>NC_090449.1:786767103-791767103 GCF_031143425.1 Pleurodeles waltl
ACAAAGGAGACACCCTCTTTTTTGGGTGAGTGGGCACGGCCAACTGGATGGGGAGCTACAGGGAGGGCTGTCATGAAAACGGAGGTGGTGGACAGAGATGGTGCTGGGATGGTTCCAGATGGGTCCACCACCGCCAGGGAGTGACCACTGGAGGAGGGTTCCAAAGATGATGAACTGGATCCAGTCTCCCCGGTCGCACTCCCCTCACCCTTGAGGCCACTGGGTACCTCAATGTCAATTTATGATTGGAGGTCCCGTGGCCAGCAGCTTCCCCACTCGGCTGTGCCCAGTCTCCTTTACCTGCTGATGCTGATGCTGGAAAATAGAAAGTGAGGAAGGGTCATCACATTCTTTACATACCACTTACATCAAACTGTACACCTGAGCAACATCACATCTAGTTGCACAACACCCCCAGGTAGTACCAGTTTAATTCCAACATCATGTCACAACAAGATACAATATAAAACCCTCATTAAAACCTTGTCACACACCAGCTAAGCTACCTGTATCATAGCTACAATACCATGATAACAGTAGAGCTATCACACCAACCAGTCCATGACAAGGTGACTTGGCCACATGATACTGGCTCCCTATCCACAACAATATAGTCAACCAACAACTAAGCTATTGGAAATATAGGTAACATACATATCCACATATCACATACACTAACTAAACACATACTAACATTTTGACCTGATGTCATGTACCAGGCAAGGGACCTTATTGCATACAAACCATGCCCACTTCATGTCACTGAGTGCACAACCTTGACAAAGGAAATTTGCAAACATGCCACTATTCTAATTGGCATATCCAGATTTTGAATATGATATGGTCAGAACACGTCGCCTACACATGTACCAATTCTGATGTAGGAAAAAATGTCACATACTTTGTGGACCAAGTGATCTAAGTCATTGTCCTCATGAAAACAAAGCATAGCACAATTATAAGGGGCTAATTATCTCAGAGCATTCACCCACACACAATCACAGGTAGTATAACTACTCTTTCAATACAATGGACCTGTCGTGCATGAAGGTGACATATAGTTCAATGTATCATGCTATTTTTCCATCAAGAGCCCAATGACTGAGTGTCAATATCACTATCCACACATCAGACATGACTGACCCTACATCTGTTTGGGAAAAAACCTAAGAGACACAAACCACATCTGAGGCTACCGTGGCAGGGACATACACCTTGCAAGCCAAATGCCTGAATACATATATCATTCCACTCACATGTGTATGTGAACTTACACAGCTGCACCACAATGTAGTCAGTGTAAACAAATGTTTCCATACAACAAGGACTCACAACAAATCCAAAATAGCAACAGAAATTATATTTATACTCATTACAATGTGGATTGATGACAGAACCTTACAATGTACACATGATATTGGCAAAACCCAATTAAGATTGTAACCATGTACAAGATGTCTTGGCCTATTTATCATGCCTACAACACAATGGCAGTGGAAATAGTTGTGCAGCCAGTTCACGCCTACAGAACATGAACATGGTAATAACATTCATAGTTCTGACATTCATGTATGTGTCCAGGAATACCTCCATGATTACCTACATGAGGGTGTCTACTCGGATGACACATTACAGAGGCCTCACTTACCAAGGGGTACACCTTGTAACAGTTCTGAATATGTTTTTAAAGTATGGCATGTGAAATGTCAGATGGATATCGCAGCCTCACATGATGCTGTCACTCATCAGAAACCTTATGAAAAGTAGGAATTCATTTAAATGGTTAGACTCAATGTTGGACATATACATGGACCAAGGGACATTGCAATGGACAAAGGGACAAGACCTGGACAACTTACCATCATGATATTGGGAGTATAGTTCTATTGGTGGGAAGGAACAACCAGCAGGGTATGAATAGCTGTATAGTGATACACATATGACACAATCGCATGTGCATCATCATATGCTTCTATACAGAGGGGATAGCATAGGTGAGTAATATGTCCCTATGCACTATAGAATGTGCCCACCTGTTTGCCAATGTTGGGGACCGTACGTCTATGTGTTCCTGGGAGATCTTTACACTTTGCACTTAGCACATTGTCAGAGCTTAGAATCTTTCACCTCATACAATAACCTGGTAAAGGAATCAAAATGTGTCAAGTCTGTACCTACCCCTTTGTGGCTGCTCTGTTGCCCTCAAATGCCCATCCAACTCCTAGGAGTCTGCCCCCAATATGTAGGCATTAGGAGGGGTTAGGGCCAACGGGCACATCTTCCTCCCTGGGAGGACATCCCCAGCTGAGCCTCTGTGGGCTTCCGGGCCCAGCTTCTCAGGTCCTCCCACCGCTTCCTACAGTGGGTGTTCCACTGGCTATGGATCCCCAGATTCCACACTTTCTTGGTGATGGCATATCAAATCCCCTTTTTCTGATGGACGTTGACCTGCATGGATGACACATACAAGAAGAGAATGTCATGTTCACATGTACTATACCAAAACAAGCAGGGTGAAAATACAAGTTAGTGCAAGTAACCATACACAGACTGCCTACAACATCCCCTTCAATAAGGAATGAGCACCTGCAGTCATTCCATGTGTGACGTTGAGACAGGCATAAAAATGCATCTCCAGCACCAGGTGTCAGCTTGAAACATATGACCGGACAACATGCGTATCTCTAAACATGGAATCTGTCCAAATATTTTAATACCACCTTCAATTATCATGTAATACAGCATGTAGGTGAGTCAGGGTACATACATCACACACTCTCTACTATGTCTCAGGACTCATACCCTATCTATGCACATGTACACATCTCCATCTACCCCCACATATTACCCCAGTCCTTCATTCAACCACATTTCCTGGACACCATCATACACTCAACAATTCAAACATTGGTATTGTATTGCACTTACCTGCTCCTCTGGTGCACCATAGAGCTGTTCATACAGGGGTAGGGCCTCTTCCACAAGCTTGTCCAGCTCTTCGCTGAGAAGGTAGGGGCCTTATCACCTGCAGGACATGGCATTTTGCTCCCAGAGGCAGTACACAGCAGCTCAGGTTGTGGAGGTCTTGCTGGCAGTAGTGTCAGGACTCAAGTGAGAGATGAAGTATGAGATGGCAGTCATATCCGCCATGTTCAAAACCATCACCACTGGCAGACATTGCCATTGGCTCAAGACCGCCAAAGGCAGCAATGTGTTCCAGTGGCAATGTCCACCGTGGTTGTATCAACCTACTGCTATGATGACTGCCACCAGCAGAGTTAGGTCACTTCCTAATGTCCAGTACAGTAGGTCAGGCAGTTGCTAGTTTAAGGCTCAAATCTGAACAAAAAGGTTTTTAAAGTTACATCACAAGCTGTGAAACATATCTACAACATTGTGTTCAATGTTGAAATGTGCATGCGTTATGTACAGGATGTACATTTGATGTATCCCAAGTTATGTACATGTAATAGTATTGGCAGCAGAGTAATAACAATCTGAAAATCATATAGCTGTACTAAATATATGCAACATGTTAAGAAAGTTAATGTCACATAGACTGTCAGTGACATGTTTCTCCATTTAAAAAACATGATAGAGGTTAGGGGATGTGAATGCAGGTATAAGCCATTATTTGCCTAGGTATGTGCTATATACAATGTATGTACAGTTTGATGTTTAAATATTTAGCATCATATATGACGTAGGTGATTGTACTTATGCTATACAGATTGAGTGATAAATATACATAATAGTTTTCTCCCACATAGTTTTCTGGCATGAGCGAGACAGTCTCCAGTATACCGTCCACAAGCAGACCTGCAGACCATGGAGGAGCAACATGTGATTTAGATCTACCACCTGCTTAGGCATGCAATCATGAATCTCTGTCGTCATTTGGAGCCAGATCTGATGCCTGCCATTTGTAATCCCTATGCATACCTCCTATTGTACAAGTAATGTCAATGCTGCACTTCCTGGCCACATGCTCCTTTCAAAATACCGTGGCCCTAACAGCAGAAATGTATCAGAGATGTATCAATCTATGTTCAGTCTGGTCTTGAAGGCTGCACTGTCTGCATTGTTGACACACCTGGACAACTACATCCAATTTCCCCAACATGAAGATTTGGCCCATGTAAAGGCTAATATCTATGCTTTGGGGACACAACCCATAGCTGGCACCCATGTAGCCTTGGTTCCCCCTAATGCCAATGAACAGGTGTGTTTATAAAAGGAAAAAAAACATCCACTCCATTAATGTCCAAGTGGTCTGTTTGGCTGACCTCTACATTTCACAAGTTTGTGCAAGATACCCTGGGTCAGTCCATGATTCCTTCATGATGCAGAACAGCAATATCTCACTGGTAATGACACAACAATGCCTGGCTGGTTTGTAAGACACATAAGTCATGTGTGTCTGTAACTTATATCTGCTACCAGATATGTGAATGTCCAGGATTTAGTTTGGGTTGCTGTATATTCCTTACAGGGGACTCTGACTACCCAAACCATCCTTGGTTATTTGCACCAGTGAGATACCCAACCATGCCAGGGGAAGTCCTCTTCAATGAGGCCCACGGACGGACCAGGTGTGTTGTGGAGCGGACGTTTGGGATCCTGAAGGCAAGATTCCGCTGCATCGATAAGTCTGGAGGAGCCCTCCTCTACTCACCTACCAAAGTATGTCAAATTATTGTTGCCTGCTGCATGCTCCACAACCTCGCCCTGATAAGTCAAATCCCATTTATACCAGATGAGGGAGAGCCAGCAGTTCCAGCAAGTGAGAATGCAGATTTTCCAAGTGAGGATGACTATGATGAGGATGAAGCTGGAGGCATCAGGGCTAATCTAATCAATCAGCACTTCATCTGACTTTAGGTATGTGAAGTGATGCAATTAGAGTTATTAAGTGCGGAATTTGTGTGGTTAGGAATGCTTTATAAGGGTCTTGGTATGTGCGTCAGAGAAGTCATAAGTAGCTCCAAAGTCCATGACTCAGTTATGCATGTAGATTGTTACATGGTGTATGTGGGAAACTGCCTTTCTTGGCATTGTTACCCCCTAACCTTTTGCCTTTTGTTGATGTTAGTTGTGCTTGAAAGTGTTCTGCGACCCTGCTAACTAGGCCCTAGCACCAGTGGTCTTTCCCTAAACTGTACATTTGTCTCCACAGTTGGCACAGCCCTGGCACACAGATAAGTCCCTTGTAAGTGGTACCCCTGGTACCAAGGGCCCTGTGGCCAGGGAAGGTCTCTAAGAGCTGCAGCATGTATTATGCCACCTTGGGGACCCCTCACTCAGCACATGCACACTGCCTCAGAGCTTGTATGTACTGGTGGGAAACAAATTACTAAGTGGACATGGCACTCCCCTAAGAGGGCTATGCCCACAACCCACTGCCTGTGGTATAGGTAAGTCACTTCTCTAGCAGGCCTTACAGCCCTAAGGCAGGGTGCTCTATACCACAGATGAGGGCATACTTGCATGAGCACTATGCCCCTACAATGTCTAAGCCAAATCTTAGACATTGTAAGTGCAGGGTAGCCATAAAGAGTATATGGTCTGGGAGTTTGTCAAACACGAACTCCACAGTTCCATAATGGCTACACTGAATTCTGGGAAGTTCGGTATCAAACTTCTCCGCCCCTACGAACACAGCCCCCACTTTTGGCGGCAAGTCCGGAGGAGATAATGAGAAAAACAAGGAGGAGTCACCCACCAGTCAGGACAGCCCCTAAGGTGTCCGAAGCTGAGGTGACCCCTTGTAGGAGGCTGGACTGGCTTGTAGTGAGTACCAAAGGGTACTTACACCTTGCACCAGGCCCAGGTATCCCTTATTAGTGTATAGGGGTGTCTAGCAGCTTAGGCTGATAGAAAAGGTAGCTTAGCAGAGCAGCTTAGGCTGAACTAGGAGGCGAGTGAAGCTCCTACAGTACCACTAGTGTCATATGCACAATATCATAAGAAAACACAATACACAGATATACTAAAAATAAAGGTACTTTATTTTTATGACAATATGCCAAAAGTATCTCAGTGAGTACCCTCAGTATGAGGATAGCAAATATACACAAGATATATGTACACAATACCAAAATATGCAGTAATAGCAATAGAAAACAGTGCAAACAATGTATAGTCACTAGAAAGCAATGGGGGCACATAGGGATAGGGGCAACACAAACCATATGCTCTAGAAGTGGAATGCGAACCACGAATGGACCCCAAACCTATGTGACCTCGTAGAGGGTCGCTGGGACTGTAAGAAAACAGTGAGGGTTAGAAAAATAGCCCACCCCAAGACCCTGAAAAGTGGGTGCCAAGGGCACCTAAGTTCCCCAAAGAGCACAGAAGTCGTGATAGGGGAATTCTGCAGGAAAGACCAACACCAACAATGCAACAACGATGGATTTCCAGACGAGAGTACCTGTGGAACAAGGGGATCAAGTCCAAAAGTCACGATCAAGTCGGGAGTGGGCAGATGCCCAGGAAATGCCAGCTGTGGATGCAAAGAAGCTGCCACTGGATGGTAGAAGCTGAGGATTCTGCACGAACGACAAGGGCTAGAAACTTCCCCTTTGGAGGATGGATGTCCCACGTCGTGAAGAGTTGTGCAGAAGTGTTTTCCCGCAGAAAGACCGCAAACAAGCCTTGCTAGCTGCAAGGGTCGCGGTTAGGGTTTTTGGATGCTGCTGTGGCCCAGGAGGGACCAGGATGTCACCAATTGCGTGAGGGGACAGAGGGGGTGTCTAGCAAGACAAAGAGCTCACTCAGAAACAAGCAGCACCCGCAGAAGTGCCGGAACAGGCACTACGAAGTGGAGTGAATTGGTGCTCACCCGAAGTTGCACAAGAGAGTCCCACGTCGCCGGAGGACAACTCAGGAGGTCGTGCAATGCAGGTTAGAGTGCCGGTGACCCAGGCTTGGCTGTGCACGAAGGAAATCCTCGGTGAGTGCACAGGAGCCGGAGTAGCTGCAAAACACGCGGATCCCAGCAATGCAGTCTGGCGTGGGGAGGCAAGGACTTACCTCCACCAAACTTGGACTGAAGAGTCACTGGACTGTGGGAGTCACTTGGACAGAGTTGCTGAGTTCAAGGGACCTCGCTCGTCGTGCTGAGAGGAGACCCAGGGGACCGGTGATGCAGTTCTCTGGTGCCTGCGGTTGCAGGGGGAAGATTCCGTCGACCCACGGGAGATTTCTTCGGAGCTTCTAGTGCAGAGAGGAGGCAGACTACCCCCACAGCATGCACCACCAGGAAAACAGTCGAGAAGGCGGCAGGATCAGCGTTACAGTGTCGCAGTAGTCGTCGTTGCTACTTTGTTGCAGTTTTGCAGGCTTCCAGCGCGGTCAGCAGTTGATTCCTTGGCAGAAGGTGAAGAGAGAGATGCAGAGGAACTCTGATGAGCTCTTGCATTCGTTATCTAAGGAATTCCCCAAAGCAGAGACCCTAAATAGCCAGAAAAGGAGGTTTGGCTACCTAGGAGAGAGGATAGGCTAGCAACACCTGAAGGAGCCTATCAGAAGGAGTCTCTGACGTCACCTGCTGGCCCTGGCCACTCAGAGCAGTCCAGTGTGCCAGCAGCACCTCTGTTTCCAAGATGGCAGAGGTCTGGAGCACACTGGAGGAGCTCTGGGCACCTCCCAGGGGAGGTGCAGGTCAGGGGAGTGGTCACTCCCCTTTCCTTTGTCCAGTTTCGTGCCAGAGCAGGGCTGAGGGATCCCTGAACCGGTGTAGACTGGCGTATGCAGAGATGGGCACCATCTGTGCCCATCAAAGCATTTCCAGAGGCTACTCCTCCCCAGCCCTGACACCTTATTCCAAAGGGAGAGGGTGTAACACCCTCTCTCTGAGGAAGTCCTTTGTTCTGCCTTCCTGGGCCAAGCCTGGCTGGACCCCAGGAGGGCAGAAACCTGTCTGAGGGGTTGGCAGCAGCATCAGCTGCAGTGAAACCCCGGGAAAGGCAGTTTGGCAGTACCCGGGTCTGTGCTAGAGACCCGGGGAATCATGGGATTGTCTCCCCAATACCAGGATGGCATTGGGGGGGCAATTCCATGATCTTAGACATGTTACATGGCCATATTCGGAGTTACCATTGTGAAGGTATACATAGGTAGTGACCTATGTATAGTGCACGCGTGTAATGGTGTCCCCGCACTCACAAAGTCCGGGGAATTGGCCCTGAACAATGTGGGGGCACCTTGGCTAGTGCCAGGGTGCCCACACACTAAGTAACTTAGCACCCAACCTTTACCAGGTAAAGGTTAGACATATAGGTGACTTATAAGTTACTTAAGTGCAGTGTAAAATGGCTGTGAAATAACGTGGACGTTATTTCACTCAGGCTGCAGTGGCAGGCCTGTGTAAGAATTGTCAGAGCTCCCTATGGGTGGCAAAAGAAATGCTGCAGCCCATAGGGATCTCCTGGAACCCCAATACCCTGGGTACCTCAGTACCATATACTAGGGAATTATAAGGGTGTTCCAGTATGCCAATGTAAATTGGTAAAATTGGTCACTAGCCTGTTAGTGACAACTTGGAAAGAAATGAGAGAGCATAACCACTGAGGTTCTGATTAGCAGAGCCTTAGTGAGACAGTTAGTCATAACACAGGTAACACATACAGGGCACACTTATGAGCACTGGGGCCTTGGCTGGCAGGGTCCCAGTGACACATACAACTAAAACAACATCTATACAGTGAAATATGGGGGTAACATGCCAGGCAAGATGGTACTTTCCTACACCCCTCCCTTAAGAAATCCTCCATCTTGTTTTGGAGGATTCCCCCAATAGGATTAGGGATGTGCCCCCCTCCCCACAGTGAGGAGGCACAAAAAGGGTGTAGCCACCCTCCAGGACAGTAGCCGTTGGCTACTGCCCCAGACCTAATCACACCCCTAAATTGAGTATTTAGGGGGAACCCCGAACCCAGGAAATCAGATTACTGCAACCTGAAGAAAGAAGAAGGACTGCTGACCTGAAAGCCCGGCAGAGACGACGGAGACAACAACAGACTTGGCCCCAGCCCTACTGGCCCGTCTCCAGACTCACAGAACCTGCACAGCGACGCATCCTGCGGGACCAGCGACCTCTCAGGACTCAGAGGACTGACCTGCACTAAAAGACAAAGAACCTCCCAAAGACAGCGGCTCTGTCCAAAAACAGCAATCAAGAAACCAACTTTAAAGAGACTCTCTCCTCACTCTGAAAGCGTGAGTCTTCACACTCTGCTCCCGACGCCCCGACTTGTGTTCAGGAGAACCAACACCATAGAGAGGACTCCCAGGCGACTCCAACGACGTGGACACCCTGAGTCGACCTCCCTGCACCCCCACAGCGACACCTGCAGAGAGGATCCAGAGGCTTCCCCTGACTGCGACTGCCCGGTAACAAAGGAACCCGGTGCCTGGACAAAGAACTGCACCCGCAACCCCCAGGACTGAGAGGAACCAACCATCGGTGCAGGAGTGACAAGCAGGCGGCCTTCATCCTAGCCCAGTGGGTGGCTGGCCTGAGAAGCCCCCCTGTGCCCTGCCTGCATCGCCAGAGTGAACCTGCCGCTAATTTCTTGCAGTCTTGTCTGGGTGTTGCATTATCTTCTTTTTTGTTATTTTGGGTTGCTTGGTGAAAATCCAGTAACTTACTCTTTCCTTCCTGGTCGCTGTGGGGCACTGAGGTACTTACACTTGATGTTTCCTAGTTCCTCCAGGTCCCCTCTACACATTTCACTTACCTTGGTAATCGCATTCCATTTTTTTTTGTATATGGTTTGGGCTCCCCCTAGGATCACTATTGCCTATTTTCTATTGCACTGTTTTCTATCACTTTGTATGCCTATTTCTGATAACTAGTGTACATATCTAGGGTGTTACCTACCTCCTATTGGAGGGTTTCCTCTCTAGAACGTTTTGATAATTGTGTCACTAAAATAAAGTACCTTTATTTTTGTAACACCAAGTGTTGTCTTTCATGTATGTAGGTGCTGTGTGACTACAGTGGTATTGCATGATCTTTGCATTTCTCCTGACAAAGCCTTCGCTGCTCATCCACAGCTACCTCTAGAGAGCCTGGCTTCTAGACACTGCCTACACTACACTAATAGGGGATACCGGGACCGGTTATAAGGTCATTAGGTACCCACCACACACCAGGCCAGCTTCCTACATTTGTGGTGCATCAGTGGGATAAGCACTTGCAATTGCCTTACCACTCTGTCACTTGGTACTTTCCATAGGAAAGACCAATTACTGACTAGGGGTACACACTGTACTTAGTGTCAAGGAGTTAGGGGCACATGTACATACCATTTTTCCTGTGGCAAACGGCCCGATTCACAGAATCGGACCATTTGCGGAAGGAAAAAAACATTTTGGTATGTACAGACCCTATTTTGCGATTCGGTAATCTATTAACCGAATTGCAAAATAGGTTTGCGTGTCACAATTAGGAAGGGGTGTTCCCTTCCTAATTGCGAGTCACAGTGCGATGTAGCATTGTTTTGTGACCATGAATGCTGTCAAAAAACAATTGCAGTTAGCACCAGTTTTAATCTGGTGCTAACCCATTGATAAACTGGAAGGGGTCCCCACGTGACCCCTTCCCCTTTGTGAATGGCAGCAAAAATATGTTTTTCAGAGCAGGACTTTTAATTTTTAATTTTTTCATTTTTGTTTTTGAAATGCATCTCATTTTCCTTTAAGGAAAACGGGTTGCATTTCCCCCCAAAAAACTGCTCTATTTAAAAGCAGTCACAGACAAGGTGGTCTGCTGTGTGCAGCAGGTCATCATCCCTGTGAGGGCGGACATTCCCAATGGGGTCGCAAATTGCTACCTACCTCATGAATATTCATGAGGCAGGTCATTTGCGTCCCCATTGTGAATCGCAAACAGTGTAACATACACTGTTGTACATAAGGTTTTGCAGCTCGCAATTTGTGACTCGCAAACGAGTTGCAAATTGCGAGTCGCAAAACTCAGGTTCGTACATCTGGCCCCATGTCTCTTAAGTTTGGGTAAGCTAGGGGTCTGGCATAGCCCTTGCTCCAAACTTCTGTATGGAGACCAAGTTAGAGTAGTTAATGATCCTACACCACTCTAGCTAGCTGGCATGTCTTCAGTAGGGCACACCTCTCAGGCCATAGATTCTCCATATGAGAACCTGACCTTCCAAGAACTTAGGGAGATGTGTGCTGAGAAAAATCTGAAGGCGGGGAGAAATCCCAATAAGAGTCGGCTTCTGCGGCTGCTCTTACAGTATGACCAAGAGCATGCTGGTAGCCAGGGGGATGGGGAGGGAGAAGTAGCGTCTGACCCTTCAGTGATAGAAAAAGAAGCCAGCTACTTAGGTGGGTCAGGAAGTACCCAGGGAGGATCAGAGAACCTCTAGGCAGACCCACAGGCCTGTTAGGAGCACTGTTAGCAATGCAAAGGGGGGGGGGGGGGTCATTCCAGTAGGTCCACCTTTGTCCCTGGAGGGCTAATTGAGAAGGTGTCCAAAGATAGGAACAGATCCTCCTCTGCCCACTCTCACATCTCCTCAGAATCTGAGGGGACCTGCAATTCAACTCCAGGGGACAATTCCCTAGACAGAGAACTCAGGCAACTGAGGCTGGAGGAGGCCAAGCTGAGGCTGCAGCGGCAACAGCTAGCCCTAAACAGGGAGGCCTTGGCAGTGTGAGAGAGAGGCAGGGGCTGGGGATAGCACCTCATGGTGGCAGCAACTTTAGTTTTAGGGAACCTAGAGTCAGGGAAGACTCTTTTGATTCCAGGAATCTAAATAAGGTTGTTCCCCCCTACAAGGTGGGGTATAACATTTAAAAATGGTTCACTGATCTAGAGAGGGCCTGTGAGGTACAGAGGGTCCCCCAGAGACAGTGGGCTGCTATTTTGTGACTCTCCTTCTCTGACAAGGGCAGGGACCGACTCCTGACTGTCAGAGAAGAAGATGCTGACAACGACAATTTCAAAATCAGAAAACCCTGGATGTATCTGGTCTAACAACTGAACAGTACAGAATCAAGTTCAGGGAGACCAGGAAAGAGTCCTCCCAAGATTTGGTAGACTTTGTGGACTGTTCTGTTAAAGCTTTAAAAGGATGGTTACATGGCAGCAAAGTCTGTGACTATGAGGGCTTGTATAATCTGATCTTGAGAGAGCATATTTTGAACAACTGTGTGTCTGATTTGTTGCACTAATACTTGGTAGACTCTGATCTGACCTCTCCCCAAGAATTGGGAATGAAGGCAGACAAATAGGTCTGCACCACAGTGAAAAGGAAAGCTCAACAGGGGGTGACCACAAAAAAAGGAAGTACAGTAAGTCTCAGGACAAGGGTGGGGACACAGACAAGGAGCCTTCATCCAGCCCATAAAACTCTTCTGGGGTGGGTTTAAAACCTCTTCCTCTTCAAATAAATGTAAAAAACCTTGGTGCTATATTTGCAAAAACAAAGGCCATAGGCCAGGAGACAGCTCCTGCACTAAGAAAGGCACCAGGCCACCCACCACTACAAACACCACTTCTACTTCTAGTGCCCTAGCAATAGCACTAGTGGTGGAACTACTACCAGTAGTCAGTCCAAGGGTGTAGCTGGGCTCACTTTAGGAACTGTAGTAGGGGCTGGGTTAGTTAGGGAGACAACAGAGGCTGTATTAGTCTCCGATGGGGGCATTGATCTTGCCACCCTTTCTGCCTTTCCCCTTAATATCAATAAGTACAGGCCGCAGCCTTTGATAAATGGTGTTCAGGCAGAGGCCTACATGGTCACAGGTGGCAGTGTCACCATGGTGACTGAAAAACTGGTGTCCCCTGAGCAACACCTCCTTGGTCACCGGTACCAAGTGACTGATGCTCATAGCAACATTGTATGCCACCCCATGGCAGTTGTTGATTTCATCTGGGAAGGGGGTACTGCTCCAAAGAAAGTTGTATCCACAGACCTACCTGTAGATTGTCTACTAGGGTTCAACTTGGAGACTTCAGCTTGGGCTGAAGTGGAGTTAGAGGCCCAAGCAGCAATGCTGGGCATCCCTGGGCATATCTCTGCCCTGACTAGAGCACAGGCCTAGAGGCAAAAAGCTCAAGGAAACTTGGAGCCTGGAACAATGGCCCAAGAGCTTCCAAACCCTTAAGGGTAGGGAGGGCGAAAAGGTGCACCTTACCCCAACCTCTGAGGAGGAGGAATCTACTCCCTTGGTAGAACTTACACCAGATGAGTTCCAGGCTGACACAGTTGAGCTCTTGGGCACAGAGGGGCTGCCAATGGGGAATTCAGTATGGCACAAAATACTTGTCCCACACTGGAGGGCTTGAGGCAGCAAGCTGTCCTTCAAAAGGTAGGGGATGTCAGTGGCACCCACAAGGCAAGGGACCCCAAGCCTGGTACCACCAGGAGATTGGTGGTCCCTCTGCAATACAGAGATATTTGTTGGCCGTGGCACATGATATTGCCCTGGCAGGTCACTTGGAGCAAATTAAGACTTGGGATAGAATTGTCCCTCACTTTCACTGGCCCCACATTTCAGAAGACTCTAAGGACTTTTGTCGCTCCTGTGTCTCCTGTCAAGCCAGTGGCAAGAGAGGTGGCGTCCAAAGGCCCCCTTAATTCCACTTCCAGTGGTTGGGATTCCCTTTGACAGGGTTGGGGTAGGTATTGTTGCCCCCCTAAACCTACCCACAGCCTCTGGGAACAGATTTATTCTGGTGGTGGACCATGCCACAAGGTACCCAGAAGCTATTCGTCTAAGGACCACTACAGGTCCTGCTGTTGAAAAGGCTCTCCTGGGAATGTCCTCGAAAGTGGGCTTTCCTAAAGAGGTGGTATCAGACAGAAAGTACCAACTTCATGTTTTCATATCTCAAAACCAAGTGGAAGGAGTGTGGGGTAACTTATAAGTTCACCATATCCTACCACCCCAAAATTATGGTTTGGTAGAGAGATTTTGCAAGACTCTCAAAGGCATCATCATGGGACTCTCTGAAAAATGCAAGAAGAAATGGGATGTCCTACCGCCATGCCTCCTTTTTGCCTACAGGGAGGTCCCTCAGAAGGGAGTGGACTACAGCCCCTTTGAACTTCTGTTTGGGCACCGTGGTAGGGGTCATCTTGCTCTTATAAGGGAGGACTGGGAGCAACCTCTCAAGCCCCCTAAACAGGACATAGTGGACTAAGGAACTGGCCTCAGATCAAGGATGGTTGTGGGCATGAAAAGGGCCACTAAAAACCTTTAGGCCAGCCAGGAACTGCAGAAGCAGTGGCATGACCAGAAGGCTATTATGACTGTTTACCAGCCAGTGCAGAAGGCATGGGTCCAGGGCACTCCAGGACAAGAAGAGTGGTCCCCACACAGTAGTGGAATAGAAGGGTGAGGTCACCTACTTGATGGACCTAGGCACTCCCAGAAGCACCCTCAGGGTGTTTCATGTGAACCACCAGAAGCCCTACTATGACAAGGCTGACATGATGTAGGAAAGTACCATCTTTCTTCCCATGTTACCCCCAATTTCTACCTGTTTGTCAGTATGTTTTGCCTGTCTCACTGGGATCCTGCTGGTCAGGACTCTAGTGCTCATAGTCTGTGGCCTAATGTGTGTGTTGTCAGTAGTGCTTAACTGTGTCACTGAAGTTCTGGTAACCAGAACGTCAGTGCTTATGCTCTCTCTGCTTCTAAATTAGTCACTATAGTTCAGTGACTTAATATTCCAATTCCAACTGGCACACTGCCCCCCCTCTTATAAGTCCCTCGTATCCAGGGCATTGGGGTTTCAGGAGATCCTTATTGACATTTATTTTGCCACCTTTAAGGAACTCAGACAAACCCTTCCACAGGACTGCCACTGCAGCCTGTGCAAAATAGTGCACACACTATTTCACAGCCATCTTTACTGCACTTAAAAAATGTATAAGTCACCTATATGTCTAACCTTCATTTACTGAAGGCTAGGTGCAAAGTTACTAAGTGTGAGGGCTCCCTTGCACTAGTAAAGGTGTCTCCACGTTGTCCAGGGCCAATTCCCCAGATTCCGTGAGTGCGGGGATACCATTACAAGCATGCACTACATATAGGTCAATACATATATGTAGCTTCACAATGGTAACTCCGAACATGGCCATGTAAGATGTCTAAGATCATGGCATTGTTCTCCATTCCAAATCTGGTATTGGGGGCCAATCCCATACATCCTGGTGGCTCCACCATAGACCACCAGTATTGCCAAACCAGCTCTCTGAGGCTTGCACTGCAGCTACCGCTCCTGCCATCTCACAGACAGAGTTCTGCCCCATGGGGTCTGAGCAGCTCAGTCCCAGGAAGGCAGAACAAAGCATTTCCTTTGGGAGGAGGGTGTTACACCCTTTCCCTTTGGAAGTAGGTGTTACAGGCTTTGGAGGGGTAGCCTCCCAAGGCCCCTGGAAATGCTCTGAAGGGCACAGATCTTGCCCTCCTTGCATAAGCCATTCTACACCGGTTCAGGGACCCCCAGTCCCTGCTCTCGCAAGAAACTGGACATAGGAAAGGGGACTGACTACTCCCCTGTCCATCATCACCCCAGGGGTGGTTCTCAGAGCTCCTCCAATGTGTCCCCGGTGTTAGCCACCTTGTTTTCCAAGGTGTGGGTACACTCTGGAGATCGCTGAGTGGCCAGTGCAGGTGGCGTCAGAGACTCCTCCTGTTAGGTGCATGCCTGTTTAGGTCACCAATCCCCCTCTCAGGGCTATTTAGGGTCCGTCCTATGGGTTCCTCTTCAGATAGATTCAGCTTGCAAGTTTCCTCCAGGAATCCTCTGCAACCTCTGCTTCAGCTTCTGACCGTCGGATCAACCGCAGACTGCTCCAGGAACTGCTGTAACTGCAACAAAGTATCCAGAAAGACTACTGTGACCTTGCAACTTCAGCTCCAGCCAGCAACTGCAACAGTTTCCAAGGTGTGCACACTGTGAGGACTCCCTGCCTTCACCCTGCACCAGAAGAACTGAAGGAATCTCCAGTGGAGTGAGGGAGTCACTTCCCTGCTCCTGCAGGCACCTTCCAAGACGATGACCAGTTCTCTGGGACTCCTCTCCTGGCGATGCGCTTGCTCCCTAGAACACAGGTGGTGGACCCCTTCGACCCAGACTGTCCTAAGGTCCAGCTGTCCAAATTTGGCGGAGGTAAGAGCTTGCCTTCCCTGTTTGCAACAGTACCCCTGTGCACGGCGTCAACTCTAGCTCCTGGGGCATCTGTGCACTTTTTGCAAGAATCCTTCATGCACAGTGTGGCCCAGGTCCTCAGCACTCCATCCTGCAATGTACAACTCTCTGAGTTGGTCTCCGGCGACGTGGGAACTTCTTTTGTTGTGCTGCACCAACCGCAATTTGCACCTTCTTTGTCACCGTATGCTGACACTCCTGTGGGTGCTGCCTGGTCATCTCTGGGCTCTCTCCAGTGTTGGGAGCCCCCTCTGCCTCCTCAGTCCGAGTTGAGGCCCCCAGGTCCCTCCTGGGTCCAGGCAGCGCCGTTTTGACGCAAACCGCAACCTTGCTTGAACCAAAGCTTGTTGGACTATCCAGCGATGCAAACTGCCTGCATCCAACTTCTCGATGTGGGACATCTCCTGCATCATGCAGGAACCCACAGATATCTTCTTTGGTGCTCTTCTGCAGACTTCTTCTAACCAGAGAATCCTCTTTTGCACCATCTTCTAGGTTGGCAGGAGCTCCTGTCCTTCCTGGAATCTTCTGTGACTTCTGGACTTGGTCTCCGCTCTTCACCGGTCTTAAGGTCCAGGAATCCACCTTTTGTTGCTTGCAGTCTTGCTTGATTCTTGCAATAACTCTAATTATGACTGGTAGTGTGTCCTAAGGAAACTTGCAGTACTTTACTCCTACTTTGGTGGGCTCTGGGGTGGGTTATTTTACTTACCTTTGGTGTTCTTTTACAATCCCAGTGACCGTCTACATACTACACTTGTCTAGGGGGAATTCGTGATTCACATTCCACCTTCTTAGTATGTGGTTTGTGTTGCCCCTAGGCCTATTGCATTCTATTGTATTTTCTACTGTTTGCACTATTCTATGACTGTTTACTTACCTAATTTTAGTCTCTAGTGTATATATTGTGTATAATACTTACCTCCAGAAGGAGTATTGCCTCTAAGATATTTTTGGCTTTGTGTCACTAAAAGAAAGTACCTTTATTTTTGGTAACACTGAGTATTGTCTTTTATTGTGTATAAGTACTGTGTGACTATAGTGGTATTTCAGGAGATTTGCATGTCTCCTAGTTCAGCCTAAGCTTCTCTGCTACAGCTACCTCTAGACAGCCTAGGCTGCTAGAACACTGCCTACATTTCACTAATATGGGATAACTGGCCCTGGTATAAGTTGTAAGTGTCTAGGGTAACGACTACAAACCAGGCCAGCCTCCTACACGTGACCCTGCAAATGGCCACTGATGAGGGAAAGGAAGAAGAGAATGACCCTTTCCCTGACCTCCAACACTGCAGCTGATGGCTCAGTTGATGGAGTAGTTCTTGCTGACTGCCTTTCTGAGTCTCAGAAAGAAGACTGCAGGAACCTCCTAGGACAGTTCTCAGAACTGTTCTCTCTACAACCTGGACAAATCACATGGTGAGAACACACTATTGATACAGGGGACAGTCTGTCCATAAAAAATAAAATCTATAGGCAACCAACCAGGTTACAGACTGCATCAAAGCAGAAGTGCAAAAGATGATGGATCTAGGAGTAATTGAGTACTCAGACAGTCCCAGGGACAGCGCAGTGGTGCTGGTCCCAAAACCTCACTCTCAGAATGGGAAGAGAGAAATAAGGTTTTGTGTTGACTCTTAAGGACTCAACATTGTCACAAAGACAGATGCTCATCCTATCCCTAGGGCAGATGAGCTAATAGATATACTGGCATCTGCCAAGTATCTGAGCACATTTGATCTGACTGCTGGATATTGGCAGATCAAGTTATCAAATGATGCCAAACCCAAGGCAGCATTTTCATTCATTGGAGAACATTATCACTTTACAGTGGATGATATAGTTGTCTTTAGCTCCACCTGGGAGGATTACCTGGTCCACCTATGGAATGTTTTGGAGGCCCTGAAGAAAGCAGGCCTCACTATGAAGGCCTCTAAGTGCTAGATAGGGCAGGGGAAGGTTGTATATCTGGGACACCTGGTAGGTGGAGGCCAGATTCAATCACCACCGGGGAAGATTCAAACCACTTTGGATTGGACTCCCTCTACCACTCAAACTCAGGCGAGAGCCTTTTTAGTTCTCACTGGGTATTATAGGAGGTTCATTAAGAACTATAGTTCCATTGTTGCCCCTCTTAATGACCTTACCTCAAAGAGAATGCACAAGAAAGTCTTATGGACAGTTAGCTGTCAAAAAGCTTTTAAGGACCTTAAACAGAATATGTGCTCTACGCCTATTTTAAGAGGCCCTGACTACTCCAAGCAGTTCATAGACAGATGCTTCTGAGGTAGGGGTTGGGGAAGTGTTATCACAACTTAACACTGAGGGCCAGGACTAACCTGTAGCTTTTATAAGCAGAAGGTTGACCCCCAGAAAGTAGAGATGGTCAGCCATAGAAAGGGAGGCCTTTGTTGAGGTCTGGGCCTTGAAGAAGCTGAGGCCATACTTGTTTGGCCCGCACTTACTTGTTCAGGAAGACCACAAGCTGCTTCTTTAGCTCAAACAAATGAAAGGTAAAAATTCCAAACTGTTAAGGTGGTCCATATTCCGACAGGGAATGGACTATAGAGTGGAACATAGACCTGGGAGTACCCACTCCAATGTAGATGGTCTCTACAGATATTTCCACTTAGATAATGAAGACTCAACTGGACAAGGTTACCCTTATTATCCTTTGTTTAGAGGGGGCATAGGAAAGTACCCTCTTTCTTGGCATGGCTACCCCCATTTTCTGCCTGTTGTCAGTGTGTTTGACTGTGTTCACTTGGATCCTGCAACCCAGGACCCCAGTGATTATGCTCTCTCCCTTCAAACTTGGTTGCTTGAATCACATACAACCCACATTTGTCATACTGGTGAACCCATGTAAGTCCCTAATATATGGTACCCAGGTACCCAGGGCATTTGGTTACCAAGGGATCCCCATGGGCTGCAGCAGGTATTATGCCACCCATGGGAGCCCATGGAAAGTGTATCTGCAGGCCTGCCATTGCAGCCAGCGTGAAAGGGTGCATGCACCCTTTTCACTCCAGGTCACTGTAAGTCCCCCCTATGGTAAGCCCTCCTAGCCCAGAGGGCGTGGTGCAAGTACCTGTGTGTGCAGGCACCCCTGCCCTAGAAGAGGTGCCCCTACAGACTCCAATTCCATTTTCCTGGACTTCATAAGTGTGGGGTTGCCATTTTATGCGAGGATTGGCCATAGGTCACTACCTATGTCCAGCTACATAATGGTAACTCCGAACCTGGGCATGTTTGGTATCAAACATGTTGGAATCATACCCCAATACTGTTGCCAGTATTAGAAGCATGCTTCCATGCACTCTGGGGGCTCCTTAGAGGACCCCAAGCTGCTGCCACTCCTCAGACAGTTTTCTGCCCTCCTGCTGCTTGAACAGCCCAAGCCCAGGAAGGCAGAACATAGGATTTCCTTTGGGAGAGGGTGGTACCACCCTTTCCCTTTGAAAATAGGTGTCACATGGTTTGGGAAGGGTAGCCTCCCCAAGCCACTAGTATGCTTTGAAGGGCACATTTGGTGCCATCCATGCATAAACCAGTCTACACTGGTTCAGGGACCCCCAGTCCCTCCTCTGGTGTGAAACTGGACAATGGAAAGGGGAGTGACCACTTCCCTATCCATCACCACCCCAGGGGTGGTATCCAGTGCTCCTCCAGAGGGTCCCTGGGTTCTGCCATCTTGAATCTAAGGTGGGCAGGGGCCTCTGAGAGGATGTGAGTGGCCAAGTCAGGTAGGTGACGTCAGAGTCCCCTCCAGATAGGTGGTCACCTGGCTAGGTGACCAATCCTCCTTTAAGGCTATTTAGGGTCTCTCTCTTGGGTGGGTCCTCTGATTCGGCTTTCAAGATTCCAGCAGGACTCCTCTGAAACCCCTTCTTCGACTTCCAGCCACTGGAACCGCGACTGGACCCTCCAGAACCGACAATCTGCATCCACAATGTAGACTCTGCTTACAACATTGTTTCCACGGCTCCTTCCAGCTTCTGCAACATTTCCCCAGCTATGCATCCTCTGAGGGTGGCAAGTGTTCAGTCTGCATGAGAAGGAATCTCCCTTGGAGTGAAGGAGTCACTCCCCTGCCTTTGCAGGCACCAACTGCTATGACAACCACCTCTGTGGATCTTCTCTCATTCTGAGCTGCGTGGATCCTGCATCACGGTGATGGTCCAGAGTAGTCCACTTTGTCCTCTCTGCCAGCTTTCCAACTTTGGTGGAGGTAAGCACTTGCCTTCTCAAGCAGGACATAACCCCCATGCACTGCTTCTCTTGCAGCTACAGAGGCTTGTTGGCATCTGCTCCAAGGGATCATCAGTCTCCCTGTAGCCCCAGTCCTCCTTCCTGCGATGCACAGCCCTCTGCGTGCTTCTCCTTTGGCGTGGGACCCTTCTCCAGTTGTGCTGTGTGGGCTCCTCTGCGGCTCTTGCTTCATCTTCCAGTGGGTCTCCTGTCCTTGCTGAGTGTCCCCCTAGGGCTACCCCTTTGGGTGTAGTCCTCCTGGAGCTTGCTGGACCCTGGCAGCTCCACTTTGTGCTTCACAGTGACTTCTGGCTTTGCCAAGGCTTGTTGGTGGCTTTTCCACACCACTAACCAACTGCAATCATCCATCCGGTGTTGGACATTGACTGCATCATCCAGGAACTCTTCACTGACTCCAGGGCTTCATTTCTGACCGTCTTCTGCCTATCGTTGACCAACTCCTCCAACCACAGATGGGTGGGTAGTGGCTCCTGCCCCCGTGGACACTTCTGTGACTTCTGAACTTGGTCTCCTTCTTCCACAGGTCTTCCTCTTCAGGAATCTGTTGCTGGTTTCTCGCAGTCTCATCTGGGTGTTGCCTTATCTTCTTTTTCGTCCTATTGGGTGGTTTGGGGGAAAATCCAGTAAAATTATTCCTTCCTTCCTGGTCACTGGTGGGCACTGTGTACTTACCTTTGGTGTTTCCTAGTTCCCCCAGCTCGCCTCTACACATTCTACTTACCTAGGTGGGGGTCCTGCATTCGCATTCCATTTTTTTAGTATATGGTTTGGGCTCCCTCTAGGGTCACTATTGTCTATTTTCTATTGCACTGTTTTCTATCACTTTTTATGCCTATTTCTGGATACTAGTGTACATATCTATTGTGTTACTTACCTCTCATTAGAGTGTTGCCTCTCTAGTACTTTTTGGTAATTATGTCATTGAAATAAAGTACCTTTTCTTTTTGTTACACTGAGTGTTGTCTTTCATGTGTGTAAGTGGTATGTGACTACAGTGGTATTCCATGAGCTTTCCATGTCTCTTAGATAAGCTTTGGCTGCTCATCCACAGCTACCTCTAGCGAGCCTGGGTTCTACACTACACTAATAGGGGATACTTGAACCTGTTATGAGGTGTAAGTACCTTAGGTACCCTCCACACACCAGCCCAGCTTCCTACACTGTGTGTTGCTTCTAATAGTACTGGTAGTGGGCCACAGCATTTATGTCATTGCCATAGACTGTACAATGGTGGAGCACTCAGATGTGTTGAGTTGGTTGTTAGTTTCACATACAAGGCTATTTTACTTCTAGTACACTGTTCTGGGGTTTTCTTAAAGGTGGAAGAATGCCTGCTGGGAGTTGTAGTGCTGTCAGTACCTGTACAACTCATGCCACACACAGACAATGTGCACCCAGGTAAGTTTAGTTGACATGAGGCATGACAGAGAGGGGTATTTGGACATAGGGTTGGTGGGTGGGTTGGTTGTTAAGGTGGCCAAAGGTGATCAGCGAGCATGAAAAACAAAACATTTTGGTGACATTAATGGTGTAGTGATTTTCCCAACTCCACTCCCCCAGGTATTCCTGTTAAGCCCTCAGGATGCAGGATATCCAAGACCTTCTTCTCCCATGATGTGAAAGTTGGGGGAGAAGGTGGGGGTCCACCACCAATCTTGTGGACCGCTAGCTGGTGCCTGGTGGCCATGGAATGGACCTTTCCCCTGAGGTCATTCCACCTCTTCCTGATGTCCTCCTTTGTGCATGGATGGCTGCCTACAGAATTTACCATGTCGACTTTCCTTTGCCACAAGTCCATTTTCTTGGTTATAGATGTTTGCTGGACTTGTGCTCCAAATAGGTATGTCTCTATTCTGATGATTTCGTCCACCATGACCCTCAACTCATCCTCAGTGAAACGTGGATGTTTCTGTGGGAACATGGTACTGGTAGAAGAGATGGTGAGGTAGAAGAAATGGAAGGGAAATCAATTGGTGATGAGGTGTGGGTGTTGTGATGTGAGTAGGTGACGGTTAGTGTCTATTGTGTGGGGTAATAATTTGTGTGTGTTGTGCAGGTGTGGGATGAATGCAAGATTAAATGTGTAGGGGTGCCTATTGTATGTGTGTAATATTTTTTTTTGTGGCTTCTATCTGGCTGTTTGGCATTTTTGCTGCATAGGATTGTGGGGTGTGAAGGGGTGTGTCATATAGTGCAGTGTGTAGGTGTGTTGTTTGTGTGGATATGTGTCAGGTGTGGGGTTTTCAAACTATCCGATGTGACCGCCCACCGCTGCAGTTCGCACCGTCATTAATTTTCCGCCAAGGAAGAACCGCTATCGTGATTTGTGGATCGTAATATCCACAAATCAAGGTTTTTTGGCAGGCTGGTGGTGGGACCACCCCTTTCCCTCCCTCCAGTGCCCTGGCGTTTTCGGAAATTTGGCTGAATTTTGGCGGGCTTTGCTGTGTGACTCTTAATACGGCAGTCTGATTACCTCCAACATGGCAATCTTTTGTCACCCGCCACCACAGCGGTCTTGCCAAAAGACCGCCAAACTTGTAATGAGGCCCAAAATGTGCCATATTGCAGGAATCTCAATGGGCCATCGTTTTCTGTGATCTTGTACCAATGACCAAGCCAAACACACGTATGACGTCTTACATTTGGTCACCATATAATGACCTGCTGTACCTTCTGGAGGCACCAATTCTCCCTCCCTTCCAGGGATATAAGCATCACCTTTAAAAATGTCTTGTATAACTTTAAAACCTTTCATTTTTGCAAACTCATTGCAATAATTAAATTCAATTCAAAGCACTGTATCCACAATCCCTTGCTCTACTGCAACCACCAATCACAGTGCAGCACCCTATGACTTCACCCACCAATGGCAATCCACTATCATAGCAACCAACCTATACAAGCATGGTACACTGTGACATAGACCTTGCGCCTCGCAGCAAATCCCCCGTTTCCAATCTGCACACACACTTTTTCCCACGCAACACACTCATACAAAATACAATATAATAAACCTTTGTCTGTTTATTAGAGAATAAACAGTTTCAATCTCACAAGAAAGTTTGCAATCACTTCTGATGAGACCTCAACCTGCCGGAGTAACATTCGAACCAGTGCAATTTCTCTCTGCACAGTAAGATCCACTATACCAATTCTCTCACATTCACACAAAGTGAACTTCTAATTTAACCTTGCCACTGATAATGCCCAACAATGACCACAAATCTTCAGCAGACAATATAATATGGTGTCTTCTGTACCTTTTAAACTATCCCAGGATATTAGGCCAGATCAAACCCTATAACTGTTTCAAATTCTCTATAAATCACCCACACATCATTCAAAACATCTCAAAACACCATCCAACTTTACAATCACCACAATCTAATCAGGAACTGGTGCACTTCATACCATGTTAATACTCACTAGTCCGTCCGGCGCCAGACCAACTCTTTTCTGCCCTTCTTCGATTTCACTGATTTTTCACCTCTGGGCATGGACACTGGAAAATGGGCTCTGGGGACTACCCACTCTAGAACACGGTTCCAGTTCTCTCCACTTTGGAAAGATAACCATCCTCTGCTACCATCTAATAGAGCTTGGGACCCTTTTCAGTAGTTCTGGGGTCTTTTCTTCTCAGTTCCGAGGGGTGAAGTGTAACAGTTATCAAATTCACTAAGGCCCTTATTTATACTTTTTTAGCGCCGCGTTTGTGCCACTTTGACGCAAAAACGGCGCCAACTTACAAAATACAATTGTATTTTGTAAGTCTGCGCCATTTTTGCGTCAAAAAGCGACGCAAATGTGGCGCTAAAGAAGTATAAATATGGGCCTAAATGTTTTCTATACAACCCAAATGTCCCATAATAATATTCTGAGTCAATTCATAGGGTTACAAGGATTTACCACAAACTCAAAGTCATTGTTACATAAATGAGACTCAAAACCATAGTAACAATATATAAAATCACCAAAGGAGAATTAAAGCGTTGTACAATGTTGAACTTAGTTAACATATACAGGACTAAAACGTCTATTGCTACAATGCAAAAGATCAGGAAAATCATGTGGTTCTTGGTCACTAGAATCAAAGTCTTCTGCCTAACCATTTAAACTAAACCCTATCTAGTCTAGTACTAAAGGAGTATTTGGGAAAGGTCTGCAAACAGATATTCGGTAGAATATTCTGTTAAGAGAGGTGTGATGGTATTAAGCCACTTAGAAGTATGAGGTCCGTAACTCAGAAGGGTCCGTTCAGCTCTAAGGATAGGAAAGGGTCTAGACCTCTCAATAACTAAACCTTCTTTAAATCACAGTTTCCCAAGACGATGACATCACAGTCGAAGCTTCTTGATTGAAACCCTGATTAAAATGAATTGGAAGTTACATTTTCAGAACCCATGATACATTCCATCTTGATGCTCTTCAGTCTCAGCAAATTTAAAGAGAGATTGACAAACTTCCAGAACACTCCTCTCTTCATCCTTGCATAGTTTGTCTCAGGCTTTCTTATCTCATGCACAATAAGCTTCTTGTTGACTCTGTCTCTGCTCCTCACACCTTCATCTCGAAAGAAACATTTAAGAAAACCAACTCCACACTGAAAGTTAACTGTAAAAAAAAATTATATGTGTTGGCTAGGATGTCACTCCAGCAAAGTTAATAAAACATGAATATGCTTTCAGAATAAATGAATTCTAAACACTACATATAATAGTATACAAAATGATTATGCAAAATAGTACTTTCAAAACGTTAGTCTTGAATAGATATTCATGAAATGTTGATTAAGTGTTCTATCCCAAAATGCACTCCACTCGAATGCTTTGCAGTGCAGAAATGATATAAATCATATTAACTGTTAGACAAAATATGACCACCAAATTGTGACCGATAGAAAATGACCACCAATTAATGTGCGTGTTTTCAGAAATGCAGTTGCACAGACAAACAATGCTCTTTCAGTAGTATCACAACGAAGAAAGTTGTGACTATTAGAAAAATTGTTTCCCTGTGTCCCTAGACACAGGGACAAGGGCTGCCATCAGTGCTGAGGCCAGAGCCTGAAATGCTCTCTGTTGGTCGGCCGCGCCAGAGTGAATGCCCTCCAGGTATGCATTTGTTTGTTGCAAATGCCCTGCTACACCCTGGATGGCATTCAATATGGTTGACTGCCCAACAGAGTGATCTCAGGAAGTCAATAGCCTCCTCCCTGAGGGCAGCAGGGATGACTGGGGCAGGGCCTGAGATGCCCGGGGAGAAGGAGATGCCCACCCTCCTGGGTAAGCGGGCACGGGAAACATGCTGAGGGGCTGCTGGGAGGGCGGTGCTGGTGGGGGGGCTGGCGGTTGTACCTGTTGTTGGGGTGGGCACAGAGGTGTCCGCCACCACCAGGGAGTTTCCATCAGAGGAGGAGTCGCTGTCTGTGGTCTACCCTCCTGTCCCCGTCATGGTGCTCCCCTCGCCCTCTGTCCCACTGGTGCCCTCACCCTCAGTAGATCCGGCATCCAGACCCATGTGGGATGCAGCTCCCTCTGTCGCTGGTGCCTCTGCTCCTCTGCCAGATGATGCTAATGCACACAAGGACAGGGTGACAAACAAAAAGGGGGGGAAGAGACAGAGGACACACTTGGTCAATGCCAGCAACACCACTACCGTTGGTGTACACAACACACAGGGAGCAGCCCTATGCACTAGGCCATGCCCAACCATTTACTAAGACAGTCATCAGCCCATGGGGTACAAGGCCTAACGCCAGCATCTGCACAACAGAAACCCACAGGACCCTGCCCAGTAGTTGATGGCCACTTACACTATTGGGGTAGGAGTGCTCCATAGCCTGCCCAACAAGGGACCAACCCTGCCATGTTCACCCTGGCCTAGGGGCACCCACAGACCACATCTTCCACCCAGGTACCTCCTAACACGCGCAAAGTCAGTTTTCAGAATCTGTACTCACCCCTTTGTGGCTGCTGTGATACCCTCAAGTGCCCATCCAACTCCAGATAGGCCACTGCCAGGATGCGGAACAACAGGGGGTCATGGTGTGACGGGCACCCCTTCCTCGTTGGGAGGGCAGCCCCAGCTGGGCCTCCGCTGCCTTCCTTGCCCAGCGGCAGAGGTCCTCCCATCTCTTGCGGCAGTGGGTGCTCCGCCTGTCAAAGACCCTCAGGGTCCGCACCTCCTTGGCGATGGCGCGCCAAATACAGTTTTTCTGGTGGATGCTGACCTGGAGGGAAAAGACAGCAGAAAAGGGTATTATTCACCTGTCCGGATCGTCAGACTCATTGCCCACCAGTTCCCACCCATCCCCTGACGCACATACAGTGACCACCTTACATGCTGCACTCTGGCCAGGATGCCTCAGTACCCCCCAACATGTGGCTTTCATCCACAGCACTCCATACATTCATGGCCCATGCATCATGCTCACAGTGTACTCACCTATTTGTCTGGAGGGCCGTAGAGTAATGTGAACTGGGGTAGGACCCCATCCACCAGTTTCTCCAACTCCTCCACAGTGAAGGCAGGGGCCCTTTCCCCAGACACATGAGCCATTGTCGCTTCCAGACACAGGTCACAGCAGCACTTGCAGTGTAGGTCCTCTCCTGTTAAGAGTCAGGTAGCAAGTGAGTGAACAGATAGAAAGTGTTGGTCACGTCCGTGGCGGTGCGTTCTGTCACCGCCGGCGTACATCGCCTTTGGCACCTGGAACCCATAGGGCCCAATGATAACCAATGCAAAGTTGCGCTGCGCTCATCGACCGCCTATCGCGACGGCGCACAACGCCAGCGCAATTACCTCATTTCCAATTGTCCCTCCTCACAGGTCAGGCAGCCGCCATTTCAGGGGGCACAGGGCATGGCACCTAACTGCGTCACAGCAGACATTGGCCCTTCAACTGACTCTCGAGTTCACATACTGTTTCTGTAAAGTAAATAAATCTACATTAGTGCAATAGATGTGGGAATATGACCCTCTGCTCACCGTTCTCTTCCATAAGCTTCAATTGCTGAGGCAGAATATGAGATGGCGGCATCCTCTGGTGTACAGACCCCTGATGGACCTTGCGACTATGGAGGACAGACACATTATCATTACCTACAGACTTGATCGTGCCACAATCCAAGAACTGTCTGCCCAATTGGAGCCAGACCTGATGTCAGCTATCCGCCAGCCCACAGGAATCCCCCCTCTAGTGCAGGTCTTGTTGGTGCTCCATTTCCTGGCAAGTGGTTCCTTCCAAATAGTGTCCATGGCATCAGGGATGTCTCAGCCAATGTTCTCTAACGTGTTGACCAGAGTGTTGTCTGCCCTGCTGAAACACATGTGCAGCTACATCGTGTACCCCCACGTGGAGGATTTAGCCACAGTGAAGGCTGAATTTTATGCCCTGGAACATATCCCCAACATCATTGGTGCCATTGATGATACACATGTGGCATTTGTCCCGCCCCCCCGGAGAAATGAACAGGTTTACAGGAATAGAAAAAGCTATCACTCGATGAATGTGCAGATGGTGTGTTTGGGTGACTAGTACATCTGCCATGTGAATGCCAAATATCCTGGATCTGTGCATGACGCCTTTATCTTGAGGAATAGCAGCATCCCATATGTGATGGGCCAACTCCAGAGGCACCGGGTGTGGCTAATAGGTGAGCCAAAGGTCCCCATCCGGTATATATGTTGGTGTCTGCGTATGGGGTTGCCCCTAAGGGTTAGTGTGTGTCTAACAGTTGTCCCTCGATATTTGCAGGTGACTCTGGTTATCCCAACCTCTCATGGCTACTGACCCCAGTGAGAAATGCCAGGACAAGGGCAGAGGAACGTTGCAATGAGGCACATGGGTGTACAAGGAGGATTATTAAAAGGACCTGTGGCATCCTGAAGGCCAGGTTCCGGTGCCTCCATCTGACAGGTGGATCCCTGTACTACTCACCTAAGAAGGTGTGCCAGATCATCGTTGCATGTTGCATGTTGCACAACCTGACCTTGAGACGCCAGGTGCCTTTTCTGCAGGAGGATGTGCCTGGAGATGGTCTTGTGGCAGCGGTGGAGCCTGTGGACAGTGAGAAAGAGGAGGCAGTGGAAGAAGATGTGGACAGCAGAACAAATATAATACAATAGTATTTCCAGTGACACACAGGTAAGACACTGTAACTCCACTTTACATTTCAGTTATCTGTTGGACATTGTACAAGGCAGCCTCTTTCCCTATGTCTATGGCCACTGACTGTTACCTTTGGAATCTCTATTTTCAGATCTCTGTTCCCCAATCTGGCTCACCAAAGGTCACCCTAAAGTATATTTCACTGTACATTTGTGTTGCAATGCTTTGATAATGTTGCACTAATACATTTGTGAATCATTAGACTGACTCCAGATTGGTACTTATTCCAAGGGGCTAGGGTGATGGTGGAGGAAAGTCCAGGGTAGAGTCCAGTCTCTTGGTATCACAGGTTCATTGTCCAAGGGGGCATAGAAAGGGGAGCAATGGCAGTTCAAGGTGGACTAGGAAACAGAGTGGGACACATGGGTGACAATCAGGAGAGTCCTATTTCCTGGTGGGGGTCTTGGCAATGTTCTCTGGCTTCTGCCTGGATCTCAGGGACCATTTGAGGTGTGGTTCTCCTTATGCAGGGGGTGGGGTGGTGGTGGCCTGTTGGTCCTGTGTTGGGGAGTCCTGTCCACTAGCGCCGGTGGAGGTGGAAGGCTGTTCCTCACTTTGGCTAGTGTCAGGCACTCGTTGTTGTGCCACTGCCTCCCTCATGGTCTTGCCCATGTCAGCCAGCACCCCTGCAATGGTGACCAGGATGGTGTGCATTTTTGTTAGGTCATCCCTGATCCCCAGGTACTGTCCCTCCTGCAGCCACTGGGTCTCCTGCAACTTGGCCAGTATCTGGGCCATCGTCTCCTGGGAATGGTGGTATGCTCCTAGGATGTTGGAGAGTGCCTCGTGGAGAGTGGGTTCCCTGGGCCTGTCCTCCCCCTGTCACACAGCAGTCCTCCCAGCTTCCCTGTTGTCCTGTGCCTCTGTTCCCTGAACTGTGTGCCCACTGCCACTGACCCCAGGTCCCTGATCGTCCTGGGTTTGTGGGGTTGCCTGGGGTCCCTGTAGTGGTGGACACACTGCTGATTGACATGTCCTGGGGACAGTTGCATGGGCCCGCTGGGTGGGTGGTGTGCTGGTGTTTCCTGAGGGGGAAGGGTCTGTGGTGGGTTGGGACTGTGGCAGGTGAACTGACTGTCCGGAGGTTCCGGATGGGCCAGGTTGGTCATCCTTATCCAGGTGTGCAGAGCTGCTGTCATCACTTTGGGCCTCTTCAGGTGGGGGACTGGATGTGGCTGGCACCTTCTCTCCGGTGATGTGGAGTATGGGTCCTGTGGGAATGCAAATGCATTGTTAATGTGTCTGGGTGTGCCATCTTGTGCATGGGTGTGTTTCCCTGTATGATTGTTATTTCCCTGTTAGCTTGGCCTTGTGTGAGTGGTGATTTTGTGGGCTGGGTGAGTCTCTCTACTGGGCATGCTGGGTTGATGGGTGTCCATGCAGGTCTGTGATGGGTGTCCATATGCATTGTTGTTTCATGCAGGGCTTGGTATTGGGATAGGTGGGTTGTGATGGTGGGGCTTATGTGAGGTGGTGGAGTGATGGGGTGAGGGTAGGGGTATGAGTTTGTGATGGCATGCAGATAGGGTGGCGGGATAAAGTAGTTAAAATTTGACTTACCAGAGTCCAGTCCTCCTGCTACTCCTGCGAGGCCCTCAGGATGCATGATCGCCAAGACTTGCTCCTCCCATGTTGTTAGTTGTGGGGGAGGAGGTGGGGGTCCACCTCCAGTCCTCTGTACTGCTACCTGGTGTCTTGCAATCACGGAACACACCTTCCCACATAGGTCGTTCCACCTCTTCCTGATGTCATCCCTGGTTCTTGGGTGCTGTCCCATGGCATTGACCCTGACCAGAATCCTCCGCCACAGCTCCATCTTCCTTGCAATGGACGTCTGCTGCACCTGTGATCTGAAGAGCTGTGGCTCTACCCGTATGATTTCCTCCACCATGACCCTTAGCTCTTCCTCAGAAAACCAGGGGTGTCTTTGGGGTGCCATGGATGTGGTGTGTGTGATGTATGTGAGGATGTGTGGGGTGATGTGTTGGGGTGTATGCTGTGATGTGCGTGAATGGTGTATGGGTGATGGTGTTCTGTGGCTCTGATTGAGTGGGTGCTCCTGGCTTGTCTCTCTCTGCCTGTTGTCTATTTTTTCACTGTAAGAGGTTGTGGGTAATGTGGGTGTGTGTTTTATATTGGATTGGGTGTGTGGGTGTGGTGTTTGTAAGTGTGTCAGGTGTGTGTAGTTTGAATTGTCCAATGTGGTGCAGTTTTGTTAGTGTGTGTGTATTTTGAGCGCTGCAGTGTGTACAGCCAATGGTTTACCTCAATTGAAAGACCGCCGCGGGGATTTGTGGGTCGTGATACGGTGGGCGTATTCCTGTTGGCGTAACGGTGTAGGATTTGCTATCGCCAGTTTATCACTGACCTTTGGGCTGGCGGACTTGTGTGAGTGTCTGTATAGTGGCGGAATTCTCAGTGTGGGTCATAATACCCGTGGCAGAATACCGACGCGTTCACGGTATGTTGGCGGCTGTGAGCACGGTGGTAGGCGGCATTTGCCGGCAGGGTCGTAATGAGGGCCACAATCTATAAGGCAGTAAAAAATGTGATTCTCATGACAGCTTTACTGTACTGTTGTAATAAACTTGAATTTGTCCTGTGAACTGTATTAATAAATACATGAATATACGTAAATGAATACAGCTGCTCTAAAAATGTGGCTATTGGGCCACACTTATCTTCAGTGCCATGGCACTATTATTGGACCAAGTCATCTTCGTTGCCATGGAATGCAATGGCAGTTAAGATAAATGCGCCCAAATAACACATTATTTATACTGATATGATAGTGAAAATAAACATAGTACAACAACACCCAGCACAATGAGTTAAAGCCTAAGCCCAGGCTGCATATTTATGGGCGTTAAACCAATGCATTATCAAAACTTTAGAAGTGCAGATGGAATAATTGTTCCCTGTCAACTTTGTATATTTTGCACTTTTGCCAGGGTGGGCATGTCATGAGATAGAATACATTTGATGCTTGGTTTTTTTTCTTATTCACTATCACTCAGTGGCTGGACAAAACAATAAAAATGTATCTGTATACGTTCCTTAACTATGACTAATATTGTGGGCTCACAATATGAACTTTTTTTAAGAGGAGCATATTTTCTGTGTCAGTGGTTGCCCAGGATGATGTGGTTGTATTTTCATACACGAGGACATCTATTTATTTATTTACTTATTTTACTGAGAACCCTGAAATATATATAATGAACATTCTAAAAATAATTGTATATAGATTCATGCAATGAACATTATCGTCATTTTAGTATTTTTATCTATTCTCCTGTTTTGTCACATGATAAGTTTGTGGGCATTTATTAAAGACTGGTGATTATCGCTAACACGGCCTGTAAGGCAGAAACGCGTTGAACTGGCTGTCATATTAGAACATTTTTTACTACTTAAGCTACCTCCAGAGCCCAACTACTTTCTTTCTACAAACACAGCCTGCTTTCTTTCTATAAACAAGGAACGGATTATCAAGGGTGTGTGTATCAGTTAAAATAAAGGTGGCCAACTAACATGTTATTTGAAACTAGTGTAGTAGTAAGCACACTTGACACATTTATCACTACAGTGCAAAGGTCGAATTCCTCATTATTACAACACTTTCGTGGAAATGACTTGAGAAAACAAATGCTTATTGACTCACAGATTCCATTCTAAAATGAGCTAACAGAAGAAAATACCTGTGGCCATACACACAAGGCTTAGCCATTATGATTCTTTCTCATTGCAAGGATTTAAACCCTTGTGTTCTGTATATGTGTTTTTGTTTATAACCAGCACTCATAATAAAATAGCATGACATGAACCATGTATGCAAATCTGATGAGCTTAATATGCCATTTATTGCAATTGTTGAGGGAAGGGAGGGGCATCATAGACTACTCGAGGCTTCTCCTTTTGTAAATTAAAGCCATGGACAGTGTCTAATTTGTGCTTGTTGTTTCCGGTGCGGAGCACCAGCACTTATTTTTGAGGGCCGGCACTTTTTCTGCCTCAAGCATTTACTGCGAGCAAAACAAACATATGGGAAAGACGGAGGAAGAGAAAAACGAAAAAGCGTCACAATAGGAGAAAGCAGAAAGTTGCAAGAGTGAGCTGAAGGGGCAGGAAGTGGCTGTAAATTGATTGAAGAGGCCCGAGGTGGCTTCAGGATTACGCTGCCTCAGTATTCCGTGTTCGCACATTTAATTGCAGCAGCCGCATGTTTAAGAGGAGGGCTTTGAGCACCGGCACCTTTTTATTTACAAATTAAGCACTGGCCATGGATCAAACTGAATAGTGACAATAAATAGCACATTACACTTTTCTCATCTCCTTGTCACAAGAACAGCCAAGCACTCTGAAAAGTGGGACTGATGGCATTCCTCACAAAACGGGACAAGGGACACAGTCTACAATGAAAAGTTGGCCCCTAAACACTTTTGACACACTAAGTATATGTGGACGAGCAGTTAAGTCTTTCTGACTTGTTTGAACAAAGATGTAGAGCTGAGGTCAGGTACAATACAGCATATTTTTTATTGTTGCACTGTGGATGTCCACCCAGAATAATGGCTTTATTTAACAATATTATATTAATAAAAATAACACAACATATATACGGGTAGTTACAGTAAAATAAATGAATTTCAGATACTAAAAGTACACAAATCAAAATACAATGGTAGTACAATAACTGTAAAAGGATAACTTAGGGTCCCAAGATGTAAACATAATGTACTATTTGCGATCAGTAGATGATCACATACCTATAAACAATTATGAAAAACTAGAAACAAAAACAAGACAATGCAGATACGGGTACTTCATAAAATGTTCATGAATATGTAATATTTGCAATTGTTATCAAATCATAAAAAACAGTGTACATTGTAGATCTGGAGCTCTCCCGATACAATCTGGTTACCTGGTCATGGTTTCACAAAAGCATTTGTGATCCTAGTGATCACAAACATCAACCATTGGCTGACACAAAAGAAATACCTTGGCAATATAAAAAGGGCAAATGTAACTGCAAAAGGATATGAAGTGTCTCTAAGGTCAGGAAAGTGGGTAAGTGCCCAAGAAAATACACCTACCTTCCTGCTTGGAGTTAGATAGTTCTGGGCCTTTAAAATATGGCTCTCTTTTGGCCTGTGGGTACGACAACTCTGAGTCAAGGGCTCAACTGTCATTGGGGACCAACAAGGACAGATGGCAGTCTGACCCACTGGGGCAACAGAGGATGAGCCCAGCTGGACAAGGTGACACTATTAAACTGCTCAGATGATGTGGCTAGAATGCACCCCAAATGGGTGGTGGAGCTCTGAGCGCTCCTGCAGTTGGTTCTCAGGGCGGCACTCCTGGGGTCTCTGGTGAGAGGTATAGAGGGTGTCTTGGGAATATGCACACAACTCTGGTTTTCTCCAGTTGGCTGTTAGTTTTCACACAAACTAGGTCAGGGCTAGCAGAAACATGGCAGGCACACAGAACCTAAACATGGCCTTTATGCTTGTTTACGGAAAAGAGTGCAAGGGAAGTAATCAGCCATTGATTTTGACTACTAAAATACTAGAGACAGTGGCCCCTAAACCATGTAGAAAAACTTGTGTTCCTCCTTTAGTGCCACAACAGCCTAACATTTGCTGCTGAGTTAGGGAAAGCTTAAAGATGTGCACTCAGTAAAAGCTACATAAAGGAAACACAACTTGGAAAATCTATTTACATTCTGCTCCTGCTTCTGCCTTCAGGACCTTTGAGACCATGGGTAGTAAGGGTAGTGGCAGGGGTAACAAAAGGCAACTCAGTGGGACCGCCTGGTATACATGGTGAACTCTAATTGGCATCCATGCACTCAAATAGATGTTCTGGCAGCGCCACAATAGATTTCACGAACTCTCTTTTTGAGAAGGTATTCAACACATTGGAAGGCAACTATCATATTTGTACAAGCCACCGCATTTAGGCAGCAGCCCACTGCTATTCAAAGCCAAGCTGGGGGCTCAGTGGTCTAAGGTATCCCACCTGGAACCTTTGCTTACCTCTGGGTCACAGGTTTATATCATGGCAAGAGCACTTTCCCTTTCTTGTTGGGTCAAGTTGGGTCACGAAAATGAGTATCACTGAGTTGGGTAACAATAAACATCTGTTATTTCAGCACAAAGAGACCCAAGGGTGAATGCGTGCTTTACAAATACGTTATGTTATGTACATTCAGTGCATCCATTATGGGTCAAAAATACAGCCAACCAGGTTGATGTAGAGTTTCCCTCCTTAGCAGGGTTTCTAGGGAGGAGACTTCTTGCCATTTTCACAGAATGCACTGTGATGGGAATTGCCTACATGCTGTAGGCATAAACAATACCTAAGGACTTGGAGTGTGAAAATCCTTGTGCTTTCCGTTCAAACTGGCCCTGGAGGAAAAAGAACGGAACAAGTGGTGGTGCGTTTTGCTTGTTGGGAACTTCTGTTTTGTAATAGGCATGCACAGAAATATAAAGATGTTTATGATCAAGAAAATGTAATACAAATGAAAGGCGCACCACAAGTTACTGCAAACTCTCTCTTGTGCTCACACTTTCTCCGTTGTTTGTGCTTATTATTGCAAAACCGATGCACATAATGTTAATGAACATTTCTGCATAGAGAAAAACATGCACAAACTAGGAAGAGACTCCGGCATGACACAGCTCAGTGGACTTAGTTTACAAAGGTTGACGGGGGCTACAATCCTGAGACTTCAAGGAGGTCAGAACAATGCAGTCTACCAATCACAAGACATACCAAAGGTGTCAGCGGAGTACCAGATTTGATGTTTGAGGGCTTCCACAATAGCTGGGACTAAACAATCTGTTTCCAAAAATAAACTAGGCAATGGAATATGGCAAAAATGTTTCTGATGCACGGACAAAGCTACTCGTGCACCCTTACTCAGGCACAGGATGGCTGTGTATAGCTCATAGTGAGAGTGCATGCAGTGCTAAGATTTAGAAACAAGGCCTCAATCAGAACAGCAACTAAGGAGTACATGTGGCTTGGATACAGTGCCCCAATTAGGTATACATGCACTGTGTGCATATACCAATGATGCAATCTCATTAGTTATACTCTATCTGATTTTCTGAATTTTCTCCTTATCTCATATGAGACACATAACTGCGTACTAACTAACTGCATAAAGTATTCAACTAACCCTACGCCCAATGTTATTTTTTATTACATGTTTTGTATCTGTTAAGGTAAGCTTTAAATCTTAGTTTGCTACAATTTATAGAGGCAGCAGAATTTGACACAATCGTTGTGTTATCAATATACCCTATCCCAAAATCAAGACACTTCAAAATCTGCCTTAGTTAGACATCCCACAATAAACTGGAGCAGAAACAATGTTAAACCTCAACTTCATGAGGCACTGTGTCCCTGCGTTAAAGCACCTCCTAATGCATTAGAGTCAATAAAATACAGTTTCAATAAATAAATCCAATTTATTAATAATTTTGGGCTACTCAATAACTGAGTTTGAGATACATTAAAAGTTAAAGGGTTTTAGTACAAAAAATCAAATTGGGGGTACTCAGTCAATGTTACGAAGACTCACAAATGCAGAGTTATCTAGAGTATGTAAAAATCAGAAAATATTCTAAGGCCAAAGCGGCAGCAAAATCAGAAAAGAAAACAGGGAGCACCCCTGGCAGCACTAAGGAAAGCTCCTAAAAATCTTGCTCACCCCTACAATCAAGGTTTTTTTTATACACAATTCTTGCGTAGAAAATAAAAACCTTTCAGAATCTTTGTGGTGTAAGCAAATGTATTGTTTCTTCAGCAAATCAGAGGACATAGAAGATAAACTTCATTAACTTTATACGTAAGCACTATCCCATTTTCATGAATACTAATTCAACACCCTCTATGCTACTGTTACCCAGAGACGAACAAACAAAGCAGCGGAAGATGTAGATATATATCGCCAATTACATCCGAGTTAGAAAAGTTCATCCTGAGCAGAACAATAACAACAGTGAAAGATATTCTAGTACACTGCAGCTTGGATGTGTTCTGCAAAGCTTGCAGGGAGAGGATGTGCGCAGGGGGAAGCACTGAATGAGTGACAGGACGGCTTCCATCTTAGTTAAAATAGCAATTGCACAGAAATATGGCCTAGATAAAACATGTTAGATAATACACCTTTACACATCATCAGAAATGTGGTTCAAACTCAATCGTAATAAATCAGTATGCAGATGTGAAATAGTGTGTGCAAATGCATACTACACATTGTTAATGATGCTCAAAAATATAAATCCCAAAAAATCCAGTATGCTCATCATACTACATATATCATCAGCATTTGATATTGTACAACATAATAACTTCCCTCACACTTTCAGAGAGAAGCCTGTGTTCTACTTAAAATGATTCCAATTAATCAATCAGTCCTTAGTCATAATTCAGAGTTGGAGACTCTACACTACAAATTACAATACAACTGGTGGTCACACGTTAAATCTCACAAACCAGATATTTGAGACTTAAAGTGAAACTTACATATATGAGTCTCAAAATGATGGTATAGATATATAAAATCACCATAGGAGAATTAAAGTGGCTCACAACATTGAATTTGATTAAGATATGCCATACAGCCAATTCAATAGTGATAATGTAGAAAAGAAGGAAACATGTTTGATGCATCAGGTCCATATCCATGTTTTCCTGCCTAACCATTAATTCTAGACTCCTAACTATTCTATTATCTAGGAAATGCAGAGAGAAACAGAGATCATCACAACAGAACTTCCGTAGACGTTTTTGTCAACAGAGGTGAGGCAGCACATAGAAATTAAAGTCTGAGGTCTGTACCTCAGAAAGGTCTGCTCTCAGCAAAGAACAGGGGGAATCTGCACCTTACCACTAATTAAACCACACTTAGGGCCAGATGTAGGAAGCCTTGTGCATGTCGCAAACTGCGAAAAACGCAGTTTGCGACATGCAAAAGGCCTAACGCGATGCACATCCTCAAATTGCGAGTCGGTACTGACTCGCAATTTGAGGATGCGACTCGTAAATAGGAAGGGGCGTTCCCTTCCTATTTGCGACCGCATCGCCATGCTGAGTTGCTTTGTGACCGCGAATGCGGTCGCAAACCAACTCGCAATTCACACCCACTTGAAGTGGGTGGTAACTCATTCGCAAACGGGAAGGGGTCCCCATGGGACCCCTTCCCCTTTGTGAATGTCGCTGAAATTTTTTTTTCAGAGCAGGCAGTGGTCCAATGGACCACTGCCTACTCTGAAAAAATTGAAACCAAATGGTTTCATAATTTTTTTGAATTGCAACTCGTTTTCCTTTAAGGAAAACGGGCTGCAATTAAAAAAAAAAAAATGCTTTATTAAAAAAGCAGTCACAGACATGGAGGTCTGCTGTCTTCAGCAGGCCACCATCCCTGTGAATGCTTGGACTCGCTACGGGGTCGCAAAATGCGACCCACCTCTTTAATATTCATGAGGTGGGTCTTTGCAACCACATAGCGAGTCGCAGAAGGTGTCTGAGACACCTTTCTGCATGCAATTTTGCGAGTTGCAAATTGTGAGTCGGTATGACTCGCAATTTGCAAGTCGCAAAATTTTACTTACCTACATCTGGCCCTAAAATCCTTATCCTTCCAAAGGTGACATCACATCCAAAACTTTAACTTCAAAAACTAGATCACTAATTACAAATTGTAATTGGCACTGTAGCCTTATGAGGTCTTTGGCATTCGGCCTTGGTGCACCCTCGCACTTTGGAATTTCAGAAGAGTTACGGCTGCCAACTCAGAATACTCCTTCCGCCATTGATAAAACGTTCCTCCAGGCCTTTTTATCTTCCCTCGCAATGAGCTTTCTATTTTCCTGAACTCGTGTCCTAACACCTGCAGATTTTAGAAAACATGCAACAATCAAGCTTTTGCATTGAAGAATAAAACACAAGGAATTCAGGCTTTTACTCTAGTTAAGCTTAAAACAAACATGAATATACTTTGGTTTAAATGATTTAACACACACTTCCCACAAATGCCATGAACATAAAATGATTACGAAATACCATGTCTGTACGCTACAGCATAAACATTCTTGCAGTACGATAAGTAAATGCGATTACTTAAAGTTATATTCATTGGGCACTTTACTCATATACATTTCAGTGCCTCACGTTATTATGTGAATTAACTGGTATGTTTATATAGGAAAATAACCACTCCTTTAATTCACCGTTCAAAGTCATAGTGGCAAAACTGAGTTACGCTCTCTCAACCCTCCCTCTGATGACTTTTGAAATCATCATAAACCCATTTAATTCTCAAATGAGGCTCTAAAACTGGTCGTTTTAAACAGTTTCTGTCTGTCTCCTCCAATTGATTTTATCATGATAACATTTACACTGACTATTCTCCAACTCAATCTCTGCTCTCTTTCCCTTTCTAAATCCTTCTTCTCTGGAAAGTCTTCTATCCATCCAACAGAACGTTTCCCACTATTGAAATAGTCAACAATGGTCTCAACACAAAACCTACAATTCCACTTCCCAAATTCCTAAACCATCTGCCTTTTACAGAAAATCCATTTTTTAATTGCTTCCCATGCACCAGTCACTTCCAGCTCCTTCAAATCCTTTGGCAACCCTGAAATGTTCCTGATATACTTCTGGAAATCCTTACTTTCATCTGGAATAAAGGTACAGCATTGTTGAACCTTTAGCATCTGACAGACTCCGCCCTCTTTTGCTAGCAATAAATCTAATGTAAACTGATTTTGTAAAACCATAGAACTGATTGCTATCATATCAGTATTTACAACCAGTAAAGCTCAAGCAGTACTAGTGGCTAGTTTATAACTATAGTAGGCAACCCTCTGATCGTTAAATCATTCAAAATCACTCCCACAGATGGAACCAAAGCACCAAAAATGTCACCCACCACTTCTCCTGCACTCACACCTCATTTAGGTCTAGAACCTTGAGTCCAAACAGGATCATTAAAATGTTGTACATGATAAATCTTGGGAAAAACAATCACTAAATAACACGTAGCATACTATCCTTTTGGCAATTTAAAAAAAAGCATGTTTTCCACAAATAAAATAAAACTCCAGGCATAACTGTGTCTTCTCCATCCAAATACAATCTGTAATTCCCTCAAACTTCAAAAGTGTGTTCACATTCACTATTTCCTACAAATATATTGCCAGTATCAGACCTTTCCATCCAAATGCGCAACTTTCTGTTATGTTCCCAATCGAAAGCTAAAACAGCTAGAGTTTCAGCTAACAGATGTTCAATTTCTTCTTTAGTACACTTATGTTGACTCTGAAAATGACCATCTAATTTGGAACTAGTTTCCAATTCCCTTCTTCTGTCCTCAACTAAGTTTAAGAATTTAGTTTAAACTTCTGATAACCTACAAGATAAATTGTGTCTATGTGCATAAACTGTATTTAAAGTGGAAATGGGTTTTAAAAAGCTTGCAATTCTTTTTATTTCCAATGGAGTTGGATGTCTGTTCAAATGATCAATAATAGGGATTTCTGAAAGAACAAAATCATATTTTGAAGAATAATACTGATAATGTCCTGCCCCATAAAACAAGCTCAACAAAAGACTACATGAAATCCCATAGGTCACAGGAAAATTATGATAGGGAATGTCTTCTGAAACAAAAGCAGGTAATTGAGTGCACGCGTAACAATCTCTTGCTTTCATGGTATCAACATATTCAAATATAATTCGGAAATATAAATTTACAGAATAGTCTCCCCTATATGCATCTGAGTGTAATGCTTTTTCATCTAACTTATTGCCTTCTTTAGGATTTAATGGTTTGCGGGGAAACACTACAAGATAGCTCCTTTTCTCCATAACATGTAGGGGAAAACATTCCTATTAGCAACATTACTAATATTACAAGAGAAATAGGCAATGGGGCACCTATTATGTATTGATGTCTAATTTTCTGACTTGGTTCCATTTCGACTTTAAAATCAGATCTATTATCAAATAAGTTCAGCAGCAGCAAAATACTTTTTTGTTGGTTTCACCAATGTAAAAAGCAAACATTTATCAACAATATGGAAATCTTCATGAGACTTTTCTAAACCTACTATGTGTTCTTCTAAATGGCAACCCTGTTTATTTTACTGCGGCCTATGAAATCTTCTGAATTCCCCATCCCAATCAATGTAAATGTCTCTGATCTCCACACACAATAAATTCATTGACAAAAATGAAAATTCAAGATAAAATTCAGCACAATATTTAATTCTTGAAGGTTCAGCCAAACCTGTATGTCGATCACAATATTCCCAGAACTCTTTATCGATGACTGTATCATTTGCACAATAGGTCCACTCTGGTGAAGAATACCTATGACTAGGCACTGTTGTTCTTTGCAGCCTTCTTAGTGCCACACCGTCTTCTTTTTTTCACTCAAGTCAGAGCTTTTGGTCTCTTCAGTGATCAATGGTGCCACACGTTCCTTAAGCAGAATCACTTTCCCTCTTCCTTTCCTTCTAGGTCAACGGTCTCCAGCTTCCATCCACTTTCTTCCAGCACTAGTTCTTCTTCAGGGTCTGATTCTGAGTCTGTCTCATTCACCACAGTGCAAGGCTCAATTGTCTCTGTCTGGGTCTCAGTCGTGACTTGCTCAAGACTCTCTTCAGCGTGATCAGGTGATGTTTCAAGTTCAGTTTTGTCCCCAACACCTTGGCTGACCTGCCCCTGTTCTTTCCCTCGCATCAGTGGCTCTTCTGGAACAGGCGCTGTTGGATCAAGTGGACACTTAACTCAGCCGGTATGGGAAGTCTGTATTCAATTGGGGAGACCTCCGCACTTTACAGCAGCTGTCGTAACCAGGATCACCTGGCAAGGCCCATGCCACCAGGGTTCTAGGCATGTCTTTCAGACATGTTTCTTCACCAAGAGCCTAACGCCAGGATTAAGGTCTTGGCAGTGTTCTTGATGCAGAGGGGTTGTGGCTGCTCTGACCTCATGAGACACAGAACGTACCACATCAGCTAGTCCCTTGCAATAGTCTAGGACCATGTCATCAGTAATATTAACAAGTGCATTTGCAGGAATTGCTGGCAGTCTCATCTCCCTCCCTGTTATGATCTCATGGGGGTACAGTCTAGTATTTCGATCAGGTACACTCCACAGAATCATCAACACACGAGTCAGAGCATCAGGCCATTTCAATGATGTTAAAGTACACACTTTTGCCAGTCTGGATTTTAGCAGACCCAAAGCCTCAGGTCTAAAAGATACACACTACAACCAAAATAATATCAACCCATTTCACACAGGCATTCAATGAAATCCATTTGTACCCTGTTAAAAGCCCCCCCCTGTTCTTGCTATGTGACTCAGTGTGACTGCAGTTCTCTTCCCACCATTGTTCTGTTGACACACAACACATCAGTGACAAAACACTTCAGCCATCAACCTGATTTCAGGATTAAACTAAGTCTGTCTAAACAGCCTTATCATACAGTCCCTACCAATATGAACTGGACCATGTAAATATCTAGCTATAGGAGGTAAAAAAAAACAATTTGGCCACACTGGTCATTCATCCATTGAAACCTAAATGTCATCATCATTTTTGACACAGCCTGCTCTGATTCAACTCTATTGTTCTTCCTCAGACACTTCCTCTTGAAGCCTCTTCATCTCATCTCAGGTTTCAACTATTGTCACCAAGAGGTTAAAGTTAGTCTCATCGATTCCCTCATTTGTGAACTCGTCATTAAATGTACAAACATTGTATGCACAGTACTTAGCAACCTCGTCGGCATACCTATTTCCCAAAGTCACATGACTGTCTCCAGAACGACATGCAGGACACTTAACCACTGCAACTTGTTCAGGCAATCGTAGTGCATCAAGGAGGTTTCTCACTTGCTTGCCATTCCAGATCGGAGATTCAGAAGATGTCATAAACCCTTGCTGAGACCACAATTGTCCAAAATCATGAACAACATTACAGCCATATTGACTATTGGCAAAGATTGTCACTTTCGGTTGATCTGAAACACAACATGCTCTCGTAAGAGCAATCAATTTGATTACTTGGGCTGGAGAAGCCAGGAAGTTTAAAAACAACTCCAGAAAGGGTACAGACAAAATAAGCTGCTCTCAGACTTCCTCCACTGTATATCAAGCATGAACCATCAACATATAAGATATAATCAGTTACAGGTAATGGTTGATCTCATATGGCTGGTCTTGGCTTGGTGCTCAGTTCAGTAACATTAAGACAATTCTGATCCCCTTTACAATTTTCAACATTTTCCTGGACTCGATCCGAGCAACAGAGTAGCAGGATTAAAAATTTCACAGCGTTTAACTGACACATCCTCTGCAGCCAAGATCATTTGCTCATATTTAATGTTAGCTGCTTGTTAGGTACTCTGTTCTGGTTCTAGTCAACAAAAGTTCTGCTGAGTGGGGCACATACACAGTTAATTGGTGACCCATAACAATATTTTTACACCTCTTTATGATATTGATGACCGCAGCTACTAAGTTTAGACATCAAGGCAATGCAGAAGCAACCACCACTGGCCTCTTAGCATTTCCATGCATCTGAGTGAGCATTGAGAGAGCTCAGCCTTCCCTCTCACTGCAGAAAAGTGCATAAGATTTTTTAAAATAGGGCATCCCTAGAGCCAGGGCACGACAGAGGCACTCTCTCAGCTCTAGGAATGCGACAAGGCAATCGTTGTCCCATGGTACTGGATCGGACACATCCTTGTGTGCAAGCCTCTGTAAAGGTTTGGAGATCAGGGAAAAGTTGGAAATCCACTGCCTACAGTAGCCCACCATTCCCCAAAACATCCTGACCTCTCTGTATGGTTGGAGGACTCATTTTTAGTATGGATGTGATCCCCTCTTGTGGCACTTTTCACACTCCCTTTTCAATATAGTGTCCAAGATATTGGATTTCTTTTGACAGTACTCTTACTTTCCTAGGGATACTTGAAGTCCATTATCAGCCAGGTGGTTCAGTAACGCAATAGTGTCTTGTTTACAGGTTTCTAGAGTATTTGACACCACCATTAGGTCATCGATGTATTGGATCAGGACTGAATTGCAAGGCATGACAAAAGACTCCAGATTTTTCTTTAAAATCTGATTTGAAATAGATAGAGACTCAGTATACCCCTGTGGTACTCTACACCATGGTAAAACCCTGTTTCCAAGCTCGAATGCAAAAAGGAACTGACTGTGCTCATGCAATGGTATTGGAAAGAAAGCTTGACACAAATCAGTGAAAGTGAACCACTGGCATCTGAAACAATATTACAGCTGCATTCGGTAACACAGGACAACAAAGTAACAACAATTTGTTTATTTTCCTAAGGTCCTGCACAATTCTGTATTTGTCACTCATTTTCTGAAGACCCTTAATGGGAGAATTACAAGGACTTCTCATTATCTCCTACAGAATTTCCTGCTGTGTATTTGCCTTAATCACAGGAGTTATTCCAGTAATCATTTCAGGGGTCAAATTTTACTGTGGGGTCCTTAGGAATTCAGTGTTGGGTTTAACAGAAATTCAGGCAGGTTCTACATCTTTGATGAGTCTGATATCCTTTCCTAAAAAATCCCATACTTCATGTTTGACAGTGCTTCTCAAATCTGGGGGCAAATCATCAACTGTTAGCAATGTCAATAACATGCAACATGATTCATTTTTTATTAGCTTGCAGGCAGCATCTTCATCCTGGGTTTGCCCTTCTATCCCTGCTGGAGTACAAAAGATAACACTATTTAATTCCAATAATAAATCTCTTCCCAAGAGATTCACTTTTATAAATGTGTGCTGATCCTCATAATATGCTACTTTCACTGTGACTGGGGCATTTTCTTGGACTGTCATGTATTTATTCTCTACACCAACAACTTGGACTTTTGTTCCAAATAGGGGTAGGTTTGGGACTTCTACTGTTCTCAGAGTGGAATGGGTAGCACAAGTGTCAACCAGGAATGACACAGGATGGTCATCCACTTAGCTATCTATAAATGGTCCACTCTGGTCCACCTCTAAGGCTGTGCCAAGCATGCAGTCTTCCTCCCTTGTCAGGCACTGTCAGACTAACTGATCAAAGCCATTCCCCTCATTCAAATCGAACAGGGGAAATTGTAGAAATAGATTTTTATTCTGTGTCAGATTTGCATTCATTCTCAACCCCTGATTCATATTCTGATGTGACCCAACAGCATTTTGCTGCAGCATTGGAGGTCGAGAGATTTGCATCATTGGAGCTTGAGGCATATTACAATTCTAGCTCCTGGGTCTTTGCACACTCTGCATCTGATAATGGTTATTATTCTGAGAAGGCACAAATCCTGCATTTTAGACCTGATTAGCTCGATTTATACACATTCCCACTTCCAATGTCCCACCCTATTGCAGATGTGACAAGGAGTTAACTTTTTTGGACCATTTACATCCATTCCTGTACCAAGATCTATAGGGACTCCTCGACCTCTACCTCTACCTTGCATTGGATTGGATTTTGTGGTTGTTGATATACACCTTGCATTGGCCAGCATTATTTACAGTTAGGGGCATCTGACTAGTTCTCTGAGCTGCTTTCATTTGAGCGACCATCAACTTTTCCTTGAGCCTTTTTTGCTTCATCCCTATCTTAACATGGCAGTATTTTGCATAACACAAAATTTCATCAATTATTCTGCCAACAAATCAAATGTTGCTAAATAATCATACTCATTTCTGGCCTCGGTTCTGTCACAAACCACAACACAAAATATCCCATATGCTTACCCTCTAGTGTCTCTATATGACTGTATTGTTTGAATGCCTGCAACAACCTCTCATAGTAAGCATGGACTGACTCCTGTGACTATTGAGTCATCCTGTCAACATTCTAAGGAGTCACTAAGGAGGCAACGTCCCTTTCAGGAATGTCATGACCTCCTGATATTTCTTCATTACCAATGGTGATGGACCATTTGTTAATGCATTCCTAGTTGGTTCCACCTCAGGCCACAGAACAGCTATCTTACATTCCGTCCACAGGTCATTCAGAACAACAATGACAAATATCATGTTCAGCTAAATCCACAAATTTTCACAAATCTTTCAACCTGTTGATACCATTCCACTGGCTTTTCTTGTAATTTTTGGAAATCATTGATAAATGATGCAAGATCACTCCTGCACTATGGACATAAACTCCACCAGGCACTTCTCTCAAGGGGAAGGCTGTAACTCCTGCCTCTGCTACAACCGGAGGTGGTTCACATAAGGTTTCTTTCCCTCTTTCTTTTTCACCCATTTAGTTTCCCCCTTATCTAATTTGTTTAATTTCCTAATATTTGGAATTAATTCTGTAATCTGCGTTTTCAGTCCGGGAGTTCTCAAGTCAGCAATATCTTTACACGGAAGCACACTCAATAGCTTCTCTGCAGAGCCTTAGCCCTATTTAAGTCTAGCTCATATTTCTGAACCATTCTGCCAATTTATCATGATCTTGACTTGCTTGCTTAGTGATGTCCCTACACATAAACACAATCTCATCATCTTGATAAGTCTCTAACTGCTCTAAGCCAAGATATCCAGCATTCATTGAGTCTAATCCTATTGTCTGCCATGCTACATCCAAAGTGATTTCCCTCAATGCTGATGAAATTGTTCTCTGACTCACTTCTGTACTCATACTCTCTTTAGATGGGATACTTCAATTAAAGTATTGAACCCATTCACCTGTCTCTTTCGCACTAATAGATTGAGTCACTACAGGAACCTTGGGTGTGGAATCATTTCCCTGGACACCATTCCCCATACTTAAAGGTGGTTCCACACAGGAGCAGTATGTGTGGGTATCTTCTGATAAGTATCCATAAAGATGTATCCTGATTTATTCAGAGTTGTATCTGCACTTGCTCCACATGGAGTGCTAGTGTGTTTTGGAATCAAAGGAACAAACTCCCCACTGTCTGGACTATTCTGAACCCTGGTCTGTCCTCCAACATTATTGGGTACCGGGAAAATTGTTCATATTTTTCCCAGAGCCTTCTGATTTATCCGTAGGAACTACTGGGCTAATAGTAACTAGCATTGTGAGAGCATCAACAGTACTCACGGTGGAACTGAATGGGACACACTCTCTCAAATCCTCACTTCTGGGTTCACAAGGCACACTAACTGGAATGGGTCCCACAGGACTAGGAGTCATGTTAGCTGGGGTGGTAGGAAAGGTATGTTTGCCACTGCTACCAGTACCATTATCCCTTCCTTCACTTCTGACTTAATTGTACAGGGGTGGATGTTCAGACAGTTACACATCTAAAAGACTGTTTCCGGAATCATCATCACTGTCTAACTCATGTCATCATGCTCTTTCAGTTTCTTCTTCTTCTGTTTTTAAATCATTTTCTTTTCCCCCCCTCCCTTGACAACATCGGTAGTTAAAGCTGGGTACCGCTTGCCTGCTTCTATCATGTCTGTTCTCCATCTTTTCTTCTCAAGATCCCATCTGGCATCTGCATAAGTACGCATAGCTTTCTTTACTGCACCCTGGTATTTCTCCCTTTCTGTCGCATGGGCAACATAAAGTTCTTCACATTGTACAGGTCTAGGAGGTGGCTTCATTTCGTACAACACTCTCCTCAAATTTTCAATAATACCCACATTAAATTTGCCACATTGTGGAAATGTCAATGGTCCATCCTTTTCTGTGATCTTATACCATTGACCAATCCAAACATATGTGTGAAGCCCTATGTTAATCACCATATAAGTACTTTGTATACCTTCGGGAGGCGCCAATTCACCCTCTCTACTAGGAATATGAACATCAACTCTAAAAAAGTCTTGTATAGCTCTAAAGCATTTCATTTTCAACAGCTTTCACAAAGCTTTTATTCAATTCAATACAATGGCGTATCCACAATCACTTGCTCCGCCAATAACAGCGTGGCACCTTCTGACATTGCCCACCAATAGCAGCGTGGTACTACACCAACCGGCCTTCCCAGCACAGCCCACTGTGACGTAGACCTCGCTCCTCGCAGCAGTTTCCCTCCTTTACAATCTGCACGCACACTCGCTACGCGATATCACACACATATACAAAATACAAAACCTTTGTATGATCTGCTAAAGAATGAATAGCTTCAAACACACAAGAAGGCTTTTGATCACTTCTGATGAAACCTCGACCTGCGGGGTTTCATTTAGATCAGTATAGCTTCACTGTATGCATTAAGATCCACTATTCCAATCGCCTCACATTCACAAAATGTTAAGTCCCTCTCTTATGTGTGTTGTTGGTGACAGCTCACAACAAACACAACCTATTAGCAGACAATGGCGGTGATTCTAACCGCGTCGGGCGGCGGTCGCGGCCCGCCATGCGGTTACCGCCAAATGACCGCACTGCGGTCACAAGACCGCGGCGGCCATTCTGGCTTTCCCGCTGTGCTGGCGGGCGACCGCCAAAAGGCCGCCCGCCAGCACAGCGGGAAAGACCCAGCAACGATGAAGCCGGCTCCGAATGGAGCCGGCGGAGTTGCTGGAGTGTGACGGGTGCAGTAGCACCCGTCGCGAATTTCAGTGTCTGCTAGGCAGACACTGAAATTCTTTTTGGGGCCCTCTTACGGGGGCCCCTGCAGTGCCCATGCCATTGGCATGGGCACTGCAGGGGCCCCCAGGGGCCCGCGGCACCCCCTACCGCCATCCTGTTCCTGGCGGGAGACCCGCCAGGAACAGGATGGCGGTAGGGGGTGTCAGAATCCCCATGGCGGCGGAGCGCGCTCCGCCGCCATGGAGGATTCTCAAGGGCAGCGGAAAGTCGGCGGTACACCGCCGACTTTCCGTTTCTGGCCGCGGCGGTCAGAATGCCCAGCGGTGCACCGCCAGCCTGTTGGCGGTGCTACCGCGGTCATTCGCCCTGGCGGTTTTTACCGCCAGGGTTAGAATGACCACCAATATAATTTGGTTTCTCCGACACCTTTTAAGCTATCCCAGGATCTAAGGCCACGTCAGACCTGATAACTTCATCAACGTATTTATAAATCGCTGCACTCACACAACATGCAAAAACATCTCCTCAAGACACCACTTAAATTCACACAATCACTGCAAACTAGACGCAAGCTGCTGCAGTTTGCAACCCTAATAATACTCAGTAGTCTGTTGCCTTTATGACTCTCATCCAAGTCACTGCAGTTCCTCAGATCTTCCAAATCTGGATGCAGACATCTAAGTTTGGGCACTGGGGACTTACTACTCTAGAATATGGTTCCAGTTCTCCTCATTTGGGAAAGAGAACCATCCTCTTCACTACCATCTGATCCAGCTTTGGTCTATGTTACTAAATCTGAGGTCTGATGAATCTTTCTTTCCCTGTTCCGAAGGGGGGTGGAGATGCACATTAAGCTTTACACTACAAATTACAATACAACTGGTGGTGACACATTACATCTCAGAAACCAGATAAAATTCAAAGGGCTTTATTTCAGACTCAAAGTCAAACTTACATATGAGTTTCAAAATCATGGTATAGATTTACTACATCACTAAAGGAGAATTCAAGTGTTGCATGACATTGAATTTATTTAACGTATGCCCTACAACCAATTTAATAGCAATAATGCAGAAAATAAGGAAAAACTTTTTTCTGCCTACCCTTAATTTGTGACTCCAAACTATTATTGAGGAAATTCACAGAGAAAAAGAGGTCACCACAATAGAACTTCTGTAGAAGTTTCTGTCAAGAGAGGTGAGGCAGCACAACACCACATATAAATTAACGTCTGAGGTATGTACCTCAGAAAAGTCTGGTCTCAGCAAAGAACAGTGGGAATCCTCATCTTGCCACTGACTAAACCACACTTAAATCTTGATTCTTCCAAAGGTGACATCACATCCAAAACTTTCACTTAAAAAACAAAAGCACTTTGTTGCACCGTTGTGATTTGGTATTTCAGAAGAGTAACAGCTGCCAACTCAGGATACTCCTTCCGCCATTGATAAAACACTTTCCTCCATGCCTTCTTATCTTCCCTCAAAATGAGCTCTTTATTTTCTGGAACTCGTATCCTTACACCTGCAGCTTTTAGACAATATGCAACAAACAAGCTTTTGCACTGAAAATTAAAAAACAAGGAATGCAGGCCTTTACCTTGGCCATACTGAAAATAAAGAGCAATACACTTCAGTTTAAATGATATAACGTACACATCCCACCAACGCCATGAAAATAAAATGTTTACAAAATAACATTTCTAAATGCTACAGCATAAACATACATGGAATACAATGAATAAATGTGATTACATAAAGTTATATTTGTTATGCACTTTACTCGTATACATTTCAGTGCCTCATGTTATTATAAGAATCAACTTGCACGTTTATATAGCAAAATAATCACTCCTTTAATTCATGATTAAAAATCATAGTGGTACAACTGAGTTACACTTTCTCACCTTCATGTCACAGACCCATAGGGCCAGTTCTCACTTTTCCAATGGCTTCAAGACCTTCAAGGCCTGGAACGATTTGAAGAGCCACCAACAAATAATCACAAAACTGAAACTGTAATCTTTAGACCACTACATATCTTTCAGATGATAGAAGCTCATGAGCCCCTACCATCTTTGGACAGACAATGTCCATCAAAAAAAGTACACACAATTCTGGAATTATTTTTGGATACGGGCTTAAATTTTTGCTTTAGCATCCCAAACATCCCTGTGGGTGTAAATCAAGGCTGAGCTCATATACACGCCCTTCCCACAAAAAGTTTGTGGTGCGGCCAAACTGCGTAAGTTCAGTCACAGGGTCGAAGAAAATATGCCAACATGCCACTGCAGCCTTGTAGTAGTGTTCTAGCAGCTTAGGCTGATAGAGGTAGCTATAGCAGCGCAGCTTAGGCTGAACTAGGAGACATGCAAAGCTCATGCAATACCACTTATAGTTACACAGTACTTCTACACAAGCAAAGACAATACTCAGTGTTAACAAAAATAAAGGTATTTATTTGGGTGACACAGTACCAAAAATATCTTAGAGTCAATACTCCTTCTGGAGCTAAGTATTATACACAATATATACACTAGACACCAAAACTAAACAAGTAAATAGCCAAAGAACAATGTAAACAGTAGGAAATCCTATAGAATGCAATGGGAGAAAAGAGGTCTAGGGGCAACACAAACCATATACTAAAAATGTGGAAGGTGAATCACAAATTCCCCCCTAGACAAGTGTAGTGTGTGCAGAATCGCTGTGAGAGTAAGAATACAGTAAAGGTATGTAAATTACCCCAACCCAGCGCCCAGAAAAGCAGGAGTAAAGTATTGCAAGTTTCCTTATGACACATTACACCTCGTTTTTGGGATTTTGAAGCAGCCAACCAAGTCTGCAAAGCACAACTGCTGGATTATTGGACTTGAAGACCTGAAAAGGAAGGGGACCAAGTCCAGAAGTAGGAAGAAGTTCCAGGAAGGACAGGAGCCCCTGCCAACCCAGAAGAGTGTGCAAAAGAAGTGTCCCTGGTTAGTAGAAGACTGCGTAAATGCACCCTAGGAAGATGCCAGCAGGTTCCCGCATGATGCAAAAGATGTCCCATGGCGTGAAGATTGTTGCCTTGGCTACGACAAAAGTGCATTTTTCATAAAAATCACTCTGGATGGACCCAGGAGGGACCTGGGGGCCTCAACTCTGTGTCAGGAGGAAGATGAAGCTCTCAGCACTTTAGAGAGCCCTCAGGAAGCCAGCAAGCACCCCCAGAAGCCACAGGATCTGAGTTCAAAAGAGGCGCAAAATGCGGTTGGTGCAGCACAACAAAAGAAGGTCCCATGCCACCGAAGAACAACTTAGTGAGTTGTGCATCACAGGGTGGAGTGCTGGGGACCTGGGCCAGGCTGTGCATGAAGGAATTCTGCAAAGAGTGCACAGAGGCCGCAGGAGGCGAAGAAGACACAATACACAGGGGTACTGTCGTTCTTGGGGAAGGAAAGGTCTTACCTCCCTCCAAATTGCATCAGCAGAACCTCAGGACAGTTTATGTCGATGATGTCAACCCTCTGTGTCCTTAGGAGCATGCTCATCACCGTGAGAGGAGTCCCAGGGTACTGGTCGTCACCTTGGAAGGTGCCTGCTTGGAGCAGGGGAATGACACTGTCACTCCACAGGAGATTTCTTCGGTCATTCTGGTGCAGGATGAAGACAGGGAGTCCCCAGAGCGTGCACACCATGGAAACTGTAGCAGTTGCTGGCTTGGAGCTGAGGTTGCTGAAGAAAAGTGTCTCTTGTAGACACTTTGTTGCAGTTACAGCGTTTCTTGGCGCAGGCTGCTTTTGGTCCGAGGTCAGAAGAGTCTGAAGTTGTTGCAGAGGATTCCTGAAGGAAACTTGCAAGCAGAATCTGAAGAGAACCCACAGGAGAGACCCTAAATAGCCCTGAGAGGGGGATTGGCTACCTTGTCAGGTATGAACCTATGAGGAGTTGTCTCTGACGTCACCTGCAGGCACTGGCCACCCAGAGCCCTCCAGAGTGCCCCCACACCTTGCAAAGCAAGATGGCTGAAGTCTGGGACACACTGGAGGAGCTCTGGGCACCACCCCTGGGGTAGTGATGGACAGGGGAGTGATCACTCCCCTTTCCTTTGTCCAGTTTCCCGCCAGAGCAGGGGAGAAGGGGTCCCTGAACCGGTGTAGACTGGTTTATGCAAGGAGGGCACAATCTGTGCCCTTCAAAGCATTTCCAGAGGCTGGGGGAGGCTACGCCTCCCCAGCCTGTAACACCTATTTCCAAAGGGAGAAGGTGTAACACCCTGCTCTCAGAGGAAATGCTTTGTTCTGCCTTCCTGGGACTGGGCTGCCCAGACCCCAGGGTGGCAGAACCCTGTCTGTGAGGGGGCAGTAGCTGTAGCTGCAGTGCAAGCCTCAGAGAGCTGGTTTGTCAGTACTGGGGGTCCATGGTGGATCCCCCAGGATGCATGGAATTGGCTCCCCAATACCAGCTTTGGAATGGGGGGACAATTCCACGATCTTAGACATGTTACAGGGCCATATTCAGAGTTACCATTGTGAAGCTACATATAGGTATTGACCTATATGTAGTGCACACATGTAATGGTGTCCCGGCACTCACAAAGTCCGGGGAATTGGCCCTGAACTATGTGGGGACACCTTTGCTAGTGCAAGGGTGCCCTCACACTTAGTACCTTTGCACCTAACCTCAGCACGTGAAGGTTAGACAATATAGGTGACTTATAAGTTATTTAAGTGCAGTGAAAATGGCTGTGAAATAGTATGTGCACTATTTCACGCAGGCTGCAATGGCAGTCCTGTGTAAAGGTTTGTCTGAGCTCCCTATGGGTGACAAAAGAAATGCTGCAGCCCATATGGATCTCCTGGAACCTCATTGCCCTGGGTACCTAGGTACCATATACTAGGGACTTATCAGGGGGGTCCAGTATGCCAACTGAAATTGGTAAGTGAAGTCACTGGCCTACAATGACAGATTTTAAAGCAGAGAGAGCATAAGCACTGAGGTTCTGGTTAGCAGAGCCCCAGTGACACAGGTAGGCACTACACAACCATACACATTAGGCCATAAATTATGAGCACTGGGGTCCTGGCTAGCAGGATCCCAGTGAGACAGGCAAAACATACTGACATATAGGTTTTTATCTATGAGCACTGGGGTCCTGGCTAGCAGTAAAAAGACACTGACACACACTCACAGACAGGCCAAAAGTGGGGGTAACCATGATAGAAAGAGGCTACTTTCTCACAAGCCTGAAAGCCATTAACAGAAAACTATTAGTCTGTGACTCACAGGCTCAGCAGACAAGGGATTTTTCCCACAAAGCTGGAAGCCAGACATGCCAAATGCATAAAGGCAAGAAATACATTTAAAATATTCTCCATATGGTTCTGCAATGGGTGTTAGTCTTCCTACCCTCTACTAGCCTTATGCCACAGTACCTGCTATTATGTAGGTGGGGTTGGAAGGTAAAATGGAAAGGGTGGGTCTAAGAGTTCTTCCTCTCTGTATATCATAGAAAAGTGCACTCACACGTGTACATTGTCCCCCATGTATTTGGAGACTTTCACTCACAGACTTTTGGGGTTCATGCAGCTTTCAGGGCAGCTAGACTAGTGGACCTCTTTCATGTTCGCATATATCCATATCTATTAGGGTCTTTACTAGGGACCCTAAACAACCCTTGCCTTCAAATGCCTATCTGTAGCCTTCTGCTCTTACACCACAGATTTAATGCACTCCTCTACCACCAACTCCTAGTGTCCCAGTACTCCTCCCATACCTACTCAAACTGATTTATCCCTTCAGCACCAGCTCAAATTCAACTTTCAAGCACACAGCCCTCTTTCACGGTCAACAAGCACAATAAAGCTTGGCATTTCATACATTTGAAAATGTGCTGTCTGATCTCATTAGCGAGTTGAGCACTGGCCAGTCTCCACACAAACTCCTCATGGAGAAACCTTACCTTTTGTATCTGGAGCTGTCATGTCAATACAGCAGGACTTTAATCACCACATTTGGCCAAGTTATGGAATTTCTTGTCTAACATGCCAGGAACTGTCAAGCAAAATCTCTCCAAATGCCAATTGTAGTCTGACAGGTATTACTAACGAAAGAAAAATTGTGTCTTTGAATCATAGGCTCAGACCACCAAGAGTTCCCCTAGAAAGATGAAGGTCAAGCACGCATAATTCTTAAAGACAAGACCAACATTTATAATACTGTGTAGAAAAGTGTTTCCGAACCTGTGGTCTGGGGGCTCCTGCGAAGCCTCCTCAGGAATTCCGTGACGGCTTAGAAAATTAAATAATATTAACAGATTAATAAAGTATATATAAATAAAGTGGCTACATGTACAACTGAAAATTTTAAAACATACTGTAAATGTCAAGGAATTTGAAATTTGGAGGCTAAAAATGTAATTAGTATCCTCAGATTGATTTGTGGGAACAGTGCAGGTGCATCAAACAGAATATAGTACAGACGATGTGTGGCTTCAATTCAATTTAAAAAACTTCCAATCTTCCTATTAAAATTATTTTTGTTTTATTTATATTTGTTTGCACATTGAAAAAATGTGTTATAATTTGTGTATGTGTTTAAAGAAATACTTGCTTCTATATTTTTTGTGTATTGTTTTGCGTTTTAAATCAGTAACAATGTTTGCTTCCAGTAATGTCTAAGTGAGGAGTCCCCAGATTCCACTGATGATTCAGTCGGATCCCCAGGTTCCAGTAATGATAAATGGGGGTCCACAGAAGTCAAAAGTTTTAAAATCACAGATGTAGGGGATTCGGCAATGGGGATCACATGGTGCAACTGCAGAAAAGGAGCATTCAGGTATCCAGAGACTGAGATCTTAAGAAAGTAAGACCTTTGTTGAAAAAGCAATGTAAACAATTTTGGCAGAGCAAGCTAATCATCATTTTCTTACCTTGGGGGCCAAGATGCAAAAGATACTCAAAATGTCAGAGACGGGCACTTGCTTTAGACATTTATTAGTATGAGCAGAAAATCATTTCTGTCACAGTTGTGCAAGTAACATTATTTCATAAAAGGAGTATGACCTGATGTTGAGACCAGGGTGTCCCCTGCATTGCATTGTGTACCACCGCGCAGAGATTGGTGAGAGATTCAACTGAAATACTAATAACCTAACCAGAGACTCCAAGATTCAAGAGGTTAAGCACTGCACCTACACTGGTTACTGAACCAATAGAGCCTCCAGAATACAAGACAAAGTAGTATGTCTAAGAGCAGAGGAAGAGTAGGCTAGTCTGCAAAGCTAGATTGGCCTCAACCCTGCCTAGTGTGTATCTGATAATCTTTTGCTCTGTGTAGTATTGTTTTCTTTGGTGTAATAAATTACATTCTTCTACTTCTCCTAAAGAGAAACACAGGGCTGTATAATCATGTTATTTAGTTGCTGGGTGATGGTTGAGTTCTGTGTTTGTTGAAACACCACACTAAAATCCTCGAGAGGCCTGTGCCTGCTCACCATTGCTACCATTGAGCATCAAGTACTGAAGAAGTTGTACTTGGCCCAGTTTTGCATAGCCCAATTCGGATGGGCCATGGACACTAAAGGCAAAGGACCCCAGCACCAACAGTTGTGGCACAGTAACCCCTGCCTGGCCTCTGCCCCCCTGACCTGCTTTTGACACCGCTAAGTAAGGAGGACAGTTAACTGTCAGTTCCATCCAGCCAGTATCCCTCTCTTTCCAGCTGGTGTTTGCCAGCTTTCTGTTTCTTCATCTCTAGCACCAGGGCCAAGCTGTTATCTCTCACTAATCTGGGCCCAGTTTGGTTTACCCTCACCATCAACCACTTTACTGACATTCTCATGGACTCTTGCCTAACCATGGGCCTTATTACTGAAATGCTTCAGGGGTGCAGCGGTTGTTTGCACGCACTTAGTGCACCCTTGTGGCACTTTGGTATTACAGATGAGACAGCAAATGCTTCAGGAGCCCCTTCTGTAATACAGACAGTGCTGGCACATGTAGCACTATCACTAGAGGGCATTCCCTCATGTGCATGGGGCAGTCGCCCCATGAAAATGAGGGAATTGTTTTGCCTCTGCACCCATGCCGTATTACTGAAGTGGGCGCAAAGGCAAACATGCCTTTAGGAGGTGCACTGAAAATGCCCCACAAAAAGATGGAGCACATTCAGTATGCCCCTAAAGACAGCCCTCTGGAAGGAAGTAGGGAGGGTTGCATGGATCACCCAGACATCCCCCTGCAGGCAGGTGCTGTCACTCACTGCACCTGCCTATGAGGGGATCTCTAATCACTCTTAAAAGTGCAGGCAAGTTTCCACCTACACAGAGAAACATGGAACAGCTTTTAAATGTATTTCTTTTGAATGTGCTGCCCTGGGGTAGGGCGAGTTTGCTCTTCCCTAAGGGTAACACAATCAACATAAGAGAGTGTACTTTCCCTGTTTAAACCCAGTGCACAGGAGGAGTGCACCCTATCTGTAAAAGGGCCTTAGGACCTCCAGCTCTACAACTTCTTCTTTTGCCAGGAACTCACACTGAGCAACAATAGGACAGACGTTTGAGAAGCAGCTGAGTTAATTGGTCAGCAGTGACTGTATTCATAGTTACTGTCTGTGTTGTGATCATAACAACTCAGTCAGCTCCAGGGCTTAATTCTTCCCACTCTGGTATAATTATCTTTATGAGGCTCACAGAAGCGGAACTATTCTGAGGTCGCAGGCCAGCATGAGAGACTGAGCGCTGATGAAAATACTATGATCCTCAGCAGTCCCACTCACAGTGGGGGCCATCACTTATTTCCTGAATGGCACTCTCACTTTTAATGCCTGACATGGATTGGAAATTCTCCAACTGAGGGTGACAAAGGATTCCTTGCCTCCTGTGAACCCATTTAGTGTTGCAGTTACTTAGGCCGACATTGGATCTGTCCTGGTGATGATTAAATTATTCGGGTAAGGATCAAAAGGCTGTTGACAATATATATATAGAACCAGATTGCATTGATTTATTGTATATCTAATGGGCTGTATCACTGCAAATGCAATTGTGACACAAACAGTGTACTTTCTTGTCACAAGTATTGCACTATTGCCTGAGGACTTCCCTCACTCTATTCATGTCACTCTGTTCACAACACACTGCAGTACTTGTTGAAGGAATTTTATTTACAGATGAATTATTAGATATTAAAAACATAGGCCCTCATTTGAACCTTGGCGGTAAAAACCACATACCGCCACGGCGACGGCTGCCAAAAGACCATCGCCGCAGCTACCAGCCGTCCCCATATTATGACCACAGCCGGATTTCCGCCAGAAAGATGGTGGAATTCTGGCTGTGGCCATGCCAGTTGATGGCGGTAAGGTGGCGCTGCTGCCAGCAGCAGCGCCATGCCAGTAGACGGCTGCTAGCCATATTATGAGAAATAATACAGCCAGGCGGTGTTCTGCTGGCGGATGCTGCTGCTGGCAGCAGTGTCCCATCCCATCTCCTGCCAGAGGACCCCCTGGACCCAGGTAAGTGGGCGCTCTGACAGGGGAGAGGGGTGGGAGGTGTTGTGTGTGTGTGGGGGGGTGTGTGTATGTTTGTATGTGCGTGTATGCAGGTGTGTGTTCTGTGTTGATGCAAGTGTGCATGTATGAAGGTGTGAGTGGCTGTATGTTATGTATTGTGAATGCGTGTGTGCTTGCATGTTTGAAAGTGTGTGCAGGTGCGTGTGAGTGGAAGAATGCATGTGTGGATATTTGTGGGAATGTGTGTGTGTGTGTGTGAAGGGGGCGTGAATGTAGGGGGGGTGGAGGGCTAGTGGGAGAGGTGGGGGGTAACTCGAGAGGGAGGGGTGGGGGAGACCCCTATCAGTGACAGGGAAGGAATTCCCTGTCACTGATAGTGCCTACCGCCATAGTTTTTGTGGCGGTAAGGAAGCCACGAACACCATAGCAGTAGGTGGGGTCATAATCCCGCGGGTGGAATAGTGATGGCCGCCGGGCTAGAGATAAATATCTCCAGCCTGGCGTCTGTTACCGCCATGGTGGTCGGAGTGGTACATTGGCGGGTTGGCTTCAGCCAACCTGCCAATGTCATAATATGACAGTGCGTACCACCAGCCTGTTTCCACCGGCCATATTTCCACCCACCGCCGGGGTCATAATGACCCCCATTGTTTTGATTTGCATATGTTGTTTACTACATTTTGTCATCTTTTCTAACTATGGACCACTGTTGTTCCATACTAATATTTACACTAAATCCATTGGATACCTAGGGACTCCCCTGTTTCTTTGAAAGATAATCATAGAAATGGGGTCTTTGGTTGACAGTCAGGTTACCCCCTGTTCAAGCAAGGACCCTCACTCTAGTCAGGGTAAAAGAGAATCACCCTCAGCTAACCCCTGCTTACCCCCTTGGTAGCTTGGCAGAGCAGTAGGCTTAACCTCAGAGTGCTAGGTGTAAAGTATTTGTACCAACACACACAGCAACTTAATGAAAACACTACAAAATGACACAACACCGGTTTAGAAAAATAGGAAATATTTATCTAAACAAAACAAGACCAACACTACAAAAATCCGACATACACAAGTCAAGTTATGAATTTTTAAAGATTAAACTAAAAAATAGCGCTTAGAAACAAAAATGCTTCAATGAGATGTTAACACGGCATCGTGACAGAGTTGTTCCCAACAAGCCGACACCAGCGGCGCCGGACACGGAGTCGTGTAGACCCCCAAGTACAGTACCTTTGGTGTAGAGTGAAAACAAGCCGAGGCGCGAAGTCAGGAATCGCGGCGTCTGTGCAAAACGTTGAATCCGTGCACTTCAAGCGGCATCAGTCACAACGTGGTGCGGCGACTTCCACGGAGTCGCGGACTTCAGCGGGGCTGCTGGAACGACGGGCCTGCGAAGAGTGTCGCGTTCCAGCGAAGGTCACGCGTCAGGTGCAGGCGGCGTTACCGGATTCAGCAGCGGCGTCGGTCCGAAGTCGATTTCCTTGGATTTCCACCAGCTTTCCTTTCAAGGGCCCAGGGACTGGGTAGGGCACCACTTGTCAGAGCAGGAGTCTCTCCAGAGACTCCAGGTGCTGGTAGAGAGAAGTCTTTGCTGTCCCTGAGACTTCAAACAACAGGAGGCAAGCTCTAAATCAAGCCCTTGGAGATTTCTTCACAAGATGGAAGGCACACAAAGTCCAGTCTTTGCCCTCTTACTCTGGCAGAAGCAGCACTGCAGGAAAGCTCCACAAAGCACAGTCACAGGCAGGGCAGCACGTCTTCCTCAGCTATCAGCTCTTCTCCAGGCAGAGGTTCCTCTTGGTTCCAGAAGTGTTTCTAAAGTCTGTAGATTTGGGTGCCCTTCTTATACCCATTTTAGTCTTTGAAGTCACCTTTCTTCAAAGGGGACTCACACCTACTTGTGAAATCCTGCCTTGCCCAGGCAAGTCATCAGACACACAGCAGGGGGTTGGAGCCGGCATTGTCAGAGGCAGGCACAGTCCTTTCAGATGAGAGTGACCACTCCACCCCGCCCTCCTAGCAGAGATGGCTAATCAGGAAATGCAGGTTACACCCCAGCCCCCTTTGTGTCACTGTCTGGTGTGAGGTGAAAAACAACCCAACTGTCAAACTGACCCAGACAGGGAATCCACAAACACGGCAGAGTCACAGAATGGTTTAAGCAAGAAAATGCTCACTTTCTAAAAGTGGCATTTTCAAACGCACAATCTTAAAATCAACTTTACTAAAAGATGTATTTTTAAATTGTGAGTTCAGGGACCCCAAACTCCACATGTCCATCTACTCTCTAGGGGAATCTACACTTTAATCATATTTAAAGGTATCCCCCATATTATCCTATGAGAGAGACAGGCTTTGCAACAGTGAAAAACGAAATTGGCAGTATTTCACTGTCAGGACATATAAACCACATTACTATATGTCCTACCTTATCCATACGCTACACCCTGCCCTTGGGGCTACCTAGGGCCTACCTTAGGGGTGCCTTACATGTAAGAAAAGGGAAGGTTTAGGCTTGGCAAGTGGGTACACTTGCCAAGTCGAACTTACAGTGTAAAAATACACACACAGACACTGCAGTGGCAGGTCTGAGACATGATTACAGAGCTACTTATGTGGGTGGCACAACCAGTGCTGCAGGCCCACTAGTAGCATTTGATTTACAGGCCCTGGCACCTCTAGTGCACCTTACTAGGGACTTACTAGTAAATCAAATATGCCAATCATGGATAAACCAATTACATACAATTTACACGGAGAGCATATGCACTTTAGCACTGGTTAGCAGTGGTAAAGTGCTCAGAGTTGAAAAGCCAACAGCAACAGGTCAGAAAAAAATAGGAGGCAGGAGGCAAAAAGACTGGGGATGACCCTGCATAAGCAAAAGTCCAACATGCATCATTAGCACATTAAAGCAAGACATTTGAGAGGGATTCAGCAGGAGCTGACAGAGAGGGCTACACTTGTAAAGTAGTCGCTCGTGCAGTTCAATGCAAGCATTGCATGGAAGGAGAAAATAAACATGCAAATAGCCAGTAGCATTAAGTGAGGGATGAATAGTCCACTGGGTTGAGCCAAGATATAATGGACAAAGTCTACACCCAGTGGCTGAAAGAGGCTGGTCAAAGAAGGCCAGTGTTTGAAAGGGGAGAGTACAGAGCCCACATAGGAATGACAGAATTGCAAAGACAAACAACCAACGTGCTTTATATTAGATACGGTATAGGCTTTCTTTTAAGCCTGGAGTAAGTAAAACATATTAAATATACCCATCATTTTACCATAGAGTTTGCAATATTTAGGCTTCTCATAGAGTGTATATATCTCTGCTTCAAAGTCCTATATTTACAAACAGTGCCTCTCAATTGTGCAAGGAGTGGCAGTGGGCCTTGATGTTGCCCAGTCACCCACCCCTTTAGAATGTGAAAGAGCAAATGGTGTGGTAAAGACTGACTATTCACTGGCTGCTCTGCTCCGAATGGATCACACAGAGATGAATACTAGGGAGAACATGCTGACTTTCCCATGGATTAGAAAGAAGCATTTGCAGAAAAAAGTCTTGAATGACCCTTCAAAGTAGACCAAGGAGAGGGTACATTGTTTAGTGTGTTTGACTGAATTTTGCACAGGTGTACATTTCCATTGCCCTTTTATTGTCTGATTTAGATTTTGATGGGGCACTAAATGGATTTCATAATACAAAGCTTCATACTCCTTATATCCAGTGGTGCAACTGCCCTAGCCAGAGTTCCGCTAGCTCTGCCATTGAGTCATCCAAGGTGCTGAGGAAGACAGCTCAGCAGCTTGTTATTACGTGACTGGTCTGCTGTCATCTCTCATGGAGTTGCCTATCAGAAAGTCCAGTATAATGGAATACCACAAAAAATGTGTCTTCAGTGACCAAAAACATGGGAAATAATCTCTGACATGTTAGGAAGTCTACACAAGCACACATAAATGTCCCACAGACATCAATTGAGTGAAAAATGAAAAAAGGCAGTTTTTTATGAACAGTTAAGTACTGCATCTAAAATTATAATGATGCAACTTCCAATATCAGCATGAGAATATCATAATTGCATGCTGTTTCGCCATGGGACAGCCTCATATGTGCATGCTGTTTTACAACAGGTTTTTATTAAGAAGACTTTTTACATTTGAACAACCGATAACAAAGCTAATATAAGTGCCCATTTAACCTAATGTAATGAAATGTGTTAGGATAAATGTGTTGCTGAGAGCAGAACACTACAAGGAGTATTTTTAAAGCAGAAATCATTTCTACTGATAAACGATACCTATGGAGATTGGTACACTATGACTAGTAATGAAAACATAAACAAGGCTCAGAACAAATATTATAAAGGAAACTGACACAACTTTAAAATAGTGAGCAAAACACCAAGCTGAAGAATTTTGCGAAGATTCTTGCATTCAGTATCCAGCGAGTGATTTCCAGCTTGGTCCACCCGGACCAATGTGGGTTTATGCCTAATTGGAGCACTTTTAACAGCATACGCCGTTTGCAGGTCACCCTGGTACATCTGCATGAGTAACCTGACTCCTGCGCACTCCTGCTACTTGGATTTGAGAAAGCCTACGATTTGGTGGATTGGGGCTTGAACATTACTGGTCTGCATGGATTCTGGTTTGCAAATGCATCACTACATAGACCTCCCGTATTCCGACCCCACAGCCCAGGCATTGGTGAATGCTCTCACACCTGATCCGTATCGACAGGGCTACCCACCACGGGGAGGCCCCGTCGCCCCTTTTGTTTGCCCTTGTAATTTAACCCCTTATCCGGTTGGTGTGCTGTGATGCTCAAGTGCGTGGATAGAGCTGGGAAGGCCCGGAGGAAGACAGGATTGTGTTGTACACTGATGACGTTCTCTTGCACCTGGCAGACCACGCCCATACAGGACCAAGATGCCTCCGGGTCCTGGAGCTTTCAGAAGAGGTCTCTGGTTTGAGGGTCAATCCAGTGTCACTAATTGTTAACAACTGTATGTGCACATCCTTTATTTGATACTCCCTTTCTCACTATCATAAATTTGCCTACAGTGTTTTGCTAGCTAGCTAGTTTGAGAAACAGAGTTGTCCAGGGCCCATCAAGTATCAGCTATATCAGGTCACATGATCACCAGTGCCAAGGGTTACAAATGCATTAGCAAATCTTCCCAAATACGGGTAATGATGGATACATATTGAACCAGGTCTAAAGAAAAAAGGGGTTCATTCTTAATAGCACTTGTTAACCAACTTGTGCCCAATATACTACCTACACAGTAAGCACCGCAAATGTTCACAGTAGTATAAATGTGAAGGGCGAAACACAATAAACGAAAGATCTTCAACTTCCCCAACTGAACCAGTCTGACCTATCAATGATGATCCGGGTTTCATTGTAGATTAACAATTGACCATCATAGTTGTGTCATTTTCAAGTTTGGGAACCTTAAATTAAATTTTCAAATCGTGAGAAGTATTTGGAGTAGAATAGAATAGTACAATTGACTGTTTTATGAAGCAACTAGGTGTATGATCCAAAAATCTCAGTCGGAAATTCTTTTTACAGTAGCAATCCACTTACATTTCCAACAGATGAATTCTATCCAACAACAATTTCTGGAAAGTTTAGGGAGATCATTTTCATTTTGTAATTTTCAAGCTATGATAAATGAGTGGATCTCTTCGAGGATGCAATAATTAGGCCACTTTACTGCACCAGATGATACTCTAGTAAAGTAGACTGACCTGCAATATTTTATCCTTGAAAAAGGGTATCATACAACTTCTGAAAACATTTTTGGTTGGAGCGAAACTGTTGCATCACTACATATCACTGAAATAAACAAAAAGATTTGTGATTGAAGATTGTTTCCTTTATTGTTATTATTTATTTATTTATTACGTTGTATACTTCTATGAAACTTTAGAGTACTTCCTCTTTACAAAACATGCCTTAGCCCATCTCTTGAGCTCCATCTTGCCCTAATGTGCAGTTTGTCTCTCCTGGGCTCCTTTGTTATGTTGTCTGCCTGCAGGTCACGACTTGTGGAGGGTTCTGAATTATATTCAGTAGAAATGTTACAACTGTTTAGTTTTAGGCAGTGTCCAGTGCAGCTCTAGGAGAGATGTGATTAACCTTTTTTCTTTCTGAGTTCAATAACTCTAAATTATAAATGCATGTTTGTATTTATAGTCAAGTATTATAGTTTGCTTTGGATAGAAAAAAGATACACATATTACCACATGCACACACAGAGCAGTGTATTACCACTGAAATGTGCACGTTAACCCCTTCGCTGCCACGCCTTTTCCCCCCTCAGGTGCCAAGCCTTTTTTTGGCTATTTGGGAAAGTTCACGCTTAGGCCCTCATAACCTTTTGTCCAATAAGCTACCCACACCAAATGTGCGTCCTTTTTTTCCAACATCCTATGGATTCTAGAGGTACCCAGACTTTGTGGGTTCCCCTGAAGGAGACCAAGAAATTAGCCAAAATACAGCAAAACAAAAATTTTGTTTTTTAAAAAAAAATGGGAAAAAAAGAAGGCTCGTGGTTTTTCCCCTGAAAATGGCATCAACAAAGGGTTTATGGTGCTAAAATCACTGTCTTCCCAGCTTTCAGGAACAGGCAGACTTGAATCAGAAAACCCAATTTTTCAACACAATTTCGGCATTTTACTGGGACATACCCCATATTTACGATTTTATGTGCTTTCAGCCTTCTTCCACTTAGTGACAGAAATGGGTGTGAAACCAGTACTGGATCCCTGAAAACTAAACAGTTCTGAAAAGTAGACAACATTCTGAATTCAGCAAGGGGTCATTTGTGTAGATCTTACAAGGGTTTCCTACAAAAAATAACAGCTGAAATACAAAAATATTGAAATTGAGTTGAAAAAAACAACCACTTTTCTCAATGTTATACTCTGTAACTTTTACCTGCGATGTCAGATTTTTGAAGGAAATATACTGTTACATCTGCTGGACTCTTCTGGTTGCGGGCAAATATAGGGCTTGTAGGTTCATCAAGAACCCTAGGTACCCAGAGCCAATAAATGAGCTGCACCTTGCAATGGGTTTTCATTCTATACCGGGGATACAGCAATTCATTTGCTGAAATATAAAGAGTGAAAAATAGGTATCAAGAAAACCTTTGTATTTCCAAAATGGGCACAAGATAAGGTTTTGAGAAGCAGTTTTTATTTGCACATCTCTGAATTCCGGGGTGCCCATACTAGCATGTGAATTACAGGGCATTTCTCAATTACAAACTGTCTTACATTTGGAAGGAAAAAATGAAGAGAAAGACAAGGGTCAATAACACTTGTTTTGCTATTCTGTGTTTCACCAAGTCTCCCGATTAAAATGGTACCTCACTTGCGTTGGTAGGGCTGATGCTCGCAACAGGAAACGCAACATGGACACATCACATTTTTACATTGAAATCTGATGTGTTTTTTGCAAAGTGCCTAACTATAGATTTGGGCCTCTAACTCAGCCGGCACCTAGGGAATCCTACCAAACCTGCACATTTTTGAAAACTAGACACCTAGGGGAATCCAAGATAGGGTGAATTGTGGGGCTCTCACCAGGTTCTGTTACCCAGAATCCTTTGCAAACCTCAAAATGTAGCCAAAAAAAGACGTTTTCCTCTTATTTTGGTGACAGAAAGTTCTGGAATCTGAGAGGAGCCACAAATTTCCTCAACCCACCGTTCCCACAAGTCTCCCAATAAAAATGGTACCTCACTTGTGTGGGTAGGCCTAGTGCCAGCGACAGGAAATGCCCCAAAACACTATCTGGACACATCAAAATTATCAAATACAAAACTACCTGTATTGGTGGGGGGGCACCTGCGTTTTTGGTCCTGGGCTCAGCAGCCACCTAGGGAAACCTACCAAACCCAGGCATTTCTGAAAACTAGACACCCTAGGGAGTCCAGGTAGTTGTGACTTGCGGGCGATCCCCCAATGATTTCTTACCCAGAATCCTCAGCAAACATCAAATTTAGCTAAAAAAATCACTTTTTCCCACATTTCTGGGTGGGATCACCAGCCTGGGACAAATTTCCTACCACCCAACATTCCCCTCAGTCTCCCAGTAAAAATGATACCTCACTTGTGTAGGTGGGCCAAGTGCCTGTGACAGGGAGGATGCAAAAACATGTCGAAATTGAGGGGGAACCAAAGCAGGTCCAAAAGGGCAGTTCGAAAAAAAACATTTTTAGGCTGACAAGTGCAGCAGAATTTTTATCGGTATAGATGGGACAATGTTGGGTGGTAGGAATTTTGTGGATTCCTGCAGATTCCGGAAGGTTCCATCACCAAAATGTGTGATTTCCAGCAAAGTTGGAGGTTTGCAGGGCATTGTGGGTAAGAAAATGGTGCAGGGTGCATGTGAAGCACACCACCCTGGAATCAACCAGATGTTTAGTTTTCAAATGTGTCTTGGTCTTGTGGATTTTTGTACATGGCAGCGTCCCAAAGTCAAAAAAGTGCAGCCCTCACCCTTCCAAGTGGGACGATTTTGAGAGTTACCAAGCTCTCATGGCCCAAATGTAAAACCAAAACCCAAAATAATGAAATGTCTTCTTGCTTGCCGTGGGATAAAATGTTTTAGTGTGTGGTAGAAGAGCTGAAAGACTGTTACCCCCTTCAGTTGGGGTGGGGGCATGACCAGGCCCATACTGGTTGGTAGCCACCACCCCACTATTATTTTTATCCATGCTATCTAGTAGACTGTCTGCCCCCCCCCGGGTGTGGGTCTGGGGTAATTGCCCTATCTGCCCACAGGTGGGCAGAACAACTTTGGCCCCATTTATTTGGAGTGGGGGTATGGCCCCACCCTCTTATTTTGAAAAATAATCTTCCCTGGTCTCTGGTGGGCTTTCTGCCCCCGTGGGGGAAGATGGGCCTTCCAAAAATAGGCCAATCTGCCCCCAAGGGGGGCAGATATGGCCAACAGTGATATGCCCCCATGGGGAGCGACCCTTGCCCAAGGAGCAGCCCCCCAAACAAAACACACACATACACACACAACAATCCCTGGTGTCTACTGATTTCTGCACCCCTTGGGGGAAGATTGGCCAAACAAAAATAGGCTGATCTGCCTCCAAAGGGGGCAGAAATGGCCTAAATACAATTTCCCCCCCAGGGGAGCGACCCTTGCCTAGGGGTTCGCTCCCCATACATAAAAACATAAAGTAAATAAAAACATCTTTATATCCCTGGTGTCTAGGGGTTTCTGCCTCCAAGGAGGGGCAGAAAAGGACTAAAAATATTTTGCCCACCCGGGAGCAGCCCTTGGCCAAGGGCCCGCTCCCCTTATGCGTAAGCATAATTTAAAAAAAATGTCCCTGGTGTCTAGTGGTGCCTACAAACAATTTGGCCCCCCAGGGAGCGACCCTTGCCGAAGGGGTCGCTCCCTACACATAAAAGAAACAAAAAAATGGTCTCTTATGTAAGTATAAGATTTAAAAAAAATTCCCTGCTGTCTAGCGGTTTTTGCCCCCCAGGGGTCAGATTGGCCTAGAAACAATGTGGCCCACCCCAGGGAGCGACCCTTGCTGAAGGGGTCGCTCCCTAAAGATAAAAGAAAGAAAAAACAAACAAAAAAATCCATGGTTTCTAGGGGTTTTCTGCCCCCGCAGAGGGGGGCAGAAATGGCCTAAAAATTATTTCCCCCCCTGGGGAGCGGCCCTTACCCAAGGGACCCCTCCCCTAAGTATGTGATCAAAAAAATTCCCTGGTGTCTAGTGGTTTCTGCCCTCCTTGGGGGCAGAGCGGCCTAAATATATTAGGTCGATCTGCCCCCGGGGGGGGCAGAAATGGCCTAGAAACAATTTGGTCCCCCAGGGAGTGACCCTTGCTGAAGGGGTCGCTCCCTAAACATAAAAAAAAATAAAAAAATAAAAAATCCCTGGTGTCTAGGGGTTTGGGGCAGAAATGGCCAAAAAATTATTTGCCCCCTGGGGAGCGGCCCTTGCCCAAGGGGCCTCTCCCCTTATGTTCATTTAAAAAAAAAATCCCTGGTATCTAGTGAGCATTTCTGCTACCCGATCACATCGCGATCGGGCAACAGAAATGCTTGCAGAGACATGAAAGGAAAGGCCTTTCCTTTCCTTTCATGTCTCTGCTTGCTCCCTCCTCCCGAGCGGAAGAGAAATGCTGAGCATTTCTATTCCGCAATCGCAATGGGAGGTGACTTCTGATGAGGTCAGCACGCTTTCGTATGCTGACGTCATCAGGCGTCACTGGGGGAGTCGGGGGTTTAAGGGGAAGCGATTCCCCTTCCAGCGCTTCCCCCGAGGGCCAGTAAATGGACGTAATGGTTACGTCCTTGGAGCCTCACAGGCGCAGCCATGGACGTAACCATTACGTCCATGGCATGCAAGGGGTTAAGATGTGTTTCTGTATTAATACATGAGCAAAAGTATGTAGGCCTCAGGTCTAATTTACCACTTTGTAGACTAATGAAAGCTTCCACATGCAAAATCAGTAACAAAGTTGTTTAGGTCTGATACACAGAAGAATATTGTATCTAACAGAAAGCCCAGTATGAAATTCCTTTCTTTCCTACAGCTGCAGAACAGTGAGACTCAAACCTTAAATACATCAAACTATGCTATAAATATGGTGATTTAGCAGCAACTGTGTGTATCATGGACCTTGGTGTATCAACATGGGAGTTTCTAGACAATCTCAACCTCAGTACCATGGGGTTAATGACAGAGGATATGCTACTCGCTACATTTTCGAATGGTGTCAGTAAGCAAGTCTGAATCAATACTCATCTATGTGTATGTTTATTTGTTAAGCAAGGCTGCCGCTCTGGTTGAGGAGGTCCCTAGTTAAGTATATCAAAAGTGGCATGAAAATATCACGTAAACAGACAAGAAGACAGTTGGAGTTAGTTGGCAGTGGGAGCTGCAGTTGGAGCTAGAGTAGCAGACAGGTGCAGGAGGAGAGAGGCCTTGCATCCGACGAAAGCTATGCTATCCTTGAGTCTCTGCATACCCGGCTTTGGGGTGTATCTCCTGGCTGACTTGAGAAAGAAAGGTTCTTCTGAGCGTGAGTAAATATGACAAAAAATGGGGAGAACTAAATGGAATGTTAAATGTGTTTTATTTTTTGCATTTAGAATTGCACCATAATGTTTCTCCGGTGGGGGTTTGTATTAGAAATGTCTGTTAACATTTTCTGAGAGTAGAAAAATACCATTGTCCCAAAACCTATTTGAAAATATATATATGTAATTCAGGCACATACAATATATGCAAAGTGATCCTAGTCATATGACTCTCCAGGAGCACTTTAATTTTGAGTTACCGAGGGCCCATCAACGTAGAAATATTTTATATAATTATATATATTTTTGAGCCACAATAAAACATTTGGACAGGTGGCTTGGGTCGTCAATATGGCGGTCACACTCTGAGAGTGCTCTAGACCCCTCCATCATCCGCCACCATTCACTGTCCACTGTAAAGGTCCCCTAGCTCCTCATAACACCATCACAAAATAAAATAATGGATGGAGTGCTTACATTTTTCGAACACTCACCCCCACTCACAGATCTGGGTTTAATCCATCGTTATTTTGCTCACCACATCACCCCAGTTGGGATCCTGCCATATGCAACTCAGTCTTGACCCTGCTCCCCAATGGAGCAGTCTAGCCCGAACTGCCAAGCAATTTCTTCCCTGGACCGGAAACAAGCATCCTGGGACCGGTTTCGGGGTATCACCCCTCATCAGCCAGGCTAGCATGAATCAAAGTGGCACAGCTCCTCACCCATCCCTGGAGTGCCATTGACTAAGTGTCCACTGCCCGTGGGTTTGCACAAGATAGGCACAGCTTGAGACCGGAGCTGAAGGCTAAAAGGTCTTAGCCCCACATCATAATGGCAGCAGAGGGAGTAATGCCTGGGTGAGGGCAAGACCCGACAAAGTGACCTGCACCTGCACTCCAGCCTGGTGAGCCACCCGGAGGCTCTGTACGCCGCGTTGGATTGCATCAGGCTGCCAAAACAGTGACTGTTGCTGCGCAGAGAGTGCCCTCTTTGTGCGGCATTGAAGCCTGCTATGGTTTTCAGTGGTCGCACCTGCCTCATGGTGGGCCGCATGTGAACAGTGCTAGCGACAGTTGCAGGCCGCTTCATTGGACCTCCAGGAGTCTCTCCTCCACCCCACTGCTTCAGATTGCCTCATAAGCCCTCTCGGCCCCGGGGCTCTGTTGACCGCTGAAAGTGTGGTGTGGAGGATGTGCCCTGGATGCCATAGCCTGTTAATTACCTGAGCTGCTGGGGAGAGACAAAGCTTGTCTCCCTGCACAGGAGATCTGTCCCACCTGGTCACTGTGCATCACACAACCCTCCTACTGACCTCAGTGGGGTGCCTGCTGGAGAGATGCTATGGCTGCTGCCAGGAGTGGGGTCTCTGTTCCATTTGTGAACCCTGAAGCTGTCTATTGTTTACATTTCTGCGTCTGTCTGGAGGTGTGGAGTTTCACTTGTTACTTTGGAAGGCTGCTTGGAGATATCCTGCACTACCCTCAATCTGGCGCTCACTGCCTATCATCCTCCTGCTGCTTGAGACCTCACCGAGGAGTGGTCTCTTATTGCTGGTGCCTAGATGCTCATGCCACAGCGTGGTTAGAAGTAAGAGGGCTGGGCCCTGGTTTGCAAGACTCTTCTGACCCCCTAGCACCAATATGGGGAAGGACAAGAGCACTTGACTGCACTCCTCACAGTCCCATATTGACAAGAACACGTGCGTCCTGGACCAACTGGAGAGGCCACAGTGGATAAGGCGATGCCTACTGAGGGAGACCTGGCCACGATCCTGCAAGATATTCTTGCTTCCCAAGTCACTGTTTAAACTAACATCAAAGAAGCCCACAATGATGTGGCGCTCCTACGCCAGGATTTGCGCAACACCACAGGTAGACTCATGGAGGCTGAGAGCCATCTTTTCACTGTGGAGGATGAGGTGCTCAATTTGAAAGCAAAGGTCTCTCACCTCTTCTCTTGGCAGGCTGAACTTCACCACCACGCAGAAGATGCCAAAAATCAGTCAAGACACAACACCCTTCAATTTGTAGGGTTTCCACAGGGTGCAGAGCTGATACAGATCGCTGAGTTCCTGGAACACTGGATAAAATCCTGGATGTCATCAGACAAACTCTCACCCTGGTTTGTCGTTGAAAGAGCACACAGGGCATTATGCCTGTCACGCACTCACCTGGTTCCAACCACTGGGTAACACTGGGGCCGATGCTAGACCTCCATTCCCAAATCTAGAAGAAATATAGTCTGGGGATAGTACTCCTAATATCCAACATCTTCTAGAATGGGGAAGTGAGGAAGGGACAAAATAACAAATGAGAAACCTTGTGTTTCTGTCTCTGCTCCACAACAGCACTACTCTGCTAAACATGGTCGTCACATCTTGACCTTCTGGTTTAATCAAAGATGGATATCTGCAAGTCAGTACTTCTTTTTTTCATGAAATCACAATGCAGTGAAAACGACAAGAAAAGGCAATTACCAACAGTAATTAGATTTTCCACACAGTTTACAATACTTTCCATATTTCACACTTACAGGTTTCTAAAATAATTATAACATGGGAGCAGCTGAATCAGGTACTCTACAGGAACCTTCTGAAACTCTCAAAGAAAAGCTAGAAGGAGTAGGTAGACTAGGGGAGATTAAGTCACTCTACAGAAAACTCAGAACATTGATTGGAGTCAATGCCTCTCCAAAACCAGAACTCAATACATATCTTTGGACTCAGAGACATTCACAAGGAAATAGAAAAGCAGGTGTTAAATATTTGCGTCAAAAACTTTACCGCCGACTAACGTCATTTCTACGCACCAGGCGGGCGCCTTATTTAAGGATTGACGTTAGCCGGCACTGCGGGCTGGTCAGAGTAAAAAAAATGACCCAAACCAGGCAGCGCCGGCCTAGGGAAAAATAGGGGTTGTGCGTCAAAAAATGGTGCAAGTCAGGTTTGAGTAAAAAATCATGGCTCAAACCGGACATGCGCCATTTTTTGATGCACAACCCCCATTGAAATGACTCTGTCTTAGCAAAGACAGGAGTCATGCCCCCTGCTCAATGGCCATGCCCAGGGGACTTGTGTCCCCTGGGAATGGCCATTGGGCACAGTGGCATGTAGGAGGGCCCAAATTAGGCCCCCCTATGCCACTTTAAAAAAATTATACTTACCTCAACTTACCTGTACTTACCTGGGATGGGTCCCCCATCCATGGGTGCCCTCCAGGGGTGGGCGAGGGTGGCAGGGGGTGTCCCTGGGGGCAGGGAAGGGCACCTCTGGACTGCTTCCATGGTCAGAGACCATGGAAGTGAGCACACAGGTCCCTTAACGCCTGCCCTCACCCAGGAGTTAAAAAACAGCACACATCAGGCTGTGTGCCGTTGTTTAAGGTCCTGTGCGTCAAAATGAATCAGGAGAATAAATAAGGCGCACAGGCCTTAAAGTAATTTTTTTAGACGTGAACGCCTACCTTTCATGTCATTAACGCAAGACGGCTTCCCGCATCCAAAAAATGACGCACACAGAGGATTTTTGACATCCGCGGGTCGGGCATCATAGTATAAATATGGGGCATTGGTTTGCGCTGAATGTGCGTCAAACTTTTTGACACACATTCGGTGCAAACAGAGTATAAATATGCCCCTGAGTTTTAGTTTGCTAGGGTACGCACCTAAGCCAGGCAGAACCCACCACTCTAGTCAGGGCAAGTAAGATGCACCCTAAAGATAACCTGTGCTCACCCTCTGGTAGCTTGGTGCAGAGCATGCGGGCATATCCTCAGAGGTAATGTGCAAAGTATTTGTGCAACACACTCACAACAACACAGTAAACACACCAAAAAAAAGGACTCTACACCAGGATAAAAAATAGTGATTTTTTATATAGGAATCCCAAGACCAAAATAACAAAAATCCATTAAATAGATTAAGAATTAACCAGTAGAATAAATTTGATCAAAACAGTATCAGGCCCAGGCAAGGAATTAGTTGCAATATATACGTATATATATATATATATATATATAAAATATAGTTGCACGAAAAGAAGTTACTCAGGCGTAGATTTAAGAGGGCCTAGCGCCATCCAAACAACACATTAGCATCATTTTTAATCTAAGAGATTTCTTGGCATCATTTTTATCAGTGTTTTTTAATGTTTGCTCAGAGCTGGCATTAAAAGGAGACTCCCATTGTTTTTAATAGGCTTCTGGAAGGTTTGCAGGATTAGCGTTAACATTTTTGATGCTAATCCTGCAAAGGGCTAAGCTAGGGTAAACAATGATGACGCTAGTGCTCTAACTACCACCATGGTGTGCGTATATTAAATATGGCACACACATCATGGCGTTAGGGGTGCACTAAATCTGCCCCTCAGTGTCCCCGAGTGTGCAGGCTCATATTAGGGCCTTTATGGTAATGCTATCAGATGCACAGTGAAGTATGGTTATCCCAGAGGGCCATGACTGGTGGCCGCCTCACAATGCTTACCTACCAATGAGGAGCGTCCAATGAACAATCTGGGCTTCGCTCGGGTCCACCCTTCTTCCACAGTCACAAGCAAGACGACTGGCTACCAACAGGTCAGTGCTCCCAGTTCGTGGGACGTCATGGCCTTTCATATGGGGTCCGCATTACTGGCTAGGTGGCTGCACTACACAGTGGCCGAGGGGCGGGGTGAGCGAGCATCGCGCAGAGTTTCGTACTGCGAGTTCGGGCCCGCACGGCTCACCTGATAAAGTGTGCTGCAGTACCAGAGTTCCTTTAAGATGATGCACAATGTCCCCAAACACTGTTGCTGCTTAACCAGGGCATGGGTCGCAACCCCGGAGGTCTCCGCTACCATGCTTTCATGACACTCAGTCCTCGGTGCTCGGGTGGCACTGCTGGCGCAGGCAGAGAGGTAGGTCTCCTGATGATGAGGTTGGTGTTGTTCTGAGACCTAAGGTAGGGGCAGCGGCTAGCTGACAAGCTCCTGGAGGCCCTCTGAAGTTGGCTTGAGGATTCCTTGTGCAGGGCAGAGGTCAGCAGGCAGCAGGGCAGCTCACAAAGCAGGGCAGCAGTTCCTAAGAACAGTCAACCAAAGCAAAGTGGAAATCCTTCTGGCACAGCAACCTTTACTCCAGTAGAGTTTCTTCTTGATCCAGTAGTGTACTGTTTACTGGGTCAAGACGCCCACTACTTATACCGGAAAGTGAATTTGATGTGGGGGATTGCTACAAAGAATTCTTGTGAAGTGCACAGGTCTCCACTTTCAGGTCAGCCTCGGCTCCGATGGCCAGTGGGAGGTAATCAGTCCCTTTGTGTGAGCTCTGGCTTCCACCCTTTGAGGTGTAAGTGTGAGCCCTTCCCAACCTCCTCCCCAGGAAGACCCATCAGTATGTAGATGAATGCAGTTGTGACTGAGTGTCCTGTGTTGTGGATGTCTGATATGAATGCACATGGGTAGATGTCACCTAACCCAAGCCAGGCGTGTATTGGATATGTGCCAAAGGGACACAGGTCAGTGAGTGCAAAGAAATGCCCACTTTCTATTGATTTATCATCGCTATTCTAGAAATGCCCACTTTAAGAAAGTGGGCATTTCTAAAATAGCGATGATAAATCCGACTTTACCAGTAAAGAGAATGTATTATTACCGTTCCAATGGTGCTAAACATGATGTAGCCACTCCTCCCAGATCAGATATTACAACTTAAAATGAATATAAGGAATTCCCAATACTGGCCTATGAGAGGGGTAGGCCTCACAGTAATGAAAAACGACTTGAGGAGTTTTTCATTACCAGGACATGAAAACTCAAGGGTATATGTCCTGCCTTTTTACTTATATGGCACCCTGCCCCATATGCTCCCTATAGCCTTCTGTAGGGGTGACTTATATGTAAGGAAAGGGGGGGTTGTAAGCATGGGAAAAGGTTTTAAATGCCAAGGCAGGTGGCAGTGAAACTGCACACATAGGTTTTGCAGTGGCAGGCCTGATACAGATTTACAGGGCTACTTAAGTGTGTGGCACAATCAGTGCTGCAGGCACACTAGTAGTATTCAATATACAACCATTGGTATATGGTACACCACTGTACAAAGGACTTACATGTAAATTGAATATGACAATTATGGGGACACCAATGTTGCCATGTTTAGGGGAGAAGCACATGAACCTTAGCTCTGGTTGGCAATGGTAAAGTGCTCAGAGTCCTAAGGCCAACAAAAAGATACAGCAACAAAACAGGAGGTAAAGGCAAAAATGTCTGGGGTAATACCACCCTAAAGACACCAGGTCTAATACCAGGTTTCTCTGGGCACATAGGTTGAAAGTTAAACAACACTCAGGGCATGTTGGAAACTAGGTACTCAGAAGGAGATTTACATTCAGAACTACATGAACTCGAAACAAGACTTGACAGGACACAAGGTTGGGATACCAATTTTCCCAAGGTTGTGCTCTACACATAGGTCAGGGCTTGATTAAGTACATTGATATGAAACAGAATTGTTCTTGATACAAGGTTGGAGTTCTTGACACTCCCAGGATTACACGCTGTACGTTGACTAACACTTGAAAACACAACAATGTAGGAAACAAGGTTGCTTAGAGACACAAAGTTGGAATTACTAAAATTTCCAATGTTGTGTTAAGAACATGGGTTGGAGTTAAGAAAAACTCCTAAGGCAATCTAGAACCATGGTTACTGCTGAAAAACAGTTTGGAGTTGCGGGCACTCCCAAGATATACCAGAAAACACTATAACACTCAATTCATTGTAGGATTCATAAACACTCCCAAGGTATGACAGAAAACATGATAACACTCTGTTAAAAAATTGGAGGCACGGGTTGATTCAGGAGACAGTCTCTAGTCCATGAGCAAAAAAGTTTGGAAAACAAAGACTTGGAGAAGGAGTCCATAGGCAAAAGCAAGGAGATAACATACAGGCCTTCAATGACTGCTTAAGATTAGTGTACACTAACCTGGGAACAAGTACTTAACCTGGGAAGTACTTTAAAGGAGTTCAGAGGCAGCAGATGGGTCGTTGCTAGATGATAAAGAAGAGGCGAAACTGGAGGAGAGACTCTCAGGGGTCTCAGGAGTCAGGATCTTGGCTTCATCGGAAAGGACCTGTAAGACTGGAGCACACACCGAAAAAGGACAAAGCCTAACAGGATTGCGTCAACATAGGAACCCTTGCATAATGGTGCAAGGTTGTCTGCGTTGTAGGTCGGATTGTTTTTCTGCATGCTGTAGGTCAATATAGGGCACATGTTTATTCATGTGCTTGTGCCTTCTGATGCTGCCTGTGTGTCTGAGAGACATAGTCAGACTGAAACATGTGTTCAACAACTTCTTTTAGAGTGTCTCTAATGTCTCGAAGAGAAGATATGTTTTGGGATTAGCTTGTGGATTTAGATAAGAGTGTATCTTGCTCCTTTTCCATGTTGTTTAAATGATTACTTATTTATTGATGTACTATTGATCTTGCAATATGATGTTTATCCTCATGTGAGCTGGCATGGGTTTCTTCCTGTGAAGTTATAGTGTACTGACATTTTCTGGTGTACTGATGATAACGTTGCCTCTACAGTTTGTACTGTCCCCTGCTTGATTTAAAATGTGATTGGAATTTTATTCGAAGGCATGACATGTGACTCAATTTTAGGAGATATTTTAATGGAGAACATACTTACAGTTAGCCTCGTGTGTGAGAAGTTGTTTTCGTACAAGTTAGAGAAACATCCACCAAGTGTGTAATGGAGATGGCTTTTGGAGGTGTTATTGCAGAGCTTCTGATTAGCATTGCCTTCTCAACACTGTCTATTCTTTTGCCAGCAGGACAAACAGACTGACAAGTGATTAGCACGCATTGATGGTAAGGACAAGGCAGACGTAGGTTGGCACTGTGAAGTACTAATGTAGATAGTTATTGTTCCAGAAACAAGTGGACCTTTGATGTTGGTAGCAGAGTTCAATATCTTGTTGGTATTCATGAACGCTGGCTTCTTTACTTTTGATTCAACAGGTGTTAATCTTTTGTTGTGTGGCGGTTTCTTTTGCACGATTGTTTCAGCGTTGGTGCTTGTTGATGAAGATTTTCTTTGTATATCGGCCGGGCATGATGGCCTTTCTCCTTTATACTCCTCGTGATGTGAATCACCTGCACAGAAAGAAAGTAGGGGTGGTATGACTTCGAGGAGTTCTCAGGGTCAGTCGTTAAGTAACAATTTTCAAAATTAGAAGTCATTATGTTTTTTAAATGCATATTTAGATATGCAGTATTGATTGTAAAATTATAGGGTAGTTTTTAAAAATTGTACCATGTTTGAAATTCGTCACAAATATGTTTTTTCATGCAACTCAAACTCTCAATATTGGAGATACAATTACTTGAAACATACAGAAATAGATAGGCGTACGTGCATTAAGCACTCCATTCCCATGTGTTAGTATTTAAAGGAGCATTTTTCGAGCAATACATTTTTGGAGATCTCACATTAAAAGCATTTACCCCACAAATTGTAATTAACTAAGACCCTGCTCATCAGACCCTTAAAAAAACAGACCTTCCTTCATACATTTTGCAAAATAAAAAATGTTCTAGCTATCGCGTCAATAATTTTCACTTCTATTAAGGACACGGAGGCGAGAATTATGCTTTCTCTTTCTTTACTGACTTAAACAGCAGCCAATGAAATACAAGTAACAGAAAAAACTACAATACCCAGGACACCCAATATCCTGTCACATGGTCCAATCACCATCCATGTCCTTTGCTATAAGTACTTTGACCTATGAAGTCACTTCCTCTTTCTTTGTTCAAACAGATAATGTCAACTTGAAAACGCAAACTTCTTACGCCATCCTGAATCCAGAGTCATAACCTCTTCTCCTTACTGAAGAACTGAAATTTGGAGACTCCATGCCGGAGAAACAACCGGTAAAACATATATCTCAAACTTCTCTTGAAGTTACGTCCTTCAGGCGTTCTTCTGATCAGAAGCTGTAAAAATAAACAGGTAGGTAATATCTCATAAAATATATGTGTCTCAAACTTTATGATTGCAAATAATGGGAGGGTTAAATGACAATATCACATCAGATATAAATACTAAATGATAATATTGTATAAATATTGTATAAATATAACTAGGGAGGGATAATGCTCGCCTCCGTGTCCTTAATAGAATTGAAAATTCTTGACGCGATAGCTTGAATTTTTTTTATTCTATGTCAGGACCGGAGGCTCCGATTATGCTAGTTTAAAGCTGTTCCATCACCACACTGGCTACATCCAATACAGGTTTATGATAAAACTTACGAAAAGTATTTTCTGAAGACCAATCTGTAGCTTTCATTATGTCTTCTAACCTAGAACCTAAGGCAAATGATTTTGAAGCCATAGCCCCTCTAACAGAATGGGCCCCAAATACAGAGGTATCAATACCTGCTTCATTCATCAACCATCTCATCCATCTAGGTTTTTGCAAGGCAATTAACAATTGACCCTTAGAATTCTGTCGAAATTCCTCTGTGACAATTTCATAATCCTTCAAACATTGAACCACACATAATTTTGAATTTTCCTTATAAATCGGATAAGATACTGACCTGCAATTCGTTTTAGTTCTTGTCACCGAAAAGGAGACTCCTTCTGGTGAAAAAGTTCTACCTGCTAAATCTAAAGCCCTGACGTCCGATACTCTTTTACAAGAGACAAGGCATAAAAGCATGGTTAGCTTATCTGAAAGCTGTTTGCGAGACAAATATCTATTGGCAGGCCATGAATCAAGGAATTTTAATATGATATTAACATCCCATAAAACAGTATATTTTGCCTGAGGTGGTTTAGAAAGACGTATACCCCTCAAAAGCTTGCAAATTAATGGATGTTCACCAATGGGCTTGCCTTCTACCTGTGAATGTCCTGCTGAAATGGCAGACCTAAAATTATTGACCGTCCGGTGAGCTAAACCGGAACTGGCTAGTTCTGCAAAAAAATTAACAATCAAACCAATATGTGCTTCCACTGGATTGCCACCCCTTCCATCACACCAACTAGACCATCTGCGCCAGGCTGAATCATATCTCTTATGGGTACTACTGGCCCAGGCCTGATTAATGAATTCCGCAGCTTGTTGCGAAACATCTGAGGCATTCCATCTCGACCTGAAATTAACCAGGCTAGAAGTGTTAGCTTCCCTGACAAGATCAGAGGATGTTGAAGGCCCTCTGGACTCAAGAGAAGATTTGGACGAGGCGGAATCAGAAGAGGAGAGGCACAAGCTAAATGAGAGCACTGGGGAACCAAGGCGGTGCTCTCCAGAACGGAGTCACCAGAACAATCTCTGTTTTCTGTCTCCGGCCTTGAGCCAGGACTCTGGCAATCATCAGAAAAGGAGGGAAGGCATAACCCCGAAACTGGGACCAGTCCTGAAGAAAGGCATCTGTCTTTAGAGCATAAGGGTCTGGACGCCAACTGTAAAATTTTTGAATCTGGCAATTGAGACGAGAGGCAAAAAGGTCCACTTCGCAATTGCCCCATTCCTGCACTATCTGGGCAAAAATCAGAGGATCCAACTTCCAGTCGCTGGAGTCTGATAGGTATTTGGAGTTCCAGTCTGCTATGACATTCTGGGCTAAACGCTGGGTTAGGCAAAAATGCCAGAAATCCTTGGCAATCTCTGCCAGAATCCTGGACTTCGTGCCCCCTAACTTGTTGACATACCTTACTGCCGATATATTGTCCATCCGTAATAGTATGCAACAATCTGTTTTCTGCGGGGAGAGGCTCTTTATAGCAAATGAGCCCGCTAGAAGCTCCAAACAATTGATGTGAAGGGATTGTTCCCATTCTGACCATCTGCCCCCCATCACTAGGGAGTTTCAGCGAGCTCCCCAACCCCATCTGCTGGCATCGGATTCTATCACTACTTCCGGGCGAGAGCCGAAAATCGCTCTGCCATTCCATGCCTCCATGTGGTGAAGCCACAATTGAATTTCCGATCTTACTTCGGAAGTCAGTGGGATTAGTTCTGAGTAACTCAGACCCTGTTGTAAGTGTCTGATCTTGAGCCTTTGAAGTGCTCTATAATGTAGGGGTGCAGGAAAAATCGCCTGAATAGATGAAGCTAATAAGCCCACTATCCTGGCTATGGTCCTCAATGATACGGTCTGGTACGTCAGTACTGACCTCAATTCCCTCTTGATGTTGCGTATCTTCTGAGAGGGAAGAAGAAGTTGGCATAAAGTGGAATTTATCTGAAAGCCCAGAAAACTCTACTATCTGAGAAGGTTTCAACAATGACTTCTGTACATTGATCAGGAAACCTAAATCTTGTAGGAGACTGATGGTCCAATCCAAGTGTGAGATTAGGACTTGAGGTGATTGAGCCATCAGCAAAATATCGTCCAGATATATAATCAATCTGACTCCTTTGGTTCTGAGATATTCCATCACTGGTCTCAGCAACTTCGTGAAGCACCAAGGGGCTGACGATAGGCCGAATGGGAGTGCTAGGAATTCTAGACATTGATCTTTCCATAGAAATTGTAGAAACCTCCTGTGTGGAGGAAAAATTGGAATTGATAGATAGGCATCCTTTAGATCCAGACGCACCATCCAATCTCCTTCTAATAGGATGTCTCTTAACATGTGAATACCTTCCATCTTGAAATGCCTGTACAGGATCCACTGGTTGAAATCCTTTAGGTTCAAGACTAGACGGTGACCTCCTCCCTTTTTATCTACTACAAAAATAGGGCTGAGGAAACCGAAAGGATGAGGGGAAGCAAATTGTACGGCTCCTTTGTCTAAGAGAGCTTGTACTTCTTTGTCTATAAAATCTTGATTTGTTTGGGAAAAACACATTTGTAAGGGGTGGGAGAGTTGTTTGGGGGTACTGACAAACTCTAGACGAAATCCTTCTACTGTTTGAAGAATCCACGGATCTCTGGATATCCGTTTCCAATTTATTAAACAAGATGCAATTCTGCCCCCAAGTTTGACCTGAGAAAAATGAACAATGCTCACCTGAGAAACTTGAGTCTTGGATGGCTCCTTGTTGTCCCCTGCGGTGACCTCTGCGGAAGCAGGGACGACCCCCTCTGTGTCTTGTGGGGTAGAAGGTGGAGTCCTGATCTCCGTACCAACCACCTCTGCCTCTAGGGTAGTAGTTTTGGGGACTGTTAAAGGAGCTACGGCCGGGCATACGTCCTCCGAAACGACCGGCCCTGCCAAAAAGGCCTCATTTGAAAACCTTCTTGAGTGACATTTGCGCTTTGTCAAGGGAAGAGAAGGTGGAGCAGAACTTGGCTAAGTCCTTGATGAATAAGGATCCAAAGAGTAGTCCTTCAGCCGAAGGTCCCGCCTCTGAGAACGCAAGATCTGATAACTTGGGGTCAATGCGCATAAGCACTGATTTCCTTCTTTCTGCTGAAATGGCACAGTTAGAATTTCCTAATAGACACACAGCCCTTTGTGCCCACCCGATAAGGACGTCAGTGTCTACTGGGGTACCAGATTCTTTGGCTACATATGCCAGTTCGAGGATCTTAGTCAAGGGACCGGAAAGGTCCAGTAGTTTGTCTTGGCAGCTACGCCATGAACGGTCCAAACCTTTTTTAGGATCTTTAGCGAACTTCTTCATAAAAGTGACCATGGTGGGGTCTATCTCTGGGGTCTCAGAAACTTTACCCTCCAGGTCAGGGCTGGGGCATTCCGCTTTTAGACGTGATCTAACCTCTTTATCAAAACTCTTACGCAAGTTGGATTGGACATACTGTGCTACTTCGGGAGGAGGGAGCCAATTAGAAGATCTGGGGTGAATAATTTCTGTGGGATCAAAGTCCAGGACTTGGGACGGAGGGGGCATTTTCTTACTTTTCTTACTCGGAACTGGAACATCAGAGTCATCTGAGTCGTCTGAGGAAGAGGTTTTATCAGAGGAGGAGGTAGAAATGGGAGTTCCTTTTTTCGAACTATAATTATGTTCACCACTGCGTTTTCTCCGCAGTTTCTCAAAGGCATCCGCGTGGATAGCGCTGACCTCTGCACCAGGTTCCAGATTTTTTGCTTTGTCTTTTACCTTTTTGGGCTCTTGCTGTCCCTGAGAGCAAACCTGTGATCGAGCGATATCAAAAATTTGCCCAGAGAGTGGACCTGAAGCTCTCACTAGAGCATCATTGACTGACTGTTGGACCCTGGTATCAAGGGCTCCCACCAGATCAACTTCAAGTTGATTGCCCAGCTCCTCTGGGTAGTATTTAGTTTCTTGCTCTTCCCATTGAGACATGATGCAAGATAGCAGTAATATCTTATGAGGAAAATTATGTTTAATCTGTTTAAATGAAGATACCAAGTGGGGGAGTTGTCCTGCCATTTGATAAGTTTTGTTTTGACCAATGACTTTGTGTTTCACCACTGCGCATATTAGTTGCTCAATGTTCACCAGTAGCACATGGTATGTTTTGTTCAGTTGAGCCGCCTATTGGCTTTGACATGGCATTAGCCATTACTTTCTGTATTCAGTTTAGCCACCTATGGGCTTTGACATTGCATTAGTCATTACATTCTGTATTGTGCCTATTGGCTTTGACATGGCATTAGCCATTACTTTCTGTATTCAGTTTAGCCGCCTATGGGCTTTGACATTGCATTAGCCATTACATTCTGTATTCTGCCTATTGGCTTTGACATGCTGTATCCAGTCTAGCCGCCTATTGACTTTGACATGCTATTAGATATTCTGCCTATTGGCTTTGGCATGATATCATATATTACATTTTGTATTCAGCTCAGCTGCCTATGGGCTTTGACATGATATTATACATTGCATTTTGTATTCAGCTCAGCTGCCTATGGGCTTTGACATGATATAAGACATTGTATTTTGTATTCAGCTTAGATGCCTATTGGCTTTGACATGACACTAGACATTGCATTTGATATTTAGGTTAGCTGCCTATTGCCTTTAACATGACATTGCATTTGATATTTAGGTTAGCTGCCCATTGCCTTTAACGTGGAGTTCTGTATTTTTCCAAGCTGTGTTTTTGCACCAGAGAACCAAGATGTTTTGCTCTCACAGTAGACTAGACCTGATAAGAGAGAGTACATGGGCGTCGTTTCTCTTCCCTTGAGCTTGGGAACAGGAGTAGTCTTGGAGACCTGGCCAGTCTCCAAAAGGCTTGCTCAGTTTCCCAGGTCTGAGAGGAGGGGGCACACCTTTGTAACGAATGTAACAGGCTGCAGAGAGTCAGATTCGAATCTGCCGGACCTCGTGCTGGAGCTTGGCGCCAGCTGCCAGCATCCCGTGTGGGTAGATGACACTCTTTCTCGCGGCTGACAGGGGTCATCAGCTTGCAGACCTTAGAAAGATGTAACTGTAAATAGTTCCTACACGGTGAAGTATTTGTTTTGCTTTGCATTCAATATCTTATAAATATAACCTGCTGTGTATATTGCAAACTGATATATTTTGTTTGATTAACGCGGACTTGAAAGCTACTAATTCGTCATTCATTCATAAACATTGTGGTTGGGGAAGAATAAAATAACAATAAAAGTCTTCTTTGACCTCACAAGTGCATTTCTGTTGTGTTATGTTAGTGCTTAGAAACTAAATAAGAGGAAAGCACTACAATTGGTACCAGAAGTGGGGCCGGTCATTAAGAGGTGATTAAGAAGGGGTTTGACGAGTTAGTAGATTTCTAAGTGCACACTTTAGAAAGTGTAATTGTTTTTTTGTTGTTTGGAGAATTACAGAAATTGTTTTCTGTTTGGAGAATCACAGTAGCACGGCAGACCATGTCTGAGAATACATGTGTTGATGAACTGCCTGATGGTGCTAAGAAAAACTGTGAATTGTTTTCTGTTTGGGGAATTACAGAAGAAAATGCATGTGTAGCTAAAAGGCCTGATAATGTTTTGAGAAATAATTCCCGTTGTATATATGTAGAAAACGTGTGTTTTGGAAGTAATGATGACAGAAAGGTCTGGATACCTTTATCTGCTTACAGAGAAATGCAGGAGAAATGTAGGAAGTTGGAACATGAAAATAGGAATTTACGTGAGCAAATTAGCCAGGATACAATAATTCAAAATAAGACTGAAAGTTATAAAAGGGCTGTTTTTGAAGAATCTTTCTTGTCCCAATCCAGTAATGAGGGGGTTAAGACAGCTCCGAGCTGCACTGAGTTTCCGTGTGAGCCAGGGTTTTTGGCAGCCAAAATGCATTCCTTAACTGATTACGAGTTACCGTTGCAAAATGCCCAAGTAAAAGGAAAGATTTTAGAGAAAGAGACACCGAGTTTCATTAGCTTGTTTGATTTTTGGAAAAAGAATAGCCCTCATTTGAGTGAAATCCCAACACTTTTGTATATGGTCACTGTGAAAAATAATATGCAGCTGCGCGCTTGTGATTTGGCAAATGAAATAATGCAGACTTTAGGTTTCTGCGCAGTGCAAGAAGGAAATACTTATGTACATGTAATTCAAGAACAAGGGAAGAAAATACTGCCCCTAGCTAGAATCATACAATGGATCTGGTACTTGCAAGACAGGGCTAGAGTACCACAGATAAAAGAGTTACCAATGAAATTGTGTGCACCATTTGAATTCGTGTCTACTGAAGATAAAAAGCATGTTTGTTTTACTGATGATTCATTGACTGAAATGTTGTTTTCTGGCACCGTAGAAGGAACAGAGTTGTATAATGTGTGTCAGATTTTAAAGCAAGAGCTACATGAGATGTGTCATTTTTATGCTGATTTTTGGTTCTTTGATAATGTTTTAGCACCTAACTGGTTCAATTACCTTGCAGATGTTAATGAGAAAAATGCAGAGAGAGAAGTGTTCACCCAGAATTCTGCCTTAGTGGGGATGGCTATGTGGGTGCCCCAGAAATGTGAAAAGGCCACTTACAGGTGGGCAGAGATGAGAGAGATGCACATTCCCCTAGATTTGATAAAAACTGTGCAGCACGCACAAAAGCAATCTGTCATGCAAGCAGTCACAGAGCAGTTGGGGAGAGGAAAGTTACCAGAACAGAAATGGCAAATTGATCAGGTTTTAGGGAGAGTGATTGCTGCAAATTACCAAGGAAAAATCGAAATTATGCTGATACCTAGAAAAGAATCTGATTCATTCATACAAATTGGAGACAGAATGGCCCAAATTGACAAAAGTGCAGTGAATGGAGGTTTGGTAAAGAATGAGTCTGCCCCAGCCCTTCTGACAGTGCAAGAAAAGGGGAGCTGTGGCGCAGCAGATAAAAACCTCAGTGCTGATGTGTGGGCTGAAGCCCCAAGTGATCCTCCAGAACCTGCAGAAAATATAACAAAGGGCCTCAAAAACGTCCTGCTGATTATAAAACAGGGAAAGAAAGAGGAAGGGTGCAGTTTAAATGAAAAATGTTATTTGCAAGAAAAGTCATACTTGTTTCTTTTGCAGATCCGACCACGTTTCACCACTGTCCCTGAGTGTGCTGTGTGGTCCCCCTTCCGGTGTGTGCGTGTGGGGTCGGGGAAGGGACCGAATCCCCAACCTGAACCTGGCTGAGTAAAGTGCCAGCACCATGGATCCATTTTGCGCAAACTGCGCCTTCAGTTCAAGTTCAACTTGTTTGCTGTGGTTTTTTTTTTTTCCCTCTCGTATGGAACTCTGACTTTTGCTTACCTTCCAGAAAACCTTTCAGGTGGACCGTGCACCTTTACATGAGCAGAACTCATGCCACATCAAATTGCTAACACTGTTGAATTAGAGACTCATTCAGAAAAAAAAAAAATTGCCCAGTCTTTTCTATGTAGATGTATCTGATGTGAAAGGTTATGAAATCAATGTGTTAATTCACTTCTATTGCTTTACAGGGATTGCTTTGATCATAATGTTTTTTTTTTGTGCTGATGTTTTTTTTTTTGTTTTTTTTTTTTGTTTGTTTGAAATATGAGATATGTGAAACAAAAATTCATTGGTCAAAGGGCGGAATGTCCTGCCATTTGATAAGTTTTGTTTTGACCAATGACTTTGTGTTTCACCACTGCGCATATTAGTTGCTCAATGTTCACCAGTAGCACATGGTATGTTTTGTTCAGTTGAGCCGCCTATTGGCTTTGACATGGCATTAGCCATTACTTTCTGTATTCAGTTTAGCCGCCTATGGGCTTTGACATTGCATTAGTCATTACATTCTGTATTGTGCCTATTGGCTTTGACATGGCATTAGCCATTACTTTCTGTATTCAGTTTAGCCGCCTATGGGCTTTGACATTGCATTAGCCATTACATTCTGTATTCTGCCTATTGGCTTTGACATGCTGTATCCAGTCTAGCCGCCTATTGACTTTGACATGCTATTAGATATTCTGCCTATTGGCTTTGGCATGATATCATATATTACATTTTGTATTCAGCTCAGCTGCCTATGGGCTTTGACATGATATTATACATTGCATTTTGTATTCAGCTCAGCTGCCTATGGGCTTTGACATGATATAAGACATTGTATTTTGTATTCAGCTTAGATGCCTATTGGCTTTGACATGACACTAGACATTGCATTTGATATTTAGGTTAGCTGCCTATTGCCTTTAACATGACATTGCATTTGATATTTAGGTTAGCTGCCCATTGCCTTTAACGTGGAGTTCTGTATTTTTCCAAGCTGTGTTTTTGCACCAGAGAACCAAGATGTTTTGCTCTCACAGTAGACTAGACCTGATAAGAGAGAGTACATGGGCGTCGTTTCTCTTCCCTTGAGCTTGGGAACAGGAGTAGTCTTGGAGACCTGGCCAGTCTCCAAAAGGCTTGCTCAGTTTCCCAGGTCTGAGAGGAGGGGGCACACCTTTGTAACGAATGTAACAGGCTGCAGAGAGTCAGATTCGAATCTGCCGGACCTCGTGCTGGAGCTTGGCGCCAGCTGCCAGCATCCCGTGTGGGTAGATGACACTCTTTCTCGCGGCTGACAGGGGTCATCAGCTTGCAGACCTTAGAAAGATGTAGCTGTAAATAGTTCCTACACGGTGAAGTATTTGTTTTGCTTTGCATTCAATATCTTATAAATATAACCTGCTGTGTATATTGCAAACTGATATATTTTGTTTGATTAACGCGGACTTGAAAGCTACTAATTCGTCATTCATTCATAAACATTGTGGTTGGGGAAGAATAAAATAACAATAAAAGTCTTCTTTGACCTCACAAGTGCATTTCTGTTGTGTTATGTTAGTGCTTAGAAACTAAATAAGAGGAAAGCACTACAGGAGTGCAAAAACCCCAAGTTCAGGTCAGGAAACAATCAAAAGAGCCCTTGAATTAAAGTGTGGAGGGAGCAACCTGAAGGCACTCTAGGCAATAACCTGCTATATATTTTACAACCCAGTCAGTTTTCAGTCTGCTGGGCGTCAGGGAGCAATTGTCACAGTGAGGAGGGAGGCCCAGACGAGCACACAGCACACTCGAGCCGATCGATATCTAAAATGAAAGGAATTGGCTCGAATGCGTGCGCGCGCGTGTGCGTGCTAAAAATAGAGAAAAGACTGCCCGAGGGCAGTCCAGCTCCCGCTCCACAAGCAAAAACGGGCTATAAATATTGGCAAAACGCCAATAATTCGAAGCGCGAGAGCGCTAACACTAACAACAATAAAATCGCGCTGAATCGCGACGCTTAACTCACGCAATACACATTAAATAACAATCAAATCACATTGATATGTCAGAGAAAAAATAAACATGTACTTATCTGCTGCGAAGCAGCAAAGAAAGAGGAAGTGACTCCATAGGTCAAAGGACTTATAGCAAAGGACATGGATGGTGATTGGACCATGTGACAGGATATTGGGTGTCCTGGGTATTGTAGTTTTTTCTGTTACTTGTATTTCATTGGCTGCTGTTTAAGTCAGTAAAGAAAGAGAAAGCATAATCGGAGCCTCCGGTCCTGACATAGAATTAGAAATACAACCTCGAATCCTCCAGCAATGATCTCTAATCGGAATGGTTTATTATAGACTGCTATTTCTGTTCACAGGGCTTCTTGTGTACTTGTGTGTGTGTGTGTGGGCCTCCTCATGTGTCCAAGGCATCTCGTTTCTCCTTTCATACAACGTCCCGTGCACTGTCACGATATCTTTCAGGTCATGATATCGTTTTTGGACAATCTGTGCTTCCCATGGAAAAGAGGACCCATCATTGACTTTTTCTGTTATTTATTTTCAAATTTGTGCATGGCTTTTTGGAAGGGTCTTCATCATCCATTGGCCAATGATTCAGCCATGATGTTTTATGATCTCATTAGACTAGCGGTTCCCAGCCAGTGAGTTGTGACAATTTCCGGAGGATCGCTAAAGAGCAATAAATACGGATGCTTTTGTATTAATCTTGTCACATTTTCTGTGCTTCAAAGGCAGGGTTAAGGTTAACATTTTCAGGCTATGTCTTCTGCAAACTGTTTCTTATTATTTTAAGATGTGGTTTGTTGTTTACCTTTTTTCACTGACCACAAAGAGAGAGGAGGTTTTAAAGCGAACTGTGTGACAATCTTGCTGGGGTACAGGAAGAGTTGAGCGAAAGGCTGTAGGATGTCAATTTTTTGTATCAGTTGTAACAGACAAAACCCAAATACCTGCAAATTAACTGTACACATAGTGCAGCCATTAGGGAAGTATAAATGAACCACATTTTTTGTAATTCTGAAGTGTGATGGAAACATGTATTTTAATAGGATCAAAACAACTTTTACGTGGTGATGCACAAATGATAAACATCCACTGAAACTCAATTTCCATACATTACCATTAGTGTGCTATATAGTTTTATCAGTAGAATGGTATGTCTGTGCAAATCTAATGGCCATTTCAATGAAAAATTTGTTGTCTGTAAATGAAAATGGTTGCCGCACAATGCTTATGTAATATATTTGCGACAGTGTGCTCCAAAACGCGACAACAGCTATTATATCAAACATTTACCACTCCCCGGCTGAATGCATTCGCTACACTTTGTGTGAAGCTGGTATTCATTTTTCACAATCCTTATGACTCCAGTGATATAACATTGATGTAAGTACCCCCATTCTGAAAATTGTTCCAGCACCACTGGCGTAAAGGTGCTAAACTATGTCCCTAATTCCACTTCAAATATAAACCCTTACAAGTATTCCCAAGTAAGACTATTGGTGAACCTGCTAGTATTTTCTTGCTGCTGTTTTTTTTTTTTTACTTCACAAAGCAATTTCAACAGAAAGTACACAATCATCCCACAGATATAAATTGAGAAATATGGATGTAGTCTAATGGCCAGAGCTGCTGACTTTGGATCTGGGGAACCACGTTTGAGTTACAACACCGTAATCCACTCAAGTACACTCCAATCTTTGACATTCCACTAGACCTCACTCCAGTGTACGAAACCCTATTCCACTCTGTCACTCCACTCTACTCCGCACTATACAACTCTATGACACTCTACTCTACAATATCCCATTCTGTGCCACTCCACTCTACCTCTGGGCAAACCACTTATTGTCATGTGCTTCAAATAAAATAAAATAAACCAACCTTATGTAATGTGATCTGGTGCTCATGTAAAGTGCCCCTATGCCCTTAAGCAGTGTTTGTGCTATATAAAACTGCATTATGTGTATATATATATATATATATATATATATATATATATATATATATATGTGTAAAATACATAGTGGTGGTAGCCACAAAGTAGTTATTCTGAGAGATAGGAATTGCACAGATTAGTAATACCTTTCTCATCATTTGACAAATCTCCACAAAACTTTGCAGTCCTATTTCCTTTTTAACAGAGACCAATGATGCAAATATACTTGGTGATTGGTTAATAGGGTGCAAGGAAAATAAGGGAGTCCCAAAACCATTTTTTTCACCACTGCATTTCCCATAGACTTTTCATTACGATGCGGCAGAAAAATGGCTGAACAGGTTTTGATGAAATTTGTCAGGAATATGGATTATGGTGTGGAAAGGATCCCTCTTATTAGTAAATGTAAATTGGTTCAGTAGTTTTTAAGTAATAAGGGACTACATCTTGTGGTATATTGGGCCGTGGTATACCGCTGTACTTTCGTAGTATAGCGCAGTACCAGGTAATGACGAAACACAATATGATTGGTTAATGAAAGGCTTGGAAAATGAAATGACAGCCACATTGTTTACACCACACTTTGGCTTTGATGTGTGTTTTATTGTGCAACATAGGGTATTACTCTTGTTTTAATGTTGATAAAGAAATTAGACAATTTAGGAAACTCTGCAGTGGTTGGGAAATGTAGTTGTATTGATTAATATATATGTTTTTAAAAAGGTCACAGAGTACTGTGGTACTCCCATGAAAGAACCTAGAAAGTACTGTGATACCTAGTGAAATAACAAAAATATATAAATGAAAAAAGACACTCAATGCCACACCACTCACTCCAGTCTACAGAACACCACTCCACCCTAAAATACTCCTCTCCCCTCTACAAAATAAATGCCACTCCACTATATGCTACTCCAGTCTACTCTACAACACACCCCTCCACTCTACAACACTCTATGCCAAGGCACTCTACCACACAACACTCTATGTCACTCCACTTTACCCCCTCTACAACACCCTATTCCCCTCCACTCTGTGCCACTCCTCTGTACAACACTCCACTCTACAGCACCCTTTAAGACTCCTCTTCACTCTATGCCACTCTACAACACTGTACACCACAACACCCTACACAACTCCCTCTATGCCACTAGATGCCTCTTTACTCCAATATACTCTGATGTACTACTCCACTCCATTCCACTCCACTCCACTGTATGACACGCCACTCCACGAGCACCATTTCACTCTATTCTATGACACTCTATGCCACACCACTCCAATCTACGACACCCCACCCCACTCCACTCCCCCTCTACACCACTTCACTCTAAGACAGTCTGTGACACGCCACTCCATTGTACTCCTTAACATACCACTTCACTCTATGCCACTCCAGTGTACTCTATGACCTGCCCCATCACTCTATACCACTCCACTCCTTTCTGCAATACTCTATAATAATGCAACTCTCTACTACATGGCACTCTATGGCACTTCACTCACCCCACAACACTGTATGACACTCCAATCTACTCTACTCCTCTGTACAACACTCTACTCCACTCTATGACACTGTACTCCACTCTGTGTCACTCTACGCAACTCCCTCTATGCCACTCCATACCACTGTACCCTACTTTGACCCACTACTCCACTCTATTCCACTCCATTCTACGGCACTCTACAACACTCCACTGTACAACGCTGCACTCCACTCTGTGACACTCCACTCTGTCACTCCACTTTACTCTAAGTCACATGACTCCACAACACTCTTCTCCACTGTATGGCCCTCACCTCTACGCCACTCTATGACACACCACTCCACTCCGACACTCCACTTCACCCTGTGACACTCCATGCTACTGTACTGTATTGCAATCCAATCTATGACATGACACTCTACGCACCTCCACTCTAACACACTCTATGGCACATCGCTGTATGACCACTGCACTCTACTCTACGACATGCCACTCCAGCCTACTCTTCGACATGCAGTCTGCTCTATGCCACTCCAGTTTACTCTACAACACACATCTCCACTCTGTGCCACTATATTCTACATCACTTCACTCTAGGCCACTCCAAGCTAAACCACAAACCTCTACACCACAACACTCTATGCCACAACACTCTACGCTGCTCCATTATATTCTACTGTAGGACACCGTATTCCACACTATGCCTCTCCACTCTACAAGACCCTACTCCTCTCTATGCCACTCCACTCTACTGCACTCTGTGCCTCTCTACGACACTCCACTCTAAGCAACTGCCTCTATGTCACTTCATACCACTCTACTCTATGGCATATTACTCAACTGTACACAACTATACTCCACTAATCCACTGTATGCCACTCAATGCCACTCTACACCACTCTCCACTGTATGCCTCTCCACTGTACAGCACTCTACAATATGCCACTCTACAACACTACACTCTATTATACTCTCCCCAATTCTACTCTACAACATTCCACTCAACAACACTCTACGACATTCTACTCCACTCTATGCCACTCCACTCTATAACACTCCACTGTATGACACTCTGCTCGATGACACTCCACTTGACGTGACTTCACTCGACCACATGCCACTCTATGATTTGAAACACATTTTTATTAAAAATAAACATTGAACTTCAATGTAAAAACAAAAGTTAAAGCTTAGTTATAGGTAGGAAATCTTAATTAATACCTTGAAGTTATAATTAACACCCACCCTAAAATTACTATAACTTGCACTCTTGTTAGACTCGTCAGCCTTTGGGTGGTCTTCCCCCAAACATTTTGTTTACTTACCTTCAATTTGTCCTGTATTTTTGCTTCTGTTGGCTTTAGGACTCTGTGCACTTTACCAATGCTAACCAATGCTAAAGTGAGTGCTTGAGCTCACTCCCCTAACATTTTTTGATTGGCATATACCTAATTGGCATATTTCATTTACTTTTAAGGCCCTTGTAGAGTAGTGTACCATATACTCAGGGCCTGTAAATTAAATGCTACCAGTGGGTCTGCAGCACGTATTGTGCCACCCACATAAGTAGCACTCTAAAGCTTTTCCTAGGCCTGCCATTGGTGCCTGAATGCAGTGTCACACTGCCATGTCGACTTTGCATTTAAATCCCCTTTGCAAAGCCTTAAACTCCGTTTTTATTACATATAAGTTACCCCTAAGGTGGGCCCGAGGTACCATATAATGCAGGGTGCTGTGTATTAAAAAAATGGAAGAACATGAACATTTAAGTTTAACATGTCCTAGCAGTGAAAAAATCCCAAACTTGATTTTCACTACTGTGAGGCCTATCCCTCCCACAGGATAACATAGGGGATTACGTATTACATTTAATAAACTGTAATTCATAAATGAGAGGAGGTAGATATGTCATGTGTATTGCTTATGGAATTGTAATGATAAACCCTCTTTAATTGAAAAGTCTGAATTTTCATTTCAATTTCTGAAAATCCCACTTTTAGAAAGTTGGCATTTTTCTGCAATTAGTCCTTTGTGCCTGCAGCCTGTCTTGGGTCACATGACTTTGTGTAGCTGACAGTTAGACTTGTGAATTCCTCCCAGACAGTCACACTATAGTGGGATTAGGTGTGCCTCAATGGGCCATCAACTGGTAGGATGGGAGTGTAGCGGAGCACAGCCCCACTTACACCTAAATAGGCTGTGTCCTGTCTCTTCAAAATAGGCCTACCAACCCGGTATTCTCACTGCAACCAGCTTGGAGCCAGGGAAAGAGAGTCAAGAAGTTCTAAGAACCTTTCCAGAAACTTCTCCCACCTTCCAGGAGAAGGGCACCTGGGTATAAAAATAGGATCTTCAGATTCACTCTTCAGTTCACTACTGGACCTGTGGAAGGACTCTCAGAGGACTGCCTGCTTCTGTGACATGCTGTGCACTCTGCCAGTCTGCTGCTGCGCCTGGAAGGACTGCCCTGCTGCCAGGAGCCTGCCTTCAACCCTTAGAGGCCAGCCCTGCTGTTGAGCCTTCATCTACACCTGCATCCAGGAATACCAGCAGTGACTCCAAGGGCTAGTTTATTGGCCTTCTGTTCAGAACCACAGGGACATAGCAGGCTCCTACCATCTTGATCCCACACCTGGACCCAGCCTAAGTGAGTGCTTAACCCCCAAGATGTCTCCATCTTGTCCTGGACCCTCAGTGGTAGTGTGAAAGGTACCCAGATAGTCATTTTCCAAAACTGAGGACTTAGACAAAATTTGGCCAGCTTCTCCCGCTATGTTTTTCTCTATAGCAGCACATCCATTTCAGCAATCCTTTGCCAAAGTGGTATCTGACCTAGTGGAACTGTCTTTGGCTACAGCCACCGTTTCGTCCCACTTGAAATTTTCAACTTCCATTACTGTGACTAAGTCAAAAGGTAAACATGTTCACTGCGACTTCGCTCCAAGGCCATCCGATGACGACGTTTTCTCCTCGGACACTCCTGCCGCCTTGTCCTCCACAAATTTTGCCTTCTTAGACATTTTTTCTTTCAAAGGTAAGTGCTGACCAGGCCCAATCCACTTCTTGGATCCAAACTGTGCTCCATCGAAGTCAGCCTTAACTTTCACCTTTGTCCCTGTCTTGCATGACTAGATGTCTTTGGTTAATGCTTTGACCTTTTAGGGGCAAGATTCCACTTAAAACTTTAAACTTTCATAACTCTGGTTCTACTGATTGGATTTTTCTTGTATCAGTGTCAAATAATTTAATCAAATTTACTCACTTTTTCTAAATTGGTTTGAGATTTTTCTTGTGTTTTGTTTTCACTTTTTACTGTTTGTGTGGGGCACGAATAAAATAATTTATTCAGCAGCTGAAACTCTGCAAACAGAAGGGGCTGAAAGCAGACAAGAAAGCTACCAAACTGATTTCCAGGTAGCCCTCAAAGCCTTTGAGAAGGTACAGAGATGGCAGGCCACCTCAGAGAAGGATGAGGTAGACGACAATGAGAAAACAGGGAGCACAGACAGAGGAGAAGGAGAGGGAGGACCCAGCCAGTGTCCTGAGCTGCAAGGAGAGCCTAACTAGATACTAGCACATGACCTGGGTGCCCCGGATGCCTAGGGTGGAACAGGGAGCAGTATGTCTGCCGGGGCATGACCTCACAGGAGCTGATGGACAGGAAAAAGGAGAGGAGGCTCAAACTGAAACTAGCTAAATTAGGACTAGAATAGGAGAATGTAGAGGTTGAAAGGACCTTGGAGGAAAAGAGACTGGCCATGGAGGAGATAAGCATGACCCATGAGCTCAGTCTCAGAGAGATAGACTTGAGAGCCAAGCAGCTGGAATACAGCAGCAATGGTGGCAGCATACCAGCAATGTCTAATGGAGAGGTAATTGTCAGAATACCCAAGGACCTGGTGTCCAGTTGTGGTGGAAGATGATATAGACAAATTATGTTCAGCTTATGAAGTAGTTCTGATAGTAGACAAGGTCCCAGACGACTGGTGAAGGGGTAGCTTGGGAGGGACATGCCCACGGTGGGGAAGGACACACTCCTGACTCTAGAGGTAGAGGACCAGACAGAGTATGCCCCCCAGTGGCCAGCACAGGGGAAAAGTATCACCTGGTCATGGCCATTGCACCCTGTGCCATTCAGGGGGCCACAAGTTAGGGCCCCAATGGCAAAAAAAAATGAAAATTACAAAATACTTACCTAGACTTACTTGGGATGGGGTCCCCCATCCTCCAGTGTCCCTCTGGTGGAGGTGTTCCTGGGGTTTGGGGAGGGCACCTGTGGACCCATTCCATGGTGTTTAACCATGCAAATGGGTCCACAGGGCCCCTAACACCTGGTCTGACCAAGGTGTTAAATAATGGTGCAAAGCAGGATTTGCACCATTATTTAGCCCCTCCTCCCACTCGTGCGTCATTTTAGCAAGGGTGGGATTAATATGGGGTCATGGGGATAGCACAATTTTTTAGATTGGAATGCCTACCTTGCATCTCATTGATGCAAGGTAAGTGCACACAGCCAAAAAATGGTACAGGCTCCTATATTTTGACATTAGACGTGTCGTAACGTCAAAATATAAATATGGAGTTAGGTTTGCGCAAAAAAAGTATAACTCAGGGCCTTGATGTTTAGGTGGGGAACTGTCAGTGATGTAAAAAGGCCTCCTCCACGTGGGGGGGGGGGGTTGGGGGTGGAGCTCCTGGGGGACCCCTGAGCACAGCACCTGACCTGAGTGAGTCGGGAGGCGGGCCCCTCCATATTGTTTGTAGAGGGGGAGGGGCAGTTTCGTTAGTCCACTAGAAATTGTAAACAACGCTTTTACCCCTATTTGCACTGGGGCATTTTCACATATTTGCTCTCACACGTTCTCAAACACTTGATGGATTCGATATCGGAACAGGTGGTGTGACATTAGTGTGCATTTGCAGTGAAGGTGAGTGTGCAGGTGGATAGCTGTTTTTCTTTTCCTCAGTTTAAGTGATCACAAGCATCAGCTCGTTTGTTTATACCAAAGTGTTGGCGCTCGATGGGCTTAGCCTCCCTTTTGGTAGAAAAAGGCTGTATATTTTAAACTTCTGCCCATTTTTTTTGCTCGAGATGTTAAAGAATGCTGTGCAATTTGCCTTTTTTCTTCTGTGCCTTACTTGGCATTTCTATGATCACGTTTTTGCCGATTCTGCCTTTTGCCCGATTAGACCCACTTACATACCTCTAAACAAATAACATAAAATAGACTTATTTCCTAGTTCCTGTAAGCAGGTAAAAAAATAATCTGAGTAATGGAAGAGGTCTAAAGGAAGACTGGGAGGGCAAGAATGGCTTCACATGCAGAAATTGGTCTCAGAAACACAGGCTTTTGAGGGATAAGAAAAAAATCGATTTTCCAACACACTTTAAGTCCCATGGTTAGCAATGGTTTAGTTAAAAAAGCAGTTTTCACTCAGAAAGTGTTAATACTCTTCACCATTGCATCCAACCATTAATTTGATTATGCCTGAAAAGAGAACTATTCAAGTCACAAATTGGGTTGTTACTCTGAAACCTTTACTTTTTAACCCTGAAGGTTAACATTAGCAAATAAAGTTAGCCATGAGCTCTAGTTAAATAAGATCATCATACTCTGCAGCATCGATTTCTACTTGGCAAAACGCCAAGCTAAACAGTCTGTTCATATATCCAAGGAATGCACATTTTTTTCTTTTGAGGTTAGTTGCAGAAATTCTATGCATAGAGTGATGCAAAGAGCTACAACGTGCAAGCATGATTTGTAAGAGCAAGCAGCAGAAATCGCAGTCCCCCTCCTGTTTAACAAATATTTGTTTTTAAATAGCACAGTCCAGCAAACTCAAGCTCTGTGCACTGACAGGCATATAATTAGACTTTGTGCGAACCTGGCGTGCCCTTGGCAGTGGGAATGGTGAAAGGGCTGTGATCGGACTGCACTTCCAGAAATCAGCTTAAAAGTAGTACAGCTACGCAGCCATTTTCTCGGTCGCTCGGAGAACGCACGTTGACTGTAGTGCAGGCTGTTCCCAAAAAGGGCCGGTTTTAGCGCTGGTAGTGCTGGTGATAATCTTTGCTGGCACACCCCAATGACCTCCTTCTTTATGCATTCCTCAATACCAGCCTTCAGTGGCACCCCTCATCTCTTCATTGTCCCTCTCTCACATTTATTTACATTCTTTTATGGTGCTACTCATGCCAAAGAAATTTGTCAGTGCACTTTACATAACACACATATTATACAAATACAATGAACTATACAAGTGTGTAAGTCGATGTACACGAAACGTCACGTAAGTCAATGAGGACTTTAAGATGCAGAAGTTACACAACAGCTGTACTGAGCGATGTTATTTGTTAAGAGTGGTTGGTGTGGAGAAATCGGCCAAGCCATGCTTTAAGGCAGCGTTTGGTGTTGTGTGCACTAATTAGAATGTGTTACTAACCAAAGGAACCATTTTAGCAACTTTACAATAAGAAATAATTTAGAAAAAAATAATAGCCTTCTAAACTTAGGCCTTGCAGTTTGCAAGCAACTCTTTGATGCCGGTTCATAGGCAACTGTACTATATTGGAAGAACAGTAAGTTATAAACTGCAAGTAACAAAAGGTCCCTCTGATAGATGAAGTAACTCACTGGGCTACCTGCATAAAACACAAATCTGTGACCTGCATGATGCACGTTATGCTTTGCAGCAAGAACTTACATTGCACTGCCCTAAATCCAGCACTGTTCCCAAAAGAGTTTTACCTGAAGAGCAGGCGCAGCCATTGATTATAGTACACAAAATAAAACACACCAGTCTAATGTTTGATGTAGCTAGTTTGAATTAGAGTACGGGTATCAAAGAAATATTCTGTATATCAGCAGCATGATAAACAGAAGCATATTTCTTTCTTTAGCTGTCAGTACTTCCTCCTATACACCCTTGAGATGCGTCTGAGGAGACATCTGATGGATGTGCCAGTGTGACAGCTGGTGTGATTGATGTTCTAGTAATGAGGGTGACTTTAAGGTAAATTAATTGCATACCATTCTTTTTGCAAGCGCACACCCATTAAACACACATAGAGGGCTGGCAGGAATGGTGCAAGTTTCCATATAGGTTGTGAGATTAGTGAACTAAACACAGACATATTGAAATGCCAGCCTAACGGTGCCTGATATCCACATGTAGTAGAAAGGGTAACATGCTGTAAAGGAATGAGTCAAAACCATTACTAAAGTTGTGGCTCCTGAAGGAAAGTAGCATGGCTGTGCCGCTTCTTCATAAGAATGAGAATGGTGGTCACATTTTACTTACTGCACTGCAAAGCATATTAGTGAAGTGCACAATTGGACATAACATTTAAGTAGCATTTCATGTATATCTATTTGAAACTAATGCTTGGAAAGTATTATTCTGCATAATCATTTAATATATTATCACATGTAATGCTTAGAATAAATTTAATCTGGAAGTTTATTCGTGTTTTATTAACTTGGCTGGAGAGAAGGCCTACACACCTATTTTTCTTTTCACAGTTAACTTTCAATGTGGATTTGTTTTCTTAAATATTTTCTCTCCAAGATGCAGGTGTTAGGAGTTGAGACGGAGTTAACAAGAAGCTTATTGTAAATGAAAGATAAGAAAGCCTGAGATGAGCTATGCAAGGATGAAGAGGAGTATTCTGGAAGTTGGCAGCCATAACCTTTTGATTTAGTAGAGGCCAAAGAGTATCAAGATCTGATGTGCTAGGTATCTGAAAGTTGTAACTTCTAAATAAAAAATATTGGGCGTTCGATTGAGAAGCTTCGACTGTGATGTCATTGTCTTGGGAAACTGTGATTTAAAGAAGTATTAGCCACTTAGGGATTACATCCTTTTCCACCCTTAGAGCTGAAGAGAACCTTATGAAGTACAGACCTCACACTTTGATTTTATGTGGCTTCATGCCGCATGCATCTCTCTAAACAAAAGTTTCTACATAATTTATGTTTGATGACCTTTTTCAACTATTTTAAATAGAATTAGGATAATTTAGGGTTTAGTTTAAACGATTAGGCAGGAGAACTTGTTTCTGGTGCCCAAGAACCATATGCTTTTTCTGGATTTCTGTATTGTGGCAATCAAAGTCTTGGGCTTGTATATGCTGACTAAGTTTAATATAGTATGAGGCTTTAATTCCCCTTTGGTGATTTTATATATCTATGCTATGGTTTTGAGCCACATTTTTGCAATGTTGACTTTGAATCTGGAAGAAAGCCCCTATGAATCTCTGATATGTCTCCGAATATTATTATGTGGCATTTAGGTTGCACAGAAATTGTTTAAATGATTTGATATCTGTTACTCTCTACACCTCAGAACTGAGAAGAAAAGATTAATCGGACCCCAGAAATAGATTTAGGGCCCCAGGCTGGATCCCTCCCATTACTCCCAGTTTAAGAACAAATTAAAAACCAAGCTACACAGTGAGGAATACTAGTGAGCAGAGACAATTGAAGGATGAGCCGATACCAGTTCATCTTGGAAAGAATGCATTTTATTCTGATGGAAGGAGCAAACAGAAAAGAGAGCAGCGAACAAAGACTTGTGGGACGGTCCAAACATTGGCAAAGACTGGAGAGGAAGCTGGACAATTTTGATGCAGGAAACTGCAGAACAGGAAGCTGAAACCATAGTACTGCCAAATAAAATTGACATGAGGAGCACTTCTAAATTCACCTACCTAATTTCACAATGCATCATCTAATTGATCATTGAAATCATGAACTCTACAAACGCAGGGAGGTGCTTGTCTTCTATCATTAAAGAGTTCTGTCAACCCTTAAATCCCTACTTATGTTCAGAATTACAGTATGAATACTAATAACATTTAACTATTACACAGCATACACTACATAGTGAATAATCACTAGTTGAGAAAATATTAGATTTATTTCATCAACTGCAGAATGGTGAAAAACTCAGTTGGTAGTGCTGTAATCCAATACTCTGCTTGTAAATTGTCCACTGATCTCTGTAGTGGGTGTTGATTTTACTGCCGTTTGTTACCAGCTGCTAATCTATCTAACAGCAACCTTACCCATTAAGCTTAAAGCATCTCTTGGCTTGACCACATTTCAAATTTTAGCACAGAGGTTAATAATATATGTGCAAACACAGGACCCAATTTCTGTAACCTGCTGTAAACTTTGATTTTGATTGGCCTCACTGCCATTTCAACTTTGGCACATGGGCCTCATTCAGAAATGCATTTTTTTAAAAATAGATCAAACCAGGGACAATCTGGGTCCTTGCAAGAGTCACATTGACCATGGTTTGATCCATTTCTGTCACCAGCACTAGGCCCAGTCATACAAGTATAGTAGCATTTTTGTCTGGACAAGTGTGGAGCTGCTGGGTGGTAGGAATTGTGTGCATCCCTCTATGTTTTGAAAGTTTATGTCACAGAAATGTGAGGAAAATTTGTGATTTTAGGCAATGTTTGAGGTTTACTGGTGACTGTGAGTAAGAAAACGCTGTAGGATTGATGCAAGTACACCACTCTGGTCTCCCCTGCGTTTCTTGGACTAGATTTACAAGACCCTAGCTCCACCGGAGTGTCACAATATGTGATGCTCCTGTGGCACTGTGTACTGTGCCGTATTTACAAGGTGGAGTTCAGCCACTTTTTGTGGCTTAACGCTACCTTGTAAATACAGCCCGTTCACAAGCAGCACTTTGGGTGGAAGGGGCGTGCAATGGGTGCTGCAGTGGGCGTTAAACAGCAACACCCATTGTAATTTGACGCTGCCCCAGATTTACGAGGAATCGTACATCTCTGGTAGCGCCAAAATCCAAAGCCACCTCAGGGCTGGCGTTAGTAGAGCACAACGAGGAAAAATGCTTTCAGTTCTCCTCGTTTTTTGCTCTTTCTATGTGTGCTGCATTTTGCAGCACACACAGAAAGAGCAAATCGCAATTAAAGATTGCTTTGTGCAGGAAGGTGTCCTTTCCTGTACAAAAACATTCTTCCCCGCAATGCAGCCATTCTTGCACCACGGCGCAAGGGTGGCTGCATTGGTGCTTGGCAGCAGATTTAGCGTCGGCGTAGGGGGAAACACAGGGGTGTGGCGTACTGTTGTTAATACGACCATCCCTGTGTTTTGAAAATGACTGAGCGCGGCACTGCCAAATTTGGTGCAGAGCTGCACTCTCTCATTTTCTTGTAAATCTGGGCCCCTGTTTTAAAAAATGTTTGGGTTTGGTTGTTTTACCTGGGTGGTGGCTGAGTTCAGACCCAAATACCCCATGTACCCCTACTGCTGATGTCTCCACTTTATGTTTTGGGGCCCTTTGTGGCCGTGGGTGCTACACTGAGTGGATCAATGACATAAGATTGATGATAGCAATATCGATTCCAAAAATATGTATAAATAAACATTGTTCTAAAAAATGATGCCTTCCTATACTTAACTAATAAAAACACAAATATCAATAACCAAAATATTTCCATTAAAAATATTTATATATATATATATATATATATATATATATATATATATATATATATATATACACATACACACTTTAAAAAAACAAAGGTTACAGGGACTTTATAGTTAGGCTCACATTTTAATCACACAAAACATTAGAAATTCACCAGTTATAGTTAAAGTCACCTCAAGTAACTATAATTCTTGCCCTAAGGTAACTATGAGTCACACCCACGCCATGCACAGTTTTTTCAGCAAAGCTTTTACTGCAAATTACATTGAAATTATCAATAATGTTATCAAAGATGTTGTGAGTGTCGTAATTTGGAGGGTAGTCAGCAGTGCATGGCAAGGGTGCTAGTTATAGTTAACTTAGGGCATGAGTTATAGTTACTTGAGGTAACTCTAACTGGTGAATTTCTCTGGTTCCATACGTTTAAAATGTGAGCCTAACTATAACGTCCTTGTAATCTTTGTTTTTTTTAAGTGAATGTCTATGGTGTTTTAACGTATAGTAATTTTAATTACTATATGTTAATCCAACCACTGTGTGTGGTGGCAGTTGGCCATGGAGGCCAGGCCCTCAGGCCAACGCAGTATAAGAAACCAACCTTGCACTGTGCATGGCCTTCACATGTGCACAGGGGAGGTTGCCCGCAAGACATGGCCTGCAGCCAGACTCTGCAGCCAACACCTCTTAACCACCCAAACTCACGCTGTGCACAGCCATTTGGCCGTGCGTGGTGGGAGTTGGCCACAGCTTCTCTGGGTGTGAGAATAGGAGTGAGAGGGTGTATCTGGAGGCAAGAGTGGCTGTCAGATTGCCTGTCTGGGTGTGAGAGTGCGTACATCAGTGCTTTAGTGGATGCATAAGTGTGCGCGAGTCTGTGAGTGGGTGAATGACGGCATCAGTAGGTCTGTGAGTGGGAGCGCGAGTGTCTTAGTGGGGCTGTGAGTGGGTGCGTAAGAGTCTCAGTGGGTGAAATTGAATGAAAGAGAGAAAGAGAGACAGAAAGTGACAGGGAAAGAGATAGAGGCCCTCATCATGACATTGGTGGTAAATCCCGCTTACCACCGCGGTGACAGCCGCCAGCATACTGTCGAGGTGGCGAACATCCGTTCGCCATATTATGAGACACACACACAAAACCGACAGAATACTAACACAAACACATATCCGCCAGCCCAAAGGTTAGTGTTAAAGTGTAGGTACGAACACCCATACCGTTACGCCAACAAAACAACACCCACCACATTATGACCAACGAATCACAACAGCGGACATTCAATGGCGGTAAACCATTGGCGGTACACACCGGCGCGCTCAGAATGGCCACCCTAATACAAAACAATACAACATTGGCCAAAACGGAAATCACACACCTGACATACATACACACACCACACCCACCCACCACAGCACTATAAAACACACACTCTCATTATCCACAACCCTTCACGAACACAAAAAATTGCCATGAGATAGACACGAAAATCACAGAGATAACTACACACACACTACAAAGACCCATTCATCCGTCATGCACCCCACATCCCACACCCCACCACATTACTCAACACCTACTGCACAACACACACCACACAACACCCATGTCCCCACTAAGGCACCCCAGTTTCACCGATGAGGAATTGCAGGTCATGGTGGAGGAAATAGTCAGGGTAGAGCCACAGCTCTTAGGAGCACAGGTACAGCAAATATCCATTTGCAGGAAGATGGAGCCATGGCGGAGGATCAATGACAGGGTGAACGCCGTGGAACAGCAACCAAGAACAAGGGACAACACCAGGAAGAGGTGGAGTGACCTACGGGGGAAGTTACGTTCTGTGGCAGCAAGGCACCAGCTCGCTATCCAGAGGACTGGCGGTGGACCCCCACCTCCTCCCCCACAGCTCAAAGCATGGGAGGAGCAAGTCTTGGCAATACTGTATCCTGAGGGACTCACTGGAGTAGCCGGAGGACTGGACACTGGTGAGTCAATATTTACTACTTATCACCCCTCATACCTGCATACCATCTCACCCCCTCACCGTGACTCCCATCACTCCACTCCATCCCACACAGTGCACCTGCACATATGACTAACCCCAATGCCAAGCCCTGCATGCCATACCTATGCATGTACAGCCCTCATAGCCATGCATGTACACCATCACAAAAGCATGCACAGCATGGAGAACTAACAATCACACAATACATCACCATACACAAACAAAGGTGGCAGGGCAACAGCAACGATAGAGAGGAAGCTAGGGATGTACAATATGTCACAGACATGAAGCATAATACATCACTTACATCCCCACAGGTGCCCTAGCCAATCCCAGAGGCGAGGAGGTGCCACGACTATCCAGTCCCCCAACAGGAGACGCCCCAGTGATGACAGTAACTCTGGACTTCAGGATCTGGATGAACTACCTGGCCCATCAGGGACCACTGGTCAGTCGGCCACCCCAGCCCACTCACAGTCCACCACAGAGCCTCCCCCATCAGTATCCAACACCACAGCACCCATCCAACGTCCCCAAACCCCTGTCCCCATGACATGTCAATCAGCAGTGTGCCCACCTGTACAGGGACCACAGTCCACACCTCACCCCCAAGACAATCAGGAACCTGGGGTCAGTGGTAGTGGGCACAACGTTCAGGGGACACAGGCATAGGGGGACAGGGACACTGGGAGGACAGCTCTTTGCCAGGGAGATGACAAGCCCAGGGAACCGACTCTCCAGGAGGCACTCACTAATATCCTGGGGGCTTACCAACACTCCCAGAACAAGATGCGCCAGATCCTTACCAACATGCAGGAGAACAAGCGGCTGCAGGAGGTAGACCATCAGGAGATCGGGGAAGATTTACGGGCCCTCAACACCGCCATGGTCTCCATAGCAGGGGTGCTGGCAGATTTGGCCAACATCATGAGAGAATGGACAGCACACAAGCGGGCCCCTACCACTAGCCAGTCTACTGACCAGACATACACTTCTACTACAGCTAGTGGACAGGAGGCCCTGCCACTTAACCCACAGGCCACCAACACCCCACACCCTGCAGAAGGTGAACCACCCTGCAAATGTTCTTTGTGACCCAGACAGAAGCCAGAGACACTTGCCAAGACCAAGACCACTGCCAGGAAATGAGACTCTCCCGATTGTCCCCCTTGTGCCCCACTCGGTCACCTTGTCCACTCTGAACTGCTTTTGCTCCCCTTCCTATGGCCCCTTGGACACTGGACCTTTGCTACAAACAGACTGGACCAATACCCTGGTCTTACCTCTACCATCACCCCATTCCATTGCACCTTACCCTTGAACACAACATAAGTGATAGTGTTTTATGTTATGAAAATGTGCAATTATGGAAACAGTCACATCTAGTGCAATTGATCTGAACACTGTGATTGCATACATATGAAGACCTGTAGCTGTCTGTAGTCATCACATCAGTACACAGTTGTTATAACACCAACATCTGCAAAATTAGAAGGCATAGGTGACAGACAGTTGAGATGCAAAGGAAGTGAATGCCATCCTGCTAGAGCCACACAGAAAACATCAATAGCCAGAGGAATGTTCAGTTACACTGTCTCACCTGTGTGTTATTGGAAGTATTGGCCTATAACTGATGTTCTGTTGTCCACATCCTCATCCTCTGCCTCCTCATCCACACTGTCCTCACGGTCTACTGCTGTCACTGGGCATTTCCAATCTCCTCCTGCAGATAAGGCACATGTTGTCTGAGGGCCAGGTTGTGCAACAAGCAGCATGCTACTACTATCTGGCAGACCTTCTCTGATGAGTAGCACAGGGATCCACCGGTCAGATGGAGACATCTGAACCTGGCCTTCAGGAGACCGAAGGTCCTTTCAATAATTCTTCTGGTTCGTCCATGTACATTATTATACCGATCCTCAGCCCCTGTCCTGGCATTCCTCACAGGGGTCAGGAGCCATGATAGGTTTGGGTAGCCAGAGTCACCTGCATTTATAGAGGGACAATAGCTTTACACAATGGTATGGGGTTGAAGGCATACACTGACATACAGTGGGTGAGGACTCAGGCTCACCTATTAGCCACACCCTGTGCCTCTGTAGTTGTGCCATCACATTTGGGATGCTGCTATTCCTCAGGATTAAGGCTTTATGCACCGACCCAGAATTTTTGGCAGTGAGATGGGAGAAGTACTGGTTAGCCTCACATTGAGTGAGTGAGTGAAAACTCTTCTGATTCCTAAACACCTGTTCATTGTGGTGGGGGGGAAACAAACGCTATATGTGTTCCGTCAATCACCCCAATAATATTTGGTATAGGTCCCATTGCACAGAATCTTGCCTTCACAGTGGCCAGATCTTTCCGCACAGAATCTTGCCTTCACAGTGGCCAAATCTTTCACCTCTGGGAAAGAAATGTATCTGCACATGTGTCTGACCAAGGCAGGCAAAAGCCTTGCCAGCACGATTGAGAACATTGGCTGTGACATTCCTGCTGCCAAGCCCACTGTCACTTGGAAAGAACCAGTTGCCAGGAAATGTAGCACAGATAGAACTTGCACAAGAGGGGGGATCCCAGTGGGATGACGGATAGCTGATATTATATCAGGTTTCCAATTGAGCACACAGCTCTGCGATTGCGGTCCTGTCCAGTCTATAGGTCAGTATAATGTGCTTGTCATCTGCAGTGGTAGGTATCAAAGGGACACAAGAGTGAATAGGGTGTCACAATTTGTCACAATTTGAACAATGGAACCACCACCTCAGTGTACATTGAGCAATTATGAGTTGGCACTATGGCAATGGCAATGTATGTACAAATCAAAGCAATGACGCAGTTCTTGGTTATCTGAATGTTGTCCACCACCATAAAATGGTGAATGCCTGTCCTGTATGTAGTGACAATTGGAAGTGAGGTAACTCTGCCTATGTTGGGCGTCATGATAGAAGGCGGTCTTGCACTGCCGTGCTATTCCTCATTGGCTAATATGGGGCTTTATGGAGTACAGTGGCCAATGGGAATCACCGGCGGCGGTGACGGTGTACACCGCTGCGGACTTGACCACCATTTTCTATCTATGACCTTACTTGATTCCTGATTATCCACAGCACAAAGCCTACACTGCGTGTGCTGCTGTATCTGGTTCCTGCCATGGCCCTTGTGACAGGGGAAAGGGCCCCTGCCTTCACTTTGGAGGAGTTTGAGCGCTTGGTGGATGGGGTCCGACCCCAATATGGATAGCTGTAAGAGCCTCAAGACCAACAGATGAGTACACCATGGGCACGATGCATATGACAAGGTTGCATGGAGATGTGTGGCAAGCATTGTGTCATTTGGGGGAGTGGCATGTCTGGTGGTAGTGCACATGGTGGGCGCCGGGTGATGTGTGTGCAAATGGAGATGGAAATGAGATTTGTGGGCCATATGTGTGACAGGCTGGATTGTATGTGTAATGGTGTCCTCCTGTCTGTATTACCTTTGCAGGTCAGTGCCCATCAGAAGAAGGGATTGTGGTGTGCCATCGCCAATGACGTGCGGACCTTGGGGGTCTACAGCAGGCGGAGCACCCAGTGTAGGAAAAGGTGGGAGAACCTGAGATGCTGGTCCTGGAAGACCGCAGAGGCCCAGCTGGGGATGGCCTCCCAATGAGGGTGGGGTGCCAGACGGAACCTGACTCCACCGATGACACGCATACTGGCGGTGGCCTACCCAGATCTGGATGGGCACTTGAGGGCATCACAGCAGCCACAAGGGGGTGAGTACAGTGGGTGTTACAACTATAATTGGTAGGTGGCATGGGATCCTGGTGGTGGGTGTCAGTTAGTGGGTGCCCCTTAATGCCAGGTCAGACATTGCAGCGTGATCCAGCTCAAGGATAACTGGGTGTATTGGAAAATCTGGTAACCTAGCTAGGTTGCATTCCATGTCAGACAGGGCTTAGTGGGTCCCAGGAGGGGTGCAGTTGGCGGTGTTTGGCTCTCATCTTGCTGTCGTACCTAGCCAATGGAATGGCAGTGCGATGCATGGTACTCAATCCTGATCCCTGTGTGTGACAGTAATGTGTATGTCATCTGTGGTGTTGGTGCTGTAATTAACCCAGTGCTCCCTTTCTCTCTCTCCCCCTTTTTCCTTCTGTCATCCTGTCCATGTTTGCATTACCATCATTTGGTGGAAGAGCAGGGGCACCGGCGACAGAGAGAGCTGCATCGCTCAGGACCCAGGAGGCAGAGTCCACTGACGCCAAGGGAACCAGTAAGACGGAGAGCGAGGGGACCACCATGGCAAAGACAGGAGGTGACAACACTGACTCTGATTCCTCCTCCGATGGAAGCTCCCTGGTGGTGGTGATGGACACCTCTGGGACTACCCCAGCTACAGGTACAGCCGCAACCCCGTACCAGCACGGCCCTCCCAGTAGCCCCTTACTGAGTTGCCCATGCCCGCTCACCAGGGAGGGTGGGCATCTCCTTTACCCCAGGCACCTCAGGCCCTGTTGCACTCAGTGAGGAGACTATTGACCTCCTGAGATCCATCTCTGTAGGGCAGTCAACCATTGTGAAAGCCATACAGTGGCTGGCATCCCAGATGCAGCAATGCAATGCATTTCTGAAGGGCATCCACGGTGGAATGGCGGCCCAACAGAGATCATTTCAGGCTCTGGCCTCCTCTCTGATGGCAGTCATCGTCCATGTTCCTACCGTCCCCCTGCCAACTACCACTTCCCAGTCTCCCCAACCCCAACACATCCCATGCACACATACAGACAAGCATGCACACAACATATCACACAAGAGTGGCACAGACAAAGACAGGTAGCACAATTCAGGCCACAAGTACTCACACAACCACAGGAGACAGTTGCGCACACAACAACATCCACTGCCTCCCCTGTCTCCCCAACCTGCTCCTCCACCTCCCTCACAGTCACATCCGCACTCACACCTGCATGCAGTGCATCAACAGCCACCACCACTATCACTACATCAAGCAGCACACACACCTCACTTGCAGACACCACCACAACATCCATCTACGCGTCCCCTGTGTTCTCTCCTACCATTTCTGCACCCCCTCCTAAGAGACACAAACACACGCACTCAGACTCCCAACAACCATCCACCTCACATCAGCACACTGCCCATGGACCTGCACCCAAGTCCAGCAGACGTACAACTCCAACAACCACTCCCTTGACCTCCCATCCCTCCTCCCTCATCCCGCCCCACCGTCCCTAAGAAGCTTTTCCTTGCCCAACTTGACCTCTTCCCTCCCCCTCCGACCCTGTCCTGCCCTGCCCGAAAGAGTAGGGTCCCAAAGAGCCAGCCCAGCACCTCAGCCAAACAGTCCATGGCAACAGTGGAGGCACCTCCTAGTCATGCAGGCAAGAAAGGGAAGGATCCTACTCCACCACCCAAGAAAGGGAAGGATCCCACTCCACCACCCAGGCAAGGGAAGGATCCCACTACACCACCCAGGCAAGGGAAGGATCTCACTCCACCACCCAGGAAAGGGAAGGTTCCCACTCCACCACCCAGGAAAGGGAAGGTTCCCACTCCACCAACTAAGAAAGGCAAGAGGCCATCTCCAACAGCAGTGGGCAAGGAGCCCTCACCTCCAGCTGGTACACAGCAGCCCTCACCTCCGGCAGAGGGCATATAGCCCACCCTCCAGGGACTGTTGTACAAGGAGCCCCCTCCAGAACCAGTGGGCAAGTTCCCCACCTCATAGACTGTGAACCTGCACTCCCCAGCAAAGGAAAATGGGCATGGAGCTCCCTCCAGAACCAGTGGGCAAGTTCCCCACCTCAGAGACTGTGACCTTGCACTCGCCAGCAAAGGAAAATGAGCATGGAGCCCCCTCCAGAACCACACATCCTTGGCGATGGCACGCCACAATCCTTTCTTCTGATGGGCACTGACCTGCAGAGGTAATACAGACAGGAGGACACCATAAACCATACAATCCAGCCAATCACACATATGGCCCAAAAATACCATTCCATCTCCATTGGCACTACATCACCCGGAGCACTGCATGCACACTACCGCCAGACATAACCCCCCACCCAAAATACACACTGCTAGCACACACATCTCAATGCAACGTTTTCACATGCATAATGCACATGGTGTACTCACCTGTTGGTCTTGAGGCCCATACAGCTGTCCATACAAGGGTAGGACCCCATCCACTAGGCGCTCTAACTCCTCCGAAGTGAAGGCAGAGCCCTTTCCCCTGTCACACGGGCCATGGCCGGATCCAGACACAGGTAACAGCAGCACATGAAGTGGAGGTGTTGTCCTGTGGAGAGTCAGGAATCAAGTGAGGTTTTAGACAGAAAATGGCGGTCACGTCCACAGCGGTGCACACCGTCACCGCTGCTGGTGATCCCCATTGGACACTGTACTCCATGGAACCCCATTTTAGCCAACGAGGAATAGCACGGCGGTGCAAGACTGCGTTCCGCCAGGATGTCCAACGCCGGCAGAGTTACATCACTCCTACCTGTCCATACTTACAGGACAGGCAGCCGCCATTTTATGGTGGTGGACAACATTCAGAAATAGGAAACTGCGTCATTGCTATAAATTGCACATACATTGCCATTCACATTGTCCGATTACATACATGCTCTATGTACACTGAGGTGGTGGTTCCATTGTTCAGATTGTGACACCCTACTCACTCTTATGTCCCTTAGATACCTACCACTATGGAGAATAGGAGGAGGAGAAGACAAGACCTGGTATACAGACCTCTTGTGGACTTGGCTACACTGGAGGACAGGCACATAATACTGACCTATAGACTAGACAGGGCCACATTCACTGAGCTGTGTACTCAATTGGAGCCTGATCTGATATCAGCTATCCGTCATCCCACTGGGATCCCCCTTCATGTGCAAGTTCTATCATTGCTCCATTTCCTGCCAACTGGTTCTTTCAAAGTGACAGTGAGCTTGGCAACAGGAATGTCACAGCCAATGGTCTCAATAGTGCTTGCAAGGGTTTTGTCTGCCTTGGTCAAACACATGTGCAGCTACATCGCTTTCCCTCAAGTGGAAGATTTGGCCACTGTGACGGCTGGATTCTGTGTAATGGGACATATACCAAATATTATCGGTGAGACTGATGGAACACATATTGCATTTGTCACCCCACACCCCAGCACAATGAACAGGTGTTCAGGAATCGGAAAAGCTTCCACTCACTCAATGTGCAAATAGTGTGCCTGGCGGGCCGGTACATCTCCAATGTCACTGCCAAGTATCCTGGGTCGGTGCATGGCGCCTTCATCCTGAGGAATAGCAGCATCCCAAATGTGATGGCACAAATACAGAGGCACAGGGTGTGGCTAATAGGTGAGCCTGAGTCCTCACCCACTGTATGTCAGTGCATGCCTTCAGGAGTCATCCCCCATACCATTGTGTAAGGTTAATGTTTCTCCCTAAATACTTGCAGGTGACTCTAGCTACCTAATCCTATTGTGGCTCCTGACCCCTGTGAGGAATGCCATGACAGGGGCTGAGAATCGGTATAATGATGCACATGGGCGAACCAGGCAGATCATAGAACGTACCTTCGGACTCCTGAAGGCCAGGTTCAGATGCCTCCATCTGACAGGTGGATCCTTGTGCTACTCCCCTGAGAAGGTTTGCCAGAGAGTTGTTGCATGCTGCATGTTGCACAACCTGGCCCTCAGGCGACATGTACCTTATCTGCAGGAGGAGGAGATTGTAAATGCCCCTGTGGCAGCAGTGGACCCTGACGACAGTGAGGATGAGGAGACAGAGGATGAGGATGTGGTCAACAGAACATCAGTTATACGGCGGTACATCCAATGACACAAAAGTGAAACAGTGGAACTGACCATTCCTCTGATTATTTATCCTTTCAGTGTGGCTGTAGCATGATGGCAGTCAGTTCATTTGCATCTCAACTGACTGTCACCTATGCCTTCTCATTTTGCAGATGTTGGTGTTATTACTACTGTGTACTGATGTGATGACTACAGACAGGTACAGGTCATTATGTTTATGCTATCACAGAGTTCAGGTCATTTGCACAAGATATAATTGTTACCATAATTGCACATATAGTTTTGGTCAAGGGGGTTTATTGTAGTGAAATTTATAGACGGAATAGTGCAATGGAATAGGGTGATGGTAGAGGTAAGTTCAGGGTATTGGTCCAGTCTGTAGCACAGGTCCAGTGTCGAAGGGACCATAGGAAGGGGAGCATAGGCAGTTCAAAGTGGACAAGGTGATAGAGTGGGACACAAGGGGGACATACAGGAGGGTCTCATTTCCTGGTGGTGGGCTTGGTCTTGGCAAATGTCTCTGGCATCTGTCTGGGTCCCAGGGACCATTTGCAGGGTGGTTTACCTTCTGCCAGGGGAGGGGTGCTGGTGGCTTGTGGGTCCTGTGGCAGGGCCTCCTGTCCACTAGCTGTAGTAGATGTGGTGGGCTGGTCAGTTTACTGTCTAGTGGAAGGAGCCCGCTGGTTTGCTGTTTATTCCCTCATTATGTTGGCCATGTCAGCCAGTACCCCTACTATGGAGACCATGGTGGTGTTGATGGCCTGCAAATCTTTCCTGATCTCCTGATCGTGTACCTCCTGCAGCCGCTGGTTCTCCTGCATGATTTCAGGAATAAGACCCATCTTAACCTGGGATTGTTGGTAAGCACCAAGGACGTATGTGAGTGCCTCCAGGGCAGTCGGTACCCTGAGCCTGTCTTCCCTCTGGCACACAGCGTCCCTGTCCCCCTGTGCCTGTGTCTTCTGAACGGTGTGGCCACTGAACCCAGGACCCTGATGGTCTTGGCTTTGAGGTGTGGACTGGGGTCCTTGTACAGGTGCGCACAGTGCTGATTGACGTGTCCTGGGGTCAGAGGTGTGGGGACATTGGGTGGGTGCTGTGGTTTTGGATACTGAGGGGAGGGAGGCTCTGTGGTGGACTGGATGTGGGCTGGGGTGGCCGACTGACCAGTGGTCCCTGATGGGCCAGGAAGTTCATCCAGATCCAGATGCCCAGAGTTACTGTCATCACTGGGGTCATCTTCTGTTGGGGGACTGGAAAGCCGAGGCACCTCCTCCCCTCTGGGATTGGCTGGGGCACCTGCAGGGATGTAAGTGATGTATTATGCTTCATGTCTGTGACATATTGTACATCCCTAGCTTCCCCTATATCCTTGCTGTTGCCCTGCCAACTTTGTTTGTGTATGGTGATGTATTTTGGGAGTGTTAGATCTCTATGCTGTACATGCAGTGGGTATGGCATGCAGGGCTTGGCATGGTGGTTAGTCATATGTGTAGGTGCAATGTGTGATACTGAGTGCAGTGATGGGAGTCAGGGTGAGGGGGTGAGATGGCATGCAGGTATGGGGGAGATAGTTCGTAAATATTGACTCACCAGTGTCTAGTCCTCTGGCTACTCCAGTGAGTCCCTCAGGTTGCAGTATTGCCAAGACTTGCTCCTCCCATGCTGTCAGCTGTGGGGGACGAGGTGGGGTCCGCCACCAGTTCTCTGGATGTCGTGCTGGTGCCTTGCTGCCATGGAACGTACCTTCCCTCGTAGGTCGTTACACCTCTTCCTGATGTCGTCCCTTGTTCTTGGATGCTGTCCCACGGCGTTCAACCAGTCCACAATTCTCCACCATAACTTCATCTTCCTTGCAATGGATATTTGCTGTGCCTGTGCTTCAAACAGCTGTGGCTCTATTCTGACTATTTCCTCCACAATGACCCGCAACTCCTCATCTGTGAAACTGGGGTGCCTTTGTGGGGACATGGGTGTGTAGTGGTGTGGGTTGTGCAGTGCATGTTAAATAATGTGGTGGAGTTTGGGTTGCATGACAGATGGCTGGGTGTTCGTGGTGTGTGTAGTTGTGTCTGTGATTTGCATGTCAATCTTGTGGCTATTTTTCGTGTTCGTGAAGGGTTGTGGGTAATGTGGGTGTGTTTTTATAGTGCTGTTGTTGGGTGGGTATGGTGTGTGAATTGGTGTCAGGTGTCTGTTTTTGGTATTGGCCAATGCTGTGTTGTTTTATATGTGGGTGGTCATCCTGACCGCACCGGTATGTACCCCCAATGGTTCACCCCCGTTGAATGTCCACTGTGGTGATTCGTGGGTCATAATGTGGAGGGCATTGTTTTGATGGCATGACGGTGTAGGTATTCGTACCGACAGTTTAATACTTACCTTTGATCTGGCGGATATGTGTTTGTGGCAGTATTATGTTGGTTTAGTGTTTGTGTCATATTATGGTGAACGAATGTTTGCCTCCACGACGGTATGTTGGCAGCCATCACTACGGAGGTAAGCGGGATTTACCGCCAATGTCATAATGACCACCTCTGTCTTTATTGTGTAAAATAGGAGTCAAAACTCAAAAGTACAGACACGAAGGTGAATAGAAAATAGTTTATGGGGTGATATATTTTAGGTAAAGACCTTTCACAGCATTTGTACCCATGAAATGAAGTTACCAAACAATAGCCGCCGCACGTTTGCTTGCTTTTTGTTTCTTTTTTACATGTCTTGCTTGTTTCTCGTACTCTAATGAAAACAGCAAATTTTTAGCAAAGTTGAACGGCTTTGCTTTCAGACAAATAAATGCTAATGATATTGCTATTTGTAGTATCCAATTATCTCAGTTGTGGTCAATGCATAGTGTGCGAATGCCTGTAGTCCATATGATATTTACAGGGGAGTAATCTATTTATATGTAAAGTAGCACAGCACACTGTAAAATTCTCGGCTCCACCCATTTCAGCTCCACCCGCCTACCTTCTCAAAAACAGAACATGCACAAGTCAACATTCAGGCTAAATTGCTTTGTCTTTTAACTAAGTTTTCTTCTCTACACCATCAGTGCCCCAAATCGTTGTAATTTTGTACTCGATTTTAAGGCTGCATACTCCTTGTGGGATGCTTTTTTTCCATCATGTCAGTTGATTCCTTTTGGATAAGAATCAACCCGGAGGCATCGGGGCAGCTGCATGCATAATTACACTGCAAAACATTGATTGTGAAATACCAATATCGTGTTGTTTTGTTTGCGGGTTGTGTCCCTGAAACAGGCTCGTCCTCCACCTTCTCAGTGTAGCGTCCTGTGGACCTGTAACTGTAAATATAGGGTGTTGGCAACATTTCATAAATAGCAGAATGGGTTAACCTATTGGTAGACTTTATGCAATTTATCAGTAATATGCAGGTTAGCAGCTTCTTGTAAATTGTTTGTTTCCTGCCTACTCATTTAGCATTTGATTGTGCTGTTATGTATACAACAAATTAATAGCACATGGAAAGATCAATTAGACTGGAAGTTGGCGATATGAATGCTTGTCTTTTGTTAGAAGTAGGTATGTTTGCAGGGTTTTAATTTGATGTACCTAATGAGAAGCAGGTTATCCGCGGTTAAAATAATTAGAGTATGTTATTAGCTTATTCTTCAGTAAGCCTTTTTTGTCTGGTCAAATTAGAAGTCAGTGTTAGCGCGTCTGTCCTTATTTGGCCTTTTATAGTTTAATTCATAAGGGGACGCATTAGAGGTTCGACTGACCTTTTGACTACACTTAGCGTGATTCCACCATAAGTCATAAATTCACTGAAGTTACAACATGTGAATCAATAAACATCGTCAAATATGTTGAAATCAATAATCTTTACACACCATGACCTCTTTGGCCATGAATAACTACACCTTTTAGTAAAGTTAAAATGTTTATTTCCCTAGATTAACAATGCTAATATCATGTAGATTAATCTCAAAACCAAATGATAAACATACATTAATAACACCGGTTGACCGAATCTTCTAAAGAATCTCAATTTAACTAAAGCATTTGTCACTAAGCATTCAAGAGTCACAGTAAAAATTATTAACAAAAATAACTGTGCAATAGAAATAACATACAGCTGGATTCAACAGGTGAACAACATAAACTCTTTGTTAATTGCAATTAGTTAACATTTCCAGGACCCCCTAACTAACCTTCTGATTAGAATAGCATGTTTGGACTTCATGCAAAACAATTTAGTCCAAGTTAATTTGGAAAAACATTTAACTATGGCTCTATCAAAATAGCGGTTGGTAGCTGGAAACAAAGAACAAAACCTACAACAAGATCAATAATATTTTATTATACCTCTCCTCATATAGATCAGCAAGCTGCGGTTTTCTTTGCCAGTGGGACATCCACCTGGTCATCTTCAGCAATCGGCAATGAAAGGGAATGCCTCAGACACAGGGGACTCTGAGCGATCTGAACAATTTAAGAAGCAATCTCTAAAAGATCAGCATACACCATTAACAATTAAGCAGTAAAGTCAAAATTAGAAATAAAGTCTTGAGGAACTATTCAGCTCCTCTAACAGAACCTCTATGGGGAAAATAGAAAAGCACCACCTCTCATCTGTGCACTCGGGCTAAATTAGAATTTCCTAACAACTTCCCATGTTGTCATTGGTTAGAAAATCCACTGTTTACAGTTAATCCCCAAACAATTAAAACCCAGATCTAAGATATAACGAAACTGTCTTTCACACGATGATGACCTGCTCCTTTTCTCCTGTTCCCATCGTCATCGTCAGACTCGTCAGGTAACTTTCTTATCACAATCCTTACTCCAGTCAGTGCATCCATTGTTGGTTCCTGGGAACATTGCTGTCTCACGCATCAAACTTTACAAAGTTGCAATTTCTAATACAAGTCATTCTAGCAGGCAGTTCTCATGAGAAAGTTAAAGGCTTCTGCTAAACCTTTGGTCAGCACGGTTCGAACAATAAATAAATTAATTTCTCTGGACATACATTCCCACGATTTTATTAAACATTGCAGCTTAAGATGAGGTTGTGCAGACTAGGCCCAAACCTCACTAACTTAAGGCCTAAAGTTAATAAACAAATACATAGCAAGAGATCATTAATGTAGCATACTACTACAATTTCCTCTACACTTGCACTTTGACTAATAATAATATGCATTCACTAAAAGCATTGTGCATTTAATGGCGGCCACTCAAGTGGGAACATTTTCCAAGTCGCACATTATTTTTTCTATTAGCCTAATTCTATGCAAATTCTGTACCCATAGTAAATAAAATCATTAGTAATAACTTCAGCATTCACACCAGCACAACAGAATGGCATACGATTTTAGAACCATTTACCTTTGTGGTGACTATTCAAAAGTGGGTCGATGGCCTGTGCTCAAATGTCAGTGCCCTCTGAAGGCAGTTGCTCAGTGCACTTTATCTCGACTGCTGTCAAAAATGAAATTGACAGTCCATTTGGACATTGTGGGCAGTACTGGCAGTAATTGAATAAGCTTCAATACTCTCTCCATGCGCTCTGTGGAGGCCTACCACAGCAAACTTACTTTTAGTCTCACTAACTGCGTGTGCATTTACTGATGATGCTTGTGTTTGAGGCATTTTATAAAATGTATTTTATTATGCTGCATAACCTACATATAAATGTACTACATACTGACACATGGTTGCAAAGAATGTTTTAGGAGATTGTGTAAATATTCCAGAGACACTTGAGACTGACTTGATATTATGACTTAATAAGAGTGGTCTAATGGAGGATCTTGAGTTGCTATTTTTGTTATTTATAGGGTTTACTCTGGGTTTGTTACAAACTTCTGACCCCCAGGTCAACCTTTGGCAAAACGTAGATGTTTTTGGAGAAAAATTGCTCAAAATCAATTCAGATCGAGGGTAAGGCCCAGGGGAGAAGTGGCCACCAGAATACAAAGTGATCACCAAATAGGGTATGTTGACACTAAACATGAGTTAAATTGGAAGCTGTGAGTGTGACCTGAGAGGAAACCACTCACTTTTGAAAAGCATTGCCTTTTTTGAGTTCTGACTAAAACGTTTAAAAAATCCCATAGCAGTGACAAAAGAAAAAGCAGAAAACAATTATTTTCTGTATACAATGTTTTAACAAAGCCAATATTAAAATTCTTGTTAATTCAGTGTAAATTTCAGATATAAATGAGTTCCTAATTAGTTCCTTACACATGGCAAACTAAGCTGTTCACTGGATGCTGAAGGATACACCAAACAGGTACATTATATATGGTGAGAGAGTAATTCGCCAAGTTTTAAGTGAGTTGTTTAGTACGTGGTTAGTTATCGACTAGAGTCGAAGAGTGGGCCATTTACAATAATGTTCCCACAAATCAGGCAGGTCTTACAAGTGGTTTTCTACCATGGGTAGTTACTTAGCTGTAAAACACTATATTAAGATCAGAGAGAGGTGATTTTATGCCCACTTTTTTAGATCTTCCAGAAGAGTTTGTTTATCTATTTTATGTGGATGATACCACAATCACTTATCAATCTTCTGCAGGACTACAAAACTATGTAAAGTATAGTTTTGGGCACCACAGCTAAATTGACCCCAAAAGACCAAAATGATGTAGAAGTATTTTCCTGATGGTTGGAAAATGGTATGGATAAAGCAAGATTGTGTAAGAGGGTTCCCCAAAATGTAAGTGAAATTATTTGTTTTTATTCCAAATACATAGGTGTGTTCTAGAGAAGTGTTCAGGTGTGTGAGAGCCCAGCAGTATGTTTTGCTTTATGGGTATGGGATTGCGACTGTGATCCTTTTGCTGGAAACAATCAAGTGTAAGTTTGACAGATGGCATCTGCTTTCCAAAAATATCCATATCCATGCTTAAAGGTTGGAGTTGTTGATCATATTCTTCAGTGCTTGGAATTTTGTGATCCCCCCTTTTCATTATGACGAAGTGTCAGCAGATTAAAGGAAGTAATCCTAATAAGCAAAATAGATCCCATCAGTTGTTGGTGTCAAGAAGGCTTAGAATCCTTTACCTAGCTATCATATGTTTCCAAAATGTTGAATTTGTGCGGTTCTGTGTAAAAGTATGCTCTAGGGCCCCGTTATTGCTTCATGTCAGGACTTAATGATGCGGATTAAGCTTTTAAATAAATAATAGATTCAGTCACTGATTTGGGATACTAAAGCATTATTCTCCTCTTTGTTCTCTTCTAGTGTGCACACGTTTCCTTTTTAAGAGGTTTGTTGGTATTTGGTGTAAATCCATTCAGTAGTTTTAGAGAAGTTTAAGGAAATCCAAATTTGTACATCCAGGGCTGCAGATTCTCCCTGATGACTACGCAAAGAATAACAAGCTTGTGCAGGGACATGCAGAACTCTGACTGCCAGCACTTTAACCAGGAAGTGTTGGAAGCCATCTTGGGACCAGCCGAGTCCTACAGAAAAGTGAGAAAAAAAAGAAAAGGGTAGGCATAGCCTAACCCCCAAGTCTTGTTCTTGGGGTCTCAGAAGGACCCCGGCAGGGCTAAAAGGCATTTGTTTAAAAATAATTGTTGCTGCAAATCTTCGAAGTTTGCAGCAAAAATAAACAAGTGTTTGTTTTTAATTCGGCCCCCGGGTGTGCCAGGTCCCAGAGGCATGCAGTGCTATTTAAAAAATGGAGGGGGAGCACAGGGCCCCCTTCCAAGGGTTAATTTATGCCCTGGGGACCATCACCTCCCCGGGACTTAAAGTAAGTAGTGTTCGGGGTGGGTGCGTGGCCCCTGCACGCTGGGACCACTATCTCCCAAGGGCAAATATTATAATTATAAAAAGGGGGGGACTGCGGACTCCCCCTGGGCCCTGGGGACCATCACCTCCTCAGGGCTACTTAATAAAAAATGAAGGGGATCCATCATGGATCCCTGGGCCCAGGGACCATTGCCTCCCTCGGGCTAAGTTAAACATTGGAGGGGGCTTCACGTCCCCTCTTGTGCAGCCAATAATTGCCCTGGAGATTGACACCCCCCAGGGCCGGCTCCTGCTACGTACCACAGTGCCCACCCCCGGGACATAGCAGTTTGCTCTGACTTGGTGGGTGCTTTAGCAGCTCCCGTCAAGTCTGAGCAAATACTCTGCTTCTAGCCAGCGAGATATGTCAAAATGCTCTTGCCCGATGGAAGCGGAGGTTTCATCTCTTTCCCTGGCCACACACATGCGGGCAGGGAAAGAGATGAAATTATTGCTCTTGCATACAGGGAGCTGCATATTTAGCATGAGGCCGGGAGCTAGCTGGGATCATGGGGGCCTTGAGGCTCCTCCATGGTCCTATTGCACACTGGGTGCTCTGGGGGCACCCAGGAGACATGGCCAAGCCCTGGGGATGGGGTCCCCGGGCCGAAATCGGCCAGGTGAGGGTTGACGAGCACTCCCCTACCACATTGAATTGCGGTGGGTCCCAGGGAAGGGGGTCCCCGGGGCCATAATCAGCCTGGGGAAAGAGGCCAAGCTTCCCCCTTGCCCATTAAATTAAATTGGCTCCACCCCGTCCACGTTAGTAGTATGCAAAGGTCTTCCTGCATTTTGCCAGGATGATGGACAGCTTACCAGAGGGCCCCTTAGTGTGTTTGCCACTGATTCTGGTGGTGCGTTATTGATGCCAAGGAATATGAGGACATGCCCACCAAACAAAGAAGCACTTACATCATATAGTTAAGACAAACTACCCTGGTTTGGTGGAGATGTATGTCTTTGTAGTGTTGCTGCCCTCTGCGTAGGAGGGTTCATGTTATCACAGAATTCAGGAGAAAGATGCATGAGGAACAATCACATTGCCAAACGCACACAAGGCAGCTGGAGACATTTTCTTGTGGTCCATTAGGCAGCTGTAGTTTTGAATACACACTGGACATTTACCCAAATGAGGTAGTATTTACTAACTAATCAGTAGAAAGTACTCCAGTTGGGTAGACATGTTTTGCAAAACTGTGGACTCTTGTTGGATAAGTGAGCAGGTGAGCTTCCATTCTGGTCAGGATGCTCATTTTACAGAAATTAAACCTCAACAGGAAGTATTTACAAATCTAAATGTAGCAGGTGCCCCAGTTGAAGTGAAACTTCTGGAAAGGACAAATGATCCTAAATCCTGGGCTTGGTGAAGGCAAAACAAATGTGCTTACTCAGTGATCCCATATTGAAAAATGATATGCTATCCTTCATGGAGGTGAATGCATCTTTCATCTATTGAAGCGCAATCTGCATGTGACTGTGACAAGTGGGTTCTTTCTTGTCCTCTCCTGGTGAGAGCACAATCCGTGGTTCTCATTGCTACTTGTATGTAAATGTGCAAATTACCTGGAAGCTCTGCCCGCTTGACCCCGCTCCATCCACCTTAGTAGTATGCAAAGGTTTTCCCGCCTTTTGCCAGGAGGATGGACAGTTTACCATAGGGCCCCCCAGTGCGTTTCCCACAGATTTTGGGTGGTGCATTCTTGATGCCCAGGAATATAAGGATATCCCCACCAAACAAAGGAGCACTTACGTCATATAGCTAGGAGAAAGGACCCTTGTTTGATGGAGATTTACATCTTTGTAGTCTTGTTGGCCTCTCATTAGGAGGATTCATGTTATCACAGAATTCTAGAGCAGATGCCGAGGAACAATCACACAAGGTCGCTGGAGAACATTTCCTCGTAGTCCATTACACTGCTGTAGTGTATAAAACACACTGGACATTTACTTAATGAGGTAGCACTTACTAACTAACCAGTAAAAAGTACTTTAGTTGGGAAGGCATTTCGTGTAAAACTTTGGGCTCTTGTTGGATAAACAGGCAGGTGCAGTTCCCTTGTGGCCAAGTCACTCACGCAGCTACTGACACACCTACACAGACACCCACCCACACATTTACTGACACACTCAGACACTAAGTGGTGGTTGCTATGGATGAAATAAAAACAATGATTTTGAATTCCTGGAGTGTGGTGAATTCTTCCTTGTAATGCGTAAACTTATAGTTACACTTTTCTGAAGAAACTATAACTAGGGCCAGAAAGTAACAGTGGGCAACAAATTATAGTTTCTTAACATAAGTATAACTATAAGTGCGCATCAGGGGTTGGCTGCAGGCACCCAGTGGCAACCCTCCAGCATGCACCCAAACCCAAGCTCTACACGACCTTTGGTTGAGCGCTGCATGGAGTTGGATGCAGTGGGAGTATTTTTTTTCATTTTTGTATGGATCCATGGATCCTTCATGAGTTCATGAGAGCCCCGCTGTGGATCCACCGATCAGAGGAAAACAAATTGGGCAGCTTATTTACAGTGAGGGGTCCCTAAGGGACCCCTCCATTTGTCCTATGGGGCCAGGATACCTTCATCTTGACTCCTTATTTGTTTTTTATTATATTTTTCCTTCCCTGGGCTGATGCAAGATACAGAATTGCAGCCACAACTTTCCTTTCAGGTTGTGGCAAGCCAATCAGGTCCTTAGTTTTCCCACAGATCCACCATGGGTGGATCCGTGGAGGATCTGCAGCTCTAGATATCTATGTTTTTAACCTTAAATAACTCAAAGACTACTGAATGGGTTTACAAAAAATTATCAAAAGCACGTGAATCTAGCTTCCTGACAAATTTGGTGTAAATCCGTTCAGCGATTCGGGCTGTAGTGGTGTTAAACAAATCAAAAAAATCCCTTAGGCATGGAATGGGCAATAAGTGTTTCTGGACCCCCACGTTTTTCTCGGCCCCTGCTTGACGAATCACCCTGAAATGTTCAACACAGCTGCAGAAGTGACTGTTGTATTAATTTTGAAAATTTTGTGAAGCTTTGTGAAACAACCCCAAAGTTATTGGCACAATAAAGAATGCTCCACCTATGGAAAACGATGGTCCTAAATATAAGTACTTATGGGCAGTAGGTTTGATATATATATATATATATATATATATATATATATATATATATATATATATATATGAAAGATATCAAAAACAAAAATGTTACTTTCAAATACACAGAAATTGTCAAGAATATTACAACACACAATATCAACTACATTAATATCACAAAAAAGGCATTTAATTACAAAATCCTATAATAACAGTATTTTATGTCAACCAAAAAACAATCATAAAACTTAAAAACATACATGAGTAATCTAACATTATTACAATTTTGTATAAATAAAATAAACTTTAAAGCATAAAATTATGATTAGGATAAAATTGTTGACATCTAATAAAATATAAACATTGAACAAAAATAAATTAATAATTATACATACATAATACGCACAAATTAGCACTAAAAAAGAAATATATAGGTAACATAATAAAATAAACACTAATTAGTGCACACCATAAAAAGGGACTAACTAAAAAGATATACAAGCTAAACAAACACTAAGCAATAAAAACAACCGTAATGCAAACAAACCAATAAAACTATATAATCAATAAAACTAACAATATGAAAGGAACATAAAATAAGTAGCACTTTCTCCAAACTACTTAACCAAATTAAAATTAAAACAAATTACTCCCCACATAAAATAATAATAGACTTTGAACAAGCAACGATAAAATAAAACTTAGGGCCTCATTATGAGTTTGGCGGTCCCACCACGGGACTGCCAAATTCACGAGGAGGACACCACCGCCATAGCGGTGACGTTCCCCCCGAGCTTATTACAATGTTCCTGCCAAAATGACCAGTGGAACAGTGTTAGGAGTAGTGACCATTTCGGAGGTGCTGGGCAGGGTGGCCCCAGGCACTGACTTTCCGCCAGCCTTTTCATGGTAGGGTCTCCTGGTGCGTCTGTCCGCCAGGGTTGTAATTGGCCAGTCAGACCGCCAAAGTTGACTGACCGTCAATGTGAGTGTGGCAGCCCACGTACCACCACACTCTTAATGAGGTCCTTAAACTATACCCATGCAGCGCCATATAAGGCTGTTAGTACAATTTGCAAGGAGACCAAGTCCAGCACACTTCTCTCAGTAGGAAAATGGAAATGTGGGACAGGATAGTTGATAGAGAGAATGCTGTAGGCACTACCCTGCGCACAATGGAGGACATTAGGAACAGATTAAATGACCTTAGGGGCAAGGGCTATTCCCTGGTCTCCAGGCAGCAGTTGGAGGCCAAGAGGAGAAGCAGCTAGAGACCAAGAAGACTGGCGGTGGCCCTCCAAGTGTCCCATTAGGACTCTTTCTCTGTACGGAGAATGTCTTGGCTACCCTGCATCCTGATGGCTTGACAGGAATACCTGGGTGAGTGGAGTCTGGTAAGTTACAACACAAATACTGTCACGAAAACACAATGTCATGCATGTTCACAGCTCAGCTTTTGCCACTGTTTTGCGCATGAACCTCCCCAACATTCAATACCCAGAGTATCAGAGTTTGAACACTGTCACTGTGTATTATTGGACCCAATATCACAGCCACCAAGGCCCATCACATGCCATATGTCCCAAATGGTGCCTGTAAATCTTACAATATCAAAAAAACACTCCAGGACACTTTGTATGTCCCAAAATGTAAAAGTATGCTCATAACTAATGCAGTCTGCATACAAACATGTAATACCCAACATTTGTCAAGTGTTGGGGAGTAGAGGGAGAAACCTGACTGCAACTCCCAAGAGACCCTGTTTCTGTAACTCCAAACACCAGCCCAATGTTCACTGGACCCAGTACATCTGTTAGTGAACTCTCAAATGAAGTTTACTCACCTGAGAGGATACCATATGCCAAGTGTTGGAAAGAAGAGGGAGTGGCCTGACTGTAAAGCCCAGGAGAACCTGTTTCAGTAACTCCAACAACCACCCCAGTGTTCACTTGTCCAATTAACCTTGTTTGATAACTCTCAATTGAAGAGTGACCAGACTGCAACTCCCAGGAGGCCCTGTTTCTGTAATTCCAACCACAAGCCCAGTGGTCACTTGCCCCAATGCATATGTTAGTGAATTCCCAAATGAAGTTTACTCACCTGGGAGTATACCATATGTCAAGTGTTGGGAAGTAGAGGGAATGACCTGACTGCAAAGCCCACCAGGATGACCTGTTTCAGTACCTCCAACCACCAGCCTAGTGTTCACTTGCCCAATTACTCCTGTGTCTTAACTCTCAATTGAAGTGCACTCACCTGGGAGGATAACATTTGTATAGTGTGTGTAGTAGAGTGTGTGGCCTGACTGCAACTCCCAGGAGGCCATTTCTCTGTAACTCCAACCACCAGCTCAGTGTTCACTTGTCCAATTACCCTTGTTTGCTAACTCTCAATTGAAGTGTACTCAGCTAGGCGAAGTGTTGGGAAGGAGAGAGAGTGACCTGACGGCAACTCCCAGGAGGCCCTGTTTCTGTAAATCCAGCCACCAGCCCAGTGGTCCCTTGCCCTAATACATCTGTTAGTAAACTTGCAAATTAAGGCGGTCATTCTGACCGCGGCGGTCGGCGGTCGCCAACCGCCAAGCGGTTCCCGCCGAAAGACCGCACCGCGGTCAAAAGACCGCGGCGGTCATTCCGGCTTTCCCGCTGGGCCGGCGGGCAACTGCCAGAAGACCGCCGGCCGGCCCAGCGGGACAGCCCGTTCAACAATGAAGCCGGCTCGGAATGGAGCCGGCGGAGTTGAAGGGGTGCGACGGGTGCAGTGGCACCCGTCGCGATTTTCACTGTCTGCTAAGCAGACAGTGAAAATCTTTGTGGGGCCCTGTTAGGGGGCCCCTGCACTGCCCATGCCAGTGGCATGGGCAGTGCAGGGGCCCCCAGGGGCCCCACGGCACCCGTTCCCGCCATCCTGGTTCCGGCGGTGGGCACCGCCAGAAACAGGCTGGCGGTAAGGGGGTCGGAATCCCCATGGCGGTGCTGCAAGCAGCGCCGCCATGGCGGGTTCCCTGGGCCAGCGGGAAACCGGCGGGAAACCGCCGGCTCCCCTTTTCCGACCGCGGCTTTACCACCGCGGTCAGAATCGCCAAGGAAGCACCGCCAGCCTGTTGGCGGTGCTTCCGCCGCACTCCGCCATGGCGGTCATGGACCGCCAAGGTCAGAATGACCCCCTAAGTTTACTTACCTGGGCGAATACCATATGTCAAGTGTTGGGGAGTAGAGGGAGTGACTTGACTGCAAAGCCCAGGAGGCCCTATTTGAGTAACTCCAACCACCAGCCCAGTGTTCACTTGCTCAATTACCCAGGTGTCTCAACTCTCAATTGACGTGTACTCACCTGGGAGGATAACATTTGTGTTGTGTGTGTAGAGGAGAGAGTGACCTAACTGAAACTCCCAGGAGGCCATGTTTCAGTAACTCCAACCACCACCCCAGTGTTCACGTTCCCTATTACCCCTGTGTCTTAATTCTCAATTGAAGCGTACTCACCTGGGAGGATACCATTTGTGTAATGTGTGTAGTAGAGAGAGAGACCTGACTTCAACTCCCAGCAGGTAATGTTTTTTTAATTCCAACCACCAGCCCAGTGTTCACTTGTCCAAATACCCTTGTTTGGTAACTCTCAAATGAAGTGTACTCCTCTTGGAGGATACCATTTGTGTAGTATATGTAGTAGAGAGAGTGACCTATCTGTAACTCCCAGGAGGCCCTGTTTCAGTAACTCGAACCACCAGCCCAATGGTCACTTGTCCAAATACCTGTTTTTTGTAGCCCTCAATTGAAGTTTACTCACCTGGGTGTGGCCAAGATACACATCATGCTCAACTCAGAGACGTGTCCGTCTACCTAGCTCCATCTTCACCTGCTAACTCAAGATGAAACTATTGAGGACAGGAATGACACCTTACCCAGTGTGAACAAGTATTCCTAAGGCCTCAAGCCACATCACGGATTGGTATTGGCAGCAGACACATTGACACAGCATTGTACACATGGTGACTCCAGTCACATATACAAAAAAGTCCTGTGTTTGCCTGCATCCCACTCAACTAGACCTCCAAATGGTCAAAGCCATATGTTGGCTCTCCACTGTGTTGGCTTCACTGGTGGTAAGATGTCATTTTCAGGCCATCTTCCAAAGTGCAACTGATCTGCACATCTCATGAGCTGCTTGAGTCATATAGGTTAGGCATGCTTCTCACATGTCATGTCAAATAAACCAATACCATGGTACCTTGGCACAACACGATTACCTACAACTTAACTATGTCTAATGTCTCTGCTTACTGTAACACAAAACCTTTCAAGGTAGATGTCACAATTCAACCAGTAACAATGTACATTCTTCATCAACAGGTCGAGCTACCACTGGGCACAGGGAGGCCACAGAACAGACTACCACTACCCCCCGGATGAAGCCATCAGTGACGACAACACTCCTAGACTTGTGGACGTGGAGGAAGGTCCTGGTCTACCTGGGCAACCTGGTCAGACGGCAACAGTGAGTCTTACTGTGGCCACAATGTCACCTTTCTTTACACCCAACATCTGCCCCTTCCTGTGTGGCAAGTATATCATGTGAAAATACATCTGTGGCAGACACAGGAAGGGAGGCCCTGACAGAGGCACAAACAGCCACAGACACCCCTGTTGCTGCAGCAGCTGATCCCTCACACCACAAGCAGGGACGTCCAACAAAGGATTAAGAAGGTGGAGATGGCAAGATACCCATCACTGCCAGCAAAAATCCTCTTCCTTAAAATCCTCCTTTGTGTGTCACACATTCACTCTGTGGACTGATCCTAAACCACTTTCCATTTTCAATGGGAGGAGTACTCTGGACTTTGGACTTCCAATGGTGTGGCATCTACTCCAATTATTTCATTCACCATGGCTGACCCCTTCACATTTGTTTTTTTTGTTGAGTATTGTCACATATATTTTCTGTTAGTCGTAGCCTTCCAATAAAATCACATGGCACTGACTCATTGTCTGCTGTTTTTAAGTTCACATTTAGTCATGTAGATATGTCAGACCATGTGAACCATATGATGATGATCCAAGGTACTTGTTTAAGATGGGATATGTTGCATCAGGATTACAACAATCCCACACAAACATACAAGTGTCTGGTCAAAGAAGATTTTTTATTACAACGATCAACACATACGCTGTTAATATGTCTGAAATATTGCAAATCGTAAATGATTTAATCATACTGAGTAAATGAATATATTTACAGGTACAGATCTTCAGACAATGGAAGGAAGGGATTTTCCAAACATTGTCCTGTAGAATAGGCAAACATTCAAGTGGTTGATGTCATCAGCAGGAGACATTTCACCTCCAAAACCAAAGTAATCCAGCATCATATACTCCAAGACTCAGACAGATGGAAGTACATCAGTTTGTGATCACATGGTCATTATGATCCACTGCTCATGCAGCTGGTGGTATAACACAAACATATGTCAGTGATTTGGCACAGGAACTGTGGCATACAATGATGAAAAACATCAACAGCTAAATGCAGGTCATACAAAAAGAGTGTTTAGCCACTGTGAATGGTAACTGACTTGGTCAGGCCCAGGACCTCATATTTTCAGACCATATTATGACACAGATGATGCATCAGGGACACCACAGGACATAAAACAAGTGCAACATAATCTTCTACACTTTGATCTCAACACTATGCAAGCTGTCTTGGCACATGTTTCCTACACCCAAACTCTGTGACCTACATTCCCTGGAACAATCCATGTCCACTCTGTATGTCAGAACAGCATCACATACCTGCCAATGTCTCAACTCTGAAATGCCCACATGAAGATGTTATGGTGAAGGTACCTGTACAAAGAACAAAACAAGGAGTATAGGCATGAAAACATACACATGACACAAGTCACATGCAGCATGCCACAGTAATGTGACACACTTTCCCGGGTAAGTAGAGGAGGGCTCTACCAGTCCTGTCTAGACAGCAAAATCTGGCTTTCAAGAGCCCAAAACCCGCTCCACTGCCTATTGTGTTCTTCCAGGGGCCTCATTGAAGCAGGCGTCTGCTGGCGTAGTTGGATTCCTCAGTGGAGTCACTGACCAAGGAGGGTTTGACTATGCTGAGTCTCTTGTTAAGGAATGGGAAATAAGTGGAACAATGAGTCACTGACTTCATGATTGTAGCACCTGACATTGCTCACACACAATCAGTACAGACGTGACTTACCAACCAGCCAGGCCCTCTCTGGTTGCAGTTGTGACATCAGCTGGGTTATGGTGCTGTTCCCCATTATAAAGTAATCATGGGCTGATACAGGGAAACAAGCACAGACGTTTGCGATGTAGAGATCAGATAAACAGACAACTTGAACGTTGGTGGAATGGAAGTTTTTTCTTTTCCAATAGACTTATACAGTGGCCTGCGGTGGCACCAAGGCAATATGCGGACCATCAGTGGCTCCCACCACATGTGGGAGGCAGGCAAACCATAGACGTCAGCCTTCACATTGGCTAAATCATCATGTCAGGGGAACCTGATATAGCTGTGAATGTGTTTCAACATTGCTGAGAAGCAATTTCTCAACACCAGACTGAACATAGGTTGGGACATACCACTAGATACGGCCACTATATTTTGGAAGGACCCTGTGGCCAGGAAGTGCAATACTGCCATGACTTCATCAATGGGTGGTATGCAGTATAGATTACTATTGGTTGGCATCAGATCTGGCTCCAACTGATGGCATAAATGAACTATTGTTTGCCTATATGGTACAGCTGGATTATGTGGTATTCCTCCATGGTTTGAAGGTCTGAAAATGGACTGTAGACAGGAAGTTGTTGCATCCTTCCTCTCCCAGGGTACCTATATGTGAAAATACATGAGTCGGAGCATTAGTCACTGTGACCACACAAACATATATGATGCATACAAACAAAATTATGTGACAAAGCATTTCTGACTGGAAATACATTATAACCAGTACATATCAAAGCCGTCAACTACATAAGTGTCAAATGTGACACCCATGGTTGTTAACACATGTGTCCACAACATGGATTCGGGCGACACCCAACTATCTCCTACTCAATTGTCCCCCGAAATGTGACAGTCTTTTCCGACTGCCAAAAGTACCATCAGCAGTGGTGGACAGTGCACCTCTATCATATGCCAGCTATGCCCTGCAACACACTACACTGGTGATTGTGTAGTATAAGCTACACAACAAGACTGATTGAGGATGTTTCTGATGATCCAACACATTTATTTTTGTTGTGACACATTTAACAGGACCATATACAAAATTTCCAAATGCCAAAATGGCAGGTGCCTGACCTACTCCACTGGACATCATGAACTGAAAGCAGCCCCCAGCGGAAGTCATCTGTGTGGTGGGTGCTAAAAACCGTGGTGGACACAACCATAGGCTAACGTTTCCTGTGGCTGTCACGGACCAATGGCTGTGGCCACGTTTCTCAAAATCAGTCACTTGAGTCCAGACACTGCTGCTATCAACACCTGCACTACTTCAGCTGCCGTGTGCCGCCTCTGGGAGCAATCATGCCACGGCAAGCAGGCGAAAGGGCCCCTGCCTTCTCTCCAGAGGAGCTGGAGAAGCTTGTGGACCAGGTCCTTCCCCTGTATGGTCAGCTCTATGGCTCACCAGAAGAGCAGGTAGGAGTCTCATAGGCACAATTTACTCTGTTATACACCATCCTTTTCCTCCTCACAGGCTACAGCGTGCCCCTGTAGGCCAGATAGACTTCTTATGTGCCTGTTGCCACAGTTTGTGTGGCATCAATGGGATGTTCATTGGGCAGGTTTTGGTGTAAAGAGAGAACAATATGTTTTGGACATTCACATTGTGCTGTGTGATGTGTTTTGAGGCCTAGATCCTCCTTGTGTTGGATGCATACTTCTAAGCAAGGAGACTTTACTGCCATACAATGACATTTCTTTGGATATGATGATAGAAAAGGTCAGACAACATGTATGTGGATGACAGCATGAGCTGTGTATGCATCTTGTTTAAATCATTTGAGGATCTTTTATACAATGTGTATTGTGCCACAGATCTTTCCCCCTATATCTGGCCTTGCCAAACTGTTGTTTGGGAGGCATACCATGACTCACTGTGCCCTTCAGGTTGCCACACATGCTACATTGATGATGCCCACATGAGGTACTGTCATGCATGGAAAAAATGTAAATGTGAGTGTCATGTAAGTTCTGTACACTCAGCCTGCAGAGACGAGGGCCTATCAAATTTATCTCCCAGTATGGGACATACTCCAGGCTGTGGGAGAGTCACTGTGGCTATACAACTGTGGCACTGTGCCCACTCACTGTAGACCTGCAGATCCTGTCATGTGGCCAATATGAGGCTCCAGTGGCAAAACTGACCCTGAATGCCTCAGTCCATTGACTAGATAAGAAATGGTTAGTGAGGTAAATCTCTGAGCTGGCCCATATGTGCATTTTGCATCATTGTCAATGTGTGTCTTTGACTCATGACAAGTCCCTTGCTCCCACATCTCTGTTATCACCTTCACATTAGTCATATTTGCCCAGTACAGGCATATTGCACAATTGACAAACCCACAATGCAGATAGTGTATAGATTCCAGGGAGGCCATGACATATGACTCAGTAGCTTGGTTACATAGCAGAAATTGAACCAGACATACCGTTGTATGTTTAATGCCATTTCTATAGGTTTGCCACATATGTTCACATATGTTCAGAGATGTGCTCTGTGGTACAGATACATACCATAGCCTGAAGTGGCATGAGTTTGCATTTGTGGTGGGACTCTCTGTGCCCACCATGCCAGCCCTTTCATTGTCATTCAATTCTTAGGGTGAAGCCTGTACTATGGTAGTTGTCTGTAAGGACTGTATGCATTGAGTCAATGTTGCAGTGTGTAAATGTGTTTGTCCAGTAAGACCCAAGGAGTTTGCCCTTCAGAAGCCACAATGGTGTGTAGTGTTTTCTTGTGGCTCACATCACAGTAAATGGTGCTTGAGCCTGGGTCTAACTGATGTCAGTAGGCTTTCTTAGTCATTGTAGGCCATAAGCAGGGTATTGGGTTAGTTTGCAGATAACTCCAAAAGTGTGTAGTCATGTCCCTGTACTTATCAGCATGTGTGCTTTACAGTTGTGGTGTGTTTACGAGTTGCACATTTTGTGCTTGCTGTTTCTGACATGTGTGTGACACAACCATTTGTTCAAAAACCTGTGTTTGTAACCTTGTGATTTGTCTCTTCCATCCGTACAAAGGGGATTTGGAAAGCCATCACCTGGAAGGTGCAGATCCTAGGGAGCCGTAGCCAGGGAGTGCCCACTGTCAGAAGAGGTGGGAGGACCTGAGACGATGGGCCTGGAAGATCGCTGAGGTCCAGCTGGGGCTGTCCTCCCAACATGGGCAGGGCACACATAGGAGCCTGACCTCCCTAATGGCCCGCATTCTGGTGGTGGCCTACCCAGAGATTGACGGGCATTTGAAAGGAGCACAGCAGCCACAAGGGGGAGAGTCTAGTGCATATTCCTGTCTTTCACATTACCAAGTTGATGTGTTAGGTTCAGCCACCCCTCCATGTAGATTAGGGATGGTCCATGTGTGGCACATAAAATGAGTAACTGCTCGTGTAGATATGGAAGTTGGTGCATGCTGATGTGCTTTGTCTATTAGCCCAGGGACCCAGGACACAACCGAGTACAGTCCACATAGAATTTGCTCTCCAGGGCCAACACATGGCTGTGTACAGTGATCAATCAATTAATGTTGTTTATTGTTGTGGGTGTAATTTGTATACAACAGACCACTACTCTTCAGTGTGACATCCAAAACAAAATGAAGTGATGGATCACTGTCCTCAGACATGTGTCCTCCCAAGTGAGAAAATAGGCATCTGCCCCCGCCAAAGGCCACTTTTCTTTAGTGTGTCACAAATGCTGGTGCAGGATTTAGTTAGACAAATTAGTACCAGTCGACAGTGCACTCCTTCATAAATTGCTGTATGTAGCTTAATCTTGGCTAGTGTGCTTGCCAGGTATCACCTCCTGATGTAGGTGTGGAATATAATGTAAGATGCACTGATGTAACGAGCGGTGTCCCTTTGGAGCACTACTTCAATGACTCCAATTGGGTTGTTTTGCACTCTTGTCTTGGATCCCATAAAGTTCACTATGATTTCATGCATCACCACTTGTTATTGAGAACCTAAAAGAGGGAGAGATATTTTATGAAGGATACATACATTGCTGGTAATGCGCGAAAGTGCTTAATTAGCGTTAATTTCACTCACCTGATTTGCTAGTATCTTCTTCATAGAGGGTTGCGGTCAACTTGAAAAGAAAAAGAGAAAGACATTTTATTAAAGACATCTATAATTGTGGTCACGCATCCTTGCACTAATAATTGTTATATCACTTACCTGAATTCTTATCTTTTTGTTCAGAAGACGTATTGCGGTGAATCTAAAAGGTGAAATACATTACATTAGTACCATGCATATTGTCTGACTTTAAGCAACAAGCGTATATTGTGTTATTCAATTGTACCAATTGATGTTATTCTGCATATTCCGTACATTATAACCTCTGTTTGAGAAAAAGAACTGATAAGCTGGATGTTTCCTAAGGTCTATTACATACATGTATGTTGGAAATGGCCCTTTCTGCAGGGTTATCCCCAAACCTTTAACTTTTCTCCTCTGGCCCTCTTGTTGTTGGCTTTAGGACTCTGAACGCTTTACCACTGCTAATCAATGCTAAAGTGCATGTGCTCTCTGCCTAAAACTTGTTATAATTGGCTAACACCTGTTTAGATTATTTAATTTACCTTCAAGTCCCTTGTAGAGTGGTATACCATATACCCAGGGCCTGTGAAATGAATGCTACTAGTGGGCATGCAGTACTGATTGCACCACCCACAGAAGTAGCCTTTCAAACCTGCCTCAGGCCTGTCACTACAGGGCCTGTGTGCATAGTTTACTGCTACACTGACTTGGCAAGTCAAACGATTTGCAAAGACCTAAATTCTCTTTTTGCTACATCTAAGTCACCCCTAAGGTAGGCCCTAGATAGACCTATGGGCAGGGTGCGGTGTATGTAGAAGGTAGGACATATATTTGTATGTATTACATGTCCTAGTAGTGACAAACACCTATTTCATTTTTCAGTAGTGGGAGTACTGCTTCTCTGATAGGTTTGCATTGGGAGTTCCATTATATTTGTCTAAGTGGGAATTTCTGATCTGTGAGTAGTGTGGACATGTTTGGTATGTTTGGAATGGTAGTGAGAAATACTGCTTACTGGTGTAGGTGGATTTTACATTACTATTTTAGAACTGCCACTTTTAGAAAGTTGGTATTTCTCTGTGCTTATAACTCTGGTGCTTTGCAGTCTGACTCCAATCCATGTCTAGGAGAGAGTGACAGCTCCACTTTGTGCATACTCTTTAGACAGTCATCCATCAGGGAGGGTTAGGGGTGACAGGGTTACCTCTGCATTCATCTACCTACTGATGATTTTCCTAGTCCGGGAGAGGCAGAGGGCGTTCTCACTTTACACTTGAATAGGCAGTGTCTTGTCCTCCCACAAAGGGCTTGTTTACCCCCTACTAATGTCTACAGCCAGAGTGGGGGGAAAAGGGAAATTCTTGGAACTGGTCGGATCTGGGTGGAACATTCTCCCACCTTCTAGAAGCTGAGCACCTGGAGTATAAGTACAGGAGCTTGGACCCCATCATTTGCAGAGCACTTTGGACCTGGGGCTCAACCTCTGTCAGAAGGACTGCTGAACTGCACAAATGACTCATCTGGATTGCTCTTCTGCTGTTGCCCTGCTACTTGCTGCTGCTGGTTGGCATAAAGGACTCACCAGGATTGCTTTTCTGCTTTTTGCCCTTCTGCCAGCATGTTCTTTGATTGTAGACTACCTAGGCACTACTGGACTGCCAGGAGGAACTGCCATTCAGTGCCTTAATGTGCTGACCTCCTTGCACACTGCTACCTGCATTGTGTTCCCTTCAGCGTTCTCCCAGGGGCCAGGTGTGATTTCAGTTGCTTATTTGCTGCCCCTGCAAATATAGCATCTGAGGAGTGCTATATTTTGTACTTAAGCCTTCTGTAAAGTAGTGCATGGAGAACACTTCCTTTAGTTACTACCTCTTTGGAGCCCCATTAGCGCCTTGTGAGTGCTTCATACGTTAATCACTCCTGTTTTTAAGGACTAAGCACATGATGCCCTGCTACTTGCTGCTGCTGAATGGCATATATGACTCACCAGGATTGCTTCTCTGCTTGTTGCCCTTCTCCCAGCCTGTTCCCTGATTCCAGACTACCTAGGCACTACTGGACTGCAGGGAGGAACTGCCATTCATTGCCTTAATGTGCTGGCCTCCCTGCACACTGCTGCCTGCCTTGTGTTCCCTTCAGTGTTCTCCTAGGGGCCAGGTGCAAATTCTGTTGCTCATTTGCTGCCCCTGCAAATATAGTATCTAGGGAGCGCTATATTTTGTATTTGAGCCTTCTGTAATGTAGCGCATGGAGAGCGCTTCCTCTAGTTACTACCTCTTTGGAGCCCCATTAGCGCCTTGTGAGTGCTTCATATGTTCATCCCCCCAGTTTTTAAGGACTAAGCACATGGTGAGAACTTCTCTGGTTTACTATTCCCACGAGTGTTGAGCGCTTTGGTCTCTGCAATTCCAGTGAGCCGTGAGTGCTGCATGTTTCCTGCTTTAAGTAAGCTTGTGTGTCGGCAACCCCCGTCCAGGCTCCTGGAAACGAGTGTGCTTGCTGCCTTATCCCTGGTGAAATGAGGATGGCCCCAGCTTAGCAGGCGGCGTTGTGTTGGTTTCTGGTTTGCTTCCCTGCTTGTCAACCCAAAGGGGAGCTGATCAGTGCTAGAAGTAGTCGCGGGCAGCTGCAGTGACTTACAGGCAGCGGGTATATTATGTACCTGGAGGCCAGTGGATGCAGGGAGAGGCGTGAGGCTGCCTCCATGGACAGTTCACTTGCTTCACACCAGCGCCACCAGTACCATGCTTAGAGGAAGCACCTGTCTTATTTTGGACGACAACGGAGCTCCCACTGCCATTAGCATAGTTCTGGTGGGGACTGCTCCAGAGTCACCGTGAAGGCTGTACTGAGAGCCCCTGTGCTTTTGCACTCCCCGCATTAGGCCTGTTTGTGAATGAGCTCATAAAAAGTTACTATACCTTGGGTAGTAGGTGGCAGGTGGCCCTGCAGCCTATGTTGTTAGGGTAATATGGTATGATTTGTGTGCTAATGTGCAAATGGAAGCCTGCCTCCAACTATACTGCGATCCTTTGGGAAAGTACCTAGATGACACACACGTGGAGTAATACTTAGGTGATGTTTACTTGCTACAAATATTTTTGTTTTGAAGTAATTTACTGATGTTATGATGCATGTCATGAGGACCTTTGCACCATCAGAGTAATGAGTATTATCTAAGTCCCAGCATTACATGCGCAATGCTAATAATGTATGCTATTTTGGTCTATGAGGTATAATATGAGAAACCTATTTTCATATATAATCCTATATGGAGTCTCTTTTGTGGTGTATTTATTGTGTCACTGGTGTGCGCAACAACTTTACACATGACCTCTGGGGATAAGCCTGACTACTCTGTGCCAAGCTACCAAGGGGTGAGCACAGGTTATATGTGGTGTGTAACTTACTTGCCCTGACTAGAGTGGTGGGTTCTGCCTGGCCTAGGTGCATACCCTAGCCAACCAGAGACCCCATGACCCCATTTCTAACAGTGGATGTGAAAGATGACTAACCTCTAAAGGACAAAACTTACAGGTATCATATATATATATATATATATATATATATATATATATATATATATATATATATACAAATTTCCTCTTGATTAAAGGAAAGCCGGGACATCTCCAAGATGCTGACAATATAAATTACATTTTATTAGGAAGAAAAAACTCCCCTCCAATGCATTTCGGCCACTTATATTGTCAGCATCTTGGAGGTGTCCTGGCTTTCCTTTAATCAAGAGGAAATTTGGATATATGTGTGAGAGCTCAGGAGCCTGTCTGGGACCGCTGAGTTACTGCTTCCGGATTCTGGATTTCGTTTTGAATATATATATATATATATATATATATATATATATATATATATATATATAATTTCTTCAACAGATGGACTGATAGCCATCTGACGGCTGCACCGATCCCATCATGTATCTCCCAAATCTCGAAATGAATTAATTCCAGAGCGCTCGTATTTAGTGCATGAATTTATTTTCTTATACAGGTAATCCAGAGTCCCGAGTAAGATGTCTGTCAACGCGTTTCGGCAAAACGCCTTCTACTGGACAGTTTGGCTACTCAGCCGACATCATTTTCATACAACTTTTGAGTCCTTCATTTGTTTCCATAACACTATAGTGTACTAAAAAAGCGGCGGCCATTTTGAAGTATGTAATAATGATTATTTAGATACAACGCTTAATAAAAGGATGAACCTACATTAATGCCAATATTCACAGATAAGATCAGAATTAAGATTAGAAAGTCCTAAGTAATAAATATTAAATAATAAATATAATAGGCAAAAAGACAATAGCTTCCAATAATTCATAATGTTTGATCATATACAAACATTAATCAAATAACAGGGAAAATAACAATGTAAATATAAACGAAGGAACTATAATATCATGTTTTTCAATTTTTAAATATTTAAATTATCATCCGTTATATGTACATATAGTTATTAATAACTAATTAATATCCTGTATTAAAATTATGTTTAACAATGACAATGATTGTATTGTAGTGCTATAGTATACATCTAATGCCTATATAATCAAATCTGACTCCTCACTATCCTTATCTGTATAATAGGTGATTCCATAGACACTCATGTAGATAGGTTGTATTCAAATAAGGCCTTAGCAAAAAGTGCAAAGTGCTGAAAATCTAAACTAATGATAAGTGCAAAAGAGCATATAAAGTGCATCAAAGTGTTACAAAAACTCCAATTAAAACAACCAGTTCTATTAATCTCTTGGTCCATATTATGATCTATATATATTTATATACCTCTATGTATGATATTCAGTATTCTACATTCGCCAAGTTACAGGGAAATAAAATCAAATCAAATCAAACAGCCATCATCAATAGCACAGTGCAGATCTATATACAAACTTGTTCCATCTAAATTTCATCAGACTGTAATATGAACTCAAAATAAAGAAAGTTATTCAGTCATATCCACTTTACAGATTCCATCATGGCATGTTCATCTAAGTTAATTATGATCTTCTCACCCATCTTCCCAAAAAGGGAATGTAAGTAGCATACTGCTAAAATAGCACTACTGTTTTTAAAGTTAGAAAGCATAGGGAGTCTCTTTCTAAAGTATAGCTAAAGGCAATAGACGATGTATTTTCATCTAAGATGAACATGGAGCTCAGCATCAAGATTGTGCCCCAATGGGGACTCAGAGCCCAATAGTAAAATCATCTTGGATTCCATTTGTCTGAGCTCAAGCGTTCTATTGCCACCTCTGGGATTGTTTTTAATATGTTTGATACCATAAAAAGATAAAGTACCACATTCTCCTTTGTGTGCTTCCCAAAAATGTTTGGCCAGAGGATAGGTTTTGTCTTGATTTTTTATGGCTCTAAAGTGTTGTAAGAACCTAACTTTTAACTTATGAATGGTACTTCCAATATATTTTTTTTGGCGTCCACATTCGATGACATAAATCACAAATTCAGTGTCACATGTGATCCGGTCTTTGATCTCGCACTGACGACCATCAAAAGTTTGGTATTTATGTGTATTTCGAGCATACTTACAAGCCTTGCAATGGCCACATTTCCAAAATCCCAAACTTTTTTGGCTCAACCAAGATGTATTAGTTTTTACTGAGAAATAGCTTCTGGTTAGATAGTCTCCCAAAGAACGTGCTTTACGAAATGTTATGGACGGATGGGTTTCTATATGATCATTAATAATGGGATCGTTCTGTAAAACATGCCAATTTTTTTGAAGTATAGTTCTTAGTGAATCATGTTGTTGATTATACTGCAGGAATATTCTGGGTGCTGAATGTTGGAAATCATTGCTGGTCACTATGTTGTTAAAAAGTAACTCTTCTCTGCTTTTATTCCGTACTCTGTGTAATGCATCATTTAAGATTTTTGGAGGATAACCTCTACTTAGAAACCTGTCCACCATTGCCTTAGATTCCAAATCATATTGGTTGTCATCAGAGCATATTCTGCGAGCCCGCAGTAGCTGGCTATATGGTATGCTCCATTTAAGTGCATGAGGATGCCCACTATTGGCATGTAATATGGAATTACAGGCCGTGTGGGCTTTCGATATATAGATGTCTTTAGATGATTGTTTTCTACTTTTAGTTGGACATCCAAGAATGAGATAGTATCTCTACTATAGATAACATCTAGATAAATGTTAAATTGATTGTTGTTCAATATATTTATGTATTCCAACAACAGTTGTTCTGTGCCATCCCAGATAATAAACAAATCATCGATATATCGCACCCACAGTATCACTCTATCCATATAGATGTTATTGCTTTCTGACCATGCCACCTCCTTCTCCCACCAGCCCATATATAAATTGGCATAGGTGGGAGCAAAGGATGCCCCCATAGCTGTCCCTTGTTTTTGTAAAAAACTTTCATTATCAAAGAGGAACAGATTATGTGTCAGGCAAAATTGTAGCATCGATAAGAGCATATTAGTATGCTCCAAGAATTCAATGGATCGTGTTTGTAAAAAGTACCTACAGGCCTGTAATCCATACTGATGTTTAATAGATGTATATAGTGATGCTACATCCATGGTAACCAATAAGTAGTCTTTATGCCATGGGATGTCATGTATCTTGGCCAGAAAATCATTGGTGTCACGCAGATATGAAGGTAGTTCTGTGACAAAGGTGCATAAAAACAGGTCCAGATATCGTGAAGTGTTCTCAAGTAATGATTGATTCATACTAACTATTGGTCTACCTGGAGGATGGGTTTTGTTCTTATGAATTTTAGGTAGGAAGTAAATACAAGGAATTTTAGGATGGTCAATTTTCAAATACATAAACTCATCATAATCCATCAATTGCTTTGTATACCATTCATTTAACATATCATGATATGTCCCTTGGTATTGGGATAAGGGGCTGATCTTCAATTTCTCATAATGCTCTCTGTTCATCAATTGCCGATATGCTTCCTTAGTGTAATCAATTGTATCCATGACAACAATGTTGCCACCCTTGTCTGAGGGCTTAATGATGATAGAAGAATTCGACCTCAGTGTGTTTATATCCTGTCAATCTTGTTGCGTAAAATGAGGTCTCATCTTTCTCGGTGTCTTCAAAAAGCTCTTATTACGAAATTTGTCAATGTCATTGATCACTAACTCATGAAATATATCTATCAAATTGCCACTAGGTAGTGGAGGATTAAATCTACTCAACAGTTTTAGATTGCTTTTATCATGAAGGTTAGTTGTAAATCCCATCTGATTAAGCATATCTGTGCTCTTGTTTGTATCATCGTATATGGAACATCTAGCTTCATCGCTGTCATGATCCAGCTCATTGATGGCTATCAATTCTGAGCTATCAGCAATATTGAATCCCGAGAGTCCAGCCCTCTGGTTGACGTTGTCTGTCATTCGGTTTATGTCTTTGTTTGAAAAATGCTTGATGAGACGTAGTTTACGAACAAATTTGTACAGTTCAATACGGGTGTTAACATAATCCCATTGTGTATTAGGGCAAAAGCTTAATCCTAAATCAAGTATGCAAAGCTGATTGTCTGTCAAGGTACTATGGGAAATATTCACCACCGTACTCAAGTCATTCAATTTATTAGTTGATCCGGGATTAAGTTCTAATTTGATAGTTGGTTGCTTCTTCTTCTTGCCCCTCCTCGTCTTCCGCTTCCTCGGCCACGCCTGCGGTTTTGCCCAGGAGGTGGCGTGATCATTTGCATAAGGCGCATTTCCCCCTGAAAATCCAGCTTGTTGCGCGGTATCTCGTCAGCAGAGGACTCTATTTCTGAACTGTCATCTGCAGATATCTGTTGTACAGCACAATCAGCCCCACTCTTGGACATGTCTTTGGTTCTTACAATGTCATATTTTCGAGCAAATGTGTAGATTCTTCCATGCTCGTAATCCATCTTATCTCTGTTGAATTTATGTGCTTTACGTGATTTAATTTCCTCTTCCTTGTATTTGATCCGTTCTTCCATTTTTGCTAACTGATTAGAAATTTCTTGTTGGTTAGGCATCTTTTCTAATTCTTTTGTAAGTTGTTCAATTTTGATAATTTGTTCCTCCATGCGTCTCTTGGCTTGAGTGATTAAAGTTCCCATGAGTTTAGTTGAGCAGTCTGCTGTTTGCATTCTCCATTCCTCCAGTAGATCAGAGTCCATGTCTCCTAAGGTGGGTAAAATTAAAATACGTAGACCTCTAGGTACTCTACCACTTTCAATGTATTTAGTTAATGAGGTCATTTCCCACCATTTTTTAAGTTCAGAAATACGTGCTTTTTCAAGTTGATGTATAATATTGGAGGTAGTTTGTATCTGAACCCCCATGGGTCCAGTGCTGGTTTTCGAGTTGTCAAACAGCTCGGCTGCTGCTTGTTCCCACATTTTTCTCCATTCAGCCATTTCACATAGGGTTTGACAATATCCCGTAGCTTGTTCAAATGTCAGATTTGTGACTCTTAACAAAGAAAGCAAAAAATTAGACTAAAGGTTATGGACCAAAGTTCTGTGAAACGGGACTCTGTGTAAATATAAACCTATTAACAGCTAAATACTGTGTAGCTTATGGATTGTTTCAGATTCTGAATTAATCTGCTTTTGTAGGACAGGAAAGCCGTATATCAAAAGGCAAAGTGAATTCTTCCCTGCCGTTGATTTTCCATTTATTTTCCGGGCCGTGTGCCAATTAGTAACGTAAACGAAGAAACGCTGATATCAAGCTTACAAACTGCTCAGAGGACCGCGTTCATTACCCCACGGGCGTTCTCCAACCCCCCCGGGGAAAGACAACAATCCTACCGTGTCAGTCCGGCTGCGTTATCTTTTGATTGTCAGAGGCACAGTGCTGCGTGAGATACAATATCCAAATTCCTCCAGTGGTACAACCACGCGCACTCAACTGGCGTGCCAGCCGTCTCGCGTACCGGAGACCACGTTTAAATTATTTCTTCAACAGATGGACTGATAGCCATCTGACGGCTGCACCGATCCCATCATGTATCTCCCAAATCTCAAAATCAATTAATTCCAGAGCGCTCGTATTTAGTGCATGAATTTATTTTCTTATACAGGTAATCCAGAGTCCCGAGTAAGATGTCTGTCAACGCGTTTCGGCAAAACGCCTTCTACTGGACAGTTTGGCTACTCAGCCGACATCATTTTCATACAACTTTTGAGTCCTTCATTTGTTTCCATAACACTATAGTGTACTAAAAAAGCGGCGGCCATTTTGAAGTATGTAATAATGATTATTTAGATACAACGCTTAATAAAAGGATGAACCTACATTAATGCCAATATTCACAGATAAGATCAGAATTAAGATTAGAAAGTCCTAAGTAATAAATATTAAATAATAAATATAATAGGCAAAAAGACAATAGCTTCCAATAATTCATAATGTTTGATCATATAAAAACATTAATCAAATAACAGGGAAAATAACAATGTAAATATAAACGAAGGAACTATAATATCATATTTTTCAATTTTTAAATATTTAAACTATCATCCGTTATATGTACATATAGTTATTAATAACTAATTAATATCCTGTATTAAAATTATGTTTAACAATGACAATGATTGTATTGTAGTGCTATAGTATACATCTAATGCCTATATAATCAAATCTGACTCCTCACTATCCTTATCTGTATAATAGGTGATTCCATAGACACTCATGTAGATAGGTTGTATTCAAATAAGGCCTTAGCAAAAAGTACAAAGTGCTGAAAATCTAAACTAATGATAAGTGCAAAAGAGCATATAAAGTGCATCAAAGTGTTACCAAAACTCCAATTAAAACAACCAGTTCTATTAATCTCTTGGTCCATATTATGATCTATATATATTTATATACCTCTATGTATGATATTCAGTATTCTACATTCGCCAAGTTACAGGGAAATAAAATCAAATCAAATCAAACAGCCATCATCAATAGCACAGTGCAGATCTATATACAAACTTGTTCCATCTAAATTTCATCAGACTGTAATATGAACTCAAAATAAAGAAAGTTATTCAGTCATATCCACTTTACAGATTCCATCATGGCATGTTCATCTAAGTTAATTATGATCTTCTCACCCATCTTCCCAAAAAGGGAATGTAAGTAGCATACTGCTAAATTAGCACTACTGTTTTTAAAGTTAGAAAGCATAGGGAGTCTCTTTCTAAAGTATAGCTAAAGGCAATAGACGATGTATTTTCATCTAAGATGAACATGGAGCTCAGCATCAAGATTGTGCCCCAATGGGGACTCAGAGCCCAATAGTAAAATCATCTTGGATTCCATTTGTCTGAGCTCAAGCGTTCTATTGCCACCTCTGGGATTGTTTTTAATATGTTTGATACCATAAAAAGATAAAGTACCACATTCTCCTTTGTGTGCTTCCCAAAAATGTTTGGCCAGAGGATAGGTTTTGTCTTGATTTTTTATGGCTCTAAAGTGTTGTAAGAACCTAACTTTTAACTTATGAATGGTACTTCCAATATATTTTTTTTGGCATCCACATTCGATGACATAAATCACAAATTCAGTGTCACATGTGATCCGGTCTTTGATCTCGCACTGACGACCATCAAAAGTTTGGTATTTATGTGTATTTCGAGCATACTTACAAGCCTTGCAATGGCCACATTTCCAAAATCCCAAACTTTTTTGGCTCAACCAAGATGTATTAGTTTTTACTGAGAAATAGCTTCTGGTTAGATAGTCTCCCAAAGAACGTGCTTTACGAAATGTTATGGACGGATGGGTTTCTATATGATCATTAATAATGGGATCGTTCTGTAAAACATGCCAATTTTTTTGAAGTATAGTTCTTAGTGAATCATGTTGTTGATTATACTGCAGGAATATTCTGGGTGCTGAATGTTGGAAATCATTGCTGGTCACTATGTTGTTAAAAAGTAACTCTTCTCTGCTTTTATTCCGTACTCTGTGTAATGCATCATTTAAGATTTTTGGAGGATAACCTCTACTTAGAAACCTGTCCACCATTGCCTTAGATTCCAAATCATATTGGTTCTCATCAGAGCATATTCTGCGAGCCCGCAGTAGCTGGCTATATGGTATGCTCCATTTAAGTGCATGAGGATGCCCACTATTGGCATGTAATATGGAATTACAGGCCGTGGGCTTTCGATATATAGATGTCTTTAGATGATTGTTTTCTACTTTTAGTTGGACATCCAAGAATGAGATAGTATCTCTACTATAGATAACATCTAGATAAATGTTAAATTGATTGTTATTCAATATATTTATGTATTCCAACAACAGTTGTTCTGTGCCATCCCAGATAATAAACAAATCATCGATATATCGCACCCACAGTATCACTCTATCCATATAGATGTTATTGCTTTCTGACCATGCCACCTCCTTCTCCCACCAGCCCATATAGAGATTGGCATAGGTGGGAGCAAAGGATGCCCCCATAGCTGTCCCTTGTTTTTGTAAAAAACTTGCATTATCAAAGAGGAACAGATTATGTGTCAGGCAAAATTGTAGCATCGATAAGAGCATATTAGTATGCTCCAAGAATTCCAAATATTTTTGTTTTGAAGTAATTTACTGATGTTATGATGCATGTCATGAGGACCTTTGCACCATCAGAGTAATGAGTATTATCTAAGTCCCAGCATTACATGCGCAATGCTAATAATGTATGCTATTTTGGTCTATGAGGTATAATATGAGAAACCTATTTTCATATATAATCCTATATGGAGTCTCTTTTGTGGTGTATTTATTGTGTCACTGGTGTGCGCAACAACTTTACACATGACCTCTGGGGATAAGCCTGACTACTCTGTGCCAAGCTACCAAGGGGTGAGCACAGGTTATATGTGGTGTGTAACTTACTTGCCCTGACTAGAGTGGTGGGTTCTGCCTGGCCTAGGTGCATACCCTAGCCAACCAGAGACCCCATGACCCCATTTCTAACAGTGGATGTGAAAGATGACTAACCGCTAAAGGACAAAACTTACAGGTATCATATATATATATATATATATATTTATATATATACAAATTTCCTCTTGATTAAAGGAAAGCCGGGACATCTCCAAAATGCTGACAATATAAATTACATTTTATTAGGAAGAAAAAACTCCCCTCCAATGCATTTCGGCCACTTATATTGTCAGCATCTTGGAGGTGTCCTGGCTTTCCTTTAATCAAGAGGAAATTTGGATATATGTGTGAGAGCTCAGGAGCCTGTCTGGGACCGCTGAGTTACTGCTTCCGGATTCTGGATTTCGTTTTGAATATATATATATATATATATATATATATATATATATATATATATATATATATATATTATTTCTTCAACAGATGGACTGATAGCCATCTGACGGCTGCACCGATCCCATCATGTATCTCCCAAATCTCGAAATCAATTAATTCCAGAGCGCTCGTATTTAGTGCATGAATTTATTTTCTTATACAGGTAATCCAGAGTCCCGAGTAAGATGTCTGTCAACGCGTTTCGGCAAAACGCCTTCTACTGGACAGTTTGGCTACTCAGCCAACATCATTTTCATACAACTTTTGAGTCCTTCATTTGTTTCCATAACACTATAGTGTACTAAAAAAGCGGCGGCCATTTTGAAGTATGTAATAATGATTATTTAGATACAACGCTTAATAAAAGGATGAACCTACATTAATGCCAATATTCACAGATAAGATCAGAATTAAGATTAGAAAGTCCTAAGTAATAAATATTAAATAATAAATATAATAGGCAAAAAGACAATAGCTTCCAATAATTCATAATGTTTGATCATATAAAAACATTAATCAAATAACAGGGAAAATAACAATGTAAATATAAACGAAGGAACTATAATATCATATTTTTCAATTTTTAAATATTTAAATTATCATCCGTTATATGTACATATAGTTATTAATAACTAATTAATATCCTGTATTAAAATTATGTTTAACAATGACAATGATTGTATTGTAGTGCTATAGTATACATCTAATGCCTATATAATCAAATCTGACTCCTCACTATCCTTATCTGTATAATAGGTGATTCCATAGACACTCATGTAGATAGGTTGTATTCAAATAAGGCCTTAGCAAAAAGTGCAAAGTGCTGAAAATCTAAACTAATGATAAGTGCAAAAGAGCATATAAAGTGCATCAAAGTGTTACAAAAACTCCAATTAAAACAACCAGTTCTATTAATCTCTTGGTCCATATTATGATCTATATATATTTATATACCTCTATGTATGATATTCAGTATTCTACATTCGCCAAGTTACAGGGAAATAAAATCAAATCAAATCAAACAGCCATCATCAATAGCACAGTGCAGATCTATATACGAACTTGTTCCATCTAAATTTCATCAGACTGTAATATGAACTCAAAATAAAGAAAGTTATTCAGTCATATCCACTTTACAGATTCCATCATGGCATGTTCATCTAAGTTAATTATGATCTTCTCACCCATCTTCCCAAAAAGGGAATGTAAGTAGCATACTGCTAAATTAGCACTACTGTTTTTAAAGTTAGAAAGCATAGGGAGTCTCTTTCTAAAGTATAGCTAAAGGCAATAGACGATGTATTTTCATCTAAGATGAACATGGAGCTCAGCATCAAGATTGTGCCCCAATGGGGACTCAGAGCCCAATAGTAAAATCATCTTGGATTCCATTTGTCTGAGCTCAAGCGTTCTATTGCCACCTCTGGGATTGTTTTTAATATGTTTGATACCATAAAAAGATAAAGTACCACATTCTCCTTTGTGTGCTTCCCAAAAATGTTTGGCCATAGGATAGGTTTTGTCTTGATTTTTTATGGCTCTAAAGTGTTGTAAGAACCTAACTTTTAACTTATGAATGGTACTTCCAATATATTTTTTTTGGCATCCACATTCGATGACATAAATCACAAATTCAGTGTCACATGTGATCCGGTCTTTGATCTCGCACTGACGACCATCAAAAGTTTGGTATTTATGTGTATTTCGAGCATACTTACAAGCCTTGCAATGGCCACATTTCCAAAATCCCAAACTTTTTTGGCTCAACCAAGATGTATTAGTTTTTACTGAGAAATAGCTTCTGGTTAGATAGTCTCCCAAAGAACGTGCTTTACGAAATGTTATGGACGGATGGGTTTCTATATGATCATTAATAATGGGATCATTCTGTAAAACATGCCAATTTTTTTGAAGTATAGTTCTTAGTGAATCATGTTGTTGATTATACTGCAGGAATATTCTGGGTGCTGAATGTTGGAAATCATTGCTGGTCACTATGTTGTTAAAAAGTAACTCTTCTCTGCTTTTATTCCGTACTCTGTGTAATGCGTCATTTAAGATTTTTGGAGGATAACCTCTACTTAGAAACCTGTCCACCATTGCCTTAGATTCCAAATCATATTGGTTCTCATCAGAGCATATTCTGCGAGCCCGCAGTAGCTGGCTATATGGTATGCTCCATTTAAGTGCATGAGGATGCCCACTATTGGCATGTAATATGGAATTACAGGCCGTGGGCTTTCGATATATAGATGTCTTTAGATGATTGTTTTCTACTTTTAGTTGGACATCCAAGAATGAGATAGTATCTCTACTATAGATAACATCTAGATAAATGTTAAATTGATTGTTATTCAATATATTTATGTATTCCAACAACAGTTGTTCTGTGCCATCCCAGATAATAAACAAATCATCGATATATCGCACCCACAGTATCACTCTATCCATATAGGTGTTATTGCTTTCTGACCATGCCACCTCCTTCTCCCACCAGCCCATATATAGATTGGCATAGGTGGGAGCAAAGGATGCCCCCATAGCTGTCCCTTGTTTTTGTAAAAAACTTTCATTATCAAAGAGGAACAGATTATGTGTCAGGCAAAATTGTAGCATCGATAAGAGCATATTAGTATGCTCCAAGAATTCCAAATATTTTTGTTTTGAAGTAATTTACTGATGTTATGATGCATGTCATGAGGACCTTTGCACCATCAGAGTAATGAGTATTATCTAAGTCCCAGCATTACATGCGCAATGCTAATAATGTATGCTATTTTGGTCTATGAGGTATAATATGAGAAACCTATTTTCATATATAATCCTATATGGAGTCTCTTTTGTGGTGTATTTATTGTGTCACTGGTGTGCGCAACAACTTTACACAAGACCTCTGGGGATAAGCCTGACTACTCTGTGCCAAGCTACCAAGGGGTGAGCACAGGTTATATGTGGTGTGTAACTTACTTGCCCTGACTAGAGTGGTGGGTTCTGCCTGGCCTAGGTGCATACCCTAGCCAACCAGAGACCCCATGACCCCATTTCTAACAGTGGATGTGAAAGATGACTAACCGCTAAAGGACAAAACTTACAGGTATCATATATATATATATATATATATATATATATATATATATTTATATATATACAAATTTCCTCTTGATTAAAGGAAAGCCGGATCATCTCCAAGATGCTGACAATATAAATGACATTTTATTAGGAAGAAAAAACTCCCCTCCAATGCATTTCGGCCACTTATATTGTCAGCATCTTGGAGGTGTCCTGGCTTTCCTTTAATCAAGAGGAAATTTGGATATATGTGTGAGAGCTCAGGAGCCTGTCTGGGACCGCTGAGTTACTGCTTCCGGATTCTGGATTTCGTTTTGAATATATATATATATATATATATATATATATATATCTTTCAAGCCCACTCCAGATTGATCTCTTACATGCACTTGACAAATGGAGGAGGGGGAATAAGGTATTTTGATTAAACGCTCTGTACATACCATAGATTTCAAGCTCCTAATGAGTCTCAGGGATTGATTATAGTTTACTCTTCCTGACACCTAGAAAAAGAAAGGTGCAAAAAAGACAAAGTGACCAGAGTGCAACCCAGTGACAAAACCAGGCACTTTCATCCTCTCTTTCCTGGGGACTTAATTTAGAAAGTGTTGGGTCTTCTTTGGCTTACGGAAAGTTGGGAACTTTTGTCAGGGTCCATTTCACTCCTGTGAAAAAATCCAGGTGAGAGCCTGACAAAACAACAAGCCCACATTGCACTCTCACCTGGGTGAAATGGAGGCACATGATATTTCTCTGAATGATTTAGCACACATGATTGGCAATCTGAAAAAAGAAAAAACAAGCCTAAGTGCAGAGAGTGGATGCCTTGGAGGGAGCAGCAGCTGCTGGTCCCAGTATTCAGGGCATAGATCAAGGTAGGTAGGAAGTCCTCATGGAACACCTTTACTCAGTTTGCTTTTGCCGGTAGTAGGCAGGGTGCCAATGCCCCAGTAGTATATGTAACCACCCCTTCCACTATTTCTGTGGCCCCACCCAAATGTTTTATGGATGATCCTACTAAATATGCTAACTTTATAAACCAATGTCAACTGTACTTCATGTGCAAGCCGGCCTGCTTCCCTAATAAACAATCGAAGGTGGCTTTTGTTTTGTCATACTTAGGTGGCACAGCAGCCACCTGGTGTAGTCCCTTAGAGGGATAAAATGATCCTTCACTGTATGATTATACAGCATTTAGAGCAGAAATGAAGCAGTTGTTTGACCATCATACCTTTATGCCTTCGGTGGACATGGAGTTGCTTATTCTGTGACAAGGCAGTAAGGACCTTATGACATACGTAACCATGTTTAACCGCTTGGTAGCAGAAGCAGCCTTGCCTGAAAATAAGAGGAGTTCCTAATTTTATAGGGGGCTTAGAGACAAATTGAAAGATCTTCTAGCTCAGAAAGTCATTTTTCCTGAATACTGTAGTGACCTTATACCTTGTGGTAAATTTGGATCACCGCCTCGCCGAACTCCAGCAGGATAGAGGACGGTCTTGTACTAGAATAGTGGTATACAAAGAGAAAAAGACTGATTCTGAAAAGATAGACAAAGAAGAACCTATACATATTGGGAGTTTGAAAGCCCCGCTAAGTGAGGATGAAAGACAAAGACAGAGGGTATTAAAGTTCTGTTTATATTGTGGCAACAAAGGACACTTCCTCCGCAAATTCCCTGTAAAACTCAAGAAAAAAGGAGAGTCATGAAACTAGGAAACCCAAAACCGGGTGAGGCAAGTGTATACGATTTTCAAAAGTACTTAGCCTCAAAAACTCTTACCCAGACCTCTTCCATCCATCAACATTGTCACTTTTTTGTGACTGCTCAGTTGATTTGGAAAAGGGGAAAAGTTTTTTTTAGAGCATTTCGTGTACTCATGGGTTACTGGCAATTTTATGGATATATCATTAGCTTCCCAATATGCCATTGCAACGGTGTTGAAAGAACAGGTTGATGAAGTAAAAACTATTGATGGAAGCACCCTGAAGTCAGGTCCCATCACTGGTTCTACAACTGGGTGTTGTTCAGTATTTAGGTTAATCATAGTGAAAAAATAAACTTTGAATTGATCCAAGTACCATAGTCCCAAGCCATCCTAAGCAATTCCTGGCTGGAGACCCACAAAGGGCCTCATTACGAATGTGGTGGTCTTCAGACCACCACAGTCACGGTGGCAGTGGGACCGCTGCACTCCAGGCAGTCCCACCACCTAAAGACCGCAGTCACAGCCAGGAACATTGCTCCTGATGATCTGACGGCAGTCTGAGTTGTGCTCAGCCATGGCAGCACTGAACTCAGTGCCGCCATGCTGATCACAACTCCGCTTTCTGCCAGACTCTCCATGGTGGTCACCCTGCCATGGAAAGGCTGGCACACAGCCAGTGCCAGGAGCCCCTGTGCTGCCTTGCCCAGCACCATTGGAATGTGCACATTCCACAAAACACCACTGTTTTGCCTCCACATTGGCCTTATGATTGTCAAATCGATCTTCTCCCTGGGGCTCATATTCCTTGTAGCAGAATATATGCTTAAACTGAGAAAGAGAACATCCATCTTTGAGAATGTCTAGATGACAAGTTTTGTATAGGATTTATTAGGCCGTCCCTTTCATTTGCCTCTTCTCCTCTGTTTTTCATACCAAACGGGGAGAAGGTTACACACCTGTATTGATTACAGAGCCCTTGATGATGTGACTGTGAAGAACCATTATCCCTTGCTTCTTTTTTCCAGTCTACTTGACCAAGTTAAAGATGCTACAGTATTTACTAAGTTAGATTTATGGGGTGCCTACCATTTGGTATGAGTCAAGGAGGTTGATAAGTGGAACAAAACTACTTTTCGCACCAAGTTTGATTGTTTGACTATTTGGTAATGCCCTTCAGGTTATGTAATGCACCCATGTCCTTTCAGGTTTTTACCAATGAATTCTTGAGAAACATTTTGAATGTTGGTGCGGTGACTTACATTGATGATATCTTGATATACTCACCTTCAGTGTCAGAACATGTGAATGTAAGTGCTATATTGCAACAACTAGAGATAATCATTTGTTTGTAAAACTGGAAAAGTGTGAATTCTATGTTCCAAAAGTCACCTTTCTAGGGTATGTTATGTCAGAGCAAGGGGTCAGCATGGATCCACAAACAGTTTCAGCTATTTTACAATGGAAATTCCCCAAAATCAGTGAAGGAGGTGCAGAGTTTCCTAACGTTCACCAATTTCTACTGCCATTTTATAGAGCACTTTTCTACTCGGGTAGATAACACTATTATTAATAAAGTGGTGGCTTTTCACTGTAATGAAGCTGCAGAGCGGGCGTTTCAGAAGTTAAAGAATGCCTTTACCAGTGCTCCTATCCTGCAACATCCTGATCCCTCCCAACTTTTTATTGTACAGTCAGATACTTCTCATGTAGCTATTGGCTCGGTTCTTTCGCAGAGAAATAAAGAAACAGGAAAACTCCACCCCATAGCTTATTACTCACATATATTCAGTCCTGCTGAGGAAAATTATTCCGTATGAGAAAAAGTACTGTTAGCAATTAAAAAGGTTTTTGAAGAGTGGAGGCATTATTGGATGTGTTTCTTACATACTGTCACAGTGATTAGATGGGTTCCTTACACAGTGATTACTGGTCATAGAAATGTATGACTCCCTAAATTGCCAAAGGCCTAAACTATGATACAATTAAGGAGGGCACCATTTTTATTGAATACAACTATGTGAACCAAATCCAAGGTGGTCGTCAACATGTTAAGGCCGATGCCTTGTCTCGACTTTGACATTCAGGAACAGGAAAGTGAACACCCCCCTCTCATACCCAGTAAACACATTTTAGGAGCAGTGGTCTAAGAGGAAATATTCTTAGCAGAAGTAGTTACAGCACAGAAGACAACAGAAGCAAAAGACACTATACAGAAATATGACACTCAGACTATCAATTATATATATTACATTCAAGGGGATATGTTGTTCCAATCTTAGCCCTACAACAACAGGCCTTACAATGGTGCCACACTCAAATTTTGGCTGGTCATCCAGGTAAAAAGAGAACTTTAGAGCTTGTTCAACAACATTTTTGGTGGCCTACTTTTGTGCAAGATACAAAACAGTATGTTCAAAGAAATAGTGTTTGTGTACAAAGTAAAGACTTACACCTGGTACCTACAGAACTATTGCCCCCACTTACCATACTTTATGTTCCTTGGCACACTCTTTCCCTGGATTTTATTGTAAATCTACCTAAAACTGAGCAGGGCCATACACTAATTCTAGTCGTAGTAGACTTGTTAAACAAGTGGCTCACTTCATCCCCTTACGGAGCCTGCCAAACTCTAGAGAACTTGCAGATATCTTTTTACAATCAATAGTGCATTTACATGGCCTTCCATCTATAATTGTACCTGATTGTGGCCTACACTTCATTACACGGTTTTGGAAATCCTTCTGCGGGGTGTTACAAATTGATGTTCACCTGTCCCCTGGTTATCATCCACAAACAGGTGGTGAAACAGAAAGAGCAAACTAGGGTTTGAAATGTCAGGTATTGGACAGTGCTGCCAGTTGGGACAAATGCATTTGGGCACCTGAATTTGCCTATAATCATTCAGAACATTGACCCACCAAACGTTCTCTTTTTCAATCGAACTATGGTTTTCACCCCCCCCCCCCGATTTGTTTTCTATTCTTCTTCCTCTGCTTCTAATGTACTAACAATCCCAAACTATTAAGAACACATAAAAGACCAGCAACAAACCACATGTCAGGAATTCCCAAGGTGCCTCCTGCGTTATCTGTCAGCATCCGCAGGGATTAGGGTTAAATCATATCTCTGTTCTTGGTTAAACCTAAGTAAACATAATGTGCTGTGTTACACAATTGGTTTTATCAATGCTTGTTTTAACAATGCTTGTTTGCTAATGTGAGCAGGTGTAGACATGTGCTTCTAATTGGTTGTGGTGTAGACATGTGCTTTTAATTGGTTCTGGTGACTCATCCACGTGTGGAAACTCAACTGCCTTCCTGATTGGCTATAAATAACAGAGTGAAGCATGCCTCCCTGCTTGGCTTTGTTTTGCTTCCTGATCTCAGCATCTGATTTGGCAGTCCAGCCCCTGCTGTCATCCTCGTATTCAGGACTTTTGAGGCAATTCTTTTCTCCGTTCCTGTACCAGCTGACACCAGGCATTCCTCCAGCACTCCTGAAAAACTGCAGCTAAGTGACTAGTATTCTCCAGGGAGTTTGTTCTTTGAGCACCGCGCTTTCCTAGAATAGCTGGTGTATTTCAGACCTCATATTTTGGCAGAGTGCTTATCTTGAAGAGACAAATGCATTTCTGAACATTCTACATTATTATTGTAGTTACTGGCCTAAATGTGCTTCAGGAAATCTGCTTGAGCTCAAGTACTACAAAAAGTGACAGTGCAATTTTAAAAGAGCATTCATGTGACGTTTCTTTCTCTAATAGCATAACTCTTGGATTTAAATTGTGTCATTCATGCCTGTGTTTCAGGTTTGAGGAATTTGCTTTTGAAGGGTTTTTCACACACACAGTGAAACCAAACCAAACTGTGCCACCCTAACTGTTTCAACCCATAGTGGACATTTGTATTTCTTGGATTGTTTTTGTTCCTTTTAGTTTAACCCTATGCATGCAGGAAAGTTATACGTGATATAATTAATGCCCTTGTTTGTCTTTCTTGTGCATGATAAGGTCAACCATAGTTCTAATTGTAGTGTGCAACAGTAAATCTCTGTGAAGCCAGCCCTAGTGTTGCAGTGCTTATTGTTATGGTACTCAGTTTGGGGTTTTGGTAATGCAGTGTTAGTAACTGTGCCAACAGTTCTTATTATCCAAGTAAAGTGATGGAGCATCCCGGTGTTCTTCTACCACTCCCGTGCCCATATCAGAAAAAGAGATTCAGTTTCAAGGAAGTTGAGTACACTAACTCTACTATCACTCTGTCAACAATGACCTGTCACCCCGAAGATACAGGGTGCCTGGCTGGACCGGCAAGACATGGCAGTGTTTTGTCTCTTTCTCTTCCACTCCCCCTTTCCTTTTGGGACACCTGCCGGGGTTTCTGTGTCCACCAGGAAGTGCTGAGAGGTGTTCCAGGAGGTCGGTGGGGATACCATCGCCCCTGCAGACATCCTGCTTTTCAGGTGAGTGGCCTCGTCTCAACACCACACAAGTAATATGGAATGGGCAAAAGGGGTGTACAAAAGGAATAGAGATCGACATTGCAAACCAGCTCTGGAATATCAAGTGGGTGACCAAGTATGGTTATCCACATGACATATCAATCTGCATAGGCCTTTTCTCCATATTTAAGAGAATCAACAATGGCACTATATAAAATCGACAATTTCACTGTAAAACAATGACATGTATAATTGGAGTGACGCGCCCTTGCGCTAATAATTGTTGTATCACTTACCTGAAATATTGTCTTTTCATTCAGAAGACTTATTGCTGTGAATCTAAAAGGTGAAAGACATTACATTAGTGCCATGCATATTGTCTGACTTTAAGCAACGAGCATACATTATATTATTCAGTTGAACCATTTGATGCTATTCTGCATATTCTAACATCTGCGTGGGAAAATAACTACTATGCTGGATGTTTTCTAGGGTTTACTGTATATATGTACGTTGAACCATTTGATGTTATTCTGCATATTATTACCTGTGTTTGGGAAAATAACTACTATTCACATGTGTTTGGGAAAATAACTACTATGCTGGATGTTTTCTGGGGTCTACTGTATACATATATATATATATGTCGTACTTTGGTCTTGATTTATAGACGATCTGATTATTCTATGGGAAGAAGCTAGATCAAATTTGGAGGAGTTTATTGAGAAATTAAATTACAATGATGTAAACATCCGGCTGATACAACATTGAGTAGTACACATTGTGAATTCCTTGATATAGAATTGAATGTTGTCAATGAAAAACGGGTAACAACAATACAAAGAAAAGCCATGGCCACCAATTCAACCCTACATGCAAATAGTGGCCATCCTGCAGTTTTAAAGTGGATTATCCCGTATAGACAAATGCTAAGGGCAATAAGGATCTACTCTACCAATGATGAGTTTGAATTGAAGACAACAAAGATGATGGAAAGATTTAGACAATGGGGATACCCTCAAAGTGTATTACTGGATACCAAAGAAAGAGCTAAAAATAAAACCAGAGAACAAATGTTATTCCAAATTGAAGAAGGACTGAGAGACAAAAAGATGGAAGATACAAAAAGACTATTTTTGGAAATTAATCCAGCTCAATCCATGGTGAAAATGATTTTACAAAACAATTGGCATATTTTGCAAACATCTCTGGATAGTGTAATTGGAAATGGCAATAGGATTACAGCTGAAAAAAAACAGCTTGTTAAGTGATATCTTCGTATGTAGTTATCTTGAACACATGAAGGAAGGTAATTGGCTACCAAATATGACTGATCAGTCACTCCATTTAACTGAATAGGTTAATGGATAACTAAAATCCTAGCTCTTGTTATTCTAAATAGCCTCAATATATCATTGCATATGAATCTTATGTGAATTACGGAATTGGAGAATGTGATGGAAAAACACAATTGCACATTACAAATTTAACTGTATTCTAAATAGCATGAATGTATTATCAAGATAAGAAACATCTATCATGGGATCTATGGAATTGAAACACTTTGTTATAATTATTACCAATGGTAATGTAATGCAATAATATAATTGCATTTTAGCATGTCACTTTATTAACGAAATGACAACCTATGACATTACCTTATCAAATCCTATCTATAGTCATGTCATTACACTTTAACATCCGATATTTTACCATGTTGAAGTGGTGCATTAGTGACTTATTTGGTGAACATTACTATATTATCGTGATATGGGATGTGGTTAAATCTCAGCACTTGTCACTTTAATGATAAAATTATATTTTAGTACATATCACTTTACAAAGTATGGAAGAGTTCAGTATCATCTTCCCAGGGGATAATAGTTTTATAGTTTTATTAGATCTCAAAGCACGATTGGATATGAGGTATCCTTAGAATATTCATATATGTACAAATATATATCTATATCTATATATATATATACATGTAAATATATATAATAATGTGGCAGTTGGACTACTTGTAGTGCGGTGGTCCACCCGCCACCTTAAGTCTTGCAGTCCTTGGACCACCAGACTCATAATAAGGCCCGTAGTTTATATGTTTTTTTTTTGTTTTTTTTTTAACTTGCCCCCATCTTTGCCCCCCAGTTGATGAATCTTCACAACATTTTCCCCAAAAAATTGACGCTCACTTCCACTGCAGTCTGAAAAGTTTCAGGGTGTTCAGTCAAGCGGGGCAGAGAAAAAGGGGGTCCCAAAATGTCATTTCCCAATGTTAATTCACAGAGGATTTTTGAACAGGAACACAGCCCTGACCACTGGATGGAATTACACCAAATTTGGCAGGAAGGTACCTCGTAGTCCAGAAAACACCCTTTTTTGTTATTTGGCGTAAATCTGTTTACTAGTTTTTGAGATATTAAAGAAAATTCAAACTTGTATATATTGGGACTCAAAGGCTCTGCAAACCCTCCCAATACTGTGCTGAGATCTAATTGACTGCCAACACTTCAACAAGGAAGTGTTGGAAGCTATCTTGGGACTCGGCTTCAGCCAAGTCCTTGAAAACAAAATGAAAAATAAGAAAAGGGGGCAGGGTAGGGACACCCTGACTCCTTAGCTCTGGTGCGGGGTCCCAGAGGAACCCCGTCAGTTTTAAAAAAAAAAGTTTCGGTAAGAGTAGCGGTGGATCAGGTGAGAATATTTTTTTTAAAAAACAAGCGATGGCTCCTGCGCTCGTTTTAGAAAAGGCCACCAGCTGGGCCAAACCCCAGGGGCATTGTTTAAAAAAAAGGAGAGCGGGGCCTCCTGTGGTTCACTGAGCCCCAGTGACCATCACCTCCCCAGGGCTAAAAGTATGTAATGGGGGGGCAGACCGGATCCCCTGAGCCTGGAGGACCATCACCTCCCTGGGGTGAAATCACAGTAATGGTGATCCCCCGAGCCCCAGGGACCACCACCTCCCTGGGACTGAAAATCAGTATTGGCCGGGGCCGCCCGTGGACCATCACCTCCCCAGTCCAAATTAACAGTATTGGAAGGGACCTCACAGGCTATCCCATGCCTCCATGCCCCCAGAACCACCACCTCCCCGGTGCTAACTTTAAGTAATGAGGGGCCCTTGCAGACTCCCCCGAGACCTGGGGACCAACACCTACCCGGGACTAAAATAACTTTTGAAAGTTGGAGGGGACCACAGGGCCCCCCCCTTCTGAGCTAAATATGGGACAGAGGACCACCACTTCCGTGGGGCCGGCCTGTGAAAACAGAAGGAGGGGCGCTCCTGGAGCCAATAATGGCCCTGGGGACCGCTTCCCTGATGGCTGGTTCCTGCTGTGTCCTGGGGTGCCCACCCCCCAGGACATAGCTGTTTGCCCTAATTTGGCAGAAGCTTTGTCAGCTCCCACCAAGTCAAAGCAAGCACAACTCCGCTCCAAGAAAGCAAGAGCTGTTAAACAGCTCTTGCTTGCTGGGAGTGGAGTTTTCGTATGTTTCTCTGCCTGCACACACAAAAGGAGTGCTGTCACAGAAAGGAAGCTGCATGTCTAGCAGCTCCCTGTCTGTGACAGCAATGCCGGCTCCCACAGGTGAAGGTTAGTCAGCTGGGACCACAGGGGCATTCAGGCTCCCCCGCGGTCCCAAACGGTGGTGAAAGGGTGGTCTGGGGGCCCCCCGGTGACATGGCTAGGTCCCCAAGGGTGGGATCCCTGGGGCCAAAATCGTCGCAAGGAGGAGGGCCGTGCTGCTCTATCCACTCCACACCAAAAAAAAGATGCATTTGAAGGCCAGGCCCCAGGCCATGCACAGTCTCTATCTCCCAAAAACATATAATATGTATTAAGGCTGGGCCCAGGGCCAAAAATCATCTGGGAGAGGGGGCCCACACGACCATCCTCCCACAATAAGAAATAATATGTGGAAATATCCACAAAACAAAGAAGCCATTACGTCATATACCTAAGAGGTCATATACCTAAGAGGTAGGACCATGGTTTGGTGGAGATTTACGTCTTTGTAGTTTTGTTGGACTCTCTATAGGAGGATTCATATTATCACAGAATTTTGGAGAAAGACACACAATTCACAGTCACATTACCAAATGCACACAAGGTCACTGGAGACATTTTCTTGTGGTCCATTATGCAGCTGTAGTGTAGAATACACACTGGACATTTACCCAAGGATTCTGAAAGAACTCCAGTTGGGTAGATATTTTGTGCAAAACTGTGGACTCTTGTTGGATAAAAAGGCAGGTGAGGTTCATTTGTGGCTGAGTCACTCCCACAGCTACTAACACACCCACACAGACTCTCACACACCCACACAGACTCTCACACACGCACTCAGACTCTCACTTAGACACTCATGCACCCACTCACAGACCCACTCAGACACTCATGCAACCACTAACAGACCGACTCAGTTACTGACGCACACACTCACGGACCAACACAGACACTGACACCCAGTCACAGACCCACTCAGACACTCATGTACCCACTCATTTACCCACCCACTCACAGACCCACTCAGACTGTCACACACCCACTCACAGACCTATACACTCACCCACTCACAGAGGCACTCTCACACTCACTGTCACACCCAGAGACTCCCTCTCATACCTACTCTCACACCTAGACACTCTCACACCCACATAGACCCACGTAGACAAGTTTCTATGTAAGTGCTTGCTGTCCTACAGCCCTCTTCTACCCTCATGTGTCATAAAGAAGATGGTATGGAGCATCTGGAGGACACAAAATAAGTCCCCTGTTGCCTTGGCTGAAGGTCTGGAGAACCCTGGCAGCAAATCTTACACAGATGATTATTTCTAACTGTCTGTCTCTAGACAATGTGGCTGCCATACTGTGGGTGGCTTATAGAAAGGCAGATCTTACTACACTGGGACACCTTGAGCTTTTCTCCAGGGAAATAATCTCAGGCTTTAGTTAAAAATGTCTTTGCTAATTGTCGGAAAGCGGCCTGACTGACAGCATTTTGTAACACACAAACAGGTTGTTATTACCAACTGACTAAAATAGTACCAGGCTTAGGGCCTCATTATGAGTTTGGAGTTCCGTGGACCACCATGGCGGCATTGAGGTTTCAACCACCTTCAGATTGGCGGTCAGACCGCCGTATTACAAGTCATGCTGGCCTTTGGAGCAAAGACTGACGTGGTTTCGCCGGCACTGCCAGGCAGCACAGACCGCCGCAGTCACAAGGCTGCACAAACAGGCCAGCGGAGACTGTGTTTCCACCAGACACATTATGAGGTTGCACACTGCCAATGTAACTGTGGCAGTCCAACCACCACATCTCAGCAGGCAGAAACAGACAGTATAAAGGGAGACACTGACCTGCAGGCAGCCTTACACGTCTGGTGTTGCCATTGAGCCCATCACCTATGTCCTGCCGCTGATCCTCGAAGGTGCACAAAATCCATGCTGCAGTGGAAGCAACTGACTATAAGCACACACACACATACCTGTGTCATTACGCTAAACAATTGATGGTGTCACGCAACGGGCACCAACTACACGTCTTTGGGTCAGAATCATACACAAAGAAGGACACATTCACAGTCACAAAATGCCCCCTTTGGGCAAGTCTCTCACACTGCACGGCACACTACACAAAACACACGTCTACTCATCTCAGGCACAGGGACAGTGAAGTGTACACAACATTGTCTCAAACACCACCAACAACACTGCAACATCACATCTACAAATACAACTCACACACTCACATTGAACACATGCCATGGACTGCCATCACATTCAACACATATATGTGGCATGGAACATAAATACCACTCCCATTAAACAGCACTGCAATGGTCACGCACATCAACCACATTGAAACACAATGGAAGGACAATGGGATGCACAAGAGACAGAAAGACAAATAAACAAAGCTCACTATGTAAACAATACCTGCACCTTAGGGATGGGGGCATCAGGAGCACTCAGGAAAGGAGGCTGCACTGAGTCACATATCACTTTGCACATGCCCCTTAAACAACATTTGCACAGGAACTGTCCCTACATGTACCTCATGGACAAAATACTAGGGCCAAATGACATGTCTAATGGCACAATGTGGAAGTGGAAGTCAAGAAAGCACATACCACTCCAACTGCACGGAACACACATCTACATGAGGTAGCTGCAAGGGTACACTCAGCTAAATAGACACATGAATAGTTAAATGCAAACAAAGGTAGCACAATTAAACACACTTCATGTCTGCACAAACAAGACTCAAGCTGCCACACATCAGATGAATCCCTAATTCATATCAGGGGGACAGGTCTAACACCATAAGTTTCACATTGGACAACACAAGATGCAATACTTACCATACCAAACAAAACACAATGCTTTGACACCACAATTGCATTTACACCCACAAGTCCATACAGTCAACATACACCCTTGTCTTGGGGGACATAGCACTGCCCACAAAGTCAGATACTCAAACTACAGCAAATGGATCAGCAAGCAGGCTGAAACACACACAATTGTAGGCAGACAACACACGTTTCTCAGGAACAACATAAAGGTAGAAAAGGAATTGCAGGACAAATGAATACCCAAAAACAACAACTGTTTGGGTTTATTTTAAACCAAATTTCAATAGTCCAAGGCCATTGGCCAGTCCATATGGTATTGTCAAAGCATATCATTGTGTTCTCACTTGACTCCTTTGCTGCCACGGAACCACCACACGAAGGGGCATCAAGTTAGCATGCAGACAACTCAGGGATCATCCTTGAGGGGGCTCGGATTTTGGATGGGTGGGTTTGGGTTTGGGAGGGGTGGACTGCTTCTTGTGAGGGGTGGACTGCTTCTTAGGAGGGGTGGACAGCTTCTTCGGGGTGAGGGGTATGGATGCTTGCGGGGGGCAGGTGTGACAGGGTAGCACTTGGAGGTGGGATGGGTTGGGAGCTGGGTGGGGGCCTCTTGGGTTTGGGACGTGAGTGGAGGGAAGAGGGCAAAGGAGAAGCTCAAAAAAAAGTTTAGACTAAGGAACATGGGGATGGTCATCAGAAGGGGGGGGTTTGGAGGTATGCTTGTGTTTGGGTGGTGTCTTTTGCATTTCTGAGTGTGGGTGTTTGCAGGTCTTGGCTGCTGGGAGGCATGGGTGCTGGGTAACGTGGGAGTGGTGGTTGTATGTGTGTCTGTTAGGGTGGTGCCTGCAGGCATGCTGTTAGTTGTGGATGCCTGTGTGTCTGTTGGGGTGGTGTCTGCTGGTATGGTGGATGTTTGTGTGTCTGTTGGGGTGGTGTCTGTAGGTATGGTGGATGTGGTGGGTGTGTCACTGACTGTTGTGGTGGTACCTTGATGTTGTTTGTGGTACGGTAGGGGCAGTGTGGTTGTCTGGGAAGTGGTAACTGCTCTTGTGTGTGGGTGTCTGTTGAGTGCGTGTGTGCCAGTGTGTTTTGTGGTGTTTGTGTCAATGTGTGCTGCTCTTGTGTGTTGAGCTGGTTGTGTGCAGATTGGTCTGTGTGCTTGGGATAGCTAGGAGAATGGGGGATTTGGATTGGGAAGAGGGAGTAAGAGGGCGTACAGAAGGTGCTGGGTGACTGGCTGCTGTCAGTGTGGAGGCCAGAGCCTGAAAAGATCTCTGCAGGTCAAACATTGCACTATAAATGCCTTCCAGGAATGCATTAGTCTGCTGCAGTTGGGTGGACAACCACTTATGCAATCACAATGGCTGTCTGAGCCTCAGAGATACTTCTCAGGAGGTCCATAGACTCCTCACGGAGGGCAGCAGTGGTAACAGGGGCTGGAGCAGAGGTGCCTGTGACAAAAGAGAAGTTTAGTTTAGTTTAGTTTAGTTTTAGGGGTTTGTAGAGCGCATAGCTACCCTAGGGAATCCCAGAGCTAAAGGTACACAACGACTCTCGGAAAGACCAAAGAGAACAGATTAGCTGCAAAAAAGGATAGTTTTCAGCTTCTTCCTAAAAAGAAGTTCTGAAGGTTTGTGGCGAAGTTCAGAGGGCAGAGCATTCCAGAAACGGGCAGCCCTGATGGTAAAAGAGTTACCTCCCCATGATCTCTTGACATGAGGTATATAAATCTGTCGAGAAGATAGTGATCTCAGGTGTCTAGAAGGAGCATAAATGGAGATCCGCCTTCTCAAAAAAAGAGGGCCCCTATTATGTAAGGCTTTATGAATGATACACATAGATTTAAAATGAATACGCTGTTTGATCGGGAGCCAGTGAAGTGTTACCAGCGCCGGTTTGGCAGAGAGATGCCTGGGGGAGTTAGTAAGAAGTCTAGCTGCCGCGTTCTGCACAATCTGCAGCATCCTTATTACATACTCTGGGGAACTAAGATACAGAGAGTTCCCATAGTCCAGGCGAGAGAGAACCAAAGCTTGGACAAGAATTCTTCTGGCAGTAAAAGGTAGAAGATTAAGAATCTTCCTAAGAGCTCTGATAAAACCAAAACAGACCGAGGAGATTCTTTTTACTTGCAGCTCCATCGTCAAACGAGGGTCAAGCAGGAAACCTAGTCTTTTTCCTGTGCCTTTGGAGGAGGCAGGCTATTAAAAGCCTCCGAATGCAGTTCCAAAGGGAGGCCTACAATCAGTACTTCCGATTTACCTACAATCAGTACTTCTGATTTACCATCATTAAATTTAAGTTTAGATTGCGTCATCCAATCACCGATATCCTTCATACAACAAGCCAAATTAGCGGAAGAAGTCCACCCTCTTGGGTGAGTCAGCACAGCCAAATAGGTGAGGAGCAACAGGGTGAGTGGTGATAGAACTTGGGGTGGCAGACAAAGATGAGACAGGGGTACGTCCCGATGAGCCCGCCAGCACTAGGGAGTGGCCACTGGAGGAAGAATCAGATGACGACGAGGATGCAGATCTGGTCTCCCCTTTGGCACTCACTCACCTTCCAGGCCACTGGATTCCTCTGTGTCAGTGGTGACTTGACCCAAGGTCCTGTGGCCTGATGCTTCCCCACTCGGCTGTGTTCTGTCTCCTTTGCTTCCCTGGGCTGATGCTGAAAATATGGTCATCACATGTCCAGGATCACACTGGAAAAACATCTGTGATTAGCAAACATTACCATGATGTCATTAGGCCCCAGCAACAAACTCTACTTAACTGGGCCATACATCTACCATACTATGTGCATGAGTGCCATCTGAACTGTCAACAGTTGACCACAGAAAACTCAGGATCTCAGACAACTACAATTGCATGGCTAAAGTTGTGCAATGACAGTAACCACTGAACATGAAGGAGACCTCATCACCTTAAATGCTTGCCCCATAGAGAGTACCCAGAGATCTGCTGTCATACACTAGTAGGCAAATGCCAAGTCCATTTTCACAGATCCCACACAAGGTCATGCACACATCTATTTATCACATACATAATGACCCAGCATTGATTAACGATGATCCCAGAACATGCCATTTTGCGGACAACAGTATATTAGCCTGGAGAAGATGACATGCAAATACTCATGTCACACTGAGAGCAGTTCCACAATGCACCCATCAGCAAGTGACATTTGTCTCAATGGAGTCATTGTGATAATACTAATGTTCCTCAGATAGGCCACACATTTGGCATGGAAATGGACAATGTCAGGGATATATGTCCCTAAAATCCACAACACAAGGAATCGGCAGGCCCCAAGAAAATCACCACTAATGTCTGGCACCCCTTACAATTACATACTCTGAGTGCATCAGTAGACACCATTAGTCTCTTTGATGTTGGAGAGGCCCAGAGAGGTGCAAGTACTGGATAAAGGCCCTCAACATGTTGCCCAATTGGAAGCTACATTGGAAGCTACATCACTGTCTCCATTTTAGTCCTGCAAACCCAGATGTCTGTGGATGAATGCTTGTACCCAATCACATGTGATTTCAACATAACTTCAAGCCATTCCATGATGCCTACCAACACTCAGATTACAAACCTTACCCATTTCACATGTGTGAGGCACTTTGCTACATGATTATACAACAATAGCATGGAAATCCACATTGTGGTCAAAAACGCTTGGACTTCTTGTCATGTCCCTCATTGTTACTGCAGTTGTACATGCCAAATGACATGCTATGACAAGTGAGGATATGTGCCAGCCAATAATCAATGGTGACACACTGCTGTCTGTGGCACAACATGAAATGTACCCCCATTGTAAATGTCTTATTGCAGACACAGGCTGGCATGCGCATACACTTGAGGAATACAGAAATTAACCCATCAACACAGGTAGACCATGCATGAACAGCAGCTTACAAATGTTTTGCTACAGAGAAATGGACACATGCTGATATGAAGGCACAAGGAATGTTGGCAAAAGTAGTGGCACATAAATTAAGTCAATGGAAATTCCCCCACTTACCAAGGGAAAGTATTAATCTGTAGCTGCACCCAAAGAACAGTGTATGCTCTGTCACATGTATGATGGCCACCTTCATATTACAGAAAGCATTGAGGCACCAGTACTGCTCATACCCTGAAGACGACTAGCTTTTCGGTGGCAGATGCCAAAATGCTATTTTCACCAGACACATGGCTGAGGACAGTGATCCATCATTTCCTCACCTTTGGCCTGTAACAATGAGGAGTAGCGGTCTGTTGCATAGAATTTACACCTACTACAATAAAAATAGTACTTGGTGGCTCAATGCACACAGCTGTATGTTGGCCCCGAAGACCTAATTGTGGATTGTACACAGTTGTGTCCTAGGTCCCTTGGCCAATAGGCAAGGCACACCAGTATACAACACATTCACTTGGCAATGTGACAAGCATGAGTATTCCCTGTACTTGCCCCCTTGTGGCTGTTGTGCTGTCCTGAAACGCCCATCAAGGTGTGGGTGTGGGTGAGCCACTGCTAGAATACAGGCCATTGGGGGGTCATGGTCCAAGGGGCACCCCGCCCACATTGGGAGGACATCCCCAGCTGGACCTCAGCGATCTTCCGGGTCCAGCATCTCAGATCCTTCCACCTCTTCCAACAGTGGGTGCTCCACCGGCTGTGGACCCCCATGGTCCACACCTTCTTGGAGATGGCTCTCTTTACCTCCTTTTTCTGATGGGCCTTGACCTGCATGGATGCAAAAGACAAATCAAGAGATTACAATCACATGTGTTGTCACAAATATCTGAGTCACATACATGTCAAAAACACCAAGCTAGAACTTTTCTATTTGTTAGCAATCCCCAAGTGTGAAATACACAAGCCTGTAAGTACAGGGATATGACTGCAGACATATGTATTTGCATCTGCAGACTAACCCACTGCGCTGCTCATGACCTACAATGACTAAGCAAGCTAACTGACATCAGGTAGCCCATGCTCAAACGTGTACTGTGATGTGAGCTACAATGAAACACTACACACCTATGTGGCTTCTGAAGGGTAAACTCCTGAGGCATGAATGAACCAACACATTCACACTGTGAGAATGACTCACTGCATACAATCCCTACAGGCAACTGCCATAATAAAACCTTCACCATTACACATGAGTAACAGTCAAGGGTGCTGGCATGGTGGGTACAGAAAGTGTTTTTCCTTGTAGATCTGTGGACATGTGGCCTACCAAAATGCAGACTCCTGCCACTTCAGGGGGTGGTTCTGTGGTATGTACATGTACCACAGAACACTCCTTTGGACATATGTGTCTATCCCATACAGATGACATCAAACATACAAAGGCATGCATTGTCCAGTTTTTTTGATGTGACCAAGCTACTGAGTCACATATTATGGCCTCTCAGGAATCAACAAATTGTCCGCACTGTGAGACTGTCATCTACGCAATAAGCCTGTACAGGACAAATATGACCTGTGTGAAGGTGACAACAGAGCTGTGGATGTAAGGGGCCTGTCATGAGTCTAAGACACACATTGACAGTGATGCTAAATGCACATATGGACTAGATTAATGATTTAGCTCTGTGCCCATTCCTAATCTAGTCAAAGGAATGAGGCATTCAGGGCAGGTTTTGCCACTAGAACATCATATTGGGCACATGCCAGGATCTGCAGGGGTACAGGAAGTGGGAACAGTACCGCAGTTGCATAGCCATAGTGACTCTCCCACAGCCTAGACTAGGTCCCATACCTGGAGATACATTTGCGAGGCCCTGGTCCTACCTACATGATACTCCACTCCTATTACTTCTATGCATGACAGTATATCATGTGGCCAAAATCAATTTGGCATGTGGTGTGTGTGGCAACCTGAAGGGCAGGGTGAGTCATGATATGCCTTCCACACAAGTGTTTAACAAGGCCAGATGTTGTTTGAAATACCTGTGGCACTATACACATTGCTCACATGACTTTCAAATGACTCATACAGCATGCATACTCAGCTCATGCCGTCATGCACATACATATTGTCTGACATTTACAACAATCATGAGGAAAGAAATGGAAGTAGATGGCAGTGATGTCTCCTTACCTAACTATGTGCATCCAACACAAGGATAATCTAGGATCCCAAAAACCTCATACAACACAATGAGACTGAACTTAAAATATGGCACTGGCCAACAATACCTGCACATTCTCCATCCCATTGATGCCACACAGACTGCAACAACAGGCACACAAGAAATCTAGTTGGCACACAGGGGCACATTCTATCCAGTGAGGAGGAAAAGGATGGTGAAGTATAGATAAACTTGTGCACATGAGATAATTACCTGCTCCTCTGGTGAGTCATAGAGCTGTTCATGCAGGGGTAGAACCTCAGTCATAAGCCTTTCCAGCTCCTCTAGAGAGAAGGCAGGGGCCCGTTCACCTGCTGGATGTGGCATGGTTGCTCCCAGAGGAAGCACAAAGCAGTTCAGGTCAAGGAGGTGTTTCTGGCAGCAGTGTCAGGAGTCAACTGAGTGAATCTGCATTACATGGTGGTCACAACTGTCACGTACGTGAGCGTCACTGCTGGCAGACACAGCCATTGGGCTGCGACTGCCACTGGCAATAACGTTAGCCTATGGCTGTGTTCACGCAGTTGCAAATGCCTACCACCATGACAACTTCTGCTGGCAGATTGTGGTTCTAAAAATTCTGGACCCATGTAATTTACTTTGCCACAGCAGTACGATTTTAGAATCAAAAGACCGATAATGACTAGTACACTAAGCATGAGCATTTTCACTCAATTCCAGCAGCGTTTTCACCTCGAAATCGCCATTTCCGTCCTGCACTCGTGTCTCCCATTTTATACACGGCAGCCATTTTAAAAGTTGCCCTCACATAGGCTTATAATACAGTCGGATTTGATTCCAAGGACACGTACACCTTGATTGACTTTTCTCTGACCTGGGCAAGCTGGAACCATTGCCTCAGGCCAAACCTGTTTGGTCAGTCTCTCTCCCAGTGGCCGAATCAGATAGCATCAAGGCACACCATGCCATAAAACCCTTATTATCGCTCACACACCCTGCCTAATCTTGCTCACACTTGCACCTGCTCTTTTCTTCTTCTTACTTTACGAGGGGGAGGTGCCCGTTTTTATTGGGGGTCCACACTTATCTGATGTGAAATACTAGGCCTTGCTGGGTAATTTATTATGGGTTGAATGACATGAAATATGAGGTTTCATCATGACACTGTTTTTTCCTTTGTAGTGAAAACATGTGAATGACCAACCAAAATGTCAAGAATGTTTGCCTGAAGCTTAAAAAACTGTATATAAGGAAACCTGATTTTGCATTGACACACAGTCTCCTGAGAACATACAAATCGTGCTGTTGTACTTCTAGGACGCTTGTCAATTGGTTGCAGCCAATAAATTCGATCTTTGACTTCACCTAGAAGACTCTGAGTTTCTGTAGTCTGAATCAGGAAAGTACCCGAGGTCTTTGGGTGTACCCTGGCACCGCTGGGTTACCGGATCAGTACCGGTTCTGAAAAACCAAGTACCTCAGTTGGCGCCCAACGTGGGGCGATACCAGCGGTACCGGTCCAAGCCTGAGGTTCGTGAGGAGCTTCGTGTGAAAATTCTGGAGGAAGGCCGCCACTTCATCGACCCCTGCATGTCGACGTGGTCCGAAAGTCTTTGCTGCGAGGTTCCCCGCTTCCCGACGGCTACGAAGGACTGCTGCCCTGGCTATCGCCCTGATGTGGACCCTTGATTTTTGGTAGAGCAAAACGATAAGACGAGTCTTCTGGTGACGTCATTGATATTTTCAGTTAAGTATAAGTGGAGCGTCTCCCAGTCCTTAGTTGGACACTTGGTTTGGTCCTTAGTTGGACACTTGGTTTGGTCCTTAAGTTGGACATTTCGTTTGGTATCCCTTCGGGATCACTTTGATTTGGAACTTGCAAGTACCAAAGCCGAAGGACTCGTGTATTCACAAGACTATCGTAAACGATAATCCTTTGAAGTTTGAAGCTAGACTAGTGAGCGAAGATGCCTGGTCTTAGCAGACTTGGAAATTTGTTTTGTCTTGGTTGTAAAAGGGACTCCCGGTTGGAGGACTCATGTCCGGTTCCTCCGATTGGAACTCCAACCTATGAACTATATGTGAAGCACGGAGTAGGCCCCATCGCATATAATGAAGTATGGATCCGTTACACCAGAAAAGATGGTGTTTTAAAATGGCCCCAAAATGGTAGCTTTGACACAGAAATCTTAGATAACCTCGAAGTTAGACTTTTTAAGAAGAAAGCCCGGCCGGCAATGTTTGATTCTTTCCGCTTATGGCGTAAAGAAGCCAAGCAAAAGGAAATTAAATTAGCTAAGAAAAATAAGAGAGAAAAAGGTATTTCGATTATGCAAGCTGCTATACAGTTTAAAGATAACGAAGCAGAACAGTTGAATGAGCAGTTGCATAGGCGACACAAAATGACAGTAGATAAATGCTATCCAGTTTTGTCGCCTCTTCAGCAAGATGCAGCAAAAGACTCTGAAAAAGATCCCCTAATGTCGCATTTGCTAAGTTCGCCACCACCCTATGCGCAGAATGCAACGGCACCTCTGCAACCTCTAGTTGCACAACCAGTGGTTGCATTGCCTCCTGCTCCTCCCCAGCACCCACCAGCTATTCTTCAGTTGGTTCCTATTCCTCCGGTACAGCCTCCTCAAGGGCCACCGGCTTTGACATCTGCTCTGCCTTTACTTCCTACAACTTTGACTACTATAGCGACTACCACTCCTGGTATTGTTTCTGACACTGCTTCTGTCTCTGCCTTGTCTCATTCTGTTTTTCCTCCTGTTCATTTGTCAACCTCTCCCTCTATCCGTCAGAGAATGACAAACACTGTGACTAGTCTTTTATCCCCTCTCTTTGGGTCATTAGCTACGACCCCAGTTACAGAGCGTAAGCAATTGCGTAGCCAATTGCCTGATGGTATGGAGAAAGAGACACTGAATTATTTGGCGCATAAATGGGTTACTGAACCAGCGAGATATGAACTAGAGTCTGTTATGGATGTCTTCCATCAGTGGGAAGAACCGAAACAGAGATAAGTTTTTGAGAAAATGTGTACTTTTCTTTCTGAGGATTTAGAGGAAAATGGTTTGGAGCCCAATCCGCCTAAGTTGTGTCGTGTACGGTTTGATTTTTCGACAGGTTTGATTGTGGGTTCAGATGTCGAGAAAGCAGTTGCGACGTTATTGTCGTTTAGGACTGAAGGTGTTTCCAGGTTATTGTTTAAATATGATTCTTCTGCTAAAAAGAAAGGGAAACAGTACCCCATGAGAGAATTTCCCCCACAGTGGAGGGAAGGGGACCCAAATGCTAATCCACCTGTCCTGCCTCACTTCCAGCGTGTATGGGTACACGTTCCATGGAAGCGAGCTGAAGTTTTAGCCCTTAAGCAGACATTGCCTGATCCCCGTAAGAATCCTACAGGGTATTACAAGGAATTGTCACAGACTGCGGGGTCTTGCATTATGAATTTAGCGGACATAGATATGTTGTTTGGGAATGTTGTTCCACAGCCTTTATGGGGAAAGATTCGCCATGCAGACCATGCTCAAGAATTAGGTGACACATGGGCTAATATTGCTGCTGCAGATGCCCGACAAATTGGTGGTGCTAAACCTGAGCCTTTAGTGACAGAACTTCCTGGTAGAATTATTGATTACATGAAAACTATAATGCCTGTGATGCGTGTAAACTGGGATAAATTGTCTGCATGTAAGCAAAAGAAAGAAGAAACGGTATCAGATTTCTTCACCAGGTTTGAAGAAACGTTTGTGGACCACAGTGGTCAAGATATGAGCACGGAAGGTGGTCAACGTTTGTTCGTCGATAAATTTGTGCATAATCTGCTTCCTGAGTTGTGTAAAAAGTTAAAAGATTCAGAAAGTTCTTGGGCAGTTTCCTCTTCAGCGCAGATATTGGCTACTGCACAATACTACGAAAATAGAGATAAAGATGAGAGAGATAGAGTAGAGAAGAAAACAAAAGATTTGAAAACGAAGGTTCTGTTACAACAAGCGTACCCGCCACGAGGTGGTCAGAATAGTGGTGCACAGAACAACTATCAGAATAACTATCAGCCCCAACCGTTTCAGAGAAACCCGCAAAGAGCTGAGTATGCTCAACCACGTATCCCAGTAGGTCCCAATCAGTGTTCATATTGCAAGGAAGAGGGTCATTTCAAGTATAGTTGTCCTGCTTTGCTACAGCGCGCAAATGGTACTTCCGGTTTAAGAGGTCGAGGTGTTCCACAAGCACCTAGAGGAAGAGGACGTGGATATGTTCCCCAGAGCGTGCGCCCATTCCTCCCTCAAAACTCAATGAACAGATTTGATCAACAGGTTAATGCATCCGGTAGGACGGCTCAGTACTATACTGATGATTACTATACAGAGGGTGAGCATTTGGACAGTAATGATTGCTAGGACAGCCATAGACAAAGAGAGGGAGTTGTTTCAGTTCCAGTAGATCAGAGTGGGCCTTATGTTAAGGTGATTGCATCAGGTGTGTCAGAACCTTTTCTGTTGGATACTGGTGCTACCAAGAGTTCTATTATGCACTCAAAACTCCCTGGCGCACCTTTGTCTGGCGAAACAAATGTATCAGTAGGTTTTTCCGGCGCCCCAGTTAGAAATCCGATTTCTAACCCTATATCTCTTTCTGTTGGACCTTGTAAATTTGAAACACCCCTTATTTTGACGACAGGTTGTGGCGAGAACTTGTTAGGACTAGATCTGTTAAAGAGATTGTATGCGACATTGTATTGCTCTCCTTCTGGAGTGCAACTCACATTGGGTAAGAAAGTGGTTTCACCAATGTATTTGTCAAAGGACAGATTTCCACCAGAATTTTCGTCTCTTCCTAATACTCTTTGGGCTACTGGACCTAATGATGTAGGTCTTTTGGAAATTGAGCCATATGTGATAACATTAAAAGCCAATGTTAAAATGCCACGTATTCCCCAATACAAGATCTCTAGTGAAGGGGAAAAAGCGTTGATGGCAATTATTCGTGATCTGATTGAGAAGGATGTAATTGAAGAGACAAGAGGCAACGTTTGCAATAGTCCTGTTTTGCCTGTCTTGAAGCATACTGACCCTACTCAGCCACCTGTTTATAGGTTTGTAATTGATCTTAGAGAGGTGAACAAAATAGTTGTGCCACAGTTTCCAGTCGTCCCCGATATCACTGCATTGTTGACAATGATTCCAGCTTCAGCCACTTGGTTCTCAGTAATAGACCTGAAGAATGCTTTCTTCAGCATCCCTATTGCAGAAGAGAGCAGGGACATTTTTGGCTTCAATTTGGGAGGACGAAGCTTCAGATTTAAGAGAGCTCCTCAAGGCTATTGTGAAAGTCCATCTATCTATAGTCAGGCTTTGAAAGCACAACTTGACACTCTTATGTTACCTGATGGCGCCACTCTCATTCAATATGTCGATGATTTGCTAGTTGCCGCAGATACTAAGGAGATCTGCAAAGAAGCAACATTGTCATTATTGCGTCATTTGTCTGATTTACACCACAAAGTGTCCCTTTCAAAGTTACAGTATTGTCAAAAAGAAGTGACCTATTTAGGTCATCTCTTTTCGAAGGAGGGAAGGCAACTGACCCCAGAGAGAATCAGAGCTGTTGCAGCAATAAGTGTGCCAAGAACACAAAGGGAAGTGCGTGCTTTCTTGGGTATTACATCATATTGCAGACAATGGATACCTAATTTTTCGTTAATAGCCAAACCCTTGGTGGCATTAACTTGTAAAGATATACCAAATCCCGTCCCATGGTCTGAAGATTGTCAGAAAAGTTTTGTTGAATTACGTGATGCATTATGTTCAGCTCCTGTGTTGGGTACCCCCAACTACAGCAAGCCTTTTACATTGTATGTCCATGAGAAAGAAGGTTGTGCGTTAGCAGTTTTGACACAACAGTTTGGAGACAGGGAGCGTCCATGCGCCTATTTCTCTTCAACCTTAGACCCAGTAGCTAAGGCACTACCGAGCTGCTTAAGAGCGGCAGCGGCAGCTGCTGTTTCTATCCGCCAGTCTGCTGGTTTAGTGATGAATAACACATTAGTCGTAATGGTTCCATATGCAGTGGACACGCTGTTAAACAGAACCAAGACACAGCATTTAACTAGTGCTCGATTGTCAGGTTACGAGTTGACATTGTTAGCAAGCCATGTACATATAAAAAGATGCACTACACTTAACCCAGCTACGTTATTGCCAATTGTGACGGAGTTAGATACTTCTGAACAACATGATTGTCTCCATAGAACAGAAGAAGAAACGAAAGGGAGAATAGACCTTCTGGACACTCCCATTGCAAAGAGTGATGGTACTTTGTGGGTGGATGGTTCATGCTTTAAGCTCCCGAATGGTGACACGACTGCGGCGTATGCTGTGACAACTTTGGGTACGATTGTTGAAGCTGCACGTATCCCACATAATTCAGCCCAAGCAGCTGAGTTAATAGCCCTAACAAGAGCATGTACAGTATCAAAAGGAATGAAAGTGACTATCTATACCGATAGCCAATATGCGTTTGGTGTGGCCCATAATTTTGGGCGTTTGTGGAAGGAACGTGGGTTCCTGACCTCGCATGGAACTAAAATACAGCATGGTCATTTGGTAAATGAGCTCCTTGATTCACTTACTTTACCGTTGCAAGTTGCGATTGTGAAGTGTAGCGCACATAAAAAGGTGACTGATGATGTTGGTCGTGGGAATGCATTTGCTGACGAGGTCGCAAAAGAAACGGCAAGGAATGTGATGAGCCGAATGTATGTCGCGGGCCCTGCAAGATGGATTGGTGATGTTGGAATGTGTGAAGACACGATAGAAAGCGTGAAATCGATTCAAGCTGAAGCCACAGAGAGAGAATTGAGTGAGTGGAGAGAAAGTACGGGTAAATTGGATGCGAATGGTTGTTGGGTCGAGTTGTCAGAACATCAAAGATGGTTGCTACCCGATTCGTATGTGCTTGCAGTAGTTACAATGGCTCATGGAATGGCTCACATCAGTGTGAAAGGGATTTGTAAGTTGTTGGCCCCAGTATGGCAAAATGCAGGAATTCCCAAGTGCGCAGAAAATGTAGTTAAAAATTGCATGGTATGCCTGAAACACAACCCTGGTAGAGGAACCCCAACTCCAGCTGGTCATTTTGCGTACGTATCCGTTTGAGGTTTTGCAGCTAGATTTCATCCACATGGAGAGGTGCAACAACTTAAAATATGTACTCGTTGTTGTTTGTGCCTTTTCAAGATGGGTGGAAGCCTATCCCCTAAAAGACAATACTGCGCTATCCACAGCCAAAGCCCTTGTGAAAGAGTTCTTCCCTAGATTTGGAATGCCGAGAATGATCTGGAGTGACAATGGAAGTGAATTTGTGGGTCAAGTGATGAAGAAAGTATGCGAAGGGCTAGGCATCAACCAAAAGTTTCACGCTGCAAATCACCCCCAATCAGCTGGATTAGTGGAGTGCTATAACGGCACTCTAAAGCTAAAATTGGCCAAGATACAAGCGAGCTCTGGTCTCAAATGGCCTGACGCTCTACCCTTAGCACTCCTATCAACCAGAATGACTGTGCATTCACGAGTGAAACTTAGTCCTTACGAAATAGTCTTTGGCTGCCCGGCCAATATATGGGGAGTGCCTAGGCCCAAGAAGTTCAGCGAGATAGAGCATCCTGTCTTGCTTGACTATTTGTATGAATTGACGGCTAAATTGCGTGTCTTACATCAACAGGTCCACGACACCTTGCCTCCGGTCTCTGAATCTCCAGGTCATCCCATTGAGCCTGGATCCTGGGTTTTAATAAAGAACTTTCAGCGAACCAAAAACGAGCAGCCCAGGTGGACCGGACCGCACCTCGTTCTTCTCTCCACAAGATCAGCTGTTCGAGTAGAAGGGAAGAAACACTGGATCCATGGGACCCATTGCAAAAGGGTACCCCTACCTCTGCCATGTGACCGGCGGGTCCAGGAAGGTGTCGCCGACTCAGAGACTGAAACCGTGCCACGTTTTCTGCCTTTCAGCGATGCACGAATAAAAGGAACACTCATTGAGGAAGAAAGTGATGACATTTTACAATCAGCAGTATCACCGTCAGTTCGATTGGACACTACAGAACCTGAACTCCTTTTTCAGGACCACACGATACCTGGGACTAACCGTTATAATCTACGACCAAGAATAAAGGACAAATAAAACAGTTTACTTTTCTTCTCTTTAGCAAAGTTCTCCAATATGGAAAATTATTTTTGAATGGCTTTTTGCTTTTTGTATTTTTGAACCTCCATCCGGGTTCAGCTGTAGGATCGTGGCTGAAAAGACTTAGGGGGGTAGCCTGTGGACACAAGGTCTACAGGTCTGGTTTGTTCTAGGGCGGCCTGGAACATTCAGAACACTCCTAAGTGAAGTAAACCAACCGCCACGAGCGGCAACGGTTAGAGGATGGAATCTTTCCAAAATGGAGAACATGTTGAAAGACTGAGTTTCAAGAAGATAATATGTGAAACGATAACCAGGAAACGGTTTTTGCTGCTGTGCATTTTTATGTTATTTAGTATACTCATGTTTTTTATAGGATATATTTTATTCTGTTTTAATGTGATATTGGCACCCACTACCTCGTCTGCACCTCCTCCTTCCACTGTTTCCCCACATTCTTTTCAACTCCTCCCTAAACATGAATCTGCTAGGAGACTAGAGTTCATTAATAACTCCTTCATCCAGCTTTTGCACCAACACCAACTAGTGATAAATACAACTAACTGTTGTGTGTGTGGCCTTATGCCTCACACAGCAGATAAAGGTATCCCTTATCTGATCCTGCCTTTTAGCCACAATGGTTCCGTGTGGGCATTCAGAACGATATTCATCTATGCACACTACCCCCTACGTTTTGCGGAAGACAACCCTAAGAAAAATGCTTTGGTTAAAGGAATCATAGACATGATGAAGGACAATATCTCCTACGAGACTATCCCCAGAGAAGAGACAATGGCATATATAGGATGGAACATGACCGGATATGAAGCCACAATGAATGAGAAACAGCAAGCTAAGATATCTTCCCTGATTTGGGTTGTTCCCCATCAGGGTCACCTGTGTCTGCAAGGTACTGGCAAGAATCCCAGAGCTCAGCTAGGGGAAAGCGTCTGCACTGAGACATATGTCTTCGCATCTCAGACCTCCCCTCCGCTCTTGGCAGCTAAGGGTACCTATTTCATCTGCCATGATAGAGCCTTTACATGGTTGCCCCCTGACTTTTCGGGCACATGCTTCATTTCGTTCCTGTTGCCCCCTACCTACACAGCAGCGGCAGATTACCACAAGACAAGGATAGTTAGAGGCGTCTTCAGTGAAGAAGACACTGCAGGACAAGAATTTGGGGACTTCGTAAAGGGTTTTCTGCCGTTCTGGGGACAAATAAGTAACAGCAGGAGCATAAGGCAATTGATAAGAGTGGTTGAATCCACCGTGGCTGAAACCGCTGGTGCCCTTGGTAACTTGACTGCTGAGCTCCAGTCGGATCGTCTTATGACCCTTCAGAACAGGGTCGCATTAGATGTCATACTTGCAGACCGGGGTGGAGTATGTACATTGATCCAGTCGAGTTGCTGTGTTTTTGTCCCAGATAACGCTCCAACAGTATACCAGGCCATCTCCAAACTGCATAGAATTTCCGAATCTATTCATTTAGATAAAGGAGATTGGTCATTAATGGGATGGTTCTGGGAACTGATATCAGCATGGGGATGGAAGATTCTGATGGTCATTGGAATTATCTTGGCCATTCTTTTCCTGTTCTGTCTATGCGTGCAGTGTGCTCCTGCGATATGTGGTTTCTGTGTTACATCATGCATAAGGACACCTGCACCAAGAGACAAGCTAAATACTAGGATGATGTTACAGCAACATCTCAACGACTTTAGAAACATAGACCTGGACTCAGATTAGCATGAGAATAGGTTTATTGCCTATGTAAGGGCAAAAGGAGGGTTTGTGGTTCTAAAAATTCTGGACCCATGTAATTTACTTTGCCACAGCAGTACGATTTTAGTATCAAAAGACCGATAATGACTAGTACGCTAAGCATGAGCCTTTTCGCTCAATTCCAGCAGCGTTTTCACCTCGAAATCGCCATTTCCGTCCTGCACTCGTGTCTCCCATTTTATACACGGCAGCCATTTTAAAAGTTGCCCTCACATAGGCTTATAATACAGTCGGATTTGATTCCAAGGACACGTACACCTTGATTGACTTTTCTCTGACCTGGACAAGCTGGAACCATTGCCTCAGGCCAAACCTGTTTGGTCAGTCTCTCTCCCAGTGGCCGAATCAGATAGCATCAAGGCACACCATGCCATAAAACCCTTATTATCGCTCACACACCCTGCCTAATCTTGCTCACACTTGCACCTGCTCTTTTCTTCTTCTTACATTACGAGGGGGAGGTGCCCGTTTTTATTGGGGGTCCACACTTATCTGATGTGAAATACTAGGCCTTTGCCGTGTAATTTATTATGGGTTGAATGACATGAAATATGAGGTTTCATCATGACACTGTTTTTTCCTTTGTAGTGAAAACATGTGAATGACCAACCAAAATGTCAAGAATGTTTGCCTGAAGCTTAAAAAACTGTATATAAGGAAACCTGATTTTGCATTGACACACAGTCTCCTGAGAACATACAAATCGTGCTGTTGTACTTCTAGGACGCTTGTCAATTGGTTGCAGCCAATAAATTCGATCTTTGACTTCACCTAGAAGACTCTGAGTTTCTGTAGTCTGAATCAGGAAAGTACCCGAGGTCTTTGGGTGTACCCTGGCACCGCTGGGTTACCGGATCAGTACCGGTTCTGAAAAACCCAGTACCTCAAGATGTGGGCGGTTCCTAATGTCCAGTGGAGTAGGTCAGGCATCCTTCATTTTGATGGTCTGAAATGCTATATTGGGCTTTATAAACTGTGTCACAAAAGGCTTTTGTACCTCACGAACATCCTTGTCCTGTCTTGTCATGTAGGCCCTACTACTCAACCACCATTGTAGTATGTTGCATGGCACCAATGGCACAATGGGGCACAGTCCACTACATCATTGACAGTCATTTTGGCGGTCAGGATATACACTCACATTCCGTGGGTCAATTGTGTTGCACATCTTTGATTTTGGTCCAAATCCATGTTGTGGCTAAATATGTTGAAAACCATGGGATCACATGTGACTCGTGTGCTATCTGCAGCTGTGATGTGTACTGGTTGCCATGCCTATCCAGTCAAAATGATTCATCACATGATATCATTGACATGCACCATGTATGTTGCTGTGGATACACTGACTAATGTTAGAAATCGTGTCTTGTCATACATAGGTAACCAGGGAGAGGGAAAATGCAACAACGTCCTGTGTACCAGTCACTGCCAGACCCTCAGACCATGGAGCAACGCCACATAATGTATTACCACCTGATTAAGTATACAATAGTGGACTTATGTCATCAGGTGGAGCCAGATCTGATACCAGCTATTAGTTATCCAACCCGCATACTACCCATTGTACAAGTCATGTCAGTACTGCACTTCCTAGCCACAGGGCCCTTCCAACATACGTGGCCCTATCTGCTGGTATGTCCCAAACTATGTTCATTATGGTGTTGAAGGATGTCCTCTCAGCAATACTGAAACACCTTGACAGCTATATCCGGTTTCCCCGATCTGAGAATTTTGCCCATGTGAAGGCTGACTTTTATGGTTTTGCACACATCCCACATGTGGTGGGAGCCATTGATGGCACACATGTTGCTTTGGTGTCACCGCAGGCCAATGAACAAGTTTATTGCAACAGAAAGAACTTCCATTCCATCACTGTGCAAGTTGTCTGTTTGGCAGATCTCTACATTTCACATGTGTGTTCCCATTATTCGGGTTCAGCCCATGATTCTTTTATAATGCAAAACAGCACCATACCCCAGCTGATGTCACAACTGTGCCAAGAGAGGGGCTGGCTGGTTAAGTCACATCTGTCCTGATTGTGTGTGTGCAATGTCAGGTGCTACAATCATGAACTGAGTTCCTCATTGTTGCACATATGTCCCATTCCTTAACAGGAGACTCCACATATCTGAACCGTCCTTGGTTGTTGACGACACTAAGGAATCCAACTATGCCAGGGAAGTCTGCTTCAGTGAGGCCCAGGGAAGACCCTGGCGGGTAGTGGAGTGGGCTTTTGGGTTCCTGAAGGCCAGATTTGGCTGTCTGAACAAGACTGGTGGAGCCCTCCGATAACTCACCCGGAAAAGTGTGTCAGATTACTGTGGCATGCTGCATGCTCCACATCGCCCTGCAGGGGCATATCCGAAACATCCCAGAGAGTGCCACCAGGTGAGAATCCTGAAATGCTAAGTGAGGATGACAGTAGTGAAGTAAAAGCACCTGGAAGATCTCAACAACAGCTACTTTTCATGAGTGCAAGTATGCCATGTGATGTCATGACTTTGACTGTGCAATGAACTCTTTTTGTGTGAATGCGCAGAGTTGAGTGTATCAGAAGCAACTAGGGAGCTGATACTCTGAAATACTATAGGAGGCTGGCCTGGTTTGTAGTGGGTACCTAAGGTACTTACACCTTATACCAGGTCCAGTTATCCCTTATTAGTGAAATGTAGACAGTGTTCTAGCAGCTTAGGATGTCTATAGGTAGATGTAGCAGAGCAGCTTAGGCTGAACTAGGAGACATGCAAAGCTCCTGCAATACCACTATAGTCACACAGTACTTATACACAATAAAAGACAATACTCAGTGTTACCATAAAATAAAGGTACTTTATTTTAGTGACACAAGGCCAAAAATATCTTAGAGGCAATACTCTTTCTGGATGTAAGTATTATATACAATATACACACTAATAATCAAAATCAGGTAAGTAAACATTCATAGAATAGTGCAAACAGTAGAAAATACGATAGATTGCAATGGGCCTAGGGGTAACACAAACCATATACTAAAATAGTGGAATGCGAATGTTGAATTCCCCCCTAGGCAACTGTAGTATGTAGAGGGGCACTGGGAGTGTAGGAAAACACCAAAGGTAAGTAAAGTACCCCACCCCAGAGCCCAGGAAAGCAGGAGTAAAGTACAGCAAGTTTTCTCAGGACACTCTACAAGTCGTGATAAAGGATTTTGCAAGAACCAAGCAAGACTGCAAGCAACAAACAATGGATTCCTGGACCTGAAGACCTGTGGAGAGAGGAGACCAGGTCTAGAAGTCGAAGAAGAGTCCAGGAAGGACAGGAGCCCAGGAAGGACAGGAGCTCCTGCCAACCTAGAAGAAGGTGCAAAAGTGGATTCTCCGGTCAGAAGAAAAGCACAGAAGACCAAAAAAGAAGATAGCTGCGGGTTCCTGCATGGTGCAGGAGATGTCCCACATCGAGTTGTTGAATGTAGGCTGTTTGCGTCGCAGAATTCCACCAACAAACCTTGGTTCAAGCAAGTACGCGGTTTGCGTCAAAAAGGAGCTTCCTGGACCCAGGAGGGACCTGGGGTCTCAACTCAGACTGTGGAGACAAATGGGGCTCTCACCACTTCAGAAAGCCCTCAGAAGACCAAACAGCACTCACTGGAGTCCCAGAACATGAGGATAAAGAAGATGCAAACAGCGTTCATCGCAGCACTACACTGGAAGGTCCCATGCAGCTGGAGAACAACTCGGGGAGCTGTGCATCACAGGATGGAGAGCTGGGGACCCGGGCTACGCTGTGCACAAAGGATTCTTGGAAGAAGTGCACCGAAGCCCAAGGAGCTGCAGAAGGCGCTGTGCACAGGGGTACTGTCGCAGCACAGGAGGCACGCTCTTACCTCTACCAGATTTGGACAGCTGGACCTTTGGACAGTCTGGGTCACTTTGGTCTACCACCTGTTTTCCAGGAAGCGTTCTCGTCGTCAAGAGAGGAGTCCCAGAGTACCAGTTGTCGTCGCAGAAGGGTGCCTGCAGAAGCAGGGAAGTGACTCCCTCACTCCACAGGAGATTCCTTTGGTTTTTCTGGTGCAGGTTGAAGACAGACAGTCCTCAGAGCGTTCACACCTTGGAAAATGTTGAAAATGCTGTCTGGAGCTGAAGTTGCAGGTCACAGGAGTCATCCTGGATACTTTGTTGCAGTTACAGCAGTTCCTGGAGCAGTCTGTGGTTGATCTGATAGTCAGAAGCTGTAGTAGAGGATGCAGAGGAGTCCTGGAGGAATCTTGCAAACCAAATCTTAGGAAACACCCAGAGGAGAGACCCTAAATAGCCCTGAGAGGGGGATTGGCTACCTACCCAGGTATGCACCTACCAGGAGGGGTCTCCTATGTCACCTGCTGGCACTGTCCACTCAGAGGTCTCCATAGGTTCCCCACACCTTGGAATCCAAGATGGCTAACACCAGGGACACTCTGGAGGAGCTCTGGGTACCACCACTGGGGTGGTGATGGACAGGGGAGTGGTCACTCCCCTTTCCTTTGTCCAGTTTAGCACCAGAGCAGCGACTGGGGATCCCTGAACCGGTGTAGACTGGATTATGCAAGGAGGGCACCGTTTGTGCCCTTCAAAGCATTTCCAGAGGCTCTGGGAGGCTACCCTTCCCTTGCCTGTAACACCTATTTCCAATGGGAGAGGGTGTAACACCCCTCTTCTAAAGGAAATGCATTGTTCTGCCTTCCAGGGACTGACCTGCTCAGTCCCCAGGAGGGCAGAAACCTGTCTGTGAGGTAGCAGCAGCTGGGGCTGCAGTGGAAACATCAGAGAGCAGGTTTGGCAATACTGGGAATCCATGGTGGAGCCCCCAGGGCCGGGGTGTATGAGATTGGCCCTGAAATACCAGATTTGGATTGGGGGGACAATTCCATGATCTTAGACACATCACATGGCCATATTCGGAGTTACCATTGTGAAGCTACATATATGTATTGATATATATGTAGTGCACGCTTATAATGGTGTTCTCTCACTCACGAAGTCTGGGGAATTGGCCCTGGACAATGTGGGGGCACCTTTGCTAGTGCAAGGGTGCCCTCACACACAGTAACTTTGCACCCGGCCTTCAGTAAATGAAGGCTAGACATATAGGTGACTTATAAGTTACCTTAGTGCAGTGAAAATAGCTGTGAAATAGTGTGTGCACTATTCCACTCAGGTTGCAGTGGCAGTCCTGAAGAAAGGTTTGTATGAGCTTCTTATGGGTGGCAAAATAAATGCTGCAGCTCATAAGGCTCTCCTGGATGCCCTGGGTACCTAGGTACCATATACTAGGGACTTATAAGAGGGGTTCAGTGTGCCAATCAGAATTTGAATATGGAGTCACTAGTATATAGTGACAAATTTGGTACGTAGAGAGAGCATAAGGACTGGAGTTCTGGTTAGCAGAACTTCAGTGACACAGTTAAGAATAGTGACAACACACAGGCCACAAACTATGAGCACTGGAGTCCTGGCTAGCAGGATCCCAGTGATACAGGCAAACACACTGAAAAAAACCTCACAAACAAGCCAAAAATGGGGGTAACCATGCTAGAAAGAGGCTACTTTCTCACAAATACTCAGCTAAAGGCTGCTTGAAAAGTTAGCTTTTGACATATCCCCACCTTGTTGATGTTGCTCTGCTGTTGTAAGTTTCCTTACATTGCAATTTCATTTCCAGTTGCTTGCTGTGTAATTAGTGTAATAGGTATGTTTTCAAGCCTATACTCATTGTTTTGTCTTTGAACAGGTACCTTCACCATGACATCCTCATGTGGACATTTCAGAGTTGTGACATAGGTAGGTGTCTGATGCTGTTCTGGCATACAAAGTGGACATGGATTGTTACAGGTAATGTAGCTCAACGATTTGGGGTGTATGAGGCCTGTGCCAAGACAGCTTGCATAGTGTTTGGGTGGTAGGTCAGAAGTACACATTGGACTTGTTTTGTGTACTGTGATAGGCCGATTGCATCCTGTGTGTCATCATGTGGTCATGAAATATGTGTCATAGATTGCGACCAAGTCACTATACCTTCACATTGGCTATTCAATCTTCTTGTATGACCTGTTTGTAGCTGTAGATGTGCTTCATCATTGCAGGCAACAGCGCATGTGCCACACCAATGACATATGTTTGTACCATACCACCAGATGCATGGTCATTGGTTTAGGATGGGCGTGTGATCAGGGACTGTTGTACTGCCATCTGTCTGTATCTTGGATTAGGTGATGTTGGATTACTTTGGTGTGGTATGTGATAATGCTCGTAACTGGTGACGTCATCCACTTTAATGTTTGCCTATTTTACAGGACAATGTCTGACAAATCCCTTCCTTTTATGGTCTGGGAGGCTGCACCTTGGAATATGTACTTTGACTCAGTAAGAGTCACACATTCTTGTATCAAAAAGTCCAGACATATGGATAGCCTATGTGATGTACACTGGAATAAAATGTTTGTTGTGACCAGACACTTGCACGTATGTGTTTGTGTGTAATGGCTGCAATCCTGTGCAGGACACTGTGTACCTGTAACATATCCCTCCTTGCACAGGAAGGTTATTTCTTCATTTTTTGGTTCACATGGTTTTATATCTCCACATAGAAACGTGTTGACATTAGGCAAGCAGAAAATGAGTTTGTGATGGGTGAATTTATAACAATGCTGATGCAGAAAATAAAATGTAGACAGAAAAGAAGAGAAAAATTAAAGTTGAGATGTCAGTCATGGTGAAACCATTGGAGTAAATGCCACACCATTGGGAGCCTAAAGGCCAGACTACTCCTCCTATTGGACCTGGTAGGTGGTTGAGGATCAGTCAACAGAGTGACTATGTGCCACACAAAGGAGGTCCTTTAGGAAGAGGTCACTTGCTGGAAGTGGTGGGTGTCTTGCCATCCGCACCTCCTGGATTCTTTGCTGGTCATCCCTGCTAGCGTAGGAGGTGGGGATCTGCTCTTACAGAGTCAGGGGTGTCTGGGGAAGGTTCTTCCGCTGATAGGATCTCCCTTCCAGTGGCTGGCGCCGATGTAGATTTTCCTAGTGTTGATGAGTCAAAGGAAGGATATTTGGTTTAAAAAAAACCTGCTCAGGACTGTGTATGTCGCTCATCACCGCTGTTACAGAGGCCATGTTCGTATTATGGGCCTCCACCTGTTCTCGCATGTCCCTATGCATGTCCCTATGCATGTCCCTTTGTACCTACTTGATTTCCCGGAGTTCGGTCAAGACCTGGCCTGTCACGCCTTGCGACCCCTGATAGACCCCCAAGATGTGGCTGCTAGTGTCCTGGCCAGGAGCAGCCCCAGTGGTCTCACTCCGCTGGCCCACAGCATCCTCTCCCATGCACCATACCCCCACAGGCCCATGCCCCTGCCAAAGGATGCCCTCTCCCACTGGGTCCTGGACCCTCATTCTCCGAAGTGTTGCACCACAGCTCAGGATTCAGGACTGGGAGCACAAGATGGTAGGCACTGTGCATAGTACACAGGTTGGGGGCCAAATGGTTGCCTGTGATGTTAGGGCAATCTGGGTCGAAGGTGTTGATGTGGCCAAAGTGAGAATCACTGATGGTATCTGAACAGGTTACCTTGATGGGCCAGAACCATCCTCCACATCCAGATGTCCAGGAGTATCTTCTTCACTGAGGGCTTCATCCAGGGGGTAGTGACTGTCTCTTCTGTGGCCTCTGTCTGCTTAGTGGCAGCTCGACCTGTTGATGTGAAAGATACAATGTCACTGGTTGTATTGTGATATCTACCGCCAACAGTTTAGTGTTACATTAAGCATAGACCTTTTACAAAGTTAATTTGCAGTTAATCCTATTGTGGCAAGTACCCATGGTATTGGTTGTATTGACCTGATATTTGTGAAGCATGCTAATTCCATTTAAGTCAAGCAGCTACTGAAATGTGCAGATCATTAGCACTTGGGAGTATGGCCTGAGAAAGCCATCTTGCCAACCAGTGCATGCAATGACTGGCTAGGCAAGATATGCTTTTGGCCATTTTGAGGCCTAGTTGGTTGTGATACAGGCAGACCAAACTCTTTGTTATATATGTGTCTGGAGCCATCATATAGTCAGTGAGTGTGAATGTGTCCGTTGTCAATACCACTCCGGTTATGCATCTTTGCATTCTGGTCACTCCCTCTAATTCCCACCACCATACAAATGGTATCCTCCCAGGTGAGTAAACTTCAATTGAGTTTTAACAGACATGGGTTTTTGGGCATGTGAACACTGGGCTTGTGTTTGGAGTTTGAGGGAAAGAGGGAAAGAGGGCCCTATTACAAGTCTGGCGGTCTGAAGACCGCCAGACTCGTGGTGGAAGTCAGACTATTGCGGCTGTGGCGGTCCAACTGCCACATTATGACCCTGTCGTTCAGACCACCAAAAGACCAATGTCTCTGCCATGATCTTTGATCCCGACGGGATGACGGCAGTCATGGTTGTAATCAGCCACAGAAGCACTGAAGTCAGTGCCACTGTGCTGATTACAACCATATTCTCCGCCAGCCTTTTCATGGCAGTTCAACTGAGAAGAAGGCTGTCAGAGAACAAGTGCTGGGGGCCAGAGGGGGGGCCCCAGCAATGCCCACAACATTGCTGTGGGCAATGCAGGGGCCCCCCTCCCAACACAGTCAGAATGCGCACTGTCTGCTTAGCAGACAGTGAGCATTCCAAGGGTGCTAGGGGACCCCCTGTGCGATGGCATTGGACTGGAGCTGAGTCTAATGCCACCGTGCATTTTCCAATGGGTTGACCTCCGCTGGTCAGCCAAGTGGAAAACTTGTAATGGGCCTGGTGAGGAGACTGCCAGCACTGTGGCGGCCTCCTCATCTGGAGTTTGGCGGTTGGGTTTTTCCGATCGCCAAACTCGTAATCAGCCCCAGAGCCTCCTGGCCTTAGCAGTCATGTCTCTCCCTCTACTACACACACTAGACACATGGTACCCTCCCAGCTGAGTTAACCTATGTTGAGAGTTGCCAAATAGGGTGCTTTCGATGAATGAGCACTGTTCTGGTGTTTGGAGTCAGAGAAACAGTGCGTCCCGGGAGCTGCAGTCAGGTTATTCCATCTAGTTCACACACTTTTCCAATGTTATCCTCCCAGATGAGTACACCTCATTTGGGAGTTGACACATAGGGTTCTTTGGACAAGAGAACACTGGGCTGCTATTTTGGGTTATATAAACAGTGTCTCCTGGGAGTTGCTGTCATGTCAGTACCTGTACTACAAACTATACAAATATTATCCACCCAGGTGAGTACACTTCATTTGTGAGTTTCCAAAGAACGGTATTTTGAGAAGTGACCACTTGACTGGTGGTTGGAGTGACAGTAACAGAGCCACCTGGGAGTTGCAATCATGTAACTCCTCTATTACACACACACTATGCAAATACTATCCCCCAGGTGAGTACACCTAATTTGTGAGTTTTCCAAAGAAGGGTATTTTGAGTAGTGAACACTGGACTGGTGGTTGGAGTGACAGTAACAGAGCCTCCTGGGAGTTGTAGTCATGTACCTCCCTGTACTACATACACTATACAACACTATGCAAATGGTATCCCCCCATGTGAGTATACTTCATTTGTGAGTTGACAAACAGGGATATATGGGCAAGTGACCATTGTGCTGGTGTTTGGAGTTACAGATGCAGGGCCTGCTGGAAGTTGAAGTTATGTCACTCTCTCTAGTACACACGGTATGCAAATGGTATTCTCCCAGGTGAGTACACTTCAACTGAGAGTTACCAAACAATGTTATTTGGACAAGAGAACATTGGGCTGGTGGTTGGTTTTACTGGCACATAGCCTTCCTGGCCTTAGTAGTCATGTCACTCCCTCTACTTCCCATCTTTGACAAATTGTGTCCTCCGAGTAAACTTAAATTGAGAGTTGCCAAACAGAGGTGTTTGGGCAAGTAAATACTGTTCTGGTGTTTGGCATTTCTGAAACAGTGCTTCCTGTGAGTTTCAGTCAGGTCACTCTCTTTACTACACACACTTGACCAATGTTTTCCCCCCAGGTGCGTACACTTCAATTGAGAGTTCACTAACAGATATACTGTAGCATGTGACTAGGGTTTGTAGTCTAGTGTCTGTGTCATAGTTTGACTCTTGCTCTAGGCAAGACTGCTGGTTTAAGGAGGACAGTAATTATGTTTGTAGGTGACTATGCCAGTCCTACAACAAATCGCAACTGTCAGCCCACCCCTTCCGGCTTACAAGCAGTACCTAACTGAAAGCCCAGACAGTAAAATGTGATTTGTGGCAGCCTTTACGCATGGACTTAAGAGTGCAACATCTCAGGGAGGTCGTGGTTAAACGGAGATTATCTTTTTCTCACATGAGCAACATATCTCAGTCATACACAGGCAAATAAAGTAATGCAGTGACATTTTCTATAGCTTGTATTAACAAGACTGCAATCTACTGTGTAAATTGCATGGGCTGCAATGATTAGGATAATGAAGAATGCAAGAAACAGAATGGTAAAAACAAAAGTCATGAATAGAAAGACCCCCACCATCTTGCAATAACATAAGATGTTAAGCAGGTGTGAAATAAATCCCTATACCCTGGCATGATAAACCTAATCTCTAACCTAAAGAGAGCTAGGTGTGGTTAACCTAATCTGCCAGTACCATGTCCATGAGAAGAGTCCCCCAACCCTCATTACCTTGGTATGAGGTCTCTAGATCAGACTCCGTATGGACACGAAGGCTGGGTCTGCATCAAGGTGACTTGTGGTACAGATAGCATCAATGGCATCTGGTAGGAATCCCTCCAATTATCTTGTCTGTGTGAAATGTATTTATAAAGATGTGGTAGGACCCCTGACACAGGTATGCTCCCAAGCAATAGATAAGATGGCATGCTTGGGGCGGCAATTATATAAACAATTCCCTGAAAAGGTACATTATGGTACTGTCACACGAAAGTGGGAAAGTACATGATGTGAATACCTACATATCTCATTTACTTTTGACGCTGGTAGTGACGCCTTTCCAGAGTGGCACTGAAAACGTGAAACTAAAACATCTTCCTAACTATAAACATGACAGCCATTTTGGAAGAAATAATTAAACAAATGTGCTAAAACAGAGCAAGCTAAGTAGGTTAAATGTCACTGGGTGACGGGGGCACAGGCCTGCAAGCCAGAAGGCTAAGCTAACTCCTGATTCCCATTTAAACTAAATAGGATCCACTACATGTCAGTGCCTGTTCTACACACTCTTGACATATGTTATCTCCCTAGGTGTGTACCCTTAAATTGATAGGTAACAAACAGGGGTATTTGGACAAGTGACCACTTGTCTGGTGTTTGGTGTTATGGAAACAGTACCTGGTGGGAGGTGCAGTCATGTCAGTCCCTGTACTACACGCACTATACAAATGCAATTTCACTAGGTGAGTACACATCAATTGTAAGTTGACAAATGAAGGTCTTTGGACAGGCGAACACTAGGCTGGTGGGAGGAGTGGCAGTAAAAGTAGCAAAAAATGTGAGCTGTGAGCATGCATGATATAGCGTTTTGGTGACATTTTGGGGGTGATTTTAACCTTGGCGGACGGCGGAGGCCGTCCGCCAAGGTACCGCTGTGAAATGACCGCACCGCAGTCAAAAGACCGCGGCGGCCATTTAAACATTTCCGCTGGGCCGGCGGGCGCTCTCCGAAAGAGCGCCCGCCGGCCCAGCAGAAATGCCCCTGCAACGAGGATGCCGGCTCAGAATTGAGCCGGCGTAGTTGCAGGGGTGCGACGGGTGCAGTTGCACCCGTCGCGTATTTCAGTGTCTGCAAAGCAGACACTGAAATACTTTGCGGGGCCCTCTTACGGGGGCCCCTGCAGTGCCCATGCCATTGGCATGGGCACTGCAGGGGTCCCCAGGGGCCCCGCCGCACCCCCAACCGCCATCCTGTTCATGGCGGGTTTCCCGCCATGAACAGGATGGCGGTAGGGGGTGTCTGAATCCCCATGGCGGCGGAGCGCGCTCCGCCGCCATGGGGGATTCAATGGGGCAGCGGTAAACCGGCGGGAGACCGCCGGTTTACCCTTTCTGACCGCGGCTGAACCGCCGCGGTCAGAATGCCCTCGGGAGCACCGCCAGCCTGTTGGCGGTGCTCCCGTGGTCGGTGACCCTGGCGGTCACCGGCCGCCAGGGTCAGAATGACCCCCTTTATGTGTTGTGACTTGCCAGGCTCCACTCCCACAGGTATACTTATCAAGGCCTCAGGATGCAGGATGAGCAATACCTTCTCTTCCCAGTGAAAGAGATGTAATGGGGCACTGAGAGGGCCACAGACAGTCTTCTTGGCCTGCAGCTGGTGACTGGAGACCAGGGAAGGGATTTGCCCCTGAGGTAATTCGGCCTCTTCCTAACGCCCTCTTTTGTGTGCAGGGTGGTGCCTACAGCAATCACTCTGTCGAGTATCCTGTCCCACATTTCCATTTTATCACTGAGAGGAGTGTGCAGGACTTGTGCTCCAAACAATCATGGCTCTACACTTAACTCATCTTCTGAGAAATTTAGGTTTTTTGGAATGTGACATGGTAGAACAAAAAAAAAGCAAGCAACAGTGACTTACTTAATAGGGGAAGTGCAACAGGGTGTGAATGGACAAAAGTGTGTACAGCGTTCAATGGGATGGTGAAAAAAGGGATACCTAATTATGTATGCTACAAAAAAAAGTGCCCTGGCTTGATTGTCTTGCAGTGCAAATGCAAAGGATTGTGGTCTGTGAAGGGGTTTGTTTTATAGTGTGCTCTGCACGTGTGTCCAGTGTGACAATGTGTGCCAGCTGTGTTGTTTTCAAATTCAACCAATGTGCTGTGTATTACTTAGGTGACCGCGTACCATTGTGGTTCTGACCGCCATTATCTGACTGCCATGGGGGTCAGTCACGGTGACTGTGCGCTAGTAATAAGGTCAGTAGTTGGTCGCTGTGCTATTGGCACTAGAGGTGGGACTGCCTATTTCCATGTTGCCCCGCTGCTGGCGGTCGGGCTTTTTTGGTTGGCGGTCGGTGGTCCTGCTTGTATAACTTGTAATAGGGTGGTCTGAAGGACCGCCAACATGGCGGTCTGGCATTCCAACTACCAAACTTGTAATGAGGCCCTTAGATTTTTATCTTATTTTTATTTTAAATACCCAGCATGAATTCTATTTCACCCAGTTTTGTTTTAATCCGATCATTTTCATGTAAGGCCCGTGGTTTACAAACTTACCCAGATGTACTAGTAATAATGTCTCAGAACAAAGCACAGTTCACTTTATACTTTTTTGAACGTTTTATGGAACTTTTTGGAAACATTTGTATTGCCAATTTCACAGAATGACATCAAACTTTACAAATTATCATTGGTGTAACTGCAGCAACTAAGCTACCACAATATGTTGGGCTTGAATAAAATTAATTAGAAGTGCCATGTCCGTTAGGAAGAGATATGTGGTAGAGGTCTGTGTTTAAACTGTTCTAAATGTTAATTGTACCCTTTTATTATAGAAAAAATTAATTTTATTAGAAGTATCTTATGTGCCCAGAAAATGTATGAAGTAGCGATTCTTGCATAAACTGTCTAATTGTTTTTAATTTTGTTGATGTGCATATTAGATTAATTGTATTTTTCTACTTGGAAAACCACCCCTGATTGTATAGTTGAGTTTTAACTTGTGTGCTTTTATGGTTTGTTTTTAACTGAATAAAGCTAATTTGACTGACTGTCTCAAGGCGCTAAAACCAACAAAGCTAGAGAAGTAGAGGTACAATGGTTTTCAATTTACACCAGGGATAACCTAACCTACACTTTACATTTTAACAGAAGCCCTATATAAAGAACAAACCTACCAACAAGTAAGAATGGAGCAATCAGTAACCCAAAAGAAACCTAACATTAGCAAACAACCCAATAGAATGTACGACATGCTACTATGTAAAGTAAAACTCTTTACTAACAAGAAAAGAGTACATTACTTAGAATTGATAGCAAAACACTAACCAATAAACTTAAATAAAGGCACACACTAGTATAACTAAAATATTTTGAACTAAATACTAAACAAATTATTTTTATACCCGTCAAAACAACAAATATGATTGAGACATGTTAAAAACATACAAATCACCAAACACAAAGCTCAAAATTACAAATTAAATAAAAAAGAAGTAAATATATCAAACAAAATACAAGATAGCACTTGACAATGACATCAAATACACATACACGATAAACTTTAACCTTTCTCACCCAAAAATAAATAAAACATACTGCTCTGTAGCTCTTCATCCATTTACATGCTATAAAAACATAATCCACCACAAACTATAAAAATAAATACATAAAGCCTATAAAAATGCAAACATGAAACAGATCCACTTTAAATCCAATTAAACAATCCAGCATCACAGGGAAAAATAAAAAATAAAGGAAAACAGTAAGAAAGAAACATTTGAGGAAACCCCAAAAAAGGAACCAAATTAATTTCATTTGAAACAAAACCCTGCAAAATCCAAATGTCCATACAATAACTTAGGATCTGTTAACCTATTTAAAAACATACAATTCCCACCCACAGAAAACACTGGGCCTCATTACGGGGCTGGCGGGACAACCGTTGCGGTCCCAGATATCTTCCCATAGGGCTATTACAACTTTCCCACTGGGCTGACCGGCGGGAAACGTGAGGCAGCATTGTTCTTGGCTACGGTTGAGCCCAGGCGGCATTGCTGCCGAATGAAGGGTGCACCAGCACCCTTGAAATGCACACTGTCTGCACAGTAGACAGTGTGCATTTCAAGGGTGGTGGACAGTGGGACTCCTGCCACAGTTATGGGCAGTCCAGCGTCCCCCTGTGGTGCCCTGCGCTTATTGTCCATCAGCCTCTTCATGGCAGTCGGACCACCATGAAAAGGCTGGCAGAGAACAAGGTTGTAATCAGCAGGGTAGTGCTAAGTTCAGCACTACCCTGGCTGATTACAACGAAGACAGCCATCATCCCATTGGGATTTTGGATCTTTTAACGTGGCAGTTGGACTGCCACAGCTGTGGTGGTCCGACCGCCACCATGTCGCTGACAGTCCTAGGACATATACCTCTATTAATAAAATAATTACAAATATTAATAATGTATTTGAAAAAATGAAATACCCTCTCCAATCTAAACCATTTAGTGGAAGGTGTTAGACACTAAAGGGGTGACACTTACTATCAATCTGCACCCTTTAGGTGAAGACATTGGACACCAAAAGGTTAAGATTTATTATTCCCACTCCAATCTGGAGAGGTATTGGACATCAAGGGTAAATTTACTATTACCATTCGAAACTAAACCATTTAGCAGAAGGTGGTGGACACTAAAGGGGTAAGATTTGCAATTCATACTCTAATCTAAACCACTTAGGGGAAGGTAGTGTTCAAGAGTAAAGGGGTGAAATTATCTTTATCAACTCCTACCTAATAAATCTGTGCAATATAATTAATAGTTATTGTTAATATTTATAATAAATGTAAAAAAATATTTATGTACTACACAACAGAAAACGTTATCATAAAGTCATAAATGGGCCACCAACAGGCTCGCCGTATTATGTGTTTGGTGGCCGAGGAAATAGAAGACTACCAGAGCACTGTCGCCACCGCCAGGCAGCACAGACCACCACGGTCTTCTGGAGGCATATACAGGCCGGCGGGGACCATGTTTCTGCCGGACTCATACAAGGTTTCACACCGCCAATGTCACTGGCGCAATACAAGCACCACATACCAGAAGGCAGAAACGAGCAGTTTAAAGCAAGACACTCACCTGCAGACAGCAATACACATCTGGAGCTGCCATGGAGCCATTCCTAAACTTCATGCTACTGCTCCTGCTCGCTGAAAGACAAGGGGTACAACACCGACGTGGATGACACCAACGGTAAGTACACACACATACCTGTATTAATAGCATGTATAACATTTTTTTACCGCTACCAAACACACTAAAGGGGGGGATGCCATGGCCAACAGCTACACCTATCTTCTCCGACAAACACACTCACATACTGCAACTCAAACACACACACATTTATAACATGCAAACTCCAGCCAGAACACACGCACACATACACTTCACGGCAATACAGCACATATACCCTCAGATACATAACACAGGCTCAGGGACATAGAAGGCTAAAAATGTACACATACAGCAACAATAACACAACCAATGCACAAATATAAAATAATTCCACAAACTCACACCCAACACTGGCCAGGGACTGCCCACACATACAATACACAAATACATCCATCCGCCATGGCACACACACAACACCCCCATCAAACAACTCTGCTATCGACACACACATAACACACACATACAACAATGGACTAACAATGCCATGCACAATGCACACAGAGACAATTCAACAAAAGACACAAATCACACCACCACAACACCAGCACAGCTGCAATGGGAGCAGCAGGAACATAACAGGAAGGAGGCTGTATTGGGACACATGTCATGTTGAACAAGGCACCAAACAACATACGCCCAGCAGTTGCACACAATGGAATATCAGGGACAAGCACTACCTATATCAATTGACTTGCACAGCCACACAATGGGGGAAGGGCAAAGCAACAAAGCACACACAACTCACACTCCATGGGAAATACCCTTACATCAACCAGCTGCAAAGGACACACACCTACATACACAGATGTGCACTCAAATGCAAACAACGTACCACAACTCAACACAGTTCAGGTCTGCATTGACAAAAGTCAAGAACACATACACTATGGGGGTCATTCTGACCCTGGCGGCCGGTGACCGCCACGGTCACCGACCACGGGAGCACCGCCAACAGGCTGGCGGTGCTCCCGAGGGCATTCTGACCGCGGCGGTTTAGCCGCGGTCAGAAAGGGTAAACCGGCGGATACCGCTGCCCCAATGAATCCTCCATGGCGGCGGAGCGCGCTCCGCCGCCATGGGGATTCAGACACCCCCTACCGCCATCCTGTTCATGGCGGGAAACCCGCCATGAACAGGATGGTGGTAGGGGGTGCCGCGGGGCCCCTGGGGGCCCCTGCAGTGCCCATGCCAAAGGCATGGGCACTGCAGGGGCCCCCGTAAGAGGGCCCCGCAAAGTATTTCAGTGTCTCCTTTGCAGACACTGAAATACGCGACGGGTGCAATTGCACCCGTCGCACCCCTGCAACTACGCCGGCTCAATTCTGAGCCGGCGTCCTCGTTGCAGGGGCATTTCTGCTGGGCCGGCGGGCGCTCTTTTGGAGAGCGCCCGCCGGCCCAGCGGAAATGTCTGAATGGCCGCCGCGGTCTTTTGACCGTGGTGCGGTCATTCGGCGGCGGAACCTTGGCGGACGGCCTCCGCCAAGGTCTGAATCACCCCCTATATGTAGACATCAGCCATATCAGGGGACAAGTCATTCAACATACATGCCCACACCGTACAAAACAAAAAGATACACATACTACTACACACACACAACACAATGCTATGACACCAACATTGCAGCAACATACACATACCCATCCCACAACACACACCCTTCCCTTGGGGGACAATAGCACTATACACAAACTCACATACTGCAAAAAACACCACATGGAGCAGCAAGCAGCCCAAACACATACAACTACAGGCACACAACCAAAGTCAGCCAGGAAAAACAGAAACCTAGGGAAGGAAAAGCAGGACAAAGGTGTATCCAAAACACCAACAGCTGGTTTTCTCGTAGTCCAAGGCCATAGGCCAGTACAAAAATGTCTGGTCAAAAGACAAAGGGCCTGATTACAACTTTGGAGGAGGTGTTAATCCGTCCCAAAAGTGACAGTAAAGTGACGGATATACCACCAGCCGTATTACGAGTCCATTATATCCTATGGAACTCGTAATACGGCTGGTGGTATATCCGTCACATTTGGGACAGATTAACACCTCCTCCAAATTTGTAATCAGGCCCAAAGTGTTGGTCCCCTACTTGACTGTCATGTAACCTCCACAGGTAGGGGCATCAAGGGGGCAGGCAGGCATCTCAGGGATTATCAGGAGGGGGTGGGGGGCTGGGTTAGGGCTTGGGAGGGGGTTTGGCTTTGGGCTTGGGGGGGGGTGACCTTCTCAGGAGGGGTTGACTTCTTGGCGGGGGAATGGCATGGGTGCCTGCAGGGGAGGTCTTGGAGGAGGAAGGGATGGCCTTGGGACGGGAAACTGATCTTTTGGGGGTGATACGGGGGTTTGAAGAACAGGGGTAAGGTCAAGCTCACAGAGCAAAAGTTTCTTTGACATACTGAGACGGTCATCAGAAGGGGGTCGGGATCTGGAGTTTGAGGGAAGTGGTTGTCTGACGTGAAGGTGTGGTTGTTTTGGGTGTTTGTGGGAGGTGTGCTTGTGTGTGGTGGGTGTCTGTTAGGTGGGTGAATGATAGTGTTTATGTGTTTGGGGCTGAGGGGGGTAGAGGTGCTGGGGGATGCTGTGGTGTGTGGTTGGGTGTCTGTTGGGGTGGTGACTGCAGGTTTGGAAGATGTCCTGCATGTAGGTGTGTCTGTGGTTGTGGTGTCTGCAGGTATGGTTACTGGGTGGATGTCTGAGTGTCTGCTGGGGTGCAGTCTGCGGGTAAAATAGGTTTGGTGGTTGCATCATTGATTCATAATACGAAGTCTGTGTCTTTGCCAGATGTTGTGTGTGTGATGTGGGGGGATGTGCCAGGCGAAGTCGTGACTGTTGCTGTGTCTGCAGGTGGATGTTGATTGTGTGCATGCCGGTGGTGTGTCTTGTGGTGCTTATGTTTGTGTGCGCTAACCTTGTCTGTTGAGGTGGATGCATGCAAGTCTGTCTGTGTGCTTTGGGTGGGTTGGGGAAGGGGGGATTTGGACTGCGAAGAGGAAGTTGGAGGGGGGACGGAAGACAAGGGATGACTGGCTGCTGTCAGTGTGGAGGCCAGAGCCTGAAATGATCTCTGTAGACCAGATATTGCACCATGAATTTCCTTGCTGGATCTGGAATTTCAGTCCTTGGATGGCCTTCGCAATGGTCGTCTGACCCACAGAGATTGACCTCAGGCGGTCAATAGTCTCCTCACTGAGTGAAGCAGGGCTAAGAGGGGCTGGGACAGAGGTGCCTTTGGCAAAGGAGACACCCAGCGTCTTGGGTGAGTGGGCACGGCCAACTGGGTGGAGAGCAAAAGGGAGAGCAGTGATAGAATAGGGGTGGCGGCCAAAGATGGTCCTGGGATGGTGCCCGAAGGGATCGGCCACCACTAGGAGGGGCCACTGGAGGAGGAATCTGATGATGTCAAGCCAGATCTGGTCTCCCCCTGGCACTCCCTTCACCCTCTGTTGCCACTGGTCCCCTCGCTGTTGATGGTCTTGTGACTTGAGGCCCCATGGCCAGATGCTTCCCCCACTTAGCTCGGCCCGTCTCCTTTGCCTGCCGGTGCTGATGCTGCCAAAAGAAGGTGATGTAAGTTCATAACATGTACATCATGACACAGCAATCACAACCCTGGGAGACAAAACATAGCATCATGACAAGTGCCCACCGCATAAAGTGATAGCAAAGTAGCACCGTCATGTGCCAATACAAAACCATGCATCTCATCTGAAATCACAAAGGTGACAGCTGAGCTAATCGTGGTCATACATAACTACAATAGCATGGATGAGGTGTAGCTACCACACTAACTATGACACAACTAGGTGACAAGTCCACATCAAACTTTTGTCACAGCACTCCACATTGAAGCAGTAGCCAACAGTTGGATGCCATTGTTAGGTACCCTACCAATCACATTCACATAAGCCTATGCACACATTTAACTTCCATCAACATGATGTCTCAACAATAAGTGATGTTGGTAAGGAAAGGCAGACAACATTGGTACTAACATGCCATGCCTGAATTAGGTGACATGGAATCAGCCATTTCACAATGGACCCCTCAAAACAATGTACAGCTCCACAAGTCATACCATTCAAAAATTAGTCAAGGAGGAAGTAGCAAGGTCACTCAGATGTGCACCACAAGTGGTCTTGCATGGAACAACAATTAAGTCAGGTCCCAAAACTCAAGGACAGATGTCGCCAGAATATAGACAAGAATGGCCCTTTTAGTCCTAGGATATTCTCCCACCAATATCTCACACCCATTTCCATGTTTACTTCTAAGTATTGGTGTAGTAGACGACTGAACCGTGCAGGAAGGAGGGGTACAGATCTAGCAATCACTATCAGGAAGAAACCAAATCTTTGTATAATGACAATCTACATCACTACCCACATATCAGACATGACAAACATATGTATGTTGATGATTCTCTGAGCCCTAACACATCATGCCAAAATCACTGCAAGCCAATCCATGATGCATCCATACAGTCAGGGCACAATTCCCAAACAACACACAAGTGCTGTGAGCCGACAACCATCATTCCATATCAAGTACAAATTATCATCATGTGGATCAACAACCTGCCCCTACCTGTCATGTCCATCCTAGCTACTACAGTTTTACATGACATAAGACATACTATGAGGCATTAATGTTCCTGTCTGACTACAAATCATGGTGACACAGTCCTGTCTGGAGCATCACAGTAACTGGACAATCTTTGCAGATGTGTCGTAATGACACCCGGACCCCAGGAACATACATGTAAGACTTTCACCACATCACCCAATATGCATGGCTAGCACATGCCATACATCTCCTGCACATATATGTATTCTAATAGGAATGGAGCACATGCAGGCACGTTTACACAAGATATGTGTACTACACTGATGACACATCAACCCTGGTAATGCACGTTCACCACTTAACAAGGGAAAGTAGTATGCTACAGCTGCCAAAAATTAAGATGTAAGTCATGTCACATGTATGATGGACACCCATGCATCACAGTGAGGCACCAGCACCCAATATACAATGGAGAAAACTTGCAGCTTGTTTCAAGATGTCAACCTACACATATCCCCAGACACATGACATGGGGCAATGATTAATATCCTACTTACCTTTGGACTGTAACATTTGTCTGGAGTGATCTGTTGGTGGAAAGAAAAACCCACCAGGGCAGTCAAAACAGGATATCTGAACAATAAACGCAGAAATATATATGCTCTATGCTGGGCTTTTCGACTAAGGGTTTACCATAGTTTATTCCTAGGTCCCACCTACAAAATAGATGAGCACACCAGTGTGAAACACATGGGACGTCCTCACCAATTTGATTCCAGAAGATATGTGACACATGACACATGCTACATTGTCGGGGGGCAGTCTGTCCCTCACTCAATCACCTGCAAAAGGTTCAATCATGATCATTCTATGGACTCATCCCCTTGTGGCTGCTGTGCAGGCCTCAAATGCCCATCCAAGGCCGGATAGGCCACCGCCAAAATGGGGTCATGATCCAACAGGTACCCTGTCCTAATTGCGAGGACATCCCCAGCCGGGCCTCTGCGGTCTTCCGGGTCCAGCATCTGAGGCCCTCCCACCTCTTTCGACAGTGGGTGCTCCAACACCGGTGGATCCCCCCCAGGGTCAGCACCTTCTTGGTGATGGCACATCAGATCCCCTTGTTCTGATGGGCGTTTACCTGCACGGATGAAATGACAAGAGAGAATATTATGTCCACAAGTCCCACACAAAATGACTGAGTCACATACATGTCAGTGCACTTAGTTAATTACGTCCTGTGTTGACCATCACATCCACCTGGGTCATATACTATGCACTGGACTCAGGGACATGCCTGCAAACACTTAAAATTAGGGAGCAATATACACACTTTCCAGCTCAGGGTCTGCACTGTAGGTAGGTAATCAGTGACTTGGATGGGACATGAGCTAATCACATGCCATTAACCAATAACACGATGGAACACATCTCACAATGTGGCAGTTGAAAGGTAAAGTACACTGCAAACAAAGCACAAAAATACATTCACTACCACTAAATGTCACCTCTGGCACTGAGTCTTGACATGTTACAGCAAGCCTTTATACAGATTCACTGTCCTTGGACCACATTTAAGGGTGTAACATGTTGAGCAAACAAAGAGGCAAGCCTGTCCATGTGTCAACATGTGCAGATACAGATGCAGGCACCTGCTAGTTCTGGTGGTAGGAGTCTGTGTGTCACATCCATATTTAGGGACAAACATCCACACATGTGTGTTCACAAAACCTATTACCATATAAGGAACCTGGCCCTGCATTGTACACGGTCAGCCCCAAAACCATAACAGCAGAGTCCAAAATCATGGCAATCGCTCTATAGCACACTGCATGCAGATGTGCAATGTCCAAAATATTATGTGCCTGCACCGGACACATCAGAGCTGGATGAAAGAGACGACAGGGCAGTGGCATTAAGGGATAGGTCAAGGCTTTGTAACACACATTGGGCCTGATTCTAACTTTGGAGGACGGTGTTAAACCGTCCCAAAAGTGGCGGATATACCACCTACCGTATTACGAGTCCATTATATCCTATGGAACTCGTAATACGGTAGGTGGTATATCCGCCACTTTTGGGACGGTTTAACACCGTCCTCCAAAGTTAGAATCAGGCCCATTGTCAGATATGATATGAGCACATCAATCACAGATTGTGATCCTGCCCCAATGCAAATCGCATAGTAATCAGTGGACATGCCCTCAGGAAGCTGCATATTGGTTGTGGGGCATGATTTTGCCCCATCCCATGCTGTCCAGGGATACAGGGAGTGGGTACTGTGTCCCACTTGTTGTGGAAATGGGAATCAATACCAACCCAGATGTCCAGTTATGGAGTGACTGTCACTACACAGCCCCCCTTTCTCTGCAGGCTGTGCAGACAGGCCTACATATTATACCATGTCCATAAACATCACATGCATCACAGTACATCATGTAGTCCACTGCCAATTTACAATGGCTGCCTATATGCAGAGCTGAGGGACAGAGTGAGTCATTAGGCCATATGTGGTCAGAGATCACTGTGCAAAAACATAAGGAGCACACATGGTGGCCAACCAACAAATACAACATGCATTCAACCCTACAGGTGTCATGCAACCACATGTGACTACACATTGCAGACATCTAGTGGCAAGATTAGGCTAGGGATGGCTGTCAGAATACCTCATCTAGACATCTGCATGAAACGAAAGTTGGTTCAGGGAACACTCAATGCACACTCACCACATTGTCTCTGGACTACAAACCTGTCAATTGACATAGATACATGCCCATTGACTCAACCATTTATGCACACTGGCACCACCTATGGGGCTTTTCAGACACAATCATGCAAACTGGGCTTAAGCCTAGGATGATGAAAGATGTAATATGTAGGGGTACAGAGAAAGTTGTGCACATGGTGCACTTACCTGCTCCTCTGGTGCACCGTAGAGCTGTTCATATAGGTGTAGGACCTCCTCCACCAGTTTCTCTAGCTCTTCAGGTAAGAAGGCAGCTGCTCTATCACCTGTAGGATGCAGCATGATTGCTCACAGAGGCTGTACACAGCACCTCAGGTCAAGGAGATCTTGCTGGCAGCAGTGTCAGGAGTCAAGTGACAGAATTGGTAGAAAAGGACTGTCACGTCTGCCACGCGACCGTCACTGCTGGAGAACGCTGTCAGTGGGCCAAGACCGCCGCAGGCAACAATGTTATCCTACAGCAGTGTCTGCGGTGGAATCCACCTACAGCACTGACGACTTCCGCTGGCGGTCACAGGCAGTTCCTAATGTCCAGTGGAGTAGGTCAGTAAGCAGACATTTTAGAGGTATTCAAGCAATTACAACATATATTTTGATGCGTCACAAGCATAAAAATTATGTGCTTGCATATATTGTGTGCTGGCTTTGTCCTGTCGTGTAGTTCAATTGTTTCTGTTACAATGTAGGTATGTGGTCCTGCAGATGTGACACCATTATTGGGTATAGCCACCACCCTCTCTCACACATGTACACCATGATTTGGGGCATTGAATCACAGTCAGTTTATGGAGTAAGTTGGACGTGAGGTAGCTGACCAGATAGAGGTTTTTGAACACATATGTCGATAAGCAAGGAGTCAACGTTTCACAAATGGGCAAGTATCATCCCTGGTGTGTGTTGTGTATCATGTTAACAGTGACTCACATGACATGACACATTTCATGCCTGACCTGCATAATGTAAATTGCTAGGGACACATTGAATGACTGGCCCTATCTGCTGGGATGTCCCAGGCTATGTTCAGTTCTGTGTTGAAGGATGTTCTATCAGCAATGTTGAAACACCTGGACAGCTACATACGTTCCCTCAATGTGAGGATTTTGCCCATGTTACAGCAGTGTCCTATGGTTTGGCACACATTCCACATGTTGTAAGAGCCATTGATAGTGCCCATGTAGCCCTGGTTCTACCGTATGGGAATGAACATGTCTATTCGAACAGGAAAAACGTCCATTCTGTCAATGTCCAAGTAGTGTGTTTGGCGGACCTCTTCATTCCTCAAGTGTGTGCCCGGGACCCGGGCTCAATCTATGATGCCTTCATCATACAGAACAGTGCTATTCCCCAGCTGATGACATGAGCAGGCCTGGCTGGTGTCTAAGTCACATATGTTATATGTGCATGTAAGCTATGTCTTGGGTATTGAGAATATATATATATATTTTTTAATTTGACTGTTATTTCCCATATATATTATTTTAATTCTTTATTTATTATATAGGCTGTAGGCTGTATTAATTTGTTTTAAAGGGGAAGGTGTGTGGTATTTGTCAAATGAAGTGTAAATGTTTTAGGTGTTTCAATGCTTGTTGTATTAAATACAACTCTTCTTTAACGACATTTAGAATGCAAAATGTAGGAGAATTCTGGACATTGCCAGGTCCCTGAGGGCAGCTGGAGCTGAACTGATGTAAGGAAGAGTATAGATTAGATGTTCTTAATAAAAACCCCTACTTGGAAAACATATAAGAAAGACTATCTATTACATATCTTTGGAGCCCCTTATGTTCTGCATTCTAAATGTCCTTAAATAAAAGTCTTATTTGATACAACAAGCATTGGAACAACAACAAAAATGTACACTTCATTTGACATATACCACACACCTCTTCCTGATGTCGTCCCTTGTACGTGGGTAGCTGCCTACAGAGTTCACTCTGTCGACTATCTTTTGCCACATTTCCATTTTCCTAGTGATAGTAGTCTGCTATATTTGGGTTCCAAAGATATGTGGCTCTACTCTAATGATTTCATCCACCATGACTCTTAACTCATCATCTGTGAAATGTGGATGTTTTTGTGGTGACATGACGGTGGTTAAGAAGTGATGAGAAAAATAATTTGTAGGTGCTGTGTGACGAGGGGGTGGCAGGCGTAAATAGTGTGATGAGATGCAAATATGTGTTTTGGGGATGTTGTGAGGATGTGTGATATGTGCTTTGTGTGAGATGGTGGGGTGCTTAATCTATGGTCAGATTTGCTCTAATATTGCTCTGTCTTCTGTGTTTGGCCTGGGAGATGCAACGGATTGTGGTGTGTGGAAGGGTGTGTTTTATAGAGTGGTTGGTAGGTGTGTTGAGTGTGTTAATGTGTATCAGCTGTGTTTCTTTCTAATCTATCCAATGTGGTGTTGTGTATTGCTGTGGGGAGTGGCGACTGCCACGCTTTGCACCGCCATTGCAAGACCACCATGGCAAGACCGCCATGGGGATTTTCAGCTTGTAATAGGTTCGGTGGTTCGTTGTCGAGCTGGCAGTGCCAGTGGTCGGACCACCTCTTTCCCACCCTCCAGAGTCTTGGCAATTTTGGGATTTTGTCTGTCTTTTGGCAGTCCTGGCTGTGTAACTCGTAATACGTCAGTCTTTATGACCGCCAATATGGTGGTCTTTTGGTGTCCGGCACCACAGCAGTCTAATGGTCTGGCGGTCAGACCGCCAAACTCATAATGAGGTCCAAAATGACTAAGCAATGTACATTAATCATAAATTATATATTTAAAATAAATTTATAGTAACTATAATACATGTATAATATATAATAATTCTCTATTACACACATGAATATTTTTATTTGTTAAAAAATTATGAAACTGAGCATAATACAAATTAATTTGTAAGTATTGCAACAAGTATATTTTATATTTAAAAAAAATATGATTCCAAAAACTATAATACTATATGTTATTTTAAAAACAAACGTAAATTTCAATTCATACAAGGTTGTCTTCAAAATCAATAATCATATAAAAACTATATTAAAAATAGATAATATCAAAATGAAATTTTAATTTTAGAAAGTACACACATTCCAATAAATAAATCATAAAATATTAAAGTATTATATATTGCTAAACCTAAAGCATAAATTTAATTATATAATTTTATTTCACAATCACAATGTTATAAACATCTTCAAAACATATGTTACTAAGTAAAAACAATAAATACTTTTTGTAGAATATAAAGACATACAATTAATATTTAAATAAATATTATGTACAACAATAAATAGAACATTTTAAAAGTTCTAATAAATATTAAAATTATTATAGACAGACATAATTTATAACCATTATAACAATTAAATAGAATAAATTGTGGACATATTTATATAACAAATAAAACTACAATATTTATAATAAATAAACTACAATTACAAAACAAAAATAAATATTTAAATAAATTGTAATTTATTTAAAGAACTTAAAGTTACAAATATATTTTAATAATCTATCCACCCTTTTCCTCATAAACCCAACATCCTGTTCTTAATAAATCATAGCATCTATATTAATTAATAAATTATTGAAAATAATAAACATTTAATTATAATCAAAATAGCAAATTAACACTAAGGGCCCGATTATGAGTTTGGCGGTCAGACCGTCAGACCATCACGGTAGCGGTCCCATGAAGACCACTGCATCGGCTGTCTCCCGGCCACCATAATACGATGTACGCAGGTTGAACCGCTGACCGCGTAGACCTTTTGCTGCCCGCCAGTAGTACAGCAGGTTGCCAAGTTGGCAGTGCGTATTCTGTCGCCATTGTGGCTACGGCCAACCACCGAGCATATTATAAAAACACAGTTGATATGGTGGCCCTCTTGTGGCAGTTAGATGTGGCTGTCGGCTGTCGTGTTACGCTCACAGCAACGCACTAGAGGAGCGGCTATTGCATGGATTCAAAAACAACACTGCTGACATCCATTGGCCAATTAGACAGACCTGCAAATCACAATGTAGAAAACACCCCATCCCAGACCATGATCCTTTGCCTCTCCACTGCAGCACAGCAGGACAGAGACCACACTTCCTTTTGTCACATAGGCAGCCTTTTTTTCCTATCCCATTTTACACCTTTCACACACTTATTATCACTTGTCCCAAATATCACTTGTCTTGTTTAGTTTGTCACTGTCACCCACTTTATTTTCAGTCATGTCATGACTCAAAAATCCACATATTGTTTGGGGACCAAGTCCAACATACTCCTCTCAGTAGGAAAATGGAAATGTGTCAAAGGATAATTGACAGAGTGAATGCTGTGGACACTACCTTTCGCACAAAGGAGGATATTAGGAAGAGGTGGAAGGTGCTCTCCCTGGCCTTCAGACAAAACCTGGAATCCCTGAAGATTGGTGGTGGTCCTCACACCACTCTATTACAACTCTGTCCCTGAGAGGAGAAGATCTTGGCTATCATGCATCCTTTAGGTTTGAAAGGAATAGCTGGGGGAGCAGAGTCTGGTAAGTCACACCACAAAAACTGTCACAAAACTTCAATATACCGGATGCTCACAAATCAGCTTTTGCCCTTCTGTTGTTCATCTACTTTCATAACCTGCAATACCCAAAGTATCGGACACGATAGATTGCAAATGTGTATTGTTGTACATAACATCACAAGTATCAATCTCCATCATATGCCATATGTTGGAATGGGGTGTGTAAGTGTTTTAATATCAAAAGTGCATCCCAGGACCCATGGTGTGTGTCAGCATGTAAATGCAACCAAAACAGTGTGGCAACAGGTATGTCAGACTAAACATTTGTCTAGTGATAGGAGTCTGAAAGTGACATGACTACAACTACCATTAGGCCCTCTGTCTGTAGCTCAAACCAAGAGGCCTTTGTGCACTTTCCCAAAGACACTTCTTAGCTAGGTCACAACTGATGTTCACTCATCATGGAGTTCACCATTTGTCTAGTGTTGGGAGTCTGAAAGTGACATGACTACAACTAGCATGAGACCCTCTTTCTGTAACTCAAAACAAGAGGCCATTGTGCACTTGCCTAATGACATGTTAGCCATGTCACAATTGATGTTCACACATCATGGAGTTCACCATTTGTCTAGTGTTAGAAGTCTGAAAGTGACATGACTACAACTACCATGAGGCGCTCTTTCTGTAACTCAAATCAAGAGGCCATTGTGCACTTGCACAAAGACACTTGTTAGCCATGTCACAAATGAGGCTCACTCATCATGGGCTAAGCAATCTACATATCATGCTTAACTCTGAGGCGTGTATGCCTACCTAGCTTGATGTTGTCCTGGTAGCCCCTAATGACACTATTAATGCCATGAATGACACCTTACCAGCTTTATACATCAAGTAGTTGTAAGGCATTCAGCTGCTTTAGCCGATTGATAGTGGCAGGTAACCCATTCACTCTGCACTGCTCACATGATGTCTACTGCTACAGATAAAACCAAATTGTGTGTTCACCTCTATGTTAAATAACTAGACCTTGGAATGTATGAATACACATGTAACTTCTCCTTCTCCACTATGTTGCCTTAACTGTTTGTTACATGTCATGATCATTCCTGAATCCAAAATGCAAGTTATTAGCACATCTAACAAGCTGCTCAATCATAAACGTTTTTGCAACCTCCACAAAAGTCATGTCAACAACTTCAATACCATGATAATATATCACAATTGGAAACCCTACCTATTATCATTTTCCTTGGTCTTTACTTACTGTGACAATAAACATTTGGATGTAGATTCCGCACTTCCACCAATAACAATGTACTCTATTTCTCAACAGGTTGAACTGGAACTGCATCTGGGCAGACATTTCACACTGAAAAGATTCCCAAATCCACCTCCTGATGAAGCCCTCAGGGATGATGACACTCCAAGAAATGTGGACATGGATGATGGATCAGGCACTTGTGGTCAGCCTAGTCAGAAGGCAACAGTGAGTCTTGCTGTGCCCACATCAACACCTCCCACCCCAGCTGCTAGAACTCAGCTAGCAACATACCCTCCAACCTGTGTACCTAGCATAGTCAGTACAATCTTGTGCCCCCCCCCCCCAATCCTGGATCCTGAAGTGCAAATCACCACCCCGGACACAGTTGGAGAGGGAACCCTGGGCCAAGGGCCAGGCTTGTGGGAGTAGGGAACATGGGAGGGATGGTGTGGGCCAGTAGAGTGAGGCCACTGGGGTCACTTACGACCAGGACACCATTACTGAAGTCTTGGGGGTCTATCAGGAGTCCCAAGTCGTGATTGGCCAGATAGTAACCAAGCTCCAGGAAATCAAGTAGCCGCAGAGGGACATGTACCAACAGATGGAGACCCATAATTCCAACATGGGCACACTAAGAGGGGTGCTGATGGCCATTCATATAACCTGGAGCAGCGCTTTTCCACCACCATCTATCCCTTCCTGTGGTGCGAGTACTTCAAGGACATCTACATTTGTGGCAGACACAGGAAGGGAGGCCCTGCCAGAGGAATAAACACTGTCAGACACTCCTTCCTCTGCAGCAGCTGAGCGCCCCCTCCTCACAAGTAGGGACGTCCATGCAAATATCAAAGAGGTGCGGCTGGCAAGACACCCACCACTGCCAGCAAGAAACATTAACCTTAATGTCCTCCTTTGCATGTCACAGATTCACTCTGTGGACTAATTCTGGACAATTTCCCATTCCTGATAGGAGGAGTAGTTTGGACTTTGGAATTCAGATGATTTGGCATCTATATCTATGGTTTCATTCACCATGACTTGCTCCTTCACTTTTTATTTATGTTTGTTTTTGCACCAAGTATGTTTTCACCTTTACCACTTGCATAAATTCACAAGTCAGAAACTCATTGTCTGCTGTAGTAAATTTCACATTTAGCAATGTAGATATGCAAGACCATGTGAATTATACAATGACAAAACAAGCTACTTGTGTAAGCATGGATATACTGCATGTACACACTGTTTAGCTCAGGATCATAACCATGCCACACCAAAACATACGTACAAGTATCTTTTCTAAGATTTTATTACAGTGTTCAAATCATAGGTTGGCAGGATGTCAGATACATAGAAAATCAAACATGATTGAATCGTACTGTATAAGTGATCAAATTACAGGTAAAGACCTCCAGAACATGGAGGGAAGGGATGCATCAGACATTGTCCTGTAGAATAGGCAAAAATGAATTTGGTTGATGTCATCAGCTGGAGCCATATTGCCTACCTCACAAAAGGAATCCAACATCACATAATCCAAAATTCAGATAGATGGCAGCACAACAGTTCCCGATAACAAGGTCATTGCAATCCAGTGTCTGCATCTGGTGGTATGACACAAACAAATGTCAGTGATGTGCCACAGGCGCTTTGGCCTACAATGATTAAACACATCAACAGCTACATACACTTCAAACAAAGAGAGTGTTTAGTCAATGTGAAGTAAAACTAACATGGATTTGGCCTACAACTACATAAGTACTGACCACATGATGGCACACATAATGCACCATGGCCAGCACACGACAAGGAACAAGTCTAATGTAGTCTCCTTAACTTCCATCCTATCACTATGCAAGATGTCTTGGCACAGGTCTTGTACATCCAAAGTCTGTGATATACAGTCACAGGATCAATCCACGTCCACTTCGTAGGTCCCAACAGCATCAAATACCTGCCAATGTCACAACTCTGAAATGTACAAATGAAGATGCTGTGATGAAGGTACCTAAACAAACACTAACAGTTATAGTTTTGAAACCATACATATGACACTTCGCATAGCAAACATCTGGAGAACGTAGTCCATGACAAAAATCTGACAAACAAAGCAACATTTACTGAATGTGTCAAAAGCTTCATCACCAAACACCCTTTGCCCGATTTCTACAGAGCTTAAGCCTCCTAATACTTTTCAAAAACCATACTTCTCACATCATCACAACAAGAGTTCACTGTACAGTCAAAGTCATGACATCTCATGGCATACTTACACTCACGAGAAAAAGCTGTCAATGAGGTCTTGTTGCAAGTTAGCTTCTTCCTCTTCACCCACTATCATTAATGGCATTTCAGGATCCTCACCCGGTGGCACCTCAGGCTCTCTCTCCTCTGCAATGTAAGGTATGTTCCTACACAAGCACCTCAGGCTCTTTCTCCTCTGCAATGTAAGGTATGTTCCTACACAGGGAAATGTTATGGGACATGCAGCAGGCCATGGTGATCTGACACAAAACCCCGGTTTAGTAGAGGAGGGCTCCCCCAGCCTTGTCCAGACAGCAAAATCTGGCCTTCAGGAGCCCAAAAGCCTCCTCAACTGGCCGCTGTGATATTCCATGGTCCTTATTGAAGTGGACTTCCCCTGGCATAATTGGATTTCATAGCGGTGTAAACAACCAAGGACGGTTGGGATATGCTGTGTCTCCTGCTTTGTAATGGAGTATAAGAGCTACAATGAGTCACATACTTCCTGATCATAGCACCTGACATAGCACACACAAAGTTAGGACATATGTTACTTACCAACAAGCTAGGCCCTCTCCGGTTGCAATTGTGGCATCAGTTGGGGTATGGTGCTGTTCCACATTACAAAGGAATCATGGTCTGAACCTGGACACCGAGCACATATGCTTTAAGTGTAGAGTTCTGTCAAGCAGACAACTTGCATGTTGATAGAATGGAAGGGCTTCATGTTTTTATAAACTTTTTCACTTGCATGCAGTGGCACTAATGCAACATGGCTGCCATCAATGGCTCCCACCAAATGTGGGAGATGACCAAATTCATATAAGCCAACCTTCACATTGGCTAAGTTCTCACGTCTGGGGAACCTAAAGAAGCTGTCACTGAGTTTCATCATTGCTAATAGAACGTCTTTTAAAACACCACTAAACGTAAGTTGTGACATACCACCAGTTATGGCCACTGAATATTGAAAGGATCCTGTGGCCAGACAGTGTAATGCTGCCATGAGTCTCACAATGGTTGACATACATGTTGAATTAGTGTTTTGATGCATAAGATCTGGCTCCAACTGACAACACAGATCTTGTATAGTTTGCCTATTCAGACGAAACAGTTTTATTTTATCACATCCCTTTCTTCCATGGCCTGAAGGTCTGGGAATGGATGGTACACTGGAGGTTGCCATCACCTCCCTCTCCCAGGGTACCTATGTGTGGAATCAAATAAATAGGTGCATCAGTCACTGTGTCCAGAGCTACATATATGATGAGTAAGACGAAAGTGATGTGACAAAACATTACTGGTTGAAAAACAATTACACACATTTCACATTTCAATTGTCTACTCCCCAAGAACCAGATATAATTCCCATTGTTGTCTACACATGTGTCTACAACATATATGTTCACATCATACACCTGTATGGCCCTCATGTGCACCTTGTCATAGAAATATATGTTTTCTCCTCCCAAAATACCGTCATCGGCTGTGCACATTCAACCAAGGTTATATGGCATTTATGACCAGTAACGCACTACACTAATGATTGTGCAATAGAAATTATACATCAATGGAGTATCATATATGTGTACGTTACAACACATTTGTAGTGGTAGTGACGCATTTACCAGTCAGCAATACTGTAGTTTCAACCGCTAAAATGGTGGATGCCTGACCTTGAATATTGGACTTTTGGAAGCTGCTGCCTCTGCTGGTGGAAGTCGATTGCGTTGTCGCGTAGGCTCTCATTATCCTAATGAGACTATTGGATTTTGAGCAACAAGATCGTCTACGATGTGGGGGCCTGAGTCTAGCCCACGGTAGATGATGCTTGTCACTCCAAATCCGGATTTTTGCTCCGACTAACTAGCAGTGCCTCATCTCTCCCAAATCATAGAGACAATTGGGCAGCCGAGCGCATGACATCTCAGTATTTCTCAGGGAAGTCGTGGTCACTCAGGTCACAACCGGTTCTCTCATACACAGTGCGGTCTCATATATAAATGACAAAAGGCAGTATACGTTTTAAAGATTGGTTTAATAAAACGACTGCATCTTAGATAGCAAAGCGTGAGCTGCAATAACCAGAACTACACAACACAGTAATATTAAAATAGTGACGATGAGAGTGAAGCATAAGAATAAAGCTATCATAGTGCCGCTAGGTTATTTTCTCTCTAGGTTATATTTTTGAGCACAGCATCTTAAGCTCTAAGCCTGCATTTCAGGTTCCCCTGGGAGGACATCGACCCCCATACCTGAGCAAAGGCCTGTAATCTGCATCAGCATCTGCAACAGGGCATTCAGCATACAGTTGTTGGTCCCTGGCTGGAATCTCCCTCTTGACGTGTACTAGGACTAGAAAGTGTTTTTATAACTAACACGCAAATGTTCTAAGAAAATGTCCCTACGTAAGGATGTGTATTTTCTACGAATGCTGGAGACTAAACTTCTACCACGTTTACCAGCAATGTACCAGACTGTAGCCTTGACTGAAGCACAGAGCGATCAAGAATGCATTATTTGAGAACACAGTGCTGAACTAAGCTAAACAGTGTGATAGAAGAAATTAAAACAAGACCGTAAAGACTGGTTACGGTAAAATAACAGTGCGAAGCTGAATAAAATATATCTAGGGCAAAGTGCACAGCGGCCTAGTATGTTAAACTAACGCGCATGAAGCTATACTTAAAATGGCTACACTACACCCTCCCCTTGTCGGTAGAAAGTGGTTTAAGCCAAAGCTAAAATGCCCTAACCTAAAATATATCTAAAACCCTACTTAATTTTGACAAGTTAAGAGTTCACAAAAGCATACTTCTTGACAATTTATAAGTGAGCATGCGGCTTAGTGCCAAATTGTAAAACAAACAAAAAACGTCTAATTAAAACGGTTCCGAATTAATCATTTGAGTTGGAACGGAGGAGATCATCCACTTCGGCAGATAACATAACAGGTATGTCCATGCCAAAAATGACCAAGGAGCACGTGTGTTCCATAGCCCCAGTATCAACCAAGGCGGCATCCCGTGTAGTGCCCATTAACGACTTGATGGCAACTTCCTCCCGCAAGGGTAGCTCGTAATCAGCTTCTCTTAGCAAACGCAACTGCAGTGCGCATGTCTGGTAATGAACCCTCAACGAGAACGTCAACAGATCAGCATCAATCACTGAGGGGCGTTGCTGTGAAAGACAAACTTCCAGTGCATGTTCAAAAGAGCACCAACGGCACAGAAACACGGGCTGCCCACAATCCAAAACCGGTCTGAATGACAGAGACCAGTCACACCCCAAACGTTCCAGGAGTGTTACTCCAAACTGCTGCATCATGCGTTCACGACACAGCTGCGCTGATGGGAGCGCCTTCATTTGTCCTTGTGGCGGTGGGACAGCCATTGCGGAAAAACAATAGCAACAGCAAAATGCCGGCTAATAAAGCCAAAGTTATTGGGAATCCCCCAAAAATGCTTCCGAAAATTGAGTGAATAGCCGAAGGCATCAAACCGAATATAGTGGAAAAGGTGTGAACAAAACCAATACCAACAGCTTTGAAAAAATTTGCTAATCCAGCCGTGCTGGACGCAATAAATATATGTCCCACGAGTTCACCAAAGTGTCTCGGAAAGTTCTTATTTACCAGGGACTGTATTTCTGCCGACGACCTTGTCACTTGAAGTGCGCAGGTCTCGCAAGCAGATGTAAGGGCCACATGCTTCTGAAACAATAAAGCCTTCAGTCTACTTAACTTGTCAAAATTCACATTGGAAGTAGCAATGTGAGGCCAGATATCAGCTACCTCCCTAAAGTTAGTCGGGGGAAACAACACTTTCCCGTAGCATGTAACAACCTTAGAGACCGAAACAACGTAAACTATTCTGGCCCGCATGCCACAACAGTCTTCACTATTGAGGAGGACGTAGCTGTCATTTGAAAGCACCTGGAACGTGCGCTTAATCAAGGGGACTGGAACTCCCCTCAGATAGCAAGCCAAGTTTGCAACAAAGGCATTACACACCCCATGCAGGGACAGCTGCTTACAAATCATTGAATGGCTGACGGAAGTCTCGCATTCACTACCGCTAAGAAAGACTTCTTTCATACCATTGAGGCATTTGTACGAGAAGGGAAGCTCCCACACCTCATGGATGTAACTATCTCGCAACTTTTCATATCTGCCTACCGGAACGTGTTTCAAACAAGAAGTGAATTGTAATATAGAAATAGGCAGATTAATAACCCCGTTTATCAACCACTCTGCCAAAGGAATCTCGGCCACGGTAAAAGGCAGTCTTTCTATCTTTTCAATGTTAAGCATGACATAAGTCGCTTCCTTTTTAGCCATTAGTTGTTGTTGTCGCGTCAAATTAAAGGAAAAAAATATTTCCCTGGCACTGATGTGCTGCCACGGAACGCGACCCGCCTTCAATGTCTGAAGTGTCCAACCCAACTGCATAATGGACCTGGTCTGACTATGTCCATGATATAAAGAAGACATATCAGATCGTATAATGTCTATAGCAGAAGAAACAATGTTGTTAATTGTATATATCCGGTCGGACAAGGTGAGAATCCCATTATCCACAACAGCTAATGCCTTTTTCAAATTTTCCTGATCTATCTGCCTTAACCGGGCTGCAGCCTCTTGTTGGGAAAGTTTCCATATTTCATTGTATACCTCATACAAGAAACGCTTCCTACGTGGTATCTTTGGGCCTGATAAGAAATCAAGTAAGTCAGTGTTGTTAGACAGGAGATTGAGGTGTGTCTTAACCGCATCTAGTGAGGATGATTTTAGCCACTGTTGGCAAAATTTTCCTACACTATGGGCCAGATGTAGCAAAGGTTTTTACCCATTCTGTGTCTATGGGAAAAAGTGTTCATACATATGGCCCTATATGTTGTAATTATGTCAGCATGTTCTGGTGATATATAGCGAGGGTCTGACCTACTCGTTCGGAAACCCCCAGAGGAGGTGACAAAACATTGATGACACCCGTTTGTATCTATCGGCCACAATGATCACCTGCCCGGACGTGTCAGTGAAGCATTAAACGTACCATTCTGGACCCACTCATTGAGCTCATTTATAGTTGCATTTGTTTAATTTTGCCAGTTATTAAATTTTGCAGGGGCAGGTATACTGGGCATGTTTAATTCTCTAATTGTTGCTAAGCCTAAACAACTTGTTTGTTGTACCGTTTCATTTAAAAAGATCATCTGAACAGGGATGAGACATGCTCTAAACAATGTTTCTCTACCCTTGGTCTGCCAATTTTTTGTTCCCCAAACACTTCAAATCAACATATTTTTACCAATATTCATAACCTTCAATTGATAACCGGGAAACAAAGGAGTCCGAATATATACATTTCGTGTTGGTCAATAACATGTGTACATCCTTAGTAGGAGTTACCTTAAAATAATATGACTCAGCATTTTTTTGATGTTGCCCAGAAAAATACGCAAACTTTTCAGTATAAGTTTTTTAACTCCCTTGTGGGGGAGTTGGGCAGTGTTCCCATTGTGTGAAATTAAATATCATTTTTGGACTGCTCGCTCTATGTATGAAGTGGTGCCCATAATAATTATAGCAAAACATATCACCATAATTTTCTCTAAACTGGTAAACATCTTCTTTTTCATAGACAGTATAATATTGCAATTCTGTCTTCAAAGAATCAACTGTTTTCACATCCCAATCATCAGATACAATGCCTGGTATAACTATATCATTCATGGATCATTTTAACACATATGGTATTTGAATAATTTCAGTGGGACCATATATATCAAACATTACTTTGTCCCACACAATCCCATCAGGAATTGGCACTGCAGAAATGTTCACAAAAGACAAGTCTCTTCGAATCTTATGTGATGAAAAATGTGGTTTTAAAACCTCCTCCACCTGTTCAATCGCTGATCTCTCAGAAGAAAATGACCATGTATTAACAAGAAAAAGGTAATGACAAAACCAATCCAAAGCAGAAAGGCTAGGACATTCAAGGAAAGCCACACATAGTTCCATGGAAAAATGAAATATGTTTCTTTAAGCCAATGTACTAGCTTACGTGCACCTGACAGATCAGCTGTCGAAGAGGCAAACGAGTCCGATAGACCGTCGTTGTAGTCGGCAAAGTAACCAGAGGCTGTTCGTGCAAATGGCTTAGCCCTGGCCAACGGTGGAGTTGGTGTTTCCTGTGGTGGAACACAATAAACAGCACCATCCATCTGGCTAGTAGTCGTAGTGACTTGATCAAATGTTTCTAAATTGCTTGTTGTTAGTGGAACTAATGCAAGATCATCATCCACCCTCCCCAAGCTCGGAGAGGTATCAGCGTTGGTATAAACAACTTGAAGCAGAACTTCTTCTCCAGTAGTTAGAGGCATTAGGGAACTACTGGACGTTCCTCTTGGTCGGCAGTGCAGGATCGGCCACATGTTGTAGTTTGACATGGTCAATGGAAATAAAGCGATTTTCTTTGGCACCTGGCAACGGTGGTAGAATAACAGTTCTGGTACTGTGTATCCCCAAAACAGGGACTGGTGCTCGATAAGAAGGGCCAAATTCTTTTTTCACTGCGACCTTTTCACGAACAAGATCCCCAACCTTGGGAATCCAGCTGGTAGGTGTTACTGGCACATCCTTAATTCCTGTGGAGGCAGCACGTTTAGAAGAGTTATCTTCACGGAACTGCTGTAATTCCTGTAAAACAGTGACACGATCATTTATGTCAAAAGGTGTTTCCGCTGCCTCCACGCCAGGACCATCAAGATCCGGAACAAACATTTGTGTTCCGAACAGGCACTCATATGAAGTACGACCCCCTAGGGACCTTCTGAACTCCATATAGGTGGGTTAGCCAACTACGACCCGTACCTAAGACTCTGCCCATTAAGGATTGCTTTAAATCACGGTTTAATCGCTCCACAACACTATTTCCCTCGGGATGAAATGGAGACAAGTACTGGAGTTGGACCCCCAATGAAGCCATGGTGTCCCCGAATGCCCTTGAGGCAAAAGCAGAGCCCTGGTCCGAATGGAATGCCGTAACTGCATATGTATCGACAAAAGACTCGCAAATCTTTAATAACAGTCTGAGTGTCAGCGGAGCATTGTGGCGACACCCACACAAATCTGGAGCAGGAATCAACAGTGACTAATATATATTTGTATGCACTATCAGGTGTTAATGGACCGCAATGGTCCAAGTACACACATTGTAATGGTCTATTGGAAATTAAGAGGGGTGTCTGCGGCGGGCGCTTGGCCGTGGAAACTTAAATTTGTTGACAGATGTCACAACAAAGGACATACTGCTTAGTCTCTTTATAGAGACCGGGCCACCAATAACGGGCCTGTAAGAGTGAAATTGTAACCGCCACACCAGCATGTGCAGATGCCACCCCCTCATGCGCCACTTTAATCAATTGAGGTCTTACATCTTCATTGGGGATGTCGCGTACGCCAACGCCTGGAATTTTAACCTCAGCGTTCAGCATACTTCCCATCAAGTATTGATATTTAAAAGGAAATCCTTTAGGATATGGCATGCCATCAACCGTAGCTTTTCCGGTAGCTATAATGTCTGTGTCTGGTTTGGAACTTGAACGAGTCACTACAGCTACAGTGGCGACTGCCACTGCTGACTTTGCGGCTTCATCAGCCAAAGTATTTCCAGCAGCGTGTATTCCAACGCGCTGGTGTCCAAGTGTATGCGCAACATGGACTTTGGGTAGCGTCTCTTTTAGGTCTGCTACCTTCCCCCACAGGAGTCTGTGTTTTATGGTGTTGCCTTTTGAATCTCTGAGCCCGTTCAAATGCCAGTAATTCAGGTATTCATTAAAAGACTGGACGCAATAATATGAATCACAAACAATCAGTGTGAACTGTGTTGGATCCGTACGATCTAGTGCCATCAGTAGAGCTTTTAGCTCAGCCAATTGTGCTGTACAATCCACTAAGGTCTGTGTATAGGTATGTTGGGGACAGAATTTTTCCCCCTCCATATAGCTGCTCACGACTGCGCATGCAGCAGAATATTGATGTTTAGTTCCAATCGCTGGTTACGCAGAGCCATCGGTGTACATTACTGCATGATATTGATCAATAGGCAAGGTGTCAGCGGGAACTGGATAGTCTACTTCATATTGTAGAAATTCTTGAGTTTGTAACTTTGGGTCGAAAATGTAGTCTGCATCAGTGGCTTTTAAAGACGTAGCCCATTGTATCCATCGTGGATGAAGTGCTTTTGCATTCGGAATGCTAGCTTTTGTAACAGCCTCCCGGGCTGGAATAGGAGAAACGACAATAATGCGTTTTCCTTGGGCAAGAGGTCTATCTTTAATAACAGCCATCTGCACAGCGGTGAGAATTTTCTCTGTGGGTGCAAAGCATTGTTCAGCAGCTGAATACAAATGTGATTTGTATGCAAACAGGACTGTCTCACCTTCATTAAATGTGACATAAGTAAAACCGATGGCCCCAGCTATTACCCAGATGACCAAATGTGTTTTATTGTCCTGTGTGTGTAAATGTTTTGCTGCTAGCATACCTGCCTGCAACTCTCGAAGAGTACATGTATGTTCAACCGTCCAGAATTTACTTGAAAAATCAGGACGTATTAACTCATATAAAGGTTTTATGTGTGGCATAATCAGGAATGTATGTTCTGCCAAAATTTAGAAAGCCCAACAACGATTGAAGTTTTTTAATTGTATTTGGTGGTTGCAATTGTGCACATTTTTCAAAAAATTGTGGCGCATTCTCTTTCCTTTACTCAACAGCTCATATCCCAGGAACAGGACGCTGAGGAAGGCAATTTTTGACTTTTTAAAGTTACATTTGTAGCCGAGTTCGGCAAACCCTACAACAATGCGGGCTACCCGTCTTAAATGTTGTAGTAACTCGTCATCCGTGAGATATATATCATCCACATATTAAAATGCTTCAGGGTCTATCTCGTGTAAAATAGCAGTCACACGAGCCACAAACAGTCCTGGGCTGTTCTTATACCCCTTGGTCAAATAACAGATTTTTTTCTGGGAGCCTAATGAGCTAAAGCCTGTTAAGTCCCGGCTTTCTGGCGCTATATTATGGCAGAAGAACCCATTCGAGATATCTAAAGTTGTTTTGTATTTTTTCCGCACAATGTTGCTCATTAGTGCAGTGCTATGTGAGTTTTTTATAGCATATGTACGTGTATGTATGTTTAAATGTCTGTAGTCTAAGACTATTCTGTATGAATGGTCCGGCTTAGCTACAGGGAATAAGGGGTTATTCATCGGTGAGACACAGGGTTCAATCACACCCTGGTATTCTAATTGCGTAAGTATCTCTCTCACCGGTGCCCTTGCTTCATGTTTTATGGGATACTGCGGTTGTGGCTGAGGTTCACTTTCAATGGGAATGACATGGTATGGAGAGTCCCTATCCCACCCTACATGATTTCTATATAAGGCAGGTGCTTGTGCTAGAGCCCACTCTATAGAATAGGACTCAGCAAGTTCCTCTGGAACAAGGGTCGAGAAGGAAGGTTTAATAACCACTTCTCCATATGGGCAGGTGCGGACAAAATCAGGCGGCCAATCTTGTTCGGCCAACAAGATGTCATATATTTTAACTACACGGTCCCAGAAGATTGCGTGTATAGTGCGTTCAATGTCTCCTTCCAGTTGTAGTGTTACTTTATTCACCCTATCGGGTTCGGAGACACGCATGTCCACTGTTTCTACTTGTATAAAGTCATCAGTTGCTTTCACCTCCAGATGCTCTAGAAGATTCCGGCGAACTATTGTGACCTCTGCCGCGCTGTCTAGCAGTGCTAGAGCCCAGTTCTTGTTCTTCAATAGAACCCTCTTCCTGAGTGGCATGTCGAACTGAGACAGCTGCCACTTTTTTCTTTTTAAATTGTTGTTTTTGTTGTACGAGTTTCTTTTCCTTTTTAACAGAAACCTCCGAAGAACGTTGTGATTCCTGTCTCAGTTTCACGTACTCTGTTCTCCGCTCTGATCGCCCACCTCTCTCATTTCTCTTTTCCGATGAGTCCTGAAAGGAACGAGATTGGCGTGTATCAGTATATCGATATCTATCAGGCGTTTTTATATTCTCTCTATTCCTGAGATTATATCTATTCTGTGGGGTCTCCACTCGTGGAGATTCTCCCCTTTCTTTTTTAGGTGTTTGTTGTTTTTTCTCCCAGCGTTTCTTATTACCCTCAGGTTGTTGTTTAGTATTATTTTTATTAATTTTACCCTGAAATTGAGGTTTTTGTGGTCTAGCCCCAAGGCTATCTCGACCGATACTTGAATATGTTTCCGCTATTATTTTAGGCAGCTCTCGCTCCTGATCTTGTTGCGGAACGTCATGGAGCCGCATGCGCACTGCGAGTGCAACTGCTTCCCCTTTAAGGTTACTTAGGATGATTGAAGAAACTGTGGCAAAATTGCCCATCAGTTGCATTCCCAAATCTAGGGCCGGAGCAGCCCCGTATTCATCTTGAATTTGTTTAAGCACTTCAGGTAGGTTGGCTAGTGTCGGTGTACCATGTGCCGTTGTATAGAGCGCGGTAACTACCGTGCCCCATGTGTTACAGTGTTCAACTGTAGGGACCATCCCAAAGGGCAAGCACATAGTTAATATTCTATGTTTATCCTGAGGTCCCGTATGGGGAAATTCTGCCTCCAGCGTATTCATTTTTTGTGCTAGCCAAAACGGAGTCTCCTCTCGTTTGGCCAGGACCTTACCCATAGTAGAATGTACAGTCAACGGATTTATACCTGGTGTTACTGCATGTGGTTGTGCTGGAGCAGCACCTGCTGGGTTTGTATTTAAAGTTTGCATCACAAATTGTACTAATTGTCTGTATATTGCTGTTAACTCAATGTATAAGCGTCGAAACTCAGCTAATGCCAAATTCACAACCGCAGGATGTGGTGTATATGTGGCCAATAAAGGCCAGGTAGGACCGTCATTACTTAGTGGACCTAACTGTACTGGTAATATTGTATGGGGTAGGTCGCCATCAAGCCAATTATTATGTTCTTGATAAGATAGAGGTATCTCTAAGTATGTGTACGCCCTGTATTGCCCAGGCGCGTTCTCAACTGTATATGTACGAAATGTATTTGTGTTCCCATCAACTGCTGGAAATGTGACCCAAGAGTAAAAAAGCTCTGTTCTATAGGGTGCGTGGGCGTCCACCACAAATGTGACTGGACCTCCCTGGGCCGTAAGGCCATGTGCTAGTAAATGTGCTGTGAGAGGTTGTCTCATGTTAAGAGCTATTTGTAAAACCTGGGGATTCGCCATCATAGAAGCACTAAGAGTTCAGAGAAGGCACACCAAGATGGGGTTTTTTCCTTTTAAGGTTCAAGCTTGAACATCCACCAGCTGAAAATAGGATTACCTATACGGCTGTGGTGGAAATCCTCAGTACCACTGACGTCTCCGTATACGGAACTGAGGGGTCATTATATAAAAATGAGACTGAGATATGCCGGTGGACCCGAAAATTAGAGCCTGACCAAACGTTGGCGGTGCCATGTCACGTAGGCTCTCATTATCCTAATGAGACTATTGGATTTTGAGCAACAAGATCGTCTACGATGTGGGGGACTGAGTCTAGCCCACGGTAGATGACGCTTGTCACTCCAAATCCGGGTTTTTGCTCCGGCTAAGTAGCAGTTCCTCATCTCTCCCAAATGGTAGAGACAATTGGGCAGCCGAGCGCATGACATCGCAGTACTTCTCAGGGAAGTAGTGGTCACTCAGGTCACAACCGGTTCTCTCATACACAGTGCGGTCTCATGTATAAATGACAAAAGGCAGTATAAGTTTTAAAGACTGGTTTAATAACACAACTGCATCTTAGATAGCAAAGCGTGAGCTGCAATAACCAGAACTACACAACACAGTAATATTAAAATAGTGATGATGAGAGTGAAGCACAAGAATAAAGCTATCATAGTGCCGGTAGGTTATTCTCTCTCTAGGTTATATTTTTGAGCACAGCATCTTAAGCTCTAAGCCTGCCTTTCAGGTTCCCCCGGGATGACATCGACCCCCATACCTGAGCAAAGGCCTGTAATCTGCATCAGCATCTGCAACGTGGCATTCAGCATACAGTTGTTGGTCCTTGGCTGGAATCTCCCTCTTGACGTGTACTAGGACTAGAAAGTGTTTTTATAACTAACACGCAAATGTTCTAAGAAAATGTGGCTACGTAAGGATGTGTATTTTCTACGAATGCTGGAGACTAAACTTCTACCACGTTTACCGGCAATGTACCAGACTGTAGCCTTGACTGAAGCACAGAGCGATCAAGAATGCATTATTTGAGAACACAGTGCTGAACTAAGCTAAACAGTGTGATAGAAGAAATTAAAACAAGACAGTTAAAACTGGTTATTGTAAAATAACAGTGCGAAGCTGAATAAAATATATCTAGGGCAAAGTGCACAGTGGCCTAGTATGTTAAACTAACGTGTATGACTATACTTAAAATGGCTACACTACAGCGTGGTCGATAGTTTCATCCACAGCGGTCCCAGCCATAGGCTAACTTTGTTGGCTGTGATGTTTGCAAACCAATGCCTGTCCCTGTTTATGGAGATGACAGCATATGTGGTGTACATGTACGCCATAGTTTGAAAAATAACTCACTTGTCTCCTGACACTGCTGTCATCAACACCATTGCCATTTTAGCTGCTGTGTGCCACCTCTCGGAGCAATCATGACAGGCCAAGCAGGTGAAGAGGCCCTTCCCTTCTCTCCAGAAGAAGTGAAGAAACCTCTTGATGAGGCCCTTCCCCTGTTTGGTCAGCTCTATGGTTCACCAGAGGAACAGATAACTATCTCATATACATATTTGACTATGTTCAACACCATCCTTTCCTTTCCCACAGGCTACAATGTGCCTCGGAGTCCCAGATATTTTTAGAATGACTGTAGTTACATTATGTGGTCCATACAAAAGATGTAAATGTCATGGATTGTAGAGCCCATTACTTTGTGTATTTCAAATGCCCATTGTGATGTGTGATAAGCCCTGGATCATTCTTTTGTTGCATTCACATGGTTATGCAAATACACTTTTCAGGGTAACAATGATATATATGATGATCAGATGATGGTAAATGAGGAAATAAATGTATTTGCATTTCAGCATGAGCTGTGTATGTATGCTCTTAGAAGCAGTTGAGGATGTTGGCAATGTGTACATTCCCACATATCACTCAGCCCAGAACAGGCTGTTGTCTTAGAGGTAGCTAATCCTCAGTGACCCCTTCAGAGTGCCACCAAACCTTAAGTTCACATATAGAATGGCCACAAGATGTACTGTTATGCATTGAAGTGATGGAAATGTGATGCTCGTGTTGGTTCAGCATGCTCAGCCTGCAGAGAGCAAGACCCATCAAAGCTTTTCCCATTAGGGGCCTTAGCCCAGGCTGGGCGGTGTTACTGTGGCAATGCAACTGATGCAGAGGGTAAACTCCCTGTAGACCTGCAGATCATTGGATATTACCAAAATGAGTCTTCAGAACTAATAGTAGGCCTGAATGCTTTTATATTGCCTACATTTGGAATTGTGACTGAGGTAAGCTCCTGACCTGCTACATCTTTCCATTGACCCACATTGTCAAGGCCCCTTACTCCCACAGGCCTGTTGTCACTTTTCCCTAATTAATGTTTGCACCATAGTGGCCTCTTGCACAAGTGAAAATCATACAGTGCAGTTAGTTATTTGGTTCTGGAGAGATCTTTACATGTGAATCACTAGCTTTGTTACATTGAACCAATCAGACCAAACATACCTTGGTATGTTCAATGTCATCTCTGTAAGAGTGCCACATTTGGTAAAAGGTGTGTCCCGTGATACCAATAAATACCACACAAACTCAATCAGATGTAGATTCCACATCCACAGAGAGGAAGCTCTCAGTGACATCCTTGCCAGCCCTTTCATTGTGACCTGAGTCTTAGGGTGTAGTCTTGACTATAGTAGTAGCATGTATGGACCATATGCAACAAGTCAATGTGCCTGGATGCAAAAATGGCGGTACAGTCATGCAAAAGTAGTTTACCTTCCAGAAGGTCACAATAGTGTGTTGTGCTTCATAGTGGCTCACATCACAGTTCATGTTAGTTGGCCCTAGGCTACATGATGTTAGTGGGCTTGGTTAGTCAGTGTAGGTCATGACCAGGGTTGTGGATAGTCAGCAGATGACTACAAAAGCGTGTATGTATGTCCCTGTACTCATCAGCATGTGCATTTTCCACATATAGGCCCGGATTTATGCAAAAGTGGTGCTGTGTGGTGCTGTGCCAAAAATAGCAGCGCTGCGCCACTTTTGAAATGCCGGGATGCACCATATTTTCAGAAATACGGCGCACCCCCTGCGTTTCCCCCTGCTATGGTGCTGAATTAAGCTGCCTGCACATAGATTGTTTATGTGCAGGAAGGTGTCCCTCCCTGCACATAAACAATCATCCATGGCAAAAACGAGGAGGAATAAAAGCATTCCTCCTTGTTTTGACATGCTAAAGTTTTTGGCGCTACCACAGATTTGCAATTTCTCATAAATCTGGGGCAGCATCAAAACAAATGATGTTACGGTGGGACGCCGATAGCAACACCCATTGCACACTCCTCTGACGCAGAAAACTGCATCAGAGGGGCCCATATTTACAAAGAGGCGAAACACCACAAAAAGTGGCATTACACCTCCTTGTAAATATGGAGCAGAGATTAGCGCCACTGGGAGCGTCACATAAAGTGATGCTCCAGTGGCAATATGCCCTTGGTGTGTTAGAGTCAGAGATGCTTGTGCTTGGTGTCTACAAAATGTGTCTCAACCAGATATCCTAAATTATGCAATTATGATCTCTTCATTCGTCTATTGTATCCATACTGATCGACGCCCATCAGATGCAAGCTATTTGGAGAGCCATCACCTGGAAGGTGCAGACCCAGGGGGTCTATTGCCGATGCAGCATCCATTGTCAGAAAAGTTGGGAGGATCTGAGATGCTGGATCCAGAAGCTCACAGAAGTCTGTTTGGGGCTGTCCTCCTACAGTAGACGTGTTGCGAGCCAGACCCTGACCACCCCCAATGGCCCGCATACTGGCAGTGGCCTACTCGGAGCTTAATGGGTGGTTGAGAGAATAACAGCAGCAGCTACAGGGGAGCGAGTCCTGGACAGATTCATACATGTTATATTGTCACCTTTATGTGTTAGAAGCAGCCATCTTCCCCTGAATATTCGAGGTGGCCCATGTGCGATGCACGAGAAGAGTTGATGTTTGTGTAGGTCAGGTAGTAGGTGCATGATAATGTGCTTTGCCTATTGTCAAAATGCCCAAGCACATAACAGAGTCCATTTCACTACTAATATGCTCTATTGAAAAGCCACATGGCTGTGAACACTGATCAATCAGCTCATGCTGTTTGATGTTGTGGGTGACATTTTTACCCAACATGACACTTGTCTTCAGTGGGTCATGGGTGTTGATACCTCACTACTGTGTCTCATGTGATGGTGGCTCTCATTCATGTGACATGGCATATAGTGCACTTTGGGTACAGTCATTGAGAATAATTTCCCTTAGTAAGTGGGGAATGTACAGTTACATGAGTTAGCTAACATCACTGTCACCAACAGTATTTTGTGTCTAAATGTTGGCATGTGTACTTTTCACTTTAGTAGTATCATTTACACTACTGTTTCCCACATGATCAACCTATCTTCAGGGGATGATGTCTGATTCCATCACATTTGTGTGCATGCAAGAATTAATTGGAAAATAGTTGTATGTGCAGGGTAAACAGCTCATGTGTTACTAAAGACAGGAGTGTGTCAACATTGGTTGGTGGGTCACACATAAAATAATCCATTACTCAATATATGTCCAATTGCTGGAACAATGAAGGACATGGCAGGTAGACCTACAGTACTTATTCACAATGTGCATTTCCATGCCATTGATGTGGAATTATTAAGCTTAGTTATTTGTGCATGTTTATTTGTGAAAGATCATTAACTGACTATTGACGTGCATCATGGAGTGACTTGCAGAAATGTGTGAATCATATGCGATTGTGTACACTCAGTAATACATTGGAATTTGCGTTTACCTGAAAATTAGGTACAGTGATGTGCCTTCCCATTGTGAAACAGATTAAATCACCTCTTCAGGTAATGCAGTTTCCCTGAGCTTCAACAACATTCAATGGACTATTGGCTTTTAGCAATACAGTGTTTGAATGGAGTTCTCACCAGTGCCAATCACATCTGGTGATTTGCCTTGGCCCAGCTCATTCATTGTGCTGTGTATATTTGTAGGCAAATCTTCCAGACATTTAGAGCAGATTATCTCCAGTGTATTTTTCAGTGCGATATGTCTTATGTCGCGAAGCTACATTAGTACTTCATTCGTGACACTATTTTGACAATGGACATATTAGGAAGTTACAATTAGGAAGTTCCTACAGTATGACACAAGTTTTTCGATGTCACCTTTTTCCAGCTAATGTACATCTTGCTGCAACATAGCTGTTTTAGTTAACCATCATTTAATCATGATGTGGTATGAGGTATATGAACATTTGCAGATTACAGGGCCTTCTGTGGAATCAATAGAAGTACATTTTGCATTGCCATACTATTTGATGACAACAGGTTACTGAGGTATGCTACAAGACCCAAACCATTCAAGGTGACAATGTTTCCTACGTGATAAATGGATATTGTGATTGCACAACTTCACTAATGCAATTGGAGTTGTGATTCTGACTTTACAGTGGGCAACTGTTTACAGTTCATGTAGAATGAATGCACGTAGCCTTGCACACGGTGAAGCCACTTTGGTGGACCTTGTAGCTGGGGGTCTACTGTACTTTATAGTAATGTTCCACTATCCTTACTGTTGGTCAAGTGTGTTTTGGCACATGCAATAAAGCTATTTGCATTTGTCATTTCAGCATCATCCAAGGCAAGCAGAGGAGACAGGGTCGACATCTGTGGGGAAGCAGATGGCCAAGGTACCTCCGGTCAGGATATCACAGACTTGGAGGGACCCAGTGGTCCAGGGTATGAGGGGAGTGCCACGTAGGAGACTGCTCAACATCGTCATCATCTGACTCCACCTCTAATGGACACTTCCTAGTGCAGGATCAGTTCCTCCACTATCCTTGTCCACTATACTCATTACCATCTCTACCCTCCCTATTGCTCCCCACCCAGTTGGCCGGGCCAGCTCACCCAAGAGGGGAGATGTCTTATTCGCTCCAGGTACCTCACTCCCTGCCCCTGTTTCCCCTGCTGCCCTGAGTGTGAAAGCTAGTGACCTCCTGAGAAACATCTCTATGGATCAGATGGCACTACTGAATGCCATCTAGGTACAGGGCAGCCATCTGCAACAGTTGGTGATCTACCTGGAAGGCATCCACAGTTCTATGTCTGCTCTTCAGAGATCTTTTCAGGCTCTGACCTACACCCTAATATCAAACTTCCACCCATCCCATACTTCTACCCCACCAATTTCTCTATTCCTATACCTGTCCCTAGCACACTCACACATAAGCACGAACACACCTCAACAGCCCCAAGCAATACACATAAACAAAAACACCAAAAGAACACACATGCACACAACCACCCACCAGACAATAACCCCACTCACAACCACTACCACCCCCCTATACCCCAGATACCACAACCACAGACCCACCCACCACCCCCACCATTCCCTAGACACAACACCAACAGGCCCATCCATTACTCCCACCATACCCCCAGACATCACACCCACACAGCCAAGCACTACTCTCACCATACACCCAGACACCTCACCCACACCAACAGACACATGCCCGACTCCGAGCAAAGCCAGCACATCCACATCACATACTACAAAGAAACTCAAAAGCCCACACCCACCCACACAACAGATACCTATAAACCACAAACCTCATACATCAGACACAGACATCAGCACCAACAACACACATACATACATACACACACACACACAAACACACAAACATACAAACACACCTGATACTTCCACTTCCTCAACCTCCCAACCTTTGATCCCTCCTGGACACCCTACCCATTTCCCTGAAGAAAGTCTAATGTTTGCCCTTGCCCTTACCCCTGTCAAAACCATCCCCTCCTAAAGCCAAAGGGACCTCTCCCACGCCCCAACCCATCTCTTCCACATCCAAGTTCTCCCCTGTGACACCTGACCTGTCCCACTGAACCCATCCATCATCCTAAGAAACCCCCAAAAATGGATCCCCCCACCTCCCAAACCCAGGCCCACCGCTCCCAAAACCAAACCCACCTATCCCAAAACAGACCCCGCCCTCGCAAAGGACATAATTGAGGTGCCTCGACTGCCCACTAGATGCCCCTTCCTTGTGAGGTTCCCGTGGCAGTGTTCTGAGAGGCAAATTAAGTGGCACAGCAGTGTGCTGGACCACCAATATAACTGTTGGACCGGCCTTATATACATATGTTTATTTAAAATAACAAACAGTTGCTAATTTTCTTACACATTAGTCCTGCCATTACTTTTCTACCATTTTGATGTTCATGGATACTTTGGGATGTATGACTACAGTTGTGTTTGTTTCCCCCTGATTGATGAACCATTTGATGTGGTTGGTATGATCTGACCTTGGAATCAGTGCTGGAGTCACCTAGGACAAGTGGAACTGTACAATGGATAAATATGTGGGGTGTAATCTTATTGGGACTGGCATTGCATTGAGTGATATTTCATATGGTAAGTATTTCATCTTGGCTTGGGCAATGTCAACATCAATTGGGTTCCCTTTCTCCCTATGGTATAAGTTGGACATTTGTTTAATGTGTGCAAGCTAGAGATTTGTATGCCAACACACGGAGGGTGCTCAATTGTCATACCTTTTAATAAATTTTAATGGACATGTGTCCAGTTTCATGTGTGTAACTTACACCTACTTTAACTAAGTTAACTAAATGTGTGACCTGTGCTGTTACATCTGTATTTGCTTTCATGACATGCACATATTTCTCACAAATGCATGGCATTTGGTTATACAGTTGGCTGTCCCTGATATGCATAAAGCCGCAGTTCCTGTGCAGATAGTGGTTTTGAGGGATGTGCTAAGTGGTATATGGCCCAGGGCACTAGTCTTCCAGAGGTTTCCCTGGAAGAGGTATTCATATTCTGCAGGGATTCTTTACACTGTGACCTTAGAATGTTTCTCACACTGATTACTTTGCATCCCATTTACCTTGCATTATCTTGGAATATGGGTGATAAGTGGAAGTCCTTAAACAGGTTTAGCAAAGAGGGTGAGATTCAGTTTTATGACACATCCATACAATTGCATCTTTTATATCACAAAAGGCCATGGCCAGTTACATGGCCAGCCACATCATTTTCCCGTCCACCGACTACATTTAAAATTTAGAAGGCTGTTCCTGTGCAATGTCAATGACCTGGCCAAAAGGGGCATCACAGGGCCGTGATTGGGAGATATGTTGAGCACAACTCTGATCAGGGGCACACAAAATATGTTTGGGTCACGTACCTCAGGTCTGGTCCATGGCAGGAAATTGATTTGCTGTGGACTTGTTTGTAACAGGCCAGTGTTTGGCTTACCATCGGCTCCGTCCATGATGGCGTCAGTTTTGGGCATCATCTAAAAGCACAAGCACAAGCAGCATAAGTGCATGTATGATCGGCTTCATGGAGGCACCAGATGTGTGAAGCAGAGTACAGGTGAGTTTCAGCCTTATATGACTCCCTTTCTGCCTGCTCAGATGTCACATCAGCATAATGCCACATCATAATTGGACCAGCAGTAACACATGGTGGTCCACCCTCCGACAGATGCATTGGCCTACCTCACCAACGCCACAATCCAGATTTGCTAGTAGTGTCGGATGGACCCTGGCAGTCTTTCGTCTATGTAACCACATGCATCGTAATACAGTGGTCCGACCGCCCACACTGCAGCAGGGTGACCATCGCCACGGCAGTTCCAGGACCACCAAAGTCGTAATCAGGCCCTAAATATTACTATTAAAATTACCATGCATCGCTAATAAAAAGTAGTACAAAAAAGTAATAAATAACCTATAAAAATGCTATTTTATAAAACAATATTTTTCACAATTATATTAAAAACAGCACTTAACACAATATTCTTACCTACCATATTCCTATGCACAATATTTTTGACATCATGATATTCCTGACACAATATTTATGTATCACCATTTTTTTGATTCTATGCTTCATCCACACCACACCGAGCCACACAATTGTAGTAGCGTTTTAATCAGGAGAAGTGTGGAAATGCTTTGTGGTAGGATTTTTCTGTATTCCTGTGGATCCTGGAAGTTGGGTGACAGGAATATGAGGAAAATGCATGATTTTAGGCATAGTTTGAGGTTTGCAGGGCATTAGGGGTAATGAACATTTTGGGATCTATGCAAGGCATACCACCCTAAACTCTTCTGGGAATTTCTGGGTTTAATACGTTTAAATGGTGGGGGCCAAGCACGAGTGTCAATAGCGCAGTCATTCAACTTTGCAGTAAGAAGACATTTGGTTTACCCCGATCTCTTGGTCCATTCATCAAAACTAAGCCCAAAAGAATCAAAATATTTTCTTTCTTGCTATGGGGATGGGGGTGTTCTGCCCACTAGGCTGGCAGAATGACTGTTCAGGCTTTAGGTGTGGGGGAGAGGCCCAATGCCAGGGAGGCTCGCACAAACCCCATATTTTTCCCTTAAACAACCAAAACTATATACCCCTGGTGTCTAGTGGGCTTTTTGACCCCCACCCCAAAAGGCACAATGAAGATAACCCCTCCACCCCCCCCAGAAACCCTGTGGGAGGGGCAGAAAGACTGTTGGTCTCATTCTGGGGTAGGGGCACAGCCTGAAACCAGGACGAGTGGCACCCACCCCTTTTTAACATTTTTTCCCTGGTGGTCTAGTATACTTTCCTGCCCCCTCCAGGGAGCAGATTGGGGGTAAAATCCTCCAATCTGCCCCGGTGGACTGGAAGACTGTTGGGCCATTCAGGGGTGGGGGGATAGCCCAATGCATGAGTTGGCTGACTCACCCATTGTTTTGGACCATTTTTTCCACTGGTGATCTCGTGGGCTGCCTGCCCCTTGTGGGTGTATAGGAGGATAAACTCACCCAGTTTGCATACAGGAGGAAAGAAGATTGTTTGTGCTGTTGTGGGTTGGGGACACAAGCCAATGCATGAGTGGGCCACCCACACAACCAACTCCATCCCCAACCCTATCCCAGTCTACCATCACCTTACCTCCAATACCAATGAAAAGTGAAAGCAGGTGACACCATTGGAGCAGTATGCTTTCAACTTTGTTTTTTTGTGAAATCAGTGTGGCATGCATTGGCATTACAGCAACACAACAAAATAATCTCATTTGGGACATATAGGAAGCTGTTCCCTGGTATCCTTACTTTGATCGTAAAAAACAACTGCTTTGCTTTTAAAACAAAGAGATGTCCTCCGCTCTATGAAGTTAGTGGAGAGGAAGTCAAAGGTCATCCTCTCCACTTAAACAATTTAATCCAGGCATGTAAACTTATGTTTACATTGCTTTACACCTTTTTTGGAGGACAAAATCACAGAATTACAAAGAGAGTAACTTTCAAAAGTAAATGGCATGCATTAGTTTCCAAGTATAAGACCTCAAGAGTGTGGTATACAAAATCATTTTGTGGTCAAAAACCCTGTGATTTGCAATATCACAGGGTTGGCTGTGTTGAAACTGGTTCAACAGGACCGTGACACAAATGCATCGAGTCTCATGGAGCCCTGTCCAGCTATGGGTTCTAGCCTTGCCATACCAGAGGACTCTGTCTTCAAGAAAAGTGCCTAAGTACAAAGTTAGAACACTGAACAAGGGCAAGGTGCAACTCCATCTGACCCGCAAAGTGACTTTGGTGCTATGAAATGCAGGTTTATCCCATTTGTTGATTATGGTCTCAAAACAGACTACTTGAGCAGGAGCTTGCAACGATGTAGAAGACTGATGGACCTTTGCCAACCACTGCATGTAACTTGCCCTTATGGAAGATTTTGACTTTAATTTCAAATATTAAAGTCCTGATTTAGATCTTTGCGGGACTCCCATTGTCCCTCCGTGGTGGCATTTACAAGTACTCTGTAAAGCTCATGGATTCCTGCCCACTGTATTTAGATGTCTACCGGCTGAACCGCTGTTTGCTTTGACAGTCTGTTTCCCATCGCATAAGTCGTACACCGTTAAAGACATGGCGGATTCCTCTGCTGGCTAACATTACTCAGTTGCAATCTGGGTGCCAGGTTTGCAGCAAGCATTTTTATATTTCAGAGTTTTGCTGGTGTTGTCCTAGTGTTGGATTCCAGTTGGCAGGATTCCGTCCCAGGAAGCGTTGAACATTGTACTGTGCCTGTGGCTTTTGGATGGATGCCAGCATCAGACCCCTGATGTGTTTTGGCTAATTGTTTTCTCGTGCATACCACACTATAAAACCCACTCCATTTCAGACCATGATTCTTTGCCATTCGACTGCAGCAGACCATTTTCCAGGCATCTTCTTGACACAGAAATCAGGTTTTGTTGCTCCCTCTGTTTCTTGTTCTTTCGTCTTTTTTTGCTTTAACTTGTGGGTTCCAAAAATCATTTAATTTAATTACCTTATAAAAGCAGGGAGGAGAAATTGCCATTTCGCAGAGAAAGACCTGTCAGTCACAATGGATGAAATTATTAGAGTAGCATCATAATTGCTTGGAGCACAAGTACAAAATACAACTATACACAGAAAAGGCAAATGTGGTCTAGAATAGTTGCCAGAGTGAATGCTGTGGTAAACAACCTGTACACACAGGAAGAAATTAGGAGGAGGTGAAATAACCTGAGGGAGAGAGTGAGCTCCCTGGCCTCCAAGTGTCAAATGGAGGCCCAGAGGACTGGTGGTGGTTCTCCCAGACCACTTTACAACTATATCCCTTGGAGAAGGTTTTACAGATCCTACATCCTGAAGGCTTGACAGGAATCCCTGATGGAATGGAGTGGCAAGTTCTACTTTTGAATGTGTCACTAAACCTAAATGACATTGTTTGCCTTCAATTTAGCTGTTGATATATTTTGCACCTTTTTCATCCATAATAACCTACAAATTAATATTTTATTTTACTTTATGGTGGAAATTTGTAGCATTCTTGTTGTTTCTCGTGTTTAAGTAGTGGTTAAATGTTTTGTCAATATTGGATGTTTTCTCCATGTTTTACGTTTTTTTTTGTTTGTACGAATGTATTCTGTTTAATTTAAGATTACAGGTTTAAATCTCCATCAATTTTTTTAATATGTTATGGTGCAAGTAAGTGTGTCTACACCTCTTAACAAATTCATTATATGTGCCCCATATTGGAAATGTCAGTTTATTTCTACTGCATACTTTTACTAGGTATGTTTCACTCACAATTTTGCAAATATTGTCAAAGTTTATTGGAAATTACTACAACTACCACAATGTCTTATTTTTGGTCTGTTGAACTAATATTGCAATGTTATTTTGATCGCTCTCTTTTATCTAACATATGTTCACATATGTTAAAGTGTGATGTATGTATCAATCTCTATATTATGCCATGTTGTGAAATCTGATGTTCAATTTTGTATGTTTTCATTTTCATGGTGTTCAATTGATTTGATAGTTTCGCCTCACTAATCAAAGTTTGTTATCTTAAAATGTTTAATATATGTTATTTTGGATGCTGAATATAAGGTACTATTTCAAATAAATGTACTTTGCAATGTTAATTTGATGACTAATGATATTTATTCCAGCGAATTGTTTAATTCTCAGATCATTACCCTGCTAGGTCTTTGAAGAGTTTTTCTCACATTCCTCCTCTCTATGCTGAAAGTTTGGTTTATGTCATTTATACTTCATATTTTTAAAAAAGTTCAGATCATCATTTTACATGTTTTTTGAAGATGTTTGTGTGCACTTTAAACTGTTATGTAACTTATTAACAAACAACTGACATGTAAAATAATGATATTAATTGTATTTTACCTTTTAGGTTGCTTAATTGTTTCCCTCAAAATCATTGGATGTAAAATCCAGACTTCCAATAAATTATTTTATTTTTAATTAATCATAGTTCCAACACAAAGAGTACGTGGACCAATATCTGCCACAACATCAGAGGATACCTCCACTCCAGAACCAGAAACAAGCCTTCTGCGAGGATTCCACTCCTGCAAGTCTGGATGATGAGGAGCAGCCTGGTCCATCTGGTCTGCCAGGGCAGACAGCTCAAGTAAGTCTCGCTCAGCCCACACCTACACCTTCCAGCACAGCTGTTACAACATCTCAGTCCGTGGATACTTCTACTTCCTGTGTCAAAAGGACCATCACACCAATCGTATGTCCCCCCCCCCCAGTCCTGGCTGCTGTTGATCAAACACCACCACCACCTTCAATTCAGCCAGGGCCCTGTGGGATGGGGGACACTGGGTCAAGGGCACAGTGTAGTGGGGGTAGGGCCGTGTAAGGGTATCTGGGGGCTGGCAAAGTGAGGCCTCTCGGTTCACTGACACCCAGGTCACCATCGACCAAATCTTGGGAGCTATCAATCATTCCCAAGACATGAAGGGCCAGGTCCCTACAGAGCTCTGGGAGATGAAGCAGATGCAGAGGGAGTATAATTTCCAGATGGAAAACCTCAATTCAAATTTGGTCCCCCTGCCAGTGGTGCTGCAGGAGGATTGTTTTAACAATATGGTTCTAATACCATCTTCCCCTGTCTGTGGTCCAACAACATCTGTCCAAATTACATCTGCTCATGTCGGGGAGAGAGCCAGAGATCACTCTTCCGTTCCAGACCTCCATATGGTCCAACCATCATTGGATCTCCGATCTGGCTTCCGGTGATAGTTCCACCAGCTCTGAGTAAGTGAGGCCCTTCCTGAGATGTGACACTTTCAAACTTTGGAGGGCCGTGTAATGTAGCGGGCCCGGGAAGATAGCCTCTATCGAAGAAGACAGAAGTCCCACTATCCTGGCTATCTGCCTGAGGGCGATCCTGTCCCTCCTGATCACCTTTGAAAGTTCTTTCTTGATCTTGGCGATCCTGCAGTCCAGGAGTTTCAATGTGGCTGGAACAGTGTCTATCAGAAAACCCAGGAAGATTGTGGATTGGGACGGAAGCAGCATTGACTTCTCCCTGTTGTTGATGAACCCGAGGTCCTGAAGTAAGACAACAGTCGTGGTCACATGGTTCAGCAACTGTGAACGTGATTGGTCCATAAGGAGAATATCGTTGAGATAAATGATCAACCTGATGTCCTGAGTCCTTAGGGTCTCCACGACTGGTTTCAGCAACTTTGTGAAACACTACAGTGCTGACAACAGACAAAGTGGTAGGCACTGGAACTCGTACACCTGATCCCCCTCACTGGAATTGAGGAAAGTGACGATGTTGGGGGGGTGATAGGGACTGTCAGATGGGTGCCCTTGAGATCTATATCTTTGTGCGGTTTTATGCACTTAAATATGTCTCATGCTTGTCAGATTGTTTTTATGTATACTTTGATGGTTTATAACTGAATAAAGTTTGTTTGAACTATTCCTTATCTATTGCCTATTATTTCCAAGAACTGTTTTACACTTCTGAATGTTTCCGATTTGTTGTTTGGAATAGTGAGCTTACTTTACTAAAATTTTAGTTCAACCAAAAACAGTTTTACATTGTCTGTACAAGGTTTAAAAAAAAAGTCTGATCAGACATTTAATTTAGAAAAATAAAAATAAGAACTAATGTATGTCAATATTTACTGTAATGCTGTACCAAGATTTTGATGAATTTAAAGATTTATTTTTCACATTGGTAATACTTTCTTTAATTGACTTGAATAGTTTTTAAGGTTCTGGTTGTGACATTCCACAGATACTGCAACAGTGTATTGATATGATCCTGTGGCCACAAAATGGAGTACTGCCATTATTTCACTATGGGTGTTATTGATGTGGGATTCCTATTGTGAGGCAGAAGGTCTGGCTCCAGCTGAGGACATAGCTCAATAATAGTTTGCCTATTCAATATGATTTTTTAAGTCATAACCCATTCTTCCATGGCAGGAAGAAGTGCTGGGGGCCGGGGCTACTCGGAGCCTGAAGATCCCTGGGAGCAGTAGACAACACACCTTGGTAGCTGCAAGAGTCATGGTGCACAGGGGTACTGTCCTGCATGGACAGGCAAGTGCTCACCATCTCCCAAGTTAGAAAGCTGGCAGAGAGGACCAAGTGGACCACTCCAGACCACAAACTGTGATGCAGGATCCACGCAGTTTCAGAGGAGAACGGAATCCACGCAGCAGGATGGCGTTGCAGTTGGTGCCTGCAGATGCAGGGGAGTGACTCCTTCACTCCAAGGGAGATTCCTTCTTGTTCCTTGGTGCAGGCTGAAGTCTTGCGGCCCTCAGCTGAGGAACTTTTGCAGTTACTGTAAGGAGCCGGAGAAACAATGTTGCACAGCAAGGTCATAGCAGAAGTTGCAGACTTGTCAGTTCCTGAAAAGTCCAGTTACGGTTCAAGTGGCCAGATGTGGAAATAATGATGCAGAGGAGTCCTGGTGGAGTCTTGCATGCTGGATCTGGGGACCCACACACAAGGGAGTCCCCTAATAGCCCTAAAAGGGGGATTGGTCACCTAGCAAGGTGACCACCTATCATGAGGGGTTTTGGACGTCACCTGCCTATCCTGGCCACTCAGATATTCCCAGAGGCCTCTGCACAGCTTGGTTTCAAGATGGCAGAATCGAGTGGCCACCTGGAGGAGCTCTGGGCACCACCCCAGGGGTGGTGCAGGACTTGGGAGTGGTCACTCCCCTTTCCTTTGTCCAGTTTTGCGCCAGAGCAAGTAACCGGGGTCCCTAGATTGGTTCAAACCAGTGTATGCAAGGAGAACACCAAATGTGCCCTTCAAAGCAAACCGGTGGCTTGGGGAGGCTGCCCCTCCCAAGGATTGTAACACCTATTTCCAAGGGAGAGGGTGTTGCCTCCCTCTCTTACAGGAAATCCTTGGTTCTGCCTTCCCCTGCCTGAGCTCATCAAGCATCAGGAAGGCAGAAATCTGTCTGAGGGGTGGCAGCAGCGCAGGCTGCCGAGAAAACCCCAGAAGACTGGTAGGAATAATACTTGGGGTCCAACCAATACTGGCAACAGTATTGGGGTATGATTCCGACATGTTTGATACCAAACATGCCCAGGTTCGGAGTAACCATTATGTTGTTGGACACAGGTGTGTCCAGTACATGGGAAAAATGGCTTTGAAGTCCAGTGCAATGGAGCTGGAGTTCGTAGGGGTGCCTTTGCTCATGCAGGAGTGCCCTCACACACAGGGATCTGCACACTGCCCTCGGGCTAGTGGGTGGCGCAATGCATGCTGCAGACCATGGGGATCCCCTTGTGCCTCAATGCCCTGGGTACCTAAGTACCATATATTAGGGACTTATAAGGGGGCACCAGTATGGCAATTGTGGAGTGCACAAAAGTCCTAGGCAACCAAATTTAGAGGGAGAGAGCACAATCACTGTGGTCCTGGTTAGCAGGATCCCAGTGGAAACAGTCTAAGCACACTGATAGCAGGCAAAAAGTGGGGGCAACCAAGACAAAAAGAGGGTTCTTTCCTACAGAGAGGTAGGACGTTCACCTCCAAAAACTGTTCTGTGAGGTACCCCATGTTACCCCTAATTAATTGATGCTCTTGCACATAAGACCAGTAGGTCATTTTTAAAACCATTTTATCTCCTTTACTGATTAATTCAGGGGAGACCCACAACTTATGCAATCTCAATTGTTTGCACCAGCTAAGATAAACCTAAGCCAAGGGAACTTTAGAGCGTGATCTATTTTCACTAAGTCTTGCAAGGAGTCTCTAAAATCAAAAAGCTCTGGGTTTCATCAAATTCATACACAGAATAATAAGGGCCTCAACTGGGCCAAATCTGAAACACGTTTAAGGTCTAAATCAAAATATAATTAATGGGGTGAGTGGGGTGCTAATAGGTACAGATAACAATGCCCTGGAAAAGCTATTTTCTGCTGCAGTCAACTTGTGAGTGTCGATGTAACCTAGAATTTCTGCTCCATATAAGACAGCACTCTGTGCCTTGGTGCAATAAGCTTCCAGGGCAAGTGAAATATGACAAGAGTGTGTCTTTTTATAAAAGCAGTGTATAGCTTTGGATCTATGAGACAGTAAAGTGAACCTTTAGTGAATTGATCCCCCAGTGGTAGTGGCCTCACTTCCAGATAACCAAAACTATACACCATGCCTAATATATCAGGTCTAATCTTCACAGTGATGCTCCTGGTTGCACTCTTGCCAAATACCATAAACTTTGTTTTGGCCACATTCACCTCCAGACCCATTTTATAGCAGAATTCTAGAAATCTGTTTAGCAGTTTGGAAACCCATCGGAGTCTGTAATATTAGCAGTTTAGGATAGGGGAATCATTAACACATTTCCCTAGCTCCTCTACCACATTAGTAACATATAAGGTGCCCAAAGTAGGCGCACAGATGTACCACTATCTAACTCTGCAAAGTATTGGAATACACATTGTCAATCCACCCTTATACCCCCATCGGACCCGTACATATTTGTTTTCATGGAGTCGGATGAGAAGATCAAGTAGACCTCTGGGAAACCCCATGTCTTCTAGCACTTTCCAGAGCTTCTCATGTGGCACAAGGTTAAATGCAGCACGGAGATCAACAAATGTGGCATATAATTTCTGGCCACTAAGGAGGACATATACATACAAACAATGGGTAGTAGTGGTATCATTGGGTGAACTTCCTTGTAATTCTCCAAAAATATGACCTATCACAAAAGTCAGAAACAATCAAAAAGTACAACAGTGTTGTGCTGAATGGTAATATTATGCTTTACTACACAAAGCATATACTAGTGCCCCACAAAGGGGACACCATGAGTTTGAAAGAGAAGCAAAATTATTACCTGTTATCCCGCTATCAATGATGCTCATATGATCATATGAGCATCAGTTGATAGTGTTCCTCACATATTTAGGGCAGTTTTCTGTTTGGCATACCAGTTAGTCACTATAGGTCAAGATGGCCGCCACTTGTACATGGGACCACACTCCACGGGCAGTTTTGTCCGTTTTCTATTTCGATGGTACGGATTTAATTTGAACAGGGATCGCATCGTCTTTGCACACCTAGGATGCCACCACATTTGCCGTTACTGCAGAGTAAGCTTAGCTTCATTTCCATTTAATAGTTTGGGACAAGTATTATGTTTTAAGTAGTTTTCTGTCACTAAACACAGATACATAATGAACTGGGAATCGCGGCGTCTTTTAGATTTAGGATGCCATTTGTGGTAATTGGCACTGCTGTTTGAGTTTGGTTTCCACGTACATTTGTAATCTGTGTCCAAATATGCAGCTCTTGCTTTGCCCCAAATACGCCTACAGTATCGCTATATTTGACCATCTCTAAGTTATATGAACAATTTGCGGGTTTTCCCTCCGTTATGACAATGCTGGATGAAGCTTTCCTTGTTGATGGGACTGTTTAAAAGATTGGGACAAATCTTATGTTCTAAGTAGTGTTCTGCTACAAAACACAGATTCACAATGAACTGAGGATCCCGGCATCTTTCAGATCAAGGACACCATTTGTGGTCATTGGCACTGCTGGTTAAGCTTGGTTTTCCCTTACACTCTAATTTTGTGTCCAGACAGAGTTCTTGTTTTGCTCTAAACACACCCTAATATGCTTATGGTATTGCTATGAATTGATCATTTCTGAGTTTAATGAACTATTTGATTTGTTGGTGGGACCATTATTTTGGCACATCCTTTGGTGCAAGTGCCTAATTTAAATTTTATTTATTTATTAGGCTGACTTTGAATACTTTCTAGAACTTAACAGGATGCATAACAATATTAAGTAACTCATTTTTTGGGAGCTTTGTTACTTTTTTCACCTACAGGCTTCCCGCCGGGACTCCTGGGTGTCGTCTCTTTCTTCCTTGATTTTGGATTTGTGTCCTTTTTGGATGTTTATTTACTTAACGTGTGTAGTTAACTTAAACCATGGTTAGATCTTTACTTCGTTCCTATAGATTTCATGCTGATTTTCTTGCACTTTGGTATAGCTTTTTTCCTTTCTTTAGGAATTGACTTATCATGGTCCTTTGATCTTCATAGATTACTTTAGATATTAATATATGAATATGGACCCATTTCCTACAACTGATAACCATTATTTGCTAATAGTAAGGTGGGTACCTTGATGCTTACATGCAGATACTCTCTGATATGGGACCTTTTTGACGTGTATGATATCTTACTGTTATCTCGTCTAGATACTTAGCTAATGTACCCTCAGGCATGATGTTGCTCACACTACACTACATCAGGACTTTGTGCCATGATAAGGTACTGGAATATCAATTATATCTATCTGCACACGCATTGTTTGGGCTTGAGGGGTGATGTGGTGTATAGTTTACAGTTGCTGGCATCGTTTCCTGGTTATTGCATCCATATACCCTGATACTTAATTGATGTGCCTTTATGTTTGGCTCACCATCTTTTAATATGTTGCATTCACATGGTATGGCAAGGGTCTACTATTTGTATGTGGTTTAGGTTTGTTATTTTCCTCTCTCTTTCCACTTACACTCTATGTTGGTTTTGTCTTTTTCTAGCACATCTAATTGTATGCACAGGTAATAATTTGGCTTCTCTTTCATCTGGGGTGACCAATTACCAGCCTGACTATTTTAAGAAAATAGTTAATATTATGAATAGATTTGCAGATCTTCTGCTATCATCCTCTGTATTGTTTGTATAATTTTTTGATATGTGTGTATTTGTATATTTGTACAGCCTTGAAAAAGACACAAGTATGACGAAACATGTGTTGGCTGTGGAATTATATTCAGCTTGTGAAATTGATGTTTCTATTTTCAATAAAAAGATTTTATTCCAACTGAACTCATTTGGATGACTACACTAATACGGACTGTTCAGGAGTGCTGCGGTATCTCTAGGATCATAAGGAGAACATATTTCCCATACAGTAGAGACAATTTAAAAACCTGATATGTAGTGCTGATTGTCTTGCAGAACCTTGTCTGTAACTGGGACAGTATCTGCCCAACAACCATCCATTTCAGTAATTTATCGAGCACTGCCTGGAGAAGATGTTTTGCAGGTTGTTGATCATGCTAATAGCCCGTAATTAGCAGGGAAGCCTGCATTTCCTTTTCTAAAAATGGGGATTATCTCTGCTCCTCTCCAGGTGTAAGGGATCCCTGTGCTGTAATCACATTTGACAGGAGATTCACATAAGAGGCCCAAAGCTGGGGTTCGGACTTAAACATGTCTTCAGCTATATGTTCAGGACCAGATGCCTTTAATGGCTTGAGGTCTTGAATAGCTAAAAGGGTGTCTTCTAAACTAAAGCAAACACCTTGCAATGTACCTGAGATTCATGAGTATTCTTGTGTTTTGACATAAAATGGACAAACCGTGATAGGTTTCAGCATGTAGTTCTTTATATCGCTGCCGTGTACGAGTAGGACTGGGAATACCCCACTGTTCATCCTCTTGTTTGGTTACAAGACCAATAAGTGGTGAAGGCTCAAAACAGACATTAAAGCATCTAGCTACAATAACTTTAGCCACCTGTTCATATATATATTTATATGTGTATATATATATAGCAATTAATTTGTCTAGTTTAGACATAACTGGAGAGACGCTAACACATTCCTAGCATACACATTAAAAAAACAAGTTCAGACCTGTTTGGGAATTTGAGCAAAAGACCTAGCAGAAGAGTCTATATTCAACAGTTCATGAGAGCATACAATGTCACATTTAACAAAAATCATCAGCCCCCCTAACGCCCACCCACATTTCTTAGGGGCTTCTGCTTCCACGCTATAGGTGACAAACCCATCAATAAAAACCTTGTCCGTCATCCAGGTTTCCTGGAAGAGACAGACATCATGCCGTCCTATAAATGTCAGCTAATCATTCAACTTCAACTTAACCCCAGCTAAATTCCATGATATAAAAGTAAGTCCATCTTGTTGGGTGACCATGAGAGTCTACTACACTCCTGCTCTTTGTCCTTAGATTGATTACTCATGGTGATGGAAGTCCACCCAGGGCAGCCCCATATATCAGAATCTCTTGTAGTGGTCTTCACAATATTAGAAGGGAGAATTGGAAAGTTTGCCTTTCCCTTATTTTCAGCACCTTGTTCTAGTCAGTCAATCAAAGTCAGCCCAGAATTATTGATGGTAATTTGCTGTTCAGAGATAATGGAATCGATGCCCTTTGCAGCTTCTCCAGATTCAGGGTGAGGCATTGACAAGCTGTCAAGAGAATCTGACGGAGGCAGAGGAAATGTATTTATCCTGATCTCAGAAGTAACACTCTATTATCTGGCGAGTGCAACATTCCAGATTTATGTGGCCATCAACCGGAACCTAATTTTTTAACTCATCTTCAATGTAGTCAAAAGAAGAGGAAGTCATAGAATGCCTCATAACTTTCTCCACATCAGACCTCACTATGAATGCACAACCTCTCTTGGATCTGAACCAATGTGTAACCTTATTTATTAATGAATAGGTGTCCTTGTGAGCACCCTTTCTCAGTTTGAGGACTGTGGTTAGGTAGACTGTTCTTCTATGTTTGGATTGCATGTGATTAAAGGCACAGAGCTGGGTTTTGAGGTACCTGTGGTACTCTAGCAGAATGGAAATGTAAGTCTGACATTGCCTTTTCATCACATGAGTGATTGGGAAAATACTAGCAGAATTATCACCTTGGATACAATGGAATCCTCCTGCATGAGATGGCCTCACTGCTAGATCATGTATCCGATAGTTGTTCATTTGCATTGCTTTTGTATTGTCACAAAGCGGCATAGGACCTGAAGAGCACTCCTCTATTAGTGCCACTTATGGTGTGGGTTTTACATTACCCAATGTCGCAGTGCCCTCAATTATTGAGATTGTTTCAACATTGCAATCCTTTTGTGTACAGGATTGGAGTTTACATGACATCTGCAACAGCAAGAATCAGTGGACAAGGGCACCTTCTTAAGCTCAAGGGTTAGGGCTAGCAAAAGATGCTTGGTTTCACCCAACCTATTATGCATATCTGAAGAACTAAAATTCCCCTCAGATGCAACCACTTCCCCTAGGTGCATGTATTGGGGGCAGCTGTACTTACTTTACTTGTCAGGGGGCCCTGAGGCTGAATCTGACTGGGACTTGTACATCGATTAGTGCTGAATAGCGGTTGAGAGCAGGGTACATACGAAAGAGTGATAACTTTGGGAGACAATGGGGGCTTCTGCATGAGAAGTGTAGATGGAGGAGCACAAGCACAAGAATTGTTGCATTTAGCAGTGACATCACGGAGTTCTGTCACCTTTTCCCTAGCTCTTTTTTCAAATATGGCTGGCCCTTTAGCATGTGGCTCAGCGCCCGCTGAGGGTTCAGTATTCAAAATAGATTCAACCTCTTAAATGTAATGATCAATATCGTCCACAGTGCAGTTTTTATCATCAATCATTCTGGGTGAAAGAGTCCCCTGTACAGTTTTCTTAAGTTTCTTAACATTGGGTTTGATTAAATCAGATCCCTTCCATTTGCCCACGTCTTTTCACCTAGTTATTTTACCAGTTCAGAATGAGCCAATCAGTTATGCAGAAAACCTAGGGAGAGCGAAAGAGGGGGGGCAAGAACCCAACAGAAGCAGTTCAAAGCAATTAAAACACTCACAATATCTTAGCCAGCCTCTTCTGGACCATGACAGGCACAGGATGGGCTTGCCCTGGGCCCATGCTTTGCCAGGTCGTGGCCCGTGCATGTCCCGCACTGCCGGAGAAGACCAAAGTGCGTTAAGCGCAGCAGCACAGGAAGGTTCTGTGGCCCCTCCTCTGGGCAAGTGTCTCTTGGGACAGGTAGTCCCAGTGACCCCAGGTGCTGGCGGGATGTCCCATGCCACAGGAAAAGAGCAAGAGCTTTAAGCGCTGCAGCAAGGAAAGGTTCTGGTGGCCCCTCCTCTAGGCAGGTAGTCCCACTGTCCCCAGGTGCTGGCTGGATAACGTATAAAATCAGAATTGAATTAGGAGCAATAATAGGAAATAACAAAACTGTGACCAAATAGTTTCTGAACATGTTCACTACATCCAGGAGATAAGGATGTACATAAACCTAAGTTTAAAAGTATTGAAGCAGGTGCAAATTTAAAAATTAGGATTTTTTCTGATGAAACACATCATGATCAGTTATATTTACACAGACACAATAACACTATTGCATATGTCTTTCCAGCATCTTCAAGGGTAGGTGAGGGAGACTTTGGTCAAGAAGGTGGGGAAGCAAATGGCCACTCTGTATCAGGTGGAGATAAATTGGACACAGTTGCATGGAGGGTGAGGGGACCGAAGAACATCATCATCGTCATCAGATGCCTCCACAATTGACTACTCCCTAGTGGTGGTGGACTGTACTGGAACTGTTGGACCCTACTGGAACTGTTGATACCTCATACTTGTTCACCACCCAGAGATACATCTCTACCCTCCTTCTTGCTTCCTCCGCCCCAGTTGGCCCCCTAAAAGGGATGGGGTCTCCTTTGCCACAGGTACCTCACCCTTGCCCCTGTCACCCCGGTTGCGCTGAGTGAGGAGGCTATTGACCTCTTATGAAGCATCTCTGTAGGTCAGACTGCAATAGTGAATGGCATCCATGGGCTCAGCTGTCAAATGCAACAAATGTTTGCATTCCTGGATGTCATTCACAGTTCAATGGCTGGCATGCAGAAATCTCTTGTAAAAATAGCAGCCTCCTCAAACAATGCAGCCACCCAACCTGGATACCTTTCTGCCCTAACTCAGATCCTTTCTTCAACCCAAATCCCAACTCCTGCCACAATCCCATGCACATTCACTCCTTTACAGACACCCACTCCAACAGACACAAGCAGCACAATCACACACACACACTTACACACACATAACACACAAAGAAAGACAAACAAACAACATACACACACTATTGACACTACACCCACTGGCACCACAAGCACAACACCAACAAGCACCACAACCACCACCACACCCACAACAACCACCACAACCACCACCATGCCCACAAGCACCACGTCACCAAAACCACCACACCCACAAGCACCACACCCACAAGCACCACAACGACACCAACCACCACAACATACAAACACCTACACTCACCAGAATATCACACACCAGAAAAACAATACACATCTAGACAAACACAAATACCAGGCGCACATCCAACTGCCAAACATACAGACACAACCACATCACCCACTCCAGCTCCCTCAACCATAAACAACCAATACTCTCTCATCCCTCCTACCCTTACTCCTCCTTCCCAATTCTTATCTTATCTGTCTTTGACCCCTACCAAACCCACCCCTTCTAGGAAAAGCCTTGAGGTGCCTGCTATGTTCCCAATAGATGCTCCTTCCTGAAGAGCTTACCCTGAGACTATCTGTAGCAGGCAAGTTATGGGCAACAAAGCCAGAAGCTCTTGTTTATTCCATTCCTTACTTGCTGTTATTTTTTTATATTGTCAATTTAATTTACATGAGAAAGTTTTTCTTTCACAAAGTTTGACCTTCCATTATTATTCATGTACGATTCATTGTTTTAAAAAATATTTATTGATGAAAATGTGAGATACATATTCTTACTTACAATTATAACAGTAAATACAAACACATTTTGAACTGATCTATTTGTAAAGCCAAGCAATAGAATTTTTTTTATGGACATTACAAATTTGGTGCAAGCGTTCATCATAATAATTGACACAACAATAAAAACAATTGTGTTGTGGATGCCTTGGAATGTTGATCACTGTTGATCACTGTCTGGAATCCACATGTCATCCAAGTTCCAGATGAGGTCACTGGATCTCGTGGAGAGAGTCTGGACCGTTGGTGAGAGTGGACGTGTTTGTATTTGCTGTGGGTTGGTGGTATTCAATAAAGCTCATCTCACTAAACCATTTGTCTGAGCTTAACACTGGCAACGAGGCGTCACCACCAACCCTGAACCCACAAATTTCCTACCTGAAACATCTCCTGTTACTCCTGATCGAGTTCGGCTGATCTGTGATTCCTGGCTTGAAGATTTTGGGATCGGAGAACCGGAGTGGTGGAGTCCTGGCAGCGCCTGCAACAGATATTGACTAGAAGCAGCACCCTGCCGCAGTGGAGCCTTGGCACACTGGCATTCTTGCTGGCTTGCGCTGGAGGAGTACAGCGCCATTTTGTATCCGGCGCTGGTGATATCCGTTTGGGGATCTGTTTTCTCCCCCCCAAAAAAGGTTTTTTTTCTTCTCCTTGGCTCCCGAGCCTTTCAACGGCTCCTCTGACAGTTTCGCCCTGCGGGTCTCCTCTCCCTGGCCTGTTTCAGATAGCGGCACAAGCGGCACACGCAGCCTTAGCGACGTGTCTCCTCTCCCTGGAAACGGGAAGCACGTAGGTTCCTCGTGGTGCGGTTTTCTTTGGAACACTAGACTGCTAACTGTATTTGGGTTACATCCTGTATGCAATCTTCACTTTCATGAAATACCGAAGATGTTTTGAACATTCTACTCATCTGATATTATTTCCAGTTACCTTCAAATACTGAGCTTGCTCTTCTTTCAAGCCGAAGTGAACACGTTCAAGTACACTAGGATACTTACTTTTATTTTTGCTAGTGTTTTGTTTCACATTTTGCTGTTACCCACATTTATTCACCTGTTTTTGGTATTTATTTTTTTTGTTAATTGTGCCGTATAGTGAGCTCAGGATGGCTACCCCCATGTTGTCTCAACCGCCCCCCTTTTTATCTGACAAAGGGGACCCCATTCTTCCTTGGAAACGTTGGAAGAATCTTTTTGACTCTTACCTTCTAGCTATTGGGGGGGAAAAATTCTCCCCAGCCAGAAAACAGGCTATTTTATTGCACAATTTAGGAATCGAAGGTAGAAACATTTATGATAGCCTTGAAACCCTACCGGTAGGGGGAGCTGAAGGGGAGCCCAGAGATGTTTATGAAATGTCAGTAGCGATGTTGGGTTCACATTTTGAATCCAAGCTCAATGTTGTTTTGGAAAGGCACAATTTTTTTGCAAAATCCCAAGGGAAATCAGAGAGTGTGGGAAACTTTGTTTCTGCATTACGCACATTAGCACGTACTTGTGACTTTGGCGATATCACTGACTCCCTCATTCGCGACCAATTAGTGCGCTGTACAAACAATAAGAGGGTTCAGGAAAAGTTGTTGATGAAGAACCCTGATTTGAAAGAAGCCATTGCAATTGTTGAGGGAATGGAAAGTACTAGCTAATGGATCAAGGAGATGAATGACCATGAGGAGGACAAGTTGTCCATGATACAAGCACCCTTGACACGAGAGGAAGTTTCAAGGGTCAGCAGCGACAGCAAAACACCGATACCCACTTTGGAGAAAAGGAAAGAAGCCAAATTTCAGCGTTGTTACCGCTGTGGCAACTCTGGACACACAGCGAATAGTTCAAATTGTTTTGCAAGGAATTCTTTATGTAGGAAGTGCGGGAAAAAAGGCCACTATGCTAGAGTCTGCAATAGTGACAAGTGTAACGTAAATTCTATCACTGATAACATTAACAAAATGATTTTGTGTATTGAGCCTGAGGTTAACCATGTTGAGAACAATGGTGGTATAGTGGATGTTGGGCCAGTCGTCATGCCCGAGTGTGCTATTAGACTTGATGGCAGAATAATTACAGTTTTAGCAGACTCAGGATCTCCGTACACCATGGTGGGGGACAGGAATTGGCGAGCAATTTTTGGGGAAGACCTCTATTCTTTAATTAAGCCTGATATAAATCCGGTCGGTTATGGTGGTGTTAAGATAGAAGTAATTGGGTACAAGGTTATGAAGATTCAATTTCAGGACAAAACCACTGTGGGGAAAGTTTATGTAGCGAGGCGTGGAAATAATCTGCTAGGTTGGCGTCATCAGCATGACATGGGAATTAAGTTAGACCCCAACTCTGAGTGCCAGGTTATGGTGGTGAATGTTGAGAATAATGACTTTGAGGTTCTTAGGGAGTTCCCCCAAGTTTTTAGTGACAAATTAGGATGTTTAACTAATTTTGAACACAAAATTATCCTGAAGAAAGGTGCTATTCCTTCTGTGCACAAGGTGAGAAGAGTTCCTAAGTTGATGATAGAACCACTCAGAGCAGAGTTGAATAAGCTTATCTGCGCTGGAGTAATTGAAGAGATAGAATCGTCTGAGTGGTTGGCTCCCATTGTCGTAGCACCGAAAGACAATGGGAGACAGATTCGCATGTGTGTGGATCTTAGAGATCTCAACAGGCATATATGGGTTGATCGTCAACCTTTACCCAACATTTCTGAAGAGTTGTCTGGTTTGGGTGGCTCGAAGGTGTTTAGTGTACTAGATCTATCCTCAGCCTATCACCAAATCGTGTTACATCCCGATTCCAGACACCTCACATCGTTTGTGACGCCTGTGGGAGCCTACCGATTTTTAAGAATGCCCTTTGGGTTGGCTTCCGCGGCTGCCTGTTTCCAACGGATCATGAAGAAGATCTTAGGTGAAGTCTCTAGAGTGTTATTTTTCCAAGACGATATCTTAGTCCATGGCAGTACTGTAGAGGAACATGACAGGGTTCTTAGGGAAGTATTGAGTAAGCTAGCCTGTTCAGGTTTTACTGTGAAGAAGGAGAAGTGCAAGTTTAGGGTCTCTACGGTAACATACCTGGGCCATACTATTTCCAATGAAGGAATCAAGCCCAAGTTGGAATTGGTTGATTCCATTATACGAGCACCTCAACCCAGAGACAGAGATGGAGTAAGATCCTTTCTAGGTCTAGCAGAGTATTACTCTAAATTTATTGCCAATTTTTCAAGTGTAACCCAACCCCTGAGATCTCTCTTGAAGAAAGGGTGTGAATTTATTTGGACAGATGAGTGTGCAGCGGCTTTCACTTTTGTGAAGGATTGTATTGGGAAGATGCCCACCCTAGGTCATTTTGATACACATGCCAAGACCTTCTTGTACACAGATGCCAGTATCAAGGGGCTGGGAGCGGTCTTGATCCAAAGAGTTAATCAAGATGAAAAGGTAATTGCCTTTGAGTCTCGATCTCTCAAAGGGGCTGAACAACAGTATTCTGTTATTGAAAGAGAGGCACTCGCTTGCATGTGGGCAGTTAAGCATTTCAGATTTTACTTGTGGGGCTTACCTTTTATTGTGAGAACGGATCATAGGCCTCTTGTTCAAATATTTTCTTCAAAGAAAGGGGAAGAATTGACACCAAGGATAAAAAGGTGGGTTGAGGGATTAATGGAATATAATTTCGCTGTTGAATATGTGCCTGGGCCAAAGAATATGGTGGCAGATTTCTTGTCTCGAGCGTCAATTGATGGTGATGACGAGTCTGAGGTGGAGGGAGAAGTTAACTGGGTGAGAGAGATGGCTGTTAGTGAAGATGAATGGAAGGCTGCAACCACTCAGGATTCTGACAGACATGATCTTTCAGAGTTCGTTGTGAGAGGTTGGCCTGAGTACAAAAACGTTTCTGATTCTTTAAAGGGGTACTGGAATGTGAGAGATGAACTGTCTTTGAGTGGAGGTGAATTATTCCGTGGTACTAAGTCCATACCTCCTATTAGTTTGAGAAGTAAAATTGTCAATTTGGCTCATGAAGGTCACTTAGGCAGGAATTTGACTAAATCAAGGTTAAGAACAGTATATTGCTGGCCAGGTTTAGACCGGGATGTTGAAGCGGTGGTGAAGGATTGTTTGACCTGTGCACGGAATGACAAAAGCAAAGTTGTGGTGATAGCTCCACTTTCCCCTGTTGCGGTTCCAGAAAAACCATGGGTGAAGTTAGGACTTGACTTTATGGGTCCATTCCATCTTCTACCTGCTAATGAGCGTTATGTCATGCTCCTAGTTGATTATACCTCGAAGTGGGTGGTGACTAAGTGTGTGAATTTTGTAGACACCAGAACTGTGATTGAGTTCTTAAAGGAAGAATTTTCCCGAGAAGGTGTACCTAGTCACTTAATCACAGATAACGGCGTGCAGCTAACTTCTCAAGAAATGAAGTTTTTTTTGGATTCCGTAGCTGTAGTGCATTTGACGACAGCCTTATATTCTCCTCAAGCAAATGGCCTTGCTGAACGCATGAACAGATTGGTAAAATCTTGTGTCCAAGAAGCAATTGAAACCAGAGTTTCTCTGGCGGATCTTCTAAGGGACCAGTGGTGGGCATATCGTAATACCCCAAATAGTATCTCTGGCATCGCCCCTTTTGAGTATATGAGGGGGAGGTCTGGGTGTACCAAAATGTCCCCTGCTTGGTTTAGAAATAAGTTTAGTCAAGGAGATTTTGACCAAGAGAAACTTAGTAAGGCATCTGATCGTAGGCAAAGTTATCAGTCTAAGTACAAATTGCGTTATGATCACAAATATGGTGTTTCTGATGTTAAATGGAAGGTTGGTGACATGGTGTTGCTGAAGGATCCTGGGTTCAGAACCAAAGGGAAATCAAGCTTCAAAGGCCCTTTCTGCATCAGGGAAGTTAGGAAGAATGTGGTTGTCCTTGGTAATGGAGCTGTGTGGAGCATGTCTAGATTAGTGAAATGGAATAACCGGGTGGCAGATTCTTCAGACTCTGAAGAAGATCATCTCTTAAGTAGGTCTAAGGCAACACCATGCATCAAAGCCCCTTCCAGGTTTCGCTTCAAACCAGTGTGGTTGAAAGATTATGTAACCTGCTAATTTGTAACTTTTGTTATTATACACCTCTGTATATTGCGGGTACTTTTGATTTTCTTCACACTGTTTAGTTATGTTACTATACTTTTACCTTTCTGTTCTTTATCGTTCCCTTCCCTTTGTTTCTGTTTAATATTTTAATGTATGTAAAGGGGATGTGTTGTGGATGCCTTGGAATGTTGATCACTGTCTGGAATCCACATGTCATCCAAGTTCCAGATGAGGTCACTGGATCTCGTGGAGAGAGTCTGGACCGTTGGTGAGAGTGGACGTGTTTGTATTTGCTGTGGGTTGGTGGTATTCAATAAAGCTCATCTCACTAAACCATTTGTCTGAGCTTAACAAATTGATATTTTTAATTTTAAGTGTTAATACAGGTGTGTTTCTTTATATTTCTTAACCAACAACATTACACACATATGCATTACACATTAGTAAAAAATTGCTTGTAGGAGATTTCTGGAAATGCATGGGTCCAGAGCAAATGTAAACAGACAATTCATATGACAAGAAGTGAAAAAAAGCTTACCTTTGATTCTGGCGACAGCAGGGTTGGAAAAAAATGAAAGGTACGTTTCTACCTTATATACCTTTGAAACTGCCAACTCAGGCACATCGTAATTGGGCCAGTGGAAATATTGGCTGGATTCTCTCTGACAGGCAATATTGCCTATTGTGCCATTGACGTGGGAGAAAAAATCTGGAGGAGACGGTGAGACGCGGGTGGACTATCGTCCATAGACTCGCCAGCATCTAAATTAAGCAACCTGACCACCTAGTAGGCAGACAGGTTTACCAATGGAAAAGTGATGGTGGGGCAAAATCTGCCAAGATCCAAATCAGGCCCTAAGTCCCAAGGTAAAAACGTTGACTTGGATGACCCGTTTGGTGTAATCATCCTGCCCACCGAAAACTGTTACTTATGATTGTCCCTTTACATTTTCTTGGATTTCTTTCCCCTAAAACTTAAAAAACTTATGTCTTTGGTCCCCTTAGCTTATTTTAATGGTCTTGGTGTGTTTTTACTCATTACATTTTTCTAAATTGGTTTTCAAAAGTTACTGTTTTGTGCTCTTTACAATTGTTGGTACTGCTTGAACCCAACACAAACTACTCTGGGGAATCTCTGCTTCTTGTGCTATAGCAGCTACGGGTTGATCAAACATTCTCTCAGAACTGTGTTTTGACTGAAATGGGGAAGATTAATCGAGTTAGAAGGGGTACACACACTCACATGTATAAATCCCATTTCTGAAAAGGTGATAATTGATTTGCAAAAGAAAAAATATCCTGATTGGACAGCTTCCATTTTGGGATTTGTGTCGGGCAGCTCAGAAAAGAAGAAGCAGTGCACTGCATGCTCCTCCTGATGTCTTCCCAAACTGAAAACATTTTTAATGCTGCATCAGCTCCTTTTTTGAAGACTGGCGGCTTTAAAAAAATGATTCCCGGTTAGAAATGCAAACACAGAGGTCTGCTGTTCCCTACAGGACAAAGTCCGTTTGTTTTAGGCAATTACAGGAGGTCCCAAATACCAACCTCCCTAATTTTGCCCGAGTATTTTTTCATGTGTTTCCAGGGTAAGATACATGTGAAAACGTTATCAATTCTCACCAAGTTACTGGTTCACAAGTATACTCAAGAGTTTGCATGCTCTCACAAAACGTTTTACGTCCTGTTTTATTTGGGTCTTTTTTTGCTCCAAGAATGCAAAGTTATTCACTTGGGTGACCTTTCTGCATAGGTAAGTGGAATTTCCTACTGATGTCAGTTCACCAAATGCTCATGTGTAGGGAAAATAATACACTGATCTTGGATGACACCCTTTGGATGGCCAACTATGTCTCACAATTTGTCACCAAATACAATTTTCTTTTTAAAAAAATGTTGTTGTGCATATTGACTGAGTGCTTGCATACACATTCTAAAACCTTTTAAAGTATGATAAGAATTTGACTAAATGCAGAATGTAGGAGAAAATGGGAATGAAAACGAAAGAGCGATCTAAAGGGGAATAAATCAAAACAACATTTGTTTCATCATTGAAAGGACAATATTGCAGGGGATCACTCTGATGGGAGTGACAATGTGAAGTGGGACAGTGCATTGACTGTGAGAAACTGGCACCTTGTTGCAGCCCCCCACACACTTTTTGCCTGGTTTCTGAATGCAACTTGGACTAGAGTGCGCCAGGATCCTGCTAACCAGGATCCCAGGGCCAGTGTTCTTTCTCTAAAATTCCAATGGTAATTGGAAACCCCTTTAGCTGCCACTATAAGTACCTAGTAAATGGTACTTGGGTACCCAGGGCACGAGGTACTAAGGGTAGGACCCTGAGGGCAGCAGCACTGACTCTGCCACCCTCTAGGGCCATGCAGCCAGACGCACCCAGCACTGCCATAGCAGGCTGAGTGCCCAACTGCAAATATAACATGCAAACTTGACATAGCACACTGCCTGTGTGCCCTGTCCATTATACACTGCATACCATATAGGTGAGTCACCCCTCTGGCAGGCCTTTCAGTTATAAGGCAGAGTACACTATGTTGTATGTGAGGGCATAGCTGCATGAGCAAATGCCCCCACTGTGTCCTTGCCAAACCTGGGGCATAGTGAGTGAACAGAGCAGCCATTTTAATATATGTGCTGGACACTGGTCAACACGAGCTTCCCAGCTACGTGATAGCTACTGTGAACCCTGGGTTGTTTGGTATCAAACAACTCAGAAGGATAAATCCAAACTGGTAACAGTACTGGATTTACTATAAAATTTACCCAGGGGTCACATTAAAGGTGCCCCCTGCAAAAGCTAACTAACCTGGCATGGTTGCTGACTGGTTTCAGCCAGCCTGCCACTTTCATACGGCCAATATACAAACCTTGGGGGAGAGCCCTGTCTCTCTAGTTTGTAAAACAATGCCCTTCCTGAATGGAGAAGCTAACTCCTCCTCCCTCAAGAATGTGCACTTCCCTGGCAGTGACCTTCAAAGGGCTACCGCCTTTGAAACTCCAGCAGCAGATGGCTTCCCCTTTGCAAACCCCCACCTTTGGAGGGAGCAAATGAAGGAAACCATACAAAGGGTAGAGGGAGTGGCCTCACCAGCTGTACACCACCCCTAAGGTGTTGCCTGTAAGGTGGACCCTCTATTTCATTTTCCTCCATCTTGGTTGGAAGGTCAATAACCAATCACGTTTAGGGACGTGACCATTCCCACAGGAAGTGTTCACTAAAGTGGAAGGAGCTACCCATCGGTAAGTGTCCCATTGGACACCACCAGGTTTCCCCTAAACCACCCACTAAATTCAGTATTTAGTGGGCATCCCTAGTCCAAGAAATTGGATTCGAAAGGACAAAGATGACCAGCACCAAAGAAGATCCAAAGCAAGAGAACTGTGGACCTGCTGCATCAAGAAAAGGAGCCAAACCCTGCCTACTGCACCAGAAACCCTAAAATCTCAGCTGCGGAGGAGCTGGATACTGGACTGACTCCAGGAAACCTAGGGGACCTCCATACTTCACAATTCTCCTCATATCTCCCCTCTGAGTGGAGACACCACTCAACAACCAAGCAAGAACCAACAAGCCAGTGAGGGTCACTTCACTGACTAGCCAATATCTCTGCAACCAGACGTCACAGCCAGACCCGACGACAGCCCGGACCAGACCTACAAGTGTGCCAACCTTTGTGGCACTGTGCCCTACAGTGGCCGAGTCATGCCAATACCCCAGGTACTGGCCAGTGCACGTCGGACTCTAAGAAAACCAGCTCCCCCAGAGTTGCAACTGGACCAGGAGGAAGCCCCAGTCAAGGAACTTCAGGAACACCCCTGACATCCCGCCAAAGTGCCACCGTTGTCCTGCAAGCTGCCCTCAAAGATACTTACCTCCAGCTTCAAAGGGCTCCATTGGGCACATCTCTTGGATCACCAACTCGCCCTGCATCCGGCCGCCATGTCCCCTGCAATGAGGAACCAGCTGTGCTCCACGGGTCCCTAACCCCTTTGTGACCTCAACAGCCCAAGAGGATCCCAAGGCACCACCATTACATTTGCAAACCATCTCCTTTTCCAGGTGGGCCCTCCAAGTGGCCCAATGCCTGTGGCAAGAGACTTTTCAGTTCAGCTCCCGCCGGAACCAGGAGCCACCCAAGGCTCTCCAGCTAGCACAAGATGCCCACTGACTGCTTTGACCATCCTGCAAAAGAAGAGAGTGGTAACCCAAATGTATGATTTTTAATGCATTTTTAAAAGTGACTGCCCATTGATTTCTATGGTGCGTTATTACGCACAGAAAGACTAACTTTATTAAAAATTTGAAAAATCATAACTTAAAAAGTATTTAACATACCTTGACCATCTTGGTCTTAACAATTATATAAAAAGCTAAAATATTTTTTATAATATTGGTCTCGAATTATTCCTTGAGTGTATGTAGTGCATGATTTATGCTTTGAGTACAACAAATGCTTAGCACTTCCCCAAGATTAGCCTAACTGCTCGATCAAGCTACCTCAAAACTTAGAGCATTAGGTGATCTAGTTTTTGCCTCTGGACCCCCTACACAGTGTGCCAAGTACACTACATAGCAGGTCAGCATCCTGCTTTGGCTGTGAACAAAAACTGAAGGAAGAAACAAGCTTGATGATACCTTCGATTGAATGACTCCTGACGTGAACATGCCCAAGAAACACAACTGCTGGAGTTCTGTGTGCAACCCTTGCTTGCTGCACCCTTCACATGTTTTGCAGGTCAGTGCCATCCCTCAATGAGTAATCATCTGTCATCAGAGGTGTGGTAGAATAGTAGGTGGTTTTGAGGGAAGTGATGGGAAAGTGATCAAAGTTTTTTCTGTGGATAGTAGCACATTTCTTGGATGCTTCGAGGCTCTCCTAGACATTCATGCAACTTCAAGTGTATTATACAGCAAGCCACTTGTTCCATCGATGTTTTTACAGCTAATACTTTCCCTTTTTTCTCATTGTTGGACTCGTGCAGTTCATGTTTATTTTCATTAGGTAGTCTTCTTTTCTGCTCAATAAAAGGCATGTTTTAGATGTACAGCAACTTTAGCTGAAAAGGCACAGGAGACTTTGCATAGCAGGAACATTGGCATTTCCTAGTATCTCCTGAAACTTGGATCCTTTCACATTTTGAATAATTTTTTCCTCAGGCCTGTGTACCACTAGCAAAAGAACAGCACTAGTCCGAAGTTCTCGTTTTAACCGATGCCACCATCTTCTGCAATTGCTCAGGTGCAGTATAATCAGTCTTCTTATTGCTCCTCAGAGACTAGGAAAATGGTAAAGGATAGAAACAAAAAATAGACAGGATTTTTAAAGCCCTGCTTTCTTGATGCTTTTATGGAGTTAGAGACCAGTGCTAATGAGGACTTTTCTGGACAGGACAGGTTGAGGGGCAGAAGTGGACCGAGGAAATTCAACCATTTTACCTGCTTAATTTAACATCTAGATAACTTTCTTAGCATATAAGTAGCATATGTCATCTTCCCTATCTAGGGAAGATACCTGAATCACATGCATACACTCAAAATAGAGCAGGCAGAACATTCACTAGGTTTTGGCAGAAGTCCTGCATCTGCCAAATTCTGAATAAACCCCTTAATCTGCAAATCTTTTATTCTTTCACTTTGAGTGCATTCATAGGAAAACCTCCAAATCACTGCACAGTCGCACAGAGTAGGATAATATGTACATGTGAAGCTTCAGACCTCTCTCTTCATTTCTGTGAAAGTCTCTTTGATATGTGAAGTTTCTTCAAATCGTGAGAATCATAGCCCGATTGATCTGTCAGCCTTTTGGACGGTTCGAAAAACAGAAAGAAACCGTCAACCACAAATGGTTCTGCAGAATCCACCTCCAAAATTAAGCAACTGGAAGGTGGCTCCTGAAACCAGAGGAAATGTTTCAAGAGAAGATTCCTGACAGGACAATATTTTGACCATCGTAGTGACCACCTATACTGACAACCTGTTCTAGTTCTTGGGGTAGAAGACATTCACACCCATCCTACCTCCATTGCCTTAAACTAAAAAGCATTGAAAGGCTTGATTGATTATATTAAGCGGCATCATGTGGCTGGTCCTATTCAGCAGCCCCCAGACAGGACAATGCCATGGGATTAGTCCGAAACACCCCCTCAATATACTAGAGTTAGCAAGTGGAGAGATCAGCTGATCAGTTGAGATCATCTCTCTTGACAGTTCTTATTTGGTAAAAGCACCTTCCAGTCAGTCTGGATTTATCACCTTCTGCACCTCTGCAAGAAGATACTTTAATGCCACAACAGTTCGCCTCAGAAGAAGTGAGGGTCATCTTTCTTTCTCCCATTCCAGACAGACCGGTATCTGAAAACGTTGTGTGGAGGGAGCTGGCAGGAATATTCATGCACCAAAGCCCTATATTTGGGTTACAACGGCCAGCTCTCAAATTATTTTGTGGATTACTTTACTGATTATTGTCATAAAGATGGTGCATGAGCACTACCTTCCTGAATATCTTTCATTGTCTAATATGATACAAGAGTTGGAAATCACACTCATCTTCTCAGCGTATGCCAAGGAGCTCCATTTTGTCAAAATCCCCATGTGGTGTCTAACCTTTTGGGATAATGTCCCTTACCATATTTTGAGGCCAAAGGAAACAGTTCATATGCCACATGTGTTGCACATTTCACTGGATGACATTGTCACACCAGGTCGTTTTTACAAACATTTAAGTCAAGCAGTGCATTTATGAACTCAAAATGCATGCAATATTTGAATATGAGGGTTCTTATCTTGGTGTGTAAAATAATCATTAGGTTTATTACTTTCATTATTATGGCAGTTATTACATTCATCTCTCCACTGGTCAAGGAGAGCTCTGTAATTTCAGTCTGAAGGAAGACTGTTATACATCCTATGCCGACAGCCTGAGGGCTTTCAGCGAAAAATGTAATCATTTTGATATTGATCATAGATCTAGTTCATCTGTTTATTTTTATTTGAAGGATCCTGAAGTCTTGCCAAGTTTTGGATATGTGGCTTAAAGCTATGTACTCACCCCAGTTCCTTGAGTTTTTCTTAGAACAAGGTTATAGGCACTGGGAGGATACAATTCCAATATAAAGTGCTTTGCGTACACAATCATGGCAAATTAAATTTTCAGACAATTTTTTCTGGCATGCCTTTACCCATGAGAATGTATTTTCCTTAATGATACGGTTTAATAAATAATGTGGCTGTGATTTTCTTCCCTTAAGGATCTGCAGACCCTGTTAGCTTGCCAAGGTAATTATACACACTTCACAGACTGGAAATGGATAAAGGGCTCTAACCTCTGATGAAATAATTGCATTACATTACTTGAACATTTCACATTTAATACATCATATGCAGCTAAGGATGTCGCCCTCTGGCCAGCTTCAAAGTAACAAAGTGTGGTTTTAGATTTTTATCTGCGACCCCTGTCCAATTAGCCAACAAAACCGATACATCTGTGTTACCCCCTATACCAGGGGTAGTTTGTGTCAAATGTGATGGTCAACATCTGACTTTCATTCCTTTAAAATACACATGCACATGACACATGGTAATATGAACCTGGCTCATCTAGATGCAGCTCCTGCCAAAAAAAGGCAGGACACAATTTCAATTGTAACATATGATTTACTTAAACTTTGCATCATATTTGAGAAAGAAGCAATCAAAAGCATCAGAGAACTCATAAGAAAGTCATTATAACCCACCTTCTCCCTTAAAGATAATAATGTACAGGCACTCTCTAAACAGATATATTCTGTTTTTCCATTACTTCAATGGCTCTCAAAGTACAAAAACAAGGCGTGTCAACCTTTTGACAAGAGCAAGTTCAAACACTCGCACTTAACGAGCTTTACTGGGATCTACTAACTCTTGAATCACATAGGAATTCTTGGGGCCCTCCTTAATAAGGTAGTCTTTTTTGCTTTATATAATGACACTGCAAAGCAAAATATCTGGATACAAATGCTACAATTTATAACCCAAAAAGTTGAAGGTACGTGTCCTCCAGTAGATAATCCTAACTTATTGTGATTAGTACATGGGACAATTTCCCTCCAATTCCTACCTTTCACTACTATGGGTGTCTAAGACTCACCTTCATGGGTTCATAAAAGCCAATATCCAACACCTATCTTTCACACCATTAGGACCTCACCTTTTAGGTCCATTGCTTGCTCGATGTGGTCCCTGACCTTATTAGGAATGTGTCATGCACCCCTTCTTTAGGACATTCCTTATTATGCAACTCTATTACAATCCATAGTCCCTGTGACCTGGCCAATCCTGGTTTAGCCTGCCAATTACTGGATGCACCCACCCATCTTATTCGACAATTACATGCTCTCTTTAAGAATGAGCGTTATGTTCAGTACAAGTTCTTTTTTGGTTGGCCAAAGTTGTGTTTATGTGCTTACTGTTCAAAGGATGTTAAATGTTGTGGCTTAAAATTCCTTCTCCACTTAGTGGTTCTGATGTACCCTTTAGGCTAATCTTTGCACCCTGATAAAGTTAACAAATTAGTTTAGATTTTAACCCGTACACAGCACAATCCAGGGCAGAGATACAATGTCTTTGGAACACTCAATACCTAACCCACTTTTCCAATCTTCTAAGAGCTGTGTTTAATGCCTCCCAGACCACCTGTGTAAACAGATTTAAGAGGATAAGCCCTCGATTGCTTACAGTCTATAAAACTGTTTTTGGAGTAATTCCAGCTTTTCGGGGTTCATTCTCCTTCAATGTGCTCACTAGATTACTTCCTAGTATCAGCATAAAATATATCATTACTTTCATTGTCTTTTTCGAGTGATGCCTTACTTATATCCCAGTGAACAGCACTGTCAATTTATTACATCCTTCTACCTGAGGCTGGGCGTGCTTTCCAGACTGCATGAATACTGGACTCTAAACTTTCACAAGCTCTTGACATCACTAACAATACTAATGTTTTAATGCCAAGCCTGCCATCATATAATTGTGGGTAATATTCAGCTGGAACCTCTACATCTGCTTCATGTGGATCATTGTGAGCTTATCCAGCCACTTGTCCTCCACCAAAGTTATTGTGCAGCTCTGAAATTGCCTATTATCACTGCTGCTGATTGTGGAGCACAGCTAATGCTGCCTTCTGTGCCATCACACAGATCTGCTACGCAGCTTGCTCCTTCAATGTCACCTTATTCTATGATATTAAGTCCTCCTGATGTGGTCGTTATGGTTCGTTTACCTGCACAGACTGTGTTGGTCTATTTGCAACCTGGTAAACTCAAATTTAGACTCACTTGCCTCATCAGTTCAAGAATTTTCTTTTTTCTTTCTGGCACTATCTATGATCCATCACCACCTCAGATGGAACAGACAGTCAATTCCACAGGCTTGGATATTACAAGTTTGTCTATTGTGCCATTGGTGCTTTAAGATGTGGCTAAAAGCTGTTGCTGTTTTCCATTGTGCCATGCTTTGCATCCAGATTTTGCAACTTATTTTGCACCCTGCTCATTTGTCAAATGTGGCTCATCCAGATAAAACAATATATAGCAGTGCTTCCCAACTTGCGGGTCGCAAACCGATTTTTAGTGGGTTGCAGAAGTCCAAGAAATAAATCAGGATGCCTTTAACTTCTGTGTTTATCTTGTCACATTTGCTGCGCTTCAAAGACGGAGATCAAACATCAGGCTATGGGGGTCATTCCGACCCTGGCGGTTGTCTACCGCCAGGGCCGGGGACCGCGGATGCACCAACAGGCTGGCGGTGCATCCATGGGCATTCTGACCGCGGCGGTACAGCCGCGATCAGAAACGGGAAACCGGCGGTGTCCCGCCGGTTTCCCGCTGCCCTAGGGAATCCTCCATGGCGGCGCTGCAGGCAGCGCCGCCATGGGGATTCCGACCCCCTTACCGCCAGCCTGGTTCTGGTGGTTTTGACCGCCAGAACCTGGCTGGCGGTAACGGGTGTCGTGGGGCCCCTGGGGGCCCCTGCAGTGCCCATGCCAATGGCATGGGCACTGCAGGGGCCCCCTAACAGGGCCCAACCAAGATTTTCAGTGTCTGCCAAGCAGACACTGAAAATCGCGACGGGTGCAACTGCACCCGTCGCACCCCTTCCACTCCGCCGGCTCCATTCGGAGCCGGCATCCTCATGGAAGGGGGTTTCCCGCTGGGCTGGCGGGCGGCCTTCTGGCAGTCGCCCGCCAGCCCAGCGGGAAACTCAGAATTACTGCGTCGGTCTTCTGACCGCGCAGCGGTATTCTGACGGCGGGACTTTGGCGGGTGGCCTCCGCCGCCCGCCAAACTCAGAATGACCCCCTATGTCTTTTGACAAACTGAGGTTTATGTTTTTAACATGGGGATTGGTGCTTATAAATTTCTCTCACTTTACAGTGAGAGAAAGAAAAGTAAAGTAAATTATGTCACAATCCTGCTGGGTCAGGGAGTGTAAAAGGATGAAGTAGGATGTCATTTTTTTAAAACACACAACAGCATGCAAACAACTGTATATCAACTGTGCACATTCAGCAGTTAAGAAGCAAAAATGTAGCAAAATTTTTGTAATTCTGTAGTGTGATGAAAAGAAACATTTTAACCGGAAAAACAAATCAAGACACTTTCCTTGGTGATGCACAAATTTGTAATATTCAATAGAATCGGATTTTCATACATTATCATTTGTGTGCAATTTAGTTTAATAACACTGTATTTCTGTGCAAATTTAGTGGCATTTCAGTGGGAAATGTGCGTCTGAAATTACAGTGCGCTACCACACAATATCCCTCACTATGACTTTGGTGGTCTTTTCCTAAGAACACCGAAGCCACATGCGTCAGAAGACGGCCAGTGCTGGCGGTCTTCTGACCATCATATTACGAGCACTGAAGGATTTCCGCCACAGTTTGGGTGGAAATCCTCCAGTAGTCGTGCTGGCGGTCAAAGGCACATGGGTAGTTCCACCACCGCCCCCGTCAAAAGGACTCCACCAGACGTATTACGACCTGTAATATGGCCTGGCGGTGTCCTGATGGCGTGGCTCTGCTGGCCGTGGAAACACCTGTTCCCGTTCCCTGACAGACGACCTCCTCGCTGGACAAGGTAAGTCAATCGTCCGACAGGGGAGGGGGCAGGGGGGGGGGGGGGGTATTGTGTGTGCATGTACGAGCATGTGTGTAGGATTTTTGGAATGAGTGCATGTTGGAATGTTTCAGTAAATGCATGTATGGATGCGTGAGAGTAAATGCGTGTATGTCAGTGTAGGTGAATGAGTGTATGCGGGATGCATGTGGGTGCGTGCATGCGGGGTTGGGGGTGCTGTACTGGAAGCAGGGGGGATGAGGGTGCTGTATTGGAAGGGGGTGCGAGAGGGGCGTGCTGTATTTGAGGGTGGCTCTGGTATGGAAGGGGGTGTGGGGTTTCAGGATTGGAAGGGGGGTTTAGGAGAGTCGTCTGTCATGACAGGAAGAAGATTTCCTGTCACTTGTAGCCTTTCTGCCAGGGTTTTCATGGCGGTGCTACCGCCACGGAAACCCTGGTGGAAAGCCAACTCATGATACCGCCGGCGTTCTTCAGAGATGCTAATCTCGGTCCGGCTGTCCAATCGCCCTGGCGGTACAGTCGGGAATGTGGCGGGTTGTCAGAGGCCAACCCACCACACTCATAAAGTGCCGGTCTTCATCGCCGGCGGTGAGACCGCCACTGTGGCCCTGGCGGTCTTCAGACCACCAGGGTCATAATGAGGGCTAATGTTTCAGTTACATAAAAAAAAAATCACCTACTTCATGTCGATTAAAGCTAGATGGGTTGCAAAAGTTGGCTGTTCTAAAAATTGGGTCATGGTTCTAAAAAGTTTGGGAAGCACTGATCTATAGTATTTTTTCATGTACGTGTTTAGTCATATATTCACTAATAATGTTCACTTTTATTTCACGGGTTGTGTTTACATACTATTTGCTTAGGTGCTCATATTATTCACTTGCCAACAATTTGTTTGTGACACGTTTTCCAAGGCCCCCAATCAATTAACACAATGAAGTTTGAGTGCTGCTTGCTTTTGTTGCATTTGCTTCTCTCACAGTATAATGATAATGTGTATGTTTATTTAACACAATAGTGTGTTTAGTTCATACGTTCATATGACATACAGGGCCCGATTATGAGGCTCACAGTGGCGGTTGGACCGCTGCGGCTGTGGTGGTCTGACTGCCACATGACGAGGTTGGTGAGCAGACCCGCCTACCTACTGCTGTCCCCGGCAGGATCAGTGATCCCGATGGGCTGGTGGCAGTCCTGGTTGTAATCAGCCAGGGCGGCGCTGAACTCAGAGCCGCCCTGCTGATTACAACCTTGTTCTCCGCCAGCCTTTTCATGGCCGTCTGACTGCCATGAAAAGGCTGGCAGAGAACAAGTGCAGGGGCCAAAGGGGGGCCCTATACTGCCCATGGCCATGTGCAGACAGTGTGCATTTCAAGAGTACTGGTGCACCCTGAGTGGGGCAGCATTTTTGGTGACTCAATTATGAGCCTGGAACAATTCTGTCGCACCTATCCCACCGGGCTGATGGGCGGGAACCCTGGTTCCCGCCCTTCAGCCCGGAGGGAAAGTTGTAATAGAGCAGGTGGGGAGACAGCCACCTCGAGGGCTGTCTCCTCAACATGGGTCTGGTGGTTGGGTTTTCCGACAACCAAACTCATAAGCAGGCCCAAAGCATCTATTTTAGGCTTAGCAATTATTTATATGATGTGTAGTAGAAAACAATTCTCTGGAGTTTTTTCTCACAACTCATCAAAAAGGTTACTTTCTTATAGTACCCTTTAAAACCATATAAATCCAGTGTTTTTGTTCTTTTGCTCAGACAGGCACATCTTCATTTCAGAGATCCTGATAATTTCTCTAACATCAAGGACACTGGCTGATAACTTACTGGGTTCACACAGACAGAGACTGGCTTCACAGGTCTCAGTCAGCTTGCTCAGGCCGAACAGGTATTCAACTCTCCCTTACATCCCTCTCATTAGAAGACCTTTTAGTGCTGTAACTATTAGTAAACTTTTAAAAGGAAGGGTAAATATAGAGACAATCATGCTGCCTATTTTTATATTGTTTATTTTTGCTCACCCCAATTCTTGTATGCTATTCCAAGTTTCTTGTGTATGCTCCTATGAGGGAAAAGGTTGCTGGGACCCCAAATGAATACCTGTGCCTCTAGCAAGCATTGCTTTGTTCCTATCATGGATTCCTTCCTGGTAATTGTGGGAGAAAATCAGGGGATATCACTGCAGTAGCAAAATTTAAGTTGTAAACAAAAATGCATTTTTCATTAAAATATGCAAAACTCACTGTTTAATAGCAGTCAAATAATAAATGAAAATTTGAAGTACTTAGGGCCTCATTACAAGTGTAGCAGTAAAAGGACCGCCACACTTGCGTTGATGGTCGGACCTCTGCACTCTGGGTGGGCATGTCTTAGGTGGGCAGACCTGCCTAAAGACCGCTGTCCCCGCCAGGATCACAGATCCTGATGGGATGACGGCGGTCGGGCTTGTAATCAACCATGGCGGTGCTGAACATAGCACTACCTGGGTGATTACAACCCCACTTCCCACCAGCCTTTTCATGGAGGGGTCCTGGCATGAAAAGAAAGCCAGTGACAGGGGCCACAGGGGTGATTGTGCACTGCACATGTCCATGGCATTGGCAATGCAGGCCCCCCCCTGCCCAGCGCTGTCGGAATGAGCACTGTCTGCTTTGTAGACACTGTGCATTCCGCGGGTGCTGGATGGCTCCCTCTATGCTACGATATAGGCCTCAGCCAGACTGTCTGGCAGGAGCGTTTTTACAAGGTTCCCGCCAATCAGTCCCGAGGGAACATTGTAATACACACGGTGGGGACATCACCGGCATGGCAGTAGCATTCCGCCCCCATGAGCTTGAAGTTCCTGTGGAGGGCCCGCCAAACTCGTAATTAGGCTATTAGATGTTATAAGTGTAAAGGTTAAGTAAAAGTGCTGATTGAACTTAAACTAACTTCTTATGCGATGTGGACAGAAGCTTCACATTAACACTGAAAAGCCTGCTCTTCATGCTGAGCTGTTATTTTGGATGAGATGTTTTCCTTTAAGCCTTTAAGCTGCAGATGTAATTTTCCAGGCGGCTTCTGTTAGTAAATAGGCATTTGTTTTGTAACAGACAACTGATAGTGAGGTTCTTGCCAGGAGGAGATGAGGCAACATGAGAGGTGATTCATGGGAAGAACTGTCAGAGCAGCAGAATGTGGATGATGTATGTTTTCATGAAATAACATCTGTAGCCCATTATGCAGACGTCAGAAGTTTATCTTCCTACTGGGCATTGTGGACGGACAAAAAGTCATCTAGAATGTAGTGTGTTTGTAAGTGCATGTCCTTTAGTAGAGGGGGATTCTCTAACTTGAATTTTCTGGAGACTCAGCTCTGAGTTTCGTGGAAATATATCCCTCTAAATGGGAGGAAGCTTATACTGTTAACGGATGTCTGCTGACTTATAGCTGTAAATACTTTCCAGCTTGATCCTTCCTCTCATTAACATGCGAAGGCTTCGTGCCTATGCACTTCTTCTCTCATCAGAACTCTTTATTGGGTAAATGAACTGACACCTCATTCTATTTTATTCTAACTTAACTTAGATTGGGGAATTCCTTTAGGGAATGCGCTTGCTGCATTTTGGCACAATGTTAACTGTTAATTTGACTAATGTATTTTTCATTATATTGAAAAATGTATTATTGGATTATATTAACTTTTAATGTTGATACTTAAAATGTTAATGCTTATTGAATACATAATAAAAAACTGAAGAACTGAATATAACCCATTTAACTTACACAATTCTATTTATTGACTACTAAAAGTTTTTAATTATTTTATTACTGTATGTTTAATGTAGATGATTGCTCCTTTATACTTCTCCTTGTTCACAAACAGAGGTCCATCCAACCAGTGGTGGGGATTATTTAATGATTACACTCAAAGATTAAGGGATAGAAAACCCGCTCCATCAACACCTGACAGTTTTCATCCCTCCAGATGGTAGGCTGATATAGCTTTCTTGACTTGAGTCTAAGAGAAATCTACCGCAAGTGGCCCTGGCACACAACTTGTGAACTAACTTTTCACAAATGTGTAGAATAATTAAATATATTTCAGGCTCTGATAGGAAAAACTAACAGAGAACATTTTAGTTGCAAGAGTCTAAGAAGGTGTTGGACAAAATATCAAAGTTAAAATATCATTGCACATAAAGAATGGAGAAAAAAATGATGTCATACAAAAAATTTGTTATATAGACTTTCGTTGTTGAGTATTTTTATTGGTAAATAATATAGTTTTCAAGCATACTATTGTTTATAATATTGTTTTAGTAAAATAGATATAAGGAATATTGTTTTATAATGTATTACTTTTAGGTGTTAGTATTGTTGGTATCATTTTATTATTTTTATAAAATATAGTTTGAAATTTTACATGATAGTGCTTTTGTTAAAAATGTTATCAGTACTTTACAGTGACTTAGAGGGTTGTTGGATTTGTAGAAGGATAATGTCGAATGTTATTTAAATTAGAAATATTACTGTTTAATTGTAATCAATTATTTTGTTAATTCATTTTCAATTGATTAATTATGCAATTCTTATAGTTTGATTTCAAATTTTGATTTTATTTTGTTTTAGTTTTTTAGTAGTGGTATTAAGTTATATTTAGTAGTGGGTTGTTGATGTGTAAGCATATAGGGTGGGAAGTTAATTAAGATATAAATAATTGAATATTTATGTATTTAAGTGTAAGTGTGATTTCATTGATTGTTAATTATTCAAATAGTTTAATTATGATTTAGTTAAGTTATATTTTAGTTGCAGGGTTTGTAGGTGAATAGAGTAGGAAGTTAAATATATTTACATGTATTTTAATGTAATGTTCATTTTTTCAACTGAATATTTATGATTAGCTATATAACTTACTAAATGTATTAATTATTGTGTAAATGTTGGACTGTTTTACTGCTTTCAATAGGTATTTTAGTTTTCGTATATATATATCACACATTTTCTAATTTTGTGTTTTTGTAGGGGAGTAGGTTGGGAAGATAATTATATAATATGTTTATATTAACTGATATTGATGTTTATATTAACTGATATTGATGTTTGATTTATGAATTGGTGATTATGTATAATGTTTTCTATTACTTTTTTTTATGAATCAAATTAATGGTATTTGTGATATGATTTGTTTTTTATGCATTACCTGAAATTCAATAAATAACTAATTATTTCATATTGTAGGGTAGCTAGGGAAGTTGGTATTATATGAGTTTTTATGTTTTCCTTTTTTTCCTTTTTCAATATATGCTTTAAATTTTGTTACACAATATATTTTCTGTTAATAATGTTTTAAATTAAGTGTTCAAATATTTTTTGTAAATTAATAGGACTTATATATATATATATATATACATATATATACATATATATTCAGGTACTAAAATCAGAACGTGGTGGTGACAGAGAAAATAAATTGCGTCAACTAGAATCCAGACATATACTTGATATCCGATCTCTCACCCCGCTAGGTTTAAATCAGGATGAGGAGTTATTTGTACACCTATAAGGGTTGTCATAGCTCATAAGATGTTGCCATTCATTTATTTTATGTCATTTCCATCAATTGATAAGATGCTTTCTTTCCCGTTGTCATTTGTCAGATAGACATACAATTTTGGCGCTATAGATATAAGTTGACCGAAGGAACAATACCCAAACATTAATTTTCTCACATCAGAGGTGCAGGATTTAGTGAGGGCCTTGTTTAAAAGAAACTTTGGGGATTGCGCTATTGTAGGTAACATGCAATAAATGAATATGAATCCAATGTGAATATAAATTAAAAACTGATGAGGGCCCCTATATTTGGTTAATACACCTCAGAAATTGTTTTGAAGTCTCTATTAGTCGCTGAAACAAGATTTTATGACATATATTAAAAATAATTTGATTCAATGAAATGTTATAAACTACATATACCAGAATGCAATGTGGATTGTAGTTAAAACACTGTAATATATAGGTAAATATGCATATAGAAAAACGTTTAATTTTTTTTTGTTAAAGTGTATATATTTAGTGATGTTATGGAGTAACCCTTGATAAGTGGTGTAACTTGAGTATTTTTTCTGTTACTTTGGAGTATTTTATTTAAAGCGCCGAAATTAGCACACAGGAAACACCTGTGAACAAGGTCCGGTGAGACCGAAACGCGTAAGGGGATTCCTGTTTGTTTGTTCATGATCTCACTAATGTATTAAAAGTTAAGGTATTTTTGGCACAACGACAGAGTGCGGTTTTCTCTTGCTAAAATAGAAAGAGAATCTTGTTTTCTGAAATATGGTTGTCCTGCCTCAAACCAGCACCACCGTAGAATTAAGTGCGTTTTCTTTCATATATATATATATATATATATATATATATATATATATATATATATATAGAGTCCTTCTGAAATCCAACACTTTCTCTACTTCTTCTTAGATTGGAGGGGGATGACAAGTCTGCTGAACATCCGAAGGGGAGGTTGCTGCCTTACTGGCTACCACGCCGTCGCGCCCATTACAACTTTCCCACTGGGAGGACGGGCGGAAACCAAGGTTTCCGCCCATCAGCCCAGCCGCAAAGTGGCGCCAGCTTTGTCGCCGGCTCATAATCGAGCCAGCAGCAATGCTGCCCCCCACAGGGGGCCGCAGTACCCTCGCAATGCTCACTGTCTGTGACAGTGAGCATTGCGAGGGTACTGGGGAGGGGGAACCCTGCATTGCCCATGCCAAGCGAATGGGCAGTGGAGGGGCCTTTCTGTGGTGCCCTGTACCTGTTCTCTGCCAGCCATTTAATCTCAGTAAAGCACCATGAAAAGGCTGGCAGAGAACCAGGTGGCAATCAGCAGGGGGGAACTGCATGCAACGCCGCCTGGCTGATGGCGACCCTCACCCACAGTCAACCCTCCGGGACCACCGATCCTGGAGGTCTGACCACCAGGGTCTTAATGTGGCGGTCGGACTGCCACAGCAGCAGTGGTCCTGACTGCTACTGCGAGTCTGGTAGTCTAGTGATCATCAGACTCATAATCAGGCCCTATGTGCTTAATGTAGATGATTGCTCTTTTATATTTCTCCTTGCCGATGAAGAAAGGGCCATACTAGCATTTAATGATTAAACCTGAAGATTAAGCTATCGAAAACCCTGCTCCATCATCACCTGACAGTTTTCATTGCTCCAGATGGTAGGCTGGTATGCCTATCCTGGTCAAGGTCCAAGAGAAATCTACTGCAAGTGGCCATGGCACAAAACTTGTGAACCACATTTTTACAAATGTGTTAAATAATTATATACATTTCTGGCTGTGATAGGAAAAATTAACAGACAGCAGTTTAGTGGCAAGTGCCAAACAAAGTGCTTGGAAAAGATATCGAATTTAAAATATTGTTGCACATAAAGATTAGAAGAAAAAAAAAAGCTTCATGCCTATGGGCTGGAGTTGGAGTAGTAAATCTAAACCCTCCAAAATATTCCCTCCTATTACTTAGAATGGAATGGGAATAGTAAATCTAACCCTCGGAAGTCCAACACTTTTTCGGCTGTTGATTAAATTGGAGTGTGAATAGTAATTTTAATACCTTTAAAGTCCAACACTTTCCATACTGTTAATTAGAATGGAGTGGGAATAGTAAACGTAATCTAAAATCCAACACTTTACTGTTTTTTTTTTTTTATTGTTTATATTATTTTTAGTAAATGTATTTTGTAGGGACTTAAATATTTTACTGTTTCATTAACTGGTGTAATTAATTAACATATTTTGTTATTGGATTGGTTATATATTTAAGTTGTTTATTTGTGCACGTATTTGTGTGTGTGTGCATATATATATATATATATATATATAGGTTTATACATATAGTATTTAATAATTAATGGCATGTATTTACTTCACATTGTATTCATTTTATTTATTGTAATATTTAACATTTACTTTTTTAAACTGTATATATATTAGAAAAAACAATGTATTACTTTTGCCAATATTTGTTTTCAATATCTTTGACATTTCTGTTATAGGTATCTGAACATGATACTGTGGTAAGCACTATTTTTTTACACAATATATTTGTCAATGATATTTTGTAACACAATATTGTATAATTGTTGCACCAACCATGCATTGATAATTGTGAGTAAGCCAAATCTCTAAGACTGGAATTGTATTAAATTAATCACATTTGGAAGATGCTGTGTTTTGTAACTACACAAATGGACCCATACTCTTTATACACATTTTATTCTCCCATTGTGGTGCACTCCCAGTTTGTCACTCTTCACCGTATATGTTAAACAGAATTCTTCCCAGCATAGCTGTATCTTTTAACTTGTATAATTGAAAGTATTATTATTAGACAGTGTTATCTCTCATGAAAGGTTCATTGAGAATTCAGAAATGCCATATTGTTTCCCACAAATTAAGCTGTAACAGGGGGCACCTATAAAAACACATTCAATAAAACATGTGCCCCTATTTATCTCTGACTGTAGATTTGCTAAATAATTTTCAAATCACTCTTTCCTTCAACACTAATACTATGCCCTCAGGCTTCTACATCCAAATCTGCCTTGCATTAATAAAGAATTTCAAGAAGAAAGCTCTGACGACTAGGTCACTTCTTTTCTCTAAGGATAGTTCTCCCTATGATCACAACAGGATCATCTGCCATTTCTCCAATTACTCAAATAACACTCAGATTCATCTTCACCAGGAGAATGAATTTGGAAGCCAAGACAAGATCACAAAGGGTTTAGAGAACAACTACTACTGCATGAAGACAATATTTCCAGTTCCTTAACAGAGTTAACACAAAGGTTCTGGAAGTAGGAGTGCTTGGTAACCAGTCAATTGATTTCGGTAGTGCGCTGTTCAGCGGGACTACTGAGAGCGAAGGAGTTACTGTCTGGTGCTTCTTAGATGAGAACAGCCTACAAGAGGAAGATCCCTAAAGTTTGAAACAGATAGATCTAGTTCGGTTTCCCAACTCACTGAGCCATAGAAAAGTTCCTTGAAGCCTAATGACATCAGCAAGATTCTGTATCAAGGGCATCATAAGGTGTCTGATGCTGATAATGCAAAACAAGGGGGACAGGGAAGAGATGTGGGGCGTTGATGCAGTCAATCCAGCTATTCCTTTGTGTAGCAACATGGAGGGCAGGGAAGAGCTGTGGGGCATATATGCTGCCCATCCAGTAATTCCCTTGTGTAGCTTGTAAATTCATAGAAACAGACTATAAACCTATTTTTGATAACCCAAGTAATTGAATCTAATTTGGTGGAAATAAAACTTATAAGAGAAATGCAGTTTGGTTGAAAATAATAGAAAACAACAAGAACAGTGATATTAATCTACTAAAACCAAGCGCTGTAATTAAAGGGGGGAAACTATGTGAACCACAAGGCAAATCCTGGTTGGGGAACAAGGTTTTAATACTAAAGAACAGAAAAAAGAGGTAAAGAGATAAAGTTCGGGCTGTGGCCAGCAAGATGGCCAACAACAAGTAATCTGTAGTCCTTCTGGCAGTCCACAAACATCTGAAGCAATCTCCTGCCCCTATTATGGTATCCACTGACTTGAAACACCTGAGTGTGTCGGGAAGATAACACACAACTGAATGCACAGCTTCTTGCTAACCTGGGGCCCTTGTTATCAGAGACACTGGTGGGCCCATTTCTGATTCAAGAAACATTGCACCTGGTGATGATGATGATAATGATGAGTGACTTACAGCACTGAACGTTGGACACAGCCTCTGAATAAAGGTGGTGCATCTTGGATTAGTGAAGACATGATTACGACTTGGCAATGCTGAGTCAATAGAGGTTAGAGACTGCAATGGGTGCTGTTGAAGAGTGATAACCCTGAGAAGTGAAGCAGAATGAGACCACAGAGGAGGTGCACTCTTCAATGCAGCTGGCATGACTGAATGTATCCAGCTGGAAGACATAGGTAACTAAGGAAAAAAGACTAAAAAATAGCATTGATCAGGCCCCTGTGCAAGAGGCAGGCAAGTGAGGCTGGAAACTGGCATGAGAGACCTTTAAGAGTAATACCTGGGAGACATGCAAGCCTATATGACTGAAAAAGATCGACACTGCATACAGAAATGGTGCACTCTCTGCTGAAAGACTAGTGTGAGGGCAGTTAAACAATCTACTGATATGAGCAAAATATGAATCGATGGAAAAAAAACCTTAGACCTGGACACTTGTCAAATGAAAGCAGTGGCCACATGACGGTGAACTTTTATCTCTATTGCCAAAAACCCAAGAGATATTTCACCTAGATAAGTAGATCAATAAAACTGATGAGAGTGGGCTGTGATGAATAGTCTCACACCTAATGAGGCCAGATCTTGCAATGCAAATGAGATTCTAGAAAGCCTGTGTCAGTCATGTACACTTTTTTGTGCCAGGCAGTGCTGGCTAGTATTACTTCCCCAGACAAGACTGGCACAGGACTGGAAAAAGACAGGTTTGGATATTCACAGCAGATTAGAAGTATATTTCTCAATGGAGAAAGATCGGTAGGCAACTATACCCTCCTGCTGAAATAAGATTTCATAGGCCGAATATACAGACTGCAGCTTTGCCTCTGAGAAACTGAGATGCTGGTGGGAGACATTCTGAACATACAAAAGAGACACCCTCTACAGAAAACGATGCAATGTTTGTTATTCACATCCTCTGGTAAACTGAGGCAATACCTTAGAAATGCCACAGACACTGAATAATGGTGAAGGACAATGCAGACCTGCCTAACCAAGCCAAATACATTATGAAATGCATGTCTGTTGTGTTGTCAAGAACCAAGAGATGTAGACACGACATTGCAGGCAACACCACATCAGTGGTTATATTAAAGGCAGTAGTCAATGCTTAAGCAGCTCTTGAACATAAAACAGATTCAATGTCATGTGAGAGGACTCTCATCAGAGCCAATGTGCAGAATACTGCAGAAAGAACTATGTTGACAGAAGACATATTAAAAAACATCACTGTGCAAGAGATGGGCACAGTTATAATAAAGCAGCAGGAGACAACTTGCATCCTTGAAGCAAGAGTAGATGAGGCAGAGGGAAATGGCATGGCAATCGAAATATGGATGGAATGAGCCTGCCATTCCAACAGACACAATTACTTCAAATGACTGCTCAGTGAGAGAGAACGAAGATAGACACAAGATCTTGGCTTGGCCAAGTGATGGTATTGAACACATACATTAAAGCACTGGGATCAGTATTCAGCTGTGGGGAGGCTGAAGGTGCGATGAGTCAATGAGGCCCCCTGCCATCCTGTTGGGCATCATTGGACGCAAAACTGGTACCCATGGGACTCCTTATAACAGGGTGGGCCGTATTTTGCAAGCTCTAGCTGATTACTTGTTGTATGCTTATCCATTATTACAATACTAAGAACGTTTGTTTTGTGCTGGGCTGTGGTACAGGATGACTGCTTGTTTTTATGCCACTGAATGGATCTGATCACGGTTATAGTTAACAGCTGAAAGATTCATAATTCCAGTGATGGGACAGAGTAGCTTTAGTGCCTGATTACGACTTTGGCGGGCGGGCGGACCGCCAGACAATCATGTTGTCAGTCCTGAAAACCGTATTATAAGTTATAGAGGCAGGACTGCTGCCTGCCAAGCAAAAAATACAGACCGCCAGTGGCGCAGCGGCCTTGTCTGACCTCCAGCACCGTCAGTGCTTCACCCAACCACCAAGCATATTACAATCACACAGTCACCATGGTGGTCCCATCGTGGTGGTCAGCCAATGGCGGTCGACCACAGCAGTTCGCCATCAGCAAGTAATAGACAACTACACATTGGATGAATTAAAAAACAACACAGTTGACACACATTGACCACGTAGACACACTTGCAAAACACACTATAAGACACACACCCTCACAGACCATAACCCTTTGCATCTGCACTACAAGACAAAGAAGCCAGAGCAACTTTTTTTTAAGAGTATATAGATTAAGCACCCCTTTTTTCTCCATCCCATAGAACACCCTGCACACACTTTTGTCCATTCACCCCCTAGTGCACCTCCCCTGTTTTTTCAACCATGTCATGTTCTAAAAATCCCCATTTTTTAGAAGATGAGTTAAGAGTTGTGGTGGATGAAATCATACATGTAGAGCCACAATTGTTTGGAGCACAAGTACAGCACACTCCTCTCAGTAGGAAAATGGAAATGTGGGACAGGATCATCAACAGAGTGAATGCTGTAGGCACCACCCTGTGCACAAGCCGGACATTAGGAAGAGGTGGAATGACCTTGGGGCAAGGTCCATTCCCTGGTCTCCAAGCAGCAGCTGCAGGCCAAGAAAACTGGGGGTGGCCCTCCCAGTGCCCCATTTACACTCTTTCCCTGGGTTGAGGCGGTCTTGGCCATCCTTTATCCTGAGGGCTTGACTGGAATACATGGGAGAGTGGAGTCTGGTAAGTTACAACACAAAAAAAGTTTTAAAAAAATGCAATGTCATGCATGCTCACAGCTCACCTTTACCCACTGGTGCGTTCATGTACCTCACCAACGTTCAATACCCAGAGTACCTGAGTCGCAAACACTGTCAATGTGTATCATTGGACCCAACATCACAGCTACCAAGGGCAATCACATGCTGTGTGTCCAAATGGGGCCTGGAAATTGCACACTAACAAAACACATTCCAGGATTCATGGTATGTCCCAAAATGTAAATGTATGCTCAAACCTAAATGCAGCCTACATACAGATATGCGGTACACAACAGTTGCCAAGTGATGGAGAGTAGGGAGTGACCTGAATGCGACTTCAAGCAGGCACTGTTTCTGTAACTCCAACCACGAGCCAGGTGTTCACTTGTCCAAAAACCCCTGTTTGTCAACTCCCAAATGAAGTTTACTCACCTGGGGGAAGAACATTTTTCAAGTGCATGTAGTAGAGAGAATGACCTGACTGCAACTCTCAGCAGGCCCTGTTTCTGAAACTTAAACCACCAGCCCAGGCTTCACTTGCCAAATTAAGTTTACTCACCTGGGGGGTGTGGGGGGGAGAACATTTGTCAAGCACTGGGGAGTTGAGAGGGTGACCTGACTGCAACTCAAAGCAGACCATGTTTCTGTAACTCCAATCATCAGCCCAGCGTTCACTTGCCCATGTACCCCTGTTTGTCAACTCACAAATGAAATTTACTCACTGGGGTGGGAACATTTGTCAAGGATTGGGGAGTAGAGAGAGTGACCTGACGGCAACTCCCAGCAGGCCCTGTTTCTGTAACTCCAACCACCAGCCCAGTGGTCAATATACCCCTGTTTGTAAACTCACATATGAAGTTTACTCATCTGTGAGTGATCAAGCAGTGATCAAGCACAGATCACGCTCAAATCAGAAACGTGTCTATCTATCTAGCTCTATCTTGCCTTTCTATGCCAAGACGAAACTAGTGAGGACAGGAAGGACACCGTACCCAGTGTGTACAACTAATATTCATGAGGCCTAAAGATGCATCACCAGATTGGCAGCAGAAACATTGACACAGCTCTGTGCATATGATGACTTCAGTCACATATACAACACAGTCCTGGGTCTGTCTGCATCCCACTCAATTATGCCTCAAAATGGTCAAAGCCATATCTTGACCTTCCACTTTGCTAGCTGCACTGGTGACAATGTCCTTTTTGGGCCATCTTCAAAAGTGCAACTGATCAGCACATCTCAGCAGCTGGAGCCAAATTGAGTTGGCATGCTTCACACATGTCATGTCAAATTACCCAGTACCATGGTTGCTTGCCAAAATTAGGTTAACTACAACTTAACTTTGTCCAAGGTCTTACTGTAACACCAAGCTTTTTGAGGTAGGTGCCACAATACAACCAGTAATAATGTATGTTTTACAGCAACAGGTCGATCTGCTGCTGGGCACACAGAAGCAAGAAACAGACTGCCACTACCACCCTGGGTGAAGCCCCTAGTGACGACACTACTCCTGGACGTCTGGACGTGGAGGGCCATTCTGGTCAATCTGGGCAACCTGGTCAGACTGCAACAGTGAGTCTCACTGTGACCACAACGTCACCTTCCAGCTCTGTTGCCTCAACAAAGCAGGCAACCACTCGCCCCAAACCTGTGACCCTAGCACAGTGTCCTCCTAGTCCTGGATCCTGAGTTGCTGCAAAACACTTCAGGCCATGAGGGTCCAAGAGCAAGTTGGAGAGGGCACTCTGTGGCAAGGGCACAGGCCCATTGGGGGAGGCTGCGTAGGAGAGATGCTTTGGGCAAGGGGGTGAGGCCACTGGGGCTCCTCTTGGCCAGGACACCATCAGCCACATCTTGGGGGTCTGAGGAGTCCGAAGGCGTGATGGGCCAGGTGTTGAACGAACTCCTGGAAATCAAGGAGCTACAGAGGGACATGCATAGGGGCATGCTGGAACACATGGAGGCCCACAATACCAGCATGGACTCCCTACCAGGGGTGTTGAGGGACATACACACCATCCTGAGCAGAGCTTTTCAAAACCAGTCTGCCCCTTCCTTTGGTTCATCAACATTAGGCCCATCACCATAAGTCCCAGCCACTGGAAGGGAGGCCCTGCAGAGGAACAACAAGCCACAGACACCCTTGCTCTGTAGCAGCAGATCCCACCCCCCACACAAGCAGGGACATCCAGCAAAGAATCCACGCAGTGCTGTAGCAAGACAACCACCATTGCCAGTAATAACCCTCTTCCTTAAGGACCTCCTTTGTGTGGTATACATTCACTCTGGACTGATCCTGAACCACCTACAATTTCCAATGGGAAGAGTACTCAGGACTTTGGACTCCCAATGGTGTGGCATCTACTCCAATGCATAGTCTCCACGCCTGGGCATACCCGACACAACTGGTCTGGGTTGCTTGTGTTCACATTATTGCAGTGGATAACAGCTAAGACCAAGAAGAGCTACAAAGAAGGACCTAAACAAATATTTAGCAAAATAAAAAGGCTTTGAGGGCTATGAATAAACTGGATGAGTCTCCATTGTACAAAGCTGTGTGACAGCTTAGGCGTCAGGTAACGCCATCATGCTCTTTTTTAATTATGTGATTAGTATGCAGAACTGGTCACAGAATTTGAAAAGAGCATGATGGGGGCACTTGTTTCACATGGGGTGAGACATCCAGCAACAGAGAGGTAAAACCTCCCTGCGCCATCAAATGCCATGTGAACAAATGAGAAGCATTTAAACTGAACCTGTTTTTCAACTGGTAATCAGAGCATAGTAGTGATATTCTGTATCCAAGCTATCCACTCAAAATGATTATGAATGCCAAATCAGCCTCGCAGAGCCCTTCCAATATTACCCCCAGTACAGATAAGGCCCTGAAAAGCTATAAATGTCATCTTGGCTCTCCCCACACCTGCATCAAGACCAGCACAAGGCTACCCAATTAGCAATCAATTTCTTAGTGGCATTTTTACTGGAGAGAGAAGCTACCATTTGTTCTAAACAACCCATTAGTGATCATAATGCACTTAGTTCTGTCTGTGTAAAATGTAAGACAAGTCCTTAAATCTAGAGTGTGAAGAGTACTCTCAGCATCATCAGAGTACTGCTGATGGAAAAAGAAGGTACAATAATGTCCAGGTTGAAAGGAACTACAAGGGAAATTTGGTAAAACAACGGCAGATGCATTTATAGATACCTGTCTTTTGAATAATAGTGCATGTTTAGAACAACAAAATCTGCCGCTCACTTACCCTGCAAGCAGGGGAAACTGCAGAAAACACAACCTAACTTTACAAGTTCCTAGTTCCAATATACTGTTTCGACAGCCAGAACAATCCAAACTAAAGCTAACAACCCCTTTCCCCTCCAAATAGAGAGGCAGCATCGGTACTCCCTCGAACAGAGATAATAGACTCTCGGAGTGGTAACAAAGGGAAGCATTTTGAAATGGGAAATCATGTGAATCGAGTCCACGTAGGTTCCAACAGTGACCAGGTATGATATGCAGGAATCATACCCGACTTAGTCAAATGGGAAACAAAGAACAGTACATCTTCTAACCCCCAGGAAAATGACTGGGTGGGTGTTTGCCAATCCATAGGGAACATCTCTGGGGGTGAGAGAGTAACTTGAGTAGATCACTTGTTTTTCATGAAGAAACCTTTCAGGTGGTGTGTTGTAAGACGTATTTGTGCCAAGGCCACAATACAACAAAAGGTATCTCCGGGTTAAATTCTTCGATGGGTTTCAACTGCTATCTCTAATGAAACACTCGCGGTTGCCTCTTTTATTATTGTTACTTGGTTATGGATGCTTCAAAACAATATTGTTTTTGCATCAGATGAGAAGTGCACGTGTTTGCGCGACCTTTCACCCACCTGAAGAAATTGCTTAGACTCCATCTCCTTGTTGACTAGCTCACACTTTCTCTGCATGCTTCAAAATGATATATCTATTCATTAAAGGGTCTCTGGAAAGAAAGCCTGAGCATTCTACGCAGGTTTTAAGCAGAATAATGGCGCAATAATTTGAACGGCTGCATCAACATGTTACCAAGGAAACGCACTCTTCCTTGCTGCTTTGTGTGAATTGGGTATAAGTGCTTGCTAATATGTTATCTGCAGGATTTATTTTACTAATCCTAACAGACTGTTAGATTTCTTTTTATATTTGCATTTTTTGCAGATCATTTTAAGTTTAATGACAAAGGGCTTCTACGTTTTCAACGCCAATCCTACCTTATTTATGCACACCTTTATTGACTTTCTCCATGTTTGTATGCCTAAAATGTCTCTTTCTGTGCTTCGATGCAGAAGTTTCAAAGTCCTCTTGTTACTTTGAAGAAGTAGCTGATAGAGTTCATGTTGGGAAACTTCTGCGTTTACAGCGTCTTTAAATACAGAAGTGAATTTATCCAAAATTGCTGTATAACAGTATGGGCCAGATGTAGCAAAGGGTTTTTCCCATTCTGTGTCAATGGGAAAATGTGTTCTTACATATGGCCCTATGTCTTTTAACGTTTTCATTTATCGCTCAACTAATCTATGTTGCAGTTGGCAGCATTAAACACTTATAACAAACACCTACCTACACATATTCTACAAATGGATGGTCATGCCACATTAGCCGCGTTTGGGTCAAGATACATGCATAAATTAAAGTTATTTTATGAGAAAAATACAACTTATGCATCCCTTCCTAACAAGGTCTGCATGGCTCATTTGGGAAATTATTGTTGCTAATATAAATTGAATGCAACACAGAAGGGATCTGCATGTGCTCTATGGTCTAATGACCAGACGTCTGCAAGAAAACGAAAAACGCCATTTAGCTCTCAGGTGTGATATGATTACATAATGGAAATCACAGCAAAATGTGTCTGCCCAACAGTAGGTCCTCGTCTCCAAAGCAGAGCAACACGTTTTGTGCTTGCAGGATCTCAGGGATGAGCACTTCTGATATGATTGATCATGATCTTGGCACTCTCCCACGCAATGCTCTTTCATAAACCCGTTGGTCTCCACACAGGTATTTTTGGGTTACCTTGCTCGGGGGCATGAAAATATTGATCAGAAAGGCTGGGTTCTGGGCATGTAGAAATTATGTGTCAAATACCTTTCAGAGTATATTTGATAGACCTTAGCTTATGGTGGAACTTCTTTGTACCAGTAGGTACTGCTTAATTGTAGCTTACGAGTTTGATTATCCATCGTCCTCAAATTTCCCCTCAATCAAACCCAGGTCTTTTAATTTCACAGGATGCACACTATTGTCATCCTAATTGCCAATTTATTTTATGGTCCTTTTATAGTGTTGGTGTAAGAAATTGGGTTACTGGCTGAGGGGGGTGAAACCTTGCCCAAGCAGCAACCACAATCCTTGACAGGGTGTGGCACAAGCAAACCCTAAATTAATCTATCCTCAACCCTCTGGTAGCTTGGTACAGAGCAGTCAGGCTTAACTTATAGACAATGTTTAAAGTATTTATGCAGCACTTCAGTCAGTAATAAAGTGAAAACACGAGAAATATCGAGCACCAATTTAGAAAAAGAAAACCTTTTTAATAAATAAAACAAGGCTAAAATCTAATCAGTCGATGTGGAGATATTCAAGTTTAACAATTTCAGTAAAATTAGTGCCAAAAATCACAAAGTGGGTATCTGGTTGCCCCAGACCAAGACAAAGTGACAAGTTCAGACCCACCGCGATAGAGAACAGGCCAGCTACATGGACACTGTTAGGTCGTTGAAGAATACCTTACAATCCTGGTTGCGGAGTGTTGCAAGATCCGGCGCAGAGGATGTGTTGTGCAACTGAGGTGATGTGTCCGTTCCAAGGAGATTCGGAGTGGTGATGCAAGGATGTGTGCCGAGGATCCCGTTGACAAGGGCTTGCAATGCGAAGTCCAGTGTCGAGAATGCGTTTGTTCTGATGGATCCACAGATGGGCTGGCAGAGCACCTTCAGGCCCACTTCCAAGGATTTAGGCCTGGGGTGGCTTAGAAGGGTACTCCTGGGGGGGAGGGAGGGGGCTTAACAGGGTAGGACTCACAGATGGCAGAGTCCAGGTGCTGGGTTCAAGGTAGTGGGAGCCTTCTGTCCCTGAGGCTCTAGCCAGAAGGCCAGCAACTAGCCCTTGGAGTCACTCTGAGGTCCTGGGATAACAGATGCAGGTCAGTCCTTCTCACCCAACCAAGAAGGCAGCAGATAAGCACAGCAGGGCAGCAGTCCAACAGAGTGGCAGTCCTTTCAGCAGCACAGATGTCATTTTTCCTGGCCAGGGTATCCACAGGTCCAGAAGTGTACTGAAGAGTTCTTGTCTAGGGTCCAGTATATATTCCTGGGCATTCCACTGAAGTGGAAGTAGAAGACGCTCCTAGAGGTTTACCTTTGAAGTTGCCAAGCATACAGTCTTCCCTGGCCTGGCTCCAGACTTTCTACAGGGGGTATGCATCCTTTTATCTGGAGGCAGGACACAGCCTATTCAAGTGTAAGTTGGGCTGTGCCCAGCTCCACCACACCATGCCATCCATGCCAGTGATGGCCCATCTAGGCACACCTAAGCTCTCTATTGTGTGTAGCGGTCTAGGATGAATGCACAAAGCTCAAGTGTTGGCTGCACCCAGTCATGTGACCCAGAGACAGGCTGCAGACACTAAATGGCTGATGCAGGAAAATGCCAACTTCCTAAAAGTGGCATTTTCAAAATTGTAATTTAAAATTCGACTCTACGTGAGAGAGGATTTTTCATTGCAATTCCAAAGACACCCAACATGAATCGATTATCTGCTCCCATTTAGAAATTACCACTTTTTTAGATGCAATAAGGTAACTCCAATGTTAGCCGAAAGAAGAGGAAGGCTTTGCAGTAATAAAAAACAGAATTTAAGAGTTTTTCACTACCAGGACATGTAAAACTAAAACGTACTTTCCACTTTTTAAATACACTGCACCCTGCCCTCTGGGTTGTCCAGGGCCTACCGCAGGGGTGACTTTCATGTATTAAACAGGAAGGTTTGGGCCCAGGAAAAGGTTTATTTTTCCAGGTCAACATGGCAGTTTAAAACTGCACTAAAGGGGACCAAGACACGCCTGAGACACGTTTAAAATGCTACTTAAGTGGGTGGCACAATCAGTGCAGCAAGCCCACTAGTAACATTTGATTTACATGCCCTGCGCATATGTATTCCAGTTTACTACACACTTACAAGTAAATTACATATTCCGATTGGGTATAAGCAAGTTCTACGATGTTTTATGGAGAAAACACTGGTTAGCAGTGGTAAACTGTGCAGAGTCCTAAAGCCAGCAAAAAATGAAGTTAGCAAAACAGAAGGATTGAAAGCAAAATGTTAGGGGGAAAACCACACCAAGGATGCCAGGTCTAACACTCAGCTTCTGGTGATTCTCATACATAATGAAAAGGTTCCATGCCATCACTTTCCCTTACCTCCTCAGGGAGATGCAGATGCTTTACAAAGAGGGTGAGGACACTAAGGATAATAGCAGGCTGAATTCTTCCTTGCCATCTTGAAGGATATGGTAATCTAAACAGGGATTGAAGATAAGTACCCTGCCCAGAGTAGAAAATTAAGTGCAGAGGCTAAAGTTTCAATCAAGTTCTTCAAAACATCTGTGGTACCACTGCCATCTGATGTTAGGAGAAAGGACAGAAGATCTCTCAATAGTCTCACTCTTCATTTTTAGACACAGAAAGACTGACATAAAGCACAGACATACCGGATGAATCAGTTTATGCGGCAACACTCCCTGCGAACATTTAAGGTGGTTGTACCGCTTAATAGGAGCAAAAGGCTAGCATCCTTTGCGAGTGCATTACAGGATACCGGGGATAAATTCCTTGACACAGTTGACAGAAGGATGTACCAGAAGACTATTCCTTACCAGGCCCTTGCAGATTGAATTTTGACATGGTGCAACACGTAGTACAGTGCAAGCTGTGCTTGGCTTTTTAATGTCCACCCCTAAATTAATTCCTGGAAAGTAATGTTGGGGAGAATGCAGTGAACAAATTACAGTCTGCTTTTCAACCTTCAGTATACCCTCACCCAGCAGGAGTCCTAGGCCCTATTTTATCCCAATTGCACCAAACACATTTTATAGCAAAGCTACAACCAGCCACACTTCCTATTTATTGAAACACAGCAGAAAGATGTAGAGCCTACAGAAAAGATAGTGAATGCAAGAATTTATATAAGAACAGCAAAGTGATAAAATAACTTCAGAGCAAAAGGGGTCACATAGACTATTCAAAGACATAAGAAAAGGTTTATGCAACATTTTAATAGAACACGTCTTCAGTTCTGGAATTATTCAGTTTGTGAAGAGCTCTACAAATGTCTACAATCTAGCACAATTGTCTTGCACCTCAAAGAATAAACATAAATGATATCAGGAGTAAATTTATCTGAAACTTGGAAAATGACCGAAACCTCCCTTTCCATCCTGCCTCCATGTCTCATGGTGCATAGCTCGAAGGATGCTCTTTTCATGATAGACAGGCGCTCATACTCCATCAGACTCTTTTAGTGATTTTCCTAGGGATCACCCTCTGAAGATATCTTGGGGCAATCAGGACAGCATTTAAATGTCAAATAAGTGACCTTATTTTGCAATGCCAGACAATGCAACTTTCTGCAACACCTGGAGTTTTGGCTTACATAGACCAAATTAAGTGTGCTTCATTAATTTAGCCATAAATTTGAACTCGGACTGTCACCTTTATGAAAGGTTCAACAAACTGTGACAAAGTTTCAGAGAAACCCAACCCATGTTGAACCTATAAAGACCTTATCCTCATTTTAAGGCACACCAGGCTGTGCAGGAGCACTGCTCATCAGCACAAACCAGATGGGCCTACACTATGGGCTAAAATAACTATAACACTATGGGCCAAATAAGAGCCCCAGGATTGCATGTAACAACAGGGTTCTCATCACCTCTAAAGAGGTGTATGGTAAGAACCGAGCATTTACGAGGTCAACTAAATGTGTTTTCCTTGTGCAACAATATTCTCAAACATTTGCTTTTTTGATCTCCATCTCCAGAGTGTAGCGTTTTCAAATGTCAAATTACCATCAAGTGGAAAAATATTCATGCATAAATGCAAAATATATTTCCCTTTCAGTCTTTTTTGTAAGTTACAGTGGAAAATTTATAGAGTTTTTACAAACGCTGAAAAACAGTTGTCATCAATGTTAAGAATTATTCTGCCATTTAAAAAAACGTTAAAGGGCAGAGTTTTTCGGCTGCCTGGAACCACTTTTTCGTTTTTTTGCCCCAAGTCCACTTAACCATCTGTACAGAACATACCAGGTTACTCCTTTCTTAGATGGCAGCAATTACAATTCTGATGCCATCCCATAATTTGTTCTTTGCTCACAGACATTTTAATGCAAGATTAATATTTTGTTCTTCTGGAGGCTGTTCTGTTGTTCCAACTTATAACGTTTTTTAGCCTAATACTTGAGCGTAAAACCTGCTCTTATATTTAGTTACTTCATATTGTGTATATTTTAATTGCGTTGACATGATGTTTATTTTAGCACTTTGTGGCTCCTTTTTCTCACACGTGCGATACATAAATTAAGCAAATTACTTTGATGACATAAAAAATAACACAATAAACGAACCAATGTCAAATTTGTGTTCAATTTGTTTTAGAGATGTGAGCGGAGGGGGGCTGGTTGCGTTTTACATCAGTTCGTTCCTGAAAAGATTAAGGATACTTTGTTTTTGTAATTACCGTTTTTACACGGCGGCTTCATACCACATTACACGATCCTTGAACTTAGCTCAGTCCAAAAGCCTTTGTCTCCACCTATGATTGCAATCATATCTCCCTCCCTCCTGTCAGCCTTTGCCTTTTCACAAATTACACATCCTCACCCCCTTCTACTTAGCCTGCTCTCTGCAGCACGCTTCAACTTCGGACGATCAGGAACAACAAATCTAGATGGTAGGAATTTGGATGGCCTAAACAATTTGGAGAAGTACCCAACCCTGCTCCAGCAGTCAAGAGTCTAGGGTTTTTAATTGATGAGAAACTAATTGAGGAAATTTAAGCAAAAAAACTTGCAGGATCCTTAGATCCCTTAGAACGTTTCTACATATGCTACCACACCCTACTAAAACAATTATGGTGCAGGAACTAATAAACTCCCGCCTGAACTCAGGAAACTTCCTGTATCTGGGGAGCCCAAAATATGTGACAAATCGCCTATAAGTAGTCCCGACTGCAGCAGCTAGAACCCTATATAAGCTACGGAAGCACCAATCCACTCGACATACCCTACAAGCCCTTCATTGGCTCCCAGAGGAAAAAATAATGTGTTTCAAAGCCATCACCGCCATTCATGGAAAAGGTCGGATTATCATTCGGAATCTACTTACCTCCTATGTCCCAGGAAGACCCCTTCGGTCAAGCATTCAGTGGCTATTGTCAGTGCCCAGGGTCAAAAGAGCAAGAAGTGGTGGCGGATCATTCACCTTCTTGGCTCCCAAGCTATGTGACACCTTCCCCACTTCCATCAGAAATCAGCAGTCTGAATCGGTTTCTAGAAAACTTGTTAAAACTCACCTGTTCAAAGCCTGAGTTTGCTTGGAGTCCATTCTGGCGGCCTGGAGAGGTTGTCAGTAAGCGCTGGGAGGCACGGAAGGGCAGCCATGCACTATAGAAACACCAGCTTGAATTAAACTTAATAAGGCAGAACGCTGCCAACTCTTGGACTGTGAGCCTCTGCTAACTTTTGCATGTTACCTACCCTTACTTGCTCCTGCAGATCAATTCAGCATCTGCCTCAACCATTGGCCTGATAAAAATACGCTCAACATAGCTTGCCTCCCCAATGAGTAAGTGCACTCTAGTTTCTTCCTCTGACCCATAACACACTGTTCTCCATAGCCATTCAGTTTCCCAAGGATTAAAAAAAAATACACAGCTAGTCTATCTCTCCCTGTTGTATTACTTCAAACCCTCAATCATGCATCCTGTTCATTTGATTGCTGCTTTAGTTCCTTAAGATATACACATATCTGTGTTGAACAATTTCAGACTGCTACTTCACTTCAGTGTAGTTTTCTACAGACCTCTTCGTGTTATAAATCCATATGGTGCCTTTTCGCTTCACTGTACTATGCCTGCTAAGCATTCTACAGACAGAAGGGAAAGAGAGGAAGACTTCAAATATGGAAAACATCCTGCACAACCAAAACCCGTTTACCTGCAAAGTGAAGATAAGGTGCTCTGCATGCAGACCTGTTGCTGTGGTCTCTTCAATGGGGGTGTGCCCTCTTCAATCAACCTCCAGCACCCATTGTCGAGGTTTCAACAGCCTGAGGTTACACAGGAGCTGCGACACCTGTGATCCATCTTTTGCTGAGGGAACCTACACCAGGCGTGGTGGCTCCATGGCCAGAGGGCAATGGATGAAACTGTTGTATGTGACTCCTCCCCACCAATGGGGCATTCCACTGGCTAACATTTGTGTGCACCATCTATAGGCCCACCTTCCTTTTTCTTGGCCTCTTGGCCACTACTCTCGAGTAAAGCGCCAGTCAGTGAGCATGTGTGAGAGCCATTCTGGAGTCAGGCAAGTGGTAACATAACTAAACATAATAACATTAAAACAGTGTATTCCAGTTTGAACTGAAGATGCTAAATTATTGTTTGGTGGGTTTCAAAACAAACAAACAAAAAACAGGCTTTCTGGATTTAAACCAAGACCCAGAAAGCAGAGCTATTGGTGAACAGCATTTCACTTTTTCTTGTGTGGTTTACGCTTGCCTCAAATAAACATCACGGTTTACACTGAATTTTACATATATATGTGTGTGTGTGTGTGAATCTTAATTTGGGATGGTGCAAAATCGCACAATGATTGTGTACAAATGACAGTATGAATCTCATGGTCTGGCTCCTGGAACCAGTAAAACTTGCACATCATAGGTTAACATATTGCTGCTCAGAGTATCACCACTATCTTTGCATCATATATCTTCAATACGGCTTTTTTAGAGACACCTATATGCAGAAAGGGTGTGGGGGCGTAACACAAACTACCCCTTTCTCAAGTTTGCTTCTGTAGGATTATGGCAATCAAAAATTCAAGAAACTCTACAAGAGTCAAACTTTAAGTTGAATCCTCCAATGTGTAGCATTTTCAAATGGCAAATTACCACCAACTGGAAAATTATTTATGCATAAATGCAAAATATATTTCAAGCTACCATTTCTGTATGCTTCTCTGCAGGGAAAATAATTTTCTCCATAAAGTAGACCATTCGGCTACAGCTCTAGGAAATATAGGGAATACTCCTTCCCCGTTCCCAACCTGCATTTGCTGATGGCATTGATGGACAATTTCAAGGGTCAGAGCCCTTTCTGCTGTCGATTTTACTTCTTGCAAAGGGATTCATCTAGGGAACTAACATAAAACGATACAGAACACTAAGTCCCTCATTATGACATTGGCAGTAAATTCCACTTACCGCCATGCCGACTGCTGCCAACATACCGCCGCTGTGGCGGATATCCGCTAACCATATTATGACACACACACACACCAATCCATCACTATACAGCCACACACACAAATACGCCACACCAAAGATCAGTGATAAACCGGCGGTTTCAAAACCCACACCCTAATCCACGAATCACCACGGCGGACATTCAATGGCGGTAAACCATTGGCGGTACATACCGCAGCTCTCAAAATACACACACATTAATAAAACAGCACCACATTGGACAATTCAAACTACACACACCTGACACCCATACACGCACCACACCCACATCACTCACAACCCTTTACGACTACAAACCATTGCCAGCAGAGAGACAGCAAGAGCACACACACAACCAGAGCCACATAACACCATCACCTACACCACCCACGCACCTTACAACACACACCCCAACACATCACCCTACACACCCTCACCCATACCACTCACACTACACCCATGGCACCACAACGACACCCCAGGTTCTCTGAGGAGGAGCTAAGGGTCACAGTGGAGGAAATCATCCGGGTAGAGCCACAGCTATTTGAACCACAGGTGCAGCAGATATCCATTGCTAGGAAGAAGGAGCTATGGGGGAGGATTGTGGACAGGGTCAACGCCATGGGACAGCACCCCAGAACAAGGGATGACATCAGGAAGAGGTGGAATGACCTACAGGGGAAGGTGCGTTCCATTGCAGCAAGACACCAGCTCGCAGTACAGAGGACTGGCGGTGGACCCCAACCTCCTCCCCGACAACTAACAACATGGGAGGAGCAAGTCTTGGCAATACTGCATCCCGAGGGCCTGGCAGGAGTAGCAGGAGGACTGGACTCTGGTAAGTCAACTCTTTACTACTATCACCCCCCTACCTGCATGCCATCACGTAGCCCCACTCTCACCCTCACACCCATCATTCCACCACCTCCCACACACCCCACCATCACAGCCCACTCATCCCAATGCCAAGACCTGCATGCAACACCAATGCATGGACACCCCTCACGGACCTGCATGGACACCTATCACCACAGCATGCACACTGGAGAGAATCATCTAGCCCACCAAATAACAACTCACAAAAGGGAAAGCTGCCAGGCCAATAACAACCATAGAGGGCAACCCACCCATGCACAATATGTCATACACAGAAACAACAACACTGCCATTACATCCCTACAGGTACCCCAGCCAATGTATCCGGAGAAGAGGTGACAGCAACATCCAGTCCCCCCACAAAAGAGGCCCACAGTGTTGACAGCAGCTCTGCTCGCCTGGATCTGGATGACCAACCTGGCCCATCAGGGACCTCTGGACAGTCAGTTACCCAGGCACAGTCTCACACCACCACAGAGCCTCCCCCTCAGGCAACACCACCACAGCACCCACCCAGCAGGCCCATACCTCTGTCCCCAGGACACATCAATCAGCAGTGTGTCCATTACTACAGGGACCCCAGGGCACACCAAAAAAAACACAGGACAATCAGGGACCTGGGGTCAGTGGCAGTGGGCACACGGTTCAGGGGACAGAGGAACAGGACAACAGGGAAGCTGGGAGGACTGCTGTGCGACAAGGGGAGGACAGGCCCAGGGAACCGACCCTCCAGGAGACACTCACCACGATCCTGGGAGCATACCAACATTTCCAGGATATGCTGGACCAGATCTTGGACAAGATGCAGGAGAACATGCGGCTGCAGGAGAGACAATACCTGGGAATCAGGGAGGACTTGAAGACCAGTAACATCACCCTGGTCTCCATTGCAGGGGTGCTGGCAGACATGGCCAGCGGTATGAGAGAGGCAGTGGCACAACAGTGGGCCCCTGACACTAGCCACACTACTGAACAGCCCTCCACCTCCGCTAGTGAACAGGAGGCCCTGCCACAGGACCAACATGTCACCAGCACCCCTCCCCCTGCAGAAGGAGAACCACCCTGCAAACGTTCCCTGTGACCCCGGCAGAAGCCAGACACTATTGTCAAGACCCGTGCTAGGAAATAAGACTCTCCTGATTGTCACCCTTGTGTCCCACTCTATCACCCTGTCCACCTTGAACTGCCATTGCTCCCCTTCCTATGCCTACCTGGACACGGCACCTGTGCTACAAATACACTGGAATCTAACCTGGACTTTCCACCATCATCACCCCAGCCCATTGCACTACCCCTTCTTCTTTAGAGGACTGCAAAAAACACACTTTTAAAAAATACAAGTATGGAGTATGTAAAATGTTTTAAAAATGTATTTGTTTAACAAGGTTCAAATATAGCAATTCAACTGTACTGTAATGTAATGTATACATAGGAAATACCTGTAGTTGGCTGCACTGAACGCACCAGGAGCAATAGTATGGCACCAACATCTGCAAAAAGAGATGCCAAAGGGTAGAGTGAGTGGGCATAGAAGTAGGAATTCACAGCCGGCCAGTGACAATGTCACACATCAAACAGTCAATTAAATGTGAAATAACACTGTCTTAACTGTGTGTCATTGGAAGTATTGATGAATGACTGCAATTCTCTTGTCCGCATCCTCAGCCTCTGCCTCCTCATCTTCACTGTCCACTGATGCCACACGGCCATCTCCAGCCTCCTCCTCCTCCTGCAGAAAACGCACATGACGTTGCAAGGCAAGGTTGTGCAACATTCAGCATGCCACAATGATCTGGCAGACCTTCTTGGGTGAGTAGCACAGGGATCCACCTGTTAGATGGAGGCAACGAAACATGGCCTTCAGGAGGCTGAATGTCCTTTCTATTATCTTGTTCACCCATGTGCCTCATTGTAATGTTCCTATGCCCTTGCCCTGGGATTTCTCACAGGGTCAGTAGCCATGATAGATTGGGGTAACCAGAGTCACCTGCAAATATCGAGGGACACCTGTTAGCCACACACTATCCCTTATGGCCCACACCATACCCATACACCAAAATCCACTGGGTGGGAACCAGGGCTCACCTATTAGCCACACCCTGTGCCTCTGGAGTTGGGACATCTCATTAGGGATGCTTCTATTCCTCAGGATAAAAGCATCATGCACCAACCCAGGATACTTAGCATGGACATGGGAGATGCACTGGTCCGCCAAACACACCATCTGCACGTTCATCGAGTGATAACTTTTACGGTTTCTGAAGACGTGTTCATTTCGCCGTGGGGGGGGTGTCAAATGCAATATGTGTCCCATCAATTGCACCTATGATGTTGGGAGCTGTTCCATTGCATAGAAGTTAGCCTTCACTGTGGCCAAATCCTCCGCCTGGGGGGAAAGCGATGTAGCTGCACATGTGTTTAATCAGGGCAGACAACACTCTGGTCAGCACTATTGAGAACATTGGCTGAGACATTCCTGCTGCCAAGCCCACTGTCACTCGGAAAGAACCAGTTGCCAAGAAATGGAGCACAGATAGGACTTGCACAAGAGGGGGATCCCAGTGGGATGACAGATAGCAGATATTAGATCTGGCTCCAATTGGGCACACAGCTCTGTGATTGTGGCACTGTCCAGTCTGTAGGTCAGGATAATGTGCCTGTCCTCCCTTGTTGCCAAGTCTACCAGGGGTCTGTACACAGGGGGGATGTCTCCATCTCCTATTCATCCGCAGCGGTTGCAATCTATGGGGCATAAGAGTGAACAGCAGATCATTATCTATACATTGTAACCAATACAGTTCAATGCAAATTGTGATTGTTACAATATTTTGGTGTCAGATGTCCAGAATGTGAAATTGTGTACTGTGACTTGGTTAGGAGCCATGGCCGGCCCCCTCCCCCCCCCCCCCCAGAAATGGCATCCACCTGTCCAGAATGGGGGGACAGGTGGAAGTGAGGTAATTCCGCTGACGTAGTGCGCCGTTGCGGGACGCAGTCGAGAACCGCTGTGCAACTCCTCATTGGTTATCATTGTGCCCTATGGGGTACAGTGGTCAATGGTGATGTACGGCGGCAGTGACGGAACGCACCGTCTGTTCACTCACTTACTATCTGACCTTCAACAGGAAAGGACCTACACTGCATGGTGTGACTGGGGAAAGGGCCCCTGCCTTCACCTCAGCGGAGTAGGAGCGACTGGTGGATGGGGTCCTACCCCAGTATCGACTGCTGTATGGGCCTCCAGACCAACAGGTGAGTACACTGGGAGTACAATGCATGGGGAATGAATGCATGGAGTGCTGAGTGTGAAGGTCTCATGAAGGGGGGGAGGGGGGGGTTGGTGGATGGGCCCTGGGCAGCGTGCAGCATGTATGCTGGGCCATGTCTGTGCTAATGAGGATGGGAATGGTCATGGTGGGCCATAAGTGTAACAGGCAGGACAGTTGGACTAATACCTTTCCCTGTGTGTATTTCCTCTGCAGGTCAGCACCCATCAAAAGAAGGGTATGTGGTGTGCCATCGTCAAGGACGTGTGGACCCTGGGGGTCTACGGCAGGCAGAGCACCCACTGTCGGAAATAGTGGGAGGACCTGAGACGCTGGGCATGGAAGACGGTGTAGGCCCAGCTGGGGATGGCCTCCCAATGAGGAAGGGGTGCCCATTGAACCCTGACCCTCCCTGATGGCCCGCATACTGGTGGTGGCCTATCCGGAGCTAGATGGGCGCTTGAGGGCATCACAGCAGCAACAAGGGGGTGAGTACAGTGCCCTTCATTACTACTTACGCCTGGTGGAGTGGTACCCGGGTTGTGGATGAGGGCCTGTGGGTGCCCCTAGGCCAGGCATGACTTTGCAGGGTAGGTCCCATCATGGTCAGAGTTCTGATCGGGAAGTCCTCCAACCAAGCTAGTAGGCATCCACTACTGGGCAGGGGTGTGTGGGTCTCAGGTATGCTGCAGTTGGCGGTATGTGTCCCCATCCACGGGCTGGTGACTAGCATTATAACTGGTAGTGCATTGCCTAGTGTGTAGGGCTGTTCCCTGTGTGTGTGTGTTGTGTACGCCAACGGTGGTGTTGGTGCCACCATTGACCAAGTGTATCCTTTGTCTCCCCCCCTCCTTTTTGTCACCCTGTCCTTATGTGCATTAGCATCATATGGCAGAGGAGCATAGACACCGGCGACAGAGGGAGCTGCATCCCACAGGACCCAGGAGGCCGAATCCACCGACGGTGAGGGCACTAGTGGGATGGAGGCCAAGGGGAGCACCACGGCAGAGACTGGAGGGGAGAGTTCGGACACGGATACCTCCTCCGAAGGAATTTCCCAGGTGATGGCAGACACCTCTCTGCCCACCCCAGCTACAGGTACAGCCGCCATCCCCAGACCAGTACTGCCCTCCCAGCAGCCCCTCTGCCAGTTTTCCGTGCCCGCTCACCCAGGAGGGTGGGCATCTCTTTCGCCCCAGGCACCTCAGGCCCTGCCCCAGTGAGCCCTGCTGCCCTGAGTGAGGAGGATATTGACCTCCTGAGATCCATCTCTGTTTGGGCAGTCAACCATGTGAATGCCATCCAGGGGCTGGCAGCCCAAATGCAGCTGTCTAATGCATTTCTGGAGGGCATTCGCACTGGCTTGGCAGCCCAACAGAGATCAATCCAGGCTCTGGCCTCCTCTCTGATGGCAGCCACTGTCTTTGTTTCCACCCTCCCCCCTCCAACTTCCTCCACCCAATCCCATTCCCCTCAACCCCAATCTATCCCAAGCATGCAGGCAGATGAGCAGGCACCCAGGACAACACACAAGAGTGGACATGGCAAACACAAGCACCACACTTCATCCCACAGGCACTCACACAAACACCATCCAGATGCAGACATACCGACATCCACTGCCTCCACTGTGTCCCCCCTCCTCATCGTCCACCTCCCTCCAGTTGCGTCTCCACTCACACCTGCATGCACTACATCCTCATCCACTACCACCATCACCAGCACACCTATCAGTACACACCCCTCACTGGCAGTCACCACCCCCACATCCATGCACACGTCCTGTGTCCTCTCCTCCCAAAGTACACAAACGCAATCACCCAGACACCCAACAGCATCCAGCCCATGCACCTGCACCCAAACACAGCAGACTGACACATCCTACAAACACTCCCTGTTCCTCCACTTACAAAACATCTCCCTCTCCCCACCCCAATGTCCCTAAGAAGCTTATCCTCTCCACCACTGACCTCTTCCCTGCCCCTCCCCCTGTCCTTCACGCCAGGGTGGTCAAACCCAGGCAAGCACCTCAGCCAAACAGTACACGGGCATAGTAGTGTCTCCAGTAACTCAGGATGGGAAAGGATCCCGGCCACAAGCCAGGCAGCTGAAAAGGGTGCCTGGCCCAAGTGCTGCAGGAAGGAACGGCAAGGAGCCAATCCCAAGTGCTGCAGGAAGGAAGGCCATGGAGCCAACCCCAAGTGCTGCAGGAAGAAAGGGCGAGGAGCCAGCCCCAGCTGCTGCCAGCAAGGGCAAGGTGCCTGCACCAGCAGGCAGTGAGGACAAGGGGCCTGGTGCTGGGGTTCAGTCAGAGACTCCACCACCAACCATGGTGGTGCAGCCGTCCAAGGCTGCAGAGGTTGGGCTGGAGCCTCTCCCCCCCACCACCACCAGCAGCAACGCCACCAGCAGCACCAGTGTGCAGCTGTCCGATGCTGCTGGGGATGGGCTGGAGCCTTCCCCCCCCACCACCACCAGCAGCACCAGTGTGCAGCTGTCTGAGGCTGCAGGGGATGGGCTGGAGTTTTCCCCCACCACCACCAGCTCCAGCAGCAGCACCGCCACCAGCACCACCAGCAGCAGTAGCAGCAGCATCAATGGGCAGCCGTCCAAGGCTGCAGGGGATGGGCTGGAGCCTCCCCACCACCATTTCCACCAGCAGCACGGCCACCAGCACCAGTGGGCAGCCGCCAGAGGCTGAAGGGAATGGCTGGGGCCTTTCCCCATCACTACCAGCTCCATCTACAGCAGCACCACTGCCATCACTGAACGTCCTTCACCGGCGGCGGACAGTGTGTAGTCCTGCGTCCATGGGCTATTGTACGGCCTGGCCCCTGCAAATCCCGTAGGTATGACACCCAGCTGAGAGACTGTGACCTTGCACTCCCCAAGATCTGTATCACAGGGCACAATGCCCCCTCCAGAACCAGTGGAGATGCCATCCACTCACCCCATCCTCTCCAGGATGAAGCTCACTGGGCACGATGCCCCCTCCACAACCAGTGGAGATGCCATCCACTCACCCCATCCTCTACAGGATGAAGCTCACTGGGCACAATGCCCTCTCTAGAACCAGTGGAGATGCCTTCCACTCACCTCACCCTCTCCAGGATGAAGTTCACTGGGCCCAATGCCCCCTCAAGAGCCAGTGGGCAAGTCACCCACTTGAGAGACTGTGGCCTTGCACTCCCCAGGGCCTAGCACTGGGCATGTTGCCCCCTCCAGGACCAGTGGCGTTGTACCATCTTCCGGCTGAAGTGCCCCCGTTCCCCATCCCCCCTGAGGTGCCTGGCTATTTTTGACCTGATGTCCCTGCAGTGTTCTCTCCGTGTTGTTGCAGGAGCTAAGTGGGGCCTTGGACTTTGTAATGTGGCCCTGAGGCCCATGAACATTAGGACTGGGCAATGTCCATACATTTGTAAATATGTATATACTTTTTTATTTGGATGCACGTATTGCTACTATTTTATCTTATTACACTCTTTTTAATCTATAGTAGTTGTCCTTGCATTATTCCCGAGAGGTACAGGGTAAATATGGTGTGTGTGTGTGTGTGTGTGTGTGTGTGTGTGTGTGTGTGTGTGTGTGTGTGTGTGTGTGTGTGTGTGTGTGTGTGTGTGTGTGTGTGTGTGTGTGTGTGTGTGTGTGTGTGTGTGTGTGTGTGTGTGTGTGTGTGTGTGTGTGTGTGTGTGTGTGTGTGTGTGTGTGTGTGTGTGTGTGTGTGTGTGTGTGTGTGTGTGTGTGTGTGTGTGTGTGTGTGTGTGTGTGTGTGTGTGTGTGTGTGTGTGTGTGTGTGTGTGTGTGTGTGTGTGTGTGTGTGTGTGTGTGTGTGTGTGTGTGTGTGTGTGTGTGTGTGTGTGTGTGTGTGTGTGTGTGTGTGTGTGTGTGTGTGTGTGTGTGTGTGTGTGTTTTTCTTCCCCCCCCCCCCCCCCTCCCGTATCTGCTAGGCAGCTGTACTCACTGTGGTCGTCTTCGCCATCGTTGGTGTTCGTAGTGGAGCAGCATGTAGAAGAGCATGGGGAAGACATGCAGCTCGAGCTCCATGGCGGAGTGGTTGTTCCCCGAGTGTCCACAGGTGAGTCCTTTGACTTCTGTGCAGTGTTTCCACCAGGCTTTTGATGTCATTGGTACCGCCTCAGAAAAGGCGGCGGAATGGCCTCTCATAATACAGTGGGCGGAACACTGTCTTCCGCCTGGCTGTAGGCAGTTACCGCCATGGTGATTGTTGATTCCGCCCTGGCGGTCGATGTGTTAAAGTGGCTGTCTGTCTGAGCTGTTTCTGCCACGGTCATAATTTAGCAGTAGGTATTACCGCCACTTTATCACCAACCGCCAGGGTTCTAATGAGGGCCTGAATCTGCAATTGTGGAAATTATACTGGCAAAATCTTGGCACCAACATGTGTGATTGGTGAATGTAAAACTCCACAAATTCTGATTCACAGAACCAAGAAGAAAATGTATCCTTGAAAGTACCGTTTAGAATTTGAATAAAGAGATCTAAAACACTTTAACTGGACCAAAGATGACCCCTCCAAAACTTGGTGATAGATCGCTAATTCTGGTACCTGTAGTCATGGTTCAGCTGTAAGACATGAACACACAACCTCACTAGTGGTAGGTCCCTTTTGAATGTTAAGAGATCCATGAATTGCAGAGGCATGGTATACATGCATTTGATTATTTTGGCTAACAATGGCCTGAAGTAATCTTTGGATTGTCAAACTGATCTACCCTTCTCTGTAGATTATTGAGTTAAGCTTGAAGGAGGGAGCTGCTGTCAGAACACAGTATGTTCAGTTGCTCTAACCTGGCATATGATCCTGACCCAGCAAGAATGCTGTTCACAGACTGTCCGACCACACCCTCTAAAGCTACACAGACCACATTACTGCCGCCCAGGTCACAATAAAGGGAATGGAACAAAATAATAAATTAGATCTGGTCCACTGTTTTACTGGTCACCCTCGGCTGACGTTATTAGATAGCTGTTGCCCTGATCAATGTTTGTTGAGGATTACTGTGTGCTATAAAACAAGAATAAAGAAATTACTGCACTAATCAACACTTCTCTCTCACACTCTCTTCTGTGTACAATCACTCACTCATCATCACTACCTCTTACATGACCAGATTGGCATATAACCAATGATGTCTGCTTATTGTCCATATTGTCTGCAGACTTTTGGCACCAGTTAATTCACTGGCTCCAGCTCCTCACAAGTAAGTGTCCAAGTGTGGTGATTAGACATTTGATCATACCCCTTGCAGCTGGTCATCTATCCTGTGTAGGTGCTGTTACCTTATGACATTATAAAAACACGCTAGCAACACACTCGCAAACAAGTCTTTCTTAGGTCAGTCTGCACGCAGGAAACGTGTTGTCCGGGTGCGCTTTTAAAAGTCTGGCACGATTGATACTATGTCATGCCCTTGATAAGTCTGAACTGTAAGGCAACCTCCTGATTGTTTACTCATCGGACAACTCCATGGTTGCTTACTCATCAGACAATCTCCTGATTGCTTAGTCATCAGGCAACCTCCTGGTTGTTTAGTCATTAAGCAACCTCCTGCTTGCTTAGTCATAAGACAACTCAATCAAGCACACTGAGAACATAGTGCTATTCATACAATTTCATGTGCTAGCACTGCAACCAAACAGACTCATACAAGTAGTGTTACCTCATGTATACATTCACACATTAAATCATGTGTGAGGAATCGTGCAATCTCCATGAATGAACTGTGTTGGTCCAGGAATTCATGCTAGGGCATGCTGTATAACTCTCTAGGGAATCTGTGGTGTATATGCCCATGACAACTGCAGAGGGAAGAACCTTGGGATTACAGAGATCTTACCCCATATTGCATTAATCTTGGAGGAACATGAGGTTGTTATAGAAGCAGTCTATCATTTTGCCTCCTGCAGTATTTGCCACAAAGAAAAAAACCAACGTAGAGAACATATGCTTTATGTAGAGAACATATATCATTAGGATGTTGCCTTCCCTCCAGATATGGACCCTACTGGTTAGAAGTGAAAAGCAGCCCAAACTTGTCAGATCCTTTAGGTATGCCACTGCACCATTCTCCGAGTTTGGAATACAACCATCCACTTAGTTCACAGCCACTGGAGCAATGTCAGAATATGCATGTTGTCCTCATTTTCTCTTAGACTGAAGGTGAGCACTACTTCAATTGTTGCGGTAATTAAAGTTTGAAACAACATTTTCACAGAGATGACTCCATAGAGTCCACTGCATTAGTTGGTGGATGAAAAAACTGCTGCAAAGACAACAGTATCAAATGGGGGGGGGAGGGGTAAGGTATATATATATATATAGAGAGAGCGAGAGAGAGATGTTGTGGGCACATTCTTGATTAGGAGCAATGAAAGGGGAGCACCACTGTCTCGCTTAAGCCTCTTAGCACTATATCCCCTTTCATTTGCAGGGTGTGACTGAAAATTGTAGCTGTGCTAACATACCTCTCCTTCAAACACAGGGGAGCTAAACTGAGATAAATCAGTCAATACCCATTGTTCTCCATGGCTCCAGATGCTAATTTTCTAATATCAACAAAGATGGGTATGTATTTTATGTCTTGCTAAGCAGCCATCATCAATTGTTTAAATGAAAAACAATACGAGGAATATGAGGGAGTGGATTTTAGATAAGCCACTTTAGCCATTAGTTTTAATTTGTTTTTAATGACTTGCCAATGCTGTGATTGTCTGTCCATCAAAAATGGATGGTTACATTGCCCTTATTTGCCTGAAATCAAACATTCTATACCACAGCCTAGAGCCAGTGTGTGCTCTTTGATGATTTACTTTGCTTAGACAACATTTTAAATGTTGATTTGTGATTAGAAAGTGCTGTTTTTCAAATTCCTTAGCCTGTCATAATTCCTCACTAATCGCACTTATACTTTCATGTGCTTCGTTTTGCTTTCCTTTGTTCACAAGATATAGATACACACACAGGCTGTTTGAAATAAAAATCAACAAGAATATTGGTCCCTTGTTAAACCTATTTACAATGCAATGTTTTGCATTTTAAAATCACCACTTATTATACAACCCTCACTGACCTACACATTTTCATGATATACTTCTTTGAAAGCACAGCTTAACTCTACTAATGCATCAATTCAGGAAATTAATACATTAATGCAATTTCTGAAGGATCTGCTAATTCAAAATGTCTTTAGGTTCACCCCGTGCAGACTTCTAAAAATACATTTAAAAAAGGTAAAACGGTAGGGAACAGGGTAACTACACAGAGGTAAAGAGTCTACATTTATACACGGGGTAATTATGTAAAATATTCAGTGTAGAAATGAAAATAACCAATTTCGTAGCCTCTCTCTGCATGACCGGTAACCAAAGGAACATACAAAGACCTTAAAACCAAATCGCACGTACAGAGAATTCAGAAAACATTTACATCACAGTGCTCACATCTCACACAAAGCCATCTAAAACCTACCCTTCGGGAACTTCAAGACACTAAGAGTCAGCAGTGCTCATGAGCACTGTTCATGCACATAGTTGCTGCCTATGGGTCGAGAAGACCCCCCCCAAAAAAAAAAAAACAGGCAGCCGTTCGTTGACAAGACATTCTCAATACATCCATGCTTTGCAATCCAGGAGGAAAAGATAGAATACTTATACATAGGAGACCTCAGACACAAAAAGTCAGTCTTTACTGCACTACCTTAGTTAAAGCCTTGCCTAACAAATATATATCAGTTTAGTGATTCCAGTTTCATACTCCTATAGCTCACAAAACTGCAAAGACCAAAGAGAGCCCTGGCACTACCATATGAGTGTTGTCAAGTGACTGACAACAAGTATGCAAGAGATACCCATGCCTCTTGCTATCCACTGCTTGATCTGCTCAGACTGTCAGAATACTATTGTAGGAAACTGGCTATTTATGTAGTGTACCAAACATAGGGGCATACTGTGACTCTTATTGGTTTACATGGGTTAAAGTAACAATCCCCAAAGCTCTCTTTTGTTGTAGTGTGGGCAAGCAGTTAGGCTTATCAGATGGTACTTAAGAAGGAACTCAAGACCAATCTTTAGAAACAAATATTTACTTTGTTTATATAATGTTTCAGCACCAGAAAACTTCAAAGAAAATAAGTATTGTTGCAGTTGTACTGATTTAGCAAGTAAGTTTTACTGAAATGCCCTTCTATGCGGTAAAGGTACCAAAATACTTTTACTGCAAAGGGGTCCTTGCAAACAGGTCTCGGGGGCCCCGTGTGGGGTTGCAGTGTGCTATGGGTGCAAGGCCACAAGCAAGACCAGCAATAGAGTTTATCTGCCCTGGTGCATCAAGGTGCAGTGGTGCTAGTCGAGTCGGGTGTACTGCGCACAGCTGGCAATGAGGGGGGCCACCTTGAAAGAGACTGCAAGGGGGGACTTGGGTACCAGTCCAAGAGCTCCCAGAAGGAGCCTCAGTCAGTGGGGGTCCTAGGAACAAGGGAACACCATCAGATGTTGTGGACCCGGGCTGTGGAGTTCAGATGCAGAGGGTCTTTGTCACCAGTACTCCTGGGTCAAGGCACCCACCGTTCTTTGGAGGACCTGCAAGACAAGGGGAAAAACATGGCAGCTGGTCTCCTATGGATGATGTCCTCTCTGGTGCTGACGTTCCTCAATGGAAGGTCTTTGGATGAGACATTGGAATCCAGATTGGACTTTAACAAGTATTGGCTGCTGCAAGGGGTACGGTACCCAGGTACTGGTGCAAGACGGCTCTGGTTGGTCTTGATGTCTTCTCACTTGGTGGGGAGACGGTGACCTCCTCCTGGGCGGTGTCTGCATCAGTGAACCAGGTGGTCAGCAGGACAGTGAGCTGGACATTGCAGTTGGTGCCTGCAGGAAACAAGGATGTGGCTCCTCCACTCGAAGGGAGATGCGGTTGGCAAAGTGGTGGAGAAACTCTGAGGCTTTTGGAGTACCCACAGCTGCAGGAAGAGTTGGGATGTCACAACTGTCAGGACAGAAGCAGGTAGGCAGGGTTTTGTGCCAAAAGTCCACCAGTCATCCACAGCTCTTGCTCCATCGGCTCTTCATTGTCCTCTTCTTCTTGGGTCAGACAAATCTATTCTTCTGGTCTTAACTTAGGGGCATTTAGGGGAGTGTATAGTAGTAATGAATAGGCCACTTACCCTTGGGGTGACTACACCCCCTGTATGACCACTTCCTGTGGAGAGTAGCCATAACTCTGTCCTAGAATTCCTAGTTCCACTAAAATCAAAATGGTGGAACCCGCCAGCGAGTGTTCACCTCAGGTAGCCCACCATATGGGTGTGGCTACCCCAAAGGTGGAACACACCTACTGCATAACAAATTTTTCTACATATCCTGGTGCCAAGTGGCCTCAGGGCAAGGGGTGGCAACTCCAAGGTCTGAGGAAGCCGGGGTCGCATACTAAAGGCAGCAGTGTCTTTGAAGTCTCTGCCCTTGTGTGCAGATTCACTAGCCATCCTGCTGGAGTAGGAGTGATCACCCTCCTTGGAAGCAGGCATTGTTTCTGGCCTCTGAGAGCACAGGCTCTCACCTCCAAGGGGGTCAGAAACATGTCTGTGGTGGCAGGCTGGTTGGTATCAGACAACCAGCACACTAATGGACTAGTAGGTTTCTGGGGGGGCGTGGCCAAGTGAGCCAACACGGTGGACACTTAATTTTGCTGCTGAGCACCGGCCCTCAAAATCCTGACTTATTGCAGCAGCTGCAGCGGGCGGCCAATGCTGTTACGGCTCGGTTGTTGCCCGAGTGCCACCCCGCTACTTGCTTGGTGCCATATCACACTATTGGAGGAGGTACGACGGTGAGGCGGAGAGATGCTGCAGGTCAGGCCTACGCAGCCTGGGAAGACAGAGTTGGCTGAGGCGAGGGGGAACAGACGTATGTGGAGGGGCCATCCTTGACCCGGCACATCGCAACCACCCTGGACTGACGAGGAGTGGTGGGTCGGGGGGGGGGGTGGAGGAGCTGGCTACCCAGAAGCAAGGGCACTGGGGCCGATGCCGCACTGAAATGGTGTGGTATGGAAGTGAGGCGGTGCCTGATGGGAGATGGCGGAGGCCCAATGGAGCACTGATCATTTCTGTCTGCTCCTGGAAGCGAGCCCCCAACCCACTGGGGCCCCATATGCTAGACCCAGGCGGCGGCAGTGAGTATGGCGCTACATGTAGCATGCCATGAGACCCCCCCCCCCCCCCATACACAGCGTGAGGTGGAGGACTGTGCACCGCTGGTCCCTGGAGGGGCTGAAGTGGTGAGGGGGGCAACGAGAGAAAGTGCCCCCCCCCCCTCCCTGAAGAACAATGGCTGCTGCCTTATAGTGCTTCCGCCTGGCTGGGACCCTGACTACTTTTAGTGAACTCATGAGCGGTGAATGCTTGGGGCCGGTGCCAGGCTGTAACTCCTGTATTCTCTAGAGAGGGCACTGCTCCTCCGCTGTTCTGGGTGAAGGACTGGCCTGCCTGGGCCCTGCGCATTGGACACTGTGTGCCTGGTCTACTGTGTGGGGGTGAAATATTGGTGAGAGGCTGTGGCCGCCGACAGCGATAGTCACGGGGAAACAGAGGCCCAAAGCACAGGGACAGCCTGGGACAGCCCCAGATGACTTGCAAGGAATCCTGGGGACGAATGTGGACTCTATGGCAGAGGGAATGCATGAAACTCTCAACAAAATATTGTTGGCCATTGAAGATTGCAAGCTTACTACACGAGACATAGGCAAGGTCTCTGCTGAACCTGGGAGATTACACACTGATCATCAGAAGCATTCATATAAGATGAAGGATGTAGAGACCTTTGTAGCTGACCTGCAACCATCCCATCAAGCTCTGAAGCTCCAGGTGTCACAGTTTGTGGATAAAGTAGACTGGAGCGTTGGGGGGAGGACGCTGAGGGCTGCAGTCGACGTAACAATATCGGTATTGTTGGTCTTCCCGAGGTCATGGAAGGAACGAATAAGGTAGGATTCCTGGAGCCCTGGTTGCGCACTCTCATGGATACAGACAGCCTCACGCCCCTTTATTGCCCTTGAGAGGGCACATTGAGTCCTAGCGTGCAACCCGTCGCCTGGAAGGCTGACCAAGCCAGTTGTGGCTAACTCCTTCATTATTGTGACCATGATTTGTTGCTGTGGAGAGCACATGAAGCTGGCTGCTATGGGGCAGAAGGGGCACAGGCAACTTTGTTGCCAGATTTTACAGAGGCTGTCCAGTCAAAAAGTGCCACGTTCCTGGCAGTGAATAAAACACGCTGAGGTGAGGAGATATCTTATGCCTTGCTCTTTCCCACCAGACTGAAGCTGATAGTGGACGGAAACACGCATTTCTGTCAGGACCCTGAGGAGGCCTGGACATGGCTGGAAAAATATCAAATTTGACCTGGACAGATCGCAGATGGAGTTGGCTGAGAACACTCAATGCCACAAGAGAAAACAAAGTTCCAGGAGCTGTGCCGGACATGCTCGACTCACCAAGCCCACACCAATCTAGTCAGAGGAGAGAAAGTTGTTGGCTCTTCATGCAGCAGCCTCATTGACTGAAACCAACATATTGGATAAGGAGAAGGGGAGTGAACCTGATCATGACATAGATGTTCACCTGTCTGACTCGGACCTCAAAAACTAGTACACCAGAGAATTGTCCCCATGTGACGCCCCTGTCTTCCGAAGATATCATTTTGACAGTCTCTGGTGGACATGCTGGACTTCGCTGTTGCCTACACAAAATGGTACATATCCTGAAGGGGCTGAGAAAGTTTGCGCAGCAACACCTCAGTTGGCAACCTGCAATACTCCCCCCCCCCCCCCCCCCCCTTCCTGCCCCTTCAATGTAGAGACAGTGGTTTGGTTTTACAGTACATTATGACTATTACGCACAGTTTGGGTGGCCGGCCATTGTTCGACTGTCCTTGGGCGGGGAGTTGGGATTTTGTTTGCTTTCTTTATCCTAGGCGGTCCCTAGGGGAAATTTACCTGTTGTCTAGTGTTACTTGGAGGGGTGTATGGGGATGGCGGGAGGCCTAGTAGCCAGCAGAATGTGATATTTACATATGCCTGAGACACTATCTGCACTTACATTGATGTCCTGGAATGTGCGGGGACTGAGATCCTGGACTAAATGGTACACAATCCTGTCCTATTTGAAGAGGTGGGGGCTGCTCGTGGCGATGCTAAGGAGAAACACCACACTCAGGTGGAGGCAAACCAGCTCTGTCTGTGCTGCAGGGGGCAGCTGTTTGCTACTGCTTACTCTGAGTTTGCCCGTGGTATGCTGATCTGGGTGCAGGCTTGAGTCCCACTGGATGTAAACAGGGTCCTTGCAGACGATGACGGGTGGTATGTCTTTGTAGAGGGACGCTTACATGGCAAGTCCATCGTGCTGGGAACAATATATGCCCTCAATCAAGATCTGGCCTCCTCCCTACATACCTTAACTGCATGTATGGCTGCTTTCAATGGGTGATCGTCACCTCATAGGAGAAGACTTTAACAGTGTCCTTGACACAGACCTAGACCAATCCCTCCCGCCTGTACGAGGGGCCCTCCTTTTTAGAGTGGCCACAGGGTTATCAGCATGGCTCTCCAATTGGGCAATGGATGATGTGTGGTGCACTCACCACCCACTGGATCGGGACTACTCCTATTATTCACACCTCTATCATGTCCAAAGTAGAATAGATAGATTTGTTTGCACAAGATCACTCAGCTGGCAGATACAGCACTCCGACTATCTGTGCTGTACGTTCTCAAACTACAGCCCACTCCTGATTCAATTACAAACTGCAGAGGGCCCCCATTCCGACTCAGAGTTTGCAGTCAGTGGCGCTAGAAGATGTAGTTTTTAGAGATGCACTGTGTGAAGGGGTATGGATCCACTGTGACCCCCTTCACAGAATTGACCTCAAAGAAAATGCACAAAAAGCTAAACTGGACTCTTGACTGCCAAAAGGCCTTTGACACCCTGAAGGAGGCAGTGTGCTCAGCAACAGTTCTCAAAGCTCCAGATTATTCTTTATTGTGCAGACAGATGCCTCAGAACATGGGATAGGAGCAGTTCTGTCCCTAAACAATGATGATGGCCTTGACCAGCCTGTTTTTATTAGCGGGAGGTTACTCCCCAGGGAGCAGCGTTGGAATGCCATTGAGAGGAAGGCCTTTGCTGTGGTTTGGTCACTGAAAAAGCTGAGACCATACTTATTTAGTACTCACTTTACTGTTCAAACTGACCACAGACCTCTCAGATGGCTAATGCAAATGAAAGGTGAGAACCCTAAACTTTTGAGGTGGTTCATATCCCTACAGGGAATTGGCTTTTCAGTGGAACACAAACCTGGGACTGCCATGCCAATGCAGGTGCACTTTCCAGGTTCTTCCCCTCAGACAATGAAGACTCTCTTTGGTAAGGTTAGTCTAATCCTCTTTTGTTGGGGGCGGGGGGGGGTGTTGTGTAGGAAAGTGTCCTTGTTTGAATGGTTACCACCCCCCATGTTTTGCCTGATATTGATGCTAACTTTGATTGAGAGTGTGCTGGGATCCTGCTAACAAGGCCCCAGCACCAGTGTTCTTTTTCATAACCTGTACCTTTGTTTACCCGATTGGCACACCCCCTGTCACCCAGAGAAGTCCCTTGTAAAAGGTACCAAGTGCCCTGTGGCCAGGGAAGCTCTCCCCAAGGGTTGCAGTATATATTATGCCACCCTGGGGGACCCCTCACCAAGCACATACACACTGTCTTTGCAGCTTGTGTGTGCTGGTGGGGAGAAAAAGGCAGTTGACATGACATACCTCTCAGGGTGCCATGCCCACAAACCACTGCCTGTGGCATAGGTAAGCCACCCCTCTAGCAGGCCTTACAGCCCTAAGGCAGGGTGCACTATACCACATGTGAGGGCACAGCTGCATGAGCAATATGCTCTTATAGTGTTTAGGTCCATTCTTAGACATTGTAAGTGCATTATAGCCATATTGAGTATATGGTCTGGGAGTTTGTCATTAAGAACTCCACAGCTCCATAATGGCTTCATTGAATACTGGGAAGTTTGGTATCAAACTTCTCAGCACAGTAAACCCAATCTGATGCCAGTGTTGGATTTAACAATGCACCCAGGGGGCATCTTAAAGATGCCCCTGTATTTTACCCAATCCTTTAGTGTAGGACTGACTGGTCTGTGCCAGCATCCCACTAAGATATGCCTGAGACACTCAGGGGCGAGACCCTTTGTGCTCTCAGTGACCAGAAACAAAGCTTGCACTGGGTGGAGGTGCTTTACACCTCCCCCCTGCAGGAACTGTAACACCTGGTGGGGAGTCTCAAAGGCTCAGGCCTCTTGTTGCAGGGCCCCAGGGCACCCCAGCTAGAGGAATTGCCGCCCCCTGGGCAAAGCCCCATTTTTAGCAGCAAATCCACCAGGAAACTTAGGGAAAGCAGGAAGGAGTGCCCACCCTAGCTAGAACCAGCCCTAACATGTCCAGAGCTGAGGTGACCCCCCTCCCTGCAGAATCCACCATCTTGGTTTCCAAGACAGGGACCAATAGGGTTAGGTTTGTGTACCCCTCCCCAAAGGGAGTGGACACAAGAAGGGTGTAGCCACCCTCAGGGTGAGTACCCATTGGCTACTGCCCTCTGACCCCTGTAACACACCTAAATCCAGGGTTTAAGGGCTCCCCTGACCCCTAGTTGTCAGATTCCTGATGACCTCACAAGAAAGAAGGACTGCTAAGCTGAAAGCCCAGCAGAGAAGAAGGGAGCCGCAAACTGACTTGGCCCCAGCCCTACCGCCCTGTCTCCTGCTTCAGAGGATGTGCAACAAGAAAGCGACACATCCATTGGGACCAGTGACCTCTGCCAAGCTCCAGAGGACTGCCCTGCATCACAAAGGACCAAGAACTCCCATGGACAGCGGCTCTATCCAAGAAGAAACTAAATATAAAGACTCCAGAGCCTCCCGGGTCTGCGAGTCCTGACCACTCTGCACTCAACGCCTACGGCCCGTGTCCAGATGGTCCAACTGGCTAGAGAGGATCCCCAGGCGATTCTCAGCAAGTGCCCACCCTGGGTTGCCCTCTCCTGGCTCTCCACAATGATGCCTGCAGTCTGAATCCAGAGGACCCCCCCAGACCGAGAAAGCTCCGGACAAAGATATCAGACGCCTAAAGGTACACTGTACCCTTAGTCCCTACGCCTTGGAGAACCCGACCAGGTGCAGCAATGTTCAGCAGGCAACCCTCCTACTTATCCAGCCTGTGGTTTTCCCAAACCGACCCCTTGCTAACTTGTATGTACACGACTATATGATACACATTGATGACTGTTTTAAATATTAAAAATGCCAATAAACATCTTTAAATAAAAAAAATAAAAAAATAAAAGACTAGTAGGTTTCTAGGGGCACCTCTAAGGTGCTCTCTGTGTGCACGCCATAATAAATACAAGGCTGGCATCAGCCTGGATTTATTAAGACAAGGTGTTGGATAACAAACACAATAGGTTTCAGTGAAGCCATTACGTAGCTGGGAAACATGTGTTGTTCAGGACAAACCTTAAAATGGCTTCCTTGTTCACTTACAATATCCAGTAATTGAACTAGACATCACCGGGGCATATCTGCTCATTCAGATATGTCCTCACATCAAATATAATGCACCCTGCCTTAGAGCACTAAGGCGTGCTGGGAGATTATTTACCTATATTTAGATGCAGTGAGTGGGGCATGGTACACAAGGGGTGTGCCATGTTATGTTTTTGCCTGACTTGCACCAGGAAATGCAGTCTGCAATGGCAGCTGTGTGCAACTTGTCTTAGGGGGGTCCCGGAGGATGGCACAATGCATGCTGCAGCCCCTAGGGACCCTCTCCCGTATCCAAGTGCTACGCATCAGGGGTACCATTTACTAGAGACTTACAGAAGTACAGGAGTGTGTGCCAATTGTACACATTTTACCTTGTTTTAAGGAAAGAGCACTGGCACTGGGGACCTGTTTGGCAGGGACCCAGTGCACCTCAGTTGAAAAATATCAGTACCACAGAGCAAAAAAGTGGGGGAACCATGTTCAAAAGGGGCTTTTCCCTACAACTGTCTTTCAGAGTGTGTAGCTCAATTAAAGGATTTTACTGGATGTAGACAGATGGGCAGCAAAGACCATCAAGATACTGTGGTTTACACAAGAAAATTTCACTGGAAGACAAAACCAACAGTAGTTTTTGAAATAATGAAATAAGAGTGACCTGATAATTAGCGAGGCACAATTCTGTGCTGCTACTCGTACATTGAACTATGGCACAGCTATCCAATACAGCATTGATTAGGAGAACTACACTCATCTTTATGTAAGACAATCTAAAGGGAGGGAATGGGATGGAGTAGCTGGAAAGAGGGGTTAAGAATAAGTGGTGGTACAAAGCACTAAAAAGCACAAGAAGGAGAAAACAATAGCCTGGAAGCAGGAACATGCAAGACTAATGTACAGGACACACTAGGGTCTGTCATGTCAGTAACTAACACAATAAGGACATTGGTGAAAAAGAACAGATTTAGAGGTCATTAAACAGCGGAGCCATCAGGGGTGTAACCTATATGAAGAGGCAAATAGGTGGCAAAAAGAAAAGGGGAAAAACAATGAGTTGCATGGCGCCCAAAACTTAAACCTGGCAACATAGAAATACGTTAAATGTTCAGGTTGGTGTTTCAATTGGGATAATATAATGGGTGCTATATGTTGATATAATCTCTCCTGGCACAGTTTCAGAGGCACTTCTAATACCCTCAAGTCTGGGACAATGTTATTCCATCATCAAACATGAATACGTGGGTGGAATTTAACCTGCCGTCTTACTCTTCACTTGGGTTAAGATATTCTGCCACTCTATTCAAGTGTTCCTAGCAGTCTACCTTATAAGAATTCTACCATAAAGTCTAGATACTGTAGCAGGAATCAATTTTAACCATACAACATACAGATAGACAGTTTCAATTGACCACTATCTGAAAACCATTAGCTCTAGTTATCAAAGGATAATTTTGACCTACTTGTGTGCCGTTTTCATCCGCCACTAACTTGGATCGATGCATTAGTCTGGCACTACGTCTTGGACACTTTTAGGTTAATTTGACATAATGGTTATCCATTTGAGAGGTCTTGATAGTTACATGCACTGAATATCAATTTTCAGAATATTTTTGGTAATATTTCAGCAAGGATCAATTGTTTCTGTTACTGACATTTTCCAAATGCACTAAACATTTGTGCACACACACACGAAAATGCTAAGAACTTCCAAGTAGAGAGGGACCTTTAATCGGAGCAATGTTTTCTGTTTGCAGCATTGCGGGAAGACGGTGCTGGTTTTACAGCAATTATCCAATCGTTTTAGCAAGGCATCTAAAGTGTTTTCATCACAGTGAAGTGGGTCTTGCACAACTTCTATATGTACAAATAGACAAATACTAAAGCACTGTCCATTTACTTAAGAAAACAATCATGGTGCAAATTAGGCTGAAAGATCAAAGGAAAAAACTAATAAACCAAGAAGCCACATAAAAGAAAATTAAAGGGCTCATCTTCTGGCATGAACAGATTCTTTCTATAAATCTCTATTAGGATACTAAAAAAAAGCCTGATGCCAGCCCAAACAAAACAGTGGCCAATGACTAGGTGGCTAAAACGTCTGTGGCACTATCAACAGAAGAACTAAAACTAACAAGCATTGGCAAAGCCAACAGTTTTCTGGTTTAAAATGGCTGAGTTATTGGCTGTGTCAATGCATGTTTATACCAGTATGCAAAAACATGAGTCAAGACACATGCACACTCACGTTCAACAACCTTGGACTGGGTTTCCAATTAAACAAATATATTCCAAGAAGGCTGCCAAGCATCAGAACGTGGTCGGTTTTCAAGGTTTTTTATTTTTGTAATTTTAAAATTCCACATTGGCAGACGTCTATCTTGGAGCAGGGGATTAAAAACACATACATAACATATCCATGAAAAAGCATATTCTGACAAAGGAGCAGCCTGGCAATAAATTGCAGTTGCCAGAACGTCGAAAAGTTATTTTTATTTTTTTTAATGTAACTGGCAGGGAAGGGTGGTAATGGTAAACTAGGATTTTTGGGGGTTGAGAGGTATTAAAGAACACCAAACAGCAGCAAGTGAACAGGAGAGCAAACCAAGGAGTAATATTTCTAAAAAAAAATGAAAATAACTTTAAAAACAAAAAGTCTGACAGAGCAAGAAGTATATAGGGAGAGAGCAACAAACAAACCCTCCAACGGAATGCTGAAATTAAAAGAAAATAATACTTCTCTGAATGCAAAAAACTTCAGCAATGGAAAAATACAAGTCAGCTAATCACAACAATGTGTGAAAGAAAACGCATCTGGGCAAGTCAGAAACAAAAACACATGGAGGAAAACCATTAGTCCCATAAGTGTGTGTGCACAGCGTCCATCAGCCTTTAGCCAACACCACGGAGGGCTTAAAAGAATCCTCCAGTGCTAGTACTGGAGGATTCCTTAGTGAAATAAACAAATAAATAAAAAAAAATGGAGAGATGCGGAATTGCTTCCATATCTCCTACCACCCCTCCACCCCCACACCCATCTGTGACGTCAGCACGCCCCATCACAATTTCCAGAACGGAGCAGCATGAAGACGCAGGTAGGTGTTCTCTTCTGCTCCGGTAGGGAAAAAGGCCCAAAAAGCCCCACCTTTCAGGGAGGCCTTGTTGGAAAGGGAACAGTCTCACCTTTCCAATGAGGCCTCTCAAACTGTTTAGCCACTGCCAGGAAACATAATAGATCCATAGGGAGATCTCTTTGGGGGTCGGCCCTGGGGTATGAGCAACCCACCCCCGGGAACAAATGTATTCATAAACAAGAAAGGAGTTTTTCCTTCGTGGGGGCACAACCTCCCCCCACCAGTGGATTATAATTTATTTTATTTTTTTACTTTTCAAAAGAGTAGGGAAATTATATGGGGTCGGCTCTTTTCATAACGGACAGACCCCGTGAGACCTATTTTTTCTATATATATATATATATATATATATATATATATATACACACACACACACACATATATATATATATATACACACACACACACGTAAATAAAATATTTAGGGCAGTTTAACTGGTGCTGACCTGGGGAAAGGGGTGCCAACGCCCAGGAGAATTGCCAGAAAATTTTAAAAAAAAATTAATAACCTGCAGGATTCTCACTCTGTATCTACTATACAAAAATTAGGTATGGTGTGTACAGGTTCCAGGGGTTCCCCAGAGGCTAAAGTAGATAATACTAATGTTCTCTTTTGTGGTAGTGTGGTCGAGCAATTAGGCTTATCAGAGAGTAGTGCAAAGCATTTGCTGTACGTACAGAGTCAAGAATGGGGCGCACACTCAATGACTAACTCCAGGCCAATTGTTTTTATATAGCAAAAATATACTGTTACTTTTTTACTAGAACCAGAAGATCTTTGTTGCAGGTAAGTACAGTTGTAAATAGGTATCAAGCATATGTATCAAATGTACTTTGTTTGGTTTTTGCAGGTAAAGCAGTTAACAAGTAAGAAGCACTTTTCAATTTCAAAAGTTGACACTGAGTGCAATTTTTCATAGAAGTCAATAGAGTCCGGGGGGGGGGAGGGGGGTGGAAGTGTTAGAACAGTTAACAGGTGAGTACACAACTTAAGATTCGAGTCTTCGGAGGTTAAGATGTCCACAGATCAAAGTTTAGACTAACCCCAAAAGTGCACCACCAGCAACACAGGCCGATTGGGTGCAGAGGTCAAAGTTGGTGTTGGGGTATCAATGGAAGCCTATAAGGACTCGGGGTGCTCAGTAGAAAGCAGATTGCAAGTAAGTACCCGCAGTTCCAGGACACAGGCCTTGGGGGGTGGGGGGGTCTAGGTCAGCACCTAACACACAGCCTCAGTGGCACAGGGGCGGCCGGGTGTAAGGTGCAAACACAGAGCTGGGCCCCCAATGCTTTTCAATGGGTGGTCCCTGGGGGTCACAAAAGATACTGCAGGCTGAGTCCAGGGGGTCGGTTCTAAGAAACCGAATGCTGGACAGCCAGGAGAGGCACCCACTAGACATTGCTGGACCATCGGTCAGATTTTCCAAGGTAAGGGTACTGCAGGTGCAGGGGTCTCCTTGGGCCTCAGGAATCTTCGTTGGATTCGGTCAGTCAGGGGGGTCCTCTGGATTCAGGCTACAGGCATCGTTGTGTTGGCGAGGAGGGGTCAACCCGGGGTGGACTCTAGGTTGGAATCGCCTGAGAACGTTCTCTGAATCAGTGGGCCACCTTGACTCGGGCCGTGGGTGTAGGGTGCAGAGTGGGCAGGGTTGACAAATCCAGAGTGGTTCTGGGGTCCTTTTTTGGAGGTTTCTTCTGGGCAGGGCCACTGTCCTTGGGAATGTTTGGTCCTTTGCTGGGCAGGCAGTCCTCTTGGGGTTTGTAGAGTTCGCTGGTCCTGCAGGATGAGTCACCTTTTTGGAACAGGAGTCTTGAAGCTGCAGACATGTCAGTAGGGCTGGGGCAAGTCAGCTGTCGTCTGGAGTCTTCATTGCTAAGGTCAGCTTTGCAGTCCTTCTTGCGGTCACCACGAATCTGGTAAGGTTCAGGGGTGCCCGTAAATACTATATTTAGGGGCGTTACAAGGGACAGATGGCAGCAGCCAATTGATACTGTCCCCGAGGGTGGCTACACCCTTCCTATTACCACTCCCTATTGGTCCCTTTCCCTCCAAAGCAAGATGGAAAATTTTACAAGGGGGTTGGGGGTTCATCTCAGCTCTGGACACCTTAGGGTTGGTCCTAGCTGCAGTGGTCACTCCTTGTTTTATTTAATTTTCCCACCAGATCTGCCACTACAAGTAGGGCTTGGTCCAGGGGTGGGAATCTCCGCTAGCCAGAGTGCCCCAGGGCACTGTAACAGGAGGCCTGAGCCTATGAGGCTCACTGCCAAGTTTTACAGTTCCTGCAGGGGTGGGGAGGTGTGAAGCACCTCCATCCAGAGGCTTTGTTTCTGACCACCAGAGCACAAAGGCTCTCATCCCATGGGGTCAGAAACGTGTCTGTTAGTGGCAGACTGGCACAGAACAGTCAGCCCTACACTAAAGGGTTGAGTCAAATACAGGGGGTATCTCTAAGATGCCCTCTGTGTGCATTTTTCCAACACTGTCATCAGTGTGGGTTTATTGTGCTGGGAAGCGCAATACCAAACTTTCCAGTCTTCAGTGAAGCCTCATGGAGCTGTGGAGTTCCATAATGACAAACTCCCAGCCCATGTACTCCATATGGCCACAGTGCACTTACAAGGTCTAAAAAATTGACTTAGGCGTTGTAGGGGCATACTGCTCATGTAGCTATGCCCTCACCTGTGGTATAGTGCACCCTGCCTTAGGGCTGTAAGGCCTGCTAAAAGGGTGACTTACCTATGCCACAGGCAGTGGTTCAACTTTATATTTTTCTCCCCACCAACACACAATATACAAGGGCAATGTTCAAGTGTTTGGTGAGCAGTCCCTTATCGTGGCAGCCCTTAGGGACCCTCCCCGGTCAAAGGGCCCATGGTATCACTGGTGCCTTTTATAAGGGATTTAGCTGTGTCCCATTTCTGGAAACAAGTGTACAGTTTAGGGAAAGAACATTGGTTCTGGGGCCTGGTTAGCAGGATCTCAGCACACAATCAGTCAAGTAAGGATTAATACCAGGCAAAAAGTGGGGGGTAACCATGCCAAAAGGGGTACTTTCCTACACCCCCCACTAAGAACCCAAGCTCTGATGGCACGAAGCAAGATAAGCATTTGAGCCCAAACCTCCCTAAAATGGCTCCTTGGTCTCTTCCATTCAAGAACTGATTTATTCATCGTTTCACTCTTCCATCCACCTGCTGATATGCACTGTAATCTTTCACTTTTCCATCCATCAGCCATTAAATCATCTGTTTCAACACTCATCATCTATGCCTGCATCCAACTATAAATCCATCCGCATACACATCCATTAGTTGACTTATCTGTCAAAACAAACAAAAAAAAACATACTTCAACTGATTCTTTTGTCCATTCATTAATCAACCAACCATCTATCCTTTTTCTAAGATTTCCATTTACTATGGTATCCTTTCAGCCATCCCTCCAACCCAACCCAACTCATCCCATCCCATCCCATCCCTCCCTCCCAGGTTTCTATTTCCTTGGACATCCTTCCATCAATTCATCCATCTACCCTTCAGCCACTCATCCATCCTTTCACTTCTATAAATTTTACCAACCCACTCACTTATCCAACGTTTCATCCACCCATCCTGTCATCAACCCATCCATTTACCCACAAATCCATTCTTTTACTACACATCCACCATCTCTTCCATCCTCACTCATCCTTTCGTTCATCCACTCATCTATCCATCCACCTATCCTTTCATCCACCCATCCTTTCACCCACTCTCCCATCATTCCTTTCATCTACCAACTCATTCACCCTTTCACTCACTCGTTCATCCTTTCACTTACTTATGCATCCACTGGCCCAAATTCCTTTCCATTTTACAACAGCCTTTTTTTTTCCCTTCTTTCAGGGATAATGCTGCACTTATCTGTCAACCTGCAGATAAGAGGTGGCCATAAACAACCCTACCCGCGCTGTAGCTGGTATAGTGGAAGGTTCACAATGCCCCTGCCAACACCTGCTGCAGAGTTCCTTGTACGTCAAGCTTTCAAGTAGCAATAAAAAGTATCAAGATAACTTGTGGTTAATGTTCCTTCTAGAGAGATGAAGCTTTAGTTTTGACTATCCATAAAGTAGTAGAGGGTTAATGTGCCTGCTGCTAAGAATGCATACTGTGCATATCATATATCTGTGATCTATTTGGATAGCTAAGTGGATTACTGCTTATGTTAGTTTTTTTTGTTGTTAAAGTTCACAAGATACAAATCTTATGTAAAAGAGTGACTGTTACAAACTGTCAGAGTTGCATGCAAACTGCATAAAATAGGTTAGAACGTTATGTTTTCTCCCCAGTGTTTCATTCTTAATGTTGCTAAAAAAAAAAGTTTTAAGAGTTTGTTTGGGTAGATGTGCATTCTTGTTGGTAAAACCAGCCTTTACCACTGCATTGAAACAAATTAAATGTATGTGAGATAAGGGCTATGGAGAGATGAGTGGAGCTTTTCTGGGGAAACAGAGGAAGTGTTCAGGGCGGGGGCAGAAACTATTGTCGATGTTGACTTCCTTGAGCAGACTGTGCAACAAACAAATTTGTGTGCCAAAGTATTTCGGATTGAGCATGGAGGCACCCTAGGGTTTTCGTTCTAGGGCATGCCAGTGCACTCCCACTTCACTTGAGGAGCCGAAGATATTTATGGGCATATACTCAAAATGAGGCTAGTGCAGACACCAACCTTGCAGTCTTAATGGGCTACTTGCACAGTTTGGGTAACACCTATCTTCACACCGTACATGAGCAGAGATCGTTTTTCGCTAGTGCACCACATGCTGTATTTTTATGACAATTTTGCTGTATTGCCCGGGACCATCTAGGCCATGACAGGTTGTTCAATATCAGCCTGTTGAAGAACATTTGTCTGCCAGGTTTCCATTGATTTTTACTCCTGGAAAGAATATATCCATCAATGAGTCCTTGATCCTGCACAAAGGGCAGCTGCTGTTCAAGCAGTACGTTGCGAAAAAAATACCTTTTATTCCTGAAACACCTAAAAAGGCTTGACCATGTTAATGTTGTAAACTTTGCTCTAAGCACGAAAAGAGGCAGGAGTTGTCTTTCCTGCCCCCAGTGCCCATCTCAGCCAGCCCTGTGTTTTCCTACTTGCTTTATGTTGTGTCATACAAAAGTGAAGTACCAGAAAATTGACTGAGGTGGAGATGCCGTTAGGTAAACTTTTCAATGGTAGTGCACGGATACCTACTGTCCATGGCACACTACTTCACTGGGCAGGCAGCTGCAGAATTTTAGCTCCTCTACTTGAGGAAATCCGATTTCCTTATAGCCTGCTCAACACCTTTATCAGTGGTCAGAACATGGTAGGTGTTCTGTTCACCGATTGACAAGTGCGTTATAGTCCCCACACTGCATATACTGGTGGACCGAACATATGCCATGTTGTCACAGAGTATCCTGTGTGGCAAAATGTTTAAGACTTGACTTTGAAGTGCTTTTTAGGGAATTTATGTTTAATACACAAGGACCACCCCAATTACCCACGAGAACCAGAGAACGTGTAATTCGTCATACAAACGTCTTGTGGGACTTATTCACCAACATTTCTACTTGTGCTAACTCAATTACTAACTTATCATAACCAATGTTATTGAAAAGGGGCACATGACATCTTGCATAAGATGCGAAAAGAATTATCATATAGATCTTGTGTTCTGTACACTTTCAATAACATTGGGCTTAAGTTAGCAATTGAGTTTTCTCACTTTCAAAGCAAAAAGTAGAAGTGTTGGATGAATAAGCCCCATGGGACAGTTGCTTGGCTTATTACTTTAGGGAACTTCCCTGCATGTTTGCTTTAGTTTCAACTGAAGGTATGCTCGCTCCGTTTGAGGAATAGGCCTTGGAAGGCATACCCAGACACCCACAACTTGTATTCGACAAACTGGAAAGAGTTGGATTTAGTATACTAAGTGCACCACCCTGAGAAAAAAGGTCAGTTTTCAGTGGGAAAAATGTGATGCGTCCATGTTGCACCACTAGTTCTACCCACACAATTGAGGTGCACTTTAATCAGGAGACTTGTGGTGGGGTGCAGGATAAACTGAAGTCTGTGGCTACCTGAAAATTCCAGAACTTTTCATCACAGAAATGTGATGAAAGTGTTTTTTTTGTCGAAGTTTGAGGTTTGCAAGTGATTCTGGGGGGTAGATGAAGAGACCCACACAGAGAATAGTAGAACTACCCCAAATAGCGCAAAAAAATGGGGTGGGGGGCTCAGCACTGTGGAGGAAAAGGCCCAGTAGCTAAGGGGTTTAAAGAGCAATGAAGTGAGAGAAAAAAAAACAGAAAAAAAACAGAAAAAAACACCACAGTCCTCCTATCACGAGGTTGACAAATCTCATGATCTGTATATTGGAAACAATAGGTCTGGTCTACAAATGGCAAAAGCTATCTGTAGCAGAGACCCAACAACTAGAACATATGTATTTAGTGGGTACACCATTCGCTGGAACATGTTTTTTACACTAATTTACCACATTATACTGAGCCACGGCAACACCAATTACTTTAGTAATAAAGAATAAAGAGATTCACCACACACAGGTTCCATAATTCCAATAGCAAAGCATGCACAACAAATATAAGAAAATAGCCCATAGTTCACAGTTGTTTGTGGACTCATGAAAAGGTATCTGTGCACATCAAAAAGGCACGCTCCACTCATTTTTACAATTTTAAGCTTGAGCGGGCCTACCAAGATATTGAACAGATTGAAAATACTGCTCAATTGCTTAGCTTTGGAGTACTTTTTGTCACATGTGAAAAACGATGCAGAAATTCTGCTTTGCAAAAAAAAGCCCTAGATTTAGGTTACTGGAGAAAGTCCAGCAGAATGAAATCAAGGTGCCAAGACAAAGGTACATGCAGCAGTACAAGCAAGCACTTTGATATTTTGATCCAAGGGGAAAAAATAAAATTTACCAGGTTACAAATGTGCAATCAAGTGGCATTTTAGATCAAGATAGAAGTAGCAAGCTAAGCATTTGTGAAAACAAGGAATATTGTTAAAAACTTTGAAAAATGCATAACTGAGGGTCCTGACATTAACCCCAATGAAAGTGAGTGCCTATTGACCACAGGCTAGAGCATACGAATGGCTTTGTGTGCTGGAAAATTAGTCATATAGAATTTGCCAAAATTAGGAACAAACATGTTTAACTACTTTTGCATATAGACCCCATCAACTAGCATCTCCTTATCCTCAATTTGAAAAGGGAAATTTCAACACACTGGGGAAATTTCCAAACTTGAATACGTTTTTTGTGCAATTTCATCATCATGATTCTATGAATTTGGGCTGAGAATTTACAAGTACAAAAGGCAGACAATTTGACCACTTATATTCAACTTCGAATGCTTTGTGAACAAGACCTACGATACAATTTCTGTTCAGTACGAAATAGGTATCAGAACTTCACTTCCTCACAGGAAAGGGCAGAACGTGTCCCAAAAGAAACCAACTGAACATAACATTTTCTAGATTAAGTTTACTCATACATACAATGGCGTATGTATGAGGAAACATAATAAATGGTTTGCAGAAACGGAAAGACATTTTATGCAACTAAAGGAGAGAGAAAATTGGCAGATGGGTGAGTAGGCTAAGGACTCAAGAGTGGTATTTGTAATACTGCTTTCGGGTTATGTGCTGTTAAAACAAACCAAGTGTTTATATATCTATTAAGTTGGGGGGGCACAGTTTATGAATGGCATAACCACACTTAACGAGAAGGAGGCAAACTCTGTTAGTACAGTCAAGGTACGAGACAAATCCCGTATCAAGTGTTGACTTGATGATGCCACATTTCAGATATCATTAATTACAAAACTTTACCTATTCATTACCATACACTGAATTAACCATATGATATGCAGTGAACGATGTCCCCAAACCTAAAAATATTTCAAATTCAGGTTACAACAAACAAACTAAGAAGGGTTTAGATCCTATCTATAAACAATTAAGGATGGTGAAATGGATCATTTAGCACTACAATTTTAGGAACGCCAGTTACAGTGCATGGAGGAAAAAACGTAAATGTGAATATTATACAGCTGCAATTAGATTTCGTTGGCACCATAACTGTAAGTAAACACGTAAGAAAAATAATATGCTCTACTCAACCTTAAAAATGCATGTGGAGTGGAACTTCGATAAGGACGCGCGTTTTCAGCGTCAAAATAGAACCTCCATAAGTGTACAGACGTTATGAAGAAGTTATAAGACTTTTTGAAGAACTGAGAAAGGGCTAATTTACAAAAACAATGGAGACGTAATTGAGAGCAGATATGTGGAAATTAATGTTAACAACGGGTACACACACGTTTTAATCAGCTAGCTATATCACATAGCAGAAATAACTCATTCGGCCTAGGTACTGCAAGTGCTAGCCTGAAGTACAAGTTCTGATCCGGTGCCCCACCTCTGCTTCCGCCAGAGTAGTCATGCTTACACCGTGTGTGCAGTGACGTGTCCACCTGGCCCCCGGCACCCCTCCTCTCCTGCTACGCGGCTGCAGACTTCAGAGACAAAGTTCTGTAGTGCACTGACTTCTTTAATATCGAGTCTAAGTGTCACAGAACTTTGCCGCGAAAGACCAGATAAGGGGCTTCTTACTCCACGACATTCTTCCTCCGGACTAGCAGAAGCTGAAGACGAGTCGGAAAAAACAAACAATGAGTAAAGACGGTTATCAATATAACTTGCTATATTCATTGGCACGCAGGATGCAACATTTTAAATGCATGAAGTTTCCAAAGAAAGCATTCTGCTAAAATAATAACTTCGAATAATCATTTGAGCTACGGTGGTACAACGGAAGAATTCATGCACATCCCAGATCTGTATAGACCTGGCAGCAATTAAGTTTCCCAAACTCTCCGTTAGCAGTCTAAAACGATAAAAAAAATATATAATTAAATATATAGTTATACCGTATGCAATCTTTTCAATGTTCTGAATAAAAAAAACGTTCTTAAAAAGGGCATTAGATGAATGATTTTGATCTCAACCTGAGCGAGAGAGAAAATTACTTTGCCCGACCTCCGCATATGTCAAAACTTGTAACATATGTCACCATTTGTGCCGATCGATTTTTGGCACAGATGATGCCACCAAGAATTACACTGCATCGCCACGTTCCAATGGGGATGACCATTCGTCAATCTTTACAAACTCTACTTACCTTCCCCATGACAAGCCAGTGCAGACATAGAGGCTGTTGGGAGCTGCCTCATACCTAAAAGTAAAGGGTCACCACAGAACTTAAAGATGACAGGTTGTGCATCATCCCAGACACCATAAGACCACTGCCCAAGCCAACCACCTGCCCACTCTGCCGTTCAAAGATCTAAAAAAGAGACAACCTGATAGCCCAGTCTGCAGAGCAACAGGTCTGCAGACAGCGTGCCGCCGCAGCGGCAGAAACCCGGGGAAGGAAGCCTTCCCGGGGCGGTGCCCGCTGCCGCAAGAACCTTAGGCAGCAGGGAGACCGCGCTGCAGCAGTCTCGGGCTGTAAAACCGCCGCCCTGTAGCTTCATACCGACCGGGCCGCCACAGCTCTCGCTGCCGCTCCTCTTCCCTTCCATCTTGACTTTTGCCGACGTGGAAATTTTGGGTCTGTGAGACGAGCCGCGCTCTTATTGGCTGCCGGGTGGCCGGGGTGGGAGGTCACGGCTGCTGCGCGCCGGAGAGTGGCAGCTGTGCAGTCAGCAGGTTTTTCCCAGGCTCGTGCGCTTGCTCGGCTGGCAGTTTCAGGTTCGGCGCTCAGAGCGAGGGAGGTGGCACTGCCACCGGGGGCCTTCTTCGCTTTGAAGTGAACGTGAGGAGACGGGATGGGGCGTCACCCTGGCGAAAGTGCTCTCTCTCTCTAATTGAATACACAGGACTGGCTCTACACCGCTGACTGGAAACGAGCATAAGCCGAAAGCTCCTCCCCGACGGCCCCTCCTTAGACACATTGTCCCTCATTTGGGAAGTGGAAATTGCCATTTTTGGTGCACGTGTATGTTATGTTCCTCCCACCAACCCATTGCATCATCTTTAAACGCGAAACATACTTACGGTTATACCTCGTCTTTCTATTTAAAACCGAAGACTTTGACTGAAAAAAAAAAAAAACTCGCCGTCAGGTTAACGGCAAATGAACACTCTTCCCATGTGGACTAGGTGGACTATTTTAATTTACCCCTATAGTATACTACGTCGAGCGAGCTTTGGCAACAGATTTACACGTTAAGTATGGTTTCTGTTTTATTCTGAAATGTGAGCAGTTCTTGCAGCCGACTGCTGTTGCACGAACTCATTCATATGTCAGAAACCCTCTGAATATTCCTATTTAACTCACTGCTGTCTTGCTTAATAATCTTCCTAAATTGTTTAAATGAGCAGGTGTTGTCAAGTACTGAGTAACTACACTTCTTTAATCTGTTAAGGAGAGTACTTCTTAACAATGGTGCAATACTTTTAAATTCTTGGTAGCAAAGAGGTACTCTGGATAGCGAGTACCTGAACTTCTATATTTCCATCTAAAGCATTGGGCCCAGTGTGTCTCGTGTGCCTCATGGTCGTCTCCCTTTGTGACTTCTCTTAGCATATAAATGACCTTTTCCTTCAGTTGATCCCACAGATTCATGCATCCCAAAGCATTTCAGCAGAAAAATGAAAAACTTTCATTTCAATGTCGGCGAACCCTCATTACCATTAAGGGCCAAGTGTTTAAAGTGTGCGAGCTAATACAAAATTTTCTAGCTTTCATGTCAAGAATTTTCAATTCTATTAAACACACAGAGGTGAGGATTATGCTTCTCTTTCTATGCTTTATTTTTTCAAGAGCAAGTTAAAAGAGATCTTATTTAAAAACTACACTTCCCATAACTCCCTTAACATGTGACCAACCATAGAGATAGCCCACATATATAAACTATTGGCATCATCAGACTTCCTCTTTTTTTTGTGAATAACAACGATCGAACTTGAGTCTGTCAATATGCTGAAACAGTCTTACAAAACATAAAATGTTCCTCAACTCCCAAAACTGGAACCAAAACACGAAACTTCTCCTTGCATGCCGACAGATCCACCATTGCACGTAAGGGCCCTGAACTTTGGGATCCCAGACAATCCAACTAATAAGTTACTGAAGATAACTGACACTTCAGTGAGGTAAATCTGGAGATATCCACCCTTATATAGACTGCTTCACATCAGTACCTGAGTAAAAAAACAAAGGGAAGCCATAACCGCTATTCCCTCAACATTGTATACAACAAATTAAAGGATGGGTAAAACAAATTCTTTGCATTATGAATATTCATAATCAATATACTTATACCTTACAAAAGTCTTCATAACTCAAAAGCTAGAACATTTTGTATTCTATGTCAGGACTGGAGGCTCAGATTATGCTTGTTTAAAGCTGAGCCACCACTATTGACGCCACATCTACCACAGGTTTATAATAAAAGGATTTAAAAGTGGATTCAGAAGACCAATCTGCCGCCTTCATGATATCCTCTAGGCGAGACCCTAGGTTAAAAGACTTGGATGCCATAGCGCCTGTAACTGAATGAGCTCCGAACACAGAAGTATTCACTCCAGCTTCCGAAGGAAGCCAACGCAGCCATCTAGCTAAAGTGGCTGAAGTAACCGGTTTAAAAGATTTTTTTAAGGCAATCAGCAACTGTCCCTCTGAATCTGCTCGGAATTCACAAGTAGCCGCCTCATAAGCCCTGAGACACTGTACTACACACAACTCGTAATCACGAGGAACAGCCGGATATGATACAGACCTAATGTTAGTCTTGTTCCTTCTAGAAACTGTAAAGCTCACACATTACGGGGAAAACTGACAACCTTTGAGGTCCAAAGCTCTAATATCTGACACTTTTACAGGAAATCAAACATAACAACATAGTCAATTTAGCCGCTAGTTGTTTAAGAGATATGAGGAGGAATGGAAAACCAAATACCTCTCAGCAATTTACATACTAGCGGGTCTTCTCCAATAGGTTTACAATTAATCGGTACATGGCCTGCCGAAATAGCCGATCTGTAATTGTTAACCGATCTATAAGACAGGCCAGATTCAGCTAAAGACGACAGAAAATTAATTACGGAACAGACATCTGCCTGAGAGGGATCCAAACTCCTTTCGCCACACCAGCAAACTCATCTCTTCCATCCCGAAGCATAATGCTTATGGGTATTTCTGGACCAGGCCGATAAAGGCTGCAGCTTTTGCTGAAATACCTGGCAAATTCCATCTACCCCCGAAACCCTCCAAGACACCAGTTGTAGCTGATTGGATGAGATCAGAGGATGTGGAATGCCTTCTGGGTCCAGTAACAGATTTGGGAGATGAGGGATCCGAAGAGGAAAATCACACAACATTTCTAAAGCCAAGGGGAACCATGGCTAAGCCCTCCATAACAGAGTTATTAAGATCAGGTTGATCGTCTGACGACTCACCAGGGACAGAACCCTCGGTATCATACTGAAGGGCGGAAATGCATACCCTCTGTGGGGAAAACAGTCATGCAAAAACGCATCAGTCGCTAGCGCTTCTGGAACCGGACGTCAACTGAAGAAGGCCGGAATCTGACGATTGATTCTGGAGGCAAACAGGTCCACTGAAAAAGGACCCCACCTGTGATTGATCTGTTTGAAAATCTTTGGCTGTAACCTGCAATCGCTGAAATCCCGGAGATATCGAGAATACCAGTCTACCACCGAGTTCTTCATACCCGGAAGATATTCCGCAATGACCAAGATCCAATGTTGCAAACAAAAGTGCCAAAAATCCTTGGCAATCTCCGCTAGCATACGAGACCTTGTGCCCCCCAGTCTGTTGACATAACGTACTGCTGAGACGTTGCCCATTCTCAACAGAATGCAACAATCCAGCTTCATTGGGGAAACGCTCCTGATCGCAAAGGAGGCTGCTAACAACTCCAGACAATTGATGTGAAGTTGAAGCAGTGGCCCCTGCACTGCCCATGCCAAGTGCATGGGCTGTGCAGGGGCCCCCGGGGGGCCCTTGAGCACCCCTTCCGCCAGCCTTTCCTGAAAGGCTGGGGGAAATGGGATCATTATCCGAGGGGCAGCAGCGCTGCCCTTTCGGATAATGATGTCGTCCACCGTCAGGCTGCCTGTCGGAGTCAGCCTGGCGGTGGAGGAGGGCCGCCTATGGCGGCCCTCCGTGTCTTCATTATGTGGCGGTCTGGGCCGCCATGCCGGATGGTGGGATTTCCCACTGCCGCTGGCATGGCAGCCCAGACCGCCAAGATCATAATGAGGGCCATCATTTCCTCCAATATGAGCTCTTGATCTCGTAGGGAAAAATATATTTCCCCTGGTTGTGAATCCTGTATTGGGGAAGTGTAAAATTCCAGTTTGAAACCTGAACTGATTCTAGAACCCAGTAGTCCTGAACAATGTATGATCAATTGTGTAAGAACAACTGAATTCTTCCCCCCAAAATCACCTCTGAAGAGGGTATTATCCTCACCTGAAAATCCTGTGTCTTGGTTGCCTTTTTGATAGCCTCTGCCTTAACGGTATCGCTGGCAACCTCCACGAGGTCTGGAAGGGTTGAAGGTTTGGTCTGAGGCTTGGTCCTGCCAAGAATTTCAATATCGAAAGCCTCACCCTGTAAGCCCTAGTAAAATCCGCGGCCTGGCGACCAGGCTCTATAATGTCCAGCCCTTACAAAAAGGGTATTGTGGAAAACCTTTTTCAAGGAGAGATGTTCCTTATCTAATGTGTTGTAGGCCACTGCAAACTTTGCCAGGTCCTTTACAAAGGGAGGTCCAAATAACAATCCTTGTGCAACGGGTCCAGATTCGGAGGGAGCAATATCATTTAATTTAGGATCTATATGCATGAGAATTGAACGTCGTCGTTCAGTGGACATGGCAACGTTAGCATTACCTAACTGACAGACTGCTCGTTGAGCCCAGCCAATTAAAACATCTGGATACACAGGGACACCAGATTCTTTAGCTATAAAACCCAATTCCAAAATGTTTGTAATGGGGCCTGAAATATCCAATAACTTATCCTGACAAGATCACCAGGCTCTGTCCAGTCCTTTTTTGGGGTCCTTGGCCCACTTTTTCATAAAAGTGACCAATGTCAGGTCAACCTCAGGAGTGTCCGCTACCTTGCCTTCCAGATCTGGCCTGGGACATTCTGATTTGAGCCTCTCCCTGACCTCTATATCAAAACGTTGTCTCAAATGCAATTGGACATAGCTAGCAACCTCCGGCAGAGGGGACCAATTGGTGGAACGGGGATGGATAATCTCTGAAGGATCGAAGGTAAGTAGCTTAGGAGGGTTAGATCCTGTATCCGCCCCTGCGCAAGACGTCTTTTCTTGCAAGGATCAGGAGCATTGTCCTGATCGTATCGGAATAACCTTTAGATGAATCTGACCACTCTTTTGAGGGGTTATCCGCTGAGGAGGTTTACGGTAGAATGTGGCTGTAACCTTGCTCATCCAAGATTGTCGTAGACGACTTTTTCAAAAGCCTCAGAATGCCACTTTTTTGCTTTAGTTTTACCCTTTCCTTTCCCCTCTGACAACGAGGTAGCTGCAGAATTAGTTCCAGCAGACGCAGTCAGCGGAGGTAACCTTTTAGATGAGAGGTCAGGGGCCTAGAGCTCTGGCCAGAGCCTTGTTGACTGATAACTGTACATTAGAGTCTAAATCCTCCACCAGGCTTTCCTCAAAAGATAGGGGAAACTCTTGGTATTCCCCTCTGTCCTCCTCATAAGGATCATACTGGGCCATGATATATAATGTATATATATATGTACCTTAGTACTAAACAGGGGGAGTGTAAACCCCAACATGCGCAAATATTAGTAAAGTAAAATGTGGAGGGAGGCGCATGAACACTCTAGGCAAAGCCTATGCACAATTTTACAACCCTGGGCATACTCAGCTACTACAGGGCATTGGGAGCAATCTAAGGCAGAAAGAACAGTCCGAAAAACGATTTCTGGGTAAATCTGGATTGAGTACGGTGAAGTGCACCGCTAAGGATGCCCCAGAACTTCAGAAAATCTGCGATCGGACTTGCGGACCAATGTTTGCATGCATGCGTGTGCCTGCAGGTCTAAGAGCTCCAGAGGAGTAAACCGAGAAGACGCGACCGACCCAAGATGGTGGTCGCGTCTCTGCTCCTTCTCCCACTCCACCAAATGGGAAGCGCGAAAAAGCTTCACGTCCCAGGAGGCCGAAGCGCTCCCAAATAACAAAACTGCAATACACTAAACAGTAGCGCTCGCCAAGCGACACGCTAAGACAATCATGAATGCAGTTACTACAGTATGGAAATAATGACATAAGTGTACTTAATTGGCTGCGGAGCAGAAAAGAAAGAGGAAGTCTGATGATGTCAGAAGTTTATATATGTGGGCTATTTCTGTGGTTGGTCACATGATTATGGTACTCCTGGGAAGTGTAGTTTTTAAATAAGATCTCTTTTTATTGGCTGCTGAAAAAATAAAGCATAAAAAGAGAAGCGTAATCTGAGCCTCCGGTCCTGACATAGAATGGCAGATGCCCATGCCTTGTGCCTTTTCAGAGAGAACCCAAACGTATGAAGTGTTTTAAACAGCACCATTTCAATCAAATTAAAAGATCAATGTGTTAGTATCTCATTTAATAACATCTACTCATGATGTGGCTTGGGGGGGATGACCTGGGGCCAGGGTTGCAACCTTTCTTAGAAGATTACTGTCCGTTTGTTTACGTTTTGCTGAGAACTGGTGTCTGAAAAATATTTTTTGTAGAATTGCCAGGGTTCTTTTGTATCTTGGCATCTGCTCAAGCAATCATTCTAAAACTATTTAGTTAGTTCTCACTGTTTAACTGATTTCTTAATGAGTTTACTATTGTACGTTTAAGTGCCTGGAAGAAAATATATTGATTTCACTGCTTTACACAATACTTGCCTAGTCTTAAGAATACATGCAAGGCTGTTAATTAAATTGACTAGGTGGCAACCATAGCTGGGGCACGGGACCCCTGATGAATCCTTGACAACTGATTTATAAATTCATCATCAATATGTTTTGTTTTACATCCTTGATATAGGACATTGTCTGTATTTTAGTCTGCTTTTGAATACTGTAAGTATTTAATACAGTGTCAGGTAGTCCATTACAATGTTCCCACAGACTCCTTAGTAGATCACAGCTAAGGGTTATCTCTACTCACTTCGCTGTCATTGATTTTTCATTACTGTTCTTATTCACTTCATGTGTCTTAAAAAATTGTCTTTAGGATTGGTGCCCCTACTTTTCATTGTCCCTCCAGATGTCCATGGTTGTGACTAACCTTCACTCCCCTAGGGAGGTAGATGGGCAGCCCTATCTTAGAGCCTGTGATTTGTCCTAGTGATGGTAATACTGCAAATGGATAGGTCAATAAGAGGGCAGGCAAGACAGCAGTGCATCACAACAGCACTGTTGTGGTGTAGGGAACATCCCTGGCCAATCCAAATAGATGCAGAGTAAGTCAGTAGACTAGAAGAGGCTCCAGTGAAAGTTGGAAAGTTATTGGGCTTGTGGGCCTAACAGCTATACAGTTTGAAGGAAGAAATAGACTCATTTGGTTAAGCCGTATAAAGACACAGTGTCTCAGTTGTTAATTGCTCTTTATTCCAAACATGCCATGTCTCATTGTGGTCCAGTCAAACTCTACTGTAGGCATCAGGTTCTTCCATCCTGTAATTCTGGAAGTGAAATGCACGACGGGGCTGTGCATTGGGGCCCCTGCACTGCCCATGCCAAGTGCATGGGCAGTGCTGGGGCCCCTAGGGGGGCCCGAGTCACCCATTCTGCCAACCTTTACCTGGCGGTGTAAACCGCCAGGAAAAGGCTGGCGGAATGGGACTCATAATCTGCAGGGCAGCGCTGCGTGCAGCGCTGCCTTGTCGGATCTGAAACGCCGCCACCACCAGGCTGCCTGGGAGCGGCAGCCTGGCAGTGGCAGCGGTTCCACCGTTGACGTTTTTGCCACGGTCATAATAGGGCGGGCAGACCGCCACTATCACGGCAGTCCGCCTGCCATTGTGAGTCTGGCGGTCTATGGACTGCCAGATTCATTATGAGGGCCATAGTTTCTGATTGTGAGGAAAGGCTGGATAAGAAATACATCTAGTTGCGGTTTTAGTACGTCTAGAAATAGTGAATGAAACTCCAGATGGAGCAAATACTCTATCTGCTAAATCCAGGGCTCGTACATCCGAAACACGCCTACATGATATGAGGCATAAGAGTACAGTAAGTTTGTCCTATAGTTGTTTACGAGAATGATCCTTATTGCATGGCCAGGATCTGATGAAACGCAAAACAATATCTACATCTCCTAAAGTGGAATACCTGGGTTGAGGGGGCTTTGCCATCCTAATACCTAGTAAAAGTTTATAAATCAAGGGGTGTTCCCCAGCAGGCCTACCCTCCAGGCGAGGGTGTCCTGCCGAAATAGCTGACCTGAAGTTTTTAATGGTTCTATATGCTAAACCCTGAGTTGCTAAGTCTGTCAGAAAACTAGCGATCATGCTAATTTGGGCCTCCATGGGATCAATACTGCGTTCATTGCACCAACCCACCCATTGCTTCAAGGAGGCTTCATAGCGCTTATGGGTGGAGGGAGCCCAAGACTGGGATAGGAAGAACATAGCGTCTCTCTAAACCCTTTGCCAAAGTCTCTGGAAAGTCTTTCTTTGCCATATGTATTAACTGTCCCTGAATTATTAGCTGATGAGGGAGCCCCAATGGGTCCAGGAGTAAGAAAGGGAACAATGGAATTATTATCGGAGGAACACACAATAGTGGCATCGTTACTCGAAACCACGACTGAGCCTTCCAGAGAGGGGTCAATAAATGATCTCTGCTAATTGCCTATTGACTTACGCGAGTACTCTCTGAATCAAAGAGCACGGAGGGAAAGCATAAAGGAGGTCTTGGGGCCATTCCTGAAGAAAAGCATCCAAGCTCACTCCTAGCGGATCCGGTCTCCAACTGAAAAACCGAGGAAGTTGGGTGTTGAGTAGAGATGCAAAAAGATCTGTCGAGCATGAGCCCCACTGATTGATCAGATTGTGAAAGATTGACTGATGCAGCTTCCAATCACTGCCATCCCTCAGAAAACGTGAGTTCCAGTCCGCTACCACATTGGAGCGACCCGGAATGTACTGTGCTATCACCGAGATTTGATGATGGAGACAAAAATGCCAAAATTCCTTGGCGATCTCCGCCAGAATGGTCCCGCACAGGGGATTTATGTATCTCACTGCTGAAATGTTGTCCATCTGCAACAGAATACACCTGGCTTTTTGAGGACAAATGGAGCCAATCGTGAAAAGCTCCCGCAAGAAGCTCCCAGCAGTTGATGTGGAAGTTCAGCTCCACTGACGACCAACGACTTCCCGTATCCACTGCACCGCAACAAGCTCCCCAGCCCCACTGACTGGCGTCTGATTCTATCACTATTTCTGGCGAGGATGCAAAGATGGCCTTGCCGTTTCACGCAATCATGTGGTCTAGCCACCAGGCTATCTCCGTCTTGGCCTCCTATGACAATAGAATCTATTCTGAGTAAGTCAGAACTTTGCGTAGATGCATGATCTTCAGACGGTGGAGGGCTCGATAATGTAAAGGCCCTGGGAAAATTGCCTATATAGAAAAGGCAAGAAGCCCTACCAGGCGAGCTAAAGTCTTTAATGATATGAGAGGCAAGGGCTCTCCCTAACTCTCTCTTGATTGAGATACGTTTTGTCAGAGGTATTTTTAGTTGCGCTTCAGTTAAACGCACTTGAAAACCTAAGAACTCTATACATTGCGAGGGGATCGTAAGAGACTTTTCTCTGTTGATCAAAAAACCTAGATCTTGCAGATTCTGGATCGCCCCAGCCAGATGATTTAGAACCAAATCTTTGGATTGAGCCATGATTAGGATAGAATTGAGATAGTTAATGAGGCAAACACCTCATTCTCAAAGAAACTGTGCTACTGGTCGTAGCAGTCTGGTGAAAAACCAAGGGGCCGAAGACAGTCCGAAGGGAAGGACATTGAATTTGTACTGTTGGTTTCTCCAACAGAACTGAAGAAATCGCTGATGAAGAGTAAAAAATCGGCCCGTTAGATAAGCGTCTTTGAGGTCCAGAATCACCAACCAATCCCCTTCTTTTAAGAAGTCTCTTAATAGATGGATACCCTCCATTTTGAAGTGACTGTACAGTATCCACGAGTTGAAATTCTTTAGGTTGAGAACGAGGCGAAAGCCTCCGCCTTTTTTCTGCACCAAAAATATTGTTCTGACAAAGCCTGTCGGATGGGGAAGTGACATGACTGTCACCTGCTTGCGCAGAAGCACTACTATTTCTTTGTCTATGAAATTGCTCTCTTTTTGGGAAAAATGGAAAGGAAGGGGGGGCACTCTTTGCTTGGGAGTGGAATAAAACTCTAGTTTGTAACCCTGCACCATTTGCTGAATCCAAGGATCTTGAGACGTGCACCCAAGTGTGAAAATGATACTTTAACCTCCCTCCAAGAATCCCCTCTGCAAAGGGAATTCTTCTCACCTGAAGCTGAGGCATCTGAGGCATTGTCACCACCTCGTCCACTGCTTCTGTAACCAGGACCCTGACCTCTCCTGGATCTGGATGGATAGAATCCTGAGGTGGCCTGATAGGAACCTCGGCTTCTCTGGTTGTAGTTGGGAGAGGTCTGATGAAATCCTTGGCCTGACGCCCGACCTCAATACCTTCCGGCCCTTGTGAAAAGGTTACCACTAAACATCCTCTTCATCAAGGTTTGAGCCTTATCCAGGGCCGAAAATGTGGAGACGTATTTGCCCAAGTCTTCAACCCCTTCACTGCCAGGCCTTCTCCCCTCAGGTGCCAGGCCTTTTTTTGGCTATTTGGGGCAGTTTGCGCTTAGGCCCTCATAACTTTTCATCCACATAAGCTACCCACACCAAATTTGTGTCCTTTTTTCCAACATCTTAGGGATTCTAGAGGTACCCAGACTTTGTGGGTTCCCCTGAAGGAGACCAAGAAATTAGTCAAAATACAGCAAAAATGTTTTTTTTTTCAAAACAATTGGAAGAAAGGGCTGCAGAAGAAGGCTTGTGATTCTTTCCCTGAAAATGGCATCAACAAAGGGTTTGCAGTGCTAAAAAGCACCATCTTCCCAGCTTTCGGGAACAGGCAGACTTGAATCACAAAACACAATTTTCAACACAATTTTGGCATTTTGCTGGGACATACCCCATTTGTACTATTTTTTGTGCTTTCAGCCTCCTTCCAAGTAGTGACAGAAATGGGTGTGAAACCAATGCTGGATCCCAGATAGCGAAACATTTCTGAAAAGTAGACAATATGCTGAATTTAGCAAGGGGTAATTTGTGTAGATGCTACAAGGGTTTCCTACAGAAAATAACAGCTGAAATAAAAGAAATATTGAAATTGAGGGGAAAAAACAGCAATTTTTCTCCACGTTTTACTCTGTAACTGTTTCCTGCGATGTCGGATTTTTGAATGATTTTGAAAGCAATATACCATTACATCTGCTGGACTCTTCTGGTTGCGGGGATATATAGGGCTTGTAGGTTCATCAAGAACCCTAGGTACCCAGAGCCTATAATCGAGCTGCACCTTGTCATTCTATACCGGGTAAACAGCAATACGTTTCCTGAAATGTGAAGAGTGAAAAATAGGTATCAAGAAAATCTTTGTATTGGGGGGGCGTGGCTTGGCGCCATGGCGGTAGCAGCTTCTTTCTGAGGCTTCCGCCCTTCTCTCCTCGCCCCCGGGGCTATAGCACTCAGTTCGGCTCCAGATTCCACAAAGAGGGGGTGGAATGTGCGGTGCCCCTCCGGGTTGACGCTTCTCAACCCCTGGCCCCCAGAAGCCACTGATTCGGGCTCTGGCACGAGCAAGCTCGATATGAAGTGGAAGAATACTCAAAGCGACAAGATGGCGGCTGCCAGGCGCTCCATGGCCTAGGCGATCGGGAGAGTGCCCTCGGACCACGCCTCGGCTGACAGAGGGAGTCACGGTGGCCCAGATCGAACATTGCCGATCCAAAGACGAGCAGAGAGAAGTAAGAGAGGAGCAGACCGGGTGATGTCGGGGGAAACGGCCCGATGCAGCGGTGACACTGCGAGAGAGGTGATTAGGCCCGGCGTCGGATCGGGAACGGAGGCGCGACGATCGGTTGCCGCAGACAGTGATAGGCCCACCGGGGGGGGGGGCTAGCCTGAGATACCGTAGCCCAGAGACCTGAACAGCGAGAACGACATTGAGGGTGAGGAGGGGCCCGGCGCGGCGAGGCTGAAACCCATCCCGAAACAGTGTGAGACACTTGAGAGCGCGGGGGAGACCGACCAAGCCCTGCCAGTTGGGGTACCCGAGGAACTGGAGCAGAGTGGCGCTCCCAAGCTAGGACACTGAGAGGCGGTCGCTGGGAAAACACTGACCAAACCAAAATCTAAGCAGAACCACCTAATGGAAGAGTCGATAAAGGACTAGTGATCGAATAAAGAAGGGAGTTATGGCATAGTTAACAAAACGGACTGGTTCCACCTCTGATCCCTAGTATCCAATACGTTGATAAAGCTAACCAACGGCTCAAATCCGAAAGGCTAACAGATTATCCATCGGACCAACTTAAAAATCCATATATAGGCCATTTGGCTCAATAAAAGACTTGCCATTCCCCCCCCAGGTGCTGGATCGATGTCTCCCTGTCGGGCCCTCCTTGCACTCAAAAACATCTGGAAAACAGATAAATAAACAACATCATCGGCCCCATACTGCCCTTTCACTTTCAAGAGAATTGCATCCTCTTAAAAATAAGCAACTACCAGCAAACCTGCCGAACACCTCCAGCGATGGGTAAACCAAGCAGACGGCGCGAAACCAATAATACCAGGGATATCTCAGACAATACACACCCAGAACAAGAGGTTGTGAGGAAATCCCCATCTGAGGATGAAAGAACTCCAAAGGAAACTACCCTGCATTATGTAATGCAAGCTATCACTGCCTCCAGAACCGCGCTCGAGGAGAACATAGACTCTCTCGCATCATACTTCTCGGTGCTTAGAGATGACCATCGGCGTTTAGCAGAAAGAGTGTCCTCTGCAGAAAAATAGTTGAAGGAATTGGGGCCTGAGATTCAAGGCACTTCCAAAATATCGCGACAAATGGAGAAAAGAATAAAGGACTTGGAACTGAGGGCGGAAGATGCTGAAAACAGATCGAGGCGAAATAATATCAGGATCATGGGGCTACCTGAGAAAGTCGAAGGAACCAACATAGTTGACTTCTTAGAAAAATGGCTGAAGGAGAATGTAGCGGAGGTAGGCCTTTCCCAGTTTTTTGCAGTGGAAAGAGCACACAGAGTCCCAGCACGTCCTCCCCCGCTGGGCGCCCCTACTAGACCTGTAATAGCTAAGCTATTGCACTATAAAGACAGAGACCACTTACTCAACCAAAGCAGAAAAAAAGGAGACTGCACGCTGGACAACCAAGTGATTCGGATTTTCCCTGATTTCTCCCGAGAGGTACTGAGACTGAGGGCCTCCTTCAGGGAGGCCAAACAAAGACTCAGAAATATGGGGATTCAATACGGGATGTTATTCCCAGCCAAACTTCGAATAATAACTGCAACAGGCTCACAGTTCTTTAACACGGCAGAGGAGGTCTGGAGCTAGATGGATAAACAACCTCTCAATGAGAAAAGACTCAACCCTGAAAAACACCATCTAAACCTTAAAGGAAAATCTAACTGCAGTAAATCTACAAGACACACTAGTCCATCCCCTCTGGAGATTCTAAACGATCGTCAAAAAGCAGTGGAAGCAGCTGCGTCCCTCAGCTGTTCTGAACAGAGTTCACCTAAGCAAACGCGCGGGGACACAAACCAATCAGATTCGGAACATGAGTCGGACCTATCACTCACGCCTAACCAGAAGGGCCCGGAGGTAACCCCGGGGACATCAGACATCATAATCTAAAGAACAATCCTGACCCACAAACAGAGACCCAAGGGATTATGGTTTACGTAAACCTATTTAATAATCAAGATTACATCCACAGCTTCTAAGACTGCATTAAAAAGCTGAAGGAGGGAAATGGCCTACTGATATCCCGATGATCGAAACCCTGGAGCCACAAAATTCCAGTCTTTCTTCCACCTAGGGGCTGAGGAGAGGTCGCCCTGCTGAGCTTCGGTTTCCTACTTGAAGCACCCCCCACGTTGTTGGACAGTTAACATTTTACACGCAAGTTTGGGCGAGAGAGGTTTGACTTTTGTCCTAGGGATGGAGAGTTGGGTAATCAATATGCTAGGGAACTTTCTGGGGTTTAGTATCGGACTGAGAATCATCACAGAAATTACAAAATGGGGCAGGGAGCAGGAAAACACTAAGGGACTCACCTTAACACAAGGCTATCAGAAACCACCCCTCAGTAGAACAACAAAAACACCACTATAGCTACACCAAAATTATATAAGTTCCTTACCTGGAACATCAGGGGCATGCACTCTCTGGTCAAGAGATATAAGGTAGCATCTTATTTGCAGAGAAGGGGTATTCAAATAGCCATGCTACAGGAAACTCACTTAACATCAAAAGAGGGCAAAGGCTTACAGAAAAGATGGAGAGGTCAGGCATTCTATACTACTTATTCTGCATACTCGAGGGGCACCCTGATTTGGATCCGAGCAGGGGTCCCTTTCCAGTTGACAGATAGCCTCATAGATCCAGAGGGGAGATTTGTGGTGATCAAAGGCAGGCTGGAGGGGAAAGACCTGGCTTTAATTAATGTATACGCTCCCAACACAGGACAGGGTGAATTCTTCACTCGATTATCCAACTTGCTAGCGGCATACCTACAAACACCGGTGATAGTAGGGGGGGATTTTAATTGTGTAAGCGACCTCAATGCAGATAGATCACATCCTCCCCTACCGCATTCCCCATTGGTGAAAATAGCTCGACAGTTCACCACCTGGCAAGCGAACTGGGGCCTCATCGATGCTTGGCGAAAATTGTACCCTAATACCAAGGACTACTCCTTTTTCTCTGCCCTCCATGAACTCCATGTCAGATTAGACTCCTTCTTATGCTCACCCGACATACACTCACTTATATCAAACACGGAATACTTGTCTCGTACAATATCTGACCATAACCCCCAATTGCTGTCCTTAAGGTGGGGGTCCCCCACCCCATGTATACCCACGTGGAGACTTAGGGGGTCATTCTGACCCTCAACGACCACGGAAGCACCGCCAACAGGCTGGCGGTGCTTCCTGGCCAATTCTGACCGCGGCGGTAAAGCCGCGGTCAGAAAAGGGAAACTGGCGGTTTCCCGCCGGTTTTCCCCTGGCCAAAGGAATCCTCCATGGCGGCGCTGTTACACCGCCAGGAAGAGGCTAGCGGGAACGGGTGTCGTGGGGCCCCTGGGGGCCCCTGCACTGCCCATGCCACTGGCATGGGCAGTGCAGGGGCCCCCTAACAGGGCCCCAGCAAGATTTTCAGTGTCTGCTTGGCAGACACTGAAAATCGCGACAGGTGCCACTGCACCCGTCGCACCCCAGCAACTCCGCCGGCTCCATTCGGAGCCGGCTTCATCGTTGCTGGGTCTTTCCCGCTGGGCCGGCGGAAAGTCAGAATGACCGCCGCGGTCATTTGACCGCGGTGCGGTCTTCTGGCGGTCTCCGCCCGGCGGGCGGTGCCCGCCGCCTGCCAGGGTCGGAATGACCCCCTTAGACCCGAATTACTAGAGGATCCCCCTTCCGAGACGATATCCGCCAAGGCATAATACGTTACTTCAATGAAAATTACAGCACCGCGACTAGCGGTCTGGTAGAATGGGACGCCTTCAAGCAGTAATAAGGGGGAGATGCATTGCCGAAACAGTAGGAATTCGTAGGACCTTATTAGGAGAAACTGAGAAAGCCGAGGCTATACTGAGAGAAACAGAGAAAAATAGGCCTGGAAACCCACATTTACAACCCCGAATACAAGAGAACAGGTTAGAAGTAGCATATTGTGTCAAAAGTCTCAGATGCTTCGACCATAAACAATATCCTGCAAGAGTGCATGGCGAAAGAGACAAAGCGGGTAAACTGCTTCCCTGGGTAGTATCTCAATCAGAAAAATCCCCCCCCATAATGAGCCTGACTTCAAGGGCTGGGACCCAAATACATGACCCTGAACAGATTAATGCCCAATTCTTGGCTTTCTACGAATAACTATACCAAAAAAAATTAAACTTAAAAAGGGACCTAACTGAACATTACTTATTAACAATAAACTTAAAACCCTGGGAACCTACACCCACTGACGCACTAGAAGAGAATATTACACTAGAGGAGATCAAAGGGGCTGTGAAGGATCTGGCAAGAGGAAAAACACCTGGTACTGACGGCCTGCCTGCTGAGTTTTACAAAGCCTTTGCTGAAATTCTCGCACCCAGACTAGAATTTTTTTTTAAATGCGCCAAGGACCAAGGCCTCTTGCCCGAAACTACTAGGGAAGCCATTATAGTACCGCTGCCCAAGCCCGGCAAGGATCCAACTGGGGTGGGAGCATACAGGCCCCTCTCCATGCTGAACCTTGATTATAAAATCCTCAGCAAGATCCTGGCAACCAGACTCCTCCCTCTGATGCCCTCTTTAATCCACCCAGACCAAGCAGGCTTCATTCCAGGACGTAACACAGCGGGGAATATTCGCAGGCTAATCGCAGTTATGAGAGAAGTAATTCCTGCAACGGAGTCCACGGGCATCTTGGCAATAGATATTGACAAAGCCTTTGATAGCCTGGAATGGGACTTCCTTTATAAAGTTATGTCCCAAATGGGAATTGGCCCTGAATACATTGCATGGGTGAAATTACTTTATACTAACCCCACAGCTAGAGTCCGTACGGGGCATATAATTTCGTCCAGATACGCAGTGGAACACGGGACGAGACAGGGCTGCCCCCTCTCCCCCCTGTTGTTTGCACTAGCAATGGAACCACTGGCTGCGCCGGCCAGGGCGGGACAGGGAGGACCTGGAATACTGGTCAGAAACATAAGACATTACATAGCCCTGTACGCAGACGATCTCCTGATCTTTTTGAATGACGTATGAAGGGATTTACACATGGCTCAACTAATGCTATCTAACTTCGAAGAACACTCAGGCCTAAAGGTAAACTAGGACAAAACAGGTTTATTCCCCCTGGTAAAACAAAATCAGCCCCCACTGAATATAGGAATGGTCAGAAGGGTACCTGATGGGCTCCCATATCTCGGGGTGAAAATATATCATGAGCCCAGAGATATTCTTGATGGAAATCTGGGCGGCGCCGTCCGCTCCATAAAATCCTGCTTGACATTCTGGTAAACACTCCCACTATTGGTGACAGGTCGCATCGCGATTCTTAAAATGATAGTACTACCGAGACTGTTATACCATTTCTCGGCCCTTCCAATATGGATTCCTAAGTCCTTCTTCAGGGACCTGAATTCAACAGTAAGCTCATTTATATGGGGTAACGGCAGGAAAAGAGTGGCTTTAACAAAGCTTCAAAGACAGATGTCAAATGGGGGCCTAGCAACTCCAGACGTCGAGTCGTATTACCTTGCGGCTCAATTACAGTGGCTGGCGGTCTGGATCTCTAACAGCTTGGTGTTAAAACCAAATGCAGAGACCCCCTTGCCGCAGAAAGCAAGACTGTTTGAAATACTACTAGGCTCCCCAAAAGAAGGAAAGCAAGACAGCCCAGAAGCGAAAATAATCACTAAATGTTGGAAATCATACTTACGTAAAATCAAAACTAAGACTCCCTACTCAGCGGAACTCCCCCTCAGTGCGTTGCAGGCACAGAAGAGGACTGTACTTGAGCTTAGAGACTGGCTGGAGGCCGGAATTAATACAGTAGGCATATTATTCGAGAACAATAAGTTGAAATCCTTTGAGACCATTAGAGCACAATATGACATCCCGGCGAAACATTTTTTAACATACACGACCATAAAAGCCAGTATATGCAATCACTGGCGAACAAAAAATATTGAACCTTCAGTGCAAGAAATGTGCACGTACCTGACATCCTCAACTCCTAAGACTAGGGTTATTTCTACTCTGTATGCTTTGATTCGAGCAGACAGTGCAGTCCCTCTTCCCTATCTAAAACAACAATGGGAAAAAACTTTTAATCAAGACATCTCTGAAATAGAATGGGAACTTATATTACAGAACCTGCCTAAAGCTTCGCGGAATGCCAGATTTAAACTGATAAATTTTTATGTCCTGCATCAAGCCTACCTAACACCTGCCCGCATTAACAAATACTTCAGCAAAACCACAGAGAGTTGCCCAAGGTGTAGATTAATAGATGCAGAATTTAATCATATGTTTTGGGAATGCCAAATACTGACATCTTACTGGACTGATATTTGCCAAATATTGACCCAGATACTAAGTAAGACTGTGTCATGCTCAGTTGATACCTGCCTATTGCACGCATTTACACACTCTACTAAACATAAGGCCTCAGACAGATTCCTGGACTTAGCCCTAACACTAGCGAAAAGAGAAATAGCCAACAACTGGAAAAATCCTGTGGGCCCTAAACTAATAAACTGGAAAAATGAACTACTTAGGTGGGCCACTGCCGAGGGTACACTGCTGCAAAGAGAAGCCAAAACCGGGATCAGACCCCCCGAAGTATCAGAAAACTGGGAAATAATTATGGATTCACTTAAAACTGAACTAACCATACAACACCCCCCCAACACTCCATAACCAAGACCAAGTTACCTATACCTAAACACAAAAACAGTCAACACTCGAAAACAGAATAAGGCATTCCCATAATCAAAAGAAGAAGACCCCTACACATACAATTAACTACCAAAGACTCATTCGAGTTAACCAAAAATCTCTGGCTCTCATGTTGTAAATATAATATCACCAAATAAGTACTCAGTCCGAGGGGTTAGGGTGGGATTGGGGTGGGGGGAGTTGAAATTAGTTGCTATCAAAGTACATAATGTATACTAAATATGAACCTCTACCAGATTACACACACAAGTAACTAAGATAAATGTGATAAACAGAAAGATGTGTAGAAGGAAATAATGAGTACGTTGTTTTGAATTGTTTATAAAATCAATAAAATCTGGTTTGAAAAAAAGAAAACCTTTGTATTTGCAAAATGGGCACAAGATAAGGTGTTGAGGTATTTGCACATCTCTGAATTCCGGGGTGCCCATACTAGCATTTGAATTACAGGGCATTTCTGAAATTGACGTCTTTTTTACACACTGTCTTACATTTGCGGAGGTCGGCCTAAGGCTCGCGACAGGAAACACAATATGGACACATCACATTTTTACATTTAAATCTGACGTGTTTTTTGCAAAGTGCCTAGCTGTAGATTTTGGCCTAGAGCTCAGCCGGCAGCTAGGGAAACCCACCAAACCTCAGCATTTTTTTAAAACCAGACACCTAGGGAAATTCAAGATGGGGTGACTTGCGGGGCTTTCACCAGGTTCTGTTCCCCAGAATCCTTTGCAAACCTCGCAATTTGGCCCAAAAAACATTTTTTCCTCACATTTTGGTGACAGAAAGTTCTGGAATCTGAGAGGAGCAGCAAATTTTCTTCCACCCAGCGTACCCCCAAGTCCCGATAAAAATGGTACCTCACTTGTGTGGGTAGGCCTAGTGCCCACGAAAGGAAATGCCCCAAAACACTATGTGGATACATCACAATTATCAAATACTAAACTACCCGTTTTTGATGGGGTGACCTGCGTTTTTGGTCCTGGGCTCAGCAGCCATAATAGGAAACCTATCAACATTTCTGAAAACTAGGCACCCGAGGGAATCTAGGGAGGTGTGACTTGCGTGGATCCCCCAATGTTTTCTTACCCAGAATCCTCAGCAAACCTCAAATTTAGCTAGCAAAAAACACAGTTTCCCCCCATTTCTGTGTGGGATCACCGCACCGGGACGAATTTCCTACCTCCCAACGTTCTCCTCAGTCTCCCGGTAAAAATGATACCTCACTTGTGTAGGTGGGCCAAGTGTCTGTGACAGGGATGAGCCAAAAACATGTCGAAATTGGGGGGAACCAAAGTGGGTCCAAAAGGGCAGTTTGGAAAAAACATTTTTCGGCTGACAAGTGCAGCTGAGGTTTTATCAGTATAGATGAGACAATGCTGGGTGGTAGGAATTTTGTGGATTCCTGCAGATTCCGGAAGGTTCCACCATAAAAATGTGGGAAAAATGTGTGATTTCCGGCAAAGTTGGAGGTTTACAGGGCATTGTGGCTAAGAAAATGGTGTGGGGTGCATGTGAAGCACACCACTCTGGAATCACCCAGATGTTTAGTTTACAGATGTGTCTAGGTCTTGTGGATTTTTCTACATGGCAGCGTCCCAAAGTCCAAAAAGTGCAGCCCTCACCATTCCAGGTGGGACGATTTTGAGAGTTAGCCAAGCTCTCATGGCCCAAATGTATAACTAAAACGCAAAATAATCAAATGTCCTCTTGCTTGCCGTGGGATAAGATGTTTTAGTATGCAGGGGAGAGCTGAAAGACTGTTACCCCCTTCAGTTGGGGTGGGGGCATAACCAGGCCCATAATGGTTGGTAGCCACCGCCCCACTATTTTCTTTTTATTCCCTGGCATCTAGTGTACTTTCTGGCCCCCCCGGGGAGTGGATCCGGGGTAATTGCCCCATCTGACCACTGGTGGGCAGAACAACTTTGGCCCCATTTATTTGGGGTGGGGGGAATGGCCATACCCCCACCCTCTTATTTTTTAAATAAAATCTTCCCTGGTCTCTGGTGGGCTTTGTGCCCCACTTGGGGGCAGATGGGCCTTCCACAAATAGGCCGATCTGCCCCCTGGGGGAAAGATATGGCCAACAGTAATGTGCCCCCCATGAGGAGTAACCCTTGCCCAAGGGGCTGCCCCCTAAACAAAACACACATACACACACCGATCCCTGGTGCCTAAGTTGTTTCTGCCCCCCAGGGGCAGATCGGCCTAATAGAAATAGGCCGATCTGCCCCCAAGGGGAGCAGAAATGGCCTAAAATAAATTTGCTTCCCCTGGGGTGCGAACCTTGCCTAAGGGGTCGCTCCCCTTGCGTGAAATTGGCACAAAAAAAAAACCTGGTGCACATCGGCCTAATAAAAATAGGCTGATCTGCCCCAAAGGGAGACAGAAATGGCCTGAAATAAATTTTTCCCCTAAGGGAACGACCCTTGCCCAAGGGGTTGCTCCCCTCCGTGGAATTGATGCAAAAAAGGAAACGTCCCTGGTGTCTAGTGGTTTCTGCCCCGCTTGGGGGCAGATTGGCCTAACAAAAATAGGCAGCAATGGCCTAAAGACAGTTTGCCCCCTTGGGAGCGACCCTAGCCTAAGTGGTCGCTCCCTACATATAAAAAATAAAATATAAATAATCCCTGGTGTCTAGGGTGTTCTGCCCCCCCAGATCAACCTAATTACAATAGGCCGATCTGCCCTGGCCTACAACAACTTTGTTATATATATATAAAAAAAAAGTAAACATAAAACAATAGGGGTTTCTGCTCCCCTGGGGGCAGATCGGCCTAATTAGAATAGGCCGATCTGCCCCCGCGGGCGCAGAAAAGGCCTAAAAATATTTTGTCCTCCTGGGGAGCGGCCCTTGCCCAAGGGGCCATTCCCCTTATGTATAAACATGAATAAAAAATGACATTCCCTGGTGTCTAGTGGTTTCTGCCCCCCCTGGGGACAGATCGGCCTAATTATAATAGGCCAATCTGACCCCTGGGGTTGTCAGAAATGGCCTAAAAACAAATTACCCCCCTGGAGAGCTGCCCTTGCCCAAGGGGCTGCTCCCCTTATTCAATTACCCCCCCAAAAATCCCTGGTGTCTAGTGGGCTTTTCTGCTGCCCTCCCAAACAAAACAGAAATGCTGAGAAAGACATCAAAAGGAAAGGAAAGGCCTTTCCTTTGATGCCTTTCTCGGCCCTCCAGTGATCGTAGGAGAAATGCAAAAGCATTTCTCCTCCGATCTGCGCTGGAAGCTGAGCTCCCAGCGCAGCGCAGAGGGGCAGGCCTCTGATGAGGTCATCGCGCAATCGCGTGCTTACGGCAATCAGATGCCACCGGAGAGGTAAGGGAGGCGGGTATAGGAGGGGAAGCGATTCCTCTTCCATCCCTGCCTAGGGGAGGGGGGTGCACACGAGGGGTTACCAAACTTGTCTCCAAAGAGTAGAACATTTGCCAATGATCCTGGTTCTGTAGGGGTGAGTTCTGCCAGTTTAGGGTCTAAATGCATTAAAAACAGCTTCTGTCATTCTATGGACATGGCACAGTTGGCTTTTCCTAAAAGGCACATAGCCCTCTGATCCCATTCCAATATGGCTTCCGGGTCTAAAGGCGTGTTGGCTTCTTTTGCCTGAACCGCTAGTTCCCGCTCAAAATCCAGTAGTTTCATTAGAACAATAAGAGCCTACGCAAAACCGCGATTTTTGTAATGGGTCCCGATAGGTTAAGAAGCTTGCCTGGCAACCCTTCCAGGCTCGATCTAGGCCCTTCTAAGGATCTTTGGCAGATTTTTTTAAGGAGGGTGGCCACACTGGCATCCAGTTTTGGGGTACTGCCTTATCAAATAAGGAGGGACTTGGGCATTCGGATCTTAGCGTACTGCGTATGTCCTTATCAAAGCTCTTGCGCAATCTCTCCTGGCACCCATTCAATAGATCTGGGATATATAATGCTTTAGGGTCAAAAAACACATTTTCCTGCACTACCGCATCCATTGTGGCGTGAAGGGATTTGCGTTTACGCTTGCCCGATTGTTTGGGCTCTGCTAGAGCTTGATCTGATTCAGAAGAATGTGAACTAGACGACTGGGACTTCTCTGGTCAAGTTATTGGCAGGGTTGGAAAGGGTTCAGAATCTATCTCGGTCCCATGTCCATATTCATGGTATTTTTTAAGGACTGTGTTTGCCATTTGAGAGAATATCTCAGCTGAGGAAAAAGATCCCATAGGTGTTCTTAGGGTAAGGCCCCTGTTATCAGGTTGAGTATCTCTAGTCAATGACTCAGAGGGGGTCGCCCCATTACTCTCTCTGCGTAAACCTTACCAGAGGTTGTGTAAAAGGTTTCAAGGCCTTTATCAGGGCCTGATTTACAGAGTCCTGTACATGATGGCCCAGGGTTTGTACCAATCTTTCCTCCATCTGATGTTCGAAGGGCACCTTGGCCTCTTCCTGGAAATATTTGTTCTCTTCTGCATAAAATGCCATGCTTTTGTAGATAGAGGGTACAAAGGAGTTCAGTGGGGCGGGAACAACAACCGCAGCAGGCAGATAAGGAAAAAAACTCCCAATATATATAAAGAGACCCAGACTTTCAAGGCCCAGTTCTTGAATGTGGAGGGAGCACCTGCTCAATTTCCCCTAGGGCAAAGCCCTCATCTGTTTTTGCGGCCCGTCGGGCGTTCTGGGGGCACTAATGTTAATTCCGGTTACACCCAGCACTAATGACGATCTCTGACGCAGAAAAGGTCGGAGATCGATGTCCACTCATGCGCGAAGTCAGAAATAGAAAGAGGTCAGAGTCCTCTAGGCAGTGCTCATCTGGCCTCACCTGGAGGCCAGGAAACACATTAAGGCGCTCACAGCAGATCGGAGCGCACAGTGAACGCTCTCTGAAGCTAAAGGAGACTCGAGGCGCCACTTCGCACGATCGATCACACTAAGGAGAAATGGATCGGACGCATAAGTGCGCGTGCCAAAAAATGATATATAAGGGATATCCCTTTCTCGAGCGCCGCTCAGACCCCGCTCTCCCTCCATGGGCCTGGTTAATAACGATAACGTTAACAGTTTACAATGAGTAATTAAAATTCAATGAGTACTTAGCATCAGCTGCGAGCAGCTAAGAAAGAGGAAGGCCTTTAGGGACAGTGACATTTATACGGGAGAGCAGGTCTGGGTTTGGGCATGCAAGGACTACAAATGCTGTTGGGAAATGTAGTTTTTGATTTACTTAATGTTTATTGGCTGCTGTAGAAGTTTCAGTAAAGAAAGAGAAGCATAATCCGAAGCCTCCGGTCCTGACATAGATGGTGAGGGGTCAAAAGAGTGCAAGTATTTGAGCAGATTTTAAAGGAAGTTCCAAGACTCAATAGAAATTAGAAGGTAGGTAGTGAGGTCCCAACAACTTAGAGGGAGGTAATGGTAAATGATGTAGAAATAACTTTGATAGTAATATAAGCAGGGGATGATAACTGGAACAGGAGAGTGTCTTCTGGAGATATAAATGGCAGGAAGGAAGTCAGAGAATGATTCAGGAAGAATAGGGAAGACTTAAATGATAGAGAATGTCAAAATCAGGACCCAACTGATTTGGTGGGCTACTGAGAATCCACCGCCCACATGCCAATGCTAGAGAGCTTCTGTGAAGACTGAAATGTCTGAATAATTCCCAGATCCTTGAAAACACCGCTGAGGAAAGCAGTCTCGCTGAGGAAATCAGTATCTATGAGAAAGTCTAACCATAGCCTACTGTCTAAGTGGCCGCTCCTCGCTTAACCCAGCCACAGAATGGGACCTGAGCAATGCTGAGCTGAATGTCTAACTGATTCATAGGTTCAAACAAAAAGCTTAGTGCAAAATGATGCTGTTTTTCTTATAGTGTGTTGGAAATGGCCTTTTGCAGGGTTATCCCCAAACCTTTTGCCTCTTCCTCCTATTTTTTCAGATCTTTTTGTGCTGATTTATCGTCTCTGAGCACTTTACCACTGCTGATTAGTGCTAAAGTGTAAGTGCTCCCCATGTAACTTGTATTGGTGACTGGTTTATCCATGATTGGCATATTTGATTTACTGGTAAATCCCTAGTAAAGTGCACCAAAGGTGCCCAGGGCCTGTAAATCAAATACTACTAGTGGGCCTGCCGCACTGATTGTGCCACCTACATGGGTACCCCTGTGAACATGACTCAGACCTGCCACTGCAGTGTCTGTGTGTGCAGTTCTACACTGCCAATTCCACCTGGCAAGTGTACCCACTTGCCAGGCCCAAACCTTCCCTTTAGGCACCCCTTAGGTAGGCCCTAGGCAGCCCCATGAGCAGGGTGAAGTGTATGTTAAAGGTGGGACATGTGCTGATGTGTTTTACAAGTCCTAACAGTGAAATACTGCCAAATTAATTTTTCACTGTTGGAAAGCATATCTCTCTCATAGGCTAACATGGGGGGCTGCCTTTAAATATCCGTACAGTGTAGTTTCCCTTTCAGAGCAGATAGAAATGTGGAGTTTGGGGTCTCTGAACTCACAATTTAAAACAACATCTTTTGGTGAAGTTGGTTTTTAGATTGTTAGTTCGAAAATGCCACTTTTAGAAAGTGGGCATTTTCTTGCTTAAACCATTCTGTGCCTCTGCCTGGGTCAGAGTGACAGTCGGGCTGTTGTGAATTCCTTCTAGACGGTGACACAAAGGGAACTGGGGTGTAGCCTGCATATCCTGATGGGCCATCTGGGCTAGAGTGGAAGGAGGAGTGGTCACTTACACCTGAAAGGGTTGTTCCTGCCCTCACTCAATGCAGTCTCCGATCCCCTGGAGTGTGTCTGGGGCCAGGCCTGGGCATGGCAAGATCTTGTGAACAACAGAGACTTTCATTTGAAGCATGCCTACTTCAAAGGCTGAAAGGGATATAAGAAGGGGACCTAAAACCCCAGACTTTTAGAATCTTTCTGGATCAAGAGGAACCTCTGCCAAGGAGAAGCCCTGAAGAGCTGAAGAGGAGGAGTACTGCCCCTTTGCTGTGTTGCATTGCTGCTTCTGCCTTAAAAGAGAGCAAAGGGTGAACTTTGCTGTGTATCCTGCCTGAGAGAGTTCTCCAAGGACTTTGAGTAGAGCTTGACACCAAAGACTTCAGTTTGATCTGCCTACAGTACTGGGAACTGTGGTGGTCATTCCAACCTCGGCGGTAAAAGGCGCTTACCGCCGTTCAGAAGACCGCCATAACACCGCCGCGGCAAACCGCCACGGTCATTCTGACCCACAACAGTCAAACCGCCAAAATACAGACATCCACAAAAGTCCGCCACACCAAAGGGCAGCGAGAAACTGGCGATGACCAAACCTCCACCGTCACGCCAACAGAAATACGCCCACACTATCACGACACACGAATCCACGCGGCGGTCTTTCAACCGCGGTATTCCATTGGCGGTACACACCGCCGCGCTCAAAATACACACACACTTACAAAATACAACCACATTGGACAATTCAAAATACACACACCTGATACACATACACACACCACTCCCACACACCCAACACAATATAAAATACACACCCACATCACCCACAAACCTCCACTCCTAGAGATTCGTGAACACGCACCGAGAAAAGACATCTGAACACCCAGACGCCCAATTCACTGTCACCCAGCAATATTTGCACGCACTTCACACAACACCTCAATAGACATCACCACACTTAGCACCACACAATCCACCCTACACATCACCCACACCACCCCATGGCACCGCAAAGACACCCCAGGTTCTCTGATGATGAACTCAGGGTCATGGTGGAGGAAATTGTACGAGTAGAGCCACAGCTGTTCGGGGCACAGGTGCAGCACACCACCATTGCCAGGAAGATGGAGCTATGGAGCAGAATAGTGGACAGGGTCGACGCAGTGGGGCAGCACCCAAGAAATCGGGACGACATCAGGAAGAGGTGGAACGACCTACGGGGGAAGGTGCGTTCCATGGTATCCAGGCACAACATCGCGGTGCAGCGGACTGGCGGCGGACCCCCACCTCCTCCCCCAGAATTTACAACATGGGAGGAGCAGGGCTTGAACATCCTGCATCCTGAGGGCCTTGCTGGAGTAGCTGGAGGGATGGACTCTGGTAAGTCTCATCTTCACTACTTCATCCCCGCCACCCCACCTGCATGCCAACTCATACCCCCACCCCCACCCCCATCACACCTACTCCTTGCAAATGTCTCACCATCACAACCCACCCATCCCAACACCTAGCCCTGCATGCGTCCACAAAGCATGGACACCCATCACCTAAGCATGCCCACTGCACATACACATACAAACCCCCCCCAACCACCGTCACAACAGCCCCCACAAAGGAATGCCAGCACTGGGGTACACGGGCACCCACCCATTGCACGCTATGGCACACACAGAAGCAATAACCATACTTTTATACCCCTGCAGGACCCGAACGCCAGGTCACCGCGCAGGAGGGTCCACAATTGTCCACTCCACCCCCAGAAGAGGCCCACAGTGAGGACAGCAGCTCTGTCTCCCTGGATCTAGATGACCAGCCCGGTCCATCGGGGACCTCGGGACAGTCAGTTCCCCTCACACAGCCACAGGCCACAGCAGACCTTCCCCCCTCTGGAAACACCAGCACAGCACCCACCCAGCGGGCCCATACCTCTGTCCCCAGGACACGTCAATCAGCAGTGTGTCCACCACTACAGGGAACCCAGGCTAACCCAACACCCCAACAACAACATGGACCTGGGGGCAGTGGAAGTGGGCACATGGTCCAGGGGACAGAGGCCCATGGAAACAGGGGAACTGGAAGTGCTGCTGTTCGACAGGGGGGGGACAGGCCCAGGGAACCCACTCTCCACGAGGCCCTCTCCTCCATCATGGGAGCATACCATCACTCCCAGGAGACGATGGCGACGGTCCTGGCCAGGTTTCAGGAGATCCAGCATCTGCAGGAGCAACAGTATATGGGGTTCAGGGAGGAACTAAGAAACATCAGTTCCGCCATGGGTACCATCGTAGTGGCCCTGAATGAGGTAGTCACCACATTGCGGGACACCGTGGCACCTCAAAGGGCCCCTGACACTAGCATGCACCAAGAACTGCCTACCACCTCCGCCGGCGCTAGTGGACAGGAGGCCCCGACACAAGACCAACAGGCCACCAGAAACCCACCCCCTGCAGAAGGAGAACCACCCCCCAAGCGGGCCCTGAGATCCAGGAAGAAGACAGAGTAAGATGTCAAGACCCCCGCCAGCAAAGGATACCGCCCTGATTGTCATCCCACTGTCCCACATTGTCACCCTGTCCAACCTTAAACTGCCCCTGCTCCACTTCCCAGAGGCATTTGGACAATGCACCTGTGATACTGATAGTCTGGACTCTGCCATGGACAATCCTCCACCATCACCCCTCACCGATTTGCAACCACCCATCCAATTTAGAGCACTTGAATAAACACACTTATTGCACAAAACAATCTGGAGTCTGGCTGTGATTTAGAACAAATGTATTAGACATGACCGTGCCAAAATGTTCATTCACATTGTGATGCCAACAAACCGCTGTCACACAGCTGTAGTCCATGGGGAAACAAAGCAGATGTCACGCAGTGTGGCCCACATCTCTGAAAACGGAAGGGAAAGTCACAACTCAGTTACCATACACTGGGGGAAAAGGACAGACAGTAGAGAGGTAGTAGTGTTTAAGTATATGTAATATGCCGGTGTGTATTCTTACCTGTGTGTCATTGAAAATACTGCTGTATTACTGTGTTCCTGTTCTCTATGTCGTCCTCTTCGGCTTCCTCCTCTTCTCTCTCCACAGGCTCCACAGCTGCTACAACACCACCATCTGGACCATCCTCCTGCAGAAAAGGCACCTGGCGTCGCAAAGCCAGGTTGTGAAGCATACAGCAGGCCACGATGATCTGGCACACCTTCTTTGGTGAGTACATTAGGGATCCACCAGTCATATGCAGGCACCTGAACCTGGCCTTCAGGAGGCCGAAGGTTCGCTCGATCACCCTCCTAGTCCGCCCATGGGCCTCATTGTACCGTTCCTCTGCCCTTGTCCTGGGATTCCTCACTTGGGTCAATAGCCATGACAGGTTGGGGTAACCAGAGTCCCCTAATAGCCACACCCGGTGCCTATGGAGTTGACCCATGACATACAGGATGCTGCTATTCTGCAGGATGTAGGCGTCATGCACTGACCCAGGGAACTTGGCATTAACATGGGAGATGTATTGGTCAGCCAAACACACCATCTGGACATTCATGGAATTATAACTCTTCCTGTTCCTGTACACCTGTTCACTCCTGTTGGGGGGGACCAAAGCAACATGTGTCCCATCAATGGCACCAATGATGTTGGGAATATGTCCAAGGGCATAGAAGTCTCCTTTCACTGTAACCAAATCCCCCACCTCAGGGAAAATGATGTAGCTCCTCATGTGTTTGAGCAGGGCAGACAACACTCTGGACAACACCTTGGAAAACATGGGCTGGGACATCCCTGATGATATGGCCACTGTTGTTTGAAATTACCCACTTGCTAAGAAATGGAGTACTGACAGCACCTGCACTAGAGGGGGGATCCCTGTGGGTTGGCGGATGGGTGACATCAGGTCTGGCTCCAGCTGGGCATACAGTTCCTGTATAGTGGCTCGGTCAAGCCTGTATGTCAGTATGACATGTCGTTCCTCCATTGTCGACAGGTCCACCAGCGGTCTGTACACTGGAAGATTCCTCCATCTCCTCGCATGTCCCAGTGGACGGTGCCTATGAAGGACAACAGCGAGCACAGAGTCAATCAACCCACAGGTACGTAACCACAGCTTGCACATAACACGATTTTCAATGCATTGAAAGGTTTGTATGAGTGTTGATGCAAGGCCTAGGTATGTGTGACGCAGTAGAAATTAAGCCATGTGGGCCCTTGAAATGGCGGCTGCCTGACCTGTGAAGTGCGACAGTGGGTTGTGAGGTCAATGCGCTGGCGTGGCACACCGTGGCGGTAGACGGTCGAAGACCGCGGCGCAAAGCCGCATTGGTTAACATTGAACCCTATGGGTTTCAGGAGCCAATGACGATGTGCGCCGGAGGTCGCGGTACGCACCGCCGCGGTACGCACCGCTGCGGGCGTGACCGCCATTTTCTATCAGCTTAATCACTCGATACCTGATCTTCCACAGGAGAGGACCTACACTGCAACTGCTGCTGTGACCTCGGTCTGGAAGAGACAATGGCTCATGCGACTGGGGAAAGGGCCCCTGCCTTCACTGCGGAGGAGTTGGAGAAACTTGTGGATGGGGTCCCCCCCCAGTATGCGCTACTCTACGGTCCTCCAGACCAACAGGTAAGTACACAGGGACCATGCTTAGTGGGCAATGCCTGGGTTGAGTGGGGTGGATGAAAGATGGTGGGGAGGGGAGCGATTGAGGCATGCATCAAACGACAGATGAGAGCATGTGCCACATGGCAAGGGTGGGGATGGGGGGCCACTCACATCGAGCATGCAGAAGGTGATGACTATTTTTCTCTCCCTCTACATGTCACATAGGTCAGCGCCCTCCAGAAAGTCGCTATTTGGTGTGCCATCGCCAAGGATGTCCGGACCCTGGGGGTCCACAACAGACGGGCACCCACTGCCGGAAGAGGTGGGAGGACATCCGACGCTGGAGCAGGAAGACAGCGGAGGCTCAGCTGGGGATGGCCTCCCAACGTAGGAGGGGTGCCAGTCGACATTTGACCCCCCTGATGTCCCGGATCCTGGCGGTGGCCTACCCCGATTTGGATGGGCGCGTGAGGACATCACAGCAGACACAGGGGGGTGAGTACAAATACATTCTGCTGACTTTGCGCGCAGTGGAGGTGTCTGGGTGGGGGAGGAGGGCTGTGGGTATCCCTAGGCCAGGGCGATTTCTGTAGGCTAGGCCCCTCCGTAAGGCATGGCCCTGTGCCCCCGCCCCCCACCTCTGTAGGGTGCCAAGTACAGGTATCCATGGCCCTGTGCCATCTATTTGTGCAGTTGTCGTCCATAGGCTTGTAGGCCATGTCCCACGGATTGCGTAGTGGACCCCAAGTGCGCGGCGTAGTGCAGGGGGCTTCTGTGTCTGTCCTCTCCGCCAACGGTGTCGCCAATGCATGCACTCAACATGTCTTTATTTCTCCCCCCCCCTTTTTTGTGGTCTTCCTGTTCATGTGTGCATTAGCATCATCAGGCGGAGGAGAAGTGGCATCGGAGCACGAGGGAGCTGCATCCCACATGGCCCTGGAGGGCCATGCAACGGAGTCCGAAAACACCAGTGGGACGGAGGGCGAGGGGAGCTCCACAGCAGGGACTCGTGCTGATGTCCGTGACAGCGACTCGTCCTCTGAAGGGAGCTCCCTTGTGGTGGCGGCAACATCCGTTCCCCCGCAACAACAGGTACAGCCGCCACCCAGCGCACCAGCACCGCCCTCCCAGCAGCCCCTCAGCGTTTGCCCCGTGCCCGCTCACCCAGGAAGGTGGGCATCTCCTTCGCCCCAGGCACCTCAGGCCCTGCCCCTGTCACCCCTGCTGCCCTCAGTGAGGAGGTCATTGACCTCCTGAGGACCATCATTGTTGGGCAGTCTACCCTTTTGAATGCCATCCAGGGTGTAGAAAGGGAGGTGCACCAGAGTAATGCATACCTGGAGGGCATTCATTCGGGTCAGGCTGCCCATCAGCGATCGTTCAACGCTCTGGCCTCAGCACTGACGGCAGCCATTGTCCCTGTCTCTAGCCTCCCCCCTCCAACTTCCTCCACCCAGACCCAATCCCCTGTACCTCTGCCTATCCCAGACACACCATCAGACCAGCCTGCACACACCTCAACACCCAAGGGAAGCTCATCCAGACATAAGCACCACACATCACACAAGCATTCACACAAGCAACATCCACATGCAGACATACCAACACCCACTGCCTCCACTGTGTCCCCCTCCTCCTCGTCTCCCTCCTCCCTCCCTGTGACGTCTCCACTCACACTTGCATGCACAACATCTTCAGCCACTACGTCCATCACCAGCACACCCACCAGAACACTCCGCACACGTGCAGTCACCACCCCCACTACCATTTACACGTCCCCTGTGTCCTCTCCCAGTGTGTCTGTCACCCCCTCTTCCAAACTACACAAACGCAGGCAGCCACCCACCCAACAGCCATCCACCTCACGACAGCCTCCAGCCCAAGCACCTGCACCCAAAGACACCAGACTTCACACTCCTACAACCACATCCTCTTCCTCCACTCCCATACCCACTACACCTACCCATCCCTCTCTTTCCAAATTGCTTTTCTTTTCCAAACTTGACCTCTTTCCAACAACTCCCCCACCCCGTCCATCTCATAAGACTCCAATCAGCACCTCAGCCACCACAAAACCGGGACCTGTAAAGACTGTTTGCCATGGACTGTGGAGTCCCCCACCCTCAAGGGCAGCCAGTTCAGCTAGGAGCCAAGGCACGGCCAGCCCACCCCCGGAAAAGCATCCGAAGATTGCCAGTGCCCGGCGCGAGGGACCAAAGACACCAGGGACAAAAATCCCTACATTGGCTCCGGCAGGAAGTCGGGTGCCACCTGGCACACCGCCAAAGGTGGGAAAGGGCCACAGGCGAACAGGGAAGGGTGGGAAGGGCAGCACCCCGACAAGTCCGGCAGCAGGCCAGCTGGTCAGGAGGGCCCCACCAGCCCCATCCCAGGTGTGAAGGAGGACACCCACAGGCCCGGTACTGCAGCCCAGGAGGACCCCGCAAGCCACGTCCCAGGTGGGCAGAAGGACACCCACAGGCCCGGTACTGCAGCCCAGGAGGGCCCCGCAAGCCACCAGACAGATGGGCAGGAAGGCCCCGCCAGCCACATGTCAGGTGGCGAGTGACATCCATGCCATGGCCGGATCCGCTGACCAGGACACTCATCTCAAGCACCGCTCCGCTGGGCACCGCCGTCTCAAGAACCGCTGAACTGGGCCCTTCATCTCATGCACAGCTGAACAGGGCACCGCCGTCTCAAGCACCGCTGAACATGGCACCGCCGTCTCAAGAACCGCTGAACAGGGCACCGCCGTCTCAAGAACCGCTGCGCTGGGCCCTTCATCTCAAGCACTGCTCCGCTGGGCACCACCGTCTCAAGAACTGCTGCGCTGGGCCCTTCATCTCAAGCACTGCTCCGCTGGGCACCGCCGTCTCAAGAACCGCTGAACTGGGCCCTTCATCTCAAGCACTGCTCCACTGGGCACCGCCGTCTCAAGCACCGCTGAACTGGGCCCTTCATCTCAAGCACTGCTCCGCTGGGCCCTTCATCTCAAGCACTGCTCCACTGGGCCCTTCATCTAAAGCACTGCTCTGCTGGGCCCTTCATCTCAAGCACCGCTCCGCTGGGCACCGCCGTCTCAAGAACAGCTGAACTGGGCCCTTCATCTCAAGCACCGCTCCGCTGGGCCCTTCATCTCAAGCACCGCTCCGCTGGGCACCGCTGTCTCAAAAACCGCTGAACTGGGCCCTTCATCTCAAGCACTGCTCCGCTGGGCACCGCCGTCTCAAGCACCGCTGAACTGGGCCCTTCATCTCAAGCACCGCTCCGCTGGGCACCGCCGTCTCAAGCACCGCTGAACTGGGCCCTTCATCTCAAACACTGCTCCGCTGGGCCCTTCATCTCAAGCACTGCTCCGCTGGGCCCTTCATCTCAAGCACTGCTCCGCTGGGCCCTTCATCTCAAGCACTGCTCCGCTGGGCCCTTCATCTCAAGCACCGCTCCGCTGGGCACCGCCGTCTCAAGAACCGCTGAACTGGGCCCTTCATCTCAAGCACCGCTCCGCTGGTCCCTTCATCTCAAGCACCGCTCCGCTGGGCACCGCCGTCTCAAGAACCGCTGAACTGGGCCCTTCATCTCAAGCACCGCTCCGCTGGGCACCGCCGTCTCAAGAACCGCTGAACTGGGCCCTTCATCTCAAGCACCGCTCCGCTGGGCACCACCGTCTCAAGCACCGCTGAACTGGGCCCTTCATCTCAAGCACCGCTGGCCCATTGGCGGAAGGGGCAGGCCCGCATCTGTGTCGGGCAGGGCTGCACGAAGCACTCTGGGCACTAGTCCCCCTCCAGTACCAGTGGAGACTGATATTGACTTGAGAGACTGTGGCTTTGCACTCCCCAGGATGGCACAGTGGGCAAGCCACCCACTGTAGAGACTTGAGAGACTGTGGCTTTGCACTCCCCAGGATGGCACAGTGGCCATGGAGGCCCCTCGTGGATCTGGCGTTGTGGACTCATCTGGCTGAGGTGCCCCCCCTTCCCTTCCCCCTGAGGTGCCTGTAGTTTTCCTATCTGATGCCCCTGCAGTGTTCTCTCCGTTGGAGGCAGGTATCCTGTGTGGGCTTTGCCCATGTGTTTTGGCCCAGTGGCCCACGAACAATGGCTGATACAAATATTGGACTGGACAATTTATGTATATAAAGTTATTGATGTGTGATATATTTTATACCCAGTCTTACAATATAATTCTAAATTTATAATCATTTCCTTTTGTCTTTGCATTCTTCCAGGGGGTTTGGGGGGGTAACTGTGATGTCTTGCTATGCATTGATGTGTGTGTTGTAGTGGTTGAGGGTGGGGGTGGGTGTGTCGCGTATGTGTGTCCCCGTAATATTTTCTCCTCCCTCCTCCCCTGTGTCGTAGGTGCAGTACTCACCGTTGTCTTCTGCGCCGGCGTTCGTGCTCCTGGTAGAGGAGCAGGAAGACAATGGCTGGTAGGATGTGGAGTTCGGGTTCCATGCTGTCCAGATTCCTCGTGGGGTGTATGGAGGTGAGCGTTTTCCGTTTGAAATGGCTGTTTCCGCCGTGTTTTTATCGGCGGGGCTACCGCCCCGGAAAAGGTGGCGGATTGGTGGGTTGTGATAGGGTGGGCAGTACATTGTCTCCCGCCTGTCTGTTGGCGGTGACCGCCGCACTGTTTGTTTGTCCCGCCGTGGCGGGCGGTGTGTTAAAGTGGTGGTCTCTGTTGGCGGTTTAAGCCAGGGTCGGAATTGCATTTTTTTTACCGCCAGCCTGTTGGCGGTTTTGCCGCCGCTTTAACACCGACCGCCAGGGTCGGAATGACCCCCTGTGTGTTTTGTGCTGTTCAAGAAGAAAAACCACTGTGACGACGCCACTGGCCTACACTGTGATCTGCTGACGTCACATGGAGTTGCACTGCCCCGCTTCGCACTGCAACCCTGGTCTCACCGCTGCTGCCATCTGATGCGCCACCAAACTTCTGCTTGCACCGTGACCTGTGGGCCCCGCAGTCGAGCATCGTCTTGCTCACACGCAGCCTGGGCATCCCAACGCTCCTGCTGACACTAGTGCCGTTGCCTGCACGGTGGCCTGTGGACATCGCTTGTGAGGTACACAAGCACCGTCCTGGCCTGCACCACAGCCCCAGCCCACCGACGCCAGCACCATCAACTCCAGTGTCATCAACAGACGTTCCTGTCAGTACCGCGACCCATGGATGCCACATGGAGCTCACCCCACGCCCCACTGACAACTTGGACCTACTCCCAACAGCTCTTCAGCAACAATGATGCCGCTGCCTGCACCGTGATCTGGTGACACCACATGTCACACCTCCCCCTTTCACACCGCAGGCCTGGTCTCACCAACGACACTGGATGCCATCAACGAGCTTCTGCCTGCACTGTGACCTGTGGTCACCGCACGTCTCATCGTCCTGCTTTGCACTGTAGCACGGACGCCATCCACGCCAGCGGTCCTGACTTGATCAGTCCAGAGCTCGATCTGCAATGTGTGTGACTTCAAGGGCCTGTTGACCCCCGCACTGACCTCAGGAACCGAAGCCACAGAAGCAAGCGACACCACTCTCCAGATCTCATCACGAGGATCACAACACCCTACATTTCCAAGGTGCTCTTTGCGGGTCTTCCTGACACCGTAGCAGGCCCTCAACACCGTGGCCGTGGTGGAGCTATCGATTTCAAGGAACTGTATTTTTAAGTTAATTGTTGCAAAATTCATATCTTTATTACTCTATGTTGGATATTTCTCATTTTGGTCTTGTTTTACACAGATAAATATTGACTATTTGTCTAAAACTGGTGTGGTGTCCTTTTGTAGTGTTTTCTCTGTATTGCTGTGGGTTATGTGCAAATGCTTTACACATTGCTTCAAAAATAAGCCTGACTGCTCATGCCAAGCTACCAAGGGGATGGGCAGGGGTTATCTGAGCGGGTATCTCCCTTATCCTGACTAGACTGAGGGTCACTACTTGGACAGGGTGCAAACTGACTGCCAACTAGAGACCCCATTTCTAACAGAGTACTTTTTTGAGAAATACCCTGGAGGGCTGTCTGTACTCCACATCTACAGGCCAAAGTGGAGCACTCTACTAACCAAGCCAAGCCCTATCATTATGTACTGCAGAAGCAACAATTGCTTTGGCAGTAGCCATTCGAAATCCCAGAGTTTCGAGAACATTGAATAGTCATGAGAATAAGAGTAATGATGCATGGGAAATGTGCTTTACATGCTGGAGAAGTGCAAACATTGTCATGGTCATTCTACAGCATTTTGGAAGCTGACATGTCAATGTGTGCTTTACATAATGGAGCAAAGTGAACACTGGTAATGCACTGTAAGTTTTGCATACTGCAGTAGTATGGAAACTAGTGAGAAAATGGACGATGATTCATTACACACAGGGTAATAAGGAAACTGCACTGTAAAAGATGATTTATGCAGAGGGGAAGGGTGTCAACTTGCATTGAACTGAGCAAAACTGTGCATGACCATATCTGAGAAGTCAAGCAGTTGACATTTAAGTAGGTAGTGAAAACTGCTCTATTCTACGTTCTCACTTCAAGAGTGCTAGAAATAGTACTCTGATAACCCCTCTGGATATAGATTGCAATTGAAGTGGAATTATGCTTTAAATACCAATGCGCAATGAAATGCACATTGACATGATTATTCACTTGTGCGTGAAAACTACAGAAGTATGGAAACTGCAACTGAATTTGTGTTTTATATAGGAACATTTTGGAAAGTGTAAGTAAAATGGTGCTTCCAATTACCCAAGCAATGTGGAAACTGGCAGGTCATTTTACATCTCAGGACATTGTGGAAATGGTCACAGCAGTGGTACTTTGCCTACTATGGTAATATGGAAACTGGAATGAGATGGATTTATAGATGGTAGCAGTGAGGAAACTCATAGTAATGTGTGTTTTAGTTAGTGGAGAAATGTGGAAGCAAGACTCATTGAAGTGTCTAATCTGATGGATATCCATGGCCTTTCACTTTATGATCAGCCACTGGCTAGACATTTGCCAATATCATATTGAGTCACTCCACGTATTTTTAAGCAGCACCAATTGCAAGATGGTAAGTAGTAACTGTTAGCAGTTACATTTAATATGTTCTCACCGTTCTGACAGCATCTGTGAGAACTGGATTTTTGGGTAGCATAATGGAGAAGCTGAAGGCTGATTTCTGGAGGGGGGTTGAGGAAAATGTTTCACAATTACTTTAGCACTCCTCATTATCCTTTGAAGCTCAGTGTAGCTTAACAATATATTAATCATTCACATCCTTGGAAAGAATTATTGCATGCCAGTAAAAGTACAGTAGTTGACAAAAAAACACACAGGGAGATAACATAGTATACAGTGAAAGGTTGCTTGATACCAAGAGTAGAAGGAACTGCTGAGTATGATGTAAAGTAATAGGTTCAGGGAGATATGAGTAAAGGTATGGGGCAGAGCAGGAAATGAAAGTGGTTCAGCAACATAACAGGTAGAAGGTGTAAGCATGTTGATAGTCTTCATTTTGGTTACTTAAAGTTTCTTCCTATTTGTCTCTTATGTCTCCTTGGGAAACTATAAAGGATAATATACCATTGATTTAGCAAAAACCTTTAAACATTCTTGTTTCGAATTCAGCATTTTGTAGACACTGTCGGTTTGCTTAATTATTCAGTAAAAGGGCTCTCTTAATTCACATTGAAGTCCAGAACTCACTTGCAATTCGTGGATTGATCATGGAGACTTTTCCATTTTAAAATGATCATCGTATTTGGGGGAGATTGCTCTTCTCACATGCTGATAATTGTAGGAAAGTACACTCTTTCTTGTCATGATTCCCCCTTGTTATGCCTGTTGTCAGTCTGTTTGACTGTGTTCACTGGGATCCTGCTAACCAGGACCCCAGTGATTATGCCGTCTCCCTTCCAACTTGGTTACTTGTACCATTTACGCCCCTTTACACCCCACATTTGGCATACTGGTGCCCCATGTAAATCCCTAGTATATGGAACCCAGGTACCCAGGGCATTGAGGTGCCAGGGGATCCCCATGGGCTGCAGCGTGTATTATACCACCCATGGGGAGCCCATGGAAAGTGTATCTGCAGGCCTGCCATTGCAGCCTGCGTGAAAGGGTGCATGCACCCTTTTCACTACAGGTCACTGCACCAGGTCACTGTAAGTCACCCCTACAGAGGCCCTCCTAGCCCAGAGGGCAGGACGCAAGTACCTGTGTGTGAGGGCACCCCTGCACTAGCAGAGGTGACCCCAAGAACTCCAGTTCCATTTTCCTGGACTTTGTGAGTGCGGGAACGCCATTTTATGCATGTACTTGATCCAGGTCACTACGTATGTCCAGCTACATAATCATAACTCTGATCCTAGGCATGTTTGGTATCAAACATGTCAGAACCATACCCCAATAACGTTGCCAGTATTAGAAGTATGATTCCTTGCACTCTGGGGGCTTCTTAGAAGACCCCAGCATTCTCCTACCAGTCTTCTGGGGTTTTCCGGGCAGCCCAAGCTGATGCTACCCCTCAGATAGGTTTCAGCCCTCCTGGTGCTTGAACAGCTCAGCCCAGGAAGGCAGAACAAAGGATTTCCTTTGGGAGAGGGGGGTTACACCCTCTCCCTTTGGAAATACGTGTTACATGGCTTGGGAGGGGTAGCCTCCCCAAGCCACTAGTATACTTTGAAGGGCACATTTTGTGCCCTCTGTGCATAAACCAGTCTGCACTGGCTCAGTGACCCCCAGTCCCAGCTCTGGCACAAAACTGGACAATGGAAAGGGGATTGACCACTCCCCTGTCCATCTCAACCCCACGGGTGGTGCCCAGAGCTCCTCCAGAAGGTCCCTGGGTTCTGCCATCTTGAATCCAAGGTTGGCAGGGACCTCTGGGAGCATCTGAGTGTCCTGGTAAGGCAGGTGACGTCAGAGCCCCCTCCTGATAGGTGCTTACCTGGCTAGGTGACCAATACCCCTTTCAGGGCTACTTAGGGTCTCTCTCTGGAGTGGGCCTCAGATTCGGCTTGCAAGATTCCAGCAGGACTCCTCTGCAACCTCTACTTCGACGTCTAGCCACTGGAACCGCAACTGGACCCTCCAGAAACTGGCAATCTGCATCCACGATGAACACTCTGCTTGCAACATTGTTTCCACGGCTCCTTCCAGCTTCTGCAACAGTTCCCCCGGCTGTGCATCCTCTGAAGGCGGCAAGTCTTCAGTCTGCATGAGAAGGAAGAAGGAAACTCCCTTGGAGTGAATGAGTCATTCCCCTGCATCTGCAGGCACCAACTGCAATGACGACCAGCTGCGTGGCTCTCCTCTCACCCTGAGCTGCATGGATCCTGCATCATGGGTGGGGGTCCGGAGTAGTACTCTTGGTTCTCTCTGCCAGATATCCAACTTCGGTGGAGGTAAGCTCTTGCCTTCCCACGCAGGACAGTACCCCCTTGCACTGCGTCTCTGTAGGAGCTACCAAGACTTGTTGGTATCTCCTCCAAGGGATTTTCAGGCTCTATGTAGCCCCAGCTCCCAGCACTGCTTCCTGCAACGCAGAGCCCTCTGCATGCTTCTCTTGCGGCATGGGACCCTTCTCCAGTTTTGCTGCTTGGGCTTCTCTGTGACTCTTAGTTTCTCATTCAGTGGGTCTCCTGTGGGAGCTGCCTCTTCTTCAGTGGACTCTCTGCCTTGCTGAGGGTCCCCCTAGGACTTCCCCATGGGTTGAGTCCTCCTGGACCTTGCTGGTCCCCGGCAGCTCAGCTTGTGCTTCACCGCGACTTCTGCCTTTCCCATGGCTTGTTGGTGGCTTTTCCACACCACTGACCAACTGTAATCATCCATCCGGCATGGGGTGTCGACTGCATCCTCCAGGAACTCTTCACCTGCTCCACGGCTGCATTCCTGACCATCTTCGTCCTACTGTCGACCAACTCCTGCAACCTCAGATGGGTGGGTAGTAGCTCCTGCTCCCCCTGGACACTTCTGTGACTTATGGACTTGGTCCCCTTCTTCTACAGGTCTTCCTCTTCAGGAATCCACTCCTGGTTTCTTGCAGTCTTGTCTGGGTGTTGCATTTTCTTATTTTACTTCCTTTTGCGTTGTTTGGGAAAAATCCATTAATTTACACCTTTCTTCCTGGTCGCTAGGGGGCACTCTGGTACTTATCTTTGGGGTTTCCTAGTACTCCCAGCTCCCCTCTACCTATTCCACTTACCTAGGTGGTGGTTCTGCCTTCGCAGTCCATTTGTTTAGTATATGGTTTGGGCTCCCCCTAGGGTCACTATTGCCTATTTGCTATTGCACTGTTTTCTACTATTTTATATGCCTATTACTGATTACTACTGAACATATCTAGTGTGTTACTTTCCTCCCATTGGAGGGTTGCCTCTCTAGTACTATATGGTAATGATGTCACTATCACTAAAAAAAAGTACCTTTATTTTTGTAACACTGAGTGTTTTTCTTCATGTGTGTGAGTGCTGTGTTACTACAGTGGTAGTGCATGAGATTTGCATGTCTCCTAGATAAGCTTTGGCTCCTCATCCACAGCTACCTCTAGAAAGCCTTGATTCTAGACACTGCCTACACTACACTAATAAAAGATACCTGGACCTCATATAAGGTGTAAGTACCTTAGATACCCACCACACACCAGGCCAGCTTCCTATAATAATAATGTAGCGTTTTCTACTGCCATTGATCGTAATTGAGTCAGGAGCCCCAGAGCCCATCTTCTACTTCAGCCATGCCATGATTTAATTCCTAATGGTTTTGCAGGTTCTCTGCTTTAACTTTAGGAGCTTTTGTAAACCCTCTTGAAGCAAGCTTTGCTTTTTCAAACTACACACCTAAGTGAAAACATGCTTTGAAGAAATGTTTAGATAATTTTTTACATATCTAAATATAACTGCTTTAAAACTTGGCAATTTCGTCACTCCATTAAACCTAAACACTTATTGCATTTCACCTACTTATTCTAATATACTTGATGAGTGTTATCATAAAGTAATGCAAATTAAAATACATGTATGTTACTATTGTGTATAACAATATTAGTGATGTAATAAAATATAGGAATATTTACTAGGTTTGATATTCCCCCTTACTTCAATCCTACCAGCAATTTCTTCTAGGCTTTCAGAATTTATTATGGTGTTCATTGTTCTCTCCCGGGGCTTGAGTCTCAGTTCATGCTGCTCATTGTTCTTTACCAAGGCTCCAGTCTCAATTCAAATGCAGGTCCTTCAGGAGAGAAACACAGTGTCTCTCCTATGTTTGGCCAGCAGTTCCCCCACTCTCCTCTTCTGGTCAACTGAATTGTATTCTGCACTCCTGCTGCATGGAACCGTAAAGATTGCATTCACGTTTTTGGTGACATTATGCCATAATTGGGCCTTTACCTTTCCATTTGTCTTCATGATGCAGTTACCAATGAGTTTCGGCTCCTCCTTGACAATTTCTTTGGCCAAAATCTGAAGCTCCTTCTCAGAAATGTTAAGATTCCTGCCCCAACCAGATGCCATTTTGATGATATAAACAGCTAAAATATGAAGGGAAAACTGGCCCTCACAATTGGAAGGTTGGTGTCATTTGTAGAAGGCTTTGCATATTTATAGGTCACGCTATGTAAGGCCCCTGAGTGCAATTTAGAAAGCTACATTTTCCATGAAGGCACAGAACTCTCACAATGTTTGCAAATGGCACTGACAATTTTGAAGGTAGTGATTGTAATTTCCTAATGGTTCAGGGCAATAGGGATAATTTGTTGCTGCAACCAGGACCTTGCTACCAGATCTTGTGAAAACCTTGGAAATTATTTTAGTTTTGGAAACATGTTTGAAGACAAAGCTGAATACACAGAAATATTTTTGGAAATTCACTTTTGGAAATAAACTTTGAAAGTTAAAAGCACTAATTTGGTGTTCTTCATGTAAGTTTATTAACTCAAATTTTCTTTTGCACATTTGGCTACTAAGCTGCACGAGGAATAAGAAGGTTCCTCATCTCCTTTTGAGTATTAATTTATCCATGACTCACTGTCAGGACACGAAGATTAGTTCAATAGGCATCACCCAGATCATGAGTAGGAGGGAAATGCTTGCAAGGTCTAACAAGACAATTATTTTACTCTGTGGTATGTGACAACAGGGAGACCCTCCCCCTCAATTGCCAGATTAAGAGTGAACCCATTTTGCACAGGGTAAGCTTATAGGTTTCGGTGATTTGATTCCTGATCCACACTTTGCTTCACATGTGTGATGTGCCTCACTGCTTGGCGTGTTTTACCAATTTGGTGTTTGACGGATGTACCACTAGAACTGTATTTCAGGTATTAACAAATGTTGCCTAATTTCTGTCTCTTTTCCTATAGATATTTCCTTGAGCAAATCATTAAACGAGTAATACAGTTTTGTTATTATTGCACATTTTGTTGTCTGTTGACATACCTGATTATTCAACTACAGGGACATGACAGAACGTTTGGGATCTCTATGGCCTGATGACGGCTGTTGACCCATTTGGGCACTAGGGATCAGCCAAATCATGTCAACAGTATCATTATTGAGGATGGTAGGGTGATAATATCCCATTACCATCACAATTGTTCTTTTCTTTTAACCCTGGCAGAGCAGCTCTGGACAAAGAAAAAGCAGGACTTGAGCCATAGTCAGTTTTACCTGATCCATCAATCAACTTCACGTATAAACTTTTCTAAAAAAGTCCCAGTGATGAAGTATGCCAAAAACTGGGAGTGAGAGTTGACTCTCCGTTACCCAAGTGGGACTATGGGGATCATTCTGACCCTGGCGGTAATTACCGCCAGGGCGGACGTTGGCGGTAGCACCGCCAACAGGCTGGCGGTGCTCCGCCGGGCATTCTGACCGCGGCGGTACAGCCGCTGCCAGAAGCGGAAAGCCGGCGGTGTACCGCCGACTTTCCGCTGCCCATGGGAATCCGCCATGGGGATTCTGACACCCCATACCGCCATCCTGTTCCTGGCAGTTCGCCCGCCAGGAACAGGATGGCGGTATGGGGTGTCGAGGGGCCCCTGGGGGCCCCTGCAGTGCCCATGCCAATGGAATGGGCACTGCAGGGCCCCCCGTAAGAGGGCCCCACAAAGATTTTCACTGTCTGCTTTGCAGACAGTGAAAATCGCGACGGGTGCCACTGCACCCGTCGCACCCCTTCAACTCCGCCGGCTCAATTCTGAGCCGGCTTCCTTGTTGACGGGGCTTTCCCGCTGGGCCGGCCGGCGGTCTTCTGGCGGTCGCCCGCCGGCCCCGCGGGAAAGCCAGAATGACCGCGGAGCGGTCTTTCGGCAGGAACCGCCGCGGTCAGAATCACCCCCTATATCTCATTTATTTCTCTCCTACACTCAATAATTGATGTGTATATTTTATATTGTAGTATAGAGGATGAGTTAGTGAGCGTTGGTACCTCTCTTCAGTAATTTGGATATGGAAGCTAATCATCGTAAATGGTTCATGTCTCAGTTTTGTCTTAGTTTTCTTTATTTTTGTCCTTGAATTTTTCATTTTCAGACATGATAGCATGTGCATTTTATTATCTACACTTTGTTAAGGGATCATAATTGTAATCTTAGTCACCCATCCTGGATGCCATCAATGGATTCTGAATTAACTTTCATCTTGTCTAACTGTAACACTTTAATGATGTTTCCTATTCTTTCATGACTTGAACAAGTAAACTGAGCAACCACTGTGGAGTGTATATATAGAAGTTGGAAGTCTGATGCTTCCCGTTTGCTCCTTCACAGCATTTTGTGAATTTAAAATTTGTCAATATATATCTGTGTATCATAAATATTGTGTTAGAGCTTCGCATATGTTTGATACTTGTTATTGAAGTAGCAGTTGATAAGTCTAGAAGCATTTTACGGGCCAACAATAGTTTGGTGTAGCTTCAAATTGAGGAAGGCTGAGAACTAACAGCTGCAGTCATCAAGGCTTACATCGCGTATTGAACTTATCTTAATCTTATATTAACATTTTTTATTTAACCGTTACTACACAGGTAATCAACTTTTATGTTTAAACATTACCTTAGATGCAAATATCATAGTGAACAATCACATGAAGAAAGACAGTTATTGCACAAACGTGTTTTTACCATACATCAGAATATTGTAACTGCAGAACCAGCTTCATCCTAACTCTTGTCTTAATCATTTTATGATCCGTGCTAAAAAAGCACTGGGTAGTTTACTACACCTCTCAATCAAAGCGGAAAACAGTCCTCTCAGCTGGTGACTCGCTTCACATTTCTCTTTTCTTCAGTGTTCTAGTGAGTTCATTATTTAGTTGAACACAAGAGAGCAGGGATGGCGAGATGGAGAAAGCTTCTGATTGTAGACATTTCTGCATACCACAGGTGAGTTGTAATTCAGATCGTATTACAGATAGTGGTATGTGCTTAAATAGGTGTTTCATTTGGTATCAGTGTGTACTATGCGACTCTGAAAAATATTTATTTTATTTAAGTTTTAGGAACAACTTTGAATCTATACCAGAACCAGTGAGCATGGACTTACAAGAAAACAGTAGGTAGTCATAGAAGGGAGCGAGAGGATGCCAAAACCTGACTAACATTGATTACACAGTTATTTTTTCTTGGACTTGACCTTTTCTGCAGGGTCATCCCAAAACATTTTACCTTCAACCTCCTGTTTTCTGAACCCATTTTTGTTGGCGTTTAGGACTCTATGTACTTTACCATTGCTAATCAGTGGTAAAGTGCTTGTGCTCTCGCCCTAAAACATGGTAGAACTGGCTCATAAGGGCAGGGTGCAGTATATTTAAAAAGTATGACATGTACTTTTAAGTTCAACATGTCAGAGTCTGTAAACTAAATGCTACTAGTGGGCCTGCAGTACTGATTGTGCCACTCACTTGAGTAGCCTTTAAACATATCTCAGGCCTGCAATTGCAGCATATGTGTGCAAGTTCAAAGTGTCATTTCGACTTGGCAAAATAAACCTTTTACCAGGCCCAAACCTTCCTTTTTAATAAATATGTCACCCCTAGGGTAGGCCTGAACAGCCATGAGGGCAGGGTTGCAGTATATTTAAAAAGTAGGACATGTGCTTTTAAGTTCTACATGTCCTAATAGTGAAAAACTCTTACATTCGTTTTTCATGACTGCAAGGCCTACCTCTCCCATCGGATAACATTGGAGTTACCTTATTGCAGTGAATGAGCTGTAACATAAGAAATAGGAACAGTTAAATAGTTTGTGATCGGTGTCTTTGGAATTGTAATGAAAAATCATCTTTTATGGTGAAGTCAGATTTTTGTTTACAATTTTGAAAAGGACACTTTTAGAAAGTTGGAATTTTCTTGCCTTAGTCATTTGGGACCACATGTACGAATGTTTGGCATTGTGATTCCATGCAAATCGCAACCACTTCCTGCTCTTAAAAAAACACGTTCGCATGCATTCACAAAAGGGGAGGGGCCCCTTGGGACCCCTTCTGTTGTGAGAATGGGTTACCACCAATTTGACATTGATGGTAACTGCAATTGTTTTGTGACCGCATTCACAGTCACAAAACAATCATACATACCACTGCGAGGCGCTATTAAGAAGGAATGCCTCTGGCACGCTCCTTCCTAATAGCGAGTCGAAAACCCATTTTGCAGTTCTGTAAATAGATTACTGAATTACACATTTGGGTTTGTACATAGGGGAAATGGTTTTTCTTGGTTGCAAACGGCCCGATTCTTGCCAAGCTACCAGAGCGTTGAGCACAGGTTAATTTGGGGTTTGCTTGTGCTTCACCCAGACAAGGATTGTGGTTGCTGCTTAAATTAGGTTTCACCCCACTCAACCAGTAACCCAATACTCACAATTATGTTTCAGTTTCAGGAATGTCAAGAGTTCCACTAAAACAGAACATCTAACACATAGAGTTGTTCTGAAGGTATTTCATTTGTTAGAACAAGTGGTCGATGATGAGTCAGTTTGGCAATATCCAGTGTCCCTGTTTTCTCCCTTCCTTTCCCAGGGTCTGCACTTGTATAGTGTTAACTTAGGTGACAAAGAATTGTGGAAATATTCATTGCTCCCTTTAGATCCAAAATTCAGGTTTTTGCATTCTGATATTCCTGAACTAGAGCCAGTGCTTGTAAATTGTTTTTTTTACATTTTATTTTGGCACTTTGAGTTGAGAAAGTTTTTTTGCATTTAATACTTAGTTTTAATAAGCGTTTCCCAGAGCAATTATGTCTCTGGCTTGTTGTAACATTTTTGATGGATAGCCCCGTTCTTGGAATCTGGTGCACATATGCATTTCTTGGTCTTAATTCTCCTCTGGCTTAGAAATTATCCTTTAGAGTTTCATTTGTTGTGATAGAAGTAGAGAGGCTCGAAGTGATTTCCAATGGAATCTATGATAATAGATTATTACTGTCTGACGGTTTGGTGAATTGCTATCACTTCTATTTGGTTATTTATTTATGGAGATCAATACATCCAAGAAAGGTAATTTTTGTACATTCATTGTAAGTTGTGACGTTGATTGTGGGATTCTTTTGTTGTTTGTCTGTCAGCTCTTTTATGGTATCATCTATGAACTGCTTGCACAAACTGATATCATCATTACAAAGCAGATCAGAATATATATGGTCTATCTACAATTTTGCTGTGACCATGCTGACATACAATGGAGTTGCTCCTGAGCTCATGTATTCCTTATTAAGTTGTAAAAGTGAGCTTCTTGTTATTCAAGCACTTGTAAAATAATTTGGAATATAACAGTTGTAGAAGAAATGTTTGATTAGATTGTGGAGTCAAAAGAAACCATTTTACAGTATCTTGGTGCAAGTTCAACATATACAGTGATTGAGCATCGAGTGTGCAGATTATATCTTGATGTTCTGTGATAGTTTCTAAGAGTTGATGGTATGCATCTTTTTATTTGCTATCTTGGAGTGAATGACAGGTAGTTACAATTAGACTAGATAGTGGGTCAACAAAATGTATATGAATTGGAAGCACTAGATACATTTGTGGGCGGCTAGGATATCTTTGGATATCTTATGTATTTTAGTTACATCATTGATCCAGCTCATGTTGATGGCCCTGCCAGGATAGCTTATAGTGTTTGATGAAATTCTTTAGTTCTAATTTTTTCTAAACTTGCTTAAGAGATGATGTCATTAATATGATCTGAAAGTTTATGGTTGTATTCAGAGTTCATATCTACTATGGTTCTTTTCTTATTTGCAAACCTAAATATAACTGAAGGATCTTTAGATTGTTATCTATGGCTTTCTACTTGGTAGTTAAGTTCTCACATTTTTTGGTCTTGTACACAAAGAGGGAGAAATCTTTTTAAACAGGTTCCCTAAACATGTTTTCTGGCTTATAGTGGCATGAAAGTAGATTGTTGCTTAAAAACTTGATATGCAGTTGCTAGTGGTTCTTGGGGCACAAGTACATATTGAAACATGCCTCAGTCGCCACAAAATGTGAAGAAAGCGATGTCAATGTTTAACTCTTTTAATCTCTCTGTTACCAAGAATAAGGGTGACTTTTTGTGAAACTCTTGTTTCCAGTAGTGTGACGCCTTTACTAGAAACGGTGCTGATCAATGTTTCTTCTGCCTTCATACTTTTCTTCTTTCTTCTTCCCCTTCTGGTTTGTGGCCAGCCTCTGGGCTTGTGGATAAAAAAGTTTGATATTTAGGGAAACATGTTCTGAGCTCTACAATGTTTGATTTCTGGGGATGGGCCCTTCTTCTTTGGATTAGCTGGCTGCTTTGTGTATTTTCTTCTTAAGATGACCTTGATGGGTCTCTGCTTGAATCTTTTTTATTGGTGTTTTTTTGTACATTTGTTTGTATATACTTCAAGCCAAGTGAACTTTGTGTAGCTTATAATACATGCTATCACATTTAAGTTTTGTGATTTTACTTTAATTTGTTTCTTTGCTAAATTCAATAGAGTAATATCATCCAAAATTGTTTGCCATTGGTATTGGTTAATATGTTTTGAATATTCTTTTTTGATTTCTACTTCCAAATCTTTGATGATTTTAACCAATTCTTGAGGTAAAAGGAGAGTTAAATGCAAGGAAAACCTTTTCAACATTTCCTACCACCTGTTCACTAACAATTTGGTTTGTTTACAAAATGTAGATTTCATTGCTGTCCTCCCTCAAGCTGCCAATATTGTTTAGCTGACCAGATACTCCCATTATTATTATAAATTGTTATCAATGGACCCTTGTTTGCTGCATGTTTGGTTTACATTTTACATTAAGTTGCGCATTTCTTTGCTTTCATTCTTCAAAAATGCAAGAGATTTTGCTCTGTTTTCTGTTGAGTGTGAGGTGTCACCAAAACACGTTAAAGTTAATATTAATACTGTAGGGTGTTGTTGAGGTAACTGTGCTGGGAACCATGCAGATCTGTGTGTATTTTAATTGGGATGTGCAGCACTCACTTTCTTATTTGCAACTTTACATTTTTCTTCACAACTTTGTGCGTTGCTTACTGTATTCTCCTTTATGAAATGTGGTATGCCTGCTCTGCTCTATAGCAGGGCATCCCCAACAAGCCTCCACAGGTATCCTTTTGGACAAACCCATGTATCAAGGTTCCAACTGAGAAATTGGTAATTAGATTTGCCGTGTAATTTTTCATAAGTAACATAGTTGTAACCTGATTTCATAGCTTGTTTAGTAAATCCAACATTAGTACAAAAGGTTTAAAGCATTACAATTCTTCGTCTTTTTCCTAGTGTATTTCTGAAAGGCTGCCTTTGTCAAAGGCTGCTTAGAATCATATCGTGAAATCCATATGTGTGGCTGAGGCAGATCAAATATTCAGCCATGCAGAGAAACTGTCTCACATTATCCAGTGATATTAAACTAGATAATTGCATGAATTATATAATGTGAAAAGCCCAATACGTCCTTATGGCTTCAATTAATTACATATCATGTTCTTCAGACAAACATACCTCATTTATAAATTAATGATAATAATTTTTAAATGCACATGCACCCAATATATTAGCTTGTATAAAAACAAATGATTGTCTTTCTTGAATAGAATAAAGAGATTCAGGCAGGGTCTTAGAGAGTGATCATGAATATCTACTCACTGCGCCGTTAAAAGTTTAAAACATTGCCAGTGGTTTTCTGTTGTGGGGTACCTTTTTAGAGTTCATATCAATTCTAACCATGGCCACTGCAATGCCAGCACATAAGATAATGAGGTAGTACATCGTCATTCAGTTAAAAGTTTCAAAATACATGATTGAGCCACTTGTGATACCACCAACTGCATCTATCTGCTAAAGTAGTGATGTGACAAAACATGGCTTGGCAGGGGTCGTCATTGATAATTCACTTTCCATACAGGAACAAGTAAGAAATTATTGGAGCAAATGCTTTGGTATCCTCAAACTCTTGCGAAGGCTGTTCTGATGGATACCAGTTGACTAGTGAAGAATAAAAGTCTGAGCTCCTATAACCAGCAGATTGGACTATGGCAATGCCCTGTATGGGGTATGGCTGATTATCTCTTCACTATACTCCAGATGATTCAAAACGCTGCTGCCAAGCTGGTCTGCAATATGGACAGATACAGCTCAGCTTCAGCCTAGCAGCCCTAGATTTGTTGCCGGTGCAAAAAAGAGCCAGCTTCAAGCTTCTCGGCCATACACACAAGGCACTATAAAACCCCGGACCCAAAATTCTTAAAGTTAAAGTGAAATTTTACAAACTAGCCCACAATCTGAGGTCACAGAACCTTGCTTTTCCTAAAGCCAAATGGATAAAAAGAGTTAGAGCTGGTTGCCGCTCGTTCTCACATCTGGCAGCGGCCCACTGAACCACTTTACCCCTAGATCTTCGCCTTACTGACTATCATCGCAGGTTTAGAACAAAAACTAAAACCAGGTTTTTTAGAGGTTAATATGTTTTCAACAGTTAATCATAAACCTCATTCCAGCACTCACAGTTGGAAGGAGAGGGAGCTTTCTAGCGTCTTGATATCCCCATTGGGGATGAATGTTTGCAATCTATAATTGAAGTAGATCTTGGTAACCCTTTTTTTTTTTTTTTTTTTTTTCAAACATACCACAATAAAGTAATGCCAAATACAACATCATGAATTAGCGTATTCTATAATAAAACAAAGAAAAAACACAACTATTCATAAAATCTTGAGCAATGTAGATATCCCATTGCTCCTTTATCCCCCCTCTTTAGTTGGCCATCTGTTGCTAGAGCAGAACAGCCCACATTTTATTTTTCAACCATAGCACATTAAGGTAATGCCAACTACAACATATATACATAAAACAAAGAAAAAACACAACTGTTCATCACATATTGAGCAGTGAAGATATCCCTAAGGTCCGTTATCCCCCCCAGTGAGCCATATATTGCTAAAGCAGAACAGCCCACATACCTTAGTATATAGGAAGCAATCTGTACATAGATCTACATATCGTAGTGTGACCAGACGTCCCGGATTTCCCCGGACAGTCCTGGTTTTCAGGGGACTGTCCCGGTGTCCCAACACTTCTCTTAATTTTAAACAAATGTCCTGGCTTTTGTGACAAAGGTCAAATTATTACTTAAATGTCAGGGTTTTTGGGACAAAGGTCAGGTTATCTAGGGAAGCATAAGTTAAAGGTATGCTCTCCTTTAACAGACGCCTACAAAGTATGCAATATTTCATTAATTTATCTGTTACTGTGAGGCAACACAGTCTCCTGTCTGCTCCCAGCAGAGAGACAGAGTGGGGGGCAGAGAGAGGTGGATGGGGGGTGGGTTGGGGTTGCAGGGTGGGAGGTCAAGCCAGAGCTAATTTCATATGTATAGTCTTGTAAATGTGTGTGCGTGTGTACCCATGTATAGGCACACATTCACAAAGCTACACAAATAAATGAGACAGGCCAGATATAAAAGTGAGTGTAAAGTCGTTAGTCCTTCTTTTATGTCTGACCTGTCCCGGTTTTTGCTCCTCAAAATCTGGTCATCCTAACATATCGTTCCCTCCTTTGCCATCTTGGTGGTCCTTCCAGCAAGATAGCTCCTTAGTGGTCCCCATATGTCCCTAGACAGAGACATTGTAGGCAGTAATGTACTGTATACCTTTGTACTTGTGTTACATAGTACCAAATTGTTCAGCCCCTTATCCACAGAAGGGGGAGTACCCTTTCCTTATGACATAGCCACACACCTTTTACCTAACAACAGTGCTAACCTGACACATTGGCCCTCATTACAACATTGGCAGTAAATGACGCCTACCGCCGTGCTGACAGCCGCCAACATACCATGACCGCAGCGGTATACTGCTACGGGTATTATGACCCACACAGAGAAATCCGCTACTAAACAGACAGCCACACAAGTCCTCCAGACCAAAGGTCAGTGATAAAATGGTGGTACCAAAACCCACACCGTTACGCGAACAGAAATACGCTGACAGTATCAGGACCCACGAATCACCATGGTGGTCTTTCATCCGCGGTAAACCATTGGCGGTACACACCGCTGCGCTCAAAATACACACACACTTTCAAAACTACACCACATTGGACAATTCAAACTACACACACCTGACACACACATACACACACCACACCCACACACCCACACCACTATTAAAAGCACACCCACATTAACCACAACCCTTCCAACTAAAAAAAAGATTGCTAACAGAGAGAGAGACAAGCCAGGAGCACCCACTCAATCTGAGCCACAGAACACCATCACCCATACACCATCCAGGCACCTCACAACACACACCACAACACATCACCCCACACATCCTCACACATACCACTCACACCACACCCATAGCACCCCAAAAACACCCCAGGTTTTCAGAGGAGGAGCTAAGGATCATGGTGGAGGAAATCATCTGGGTAGAGCCACAGCTATTCGGATCACAGGTGCAGCAGACGTCCATTACAAGGAAGATGGAGGACGGTGCATTCCGTGGTAGCAAGACACCAGGTCGCCATACAAAAGACTGGTGGTGGACCCCCATCTTCTCCCCCACAACTAACAACATGGGAGGAGCAAGTCTTGGCGATCATGCTTCCTGAGGGCCTCGCAGGAGAAGCAGGAGGACTGGACTCTGGTAAGTCAAATCTTTACCACTATATCCCCCACCCTACCTGCATGCCATCACAAACTCCTACCCCTACCCCATCACTCCACCACCTCACATATACCCCACTATCACAACCCACCCATTCTAATACCAAGCCCTGCATGCAACACCAATGCATGCACCCATCACAGACCTGCATGGACACCCATCACTAAAGCATGCCCGTTAGAGAGAATCCCAAAATCACCACGCACACAAGGCTACGCTGACAGGGCTATCACAACCATACAGGGAAACACACCCATGCACAAGATGGCACACGCAGATACAATAACACTGCATTTACTTCGCCACAGGACCACCACTCATCGTCACCGGAGAGGAGGTGCCACCAACATCCAGTCCCCCCACAGAAGAGGACCACAGTGATGACAGCGCTCTGCACGCCTGGATCACGATGACCAACCTGGCCCATCAGGGACCTCTGGACAGTCAGTTACCCTGCCACACTCCCATACCACCACAGAGCCTCCCCCTCGGGAAACACCAGCACAGCACCCACCCAGTGGGCCCATACCACTGTCCCTAGGACATGTCAATCAGCAGTGTGTCTACCACTACAGGGACCCCAGGCAACCCCAGATACCCAAGACTATCAGGGACCTGGGGTCAGTGGCTGTGGGCACACGGTTCAGGGGACAGGGGCACAGGACAACAGGGAAGCTGGGAGGACTGCTGTGTGACAGGGGGAGGACAGGCCCAGGGAACCCACTCTCCACGAGGCACTTGCAGGGATCCTGGGAGCATACCACCATTCCCAGGAGACCTTGGGCCAGATACTGGCCAAGTTGCAGGAGACCCAGCGGCTGCAGGAGGGACAGTACCTGGGGATGAGGGGGCATCCTGGTCACCATTGCAGGGGTGCTGGCTGACATGGCCAACACCATGAGGGAGGCAGTGGCACACCAACGGGCCCCTGACACTAGCCACACCGAAGAAAAGCCCTCCACCTCCGCCGACGCTAGTGGACAGGAGGCCCCGCCACTGGAACAACAGGACACCAGCACCCAACCCCCTGCAGAAGGAGAACCACCCCGCAAACGGTCCCTGCGATCCAGGCAGAAGACAGAGAACATTGCCAAGACCCCTCCAGGAAATAAGACTCTCCTGATTGTCACCCTTGTGTCCCACTCTGTTACCCTGTCCAACTTGAACTTCCATTGCTCCCCTTCCTATGCCCCATTGGATAATGCACCTGTGATACAAAGAGACTGGACTCTATCTGGACATTCCTCCTCCATCAACCCAGCCCATTGCACATCCTCTTCAACCTCTTAGCACTTAAATAAACACCCTTGGAAAAAATATAAGTCTGGAGTCTGTCAATTGATTGAAATATGTACTAGTACAACAATCTGTAAAGATTGCAATTCATATGTACAGTTATATATACACATTGGTATGTCCTGTAGTGGGCAGCAGTAAACACACCAAGAGCCAGAGTGGGGCACAGAGATTTGAAAATAGAGATGCAAAGGGGTACAGTAAGTGGCCATAGACATAGGGAAATCATGCTGCATGTTCAATGTCCAACAGAAAACTGCATTGTAAAGTGAATTTACAGTGTCTTACCTGTGTGTCACTGGAAGTACTGCTGTATGGGAGAACTTCTGTTGTCCACATCTTCATCCTCTGCCTCCTCTTCCTCACTGTCCACAGGCTCAACCGCTGCCACATGACCATCTCCAGGCTCATCCTCCTGCAGAAAAGGCACCTGGCATCTCAAGGCCAGGTTGTGCAACATGCAACGATGATCTGGCACACCTTCTTGGGTGAGTAGTACAGGGATCCACCAGTCAGGTGGAGGCACCTGAACCTGGCCTTCAGGAGGCCGAATGTTCTCTCAATTATCCTCCTTGTTCGCCCATGTGCCTCATTGTAACGTTCCTCTGCCCTTGTCCTGGCATTCCTCACTGGGGTCAGTAGCCATGAGAGGTTGGGGTTACCAGGGTCACCTGCAAATATCGAGGGATACCTGTTAGCCACACACTCACCTTTAGGAACAACCCCAAACCCATACACCAACATATACTGGGTGGGGACCTTGGGCTCACCTATTAGCCACACCCGGTGCCTCTGGAGTTGAGCCATCACATATGGGATGCTGCTATTCCTCAAGATAAAGGTGTCATGCACAGAGCCAGGATACTTGGCATTCACATGGGAGATGTACTGGTCCGCCAAACACATCATCTGCACATTCAGAGAGTGATCGCTTTTTCTATTCCAGAACACTTGTTCATTTCTCCAGGGGGACACAAATGCTACATGGGTACTAGCAATGGCTCCAATTATGTTGGGGATATGTCCCGGGGCATAAAAGTCAGCTTTCACTGTGGCCAAATCCTCCACCTGGGGGAATACGATGTAGCTGTGCATGTGTTTCAGCAGGGCAGACAACACTCTGGTCAACACGTTGGAGAACATTGGCTGAGACATCCCTGATGCCATGGCTACTGTTGTTTAGGAGGAACCACTTGCCAGGAAATGGAGCACTGACAGGACCTGCACTAGAGGGGGATACATGTGGGGTGGCAGAAAGCTGAAATCAGGTTTGGCTCCAATTGGGCACACAGTTCTTGGATTGTGGCCCAATCAATTCTGTAGGTAAGGATAATGTGTCTGTCCTCCATAGTCACCAGGTCCACAAGGGGTCTGTATACTGGGGGATGTCTCCATCTCCTATTCATCCTCAGCGGTTGAACTCTAGGGTGGAAAACGGTGAGCAGAGGGTCATAATCACACATATGTTGCAATAAAAATGAATTTCTTCCTTTACAGAAACAGTATGTGAATTAAAAAATCAGTTGATGTGCCAATGTCTATTGTGACGCAGTTAGGTGCCATGGCCTGTGCCCCCTGAAATGGCGGCTGCCTGACCTCTGAGGAGAGACAAGAAAATTAGATAATTCTGCTGGCGTTGTGTGCCGTTGCGGTCGGCGGTCGACGACTGTGGCGCAACTTCGCATTGGTTATCATTGAGATCTATGGGTTTCTGGAGCCAATGGCGATGTACGTCTGCGGTGACGGTACGCACCACTGCGGACGTGACCGCCATTTTCTAACTATTCAATCACTTGCTACCTGACCTTCAACAGGAGAGGACCTATGCTGCAAGTGCTGCTGTGACCTGTGTCTGGAAGCGACAATGAATCGAGTGTCTGGGGAAAGGGCCCCCGCCTTCACTTCGGAGGAGTTGGAGAGACTGGTGGATGGGGTCCTACCCCAGTATACTTCACTCTATGGTCCTCCAGACAAACAGGTGAGTACACTGTGAGCATGATGCGTGGGCCATGAATGTATGGAGTGCTGTGGGTGTATGCCTCGTGTAGGGGGGAGCTGAGGGGTCCTGGTTAGACGCCTGCACGTCTGGCGGTCAATGTCTGTGTGTAAGGGGATGGGTGTGATATTGTGGGGTTTGAGTGTAACAGTCCGGACGGTATGACTAATCCCTTCTTTCTATGCATATTTCCCTGCAGGTCAGCGCCCATCAGAAAAAGGGTATTTGGCGCGCCATCGCCAAGGAGGTGCGGACCCTGTGGGTCTTTGACAGGCGGAGCACCCACTGCCTCAAACAGTGGTAGGACCTGCACTGCTGGGCAAGGAAGACGGCAGAGGCCCAGCTGGGGTTGGCCTCCAAACGAGTAAGGGGTGCCCGTCGTACCCTTACCCCCGATGTTCCGCATCCTGGCGGTGGCCAATCCGGAGTTGGATGGGCGCTTGAAGGCATCACAGCAGCCACAAGGGGGTGAGTACAGATTCAGATTCTTGACTTTCCGTGCGTTAAGGTTTTACCTGGGTGGGGGATGTGAGTGCATGGCCTAGTGCATAGGGCAGCTCCCTGTGTGTTGTGTACGCCAACGGTACAGGGAGTGCAGAATTATTAGGCAAGTTGTATTTTTGAGGATTAATTTTATTATTGAACAACAACCATGTTCTCAATGAACCCAAAAAACTCATTAATATCAAAGCTGAATATTTTTGGAAGTAGTTTTTAGTTTGTTTTTAGTTTTAGCTATGTTAGGGGGATATCTGTGTGTGCAGGTGACTATTACTGTGCATAATTATTAGGCAACTTAACAAAAAACAAATATATACCCATTTCAATTATTTATTATTACCAGTGAAACCAATATAACATCTCAACATTCACAAATATACATTTCTGACATTCAAAAACAAAACAAAAACAAATCAGTGACCAATATAGCCACCTTTCTTTGCAAGGACACTCAAAAGCCTGCCATCCATGGATTCTGTCAGTGTTTTGATCTGTTCACCATCAACATTGCGTGCAGCAGCAACCACAGCCTCCCAGACACTGTTCAGAGAGGTGTACTGTTTTCCCTCCTTGTAAATCTCACATTTGATGATGGACCACAGGTTCTCAATGGGGTTCAGATCAGGTGAACAAGGAGGCCATGTCATTAGATTTCCTTCTTTTATACCCTTTCTTGCCAGCCACGCTGTGGAGTACTTGGACGCGTGTGATGGAGCATTGTCCTGCATGAAAACCATGTTTTTCTTGAAGGATGCAGACTTCTTCCTGTACCACTGCTTGAAGAAGGTGTCTACCAGGAACTGGCAGTAGGACTGGGAGTTGAGCTTGACTCCATCCTCAACCCGAAAAGGCCCCACAAGCTCATCTTTGATGATACCAGCCCAAACCAGTACTCCACCTCCACCTTGCTGGCGTCTGAGTCGGACTGGAGCTCTCTGCCCTTTACCAATCCAGCCACGGGCCCATCCATCTGGCCCATCAAGACTCACTCTCATTTCATCAGTCTATAAAACCTTAGAAAAATCAGTCTTGAGATATTTCTTGGCCCAGTCTTGACGTTTCAGCTTGTGTGTCTTGTTCAGTGGTGGTCGTCTTTCAGCCTTTCTTACCTTGGCCATGTCTCTGAGTATTGCACACCTTGTGCTTTTGGGCACTCCAGTGATGTTGCAGCTCTGAAATATGGCCAAACTGGTGGCAAGTGGCATCGTGGCAGCTGCACGCTTGACTTTTCTCAGTTCATGGGCAGTTATTTTGCGCCTTGGTTTTTCCACACGCTTCTTGCGACCCTGTTGACTATTTTGAATGAAACGCTTGATTGTTCGATGATCACGCTTCAGAAGCTTTGCAATTTTAAGAGTGCTGCATCCCTCTGCAAGATATCTCACTATTTTTGACTTTTCTGAGCCTGTCAAGTCCTTCTTTTGACCCATTTTGCCAAAGGAAAGGAAGTTGCCTAATAATTATGCACACCTGATATAGGGTGTTGATGTCATTAGACCACACCCCTTCTCATTACAGAGATGCACATCACCTAATATGCTTAATTGGTAGTAGGCTTTCGAGCCTATACAGCTTGGAGTAAGACAACATGCATAAAGAGGATGATGTGGTCAAAATACTCATTTGCCTAATAATTCTGCACTCCCTGTAGTGGTGTTGCTGGCCTTGACCAAGTGTATCCTCTGTCTCTCTCCCCGTTTTTGTTTTGTCACCCTGTTCTTGTGTGCATTAGCATCATCTGGCGGAGGATCAGAGGCACCTGCGATGGATGGAGCTGCATCCCACATGGGCCTGGAGGCCAAATCCACCGACGGTGTGGGCACCAGTGGGACGGAGGGCGAGGGGAGCACCACGACGGAGACAGGAGGGGACAGCGACTCCTCCTCCAATGGAAGCTCCCTGGCAGTTGCGGACACGTCTGTGCCCACCCCAACAACAGGTACAGCCACCACCCCTCCTACCAGCACCGCCCTCCCAGCAGCCCCTCAACATGTTTCCCGTGACCGCTCACCCAGGAGGGTGGGCATCTTCATTGCCCCGGCACCTCAGGCCCTGCCCCAGTCAGCCCTGCTGCCCTGAGTGAGGGGGTTATTGACCTCCTGAGATCCCTCACTGTTGGGCAGTCAACCATTCTGAATGCCATCCAGGGTGTGGAGAGGCATTTGCAACAAACAAATGCATACCTGGAGAGCATTTCAGGCTCTGGCCTCTGCACTGATGGCAGCCATTGTCCCTGTCTCCAGCCTCCCCCCTCCAACTTCCTCTACCCAGTCCCAATCTCCTCAACCCCAACCTATCCCAAGCACACCTTCAGACCAGCATTCACCCAAATCAACATACAGAAGTGGCTCAGGCAAACACAAGCACCACACATCATCCCACAGGCACTCACACAAGCACCATCCAGAAGCAGACACTCCAACATCCACTGCCTCCACTGTGTCCCCCTCCTCCTCATCGTCCACCTCCCTCCTAGTAGCATCTCCACTCACACCTGCATGTACTACATCCTCATCCACTACCTCCATCACCAGCACGCCTATCACTACACACCCTCACTGGCAGTCACCAGCCCCACATCCATGCACATGTCCCCTGTGTCCTCTCCCACTGTGTCTGTGACCCCTCCTCCCAAAGTACACAAAAGCAAACACACACCCACCCAACAGCCATCCACCTCACAACAGCATCCAGCTAATGCACCTGCACCCAAACACAGCAGACTGACACCTCCTACAACCACTGTCTCTTCCTCCACTCCCAAACCTTCACCCTCTTCCCACCCCAGTGTCCCTAAGAAGCTTTTCCTCACCAGTATTGACCTATTCCCTAACCCTCCCCCCCCCACGTCCTTCACCTCAGGCTAGGGTGGCAAGAACCCAGCCCAGCACCTCAGCTACCAAGTCCACGTTTGCTATGGTTTCTGGAGCTCAGAGAGGCTCTAAGGAGGCACCCGTGAGGCAGGCCAGTGTGCCACCAACACCTGCCAAGGACAAGAAAGTTCCGCCACCAGGAAAGGGCAAAAAGGGGAGAGCATCCTGCAAGGAGAAGGAGGCACAACCAGGCAGCAAAGGCAAGGCAAGGCAAAGACTCCAGCTGGCAGAAGCAAGGAGGCACCACCATCTGCCAAGGGCAGGAAGGGGCACGGAGCACCAGGCAGGGCACTTAAGCCGTCCGAGGCTGCAGGGGAAGGGCTGGAGCCTCCCCCTCCACTGGCAGCACCGCCACCTGCACCATAGCCACCACCGCCAGCTGCACCGCGGCCAGCACCATCGCAAGCACCGCCGCAAGCAGCACTGCCACCAGCAGCAGCAGCCCCAGTGGGCAGCCGTCCGAGGCTGCAGGGAAAGGGCTGCAGCCTCTCCCCACCACTGGCAGCACCGACACCTGCACCGGCACTGCAAACACTGTATAGCCATCCCCGTCGGCAGATGAACTGTAGTCATGCATCTATGGTGTGTCATGCATCCTGCCCACAGAAAATCATGTGGATCTGACACCCAGGTGAGTGACTGTGGCCTTGCACACCCCATGTGCTGCATCACTGGGCACACAGCCGCCTCCAGAACCAGTGGAAGAAGGCATCCACTCACCCTATCCTTGGCAGGATGAAGCATACTGGACACCAAGCCCCCTCCAGAACCAGTGGAAGAAGGCATCCACTCACTCTATCCTTGGCAGGATGAAGCACACTGGGCACACAGCCCCCTCCAGAACCAGTGGAAGAAGGCATCTACGCACCCTATCCTAGGCAGGATGTAGCACACTGGGCACCAAGCCGCCTCCAGAACCAGTGGAAGAAGGCATCCACTCACTCTATCCTTGGCAGGATGAAGCACACTGGGCACCAAGCCCCCTCCAGAACCAGTGTAAAACCGGCACCCACTAGAGAGACTGTGGCTTTGCAATCCCCAGTACCAAGCAGTGGGCAAACCACCCACTTGAGAGACTTGAGAGACTGTGGCTTTGCACTCCCCAGGACCAAGCAGTGGGCAAACCACCCACTTGAGAGACTGTGGCTTTGCACTCCCCAGGACCAAGCAGTGGACAAACCACCCACTTGAGAGACTGTAGCCTTGCACTCTCCAGGACCAAGCAGTGGGCAAACCACGCAGTAGAGAGCAAACCACCCACTTGAGAGACTGTGGGTTTGCACTCTACAGGACCAACCAGTGGGCAAATAACCCACTTGAGAGACTGTGGCTTTGCACTCCCCAGGACCAAGCAGTGGGCGGCCTTGCACTCCCCAGGACTAAGCAGTAGGGAAACCACCCACTTTCAAGACTGTGGCTTTGCACTGCCCTGGACATCGCCTGAGTGCCTGTGTGTTTTCGACCTGATGCCCCTGCAGTGTTCTCTCCGTATTGAGGCAGGAGTCAAGTGTGGGCTTGACCTATATGTTTTGGCCCAGTGGGCCTCGGACATTTTGAGTGGACATTGTCCCACCTTTTGTACATATTGTATATTTTCTAAATACTGTTTTTGAATTATTAACGTATTTCTAACTATTTCTAATATAACACTCATTTGACTCAATTACGTTTGTCCTTGCGGTATTCCAGAGGGTTACAGCGTGTATATGTAATGTTGTTGAATTTGTTTGTGTGTATGGTGTTGGGGTGAGGGTGGGGGTGGGGGTGTTGCCTGTGTGTGTCTCTCTCCTTTTCCGACCCCCCTCCCCTATGTGCTAGGTGCAGTACTCACCTAGGTCGGCACTCCTGGTATATGAGAAGAAACACCAGCATGGGGAAGAACTGCAGCTCGGGCTCCATGGCATCCTGGTTCTTCCTTGAGTGTCGAGAGGTGAGTGGTTTCCCTTCAAAGTACTGTTTCCGCCATGCTTTTGATGGCATTTGTACCGCCCCAGAAAAGCTGGCGGATGGACGGGTTGTAATGGGGTTGACAGTACATTGTCTTCCGCCTCTCTGTTGGTGGTTACCGCCACGGTGTTTGTTGCTAAAGTGTTAAAGTGGCTGTATCTGTTGGCAGTTTCCGGCGTGGTCATGATTCCATTTTTGTTACCACTGGCCTGTTGGCGGTATGACCGCCACTTTAACACCGACTGTCAGGGTTGTAATGAGGGCCATTGTCTGCTATGCTTGGTTACCATTTTGACAAAGTCCAGGAGGACCAAAGTGGCCTCCATCTGCAGTGACAGACCTGCTATGGCATTCAGTATGTGAAACAGGCGGCTCCAATAGTCTTCATACTGCAATACATTCTGCAGCTGGACTAGCACATCTCTCCCAGTTATCATCGTCTCTCCCACCATAATTGTACAGTTTAACAGGAGTGTAATAAACTTGGTGTAGATAGTTGTAATGGATTAATCTGTCTCTGCCCTTCATAGATATCTCTCTGGTGGGTCGACAGCAGTATTCCTACTGTGCACCCATTAGTTGTTCCCCCAAGTATTTTGATCAGTTATATTTGGAATGGCTCTCCTCCTTCGGTATGTCCTTAAGAACCATAGCCAATGGTGATGACTTTGCTGACCATTGAGCCAGTCACAGAAAGACTGAGTAGTTTCCAAAACATTAGTTCCCAGGCATATCAGGGGAAGGCTGCCCTGACCAACTCCTTGAGTCTGAGGTAAAGGAACAGCACTAGAGGTGCAGAGCAACTCCTTTCTAAATATTCATCCAGAGACACAAACTGCTCCCCCCACGTATGAGGGTCTCATTGTAAGACGTTGTTTACCCCGTAAGTTCAGTATCATTAGTGGTTCACTGGTGATGGGTAGCTTAGGATTCTGTATCAGTTTTATATGTGAGGAATATACTTTATCTGTGCAATAGATACTTGCTAATTGGGCCTGTAAGAAATTTTGTTACTGATTAAGGGGTCCAAACACTACTGAAGCAGCAACCACAATTCTTGTCAGGGTGGAGTTGCAAGCAAACCCCAAATTAACCTCTCCTTAACCTTCTGGTAGCTCAGCACAGAGCAGTCCGGCTTAACTTAGAGGCAATATGTAAAGTATTTATGCAGCACTTCAAACAGTAATACAGTGAAAAACAATACAAGACAAATCCCACATCAATTAGAAAAATAGTGTAAAATGTAACAAATATTTGGACACTAAAATGACTAAAATCTAATCAGTAGAACTGGTGTTATGGATTTTTAAAGATTTAACTGAAAATAGTTACCAAAAGGCCCAAAACACCACTTGAGGCTATCTTGTCGTGCAACACAGGTAGAAAGCCACAAGTTCAGGCCAACTGCACTGGAGCATGTGTTGGATACAGCGACCAGGTTAGTCCTGCTGAAAGAGTTACCTACTCAGTCAAGTGCCAAGCATTCTGTTCACTGTGTAAGGAGGCATGAAGAGCAGGGAGAGCATTGCAAGCATCTGTCAAAGTAGTGCAGAGAGCCTACTGGGTATCAGACAGTGGTTACAGTAGCATGATGATGCTGCTGGTGTTACAGATGGTTGGGGATGGAGCTTTGCATTGACAGTCACGGCAGCCATCGATTCTGTAGCATGAAGAATTGGTCCTGTTGGAACTTCGTAGAGCCAGCTACTGCAGGCAGCAAGTTCTTGCCGCAAATGGGCCCATTCTTATATGCGAGGAGTCCAAAACCTCAAGAAAGCTCAAGTGAGCCACACCAAGGGTCCAGGTCCTGCGGGGCACAGCTTGGGAATCCGGAGCTCTCTGCAGCAGAGGCCAGCAGGCCTCCAGCAGGTACAGGCAGCAGGTCCGCTGGGCATTTGCAGAGAGCCTTTAGAGCTTGTTATGTCCATGTAGCTCAGAACAGGAGACCAGCTAGCTGCCCCTCGGAGTCACTTCAGTCTTGGATGAAAGGTTGATTAGAACTGTCTTCCTTCTCAGCAAGCAGAGCCTTCTGGCAGGAAAACAGCACAGCCGTCCTTCTGTAGTTTCCACAGATCCAGGAGTGTACCGCAGAGGTGGTGTCAGAGTTCCAATATTTTGACCTGGTGTCTCCTTTGTAGTGGCAGAAGCGTCTAGAGGTTTCCCTTTGACGTGCACAGGTTTCATCCCGCCCCTGCCCTGGCTCCAGACTAGCCATAGGGGGTATGCAGGCCTTTATGTAAAGGCAGGACATAGCCTATTCAGGTGTGCGTAGGGATGTACCCAGCTCCACCCCTTCAATCCTGCCTGTGACCGCCCATCGAGGCACACTTAAGCCCTCTTGTGTGTGGCTGTCTAGGAGGAATACACAAAGACCAGCTGCCGGCTACACCCAGTCATGTGACCCAGACACCCAGTCATGTGACCCAGACACTAAGGGCCAGATGTAGCAAAATCCGACTCGCAATTTGCAAGTCGCAAAATCGGATGCAGAATGGTGTCTCAGACACCTTCTGCGACTCACTATGGGGTCGCAAAGACCCACCTCATCAGTATTCATGAGGTGGGTCGCATTTTGCGACCCCATAGCGAGTCCCTGTACTTACAGGGATGGTGGCCTGCTGTAGTCAGCAGACCTCCATGTCTGTGACTGCTTTTTAAATAAAGCTGTTTTTTTTTTCATTTTGCAGCCCGTTTTCCTGCAAAATGAAAAAAATACCGAAACCATTTGGTTTCGTTTTCTTCAGAGTAGGCAGTGGTCCATAGGACCACTGCTTGCTCTGAAAAAATATTTTTTTCGACATTCATAAAGGGGAAGGGGTCTCATGGGGACCCCTTCCCTTTTGCGAATGAGTTACCACCAGTGTGACACTGGTGGTAACTGCGAGTTGCTTTGCGACCGCATTCGCCAACTTTCTAAGAGGGGCATTTTCAAAATTGTAATAAAAAATCTCACTTCACCATAAAAGAGGATTTTGCATTACGACTCCAAAGATACCAAACATGGCTTATTAAATGTGATAATGAAACTCCAGTGTTATCCTAAGTGAGAGGTAAGCCTTCCAGTAGTGAAAAAACAATTTAAGAATGTTTCACTATCAGCACATGTAGAACTTAAAAGTACATGTCCTACTTTTTAAATACTCTGAACCATGCCCTCTAGACTGTCCAGGGTCTAATCTCGGGTGACTGATATGTAATAAAAAGGAAGGTATGAGCCTGTCAATAGATTTATCTTGCCGGGTCGAAATGTCAGTTTAAAACTGCACACACAGGTTACAATGGTAGGCCTGAGAAATGTTTGAAAGGGCTACTTAAGTGAATGGCACAATCAGTGCTGCAGGCCCCGGGTGCACATAGTACCACTTTACCAGGGACTTGTATGTAAATTAAATATGCCAATAGGGGATAAGCCAATGTTACCATGTTTTAAGGAGTGAGCACATGCACTTTAGCACTGGTTACCAGTGGTAAAGTGCACAGAGTCCTATGACCAACAAAAATGAGATCAGCAAAAATGGAGATTGAAGGCAAAATATTTGGGGGAAAACTACTCTAAGGCTGACTGGTCTAACAAGGCCCCATGACCATATCATAACATCTACCACATATATCAGATCATAATTATCTTTTTCGTGGAGAAGCCTGTAAGCCTTTGCAAAAGCATTAAGGTTAATTCCTATTTGGATGGTAAGGTATGTGGAATGTCTATTTATATCTGATTTTCCTTACATGGTTTATGCCATCACAGTTACCACTTATTTTAAACCACACCACCACCATCCTTGTTGCACCCGATTAAACTTGTGCAATCAATGACACCTCTGGGTCTGTTAACATACTATGGAGCAGTTGTTTATCTTTTTGCTTCTCTTTGCCATTTTGCCATCTGTTTCCTATTCATTATAATCCCAGGAATCCAGTCCTTGTATTTTTGGGTGATGTAATTGCAGAAGTTTGTATTCTTGGGTGATGCAATTGGGGAAGTTAGAGAATAACATCTGAGTACATTGATTATTAATCAAGAGCAATTTTTGACAGCTCTTGGAGAAACTCTGATGTTGGAGCTGGCTACGCCAATGATCACCTATAATGTGTTGGTCTGGTAGCATTCTTTATTTTTTTCTTCTGTTTCCTGCTACAGTGTCAGACGTACATAAGCCAATCAAATGTGAAAGGTGGAACTAGATGTCATGAGCCAAGCATGACACTATATTACTCAGATATATTAGATAGTGAAGAAAAGATGGCCAAGTGAGGTACGTTATATATTTATCTTTAATTAAGTTCAGTACAACATGAAGATGGAGCAACCAGCCAGCACTCCAACCATCTCACACTGTTCTCTGTTCTCCATTCCTCAACCATCCATTCCAACAAGGAATGCTGGCCATTCCATACATATTGTATGCCCAAGACAATGTAATACATCCCTCTTTCCAAAAGAAACGCAAAGTTGAGAAGTCATATACATAACACATTAATATAAAGCACTTATTCTAAATAAAAGAACTTACATGTGTACACTTATACCTGCAATAAAATATAAAGAATGATACATTTCCAACACCAAATAACAAATCATCTTCATCATAATATCAACGATTCATGATGAAGTAATCGAATCACTCAGGAGCAAGTCAAATTCTTTCCTGCCTCACCTTTACCAGCTCATGATCATCCTGGGTTCCCAGGTGATCTTTGGCCATTCCTCCTTCCAACAAACAGTAAGGCATCTTCACCACTTTTTAGTTGTTCTACACATTTTCATAGCTCAACAACACAGTGTAGCGATTAACAATCTTGACCTGTAGAGGTTTGAAAAACTTAGATAAACCCTTACATTTCTTCCAACCCTTTTTCACCCGTACCCAATCACCTTCTACAAATTGTTCCTTGATATCACCATCCAATTCTTCAAACTTCCAGTCACTATACTTCTCCCTCACTACTCCCTTCACTAGTATTGTTCTGGATTTCCTCCCTCTCATGATATTAAATTTCATTTTGCCAGTGACACTATTAGGAATGGTGTAATAAGCCCATGCCATTTTTCTCCCAGCCACTCTCCACTGTCCTCCTTAACATAAAGCCAACTGTATTCCCTCCTTTAATGTTCTGTAAATTTTTTCACAAGGTCATTGATCTGGGGGTAATAAACTGACAACCTTACAAGTTCTACTCCATATATCCTCAAAAAATCACTTGTCACTTGAGATGTAAATTGCACACCATTGTCTGTTACTATGATTCCGGAACACCTTCTCTTTCCCAAACCTCCACCTAAAACTTAATCACATTCTGTGTTGTCACTAGATCCACAAATTGAATTTCAGGCCACCTCAAAAAGTATTCACAACCACCATTGAATACATGGGACTAAAACCCAGGACATTATATGGCCAATTTTCCTTCAAGGAGCAATCATTTTTTTCCGCTTCAACAGGAGGCAATCCCACTGTCCTTTGCGATTTATCACTTCATGCAACAATCTCTTACCATCCTTTCCCCATCTTTGTCAAGCCAAAGCCACCAATATTCCGCTTTCACCCTCTGCTTCGTTGCACTCATTCCACCATGGCCTTCATGAGCCAGCAACAAGATACATGACTTTAATGCTTCTGGCACCACCAATAACTCCCCTCTTAACAAAACTGCACTCTCCATTGCCAATTTGTACTAACGTTCTGGAATGACTCCACCTTCTCCGAAGTCTTACCTTTAGCCGGCCACTCAATATTTGTGCCTCACAACCTCCTGTAATGTCTCATCATCCTTAATAGCTTCTAACCATTCCTCATGCCCTATATGACCCTCCGTAGTGGCGTATACATTTGTAGCCAATTCCCCACCATCACCAACTTCACCATTGCCTCGGTCACTTATTGGCAGCCTCGACAAACAGTCGGCCACTACATACTTTTTCCCAGGCATATATTCCATGGTATACAATAATTCCATTATTCTTAGAACACAGCACATAATTCTGGATGACGCTTGACACATCCCTCTATTGGTAAATACATCATCTAAGGGTTGTGATCAGTGCATATCAGAAATTCTCTTCCACACATAAATAACTTGATGTGATTCACTCCTCCCCACACTATCTCGCCAGAGCTCCCTTTCTATAGGACAATACATACGTTCTGCCGGTCTCAGTGGTCTCGAATCATAGGCAATAGTCACATCTTTCCCTTGCCTCTGTTGTAACAGTAAAGCACTCAAACCCATGCACTGGCATCTGTACACACTATGCTTTTATCACGTGTATCATAAGGCTTGAGTGCAGCAGCAGATGCAATTTTTTTCTTAAGCTACTTAAGCTCCTGCTTACATTCAACACACCAATCAAATCTGGCATTCTTCAACATCAGTTTACGCATACACTCAGTTTTGTCCGCAAACCTGGGAATGAATTGTGAATAATCTACTAGTCCTGAAAAGGACCTCAACTGCTCTTTGTCCCATTGTGGCAGAACTTCTTGAATGGCTTTCAACAATTTCAACTTTGGTGACACAGCCCTTTCATCCAATAAATATCCATGATTTTCCACTCCCATAAGTCCAGTCTTACACTTTTCTACCTTTATGGTCAACCCTCTATGCTGTAAGATTTTCAGTACTTTAGACAAGATTTCATTATGTTTTTCCTCATTCTCTGCAAAAATTAGTATGTTGTCTTGAAAATGTTACATTACTTAGCCCCTTGAATAACTGGTGTATCGCTTTCTGAAATACAGCCAAAGCTGAAGTCAGTCCAAAAGGCATGCGCTTGAACCTGAATGCACATTCAGATGTGAAAAATGATGTGAGATGTCAGGGTGCGTAGCAATCTGGTGATATGTGGACTACAAATCCAAGGTGGAAAATGTTGTTGCCCCCTTCATTGTCATCCGCATTTCACCAATATTGGGTACTGAATGTCTGTCTACCTGAATGGCTTTATTATGGTCGTACAGGTCTATGCACATCTTCAACTCTCCTTTTGATTTTTTAGCTAAAACCACTGGGACTAACCATACTGAGGCCTTAAATTGCTTGATAATGTCAGTTTGGTCAATTTATTTAACTCTTTTATCAAAGGCTCCCTCATCATCAAAGGCACAGTGCGAGCTTTGTGCACAGTAGGACAAACCCCTTCCTTCAAAACGATTTTGTGAGCAAAACCCCTGAGCAAACCCACAAACAGTTAGGAGCGCACCTGCCTGACATCCCAGCAATTAATCTGCCCCATTGCATCATGGTAGATGTAGTATCTTCAAAAAACGAACTCCATTAATTTTTAAATATTTCACCTTTAAGTAGGTACAGCCTTTACTGTGCATCTCTGGACACATGTGTTTCTGGGTTAGTCCCTTCTTCAGCAGAGAACATATTTGTGGGGTGCTGGGAATGCTGCCATAAATCACCCGGTTTCAGTACCTCTTTCCTGGCATGCTGGTGCCTGCTCCAGAGCTCGTCAGCCCAGTAGCTCAAGGGAGCCTTTAAAGTCACAAACAGTTAGGAGCGCACCTGCCTGACATCCCAGCAATTAATCTGCCCCATTGCATCATGGTAGATGTAGTATCTTCAAAAAACGAACTCCATTAATTTTTAAATATTTCACCTTTAAGTAGGTACAGCCTTTACTGTGCATCTCTGGACACATGTGTTTCTGGGTTAGTCCCTTCTTCAGCAGAGAACATATTTGTGGGGTGCTGGGAATGCTGCCATAAATCACCCGGTTTCAGTACCTCTTTCCTGGCATGCTGGTGCCTGCTCCAGAGCTCGTCAGCCCAGTAGCTCAAGGGAGCCTTTAAAGTCACAAACAGTTAGGAGCGCACCTGCCTGACATCCCAGCAATTAATCTGCCCCATTGCATCATGGTAGATGTAGTATCTTCAAAAAACGAACTCCATTAATTTTTAAATATTTCACCTTTAAGTAGGTACAGCCTTTACTGTGCATCTCTGGACACATGTGTTTCTGGGTTAGTCCCTTCTTCAGCAGAGAACATATTTGTGGGGTGCTGGGAATGCTGCCATAAATCACCCGGTTTCAGTACCTCTTTCCTGGCATGCTGGTGCCTGCTCCAGAGCTCGTCAGCCCAGTAGCTCAAGGGAGCCTTTAAAGTCACAAACAGTTAGGAGCGCACCTGCCTGACATCCCAGCAATTAATCTGCCCCATTGCATCATGGTAGATGTAGTATCTTCAAAAAACGAACTCCATTAATTTTTAAATATTTCACCTTTAAGTAGGTACAGCCTTTACTGTGCATCTCTGGACACATGTGTTTCTGGGTTAGTCCCTTCTTCAGCAGAGAACATATTTGTGGGGTGCTGGGAATGCTGCCATAAATCACCCGGTTTCAGTACCTCTTTCCTGGCATGCTGGTGCCTGCTCCAGAGCTCGTCAGCCCAGTAGCTCAAGGGAGCCTTTAAAGTCACAAACAGTTAGGAGCGCACCTGCCTGACATCCCAGCAATTAATCTGCCCCATTGCATCATGGTAGATGTAGTATCTTCAAAAAACGAACTCCATTAATTTTTAAATATTTCACCTTTAAGTAGGTACAGCCTTTACTGTGCATCTCTGGACACATGTGTTTCTGGGTTAGTCCCTTCTTCAGCAGAGAACATATTTGTGGGGTGCTGGGAATGCTGCCATAAATCACCCGGTTTCAGTACCTCTTTCCTGGCATGCTGGTGCCTGCTCCAGAGCTCGTCAGCCCAGTAGCTCAAGGGAGCCTTTAAAGTCACAAACAGTTAGGAGCGCACCTGCCTGACATCCCAGCAATTAATCTGCCCCATTGCATCATGGTAGATGTAGTATCTTCAAAAAACGAACTCCATTAATTTTTAAATATTTCACCTTTAAGTAGGTACAGCCTTTACTGTGCATCTCTGGACACATGTGTTTCTGGGTTAGTCCCTTCTTCAGCAGAGAACATATTTGTGGGGTGCTGGGAATGCTGCCATAAATCACCCGGTTTCAGTACCTCTTTCCTGGCATGCTGGTGCCTGCTCCAGAGCTCGTCAGCCCAGTAGCTCAAGGGAGCCTTTAAAGTCACAAACAGTTAGGAGCGCACCTGCCTGACATCCCAGCAATTAATCTGCCCCATTGCATCATGGTAGATGTAGTATCTTCAAAAAACGAACTCCATTAATTTTTAAATATTTCACCTTTAAGTAGGTACAGCCTTTACTGTGCATCTCTGGACACATGTGTTTCTGGGTTAGTCCCTTCTTCAGCAGAGAACATATGTGTGGGGTGCTGGGAATGCTGCCATAAATCACCCGGTTTCAGTACCTCTTTCCTGGCATGCTGGTGCCTGCTCCAGAGCTCGTCAGCCCAGTAGCTCAAGGGAGCCTTTAAAGTCACAAACAGTTAGGAGCGCACCTGCCTGACATCCCAGCAATTAATCTGCCCCATTGCATCATGGTAGATGTAGTATCTTCAAAAAACGAACTCCATTAATTTTTAAATATTTCACCTTTAAGTAGGTACAGCCTTTACTGTGCATCTCTGGACACATGTGTTTCTGGGTTAGTCCCTTCTTCAGCAGAGAACATATTTGTGGGGTGCTGGGAATGCTGCCATAAATCACCCGGTTTCAGTACCTCTTTCCTGGCATGCTGGTGCCTGCTCCAGAGCTCGTCAGCCCAGTAGCTCAAGGGAGCCTTTAAAGTCACAAACAGTTAGGAGCGCACCTGCCTGACATCCCAGCAATTAATCTGCCCCATTGCATCATGGTAGATGTAGTATCTTCAAAAAACGAACTCCATTAATTTTTAAATATTTCACCTTTAAGTAGGTACAGCCTTTACTGTGCATCTCTGGACACATGTGTTTCTGGGTTAGTCCCTTCTTCAGCAGAGAACATATTTGTGGGGTGCTGGGAATGCTGCCATAAATCACCCGGTTTCAGTACCTCTTTCCTGGCATGCTGGTGCCTGCTCCAGAGCTCGTCAGCCCAGTAGCTCAAGGGAGCCTTTAAAGTCACAAACAGTTAGGAGCGCACCTGCCTGACATCCCAGCAATTAATCTGCCCCATTGCATCATGGTAGATGTAGTATCTTCAAAAAACGAACTCCATTAATTTTTAAATATTTCACCTTTAAGTAGGTACAGCCTTTACTGTGCATCTCTGGACACATGTGTTTCTGGGTTAGTCCCTTCTTCAGCAGAGAACATATTTGTGGGGTGCTGGGAATGCTGCCATAAATCACCCGGTTTCAGTACCTCTTTCCTGGCATGCTGGTGCCTGCTCCAGAGCTCGTCAGCCCAGTAGCTCAAGGGAGCCTTTAAAGTCACAAACAGTTAGGAGCGCACCTGCCTGACATCCCAGCAATTAATCTGCCCCATTGCATCATGGTAGATGTAGTATCTTCAAAAAACGAACTCCATTAATTTTGACTCCAGAGATGCACAGTAAAGGCTGTACCTACTTAAAGGTGAAATATTTAAAAATTAATGGAGTTCGTTTTTTGAAGATACTACATCTACCATGATGCAATGGGGCAGATTAATTGCTGGGATGTCAGGCAGGTGCGCTCCTAACTGTTTGTGACTTTAAAGGCTCCCTTGAGCCATTGGGCTGACGAGCTCTGGAGCAGGCACCAGCAGGCCAGGGAAGAGGTACTGAAACCGGGTGATTTATGGCAGCATTCCCAGCACCCCGCAAATATGTTCTCTGCTGAAGAAGGGACTAACCCAGAAACACATGTGTCCAGAGATGCACAGTAAAGGCTGTACCTACTTAAAGGTGAAATATTTAAAAATGAATGGAGTTCGTTTTTTGAAGATACTACATCTACCATGATGCAATGGGGCAGATTAATTGCTGGGATGTCAGGCAGGTGCGCTCCTAACTGTTTGTGACTTTAAAGGCTCCCTTGAGCCATTGGGCTGACGAGCTCTGGAGCAGGCACCAGCAGGCCAGGGAAGAGGTACTGAAACCGGGTGATTTATGGCAGCATTCCCAGCACCCCGCAAATATGTTCTCTGCTGAAGAAGGGACTAACCCAGAAACACATGTGTCCAGAGATGCACAGTAAAGGCTGTACCTACTTAAAGGTGAAATATTTAAAAATTAATGGAGTTCGTTTTTTGAAGATACTACATCTACCATGATGCAATGGGGCAGATTAATTGCTGGGATGTCAGGCAGGTGCGCTCCTAACTGTTTGTGACTTTAAAGGCTCCCTTGAGCCATTGGGCTGACGAGCTCTGGAGCAGGCACCAGCAGGCCAGGGAAGAGGTACTGAAACCGGGTGATTTATGGCAGCATTCCCAGCACCCCGCAAATATGTTCTCTGCTGAAGAAGGGACTAACCCAGAAACACATGTGTCCAGAGATGCACAGTAAAGGCTGTACCTACTTAAAGGTGAAATATTTAAAAATTAATGGAGTTCGTTTTTTGAAGATACTACATCTACCATGATGCAATGGGGCAGATTAATTGCTGGGATGTCAGGCAGGTGCGCTCCTAACTGTTTGTGACTTTAAAGGCTCCCTTGAGCCATTGGGCTGACGAGCTCTGGAGCAGGCACCAGCAGGCCAGGGAAGAGGTACTGAAACCGGGTGATTTATGGCAGCATCCCCAGCACCCCGCAAATATGTTCTCTGCTGAAGAAGGGACTAACCCAGAAACACATGTGTCCAGAGATGCACAGTAAAGGCTGTACCTACTTAAAGGTGAAATATTTAAAAATTAATGGAGTTCGTTTTTTGAAGATACTACATCTACCATGATGCAATGGGGCAGATTAATTGCTGGGATGTCAGGCAGGTGCGCTCCTAACTGTTTGTGACTTTAAAGGCTCCCTTGAGCCATTGGGCTGACGAGCTCTGGAGCAGGCACCAGCAGGCCAGGGAAGAGGTACTGAAACCGGGTGATTTATGGCAGCATTCCCAGCACCCCGCAAATATGTTCTCTGCTGAAGAAGGGACTAACCCAGAAACACATGTGTCCAGAGATGCACAGTAAAGGCTGTACCTACTTAAAGGTGAAATATTTAAAAATTAATGGAGTTCGTTTTTTGAAGATACTACATCTACCATGATGCAATGGGGCAGATTAATTGCTGGGATGTCAGGCAGGTGCGCTCCTAACTGTTTGTGACTTTAAAGGCTCCCTTGAGCCATTGGGCTGACGAGCTCTGGAGCAGGCACCAGCAGGCCAGGGAAGAGGTACTGAAACCGGGTGATTTATGGCAGCATTCCCAGCACCCCGCAAATATGTTCTCTGCTGAAGAAGGGACTAACCCAGAAACACATGTGTCCAGAGATGCACAGTAAAGGCTGTACCTACTTAAAGGTGAAATATTTAAAAATTAATGGAGTTCGTTTTTTGAAGATACTACATCTACCATGATGCAATGGGGCAGATTAATTGCTGGGATGTCAGGCAGGTGCGCTCCTAACTGTTTGTGACTTTAAAGGCTCCCTTGAGCCATTGGGCTGACGAGCTCTGGAGCAGGCACCAGCAGGCCAGGGAAGAGGTACTGAAACCGGGTGATTTATGGCAGCATTCCCAGCACCCCGCAAATATGTTCTCTGCTGAAGAAGGGACTAACCCAGAAACACATGTGTCCAGAGATGCACAGTAAAGGCTGTACCTACTTAAAGGTGAAATATTTAAAAATTAATGGAGTTCGTTTTTTGAAGATACTACATCTACCATGATGCAATGGGGCAGATTAATTGCTGGGATGTCAGGCAGGTGCGCTCCTAACTGTTTGTGACTTTAAAGGCTCCCTTGAGCCATTGGGCTGACGAGCTCTGGAGCAGGCACCAGCAGGCCAGGGAAGAGGTACTGAAACCGGGTGATTTATGGCAGCATTCCCAGCACCCCGCAAATATGTTCTCTGCTGAAGAAGGGACTAACCCAGAAACACATGTGTCCAGAGATGCACAGTAAAGGCGGTACCTACTTAAAGGTGAAATATTTAAAAATTAATGGAGTTCGTTTTTTGAAGATACTACATCTACCATGATGCAATGGGGCAGATTAATTGCTGGGATGTCAGGCAGGTGCGCTCCTAACTGTTTGTGACTTTAAAGGCTCCCTTGAGCCATTGGGCTGACGAGCTCTGGAGCAGGCACCAGCAGGCCAGGGAAGAGGTACTGAAACCGGGTGATTTATGGCAGCATTCCCAGCACCCCGCAAATATGTTCTCTGCTGAAGAAGGGACTAACCCAGAAACACATGTGTCCAGAGATGCACAGTAAAGGCTGTACCTACTTAAAGGTGAAATATTTAAAAATTAATGGAGTTCGTTTTTTGAAGATACTACATCTACCATGATGCAATGGGGCAGATTAATTGCTGGGATGTCAGGCAGGTGCGCTCCTAACTGTTTGTGACTTTAAAGGCTCCCTTGAGCCATTGGGCTGACGAGCTCTGGAGCAGGCACCAGCAGGCCAGGGAAGAGGTACTGAAACCGGGTGATTTATGGCAGCATTCCCAGCACCCCGCAAATATGTTCTCTGCTGAAGAAGGGACTAACCCAGAAACACATGTGTCCAGAGATGCACAGTATAGGCTGTACCTACTTAAAGGTGAAATATTTAAAAATTAATGGAGTTCGTTTTTTGAAGATACTACATCTACCATGATGCAATGGGGCAGATTAATTGCTGGGATGTCAGGCAGGTGCGCTCCTAACTGTTTGTGACTTTAAAGGCTCCCTTGAGCCATTGGGCTGACGAGCTCTGGAGCAGGCACCAGCAGGCCAGGGAAGAGGTACTGAAACCGGGTGATTTATGGCAGCATTCCCAGCACCCCGCAAATATGTTCTCTGCTGAAGAAGGGACTAACCCAGAAACACATGTGTCCAGAGATGCACAGTAAAGGCTGTACCTACTTAAAGGTGAAATATTTAAAAATTAATGGAGTTCGTTTTTTGAAGATACTACATCTACCATGATGCAATGGGGCAGATTAATTGCTGGGATGTCAGGCAGGTGCGCTCCTAACTGTTTGTGACTTTAAAGGCTCCCTTGAGCCATTGGGCTGACGAGCTCTGGAGCAGGCACCAGCAGGCCAGGGAAGAGGTACTGAAACCGGGTGATTTATGGCAGCATTCCCAGCACCCCGCAAATATGTTCTCTGCTGAAGAAGGGACTAACCCAGAAACACATGTGTCCAGAGATGCACAGTAAAGGCTGTACCTACTTAAAGGTGAAATATTTAAAAATGAATGGAGTTCGTTTTTTGAAGATACTACATCTACCATGATGCAATGGGGCAGATTAATTGCTGGGATGTCAGGCAGGTGCGCTCCTAACTGTTTGTGACTTTAAAGGCTCCCTTGAGCCATTGGGCTGACGAGCTCTGGAGCAGGCACCAGCAGGCCAGGGAAGAGGTACTGAAACCGGGTGATTTATGGCAGCATTCCCAGCACCCCGCAAATATGTTCTCTGCTGAAGAAGGGACTAACCCAGAAACACATGTGTCCAGAGATGCACAGTAAAGGCTGTACCTACTTAAAGGTGAAATATTTAAAAATTAATGGAGTTCGTTTTTTGAAGATACTACATCTACCATGATGCAATGGGGCAGATTAATTGCTGGGATGTCAGGCAGGTGCGCTCCTAACTGTTTGTGACTTTAAAGGCTCCCTTGAGCCATTGGGCTGACGAGCTCTGGAGCAGGCACCAGCAGGCCAGGGAAGAGGTACTGAAACCGGGTGATTTATGGCAGCATTCCCAGCACCCCGCAAATATGTTCTCTGCTGAAGAAGGGACTAACCCAGAAACACATGTGTCCAGAGATGCACAGTAAAGGCTGTACCTACTTAAAGGTGAAATATTTAAAAATTAATGGAGTTCGTTTTTTGAAGATACTACATCTACCATGATGCAATGGGGCAGATTAATTGCTGGGATGTCAGGCAGGTGCGCTCCTAACTGTTTGTGACCCTGAGCAAACCCAACTCATTTCTGATTACCTCAGGAAATTTCTCTTGCCACTCTTTGTCACGCACCACATTCACATCTGACAAAGCCCCCAGCACCTGATTGGGATTGTTGGGATCTAGCTTTCTCAACAAGTCCCTGTTGAGGTCACCCCAGCAAACATGACCCATCCTTGGCAATGTATACCTTGAAACACGTCTCCTTGCCCTGGAATCCCAATGTGCACAATGTACCCCAACAGCTCTATGGGTTTGTTCCCATACGCCCCAAGATTGATATCTGGCTTTAACTTTTTATGCTTAGGAAATGTATCCAAATATTCCTCGCAATCAAAGTGTTACAGGCACCCGAATCAGCCATTGTGCTTATAGGCACCCCATCCACCTTAATGGTACAAAAAGGATGCAATGCATCAGTAGCAACTCCAACTTCACTGATTTGTAAAAGAAATTCTTCTTTTTGACCTCCCAAACCTTCCTCACCTACCATGTGAACTGATCTTTTAGATTTAGAAGGATTACCTCTCTTTCCTTGGCAAACCCTAGCAAAATGTCTTTTGGTTTTATACTCCCTACACACTTGCCCAACTGCAGGTCAATTTTGATTAGCAGCTATGTGCCCTTTCAGCCCGCACTTATTGCATGAGTAAGTAACCCTTTTGATCTGACTAATTTCCCTGTGAACAGTTTCCCTTTTGTTCTTTACTGTTGTAGATGGGTTAGTCTGCACCATTTCCACTTTCCCTGCACTATTCATTGCTATTTACATGAGACCTTCCTCTGTATTCTCTGCTGTTTTTGCTATATACGTGGCCTTCACCAGCATCAAGTTCTCTGTGTTGAACAACATTTATTTCTGCCATGAGCTCTTTTTAAAAACCTAAATCTTTCCTCAACCTCATTTTTTTCCATTGATTAAATCCAACCTCATTAATACCACAGCATAATCATCACTACCTGAATCCTCTTCATCCTCCTCTGGCACTGGTAGATGTATTAGAACACAACGCCTTTCTACTCCTAAACAATGTTTAAACATAGCCATTTTGCGAGATGCAGTGAATATATCACCCCCAACTGCTTCAACGTACGCCTGAAATCCGTGCGTCTGTTATGTTTTTTTCTACTACATGTTCCCCCTAAATTCAGGTGGATGGCACATTCAGACTCTTACATGAAAAGAGCATTGCTGTGGATTTGTATATATTTGCCCAAAGTGAATGGGGTATGCTACACTATGAAATCCGGATCGCACCCACACAAGGATAAAAGCTATTGTTAATTTCCAAATTGTACTCAAGTTGCATAGCTTTCCTGGAAAATCGTCTACTACTGAAAAGCCCACCTCACCATTTAACTGCTTTGACCCCATTTTTTAACACACCTAATCATATTGTGCTTCTTTTACATTTCCCTCAGTCTCCAAACCTTTCTTTTCCCTGTATCACTCTCCTCCACCCTAATACCCTACCTATCTCACCCAAATGTGCCTCTTCATAGACCTAACATTCTTCAGACCCCTTCCTATATTCCATCTAAATTACCTCAATTCTAACCCCCATTCTTCCTAACCTCTCTACACCTCTCTTACCCATCCCAGTCCTCCAGCCTTTCCAAGCCAGTTGAAACCCAGCCCTACTGTCATTCACCATCTAACCCCTTGGCACCCTTTTCCCATTCCAAACCCACATTCCCACCCTCTGCTTCCAAACACCCCATACATAATCTCCACTCACTCCATTACCTCTCTGTCTCTCACCGTTCCACTCCCTCTGTCCTGTACTTATTACTATTTCCATTGTAAAATTAGGATTGATATCTATAAGAGAATCAACAATAAATACATCTAATATGCAGGTGCTCTAGCTCTCACAACGCTTAATATCACTGAGTGCCTAGGTAAAGCGAGCTAAAACAAGATAAGAGCACTACTGAGTTCATTTAGGGCCTGAAAGATGTCTGCAATAAATTATGAATAGCAGAGTGAAGTTATAACTTGTTGCACAAAATATACAACATGCTTATTATTAAGCATCACAACTTTAGTATATGTTTAGTCCCCCTTCATTTGCTCTGTGTAATTTATGATTCAGCCAGAAACAATGTTTGTGGTTGAAATGTAAATTACAAGGAATGTGGAAATACAGCATCGCCAGTACTCTCCCCTGAACCGCTGCTAGTGAACTTTCCAGATGCGATGGGACTGAAATTGTAAAAGTACTGCAAGACGCAGGTGCTATATTCCAGATTTCTGCTGTAATTGCCATCTTTTCATGGGAAAACTAAAAATACCATGGTGTTCCAATTTCCCAAATTACCCCTCTCTGATATATAACGATTTCAGATACAGGAATAACAGTGTAGTCCAAGTAAACCCAGGACTGGCTCCACATGCGTTTAAGAAAGAATGTAACATCCTATTGAAACATACAGGGGCAACTGGAGTTGGGGGAAACATGGAAAGGAAATTGCCTTCAAACTCAACAGTCGGTTAATAGGTCCCAAAAATTGTACCATACCCAGGGCTGATAACTGGTTAAGATACTGCAATGAAAAGAAGTGAGTGCTAAGTTAACATTTTTTTCAACTCTGTCTTTGAGGCAGTCAGTCTTGCTTACATGTTGAGATGGGCTTTTTTTAATTCATGTACAAACACCTATTTGCACAGGGATTGGAGTTGTGAGTAATCTCTCCTTTCCCCAGATGAGTTTTGGCAGGTCAAATCTTCCAAAATGTACTAGAGGGAAAATACCTGATAAACAATTGTACATGCAGGTTTTAGTGTGAAGAGCACCAAAATCTGCATGTTATTTCCCATTTTAAAAGACACAACTTGTAATAGGTGATAAAGATTGCACCTTTTAAAATCACCTCCTAAATTCCATTTTCCAGTTTATCAGATTTTAAAAGGTATAACAGTTATAGCATCTCCAGCTAGCTACTTGTAATGAGGGCCTTAGTGTTGTGAACTAATTTAACACATAGGACTTACAGTTAATGATAGACACCAGCTTGCAGTAATGATGTCGCAAATACAGGACAGTTAAATGTTTGAAGATTTAATGTGGAGAATTCAGGATACCGAAAGTGCCCAGAAGACACTATCACTAGCCGAACGCTTCTCAGGCTGTCTCTCTGTTTCACAGTTACAGAACATTCCTGTGTCATAACAGAACCTAGACAACAACAACACACTATGGCCCTCATTCTGACCTTGGCGGTCGGCGGAGAGGCGGCGGTCGGACCGCGAACAGACCGGCGGTCAGAAAAATGGCATTCTGACCACGGCGGTCACCGCCGCGATCGACCGCCACTTCCCCACTCCGACTGCCACGGCGGTCATGACCGCCGGGCTGGAGTTTGCGCACTCCGGCCCGGTGGTCGTCCCAAGACCGCCAACGGTATCATGACCCTGCCTACCGCCGCGGTTTCTGGTGGTCGGGAACCGCCATGCGAACCATGGCGGTAAGCACTATCGGGGCCAGGGAATTCCTTCCCTGGCACTGATAGGGGTCTCCCCCACCCCCCACTACCCACCCGAGTCCTCCCCCCACACTCTCCACCCCCCTGCCACCCCCCGGAGGTGGTACGAACCCCCTCCCCACCCCCACCCCGACATGCACATACATGCACCCCGACATGCACACACCCCCAACATGCACATATACACAACCCCTACACACACATACACAACGGGGACACATACCCGCACACATACATGCAGACATGCGCACCTGCCGAACAGCACACATTACCCATAGACACAGCAGCACCCCCCGCCCGCATACACGCACTCACACACCCCCTCTACACACTCACACGCACACCCCCATGCACGCCCACATCACACAACACCCCCCTCCCCCTCCCCTCACGGACGGTCAACTTACCTTGTGCGTTGGTCCTCCGGGAGGCGACGGGAGCCATGGGGAGGTGACCGCCAACAGAACACCGCCAACAGAAGACCGCCACACAGATATGTGGGTCGTAATTCTGTGGGCGGTGTTCTGCTGGCGTGGCGGTGGAGGTTGACCAGTCTCCACTTTTCCGCCAACCGCCAGTGTGGCTGCTGGCAGTTTCCCGGCGGAACGCTCCCAGCGGTCGGAATGCGCACAGCGGCATACCGCCGCGGTCGGCGGTCTTCACCGCAGCGGTAACTCGGCGGTCTCGCGAAAAGACCGCCAAGGTCAGAATGAGGGCCTATGTACCTACAAACCAGTTATACCAAATGTATCCCCTTTTTTAACATTACCCCACCCACCCCTACAAACTAAACACATACAAAAATAAAATAAATAACACACATAAATATAACAAGAACACTAAAAGAAAAACCAAATTAATCCAAAAACCTTTTTTTGGTAGTTGAGTGACATATGAACTAATTTATCCAACAATCTTTTGGGTAATTGTCTAACCTGTGAACTTCTCCTTAAAACTTTGTTACTAATCTTAGACTTTGGGAGCACCCCCAAGTTTGCTTTATCACTTACCATGTCATTATTCACAAAACCTTCATCAGCATACTTACTCACTTTACAACCTGTGACAAACTCCACCACTGACCACTAGAAACCTGCACACTATTACCACAGACCCTTTTCACTTGAATAGGTTCTCTGAATTTAGACAACCCTTTCCTCAACAAAACAGGATCTTTAATGCGAACCCAGTCTCCAGCTGTCAATGTCACTGCATTTCTACGCTTTCTTATTCTAGCTAACTCTTCACCAGCTCTCATCCTTGATATTTCATCACTTGCTAACTTTGCTTTTTTTTTTTACATTTCTTGCACATTAACATCCACATCCTGAATGTCATAAACCCAACCAGTGTACAAACTTGAATTAACACACCTTCCCCTCATTACTTCAAAGGGAATCTGACCTGTTACTGATTGCGGAGTGGTGCAATACGCCCACATGGTCTCCCTAATTGCCTCCTCACAATTCATCTGAGACTTGAACGCACTATGCACACTTTCCAGTAGTACCTTATTAAATCTCTCGACCTTGCCATTAAATTGCAGACAATGAAGCGCTGTGTGTGAATGTTTGATTCCGTGTTTCTTGAAAAATTCCTGCATGACATTAGAAGTGAACTGCACACCGTTGTTAGACAACACTTCTGCTGGAGTACCCTCTCTATAAAAAACATCCTTATAGAACTTGACTACACTCTCTGTAGTTGGCGCCACCTCTCCTTTCACATCCATCCACATTGACAAATGGTCAATTAACACAATGAAATATCTCAGATGTGCAGGCTACACATGAAAAGGACCCAAGAAATCAATTGAAACTTTCTTCCACACTTTATCTGGGCTACAAGATAGCCTAGGTTCAAGGACAGAAGAAACCAAATGTTTATCACTCAAACAACATTGAGGACATTCACAAACCATACTGTCCACCTCACTATCCATTGATGGCCACCAAAATACAGCTCTTATTCATTTTTTAGTCAACGTCATGCCAAGATGCCTCGCATATGCAGTTTCCATTATTCTAGTTCTGTAACATCCATTAGGAATTAATTTGTCTCCTCTAACTAGGATTCCACTCTCCAACGATAACTCATCGGCAATTTTCCAAAACGGGTTGTATATTCTAAGTTAAACCCTTATCTCTGGGCCACCCCTTCAATACCTATCCTATGTCTTTCTGAAGTGTTTTATCTGCCTCAAAAACCATACGCCAGTCATCCAAACTCACACATACTACCTGATCCTCAACTTTGACAATTATACATTCTTCCACATCTTCTTCCATATCTTGGTCACTACCAGTATCAATAGGAAATCTTGACAAACAATAAGCTTTACAGTTATTTCCCCCTGGTATACACACCAAATCAAAATTGAATTCTAACAGTTTTACAGCCAGGCGTGCCAACCTGACCGTGGATTTCTTGATTTTAATCCCTTGAAGAATGTCTACCAATAGCTTGTGATCAGTTTGTAAGCAAAAATGCCTTCCCCAAACATAGGATCTTAATTTCTCGACACCCCAAGTACAAGCTAACATTTCTTTTTCAATTACAGAATATCTAGATTCCACTTCAGATAATCTTCTAGACGCAAATCCTATTGTTGCTTCTTTGTCACACTCATATTGAGAAAGAGTTGCTCCTAAACCATACGCACTGTCATCCACAGTTATCACAGTTTTGTGTCCCTCTACATATGGTTGTAGTGCTGAAGAAGAAACAATGTTCTTCTTGATGAAATCAAAATTTTGCTGACATTCCTCAGACCACAAAAATTCAGAATCTTTCTTTAGTAAGTTAAGAAAACACTCTGTCATGTCAGAAAAATTACACCTAAATTTAGAATAAAACTCACTCATTCCCAAGAACAATCTGAGTTGATCTTTGTCCTTGGGATGAGGAGCTTTCACAATACCTTCAACCAAGCCAGGTTTAGGTTTGATGCCATCTGAAGACAATACATGACTCAGATACTCAATTTCATTCACTGTAAACATACACATATCTTTGCTCAATGTAACCCCATTGCTGTTCAATGCACTCAAAACATGTTGTAAAATGTTATCATATTCCATTAATGAGTTTGCTAACACTAGACTATAATCCTGAAACACTACCACATTATTTATGCCCAGAAGAATTGTTGTCATCACTTTTTGAAACACAGAGGCAGCAGCAGCCAGACCAAACGGCATCCTGCAAAACTGGAAGGTACCATCAGGAGTCACAAAAGCAGTTAAGTGACATGAATCTTTATCCAGTACCACCTAATAATAAGCTGCCTTCAAATCCAATTTTGTAAACCATTTGGCCTGACCAACCGCTGTAATGAGATATTCAATTCGTGGAATGGGAAAATTCTCAGTCCATATGGGATCATTCACAGACCTCAAATCAATACACAAGCGAAGCTCCCCAGACTTCTTGGTCAAAACAATGGGCGACAACCAAAGAGTAGCATTAACTGGTTCAATGAAACCATCCTGTTGCATTTGAGAAAGAATGCAAGATAAATCACTTCTAATACTAAAGGGAACGTTGCGTGACTTGTTTTAACAGGGTTACAAACTTATGTCACCTTAATTACCTGCACAAAATCTTTGATTTCACCTACTTTATCTGCAAATAGTTCTGAAAAATCAGAAAACCAATGAACCATTTAATTGACAGTGCTCCCAACACTGTGGTTTTCTTCTATAGTTACAGGATGTTTTCTCCCAGGTCTTATTACTATACCAAAATCTGCTTGATGCCACCACTCAAGCACATTGATTCCCTTCCTAGCCACATAAACTTTTCCTTTGATACATTTGGAGGAAAAAACAATTACAGCCCAAAAATACCCAACCAAATCTATGTGAGTCCCCTCAAAGGCTGTGGTAATTACATCAGGAGGTAATAACACTTGATCACTTCACATCTCATTGAACTTGGTGATATCAATAATGGTGATTCTTGCTCCAGAGTCCACCAACAATGAAATGTCACAATTATTAATGGTAAAACCGACTAACGGATCACAATAACATTTGAAGTTAGCATTATCCTGTGTATTAACGATATCCTCAGCAAATACTAGTTCTTCAATTTTGTTATCCAAACATTGTAATTCCTCCATAGTGTCATGATTTTGCACAGCACGGACAGTAGTGTCTTTAGAAAATTGTGTCATTTGAACAATCCCTGGATGTTTACCCCCTCTATACACTTTGCTAAAATGACCCATTGTGTTACATTTCCAACATTCTTGTGACATGGCAGGGCAATTCTTAAAACTGGACATGTGCAAAGCTGAACCACATCTAAAACAAACAGATTTTCTCACCCCTTTAGATGTCTGTGCACCTCCTGACTGTGATTGATACAGACGGTTGAATTGTTGTACCTTGCTAGGGCCTTGATTGACTACTGCTAACTGTGGAATGCCATTATCAAACAGTTTTTTATCCTCCCTAGATGACTCTATGCTTTTAGCAATATCAACTGCTTCATCTGATGGTGGGTTCTTACAAGCTAATAAATGTTGTTGGATTTTCTTAGAACTGCATCGCACTGCTTATTGATCTCTTATTAATTTTATTAATTGTGATGTAAAATTCTCAAAATCATAATAAGACAGTAGAACTTTCATTTCTGTAACAAACGAATCAGTAGATTCAGAAGGCGCTTGTACTTGTGTAAAAAATGTATGTCTATGTACTACTGTCATAACAGAACCTACATAACAACAACACTCTATGAAATAAAGGCACACTTCCCATTAACCTAAGTACATACAGACCAGTTATACCACACAGCTGTTTTGGTTTACCTACCTATAAAAGGCCTAATTCATCTGTGAGAAAATGCAAACAAATTTAGCATCAAAACATACCAAAATATCAGGTGAATTAATGTTCTGGGTCCTATCAAAACTAATTATGGGGTGCCCAAAACTGGCTTGCTTCTGTCAGCCAGTGGCTGCCTATAGGCCCTGCAGCAGTATTTTCAAAGGAATTTTCTGCTATGTAAATATTTGGTCCTCAAACTCCATACCTGATTATTACGGACTCGGAGAAACTGGACCCCGAACCATCAGTGGAGATGATCTAGCTGCAGGCAAGTCCTTTGCCTGGCTTCTGCCCGCGTGCCTTTTTCTGCATGGGACAAACAGAAAAAGCTCCCCCCAGCTGAATAAAAAGACTAACTTTTCTTCCCACCAGCACCCTTTTGCCATCATACAAAAACGTGAAAAAGCACCCAGAACATTTATCACCTGCTACAAGCAGGAGCTAAATATTTGCATAATTGGGCCTGTTGTTTTACCCGGAAGGGAGAAAAACTTGCATAATTTTACCCTGTTTTACTTGGTCCCCATGTGATTCACTTGTATCCCTGTTAACTCACTGCGACATACTGACCCGAGTCATTAATTCCGACCTCGGTATCAACCTGGCGAAGTTAACGGACAACTCAGAATGAGGGCCATAGTAGCAAATTCATGAGTTATCTATTTGAATGCAAAATTGAAACATGTGAGGGCTTATTAAAAAGGAGAAATAGGAGCAAAATTATCTATAGATGAACAAAAGTTAACCTAATACTAGATAAGAGGAAAGTCGCGTTGGTATGAATCCTAAAAAGTGACCAAGTATTGAGACAATTGCTGCATGTTCTAAAATCAAGGTAAAAGAATATGGTGATAAACTAATTTCAACCTCTTCTATTTTTGCTCTTGGTATTAAGCTTTGGCTAGTTTCCAGTTTTGGTGAAAATATTTTTGTCCATTTTTCATCACTCATCAGATTATTCTTGAAGTCTTTTATTTCAAATTGCCTTATATCTGGAAACATTTATTCTATTTGTCATACTTTACAGCTTTAAAAAATATGTTCTTGATGCCTATCTTTGATTACCTTCAGATCCACCACGAATTATAATGCAAAGTCAAACTGCAAAGTCAAATTGAATATGAGATGTGTGGTTATCAATTTTTTCACGCTTATCTTCAGTTTTTGATTCTTTGGAATGATTAGCCATCTAGTAAATGCTCTTGTAGCTATCTAGTAAAGCTTGTCTCCTTGTTGGTTTGTCATTTTATTTCAGCGACGTCCCAATAAACTTTGAGCTTCAGGAGGAGGGGGTATTGGTTACATACAGTCATGAGAATTACAAAAAGCAGCAGCATGTAAGTCGGAGTTTGCATCTCTGAAACAGAATGCAGTATGTCTCTGGCCTTCGCACTCAACGCATGTTGAGACTTTGTCCCCCACTCCCCTCCCCTAGGATCAGTATTGTCTTGATTGCATTCAGCCAGAATGGTGTTTAGTAGCTTACATGGAGTGCCATCCCAGGAGAGTGAAAGGCAGGGCGTGGAAACATGGAGTAGAATGAGAATGTCAAATAAGGGGTTCTTCTTCTGCTTGAAAGACACCATTCCTTTGAAGAAGTGGGTACGGCTACTCTTTTCCAAGATGGTTGCCAGTATTTTTGTCTATTCCCAAGCCAAGGTGGTACTGACCTATTCCATGTGATATCATCTCTTGCTTTGACCATTTATAAGTAGGTTTGTCCCTGAGGTGCATATTGCAACATCTTTGTTTCCCTAATTTTATTGCCTCCATCATCATATATTAGTCAGCTTGTTCCTTATTTTTGCTGTAGTTTTCAGATGCATTTATCTCTGGATTTCCTGTTCCTAAAGACATTTTCTGGTCTCCTAACCATGATTTAGAGTGGTTTTGGTGCCTTGCTTATCATCTCCTGCAATGTTCATCATCTCCAATCAATAATTATCTGAACTGTCAGTGAGATGTTTTTCTGTCTTTTTCTTCCTGAGCTCCTCTTATGAAGGCACTTGACATCTTTTACATGTGTACTGAGTGCACAGCGCTACAATGGCTGCTGAGAGAAGTTGCCCTTCTTTCATACAGTCAAAAAGGAAACTTGAAAGACCTTCACAGCATCCAATCCTTGTCAAGCTGAGGTTCAAGGCAAGGCACGGAACCCACATGAAGCCAAACCAGCAAGAGGAACCTGTACCTGTTTGAAGACTTCTACACAGCATCTCTTGACAGAAAAAGTCTACAAGCCTCTTGCACCCCCGATTTTGCTCACCTCAAACAGCCACTCCTTGCACTTCGACTCACTGTTTGACACTACATTGCTTCACCTCATTTGAGCCACTTTGAGCTGGAGGCTGTGCAGCTGCAGGCTGCCTTTATTCATGTTTACCACCAAGTAACACCCATTTTTCAATTGAGTAATTCAACCTCTACAAGCCATAGCTTCAGGGCCTCAAAGCCTTCACAGTTAGTGCAAAATGACCTTGAAGGCCTGGGACAGTTGGGTTCGATCTGCTAATTTCATTCAAACTGTACATTGAAAGGAGGACAAACTATAATATCTTTGAACTCTTGTTGTCCAGTTTTTGATTTTGTGGTGAGTTTTCCCACTGAATACAGCCCTTTCTTTCTGCGTTATCTATTATGCCAAAGTGTGTCACTTGACCTCTTGTATACAATGTTATCTTTCTAACTAATTTTGGTTGAACTTTTACATTGTTTATATTTAACTATACCGTTTGTTTGGCAAGTTGGTGCACCCATTGCACACACACTTTCACTGAGGAAAACCTTGCAGCCAAGGTCCAGCAGCCACAGGCAAACCAAGTATTCCGTAATGAACCCAGGTTATCTCTTTGAGTCAGATTGTTTGGTCATTGTTGCAGCAGACTCACAACACACATCTACACAGGTGGCCTCTGTCTTCTACAGTGATACTACTGTAGGGTGCTACATATGTGTGACAGACAAGGAATAGTATCCTGTACGTAATACCAGTAGCTCAGAATGATATTGTTCTTCCAGGAGAACTACTTTTACAAGGATGCAGGACCTTCACCAACACAAGGGTGGCCCGCTTCATCATTGTATATTGATCCAAGGTGGGCTCACCACAAACCCTTAATGGTGTTGTAGAAAAATAAAGTGAGCTGGTTATTTTAAAAGTTCCTTTTTAAAGAAGTTGTTTTAGAATGCAAAAAAAGTTGCCCTAAGTGGGAAGGGTATGCCCAGACGTGGGTCCCTTGCTCACTGTGCCACTGGATTCAAGCTAGCCTGGCTGATGAAGGGTGATACCCTGAAAACGGTCCCAGGATGCTTGTTTCCGATCCAGGGAGGACTTGGCTTGGCAGTTCGGGCTGGACTGTTCCCATGAGGAACAGGGTCAAGACTGATTTACATATGGCTGGGTCCAAACTGGGGTGGCATGGTGAGCAAAAGAACAATGGATTAAACCCAGATCTGTGACTTGGCGTAAGTGTTTACATTGTTCAGCACTCCGTCCATCATCTTTTTGTGTTGTTTTAGAATGCATTACAGACATTAGCATATTCCTTTTCAGTCACAGGTCTACAGTACTCTATAGGAGTATCACTTATGATTATAGGAGGAGGTGCTGTGGACCCTAATATCATCCTACCCTCCCACCCCCTCTTTGGATCAAGAGCTCTCTTTCATATGGCCAAAAATTCCTAGCCCCTACAATGCACTTCTATTTCGGTGCTGAGGCTCTCAATGTGGTCTCTTGACCGATAAAATGTTTTTACAGTTGATGGCTCTGTTTAAATCATAAGTGTCTTATGACCCCCTCAAAGCTTAGGGTTTCATGTGACTTTCACAAATATTATTGCTTTGTCCTTCAGTTACAATTTGTAACCTGATTTTTTTCTTTTCACACTGCTCTGTACCCCATTACCCGGTTCACTGACCAGTTGCTTATGCGCTGACCATTTTATCTTTAGTGACCCCAGTTTACATAAAACATCATTTACATCAAAGATGAGACCCTGACAATACTTCATCGACAGCACTCTTAACAAATAAACTGGTTGACAGTGAGAAGTTCGGATGCAGCCATACAATTGCCTATCTTTATCAAAATGTTGGGTTGTTTGTTTGCTAAACACACAATTGTTATTTTTCCCTCTTCCATGTTAATTTTTCCTTTGTAGTTTTTTCTTTTTCATTTGGACACAATTCACACTTTCCTGATCAATCATTATTATTGTAATTTCTGACAATTTTGCAATCAGAGTTGTGCTGATCATAATGTATGAATAAGCATTTGTTGCACAGAGCGACTTCACTGTATACTTTATTATTTGTTTAAACAAGACCCATTCAATCAGTAGCACTGCAGACTTAACACAGAAACATTTCACTTATGTGCGAGAGTGATTATGTTGTAAATGGTAGCCACCCTACTCCAAGCAGATGATGAAGAAAAAAAACACCTGTATGAATCATTGTGTGCAGCATTTCACTTTTTCTGTATACTTCAGTATATATACTGCATAAGAAAATTGTCTCAGATTGTTTTTATTTTTCATTTCCGACACTGAGATGCAGTTTTCAATTTTCTGACCACACATCAGTTCCTAAAATGGAGCGTGACACCGTGAGAAACATAGTTATGTGGGGGTTTTTTCAGTATGATTTAAAAATAGAAATGAAAATAGATTACGCAGAATGTCAAATGGTGCATTTATAAGGCTCTGCAGATTGGATCAGAGATTTCAGTGGCCCTAAGGTCAAACTATTTAAGAGGAAATTACTGAAATTGTATTTTCGAGTCCCATGGCGCTGCTGTAACTTTTAAGGATAAGCTCAATATCCTGCATTTTTTCAGCTGTAACTTCAACCAGTTATTTAATGCAACAATAGGATTGTGAAAGTACTGCTTGTTTTTTTAGGGTTGTATTGTAATGTATTGCAGCATTCATATAGTGCTTACTACTCCTATATAGGACATTGAAGCACATGCCTACATGAGTAGTGTTAGAAATTGGGTTTCTGGTTGGCAGAGGTATGCACCCTGTCCAAGCAGGATCCACAATCCTAGTCAGGGTAACTCATAAACACACCCTAAATTAACCTGTGCTCACTCTCTAGTAGCTTAGCACAAAGCAGGCAGGCTAAACTTAAGAGGCAATTTGTAAAGTATTTGTGCAACACTTCAAATAGTAAAACTGTGGAAATACCACATAAAACGTTACCACACCTAATTAAATAAATACAACTGCATTTGATAAATAAAACAAGACCAACACAACAGAAATCCAATAAGTAGAACTGGTGTTATGAATTTTTAAAGTATAAACAGTAGAATATTGTTTGAGCAAACATTTTGGTAATGCTTTAGAGGCACAGAAGTCAGCACTAGGTGACTTTACAGTATATTTGCATTTAAAAGCCTAAAAGAGACGTGCTAATATGTTTTTTTAAAGTGTACATGTTTTGAAATATGGTGGACATTGTGCCTACCATTGGTGGAGATTGTGCCTTCCATGGCAGACTCTGTGCCCAACTGTGTTTATTAAAATGCTAACATGATTTATGATGATGTCTACAAATATTAATCGTTAGAATTAATTATTATGACTAAAAGATAATTAAGATGTATGTTGATTTATATGAGTTATTAGTTCAAAGTTACATGTGTGCAGAAACATAAATGCACATCTCAGTCATAGCTAATGCAATGCTTTAACAAAGATTGCAATTAATATTGAAAAGGCATCTTTTGCATCTTCTATGATATAATAATAATACATTGATGAGTTTGCATACTTATGTGTGTTTTATAAAAAAAACAATATTAATGCTTTGAATGTCTTGTGTTAGCTTAACTAGGCCTGAAGTTATATATTGGCAGCATCATTGTAGGATTAAGTCATATCTTTCCCTTTAACCTGAAGTTTTCCATTAGGTTGCTTCACATGTTTAGCAAAGAGTTCTATTGTATTAAGTGTAAGTTCATTCTGCAGCGACCTTGGATGTTGCAACACTAGAACATGAGAACTGGAAAGTAAAGCAGTACCATTGTTTAAATGCTTGTTCCCATGTGAAAGGAGAAAACTGAGCCATGGGAAGATTTTGGAATTTATCAAGTAATGTACAGAGTTGCTAGTTATTGCCAGTGTCACACAGAACAAGAGATGACTTCAGACCTACCCTGAGAGAATTTGGAGATGCTGTACACCTAATAGGTATTATATTTTTTATTGGATATTGATCTTCCTACATGATGTGGGCCCACTCAATCAATCAATCAACATGCATTGGGCATTCTTTGTTAGGAAGAGACTTTGCAACATTTAGTTAGTCTCCTTTTGGTCCTAACACTGTTAAATCCCTTCTTGATCCTTCTAATGCTAATTGCCCCTATGAATGTCAAACTGTTAACTTGTCCTTTCCATGCTCCTGATGTGCAGCTTGTGTTCTGCTATTTCCCCTGATGATGCGTCTGATGAATTCCGATGATTCTGAACTGCTGACAAACCTGAATTGTATGCAGATCTCTGGAGAGGTATAATCAATTACAATGTTATTTGTTCCCTTGCCTTATTTTAACAGGCTTAGCATGCTGACAGCTGTTCATTATTTTTAGTTAGTCTAAGTTAACCCAAGATAAATGAATTTTCCAAATTATTTTTGCCCTCTTTTTTCTTTTTGCTTTTGCCCACATGTATTAGCCCGTTCCCATACATGCTTGTCCTAATTTGCAATAGTAGTAGGGATAACCTTGCCCATAAAATTTGATGTATTGATCTGTGGTTTTGTATTTGACTAATGTCACCATCTAATGATGTGAAATCTGTTTCTGTTGCACACATTAGATCATTGCTTTTGTGTGTAATTCTTTTGGAATGTTTAATGGTATTGATATTGAGTAGATTCAACCCGTTTCGCAGATCTGGCCAGCCTATGGTTTTCATTTATTTGTACAATTTAGTATTGTGCACTATTCATGTGACTTTGGCTTTGAGGTTATAATAAAGCTTTAAAACTTTTCACAGATTGGAGTTTTGTTTTCATGGCCACATTGGCTATGGTGTTTACATTTGTTGTGGTAGTGATTGAGTTTGGAATGATTGTATGTGGTTAACCACACTCTTCACTTGTTCCAAAGATCCCGTCAACAAAGCAGAGTTATAGTTTTGTCCCAGGCGGAGGGGAGAACCATATATTTTGATTAGTGTTAATAGTAGTGGCAAAATGTGGTAGTAGAGTGACGGTTATGTTCCTTGGGAGGGGTAACTGTGATTGTATTCCACACTGTGAGTTGTTCTTTGGTTAGTTTGAGAGGTTGATGAAATTCCAGCATTGTGTTGCAGGTGTACAGTATCTGTATGAGTATGGTTTTGTGCTTACTGTGCTTTTGCTAAAATTGCAGTGAAGGGTGATGTTGTGAGGTGTTTGTGGAGTTGTCGTACTTGAAGTGATTGTGGCGATTTGTGCTAAAAACAATTTCATGGTGGTTGTTGTTTATGGGTCCGTGGTGGCCTAAGACTCCGGAGTTACACACAAGTGTATGGAGACACTTGTTTAATTTATTGTCTACAGTGAGGTGTTGGTTATGCTGTACTGTTGACAATACCTAGTTTTCCTTGAGTAAGTTTTTGGTTGGTATTAGGTAAATCCTGAGTACACGTGTAGGATCTGTTTCAACCAGGGTGAGATTTGCTAGTCAAGTTTCACTTTTGTAAATGCGAAAGCCACAGTCAGAAGTGTAGCCCCTACAGCTTTCAAAGTGTTTGAGTCCTACCCATAATGAGCAGACAGGTTTTTGGTTTTTAGTGCTCGCGATACTTTGCATTTAGAGTGTGTATGCATAGTAGTGTAAGAGACAGTTGCGAAGCGACTTGCAGCTGTTGACTGTAGTGAGTGTGACGTCATTTGTTCCATGCTAGGATAGGTCAATTATGCACAAGTATTAGTGGACAATACTGTCTTGTTATTGGTTGAGGACAGCTTGCAAGAAGGATCGTGCAATTGAAAATTACTTCCTGGTTTCTTTAGAATTCTCATTTGTGGATTGAAATTATGTAAAAATTACATTTTTCAAAGCTTTAAGAAGTGCGTTGAGAGGAGATGTTTTTATTCCAGTTAGGGAGGGTGAGCCAACACTGCAGGAGGGATCTCCAGCATATGAGGTGATAGAAGCGAGAGGGGTTTTGGAATGCATTTGCATCAAACAATGGTGTAAAATTACAGAGAAAGAGGGTTTATTGGCTTTCCCATGTTATGCAACCTTTAATATGAGGATTCTTGAAAATTTGAGGAGGATATTGTGCAAATTAAAAACTCCCCCGAGACCCTCACAATTTGAAGCTCTTGCTATTAGGGAACTAGTTGCGAGACAAAAGGAAACACTGAGATTTGAAAATAGAATGAGAAGGGCAGAAAAGACATTGGCATAAGCTAGATGGGATGAGGGACAGAAAATCTGGAGATGAGACAGGCTAGAGGGAGTAAATATGTTTCCAGCTATAACAGAAGAAAGTGATGGGAATACAAGGCCGAATATGAAAAAGAAGCAGACAGACAGAACAGAGCAGAAAGCTGATGGAAATAGAAAGACAGCTGCACCAGAGAGTGACACAGAAGACAAATTTATAAGTCAGCTTTTGATGAGCTGTCCCCCAGCATATTATGCAGCTGAAAGGACCGCACAAAATGTAGTCCTGAATGTGCCTACAACTCTAGTTTGACAAATTCCGGCTCTGGCAGTCCCAGGTTTACCTGATAGTTCAGTGACACAAGTGTGTGCAATTTATCCATCAGGTCCAGTTGTTAGCACAGCACTTCACATAACAGCCCCAGTTATGAACCAGACAGTGCAAAATACAGGGGTGAATTAAATGGAATCTACACCTAATGAGGAAGCAACTGTACAGAATATTAACCAGAGACAGACCATGCCCATGTATTCTCCAGTTTTGACAACCCCAAATATGGCCCAAATCAATTGTGACAGACTTTTGGTACAGTATTGACAGGTCAAAGTGCAGGGATGATGATTCCGCAAAATCAGATGAAAATGACAGGACCAGAAGCATTAACTGTCCCTGTAGCAATAGGACCAGTTGTCCCACTGTATGCTTCAGGAAATACTGGGAGTAGCCTCCAGACCCCAAATCCAGTGTCTGCAGTAGTTTCACCAAACTCAACTAATTCAGAAATCGAAAGCTTAGCTACATCTCTTCCGGCTATGACACCCATGCAAATTACTGGTCCCAACCATATGTTAGATCAGACAGGCCCAATAATAGATATAAGGTGTCCTCCTGGAATTCCAGTTTCACTCATGCCCTCACCAGAACAGATTGTGAGATTACCATGTAATTCCCTACAAACTATGACACAGGAAAATAATATTAGTCTGCAGTTATTTTCAGCAGAGCAACTGACTGAGTGGTTGAACAGTCTAAGTGGAGCAACAGAAATAACAAACAGTAATGTCAAAATAGAAGAGACTCCAGAGAGAGATAGAAAGGAGAATTAAATGAATTAATTGAAGGAAAATGAATTGGAAAGATTATATACTTACAATGAAGGTTGAGTGCAAGCAGAGTGTTGATTGGCCAACTAGTGATCCTTGGAGAGACCGAGTAACAGGGGCGCCGTCTGAAGAGGTAATGAAAGGGTGTTACAAAGTGATTGAATTTCTGAAGGATATAGTTCCCTCTAAAGATGTTGATTGGCAAAGGATTTCCAGGACAGCACACAAAACAAAGGAGTCGATTCATGCTTACTATGAGACTGTTGCAAGCATTTAAACATAATAATGGTTCTGAGGTTATTGAGCTGAAAGACATGAGTCAATTTGTGTTCAGCTATGTGCAAGGATTGAAACCTGAAATTAGCAGTATGATCCAGAGTCATTTGATTTGCTGGCAGAATAAACCGATTGATGAAGTGCTGAAGTATGCTAGGTATTGTAGTGATGAAATTGAAATGAAGCAGAAAACGTTAAAGGAGAAAGCCATGGTGATACAAAATAAGTCTGTCCAAGCAGGAACACAGAGTCCGCAAGGAATGGTGAGCATTAGTGGGATGCATGGTATGCAACAGCAGGGTAACAATGTGCCTCAGTTCAGAGGTAGAGGACGCAGTGTTCTGATAGATCAGAGTGGTAATGTGGTTGACATGTAGTTGCTATAGAAAATGCTTCCATGTCACACTTGTGGAAATCCCGGACACTGGAGACGGGATGGCCGTACAGTAATGATAATAATTTGGTGCAGAAAGGTGGTGTTTCACAAACTGTGGACAATAGTCAAGTTCAAATTCAGAAGGTCCAAAGATCCCAAATTCAAAATGTGGCTGCTCCTACTGAATTGCCACAATTGCAGGTCCCCCAACAAATGCAATTCCCTCAGCAAATGCAGGTTCCACAAGCCCCTATGCAATGGCAACCAATTAATGGATCCTCAGCAAAACATGAATCAGAGAGCAAACCCAAATGTGAATCAGTCAATCACACAATATCCATTAATTGATTTCAGTGGTGATGAAGTGCCAGAAACATACAATAGTGACAGCTCAGATGAGGAAAAATGTGTACTGACTGCATCCTTAGAGGTGGATCAGCGTTGTACCAGTGTAAATGTAAATGTTATGGGACATGATGTTTCATTCCTGGTTGACACTGGAGCAACACGTTCCACTGTCAGAACTGCAGAAGTTCCAAATGGGCCCTTGTCAGGAAGAAAAGGTGGTAGGAGTAACAAATCAACATTTGACAAACCTGATTTCAGAACATATTCCAGGTAAAATAGGGTCCTTTGAAGATTTGAACCACTTTGTGGTTTGAGTTTGTTAGGACATGACCTATTGTGCAAACTAAACTGTTTCATCAGTTGTAGCCTCAATGGAATAGCAACTCAGACAAATAGTGATGATGAGAAGACCAGCAAAGCTGATTAGATGTATCCTCTCATTTCGTTGTTTCCTGTGAAGACAGTTAATGATTTGCCCAAGGAATTGTAGGGAATGGTGGTGGTGAAGGTTTAGGATATTTTAGGAAAATATATTGGTCTCATAAGAGGTGTTGAGCCTCTTAAAATAACAATAAAGCCAAATGCAGTGTTTCCCAAGATCCCTCAGTATAATATGGCCGAAGAAGTAATTGCATGAATTACTCCTGTAATTGATAATTTTGTTGAACAGGGAGTTTTGGAGGAAGTCATGGGAAGCATGTGTAATTCTCCTATTTTGGGACTGCGGACACCCAATAGAAAATACTGCATAGCCCAAGATTTAAGAAAAGTGAACAAACTTGTTGTTTCATGTTGTCCTGCGATACCAAATCCTGACGTGATTTTGTTTCAGATCCCTTGTGAAGAGGAATGGTTTTCTGTCATTGACTTGTGTCAGGCATTATTTTCCGTTCCGCTCCATGAGGAAAGTCAGTTCTTATTTTCATTTAAATTTGGAAGCTGTGTATATTCCTGGCGTCACACGCCTCAGGGATATGCGAAGTTCCCATCCATTTTTCGTCAGATCTTGAAAAAGAATTTGGAGTACCTGTACATACCCTTTCATTCAGTGCTGGTTCAATGTCATGATGGTCACATCAAGCACACATGAAGCCTGTAGGAGAGATACCATTGCCTTATTGAACCATTTGGGTAAAAATGGGCATGCATAAAATATCCTGCACAAAATTACAGTATTGCCAGAAAGAAGTGAAATATAGAGAAAGGAGCAAGAAAGGTGTCCCAAGAGAGAGCTGCAGCAATCATGCAAATGAATCCGCCAGTGACACAGAGAGATGTCAGAATGTTCCTGGAAGTGGCCGGCTATTGCTGCCAATGGATCCCAATATTTTTCAATGATTTCTAAGCCCTTTACAAAAATTGGCACACAAATGTGTCTGATCCATCACTTGCATGAAAGCTTCCTCCGAGCTGAGAGAAATCCTGTACCGAGTACCTGCTCTGGGAATGCCATATTGCAATAAATGCTTTTCATTGTTTTGCCATGAAAGTGATGGTTGTGCACTTTCTGTTTTGACGCAGTTACATGGAAGGGTCAACAGACCAGTGGTTCATTTCTCTGCTACAATTAATCCCATAGCTGCTGCTTTGCCCTGCTGTTCAAAAGCAGTCACAGCCATGGGTGTCAGCATCGGACAGTGCAATGGCATTGTCATGGGTCATCCACAGAATGTTTTTGTCCACCACTCTGCTGAGATTCTTTTGACTTGAACCAAAGCCCAACATCTGACCAATGCTCACTTAATCTGTTATGAGCTGGTAATGTTGGGTTCACCGAATGCGACTATCAAAAGGTGTACCGTACTACTTTTACCTGTAGTTGATGACAATGTGAATGATGAAAATGAAGTGGAACATGACTGCCTCAATGTGACTGAACTATGCACCAAACTTAGACCGGATATTCAAGATGCCCCATTAGAAAAAAATGATTTTGTCATGTTCGTTGATGCCTCCTGTCTGAGAGATGATAAAGGAACTCTGAGAGCTGGTTATTCAGTTTGTTCAGTCTCCGGAGTGATAGAAGCTTCATGGCTTCAAGGAGTCATTTCAGCCCAAGTAGCTGAATTTGTGGCTCTTACAAGAGCATGCTGTGCCTCTGAACAGCTCAAAGTGACCATTTTCACTGAAGGTATGGGTTTGGTGTGGTTTACAACTTTGGACAGTTGTGGTCCTAGAGAGGTTTTATGACCTCTTCAGGATCACCAATCCAAAATGGTGAAATAATCTATCAGTTATTGAAAGCATTACAATTACCAGTAAAAACTGCAGTTGTGAAATGTGCAACACATCAGAAGTCAAATGATTATATCTAGTTAAGCAATGCCTATGCTGATCAAGTAGCTAGATTCTATGTGTCCCATTGCACATCTTTTAATGAGGAATGGAATGTTGGACGCAGCACCAGAGACAAACCAAAGTTTTCTGATGACAGCAGTTGACACCTGGGAAGAGGATAAGAGATTACAGGAAAAAGTTCCTGAAGAGGAGAGGTTGGAGTAGAGCAAGTTTTGTTCAGAGAGATGAGAATAATGATTGGGTTTCAAATGAGGGAAAAGAAGTGTTGCCAAACAGCTTGTTGCCTTCAATGGTGAGGTTTTATCATGGACAGGTACATCTTGGCAGGGATGCAATTATCCGAACGTTCAAACAGACATGGTACAACCCCAGATCCAGAGTAGTTGCAGAAGCAATGTGTCACAGATGTGTAATGTGTCAGCAGATGAATGTTGGAAAACACACTGGGGTTATTTGAGTCACATAGGCAGATCAGGTGGACCCTTCAACAGAATGCAAATAGATTTCATTGAGATACCTGTATGCCATGGACTGAAGTGTGCATTGGTGGATAGAAGCTTATCCAACATGCAGAAATGATAGTCTCACTGTTGCAAGGTTACTTTTAGGGGAATTGATCCCGAGATTCAGATTCCCGGCTTCTTTGGAATCTGACGAAAGATATCATTATAATAATTAGGATATCAAATTGTTGTGTGCAACATTTACAGATTGAGCAAAGACTGCATTGCAGTTATAGACCTGAGGCATATGGATTGGTCAAGCTGATGAATGGAACTTTAAAGTCTTGATTGGCAAAGGTATGTGCTTCTACAACATTGAAATGGCCTGATGCATTGCCACTTGTTTTGATGAGCCTGCGTAACACTCCTGACAGGAAGACAGGATTGTCGCCACATGAGATTCTCATGGGATGTGCCATGAGACTACCAGCCATACCTGTAAATCCACCTGTGAACATTAAGATGACTTAGTGCTGGATTATTGCAAAGGATTAGCTGATGTGGTTCGCTCTTTGTTTCATCAAGTGGAAGAAGCAACAGTTCAACCGCCACAGGAACAATGTCACGTTCTGAGTCCAAGTGAATGGGTCCTAGTAAAAAAGCAGGTTAGAAAGAGATGCTTGGAGCCGCGTTGGAACAAGCTGTATCAAATTGTTCTAGTGACTATGACAGCTTTGAAGTGTTCTGGTCTTCCGAACTGGGTTCATGTGAGCCACACACAAGAAGTTCAATGTAATCTTGAAGATACAGTGCCTGTTCCTCTAGAGTCGGAATCAGTGAGTGAAGGGGTCCAGGTTAGCCAAACTGTAAGGACTGGACAAGTGGCTGCTGCAGAGAGTGGACAAACTGGTGAGAGTCTGAGAGCATCAAAGACTGTTGGAGGTGCAGGAGAGGCAAGTAAAAGTCAGCGGGCTCCTGCTAGCTCAGTCAACATTGCAGCACCTGTAGTGCCTGAAACACAAACTGTGAGAGGAGATCAATGGCCCTACTAAAAGTCCAGACCCAGTTGCTGATGTACTTCTAGCAATTATCGAAGTGACAGAGGATTTTGATAAAAGTGACAGTGAAAACAGTGCAGCAAGGAGATCAAAGAGAAAAAGGGTGCCAAGCTGCAGATACTTTGCACCTGAATGGACTTACTTTGCTGCAAATGAATGGGAAAACACATTTATTTTCTTTTGTTTTGACCATGCCTATTCAGCTGAACACTCTGGAACTTGAAATCACACTAGAGCTAAATTTTGAAATAACCTTGCTAGTTGATGGACAGAGACACTATATGATGGAAGTGCTAATCAGTGATTACCAAACAGTAATTTATTAGAGGCATTTTATTTTAAACTTTTTGAGAACTTGTTAGTAAAAACTTAATTAATAAACTTTTTTGAAGATCATGAACTGTTGTAAATAAGTGCAAAAAGACTGACGTATTTTTGATTTTGCTTTATTAATGATAGGAAGAAAAGTAAACGTGTTTATAAGCCGCTTCACATTCTTTTATTTTTGTTTTTGTTTTTTGAACTTGGTATGTTTGGTCGGATTTTAGACAATCCATGAATCTGGATCAAGGTAAACTGAGTAAATGTTAATATGTGGGTATTAGGTTAGCAACAGTGTGTGTGGTTGTAAGCATATTGGTGATTGTCATATTGAGTGTGTCAGTGAACAACAATTTAGAGAGCACAGTTACACCTGTACATGGAGAGACACATACAAAACAAGATCAATTGTATGAGGATGAAAGATTGCTTCATCTTGACAACTCAAAGGGAGATTTGTCATCTAATGTGTACTACAGGTTACTGTCTGGATACATTGAAACAATGGATGTGAGTGATTGCTATGTGCGTATGCAGATTCCTTCATCTGTATAGGAAGGAATTGCATGAAAATAGTCTGCCTTCGATTTATGGTATTAGTTGTACCTTGTTATTAACACGTCTGTATAATCAAGAGTAAATCCAGTATTTCTACTCTAACTATGATGTTGCCTTTTCTTTTGTGCCTATTAATCATCATCTGAGTAGGATTATTAAGGCTAACAACATTGACATAGTGGGAGGTTTCTTTGAACCAACACTAACCATTGGCATCGCTTACGCTCACAAAAATAACCTGACATTTATTCTCACACAAGTATAGAAAGGTTGAATTAATCAAGTGGATGACAAGAGAAAGGCAATGAAAACCAAAATAGAAAAGGGAATAGTTTTACAGGATTGTCAGAAAGATGCTACACATCTTCTAAGAGGTGATACACAAGGACGCTTAGCTTTAGATTGGCAACATGTACTGAAGCTATATATATATAGGCCGCAGTCAAAGATTGATAATAAGTTGGCAGGGAATAGTGAATATAGACATGTGTTTCTGTTTAAGAATATTTGGAAGTTTATGTTAAATGGATAAGACCGAGCCATACCAGACGTTCATTTAATTTATGGGAAAAATGCCTATTACAAACTGCTGAAAGGCTGGTATGGTACATGTTATTTAGGCGTAGCTTTTCCAAAAATCTATCATGTGGAAAATTTTGACAATCCAGTCTGGAAAGGGAAATCTAATTCCAGAGCAAAGAGAGGAGCTAATACAACAGAGATTACAGGTGACATTTATGGTGCTGTGATTCCATCAGAAAAAGTGATCTATTATTGCAGATAAGATGTCAACTGATTATGCAGGTGCTATGCTTTTAGTGGACACTGAAAGGGTTGCCATGAGATTAAGTTTTTGCAAAATCGTCTTGCGTTAGACATCCTATTGGCGAGTCTGCAAAGTTTTACAGGTAGAACATTGTTACACTTTTATTCCTGTTATCAGTAAGGAGATAAGTTGATTCATATCAAGCATGAAAAACCTGAAAAATTACCTCAAAGATCTGGAAGAGACACATACCTGGGAATCAATAGGTAAGGGATTGTCTAATGTTGGATCATGGTTTGGAGATCTAGGGAAGGGAATTTTAAGAATGATCCTCAGATCTTTATTGATTGTGACTATATGATTTATTGTTGCACTTGGACTTTTACAAATTTCTTTAAGAAACAAAGAGCTAAGAATAAACAGAAGAGGGAAGAAATTGAAATGGAGAAAATGAGGAGCAGTATTATAAGAACCTTAAGAGAATTGAGAATTTCAGTAGACCGAAGCCCTCACGTTGTAAAACAAGCACACTTTGAGTTGTCTCATTGTAAATGGAGGTATCCTTTTGTGAAGGCATAAATTGCAATCAGGGGAGGGATTGTTAAAGTGAACATTCTGGTAATGCTTTATTGTCACAGAAGTCAGCAGTAGGTGACTCTATATTTGCATTTTAAAGCCTAACAGAGATGTACTCATATGTATTTTAAAGTGTACACATCTTAATTTATGGTGGACATTGTACCTACCATTGGTGGACATTGTGCCTACCATGGAAGACGCTGTGCCCAAGTGTATTTATTAAAATGCTGACATGATTTATGATAATGTCAACAAATCTTAATCATTAGAATAAATTATTATGAGTAAAAGATAATTATGATTTATGATGATTTATGGGTTATTAGTTTAAACTTACATGTGTGCAGCAAAATAAATGAACATCTCAGTCATAGCTAATGTAAAGATTTAATAAAGATTGCAATTAATGTTTTAAAAGTTTTTGCATATTTTATGATATATTATTATTAATACATTTATGAGTTTGCAAACTTATGTGTGTTTTATTTAAAACAATATTGATGTTTTGAATTTCTTGTGTTAGCATTACTAGGCCAGAAGTTTTATATCTGCAGCACCATTTAAGGACTGAATTATTTCTTTCCCTTTCCCCACCCCAGACAAGTGATCAGAGACAGGCTTCAGGCACAGGGCTAAGAGCAGGAAATGCCAACTTTCTAAAAGGGACAGGGTCAAGACTGAGTTGCATATGGCTGGGTCCAAACTGGGGTGGCAGGGTGAGCAAAAGAATTGATGGATTAAACTCAGATCTGTGACTGAATGTTTGATTGATTCCGCATCCCGTCCATCATTTGTGTTTTTTGCTTTTGTCACCATAAGCGCACTGGGTATGCCCAGACATGGGTCCCGGGCTCACTGTGCAACTGGATTCAAGCTAGCCTGGCTGATTAAGGGTGATACCCTGAAACCGGTCCTGGTATGCTTGTTTCCGGTCCAGGGAGGACCTGGCTAGGCAGTTCGGGCTGGACTGTTCCCATGGGGAACAGGGTCAAGACTGATTTGCATATGGCTGGGTCCAAACTGGGGTGGCGTGGTGAGTAAAATAATTGATGGATTAAACCCAGATCTGTTACTGGGGGTGAATGTTTGATTGGTTCTGCATTCCGCCATCATTTGGGAGTTTTTCACTACCTAACATGTAAAACGTACAAATACATGTCCTACTGGCTACCTATGGCTGACCTTAGGGGTGACTTTTATGTAATAAAAGGGAAGTTTAAGGCTTGGCAAGGGTTTTTAGATGCTAAGGCAACATGGCAGTGTGACACTGCATTCAGGCTGCAATGGCAGGCCTTGGACATGTTTAAGTGGCTACTTAAGTGGGTGGCACAATCAGTGCTGCAGACCCACTAGTAGCATTTATGTACAGGCCCTGGGCACATGTAGCACACTTTACTAGAGACATATAAGTAAATTAAATATGCTAATTGGGTATATGCCAAACAAACCAGTATTTAGGGAGAGAGCACAGGCACTTTAGCTCTGGCTAGCAGGGGTAAAGTGCACATAATCCTGAGGCCAACAAAATTGAATTCTGCAAACAATTCAGGGAAAAAGGCAAAACATTTGGGGGTGACCCTATAGAGAGGGCCATTTCCAACAAATAGCATGCTACGATATATAGGGTGTGTGTTTGGAAGGATATTGGGCCTGATTTAGATCTTGACAGTAACAGTCCTGCTATCGACTTTTCCAATGAAAACCTGTCCACTGTCGCGATGGTCCGCCCGTCTTATTTAGAAGTTGGTGATCCCACAGAGGAAAGCCCGTTTAAGAACCCCTGTATCCGCCAAGAAACATTGCTGCATTGACGGCGGGAGGGGAAAAAGTAGCTGACGGCTGAACCCCAGACACCCTTCCCGCCGTGCAGATTTAAATGTGTCTTACAGAAAAAAGTGGCGGTCTGACCTCCATGCCTGAGTTGGTGGATTTGGGGGTAAAGTGGTAAAACCTCACCTTTTTTCTTCATTCCACCTCGGTCTTCGACTGGACATGTCTGGACAATACCTGCTGTCACTGCAGCCACCGTCCCATGGAGAAAACACACACACCCATTGCTGGACTTGAAGGTAGGGATGGCACACTGCCAGAGTATGTTGGGTGGACACTGCACAGCCGGTTGGGCCACTGCAGGGATATACATGTTACAGTATTTTTTTTAAATTACTGTGACATGCATATGTGGGATAAACAATGGTGTCACACATGGCTGGGGACACACTGGCACAACATGCATATCTCACACATACACAACTGTCATTATGGTGTCATCATTCATTGTAAAATGAATGCTGGCACCACAGTGACGGTGCACTCACACTGGACAATGGTGTCCATGTATGCCCATTGCAAGGAGACCTGTACGGGTAGGGTTGTGCTTTCTGTTGTGTATGTGTGTCTGTACACATATGTGTGCGTGTGTGGATTGGCTATTTGAGGTGGTGGGAGTGGGTGGCATGGTTGTGTCTGTATGTGTGTCACTTGAATGTGAGACTGATGTTGTGTATGTTGTGTTGCCGTGTGACACATTCAGCTCTGTGTAGCTGTGCTTGTGTTTGTGTACCTGGGTGTGTAGTTGTGTTGGTTGTTGTGGTTGTGTCATGTGTCGTTGAGGTGTCAATGGTGTGGTTATGTTGTGTAATGGATGTATGTTAGTGTGTGTTTTTGGCATGTACGGGTTGTGCTGTATTGGAATGGCAATGAGTTATTGTGTGTATGTGGTGTGTTGTGTAGTTTATAGAGCAAGGGTACACATATGGCTAAGGGACAGTTTGTGTGTGTCACTTACATCTGTTCCGTAGCCCCGCCATACTACGAAGTCCACTGAATTTCACTGCTGTCTCCCTCCATCAGCAATCCGTCACCATTCAATCCTCTAGCAGAACTGTTTCTACTGGAGCAGGACCAAGTCTGATTTACAAATGGCTGATATCTGTCTAGAGTGACATAATACGGCGCAATACTGTTTCTACTGGAGTAAAACTAAGTCTGATTTGCAAATGGCTGATATCTGTCTAGGACGGCACAATACAGGAGGTGGAACACAATTGTCTTGACTGTCTTTTCGGGTCTGCTGTCGACGCAGCTTGGCGGTAACATCGCCAAGATCTAAATTAGACCCCCTGTTTTTGTTTCAATACTATGTGGAAGTGTTACCATGTCATGCGTGATGACCAAAGAGGTGTAGTTATCATGTTATGGGACACAGCACATACCAGTGTGTTGGATGATGAAATGTAAGAGATAGACATGCAGGTTTATGATTTTCAGCATGCTGTTAGCTTTGAACAGCTCTGCAGGTTCCTTTATGGTATTTCATATGACATAGTCCGCTTAGCTGGTTACTGCACTGGGGTGTCCTATCTGAGATTTTGTGTACAGTTGTAGTCCTGAGCTGGCATGGTTGGAGGGAGAGAGAAGAGGAGAGATCTGTGGAAATGCCCATTTTTATTATCATCCCATACCTGAGTGTCTGTGTGAAATATAAAGAAGCTTTCAAATTGTATAACTATTTGGGATCTGCAGTGAATGGACTATATTAAAGTTCATTTGCTGATGTTTGGCATTTGGCTGTGCATTGCTGGTGATGGACAACCCTCATAGCAGATGTGTATTATGTGAATTTATTAGGTATAAGTTACTGTTTGTTGCTGACTGCTGTGTAATATCGTTTTAGTATTATTGTGTGCATTAACAGTTATATATGGAAGTTCATAATGTCATGATGACCCATAGGTCAGCCCTTTTTTGCTTACCTGCATAATAAAAGCATTTTTTGGGTGAGTTATTTCCAGTCCATGGGTTGTAAGTCGAGGATTGTGCTTGAGAGTGTGATTGGTTCCTTGGCTCTGTTGCTTGGCTGCAACCGGTGCATTTATCTGCAAAAGAGCCAAGTTTTCAACTGTCTTTGGAAGTACATGTGGTCTTGGGTGCTTCTAGTGCTGGCTGGTAGTGAATTCCAGAGCTTGGCAGCTTGTACTGAGTAAGCAGTGCCTCCCACAGATTTCTTATGGAAAAGTGTTATGATAAGTGGTGCAAACTGGAACCCAGTGTTTACTGTGATGATATGAAAGCACAGTTGTGTACATCTCATATGTAGTAGTCTGTGCAATCATAGGTTTCATCAAATAATACTGCAGCTGTGTTTCTAGTAGATGCTTCTTTGAAGTCCTGTACTATGTGTTGAACTTCAGTTTTTGTCAATGAAAGCAGATTCTTGTGCTGTCTTACATTTTCAGTGTTGACATTTGTTGTATTGGCACGACCACAATATCCCATTAGAATAAAATGTAGTGCATCCGTAATGGATGCACTCGTTTTTATTGCTTTCTTTAGAGTATGTATAATGTATATCCCAGTTAGGTTAACAGGGATTTCCCTTTTTGTGTAGCTTGGTTTTTTGATGTTTTGGGATCTGTGAATGATATAATTATACAAAAATGATTTCAGTGTTATAGGTTCACATCGTTTTGAGGAGAGTTTACACTTATTTTAAATTACTGTTAAAAACATATTTTCGGTTACATATCCTTTTCTTTTTAAGTTGTAAAACTTTAACACTTGAATGGAAATTTCAGGATATTTATGGTTCATTAAGTAGTTTGAAAGTGTTTCTTCTATTATCTGTATTGGGAACATAGCAGGAGTTTTAATTATAAATTTATCTGGGGGCATTTTTATAGTTTCAGGTGTTTGATTTATTTTTGAAGGTAAAGTATACTTTAACATTCAATAAATAAATGTGCATGTATTTAATATTACTTCTGTCAGATACTATAACATTCTTCCCTCTCCTCAGGCATTATCGAAGAGGTTTAATTGTTTAGCGTCAATTCTATTTATACCCCTCCATAATTATTTGAGGGTTTCTATTTGATAATTTCTCTGCTTTTGAATGTTATTGGTTTAGTAAGTATTTTTAGGATTTTGTGCTCTGTGTCATTAGGTAAACATTACTTTATACTGAATATATGTTCAAATTATTGTTTTGTAAGTTTGCTTTAGAAATCGCTTTTGAGGCTTGCTGTGTGTGTTTCATTTTTCTAATATGTGTTATCAATATTTTAGTACACTATGGCAGTCATTACAACATTGGCGGTAAAAGCCACTTACCGCCGTGCAGAAGACCGCCAACACACTGCCGCGGCCGCGGAATTCCGCCACAGCTATTATGACCCGCAATTCATAACCGCCAAAATTCAGACACCCACACAAGTCCGCCACACCAAAGGTCAGTGATAAACTGGCGAAAACAAAACCTCCACCGTCACGCCAACAGAAATACGCCCACACTATCACGACACACGAATCCACGCGGCGGTCTTTCAACCATGGTATTCCATTGGCGGTACACACCGCTGCGCTCAAAATACACACCCATTTACAAAACACTACCACATTGGACAATTCCAAATACACACACCTGATACACATACACACACCACTCCCACGCACCCAATACAATATAAAACACACACCCACAACCCTCACAAACCCCCGCAACAAAAAATTCCAAAGAAGGCCAGAGAGAGAGCACCAGCAAGAACAACAGCAATCACAGGCACACAACACCATCACCCACAGAACTTCCATGCACCTCACACAACACACCACTACATATCAGCACACATATCACCACACACTCCACCCCACACATCACCTACACCACCCCATGACACGGCAAAGACACCCCAGGTTCTCGGAGGAGGAGCTCAGGGTCATGGTGGAGGAAATCGTCCGGGTAGAGCCACAGCTATTCGGATCACAGGTGCAGCACACCTCTATTGCAAGGAAGATGGAGCTATGGCGAAGAATAGTGGACAGGGTCAACGCAGTGGGACAGCACCCAAGAAATCGGGAGGACATCAGGAAGAGGTGGAACGACCTACGGGGGAAGGTGCGTTCCGTGGTCTCAAGACACCACCTGGCGGTTCAGCGGACTGGCGGCGGACCTTCTCCCCCACAACTAACAACATGGGAGGAGCAGGTCTTGGAGATTCTGCATCCTGAGGGCCTCGCAGGAGTAGGTGGAGGAATGGACTCTGGTAAGTCAAATCTTAATTATTACAACCCCCACCCTACCTGCATGCTATCACATACCCCCACCCTCACCCTCACCCCAGCACCCCAACTCCTCACATATGTCCCAATATCACAAACCATTCATCCCAACACCAAGCCCTGCATGCAACAAAGAAGCATGGACACCCATCACTAAAGTATGGCCACTGCATATACCCATACAACCACCTAAACCATCCTCACACAAGGTCTCACACAGGAATACAAGCACTGGGGTACACGGTCACCCACCCATTGCACACCATGACACCCACAGATGTAATAACCATCCTTTTATACCCCTGCAGGACCCCTACCCAACGTCACCGGACAGGAGGGTCCACACATGTCCACACCACCAACAGAAGAGGCCCACAGTGATGACAGCACCTCTGTCAAACTGGATCTAGATGACCAGCTCGGCCCATCGGGGACCTCGGAACAGTCGGTTCCCATCACCCAGTCACAGGCCACTACAGACCTTCCACCCTCTGGAAACACCAGCACAGCACCCACCCAGCGGGCCCATACCTCGATCCCCAGGACACATCAATCAGCTATGTGTCCACCAGTACAGGGAACCCAGGATAACCCACCACCCCAACAACAACAGGGACCTGGGGGCAGTGGTAGTGGCCACACGGTCCAAGGGACGGAGGCCCAGGAACACAGGGGAACTGGGAGGGCTGCTGTGCGACAGGAGGTGGACAGGCCAAGGGAACCCACTCTCTATGAGGCCCTCTCCTCCATCATGGGAGCCTACCACCACTCCAAGGAGACGATGGCAACGGTACTGGCCAAGTTTCAGGAGACCCAGCGCCTGCAGGAGGAACAGTATATGGGCTTCGGGGAGGAACTCAGAACCATCAGCTCCACCCTGGGCACCATCGTAGGGGTGCTGAAGGAACTTGTGAACACCAGGAGGGACACTGTGGCACTACAAGGGGCCCCTGACACTAGCATGGATGATGAACTGCCCACCATCTCCGCCGGCGCTAGTGGAGAGGATGCCCCGCCACAGGATCTCCACACCAGCACCCCACCCCCTGCAGAGGGAGAACCACCCCGCAAACGGTCCCTGAGATCCAGGACAAAGACAGAGCACGATGCCAAGACCCCCGCCAAGAAATAAGACCGCCCTGATTGTCATCCTACTGTCCTACTTTGTCACCCTGTCCATACTGAAACTGCCCCAGCTCCACTTCCTATGCCCATATGGGCAATGCACCTGTGAGACTAATAGACTGGACTCTGCCATGGACATTCCTCTGCCATCACCCCTCGCCATTTCACTACTCCCTCCAATATTGAACACTTAAATAAACACACTTAAAGCACAAAACAATCTGGAGTCTGTCTGTGATTTTGAAATAGTGTATTAGCAATTACAGTGACAAAATGCTCTTTCAAGTTTAATGTCAACATACCTATGTCACACAGCTCTAGTCCATGAGGAATCTAAGCAGATGTCACACAGTGGGACCCACATCTGTGAAATCGTAAGGGAAAGTGACAACTCAGTGACCATACACTGGGTGAAAACGACACACAGTAGAGAGGTAGTAGTGTTAAAGTACATGTAGTAGGCAGGTTTGTATTCTTACCTGTGTCTCACTGGAAATATTGCTGGATCACGGAGTCCCTGTTGTGCATGTCTTCTTCCCCTGCTTCCTCGTCTTCACTGTCCACAGACTCCACAGCTGCAACAACACCGCCATCTGGACCATCCTCCTGCAGAAAAGGCACCTGTTGTCGCAAAGCCAAGTTATGAAGCATACAGCAGGCCATGATGATCTGGCACACCTTCTTTGGTGAGTAGAATAGGGATCCACCTGTCATATGGAGGCACTTGAACCTGGCCTTCAGGAGGCCGAAGGTCTGCTCGATCACCCTCCTAGTTCGCCCATGGGCCTCATTGTAGCGTTCCTCTGCCCTTGTCCTGGGATTCCTCACTGGGGTCAGTAGCCATGATAGGTTGGGGTAACCAGAGTCACCTGCAAATGGTGAGGGACAACTGTTAGACACGCACTAACCTGGAGGGATATACCCAGACAACCATTCCCACTGACTTGCTTCCAGGTGCTCACCTAATAGCCACACACGGTGCCTCTGGAGTTGACCCATCACATAAGGGATGCTGCTATTCCGCAGGATGTAGGCGTCATGCACTGAGCCAGGGAACATGGCATTCACATGGGAGATGTACTGGTCTGCCAAACATACCATCTGTACATTCATTGAATGATAACTTTTCCGGTTTCTGTACACCTGTTCACTCCTGGGGGGGGTACCAAAGCCACATGTGTCCCATCAATGGCACCTATGATGTTGGGGATGTGTCCCAAGGCATAGAAATCCCCTTTCACTGTAGGCAAATCCTCCACCTGAGGGAAAACAATTTAGCTCCGCATGTGTTTCAGAAGGGCAGACAACACTCTGGACAATAAATTGGAAAACATAGGCTGGGACATCCCTGATGCCATGGCCACTGTTGTCTGAAAGGAACCACTTGCAAGGAAATGGAGAACTGACAGCACCTGCACTTGAGGGGGGATTCCTGTGGGATGGCGGATTGCTGACATCAGGTCTGGCTCCAACTGGGTACACAGTTCCTGGATTGTGGCACGGTCAAGCCTGTATGTGATAATAAAATGTCGCTCCTCCATTGTCGAGTTGGAAATGAAGCCATGTGGGCCCCTGAAATGGCGGCTGCCTGACCTGTAAAGTGGGACAATGGGATGTGAGGTAACTGCGCTGGCGTTGTACACCGTCGAGGTAGGCGGTCGAAGACCGCGGCGCAATGCTGCATTGGTTAACATTGGACCCTATGGGTCCCAGGAGCCAATGGCAATGTACGCCGACGGTGACGGTACGCACCGCCGCGGACTTGACCGCCATTTTCTATAACTTCAATCACTTGATACCTGATCTTCGACAGGAGAGGACCTACACTGCAAGTGCTGCTGTGACCTTGGTCTGGAAGAGACAATGGCTCGAGTGTCTGGGGAAAGGGCCCCTGCCTTCACATCGGAGGAGTTGGAGAAACTCGTGGATGGGGTCCTCCCCCAGTACACGCTACTCTACAGTCCTCCAGACAAACAGGTAAGTACACTGGGACCATGCTGTATGGGCTATGCCTGTGTGGAGAGGGCTGGATGTAAGAAGGAAGGGGGGAGAGTGCTGCGTGCATGAAAGACGGTGAATGCATGTGCCACATGGCAGGGGTAGGGATGGGGGCCAATCACTTCGACGGTGCAGTTGGTAATAACTTCTCTTTTTCCCCTGTACATTTCATGTAGGTCAGCGCCCACCAGAAGAAAGATATTTGGCGTGCCATTGCCAAAGACATCCGGACCCTAGGGGTCTACCACAGACGGAGCACCCACTGCCGGAAAAGATGGGAGGACATTCGCCGCTGGAGCAAGAAGACGGTGGAGGCTCAGCTGGGGATGGCCTCCCAACGTGGGAGGGGTGCCTGTCGCACCATGACCCCCCTGATGTTCAGGATCCTGGCAGTGGCCTACCCGGATTTGGATGGGCGCTTGAGGGCATCACAGCAGCCACAAGGGGGTGAGTACACTCTCATTCTGCTGACTTTGCGCACAGTGGAGGTGTCTGGGTGGGGGAGGAGGGCTGTGGGTTTCCCTAGGCCAGGACGAGTTCCATAGGCAAGGCCCCTCTGTATGTCAGGCCATGTGGCACCCCAGCCCACCTCTGTAGAGTGCCAAGTACAGCTAGTCATGCCCCTGTGTCATCTATGTGTGCAGATGTCGTCCATAGCCTTGTAGGCCATTTCCCATAAATAGAACAGTGGAGCCCAAGAGTGCGGCGTAGTGCAGGGGGCTTCTGTGTCTGTTGTGTCCGCCAACGGTAGCAGTAATGCATGCACTAAACATGTCTTTCTTCTGTCGTTCCCCCCCCTTTTTGTGGTCTCCCTGTTCTTGTGCGCATTAGCATCATCAGGCGGAGGAGCAGTGGCAATGGATCACGAGGGAGGTGCATCCCACATGGCCCTGGTGGGCGACACTACGGAGTCTGAATTCACCAGTGGGATGGAGGGCGAGGGGAGCTCCACGGCGGAGACAGGAGCTGACACCAGCGACACAGACTTGTACTCTGATGGGAGTCCGCTTGTGGTGGCGGCAACATCTGTGCCCCCGCATCTACAGGTACAGTCACCACCCCCCCTACCAGCACCGCCCTCCCAGCAGCCCCTCAGCCTTTGCCCTGTGCCCGCTCACCCAGGAGGGTGGGCATCACCTTCGCTCCAGGCACCTCAGCCCCTCCCCCAGTCACTACTGCTGCCCTCAGTGAGGAGGCCATTGACCTCCTCAGGTCCCTCACTGTTGGGCAGTCTACCATTTTGAATGCCATCCAGGGTGTAGAGAGGCAGTTGCAACAAACCAATGCATTCCTGGAGGGCATTCATTCTGGTCAGGCGGCCCTTCACCGAGCTTTTCAGACTCTGGCCTCAGCACTGATGGCAGCCATTGTCCCCGTCTCTAGCCTCCCCCCTCCAACTTCCTCAACCCGACCCAATCCCCTGTACCTCAGCCTATCCCAAGCACACCTACAGACCAACATGCATACACGTCAACACCCAAGGAAAGCTCAGGCAAACATAAGCACCATACATCCCCCAGGCACTCACGCAAGCATCACACACATGCAGACACACCAACATCCACTGCCTCCACTGTGTCCCCCTCCTCCTCGTCTCCCTCCTCCCTCCCAGTCTCGTCTACACTCACACCTGCATGCACTACCTCTAGAGCCACTATGTCCCTCTCCAGCACACCCACCACCACACCCCGCTCACGTGCAGTCACCACCCCTACTACCATTCACACGTCCCCTATGTCCTCTCCCAGTGTGTCTGTGACGCCCCCTCCCAAGATACACAAACGCAGGCACACACCCACCCAACAGTCATCCACCTCACGACAGCCTCCAGCGCGTGCACCTTCACCCAAAGTCACCAAACGTACACCTCCTACAACCACCACCTCTTCCTCCACTCCCAAACCCCCTACAACTACCCGTCCCAGTGTGTCCCAAAAACTTTTCCTGTCCAACATTGACCTCTTTCCCACACGTCCCCAACCCCGTCCGTCTCATAGGTCCCAAACTAGTACCTCAGCCACAACATCTCCGGGACCAGTAGTGCCTGTAGTCACCGGAATCTGGAGTGCACCGGCCGCCAGGGCAGCCAGTGTGGCACGGAGCCACAGCACAGAAAGTCCCCCACCTGTGAAGCATCAGAAGTTGGCCAGTGCCCGGCGGGAGAGGGTGAAGACTCCAGCCACCAAAGCCGCTCCCAGGGTTCCCGTTGGGAGTGTGGAGTCAGCTGTGACACCTTCCAAGGTGGGGAAGGGCCACAAGAAACCCGGCAGGTCTGGGAAGAGCTGCACGGCGGAGAAGACCGCCATCATCCCCGCTGCCCAGGAGGCCACCGCCAGCACCAGCCCAGCTGCCCAGGAGGCTGCCGCCAGCACCAGCCCAGCTGCCCAGGAGGTCACCGCCAGCACCAGTCCAGCTGCCGAGGAGGCCACCGCCAGCACAGGCCCAGCTGCCCAGGATGCCACCGCCAGCACCAGTCCACCTGCCCAGGAGGCCACCGCCAGCACCAGCCCAGCTGCCCAAGAGGCCACCGCCAAAACCATCCCAGCTGCCCAGGAGGCCACCACCAGCACCAGCCCAGCTGCCCAGGAGGCCACCACCAGCACCAGCCCAGCTGCCCAGGAGGCCACCGCCAGCACAAGTCCAGCTGCCCACGATGCCACCGCCAGCACCAGCCCAGCTGCCCAGGAGGCCACCAACAGCACAAGCCCAGCTGGGCCATGAAGGACCGCCAGCAAAAAGGCCCGCTGGGCCATGAAGGTCCGCCAGCAAAAGGCCCGTTGGGCCATGAAGGACCGCCAGCAGCTGAGACCCTGCAATGGAGACCACCATCTGAAGCACCGCTGAACAGGGCACCGCCATCTCAAACTAACTAAACTTCAGAGGGTGAAACCGTGAGTGCAATGGTGCTCCTATTTCCTAATATTCCTAAGCCCGAAAATAGTACCCACAGTGCTCAAAAACTAAGGTTGCACCCCCCACACCTTGACTGATAACAAAAATGACTTTTGTTCACCGCCATCTCAAACACCGCTGAACAGGGCACCGCCATCTGAAGCACCGCTGAACAGGGCACCGCCATCTCAAGCACCGCTGAACAGGGCACCGCCATCTCAAGCACCGCTGAACACGGCACCACAATCTGAAGCACTGCTGAACAGGGCACCGCCATCTGAAGCACCGCTGAACAGGGCACCGCCATCTGAAGCACCGCTGAACAGGGCACCGCCATCTGAAGCACCGCTGAACAGGGCACCGCCATCTGAAGCACCGCTAGCCCATGAGCGGCAGGGGCACTGACGCAGCTGAGTCCGTCACGGGGTGAATGATGCACTCTGGGCACCATGCCCCCTCCAGAACCTGTGGAGACTGACATCCACTACCTCTGTCCTTAACAGGATGAAGCACTCTGGGCACCATGCCCCCTCCAGAACCAGTGGAGACTGTCATCCACTACCTCTGTCCTTAACAGGATGAAGCACTCTGGGCACCATGCCCCTTCCAGAACCAGTGGAGACTGACATCCACTACCTCTGACCTTAACAAGATGAAGCACTCTGGGCACCATGCCCCCTCCAGAACCAGTGGAGACTGGCATCCACTTGAGAGACTGTGGCTTTGCACTCCCCAGGATTGAACAGTGGGCAGACCACCCACTGTAGAGACTTGAGAGACTGTGGCTTTGCACTCCCCAGAATGGAACAGTGGGCATGTGGCCCCCTCATGGATTTGGCGTCGTGCACTCAAGCGGCTGAGGTGTCCCCCCTTTCCCTCCCCCTGAGGTGCCTGGGTGATGGTGGCGGTGTTGCGTGTGTGTGTCTCTGTTTTTTGCCTCCTCCTCCCCTGTGTCGTAGGTGCAGTGCTCACCGTGGTCTTCGCCACCGGCGTTCGTGCTCCTGGTAGAGGAGCAGGAAGACTATCGCAGGGAGAATTTGGAGTTCCGGGTCCATGGTGTCCTCGTTCCTCGTGGGGTGTGTAGAGGTGAGCATTTTCCCTTCGAAATTCCTGTTTCCACCGTGTTTTTATCCGCGCCCCGGAAAAGGTGGCAGATTAGTGTGGGCGGTACATTGTCTCCCGCCTGTCTGTTGGCGGTGACCGCCACGCTGTTTGTTTGTACCGCTGTGGCGGTCGGAGTGTTAAAGTGGCTGTCTTTGTTGGCGGTTTCCGCCATGGTCGTAATTGCTATTTTTTTACCGCCGGCCTGTTGGCGGTTTTACCGCCGCTTTAACACCGTCCGCCAGGGTTGTAATGACCACCTATATGTTTGTGGCTGAAATTATGTCTACACCCTCCTTGTCTATCCCAAACTCGAGTTGTTTCCTTCCCAAATGGGATAATAAAAAAAGTCTAAGGTAATGTAAATAGTGTTCCAAACAAAAAGGATGATATAGACACTATTCAAAAATCAAATGATTCCAGAGAGTTGTTAGATGCCTAAGGAATCCCAGAAAGCCATATAAGGGATACACATACTGAAAATACTATGATTACCAGATTTAAAGTCCAACTAAGCGAATTAAAATATTGTACTTCTTTCCCAAATCACCTAATAAAGAAATTGATATAACTGTTAGCTTGTACCAACTAACACCAGACACCTCCACACAGAATGTAAGGTCAGAGGAATTTGTCTGTCACAGCAATGAACCACTTCTTTATCATATTGGAAAACTGTGAGAGGAGAATGGAAGAATTGTTTCAGCATTATAACATTGAGATCAGCACCAGTATTTGTCAATGGAAGAATGAGCATTTCAGACATATGTAGAGTACTTTCTGTACCCATGGGAAAACTACAAGACATCAATTTCTCTACAGTTGCCCCAGTGCAATTCGTACCTCTGGCTTTCTAACATTGATGCTAATTAAGCCTTCCAAAAGTCCAGAGATCCTCCTAAAAGGAACGAGAAGTAGATCCCTGAAAATTATGAACACAATTCAAACGGCAAAGCAATAGCAAAAGAGGTCCTCATTAAAAGAAGAATGGTAACAGGATAGCTGCCAAAAATTGGAAAATGTCATGCCCATCCTCTCAGTTCCCTCACCTTATTTAGAGTATTGGGGTAATGTAATTGTTCTGATGACTGCATACCCACTGCTGGCTCTGACATCAGAAAAAACATTCTTGGAGACCCGGGACTAGAGGGGATGGCATTGTCTCTGACTGGATCCACCGTCTTAAATATGGTCCTTCAGAACTGAAAAAGTGCACAAATGTCCCCACATAGTGAGGGAACACTCCCAGTATGTGGAAAAATAAGTGAGGATATTTTTGAAGATGAACCCTCACTCTGGGGCTTTCTCTTGAACAATTTAACACGCAACAATAAGTCTACCAAGAACGCATGTCCTGGGTGGCCTGCAAGTAATGTTTATTTCACTCTAGGGTGGCTACGTCGATCGAGATGGGGGCTGCTTTAAGGAAAAAAATGTGCCAACAAGAATATAATTTAAAATTCAAATACAAATAGGGAAGAAATAAGTATCTGATAGTTCTACAGTCAAGTTTCTAGAGTTCAACCTCTTTGAAACTAGGAATTAATATGGGTTCTGACACAGTAACAGCAGTAGCAGTAAATGTTTAGCCTACAACTACTACTGTGAAAGAGATGCAGAGAGATTTGGGTTTTGCTAACTTTTATAGTCACTTCATTCATGAATGTTCTACTATTGTCTTGCCTAGCACATGTTTGATGAGGAAATGAATTCAGTACTACTTGGTTTGGAGCAAGACATTGGACAGATACAAATTTAGGACATCTGACATAATTGAAGTGCATAAGTCCCAGAAATGCTCACTGTTCATAGTGTTTTCATATTTTCACTATCAGATCTCGTACAATCCAGGAAATTGACATGGCAAATCTAATGCATTGTTTAGACAGGGGGAACATAAAATGCCTCAAGCAACAGCTCCCTATATTTAAGCCATCGACAGATGATGCAAGATAAACCAAGTAACTTCTGCAGGGTATTTCAGAGATTACACAAGATTGAGAGAACTATAAGGATGAATGAAGATTTCTCTTCAAGAAAGCATGGCTTCCTTTTTCCTCGGTATAGGTTAAAATATTCATCCTCTTGCTTGCGAGAATGGATTATTATTTGTGTAGTGATTCCTCAGTGGCATGATATTCGGGAATACGAAAGACAGTGGAATTATTTGCACAATAATTCTAGGTGCCTCAAGTGCGATAAAGTATCCAAAAGCACATCCAATTGTATACCATAAATGGCCTTGGATGCTAAGCCACCAAATTCCATCTAGTAAGAACCATAAGAGGAGACTATGGAATATCACCCTTACTAGCTTGTAATAATGGAAAACGGGGAAAGGACTGAGAAGAGAGAAAAATCCGGGAGCAGATAGTACATAGCTCAGCAGGTCCATGGTACGTCTTGGTTTAAGGTTCTCTCCTAGCAATATGTTAACTAGACGTCCCACACTATGATTTCTTTTGGTCTGATTGCACACATGAGACAGATGTAAAAACCCAAAATGGTGTAATCTTCACCAAAATACAGTCCTACTCCTCTTCCACCTTACCAAATGCTCCATAAACATGGTGAGTTACAAGCTCAGGAAGTACCTGGAAACTTTCCACGAGTTTGGGAGCACCAGGAAATGTACACAAAGCAGGTGTGTGTATAATCAAAAGCGTATGCAGATCCATGTGGTAATTGAGCTGCAGGAATACAAATATCAACAGTAGGGAAACACAAGTGTGGAACAGTCCAGGGATACACCAGTCAGTGAACGAAGCTTGCTTCATAAGGCAAAACCAGTTAGATTTTCCTAAGTAGGTGGAATTTGATTATTGTTGTTTGAGTGAATTTGGTAACGTGGAATTTTATATTCAAATGAGTCAAGTGTAAAGTCAAATTTTAGGCAGATAATATAATGTAGTATGCCTGCATGTTTACATTGTTGCTGTTCCAGTTCAGTATTTGGAAGGGCTTTCCCTTTGTCAGAGTCTTTATCTTATGTAGAGGAAATGCTGCAGCTACCCAGTTCAGCATAAAAACTGAAAATTGTGGGAGGCAGCATTGACATTTCGGGTGGTTGGGATTCTAACATCAGTGGTGCGGATCCATTGATCATACTACTTGTGGAGAGAGACTTAAGAAGGATTTAATGGTTCACTATTTCAAAAGGCTGTAAGAATTGACATAGAACCAGGACATTGGGGTAGAGCATCACCCTGAACTTGGTTGGCACAGTCTTGGTTCCACATGCTAGCTCGACCCAGGACAGACATTTATGCCTTTCTCAATCATTTTTCCAAATAACAGCAAAATATCATTGAGGAAAAGGAATTGAAGAAAGTGATTTGGTTTATTTTCTTTAGGGACACAATATATGTGACTGGCTCTGGGAAGCACGAAGTTGAATGAAGTGTGTTCCATACTTGTAAACAGATGAGATTTATTACTAATAAACAATGTTGCCATTGTTGCTTGTAATGTGATTTGGGTGACAAATGGGAGAGAGAGGCATTGGATTTGTCACAATACTGTTGTCCTTTCATTAGTCGCCAGTCAGACACATTTTCATATTGAGAATGGTGGCCATTTTACTGTATTAGTTGTAAACATTTTCCAATAAGAATCAGATTTAATACAGGGTGTCTGGCATGTTTCTATCAAAATTAAAATCTAGATCTAAACTTATTTGACAGGATAATTGTAATTGTAATTATATTTATTTAGCGCTTGGTACCATGATGAGGCATTGAAGCACTTTACGGCAAGTTGGACACTACTCAGGAACCCAAGTTTAGTGTTAGATTATAAGTTATTAGTCATTTGCAGAATTTTTAAATAGAAGGACTGAGAGAGACATGCATGAGAATGAGAGGAGGTTATTCTCAGAAATGAAGGTATGCAAAGAATGGAAGGTAAGAATATATGTATATACACATAATTTCCCTACATGTTGCCAATCAAAAGTCCAGGCAGCTTGACTCCCTGCTGCTGAATGGGCTTCTTCTTCTTGTCCCCAATCACAGACTACCATTCCTATGTCTGCCTTTGCTTTCATTGCTCTTCTTCTGTCTTCAATTTGTCCAAAAAAATCATTTTCTACTGTGGTAAGAATACTGTTCAAATTATTTCTATGGCTATGAACTGTACCAAACGTTAATGTGGACTCAAAGAAAGCTCCCCACTGTCACTGTTTTAGCTTTGGCATTGCTGCTCAAATCTCTATGATGGGGACAACTGAAAAAACGTAGTCATAGTTAGAGTCACAATACTGGAAATACTCTTGCTGATACAAAAGATTCAGCAATAAGCTACAAGACATTCCATGTCAAGGTGATACTATGATATGTGATTCCCTTACTAACTGATGAATACAACTGCTTGCATACAAAGTAATTTTTAACGTTCACGATATCAGCATACTCATACAGTAATTTATAATAAGCATTTAAATAAACATCTAATCTAGAACCATCTGCATGTATTGTCTTTTCTTCGAGGATATGCATTCTATAATCTATGGGTATTGTGGAACTCGGGCACTTGTTCTAATATTTCCTGTTCTAGATGGTGTAGGTAAGCTTAATCCAATAAGCAATTCAATCATCAAAATAACTGTCACAACTAACACTCCTACGCATAGGTATCTACGTTTACTACTCTTGGTTCTAGTGGACTCCATGAGTTCTCTAATTTCAGACCAAAAATCAAAATCAGAAGGCAAAAATTAAAAATACAAAGATGTAAAAATGCAAATGGTGGCAGCAAAAATAGCAACTGTCTCTTTCAGTTCTTTTCAATCTCTTCTTTGTGAGCAAAGCAAATAGCAAGCAATTGTCTTATCAGCAAAATTCAGACATTAGCTGCAAAACTCTTCATTTGTTTACTACAAGGTCCGTCATACCCCTCTAATAAACGTTCAAATGATTATATTAAATGTGAAGTTCGAAATCACTAATAATCATATCCAAGGTGTACTGTCTCAGTCTGTCAAGTGGCATCAAAATTTAAAGGTTCAGGTCTGCCACAAAAACAAATTAAAAAATGCTCAACTTGATATGTATTGTTAAAATACAAGGTTACAAATTCCTTCTCTCAGTCATTTGCTGCAAAATATGTCCATTCAGGTGCTGCATACGTTTGACAAGGCACTCTCTTTCGTTTTGATCTTTGAGCTACTGGTCTGTCTGTATCACCGTCACTCTAACAAGACTCTTCAGCTTCTTCCGGAATAGTTGGGAGCACTTGTACTACTGGCACAGTTTGTTCACTTGGCCAAAGGTCTCCAGGCACAACTCTTTGCTACAGCACTAGGTTATTCATCAGCATCTGAGCTTTGCAGAGCCAGCTGTTTCTGTCTCCACCCTTAGGTATCATTCACTGTGCTGCTGACTCACTCAGACCCTGCTCAGACCACAATTGTGATTTTTCAGTTACTTGCATAGCCCCAACAGCTTGATTAGCCTGCTTCCTTCGTCTCACTGTGACCGGCCCTACAGGGACAGGTGCTGTTTCATTGGAGGGACCTGGAACTATGCAAGTATGTGCCACATGGATCCAGTTAGGGAGACCAGCACACTTCACAGCTATAATCATCACCAGTACAACTTGGAAAGGCCCGTTCCAATGTGGTTCTAAACAGGACTTCCAGACATGTTTTTTCACCATGACATAGTCATAACGTAACTCCCGCTGCGGCTGGACTGCAGCTTCTCCAACCTGATGAGACACAGAAGGCCCACGTCAGCCATTCTGTTGCAATAATCAAGTCTCATGACATGGCCCATGATAATCTCGTGTGGAGACAATTCTGTTTTTCTGTTTGGAGTACTGAACAAACTCATCAAAACAAGAGGCAATCATCAGGTCATTTCAATGAGGTGGAAGCACAAACGTTTGCCAGTTAGGATTTCAAAGTTCCATTAATTTGGACCACAAATTCAGAAGCTTCTGGCCTGTAACTGCAATGGAGCCTTTGCTCAACCTATAATGCCACACACAGTAATTTCAGGACTTCACTATTGAAGTGGGTCCCTTTCTCTGACGCTGAGCCTGGGTATTAACTCTCTGACAGTTTTGCTACAGTAAGACCATCAACCCAACAAGAGAAAACTCATCCAATAACCAAGACATATCTCAGGTCTATTGCACACATGTAGCTTGATAAAATCAAGCTGTATATTGTTGAAAGGTTCTCCTGATCTTCCGATGTGACTCAGTGTAACTGCTGTACGTTTGCCTACATGCATCTGATGACACGTGACACACCTGTGACATAGGGCTTCTGCCATCAATATGAATTGGGGGTTAAACAAAGTTTGTCTAAACATCTGGATCATAGCATCACGACCATCATGAGCTGGACCGTGGTAATGCCTACCCATAAGTGGTAACAAACTATTAGGCATCACAATTCTTCCATCACTGGAAAGTCAAACATCATCTTCATCTCTTGTGACACAACCTGCTTTAACTCAACTCTGTTGTTCTTCCTCTGACACGTATTCCTGCATTCTCTTAACTTTCTCTCATGTATCTGTTGCAATCAACGGTAGATTGTGATTTGTATCATCATTTCCCTCATTGGTGGGTTTACCATTAAAGGCGGTACAATTCAAAGCACAGTATTTTGCCACCTCTTCAGTATAACTATTGCAGAGAATAGCATAATCAGTGGCTTTGCGGTGTGCTCAACACTTCAGGACCGCAATTCGGGCAGGCAACTGTAATGCATTCAATAGATTGTAAACCTCTTCTCCATTGCGTAAAGATGAATCAGAAGAAGTCATAAAACCTATCTGGGACCATAACTGGCCAAGGTCATGAACAGCACCAAAGCCATATTGAGTATCTGTGAAAATAGTCACCTTCAGCTCTGCAGAAACACAGGATGCTCTTGTAAGAACAACTAATTCAGCTACTTGGGCACAAAAGACTCCTTGAAGTCAAGAGGCTTCAAATACACTTGAAACTACAAACTGCATAAGCATCTTTCAGGGTACCATCAGAGTCTTTTAAACAGAAGCCACCAACAAACTTTACATAATCAGATTTGGGAAGTGAAACATTTTGAATATCAGGTCTTTGCTTGGTGCATTGTTCAGTGACATCTATATATAAATGCTCAATTTCATTTTTACAGTTGTTTACATTTTTCGCAGTAACAGGTAAGGGAAGTAAATTAGCTGGGTTCAAAGTGGTAATGTTTGGTGCACCCAGTATGACTTGCTCATACTGGGTCAGACGTGCACTAGTCAAGTGCTGAGTCTTGGTGAGGGTTAACAACATTTCTCCTGGCTTAGTCTGATGTTTAAGGCCCATTTTTTGTGCTATTAGTCAATGCTTTTATGAAAGAGATGCCTATTCCTCCATCCTGGGCAGGGCTGAAATCATACCAATTCATAAAAAGGGCTTCCCCCTCCTACTAACAAATTATAGACTTATTAGTCTTATTGATACTACACAAAAACTGTTTAGCAGGGCTATTTTAGAAAGATTGCAGGTGGCCAAAGATATTCAAACTCCCCTGCAAACGGGCTTTCACAATTGCATGTCCACCATCGATCGATCGAGTATTAAAGCTCCAATTATTATTTCTGGTGTTTGTAGACTTGTGATTGGCTTTCAATGTGGTACCCAGAAATATGTTGTGGCAAGTGCTAGCCGAAATGAGAGTTCCACTGTACCTTCTTGCAATCATTGTAAGGCTCTAAGATCAGAATTTCACCCAGGTCAGATGTGGCAGGCTGGGAGGGAGAAGTGACTGAGTCATTTTCAGTCAACAGAGGTGTTAGACAGGACTGCATTCTTGCCCCAACTCTCTTCATGTTATACCTTAAAGATCTGGCTGCCCATTTGAACATATGTGAGAGAGATGCCTCTAGATATGCCAACATGAAGGTGTCTGCACTAATTTTGCATTGATAGACTCTTCTTATCTAAATCATCCATAGGGATTCAGAAAACTTTAGATGAATTTAGTAGTTTATGCAGGCAGAAGGGCTTGGAAAACAAACTATATGGTGCTCAACCCATGTTGCATAACAAGACGAAATCTTACCATGAATAGGATTCCCCTAGGACAGATTCAAACCTTTGGATATCTTGGGATTACCCTCAATGAGCAACTGGATGGGCAACACATATCTTTAAGTGTAGACTCAAACTTGAGCATTATATTGGAGGGGGCTGACGAAAGTTCATCAAGGCTCGTTCTTTAGACCAATTTCCCCAGTGATCCAAATGTATACATACCACACACTTGGAACTGCACTATATAGTCGGGAGCTCTGAGGGCATAATGCTGTCAACACCTTTGAGATCTCAAAGAATCGTTTCCTAAGTCAGCTGCTGAGACTTCCGGTCGGTACTCCATTCTAAGGTTAGAAGCGGGACTCAGGCCAATCTCCTAGGAGATTGCTGTTTACCAATCCTGTACTGGAGAATAGTCTGGGTAGCCCCTGAGTTGTATTCCTATCGGCAAGGGTTGGAGGAGATACTGAGCCTCCTGGGGTCAGGGGATCTTCTCTGGATAAAATATGTTAGTGAGACCCAGAGGAGGTTGGGGAACGAAAGGCTGTGGGACGACCCTGGGAGGGCTCTATCTCTAAAGTGACCCTCAAGAGGAATTTTAAATAACTGAGTACTCTATTGACAGGGTCAGCCCAGGGTTCCCTGACAGTCTCTTTTCTTCAGTTGTAGGATGACTACAAATTAGAGCAGTTTTTAGATGAAATAGAACCAGCTTTGGCCAGAAAGTTCTACATGCAATTCAGATATGGGACCTTGCCTCTGTGTTTCTTTACTGATAACTGGGTCTACTCTACTAGAGCATTAGTGTGGGCTTGCCCGTTCTCTGAAACAGCTATGAAATCTGCGGTACATGCCCTCTTCTTTTGTCCAGAGTACAGCAAGGCTAGGACAAAAGGGTTAGTTCTATTATGCAGGAACATGGGGACCACTCAGTATAGGGAGGCTTATCGAATTCTACAAACCAACACTAGCCAACATGTAGTATTTGCTGTCAGATGGTATTTACATATAATGTGGTGAAATAGGCAAAAACTCAGTTCTCCAATAGCCACCCCTGGAGTCACTGAGGTTGAGCCATTAGACTGCTAAGTGTATATTATAATCAGCACATTATGCACCTTAGATGATGGTGTGCCAGTTGCTTGTAAATTGCCCCCACCTTCTAGCCTGTTCTTTATCTTTTTGTTGAGCCATCACATTGCTAACTATAAATTATAATTTGCACTTTTTGCATTTTAAGATGATGGAGTACCAGACACTCATAAATTGCCCCCATTTCTTAGCAGGCTCTGTATCATGTGGTGAGGGGTGTACTCATTTTATTTTTGTGTTTTGTATAATCTTCTTGTTCTGTCTCAGTCATAACCATCTGTTTTTAATGAATGAATGTGTTTTATAAATGTTTTATACTGCTTTAGTAATTCTGTTGATTGTATTTGTTCTTTTATGGCAACCTGTCGAAATAAAGAGTATTGATTGATTGATAACAAAATTTCCATGGAGTGGAGTACAAAAACATTCAAAGAGAGACCTGTGACAAAGCTTTCCCACTGTTCAATGCTTACACCAGGAGCTGCAAGACAGCCGTACAACGCCGTAGCTACAAGATCAAGAGTGGCAGAAACATAAGCCACTGGCCTGTTGGTATTTCCATGCAACTGAGTCAAAACTGAGAGAGTGCATCCCTCCCTTTCACAGCAGTACAAAGTAGGACATTTATTGTAATCAGGCATTCCCAGAGCAGGAACACAACAGAGATTTTCTCTCAGCTCTGTGAAGGTACGTAAGCAGTTGTCGTCCGGTTGTACTGGATCAGACACATCATTGTGTGACAGACTCTTAAAGGCTTGGCCAAAAGGGAAAAGTTTTGAATCCACTAGCAACAGTAGCCAACTATTACCCAAAAAATCCTGAATTCTTTCTGCATCTTTGGGGGATTCATTTTCAGAATTGTTGAGATTCTCTCTTATGACACCTTCCTTTGCATCTTTCTCAATGTGGTCTCCAAAGTACAAGACTTCTTTATTACGGTTCTTCAGTTTAGTCAAGGAAACTTCATGTCCATTTTCAGCTAAGTGGTTCAACAAGGCAATTTTTGACGCTACTAACAGATCATCTACGTATTGAACTATGGCTGAGTTGTAGGGCATTTTAAGTGACCCAGATTCCTTTTCAAGATCTGGGTAAAAATAGACAGGCTGTCAGTATTTCCTTTTGGATCTCAGCACCATGCCAGAACACAACTGCCAAACCAAAACACAAAGAGAAATTGGGTCTCCTCATACAAAGGTATGGAAAAAAATGCTTGGCACAAGTCAGTCACAGTGAACCACTCTGCTTCACATGGAATTTGGAATAAAATCACTGCTAGATTCGATACCACGGGACAACATGGACCGACTATCCTATTCACCTCTCTACGGTCCTGGACTTTGTTGTATTTTTCAGTGGGTTTCCACAGTTCCATAAGGGGAGAATTACATGGACTTCTCAATATCTCTCTTAGAATTCCCTGTTCTATCAAGAACTCAGTCACCGGGGTAATTCCTGCAATGGTTTTGGGTGTCATGTTGTACAGAGGAATTCATGGGTATACAGCATTTGGTTTCACCGTTATTTTGATAGGCTCAACTCCTTTAATGAGTCCTCTCTGTTTTCCTGAAAGTCCCAAACTTCAGGGGACATGGTATCCTTTAAATCTTTGTGTAGGTCATTACAAGTTAACATAGGGTACAATGTTACACTCTGGGTTTGATTCACAATTTTAAATGCTGCATCCTCATCATTCATATGTATCTCAATTCCTCTGGGTGTACAACAAATGGAACAGTTTAGCTTGCACAGCAGGTCACATCCAAGCAAACTCGCAGGACTTGAATCACACACCACAAATTGGTGCTCATCCTTAAATTAACCTAGTTTTACGGGGACAGTTTCTGTTACAGTATTGGGTGATTGCTGATTTGTAACTCCTACAACTTAAATTTCCCTTCTTGACAGTGGCAAGTCTGGTACTTCTGCTGTTAATTACATTAGAGCATGTAGACCCTGTATGAACTAGAAATGACACATAGTGACTATTTACATCACCATCCACATACAAACCACGTTGGTCTACTTTTAAGGATGCATCAAGCATTCATTCTTCTTCTTTCGAGCATCTCAACTGGAAAACGTCTGAAAACTCCTCATCACTCAAGCTAATCAAAGGAAACTGCACTGTCAGCTGAATCTACATTTGCATCCTGATTTAAATCCTGCCCGGATACATTTGAGACATCACAGCTTGTGGAACTCCATCTGCTGTCTTTGGGACACATTTGCATTTTGGATTTGAGGTCTATGTACTCTCTGCAGTTGAACCTGATGTTTTCCCTGCGTTTGAACAAATCCATCATTCTGCATCTGATTATTATTCTCATTAAGGGGATACTCCCTCGTCTTACATTTTGATCTGCAGGACCACCTTGTCCTTTACCTTGCAGCTGTTAACCATTACCTTGCATCTCGCGTTCCCTTATTTCCACCAGTATTCCCTACAAACTGTGGATTCTGAATTCTTTGTGTAGCCTTCAACTGCATCACTGTCACCTTCTCCTTCAACTGTTTCTTCTTTAACTCCAGTTCATCGCTGCAGTACTTTGTGTACCACAGGATCTCATCAATCGGTTTGTTCTGCCAACAAATCAGATGCTGCTGAATCATGGTATTTAGTTCTGGCTTTAATCTCTTAACAATTATGAACCTAAAATAACCCCTATCTTTCACCTCTATGCTTTCAGTACCACTGAAATCCTTGAAAGCCTGCAACAATCTCTCATTATAGGAATGTATTGCCTCCTTAGGCTCCTGACTCGTTCTGTCAATTCATAACAAATCAATACCTTGTCTTTCAAAAAGCCAATCACCTTCTGATACTTTTTCATCACCTCGTCAGGTGGAACATTTGTCACTAGATCTCTTGGAAGTTCTCTGTCAGGCCAATCAACGTCAACCTAACATTGATTCCACAAATCGCTCAGAACCACAATGGGAAGTAATGTTTCCAAATATTCCCACAAACATTTGGAAGGTTTCATAAATTGTTCTGTCTGTTTGTATTATTCTCCTGGCTTCTCCCCATTTCTGGGAATTCATTTGTGAATGGCAGAATGTCACATCTACTCCAAAGGTACATGAACGTACCCTCCACAAGGGACTTCTCTCAAGGGAAGCATTTTTAAGTTTCCCTCACTCTGACCTGCTCTAGATGGAGGCAGTTCAGTTCTTGTTTTCTTTTGATCTCTTTTATTTGCCCATTTGGCTTCCCACTTATCTAATGCACCCCATTTTTTAATGTAACAAATTAATTCTGCAATTTCATTTGGGGAGGTCTGATGTTCAAAATATCTTTGTCACTGATTTCTAAACAATAACTGTCTGTAAGGGTTTCGATTTTTCTAAATCCGCATCATATCTCTGGTCTAATTCAGCTAATCTCTCATAAACTTGACCTGCATGTTTTGTAATGTCTTTACATATGAACCAAAGTTCATCTTCTCAGTGTCTAACTGAGCTAGATCTACAGTTCCCACTATCATCATATTTAACTCCAATTCTAATTCGTGCCCATCTTATGGTCTTTCTCTCTGTGGGGCTTGTACTGGTTTTCCAATGCAATTTATTCCTCTGGTTGCACCTCCAGGAAGCAAGTTATTCTTCCACTGATTTAATTCCTGGTCATTGGAACCTCACAAACTATAGGACTATATGAAATTGCTTCTCCTCTTGTGAAACTCATATTTACCTGATCTGGGGTATTTGAAATAGACACGTTTTTTCCTGAAGTGTTAAAGGGTGATCTCCTATTTGGGGTACTTCAACCAATATTCGGGGTGTGTTGTGGTCTGTGTACAAAATATGGTGAGGATCTCTGAGGAAACCTTGGATCAGTAGTAAGTCCTGTTTGACTTGTCATTCAGGTGGGATCTGAAGTGTGTGCAGGGTACAATGGTCTTAGAAGTGAAAGTATTCTCTCTATTTCTGAATCAGGTGGACTAACAAATCCCTGAGCTCTGGTCAATGCAATACCATTTTAATTCATGATCATTATTCCCTGTCATACCTGGATCATATCAAGGACCACTGGACCTATTGTTACTGGAACTGTTAGTTGATCTGGATTAATGTAATACATTTGATTCTGTGGAACTGCCATTCCTAAACTCTGTCCTGTCAAAGTGGTATTTTAATCTTGTCTTGTGGATTCAGGGTGATATTTAGCATGGGCTGATTTGGACTGAAGTTTTGCATAGGCTGATTCGAATTAAAGTTCTGTTCTGGCTGATCTGAATTGAAACTCTGTGTTGGCTGACTTGAATTAAAGCTCTGTCCCATTTGAATCAAGTTTAGGCTTTGTACTTTCTGATTAGGGTTTTGTTCAACAGGTGCAGTAGGCACATCAAAAGTCACATTATTCGGTGTTTCACTTGACACTCCTATCTCCTCAGAATTATATGGTGGTGGACGGATTAACAGTATCTGATTTATAAAGTCATCAACCAAATCACTCTCACAGGTTTCAGTTTTTTTCTCTGTCTCTGTTGTCTGTTCTGCCTTTTCTGTCTTTTTCTTACTCTTTGGTTTAGTTCTTTCTCCTTCCTCTATTGCCAGGGCAGGATACAATCTAGTTCCTTCTATTATGTCTGCTCTCCAAGCTTTTTGCTGGTTATCCCATCTTACCTCTTCAATTGTTCTTATTGCTTTCTTCTTTTTACCCTTGTACTTCTCTTTCCCATGTATGAAGCTCTTCAAAATGTGCGGGTCTTTGAGGCGGTCTCATCTCATATAAATTTACCTCAGATTCTCAATAATTCTAAAACTAAATGTTCCATAGCGTGGAAAACCTTCTGTCTTTGTAATCTTATGCCACTGCTCAAGCCACAAAGTCACAAGTCACTAACATGAAGACCTACTTCGGACAACACATTTTGACCTGACATATCTTTGAGTGGAGTCTCTATTCCCTCTCTAACTGGAACAAATAGATCACCTTTCATCAGGCTTTTCAATGCTTTAAAGAACTTAATTTTCAATCAATTTCAATAATTCACAATTTACTTTTTGTTTGTAATCAGGAAAAAACTCTGTTCCCACAATCCTCTCTTCGCTGTTAACAACTAATAGCAGCAAAACACTCTGTGACGTGATCAACCAATACCAGCGCGGCTTCACACCAACCGACCTATACCAGTGCGACACTGTATGACGTCAGTCTCACTCCTCGCAGCACTCCACACTTCTTTACAATTTTTTTCAAACAATCACTCTTCAGGCAGACCTAATGCAAAATATTGCAAGCAAAAACCAACAACAACTGTCTGCCCCTAAAGGATCGGGTAATCAAACACTTCAAAAGCAGTACAGAGATACCCTTTCTGACTGTGCTTTTACAATTACACAACAAATGAGACTTGACCAGCGGATCTCACTCTGATTGATACAGTTCCTCCATGTGCACTCAGGATTCACTAATACCAACCACTCACACTCACACTAGGTATACTACTGGCACTATTGATGACATCTCTCGACAAGCACCTTACACTTCAGACAATAAGTTAACCAAGTGTCTTCTACACTTGTGCATTATCCCTGGATTGTAGGCCACGACGGACCTATTAACCAGCACAACGTCTTAGCAGGAAGTGCCACTTAAACACCAAAATGTCAAAAACTCTACAAAACACTTCACAACATCACACCACCTCAATATTAAGCCAAAGCAAAGCGAACGCAAACCATATTAATACTCATATATCCACTGCAAAGGAACAATGCTGGAACCCCATCAATCTTTTGCACAAACCATGGGATCAGAATTTAGAGTGAGTCTGGACAATCTCACAATAGGACAAGGACTATGGTTTCCTAACACTATATCCCTCATTACGACCCCGACGGTCCGAACACCGCCTGGGCCATAGTGGCAGTCTCACCAACGACGGGCCCGCGGTGAAGATGCCCACATTACGAGTGTGGCGGTTTGGCCTCTGCCTAACCGCCACATCTCAGCTGATACTGCCAGGGCAGTAGGACAGCCAGGCTGGAGGACAGCACCTCCGGGCCAGCTGTCCACAGCAGACTGCTGGCGGTATAATGAGTCAGCTTTCCCACAGGGTTTCCACGGTGGTAGCACCTCCACGAAAACCCTGGTGGAAAGGCTGCTGGTGACAGGAAATACCTTTCCTGTCGCCAGCAGACGACTCCCCCAGCCCCCCTGCAAATACAATGCCCCCTTCCATGACAGCATCCCCCTCCCCCAATCCCTTCTATGACAGCACCCCCTCCCCACCCCTCCTTCCATGACAGCACCCCTCTCCTCCCCCCCACCTTTTGTGACAGCACCGTCCTCCCCTACCCCCCTTCCGTGACAGCACCCCCCTCCCTGCATACAGGCACACACACAACCACACACACCCAGCATACACGCATTCACCAACACGCATACATACACTTATTCATCAACACGCTGTCGTAGTTTGGACTCTTGCTCTGAGCAAGACTGCTGGTTTAAGGATAACAGTACTTTTGTTTGTTGGCGACTGAGTCTTTCCTACCACAAGTCGCAACTGTTGTCCCAACCTTACCGGCTTACTAGCAGTACCTCACCAGAAACACCACAGTTAAAGGTGATTTATGGCAGTCGCTTACGCATGGACTCAAAGTAAGATATCTCAGGGTATGTCGTGGTTAAACAGAGATTACCCTTTTCTCACAGATATATTATGTCTCATACAAACACAGGCAATGACACAGATGCAGTAAAGTTATAATAGCTTTTTATTTAACATAACTGCAATTTGCGATAAGTTGCATGGACTGCAGTGATTAGGATAATGAATATAGCAAGTAACAGTATTGTGAAGAAGAGAGTCATTGATATGAAGACCCCCACCATTTTGCAATACATGAAAAAGATATATAAAATGGAATATGCCCTATTACCCTCATGTGAATAGGCCTAACCTCCTAACTAAAGGAGAGCTGGGTTTGCTAAACCTAATCTGCCAAAGCCGTGTCCATGAGAGGAGCCCCCAACCCTCGTTACCTTGGAATGAGGTCTCTATCTCAGACTCCGTAGGGACACGAAGACTGGGTCAGCGTCAAGACGATTGTAGCATCGGTATCAGCGATGGTGGCGATGCCCTCTGGTCGGAATCCCTCTGATTATCTGTCTAAAGTGTGATGTATTTATACAGATCTTCAAGGTCCCCTGCCAAAACAATAGATAACAGGCATGCTTGGGACGGCAATTAATATCAACAAACCCTCGAAAGTATAGAGAGGGAAAATCCCTAAGTGTGAACATCTACTGTTTGTTTGTCTTTGGTGCTTGATCTTGACGCCTTGGCACGGTGACACTGATAATGTAACTCATAACAAGTGGCCTAACTATAAACAAGGTAGCCATCTTAGAAGAAATAAATAATTAAATGGGCTAAGACAGAGCAAGCTAAGTAGGTTAAAAGTCACTAGGTGACGGGGGCACAAGTCTACAAGCCAGAGGCTAAGCTAACTCCTGTTATCCCATTAAAACAAACTAGGATTCACTACACCCTCCCCATTGCCGTAACAGGTATGATGAAGGTACAGGAGCCAAAAAAGCTAAAAAATTGCTCCTGAACTAAAAGCTAAATGCTAAAACAAAGCAAAAAAAAGCATTTGCATGTGTTAAAACAAATCTGTCTAAAAATACATACAGAGATGTTAATATCAACTATGACAAGTACAGCGTGCAACAGCAAATGTCTATTTAATTGCATAATTTGGAATCGGGAATGGCAAGTCAATCCATCAAATTATGTGTTATACGCATGATCTTGAAGAATGTCATCAAAGTCACCAGTCAATTGGAAAGCCACCAAACACACTAGAAAAGAGAGAATGGATGGCTGATGGGATGACTCCGAAGACAGTCTGGAAGATGGACACGAAACCAGACCCGACAGCCTTAAAGAAATGAACAATCCCAGTGGTGCTTGAAGCATTGAATATTCTCGACACGAGTTCTCCAAAGTGTTTGGGGAAATCGGTATTTAAAAGGGATTGTATCTCGGCTGATGATCTCGCAATCTGGAGAGCATACATCTCTTTTGCGGATGTCAAGGTGACCTGTTTCTGAAACAATAGCGCCTTTAGCCTACTCAACTTGTCATAGTTCACATTAATAGTATCTATGTGGGGCCACATGTCAGATACTTTTATCTCTCGTGTGGGGGGAAACAAAACATGTCCACAACACGTAACGACCTCTGTGACTGAGATTGCATAGGCAATTCCAGGTCGCATGCCGCAACAGCTTTGATCGTTCAGTACCACATAACTGCCATTGGAAAGTACATGAAATACCGGACAAATCATGGGGACGGGAGTACCCTTCAGAAAACAGGCCAGATTCGCGACCCCCACATTGCAAAGACCGTGAAGAGACACCTGTTTGCATATCATAGAATGAAGAACAGCAGTCTCACATTCACTTCTGCTAAGAAAGACCTCCTGTTTACCGTTCAGACATCTATAGTCAAAGGGCAACTCCCACTCTTCCATAATAAAGCTATCTCCTAGTTGCTGATATCGTCGCACTGCAAGATGTTTCAGGCAGCTCGAGAAACGAAAGGTCGAAATCAGTAAATTAATAATGCTGTGTAAGAGCCAGATAGTTGAAGGACTCTCTGCTACAGTGAAGGGAAACTTATCTAATTTCTCTACTTGAAGCAGGGTGAAACTAGCCTCCCTTTTAGCCATTGTCTCTTGTTCCCTGGAAAAATTAAAAGCAGTGAATAATTCACTCCCATTAATGTACCTCCATGGAATGTGGCCACTTTTTAGTGTCTGTAATGTCCAACCAAGCTGCATGATGGAACGTAGCTGTGTTGGCCCATGATATAACCGGGACAAGTCTGTCTGAGTGATATCAATAGCAGACGACACTATATTTGATAGTGAGTAAATCCTGTTGGACAGCGTGTTCATGCCATTGTCGACAACAGCTAATGTTTTTTCAAAATTTTCCTTATTCAGTTGCCTCAAACGTGCAGCAGCCTCAATCTGGGAAAGTTTCCAAATTTCATTGTACATAGCATACACAAACCGTTTCGAGCGCTGTTTTCTAGGACCTAACAGAAACTCCTGTAAGTCTATACGGTCAGAAAGAGTGTTCAGGTGTTTCTTAACCGCTGTTAACGTGTTTGTCTGCACCCATTGCTGACACAGCTTACCCACACTGTATGTTGTAATTATACCTGTATGTTGACCTGATAGAAAGCGAGGGTCAGGCCTGTTAATTGAAAAAAACCCTGAAGAGTTCAAGAAACGCCTTTGACACTCATTAGTGTCGGTGGGCCATACCAACCACCCGCCAGGACTGGAAAGTGAAGAATTATAGGTACCAGCCTTAACCATTGCATCTACCCTGTCCTCTGTGACATTAAGAAAGTGTTGCCAATCTCTCAATTTTGCCAGAGTAGGGATACTGGGCGTGTTCAGGTCTTTAATTTTTGCTAACCCCAGACAGGATGTCTGCTCAATAGTGTCATTTAAGAAAATCATTTGCACAGGAATCAGGCATGCTCGAAACAAAGCCTCCCTACCCTGTATCTGCCAATCTTGTGTTCCCCATACACTTTTCAAGTCAATAGTCCTTTTCCAATATTCGTAACCCTCAATGAAGAGCCGGGAAACAAAGGGATCTGAATAAATAAGTTTCGTATCTGTGAGCAAAATTTTTCTAATTTGTGCCGGAGGTATTTTAAAATAATACGACTCTGCTTTTTTTGTTTCATGCCCGGAAAAGTATGTAAATTTATCGCTATAATACTTTGGACTCCCCACCGGTGGTGGTGAACAGTGTTCCCACTGTGTGTAGTTCAAGAGAGGTCTATATCTAGTGGCACGGTGTAGGTAGTGATGTCCCCAATTGTTGTAGCAGAACATTTCCCCATAATTCATTGTATAATCATATACATCATCACTTTCAAAAGCGAAATAGTCCTTCATTTCAGTTAGCATGGAATCAACTGTTTGGACATTCCAATCATCAAAGACAACATTAGGTGTAATAATATCAGACATTGAAATTTTGAACACGTATGGTATTTGAATAATCTCTGTAGGCCCGTGTATATCGAATGGAACTTTGTCCCACACAATCCCATCAGTAATGGGTATTGCTGTAATATTTACAGGGGCCAAATCTCTTCGGACCTTATGTGAAGAATGATGTGGTGTTAAAATTTCATCAACCGGCTCCACTGAGGAGCGATCAGGAATATAGTGACCATTTATGAGCAAAAAGAAAACAGTCACAAAACCAGTCCATAAAAATAATGCAATAAATGTCAAACAGAACCATAGATAGTTCCATGGGTAGATCAAATAGGTATTTTTAAGCCATCGATGCAGCTTACTACTTTTTGAAATATTGTCAGTCACTGTAGAGGATGAATCCGAAGAAAAATCATCAATGTCAATGAAATAGCCAGAGGTAGTCTCTGCAAACACAGGAGCCGCTGTATTCTGATCCACCGCTCGTGGAGGTTCTTGATAGGCAACGTCATTAGTCGTGGAAGTGTTCGCGTAAAATACAGCCAAATCTTGAAGCGGGTTAGTCACCGAAGATGTGACTGGAACCAACAAAAGTTCATTTTCCGCCCTCCCCATGGTCGAGGAAGTGTCTGGAACAGCAGTTGACATAGTTGCATAGTCAGTAGTAGTGATGTTCATCCTACTATGTAGATGGATGTCCTGTTGGGTAGTCAGAGGGGATCGGGAACCACCCAAGGGACCTCCTGGTCTACTGTGAAGAAATGGCCACATGGTGTAATTTGATGTCATCAATGGAGATTAATCTGTTCGATTTAGAACCAGACAGTGGTGGCAGAATGACAGTCCTGGTGCCTTTTATTCCCAAGACTGGTACAGGTGCTCTGTATGATGGACCAAACTCCTTTTTCACAGCGATCTTCTCACAAACCAGATCCCCAACGTTAGGAATCCAACCAGTCGAAGTTTTAGCCAATTCCCTTATTCCTAAGGTGGCAGCACTTGCAGATGATTTATCATCACAAAATTGTTGAAGCTCCTGTAAAACAGTGAGACGTTCTTTTATGTAAAATGGTGTTTCTGCCGCCACCATACAAGGGGCATCAAGATCTGGGACATACATAGGTATCCCAAAGAGAACCTCATATGGAGACCTTCCCCCCAAGGACCGTCTTGGCAGATTATTCAGTGCTCTCTGGACCCCATATAGGTGGTGTAACCAACTGCGGCCTGAACCTAATACTCGAGCTGTTAAGGACTGCTTTAGATCACGATTCCGCCTCTCCACAACCGAATTTCCCTCGGGATGGTATGGTGAGGAGTAATGGAGTTCAACACCCATCGTCCCCATGGTGTCCCTAAATGCCTTAGAGGCAAATGCAGGGCCCTGGTCCGAATGGAATGCTGCAACCACATATGTACCGATAAAGATCAGCAAATCTTTTATAACAGTCCGGGCGTCAGCCGACCGCTGTGGCCATACCCACAGGAATCTAGAACAGGAATCCACAGCCACTAGAATGTATTTGTATGCACCATCAGGCTGTAAGGGACCACAATGGTCTAGGTACACACACTGAAGTGGCTTGTCTGACACTAAGAGGGATGTCTGCGGAGGGCGTTTGATATTAGAGCCCTTAATCTGCTGGCAAATGTCACAGCAAAGGACAAACTACTTAGTTCGTCTGCATAGACCAGGCCACCAGTATCGTTGCTGTAGAATTGTTATCGTGGCCTGTATACCAGCATGTGCAGAAGCGACACCCTCATGTGTGGCTGTAATCAGCTCTAATCTCTGGTCTTCTTTGGGGATCACTCGATCTCCAACCCCAGGAATTGTTGTATAAGCAACATTCTGTGCACTGATATGGTAAGTATGGTTTGTAGGGTAACCTTTCGGAAGGGTCTTGCCTGCAGCCAAAGCTTTAACGGCAATCAATATTTCATTATCCAACCTCGTCCGAGAACGAGTAACTGCAGCCACAGAAGCCGTAGCTACTGATGCTTTGGCCGCTTCATCAGCCAATGTATTACCGGAAACATGTATTCCTACACATTGGTGTCCTAATGTATGAACTACATGGACACCTGGTAGCCTATCCTTAAGATCAGCCACCCTTCCCCACAATATTTTGTGTTTAATGGTGTTCCCTTTAGAATCCCTAAACCCGTTCAGTTTCCAATGATTGAGATATTCATTGTATGACTGGACGCAGTAATATGAATCACAGAATATCAAAGTCTGGCTTCCTGCCTCAGTATGTTCGAGCGCTAGAATAAGAGCTTTAAGCTCAGCTAACTGGGCTGTGCAGTCCCCTAAGGTCTGCGTGTAGGTATTGTGAGGGTGGAAAACTCCATCTTCCATCACTCCGCACACAGCTGCGCAAGCTGCCGAGTATTGATGTTTAGTACCTACAGCCGGTTGTGCTGATCCGTCAGTATAAATGATAGTGTTATAACTGTCTAGTGGCAAGATATTTAGATGAGCGGGATACTCCTGTTCATACTGGAGAAATTCTTGTGTCTGAAGCCTTGGATCGAATACATAATCGACATCAGTGGCGGTCAGAGACGTTGCCCATTGAATCCAGCGTGGATGTAATGCCTTAGCGTTCGGAACACTTGCTTTAGTGACAACCTCTAAGGCCGGCACCAGGGAGACAACAATAATGCGTTTCCCCTGGGCAAGTGGCCTCTCTTTTATGACGGCCATCTGAACTGCTGCCAGAATCTTTTCTGTAGGTGCAAAACGTTTTTCAGCATTTGAATATAAATGTGATTTATAAGCTATCGGCACTGTGTCATCCTCATTAAAGGTGACATAAGTAAATCCAAGGGCACCAGCAATTATTCTGATGACCAAATTTGTTTTATTGTCACACGTATGTAAGTGTTTCGCTTCTAGCATGTCCCGTTGCATGTCTCTAAGGATGTGTGTGTGTTCAATCGTCCATCGCCTGCTAGAAAAATTGGGCTGAATTAAGTCATAAAGTGGCTTGATGCGTTCTGCATAATCTAAAATGTATGTTCTGCCAAAATTTAAGAAACCCAGTAATGACTGTAATTTCTTAAGTGTGTTCGGAGGCTGTAGTTGAGCACACTTTTCTAGGAAGTGCTGGGCCAGGCTCTTCCCCTCGTTTGATAGCTCATATCCCAGGAACAATACACTAAGAAAGGCTATCTTGCTTTTCTTAAAATTAAATTTATAACCGAGGTTTGCAAATCCCAAAATGATCCAATCGACCCTCGCAAGATGAATGTCGAGGGCGTCGTCAGTGAGATAGATATCATCCACATAGGACAATGCATCGGAATCAAGCTCGTGCAAAATTGATGTTACACAGGCTGAAAACAGGCCTGGGCTATTTTATAGCCTTGAGGTAAACGACAAAAGCGTTTCTGAGAGCCGAATCAAAATGCACTTAGGTCCCTACTTTCATGTGCTAAATTCTGGCAGAAAAATCCATTAGATATATCCAATGTAGTTTTATATTTTTTACGCACTATATTGTTTATCAGTGCTGTGCTGTGTGAGTTTTGTATAGCATATGTGCGTGTATGACTATTTAAGTGTCTATAATCAACCACTATTCTATATGAATGATCTGGCTTTGCAACGGGGTATAATGGGTTATTCATCGCAGATGTACAGGGCTCAATTACTCCCTGGTACTCAAGTTGTGATAGTATCTCCTTCACCGGAGCTTTCGCTTCATGTTTAACAGGGTATTGTGGCTGCGGTTGGGGTGTAGACCGAACGGGAATAATATGACAAGGAGACTCCTTGTCCCAACCTACATGATTACGGTATAGTGCAGGTGCCTGCGCTAAAGCCCATTCAGCAGCATAGGCTTCTTTTGCTGCTTCTGGAACAAGATCAGAGAAAGAAGGCAAAATGACATCTTCCCCATGCGGGAGCTTGCGGACGTGTTCAGGTGGCCAGTCCCTCTCGGCCAATAGGATATCACTAGTAAGTTCATCCCAAAATATTACACTAATCGGGCGTCTCACGTCTCCCTCTATCTGAATTGTTAAATCATAAACCCTATCGGGGGGAGAACACGGCCATCCGCTATCTCAACCGCGATGTAATCGCTAGTTGCTGTTGCATCCAGATGATCTTTCAGACTCTGGCGACATATCGTGACCTCTGCCGTGCTGTCTAACAGAGTCACTGCTCACCTCTTGTTCCTAAACAGCGTTCTCAATACTACTGGCACTTTTAACTGTCAGTGCTGCCACCTTCTTCTTTTTAAACTGTGGCTTTTGCTGAGGAGTCTTTTCTTCTTTTTTAATGGTAGACTGTGGTGAGTCTTTCTTTTCTTTCACGTATTCCGGACGTCGATCTTGACGGCCCCCTCTCTCGCTACGTTTATCCGGTGCATCCTGAAAGGAACGAGAGGGACGTGAATCAGTAGATCTGTCTGGAGGTCTAATGTGCTCCCTATTTCTGAGATTATACCTCCTTTCGGAGTACTCCGGATGTGGAGAATCAGCTCTCTTATTCCTTTTATCTTTGAAATCTTTTTGTTTGTCCCAGCGCTTTTTAGAGCCCTCTTGTGCCTGCTTAGTACCCTCCTTATGGGTGGTACATTGTAACTCCAATTTTTTAGGTTTGACTCCCAAACTATCCCGTCCTATACTAGTATAGGTATCTGAAATTATTTTCGGTATCTGTCTCTCTTGTTCCAGATTTGGAGTTTCCCGGAGACGCTGGCATATTGCCAGTGCCACCGCTTCCCCTTTAATATTACTCAGTATTATTGAGGAGACGGCGTCAAAGTTACGCATCAATTTCATCCCCAGATCCAGGGCCGGTGCAGCCCCATGTTCATTTTGTATTTGTTTTAACACTTCCGGTAAACTGGCAAGTGTTGGGGTACCATGTGTGGTATTATAAACGGCAGCGAAGACTATACCCCATGTGGCACAGTCATCCACCGAGGGAACCATCCCAAACGGCAAGCACACAGTGAGCAATCTATGTTTTTCCTGTGGTCCAGTATGGGGAAACACAGCTTCCAGCTGATTAGTTTTTTGGGCTATCCAGAATGGTATTTTTTCCCGTTCCGTGGGCACTTTACCCATAATAGTATGCACTGTTTGTGGATTAATCCCAGTAGCCAATTGATAACCACCAGCTACTGCCGGTGCTGGACGCGCTGGTGTTGTGTTCAATGTTCGCATTACAAACTGAACCAATCGTCTATATAATGCCACTAATTCATTATAAAAAACTCGTAAATCTGCTATCGGCATATTCTGTATGCCTGGGTGAGGTGTATATGTGGCAAACATAGGCCATGTAGGTCCCTCATTACTTAAAGGACCCAGCCTCACTCTTCGTAGTACATGTGGTAGGGCGCCTTCAAACCAGTTCTGATGCTCTTGATATGTGAGCGATATTTCATGATACTGGTATGCTTCGTACCGTACAGGCACGTTTGCAACTTCATATGTGTGAAATGTGTGCGTTCTTTGGTCAACCTCAGGAAAGGTGACCCAACAATAAAACGTTTCTGTTTGGTATGCTTCAGTTGCCTCTATTATCAAAGTAACATCCCGGCCCTCGTCTGTAAGGCCATGCGCTAATAAATGTTGTGTAAGTGCATGTCTAGCATTTGCAGGAATATCTATGGTATTAGCCATATTTGTTTAGAGAAACGGAACACCAAATAGGGGAAGTCTTTTCCTTTTTATGAGTTCGAGCTCGAACAACCTACAGCTTAATTAGGTGTCACCTGTTCAGCTGAGGAGGAGTCTCCCAAAGACCACGGACGTCTCCGTATAATGGTACTCAGGGTACCTGTTGTCTGTGAGACAGTGATAGTCAAGGTATCCGTAAATCAGTGCCTAAACACCATCGTTGGTGGCGCCATGTCGTAGTTTTGACTCTTGCTATGAGCAAGACTGCTGGTTTAAGGGTAACAGTACTTTTGTTTGTAGGCGACTGAGTCTTTCCTACCACAAGTCGCAACTGTTGTCCCAACCTTACCGGCTTACTAGCAGTACCTCACCAGAAACACAACAGTAAAAGGTGATTTATGGCAGTCGCTTACGCATGGACTCAAAGTAAGATATCTCAGGGTATGTTGTGGTTAAGCGGAGATTACCCTTTTCTCACAGATATATTATGGCGGTCATTCTGACCCTGGCGGTCAAAGACCGCCAGGGCGGAGGACCGCGGGAGCACCGCCGACAGGCCGGCGGTGCTCCAATGGGGATTCCGACCGCGGCGGTAAAGCCGCGGTCGGACCGGCAACAATGGCGGGCTCCCGCCAGTGTACCGCCGCCCCATTGAATCCTCCAAGGCGGCGCAGCTTGCTGCGCCGCCGAGGGGATTCCGACCCCCCCTACCGCCATCCAGATCCCGGCGGTCCGACCGCCGGGATCCGGATGGCGGTAGGGGGGGTCGCGGGGCCCCTGGGGGCCCCTGCAGTGCCCATGCCACTGGCATGGGCATTGCAGGGGCCCCTGTAAGAGGGCCCCTAAATGTATTTCACTGTCTGCTGCGCAGACAGTGAAATACGCAACGGGTGCAACTGCACCCGTCGCACAGCTTCCACTCCGCCGGCTCGATTCCGAGCCGGCTTCATCGTGGAAGCCTCTTTCCCGCTGGGCTGGCGGGCGGCCTGAAGGCGACCGCCCGCCAGCCCAGCGGGGAAAGTCAGAATTACCGCCGCGGTCTTTCGACCGCGGAACGGTAACCTGACGGCGGGACTTTGGCGGGCGGCCTCCGCCGCCCGCCAAGGTCAGAATGAGGGCCTATGTCTCATACAAACACAGGCAATGACACAGATGCAGTAAAGTTATAATAGCTTTTTATTTAACATAACTGCAATTTCCGATAAGTTGCATGGACTGCAATGATTAGGATAATGAATATAGCAAGAAACAGTATTGTGAAGAAGAGAGTCAATGTTATGAAGACCCCCATCATTTTGCAATACATGAAAAATATATATTAGATGGAATATGCCCTATTACCCTCATGTGAATAGGCCTAACCTCCTAACTAAAGGACAGCTGGGTTTGCTAAACCTAATCTGCCAAAGCAGAAATATTTAAACATTTTAGTGAAAACTATTCATTAACATCATGGGGAAACACATGGATTCAAACTAATTGATTATAATTGAAGTTTTAGGGCTATACCTCATCACCTTAGGTCACTATTCTACAGTGAATGAACTTTAATATAGGCTTTCAGTGATCCACTTCACAGTTAATGTGGTAGAACTTCAAACATCATAATGCAGTTCTATCACGTGTAGCTGAGTATTGTGACATCAAAGGTAACAATAACATACAAGCTACATCAGGAGGTTCAACCTCCTACCTGTTTTTAGTTGTGGGTGTGGAATGTCTTAAACTGGATTTATTTCATTCATCAGTTCAAGGTTTACAAGTAGATGGAATCCTTTCTCTCTTTGAGATAGGCTGCAGATATTGCCAGGATATTTTTCTCTTTGCTTATAACAAACACTTAGGAGATCTTGAGCATAATTTTGTTGCTTCTCACTTTCTCAGTCTTAAGGTACTAAGGCAATGATTTCCTTTTGTAATTGTAGCCTTTTTGATGCTTAGCTTTGACAATTGTCAGTAAAATGTTGTATTGATCTAAAATGTTAATGTTAAATGGCTCAGACTGAAAGGTCTGCTTACATTTGACTACTTTTGTCCTGGCACACTGTGGAACAGCACCAAATGTATTCCCTTTTTTACTGCATATGTTTATGATTACGTTATGTGGTGCAACTGTTGGCGTGGGTGTCAGAAGAAATAACATTTTTAAAAGGAGTGGAATCCAAAAACATGTGGAATTTCTGGAAAAAATCTGAAGCAAGATTTAACACTATTTCCTAGGGAAATACTTTTTAAGGCAAAGGGTGGGAAGAAATGAAAAGTGTAATGAAAGTAGACAAATAACATTGAGCAATTCCATGATTCCAATTAAATACAGTTGGAGTAGATGCATGCATGTGTACATGTATGTATGTAAGTATGTAGATGGTAGTTTTATAAATCGACCATCTCCAAAAGGCAGCAGTGCACAGACAAGCATAAAGTCAGAGTGGATGGAGATGGCACTAATTAGGATGGTTAATGCATTGAGGTGTAGTGTTTTTTAAACAAGTGAGTCTTCAACTCTTTCCTAAATTGGAGTAGCGTTGGGACACTCCTGATAGATTTTGGGATGGTGTTCTAGATTCTAGGTGCTGAGATAAAAAAGGCCGTCAGTCTTTTTTCTTTCTTTTTTTACACATATGTGAATGTGTGTTTGTAAGTTGTACAATCATGTTTCAGGGTTCCCGGGTACTAAGTGGTGTTGACTGGCTTTTAAGAGTATTAACTAACCCAATGGGTATTTGAACACATAATTGCTTTTACTAGCAAAAGGGGGCTGCCTGAGCACACAAGGGCACTTACGTACTTATGGGATTGTATGGGAGAGTGGCATTGATTCTCATTTGGGAGATACATGGATACATCATGACACTAATTAGACTATCAGAGGTACCAAGGCACAGGCTTTCTTTGGACGGTATATGTAGTGATGGTTCTAGGATTTTTGGGGCCCCAGACAGGGAGAAAATGTGTGAGTTCCCTTTAATTGTGCATACAGCATGACACATTCAGGGTTGTTTGCATCTGAAATGATGACCCTGGACCTGGAGGTTCTTTGTGCAGACCCTTCAATGCTGCCCCTGCCCCTTAGTCACGTATAAGCACCTTTTTAACAGCTCATAAAGGACTGAAAGTGTGAGAGTTGCTTGTAGGCTGAGAGGGCTAAAACTGCTGGGGGCTAAAATGAGGGCCAGTGGATGCCCCATGGCGCCTCTGCGTGGACAGCAGGACAGGAGGTTTCATTGCAGGACAATCCTGCACAATCTGTTTCCTTGCATTTGGCCCCACACTAGGGGGCTCCCCGCCTCTAAGCCTTGCTCACTACACCATGGCTGCCCCAGTAGATGGGGCTTCTCCTATGGGCCCCATTGCAACAAGACAGCTGTTTCTCAGTTGGATGGGCAGGAGTCACAAAAGGACTGGTGTGCAGTGGTCTGGATGTGAATCAGTGGTGTAGGCTGCATGTTGGAGAGCTGAGTGTAGGGCCCAGGGCATCTGCCCACACTCCTCATGCCTCACGCTGACCCTGGGTATATGAAGGAATGGGGGCACATGGTTTACTTGTTTTGCACATGGTAGCTATTTCAGCACAAAATAGAATTGATTGACATAATATTTGTTCCTGGATCCATAATAAAATTGCTTGGTGCATATGATTATCTGCACATCATGGCACTGACTGTCATATGATGGGTTAATACTCAGTCCTATTAAGGCTTTGCCTTGCATGCATGGCACATTGTTACATTGGGGGAGGGCTTGATAAATCATGGTGTTGACTACCATGTTATGGAGAATATCAAGACACGTGATGACAGTGACTTCTATATGACAGGGGATGTTAGAAGCAGAACCCCTTATACAGGGAGTGCAGAATTATTAGGCAAGTTGTATTTTTGAGGATTAATTTTATTATTGAACAACAACCATGTTCACTATGAACCCAAAAAACTCATTAATATCAAAACTGAATATTTTTGGAAGTAGTTTTTAGTTTGTTTTTAGTTTTAGCTATGTTAGGGCAGGTGACTATCACTGTGCATAATTATTAGGCAACTTAACAAAAAAAAATATATACCCATTTCAATTATTTATCATTACCAGTGAAACCAATATAACATCTCAACATTCACAAATATACATTTCTGACATTCAAAAACAAAACAAAAACAAATCAGTGACCAATATAGCCACCTTTCTTTGCAAGGACACTCAAAAGCCTGCCATCCATGGATTCTGTCAGTGTTTTGATCTGTTCACCATCAACATTGCGTGCAGCAGCAACCACAGCCTCCCAGACACTGTTCAGAGAGGTGTACTGTTTTCCCTCCTTGTAAATCTCACATTTGATGATGGACCACAGGTTCTCAATGGGGTTCAGATCAGGTGAACAAGGAGGCCATGTCATTAGATTTCCTTCTTTTATACCCTTTCTTGCCAGCCACGCTGTGGAGTACTTGGACGCGTGTGATGGAGCATTGTCCTGCATGAAAATCATGTTTTTCTTGAAGGATGCAGACTTCTTCCTGTACCACTGCTTAAAGAAGGTGTCTTCCAGGAACTGGCAGTAGGACTGGGAGTTGAGCTTGACTCCATCCTCAACCCGAAAAGGCCCCACAAGCTCATCTTTGATGATACCAGCCCAAACCAGTACTCCACCTTGCTGGCGTCTGAGTCGGACTGGAGCTCTCTGCCCTTTACCAATCCAGCCACGGGCCCATCCATCTGGCCCATCAAGACTCACTCTCATTTCATCAGTCCATAAAACCTTAGAAAAATCAGTCTTGAGATATTTCTTGGCCCAGTCTTGACGTTTCAGCTTGTGTGTCTTGTTCAGTGGTGGTCGTCTTTCAGCCTTTCTTACCTTGGCCATGTCTCTGAGCATTGCACACCTTGTGCTTTTGGGCACTCCAGTGATGTTGCAGCTCTGAAATATGGCCAAACTGGTGGCAAGTGGCATCGTGGCAGCTGCACGCTTGACTTTTCTCAGTTCATGGGCAGTTATTTTGCGCCTTGGTTTTTCCACACGCTTCTTGCGACCCTGGTGACTATTTTGAATGAAACGCTTGATTGTTCGATGATCACGCTTCAGAAGCTTTGCAATTGTAAGAGTGCTGCATCCCTCTGCAAGATATCTCACTATTTTTGACTTTTCTGAGCCTGTCAAGTCCTTCTTTTGACCCATTTTGCCAAAGGAAAGGAAGTTGCCTAATAATTATGCACACCTGATATAGGGTGTTGATGTCATTAGACCACAACCCTTCTCATTACAGAGATGCACATCACCTAATATGCTTAATTGGTAGTAGGCTTTCGAGCCTATACAGCTTGGAGTAAGACAACATGCATAAAGAGGATGATGTGGTCAAAATACTCATTTGCCTAATAATTCTGCACTCCCTGTACTAACTAAACCATGGGGAGTGGACTTTCTCAACAGCAGGTCAACAAGTCGTACACATATGTATGGCAGCTAGTAAATCAAGATGGTTGCATGTCCCTTTCAGGCCCACACTTGCCTAGGTCAGAAAATTAACAAGCAAGATAACAAAAAACACACTGGAGTGAACCCGCCTGACAAACAAGGCTCTCAGTATGTGTTTGTCCACCTTTCTGATTGAAAAGGGATCGTACTGTTGGGGAAAGAGTAACTGCAAAGAGAAGAATCAACAAAACAAAAAAGACGTAGTATAAAATAGTTATAATCAGCTCAGTGTCTGAACTACTGAAGGATAAACGAGCAAATCAACTGTATTTTGTGACAGAATATGTTCTGTGTTTATAACCTACGTCTGTTGGAGATGATCTTTCCTATCATATACAATTGTCATCACTCTTACAAGCCTATTTGGTAATGTTAAAAGTACGTCTATTGTCGTAAGTTGTTGATATATAAAAATCAATAATATATTTTTTTTAAATGATAGGAGAAGATTTGACAAATTTTTTCTATGAGTAGCATATGAAGGAGACTCCTTAATACCTGATGGTAATGATTCTAATATCATGAGGTAATAGAGCACATTATGGCCGAGACTGGTGTATGAGGGAGACACCTGAGAATATTATTGAAATTCCTGGAATATATTTAATTACTCAAAGTGAAAGACAACATTAATATATTTACAAGCATGGAGAACACAATGACTATTGTTTCAGAAACTGGCAGAGTGGTATTAGGAAATAAGTAACTTTATATTCTAAAATGTAAATCCTGTATTAGGTTTTACTTTTTATATCTTGTAAGAACAGCAAACTGATTTTTCATAACTAAATTAGTTTATTTCCTATACATAAAAACTGGTACCTAAGGTTTGCGCACCTTTAGAAAACGACAAGTGGATGTTTGGGATATAGATAAAATTGTTATATTTACTAAAAATGGCAAGCTAATCTATTTGGAGAAAATTGGAGTATTTACAAAATATTTCCTGTTGATAACTAGGTAATAATTCATACTCATTTGACTACACTTATTGTCGATCTGGTGGAGTAATTATTTGGCCAAAGAGGGCATTTATTTTGCTCCTGTGATGGTTCCTTCGTGACACACATGGAGGCATTTCATAGCCTACAGTAAAAGATCACTATAACCTTGTTATCTCTAAATACAGCTGCTACCTGAGGGTTGAGTATATAATGCCAGTGTATTCAGGTTGCCTGTATCTAAGGCATACCATTCTGAGATCTGCGCTTTTTTCCATCCTGCCTTTTCCCATTAGATTGTCAATCATACTTAGGGAGTGGCAAACATTTATGTTTGCCACCCACAAATATTTACAGGTTTGCCCTTAGATATTCAGGCACCTATGAATATCCCTGGACATACAGAGCTTCCTGAATTTCTCTTCGACGTTGGGGCCTTTGTTGGGATCTCCAGCTGAGTACTATCCTTGTACTAGAGGGCAACCCAACTACAGGGCAGTGAGCCCTTTAAAACAATTGTAGGGCTGTCCGGTGTATGGAACACCCCCCGAGGGAAGTGGTGTTTTAAAAGTCTACTGTATCACATAGCAGATATCAGTTATCAAATATCAATCTTTTTACTACCTATAAGAGTGTATACATTGTGAAAATACTTCAATTTGATGTAGACAACATAGCAGACTTTGGTCTTTTTAGTGTGTCGATAACTCTGTAGCCAGAATTAAAACATTTCTATCATGCGATATGCCCTGCAGGATATGACAGTGATCGTACCAGATCTACAGGGCTGTAGACTTAGTAACACGGCTACTGCCTACGTTTTTTTAAAAAGCACCACTGCCCTGCAACATCTTTGCGCTTTGGCCTCTGACTTCAGCTGGCAACAAATGGGGCAAAACACAGGCATGCTCTCAACATTCAACAATTGCAAAAACAATCACATTATCCCTCAGTTAGACAAGTTATAAGGTTAAAACACAAATCCGTTTTAATAATAAACAAAATGGCGAAAGTGCACGTGTGTATTGTACAGCCCCACTCTCATCCATTCTTAGACAATAATATCTCAATGACAAGGGAGAGAAACATATATTGCAGATAATAACCTATCTGCGCCACTCAACAAGCATAAGTAAACTCATCAGCACAAGCTGTCATACAGTCCACAAGCCCCATGCAACTTAAGTAAAAGCCAAATAGACAGCTCACTTTCATAAAAGCACAGAGATGACTACTGTATATTCAAATACACAGGGTGCACCATAAAAAACAAACCACAGATTTTTGTATATCCAGCCACAGAGACAGTATTGATAAATACACATTTTCCAAAGAATATTCAGAAATCCACCTCTAGTTAAGCACGGGTACTCCATGCAAGCACATCATAGACATTTCACCTATATACTAACACAATATTAACACAGGAAAAAAAACATCTACACAAAACATACTAAACATGCAACATAGAGTGGAGTTGGAGGTTATTCCAGCTTTGGGATCGATGTAAGAGAACGCCAGATATGGCTCTGTGTATGCGGGGGATGTGTACGAGTAGGAGTCCTGTGGAGGTGTCTGGGTGGTTGTTGGAAAGAGATGCAACTGTTCAGGTAGGTGGGACCTGAGTTGTATAGTGCCTTCATTGTGTGTGTCGGAGGAATTTAAATTGAGCGTGTGTGTGTGTATTGGGAGCCAATGCAGCAACTTGAAGTTTTGTGATGTAAGTTCTGTGTGGGAAGTTGATGATAAGTCTGGCATCCGAGGTTCTGGATGGTTTGTAGTCTTCTAGTGAATTGCTTGGTGATCCCAGCATAGAGGGTGTTAGCATGAAAATTTTTGCTGGTGACTAGGGTGTGAGCGACAGTTTTTGTAATGTTACTTGGGAGCCATTTGAACATCTTACTCAGCATCTCCAGGTGTGGAAGCAGGATGCAGTGACAGTGGTGATTTATGTGGTCATGTCCACTTTTCTATCAATTATTCCCAGGTTCCTGGTGTGGATTCTGTGTGTGGGTCGATGATCAGAGGATGTGGCTTAAGGCCATGGTGAGGTGTTCTTGCCAAAGGTCACTACTTCTATCTTGTCGATGTTGAGCTTGAGACAGTTGGTTTTCATCCAACTAGCAACTATGATCATGGAGGTGGTGAACTTGTTTGTTGCGTGAGGGGTTTCGTCTGAGAAGGAGCATATGAGTTGCATGTTGCTTGTGCCACCTACATGTGCCTGTCGAGGCCTTCAAGTCTATCCCTGCTTAGAAACGGTGTCTGGCTGGCATAAGGAGGGAGGAAAAAGTGGAGCAAGGGTAAGGTAGGGGGTGAGGGGAGCACCAGGAGGAGGAATAAGACCAAGACCCTGATTTGGAATTGTGCAGTAATGCTTGTGAGCAAACTCAGCACATGTAATTACTTTTATGTTGCTGTATCACCCTGCTAGTATTGTTCACTTACAAGTTTACTGCCTGGACGTGAGGAATAACTGTGCAGACATTAAATTACTTGCAGTACTGCACACATTATTCCATTTTCCAAGAGGTTTAGTGCACACATTTATCACCTGCTCTGAATAGGTGCTAAATATGTTTTGGGCTTCTGTATACTGGCAGAAGGAATTAGAGGGGAAGTTAGGAGAGGCTAGAAGAAGATTAGTTCTGGCGGGGGAAGCACTGAATGCTTCTTCCTTGCCAGAGAAAAAAGCTACTAGACAAGCCTTGACTGCTGTTGCAGCCAGACCCTCACACAATTTCACCAGCTGGAATTACCAGCCGGTGAAATTGTGGCTGATATTCCTGCATCCAAGAATATTTGATGCTGGAACACCTGGCTTGGACAGGGACCCAGATGACCAGGATGAAGAACACCAGGTGGTGAGGGGGAGACCAGGAGGAGAACCAGGAGAAGGAAGAAAGCTAGGTTTGAAAAGGAGGGCAAGGAGGATGGTAAGGCAAGGACCACAAGAGGGAAAAGGACCATAATTACATGTTCAGTTCCCATCTCATAAAAGGAAGCTTAATCATATGTCACTAAAGAAAATCTTACTTGGCAGTTTGAACCCTGAATAACAATCACTCTTTCACCAATGACCGAGTGTTAACTAAACTTGTGGACAAAGTAGAAGCCAAGTCCAAAACTTCCTGCTTCAAATTCATAGCCTTTCTCTGCTTCAATCAGGTTCCAGGCTCACAGAAGGCAGTGAAACTGCCTCTCTGGGCTTCCAGGGCAAAATCCTGCATTTGGTAGGTGAAGGCCATACTATTCTCCTTGTTAAGCAGGGTCCCTCTGCTTTCTTTGACACCATGCAATATAGCACCATTCCTTCTCGGATATCCACAGCAATGACGTCCAACCCTATTACCTTTAAATAGTTTACTTCTGTCTTATCTGATAGGTCCCTAAGAGTTAAATTGGGCTCTTGTATCAGATCCAGTTGCCATCATCTCTGAAGTTTCTCAGGTTTCCTCTTTGTCTCTTGTTCTCTTTAATCTATACCTTGCCTATTTCTTAAATATCATCAATTACTATCTGAAAGGATTCAAGTCCCATGAGAATAACACGCAGATTTGCCTCAGGTTGAGTGGACCTGATGAAGATTTCTTTAATTTCAGTCATGCTTACTGGAGGTCAAGGACCGAATGAGACAAACTTACTTTCAATTGAATGGCGGTAAAGGTGAGGTGATCCTCTGTGTCAGATAAAAAAGATCATCTGTACATGTACTGCAGTCAACCCCGGTGCCTTTCTCAGTCTGAAACCACTTCCACCCACCAAAGTAAAAAAAAAAAACGAGGCTTTATTTTCAATGCTACTATGGCCTTTGAAGCCCAAATTGACACTATTGTACAGACCTGTCTCCCAATGATTTACCATGAAGAAGGTTTTTGTTGTACCTCTTTTCAATTGTAGGGCATTAGAATTCAAGGGCCAAGGAAAATTCTTGCCCTGACTATTCTAATGCTGTATGTAGAGCCTTGCCTAATACACTTGTGCTCCAACTTCAAGTGGTTCAAAGCCATAAAATCAATTTTAGTCCACAAAATGATCACACCTAAGAGGTGGTAACCAAGCAAGGAAGTGCTTATCACCTCAGGCCAGATTTACTTTCAGATTTGCCTCTCTTAATTTGAAAAGCATACAAGGGCTCGCGACCAACTAATATTGAAAAACGCTCCTTATACCCTTTCAGGGACTTTTTTGAGTGCCTCTCGTAGAACCTTGTTACTCCCAAGTTTAAAATAACATCTAAAGACAAACATGCACAGCCCTCTTCTGAAGCAAACTCACTGATCATTTGTGTGCCTGTTATGTGTTTTTCATCTTATTATGTCTGGTTAAGGTTCATTTGTCTTATAGCAGTTGAGATTATCAGTACCTCAGGACCATTCTAGGTACTGGTGTGCTGTATAAGGGAACTTAGTTGTAATAGTAGTAGGGGCCAACATTAATGAGCTTTCCAGTTGGTCCTGAGGCTTTAAGCATTAAGATTAGGCAAATCTCATAAAATAGCAGAACTGCCTCATGCTGGTCCATATCACTACTAGATAAATGCTCAAGTAGTGCTGGCTGCTCACATTGCAAGCTCACCAGAAGCAAGCCTTAACCATCATCCCAAATAAGGGGTATTATATTACTTCAATGTATACACATATTGCACTCACAGCAGCTCTGTGTGAATATTATTGCTTGGACTGGTTTTTCTGGCATTAAGCATTAATGCACGTGGGTGCTGTGAAAACAGAATTTCACTGCAGGCCTGGGGCTGAGTGAGAATCCTTTGATATTGCCAAACTTCCAATGACCTGCTTCCAGGCACTGATGTGTGCCATTTCACTCTATAGTAGCCTACTGAAAGGTTTAAAACAATAACTTTCAGTTGGCTGGGCACATTTTATTTGCTCACTCCTCTCCAGGATAACGCAGGCATATTCCAAAATGGTGGACCAGCTGTAGACATTTTATTTGCTCACTCCTCTCCAGTATAATACGGGTATATTCCAAAATGGTGGATCAGCAATTGATAAGCACTGTTGACCCAGAGTAGTCACATCATGTTGTTCACATTTGTTTTGAGTCTAGGTCTGCCTGTTTCATATCCTTCAAGAGTGAGGCCAGTGTGATTCTACGTCACATGTATTAAGACATGTCTTTGGTTACAGAGGCCACATATCCTATAAACGGTTCTTAAGCCATGTCTCCTATGGAACTACTGATGACACAGAAAAGAAGGACTAACAAATACTCATATATCATATAATCAAAATCGTATAAGGTAGTGTGATTTTAGCAAAGAAAAATAATGTACATGAGAAATTGTGCCCACGGGGTAGTTCGCCATTAGTATAAACAAGCTTAATTAATCATGAAGAATTGACAAATGTAGTAATCCGTCATAATTGCAAATGTATCCTATGATTTTCTTGTTGAAACTGTTTTATGCTTAGCTTAAATTTAGCAGAGGCTTTGGCCTGGCTGCCTGGTCTCGAATTTAACTGCATGGTTTTCACTTGAATTAACAAAGACATATTATTTTACTTTAAGGTTGTATTTTTCCAGTAGAGATGACTAATACACTTATTTCAAGGTTTCGTGCTAGGCTAGTATCATCCCTTTTGAAGCAAGGTCAGTTTCTGCAGGTGCGGACAATAAAAGCACTGATACCGAAATAATTGGCAAACTTTGTTGCAACTTGTGTTCCAAGGCTCCAAGGACACCTTATGCAAAAATGAGTACTAGGAGAAAGACACTATTCATTGGTCAAATTGAAGCTACCCTATTAAACCTCCAATGGAAGACCCTGAAGAATTTGGAATGTTTCTTACTTAAACCCACCGGACAAATAGAAGTCAGCCATTTTTCCTTGATGCCATTTTGAAGCAAGATTCAAGAAACCATTTTGGAACGAGCCCTTTGATACTTTTTCTCCGTCGCAGAGAAAGAGACTTTAAAGAATTCTCACCCTAGAGACTTTAACTTTAATTTTGCCCCGTCTTGCCCATGCAGTAACTTTGCCCCGTTCTCCTTGATGCAGCAAGGAAACTTGCCTTAACTCTGCCCCCTTGAAATCTGCCCCATGCTGATCGAACCGATACCTGAAGGACGAAGTCTTTTCTTGAATGCTGATTGTATTTGGTAAATATGAAAGGATAATTGTATTATGCATTGTGTTTTCCTTCCTAGGTACCAACTGCTTATTGTGATAGGGCCCAAGCTAGAAGTTTTCTAATTTTGTGTTGACTAAATTCGTTTTGCATGAAGCCCCACATGCCAATGCTAATTAGAGGCTAGTCGAGGTATTCATCTGATACATCATGCTAAATTGAAATCTTGTTATGCTGACCGATGTATGAAATTAGTCAAATTCAATTGCTTATATTAGTGATTTGCATTGCTATAACCGAGTGCATTATAATCCAGATATTGCGTAGATTGCGTTTCTTCCGCCGCTATGGACAGCTAGTAATGTTTGTATACATATATCATTTGATTTTGAGACTTATATACATTGTGTTAGCTTTGTTAATTTAGGGAAATAAACTCATTAACTTTTAATAAACTGGTGTGGTTATTCATGACTGAAAGGTCATGGTGTGACAATTACTGATTGTTATTGATACTTAATGTATTGATTGATTACTAATCGATTATTGGTTGTTGATTATAATTAGTTATCGATGATTGATTTGAGTGATCCGACTATTCTTGGATGAGGAGAGCCCAACTAGGTTAAAAGGTCCACCAACCTCCAGTGTGTCCAAGTACAAGTAATTTATAAGGACTGGACGCGCTATCAGTAGATGGTAGCAGAGATTGATGGTTTCGCCCTTTGGGACCCCATCGCAACAATAGACGGAGTCAAGTTAGAATTTTCTTTGATAAAACAAGTTGGAGAGATGATGATGCCCTAAATCCCCAATGACTTTCCCGGAATCTCGGAGCTTGCGAATGGAGGAAATGGAGGTGTGAGAATGTTTTCGGCGTTCCTAGTGACAGTATGAGTGAAGTTAGGGTTTCGCGCTTGCAAAGCTTATGCCGCAGATGAATTGTGAAGTTTGTGAGGATTTTTAGGGGGTTGCGAACTCCAATTAAAATTTTAGAGGAGTGACACTCCAAAGTGTGAGAGTAGGGAAGTCATCGAACTTCACATGTGTGTAGCGCTTTGTGCAGGAAAAATTGTCCACGTTGTTGTTGATGTTGAGACGGGCCCTGCGAGGTCAAGAGACTCCGGAGTATGTTGAAAAGTGTATGAGACACTTGATTGATGTTGTAATCTGTTCGGTTTAATAGGTTGATCGGGCGTGGTCAACGAGTCAGTATGAATATTGAGGAATGAAAGAAAACTTTGACTTTGAGATTTGACAAATTCTAAGGCGCGCTAGAATAGTTCATTGATCAGTTGAGAGTAAAGTTTGCGTGTCAAATGTTGCTTGCGAAAGTGGGAAACCGAGAAAGATGGAATAACTGCCGAGGCTAGTGAAAAATCCCTAAGGTCTCTGAAGCGATTGTATTACCCTTCCTGTAGTAAACCAACAGATTTGTTTTCTTCTTTTGGTTAGTGCTCGCAATATATTGCGGAAATTAGTTTTGAGTGAAGTTGAATGAAAGAGGACAAGCCGCGCGACTTTGTCAGCCGCAGTGTGTGAGTGTGACGTCACTAGGAGCCGCTATGGGATAGGTTGGTTGGTGAGAAGGGTCGCGCACGGATTGGACACAGTCCGTGAAGCGCAATTGGTAGGGAAAGGCAAGCGAAGAGTATTCCGGGAATTAAATTCACTTATTGATTAAAAAAATTTTGGGAAAATAAAAGACGGAAAGATGACATTTTTCAAAGCATTTAAGAGTGCCATGAGGGGAGATGTATATATTAAAGCAAGTGTAGGAGAAGAAACACCGCCTGAGGGTACACCAGCTTACATCGTGATTGAAGAAAAGGGTGTCGCACCATGTCTTTGGCTAAAGCAATGGTGCAAATTAACAGAAAAGCATGGAAGTGTAGCGTTCCCTATCCATGGGTCGTTTAATTTGAGAGTTTTGGAGAATCTAAGATTCGCACTATACAATATGAAAGTACCTCCAAGACCAGCACAATTTGAAGCATTAGCAATTTGGGAGCTAATGGCTAGAAACCAACAACAAAAGAAATTTGAGACAAGAGTGAGAAAAGTAGAAAAGACACTAGCGGATGCTAGATGGGATAGTACTCAAAAGGTTTGGAGATCAGACGTATTGCAGGGAATTAAACTGTTTCCAGCAATTACTGACGAAGCAGAGACGGAAGGAAGGAAAGCTTCCTATAAAACAAACAGGAGTCAGTCCAGAGAAAGAGAAAACAACAGAAATTGGAAAAGGTCAGACGATGAGGAGTTCATTATGCAATTGCTAAATGACCGCCCGCCACCATATGTGGAAAGCGAAAATGGCCCAAGCACCAGTACTGCCCCTCCAGAACCAATACAGGGTAATGTAACACCGAATTTGAGAATATCACAGAGGCAAAGCAGTTCTGATATGCCTTTTACACCACAAATACCACAAGTTCAGAGGATATATCCTGACGTGCCTAAATTGAAACGTGTCAATGATTATCAGCCGCAGGTTCAAAGGCGCTGTTGGGATGAGCATAATCTGGAAATGACTTCTAATCTAATGGCGCAGGGAGGACAGAATTATCAAGGACCGACATTGATTCATGCCGATTCAACACAAATTTTGATGTCTCAGAAGCAGATGCAAGAAGTGCCGAGGTACACTCAAATAGCAGAAAACCAGTTAGATATGCCAGCAATAATGAATCATAATGTGGGAATTAACATGCCACAGAATTCGGGGAACAGACAGAATCCAGACGCAATATCTCTGCCTATCACTGTAGGTCCGCCAGTACCATTGTATATATAGGCGAAGCAGAATGTATGCGACCAAGGGGTAATGACACAAAATGAGACAGGGAGAAGATGCATAGAAAATACTCCAGAAACAACTCCGGTAGGAACACTGCCATATAGATCTGGGTCTTTGTTGGAATTTAGTCCAATACCAGCTTGTGCTCCGTCAACTGTGGTAAGGTCAGGTCCACCACTAATAGTACCGATAACTTCAAAAACAGAAATTTTACAGAAACCATCAGTAGCAGTAGATGTAAGTGCCACATTAATGGGACTGAACGCACAACAGTTAACACAATGGTTGAATAGCCTGAACTCCCCACAGAGTACACCCAGCGGGAAGGGAGAAGAGTATTTGAATAAAATAAGGTTGGACATGGAAGCAGATGAACTAGTCGAGGGAACGATGGGTCTGAACAGGTTAGAATGATACACCGAAGAAGAGCTGAGATACATGTGCCCTAGAATTACAAGAGAAGTAAGCAGAATACATAAGAAGTTACAAGAATTTGCAGACAGAAACAAGATCGATATAGGTAAGACCAAACACTTGAGCAGAAGTTACAGGCTAGACTTTGAGACAAAAGATTTTGAACACATGAGATCTGCAGGGATGAAAACATACCTTAAAGAGATATTGCAGAGCGCGCAGGTCTGGAGATGTTTAGACCAATGGGAGAGCAGGTGGGTTAAGAAAAAAGACAAGAAGAAAGAGAGCACCCCAGACCGGAATGAGAAAGTACAACAGAATGATGATCTGATAACCATGCTACCAATGAGAGAAACGGCAGGGGGAAAGCTTGTTCATGTACCGTGGCATAGGTGTGATATTCAATCCTTTACAGATGATTTCCCCAAATTGAGAGAGAAACCGATCGACTGGTATCAACAAACAGATAGGTTTGTGAAACTCGCAAAATGTCTTTGGGAAGACCTGAATAGCTTGTTCGAAATCGTGGTTCCGGCAGATTTGTGGGAAGATTGTAAAAGGGCTGTAGGTTGGCCAACAAGTGAACCAGAAAGAGACAGAGACACAGGTGCACCATCGTCTAGGGTAATGAGTTTGTACCATAAGGTGATTGAGCATTTGAAAACAAAGGTTGCATCGAAAAATGTGGATTGGCAGAGAATTGACAGAGCAGCACAAGAAGTTAAAAAGTCAATACATGCATACTATGAGAGATTGTTGAAAGCGTTAAAAAAATACAGTGGCACGGAAACGATTGAGGCAAAGGACATGCTCCACTTTGTGTTCAGATTTGTGGAAGGATTGAGACCCGAAATCAGCCAGATGATTAAAATGCATTTGATTTGTTGGCAGTCAAAATCGATCGATGAGGTGTTGAATTATGCAAAATCCTGCAGTGATGAGATTGAGACAAAGCAGAAAAGGTTGAAGGAAAAAGTGATGGTGATGCAGCTTAGAGCAGCTCAGACAGGTTTGCAAGGTTTGCAAGGTTTCCAACAACAGTTGCCGCAGCTGCAACAGCAGGGAAATGCTATGTTTCAGCCACAGATGAGAGGCAGAGGCCGAGGAGGGTTTGTAAATAATGGTCCTGATTTGAATACTGTCGTGGTTCCAAATGGTATACAGGCAATGAAGAAGGTGATGCCATGTCACACGTCGGAATCGTCGGGCATTGGAAACAGGAGTGCCCAATGTTGGTGCAGGAAGGTGTAGGTCAGCAAAACAATGATGTCAATTCATTTCGGAATATGAGAGGACCGAAAATGAGAGGTCCAAATACAAATTTTCAAAATAATGTGAATCAGATGCAGGGTCTACAACCCATACAACCACAGCAGGTGCAAATGCCCTGTGTACAAATGGCGCAGTTGCAGTCAATGCAACAGCAGTTTCCCATGGTACCTAATCAGCAAATGCAAATACCCTTAGCACCAATGAATCAGCAACAAGTAATGCTTCCTCAACAGGTCACGGGTCAAGGAGTGAATCAAATTGACACAGTACACCAATTCCCGTTACACAGTGAGAATGGAATAAACGATGTGTGGGAGAGTGAAAGTTCAGATGAGGAGGGAAACTGTGTGCTTTCAGCATCTTTGGAAGTTGATCAAAAGGGACCATATGTGGAAGGACGAGTTATGGGTCATAGTGTTTCGTTCTTGGTTGACACCCGAGCTACACGCTCTACAGTCAGGAGTATCGAAGTACCAAATTTGCCACTTTCTGGGAGAACAGTTCAAGTAGTGGGAGTAGCAAATAGGTATCTGACAAACTCAATTACAGATCCAGTGCAAGTCAGAATCGGTAACTATCAAGGGTCACATACATTTGTGGTATGTGACTCAAGCCCGATATCACTATTAGGGAGAGATTTATTGTGCAAATTGGGATGCTCGATTATGTGCTCGAATGATGGAATTAAAATTCAGACAAACAGTGATGGGGAAGAAGAGGACAGTTTAGGAGAGGACGAAGTGGAAACTGTCGATGAAGAGTATCCCCTGATTACTCTCTATCCAATGCTCACTGAAGCAGATATTCCTGCAGAATTACAGGAAACAGTTGGAAAGGAAGTGTGGGACGTGACAGGGAAAGAAGTAGGATTGGTTAAAGGAGCAGAACCAGTGAAAGTGACTGTAAAACCCAATGAAAATTTTCCTCAGACTCCACAATACCATATGTCACAAGACACTCTCATAAAAGTCACCCAACTCATTGATGAGTTTGTGAAACAGGGAGTACTGAAAGAAGTACTAAGTAGACCATGTAATTCACCAATCATGGGATTAATAAAACCAAGTGGAAAGGACCGAATTGTTCAAGATTTGAGAAAAATAAATGACATAATAGTCAAATGTTGCCCCGTGGTACCAAATCCAGCTTTGATAATGTTTCAAATTCCCTGTGATACAGAGTGGTTCTCAGTTATCGACTTTTCACAAGCATTCTTTTCTGTGCCTCTTCATGAGGACAGCCAATTTATCTTTTGCTTCAAATTCCTGGACAGAGTTTACAGTTGGTGTCAAATTCCTCAAGGGTTTTCGGAGTCACCATCAATTTTCAATAAGATCCTAAAGAAAGATTTGGAATCATTGGAATTACCTTTTGAATCAACCTTGGTACAGTACATTGACGATTTGCTGATTGCATCCAAGACAGAAAATGACTGTACGGTTGACACTATTGCCCTATTGAACCATTTGGGAAGGAATGGACACAAAGTGTCCCCTTCAAAATTACAATTTTGCCAGAAGAAAGTGAAATATCTGGGCCACCAAATAGAGAAAGGGTCGAGAAGAATAATGAAAGAAAGAATAACAAGTGTACTTCAAATGAGTCCACCCAAAACGAGGAGGGATGTGAGAAAAGTTTTGGGGAATGGTGAGCTATTGTCGCCAATGGATTCCCAATTTCTCGGCTCTAGCCAAACCTTTGCTGAAACTGACCCAGAAAGATGCGTTGGATGAAAAAGTGTTGAAAAGAGATGAAATGGATGCTTTTATTGAATTAAAGGAATGCATGTGCAGAGCTCCAGCTTTAGGTATGCCTGATTACACAAAGCCTTTTACATTGTTTTGTCATGAACGTGATGCATGTTCCTTGTCTGTCTTGACTCAAGCTCATGGTGGCGTAAACAGACCAGTAGCATATTTTTCAGCTACTTTGGATCCGGTCGCAGCAGCCCTGCCAGGGTGCTTGCGTGCCGTAGCAGCAGTTGGTATCAGCCTAAATCAGAGTGAAGGAATAGTGATGGGACACCCTTTAACAGTCATGGTCCCTCACTCAGTCAAGATGCTTTTGACACGTTCCCGAACACAGCACATGACCGGTGCTAGGCTTACAAGGTACGAGACAATAATTTTGGGGTCACCCAATGTGCAGCTGAAAAGGTGCACTACGTTGAATCCAGCAACTTTGTTTCCCAGTGAAAATGTCGAAATTGAGAACGCTGAAGACATCGAGCACGACTGTCTTCAGGTGACTGAATTTTGTACAAAGCCAAGACCTGATATCAAAGACACCCCATTGGAAGAAAATGATCAAATTATTTTTGTTGATGTTTCATGTTTAAGAGATGCACTAGGAATATTGAAAGCAGGATATGCCGTCTGTACAATAACAGGTGTTCTGGAAGCATCTTGGCTTCAATTAGTTTATTCTGCACAGGTAGCAGAACTAGTAGCCCTTACTAGAGCTTGCCAACTTTCCGCACTAATGAAAGTCACCATTTACACTGACAGTCAGTACGGATTTGGAATAGTGCATGATTTTGGACAACTGTGGTCACAGAGAGGCTTCATGACCTCTTCGGGGTCACCAGTGTAAAAAGGTGAAAGAATAATAGAATTGTTACACGCTATCCAGTTGCCAGGAGAAGTGGCAGTGGTAAAATGCAGTGCACACTCGAAATCACAAGACTTCGGGGGTCATTCCGACCCTGGCAGTCCAAGACCGCCAGGGCGGGGGACCACGGAAGCACCGGCAACAGGCTGGCGGTGCTTCCCAGCCCATTCTGACCGCGGCGGTAAAGCCGCAGTCAGAAAAGGGGATCCGGCGGTTTTCCCGCCGGATTTCCCCTGCATGGGCTGAATCTCCATGGCGCCGCTGCAAGCAGCGCCACCATGGAGATTCCGACCCCCTTCCCGCCATCCTGTTTCTGGCGGTTTTTACCACCAGGAACAGGATGGCGGGAACGGGTGTCGTGGGGCCTCTGGGGGCCCTTGCACTGCCCATGCCGATGGCATGGGCAGTGCAGGGGCCCCCTAACAGGGCCCCATAAAGATTTTCACTGTCTGCTTAGCAGACAGTGAAAATCGCGACGGGTGCAACTGCACCCGTCGCACCCCTGCAACTCCGCCGGCTCCATTCGGAGCCGGCTTCCTTGTTGCAGGGCCTTTCCCGATGGGCCGGCGGGCGCTCTTTTGGCGGTCGCCCGCCGGCCCAGCTGGAAAGCCAGAATGGCATCCGCGGTCTTCTGACCGCGGAGCGGCCATTTGGCGGTTCCCGCCAGGCGGGTGGCGGGTCAGAATGACCCTCTTCGTTTCTTTGGGAAATGGATATGCAGATCAAGTCGCAAGGTTTTGCGCATTGAACTATATATTGCTCAGAGACTAATGGAACTTGATAAATGAGCCAGAACTTGAACCAAGTGAAGCCTTTGCTCTAAAAGTTGTAGATACAATTGAAGAATTGAAATTAATACAAAATAATGTCAGTAAGGATGAGAAACTCTCATGGAGCAAACTACAATGCATAAAGAAACCAGATGATTTGTGGGTTTCAAGTGAAGGGAGATTGGTTCTACCAGACAGTCTTTTAACGCAATTGGCCAGTTTGTATCATGGACAAGCCCACCTTGGAAGGGATGCCATGATTAGACTATTCAAAATTGATTGGTTCAATCCCAAATTCCGTGAAGTTGCTGAAGCAGTTTGCCATCGTTGCGTCATTTGCCAACAAATGAACGCAGGGAAGGGAACAGTAGTGACTTTGAGCCACATTGGAAGAGCAGGTGGGCCATTCAGCAGGATGCAAATGGATTTCATTGAGATGCCTGTGCATGGAGGCTTGAAATATGTGTTGGTGATTGTGTGCATTTTTAGTCACTGGATTGAAGCATACCCTACACGCAGAAATGACAGCCTCACAGTTGCAAAACTACTCTTGAGAGAACTAATACCACGTTTCGGATTCCCGATCTCTTTAGAATCAGATAGGGGAAGTCACTTCAATAACGAAGTAATAAAATTGGTGGGTGCAGCGCTGAACATTGAACAAAAGTTGCATTGTAGCTATCGCCCTGAAGCATCAGGACTAGTGGAACAAATGAATGGCACATTGAAATCAAGGATGGCGAAAATATGTGCATCAACAAACTTGAAATGGCTTGACGCATTGCCCTTGGTGTTAATGTCAATGAGAAACACCACTGATAGAAAGACTGGACTATCACTGCATGAGATTCTCATGGGCAGAGCCATGAGACTTCCAGCAGTCCCTGCAAATGCTCTTGTAAATATTACCGATGATATGGTATTGGACTACTGCAAAGGTCTGGCTGATGTGGTCTGCTCTTTTTCTCACCAGGTGGAGGCAACCACCCTGCCACCGATCCAAGGTCCAGGACACGCCCTGAAGGCAGGTGACTGGGTCGTGATAAAGAAACATGTGAGGAAGTCGTGTCTGGAACCCCGTTGGAAAGGACCTTTCCAAGTGATTCTGACAACTACCACCGCTGTGAAGTGTGCGGGAGTTCCCAACTGGATTCACGCCAGTCACACGAAAAGGGTGACGTGTCCCACAGAAGAGGAAGTTGAAGCACTGAAATTACCAATGACTGACAAGAGAGTACCAGGCACCGAGACAGGACAAAGAGAACCTGGAGGCGAACAAGCAGAAATAGAGGAAGGGGAAATATTTTCTGAAGAAGAAGCAGCTGATCCATTTGAGGAGAACCGAGGAGGAGCCTCTGGAAGTGACGAAGATCCTGAAGGTGACAAAGAACTTGCGATAGGTGAAGAAGCAGGAGAGCCTGAGCAGAGGAGGGCTTTCCCAGAAACAGACGATACAGGAAAAGAAAAGGAAAACCTGATTGACCTCCTATGGGGAGAAAACAAGGCGGGACAGAGTGAAATCGTTCAACCTCTTCCAGAACCGGTTGCCGGTCCATCAGGCGAAAGCAGTGCGAAAAGGAGACAAAGCATATCGCCAGTGAGATCAAAGACTAAAGAAATATTAAAAGAAAGTGAAGGGCCAAAGTTGAAGGAGAAAAGAAAAGAAGTGTCTGTTGCAATAGCATCACCAAGTGAAGAAAAAGGCACAGCCAAAGAACAAGACATCAGCAAGAGAGAATCAAAAGGTGATGCAAAATTGAAGAGGAAAAGAATACCAATATTCTCGACCTGAGTGGGCATATACAGCCACTAACGATTGGTCAGATGAATTTCTATCTCTCAGTCTCGAAAACGAAGAAGCAGAACAACACTTTGGTACTTGAGAAATGAAAATTCCATGAACATTACTGGATAAGACATTGACAACCTGATTGACTTTGAAACCAATTTTGAGACAAAGCTGCTAACCGATAAGAGACTAAGCTGCTAAAGAAAACCGTGTGAACATTGAACTCGTTCAGCTTTATATATATATATATATATATATATCTGCAAATCTGATTTGATAAAGTGTCTTCAACTTTCTGATTCTATATAGATCATGCCAGGCAATAATACAAAGGGAAGTAAAATGAAGGGCCAGATGTATGAATCTGGCCCAGTGCGATTCGGTAATTGCGATTTTTAAAAAATCGCAATTATCGAATCGCAAAGGGCCATGTATCACATTTGCAATTCGGTAATTGCGATTTCTTAAAAATCGCAAATGCAATTACCGAATCGCAAATTGCGAATTTTTTGCATTTTCGCAAATTGCGATTTCTGAAACAGCAATCGCAATTTGAGAAAATCAAAGGGGCAGGGTGCTGGGGGCCTAAGGCCCCCTCTCCTGCACCCCAATTTTTTTTTTTACACATGTAAAGGACACACATGCTAAAAGGGCATGTGTGCTTTACATTTCAAATTTAAAAATGCAGTTTTACTGCATTTTTTTATTTTGCACCAGGTTACCACCTGGTTGCTGGACATGGTATTTTGCACTTGCAAAATACCATTCTGCGAAAAATCGCAATTTGCGTTTTTTTGCAGAATTGCTTTGTGACCTGGATTTTGCAAATCGCAAATTGCGATTCGCAAAATCCAGGTCGCAACGCAGAAAATCGCATTTTTTGGGATTTTCGGTATTTGGTCTGCAAATGCATTTGATGCATTGCAGACCCCGATTTTGCACTCGCAAATGGCCGATTTTGCTGTTTGTGAGTGCAAAATCGGATGATACATCTGGCCCGAAGTGTTGTAAATACACATGTATAGGCTTAATAACTGCATGTATACTAATAATTATAGCAATAGTTTTTGGAATGCATGGAGAGAATGAAAGAGACGCTAATGATGCTTCTACTTCTAAACCTACTACTGAATTAACCCCTTTGCAGAAACTCGAACAAGATGAAAAATACTTACACGACAAGAAAGAACTATCCTCTAACGTCTTCTATCGCTTGCTGAATGAGTATGTTGAGACAATGGATGCGAAAGATTGTTATGTGTGCACACAAATACCTACCTCAGTAATCGAAGGAGTGACATATCATAGCATGCCTCTCACATATGGGATCTCGTGTAGGATGTTACTAACCAGATTTTATGGCCAGGAGTATATTCACTACTTTTATTCCAATCATGATGTTGTATTTTCATATGTCCCCATAATTGAGTATCTGAGTAAAGTAGCAAGAGATTATTATATAAAGTTAGTTAGGGGTTTCTTTGAGCCATTGTTACCTTTTCACACAGCTTATGCTCACAGAGAAAACCTTACATGCTTGCTTTCACCGATAGAGAAAAGTGTTTTAGATCACACTGACGATAGGAGGAAAGTGGGGAAGGAGAAATTAGAAAGGGTATTACACAAAAGGACATCTGTAGATAACTATGCTTTTGCCGTGATAAAGACATAAGGGAAACTAGCTTTAGATGCAATACACGTAGGGAGGCTTTGTATATATAGACCTAAATCATATTATGACACAATCTTTGTGGGAACGAGTGAATGTAAACATACGTTTTTGTTTCAAGCTAAATGGACATTCATGTTAAATGGCCTAGATCTAGCTATTCGAGGAGTATATTATATCTGTGGACCCAATGCCTATTATCGTCTTCCAAAAGGATGGTATGGGAGATGTTATTTGGGAATAGTATTTCCAAAGATTTATAATTGGACGACTTAAAGAATTTCCCAAAGCTGTCTGAATCACATCATGTTCAGAAAAGGGAGACAGCTTCTGGTGTGGTAGGAGATATATTTGGAGCAATGATTCCTTCTATAGGAGTCATATTGAACTCAATTAAAATACGAAAGTTGTCTACTATTGTGGTGACATGTTGACAAAATTCTCAGGAACTATAATCCTGATGGATGCTGAACTTGCTGCAGAAAGAGCTATGACTCTTCAAAATCGGCTTGCTTTAGACATTCTTTTAGCAAAGGATGGCGGCGTTTGCAAAATGCTTAGTGCACGTCACTGTTGTTCTTATATTCCGGACAACAGCGGGCAAATTAGGAAAATGCTTACAAATTTAACTAACGAAAGTACAGATTTGAAGGGATTGAAAGAACCAGGAGTATGGGAGAAGGTTGGAAAAGGGTTTGCTTCTGTGGGAAATTGGCTCAGCAACATTTGGAACGGACTATTATTGAAAATAGTAAAAGGTATAGTAATAATATTAATTTGCTTATTAGGTATTTGGGGAATGTGGAAAGCTATTAAATTATTGAAAACAAGAAACAAAAGGAGAAGAGAAGAGAAAGAACAAAACAAAATGGTAGAAATATACAGAGAAAAATCTAAAGGAACCAAAAGGAAGAGGGAATTGACTGAAGTGCCAAATTACTAAAACAGAATTTTAATGAAATAAAATTTGTGGTGGAAGATTTGATGTGATGACATAATTAGTCATCAGAGGGGGGATTGATGATGCAGAAAAGAAGGACTAACAAATATTCATATATCATATAATCAAAATTGTATAATGTAGTGTGATTTTAGCAAAGAAAAATAATGTACGTGGGAAATTGTGCCCACGGGTTAGTTCGCCATTAGCATAAACGAGCTTAATTAATCATGAAGAATTGACAAATGTAGTAATCCGTCATAATGGCAAATGTATCCTATGATTTTCTTGTTGAAACTTTTTTATGCTTAGCTTAAATTTAGCAGAGGCTTTGGCCTAGCTGCCTGGTCTCGAATTTAACTGCGTGGTTTTCACTTGTATTAACAAAGACATATTATTTTACTTTAAGGTTGTATTTTTCCAGTAGAGATGACTAATACACTTATTTCAAGGTTTCGTGCTAGGCTAGTATCATCCCTTTTGAAGCAAGGTCAGTTTCTGCAGGTGCTGACAATAAAAGCACTGATACCGAAATAATTGGCAAACGTTGTTGCAACTTGTGTTACAAGGCTCCAAGGACACCTTATGCAAAAATGAGTACTAGGAGAAAGACACTATTCATTGGTCAAATTGAAGCCACCCTATGAAACCTCCAATGGAAGACCCTGAAGAATTTGCAATGTTTCTTACTTAAACCCACCGGACAAAGAGAAGTCAGCCATTTTTCCTTGATACCATTTTGAAGCAAGATTCAAGAAGCCATTTTGGAACGAGCCCTTTGATACTTTTTCTCCGTCGCAGAGAAAGAGACTTTAAAGAATTCTCACCCTAGAGACTTTAACTTTAATTTTGCCCCGTCTTGCCCATGCAGTAACTTTGCCCCATTCTCCTTGCTGCAGCAAGGAAACTTGCCTTTACTCTGCCCCCTTGAAATCTGCCCCATGCTGATCGAACCGATACCTGAAGGACGAAGACTTTTCTTGAATGCTGATTGTATTTGGTAAATATGAAAGGATAATTGTATTATGCATTGTGTTTTCCTTCCTAGGTATCAACTGCTTATTTTGATAGGGCCCAAGCTAGAAGTTTTCTAAATTTGTGTTGACTAAATTCGTTTTGCATGAAGCCCCACATGCCAATGCTAATTAGAGGCTAGTCGAGGTATTCATCTGATACATCATGCTAAATTGAAATCTTGTTATGCTGACCGATGTATGAAATTAGTCAAATTCAATTGCTTATATTAGTGATTTGCATTGCTATAACCGAGTGCATTATAATCCAGATATTGCATAGATTGCGTTTCTTCCGCCGCTATGGACAGCTAGTAATGTTTGTATACATATATCATTTGATTTTGAGACTTATATACATTGTGTTAGCTTTGTTAATATAGGGAAATAATCTCATTAACTTTTAATAAACTGGTGTGGTTATTCATGACTGAAAGGTCATGGTGTGACAATTACTGATTGTTATTGATACTTAATGTATTGATTGATTACTAATCGATTATTGGTTGTTGATCATAATTAGTTATCGATGATTGATTTGAGTGATCCGACTATTCTTGGATGAGGAGAGCCCAACTAGGTTAAAAGGTCCACCGACCTCCAGCGTGTCCAAGTACAAGTAATTTATAAGGACTGGACGCGCTATCAGTGGATGGTAGCAGAGATTGATGGTTTCGCCCTTTGGGACCCCATCCGAACAATAGACGGAGTCAAGTTAGAATTTTCTTTGATAAAACAAGTTGGAGAGATGATGATGCCCTAAATCCCCAATGACTTTCCCGGAATCTCAGAGCTTGAGAATGGAGGTGTGAGAACGTTTTCGGCGTTCCTAGTGACAGTATGAGTGAAGTTAGGGTTTCGCGCTTGCAAAGCTTATACCGCAGATGAATTGTGAAGTTTGTGAGGATTTTTAGGGGGTTGCGAACTCCAATTAAAATTTTAGAGGAGTGACACTCCAAAGTGTGAGAGTAGGGAAGTCGTCGAACTTCACATGTGTGTAGCGCTTTATGCTGGAAAAATTGTCCACGTGGTTGTTGATGTTGAGACGGGCCCTGCAAGGTCAAGAGACTCCGGAGTATGTTGAAAAGTGTATGAGACACTTGATTGATGTTGTAATCTGTTCGGTTTAATAGGTTGATCGGGCGTGGTCAACGAGTCAATATGAATATTGAGGAATGAAAGAAAATTTTGACTTTGAGATTTGACGAATTCTAAGGCACGCTATAATATTTAATTGATCAGTTGAGAGTAAAGTTTGCGGGTCAAATGTTGCTTGCGAAAGTGGGAAACCGAGAAAGATGGAATAACTGCAGAGGCTAGTGAAAAATCCCTAAGGTCTCTGAAGCGATTGTATTACCCTTCCTGTAGTAAACCAACAGATTTGTTTTCTTCTTTTGGTTAGTGCTCGCGATATATTGCGGAAATTAGTTTTGAGTGAAGTTGAATGAAAGAGGACAAGCCGCAGGACTTTGTCAGCCGCAGTGTGTGAGTGTGACGTCACTAGGAGCCGCGCTGGGATAGGTTGGTTGGTGAGAAGGGTCGCGCACGGATTGGACACAGTCTGTGAAGCGCAATTGGTAGGGAAAGGCAAGCGAAGAGTATTCCGGGAATTAAATTCACTTATTGATTACATTTTTTTAGGGAAAATAAAAGACGGAAAGATGACATTTTTCAAAGAATTTAAGAGTGCCATGAGGGGAGATGTATATATTAAAGCAAGTGTAGGAGAAGAAACACCGCCTGAGGGTACACCAGCTTACATCGTGATTGAAGAAAAGGGTGTCGCACCATGTCTTTGGCTAAAGCAATGGTGCAAATTAACAGAAAAGCATGGAAGTGTAGCGTTCCCTATCCATGGGTCGTTTAATTTGAGAGTTTTGGAGAATCTTAGATTCGCACTATACAATATGAAAGTACCTCCAAGACCAGCACAATTTGAAGCATTAGCAATTTGGGAGCTAATGGCTAGAAACCAACAACAAAAGAAATTTGAGACAAGAGTGAGAAAAGTAGAAAAGACACTAGCGGATTCTAGATGGGATAGTACTCAAAAGGTTTGGAGATCAGACGTATTGCAGGGAATTAAACTGTTTCCAGCAATTACTGACGAAGCAGAGACGGAAGGAAGGAAAGCTACCTATAAAACAAACAGGAGTCAGTCCAGAGATAGAGAAAACAACAGAAATTCGAAAAGGTCAGACGAGTCAGACGATGAGGAGTTCATTATGCAATTGCTAAATGACCGCCCGCCACCATATGTGGAAAGCGAAAATGGCCCAAACACCAGTACTGCCCCTCCAGAACCAATACAGGGTAATGTAACACCGAATTTGAGAATATCACAGAGGCAAAGCAGTTCCGATATGCCTTTTACACCACAAATACCACAAGTTCAGAGGATATATCCTGACGCGCCTAAATTGAAACCTGTCAATGATTATCAGCCGCAGGTTCAAAGGCGCTGTTGTGATGAGCATAATCTGGAAATGACTTCTAATCTAATGGCACAGGGAGGACAGAATTATCAAGGACCGACATTGATTCAAGCCGATTCAACACAAATTTTGATGTCTCAGAAGCAGATGCAAGAAGTGCTGAGGTACACTCAAATAGCAGAAAAACAGTTAGATATGCCAGCAATAATGAATCATAATGTGGGAATTAACATGCCACAGAATTCGGGGAAAAGACAGAATCCAACCGCAATATCTCTGCCTATCACTGTAGGTCCGCCAGTACCATTGTATATACAGGCGAAGCCGAATGTATGCGACCAAGGGGTAATGACACAAAATGAGACAGGGAGAAGATGCATAGAAAATACTCCAGAAACAACTCCAGTAGGAACACTGCCAAATAGATCTGGGTCTTTGTTGGAATTAAGTCCAATACCAGCTTGTGCTCCGTCAACTGTGGTAAGGTCAGGTCCACCACTAATAGTACCGCTAACTTCAAAAACAGAAATTTTACAGAAACCATCAGTAGCAGTAGATGTAAGTGCCACATTAATGGGACTGAACGCACAACAGTTAACACAATGGTTGAATAGCCTGAACTCCCCACAGAGTACACCCAGCGGGAAGGGAGAAGAGTATTTGAATAAAATAAGGTTGGACATGGAAGCAGATGAACTAGTCGAGGGAACGATGGGTCTGAACAGGTTAGAATCATACACCGAAGAAGAGCTGAGATACATGTGCCCTAGAATTACAAAAGAAGTAAGCAGAATACATAAGAAGTTACAAGAAATTGCAGACAGAAACAAGATCGATATAGGTAAGACCAAACACTTGAGCAGAAGTTACAGGCTAGACTTTGAGACAAAAGATTTTGAACACATGAGATCTGCAGAGATGAAAAGACACCTTAAAGAGATATTGCAGAGCGCGCAGGTCTGGAGATATTTAGACAAATGGGAGAGCAGGTGGGTTAAGAAAAAAGACAAGAAGAAAGAGAGCACCCCAGACCGGAATGAGAAAGTACAACAGAATGATGATCTGATAACCATGCTACCAATGAGAGAAACGGCAGGGGGAAAGCTTGTTCATGTACCGTGGCATAGGTGTGATATTCAATCCTTTACGGATGATTTCCCCAAATTGAGAGAGAAACCGATCGACTGGTATCAACAAACAGATAGGTTTGTGAAACTCGCAAAATGTCTTTGGGAAGACCTGAGTACCTTGTTCGAAATCGTGGTTCCGGCAGATTTGTGGGAAGATTGTAAAAGGGCTGTAGGTTGGCCAACAAGTGAACCAGAAAGAGACAGAGACACAGGTGCACCATCGACTACGGTAATGAGTTTGTACCATAAGGTGATTGAGCATTTGAAAACAAAGGTTGCGTCGAAAAATGTGGATTGGCAGAGAATTGACAGAACAGCACAAGAAGTTAAAGAGTCGATACATGCATACTATGAGAGATTGTTGAAAGCGTTAAAAAAATACAGTGGCACGGAAACGATTGAGGCAAAGGACATGCTCCACTTTGTGTTCAGATTTGTGGAAGGATTGAGACCCGAAATCAGCCAGATGATTAAAATGCATTTGATTTGTTGGCAGTCAAAATCGATCGATGAGGTGTTGAATTATGCAAAATCCTGCAGTGATGAGATTGAGACAAAGCAGAAAAGGTTGAAGGAAAAAGTGATGGTGATGCAGCTTAGAGCAGCTCAGACAGGTTTGCAAGGTTTGCAAGGTTTCCAACAACAGTTGCCGCAGCTGCAACAGCAGGGAAATGCTATGTTTCAGCCACAGATGAGAGGCAGAGGCCGAGGAGGGTTTGTAAATAATGGTCCTGATTTGAATACTGTCGTGGTTCCAAATGGTATACAGGCAATGAAGAAGGTGATGCCATGTCACACGTCGGAATCGTCGGGCATTGGAAACAGGAGTGCCCAATGTTGGTGCAGGAAGGTGTAGGTCAGCAAAACAATGATGTCAATTCATTTCGGAATATGAGAGGACCGAAAATGAGAGGTCCAAATACAAATTTTCAAAATAATGTGAATCAGATGCAGGGTCTACAACCCATACAACCACAGCAGGTGCAATTGCCCTGTGTACAAATGGCGCAGTTGCAGCCAATGCAACAGCAGTTTCCCATGGTACCTAATCAGCAAATGCAAATACCCTTAGCACCAATGAATCAGCAACAAGTAATGCTTCCTCAACAGGTCACGGGTCAAGGAGTGAATCAAATTGACACAGTACACCAATTCCCGTTACACAGTGAGAATGGAATAAACGATGTATGGGAGAGTGAAAGTTCAGATGAGGAGGGAAACTGTGTGCTTGCAGCATCTTTGGAAGTTGATCAAAAGGGACCATATGTGGAAGGACGAGTTATGGGTCATAGTGTTTCGTTCTTGGTTGACACCGGAGCTACACGCTCTACAGTCAGGAGTATCGAAGTACCAAATTTGCCACTTTCTGGGAGAACAGTTCAAGTAGTGGGAGTAGCAAATAGGTATCTGACAAACTCAATTACAGATCCAGTGCAAGTCAGAATCGGTAACTATCAAGGGTCACATAAATTTGTGGTATGTGACTCAAGCCCGATATCACTATTAGGGAGAGATTTATTGTGCAAATTGGGATGCTCGATTATGTGCTCGAATGATGGAATTAAAATTCAGACAAACAGTGATGGGGAAGAAGAGGACAGTTTAGGAGAGGACGAAGTGGAAACTGTCGATGAAGAGTATCCCCTGATTACTCTCTATCCAATGCTCACTGAAGCAGATATTCCTGCAGAATTACAGGAAACAGTTGGAAAGGAAGTGTGGGATGTGACAGGGAAAGAAGTAGGATTGGTTAAAGGAGCAGAACCAGTGAAAGTGACTGTAAAACCCAATGAACATTTTCCTCAGACTCCACAATACTATGTCACAAGACACTCTCATAAAAGTCGCCCAACTCATTGATGAGTTTGTGAAACAGGGAGTACTGAAAGAAGTACTAAGTAGTCCATGTAATTCACCAATCATGGGATTAATAAAACCGAGTGGAAAGGTCCGAATTGTTCAAGATTTGAGAAAAATAAATGACATAATAGTCAAATGTTGCCCTGTGGTACCAAATCCAGCTGTGATAATGTTTCAAATTCCCTGTGATGCAGAGTGGTTCTCAGTTATCGACTTGTCACAAGCATTCTTTTCTGTGCCTCTTCATGAGGACAGCTAATTTCTCTTTTGCTTCAAATTCCTGGACAGAGTTTACAGTTGGTGTCAAATTCCTCAAGGGTTTTTTGGAATCAACATCAATTTTCAATCAGATCCTAAAGAAAGATTTGGAATCATTGGAATTACCTTTTGAATCAACCTTGGTACAGTACATTGACGATTTGCTGATTGCATCCAAGACAGAAAATTACTGTACGGTTGACACTATTGCCCTATTGAACCATTTGGGAAGGAATGGACACAAAGTGTCCCCTTCAAAATTACAATTTTGCCAGAAGAAAGTGAAATATCTGGGCCACCAAATAGAGAAAGGGTCGAGAAGAATAATGAAAGAAAGAATAACAAGTGTACTTCAAATGAGTCCACCCAAAACGAGGAGGGATGTGAGAAAAGTTTTGGGGAATGGTGAGCTATTGTCGCCAATGGATTCCCAATTTCTCGGCGCTAGCTAAACCTTTGCTGAAACTGACCCAGAAAGATGCGTTGGATGAAAAAGTGTTGAAAAGAGATGAAATGGATGCTTTTATTGAATTAAAGGAATGCATGTGCAGAGCTCCAGCTTTAGGTATGCCTGATTACACAAAGCCTTTTACATTGTTTTGTCATGAACGTGATGCATGTTCCTTGTCTCTCTTGACTCAAGCCCATGGTGGCGTAAACAGACCAGTAGCATATTTTTCAGCTACTTTGGATCCTGTCGCAGCAGCCCTGCCAGGGTGCTTGCGTGCCGTAGCAGCAGTTGGTATCAGCCTAAATCAGAGTGAAGGAATAGTGATGGGACACCCTTTAACAGTCATGGTCCCTCACTCAGTCAAGATACTTTTGACACGTTCCCGAACACAGCACATGACCGGTGCTAGGCTTACAAGGTACGAGACAATCATTTTGGGGTCACCCAATGTGCAGCTGAAAAGGTGCACTATGTTGAATCCAGCAACTTTGTTTCCCAGTGAAAATGTCGAAATTGAGAACCCTGAAGACATCGATCACGACTGTCTTCAGGTGACTGAATTTTGTACAAAGCCAAGACCTGATATCAAAGACACCCCATTGGAAGAAAATGATCAAATTATTTTTGTTGATGGTTCATGTTTAAGAGATGCACTAGGAATATTGAAAGCAGGATATGCCGTCTGTACAATAACAGGTGTTCTGGAAGCATCTTGGCTTCAAGGAGTTTATTCTGCACAGGTAGCGGAACTAGTAGCCCTTACTAGAGCTTGCCAACTTTCCGCACTAATGAAAGTCACCATTTACACTGACAGTACGGATTTGGAATAGTGCATGATTTTGGACAACTGTGGTCACAGAAAGGCTTCATGACCTCTTCGGGGTCACCAGTGTAAAAAGGTGAAAGAATAATAGAATTGTTACACGCTATCCAGTTGCCAGGAGAAGTGGCAGTGGTAAAATGCAGTGCACACTCGAAATCACAAGACTTCGTTCTTTGGGAAATGGATATGCAGATCAAGTCGCAAGGTTTTGCGCATTGAACTGTATATTGCTCAGAGACGAATGGAACTTGATAAATGAGCCAGAACTTGAACCAAGTGAAGCCTTTGCTCTAAAAGTTGTAGATACAATTGAAGAATTGAAATTCCTACAAAATAATGTCAGTAAGGATGAGAAACTCTCATGGAGCAAACTACAATGCATAAAGAAACCAGATGATTTGTGGGTTTCAAGTGAAGGGAGATTGGTTCTACCAGACAGTCTTTTAACGCAATTGGCCAGGTTGTATCATGGACAAGCCCACCTTGGAAGGGATGCCATGATTAGACTATTCAAAATTGATTGGTTCAATCCCAAATTCCGTCAAGTTGCTGAAGCAGTTTGCCATTGTTGCGTCATTTGCCTACAAATGAACGCAGGGAAGGGAACAGTAGTGAATTTGAGCCACATTGGAAGAGCAGGTGGGCCATTCAGCAGGATGCAAATGGATTTCATTGAGATGCCTGTGCATGGAGGCTTGAAATATGTGTTGGTGATTGTGTGCATTTTTAGTCACTGGATTGAAGCATACTCTACACGCAGAATTGACAGCCTCACAGTTGCAAAACTACTCTTGAGAGAACTAATACCACGTTTCGGATTCCCGATCTCTTTAGAATCAGATAGTGGAAGTCACTTCAATAACGAATTAATAAAATTGTTGTGTGCAGCGCTGAACATTGAACAAAAGTTGGATTGTAGCTATCGCCCTGAAGCATCAGGACTAGTGGAACAAATGAATGGCACATTGAAATCAAGGATGGTGAAAATATGTGCATCAACAAACTTGAAATGGCTTGACGCATTGCCCTTGGTGTTAATGTCAATGAGCAACACCCCTGATAGAAAGACTGGACTATCACTGCATGAGATTCTCATGGGCAGAGCCATGAGACTTCCAGCAGTCCCTGCAAATGCTCTTGTAAATATTACCGACGATATGGTATTGGACTACTGCAAAGGTCTGGCTGATGTGGTCTGCTCTTTTTCTCACCAGGTGGAGGCAACCACCTTGCCACCGATCCAAGGTCCAGGACACGCCCTGAAGGCAGGTGACTGGGTCGTGATAAAGAAACATGTGAGGAAGTCGTGTCTGGAACCCCGTTGGAAAGGACCTTTCCAAGTGATTCTGACAACTACCACCGCTGTGAAGAGTGCGGGAGTTCCCAACTGGATTCACGCCAGTCACACGAAAAGGGTGACGTGTCCCACAGAAGAGGAAGTTGAAGCGCTGAAATCACCAATGACTGACAAGAGAGTACCAGGCACCGAGACAGGACAAAGAGAACCTGGAGGCGAACAAGCAGAAATAGAGGAAGGGGAAATATTTTCTGAAGAAGAAGCAGCTGATCCATTTGAGGAGAACCGAGGAGGAGCCTCGGGAAGTTACGAAGATCCTGAAGGTGACAAAGAACTTGCGATAGGTGAAGAAGCAGAAGCAGGAGAGCCTGAGCAGAGGAGGGCTTTCCCAGAAACAGACGATACAGGAAAAGAAAAGGAAAACCTGATTGACCTCCTATGGGGAGAAAACGAGGCGGGACAGAGTGAAATCGTTCAACCTCTCCCAGAACCGGTTGCCGGTCCATCAGGCGAAAGCAGTGCGAAAAGGAGACAAAGCATATCGCCAGTGAGATCAAAGACTAAAGAAATATTAAAAGAAAGTGAAGGGTCAAAGTTGAAGGAGAAAAGAAAAGAAGTGTCTGTCGCAATAGCATCACCAAGTGAAGAAAAAGGCACAGCCAAAGAACAAGACATCAGCAAGAGAGAATCAAAAGGTGATGCAATTTGATGCAATTCTGAAACAGAAATCGCAATTTGAGAAAATCAAAGGGGCAGGGTGCTGGGGGCCTAAGGCCCCCTCTCCTGCACCCCAATTTTTTTTTTTACACATCTAAAGGACACACATGCCAAAAGGGCATGTGTGCTTTACATTTCAAATTTAAAAATGCAGTTTTACTGCATTTTAAAATTTTACACCAGGTTACCACCTGGTTGCTGGACATGGTATTTTGCACTTGCAAAATACCATTCTGCGAAAAATCGCAATTTGCGATTTTTTGCAGAATTGCTTTGCGACCTGGATTTTGCGAATCGCAAATTGCGATTCGCAAAATCCAGGTCGCAACGCAGAAAATCGCAATTTTTGCGATTTTCGGTATTTGGTCTGCAAATGCATTTGATGCATTGCAGACCCCGATTTTGCACTCGCAAACAGCCGATTTCGCTGTTTGCGAGTGCAAAATCGGATGATACATCTGGTCCGAAGTGTTGTAAATACACATGTATAGGCTTAATAACTGCATGTATACTAATAATTATAGCAATAGTTTTTGTAATGCATGGAGAGAATGAAAGAGACGCTAATGATGCTTCTACTTCTAAACCTACTACTGAATTAACCCCTTTGCAGAAACTCAAACAAGATGAAAAATACTTACACGACAAGAAAGAACTATCCTCTAACGTCTTCTATCGCTTGCTGAATGAGTATGTTGAGACAATGGATGCGAAAGATTGTTATGTGTGCACACAAATACCTACCTCAGTAATAGAAGGAGTGACATATCATAGCATGCCTCTCACGTATGGGATCTCGTGTAGGATGTTACTAACCAGATTTTATGGCCAGGAGTATATTCACTACTTTTATTCCAATCATGATGTTGTATTTTCATATGTCCCCATAATTGAGTATCTGAGTAAAGTAGCAAGAGATTATTATATAAAGTTAGTTAGGGGTTTCTTTGAGCCATTGTTACCTTTTCACACAGCTTATGCTCACAGAGAAAACCTTACATGCTTGCTTTCACCGATAGAGAAAAGTTTTTTAGATCACACTGACGATAGGAGGAAAGTGGGGAAGGAGAAATTAGAAAGGGAATTACACAAAAGGACATCTGTAGATAACTATGCTTTTGCCGCGATAAAGACACAAGGGAAACTAGCTTTAGATGCAATACACCTAGGGAGGCTTTGTATATATAGACCTAAATCATATTATGACACAATCTTTGTGGGAACGAGTGAATGTAAACATACGTTTTTGTTTCAAGCTAAATGGACGTTCATGTTAATGGCCTAGATCTAGCTATTCCAGGAGTATATTATATCGGTGGACCCAATGCCTATTATCGTCTTCCAAAAGGATGGTATGGGAGATGTTATTTGGGAATAGTATTTCCAAAGATTTATAATTGGACGACTTAAAGAATTTCCCAAAGCTGTCTGAATCACATCATGTTCAGAAAAGGGAGACAATTTCTGGTGTGGTAGGAGATATATTTGGAGCAATGATTCCTTCTATAGGAGTCATATTGAACTCAATTAAAATACGAAAGTTGTCTACTATTGTGGATAACATGTTGACAAAATTCTCAGGAACTATAATCCTGATGGATGTTGAACTTGCTGCAGAAAGAGCTATGACTCTTCAAAATCGGCTTGCTTTAGACATTCTTTTAGCAAAGGATGGCGGCGTTTGCAAAATGCTTAGTGCACGTCACTGTTGTTCTTATATTCCGGACAACAGCGGGCAAATTAGGAAAATGCTTACAAATTTAACTAACGAAAGTACAGATTTGAAGGAATTGAAAGAACCAGGAGTATGGGAGAAGGTTGGAAAAGGGTTTGCTTCTGTGGGAAATTGGCTCAGCAACATTTGGAACGGACTATTATTGAAAATAGTAAAAGGTATAGTAATAATATTAATTTGCTTATTAGGTATTTGGGGAATATGGAAAGCTATTAAATTATTGAAAACAAGAAACAAAAGGAGAAGAGAAGAGAAAGAACAAAACAAAATGGTAGAAATATACAGAGAAAAATCTAAAGGAACCAAAAGGAAGAGGGAATTGACTGAAGTGCCAAATTACTAAAACAGAATTTTAATGAAATAAAATTTGTGGTGGAAGATTTGATGTGATGACATAATTAGTCATCAGAGGAGGGATTGATGACGCAGAAAAGAAGGACTAACAAATATTCATATATCATATAATCAAAATCGTATAAGGTAGTGTGATTTTAGCAAAGAAAAATAATGTACGTGGGAAATTGTGCCCACGGGTTAGTTTGCCATTAGTATAAACGAGCTTAATTAATCATGAAGAATTGACAAATGTAGTAATCCGTCATAATGGCAAATGTATCCTATGATTTTCTTGTTGAAACTGTTTTATGCTTAGCTTAAATTTAGCAGAGGCTTTGTCCTAGCTGCCTGGTCTCGAATTTAACGGCGGGGTTTTCACTTGTATTAACAAAGACATATTATTTTACTTTAAGGTTGTATTTTTCCAGTAGAGATGACTAATACACTTATTTCAAGGTTTCGTGCTAGGCTAGTATCATCCCTTTTGAAGCAAGGTCAGTTTCTGCAGGTGCAGACAATAAAAGCACTGATACCGAAATAATTGGCAAACTTTGTTGCAACTTGTGTTCCAAGGCTCCAAGGACACCTTTTGCAAAAATGAGTACTAGGAGAAAGACACTATTCATTGGTCAAATTGAAGCCACCCTATGAAACCTCCAATGGAAGACCCTGAAGAATTTGGAATGTTTCTTACTTAAACCCACCGGACAAAGAGAAGTCAGCCATTTTTCCTTGATACCATTTTGAAGCAAGATTCAAGAAGCCATTTTGGAACGAGCCCTTTGATACTTTTTCTCCGTTGCAGAGAAAGAGACTTTAAAGAATTCTCACCCTAGAGACTTTAACTTTAATTTTGCCCCGTCTTGCCTATGCAGTAACTTTGCCCCGTTCTCTTTGCTGCAGCAAGGAAACTTGCCTTAACTCTGCCCCCTTGAAATCTTCTCCATGCTGATCGAACCGATACCTGAAGGACGAAGACTTTTCTTGAATGCTGATTGTATTTGGTAAATATGAAAGGATAATTGTATTATGCATTGTGTTTTCCTTCCTAGGTACCAACTGCTTATTTTGATAGGGCCCAAGCTAGAAGTTTTCTAAATTTGTGTTGACTAAATTCGTTTTGCATGAAGCCCCACATGCCAATGCTAATTAGAGGCTAGTCGAGGTATTCATCTGATACATCATGCTAAATTGAAAACTTGTTATGCTGACCGATGTATGAAATTAGTCAAATTCAATTGCTTATATTAGTGATTTGCATTGCTATAACCGAGTGCATTATAATCCAGATATTGCGTAGATTGCGTTTCTTCCGCCGCTATGGACAGCTAGTAATGTTTGTATACATATATCATTTGATTTTGAGACTTATATACATTGTGTTAGGTTTGTTAATTTAGTGAAATAAACTCATTAACTTTTAATAAACTGGTGTGGTTATTCATGACTGAAAGGTCATGGTGTGACAATTACTAATTGCTATTGATACTTAATGTATTGATTGATTACTAATCGATTATTGGTTGTTGATTATAATTAGTTATCGATGATTGATTTGAGTGATCCGACTATTCTTGGATGAGGAGAGCCCAACTAGGTTAAAAGGTCCACCGACCTCCAGCGTGTCCAAGTACAAGTAATTTATAAGGACTGGACGCGCTATCACTACCCACCCTTCTTCAGTCCACTTCAAGCACTGGCTGGAACTATGGAAAGTCACAACTCCTAAAAATGCCCCCATGACACACTGCCAGTGTCTCCTTCTATTTTCACTATCACTCTTTGAGACACATTCCAGCTTAAAGAATACGTCACTTGTGTTGATCACTGTCTGCCAAAACCTTCAGTGATTCCGTTAAAACAGAAAGATTGCAGTGCACACGGGAGTATTTTTGTATGTGTCTTTGAATTGTTCTGTATTGTAGCCCACAAAGTAGATACTGTACATAGAAATCTGAATATGAAATAAATTAGAAATCATAAATGTATAAGATAAAACTGACAGTGGCTCTCGTAGTGACAGGACAGAATACAATACTAAAAGAAAGCAAATTATCAAACAGGTTGCCTTCGTAGCAAAAAGTATGCCAAAATACATGTGAAATAAATGACACAATTTGACTATCAGAATACATTTAGCATACTAAATAATGTATTGATATATGTCGTATATTGAGAGCCCTGCATTTAGTAAAACATAGATGTACGGCATATTGATTTACAATAAACAGTTGATGTGGAGTACACTCTTCAATAGAATTAAAAATTTTAATTGAACTTTAAGTCATTCTCTTTGCAATAAAGCTGCACATGAATGCAAAGTGGCTTTTTTGGGATGCAGTGAGTTATACCAGACAGGCACCGGGCTGTAAGTAGAGACTAATGTAGACAACAGTTTATTTCATTTTCGGAGTTAGAAGAAGCAGCCAGGTAATGCCGTACTGTTACTTTATGGTAGGGTTGTCCAGATGCACTCCCAAACATAAGATGTCCAATGCCAGCATACGTTCCTGGGAAAGCACCCTATATTTACGCTGAACAATCCGGGTTTTATTAGTAACAGGACATCTGCTGGCACTTTACTGTGTTAGCATACAATCATGAACGTTAGATTTGCGCATCTGCAGTTTTCATTGTTTCGACAATTATGATATGTAATCAAACGTTTCATTTTTTGTTTTCTGCGTCATCTACATCAGGATAAATTAATGCATGCAGAAGTTACAGAGTTATGAAACAAACAATTGTAACGTCTCCAGCTTTTATGATTTATAGAAAGAATAGTTGATTACTCCTCCTTTCGAGCTCACACCTCCATTTTATGTTATTTTGTTTGTTGGGGTATGAACGAATCAATGAACGTGCAGGGCGGCTTCCTTTATGACTGTGTGGCTCGGAATCTGATTTTAAAAGTCCTGAAGCAACAGTAATGGGGCAGAGAAGAAGCTGACGATGTTTTCGCACAGTGACCCATCAGGTGAGAGGGCAAAATAACCAGGCCATGTTCAAGAGAGTAAAAGGCTGCTTTATTGGACAAGTAAGCAGTTCCCAAACCTTTAAAACATTTTACAATGTATAATCCATGCCCCCACTAATACAACACCAAAACTAACACCCCACCCTTAAACCTCCCCCCAAACAACACAAATCCCCAGAGCAGTCTTCTAGGCTTCAATCTACCCCATTCCTTTTCTTTCATTCACTGACCTTCCCTGTGACTCCACAATCGCTCCTGGGTGTCCCATCTGCGACCTCTACTCTAATGCCCCCAATCCTTCCTGCTTACTGCACCCCCCACTGACTGCCACTTTTCCAAGCGACAATAACGTTTCTGGACTGCAAACCTGAGATCAACGAAACACAGGAAGAACCTGTAAAAAATTGGGGGGGGGGTGGGGAGTAAGGGGCCAAAATTTCCCTTCCCTGCACTACCAGGCTACAGCATCGGAATGACGCGTTTCAAACTAACAGTTATTTTTAAACTGTTAATCCGCCCCTGGCAGGAACAGCCAATCAGTAATGCCAACGGGCCAAGGATTTACCACTTGCCAGAAATTGCCTGGGGGTGGACATCTTGTGGATGCCACCCCCAGGAGTCCCCATCGGGAGAGAGGGTAAAATAACCAGGCCATGCTTAAGAGAGTAAAAGGTCACTTTATTGGACAGATAAGAAGTTCCGAAACCTGTAAAACATTTTACAATGTATAACCCATGGTCTCACTAATACAAAACCAAAACTAACACCCCACCTGTGAACCTCCCCCCAAACAACACAAATCCCAAAAGCAGTCTTAGAGGCTTCATCCACTGACCTTTCCCGTGACTCCCCTATCGCTCACCAGTGTTTCCTCTGCCATCCCCTACTCTGTAATGCCCCTGTGGCGGTAGGCGTAGCGGTAAGGACATACGAGATAACTCGGGTATTGAGGTTGTGAAAGATGTGTATTTTATTGGTAATTCACAAGTCCTTTCTATCAGTCCATAAGTCTCTCTTTCTCTCTCTCAATGAAATAATCCTTTCTTTCCTCTTCTCTCTTTCAGGTCTTCTTTGGTCCCGCCGAAGATCTTGTGGTGGAGTGGAGTTGTCAGGGAAACCAGGAAAGGAAAGAAGGTAACGTAAGTCTTAACTCTGGATTTGTTTCTTGAGTTGTTTTAGTATGTTGAGCGGGTTTGGAGAGAGAGTGCGGTGAAATAGTAAGGAAAAGGGTGTATTGGGAGGGGGGGAGAAGGTTTACCAGACAGTGCAAGCACCTTAGGTGGCTAGATCTTTATGAAAGACACGTCAAATTCACACCACCCGTGAAGAAAAAATAATAATAATTAATGTGGGTATTAATGAAAGGGGGCCACGCTAAAAAAAGAAAAAAAAAGCTCTCTTCTTCTCCAAGCAAACAACAATGGCAACAAATAAAATAACCAGGTTTTCCTCTCGCTCTCCCTCCTCCTTCCCCACCAAAGCGTTTAACCTGCTTTGTAAGCAGGACTGTACCTGCTGGAGCCACGCCCCTCCAGGGACGTGGGGGAGTCTCCGCGTTTCTGGGCTTCCTTGCCCGCCGTCGAGGTTCCCTTTGTGAGTCTGCTGTTCTGGGCGGCTCTGTTCCTCGCGTGTTCCTTTGCTCCGTCTCTCCCCTGCTTCCGCGTCTTCCTGCTCCGTCTCCTCGCTCTGCCGCAGACATTCCGCGGGTTCTTTCTCTACGGGAATCCGGATATCTGGATTCCCGATGTACGTGTTTTCCTGCTCCTCCCCGTGGTGCCCCCGGGGTATCGGCCTGCCTGGAGGCCGCCATTGTTGGTAGCTGAGTGTTCCGGCGCCCGACTACATCTCCCTTCCCTAGAAAGGAACTGGTGGAGTTCCGTGTTTACGGGGTAACAGGATAAGAAATCCGCCGTACACTGTTGGCCACCCGGGATGTGATGTACCTGAAACGAAAAGGGTTGTAGCTCCATGAACCACCGCAGAATGCGGGAATTTGTTTTTTTGTTTGTGGACAACCAGGTGAGGGGAGCATGGTCGGTATATAATAAAAAAGGATGACCCAAAAGGTAATATTGTAAATTTTCGATGGCCCATTTGATAGCTAAGCATTCCCTTTCAATTATCGGATAACACTGTTCGTGTGGTAGAGGTTTCCGGCTAATAAACACTATAGGGTGGTTAAAGCCTGCTTCATCTGTTTGGAAAAGTACGGTGCCTATCCCTACATCGGAGGCATCAGTTTGATGATGGAATGTTTTTGTAAAGTCTGGACAAAGTAAGACGGGTTCAGTGGTGAGGCTGTTCTTTAAAGTGTGAAAACTAGATAGTTGACCTGGGGTTAAGTTTGGTATTTTTGACGGCTGTCCTTTTCGTAATAGGTCGGTAAGAGGGGCCGCCAAAGTGGAATAATTCGGTATGAATCGCCTATAATAGCCTACCAGGCCTAGGAAAGATCGAAGTTCCCTCTTAGTGGCTGGGACCGGTACTTGGTGTATGGCCTCTACTTTGCTCTTTTGCGGTCGTTTTTGTCCTTTGCCTATAAAATACACAAGATACGCGATGTCATTGTAGGCCAGGTGACACTTGGCGGGGTTGGCCGTAAGGCCAGCAGAATATAACAATCGGAAAATCTGATCTAGGTGGTTAAGATGGTCTTCCCAAAATTCACTATAGACCACTATATCGTCTAAATACGCTCCTGCGTATTTATAGTGAGGTCTCAAGAGTTGGTCCATTAACCTTTGGAAGGTAGCGGGAGTGCCATGCAATGCGAAGGGAAGCACAGTGAAATGATATAGCCCTGAGGTTGTAGAAAAGGCTGTCTTTTCTCGATCTGCCGGGGCCAAGGGTATTTGCCAATATCCCTTGGTCAGATCTAGCTAGGGTTGACAGGTATTGGGCTTTACCTAGTCTTTCTAACAACTCATCAACCCGAGGGATAGGGTAGGTATCAAATTGAGATATTGCGTTTAGTCGCCGAAAATGAATACAGAAGCGAACCGAGCCATCTGGCTTTGGGACTAGTACAATTGGGGAACACCAGGGGCTGATGGATGGTTCGATAACCCCCATTTGTAGCATTTTCTCTACTTCCTGCTCTAGTAGAATTTTTCGGGCTTCTGGGATACGATAGGGGCGGAGGCGTACGATTTGGCCACCTGGGGTTCTGATCTGGTGCTGTGTCAGTGAGGTCCTCCCGGGTTTTGAGGAAAAGAACCTTGCATGCTGTTTTAGAAGAGTATTGAGTTGTCGTTGTTGCTTGTCTTGTAGTGAGGGACTGACTTGAGGTCGGTTCAGCTCCGCATCTGGAGAAGTGGGGCACAGTTCTATGTCTAATGTCTTGTTAGGGGTTACCAGTAACCCCGTCGCTATGGGAGGAAGAGAGGTAGCTGGCTCTTCCCATTTTTTTATGTGGTAGATCTGTGTCCTCCTTGGGTTTTGCGATATCTCAAACAGGTAAGTGACAGGGGTTATTGCCTTCACTATTTTATATGGGCCTTGCCATTTAGCTAGCAATTTATTACATGAGCTCGGGAGTGAAAGGAGAACTTTATCGTCTGGTTGTCGTTGTCGCAATTTAGTACCCTGATCATAGTACCGCTTTTGTTTTCCTTGTGCCCTTTCCATATGTAAACGGACGTCTTCCCAAACCGTTTGTAGCTGGGCTTTGAGTTGTTGAGTATACTCTAGTATGGGTTCGCCCCCTCTTCTTCTTCCCATAATTTGGCAGCCATATCTAAAAGGGTACGGGGTTGGTGGCCAAAGACCAATGCAAAGGGACTATGGCACCTGGACTCTTGTACATGGGATCTTACTGTGTAGAGGACGAGAGGTAATTTCTTATCACAGTCTCATCTCGACTCTGAGACAGTTTTTCTCAATAGGGACTTCAGAGTGCGGTTATATCTCTCAACGAGACCGTCTGTTTGTGGATGGTATACTGAGGTTTTGAGCTGTTTGACTCCCAAGATTTGGCAGATTTGTGCCATTAAGTTCAACATGAATGGAGTCCCTTGGTCAGTCAAGATTTCGTTTGGGAAGCCCACCTGGGAAAATAAACCATTCATAGCATGAGCCACATTCTTGGTTGTCATGCTGGAGAGGGGTATAGCTTCGGGATACCTTGTGGCATAATCTACAAGGACGTAAATATAAATATACCCTTTTGTTGATGGAAGGAGAGGACCTACCAGATCCATTCCCACCCTTGAAAAAGGGATTTTTATTATAAGCAATGGTTGTAACAGTGCTTTCTTTTGGAGTCCTGGGTCTGCCAACTGACATTTAGAGCATTGTATACAAAAACGACGTATTAGGGCATAGACTCCTGGCCAATTAAAAACAGCGTAATAGATATTCCTCAGTTTTATCTCTACCATAATGTCCCCCGCCCGGTTGGCGATGAACAAGTTGCAATACTTGGACTCGGTATGGCTCCAGTGCGACTAGTTGCCGTTTCTCGTGATTATTAGGATTGGTGATTCTATACAGGAGGTCTTTTTGTACAAAAAAATAAGGACCCATCTCACCGCTGATCTCTGATTTAGCCGCTCCCCAGGCATTCTGGAGGGAGGAGTCCTCGCGTTGCCTACTACGGAATGAAGGTAGAGGGGGAGAGGTTATACTCTGGATCTTTCTTCTCTTCCCTCACGAAATAAAGTTTTTTATTGTCTCTTTTCTCCTGCTTGCTAGGTCTATATCGTACGGCTCCCATTTCTTTTGGGGTCTCCGAAAAGGGGGCCTCCTCCCACCTTGACTCTAGTCGATTCTTTTTCTCTACGCTCTGTAGTAGGTTGGTGAAATGTACATAGTCTGTGCCTACAATGCATTCTTCCACCAGGTGGTTAATAACACCCATTGGTAAGGAATCCTGTTTCCCTTCCCATTCGAGGAGAAAGGAAGCCAAGGGATAGTCCTTAATTTCCCCATGTATGCAACAGATGGAAACTAGTTTCTTGGGATGTGGGACGCTGGGACAAACCAAGTCGGCCCTAATAACAGACTGGCTACACCCAGAGTCCACTAAGGCCTTAATTCTCTGGCCATTAACCGTTATCTCCTGGGTATATCTGGAGCTCTCTTTTCCTGTACATGGTATGCGCCCTCGGGTCATCCCGATCTCCATAGGTTCACCCTTTTCTTCTTTGTGGGGGCATAGCCGAGCTATATGGTCCCACTCGCCGCAACTATAGCATTGAGGCTGTTGCATAGGGTGCTTTTCAAGCGTCCGGGGAAGGTGGGCTTCTTCGATATTCTTTCGGGTGGTAGGTGGGTATGTTAAACCTGGGGGTCAATTAGTGGAACTCGTCGACTTGGAAGGTCCCGCTTTAAACTCGGTTGACCGATGATACGCACATGCCAGGTCAATTGCCATGTTGGTATCTACATTGGGATGCTGTCAAATCCAATTGCGGGTAAGGGAAGGGAGGGCCTCCAGATACTGTTCTAGAAGAATAGTTTTTATGATGTCTTCCCGTTCCATCCCAATCGGACCTAACCATTTAAGCCCCAAATCTTTCACTCTGTAATATAATGTCCTGGGGTCCTCTGAAGGTGACCACTTTGTCTTCCGGAATTGTAGTCGGTAATGTTCTGTATCATGTCCCACGCGTTCTAGTATGCTCCTCTTTATTTCTTTATATGGAGTGGTTCCGTCTGGGTTAGCGGCCTGATAGGCGGTCTGTAGTGTACCCGTTAGTAACGGAGCCACATATTAACCCCATCACTCCTCGGGCCATGTGACAGAGGAAGCCACTCGTTCAAAGTTTGTGAAAATAAATATTTCTGGAGGACAGAGCTTGGGACGTAGGTGGGGGAACTTTGTTGGCGGCGATAGTATCTGTCAATTTTTGTAAGGCCATCTCATGTACCAACTGATTGTTCGCGATAATGGTGGCTTGTCTCTTCAGGGCATTTTGGAGTGCTTCACTATCGGCTTTGGCCGCTCTTTGTTGGACTTCCCACACTACTTGAAGGTGGCGTTGTCCTTCAGCCAGTTGTTGGATCATGTCTTCAATGGTTGGCTTCACTTCCATGTTGTTCCGGAGTTGGGTATGTCCTCCTGTACTCAGCCGCTACTGTTCCTATCCCACTTCTGACACCACTGTGACGTTGGGCGTAGCGGTAAGGACATAAGAGATAACTCGGGTATTGAGGTTGTGAAAGATGTGTATATTATTGGTAATTCACAAGTCCTTTCTATCAGTCCATAAGTCTCTCTTTCTCAGTGAAATAAACCTTTATTTCCTCTTCTCTCTTTCAGGTCTTCTTTGGTCCCGCCGAAGTTCTCGTGGTGGAGTGGAGTCATCAGGGAAACCGGGAAAGGAAAGAAGGTAAGGTAAGTCTTAACTCTGGATTTGTTTCTTGGGTTGTTTTAGTATGGTGAGAGGGTTTGGAGAGAGAGTGCAGTGAGATAGTAAGGAAAAGGGTGTATTGGGAGCGGGGGGAGAAGGTTTACCAGATAGTGCAAGCAGCTTAGGGGGCTAGATCTTTATGAAAGACACGTCAAATTCACACCACCCGTGAAGAAAAAAATAAATAAAAATAATTGTGGATATTAATGAAAGGGGGCCACACAAAAAAAAAAAAAGTTCTCTTCTTCTCCAAGCAAACAACAACGGCAACAAATAAAATAACCAGGTCTCGGAAAGGCTTATGTGATAATCTTTGCCAGTATCCCCCTTTTAGTCCCTTCCTTTCCTCCCTCTTCCTCCTTCACCCTTTTTCCTCTCTCTCTCCCTCCTCCTTCCCCACCAAAGCGTTTAACCTGCTTTGTAAGCAGGACCGACCTGCTGGAGCCACGCCCCTCCAGGGACGTGGCGGAGTCTCCGCATTCTGGGCTTTCTTGCCCGCCGTTGAGCTTCCCTTCATGAGTCCGCTGCTCTGGGCGGCTCTGTTCCTCGTGTGTTCTTTCGCTCCGTCTCTTGCCTGCTTCCGCGTCTTCCTGCTCCGTCTCCTCGCGCTGCCGCAGACGTTCCACAGGTTTTTTCTCTAAGGGAATCCGGATATCCAGAATCCCGATGTACGTGTTTTCCTGCTCATCCCATGTGGTGCCCTCGGGGTATCGGCCTGCCTGGAGGCCGCAATTGTTGGTAGCCGGGTGTTCCGGTGCACGGCTACAGCCCCCAATCCTTCCTGCTTACTGCGCCACCAAGAAAAACCCAGATCAGGAGTTATTTCCTGACCCCAACCTCCCCAAATATTTTTTAAGCTTGTAAGTTTTTTAACTCAACTTAAAACCAGCACTCTTGTTGAACAAAAGCATCTGCCAAAACAGCCTGGCATTGTAAAATGCCTTCAATTTATCTAAGAAAAGCGGTATTTGTCCCCCTTATTTATCTTACCAGCACCACCTTTGTAAAGCTAAGGTTGACGCCAATTTTTCTCTTCTTTCAAGCAGATATAGCTCTGTCCCCATGAATGAAAGATGTACCTCATCTTGCCTAAAGAATTGAAACTTCTCCTTCTTAATATCATGATGCTCCAATCAAGCCAGTCCCCTGTTCTTACAGAAGCGTGAAATTTCCCTGCTAACTGTGCGTCTGGCCCTCTCCACCGCTGTGTATTTCACTGCCCCCCTCAAAACTCTTCTAGGCACTAACACTGGGACCACCATTTTCGGTCCTGAACAAGACCCCCCAGTGATGTCCAGCTCCTTCATTTCTTTAATCAAGCCCAAACCTGACAGTTGTATCAAATCATTTTCGCCTAAGTGCAAAAGAAGCACATCAGGGCAAGCTCTAACAGAGACAAATTCGATAAACAAGAAAGCAACTGCCCCCATCTCATCCCCCCCACCCCACCACTCAATTTTCACTTCATCGCTCCTGAAACCCAAATTCTTTCCAAAGGGCCTGCGGTCAGCTTGCTTTGCAGCCCACTTAACGAACGAGTGTCTGTAGGAAGTTGGCTCTGTGTATACTATTTCAAAGTAAGAAATAGTGTGCACAGAGTCCAAGGGTTCCCCTTAGAGGTAAGATAGTGGCAAAAGTAGATAATTCAAATGCTCTATTTTGTGGTAGTGTGGTCGAGCAGTAGGCTTATCAGAGGGTAGTGTTAAGCATTTGTTGTATACACACAGGCAATAAATAAGGAACACACACTCAAAGACTTACTCCAGGCCGATAGGTTTTTATAATGAAAAATATATTTTCTTAGTTTATTTTAAGAACCACAGGTTCAAAATTTACATTAAACACTTTAAATGTAAGGTACTTCACTTAGATACTTTAGGAACATTGAATGGAAACAATACCATGTACAGTCTTTGTAAAAATGGCAATAAGCTATTTTCAAAGTGGACACTGCAAAAATCAACAGTTCCTGGGGGAGGTAAGTAAAGGTTAGATTAGAAGGTAAGTAAAACACTTACAAGTCTCAGTCCGGGGCATAGGCAGCCCACCGTTGGGGCTTCAAGGTAACCCCAAAGTTACCACACCAACAGCTCAGGGACGGTCAGGTGCAGAGGTCAAAGAGGTGCCCAAAACACATAGGCCCCTATGGAGAACAGGGGTGCTCTGGTTCCAGTCTGCCAGCAGGTAAGTACCTGCGTCCTCGGGGGGCAGACCAGGGGGGTTTTGTAGAGCACTGGGGTGGACACAAGCAGGCACACAAAACACACCCTCAGCGGCACAGGGGCGGTCGGGTGCAGTGTGCAAAGCGGGCATCGGGTTTTGTATAGGTTTCAATGGAGGGACCCGGCGGTCACTCTAGTGGTGCAGGCAGGCCCAGGGGGGGCTTCTCGGGATAGCCACCACCTGGGCAAGGCAGAGGGTCGTCTGGGGGTCACTCCTGCATTGAAGTTCGGTTCCTTCAGGTCCTGGGAGCTGCGGGTGCAGTGTTGGTTCCAGGCGTCGGGTCCCTTGTTACAGGCAGTCGCGGTCAGGGGGAGCCTCTGGATTCTCTCTGCAGGCGTCGCTGTGGGGGCTCATGGGGTCGTCTCTGGTTACTCACAGGCTGGGAGTCGCCGGGGAGTCCTCCTTGAGGTGTTGTTTTCTGCAGGTCGAGCTGCGGGCGTCGGGTGCAGAGTGTAGAGTCTCACGCTTCCGGCGGGAAACGTGAAGTCTTTGGAGGTTGCTTCTTTGTTGCAAAGAAGTAGCTGGTTTTGAACAGAGCCACTGTTCACGGGAGTTTCTTGGTCCTGTAGTCCAGGGCAGTCCTCTGAGGCTTCAGAGGTCGCTGGTCCCCGTCGGATGTGTCGCTGGAGCAGGTTTTCGAAGTTGGAGACAGGCAGGTAGGGCTGGGGCCAAATCAGTTGTCGTCTTCCTCCTTCTCTGCAGGCTTGTAGGTCAGCAGTCCTTCTTCTTTCTTCAGGTTGCAGGAATCTGATTTCCTGGGTTCTTGGGTGCCCCTAAATACTAAATTTAGGGGTGTGTTTAGGTCTGGGGGGTATTAGCCAATGGCTACTGTCTTTGAGGGTGGCTATACCCTCCTTGTGCCTCCTCCCTGAGAGGAGTGGGGCACATCCCTATTACTATTGGGGGAATCCTCCAAAATCAAGATGGAGGATTTCTAAAGGCAGTATTTGTTGGCATGGCACCCTGAGGGGGATGCCATGTCGACTTTGCCTTTTTCTCCCCACCAACACACACAATCTACAATGGCAGTGTGCATGTGTTAGGTGACGGGTCCCTTAGGGTGGCACAACATATGCTGCAGCCCTTAGGGACCTTCCCTGGTCACAGGGCCCTTGGTACCACTGGTACCTTTTACAAGGGACTTATCTGTTTGCCAGTGGTGTGCCAATTGTGGAAACAATGGTACATTTTAGGTGAAAGAACACTTGTGCTGGGGCCTGGTTAGCAGGGTCCCAGCACACTTCTCAGTCAAGTCAGCATTAGTATCAGGCAAAAAGTGGGGGGTAGCTGCAACAAGAAGCCATTTTCTTACAGTGTCCAATTTCCAAAATTGACATGAAAGCCACAGCTGGGCCAGCTACACAACCTGGAATAAGAGTAAAATGTTAGGGCATACAATCTAAGCATCCTCAATATCTCTAATGTACCGAAAGCAGCAATCGGATGACCAACGACCCAGTTTCTACACCTCTTTGATTGAAAAACCTAGTCTTGCCGCTTCAGACGCTGCACTTATATGGAAAGAATGTGTGCCAAAAACTAAATGGATCTAAGCCTATGTGATAAAGCGCCTTCCTCATGACACCCAAAACTTGTGCGGCTGTCACACTTTCGCCATCCTGATAAATAAATACAAAACCCAACTCACCTCTTTTAAGTGTTTTGAAACTCAGCCATTTATCTACTGGGCACTACAGTCCTCCAGTCCTCTTCAGGGACACAGTTGCCACTTTTTTGTCTTTTGATCTATCTTAGATTGCTCCAACAACATTTGCACATACTCACCAGTACCCTTGACATGCTCTTCCCTTAGCCCATCCTCCTGATTTTTCCCCAATAGCTCAGATATTCTAAATGCACTAAAAAACAACCATGACATACATAACTTGAACAATCTTTGTTCATAATGTAAAAAACATAAATGCCCTAAACTTTTGAACAAACTTACCAACACTGTCATGGAGCTAGGATCCTTAGCTAACCAGGCTGTCTGTTTCTCTTTTGCTCATCTGTGCAGTAATCTCCTACCCATTTCCCCAGCTGAAGGCTCATACCCCCAGAATAAATTTCCATAAAAACTCAAACCATCTTTCTATCAATACTGTTCATTATGAAGGTCAGCACATCATCCCTCCTTTGCAAACAGCCCTGTTCATCTCAGGCCCTACAAGTTGCACCTATGCTTAAGAATTCCTCCCAAGCTCTTCTGTAATCCCTTCTAGTGCTCTCTGCTAGCGACTTCTCAATCAGTTTCAACATTCTTAATCTTAAAGATCCTATACCTCCTATGGGACCTGTGTTTTTGGTCACTCTGCTCAGGATGCCAAACCACGGAATCTCTGCCACTGTGAACGAGATAATGCGCCCGCCATATTATTGTTCACTTCTGGCACATGCTTGGCTCTGAAGATGATATTGAACATCAGACAACCAAGGATAAATCTTTGTAGTAGTCTTAAGAGGTGCTTATCTTTGACCCTCTGACCATTAACCAAATCCACTACTGTTTTGTTGTCTACATTGAAGGTGACTGTTTTGTTCTCTAACTTCTTCCCCCAGACTGCCAAAGCAACCAACAAAGGAAAAAACTCAAAGAATGCTATGCTTCTTTTTTCTTTTATCCGCCTCTCTGGCCATTCTTCTGCACACCATCTTCCATCACAAAACACACCAAAGCCATTAGCAGCTGCTGTGTATGAAAAATCTGAACCATCCAAACGAAATCTGAATCAGGCGACCACATGGTTGTCCCGTTGAAACCTGTCAGAAATTTTACCCAAACCACAAAGACTTCTCTCATGGCTGCTGTAATCCTGATCCGATGGTGTGGCAAACTGACACCTAACATAGCAAAACCAAGCCTCCTGCAGAAACACCTTCCACCTCTACACCTTACAAGCGACATTTGATGCAATTGCAACTTTGGTGCTTGTATTGCTTCATCTACTGTCTCAATAATCTCTGTGACTTTCTTCTGTGGGAGCCTTGCCTCTATTTTCACTGTATCCAACTCGATTCCAAGGTAAAAAAAAACACTAGTTCAGCTCCTGGACCCACTGTCCTCACAAGCGCCATTGCTACGTCTACTGAGACAAATTGAACTGCAGCATCCCCTTTCGCTATGTAATCATTAACAGCTAAACCTTCTGGCCAAGAAAGGTGATGATCATCCAAAACTCACCCTTGTTCTTTTTTGGTAACACCCCTAAAGGAGAGATCATTAAGTCAGGTAATGGCCAATAATCAAAGGGGCCTGCCATTCTCCCTTCTGCCACTACTTTGTCCAGTTTCTCTTTTATGATACAGGGATGTTCTTTTCCTGATTTCAAATTATTAGCAAACCTCAGTGCTCTTGGACCCTGGTGACCCAACCTGAAACCTTCTCTAATCCCTCATTCCAACTTCACTTCATCCTCTCTGTTGGGGTAAAATTTTAACCAATAACTCAGGACCTCCCATTTAATTGGAGTAAAAGCCCTTGTGTCCATATTGAAAGGATCCCCCCTCACACTACCTAGTCCACCTGTACCAAAACCTCCTTGCTTCCCAAAACATTGCAGGACTGCATGTTTACCTCCACACTTTGAACAGTCGAGTTTGTATTGGCATGTATTTCTCAGGCAATAACCTCTGTTGAATCCCCAACATGCACCTGAATTGGCATTCTGATCACGTCCCCATGCACCGCCGCCCCTGGTGTGGGTTTCCCATGAAAAGGCTGAGCTTGTACCGCCAAACTACTAGCTGTATGCATCGTAGGCGGAGGCCTTTGTGGATACATCCATTGGACCCATAGTTCATTATCCACTTCCCCCTATGGTTTCTCAGGTAAAAGGACCATTCTAGCCCTAGACTCATCATCGTAATGTAACTACATAAAGTCTCCAAATTCCATATTAGCTTTTCTAATTGTGTCAATATACTTAAAAATAGACACTGCCCTTTCAGGCAATTTTTCGAAATAGACACATGCAAGTATTAAGTCTAATTCACACTCCAGGACCTCATTCACCTCACAAAAACTCACACCCAGACATTCCCCATCTCCAACCCCCCCCATCAAAACCTTTCCAGTCGATATTTATCTTTTTTAATGCAGATGATAACGTTTGTTGCTCCCTTGCTGTCGGGACGGTTGCTCCAAACCTCTCTTTCACTTCATGCCGGTTTTCCCAGGTCGCTCCAAACCTGGCCGGCTGTTCCTCCCTGCATCTGCGTTGTTCATGCAGCATGCTCCCTGTGTCGCGCTGCAAGTCGCCAAAACCTGCAGAGAGTGTGGCCCTTAATTTGCCCTGACTTAAGCTCCCCTTACTCACCTCAGTTGACTCAGGCATCCAAAGCCATCTACCCGACCCAGACTGTGAGGAAGAACCAACAGTGTATTCAAAAGACCCTTCACCTAACTCTTTGCCTAGGAACTCTTTTTGGCTATTTATATTAGGTATTTCACTCTGCTCTACATCCTCAGGGTCCCCTGCACACCTTTTGCCATTTCTTTACATTTCTTATGTGTGGCTTTCTGGTGCTTCTTATTTTCTACCCCACGCTCCTCCCATGAAGATCTTTTAGGCAGAAGCGCTCTCTCAATATTAGGAGCAGCGTCTGGAAAATGTTCTATTCGTTGTTGAAGGCTTTTAAAAATGTGTACATTTGCCTTCCCGCTTTGTATGGCTGCGCTGCTGTGAAGACGTTCCATTTCATGCTGCCCCTTCTGTTCCCAGCTTATCGCATCGCAATCAGCGGGCGGTGCCGACGGGGCAGGTCATTAACCGCTTTCCCTTTCATAACTGGAATCCCCCGGGGCCTGCCCCTTGCTGACAGGCCCACGCCCAGCAGCCGCTGGGGTGCACGTGCGGCCCGTCCTCGCCTCCCTTCACAAACTGGAGACGCCTGAGCCGGTATGCCACTTGCCTCTTGTGTTGCCTCCTCTTTTTTCCCTTTTCTGCTGTTGTCCCCTAGACAATGAGCACTCACATTTTTATTAAGTTTTTGTGGCGGTGAACAAGCTGATATTGCTGCTGCAACACCGCCTGCCGCAGCACCCTTAGTACTCTCCAATCCAACCCAGGCTTGTGATAAAACACCTGGTTGGATAAGGTCCTCCCTTCCTGCCTCACAAAGCACTCTGAGCGCTTCCCTTATAGCCGCCGCCTTATCTGCCATAACGTACACAGTATATCTCACAAAACCCTTAAGCCAAAAATGTCCTACCCTGCACTACCGGGCCACAGCGTCAGAATGACGTGTTTCAAACTAACGGTTATTTTTCAACCGTTACTCCGCCCCCGCAGTGACAGCCAATCAGTAAATCCCAATGGGCCTGGGATTTACCACTCGCCCGAAGTTGCCTGGTGGTGGACATCAGGTGGATGCCACCCCTAGTAGCCCCCATTTGGATGAAATATGACCTACGCTCCCGCCATTTTTCTTTTCCAGAACCCAAATGCTTGCCAATGTATAAATCAGATAAATGAGACAATCCGAGTGATCCAGTAAATATTGTGTCTTCTTTTCTCCCCCCACTTATGTGTCACTCGCTGCACATCGGAGCGAAGCATCCCACTAAGCATCAACATTATATATGTTCTCTTCAAAATTAATGACAAATAGACTCGCGCTTTGGAGTTCCTATGCTAAGCTGGCAGCAGCAGAGGAGACAGCCCGTTGTAGACTTCCTCAGGTTTGCAAACTACACCCAGAGCATCGGTTAAGGGAGCCATTTGTAGGTTTAGGATTTGAAACTCTGTTCCAAATGTACGTTCTGTTAATATCATTGATCCCTCCACTCATCAACCCCAAATTCTGGTACTGTATCAATGTCAATGTCAAATTCTTTATTTTTTAGGTTAATTAAAACCGTAGCAATTTTACTTACAAAATTCAGAAAAAGTTAATGATAAATAAAATACATGATTGATAAACAAAATTTCATAAACTACTACAGTTCTGCCGGTGACCACCAGTAAAATATGAAATGCTGACCTTCCTGAATCGTAAAAACGAACATAGTATCAAAATACCACAATTCAAGCACATTAATGGTCTATGAACCAGCCCTGATTCATTTGATAATAGGCAAGAATAATCATCAATATAGTGCAGTGGTATCATTGATCCACCATTATTACTAAATAATATCAAAAATCACAATTTAGATTTGTTAGTAGACAATAGTGACCACTTATGACATATGATAGGGTCTACGTTTTACCTGGGATTACTTTTTAGAATATTCTGCTAAAAAATATACCAATAGCTCACTAGTCATAGAACCCTATTACTGTCTTGATTGGCTATGCCGGCCAATGATCCTTACCCCATCTGACCAATGGGAGTTGCATGGCGGGTCATTCCAATTTAAATTGAATTGCTTTTTCATGTAAGAACAAAACTTTTATCACCCAGCAGTTCAACTGATGGTCTGCAGGATCAAGACCTTTTATTATTGCCGACCTACATGTTTGTATGCCCCTAGCATTAAAATGTTTTGTAATTAATGTTACACATGCTTTTTCTAAAAATGGGCGTATCTAAATCAAATGTATAAAATCCTCCTTCTCGGATCCACATAATCTACACAATGTAGGGCCACTGTATTTCCAGGACAGTTGAATTGCCATCAGCCTTCTCTTTATATAGGGAGAAATTGATACACGTAAGTATGGGGCTGGTTTAAATTTATCATAGTATAGACCATCCAGACATGCTTACGGCTACTGAGTCTGTTTATGCCATATAGATAAGAGTGCATTTTAGCAAATTTGTTTATGACTTGCCTGAATGCTTAGAAGAATAGATTCTTATTCCAGATCTCTGTCATATTTGTCAGCTTGATTGACATATAGAGATATTTATGGTTAGTAGATTGAGGATCTTTTTCCAAACTTGACCATAAAGAGTTGTTTAATACACTTCCTTGGTTTGAGCTGATTTCACACCAGGACTTTATTGAGGTGTACCTTCTCCCCAGTGTCTATTGCGTGGATCAGAATACCAAGCTTGTTGTGCTGTGCTGTGCTGTGTGTTTGAGGAAGTCTGAACACATGCTTAAATGTGTTGACCTGCAATCTGTCCCAAAGGGATGCATCTTTCTCATGCATGGTGACACTTGCATAAGCCACAGTTGATAGACGTTTGGCCACTATAACTCCCAGCAGTGGCTTAAATGATGGACCATCCAATTTCTTAGCATGTGTGAAAAATGCATAAATCAAGGAATTTCCTTTCTTTGTTATATACTGTTTCAGTTCAAGGAAATTTAGGCCCTCATTACAACCCTGGTGGTCGGTGATAAAGTGGCGGTAATACCGCCAACAGGCGGCGGAAAGAGCCCAGCAACTTTACCACCCGACTGCCAGGGCGGAAACAACAGGCACCACGGAAGTAGCCATCTAAAGCCAGGCGGAAGATAATGTTCCGTCCACCGTATTATGACAGCCTAATCCGCCTCCTTTTCCGGGGTGGTACCAATGACATCAAAAGCCTGGCAGAAAGACTGCAAAGAAGGAAAAGGACTCACCATTGCAGACACAGGCAACAACCACGCCGCCATGGAGCCCGAGCTGCAAATCTTCTCAACTATATTTTACGTCCTGCTCCACCCCGAACATCAACGACGGCGAAGACAACCACGGTGAGTACAGCTGCTTAGCACACAGGGGGGAGGAAAAAGAGAGTGACACACACACGCACAACCCCCCCCCCCCCCCAACACCACACACACAATCAGGTGCAGTAAGAAAACATATAGACCCCGTACACCTCAGGAATAATGCAAGGACAACCCGAATAGATGAAAGTGAGTGTAATAATATAAAAACATCAGAAATACGTACATCCAATCTAAAAGTATATACATATGTACAAATCAAGGGACACTGCCCAGTCCTCAATGTGTGTGGGCCACAGAGCCACATGACAAAGTCCAAGGCCCCACTTGTCTCCTTCAACAACACAGAGAGAACACTGCAGGGGCATCAGTTTGAAAATAGGCAGGCACCGCAGGGGGATGGGGAAGGGGGGGCACCTCAGACGGCATATGGAACAACACCTCTGATCCTGGAGGGGGCAACATGCCCTGTGCTTGGTCCTGGGGAGTGCAAGGCCACAGTCTCCCAAGTGAGTGACTTGCCCACTGGCCGTGGAGGGGGCAGCATGCCCTGTGCCTGGTCCTGGGGAGAGCAGGGCCACAGTCTCTCAAGTGGGTGACTTGCCCACATGCTCCGGAGGGGGGCAACATGCCCTGTGCTTGATCCTGGGGAGTGCAAGGCCACAGTCTGTCAAAGGGTGACTTACCCACATGCTCTGGAGGGGGCATTGTGCCCTGTGATCTTCATCCTGCTGAGGATGGGGGGAGTGAGTGCCATACCCACTGGTTCTGGAGGGGGCAATGTGCCCTGTGATCTTCATCCTGCTGAGGATGAGGTGAGTGAGTGCCATAACCACTGGTTCTGGAGGGGGCATCGTGCCCTGTGATCTACATCCTGCTGAGGATGGGGTGAGTGAGTGCCATACCCACTGCTTCGGGAGGAGCCTTGGTGCCCTGTGATCTTCAACCTGCTGAGGATGGGGTGGTGAGTGCCATACCCTCTGGTTCTGGAGGGGGCATCATGCCCTGTAATGCAGATCTTTGGGAGTGCAAGGTCACAGTCTCACAGCTGGGTGGCATACCCACAGGATTTGCAGGGTGCAGGCCACACAACAACCCATGGACGCAGGGCTACAGACTGTCCGCTGGTGGTGATGGCTGCTCAGTGGTGCTGCTGCTGGTGGTGGTGGTGGTGGGGGAAAGCACCTGCCCATCCCCTGCAGCCTCGGACAGCTGCCCACTGGTGGAGGCCGTGATGCTGGAGGCGGTGCTGATGGTGGGGGGGGAAGCACCTGCCCATCCCTGCAGTCTCGGACGGCTGCCCACTGGTGCTGCTGCTGCTGGTAGTGGTGGTGGGGGGAAGCACCTGCCCATCCCCTGCAGTCTTGGACAGCTGACCACTGGTGGTGGCAGTGCTGCCGCTGGTAGTGGTGGGGGGAAGCACCTGCCCATCCCCTGCAGCCTCAGATGCTGCCCACTGGTGCTGCTGCTGGTGGTGGTGGTGGTGGCGGGAAGCACCTGCCCATCCCCTGCAGCCTCAGACGGCTGTCCACTGGTGGTGGCGGTGCTGCTTCTGGTGGTGGTGGTGGGGGGGAGCACCTGCCCATCCCCTGCAGCCTCGGACAGCTGTCCACTGGTGGTGGCAATGCTGCTGGTGGTGGTGGTGGGGGGGAGCACCTGCCCATCCCTTGCAGCCTAGGACGGCTGCCCAGTGGTGCTGCTGCTGCTGGTGGTGGGGGGAAGCACCTGCCCATCCCCTGCAGCCTCGGACGGCTGCCCACTAGTGCTGCTGCTGCTGGTGGTGGTGGGGGGAAGCACCTGCCAATCCCCTGCAGCCTCAGTTGGCTGCACAACCATGGTTGGTGGTGGCTCCGACTGAGTCCCTCCACCAGGCCCTTTGTCCTTCTTGCCTGCTGGTGCAGGCCTCTTGCCCTTCCTGGCAGCAGCTGGGGATGGCTCCTTGATGTCCACTGGTGGTGGCGGTGCTGCTTCTGGTGGTGGTGGTGGGGGGATAAGCACCTGCACATCCCATGCAGCCTCGGACAACTGTCCACTGGTGGTGGCAATGCTGCTGGTGGTGGAGGTGGGGGGGAGCACCTGCCCATCCCTTGCAGTCTTGGACAGCTGACCACTGGTGGTGGCAGTGCTGCCGCTGGTAGTGGTGGGGGGAAGCACCTGCCCATCCCCTGCAGCCTCAGATGCTGCCCACTGGTGCTGCTGCTGGTGGTGGTGGCGGGAAGCACCTGCCCATCCCCTGCAGCCTCAGACGGCTGTCCACTGGTGGTGGCGGTGCTGCTTCTGGTGGTGGTGGTGGGGGGGAGCACCTGCCCATCCCCTGCAGCCTCGGACAGCTGTCCACTGGTGGTGGCAATGCTGCTGGTGGTGGTGGTGGGGGGGAGCACCTGCCCATCCCTTGCAGCCTAGGACGGCTGCCCAGTGGTGCTGCTGCTGCTGGTGGTGGGGGGAAGCACCTGCCCATCCCCTGCAGCCTCGGACGGCTGCCCACTAGTGCTGCTGCTGCTGGTGGTGGTGGGGGGAAGCACCTGCCAATCCCCTGCAGCCTCAGTTGGCTGCACAACCATGGTTGGTGGTGGCTCCGACTGAGTCCCTCCACCAGGCCCTTTGTCCTTCTTGCCTGCTGGTGCAGGCCTCTTGCCCTTCCTGGCAGCAGCTGGGGATGGCTCCTTGCTCTTCAGTGCTGCAGCTGGTGCAGGCCCCTTGATCTTCAGGGCTGCAGCTGGTGCAGGCCCCTTGATCTTCAGGGAAGCAGCTGGTGTAAGCCCATTGCCCCTCCTGGCAGCAGCTGGGGATGGCTCCTTACCCTTCCTGGCAGCAGCTGGGGATGGCCCCTTGCCCTTCTGTGCAGCACTTGGGGCAGACACCCTTTCCGTGAGGCCGCCTGGTGCCCTGGATCTTTTCACACCACGAGTTGCTGTGGACCCTACTGGGCCCGTAGGCTGAGTGGCTGAGGTGCTTGCCTGGGTTTTGGGCACCCTGGCCAGGCATGAAGGACGGGGGAGGGGTAGGGAAGTGGTCAATGGTGGAGTGGAAAAGCTGTTTAGGGACATTGGGGCGGGAAGAGGGAGAAGGTTTGGGAGTGGAGTGGTTGTAGGAGGTGTCTGTCTGCTGTGTTTGGGTGCAGATGTATGGGCTGGATGCTGTTGTGAGGTGGATGGCTGTTGGGTGTCTGAGTGCTTGCGTTTGTGTACCTTGGGAGGGGGGCACAGAAACAGTGGGAGAAGACACAGCGGACGTGTGCATGGCTGTTAAGGTGGTGTCTGCCAGTGGGGTGTGTGTTTTGATAGGTGTGCTGGTGATGGTGGTAGTGGATGAGGATACAGTGCATGCAGGTGTGAGTGCAGACGCAACTGGGAGAGAGGTGGAGGACGAGGAGGAGGGGGACACAGTGGAGGCAGTGGATGCTGGTATGTCTGTATCTGGATGGTGTTTGTGTGAGTGCCTGTGGGATGATGTGCGGTGCTTATGTTTGCCTGAACCACTCTTGTGTGTTGTCTTGTGTGCATACTGGTCTGCCTGTGTACTTGGTATAGGTTGGGGTTGAGGGGAATGGGATCGGGTAGAGGAAGTTGGTGGGTGGAAACAGGGGCAATGGCTGCCATCAGACAGGAGGCCAGAGCCTGGATTGATCTCTGTTGGGCCGCCCAGCCAGTGTGAATGCCTTCCTGAAATCCAATGGTCTGTTTCATTTGGGCTGCCAGCCCCTGGATGGCATTCACAATGGTTGACTGCCCAACAGAGGTGAATCGCAGGAGGTCAATAGCCTCCTTGCTCAGGGCAGCAGGGCTAACTGGGTTAGGGCCTGAGGTGCCTGGGGTGAAGGTGATGCCCACCCTCCTGGGTGAGCTGGCACGGGCAACCCGCTGAGGGACTGCTGGGAGGGCAGTGCTGGTACGGGGTGGTGGCTGTACATGTAGCTGGGGTGGGCACAGAGGTGTCCGCCAGCACCAGGGAGCTTCCATCAGAGGAGGTATCTGTGTCCAAACTGTCCCCTCCCATCTCTGCTGTGGTGCTCCCCTTGCCCCCGTCCCACTGTTGCCCTCACTGTCGGTGGACTCTGCCTCCTGGGTCCTGTGGGATGCAGCTCCCTCCGTCGCCAGTGCCTCTGCTCCTTTGCCAGATAATGCTAATGCACATAAGGACAGGATGACAAAACAAGAAAGGGGGGAGAGAGACAAAGGATACACTGGGCCAATGGCTGCACCAACACCACCGTTGGTGTACGCAGCACACTCACACACAGGAAACAGCCCTACTCACCATGCAGTGCACTACCAGTAACAATGCTAGTCACCAGGGCATGGGGAGGGACACATACCACCAACTGCAGCATACCTGGGACCCACACAGCCCTGCTCAGTAGTGGATGGCTACTAGCTAGGTAGGAGGAATATCACATCAGAACCCTGCCCAACATGGGACCTACTCTGCGATGTCAGGCCTGGCCTAGGGGCTCCCACAGACACACATCCCCCACCCGCATACCACCCTACCATGTGTAAGTAGTAATGATGGGCACTGTACACGCCCCTTTGTGGCTGCTGTGATGCCCTCAAGTGCACATCCAGCTCTGACTAGGCCACCGCCAGTATGCGCGCCATCAGGGGAGTCAGGGTTCGACAGGTACGCCTTCCTCGTTGGGAGGCCATCGCCAACTGGGCCTCCGCCATCTTCCGTGCCCAGCGTCTCAGGTCCTCCCACTGTTTCCGACAGTGGGTGCTCCGCCTGCCGTAGACCCCCAGGGTCCGCACGTCCTTGGTGATGGCATGCCATATACCCTTCTTTTGATCGGAGCTGACCTACAGAGAAAATACACACAGGGAAAGGTATTAGTCAGACCGTCCTGCCTGTTACAGTCATGGCCACCCATACCCCTTCCCAACCGCCTTTGCACAGACATGGCCCAGCACACAAGCTGCACGTCGCCCAGGGAACATCAACCAACTCCGCCCCACATGAGGCCTTCACACACACCACTCCATGCATTCATGCCCCATGCATCGTGCTCACAGTGTACTCACGTGTTGGTCTGGAGGCTCATTCAGCAGTCGGTACTGGGATAGAACCCCATTCACCAGTCGCTCCAACTCCGCCAAGGTGAAGGCAGGGGCCCTTTCCCCAGTCACACGAACCATGGTAGGATCCAGACACAGTTCACAGCAGTACATGCAGTGTAGGTCCTCTCCTGTTGAAGGTCAGGTAGCAAGTGAGTGAACAGATAGAAAATGGCGGTGAAGACCGCGGCGGTGCATACCGTCACCACCGGCGTACATCACCATTGGCCACTGTACCCCATAGGGCCCAATATTATCCAATGAGGCATTGCACGGCGGTTCCCACCCGCCTCCCGCAACAGCACACAACATCAGTGGAATTACCTCACTTCCACTAGTCCCTCCACACAGGACAGGCGGATGCGATTTCAGTGGGGGTTGGGGGGCAGGCCTTGGATTATAACTGCGTCACTGTTCACAATTGTACATACAGGGCAAGTGCCACATATGCATTTGAAAATAGCATGCATTGTACTGTTGTGGCTACAATGTACAGTATTTGACCGGCTCCTCACTCTTTTGACCCATAGGTTGCAACCGCTGCGGATGAATAGGTGATGGAGACATACCCCAGTGTACAGACCCCTGGTGGACTTGGCAACAATGGAGGACAGGCACATAATACTCACCTACAGACTTGATAGGGCCACAATCACTGAGCTGTGTGCCCAACTGGAGCCTGACCTGATATCTGCTATCCGTCACCCCACTGGGATCCCCCCTCTTGTGCAAGTGCTATCAGTGCTCCATTTCTTAGCAACTGGTTCTTTCCAAGTGACAGTGGGCTTGGCAGCAGAAATGTCACACCCAATGTTCTTAAACGTACTGACCAGAGTGTTGTCTGCCCTGATACAACACATGTGCAGCTACATTGTATTTCCCCGGGTTGAAGATTTGGCCACAGTGAAGGCTGACTTCTATGCAATGGGACATATTCCCAACATAATTGGAGCGATTGATGGAACACATATTTCATTTTTCCCCCCTGGCAAAATGAACAGGTATTCACATATCAAAAGAGTTTTCACTCAATGAATGTTCAGATGGTGTGCCTGGCGGGCCAGTACATCTCCCACGTCAATGCGAAGTATCCTGGTTTGGTACATGATGCCTTTATCTTGAGGAATAGCAGCATCCCAAATGTGATGGGCCAACTCCAGAGACACAGGGTGTGGCTAATAGGTGAGCCCAGGTTCCCACCCAGTGGTTGTTGGTGTATGGGTATGGTGTGGACCATGTGGGATAGTGTTTGGCTAAATGTTGTCCCTCGATATTTGCAGGTGACTCTGGTTACCCCAACCTATCATGGCTACTGACCCCTGTGAGGAATCCCAGGACCAGGGCAGAGGAACGTTACAATGAGGCACCTGGGCAAACAAGAAGGATCATTGAACATACCTTTGGCCTCCTGAAGGCCAGGTTTCCGTGCCTCCATCTAACTGGTGTATCCCTGTGCTACTCACCCAGAAAGGTCTGCTAGATCATCGTGGCATGCTGTATGTTGCACAAACTTGCCTTGAGATGCTAAGTGCCTTTTCTGCAGGAGGAGGAGGAGGCTGGAGATGGCCATGTGGCAGCAGTAGACCCTGTGGACAGTGAAGATGAGGAGTCAGAGGATGAGGACAACAGAATCGCAGTGATTCGACAATATTTCCAATGACACACAGGTAAGACAGTGGTAATTCACATTTCATTGTCATTTTTTTGTTTCACATTGTCACTGCCAGCCTGTTATTTCCAACTTCTATGCCCACTCACTGTACCCTTTAGCAACTCTTTTTGCAGATGTTGGTGCCCCACTATCGCTCCTGGTGTGTTCACTGCAGCCATCTACAGGGTTATCCTATGTGTACATTACTGTACAGTTGAGTTGCAATGTTAGAACCTTGTTATACGTTTACATACTCAAATCATTTGACATACTCCATACTTGTATTTTTTCAAATTGTGTTTATTGCAGTGCTAAGAATAAAAGGGGGAGGTGCAATGGGCTGGGGGATGATGGAGGAAGTCCAGGGTATGGTTCCAGTCTATTTCTAGCACAGGTGCATTGTCCAAGGAGGCATAGGAAATGGAGCAATGGCAGTTAAAGGTGGACAGGGTGACAGAGTGGGACACATTGGTGACAATCAGGAGAGTCTTATTTCCTGACGGGGGTCTTGGCAATAGTCTCTGGCTTCTGCCTGGATCTCAGGGAACGTTTACAGGGTGGTTCTCCTTCTGCAGGGGGAGGGGTGCTAGTGGCCTGTTGGTCCTGTAGCGGCAGCAGAGGTGGAAGGTTGTTCAGATGTCTGGCTAGTGCCAAGACGCCCGCTGTTTTAAGACTGCCTCCCTCATAATGTTTGCCATGTCTGCCAGCACCCCTGCAATGGAGACCAGGGTGGTGTTAATGGCCTTCAAGTCCTCCCTGATCCCCTGGTACTGTCCCTCCTGCAGCTGCCTGTTCTACTGCACGTTGTCCAGGATCTGGCCCAGCATATCCTGGGAATGTTGGTATGCTCCCAGGATCTCGGTGAGTGCCTCCTGTAGAGAGTCGGTTCCCTGGGCCTGTCCTCCCCCTGGCGCATAGCAGACCTCCCAGTTTCCATGTTGTCCTGTGCCTCTGTCCCCTGAACTGTGTGCCCACTGCCACTGACCCAAGGTCCCTGATTGTCTTGGGTATGAGGTGTAACCTGGGGTCCCTGTAGTGGTGGACACACTGCTGATTGACGTATCCTGGGGACAGAGGTATGGGTACGCTGGGTGGGTGCTGTGGTGGTGTTTCCTGATGGGGGAGGCTCTGTGGTGGTGTGTGACTGTGGCTGGGTAACCAACTGTATGGAGGTCCCTGATGAGCCAGGTTGGTCATCCAGATCCAGGCGACCAGAGCTGCTGTCATCACTGTGGGCCTCTTCTGTGGGGGGACTGGATATTAGTGGCACCTCTTCTCCGGTGACATTGGCTGGGATACCTGTGGGGATGTAAATGCAGTGTTATTGTTTCTGTGTGTGACATATTGTGCATGGGTGGGTTTCCCTCTTTGGTTGTATTTGCCCTGGCAGCCTTAACTTGTTTGAGTTGGTATGTGGTGGGCTAGATGATTCTCTCCAGTGTGCATGCTTTAGTGAGAGGTGTCCATGCAGGGCTGTGAGTGGTGTCCATGCATTGGTATAGCATGCAGGACTTAGCATTGGGATGAGTGAGATGTGATGTTGGGGTGTGTGTGAAGTGGTGGAGTGATGGGAGTGAGGGTGAGGGTATGTGATGGCATGCAGGTAGAGGGGTGATAGAAATAGTGAGTTGACTTACCAGAGTCCAGTCCTCATGCTACTCCTGCCAGGCCCTCAGGATTGCCAAGACTTGCTCCTCCCATGTTGTTAGTTGTGGGGAGGAGATGGGGGTCCACCGCCAGTCCTCTGTACAGCTAGTTGGTGTCTTGCTGCAATGGAACATACCTTCCCCCGTAGGTCGTTCCACCTCTTCCTGATGTCGTCCCTTGTTCTTGGGTGTTGTCCCACGGCATTGATCCTATCCACGATCTTCCGCCGTAGCTCCTTCTTCCTAGCAATGGATATCTGCTGCATCTATGCTCCAAATAGCTGTGGCTCTACCCGGATGATTTCCTCCACCATGACCCTTAGCTCCTCCTCAGAGAATCTGGGGTGTCGTTATGGTGCCATGGGTGCTGTGTGAGTGATGTTGGTAAGAGTGTGTAGGGAGATGTGTTGGGGTGTGTGTTGTGAGGTGTGCGAGTGGTGTATAGTTGATGGTGGTATGTGGCTCTGGTTTTGACTGTGGTCGTGGTGTCTATCTCGTGGCAATGCTTTTTAGTCGTAAAGGGTTGTGGGTAGTGTGGGTGTGTGTTTTAAAGTGGTGTGGGTGTGTGGGTGTCAGGTGTGTGTTGTTTGTATTTGTCCAATGTGGTATTGTTTTGCATGTGTGTGTGTGTGTATTTTGAGCTCGGCGGTGTGTACAGCCAATGGTTTACCGCCACTGAATGTCCGCCGTGGTGATTTGTGGGTCATAATGTGGTGGGTGTTGTTCTGTTGGTGTAACGGTGTGGGTTTTGCGGTACCCTTTGACCTTTGGTGTGGCAGAGTTGTGTCTGTGGCTGTATAGTGATGGATTGGTGTGTGTGTGTCATAATATGGTGAACAGATATCTACCGCCGCGGCGGTATGTTGGCGGCAGTCAGCATGGCGGTAAATGGCATTTACCGCTAATGTCATAATGAGGGCCTTAGTCTGCTATCTATTCACACTCGTAGGGACATGAAGCTGATAACCTCCTTGTGAGCGGGAGGTCGTGGATAAAGCAATCTAGACCGCGGTAGTCTGAACAAAAGGTATTTTATTGAGATTAGAAGATGTAGTAGAAAACAGGTGAGTATTTGGTTGTGGGACTTGAGGGTGGGATGTTCTTGAGGTTTGGTCTTTACTCTTCGTTTCTGTCTCCCTGGTTCACAGGTCGTTCCCGGGAAGTGCATGTGGAGAGAAGAGAAGATAGCGGTAAGTGTACATGCCAGCGACCTCTTTTTAGTCTCTGTATTCTTTCCCCTTCCCTGACTCACTGGTCTTCTTATTATATTCCGATTGTTATAGATTAGTAGATGTTGTATCCCTTCTGTCTCTCAGTGTTTCCACGCCTGTCCTTTTCTCTCTTTCTTTTAGCGCTTAAACGGACCTGTGTGTGGGTTTGCTGGTCTCCGTATCGGTGACGATGCTCTATAGTGACTTGTGGTAAGTACTGTATTCGTTCCCCCCCCTTCTTCTCTTGTACTTGTCCGTTTCTCTGTTCCGACCCCCCCCCTTTCCTGTTCCCCGTGCTCATGCTTGTTATGGTTTCTCATTTTGTCCTTCCCCTCCCGACTTTCCGTGCTTTCCGACCCCCTCCCTCTCTCCGCTCTCTGTCTCTCACTCGCACTCTCGTTCAGGGACGTGGTCCAACGCACCTGAATGGCCACACTTCTCCTGAAGCGTGGCGGGTTGCAGCCACTCGTCTTCCCGGTTGCCTGGAGCAGGATCTCCTGACGCTCGTCTTCCGTCTTCAGCTCCGATGCTTGGATGAGACTGCCGTCTCCGACTCTCTGGCGATATCCGGTCCTGGGTTCTCACATTCACCTCTCTGTTGCTAGGTGTTTCCTCCTCCATGAAAGGGTTCACAGCTCATCTCTGGTCTCCGGGTTTCTCCTCCAAAGCTCTGAACGCCGTACCAATATGCCGCAGCACTTTTGAACTTCCAGCGCTCCGCCACTGGCGACCCTTCCACCAATCCCGTGCAGGGAGCCTCAGAGCACCAGGGGCAGAGTCAGCACAAGCAGGAGCTGAGTGCGGGCGAGCAGGTTCCAGCCCGTCACATACACCCCCCTAGAGAGCAGCCTGTCGAGACGCTCCAAGACCGGATAGCGGGAAAGAAAATCCACGGTCACCATTTGTTTACCCGCAAGATGCTGTATCCGTAAGGAAAAGGGCTGTAGGGAAAGGAACCAGCGGCGAACACGGGAATTAGTGTCCTTATGATGGGCAAGCCACGTAAGAGGAGCGTGATCAGTAATCAAAGTAAAGGTCCTGCCAGACAGATAATATTTGAGGGATTCAATCGCTCACTTAATCGCCAAACATTCCTTCTCTATAGTTGGATAATGCAATTCCCGCAGTAGAAGCTTCCTGCTGATATATAATATAGGGTGGAGGACATCATCATCCTGTGGTTGGGACAACACTGCTCCTAGACCTACATCAGAGGCATCAGTCAGTAACACAAAGGGTTTACAGAAATCAGGACAGTAAAGAACAGGTTCAGACATGAGGGCTGTTTTCAACTTGTCAAAACTCTGCATGGCAGTGTTAGGGTTTGTACACAGCAAAGAGCATGTCCCCTCTCACTGCACTAGTGGGTTCTGTAATAGCTCCCTTTTAAACTTACTATTAAAAGCCTTTCTTGTTATTTCACCTTCCCTCCCCCCTAGGCTTCTGTGTATGTTGTTTAATGTGCTGTTTTGTTTACACATTGGGCCTTGCTTTTACCAAGGCTTCTTTAAAACACTCCTCCCTAGGCCAAGTGTTAATCCAACTCATTTACATAATAACTGAAACTCTGCACACCTTTCAAGACCATGTGCAGCATGTGAGGACCACACCCAGCTCTTCAAACCACACCCAGCTCTGCACACCTTCCAAGAACATGTGCAGCATGTGAGGACCACACCCAGCCCTTCAAACCACACCCAGCTCTTTGAGCCACACCCAGCCCTGTCTATAAAAGGCATCCCCCGAGCCTCACCCAGTGCTTGTGCTCGTCTACCTCCAGCTTACCTGAGAACAGATCCCTCGGCGCTGGCACTCCTGCTCTTTACAGACTTTCTTTGACTTCAATGGGCGCAGCTGCTGGCTCTTCCTTCTTCCGGTTTCCGGTTCCTCCTTGCCTCAGCCTCTCTCCTACGAGTAACCTGCAAAAGAGAAAGAAGACAAGGTTAGACTGATCAGTATCTCTTGCCAGCAACAAGTAAGTGCAAAACTTTTTATTACCTGAGGAAGTTTGACAGCAATTTCTGGATTCGTGTATAGACAGTTTGAGGCGAAGTGCCTTCCACGAGCATTGTGATTCAGGCTCTTTGTTGCAGGAGTATTTTGCAGAACTTTGTGAAGCGGACATTGTTTTTTTTTCATGGAACTTTTGGGAATCGAACAGTGAAAACCATTGACAGCAAGGCAAACAGTAAATCAAGGACTTGCACAAATTACATGCTGTATTTTGATGTAAAAGTACAGTATTTGTTTTATAAAAGATTCTGGAAATATGGGAAAAGTGAGTCTACTATTGGAAATTTAGGCTTTAGTTATATTATGATGAATGTTTGATATTGGTAATTCTGATAACGGTATTTGTTTAATGTTTTAGAAGCTTTACAGTAATAGAAAACACATCCCAGAGCAGTAACACATTCCAAACCTGGAAACTAGAGACCAGGATCCAAGAGGTACTTTTAGAAGAGAATTTCTAATAAATAAGGGGATAGTCAGGAACCCATTTAGGAATAGGTTGCACTTATCTGTTCTTTGTTTATGTTTCATTAGGCACCAGTTTCTACAGAAGTCAGAAAGGGCCGCAGATTTGTGCAGCACTTCAACAGTGGAAACGCAAGAACGGTGTTGTCTTTTTATTTTTTATTTTATCCACTTCCCCCCTTCCCTTGAGCTTCTGTTCTTAGTGCACTGTTTTAAAAACTAGTGTGCTGGAACAAGCAGTTTCAGGGTGGGGTCGGATTGTCTTCAACCTCCATCAGAACTGAACAAGAACTCAGGTGAGCTGGGCTTTGACAGAAGCACAAGCCTTAAAAAATTTCAGTTCTGGTGGATGATGAATACCGGGGAAGAAATAGAGGGCATTGACGTCACGGATATGGCGCTGGCCCTAAATGAGGACTTGGCTCATAATGAATCAGTGTCTGGCATCTTGCAACATATGCAAGAGGAAATAGAGAGATTAAAGATGGAGAATACCTCTTTAAAACAGGATTTAAGCAGGTATAAATTTAGGGGATCTCAGTGGAACACAGCTTCTACGCCTTTGTTTAAAACCTCCTCAGAGACAGGGGCGCCATCAAAACATACAACTTTGCCTTCCCCAGTTGAGGTTACTGTTAATGTTCCTAATGTTGTGCCCTTAGCAGCACCTGAACGTTTTCATGGAGATAGTAACAAATTCCATGTTTTTATCAATCAATGTCAATTACACTTCATTTGTAAGCCACAACAGTTCCCTACTGATGATACGAAAGTGGCATTCGTCTTGTCTTATTTGGGTGGCACAGCAGCCAATTGGTCAATTCCTTTCGTGGATAGAGATGATCCCATCCTCCATAATTGGAATAAATTTAAACGTACCATGACCAGCCTTTTTGCAAAACACACTTTCATGCAGGCAAGTGATAATGAGCTTTTAAATCTTAAACAAGGTAACAAGGATTTATTGACCTATCTCACTAGTTTTAATTGTTTACTCACCGAGACACAGTGGCCAGAAGAAAAGCGTGTCTCCCTTTTTTATAAAGGTTTGAGAGACGAGTTAAAAGACGCGCTGGCTCATATCGTTGATTTGCCAAAAGACTATTCGGACTTTGTAGATTTAGTTGTGAAATTAGAACATAGACTAGGAGAAAGAAAGAGAGATAAATACAAACTGGAATCACGGTTAACTTTTATTAGACACGAGAAGAAAGACACAGATAATAAACTCCCTGAACCAGAGCCTATGCAAATAGGGACACTCAGAGGTCCACTCACATCAGAGGAAAAAGAAAGAAGGAGAAAATTTCAATTATGTTTATATTGTGGCAGGGCAGGTCACTTTGCCAGAGAATGTCCAGAAAAGTCTAAAACTCCACGAAAGGGTGCTGTTTCCTCCACCCCCTCAACTGAATCGGGAAACGATTAAGCTCGACAAGGGGAGAGGTTACTTGTTCGAGAAAACATCTTAATCAAACCTCTAATGCTGCACCCTTCAGGGTACCGCACATACCTAGACATTTCATAATTCAGGTCGTTTTAATTGTTACTACCCAAGTGAGGCATTCTCTCCCTGTCCTACTGGACTCAGGCGCAACAGGAAATTTTGTGGATAATAAGTTAGCTGAAATCTTAGGACTTCCTATGTGCCTAAAGCCTTGTCCAGAAGCAGTATGTGCAGTGGATGGGTCAGAATTGACCTCTGGATTAATCACAAAACAAACAAGTCCACTTGTTATGGTCTGTCAGAACGGGCACACAGAGGTGATTAGCTTTGATCTAATAGATACTCCTAATTTTGGTTTGATTCTCGGGGTACCCTGGTTAACAACTCATAACCCAAAAATTGATTGGGTGAATAGAACTGTTACTTTGGATTCCTCTTTCTGTAGAACCAATTGCTATCAAGAAGCAGGTACAGAACAGAGCACAGTATTACACTGTGCTAGTGTTACACAAGATGAACCAAGTCTCCCTCCTGAATATTCTGACTTTAAAGACGTCTTTGATCCAGTAAAGGCTAGTGTGCTGCCCCCACATCGGTCTTATGACTGCCGTATAGATCTTATCCCAGGGGCCCCTTTACCTAATAACAGAGTATATGCTTTGACTGACGAAGAAACCAAATACTTAAGAACCTACCTAGATGACCTACTACAGTCTGGGTTCATCCGTCATTCCAAATCTCCGGTGTCATCTCCACTCTTTTTTATCCCGAAGCCGGATAAATCCCTGCGCGCGTGTATCGATTATAGAGGACTAAATAAGGCTACAATAAAGAATAAATATCCTCTTCCTCTAATACCTGTGTTGTTGGATCAATTAAGACATTCTACTGTATACACTAAACTAGATCTGCGGGGAGCTTACCACCTGGTCCGAGTAAAAGAGGGGGATGAGTGGAAGACAGCTTTCAAGACAAAGTTTGGTTTATTTGAGTACACAGTAATGCCCTTTGGGTTATGTAATGCCCCTGCGGCCTTTCAGTTCTTTATAAATGAGGTCCTACACGAATTCCTGGACGTTTGTGTCATAGTATACATAGACGACATCCTCATTTACTCTAAGAACTCAGAAGAACATACCCAACATGTTCGTGCAGTATTATCAAAGTTAAAAGAAAATCATCTTTTTGCTAAGTTAGAAAAGTGTACTTTTAATGTCAGCAAGGTGGACTTTTTAGGATACTGCCTGTCACCTCAAGGAATAACTATGGATGTAAAGAAAATCAGTGCTATTGCTGATTGGCCAGAACCATCCTCTGTAAAAGATATTCAGAAATTTCTGGGTTTCGCCAATTTTTATAGGAGGTTTATTGCACATTTTGCAGACATTGCGGCCCCAATAACTACCTTGTTGCGGAAAGGGCAACGATTTCTTTGGACTGATGAGGCGGCACACGCCTTTCAACTCCTAAAACAAAAGTTCACTTCAGCCCCAATTCTGAAACATCCTGATCCTGACTTGCCCTTTTTTGTTGAAGCGGATGCTTCACAAGTAGCTTTAGGAGGAGTTCTCTCTCAACGAGATGCAGTAGATGGCCAGTTACATCCTATAGCCTTCTATTCCAAAAAGTTATTGCCAGCTGAACAAAATTACACTGTGGCTGAAAGGGAACTACTAGCTATCAAAGTAGCCTTTTCAGAATGGAGGCACCATTTAATGGGAGCTAAGTACCCAGTTACAATCTTTTCTGACCATAAGAACCTACAGTTTTTTGGATCACTTAAAGCACTAACACCACGTCAGATGCGCTGGTTACATTTTTTTAGCACATTTGACTTTGTTATAACCTATAGACCAGGTGCACAACAAATTCAATCTGATGTGTTATCTAGATACGGACATACCTCAGACATGAAACAAGATAAAATAGGAGAACCCATTATTCCTCCCCAAAAGTTGTTGGCACCAGTACAACAGAAGGATTTCATCACAGTTCTATATAATGCACACATGCAAATAGCACCTCAGGATTGGTTAAAGGATTCCCATAACACAATACAACGAGGTTTATTGTATCACGACAACATGCTGTTAGTGCCCACCTCTGAATTACAAACACAGGTGATAATTTGGCATCACGCCTCACCGTTGGCAGGTCATCCTGGTTGGGTAAAAACCCTGGAAAATGTGCAAAAACACTTTTGGTGGGACACTATAAGAAAGGACATTAAGCAATTTGTCACTACCTGTCCAATTTGTGCAAGACATAAATCTTCTCATAAGGCTCCTGACGGCTTGTTAATACCAATGCCAACACCCAAACAACCTTGGCACACTGTGAGCGTAGACTTTATTGTAGGTTTACCACCTGTAAAATCCTTCACAACAGTGTTGGTTATAGTGGATTTTTTATCTAAAATGGCACATTTTGTACCATTACGGAAATTACCCACGGCGGCAGAATTTGCCGATATTTTTATAAGGGAAATTGTGCGTTTACATGGTTTGCCAAGCAAAGTGGTGTCAGACCGAGGGAGCCAGTTCAACTCCAGATTTTGGAAAAAATTATGTGAAAAACTGAAAATAGATGTGGCCTTATCCACTGCTTTCCACCCAGAGACAGATGGACAGACTGAACGACTGAACCAAACCTTACTTCAAACGCTACGTTGTTTATTGGCTGATTATTCTAGTGAATGGTTGGAAGCTCTTCCTGTAGCAGAGTTTGTTTATAATAATACTGAGCATTCAGCTCTACTTTGCTCACCATTCTATTTCTTGCAGGGGTATCATCCAAGAGCTATACCCATTTTGTTAGAAGATTCCCTGTTGCCTACAGTAACGGATAGACTAACGAGGTTAGGTGACATACAAGACAAAGCCAGGAAACATTTATTAAAGTACAAGGAAAGCATGAAAAGACAAGCAGACAAACACAGGTCTGAGGCCCCAATGTATAAAATTGGTGACAAGGTATGGCTCTCCACAAAAAACCTAAACATAGAGGGATCCCGAAAGCTGCAACCACGTTTCATTGGACCCTTTAGTATAACTGCCATAGTAAACCCGGTAACAGTAAAATTAGATTTACCAAAAGAATATCCAGTACATACTACATTCCATGTGTCCTTGCTTAAGCCGTACAACTCAAAAACCCGACCTGAACCACCACCTCCACCCATACCAATTAAGGGAAATCTGGAATATGAAGTGAAAAGCATAAAAGACTCAAAAAGAATTAGTGGACGTCTGTTTTATTTAGTAGAATGGAAAGGATATGATGAATCTGAGAATTCATGGGAACCAGCATCATATGTACATGCCCCACAGCTGATTAGACGGTTTTATTTAAAAAATCCAGGAAAACCCCGTCCTGTAGGAGGGCCTTTGAGGGGGGCAACTGTTAGGGTTTGTACACAGCAAAGAGCATGTCCCCTCTCACTGCACTAGTGGGTTCTGTAATAGCTCCCTTTTAAACTTACTATTAAAAGCCTTTCTTGTTATTTCACCTTCCCTCCCCCCTAGGCTTCTGTGTATGTTGTTTAATGTGCTGTTTTGTTTACACATTGGGCCTTGCTTTTACCAAGGCTTCTTTAAAACACTCCTCCCTAGGCCAAGTGTTAATCCAACTCATTTACATAATAACTGAAACTCTGCACACCTTTCAAGACCATGTGCAGCATGTGAGGACCACACCCAGCTCTTCAAACCACACCCAGCTCTGCACACCTTCCAAGAACATGTGCAGCATGTGAGGACCACACCCAGCCCTTCAAACCACACCCAGCTCTTTGAGCCACACCCAGCCCTGTCTATAAAAGGCATCCCCCGAGCCTCACCCAGTGCTTGTGCTCGTCTACCTCCAGCTTACCTGAGAACAGATCCCTCGGCGCTGGCACTCCTGCTCTTTACAGACTTTCTTTGACTTCAATGGGCGCAGCTGCTGGCTCTTCCTTCTTCCGGTTTCCGGTTCCTCCTTGCCTCAGCCTCTCTCCTACGAGTAACCTGCAAAAGAGAAAGAAGACAAGGTTAGACTGATCAGTATCTCTTGCCAGCAACAAGTAAGTGCAAAACTTTTTATTACCTGAGGAAGCTTTGACGGCAATTTCTGGATTCGTGTATAGACAGTTTGAGGCGAAGTGCCTTCCACGAGCATTGTGATTCAGGCTCTTTGTTGCAGGAGTATTTTGCAGAACTTTGTGAAGCGGACATTGTTTTTTTTTCATGGAACTTTTGGGAATCGAACAGTGAAAACCATTGACAGCAAGGCAAACAGTAAATCAAGGACTTGCACAAATTACATGCTGTATTTTGATGTAAAAGTACAGTATTTGTTTTATAAAAGATTCTGGAAATATGGGAAAAGTGAGTCTACTATTGGAAATTTAGGCTTTAGTTATATTATGATGAATGTTTGATATTGGTAATTCTGATAACGGTATTTGTTTAATGTTTTAGAAGCTTTACAGTAATAGAAAACACATCCCAGAGCAGTAACACATTCCAAACCTGGAAACTAGAGACCAGGATCCAAGAGGTACTTTTAGAAGAGAATTTCTAATAAATAAGGGGATAGTCAGGAACCCATTTAGGAATAGGTTGCACTTATCTGTTCTTTGTTTATGTTTCATTAGGCACCAGTTTCTACAGAAGTCAGAAAGGGCCGCAGATTTGTGCAGCACTTCAACAGTGGAAACGCAAGAACGGTGTTGTCTTTTTATTTTTTATTTTATCCACTTCCCCCCTTCCCTTGAGCTTCTGTTCTTAGTGCACTGTTTTAAAAACTAGTGTGCTGGAACAAGCAGTTTCAGGGTGGGGTCGGATTGTCTTCAACCTCCATCAGAACTGAACAAGAACTCAGGTGAGCTGGGCTTTGACAGGCAGCCACCGAGGGAGGACCAACGGTGTTGGGATATGTGTTTTTGAGCATCTCGGTAAGGGGTTCCGACACCGTAGAGACATGGGGAATAAAACATCTATAATACCCAATTAAACCTAAGAATGCTCTGATATCTTTCTTTCTCTTGGGGAATGACATTCTGGAAATGGCTTAAATTTTTTCCACTTGGGGTCTAATTTGACCGTTCCCTACAATATACCCCAGGTATTTTATACTAGTCTGTCCAAGTCTACATTTCTCAGGATTAGCAGTTAACTGTGCCTTTCGAAGAGCTTGTAATATAGTATCTAGGTGTGTCAAGTGCTCCTCCCAAGTGTTACTATAAATAACAATGTCATCAAGATAGGCAGCAGCAGACTGCTTAAATGGACGTAAGATTTTGTCCATGAGTCTTTGGAAGGTGGCAGGGGCCCCGTGAAGCCCAAAAGGGAGGACAGTAAACTGATATAAGCCAGAGGGGGTGGCGAATGCTGTTTTTTCTTTGTCTTCCCTTTTCAAGGGTATTTGCCAATAACCTTTGGTGAGATCCAGGGTGGAGAGAAATTTGGCCTGGCCTAGCCTCTCAATAAGTTTGTCTATCCTAGGCATAGGATATGCATCGAAATAGGTTAAGTTGTTGACTCCCCTATAATCTACACAAAACCGGGTGCTACCATCTGGCTTGGGTACCAACACGACTGGCGAGCACCATGGGCTGGCTGATGGTTCTATGATACCGGCTGTCAACATGGCTTGGACTTCCTCTTCAATAACCTTTTGTTTTGCTTCAGGAATACGGTAGGGTCGCTGTCGTGAGGCAGTGTTCATTTTTAGACGAATGGGATGTTGGACTAGGGTGGTTTTGCCTGGATATTTAGAGAAGACATCTTGATTGTGCTGTACTAGGCAGGTTGGTTGATTGTGATACACTCTTTCCAGAGTGGGATTGATCCATGGTTGTGCCTGGTTAGGCTGGTCCCGGTGAGGTAATATGGGATATGGGATGTCCTCAGTAACCTCCGAGTTAATAAAATGAATGGAAGAGCCTCCTGTGGGTTCTAGCCATTTTTTAAGCAGATTAATGTGATATATCTGTTCCCTTCCACTTCCTTGGGGAATGGCCAACTTATATGTGGTGGGATTGATCTGAGCTATTACTTCAAACGGCCCTTGTCATTTGGCCAATAATTTATTCTCAGTGCTAGGGAGTAGGACTAGAGCTTTATCCCCTACTGTTAGGGTACGCACTGCACTTCGGGTATCATAGATTTGCTTCTGCTTATTCTGAGCTTCCTGTAAAGCAGCATGGGCCTCCTCCCATACTGTATGAAGGTTCTCTCTTAAATCCCGGGTATATGTCAAGAGGTCTTTTACCTCTTCCTCCGTGTCCTCCCACTGTTCGGCTAACATATCTAACAGTGTGCGTGGCTGTCAACTGAATAACATTTCAAAAGGGCTATGGCCTAACGAGGCTTGTACATGGGTACGAATAGCGTATAGAACCAGCTGTAGTTTCTTTTCCCAATCCTTACCAGCCTCAGATGTACTCTTTCTTAGTAAGGATTTTATGATTTTGTTGTATTGTTCCACGAGCCCATCTGTTTGGGGATGATACACTGAAGTACGGATTTGTTTTACCCCTAGTAAACGACATACTTCAGCCATTAACCTAGACATGAAAGGAGTCCCTTGGTCCGTCAATATTTCTTTTGGGAAACCCACCCATGAAAAGAACTCTATCATTGCCTGGGAAATAGCTTTAGTGTGTATACTGGGAAGGGGTATGGCCTCGGGATAGCGTGTGGCATAGTCCACTAGGACTAGAACATATTGTCTACCTCGAGTGGAAGGGGTGAGGGGCCCGATAAGGTCCATTCCCACCCTGGTAAAGGGAATGTCAATAATCGGAAGAGGTTGTAGGGGTATGGGTTTTTGCGGCGAGGGGTTATACAACTGGCATTTGGGGCACTCTGAACAATGCTTTCTTATTTCACCATAAACCCCTGGCCAATAAAATCGTCTAAGGATTGCTTCCTCAGTTTTCTCCCTCCCTAAATGCCCTTCCCCGTTATCCCCATGTGCTAATTGTAACACTTGTTGGCGGTGGCTTTTGGGCACTACTAACTGCAGGTCGTTTCCTCTAGTGGGTGTTGGATTTCTCTATAACAGGTTATTACGAATCAGGAACCTGGGACCTACCCCTGGTGCTGCCCCAGTCTCAGCCTGCTGCCATGCATGTTTTAAAGTTGGGTCCTCATTCTGATTCCGTCGGAAATCCCCGGTGATTGTGCAAATCTTCCCCCTTGTAACAGGACTGCCTTGTGATGTATTTTGCTGTATATAAGCCCGTCGTTGTTCTCGTTTTTGTCTCCTGCTGAGAATACTCCGTTCCCGTGTGGGTTCTTCTGTTATGATTCCACTAGGTGCCTCCGTCCACCAACCCCTCAGAAGGTGTTCTTGCCCGGCTTTCTCCAATAAGGAAGGGAAGTCCTCGTAATCGGTCCCGAGGATTATATCTTCATCTAGGGTGGAGAGTACCCCGACCCAGAGGTTCTCGATTTGTTCTCTCCATTTTAATCTTATAGTGACCAGGGGATAATACCGTTGATCCCCATGTACACAGGTGATGAGAACCTGGGTCTCGGGTTCTTCCTGCCCTGGCATCACTAAATCTTCACGGATCACACTCTGGCTACATCCGGAGTCGATTAGGGCCAGTCTTTCTACGTCATTGACAAAGATAGGGAGGGTATATTTCGGGTTCTCTCCTCCAGTCCAGAATACTCTCCCCTTTGTTAGCCATATCTCCATTGGTTCCTCAGCATCTTTCTTATGTGGGCAATATCTGGCTATATGGCCCCATTCTGAACAATTGTAGCATTGAGGACCAGGGCCTGTGTATCCAGAGGGTCCCGGGCCCCCTGGTTGCGTTCGTTCCGGCCCGTGGGCTCCGACTAGCCTTGGTTGTTGTAGTCTAGGAATGGCTGGTCGGATCGTAGGAGGAGGAGCCCGGCTAATGGTAGCCCGGAATTCAGAGCCTCTGTGATAAGCACAGGCAAGATCTACGGCCGTTTCATTTGTGAGCCCTGGATGCTGTCGTACCCAGTTCCGAGTGGTAGGGGGTAAAGCATCCAAGTACTGTTCTAACACTATTAGGTCAAACATTTCTTCCCTTGTCTTTTCTGTAGGTTGCAACCACCTCCCGACTGAATGTTGGACTCTATAATACAATGTACGGGGATTCTCCTGGTGCTGCCATTTCATTTGCCTAAACTTAGTGCAATAGCTCTCACCGTCCAAGCCCACTCTTTCTAAAATAGTTTTCTTTATGTCCTTATATGGTAGGTTCCCACTCGGATTGATAGCTTGATATGTTGTTTGCAAGTGGCCAGTGAGAAGGGGCGCGATATACTGGCCCCATTGTCCTCAGGCCAATTAGCCGTACTGGCCACTCTTTCAAAGTTTGTGAAGAAAGAGTCTGGATCCTCCGATTCTTGTTATCGTTGTAACACACTACTTGGTACCGTGGGGTGTACTTTTGTATGGGCGATGGTGTCGGTCAGTTTACCCAGTGCTGTTTCATGTACCAGTTGGTTATTAGCCATAATCGTCGCCTGGCTTTTGAGCGCTGTTTGCAATGCCTCCCGTTCCTCTTTGGCTTCTTTCATTTGTTGCTCCCATATCAGCTGAAGATGTCGTTGCCCCTCAGCCAACTGGGCTATGACATCTGCCATAGTTGCCTTCTCCTCCATGGTTGTGGATTCTTTCCTGTTTTTTGAAAATCCCACTTCTGACCCCACTTGTCAGTGGGAGGTCGTGGATAAAGCAATCTAGACCGCGGTAGTCTGAACAAAAGGTCTTTTATTGAGATTAGAAGATGTAGTAGAAAGCAGGTGAGTATTTGGTTGTGGGAGTTGAGGGTGGGATGTTCTTGAGGTTTGGTCTTCACTCTTCGTTTCTGTCTCCCTGGTTCACAGGTCATTCCCGGGAAGTGCATGTGGAGAGAAGAGAAGATAGCAGTAAGTGTACATGCCAGCGACCTCTGTTTAGTCTCTGTATTCTTTCCCCTTCCCTGACTCACTGGTCTTCTTATTATATTCTGATTGTTATAGATTAGTAGATGTTGTATCCCTTCTGTCTCTCAGTGTTTCCACTCCTGTCCTTTTCTCTCTTTCTTTTAGTGCTTAAACAGACCTGTGTGTGGGTTTGCTGGTCTCCGTATCGGTGACGATGCTCTATAGTGACTTGTGGTAAGTATTGTACTCATTCCCCCCCCTCTTCTCTTGTACTTGTCCGTTTCTCTGTTCCGACCCCCCCTTTCCTGTTCCCCGTGCTTGTTATGGTTTCTCGTTTTGTCCTTCCCCTCCTGACTTTCCGTGCTTTCCGACCCCCTCCTTCTCTCCGCTCTCTGTCTCTCACTCGCACTCTCGTTCAGGGACGTAGTCCCACGCACCTGAATGGCCACGCTTCTCCTGAAGCGTGGCGGGTTGCAGCCACTCGTCTTTTCGGTTGCCTGGAGCAGGATCTCCTGACGCTCGTCTTCCGTCTTCAGCTCCGATGCTTGGATGAGACCGCCGTCTCCGACTCTCTGGCAATATCCAGTCCTGGGTTCTCACATTCACCTCTCTGTTGCTAGGTGTTTCCTCCTCCATGAAAGGGTTCACAGCTCCTCTCTGGTCTCCGGGTTTCTCCTCCAAAGCTCTGAACGCCGTACCAATATGCTGCGGCACTTTTGAACTTACAGCGCTCCGCCACTGCCGACCCTTCCATCAATCCCGTGCAGGGAGCCTCAGAGCACCAGGGGCAGAGTCAGCACAAGCAGGAGCTGAGTGCGGGCGAGCAGGTTCCAGCCCATCACACACTCCTTTATTGCCACATCGCCCAGGTTGATTTTAAACCATTGTCATGGTCGATTGCTAATAGTCATTATTTTAGTTTTACTAGTATTTACTTAAAGAATGTTAGTGCTGTCTTTTTTTAATTGAATGAGTGATCATTGGAGGCCGCCTTTTGTTAAACTAAGCAATACAACGTCAACCACGTAGGAGAGGTGTGATAGACTTAGGGGGCCTAGTCGTGGTGGAGGCAAATTTACCTGGTCTAACCTTGGAGATAAGTCTGCCATGAACAAATTAAACAGATGTGGGGCCAACACACAGCCCTGTTTCAGCCCTTCTTCCGTAGGGATTTTCCTCAATAGCCTTGTACCGTGTCCCACTTTAATTTGCATATAGGTTTGTATGTACAATTGTTAAATGGCACATAGCATCCTAGCTGGAATGTTCCACTCCCTTAATTTTCTTCACAGAATCTGCAGGATTCCACAGTCTATGCAGTCAGATGCCGCTTTTAAGTCTATAAAAGCAAAGGTGCAACTTTTTCTGGAGGTGCTTGCACTTATCTGCTCTTAGGGTAACAGCTAAAATGTTTGTGTTTGTGCCAAACCCTCTTTGGAACCCTGGCTCATTGACTGGGACCAGGTTATTTGTGTTTGACCACTCTATAAGATCTGCTAGGATTAAAGATGCGTAATACTTAGCTTGTGAGTCTACTAGTGCTATGAGCCTATAGTTGGCAGAATTGGACCAATCCCCCCTCCTTTGGAAACCGGAGTTATTATCAACCCCCTCCAACTCATCAGGATGGTGCCTGTTGAATTGACTTATTTATATAGCACAGATAACGGGTTTGCCCAGAACTCAGGATCTAGTTTGAAAATGGCCTGTGGGATCCCATTTGGCCCAGGCACTTGTGAACGCTGAATTTATTACTAATGATTTTTATTTACTATGAGTTAAGAATTTGCATAGAATTTGGCTAATAGAGAATATATTGTGCAACTTAAAAAATGTAGCCCTGTGAGTGGCTGCCATTAATATATAATGCCTTTAGTGAATGCATATTATTAATAGTTGAAGCACACATGTAGAGAAAAATGTAGCAGTATGTTACATTAATGATTTCATGCTATGTATTTGTTTATTAACCCTAGGCCTTAACTTAGCGAGGTTTGGGCCTAGTTTGCACAACCTCATATTAAGTTGCACTGTTTAACAAAATTAGTGGAAATGGATGTTCAGAGAAAAGTAAGGCTTTATTATTCACACTGTGCTGACCAAACTTTTAGCAGATGTCTTTAACTTTCTCATGAGACCTGCTGGCTCTAATGTCTTGTATTAGCAATTGCAACTTTGAAAAGTTTGATGCGTGAGACAGCGATGTTCCCAGGAACAAACAATGGATGCACTGACTGGAGTATGGATTGCAACAAGAAAGTTACCTGACAAGTCTGATGATGGGAACAGGAGAAGAGGAGCCAATCATCGATGTGTGAAAGACAGTTTAGTTATCTCTTAGATTTTAGGTTTAATTTCTATTGGGTTAACTGGAAACGTACGATTTTGTGACCAATGACAACATGGGAAGTTCTTTAGGAAATTCTAACTGCTTGGTTGTTAATGGTGGATGCTGATCCCTTAGAGATTGTTTCTTAAATGGTTCAGATAGCGTAGAGTCCCCTGTGTCTGAGCAGTTTCCTTTCATTGCCCATTGCTGAAGCTGGCCAGTCGGATGTCCAGCTGAGGAAGAAAATTGCAGCTTGCTGATCTATATGAGGAGAGCTAGAACAAATGTTATTGTTTTTGTTGAGGTTTTGTTGTTTGTTTCTAGGTACCAACTGCTATTTTGATAGAGCCATAGTTAGATGTTTTTTCCAAATGAACTTTGACAAATTTGTTTTGCCTGTACTCCAAACATGCTATTCTAATCAAAAGGTTAGTTAGGGAACCCTGGAAATGTTAACCAATTCCAATTAACAAAGAATTGATGTTCACCTGTTGAATCTAGATGTATGTCATTGATATTGTGCAGTTTTTTGTGTTGTTAATTTGTACTGTAACTTTTGAATGCTTAGTGGCAAATGATTTAGTTAAATTGAGATTCTTTAGAAGATTTGGTCAGCCGGTGTTATTCATGTATGTTTATCATTTGGTTTTGAGATTAATTTATGTGATATTAGCATTGTTAATCTAGGGAAATAAATATTTTTAACTTTACTGAAAGGTGTGGTTATTCATGACCAAATGGGTCATAGTGTGTAAAGATTATTGATTCCAGAGTATTTGATGATGTTTATTGATTCAGATGTTGAAATTGTAGAGAATTTATGACATGGTGGAATCAGTCTAAGCGCAGTCAAAAAGTCAGTCGAACCTCTAACACGTCCCCTTATAAATAAAATTATAAAAGACCAAATAACGACAGACGCGCTAACAAAAATGGTAGCAGAGGGTTGTTAGTCTCCTTAAGAGGCCACTATAAGGTCCTTTCTCTCCGTAGATTTTGCTAAAAGAGTTGGATGGTTTATCTCTTTGTGAGCTCATTTTAGGTTGGATGGATATTCTCCTTAAGAGATCAATATAATTCACAGATTTGGTAGAGAAGTTGCTAAAGGTAAACATTTCCAGATTTGAAGATACAAAGTGAAAAGATTATGGTGGTCTTTGTGACCCTGGTGATCTTCTGACTGCCAGGGTTAACGTGGCAGTGTCACTGCCGACAGGCTGGCGGTAATGACCGCCAAATAATCACCATGGTGGTGAACCCTCCCATAGACAGCCAATGTACCACACCAACCGCCAGATCGGTACGAACACTGAACACTGTGGTAGCCACCTACAGGCAGGCAGAAGACAAGGATTCGGCAACCATATTATGACAAAGCACACCATCAGGATTTTAGGGGCGGTAGCAACGACACTAAAAGCCTGGCAGAAACACATCATATAAAAGGAGACACTCACCTCAAGGGACGCATAGTCCGCCATGGAACCCGGACTGCAAGTCTTCCCAATGCTTTACCTCGCCATGGCCGTCCTGGAGCACCAACGCCGACGAAGACGACGACACTGAGTACAGCCGCCTAGCACACAGGGGAGAGAAAGAGGATGGGAGAGAGGGACACACACACTCATAACACACACCATACACACACACCACACACCCAGAACCAGCTGCAGAGTAAAACAACAGTAACAGAACCGTGGAGCGAAGAAAGCCAGGACACAAACACTGTTCCAACCACTGTATTCCTGTTGGATAAATATATTCAAAATGCAAAAACATACACAACTGCATGTATACATACATGCAGGCCCAAAGGCCAGTCCAGCGTCACAAATGCACACAGGGCAAAGTCCAAGCCCCAACTTGACACCTGACAACATCGGGACTCCACTGCTCAAGGGCATCATGTTGGAAATGGGAAGGCACCTCAGGGGGAGGGGGTGGAGGGAGGGTATATCATTGGGAGGGAGCTCCTTGCCCACTGGTTCTTGAGGGGGCTTCTTGGCCACTGGATCTGGAAGGGGCTCCTTGCCCACTGGTTCTGGAGGGGGCTCCTTACCCACTGGTTCTGGAGGGGGCTCCTTGCCCACTGGTTACTGAGGGGGCTCTTTGGCCTCTGGTGCAGGATGGGGCTCCTTGGGCTCAGTTTTGGGTGGGGCCTCCTTGGCCTTGGATTTGGGTGGGGGCTCCTTGGCTTTGGATCTGGGTGTGGCCTCCTTCACCTTGGATCTGGGTGGGGCCTCCTTGGCTTTGCATATGGGTGGGGCCTCCTTGGCCTTGGATCTGGATGGGGCCTCCTTGGCTTTGGATCTGGGTGGGGCCTCCCTGGCCCTAGGTTTTGAAAGTGGCTCCATGGTCTGTTTGGGAGGGGGCGGCACTTTAGCCCCCCGTTTTGGGGGGAGGAGTGTCCTTGGTGCTGGGGGCCGGCATTGCACTCATGTGCCCCTTAGTGGCAGCTGAAGACTTTGGGGCTGGAGCAGTGACAGACTAGGTGCTCGAGGTACTAGGCTGGGGGGGTGGGACCTTCCTCTTACAGCCAGGAGGGGGGTGGGAAGAGGTCAAGGCTGGGAAAGAAAAGATTTTTAGGGCCAATGGGGCAGAATGTGGGAGGAGGGATGATAGTGGAGGTAGAGGGAGTGGTTGTAGGAGGAGGAGGTGTGCTGGACCTGGGTGCAGGTGAATAGACAGTGTGCATGTGTGAGGTGGATGGCAGTTGGAGGTCTGAGTGCAAGCGTTTGTGTGTCCGTGGAGGGGGGTCAGACAGGGTGGGGGAGGACAAATATCATATGTGGATGGATGGTGTGGTAGTGTCTGCAAGTGAGTGAGGTGGGTGTGCTGTATGAGGTGGTAATGCCGGTGGTGGTGACTGCGCATGTGGTGTGTGGGGTGCATGTCTGCAGGTCTGTTGTTGTGGTGACTGTTGCAAGGCTGTGCAGGTGGCAGGCTCAGGGTCTGTTGATGCAGTGCATGCAGGTGTGAGTGAGGATGTTACTGTGAGGGAGGAGGAGGAGGGGGAGACAGTGGAGGCAGTGGGTGATGTTGTGTGTCCATCTGTTTTTTTTTCTATGTGAGTGCTTGTGAACTGAAGTGTGCTGCCTGAGTTTGTCTGGGCGAGTCTTGTGTTTTTTTGGGGTGCATGCTTGTCAGAATGTGTGTGTGGGATGGGTTGGGGGTGAGGAGACCGGGAATGGGAAGTGGTAGTTGGAGGGGGAAAGGATGAAACAGGGACACTGGCTGCCGTCAGTGAAGAGGCCAGAGCCTGAAACGATCTCCGTAGAGCCGCCAAGCCACTGTGAATGCCCTCCAGGAAGGCATTGCATTGCTGCATCTGGGATGCCAGCCCCTGGATGGCATTCACTATTGTTGACTGCCGTACAGAGATGGATCTCAGGAGGTCAATAGCCTCATCACTGAGGGCAGCAGGGCTGACTTGGGTAGGGCTTGTGGTGCCTGGGGTGAAGCAGATGCCCACCCTCCTGGTTGAGCGGGCACAAGCAACTCAGTGGGGAGCTACTGGGAGGGCAGTGCTGGTACAGGGGGTTGCAGTAGAACTTGTAGCTGGGGTGGTCCCAGAGGGTTCCGCCACCACCTGGGAGCTCCCATCGGAGAAGGAATCAGAGTCAGTAGTATCAGCTCATGTCCCCACCGTGATGCTCCCTCGCCCTCCGTCCCACTGGTCCCTCGACATCAGTGGACTCTGCCTCCCGGGTCCCGTGGGCTGCAGTTCCCTCACTCGATGGTGCCCTTGCTCCTTCACCAGATTATGCTAACGCACACAAGGACAGGATGACATATGGGGGGGTGGAAAGGGAGCACAGCGTCAATCACAGCACCAACAGCACAAATGGCATTCACATCACTGTCACACACTGAGACTAAGAATGTGCAGTATGGACCAAACTGGCATACCATTGGCTAAGTACCACAGTAGGTAGGAGCCAAACACTGCCAGCTACACACCAACTGGGACCAGCTAAGCCCTGTATGACATGGGAAGCCAGCTACCTAACCATCAAAAACATGCATTTCACCCTATTAACCTTAGCTGGACCACGCAGCAATGTCTAAACTGGCATATTGGGGCATCCACTGACTAGTACCCTGCACCCATATCCCATGCCAGGCAACAGAGACGGTTGTCAAACACACTGTACTTACCCCCTTGTGGCTGCTGTGATGCCCTCAAGCGCCCATTCAGTCTGGGTAGGCCACCGCCAGTATGCAGACCATCAGGGGGGTCAGGTTTCAATGGGCACTCCTCCCTTGTTGGCTGGGCCTCCGCGGTAGTCCGGGCCCAGTGTCTCAGGTCCCCCCACCGTATCCTGCAGTGTGTGCTCCGCTTGCTATAGACCCCCAGGGTCGGCACGTCCTTGGTGATGGCATGCCACAACTCCTTCTTCTGATGGGCGCTGACCTGCATAGGAAACACAAATAGTGGGACATTAACCAGACAATCCAGCCTGTCACACATATGGCCTACAAAATGCATTATCCTCTCATCAGGCACACACATGGCCTGTATCCCTGCATTAGCGCTGCCACCAGCCATACCCCCATATGACACACTGCCAGCACACACACACATCCACATGCAGCAATGTTGCATGCAACATACCCATGGTGTACTCACCTGTTGGTCTGGAGGCCCATACAACAGCCCATACAGGGGTAGGACCCCATCCACAAGCTTCTCCAACTCCTCCAATGTGAAGGCTGGGGCCCTTTCCCCTGTTGCACGAGCCATGGCTCCAGACACAGGTCACAGCAGCAGACGCAGTGGAGATGTCGTCCTGTGGAAAGTCAGGAATCAAGTGAAGTGATAGAAATAAAATGTCTGTCACGTCCGCTGGCGTTGATCATCATTGGTTCCCATACTCCATAGAGGGCTATGTTAGCCAATGAGGAATTGTACGGCAGTGCAGCCCGCCTCCTGCCATGACGCAAACGCCAGCAGAGTTAGGACACTTTCACCTGTCCCTGAATACAGGACAGGTGGGTGCCATTTTCTAATGCTGGTACACATGTACAGATTGATAAGTGAGTCATTGCAGTCAAATGTACTCACCTATACAATTCCAGTGTCCAACATACAAGCATGCTCTGTGTACAGAGCAGTAGTATGTTCATGGTTCCTGTAGTCACTCCCTTCTTCCTTTTGGGTCCCTTAGGTACCAACCACTGCATAGGAATAGGAGGAAGAGGCAAGCACCCGGTACAGCCCCCTTGTGGACTTGGCTACACTGGAGGACAGGCACATCATACTCACCTATCGTCAGGACAGGGCCACAATAACAGAGCTGTGAGCACAATTGGGGTGTGATCTGCTACCTGCTATCCGTTGCACCACAGTAATGCCCCCTTTTGTGTAGGTACTCTTGTGCTCCATTTCCTGGCAACTTGCTCTTTCCAGGTGACAGTGGGCTTGGCTGCAGGAATGTCACAGCCATCGTTCGCTATTGTGCTTGCAAGGGTTTTGGCAGCCTTGCTCAAACACATGTGCAGCAACATTGCATTCCCCCAGGTAGATGATTTACCCGCTGTGAAGGCTGGATTCTATGCAATAGGACATATACCACATGTAATTGGGGCCACTGACGGGACTCATATTACCTTAGTCCCCCCCAGGGTCAATGAACAAGTGTACAGGAATCGGAAGAGTTTCCACTCACTCAATGTCCAGATGGTGTGTCTTGCTGACCAGTACATCTCCCACGTCACTGCCAAGTATCCAGGGTCAGTGCATGATGCTTTTGTCTTTAGGAATAGCAGTGTCCTACAGCTGATGGCACAACTACAGAGGCACAGAGTGTGGCTGATAGGTGAGCCTGAGTCCCCACCCAATGTTTGTTAGTGTATGCCTTCATGAGTCATAGCCCATGTCATTGTGCAGGGTTAATGTGTGTCCCTTACTTCTTGCAGGTGATTCCGGCTACCTAAGCCTGTCCTGGCTCCTGACCCCTGTTAGGAATCTGAGAACAGGGGCTGAGAATAGGTTCAATTATGCTCTTGGGCGTACCATGAGGATTGTCGAAAGGACCTTCGGTCTCCTGAAGGCTAGGTTCAGGTGCCTCCATCTGACAGGTGGATCCCTGTGCTACTCCCCTGAGAATGTCTGCAGAATTTCTTGTTGTGTGCTGCATGTTGCACAATTTGGCCCTCAAAGGCATGTGCCCTATCTGCAGGAGGAGGGGGTGACAATGCAGCTGTGGCAGCAGTGGAAACTGAGGACAGTGAGGATGAGGAAGAGGAGGAGGATGTGGACAACAGGTCATATGATCGTACAGTACCTCCTATGACACTCAGGTAAGAATGTTGAACTAAACATTTCTAGATTTTAGTGTTGTGCTGTGTGGCTGTTGCATTATGCAAGTCATTACCTTTGCATCCCACCTGACTGTCACCTGTGCCTTCCCTTATTGCAGATGTTGGTGTTGTTCCAACAGTGTACTGCTGTGATGTGTACAGACTGCTGAGACACATTTGTAGGATGGGTCAACATGTTACTGGACATTTACACAGGATCATGCAGGTCATTACAGTTCTATACATTGTACATTACCTGTAGATATAGCATTATTACTCAAGTTGTTTCCAAGGGTGTTTTTTGAAAATTGGAATACAATGGGAAGTGCAATAGATTGGGATTATGGTTTGGAATAGTCCAGTGTAGTGGGCCAGTCTGTTTGTAGCACAGGTCCAGTGTCCAAGGGGCCATAGGAAGGGGAGCAATGGCAGTTCAAAGTAGACAAGGTGACACAGTGGAACACAAGGGGAACATTCAGGAGGGCCTCATTTCATAGTGGTGGTCTTTGCCTTGGCAAGTGACTCTGGTGTCTCTCTGGGTCGCAGGGACCATTTGCGGGGTGATTTACCTTCTGAAGGGGTAGGGGTACTGGTGGCTTCTGGGTCCTGTGGCAGAGCGTCCTGTCCACTAGCTGCAGCAGATGTGGAGGGCTGGTCAGTACACTGGCTATTGGAAGGGGTCTGCTAGTATGCTGTGTAGTCCCTCATGATGTTGGCCATGTCACCCAGCACCCAGCACCCCTGCAATGGAGACCATGGTGGTATTTAAGGCCTGCAATTCTTGCTTGATCTCCTGGTGGTGTTCCCCCTGTAGCCGCTGGTTCTCCTGCATGATGTTTATCACCTGACCCATCTTGTCCTGGGATTGTTGATATGCACCCAGGACATTAGTGAGTGCCTCCTGGGCAGTCGGTTCCAGGAGCCTGCCCTCCTTGGCACACAGCTGTCCTTTGATCTTCCCTGGCCTCGTGTGTATGTGTCCCATGAACGGTGTGCCCACTGTCACTGCTACTGACCCCTGGACCCTCATTGTCTTGCATGTGAGGTGTGGACTGGGGTCCCTGTACAGGTGAGCACACTGCTGATTGACGTGTCCTGGGGACAGGTCTGGGGATGTTGGGTGGATGTTGTGGTGTTGGATACTGAGGGGGGAGGCTCTGTGGTGGACTGGGTGTGGGCTGGGGTAGCCGACTGACCAGTGGTCCCTGATGAGCCAGGGAGTTCATCCAGATCCAGAATTCCACAGTTACTGTTATCACTGGGGGCCTGGGTAGCTGTGGCACCTCCTCACCACTGAGATTGGCTGGGGCACCTGTGGGGATGTAAGTGGTGTATTATGCCACATGCCTGTGACATAACCTGCATCCCTAGCTTCCCCTATATTATAGCTGTTGCCCTGCCACCTTTGTTTGTGTATGGTGATGGATTGTGGGATTGTTAGTTCCCCATGCTGTGCATGCATTGGTGGTGGGTGTACATGCAGGGCTGGAAGGGATGTGCATGCAGTGGGTATGGGATGCAGGGCTTGGCATTTAGGTTTGTTGATTGCGGTGGTGCACTGTGTGGGATGGAGTGGGGTGATGAGAGACAGGTTGGGGGTCAAGATGGCATGAAGGTATGGGGGGGTGATAGGTAGTAAATGTTGACACACCTGTGTCCAGTCCTCCGGCAACTCCACTGAGTCCCTCAGGATGCAGGATTGCCAAGACTTGCTCCTCCCATGCTGTCAGCAGTAGGGAGGAGATGGGAGTCCACCGCCAGTCCTCTGGATAGTGATCTGGTGCCCTGCTGCTGTGGAACGCACCTTTTTCCGTAGGTCGCTCCACCTCTTCCTTATCTGGTCCCTTTATCCGTGGATGCTGTCCCACGGCATTTACCCCATCCACGATCCTCCGCCATAGCTCCATCTTCCTGGCAATGGATATCTGCTGTACCTGTGCTCCAAACAGCTGTGGCTTTACCCTGACTATTTCCTCAACCATGACCCTCAACTCCTCATCGGTGAAACGGGGGAGCCTTTGTGGGGACATGGGTGTTGTGTGGTGTGTGTAGGTTGTGCAGGGGTGATGTGTGATGTGGTGGGGTGTGTGGTGTGTGGTGCTTTTCAGCTGAATTGGTAGTTGTGATGTGTGTGCAGTTCTCTTTTGGATTGTCCTCACAAAGTGTAGCCGTCTTGTCATGTTTGCAGAGGTTTGTGGATGATGTGGGTGTGTATTGTATAGTGCTGTTGGTGGGTGTGTGGGGTGTGTGTATTTGTGTCAGATGTTGGTTTTTTGGTTCTGGACAATGTTGTCATGTTTTGTTTTTGGGTGGCCATATCTGCTGCAGCGGTGTTAACCGCCAATGGTTTACCGTTGTTGAATGTCCGCTGTGGTGATTCATGGGTCATTTTTTGGAGGGCGTTGTTTTGGTTGCATAAGGGTATGGATGGTAGTTCCATCAGTTAGCACGTTCAGTGGGTCTGGCGGATTTGCGGTTGTGGCTGTTTTCTGTCGTTTTGTGTGTATGTGTCATAATCTGGTGGACAGATGTTCGCCTCTGCGGTGGTATGTTGGTGGCAGTCACCGCGGTGGAATTCACAATTTGCTGCCAATGTCATAATGAGGGCCTGTGTCTCCCTGGAACCTACCATGACTTTCCCAAAACCTTGAAGTTTGCCAATGTTTGTTTGGAGATGTTCTCGGCGTCTGCCCAATGACAAAATAGGAAGTTCTTTAGCAAACTCTAACTTAGCCCGAAGTGGCACTTTTCTATTCTTAATTTCCCTGTAGAGGTTCTGTTTCGATGAGCTGAATAGTTCCTGATGATTTTATTTCTAACTTTAACTTCACTGCTTAATTGCTAATGGTGGATGCTGATCCCCTAGAGATTGCTTCTTAAATGGTTCAGATAGCTTAGAGTCACCTGTGTCTGAGCCATTCCCTATCATTGTCCATTGCTGGAGCTGACCAGACGGATGTCCAACTGATGAAAAACATCACAGATTGCTGATCTATATGAGGAGAGGTATAACAAATGTTTTGTTCTTTGTTTCTAGGTACCAACCGCTGTTTTGATAGAGCCATGGTTAGATGTTTTTTTCCAAATGAACTTTCACAAAATTGTTTTGCCTGAAGTCCAAACATGCTATTCTAATCAAAAGATGAGTTAGGGAGCCCTGGAAATGTTAACCGATATCAATTAACAAAGAATTGATGTTCACCTGTTGAATCTAGATGTATGTAATTTCTATTGCGCAGTTAATTTTGTTTTTAATTTGTACTGTATCTGAATGCTTAGTGGCAAATGCTTTAGTTAAATTGAGATTCTTTAGAAGATTCGGTCAGCCAGTGTTATTCATGTATGTTTATCACTTGGATTTGAGATTAATTTATGTGATAATAGCATTGTTAATCTAGGGAAATAAACATTTTTAACTTTACTAAAAGGTGTGGTTATTCATGACCAAATGGGTGATGGTGTGTAAACATTATTGATTTCAGAGTATTTGATGATGTTTATTGTTTCGGATATTGAAATTGTAAAGAATGGAATCAATCTAATCGCAGTCCAAGGGTCATTCGAACCTCTAACGCATCTCCTTATAAACTATAAAAGACCAAATAAGGACAGATGCGCTAACACACTCTATCTCTCTTCCCCATTGTTATTACTGTTGGTACCGCAATAGGTGGATAATACTGGACCTCATGCTCAGGCACACAATCCAAGGATGTATTATGCTAACTTTTTCCCATTCCTTTTGCGCCAATGATATCTTTTATTGCAGTTTTGCTGGTGTTGCGACTATTCCCCTCAACCTCCTGCACTTCTGTGTTTTTGTTACATACAGTTCCAAATCTTGCAGTGGTGAGGACCCTTTCCTTGACAGAGGATCTTGTACATTCAGCTCTCTCCGTTGTCTCAAGACATAGGACACCAGTGAACGTTTCAGACAAATGCTGGACCCAAGTTTCCTTTGGGATAGTTGAGTGTAGCAGGCCCGCCAAGACCATTTTTAATCTCCCAAAAAGACCTAGAGTTGGATTGCTTTGCACTAAATAAAAGCTTTTCCCAAAATGCGTCTGTCTTTAATTTCCAGTCTTCCCAGAGCTGTTTTTTATACTGTTTTCTCTGATTTGGTATTTTCTCCCATGAGAGCAAATGGACGTTTGATTTCTTTGATTTGCAGACAGCTTTTCTTAATTCCTTTTTTGGGGCTTGACATTTGTAATAAAGGCCATTAGACCGCTTCTCTACATGCCACTTATTGTTTTTTGCTGAGGGAGCATTCAGCAACAATCTCAATGTAAATTCTATCTATGCTTCTGTTTGACTACTTACAGACACATTACTGGCCTCTAGAAGCTCTTTTGCCAAGCAAGCCAGGCAAGTTGTGAGTTGTACATCCATCTCAGGAGTTTTAGGTTTCTTCTTTTTAACAAACCAATATCCGCTTGGGCACTGATGTGCATTGGAGGGCTTACACTTGTTGACACAGATTTCCTAATTAGAAATTATTAATGAGTGTTTATGCATTTTGAATAATGAATTATGTAGAAAATGAATAACGTAGAAAAATATGTGCACGTTTGAAATTGTGACCTCGAAAAATGACCATCAGTGTTCACAAATGTACTGATTAATACTTGTGAAATGTTGAAAATGTATTAGATTAATGAGGTAATATGTCATAATGAGAGTTGTGAATTATGTTCCTGCTTATTAATTGTAGGCCTTAACTTAGCGAGTGTCTTGGCAAGGTTTTGCCAGGCCTCATGCAGAAGCTGTATTTTTCAACTTTAAATTTAAATAGAAAATGCTTATAGAGTGAACTAACTGTGAAATGCTCATTGTTTTAATAAAATGATTGGCAAAAGCTTTTCATGAGAACCGACTAGCAAGAGACAGTGTCCTTAAATTGTATCATACTGTATGTAATGTGCGCTAGATGTACTTTCCCAGGATGCAGACAATGAAGACACTGACTGGAGAAGAAGTTGCAACAAAATTGATACCTGACGAGCCGGATGGTGAGAATATCGTAAGGCGAACCAATTGGCGTTATGAGAAAGAAGAATCATTAGAATTCATAGATTTGGGACAGTAAAACTATTGGGTAGAGTAATAACGTACGATTAACTGACCAATTGGAAATTAGGGGATAGTTTGGGTGACTTTGATATAACAACGTGACAGAGTGAAAAGACTTCAGACCAGATTTAGGGAGATCTTACCTTGTTATGAGATACAATATTGAGAAGGAGAAGAGATTTGAGATTCTGTCATTGGGCTCATACTCTCTGACTGAGAGCCTGATGTGTTGCTGATCGATTGATGACCTGAGGATGAAGACTGATTCTGATTGCTGACCGTGGATAGGTAGGTATGACAATATGAATGAATTTAATTTTATGCCTTTTCTTTTTATGTACCAACTGCGCTGTCTTAGATAGTTTTCCTTAGCTAGATGTGTTCTAAATGTATGTTCTAAATTGGTTTGCATGAAGCTCCACATGCTGATGCTAATCTGGGTTAGATGAGGTTTTCTACTTGACGATTGACAAATTGCAGAGACAAATGATTGACAAATTAGTTGACTGAATTTTATGGATCGTGTTACATTATTGAAGTTGACTTTATCAATGATCTGCACTAATGCTTTGGAATGCATTGTGATTCAGGCCATGATTAGATGGTGGTTTTTGCGTTTTTTGGTAAATTAATACTGTTTCTTGGCTATGTTTAAATTGATTTTGAGACTAATCTACAAGACTTTAGTATTGTTAATATAAGGGAAATAAAATTACTAAACTTTTACTAAAGGTGTGGTTATTCATGCCTATAAAGTCATGGTGTGTAACAATTACTGACTCAGTTGATTATTGAATATTGATTTGACTAATGTTTATTGATTATTGTGTATTGATTATTGTTCTCTGTTCTGGAGCTATGGTAAGAACATCTTAAATGAGTCAAAAGGTTCATCGACCTATACGCGTCCCTTTGTAAGTTTACTTATTAAGGACCAGCGCGTTAACAGTTATGGTAGCAGATTGATGGTTTGTCTCTTTTAGAGCTTGCCATAAGTGTCTGGTATAGGGTGATTAACAGTTATGGTGGTAGATTGAAGGTTAGTCTCTTTGAGAGCTTGCAATAGGTGTCCAGGATGGAGAGACAGGTGTTAACAGCTGTGGTAAGAGACTGATGGACAGGTGTTCTTAGTTATGGTGATAGTTTAAGATTGATCTGTTAAGAATTCCCTATTATTGAGATTTGGATTTTGTTTTTCAGGATGACATATGTAGAGAAAATGATGTTCCCTTAAGCCCAGAATTGACTTTCCCAGATCCTGCTTGTAGTGTTGGGTATGTTCTTGTCGTTCTAGTGATAGAGTGAGAGAGATAGGTTGCACTTGCACAGCTTATGCAAATTGCAGGTGAATTGTGACGTATGTGAGGGAATTTAGGGAGTCTGCGTACTCCAGATGAAGTTTTAATAGGAGTGTACGTACTCCTCAGTATGAGAGTAGGGAAGTTGTCGAACTTCACATGTGTGTGGTGCTTTGTGCTAAAAAATGGTCCACATGGTTGTTGATGTATGGACCCTACGTGGTCTAAGACTCCGGAGTATATTGGAAAAGTGTATGAGACACTTGGTGATATGTTGTAGTCTGTCTGGTTTAGTAGGTTGATCGGGCGTGGTCAACAAGTCAGAGTGTGAGTTAAAAGTGGGCGAAAGAAAATTTGGACTGGGATTTGGCGAGACCTATGTGCACCAGGACAGACCCATTGATCAGTTGAGAATAAAATTTGCGGGTCGAATTTTGCTTGCGAATCTGGGAGACCGAGAAAGAGGAATATCTGCATGAGCGAAAGGGCCATCAGTGAAAATCCGTAAGGTTTCTGAAGCGATTTTATTACCCTTACTGTAGTAAACCAGCAGATTTGTTTTTGGTTTTTGGGTTTGATTAGTGATCGCAATATTTTGCAATAGTTTTGTGAGAGTCTGAGTTTAGGAGGACAACCCAGGAGACTTTGTCAGCCGCAGTACGTGTGAGTGTGACGTCATTGGAACCTCGCTGGGATAGGTTGGTTAGTGAGAAGGGTCACGCACGGATTGGCAGCCATCCGTGAGAGGCAATTGGTTGAGAACGTAGGTGAAAGGAATCTTGGGAGTAAAAGTAATTTCCTAATTTGATTCAAATAAACAAAAGTAGAAAGGAGGAAGTTTTTCAAGGCAATGAAAAGTGCTTTAAGGGGAGATACGTACCTTAGAGTGAATGTAGGGGACCCTACACCGCCGGAGAATACACCCGCTTACATTGTGATGGAGGAGCGAGGTGTTGCGCCATGTCTTTGGTTAAAACAATGGTGTAAGTTGACAGAGAAAAATGGGAGCTTAGCGTTTCCTGACAATGGGATGGTCAATTTGAGAATTTTGGAGCAAGTGCAGATGGCGCTATATGAATCGAAGCCCCTTCCGAGACCAGCACAGTTTGAGGCATTAGCAGTTTGGGAGCTAGTAGCTAGGCAGCAACAGAAAATGAAATTTGAGAGGAGAGTAAGAAAGGTAGAAAAGTATTTAGCGGAAGCGAGATGGGATTGGGAACAGAAGAAATGGAGATCAGTGACATTGCAGGATGTTAAATTGTTTCCTGCCATTACACAGGAAGATTATACGGAAGGAAGGAAAGCGACTAGAAAAACTAATATGAGTCCGTCTGAGAGTAAGGAAGCAAAAAGGTCTTCCATAGTGGAGGAGGAATTAGATGCCGAGGATTTAGTTACGCAGATATTGAGAGATCGACCCCCACTGTATGCAGTGCATGAGTGTTGTCCGAGTATTAGTGCGGATCCAACAGCCCCAGCACAGGGGATGGGAACAGTGAACCAGGTACAGGGTGTGGTGCAAGATAGTCCTAATGTGCAGACTACTCCAGTAGTTCAGGCACAGATGCATCCGTCACTGGTACAGAGAATTTATCCTGATGTGCCTATTTTAGAGACGACTTTGAATTTAGTGGTACCAGCGGAGCAAGTGGTTCCAAGACCACTGTTGGTTCAGACTGAGCCGACTCTGATGTGTCGTCCCAGGCACAGCCGCAGGGGTTACCGAGGTTTACGCCAATGACAGGGACACAGTCAGACTTGACTCCAGTAATGAATCAGAAAATGGGAGTCACTCTCCCACAGGGTGTAGATGCCAGAGCAGCCTCAGATACAATATTGGTTTACGATTACTGTTGGTCCAGCGGTGCCATTATTTGCACAGAAGAAACCAATTGTGAATGGGCAAGGAGCAATGTCTCAGAGTCTAAAGAGGAGGGGAACAAACAAACAAGTACAGGTAGTCTCTTCCGTGGGTCAGACTTTTGATGGATCGAGGTCATTGTTGGATCTCAGTCCACTTGTTGCACTTCTCGATGCCGTGAATGGACCTAGTGCAGGTCAGAGCTTGAAGCTATTGACACAGCAGATGCCAAATGCAGTGGTACAACAGGTGCCACTAGTGAATGCGAGTAACATTTAGTTACAGGGATTGACAGCACAGAAGTTGACTGAATGGTTAGACAAGCTGAATACTCCACAGAATGGTTCCAAGGGTGAGGGCCAGATCCATTGTGTCAGATTGAGAATGGAAGCAGGTGAACTAGTCGAAGGAACAATGGGGGTGAATAGGTTAGAGTCCTATATAGAAGCAGAGTTAAGATATTTATGTCCAAGGATTACAAGAGAGGTGGGCAAGGTACACCAGAAATTGGCAGAGTTGGCAGAGAAACATGGCAGCGAAATTGAGAAAATGAAACATTTGAAGAGAAGTTACAGATTAGATTTTGAGGCAAAGGATTTTGAGCATATGAGGTCAGCCGGAATAAAGGTGCATCTTAAAGAACTATTGTAGAGTGCTCAGGTTTGGGGAGTGTTAGAGAAGTGGGAAGGCAGATGGGTAAAGAAGAGAGATAAAAAGAAATGAGATTCATTAGAAGTGACCGAGATTGTACAACAGGACAAGGATCCGGTAAAGATTTTACCAATGAGGGAAATCCCAGGGGAAAATTTGGTTCATGTTCCTTGGAGTTGGAGTGATATTTTATCATTTACGAATGATTACCCAAAATAGAGGGAGAAGCCAGTAGAGTGGTATCAGCAGACAGACAGGTTTGTGAAGCTTGCAAAATGTTTGTGGGAAGACTTAAACACCTTACTGGAGATAGTGGTTCCAGCTGATTTGTGGGTTGAGTGTAAAGGAGCTGTAGGTTGGCCAACGAGTGAACCCGAGAGAGATAAGAGTACAGGTGTACCATTTCCTGAGGTAATGAAAAATTATTATAAGGTGATTGAGTTCCTGAAGACAGGATTTTGCCCAAGAATATTGATTGGCAGAGGATTGACAGGACTGTGCAAGAAGTAAAAGAGTCAATACACGCATACTATGAGAGATTGTTGAAGGCGTTCAAGGAGTATAGTGTCAAGGAAGCGATTGAACTGAAGAACATGTTGCATTTTGTGTTCAGATTCGTGGAAGGGCTGAGACCGGAGACAGGTCAGATGATTAAGAGTCATTTGATTTGCTGGCAAGCCAAGCCGATTGATGAGGTGTTGCAATATGCGAAATACTGTAGTGATGAGATTGCGGACTGAGATTGAGGGGCCTAAATCCAAATTTCCAGAATAATGTGAATCAGATGCTAAATTTTCAACCCATGCAGCAGGTGAAATGCCCTGTGCACAAGAGTCACAATTGCAGCCAGTGCAGCAGCAGGCTCATATGGTACCTAGACAGCAAATGCAGAAACCTCAAGCCCCGATGGGGCAGCAACAGATGAAGCTTTCTCAACAGGTCATAGGTCAGAGACAACACAGAAATAGTAACACAGTGCAATGAAATAAATGGTGAATGGATGAGTTACAGTTCAGATGTGGAGCGTTGTGTGAATGCGACTTCTCTAGAAGTAGATCAGAGGGGACCCTATGTGAGAGAGAATGTAATGGGTCATAGAGTCTCATTTTTGGTGGACACAGGAGCTACACGCTCTAAAGTACGAAGTGCAGAAGTCCCGAATTTGCCCCTTTCAGGAAGAACAGTTCAAGTCGTGGGGGTAGCGAATCAGTATCTGAGAAACCTGATTACAGATCCAGTACAAGTGGAAATTGGCAATTTTCAGGGACTGCATACATTTGTAGCCTGCGATTCGAGTCCGGTATCCCTACTGGGAAGGGACTTGTTGTGTAAAACAATGTGTTTGATTACTTGTTCGAATGATGGAATTGAGATCCAGACAAATAGTGATGATGAGGAAGACCCAGCTCCAGAGACCGAGTGTGGAACTACAATTGAGGAGTACCCCTTGATTGAGTTTTTCCCGATGTTCACAGTAAGAGAGCTTCATTCTGATTTACAGGGAACAGTGCAAGAGAACGTGTGGGATTTGACAGGGAAAGAAGTGGGTCTGATCAAGGGAGGGGAGCCGATTAAGGTTACCCTGAAGCCGAATGCAGTGTTTCCGTAGCTTCCACAGTACAACATGACACAAGATGTCCTGATGAAAGTGGCTCAGATAATTGCAGATTTTCTGAAGCAGGGAGATTTGAAGGAGGTGTTGAGCAGCCCATGTAACTCACCAATAATAGGTTTGAAGAAGCCATGTGGGAAGGTTCGGATTGTTTAGGATTTGAGAAAAATAAATGATGTTGTGGTCAAATGTAGTCCCGTAGTGCCCAATCCAGCTGTAATAATGTTCCAGATTCCATGTGATGCAGAGTGGTTCACAGTGGTTGATTAGTCACAAGAGAACTTTCCTGTGCCTCTTCATGAGGATAGTCAATTTCTCTTTAGTTTAGATCAAATCTACTGCTGGTGTAGACTTCCTCAAGGGTACAGAGTCACCTTCTTTGTTTAATCATATCTTGAAAAAGAATTTGGAGTCATTAGAATTGCCTTTTCAATAGACTCTGGTGCAGTACATTGATGACTTATTGACTGCATCCAAAACAAGGGACAACAGTAAGTATGACTTGATTGCCTTGTTGAATCATTTGGGAAAGTATGGCCATAAAGTGTCACCACTGAAGTTGCAGTACTGTCATAAGGTAGTGAAATATTTGGGTCACCAGACTGAGAAAGGGTCAAGGAAAATATCCAGAGAGAGGATCACAATGATACTGCAGGTAAGTCCCCCGACTTCACAGAGAGATGTCAGGATGTTCTTGGGAATGGTGGGCTATTGTCTTCAATGGATCCAGAATTTTTCAGAGATTTCAAAACCTCTGCAGAAGCTGACTCATAAGGATGTCATTGATCCCATAGAATTAGATTAGGATCAAATGAAAGCGTTCACTGAATTGAGAGAGAGTTCATGCCTGACTACACGAAACCCTTCACATTGTTTTGTCATGTGCGTGATGCATGTTCATTGTCTGCCTTGACTCAGGTCCATGGAGGTGCTCATCACCCAGCAGCATATTTTTCAGCCACCTTGCACCTAGTTGTAGCAGCCTTACCAGGTTGTTTGCATGCAGTTGCTGCAGTTGGTCAGAGTCTTTCACAGTGTGAAGGAGTAGTGATGGGATATCCCCTGACTGTAATGGTCCCTCACTCGATTGAGATTTTAATGTCAAGGACGAAAACTCAATACTTGACTAGTGCTAGGTTGGCTAGGTATGAGACAAGTATTTTGGGTGCACCAAAGATGACAGTAAAAAGATGTACAGTGCTGAACCCGGTAACTTTACTTCCAAGTGATACTACTGAAATTTAAAGGGAAGAAGATGTTGAACATGATTGTCTCGAAGTAACTGAGTTGTGCACAAAACCGAGACCTGACATTAGAGATACCCGATTGGAAGAAAATGACCAAATTGTTTTTGTTGATGGTTCTTGTCTGAGAGACAACCCAGGGACACAGGGAGCAGGATATGCTGTGTGCACGATTAGAAGCTTCCTGGCTTCAAGGAGTATATTCTGCTCGAGTAGCGGAATTGGTAGCTCTTACTAGAGCGTGCCATGTTTCTGCTCGATTGAGAGTCACTATCTACACGGATAGTCAATATGGATTTGGAATAGTTTATGACTTTGGTCAAATGTGGTTGCACAGAGGGTTTTTGGCCTCTACTGGTTTACCAGTGAGAAATGGTGAGAGAATAAAGGAGTTGTTATATGCGATCCAATTGCCTGAAGAAATTGCCGTGGTGAAATGCAGTGCACATCTAAAGTCGCAGGACTATGTGTGATACCTTAGAAGAGTTAAAAACTTTGCAGAGTAATGTCGACAAAGAAGAGAAATGGTCATGGAGCAAAATGAAATGTGTCCAAAGACAGGATGAGTTGTGGGTATCTGAGGACGGTAAAATGGTATTGCGAAATAGTCTGTTATCTCAGATGGTGAGGTACTATCATGGTCAGGCACACATTGGAAGGGATGCCATGGTTAGTTTGTTCAAAATTGATTGGCTTAACCCCACGTTTAGACAAGTAGTTGAAGCAGTATGCCATCGTTGTGTCATTTGTCAGCAAATAAATGAGGGGAAAGGGACCGTGGTAAATTTAAGCCACATTGGAAGGGCAGAAGGTCCATTCAGCAGAATGCAATTTGATTTCATTGAGATGCCTGTATGTGGAGGTTTGAGATGTGTGTTGTTGATTGTGTGCATCTTTAGTCACTGGATTGAAGCGTGCCCTACATGGAGAAATGATAGCCTCATAGAGCCAAAATTGTTGCTTAGGGAGCTGATACCGCGCTTTGGATTTCTGATCTCTTTAGAATCAGATAGGGGAACGCACTTCAATAATGAGGTGATTAACATATTGTGTGCAGGATTGAACTTTGAGTAGAAGTTGCATTGTAGTTACCGCCCTGAAGCATCAAGGCTAGTGGAGCAGATGAATGGTACTTTAAAGGCGAGGACTGCAAAGATGTGTGCAGCTACGACTCTGAAATGGCCTGATGCATTGACTTTGGTGTTGATGTCAATGAGGAATACGCCTGACAGGAAGACAGGATTGTCGCCCCATGAGATCCTCATGGGCAGAGCAGTGAGGTTGCCAGCAGTTCCAGCCAATGCACTTGTCAACATTACAGATGATATGGTGTTGGATTACTGCAAGGGTCTGGCTGATGTAGTCCGCTCGTTCTCTCAGCAGGTGGAGGCCACCACACTGCCACCAATCCACGATCCAGGACACAACCTGAGAGCCGGTGACTGGGTTGTTGTCTGAAAGCACGTGCACAAGACGTGTTTGGAGCCTCGTTGGAGGGGACCATACCAAATGGTTCTAACAACTACGACAGCTGTGAAGTGTGCTGGGATCCCGAACTGGATTCACAGAAGTCACACGAAGAAAGTTGCATGTCCACTGGATCATGAAGAAACGTTGTTGAGAGTACCAACAATTGTGAGACAAATTACAGCACTGGAACCAGAAAGGGAACAAGAACGAACTCAAGCTGAACCTGAGCTCGTTGAGGACGGTTCCATCACTCCTGTGAGAGACGAGGGTGGAGACCTCCAGGAGGATGCTGGAGAAACCGACGTGACAGTAGAGCCTAGTACAGAAGGGGTTCTCCCAGAAGCAGACAATTCCAAGAGACAAACAGAGCAAGTGCCAGACCAAGAAGGGGAAGGAGTTGAGCTGGATTAAAGCCAAGGTGGTCCGACTCCTTCTTAGCCTGTTGCAGGTCCGTCAAGAGAAAAAAACACAGAGAAGGAAAAAGATTTGAGTTCAGTCCTGAAGAGAATATTGGCAGAAGGTTCAAGAAAAGGAAACAAGAGGCCTGCATTACAAGTAGAGAAAAGGAAAGACAATCAAACAATAGAGGAAGAAGTAGATACTACGAGAAAAGAAGAGCTAAGTGAAGGAAAATTGAATGGTGATCTAAAGTTGAAAAGAAAGAGAATAGCAAGTCAGAGATATGCAGGTTGTTTCCATGTCTATATTTATCACAGCCAGCAACAACAGAGGAAGGGGATAATGTGGTTTTGTATGTTTTGACAGTGTATTTCCCCATGTTTCAAATTGTTGACTGTAATTCAAGACTAAAAGAGTTATGTATTCAGTTCTCCATGTGGTGTGAGTTTCCTCTGGTTGTTTATGATCCTCACTGGAAAGAAATTTGACTGATAACAGGTCTGATGATTTAAGACTCTTCAAACTAGGGATTTTGGCTAGCAGTCCCATTTCTCTGTTAAGGATGTCCTGTTTGCCTTGTGATCCAAATTGCAGTTTTAGAAGGATCTGGGTATGGCTGCGACTAAGGGAGAAGCTGCAGCAGATACCTGTGACAATACTTGGGGACAAAGAGGAGGCAGACGAAGGCAGGAGAACAGCTGGTGGCAGGTGAGCAGACTAGCAGTGAGTGCAGTGAAAACGGCACAGTGAGCCCCTTGTCACTTTTACATTGAGTTATGTGACTGAAAGCCAAGAGTTGCGTGTTGAGCAGTGCTTCACCAGACAGCTAGATAGCGTAGGAAAGGGCTCTAGGTCCGCAGGCTCCTCTCACACCTCAGAGGTGGCCGGCATAAGGCAGGTGTGGCTCGTGCCTTCAGAGGAGCCTGCCCCTCAGCACGTACGCCTGCTTGCTGTGCACCCACTCATTGGCCGCCACATTGCCTAAATGTCTAATTTCTATTGCCATTGACTGCCACCACTGCTGGCATACTGCCATACTGTCTAAATGCCCTTTGCCCACTGCTCTGTTGCTCTGCTCTCTTTTGTCTTGGATACATTTTGCCTTGGATAACTTCTGGATACCTTTTGGCTGTTACACTCTGTACTGCCTGAACTGCCAGTACAAGCCACCACGCCAATGGTGTTAGGTAGCGCTTTGAGCCGGTTTAGTTCACTGACATCCTTTCTGGCACTGCCTACTCCATCCCTGCTGCACATCATAGTAGCCACCACAACTCGCTCATTCTGGGATCTCTGGGACATGATGGTTCAGATTTCAACGGCGGTGTAGGGCAGTGTGGTGCTAACCGTTCCTGCAATTATTGCCAACCACCTACCCAAATCATCAAATCGACCTTCGCCCAAGGACCAAGGGATTAATGGACTACCAAGGCTATCAGGGCTGATAAAACTTGCTAATATATCTGAACTTCTGGCCCCTAGGTGGTGTGGTGTGGTGGTGTGGAGAACCAGAAGATCGAAACCCAGAGTCTGAGGCAGTGTAGGCAATGTAAAGTGGCTTTTAGTGAAGCCACATTGGGTTCAGCCTGACCTCACGGAGACAGCCCACTAGGTTGGTGTGCAGTTTGTGGACTGGGTGTTTGCTCCCCGGGGCAATCTTTCACAGCAAAGATGAGTCAAAATTACCGCCACCGGCATTATGGTCTGGACCGCCATATTCTGAACACAGGAAGACTGACACAGGTGAAACTCTGCCACCGCCAGGCTACTGCCACCAGGCAGCCTGACGATGCCCACGCACTGCCGATGAACTTGGCATGGGCAGTCGATGGGTCGTGCAGGGGCCCCTGAAATAATTTGTGTTTGAGGGCAAGGCCAGGGATTAAAGAGGGATTAAGTGTCTGTGATTTTGTGTTTTGCGGTTGGGATACTCTGTGATGACCATGCCCAGTAAAATCTCTATGTCCTGTTCTTTTCCCTGTGCCGCAGTGCATCGTTTTTCCAACCATCTACTTATGTCAGACAGGATATCTATTATTCATTCGCATGATATACATGACGTGTGTGACATAAATTATTCATGTGCCTTTTTGGAGCCAGGGTATAATTCAAAGGAATTTAGAGAAGAGCATGGCCATTTGAATTATAGAAAGATAATTGTCCACAGGAATTCTTGTACTCAATAGTGAATTAAGCCTTACTCACTAATGAGAGTTACTTTATATTTTTCCACATAGAGCATGTGTTTGTTTTTAGGAAATCCTTTACAAGAAAAAATCACTCTGTTTTTTTATTTTGGTGTTATGCTGCCTTGATTCCAGTCAGTCAATCAATGCTTTTATGTGAGGCATGTGTGGGTAAAATCATGTCCCTGTGACACTCCTAATCACATCAAAAGTTCCAATGGCCCTATAGGACCAGCAATGTACTGCTACTGTCCCACTGTATAATTTGTCTTCTTTATTGATATAGCTACTCCTGTTGGCCCACCACCAACACAGCAGGAGATAGCAGCCTTGGTGCAGTGGCAGAAGTTGGAGGCCAACCAGGCAGAACACCAACAGCTCTGAGGAGGAGAATGGTGTATCACATGCCCTTGCCCTGGGCTCCAGTTCTACCAGTCAGCCACTTGTGCATCCATCCTCTGGGCTACATCATCACCAGTGCCGTCAGCATCTGGCAACCACCCACACCGTACCACCATTGCTGTCCTTCCTTGACAGCCTATTCCAACTCTGCATGCTACCTGAGCAGTGGCACATGGGCAGTCGGGATGGCATGCCCTGAGGCCGAGCAACAAGAACTGCAGACCCTCATAGAGAGTGCCCTCTTCTGAGTCATTTTTTATTCTTTATTTTGGTCGGAGGGACTATTGTGAGTGGATAGGGTGGGAATTGGGAAGAGACTTTGGTATTTTTGTTGGACTCTTTGAACTTTTTTGGGACATAGGTTAGGGATGGGGTGATTTGTCTGGGGAGAGGCATGGGCCTGTTGCGGGTGGAAGTTTTCTTACTTATATTGAATCTGGAGTTGATGAAGGGAAACATATTCTTATACCTTCTGCCTGGAATATTTTTTTTGTGTTTTATTTTTACTTTGCACTGCTTCCTTTTCACGCAGCATGTTTTAATCTTATTATCAAAGTGTATACCAGTTAGTTATAGCTAGTTATACCCTTATCCTACTACCCTCTATATGTATATTGACCACTAGGGTGGTATGCTACCATTGCCTATATTGCATACAACAACCTTGATAAACAAGAACTTATCTGCAATAGAGGTTAGTTAGTTACTTACTAACTAAACAAGTGCTCTTCACTCAACAGTTTTCTTACCTGAATAGATGAAGTGATGGCTGCTACATCTCTCTTTTCTGTACTGCAGGGTTTTTCAAGGTACATTTTTAATGGTGGTGGTAATATACTAACAGGGAAAGCATCACAAGCAAGGTCCCACTCCCACCTAGGTGAGCGCCAACTGAAGGATAAATCAAAAGGATTTTTTATCACCAGCAACTAAATTGAAAGAAAAACAGAGAGTTATAGAGTTAAATATTTATATCATAGCTTTAGGAAGACTATGACCACACTACTACCAACATGACACAACAAAGAATACAATATATTATACCAAAACCTAGAAATACTAAATTATTCTGAGCAATGGGGAGCATAGAATTTAATAAAAATTACGAAATCCTCAAGTCAGGAAAAGTGTACTCAAAGTCTGGACTGGAGAAGGTTAAGCATTTACGCAATACAAGGCCTGAATTATGATGTTGACAAATTATGTTCTTCTACATCTAAAATATATGGATTATTTTTATGCATGGTTGGGTAAGTGGGGCTGGGCTATTGTAGGCTATTGCTCAGGTCATACAAGATCCTGCAGTAAGTTGGTGTCGCATTAAACCACATCCACCCCACTAGGTGTGTGATGCATTTGGTATAAATTAATTCACAACTGAAAAAATCACAGAGCCCAGGAGAAGAAGGTTAGGGGTTTGATGCATGGATGGGAAAGGGGATTTGGGGAAAAGTGTAGCAAACACAAACACTACACAACACAACAACAACAACTTTCTTCAGGGTGATGAGTAGCACATCATCATTAATCTGTTGTGGAAGAAAATGAAGAGAATGAGTATGACAGTTACGTTAAATACATTGCAAATAGTACTTGAGCCACAGAGATCCAAGCTATTATTAGATATCTATTCTAAATGTTCTGTCATCTAGGTTTGAAAAATACAAATTATGGAGGAGTGAAGTGAACCCACCCAGTTTTTAAAAACAAAAATGTATTACTGTTTTGCCAAATTGAGCAGTGCATCTGAATTCTTTCTTGGGTGCCTGGCTGAAGCGGTCTGGTAGGTAAGCATGAGTGTTGAGCTTTCACCTACCGTGCAGGAGAGGAGAACGCCTGTAAATTGTAAAACAGAAATAATATTATAGAGTCAAGGAGGAGGTCAGAAGGTAAGCTTCATGAGAAGTGTACCAAGAAGACTCAGAGGCAGAGCAAGAACATAAGAGGAGTTTCGCTTTTGAGCCAACAGTGCAGCATGCACACTCCACAGCATTTCCCAAATCAACTCACCTCTATCCAGTCCACATAGCTGAGAGTACTAGACCTCAGAGTCATCATCATCATGGTTTCCCTTTGAAGTCGATAACTTCAGTCTTTTGGCTGTGGAGGTACTCCCGTCCTGAGCCCTTTTGACTCTGAGGAACTTCATCCCACTCACAACCCGAGTGAGATATACCTGTAGTGTACTGCTGTTGAAGAACAAGTAGAGAAACAGAATTGAGCTATTTTGTGTAGATTTGTGTTTGTTAACTAAAATGGCTCGTCTGGGCTCTGAAGAACAAGAAAAAGAAGTGGACCCGCAGGTAAATATCCCTAAGTTTGAAAGGGCCAATCATCTTCAGGAAAAATGATCACCCATTAGGCCCTAAACATTGCAAGTCATTGGAATCAAGTTTAATAATTAGCTGTACACCCTCCCTAATTGTCTGCCACCACATAAATCATCAATCATCACTCACAGTCACTCAATAATATATCATCACTAATTAGTGCAATAGTTGCCTCTTCCATTCCAAGCACTGTATCTCCTCTTTAATGCAAACAACACATTGGAATTTGGCAGTCTTGTAAATCAATGATTTTCTGGGGCAGCCCTTCTAGGTGAAGGAAAAAAGACAGGCATGGGAGGGAGGTAAGCATTGTCTCCGATGTACTGAAGGGAATGAGAAGGCTCACTGGTCTAACTCCAATCCGGCCATACATCTGCCTAACAATGGTGGGGCAGCATAAGTTAGACACAAATATAATGTTCCACTGACTACATCCCTTTTTCTGTTTTTGGCAAAGAAAGAAATGTGACATTAAATAATTAAAAAGTGTTATGGTGGCCTGCTCAGTCTGGGAAGTAGAGTTTGCCCTCAAACACATGTGGTTCAGCCAGAAGTTAGTCAGCTAACACACTTGAGTCTGACCAGTTATCCTTCTCCTCCTCCTGTAATACTTCAGGAACAGTGTAATTGTCTGGTATGAAATGTTGGTTCATTTTGATCATGGTTAATGTCTCCACATTTTAAGACAAGAGGCTGGTCCTTCTGACTGTGACAACTGCACTGAACACACAATCAGCAGACACACTGGCTACCAGACAAGCCACATATTTTTTGCCAGCCTGCTGAGCACTGGCCATTAGTTAATCTTTGCGTATTAATACTCCAATGGGTTTTGATCCACATAGACCTCTTTTGGGTTATCCAGATACTCCTGGAGCATCCTCTCAATGGCCATTGGCACTTCCACTTGCTCAATCTCTTCTGCCTTCTTCTCTGCAATGAACCTAAGACGTTCCACTTGAAACCAAGCCAGTGCAGTGTTTGAGGCTAATTCTTCTGTTCCTGTAGTTGTGGATGTTGCAGGTGTTCTTGTTGCTTGTGTTGGCTGCTATGAGACAAGACTGCCCTCTCTGGAAGATGAAGGCAGCACCCCAGAACTTTTGTCCCTCAGTGGGACTATAGTAATTTCCAGCCATTCTTCTTCCAGGTCTCTGGTTTGTTCAACAATCCACCTCTTATATTTTGAAATATCCTCTTCAGAAAAAGGAATGAAAGTGGCCAGAATTATTTTGTTTTTTTGTACTGTGGATGAAGTAGTGTGGCACAGATGTAGTCTCCGACAGCATGATGTATTTTTGCAGCCTTGTATTAACAGCCAAGTGAAGGATTAAGCTCTCAACCAAAGCATGTTCTTCTGTATTTTCATTTGTACCTGCGAGTACGGACCTTTCAGACATCTTTTTTGACTGGTCCTGTGGTAGATGCAGCAATGGGATAGCTTGGCCCATTGTACTGCCCTCCTTGCTGACTTACCTCGTGAAACCCTCGATAGGAAGTAGCATCTGTGTCAGGCTTTTGACTAGGCCCTATTTGTCTGCATCCATGGTCATGTTTTTCTCCAATTGTATCCCCTAATTTTTGAGTGGCATAGGCCCTCATTATGAACACAGCAGTAAACACCGCACCACCGGTGGCGGTAAAAACACCCAACAGACGTGCGGTCCTGACCACCAAATAATGAACCACCTGAAACACAGGCATCCTGAAAACCACTCACTGCCAGCAGAGGAGTGCCGACAACGACAGCAGATCCTGCCCGCAGGCCAACGGAAAGGCCCTACACGCTCATCAAATAATGAAGCACTAGACCGTCGTCAGTTCCGGGGCGGGAACCATCGCCACGCAAAGCCAGGCGGAAACAAACCAAATATAAGGAAACACTCACTGGAGGCTCACACAACACGCCGAAGCAGACATGGAGAGAGAGTTGCAGATCATGCCAGCCCTGCTCCTTGCCATATACCTCCAGGACCGAGACCGCTGACGAAGACGATGACGGCAAGTACCGCAAACCTACTAAACAAGGGAAGAAAGGGCACAGTTACATACCCACCCACTCCACCCACCCTGCAACACTCCCAAAACCCTTCACAGCAGCACAAGCCATGCACCCCACAGCAAGAGGTACTTACCCGACACAAGGCAAATCAAACTTGCCCAAAATACATACATGTGCCCAACACCCCCAAACAATGAAACGAGTGACCACGGATCCAGAGTGTGCCTCAAACAACACAGGCCACACATTAACCATTATTGTGCTCACTGAGCAACAGAAGTTCATAGAAGGCCAATGGCCAGTCCATAGTCAAAGAAGTCCGATGGGCCACAATGCCCCCAGCTTGACTCCCACAAGTACAACGGTACTCCACCTCATAGGGGCAACAATGGGGCATCCATTCACCTCAGAGAACAGGGGCAGGGGGTGGTGGGGCTTAGATTTCCGTTTGGAAGGTGGAGGGGGCTTAGGTTTTGTCACAGCAGCCGGTGGAGCGGACTAGGCCTGGGGTGCGGCAGATGTTCCTGGGCCAGCATGGGATCTCTTCCTCACAGGGGAGGTAGCACGGGAATGGGAAGGGCGGACAGGGGCGGGCTGTGACGAGGGAGGTGAGCACATTTAGGGATGAGACGGGGTGGGCCTGTGGGTTCAAATAGGTCAATACGGGATAGGAAAAGTTTCCTAGGTGCAATTAGGGTTGACCTGGAGGAAGGTGTGGGAGTGGAGGTAGAGGGAGTGGTCGTGACAGGTGTAGGTGTGCGTGACGTGGGTGCAGGTGACTGGACAGTATGCTGAGGTGTTGTGGATGTGTGATGGGTGGGTGTTTTGGTGCGTTTGAGTGTCTTGGGTGGAGGCGATGTGGACACAGTGGGACAAGACAGGCTTCCAGGGTAAATGGATGTTGTCTGGGTGTCTGCAAGTCTGGTGAGTGTGCTGCATGTGTCAACTAAAGTCGGTGTGGTGAGTGCAGGTGTGGTGTCTGGGATGCATGAATGGATGTGTGCAATTGTGGTGACTGCAGGAATAGGGTCATCAACATTGAATGAGAGTGCAGTGCCTGTGGGTGTGCATGTACAGGGGACAGACAGGGAGGCGGAAGAGGTGGACACACTGGGGGAAGTGGATGTTGGTGTGTGTGCATGTGTATGTTGGCTGTGTGTATGCTTGTGGTGGGAGGTGTGATGCTTGTGTTTTGAAGTGTGCTTCTTGTGTGTTGAGGTGTGTGATTGCGTGTCAGAATGTGTGCTTTGGACGGGTGAAGGGAGTGGGGTGCTGGAAGGGGCAGAGTTGGTTGGAGGGGGTACGGAATGACCAGGGACGCTGGCTGCCGTCAAAGAGGAAGCCAGAGCCTGAAAAGATCTCTGTACGCCAGACACAGCACCGTGAATGCCATCCAGCTAGGCATTGGTCTTCTCCACCTCTGATGCTAGCCCTGGATGGCGTTTATGATGGTTGTCTGCCCTACAGAGATTGTTCTCAGGAGTACCTGCATGTACGAGATCCGGGAGTCAAGTGAAGTTGGAGTGACGAGTTTGCGTATGCACCACGGCGGTGTGCACTGTCATCGCCAGCGGTGATCATGATACATTAACAATGCCCATTGACACCATGCTAACCAATGAATTTGCGCACAGCGGTAAACACAGCCTTACAGTATTGCGTCAACCGCTAGCGGTATGAGGTCACTTCCACCACAACAATTCTGGATTACAGGAGGCAGACATTTTGGCCTTAACTACGCAGTTGTAAAACCCTCATCAGCACAATGCAGGCCCTATTGTCCCCTAAACACCCATAGGCATGAAACAATATACATTACCTAACTGGACCAGTCCTGATATTTCATTGCGGTCATGTTGCTGTAATGTCACACACACTAAGCATTTGTGTCGTCGACAATCATGCCAGCAGTGCTGAATGAGAACCAATGTTTGCAGATGTATGTGTGTTCCTCACACGTGGTTTCAACTCCTCCTAGGTACAGACCCTTGTGGCGAGGGAGGGCCACATCGATGTACAGACCATTTGTTGATTTGCGGACCATGGTGGAGCGTCACATCATTATCAATTATAGACTCACTCGTGCTACTATTGATGAACTTTGTGCATTACTGGATCCAGCACTGAGACCGGCTAATCGTAATCAGCATGCCATCCCTACTGAAGTGCAGGTGCTCCCTGCACACCATTTCCTGGCCACGGGCTCATTTCAAGTGACAGTGGGCATGGGTGCAGGTTTTTCACAGCCAATGTTTAGCATTATACTGTCCAGATTCCTGAATGCATTTGTATGACACCTGCAGTCCTATGTGAGGTTTCCCCAAAGTTCTGACCTCCCTGCCATCAAGTCGGACTTCTATGCCTTTGCCAACATACCCCATGTGATAGGTGCCATCAATGGCACCCACATAGCTATCCCCAAGAGTCAGTGAACAGGTGTACAGGAACAGGAAGAACTTTCATTCCATGAACATTCAATTGGTGTGTACTGCAGACCAGTACATCTCACATGTGAATGCCATGTTTCCTGGATTATTCCATGATTCCTTTGTGCTGAGGAACAGTAGTGTGCCACACAAGATGGAACAAATACAAGAGGACAGAGGATGGATCATAGGTAGGTGTTTCTGACACTTATTGCCACATAGCAGACAGCCTGGCTGTCTGCCTCTGAGGGTTGTCAATGACAGTCCTGTTTTGCACCATATTCTAGGTGATTCTGGCTATCCCAACTTGCGTTGGCTCCTGACACCAGTGAGGAATCCTGGAACAAATGCCCATGGACATACCAGGAGGGTGATAGAGCGCACAATAGGTCTCCTGAAGGCTAGATTTTGTTGCCTACACATCTCTGGTGGTTCCCTGGCCTATGGGCCTGAAAAGGTCTGTAGAATAGTGGTGGCCTGCTGCATGCTGCACAACGTGGCTGTGAGAAATTCTATCCCCCTCTTGGAGGAGGAGGGTGCTGTATATCCAGACCAGCTTCCTCAGAGAGCGGATGAGAGTGATGGTGATGATGAGGAGGGGGAAGATGTAAATCAGGACACAAATGTATACAACTCTACTTCCAGTAACTCTGTGGGACAATTGGATGAGATTGCTGTCTGTGCAGCATACGGTCAGTGTGCCTTGTCATCTAGGGGGGTGTTGGGTCAATACTCATTGCCACTGTGACCAGGTCTGCATAGGACAGGTTACATTATAGTACAATAGTTCAACACATCTGTAGGCACAACAACAATTAATGAGTGTGGTGCATTTCCTGCTACTCAGATAATAATAAATGAGTTATCATACAGTTGCATCCAGACTTCACTTTGTTTCAACATAATGACAGGGGACATTGTAACAGGTGAACTGGTGTTTTATTTGGTGCACGGATTAAATCGTGCAGATTACAGTGATGGGAGTGGGCTACTGGTGGATGTACAATATGGCAACATGGTTGCAGCATTTGTTGGCAGTAGTGGTAGGTCCATCAATGTTTACAGGACTTTGTTGTAATTTTCACACGGTTTGGTCATTGATTCAGTGGGACACTTGGAGGACAGTTCTTGCCAGGGTCACTTCTTTGAGGGGGCCTTGGTCTTGGTAGGTGTTCCAGTGCCATATCTGGGCCTGAGGGTCCATTTGGGTGGCTGGTGTTGGCCTGTACGGGTTGAGATGGATGTCCCCTATGTGTCCTGAGAGGGTGGAACATGTGCAGTTGCTGCTGATGCTGCTGTTGTCAGGTCTGTATCCTGGCCTGTAGTAGGGGCTTCCTGGTCTGTGTGGGCCTCAGGCTGTGTTGGAACAAGGTGCACCAGTGCACCTGCTATGCTGGCTATTGTGGCATTGTGCAGTTTCCACTGCTCCATGGCCTCTTGGTGGTGTGCTAGCTGCATCCTTTGACTGTGCTCCAGGGTGGATACTATCTAGGCCAATCTGTCCTGGTATGGTGATATGCTCCCAGGACCTCAGAGATCACATCCTGGGCTGTAGCATTCATCCTGTGCCTCCCCCCTGGGCCACTGATGCCCTCCGACTGGGCCTAGTCCCCTGTGCCTCTGTCCCCTGCACAGTTCTGGCGTTACCACTTGTACTTGGGCCATCGTCTTCCTGCCTGTTGGTAGGGGTTGACTGTGGCCTCTGTCCATGTGTTCCGCCAGTCTGTGGCCTGAATACACAGGCGTGGGGATGGTTGCTCTGGGATTATGTTGTTGGCTGGGCGGTAGGGGTGTCAGTGGTATCCTGGGTGAGGCTGCTGGATGGTGACAGTCCAGGACTGTATGAGGGGCCAGGGTGATCGACAGTGTACAGGGTTCTATCCCCAGTGTCCTGGGAGGTGCCTCTGTCTCCCTGTGGGGCACTGTCACTCCTTGTCCTGTCCGTCAGGGTGGCATGAGTGGTGGTGCCTGTTGGTGGGAATGGACATGTCTGTTACAATTGCATGATCGGATGGGTGCACAGGACTGCACAGTTTTTTTTCAGGTTTTCACACTTTGGGGCCATGTAGGATGCTTTCATAAGGTTAGCACTGCTTTTTGCTTAGGATGTGGAGGTGCATTGTGGGTGCTATAGGCCATTGTGATTCCTTGCAGGGGTGGGTGGCTGTGCACAGGGGGAGGGATGTGGGCCTGTTAGTGGGTTTGTGGGTATGCAGGGGGACTGGATGTAATGATTGTGGCCTGGGTGGGGTTGTGGTCCTTGTGGTAGTTGGAGGGGTGAGATGGTGCATGCATTTCAGGTGTGATGGATATGGGGTAATTGTAGATGACTTACCCGAGTCCATTCCTCCAGTGAGTCCCTCAGGGTGCAGGATGGCCAGTACCTTTTCCTCCCAGTCAGTGTAGTCGGGTGGTGTTGGTGGAGGTCCTCCCCCAGTCTTCTGGATTGCAATGTGGTGCCTGGATGCCATGGACCTGACCTTCTCACGCAGATCGTTCCATCTCTTGCGGATATCGTCCCTGGTGTATGGATGGTGTCCCACTGCATTGACCTTGTTGACTATTGTCTGCCATAGCTCCATCTTCCCGGCAATGGATGTGTGCTGGACCTGTGCCCAGAATAATTGTGGCTCCACCTTCAGGATCTCATCCACCATGGTCTTTAGCTCCCTTTCTGTGAAGCTGGGTGTTTGGGGGGTGCCATGGTGAGTGTTGTGCATGGTGTCTTGTGTGGATCTAGGTGAGGGTGCTCTTGTGTGGTTCGGTGTATGTATCGTGTATTGTGGCGTTTGGTGTCTGCTTCTGGGGTTCTCTGTATTAGGTGGCCTAATTTCATTGCAAAGCATTGTGGAGTGTGTCTGTGAGTGTTTTATAGTGTTGTGTATGTGTGTCAGGTATGTGGGTTTCACACTTGGCAATGTATGCATTTCTTGCTGTTGGGTCCACTTGCCGCCCGTGGCGGTCTGTACCGCCAATGGTCGTTCGTCTTCCACTCACTGCCGCAGTGATTTGTGCTTTGGTATTTGGAGGGCGGGGTATTTGTGTACTCGGCGGTGGCGGGGTGGGAGGTCCAGCATTTCCGCGGACAAGGTCCTGGCGGTGACTGGTGGCAGGGAGATTTGTGTTGGTTTCAGATTTTTTCATCATTATATGGCGGGTTTCTGTTCACCGCCAATGGCGGTCTTCTTTTCGCCGTCACCACGGCGGTCGATGGTGTTTACTGCCGTGTTCATAATGAGGGCCATAGTAATCAATCTGCCTGCACCCCTCAAATAGATGTTGCAAAATGTAATAGGTCAAGGTCCAATGTGTTGGCACCTCTTGTGTGAGGGCTTTAATTAGTACTCTATTGCACACTGAATGATCTTCAACTGCTTAAGGGCTTTCATAGAATGGCTGAAATGAGTGCAGATTCTTCTGCAGGTGGTCAGTATGTTGCTGTCTGAAATGAGTGCAGATTCTTCTGCAGGTGGTCAGTATGTTGCTGTTTCCTTTTTTGAGAAAGTCCTGCACGACTAGGTTGATGCCTTTCTACAAACACAGGACCCTGAAATAGCCACCATCTGCCATGGCCTTGACTATATTACTGTCATTGTCTGTATGTAGGAACAAATCCAATGCTGATACCTCTGGGTCACAGCCATTCATTCACACACCTTGCTGTGAAAGTCTTCTAAGATATTTGCAGTTGTATGGGATTTCTCCATTTTTTTAAATGTTATTTTTTATTTAGGTATGTCTGCTTGCTGCTGAATGCCCTTAAAAGTGTCTTCAGCACTGAGAGCTATAGATAGCTGTTGCCTAACCAGTGCAAACGAGATCTAGTGTGCAGTGATACACATGTAATCAGTTGCTTGACAACTGGTCAACATGTCTGTGGTCACGTGGTTAGTGTGAACAGCACTTTGCTGCAAAGCTTGTCCAACCAATTGCAGCAAATCATGATGGAGTGCTGGAACAGCCACTCTGGCAAAATAGGTCCAACTGGGAATGTTTCATTTCAGGCAGATGGCTGCCGCAACTTCTAAAAATCCTTATTCTTCCACAAAAGAAAAATGGAGGAAGTCCAGTGCCAACATTTTAGCCATCTTCCCATTGTACAAACGTGCAGTTGGGTGGCTGTGGTCGTAGAGCCCTCCTGCCTAAACATGCCTATAATACTAACCTAGACTTTATTTTTTCTTTTCTTTGGCCGTTGATGCAAGCAACTTCTGAGAAGTAGGAGGTGGTAGACTCCATGAGTGTCTTGGGGTAGCCACTATATGCTTATGCTGTGGTGTCTCCTTCTGACTCTTGTGCCATTTCGAGGTTGTTGAGGCTTGTGATACTAGCGCACTGTTGGGGACAGGGCTTCTTAGCATGAAGATGTCACCCTCTTCTTCCTCATCACCCCCCACAGTGATTAGAGCTGATTCCTGGCTCTCTTCACCTCTACCACTTGCACCAATTCTTATTAGGTGCTCCTTCCACCAGATTGTGTGATGTTTTTTATGTGGGTCGTTTAGCCTCTAGTACCATTATGCAAACAAGGCTTACCTGACAAACACATGCGTGGCAAATGGAGCATGTAGCAATGTTATCCTCCTGCTTGCCAATCATAAAAATGTCCCAAACTGGGGAGAACTTTCTTAGTGTGCCAATGCCTGAAGAAGAACTGTAGGTAAGTGGGTGTGTCGTCAATTGACTCTCTGCAGTGCATACTTCTACTGAGGTAGGGGTTGATGGAGGCCTCAGTGGAGCCTTTCAAATACCAGAGATAGCACTGGTGATGGTACCAGTGTCACATCCTTCAACGCAGGTTGAATAGGAGGAGTAATGTCGTTCTCCTCTGGACCAGCTTCCATGACAATCACTAGCTTGTCATCCTCCTTATCCCCTTCCAGAATTCTAAGGCTTTCAGGAACTTTTCTTTTCCCTTGCCTCTCCTGGCATGTGGCTGACTCTGCGTGGTCCAATCCATGTCGAGATCATCAGAAGGGGTGCTTGGAGAAGATTGTGGAGTACCATTCCTTTTCCTTGCGGAAGATCTGGGAACCTATGATTCTAAAAGTGGAAGTTCTTGCTCAGCAGGAAGCTCAACCTCCCGTTCTGCTCCAACTTCAGGAGGATCTATTATTGCTCACTGCTGTCCACCTTGCTCTATTTCCTTCAACACTCGGTACTACTTTGTGAAAGGGACAAATCCAATTCAACATCACTTCTCATTGGTGTTGCCGTGATTGCAATGACTGCCTCACTGACAAGCAAGGTATTAGGTTGGGGTGCTGCCATTGATGAGAGAGTGCTGCTCCCAGCTTCCTCCCCAGAGGTGGGCACAAGTTTTCAGAAAAGCTGTGTGTTCATCACGCCAGTGGTGGAAAGCTGCTTCTTCTCACTGGCCACATTCTTGGCAGCACCTTTCTTTGGGGTCATTGTAAAGTTGGCAGTGACACTGAGCTGCACAAGCAGAAGAAATTGGAGGACTGACATCACATGTTGTTTGGTCACATGTATTTGTACAGGCCTTCTGTCTGGCAGCACTGTGGGTGATGTCTCTTCTCTTGTGTACCTAAAAGAAAACAATAAAGAAAAATATTTAATGAAACATTGCATTGTTGCAGTTTGAATTAGTACAGACAAAGACAATATAATTTAGTGTGGTTGGTTACTTAAGTTGTTTTCCTAAATAATTAACAACAGTATATCCAACCATTTTAAAGTTAACCACACCACCATAACATAAAATGTAATTTCTAAACAGGATAACAATATACAGACGTAACTCTTTGTTTTATGTGCATCTATCCTAAATGAGACACCTGTGACAGTCAGGGAGGTGCATGAGACAATGGAATATTCCTTAAAAAATGAAGGGTGGTGTGTGCCTATGGCAGGCAAGGAGGTCCAGGGGGTAATAGAATAATCCTTAAAAAATGAATGATGCTGGTATTTGTGCAGCGCACCTACTTTGGCAAGCAGGGGATTCAAGAGGAAATGGAATAATACGTAAGACAATGAATGCTGTTGTGCCGCTGTGCTCTTATGGCAGTCAGGGGGCAGATGGATGGAGGCAAAATGCAAAAAAAAAGGAAATTAAAAAAGAATTAAAACAATTTTACATTTTAAAAATACAATAAAATAAGACAATTAAAATAAAAAAGTAAAATAAAAAAACTAAAATTAATTGCTGATGTACAATGGAGTAGGAGAAATCCATTGCAAGGCAAGGAGATGCCTGTGAAAAATGCAAAAAAATACATGTAATATAAAGCACTGTTCGTCATAATCGTATTCATAATGTACATATAGCAAAAGCACACTGGCTGGTTACACAAAATGGCCACCAGCCAAATGGTCAAACAACAAGCAAGGAGGCAAGGAAAACATTGATTACATTCAGGCCTATGGACACTGACTACACAAAATGGCCACTTGCCACATGGCATGGATAACAAAGACAAATGGTGACATATGGCAAACACACTCACACACACAATGGCTAAACAAAGGAGGTATGATAATACTGAGGAAAACACCACCATTAATTAAGCAATGCCAAACATGAAAAGTAACTGAGCTATAACAATTTTACAACAACACACATCCTCCCATGGCATTAAATATTACCACACCTATACAATTGTTGCAGAAAAAACAAGAAATACAAATAATAATCCACATTTTTCATTTAATCCAATGCCATATCTGCCCTAATTATGTTTTTTTTTTAAATTAAAAACACGTATACCACAGAAACTGTTCTTTGAGACATTGATGACTAGTAGAGGGCTTAATGACTGGATGGCCCATTGGAAGACTAAGCCACATAGTAAAATAAATGTTTATTGAAAATGTAACAAACACAGAGAATAGGTACTGAACTGTGCAACATTTTTCCTTTACAAAAGATGAAAAATAAAATGCAAAAAAATAACTGGGACCATACTGAAACTCCAGGCCACTCACCACAATGTAACATAAAAATTGAATAAAAGTACAAAGAAATGTTGGTGCATACCCTCTCAAACAAACATCTTTATACAATAGTTTTTTAATGTAATTGTAATATCACAAAAACAAAGGGGGTCATTCTGACCTCGGCGGTAAAAGTCGCTTACCGCCGGCCAGAAGGCCGCCATAACACCGCCGCGGTAAACCGCCACGGTCATTCTGACCCGCAACAGGCAAACCGCCAAAAACCCGACATCCTCAAAAATTCGCCACACCAAAGGTCAGCGAAAAAATGGCGCTGACCAAACCTCCACCGTCACGCCAACAGAAATACACCCATACCATTCCGACCCACGAATCCACGTCAAAATACACACACTCATAGAAAACTCAGCCACATTGGTCAGTTCGAAATACACACACCTGATACACATACTAACACCACTCCCACACACCCAACACAATATAAAACACACACCCACATAACCCACAAGCCCCTACGACCCGAAATCATTGACGAAGGCTAGAGACAGACCACAGAATAGAGAATCCCACAACACAGAGGCACACAACACCATCACCCACACAGAATCCACGCACCAAACACCACACACCACCACACGCACCACACTCATCACCACAAACGCCACCCCACACCTCAACCACACCACCCCATGGCACCCCAAAGACACCCCAGGTTCAGTGACGCCGAACTCAGGGTCATGGTGGAGGAAATAGTCCGTGTAGAGCCCCAGCTCTTCGGGGCACAGGTGCAGCACACCACCATTGCCAGGAAGATGGAGCTATGGCAAAGGATAGTGGACAGGGTTAACGCGGTGGGACAGCATCCAAGCAATCGGGAGGACATCAGGAAGAGATGCAACGACCTACGGGGGAAGCTGCGTTCCATGGTATCAAGGCACAACATTGCGGTGCAGAAGACTGGCGGCGGACCCCCACCTACTCCCCCAGAATTTACCACGTGGGAGGAGGAAGTCTTGCACATCCTGCATCCTGAGGGCCTCGCAGGAGTAGGCGGAGGAATGGACTCTGGTAAGTCAAAGCTTCACTACTTCATTCCCCCACCCCACCTGCATGCCAAATCATACCCCCACCCTCACCCCCTCCCCCATCACACCAACCCCTAGCAAAAGGCTCACCATCACAACCCACCCATCCCAACACCAAGCCCTGAATGCGACCCCAAAGCATGGACACCCATCACCAAAGCATGCCCACTGCACACACACATCACCCCCACAAGCCACCCTCACAAAAGCCCCCACAAGGAAATGTCTGCACATGGGTACACGGACACCCACCCATCACACGAAATGCCACACACAGAAGCAATAACCATACCTTTATACCCCTGCAGGACCCGAACGCCACCACACCGCCACAGAGGGTCCAGAGATGTCCATCCCACCCCCAGAAGAGGCCCCCAGCGATTACAGCAGCTCTGTCTCCCTGGAGCCAGACGACCAGCCCGGCCCATCGGGGACCTCTGGACAGTCGGTTCCCCACAGACAGCCACAGGCTACACCAGACCCAACCCCCTCTGGGAATACCAGCACAGCTCCAACCCAGCGGGCCCATGCCTCTGTCTCCAGGGCATGTAAATCAGCGGTGTGTCCACCACTACAGGGCACCCAGGTTGACCCACCACCCCAACAACAACAGGGACCTGGGGGCAGTGGTAGTGGGCACACCATCCAGGGGACAGAGGCCCAGGAACACAGGGGAACTGGGAGGGCTGCTGTGCGACAGGGGGGGGGACAGGCCCGGGGAACCGACTCTCCAAGAGGCCCTCTCCTCCATCATGGGAGCATGCCACCGCTCCCAGGAGACGATGGCGACGGTACTGGCCCGGTTCCAGGAGATCCAGGAACTGCAGGAGGAACGGTACATGGGGTTCAGGGAGGAACTGAGGAACATCGGTTCTGCAATGGGGACCATCGTCCGGGCCCTTACCCAGATCGTCACCACATTGCGGGACCATGTGGCACCCCAAAGGGCCCCTGTCACTAGCCCAGGCCAGGAACAGCCTTCCACCTCCGCCGGCGCTAGGGGACAGGAGGCCCCCACACAACGACAGGCCACCAGAACCCCACCTCCTGCAGAAGAAGAACCACCCCGCAAGCGGAACCTGAGATCTCACAAGAAGACAGAGTAGGATTGCAAGACCCCCGCCAGTCTAAGATACCCCCTGATGTCATCCCACTGTCCCACATTGTCACCCTGTCCAACCTTGAACTGCCCCTGCTCCATCCTTCCACAGGCATATGGACAATGCACCTGTGCGACTGAGAACTGGACTCTGCCATGGACATTACTCCACCCCCACCCATCCCCGCTTCCCAATCATTTACCTATATGTAGCACTTAAAATAAATCACTTATTCCACTTAAATAAACAGGAGTCTGCTTGTATTCTTAACAAATGTATTACACATAACGGTTCAATAATGTCCAGTTACTTTGTGATGACAACATACCAATTTCAATAAGCTTTAGTCCATGGGCAAACAAAGCTGAAGTCAGGCAGTGGGTCATACAGCTCTGAAAAGGGAAGGGAAAGTCACAAATCAGTTAACAAGAACTGGGGGGAAACACAGACAGTGGATACGCATGAGGCCTCAAGTAAATGTAATTTCGGGTGGCTGTTTCTTACCTGTGTGCTACTGAAAGTATTGTTGTATGACTGTATCCCTGTTGTCCGTGTCGTCCCCGTCGTCTTCCTCCTCTTCACTCTCCACAGGCTCCACAGCTGCAACAACACCACCATCTGGACCATCCTCCTGCAGAAAAGGCACCTGGCGTCGCAATGCAAGATTGTGAAGCATACAGCAGGCCACGATGATCTGGCACACCTTCTTTGGTGAGTACATGAGGGATCCCCCTGTCATATGCAGGCACCTAAACCTGGCCTTCAGGACCCCAAAGGTCCTTTCTATGATCCTCCTAGATCGCCCATGGGCCTCATTGTACCGTTCCTCTGCCCTGGTCCAGGGATTCCTCACTGGGGTCAGTAGCCACAACAGGTTGGGGTAACCAGAGTCACCAATTAGCCACACACGGTGTCTCTGTAGCTGTTCCATCACATAAGGGATGCTGCTATTTCGCATGACATACGCGTCACGCACTGACCCAAGGAACTTGGCATTTACATGGGAGATGTACTGGTCAGCCAAACAGACCACCTGGACATTCATCAAATTATAACTTTTTCTGTTTCGGTACACCTGCTCACTTTCTTTGGGGGGAACCAAAGCCACATGGGTCCCATCAATGGCACCAATGATGTTGGGGATATGTCCAAGGGCATAGAAATCACCCTTCACTGTAGCCAATTCGCCCACCTCAGGGAAAATAATGTAGCTCCGCATGTATTTCATCAGGGCAGACTACACTCTGGACAAAACCTTAGAAAACATAGGCTGAGACATCCCAGATGATATGGCCACTGTTGTCTGGAAAGACCCACTTGCCAAAAAATGGAGTACTGACAGAACCTGCACCAGAGGGGGAATCCCTGTGGGTTGGCGGATGGGGGACATCAGGTCTGGCTCCAGCTGGGCACATAGTTCATGTATAGTTGCTCTGTCAAGCCGGTATGTAAGTATGATATGTCATTCTTCCATTGTCGACAGGTCCACCAGCGGTCGGTACACGGGAGGATTCATCCTTCTCCTCGCAAGTCCCAGCGGACGGTGCCTAGGAAGGACAACATGGAGCACAGAGTCAAGCAACCCACAGGTTAGTTCACACAGCTTGCACAGTACACGAATCGCTATGCATGGAACGGCTTGTATGAGTGGCAATGCAACGCCTAGGCCTGTGTGACGCAGTAGAAATCATGCCATGTGGGCCCTTGAAATGGCAGCTGCCTGACCTGTGAAGTGTGACAGTGGGATGTGAGGTCACTGCGCTGGCGTGGCACACCGTGGCGGTAGGCGGTCGAAGACCGCGGCGCAAAGCAGCATTGGTTAACATTGAACCCTATGGGTCTCAGGAGCCAATGACGATGTGCGCCAGCGATCGCGGTACGCACCGCCGCGGTACGCACCGCCGTGGGTGTGGCCGCCATTTTCTATCTGATTAATCACTCGAGACCTGATCATCCACAGGAGAGGACCTATACTGCAAGTGCTGCTGTGACCTCGGTCTGGGAGATACAATGGCTGCTGCGACTGGGGAAAGGGCCCCTGCCTTCACTGCCGAAGAATTGGAGAAACTTGTTGATGGGGTCCTCCCCCAGTATGCGCTACTCTACGGTCCTCCAGACCAACAGGTTAGTACACAGGGTGCACGTTGAATGGGCTATGCCTGTGTTGAGTGGGGTGTATGTAAGATGGTGGGGAGGGGAGGGGAGCGAATGAGGAGTGCAACGCACGAAAGATGCGAGCATGTGCCACATGGCAAGGTTGGGGAGGGGGGGGCCACTCACATTGACCAGGCAGAAAACTGATGCGATTTCCTTTACCACCCTGTACATGTCACATAGGTCAGCGCCCATCAGAAGATCGACATTTGGCGTGCCATCGCCAAGGACGTCCGGGCCCTGGGGGTCCACAACAGACGGGGCACCCACTGCCAAAAGAGGTGGGAGGACATCCGCCCCGGGACCAGAAAGACCGCCGAGTCTCTGCTGGGGATGGCCTCCCAACGTAGGAGGGGTGCCAGCCGCCAATTGACCCCCCTGATGTCCCGGATCCTGGCGGTGGCCTACCCCGATTTGGATGGGCGCGTGAGGACATCACAGCAGACACAAGGGGGTGAGTATCAGCACATTCTGCTATCTTTGCACGCAGTGAAGGTGTCTGGGTGGGGGAGGAGGGCTGTGGCTATCTCCAGGCCAGGGCGCATTCTGTAAGCTAGGCCCCTCCGTTAGACACGGCCCTGTGCCCCCGCCCCCCACCTCTGTAGGGTGCCAAGTACAGCTAGCCATGGTCCGGCCCCACCCATGTGTGCATTTGTCGTCCATAGACCCGTAGGCCTAGTCACAATAACTGAGTAGTGTACCCCCATTGCGCGGCCTAGTTCAGGGGGCTTCTGTGTCTGTCCTCTCCGCCAACGGTGTTGCCAATGCATGCACTCAACCTGTCTTCATTTCTCCCCCCCCCCCATTTTCTTTGTCTTCCTGTTCATGTGTGCATTAGCATCATCAGGCGGAGGAGAAGTGGCATCGGCGCACGAGGGAGCTGCATCTCACATGGCCCCGGAGGGCCATACAACAGACTCCGAGTACACCAGTGAGACGGAGGGCGAGTGGAGCTCCACAACGGGGACCCGTGGAGACGTCAGCGACACAGACACGTCCTCGGAAGGGAGCTCCCTAGCGGTGGCGGCAACATCCGTGCCCACCGCCACAACAGGTACAGCCGCCACCCAGCGCACCAGCCCCGCCCTCCCAGCAGCCCCTCAGCCTTCGCTCCGTGCCCGCTCGCCCAGGAAGGTGGGCATCTTATTCGCCCCAGGCACCTCAGGCCCTGCCCCAGTTACCCCTGCTACCCTCAGTGAGGAGGTCATTGACCTCCTCAGGACACTCATTGTTGGGCAGTCTACCCTTTTGAATGCCATCCAGGGTGTAGAAAGGGAGGTGCATCGGAGCAATGCATACCTGGAGGGCATTCATTCGGGTCAGGCTGCCCATCAGCGATCGTTCAACGCTCTGGCCTCAGCACTGACGGCAGCCATTGTCCCTGTCTCCAGCCTCCCTCTTCTGACTCCCTCCACCCAGTCCCAGTCTCCTGTTCCTCTGCCTATCCCATCCACACCATCAGACCAGCCTGCACACACCTCTACACCCAAGGGCAGCTCATCCAGACATAAGCACCACAGATCCCAAAAGCATTCACCCAAGCAACATCCAGATGAAGACATGCCAACAGTCACTACCACCTCTGTGTCCCCCACCTCCTCATCTCCCTCCTCCCTCCCTGTGACGTCTCCACTCACACCTGCATGCACACCACCATCAGCCAGTACTTCCATCACCAGCACACCCTCCATTACAGTCCGCACACGTGCAGTCACCACCCCCACTGCCATTTACACGTCCCCTGTGTCCTCTCCCAGTGTGTCTGTCACCCCCTCTTCCAAAGCACACAAACGCAGGCAGCCACCCACCCAACAGCCATCCACCTCACGACAGCCTCCGTCACAAGCACCTGCACCCAAAGACAGCACACTTGACTCTCCTACAACCACATCTTCTTCCTCCACTCCCATACCCACTACAGCTACCCATCCCTGTTATTCCCAAGTCGTTTTCCTTTCCAACCTTGAGCTCATTCCAATCCCTGACCCACCCCCTCCATCTGGTAAGAGTAAAAAAAGCACGTCAGCCACCACCAGCCCTGCATCTACTGTGACCATAGTGCAGGGCTATTGGAGTCCACCAGATCCTAGGGCAGGAACATCGGCCAGCAGCAAGGGGACAGCCAGCCCCCCCCCTGGGAAGAGGACAAAAAAGAAGAAGGCCCGGCGCGACAAGCCTGAGACGGCTGCCACCAAGGACAGTAGCATTGCCCCGTCACCTGCCACATCATCCAAGGGAGGCAAGGGCCACAAAGCTCCAGCGAAGGAGGGCAAGGGCAGCAGGGCGGAGAAGTCAGGCAGCAGGCGAGCTGCCCAGGAGGGCCCCACCAGCCCCATTCCGGGTGTGACGGACGACACCCACGGGCCCAGGACTCCATCACAGGAGGGCGCCGCGACCGCAAGTTCGGATGGTGAATGAGCGGGAAGTCTTGCCCAGGTCTGGCTCCCTAGACACACAGGAAAAGCACAGCTGAACGGGGCCCCGCCGGGAGGAGCACTGCTGACCAGGGCCCCGCCGGGAGGAGCACCGCTGAACAGGGCCCCGCCGGTAGGAGCACCGCTGAACAGGGCCCCGCCGGGAGGAGCACCGCTGAACAGGGCCCCGCCGGGACAAGAACCGCTGAACGGGCCCCGCCGGGAGGAGCACCGCTGAACAGGGCCCCGCCGGTACAAGAACCGCTGAACAGGGCCCCGCCGGGAGGAGCACCGCTGAACAGGGCCCCGCCGGGACAAGAACCGCTGAACGGGACCGCCGGAAGGAGCACCGCTGAACAGGGCCCCGCCGGGACAAGAACCGCTGAACAGGGCCCCGCCGGGAGGAGCACCGCTGAACAGGGCCCCGCCGGAACAAGAACCGCTGAACAGGGCCCCGGCGGGACAGCGCAGCTGGGCCCTTCCTGTCAAGCACCACTCCGCTGGGCCCTTCATCTCAAGCACCGCTCCGCTGGGCCCCGCCGTCTCAAGCACCGCTCCGCTGGGTCCTTCATCTCAAGCACTGCTCCGCTGGGCCCTTCCTGTCAAGCACCGCTCCGCTGGGCCCCGCCGTCTCAAGCACCGCTCCGCTGGGCCCTTCATCTCAAGCACCGCTCCGCTGGGCCCTTCCTGTCAAGCACCGCTCCGCTGGGCCCTTCATCTCAAGCACCGCTCCGCTGGGCCCTTCATCTCAAGCACCGCTCCGCTGGGCCCTGCCGTCTCAAGCACTGCTCCGCTGGGCCCTTCATCTCAAGCACAGCTCCGCTGGACCCCGCCGTCTCAAGCACCGCTCTGCTGGGCCCTTCATCTCAAGCACCGCACCGCTGGGCCCCGCCGTCTCAAGCACCGCTCCGCTGGGCCCTTCATCTCAAGCACCGCTCCGCTGGGCCCTTCCTGTCAAGCACCGCTCCGCTGGGCCCCGCCGTCTCAAGCACCACTCCGCTGGGCCCTTCATCTCAAGCACCGCTCTGCTGGGCCCCGCCGTCTCAAGCACCGCTCCGCTGGGCCCTTCATCTCAAGCACCGCTCCACTTGGCCCTTCCTGTCAAGCACTGCTCCGCTGCGCCCTTCCTGTCAAGCACCGCTCCGCTGGGCCCCGCTGTCTCAAGCACCGCTCCGCTGGGCCCTTCATCTCAAGCACCGCTCCGCTGGGCCCTTCCTGTCAAGCACCGCTCCGCTGGGCCCTTCATCTCAAGCACCGCTCCGCTGGGCCCTTCATCTCAAGCACCGCTCCGCTGGGCCCCGCCGTCTCAAGCACCGCTCCGCTGGGCCCTTCATCTCAAGCACCGCTGGCCCATTGACAGTGCCGGTTCTGTGTCGAGCAGGGCTTCAGGAAGCACTCTGGGCACCATGCCTCCTCCAATAACAGTGGAGTCGGTAATCCATCTGATGGACTGTGGCTTTGCACTCCCCAGGATGGTCCAGTGGGCAAGCCACCCACTGTAGACACTTGAGAGACTGTGGCTTTGCACTCCCCAGGATGGTCCAGTGGGCAAGCCTCCCACTGTAGACACTTGAGAGACTGTGGCTTTGCACTCCCCAGGATGGTACAGTGGGTAAGCCTCCCACTGTAGGGACTTGTGAGACTGTGGCTTTGCACTCCCCAGGATGGTACAGTGGGCAAGCCTCCCACTGTAGGGACTTGTGAGACTGTGGCTTTGCACTCCCCAGGATGGTACAGTGGGCAAGCCTCTAACTGTAGGGACTTGTGAGACTGTGGCTTTGCACTCCCCAGGATGGGACAGTGGGCATGGAGGCCCCTCGTGGATCTGGCGTCGTGGACTCATGTGACTGAGGTGCCCCCCCTTCCCTTCCCCCTGAGGTGCTTGTAGTTTTATCATCTGATGCCCCTGCAGTGTTCTCTCCAATGGTATCTGGTCTCCTGTGTGGGCTTCGCCCATGTGTTTGTGCACATTGGCCCACGGACTATGGAACTTTGACGGAATGTGCAGGACTTTTTGACCAAGGATATATTGTTGACTATGTTCATTCCTTATTTTTGTATCTTTTATATGGCATATTTGCCATTCCTTCAATGGAGCTATTTATACATATATTTTATAGATCATTTAAATTGTGTCTTTGCATTATTCCGGGGGGTTTGTGTGGTGTCACTCTGACTTGTTGCTCGGCATTGGGGTGTAGGTATTTGTGGTGGGGGGGTAGGTGTATGGCGCATGTGTGTGCCCGTCAGCTTTCCTCCTCCCCCCTCGCCTGTGTCGTAGGTGCAGTACTCACCGTTGTCGTCTGCGCCGGCGTTCGTACTCCTGGTAGATGAGCAGGCAGACAATAGCTGGTAGGATGTGTAATTCGGGCTCCATGCTGTCCTCCTTCCTCGTGGAGTGTGTAGAGGTGAGCGTTTTCCCGTTCGTAGTCTGTTTCCGCCGTGTTTATATCGGCGGGGCTCCCGCCCCGGAAAAGGTGGCGGATTGGTGAGTTGTGATAGGGTGGGCGGTACATTGTCTGCCACCTGCCTGTTGGCGGTGACCGCCGCGCTGTTAGTCGGTCCCACAGTGGCGGTCGGAGTGTTAAAGTGGCGGCCTCTGATGGCAGTTCCCGCCAGGGTTAGAATTCCATTTTTTTTACCGCCGGCCTGTTTGCGGGTTGGCCGCCGCTTTATCACCGACCGCCAGGGTCAGAATGACCCCCAAAGTCCTTAAATTCAGTTGTATAGATGCATCAAACAAAGAGAGTGATCCTTCCACCTCAAAATCCAAGTGAAAAGTGACCAGGAGATAGACAAATCATTAGGAGGAGCCTGCTGGTCAGGAACAGGAAGTTGAAGTTTCTGAGTCACTTCCTTCCTGTTAAAAAAAGGCTTCACACACTAAAAGTCAACTTGGAGTAGAATATCCACTCGAAAACATTTTTCTGAGTAGATTTAGTGGCTTCTTAAGTAGAGAATCTCCTTAAGATGCAGCTTTGGTGGCTCCCTCTCTCTAACGGCACAAAAAAGGGGGTATCATGGCTGGAAGCCATGCTAACAGGCACGAGATCGCATGTGCGCTCGCAAACGGCCCAAAAGTATCTTGGCACTTGCCAGTGTGTGGCAAAACAAGTCTTGCGTGCTGATGAACACCGCTATAGAAGCGAAACGCAGAGTTCCCGAATTCCGCCAATCTGCGAGTGGAGTGATTTTTTACCACCAACCCCTATCCACTATCCAAATGGAAATGTCCTCAGCTGTTGGGCCAAGAATGAAATCTGTAACAGATAACAGAACTAAATATTTTAAACAGTACCATTGTTTTCAACCATCCCACCCTCCCAAACACTCATAGCTCCTAAAGCTGTTTGAGGATCATCTTCCCAGATGCATGATTTCTGCATGTGTCCATTCCCTCCCGCCAGCCTCAGTTGCTGCCCCAATACAGAAGGAATGAGCCCATTTGCTGCATCCGGAACCCCAAACCTCTTTAGAGCCTCTCATAAAACCGACAGCAGTTGGAACACTGTAACCGGTGCACCACCCCATGTGCCTGAAAACCTCACCCTGTGGAGCTCCAGAAGCCTCTTGCCACTTTTCATCCCAAAGTACTGGGCAGCAGGAAGGTACCGGATAAGTTTCAGAGCCAAGTTCCTGCCCTTCAACTGTTGGTCCGTCTTAGAGTTAACACAGCCATATTTCCAGCCTTTCCTCTGGTGGTGCATCATCCTCCCACCACAACCCCTTCAGTGCTCTCTCCCCCAACAGTTCCAACACCCAAACCGCACCAAAAAAATACCCAGGTCATTGGTTTGGCGAGCAAATATGCCTCCTCCGCCCAGCAACATACTGTTGGCAATACACGAATAACTTTGCATATAACATGACAAAGGCTGCCTTTTCTGCCCCTCACAATCCTGATCCCATGCCCAACCTTCAAGCATTCTCTTCACCAGTTTCCCTGCCTGCAATGCATAACCCAATGTCAATTTTCCCATGAAGGAAATTCCAGCTAACTTCCCAGTCATAGTCACCGTGGGAAACCCCCTTTCAGTCATTGTCAAAAGTTGCACCATGTCTCCACCCCACCGATCTGTGGTGCACCCTAGTTTTGAGAAATTCTGACCAGGCCTGTCCCTATGCTTTACTAGTTGGGTTAGCCAATGATCCTACCACCAGTTGCAACATCCTTTGTTTTCTACTGCCCACAGTTCCTCTGGCATGGCCATATTGTGTCTGTCAGCCTCTGTGGCCAGCCCATGGAAGCTCTCCCACTGTGAACGAGACAAAGCATCTGCAGTGTCATTGTTCATTCCCAGCACGTCGTGCTTTGTACAAAATGTCATGCCTTAAGCATCCAAGCACAAATACTTGCATCAATGTCAAATATGTGCATCCCTGGCTCACTGTTTACAATCTGGACCACTGCCATGTTTTCCACCCTGAACAACACCCTTCACTGTGCCAACTCCGCGCCCCACAATGTGACAGATACCACCAGTGGGAAGAACTCCAAGAAAGCAATGCTCTTTTTCCTTAACTTCCACTCCGCAGGCCATTTCTCCACGCACCACCATCCTTGCCAAACCAGGCCAACTCCCATGCCTCCTGCAGCATCCAAAAAGACCTGTACATCAACTCCATTTCAACAGGGCTGCACAATGGAATCCCGTTGAATAGAGTAAAAAAGAAACCTCCTATGCATAGATCTTCCTTAACCCCCGACAACAACTCAGTGTGATGATGGAGCAAAGAAAAACCTGACAGTGCTATGTCCAACCTCCTGCAAAATGTCCACACTGCTCTAACTACTCTGCATGGAAAGTTCAAGTGCCCCAGTAGCATCTGCACCTCCTTCACTGTCTTTGCAAAGCATGATACATAACAGCCCCTGCAGTTTTGTTTCTTATTGTTTGGCAACCATGCTTGCATTGCCTGCAAGCCAATCTCAATCCAGAGAAATGATAAAACCATAGTGGGACCCGTGGTGTTTTCTGGTGCAAAACGGACTCCTATGTCACTCATGAGCTCTGGTTGTCTGCGAAGCCGGGTTGACCAACAAAGAAAAAGTCATCCAAGTAGTATGTGACCAGCTCATGTCCCATGTGCGACATACAAAAGCAATTGCAGGAATGAACTGAAGCACTCGAGTGGGCATGCAAGGTGCACCGGACTCTCCCTAGTCTGCCATCCTGGTGCGGCCCCTTCCCCCAAAGTTACCCCTGCAGCCCGCTATCTATCTAGGCCCTGTGGGGCACTGTCCAGCCAACCCTGCTCTTCTAGCAAGGAGTCTCGCCCTGGTTCCCATCACATCTTCCTGCCCTCCAATTTGGCTTCCTGCACCCCTGTTTTACTGGCCCCAGACTTGAGGAGTCCTCCGTCATATCTGCCCCCAGACCTCCGCACGTGCCTGTTGCTGCTGTCTGGCTGCTTGCACATTGAGGGCGGCATCAAAATGGCTGCCTGCACTGTTGCATGTTTTGCCCCTACGAGTCATACATGCACTGCATGTACGATTGGGCTGCTGATGATGCCACTTCAATGCCCCTGCCACAACCTCTTTACTGAGCTCCCCTTCCTCCCTCCTCACAATGCTCTTGAGCGGTGCTCATACTTCACCCCTGAGCCTTGGGCCTCCTGCTACACTTGCGGCCTTCCCAGCCATGCACGCCCTGCGCTCATGACCCCGTCCCTACCTTGACGAGTCTTCGAGGGGCCCCGTACACTCACCTTCTCCCTGTTGCTTACTGCTGCCCTCACTTTACATGGTGGCGAGCAAGACCAACCACAGCCACCACACGAACGGATATCCCGGGAGCCGGGCAAGTCGATCCTGCCTCCGTACCAGCCACCACAAGGTCGAGTCACATAGCCTCCTTCAAAAGGCGCAAAGCCTGCAAAACTCTATCCTCCATGCCAATATCAACCAAACACTGCTACCAAAAATGCCCTGCTTGCTCTCCCTCCCACAAGTCACCAGGTCACCTGTAGCAAGAATAGTTGCAGGGAGTTCAAAACAACCTAATATAGACACCCCTTGGGTTATCTCCCAGATGGAAGAAGCCCAAAATCAATGTGGCCTTCATCCTGACTGCATCACCCTCCCAATAATCCTGTGGGTGCAAACCTCCCTTTGGTCAACTGTTCCCCCAAATCCCCAATGGTACAGGCCTATAGAGCTGACAAACGTATTCCCTCCTTCAAGTCGGGAAGACACCCTGGCATTCATCACCAGGGGAAAGGGCAAAAATTGGAGAATGCACTTACCCATGCACACATGGTAGAAATAGCAGATGAAGACTGTATTTTTCTGGGATTTGAAGTCAGTCAGTCAGTCAAAATAACTTTATTCGGCAGTTGCCATAAAAGTACAAACCAAGACACATTTACTGATCTATAAATAGTAAAAATAAAACTTAATACCATTGCTGAAAACACCACATGAGCATCCAATCTAAAACCCCTTAACATACATAGATAAATATACAAGACATACTTAAAAATCACAAAGTCAGAAAAGTACAAATATTGGCTTAAAAATGATATACTATACGTGCATAAATTTTTTAAAAAGGAGTAGGCCTTTTCCTAATACTTAAGGAAGCTGTGACAAAGTCTAATACATGATGACAAATTTGAATATCAGACAATCTCTGAAAATATAGTAGGGCTTCCTTAAAATGAATGGGTCTAAGAAGACGTAGCGTAGGTAAAATAAAAGCCCCTCTAGGAGTAGCGTATAAAGGGCAAAAAAGAAAAAAGTGCAAAGTGCTCTGAGTTGATTTGGAGTCACAGGGACAAAGTGGTAAATCCTTTTTCCAGAAACATGGTTCGGGGAAAGCTACCTTAAAATGAATTAGATTAAGTCTAAAAAGTGTTAAAAAGGAAATTGTTCTAAAACTCGAAAACCAAGTCAAATAGGGTTCAAGGCATGGAACGGTCACGATCCGAGAGTAGGAATCAAAGGATTTCAATTTCAGGGAATTATAAAATCTCAACTCTGATATATGCTTGAAGTAAGTAGACTTCAAGACAGACCTAGAGTTTATAGTTAACAAATGAGGGTCATCAAACATGTATCTAAGGCCTAGGTTCTCAAAGGAGTTTTGCAAAAACATAAGCCAATGAATCCTATTTGAATTTTCCAAATGTAGACAGTCAGAGATACAGTCTTGAACCAAACTTGCCGTAGGGTTTGACCAGCATCTGATCCAGAGTAATAGGGGGGCCATAAAGACCCTATCCTCCAAAAAGCACTGACCAAGTTCTTCATGGCAGATGATATTTGCGGTGCATTTTGGAACCAACAATAATCTGCGCAGGAATTTATTTTCAACACTCTGAAGAGACGGTATTTTATTACAGCCCCAGACGCCTGCCCCGTAAAGGACTGATGCAGTGCATTTGGAATTGTAAAGAATTTTCAACTGTGCAGGGGGCCTGTGACTTAATTTATTTGAAAAGCGAAAAATTGCTTTGTTGTTCCTTATCAACTGTTGAAGCTTAAAATTAATGTGTGTCTTCCAGGACAAAGAGGAACTCATGTACATGCCTAGATAACAAAATTCTTTGACCTTAGTAAGGGTGTGCCCTCCCATAGTAAATTGTTTAGACTTTGTATTACGTGGGCCACAAGTCATAACAAAAGTCTTGGGGTAATTTACTTTCAGATCAAGGTTCAACATAAAATCATAAAATACATCCAGTAGTCCCTGTAAACCGTTTGCTGTACGAGCAATTAAAACTGCATCGTCTGCATATAATAAAACTGGAAGTTGTCTCTGGCCCATCCTCGGTATATCCTTTGCATGTTTTAACAGTGAATCGTAGAGCCCATTAATGTAAATCAGAAAAAGAAAAGGGGCTAAGGTACATCCCTGCCTTACACCCCTAGTTGACGGGATGGGGGAGGGTCTCTGCCCGTGTGAGCCGGCCTGGACAGAAATCGTTAGGTCTGTGTGCAGGCGTTTAATAAGTTCCAATAGTGGTGGATCGCAGCCTAAGGCTTCCAAAATTTGCCATAACTTTGACCTATTAACCATATCGAAGGCACTGGTTAGATCGATGAAAGCCATGTGAATCGACTCTTTTTTGACTGTCACGTATTTGCTGAGTATCAGCTGCAAGTTTAAGACTTGCTCAACTGTGCCTACACCAGGTCTGAAACCGAATTGAATAGGTGATAAAATCTGGGCCTCGGACACCCAATCTTCCAAACGGGACAGGATCACGCTACCTAAAATCTTTGCCGTCGAATCGATAAGAGAAATTGGTCTGTAACAAGAAGGATCTTGTCTATTTCCTTTTTTGAAGATAGGAACAATAATAGCCGATTTCCATGAGAGGGGCACGTTACTATTTACCACACTATTCAACACATTGGTAACTAACGGACCCCAAAGATCAATTTCTGATTTAAAAAGATCAGCGGGGAACCCCATCGGGGCCAGGAGCTTTCCCCTGCCTTGATCTGTCAATGGCATTTTTGACCTCATAGAGATCAAAAATGATGTTTGGGGCCTTAGTTTTGGAGTCTGAAATAAAAGGTGCAGAGGAATTTACATACATATTCTCATAAGTTTCTGAGCAGAAGACTTTCCTGAAATGAGTTAGCCAGACGTCCTCAGCTATAAGACATTCATTTGCCAAGGAATGGTTATCAGAAAAGTAAGAGTGATTTATCACTCTCCAGAATTTAGAAGTATCCTTCTGTTCAGATGCAGCCAAAAGTTCGCCCCAGGCCCTAGACCTAATTTCTGATTTCCGTTTGTCAATGGCAGCCTTATAATCGGCTCTTGCTATTTTGACTAATTGACGGGAGAAAGGAACTGTTTTAAGTGCAACTTTAAGTTTTTTATGGGCGGATGAACACGCAGAATCGAACCATCTGTGGGCCACCGGCCCCTTCGAGGGCCTGTCCGCCGCCAGGGCGCGTGAGATATCAATGCTTAAGGATTCAAATTCACGCACTATGCGGTCAGAATCTAACTGCTGGGACAGACACATATGAATCGAGTCAGACCTACTTCTTACAATTTCCTGGTTAAAAATGTTTGGATCTATTTTGTCCCATTTTAGACGTATGCCACAATTTGGATTATAAGCAGTAGCAATGCTCAAGCTTTTATTCTTGGGTGCCTGGAATTTTTTTAGGTCCAATATGATGCTAAGGGGGTTATGATCGCTTGCACAATGGGGCGTAATCTTAAATTCTTGAATTACATATAAATCAGAGGAGCTGATAAGTATGAAGTCGATAATGCTCCCCCTCAAATTCCCTGTAAAGGTTGGTGTATTACAGGCGTCAGGGGCCAATTTCTCGGTGACATTAACCAGATCAAATTTAGAAGTAAAAAGGTTTAAGGCATCTCCTTCAGATGTATGGTTAAAATGAATTACTGACTCTCTGCCCTCGGCAGGAAAGGCACACAGATCCATGTGTTCTTTGCTGCACAGAGGAGTATTGAAATTGCCCACCCAGATAATAATTAGATCACTATTCTGCAAAACATGTGAGGAATCTATAAGGTCCGATACCTCTTCCAGATGACCCATAAGGAGGCCCCGAGGGATATTATTGTAAAAATTTAAAATTAGGATATCCTTTAGGCCACTAATAGAGACCAAGACAACCATAAAATAAAGAGAAGACCAAATTAAAGACACATTTAAAAGCGGAAGATGTACGGAGACAAGAACTAAAAGGCCACCACTAGCTCTCCCCATTTGGGAGGTTAGTGCTGGCTGACACAGAGAGGTGAAACCGTTCAGAAGGAACGTATCTTTGGACCAGGTCTCCTGTAGACAGATTATATCGTAGGAGGAAATAAAACTCTTCCAGTCCGAATTGTCAGATTTGGATCGCAGCCCTGCTATATTCCAGCTAAGCAGAGTTAATGGTCTAGACACAGGGCATGACATTAGAACTTTAGTATTTATAGGAACTTTCAGATCCAATTCAGGGTTTCCTGTGTCCCAGGTACATTCCACGTCGACGTTCCCAGCCTTCGGTCTCTCCCTGTTAGAAAAACAGGGGTGGAACACCGATAGTCAATCGTTCTCGTCAAGACGACTAAGAGTCGAGAACCGGTTGCTAGAGGGTACAGTAACCTGTAATTGAAGCCTTTCTGGGTCTGGTCTGTAAATACTAGAATTAGTGACAGTGTGGCTTGGTAGGAGCACAGGGTCGTAAAAATGACACAAGGGATGTATTTGAATCCTGTTATTTGACATATTACAATGGCCCAAACTGGTCAAAAAAAGGTCTACTGAACGAGGATTAGCAAAATTTAAAACGACATAGTCTCCCTCCTCCAATACCTTGGAATATCCTACCCTCCTCACTCTTCGGGCCATGAGAATCTTATCATTATAAAAACAATTAGATTTGAAATTAGAGTTCAGCCAGTGACCAGCTTTTCTGATTAGGGAGTGGGTATCTTCTTGTTTGGAGCACTCCAGGGGAGGAACATTTGAGAGAACCAAAACGTACGGATTACAGGCAGGTGGTAAATGTAAAAAGTCTGCATGGTTAGTAAGTTTATTTGGACCTTTGTCGTGTGTCCTAGAGGAAGAAACTTCCCTTGTCGACCCTAATACAGGGTTGTCATCATGAGTTCCTTGGCCAGAGACGGCTTGTGGATCAAGCGAAGAATTACTTACACCTTGGGGGGACCAAAGTAGAGGGAGGAGTGGGTTGGTGGGCTGGTTCGGGACTATAATGTATTCCCGTACATAGAGGACCTGATTTTAAGAAACTAGATAAGAACCTGGTCAAATCATTACAAAAACAATCAAGCTTCCTAGCGATCAGAGTGGTAATTTTTGCCTCTAGAGTTGCGCAAAAGGATTTGAGTGTCTGGTCAATAAAATTAGAACAATCTTCAGGAGCATCCTTATTCTGAGGGCATTCAGGGAAGGAGACCAAGGAAATTGGGGGTTGGTCACTTTGGGCCGGGAAGGTAGGTAGTTTCTTTTTGGAGCCCAGGGCCTTTTTTGTGTTTTTGGGTTTTTTCCCGGCTCTCCTCTTCTTCAGTGGAGGAGAATCAGCCTGAGAGCATGAGCTTTCAAGAGGAGAAGTGGCTAAACGGGGAGAAGAATTGATTCGGTCGGTAGTGGGGAGTATATCAACGCCCAACTGACTGGTATTCAGAGGCGAAATCAGTGATAAAGGACCAGTTCTTGGAAAGGTGGAAATGTGAACGATAGGTTCCAAAGGGGGGTGTTGAACGGTACTTTGAACAGCCCCAATCCTTTCTTCTACATGTTCAAGTTCTGATTCGATGGCCCCCATCACGGAAGATAAATAGCTAGTAATGGAGGACTGAAGGGAGCTGGACCCGGCTTCCCCCTTCTGAACATTAGTCTTTCTTTTCCCCATATTTAATAACAAACTCACACAGTATCTAACACGGCTCCCAGATGGAATTACCACAGGTGGAGGGAGTAGACGTTAGGGGGGGGCCCAGCCCGGCCTCTTCCGGTTGATGACGGGCGAAGGACGGGCCCGCCCTTGGCCCGGGCTTCGCCCGGGCGCCGCCCGCGCGCGTCCCGCGACGGCGGGAGCGCAAATCAGATTTAAAGGGCTCCTGCCCTGTATGCCGCCTCCTCCTTCCTCCAAACCCGCTTCCCGCGACGGCGGGAGCGCGAGTCAAATTTAAAGGGCTCCTGCCCTGTATGCCGCCTCCTCCTTCCTCCAAACGCGCTTCCCGCGACGGCGGGAGCGCGAATCAGATTTAAAGGGCTCCTGCCCTGTATGCCGCCTCCTCCTTCCTCCAAACGCGCTTCCCGCGACGGCGGGAGCGCGAGTCAGATTTAAAGGGCTCCTGCCCTGTATGCCGCCTCCTCCTTCCTCCAAGGAGCGCAAATCAGATTTAAAGGGCTCCTGCCCTGTATGCCGCCTCCTCCTTCCTCCAAACGCGCTTCCCGCGACGGCGGGAGCGTGAATCAGATTTAAAGGGCTCCTGCCCTGTATGCCGCCTCCTCCTTCCTCCAAACGCGCTTCCTGCGACGGCGGGAGCGCGAGTCAAATTTAAAGGGCTCCTGCCCTGTATGCCGCCTCCTCCTTCCTCCAAACGCGCTTCCCGCGACGGCGGGAGCGCGAATCAGATTTAAAGGGCTCCTGCCCTGTATGCCGCCTCCTCCTTCCTCCAAACGCGCTTCCCGCGACGGCGGGAGCGCGAGTCAAATTTAAAGGGCTCCTGCCCTGTATGCCGCCTCCTCCTTCCTCCAAACGCGCTTCTTGAAGTCAATCCTGCAGTAACCAGTGTGCCATCCCTTTGAGGAGGTTGACTGAAAGAGGTAATATGTGTGCCAAGCTGCTGCACACTTAAGTGCATCAATTATTTTGAATAACATTAACAGAAAGTTGTAAAGATCACATTTGGATCATTGTTATATGTCAGAACAACACTCACCAAAGACTGAGGCATGTTTTGTTGGCATTGTGCCTTTCAAGAGGAAGATATCTGTTCTTTGTTTCATATGGTTGGCTTGTTGTGAGAAATGTTCTTCTGCATCTCCCAGGCTCAACAGGGTGCTTGTGTGAGATATGGAGGTCTGGGGAAAGAGGGTAGATGGCAGGAAGAAAAGATATGAAGGATGTGAAACATGCAGTTCATCTTCCGCCGCCTGCTATTTTTTGGAAAAAATGAATTCTTCGAAGATGGAACATATGTCTCTACCTCTCTAAGATGGCAGCCTTTGCACTCATTCTTCACTGAAATAAACAAGCCAAGATAAAATTAGCATCTTTATCGTAATGTCATTTCCTGTTGAAAGCAAATTCAACAGGGCTTTTATAAGAGAAGTATGCATCACAAACACATTTGTTCCCCTATTCTCTCTCACATTCACCACCCATTCTGCAACCGTTTGTCCCGGAATAGTATACTCTTTTTGCCTTCAGCAGGAATCCTTTTAGATCCTTCTTCTGGAAGAACCTGTACTAGGCCCTTTTCAACCCTGATTCTATGTGGTTTTGGTTCCTTGCTTTTTGACCTCAACACTTGCTGTTTGACGTCAACATTTACTATCAACTATAATCAAGTACTACCCAATTGCCCAAGGAGGTTTTTCTCCGACCTTTGTGACTTTTTCCTACTGACTGGGACCCTCCTCATAGTTTTTACATGTATATTAGGTGCAGGGTGACACTATGGCTACTATGAACAGGTGTCCTTCCCTGAGGGAGTCACAAAGGAAATTAAAGAGGCCTTCACTACGTCCAAGCCTTGACACATTGCGATGCCAAAGATTTCATTAGCCTGACTGAGATTCTTCTCATGATATGGCTCAAGAACTACAACAACTTCATCTTGAAAATTTGGTCTTAAAATAGACTTTAGTCATAAGGTTTACTGACATCAAAGAAGTCCATTCAGGTTGCCCATTTATTTCTGAATATTCACTTAAGTGAATTAAATTTTTAGATTCTCCACCAGCATATTTTGCATTGTATTTTAATTGAAGGTTCTGTCTGGTGTGATTAAAAAGAAGGCTGGGACACCAAGTGAGAGCAATGACTCACTGGGTCTCCTATCTAAATGAAAAAGGCCAACATGTTTCTGCCCACAACGAGGAGCTGGAGGGTCTCAGGGCATTCATCAGGGCGAAGGATCCCTACTATACATGTTAAGTAATTAATAGTAATCAAGAAATATAATAAATGTCACCCGAACGGGTGGGGGGCCTACCTTATCAAGGGAATACCTGGGGGGACCCTATCACTAGAGGCTACTAGCCTCTGGTGTCCTGGAGAGGGAGCGTCCCCTTATTGTCAGACTTACATCAAAGGTGGGCGCTCGCTCTGCGCCTAGACCGACCTCTCGACAGGACCGCTTGATTATTGTTTTCTCACTTGCTCAAAGCTCAGTGTTTTCATATATGAAACATAATGTGCATTCCTCTTACCAAGAGGAACTTATGCATACAGAAGCCAGCAGAGTACTGTTGACAGAGGACGAAAAGGAACACAGCGAAAGGCAGAACTGCATTTAAATTGTGGTGTGCTCTGGGCACATGAGCTATACTGTCTAATGTGTTCTCAAAAAGAATTAAGCAAACATTCAACATTGATGATGGAGAAGAGAGGAGATGTGCAATAGCTTCCCCATATTGGATCTTCTGTGAGTGATTCTGTCATTCTATTGTTTATTTTAGCAACAGCTTTCAAAGCTGAAGATGTGCGGTCCATTAATGTCCCAGCACTGTTGGATAGTGGCACCTGTAGAATGTTTATCACTCGCCATTGGGATCTTAAAAATAATATTCCTAAAAGAGCGAAAAACATGCCTGTGGTAATCCAAACAATTCATGTTCACCGTTGGCTTCAGGGCCAGTAAGGGAGGTGTCTTTTGGAGACCATTCATAAGTAATATATTTTGATATAATAGTCTCTCCTAATTATGCTGTGGATTTAGGGAATTCCTTGGTTAAAGAGGCACAACCCATATGCCAATTAGCTACCAGAATCATATCACTAGTGTCACAATTTTGTCAGGACCACTGTTATGCTTCTGGAGGTCACTGATTACATACTGAAGATGGTAAATTCTCCTGTATGATTTCAAATGTAACTGTGGCTAGTTTATTTTCTTTCCCTCCTCTGTACCAGGCATACACTAAAGTTTGTGCTGATCCTCAAGTCTGCTTGCATTCCCCTAATATGGAATATTGTGGTATAGTAATTGAACCTGGTGAATGGTGCAATATTGCACACTTGCTCCAAGTCGGAAAATGAGAAGGAGACCTATAAGCCTCCTTACAGGAGAGTTTGAAAAGAAAATTGATAGTATTTCATTTTCTGTAGCTGAGGCTCCTTTGTGTTTTACCCCGAATAAAGACTGAGATCTTAGACCCTGTTTAGACTACACAATGTTAAATCAAATTACAGTTAAGGATCAGTATCCTTTACCTCTTATTAAAGACATTCCAGAAATAATATGAGAAGCACAAATATTTACCAAACTTGATTTGTGAAGGGCTTACCATCTTTACAAATAAAAGGAGAAGACAAGTGGAAAACAGCTTTTCACACACCCTTTGGGCATTTAAAATTTTAAATTATTCTGACATACCATTTGGGTTATAAAATGCTCTGGATATTTTTCAGTAATTTATGGATTCAGTTTTCTTTGATGTTTAAACCATGTAGTATCATGAATTTGGATGACTCCTGACTCCTTCAACATGATTTAGCTGAAGGCCTGAAATATCTGAATTTGACAAAGAGGAGATTGAGTGCTTGGGATCCAAGTGGAATACTTCTGGCTTTAGATTGAATGCTACTGCTGTCTATGCACCCAAAGACAGTATCAGCTATCCTTAAATAGCCACTTCCTATCAGTGGTTGAGGAACTCAAAGTTGCCTTGGTTTTGCACATTTTTATCATCAGTTCATTAAGAATTTTGTAGATCTAACTTGTGACATTACTAATGTCCTAAAACAAAAAACATGAAAGGAAACTTTCATAGGGATGCTCAAGGTGAAAGGGCATTTAATGGATCCAAAATGATGTTTGCTCAAGCTCCAATTACATGTGCTCCAAGCATCTCTAAGAAATGTATTGTTGAGGCTGATGCTTCTGAAACTGTAGCGGAGGTTCTCTTATTGCAGGAAAGAGATGGACTAGAACATCCTAAATTTTATCTGTCCCATGTCCTGTCTGAAAGTGAACAGAACTATTCAGGTATAGAAAGTGCGTTATTATCCAAGAAGAAGTCTTGCACAGAATGAAGACATTTATTGATGGGCACAAGGGAAATCCGGAATGAGCTAAGACACTTACAGTGTCTAGTAGACCTTCAATGTCAGAAAAGTCTTCAAGCCAGATGGGCATTTTTCTTATCTCACCGTTATCCTTACAACTTACTTGCGATCTACCTATAAATCATTCTCATCATTTTAGAAAGGGTCAAAGAGATTCCAGAACAATTGGATTCTAGGGCATTTGAAGATCTTCATTTTAAAACTCCATTCATGCAATGTAATGGTTTGTATTTTAATCAACAAGCCATTTTGATACCTACTAAGGAATTACAATAGGATTTGATGTAATGTGTCATGAATCTCCCGTTTTCAGGATATAGAGAGTTAAAACTACATTAGATTTTGTTTGTCAATATTTTGTGGCGTACAGTGCTTTCTGATGTTCAGGACTATATAACCCTTTGTACTACTTGTACCTTTGGACATTCGCAATCTTTAATAGTGGCATGGCCATGACATACAATCTCTATGCACTTCATCATAGACCTTCTGCCTTTAGAACCGGTCAAGTATGAAACACTAACCTGAAATCCAAGGTGCTGTTTTCAGTTCTTGCATGAGTAAATGTGGATTTCTCACAGCCTTTCAAGTCTGTTCATGGCCCCTTTGTTGAGAACACATCAACAAGGATGTGTTAGTGATGGAAAGAGAATAGGAATGAGACTGATGACCTCAACTAGATACTTAATTAGTGCAGTCTTTCCCACGGACATACAGAAAATATTAGACATACATTTTTAGTCCAGATGCTCACACCCTAAACTCCTCCTTTTCAATCTATATATCTGATAAAGCTGACTTTGATTATTTTAATCTTCATTCCTAGCATTACATCATGCTTGGTTTAAGGGCAGGGTATAACACAATAGCCAAATAAAAACAATGGTCCAGGATTCTAGTTCTTAGTGCAAAGCTACAGCAGCATTGGGACCGTAGTAGTGCCTTCACAATAAACAAAATTAAAGATGAGCAATAAAAGTTCTTCATGGTGAAAATCATAGAGCCAAGCTGCTGTAAAAGACCATACGTATAGAACACTGTCTCCTTTATCCGCCACATGTTCTTAACTTATTCCAGGTTATAAGAGGTAGTGGTGGGAAATGGCACCCACTCCTTTGACATCTACAGAAATTAGTTCCTCATCCTTTTGAGCAGCGATGATGTTTGGAGGTCGAGGCTCATGACTGAAGTCAAATCAGAAAGCCAACGTTAAGGACCGTCGCACTGGTTTCTTAAAAAGACATATAGGTTCCAGCATGTCCAAGGTGGCTGCTGATTTTGTATGATCAGTACCTCTAGTGAGATTTGTGAATAGGTCCAATCCCAGCAACAAGGACACTCTCTCTGTTGGCTGATGGTTTGGTGGATAGGGCACTTGTAAAGGGTAAGATAGGGGCATGAACCCCAACCACTATGCTGATCAGATACAAGAGCTAGTTTAAAAAACAAAGCAAATAGGGACAACCCTTGTCGAGGTCTGACAGAAGCATTTCAAGTTATAATGATCGTTGGCACTTTTTCAAAATTGACTCATTTTTCTCCTCTGCTGAAAAAATGGTCCAGTGTTATCTGGCAGTCATTTTCCATTTCTATATGCAATAATTTCTGATAGAAGAACTTCTATCTAACTTTCCTACATTTGGAAGGCTCTCTGCAAGGCTCTGATAATTGGACACATTCTATTGCCTTGTTATCATCCTCAGTCCAATGGGCAAGTAGAACAAACTAGCCAAAGTATGGAACAAGATGTCTGATGTTATTGTAATGCCATGCAGAGAAAAATAGGCGCTCTGTTTACCAATGCCTATTCCTATAACAATGTGACCAATAGTACCAACAAGGCATCTCTTTTTTTCTGCTTGCAAGGTTTACATCCAAGAGTTTTTCCTTCTTCACCTCATGTTGATCCTTTGGTTCCAGCAGATATGGATTACATGAATCATGTACAAAAAGAAAGAAAACTCACCTCACCAAGTCTATATCATTCTAAAGCCACAATGGAAGAAACGGCAGATAAGTGAAGATCAACTTCTTTTGCTGTGGTGTTAAGTTGTAGCTATCTTCCCAGCTTTTAGGTGTATAATTGGCAGTGATTTTATTGGTCCATTTGCTATCACTCAGTAGGCTAATCCTTTAACATTTCATCTGAAGTGGTCTTGTAGTTGAAGAGTTCATCATGTTTTTCATGATCTGCAGTTGAAGTCATGTTTATGATCCTTCCATCATGTACCTTCAAAACCAACACTTGTTACTGTGCAAGATCATCCAGAGTATGAGGTTCAAGAAATTTGTGAAATTTGAATTTTCCAAGGATTTATTCAATTTTTGATACAATGCAAAGATTATCCATTCAGTGAACACTCCTAAGAAGATGCTTTTTCATTTCATGCCCCCTTGTTGGTTTGCTGTTTGTTTCCAACGGCACCCCGACCTACCCAGGACATCAGGGAGGGAGTCATACACTTATGGCTTGGAACAAGGCTTACCAAATGTAGATGGTGTTCCCATAGCCCCCCAGCCTTTCCAGAGGAAGACAATATGTCTTTGATTCTCATGCTCGGCTGTTGGGACTGATTGTGATTGTGCTTATCTTACCACCAAAACCTTCCCCCACCACCACTCATTGCAGACACCACGTAAACAATAGGGGTGTGCGAAATTTGCATAATTTGATTTCACATAATTTTGCAAAGTTTTCCAAAATTATGTGAGATGCAAATCCTTCACTTTGTGCTATATTTTACCACAAAATGTGTTCCATATCAATTTTTGATGCAATGGTGCATTTAGTGCTACAAAAATGGAGCAAAAAAACAAAAGCGCCACCAAAGAACAGCCACTAATGTTCTGTTGTTCCGGTGCATCTGAGCTAATTTCTTATCACAAATGGAGCATTTACCATGTTTATTGCATATGGTGCATAGTTATGCAAAGTGGCATAATTTAGTGAATTGTGTGTAACAAGCACAACATGAAATTCCTGAAACATTACACACATTGCACAGGCTTAATTTAAATTTCAACCAGGCCTAATAAACACTCAGGCACAAGGACGGTTTGCAAGGGAACAAGTGGCATCTGGAAACTGAAGACAACTAAAATGGAGACTGTGGCCATTAAGAGGGGTGGCAGTCCACACAGCAAGGGGCTCTAGGATACACCATGCAGGTAACTGGAAATCACTGACAGACAAGTTCTACTTTTATAATACATCTCACTATGAAACCAATTATGCACCTGAAACCAATTACCAATTAAGTTAAATCCTGTGAAAAGGCAGTCAAGGAAGGGCAGTGTCTCAGCACCTTCCTCAGTATGAAAAATGACTAGCTAGGATTGCCCCTGTGAACTTGACCTGATCCTCCTTTTCTGACTACTTAGGTATTCAGACTTTGGATTGACATTGTTTAAGTTCCTCCCTTATTCACTTTCCTCTTTATGGAGAATACCTTTAATTCTTGCTCCTCTCTGCTTTAGGCTTGTCCTCTGCACCCATTATTTTGATGCAATTGTGCTACTGATTCTTTGAAGCTATCCTTAGGGGATCCCTCTGAATGATTATGCTGACTTTACCAGTTTACAATTAATCTTCAAAGAGATGTATCACAATCTTTCTGAAGATGCTGCTGGGGATACAGATAGCTTAACAACAGTAGGGCATTGTAGATCAGGTAGCACATTTGAGAATTGAGGAAGTGCTGAAAGAGGGTGAATTATCAAAAAACACTCCTGCACACTGTACTGAAAGGACACTTTAATCATTAATCACCATTTCAGCTTCCTCTATATATTACTACTGTATGCTTCATTACCACTAGTGAGGGACTCCTTGCTGTCCAGTCTGATATACTGGTGAGCAGTAGTCCTTTAACTGGGTAGGAAGGTGTCTCTTTGAATACACTCCTTACTGTACTTCTGTCTCCAGCTGCCATAACCAGACATTCACGCCCAGTGAGAAGTTTTCCACTGCACTCCCAGTCAGCACTAGCATCTCCTTGATCACCGCCATTCAATGAGAAGTTTTGTGTGAGATACATGCGCAAAAGATGTCAAACATGCAGATCATCTTCCTTTGACTGCCATTTCTTGGAAACACCATTTTCTTGAAAGAGTTGTTGTGATTAGCCTTATATTTATGTATTTCCAAGGTAGTATCCTCCCCAGTGTTTATTTCCTGAAATTCCTAATCCAAGGTGGGATTAATATCTTTCTTGTGATATCATTTCCTGCTTTGAGCATATAAAGAGGCTTTTGGCATAGAACAATTTCTTGCATAGCTTATCTATTCCCCTGTTCTGTCTTGTTCTTCACCCATTTGATATATATTAGTGTCTGAATATTTGCTCTTTTTGTCTTCTGAAAGATTCCTTTTAGATTCTTCTTTTCAAAGACCTGCTGGGCTCTTTATTTACCCTCTTAAAAGGTGCTTTGGTGCACCTGAGTTCTCAACTACAATTAAGAATTGCCAATATTCCCAAGGAGGTATATTAAGAACATTTGGCTTTTCCTCCTGACTTGGACTCTATGTTTGAGAATCTTGACACCCTTCTCATGTATGCTAGGTGAAGAGTGGCACTGTGGCTACTGGGAGGAGTCACCCTTTCCTGGGACAATCAGAAAAGAAACCAGAGTCCTTCACTGCTGCCACTCCATGAAAGTCATACACTTTGTTTGCATGCATGATCCTATTTTACTGGCCATATTTAATTTGATTTTATAACATGATTTGATCTACAGTTTCTTTCCATTTGTTACACTTTGGGTTTGGCTGCAGTAATTTCTTGGGAAAACTACATATACACACACCGCTTTCCATGGGGTACATGGAGTATAGTTCCCAAGTATGTGATTGTATCCAGTTCTTCCAGAAGCAAGTGGCTTAGTGAAGCCAATGATTCTATGATATTCAAGCACCCTAGTCAGTCTGATAAAGGTGGAAAGAGCTTTTGAAGACTGGGGTATAGATACAGAAGAGTAACTCTATTCCATTTACAGGCTAATTAGGATGATTTATAAACACTTATGTTTTGGGACATTGGAATCTGAAGTAACAAAAGATTCTGAAATGAGTGATCAGTGAAAAGGGCATGAGGGAGCTAACTTGAAAAAGGTCAAGTACCTCTAAGAGCCACAGATAAAATGTCCAGCAAACTTGAGTAGGAGACACTGCCAATGGGGAGAGGTTTATAGATAAGAGTTTAAAGGTAATGTTACTTTCTCTGGTAGTCTGCTTACAACTAGGAATGTATCTGTACCAGAATATTATTTGCACTCAGTCAGTATCCTTTTGAAAAGTTGGGTAAAATTACAACTTCTCCCCCACAACAGTTACCTACCCAGTTGTGCTTAAGGATTTTATACACTGTTGGGGCCACTTTGTCCAAAATGGTAAGGCAGCCAATTGAATGCCAGGTTTCCACGATCAAGATGATTCTTGATTTTACAATATTATGATGTACATAACCAATTTCTCAAAGTTCACAAGGCATTGATTGGCAAGCTTATGGCGTAGATATGAATCATGAATATCCGATTTTGGGTCCATGTTATCTAATGAACCTTGGGGGAGTGCGAGGGAGTTACACACCCAAGATAACCCCTGCTCACCCCCCCCCGGTAGCTTGGCACAAGAAGTCAGGCCTATCCCAGAGGCAATGTGTAAAGCGTTTGCACAACACACGTGACTCACTATCCCCACCACAAAGGAAAGACAACACCAAGTTATACAAAAATAAACTGTATCGTACACAACATCATTAGACCAAACAGAACATGTCAGCAATACTCTGCTATCCAACAGTTGTCAGAATGTTACACAGTACTATTACTCTGTGAAAGCCAGCAGTAGTCACATAATACACATGGGGTACTGGTTATTGTGCAACATAAGCAGTAATCAGGAAAACATTACTATAATAATGCACGTCATAAAATCATCATAGATGCCCATAAACTGAACATCAGAAAACAGATGGCCAGTCATGAACAAAAAACATATTATCACTATTGTGTGGATCATAGTAAAGACGTACTCGCCAATGTCCATAACAGGAACATAGCTCGTACTGCACCTTGAGGTACATAAAATTATGGTGGCCTCCAAGGGGGCTTATGCCAGCCTCCTAACTAGGACTGGCAGGCCCCAGGTGAGAACTGGGGCACCCATGTCCCGCTCTAGGAGATCCTCTGCTCCGTTCCAGCAAGCGGGGGGCACAGGCTGTCCCTTAGCAGGACGAGGCCTCCGTTGAGGCCTCCACCAGTCCCTCCTACAATGCTTTTCACACTCAGGCTTTCCCGGGTGTGGGAGGAGAGGCAAGCAGATCCGTACCTTCGAGAGGGAGGCAGCCTCACTCCTTACACGGGGGCGCCCCTTCACAAGGGCCTCCTGATTCGAGGGGTAAGGCCACAACTGCACCAAGCCCACAGGCTCTGGGGCGTGATTCTGCACTCCTTCCCGGCCACAAGTCCCTCTGTGGCAGTCAGGGCAGGGAGGCAGGCAGACAGTTCAACTCAAGGGAGAGGAGACCTCCCAAGGCCTTATCTCCATTCTGAGAGGGGAAGGGAGGGGGGTGCACCGCGAGCTCTCCTGAACCCGGTGCTTCACTTCTTCCTTGCATTGCCCGCATGCGAACCTGGTGCGCAAGCTCCTCCGAGCCATGGCGTTGATGCATCAGAAGCAGGTGCCTGCTCGTGCCTGGGGGGCCTCCGTGTGGTGCACTCTGCCCCGGGGCACCATCAAGAGCATAGGCGCTCCGGACTACACTTCCTTGTGCCCAGTTAACAATGAGATGTCGATGCGCTCGATAACCATGAATGCCCTGGTTGCATTGGTGATCTCCAGGGCAACGTAAGCATTTTCAAGGCACTTAATGAATAAAACAAAGGCGCTCTCAAGGCGCTCTAGCCATCAAAAGAAGAGGCACTCAGGGGAATAAAGAAGAGTGTTCCTCAGGCACTCTGCACCCCCGGCCAAGCTCTCCCTTATGCTGCAACCCAAGTAGACAAAGGGGGCAGGGGCCACAGCACCCAGTCCTCGGAGGGCATAAGGTGGAGCACAGGTTAGTAGGACCTAGCAATAGGCCAGCACAAAGGAGAGGCAGTTCCTCCTAGTGACGCAGCAGGTCACAGGTCAGCAATGCTGCAGCAGTCCAAGGTGGTTCCTGGTGAGTCTATCCAGCAGCATTCTGTGTCCAGTTCCAAGTATGTTTCTGGTGTGTAGGTGTCTCTCTTACATGGGGAAAATCCCCTCTACTTATACTCAGTTTTGCAAAGCACTAACAAAGAGGGGGAGAGGAGGTTCCAGCCAGTTACAACCAGCCCAGGATCACCACCCAGCAACTGGCCTCCCAACCCAGGGTCACCACCCTTGGATTGCACCGAGTCCGGGGTGAGTCTCTCTCCTCTCCTCTCCTCTCCGCGGACCCCACTCCCAGAGGTCCGCACCCCCCCACCACGGGAAGTACCTCTAAAAGTTACACACAGGGCTGACCACACCCCCCATCAGGTCAGAGTTTACCCCCTGAACCTGCCCACCCAGCCCAGAGTCAACACCTGGAGGCTGGACTACTGCCTGGCGAACCAGGACTTCCTTATGGAGCACACTTACCCCCCACAAGGGGAGCACTGTCCCTAAGGGCTGTGCTAGACACTGGCTGGTGCAGGTCTCCTTACCTCTGCCCACCTGGCAGAGCCTGGATCCCTCCAGCCCAGAAATGGTATCACTATGGTCATTCCTAGGGGGCTCTGACTTCAGAGCTGAACCATGACCCTCCTGGTTCTCCACTGGGGCCCGCAACTCCTCTCAACCCTATGCCTGGATTTCCGGCCTCCTCAACTCTGGAGTGAGACTACCAGACACCAAGACCGGTGGAATTCTATTACCAGCCACCCGCCCAAGTCCTCCTGGCAAAATGGGATCCCTCCCAGCAACTGGCTCTACGGTGCAGGCTAGGCTCCCCTCCTGGTATTCACTCATAGAACAAACCAGGCTCTGAGACTGGGTCTCGGACATTCTGGGACTCAGCCCTCTCCTCTGAGACAGGATATGGGGTCCTGAGCCCATCCCACTACACTGAGACCTACCTGGGACACTGAAAGCCTTTCCCACCACACCTGGTTGGGAAACACCTAGGCCACTCACTTTAGGAACAACCCCAAATGCCTCACCAGACCCTCTGGCACTCACCCAGAGGTCTGCCTCCTTTGCAAGCTCCATGGGGTCAGAAAGCTCACACACTGACAAGTGTTGACATAGCCCTGAAAAACAACATTGAAAGAGGTGCTCTCTGACAATCAGATTGAACAGCCCTTCAAAATTGCCATATGTCACAAACCTTTAAAAGAAATTCAGAGATCATCTAAGGTCCCCACTCTCTGGCAGTCCTCTCTCTCTACAGAACAAATTTAATTCCTCCTGCGTGTAAAACGGCAGGTCCTCAAGGTCAAAGGTTGGCCCCATTTTGAAAAGGTACAGTAAACACAAGTGTTGATATCCCAAATACCCAAGCATAAGAACTGAAAACAGGAAAAATTACCAATGAGAGAAAATCAGGAGAAACACAGCATGTGATGGTCTAAACTACAGTTTGTGGTGCAATAACGTTCCACTTACCTAGGTGGGGGCCTGCGTTCGCATTTCATTTTTTTTAGTATATGGTTTGGGCTCCCCCTAGGGTCACTATTGTCTGACTGCATTTGCACTGTTTTCTATCACTTTCTATGTCTATTGCTGATAACTAGTGTATGCATTTAGGGCCAGATGTAGCAAAAAGCAAAATTGCGACTTGCAATTTGCGAGTCCATCTGACTCGCAAATTGCAAGTCGCAATTTGCTATGCAGTACGGTGTCTCAGACACCGACTGCGACTCGCAATGGGGTCGCAATGACCCACCTCATGAATATTCATGAGGTGGGTCGCAAATTGCGGCCCCATTGCGAGTATAGGCACTCGCTAACATGGAGGCCTGCTGACATCAGGAAAACGAGCTGCACTGCAAAAAAAACGAAACCTTTTGTTTCGGTATTTTTTCAGGGCAGGGAGTGGTCCCTTGGACCACTCCCTGCCCTGAAAAAATATTTTGGGGTCCAGTCACAAACTGGAAGGGGTCCCATGGGGACCCCTTCCAATTTGCGAGTGGGTTACCATCCACTTGAAGTGGATGGTAACTGCGATGCCATTTGCGACCGCGTACGCGGTCGCATATGGTATTGCATCCCACAGCGACTCGCAAATAGGAAGGGAACACCCCTTCCTATTTGCGAGTCGCAAATGCATATTGCGAGTCGGTAACGACTCGCAATATGCATTTCTGCATGCCAAACCCACGTTTGCGACTCTCAAACGGCGAATTTCGCCATTTGCGACTCGCAAACGGGTTGCTACATGTGGCCCTTAGTGTGTTACTTACCTCCTATTGGAGGGTTGCCTCCCTAGTACTTTTTGGTATTGTGTCACTAAAATAAAGTACCTTTATTTTTGCAACACTGAGTGTTTTCTTTCATGTGTGTAAGTGCTGTGTGACTACAGTGGTATTGCATGAGCTTTGCTTGTCTCCTAGATAAGCCTTAGCTGCTCAGCCATAGTTACCTCTAGAGAGCCTGGCTCCTAGACGTTGCCTACACAAAACTGATAGGGGATACCTCGACCTGGTATAAGAGGTAAGTACGTTAGGTAGCCACCACACACTGGGCCAGCTTCCTGCAGAGTGACACAAGTTATCCATTCTATAATTTTAAATGATCATTGCATTAAAGTCCAGGGATGAAGATAAGAATTAGAGGAGTTGATTATATGAATATACTCCAGATGGTTACTAAGTTCCTACAGCCAGGGGTTTATAATTTATACTGACAAGCCTAAGAATATAATGCTTGTGATAGGGCACAAAGATATAGATATTACATAAGCCCAGTTGCACTTCTGAAGTTAAGGTTCACCTCCACCTCAATAGGACATCTGATAATTTTGTCCTTAGTGACTTTGTGCACCCTTGGCCAATGTGATTAAAACTAGGGGGAACAGAGTTTAAAACAGCTAACAGCATATGAACTTTTCTGCAGAGTGGTCAAATGGTTTCAATGTATATCACTCACCAATAAAATGGGATTTCCAAGAAGAGAGTTTCCTGTACTCATAACTCCAAAACTGCTGAATGAATGGTCACTAAGAGCCTAACTTAGATCTTGATGGTGTAACCACAAAGCCGCGTTGGTGGCGGATCCGAAAAGACTGTCAAGCCAATAGTGTTCCACCCACAGTATTTAGATGAACAGCTCTACAAGCAATTAAGTGGTGATTGGTTGCTGATAGAGGGAGACAACTGCGGGACCCAATGGATTTTGTGCAATGACATGGGCTATGGAATAGAGGTAAGTGACACAGAAATACTGTCCCTTTCCCATATGTGTCCCCCTGCACTACACACAACACACCACATACACATCATCATCCATTGCAATTGCAACACATCACCCAACAAGCGTAAATACACATTGACATACAACCATGACACAACATACACACATCGTTGACACTGCACCCACACATGACACAGCCACAACAACCAACACGGCTACACATTCAGCTACACAAACAAACTCACACACAAGCACAACTACACACATCACAACAACATCCGTCACACAACAACACTCACCTGAATGTGTCACACGGCAACACAACCTACACATCGATCTCACATACAAGTGACACACATACAGACAAACCCCATCACCCACTCCGGCTCCATCCACCTCAACCAGCCAATCCAGGCACACACACATACATGTACTGATGCACATACACAACAGATAGAACAAACTTACCAGTACAGGTCCCCTTACAATGCACACCACACATGGATGCTGTTGACAAGTGTGAACGTACTGTCATTGTGGTGCCACCATTAATTTGCCAATGAATAATGACCCCACAATCATGTGTGCATATGTGAAATATGCATGTTGTGCCAGTGTATCCCCATCCATATGTGACACATTTGTGTTCCCAACATACGATGTCACAATGATTTAAAAAAATTACTGCGACATGTATATGCCTGCAGTGGTCCCAACCTCTTGTGCAGTGCCCACCCACTATACCCTGGCAATGCAGCATTCCCACCTTTGAGTCCAGCGACGAGGTAGTCGTGTTTTCTCCATGGGTTGGTGGTAGCAGCAACGGCAGGTGTTATCCAGTCATGTCCAGTTGAAGACAGAGGTGTAATGGGGAAAAACTGTGAGTTTTCCCCCATTTCCCCCATCCAATCCACCAACTCCAAAGTGGAGGTCGGACTGCTATTTTTTTCTTGGTAGTAAGGCGCATCTAAATCTGCATGGTGGAAAGGGTGGCTGAAGTACCATCGGCATCCATTTTTTCCTCTCCCGCCTTCGATACGGGTGGTGTTTCTTGGGAGAGACGGCGGTTCGAATATGGGCTTTCAGCTATGGGACCGCTAACATCTAAATACAGCAGGAGGACCGTCATGGCGACAGACGCGTTTTCTGTTGAAAACTCGACACCGGGACCATTACCGCCAACACCTAAGGCCATAAATGTTTACAGCACATTGGCCTTTTGGTCATTTGGTACCTTTTCCTGGTTGAGTGAAAACTCAAAAGCCATTTTGAATTTAGGCAAACTGTAAGTGTCTAGTCCACATGTCAAATTATGTATATTTTTGTCATAGTCAAACTTCCTACTGCACATGCTCCAAGGATTGCACATTTCCGAACATGGTATGGTGTAAGATTGCAAACATTAGAAGATCATAAACATCAGAGCTACACACATTTTCAGTTGGTGATGGCAGTCCCAATCACATGTCCTCCTAGATAGCACACACCAATTGCCCCAATCACACATCACCACTTACACATACAATGTGTAAGTAGGATACATAGGCTCATATTTACAAGTGGCCTGCGTCACCGGTGCATCAGCAGCTCAGGCTGCAGGGCCATATCTACAAGGCCACACAAAACCACTTTACCTTGCTTTACATAGCCTTGTAGATATGGAGTAAGGCAATGCAGCACAAATTGCGGCGTTGCCTTATTTTGCATAGAGAGGCGTTCCATGGGTGTTGCGGTGGGTGTTTCCACGCAACACCCATGAATTTTGACACACACCCAGATTTACAAGGTTTTGTTAACCTGGGAATGCCTCAAAAGCCTATGCCCCCCCAGGGGTGGTGTAATGGGGGTGCTACAGAAGGAAATAACATTATTTCTCCCTGGTTTTTCCTCTATGGGTGCTGCATTTTACAGCACACATAGAAAGAGGAAAACACCTCTTATGATATTGTGCAGGAAGGTGCCCCTTCCCGCACAAAAACAATCATCTTGCAATGCAGGCACCCTTTCAGCATGGTGCAAGGGTGCCGGCATTGGCGCATGGCAGTAATTTGTGCACCAGCGCAGGAGACAAGGACAGGAATATGCTGTATCTTGTAGATACCACGCATTCCTGCTCTTTTGTTTTGACTCAAGGCAGTGCAGCAAGAAGGCTTGACGTGATGCCCTGCACCAAAACATTGTAAATGAGGCCCATAGTGTCTTATTTTATAATTTTTTAATGATCTCAAATATCTAACTGTATACACACATGTGATCAGTGTAGACAGAGTATGTGCTCTGGTGGACACCAATCACACATTTCCAACACATACAACATTCTCAGATAATGTTTTCCTTTGCAGCACAACAGGACTGTGTTTGACAAAATCACAACTAATACAGACTCAACAAAATGCAGAAAATCTGCTATATTTAAAAACAATTGGTAGTCCATAAGGACTTTGGTCTGCTAGGGGAACAGGTGGAAGCTATACTACCAAGAGAGGAGTTGAAAATGTCTTGTTCATTCACTGTCACTACTTGTGAGAAATAAGAGACTAAGGCCCTCATTACAACCCTGGTGGTCGGTGTTAAAGCGGCGGTAACACCGCCAACAGGCCGGCGGTAAATAAAGTGGAATCATGACCACAGTGGAAACCGCCAACACATACAGCCCCTTTAACACTCCGACCGCCACAGCGGTAGCAACAAACACCGCAGTGCTAACTGCCAACAGCCAGGCGGAAGACAAGGTTCCGCCCACTGTATTACAAGAGGCCTATCCGCCACCTTTTCCCGGGGCGGTACCAACGCCATCAAAAGCATGGCGGAAACAGTGTTCTGAAGGGAAACGACTCACCTCTCGACACTCAAGGAAGAACCAGGATGCCATGGAGCCCGAGCTGCACCTCTTCCCCTTGCTGGTGTATCTGCTCATACACCAGGAGCATCAACGCCGGCGACGATGACCACGGTGAGTACTGCACCTAGCACACAGGGGAGGGGGGGGGAGGAAAAAGAGAGTGACACACACAGGCAACACGCAACACCCCCACCCCCCCCCTCACCCCAAAAACCATACACACAAATACATGCAACAACATTACATATACACCCCGTAACCCTCAGGAATAACACAAGGACAAAAGGAATGGAGTCAAATTAGTGTAATTTTAGAAATAGCTAGAAAACCCTTCAGAAATCAAAAACACTATTTACAATATATACAATTTATACAAAATGCGGGACAATGCCCACTTAATATGTCCATGGTCCACTGGGCCAAAACACATAGGCCAAGCCCACACTTGACTCCTGCCTCAATATGGAGAAAACACTGCAGGAGCAACAGATCGAAAACACACAGGCACCTGAGGGGAAGGGGGAAGGGGGCACCTCAGCCGGAAGATGGTACAACGTCACTGCTCCTAGAGGGGGCTCCATGCCCACTGCTTGCTCCTGGGGAGTGCAAAGCCTCAGACTCTCAAGTGGGTGGTTTGCCCACTGCTCGGTCCTGCGGAGTGAAAATCCACAGTCTCTCAAGTCTCTCAAGTGGGTGGTTTGCCCACTGCTTGGTCCTGGGGAGTGCAAACCCACAGTCTCTCTAGTGGGTGGTTTGCCCACTGCTTAGTCCTGGGGAGTGCAAAGCCAGTCTCTCAAGTGGGTGGTTTGCCCACTGCTTGGTCCTGGGGAGTGAAAAGACACAGGCCCTCATTACAACATTGGCGGGCAGCAACCGCCACCCGCTAAGTTGTAACCGTTGTGCGACCGCCAATGCGGCCGCACTTCCGCGGTGGCCATTACGACATCCCCGCCGGACAAGCGGGGATGTCGGCCGCAACATGGGAGCCGGCTCCAAATCGAGCCGGCGGTGTTGTGGCGGTGCGACGGGTGCAGTTGCACCCGTTGAGCTTTTCACTGTCTGCTATGCAGACAGTGAAAAGCTCCATGGGGCTGTGCCAGGGGGCCCGCGACTACCCTTTCCACCAGCCTTTTCATGGCGGTTCCTACTGCCATAAAAAGGCTGGCGGGAGGGGGACTTGTAATCCCCTGGGCAGCGCTGCAAGCAGCGCTGCCCTGGAGGATTAAATCCGCCGGGACCACTGTGGTGGAAAACCACCGGTCCCGGCGGTGCGACCGCGGCGTAATACCCAAGATTGTACCGCCAGCCTGTTGGCGGTGCAATCAACAAAACAGCCCTGGCGGTCTTTGACCGCTAGGGTTGTAATGAGGGATACAGTCTCTCAAGTGGGTGGTTTGCCCATTGCTTGGTCCTGGGGAGTGCAAAGCCACAGTCTCTCAAGTCTCTCAAGTGGGTGGTGTGCCCACTGCTTGGTCCTGGGGAGTGCAAAGCCACAGTCTCTCAAGTGGATGGCTTCTTCCACTGGTTCTGGAGGGGCTTTGTGCCCAGCGTGCTTCATCCTGCCAAGGATAGGGTGAGTGGATGCCTTCTTCCACTGGTTCTGGAGGGGGCTTTGTGCCCAGTGTGCTTCATCCTGCCAATGATAGGTTGAGTGGATGCCTTCTTCCACTGGTTCTGAAGGGGGCTTTGTGCCCAGTGATGCAGCACATGGGGAGTGCAAGATCACAGTCACTCACCTGGGAGTCAGACCCACACGATGTTCTGTGACCAGGATGCATGACACACCATGGAGGCAGGACTACAGTCCATCCTCCGGGGGGACGGCTGTACAGTGCACGCACCTCAAGCAACACACACCAACAAAACACATCACACAGCACAACAAACATCACCTCACACATTACCCACACCAAATCATGGCACCTCAAAGACACCCCAGGTTTTCTGAGGAGGAGCTCAGGGTCATGGTGGAGGAAATCATCCGGGTAGAGCCACAGCTATTCGGATCACAGGTGCAGCACACCTCCATTGCTAGGAAGATGGAGCTATGGCGGAGAATTGTCGACAGGGTCAATGCAGTGGGACAGCATCCAAGAACACGGGATGACATCAGGAAGAGGTGAAACGTCCTACGGGGGAAGGTGCGTTCAGTGGTATCCAGACACCAGATAGCAGTACAGAGGGCTGGCGGTGGACCCCCACCGCCTCCCCCACAACTAACAACATGGGAGGAGCAAGTCTTGGCAATACTGCATCCTGAGGGCCTCGCAGGAGTAGCAGGAGGACTGGACTCTGGTAAGTCATATCTTTACTACTATATCCCCCCACCCCACCTGCATGCCATCACATACCCCCACCCTCACCCTCACCTCCATCACTCCAACACCTCACATATACACCACCATCACAACCCACCCATCCCAATCCCAAGCCCTGCATGCAACACCCCTGCATAGACACCCATCACCAAAGCATGTCCAGTACAGATACTCACACAGGCCCCAAAATCACTAATCACACAAGGGCCAACACAATGATGCAAGCACAGGAGCAGAGGGTAATTCACCCAATGCACAAGATGGCACACACATATACAATAACTATGCATTTACACCCCAACAGGACCCATACCCAACGTCACCGGACAGGAGGTGTCAGACATATCCAGTCCCCCCACAGAAGAGACCCACAGTGATGACAGCAGCTCTGCACGCCTGGATCAAGATGACCAGCCTGGCCCATCAGGGACCTCTGGACAGTCGGTTCCCCTGCCACTGTCACAAACCACCACAGACCCTCCCCCCTCAGGAAACACCAACATAGCACCCACCCAGCACCCACCCAGCGGGCCCATCCCTCTGTCCCAAGGACACGTCAATCAGCAGTGTGTCCACCACTACAGGGACCTTAGGCAACCCCACCAACCCAAGACAATCAGGGACCTGGGGTCAGTGGGCACACGGTTCAGGGGACAGAGGCACAGGATAACAGGGAAACTGGGAGGACTGCTGTGCGACAGGGGGAGGACAGGCCCAGGGAACCCACTCTCCACAAGGCACTCTTCAACATCATGGGAGCATACCATCATTCCCAGGAGACCATGGGCACGGTACTGGCCAAGTCCATCAACTTCACCCTGGTCACCATTGCAGGGGTGCTGGCAGACCTGGCCAACACCATGAGGGACACAGTGGCACACAAACGGGCCCCTGATACTAGCCTGGATGATGAACAGCCCTCCACCTCCGCCGGCGCTAGTGGACAGGAGGTCCTGCCACAGGAACAACAGGCCACCAGCACCCCACCCCCTGCAGAAGGAGAACCACCCTGCAAACGGTCCCTGAGATCCAGGAACAAGACAGAGAACATTGCCAAGACCCCCACCAGGAAATAACACTCTCCTGATTGTCACCCTTTTGTCCCACTTTGTCACCCTGACAACTTTGAACTGCCATTACTCCACTTCCTATGCCCCCTTGGACAATGCACCTGTGAGACCAATAGACTAGACTCTACCATGGACATTTCTCCACCATCACCCCAGCCCATTGCACAGCCCCCTCCACTTATTTGCACAGAAATAAACACCCTTGAATCACAAATTAATCTGGAGTCAGTCTGTACTTTCACAAATGTGTAATTGCAACCTCTCAGAAATATAGCAATGTCAATGTTCATGTTCACATATCAATGTTAGACATTTGTTGGGCAGCAGTAAACATAGCAGAAGGCAGAAAGTGGGACCCAGATCTGTGAAATGGAAAGCCAAAGTGACATGTCAGGGTCCATACACAGAGGTAAAAAGGTAGATTTATGCTATGTACTACAGTAGTGTGATATGAGAGAAGCAGTGGCATCCTCTTACCTGTGTCTCACTGGAAGTATTGCATGATGATATTATTTCGGTTCTCTATATCTTCTTCTTCTGCCTCCTCTTCTTCACTGTCCACAGGCTCCACAGCTGCCACAAGACCATCATCAGGCCCATCCTCTTGCAGAAAAGGCACCTGGCGTCGCAAAGCCAGGTTGTGCAACATACAGCATGCCACGATGATCTGGCACACCTTCTTCAGTGAGTAGTATAGGGAGCCACCTGTCAGATGGAGGCACCGGAATATGGCCTTCAGGAGGCCAAAGGTGCGCTCTATTATCCTCCTAGTTCGCCCATGTGCATCATTGTAGCGTTCCTCTGCCGTTGTCCTGGGATTCCTCACTGGGGTCAGTAGCCATGATAGGTTGGGGTAACCAGAGTCACCTGCAAATATCGAGGGACAACTGTTAGACATCTTCCAACCCTTAGGGACTCTCCTATACCCAGACACCTATGTCAACTGTGTTGGGACCTTGGGCTCACCTATTAGCCACACACGGTGCCTCTGGAGTTGAGACATCACACAAGGGATGCTGCTATTCCTCAAAATGTAAGCGTCATAAACTGAGCCAGGATACTTGGCATTCACATAGGAGATGTACTGGTCTGCCAAACACACCATCTGCACATTTATAGAATGGTAGCTTTTGCGGTTTCTGTACACCTGTTCATCTTGCGGGGGACAAATGTCACATGTGTACCATCAATGGCACCAATAATGTTGGGGATATGTCCCAGGGCATAGAAGTCACCGTTCACTGTGGGCAAATCCTCCACCTGAGGGAAAACGATGTAGCTGCGCATGTGTTTCAGCAGGGCAGACAACACTCTGGACAACACGTTAGAGAACATTGGCTGTGACGTCCCTGATGCCATGGCCACTGTTGTTTGAAAGGACCCACTGGCCAGGAAATGGAGCACTGACAGGACCTGCACTAGAGGGGGGATTCCTGTGGGATGGTGGATAGCTGACATCAGGTCTGGCTCCAACTGGGCACACAGTTCATGGATTGTGTCACAATCAAGTCTGTAGGTGACAATGATGTGTCCGTCTTCCATTGTCGACAGGTCCACCAGGCGTCTGTATACAGGAGGATGACGCCATCTCATCACCTGCCCCAGCAGAAGTGCCCTATGGAGGAGAAGGGTGAGCAGAGGGTCATACCACACATAGGTTTCACATGGCTGTTAGAACAATCGTGATATAATAGGTGTGTGGCGCTGTCTGTCCGTATTCCTGGCCAAAAGTGCTGTGATGCAGTTAGTTGCCCTGCCATGTGCCCCCCTGAAATGGCGGCTGCCTCTCCTGCAAGAAGGGACAAGGGGAAATGAGGTAACTGCGCTGGCGTTGTGCAGCATTGCGGTAGACGGATGAAGACCGCAGTGCAATTCAGCATTGGTTATCATTGGGCCCTATGGGTTCCAGGAGCCAATGATGATGTACGCCGGCGGTGACGGTACGCACCGCCGCAGACATGACCGCCATTTTCTGTCTGTTCACTCACTTGATACCTGACCTTCAACAGGAGAGGACCTACACCGCAAGTGCTGCTGTGACCTGGGTCTGGAAGCGACAATGGCTACAGTGTCTGGGGAAAGGACCCCTGCCTTCACTGCGGAGGAGTTGGAGAAACTGGTGGATGGGGTCCTCCCCCAGTACACGTTACTCTACGGTTATCCAGACAAACAGGTGAGTACACTGTGAGCATGATGCATGGCACATGAATGTATGGAGTGTCGTGGATGGAAGAGACGGGGGCAGAGGCCAGCATGTGAGGATGGTGAGTGTATGTTTTTCTGGGCCAGGGTGGGAGGTTTGGGGCCAATGAGTAAGAAGAACCGGACGGGGGAGTAACATCCATTCTTACTTCACTACTCCTCTAGGTCAGTGCCCACCAGAAGAAGGGTATTTGGCGTGCTATCACCAAGGAAGTGCGGAGCCTGGGGGTCTACCATAGACAGAGTACCCACTGCCGCAAAAGATGGGAGGACCTGCGCCGCTGGAGCAAGAAGACAGCAGAGGCCCAGCTCGGGATGGCCTCCCAACGTGGAAGGGGTGCCCGTCGCACCATGACCCCCCTGATGTACCGGATCCTGGCGGTGGCATATCCAGAGTTGGATGGGCGCTTGAGGGCATCACAGCAGCCACAAGGGGGTGAGTAGAGTCTGATTCAGCTGACTCTGCGCGCTGTATGAGGTTTCTGGGTGGGGGAAGTGGGCTGTGGGTTCCCCTAGGCCAGGGCACACGCAACAAGGTAGAACCATTGTTTTGCAGGCTCAGTGTCAATCCAACCCCAAAAGTGGTAGTGGCCCTGGACACCTAGTCTGGCTCTGGTGGGTTCCAGGTGTGCATCAAATGGGTCTAGGCAGAGTCCCCTATGGGCATGTGCTTTTCCCCTGAACTGTTAGTGCATGGGCTAGTGCAAAGGGCTGCACCCTGTGTGCTGTGTCCACCAATGGTAGTGGTGTTGCAGGCATTGACCATGTGTCTCTTCTGTCTTTCCTCCCCTTTTTGTTTTGTCACCCTGTCCTTGTGTGCATTAGCATCATCTGGTGGAGGAGCATTGGCACCGGAGCAGGAGGGAGCTGCAACCCACATGGCCCTGGAGGGTGAATTAACGGAGTCTGAAGGCACCAGTGGGACGGAGGGTGAGGGGAGCTCCACGACGGGGACAGGAGGAGACACCAGTGACAGCGACTCCTCCTCTGACGGGAGCTCCCTTGCGGTGGCGGGCACCTCTGTGCTCACTGCATCAACAGGTACAGCCGCCACCCCCTCTACCAGCACTGCCCTCCCAGTAGCCCCTCAGCGTGTTTCCCGTGCCTGCTCACCCAGGAGGGTGGGCATCTCCTTCACCCTAGGCACCTCAGGCCCCGCCCCAGTCAGCCCTGCTGCCCTCAGTGAGGAGGCTATTGACCTCCTGAGATCCCTCACTGTTGGGCAATCAACCATTTTGAATGCCATCCAGGGTGTCAAGAGGCATTTGCAACAAACAAATGCATACCTGGAGGGCATTCATTCTGGTGTGGCAGCCCAACAGAGAGCATTTCAGGCTCTGGCCTCAGCACTGATGGCAGCCATTGTCCCTGTGTCCAGCCTCCCCCCTCCAACTTCCACTCCCCAGACCCAATCCCCTGTACCTCAGCCTATCCCAAGCACACCATCAGACCAGCATGCACACTCATAAACACACAAGAGTGGACATGGCAAACGAAAGCACCACACATCCCACAGGCACTCACACAAGCACCATCCCCATGCAGACACAGCAACATCCTCTGCCTCCGCTGTGTCCCCCTCCTCCACGTCCTCCTCCTCCCTCCCAGTCTTGTCTCCACTCACACCTGCATGCACTACATCCTCAGCCACTACCTCCATCACCAGCACGCTCATCACCACACACCGCTCATGTGCAATCACCACCCCCACTACCATTCACACATCCCCTGTGTCCTCTCCCAGTGTGTCTGTGAGCCCTCCTCCCAAAGTACACAAACGCAGGCACACACCTACGCAACAGCCATCCACCTCACAACAGCGTCCAGCCCATGCACCTTCACAAACTCAGCAGACGTACACCTCCTACAACCACTACCTCTTCCTCCACTCCTAAACCCCCTCCATCTTCCCGTCCCAGTGTATCTAAAAAACTTTTTCTGGCTAACATTGACCTCTTCCCTGCACCACCCCCAGTCCTTCCCCTAGGGACAGGATGTCCAGATCTCAGCCCAGCACCCCAGCCACCAAACCCTCCAACACTGTGGTCCCTGGAAGTGCGGGAACATAAAAGGCGGCACCCATCAGGGCTGCCAGTGTGCTACCTAGCGAGGCCAAGGATCAGCCCATTCCGCCACCTGCCAAGGTGAAGAAGGTGCCCACATGCCATAGGGAAAAGCCTCACCAACCACCTAGCAAGGCCTCCTCCAAGCCAAAAGGGGACAGTGCCAAGGTCCCAGCAGCCACTTCCAAGGTGGGGAAGGGACACAAGGCTAAGGGGAAGTCAGCACAGAGCACGGAGCTTCTGGCTGAGGGACTGATGTCATTCCTTCTGGCAAACAGAGCAGCAACCTGTACGGCGGTGGACACCACCACCTGCACGTCTGCTGCCTCAGCAACAGTCCCCAGCATCATCCCCAGTGGGCAGCCGACCGAGGCTGCAGGAGACGTCCTGCTGTCTCCCTCCACAGGTGCTGACACATGCACCACCAGCAGCATCTCAGATACCACCGCTGCCACCGCCACCAGCCCCGCGACGTGCACAGACAGTGCCACCACAGCCGACATGGACAACATTCCGAGTGGACAGCCATCTGAGGCTGCAGGAGATGTCCTGGACCCTGCACAGCGTACGTGAGGCACCACAACCAGCACTGTTAGTACCAGCAGTTGGTAGGCAAAGTCGCAGCAGGGTGGAGTGAGTCTCTGACTCCATGGAGTATCATGTACCTGTTCCTAGGCAATCTCATGGCATACACACCCAGGTGAGGGAATGGGACCTACCACACAGCATGTGCAGCACTCTAGGCACAAAGCCCACTCCAGAACCAGTGGAGAGACACATCCATTACCCCAGTCCTTGGCAGGATGAAGCACTCTGGTCACAAAGCCCCCTCCAGAACCAGTGGAGAGATACATCCACTAACCCAGTCCTTGGCAGGAAGAAGCACTCTGGGCACAAAGCCCCCTCCAGGACCAGTGGAGAGATACATCCACTACCCCAGTCCTTGGCAGGATGAAGCACTCTGGGCACTAAGCCCCCTCCAGAACCAGTGGAGAGATACATCCACTACCCCAGTCCTTGGCAGGATGAAGCACTCTGGGCACAAAGCCCCCTCCAGAACCATTGGAGAGATACATCCACTACCCCAGTCCATGGCAGGATGAAGCACTCTGGGCACTAAGCCACCTCCAGAACCAGTGGGACAAGTCATACACTTGAGAGACTGTGGCTTTGCACTCCCCAGGACCAATCAGTGGGCAAACCACCCACTTGAGAGACTTGAGAGACTGTGGCTTTGCACTCACCAGGATAAAGCAGTGGGCAAACCACCAACTTGAGAGACGTGAGAGACTGTGGCTTTGCACTCCCCAGGATAAAGCAGTGGGCAAACCACCCACTTGAGAGACTTGAGAGACTGTGGCTTTGCACTCCTCAGGATAAAGCAGTGGGCAAACCACCCACTTGAGAGACTTGAGAGACTGTGGCTTTACACTCCCCAGGATAAAGCAGTGGGCATGGAGCCCCCTCGGAGAGCAGTGGCGTCGTCCCTTCATCGGGCTGAGGTGCCCCTCCTCCTCCCCTTCCCCCTGAGGTGCCTGTTTATTTTCGACCTGATGCCCCAGCAGTGTTCTCTCCGTTTACAGTCAGGTATCATGTGTGGGCTTCGCCCAGGCATTTTGGGACCACTGGTCCACGGACAATGATTGGAACACTATCCGGACTTGTGTAGTTGCTGTACATATTTGTATATACTGATCTGTTACAGACCTGTTTCCATATCTGAATTTTCGATGATTACACTTGTTACAATCATTTCCTTTTGTCCTTGCGTTCTTCCAGTGGGTTACAGGGTGTATATGTGATGTTGCGGCATGTATTTGTGTGTATGGTGTTGTGGGTGAGGGTGGGGTTGGGGGTGTTGCGTGTTGCATGTGTGTTTCACTCTCTTTTTCCTCCCCCTCTCCCCTGTGTGCTAGGTGCAGTGCTCACCGTGGTCATCGCCGCCGTCGTAGCTGCTCCTGGTAGAAGAGACGGTAAACCAACATTGGTAGCACCTGAAGTTCGGGCTCCATGGTGTCCTGGTTCCTCGTAGGGTGTCAAGAGGTGAGGGGTTCCCATTCCTAAGACTGTTTTTGCTGTGCTTTTGATGGCATTGGTACCGCCCCTGAAAAGGTGGCGGATTGGTGCCTTGTAATACAGTGGGTGGTACATTGTGTTCCGCCTTTTTGATGGTGGTTACCGCCGCAGTGTTTGTTTCTACCGCCGTGGCGGTCGCAGTGTTAAAGTGGCTGTCTATGTTGGCCGTTTCCGCCAAGGTCGTGATTCCATTTTTTATTAACGCCAACCACCAGGGTTGTAATGAGGGCCACCATCCTTACCTACAGACTTGATAGTGCCACAATCCAAGAACTGTGTGCCCAATTGGAGCCAGACCTCATTTCAGCTATCCGCCAGCCCACAGGTATCCCTCTTCTAGTGCAGGTCCTGTCAGTGCTCCAATTCGTGGCAAGTGGTTCCTTCCAAGCGACAGTGGCCATGTCATCATGGATGTCTCAGCCAATGTTCTCCAACGTGTTAACCAGAGTGTTGGCAGCCCTGCTGAAACACATGTGCAGCTACATCGTATTCCCCCAGGTCGAGGATTTGGCCACAGTGAAGGCTGACTTTTATGCCCTGGGACATATCCCCAACATCATTGGTGCCATTGATGGTACCCATGTAGCATTTACCCCCCCACCCCCAGAGAAATTAACAAGTGTTCAGGAATAGAAAAAGCTTTCACTCTCTGAATGTGCACATGGTGTGTTTGGCAGACCAGTACATCTACCTTGTGAATGCCAAGTATCCTGGCTCTGTGCATGATGCCTTTATCTTGAGGAATAGCAGCATTCCATATGTGATGTCTCAACTCCAAAGGCACCGGGTGTGGCTAATAGGTGAGCCCATGGTCACCACCCAGTATATGTTGGTGCATGTGTATGGGTTTGGCCCTAAGGGATAGTGTCTGGCTAACAGGTATTGTCGCGCCGCGCGAGCCAAACATTCGGCTTGGGCCACGGCGTGCAGCGCGGAGACACGCCACACCCCCAGCCTGTTGTGCAACATACAAGGCCCCAAATTGGGCATGGGGCCTCGTTCCTTCATTGCCCGACACGCTTTCAGGCAGGTCTAACCCTCCCCCACTCACCGGCTCTTGTTGTTTTCTTCTTTTCTTTCACTCTCATTTGTGCCTCCCTTTATGTTTTTCCTTCTTCCCATATTACCCCTCTCTTCCCAGCATGCTTTAGTTCCCTACTCTCTATGGCTCTTTGTCCATTACTTTCTATGTGTTTTTCCCAATCTAAAATGGTGTCCTTGCACTTCCTGTTGGTCACTTCCTGTTTTTGGGGTATTTAAGGGCTGTGATTCTTTCCCTCCTTGCACTGCAACACTTTCTGTTTGGATGGTGTCTTTGCTCCTGCTTCCTTGTGTCAGATACTGGTTCACGTCTGTTCCAGTATTTTTCCTGTTCCTTTTTTTGATCTTGTATTTACTTATTGATTTTGCTCCTATTTCAGGAAATTTTCCTATTTGGAGTTTTTTTCCCCTTTTTGGTTTTCTTTTCCCTCTGGCAATACTTCTGAAGGACACGGCCTGCGCTTGCCGTTCCTATCGCCTGCAGCACCGTGGCTACCAGAAAGAGTCACCCCTACCTGGGCCAAGGCTGAACATTCAGGAACAAGTCCCTCGCCACTCGTTCTGCGGACCCCAGGTTAAAGCAGCGCGTAAGTCGTGACAGGTATCCCTCGGTATTTGCAGGTGACTCTGGTTACCCCAGCCTCTCATGGCTACTGACCCCAGTGAGGAATGGCAGGACAAGGGCAGAGGAACGTTACAATGAGGTACATGGGCGAACAAGGAGGATAATTGAAAGAACCTTTGGGCTCCTGAAGGCCAGATTCCGGTGCCTCCATCTGACAGGTGGATCCCTGTACTACTCACCCAAGAAGGTGTGCCAGATCATCGTTACCTGTTGCACAACCTGGCCTTGAGACGCTAGGTGCCTTTTCTGCAGGAGGATGAGCCTGGAGATGGTCTTGTAGCAGCGGTGGAGCCTGTGGACAGTGAGGAAGAGGAGGCAGCGGGAGAAGATGTGGACAACAGAAGTTCACTCATTCAACAGTACTTCCAGTGACACACAGATAACTTCACTTTCCATTGCAGTTCTGTGTTAGACATTGTACATGACAGCCTGATTTCCCTATGTATATGGCCACTTACTGTACCCTTTGGCATCTCTATTTTCAGATCTCTGTGCCCCACTCTGGCTCCTGGTGTGTTTACTGCTGCCCACTACAGTTCATACCTAGGTATATATAACTGTACATATAAATTGCAATGTTTAGAGCTTGTTAAACTAATACCTATTTTAATCATTTGACAGATTCCATACTTGTATTTGTTCCAAGGGTGTTTATTTAACTACTAATAAGTAGAGGGGGATGATTAATTTGTGATTCAAGGGTGTTTATTTCTGTGCAAATAAGTGGAGGGGGCTGTGCAATGGGCTGGGGTGATGGTGGAGAAATATCCAGGATGGAGTCCATTCTATTTGTATCACAGGTGCATTATCCAAGGGGGCATAGGAAGGGGAGCAATGGCAGTACAAGGTGGACAGGGTGACAGGGTGGGACAGAAGGGTGACATTCAGGAGAGTCTTGTTTCCTGGCGGGGGTCTTGGCAATGTTCTCTGGCTTCTGCCTGGATTGCAGGGACCGTTTGCAGGGTGGTTCTCCTTCTGCAGGGGGTGGGGTGCTGGTGGTCTGTTGGTCCTGTGGCAGGGCCTCCTGTCCACTAGTGCCGGCTGAGGTGGGGGGCTGTGCTTCGGTGTGGCTAGTGTCAGGGGCCTGTTGCTGTGCCACTGCCTCCCTCATGGTATTGGCCATGTCAGCCAGCACCCCTGCAATGGTGACCAGGATGGTGTGGATGTGTTTGAGGTCCTCCCTGATGCCCAGGTACTGTCCCTCCTGCATCCGCTGTGTCCCCTGCTACTTGCACGGTGTCTGGCCCAAGGTCTCCTGGGAATGGTGGTATGCTCCCAGGATCCCTGCAAGTGCCTTGTGGAGCGAGGGTTCCCTGGGTCTGTCCTCCCCCTGTCGCACAGCAGTCCTCCCAGCTTGTCCTGTGCCTCTGTCCCCTGAACCGTGTGCCCACTGCCACTGACCCCAGGTCTGATTGTATTGGGTTTGTGGGGTTGCCTGGGTTCCCTGTAGTGGTAGACACACTGCTGATTGGCGTGTCTTGGGGACAGAGGGATGGGCCCGCTGGGTGGGTGCTGTGCTGGTGTTTTCTGAGGGGGAGGCTCTGTGGTGGTATGGGACTATGGCAGGGTAACCGACTGTCCAGAAGTCCCGGATGGGCCAGGTTGGTCATGGTGATCCAGGCGTGCAGAGCTGCTGTCATCACTGTGGGCCTCTTCTGTGGGGGGACGGCATGTTGGTGGCACCTCCTCTCCGGTGACATTGAGTGGGGGTCCTGTGGGGATGTAAATACAGTGTTATTGTATCTGCGTGTGCCATCTTGTGCATGGATATGTTTCCCTCTATGGTTGTTATTAGCAAAGCACGTTTGGGTGGTGTGAGATGTTATTGGTTTAGCTAAGTGATTGTCACTAGTGTGCATGCTTTGGTGATGGGTGTCCATGCAGGTCTGTGATGGGTGTCCAAGCATTGGTGTTGCATGCAGGGCTTGGTATTGGGATGGGTGGGTTGTGATAGTGGGGTATATCTGAGGTGGTGGAGTGATGGGGTGAGGGTAGGGATAGGAGTTTGTGATGGCATGCAGGTAGGGTGGGGGATATAGTAGTAGAGATTTGACTTACCAGAGTCAATCAATCAATCAATCATTCGCATTTATAAAGCGCGCTACTCACCCATAAAGGGTCTCAAGGCGCTGGGGGGGGGGGTCAGTGCTTGAAGAGCCAGGTCTTGAGCTGCCTTCTGAAGGAGAGGTGTTCAGGTATGGCGCGAAGGTGGCTGGGCAGAGAGTTCCAGGTCTTCGCTGCCAGGAAAGAGAAGGATCTTCCTCCGGCGGTGGCTTTGCGGATGCGGGGTACGGCTGCCAGGGCCTGTCCGGCGGATCGTAGAGTGCGCGGAGGAGTGTAGAAGGAGACGCGGTTGTTGATGAGTTTGGGTCCGAGGTTGTGAAGGGCTTTGTGTGCGTGGGTGAGGAGTCGGAAGGTGATCCTCTTGTTGACGGGGAGCCAATGGAGTTTTTTCAGGTGTCCTGAGATGTGGTGGTGGCGAGGGATGTCCAGGATGAGTCTTGCGGCAGCGTTCTGGATCCGTTGGAGTTTCCTCAGCAGCTTGGTGGTGATGCCCGCGTACAGGGTGTTCCCGTAGTCCAAGCGACTGGTGACGAGGGCGTGGGTGACACTCTTCCTGGTGTCGGTGGGGATCCAGCGGAAGATCTTGCGGAGCATGCGTAGGGTGTTGAAGCATGCTGAGGTCACCGAGTTCACCTGTCTGGTCATGGTGAGGGATGAGTCCAGGATGAAGCCGAGGTTGCGTGCGTGGTCGGTGGGTTGGGGAGTGCTGCCTAGGGCGGGGGGCCACCAGGAGTCGTCCCATGCGGTGGGGGTGGGGCCGAGGATGAGGACCTCCGTCTTGTCGGCGTTCAGTTTCAGGCGGCTGTCTGTCATCCAGTTCGCCACTTCCTTCATTCCTTCATGAAATCTGGTCCTAGCTGAGGTGGGGTTGTTTGTGAGGGATAAGATGAGCTGGGTGTCGTTGGCGTATGATATTAGGTCGAGTCCGTGTTTGCGTGCGATGTTCGCCAGGGGGGTCATGTAGATGTTGAAGAGAGTGGGGCTGAGGGAGGATCCTTGAGGTACGCCGCAGATGATCTCCGTGGCTGTGGATCTGAAGGGGGGCAGGCGGACTCTCTGAGTCCTTCCGGAGAGGAAGGAGATGATCCATTCGAGGGCCTTGCCTCTGATGCCGGCGTTGCTGAGGCGTCGTATCAGGGTGCGGTGGCAGACCGTGTCGAAGGCTGCGGAGAGGTCCAGGAGTACGAGGGCCACGGTCTCACCCTTGTCGGTCAGGGCTCTGATGTTGTCCGTGGCTGCGATGAGGGCGGTTTCGGTGCTGTGGTTGGTCCTGAAACCGAACTGTGTGGGGTCGAGGGAGTCGTTGGTTTCCAGGGCGTTGGTGAGTTGAGTGTTGACAATTTTCTCAATCACTTTGGCGGGGAACGGCAGGAGAGAGATGGGCCGGAAGTTTTTGAGTTCGGTGGGGTCTGCTGTGGGTTTCTTTAAGAGGGCGTTGAGCTCTGCGTGTTTCCAGCTCTCCGGGAAGGTGGCGGTGGTGAGGGAGGCGTCGATGACATCTCGGAGGTGCGGTGCGATGATGTTGTCGGCTTTGTTGTAGATGTGGTGCGGGCAGGGGTCCGATGGGGATCCGGAGTGGATCGAGTTCATGACGCGGGTGGTCTCCTCGGTGGTGGTTGGGCTCCAGGTGAGGATGGTGGCGATGTCGGTAGTGGGTTCCGGGGGGGGGTTCGCGTCGGTGGTCGGGAAGCTGTTGTATATGTCGGTGATCTTGTGGTGGAAGAAGGTCGAGAGGGAGTCGCAGAGGTCCTGTGATGGAGGGATGGAGTTGTTTTCTGCGTCCGGGTTGGAGAGCTCTTTGACGATGCCAAATAGTTCCTTGCTGTTGTGGGCGTTGTTGTCAAGTCTGATCCGGTAGGCTGTTTTTCGTGCGGCGCGGAGGCGTTGGTGGTGTTGGCGGGTGGCGTCCTTGAGAGCTGACATGTTCTCTTCGGTCTGGTTGAGGCGCCACGTCTTCTCGCGGGCGCGGCATTCTTTCTTGGAGTCCTTGAGGTCGGGGGTGAACCAGGAGTTTTTCTTGTGGTTGTTGGTGCTGGCTTGAGTTTTCAGGGGGGCCAGGAGGTTGGCGCAGTCGGAGATCCAGTTGGTGAGGTTGTTGGCGGCTTCGTTTGGGTCGGTGGTGCTGGTGGGTCGGTTCTGGGAGAGGGTTGATGCGAGCTGATCCGTGGTGATACGATTCCAGTGTCTTCTTGGTGGTTGCTGGGTGTGGTGGTGCACAGTGGTCTTCTTGAAGATGAAGTGGACGCAGCTGTGGTCCGACCAGGTGAGTTCGGTGGTGTGGCTGAAGGTGATGTGTTTGCTGGAGGAGAAGATGGGGTCGAGCGTGTGTCCGGCGTAGTGGGTTGGGGTGTTGACTAGCTGATTCAGTCCCAGGTTGGTGAGATTGTCCAGTAAGGCGGTGGTGTTGTTGTCGGTGAGGTTCTCCAGGTGAAAGTTGAGGTCTCCTAGGAGGATGTAGTCGGTGGACGAGAGTGCGTGAGGGTTGACGAAGTCTGCGATGTCTTCGCTGAACTTGGTGCGGGGTCCTGGTGGTCTGTACATGAGGGTGCCTCTGAGGGTGGTCTTGGGGTCGCTGTGGATCGTGAAGTGGAGATGTTCGGCGTCGGGGAGTGAGTTGTCGGTGTCGGTTGAGATGCGGATGGAGTTTTTGTGTGCGATGGCGATGCCTCCTCCGATGCGGTTGGTGCGGTCTTTCCGGATGATTTTGTAGCCGTCGGGGATGGCTATGGCGATGTCGGGTGTCGAGGAGGGATTCATCCAGGTCTCGGTGAGGAAGGCGATGTCCGGGTTCGTAGAGTTGATGAGGTTCCACAGTTCGATGGCGTGCCTGTGGACGGATCGGGTGTTGACCAGGATGCAGTGGAGATTGCTTCCGGGGGAGTCGTTCTTGACGGGAGCGGTGTTGGTCCGTAGGCAGGTGAAGTGACAGTTGCTGCAGGTGAAGGGTCCGTGGGTCCGTTTGGGGGGGGCGCGGTAGCAGCCCGGAGTGCGGCCGGGGTTGAGGTTGACGAGGGTGGCGGAGTCATAGGTCAGGCGGGGGGCGCGGGGGCCAGGGGTTCGGGCGCTGTGCGCGGTCCAGGCGCGGACGGGCGCAGACGGGCTTGCCTTAGGCGCGCCTTCGGCGCGCCCGCTGCGCGCGGCCGCCATTTAAGGGGTAGCCGGGGAGGCGGGGTCAGCTGGGAGGCGGGAGGAGGGCGGGTAGGGCGAAAAAAGCGGCAAAAAAACGGCGTGAAAAAGGCTCCGAAGGCGAGTAGGCCTAGAAAAATGGCGAAGTGCCGAAAGGCGCAGAAAAACAGGAAAAACAAGGGGGAGACGGCGGGAGGGCAAGGGGGACGGCACTCAGAAGATGCAGGCACTCAGGGATACAGAAGAAAACCAGGGGAGCGCGATCACACAACACAGGCACTCGGGGATACAGAAGGAAAAAAGGGGAGCGCGATCACACAGCACAGGCACTCGGGGATACAGAAGGAAAAAAAGGGGAGCGCGAACGCAGACACACGGCACCACAGACACTCGGGGCACAGGCAGCGATGCAGGCAAAAGAGAAGGCAGAACAGGGGATCTGGATCTGGTGGTGCTGTGAGAACAGGGGAGCGACCTACCCTGGGGTCAAGGGTCGCTACTACTGCCTCGCAGCGGCCGCCATTTAAGGGGTAGCCGGGGAGGCGGGGTCAGCTGGGAGGCGGGAGGAGGGCGGGTAGGGTGAAAAAAGCGGCAAAAAAGCGGCGGGAAAAAGGCTCCGAAGGCCTAGAAAAATGGCGAAGTGCCGAAAGGCGCAGAAAAACAGGAAAAACAAGGGGGAGACGGCGGGAGGGCAAGGGGGACGGCACTCAGAAGATGCAGGCACTCGGGGATACAGAAGAAAACCAGGGGAGCGCGATCACAAACACAGGCACTCGGGGATACAGAAGGAAAAAAGGGGAGCGCGATCACACAGCACAGGCACTCGGGGATACAGAAGGAAAAAAAGAGGAGCGCGAACGCAGACACACGGCAACACAGACACTCGGGGCACAGGCAGCGATGCAGGCAAAAGAGAAGGCAGAACAGGGGATCTGGATCTGGTGGCGCTGTGAGGACAGGGGAGCGACCTACCCTGGGGTCAAGGGTCGCTACTACTGCCTCGCAGCGGCCGCCATTTAAGGGGTAGCCGGGGAGGCGGGGTCAGCTGGGAGGCGGGAGGAGGGCGGGTAGGGCGAAAAAAGCGGCAAAAAAGCGGCGGGAAAAAGGCTCCGAAGGCGAGGAGGCCTAGAAAAATGGCGAAGTGCCGAAAGGCGCAGAAAAACAGGAAAAACAAGGGGGAGACGGCGGGAGGGCAAGGGGGACGGCACTCAGAAGATGCAGGCACTCGGGGATACAGAAGAAAACCAGGGGAGCGCGATCACACAACACAGGCACTCGGGGATACAGAAGGAAAAAAAGGGGAGCGCGAACGCAGACACACGGCAACACAGACACTCGGGGCACAGGCAGCGATGCAGGCAAAAGAGAAGGCAGAACAGGGGATCTGGATCTGGTGGCGCTGTGAGGACAGGGGAGCGACCTACCCTGGGGTCAAGGGTCGCTACTACTGCCTCGCAGCGGCCGCCATTTAAGGGGTAGCCGGGGAGGCGGGGTCAGCTGGGAGGCGGGAGGAGGGCGGGTAGGGCGAAAAAAGCGGCAAAAAAGCGGCAGGAAAAAGGCTCCGAAGGCGAGGAGGCCTAGAAAAATGGCGAAGTGCCGAAAGGTGCAGAAAAACAGGAAAAACAAGGGGGAGACGGCGGGAGGGCAAGGGGGACGGCACTCAGAAGATGCAGGCACTCGGGGATACAGAAGAAAACCAGGGGAGCGCGATCACACAACACAGGCACTCGGGGATACAGAAGGAAAAAAAGGGGAGCGCGAACGCAGACACACGGCAACACAGACACTCGGGGCACAGGCAGCGATGCAGGCAAAAGAGAAGGCAGAACAGGGGATCTGGATCTGGTGGCGCTGTGAGGACAGGGGAGCGACCTACCCTGGGGTCAAGGGTCGCTACTACTGCCTCGCAGCGGCCGCCATTTAAGGGGTAGCCGGGGAGGCGGGGTCAGCTGGGAGGCGGGAGGAGGGCGGGTAGGGCGAAAAAAGCGGCAAAAAAGCGGCGGGAAAAAGGCTCCGAAGGCGAGGAGGCCTAGAAAAATGGCGAAGTGCCGAAAGGTGCAGAAAAACAGGAAAAACAAGGGGGAGACGGCGGGAGGGCAAGGGGGACGGCACTCAGAAGATGCAGGCACTCGGGGATACAGAAGAAAACCAGGGGAGCGCGATCACACAACACAGGCACTCGGGGATACAGAAGGAAAAAAAGGGGAGCGCGAACGCAGACACACGGCAACACAGACACTCAGGGCACAGGCAGCGATGCAGGCAAAAGAGAAGGCAGAACAGGGGATCTGGATCTGGTGGCGCTGTGAGGACAGGGGAGCGACCTACCCTGGGGTCAAGGGAGTCCAGTCCTCCTGCTACTCCTGCAAGGCCCTCAGGATGCATTATCGCCAAGACTTGCTCCTCCCATGTTGTTAGTTGTGGCGAGAAGGTGGGGGGTCTACCGCCAGCCCTCTGTACAGCTACCTGGTGTTTTGCAATCACGGAACGCACCTTCCCCCGTAGGTCATTCCACCTCTTGCTGATGTCATCTCTTGTTCTAGGGTGCTGTCCCACAGGGTGGACCCTGTGCGCGACTCTCCGCCGTAGCTCCATCTTCCTTGCAATGGACGTCTGCTCACCTGTGATCCGAATAGCTGTGGCTCTACCCAGATGATTTCCTCCACCATGACCCTTATCTCCTCCTCTGATAATCTGGGGTGTCTTTGGGGTGCCATGGGTGTAGTGTGAGTGGTATGTGTGAGGGTGTGTGGGGTGATGTGTTGGGGTTTGTGCTGTGAGGTGCGTGGATGGTGGATGGTGTATGGGTGATGGTGTTCTGTGGCTCTGATTCAGTGGGTGCTCCTGGCTTGTCTCTCCCTCAGTTGGCAATATTTTTTGTTGTTGGAAGGGGTTGTGGGTAATGTGGGTGTGTGTTTTATATTGGATTGGGTATGTGGGTGTGGTGTGTGTATGTGTGTCAGGTGTGTGTATTTTGAATTGCCCAATGTGGTGTGGTTTTGTTTGAGTGTGTGTATTTTGAGCTCAGCAGTGTGTTACGTCAACGGTTTACCATGGTTGAATGTCCACTGCGGCGATTCGTGGGTCATGATGCTGTGGGCGTATTTCTGTTGGCGTAACGGTGTGGGTTTGGTACCGCCAGTTTATCACTGACCCTTGGGCTGGTCGGACTTGTGAGAGTGTCTGTATAGTGGCGGATTTCTCTGTGTGGGTCATAATACCTATAACGGGATACCACCACGGTCACGGTATGTTGGCGGCCGTCACCATGGCGGCCGGCAGCATTTACCGCAAGGGTTGTAATGAGGGTCTAAGGCCCTTATTAAGACATTGGCGGTAAATGCCACCTACCACTGCGGAGATGGCTGCCAAAAGACCATCGTCGCAACTAACAGCCACCCGCCAAATTATGACCACAGCCGGATTTCCACCACAAGAAGGGCAGAAATCCGGCTGTGGTCATACTGGCAGATGGAGTCAAGGTGGCGCTGCTACCAGCAGCAGCGCCAAGGCAGTAGCCTGCTGCCAGCCTTATTATGAAAAATAATACAGCCTGGCGCTGTTCTGCTGGTGAGCGCTGCTGGCTGTAGCAGCGCCCCGTCCCGTTCCCTGCTGGAAGCCCCCCTGGTTGCAGGTAAGTTGGGTTTATGACAAGGGAGGGGGTGGGGGTGTGTGCATGAATGTGTGAGTGTGTGCGTAAATGCGAATGTGGTGTAGTGATGTTTGTGAGTGTGTATGCATGTGTGAGAATGCGTGTATGAATGTAAATGTGAATGCATGTCTGCGTGTCAGTGTGAATGTGTGTACGGATGTGTGCGAGAATGAATGGATGCATGCATGAATGAATGTGTGTATGCCTGTGGGAGTGAGTGTGTGTATGCGTGGTGCATGTCTGCAAGTGTGCGTGTATGGGGAATCTGAAGGGGGCGTGGATGAAGGGGGAATGGGGGCATCTGGGAGTGTTTTTCCTCCTATCAGTGACAGGGAAGGAATTTCCTGTCACTGGTAGGGCCTACCGCCATGGTTTTCGTGGCATTGTGAACACCACGAAAACCAAGGAGGTAGGCAGGGTCATGATGCTGCTGGCGGTACAATAGTGGCCGCTGGGCTGGAGATTCTTATGCCCTGCATCTACTACCGCCATGGTGGTCGGTATGGTAAATTGGTGGGTTGGCTGCAGGCAACCTGCCACATTATCACTGACCGCCGGGGTCATAATGACCTCCTAAGGGTGAAAATAATCTTCAACTCATTTTATTTTGTACCTGAGAACAGTATAGCTCAGCAAATATTTACAGATGAAGAGACATCAAAGTTATATCTTTACATATGCTAGCGTCCCTGAAGAAGACTATTTCAGGCTCACCCATCATTTATCCAGTTCTACCCAACAGAGCTCAAATTGAAGGGAAGGTTCACCACTATCTTGTCCCTCAACAGTATGGTGTGGCGGTTGAGACCAACTTGATTGCCTCAGTAGTCATGGATAGTTCTCCAACCATTTTGCAAGTGTTAATGACTATTGGGAGAAACATCCTTTAAATGATGCTACTACATGTGTTGCAGCATGGTTGTTTTGATAAAAGGTTATCTATGCATGTAACTACATTTTAACACATCACCTCAAGCATTGAAATTGGCATTTTCCACAACGTGATGTTCAGCTTTTGACAAGAATGTAAAATGAGGCCATACACAGGAATCCTGAGGGTCTTTAGATAGATTGGTACTGGTGTCTCCAAAGCATGCATGCCACATGCTTCATAATTGTGACTGACAACAGCAGTGTTAAGTGCTGCAGGTTCTCTTGTTCCATCTGAAGCCACAGGAGCATTAGATTCAACTTCTTTACCACTCCGGTTTTTCAGGATCCACTCATCAAATAGGCTCAGTCATTCGTAAGGTATTCACAACACCCCGGCAATGTAGATGAACCTACTCAATTCAACGTTCACTTCAGTTAGTCACAAAATATGCATCAAAAGACTTGGACAACATTGGCCACCAAACATTTCATTAAAATACGAAGACTTAAAGGTGGTATATCACTACATTGCAGGTAACAACATAAGGGCCTGTATTACAAAGAGGGCACACTGCCCCAGTTCGCGTCACATTGCACCTTTACCTGGGTGTGTGTGGCACAGGCTAGGGCAGGGCACCCTAACAAAGCAAATACCAACTTTCTGGAGTCAGTGCATTATTGAAAGGTAGACTGGCAGCTTCTAACAGCAGTACACCTTTCATTGTGCAAACAGCACTTTGCATGAATTTTAAAGGGGGCAGAGATCCACCTCCAGGTAACAAGCACCTGGCTGCAGAGGGATCCCTTTGAGTCTCATGGAGTTAACTTTCCCTTTTCCAAGTGAGGCCTCAGGAAGTTCACTGTCAGTGCACCATTACTATGTAGTGCACAGACAGAACATCTCCTGACAGCTCCTTTGCTTCTAACCCCAGTCTGTAATACAGCACGGCCGCAAAAACAAAGGGCCTGATATAGATATTGGCAGATGGGTTACTCCATCACAACTGTGACGGATATCTCGTCCGCTGATATCCCATAGGATATAATGGGATTTAGATTTTGGTGGACGGGTTATCCATCACTCATGTGAGGCGTAACATGTCCACCAATATCTAAATCAGGCCCAAACTGTCTACTTATTTAGAATGGGCCATACCCAAAAGTAAATGAGAGACTGTCTACTCGAAATCACACCATAGCACAATGTGCACCAGCACAAATCATATTATAGTAGGGGGCCACACAAGCATTTGTTCTGTTTCTTAAGTGTCAAAGGTATGTCATCCCTATCATACAAGTAAACAGAAAAGTATCTGACAAATGGAAAGATATTATCATCTGAAAATAAGAGGGAGTCCCAATACATGTTCATAGACCACTCCTCCCTTGGGGTATTTCCTCAAAAGACAAAGGTCTTCGCCCCCACGTTCGCTTACTTCATCATCGGGGCCCTCCTGGATGTGGTTCCCAAAGTAACACATGGTGTGCAGCACCTGCAGTTCTTAATGAGGAGATATATTTTCCTTCATAATGGTGAGGTGAATGGGACCCTCAGTTGAGTGGCATCATATTTCTGCTGCAAAGCTTTTTTAGGCCTAATCGGTATCGAGCATTTGTTAGGACTAGATCCCCGGCTGTGATCCCTATCTTGCAAAAGTGTGTTAATGACCCAGTTTGTCAAATACTAGTTTGGGGAGGAAAGAGAACAAAAATAATGTTACACCTCACTTTATTGGTGCAATGAACTGGTCATCTGGCCTACAAAAAAGGGAATAGTAAATAAAATCTTCCTTTCCATTAAAGAGTACTGGTAGAGTTGTCCCCATTACTTAGGTCTTGAGTAAACAATTTTCTTAAAATCTAAAAAACATGTTTCTTTTGTCTGCAGCAGATGTGGTCTTTAGTAATTACAAAGAAATCGTGTACTCCATCAAAACTCACACACCTTCTAGCACCAAGTGATAAACTATGTCCATTTTGCTCAACCTATAAAATTCTTGTCAGTAATGACTAAAACTAAAGCCATCTGGCTGTAGCCAGAGTTAGAGGGTACTGTTATAAAAAAAAAATGGGCTCAATTGGATTAGCATTTCCCATCTAGTATCTTTGAAATTATGTTTAGGTTAAAACACTTACCTGACTTTGGTGAGTACCACAGGTTTGTACCCTGCCTTCAGGATGCTGGAGTTTTAAATGCATTAGGTACATTCTGTCTGTGTCATCAAGACATATGATGTATGATGTCAAAACAGGGCATGCTGCTGTCATGTAGACGTCCTTAAAGTTGTAACCTGTCATTAAACCCCTTGGGGGGTGGCGGTCCCTGGGGATGCGTGGGCCCCCGCATTCATTAAAAATAAGGCCGGGGAGGTGGCGGTGGCCGGGGCATCAAGCTGCCCTACTATGAGGGTCCCGGGCACCCCCTCCTTTATTTCAAAATGCCCCCAGAACCTGTCCCACCCTGGGGGTTCTTAAAAAGAAGCGCTTGTTTTTTTTTCAACTTTTGCTGCAAATTCGCTGATCCACCTCAATTCGTGGCACAAATGTAAAAAGAAAATGCTTTTTTGCCTGGGGGGTCCCTCTTGGACCCCAGCACCAGAGCTAAGGGGTCAGGCTGACCCTATCCTGCCCCTTTTCTTTTTTTTATATTTTTTTGTGGGACTTAGCTGAAGCCGAGTTCCAAGGTGGCTACCACCACTTCCTGGTTGAAATGTTGGCAGCCAAACAGAGCTCTGCATTTCCCTGTTTGAGCTTGTTATCATTCGGAAGCACTTCGCACCTCTGGATATCTATATTTAGTTTTCGTTTAGTATTTAAAAAAGTACTAAACGGATTTACATTAAAAAACAAAAAGCACTCTTTCTGGACCAAGAGCTACCTTTCTGTGAAATTTGGTTTAAGAGTGGTTAGCAGTCTAGCTTTCTTGGGGAAGTTTTTCAGCAAGGTTACATAAGGAGCATTCTGATGCGTCCACACTGCCAATCATATCGCCGTTTTTGCATAGGGAGTACTTTTTGTTTTTTCAATTGCTATTGGTTTTTTAAAATCTAAAATCGTTTTTAAAACTGTTGTGAGGATCTAATTTTGGGGAAATAAGAATTTGTCTTTTGCTGAATTAGCGACCAACATTTTGGGGAAAGAGTGGTTAGTGGTCTAGCTTTCTTGGAGACATTTTTCAGCAGGGCTACATAAGGAGCATTCTGGTGGTCTGCACTTCCAATTACATCAGTGTTTTTGGACAGGAAGTACTTATATTTTTAATAATTGCTATTGTTTTAAAATACCTCTTCTAAAATCATTTTTAAAACTGTTGTGAGAGTCTAATTTTGGGGAAATAAAAATGTGTCCTTTACTACATTAGCAACCACCATTTTGGGGAAAGAGTGGTTAGCAGTCTAGCTTTCTTGGGAAAGTTTTTTAGCAGGATTACATAAGGAGCATTTTGGTGCATCCGTGCTGCCAATTACATCCGTGTGTTTGTAGAGGCTGTAATTTTATTTTTTTTAATTGCTATTGTTTTAAAAGAACTCTTCAAAAATTGTTTTTAAAACTATTGTGAGGGTCTAATTTGGGGGAAATATGAATTTGTCTTTTGCTGCATTAGAAACCTAATTTTGGGGAAAGAGTGGTTAGTGGTCTAGCTTTCTTGGGGAGAGTTTTCAGCAGGGCTTCATATGGAGCATTCTGGTGTGTCTGTGATGATGCTGCGCCAAAGGAAAGCCTATCTGCGCCCGTCAGCGACCCGGAAGCGGCCAGCAACAGTCATACTCCTGATTTTGCCCACAAACAAACTTGGCAGTCCACAAGACTGATCGATTCAAGTAAGGAATTACACAAGTTGAGACCCAATCAGTCGGAGGATGGTAGGGGTAAGGGGAAACCTGAGGATGGAGTGTGGGGGCTAAGGTTGTGAAAGGGGGAAAAGGGGGAGAGCAAACAAGACCTGGTGTCACTAAAGTGGGGCTTAATCAATGCACGCTTCTCAGTAAAATATGCTCAGGAACTAAATCTCCTACTTGAATCCAATAAATGGGATCTGCTTTTTATTACAGAAACATGGATTCCTTCCGATTCGGCTATAGATCTGGGATTTATCTGCTCGCTGGGTTACAAAGCAGTACACCAACCGAGTGTTAGAAAGAGAAGAGGTCAGCTAGCAATTATTTTTAAAGAAAATTGGAAAGTTACTATGTTACTTAATTGAAAAACTGCATGGAATTGAATTACTGGGTTTCATTCTTAAAGAGAATACCAGGGTATTAACCTTTGGTCCATTATGCTATAGACCTTTCGGGCCTTCCCAGGAACTTACTATACAATTCATGAAGTTGGTCACTAATCTTGCCTTGACTCATGTAAATTTTGGGGTTATTGGGTGATTTTAATATCTATGCTGGGAATGCAGTTTGCCCATATGGCAATGAGTTATTAGACTTCTGTGAATCACTGGGTCTGGAACAGAAGGTAAACAGTCCAACACATCAAGGTGGCCATATAATAGATCTTATACTTGCGCCACCTGACCTAGTTACACTTGAGGACGTGGTTCAGGTTTGTTGGTCTGACCACTCCTTGGTGGTTTTTAAACTACTGATTGTTAGGGTAGGCCCTCCGGAAACTGAGGGGAACAAATACAGATTGGGTCAAGCCTGGTTTAAATTAGGAGAGCAAAGAAATGTTAACATATTTGATCTGCAGAACTATATTAATGAGAATGACTCTGTGCCGAAAAACTATGATAAGCTCCAGATGTCAACGAAGGAGACTCTGGACAGAGTTATTCCTCTTAAACCTATTAAACCAATAAAGAGCCAACCAGCCCTCTGGTTCACAACAACACTAAAAGAGCTTAAACATAAATGTAGAAAGCTGGAGAGGCAGTGGCAAAGGTCTTACTTATAAGGGAAGAAAGCGGCTCTAAAAGAAGCACTATAGCAGTATAATACTGAGATTGTGACTGTTAAGGAACTGCACTATGCCCCTACAATAATGGAAGCAGCCAACAAAGGTAAACATATGTTTGAATTAGTAAGAGACCTGATGGACATTTACTGTGCTAAGAATACAATAACTCCATCGCAGGACTTGTGCGATAAGTTAGCAGATTTCTTCAACAATAAGATTGAAACCATCTTGAATGATATTAAGGAGGATCCTAAGATCAATAATGACTTGCAGTTAAAATACAGAATGAGCTCTGCGATCCACAGGCTCGTTTTAGGAGGTGAGGGGAATGAACTAACAAGTCAGTTGGATATTATTGATTCCTTAAGTAATAAGATCTTTAGGGAACTGGCGATGTTCATTTCTTCCAGTTCCACGTTAGACCCCATTCTACACTGGGTCTGGAAGGATAAGGCAGATGACTTTCTCCTGAGCCTGTTAAAGGTGTGTAATCAATCCCTGATTACAGGTGTGGTCCCGCTTATGTGGAAGAAATCACTTGTCAAACCATTGTTACAAAAGCCGACAGCTGATACCAATGACCCCAGTAACTATCGACCTTTTTCTCAATTGCCATATCTAGTCAAAATTCTTGAGAAATACATTAGCAGGAAATAAGTTAAATTCCTGGAGGAAAATGAGATATTGGAAAAAGAACAAGCAGGTTTCAGACCTGTACATGGGACCAAGAGAGCGTTAATTCATGTACTAGATGAGCTGAGAATGACAGCTGATGGGGAGAAAAGGACAGTACTAATCTTATTAGACTAATCGGCCGCCTTCAATATTGTCAACTATCAGATTTTCTTGGATAGGCTGAAGGAAACTGAAGTGAAAGGCAAATTATAGGATTGGTTGGAGTACTATGTAACTGACAGATTCCAGGACATTTCACTACCCCCTTTCCAATCTGAGTGTATAAACTTAAAACATGGGGTCCCGCAAGGATCAGCAATAAGTCCCATTCTCTTTAATATATATTTGCAGCCCTTACTGAAATTGATTCGATCATATGGGATCTCCTTTATTAATTATACAACCGACAAAAAGATTATCCTATTTTTGGATAATAACAGTACTTCTCAAATACAGAGACTACACAACTGTTTGTTTGAAATGGCTAGATGGCTCAAACAGAATAAATTAAAATTCAATGAGAGCAAAATTGAGTTTCTATGGTGTATACTGGCGAAATTGATCTTTCCTGTAGCCTTGGAATCCTAGACTGAAAGTTTGGACACTGCCCAAAGTGTACGGAATCTTGGAGTGCAAATGATTGATAACCTTATGCTGAAAAATCTAATAAATAAAATAGTGGCAACCTGCTTTGGGTTGCTGAGGAATTTGAGGAGAATTGTCGTTATCCTACCCCAACCAGCTAGGATGCTAGTGATACAAAGTGTAATACTTAGTAGACTTGATTATTGTAATGGGTTATTATTAGGAATTCCCAATTATTTATTAAAAAGATTGGAAAGGGAGCAAAAAATGGCGGCTAAACTTGCACTTAACAAATCCAGGTTTGACTTAGTGTTGAAAGCCCTGAGAGAGCTGCACTGGTTGCCAATAAAGGAAAGAATGGTGTTTAAAGCTCTATGTATTGTTTTTAGAGCTGTGAGGGTAAGTGGTCCGGCACTTTTGAAGAAAAAAGGTGTGCCATTACAGATCGCAGAGACTGCTATGCTCGGCTCCAGCAAATAGTATCCTTGTTCCTAGATTTAAGAAGCTGAAGTATGGAGGCAGATCATTCCAGGTGAAAGCTGCTCAATTGTGGAATAAATTACTGCTTACTTTAAGGAAGGAAGGAAATCGATTCAGCTTCAGATGAAGGCTAAAAAGTTGGCTCTTTCCTAAGTAATAGCAGAGATAAGATCCTAAGTGGAAAAACTCTGGCTGCTGTGCTGCATTTTCCATTTGTTTCTGTTGGTTTTCAGTGCCAAGATACCTGTGAGGTGAACGTGCACGTAATAGATGTGGATTAATAATAATAATAATTCCATCCATCGGTTCTGGCTGTAGTCAGAAACATATATTTTTGATCTACCCTTTTTCTCGGCCCCAGCTTGACGGATCACCCTGAAACTTCTCATGTACAGCAAGAAACACGACATCACTTTATTTGGAAAATTTTATGAAGCTTTGTCAAACAGTGCCAATGATATAGGCATGTCGAAAAATGCTCTTTCAAATGGAAACATGGTCCTACTAGGTAGGTAAGATATATATCTATATATATATATATATATATATATATATATATATATATATATATATATATATATATATATATATATATATATATATTTAAAGTAGTTATAGTTAGTATAGTTAGATTATAGTTAGGTTGAAAATTTACACACCCAAGCCCATAGATTGTCTAGGATTATTGAAAAAATCCTAACTCTACCATCCCTGTAAATTACAGTAGGTTAATCCAACCGGGGCATGCAGCCCCTCCCAGAGCTGATTTCCCTGAGCTGATTTCGGCTCCAGGGACCCCATCTGCTAGGTCCCATGACATTTTTTTTAAGGGAGGGGGGTACGTAGCTCCACTCCATGGGCCATATTTGGCCCTGCGGACCCCATCTCCCAGGGCCCAACCTTATTGTACAATAGGAGGGGGGCATGCACATCTTCTTACCAGACCGATTTGTGGCCCTAGGGACCCCACCTCCCGGGACCCAGCCATAATAAGAATGAGAAGGGGGCAACAGCCCCCCTTCCCTAGCAACTATTGGCCCCGGGCACCCCATCCGCCAGGGCCTATTCAATTATTAATTGGGGATGGAGATGGGGACCACATGGCCCCCTTCCCAGGCTGATTTCTGGCCTTATTAAGAATGGGGGAGGGGACATGCTGCCCTTCCCCCATCCCTAGGGATTATTCAATTATTAATTGGGGTGGGGGGCCGCATTGCCCCCCTCTCTGGGCCATTTTTTTCTCAGAGGACCCCATCTCCCGGAACCAGCCACATTATGAACTGGGAGGGTAGCCCCCCCTTCTTGGGCCATAATTGACACCAAGGACCCCATTCCCAGTGGCCAGACAAATAAACGGTAGGTGACCTGAAACCCACCCATGGCACTCAGTTCATCATTGTTGGGGGCTTCGGGGGAGCCTCAAATCCCCTGCTGTCCCAGCCGGCTACCTGCCTCCAGCGAAGCTGACATTTTTCCCATCTGCATAAAACAGCAAAAAATGCTGGACCAGCAAAAAATGCTGCTCCCAGTAAACAGGAGCTGTTTCTCATTTGTTTCCCTGCTTCTGTGCGGGCAGAGAAACAACTCGAAAGTGCATTCCCAGTGGGCAGGAGCATTTTACAAGCTCCCGCCCACTGGAAGCAGAACTAGTGTTGGATCTTGCTTGCCAGGAGCTTTGAAACTGCTCCCGCCAAGTGAGAGCAAACACAGGTTTCCCAGCCCGCACAAGAGCAGGCAGCGAAACTGTTACGTCCCAAGGGGTAGGCACCCCAGGACATAACAGGAGCTTTGCCCTGGGGAATGGGGTCCCCAGGGTTATTAATGGACCCTCCCTTTGGTGTGCACAGCTGGTCCCCAGTGGATGGGATCGCCAGGGCTGAATGCAGGCTGTGGAGGGGAGACCATGTGGCCACCCACCCCATTTTAGAAATTGGCCAGGCCCAAGAGGATGGGGTCTCTGGAGACGAAATATAGCCCAGGGGGCAACGCCGCCCCATATTCTAATGTGGCCGGGCCCCAGGGATGTTGTCTCAGGGGCAGAAATCTGCCTGGGAGGGGGGACTCGTGGACCCCACTCCCCCTTAATATATACAGCATTTCCACCCATGACATGGCCCACCCACGTCTAGATAGCTCTATAATTTAACCTTCATTTCTCCCGAATTGCTGAACAGGCTTACACCAAATCACTAGGAGCACGCTTTCTGTGTAAAGATTTTGCTTTCTGTCAAGTTGGATGAAATGCTGTTCAGCCTTTTTATCAGTATCAATTTTCAAAACCTCCTATGGAAATCTATCTCTCGTTTTTGGCAAGCTAATTTAAAGATGACATTTAGCTCTCACCCAGACGACTTCACCATTTGGTGATAATATGTGCTTTCAGACACAGTTTGATTTCAATGTTAAAAATCTGTTTTTCATATGTTTGTGGTAACTCAATGCCCTCTGAATGCTGCAAATATTTACTGAAACCGTAGTATTGCTATTCAAGAGGGGTATGGGGGTATAACCTGTGCTGCATCTCATGCTTACTTACAGCAGCAGGATCCATCAGTCTACAGCAGGCCTGACTTCGAATTGCATAGAAATGAAAAATCCTTATATTTCTGGAGAAAATGCTCAATTTGAAGATAACTTGCCAGTTCATTTCTTACACTGTACTATTGCTATGTTTAAGTAAATTCAGGCAGTGGAGGGCCCAGCAGATTTATCACTTGCTTCAGAAACTGGAGAATTTTCCAGTAGTGTGGCTGACAGTTTGCCAAACCTGGGCATACCTGGGTATTTCGTTTTTTATGTGGAGCCTTGTTCCAACAAAGACCCAGTGGGTGAGTTACTCCATCACAACGGGTATCCTGTCTGGTGAAATCTATGTCCCATTATATCCCATGGGATTTAGGTTTCGGCTGACAGGATATATTCACCATTGTGACAGAGTAACTTGTCCACCAATGTCTAACTCAGCCCTGAAGTAGCAGAGCATTTTAGATGAATCGTTTCAATGTAGTAGAAGATGCAGGTTTGTGATCGGTTCAGACCAGAATACAGAGATCACAACATGATGTATACATTTAATTCTGGAGACAGTACCAGACACACTGTGGTATTTGTTTTTACATATTTACACTTTGAGGCACAGGGAGATAAAAAGCCTGATATATTTCTGGGAAGATGGCCTTACCTTCCGTTATGGGGACGGAGTAAGTTACTCCGTCCAAATGGTGGAGAAGCTGCCTGCCTAATTTATAAGTGACCGCCAAGCAACTAGTAATTTATAAAAACATTGCCAGGAACCGCCATCACAACGGTTCCTGGCAATGCATATTACTCTGTGATGTAGGGCTGTGACAACAGGATGCAACCTGGCAACAAAGAATAATTGTTTTTTTATTTACAAAAAGAAAATCCTGAAAAAGGATTTTCCTTTTCTAAATAAAAAAATATATAGTTCTATCCCTGCCATGGGATTTCCCCCCCCCCCATGGTGGGGGAGAATTATAGAGTTTTTAGTGTTCCTTACTGCCAGGTTTTACCCGTCGGAGATGTTTGGCCACGGCGGAGACAAAGTAATCTCTGCTGTGGCCAAACTGAAGTTCTGCTTGCATTTAAGACGGGTAGGTGGAACTTCACGTTGGCGATGTGCATACTCCATTGCCATTGCAAGGTTCTACACATACCACTGACATATAAATTACCCCCAAAGCGATTTAACCGAATAAAGCAAATTTCAAATAGTCCAATCCTCCAGATTCCAAAATGAGGAATTTGTTCACTAGCCCATTCTGAGGGATGACTGGGATAAAGGGGTGAGCACCATGAATCACTTAAAATAGTACTACCAATTGCAATAAAATTGCCTCATTTTTTGTCATACAAAACTTGTATGCGAAAGGTTCCATAAATGATAAGACAAATTCACAAGTGGGTGTTCTAAAAGCACACAGGACGCCCCCACCCCCACCCCACACACACACACACAGATGCAGGTATACAAAAAGCATAGATCTAAGCTGCTTGCTATGTGGTGCTGTTAGGGCATGCGGGAATAGACAGAAGCTGCTTGCTATGCGATGCAGTTAGGGCATGCAAGAATGCACACTGCAACCAGCACAGATGGATAACAGCAAAGTTGTATCCATATGGAGAGTAGCTGCTGCATGTGGGGCCCTCTATTAAGTGGCTCACTCCTCCAGTATTTCCAAAGAGTGGGAATACTGACATATTCTGGGTTTGCCCATGGGGAATGGAGAATAACAGTGAGAATCAGTGTTTCTGCACCAACTGCCACGTCCTATCTCTTATTTCCACCCTATGTTTCTCTTGAAACTATTTGCCTGCTTTTGGCGGGAGAGACGCCTGGAAGAGAAAACTAAGGGATGCAGTTTTCTCACAATTCTTGTATATTAAGGGGTCCATGTAATGGTGGCCCTAATCTTTCAGATGGGCAGTGGTGTGATTGCTAATGCTGTTGCGCCCCTAGCGCTCTCTGCTATTTCACCACCACCTGTGTTTTTCTCTGGCTGATTCTTCTCCTGCAGGGTCTGAATCATCATTTCTGTCAGGGCTGCATCGCCGACTGTTTTTAGTGCAGTCGATCTTTCTGCTCTAATGTTCAGATATTAGATATGTTTTAAAATAACTAACACAGTAGCTCAAACACGACATGCCATTAGCAAAAACAAAACAAGGCAAAGTAAATTTAGATAAAGGCACGGAAGCTAGTTTGGTGCAAAATAGATACATTTGACGTGAACTGAGCTCAGCATTGTGGTGAAGTGTGAGAACGTACCGGGGTTGTGCATTTTTACACGATCTGTGCTAACCCAATGGGCACGTGAACAATGCTGGGTTCATGTTACAGGAGTTTAGCAGATTATTCTTGATTCACCTATGCACTTATCTGGGCAAGGTATTTTACAGCTCAAAGGATTGCCAAGGATTGAATGACTTTGTTCCGTTGCCAACACTTCAATCAACAAAACATTATTGGTTTAGTTTTTCTTCTTGCGTGATCTTAGGGCGCCTTAAAGTACACACGAGCTGCACAGACTTAATGTGTTATTTTAATGTATTTCTAAGAGGTTGAAGCCATTTTATTTCGTGTTTGTGTTATTACAAAAGCCATGCACAACAGAGCATAATCAACCAAGGAGGAGTTTCCCAGTTATAATGCCTTATCGGCAATTTCGCCCCTTCCAAAATGGGAAGGGAGACAGATCATCCCACATTTGAAGAGGGTTTAGTAGGAGGCCTTGTACAAGGGAAGACATATTTTCCCTGCCAGCAAAAAGAAATAAAGTGTGCACTTGCATGATGGTGTGACTCCATACACCCTTTGCGGAATTTTAACGATTTGTACAAATCTTTAGTGGGGGAATAAAATCCCACAGGAAATGTTACATGACATTCCCAGAACTAGACCTGGAAACCTACTTCTTGAACAGCGTTCAAGGCTTAGTGTTGTGAACGGTTGTGAATAGAAAAAAACATACACGTATACTCAGTCGAAGAAGAAGACCTCCGTCCTTACTTTTATTTTTTTACATTTTTCGGCAGGAGGGCCCGGTGTCTTTAAGCTTCTTGTCCCCAGTTTTTTTCGTAACACTCCTTCGCACTTCATTTGGCGCCTTTGGCTTAAGAATACTGAAAAGTCCTTGGCTAGTTGGACTGAACCAGTGCTTAATTTGTGCTTGTTGTTTCCGGTGCTGAGCACCGGCACTTATTTTTGAGGGCCGGCACTTAAGTGGTCATTACAACCTCGGCGGTCTTTTAACAAGACCGCCGAGTGACCGCCGTGCGGAAGACCGCCAGTAGTGGCGGTTTGCCGCTCAGCGTATTATGACCGTTGGCTGCCCTCCTTCGTTTTTCCGACGGAGAGCCGCCAACAGCCATACTTGTGGGCGGCTGGGAAGTGGAGGTTGCTCCACATCCACCGCCACGCCAACAGAACACCGCCCAGCTAATCACGTCCTGTGATTCTGCGTGGCGGTGTTCTGTTGGCGGTGTGGTGTCGGCGGAGCTGCCCCCATGGCTCCCGCCCTCTCCCGGCAGATCGACGGAACAGGTAAGTTGATCGTCCATTAGGGGGTGTGTGAGTGTGTGTATGCTTGTGGGGGTGTTGCGTGTTTGGGGAATGAGTGCGTGTTTGTCTGTAGGTATGTCTGTGTGGATGTGTGCGTGAATGTGTGAATGTGGGTGTACATGTCTGACTGTGTGTGTGGATGTTGGCATGTGTGTTGGTGTGTGTGCGTGTATGTGTGTTGGTGGTGCCTGCGTGCATGTGCATGAGTGTGTAAGGTAATGTCGGGGGTCGGGGTGGGGAGGGGGGTCCTGCCACCTTTGGGGGGTGGCAGGGGTGGTGGGGGGTGTAGGGGAGGGAGTCGGGGTGGGGTGGGGGTTGGGGGAGACCCCTATCAGTGCCAGGGAAGGAATTCCCTGGCACTGATAGTGCTTACCGCCATGGATTTCATGGCGGTTCCTACCGCTGGAAATCCACGGCGGTAAGCCGGGTCAAAATATCGGCAGCGGTATTGTCACGGCCGCCGGGCTGGAGACCCAGGTCTCCAGCCCAGCGGTCGTCTCCGCCCTGGCGGGCGGAACGGAGAAGCGGCGGATGACCATGGTGGTAACCGCCATGGTCATAATTCCAAAAATAAGACCGCCAGCCTGTTGGCGGTCTTACTGCCGCTTTAACACCGTCCGCCAGGGTTGTAATGACCCCCTTAGTCTTCTGCCTCAGGCATTTGCTGCGAGCAAAAGACACGTTTGGGAAAGACGAAGGAAGAGAAAAACGAAACAGCGTCACAATGAGAGAAGGCAGAAAGCTGCGAGAGTAAACTGAAGAGGCAGGGAGTAACCTCGGGAGGCCCGAGACGGCTTCGGGATTACGCTGCCTGAGTATTCCATGTTCGCACATTAAATTGCAGCAGCCACGTGTTTAAGAGGAGAGCTTTGGGCACCGGCACCTTTTTATTTACAAATTAAGCACTGAGTAGTTCTACTTTTCCTGATTGCGAAGCTTGTTACTTATTGATCCCTACAATAAGTTTTTAAGTTTTCTTCGCAGTTAAGAAAAAAAAATAACTGTGGCCACTTGAGATAATTATGAACTGGTTTGGGCCCTCTTTGGCTGATCAGAAATCTATCAATGGTGTGGGTTTTTTTAATCCCAGGGACTGGGAAATATAGTTTGTAGTGTTTTACTTTGTAATGGCCTGTTTTTATATGTAAGTGGTAAGATGGGAGCTTAACAAGGGCTTTTAGTCTTGCTATAAAAAATAATAACACTACATTACAATATAGACAGTCTTTTTATTTGATGGTTTTAGTTGGTAGAGAGGAACTGAACCATGAATTCTATTCCATGTGGCCTTTTATAGAGCACAACTCTCACCCCAAAGCGGTATCTAGGTACTATAGCGAGGATTAACAAGTGCACATATCACAAAATCTGACTAGCCATAGGACTTTGAAGAAAGGTCAAAAGCCACCTCATCAGACTGTTCCCTGCAGCGCTTAATTTGAGTCGGTGTTTGCAGGTAAGGCCCACCGGCACACATTTTTGGTAACCAAACTTTGATAGACAGCAAGAGAGGAATACGCAAAAGGAGGTGAGGAAGAGAAAGACGAAAAAACAATGAAAAAGGGGAAAGCAGGGCTAAAAAAGATCCTGCAAAAGTCAGATAAAATGGCAGGGAGTGTCTGGTGGTGGATGAAAGGGGCATGAGGTGGAACAAAGAGTAATTAGCGTTGGTATTCGGCACCCTGGACATTTAGGCCCATATTTATACTTTTTGACGCAAAACTGCGCCATCGCAGTTTTGCGTCAAAAACATTTGCGCCGTCTAACGCCATTTGGATGCGCCATTCGGGCGTCAAATTTATACTTTGACGTACGGCGGCGCAACCAACAGGTGGGAGTCATTATTTCGTGACGCAAACAGCGTCGGTCTGTCGTAAGGCAAACCCACGTAAAAGTGACGCAAATCACTGTGGGTCGATTTACGACAGCGCTATCGTGAATACGCCGTTTTTTTTCACGCTATTGCGTGACATTTTTGCGCGAAAACTGCACTGACAGGAGAGGAGACCCAAAATGGATCCCAGATGCCCCAACAGACCCCAGGAGGATGAGAGCAGACCAGGACCCAGCCAGGAGGAAGCACACAGGAACCAGGACATGTTAAAGAAAAAAAGAAAGGGTCGCTTCAGTGAAGAGGAGCAGGAAATCCTGGTGAAAGAGGTGACGGAACACCAGCACCAACTTTTCATATCCTCAAAATTGCCACTCAGTAGGAGAGAGGCCATCTGGAAAGAAATTGTGGACAAGATAAACAGTGTGGCTGAAGAACGCCGGACAGTCACCGAGTGTAAGAAACGCTGGCATGACTGTAAACGTAGGACCAAAGAGAAAATGGCCAGGAACAGGAAGGCAGCAATGCAGACTGGAGGGGGGAGTCCAGCACAACAGGAGGCTCTGGACCACATGGAGGAGATGGTCGCAGCCGTCATCCCAGAGGAGATTGTCACAGGGATACAAGGACTGGACAGCGCAGACTACCACGACACTACGCACATGCAGGGTAAGTCGCATGGGGAATTACAATGCAATAATGGGGACTGTAAGCAGGGGGGGGATACCTACTACACAATGCATGTAACTTAGCACATATATGAAGTGGCATGGGGAAAGGGGCACGGCAGGGGGGAATGCCCAGTACTGACCATAGCCGGGCCACGACAAAATACTGCCACCACTACAGTCCCATGGGGACATCCTGTAATTACAACAAGAGAGCCAAGGGAAACCAGTGACAGGTGGGAAGGACACTACCCTGAATCCACATCCAGGCACTTGTTTTGCACAAACTATTCCCCATCAACTAGGTCCCTACCTGTAATGCAGTAGCAAATACAACAACTGCAACTTAACTGCCACCACAGTTGACAATAACACCTCTCATCTCTGGGCAGCTATAGTACCAAATGGCAGGAACCCCACCCTGGAACATACATTCCTAAATTAGGGGGTGAGGATGACATCTGCAACTACTCCTAGAAATAAGACAAAGCTACCAGTACACTTAAATGCCGAATGTCCATAACTGACACATACATAAGCCTAAGTAAACAGCAATAGGAGCCACACAGCACTAATGACACACACATGCTGCATACATCAGGGTCCCTCACGTGCCTGCCTAACAATGCTACATCACAAATGTCATACTGCTCAGACAACAACATTGACGAGGGGACACAGGCAACTGGTCAATGAAACACATCTGCACAGTCTAACCAAAAAATAGGACATCCATACGATAAACAAGCCAATCCAGTAAGACACACTAGATCCCATCCGATACAACCATCAACAATGTTTACATCCATACCACATCCTAACATTGACATACATAGGTCATGCCACCTAACATGTACAGATCATGCAATGTGAATAAAAAGTGTATGGTGCAGGGCCTGTGAGGCAAGTGTGCTGGCAGGGCAGTCACAACACCCACAGTCAGTCAAAGTGTAGCGTGGCAAGTGAAACGTATACTTTGCGCAATAGCCTCAGGCTGGAGGCCTTTGTGCATCTTACCCTGAATGTACTTATACTCATTTGCTCACATCTAAGTGCCTCAGAGCACTTTGCACTAAATGAATCTCATTGCCCTTCCTATCAGTTAATGTAGCAAATAGTCAGTCCTGAGGTGTTGGCAATTAGTCAAATCACCCTGTTTTGCCTACTTCTGCACTGGAGTTTGCCAGAACATATTCACTCTGTGCCCCAGTCAAGGATACCGTCTGGTTCGTTGATGATAGATGTGGTAGGGGTTAAGTTTTGCCATTCCTGCGTAGGGAAACTTTGTCATCACCATGACATATGTCTTTTAAATTCACTTCCTCGTCCCAAGACACGCATGGGGGAGTTTACAAACCGAAAATCACATCTAGATGCTGCCTGCCTTGCTGCTGATGCACAACCAGATCCCAGCCCATTCCTCTGATATGAGGGATGATGTCTCCCCTGTGATTCAGACAGACAAGCTCCAAACTTAACATGCAGTGCTATATATAGAACAAGCAGAGGGAGAGTAGAAACTGTTAGGCACCATGATAGCTGTGTACCAATGTATTACTTTCCTGCGGACTATTTCAGTTCTAACTGTGTGTATTGTTTTGGTTATTGGGGCTCACACCGAAATTCCTACAAGTCAGTTGTACACTGAAACTTCATATCCAACAAATACTGTCTGTGTCATTTGTGTATGGGAACATACCGGAAAAGATAGAAATGTGTAGGACCTGAGTGACCACCACTTCCCTGAGAAGTCCCAAAGATGTCATGGGCTTGGACTTCTAAACATTCCTCTGTTGTGGGAGACCAGAGGCACTGCTAGTCTGTCTGAGCTAAATACAATATCTGGGTGACAGAGTTATTTACAAGTGGGTCAAACTTAGTCCCCCACACCATTAGCTATCCTGCTGCCTAGAAAGCCAAGAATCACATGTAGGATAATGAGAGCCCACCCAAACAAATGTCCCTCCATAACAATAGTGAAACACCGAGAGAGGAGTAGGACAAAAAAATGCATATTCCAAAATAATTACAAATCAACACCTAGAGATGTCCTGGCAGGCATGTCTGATAGCTCCATATCATATATGTGACACACAGGTGGGCCATAGGCCTACAACAATGCCCTATGACAGACAGCAGATACCAAGACAAAATCAGAGTACAAAGTAAAGGCATCCAAAGGCTTGTATCTTAGTGCTAAATGATCTCAACACAGACACACTAATTGTACCCTGTTTCTTTGCAGAGGAACACGGATCTCCTGCCGATATGCCTGTCCATGAGTTCCCTGATGACATGGATGACGAGAACATCAACCTCACACAAGAGACCATTGACATGGTCCTCGAAAGCCTCCAAACCCCCCCTTCAGTAACAAGGAGGAGCCAAGATGAAGCAGCCACCACAGTAGAACCACCCGCCACCCCAATTGTAAGACCTGCCAGCTCCAACACAGCTGAGGACTCTGACGACACTGGCACCAGCTTCGAAAGAACAGTCGTTGGGGTCCAGCGGGAGCTGGCCAAGGAGGTGCGGGTGGGGATGCAAACTATGGCAGCCAGCCTTGAGGGGGTGCGTTCGTGCATGCTGTCAACTGCTGATCAGGCAGCTGCAATGCAAGCCAGAACATCGCTGTTGGAGGAACTTTTAGTAACACAGAAGGCAATCTGCACAGCTGTCATCCAGTTGACCAAACAACTCCAACAGCAAGCCAGTCAGCGTGTGCACGAATGCAACATCGAACCCCTCAGGGCAGACCTGGCTGCCTACCATCGGGATGTGGCTGCCATTCTGAAAAACCAGCACGCTCTCCTTGCTGCAGTACTGCCCTTCATAACTGGACAGGGATCAGCCCCCGGGATGTCTGCCTCCATGTCTTCTGACACTGAGGTGTGTGTTGCCCCTTCAAAACCAACAACAACAAGGACACACCAGGCAACACACACATCAGAAGAAGAAGACATGGAACAGATAACATTCACACGCAAGAGTACCCGGAAGCCCTAGTCCCTGCACCATGCCCCACTCTGACCAAGGTCCTACGTTTTGACACATGCCAGCCTCACTCCAACTACCCTCAATGACTGTTCGGCAATCTACTGTTTAACTTGTCCACATTGGCTGGAAATGTTTCTCTCCTACCATTTGGCAATTCCTGTTCCTCTGCACCGTCTGTGACATCACCCCAGCATGTCAGGAGCATCATCCACACCCTGTAAATAGGATCACCATTTAAAAGTGCATTTAAGAATGCACCAGAACGGACTCACCTAACATTGTTAATGGACTTTTTGCACTACTCCACCTAAAAATAAATATCACTTGCACACCAATTGTGTCTCTGTGTCATTTCACACTTCAACTGTGCAGTACATAACTCCAAAGTGGCTGTGTGGCAACCATGTTGATTCTCTAGACTACTGTCCTGATTTCATGTCTACTGAAACATCTGTGCAGTGGCCAGGATTGCATCATAGCTTTACTAGACTGAGGAAAATAACTGATGTAGGGACTAAGCACACACAATCATGCTGTGTTGGACAGAATGAGGCCCCATCCATAGCTATTCTAGACAACTAATGGTGGATGAGAAATGTAGGCACCTTGCGATACTAACACAATACATTATGCTGTAAAATGAAAGGAATGTTAACCAAATTACACTGCATCAATCACCCTTACAGCGTATACTACCATGAAGGAAAGTCATGCTCAAGCAGTACACACATGATGTAGGTCAGCAATGACAGCAACAAGACAAGAGTGTGAACAAATACTCATCTACAAAGCTCTCCCTGAACTTCACAATGCTGTCCGACCTATCTATTTACCTACAAAATCAACTCTGGAAGCACTCTTTGTGAAGTAGGATACATACCAACCCCAAATCTTGATGATCTATGCAGACTACCAATGGTGGCTCTCCCACACGGTGGATACTTACCAAGTTAGCACACGGGTAGCTGGCATGTTAAACCTCAATAGCCTGGGGATAGCGAGCATAGGACACAAATGTCATACTAAAACTTTCTGCTACACTGATGTCAAGGCCATGAAAAGGTAGCACCTAACGCATCTGGTAAAGGGTTAACAATTTTTTTATTTCCAATAAGTAAGAAAAGAGGCAACTAAGGGAAAGATAAACCTACACTAATCTAACCTGACTACTACTAACCCACAACTGTCCCTAACTAACCTAAGCTAAACTTACTCTACACATGTAACGAAACGATCTAAACATCAACCCCCCACCCACCATTATGAGACAAGACACATGCAGGACAACACTTACTAACCTACACACATACTATACTATCCTAAACAAACATATATTTTTTTGTATTTTTTTTTTTTATATATATATTTTTTTTTTATCAAACAGGAATCCCAACATTGCACACACAAAAATATTAGATAGAAAGTATAAGGACCCCCCACCCTCTTACCTAACACTAACTAAGCTAATTACCTATACTTATCCTACAACTAACCCCCCAAACCCAACTAACAGTATGAAAAGAGGAAAGAGGGGAGAGGGGAGGGGTAAAAGTTCAGGAGGGCAAAATAACTAAGGATTTGCCCTCTGAAGTGTGCGCCGGATGGAGCGCACCTTCTTTTTGACCTCCACCATGTCCTCCGTCAGGTTGTCAACCTTTTGAATTAACCTGTCCAGTTTCCTAGACAATGCGTTGAAGGCTGCAGGGTCAATTGGAGGGTCACTGCTGGTCTGCGTGCCGGTGGAGGTGGAGATTGTTGCTGGAGTGGAGTGGCCACGGGACAGCCCTGCTCCCAACACACGGCTGGGTCCAGGTCTGGAGGAAGATGGCTGGTCCGTCGCTGGGTCCCCTTGGGCAGACCTGGTGGTTGTAGGTGGCACCGTTGGTGGAGCCTGTGGTGTGGCATACCACGCCCCGGAGGCCCGTTCCGAATTGTATCTGCGGGCCATCCTCCGAGACCCACACTGCACCTGCAGGATGTGCCTGTACCTCATTGCACGGCGCTCAAACTGGTTTCGAGCTGCGGCACTCAGGTTTGCAGCTGTGAAGGGAAAAGGCAAATATTGAGCATAGAATTTACAGTGGGTTGAATACCACAATGGGTAATTTGACCATTACTAGCAATGTATTGGTTGCAGCAATTGTTACAACATATGTCACGGGAAGGCTCAGAGGAAGTACATGTGAATCATGCATACTGAAGGGCATATCACATATAGCAGATCCATGTCTCTACATGATAAATGACATCACCCTAAACTACTCCTACAATTCATACCTAAGCCATTATACATTATGGCACCAGCTCGTCCGCATACTGACTTCACTACATATGTCATTCTATGTGATAAGAATCACACTCCTCACTCAATGGCATTTCGAAATAGTTGTGTGCTAAGATTGAACCCCTGGCCATGAATCATATGTCGACACTATGGGCCAGATGTAGGAATTGATGGGAAATCAACTAGCAAATTGCAAAGCTGAACGGTGTCTCTGACACCGTCTGCGAGTCACTATGGGGTCCCTAAATCCCACCTCATGAACATCAATGATGTGGGTTCCAACTTGCACCACCTTAGCAACTATGGGCACTCACGGGGATGGAGGCCTGCTGGGAACAGCAGAACTCCATAGACGTGACTGCTTTTAAATGAAGCAAGTTATTTTTCACCAAGTGTAGGCCCTTTATCTGAAAGGAAAATGAGCTGCGATTTGTTTAAATTCACAACAATTGATTGTTCGTAATTTACACAATAATTATTGCTCCCCTAGACCACTGGCTGTTTTGTGCAGGAGTATTTTGGTCCACTCACAAAGGTGAAGGTTCACAATGAGGACCCCTTCCAGTCAGCAAGTTGGTTAGCAGCCACTTCAAGTGGATGATAACAGCTACTCACTTTGCAACCACGTACTCGTTAGCAAATGGGATTGCCTAACACTGTGATTTGCAAGTAGGGCTGGTAAACTCCTTTATTTTTTTACTTTAGAAAACCATTTTGCGAATATGTACATGACCACCAATAACATTTCGGATTAGGAAACAGACGTTTGCAACTCACTAACATCAAATTATGCTATTTGCAATGTGGAGACATTTTGCTACATCTGGACCTAGGTACAAACTCAAGTCACAAAAGGTGTTAAGTACGTGTAACATACTGGTTGCTACAGTCCTAGGTACCCTGTTTCACAGTAACATCCCAGTCTTTGTGGGTGGTGTGGGAAGAACAAACAACAATCCCATGATCAATGCACAACCAGGAGTGTACAGAAAGTGCAACAAGCATGTGCCTTCACATACAACACCTATGAAGGGCTAGCAACACGTTGGAGTCAGCCCAACCTTGTCACATCCCAGGTCCACACATGTCAAAATGATATGAGTTAGCCAAACATAACATACTATTAGTGAGGCATGTTTTACAACACACACAGAGGAGGTAGAACACCCATTCACATGATTCAACAGAACACCTAGGCCATTGCACTCAAGTCACACACACTTCGAGGTCACCTTGTGGAAGTACATGCCCCCGGAAGATCCGACCTACAGTGTACACAGTCCATCCTCAACTAGGAAGAAGCACTTGTCATCGAAGCCATGTGCCTAAGCTATCTGGGAGACTGTCAGTCTGATATGCTGACTCAGTTAATGGCAAGTTCCTGACCAAGTCTAACATTGACCAGTGTGTTCAAAATGAGTCATGCTATTCCCAATAGTCGCACTAATTGAATGACCTACTGCCCCTCAATCTGAGAGATGACTAGGGATTGCTTTACCAAAACATTATTCCAATTTGATATCACACCAAAACAACAAAGCCAATGAACGGCCAGCACATCATATCATGAATTGTCCTGAACACACAGTAATCCATCATGCTTCATTTCCAAACAATGTAAATAGCACTTAGGCAACACTCACTGTAGGTATCGGGGTCGTCAAAATGGGCTACCTCACCAACGGTGTACGGGGCTGGTCCACCTGTAAAGCATGAAAGGAAGATTATACTCAGACTGGGTGAACAGACAAATAATTTCTGTTACAATGACAGTGTGTGAATATTACATGGTAATGATACACTTTCACACATGCTCATCCTGCCTGGCTGACTTTGTATTCTAGATTATCATTGGATGAGTCTCCTGCTCCAGTGACACACCCTACTACACTCATGCAGTGGCCAGGACAGTCATGTGTCGTCCAAGTTACTCCTCCATTAGTAGGCCCGAACAATCATGTGATCCATACATCTCAGCATGTGCATCCCAGAGAGAAACATTTCACAACTGGTTCCATGAGGACTGCATGACCACTCACCATCAAACAGGCTATGGGGACAGGTTCAACACACAGCAACCTGACACACATGTGACATATGTGTGGACAACATGACTAACTTCATGTGACGTGAAGGCAACACACAGGTGTTGCATCATCATGTGTTTGCAATTTTCGGTCTAGCTATGGCGTCTACATATGTAGGTATGTTGTTTCTACATGACGTACTCATTGGCCATTATGACCAGTAGAGTACAAATTGAGCAGTTCACGTGTTGCTTTTCAGACACAAATGCAACACTACATTCCATGCAGCTACAGCCATCTGGTATGTGTTGCAAAGATAAGGCATCGGCCTGGTAGCATAGGTCTTCATACACACCCGGCAACAAATACACATTTGGACACATATGTATACCTTTGTAGCGCAGCATTTGCATCATTTTGTGACGCAGAGAGGGGGCTACTTAGCAAAATACTAATAGATGTTGCATTTTACTGCTGTTATTGGGTGTACATGTGTAGCAAAAATGGGGATTTATGTGTATGCCCATTGGCCTAGGTTTCCCTAGTATAACACGCAGTCAGCTACTTATTTTGCAGATTGGCTACCAATCATCACATGTTCACGCACACATTCCTATTATTCCCATGTAATTGATTATTACTCACCAACATAGCCACCAATCCGGAGTCCCAGGTGGTCCAGCAGGTCCTGTTCCCTGGTGATCAGATCTGCCCAGCGGTGTTTGAGTTGATGGACATTCCTCATACTCCCGTAGACCCAGACCAGGTGATGGCGCACCTTCTCCCAACGTATTTTCCTTGCCTCCGTGTGATACCCCTGTATCACACGGCCCCCAGCCTCCAGCATCAGTGGGAGGAAATGGCTTACGAGCCATATGAAGCCCCCCAATTCGTCCTCACCCATCCTGGACAGACGAGGCCTACCTGACATGATGCAAGGTTGAAAAAAGTAACAAAGAAAAATGAAAGAAAAAGTGGGAAATGGGGAAAGGTAGAGGTGTGAAAGAAAAAGAAGAAGGAGAAAAATAGCCCAACTAACACCCCAAACTATGCTACCCACAACAGACTCCCACAGACAATACAAACTATCACAGGTATAGACCAAACAACACTAAACAGACTGAGACAATGTTTGACAACAATAAAAGATTGACACAAAGACAAAATACAAGGCACACAGGACACTAAAGCAGTAAAACACAGGACAACACCTTTCACACAACCACACAGTCTAGATAACTCTGAGACTGCAAAGTGAAAGTGAAAGTCAACTCCCAGTACAGATTTGGTAAACAGGATATCCTATTACATCACTTCCTGCATAAAATGGCCGCCGTTTTTATTTTCGCGTAATGCGTCATATTTTCACGCATACACAGATGTGCGTCATATTTTTTTGACGCATTACAGTGTACATGATGCGGAGTGTAAAAATATGCTAGGAATATTAATATTTCCAATTGTACATGAGATGACCAACATATTGTGCATGTAGCGTCAATTACACCACGCATACATCATGGGCGTCGTTTTTTTTTCACGTACAGTGGTGCACATGATGCGGAGTCAAAAAATATGATATGAATATTAATAATTGATAATGTACATGAGATGACCAACATATTGACCATGTAGCGTCATTTTGACCATGCATACATCATGTGCGTGGTTTTTATTACACGTACAGTGGTGCACATGATGCGGAGTGAAAAAATATGATATGAATATTAATAATTGATAATGTACATGAGATGACCAACATATTGACCATGTAGCGTCATTTTGACCACGCATACATCATGTGCGTGGTTTTTATTACACGTACAGTGGTGCACATGATGCGGAGTGAAAAAATATGATATGAATATTAATAATTGATAATGTACATGAGATGACCAACATATTGTGCATATAGCGTCATTTTGACAACGCATACATCATGTGCGTGGTTTTTATTACACGTACAGTGGTGCACATGATGCGGAGTCAAAAAATATGATATGAATATTAATATTGATAATGTACATGAGATGACCAACATATTGTGCATATAGCGTCATTTTGACCACGCATACATCATGGGCGTGGTTTTTATTACACGTACAGTGGTGCACATGATGCGGAGTCAAAAAATATGATATGAATATTAATATTGATAATGTACATGAGATGACCAACATATTGTGCATATAGCGTCATTTTGACCACGCATACATCATGTGCGTGGTTTTTATTACACGTACAGTAGTGCACATGATGCAGAGTCAAAAATATTGTGGATGTAAATCATAATTTGAAGGTGAAATATCAAGACACTTTTGGATACATTTGTATCTGACTCTGCATTGTGTGCACTCATGTACATGAACAAATTATGACGGCCATGCTGTATGCGTAGAATATGGAGCAAATTGATCCAAATGTCTTCATGTGTTTAGCTTTGGAAAGGTGATTTGTCATGGTAAAACGGTGCGATGTGAGACACATTTGTGTTTGTATCTGACAAATGTCCGTACTTTTATGTATAGACGGCCTTCACACTGTGATGTTTGGGATACGTTAACTAATGTATTGACCATATTTGACAACATATTTGGTGTAATTGCTGATGGCTATTTTGAAATGAGATTTTTGATACCATTATGTATTCCGTCTCCAAAATGTCCCCACCTTTATGATGGGGATGCTTTTATCTGTAGTCCTAACAGGGAGTGGGAGAGTCACTTTCAGTTTTTAGGGGGCTGACCATGTCCCATTATGATTTTGTGTTTCATATTTGTGTAGGACTTGTGACATTGAGGCCACATATGTGCCTTATGCATGTGTTTAGTTCACAAGTACATGATTCCTGTATGTTTTGGGGGTGGTAGAGGTGGAGTTAGTCCCCCAGCACCCTAGGATTTGACCATCCAGAATAGCTACTGTATCCATGGAGTATTTTTATCATCTCCTGGCAAACCTGCAGCAGCGGGCGAATGTAAGGCCATATGGTATGAATGACTGTTGACCATTCATTCATCTCATTAGCCCATTTGACGTTTGCAGTATTGATGATTTGGAGCTAAGTTGCATACCATTTTCATATGACTAAGGGGGTCATTCTGACCGCGGCGGGCGGCGGTCGCCGCCCGCAAAGCGGTTCCCGCCGAAAGACCGCGGCGGTCATTCTGGCTTTCCCACTGGGCTGGCGGGCAACCGCCAAAAGTCCGCCCGCCAGCCCAGCGGGAAACACCCTTCCCACGAGGACGCCGGCTCAGAATGGAGCCAGCCGAGTGGGAAGGTGCGACGGGTGCAGTTGCACCCGTGGCGAATTTCTGTGTCTGCAAAGCAGACACTGAAATTCTTTGTGGGTCCCTCTTACGGGGGCCCCTGCAGTGCCCATGCCATTGGCATGGGCACTGCAGGGGCCCCCAGGGGCCCCGCGGCACCCCCTACCGCCATCCTGTTCCTGGCGGAAGACCCGCCAGGAACAGGATGGCGGTAGGGGGTGTCAGAATCCCCATGGCGGCGGAGCGCGCTCTGCCGCCATGGTGGATTCTCAAGGGCAGCGGGAAGTCCGTTTCTGGCCGCTGCTGAACCGCCGCGGTCAGAATGCCCATCGGTGCACCGCCAGCCTGTTGGCGGTGCTACCGCCGACCTCCGCCAGGGCGGTAATTACCACCAGGGTCCGAATGACCCCCTAAGTTTGCAAGACTCTCAGCGTTCACGATGTGATAATGCGAAGATTGTTTTGCTTGTCTGTGTCCCTTTCTGCATAAACTGGTTTAGTGTCATGTTACAATCTTCCTGCTAGGTTCAAACTGGGACACAACTGTGATGGTCTACTTTCAAATATTAGGTTGGTTGTATGACATATGTGTACATGTGTGTGGGAATGTGGATCCAGTATGACCTGTCTGTGTGTATGTTGTCACTGTAACTTCAAGGTCTCCTCCTGAGTTAGTGGCAGCTGATGTTGTTGCAATTGTGTATTGCTCACATCATACACTTGAGAGAAGCCATTGATGACATGTTCACGTACACATGGATGGTCCCACCCTGTCTCTGAACACGTGTGATGTGACTTTCAAATGATCTCCAATTTTGGGCTGGATGAGAGACTGTTTCAGTTGTTTGGATCCGGCATGTCTAATTGTCACATTTGTACTCTTGTTGGGCTCTGTGTATGGTAATGTAACATGTGACATCCTACCCTCTGTGCATACAGTTGTGATGTTTATTTTTGGTGTGATGATTTTTAATGGCATTCTTGATCAATGAGACGACATTCATCTTCAGCTATTTCAAACTAAAGGTGGTCAGAAATGAATAGGCCAAAGCATAATGTAGTGTTTGTGATCTGTGTTTATTTACAAGTGTGGAATACAAGTGATGATAATGACTTAAGTAAAAAAATTGTTCACAAGCTGTTGGCGCCTACGCACTCCTGCTGCGGTGTTAGGTTGTTCCCCCTCCTGTTGCAGGCCAGCATCCTCCTCATCATCATCCTCAGGCATGTCTGGGTCCGGTTCAAGGAGGGGAATGTTCCTTTGTACACAAATATTGTGTAATATGGCACAAGTGAGTATCATTTTGCATACCATCTCTGGGGAGTATAGTAGGCTTCCGCCAGTGATGTCAAGGCAGCTGAACCTTGACTTTAGGATCCCAAAGGTCCTCTCCACAATGCTGCGTGTCCTCTTGTGGGCGTCATTGTATGCCCGCTCAGCAGCAGTATTTGGGTTCCCATATGGTGTCATTATCCAAGGCTGGATGCCATACCCCTGATCAGCTGAAAGAGAAACACAGAATGGTATCAATTAGATGTAGGAGGCACTGTTGTACGTATCTTTGATGGCAGTAGTTGTGTTGTGTTGTCTGTGACTATTTTGTGTACTAATGTGACAACCTATGGTTGTTGGTGGAAACTTTGGCATTGTTTTTTTTCCTTGGCTGAGCAAGTGTTTGTTGTCTAACTGTTTGTCAGCAGGATGTATTGGTTTCTCAAGTACAGTGTGCCCTCCCTTGCATTGTGACTTGTGACACAGGTGTCCGTGTGTCCTCACTGGGGGTGTGATGATAGTTCCATGCAGAGTTGAAACATGAAAGGGTATTAGAAACGTCCATATGAACATAGCCAGGCCATCCCATCCCTTAAAAGTTATGCATTGTATTAGTGTACAGGTTATTGTGAGACTTCCAATTTGCAAGGTGACATTTAGGCAACCACAGTCATGAATGTCTTCACACTAAGCTGTGGAGTAAATTCAAATGTGTGAGAGGTTCAATGGTGACTTGTGACACATGGCTAGTGATGTGAGTACTTCAGTGTGTTCCTGTCTAGGTGTTGCTATTGTGGTGTATGTGTTGTTTATCCTAGAGGGTTTCTGTGCAGTGAGTATATAAGTAGATTTTTGTCCTTACCAACAAGTAGTCCATTGCCATACCGTCCATCCTGGAAGTGCTGGTTGATGGTGGAGTGACGGAAGATGAATGCATCATGTACACTCCCAGGATATTTAGCCACGATGTTGCTGATCAGTCCTTGGTGATCGACTATGGCCTGCACGTTGATGGAATGTGTGTGCTTCCTGTTGCGGTAGAGGTGTTCACTCGCAGCAGGTGGCACAAGGCGTACGTGTGTGCAGTCGATTGCACCAAGGACGTGCGGAAAGCCACTGATGGCGTAGAACCCCTGTTTTGTTTCCTGCTGCTTCTGAAGTGTGTTAGGGAAGCAGATGTGGCGGGGTGTCAGTCCAATGATGGCATCCAGTACTTTAGGCAGGAATGCGGAGAAAGATGGTTGTGAGATTCCACCAACCAGGGCACCAGTTGTCTGAAAGGAGCCACTTGCCAGCATGTGAAGTACGGCAAGCAGCTTTGTTTCTGTTGGGATAGTGCGTGGAGTTACTAAAGTGGGGGCCAATTGCTGTTCAATATTTGTCAGCAGCTGCTGAATGGCCTGCCAGTTCAACCGGTACCTCTGGATGATGTCTCGTTCCCTGAGGCCATGCAGGGTTGTTCTTGGGCGGAATATCCTCTCCTGCCTTCTGCGCTGTCTTTGGGGTCCCTGCTGTTGTTGTTGTGGCTGCTGTTGTTGCTGCAGGGCTCTGCGTCTACGTGCACGTTGAAGAAAAAGCACCTCCATGTCTCCCTGTTGCTGCTCTGCTGCTCTGTTGTTTGTTCTGTGTGTTCTGATTAAGTACAGGTGTGTTTGCCCCATTTTAACGCCTGCCCTGACCCAGGCGTTAAAATGTCACGCTATTCATGCTTTGCGCCATTTTTTTGCGCCGCCTGCCGCGTGGGAGTGATTTTTGCCCTGGAGCATAAATACCACGCACCGCTATGTGCGTCTGTTTTTAGACGGGAACGCCTTCCTTGCATCTCATTAACGCAAGGAAGGCGTTCACGCAAAAAAATGACGCTATTTGCCAATACTTTGGCGCTAGACGCGTCTAACGCCAAAGTATAAATATGGCGTTAGTTTTGCGCCGAATTTGCGTCGAAAAAAACGACGCAAATTCGGCGCAAACGGAGTATAAATACGGGCCTTAGTAGCACTGACTGCAGGCACAGGACCCATGAGCACAGTGCCGGATGATCTCATCCACAAACCGATTACCGTTTGTGACACAATCATTTCCATTCTTGTGTGCTGTGCATTTTACAACATCAATCTCTTGAGGCATCTGTAAATCTTCAAGTTATTTCATAATCTATTTCCCATTTATTGCGGGGGACCCAGATGATGTCATGACTTCAGCTATGGGGATATTACAACAGCAAGTAACTCCAAACATTGGAAAACTCATTCCTGAGATCATCATTACACCTGAGCCCTGGCACACCATTTCTCCGCCTGTACGTGTAAACAGGCATGGATTCTATCTCTGAGCTTATACTCCTTGCTCCGGTACTGTATTGGCTGCGTTTACATCACAACCGGCTTTTTTAGATCAGTACTTGAAATGTCCCGCACTGGGAAAGTTCATTATAACCCATGGACATGCTACGTCACAAGTTGTCTTCAAAATCTTGGTCTTGAGCAACTATGATCAGATCCAGCCTCTATCAACAGCACCACCACTGACATGGTAAGGGAAGTATTTCTACATAATAAACTTTAAGACATGCATTGGAAAAGCATGTTCCTCTGTCCTACCTTGTAATTTTTGCACTCAAAGTGCACTCTGGGCATGGAACAATATCTGAATAACACCAGTCCTGACACATGCTGCACTTTATATTTAAAATTACGCTATGCATTCTACCCACCAAATCATACACTGCCATATTCTCCAGTGATTGTGCCATCTCCGAGCTTTGTGACTGCACAGTGGATGGGAAGGAGTCTATAGCATACTTGATGCTTTTTTTGCACTAAAACTAAGCATCTTTACACAAAGTGGCTCCTTCCACTGTTTAAACAATTTTCAATTACATCTTGCACAGATGCACTAGCACTATGCACCAGTTCAGACCTGCCAACTATTTACAAGCCTGTGTCTGGCTACACTATGAAATCATTGCTTATTACAAGAAGGGCTCAGAGATATTCCCCTATGGTCACTAATCAACAATAGCCCTACTCACCCAGTATGTTACTGTGTCTTTGTTGATGTATTATATACAACTGAAAATACTTACTACTGTTTTTACACTAATCCTAGTATTTGACAGCTTAAACATGCTAATAATTAATAAAATAACTGAGCCTGCCGATGAGGATTGTGCTTGTAGACAAAATGGACTCAAATATTAGTTGCCTATTTTATGCTGTTTTATCGTGAATCTTTTTATGGTATGGATTAGCATTCACTGTGTAATTTTTAACTGTATATTATAAATGTTTTCTTTGTGCCTTATACTGTAAGCCGTAATGCTATAAACAATAAAGATAATTCATTCAGATACAGACATCATGAATTCCTTTTGTACCACAATGTTCTAAGTTGTGGATGACACCAAAGCAGTACTTACTAGATGTGAAGATGGTAAATTTAATTGGTCTGATACACAGCGAGCCCTGATATGAGGGGCACGAGTGACCAATTTATACCACAGAGGCAGGAAGCCTCCACTACACCCTTCATGGTACAAACAGCATATGCAGCTCTGAAGCTTACCCTGTCATCTCTCAAGCAAGAGCTGTCCACAAACAATGCATAGTTGGACTCAGCAAGAGGTTCATCTTTTATATTGAGTCTTGACTTGATGCACAGTTCTGTCACATCGAGACAGTCATGCTCAACTTCTCTTACATCAGTTTCAGTTTCAGTAAGAAGTATAAATGAGGCTACAGCAGCACATCAAAGTAAAGAGAGGCTATATGCTGCTTGCAGATCAGCAAACGACTGGAAGCCATTTAGGTCAAAGAGATATCCCACCATCAGGATACCTTGTCTCACCCATACTTTACAAAAGGGGTCACGGAAAACCCCCAGAAACACAGGGTTACCCCAAAGTAGTGTTTTCTGATTAATTAATTTCAAAGAGAATTTAGTGCTACAGATGGATACAGTATCCCTCACAAAGTTGAACCTCGCCCTTTTGTAGTAATTAGGGGCTGTGCTTTGATACAGAAAAAGCCAATGTTTGGGACCTAGAGCCAGGCCATAGCCTAAAACCAATGCATCTGGGTCGACTATGGTAAGCAGGTTACGTAGATGACCAGCAAAAGCAGCCCAAAATATAACTTGAAATCTGGAATACAGCATCCATTTGAGGACATCCTCATTCCTCACTCCTCATCCCTACTTCTTATCCCTGCTTCTCATCCATCATTCCTACTTCTCTTCCATCATCCCTACGTCTCATCCATCATTTATTATCCCTACTTCTCATCCATCATATATTATCCCTACTTCTCATCCATCATCCCTACTTCTCTTCCATCATCCCTACTTCTCATCCCTGCGTCTCATCCCTGCTTCTTATCCATCATCCCTACTTCTCATCCGTCATCCCTGCTTCTCTTCCATCATCCATACTTCTCATTCTTCATCCCTACTTCTCATCCATCATCCCTACTTCTCATCCATCATACATCATCCCTACTTCTCATCCATCACCCCTACTTCTCATCCATCATCCCTGCTTCTCTTCCATCATCCCTACTTCTCATCCATCATCCCTACTACTCATCCCTCATCCCTGCTTCTCATCCATCATACATCATCCCTACTTCTCACTTTTCATCCATCATCCCTACTTCTCATCCATCATACATCATCCCTACTTCTCATCCATCATCTCTGCTTCTCATCCATCATACATCATCCCTACTTCTCATCCATCATCCCTACTTCTCATCCCCCATCCCTGCTTCTCATCCCTACTTCTCATCCATCATTCCTACTTCTCATGCCTCAGCCATCATCCCTACTCCTCATCCATCATCCGTCATCCCTCAGTCATACCAACACATTTTCAGTTTTGTGAAACATACCTTCACACTGATTGGTTAGGAACAGCCAATCAGAGTTATGAGAGAGAGCTGCATTCTTACAGCTCTGCTGGTTTGGGAAATACAAGGAGCCCACAGCTAGGGCCATAAATCAGCACTTGGAGAAAGGGTTATGCAGTTCATCGAAAATCTTTCTGGTTTCAGAAAAGAAAAAAAACAGCTCTCAGAGATAAAAGCAGCCTTAGATGTAAACATGTTATTTGTTACAAATAAAAAGCAGGCTCAGATTTAAACATTTTATTTGTTTCAAATAAAAATGAAACCAGAAAAGGTTTGGATGAATTGGATTGGACTGTCACCAGAGTTGATTTTAAACATTTTGGGGGTCATTCTGAATGACCGCCAGGGCCAACGACCATAGAAGCACCGCCAACAGGCTGGCGGTGCTTCCTGGCCAATTCTGACCGCGGCGGTAAAGCCGCGGTCAGAAAAGGGAAACCGGCGGTTTCCCGCCGGTTTTCCCCTGGCCAAAGGAATCCTCCATGGCGGCGCTGCAAGCAGCGCCGCCATGGAGATTCCGACCCCCTTCCCGCCAGCCTGTTCCTGGCGGTTTACACCGCCAGGAAAAGGCTGGCGGGAACGGGTGTCGTGGGGCCCCTGGGGGCCCCTGCACTGCCCATGCCAGTGGCATGGGCAGTGCAGGGGCCCCTAACAGGGCCCCAGCAAGATTTTCAGTGTCTGCTTGGCAGACACTGAAAATCGCGACGGGTGCCACTGCACCCGTCGCACCTCAGCAAATCCGCCGGCTCCATTCGGAGCCGGCTTCATCTTTGCTGGGGCTTTCCCGCTGGGCCGGCGGGCGATCTTTTGCAGATCGCCCGCCGGCCCAGCGGGAAAGTCGGAATGCCCCCCGCGGTCATCTGACAGCGGGGCGGTGTTTGGGCGGTTGACCCCCTTTGTTTCTACATATGAAACTGAAACCAGAAAGTTTTTCGGTTGAACTGTAGATGACCTGTATAACCCTTTCTCCAAGAGCTGATTTATGAACCAGGCTGCGCACTCCTTGTATTTCCCAAACCACCAGAGCTTTCTGCAGAGGCCTGTGCAAACAGAAAAACACTGAGTTAAATAAAATGAAATATTGGGCAGCCTTGAATTCACTGGAAACAAACACACAGTTGCATTTCGTCTCCTCCCTCTTCACCCACCATGTGAGTGTTTTTCATTGAAATAGAATGCAGCTCTCTCTCATAAATCTGATTGGCTGTTCCCAACCAATCAGTGTGAAGGTGTGTTTCACAAAACTTAAAATGTGTTGGTATGACTGAGGGATGAGGAATGAGGAGTAGGGATGATGGATGAGGAGTAGCGATGATGCCTGAGGCATGAGAAGTAGGAATGATGGAAGATGGATGAGAAGTAGGGATGAGAAGCTGGGGTGAGGGGTGAGAAGCAGGGATGAGGGATTAGAAGCAGGGATGAGGGATTAGAAGAAGGGATGATGGAAGAGAGGTAGGGATGAGAAGCAGGGATGAGAAGTAGGGATGATGGATGAGAAGCAGGGATGATGGATGAGAAGTAGGGATGATGTATGATGGATGAGAAGTAGGGATGATGGCTGAGAAGTGAGAAGTAGGGATGATGTATGATGGATGAGAAGCAGGGATGATGGAAGAGAAGCAGGGATGATGGATGAGAAGTAGGGGTGATGGATGAGAAGTAGGGATGATGTATGATGGATGAGAAGTAGGGATGATGGATGAGAAGTAGGGATGATGGAAGAGAAGCAGGGATGATGAGTGAGAAGTAGAGATGATGGATGAGAAGCAGGGATGAGACGCAGGGATGAGAAGTAGGGATGATGGAAGAGAAGTAGGGATGGTGGAAGAAGTATGAATGATGGATGAGAAGTATGAATGAGAAGTAGGGATGATATATGATGATGAGAAGTAGGGATGATGGATGAGAAGTAGGGATGACATATGATGATGATGATAAGTAAGGATGATGGATGAGAAGTAGGGATGATGGAAGAGAAGCAGGGATGATGGATGAGAAGTAGGGATGATGGATGAGAAGCAGGGTTCAGAAGTAGGGATGAGGAGTGAGGAATGAAGATGTCCTAAAATGGATGCTGTACTGGAAGCTGTAGGCCCCCCGTCTATATGGATACTTAATTCAGCTTATAGAACGCCTTGCCTGTTTAAAGCCCCAGCTAAAACTATGCATGACGCCGTCTAAATTCTTAAAAAATGTGTTTGGAACTCTTTTTTTTTTTTTTTTAAATATCTTTTATTGCGTTTATAACAAATAACAATTGAAATACGAAAATGGTCCCCAACAAAATGCTTAGTCCCCCCTCCCCCGTCTGGCACTTAGTGCCACAATTACAGTTCTTGATACGACAGATCTCTGTAACCAGACGGTGATTCATAGTTCCATGCTATTTTATGTGGTACTTGTGGTTGTCTGTTTGGAATCTGAGTCAGTGGTAGGAGTATCATCCTCTGAAGTGGGAGCGTCTATGGTTCTTAGGTTTTCCAACATCGAATCCCATTGTGTGGCATTGTCTCTAGGTCTTTGTCCCTGTAGAGCTTCTTTCAGTAGCACTGTGCTCTCCGTCTCAGCCATTTCTCAAGTGCACCTTGCCACCTGTTTACTTGGGGCCGCCCGGGTCTTTCCAATGCGAAGTTATCTCTCTCTTTGCCAGTATCAGTGCCAAGTCTGTAAATCTGCTGGATATTTTATGAGCTGAGGGGCTGGGGAAGTCCCCCAAGATTGCCACTAAAGGGGTTGGTGAGAGTGATCTTTCCGTGCAGGTAGATATCTTCCTGAATACTTCTGCCCAGTATAGATTGATTTGTGGGCAGCTGCACAACATGTGCATTAGGTCTGCTGCTATTTTAGCGCATCGGGGGCAACTGGAGTTGTTTGTGTTGTATAGTTTGGATATTAATTGGGGTGTTAAATAGGCTCTGTGAAAAATGTATACGTTTATCAATTTGAACCTTGCATTTCTAGATACAGAGTAAACATGTGAGGTAATCCTAGCCCATTGGTTGTCATCCAGTATAGTGTCCAGACCTGCCTGCCATTTGGATTTGAGTTTGTCCTGTGGTAAACACGTGCTGTTCTGTATGGACTTATATATTCCCGAGATCAACCCCTTTTGATCCCCTATTGAGCATAGGAGGCTACAGCTTCCGTGAGTAGGCGGTTCGCATGATTTTGTGCCCCATAATTTTTTAATAGTTCTAATTAAAGCACTATGGGTGAGGAACAAGCCGGACGGGAGGGTGAATCGATCTTGTAGTTCTACATAGGAGCTAAGTTTTCCGTTATTAAATAAGTCTCCTAGTTTCGTGATGTTATATGCTATTAATTTGTTAGTGTGCATAGCGATAGGACCCCTAGGAAGGTGGTTTAAGGATATCAGGGGAACTTCGGACGCATAAGGGGTCTTTGTGTGGGTGCGTTTTAGGCACTGTTCCCGCAGTGTCTCGTTGCTTCCCATTCTATCGGGAGTTGTTGTTTTGTTTTTATGGGGTTCACTAGAATATTTAGGATTTTTCCTATTGGGCAATTTAGCAGTAATTGCAAGTCTTTTGTGACTGGGGTATTGGTAATCAATTTTGCTAACCATTGTAGTTGCCCCGCCCAGTAGTAGATTTCTAGGTCTGGGGCAGCTAGGCCTCCTTCTGTGGTGGGTCTTTGAAGAGTTCGGAGTGCTATTCTGTGCCTGCTAGGTCCCCAAATAAAACTCGCAGCTAAAGACTCTATATTTTTAACACTGTTTTCGGGATTATTAGTGGGATAGTGGAGAAGCAGTATAGTAGTCTTGGCAATGCTATCATTTTGAGTAGGGCGATTCTCCCAAAGACCGTTAGGGGTAGGGTGCTCCAGAAGTGCATACAAGCCTTAATTCCCCTGATTGTTCCATGTATATTCCCCTCTAATAGGTCATCCACCTTGTGGTAAATGTTAATTCCTAGATATTTAAATGTGTTTGGAGACCAGGGTAGACCTTTAGTATCTGTGGGTTCTGGAGTACCTTTTAGCAGTGGAAAAATTGAGGGTTTTCTCCAATTGATTCGAAGTCCTGACGCTATTCCAAAATTTTCTAGCATATCTATTGCTCCAGGTAGATCTGCTTCTAGGTTCTTAAGAAATAGGAGCATGTCGTCTGCGTAAAGGGCGATATAATGTGTCCAACTATTAATTGGGATACCCTCAAAGCATTTTTTGGATCTAGCCGTTTGAGCAAGAGGTTCCACTGCCATCGCAAACAGGAGGGGGGGTAATGGACAGCCTTGTCTGGTCCCTCTACCCACTGAGAAAGGGTCAGATATTGTGATGCCTGTGCGCACTCTAGCTGTGGGATTGGTATATAATAGCTTTGTCCATCGGGTGAAACCTTCACCTAGTCCAAGTTTTAACATGACCTGTTCTAGGTAGTCCCACCTCAGGCTATCAAAGGCTTTTTCTATGTCTATTGATACTATCGCTGTTTGAGGCATAGATGAGGGCATCAAGTGCAGCACCGAGATCAGGCGTCTAATGTTCTGCGCTGTGCTGTGCTGAGGGATAAATCCCAACTGGTCTTGGTGGATCAGTGAGGACATGAAGGGTAAGAGTCTGTTAGCTAAGATCTGGCTTAGTATTTTATAATCTAGGTTTAACATGGACAGTGGGCGGTAGGAACGGACATCTGTGGGCGGTTTTTCTGGCTTTAGTAAAGGGATCATTATGGCCTCGTTGGTTGACTGGGGCAACCTATTATTATGCCATGCCTCTGTATATAATGCACAGAGCTTTGGAGCTAGTATGTCCTGATATAGTAGATAAAACTCCATAGGGAGTCCATCTTTACCCCTCGCCATGCCTTGTATTGCTGTTTTGATTTCTGCAATTGTTATAGGGGCAGCCAGGGACTCACATTCTACAGCTCCTAATTTAGGTAGTGCGAGAGCTTCCAGCTCCATGATCTGGGTGTATTGATGGTCTCACTAGGGGGTGCATATAGTGTTGAATAATATTCAAAGAAGCAAGTATTTATTTCATTTTGGCTGAGCACTCTGCCACCTGGGGGTCTTTCAATTTCGACTATGGTTGTTTGCTGCTTGGACTGTTTGGCAAGCCATGCCAAAAGGGCACCAGCTTTGTCCCCTTCAGCATGTTGTCTGCCTAGGTACTGCTTATAGTCAAAGCGAGACAGCCTAGTGTTCTCTTCAGATATTTTGGTTTTGGTTTCGTTCAGAAGGGGGGTTAGCTCAGGATGTGTAGGGTGCCTACGCTCAATGTCTCTGAGGGAGTCCTCAAGCCTTTTTATTTTGGATTCAATTGATTTTCAGACCCCGATACCCTCACCGATACAGTTTCCCCTGGTTACTATCTTGAAAGCTTCCCATTCGAGTGATCTAGAGGTTGCTGTTCCTGTGTTTTGCTTGAAGTATTCTTCAATGTTTTTGTGTAGTAAATGTTTAAATGCTTCGTCTCCGAGAGCCTCCGCTCTAAGACGCCAAGTAGGGATCAGTGGTCTCTCTCTACTCCATGCCAATAAAACTAATAGGGGATTATGGTCTGATATGGTGCGGCTCAGGTATTCGGCTGCTACCACTGTGGTTTGTATTTCTGGGGATATTAATACTGTGTCTAGTCTGACGTGTAGGTCATGCACTACCGAGTAATAAGAATAGTCCCTGCTGTGTGGGTTAAGTTGTCTCCAACAGTCTCCTAATTGCCAGTGCTGTTGCCATTCTGTAAATGCTTTTGCGGGTTTTACAGTTTGCGATTGTAATAGAGGAGGGTGCGATCTATCCACGTTAATATCAGCTATGCAATTGAAGTCTCCACCAATTACTTTCGAGCCCGCCAGGGTTAGACCTAATTCCTGAGATAATCTATCAAAGAATTTCCTTTGCTCTAAGCTTGGGGCATATAGGCCTCTGATGGTTATTTCTCTTCCATCTAGTCTTCCAGTGACCATGACATCCCTCCCATCTTTATCTATGATTGTGTGCAGTGCTTGAAATGGTACCCCTGGGCGGATCCACATCAGTACTCCCCTAGCAAACGCTGAGTAACTAGTGGCGAACGTTTGGCCTCTCCATCTTTTTTTAAGTGCTGCAACCTCTTGTTCAAGTAGATGTGTTTCTTGCAGTAGAGCTATGTGTACCCCCCTGCGTTTGAGATAGTTATATACTTTATACCACTTGGACATATTATTTAGACCTCTGACGTTCCAGGTTATTATTTTATATTTTGAGGCCATAGTTTGTGATAGTCAAATTGTAGGTTGTGGGGAGGGAAAAACCGTTGGTGTGATCTGCTATTATATTTATCTGCCAAGGATCTAGATCGAGAGTTATTCGTCGTTTTTAGGACCAGTGCACGAATTCCCCCTAAACCTGTGTGAGTAAACTTAAATCCCAACTCCCACTCCCCAGGACCGGTTACTAGAACTCTCCCCGTCCAAACCATTAACATTTCTAATCTAAAGACCTATAGGTGGGTGGCGTGTCAGAGACCGAGAGCTCCCGCCCTGAGCTGCTCCCGGGGCCCGGCTGCATTATGGTTAAGCCCCTCTAAGATCTGCCTATAATGTGATTTTGTCAGCTGGCAGAAGTGGTCTTTGCTAGATATACGGTCGGTGACATTAGGTTTGCATAAGTGCTCACGGACAGTTCAGTCTACTCACGAAGGGGTCATATAATTTCTTCTGAGGTTCCTCACGTTATTTTAGGTAGGCTAATGGCAGTGTCCTGCGAGGATATTGAAGAACCTCCGCAACTTGAGTCAGGGTCCAAGATACTGCCAGAGGTCCGAGATTGAGGGCATTTCCCCCCACTCAGTGCTGCGGCCGTGTCAAATCAAATCAAATCATTAACATTTATAAAGCGCGCTACTCACCCGTGCGGGTCTCAAGGCGCTAGGGGAAAGGGTGGGTTACTGCTGCTCGAAAAGCCAGGTTTTTAGGAGTCTCCGGAATGCGGAGTGGTCCTGGGTGGTCCTGAGGCTGGTGGGGAGGGAGTTCCAGGTCTTGGCTGCCAGGAATGAGAAAGACCTCCCACCCGCCGTGGAGCGGCGGATGCGAGGGACGGCAGCGAGCGCGAGGCCAGAAGAACGGAGGAGGCGGGTGGGGACGTAGAAGCTGAGGCGTCGGTTGAGGTATTCCGGTCCCTTGTTGTGGAGGGCTTTGTGTGCGTGGGTGAGAAGTCGAAAGGTGATCCTTTTGCTGACTGGGAGCCAATGCAGGTGTCTGAGGTGTGCGGAGATGTGGCTGTTGCGGAGTACGTCGAGGATGAGGCGGGCCGAGGCGTTTTGAATGCGTTGCAGGTGATTTTGGAGTTTGGTGGTGGTCCCAGCGTAGAGGGTGTTGCCGTAGTCCAGGCGGCTCGTGACGAGGGCGTGGGTCACGGTTTTTCTAGTGTCGGCGGGGATCCAGCGGAAGATCTTGCGGAGCATGCGGAGAGTGAGGAAGCAGGCAGAGGACACGGCGTTGACTTGCTTGGTCATGGTGAGAAGGGGGTCCAAGATGAAGCCGAGGTTGCGGGCGTGGTCTGTGGGGGTCGGTGCGGTGCCAAGGGCCGTGGGCCACCAGGAGTCGTCCCAGGCGGACGGGGTGTTGCTGAGGATGAGGACTTCCGTTTTGTCAGGGTTCAGCTTTAGGCGGCTGAGCCTCATCCAATCTGCGACGTCCTTCATACCCTCTTGTAGGTTGGTCTTGGCGCTGGCGGGGTCCTTGGTGAGGGAGAGTATAAGTTGGGTGTCGTCGGCGTAGGAGGTGATGATGATGTCGTGCTTGCGTACGATGTTGGCGAGGGGGCTCATGTAGACATTGAAGAGTGTCGGGCTGAGCGATGAGCCTTGAGGTACGCCGCAGATGATCTCGGTGGGGTCTGAGCGAAACGGTGGGAGGTAAACTCTTTGGGAACGGTTTGAGAGGAAGGAGGCGATCCAGTCCAGGGCCTGGCCTTGGATCCCGGTGAAGCGAAGGCGGGTGATTAGGGTGCGGTGACAGACGGTGTCGAAGGCCGCCGAGAGGTCGAGGAGGATGAGGGCGACTGTTTCACCGTTGTCCATCAGGGTTCTGATGTCGTCTGTGACTGAGATGAGAGCGGTTTCCGTGCTGTGGTTGGTTCGGAATCCAGTTTCTGAAGGGTCGAGCAGGTTGTTGTTTTCCAGGAAGGTGGTCAGCTGTTTGTTGACGGTCTTCTCTATTACCTTGGCTGGGAAAGGCAGGAGAGAGATGGGGCGGACATTTTTCAGGTCGCTCGGGTCAGCCGTAGGTTTCTTTAGGAGGGCGTTGACTTCGGCGTGTTTCCAGCATTCCGGGAAGGTAGCAGAAGAAAAAGAAGAGTTGATGACGGCCTGGAGGTGCGGGGCGATGATGTCGTCGGCTTTATTAAAGATGAAGTGAGGGCAGGGGTCCGAAGGGGCGCCGGAGTGGATAGAGTTCATGATGGATTTGGTTTCTTCAGTGTTGATGTGGGTCCAGTTATTGAGGGTGAAGGCCGGGGGTGCGGGTTCCGTGATGTTAGGTTGGGTCTGATGTCCGAAGCTGTCGTGGAGGTCGCTGATCTTGCGGTGGAAGAAGGTGGCGAGGGATTCGCACAAATCCTGTGAGGGCGTGACGGCGTTTGCGTTGGGGTTGGAGAACTCCTTGACGATGCTGAAAAGTTCTCTGCTGTTGTGGCTGTTTTTGTCCAGTCTGTCGGTGAAAAAGTTCCTTTTGGCAGCGCGGATCAGGTGGTGGTGTTCGCGGGTAGCGTTCTTGAGGGCGGTCATGTTGTCAGCGGTGTGGTTCTTGCGCCAGGCCTTCTCGAGGGCGCGACAAGTTTTCTTTGATTCTCTGAGGGTGTCAGAGAACCAGAGAGGTTTCTTGGTGTTGGTCTGTCGATGCGTGCATTTGAGGGGAGCAAGGTTGTCTGCGCAGTTGGAGATCCAGTTTGTGAGGCTGAGGGCTGCTTCGTTGGGGTCGGTGGTGAGGGTGGGTTGGTTGGCGGCGAGTGCGGAGAGGAGTTGCTCTTCGGGGATCTTGTTCCACTGTCGACGAGGGATGGGTTGAGTGCAGAGGTGGCGGGTCTCGCGTCGGAATGTGAAGTGGACACAGCTGTGGTCGGTCCAGTGTAGAGCGGAGGTGTGGCTGAAGAAGATGTGTTTGCTGGCGGAGAAGATAGGGTCGAGCGTGTGTCCGGCGATGTGGGTGGTGGTGTTCACCAGTTGCATGAGGCCGAGGTTGGCGAGGTTGTCGAGCAGGGCGGTGGTGTTGGGGTCGTTGTTCTGTTCCAGATGGAAGTTGAGGTTGCCTAGGAGGATGTAGTCCGGCGAGGCGAGGGCGTGCGGGGAGATGAAGTCGGCGATGGCGTCGCTGAAAGGGGCGCGCGGTCCGGGGGGACGGTAGACGAGGGATCCTCTGAGGGTGGTCCTGGGGTCAGTGCGAATTTGAAAATGCAGATGTTCAGCGGCGAGAGGGGTGTCTTCGGTGGAGGTGGTGACGCTGATGGAGTCTTTGAAGACGATGGCAATGCCTCCTCCTACTTGGTTGGTGCGGTCTTTTCTGGAGATCTTGTAGCCTTCGGGGATGGCAGTGGCGATGTCTGGAGCTGATGAGGCGTTCATCCAGGTTTCCGTGATGAAGGCGACGTCCGGAGCTGTGGAGTCCAGGACGTCCCAGAGTTCAACGGCATGCTTGTGGACAGAGCGAGCATTGACCAGGATGCACTTGAGGTGGTTGATGGCGCGTGGGCTGGTGGTCGTGGTAGTTGCGTGGTGGAAGATGCGTTTGCAGGAGTTACAGGCGAAGGGTCCATGGGTGCGCTTGGGGTGGGCTTGGAAGCAGGTGTTGGAGCGCCCGGGGTTGAGGGCGTGGAGGGTGGTGGGGTCGTAGCGGGTCAGCGGGGCAGGGGAGGGCTGGGGACCAGGGGTCGTGGCGCTGGGCGCGGGCCAGGCGCGGACGGGCGCAGACGGGCTTGCCTCTGGCGCACCTCTGGCACGCCAGCGGCGTGCCCGCTGCGCGCGATCGCGCAGCGGCCGCCATAAGAGGGAGGAGGGGGGGAGGGGTCAGCTGGGGGCGAATGGGAGCTGGGGGGCGGGGGCGTGCAGGAGGTCACGGCGGGAAAGCGCGAGGGAGGGGGGACAGGTAGATTGAGAAGAGCTGGGGGAGGGGGGTTTAAGGGTGGAGGGGGGTGAGTGTTAGAGTTTTAGGAGAATAGGGAGATAGATAGGAGTAGGGTTGAAAAGATAGGGGAGGGGGGGTGGTAGAGGTGGGTGAGGGTGAGAGGTAGAGTGAGAGGATAGGGAGATAGGTAACTGAGGGGGTGTCGGGACGTGGGGGGAGAGATAGGGAAATAGATAGATGGAGAGATAGGTGGAGAGATAGAAAAATAGGTAGATAGGAGGAGGGGGTGAGTGAGGGAGTTAGGTGGAGAGATAGGTAGAGGAGTGAGGGAGGCAGGTAGCGAAAGGGTAGATGTGGGTGATAGTGAGAGATAGGTGGAGAGATAGAGGGTGGTGAGGCAGGAGCAGGAGGGCAGAGACAGGGGCAGGAAGAGACAGGAGTCGGAGAGGACCGAAGAACAGAGGAAGCGAAGAACACAGAAGACCGGAAGAACACAGAAGAACCGAAGAACACAGAAGAACAGAAGAGAAGAACACAGAAGAACAGAAGAACACAGAAGAACAGAAGAACACAGAAGAACAGAAGAGAAGAACACAGAAGAACAGAAGAACACAGAAGAACAGAAGAACACAGAGGAAGATGCAGGGGACGAAGAAGCAGAAGAGCAGACGAACAGAAGATCAACAAAGAAGATACAGAAGACGAAGAGCAGAAGGCAGAAGACCACAGAGCAAGATGAGGAAGAAGAGAGGCGACAGGAGAGGCTGAGGAGCACACAGAAGAAGAGAGAAGACGGGGAGAAGAAGAGTGCAGAAGAAGATTGCAGAGGAGGAGCGAGGAGGAAGAGACAGAGAGGAGGAAAAGAAGCAGGAGCAGGAGAGAGGGTGAGTAACGCGGGGCAGGGCGAGGGACTGGGAGGTGGGGGGTACTTACTGTGAGGTGGGTCTCAGGAACTCAGGAACCTGGAGGAGCTGGAGGAGCTGCAGCGGCAGGGGGAGCGACCTACCCTTGGGTCAAGGGTCGCTACCACTGTCGCGCAGCGGCCGCCATAAGAGGGAGGAGGGGGGGGGGGTCAGCTGGGGGCGAATGGGAGCTGGGGGGTGGGGGCGTGCAGGAGGTCGCGGCGGGAAAGCGCGAGGGAGGGGGGACAGGTAGAGTGAGAAGAGCTGGGGGAGGGGGGTTTAAGGGTGGAGGGGGGTGAGTGTTAGAGTTTTAGGAGAATAGGGAGATAGATAGGAGTAGGGTTGAAAAGATAGGGGAGGGGGGTGGTAGAGGTGGGTGAGGGTGACAGGTTGAGTGAGAGGATAGGGAGATAGGTAACAGAGGGGATGTCGGGACGGGGGGAGAGATAGGGAAATAGATAGATGGAGAGATAGGTGGAGAGATAGAAAAAATAGGTAGATAGGAGGAGGGGGTGAGTGAGGGAGTTAGGTGGAGAGATAGGTAGAGGAGTGAGGGAGGCAGGTAGCGAAAGGATAGATGTGGGTGATAGTGAGAGATAGGTGGAGAGATAGAGGGGGGTGAGGCAGGAGCAGGAGGGCAGAGACAGGGGCGGGAAGAGATAGGAGTCGGAGAGGACCGAAGAACAGAGGAAGCGAAGAACACAGAAGACCGGAAGAACACAGAAGAACAGAAGAGAAGAACACAGAGGACCGGAAGAACACAGAAGAACCGAAGAACACAGAAGAACAGAAGAGAAGAACACAGAAGAACAGAAGAACACAGAAGAACAGAAGAACACAGAAGAACAGAAGAGAAGAACACAGAAGAACAGAAGAACACAGAAGAACAGAAGAACACAGGGGAAGATGCAGGGGACAAAGAAGCAGAAGAGCAGACGAACAGAAGATCAACAAAGAAGATGCAGAAGACGAAGAGCAGAAGGCAGAAGACCACAGAGCAAGATGAGGAAGAAGAGAGGCGACAGGAGAGGCTGAGGAGCACACAGAAGAAGAGAGAAGACGGGGAGAAGAAGAGTGCAGAAGAAGATTGCAGAGGAGGAGCGAGGAGGAAGAGACAGAGAGGAGGAAAAGAAGCAGGAGAGAGGGTGAGTAGCGCGGGGCAGGGCGAGGGGCTGGGAGGTGGGGGATACTTACTGTGAGGTGGGTCTCAGGAACTCAGGAACCTGGAGGAGCTGGAGGAGCTGCAGCGGCAGGGGGAGCGACCTACCCTTGGGTCAAGGGTCGCTACCACTGTCGCGCAGCGGCCGCCATAAGAGGGAGGAGGGGGGGGAGGGGTCAGCTGGGGGCGAATGGGAGCTGGGGGCGGGGGCGTGCAGGAGGTCGCAGCAGGAAAGCGCGAGGGGGGGACAGGTAGAGTGAGAAGAGCTGGGGGAGGGGGGTTTAAGGGTGGAGGGGGGTGAGTGTTAGAGTTTTAGGAGAATAGGGAGATAGATAGGAGTAGGGTTGAAAAGATAGGGGAGGGGGGTGGTAGAGGTGGGTGAGGGTGAGAGGTAGAGTGAGAGGATAGGGAGATAGGTAACAGAGGGGGTGTCGGGACGGGGGGGAGAGATAGGGAAATAGATAGATGGAGAGATAGGTGGAGAGATAGAAAAATAGGTAGATAGGAGGAGGGGGTGAGTGAGGGAGTTAGGTGGAGGGATAGGTAGAGGAGTGAGGGAGGCAGGTAGCGAAAGGGTAGATGTGGGTGATAGTGAGAGATAGGTGGAGAGATAGAGGGGGGTGAGGCAGGAGCAGGAGGGCAGAGACAGGGGCGGGAAGAGACAGGAGTCGGAGAGGACCGAAGAACAGAAGAACCGAAGAACACAGAAGACCGGAAGAACCCAGAAGAACAGAAGAGAAGAACACAGAAGAACCGAAGTACACAGAAGAACAGAAGAACACAGAAGAACAGAAGAACACAGAGGATGATGCAGGGGACGGAGAAGCAGAAGAGCAGAGGAACAGAAGATCAACAAAGAAGATACAGAAGACGAAGAGCAGAAGGCAGAAGACCACAGAGCAAGATGAGGAAGAAGAGAGGCGACAGGAGAGGCTGAGGAGCACACAGAAGAAGAGAGAAGACGGGGAGAAGAAGAGTGCAGAAGAAGATTGCAGAGGAGGAGCGAGGAGGAAGAGACAGAGAGGAGGAAAAGAAGCAGGAGAGAGGGTGAGTAGCGCGGGGCAGGGCGAGGGGCTGGGAGGTGGGGGGTACTTACTGTGAGGTGGGTCTCAGGAACTCAGGAACCTGGAGGAGCTGGAGGAGCGGCAGGGGGAGCGACCTACCCTTGGGTTCAAGGGTCGCTACCACTGTTGCGCAGCGGCCGCCATAAGAGGGAGGAGGGGGGGAGGGGTCAGCTGGGGGCGAATGGGAGCTGGGGGCGGGGGCGTGCAGGAGGTCGCGGCGGGAAAGCGCGAGGGAGGGGGGGACAGGTAGAGTGAGAAGAGCTGGGGAGAGGGGTTTAAGGGTAGAGGGGGGTGAGTGTTAGAGTTTTAGGAGAATAGGGAGATAGATAGGAGTAGGGTTGAAAAGATAGGGGAGGGGGGGTGGTAGATGTGGGTGAGAGGTAGAGTGAGAGGATAGGGAGATAGGTAACAGAGGGGGTGTCGGGACGGGGGGAGAGATTGGGAAATAGATAGATGGAGAGATAGGTGGAGAGATAGAAAAATAGGTAGATAGGAGGAGGGGGTGAGTGAGTGAGGGAGTTAGGTGGAGAGATAGGTAGAGGAGTGAGGGAGGCAGGTAGCGAAAGGGTAGATGTGGGTGATAGTGAGAGATAGGTGGAGAGATAGAGGGGGGTGAGGCAGGAGCAGGAGGGCAGAGACAGGGGCGGGAAGAGACAGGAGTCGGAGAGGACCGAAGAACAGAGGAAGCGAAGAACACAGAAGACCGGAAGAACACAGAAGAACAGAAGAGAAGGACACAGAAGACCGGAAGAACACAGAAGAATAGAAGAGAAGAACACAGAAGACCGGAAGAACACAGAAGAACCGAAGAACACAGAAGAACAGAAGAGAAGAACACAGAAGAACAGAAGAACACAGAAGAACCGAAGAACACAGAAGAACAGAAGAGAAGAACACAGAAGAACAGAAGAACACAGAAGAACAGAAGAACACAGAAGAACAGAAGCGAAGAACACAGAAGACCGGAAGAACACAGAAGAACAGAAGAGAAGGACACAGAAGACCGGAAGAACACAGAAGAACAGAAGAGAAGAACACAGAGGACCGGAAGAACACAGAAGAACCGAAGAACACAGAAGAACAGAAGAGAAGAACACAGAAGAACCGAAGAACACAGAAGAACAGAAGAACACAGAGGAAGATGCAGGGGACGAAGAAGCAGAAGAGCAGACAAACAGAAGATCAACAAAGAAGATACAGAAGACGAAGAGCAGAAGGCAGAAGACCACAGAGCAAGATGAGGAAGAAGAGAGGCGACAGGAGAGGCTGAGGAGCACACAGAAGAAGAGAGAAGACGGGGAGAAGAAGAGTGCAGAAGAAGATTGCAGAGGAGGAGCGAGGAGGAAGAGACAGAGAGGAGGAAAAGAAGCAGGAGCAGGAGAGAGGGTGAGTAGCGTGGGGCAGGGCGAGGGGCTGGGAGGTGGGGGGTACTTACTGTGAGGTGGGTCTCAGGAACTCAGGAACCTGGAGGAGCTGGAGGAGCTGCAGCGGCAGGGGGAGTGACCTACCCTTGGGTCCACTGCGTCTCGCATCTCTTGGAGGGATTGGTGTCTTGGGGGGCTGCCACTGTGACTCGCTTGGATGATCTGCTGCGTTTCCTGCCTGGTTTGCAGGGGGTTCCGGAGGGGGGGGTTAAATTGGTGATGTTCAGGGTTTCCAGCCATTCCTCCACCAGTTGCAGCGACAAGAAGAACTGCGCTTTGCCCTCATATTCTACTCTGAGCTTGGCGGGGAAGAGCATCGCATATTTTATACCGTTCTCGCGCAGTGTGCGTTTGGATTGGTTGAAAGTGGCCCTTTGTGCCTGTGTTTCTTTGGTGAAGTCTGGGAAAATCATAACTCGTTGATTATTGCATCTGATTTCGCCAAGTTGATGTGATTGTGAAAGTATATAGTCTCTGTCTTTATAATGCAACAACTTCGCTACAATAGGTCGGGGTCTAGCTCCTGGAGGTGGCATCCTGTTGGGTACCCTATGGGCTCTTTCTATCGCAAAAAAGGTTGAGAGGCCTTCTGTGGTTACTGTATTCCTGATCCAATTTTCCAGAAATGATTCCATGTTGATTGCTGAGGATTCTGAGCCTTCTGGTACCCCAATCAGTCTGAGATTGCTCCTGCGTGCTCGACTTTCAGCATCTTCTGCTCTGGTTTCCAAGGTTTTAATCCGGGTGGTAAGATCCGTCAGCACTGTTGATGCTGATTGCTGTGTGAGAGTCACAGTTGCGAGGGATTTTTCGTTCGTACCCACTCTATCTTTTAGTTTACGGTGGTCATCTCGCAGTAATGAGAGGTCCGTTGCTAGATTGTCAATTTTTTGCTCAAGTGCTTCACGGGATTCTTTAATGGCTAGAAGGACAGTGTCTAGTGTTGTTTCCTGATGCGGCAGATTGTCTACGGAGGTTGGTTTTGTGGGTTGGTTAGGGGGTTTCGTGATTGTGGACTCCATTTGGTTCTGTTCTTCGTGTTTTTTAGGTTTCCCCATATTTAATACAGTTATTTGATTGGGAGGAAGAGTGAAGGCAGGACTACCCCACCTCCCCAGAAAAAAAAAAAATAATCTGTAAACCTACGCTAAAGGGTACTTCAGCAGAGCCCGCTGTCTTAGATGGGCTGGGGGGGGCAATCAGGGTCGAAAGTGCCTTCGATTTCTTGTCCCGTACAGGGTGAGTAGGGTGCGAGGGGCGCGTCTCTGCCCTCCGGGCGCAGAGCTTCCTAATTTATGTGCTTCTTAGCTGGAGGATGTGTCTTGGTCCTTAGTTCGTAGGTGGCCTGTGATCGTTCCTTCTGAGATTTGATCAGACATTAGGTGCCCCCCGAGATATCCGCCGTGTTTGGGTGAGTGCTGGATGGGCATACATGGGTTCTTCTTTGTGATCTGGAGGGGCTCCAGGCCCCCTCCTTGCTCTCATCTCTCCGATCTTTAGCTCTCCTCTGGTCTGGCAGAGTGATTATCCAATTCGGGGGGTCTCCCCCGTTGGCAAGGGCCGGTTAGTGTCGGCTCGGAGGACTTTGCTCTCTCGGGTCTGTTATTTGACTGCTTTCATCAGGGCTATTGAGTCGCAGGGGGGGCTGCACTTCACCCCTGGCTGTGGCGCCCCCCGGTCAGGGTGATTCTTCATCGGGGGGCGCCCCCAGCCAGCGGTTCAACAGGGTCCTCTCCGCGCCCCCCCCAACGCTGGTATTATTGCTGGGGCCCTCCCGAGCCAATAGCCGCGCAGCGTGTGTACTCCGGACAGCCGGACGCTGGTTCCTGCTTGCGCTCGGAAGGGGTCTCCGGGTTCTCCTCGCTCGCGCGATCCCTCACTCACTGTTCCTCTCAGGGTGCCATAGGGGGTCCGAACGAGGTAGGTGGGTTCCTCAAGAGTCTGGTGGTCTGTTCCCTACTATTGCGGGAGTTCCGACTCCCTACTTCCGTACTTTTCCTTAATTTAAGAGCCGTTCATACACGGCCGCCATTTTGTTCCACTGCGGTCGCCGGTGAAGTTTGTTTGTTTCTGCCAGCAGTCCCAACAAGATTTTATCGGAAGCGGTTCACTTGTACACTACCCGCTTTCCGATATCGATTTTTCTAGGTTATTCTCATTTCTGGGCATTTTTCAGTGCGGTAGCGCTAGCCGGGCCCCGTTTGCCGCCCCGGAGCTCCGCTCTAAGCGTGCAGCCTTATAGGCTGCTGACCACGCCCCTGTTTGGAACTCTTAATGGAATTGCCCTGAAGAGGTGGAGAAACTTAGGAAGGATATCCATTTTTATAATGTTACATCATCCAGTAATACTGATAGGAAGTTTATTCTGCAACTGTAGTTTGTGGGTGACAGCCTGGGGTAGGATTTCATAGTTTAGCTTAAAGATTTTACTAACTAAAGGAGATAAACTGAAACCCAAGTACCTTGCTGTATTCACTACCCCAGGATTGGAGTAGCTGGCCTATGATTCAACAGCACATGAGTTTTATCAACATTTAATTTATATCCAGAAAAAGACCTGAATTTCTCAGCCTCTATAAAGATACATTCCATTGTCCGTGATGGGTTAATTGAGAATATAGCTATATGGTCAGCATAGGCAGTAACCTTCAGTTCACATCCTGACAAAATCATGGGCTTAATTTTGACATTCCTCTGTAGCGCCAACAAGAAAGACTTGAGATAAAGTGAAAATAGCAACGGGGAGAGTGGGCAGTCCTGCCTCGCTAAATCTTAATAGAAAGCGAGGCTGCTCTTGCATATACTAGTTTGGGAACAGGAGATTTTTACAAAGACCATACCCACCTAATAAACCATTCACCTGCCCCGAAAGCTCCAATGGATGCCCATAGGCAGACCCAGGCTACCCAATCAAAAGCCTTTTTGGCATTGAGTAAAATCATTGTTAACTTAAACGGCTATGTCGAAGGCCGCGATGGCCGTGTTATCATGACTAGTAGTGTCTCTGCCTCGGATTAAGCCATATTGTTGCTTAGAGACTAAGGGCCTGATTACAACTTTGGCGGAGGAGGTTAATCTGTCCCATATGTGACGGATATCCCACCTGCCGTATTACGAGTCCATTATATCCTATGGAACTCGTAATACGGTGGGCGGGATATCCGTCACATTTGGGATGGATTAACCCCCTCCTCCAAAGTTGTAATCAGGCCCTGAGTAAGGTTGCATAGGGGCTAGCCGATTAGCCAATACTTCAGCATACATCTTAGCATCAGAGTTGATAAGAGGGATGGGCAGATATGACCCCATTTCTTTCAGTTGCTTACCCTTTTTAGCAAAAGCCATGATTCTCGGCATAGTCCAAGAGTCCGGGGCATTCCCACCTCCATCAATAAACTGTATTACCCTTAAAAAAGGGGGCATTATGATGTCTTTAAATGCTTTGTAGAACTTGAGCAGAATAGAATCCTCCCCTACCGCCTTCCCTGGGAGCAAAGCTACTTCCCCTTCAGTAATAACAGTCTGCAGAGTGGATGCCTGCATGTCCCCCACTTTTGGCACCCCACTGCCCTGAAGATAAGCCATAAGCTCTGATGTCTGTAATGTTTGAGATTGGCTATACAACCCTTGGTAAAATCGAGTGAACTGCTCACTGATAGTTTAGAGTGAAGAGCAGTCAACTCCGTCCAGACTGACAATACACGCAATCATATTGCTAGCTTTTTTGTCTGAGATCTGAGGGCCCAACACCCGCCCAACCTGGTCCCCATAATCATACTGAAGGGTTATATTTTTATTGTAATTAGCCACCACCTTCTCCTTTAGACTTTCCCCCAGCTGAGATCTACTGTTAATAAACTGCACCTGTAATGCTTGTTCACCCGACCATCCAGACCTAATCACAGCAGCATGTGCTACTTCCATCTGCAGTATTACCTGGGCAAGCTACTTGCCCTGATCTGGTTTGATCCTGTTTTGCTTAAATATACACTGTGCCTTAATGCTCCAGACGTAAGCCTTCATTGTATCCCAAACCACTACAGGGGAAGCAGTACCCATGTTTGTTTCAAAGAACCCTTTGAGAAAATCTGCCATCTCCTTGCAATAATCCGGGTTAACCAGCAGATACCTCGGAAATGAAAACGGGCACTGATTTCCCCCACCCCAACTGTTTAATATATAATATGATGGGATTATGATCCGAAATAACCTTGGGACAATCCTCCATATCAACACCACCAAGAAAAACCCTTGTGACAAAAATCATGTAAATCCTGGAGTAGTGTCTATGTGGTGATGAATAATAAGTATAACCTTGGTTCTGTAGGATACAAAGCCCTCCAAGCATCAGTGAGCCCATGCAGCCAGACCAATACTGAAACAGTTGCCCGAGGCTTAACCATACGTGGGGAGGCACAGTGGTTGGCAGAATCTAACGAAGATGGGGGGTTGATGCCACCTCTGAAGCCAGCATCCCCAAAAGTTCCTGGGATCATGCTCCAGCCTCAAAGGCATCTTCCTGACAAAAATTTGCAAACCCGGTAAACCTGCTGCCTAAGCCTTTGCAAACCCGGTAAACCTGCTGCCTAAGCCTTTGGAGTAACCAGACATACCAAAAAAGTAGATCCCGGAAACAGAGACTTAATTTTGCCTGGTCACATAGAAGGGCTTACTTTCCTATTCACCTGCCTATGTGGTAGCTGTGTGGTTGGAGCCAACACTGCTGCCTCGCACTGCTCTTTGGCTCCACCTGATCAGCTCCTGTGGTTACAGTAATTGCTGCAATTGCCGAGACCACTGAACTCCATGGCGCCAAACTGTACGAGCGCTGTCTGAGGAGTAGTCGGAGCACTCAATGCTGCATAGACCCAGTCTGAGACGAGGCAGCATGTTCCTATGGAGGAAGGACCACGCATATGACAGTCAACCAGTATGGATCAAAGATCCTTGAGAGTGGGGTGGCCTATTCTTAACCTGCTGGGGTCGAGCGTAGCGGTCAGCCTGCTTTTGACTGACCGACCCGGCGGGCCCTTGGCAGGGGGTAAAGAAAGCTCTTTGGCCAGGGTGCAAATGGCAGCAGTACCAGCCTCCAGAACTACAGGGCTCTCCCCACTGCCTCACCATCCCGATTCATCAGAGGGGCTCCTATTGGGGGGCAATAATGTAGCAAAATCAGGCTGTGGAATCTCACGGCAACATTGTAGTAGCTGTTCCAACTCCTCAGCCTCCACGCCGAAGGAACTGGTGGCAACCATGGATGTGATAGCTGATACTGTGTTGCCCCAGAGATGAACCAACTGCACTGGGTTTACTTGAATTTCTTCAACCCGCTGTCTGGTTGTGGCTGGAGGGATGGGCCCCTGCCAGCAGATCAAGCTATGCTGGGTGGGGAGCCAAATGCCAGAGCATCTGCTGATGTCACACAAACTCAGGATTCCACCCACCACACACCACAAGTCATCTGCAATTAGTCTGTGTCTGCACACCTAAGCAATCGCCCGATGAAGTAGCTAGCAGTATGGTTGTCTGCTCTGCTGGGGGGGGGGGTGCTCAAGAGGCTGCTCAGGTATTGGAGGGGGGAGTGAAACAGCAGCCCTCATGCAGACGAAGGGAAGTTGGAGCAATCTGAAGAGTCCATTGAAGGTCAGCGCGGTTCTAAGTTAAACAAGGCATCCGCACCCCGGACCAAGAAACACCCTCTAAAATGTAAAGCTCAGCACAGCCCACTGCAGAACTAGGTGATCACAAAAGCTGGATCAAGCACCGCAGCACCCTGCCCACCTGTAAGCAGAATGGAAGCACAGATAATCGATAAGGAGGTGGGACACCACACTGTACCAGCCCTACCCTCCCTGTTCCTCGACAACAACTCTAGTCATTCTGGGGTGGAGAATAGTAATAGAGACTCTCAGACAAGGGCGTTAGGGGTATCAGACAGCATCCTGGGAGCAACTGGTACCCAGGAGCCCAGCCTCTGTGCTATTCTGTAGCTATTACAAGCACAGCGGGCAAAGGCACAGCACCACTATACCCATGTACAAGCTGAGAATGTTGCTATTCAACTGTCCATAGCAGAGGTCAGAACCAAGGTATATACACTGTCCATAGAAGTTGCAGAACTGCAGCAGCGGGTCACAGACACCGAGGAGGTAGGAGCCACCACAGTTAAATTGATCAAGCTACAAGACAAAAACCTGCTTTTAATACAGTCAAAGATCGGAAAAACCTAAGGGTGTTCAGAGTACCAGAAAGAACGGAGGGGAGGATCCTCGTCTGTACACAGTACAGTTGTTTGATAAGGCCTTCCCCGACCTTACGGACTGAGACATGGACTCGCAGATACATCAGGAGCATCGTCTGCTTCTAAACCAGGTCAGAATTGAACCTCTTGCACACTCACATCAGGCACACCTCTTCCCATTTTAGTATTTATTGATAACTTCCTGCTATGACAGGTGATCACAATGAAGGCCCAGCTGGCAACACCAGTCGCAGTGGGGGAACTGTCAATATTTGCTCGTTCTGACCTTCTTAAGATAACAATGGACAATCAGTGGAAATTACACCAGTTGGTTGACCCTTTAAAAGCCACTGGAGCAAAGGTCTTTCAGCAGGAGCCAGCTCGGCGCAAAACTATCCATAATGGGAAGATTCATATGTGCTTCTCAGAACAAGAACTTAGAGGGGCGGCAAAATGACAATATCACTATTGTCAGGAGGAATGACAGCAATTGAACACGGCTAAGAGTAATACCTCAGCCAAAGTTTAAATTGGGTTGACACTTCTGTTTGTTTGTTTGCTTACTTTTTTGCTCACACTATCTCTTCTTATGTTGGATTTGCTTTTCTTTCAATCTGACATATACTTGGGGCATACTTAATAAGATTTGTGGGCTTGGGTAGGTCGGATGGCGCTCAGGAGAACATGCGGGAGCAATGTCTATGGCTGTACTGGTCATCGACAGCCTAGGGGTGGGGATGATTCCTCTTGCCGGACACAGGGCTGGGGGTGGGTTTGGGCAGTGGGTAGGGGCGGGTGAAGGTGAAGGTGGAGGAAGTGGATTTCACCTTAAAGCATTGGTATAAAGCTTATGCAGTTGGTATGTGGGGGAGACGAGAGGAAAACAGTCAGATAAATCAGCTGAGATGGAATAAGATAAATTGTTTGAAGATTGGAGGTGATATTCTGCACACGTATACAGCACGGTTGTATGTGGGAGGGCCTAGATGCGTTCTTTGGGGTAAGTACAATAGGTAGACTAAAAGGGATGTGCTGGAATGTTTCCAGCTTAAACTTACACAATAAACATCAACTTGTGTGTGAAGAGATTTGAACGTACAACCCCCATTATAATTGCATGAACTTAGATGCATAAAGCTTATAAAGATCACCATCTACTTACACAACTCGGATATAAGGTGATAGCATACACTTCACGGACGGTTTCTATCAGAGGGGTAACAATATTGGAGGCAAGCAACTTGGAATATTAGGTTTTAAAAATAGTCTTGGACTTCAGAGGCAGGTGGGGTATTGCTCAGCTTGTCATTTTGGGTTTAAAATTAGTGGCCTGCGCCATCTATGGGCCAAATATAGATGACCCGGCAATGTTGAAAAAGCTATGTATGTGCCTACTGGAATGGTCTGGCGAGCTGATATTAATGGGGGATTTTAATTGTGTGAAAGGAGTAGGGTTCCAAAGGACTATCTGTGAAATCTGTGTTGTGGGGACAGAAGTGGCAGTTGGACTCCAGCAGTGACTCCTGAGACCGTAGGTATCGGGGTCATGCTTACTGGGTCAGTCACATTTTCAATTATGATTGCATTAAAAGTACAATTTCTAGGAAACTGCAAGAGCCCTTCTTTATCGGTGATCTTGTTCCATTGGTTAAGCCAAATACATGGGTGGAGCCCAACATTTATGCCATATTATCACTTGGTGTGCCCTTGCGAGGAGCTGCCTTTCCCTCTTGGACAGGAAATCTCAAATCACCCCTCACTAAATCTCTCGAGAATCTGAAACATTTCATTTTTGTACTTATTTTGACAATTAGAAATGAAACTGTCAGACTTTAAACAATCAACAATTTCACAAAATCCTAATATAATACATAGTGGTACCAGTGTCCAATTCTCGGCGCAACACCCTTTATATAAACTATCCCAGCGCAGCACCTGATGATGAAACAGCCAATACCAGTGCGGTACCAACACCGAACAACCAAAACCAGCCCACACTTGATGACGTGAATTACAGCACCTTGCAGCTGCTCTCCCTTCTTTACAATTTTCAAATGAGTGAACTTCTTACAAAAATGGCAAAGGGAGCACGATTAACAAATAACTATTGTCTGCTCCACTGCAGAAATTGAGAGTAATCACTCATTTAAGGGGCTGACAAGGAATAACACTTTAACCGTTAACACACGCACACACACATGAAATTTCGACCAGAAGGAAATCACCCTAACTAATGCGGCCTCTTTTCTACACAACAGGATCTACTAGCATCAATCACTATTAGTACTTTCACAACAACCAATTACAAATTCCTATCTTAGTTGTACGGCCAACAGTACCTAAGGGACTGGCATGGCAAACTTTAGCAGACAACCATCATATGCTTCTCATCTATCCCGGGATTTTAGACTTTGATGAGTCTGATAACAACTTCAACTGCTGAAAGCGCACATGGAATTACACAATTAAGTGCTATAAATGACTACAACGCAAAAAACACACAGTATCCACACAACTTTGCAAACGTGATTTAGACAAATTGCGAAGCACAACCCTATTCAAACTTACTCTTGGACCACCACAAATGCTATCAGAACCACTGAAACACTGCTGATTCTTCAAACTGGGCCATGGATTTTTGGTACATGGGCAGGACTTTGGCAAGTTGTAGGTCTTTCCAGATTGTTCTAGCTCCCTACATTTCAGTGACAATCCATCCTCTTTCTACTACCACTTGATAGAGTGGGGATACTTAAATCTCACTCTATTGGTGTAGTCATCAAACAGGATACTCCATTGGTCGTATGGACCTTTGACTGTCAACTTGAAGTGTAAGAAAGGAGCTACCCTCAACAATACATTTCAATCACAATGAAACCAGTGTGGCTTCACGGGAACGACAGAGACAATGGTGTCCAAACCATAAGGTTTTTATTAACAGCTGATGCCAATTTACAATTCAATCAATTATAGTCAGTATATAAAATAAGCATTTATATGCAATTGATCATGCAATCTAAATGTGTATATTATCAGGAAAAAGATGCAAAATATAACAGCATAAAGAAGACAGAATATTAAGTAGACTGATTCCATAACAGAATGTCTCCATTCTAAATAGATATCAAAAGGGAACATGGGATTTCTAAGAGGAAGGTGTCAGCATCAAATAAACCAAGTTTAAGGTTCAGGGGATAGGCAGGGGTGCTCAAGCATGAAGCTCAACACCACAGGGAGAGTAAATCAGCAGAGATAAGTGGAGGTCTTCCCTCCGCGAAGACAGGACATGGTCTGCTAAACTGTTCTACAGAACACAAATTTAATACGTGAAAGAAAGCTCTGGAAGCCTCTCCACATAGGTTCCCACCAAATGGTAAATTCAGCCATCGTCATTCTCTGGGAGTAGGTAGACTCACTAAATTTCCAGCGCTAGACCAAGAAACACACATCTTTATGACCTTGAATTGGTCTGGTCTGCCTGGAACAGGAGGATCTCTCCACCATCCATCATGGTCTCTGTGTCCACAGCCAAATTCTGAATAATTTCTAGGTATCTAACAGTTTCAGTACCATAACAGTACGCCAAATCATGCTAACAAGAGACTAAATAAGACACCTGCAGAAGGAGAGAAACATGAGACCTGCAGAGCAGTTTCTAAATGTGAAATGTATGTAGCTCGGGCCTGGTTACAGGTTAGGCCAACTTTAAATTAGCATGCTTCCAAACATGAGTAAATAAATGAGTAACATCAGGAAACACATTGATTACATTTCAATAATATATATGTGGTTCTTATTGAGTGTAAATATAACCACCTACTACATTTGGGATAACAAAATGAACAATGATTATTAAATTACTATGCATTAAGTTCTAAATTTAATATAACTGAGTTGAGCACCAAATTACAAGCTCATCTTCCCAGCTGGCATAACTGGTGTCTAAAGCTATTGAGGACCGTAAACATTTTCCTGCGCCTGAAAAATCAAAGATAGATTTTAAGAGAATTCATGCCTGATTTAAAGTTTGACAGACATGCAGGAAATAGCATCAACCTTATTACAAGTGCCATAAGAGTGCAGTTGCAATAAGGCAGACAGGCTAACCATCACGTTTGTGACAAAGTAACCCATACGCTAGCTCTAAATCAGGCTCTGTATTTCAGATACCCTTAGGGGTGACAGTGTTGCACTTTACAAATGCAGTGATTGACTAATTGATGTATCGATCCAGTAAGATAACCAGATTTTCCTGCTTTTCCTCAAGAACCATTGCCCATGGGAAGGAATATTATCACAAGACTCTCTCAATCCTAAAAACTGCCAGGAGTTTCAATTCTCTTCTTCCGACCACTTAACATTTCAAAGGCTGGTGTCATTCTGTCTTAGATGACTGGATCCTAGAAGAATTCAAAAAGAGTTACATAATTGAGTTTTCACCTCAGCCTCTAAATACAGGGATCAATGTAACCTCAATGATATGAAATCAACTCAAAAAGGTAGTTCTGAAACTATTAACCAATAAAGCAATGATTTCAGTTCCATATAAAGTAAGTGAGGCTTTTTTTCTTTAGAGTGTTCATGGTCCAAAAAGAACACTGGCAATTTTCATCTAATTATCTATTTTTTTTGTGCACTGCTGATTGCCCTTTCCCTCTGTAGACACAGACCTTATGAACGATCCATTCTGGGAAAGTGACTGAGTGTGCTTGCCCCCTGTATATGCAGATTCCTACTTTAAACTGATATTATTGCTACTGTCCACCACTGTTGTTGCTATTAAAGCTGCCCACATGTGCTGTGATTCGCCGGGGACTAGGAGCTTGGTATTCAAGTGGCAAATTAAGGTCAGGAGTTGAGTTGCAAGCCACTGCAGAGTTTTCTTTCAACTTGCGTGTGGCTCACACATTGAAAGCTCTCATCTTTTAATGGGTGTCTCTCATTCGTGACATAGAGAGGGAGAGGAAGGTGACTTTGTGTTTGTGAAGTCGAACCTGAATCTGAAAATCTTATCTGAAAAGCTAAAAGTTGCCCCAAAGCTTTGCCGATTCTGCTACTGTTTGGTCTCTTTGGACTGTTTTGGTTACCCCAATTTCTTCTCTTCCTATTTTGTAACAATTTGAAATGGTGGTCATGAACTTGAGGGTGCAGACTAAAAAAAGTCAGTCATTTGATACAGACACTTAATAAAGTAAAAGCGGCTCAGCTAAAGGACAAGGGGCAGATTTATGACTACGTGCAGTGCCACTTTTCTTACGCCCCTTAGCGCCCCTCCTAAGAGCACCATGTGTGAGCTGTATCTAAAATACGGCGTACCGTGGCGGTAGTCAGGGAACTAGAATCAACATTGTTGACGATATGTCAGCGCTTTGCAGGACTAGCATCAAAAATGTTGACGCTAATCCTGCAAAGCACCCAGAGGCCCATTGAAACCAATGGGAGCCTACTTCTAACAGCTGCTCTGAACAGGTGTTAAAAATCCCGGAAAAAATTATGCAAAGAAACCTTTTAGATTTCTTTGCACCATTTTTTCAGCCCCTCTCTAACACCGGAACACCCCCACCCTTGCATACATTATGCCTGGCGCAGGCAAATATGGCCCGGCGATCTTGGCCTTCCAACGCCACATTAACATTAAAAAATGACGCTAATCTGCCATTGGAATGGCGCTAGGCCCTCTTAAATCTGGACCAATAGGTTTAGAAAGTTGCTTAGAAGAAATCTGAAAATGATTCTGCCGGAGAACGAATTCAAAGTACATTTAAAGAATATAGGAAGAGGCCATGAAAGGTACTCCTTGGCTGCAGTTAAATGCAATAAAGCTACAAGCAAGACAAAGGCCCTCATTACAACCCTGGCGGTCGGTGGTAAAGCGGCGGTAAAAGTGCTAACAGGCCGGCGGTAAAAAAAATGGAATTATGACCATGGCGGAAACCGCCAACATGGACAGCCACTTTAACACTCCGACCGCCACGGCGGTACAAACAAACAGCATGGCGGTCACCGACAACAGACAGGTGGAAGACAATGTACCACCCACACTATTATGACAGGCCAATCCGCCACCTTTTCCGGGGCGGATTCAATGCGAACAAAAACACAGCGGAAACAGGACTTGGAAGGGAAAACACTAACCTCTACACACTGCACGAGGAACCAGGACGCCATGGAGCCTGAACTCCAAATCCTCCCTGCAATAGTCTTCCTGCTCCTCTACCAGGAGCACGAACGATGGTGGCGACGACCACGGTGAGTACTGCACCTACAACACAGGTGAGGGGGAGGGAAAAGAGAGTGACACACACACGCAACACCCCCACCCCCACCCTCACCCACAACAACATACACACAAATACATGCTGCAACATTACATTTACACCCCCCAACCCACCCTGGAAGAACGCAATGACAAAAGGAAATGATTGTAACCATTGTAATCAAGAATAATCCATTAGTCAAAAATGTATATACACTATAAACAATTATGTACACCAAGAATTCAAGTCCAGGTACTGCACCTATATAATCCGTGGACCACTGGGCCCAAAATGCATGGGCGAGGCCCACACTTGATACCCGATCGAAACGGAGAGAACACTGCAGGGGCATCAGATCGAAATAAACAGGCACCTCAGGGGGAAGGTAAGGGGGGGCACCTCAGCCGGATGAGTGCACGACGCCAGCTCCACGAGGGGGCTCCATGCCCATTGATGTATCCTGGGGAGTGCAAAGCCACAGTCTCTCAAGTCTCTCCAGTGGTGGTTTGCCCACTGCTTTATCCTGGGGAGTGCAAAGCCACAGTCTCTCAAGTCTCTCCAGTGGGTGGTTTGCCCACTGCTTTATCCTGGGGAGTGCAAAGCCACAATCTCTCAAGTATCTCCAGTAGGTGGTTTGCCCACTGCCTTATCCTGTGGAGTGCAAAGCCACAGACTCTCAAGTCTCTCCAGTGGGTGGTTTGCCCACTGCTTTATCCTGGGGAGTGCAAAGCCACAGTCTCTCAAGTGGATAACAGTCTCCACTGGTTCTGGGGGGGGCTTTGTGCCCAGAGTGCTTCATTTTATCAAGGACTGAGATAGTGGATGTCTTTCTCCACAGGTTCTGGAGGGGGCTTTGTGCCCAGAGTGCTTCATCCTGCCAAGGACTGAGGTAGTGGATGTGAAACTCCACTGACGGTGGTGCAACATGCAAGCTGCCCAGGCCCCTGGAACTGACCACCAGCCTCGTACGAATGACCACTAGGGATGGCAGCCATGTCTGCGGTGGTGCCACTGGCTCAGGATGTCGCGGGACCGCTGGCGGTGCTGGCGGCGTGGTCAGTAGCGGCGGTGCTTGCGGCGGTCATTGTGGCGGCAGTGCTGGTGGCGGCCTCACTGACTACGGTGCAGGTGACTGGCTCACTGACTGCTGTGCTGGTGCCTGGCTCAGTGACTGCCGTGCTGGCGGCAGAGTAATTAACGGCGGTGCTGGTGGTGGGCTCACTGACCGCGGTGCTGGCGGTGGTGTCAGTAGCGGCGGTGCTGGTGGCGGGCTCACTGACTGCGGTGCTGCTGAAGGGCACAGTGTCTGCAGTGCTGGTGAAGGGCTCAGTATCTGGGGTGCTGGCGGCGCTGTCCGTGGCTGAGGTGCATATGGCGGTGCCTGTGGCGGTCTTGTCCGCGGTGCAGGTTGGCGGCGACGTTGACTTGCCTTTCATTTTCAGGCCCTTCCCCACCTTGGATGGTGGCGCAGCTGTCTTGCCACTTCCAACAATTGTCTTGCCTGAGCCCTTGGTGGCAGGTGTTTTGGCCTTCTCCCTCCGGGATGTGGGCAACTTTTTCTGTTTTGGAGGTGGGGGAATGTTCTTGGCCTCGCTCCTTGGGACACTGGCAGCCCTGTTTCTTGGCGTACTCCAAAATCCGGCTATTGCTGGCACCACTGTGCCCGGTGATGTGGTGGCTGAGGTGCTGGGTTGGGACCTGGAAAGGCGGGCCCTAGGGGACGGACGGGGTGGGGGAGGTGTAGGGAAGAGGTCAACATTTGATAGGAAAAGATTTTTAGACACACTGGGATGGGTAGATGGAGGGGATTTGGTAGTGGAGGAAGAGGTAGTGGTTGTAGGAGGTGTTATTTTGGTGACTTTGGGTGAAGGTGCATGGGCTGGAGGCTGTCGTGAGGTGGATGGCTGTTGGGTGGGTGTGTGACTGCGTTTGTGTACTTTGGGAGGAGGGCTCACAGACACACTGGGAGAGGACACAGGGGATGTGTGAATGGTAGTGGGGGTGGTGAGTGCACGTGAGCGGTGTGTGGTGATGGGAGTGCTGGTGATGGAGGTAGTGGCTGAAGATGTAGTGCATGCAGGTGTGAGTGGATCCGTGACAGGGAGGGAGGAGGGAGACATAGAGGAAGGGAAACAGTGGAGGCAGTGGATGTTGGTATGTGTGCATGGGTATGATGCTTGTGTGAGTGCCTGTGGGATGTGTGGTGCTTATGTTTGCCAGAGCCACCCTTGTGTGTTGAGGTGTGTGCTTGCTGGTCTGATGGTGTGCTTGGGATAGGCTGAGGTACTGGGGATTGGGTCTGGGTGGAGGAAGTTGGAGGGGGGAGGCTGGACACAGGGACAATGGCTGCCATCAGTGTAGAGGCCAGAGCCTCAAATGCTCTCTGTTGGGCTGCCTGGCCAGAATGACTGCCCTCCAGGTATGCATTTGTCTGTTGCAACTGCCTCTCTACACCCTGGATGGCATTCAGAATGGTTGACTGCCCAACAGTGAGCGATCTCAAGAGGTCAATGGCCTCCTCACTGAGGGCAGCAGGGCTGACTGGGGCAGGGCCTGAGGTGTCTGGGGCGAAGGAGATGTCCCAGCCTATGTTCTCAAACGTGTTGTCCAGAGTGTTATCTGCCCTGCTGAAACACATGCGCAGCTACATCGTGTTCCCTCAGGTGGAGGATTTGCCTACAGTGAAAGGTGACTTCTATGCCCTGGGACATATCCCCAACATCATAGGTGTCACTGATGGGACACATGTGGGCTTGGTCCCCCCGCAGGAGTGAACTGGTGTACAGAAACCGGAAGAGCTACCATTCAATGAATGTGCAGATGGTGTGTTTGGCCGACCAGTACATCTCCCATGTGAACGCCAAGTTTCCTGGCTCAGTGCATGACGCTTACATTCTGAAGAATAGCAGCATCCCTTATGTGATCGGGAAAGTCCAGAGGCACCATGTGTGGCTAATAGGTGAGGACAAGGACCCTATACCCTGTAAGTAGTTGTCTTGGTCTGGGGTTGTCCCTAAGGTTTAGTGTGTGTCTAAAAGTTGTCCCTCGACATTTGCAGGTGACTCTGGTTACCCAAACCTGTCATGGCTACTGACCCCAGTGAGAAATCCCAGGACAAGGGCAGAAGAACACTACAACGAGGCACATGGGCGAACTAGGAGAGTGATAGAAAGGACCTTCGGCCTCCTGAAGGCCAGGTTCCAGTGCCTCCATATGACAGGTGGTTCTCTGTAATACTCACCAAAGAAGGTGTGCCAGATCATCGTGGCCTGCTGTTTGCTGCACAACTTGGCTTTGCGACGACAGGTGCCTTTTCTGCAGGAGGATGGTCCAGAAGGAGGTCTTGTGGCAGCTGTGGAGCCTGTGGACAGTGAAGAAGAGGAGGCAGAAGAAGAGGATATCGACAACAGAAACAACGTGATCCAGCAATACTTCCAGTGAGACACAGGGAAGAAGACATCACTGCCTCCTACATCTGATAAAATTGTCAGACCTATCATATGTCTGTCACTTTCACCTAGTGTATGGACCCTGACCTGTCACTTTGCCTTTCCATTTCACAGATGTGGGTCCCACTGTGTGACCTCTGCTATGTTACCACATGGACTAGAGCTGTGTGACATAGGTATGTTGGCAATACAATGGACATTGCGATTTTCCTCAGTTATTGTAAATACACATTTGTGAAAGCACAGACTGACTCCAGATTGTTGTGTGATTCAAGGGTGTTTATTTAAGTGCAAAATAGTGGAGGGGGTTGTAAAATGGTCAGGGGTGGAGGAATGTCCATGGCAGAGTCCAGTTATTTGTCTCACAGGTGCATTGTCCAAAGGGGCATAGGCAGTGGAGCTAGGGCAGTTTAAGGATGGACAGAGTGACGAAGTGGGACAGAAACATGACATTCAGGGTGGTCTCATTTCTTGGCGGAGTCTTGGCATTGTTCTCTGTCTTTGTCCTTGATCTCAGGGACCGTTTGTGGGGTGGTTCTCCATCTGCAGGGGGTGGGGTGCTGGTGTCGTGGTCCTGTGTCAGTGCCTCCTGTCCACTAGCGCCGGCAGAGGTGGTGGGCAGTTCATTGTCCAGGCTAGTGTCAGGGGCCCCTTGTTGTGCCACAGTGTCCCTCCTGGTGTTCACAAGGTCCTTCAGCACCCCTACAATGGTGACCACGGTGGTGTTGAAGGACTTGAGTTCCTTCCTGAACCCCAAATACTGTTCCTCCTGCAGCTGCTGGGTCTCCTGAAACTTGGCCAGTACCGTTGCCATCGTCTCCTGGGAATGATGGTACGCTCCCATGATGTTGGAGAGGGCCTCATGGAGAGTGGGTTCCCTGGGCCTGTCCTCCCACTGTCTCACAGCAGACCACCCAGTTCCCCGGTTTTCCTGTGCCTCTGTCCCCTGAACCGTGTGCCCACTGCCACTGCCCCCAGGTCCCTGCTGTTCTTGGGTTGGTGGGTTTGCCTGGGTTCCCTGTAGTGGTGGACACACTGCTGCTTGACGTGTCCTGGGGACAGAGGTATGGGCCCGCTGGGTGGGTGCTGTGCTGGTGTTTCCTGAGGGGGGAGGCTCTGTGGTGGCTTGTGCCAGTGTCAGGGGAACCAACTGTCCTGAGGTCCCAGATGGGCCGGGCTGGTCATCTAGATCCAGTTGGACAGAGCTGCTGTCATCACTGTGGGCCTCTTCTGTGGGGGGGTGGGCATGTCTGGAACCTCCTGTCCAGTGACATTGGGTAGGGGTCCTGCAGGGGTGTAAAGGCATGATTATTGCATCTGTGTGTGCGATCGTGTGCAATGGGTGGGTGACCCTGTACCCCAGTCTTACATTCTTGTGTAGGACCTTGTGTGATAATTGTTTTGGGGTCTGTGTGGGTATCTGTAGTGGACATGCTTTGGTGATGGGTGTCCATGCTTTGTTGTTGCATGCAGGGCTTGGTGTTGGGATGGGTGGTTTGTGATAGTGGGACATATGTGAGGTGTTGGAGTGATGGGGGTGAGGGTGAGGGTGGGGGTATGTGATAGCATGCAGGTAGGGTGGGGGATATGGTAGTTAAGATTTGACTTACCAGAGTCCATTCCTCCAGCTACTCCAGCGAGGACCTCAGGATGCAGTATAGTCAAGACCTGCTCCTCCCATGTTGTTAGTTGTGGGGGAGTAGGTGGGGGTCCGCCGCCAGTCATCTGAACTGCAATCTGGTGTCTTGAGACCACGGAACGCACCTTCCCCCGTAGGTCATTCCACCTCTTCCTGATGTCAGCCCGTAATCTTGGATGCTGTCCCACTGCGTTGACCCTGTCCACGATTCTGCGCCATAGCTCCATCTTCCTAGCTATGGAGGTGTGCTGCACCTGTGATCCGAATAGCTGTGGCTCTACCCGGATGATTTCCTCCACCATGACCCTGAGCTCCTCCTCAGAAAACCTGGGGTGTCTTTGCGGTGCCATGGGGTGGTGTGGGTGATGTGTGAGGTGGTGTGTTGTGATGTGTGAGGGGATGTGTTTGTGTGTGTTGTGTGAGGTGCATGGATGTTGTGTGAGTGATGGTGTTGAGTGCCTGTGGATACTAGTTTGTTGATGGTGGTGTCCCTCTCTGGCCTTCAGTCGCAATTCTGGTCGTGAGGGTTTGTGGGTGATGTGGGTGTGTGTTTTATATTGTTTTGGGTGTGTGGGAGTGGTGTATGTATGTGTATCAGGTGTGTGTATTTCGATTTTTCCAATGTGGTTGTGTTTTGTAAGTGTGTGTGTATTTTGAGTGCGGCGGTGTGTACCGCCAATGGAATACCGCGGTTGAAAGACCACCGTGTGGATTCGTGGGTCGTGGTAGTGTGGCGTATTCCTGTTGGCATGACGGTGGAGGTTTTGTTATCGCCAGTTTATCACTGACCTTTGGTATGGCGGACTTGTGTGGGTGTCTGGATTTTGGCGGATTCCGAGCTGTGAGTCGTAATAGATGTAGCGGAATTCCACCGCCGCGGCGGTGTGTTGGCGGTCTTCTGCGCGGCGGTAAGCGGCATATACTGCCAATGTTGTAATGAGGGCCAAAGTTCTTAAAATATACATTATTTTACATTAATGTGTTTAACAATACAGAGGTGTTCCACTATAAAAAAAAATACAGTGCAATGGCGCAGTAATTTAGAAATAATCAGCCTAGTAGGAATTTAACAGTATACAATTCGAAACTCAACTAATTTCACATTGTTTTGCTCTAATACAACATATAACACACCTGGGGATAAATTGAATGGTGTGTCAACGTTTCAACCATGATAGTATCCTTTAATTGGTGATAGAGTCTTCGTCAGGACTAGGACACATAACGGAGACACCCTGTGCAAAAAAATACAATGAACACACAAGCCATAGGTGTATAGTGAAAAGTCAATATGGCGTCCCAGCAATAGAAAACCTAACTCACCCCCAGCAAGGAAGTAGAGACAGAGAGGCGGATGAAACGGAAACATAGTTGATGCCAATAAACTTCACAGATATGGAAAAAGTAGGGCTAGTAAAATAGGCTCCTACAACCTATGTAGAGTAATGGAAAACGCAGTCAATCACTCATGCTAAATACAAAATGAATAGCAAAAGTGAGTACTAAATCTCACTCTCACCCAATTGTCCTCATTATCAGGAATTGATAACACCTCAATAGTCTAAAAAGAGGTAAGAAAACAAACATTATGGCAACCCAAAAAAAAATGTAAAAATAATATCATTAGAAGAGGAGTGGAAGCAAAACCTTACCTTGGACCCGCTCGGTCCAGAGTGAAGGATGGACACGTGCAGCGCTCGGGAAAGTGGGTATATGCACGGTCAGCAGCCACACAGTGCCTGCAATCTAGAGGGGACAGCGAGTGCCTTTCTCACAAAACACGGACTCAATTGAAAATCCACGAAGGATCAATGGTCCAGGCACCTATCAGCCTCCAGGAAACGTGGGCAATACACAAGATTACCAAAAGCAAGATAAGACATCTAAAGGCACAAATTAAAGAAATGAATAATTATAAAGCACATATAAAATTGAATGGCAACAATGTAAAACATAAACAAATACTTATTTGATCCACATAAATATGTACATTTGAATACATTTCATGCCAAAGTAATCAAATGAATGACCCCTCTGAGAGATGGCCGCACATGCTGACAAATTCATCATGATAATTTAGGCCTTTGTTTATCAAGCCCATCCATTTACATTCTCTCAGGTTCAAAAATAGTCCTATATCCTCACCATGGGTGAGTGGCGTACTTGCTCCAACATGAGCCATTTGAAGTCTTCAGGTTTATTATCAAATCATTTGAAATGTTCAACAAAAGGTGCTCCTGCAGTGACACACCAAATCCGGCTACTTGCTTTTTTGCATTGTTTGGCCACCATAAGGGAAGTGAGAAGGGTGTAAAGAATGAAAACTATTACAATTGGTAAGACACTCGAGGTCATACTTTGTGTTCTGAAACTCAAACAACTTGGTCTATATATACAATTGACAGGCCTTACATTTAGTACATTTGCAGTGGCCCACAGGTGATGGGAAGTTCAAAAAAAGACTGTACTGTTGTGTGTTCTTTTAATCAGTAAGAATGTCACAACACAGTCCTTCATATTATTCCCTCTCTTAAATGAAAGGAGGGGCTTGATTTCTGACTCTGATCCATCTGAAACCAGGCTCCACTATTTATGTACTATTTTTCTTACCTCATTACCAATTGTACAGAAGGTAGTAACACAAGCCAAAGGTTTCCGGCTGTAACAACAGTTCCCTTGGTAAGTAACATACCTTCTTTCTACATTTTTTAAGAAGATAACAACCTAACAGTTTCTCTATTAAAATGTCAGATTCCTGAAAAAGCTGTTTGGTTTTGCAACTGTTCCTACGCAACTACAGAAACTTCCCAAAGCAAAGTTTGCTCTTCAGACCTCTAGTATGATTATTAGAATACCTATGTAAAGTATTCTGCTCAGTTGGGTTCCTATGCAAAGTAGTAAAAAAACTTAGCACAATGTTTAATCAAAATGTCCAAAAGAATTATTTCTGAATTGTTGTGCGATGTGCGCTAGCTGCCGTTTTGGAAACAACTCTGAAGTGCAGCAGCGCTGGATTAGGAGCTAAAGCGGTGGCTAATCTGAGCTGGAGCCTGTGCTAAAGTTCTTGAGTCTTGAGTGACGGCGACGGAAAGATGGGAAGACGGTAGTCGGGAGTCGGGAGACAGAAGTGAGCCGCGAGAGACGCACTCTTGTCACATCCTTTGCCCATCCAGGTGGCGGCAGGAGGAGCTTGCTGCTTGCCGTGCACTGGAGCGCCGGAGCCGCGCGCTGCCGGAGACGCCGGAGATACCGTAGCTGAAGCCGGCTCCGGTGAAGTGAAAGTGAACGCGCTGTAAAAGCGGTAAGGAATCCGCACGACTGCCGCATAAGGACTCCCGTACGAGAGGGGCTTCTACGCCACATAGGCCATATTGGCCCCGTTTTCGCGGCAGCAACTGCGTTTGGAAGGACAGCGCGGCAACGTTGGGGGTGACCTCCTTGTTGCATCCATTGCCCCCTCCCTCCACCCCTCGCTTCTCTGCCTGACTGGTTCCCTCGGGAAGTGGTTGCTGGTCCCTGGCACCTGGACTCTTGGGCCTGCTTGTGCCTGTTTGTGTAGGGACACCTGGGTTTGGGGGGGCTGCACAAGGGCCTCACTGGGCCAGCCACCTCCACCTGACAACGGATGACCCCTCGGTGGTGTGGACTTTGGGCCTGGGCCAACAGCATCCCTTGGACTTCTGAGAACTGCCTGGATCGCCTACCTAGGAGCTTCACAGGAGACAGTGGCTTCAGGCAAGTTCTTGCCTTCCTGTAAGTTGGCCCATGTGATGGTGTTGGAGAGCACACTGAACTGTTGCATATAACTGGTTTCTTGACTGAGGTGGCTGGTGCTAGGCCAGTGCGGCTTGTCTGGACCGTGTTGCCTTGCTCCTCCTGCCCTCCTGCCTCCTGCCTCCTTCTGCCCTTCAACCTAAACAGCCCTCCCTTACTCCTTCCTTATTTCAAGTCGGCTAATCTTAATCGGAGCACAGCTATCCTACAAGTGTTCAAAGTGCCCCTTAAGGATTTAAGGACTTAAGGATTTACTCACCTACATTGAGCGCCATTTCTCTTTCTCTGAGCTTCCCCAGATTTAAAGGAAGGGTTTGGTGCCTGTCGCACTATGAGGTCTGGCAAAGTAAGGAAGGAGCACCCAAATCTTCAAAAGCGCAAGAAATGCCGCCGTGGTGCCGATGTGGACGGTCCACTTCACATTCACCATCAGTTTCTGAAAAGTGGTCTTACCCCCCTTCACCAATTGCAATTACAGCAGCACTTCTTTCACCTGATGCTGATCTGCCCAACCCAGCAACTTTGAAGCTTCAACCTTCTGCTGTCCATACGTGGCATCCATGCCCCTCAAGGCTCCGTGAGTCTTCTCTTTTGATTTATATTAAGAAAAAAAGAAAGTTGGAACTTTTAGCAAATGGTGGGGAGATTAAGCCGGAGTCAGGCTAGAGTGTTCCCACGGAGTCTGCAGTTACCGATCCTCTACCCATTGCTTGTGGCTATTTCACAACAGCGGCACAAGTCCACTGTCCAGTTTTTACCGTTCCCCCCCCCCAGTTAGTATCTCAGTGTGAAGTAAGCCATTCGCCCCCTCATGAGGATCAGCCGTCTGCATTTCAGTCAAAACACAAATTTTCACCAATTATTATCTCTAGTGACCATTCTTTAAACGCAGGGGAGCGGGTACCTTCATTAGTGGCCTCTCCAGCAGTCCCCCATTGATTGGCTGGCAGGATGGGTTGACTGTAGGCTGCCGCGACTCCCCGCAGAATCACAGCATCCCTCCACCACCTAGCCCTCCGGCAGCCCAATGGACCCACAGTTCAACTGGCAGCATCCATCCAATGTTACCAATAAGGTCTTTTAGCAGGACTGTTCTCAGCCTGCAAACCGAGTTAATTGAAGGCGAGCTCAATGATCAATCGCTTCTTGACCTTTCCTGTCTTCAATCTGATTCCTTGAGCGGTGCTGACAGAGAATTTAACCCTGTGCCTTCTCCTACGATCATGGCAACTGGTTTGGCCTGGCCTCAGCTTCTGCAAACCCTCCAACCCACTGTGCTGGCTTTGAACTATCACTCTGACAAATTGGACGTCCAAGTTGATCTACTGAGCACATTGGCCTCCTATGCAGCCGGTATTGATCAAAAAATTGAAAACCTTAACCAGCTAATTACTAGAGCACAGTCAAGCTTCAATTTTGTGCAATCAACATGTTGTTGTTCTCCAACTGTTGAAAGCCTTTCATCTTTACTCACTTTTTTAAGTTTGGTTGTATGTGAAATTAAGAGGCTATCTTTAGATTATGTGCCCCTGGTGCCCCAGTCGAGCCTAAGCTCCCTCTCTGATTTGGCCCGGGGGCCCACTGAACCAAAAACATTGGACGACTATTTTCTTCCAGCCAAGAGTGTGACCACCGTCAATCTTCCTCGGCCAGCTGCTACTGGAGTACTGGAGCATGTCATTGAGGCCAACAGTGTTTTCACGACTCCTTCCTTTCCGAAACTTGAGTCTACAGTGCCTCCCTCTTCCCATTTTCTCTGCATTCCTGCACAACCTGTTTTAGTTCACCAAACGCTCTCAGGAGCTGATCCCGTGGGTCATCTGCCGCTGAGCAAGAGGGAAAAGAAAAGACTCTGTAAACAACGGAACAATGGGTGGAGCTGTTGGAGTGTAACCTTTAAATTTAATATTAAAATGAAAAGCTTGCAATATAATGTGTAATGAAGCTGCATAGTAAATGTGTTCACATAGAGAATAATGTACGTGTTTGAAATGTGCCCACGGGGAGTGGCCACCAATGTATACGATGATTAATGAAACTGACTAATGATGAATTAACAATGTGCTAATGTATGGTTTTGTATTAGCGTATCTTACTTAGAGTCATGTATTAGGGTTTTGCTAAGTTAATCACTAGGCCTCAGTTTAGCGAGGGTCTGGGCCTAGCTGCCTGGTCTCATATTAACTGTGTTTTTCAAACGTGCAATGCGCTGCTTTCCTGAAGGACACAAAGCTGTACTTTTCCAGAAGCTAGAGATGTGTGTAGCTGTAGTAAATTATTTCTCATGGGACCCGGCTTGCTCAAGGAGACATTCTTGTTGAATGCAACAGTGTAATTCGCAACAGGTGCAAGGTCGCCTGGACTAGGAGAAGACAATGGAACTACTGACTCGAGCGTAAAGTGTAACTTTTCTTACCTGACATTCCACCCGATGAAAACGTCAATCACAGGAGCCAATAAACTGCGTTAAGTGAAAATTCTAGTAAGGTGTGTGGAGAATTATTGGACAGAGATAATGATGCACCAAATATTGCCCAATGGGAAATTAGAGACTTGTTCGACGGTTTTGATATAACGGCGTGACCCGAGGAGAAATCAGCCATTTTTCGCCATTCTTCATCATTCCTTGCCATTCTGAGAGACTTTGGGGGTGATTCTGACCGCGGCGGACGGTGGTCGCCGCCCGCCAAGCGGTTCCCGCCGAAAGACCGCGGCGGTCATTCTGGCTTTCCCACTGGGCTGGCGGGCCACCGCCGAAAGTCTGCCCGCCAGCCCAGCGGGAAACACCCTTCCCACGAGGAAGCCGGCTCAGAATGGAGCCGGCGGAGTGGGAAGGTGCGACGGGTGCAGTTGCACCCGTTGCGAATTTCAGTGTCTGCAAAGCAGACACTGAAATTCTTTGTGGGGCCCTGTTACGGGGGCCCCTGCAGTGCCCATGCCTTTGGCATGGGCACTGCAGGGGCCCCCAGGGGCCCCACGACACCCCATACCGCCATCCTGTTCATGGCGGGTGAACCGCCAGGAACAGGATGGCGGTATGGGCTGTCAGAATCCCCATGGCGGCGCAGCAAGCTGCGCCGCCATGGCGGATTCCCATGGGCAGCGGAAAGTCGGCGGTACACCGCCGGCTTTCCGCTTCTGGCCGCGGCTGTACCGCCACGGTCAGAATGCCCGGCGGAGCACCGCCAGCCTCTTGGCGGTGCTACCGCCAACCTCCGCCATGGCGGTAATTACCGCCAGGGTCAGAATGACCCCCTTTGTCTTTAGCCATCTGATACTTATACACTTCTCCTCCTTATGAGGTAAGAGCCTTGTTCTTCATCTATGCCCTACTGAGACTTGCCTACTCTATCCTGGCTGACTGCGAATCGACTGATGTCCTGAGGACGAAGACTTACGCTGTTTGCTGACTCATTCGGAGGGGTAACTATCTGATGAAATTGTAATTGTCTGTTTGTCTTTTCCCCAATTCAGTTATGGGTTAAACTTTCTTGCCCTTGATGGTCAAAGTTCCTCTAACCTGCACGTAACTGTGCTCCATCCTGTTCCTTTGCCATCTCTAGGGACACTAGGAATCTAAAGAAATCGCATAATGGTTAGCAAGGGCAATTAGAAAAAGCCCCGATTCTGAGTGTTTACTCATTGAATATAAACAACTGAGGAAAGATTACAGGAAGGCTGTTTATGATGTCCACCAGACCTATCTTAGTCAGTTTTGGACCAAACTTTTAAGTGCAAGCAAAGGTTCAAACCCCATGAAATTTTGGTCCCTTATCAACAACTTAAATAATAACCAAAGGGGCACTGGCGTTGTTGACATTTCAGAAGGAGCTTGGATGTCTTACTTGACTACCCACTTTTCCGCTAGCAAGCAGGATGCAAAACTGCTGGATGAGGGGGCCCATAGATCTATTCTTGCTTTGTCTAATACGTGTCCCTTGTTCACAGGGTCTTTAATTCCCTCGCAGGGAGTGATGATGTTCTTTCAATTAAGGCTCCCCCATATCATCTCGAGGACTAAGCAATTTGGAACCCCGGGTCCAAACGGCCTTCCACAAGCACTATGTAAACAGGATCCTCTCTTTTGGTCTAACCATCTCGCACATTTGTTCTAGCACTGCCTCTTGACTTCAACAATACCAGAGTCCTGGCGTGGTGCAATCTTTCATCCCCTATACAAAAGTGGTTCAAGGTCAGATCCCGCCAACTTTAGGATGATAGCCCTGCTGGATAATGAGGCTAAGTTCTATGCTAGTCTTTTGCTGCAAGATCTCCGTGCCTGGGCTGAATTGAAGGCTTTAATTCACATTGTTCAAACAGGGTTTTCTGCTGGCTCAGGCACTTTGACCAATCTATTAGCACTTTCTATTCTGATCAACAGGGCGATTATGTCAAGTCAGATGTTGAACTGTTGTTGTGTGGATTTTAAAACGGCATTCGATCGGATCCCGCAGAGTGCCCTGTGGGTTAAACTACAAAACTGGGGCATCCCCCAGTACTCCTAGATGCTATCATAGATCTCCATACAGACACCAGGGTCCGTATCAAGCTTGGTGATGAGTGCTCTCTCTCTAGGAATATCCCCACCACCTTTGGTGTGAAACAAGGTTGTGTACTGGCTCCCCTTCTTTTTAATCTGTTTATTGCAGACATGTCAACGTCTCTTGATGCCGTTAACTCCTATCCCTCCAAGCTTGGTGGCCTTAGGCTTAGCCATCTGCTTTATGCCGATGATCTTGCACTATATAGTTGCACCAAGATTGGCCTCCAACGGCTGCTCAACCAACTTGCATCTTATACTTCCGCAAATCAATTGGAAGTTAATTTGCTTGAAACAAAAGTGGTCTCCTTTGTGAGGAAAAAACACTTGGGTTTTAGTTGGTATTATAAAAGATGCAAACTTGTCTTTGACCAGTCCTATAAATATTTAAGGATACATTTCGATTCCAGGGGCAGTTTTGTTAAACATAAGAAGGAAATTGAACTTAAAGCTGTGGCATTGCAGGTGGCCTTCTCTAAACTATCTAAAATTTTAAAGGGGCCAACCTTTCTTCCCCTAATGGAAGTTATGAGAGTAAAGATTATCCCTTCGCTGGCTTACGGCCAAGAAATTCTGTTGGGCAAAGGCTCATGCCTATTAAATAGACTGGTTAACAAAATCTACAAGAGAATCTTTCAGTAACCGCTCCTGGCTTCACCCGCGCAGGTACGGTTGAAATTTGGGCTTCCGGATTTGGTGGCAGTTGGTGCTGGTGCTTTTTTGAAGCTTTGCTATAAATTGTGTAAGGCCACAGATGGTCGCTTGGAGGCAGTTTTGTGGCAAGAAATTAGTGAGTCGAAATCAAAGTATACTTATTTTCATTTCTTGGTTGAATGTAAACGGCAACTAGATGCAGGTGATCTTTGGGCAAGTAAACCCCCCTAGTCTCTGTTTAAACTAGAAATTAAACGGCTTATTCAATTGTACTCCTATCATTCAGACTGTTCCCTCCTCGTTCAACGGAAGCATGCCTGGGCAGTAATCGAATCCTTTAAGCCAGGCATGTCTTCTAACTTTTTCTCTTGCCCTTATGGGTTTTGGCTGAAAAAGGCCTTCATGGCCTTAAGGATGTTTTTTAAAACATCTGCCCCAATGGCAGCTACCCCCCGGGGATGGTGTGACATGTAGAGTCTGTAGTAACGAGGATGAAACCATTGATCATGTGGTTTGCCTGTGCCCAGCCTTATTAAAGGAGTGCAGATTTTTGCTTCGGAGAATGAACTGGGAATCCGCTCCTGCCAACAGGCTATTATCCAGTCTTTGCACCCAGGCAACCCAATGTTAAATGTGTTATTGACTAAATTTATTAAAATTGCACAATCTAAATTCAATGGCACTGCGAGCAATGAACAGGCATAATTGGAATCCTTTCACGCTCTTGCCACATTGCCTGTTATTGGTTAGGTCGAGGAGTGCTAGTGGCATACGTTGATGTTTAGTGCAATTACTATTTAATGCACCATGCACTTTAGGGCTGTGCCTATGCATTTTGTCTTTGTGTACTATGCGGGGCTCCGGGTTGGGTGGTTTGTTTTATTTTTATATCCCAGTATGCCTTACGCTTTTAGGCAGGAATTTCTTTTTTTTAAATATGTTATGTGTATCTAATTTATGGTGTGTTTTTAGCATGAATTTAGTCTTTGAGGATATTTATTCTCAATTGTTTTTTGTTTCTTTTTTTGTATTGGATTTTATTATCTTTACAATAAATTATTATTATTATTATGTCAAAAACGTTTGAGAGATGGAATGGTGTTTTTCCTGGAATGGTGTCTTTCCGGATCATAAAAACATCATCTAGGTATGTATATAATGTATGTATGTGTCTCTTTACAGAGATGTTATTAAGATATGGGTTAGCATCAAGAAAGATGTTTAGCTGTTCAAAATGTCCATATAGGTGTTAGCTGCATTGGGCGCAAAGGCAGCACCCATCTCACAACCTTTGACTTGGAAATAATAGGTGTTTTGAAATATGAAAACGTTTTGTTTGAATGCCATTTCCAGGGGAGCTAGAATGAACTTAGTGGGAAAAGTGATAGGGTGTTCTCTTTCTCAAGATCAGGTTCCAGAATAGGCAATATATCATCCTGTGTGGTCTTACTATGTAGGGACTATATGTGGTTGTTAGGTGAGAAGGGGTAGTCTTAATTATGTCTAACACATCTCTGATGAATGCCACAGTAAGTATGACAAAAGGTTTAAAGGAAAAAAACTATATATTTACATACTGATTGAAGCAAGGATCCACACCCTGATAGAATGGGTTGCCCAGGTGAAGTAGCCAACTGCTTATGAATCTTAGGCAAAGTATATAGGTTTGGCACAAACTGATGCTTTTGTTCAGATAGTCAAATTTATTATCACTTATAAATCCCATATCCTTGCCTTTCTTAGTGAAGACCTGGAGTTTAGCACTAATTTATCTAGATAGGTCTTTGATTAATTTTCTGTAATGTTTAAGGAAGGCCAATTGATTTTGGATCTCGGATACGGAGTCTGACGTATTTTGCATAAGAGTGACACCACCCTTATTTACAATTTTGTTTGATACACAAATGATTATTGTTTTATTAAGGTTGAAACAGGTCACATGAAGTCTGATAACAAACCATTGACCACAACTAATGCCTTCATTGATACAGATAATTCAGACATCAACAATCCAAACAATGAACATAGTGGGTCACCTAGTCCACGTGTCTACGACATAAAAACGCCTGCAGTCACACACCATTAATTCCATATTTTATCATACTTAGCTGGACACCCTCAGGCCTCACAGACCTGCTCTTCCTGCTGGGCACACCAGTCCACTCCGTGTCTCCACTGCAATATTGTGGGGGACTTGGAGTCCTTCCATTGTGCTGCAGTATCTCTCTTAGCAACCAGCAGGGCTTTCCTCAACAAGGCACGATCTGCCCTGGTGCCCCCAAACCCCTCCAGTACTCCCAGAAGCATAATAATTAGGGACATGTCAATCTCAATAGCTAGAACATCTGAGGCTTCTGCCACCACAGATTCCCAAAACCGTGTTATAACAACACAGAACCATGTCACGTGAAAGAAGTCAGCTGAGACCTGACATCAGCAGGGATACGCTGGGAGAGTTAGAAGTTCAGCTTTGAATAACCTATCAGGGATAAGGTAAGCACAGTGTAAGTAGTATGTCTGCACAAGACAGAGCCGTTAGGAGATGGTCAGTTCTCTAGGGGCCATCAGGGCATTCCGCCAATCGTCGTCATCTAGCAGTCCCAGCCATCCCTCCCTGTGAGATGGGAGAGCTGTCAGTGTGTCTGAAGCATGGATAACCAGGGTGTGATAATATTGGGACATGCAACCTTTAGCCAATGCACCCATCATGATCTTGGATCCTACTGAGCTGAACTCTGGTATCGATGTGTCTGGTGGAACATGCTCATGTAGTGTATGGCACAACTGTAGGTATTTGTGAAATTGTGTTCTAGACAAGGAGTATGCCTGTTGGAGGTCTTGAAAGAAAGACATATGAGTGCTCCTGCAAACGTCCTAGAAGTGTGATGCCAATGGCATCCCACCAACCAAACCCCTCCAGCTCTGCCACATCTCTCAGCCAGGTGCTGTGCCACAGGAGCATCTGCAGGTGAGTTTGGCCCACCACCCAGAATGTTGGAGCACCACCCTCTATCCAGCAAGTACTACCTGAGTCACTTCAGGAAGTGTATTGGTGACTGGGTCACCATAGAGCATTGTCATTATGCAGGGGAACCCCAAGGTTAAGAGCTTGAACTGATAGGCTGAGTCCGCCCAACCCCCACTGAGTGTTGTTAACTTCCAGAAGTTGTGAGGCCAGATAATGCAAGTATAAATTAGACACACCAAAGCCGCCATCGAAAGGGGCTCGCTGACAGGTTGCAAGTGCTAAGCAGGATCGCAAATTATGCCACAGAAATTTTATTGCCACAGAAACCATTTCTCTGAACCAGTGTTTGGGAATTATGTGTGGGAAGTTTTGCAAAAGGTAGAGAAATTGGGGTAATATCATCATTTCATACAAGGCTATTCTTCCCATGACGTTTAGTGGGAGAGCCCGTCATTTCTGAAGATCTTCTTTGATTTTGGGGGTGAGAGTGTGATATTGAAGGACCACGTTAGTGCAGGATGTAAAGCAACACGGATGTCAAGACAGCAGAAACTGAGGCGACAAATCAGAAATGAGGTTTGCCAGTCTATGCAGTCGCCCAAGGGAGTTAGTGGGACCAGTATCGACCTGGTCCGCTTCACGGTAGGGCTAGAGGCCTCTGCAAAGAGGCCCAAGAGCTGCAGGCATCAAAGACCACTAGATTTGCATCCACGTGGTATTAGAGGATGTCATCTGCGTACAGTGCAATGCAGTCCTCACAGTCAGTGGGCACAAGCCCATCCATTTATTTGAGCATCGCATTGCAGGAGTCTCGCCAGGGGCTCGATAGCTAGTGCAAAAATGAGTGGGGATATGGGACAGCCATGTCGGGTCCGGTGCCTTATAGGGAAGGCAAAGGAGACCACCCCATTAACGTCAACCCACGAGATGGAGTGGAGAAGAGAACACAGACCATACCACAAAATTGGGGTCTCTCTAATACATGAGTCAAATAACCCGAATTGACTGTATCAAAAGCATTTTTGAAGTCTGCGAGGAGCAGAGCGAGCTGGGGCGATAGAAGATGACAGTGCACCAGTGCCACATGAAGTCATCTTAGGCAGTGTCACATGCTCCCAGTAGGCATGAAGCCACATTGGTCTGGGTGAATTAGGGACCCGACGAGATGGTGAAGACGAGTAGCTAGGATAGTGGAAAAATCTTTATATCTATGTTGATAAGGGACATGGGCCGGTAGGCTGTGCAGGAGACAGGCAGGAGGAGCGTCTTGGTATAACTACGATCGTGGCCTGATCGAGTTCCAGAGGGAAGGAACCAGTGTGTGTTAACTCTTTGTAGAGGTTCAACATATGGGGGATGAGCGAGTCTCTGTGTTTAGCATATAATTCTATAGGTAGCCATCAGGGCCGGCAGTTTCCACATCTGTCGTGGAGATGGCCTCACTTATCTCACTCACTGTTATGGGCTCCTCTAGCTCTCATCTCTCAACAGGAGACAGGCAGGGAGTGGTACCTCATCAAGGAGATGGGAAGCCATTTTGGCTCATGGTGTAAGTGTAAAGAAAGGAGTAGTAGCTGGAAAAGGCTTGGGCATTCACGGCAGAGGTGCAGTGGGGGTGTCCATCTTGGGTCTTCTTTCCTCCAAGCACAATGCCTTGTTACCTCCTTATTGTTCCTGGTTTCTTAAGCTAGAGGAATAGATTCTACCATTAGTTTCATCTTCTCCCATTACCTTTGCTCCAGATGATAAAGGTGTTGGCCTGGCTCTTGAAAGGACAGGTTTATAGTGACTTGAGTTCTCTAGGACAGTAGCCTTTTGTGTTCAGAAATCTTGCAGGCACTCAACCTTGTAATCCTTTCTTCTCTATTGGTCCACCCATCTCACTTTGTGTTCATTTTAGGGAGTTCATCCTTTGGATTAGGAGGGAGATTTTGTTTTTCAGTATCTCTTATAAGGTTTGACAAATACTTGGCAGTGTCCTCCTAAGGGTATAGTGGTCTTCAATCAGAGAATTTAGAAAACTCGGGAACTCCTTGAATGTTTGGGGCTTTATACCCTTTGCTTATTTAAAGGTTGGCCTGTGGTCAGACCAGTTTCCAAATTGCAAGTGCCTTCTTAGGATTGTTCACCAGTGCTTAGGCTATTCAACATTTTTCGTTCAAACTGTTCAATGAAACCTCCTTGAAATATTCTTCTGTCCCTTCTTGTTTCATGTCTGTCAAATGTTTGGGAGTATTTGCGGCTAGGTGTACAAAGAATAAAAAAAGTAATTATAAAATAGTTAATTTTTTTTGACTCGTTATTTGGTAATTGCTATTACTAATCCTCAAAGGGGTAACTTAGCCCCTATTTCCTAAATAGTGATTTGTCGTGAGTTGCAAATAGACCTACCACATGAATATTAATGAGGTAGGTCGCAATTTTATCCCACTACAATTTGCTACCATCACAGGGATAGTGGCCCACTGTGGTCAGAAGACCACCATGTCTGTGATTGCTTTTAAATAAAGCAATATTATTATTTATTTTTTAAACTGCAGCCCATTTTCCTTAAAGGAAAATGAGATGAGTTATAAAAGAAAAAAAAGAAAAGTTTCATTTTTATTTTTTAAGAGTAGGCAGTGGTTCATATTTTATTTTTTAAACATTCTCAAAAGGGAGGGGCCCCAAGTGGACCCCTTCCCATTTGGGAATGGGCTACCACCAACTTTGAGTTGGTGGTAACGTGCAAATGTTTTGCAACCGCATTTCAGTCACAAAACATTCATTCATACATTCCATTCTCATTCAGTATTTGGAAGGGACGCCCTGAAGACACCCCTTCCAAATACTAAATTGATATGTATTCACATTGCCAGATTGAAATTCAGAAGCATGTTACCGAATCGTAATTAGGCTTAACACATAACAAAATATCTTTTTGAGTTCGCAAACAGTCAAATTCTGCAAAATGGGCTGTTTGCAGCCTCAAGCAGGCATTGTACAACTGGTGCCTGGTTTGCTGCTCTGTATCCATCCCGTTCTCAGACGTTTTCCGGAGAGGATAGTTCTTTGGGCCTCATTTTGTTCCTAACGTTTTTTCTAAACAGAATCTGGAACTGGTAATTTATTTTCCTTTATTATTCCTGATCCAATTTCAGAAGAAGAAAAACCTCTGCGCACACTTGACAGACTGTGAATCTTTATTTATTAATGTTTTTGCTTATAAGAATGGTCTGAAACCTTCTGTTCCATCAGTGTGCCGACAGATGTGATCTGTCATTTGCAAGGTGATGGTCCAGATGAAAGCCCGTGAAAATACCGAACAGTCCCGAAACGCTAATGATTCTGTCTATTATAAAAGATAAATGTATTCTCTCAAATTAATAACAGGGATAATATTGTGCAGGTAACAGCATCCCAGGCACTATGTTTGCCCACCTACAGATTGTTGTTATACAATAGCATAAATAAAATAGACACTCCAAGGAATATACAATAAATATGTTTTTCGTTAATGTATTATTTTTAGTCTATGTTTTTTCTATGCGGTTTTCTAAACAATACTATTAAAATAAAAAATAATTCTGTTTTCAAGCTATGTTTCGACCTAAATTATTTGGTAGTTTAGGATTATTCGAACTGTACCATTCATTCATTTTTCCCTCATATTTTCTAAAGGAGTTAGGCTGCAAGTTCTATTAAGTAGGCTTTCTAAATAACCAGCGTTTCACTATATAAATTAAAATGTATCATTTCAACAGTTTACCGTTTACAAGGTTCTGATCTTCTTTCCTTCAACCATTCAAGGTAGGTCCATAAAAGGTTCAGTCTCTTCCTGGGCAGCGGCTCAGAGTGAGTCTCTTGTTGATATCTGCAAAGCAGCCTCCTGAGCTGTTCTACTTTTATTCTTCATTACTGCCTCCAAGTGGGAGATGAAAGACAAATGGATGTTGGATCCAGGTTGTTATTTGCTGTTTCTTTGTCTTAAATTTAAAACGGAACTGCGTTTCCATTCTATGTTTGTTAAAGGTCACATGTACTTGTATAGACGTATCACGTAGTAGTCCTGATACAGTTATATTTCTGGTTATGAGCATTAGCTTGGTATTTCCTCAGTATGTAATGAAGGGGAAGAGGAAATTAACAGCAATTTAATAGTAATCTGTATTACTTCCGGAGCCATCTTCTTTGTCCCGTTCCTACAATGCTCAGTCCCCAGAGGTATCTTGCCTTTCACCTGAAAAACAATTGTTTGGCTTGATTACTTCAGGACATGGGATAATTTACAGCTCGTCCTGAGTAGAGGAATTATAGGGAATGTTTTAAAAATCTGGATTAGGATTACCTCTGTATGTAAGGAACGTGACAAGAAAGCTCTCCCCAGGAGTAATGAAGATTACTGGTAAGTAATCTGCTCATTTTGGTACAGATTGAGCTACTAGACCTGGTAAAGTACGCCATTTGGGGTTTTAGTTTTTGGGACAGTTAGTAGGCAAATTGGAAAGCATTCTTGAATCCCAAACCAAGAATAGGATGCAAACATTGCACCTGTCAAATACTGAACTCCACCCAATAGGGATCTTTTACATTCAAGAAGGAGCCTAGATTGTGATCAGGACCTAAGAGACTATTGTAAAATGTGACAGCAAATTTAGATTGTCAGATCCATGCAAAAGTAGTTTCAAATATACTGTAAGTGCTTTCCCACACATTTACAACCTTTTTGCTATTTAAAGTGATTTGGTGTCAGTGCTTTAACAAAAGTCACAATACTATTTGACAGCATGAAACGCCCATGGCAGTTAGAAACAGGAAATGAGGTGGTGCAAACGCAGCAACTTTACATGCGGAAAAGAATGCAGAGACACTGTTTATGCCTTCTTTTCCGTATGCATGTAATTGGCAATAACATAATTACCGGGAGCATTGACAACATTACTGATTTTTTTATGTTACTGTAAATTGGGGAAAAAATTAAGGCCTTGGTATTGCATCAATTTGAAGTCCAGATATCTCTATCATAAAAGCACAACATTAAAAAAGTTAGGAATGGTATGGAGGGAATAAAAACAAGCTCTTGGAGTCGATTTGCATAAGAATTAAACAAAAGACAGTTGGTTAATGGTTTGGCAATCCAGGAGAGTTGCCCATGGTTCACACATTGCTAGGTGTTAGCCCAAGAAATATTAATTTATGAAGTATGCTACGAGCTTGCGGTGCAAACCGATAAAGTTTCTGCAGTAAAGTTATGATGATTCGAGTCTGAGCCCAAGACACAACTGTTACATTGATAACAAAAATCACAAGTCTTCACAGTGACTAAAGGAACCTATGTGTTTAGTAACTTCCGCGTTTTATAGTTTAGAAAATTAAATAAATAAATCTTCTCGTCCTCGCTCTGTAGCAAAAAAAAGCAAAAAAAATAACTTCGTCTTGAGTACACCCTTATCTGACAAAGTGAGAGAAAAGTACAAAGGGCAGAATGTTTAAAAGCAATTAACATTCAGTGCCTCTGGAAACATTGCTTGAGCATGTAACTTTAAGTATGTCAAAGTTTAACCTATGTACGAGCAATAAGCCTAGAAGCCCTGTTCTTAAAGATTGTCTGTAACGCCTAAAAAACAAAGAAAAAAGTTACCAATAAAGGAAAATATTAACAAGAATTTAGAACTAACCTGTAACAAGGGAGTGCCAGCATGTAAATCGGGAAAAAACCCAATGACCCTTTTCATTGGAAATGTTTACGCCTGGATGTATGTATTCGTCGGAACAACGATCGAGTAGGAATAGCCAATATCTGCAGAAAATTCCGTGGAAATTGCGGTGTAAGGAGCTTCAAAAACATTTTTAGAAATGGTTAATCCGAATAAGCGAAATCAAAAAGCTAGCAGTGGAGAGCCCTTGACCATGTGGAAATATCAGCAAGGGTAATTCTGAACAGTCAGTCACTACTACCACTCAATCAATCAGTTTTTGTAAGGGTCTCAAGGCGCAGGGGAGAGGTGGGGGGGGGGGGGAGGTTGCAGACAGAGCCTCATTCAAAGAGCCAGTCTTGGGATTCTTCTTGAAGATGGTGAGCGGGGGGCTTTGTCTCAGGTGAAGGGGTAGGTTGTTCCAGCACTGGGGTACCATTTAAATCATAAGAGTTTGTTTGGTTTAAGGAATCTTTATTAAAGTTCTAGGCAGCAGCATATAACAGTACTTGATAAAAGATGTCGACAACCAATTAATAAACTAGAATAAACTAAAAGTAAATATTACTTACTCTTAAAAAAAAGACAGTCATGAGACTGGCGCTCTCTCATCTGCTAATCATTAATAAAAACTCAGGCCCCTATTTATGGGGAATTGGTGTTGGGAAGCGTCACAAGTCTTCTTGCTGCACTGCCCCCCCCAAAGTGAAAGGGCAGGAATGCACCGTATTTATGAAATACAGTGCATTCTTGTCCTTTCCCCCTCTACTGGTGCTTAATTGGCTGCCTAGCACCAGCGCAGGCACTGCATTGCATGCAGGACGGGACACCTTCCTGCACAAAATCCAGAGAGGGGTTTTAATCTCTGTATGTGTGCTGCAGAATGCAGTACATACAGAAAGAGGAAAAAAACGAGGAGAAATGAAAATATTTCTCCTCGTTACGCCTGCTCTGGGGAAGCATAAGGTTTTGGCGCTGCCCCAGGTTAACATGATTTTGTAAAGCTGGGGCAGCGTCAAAATCAATGGTTGTTGCGTGGCAAAAACCCACCGCAATGCCCATGGAATGCCTCCTTAGCGCAGAGTAAGGCAACGCTCTCTGTAAATATGCCACTCAGCATCTTGCTTTGTCCTTGGTCTCATCAGGCCTGCTCACAATTCTCACCATCTCTTTAAGCTTCCTGTGGCAAAACATACTTGGCTATATTCACAAATGTAATTTCAGTCATACCACCAAAATTACCCTTTTTAGAACACGCAGAAATCCACAAAGGGATTCCTTGTACAAATAAATTAATTTATAGTCAGGATATCTCTGCCCTGAGTGTGGAGAAATCTGCAGTAGTAAATCACACTCAAGAGGAAGGCAGTGGAGATTCCAAGGCATGATTTGTTTTGAAAGTTTAGCAACGCCCAAAAATGTTAATATTTTGTGCCATTCTAAAACTCATCTCTAATCTCTTTTCACTCTAGAAATGGTGAAAGATTACTTCAATCAAGGGCTGGAGTAACTCATTTTCCACAATGCAAAGCAGAACCTATCACCCCTGTTGGAGTGTGTCTTTTTAAAAGCAATATTAATTACTTAATCTTGCAATACGTTGTGTAATGAAGCTGCATAGAAAATGTGTTAACATAGAAAATAATGCACATGTTTGAAATGTGCTCACGGGGAGTGGCTACCAACATGTATGAAGACTAATGAAAAAGCTTGTTAATTCAGAGTTTTATGCAATAATGTTTGAATTTGTATTAGTATATTATAATTAGGGTTATCTGTTAAGAATTTGCTTTATTAACTTAGCGAGGATTTGCGCCTAACTGCCTGGCCTCATATTGAATTGTATTTTCTAACGTGTAATGTGCTGTTTTCTTGAAGGACACGAAGCTGTATTTTTCCAGGAGTTATATGTGTGTGTAGCCGTAGTAAGTTCTTTCTCATGAGAACCGGCTTGCTCAAGGCTACGTTCTTGCTAGATGCAACAGTGTAATTTGTAACAGGTGCAAGGTTAACCGTACTAGGAGAAGACAGTGAAGACACTGACTGGAGCACAAAGTGTAACATTGTCTACCTGACATTCCAACCGTTGAAGACGTCAATAACATGGACCAATCCGCGACATGGAAACTGTAAACTGTGGAAAATTCTAGTAATGTGCTGTAGGAAGTTGGCTCTGTATATACTATTTCAAAGTAAGAAATAGTGTGCACAGAGTCCAAGGGTTCCCCTTAGAGGTAAGATGTTGGCAAAAGTAGATAATTCTAATGCTCTATTTTGTGGTAGTGTGGTTGAGCAGTAGGCTTATCAGAGGGTAGTGTTAAGCATTTTGTTGTACACACACAGGCAATAAATGAGGACCACACACTCAAATACTTACTCCAGGCCAATAGGTTTTTATATTGAAAAATATATTTTCTTAGTTTATTTTAAGAACCACAGGTTCAAGATTTACATTAAACGATTTTCAATGTAAGGTACTCCACTTAGATACTTTAGGAACTTTGAATGGAAACAATATCATGTACAGTCTTTGTAAAAATGGCAATAAGGTGTTTTCAAAGTGGACACTGCAAAAATCAACAGTTCCTGGGGGAGGTAAGCAAAGGTTACATTAGGAGGTAAGTAAAACACTTACAAGTCTCAGTTCTGGGGCATAGGCAGCCCACCGTTGGGGGTTCAAGGCAACCCCAAAGTTACCACACCAGCAGCTCAGGGCCGGTCAGGTGCAGAGGTCAAAGAGGTGCCCAAAACACACAGGTGCCCATGGAGAACAGGGGTGCTCCGGTTCCAGTCTGCCAGCAGGTAAGTACCTGCGTCCTCAGGAGACAGACCAGGGGGGTTTTGTAGAGCACTGGGGGGGAGACAAGTAGGCACACAAAACACACCCTCAGCGGCACAGGGGTGGCCAGGTGCAGTGTGCAAAGCAGGCGTCGGGTTTTAGAAAGGAAACAATGGAGGGACCCGGGGTTCACTCTAGAGGTGCAGGCAGGGACAGGGAGGCTTCTCGGGACAGCTACCACCTGGGCAAGGTAGAGGGTCGCCTGGGGGCACTCCTGCGTTGAGGTTCGGTTCCTTCAGGTCCTGGGGGCTGCAGGGGCAGTGTCGGTTCCAGGCGTCGGGTCCCTTGTTACAGGCAGTCGCGGTCAGGGGGAGCCTCTGGATTCTCTCTGCAGGCGTCGCTGTGGGTGTTCAGGGGGGTCATCTCTGGTTACTCACGGACTCGCAGTCGCTGGGGAGTCCTCCCTGAGGTGTTTGTTCTCTGGATCTCGAGCCGGGGGCGTCGGGTGCAGAGTGTGAAGTCTCACGCTTCCGGCGGGAAACGTGCAGTTTTGAAAGTTGCTTCTTTGTTGCAAAGAAGTAGCTGGTTTTGAACAGGGCCGATGTTCACGGGAGTTTCTTGATCCTGTAGTCCAGGGCAGTCCTATGAGGCTTCAGAGGTGGCTGGTCCCTGTCGGATGCGTCGCTGGAGCAGGTTTTCGAAGTTGGAGACAGGCCGGTAGGGCTGGGGCCAAAGCAGTTGTCGTCTTCCTCCTTCTCTGCAGGCTTGTAGCTCAGCAGTCCTTCTTTCTTCAGGTTGCAAGAATCTGTTTTCCTAGGATCTGGGGAGCCCCTAAATACTGAATTTAGGGGTGTGTTTAGGTCTGGGAAGGCAGCAGCCAAAGGCTACTGTCCTTGAGGGTGGCTACACCCTCTTTGTGCTTCCTCCCTGTGGGGAGGGGGGCACATTCCTAATCCTATTGGGAGAATCCTCCAAACTCAAGATGGATGATTTCTCAAGGCAGGGGTCACCTCAGCTCAGGACACCTTAGGGGCTGTCCTGACTGGTGGGTGACTCCTCCTTGTTTTTCTCATTATCTCCTCCAGCCTTGCCGCCAAATGTGGAGGCAGTGGCCGGAGGGGCGGGCATCACCACTAGCTGGGATGCCCTGGAGCGCTGTAACAAAAGGGGTGAGCCTTTGAGGCTCACCACCAGGTGTTACAGTTCCTGCAGGGGGATGTGAGAAGCACCTCCACCCAGTACAGGCTTTCCTGGCCACAGAGTGACAAAGACACTCTCCCCTTGTGGCCAGCAACATGTCTGGTGTGTGGCAGGCTGGCAGAAACTGGTCAGCCTACACTAGAAGTCGGGAAGGTATTCAGGGGGCATCTCTAAGATGCCCTCTGGGTGTGATGTTACAATAAATTGCACACTGGCATCAGTGTGCATTTATTGTGCTGAGAGGTTTGATACTAAACTTCCCAGTTTTTAGTGTAGCCATTATGGAACTGGAGTTTGTGTTTGACAAACTCCTAGACCATATACTCTTTTGACTACCCTGCACTTACAATGTCTAAGGTTTTGCTTAGACACTGTAGGGGCATAGTGCTTATACACATATGCCCTCACCTGTGGTATAGTGCACCCTGCCTTAGGGCTGTAAGGCCTGCTAGAGGGGTGACTTACCTATGCCACAGGCAGTGTGAGGTTGGCATGGCATTCTGAGGGGAGTGCCATGCCGACTTAGTCATTTTCTCCCCAACATCACACACAAGCAGTGAGGCAGTGTGCATGTGCTGAGTGAGGGGTCCCCAGGGTGGAATAAGACATGCTGAGCCCTTAGATACCTTCCCTGGCAACAGGGCCCTTGATACCAGGGGTACCAGTTACAACGGACTTACCTGAGTGCAAGGGTTGTGCCAATTGTGGAGACAAAGGTACAGTTTAGGGAAAGAGCACTGGTGCTGGGGCCTGGTTAGCAGGGTCCCAGCACACTTTCAAATCATAACTTAGCATCAGCAAAGGCAAAAAGTTAGGGGGTAGCCATGCCAAGGAGGCATTTCCTTACAGGTGCTTACTGAATTATTGGACAGAGATAATGATGCACCAAACTTTATCCAATGAGGAATTAGGGAACAGTTAGACAGTTTTGATTTAATGGCGTAACCCGAGGAAAACGAGAGACACTTTTTCTTCCACTTACATGGGGACTCTTACCCTTGCCATTTGCCATTCTCTTTGCTATGAGACTTTTGCTAGAGGACTTTTACAAGTTGCCATATATTAGTTTAATTGTCCTGTCACTTTAAACCATCCTCAACCCCATTCTTGCCTGATACTAACTTCTCCTCTATCAGAGGGAAGTGATCATTCCTTAGCTATGCTATCTTGAGGATTTGCCCAGCCCTATCTCTGCTGATGGTGAATCGGCTGATGTCCTGAGGACGAAGACTGATGCTGCTTGCTGATCTGTTGGATTGGTAACTATCCGATTCAAATTGTGATTGTCTGTTTGCCTTTTCTTTCTAGGTACCAACTGCTATTTTGATAGAGGCCTTAGTTTAGATGTTTTCTAAATTTGTGTTCACTAATTGTTTTGCATGAAGCCCAACATGCTAATGCTAATTCGAGGTTAGTTAAGGCATTCACTAATATCTTGTGCAAGTAGACAAATGACTGAGTTCTTGTTTTGTTGAATAATGTACTAATGAGACTCTGCTAAGTTGTTTCATATAATTGATGTGCCTAAATGCTGAATGAATATAGCCGATGCATTGATTAAGTTGTGCTTTTATGACTAATTAGGATTGTTTTGGTGTGGTTTATTGTTAATGAGATTAACAGACATGATATTAGATTGTAACAAATAGGGAAATAAATCTCTTAACTTTTGACTAAACTGGTGTGGTTATTCATGACTGAGAAGTCATGGTGTGTTCGATAATTAATTCTTATTAAATGTTTATTGTTTACTGATTGTTATCATTGATTGTTTATTGATCTATTGATTGGTGATGCCAAGAAAATATTTTGTACTGGGAAGTTCCCAAACATGGTCCAAAGGTTTGTCGACCTAAACGCATCCCCTTGTAAGTTTACTTATTAAGGCTCTGACGCACTAACAGTTTTTGGTAGCAGAGGTGATGGTTTGGCCCTTTGGGGCCTCAGTACGAAAGATCACGGTTTGATAGAGATGATGGTGCGATAATTAACAATTTTGGTAGGGATTGATGGGGTTGGTCCTTTGAGGTCCTGGTAACAGTACATAGTGAAGCAGGTTTGGTGATAGGCAAGGTGTACCGAATAAATTGGGTTTCTTGGATTTGTATTTTTCAATGATGCAAATTGGAAGGATGATGTGTCCCTAAGTCCCAAATGACTTTCCCGGAATCTCGGAGCTTGCTGAAGGGGTTTGATTATGTTTCCGACATTCTAGTGACAGTGTGAATGAAGTAGGGTTTTGGGCTTGCACAGCTTATGCATATTGCAGGTGAATTGTGATGTTTGTGAGGATTTTAGGCCAGATGATGATGTTTTAGTAGGAGTGGGCGTACTCCGCAGTATGAGAGTAGGGAAGTCCGCGAACTTCATGTGAGTGTGGCGCTTTGTGCTAAAAAAATTGTCCACGTGCCTGGTCTAAGACTCCGGAGTATATTGATAAGTATATGAGACACTTGGTTTATGTTGTAATTTGTGCAGTTTAATAGGTCGATAGTAAAGAAGTCTAGTCAAGTATGATTCAAAGTGAGTGCATGAAAACTTTGATAGAGATTTGGTGAGTTCTAAAGTACACTTGAACAATAATCCATTGACAAGTCGAGAGTAGAATTTGCGGGATAAATTTTTCTTGCGAGTGCGGGATCTGAGAAGGAGAGAGTTGCGGCAGAGGCTAAGCGAAATCTCTGTAAAGATCTGAAGCGATTGTGTTACCCTTTAATGTAGTAAACCGGCAAATTTGAGTTTTATTTTGGTTGGTTCTCGCAATATATTGCATTAGTTTGTGTGAATCGAGAGTGGGAAGACAAGCCGCAAGACTTTGTCAGCCGCAGTGTGTGTGAGTGTGACATCTTTGGAGCCGCGCTGGGATAGGTTGGTCAGTTAGAGGGGTCGCGACCAGATTAGCAGCCGTCCATGAGAGGCAATTGGTTGAGAAGGTAGGCGAAGAGAGTTCTGGGAATTAAAGTCACTTCCTGATTTGATTGTGAACAAAATAAAAGATGTAAAGATGACATTTTTCAAGGCTTTAAAGAGCGCTTTGAGGGGAGATGTATATATTACCGTGAGTGTAGGGGAGGTTACACCGCCAGAGGGTACACCGGCTTACATTGTAATGGAGGAAAAGGATGTCGCGCCATGTCTTTGGCTAAAGCAATGGTGCAAAGCCACGGAGAAAGAGAGGTGCTTAGCATTTCCTAAAAACGGAACGTTCAATTTGAGGGTTTTAGAAAATTTGCGGAGAGTGCTAAATGATCTGAAACCGCCTCCAAGACCAGCACAGTTTGAAGCGTTAGCAATTTGGGAACTAACGGCAATATGGCAACAGCAACAGAAGGTTGAGAGGAGAATGAGGAAAGCAGAAAAGACACTAGTGGAGGCTAGGTGGGATAGTGCACAGAGAGTTTGGAGGAGAGAAATGATAGATGGAGTCAGGCTGTTTCCAGCGATAGCTCGAGAGGGTGAAGACAAAGGGAGGAAAGCTACTTGTAAGACTGACAAAAAAGTCCTTCCCAAGACAAAGAGGTTAGGAAGCCCTGGTCAGAGGTAGATGACTCAGATGATGATGAGCTCCTCAATCAGTTACTTAATGATCGACCACCGCCATATGCGATAGACGAAAATAGACCGAGTACCAGTGCATGTCCTGCAGGTCTGACACAAGAGAAGGTGACAATAAATCTGACACAGGTTAGTCCTGTCTCAACACAAGTCCCGGTGCAGAGTAGTTTTGATGTGTCCACTGCCCAGGTTATGCAACCTCAGTTGCAACGCCACAGATTCAGAGACTTTACCCTGATGTCCCCATTTCAGAGACTACCACTAATATGATGGTGCCGACAGAGCCAGTATATGGAAGACCAAAGTTGATACAGACTGAGCCAACTCCACCTTTACTGCCCCAGGTGCAGCCGCAAATGATTCCGAGATATACTTCGGTCACAGGACTGCAGTCAGACATGACACCAGCGATGAGCCAGAATATGGGAGTTAGTCTTCCACAGGTTTTGAGAGACAGACAGACACCAGATTCCATATCTTTGCCTATTACGGTTGGTCCACCAGTGCCATTGTATGCGCATGAGAAGCCTAGTGTATGCGATCAAGGGGTAATGACACAAAATATGACAAGAGGAGGGTTCGTAGGAAGCTCCCAAGGAACGACTCCAGTGGAACCGACATTTGAAAGATCTAGGTCCTTGTTAGATTTCAGTCCGATTGGGGCTCCTCCAGAGGCCATGAGACAGACAGGTTCGAGACTGCTGACACCGCAGATCTCGAGTGCGAATGTACCACAGACACCTTTAGTGCAGGCTGGGAATATCTCATTGCAAAGTTTAACAGCACAACAGCTGACTGATTGGTTAGACAAGCTTAATACTCAACAGACTGCTCCTGTAGCCGCAGGGAGAGCGGAAGGAGAAGACTACCTGAACCATGTGAGGTTGGGTATGGAAGCCAATGAACTTGTTGAAGGAAGCATGGGTGTCAACAGGCTAGAGTCGTACACGGAAGCAGAATTGAGGTACTTGTGTCCAAAGATAACTAGAGAAGTGAGCAGGGTGCACCAGAGGTTGGCAAATTTGGCAGACAAATATGGCGTAGATTTAGAAAATACCAAACATTTTAAGAGGAGTTACAGGTTAGATTTTGAGCCAAAGGATTTCGAACACATGAGGTCTACTGGAATGAAGGTGCACCTCAAGGAGATACTGCAAAGTGCACAAGTTTGGGGAGCCTTAGAAAAGTGGGAAGGCAGATGGGTGAAGAAAAGAGACAAGAGGAAGAGTGATTGCATAGAGCAGACAGCTAAAACATTACCGGACACAGGCACGGTAAAGATGTTACCAATGAGGGAGACTGCCGGAGTTGTTCTCGTCCATGTACCTTGGACTAGAGCGGATATTCTGTCATTTACAAACGATTTCCCCAGGCTGAGGGAGAAACCAATAGAGTGGTATCAGCAGACGGACAGGTTTGTGAAACTTGCAAAGTGTCTTTGGGATGACCTGAATACTCTCTTTGAGATCATAGTTCCAGCCGATTTGTGGATTGAGTGCAAAAGGAGCGCAGATTGGCCAACTGAGGAACTGGCAAGGGACAGAAACACAGGGGTGCCGTCTCCTGATGTGATGAAGTATTATTATAAGGTGATTGAGTTTCTGAAAACAAGAGTTTCGCCGAAGAATATTGATTGGCAAAGGATTGATCGAACGGCTCAGGAAGTCAAGGAGTCGATACATGCCTATTATGAGAGGTTGTTGAAGGCGTTTAAGCATTGCAGCAGTACAGAGGTTATTGAGGCGAAGGACCGGAATCACCTTGTGTTCAGGTTTGTGGAAGGGTTGAGAGCTGAGATTGGCCGGATGATTAAGAATCATTTGATTTGCTGGCAGGCAAAGCCGATTGATGAGGTGTTGCAGTATGCGAAGTACTGCAGTGACGAGATTGAGTTGAAGCAGAGAAAGTTGAAGGAGAAAGCAATGGTGATGCAAATTAAGGCAGCACAGACAGGAATGCAGGGAGGTTTTCTACAGCAGGTGATACAGCAGCCGCAGGGAAACGGGAAGTTTCAGGCACAGTTGAGAGGTAGAGGTCGAGGAGGTTTTGTTAACCGCAGTCCAGACTTGAATACTGTAGTAGTTCAAAATGATGCACAGGAAATGAAGAAGCTGTTACCTTGTCATGCTTGCGGGGTCGTTGGACACTGGAAGCAGGAGTGACCAATGATGGTGCAGGATGGTGTTATTCAACTAAGCAATGATGTCAGTTAATTCCAAAATATGAGAGGGCCAAGATTGAAAGGTCTAAATCCAAATTTTCAGAATAATGTGAATCAGATGCAGGGTTTTCAATCTATGCAGCAGGTGCAGATGCCACGTATACAGCCAATACAGTTACAACAAGCGCAACAGCAGGTCCCCATGGTACCTAAACAGCAAATGCAAGTGCCTCTAGCCCCAATGGAACAGCAACAGGTGATGCTTCCTCAACAGGTCACAGATCAAAGAGTGAGTCAGAATCACACAGCGCAACAGTACCCATTGCGTGGTGAGAATGGAATAAATGATGAATGGTCGGATGAGAGATCAGACGGTGAAGAGTGTAGGCTTGCAGCGTCCTTAGAGGTAGACACAGGAGCTACACGCTCCACAGTCAGAAGTGCAGAGGTCCAGAAACTGCCCCTTTCGGGACAGACAGTTAAGGTAGTGGAAGTAGCAAACCAACTCCTGACTAACCCGATCAATGATCCGGTTCAGGTTGAGCTTGGCACTTTCCAAGGATTGCACAGATTTGTGGTTTGCGATTCAAGTCCTGTATCCTTACTGGGAAGAGACTTATTGTGCAATACGAGGTGTTCAATCACCTGTTACAATTAGGGAATTGAGGTCCAGACAAACAGTGATGATGAAGGGGAGGAACAGGGTTCAGAGCCTGAAACTGAGACAACAGATGAGGAATATCCTCTGAATAACTTCTTTCCGATGTTCACCGTGGCTGGTCTCCCAGCAGACTTACAGGGAACAGTTCAAGAAAAGGTGTGGGACTTGACAGGGAAAGAAGTAGGGCTGATAAAAGGAGTAGAGTCAGTCAAAGTCAGTGTGAAGCCTAACGCTGCGTTCCCCCAGATACCGCAGTATCATATGGCGCAAGATGTCCTTATAAAGGTTGCGCAAATCATTGCAGATTTTGTGAAACAGGGAGTCCTGAAAGAGGTGTTGAGTAGTCTGTGTAACTCACCAATAATGGGACTGAGAAAGCCTTGTGGGAAGGTTCAGATTGTCCAAGATTTGAGGAAGATAAATGACATAGTGGTGAAATGCTGCCCAGTGGTGCCAAATCCAGCTGTGATTATGTTTCAGATTCCATGCGATGCAGAATGGTTCACAGCAATTGATCTGTCCCAAGTGTTCTATTCTGTGCCTCTTCATGAGGACAGCCAATTTCTCTTCAGTTTTAAATTCTTGGACAAAGTCTACAGTTGGTGTTGAATTCCTCAAGGGTTTTCTGAATCACCTTCCATATTCAATCAGATACTGAAAAAGAATTTGGAGTCATTGGAACAGCCTTTCCAATCGACTCTATTGCAGTACATTGATGATTTCTTGATCACATCTAAAACAAGGGACGAGAGCAAGTACGATTCGATTGCCTTACTGAATCACCTGGGAAAGAATGGGCACAAGGTGTCCCCAAAGAAATTGCAATATTGTCAGAAAGAGGTGAAGTATTTGGGTCATCAGATGAAGAAAGGGTCAAGGAAGTTATCCAGAGAAAGAATAACCGCAGTGTTACAGATGAATCCCCCAACGACACAGAGAGATGTTAGGATGTTTCTAGGAATGGTGGGTTATTGTCGCCAGTGGATCCCAAATTTCTCAGTCATTTCTAAGCCATTGCAGAGGCTGACGGTCAATGAGAATCAGGATGCCATAGTTTTGGGAGAGAAGGAAATGAGAGTGTTTACTGAGTTAAGAGAGAGCATGTGTAGGGCTCCAGCTTTTGTTCTGTTTTGTCATGAACGCAATGCATTTTCTTTGTCTGTCTTGACACAGGTCCATGGAGGCGTAAACCGACCAGTAGCATATTTTTCAGCTACTTTGGACCCTGTTGCAGCAGCCTTCCCGGGTTGTCTGCATGCAGTAGCAGCAGTTGGACAAAGCCTCACACAGTGTGAAGGCATAGTGATGGGACATCATTTAACAGTTGTGGTCCCTCACTCAGCTGAGATCCTCCTGACACGAACAAAAACGCAGCACATGACAAATGCAAGATTGACGAAATATAAAACGATTATATTGGGGTCACCAAATGTAACGTTAAAGAGGTGTACAGTGTTGAACCCCGCAACTTTGCTTCCAAGTGAAAATACAGAGGTTGAAAATATGGAAGATGTAGAACATGATTGTCTTGAGGTAACAGAAATGTGCACCAAACCAAGACCTGATATTAAGGATACCCAATTGGAGGAAAATGACCAAATTATCTTTGTCGATGGCTCATGTTTGAGAGACTCAGTAGGCGTGCTGAGAGCTGGATATGCTGTATGCACGATTTCTGATATCCTGGAAGCGTCCTGGCTTCAAGGAGTGTATTCCGCTCAAGTAGCTGAACTGGTAGCTCTTACCAGAGCTTGCCATGTCTCTGCTCAGATGAGAGCGACTATCTATACCAATAGTCGATATGGATTTGGAATTGTTCATGATTTTGGCCAACTATGGTCACAGAGGGGTTATTTGACCTCTTCTGGCTCGCCAGTGAAAAATGGTGAAAGAATTAAGGAGTTGTTGCATGCGATACAGTTACCTCATGAAATTGTTGTGTTGAAATTCAGTGCACACCTGAAGTCACAAGACTTTGTTGCAATGGGAAATGGATATGCGGATCAAGTCGCAAGGTTTTGCGCAATGAACTGTATATCGTTTAAGGATCAATGGGAATTGTTGCCTAAAAAAGAAAATGAAACATGTACAGGTTATGCACTGAGGGTGATTGACACGTTAGAAGAGCTGAAATTGTTGCAGGGTTGTGCCAGAAAAGATGAAAAGCGTTCTTCTGTTAGGATGCAATGCGTACAAAGACCAGATGATTTGTGGGTTTCAGACAAAGGGAAAATGGTCTTGCCGAACAGTCTTTTGTCACAGTTTGCAAGGTTTTATCATGGCCAAGCACACATTGGGAGGAATGCCATGATCAGGTTGTTCAAGATTGACTGGTTTAATCCAAAATTTTGACAACCTGCAGAGAAGATATGCCATTGTTGTATCATCTGCCAACAAATGAACGCGGGGAAAGGGACAGTGGCGAATTTGAGCAACATTGGGAGAGCCAGAGGTCCATTTAGCAGGATGCAATTCGATTTCATTCAGATGCCTGTGTGTGGAGGTTTGAGATATGTGTTGGTGATTGTGTATACCTTTAGTCATTGGATTGAAGCTTACCCTACACGTAGAAATGACAGCCTCACAGTAGCGAAGTTGTTGCTTAGGGAGTTGATACTGCGTTTCTGTCACGACTTACGCGTTGCTTGAAGCTGGAGTCCGCTGAACGAGTGGCGAGGTTCTTGTTCCTGAATGTTCGGCCTTGGCCCAGGTAGGGGCAACTCTTTCTGGTAGCCACGGTGCTGCAGGTGATAGAAACGCCAAGGGCAGTCCTTGTCCTTCAGAAGTAGTGCCAGAGGGAAAAAAAACCCTAACAAGGGGAAAAACCTCAAATAGGAAAATTTCCTGGAACAGGAGCAAAATCAATAAGTAAATATGAGATCAAAAAATGAACAGGAAAACACTGGAACAGACGAGTAACCAGTATCTGACACAAGGAAGAAGGAGCGAAGACACCACCCAAACAGAAAGTGTTGCAGCGCAAGGGTGGAAAGAATCCCAGCCCTTAAATACCCAAAAACAGGAAGCGACCAACAAGAAGTGCAAGGACACCATATTAGATAGGGAAAAACACATAGAAAGTAATGGACAAGGAGCCATAGAGAGTAGCGAACCAATTCATGCTGGGAGGAGAGGGGAATAATGGGAAAGAAGGAAAAACATAAAGGGAAGCACAATTGAGGGCGACAGAAAAAAAGGACAACAATAGCATGTGAGTGGGGGAGAGGTTAGATATGCCAGAAAGCGTGCCGCGCTAGAAAGAAACGAGGCCCCATGCCCAATTTGGGGCCTTGGATGCTGCAAGAGAGACTGGGGGTGCGGCGTGTCTCAGCGCTGTGCGCCGCGGCCCGAGCCGAGTGTTCGGCTCGCACTGCGCGCCATGGCGCAACAGTAGGTCCCACCCCGAAGCCCCAGGGTTGTGTGGAAACAAGCGGTGAAAGTGACAAATCAGAAGAGGGGCGTGAACAGAAGACGCATCTTCCCAAGAGCATTCGCTAAGAGGGTAACCCTTTCAATGAATCAGATATTGAAGACGGTTGCGAAAGACACGAGAGTCACAAATTTCCTGTACCTCATCTTCTGGTTCATCATTCACCAACAAGGGAGGAGGACAAGGAAACTGTCAGGAGAAAGGATCAGGCATATAGGGTTTGAGCTGGGAAACATGAAAGACTGGATGGATTTTCCAGGTACGAGGTAAGTGAAGACGGACAGTGACAGGATTAATCAGCTGAAGAATACGGAAAGGACCGTAGTAACAAGGTGAAACTTGTTCTGAGAAAGTCGCAATAGCAGTAATTTTGAAGAAAGCCAGACTTTATCCTGGATGTGATATACTGGAGCAACCCTCCGCTTCTTATCTGCCATTCTCTTCATGTATCTCTTAGTGTCCAGCAAGTTAGATCGAATCAATCTATGGATCTTTCGAAGTCATTTGTAAAATGAGGTGACAGCAGGAAGAGAAGAGGTACACTGAGGAGTAGTAGGAAAAGAGGTAGGATGATAGCCATAGGATCAGAAAAAGGGGGTGACCTTGGAGGCACTATGGACAGTGTTGTTGTAAGAGAATTCAGCGATAGGAAGGTAAGTGTTCCAGTTACTCTGAGTAGAATTACAAAAGCAGCGAAGGTACTGCTCTAGTCCTTGGTTGAGACGTGCGGTTTGCCCATTGGTTTGGGGATGGAAACCAGATGACAATGCTATATTGATATTCAGGATCTTACAGAAATGTTTCCAAAACCGGGAGATGTACTGAGGTCCCCTGTCTGATACAATGCTGTGTGGGAGTCCATGTAGACGAAAAATTTGATGGATGAATATCTGACTTAGTTCTTGAGAGGCAGGTAATTTCTTCAGGGCAGTGAAGTGAGCCATTTTCGTAAAGGAATCTATTGTCACCATGATAACCCGATTTCCTGCTGATGGAGGTAGGGAACACATGAAATCGGTAGAAATGGTGTGCCAGGGAGCAGGTGGAACAGATAACGGTTGCAGTAATCCCGCTGGTCTGGTACGGGGTATCTTTACTTGGGCACATATGGGACAGGCTTGTACATAATTTTCGACATCCGATTTCCAAGTAGGCCACCAGAAAGATTGCGAAAGTAATTCTTGCGTGGCCTTGATGCCTCTATGACCAGCAACCGGAGAATCATGGCACATCTTCAGTGCCTTTTCTCGTACTCCTCTTGTAGGGAGGAACAACAGGTTCCCATAATAATAATATCCCTTCTGTTTATGTATTAGGGGGTTTAAGTTCTCCAGTTCTTGTTCAGAAAGGTTGGAATATTCCAGTTGTACCTCATCCAGGAATGATTGAGCTACACCGATGATCTTGCTGAGCTCAAGTAGATATTGTGATGGGGTAGGAGTACAATCTGGATAACGGCAAGACATAGCATCGGCCAGTATGTTTTGGGATCCAGGAATGTAGGTGACATAGAAGTCATACTGACTAAAGAAAAAGGCCCAACGAGCCTGACAACTATTCTGGCATTGAAAGTTACGTAAACACTGTAGATTACGATGGTCCGTTCTCACCTCGAAGGACTCTTTGGAACCCATGAGGAATTGTCTTCACTCTTGGCAGGCAGTCTTCAGGGCTAATAACTCCCTTTCCAATACTAAGTGATGTTGTTCAGACACAGAGAGTACATGAGACAGATAAAACACAGGATGTTCTAGACCATCATCATCTTGTTGTTGGAGTAAGACTGCTCCGATGGCTCTTTGGGAAGCATCAGTGACAACCACAAATTGTTTGTTGGTATCTGGATGTCTCAGTATCAGTGCTTGAGTGAAGACCTTTTTTAGACATTGAAAAGCTGTTTCAGCCGCCTTTGTCCAGACAAATCCATTGCATAAATTCTCCTTCTTTAATGTTTGAGTAATGTGACTGGTCTGTTCCGCAAAGTCTAAAATAAACTGTTGATAAAAGTTGGCCAGTCTTAGAAAACATTGAGTCTCCTTGCTGGAGGAAGGGGAAGAATAAAACGTTAAGCGGTGAAATAAAGACAAGAACGCCGACTTAGAGAATTAAGGCTTGAACCAGATGATTAATATTTGGTTCTGACCTATTTTACTTGAATATATTTGGACTCCATGAAATATACTTCATAAAGAATGTGGATGTTAAGGAAAGTATCTATATGTATCAGTGTGGATGTTTTGTACTGGCTTTTATGGAGGTTTGATTGAACAACTTTGGGGAGTACAATATTTAGTCCTGAAGAAGGTGGTGAAAAAGGTTTGGAAGCCCACCGAAACGCGTCAACGCTTTACCCTTACTGGACCCACAGAAGGAGGCTCTTATCGAATAAAGAGTGCTGACAATTATCGATAGGCCTATACCTATCAACATTGGGACAGTTTCATTTTATAGACTATTGTATATGTCTTTTGTTTGTTTCCCTTTTATCGAATTTTACTTGATATTTATTTTGTGTTATTGATGTTTTAGTATTTATGTGTTTGTTGTGTCATTGTACGTTTTGGGATTTTATTTGGAATTATATTAAATACTTACTTACATTCCTTTGACTTTAAGCTGATCAATAGAGAGATTCATTGTCTGTGTGAGTGAGGTGTGACTGGTTTGGTTTTCCCGTGGGGGATTTTTTTACGATTTTACTGTGGAGGAAGGGGAAGGCCAGTCTAGGATGGCTTGTACCTTTTCCGGATCCATAGCTATTCCAGTGGGACTAAGGTAATAACCCAAATATTTGACTTCAGTCTTATCAAACTCACATTTCTCTGGCTTACAGGACAGTTGGAGTTGCCTGAGTCTTTGGAAGACTTGTTTAACGTGTGTAGAATGAAGTTCAGGACGTCTAGACTATATAAGGATATCTTCTAAGTAGATTACTACTGTATGGTTCAAGAGATCAGAAAACACAGTCCATAAATCTTTGGAAAATTGAGGGGGCATTAGTGAGGCCAAAAGGCATAACTCTGTATTCATAATGACCAAATGGAGTTCGAAAGGCAGTCTTCCACTCATCTCCTTCTTTGATGGGCAAAAGGTAGTAAGCTCCACGAAGATCTAATTTGGTAAATCGTTGAGCCCCTCTGACTGCCTCCAGAATATCTTTGATGAGGGGTAAAGGATAACAGTCTTTTATAGTGATCTTATTTAAACCACGAAAATCCAGGCAGGGACGAAGATCTTTAGTTTTCTTGGGTACAAAAAAGAGAGGAGCACCCGCCGGAGAGGAAGATGGTACAATAAGACCGCTGTGCAGATTTTCTTGGAGATAATCTTTGAGAACTTCCTTTTCAGGTTCCGTGAGAGAATATAATCTCCCAAAGGGAATGATCGCCCCAGGTTCCAAGGGAATTGTACAGTCATAATCTCGATGTGGGGGCAAAACAGGTCTGGATGGTTTTTGGAATACATCTTGAAATTCTAGATAGTGATCGGGGACTCCTTGGACTGTATTGATGGAACAACCTGTAGTGAGTTCAGTAAGCATCGATTTCTTGGGTGACCAGTATGTGTCTGAGGCAAAACAATTTTCATGACAAAATTGTGAGGACAAGGAAATAGTTCTGGTTTCCCAATTTATATAAGGATTATGACTTATGAACCAAAGAATCCCTAAGATTATAGTATAATTGGGAGATGACATTAAGTCAAAGGAGACGTGTTCTTGGTGGTTCCCAAATTGTAAACTTAGAATCAAGGTAGTAGTATCGACTGGACCAGAGGATATTAAGGACCCATCCACTGTGTGTACTTGTTCCGGAACATCCTTGGGTCATGTTGGTATTTATTGTGTTGTGGCCCAAGACTTATCCATATAAATGCCACAAACACCACAATCAAGTAAGGCCATTGTTCTCTCCTCACGACCGTCAGGTAACTGCAGAGTCACAGGAAGCATAAACAAAGTAGTGGCATTGTCCTTGAAAGAACTGATGGAAGGTATAGCAGATGATCCCGTCCCCTCCCTTCTTACAGAGGACAGGAAGTAGTGTTTCCCGATGGCCTTAGAGGACAAACAGGGCATGTACGAAGCATATGACCGGCAGCACCACAATACAGGCACAATCCTTTTTTACATCTTTCTTCCCGGTCACTGACAGAAAGTGGGCCACGAGTAGTATTCACCTGCATAGGTTCACCTTCGGTTTCTCTGTCGGGAGGGCGAGGTTCCTCCGGACGGTGCAAAAAGACACATGAGGTACTTGGCTGGGAAGGTCCTCTGTTTCTTCTTTTTTCCAAACGTCGTTCTTGGAGATGATATTCGATGGAAAGAGCTAAATCCATCAGACCGCGAAGATCTTCAACTCGGGTGGAGTGCACTAACTCGTCTTTGATCTCCTCCTTTAGCCCTCTACGAAATAGAGTAACCAGAGTTCGCTCCACCCAGGTTGTCTCGGCCGCAAGCTGGGAAAAAGCGTGTAATATATAGGAGGACATCTTAAGAGCCTTGTTGGATGTCACACAGTGCTTCTTCAGCAGAGAACTCCAATCCTGGATGACTAAACATCTGTTTAAACCGATTCACGAAGGCTGAATAATCAGACAATACTGGGTCATTGGATTATACCATTGGAGTCGCCCAGGCCAAAGCAAGACCGGATAGGGCACTGATAAGATAACCCACCTTTGTCTTGTTGTGAGAAAATTGTGTGGGTCGGAAGGCAAAGTAAACAGTCAATGCATCTAAGAACTCTCACAGTTTTGTTGGTTCACTGGAGTAGCGAGGAGTTGAGGTGGAAACGGTAGGAACATCTGTACTGCGCAAGGCCAAAGCTTGTCGTAAGGCAGCATTCTCATTGCGTAATTGTTGCAATTCCTGAGCCTGTTGCTGAATGGTTGCCAGAAGGGACTGATCAGGATCTGCAGCAGCCACCACTGTATCATCCATGGTGTTAGACTAAGTCGGGTGAATTTGGCGCCGCAATCTGTCATGACTTACGCGTTGCTTGAACCTGGAGTCCACTGAACAAGTGGCGAGGTTCTTGTTCCTGAATGTTCGGCCTTCGCCCAGGTAGGGGCGACTCTTTCTGGTAGCCACGGTGCTGCAGGCGATAGAAACACCAAGGGCAGTCCATGTCCTTCAGAAGTAGTGCCAGAGGGAAAAAAAACCTAAAAAGGGGAAAAAACCTCAAATAGGAAAATTTCCTACAACAGGAGCAAAATTAATAAGTAAATATGAGATCAAAAAATGACCAGGAAAACACTGGAACAGACGAGTAACCAGTATCTGACACAAGGAAGAAGGAGCGAAGACACCACCCAAACAGAAAGTGTTGCAGCGCAAGGAGGGAAAGAATCCCAGCCCTTAAATACCCAAAAATAGGAAGCGACCAACAGGTCGATAGGGAAAAACACATAGAAAGTAATGGACAAGGAGCCATAGAGAGTAGGGAACCAATTCATGCTGGGAGGAGAGGGGAATAATGGGAAAGAAGGAAAAACATAAAGGGAAACACAATTGAGGGCAACAGAAAGAAAGGACAACAATAGCAGGCGAGTGGGGGAGAGGTTAGATATGCCAGAAAACTTGCAGCGCTAGAAAGAAACGAGGCCCCATGCCCAATTTGGGGCATCGGATGCTGCAAGAGAGACTGGGGGCGCGGCGTCTCTCAGCGATGCGCGTCGCGGCCCGAACCGAGTGTTCGGCTAGCGCCGCGCACCGCAGCGCGACAGTTTCCGTTTCCGATCTCTTTAGAATCAGATAGGGGAAGTCACTTCAACAATGAGGTGGTTAGGTTGCTGTGTGCAGCATTGAACATTAAGCAGAAGTTGCATTGTAGCTACCACCCTGAAGCATCAGGACTAGTGGAACAGATGAATGGTACCCTGAAATCGAGAATGGCAAAAATGTGTGCAGCCACATATTTGAAATGACCCGACGCATTACCTTTAGCGTTAATGTCAATGAGAAATACACCCAACAAGAAGACAGGACTGTCTCCACATAAGATTCTCATGGGTCAAGCTATGAGACTGCCCGCAGTGCCTGCAAATGCTCTTGTGAATATCACGGATGATATGGTGTTGGACTACTGCAAGGGTCTTGCTGATGTGGTCCACCAGGTGGAAGCTACCACCCTGCCACCGATTCATGATCCAGGACACGTCGAACCTGAAAGCTGGTGACTGGGTTGTCATCAAGAAACACGTAAGGAAGACGTGCTTGGAGCCACGTTTGTAGGGACCCTACCACGTGATACTAACGACTACCACTGCTGTGAAATGTGCAGGAGTTCCTGTTGAGGACGGCTTGGTCACATCAGTAAGAGACGAGGGAGAAGAGATCCAGAGGGGTGACGGTGAGCCTATCTCAACTGAGGCAGCAGGGGAGCCTAGTCAAAGAGAGGTTCTCCCAGAAGTAAACGATTATGAGAATGAGCCAGAGCACTTGACAGACCCAGAAGGCGAAGGAGCCGAGGTGGAGGAGAGTCAGAGGGTCCAGACTCCTCCTGAGCAGATTGCAGGTCCATCAAGCGAAAAACACCCTAGAGCAAAGAGAGGAAGAAGGGCTGCCACAGGAAAGATCAAAGACTAAAGAGATACAGAAAGCAGACAAGTGGTCAGAGTTACAAGTGAAAAGGGGAGAAGTGGTTGTCGAAGATGCAATAGAGGTAGAAGTAGATACAACAAGGAGAGAAGATCTAAGTGAAGGAGAGTTGCAAGGTGATCGCAAATTGAAAAGGAAGAGAGTAGCAAATAGAAATTACGCAGGTCCTGAATGGGCGTATGCAAAGACAGCTGAATGGCAACAGGAGTTCCTGGTGTTCTGTTTTGATCGAGAAGTCCCAGGTCAATACTTTAGCACCTGAGTCTGGCGGAAGGATCTGAAAGGGGTGTAAAGATTGATATAAGATCGAATTTGAGAAAAAAGGCTGAGAAATTACCGGATGAGACTTTGAGAACCTGAGTCGACTTTTGAAAACCGATTTCGACAAGCTGCTAACATGAATTGACAAGGGATCCTGGGAGTGAAATTGAAAGCTGTAATTATTCGCTGAAAGATGATTTTGCTTGTTCTGACTTCTGCTGCAGGAGAGAATTATTCACCATCATCTGTTGTTGTTGTTTTGAACTAACTATCCTTCACTTTCTAATTCTTTACAGATCATGGCTAACACTAGGCAGGAGAATGGAGGAAGTAGGTGTTGTAAATACTTGGGTGTTAGTTTAAGTATTGTGTGTGTGATATTCATTGTGGTTGTGGGTATGACACTAATGGATAAGAGTGGGACTAACAATTCTACAGTTCCTGAGACTACCACTGCACTAACAGCTTGGGAGAGGTTTGACCTGGATGAGAGATATTTGCATGAGGGAACTAATGCAAAAGGGGAACTTTCTACTAACGTTTTTTATCGCTTGCTGAGTGAGTATGTTGAGACAATGGAAGCAAAGGATTGCTTTGTGTGCACACAGATTCCTGTTTCGGTACAAGAGGGGGTTACCTATCATAGCTTGCCATTGACTTATGGGATAAGTTGTAGTCTGCTACTAACAAGATTTTATAACCAGGAGGACATCAAATACTTCTATTCTAATCATGATTTAGGTGGTCATTACAACCCTGGTGGTCGGTGTTAAAGCTGCTGTAAGACCGCCATCAGGCCGGCGGTAAAAAAATTGGAATTACGACCGTGGCGGAAACCGCCAACAAAGACAGCCACTTTAACACTCCGACCGCCACGGCGGTACAAACAAACAGCTTGGCGGTCACCGCCAACAGACAGGTGGAGGACAATGTACCGCCCACAGAATTACAACCTACCAATCCGCCACCTTTTCCGGGGCAGATTCACCGCAAACAAAAACACGGTGGAAACAGGACTTCGAAGGGAAAACAGTCACCTCTACACACCCCACGAGGAACCAGGATGCCATGGAACCAGAGCTCCACATTTTTCCAGCCTTTATCTTCTTGCTCCTCTACGAACACGAATGCCGGCAGCGAAGACCACGGTGAGTACTGCACCTATGACACAGGGGAGGGGGGAGGGAAAAAACAGTGACACACACACGCAACACCCCCACCCTCACCCACGACAACACACGCACTAATACAGCATGATACATTACAGTTACACCCCCCAACCCCCTGGAAGAATGCAAAGACAAAAGGAAATGAGGTGAACAATTGTAATATATTAAAATTCAGTATTCAAAAAATATACATACACTATTTACAAATATATACACCAATAATATTAGTCCAAGGTATTCCACCATTAAAGTCCGTGGACCACAGGGCCCAAAATGCATGGGCGAGGCCCACACAAGATACCCGAACAAAACAGAGAGAACACTGCAGGGGCATCAGATAGAAATAAAACAGGCACCTCAGGGGGAAGGGAAAGGGTGGGCACCTCAGCCGGTTGAGTGCACAACGCCAAATCCACGAGGGGGCCCCATGCCCACTGTTCAATCCTGGGGAGTGCAAAGCCACAGTCTCTTAAGTCTCTACAATGAGTGGTTTGCCCACTGTTCAATCCTGGGGAGTGCAAAGCCACAGTCTCTCAAGTCTCTACAGTGGGTGGGTTGCCCACTGTTCAATCCTGGGGAGTGCAAAGCCACAGTCTCTCAAGTCTCACAAGTGGGTGGTTTGCCCACTGCTTTATCCTGGGGAGTGCAAAGCCACAGTCTCTCAAGTCTCTACAGTGGGTGGGTTGCCCACTGTTCAATCCTGGGGAATGCAAAGCCACAGTCTCTCAAGTCTCACAAGTGGGTGGTTTGCCCACTGTGCAATCCTGGGGAGTGCAAAGCCACAGTCTCTCAAGTCTCTGCAGTGGGTGGTTTGCCCACTGTTCAATCCTGGGGAGTGCATAGCCACAGTCTCTCAAGTGGATAACAGTCTCCACTGGTTCTGGAGGGGGCCTTGTGCCCAGAGTGCTTCATCCTGCCAATGACAGAGGTAGTGGATGTCTTTCTCCACTGGTTCTGGAGGGGGCTTTGTGCCCAGAGTGCTTCATCCTGCCAAGCATAGGGTTAGTGGATGCATATCTCCACTGGTTCTGGAGGGGGCGTTGTGCCCAGAGTGCTTCATCCTGCCAAGGACAGAGGTAGTGGATGTGAATCTCCACTGGTTCTGGAGGGGGCTTGGTGCCTAGAGTGCTTCATCCTGCTCGTGGCGGCCTCAGTAGCGTCAGAGCTTTTGGCGCTCATGGGCCTGCAGTGCTTGTGGCGGCGGTGTCTTTGGCAGCGGGGCTTGTGGCTGCGGTGCCCTTGGTAGCAGTGCTTGTGACGGCTGTGTCTTTGGCAGCGGTGCTTGTGGCGGTGGTGTCTTTGGCAGTGGTGCTTGTTGCAGCGGTGTCCTTGGCAGCGGTGCTTGTTGCAGCGGTGTCCTTGGCAGCGGTGCTTGTGGCGGCGGTGTCTTTGGCAGCGGTTCAGCTGCTGGCGGTCCTGTCTTGGCAGCGGTTCAGCTGCTGGTGGTCCTTTCTTGGGCAGCGGGGCTGCTGCTGGTGGTCCTGTCTTGGGCAGCGGGCTGCTGCTGGCGGTCCTGTCTTGGCAGCAGGGCTGCTGCTGGCGGTCCTGTCTTGACCAGCGTGGCTGCTGCTGGTGGTCCTGTCTTGGCCAGCGGGGCTGCTGCTTGCGGTCGGCTCCTTGGCAGCGGGGCTATTGGCGGTCCTGTCTGGGGCAGTGGGGCTGCTGGTGGTCGGCTCCTTGGCAGCGGGGCTGATGGCGGTCCTGTCTGGGGCAGTGGGGCTGCTGGCGGTCGGCTCCTTGGCAGCGGGGCTGATGGTGGTCTTCTCCGCCGTGCTGATCTTCCCAGAGTTGCCGGTTTTCTTGTGCCCCTTCCCCACCTTGGAAGGTGTCGCAGCTGACTCCACACTCCCACCTGTACCCCTGGGAGCGGCTTTGGTGGCTGGTGTCCTCCCCTTCTCCCGCCGGGCACTGGCCAACTTTTGATGCTTGACAGGTGGGGGACTGTCCATGCTGTGGCTCCTTGCCACACTGACTGCCCTTCTGCCTGGTGCACACCATAATCCGGTGACTACTGGCACCACTGGTCCCGCCGATGTTGTGGCTGAGGTGCTAGGTTGGGACCTGGAGAATCGGGCCCTAGGAGACTGACGGGGTGGGGGAGGTGAGGGAAAGAGGTCAAGGCTTGCCAGGAAAAGTTTCTTAGAAACACTTGGACGGGTAGATGGAGGGGGTTTGGGAGTGGAGGAAGAGGTAATGGTCGTAGGAGGTGTACGTTTGGTGACTTTGGGTGAAGGTGCATGGGCAGGAGGCTGTCGTGAGGTGGATGGCTGTTGGGTGGGTGTGTGGCTGCGTTTGTGTACCTTGGGAGGTGGGCTCACAGACACACTGGGAGAGGACAGAGGGGATGTGCGAATGGTAGTGGGGGTGGTGACTGCACGTGAGCGGGGTGTGGTGGTGGGTGTGCTGGTGATGGACGTAGTGGCTGAAGATGTAGTGCATGCAGGTGTGAGTGGAGACAAGACTGGGAGGGATGAGGGAGACGAGGAGGAGGGGGACACAGTGGAGGCAGTGGATGTTGGTATGTCTGCATGTGTGTGATGCTTGCGTGAGTGCCTGTGGGATGTGCTTATGTTTGCCAGAGCTTCCTTTGTGTCTTGAGGTGTGTGCATGCTGGTCTGATGGTGTGCTTGGGATAGGCTGAGGTACAGGGGTGTGGGTCTCGGTGGAGAAAGATGGAGGGGGGAGGCTAGAGACAGGGACAATGGCTGCCATCAGTGCTGAGGCCAGAGTTTGAAAAGCTTGCTGAAGGGCTGCCTGACCAGAATGAATGCCCTCCAGGAATGCATTGGTTTGTTGCAACTGCCTCTCTACACCCTGGATGGCATTCAGAATGGTAGACTGCCCAACATTGAGGGATCTGAGGAGGTCAATGGCCTCCTCACTGAGGGCAGCAGGGCTGACAGGGGCAGGGCCTGAGGTGCCTGGGCGAAGGTGATGCCCACCCTCCTGGGTGAGCGGGCACGGGGCAAAGGCTGAGGGGCTGCTGGGAGGGCGGTGCTGGAGGGGGTGGTGGCGGCTGTACCTGTAGATGCGTGGGGCACAGATGGGCCTGCCACCGCAAGGGAGCTCCCATCAGAGGACGAGTCCGTATCACTGGTGTCAGCTCCTGTCCCCGCTGTGGAGCTCCCCTCGCTCTCCGTCCCACTGGTGAAATCGGAGTCCGTAGTCTCGCCCTCCAGGGCCATGTGGGATGCAGCTCCCTCCTGCTCGGGCCACTGCTCCTCTGCCTGATGATGCTAATGCACACAAGTACAGGGAGACCACAAAATGGGGGGGAGACAGAAGAAAGACATGTTGAGTGCATGCATTAACGCTACCGTCGGTGGACACGACAGACACAGAAGCTCCCTGCACTACGCCACGCACTTGGGGTCCACTATTCAATCCCTGGGACATGGCCTACAAGGCTATGGCCGATATCTGCACACATGGATGCCACAGGAGCCTGACTAGGTGTAGTTGGCACTGTACCCAGGTAGGGTGGGGTGCCACAGGGTCTGCCTGAAAAAGGGGACTTAACTAGCACACTCGCCTTGGCCTAGGGGAACCCACTGCCCACCTCCTCCCCCCAGACACCTCCACTGCGCGCTGAATCAGCAGAATGAGAGTGTACTCACCCCCTTGTTGCTGCTGTGATGCCCTCAAGCGCCCATCCAACTCCGGATACGCCACCGCCAGGATCCTGAACATCAGGGGGGTCATGGTGCGAAGGGCACCCCTCCCACATTGGGAGGCCATCCCCAGCTGGGCTTCCACCGCCTTCTTGCTCCAGTGGCGAATGTCCTCCCATCTTTTACGGCAGTGGGTGCTCCGTCTGTGGTAGACCCCCAGGTTCCGGACGTCCTTGGCGATGGCACGCCAAACATCCTTCTTCTGGTGGGCACTGACCTACAGGAATTGTACAGGGGAAAAAAAAAGTTATTACCAACTGCACCATCACAGTCATTGGCCCGCATCCCTACCCTGGCCATGTGGCACATGCACTCACCGTCGTTTCATGCACGCCTCATTCTCCCCCCCTCCATCTTTCATCCACCCCACTCCACACAGGCATTGCCCATGCAGCATGCTCCCAATGCACTTACCTGTTTGTCTGGAGGACCGTAGAGTAGCGTGTACTGGGGGAGGACCCCATCCACGAGTTTCTCCAACTCCTCCGTGCTGAAGGCAGGGGCCCTTTCCCCAGACACACGAACCAGTGTCTCTTCCAGACTGAGGTCACAGCAGCACTTGCAGTGTAGGTCCTCTCCTGTCGAAGATCAGGTATCGAGTGATGGAACTGATAGAAAATGGCGGTCACGTCCGCGGCGGTGCGTACCGTCACCGCCGGCGTACATCATCATTGGCTCCTGGGACCCATAGGGTCCAATGTTAACCAATGCAGAATTGCGCCGCGGTCTTCGTCCGCCTACCGCGACGGTGTACAACGCCAGCGCAGTTACCTCATATCCCATTGTCCCACTTTCCAGGTCAGGCAGCCGCCATTTCAGGGGGCCACATGGCTTTATTTTTTACTGCGTCACACATACCTAGGCCTTGGCTCAACACTCATACAGGCAAATTTCGGGTTATGAATAGTTTTCTGAGTAAGCTGTGTTTACGTACCTCTGAGTTGGTTGACTCTGTGCTCGTGTTGTCCTCCATAGGCACCATCCGCTGGGACATGTGAGGAGATGGCAGCATCCTCTGGTGTACAGACCGCTGGTGGACCTGTCGACAATGGAGGAAAGACATGTAATCATCACCTACAGGCTTGATCATGCCACGATCCTGGAACTGTGTGCCCAGTTGGAGCCAGACCTGATGTCATCATCATCATCAAACAGACTTTATTCGACTTTCAACAAGTCATAAAAGTATCAAATAAAACACATCTATATATATGAACACAATAAATAGATAAAATAATAAAAATAAAAAAAATAATAAAAATTAAAATACACATCATTAGTTTGTCCGTATACAAATATTTAGATAACCTTAGTGAAATTTAGACCTATACACCCATGGACTTCCTTGCGATTAATACTAAGCATAAGAAGTTCGCCAGGATTCCACACATTTTGATGGAAGACAAAACCTGCAAGCTAAGATACGCATCACGACTCTGACGCAAATTAATCGATCTTAAAAATGGCAATAAAAAACATTTTTTCTGCTTTGCGTAAAGTTTACAAAAGAGGACCACGTGCATCGTAGATTGGAATGCCTTTGCGTCACAGGGGCATACTCTTAAGGCTGTGCTCCAGTCATTCATAGTAGGGAATGTACAAGACGGTCAAAAGTATCTAATCGTAGTCTTGTAAGGACAAAACGATGTTGAGGAATTGTCACATTTGCTAAGTAAGGCTGCATGCCTTCCGTGGACAAAATTAGTTGGTTGGACATGACACTGGACTTTCTCGATTCAGCTTCCCATCGTTGATCTTCCAGGTACCTCAATGTCAAGGCCCTCAGTTCTTTCCTGGATATTTTCCTCAATGATTCTGGGTTTGTATAATAGTCTTTACAACCCATGTTTCCAAAAAAGAGCATAATATATTATAGTTAGCCTCATACAATCGGATAATATGGCCTTATTTAGTCCAGTGTACTCCGAGCTCCACACTTTGTGCCATAGTAATACTGGCTGTATCTTTATCAGGTCAGCTACAAAAGGAACCCCTAGTTCCACGTGGCTAATGTATGACGATGTACCATTTGGTACCATTAACAAGTATCTGAGAAAATCATTCTCCGCCGTCTGAATCAGATTACAATTAGTATACCCCCAAATACCAGAACCATACATGGCAGCCGGAATGCACTTAGCTTTGTAGATTTTTACCATATTCAGCAGGGTAATCCCCCCTAGCCTTTTAGAAAAGATCTTCTGAGCCGCTGTTGTTTTAGTTTTAATAATCTGGTCTTTTTTAGTTTTCACACAATGTGCCCAGGAACCCTGTTTATCAAACATTATGCCCAGATACGAAAAAGTACGAGCTATCTCCACTTTGTCCTCGTGGATGGTAGCATTGTAGATCTTGCCCGATTGCCTACCGCAATTCATTACAAAAGTCTTGGAACGGTTAACTGTAAGACCCAGATCTGTCAGAAAGGTTATGCAAGTGGTTAAGAGTTTTTGGAGGGCTAATGGTTTCCTAGCCATAAGTACTGCATCATCTGGGTAGAGCAGTACAGGGACAGGAAGGTTGCCTATTTGGGGAAGGTCTTTACATTTGCTTATCAGATCACATTCTAAGTTGTTTATGTATAATGAGAACAGGAGTGGAGCAAGAACGCAGCCTTGGCACACCCCTATATATATGCCAAAAGGCTTAGTGCATTCCCCTCTTGTCCCGTACCTTACTCTTGCTTTGCATCCTGTATACATGTCCCGTATGAACTGAATTATTGTTAATTCAACCGCCATTCTACTTAAAATGTCCCATAACTTCTCATGTAGCACGCAGTCAAATGCTAAAGATAGATCTATGAAGGCCAGGTACAAGTTACCCTCTCTGATCTTTGTGTACTTCCCCAGTAGGAGGCTTAAATTCAGGCCCTGTTCCACTGTGCCTATTCCGGCGCGGAAGCAATACTGCACTGGAGATAAGATATAATTTCCTTCCACCCATGTTTGAAGTCTATTTAAAATTATTCTCCCTGCTATTTTAGCTGTTGTGTCAAGCAGGGAGATTGGCCTGTAACAAGCTGGGTTGAGACGATCACCTTTCTTGTATATAGGGATGATGATGGAATCTCGCCATGTCGATGGGGGGCCTTGTGTACAAAAGGCCCTCAATACCTGAGTCATTAGAGGGCCCCAAAGGTGCGTGTTTGCTTTGTATAACTCTATTGGGACGCCGTCGGGGCCTGGCGCTTTCCCCGCTTTGCTTATATTTATGGCTTCCACTACCTCCTCTAAGCTAAACTGAGGTATTACAGCCGAGCGTGGGCCTTCCTGAGCGTCTGGGACCTTTAAAGAAACCTCAGAGTCTTTGTCAGTAGGTTGGCGGTATATCTTAGAAAAGTATACAATCCAATCCTCTTCCGGAATTGCATTATCCATTCTGGGGATATCTCTATTCCCTAACACAGGAGTATTTATTATTTTCCAGAAGAGGATGTTATCCTTCGCAAGACTAGCTTTATGTAGATTTTCCCACAAGTTTACTCTCAGGGTGTGTTTCCTCCTTTTTATAGCTGTCTTGTATGCCTGTCTACACATGCGTATTTCAGTCGGGCATCTTGTTGGGGTACTTAAAGCTTTTTTTAATATGTGTGCTTTTGTGCAATCATGGTCGAACCAGCCGCTTTTCCTTTTTTTTCCTCCCTTTCCCTGCCTAATGGTAAGAAATTCCTTCACTCCTTGAGTTATCTGAGAAAAGGCACTTAAACATTTTCCTGGTTCTATATCCTCACTGAGGCAGTCAGTGAAGGCTTGGTTATGTTTACATAATAGCTGTTTCAGTAGAACCTGTGAGTCTATCTGAGACCATCTCAATAGATATCCATTTCTCGGGGCTTATTCAATATCGTTTACCAACCTAATCTTCTCTTCTTTGGCCAATGTGGCAGGAGTTAGTGAGAGTTCCAAACTCTGAGGAAAGTGGTTGCTTACTGCAATGTCATAAATTGAATGGTTAATAAATTTATGTGAGAAATGGGTTGACATTAAAACATAATCAATCACCGTATCAGCGCCCCTTCCATTAAAAGTTGGTTTAAACTGTGGTTCTTTAAAATGTAATTCATTTACAAAGCACAGATTATATTTTTGGGTCACTAAATTCATCGCGTCTCCTTGGATGGTGTGTGAGAAATGAAGCCTTAAGCCAATATCTTCAGTGTCCCAATCACACATCTTTTCCGAAAGTTCTTTACAGAGGTGAACATTAAAATCACCGTCCCAAAATAATAAAAGTCTCACGTCTATTATTTGCACATATTTCCTCTAGGTCCTCTCCCAACTCCATTAAAATATTAAGAATTTCTCTTGGTAGTGCGTTGTTATAAAAATTTATAATTACTGAGTATTGTGATCCAGACCTGATGTCAGGTATCCGCCATCCCACAGGGATCCCCCCTCAAGTGCAGGTGCTGTCAGTACTCCATTTCCTTGCAAGTGGGTCATTTCAAACAACAGTGGCCATAGCATCAGGGATGTCCCAGCCTATGTTTTCCAACGTGTTGTCCAGAGTGTTGTCTGCCCTGTTGAAACACATGCGGAGCTACATCGTTTTCCCTCAGGTGGAGGATTTGCCCACAGTGAAAGGTGACTTCTATGCCCTGAGACATATCCCCAACATCATAGGTGCCATTGATGGGACACGTGTGGCCTTGGTCCCCCCGCATGAGTGAACAGGTGTACAGAAACCGGAAGAGTTACCATTCGATGAATGTGCAGATGGTGTGTTTGGCAGACCAGTACATCTTCCATGTTAACGCCAAATTCCCTGGCTCAGTGCATGACGCTTATATCCTGCGGAATAGCAGCATCCCTTATGTGATGGGGCAACTACAGAGGCACTGTGTGTGGCTACTAGGTGAGCACCTGGAACCAAATCAGTGGGAATAGTTGTCTGGGTATATCCCTAAGAGTTGGTGTGTGTCTGACAGTTGTCCCTCGATATTTGCAGGTGACTCTGGTTACCCCAACCTGTCATGGCTACTGACCCCAGTGAGGAATCCCAGGACAAGGGCAGAGGAACGCTACAATGAGGCCCATGGGTGAACTAGGAGGATTATAGAGCAGACCTTCGGCCTCCTGAAGGCCAGGTTCAGGTGCCTCCATATGACAGGTGGTTCCCTATTCTACTCACCAAAGAAGGTGTGCCAGATCATCGTGGCCTGCTGTATGCGTTACAACTTGGCTTTGCGACGACAGGTGCTTTTTCTGCAGGAGGATGGTCCAGATGGAGGTCTTGTGGCAGCTGTGGAGCCTGTGGACAGTGAAGACGAGGAAGCAGAAGAAGAGGACATCGATAACAGGAACTCTGTGATCCTGCAATACTTCCAGTGAGACACAGGTAAGAAGACAAACCTGCCTACTACATGTACTTTAACACTACTACCTCTCTACTGTCTGTCCTTTTCACCCAGTGTATGGTCACTGAGTTTTCACATTCTCTTACGATTTCACAGATGTGGGTCCCACTGGGTGACATCTGCTTTGTTTCCATGGACTAGAGCTGTGTGACATAGGTATGCTAACATTACCATTGAAAGAGAATTTTGTCACTGTAATTGCTAATACACTAATTCGAAATCACAGACAGACTCCAGATTGTTTTGTGCTTTAAGGGTGTTTATTTAAGTGCTCAATTTTGGAGGGGGTTGTTAAATGGTGAGGGGTGATGGTGGAGGAATGTCCATGGCAGAGTCCAAGCTATGAGTCTCACAGGTGCATTGCCCAAAGGGGTATAGGAAGTGGAGCTGGGGCAGTTTGAGGATGGAGAGGGTCACAAGGTGGGACAAAAGGATGACAATCAGGGTGGTCTCATTTCTTGGCGGGGGTCTTATCATTGTTCTCTGTCTTTGTCCTGGATCTCAGGGACCATTTGCGGGGTGGTTCTCATCTGCAGGGAGTGGGGTGCTGGTGTGGTGGTCCTGTGGCGGTGCCTTCTGTCCACTAGCGCCAGCAGAGGTGGTGGGCAGTTCATCGTCCAGGCTAGTGTCAGGGGCCCCTTGTTGTGCCACAGTGTCCTTCCTGGTGTTGAGGACTTCCTTCAGCACCCCTACAATGGTGCCCAGGGTGGAATTGATGGATCTGAGTTCCTCCCTGAAGCCCAAATACTGTTCCTCCTGTAGCCGCTGGGTCTCCTGAAACTTGGCCAGTACCGTTGCCATCGTCTCCTGGGAATGATGGTAGGCTCCCATGATGTTGGAGAGGGCCTCGTGGAGAGTGGGTTCCCTGGGCCTGTCCTCCCCCTGTCGCACAGCAGCCCTCCCAGTTCCCCTGTTTCCCTGGGCCTCTGTCCCCTGAACCGTGTGCCCACTGCCACTGCCCCCAGGTCCCTGTTGTTGTTGGGGTGGTGGGTTAGCCCGGGTTCCCTGTAGTGGTGGACACACTGCTGATTGACGTGTCCTAGGGACAGAGGTATGGGCCCACTGGGTGGGTGCTGTGCTGGTTTTTCCAGAGGGGGGAAGCTCTGTAGTGGCCTGTGACTGTGTGAGGGGAACCGACTGTCCCGAGGTACCGGATGGGCCGGGCTGGTCATCTAGATCCAGTTGGACAGAGCTGCTGTCATCACTGTGGGCCTCTTCTGTTGGTGGTGTGGACATGTCTGGACCCTCCTGTCCGGTGACTTTGGGTAGGGGTCCTGCAGGGGTGTTAAAGCATGATTATTGCATCTGTGTGTGCCATGGTGTGCAATGGGTGGGTGACCCTGTACCCCAGTGCGTGCATTCCTGTGTGGGACCTTGTGTGATGATGGTTTGGGGAGGGTATGGGTATGCGCTGGGGCCATGCTTTGGTGATGGGTGTCCATGCTTTGGTGTTGCATGCAGGGGTTGGTGTTGGGATGTGTGGTTTGTGATATTGGGACATTTGTGAGGAGTTGGAGTGATGGGGGTGAGGGCGAGGGTGGGCGTATGTGATAGCATGCAGGTAGGGTGGGGGATGTAATAGTTAAGATTTGACTTACCAGAGTCCATTCCTCCAGCTACTCCTGCAAGGCCCTCAGGATGCAGAATAGCCATGACTTGCTCCTCCCATGTTGTGGGGGAGGAGGTGGGGGTCCGCCGCCAGTCCTCTGAACCGCAAGGTGGTGTCTTGAGACCACGGAACGCACCTTCCCTGTAGGTCGTTCCACCTCTTCCTGATGTCATCCCTATTTCTTGGGTGCTGTCCCACTGCGTTCACCCTGTCCACTATTCTTCGCCATAGCTGTGGCTCTACCCGGATGATTTCCTCCACCATGACCCTGAGCTCCTCCTCAGAGAACCTGGGGTGTCTTTGCCGTGCCATGGGGTGGTGTGGGTGATGTGTGGGTTGGTGTGTGTTGTGATGTGTGGGGTGATATTTAGTGGTGTGTTGTGTGAGGTGCGTGGATGTTGTGTGAGTGATGGTGTTGAGTGCATGTGGATGCTTGTTTGTAGATTGTGGTGTCTCTCTCTGGCCTTCTTTCGGAATTGTTTGTCGTAGGGGTTTGTGGGTAATGTGGGTGTGTGTTTTATATTGTATTGGGTGTGTGGGAGTGGTGTGTGTATGTGTATCAGGTGTGTGTATTTGGAATTGTCCAATGTGGCTGTGTTTTGTAAATGTGTGTGTATTTTGAGCGCGGCGGTGTGTACCGCCAATGGAATACCGCGGTTGAAAGACCACCGAGTGGATTCGTGGGTCGTGATAGTGTGGGCGTATTCCTGTTGGTGTGACGGTGGAGGTTTTGTCATCGCCAGTTTATCACTGACCTTTGGTGTGGCAGACTTGTGTGGGTGTCTCAATTTTGGCGAATTCCGAGCAGTGGGTCATAATGACCATGGCGGAATTCCGCGGCCGCAGCGGTGTGTTGGCTGTCTTCTGCACGGCGGTAAGCGGCTTTTACCGCCAATGTTGTAATGACCCCCTTAGTGTTTTCCTATGTACCTATAATAGAGGATTTGAGTGGTGTAGCTAGATACTATAGCATAAAGTTAGTTAAAGGATTCTTTGAGCTGACATTGACAATTAGCATTAAAGGGTAAATTAGAAAAAGGATTACAGCAGCGAGCTTTTGCTAGTAGTGAAAGTTATGGTGCAATTAGGGAGCAAGGGAAGCTAGCTTTAGATGCATTACACGAAGGGAAGCTTTATATATCTAGGCCGAAATCATATAATGACAATGTGTTTGTGGGAATGAGTGAATGTAAGCATGTGTTTTTGTTTTAGAGTAAATGAATGTTCATGTTAAATGGGGAGGATCCAGCGATCCCAGGAATCTATTACATATGAGGGCTTAATGCTTATTACCGTCTTCCAAAGGGATGGTATGGGACATGTTACTTGGGGATAGTTTTCCCAAAGATATACCAACTTGACGATTTGAAAAGGTTTCCGAAATTGTCTGAATTACATCGTACTAGACAGAGGAGAGAGACCGCTGCTGGCGTAGTGGGAGACATATTAGGGGCAATAATTCCTTCAGTGGGAGTTATCTTGAATTCAATAAAGATTCAAAAGTTGTCTACTATTGTGGATAACACGCTGACACATTTTTCGGGAGCTATACTCCTAATGGATACTGAACTTGCTGCGGAGAGGGCGATGACTCTTCAAAACAGGCTTGCTTTAGACATTCTTTTAGTGAAAAATGGCAGAGTTTGTAGGATGCTTAATGAGTGTCATTGTTGCGCATATATATCAGATAATAGTAATGAGATTAGAAGTATGCTTACTAACTTGACTAGGGATAGTACAGACTTGAAAGAACTGAAAGAACTTGGGGCCATATTTATACTTTTTGACGCAAAACTGCGCTAATGCAGTTTTGCGTCAAAAAAATTAGCGCTGGCTAACGCCATTCTGAAGCGCCATGCGGGCGCCGTATTTAATCAATGACGTTAGCCGGCGTTAGCCTGGTGTGCGTGGAAAAAAACGACATACACCAGGCAGCGCCGGCGTAGGGGGATATGGAGCTTGGGTGCCAAAAAATGGGACAAGTCAGGCTGAGGCAAATGTTTTGCCTCAACCCGATTTGCGCCATTTGTTTCGACTCCCAACCCCCATAGAAATGACTCCTGTCTTAGCAAAGACAGGAGTCATGCCCCCTTGCCCAATGGCCATGCCCAGGGGACTTCTGTCCCCTGGGCATGGTCATTGGGCATAGTGGCATGTAGGGGGGCACAAATCAGGCCCCCCTATGCCACAAAAAAAAAAAATATATATACTTACCGGAACTTACCTTAATGTCCCTGGGATGGGTCCCTCCAGCCTTGGGCGTCCTCCTGGGGTGGGCAAGGGTGGCAGGGGGTGTCCCTGGGGGCATGGGAGGGCACCTCTGGGCTCCTTCCGAGCCCACAGGTCCATTAACGCCTGCCCTGACAAGGCGCTAAAAAACGGCGCAAAAGAGGCCGTACATCATTTTTTTTGACCCACCCACTCCTGGGCGTGAATTTTGCCCGGGAGTGTAAATACGGCGCACATGCCTCGGAGTCAATTTTTTAGACGGGAACGCCTACCTTGCATATCATTAACGCAAAGTAGATGTCCACGCTAAAAAATGACGCAAACTCCATGGACTTTGGCGCTAGACGCGTCTAACGCCAAAGTATAAATATGGAGTTAGTTTTGCGTCGGAATTGCGTAAAAAAAAACAACGCAATTCCGGCGCAAACAGAGTATAAATATGCCCCTTGGTGTTTGGGAAAAGGTTGGAAGAGGTTTTGCTTCAGTGGGGAATTGGCTTAGCAACATTTGGCATGGGATATTGTCTAAAATAATACAGGGGTATTGATTGTTATAGCTTGCCTATTTGGATTATGGCTGGCATGTAAAATTAGCAAAAAGATAAAACCGAATAAGGCGAAAAATAATAAGAGGAGGGAAGAAAAAGAAAGGGAAAAATTGTTTAGGGAAAAATTAAAGGGGAAGCCAATAAGTGAAGAGATTGAAATGAAAGAGTTTTGACTGATGTAAAATTTGTGGGGAAGGTTTTGTGATGACAAGTGTCATCAGAGGAGGGATTTTTGGAGTGTGTCTTTTTAAAAGCAATATCAATTACATAATCTTGCAACATATTGTGTAATGAAGCTGCATAGAAAATGTGTTAACATAGAAAATAATGCACATGTTTGAAATGTGCCCACGGGGAGTGGCTACCAACGTATATGAAGACTAATGAAAAGGCTTGTTAATTCAGAGTTTTATGCAATAATGTTTGAATTTGTATTAGTATATTATAATTAGGGTTATGTGTTAAGAATTTGCTTTATTAACTTAGCGAGGGTTTGGGCCTAACTGCCTGCCCTCATATTGAATTATATTCTCTAACGTGCAATGTGCTGTTTTCTTGAAGAACACGAAGCTGTATTTTTCCAGGAGTTATATGTGTGTATAGCCGTATTAAATTCTTTCTCATGAGAACCGGCTTGCTCAAGGCAACGTTCTTGCTGGATGCAACAGTGTAATTTGTAACAGGTGCAAGGTTAACCGTACTAGGAGAAGACAATGAAGACACTGACTAGAGCGCAAAGTGTAACATTCTCTACCTGACATTCCAACCGTTGAAGACGTCAATAACATGGACCAATCCGCGACATGGGAACTGTAAACTGTGGAAAATTCTAGTAAGGTGCTTACCGAATTATTGGACAGAGATAATGATGCACCAAACTTTATCCAATGAGGAATTAGGGAATAGTTAGTCAGTTTTGATTTAACGGCGTAACCCGAGGAAAACGAGAGACACTTTTTCTTCCACTTACACGGGGACTCTTACCCTTGCCATTTGCCATTCTCTTTGCTATGAGACTTTTGCTAGAGGACTTTTGCTAGTTGCCATATATTAGTTTAATTGTCCTGTCACTTTAAACCATCCTCTACCCCATTCTTGCCTGATGCTAACTTCTCCTCCATTAGAGGGAAGCGATCATTCCTTAGCTATGCTATCTTGAGACTTTGCCCAGCCCTATCTCTGCTGATGGTGAATCGACTGATGTCCTGAGGACGAAGACTGACGCTGCTTGCTGATCTGTTGGATTGGTAACTATCCGATACAAATTGTGATTGTCTGTTTGCCTTTTCTTTCTAGGTACCAACTGCTATTTTGATAGAGGCCTTAGTTTAGATGTTTTCTAAATTTGTGTTCACTAAATGTTTTGCATGAAGCCCAACATGCTAATGCTAGTTCGAGGTTAGTTAAGGCGTTCACTAATATCTTGTGCAAATAGACAAATGACTGAGTTCTTGTTTTGTTGAATCATGTACTAATGAGACTCTGCTAAGTTGCTTCAAATAATTGACATGCCTAAATGCTGAATGAATATACCCGATGCATTGATTAAGTTGTGCTTTGATGACTAATTAGGATTGTTTTGGCGCGGTTTATTGTTAATGAGATTAACAGACATGATATTAGATTGTAACAAATAGGGAAATAAATATCTTAACTTTTGACTAAACTGGTGTGGTTATTCATGACTGAGAAGTCATGGTGTGTTCGATAATTAATTCTTATTTAATGTTTATTGATTAGTGATTGTTATCATTGATTGTTTATTGATCTATTGATTGGTGATGCCAAGAAAATATTTCGTACTGGGAAGTTCCCAAACCTGGTCCAAAGGTTTGTCGACCTAAACGCGTCCCCTAGTAAGTTTATTTATTAAGGCTCTGACGCGCTAACACCCCCAACTTCCTGGGATATCTTCACTGGGAAAATTGTATTGGAAAAAAATGTACATTTGCACAGAAGGTTTTATGCTACGGAGAACTCTGCACAGAAGGGATGAAACCTTTAGGAAAAGTCTGATGACATTCCCAGAAGTATGCCTGGAAACCATTGTTATAAACAAAGTGGTGTAATGGCTAAATTATCTAATCTGGTACAATGTGATTATTGGAACTGATTGTCTTGGAAAATGTGCATGGACTTGTGAATTTTAAAGCACACAGGGCCAGTAATGTCGATATGAGCATGACATGACATACCAACTTTTAATGCCGGTCTAAATTTCACCTTCAAGGTATACTTTGGTGTAATGGATACGAAACAAGTAAAATGTGCAACTTCGAGTCTTAGTTTCTGGAGAACTGGTTGCATATGCTGCTCTCCAAGCAGGTCCAGCTGCATTGATCATGTATAACAAGACTTGAAAAGTAATTCTGTTAATTGTGTTAATCAGTGGTAGTTACTCTGGGATGTGTTACTTTTCATTGTTGTAATTTGTGGCATTATAAATCTGCACCAACCATATCAAATTAGTCTTGACCCAGCTCCAAAAATGATAATCCAACCCGTGCTGCTTACCTCTTAATTAGAACATGGGCAACTTCAAATTTATTTAAACCTTTTTGAGCCCCATCACTGAGGTATTATATGATTTAATATGACAAAGTTAGATACGGGGTCCACCTATTAGAATATTTTCTAGTTCGAGACAAGCTCTCTATTTTGGGTCACAACTAATAACAATTTGCTATTTGCTAGTCGCGGCCTCTGATGACACAAAAGAGCTGTGAAATGGTGGAATGTAATATAGTATGCCCAGAGTAAATACCAGTAGTTCAGATTAATGCAAACTTTTTTATCCATCACCTCTTCCTTCTTAAGTGATGAACTAATACATCTTCGTGTTGATTAATAAATTAAGTTAACTAAGAAGCAATCACCCCGTGTGCTACCTTCTACTGACAGACGTCTACAGTATTTGCCCATGTCCGAGAGCAACAGTGATTCCACGTGAAAACCTAGACTTTAAAAACATATTTTTCAAAAATATAGACTTAAAATAGAGATTGCTGTAATTTGAAACTGCCTAAATATGATCCTACAAAAATATTGGAGTGTCCCCCTTGCGAACATTTTTAATGCATGTGTCCCGGGGAGGTGGCAATCCCCAGGGCTGAGGGGGGAGGGTGTTCCACTGCATTTTTGTGATGAACTTCCTGAGGAGGTGGTGGTCCCTAGGGCTGCAGGGAGGCTGCTTGACCCACCGCATTAAAAATTGTCAATGCCCCGGGACCTGGCCCACCCAGGGGCTTGTCAATAACAATCACAGGAGCCAAAGCTTGTTTTTTTTATTTTTTTTATTTTACCCGAATTCACGAAGTTGACATGAAGTCACGGTAAAAGTTTTATTGCTTAATTTTCTTTTGCTCTAAGGGGTTCCTATATGACCCCATTTCAGAGCTAAGGGGTCAGATTAACTCTACCTTGGCCCCTTGTCTTTTTTCTTCTACTTTTTTGTCTGACTTGGTTGAAGCCGAGTCCCAAGATGGCTGCCAACTCTTCCTGGTTTGAAGTGTTGGCAGCTAATCAGAGCTGTGCATTTCTCTGCACAAGCTTGTCCTTATTCGCAAAGAGGTTGAGATGGATACGCGGGCCCAGATATACAAATTTGTTTTCCCCCTTAACTTCGCTGAAACTACTGAATGGATTTGCACCAAGATAAGCAAAAGCATAATCTGCATACTGAAAGCTAGCTTTCTGCAAAATTGGTGCAATTCTGTCCAGTGGTTCAGACTGTAGTCATGTCTAAAGGGAAATAACATGGGAAACACAATTTTTTTGAATTACAAAGAAAGGGAGCACACTGCCTACACTCCAGCAACAAAGTCCAACCCCAATGCATCATAGTAAATGCAGTCGAATTCGTAGTCCATTCCGAAAGTAATAAAGTCTTTCACCTCTGTAGGCGCAGCAAGTGCTGTTTATCCCTGTACACGTGTTTCTGGGTTTAGCCCATCATCAGAAGGGAGCAGCATGGTATAGGGGCTTGCTTGAAATGCCGCCAAATGTTTTCTCAGGTTTATGTACCTCTCATGGCGCACAGGTGCCTCCCAAGGCTCGTCAGCCGTGGCTCAAGGGAGCCGTCCAAAGACAAAATTACAAAGAAAGGGAGCACACTGCCTACACTCCAGCAACAAAGTCCAACCCCAATGCATCATAGTAAATGCAGTCGAATTCGTAGTCCATTCCGAAAGTAATAAAGTCTTTCACCTCTGTAGGCGCAGCAAGTGCTGTTTATCCCTGTACACGTGTTTCTGGGTTTAGCCCATCATCAGCAGGGAGCAGCATGGTATAGGGGCTTGCTTGAAATGCCGCCAAATGTTTTCTCAGGTTTATGTACCTCTCATGGCGCACAGGTGCCTCCCAAGGCTCGTCAGCCGTGGCTCAAGGGAGCCGTCCAAAGACAAAATTACAATTTTTTTGAACCCTGCTTTTTCACGGCCCCTGCTTGACGGACCTTCCCAAAACAACAATCAATAGGGCAATTTTTAAAAAAAGATTATTTTTGGATGATTCATCAAACGGAGCCAAAGATATAGGCAAGTCAAAAAATGCTTTTTTCTATGTAAACATGGTCCTACTAACTATAACTACCTAGTTTATCCACCTATCTCTCTCTCTCTCTGTATATATATATATATATATATATATGTATCCTGTGTACAAAAAGGGAGTTCTCTATCATCTAAGGGTAACCATAATGATCAGGACAGTTTTTCTGGTGCTTGTGATCAATCTTCAATATGCACCCATTCCAATATGTGTGATCATAATGTTTGTGAACTGATAACGCGTCCAAACCTTGTTAATTTAACTTACAAGGGGACTCATTTAAGGCCAAAGAATCTTTTGAGCACGTTTGGGGACTTCCCAGAACGAGATATCCGTTTAGCATTTCAATCAATAGATCAATAACCTAGTCAGTATTTACAATAACTATTCAATCAAACTAATCAATAACATTCAACAAGAAACGAGACACACCATGACCTTTCAGCCATGAATAACCACACAAATCTAGTAAGAGTTAGGATATTTATTCCCTATTAGTTATACTCTAGTATCATATTCATTAGTCGCAATGTCAATAAGCACATCAATACTACTATAATTTGGCAACTCAAGTAAGACTTTATCAAAGCATAGGTCATGAACATTAGGACAAAGCACAAAGTCAACATGAATCAACTTTAGCAGAGTATCATTAGTGCATTATTCAACAAAGCAAATATTCAGTCATTTGTCTATTTGCACCCGATATTAGTGAACTCCTTAACTAACCTCTAATTAGCATCAGCATGCTGGGCTTCAAGCAAAACGATTTAGTAACATGAATTTGGAAAACATCTAACTATGGCCTCTATCAAAAGAGCAGTTGGTACCAAGAACGAAAAGGCAAACAGACAATTACAATTCATCAGCAGATAATTTACCCATCCAAATGGGGCAGCATACAGTGTCAGTCTTCGTCCTCAGGACATCAGTCGGTGCGCCATCAGCCAGGATTAGCAGGTAAGACTCAGCAAGGTATGGCCAAAGGCTCTTCCCTCATAAGGAGGAAAAGTGCATATCAGGCAGGGGTAAAACGAGGATGATTAAAGTATCAGACAGCTAAAGAAGATTCTCAGAATGGCCAAGGGTGATGAGGATTTGCGAAGAATGGCTAGGAATGGCTGATTTCTCCTTGTGTCACGCCGTTATATTAAAGTTGTCGAACAAGTCTCTAATTTCCCATTGGGCAATATTTGGTGCATCGTTATCTCTGTCCAATAATCCATCACACACCTTACTAGAATCTTCACCTAAGACAGTTCTCATGCAGTTTATTGGCTCCTGTGATTGATGTCTTCAACGGGTAGAATGTCAGGTAAGAAAAGTTACACTTGTCGCTCCAGTCAGTGGTTCTATTGTCTTCTCCTAGTTTAGGCGACCTTGCGCCTGTTACGAATTACACTGTTGCATTCAGCAAGAATGTCTCCTTGAGCAAGTCGGGTCCCATGAGAAAGAATTTACTACGGCTACACACATATCTCTAGCTCCTGGAAAAGTACAGCGTTGTGTCCTTCAGGGAAGCAGCACATTGCACGTTAGAAAAACACAGTTAATATGAGACCAGGCAGCTAGGCCCAGACCCTTGCTAACTAAGGCCTAATAAGTAATTTAGCAAAACCTTAATACAAACTCTAATTAGGATATGTTAATACAAAACCATACATGAGTACATTATTAATTCATTATTAGTCAGTTTCATTAATCATCGTATACATTGGTGGCCACTCCCCGTGGGCACATTTCAAACGCATGCATTAGTATTACATTAACACATTTTATGCGGTTTCATTAGACATTACATTGCAAGCTTTTCATGTTAATATTGATTATAAAAGTCACACTCCAACATGAACATACACATTCAGAAAAAATAAATGGATTGAATCTCATTAGTCACAAGTCACTACTCTTAATTTAAAAGGGGAGGCCACTAGTCAGCTCTCCTGTTTATAGCTACTACCTGAAGCCAAGGCCTGGACAAACAAATAAATGGAGGGCTATCACCTTGAGGCTAGAGGGTGGGGCATCTATGAGTTCCCTCTTTTTTAGCGTACATGTGGTGTCTCACAGAGGAGCACTTAATCTAAGAAACCTTTAGACATAAAAGGGTAGGGATAGAACAGCTGCACGAACGGTCAGGGACTCTTGTTGGACCAACAAATGATTTGAAGATGCTTTATAAATTAGCATTTTAACATGTCATTTGTATCTGTACCAGTTTCCGATGAGAAACTCTTGGGATCAGATGAAGTTAAATCTCTTTACGATTTCAGTAGGTAAAGGGTTTATTGAGAAGGTAATTGACTAAGCAGTACCAGCCTAAGTACAGAGAAAATTATTTATTGTGTTGGAATGAAAACCTAATTTGCTGAAAAGGATAATGGAGCATGTTGCTCTGAAGGGCTAGACTCATTAATAGTTCTCTGCTAAGTAATAATGCAGATCACCTTTGGAGCTTATGTTTGTTTATTTTCTCTGCATCAGGAATTTCCTTGTATTACTTATTATCTGAGCTTGAATCTCTAAAACATTTGATATGGTGATAAAGCATTTTTTATAATATTGAAAACAAATGCAATTTTGTGAGGTTGCTTTAGCTAAGTATACAAGCATATTATTTTAGTCTTTTTTAGCTTAGGCCTGAAGCTTGTGCCCTTTCATCTATGTACATGGCATTTTATTAATTCTTATTATTTTAGCAAAGGCTTTGTTTATGGGAAGCTGTTTTTATTATTTTATTAGTTGTTTTTTTTCGAATAGGCTTTTGTTATTCTTTTCTTGCACACCATATTCACACTGTGCTTTCTCCAAAGCTGACTATGATAAGCTTATAGTTATTGCTTGTACAAAGCATTTATCATGTCCCAACTCTTATACACAGAAATATATGTGTAGTCATGTCAAGGCAGTATCACAGAACATTTGATGTTTTATTATAAACCACCTCACTGCCCCCTTCACATTAGAGGGGTTTTCCAGCCAGTTGCAATCAAATGCTGCACTTCGTCTTTGCAGTTTCTGCCGAGATCTGATGCCTCCTCTGGCCATATGGGGTAGTCCAACAGACCTCTTCTTTACCTATAACTAAAGATATGGGGGATGAGTTCCTTCCGGGGGGCCCGATGGGCAGATAAGGGCTTACACTGCCATGCTGCTGCATAGAATATTTATAGTGCCGGTAGGGATTGTAAAACCAACATTGTGAGAGTGTCGTGGGACTTTTCTTATGTTTCACTTTCGTAGTCACTCTTTTGCTTTTATTATGTTATGTCATCCTCATAATTGCAAGACAAGCATTTTTCCATAGAATGCAGTTGATTCAATAAAACCTATTGCACCTAGTCCTGCTTCTGTTTGTCCTTGCCTGTATGAGACATGTGACTGAGAGAAAAGAGTAAGATCTGTTCCGCTATGGTTTCCCTGAGAAATCTAAAACTCCATGCAAAGGGCTGCCACAAAACACCTTTACCCTTGGGTTCTGGTGAGGTGCTGCTAGCTGGCCGGAAGGGTTAGGCTGACAGCTGTCACACAGCACAGGATCAGACTCAGTCCCCAGTGCTTTGTGGTGCTGACGTCCAAATCCAGCAGTCTCGTTATCATAACAGTAGTCCCTTTATGACAGCAATAATAAGCAAAATTAACAGGTAGGCCTTAGACAAAAAATAATGCTTTTAATTCAGCGAAATGTAGTAGGCTGCCACAGTTACAGATATTAGGTTTGAATAGCTGAAGTAGCATTTTCTGCAAAACTGACCTAGGTTAGCAATGTGAAATGTTTAATTTCTAACAAGCTGACATGCTTGTGAAAGTGATGCCCTAATGTAAAAGAAGTTAGTTTTTACCTTCCCTTATGCATATTGTTCATAGAGTACAATAATTGTATTAAACTGTTTTAGTTTTAGTTTAACTCTGCCAAATGTTTCTAATCATACAAAGACCTAGAGGAGTGCATGAACAAGTATGTTTTTTTTTAGTGAGATAATGTAGGAGTTTAAAGGGAAACTGCAGTTTTCTTAAGGAGAGTAAATGGTGTGAACCCTTGTGGATTTATACAAAGTTTTTGATAAAAAATGATTCACTTAAACATTGCTGTCTGGGAACTATTGTATTCTGGGTGAGAAGATGATGAAATGTTCCTATTCCAACAAAGACATCGAAAGCTGCTTGACTCACTGGAGAAAGAAGAAGAAACATGTTGCAAAAGCTTAGATTGCTATGTGCATAAAGATGGGTGTTCCTAGAGTAGGTTGCCTTATTCCATTCTTTAAAGCCACTTGCTTGAATCTATGCTGCTCTAACACTCTACTGAGTTTCTTGAACCTCTCTTTATGAGAAGATCTGCATTGAACGATAACTGATATTTGAGTCTGAAGCTTTATGCTTTACCCTCTCAATTTGGGGCTATTTATGGGTTCTGACTGACACCTTTTTTCTCATTCTCCCCAAAACTATCAATAATCTTATAATAGAGATTCTTTCCTTTATGCAACATGCCTAATGGACTTATTCTGATATAGTGAATGTTTATTTTTATTAATTGATTATTGATTGACGTGGATGATATCAAATGCTGATCTTAATAAAGATACACTATTAACAAAACTGAAAAATAAGCTTCTGAACTCACACAAACTCTCTTTATTGACTGAAAACAATACTTGAAATCATGATGATTATTCAATTGATGGGCAGCTCCTGGTTATCCTCATCTAACGTCAAAGGTACATTGGCCTAACACACTGAGATCTTTCCCTGATGAGTTGGTAAACTTTACCTCATAAACCAATATTTAACTGTGCTTTCTTTGCATCAGAAATTACCTTGTATCACTTATTCCCTGTGCTTCAATCCCTGAAAACATCTAATATGGTGTCCAGGTTTTATGAGAGTAAAGTCAGATGACAGAAGCAAATCACAAAAACAGTGACCACCATAAAAGATGTCTGCAGTAACAAGCCAGTTCATTGCACATTCCTGTATCACAGAGAAGGTACGATCATTGAGAATGTCACCATGGATTGATTTCAGTGGGTGGGTCAGAGAGTCAAAATTAAAAACTCAAGTGAAGATCTATTTTGTGTTAAGCTATGTTGCTGCAGCAAGAAGCAGTGGTGTTTTTTGCTTCAGTTGTCTGTGTTAAGGTTGCAGTAAGCAGGTGGCAGAAGCTTGTACTTTATCCACATCAAAGTATTTGTCTGATGTGCAATCCAGTGGTTACTTTGGATATAGGCAGTGGATGGAACATGGGAGCCATGCTGAGAGTAATGGCCAGATATGGGCATTTTCCTTAAAAGTTTAACTGAACTTCCTTAATTCATAATCCCAATAGAGCAATTAAACAAGGCGTCATGCTGGCAGGGCCCAAAATGATATGTAGAATGACTTGAAAGTTTTGAGGACTAGGCAGTAGATATACAGGATAGCTGTGTTGTTTTTGTGTGTCCCATGTCACTTACTAGAATCAAAGCGTCAATACAGGTTGGATAAGCAAGATGGCTCAATGTGTTAAAACACCTAAACTTCATCAGGCACTCACACTTGCTCATCATACTCCATCATACCCACACATCAGTGCTCAATTTGAGCTGTTAGTTGTTGGTGGATACCACTGGCGCTTTTTTTCCACATCAGACATTCACAGAGAGCAAGAGAGAGATCAACAAACAAGATGAAGAAACAGAAACACTGAAATCCTGTCATAAAGGGTGGAAAGCAGGAACTCTCAAGAGTGAGATAGAGGGGCAGGAAGTGTTTAGTAGTGGATTAAAAAGGCATTAGGTGAAATAAAGACTGCACAACATTGATATTGGGTGAGCCAACATTTAATTGCGCCAGTCGCTGGCTTTTGAGCAGAGCTTTGGGCACTGGCACTCATTCTTTTACAAACAAAGCAGTGCACAAAACTCCCTCATTAAAGTCCACACTATTATGAAAAACCATACTTAATCATCACATAACACCCTCTCACACATATCAAAACACTTAACACCAAAGATTATAACACCCTATACTGCACCTCATCAAAATAAAACCTAATTAAACACATCACAGAACATCGTGTCACACCTAATCTGAACACTACACCCACAGCACCACCCCATATCACAACACAAAAACATCAAAAAGCAACTCAATATTGCACAAAACACAACACTTAATATTTTTCAATGCTGTCTCACACACCATATGTAACATGTATACCCCTTTGGTTTGCATGTTTTAAATCATGTGACAATAATATTGCATCCACTAAATGGTCATATCACTACATTACAAGTTTAGTGTACGGAAGAATAGCAGGTGAATACAATAGTTAATAGGGTTAGGTAGACAATGTAAAGGTACAAATAATACATACATATAAGATGAATAATGTATAATAATATATACAAATTAGGATGAGGTAGTGCTAGAAGGTGTAGATTGTTGACCTTGATATTGCGTCATATAACCAATGTAACCACATCGCCCCATTTCAAGACAAATCACAACATCATGCCCTATACTACACCACAGCATGCCACAACACCACACCATGTCCTACAATATCACACAAATAATACCATGGCACACTACATAAAACCTACATTGTGCATGGTCTTTGCCATCAACAAATGTACTATTTACCCCATTGTCAGGTGCTATCCGAAGAGCCTTAAATGTGACTGCCACATCATGGTATATATTCATCAGACTTCCCTAAAAGTCACATTTAAACATGTATGGTTTCAGTAATGTGGTACACAGTACACAGCATGCTTTGGCTGTGGTCCACTGGGTATGCCAGAGTCAGGGATATATTTCATTATGTTTGTGCTCCGGAGTGGAAGAAATCCACAAGTGTAATATTGGAAGGGGGCATCACCAGCAAAGCTTAAGCCCACAGTTGAGTTTCAATGATTGCCATAGTGGCAAAATAGCAGACTCTAATGGTTCTTCTGGGACCCAAGCTCATCCCTCCCAAAGAAAGAGTAAAGGTCTGTCTTCCCAAGTGGGCTCCCATGACAAATATACACCATATTCACATGACGCAGGTGGACGGGCCACAGCTTAGAAGCTATGTAGTCTAATGGATGATAAGAGAGCAGATTACCCTATGAAAAATCCCAGAAAGGATGGATTTCCCCACATTTGCAGTGACCCACAACTTGTTCACAACTCAGGGACTCTTGGTCTATATATTGCCTGAAGCCTGGTCAATCAGCAAGAAGGTGCTCAGGAGACCTGTAAAGTAATAATCAGGCCTAGACAAGTTGTACCCTAGAACAAATCAGCCATTGGATAGGAATTCTTAACCCCCTGCAGACACTCATATTGGGAAGAGAAAGGAGTGTCCTAAGAAGACTCAGACACCAAAACAAGAAGTGATGTGGTAGAAAAAAGAGGTACTTGAAGTAATGCTTCTGTATGATTTCACATATTCCAAATGAAGAGACACTGTGGAAGAAAGGAACAAGTGTCACACTGGCCTACACAAGTAACATTAGCTAAGATGTTGTGTATGACAGTAAGTGCTTGAAATCCCATTTATCTTTAGAGATTTACAGTTTGTGCTACAAACTACAGTTCACTCTAAAACCCAGAATCAAAACTGGTGGAGCTCTACAGCTTCCTCTACCATACTCTAATGACACATCCACACTCTTTACTGGATAGACCCCTAATAGGATATAAACAAATTGAGTATCACTAGGTCAGCCACACTGGCAGCACAAGGTCTGGCATGGTATAACTACAGCTCAGGCCATGCCAACTTGAGAAGAGTGGCAAAACCTGTCTTTGACTAAAGTCTCTCTCTTTCTGTCTCTCTCTGATAGGCCCTTCCTCTCACAAGTCAGTCTCTTCAGGGAAATTAGTTATTTTTTCCAGCTGGATATCCCTGTGGCCTCCCTACTGTTGACTTTTTCCCACTCTTGGTTTTGCAAGTAAATTTACTGATAAAGAATATGGAGCAGGAACAGTTGTCTTGCCCCACGGTGCCCCTTTGCAGGGGTATGGAAATACACCAAGACTAGGAAAGGGAATAGGAAGATACCAGGATAGAGGGAAGTGTAGTACATCAGACTCACTCTACACAACACCACAGTGCTAATGAGAACAAAAGGACACTAGCAATCCTAGGAATGAAGCCCCAAAAGATGATGCAACAGTGTTGAAACACAGTACCATGAAATATGTAGGTACACTGAAACACATGCCACATCTCAACAACAAAGTCAATGGTCAGGCCTGTGAGTGTTGGTAAGTTGGTAGCAGTTAGGGTACAGAGCACTATAGAGGACAACAGCGAAAATAACTAACCATCTGAAACACCTCAAATAGTAGGAACAATAAATTCATACTAGGCCGATAGGGAAAACTGATCCCAGGATGAGATAGCACAAATAAACTTTGTGTCAGATTCCTAGGTAACATGGAAGAGTGCCCCAGTGTACATCCTTGACCTTTCACCAAGCTCTACATTGGAAGACGAAAACGTAATTCCCACAATGGAATTCAAGAGAAACTAGAGGTAAGAGAAGAAAAAGGAACAGCGACAGGAGGCTTTGGAGCACTCACCAGTTGCTTTCAGCAATTACAGGAGTGATTCTAGCATATGGGAACGTCTAGTGGCACCACCAGTTTAGAAAAGGAGCATAACAAATTCAAGAGATAAACATTCAGCAACAGGACAGACAAAGATGAAAAAGATATGAGCCTATCAGCCTCCTCAATGTCCGGGATGTAACATTCCCAAGAAGTGCCAGGAACCAAGGCAGGGTGCTTGAGTAGACCAATGTAGTCCTTAAAAAGAAACACAGCAAGCCGTGAATACAAAAAACGGATTCATGAAGTATTGGAGTGTGGGGGAACTGAGAACACTCAAAAAAAGTACAGGTGCGTCTTAATGTGGAGTAGAATATATGAGACATGTTACTTTAGCTGGCAGAAAAGTGTAAACACAGCGCTTCTTATACTGATGCTTCTACTACTTCCCCAGAAATAGAGAGAAGTCTGATCAGGTTCTACAGCCTGGTTAATCTTGTGCACCACAGTTGCCTCCTCCCTTTTACGATGGCAGTCCAGTACACCACAGACGTCACGCCTCCCTGACCACGTACAGAAATGTTCTTGAGTCATACCGTCACCCCTCATTGAGATGCACAATCCGTGCATTGGCGAGAAGGTTGTATGCAGCTCTGGCCCATGCAAAAAGAGAAATGTTGGCAGGTAGGAGGACACAATATAGCCTCATAGTCCACTGCCAAAGGCTATGACGGTTGTTAAAGGCCTCAAACCTGAGTAATAGGCCTGAGTCACAGGCAAGAGCCTATAACGAGGGAAACATGAAGACAAAAATTGGAATGTTGGAGCTCCGGGCTTATACCGTTATAAACCCTGAGCTACTCCATTTACGTCAATGGAACTCTCAACATTCCAGTGTTCTAATAGCGGGCTATACTGGCCTTTAAAGGCTTGCTCTAGCATTAAAGGCCGAAGGCATTACAGTCAAGGGACTTTAATGCCATTATAGCCTATCTACGGAGGGTTATAAGGCTATCAGAACATTCCACCACTAGAAGGCAGAATGTTCTAATAAATAAAACAATGGTCTCATGAGTTCAAGGGGATTCACATCCCCTCGGGCTCGATGAGGCTTTTATTCGACAACACTGGAATTTTGGAGTTCTGGTTTTTTCACCGGCCATTAGAAGCCCGGAGCACTCCATTGTTTTCAATGGAGCGCCCAACATTCTGGTGTTCTAATAAAGCCTTATAGCTCACCGTAGTGGGCTATTCCAGCCATTAAAGGCCTCTTCCAGCATTAAAGGGACTAGGCGAGGGCCTTTAACAAGGGAGCAGGACTTTAATGCGAACATAGCCCAGCCATGGGGGGCTATAAAGCTATTAGAACATTCCACCACTAGAGGGCAGACTGTTCTAATAAATAAAACAAAGGTGTAACTGAGCTTGAGGGGATTCAAATCCCCTCGGGCTCCGTGAGGCCTTTGTTTGACAACATTGTAATGTTGGAGTTCTAGGCTTCTACCAGCCATTGGAAGCCGGAACACTCCATTGCTCTCAATGAAGCCCCCAACATTCCAAAGTTCTAATCATTTTTAACTGATAGTCACAGACAACCTCAATGGTTCAGCAGGAAACTTGGGAGCAGTGTTGCAAACCCCAACTGCTTCAGGCTTTACACACTGATTACTAATAGGGCCCTCAACACCGGACGAACAGCCACCTGCTACCAAGCCAGCCCTAAACGAACACATGGACCCTTCACCTGTCAAGCCTGCAAATACACATCCCGCCGAACCTGCAGACCACCCACCAGCCCTCGCAACAACAGCCACCTCAAGTGCATCCTCCTCAACACACGCTCCGTCCACAAGCATGCCATCGAACTATGGGACCTCCTGGACACAACAGCACCAGACGTCGCCTTCATCACAGAAACCTGGATGAACGCCTCATCGGCTCCAGACATCGCCATAGCCATCCCCGACGGCTACAAGATCGCCCAGAAGGACCGCGTCAACCAAATCGGAGGAGGAATCGCCATCATCTACAAGAACACCATCAACATCACAACCTCCACCGAAGACACCCCCCTCGCCGCCGAACACGTACACTTCCAGATCCGCACCGACCCCAGAACCACCCTCAGAGGTACACTCGTCTACAGACCCCCGGGCCCAGGTGCCCAATTCAGTGAAACCATCACAGACTTCATCAGCCCGCACGCCCTTGCCTCACCAGAATACATCCTCCTCAGGGACCTGAATTTCCACCTGGAGAAAAACAACGACAACAACACCGCCACCCTGCTCGACAACCTCGCCAATCTCGGACTCAAGCAACTGGTGAACACCCCCACCCACTCTGCTGGCCACACACTCAACCCCATCTTCTCCACCAGCAACCACATCTCCTTCAGCCACTCCTCCGAACTACACTGGACCGACCACAGATGCGTCCACTTCACCTTCAAACAAGAGACTCACCACCACCGCACACAACAAATCCCCCGCAGACGCTGGAGCAAAATCTCCACAGAGCAGCTCCTCTCAACACTGAGCCGAAACCCACCAGCCAACATCACGGACGCCAACAACGCAGCCCACAGACTCACACAGTGGATCACCAACTGTGCCGAAAACCTTGCACCATTTAAAAGCCCCCCTAGTGGGACCAGCATTAGGAAACCCCCTTGGTTCACGGACGCCCTCAAAGAATCTAAGAAATCCTGCCGAACCCTCGAAAAAACCTGGCACAGAGAATGAACCACGGAAAACATGACAGCCCTCAAGACCGCCACCCGTGAACACCACCAGCTGATCCGCTCCACCAAAAGGACTTCATTCAAAGAGCGACTAGACAACAACATCCACAACAGCAAGGAACTCTTCAACATCGTCAAAGAGATCTCCAACTCCAGCGCCAGCTCCAACGACATCACATCCTCACAAGAACTCTGCAACTCCCTCGCTAAGTTCTTCCACCGAAAGATCGCAGATCTACACGACAGCTTCGGACCCCAGACCCCGCCCCCTACCTCCGAACCTGCAGCCCCCACCACTACACTCAGCTACTGGACCCCCGTCAGCTCAGAAGAGACCAGAAGCATCATGAACACCATCCACTCCGGCTCCCCTTCGGACCCTTGCCCCCATCACATCTTCAACAAAGCCGACTCCGTCATCGCCCCCCATCTCCAGAACATCATCGACAGCTCGTTCGCATCAGCCACCTTCCCCGAGAGCTGGAAACACGCGGAAGTCAACGCCCTCCTAAAAAATACCACGGCTGACCCCAACGACCTGAAGAACTTCCGCCCCATCTCTCTCCTCCCCTTCCCGGCCAATGTCATCGAGAAGACTGTCAATAAGCAGCTGGCCGCTTTTCTTGAGGCTAACAACTCGCTCGACCCCTCCCAATCTGGATTCTGATCCAACCACAGCACAGAAACCGCCCTTATCGCAGTCACCGACGACATCAGGACTCTGATGGACAACAAAGAAACAACCACCCTCATCCTCCTGGACCTCTCGGCTGCCTTCGACACTGTGTGCCATCGCACCCTAATAACCCGCCTCCGCACCACTGGAATCCTAGGACAGGCCCTAGAATGGATCATCTCGTTCCTCTCTGACAGAACCCAGAGAGTCCACCTCCCTCCCTTCCGCTCAGAACCCACCGAGATCATCTGCAGCGTACCCCAAGGATCCTCACTCAGCCCCACCCTCTTCAATGTCTACATGAGCCCCCTCGCCGCCATCGCACGCAAACACAACATCAACATCATCTCCTACGCCGACGACACCCAGCTGATACTCTCCCTCACCAAAGACCCTGCCACCGCCAAAACCAATCTACAGGAAGGAATGAAAGACATCGCAGATTGGATGAAGCCCAGCCACCTGAAACTGAACTCAGACAAGACGGAGGTCCTCATCCTCGGACAATCCCCATCTGCCTGGGACGACTCCTGGTGGCCCACGGCACTGGGCACCGCACCAACCCCCTCGGATCACGCACGCAACCTCGGATTCATCCTGGACCCCCTCCTCACAATGACCAAGCAAGTCAACGCCGTCTTGTCAGCATCCTTCAACACCCTACGCATGCTCCGAAAAATCTTCCGATGGATCCCCGCCGAAACCAGAAAGTCATTCACCCATGCCCTCGTCACAAGCCGTCTGGACTACGGAAACACCCTATACGCAGGGACCACCGCAAAGCTTCAGAAACATCTACAACGCATACAGAACGCCTCCGCACGCCTCATCCTCGACATCCCTCGCCACAGCCACATATCCGTCCACCTGAAACACCTACACTGTCTCCCCATCAACAAGAGGATCACCTTCAGGCTCCTCACCCACGCACACAAAGCACTCCACAACATGGGCCCCGAATACCTCAACAGCCGCCTCTCGTTCTACACGCCACCCGTCAGCTTCGCTCAGCCAGCCTCGCCCTCGCCACCGTCCCACGGATCCGCAGAACCACCGCCGGAGGCAGATCGTTCTCCTTCCTGGCAGCTAAAACATGGAACTCCCTCCCCGCACACCTAAGAACCACCCAGGACCATCTCGCCTTCAGGAAACTCCTCAAGACTTGGCTTTTCGAGCAGCAGTAACTCCCCCCCCTTCCAGCGCCTTGAGACCCTCTCGGGTGAGTAGCGCGCTCTATAAATGTTCTGATTGATTGATTGAAGTAAAAATGCTGTGATTACGGGTACACAGTAAAATGCAGTGCTAGATGAAGTGGAGAAAGAGTGACTTAAAAGACAAGGGTCCCTTACATTTACCTTTTAGGCAATTTCCCTCAAATTTAGTGACTCTCAAATTTAAGGGGCATCAATCTGAAAGCTTTACCGAAGTGCGTCACCTAACTTTATAAATAAGACTTCTAGAAATAAAACAGATCCGTGGTGTAATGGGAAAGAGATATGCAGCGACATGAAAAGCACTATCCAATAGCCACGTATAGAAATTATTATATTTCAGTTCTAGATTACAATGAAAAGCAACTGAGACATTTTGGTAGGGACCATTTTGCGACAGGAAGTCTATTGATTGCGTTTATGCCGTTGCATATTTACTAAGCACCATCTTGACTTGAGTAAGCACAGCTCAGAGGTGAGAGCAATTCATAGACTTTTTTTCCATAGATCAGCAACAAATTTTCTTCGAACCATATACAAATGAGTCTTTCAATTCTTTTGGGCGCAATGTGCATGGCGATGCCCCTGATTTAGGCCCTCATTACGACTTCAGCGGTCTTGTTAAAAGACCGCCGAAGCCGCGGGAGCCAACATACCGCCAGTGCTGGCAGTATGCTTGGCCCCCTATTATGACTTTTCCGAAGGGTCAGGGGACAGAAACAGCGTTTCCGAACGCTGGCCCAGCGGAAAAGTCACATCAACATTGAAGCCAGTTCGTATTCAAGCCGCCAGCAATGTTGATGTGCAGCAGGTGCAGCAGCACCCGTCGCACATTTCACTGCCCGTAATTTGGGCAGTGAAATGCGTGATGTGGCCCCCAGGGGCACCTCGAATCCCCCTTACCGCCAGCCCTTCCATGGCGGTGTGTACCGCCTTGGACAGGCTGGCGGTTGGGGACTCATAATCCCCAGGGCAGCGCTGCTGGTGGATTATGACCGCCCGGCTGAAGCCTGGCGGTATCCTGGCGGGGCCGGCGGTATGACTGTGGCAAATGCGCCACAGTCATAATACGCTGGTTGAACACCGCCAGCCTGTTGGCGGTATTACCGCCAGTGTTCCACCGACTGCCGGGGTCATAATGAGTAGTATGAATAAGGGCCTTAGTGTTTCTGGTCTGGGATGGAACTGAACAGTGAAAAGGAAACAAGAAAGAAAACTTCCTATCACTATTATTACCAGGCACCTTTTGGTCTGTGAAAATGTCATGCTCTATAAAGTGTTGCACCAGGGTGAAATTCACACTTCTGGACGCTGACCCCAATGTTGCCTTCTTCCCCACCCATTGCAGAATCTGCTGCCGGAGCCTCATGGCTCACCTTCCAGCCCACCTCGCGGACTCACGGTCCACCGCTCATCACTGTGTGCAACTGCCACTTGCAGCCACTTACTATTCTGGCGCCTCGGAGCCCCAGAGTACTGTATCCACATTATGACTGTGCTGCCACTCGCCTGTAGAGCCTTTTCCCATTCCTATGCTTCAAAGCTCCAGTGCATGCGGCCTCCTGAACCCTAGCCCGCCCCTGTTTCTGCTCTTCCGGCCCATACCATCTCGTGCAGCCCACATTGCCCGGAGGCAAAGAAGAGAGAGGCAAGGAGCAAAGAAGTGTGTGGCTGAACAAAAACGGCACTCTTACAACCTTACATTTGGGGAGGAGAGGAGAAGCGTGCAGTAGACAGTGTTCTTTGAGACTTCAGAACTTGCTCATTGCATTTAGCATTTCATTTGGCATCTCGACTTTTAGAGCCATCTTAAGGTGGTAATTGATCAGTGAGCAGTGGGAGCATTTTAAATGTAGGTCCCAGGGGGGTAAAAAGAGCCTTTAGTGCTTGACCCAAGTGTAGAGGTGGCGTAGCGCGGAGCACTTTTAAGTCTGTGGTGCGGCTTGCTCTTGGCTGTGTCCTGCCCCACTCCTGGCCTGTCTTTTCAGCCCTTCTAGAATACAAGTCCACTACGCCTTCTCAAGTGAGTCTATATGAGTGCCCGGAGACTTCGCTCAGGCAGGTTAATCCCTCTGAGAGCCTATAAAAAGACTAAGGCCAACCATCTCAGAAATAAGGCGGCACATAAAAACCTAATGGAGGGCTCAAACTCAATATTCTCCTTCTTCCAGTAAGAGAATGTTATGCATGAGGTTATGCATGATGATCCCACTCCTAATTCAGAGGTATTCCCCACTCCTGAAGCAGCAGCGTCACTCTTAAACTCACTCCTTCTCCCGCTCAGCATTCAACTGCTACAGATATCGCAAACTCAGCACCTGTAGAGGGCCATAATCCTCACAAGGATTTTACTCTACCAGGTGTGGATATTAATTTGAGAACCTGTGCACCAAAGGTGATTGGCCCCCCTAGCATCCCACCTGGCCTATCGCAGGTAATTGATTTAGAGCTATTTAGCAGTACGCCATCGGAGCACTCATCAGAAGTACTACAGACTTCAGTGACGCCCATTTTGGAAATGCTTGGGAATCTGTCCCTTAACTTCCCTGGTCAATATGTGCAAGGCTGTAAATCTCTTAAGTGTGTGGAGAGAATCTTGTCGTCTATTCTTACACTTCTAGAAAAATCAGTGAACATTTCGGATCAGATCAAAGATATCACATTGGTAATCCTGAAAGTGCTGAAGGATTCAAAGGGTGTTAGGATGCTTCCCAACCAGTTGTTGCAAATAGCAACAAGTAAGGCATGTAAAAGGCTGGGTCTTATTGATCATGGCCCACAAGATGGGACTCCCAAGCGCCTGGAGACTGATGGTTCAAGGCAAAAAACATAGCCTGAGAAAAGAAAAAAAACAGAGAATCTCTAAGAAAAGTGTAAGACAACTTCCCTTTCAAGACAGGAGCAGTATTGGTGCCTCTTTTATAAAGGCTACAGGAAAACCCTGCTAATTTCTTTAGTAACACAAGCGTCTTAAGAGTCAATGGGGGCTCACAGCAAAGTTGAATCTATGTTCCCTTATAGACCCTCTGGCTCAAGAGAGAATGGCGCATCCAAAATAGATTTATTATCCACTAACCTGGTGCCAGCAGATCTTAATCCCAGGGCTGAAGCCTTTTGTGCTGCATCAAAGGATACCATGAGCCTTATATGGACCTATGGAACAGCCATTCATTCTCCTCCGCCTCTGCAGATATTTTTATATTGTATTTTGTGGCTTTATTTGATTCTGATTTAATTTTGAACCATTCTTTTTTTATTAACTTGTTTTGGGGAGATTGAAAATTTTAACATGATACAAAGTAACGACATTTCTCTTGTTTCCCTAATGTATTCGCCGTGGGAGCACTGTATCCAAGGGTCTGGTTCCAATCCTAAATTGCTGTAAAGTTGTTTCTTCAAAATAATGACATCCTCCAAGGTAGAGGGATTGATGTAATTGCTGTACTTAGAGAAAATACAAATCTAAACAACAATATGATAACTTGAAGCTGAGTGTCATCACATGCCATTAAAAAAACTATCTGCTGAAAATTTTAATCTCTCTCTGGTCTCCGTGGTGAATGGGGAAAGATCTGTAGGCATTATGGGCATTATGGGTCTAGGGTGCTTGGGCTCCCTCCCCCATAGCAGAGGATGAGCACATGAAATGTAACTGGCTGGCTGGCGCACTTAATGGTGCTAGTGCATCTGACCCTTTATGTAAGCCTTATAATTAGCAATAATCTAAAAGTGGTTTCCTGGAATGTAGCCGGTGTAACTAACAGCCTGGAGAAACTGAAATGTTTAAATAGGTTAAAAGATGGCATAATCTGCATCCAGGAAACCTGGTGCTCTTCAAATTTTCTGTGTGATGTTTATTTTGTGGTAAGTTGTAATGCTATCACATCCAAAAAAGGGCACGCAAAGGAAGAAATTGCTATTTTTTTAAGTAATTACATAAATTGGGAGTACAATATTTTTAAATAACCCTCTAGAGTTTTTCAAGCTGTAAAAATCATCCTAAAAGCAGGTGAGAGTGTGAGAGATCCCCTTGTTAGTGGTGAATGATTGTATTCCACCAGACATGAGGCATAATAATGTGCTTTGCAATATTTTCTCCTTCCTAAGCTATGAATAGTGAGGGTGAACTTCAGGTTCTGTTAGTTGGAGACTTAAATTGCAAAGTCTACAAGCACTCAATTAACTTTTTCTTAGATGTGGAGAAAGAAGCACAGTTTCACATTCCGCCATTACGTTTTCAGATGAAATTGAGAACAGATAAAAGGGGACATTCACTCCTTGGCCAATTAAGAAAAAATGAATGTGTGATTGTAAATGGAAGATTCAACCAAGACTATCCTGCTCAATATACCCATAAATCCCCAATGGGATATTCTATCATTGATTACCTTATTGCTTCTTACTCTATCTTTTACCTTCTAACTGACTTGAAACTTGTAGATTCTTCACTTAGTGATCGAAGACTCCTTGACTTTTCCCTTGAGATCACTTTGCCCTCTGTAGGGTCCTGGAAAATCGATGGACCCCACTCAAAATTTGATAAGAATTCTGGCAGGACGCAATGGTCCCCCTCTAAAGTATCTAACTTAACAGGGCTGTTGGCGAGGGTCATATATGATTTAGCCCTTATCATAGAGAAGGTACGATCATTGAGAATGTCACCATGGCTCGATTTCATAACATTCATGAGGCAAATTGCAATTTGCGACCCATTTGGGAATGACCAGCAGTCACAGAGATGGTGGACTGCTGGGGGTCAGCCGACCACCATGTCTGTGACAGTTTGTTAAATAAAGCAGCTTTTTTTAAATGCAGCCCATTTTCCTTAAAGGAAAATGGTATGCATTACAAAAAAAAGAAAAGTTTCCTTTTAATTTTTTCATAGTAGGCAGGGGGACCACTGCCTACTCTGAAAAAGTATTGGAGCCCCCATTCACAAAATTCGCCCTTTCCCGTTTGCAAATGGGTTACCACCAATTTGAAATTGGTGTAACTGCAATTGTTTTGCGACTACATTCCTGGGCGCAAAACAATCATACATCCCCCAGCGACTTGCTATTAGGAAGGGACACCCTTGGCATGCCCCTTCCTAACAGCGACTCCCAAGCCCTATTTTGTGAGTCAATAACAGGTTACAGACTCGGAAAATAGGGTTGATACATGCTGCAACCCTTTTTAGCGGTCGCAAAGGGCCCGATTTGCCGTTTGCGACTGCTAAAAACTGTTGTACATCTAAGTCGGCCACTTCATTTCTTGAATAAAGAAAGAAACAGATTGATTTGAATGCAGTTTCTTTCCTTCTCAAAGTATCTCTATTGAAGAAGAGAGGAAGCCGACTGAACACCGACATTAGAAAGCATAACACAGATTGTTGGTAGGTTGACTGAAGAGAAGCAGCATATAAGAAAAATGCTATAAGATTCTGGGAGATCATTGCAGATTATTGTGCTTCTAGAGTGAGGTTTTATCCCTCCCCCATTCCTGAGGATGCATGGGGTGGTTTCATTTCAATACTATATGCAGAGAACCCAGGAGTTAAAATTCAAGTTTGAGAAACACCTAGCTATGGCCCTCTTTTGGTGGGTGAAATCGAGTCTTTGATCTACGCAATGCGATCTTCTAGTGAAATGGGGCCAGATGAAGTACGATATCAGTTATAAAAAAAGAGGCCACTCTCTGGGCAACAATAGTTTTTCCGGTCTAAGATTATTGTTTTCTTACTGGTACAGTCCCTCCTTCATGGATCGGAAGTAACATTATCCACTGTATAAAAGGGGTTACAGAAATTTGTCCGCTATTTATCGTAAAAGTACCTTATTAGATGCAGTTGGCAAGGTCTTCACTATGTGTGTATTAGATTAATTTAGTGATAATGCAAAGCAGTATTCCATTAGAACAAACTAGCTTTAGGAAAAACCATGTTAACTTAGATAACGTCACTCACTGCCCTGCAGCGTATCAGTGAAAAATATGTAACCATCAAGGGCTCCCTAGGATATGCCACGTTTATTGTTTTTTCCACAGCTTTTGATTAAGTCAGTCGCCCAACCCTGTGAAAAAAGTTACTCAGTCTCTGCAACCAGGAACCATGCTGCGTTTATTTATTGCTTTGCACTCCTCAGTCTGGGTTTGCCGACAAAAAATGATCTGAAGCAGGTATATTTACTTGTTCTATTGTTATTTTCATTGTACATATACAATTAAGCCAGCTTTCTCTTGAAAGGTACAGGCTTTCAACGACTTATCAGGGTTCGTTCTATAACTTGGTGACTTTATGCAGATTACATTTGTAGGAAAGTATCCTATTTCCAGGTTGATTACCCCCACTGTGTGTCTGATTGTCAGTGTGTCTGACTGTGTTCACTGGGATCCTGCTAACCAGGACCCCAGTGGTTATGCTCTCTCCTTTTAAACTTGGTTGCTGGAACCTTTTTCACCCCACATTTGGCATACTTGTGCCCATATGTAAGTCCCTAGCATATGGTACATAGGTACCCAGGGCATTGGGGTCCCAAGGGATCCCTATAGGCTGCAGCATGTATTATGCCACCCATAGGGAACCCATGCAAAGTGTTCTGCAGGCCTGCAATTAAAGCCTGCTTGAAAGGGTGAATGCACCTTTTCCCTACCAGGTCACTGCAACAGGTCACTGTTAGTCACCCCTATGGTAGGCCCTCCTAGTCCAGTGGGCTGGGTGCAGGTACCACTGTGTGAGGGCACCCCTGCACTAGCAGAGGTGCCCCCACGAACTCCCGCTCCATTTTCCTGGACTTTGTGAGTGCGAGGAGGCCATTTTACACGTGTTTTGGACATAGTCACTACCTATGTCCAGTTACAGAGTGGTATCTCCAAACCTGGGCATGTTTGGTATCAAATATGCAGAATCATACCCCAAAACTGTTGTAAGTGTTGGAAGTGTGATTCTGTCCACTCTGGGGGCTCCTTAGAGGACCCCCAGCATTGCTACCACCAGGCTTACACGGTTTTCCCGGCAGCCAAAGCTGCTGCCACCTCTCAGACAGGTTTCCTCCTGCATGATCTGATCAAGCCCAGGAAGGCAGAACAAAGGATTTTCTCTGATATAGGGAGGTAACACCCTCTCCCTATGGAAATATGTGTGACTGGCTTGGGAGGGGTAGCCTCCCCAAGCCACTGGTATGCCTTGAAGGGCACATTTGGTGCCCTCCGTGCATAAACCAGTCCACACCGGGTCAGGAATCACCAGTCCCTGCTCTGACCTGAAACTGGACAATCGAAAGGGGAGTGACTACTCCCTTGTCCATTACCACCCGAGGGGTGCTGCTCAGAGCTCCTCTAGAGGGTCCCTGAGTTCTGATATCTTGTTTCCAAGGTTGACAGGGAACTCTGGGAGCATCTGAGTGGCCAGGCAAGTGATGTCAGACCCCCTCCTAATAGGTGCTTAACTGGCTAGGTGACCAATCCCCCTTTCAGAGCTATTTAAGGTCTCTCTCTTGAGTGGGTCCTAAGATTCGGCTTGCAAGATTCCAGCAGGACTCCCCTGCAACCTATACTTTGACATCCGGCCTCTGGAACTGCCACTGGAACATCCAGGAGCCGACAAGCTACTTCCAACAAGAAGAACTCTTCTGCCACACTATTTCCAGGACTCCTGCCAGCAACTGCAACATTTCCACCAGCTGTGCACCCACTAAGGCTAACGTGTCTTCAGTCTGCACTAGAAGAAAGAAGGAATCTACCTTGGAGTGAAGGAGTCATCGCAGGCACCTGCTGCAAAGACAACAGGCTGTATGGATCTCCCCTCATCTTGAGCTGCATGGTTCCTGCATCAGGGGTGGTGGTCCAGAGTAGTCCTCTTGGTCCTCTCTGCTAGCTGTCCAACTTTGGTGGAGGTAAGCCCTTGCCTTCCCACGCAGGACAGTACCCGTGTGCACTGCATCTCTTGCAGCAGCCAAGGCTTATTTGCAAGGGATCTTCAGGTGACATGTAGCTCCAGTCCCCAGCACTCCTTCCTATGACACACAGCCCTCTCTGTGGTTCTCATGCGGTGTGGGATCCCTTTCTGAGGTGCTGCATGGACTCCTGCAACTTCTGTGTGCCTGTCCTGTGGGACTCCTGTGGGTGCTGCCTCCGCTTCTGTGGGTTCTCTGTGTTGCTGAGGGTCCCTTGTGATTCCCCCTCCTGGGTTGAGTCCTCCTAGGTCTTGTGGTCCCCAGCACCACCACTTTTCCACTAACTGCAAGTTTGCCTTTGCCAAGGCTTGTTGGTGGAATTCCTGCACAGACAGCCATCTACAATCTTCACTCCAGCGTGGGACATCTTCTGCATCCATCAGGAACTCTTCTCCTGCTCCAGGGCTGCAGTGCTGACCTGTTCTTTTTCACCGTCGACCAACTCCTGCAAGTACAGCTGAGATGGGTAGTAGCTCCTACTCCACCTGGACTCCAATGTGACTTTTGGATTTGGTCCCCTCTCTCCACAGGTCTTCTTCTCCAGGAACCCACTTCTGGTTTCTTGCAGTCTTGTCTGGGTGTCTTCTTTTCTTCTTTTCCTTCCTTTTGTGTGGTTTGGGGAAATTCCAGTGATTTACTCCTGCTTTCCTGGTCGCTGGGGAGTACTGTGTTACTTACCTCTGTGATTTTCTAGTAGTCCCAGCTCTCCTCTACACATTCCACAAGTGCTGTGTGATTACAGTGGTTTTGCATGAGCTTTGCATGTCTCCTAGATAAGCCTTGGCTGCTCATCCACAGCTACCTCTAGAGAGCCTGGCTTCTAGACACTGCCAACACTTTACTAAGAGGGGATACCTGGACCTGGTAAAAAGGTGTAAGTATATTTAGTACCCACCACACACCAGGCCAGCTTCCTACATTGGTGGTGCAGCGGTGGGATAAGCATTTGCAATTGCCTTACCACTCTGTCACTTGGTAGTTTCCACAGGAAATACGACTTACTAGCTAGGGATTTACATTTATACCTAGTTTCAGGAAACAGTCTCTTGGGTTTGGGTAAGAGAAGGGTCTAGGCATAGCCCTTGCTCTAAACTCCTCTAAAAGAGACTAGAAGTTAGGTAGGTTAGGCACACCTTACACCACTCTAATGCAAACATGTCTTCAGGACAGAGCACAGGCTATGGACTCTCCTTAAGAGAGCCTCAGTTTTCAAGAATTGAGGGAGAGTTACAAAGAAAGGAACTTGAAGACAGGGAGGAAACCTAACAAGAGTCTACTCCTAGGCCTCCCCCTCAGGATGACCAGGACCATGGTCGGCTGACCCCCAGTAGGCCCCCCTTTGTACCTAGAGGGCTAGTCCAGAGGGTTAGTAAAGCTAGGGACAGACCCTCCTCTGCCCACTCTCATGTCACCTCAGTATCTGAGGGGACATACTGCTCAACTCCAAAAGAAGACTCCTTAGACAGGCAACTCAGGAAACTGAGGTTGGAGGAGGCCAAGCTGAGGCTGCGACAGCAAAAGCTAACCCTAGATAGGGAGACCTTGGCAGTAGAGAGAGAGAGGCAGGGGTTGGGGTTAGTACCCTATGGTGACAGCAGCAACTTTAATTTCAGGGAGCCTAGGGTCTGGGAGGACTTTTGTGAACCCAGAAACCTTAGTAAAGGTGTTCCTCCCTACATGGTGGGGGGTGACATCCACAAGTGGTTCTCTGCTCTGGAGAGGGCCTGTAAAATACACAGGGTCCCCCAGAGACAGTGAGCTGCTATCCTTTGGCTCTCCTTCTCTGACAAGGGCAGGGGTAGACTTCTTAATGTCAGAGAGGAGGCTACTGATAACTACATTGTATTGAAGTTTACTCTTTTGGATGGGTTTGGTCTTACCACTGAACAATATAGGATAACGTTTAGGGAGACCAGGAAAGAGTTCTTCTAAGATTGGGTTGATTTTGTGGATTGCTCTGTGAAGGATTTGGAAGGCTGGTTACCTGGCAGCAAAGTCAATGATTATGAGGGCTTCTACAATCTTATTCTGAGAGAGAGCACATACTTAACAATTGTGTGTCTGATTTGTTGCACCAGTACTTGGTAGACTCAGATCTGACCTCTCCCCAAGAATTGGGAAGGAAGGCAGACAAATGGGTCAGAACAAGGGTGAGCAGAGGAGATCATAGAGGGGGTAATAAAGATAAGAAAAATGAAACAGGTTATCTTAGGACAAGGGTGGGAACAAAGACAAAAGTAAGGACTCCCCATCAGGCCCACAAAACACTTCTGGGTATGGGACTAAAACCCCTTCTTCCTCTGCACATGTTAAAAAGCCTTGGTGCTATGTGTGCGGAAAAAAAGGCCATAGGCCAGGGGACAGCTCCTGTTCTGGTAAAGTCACTGAGTCTTCCACCACTACTACATCCACTTCCACTTCTAGTGCCCCTAGTAGTAATAGTAATAGTGGTGGGACCACTGGCAGTAGTCAGCCCAAAAGTGTAGTTGGGTTCACATTTGGACCATAGTGGAATCTGGGGTAGGTGTAGAGACCCCTAAGAGAGCTTCTGTCTCTCAGGGTGGCACTGGTCTTGCCACCGTAGATGCTTGTCACCTTAATATGGGTAAGTACAAGCAGCACATCCAGGTAAATGGTGTTGAGGCTGAGGCCTACAGGGACACAGGTGCCAGTATCACCATAGTTACTGAAAAGTTAGTGTCACCTGCACAACACCTACTTGGTCACAAGTACCAAGTCACTGATGTGAATAACTCCACTCAGTCCCTCCCCTTAGCTGTAGTACACTTTAGCTGAGGTGGAGTTACTGGCCCTAAACAGGTGATAGCCTCTTCTCACCTACCTGTTGAGTGCCTCCTGGTGAATGACCTGGAGACCTCAGATTGGGCTGAGGTAGAGTCGCTTGCCCATGCAGCCATGCTGGGCACCCCAAAACATTTGCTCTCTTTACTCTCTAAGCAGACTAAAGAGCATAGTAGGGAACGAGCCCTGGAGCCTGGAATAATGGCCCAGGACACTCCTAAAAACACAGGCATGCAGGATACCAAATTATCCCCTGCATACCCTCACACTAGGGATCTCCTCATCTGAGGGAGGATACTACCCCCAGGGTGGAGCCTTTACCACAGGAGCCAAAAGTTGCCACAGCTGAACTCCCAGGGGTAAAAGAATTCCTCTGGAAGAAACCTAAAACAAAGCAGCAAACCTGCCCTTCCAGGGAAGCTTTGGTGCAGCAACCCTGCACCACCCCTCACACCTTAGGACAGCAACCCTGTCCTGCTCTACCACAGGTAGGACAGAAACCCTGTCCTCCTTCCGAGCCCTTAGGACCCTTATTTTGTCCTTTTCTAACCCAACTAAGACAGCATCTCTGTTTAGCCTTACAACCCTTAGGACAGCAACCATGTCCTAACATAGAGCACCAGGGACTGTCATCCTGCACTGTTCTATCACTTTTTCCGTACCTTAAACATAGGAAATCACAGGGCCCGGAGTTTAAATATACTTCAGGGAAAAGTAACCAAACAGGGTGGTCCACCTTCCCACAGGTAAGAGGCCACATAGTGGATGATAATGGGAGTAACCACTCTAATGCAGAGCTACTCTTCACTTATCATCACTTAGACGATAGAGCCTCAACTGGCCAAGGTTAGCCTTATTGTCCTTCATTTGGGGGGTTAAGTAGGAAAGTAGCGTCTTTCTAGGTTGATTACCCCCACTTTTTGCCTGTTTGTCAGTGTGTTTGACGGTGTTCACTGGGATCCTGCTAACCAGGACATCAGTGATTATGCTCTCTTCTTTTAAATTTGATTGCTGGAACCCTTTTCACCCCACATTTGGCATACTGGTGTCCCCATGTAAGTCCCTAATATATGGTACTTAGGTATCCCCAGATGAATGTTCTTTGTTCTCTACTCTCTACTGATGAATGGTTAAACCCAGAAACACGACAGCAATGTCTGCACCAACTTTGGTGAAAAACTACAGATAATTTTGAAGTAAGCGCTAACTGTGAACTGCATTTACCAAGATGCAGAGCGGCGAACTGTGGGATGTGAGGCAGCGTGCTCCCAACCCACCTTCCTGTTTGTAAGGTTCCACCCACCTTACTGTTTGCAGTGGAGTTAATGGATGTAGCAAGATGGGGTTTTCTAGATATGACCAAAGGTCAAATTTTAAGAAGATTATCCCCATGTAATACTTTAGCAACGGTTGCTAGCCTAAGACTGGAAAATGGGATTAAAGGTTCATTAGCAAAAGGCTTTTTCACAAATTTTAAATATGCACTGGACCAACTTGAGTTAGATCAAAACGTGGTATCTTCTGTATTGCGAACCCACTTAAAGGCCTGCCTAAAAGAAGCTTCATTAAATTTAAGTCATCATCTGGATATCAAATTTTGCAGTAAGAAAAGTAGGTATGAAGTATTAAGGAATTCTGTTACTATGAAAGGTCTGTTAAACATAGTTAGCATGGAATTTGCCACATGGGGTTAGGCACTTTTGGATTATAATGAGATTTAATATACTTCGGTTAAATGTATTAACATCTAAATGGCATTTTTTCTCAAATGTTTTTAGCCTGTGCCAAAATGATAGCCAGGACTTGAAGCATGTCTTATTTGTCTGTCCTGCCTTCAGTCGTAGCTCGCTTTGTTCTAAAGGAGTGGGCGGGTGCAGCACAGGGGGGAGGGAGGGGTGAAAGTGGAGGGGGACCTAAAATTAAATTAAATTAAATAAAAATAAAAAAAAGCTTACCTTTTTCGATGGTGTCTCACACCGCGCTCCTCTTCCCTGCTGGTTGCACGCAGGCAGAGGCTCCCACCCTGCCCTGGGGCGTATCCAGACGCTGCTCAGAGCAGCATCAGGATTGGCTGGGAGCACCCTGCAACTGTGTTGCTGGGCTGGAGAGAGCCTACTGCACATGTATGTTTGGCCGGCCTGAGACGGCCGGCCAAACATACATGCGCAGTGAGGGGGAGTGCTGAGCACTCCCCCTCACAGCTCCTCATCCCAGATGCCCCACCCCTTTCACGAGGGGGTAATAAACATAGGCCCATATTTATACTTTTTTTGCGCCGCATTTGCCTCACCTTCTGACGCAAAACCGGTGCAAACTTACAAAATGCAATAAGTTTGCGCTGCTTTTGCATCAAAATGTGCCACAAATGCTGTGCAAAAAAAGTATAAATATGGGTCCTAGTTTGTTATCCCCTCACTGTGAAAGTTTTGCAGCTTCTGCTGCTGGTGGGTGGGGGCGACGCTCCTCCAGCCTGACGGAGGAGCCGCCCCTGCATGCCTTGCTATTATGTAATCGCAAGTTGTTGAGACCTCTCTCCTTGAAATTCTCTGCGCGAACAACAGCTGAGGCCTTGCAGTTGTTATATAGTTCCCCAAATTAAATGTTTTGTACCCAGGTTTTTAACTTTTTTAAATACTTTTTAAATCTGTACTGAACATTTTAGTATGAACTCTGGTCATTTGATTTGGTAATTCATTTGTTTGGAAGGAGGGCAGTAGTTTATTTGTTTTTATCACTTTCCGACTTTGTTTTATATTTTTGTATGCTCTTGTTCTATGTGGACCTCCGAGGAGTTCCAAATCCTGGAATAACAACCTTGAATCTTGATGAAATTTGCACTGTGCAGATCATTGGTGCAAACTCAAGTATAAGTTGTACTCAGATGGACCTTTGGTCTGGAGCTAAGGCTTAACTACAACAATATATTGTACTAGACTGAAGTACATTAGTCCCCACAATGATGATAAAGAGCATTCGATTTGAAAAACATGAAGGTTTATTTACAGATTATTAAAGTTACAAATTCCAATCATTCAAATTAGTCATAATTTAATGATCATCATATGAATGCAGTGGTCAGTATAATTCAAAGTGAATCAAAATAACAAATACAAACTGTTTAAAGATCTGCAGGAACATTTTCAATCTTTGCAGGAATCAATGCCCTTCGAGGTTAATGACTCTTTGGAACCCTGGGACAGGGTCACAGTTTCATTACCAATGTGGCCATGGAAGGAAAACTCCAGTCCGGAATAAATTTAAGGGATTTATTACAACCTCAAGCTCAAAGTCATGTAGACTATCGCCACAAGACTAGGTTATAAAAATACATATTCACCAAGGTTTGCCGAAGGTGACAAAATAAGTTCAGCAGGACTAACATTAACAAAACCTAAGCATTCAAGAAGGATAAAACATATCAACAGAAATATTTGAGATACAGAATTCAAGCATTAGCTATCATCAAGTCAATTCAATTTAGCGTCATCATTTGTCTGGGCACAGGGAAAACCCTACAGCTGGCCGAATCAGAGAAAGTCATGTGTGGGTCGGAACACATGCGGGCTATCAATCAGTTAATCAATCAGAATTTGTAAAGTGTAACACTGTCACCCCTAGGTGTATGTGGGCATTGAGGGTGCCATGTCTCACTCGAAAAGCCAGGTCTTGAGCATCTTTCTTAAGTTCGTCAGGGAAGGTGCTGTTCAAAGGTGGAGGGGCAGGTTGTTCCAGAGCTTGGCAGTGATGTAGGAGAAGGAGCGGCCCCCACAGCTACTGCAACAGATGCAGGATATATGCAAGATGGGGAGTAAGGAGGAGCGCTTGTGTCTTTTGGGTTGAGGAAAGTTAAGATGGTGGTTGATATAGGAGGGTTCTTGATCATGTAGGGCTTTGTAGGCAAGTGTGAGTATTTTAAACTGGCATCTCTTCTAGATGGGGAGCCAGTGGAGATTTCTGAGGTGATGGGTGATGTGGGCCTGCTTCAGAAGGTCTAGGATGAGTCTGGCCGCAGTAGTCCGAATGGAGTGGGGTCTTTTGAGGAGGTGGGTGGAGATTCTGGCATAGAGAGTATTATCGTAGTCTAGGCGGCTGGTTATGAGCACCTGTGATATGGTCTTTTTAGTGTTGATTGGGATCCAATCTGAAGATCCTGCAGAGCTTACGAGGGGTGTGAAAGCATGAAGAGGCAACTGCATTGACTTGTCGTTTCTTGGTTAGTTGCCTGTCCAAGTTAATGCCCAAGTTGCTTATGTGGTCTGTTGGCGTGGGTGTAGGTCTGAGTTCTGTTGGCCACAGGCTGTGGTCTCATATGGAAGAGTCTTTCCTGAAAATCAGTACTTCAGTTTTGTCAGTATTGAGTTTGCGGCAGTTGTCTTTCATTTGCTGGTCATGGTGTTGCAGAAGTTGGGTTTAGCATTGGCAGGGTCCCTTGAGAGTGAGAGGACTAGCTGGGTGTTGTCTGCTTATGAGACTGTGTTGAGTCCGTGGGATCTGATGACGTCTGCAAGGGGAGTCATGTAGATGTTGAACAGGATGGGGCTGAGGGACGATCCTTGGGGTACACCGCATAAGGTGTGCTTGGGCGTGGATGTGAAGGGATGCAGTCGGATGCTCTTTGTTTGTCCTGTGAGAAAGATGGGGATCCGTTTTAGCGTGTTTTGCTGCACACCAATGTTGTGCAGCCTGTCGATGAGGTTGTGGTGGGAGACTGTGTCAAATGCGGCAGAGAGGTCAAGGAGGATTAGAGCCACAGTTTCTCCTTGGTGGAGTAGGCTTCAGATGTCCGGTGTGGTGGCAAGCAGTGTGGTTGTGGTGCGTCGAGAAGGTGGTTTGATTCAAGATGTTCAGTGAGCTGTTGGTTGATGGCCTTCTCGAGCTCTTCAGCTGGGTAAGGGAGATCAGTTGGTAGTTTTTGAGATCGCTGGGGTCAGCAGAGGATACCTTTAGAAGGGGTCTGACCTCAGCATGATTCCATCTTTATGGGAAGGTTGATTTGAAGATGGAGGTGTAAAGTTGCTGGTGAGTTCTGTGCTGATTGTGTTGGTTCCGAGGTTCAAGAGATGGTGAGGGCAGGAGTTGGTGGGTGCCCTGGAGAGGATGGAATTCATGATGGATGCAGTGGTGGGAATGGTGAGTGGGGACCAGGTAGTGATCATGTGGCTGGTGTTCGTTGGTTGGTTGAGGGAGTCAAGGGTGAGAGAAGTGGGTTGGCGATCGAAATTGTGTATGGTGGCGATCTTGCTATGGAAGTAGTCTGAGAGGGTAATGCAGAGCTCTTGGAAGGGGTGGATGGCATTCTCAGTTGCTGTTGGGTTGGAGAACTCCTTGACTATGTTGAAGAGCTGCTTTGTGTGGTTAGGTGCAGTATTGATGTGGGCAGTGATGGCTGTTCTCTTGGCTTCCTTGATGCGTAGGTGTTTGTTGTTGAGGGCTGCTTTGAAGATGGTCCTGTTGGTGGGGTTTTTAAAGGTGCGCCATCTTTTTTGAGTTGGTAGCAGTTGCGTTTGATGGTTCTGAGTTCGAGCTGTACCAGCTGATGTGCTTTGAGGATTTGCTGGTTTTAGCGGTGCAACATTGTTGTCTCAGTCGGTGATCCATGCAGTGAAGTTCTGGACTGCTTAGTTCATGTCCTCTGAGGCTTCGGGATGGGTGGTGCTGAGGGCTTGTGTTCATTGAGTCTCAGTTACCTTGCTCCGGCAGTGGTGGGAGTAGCTGTTATGCATGGCCGTGGTCTGTTGGGTGTTTGAGATGGTGAAGTGGACGGTGGAGTGGTTGGTCCAGGTGAGATCAGTGACGTGGTTGAGTTTGACTCTATCGCTAGAGTAAAAAATGGCATTGAGTGTACGTCCGGCCTTGTGCGTGGGCTTGGTGACCAGTTGGGTGAGGCCAAGGTTGTTCAGGTTCTCCAGGAGGGTGATGGGTTTGGCATCATTGGGGTGTTGAAGAAGTTGAGATCTCTGAGTAGAACATAGTGCTTGGAGTGGTTGGCTAGGGGAGCAATGAGGGTGAGGAAGGCATCGCAGAAGGCTAGTTGGAGTCCTAGGGGTCTGTAGGCAAGGGTGCCTATTAGCATGTTCTTGGTATTGGTCTGTAGGTGGAAGTTGAGGTGTTGCTTGCAAGATATGGGGTCGGCATTGTTTGTGCTGCAACAGATGGTTTCCTTGAAGATGATGGTCATGACCCTGTCTTTTTTGTTGGTGCGGTATTGCATACCATCTTGTAGCCATCTGAGGTGGTGATAGTGATGTTGGGGTTCGAGGAGGGGTTGAACCATGTTTCTGTAAGGAAGGCAACATCAGGGAAAGAGAGGTGATGGTGTCACAGATTTCTGTGGCGTGTTTGCAGAGGGAGCAGGTGTTGAGCAGTATGCAATCGAGATGATCCGGGTTGTTTGTAGTCTTGTGATCGGCCGTGGGGTGGGGCCCGGATTGGGACAGTGTCCTGTGGACCATAAGAAGTGGCAGTGGTGGCAGGAGAAGTTGATTGCAGAACGGTTGTGAATCAATGGTTGTTTTGGTGTCGGGGTCCAGGGTCAGGAGCTCCTTGGAGGTGTGGCGGCGGATAGGAGGAGGACCAGGGGTCCTAGCGCTGGTAATGGTCCAGACCGGGACAGGTGTAGATGGGCTTGCTTTTGGCACGCCTCCAGTGCACTGGCAGCACAGCCACACAGCAGTCTCCATAAATGGTCCTGGGAGGTGGGAAGGGCAAACAGGGAGGCGTGAGGGAGAATAGCAGGAACAGCATGGTGCGGGTGAAAAACTGCAGAAACGAGCAGGGTGGGAGCAGCAGCATGGAGATGCCACAATAAGAAATGAAAGCAATAACGGGCTAAAAAATAAACAGAAACAACACAGTGCAGGAAAACAAATGCAGGACAAAAAGAAAGATTAAAATAAAAGTTCAGGTAGGAGGCTCAGACAAAAACTAAGATATAGGACCCACAGTCAGGAACTGGGGGCACACGGGCCTGGAAGTGCAGGCCCAGTCACGAGGAACTATCTGGCAACGGGGGAGAGGCATACAAGACAGAGGTCAGGGCTATGCACTGGAGCCGCGCAGCGGCCTCCATAAATAGTCTTAGGAGGTAGGAGGGGCAGACAGGGAGGTGGAAGGGCAAAAGCAGGAACAGCAGGGTGTGGGTGAAAACGTCGGGAACGAGTGGGGTGGAAGCAGAGGTGAGGAGATACCACACTGAGAAATAAAAGCTATAACAATAGCATGTGCCCAAAAAGAAACAGGAACAACACAATGCAGGACATCACATGCAGCACAAAAAGAAAGATAAAAAAGTAGGAGGCTCAGAGCTAAACTAAGCAGAACAGTCACGAACTAGAGATGCACAAGGCTGCAAGTGCAGTCACGAGGAGCTATCTGGCAGCAGGAGAGTGGCGCACAAAACCACAGGGCAAAAGAGCAAAAGGTACAAAAAGGGCAAAAAGAATCTGGAAAAAGATCATCTCAGACTGCAAGCTACTAGCTAAAGTGGGTAAAAGATAAGTAAAAAGGGAAAGCATCTGCATCACACAAACTCAATCAAGAGTCTTTTTCAAGTATTAGAGAGAAACTCTCAAAGTCTCAGTGGGCCATCTCACAGGGGGCAAAGTAAGAGAGGAATATACCTCTCCAAGAGGCACAGCAGGCAGGGTTTCAGGAAAAAGTGTTTAGGGGCATCTCGATCTCTTGAGAACCTGAAAAGCATCTGACCAAAGTCTAACTGATCATCTGTAAGTTAAAGTTCATGAAACATTATGATTTGTCAAAGGTGACAGTCCATTTTACGTTGAAGGGGCCTCATCTAATAGAAAACGATCACATGACTCCAAACTGCAACATCAATAAATCTTCCTTGGTCTGTCATGGGAGCATCTTCCATCCATGTGACTCCACGCAAGTTTGAAACAATTGTATTCAATAGCAATCCATGTTCCACAATGTACTACATTCAAGGACATTGTTGCACTACTCGCTACATCTAAAAAAATATGGGCCTATTACCAAAGCTTGTTTTCTCATGGGAACGAAGTCTGAAAGAAAATCTCATGTTAAGGAATGAATCAGCAGTTCCTGCACAGTCACAAGACACAGGCTTAGCAGGCCTCACTTAGGCCAACACAAGTGAATTATAGCAATACATTTAATTAACACATTTTAATAAACACAACTTATGAATTCAACATTAATAATACTCTGTTTATATGCATTTTACATTCACTTTAAATGAAAAAAGACTCTCAGTGCATTTCAATAAGTATAAGGTGGAACGACATTTCTTCGATTTTGCACGCATCTTTAAATCATTAATAGTTAGTAATTCAATATTGTTTCTCTACTCTCTGTTAGGCTAGAGTGTAAATTACATCATAATATCAGTTGAATCCATCTAATATTTGAGTTAATTCAAATATCACCTATGTCAAACTCTAAAGTGTAAACGAATGCACAATAAGAAAGATATGTCAGTGCAGCTTCTATATTCAAACCATTAATACTGTGATTGAAATAACGCATAAACTGTCACATATTGATGACTTTTGTGACATGAGGGACAGCACTGAAATTTCAACTACATCAGTACCCCCCCTTTGATGGCGAATCAAGCCATTACAAATCACTCCAACTCTCATTTTCAGTGAGACAGCTCAAAATTTCAGAGGCTTATTCAGGTAAGGTCTTCTGAAGTCTTCTAACTGCTTGATGTCACTATAGGATATGCTTCTCCTAGTCTCCATTTCAGTCTCATATTTTCTCTATCTACTCTTGGCTCTTTTCTGTTTCGGCTTCTTATATGACTTGTAAAATCCGCATGCAACTAGGACACACAAAACCACTATCAATAGGAGCCTCAAAATGGTTCCTACAATTCCTCTTCCTAGATTTCCACACCACCTTCCAGTGGCAGATAAACCATACCTATTGCTTCCCAAGCACCTGTTGCTGTTAATCCTTTCAGGTCCTGTTTCAAATCAGCCATGTTTGTAATGTACTTTCTCATCTTCTTACTATTGTCAGGTATGTAAGTGTAACATTGTTGGGCATGTAATATTATGCAGACTCCTCCTTCCTTTGTGAGGGGGATGTTCTAATGCAAGGCGATTTCGCAAAACCATTGATCTCAGAGCAACCATTTCTGTGTCCATTAACAGCATGGCACCTACAGTGTCTGTAGAAAATGTATGTACTATTGTTGACAGCTTTCTATTCTTGAGCTCAATCAAGATAACAACTGCTGATGAAATTATGGCACCAAACATGTCTCCTACAATATCTGAAACACTATCTCACCTTCTGATTTTGATTTCTCACTACATACTGGATCACTGAAATGGTTCACATGATTAATCCTTGACAAAACGACTCCCAGGTAACATGTACCATACTGCCTTTCATCAGCTTGTAATAGGCATTTTTCCACACATGAAATAAACACCTGGTATGGCGGGGTCTTGGCCATTCAGCATAGACGTCCAAACACTCTTATACAAAAATACATATCTATATTCACTAGTTACAATAAAATGTGTGTCAATCTTTGATCTAGGTCTATATATACATAACTTCCCTATATGTTGCTAATCTATAGCCAGGAATCCTTGATTTCCAGCTACTGAATGTTCTGTATCCTTTTCCCATTGCGGTAAAGCAACTCCTTTTTCTATTTTTGCTTTCATTACTCTTCTCTCCTCAACTTGTCCAATAAATTCCTTTTCTACTGGGCTAAAAATGCAAGTCAAATTGTTCTTGTGTGAGTATATTGTACCAAATGTCAGTGTAGGCTCAAAGAATCCTCCCACTGTGGAAATCTTCTTTGTCTTTGCAATGTTACTCAAATGTTTCATGGTGGGGACAATTGGAAACACCAGATCATAATTAGAATAGAGGTATTGATAATACTCCTGTTGATACAACAGTGTTAGTAGCAAACTACTAGACATTCCATAGGTTAGGGACAAACTATGATATGTTATTCCCTCACTTACTGATGAAGGCAAGTGTGTGCAAAAATAGCAGTCTCTATCTTCCATGACATCATATTCATGTAGAAGTTTGTAATACACATTTGATGATAAAATACCTCTGGAACCATCAGTGTGCAAATATTTCTCAACATTGTAAAGTGGATTCTGATCTGCATGGGAATTTGCTAAATTTGGGATAATTGTGGGTGCAATCTTTTCTGAATCATTTGCTACGGGCAAACTCAATCCAATAAGCATTAACATAATCATGATAACTGCCACTACTGCTAAACTTATACATATGTTTTGACATTACTATCTCTATTTCGATTCAACTCCATTAGTTCTTTAGCAAAAGCCTGAATTTGAAAACAAAAATCAAAAATGCAAAGCAGCTTTAACATATCACTGTCTCTTTTCAGTCCTTTTTATTTGTGATCAAAGCAAAAATAAAAAATTAGTCTCTTTTAAATGCACTTCCTTGATCTTCTAGGAAGTTCATCAAGAGTTTTCTCTACTTGCAAATGTTGGAAAAGCTTCTACTAAAAGTTCAAATTTTTCTAATAAAGTCACAGTTCATAATCACTGATAATTACTTCCAGGACAGAGGCGGTCATTCTGACCGCGGCGGTCGGCGCCCGCCAAGCGGTTCCCGCCGAAAGACCGCACCGCGGTCAAAAGACCACGGCGGCCATTCCGGCTTTCCCGCTGGGCCGGCGGGCGACCGCCAGAAGACCGCCGGCCGGCCCAGCGGGACAGCCCCTTCAACAATGAAGCCGGCTCGGAATGGAGCCGGCGGAGTTGAAGGGGTGCGACGGGTGCAGTGGCACCCGTCGCGATTTTCACTGTCTGCTAAGCAGACAGTGAAAATCTTTGTGGGGCCTTGTTAGGGGGCCCCTGCACTGCCCATGCCAGTGGCATGGGCAGTGCAGGGGCCCCCAGGGGCCCCACGGCACCCGTTCCCGCCATCCTGGTTCTGGCGGTGGACACTGCCAGAAACAGGCTGGCGGGAAGGGGGTCGGAATCCCCATGGCGGTGCTGCAAGCAGCGCCGCCATGGCGGGTTCCCTGGGCCAGCGGGAAACCGGCGGGAAACCGCCGGCTCCCCTTTTCCGACTGCGGCTTTACCGCCGCGGTCAGAATCGCCCAGGAAGCACCGCCAGCCTGTTGGCGGTGCTTCCGACGCACTCCGCCATGGCGGTCATGGACCGCCAAGGTCAGAATGACCCCCAGAATGTCTCTGTTCATCAAGCGGCAATGAGATTTCAAAATTCAGATTTGTAGGAAAGTCACTCTTTTTGGGATGATTACCCCCACTTGTTGCCTCTTGTCAGTGTGATTAAACTGTTTTCACTGGGATCCTGCTAACCAGGACCCCAGTGATTGTGTTCTCTCCTGTAAATTTGGTTGCCTTGGTAGCCTTTAAACCCCACAATTGGCATACTGGTGTACCCCTGTAAGTCCCAGGTACATAGTACTTAGGTACCCAGGGCATTGGTACACCAAGGGTCCTCCATGGTCTGCAGCATGTGTAATGCCACCCAGGGGAGCCCATGCAAGCTGTGTCTGCAGGTATGCCATTTACAGCCTGCGTGAAAAGGTGCATGCACCCTTTCAATTCTGATCACTACACCAGGTCAATGTAAGTCACCCCTATGGTAGGCCCTTCTGCCCAAAGGGCAGGATGCAGGACCCTGTGTGGGCACCCCTGCAACGGCAGAGGTGCCCCTACAAACGTCAGATCCAATTCCCTGGACTTTGTAAGTGCTGGGAAGCCATTTCATATATGTACTGGCCATAGGTCACTAGTTATGTTCCAGCTACATAATGGTAACTCTGAACCTAGGCATGTTTGGTATCAAACATGTCGGAATCATACCCCAACACTGATGCCAGTATTAGTGGCATGATTGCATGTACTCTGTGGGCTCCGTAGAGGAACCCCCAGTAATTCTCCTACCAGTCTTCCAGGGTCTGCAAGCATACTACGCTGCTGCAGCCCCTCATAAAGGATTCTGCCCTCCTTCTGCTTGAGCAGCTCAAGCAAGGGAAAGCAGAACAAATGATTTCCTGTGAGAGAGGGGTGCAACCTCCTCTTTCCTTGGAAATAGGTGTTACAAGGCTGGGGAGAGGTAGCCTCCCCACACCACTGGCTTGCTTTGATTTCCCAGTCCCAGGATGCTTGTTTCCAGTCCAGGGAGGACCTGGCCTGGCAGTTCGGGCTGGACTGTTCCCATGAGGAACAGGGTCAAGACTGATTTGCATATGGCTGGGTCCAAACTGGGGTGGCATGGTGAGCAAAAGAACGATGGATTAAACCCAGATCTGTGACTGGGGGTGAGTGTTTGCATTGTCAGCACTCCGTCCATCATCCTTTTGTGTTGTTAAAGTTGCCCTAAGTGGGAAGGGTATGCCCAGACGTGGGTCCCTTGCTCACTGTGCCACTGGAATCAAGCTAGCCTGGCTGATGAGGGGTGAAACCCCGAAACTGGTCCCAGGATGCTTGTTTCCGGTCCAGGGAGGACCTGGCCTGGCAGTTCGGGCTGGACTGTTCCCATGAGGAACAGGGTCAAGACTGATTTGCATATGGCTGGGTCCAAACTGGGGTGGCATGGTGAGCAAAAGAACGATGGATTAAACCCAGATCTGTGACTGGGGTGAGTGTTTGTATTGTCAGCACTCCGTCCATCATCCTTTTGTGTTGTTAAAGTTGCTTTGATTTATGCCTCCTTGCATAATCCAGTTTTTACCAGTCCAGGGACCCCTGGTGCCTGCTCTGGCACAAAACTACACAAAGGAAAGAGGAGTGACCACTCCCCTGTCCATCACCATCCCATGTGTGGTACCCAGGGCTCCTCCAGGTGGTCACTTGATTCTACCATCTTGAAACTAAGATGGGCAGAGGCCATGGGAGCATCTGAGTGGTCAGGTCAGGCGGGTGGCGTCAGTGACCCCCTCTGATAGGTGGTCACCTTGCAAAGTGACCAAGCCCATTTTTTGGCTATTTATGGACTACCTTGCGTGTGGGTCCCCAGATTTGGCATGCAAGACTCCACCAGGACTCCTCTGCAATGACATCTTCTGCTCCTGGCCACAGGAACCGCTGCTGGACTTCACAGGAACCAAACAAGACTACAACACCGAGACGACCTTGCCCTGCAACATTGTTTCCACGGCTGCTCTCAGCACTTTGCAACATTTTCACCGCTGTGCATCCTCTGGGGTCTGCAAGACTTCAGCTGCACCAAAGAAGCAAGAAGGAATCTCCCTTGGAGTGAAGGAGTCACTCCCCTGCATCTGCCGGCACCTAAGGCAAAGACGTCCGGCTGCTGACATCTGTAGTCCTCTGGATCTGCGAAGATTCTCAAGCACAGGGGGTGATTCTGAGGGGTCCTCCAGATCCTCTTTGCCTTCTGTTCAACTTGGGAGACGGTGAGCCTTTGCCTCTTCCTCCAGGACGGAATCCCTGTGCACCGCGACTGTTACAGCAGCCATGGCTTGTTGACACCTGCTCCGAGGGATCTTCAGGCTCCAGGTAGCCCCGCCCCCAGCATTCTACCTCTGCAAGGACAGTCTCTTCTCTGCTGCTCCAGCGACATGGGACTCCTCTTCAGATGTGCTGTTTGGGCCTCACAGTGACTTACTGTGCCTGCTGCCAGTGGGTTGCTTGTGGGGGCTTTGACTGCTTCTGCTTCCCGGGGCGAGTCCCCAGGACCTTTTGGGTTCTCTCAAGCCCTGAAATTTTCTTCAGCTCCAACTTGCTTTTGCTTGTACTTGTTGGTGGTCCTCCTGACCACTGACCCATCTGCAATCCTGCGACCATCGAGGGACAGCTCCTATATGACTTCAATGTTTCCTCTACCTACTGGACTTCGCAGCTGGCCTTCACCCATCACCATTGTCCAAGATCTTCACCCACAGAAGGGTGGGCATTGCCTCCTGCCCCGCCAGGACACTCCTACGTGAACTGGTCTCCATCACCTTCTTTTACAGGTCCTCTTCATCTGGAATCCACTGTTGGGTTCCACTGGTCTGGTCCTGTTCTTTCATTGTTCCAATCCTAAGTCCCCATGTTAGTCTATGAAACGACTAGACACCTTACCTCTGCTATCCTAGTTGCTGTGTCTCCATCCTCTTCTTTTACAGGTCCTCTTCATCTGGAATCCATCGTTGGATTCTACTGGTCTGGCCCTGTTCTTGCATTGTTCCAATCCTAAGTCCCCATGTTAGTCTGTGAAACGACCAGACAACTTATCTCTGCTCTCCTAGTTGCTGTGGTCTTCTAGATACTTACCTCTTGGGGTTCCATACTCTCCCAGCCCTTGGCTAACTACTCTATATCCTCTGGTGGAGGACCCATTCTTGCATTCCACTACGTTAGTATATGGTTTGGCCTCCCTATAGGGCCCTTGCTATTTCTTGCTATTTCTAATGTTTCAATGCTAATTCCTAGTACTTACCTCCAGAGAGGGGAAATTGCCTATAGTATTCTAGTTCAGTGTTACTCTAATAAAGTACCTTTCGTTTTGCAACACTGTGTGGTTTATTTCATGTGTGATAAGTTACTGTGTGATACAGTGGTATTGCAAGTGCCCTACACTTCTCCAAGATAGGTCTTGGCTGCTCCCCACAGCTACCGCTAGAAAGCCCTGTCTTCCTAGATACTGTAACACTTACTAATAAGGGTTGCCTGGACCTGGTATAAGGTGCCAACACCACAGGTGTCCACCACACACCAGGCCAGCCTCTTACAAGCTCCAACACAATTTCAAACTTTACAATACTAAACTGGATTCAGATTGTTAGAGCAAAAGGTGACAAACTCCTGCTCCCAGTCATTTGCAGCAAAATATGGCCACTCAGGTGCTGAGTTCTTTCGGCTTGGTACTCTTTTTCTCTTTGACCTTCTGTTTATTTGGCCCTCAGCATCACTGTCACTTTAACTTGACTCTTCAGTTTATTCAGCAGTAGTTGAAGTTACTTGTACAGCTGGCACAGTTTACTCTTTTGGCCAATTGTCTTATGGTACAGCTCTATTACTTCCGGCATGCAAGCTAGCATGAGTTTACGTATTCCATTTTGACTCTTCTGTACCATTCAATGTTGTCGACTCACTCAGAGCCCCATCAGACCTTGCTGTAGCAGCCACTTGTCCAGTCCCAACAGCTTGACTAACCTGATCCTTCTCACTCACTGTAACCAACCTTTCTGGAACAGGTGCTGTTTCATCTAGAGACCTGGAACTTTGCAAGTGTGGCTTGCATGTACCCAGTTCGGGAGACCTGCACACTTCACAGCTGTAGTGGTTACCAAAACCACACGGTGAGGACCTTTCCAACGTGGTTCCAAACACGTTTTCCTTATGTGCTTCTTGATCATAACCCAGTTGCCTTGGACATAGGTCCTGAAAAAGTTCCTGCTGTGGATGCACTCTAGCTTCTCCAAACTGATGAGACAAAGAACGAACCACGTCAGCCAGTCCTTTGCAATAATCCAGCACCAAGTCATCCATAATGTTCACAAGTGCATTTGCAGGCACTGCTGGCAATCTCATGGACCTTCCCATGATAATTTCATGAGGGTACAATCCAGTCTTTCTGTCGGGTGTACTGCGCATACTCATCAAGACAAGAGGCAATGTGTCTGGCCATTTCAGTGTTGTGGATGCACACACTTTCACCAATCTAGACTTCAAGGTTCCATTAACATGTTGTACGAGTTCTCATGCCTGAGGTCCGTAGATCCAATGTGATCTTTGCTCAACTTGTAATGCCTCACACAACATTTTTAAGACCTCACTGTTGAAATGAGTTCCTCAGTCAGATTCTAGAGAAGTCAGAAAGCTAAATTGTGGTATTAACTCTCTAAGAAACAGCTTTGCTACTGTGAGACTATAATTTCTCCTAGAGGGGTAATGCATAAAATAACTGAGACATATCAGTCCATTGCATACTGACAGCTTGATAAAAAGCCAGCTGCATTCTGTTGAACTGTCCTCCTGATCTACCGATGTGACTCAGTGTAACAACTGTGCGTTTTCATACGTTCATCTGTTGACATGTGAAATATCTGTAGCATGTGGCTTCTACGATCACTCTGAATCTAGGGTTAACCCATGATTGTATGAATGTTCTGATCAATGGATCTTCTATGTGTTCTTAACCATGGTAACATCTAGCTTTAGGGGACAGTAAGCTATTTGGCAACACTGCTCTTCCATCACTTGAAACCCAAACATCATCTTGATTTTTTTTCTCACATCCTGCTCTGACCCTATGTCACTTCTTCCTGCGATCTCTTTACTTCCTGCAACGTATCAACAACAGTTAACAGTAAACTTTGACTTGTCTTATCGTGTGTATCACTGACCCACTCTCCACTGAAAGACATACAACTAGGGGCACAGTATCTGGCTACTTCATCCGCATAAGGGTTTCCCAAGGTTACAAAATCAGTGGACTTTCTGTGAGCCATACAATTTACAATGGCAATCTTGGCAGGCAACTCTAATGCATTCAATTTTTTTTTAACCCCTTCACTGCGGGCGTCGGCCACTGGCCGACGCCCGCACTACCTCCCTGGTGCGGGTCACCACCAGTGGGCGACACCAGGGAGGGGGTTAATAAATCCTCGGGTGCATCGCACCCGAGGATTTTTTTTTTTTTTTAATGTCCTAGGGAGACACGGAAGCTTCCGTGACTCCACTCCGCCCCCCACCCGCCCCTTTGTGACGTCAGCGCGCCGCGAGGCGTGCAGACATAACAAAGTTGATTTCCCCATTGGAGCAGGAAGCAGCCTTGCGGCTGCTTCCTGCTCCGATGGGGAAAACGGCCTTCCCCACGTTCGGGAAGGCCTCGTAAGAAAGGGGAGAGTCTCCCCTTTCTTACGAGGCCTTCCTGAAAGTGTTTCCTGGCCCCCGGTTGCAGCTGTGCTGCGATCCGGGGCCAGGAAACACTTTCAGGTTTCAGAAGGCCTCGTAAGAAAGGGGAGACTCTCCCCTTTCTTACGAGGCCTTCTGAAACTATTTCCTGGCCCCCGATCGCAGCTGTGCTGAAAACAGTTTCAGGAAGGCCTCGTAAGAAAGGGGAGAGTCTCCCCTTTCTTACGAGGCCTTCTAAAAGTGTTTCCTGGCCCCCGATCGCAGCACAGCTGCGATCGGGGGCCAGGAAACACCACTAGACGCCAGGGATTTCACTTGGGGGGTCGGCCCCCTCGGAAAATGGGCCAGCCCTCCCCCCCCCCAGGGCATATTTTTTTTTTTTTAAGGTAGGTGCCCCCCAGGGGCAACATATATATATATATATATATATTTTTTTTTTTTAAATAAAAAAAATTATAAATGGACAGGGGGTCACCCGTGGGCAGGGCGACCCCCTGTGGGGGCAATATTTTTTTTAGTTGTTGTAGGGTTTCCCTGGGGGCCATTTTGGCCCCCAAGGAAACCATACAACAACTAAAAAAAATAGATCTATATATATATATATATATATATATATATATAAATAGATCTATATATATAGATATATCTATGTAGATATATCTATGTACATGGATATATCTATAGATAGATCTATAGATATATATAGATATATGTATACATATATCTATATATATCTATAGATATATCTATGTAGATAGATATATATATATATATAGAGATAGATCTATATATATATGTATATCACTTTTGTCAATATGTGTGAGGTTTCCCTGGGGGCTGCGATCGGCCCCCAGGAAAACCAGACCCACATATAAAAGTGATATATATATATATGTATATATATATATATATATGTATATATATATATATATATATTTGCCACCAGTTGTCTTGCAGTTGCAGCTTGCGTCTTCAAAGCAATGCACATACTTCAACTGACACTTTTCAACTGTAGCTTTTAGGCAGCAATAAAAAAGTCAAGTAAGTATTGTGACTATGTATCTGCTACAAAAGGGTCAGACTTGTCTAGTGGCAGTTTTAGTGCCATAAAAAGCGCAGAAGGTTTATATGCCTACTGCAAAAAGCAAATCTGTATTTTATGTAAATAGCTGAGTACATTAGTAAAGTCAGCCATTACCTACGCTATAATACAAATGAAATGTATGTGCGGGGTGGAGGGCAGCTATGGAGAGATGAAGGGCACTTTTGCTGGGTGGTAATGAGGGAATCCGAGGAGGAGGGAGTGGGAGCACCAATAATGATTGTTGGACTGGGCGCAGGAGGTGCTAAAGACTGTGACGAATGGTATGTGACAAGGTGTTTTTTGAGTGTCTTGAAAGAACGTGCTGATTGAGGGAAGAAGCGCAGGTAAGGTGGCCTCTACTGTTGCACGTATCTCACACACACCATCGATTTTGTGACTGTCTACGTAGGCTAGTGTTTTAGAGCAACAGTTTAGCCAATAGCAGAGATGGCATCTTGATGGATGACTGCTGCCGGCACTCGGGTTATAGAGGACAGCTCTGACATAGGATCAGAGACTGAGACATCAGATACTGAGACAGCATCTGAGGGATAGGACAATGGCGCAGACTCTGGGAGTGATTTTTCAGTCAGAGCAGTCCCATTCGATAACTCCTCTTCCAGTACATTATGAGGGAGGTGATGAGGACAGTCCTGCTGTCCCTTCGCAAGCAGTTTGTGCAACTGGGTAATAGTGGGTTAGCCCAACCCAGAGAGCAGGTGAATGCGGCGGCAAGCAGAGAGAGAGAGAGAGAGAGCGTGCTCTCTTGGGAGCTCCCCAATTTAGTTCAGCCTCAAACTCCACCGCCCAAATCATATTGTGGAGACATCAAAATTATCTATGGCAAAACAAACTGGTTTTGTAAGGTAGGCACCTGTGTTTTTGGTCCTGGGTTCAGCGGCCATATAGAGAAACACACTAAACCCAAACATTTCTGGAAACTAGACATTCGGGGGAGTCCACAGAGGTGTGACTTGTGTGGATTCCCCAAAGTTTTCTTACCCAGAATACCCTGCAAAGCTGAAATGCTGAATAAAAACTCTATTTTTCTCGCATTTCTGTCACACAAACTACAGGAATATGCTGGGATCCACAAAATTCCTACCACCCAGTGACTCCTCACCTGTCCTGATAAAAACACTACCCCACTTGAGTGCCTACACCTAGTGCCTGCGTCAGGAATGGATCACCCCAGGGTCAACAGCTGCCTCATGTAAGGACCAACATTGACCGTTGTGTGATCTATTCCTTTCGCGGCCACCAGGCCTACCCACACAAGTGAGGTACCGTTTTTATCGGGAGAGTTGGGGGAATGCTGGGTGGAAGGAAATTTGTGGCTCCTCTCAGATTCCAGAACTTTCTGTCACCGAAATGAGAGGAAAACGTATTTTTTGGGCCAGATTTTGATGTTTGCAAAGGATTCTGGGTAACAGAACTTGGTCAGAGCCCCACAAGTCACCCCATCTTGGATTCCCCTGGGTTTCTAGTTTTAAAAAATGCGCTGGTTTGCTAGGTTTCCCCAGGTGCCGGCTGAGCTAGAGGCCAATATCGACAGGTAGGAACTGTTTTCTATGAAAAAATTTGATGTGTCCACGTTGTGTTTTGGGGCATTTCCTGTCACGGGGCGCTAGGCCTACCCACACAAGTGAGGTATCATTTTTATCGGGAGACTTGGGGGAATGCTGGGTGGAAGGAAATTTGTGCCTCCTCTCAGATTCCAGAACTTTCTGTCACCGAAATGTGAGGAAAACGTGTTATTTTAGCCACATTTTGAGGTTTGCAAAGGATTCTGGGTAACAGAACCTGGTCAGAGCCCCACAAGTCACCTCATCTTGGATTCCCCTGGGTTTCTAGTTTTCAAAAAGGCGCTGGTTTGCTAGGTTTCCCCAGGTGCCAGCTGAGCTAGAGGCCAAAATCCACAGGTAGGCACTGTTTTCTATGAAAAAATGTGATGTGTCCACGTTGTGTTTTGGGGCCTTTTTCTGTCGCGGGCGCTAGGCCTACCCACACAAGTGAGGTATCTTTTTTATCGGGAGACTTGGGGGAACGCTGGGTGGAAGGAAATTTGTGGCTCCTCTCAGATTCCTGAACTTTCTGTCACCGAAATGTGAGGAAAACGTGTTATTTTAGCCACGTTTTGAGGTTTGCAAAAGATTCTGGGTAACAGAACCTGGTCAGAGCCCCACAAGTCACCCCATCGTGGATTCCCCTAGGTCTCTAGTTTTCAAAAATGCACAGGTTTGGTAGGTTTCCCTATGTGCCGGCTGAGCTAGAGGCAAAATCTACAGGTAGGCACTTTGCAAAAAACAGCTCTGTTTTCTGTCAAAAAATGAGATGTGTCCACGTTGTGTTTTGGGGCATTTCCTGTCGCGGGCGCTAGGCCTACCCACACAAGTGAGGTATAATTTTTATCGGGAGACTTGGGGGAACGCTGGGTGGAAGGAAATTTGTGGCTCCTCTCTGATTCCAGAACTTTCTGTCACTGAAATGTGAGGAAAACGTGTTTTTTTTAGCCATGTTTTGAGGTTTGCAAAGGATTCTGGGTAACAGAACCTGGTCAGAGCCCCACAAGTCACCCCATCTTGGATTCCCCTAGGTCTCTAGTTTTAAAAAATGCACAGGTTTGGTAGGTTTCCCTATGTGCCGGCTGAGCTAGAGGTCAAAATCTACAGGTAGGCACTTTGCAAAAAACAGCTCTGTTTTCTGTCACAAAATGGGATGTGTCCACGTTCTGTTTTGGGGCATTTCCTGTCGCGGGCGCTAGGCCTACCCCCACAAGTGAGGTATCATTTTTATCGGGAGACTTGGGGGAACGCTGGGTGGAAGGAAATTTATGGCTACTCTCAGATTCCAGAACTTGTTGTCACCGAAATGAGAGGAAAACTTGTTTTTTTAGCCACATTTTGAGGTTTGCAAAGGATTCTGGGTAACAGAACCTGGTCAGAGCCCCACAAGTCACCCCATCTTGGATTCCCCTAGGTCTCTAGTTTTCAAAAATGCACAGGGTTGGTAGGTTTCCCTAGGTGCTGGCTGAGCTAGAGGCCAAAATCCACAGCTAGGCACTTTGCAAAAAACAGCTCTGTTTTCTGTAAAAAAAAATGGAATGTGTCCACTTTGTGTTTTGGGGCATTTCCTTGTTGCGGGCGCTAGGCCTACCCACCCAAGTGAGGTATCATTTATATCGGGAGACTTGGGGGAACATAGAATAGCAAAACAAGTGTTATTGCCCCTTATCTTTCTGTACATTTTTTCCTTCCAAATATAAGAGAGTGTGTAAAAAAGACGTCTATTTGAGAAATGCCCTGCAATTCACATGCTAGTATGGGCACCCCAGAATTCAGAGATGTGCAAATAACCACTGCTCCTCAAAACCTTATCTTGAGCCCATTTTGGAAATGCAAAGGTTTTCTTGATACCTATTTTTCACTCTTCATATTTCAGCAAATGAATTGCTGTATACCCAGTATAGAATGAAAACCAACTGCAGGGTGCAGCTCATTTATTTGCTCTGGGTACCTAGGGTTCTTGATGAACCTACAAGCCCTTTATATCCCCGCAACCAGAGGAGTCCAGCAGACATAACGGTATATTGCTTTTAAAAATCTGACATCGCAGGAAAAAGTTACAGAGTAAAACATAAAGAAAAATGGCTGTTGTTTTCAGCTCAATTTCAATATTTTTTTATTTCAGCTGTTATTTTCTGTAGGAAATCCTTGTAGGATCTACACAAATGACCCCTTGCTGAATTCAGAATTTTGTCTAGTTTTCAGAAATGTTTAGCTTACCGGGATCCAGCATTGGTTTCACACCCATTCCTGTCACTAACTGGAAGGAGGCTGAAAGCACCAAAAATAGTAAAAATGGGCTATGTCCCAGTAAAATGCAAAATTTGTGTTGAAAAATGTGTTTTTCTGATTCAAGTCTGCCCGTTCCTGAAAGGTGGGAAGATGGTGAGTTCAGCACCAGAAACCCTTTGTTGATGGCATTTTCAGGAAAAAAAACACAAGCCTTCTTCGGCAGCCCTTTTTTCCCATTTTTACTGTATTTTGGCTAATTTCTTGGTCCCCTCCAGGGGGAACCACAAACTCTGGGTACCATTAGAATCCCTAGGATGTTGGAAAAAAAGGACGCAAATTTGGCGTGGATAGCTTATGTGGACAAAAAGTTATGAAGGCCTAAGCACGAACTACCCCAAATAGCCAAAAAAGGGCTCAGCTACTGGGGGTGGGGGAAGGCCCAGCGGCTAAGAGGTTAATCTTGTCCCCATTTCAGATAGGGGATCCAGAGGACGTCATGAACGCTCTCTGGGACCCCAAGTGTATGAAATCATGAACAACACCAAAACTATACTGATGATCAGTGAAAAATGTCACTTTAAACTGTTCAGAAACACAGCATGCTCTGGTAAGAGTGACCAATTCAACTGCTTGGGCAGAAAAGACTCATCAAAGCCAGAAGGCTTCTATTACACTTGAGACTGTGCAAACTGCATAACCTGCTCTTAGGGGGCCATCTTTATCTCTTAAACAGGATCCATCAACAAGCATGACATAGTTATTTTCATCTAGGGGGACATCTATCTTAAATGTGCACAATTTAGTCACATCGAGACAGTCATGCTCAACCTCATCCTCGCGGTCACTTGCATTTTCAACAGCATTCGATAATAACATGGCAGGGTTCAAGATCATACAGCATTTGAGAATCACATTCGGTGATGCAGGATTAACTGCTTATATCAGATCAAAAATGTGTAGGAAGTTAGCTCTGTATACACTATTTCAAAGTAAGAAATAGTGTGCACAGAGTCCAAGGGTTCCCCTTAGAGGTAAGATAGTGGCAAAAAGAGACAATTCTAATGCTCTATTTTGTGGTAGTGTGGTCGAGCAGTAGGCTTATCAGAGGGTAGTGTTAAGCATTTGTTGTACACACACAGGCAATAAATGAGGAACACACACTCAAAGACTTACTCCAGGCCAATAGGTTTTTATATTGAAAAAATATATTTTCTTAGTTTATTTTAAGAACCACAGGTTCAAGATTTACAGTTAATACTTTAAATATAAGGTACTTCACTTAGATACTTTAGGAACATTGAATGAAAACAATATGATGTACAGTCTTTGTAAAAATGGCAATAAGCTATTTTCAAAGTGGACACACTGCAAAAATCAACAGTTCCTGGGGGAGGTGAGTAAAGGTTAGTTTTGAAGGTAAGTAAAACACTTACAAGTCTCAAGTTTGGGGCATAGGCAGCCCACCGTTGGGGGTTCAAGGCAACCCCAAAGTTACCACACCAGCAGCTCAGGGCCAGTCAGGTGCAGAGGTCAAAGAGATGCCCAAAACACATAGGCGCCTATGGGGAACAGGGGTGCTCCGGTTCCAGTCTGCCAGCAGGTAAGTACTTGCGTCCTCGGGGGGCAGACCAGGGGGGTTTGTAGAGCACCGGGGGGACACAAGAAGGCACACAAAGTACATCCTCAGCGGCATAGGGGCGGCGGGTGCAGTGAGCAAAGCTGGCGTCAGGTTTTAGATTGAAAACAATGGAGGGACCCGGGGGTCACTCTAGCGTTGCAGGCAGGCACAGGGGGGGGCTTCTCGGGACAGCCACCAACTGGGCTAAGCAGAGGGTCGCCTGGGGGTCGCTCTTGCACTGAAGTTCGGTTCCTTCAGGTCCTGGGGGCTGCGGGTGCAGTGTTGGTTCCAGGCGTTGGGTCCCTTGTTACAGGCAGTCGCGGTCAGGGGGAGCCTCCGGATTCTCTCAGCAGGTGTCGCTGTGAGGGCTCAGGGGGGTCATATCTGGTTACTCACGGGCTCGCAGTCGCCGGGGAGTCCTCCCTGAGGTGTTGGTTTTCTGCAGGTTGAGCCAGGGGAGTCGGGTGCAGAGTGTGAAGTCTCACGCTTCCGGCGGGACACATGAAGTCTTTGGAAGTTGCTTCTTTGTTGCAAAGAAGTTGCAGGTTTTGAACAGGGCCGCGGTTCACGGGAGTTTCTTGGTCCTGTAGTCCAGGGCAGTCCTCTGAGGCTTCAGAGGTCGCTGGTCCCTGTCGGATGCATTGCTGGAGCAGGTTTTCGAAGTTGGAAACAGGCCGGTAGGGCTGAGGCCAAATCGGTTGTCGTCTTCCTCCTTCTCTGCAGGCTTGTTGGTCAGCAGCCCTTCTTCTTTCTTCAGGTTGCAGGAATCTGATTTCCTGGGATCTGGGGAGCCCCTAAATACTGAATTTAGGGGGGTGTTTAGGTCTGGGAGGGCAGTAGCCAATGGCTACTGTCCTTGAGGGTGGCTACACCCTCTTTGTGCCTCCTTCCTGAGGGGAGGGGGGCACATCCCTATTCCTATTGGGGGAATCCTCCAAAACCAAGATGGAGGATTTCTAAAGGCAGGGGTCACCTCAACTCAGGGCACCTTAGGGGCTGTCCTGACTGGTGGGTGACTCCTCCTTGTTTTTCTCATTATCTCCCCTGGACTTGCTGCCAAAAGTGGGGGCTGTGTCCAGGGGGCGGGCATCTCCACTAGCTGGAGTGCCCTTGGGCATTGTAACACGAAGCCTGAGCCTTTGAGGCTCACTGCTAGATGTTACAGTTCCTGCAGGGGGGAGGTGTTAAGCACCTCCACCCAGAGCAGGCTTTTGTTTCTGTCCTCAGAGAGCACAAAGGCTCTCACCCCAGGGGGTCAGAAACTTGTCTCTCCGCAGCAGGCTGGCACAGACCAGTCAGTCCTGCACCGAAGGATTGGGTTAAATACGGGGGGCATCTCTAAGATGCCCTCTGTGTGCATTTTTTAATAAATCCAACACTGGCATCAGTGTGGGTTTATTATTCTGAGAGGTTTGATACCAAACTTCCCAGTATTCAGTGTAGCCATTATGGAGCTGTGGAGTTTGTTTTTGACAAACTCCAATACCATATACTTAATATGTCCACACTGTACTTACAATGTCTAAGAATAGACTTATACACTGTAGGGGCATATTGCTCATGCAGCTATGCCCTCACTCGTGGTATAGTGCACCCTGCCTTAGGGCTGGAAGGCCTGCTAGAGGGGTGACTTACCTTTGCCACAGGCAGCCTTTTGTTTGCATGGCATCCTGAGGGGGATGCCATGTCGACTTTGCCTTTTTCTCCCCACCAACACACACAATCTGCAATGGCAGTGTGCATGTGTTAGGTGAGGGGTCCCATAGGGTGGCACAACATATGCTGCAGCCCTTAGGGACCTTCCCTGGTCACAGGGCCCTTGGTACCACTGGGACCTTTTACAAGGGACTTATCTGTGTGCCAGGGGTGTGCCAATTGTGGAAACAAAGGTACATTTTAGGTGAAAGAACATTGGTGCTGGGGCCTGGTTATCAGGGTCCCAGCACACTTCTCAGTCAAGACAGCATCAGTATCAGGCAAAAAGTGGGGGGTAACTGCAACAGAGAGCCATTTCCTTACACAAGCCCCCCCAACCCCCCCAGCCCACAGGCCAGGAGACTCAGCCAAAGCTGGGAGAGTCTTCCTAGTCTGTCAGGCAAGGAAGAGTAGGGGAAATAGGCTGGTTTGTAGCAGGGCCTACTCTGCCTTACATCCTCCTGTTCAGGTCATTCCCTCTGGGGAACTGACCCACTTCCACAGTGATAGGACCTAGTCTGAATTGCATCTTGTCTGTGCTTTTAATGTCTTCACCTATTCTCTCTATTTTGGGGTTAGAGGTATCCACCTCTGCTAATCTTATCTTAGCCAGGGTCACCCCCAGCTTACCCAAAGAGGTTACCCAGAGCTGGAGTAACCCCACCATGACCCACAGGGTCAGGTGGCCTAACTTGTTATTTGGCATGGGGTCAGACCACCATGCCAAGGATAGTGCAGCCATAAAGGCTAACACCCAGCAGAGGCCACTGACAGCTGTCAGTGCCCAGAACCACACCTTTAGCTCTTCACCTGCAAGGGAAGGAGCTAAGTTACAGACTTCTTTGCGTTCAGGGTGCCTGCCTGGTGTGAAAGAGTGGGGAGTTACTACATCTTGTAGTAAACACCCTTCTTACACTCTTTCTTCTGTTAACTGAGGAGCCACCCATTCAGGTTTAACAGTTGCCTGACTAGCCAGGACTTCTTGTGGGTCAGGTTGGACCTTACCAGTGCCACCTTTGGAGCTCTCCCCTACTGGAGCAGAATCTCCTTGGCTTGCTGGAACCTCGGCTAAAGGTTGTCCACCCTTCCTACTCTGTTTTATTTTATGTTCTTTTTCTTCTGGGGCCTACTTGCAGTTACTGCAAGGGTAGCACCACCAGAATCCTTGGGAAAGGACTGGCACTGGACCAGTTCCTCTCTTGGGCTCTGACTAAACTCTGGGTAGTCATTTCCAAGGAGACAATCAAGGGGGAGGTCTGTACTGACTACCACCCTTCTCCAGCTAAATGTCCCATCCACTTCTATGGGCACAAAAGCCACAGGCCTATCAGTGACCCTGTCTGGGCTAACTCTTACTCTGGCAGTCTCACCTGAGATGTACTAGTTTGAGAACACCAGCCTGTCATGCACAATAGTGTGACTGGCACAAGTGTCTCTCAGGGCAGTGGCTGGGATTCCATTCACTAGTAGGTGGTGGAAGTGTCTACTTCCCTCTGGAATCTCCAACTCACCTGTTGGGCCCTTTTTCCAGTTGAAGGCTATGAAGACCTCCTCATCTGAGGAGTCATCCCCAATGGCTACACTGGTCAACCCTGAGATTTTGCTAGGGGGTTTGTTTTTGGGACAAGAAGTGTCCCTGGTGTGGTGCCCTGTCTGTCTACAGTTTTGGCACAATGCCTTAGTGGCATCCCAGTTCGTACCCTGGTACCCACCTTTGTTTTGGGTTGTGCCTTGGGACCCACCCACCTGGTCTGGTTTTTGGGGGCCTACAGAGGACTCTTTTTCTTTATTTCTAGTGTCACCCACTTTCTCCTGGGGAGGCTTTGTAACCTCTTTCTTTTGGTCACCCCCAGTGGAAGTTTTGGTTACCCTAGTCTTGACCCAGTGGTCTGCCTTCTTTCCCAATTCTTGGGGAGAAATTGGACCTAAGTCTACCAGATACTGATGCAACTTTTCATTGAAGCAGTTACTTAAAATGTGTTCTTTCATAAACAAATTATAAAGCCCAACATAGTCATGCACTTCATTTCCAGTTACCCAACCATCCAGTGTTTTCACTGAGTTGTCTACAAAATCAACCCAGGTCTGGCTCGAGGATTTTTGAGCCCCCCTGAACCTAATCCTGTACTCCTCAGTGGAGAATCCAAAGCCCTCAATCAGGGTAGCCTTCATGAGGTCAGAGGATTCTGCATCTTTACCAGAGAGTGTGAGGAGTCTATCCCTACACTTTCCAGTGAACATTTCCCAAAGGAGAGCTCCCCAGTGAGATCTCTTTACTTTTCTGGTTGCACAAGCCCTCTCAAAAGCTGTGAACCATTTGGTGATGTCATCACCATCTTCATATTTTGTTACACTCCCTTTGGGGATTTTTAGCATGTCAGTATTCTCTCTGACCCTATTTAAATTGCTGCCATTATTGATGGGGGCTAAACCCATCTCTTGTCTTTCCCTTTCTATGGCTCGGAGCTGTCTCTCCAAAGCCAATCTTTTGACCATCCTGGCTAACAGGAGGTCATCTTCATTGAGGCTGCCCTCAATGCTTCCAGAGTTGTTGGACTCCCCTGTGGAAGAAGCAGCATCTCTGACTATCACTTGTGGAGTCAGGGTTTGAGAAACCCTGGGCTCCCTAACTAGGACAGGAGGGGGGAAATTCTCCTCCAGGTCACTAGTTTCCCCCTCTGTGAGGTTGTCTTCAGAGGGGTGGTCTCTAGCAAACTCTGCCAAAAGCTCCTGGAGCTGTACTTTGGTAGGATTTGATCCAGTTTTTATATTTTTTATTTTACAGAGAGTCCTTAACTCGGACATCCTAAGATGCAGGTAAGGGATGAGGTTGAGTTCCACGACCATCTCATCTGTGCTAGACATTACTTCTCTAAAAGTTGGGATACTTTTTAAGAATCTAAAACTATCTCTAGAAGTTAATCCAAACTTTTACAAAACTTGTAAACTCTAAAAGAAATGCTAACAAGGACTTACACAAGGCCCTAGCAGGACTTTTTAAATTTTTTGAAAAATAGCTCAAATTTCAAAAATCAGTTTCTAATGACAATTTTTGGAATTTAGTTGTGTGATCAGGTATTGGCTGAGTAGTCCAGCAAATGCAAAGTCTTAGACCCCACCACTGATCCACCAAAGTAGGAAGTTGGCTCTGTATATACTATTTCAAAGTAAGAAATAGTGTGCACAGAGTCCAAGGTTTCCCCTTAGAGGTAAGATCGTGGCAAAAACAGATAATTTGAATGCTCTATTTTGTGGTGGTGTGGGCGAGCAGTAGGCTTATCAGAGGGTAGTGTTAAGCATTTGTTGTACACACACAGGCAATAAATGAGGAACACACACTCAAAGACTTACTCCAGGCCAATAGGTTTTTATATTGAAAAAATATATTTTCTTAGTTTATTTTAAGAACCACAGATTCAAGATTTACAGTTAATACTTTAAATGTAAGGTACTTCACTTAGATACTTTAGGAACTTTGAATGAAAACAAAATCATGTACAGTCTTTGTAAAAATGGCAATAAGCTACTTTCAAAGTGGACACAGTGCAAAAATCAACAGTTCCTGGGGGAGGTAGTAAAGGTTACTTTTGAAGGTAAGTAAAACACTTACAAGTCTCAAGTTTGTGCTATAGGCAGCCCACCGTTGAGGGTTCAACGCAGCCCCAAAGTTACCACACCAGCAGCTCAGGGCCGGTCAGGTGCAGAGGTCAAAGAGATGCCCAAAACACATAGGCGCCTATGGGGAACAGGGGTGCTCCGGTTCCAGTCTGCCAGCAGGTAAGTACTTGCTTCCTCGGGGGGCAGACCAGGGGGATTTTGTAGAGCACCGGAGAGGACACGAGAAGGCACACAAACTACACACTCAGCGGCAGAGGGGCGGCCGGGTGCAGTGAGCAAAGCAGGCATCGGGTTTTAGATTAAAAACAATAGAGGGACTCGGGGGTCACTCTATTGTTGCAGGCAGGCACGGGGGGCTTCTCGGGACAGCCACCACCTGGGCTAAGCAGAGGGTTGCCTGAGGGTCGCTCTTGCACTGAAGTTTGGTTCCTTCAGGTCCTGGGGGCTGCGGGTGCAGTGTTGGTTCCAGGCATCGGGTCCCTTGTTACAGGCAGTCGCGGTCAGGGGGAGCCTCTGGATTCTCTCTGCAGGCGTCGCTGTGAGGGCTCAGGGGGGTCGTCTCTGGTTACTCACGGGCTCGCAGTCACCGGGGAGTCCTCCCTGAGGTGTTGGTTTTCTGCAGGTCGAGCCGGGGGCGGCAGGTGCAGAGTGTGAAGTCTCACATTTCTGGCAGGAAACGTGAAGTCTTTGGAAGTTGCTTCTTTGTTGCAAAGAAGTTGCAGGTTTTGACCAGGGCTGCTGTTCACTGGAGTTTCTTGGTCCTGTAGTCCAGGAGAGTCCTCTGAGGCTTCAGAGGTCGCTGGTCCCTGTCAAATGCGTTGCTGGAGCAGGTTTTCGAAGTTGGAGACAGGCCGGTAGGGCTGGGGCCAAATCAGTTGTTGTCTTCCTCCTTCTCTGCAGGCTTGTTGGTCAGCAGTCCTTCTTCTTTCTTCAGGTTGCAGGAATCTGATTTCCTGGGATCTGGGGAGCCCTTAAACCTGAATTTAGGGGTGTGTTTAGGTCTGCGAGGGCAGTAGCCAATGGCTACTGTCCTTGAGGGTGGCTACACCCTCTTTGTGCCTCCTTCCTGAGGGGAGGGGGGCACATCCCTATTCCTATTGGGGGAATCCTCCAAAACCAAGATGGAGGATTTCTAAAGGCAGTGATCACCTCAACTCAGGGCACCTTAGGGGCTGTCCTGACTGGTTGGTGACTCCTCCTTGTTTTTCTCATTATCTCCCCTGGACTTGCTGCCAAAAGTGGGGGCTGTGTCCAGGGGGCGGGCATCTCCACTAGCTGGAGTGCCCTTGGGAATTGTAACACGAAGCCTGAGCCTTTGAGGCTCACTGCTAGATGTTACAGTTCCTGCAGGGGGGAGGTGTTAAGCACCTACACCCAGAGAAGGCTTTTGTTTCTGTCCTCAGAGAGCTCAAAGGCTCTCACCCCAGGGGGTCAGAAACTCGTCTCTCAGCAGCAGGCTGGCACAGACAAGTCAGTCCTGCACTGAAGGATTGGGTAAAATACAGGGGGCATCTCTAAGATGCCCTCTTTGTGCATTTTTTAATAAATCCAACACTGGCATCAGTGTGGGTTTATTATTCTGAGAAGTTTGATACCAAACTTCCCAGTATTCAGTGTAGCCATTATGAAGCTGTGGAGTTCGCATTTGACAAACTCCCAGACCATATACTTAATATGGCCACACTGTACTTACAATGTCTAAGAATAGACTTATACACTGTAGGGTCATATTGCTCATGCATCTATGCCCTCACCCATGGTATAGTCCACCCGCCTTAGGGTTGTAAGGCCTGCTAGAGGGGTGACTTACTTATGCCACAGGCACCATTTTGTGTGCATGGCATCCTGAGGGGGATGCCATGTCGACTTTGCCTTTTTCTCCCCACCAACACACACAATCTGCAATGGCAGTGTACATGTGTTAGGTGAGGGGTCCCTTAGGGTGGCACAACATATGCTTTAGCCCTTAGGGACCTTCCCTGGTCACAGGGCCCTTGGGACCACTGGTACCTTTTACAAGGGACTTACCTGTGTGCCAGGGGTGTGCCAATTGTGGAAACAATGGTATATTTTAGGTGAAAGAACACTGGTGCTGGGGCCTGTTTAGCAGGGTCCCAGCTCACTTCTCAGTCAAGCATCAGTATCAGGCAAAAAGTGGGGGGTAACTGCAACAGGGAGCCATTTCCGTACAACGTGCACTTATTAAGTATTGGGTCTTTGCATGGTTCAACAAAATTTCCACTGAGTGGGAAATAAAAATGTTCAGTGGATGACCCATAACAATGTATTTGTACTGTTCAATGCTGACGCTGAAACAGTGACTGCCTTTAAACAACAAGGCAGCACTGATGCTACAGGATCAAGTGTTGAACAAAAATAAGCCACAGGTTTGTTCGCATTTCCATGCAGCTGTCCCAAACCTGAGAGAGCACATCCATCACTCTCACAGCAAAATAAAGAAAAATATTTATTATAATCAGGCATTCCTAGAGCTGGGGCTCGTCATACGCTTTCTCTCAGTTCTGTGAAGGCATGTATGCAGCTGTCATCCAATGGTACCGGATCAGAAACATCCTTGTGTATCAGACTCTGTAAAGGCTTGGCTAAAAGGGAAAAGTTTGGAATCTGCTGACGAAAGTGGCCAACCATTCCCAGACACATTTAAACTTCTTTCTGTGTGGCAGGGGAATTCTCTAAACGCTATATAACTACAATTGCAATTTTCATGATTGTTGAGATTCTCTCTTGTGACACTTTCCTCACACGTTTCTCAATGTGCTAACCTAAATACAGGCCTTCCTTCTTGCAATACCGCAATTTTGCCGGGAAACTTTATGACTATTTTCTCCTGAATGATTCAATAGAGCAATTGTATGTCTTCTACATGCCTCTTGGCTGTTTGACACAACTAACAGGTCATCAATGTATTGGATTAAAACTGAATGGTAGGGCATTTTAAGGGGCTCCAGATTATTTTACAAGATCTGTCTGAATATGGATAGTGACTCAGTATACCCTTGTGGGACTTGGCACCATGCCAAAACATGACTGCGGAATTTGAATGCAAAGAGGACTTTGTTTTCCTCATGCAATGTGTAGGAAGTTGGCTCTGTATGTGCTATTTCAAAGTAAGGAATAGCATGCACAGAGTCCAAGGGTTCCCCTTAGAGGTAAAATAGTGGTAAAAAGAGATAATACTAATGCTCTATTTTGTGGTAGTGTGGTCGAGCAGTAGGCTTATCCAAGGAGTAGTGTTAAGCATTTGTTGTACATACACATAGACAATAAATGAGGTACACACACTCAGAGACAAATCCAGCCAATAGGTTTTGTTATAGAAAAATATCTTTTCTTAGTTTATTTTAAGAACCACAGGTTCAAATTTAACATGTAATATCTTGTTTGAAAGGTATTGCAGGTAAGTACATTAGGTACTTTGAATCATTTCAATTGCATGTATACTTTTCAAGTTATTGACAAATAGCTACTTTAAAAGTGGACACAGTGCAATTTTCACAGTTCCTGGGGGAGGTAAGTTTTTGTTAGTTTTACCAGGTAAGTAAGACACTTACAGGGTTCAGTTCTTGGTCCAAGGTAGCCCACCGTTGGGGGTTCAGAGCAACCCCAAAGTTACCACACCAGCAGCTCAGGGCCGGTCAGGTGCAGAGTTCCATGTGGTGCCCAAAACGCATAGGCTATAATGGAGAGAAGGGGGTGCCCCGGTTCCGGTCTGCTTGCAGGTAAGTACCCTCGTCTTCGGAGGGCAGACCAGGGGGGTTTTGTAGGGCACCGGGGGGGACACAAGCCCACACAGAAATTTCACCCTCAGCGGCGCGGGGGCGGCCGGGTGCAGTGTAAGAACAAGCGTCGGGTTCGCAATGTTAGTCAATGAGAGATCAAGGGATCTCTTCAGCGCTGCAGGCAGGCAAGGGGGGGCTTCCTCGGGGAAACCTCCACTTGGGCAAGGGAGAGGGACTCCTGGGGGTCACTTCTCCAGTGAAAGTCCGGTCCTTCAGGTCCTGGGGGCTGCGGGTGCAGGGTCTTTTCCAGGCGTCGGGACTTAGGTTTCAGAGAGTCGCGGTCAGGGGAAGCCTCGGGATTCCCTCTGCAGGCGGCGCTGTGGGGGCTCAGGGGGGACAGGTTTTGGTACTCACAGTCGTAGAGTAGTCCGGGGGTCCTCCCTGAGGTGTTGGTTCTCCACCAGCCGAGTCGGGGTCGCCGGGTGCAGTGTTGCAAGTCTCACGCTTCTTGCGGGGAGTTGCAGGGTTCTTTAAAGCTGCTTCTTGAAACAAAGTTGCAGTCTTTTTGGAGCAGGTCCGCTGTCCTCGGGAGTTTCTTCTCGTCGTCGAAGCAGGGCAGTCCTCAGAGGATTCAGAGGTCGCTGGTCCCTTTGGAAGGTGTCGCTGGAGCAGAGTTCTTTGGAAGGCAGGAGACAGGCCGGTGAGTTTCTGGAGCCAAGGCAGTTGTTGTCTTCTGGTCTTCCTCTGCAGGGGTTTTCAGCTGGGCAGTCCTTCTTCTTGTTGTTGCAGGAATCTAATTTTCTAGGGTTCAGGGTAGCCCTTAAATACTAAATTTAAGGGCGTGTTTAGGTCTGGGGGGTTAGTAGCCAATGGCTACTAGCCCTGAGGGTGGGTACACCCTCTTTGTGCCTCCTCCCAAGGGGAGGGGGTCACAATCCTAACCCTATTGGGGGAATCCTCCATCTGCAAGATGGAGGATTTCTAAAAGTTAGAGTCACCTCAGCTCAGGACACCTTAGGGGCTGTCCTGACTGGCCAGTGACTCCTCCTTGTTGCTTTCTTTGTTCCCTCCAGCCTTGCCGCCAAAAGTGGGGGCCGTGGCCGGAGGGGGCGGGCAACTCCACTAAGCTGGAGTGCCCTGCTGGGCTGTGACAAAGGGGTGAGCCTTTGAGGCTCACCGCCAGGTGTCACAGCTCCTGCCTGGGGGAGGTGTTAGCATCTCCACCCAGTGCAGGCTTTGTTACTGGCCTCAGAGTGACAAAGGCACTCTCCCCATGGGGCCAGCAACATGTCTCTAGTGTGGCAGGCTGCTGGAACTAGTCAGCCTACACAGACAGTCGGTTAAGTTTCAGGGGGCACCTCTAAGGTGTCCTCTGGGGTGTATTTTGCAATAAAATGTACACTGGCATCAGTGTGCATTTATTGTGCTGAGAAGTTTGATACCAAACTTCCCAGTTTTCAGTGTAGCCATTATGGTGCTGTGGAGTTCGTGTTTGACAAACTCCCAGCCCATATACTCTTATGGCTACCCTGCACTTACAATGTCTAAGGTTTTGTTTAGACACTGTAGGGGTACCATGCTCATGCACTGGTACCCTCACCTATGGTATAGTGCACCCTGCCTTAGGGCTGTAAGGCCTGCTAGAGGGGTGACTGACCTATACTTGCATAGGCAGTGAGAGGCTGGCATGGCACCCTGAGGGGAGTGCCATGTCGACTTACTCGTTTTGTTCTCACTAGCACACACAAGCTGGCAAGCAGTGTGTCTGTGCTGAGTGAGAGGTCTCCAGGGTGGCATAAGACATGCTGCAGCCCTTAGAGACCTTCCTTGGCATCAGGGCCCTTGGTACTAGAAGTACCAGTTACAAGGGACTTATCTGGATGCCAGGGTCTGCCAATTGTGGATACAAAAGTACAGGTTAGGGAAAGAACACTGGTGCTGGGGCCTGGTTAGCAGGCCTCAGCACACTTTCAATTGTAAACATAGCATCAGCAAAGGCAAAAAGTCAGGGGGCAACCATGCCAAGGAGGCATTTCCTTACACAACCCCCCCCCCAAACGAAAGAGGATGAGACTAACCTTTCCCAAGAGAGTCTTCATTTTCTAAGTGGAAGAACCTGGAAAGGCCATCTGCATTGGCATGGGCAGTCCCAGGTCTGTGTTCCACTATAAAGTCCATTCCCTGTAGGGAGATGGACCACCTCAACAGTTTAGGATTTTCACCTTTCATTTGCATCAGCCATTTGAGAGGTCTGTGGTCAGTTTGAACTAGGAAGTGAGTCCCAAAGAGGTATGGTCTCAGCTTCTTCAGGGACCAAACCACAGCAAAGGCCTCCCTCTCAATGGCACTCCAACGCTGCTCCCTGGGGAGTAACCTCCTGCTAATGAAAGCAACAGGCTGGTCAAGGCCATCATCATTTGTTTGGGACAAAACTGCCCCTATCCCATGTTCAGAGGCATCTGTCTGCACAATGAACTGCTTAGAATAATCTGGAGCTTTTAGAACTGGTGCTGAGCACATTGCTTGTTTCAGGGTGTCAAAGGCCTGTTGGCATTCCACAGTCCAGTTCACTTTCTTGGGCATTTTCTTGGAGGTGAGTTCAGTGAGGGCTGTCACAATGGATCCATATCCCTTCACAAACCTCCTGTAATACCCAGTCAAGCCAAGGAATGCCCTGACTTGAGTCTGGGTTTTTGGAGCTACCCAGTCCAGAATAGTCTGGATCTTGGGTTGGAGTGGCTGAACTTGGCCTCCACCTACAAGGTGGCCCAAGTAAACCACAGTTCCCTGCCCTATCTGGCATTTGGATGCCTTGATAGAGAGGCCTGCAGATTGCAGGGCCTTCAAAACCTTCTTCAGGTGGACCAGGTGATCCTGCCAGGTGGAGCTAAAGACAGCAATATCATCAAGATAAGCTGTGCTAAAGGACTCCAAGCCAGCAAGGACTTGATTCACCAACCTTTGGAAGGTGGCAGGGGCATTCTTTAAACCAAAGGGCATAACAGTAAACTGATAATGCCCATCAGGTGTGGAGAATGCTGTTTTCTCTTTTGCTCCAGGTGCCATTTTTATTTGCCAGTACCCTGCTGTCAAGTCAAAGGTACTTAAGAATTTGGCAGCACCTAATTTATCTATGAGCTCATCAGCTCTAGGAATTGGATGAGCATCTGTCTTGGTGACAGAATTGAGCCCTCTGTAGTCCACACAAAACCTCATCTCTTTCTTTCCATCTTTGGTGTGAGGTTTGGGGACTAAGACCACTGGGCTAGCCCAGGGGCTGTCAGAGCGCTCAATTACTCCCAATTCCAGCATCTTGTGGACTTCCACCTTAATGCTTTCCTTAACATGGTCAGACTGTCTAAAGATTTTGTTTTTGACAGGCATGCTGTCTCCTGTGTCCACATCATGGGTACACAGGGGTGTCTGACCAGGGGTTAGGGAGAAGAGTTCAGGAAACTGTTGTAGGACTCTCCTACAATCAGCTTGCTGTTGGCCAGAGAGGGTGTCTGAGTAGATCACTCCATCTACTGAGCCATCTTTTGGGTCTGATGACAGAAGATCAGGGAGAGGTTGACTCTCTGCCTCCTGATCCTCATCTGTTACCATCAACAGATTCACATCAGCCCTGTCATGGAAGAGCTTAAGGCGGTTCACATGGATCACCCTCTTGGGGCTCCTGCTTGTGCCCAGGTCCACCAGGTAGGTGACCTGACTCTTCCTTTCTAGCACTGGGTAAGGGCCACTCCACTTGTCCTGGAGTGCCCTGGGAGCCACAGGCTCCAGAACCCAGACTTTCTGCCCTGGTTGGAACTCAACCAGTGCAGCCTTTTGGTCATACCAAAACTTCTGGAGCTGTTGGCTGGCCTCAAGGTTTTTGGTTGCCTTTTCCATGTACTCTGCCATTCTAGAGCGAAGGCCAAGTACATAGTCCACTATGTCTTGCTTAGGCTCATGAAGAGGTCTCTCCCAGCCTTCTTTAACAAGAGCAAGTGGTCCCCTTACAGGGTGGCCAAACAGAAGTTCAAAGGGTGAGAATCCTACTCCCTTCTGTGGCACCTCTCTGTAAGCAAAAAGCAGACATGGCAAGAGGACATCCCATCTCCTTTTGAGTTTTTCTGGGAGCCCCATGATCATGCCTTTTAATGTCTTGTTGAATCTCTCAACTAAGCCATTAGTTTGTGGATGGTATGGTGTAGTGAATTTGTAAGTCACTCCACACTCATTCCACATGTGTTTTAGGTATGCTGACATGAAGTTGGTACCTCTGTCAGACACCACCTCCTTAGGGAAACCCACTCTGGTAAAGATACCAATGAGGGCCTTGGCTACTGCAGGGGCAGTAGTCGACCTAAGGGGAATAGCTTCAGGATACCTAGTAGCATGATCCACTACTACTAGGATATACATATTTCCTGAGGCTGTGGGAGGTTCTAGTGGACCAACTATGTCCACACCCACTCTTTCAAAGGGGACCCCCACCACTGGAAGTGGAATGAGGGGTGCCTTTGGATGCCCACCTGTCTTACCACTGGATTGACAGGTGGGGCAGGAGAGGCAAAACTCCTTAACCTTCTGGGACATATTGGGCCAGTAGAAGTGGTTGACTAACCTCTCCCACGTCTTGGTTTGTCCCAAATGCCCAGCAAGGGGAATATCATGGGCTAAGGTCAGAATAAACTCTCTGAACGACTGAGGCACTACCACTCTCCTAGTGGCATCAGGTTTGGGGTCTCTGGCCTCAGTGTACAGGAGTCCATCTTCCCAATAGACCCTATGTGTTCCATTTTTCTTGCCCTTGGACTCTTCAGCAGCTTGCTGCCTAAGGCCTTCAAGAGAGGGACAGGTTTCTTGTCCCTTACACAGCTCCTCCCTTGAGGGTCCCCCTGGGCCTAAGAGCTCAACCTGATAAGGTTCAAGCTCCAAAGGCTCAGTTCCCTCAGAGGGCAGAACTTCTTCCTGAGAAGAGAGGTTCTCTTTTTCTGACTGTGTTGCAGTTGGTTTCCCAACTGACTTTCCTTTTCTCTTGGTAGGCTGGGCCATTTTTCCAGACTCCAGCTCTACTTTTTCACCCTGTGCCTTGCATTGTGCTCTTGTTTTTACACACACCAGTTCAGGGATACCCAGCATGGCTGCATGGGTTTTTAGTTCTACGACTCCAGGTCATTTCCAAGCAGACAGTCTACTGGGATGTTTGAGGAGACCACCACCTGTTTCAGGCCATTGACCCCTCCCCATTCTAAAGTTACCATTGCCATGGGATGTGCTTTAGTTTGATTGTCAGCATTGGTGACTGTATAAGTTTTTCCAGTCAGGTATTGGCCATGGGAAACCAGTTTCTCTGTCACCATGGTGACACTGGCACCTGTATCCCTCAGGCCCTCTACACTTGTCCCATTAATAAAGAGCTGCTGTCTGTATTTTTGCATGTTAGGCGGCCAGGCAGCTAGTGTGGCTAAATCCACCCCACCCTCAGAGACTAGAGTAGCTTCAGTGTGGACCCTGATTTGCTCTGGGCACACTGTTGATCCCACTTGGAGACTAGCCATTCCAGTGTTACCTGGATTGGAGTTTGGAGTGGAACTTTTCTTGGGACAGGCCTTGTCTCCAGTTTGGTGTCCAGACTGACTACAGTTTCGACACCAGGCCTTTTTGGGATCAAAGTTTTTACCCTTGTACCCAGGATTGTTTTGTGAAGAGGCTCTGGGCCCACCCTCCTGTGCAGGTTTTTGGGGGCCTGTAGAAGACTCTTTACTATTTTTAGTTTTGTCTGTCTCACCACCTTTCCCCTGGGGAGGTTTTGTGACCCCTTTCTTTTGGTCACCCCCTGTGGAAGTTTTGGACACCCTAGTCTTGACCCAATGGTCCGCCTTCTTTCCCAATTCTTGGGGAGAAATTGGTCCTAGGTCTACCAGATGCTGATGCAGTTTATCATTGAAACAATTACTTAACAGGTGTTCTTTCACAAATAAATTGTACAGCCCATCATAATTACTTACACCACTGCCTTGAATCCAACCATCTAGTGTTTTTACTGAGTAGTCTACAAAGTCAACCCAGGTCTGGCTCGAGGATTTTTGAGCCCCCCTGAATCTAATCCTATACTCCTCAGTGGAGAATCCAAAGCCCTCAATCAGGGTACCTTTCATGAGGTCATAAGATTCTGCATCTTTTCCAGAGAGTGTGAGGAGTCTATCCCTACACTTTCCTGTGAACATTTCCCAAAGGAGAGCACCCCAGTGAGATCTGTTCACTTTTCTGGTTACACAAGCCCTCTCAAAAGCTGTGAACCATTTGGTGATGTCATCACCATCTTCATATTTAGTTACAATCCCTTTAGGGATTTTCAACATGTCAGGAGAATCTCTGACCCTATTTATGTTGCTGCCACCATTGATGGGTCCTAGGCCCATCTCTTGTCTTTCCCTCTCTATGGCTAGGATCTGTCTTTCCAAAGCCAATCTTTTGGCCATCCTGGCTAACTGGATGTCCTCTTCACTGGGGTTATCCTCAGTGATTTCAGAGTTGCTGGTCCCTCCTGTGAGGGAGCCAGTATCTCTGACTAGTATTTTTGGAGTCAGGGCTTGAGAGGCCCTGTCCTCCCTAGATAGGACTGGTAGGGGGGAATCTTCCTCCAATTCACTATCCTCTTCCTCTGAGTTGCCACCCTCAGAGGGGTTGGCCTTTTCAAACTCTGCCAAAAGTTCCTGGAGCTGTATTTTGGTAGGTTTGGGGCCTATGGTTATTTTCTTTAGTTTACAGAGTGACCTTAGCTCTCTCATCTGTAGATGGAGGTAAGGTGTGGTGTCGAGTTCCACCACAGCCACATCTGTGCTAGACATTTTGCTTCTAAAAGTTGGAATACTTTTTAAGAATCTAAAACTGGTTCTAGAATCTAATTCAAATTTTTACAAACTTTTAAACTCCAAAAGAAATGCTAAACAGGATCTAACACAAGGCCCTAGCAGGTCTTTTAAGAATTTAGAAAACTTTTCAAATTGCAAAAATCAATTTCTAATGACAATTTTGGAATTTGTCGTGTGATCAGGTATTGGCTGAGTAGTCCAGCAAATGCAAAGTCTTGTACCCCACCGTTGATCCACCAATGTAGGAAGTTGGCTCTGTATGTGCTATTTCAAAGTAAGGAATAGCATGCACAGAGTCCAAGGGTTCCCCTTAGAGGTAAAATAGTGGTAAAAAGAGATAATACTAATGCTCTATTTTGTGGTAGTGTGGTCGAGCAGTAGGCTTATCCAAGGAGTAGTGTTAAGCATTTGTTGTACATACACATAGACAATAAATGAGGTACACACACTCAGAGACAAATCCAGCCAATAGGTTTTGTTATAGAAAAATATATTTTCTTAGTTTATTTTAAGAACCACAGGTTCAAATTTAACATGTAATATCTTGTTTGAAAGGTATTGCAGGTAAGTACATTAGGAACTTTGAATCATTTCAATTGCATGTATACTTTTCAAGTTATTGACAAATAGCTACTTTAAAAGTGGACACAGTGCAATTTTCACAGTTCCTGGGGGAGGTAAGTTTTTGTTAGTTTTACCAGGTAAGTAAGACACTTACAGGGTTCAGTTCTTGGTCCAAGGTAGCCCACCGTTGGGGGTTCAGAGCAACCCCAAAGTTACCACACCAGCAGCTCAGGGCCGGTCAGGTGCAGAGTTCCAAGTGGTGCCCAAAACGCATAGGCTATAATGGAGAGAAGGGGGTGCCCCGGTTCCGGTCTGCTTGCAGGTAAGTACCCGCGTCTTCGGAGGGCAGACCAGGGGGGTTTTGTAGGGCACCGGGGGGGACACAAGCCCACACAGAAATTTCACCCTCAGCGGCGCGGGGGCGGCCGGGTGCAGTGTAAGAACAAGCGTTGGGTTCGCAATGTTAGTCAATGAGAGATCAAGGGATCTCTTCAGCGCTGCAGGCAGGCAAGGGGGGGCTTCCTCGGGGAAACCTCCACTTGGGCAAGGGAGAGGGACTCCTGGGGGTCACTTCTCCAGTGAAAGTCCGGTCCTTCAGGTCCTGGGGGCTGCGGGTGCAGGGTCTTTTCCAGGCGTCGGGACTTAGGTTTCAGAGAGTCGCGGTCAGGGGAAGCCTCGGGATTCCCTCTGCAGGCGGCGCTGTGGGGGCTCAGGGGGGACAGGTTTTGGTACTCACAGTCGTAGAGTAGTCCGGGGGTCCTCCCTGAGGTGTTGGTTCTCCACCAGCCGAGTCGGGGTCGCCGGGTGCAGTGTTGCAAGTCTCACGCTTCTTGCGGGGAGTTGCAGGGTTCTTTAAAGCTGCTTCTTGAAACAAAGTTGCAGTCTTTTTGGAGCAGGTCCGCTGTCCTCGGGAGTTTCTTCTCGTCGTCGAAGCAGGGCAGTCCTCAGAGGATTCAGAGGTCGCTGGTCCCTTTGGAAGGCGTCGCTGGAGCAGAGTTCTTTGGAAGGCAGGAGACAGGCCGGTGAGTTTCTGGAGCCAAGGCAGTTGTTGTCTTCTGGTCTTCCTCTGCAGGGGTTTTCAGCTGGGCAGTCCTTCTTCTTGTTGTTGCAGGAATCTAATTTTCTAGGGTTCAGGGTAGCCCTTAAATACTAAATTTAAGGGCGTGTTTAGGTCTGGGGGGTTAGTAGCCAATGGCTACTAGCCCTGAGGGTGGGTACACCCTCTTTGTGCCTCCTCCCAAGGGGAGGGGGTCACAATCCTAACCCTATTGGGGGAATCCTCCATCTGCAAGATGGAGGATTTCTAAAAGTTAGAGTCACCTCAGCTCAGGACACCTTAGGGGCTGTCCTGACTGGCCAGTGACTCCTCCTTGTTGCTTTCTTTGTTCCCTCCAGCCTTGCCGCCAAAAGTGGGGGCCGTGGCCGGAGGGGGCGGGCAACTCCATTAAGCTGGAGTGCCCTGCTGGGCTGTGACAAAGGGGTGAGCCTTTGAGGCTCACCGCCAGGTGTCACAGCTCCTGCCTGGGGGAGGTGTTAGCATCTCCACCCAGTGCAGGCTTTGTTACTGGCCTCAGAGTGACAAAGGCACTCTCCCCATGGGGCCAGCAACATGTCTCTAGTGTGGCAGGCTGCTGGAACTAGTCAGCCTACACAGACAGTCGGTTAAGTTTCAGGGGGCACCTCTAAGGTGCCCTCTGGGGTGTATTTTGCAATAAAATGTACAGTGGCATCAGTGTGCATTTATTGTGCTGAGAAGTTTGATACCAAACTTCCCAGTTTTCAGTGTAGCCATTATGGTGCTGTGGAGTTCGTGTTTGACAAACTCCCAGACCATATACTCTTATGGCTACCCTGCACTTACAATGTCTAAGGTTTTGTTTAGACACTGTAGGGGTACCATGCTCATGCACTGGTACCCTCACCTATGGTATAGTGCACCCTGCCTTAGGGCTGTAAGGCCTGCTAGAGGGGTGACTGACCTATACTTGCATAGGCAGTGAGAGGCTGTTATGGCACCCTGAGGGGAGTGCCATGTCGACTTACTCGTTTTGTTCTCACTAGCACACACAAGCTGGCAAGCAGTGTGTCTGTGCTGAGTGAGAGGTCTCCAGGGTGGCATAAGACATGCTGCAGCCCTTAGAGACCTTCCTTGGCATCAGGGCCCTTGGTACTAGAAGTACCAGTTACAAGGGACTTATCTGGATGCCAGGGTCTGCCAATTGTGGATACAAAAGTACAGGTTAGGGAAAGAACACTGGTGCTGGGGCCTGGTTAGCAGGCCTCAGCACACTTTCAATTGTAAACATAGCATCAGCAAAGGCAAAAAGTCAGGGGGCAACCATGCCAAAGAGGCATTTCCTTACACAATGGTATGTAGAAAAATCTTGGCAACGGTCACAGTAAACCATCCTGCTTCACAAGGAATCTAGAATAAAATCACTGTACGTTTTGGTACCACGGGTTAACATGGAAAGACAATCTCATTTGCTTTTCTCAGGTCTTGAACTATGCGGTATTCCATTGGGCATCCACAGTCCTAGAACGAGTGAGTTACATGGACTTCCTAAAATCTCTTTCAGGATAACTTGCTCAATCAAATCGTTAATCAAAGGAGTAATTTCATCAGTTGTCTCTTGTGACGTATTACACAGGAGTGGTTTTGGATAAACTGCAGTTGTTTCACTGTTAGTTTAATAGGCTCAACTCCTTTGGTCAGTCTGTGAGAGACCAGGGCGGAAATATGGCTTTGGAGGCTTATTGCATAAGTGAATTGTATCTTTTTATTTAAAACTTATGTGAAGGAGATAAATGGTATGAGTTTCAGGATGGAACAGGTACACAAAAATTATATAGGGTTAGGCAGCAATCTCGGGTTTATTGCTTAATTCTTTTCTTTGCTGTCTGGTCATGCGTGTAACTCATTCTGTTCTTCTCTTCTTCCTTTACAGGTCAAATGGTGCAGAATGGCTGTCAGAGCCCTTCGGGAAGAATAACAATGAACAGTGCGGTGAGTATACTATGCCTTTTATTTATATTTTTCCAGTCACCAATCACCAAGAGAGATGTGTCAAATTTCTTTAGATATCCTTTGCGTCTACCAGGAGTGAAGACGGTTTCTTTGGGTAGTTAGGGGAATTAGAAAGAAAACCAATAAAGATGATCAGGCTTCCAAGTAAATCATACAAATGAGCTGTTTCAGTAAACCACGGAGCATTCCCCTGCCCTTCAGTTATCATCTCTCCTTCATACTAAGAAAAGAAGTAATTACCCAGATAACCCACCAACCAGCAGCCCGCTTCACAACAAAAAAGTATTCAGAGTTGTAAACTTTCTTTCCTTCCCTGTCCTTTTTCTCTACACCAATCTCCCCTCTTTGTCCCTGGCACTCACCACTTAAGCAACAGCCTTCTTAGACTGTGTTGGGATGCAGCAGCTTTTCCAGTGGCATATCCCCATCTGCATCAATATCAATCTCCTGTTCACCAGGGCTGACATGCTGCTGAATCTCCTTTGCTCTGGTCCTCGTGCAGCTGGCAATCCACCTCTTTCCTCCCCCTTCCTGCTCCTACAGGTCGGCATTGGTGTCTCTCTCTCTCTCTCCTCGCTCTTCAGATCCGATATTCGCGTCCTCTTTTCCTTCCTCCTCCAATTCCACGTTAGTTCCGAATTCTCCCCAGTCCAATTAGCCAGCTTATTGAGAGGGTTGGCCCAACTCCCTCGTCCCAGTTGAAAGAAGTCTGTTGTCACTTTTGGTGGTGTTTCTGTCTCTGCCCACCATGACTCTGTTTTGTAGTTTTCCTAGAGGTCCTGTTGCTTCATTGAACAGTGTTGGGTTGCGAGAGGATCTGGCACATCTGATTTAGGTAACGTGACTGCTGGTGATGGTGTCTCATCACAGAGTACTATTTATTTTCCTGAAAAATCCCAAACCTCAGGTGCCACTGTTTCGTTTAAATCTTCAGGCAACACATTGCATGTCGGAATTGGGTACAATGTGACACTCAGGTACTGCCTTACAGTTTTACCAGGCAGAGCTTCCTCATTTGTCTGAACAGAATTTCCCCAGGATGTGCATCTAGCAAAGCATTTTAGCTTACACAGCAAGCCATGCCCTAGTAAACTCACAGGACTTGAATCACAAACCACAAATTGGTGCCCATCCTCAAATGAACCTATTTTTACAGGGACATACTCTGTTACAAGGTTGGTCAATTTATTATTTGCAACTCCTACAACCTTGATTCTTTTTCCTGAAAGGGGCAAATGTGGCACTTCAGCTTTTCTGACAGTAGAATGTGTAGCTTCTGTGTGGACCAAAAATGATACATCACGGCCCATAATGTTGGCATTTATATAGGGCCACAGTGATCTACTTCTAAGGATGCACCCAGCATGCAATCCTCAACATCAGTACTATCAGTTTGAAGAATTTCTGAAATTCTTCCTCACTCATGTCCATTTGGAAAAATGTGATGCTATGTGATTCACATTTACGTTTGCAATTTGATTCATGGTTTGCTGGGGAACAATCACCTGTGGTACCTGCATCTGCTGTCCTGGGGACACATTCATATTTTGCACTCAGGGTCTTTGAACTCTTTGAACTTGAGCTTGATTATTGCCTTGCATCTGAGCAACTCCAACATTCTGCACTTGATTATTCACATTTGTTATGGACACACTCGTTGCAAATGACCAACATTTCCACATGCATTACTTGGATTAGTTCACTTTAAAGCCTGAACATCAAGAACACTTCCACTTTGATCTCCCTGAACACCATGTCCTCTACCTTTAGACTGAATAACATTTGTCACTGCCTGTGGTACTCCTTGCATTCCGGTAGCATTGACCATCATCTATGGACTCTGATTAGCTTTCTGTGCAACTTTCATTTACATGACCATCATCATTTCATTCAATTTCTTTTGGTTAATTCCAATTCATCAATGCAATACTTTGTATATCTCAGGATCTCATCAATCGGTTTATTCTGCCAACAAATCAGGTGCTGCTGAATCATTTCACTTATGACTGACTTCAATCCCTGCACAAAGTTAAACACAAATTGACCCATATCTTTAGCTTCTATTGTCTCTGTACCACTAAGGTGTTTGAAAGCCTGCAACAATCTTTCATAGTAAGCATGAATCAACTCTTTCGACTCCTGAGCTGTTCTGTCAATTTTCTGCCCATCAATATCTTTTGGGGACACTTTGGCGCACAGTGGCGGTAAGACTGCCAACAGGCCGGTGGTAAAAAAAATGGAATTATGACAGAAACCGCCAACATAGACAGCCACTTTCACACTCTGACCGCCACAGCGGTACAAACAAACAGCATGGGGGTCACCGCCAACAGACATGCGGAAGACAATGTACCGCCCACACCATTATGAGAGGCCAATCTACCGCCTTTTCCGGGGCGGATTCAGCGCGAACAAAAACACGGTGGAAACAGGACTTGGAAGGGAAAACTCTCACCTCTACACACCCCACGAGGAACCAGGACGCCATGGAGCCGGAACTCCAAATTCTCCCTGCGATAGTCTTCCTGCGCCTCTACCAGGAGCACGACCGACAGCGGCGACGAACAAAGTGAGTACTGCACCTACAACACAGGGGAGGGGGGATGGAAAAGAGAGTGACACACACACGCAACACGCAACAACCCCACCCTCAGACACAACAACACACGCACCAATACATGCTGAAATGTCACATTCCCCCCCCCCAACCTCCCCTGGAAGAACGCAAGGACAAAAGGAATTGATTCGAACGATTGTAATCATGAAAAATCCATTACTCAAAGATATATATACACTATTAAAAAATATGTACACCAAGAATTCTAGTCCATGTACTGCACCTACCTAGTCCATGGACCACTGGGCCCAAAATGCATGGGCGAGGCCCACACAAGATTCCCGATCCAAATGGAGAGAACACTGCATCAGATCGAAATAAAACAGGCACCTCAGAAGGAAGGGAAGGGGGGCACCTCAGCCGGATGAGTGAACGACGCCAGCTCCACGAGGGGGCTCCATGACCATTGATGTATCCTGGGGAGTGCAAAGCCACAGTCTCTCAAGTCTCTCCAGTGGGTGGTTTGCCCACTGCTTTATCCTGGGGAGTGCAAAGCCACAGTCTCTCAAGTCTCTCCAATGGGTGGTTTGTCCACTGCTTTATCCTGGGGAGTGTAAAGCCACAGTCTCTCAAGTCTCTCCAGTGGGTGGTTTGCCCACTGCTTTATCCTGGGGAGTGCAAAGCCACAGTCTCACAAGTCTCTCCAGTGGGTGGTTTGCCCACTGCTTTATCCTGGGGAGTGCAAAGCCACAGTCTCTCAAGTGAATAACAGTCTCCACTGGTTCTGGAGGGGGCCAGAGTGCTTCATCCTGCCAAGGACTGAGGTAGTAGATGCCTTTCTCCACTGGTTCTGGAGGGGGCTATGTGCCCAGAGTGCTTCATCCTGCCAAGGACTGAGGTAGTGGATGCCTTTCTCCACTGGTTCTGGAGGGGGCTTTGTGCCCAGAGTGCTTCATCCTGCCAAGGACTGAGGTAGTGGATGCCTTTCTCCACTGGTTCTGGAGGGGGCTATGTGCCCAGAGTGTTTCATCCTGCCAAGGACTGAGGTAGTGGATGCTTTTCTCCACTGGTTCTGGAGGGGGCTTTGTGCCCAGAGTGCTTCATCCTGCCAAGGACTGAGGTAGTGGATGCCTTTCTCCACTGGTTCTGGAGGGGGCTTTGTGCCCAGAGTGCTTTATCCTGCCAAGGACTGAGGTAGTGGATGTGACACTCCTCTGACGGTGGGGCAACATGGAAGCTTTCCAGGCCCCTGGAACTGACCACCAGCCTTGTACGAATGACCACTGGGGATGGCAGCCATGTCTGCGGTGGTGCCACTGGTACAGGATGTGGCGTGGCCACTGGCGGTGCTGGCGGCGGGCTCAGTAGCGGCAGTGCTTGTGGCGGTCATTGGACAGTGGTGCTGGTGGCGGCCTCACTGAGCTTGCTGCTGGCGGCGGTGTCCTGAGCGGCGGTGCTGGTGTGGGGCTCATAGAGCTTGCTGCTGGCGGCGGTGTCCTGAGCGGCGGTGCTGGTGTAGGGCTCACAGAGCTTGCTGCTGGCGGCGGTGTCCTGATCGGCGGTGCTGGTGGGGGGCTCACAGAGCTTGCTGCTGGCGGCGGTGTCCTGATCAGCGGTGCTGGTGGGCTGACTTTGGGTGAAGGTGCATGGGCTGGAGGCTGTCGTGAGGTGGATGGCTGTTGGGTGGGTGTGTGACTGCATTGGTGTAGTTTGGGAGGAGGGCTCACAGACACACTGGGAGAGGACACAGGGGATGTGTGAATGGTAGCGGGGTGTTGAGTGCACGTGAGCGGTGCGTGGTGATGGGCGTGCTGGTGATGGAGGTAGTGGCTGAAGATGTAGTACATGCAGGTGTGAGTGGAGACGTGACAGGGAGGGAGGGGGGAGACGTGGAGGAGGGGGACACAGTGGAGGCAGTGGATGTTGGTATATCTGCATGGGTATGATGCTTGTGTGAGTGCTTGTGGGATGTGTGGTGCTTATGTTTGCCAGAGCTACCCTTGTGTGTTGAGGTGTGTGCATGCTGGTCTGATGGTGTGCTTGGGATAGGCTGAGGTACTGGGGATTGGGTCTGGGTGGAGGAAGTTGGAGGGGGGAGGTTGGACACAGGGACAATGGCTGCCATCAGTACTGAGGCCAGAGTCTGAGATGCTCACTGTTGGGCTGCCTGGCCAGAATGAATGCCCTCCAGGTATGCATTTGTCTGTTGCAACTGCCTCTCTACACCCTGGATGGGATTCAGAATGGTAGACTGCCCAACAGTGAGGGATCTGAGGAGGTCAATGGCCTCCTCACTGAGGGCAGCAGGGCTGACTGGGGCAGGGCTGAGGTGCCTGGGGTGAAGGAGATGCCCACCCTCCTGGGTGAGAGGCCACGGGGCACACGCTGAGGGGCTGCTGGGAGGGCGGTGCTGGTAGAGGGGGATGGCGGCTGTACCTGTAGATGGGCACAGACGGGCCAGCCACCGCAAGGGAACTCCCATCAGAGGAGGAGTCGGTGTCGCTGGTCTCAGCTCCTGTCCCCGCCTTGGAGCTCCCCTCGCCCTCCGTCCCACTGGTGAACTCTAAGTCCGTAGTCTCACCCTCCGTGGCCATGTGGGATGCAGCTCCCTCCTGCTCCGGTGGCACAGCTCCTCCGCCTGATGATGCTAATGCACACAAGAACAGGGAGAGCACAAAGAGGGGGGGAAAGAAAGTAGAAAGACATGTTCAGTGCATGCAATACCGCTACTGTTGGCGGACACTACAGTCATGCACATGTACTACGCCATGCACTTTGAGTTCCCTAATTGATCAGAGGGACATGGGTTACAAGGCCTCTGCCTGATTGCTGCACACATGGAAGTCACAGGAGCATGACTAGGTGTAGTTGGCTCTTACCACTGGTGGGGATGGGGTGCCACTGAGCCTGCCTCACAAAGGGTCCTTGCCTACAAGGCTCGCCCTAGCCTAGGGGAACCCACAGCCCACCTCCCCCACCCAGACACCTCCAATGTGCGCTGAATCCGATGGATGTGAGTTTACTCACCCCCATGTGGTTGCTGTGATGCCCTCAAGCGCCCATCGAACTTCGGATATGCCACCACCAGGATCCGGAACATCAGGGCGGTCATGGTGCGACAGGCACCCCTCCCACGTTGGGAGGCCATCCCCAGCTGGGCCTCCACCGTCTTCTTGCCCCAGCGCCGAATGTCCTCCCATCTTTTACGGCAGTGGGTGCTCCGTCTGTGGTGGACCCCCAGGGCCCGGACGTCCTTTGCGATGGCACGCCAAATATCCTTCTTCTGGTGGGCGCTGACCTACAAGAATAGTACAGGGAAAAAGGTACAACATTAATCGTCCGGACCGTCACAGTCATTGGCCCACGTTCCCACCCTTGCCCTGACGCACATACACTCACCGTCGTATCATGCACACCTCATTCCCCCCCATCTCCCATCCACACCACTCCAAACAGGCATTGCCCATACAGCATGCTCACAATGTACTCACCTGTTTGTCTGGAGGACCGTAGAGTAGCGTGTACTGGGGAAGGACCCCATCCGCTAGTTTCTCGAACTCCTCCGATGTGAAGGCAGGGGCCCTTTCCCCAGACACTTAAGCCATTGTCGCCTTCAGACTGAGGTCACAGCAGCACTTGCAGTGTAGGTCCTCTCCTGTCGAAGATCAAGTATCAAGTGAGTGAACAGACAGAAAATGGCAGTCACGTCCGGGGCGGTGCGTACCGTCAACGCCGGCGTACATCGTCATTGGCTCCTCGGACCCATAGTGTCCAATGTTAACCAATGCAGAATTGCACCGCGGTCTTCGACCGCCTACCGCGACAGTGTACAATGCCAGCGCAGTTACCTCATATCTCCTTGTCCCACATTACAGGTCAGGCAGCTGCCATTTCAGGGGGCCACATGTCATTAATTTTACATGTGTCACATATATCTAGGCCTTGCATACACACAGAGACAGGCACATAGCCGATCGACAAATGTGTGCAGTAAAGTTGTTTATTTCGTACCTCAGTGTTGCCTGCCCCTCTGCTCGTTGTTCTCATCCATAGAGCACGTCCGCTGGGGCAGGTGAGGAGATGGCGGCATTCTCCGTTGTACAGACCGCTGGTGGACCTGTCGACAATGGAAAAGCGACATGTAATTGTCACCTACAGACTTGATCGTGCCACAATCCAGGAACTGTGTGCCCAGTTGGAGCCAGACCTGATGTCAGCTATCCGCCATCCCACAGGAACCCCCCCTCTAGTGCAGGTCCTGTCAGTACACCATTTCCTGGCAAGTGGGTCTTTTCAAACTACAGTGGCCATTGCATTAGGGATGCCCCAGCCTATGTTTTCCAACGTGTTGTCCAGAGTGTTGTCTGCCCTGCTTAAACACATGCACAGCCACATCGTTTTCCCTCAGGTGGAGGATTTGCCTACAGTGAAAGGTGACTTCTATGCCCTGGGACATATCCCCAACATCATAGGTGCCATTGATGGGACACATGTGGCCTTGGTTCCCCCCCGCAGGAGTGAACAGGTGTACAGAAACCGGAAGAGTTACCATTCTATGAATGTGCAGATGGTGTGTTTGGCCGACCAGTACATCTCCCATGTGAACGCCAAGTTTCCTGGCTCAGTGCATGACGCTTACATTCTGAGGAATAACAGCGTCCCTTATGTGATGGGGCAACTCCAGAGGCACCGTGTGTGGCTATTAGGTGAGGACATGGACCCTATACAGTGTGAATAGTTGTCTGGGTCTGGGGTTGTCTCTAAGGGTTAGTGTGTGTCTAACAGTTGTCCCTCGACATTTGCAGGTGACTCTGGCTACCCCAACCTGTCATGGCTACTGACCCTATTGAGGAATGCCAGGACAAGGGCAGAGGAACGCTACAATGAGGCACATGGGCGAACTAGGAGGGTTATAGAGAGGACCTTCGGCCTCCTGAAGGCCAGGTTCCGATGTCTCCATATGACAGGTGGTTCCCTATACTACTCACCAAAGAAGGTGTGCCAGATCATCGTGGCCTGCTGTATGCTGCACAACTTGGCTCTGCGACAACAGGTGCCTTTTCTGCAAGAGGAGGTGTTGTGACAGCTGTGGAGCCTGTGGACAGTGAAGAAGAGGAGGCAGAAGAAGGGGACATAGACAACAGAAACACCGTGATCCATCAATCCTTCCAGTGAGACACAGGTAAGAAGACATCACTGCCTCCTACATCTGATAAAATTGTTCTACCTCTCATCTGTCTGTCACTTTTACCCAGTGTATGGACCCTGACCTATCACTTTGCCTTTCCATTTCACAGATGTGGGTCCCACTGTGTGACCTCTGCTATGTTACCTCATGGACTAGAGCTGTGTGACATAGGTATGTTGACAATACAATGTACATTGCTATTTCCCTCAGTTATTGCAAATACACAATTGTGAAAGCACAGACTGACTCCAGAATGTTTTGTGATTTAAGGGTGTTTATTTAAGAGCTAAATACTGGGGGGGTTGTAAAATGGTCAGAGTCCAGTCTATTAGTCTCACAGGTGCATTGTCCAAAGGGGCATATGAAGTGGTGTTAGGGCAGTTTAAGGATGGACAGGATGACAAAGTGGGACAGAAGGATGACATTCAGGGTGGTCTCATTTCTTGGCGGGGGTCTTGGCATTGTTCTCTGTCTTTGTCCTGGATCTCAGGGACCGCTTGCGGAGTGGTTCTCCATCTGCAGAGGGTGGGGTGCTGGTGTTGTGGTCCTGTGGTGATGCCTCCTGTCCACTAGTGCTGGCAGTTCATCGTCCAGGCTAGTGTCAGGGGCCCCTTGTTGTGCCACAGTGTCCCTCCTGGTGCTCACGAGGTCCTTCAGCACCCCTACAATGGTGCCCAGGGTGGTATTGATGGATTTGTGTTCCTCCCTGAACCCCAAATACTGTTCCTCCTGCAGCCGCTGGGTCTCCTGAAACTTGGCCAGTACCATTTCCATCGTCTTCTGGGAATGATGGTAGGCTCCCATGATGTTGGAGATTGCCTCGTGGAGAGTGGGTTCCCTGGGCCTGTCCTCCCCCTGTCGCACAGCAGCCCTCCCAGTTCCCCGGTTTTCCTGGGCCTCTGTGCCCTGAACCGTGTGCCCACTACCACTGCCCCCAGGTCCCTGCTGTTCTTGAGGTGGTGGGTTAGCCTGGGTTCCCTCTAGTGGTGGACACACTGCTGCTTGACGTGTCCTGGGGACAGAGGTATGGGCCCGCTGGGTGGGTGCTGTGCTGTTGTTTCCTGAGGGGGGAGGCTCTGTGGTGGCCTGTGACTGTGTGAGGGGAACCGACTGTCACGAGGTCCCAGATGGGCCGGGCTGGTCATTTAGATCCAGTTGGACAGAGCTGCTGTCATCACTGTGGGCCTCTTCTGTGGGGGGAGTGGACATGTCTCGAACCTCCTGTCCGGTGAAGTTGGGTAGGGGTCCTGCAAGGGTGTAAAGGCATGATTATTGCATCTGTGTGTGCCATGGTGTGCAATGGGTGGGTGACCTATTACCCCAGTGCTTACATTCTTGTCTAGGACCTTGTGTGATAATTGTTTAGGGGTCTGTGTGGGTATGTGTAGTGGACATGCATTGGTGATGGGTGTCCATGCTTTGTTGTTGCATGCAGGGCTTGGTGTTGGGATATGTGGTTTGTGATAGTGGGACATATGTAAGGAGTTGGAGTGATGGGGTGAGGGTGAGGGTGGGGGTAGGTGATAGCATGCAGGTAGGGTGGGGGATGAAGTAGTTAAAGATGTAACTTACCAGAGTCCATTCCTCCAGCTACTCCAGCGAGGCCCTCAGGATGCAGTATAGCCAAGACCTGCTCCTCCCATGTTGTTAGTTGTGGGGGAGGAGGTGGGGGTCCACCGCCAGTCCTCTGAACTGCAATGTGGTGTCTTGAGACCACGGAAAGCACCTTTCCCCGTAGGTCGTTCCACCTCTTCCTCATGTCATCCTGTATTCTTGGGTGCTGTCCCACTGCATTGACCCTGTCCACGATTCTGCACCATAGCTCCATATTCCTAGCTATGGTGTTGTGCTGAAACTGTGATCCGAATAGCTGTGGCTCTACCCGGATGATTTCCTCCACCATGACCCTGAGCTCCTCCTCAGAAAACCTGGGGTGTCTTTGCGGTGCCATGGGGTGGTGTGGGTGATGTGTGAGGTGGTGTGTGTTGTGATGTGTAGGGTGCTGTGGATGTGTATGTGTGATGGTGTTGTGTGCCTCTGTATGCTGGTGTTGTCTTTGCTTTGCTGTCTCTCTGGGCTTCTTCAAAGTTTTTGGTTGTAAGGGTTTGTGGGTAATGTGGGTGTGTGTTTTGTATTGTATTGGGTGTGTGTATATGTATCAGGTGTGTGTATTTCGATTTGTCCAATGTGGTTGTGTTTTGTAAGAGTGTGTGTATTTTGAGTGCGGCGGTGTGTACCGCCAATGGAATACCGCGGTTGAAAGACCGCAGCGTGGATTCGTGGGTCTTGATAGTGTGGGCGTATTCCTGTTGGCGTGACGGTGGAGGTTTTGTTATCACCAGTTTATCACTGACCTTTGGTGTGGCGGACTTGTGTGGGTGTCTAGATTTTGGAGGATTCCGAGCTGTGGGTCGTAATAGCTGTGGCGGAATTTCGCGGCGGTGTGTTGGCAGTCTTCTGTACGACGGTAAGCGGCATTTACCGCCAATGTTGTAATGACGGCCTTTATCCTTTAGGAACTCAATTACCTTAAAATACTTTTTCATCACCTCTTCTGATGGTGCAACTGTTATTGGGTATCTTCGAGGTTTACTATCAGGCCAATCGGCATTCACTTCGCATTCAGTCTACAAATCAGTTGGAAACACAATGTCAGACAAAGTATTCAAATCTCTCTGTTTGCTTGGACCGTTCCACGGGCTTTTCTCACAATTGCGGGTAATCATTTGTGAATGACAATATATCACTCCTACTTCAGGTTACATGGACATAACCTCCAACTGGTATTTCTCTCATGGGCATCATTTTCACATTTTCCTCGACTTGATTTGCTCCTGCTGGAGGCATATTTGGCTTTGCTTTCTTCTGATCTCATTCCTTCACCCATCTACCTCCCCACTTATCTAAGGCTCCCCATGTCTGAATTTATGTAATCAATTCCTTAATATGCAATTTCATTCCGAGAGAGCTCATGTTAACTATGTCCTTTGTGCTGAACACTAATCTGTATTTCTCGGCCACTTCAGCTAATCTCTTATAAGCCTGTCCTGCACGTTGTGTAACATCTTTGCACATGAACCATAGTTCATCTTCTGTGTAAGTCCCCAATTGAGCTGTGTCTAATGTTCTCAACATTATTTCATTTAATTCCAATTTCAACTGGGGCACATTCACTGATCTGTCTCTCTTGGCTGTCTCTCCTGTTCTGGTAGTGTAATTTGTCACACCTGTTGCACCTTGAGGAATCAAATTGTTTACCCAATCTGTCAACTTTTGTGCTGGGAAACCTTACAAACTGATAGTATTTCTTTGTGGTACTTCTGCTCTTACTTGTCCCATATTCTGCTGATTTGGAGCATTAAAGATTGACTTATTCTCTGTCGTGTTAAAGGGTATTCCTCCTTGCAGAGTGCTGCAATGTACATTGGGAATCTGATCAGGTCTGGGAATGAAATGAAATGAGGTGGGACTCCGTGAGGAAAACTCACATCAGGAATAAGTCCTGCTTGATTTAACATTGGGTTAGGATCTGCAATTTAAGTAAGGGCCAAGGATTGGACATGGGAAGCTATTCTCTCCTCTGAATTGTTTGAATATACTGAGCTCTGCATACCAATTAGTGATATGCCAGCAGATGTAACTGGTGTATCAGGAAGTCTGGACATTTATAGAGTGGGCATTACTTCCAGCCGTACCTGAAGCATACCAGTGAACAACTGGACCTATGGTCAAGGGAGCTGTTAATGCATCAGGACCCATAAAATTTGTCTGATTCTGAGCAATTGTCATTCCCGCACTTAGTCCTGTTAAGACAGTACTGAAGCATTGTCCTGTTTGGCTCGGGGTAACATTTGGCATTGACTAAACTGGACTAAACACTGGCACAGGTTGATGCGGAGTACAATTTTGTACAGGCGGACTCACATAAGTTGAATGTACTGTTTGACTCACAATAGGATCTGGCACAACTTGATTTACAACTGGACTTGGTACAGACTGAACTGTGTTAACAGTCAGAACTGGTGTATACACTATGGGAATTTGTGCCACTGGATTTTGCAGATGTACCTGGTACTATCTGATTCGGGGTCTATGCAACTGGAGCAGTTGGCACATTCAGGGCTGCATTTTGTGCTGCTTCACTTCTCACTCCTACCGAGTGGTATGGAGGTGGACGATTCATCAAGATCTAATTTATAAACTCATCATCTGAATCACTATCATATGTTACCATCTTTTAATTCTCAGCTTCTGCTCTGCCTTTTCTGTCTTCTTTCTTGTCTTAAGTTTAGTACTTTCACCTTTTTCACTAGAAAAAGCTGGAAACATTCTGACTCCCTCAAGAAAGTCTGATCTTTATACTTTCTGTTCTGCATCTTATTTGGCTTCTGCAAGTGTCTTAATTGCTTTCTACATTCTGTTCTCGTACTTATTTGCCATTTTCTCTTGGGCTATGAACTCTCAAATATTAAGGGCTTTAAATTGTGGGGCTCTTGGAGGCGGCTTCATCTCATAAATTACGCACCTCAAATTATGTAAAATATTCCTATTAAATGTTCCATAAAGGGGAAATGCTAAGGCACCTTCTTTCTCAGTCATTTTACACAATTGTTCAAGCCATGTACATGCATGAAATCCTTTGACAGATAACACATAATAACCTGGGGTTCCTTCCGGTGGGGTCTCTATACCTTTTCTAACTAGAATAAACACATCTCATCTTAACACACTCTTTAAGGCTTTAAAATCTTCATTTTCAGTCAAATTCAATTAGCACAACTTTTTGATTGAATCAGGAAGTTACTTCAATCCTGCAATCCTTTTCTCACAATGTTCTCAACCAATAGCAACAGCACACTGTCCACCAACACAGTGTGACTTCACACCAACCGACCTATTCAAGCGCGGCACAAAATGACATCACACTCACTTCTTTCAGTCCTGCAGTCGCTTCGCAATTGCCTCGCACATAATCGCTGAGACACACCTAATGCGAATTATTTCAAGCAAAAAACAACTATCTTTATGTACACTATGGTTAGGTAGGAGCTTAGACACTTCAAAGCTGTACAAAGATACATTTTCTGGCTGTACTTTCCACCATATTATGACATTGGGGGTTTGGCTGAAGCCAAACCGCCAATGTACCACACCGACCGCCACGGCGGTAACAGCCGCCAGGCTGGAAATATCCATCTCCAGCCCAGCGGCCATCACTGTACCGCCTGCGGGATAATGACCCTGCCTACCGCCATGGTTTCCATGGCTTCCTTCCTGCCACAAAAACCATGGTGGTAGGTACTATCAGTGACATGGAATCACTTCCCTGTCTCTGATAGAGGTCTTCAACACCCCCACCCCCTCTCCAGATACCCTCCCATCCCCGCTTCTCTTCAAATCCCCCCTACATTCATGCTCCCCTTCACACACACACACACACACGCATACACGCATCTATTCCCACATGCATCCACGCATGCATACATCCATTCACACACACATCCGTGCACACTTTCATACATACACACAAACATGCAGTCACAGAACACAACATACAGGCACTCACCTACATACATGCACACATATTCAACACGGAACACATAACCGCATACATGCATGCACAAACATTCACACACACCCACAAACACACACACACCCACAACACCCACCCCCTCCCCTGTCGGAGCACCCACTTACCTGTGTTCAGGGGGTCCTCCGGCAGGAGACGGGACAGGGCGCTGCTGCCAGCAGCAGCGCCCTCCAGTAGAACACTTCCATGCTGTATTATGGGTCATAATATGGCTGGCAGCGGTATACTGGCGTGGCGCTGCTGCTGGCAGCAGCGCCACCTTACCACCATCCGCTGGCTTGGCCACAGCCGGATTTCCACCATTCTTCTGGCAGAAATCCGGCTGTGGTCATATTGTGGCAGACTGCTGATAGCCACGGCGACGGTCTTTTGGCAGCTGTCGCCACGGCGGTGGGCGTTTTTTCCCGCCAATATCATAATGAGGACCAATATGTATATATGCATATGTAACAAAGATTAACGTAAAAGTTATGAAATGCTAAATAGCAACAGATTCACCAAAAGCCCTAAGGATATATTGACACCAGATGACAAATAATACACTGTGAATAGTTGGTAATTCTTTATTGTGGATGGTGTAGGTAATTTCGAATGCAGACAGTTAACATGTATGGTATGGCACCCAACAGAGCTGATCTGTACAGCTGTTTCAGTGTAAATATGGCTCCTTCAGTGGTAGCTAAAGAGAAAGCCTTTACTGTGTAATGAAGTAAGTGTGTGGTTTTAACAATAGGTCTGTGTTAAAAGCTATGTTCAAAGCATCGAAGGCATCTTGAGCATCAGGTGATCAAGAGAATGTAACAATTGTTTTGTGCCAACCTGTGAAAAAGGCAATTTTCTTGGCCTATTGAGGGATAAATCACCTGTGAAAGTTATAGAAGCCTGTTGTGACACCCTCCTGAACCCATGTTGGTTGCCTATTTTAGTTTAATTTTATATTGTACACATGTTAGCTGCATTGCTTTTAAGCAATGACATTTTACACACGTCGCTTGCATGATAATATTCTATGAATATATTGTACGAGTTGCTTCTTTTAGTTAGCATTTTCTCAACATATAATCAGTACATTCTGTTCAAGGCTAGGAACACAGTACACAATATCCTAGTGCTTGCGTTGCCCGCTCAGGAGACAGTTTCGAACATCTAGACATATCATTGCATCAGAGTTGTGCTTCTAACACAGTGTTGCTTTTATTAAATAAATGGTGCACTGACCAGGAACAGGCAAAGGAATACTCCAGCTGTGACCACCCTGGGACGAATGCTGTGTTCGACATGCAGCTCTGCTGGCACTAATCATCCAGCCTCCTGAGGGGGTTGTCATCCATACTACAGGCTGACTCCTGAAGCAGTTTCCAGGTATGTGGTTAAGGTTAAACTGTAAGATTGGACAAGGGTAGAGGATACCCCCACTATGCTCTCAGTATAGTATTAGGGTTATGTAGGAATATCTAGAAATTATTTATCATGTTCATCCTCTTTACCATGTTCATAATTCTGGTTACTTTGCTTTGTTTCATCTGCCTAATTATCGCAGCTAATTCTCTCTATGCAAGACTTCAATTGTTTCAATAAATGTATTGAAAACTTACCTCGCATCTCTCTTGTGTTTTCGCCTGGGCATGCATGAGTAATACAAAAGGGTGAGTTCTGTTTTCCTGACTTGTTTGGGAGTCAGTGTCATGTTCAGGTTGCCACAATCAACTTCCTCCCCAGTAGGGTTAGAGGTTTAGGTGAGGCACTGTCAGATAGTTAGGAAATTGGGCAGAAAGCTCCTGATGGTGTGCATGTACTTAGTCCCCCACATTCTGAAGTTCTGATGTTCTAATATGCAGTCCTGTTATCTTAGTAGTAACCGTATAGCAAGCCCAAAAGTTAGTACATCTTTGCTGATGTGGGTTAATCAATCAAATAAAGTTTGATTTTGATAGCTTCCATTGACACCTGTAGTAGTTGGACTCTCGCTCCTATGGGAGACTGCTGGTTTAGGGATGACAGCACTTTTGTTTGTAGGCAACTGAGTCACTCATACAGCAAGTTGCAACTATCGCCTCAACACTCCCCGCTCAAAAGAAGCACCTCACCAAAGCTCAGAGAGCACAGGTGATTTCTGGCAGCCTTACACATGGACTCTAAATTAGACCTCTCAGGGAAGTCGTGGTGGAACGGAAGTTACCCATTTCTCTTGTTAGCAACAAGTCTCATACATACAAATGCAATGAAAGAGATGCATGTGAATTTTCAATATATGTATTGAAAAGGCTGCAATCTACAATAAAATGCATGTACTGCAATGATTAGGATAATGAACAGTAAAAGAAGCAGAATTGTGAAGATGGGAGTTGTGAATATAAAAATCCCACCATCTTACAATAAACATGAGATATAAAATTCCTAACCAAGAAAGCCTAATCTCTACCCTTACGAGAGCGAGGTGTGATAAACCTAACCTGCCAGTACCATGTCCATGAGATGTGCCCCCAACCCTCGTTACCCTGGAATGAGGTTTCTAGGTCAGACTCCGTGGTGACACAAAGGCTGAGTTCTGCAGCAAAGTGATGTGCAGCGTAGATGGCATCTGGAAGGAACCTCTCTAATGACCTTGTCCGTGTGAGGTGTATTTATACAGATCATGTAGAATCCCTGATGCAGATATGTCCCTAAACATACTGATAATGTGGAAGACTTGTTGTCGACAATTGCATAAACAATCCCTAACAAGAGTGCATGATGTTCCTATCACACGTAAGTGGGAAAGGGACATGATATCAATACCTAAGTGTATCACTGATAGTGATGCCGATAATGATGCCTTCTCAGAATAGCAATAATAATCAACAAATCAAAACATTTCTTCTGAAATGTAAGCACATGGCAAAACGCTAAAAGAAATAATAAAATAAATTAAATAAAACAGAGAAATCTAAGAAGGTAAAAGGTCACTAGGGGATGGGGGCACAGACCTGCAAGCCAAAGGCTAAGTTGACTCCTGTGTCCCAAGGGGAAACTAAAATTGTTTCACCACCTACCCAGATGATCACAAGACACAGCTCATGAATGCCACTTAATGTAAAGGTACATTTAGATTGTTTCATCTATAGATATTTTCCGTGGATGCTGAAGGACTCCTAAAGCATATTAAATTTATTCTTGTCAAGAGGTACAAAACAAGAGAATATCATCCAATTCTTGATTTGTTTAGTCCTATCTGAGACATTCAACACCAGGGATCATGCAGTGCCCAAGATCGGGTGCATGGTGTTGTGACTGCACTTGGATTACTGGTTGAGAGGGTGAAATCCAGTCATTCAGCAACCCCATATTCTGTCACGATGAAGTCACAAGCAAACCTTAAATTAACCTGTGTTTAACCCTCTTGTAGCTTGGCACAAAGCAGCTAGGCTTAAGTTAGAAGCAACGTGTAAAGTATTATTCAGCACTTCAAACTGTAATAAAGTGAAAACACAACACCAGAAAAAATCCCACACTAATTTACAAAAATAGAGTACATATTAATAAATTGAGTGCAAAAACAACAAAAATCCAATCAGTACAACCAGAGATATGAAATTTTAAAGATTCAAGTGAAAATAGTGCTTAAAAGGACAAAGCACCGACTGTGGACGTCATATTGCACCAGACAGGGACAAAGTCACAAGTTCAGGCCAAACACGATGAAGTGCAGGCCAGATACAGGGACCAAGTTAGGCTAACTGAACAAAGTACTTTAAATCCGGGTTGCGGAATGTTGTGATGTCCTGCACTGAGGATGTGTTGCGCAGCTGTGTGGTCCTCTGTCACGGATACAGTGCTCATCAGCAGTTCTGAAGAGCCGCACACCTTCTATGCAAGGTCGTGGGTTGAGGATGCATTGAGGATGCGTTGCGCAGTGGCGGTTTCCGAGGAGCTGCGGTTGTGGTATCATGGATGCCTCTCACTGAGGTGGTTCCGATGCAGGGCGCACGGCTATGCTTCGCACTGCATCAGTTTTACTTAAGAGCCAACAGCTGGGATGGCATTGCACCTTCAGGACCACTTTCAAGTGTCCACATCTGGGTTGGCACCATTTGGGGGGCAAGACTCACAGCAGGCAGAGTCCAGGTGCTGGGTTCAAGGTGTTGAGAGCCTTTCTGTCCCTGAGGCTCTGATCTGGAGGCCAGCCAAATAGCAATGGAATCACCCTGGTGGGCCTAGGTTCTAGGTGCAGGTCCAGTCCTTCCCACTCATGCATCAGGGCAGCAAGTAGCAGACCTTCTTGCAGAGCAGCATAGCAGTCCTTCTGAGTTTCCACAGGTCCAGAGGTGTACTGAAGAGTTGGTACTGAGGGTTCACTATGGAGACCTGGTGCCCAGTTTGAAGTAAGAGAAGATTCTCGAGATTTTCACCCACAGAGGTGTAGGAATTCCCTACTGTAGGAAAATGCCTCCTTGGCATGGTTACCCCTGACTTTTTGCCTTTGCTGATGCTAAGTTTTGATTGAAAGTGTGCTGGGACCCTGCTAACCAGGCCCCAGCACCAGTGTTCTTTCCCTAAACTGTACCTTTGCTTCCACAATTGGCACAACCCTGGCACTCAGATAAGTCCCTTGTAACTGGTACCCCTGGTACCAAGGGCCCTGATGCCAGGTAAGGTCTCTAAGGGCTGCAGCATGTCTTATGCCACCCTGGGGGCCCCTCACTCAGCACATGCACACTGCCTCACAGCTTGTGTGTTCTGGTGGGGAGAAAATGACTAAGTCGGCATGGCACTCCCCTCAGAGTGCCATGCCAATCTCACACTGCCTGTGGCATAGGTAAGTCACCTCTTTAGCAGGCCTTACAGCCCGAAGGCAGGGTGCACTATACCACAGGTGAGGGCATATGTGCATGAGCACTATGCCCCTACAGTGTCTAAGCAAAACCTTAGACATTGTAAGTGCAGGGTAGCCATAAGAGTATATGGTCTGGGAGTTTGTCAAACACAAACTCCACAGTTCCATAATGGCTACACTGAAATCTGGGAAGTTTGGTATGAAACCTCTCAGCACAATAAATGCACACTGATGCCAGTGTGCAATTTATTGAAACATGCACCCAGAGGGCATCTTAGAGATGCCCCCTGAATGCCAATCCGACTTCTAGTGTGGGGCTGACCAGTTTCTGCCAGCCTGCACAACCAGATGAGTTGCTGGCCACATTGGGAGAGTGCCTTTGTCACTCTGTGGCCAGGAACAAAGCCTGCACTGGGTGGAGGTGCTTCACACCTCCCCCTGCAGGAACTGTAACACCTGGCGGTGAGCCTCAAAGGCTCACCCCCTTTGTTACAGTGCCAAAGGGCATCCCAGCTAGTGGAGATGCCCGTCCCTCCGGCCACTGCCCCACTTTTGGTGGCAAGGCTGGAGGAGATAATTAGGAAAACAAGGAGGAGTCACTCACCAGTCAGGACAGCCCTTAAGGTGCCCTGAGCTGAGGTGACCCCTGCCTTTAGAAATCCTCCATCTTAGTTTTGGAGGATTCCCCCAATGGGTTTAGGGATGTGCTCCCTCCCCACAGGGAGGAGGCACAACGACGGTGTAGCCACCCTCCAGGACAGTAGCCATTGGCTACTGCCCTCCCACACCTAAACACACCCCTAAATCTAGTATTTAAGGGCACACCAGAACCCAGTAAATCAGATTCCTGCAACCTGAACTACAAAGAAGGACTGCTGACCTACAAGCCTGCAGAGACGACGGACAACAACAACTGCTTTGGCCCCAGCCCTACCGGCCTGTCTCCAGAGTTGAAAACCTGCAACCAGCGATGCATCCAACAGGGACCAGCGACCTCTGAAGCCTCAGAGGACTGCCCTGACCCCCAGGACCAAGAAACTCCTGTGAGCAGCGGTTCTGCTAAAAAATAGCAACATCTCTGCAACAAAGAAGCAACTTTCAAAGAACTCACTCTTCCCGCCGGAAGCGTGAGACTTCACACTCTGCACTCGACGCCCCCGGCTCGAGATCCAGAGAACCAACACTACAGGGAGGACTCCCCAGCGACTGTGACCCCGTGAGTAGCCCGAGATGACCCTGTGGATCCCCACAGTGATGCCTGCAGAGCGAATCCAGAGGCTACCCCTGACCGTGACTGCCTAGAACAAGGGACCCGACGCCTGGACAAAGCACTGCACCCCCAGCACCCAGGACATGAAGTAACCGAACTTCAGTGTAAGAGTGACCCCTGGGCGACCATCTACTTAGCCCAGGTGGTGGCTGTCCCGAGAAGTCCCCCCTGTGCCTGCCTGCACCGCTAGAGTGAACCCCGGGTCCCTCCATAGTTTCCTATGTAAAACCCGTCGCCTGCTTTGCACACTGCACCCGGCCGCCCCTGTGCCGCTGAGGGTGTGTTTTGTGTGCCTACTTGTGTCCCCCCAGGTGCTCTACAAAACCCCCTGATCTGCCCCCCAAGGACACGGGTACTTACCTGCTGGCAGACTGGAACCGGAACACCCCTGTTCTCCATAGGAGCCTATGTGTTTTTGGCACCCCTTTGACCTCTGCACCTGACCGGCCCTGAGCAGCTGGTGTGGTAACTTTGGGATTGCCTTGAACCCCCAACGGTGGGCTGCCTATGTCCAGGAACTGAGACTTGTAAGTGTCTTACTTACCTCACAATCTAACCTTTACTTACCTCCCCAGGAACTGTTGATTTTTGCACTGTGTCCACTTTTAAAATAGTTTATTGCCATTTTAACAGCAACTGTATATGTTATTGCTCTAATTCAAAGTTCCTAACTTACCTGTGCGGAGTACCTTGCACTTTATGTATTTACTTCAAATCTTGACCTTGTGGTTCTTAAAATAAATTAAGAAAAGACTGGAGTAAGTCTTTGAGTGTGTGTTCCTCATTTATTGCCTGTGTGTGTACAACAAATGCTTAACACTACCCTCTGATAAGCCTACTGCTCGACCACACTACCACAAAATACAGCATTAGAATTATCTACTTTTGCCACTATCTTACCTCTAAGGGGAACCCTTAGACTCTGTGCACACTATTTCTTACTTTGAAATAGTATATGCAGAGCCAACTTCCTACACCTACCATGGCCCCAGCTTGTCTGGGGCACAACAAACTAGTGTCAATCTCTTTGTGAGAGTGCTCAGGCAGAGGCTTTGTGATGTGCAAGTGTGGTAGGTGACAGCTCCACCCGTCATCAAGTCAGAGATTACCCATCCTGTCAACACCTATTCCCTCGTTGTCACACACAAAGACCAACTGCCAGCTATATGTAGTCATGTGACCCAGGATACAGGCTGCAGGCACCAAATGGGTAGGATAAGAAAATTGCATTTTCAGAATTATGACTTAAAATCAGACTTTACCATTAAAGAGGGAATTCTTCAGACATCAAACTCAATTCACATCTGCTCTCAATTGAACGTTATCACCTTTGAAAATGTAATAAGTTAACCCAGTGCTATCCTATGGTAGGCCTCACAGAAGTTAAAAATGAATTTAGTAATTTTTCACTACCAGGACATGTAAAAGTTAAAAGTACATATTCACCATTTAAATACACAGCACCCTGCCGAAAGTGCTGTTTAGGGCCTTCCCTAGGGCTGACTTATATGCATTACTAAGAGCAATTTAGGCATGGTGTAGGAAAATGGTACCTTGTTGCAGTTATCACCCCCCCCACGTTTTGCCTGATATTGATGCTGACTTGACTGAGAGTGTGCTGGGACCCTGCTAACCAGGCCCCAGCACCAGTGTTCTTTCATTAAAAATATACCATTGTTCCACAATTGGCACACTCCTGGCGCACAGATCAGTCCCTTGTAAAAGGTACCAGTGGTACCAAGGGCCCTGAGACCAGCGAAGGTCCCTAAGGGCTGCAGCATGTGTTGTGCCACCCTAAGGGTCCCCTCACCTAACACATGCACACTGCCATGTCAGATTGTGTGTGTTGGTGGGTAGAAAAAGGCAAAGTCGACATGGCATCCCCCTCAGGGTGCCATGCACACAAAACACTGCCTGTGGCATAGGTAAGTCACCCCTCTAGCAGGCCTTAAAGCCCTAAGGCAGGGTGCACTATACCACATGTGAGGGCATAGCTGCATGAGCAATATGCCCCTACAGTGTCTCAGTCCTTTCTTAGACATTGTAAGTACAGTGTGGCCATATTAAGGCCCATATTTATACTTTTTGACGCAAAACTGCGCCAACGCAGTTTTGCGTCAAAAAAATTTGCGCCGGCTAACGCCATTCTGAAGCGCCATGCGGGCGCCGTATTTATTGAATTACGTTAGCCGGCGTTAGGCGCCGGCGCCGTCTGGTGTGCGTTAAAAAAACGACGTACACCAGGCAGCGCCGGCGTAGAGGGATATGGAGCTTGGGCGTCAAGAAATGGGGCAAGTCAGGTTGAGGCAATTTTTTCGCCTCAACCCGATTTGCGCCATTTTTTTTCACTCCCAACCCCCATAGAAATGACTCCTGTCTTAGCAAAGACAGGAGTCATGCCCCCTTGCCCAATGGCCATGCCCAGGGGACTTCTGTCCCCTGGGCATGGTCATTGGGCATAGTGGCATGTAGGGGGGCACAAATCAGGCCCCCCTATGCCACAATTTTTTTTTTTTTTAAACACTTACCTGAACTTACCTTAATGTCCCTGGGATGGGTCCCTCCAGCCTTGGGTGTCCTCCTGGGGTGGGCATGGGTGACAGGGGGTGTCCCTGGGGGCATGGGGGGGCACCTCTGGGCTCCTTCAGAGCCCACAGGTCCCTTAACGCCTGCCTTTTGCAGGCGCTAAAAAACGGCGCAAAAGCGGCCGTACGTCATTTTTTTTGACCCGCCCACTCCCGGGCGTGATTTTTGCCCGGGAGTATAAATCCCACGCACATGCCTCGGAGTCGATTTTTTAGACGGGAACGCCTACCCTGCATATAATTAACGCAAAGTAGGTGTCCACGCTAAAAAATGACGCTAACTCCATGGACTTTGGCGCTAGACGCGTCTAACGCCAAAGTATAAATATGGAGTTAGTTTTGCGTCGAAATTGCGTCAAAAAAAACGACGCAATTTCGGCGCAAACGGAGTATAAATATGCCCCTAAGTATATGGTTTCGGAGTTTGTCAAAACGAACTCCATAATGGCTACACTGAATACTGGGAAGTTTGGTATCAAACTTCTCAGAATAATAAACCCACACTGATGCCAGTGGTAGTAATATTAAAAAATGCACACAGCAGGCATCTTAAAGATGCCCTGTGTATTTTACCCAATCCTTCAGTGCAGGACTGACTGGTCTGTGCCAGAGAGATGAGTTTCTGACCCTCTGGGGTGAGAGACTTTGTGCTCTCGGGGGCCAGAAACAAAGCCTGCACTGCTTCACACCTCCCCCCTACAGGAACTGTAACATCTGGCAGTGAGCCTCAAAGGCGCAGGCCTGGTGTTACAATTCCCCACAGGGCACTCCAGCCAGTGGAGATGCCCACCTCCTGGACGAGCCCCCACTTTTGGTGGCAAGTCGAGAAGGATAATGAGAAAAACATGGAGGAGTCACCCCTCCAGCCAGGTCCACCTCTAAGGTGACCAGAGCTGAAGTTACCCGCTCCTTGAGATATCATCCATCTTGCTTTGGATGAATAGGACCAAAAGAGATAGGGATGTGCCCCCCTCCCCAGAGGGAGTGGGCACAATGAGGGTGTAGCCACCCTCAGCAACAGTAGCCATTGGCTACTGACCCGTGACCCTAACACACACCTAAATTTAGTATTTAGGGGCGACCCTGAACCCAGATCATTACTTGCCTCCCTCAGGAACTGTTGAAAATTGCAGTGTCCACTTTTAAAATAGCTTTTTACCATTTTAAAGAAGACTGTGTACAGTATTGATTCTATTCAAAGTCCTAAGTATTACTATGCAAAGTACCATTTATTTGATGTACTTACCTGCGAAATTAATCTTGTGGTTTTAACAGAAGAATATTTTTCTATATTAAAACCTATTGGCCTGGAGATAAGTCATTGAGTGTGTGTTTTCACTTATTGCTTGTGTGTGTACAACAAATACTTAACACCACCCTCTGATAAGCCTAACTGCTCGACAACACTACCACAAATAGAGCATTAGTATTATGCATTATTGCCTCTGTCAAGCCTCTTGGGGAACCACTGGACTCTGTGTACACTATGGCCCTCATTATGAACACAGCAGTAAACACGGCATCGCCGGCGGCAGTAAAAACTGCCAACAGACGTGCGGTCCAGACTGCCAAATAATGAACCACCTGAAACACAGGCATCGTGAAAACCACTCACTGCCAGCAGAGGAGTGGCGACAACGACGGCAGAGCCCGCCCACAGGCCGACGGAAAGGCCCTTCCCGCCCATCAAATAATGAAGCACTAGACCGCTGTCAGTTCCGGGGCGGGAACCACCGCCACGCAAAGCCAGGTGGAAATGAACCAAATATACGGAAACACTCACCAGAGACTCACACAACACGCCGAAGCAGACATGGATAGAGAGCTGCAGAGTATGCCAGCCCTGCTCCTTGCCATATACCTCCACGACCGAGCCCGCCGTCGAAGACGACGACGGTAAGTACCGCAACCTATGAAACAAGGCAAGAAAGGGCACAGTTACATACCCCCCACTCCACCCACCCTGCAACGCTTCCACAACCCTTCACAGCAGCACACGCCATACAACCCACAGCAAGAGGTACTTACCCGACACAAGGCAAATCCAACCTGTCCAAAGTACATACATGTGCCCCACACCCACAAACAATGAAACCAGAGACCACGGATCCAGAGTGTGCCTCCCACAACACAGGAAACACATTAACCTTTATTATGCTCACTGAGCAACGGAAGTGGATATAAGGCCAATGGCCAGTCCATCTGAAGACAAGTCCGATGGGCCACAATTGCCCCAACCTGACTCCCACAAGTCCTATGGTACTCCACCTCATTGGGGCAACAATGGGACATCCAGGCACCTCAGGGAACAGGGGCAGAGGGTGGTGGGGGTGGGGATTTACAACGGGATGGGGCTTAGATTTTCATTTAGAAGGTGGAGGGGGTTTGGGTTTGGCCTTGGAAGGAGGGGGAGTGTGCTTGGACCGGGTGGAGACAGATGGAACAGGCTCAGCACAGGGCTTCTTCCTCTCTGGAGAAGGGGCACGGGAATGTGAACGGCAGACAGGGACGGGCTGTGACGTGGAAGGAGTAGACAGGGCAAGGAGGTGTGCATGTTTAGGGACGAGATGGGGTGGGCCAGTGGGTTGGAATAGGTCAGCACGGGAGAGGAAAAGTTTCTTTAGTGCAATTGGGTTGGACCTGGAGGAGGGCGTGGGAGTGGAGGTAGAGGGAGTGGTCGTAAGTGGTATAGGTGTGCGTGATGTGGGTGCAGGTGACTGGACAGTATGCTGAGGTGTGGTGGATGTGTGATGGGTGGGTGTTTTAGTGAGTTTGAGTGTCTTGGGAGGAGGGGGGTGGACATAGTGGGACAAGAGAGGCTGCCAGTGTGAATGTATGTTGTCTGGGTGTCTGCAAGTCTGGTGAGTGTGCTGCATGTGTCAACTAAAGTAGTTGTGGTGAGTGCAGGTGTGGTGTCTGGGGTGCATGTATGGATGTGTGCTATTGTGGTGACTGCAGGAATAGGCTCAGCAACAGTGAATGAAGGTGTAGTGCCTGGGGGTGTGCATGTAGAGGGGACAGACTGGGAGGCGGAAGAGGTGGGCACACTGGGGGAAGTGGATGTTGTTGTGTGTGTATGTGTGTGTTGGCTGTGTGAATGCTTGTGGTGGGAGGTGTGGTGCTTGTGTTTTGAAGTGTGCTTCTTATGTGTTGAGGTGTGTGCCTGTGTGTCAGAATGTGTGCTGTGGACAGGTGAAGGGAGTGGGGTGCTGGAAGGGGTAGAGGAGGTTGGAGGGGGGACGGAATGACCAGGGACACTGGCTGCCATCCAAGAGGAGGCCAGAGCCTGAAAAGATCTCTGTAGGCCAGGCACAGCACCGTAAATGCCATCCAGATAGGCATTGGTCTGCTGCATCTTTCGTGCTAGCCCCTGGATGGCATTGACGATGGTTGTCTACCCTACAGAGATGGTTCTCAGGAGGTCAATAGCCTCTCCTCCGTGAGGGCAGCAGGGCTGACTAGGGCCGGGGAAAAGGTGCCTGGGGCAAAGTAGACGCCCACCCTTCTGGGTGAGCGGGCACAGGCAACTCGGTGGGGAGCAAATGGGAGGGCGGTGATGGTATGGGGGTGGCAAAAGATGACACAGTAGGTGTGGGCCCACTATGGTCCGCCACTGCCAGGGAGCTCCCATTGTAGTTGCCTCCCCCGTGGTACTCCCCTCGTTCTCCAACCCACTGGTCCCCTTGTCGTCGGACGACTCTGCCTCCAAGGATCCATGGGCCACTGCATCCCCACTCGCCGGTGCCTCAGCTCCCTTGCCAGATGATGCTGATGTACACAGACAACACAAGAGAACAGGTGTGGGGAGACAAAACAGGAGAGACGCGTGTAAATAGCTGAATGGAGGTACAATAGTGGTTCACACATGCATCCACCCAGAAGACCCTCCAGCAGGCAGCACCGCTATACCCATGGCCATGCCCCTGAATAGTGCCCAGAACCCTGCTCTACAGCCATTCCCCAAATAACTTAAGGACCTGACGTGTAGTAGACCTGACCAAAACACCCCTACACCCCACGGGGAGCATAATGTAGATGGACATCAGTCACAGTCCCTGCAACTAGGCAGCATAAATCCAAATGCACACACACACATGCATCAAGGGTAAAAAATGTGATATGTGTACTCACCCCCTTGTGACTGCTGTGCAGCCTTCAAGCGCCCATCCAGGTCCGGGTAAGCCACCACCAGGATGTGTTGCATAAGGGTGGGTCAATGCCCGATGGGCACCCTTTCCCTGCTGGGAGGACTTCCCCAGCTGGGGCTCGCAGATCTTTCGTACCCAGCGCTGCAGGTCCTCCCACCTCTTTCTGCAGTGGGTGCTCCACCGGTTGTAGACCCCCAGGGTCCACACCTCCTTGGCAATGGCATGCCAAAGTCCCCACTTCTGGTGGGCGCTCACCTAAAAGGGACACAGAGAAATGTAACACAGAGGTCAGGCACTGGCCAATCATATACAGCTGGCTATACGTCCACTACAAACCGACTAACAGAACATACACATGCAGCATGTCAGGAACACTGGCCCATCCAGTGTCAGAGGTGCACACATGTATGCAGCTAACACCAACCATTACATACATCCATGGCCCCCAACCCCCCTACTCACCTGTACCTCTGGCCGTCCGTAGAGCTTGGCGTAGAGGGGCAGGACCCCATCCACGAGCCTCTCCAATTCCTCTTGGGTGAAGGCTGGGGCCCTTTCTCCTGCAACACGGCCACTTTCATGACCAGAGGCAGGACACAACAGTACACTCAGTGGAGTACCTGCTTGCACGAGATCAGGGAGTCAAGTGAAGTTGAGGTGACGAGTTTGCGTATGCACCTCAGCGGTGTGCACCATCACTGCCGGCGATGATCATGATACGCTAGGATTCCCTATTGACCTACATGTTAACCAATCAATTTGAGCACAGTGGTAAACACCGCCTTACGCTGTTACATCAACCGCTAGCTGTATGAGGTCACTTCCACAAAGACAGTTCTGGATTTCATGGGGCAGACATTTTGGCTAAAACTACGCATTTGTAAAACTTCCATCTGCACAATGCAGGCCCTATTGTTCCCCAAACACCCATAGGCATGTGGCAATTAACATTACCTCCCCTCACCAGCCCTGATCTATCATTGTGGATGTTATGTCACACACACTATGCATTAGTGTCGATGACAATCATGCCAGCAGTGCTGAATGACTAGCAATGTGTGCCGATGTATGTGTGTTCTTCACACGTGTTTTCAACTCCTCCTGGGTACAGACCCTTGTGGCGAGGAAGGGCCCCATCGGTGTACAGACCACTTGTGGATTTGCAGACCATGGTGGAGTGTCACATCATTATCAATTACAGACTCACTTGTGCAACTATTCTTGAAACTTGTGCATTGTTGGATCCTGCACTGACTCCAGCAAATCGTAATCAGCATGCCATCCCTACTGAAGTGCAGGTGCTCTCTGCACTCCATTTCCTGGCCACGAGCTCATTTCAAGTGACAGTGGGCATGGGTGCAGGTTTTTCACAGCCAATGTTTACATTATACTGTCAAGATTCCTGAATGCATTTGTACGACACCTGCAGTCATATGTGAGGTTTCCCCAAAATGCTGACCTCCCTGCCATCAAGTCAGACTTCTATGCCTTTGCCAACATACCCCATGTGATTGGTGCCATTGATGACAACCACATAGCCCATAGACATACTAGAGGGCACAATAGGTCTCCTGAACGCTATATTTCATTGTCTACATATCTCTGGCAGTTCCCTGGCCTATGGGCCTGAAAAGGTGTGTAGAATAGTGGTGGCCTGATACATGCTGCACAATGTGGCTGTGAGAAATTCTATCGCCCTCTTGGAGGAGGAGGGTGCTGTATATCCAGACCAGATTCCTCAGAGAGGGGATGAGAGTGATGGTGATGGTGATGATGAGGAAGGGGAAGATGTAAATTCCAGGACCCAACTGATACACCTCTACTTCAAGTAACTATGTGGGACAATTGGATGAGATTGGTGTCTGTGCATCCTACTGTCAGTGTGTCTTGTCATCTAGGGGGGTGTTGGGTCAATACTAATTGCCACTGTGACCAGGTCTCCAAAGGACAGATTACTATTTAGTCTATTATTTAAACACATATTTAGGCACAACAACATGTATGGCGTGTGGTGCTTTTCATGCTACTCAGATACAAATAAAGGAGTTATCAACCAGTTGCATCCATACTTCACTTTGTTCAAACTTAATGACAGGGGACATTGTAACAGGTGAAAATGTGTTTTATTTGGTGCAGCGATAAAATCGTGCAGATTACAGTGATGGGAGTGGGCTAATGGTGGTTATCCAAAATGGCAACATGGTGGCAGCATTGTTGGCAGTATTGGTAGGTCCATCAATGCTTACATGAGTTTGTATAATTTGTAGCACTGTTTGGTGGTTGATTGAGTGGGACACTTGGTGGACAGTTTTTTCCAGAGTCACTTCTTAGAGGGGGTCTTGTTCTTGGCAGGTGTTCCTGTGCCATATCGTGGCCTGAGGGTCAGTTTGGACACCTGTTGTTGGCCTGTTGGGGTTGAGATGGATGTCCCCTGTGTGTCCTCAGAGGGTAGTACATGTGAAGTTGATGCTGATGCTCTTGTTGTCCAGTCTGTATCCTGTGCTGTAGTGGGGGCTTCCTGTTCTGTGTGGGCCTCAGGCTGTGTTTGGACAAGCTGCAGCAGCACACATGCTATGCTGGCCATTGTGGCATTGTGCAGTTTCCACTGCTCCATGGCCTCTTGGTGGTGTGCTTGTTGCATCCTCTGACTCTGCTCCAGGGTGGATACTATCTGGGCCAATCTGTCCAGGGTATGGTGGTAGGCTCCCAGGACCTCAGAAATCAAATCCTCGACTGCAGCATCCATCCTGTGGCCTCCCCCTGGGCCACTGATGCCCTCCCACTGGGCCTAGCCCCCTGAGTATGCGTCCCCTGCACAGGTCTGCCGGTACCACTTGTACTGGGGCTATCGTCTTCCTGCCTGTTGGTAGGGGGTGACTGAGGCCTCTGTACTTGTGTTCCACCAGTCTGTGGCCTGGATACAGAGGTGTGGGGATGGTTGCCCTGGGCTGATGTTATTGGCCGGGTGGTAGGGGTGTCAGTGGTATCCTGGGTGGGGCTGCAGGATGGTGACAGTCCAGGACTGTGTGAGGGGCCAGCCTGATCGTCAGTGTCCAGGGTTCCATCCCCAGTGTCCTGTGAGGTGCCTTTGTCTCCCTGTGGGGCACTGCCAATCCTTGTCCTGTCCGTCAGGGTGGCATGGGTGGTGGTGCCTGTTGGGGGAAATGGACATGTCTGTTACATTAGCATGGTCGGATGGGATGTAGAGGCCTGGATGGGTTTGTGCAGCTTACACACTTTGGGGCCACGCAGGATGCTTTAGTGAGGTTAGCATTGATTTTAGCTGAGGATGTGGAGGTGCATTGTGGGTGTTACAGGCCATTGTGTTTCCTTGTAGGGGTGGGTGGCTGTGCACAGGGGGAGGTATGTGTGCCTGTTGGTGGGTTTGTGGGCATGCAGGGGAAATAGATTAAGTGCTTGTGGGCTGGGTGGGGTAGTGGTCCTGGTGGGTGTTGGAGGGGTGGGGTGGTGCATGCATTAAAGGTGTGATGGATATGGGGTAATTGTACACGACTTACCCAGTCCATTCCTCCAGTAAGTCCAGTGAGGCCCTCAGGATGCAGGATGGCCAGTACCTTTTCCTCCCAGTCAGTGTAGTCGGGTGGTGTTGGTGGAGGGCCTCCCCAGTCTTCTGGACTGCAATGTGGTGCCTAGATGCCATGGCCCTGACCTTCCCCCGCAGGTAGTTACATCTCTTGCGTATGTCGTCCCTGGTGCATGGATGGTGTCCCACTGCTTTGACCCTGTTGACTATTGTCTGCCATAGCTCCATGTTCCTGGCGATGGGTGTGTGCTGCACCTGTGCCCCGAATAGTTGTGACTCGACTTTCAGGATCTTGTCCACCATGGTCCTTAGCTCCCTTTCTGTGAAGCGTGGGTGTTTGGGGGGGTGCCATGGTGAGTGTCGTGAATGGTGTCTTGTGCGGATCTAGGTGAGGGTGCTCTTGTGTGGTTGGGTGTAAGTATCGTGGATTGTGGCATTCGGTGTCTGCTTCTGGTGTTCTCTATCTTAGTTAGCCTACTTTGGTTGCAAAGGAATGTGGGGTGTGTCTGTGAGTGTTTTATAGTGTTGTGGATGTGTGTCAGGTGTGTGGGTTTCTAACTTATCCAATGTGTGCACTTCTTACTGTTGGGTCCACTTGCCGCCCGTGGCGGTCTGCATCGCCAATGGTCGTTCACCTTCCACTGACCGCCGCTGAGATTTGTGCATCATTATTTGGTTGGCAGGGTGTTGGTGTGCTCGTCGGTGGCAGGGTGCGAGGTCCAGCATTTCCACCGACAAGGTCCTGGCGGTGACTGGTGGAAGGGTGATTTTTGTCGAATTCAGATTTTTGATGGGAAACATCCTTTATTACGACGTTTTATTAACGAAGTCGTGGTTAACGAAAGCGCAACAATGCTTTTTTTAACCACGACTCTGTTATTTTGTGCCTTAACTACGTATGTTCTGAACAACGAACATGCGTGGTTAAGGTACAAAGAAGGGAGTTGGCGAAGGAGGACGACGCAGGTGACAAGGGGTCGACTAAGGTAAGTGGGGGGTTTTAGGTTTTGGGGAGGGGGTGGGGGGTCAGGAGGTTTTAGGTTTTGGGGTGGGGTTGGGGGTGGGGCGTTTTTGGTTTTGGGGAGGGGGTGGGGGTCAGGGGGTTTTAGGTTTTGGGGTGGGGCGTTTTTGGTTTTGGGGAGGGGGTGGGGGGTCAGGGGGTTTTAGGTTTTAGGGCGGGGTTGGGGGGGTGGGGGGTTTTTGGTTTTGGGGAGGGGTGGGGGGTCAGCGGGTTTTAGGTTTTGGGGCGGGGGTGGGGCATTTTTGTTTTTGGGGAGGGGGTGGGGGTCAGGGGGTTTTAGGTTTTGGGTTGGGGCGTTTTTGGTTTTGGGGAGGGGGTCGGGGGTCAGGGGGTTTTAGGTTTTGGGGTGGGGCGTTTTTGGTTTTGGGGAGGGGGTGGGTGGTCAGGGGGTTTTAGGTTTTGGGGCATGGTGGGGGGGTGGGGCGTTTTTGGTTTTGGGGAGGGGGTGGAGGGTCAGGGGGTTTTAAGTTTTGGGGCGGGGTTGGGGGGTGGGGCGATTTTGGTTTTGGGGAGGGGGTCAGGGGGTTTTAGGTTTTGGGGTGCGGTTGGGGGGGTGGGGCGTTTTTGGCTTTGGGGAGGGGGTGGGGGGTCAGGGGGTTTTAGGTTTTGGGGCGGGTTTGGGGGGTGCTGCGTTTTTGGTTTTGGGGAGGGGGGTCAGGGGGTTTTAGGTTTTGGGGCAGGGTTGGGGGGGTGGGGCATTTTTGGTTTGGGGAGGAGTGGGGGGTCAGGGGGTTTTAGGTTTTGGGGTGGGGTTGGGGGGCTGGGGTGAGGGATGTAGGGTCAATGGTGCCTATTAGTAATGCTTTTATCAGGAATGCCTTTACAACGAAAATCGTTGTTAAGGCATTCGTGGTAAAATCATTAGTAGTAACAACGAGGTCGGTGTTCCGACCTCGTTGTTAAGGCACTAGTTGTTTTGGAAGTCGGTGTTCCGTTGTACAACCATTTTTGATTCATTATATGGTGGGTTTCTGTTCACCGCCAATGGCGGTCTTCTGTTCGCCGTCCCCATGGTGGTCGGCGGTGTATGCCGCCAGGTTGATAATGAGGGCCTATATCTCATTTTGATATAGTATATACAGAACCAGCTTCCTACATCTGGCAAAAGATTTATTTTGCCAAATAGAAATGTCACTTTAAAAATGCACGCAAATTGCAATGGCAGGCCTGAGGCATGTTACAAAGCCAGTTAAGTGGGTGGCACAATAGGTGCTGCAGGCTTACTAGCAGCATTTGATTTACAGTCCCTGAGTACATGTAGTGCCACTTTACTAGGGACTTACAAGTAAATTAAACGTGCCAATTGGATGTAAGCCAATTTTACCATGTTTAATGGAGAGAGAGCACAAGCACTTTTGCACTGGTTAGCAGTGGTAAAGTCTGCAGAGTCCCAAGCACTTTTGCATTGGTTGGCAGTGGTAAAGTCCACAGAGTCCCAAGCACTTTTGCACTGGTTAGTAGTGGTAAAGTGCGCCGAGTCCCAAGAGCTGACAAAACAAAGTTAGCAAAAATGGTATAATAGTTGAGGGCAAAGCATACCAAGGATGTCAGGTCCAACATTGTACCAAAAGATTTTTGAGACTGTTACATCTCGGACCCTCAATGCCTTTCATATGAAGTCCAACAATGTTCATTACTGTCTCTGTACCATTTCAGCGTCTAGCTTGGCCAAACCTATCCTTTCTCAAGCCTATTCTCTTTTTTGATGCCGAGGAGACCCATTTCCATCATTCACCTCTAAAGGTGGAGATGGACATGGTGTTTGTTTAGCAGTACATAGGCGCAGATCAGGGAGTGTACGGGCACACTAATAGAGGCTCAACTCTAACAAGATGGAGGTGATAGTACTACAGTTGATAGACATCTGATGAGATCAGAATATTGGGTGTCCTACATGGGCTAAAGGATCTTGGCATCAAACTTGATGCGAGTCTCATCATCAACGTGTTTGTAAACAGAGTTATCTTCACTTGTAATTTCTACCTTATATCACTCAAACTGATTGTGCTGATTTCCCACCTGGAAGTCAGCACACTGCAGTGTCAACCAGTATACATTAATTTCTACACTCCTTAAATGTCTTCACGTTTGCCTAACACACCTTACAATAAATTACAGCATATATAAGATTTATCTGCGAACATTATATTCGGGGACCCAAAATGTTATTATGCTTAACCTCTTCTACGTACCATGCACTGGCTGCCTAGGCCAAGGCCAAGTCACCATCTAAATCCCTTTTTCAGTGAATCTGCTTTCTTCAATAGAAGAAGCATATTTAGGACATCTTTAGGCAGTATTTTACCTCTGCATATTTGCACTCTAATGACTTGAATATCCTCTCATCCCATAATTTAGGTGGCCATGGTGGAGTGCTTGCCCTTTGTGCTGAGCTAGCTGACTCTCAAAATGCTGGTGTTCTGCTTTTTTTAGAACTCGAAATTGCTTGACTTTTGAGAAAAGCATTGCAACACTGCTTTTTATAGAATCTTCCTTAGAACCAGATTTGTTATATTTTGTAAATGTCTTCTTATCCCAATCCTCTGTCGCCTCCAGCAGCAACTTCAAAACGCCATCCTGAAAACTTACAGGTGTTACCTGCGATTCAAAGAGAGCCATGAGCACTTTCTGTTTGCAGTGCTTCCTTTTGACCTCACCAGTAACTCTCAGCTGTTCATGAAGGTGATGACAGTGTTTGTTGCCCATCTGCGAAGGTCAGGGTAAGCAGTCTTCCCCTACCTGGCTGTCTGGCTGTTGCAGGCAAGCAACCACAGTCATTTGCTGACCACTTTCAAACTACGGCACACCTTTCTGACGTTGTTAGGGTTCTCAATCAATACACCAAAGTTACACCTGACTCCTTAGCAGGTTCCCTTCATCAAAGTTATCTTGAATACTGTGTGCTTTGAAGCCTTTCCTCCAGACCAAATACAGGACATTTAGGCTATAATCCTGATGTTTCAGCCTCTGTCTTAGGTCTAAGTGAGGGTGGCTCTGAGGCTTCTTGGCTTACTACCCTTCTGCATCCTGCTTGCTGTCCATGTCAGATTCCACATGCAAGCCTTGCAGTAGAACCTGCAGTCTTAGTGGAAACAGCACTAAGGGGACCTGTCAGATTCCATACAGGGTCTGAAGAGACTGCAAATGATCTGCAGTAATGGCTGCTCAACTACAATTGAAGCAGCAGCAGGCCCCTCTACCTACCACATCAGCATGCCGGAGCACTGCTTTTGAGTTTCTGGATCCAGTCTTGTGGGTTGGGATAGTCACAAGACAAGGAATCTGCTGATACAAAAAGTATCCACCAGAAAGAGTCATTGAAGGTAAGGAGAGGGCTGGCTCCAGGGCAGTATGACCGGTGTTGCCGCACTGACCTTGAGGGGGGGCACTGACCACTGTGGGGGTGATGTGTTTAGCAATAATGCACGATTTAAAAGTACTTACTACAGAGTCTTGTGCTCCAGCTCAGGCAGCATTACAAATTCCACGATAACTTGTGATTAATGTTCCTGCTAGAGAGAGAGAACAGAGTTTTGTCTGGTGGCAGTTTTGATTCGCCATAAAGTAGCGCAGAGGGTTAATATGCCTGCTGCGAAGAACAGATCCGTATTTTATGTGGACAGTTGAGTGGATTAGTAAAGCTAGTCATTACCAGCCCTTTAAAACAAATGAAATTCATGTTAGAGAGGGGCTGGGCGATGTGGTGAGGGAATCGGAGGAGGAGATCATGGGGCGCCAAACAAGATTGCTGCAGTGGACGCCAACAGCACTAGAGCAGCCCCTGGGTAAGGACCTTGTTCATTTGGCACCACGGACATTTTTTAGGAAGTTATAAACTCCCTTGAGTTCTTATTTTTAATACAAGTTCATTACTTCAATCCAGTTGAGTAATCTTTAGACCAGTGGCAGAGGACACCTGTTAATGATGGTAACTGTATAAAGATGTTGCTATTTGACACATGGTATACAGTGTGACTTTTTGAGCAGTAGGAACACAAAATAAGTTAGAATACAGCTATTTTCTCATTTTTCTTTTACATTTTGTTTTTAAATTATGGTTGCTTATACTTACCAATAGGCAGCAGTAGGCGGCTTGATCTGATAGTCTTACAGCCATGTCAAACATATTACATCTGTTTAATAAATGTATTCGTTTGGTAGTTTCACATGAAGGACAGATGTATACTGTATTGTCTGATGTTTATATAATGAACAGCAATGTAAAGTTGTTTTTTTGTAAAACAAAGAGTAATATTCCTGGGATGAACAATAAGAAGAATGAAACAGCATTGTTTTGCTTGTTCCATGGGTTGCAGGGTTGTGAAGGACCAAATAGAACATGATCAATTTAAAAGTATAGATGTTGATCATATCAAATACTAATATCCAAGTTTGCTGTTGATCACTTTTCTTCAAAACGGTGGTGTTTTGCTAGGTAATGAGCAAGGAAATTATTTTAGATCCATCTACAGACTTGATTCTGTCTCCATGTACCTTTTTGGCAAGTGGAATCATCAGAGAGATGGCTTATTACTGAGATGCCGAGCACCATTATAGACAGTGAGAGGTTTAACATCACGTGCCAGCACTGTTCCTTCACAGTGAATCCAAATGCATAGCTAAGAAGCTGTAGGAATATTAGTGGTATTACATGTGAAGAATAAAACTGAAGATTTAGGTGGTCATTACAACCCTGGCGGTCGGTGTTAAAGCGGCGGTAAAACCGCCAACAGGCCGGCGGTAAAAAAATTGGAATTATGACCGTGGTGGAAACCGCCAACAAAGACAGCCACTTTAACACTCCGACCGCCACGGCGGTGCAGACAAACAGCGCGGCGGTCACCGCCAACAGACAGGCGGAGGACAATGTACCGCCCACAGTATCACAACCTAACAATCCGCCACCTTTTCTGGGGAGGATTCACCGCGGATAAAAACACGGCGGAAACAGGCATTTCAAAGGGAAAACGCTCACCTCTACACACTCCACGAGGAAGGAGGGCACCATGGAGCCGGAACTCCATATTCTCCCTGCGATAGTCTTCCTGCTCATCTACGAGGAGCATCAACGCCGGCGGCGAAGACAACGGTAAGTACTGCACCTACGACATAGGGGAGGGGGAGGGAAAAACACAGGGACACACACAACCAACATCCCAACCCCCACCCGACCCTCATCCACTACAACACACACACCAATGCATATCCAAACATTACAGTAACAACCCCCAACCCCCCCAGGAAGAATGCAAAGACCAAAGGAAATGAGTTGAACCATTGTAATATATCAAAATACAGTAACCAAATATATACATGTATATATTTACAGTATATACACATTAAACAAAATATACACGACGATTAGTAGTGCAGGTAATGCACCATTCATTGTCCGTGGACCACTGGGCCCAAAATGCATGGGCAAGGCCCACACTAGATACTTGATCAAAACGGAGAGAACACTGCAGGGGCATCAGATAGAAATACAACAGGCCCCTCAGGGGGAAGGGAAGCGGGGGCACCTCAGCCGGATGAGTGCACCACGCCAGATCCACGAGGGGGCTCCATGCCCATTGATGTATCCTGGGGAGTGCAAAGCCACAGTCTCTCAAGTCTCTACAGTGGGTGGTTTGCCCACTGTACTATCCTGGGGAGTGCAAAGCCACAGTCTCTCAAGTCTCTACAGTGGGTGGGTTGCCCACTGTACCATCCTGGGGAGTGCAAAGCCACAGTCTCTCAAGTCTCTACAGTGGGTGGTTTGCCCACTGCTTTATCCTGGGGAGTGCAAAGCCACAGTCTCTCAAGTCTCTACAGTGGGTGGGTTGGCCACTGTACCATCCTGGGGAGTGCAAAGCCACAGTCTCTCAAGTCTCTACAGTGGGTGGTTTGCCCACTGCTTTATCCTGGGGAGTGCAAAGCCACAGTCTCTCAAGTCTCTACAGTGGGTGGTTTGCCCACTGTACCATCCTGGGGAGTGCAAAGCCACAGTCTCTCAAGTGGATGCATGTCTCCACTGGTTCTGGAGGGGGACTGGTGCCCAGAGTACTTCATCCTGTGCAGGACAGACGGAGTGGATGCATGTCTCCAGTGGTTCTGGAGGGGGACTGGTGCCCAGAGTGCTTCATCCTGTGCAGGACAGACGGAGTGGATGCATGTCTCCACTGGTTCTGGAGGGGGACTGGTGCCCAGAGTGCTTCATCCTGCCAAGGACAGACGGAGTGGATGCATGTCTCCACTGGTTCTGGAGGGGGACTAGTGCCCAGAGTGCTTCATCCTGTGCAGGACAGACGGAGTGGATGCATGTCTCCACTGGTTCTGGAGGGGGACTGGTGCCCAGAGTGCAGCACTCACCCCGTGACGGTCCCAGTTGCGTCACTGCCCCTGCTGCTAATGGGCTAGCGGTGCTCGCCTTGGCGGTCTTTGCCCTGTTCAGTGGTGCTTGAGTTTGCAGTTTCTGACCTGTTCAGCGGTGCTTGCCCTGTTCAGCGGTGCTTGCCATGGCAGTCTTTGCCCTGTTCAGCGGTGCTTGCCATGGCGGTCTTTGCCCTGTTCAGCGGTGCTTGAGTTTGCAGTTTCTGACCTGTTCAGCGGTGCTTGCCCCGTTCAGCGGTGCTTGCCCTGTTCAGCGGTGCTTGCCATGGCGGTCTTTGCCCTGTTCAGCTGTGCTTGCCAAGGCGGTCCTTCATTGCCCAGCAGGCTTGTGGCTGGCGGTCCTTCATGGGTCAGCTGGGCTGTGGCTGGCTGTGGCCTCCTGACCAGTGACGATTGGGCTGGCCTCCTGGGCAGTGACTCTGGTGGTGGCCTCCTGGCCATTGACGATGGGGCTGGCATCCTGGGCAGTGACTCTGGCGGTGGCCTCCTGGCCAGTGACGATTGGGCTGGCCTCCTGGGCAGTGACTCTGGCGGTGGCCTCCTGGCCAGTGACGATTGGGCTGGCCTCCTCGGCAGTGACTCTGGCGGTGGCCTCCTGGCAAATGACGATTGGGCTGGCCTCCTGGGCAGTGACTCTGGGGGTGGCCTCCTGGCCAGTGACGAATGGGGCTGGCCTCCTGGGCAGTGACTCTGGCGGTGGCCTCCTGGCCAGTGACGATTGGGCTGGCGGTGGCCTCCTGGGCAGCGGGGATGATGGCGGTCTTCTCCGCCGTGCTGCTCCTCCCAGACTTTGGAGATTTCTTCTGCCCCTTCCCCACCTTGGGAGGAGTCACAGCTGAGTCGACACTCCCCCCGGGACCCTTGTGAGCGGCTTTGCTGCCTGGAGTCTTTCCCCTCTCCCGCCGGGCACTGTCCAACTTCTGGTGCTTCACAAGGGGGGGACTGGCTGTGCTGTGGCTCCATGCCACACTGGCTGGCCTGGTGGGCGGTGCACTCCACATACCTGTAACAACAGGCACCACTGGTCCCGGAGATTTTTTGGCTGAGGTGCTAATACGGGACCTATGAGTTGGAGGGGGGGGGGAAGAGGTCAAGCTTGGCCAGGTACAGTTTCTTAGGAACACTGGGACGGGTAGCTGGAGGGGGTTTGGGAGTGGAGGAAGAGGTAGTGGTTGTAGGAGGTGTACGTTTGGTGACTTTGGGTGAAGGTGCATGCGCTGGAGGCTGTCGTTAGGTGGATGGCTGTTGGGTGGGTGTGTGCCTGCGTTTGTGTATCTTCGGAGGGGGCATCACAGACACACTGGGAGAGGACACAGGGGACGTGTAAATGGTAGTGGGGGTGGTGACTGCACATGAGCGGGGTGTGGTGGTGGGTGTGCTGGTGCGGGACGTAGTGGCTGTAGTGGTAGTGCATGCAGGTGAGAATGTAGACGAGACTGGGAGGGAGGAGGGAGACGACGAGGAGGGGGACACAGTGGAGGCAGTGGATGTTGGTGTGTCTGTATGTGTGTGATGCTTGCGTGAGTGCCTGTGGGATGTGTGGTGCTTATGTTTGCCTGAGCTTCCCTTGTGTGGTGAGGTGTGTGCAGGCTGGTCTGATGGTGTGGTTGGGATAGGCTGGGGTACAGGGGATTGGGTCTGGGTGGAGGAAGTTGGAGGGGGAGGCTAGAGACAGGGACAATGGCTGCCATCAGTGCTGAGGCCAGAGTTTGCAGGGTTCGATGAAGGGCAGCCTGACCAGAATGAATGCCCTCCAGGAATGCATTTGTGTGTTGCAATTCCCTTTCTACACCCTGGATGGCATTCAAAATGGTAGACTGCCCAACAGTGAGGGACCTGAGGAGGTCAATGTCCTCCTCACTGAGGGCAGCCGAGGTGGCAGGGGCTGAGGTGCCTGGGGCGAAGGTGATGCCCACCCTCCTGGGTGAGCGGGCACAGGGCGAAGGCTGAGGTGCTGCTGGGAGGGCGGTGCTGGTAGGGGGGGTGGCAGCTGTACCTGTAGCATTGGGGGGCACAGATTTTGCCGCCACCACAAGGGAGCTCCCATCGGAGGACGAGTCTGTGTCGCTGGTTGCAGATCCTGTGACCGCCGTGAAGCTCCCCTCGCCCTCCGTCCCACTGGTGTATTCCGAGTCCGTGGTGTGGCCCTCCATGGCCATGTGGGATGCAGCTCCCTCGTGCTCCGGTGCCACTGTACCTCCGCCTGATGATGCACACAAGAACAGGGAGACCACAAAAAGGGGGGGACGACAGAAGAAAGACAGGTTGAGTGCATGGCTTACCGCTACCGTTGGCGGACAATACAGACACAGTAGCCCCCTGCACTACGTCGCTCTACAGATGCAATTCCTGGGATATGGCCTACATGGCTATGGTCGACATCTGCACACATAGATGACACAGGGGCATGTATACCTGTACTTGGCACTCTACAGAGGTGGGGTGGGGTGCCACATGGCCTGCATTACGGAGGGGCCTAGCCTACGGAACTCGCCCTGGCCTAGGTAAACCCACAGCCCTCCTCCCCCACCCAGACACCTTCACTGCGCGCAAAGTCAGCTGAATTAGAGTGTACTCACCCCCTTGTGTCTGCTGTGATGCCCTCAAACACCCATCCAATTCAGGGTAGGCCACCGCCAGGATCCGGAACATCAGGGGGGTCATGGTGCGACGGGCACCCCTCCCACGTTGGGAGGCCATCCCCAGCTGAGCCTCCGCCGTCTTCTTGCTCCAGCGGCGAATGTCCTCCCATCTTTTACGGCAGTGGGTGCTCCTTCTGTGGTGGACCCCCAGGGTCCGGACGTCCTTGGCGATGGCACGCCAAATATCCTTCTTCTGGTGGGCGCTGACCTACATGACATGTAGAGGGGAAGAAGAGAAGTCATTACCAACTGCACCGTCTAACTGAGTGGCCCACATCCTTACCCTTGCCATGTGGCACATGCATTCACAGTCCTTCATGCAAGCAGAACTCTGCCCCCTTCCTTCTTACAACCAGCCCTCTCCACACAGGCATAGCCCATACAACGTGCTCCCTGTGTACTTACCTGTTGGTCTGGAGGACCGTAGAGTAGCGTGTACTGGGGGAGAACCCCGTCCACGAGCTTCTCCAACTCCTCTGCAGTGAAGGCAGGGGCCCTTTCCCCAGACGCACGAGCCATTGTCTCTTCCAGACCGAGGTCACAGCAGCACTTGCAGTGTAGGTCCTCTCCTGTCGAAGATCAGGTATTGAGTGATTGAACAGATAGAAAATGGCAGTCACGTCCGCGGCGGTGCGTACCATCACCGCCGGCGTACATCGTCATTGGCTCCTGGGACCCATAGGGTCCAATGTTAACCAATGCAGCATTGCACCACGGTCTTCGACCGCCTACCGCGACGGTGTACAACGCCAGCGCAGTTACCTCACATCCCATTGTCCCACTTTAGAGGTCAGGCAGCCGCCATTTCAGGGGCCCACATGGCCTAATTCACAACTGCGTCACACAGACCTAGGCCTTGTCGCACAACACAAATACAGGCCAGATTCTGTGTATGAATGGTGTTCTGTGTAGACTGTGGGTACATACCTCTGAGTTGTTTGACTCTGTGGTCGCTGTTGTCCTTCCTAGGCACCGTCCGCTGGGACATGTGAGGAGATGGCGGAATCCTCCGGTGTACCGACCGCTGGTGGACCTGTCGACAATGGAGGAGCGACATTTGATCCTCACCTACAGGTTTGACCGTGCCACAATCCAAGAACTGTGTGCCCAGTTGGAGCCAGACCTGATGTCAGCAATCCGCCATCCCACAGGGACCCCCCCTCAAGTGCAGGTGCTATCAGTGCTACATTTCCTTGCAAGTGGGTCCTTTCAAACAACAGTGGCCATGACATCAGGGATGTCCCAGCCTATGTTTTCCAACGTGTTGTCCAGAGTGTTGTCTGCCCTGCTGAAACACATGCGGAGCTACATCGTTTTCCCTCAGGTGGAGGATTTGCCTACAGTTAAAGGTGACTTCTATGCCCTTGGACATATCCCCAACATCATAGGTGCCATTGATGGGACACATGTAGCTCTGGTCCCCCCCCACAGGAGTGAACAGGTGTACAGGAACTGGAAGAGTTATCATTCCATGAATGTACAGATGGTATGTTTGGCAGACCAGTACATCTCCCAGGTAAATGCTATGTTCCTTGGCTCTGTGCATAACGCCTACATCCTGTGGAATATCAGCATCCCTTATGTGATGGGTCAACTCCAGAGGCACCGGGTGTGGCTATTAGGGGACTCTGGTTACCCCAACCTGTCATGGCTACTGACCCCAGTGAGGAATCCCAGGACCAGGGAAGAGGAACGATACAATGAGGCCCATGGGCGGACTAGGAGGGTGATCGAACGCACCTTCGGCCTCCTGAAGACCAGGTTCAGGTGCCTCCATATGACAGGTGGTTCCCTATTCTACTCACCAAGGAAGGTGTGCCAGATCATCGTGGCCTGCTGTATGCTTCACAACTTGGCATTGCGACGACAGGTGCCTTTTCTGCAGGAGGATGGTCCAGATGGCGGTGTTGTGGCAGCTGTGGAGCCTGTGGACAGTGATGAGGAGGAAGCAGAGGAGGAAGACATTGACAACAGGGACTCAGTTATCCAGCAATATTTCCAGTGACACACAGGTGAGAACACATTCCTGCCTACTACAAGTACTTTCACACTTCTACCTCTATCCTGTCTGTCGATTTCAACCAGTATATGGTAACTGAGTTGTACATTTCCATTACGGTTTCACAGGTGTGGTTTCCAACGTGTGTCATCTGCTTAGATTCCTCATGGACTTGAGATGTGTGACATAGGTATGTTGACATTACATTTGAGAACGCATTTTTTCACTGTCATTGCTAATACACATTTTTGAAATCACAGACTGACTCCAGATTGTTTTGTGCTTCAAGGGTGTTTATTTTAGTGCTCAATATTGGAGGGGGGTTGTCAAATGGTGAGGGGTGATGGTGGAGGAATGTCCATGGCAGAGTCCAGTCTATTAGTCTCACAGGTGCATTGTCCAAAGGGGCATAGGAAGTGGAGCTGGGGCAGTTCCAATATGGTCAGGGTTACACAGTGGGACAGTAGGATGACAATCGGGGTGGTCTCATTTCTTGGTGGGGGTCTTGGCATCGTGCTCTGTCTTGTTCCTGGATCTCAGAGACCGTTTGTGGGGTGGTTCTCCATCTGGAGGGGGTGGGGTGCTGGTGTGGTGGTCCTGTGGCAGTGCCTCCTGTCCAATAGCGCCGGCGGAGGTGGTGGGCAGTTCATCGTCCATGCTAGTGTCAGGGGCCCCTTGGAGTGCCACAGTGTCCCTCCTGGTGTTAAGTATCTCCTTCAGCACCCCTACGATGGTGCCCAGGGCGGTGCTGATGGTTCTGAGTTCCTCCCTGAAGCCCAAATACTGTTCCTCCTTCAGCCGCGGGGGCTCCTGAAACTTGGCCAGTACCGTTGCCATCGTCTCCTGGGAGTGGTGGTATGCTCCCATGATGGAGGAGAGGGCCTCGTGGAGAGTGGGTTCCCTAGGCCTGTCTGCCCCCTGTCGCACAGCAGCCCTCCCAGTTCCCCTGTGTTCCTGGGTCTCCGTCCCATGGACCGTGTGCCACTGCCACTGCCCCCAGGTCCCTGTTGTTGTTGGGGTGCTGGGTTATCCTGGGTTCCCTGTAGTGGTGGACACACAGCTGATTGACGTGTCCTGGGGACGGAGGTATGGGCCCGCTGGGTGGGTGCTGTGCTGGTGTTACCAGAGGGTGGAAGGTCTGTGGTGGCCTGTGACTGGGTGTGGGGAACCGACTGTCCCGAGGCCCACGATGGTTTGGGCTGGTCATCTGGATCCAGTTGGACAGAGCTGCTGTCATCACTGTGGGCCTCTTCTGTGGGTGGGGTGGAGATGTCTGGACCCTCCTGTCTGGTGACGTTGGGTAGTGGTCCTGCAGGGGTGTAAAAGCATGATTATTGCATCTGTGTGTGTCTTGGTGGGCAATGGGTGGGTGACCGTGTACCCCAGTGCAAGCACTCCTGTGTGGGGGCTTGTGTGATGATGGTTGAGAGGGGTGTTATGGGTATGTTCAGTGGGCATGCTTTAGTGATGGGTGTCCATGCTTTGTTGTGTCATGCAGGGCTTGGGGTTGGGATGGGTGGTTTGTGTTATTAGTACATTTGTGAGGAGTTGGAGTGATAGGGGAGGGGGCGAGGGTGGGGGTCTGTGATAGCATGCAGGTAGGGTGGGGGATATGATAGTTAAGATTTGACTTACCAGAGTCCATTCCTCCACCGACTCCTGCGAGGCCCTCAGGATGCAGAATAGTCAAGACCTGCTCCTCCCATGTTGTTAGTTGTGGGGGAGGAGGTGAGTGTCCACCGCCAGTCTGCTGTACCGCGATGTTGTGTCTGGAGACCACGGAACGCACCTTCCCCGTAGGTCGTTCCACCTCTTCCTGATGTCGTCCCGATTTCTTGGGTGCTGTCCCACTGCGTTGACCCTGTCGACTATTCTTCGCCATAGCTCCATCTTCCTAGCTATGGAGGTGTGCTGCACCTGTGATCCAAATAGCTGTGGCTCTACCCGTACGATTTCCTCCACCATGACCCTGAGCTCCTCCTCCAAGAACCTAGGGTGTCTTTGCCGTGCCATGGGATGGTGTAGGTGTTTGTGGGGTGGTGTATGTGGTGATAAGTGTGGTGATATGTCGTGGTGTGTGGTGTTTTGTGCGTAGAAGTAGTGTGGGTGATGGTGTTGAGTGCCTGTGGCTGCTAGTTTGTGGATGGTGGTGTCTCTCTCTGGCCTTCTTTCAGAATTTGTGGTCATAGGGGTTTGTGGGTGATGTGGGTGTGTGTTTTATATAGTATTGGGTGTGTGGGAGTGGTGTGTGTATGTGTATCAGGTGTGTGTATTTTGAATTGTCCAATGTGGCTGTGTTTTGTAAGGGTGTGTGTATTTTGAGCGCGGCGGTGTGCACCGCCAATGGAATACCGCGGTTGAAAGACCGCTGCGTGGATTCGTGTGTCGTGATAGCATGGGCGTATTTCTGTTGGCGTGACGGTGGAGGTTTTGTTTTTGCCAGTTTATCACTGACCTTTGGTGTGGTGGACTTGTGTGGGTGTCTGAATTTTGTTGGATTTCGGTATGTGGGTCATAATAGCTGTGGCGGAATTCCGCAGCAGGGGCAGTGTGTTGGCGGTCTTCTGCACGGTGGTAAGCGGCTTTTACCACCAGTGTTGTAATGACCCCCTTAGTGTTGTAACTTTCCCTGTTAATTCTGAGCTTATTTGATTATTTGTAACTTGCATGTTCTTCTACTTTTGGCAGTCACCTGTCAAATACCTTTCACATTCAAGTAAAGCAGAAATGTATTCTTATTCTTCTTTCTCTTACATCTGAACTAATACATCTCTTTACCACACCTAATTGTGTATGTTCAGAAGTGGTGAATAGAGGGTTCATTACAGATAGGAAAATCAGCCTACCTACATCAAACCTCTATTTTTTTACCTTCCTGTTCAAAATGTCATTGATTAGGCTGGGTGATAAATCAATTAATTTATCAACTGAGAGTGCAAGAATATATATCCTGGAAAGAAAAGTCCTTATAATAGGTCACCACTTGAACATCGTTCCCCATTGAGTTTATGTAAGCAGCTGTTTCGAGTGAAGAAATGGTGTCAACAAATCATTCTACTCTTGTTGGATACCCAACAATTTATTATGAATCGAGTGCTTTATTTAGAGGAAAGCGGTAATGAACATTGTCTTAGTCAGCCTCTACATCATTCCAGCATATGTTTAAGCGCCAAGTCAGCCAGTGTCATATTTTCTCTTGCATGTTTATATTGTATGGCGCAATAGGGACAGTGTAAGATCAGTGATGCGGGTAATCAGAGCTGTGCCTTTTGCAATTATATCCTCCTAGAGGGTGATCTGAAACACTTATTGTAAGACTAGATTAAATAAAGTCTGCCAACTAAACACAATGGGGGTCATTTTGACCTCAGCAGGTCTTTTTTGAAGACCGCCGAGGGACCGCTGTGCGGAAGACCGCCACTCGTGGCGGTTTGCCGCTTGGCCTATTATGACCGTTGGCAGCTCTCTGTCCTTTTACGGATGGAGAGCCGCAAACAGCCATACTGGCGGGTGGCGGGGAAGTGGAGGTTGCTCCACCTCCACCACCACGCCAACAGAACACCGCCCAGCGAATCACGTTCTGTGATTTGCCGTGGCGGTGTTCTGTTGGTGGTGTGGTGTCGGCAGAGCTGCCCCAATGGATCCCGTCCCCTCCCGGAGGATCGTCGGACGAGGTAAGTCGATCGTCCGTGGGGGGGGGTGGGTATTGTGTGTTGTGTGGGTGCATGGGGGTGTGCGTGTGTGTATGTAGAGGGGGGTGTGAGTGCGTGTATGCTTGTGGGGATGTCTGTATGGATGTGTGCGTGTATGTTTGAATGTGGGTGTGCGTGTCTGCCTGTGTGTGTGAATGTAGGCATGTATGTCAGCGTGTGTGCGTGTAAATGTGTAGGTGGTGCCTGCGTGCGTGTCGTGTGGGTATGGGTGATGTGATGTTGGGGGTCGGGGTGGGAGGGGGGCCCTGCCACCTTTGGGGGGTGGCAGGGGTTGTGGGGGGTGTAGGGGAGGGAGTCGGGGTGGGGGAGACCCCTATCAGTGCCAGGGAAGGAATTCCCTGTAACTGATAGTGCTTACCGCCATGGATTTCATGGCGGTTCAAACCGCTGGAAATCCACGGCGGTATGCCGGGTCCAAATACTGCTGGCGGTTTAGTGATGGCCACCGGGCTGGAGACCCAGGTCTCCAGCCCAGCGGTCGTCTCCGTCCCGGCGGGCGGAACGGAGAACCGGCGGATAACCATGGCGGTAACCGCCATGGTCATAATTCCACAAAGTAAGACCGCCAGCCTGTTGGCGGTCTTACCGCCGGTTCTCCGCCTTCCGCCAGGGTCGTAATGACCCCCAATATCTCTAATATCAAAATATCGATCCCACTCTTGTGCGATTGTCATTTGGGGTTACTGAGGTGTTTCTGAGCAAATGACTACATCAAAAGGCTGACTAGTTCAAATCCGAGAGTCTCCCTTAAAGTTTTCCATACTTTGGAGAGACCTTAGGGCTGTTTTGAGCAATACATTGTGGAATACGTCTTTTCATATGGACAAGCCGGACAGAGTTATTGCTGTTCATTGCAAAGAGGTTTAGAGCTACAAGAAGCGACCACTACCTCATTGTCTCCTCTCTGCTAGATAGCAGATCCGGGATTGTAGTAGTCATTACTGGTGTTACTGTGTGGCAAGGGCTCATTGTTCCCCAGCTATTGCTGGTTTTAGCAACCCACACTAGTGGCAGGGGGTGATTTCCCTTGATTGAAATAAGGCCTACGGTACCCTTGCTATGCAAATGTGGTGATGAAAGTTTGGACTGGACTGCCGCTCCTGCGAATACCTTGCTAGCACCAGTCAAGTTATTAAAGTAACAAGATTGGGGTGCATGAGTTGAGGGGTTGTGGAAACCTCCAGGCATGTTGATGTGACATGCTCATTTGCAGTCAGTGGTTTACAACATGACATCTGCTGTTCTTTTCTGATTCCATTTTATAGTTGGGCTTAAGAACATCAAATTGATGTGTAAGTTACTTCTCTTTTCCCACTCTCTTATCGATCCTGTCAAATTCTCCTTTGCCTCCTCATTCGATGTAAAATATAAAATATATTTTATGGTATTGTTTTACTACTTTTCACTGCCTGGTACATGTCTATATTTTCAAACCTGATATTTGGTAATGGTTTTGACACCATTTTTTTCTCAAAAAATTCAACATTCATGTGATTGAAAAGTTCCAAATATTGCAGTATTCGTTTGCAAAGGTATATCCTGTGATTTTCTTTCTTTGTTATTATTATATTCACATATTGTAGCCCTGCGTATCAGACAAAATTACTGAAACTCACAAAACTAATAAATTAACCTAAGCACGATGAACACTGACACCTAAGCACACATTGCCAAAAAGAAACCGGACGGTATTTCATGGACAATACATCTCACTTCTTATTCAGTAGTGCTATTACTGCTCTTGCTTTGCACTCCTCAGCAGGAAAGGAACACTTCTTACTTGTTCTTACCCTTTCTTTCCCCACGAGGCAGCTATTGAAGATGACTATTGCTAGACTGTCTCCTGCAGCTATAAGTCTCTTCCTCCTGCTGGGAGGATGCTTTCTGGGCTGTGCTACCAGCAGATTGCTTACTTGTTCCTCTTGACTCTGCTGGAGTGAAGTGAACAGGAAATATAAGAAATACGTGCTGGGCTCTTCTGAGGCTGCTGTCAGGATACTTCAATTCGATTTCCTCAGAAGCAGAAGATAACTCCTCAGTCCCGACCCGAGCTACTCTCAACGAATATTAATCCTTCGTGCTGAGTACCCCGGAGGGGGAAAGGGGAATGGGATGGTAGAGAGACTGCCACAGAGATGATGAACGCCAGTACTCAGTCTGCCTCTTCACATCTAAGATTCGATACAGCACCTGCAAGAGTCACAGTCGCAATTACTAGGGACATACAACATCAGTTTTTCTCTTTCTACTCTCAACACTTAATTCTCTTTAATTCTATTATTTCTTCACTCACCCTGAGTTCTCTGTAGCCTTGCTTCTCTCTATAAATGATAGCTCTTCTTAAAAAATGCTTATTACTGATTCTGGAAGAACTTCTCAACCTTTGTTAGAAATTGGTTTTATGTTGCTATATATATATATATATATAGTTGGTGATAATGCGTTCTTCAAATCAGCTGATGTTATTTAATTTCTCCTGTCTTATTGTGACTTCTGTCAATACTTGTATTTGTAAATGCTTGTTTATTAAAGTTCGTTTCTCCTTTCTTACTTTAACATTTGTTGATAACTTGTATTTGTAAATGCTTGTTTATTACAGTTAGTTTCTCCTTCCTTACTTCGACATCTGTCTTAGATTTTGAGTCTTTTGAATTCCTTTGTGTCCAGCCAATTGATCGTCATGATAAGCCTGAAGAATTTTTTCTTGCAGCTCCACAGTCGGAACATACAGTGCACCTTTAAAGTATGGCAAACCTTTTTTGATTTCTCTTCCTTGGCCTTCTTTGGACCACTTCAGCATTCCTTCGAATGTTAAGTTTTCTTGAATTTCTTTGGTTAAATTTTCATACAATATGGCAGATATGAACTTCTATTGTGGAATAATCAATTATTTTTCTGGAGGCTCTTTACCTGCACCGGTATCAATTCGAGATAGAGCATCTGCCTTCCCATTTACTTTTCCTGGTCTGAAAGTGATAACAAAATCAAAGTCTGCAAAATATAGGGACCAACGCAGTTGTCTAGCTGTTAGAGTTCGAGCTGATTTTAAAAACTGTAAATTTCGGTGGTCCGTGTAAAAGGTCACTTTATGCTTAGCTCCCAAAATGTAATGCCTCCACTCATGAAAAGTTTCTTTGACTGCCAATAGTTCCTTATCCGCAATTTAATAATCGATCTTTGGTGGTGTTAATTTTCGAGAGAAATAGGCCACTGGATGTAATTGACCTGTATCTTTATGACGCTGGGAAAGGATACCTCCTATGGCAACATCTGAAGCATCTGCCTCCACATAATATGGCTCATCTGGATTGGGGTGGAGCAAGATTGGAGCTGAGACGAAGGAATTCTTCAAAAAATTAAAAGCATTTTCAGCTTCTTTTGTCCACTCAAACTTCACTCCTTTCTTCAACAATCGAGTAATGGGTGTAACTGTTTGAGAAAAATTGGATATGAATCTTCGATAAAAATTAGCGAACGCCAAGAAACTCTGGATCTCTTTGACATTGCAAGGAGAAGGCCAATGTTGCACTGTCTTTATCTTGGCAGGATCCATACTAACTCCTTCTGGTAACAAAATGAATCCTAAGAACTCAACTCGTTCCACATGAAATGCACACTTCTCCAATTTTACATAGAGATGGTTTTCTTGCAACCTTGTGAGGATGGATCGAACATGGGAAATGTGCTCCTATAGATTGTCGGAAAAGATTAAAATGTCATCTATATAAACCACGGCAATCCGGTCGAGGAATTCTCGTAATATATCATTAACGAAATGCTGGAAGGCCGCGGGAGCATTGCATAACCCATAAGGCATCACTTGATATTCAAATAATCCGTATTGAGTCCGAAAAGCGGTTTTCCATTCATCCCCTGAAGCCACTCGAATCAAATGATATGCTCCTCGCATGTCCAATTTGATGTAGATTCTAGCATTCTTTACTTGATCTAATAAAACTGACACTAAAGGCAGTGGGTATCGATTCTTGATGGTAACCTGATTGAGGGCTCGATAATCAATGCAAGTTCGAAGACTCCCATCCTTCTTTGGTATGAAAAATAGTGGGGATGACACTGGAGATTCAGAAGGATGAATAAAACCATTAGCAAGATATTGATCCAAATACTCCTTTAAATGTTGATTCTCTGCTTCGGTCAATGCGTATATTCTGCTACATGGCAATATCGCACCTGGCTCCAGTTCAATTTTGCAGTCGTAGGGTCGATGTGGTGGCAATTTCTCAGCCTCCTTTTCATCAAAAACGGCGACTAAATCCTCATATTCTTTTGGGATTTCTGCTGTCTTTAGTGCACAGATCATTGAAGAGTGTGATGATAAACAGGCCGCTTGGGACTTGGTGGACACTTCCACTCCATCATGAAAGCAATTCTCTTTGCAGTAAGAGGAATTCATCTTGATCGTTCTTTTGCTGCAATCAATTTGTGGATTATGTTCTGTAAGCCAAGGCAGACCCAAAATGAGTTGAAATTGTGGAGCATCTATCAAATTAAAGATTATCTGCTCCTGATGTCCACCAAAACCTTGCATCTGAATTGGTTCGGTCTCATGGGAAATGGGTCCTAAAGAAAGATTGGTTCCATCCACAGCTCTTACTACTTCCAAAGTAGATTTCTTGATAAATCGAATACCCATTTTACGAGCGTATTTGATATCACAGAAGTTGCCCGTAGCTCCAGAGTCTATCATAACTGAGATCCCTTGAATTTCCTTCTCAAGGGTCTTAACTGATACTGTTTGTACCAAATGTGGCGCTGCGGTTTGTAAGGTATTCGCCACTCGTTGATCTAAAGGAGTTGTCTTGGGTTCTGCTTTCATCAGGGCAACTCCCTCTACTGATGAAGCTGGCCTTTTCCCGACTGAAGAGCTTTGGGTTTCTTGGGACAGTTTTTAACAAAATGCCCAGATGCACCGCAATATAAACATAGTTGATTCCCTCTTCTTTTCTCTTTTTCTTCCTTAGATAAAGGACCTCGGATGGAACCAATTTGCATTGGTTCTTCTATTGTTATCCCTTCTCCGGCTCTCGTATGATCATTTCTTACACAATCAATTCTCAGGGGAAATGGTCGATACTCTCTTCTCTTTTCTGCTCTTCGTTCAGTTAACCGGTGGTCAATCTGTAACACAAGATCAATTAACTCCGAAATTTCGGTGGGTCTATTTGGAACTTGTGCTAAGGCATCTTTCAATTAATCTCTCAGTCCACGATAAAATATGGCGGCTCTTTTTGACTCCGGCCAGGCAGTCTCTACAATGAGTTTATTGAAATGAGCCAGATAGGCTACTAGATCTTTATTACCTTGCCTGATTTCCAGTAGTTCATTGTCAGTGGCTTGAGCTGCAGTTCGCCGATCAAATATTCTTAAGAACTCTTCCTTGAAATTTTGGAAATTATATAAAACAGGATCATTTCTGGAAATTATTGGCATGGACCATGCGGCCGCATCTCCTGTCAGATAAGACAATATAAATGCCACTTTGGACTGGTCTTTGGAAAAAATGACTGGTCTACATAAAAAATGCAATGAGCATTGGGTCAGAAAAATCTGCGCCTTATTTGGATCCCCACCGAAGCGCTCGGGTTGAGCCAAAGGAATAATAGGGGAAACCGCATGAATTACTTGAGTGGATATACCTGCAGACTGTGAAGGGCTAGGGATTTGTGAAAACACAGATTCATTTGATTTAGCGGTGTTCCCTAACTCATTTATTCGCTGTTTTATTTGGACTGTTTCTCCTATGGTGTTATTTAATTGTTTCTGTAACCCTTCCAAAACGGTGGCTAATGCTTTTATATCAATTCCTTCTGCCATTCTGCTCAGGAGGAAATCTGTTTTTTCCCTAAAATTAGGGTGATGGCACTTCAATCTGTCAGGATACTTCAATTCGATTTCCTCAGAAGCAGAAGATAACTCCTCAGTCCCGACCCAAGCTACTCACAACGAATATTAATCCTTCGTGCTGAGTACCCCGGAGGGGGAAAGGGGAATGGGATGGTAGAGAGACTGCCACAGAGATGATGAACGCCAGTACTCAGTCTGCCTCTTCACATCTAAGATTCGATACAGCACCTGCAAGAGTCACAGTCGCAATTACTAGGGACATACAACATCAGTTTTTCTCTTTCTACTCTCAACACTTAATTCTCTTTAATTCTATTATTTCTTCACTCACCCTGAGTTCTCTGTAGCCTTGCTTCTCTCTATAAATGATAGCTCTTCTTAAAAAATGCTTATTACTGATTCTGGAAGAACTTCTCAACCTTTGTTAGAGATTGGTTTTATGTTGCTATATATATATATATAGTTGGTGATAATGCGTTCTTCAAATCAACTGATGTTATTTAATTTCTCCTGTCTTATTGTGACTTCTGTCAAGACTTGTATTTGTAAATGCTTGTTTATTAAAGTTTGTTTCTCCTTTCTTACTTCAACATTTGTTGATAACTTGTATTTGTAAATGCTTGTTTATTACAGTTAGTTTCTCCTTCCTTACTTTCGACATCTGTCGATAACTTGTAGTTGTAAATGCTTGTTTATTTAAGTTCGTTTCTCTTTTAAACTCTATTTTGGTTTATTACCATTGAATTTGTAAATGCTTATTTGTTAACAGTTCGTTTCTCCTTTAAACTTGGCCTTTGTTTATAACCTTCACATTTGTAGATACTTGCTCTTTTAAAGTTCATTATTTCTTTGACTTTAATATCTTAAACAAGAACCTTGTAAACATAAGGTTAATTCATACATTAACTCTGTAGCCTTGCCGACTTCCACAGGAACGGTCTACTATCAAACTCTTTGAATAAACCTTGACAATATTTATCTGTTTTCTGTAATATAATCTTCAAATGTAATTTTACCTCACAGGAGTTTCTGTTCTGAAGCGCGCTCTCTCTCCACACAGCTGATTCCTGTCAGACCTCAGTTGAAGTGCAAGGCTTCCAGCTGGAGAGCTCGTAACCTAGCAACCAACCGATTGCAAGACTAGAACTGTAACTAACCTTCAGGACTCACAGCGGCCATCTTGGATCTTCTCTTCTTGATTCTTCCTTTGAAATAAGCGCAAGATTACTCTGCAAACCTTCTTCCAGTTTGGGCTTTGCTGTCTCCACTGAGGATATCTATTTGCTTTTCTCATGCACTTCTTTGATTTGACTTGGCAAGTTTGTGTGGTCATGACAGCTGCGACCTCCTTCAGGGTAGGACCAGAGCTCAAGGTTAGTTGGATTGTCCCACCAACATTCTCTACATTAGGCTAAAGTATCCACTGCGGTCATGCCCCACATCGCTACCTCCTCCATTCCTTCCTGGTATGATACATGTGTTGGACAGTTGCAACACTCTTAACCAGATTCCAGCAACAAGATCACTCAAGACAAAAGAATGCTTGTCTGATAAATTTCTAGTAATGCAGTTCATGGTTATGGGTCAAAGGTCTTGGGTCTGCAGACCGTGTCTGCATCAGTACAGTAGAAAGAGTCTCAACTGCTGTGACATTACCACATAACAGTGCCAGCACAGCCATTGATTTTTCAATTCCACCACATCATGCTATTGTTTTATGCTGTAACACAGTCGCACTGCACCGAAAGGGCATAGCAGGAACAAAGTATTCGCTCAGACCTATCATCTTTGCATATCCTACATGAGAAAAAATACTAGCCATAGGAGCCATGAAGGCTACACTTTCCCGTGGCTTTCAGAGCCTATAGAGAGTGCTCTGAGGCATCATAGACTCTAAACGCTCCTCTTTAAGAGAATGTGGTCACTGCACTTCTGTTTGATGTTCCCGGGTTGCCCCTTTACCAGCACTATTTTCAGATCCATTGCAACATTTTCTTTCACCAGACGTCAGCTGGCCTGACTACGTGTCTCAAATGATGCTTACTACATTCATGGGTATAATGTAGGCCTCTGCAGCTCTGAGGTACAGAGTAGCGCCCTAACCGTCCATGGGGACCTAATCCTCCAAGCAGGCCCTATTCAGCCAGAGGCCAATGAATATCTGTAAGATATAGGAGACTCGGGGACCCTTATCACCTTCTGTAGAGGTCCCCGTCATTTAGAGTTACCCACACTGATTACATTTAAAATTTCTGTGTCAAACCATGTCATAAATGAACTTTACATGCCGAACTGGATCACTTTCCATTATATTGAAGTGCTCCTGGGACCAGAATCATAACGTTCTTCCCATGACATCAGAATTCCAGTTTGGGAAATGTATCAGTGTCGGGCTGCACTTATCATCATTATGTGTGCTAATCTTGTGTGTTATTAATATTTTTTTGTAGGTGTGTTTATAGATCTGCATAACTGGATGTGCTACTGGTTCGTTACACATGTTAAATGTGACGTGATCTGCAGCGCCTACAACACACTTTTTCATGCTGCGCACCCCCTCATGTAAAAAGAAATACACTAGGGCCCTCCAAAAAGCAACTATATTTTTTCACAATTATTCTATAAAGTTGGCAGATTTAAACATATTTAATAGTTCAAGCATTGCAGTTATGCTCACTTTTTCCTTTTAAAATTGAAAATACATGGTTGCCAGCATGCTACAGGCAGCCTGGTTTCCCTTTATCTAAAATATGGGCGGGACTTTAAGGGCTATTTGGAGCCGCCATCACCCACCCCTTTCGACACCTTCTCCCAATCAGGACATGAGTGTCAAGTGTTGTTATGATGGCCATTTACAGAGTGCAGTGGTTGTTTTCCACTACAAAAACTGCAATGTTTTCAGCGTGAAGCTCCTCTTGGCCAGTATCTGGAGATCCACCCTTAAAATCAATTAAGGGACCCCATGGGTGCCTGGCTCCTGACCTCTGGTCTTTGAAGAATGCAATCAAATACCTAATTGCCAGGATGCTGACGGCATCCTGGTCTACCTTTATCAGCAATATGGGGAGGGTCTTTGAGGGCTGTTTTGTGCCCCTTCCCTGGCTACACCCACTGACACCTACTCCCATTCAGGACGTGAGTGACAAGAGGTGTTATGATGGCCTATTACAGAGTGCTACTTGTTATTTTTCACTAAAAACACAGCACTGTTCTCACCGTGATGCATATTTTGGCTAGCCACCAGAGGCCCACCACTGAGATCAATTCAGGGCCCCGTGTGTGCCCAGCCCCACACCTCTGGCCTAGAATCAGAGTAGATGCTTGACAATTGCAAGACTTATTTTATTGTCTTTACATACATACATAGGTGCAGAAAGCCGCTGGGGATTCTTTTAGAAATGTAACCTGGCAGTGTGTGTTTAATCAGTCATTCTTGGGTCAATAGTACATATACTCATGTTCTGACACGTTGAGGTATGTTCATTATGTAATACTTTTTTGGGAGTTTGGTTTGGTTTGTAATGCAGTCAGACAAAGAGCCGATACTGAATGAGTGAGTAGGCCATTTATAAAGAGCACCACACCCCAGGCACTAGTTGGCAAACCTCCTGAAATACATTTTTCATGCAGTGCATCCTTTCTGTTACAATCGCTACTCAACCAACTGGAATAACTAGTACGTACTTGCTGCCTCCTAATCTCCCAAACCTTTCTATTCATGATTTCCTTCTGAGGCAACCTCTAAAACATTAACAATGACCCCCAAAACACATATCTTTCACGAGCAGTATGTTATGCTATTATGTTACATCACGTTTACTAGTAAAGAGAAAATGTCACCCAGGAGGGTATCATGTCAATGAAGCAGGAGCTGTATGGGCTGATACAGGATCAGGACTAGGTCAAGAGCAAGGTTTTCAGTTTCTTGTGGAATTCAAGAACTGAGGAGGAGGCTCTGATGTGCAGTGGCAGTTCGATACAGACTTTAGGAGTGAGGTAGGAGAAGGTATTGCAGCCAAATCTGAATCTGCATATGCAGGGGGTATGTGTGAGTAGGAGACTAGCTGAGTGGAGGTGTCTGGTAGGTTTGTGAAAGTTTATGCAATGCTGTGTAAGAATTTGTATGTATGCATGAGGAGTTTAACGGGTACTCATTTATCGACTGGAAGCCCCTAGGGCTCTTTGAGGTGTGGGTGATCTGAGTGTAGGGTGGGAGGTTAAGGATGAGACTGGCTGCATGGTTTTGTATGATCTGGAGTCTTTTGGTCAGTTGAGAGTTGATCCCAGCATAGAGTGCTTTGCTGTAGTCCAACTTGCTAGTAATGAGGGCTTGGGTCAAAGTTCTGCCAGTGCTGGTGAGGAGCCATTTGAAGATCTTCTTCACCATCTTGAGTGTATGAAAGCAGGAGAGAGGGACTGCATTTGCTCGGTGTGTCATAGTGAGTTGGTTGTTGATTACTATTCTGATGTTCTTTAGATGGCTTGCTTTTAGAGGTGTGGGTCCAAGTTTGGCAGGCTACAAGGCATGGCCACAGAGTATTGTATGGTCTAGAGTCTTCAGGCAATTGATATTTGAATCCAGAATAGAGTATGCTTCTATAGTCAAATTTTCTGGTGATGTTGGCTTGTTTGACAGTTTTGTGAGTGTTGGTGGGAACGTTTTTGAAGATCTTATTCATTCGTGACTGTCTGGAAGTAGGAGACACAGACTGCATTCACTTGCCTGGTTGCGATGAGTTGGTTGTCAATTATTATTCTGAGGCTCTTTTTGTGGTTTGCCGGGAGGGTGTAGGTCCAAATTTGACAGGCCACCAGATGGAGTATCAGAGCAAAGTGGCTTTGCTGAAGATCAATACTTGTGCTTTGTTTGTGTTTAGATCCCCAAAGCCCCCAAGCTCTTTCATGATTTTATGAGCTTGTGGTCTTTCTGCCTGCACTTCTTGTACACTGCCAATTCCTGATCTGAAATGCACGTCATAGGAACGGTTTGATAAAGCAAAAGCAATTACTTCATCATTCTTTCATCCCCAACCAATTCCTTACCTGCTGAAGTGAACCCATCTCTTTCGACAGAAGGCTGCAGCCATGGCCTCCTTGCATACAAAAGGCTAAACTCCATGCTAAACTCCATGCTGTAACTCCTGCTTTTTGTGTGATGGAGAAGGCACAGTCCTCTTACCCGTCTAAGAGACAGTAGAGGTGGTGTCTGTAAGTGAGGGAGCATTTACTGCAGTCATCCAGGCAAACTTTCAGGGAATGTCTCTAAGGTTCACGGTTCAAATTTGCAGTCCATACATGTCTGCTGACCTTGTTTTTTTGGTATATTGGTGTAGGAACTTGGGGCCAGATGTATCAAAGGATTTTGCATTCGCAAACGGTGCAAATCGGTAAATTCCACCATTTGCGAATGCAAAATCGCCTTTCACGATGTATGAAAGGCATTCGTAGTGCAATACTAAGGAATCACCAAAATAGCGATTCCTTACAATTGCGATGAGATACTTTGAATCACATACTGCGATTCGCAAAACCCGATTCGCATTGCAATGCATCAACCAAACGCAAATTGCGATTTTTCGCAAAATGGGTTTATGCACGTGCAATTTACCACAAATTGAAATCAGGTGGTAAACAGGTGCAACCTATATAAAGAGGCCCAGAATGACTCAGCCTCTTTGCCACAATGGCTGCACTCAACGTCATGACGAGGAGGATGAGGATCCTGGCAGATTTGAAGAGAGGGAGGAGGAGACAGGGTGCGCATTATTCTTTTTGACCAGACAGAGGAGGAGATATTTGATAAGTACAGGTTAAACTCAGCCATGATACTTGACTTGATAGCTGATCTACAACCCCTACTGCAGCGAAACACACACAGGACCAATAGCATACCCACCCATGTGCAGATATTATGCTCCCTGCACCTCTTAGCCTCAGGGAGCTACCAAGGGGTCATAGCAGCAGCTGGAGGTTTCTCACATAGGGGGTCATTCTGACCTTGGCGGTCTTTTCGCAAGACCGCCGAGTTACCGCTGCGGTGAAGACCGCCAACCGCGGCGGTATGCCGCTGTGCGCATTCCGACCGCTGGGAGCGTTCCGCCGGAAAACCGCCAGCAGCCACACTGGCGGTCGGCGGGAAAGTGGAGACTGGTCAACCTCCACCGCCACGCCAGCAGAACACCGCCCACAGAATTACGACCCACATATCTGTGTGGCGGTCTTCTGTTGGCGGTCTTCTGTTGGCGGTCACCTCCCCATGGCTCCTGTCGCCTCCCGGAGGACCAACGCACAAGGTAAGTTGATCGTCCGTGAGGGGAGGGGGTGGGGGGGTGTTGTGTGATGTGTGCGTGCATGGGGGTGTGCGTGTGAGTGTGTAGAGGGGGTGTGTGAGTGCGTGCATGCGGGCGGGGGGTGCTGCTGTGCCTATGGGCAATGTGTGTAGTTCGGCGGGTGCGCATGTCGGCATGTATGTGTGCGGGTATGTGTCCCCGTTGTGTATGTGTGTGTGTAGGGGGTGTGTATATGTGCATGTTGGGGGTGTGTGCATGTCGGGGTGCGTGTATGTGCATGTCGGGGTGGGGGTGGGGAGGGGGTTCGTACCACCTCTGGGGGGTGGCAGGGGGGTGGAGGGTGTGGGGGGAGGACTCGGGGGGGCAGTGTGGGGTGGGGGAGACCCCTATCAGTGCCAGGGAAGGAATTCCCTGGCCCCGATAGTGCCTACCGCCATGGTTCGCATGGCGGTTCCCGACCGCCAGAAACCGCGGCGGTAAGCAGGGTCATGATACCGTTGGCGGTCTTGGGTCGACCGCCGGGCCGGAGTGCGCAGACTTCAGCCCGTCGGTCATGACCGCCGTGGCTGTCGGAGTGGGGAAGTGGCGGTCGATCGCGGCGGTGACCGCCGCGGTCAGAATGCCATTTTTTTGACCGCCGGTCTGTTCGCGGTCCGACCGCCGCCTCTCCGCCGACCGCCAAGGTCAGAATGAGGGCCATAGTGTGCTTTCACGTTTCTTCAATGCATTCCTTAATGCCATGCTTAGCAAAATCCATCTGCACATACGATTCCCCAACACCTCACAGGATTTTCAACAAACCAAATTCAAATTCTACCAGATAGCCCAATTCCCACGTCATTGGCTGCATCGATGGGACACATGTAGCTATCTGTCCAACATCTGCCACAGAGTATGTTTATCGGAACAGAAAGAGTACACATTCCATCAACATACAAGTCATAAGCAATGCCTCTAATGTTATAACGGATCTTGTGGCCAGATACCCAGGAAGCACACATGACTCCTACGTCTTCAGGCACAGTGGAATACACACAAGACTACTTGCTGGGGAGTTTGACGAAGGATACCTACTTGGTAATGTAATAGTTGACAATGTCACCTTAATGTCTATGTGATGTCACAGATAACAATTCCTCATTTTACTCTCCTGTCATTCTAGGAAACAGTGCATATGCAGTGCGGTCCTTCATCCTAACACCTTATCTGAATCCTGCCACGCCAGGCGAAAGGAGGTACAATGCAGCACACAGGACGACACGCAGCATTGCAGAGAGGACCTTCGGCCTGCTGAAGAGCCGTTTCTGATGCCTTCACAAGAGTGGTGGTGCACTGCAATACAGCCCTGCAAACACCTGCAAAATCATGGCCACATGTCCTATGTTGCACAACATCGCAACAACGAGGGGCATACCAGTGGAACCCACAGAGCCTGACTCCGATGAGGATGACAATCCCGTGCCACCCCTTCAGCCAGCAGACAGAAGCAATGCAGCAGAGGGCAGACAAAGACGTGCTGAGATCACGCGCAACTATTTCTGATGTAAGTAATGACAACACACGCCAACGTTTATGTATTGCTGTAGGTAGCATCTTTATTGCCTTGACTTTAGGTAATATAAGTGTGAATAGAACATAGGTAAGCAGTATACATAAACAGGTCCTAGTTACAGTGTCACACTATTAGCATCATAGTATCACTGCATTGCTACATGATATGCAAGTCCCCTGTATCTCTCAACATTACTTTCTACATCCACGCACTCCACTTGAGTGCTCAGTGGTCTCAGTGGCACCTCTTGTTGCGAGTTCAGAGACAGAACTGTGTCTGGTACTGCGACGCCTAGGATCCATCACAGGGGCTGTGAGACTGCTGAGCCTAGAGAGCTCCTCACTATTCCTACCACCCAGTTTGCTGTTTGTAGCATTCCGGGCTGTCTGCATTGTCTCCAGAACATTGGTGATTAGCACCAATCCTCATGCAACGTCCCGACTGCAATGTGCCATCTCCACCTGCATGCCCACAGCATGCGGACACCAAAGCAGTTGTGGTAGTGAGCCGATTGACTGATCTGCTGAACCCATCCAACCTGCCCATCAATTGGTGATGCCGCCTACGGTGGCTGACGTGCTCCTGCTGCATCACAGTGCAGAGTTCCCTAATGGCATTTGTCATCTCCCTTGCGTGTTCTGCTGCCGTTTGCTGTCCCTCATGCAGCTTGCACATGTTGTCATTGTGAGACTCCAACTGCTTCTGCATTGATCCCATGTTGTCATTGAGAGACTCAAACTGCCTGTGCATTGATCCCATGGTATGATTGATTGACACCAACTGACTGTGCACTGACTGTGTTTACATTGCAGGCGCTGCACTTTCAGCGTGGAAGCTTCAAGGCCACCAAACAGTGATGGGCCCTCACCTTGCTCTGTGCACTGTCTGCCTTCTTTGCAATGCCTCCTGAGGGCAGGGACTGCTGTCTGTGGGTGCTTCTAGCCTCTGGGGGTGGCGTAGGTACTTCTTCCGGCAATTCATCGAAGTCCAGGTTATACTCAGGGAGGGGTAGCACTCTTGCCCTGTGTCTAGTTGGTGCTTGTATGTTGTATTCACTGGTGTTTGAGTCAGACTGTGGCTGTCTTTCGCAATCCCCCACATTTCCACCTTCTGCTGCGTCAGGGCCCGGATTATCTGCAACAACAATGCGCAGCATGTCATTCTTGGATATGTAATCTCAAAGTTAGGTAAAATAATAAAATTCACCCTGGCATTGTATCTCTGAAAGTCTTTTGTGTTGTATATGTGTTTGGTTTTACACTACGTTGCTATTTATGTGGTAGATGCACTTTAGGGGTGTGGACTACCACTCCCATAATGCATTGTTGTGTTGTCTGTAAAATGTGGCATGGACTACTTATCACACTGCATAGTGCCATAGCTATTTTCTAAGGGGCATATGTACATGCACATATGGGGAATCACATCATTACTTGCCTTACCCTTGCTGGTGCTGGGTGTGCCTGAGGTGTTAATGTCAGTGACACCACTGACAGCTTCAGGAAGCAGTGTTGCCTCTACCATGTCTTCCATTGGTGTGGAAGGTGTCTGGGTGGGTGGTCCTCCTCCAATGGTCCTTGCCTCCTTCAGCCTGCTTGCTACCCTCTCTTTGGCACGTGAACGCAAGTCGTACCAGCGCTTGCGTATCTCCTCGATGGAGCGCTGCGCAACACCCACTGCGCATATTTTGGTCTGAATATCTGTCAAAATGTTTCTCTTCTCACTTTCTGGCACTTGTAGTGAGTGTTTTCCAAATAACTGGTCATGGTTCTTGACCACCTCTTCCGTGAGCACCTCCAATTCCTGTTCACTGAACTTAAGTTTGAGCTTCCTCTTTCCTTTGTCCTTCCCATTCCCATCAGTAGCCATTGTTTTGTTTGGTCCTGGCTGACTCTCAAGACTACCTCCTGGTGCTTGGCTGGGTCGCTCTGCCTGCTCCTGTGGCTGGGGCTTCTGGAAACAGCATGCACTGACTCACTTCCTGGTTGTGATGTCACCAAGCCGCTCCAGATTGCCGGAATCACAATTAGCGATTTCTAAATACCGATTCGCTATTTTAGCGATTCGGTACTTGGAACTTGCTATTTGCGATTATTAAGAAATCGCTAATACCGAAACGCAATTTTCATACATCTCATTTTGCATTTCTTAAATAGCGATTTCTTAAAATTTGCTATTGAAGAAATGCAAACCGGGAGCTTGATACATCTGGCCCTTGGAGTGTGGCTGTCCTGTTTTGTCCGTGTACCAATGGCTCCTTTACACAATCTTACAATTCCCATTCATGTAAAAATTTCTAGTCTGCATGAAGAGGGTGCTGACAGCATGGCGGTGACACTATGATGGACACACATTTAATTGTTTCCCATTACAAAATAGTTGGCTGTGGCTCTGCAGTCACCTCCCCCTTCCTCCCTTTTTCTCTGCGATTCCCTGTCCTCTTGCTGACATTTATCAAGAGTTTTCAATTTGGACTCTCAAATTGGTCTCTGAAGGTGTAGGTGAGCATCAGAGCCTTTACATAACTCTGGGGAGGTTCTGGATCTGTCTGAGACCTTAGCTTCTAAACTGCTTGTAAGTTCTCTTTGGATTGTCTGGTTGTACAATATGTGGCCCCTGTTTAGGATTTTTCCTTGGAGACAAAGGGGGTGATTCTGAGACTGGCGGGCGGCGGAGGCCGCCTGCCAGGCTTCCCCCGACAAAATACCGCTCCGCGGTCGCAAGACCGCTGAGGGTATTTTGAGATTTGCCCTGGGCTGGCGGGCGGCCGCCAAAAGGCCGCCCGCCAGCCCAGGGCAAATCTACCTCCCCACGAGGACGCCGGCTCCGAATGGAAGGTGTAGTGGGAAGGTGTGACGGGTGCTGTTGCACCCGTCGCGTATTTCAGTGTCTGCTTTGCAGACACTGAAATACTTGGTGGGGCCCTCTTACGGGGGCCCCGCGGCACCCCCTACCGCCATCCTGATCCTGGCGGGTCAGGATGGCGGTAGGGGGTCTCAGAATCCCCATGGCGGCGGAGCGCGCTCCGCCGCCATGGAGTATTCTCCCGAGCAGCGGAAAGTCGGCGGGAGACCGCCGACTTTCCGTTTCTGACCGCGGCTGAACCGCCGCGGTCAGAATGCTCGACGGAGCACCGCCAGCCTGTTGGCGGTGCTCCCGTGGTCGGTGACCCTGGCGGTCACCGACCGCCAGGGTCAGCATGACCCCCAAAGTCTCTGCAAGAGGCTTCTTTTCATCCTTTGTCAGGGCAACTTTAGCTTCTGATTTGAAAAGCCCTTTTTCTCTTAGCAAGTATGCCTTTAAGAGGATTTGGATCAGTCTTTTCGTATGGTTTTAAAAATAGTTTCTGGGACTGAAGCTTCAGAGCAGGAAGAAGTTATTCTCCCAGAGTTTTCCCAGATGCTACTTCCCTCTCTTGGTCTATACAGGGCTGTCGCCCAATACTTAGAGGGCAGAGGGGCATTTAGACTGTCATTCAGATAGTTTATGAATTGTGTGGTGTGTGTGTGTTCTATCTGTTAATTGTAAAAACTTATCTAGTATGAAAAATTTGAGAGGACCACAAGAATGGGCAAGATGTTTATAATTACATAGAAGCCATATTTACAAAATATATCCAGTCACACACCAACAGATTCACTAGAGTTTGGTAGAATGGTGCATCTGCTATAAAATGGCAGATGCATCGTTTTCCGCTCTTGACCTGGAGGTCTGTTCACCACAGGACAGCTGGCGCCAGGACTTCCGGGTAATATTGGAAGCACCCCGTCATGTTTTCCTGAACCGACACTGCTATGCGAGAAATGATGGTGATGGCTGGGGAAATCCCATAATGACCCCCCACATCCAGGAGAAAACTTCCTGTGCATCAGATTATGTTGTTCCTCAAGAACAACCCCAACTTAGGAAATTAGGGGGTCATTCCTACATTGGCGGGCGGCGGTCGCCGCCCGCCAAGCGGGAACCGCCACTTGGCCGCTCCGCGGTCAAAAGACCACGGACGCCATTCTGGCTTTCCCGCTGTGCCGGTGGGCGCCCGCCAAGGGGGCGCCCGTCGGCCCAGCGGGAAAGGCCCTGCAACCCAGAAGCCGGCTCCGAATGGAGCCGGCGGTGTTGCAGGGGTGCAACGGGTGCAGTTAGGGGGCCCCTGCACTGCCCATGCCAGTGTCATGGGCAGTGCAGGGGCCCCCAGGGGCCCCACGACACCCGTTCCCGCCATCCTGTTCCTGGCGGTAAAAACTGCCAGAAACAGGGTGGCGCGAATGGGGTCGGAATCTCCATGGCGGCGCTGCTTGCAGCGCCGCCATGGAGATTCAGCCCAGACAGGGGAAATCCGGCGGGAAACCGCCGGATCCCATTTTCTGACCGCGGCTTTACCGCCGCGGTCAGAATGGGCGTGGAAGCACCGCCAGCCTGTTGGCGGTGCTTCCGTCATTTTAGCCCTGGCGGTCGCGGACCGCCAGGGTTAGAATGACCTCCTTAGTTTTTGCAGAACAAAATACTTTGTTAAGCAACTGTATCAAACATGACATCCACCTGGCAAAGGATCGTTGCCTTCAATGGAGCTGTCACATTGATGACTCCACTGAAGGCATATGGGGGTCATTACAACCCTGGCGGCCGGCGGAACACTGGCGGTAATACCGCCACAGGCTTGCGGTGTTCCGCCAGTGTATTATGACTGTGGCGCATTAGCCATGGCCATACCGCCGGCCCCTTCACTATACCGCCAGGCTGTCCCTGGGTGTAAACACCGCCATGGAAAGGCTGGCGGTAAGGGGAACTTGGGGTGCCCCTGGGGGCCCCTGCACTGCCCATGCACTTGGCATTGGCAGGGCAGGGGCTCCTGGGCATAGCCCCATCGCGCATTTTACTGCCCGAATGAAATGCGCGACGGGTGCTGCTGCACCCGCCGCACATCCACATTGCCGCTGGCTCTATTATGAACCGGCTTCAATGTTGATATGACTTTTCAGCTGGGCCAGCGGACGGAAACGTTGTTTCCATCTGCTGGCCCAGCGGAAAAGTCATAATAGGGGGCCAGCCCTGGCGGTATATTGGCTCCCATGGCTTCGGTATCGTAATGAGGGCCATAGATTCTCCCGTAGTAGATAGGGGCCTCTACAGCTGGTGGGCAGTCCTCAGTTATACTAGCATATGCCATAGCCTAGGCTGACCTGGCTGGCTGCTCGACAGCCCCTGAATGAGGTCCTAATACCTGAATGCTAAGATTTACAGAAACTCACAAACTTCATTAACAAAAACTGAACACCGTAAAAAAAACATACCTACATTAATTACAACACATACAATTAATTTGAGAAACATTTCCTGAAAAACTGCATCTTGTTTAAACAGAACACTTTAAAAATAAATGTTCATACATTTACAAACATTCACTTGTAGTATAAAGCCACATTTCCAAGACAAATAAAAATGAAAAAACACAAATACATCGAATGCCCCACATATTAAAAGAAAAGAATAGCAAAAATAAACACCAAAAAACGATGTCAATTTGTATGGAATAGGCCACTATTAAGTTATTGTGTGCTTTTTTCAATTTGTGAGACAGACCCTTTATGAATGTTGGCATGTTATCCCATGCTGTAAAAATGGTCATCTTACAAGTAAGGTTGTAATTCTAAATATCTTTCTCCCATGAACTTTTGTACCTTTCTAAGTGTGCTACCAGTATATTCTCAAGGTTAGCAGGCATAACTTGATTTTACAGTAAGTTAGTGTGATTATGTAGGGACGAGACCTGAGAAAGTTGTACTTCTGGGTATACGTCTGGCATTTTATATGACTGGGGCAACAGATATACTAGGGAACAGTGGTAGTAGTAAAAATAAGAGATCCATGTAAGCCCCAGTTTTATGAGGATGCAGAACATATCTACATAAGAATGCTCATTTTCAGGTCAACCACCTTGCTGGTACAGATGCTGCCACAAAAGAACTGGATTCTGAGCCAACAGGCCAGAATAAGGTTTGTTCCTGTGGCAGGTATGGTAATGTTTTCTAGTTTGGAAGGGGGCAGACAAATCTGACCACAGGCAGAACACAAGGACAAAGTTGAAGGCTGTCTCAGCCACTGTAACAGTGACCCAACAAGGATGTGTAGAAGCTTCAAATCTTGGAAAATTTCAAAGAGAGGAGCTCACCAGGGAAGATGAAAAGAAAACTCTATTTTAACGTGACACAGAGACTATGACTGGCAGAGCCAGGTTCAAGAGCCTGAATTGCAGAACTTACATACAATCTTTTATCCACTCAAACTACAAAGGCAACCAGAATTTTCATATTCTGTTCAATTATTGTTCCCCACCTGATCAATTTCTCAAACATTACAACCAAAATTCCAGTTAGCATTTCATAACATTAGCACATAAGTTCAGATAGTCAGTCAGTTGCAGTAGTTACAAAATAATGGCGTATGTGAGCCACATGATGATCAGGGGGAGTTTCCACTTTGATAAACAATATGTGCACAGGAGAAATAAATGTCTTAATATGTTGCTCAAGCTAGCATGCAAGAGTACATCAGGATGCTGTCTTCCTAGCAAGCCTTGCATCATAACTGTGTTCCAAGCATACAGAGAAAAAACAGGAAACATGGGTCATCAGAGTTATGAACTTTTCAACAACAGGCCTCGCTTATCATTGAGAATCACAGGACCAGGGAATCCAACCTGGATTCCATTCCTGTTGAAACAAGTGCAATCCCACATTCCTCTCTCTTATACTCAATGATTACCTACGTCTGTCCTTTAGCGGAACCATTTCCTCAGTATCCCCTGACCAGGGAGCACCTTTCCATGGGATGGGTTGAGGGGGTACTGCATCCTCTAGTAACATTTTTATGCAGGTGAGGCAGGCTTGTATCAGTACACAAAATGTTATTAGGATCACTACTCCTATTACCAGTGCCTCTATCAACCTTGATGCCCAGTTACAGAACCATGTAGCCAATGTTACCCATATTCCACCAAAATCTTTAGAAGTCTGAACGTTTTTAGCTTCCTTTTGGACCTTCTTTATTTTTCCAATGGCTTTGTTTATTTTGTCACTATCATCCGGCATATATTCACAGCAACTTTGATAAATCACGTGACATACCCCACTCTCCTTGGCAAGGATGATGTCTATCGCAATACGATTCTGAATTACTACAGCCCTCATAGCAGTCATTTCTTCTGTTATATTCCCCAGAGTCGCTGCTGTGGAGTCTGCCAGCATTTGTATTTGCCCTGACAGTTGATGTATTTCTAGGTGTTGAATATATCATCCCTACCGGGAGTACCATGAGACCTATAACTGCTAGGGCTCTGTCTATCCAGGTGGCAGCCCTTTATCTGCGAGATCCACGGCCGGTCAAAACTTTTATCTGAGATAAGTTGGTGATGTGATTCATTTGTGGCAATCCTAGTGCAGGGTAGGAGGAACTATACCACCCAACTGGAAAGTGAAAATACGCTGAGTCACCACATATGAAGTGAACTCCCATGGCCCTGACATACTGCTCGGCAGCCCCTTGGAGCCATTTCTAAACCTGTCTAAGCTGACAATGGTGCAGCATCTACTGGTGCCTAGCTATATGTTGGCCCCGGCATTAGTTGTGGTAGAATCAGCACAGGCTCTGGGAAGGGCAATATTTTTCAGAACAGAGCATAACTTGCTGTCCTGAAAATTGCTAACCCGGCTGTATTTTATACACCCTGGTGTGGCATCTGTGCTCACGATTTGTAGGTTTAGTACACCTAGGCTCTTCACTGTCCTATTTCCTGGCTCTTGCCAATTCATTGGATCCCCCTTTGTTATGTTTACCTGTTGCCTCATTGCCATCAGCCGACCTACCTTTCACTCATTGTGTTTCTGGGAAACCTCTGCTTTGCATGGGATTGTTTTATTCTGGGGTATGCTGTTATTACTGGACTATGCCATATCTGTGCCTTAAAATGTTGCTGTGTCAATTGCAGTACTATCCTACATCCAATATATTTACTGAGCGGTAGTTATTTGTATTCCATCACATCCCGGGTGTTTGTTGGTAAGTGTGTGCATACTTAACAGCGTGATATGTTTGGCAATTCCACATACTTATCTACCATTTTTAAATAGTTATTTGTGGTCTATGTCTTCTTGTATTTGCTCCAGGCCACCATATCCTTACTTCTCTCTTCTCCAAATTCTCTTACCCACACTACACCCAAGGCATCAGTTGGGTGCTTCCGATACAACACTTTGCATTCATTTATGGAATTGGGCTCATCTAAGAGAGGTATATACATCTTATCAGCATACAATACCAACACAACTCTCACAGTTGTTCCTGGGACAGGGGTACAATTGGCTGTCAGCACTAGGCCCCCCCTTCCTTTCTTCCTTCATTGTTTTTGGCATTGTCTTTACTGTTGATAATCAGGGCAAAGATGAAATGTACAAAGTGGTCATTTTTGCTCCTCCGGTGGTACCCCTCAACATGGCATCAGAGGTTAAACTAGCACATAATGCTCACTCAGTTACATTTGCAGAAGGGCCAGAACAGTACCCGCTTGCACCCTGTATTTCTCAAAGGTGTGCAGCATGAGGAGTCTTGTGAAGAATTCAAGCAGGGTTGGCTTGCACCCTTTGACCCCCGGAAGGTTGCAGCACGAGCAGCTCTGTTACTGTTCTCTTGCTGTTTTTGTGGAGGGGAGGTTGTATTTTGATTATGGTGGCAGTACTGCTGGTTGTGCCACTGGTGCCGGTAGGCAGACAGTGGGCTCCGTCGCCTTCTTGGTGTGGGAGCTGTAGGTCCAGGAGGTCAGCCCCTTGCATTTAACAGCTGTGGCAGTTGTTAGGAGGACCTTGTAGGGTCCCTTCCGCCAGGGCCAGAGAAAGTGTTGTCTGGTGTGGGCCTTCATCCAGTTACCTGGCTACAGTCCATGTTCTGGTGGTGTCTCTGCTTCCGGTAAGGTCTGCAGCACCTGGAGGTGGAGATAGCTGTGACTCTACAGTTGTCACAGGATAGTTTCCAACTACCTCTAGCAGTAGTTCCTTTCCCCAGTTTTCCATATTTACCTGCTCCAGCATCTTAGGTTGATAAAACCCCTTTCTTAACTCCAATAGCTCCTTATGCACCTTACTCTTCATATCACTCGTTTTTTAAAGCCACACAATGTTTCTGTTAGTTTCTTGCAATATTGTAGTAACAAATCAACTGATACCACTAGCTGGGCAATGGACATGTGGCCTGGGATGTTCATGGGGCGGCCAAACAAGATCTCATGGGGACTTAGCTTCAATACCCTGTCAGGGGTACTTCTCATGGTCAATAGAGATAGTGGCAAATAATTAATTCAGGGAAGTTAGGTGGATGCACAAATTTTCCCTATTTTATTTTTCAACACTCCCTTCTTTCTCTCCACAGCCCCAGCTGCTAGTGGGTGGTAAGCACAATGTAATTTCTGTGATATTCCCAGTCCCTCACACAATCCCTGAATGACTTGGGAGATAAATCCAGGTCTGTTGTCAGAGCTCAAAAGGGCTAGTATCCCAAAGCAGGAAATCAGTTCTTTCCCCAAGCATTTAGCAACTGTCTGTGCATCACAGTTCTTGGTAGGATATGCCTCCACCCAGTTACTGAACATACATACGATCACTATGACATACTTGTACTTATGGGTGGAGGGCATTTTAATGAAATCCATTTGCAGACTCTCAAAGGGTCCATGTGGTGGCGGGAAGCAGCCTGGTGCTGTGGGTGTATCCTTGCCCGCATTCTCCACCAGTTCTGTAGAAGCTTCATACTGGTGAAAATCAAAGGAGATTGCCAGGAAAGATGAAAAAAAAAAAGTATTTTAACGTGACACAGACACTATGACTGGCAGAACCAGCTCAAGAGTCTAAATTGCAGAACTTACATAGAATCTTTTATCCTCTCAAACCACAAAGGCATAACCAGGGTTTTCATATTCTGGTCAATTATTATTACCCATCTGATCAATTTCTCGAACAGTACAACCAAAATTCCAGTTAGCATTTGATGATAATAGCACATAGGTCAGATAGGCAGACAGTTAGAGTAGTTACAAAGTAATGGCCTATTTTAGCCACACGATGATCAGGGGGACTTTCCACTTTGATCAACTGTATGTGCACAGGAAAAATAAATGTCTTAATATGTTGCTCAAGCTAGCATGCAAGAGTACATCGCAATGCTGTCTTTACAGCAAGCCTTGAATCATAACTCTGTTCCAAGCATACAGGGAAAAAACAGGAAACATGGTTCATCAGAGTTATGAACTTTTCAACAACAGGCTTCGCTTATCATTGAGTATCAGAGGGCCAGAGAATTCCGGGTGAAACAAGTGCAATTCCACAGGTGCAAGGCAGGGCCCAGCTATAAAGGGGGAAGGGCCCATAGCACAAACGTTTTCACCAGCCAATGTGGCCTCAAGTTGGCCTTGTCTCCTTTGTTGCAGAAGTTGCCAAAAAACATACAATAAAAAGGCATCAGATGTACAGTGTAGCTAATAAGGAAGAGTGAGGTTTGTGAAAGGTAAAAATGTATAGATTGTGAGCTATAACTGAGAAAGGAGGTGATCAGGTGAGGACAGACACTCAATTCCTCAGTTCCTTGAGTTTGAGATGAAGTGTTTGACTGCTTTAAATACTACAGGAATGTCAATGAGGATGACTTTCTGTTAGAAATGAGGTCCCTAGCCGGCAGTCAGTTTACACCCTGTCAAAGTAGGGACCCTCACTCTAGCCAGGGTAAGGGAGTCACACACCTAAGATAACCCCTGCTCACCCCCTTGGTAGCTTGGCACAAGCAGTCAGGCCTATCTCAGAAGCAATGTGTATAGTATTTGTACATACACACACAGTAACAAAGTGAGCAAACCACAAAAGGATCCCACACCAGTTTAGAAAATATTTATCTGAATAGAACAAGACCAAAACGACCAAAATTCAACATACACAAATGAAAATATCACTTTTTAAAGATTTAAAAGAGTCTTAATCCTGAAAAATCAGTAGTTGTATCCTTATAACACACAGTACCTTGGATGCGTCAAAACAAAGATGGTGGGGGCCACAAAGGAGGTAATGCATCAGAAAAGCAATTGATGCATTATTATTTTCACCCTGGACAGGTGATGCATGGATTTTTTTCCCACCGGATTGGCAATGCATCGATTCCTGGTTGTGGAGCAACGTCGATGAAGAAAACTGATGCCCATCGATCATGCGTGGCAAATCCAGATGCACAGCAACAATGGACCCGTGCTGAAGCAGGTGATGCATCACTTTTGCAGCTACGAGACAGGCGCTGTGTCGATATTTCAGCCACAGTGCAGGCGCTGCGTTGATTTTTTTGCTGCAATGGCCTCGGTGCGTGAAGTTTCACCAGGTTACCAACTTCCACTTCTAAGGGCCCAAGGACTGCATTTGGCACCACTTAGCAAGTCAGGACTCTTAGCAGAAGAGCCCGGGCACTGGCAGATTAAGTCTTTGATGTTCCTGAGACTTCACAAACAGGAGGTAAGCTCAGTTCAAGCCTTTGAAGAACCTTGGAAAGCAGGATGTAGTACACAAAGTCCAGTCCTTTCACTCCCAGGACAGAAGCAGCAAGCAGCAGGCCAGCAAAGTGAACGGACAGAGTGGCAGTTCCTCCTACAGCATCCAGCTCTTCTTCCTGGCAGAATGGCCTCAGTACAGAAGTATTCTAAAGTTGTAGGGTCAGCAGTCCAATATTTATACCCATTTCTACCTTTGAAGTAGGCAAACTTTAAAGGAAAGTCTTTGTAGTGCACAAGACCCTGCCTCTCATGGTCCTAGTGCCAGACACACTCTAGGGGTTTTGGGACTGCTTTGTGTAAGGACAGGCACATCCCTATTCAGGTGCAGGTGTCAGCTCCTCCCTCCACTCTAGCCCAGGAAGACTCATCACAATATGCAGGACACACCTCAGCTCCCTTTGTGTGACTGCCTAGAGTGAATTCACAAACAACCCAACTGTCAGTCTGACCAAGACGTGTATTCCACAGCCTGGTAGAGGCACGGAATAGTTAAGCAAGAAAATGCCCACTTTCTAAAAGTGCCATTTTCAAACTTACAATGTAAAAACCAACTTCACTAAAAGATGTATTTTTAAATTGCAAGTTCAGAGACCCCAAACTCCATTTCTTTATCTGCTCCCAATGAGAAACTGCACTTAAAAGATATTTCAAGGCAATCCCCATTTCAAGGCTTTGAAATAGTGAGAACCTAATTTAGCAGTCTTTCACTATCAGGACATGTAAAACACACCAGTAGCGTCCTACCTTTTAAATACTCTGCACCCTGCCCAGGGGCTGCCTTGGGCCTACCTTAGGGGTGACTTACATGTAGTAAAAGGAAGGTTTAGGCCTGGCAAGTGCGTACACCTGCCAGGTCGAACTGGCAGTTCCAAACTGCACACACAGACAGTGCAATACCAGGTCTGAGACATCTTTATAGGGCTACTCATGTGGGTAATGGGTACTCAGTGCTGCAGGCCTACTGGTAGCATTGGATTTACAGGCTCTGGGCACACATGGTGCACTATACTAGGGATTTACTAGTACATCAAATATCAACCAATCAAAGATTTGTGAAGTGTGGCTAATCATCCATGGGGTCTCAAGGCTCCGAAAGAAGGTGTGCTGCTCAGTCAGGCCAATCTTGAATATACCAATCATATTTAGATATAGAGCATATGCACTTTAGCACTGGTTAGAAGTGGTAAAGTGTCCAGAGTCCTAAAGCCTAAAAAACAGGTCAGAAAAAATAGGAGGAAGGAGGCAAAAAGAGTGGGGATGACCCTGCAAATAGGGCCAGGTCCAACACTTTCCATGACCAATGTTTGTCACTCATCAATTTGAGAATGCTTCAAACTTATTCTTCACATTTAACTATTCAAAACATACCTGCATTGTAAATGGGTAATCTTCTGGTCAGATGGTCCAAGGGTTCCTTGTTTTGGGAACATGTGACGGGTGATTTTGAACTCTTCCAGGATGGTGACAGTCTTAAGGGATGTGTATTACCCAGTGCTTAATTTGTAAATAAAGAGGTGCCGGTGCCCAAAGTCGTCCTCTTAAACACGCGGCTGCTGCAATTAAATGTGTGAACACGGAGTACTAAGGCGCCGTAATCCTGAAGCCATCTCGGGCCTCTTCAATCGATATAAAGCCACACCCTGCCCCTTCAGCTCACTCTTGCAGCTTTCTACTTTCTTCCGTTGTGATGCTTTTCCGTTTTCCTATCCTCCGTCTTCCCCATATGTGTCTTTTGCTCGCAGCAAATGCTTGAGGCAGACGAGTAAGCCCCGGCCCTCAAAAATAAGTGCCGGTGCTCAGCACCGGAAACAACAAGCACAAATTAAGCACTGGTATTACCTCAAACAGAAAAATGTGTCTGTGGAACACACAGAAAGAGAATAAGGATGCCTTTAAAGATTGATTCATTACAGTTGTATAAGTTGGAGCCAGCTCTCCTATGTCCCCTGGTCAGCTCCTGAAATCTCTGTAGTGAGACAGAGTGAAAAGCATCAAGAGCATACCTTGCTGTGGGAGCCATAGTGATGGATAAGCGTTTCAGGAGGATGTAGTGAGTTTGGACGATACCTGATGGCATATATTTATGATTTTGTTGCGGAGCTGCTCAAATAACTTGCAACATACTTCATGTGAGAGGAGAAATGTGGTTCGATGCCTTGGGTTCTGGCGTTCAGCTCCTTTAAATAAGTGTTTCTGTGGTTGTTGTACTGTGGATGTGAATGAATCAGTGAACCGTGATTTTGGGTAGTGCATGTCTGTAGTATCTTCGTATGCAAAGGCAATTCTCAGCACATTATCTATTCTAGACCATTTTACGTCTTCGAAGTATGCTGAAGCATTCTTTGTGCCTTGACTATTTTTCTGGGTACAACTTTGATCTTCGACGGAGAAACTGAATCCAAAGCCTTAGTTATGCCTGGTTTCAGGATGTTTCCTTGGGAGCCAGGGATTCAGTCAACTGGGGTTAGAAAATGTCAAAGAGGCTAGCAATGTCACACTGAAGTTAGGATTGTTCCATAGGTGAGTATGTTTGCATATAACTTCGTGAGAGTTGTCTTAATATCAACACATCTATTAACTAGTTCTGTCTGCAGTGATGTTTCAATGGCGTGATTCATTACAATCTGAAAACGAGCTTCACCTACTTTGCCAAGTCTTCACAATTACTCACTATATATAATGAGCAGTTTTCAGCGCTTTGACCTGCCTCTCTGACTGCGCTATTCCTCATCCTACCTCTTTCTGCCTGTGGCAGTGGATAGCCCTTAGACGACCAGGAGCAGTCTCTATCATTGTCTTCGGAATGGAAACTCCAGTTGTACGTTTTTTTTCATGTTTACCCTACTACTTAGTTACATGGCTACACTCTAGGGGTACTAAAGAAGATGCTCCATAGGTGCAAGGAGGATTTGCACCCACTTTTTGCACCCATATGGCACTTTCGTATTACAGAATGGGCCACGGATACTTGCTATCCTGCAAGTATCCGTGGCCCATTCTGTAATACGAAAGTGTCATATGGGTGCAAAAAGTGGGTGCAAATCCTCCTTGCACCTATGGAGCATCTTCTTTAGTGCATGTCATTTGTTGCTAAATGTGTTCTGGTACGATCTCTAGGAGTAGATCCCTCAGTTGCTTGGGGAGGGGACTTATGCAATGAGGGAATCTATTGCCCCTACACTCGCAGTGATTACAAGCATGGATAGAGGCACAAAGAGCCCATTACGATGTGCACTGTGTGCCACACAGAGATGGATAACTGTCACTGCACCCCCAAGTGCGCTCCTCAGAAGGGAGGAAAAGGGGTCTCAGAGACATTCCCTGGGCACCCCCAACAGGTGGGTGCAGATACTCCTGCAGGGGGATGCTTATCCCTTGGAAATGACAGCTGGATTCCATCTACACAGTAAAGAGTAGCCCGACTGCTTCAAAAAGCCGGCCCATCTATCACTAATACGCTTTTCACAGGACAGACACATTGGCAACAGTACATTGGCTGTGATACAACAAATAGCCCAGACTGTAGCCGATTAATAAACGTAAGTGTGCACCGCGGGGCAGAATTAGACAGTGCACCGTAGCCATAATACTGCTCTATCAAAGACTTTGAACTAGCAATGAGATATGGTCCTCCCAGACTTTGTAATATTTTTAAACTATGTAGCATGACAATAATGCACGAGGTTAGAAAAAAATCCTCTAGCAGCAGCCTGAAAGTAATCACTGGAAATGCATGACCCAACTCTAGGATTGCACGACCAAATCCTGGACTTTTTTCAGTGTAGCGCAGCATTCCATTCATTTTTACGTTTATCTGTGTCGCTGCAGAAGTGGATCAACCACTAGCAAATCCGTATTGACCACACCCTCACGGGAGTGACAGTCAAAATTTCCAGGCCAAGTCCTGTTCGCAGAAGCACTCAAGTACCCCCTAAATGAAACGTTATTGGGCCTCATCATTGCTGTGTAGGCCAAGTCCTTAGCTCCTGAGAGCTCGAGACTCATTCCTTGGCATGCCTATTCCACTGAGGCAACTGAAAATCAGTGGATAGGAAAGTTTAAGCTAATTTCTTTAATCCACTGGAAATTCCCATTTCTGCAATTCCGTTCTATAGTTTTAGTTCATATATGCTATTACAGAAAGAGATCAATCCTATACAAATCAGTATCACCTGGGAAACAAAAAAGAGTTCAATTTGATAATAATGAAAGCAAAGATCTGTAAGTTGCAGGTGTGGTGCCATTTATTGGCCAAAAAAAGAATGTACCTCTGCTTTTGGACTACACATGTCTCTTTTTCAACTATAAGGGTTTGAACGTCAGGTAGCACATTTCAGCAAAACCAACTGGACATCATTTAGCAAGAGACTTCATTTTTATTATATAATAATAATGAAAGTAAGTTGTAAAAGTTTAGTTTCAAAATGTTGACAAACACGCCTGTGGCTTATGCTCTAAGGACCATATGAATCATTGCCACATTTTGTATTCCTTAAATAGGGTGTTTTAGGAAATCGCTATTTAGGGAATGGAAAATGGTATGTAACAAAATAGCGATTCCCTAATAGTGATTCCTACAGAGTAGCAATCGCTAATAGGGAAACGCTATTAGGATTTGCGACTCCATTCGTTCCTATTGGTCTATGGACTTCTATGGGCCTAAATCCCATAGGTGCGAATGATTTTGCACTTCCTAATTTGCGATTTCCTACTAGAAAATCATGAATTAGAAAATGCAAAACTAAGGGAGTATAGGGGCATAAGGCCCCCTTTCATGCACCCCTAAAATAAATTGTGCACATATAAAGTGCATACATGCCCTAGGGGCATGTGTGCGCTACATGGCACTTAAAAAATGCATTTTTAATAAATTTTTTAAAATTGCAAATGGTCACCATCGACTTGGAGTTCAATTTAGGAAATGCTTGGTTCATGTGCAAATTGGAGTCTGAATTTTAGTGAATCACAAAAAATTGCGATTCCCTAAAATTGGATTGTCAAAGTCTTTCATACATTAGGAAAGGCTATTTTGCGTTTGCAAACAGTCAAATTTACCGATTTGCACCATTTGCGAATGCAAAGACTGATTATGCATATCACCCCTAGTCCTCTCCTGGCTACTGATTCAGGCCCATTGTTCAAACATATTTTTGGTGAATTGAAATAGTTCTGAAAATGTTTCTTCGTAGCACAAGTTGATTTAGGACAGATGTGGTACATTTAAGCTCCTAAAAAGCTTGTTACACTTGTAATGCACCTAACTCATCTCAGCACAGGCACTCATAAGTAAAGTCACCATACAACTTATCCAGTGCTGAATTTCTTTGTTTCAAACCACTGTTTTCAAATCAACTAAAACAAGGCTGTTCATCCTGGCACCCTTAGTGTGGCTTTCCCACATCTTTTTGCCATCCATTTTCCTGTTTTTACTGACTTCATTTTTGCCGGCCTTAGGACTCTGAGCACTTTACCGCTGCTAACCAGTATTAAAATGCGTGTGCTCTCTTCATAAAATATGGTAACATTTGCATACACCCACTTGTCACATTTAATTTGCTTGTACGTACCTAGTGAAGTGGAACTACATGTACCCAGGGCCTGTAAATTAAATGCTTCTAGTGGGCCTGCAGCACTGATTGTGCCATTCACTAAGGTAGCATTTTAATCATGTCACAGGCCTGATATTGAGCCTTTTTGTACAGTTTTGAACTGCCATTTCGACCTGGCCAGATAAACCTCTAGCCAGGCCCAAACCTTCATTTTTAATACGTCACCACTAGATAAGGCCCTACACAGCCCAGGTGACAGGGTGCAGTGCATTTAAAAAGTTGGACATGTACTCTAAAGTTTTACATGTCTTGGCAGTTGAAAACTCCTAAATTCGCTTGCTACTGCTGTGAAGACTAACTCTCTCATAGGATAACATTGTGTTAACGTATTACATTTAATAAATGTTGGGACGGAAAGGTCCTCTGCATGGTGAGAGACGTGTACCCCTGGCCTGTGTGCCCAACTTTACTGTTGTCTGGACCCCAATGTGCTGACTTTCTGTCATACACAAAAATGGATCATGTGTGTTCACCAGGACATAGCCATGTCTCACGGATTTCAGTCTTGTTGGACCGGGAGGGGTGTCCACAAAACTAGCCTCATCGTAATGGAATGTTACTGCCTGCACAAGGAGTTAAAAAGCAGAAGCTTGGTGGTGGCAGCATACTGTGTAGTGATCAGTAGTAGTAAACAGGCCCTTTTTATCCTGTGTCACAGAAGTGAGACCTAGAGGCTCACTCACCTTTTTAAAAGGTCCTCTACTGTGTTTCACTCACGCATGGCCTACATCAGGTTGATGTGGAAGTGCATACATGATGAAAACATGTGCTGAAGTGCCTGTGTGCTGGCCAGGAATATACTACACCTAGGGTGAAGTGTGATGCAGTATGCACATGGTAAATGTGTGTGTGCTGATAGGGTGTGCTTTTAAATAACACACACTTGTGCAGTACAGAGAGACTATAGTACTGAATAGTGTGCACAGAGTGGGTGCATGTGCTGCATGTGAGAATGCTGATGGCAGCATAATACATGAGGACAACAGTAATAGGCAGAGAAGTGTGCTATGGATGTACACTGAGTGCAGAAGTTCCTGCACTGGTACGTAAATGGGAGGACCCTGGGTTCCATTTTGGGAAGCCCAGGCCTGCCTGGTGACAATATAGGGAGTAGAGGAATCCATCCAGGCAGAGTTGAATACTGCTGCATTACTGTAAGCTAGGTGGGACAAGCACAAATGAGAGGGAACCAGGCTCTCCCTGTGCAATTCAAAGGGCTCTTTGATTCAGTAACAGTTCACAAGGAAAGGGACCAGGACACATCTCAGGAAGAGGGAGATGGGGCTCATAAGGGAACCATAAAGGGCAGGGCTGAGGACCCAGAATTAACCTCTGATGCACATATCATTGTGGCTAACATCCAGGTGTGAACTCTGATCACTCCCCTGAATCTTGTGGGTTAATCAGCTTCGGAGTCCTACCTGCTATGGGAGACATACTTCAGGAGGAAGAATAAAGGAGAGACATGTTGATTTCAAGCAGAAACCCAACATAAAACTTCAAAAGTCCAAAACCTAAATCACATTTGGTGCCTGGAAAAGAACAATAAGTAATTGAGTTTGAGACCCCCAACATTGTCATCTGCCGAGCAGCCAGCTGGGCTGAACGAGGGGGGGAACCTCTGCAAGTCTTCTGTCTGACCAGGACTAAAGGCCCAGCCTGATAGTCTCACTGGACATCACCCGAGAAAGCCAAGATCACCTGCCTGAAACCTGGAGCACCAGCCCCTGCTTAATCGCCAAGACCAGTGTGCCATGTAGAAGAGGAGAGCTTTGGAAGAAGCGAGGCTCAAAAGGGAGCCCGGGCGTAAGGACTCTGTGTGAGTTGTGAGGAATCCAGCCTGTAGGTCGCTCCCCCTGCCGCTGCAGCTCCTCCAGCTCCTCCAGGTTCCTGAGTTCCTGAGACCCACCTCACAGTAAGTACCCCCCACCTCCCAGCCCCTCGCCCTGCCCCGCGCTACTCACCCTCTCTCCTGCTCCTGCTTCTTTTCCTCCTCTCTGTCTCTTCCTCCTCGCTCCTCCTCTGCAATCTTCTTCTGCACTCTTCTTCTCCCCGTCTTCTCTCTTCTTGTGTGTGCTCCTCAGCCTCTCCTGTCGCCTCTCTTCTTCCTCATCTTGCTCTGTGGTCTTCTGCCTTCTGCTCTTCGTCTTCTGTATCTTCTTTGTTGATCTTCTGTTCGTCTGCTCTTCTGCTTCTTCGTCCCCTGCATCTTCCTCTGTGTTCTTCTGTTCTTCTGTGTTCTTCTGTTCTTCTGTGTTCTTCTCTTCTGTTCTTCTGTGTTCTTCGGTTCTTCTGTGTTCTTCTCTTTTGTTCTTCTGTGTTCTTCGGTTCTTCTGTGTTCTTCCGGTCCTCTGTGTTCTTCTCTTCTGTTCTTCTGTGTTCTTCCGGTCTTCTGTGTCCTTCTCTTCTGTTCTTCTGTGTTCTTCCGGTCTTCTGTGTTCTTCGCTTCTATTCTTCTGTGTTCTTCTGTTCTTCTGTGTTCTTCTGTTCTTCTGTGTTCTTCTCTTCTGTTCTTCTGTGTTTTTCGGTTCTTCTGTGTTCTTCTGTTCTTCTGTGTTCTTCTCTTCTGTTCTTCTGTGTTCTTCGGTTCTTCTGTGTTCTTCCGGTCTTCTGTGTTCTTCTCTTCTGTTCTTCTGTGTTCTTCGGTTCTTCTGTGTTCTTCTCTTCTGTTCTTCTGTGTTCTTCGGTTCTTCTGTGTTCTTCCGGTCCTCTGTGTTCTTCTCTTCTGTTCTTCTGTGTTCTTCCGGTCTTCTGTGTCCTTCTCTTCTGTTCTTCTGTGTTCTTCCGGTCTTCTGTGTTCTTCACTTCTGTTCTTCTGTGTTCTTCTGTTCTTCTGTGTTCTTCTCTTCTGTTCTTCTGTGTTCTTCGGTTCTTCTGTGTTCTTCTGTTCTTCTGTGTTCTTCTCTTCTGTTCTTCTGTGTTCTTCGGTTCTTCTGTGTTCTTCCGGTCTTCTGTGTTCTTCTCTTCTGTTCTTCTGTGTTCTTCCGGTCTTCTGTGTCCTTCTCTTCTGTTCTTCTGTGTTCTTCCGGGCTTCTGTGTTCTTCGCTTCCTCTGTTCTTCGGTCCTCTCCGACCCCTGTCTCTTCCCGCCCCTGTCTCTGCCCTCCTGCTCCTGCCTCACCCCCCTCTATCTCTCCACCTATCTCTCACTATCACCCACATCTACCCTTTCGCTACCTGCCTCCCTCACTCCTCTACCTATCTCTCCACCTAACTCCCTCACTCACCCCCTCCTCCTATCTACCTATTTTTCTATCTCTCCACCTATCTCTCCATCTATCTATTTCCCAATCTCTCCCCCCGTCCCGACACCCCCTCTGTTACCTATCTCCCTATCCTCTCACTCTACCTCTCACCCACATCTACCACCCCCCCTCCCCTATCTTTTCAACCCTACTCCTATCTATCTCCCTATTCTCCTAAAACACTAACACTCACCCCCCTCCACCCTTAAACCCCTCTCCCCAGCTCTTCTCACTCTACCTGTCCCCCCCCCCTCCCTCGCGCTTTCCCGCCGCGACCTCCTGCACGCCCCCAGCCCCAGCTCCCATTCGCCCCCAGCTGACCCCTCCACCCCCTCCTCCCTCTTATGGCGGCCGCTGCGCAACAGTGGTAGCGACCCTTGAACCCAAGGGTAGGTCGCTCCCCCTGCCGCTCCTCCAGCTCCTCCAGGTTCCTGAGTTCCTGAGACCCACCTCACAGTAAGTACCCCCCACCTCCCAGCCCCTCGCCCTGCCCCGCGCTACTCACCCTCTCTCCTGCTTCTTTTCCTCCTCTCTGTCTCTTCCTCCTCGCTCCTCCTCTGCAATATTCTTCTGCACTCTTCTTCTCCCCGTCTTCTCTCTTCTTCTGTGTGCTCCTCAGCCTCTCCTGTCGCCTCTCTTCTTCCTCATCTTGCTCTGTGGTCTTCTGCCTTCTGCTCTTCGTCTTCTGTATCTTCTTTGTTGATCTTCTGTTCGTCTGCTCTTCTGCTTCTTCGTCCCCTGCATCTTCCTCTGTGTTCTTCTGTTCTTCTGTGTTCTTCTGTTCTTCTGTGTTCTTCTCTTCTGTTCTTCTGTTCTTCTGTGTTCTTCTCTTCTGTTCTTCTGTGTTCTTCGGTTCTTCTGTGTTCTTCCGGTCCTCTGTGTTCTTCTCTTCTGTTCTTCTGTGTTCTTCCGGTCTTCTGTGTCCTTCTCTTCTGTTCTTCTGTGTTCTTCCGGTCTTCTGTGTTCTTCGCTTCTATTCTTCTGTGTTCTTCTGTTCTTCTGTGTTCTTCTGTTCTTCTGTGTTCTTCTCTTCTGTTCTTCTGTGTTTTTCGGTTCTTCTGTGTTCTTCTGTTCTTCTGTGTTCTTCTCTTCTGTTCTTCTGTGTTCTTCGGTTCTTCTGTGTTCTTCCGGTCTTCTGTGTTCTTCTCTTCTGTTCTTCTGTGTTCTTCCGGTCTTCTGTGTCCTTCTCTTCTGTTCTTCTCTGTTCTTCCGGTCTTCTGTGTTCTTCGCTTCCTCTGTTCTTCGGTCCTCTCCGACTCCTGTCTCTTCCCGCCTCTGTCTCTGCCCTCCTGCTCCTGCCTCACCCCCCTCTATCTCTCCACCTATCTCTCACTATCACCCACATCTACCCTTTCGCTACCTGCCTCCCTCACTCCTCTACCTATCTCTCCACCTAACTCCCTCACTCACCCCCTCCTCCTATCTACCTATTTTTCTATCTCTCCACCTATCTCTCTATATATCTATTTCCCTATCTCTCCCCCCCGTCCCGACACCCCCTCTGTTACCTATTTCCCTATCCTCTCACTCTACCTCTCACCCTCACCCACCTCTACCACCCCCTCCCCTATCTTTTCAACCCTACTCCTATCTCTCTATTCTCCTAAAACTCTAACACTCACCCCCCTCCACCCTTAAACCCTCCTCCCCCAGCTCTTCTCACTCTACCTGTCCCCCCTCCCTCGCGCTTTCCCGCCGCGACCTCCTGCACGCCCCACCCCCCAGCTCCCATTCGCCCCCAGCTGACCCCTCCTCCCTCTTATGGCGGCCTCTGCGCGACAGTGGTAGCAACCCTTGACCCAAGGGTAGGTCGCTCCCCCTGCTGCTGCAGCTCCTCCAGCTCCTCCACGTTCCTGAGTTCCTGAGACCCACCTCACAGTAAGTACCCCCACCTCCCAGCCCCTCGCCCTGCCCCGCGCTACTCACCCTCTCTCCTGCTCCTGCTTCTTTTCCTCCTCTCTGTCTCTTCCTCCTCGCTCCTCCTCTGCAATCTTCTTCTGCACTCTTCTTCTCCCCGTCTTCTCTCTTCTTCTGTGTGCTCCTCAGCCTCTCCTGTCGCCTCTCTTCTTCCTCATCTTGCTCTGTGGTCTTCTGCCTTCTGCTCTTCGTCTTCTGTATCTTCTTTGTTGATCTTCTGTTCGTCTGCTCTTCTGCTTCTCCGTCCCCTGCATCTTCCTCTGTGTTCTTCTGTTCTTCTGTGTTCTTCTGTTCTTCTGTGTACTTCGGTTCTTCTGTGTTCTTCTCTTCTGTTCTTCTGGGTTCTTCCGGTCTTCTGTGTTCTTCGGTTCTTCTGTTCTTCGGTCCTCTCCGACTCCTGTCTCTTCCCGCCCCTGTCTCTGCCCTCCTGCTCCTGCCTCACCCCCCTCTATCTCTCCACCTATCTCTCACTATCACCCACATCTACCCTTTCGCTACCTGCCTCCCTCACTCCTCTACCTATCTCTCCACCTAACTCCCTCACTCACCCCCTCCTCCTATCTACCTATTTTTCTATCTCTCCACTTATCTCTCCATCTATCTATTTCCCTATCTCTCCCCCCGTCCCGACACCCCCTCTGTTACCTATCTCCCTATCCTCTCACTCTACCTCTCACCCTCACCCACCTCTACCACCCCCCCTCCCCTATCTTTTCAACCCTACTCCTATCTATCTCCCTATTCTCCTAAAACTCTAACACTCACCCCCCTCCACCCTTAAGCCCTCCTCCCCCAGCTCTTCTCACTCTACCTGTCCCCCCTCCCTCGCACTTTCCCGCCGCGACCTCCTGCACGCCCCGCCCCCCAGCTCCCATTCGCCCCCAGCTGACCCCTCCTCCCTCTTATGGCGGCCTCTGCGCGACAGTGGTAGCAACCCTTGACCCAAGGGTAGGTCGCTCCCCCTGCTGCTGCAGCTCCTCCAGCTCCTCCAGGTTCCTGAGTTCCTGAGACCCACCTCACAGTAAGTACCCCCCACCTCCCAGCCCCTCGCCCTGCCCCGCGCTACTCACCCTCTCTCCTGCTCCAGCTTCTTTTCCTCCTCTCTGTCTCTTCCTCCTCGCTCCTCCTCTGCAATCTTCTTCTGCACTCTTCTTCTCCCCGTCTTCTCTCTTCTTCTGTGTGCTCCTCAGCCTCTCCTGTCGCCTCTCTTCTTCCTCATCTTGCTCTGTGGTCTTCTGCCTTCTGCTCTTCGTCTTCTGTATCTTCTTTGTTGATCTTCTGTTCGTCTGCTCTTCTGCTTCTCCGTCCCCTGCATCTTCCTCTGTGTTCTTCTCTTCTTCTGTGTTCTTCTGTTCTTCTGTGTACTTCGGTTCTTCTGTGTTCTTCTCTTCTGTTCTTCTGGGTTCTTCCGGTCTTCTGTGTTCTTCGGTTCTTCTGTTCTTCGGTCCTCTCCGACTCCTGTCTCTTCCCGCCCCTGTCTCTGCCCTCCTGCTCCTGCCTCACCCCCCTCTATCTCTCCACCTATCTCTCACTATCACCCACATCTACCCTTTCGCTACCTGCCTCCCTCACTCCTCTACCTATCTCTCCACCTAACTCCCTCACTCACCCCCTCCTCCTATCTACCTATTTTTCTATCTCTCCACCTATCTCTCCATCTATCTATTTCCCTATCTCTCACCCCGTCCCGACACCCCCTCTGTTACCTATCTCCCTATCCTCTCACTCTACCTCTCACCCTCACCCACCTCTACCACCCCCCCTCCCCTATTTTTTCAACCCTACTCCTATCTATCTCCCTATTCTCCTAAACCTCTAACACTCACCCCCCTCCACCCTTAAACCCCCCTTCCCCAGCTCTTCTCACTCTACCTGTCCCCCCTCACGCTTTCCCGCCGCGACCTCCTGCACGCCCCCGCCCCCCAGCTCCCATTCGTCCACAGCTGACCCCCCCTCCCTCTTATGGCGGCCGCTGCGCGACAGTGGTAGCGACCCTTGACCCAAAGGTAGGTCGCTCCCCCTGCCGCTGCAGCTCCTCCAGCTCCTCCAGGTTCCTGAGTTCCTGAGACCCACCTCACAGTAAGTACCCCCCACCTCCCAGCCCCTCGCCATGCCCCGCGCTACTCACCCTCTCTCCTGCTCCTGCTTCTTTTCCTCCTCTCTGTCTCTTCCTCCTCGCTCCTCCTCTGCAATCTTCTTCTGCACTCTTCTTCTCCCCGTCTTCTCTCTTCTTCTGTGTGCTCCTCAGCCTCTCCTGTCGTCTCTCTTCTTCCTCATCTTGCTCTGTGGTCTTCTGCCTTCTGCTCTTCGTCTTCTGTATCTTCTTTGTTGATCTTCAGTTCGTTTGCTCTTCTGCTTCTCCGTCCCCTGCATCTTCCTCTGTGTTCTTCTGTTCTTCTGTGTTCTTCTGTTCTTCTGTGTACTTCGGTTCTTCTGTGTTCTTCTCTTCTGTTCTTCTGGGTTCTTCCGGTCTTCTGTGTTCTTCGGTTCTTCTTTTCTTCGGTCCTCTCCGACTCATGTCTCTTCCCGCCCCTGTCTCTGCCCTCCTGCTCCTGCCTCACCCCCTCTATCTCTCCACCTATCTCTCACTATCACCCACATCTACCCTTTCGCTACCTGCCTCCCTCACTCCTCTACCTATCTCTCCACCTAACTCCCTCACTCACCCCCTCCTCCTATCTACCTATTTTTCTATCTCTCCACCTATCTCTCCATCTATCTATTTCCCTATCTCTCCCCCTGTCCCGACACCCCCTCTGTTACCTATCTCCCTATCCTCTCACTCTACCTCTCACCCTCACCCACCTCTACCACCCCCCCTCCCCTATCTTTTCAACCCTACTCCTATCTATCTCCCTATTCTCCTAAAACTCTAACACTCACCCCCCTCCACCCTTAAACCCCCCTCTCCCAGCTCTTCTCACTCTACCTGTCCCCCCCTCCCTCGCGCTTACCTGCCGCAACCTCCTGCACGCCTCCGCCCCCCAGCTCCCATTCGCCCCCAGCTGACCCCTCCCCCCCTCCTCCCTCTTATGGCGGCCGCTGCGCGACAGTGGTAGCTACCCTTGACCCAAGGGTAGATCGCTCCCCCTGCCGCTGCAGCTCCTCCAGCTCCTCCAGGTTCCTGAGTTCCTGAGACCTACCTCACAGTAAGTACCCCCCACCTCCCAGCCCCTCGCCCTGCCCCGACCTACTCACCCTCTCTCCTGCTCCTGCTTCTTTTCCTCCTCTCTGTCTCTTCCTCCTCGCTCCTCCTCTGCAATCTTCTTCTGCACTCTTCTTCTCCCCGTCTTCTCTCTTCTTCTGTGTGCTCCTCAGCCTCTCCTGTCGCCTCTCTTCTTCCTCATCTTGCTCTGTGGTCTTCTGCCTTCTGCTCTTCGTCTTCTGTTCCTTCTTTGTTGATCTTCTGTTCGTCTGCTCTTCTGCTTCTCCGTCCCCTGCATCTTCCTCTGTGTTCTTCTGTTCTTCTGTGTTCTTCTGTTCTTCTGTGTACTTCGGTTCTTCTGTGTTCTTCTCTTCTGTTCTTCTCGGTTCTTCCGGTCTTCTGTGTTCTTCGGTTCTTCTGTTCTTCGTCCTCTCCGACTCCTGTCTCTTCCCGCCCCTGTCTCTGCCCTCCTGCTCCTGCCTCACCCCCCTCTATCTCTCCACCTATCTCTCACTATCACCCACATCTACCCTTTCGCTACCTGCCTCCCTCACTCCTCTACCTATCTCTCCACCTAACTCCCTCACTCACCCCCTCCTCCTATCTACCTATTTTTCTATCTCTCCACCTATCTCTCCATCTATCTATTTCCCTATCTCTCCCCCCGTCCCGACACCCCCTCTGTTACCTATCTCCCTATCCTCTCACTCTACCTCTCACCCTCACCCACCTCTAACACCCCCCCTCCCCTATCTTTTCAACCCTACTCCTATCTATCTCCCTATTCTCCTAAAACTCTAACACTCACCCCCCTCCACCCTTAAACCACCCCTCCCCCAGCTCTTCTCACTCTACCTGTCCCCCCCTCGCGCTTTCCCGCCGCGACCTCCTGCACGCCCTCGCCCCCCAGCACCCATTCGCCCCCAGCTCACCCGTCCCCCCCCTCCCTCTTATGGCGGCCGCTGCGCGACAGTGGTAGCGACCCTTGACCCAAGGGTAGGTCGCTGCCGCTGCAGCTCCTCCAGCTCCTCCAGGTTCCTGAGTTCCTGAGACCCACCTCACAGTAAGTACCCCCCACCTCCCAGCCCCTCGCCCTGCCCCGCGCTACTCACCCTCTCTCCTGCTTCCTTTCCTCTTCTCTGTCTCTTCCTCCTCGCTCCTCCTCTGCAATCTTCTTCTGAACTCTTCTTCTCCCCGTCTTCTCTCTTCTTCTGTGTGCTCCTCAGCCTCTCCTGTCGCCTCTCTTCTTCCTCATCTTGCTCTGTGGTCTTCTGCCTTCTGCTCTTCGTCTTCTGTATCTTCTTTGTTGATCTTCTGTTCGTCTGCTCTTCTGCTTCTCCGTCCCCTGCATCTTCCTCTGTGTTCTTCTGTTCTTCTGTGTTCTTCTGTTCTTCTGTGTACTTCGGTTCTTCTGTGTTCTTCTCTTCTGTTCTTCTGGGTTCTTCCGGTCTTCTGTGTTCTTCGGTTCTTCTGTTCTTCGGTCCTCTCCGACTCCTGTCTCTTCCCGCCCCTGTCTCTGCCCTCCTGCTCCTGCCTCACCCCCTCTATCTCTCCACCTATCTCTCGCTATCACCCACATCTACCCTTTCGCTACCTGCCTCCCTCACTCCTCTACCTATCTCTCCACCTAACTCCCTCACTCACCCCCTCCTCCTATCTACCTATTTTTCTATCTCTCCACCTATCTCTCCATCTATCTATTTCCCTATCTCTCCCCCCCGTCCCGACACCCCCTCTGTTACCTATCTCCCTATCCTCTCACTCTACCTCTCACCCTCACCCACCTCTACCACCCCCCTCCCCTATCTTTTCAACACTACTCCTATCTATCTCCCTATTCTCCTAAAACTCTAACACTCACCCCCCTCCACCTTTAAACCCCCCTCCCCCAGCTCTTCTCACTCTACTTTCCCCCCCTCCCTCGCGCTTTCCCGCCGCGACCTCCTGCACGCCCCCGCCCCCCAGCTCCCATTCGCCCCCAGCTGACCCCTCCCCCCCCCCTCCTCCCTCTTATGGCGGCCGCTGCGCGACAGTGGTAGCGACCCTTGACGCAAGGGTAGGTCGCTCCCCCTGCCGCTGCAGCTCCTCCAGCTCCTCCAGGTTCCTGAGTTCCTGAGACCCACCTCAAAGTAAGTACCCCCCACCTCCCAGCCCCTCGCCCTGCCCCGCGCTACTCACCCTCTCTCCTGCTCCTGCTTCTTTTCCTCCTCACTGTCTCTTCCTCCTCGCTCCTCCTCTGCAAACTTCTTCTGCACTCTTCTTCTCCCCGTCTTCTCTCTTCTTCTGTGTGCTCCTCAGCCTCTCCTGTCGCCTCTCTTCTTCCTCATCTTGCTCTGTGGTCTTCTGCCTTCTGCTCTTCGTCTTCTGTATCTTCTTTGTTGATCTTCTGTTCGTCTGCTCTTCTGCTTCTCCGTCCCCTGCATCTTCCTCTGTGTTCTTCTGTTCTTCTGTGTTCTTCTGTTCTTCTGTGTACTTCGGTTCTTCTGTGTTCTTCTCTTCTGTTCTTCTGGGTTCTTCCGGTCTTCTGTGTTCTTCGGTTCTTCTTTTCTTCGGTCCTCTCCGACTCCTGTCTCTTCCCGCCCCTGTCTCTGCCCTCCTGCTCCTGCCTCACCCCCTCTATCTCTCCACCTATCTCTCACTATCACCCACATATACCCTTTCGCTACCTGCCTCCCTCACTCCTCTACCTATCTCTCCACCTAACTCCCTCACTCACCCCCTCCTCCTATCTACCTATTTTTCTATCTCTCCACCTATCTCTCCATCTATCTATTTCCCTATCTCTCCCCCCGTCCCGACACCCCCTCTGTTACCTATCTCCCTATCCTCTCACTCTACCTCTCACCCTCACCCACCTCTACCACCCCCCTCCCCTATCTTTTCAACACTACTCCTATCTATCTCCCTATTCTCCTAAAACTCTAACACTCACCCCCCTCCACCTTTAAACCCCCCTCCCCCAGCTCTTCTCACTATACTTTCCCCCCCTCCCTCGCGCTTTCCCGCCGCGACCTCCTGCACGCCCCCGCCCCCCAGCTCCCATTCGCCCCCAGCTGACCCCTCCTCCCTCTTATGGCGGCCGCTGCGCGACAGTGGTAGCGACCCTTGACGCAAGGGTAGGTCGCTCCCCCTGCCGCTGCAGCTCCTCCAGCTCCTCCAGGTTCCTGAGTTCCTGAGACCCACCTCAAAGTAAGTACCCCCCACCTCCCAGCCCCTCGCCCTGCCCCGCGCTACTCACCCTCTCTCCTGCTCCTGCTTCTTTTCCTCCTCACTGTCTCTTCCTCCTCGCTCCTCCTCTGCAAACTTCTTCTGCTCTCTTCTTCTCCCCGTCTTCTCTCTTCTTCTGTGTGCTCCTCAGCCTCTCCTGTCGCCTCTCTTCTTCCTCATCTTGCTCTGTGGTCTTCTGCCTTCTGCTCTTCGTCTTCTGTATCTTCTTTGTTGATCTTCTGTTCGTCTGCTCTTCTGCTTCTCCGTCCCCTGCATCTTCCTCTGTGTTCTTCTGTTCTTCTGTGTTCTTCTGTTCTTCTGTGTACTTCGGTTCTTCTGTGTTCTTCTCTTCTGTTCTTCTGGGTTCTTCCGGTCTTCTGTGTTCTTCGGTTCTTCTTTTCTTCGGTCCTCTCCGACTCCTGTCTCTTCCCGCCCCTGTCTCTGCCCTCCTGCTCCTGCCTCACCCCCTCTATCTCTCCACCTATCTCTCACTATCACCCACATATACCCTTTCGCTACCTGCCTCCCTCACTCCTCTACCTATCTCTCCACCTAACTCCCTCACTCACCCCCTCCTCCTATCTACCTATTTTTCTATCTCTCCACCTATCTCTCCATCTATCTATTTCCCTATCTCTCCCCCCGTCCCGACACCCCCTCTGTTACCTATCTCCCTATCCTCTCACTCTACCTCTCACCCTCACCCACCTCTACCACCCCCCCTCCCCTATCTTTTCAACCCTACTCCTATCTATCTCCCTATTCTCCTAAAACTCTAACACTCACCCCCCTCCACCCTTAAACCCCCCTCCCCCAGCTCTTCTCACTCTACCTGTCCCCCCTCCCTCGCGCTTTCCCGCTGCGACCTCCTGCACATCCCGCCCCCCAGCTCCCATTCGCCCCCAGCTGACCCCTCCCCCCCCCCCTCTTATGGCGGCCGCTGCACGACAGTGTTAGCGACCCTTGACCCAAGGGTAGGTCGCTCCCCCTGTCGCTGCAGCTCCTCCAGCTCCTCCAGGTTCCTGAGTTCCTGAGACCCACCTCACAGTAAGTACCCCCCACCTCCCAGCCCCTCGCCCTGCCCCGCGCCCTGCCCCGCGCTACTCACCCTCTCTCCTGCTCCTGCTTCTTTTCCTCCTCTCTGTCTCTTCCTCCTCGCTCCTCCTCTGCAATCTTCTTCTGCACTCTTCTTCTCCCCGTCTTCTCTCTTCTTCTGTGTGCTCCTCAGCCTCTCCTGTCGCCTCTCTTCTTCCTCATCTTGCTCTGTGGCCTTCTGCCTTCTGCTCTTCGTCTTCTGTATCTTCTTTGTTGATCTTCTGTTCGTGTGCTCTTCTGCTTCTCCGTCCCCTGCATCTTCCTCTGTGTTCTTCTCTTCTTCTGTGTTCTTCTGTTCTTCTGTGTACTTCGGTTCTTCTGTGTTCTTCTCTTCTGTTCTTCTGGGTTCTTCCGGTCTTCTGTGTTCTTCGGTTCTTCTTTTCTTCAGTCCTCTCCGACTCCTGTCTCTTCCCGCCCCTGTCTCTGCCCTCCTGCTCCTGCCTCACCCCCTCTATCTCTCCACCTATCTCTCACTATCACCCACATCTACCCTTTCGCTACCTGCCTCCCTCACTCCTCTACCTATCTCTCCACCTAACTCCCTCACTCACCCCCTCCTCCTATCTACCTATTTTTCTATCTCTCCACCTATCTCTCATCTATCTATTTCCCTATCTCTCCCCCCCGTCCCGACACCCCCTCTGTTACCTATCTCCCTATCCTCTCACTCTACCTCTCACCCTCACCCACCTCTACCACCCCCCCTCCCCTATCTTTTCAACCCTACTCCTATCTATCTCCCTATTCTCCTAAAACTCTAACACTCCCCCCCTCCACCCTTAAAACCCCCTCCCCCAGCTCTTCTCACTCTACCTGTCCCCCCCCTCCCTCGCGCTTACCCGCCGCGACCTCCTGCACGCCCCCGCCCCCCAGCTCCCATTCGCCCCCAGCTGACCCCTCCCCCCTCCTCCCTCTTATGGCGGCCGCTGCGCGACAGTGGTAGCTACCCTTGACCCAAGGGTAGGTCGCTCCCCCTGCCGCTGCAGCTCCTCCAGCTCCTCCAGGTTCCTGAGTTCCTGAGACCCACCTCACAGTAAGTACCCCCCACCTCCCAGCCCCTCGCCCTGCCCCGACCTACTCACCCTCTCTCCTGCTCCTGCTTCTTTTCCTCCTCTCTGTCTCTTCCTCCACGCTCCTCTGCTGCAATCTTCTTCTGCACTCTTCTTCTCCCCGTCTTCTCTCTTCTTCTGTGTGCTCCTCAGCCTCTCCTGTCACCTCTCTTCTTCCTCATCTTGCTCTGTGGTCTTCTGCCTTCTGCTCTTCGTCTTCTGTATCTTCTTTGTTGATCTTCTGTTCGTCTGCTCTTCTGCTTCTCCGTCCCCTGCATCTTCCTCTGTGTTCTTCTGTTCTTCTGTGTTCTTCTGTTCTTCTGTGTACTTCGGTTCTTCTGTGTTCTTCTCTTCTGTTCTTCTGGGTTCTTCCGGTCTTCTGTGTTCTTCGGTTCTTCTGTTCTTCGTCCTCTCCGACTCCTGTCTCTTCCCGCCCCTGTCTCTGCCCTCCTGCTCCTGCCTCACCCCCCTCTATCTCTCCACCTATCTCTCACTATCACCCACATCTACCCTTTCGCTAACTGCCTCCCTCACTCCTCTACCTATCTCTCCACCTAACTCCCTCACTCACCCCCTCCTCCTATCTACCTCTTTTTCTATCTCTCCACCTATCTCTCCATCTATCTATTTCCCTATCTCTCCCCCGTCCCGACACCCCCTCTGTTACCTATCTCCCTATCCTCTCACTCTACCTCTCACCCACCTCTAACACCCCCCCTCCCCTATCTTTTCAACCCTACTCCTATCTATCTCCCTATTCTCCTAAAACTCTAACACTCACCCCCCTCCACCCTTAAACCACCCCTTCCCCAGCTCTTCTCACTCTACCTGTCCCCCCCTAGCGCTTTCCCGCCGCGACCTCCTGCACGCCCCCAGCTCCCATTCGCCCCCAGCTGACCCCTCCCCCCCTCCTCCCTCTTTTGGCGGCCGCTGCGCGACAGTGGTAGCGACCCTTGACCCAAGGGTAGATCGCTCCCCCTGCCGCTGCAGCTCCTCCAGCTCCTCCAGGTTCCTGAGTTCCTGAGACCCACCTCACAGTAAGTACCCCCCACCTCCCAGCCCCTCGCCCTGCCCCGACCTACTCACCCTCTCTCCTGCTTCTTTTCCTCCTCTCTGTCTCTTCCTCCTCGCTCCTCCTCTGCAATCTTCTTCTGCACTCTTCTTCTCCCCGTCTTCTCTCTTCTTCTGTGTGCTCCTCAGCCTCTCCTGTCGCCTCTCTTCTTCCTCATCTTGCTCTGTGGTCTTCTGCCTTCTGCTCTTCGTCTTCTGTATCTTCTTTGTTGATCTTCTGTTCGTCTGCTCTTCTGCTTCTCCGTCCCCTGCATCTTCCTCTGTGTTCTTCTGTGTTCTTCTGTTCTTCTGTGTACTTCGGTTCTTCTGTGTTCTTCTCTTCTGTTCTTCTCGGTTCTTCCGGTCTTCTGTGTTCTTCGGTTCTTCTGTTCTTCGTCCTCTCCGACTCCTGTCTCTTCCCGCCCCTGTCTCTGCCCTCCTGCTCCTGCCTCACCCCCCTCTATCTCTCCACCTATCTCTCGCTATCACCCACATCTACCCTTTCGCTACCTGCCTCCCTCACTCCTCTACCTATCTCTCCACCTAACTCCCTCACTCACCCCCTCCTCCTATCTACCTCTTTTTCTATCTCTCCACCTATCTCTCCATCTATCTATTTCCCTATCTCTCCCCCCGTCCCGACACCCCCTCTGTTACCTATCTCCCTATCCTCTCACTCTACCTCTCACCCTCACCCACCTCTAACACCCCCCCTCCCCTATCTTTTCAACCCTACTCCTATCTATCTCCCTATTCTCCTAAAACTCTAACACTCACCCCCCTCCACCCTTAAACTACCCCTCCCCCAGCTCTTCTCACTCTACCTGTCCCCCCCTCGCGCTTTCCCGCCGCGACCTCCTGCACGCCCCCGCCCCCCAGCTCCCATTCGTCCCCAGCTGACCCCTCCCCCCCTCCTCCCTCTTATGGCGGCCGCTGCACGACAGTGGTAGCGACCCTTGACCCAAGGGTAGGTCGCTCCCCCTGCCGCTGCAGCTCCTCCAGCTCCTCCAGGTTCCTGAGTTCCTGAGACCCACCTCACAGTAAGTACCTCCCAGCCCCTCGCCCTGCCCCGCGCTACTCACCCTCTCTCCTGCTTCTTTTCCTCCTCTCTGTCTCTTCCTCCTCGCTCCTCCTCTGCAATCTTCTTCTGCACTCTTCTTCTCCCCGTCTTCTCTCTTCTCCTGTGTGCTCCTCAGCCTCTCCTGTCGCCTCTCTTCTTCCTCATCTTGCTCTGTGGTCTTCTGCCTTCTGCTCTTCGTCTTCTGTATCTTCTTTGTTGATCTTCTGTTCGTCTGTTCTTCTGCTTCTCCGTCCCCTGCATCTTCCTCTGTGTTCTTCTGTTCTTCTGTGTTCTTCTGTTCTTCTGTGTACTTCGGTTCTTCTGTGTTCTTCTCTTCTGTTCTTCTCGGTTCTTCCGGTCTTCTGTGTTCTTCGGTTCTTCTGTTCTTCGTCCTCTCCGACTCCTGTCTCTTCCCGCCCCTGTCTCTCCCCTCCTGCTCCTGCCTCACCCCCCTCTATCTCTCCACCTATCTCTCACTATCACCCACATCTACCCTTTCGCTACCTGCCTCCCTCACTCCTCTACCTATCTCTCCACCTAACTCCCTCACTCACCCCCTCCTCCTATCTACCTATTTTTCTATCTCTCCACCTATCTCTCCATCTATCTATTTCCCTATCTCTCCCCCCCGTCCCGACACCCCCTCTGTTACCTATCTCCTTATCCTCTCACTCTACCTCTCACCCTCACCCACCTCTAACATCCCCCTATCTTTTCAACCCTACTCCTATCTATCTCCCTATTCTCCTAAAACTCTAACACTCACCCCCCTCCACCCTTAAACCCCCCCCAGCTCTTCTCACTCTACCTTCCCCCCCCTCCCTCGCGCTTTCCCGCCGCGACCTCCTGCACGCCCCCGCGCCCCATGACCCATTCGCCCCCCGCTGACCCCTCCCCCCCCTCCCTCTTATGGCGGCCGCTGCGTGACAGTGGTAGCGACCCTTGACCCAAGGGTAGGTCGCTCCCCCTGCCGCTGCAGCTCCTCCAGCTCCTCAAGGTTCCTGAGTTCCTGAGACCCACCTCACAGTAAGTACCCCCCCATCCCAGCCCCTCGCCCTGCCCCGTGCTACTCACCGTCTATCGCGCTCTTGCTTCTTTTCCTCCTCTCTGTCTCTTCCTCCTCGCTCCTCCTCTGCAATCTTCTTCTGCACTCTTCTTCTCCCCGTCTTCTCTCTTCTTCTGTGTGCTCCTCAGCCTCTCCGGTCGCCTCTCTTCTTCCTCATCTTGCTCTGTGGTCTTCTGCCTTCTGCTCTTCGTCTTCTGTATCTTCTTTGTTGATCTTCTGTTCGTCTGCTCTTCTGCTTCTCCGTCCACTGCATCTTCCTCTGTGTTCTTCTGTTCTTCTGTGTTCTTCTGTTCTTCTGTGTACTTCGGTTCTTCTGTGTTCTTCTCTTCTGTTCTTCTGGGTTCTTCCGGTCTTCTGTGTTCTTCGGTTCTTCTGTTCTTCGGTCCTCTCCGACTCCTGTCTCTTCCCGCCCCTGTCTCTGCCCTCCTGCTCCTGCCTCACCCCCCTCTATCTCTCCACCTATATCTCACTATCACCCACATCTACCCTTTCGCTACCTGCCTCCCTCACTCCTCTACCTATCTCTCCACCTAACTCCCTCACTCACCCCCTCCTCCTATCTACCTATTTTTCTATCTCTCCACCTATCTCTCCATCTATCTATTTCCCTATCTCTCCCCCCCGTCCCGACACCCCCTCTGTTACCTATCTCCCTATCCTCTCACTCTACCTCTCACCCTCACCCACCTCTTCCACCCCCCTCCCCTATCTTTTCAACCCTACTCCTATCTATCTCCCTATTCTCCTAAAACTCTAACACTCAACCCCCTCCACCCTTAAACCCCCCTCCCCCAGCTCTTCTCACTCTACTTTCCCCCCCTCCCTCGCGCTTTCCCGCCGCAACCTCCTGCACGCCCCCGCCCCCCGCTCCCATTCGTCCCCAGCTGACCCCTCCCCCCCTCCTCCCTCTTATGGCGGCCGCTGCGCGACAGTGGTAGCGACCCTTGACCCAAGGGTAGGTCGCTCCCCCTGCCGCTGCAGCTCCTCCAGCTCCTCCAGGTTCCTGAGTTCCTGAGACCCACCTCACAGTAAGTACCTCCCAGCCCCTCGCCCTCCCCCGCGCTACTCACCCTCTCTCCTGCTCCTGCTTCTTTTCCTCCTCTCTGTCTCTTCCTCCTCGCTCCTCCTCTGCAATCTTCTTCTGCACTCTTTTTCTCCCCGTCTTCTCTCTTCTTCTGTGTGCTCCTCAGCCTCTCCTGTCGCCTCTCTTCTTCCTCATCTTGCTCTGTGGTCTTCTGCCTTCTGCTCTTCGTCTTCTGTATCTTCTTTGTTGATCTTCTGTTCGTCTGCTCTTCTGCTTCTCCGTCCCCTGCATCTTCCTCTGTGTTCTTCTGTTCTTCTGTGTTCTTCTGTTCTTCTGTGTACTTCGGTTCTTCTGTGTTCTTCTCTTCTGTTCTTCTGGGTTCTTCGGTTCTTCTGTGTTCTTCGGTTCTTCTGTTCTTCGGTCCTCTCCGACTCCTGTCTCTTCCCGCCCCTGTCTCTTCCCTCCTGCTCCTGCCTCACCCCCCTCTATCTCTCCACCTATCTCTCACTATCACCCACATCTACCCTTTCGCTACCTGCCTCCCTCACTCCTCTACCTATCTCTCCACCTAACTCCCTCACTCACCCCCTCCTCCTATCTACCTATTTTTCTATCTCTCCACCTATCTCTCCATCTATCTATTTCCCTATCTCTCCCCCCGTCCCGACACCCCCTCTGTTACCTATCTCCCTATCCTCTCACTCTATCTCTCACCCTCACCCACATCTAACACCCCCCTCCCCTATCTTTTCAACCCTACTCCTATCTATCTCCCTATTCTCCTAAAACTCTAACACTCACCCCCCTCCACCCTTAAACCCCCCTCCCCCAGCTCTTCTCACTCTACCTGTCCCCCCCCTCCCTCGTGCTTTCCCGCCGCGACCTCCTGCACGCCCCCGCCCCCCAGCTCCCATTCGCCCCCAGCTGACCCCTCCCCCCCTCCCTCTTATGGCAGCCGCTGCGCGACAGTGGTAGCGACCCTTGACCCAAGGGTACGTCGCTCCCCCTGCCGCTGCAGCTCCTCCAGCTCCTCCAGGTTCCTGAGTTCCTGAGACCCACCTCACAGTAAGTACCCCCACCTCCCAGCCCCTCGCCCTGCCCCGCGCTACTCACCCTCTCTCCTGCTTCTTTTCCTCCTCTCTGTCTCTTCCTCCTCGCTCCTCCTCTGCAATCTTCTTCTGCACTCTTCTTCTCCCCGTCTTCTCTCTTCTTCTGTGTGCTCCTCAGCCTCTCCTGTCGCCTCTCTTCTTCCTCATCTTGCTCTGTGGTCTTCTGCCCTCTGCTCTTCGTCTTCTGTATCTTCTTTGTTGATCTTCTGTTCGTCTGCTCTTCTGCTTCTCCGTCCCCTGCATCTTCCTCTGTGTTCTTCTGTTCTTCTGTGTTCTTCTGTTCTTCTGTGTACTTCGGTTCTTCTGTGTTCTTCTCTTCTGTTCTTCTGGGTTCTTCCGGTCTTCTGTGTTCTTCGGTTCTTCTGTTCTTCGGTCCTCTCCGACTCCTGTCTCTTCCCGACCCTGTCTCTGCCCTCCTGCTCCTGCCTCACCCCCCTCTATCTCTCCACCTATCTCTCACTATCACCCACATCTACCCTTTCGCTACCTGCCTCCCTCACTCCTCTACCTATCTCTCCACCTAACTCCCTCACTCACCCCCTCCTCCTATCTACCTATTTTTCTATCTCTCCACCTATCTCTCCATCTATCTATTTCCCTATCTCTCCCCCGTCCCGACACCCCCTCTGTTACCTATCTCCCTATCCTCTCACTCTACCTCTCACCCTCACCCACCTCTACCACCCCCCCTCCCCTATCTTTTCAACCCTACTCCTATCTATCTCCTTATTCTCCTAAAACTCTAACGCTCACCCCCCTCCACCCTTAAACCCCCCTCTCCCAGCTCTTCTCACTCTACCTGTCCCCCCCTCCCTTGCGCTTTCCCTCCGCGACCTCCTGCACGCCCCCACCCCCAGCTCCCATTCGCCCCCAGCTGACCCCTCTCCCCCCTCCTCCCCTCTCCTCCCTCTTATGGCGGCCGCTGTGCGACCCTGGCAAGCCTGTCTGCGCCCGTCCGCGCCTGGCCCGCGCCCAGCGCCACGACCCCTGGTCCCCAGCCATCCCCTACCCCGCTGACCCTCTACGACCCCACCACCCTCCATGCCCTCAACCCCGGGCGCTCCAACACCTGCTTCCAAGTCCACCCCAAGCGCACCCATGGACCCTTTGCCTGTAACTCCTGCAAACGCATCTTCCACCACGCAACTACCACGACCACCAGCCCACGCGCCATCAACCACCTCAAGTGCATCCTGGTCAACACTCGCTCTGTCCACAAGCATGCCGTTGAACTCTGGGAACTCCTGGACTCCACAGCTCCGGACGTCGCCTTCATCACGGAAACCTGGATGAACGCCTCATCAGCTCCAGACATCGCCACTGCCATCCCCGAAGGCTACAAGATCTCCAGAAAAGACCGCACCAACCAAGTAGGAGGAGGCATCGCCATCGTCTTCAAAGACTCCATCAGCGTCACCACCTCCACCGAAGACACCCCTCTCGCCGCTGAACATCTGCATTTTCAAATCTGCACCGACCCTAGGACCACCGTCAGAGGATCCCTCGTCTACCGTCCCCCCGGACCGCGCGCCCCTTTCAGCGACGCCATCGCCGACTTCATCTCCCCGCACGCCCTCGCCTCGCCGGACTACATCCTCCTAGGCGACCTCAACTTCCATCTGGAACAGAACAACGACCCCAACACCACCGCCCTGCTCGACAACCTCGACAACCTCGGCCTCAAGCAACTGGTGAACACCGCCACCCACATCGCCGGACACACACTCGACCCTATATTCTCCGCCAGCAAACACATCTTCTTCAGCCACACCTCTGCTCTACACTGGACCGACCACAGCTGTGTCCACTTCACATTCCGACGCGAGACCCGCCACCTCCGCACTCAACCCATCCCTCGTCGACAGTGGAACAAGATCCCCGAAGAGCAACTCCTCTCCGCACTCGCCGCCAACCAACCCACCGTCACCACCGACCCCAACGACGCAGCCCTCAGCCTTACAAACTGGATCTCCAACTGCGCAGACAACCTTGCTCCCCTCAAACGCACGCATCGACAGACCAACACCAAAAAACCTCTCTAGTTCTCTGACACTCTCAAAGAATCAAAGAAAACTTGTCGCACCCTCGAGAAGGCCTGGCGCAAGGACCACACCGCTGACAACATGACCGCCCTCAAGAACGCTACCCGTGAACACCACCACCTGATCCGCGCTGCCAAAAGGGACTTTTTCACCGACAGACTAGACAAAAACAGCCACAACAGCAGAGAACTTTTCAGCATCGTCAAGGAGTTCTCCAACCCCAACGCCAACGCAAACGCCGTCACGCCCTCACAGGATTTGTGCGAATCCCTCGCCACCTTCTTCCACTGCAAGATCAGCGACCTCCACGACAGCTTCGGACACCAGACGCAACCTAACATCACCGAAGCCGCACCCCCGGCCTTCACCCTCAACAACTGGACCCACATCAACACTGAAGAAACCAAATCCATCATGAACTCTATCCATTCCGGCGCCCCTTCGGACCCCTGCCCTTACTTCATCTTTAATAAAGCCGACGACATCATCGCCCCGCACCTCCAGGCCGTCATCAACTCTTCTTTTTCTTCTGCTACCTTCCCCGAATGCTGGAAACACGCCGAAGTCAACGCCCTCCTAAAGAAACCTACGGCTGACCCGAGCGACCTGAAAAACTTCCGCCCCATCTCTCTCCTGCCTTTCCCTGCCAAGGTAATAGAGAAGACCGTCAACAAACAGCTGACCACCTTCCTGGAAAACAACAACCTGCTCGACCCTTCACAAACCGGATTCTGAACCAACCACAGCACGGAAACCGCCCTCATCTCAGTCACAGACTACGTCAGAACCCTGATGGACAACGGTGAAACAGTCGCCCTCATCCTCCTCGACCTCTCAGCGGCCTTCGACAACGTCTGTCACCGCACCCTAATCACCCGCCTCCGCTCCACCGGGATCCAAGGCCAGGCCCTGGACTGGATCGCCTCCTTCCTCTCAAACCGCTCCCAAAGAGTTTACCTCCCACCGTTTCGCTCAGACCCCACCGAGATCATCTGCGGAGTACCTCAAGGCTCATCGCTCAGCCCGACACTCTTCAATGTCTACATGAGCCCCCTCGCCAACATCATACGCAAGCACGACATCATCATCACCTCCTACGCCGACGACACCCAACTTATACTCTCCCTCACCAAGGACCCCGCCAGCGCCAAGATCAACCTACAAGAGGGTATGAAGGACGTCGCAGATTGGATGAGGCTCAGCCGCCTAAAGCTGAACTCTGACAAAACGGAAGTCCTCATCCTCGGCAACACCCCGTCCGCCTGGGACGACTCCTGGTGGCCCACGGCATTCGGCACCGCACCGACCCCCACAGACCACGCCCGCAACCTCGGCTTCATCTTGGACCCCCTTCTCACCATGACCAAGCAAGTCAACGCCGTGTCCTCCGCCTGCTTCCTCACCCTCCGCATGCTCCGCAAGATCTTCTGCTGGATCCCCGCCGACACTAGAAAAACCGTGACCCACGCCCTCGTCACGAGCCGCCTGGTCTACGGCAACACCCTCTACGCTGGGACCACCACCAAACTCCAAAATCGCCTGCAACGCATTCAAAACGCCTCGGCCCGCCTCATCCTCGACGTACCCCGCAACAGCCACATCTCCGCACACCTGAGACACCTGCATTGGCTCCCAGTCAGCAAAAGGATCACCTTTCGACTTCTCACCCACGCACACAAAGCCCTCCAAAACAAGGGACCGGAATACCTCAACCGACGCCTCAGCTTCTACGTCCCCACCCACCTCCTCCGTTCCTCTGGCCTCGTGCTCGCTGCCGTCCCTCGCATCCGCCGCTCCACGGCGGGTGGGAGGTCTTTCTCCTTCCTGGCAGCCAAGACCTGGAACTCCCTCCCCACCAGCCTCAGGACCACCCAAGACCACTCCGCTTTCCGGAGACTCCTAAAAACCTGGCTTTTCGAGCAGCAGTAACCCCCCCCCCTTTCCCCTAGCGCCTTGAGACCCGCACGGGTGAGTAGCGCGCTTTATAAATGTTAATGATTTGATTTGATTTGATTTGACCCGATTGGGCCATAGTCTGTGTGCTGGACTTCATTGGTGACCTTGTATGGTGGAGGGGCTGCCATGAACTGATTTGTAGGAGTGTGGAGGAAGAAACTCGCTCCCGGCACCGATCAAGTCATTGCCCGTGTGCCTACTGAAATGGGCAACCCCATATGCTAGGAGGGCAAATGTTTGTGGTGGGAAAAACTCATCTCTGCACTGATGGGGTCTTTGTCCATGTGTCTGCTTTGACTGGAGGGGGTGCCGTTGCGTGGATCAAAGCCTGTGCTTGAAGAAACCCATCCCTTCATTGATAAGGAAGTTGCTTGTGTGCTGAAGTGGCTTGGTGACCTCAAATGCCAGGAAGGGCCACAATGACCATCTGTGTGAGGCTAGCGTGACCAGAGTGTGAAGCAAGAGTTACAAACCCATATGCCAAGAGGGGCTGCTGTGACCATCCGATTGCAGCTAGCATGATCAGAGTGTGAAGCCAGAGTGGTGACACAATTTACCAGGGGGTGGGGGGGGTGCAGGAGTTCCTGTAGCCAAGAGGTCTGGTTTGTCACCCGAGACAGGGAAACTAGTATGACCAAGGTGAACTTAACCTAATCTTGTGGATTGCACCCACAGAATACGTTGGAGCAAGGAAGCCACCCCCACCTTCTGCAGAGGGAAGGAAAGATTTACTGCACGACTGCAGGAGCACCTCGCCTGACTGGATTATGCAGGTAGCATAGCTCAGTGAAGAGAGCCACTGCCTGCCAGGTGCTTCAGCATGTGACCACTATTGGCCCAACTCAGCCGATCTAGAATAGGACCGCGCTGCACTGCTGCAAGGTCCTTGGCTGCCAGAGTCGCGTGGCTCACTGGCAGGTTCCCTACTTAACGAAGGAGTAAGAGAATATTACCTCCTTGATTGTGACTAGCACGGTCCTAGGAAGCTCAATCTCGAATATGGGATGGGCGACTGATTGACCTACTGACACTGACAACTTGTCTGCGGTTTTGTAAGTGACACTCTAGTATTTTTTGAAGTATTTTTTGATTTATATAGGAGAAGTAGTTTTCCGGGTCCTGTCGAAGCGACGCGGGATCATTTAGTGACCCATAGAAGACGCGAAACATGTTGACCGAAAATTAGCAGGATTAGGCACTCTACCTTTTCTTCCCCATAGAGTTCAGTGGGACATTATCCCCACTAATACTCTGGATTATTTTTTAATCTTGGGCTGCGCCTCTTCCCTGATACATTAAAGTGATGTTAGAGGCACAAAGCTAATTTTAATTCTTTCACTCTCCTACACACTTACACTTTGTCTCCCCACTGAGTTAGTATTCGTTTCAGACCTCCTTCTGGCAAATTGCCTTCGGTTTAGCACCACCCCCATTGCTGCCAGACATTGCAGCACCGGTCTGACGAGGAGTTAGCCCAGTGATGAGACTTGTCACCCCTTGGGTGCTTGAGGGCTCTCCTGATATCATAGATATCCCTGACACGCCCCGCCCCTGCATTTCTTAATGTTTTTTTTGTAACAGTGTACCTTTCTTTATAATAGGTTACTTTGGGAGACCGTACACTGGACCTGTAATCTCCCTGTCCCTCCTCTGTATTGAATGCCAGAGTCGGTTAGCCAAGAACTGGGCCTTCGGGGTCCCGGGGACATACCACCTTTGGTGCTGCTAATCCCTAGACTCTAAAACAGAACTTTCTTGCTGAGGGAGGAACTCTTGAGTACAGCAGACAGGGAGTGGCTTGAGAACTATTAGAGTCACGACCTCAAGGAGACTGCATTATTGCTTGTTGAATGTTGTTTATGTTTGCAGGTGTAGTTAGAATTAAAATACTTATTTTTATACACAAACAAGTATTTGACTGGACATTGATTTATTGTTGTGCTGCCTGCACGTTGAGTTATGAGCCAAGTCTGTATCTTAGCTTCCCCCGAATAAGCCTTGACAAATTGAGCTATGCTACTCAAGTGAGAGTCAAATGCAGAAGAGAGTGCTTGACCCAGATGAGTATGATCCATAGAAGGGTGGGCCCGAGACATTAGTGGCAAAAAATCTCATCACCTCAGTTGGGCCAGTAATTTGTGCAAGCCCCGTGGTCCCCTGAACGGGGTTCTGACAATAAGTGATAACTTTCATTTGGGAACAGGTAGGAATGTCAAGTTTGGTGTCTAAATAATTATAATTTAAAACCCTTTTGAATGGTAAAGTTGGATTTTAAGTCAGAATTCTGAAAATGCCACTTTTAGAAAGTAGGCATTTTCTTTTCTTATCCATTTGGTGTAGGTGGCAGATGGTATTTGTGTATTGCTCCCAGACAGTGAGACAAAGAGGGACTAGGTGTTGGCAGGATGGGTTATCTCTGACTTGATGAGGGGGGAGCAGAAAAACCTGCAAGTCTACATCTTCAGAAAGAGTGTTAAGATGTTTTTTAACTGCGGCTAACGTGTTAGTCTGTACCCACTGTATGTTGTAACTATACCTGTGTATTGACCAGATACAAAGTGAGGGTCTGGCCTGTTAATTGTAAAACCCCCTGAAGAGTTAAAAAAATGTGCTTGACATCTATTGGTGTCTGTTGGCCATATTAACCACCCGCCGGGACTGGAAAGTGAAGAATTATAAGTACCAGCCTTAACCATCGCATCTAGCATTTCCTCTGTGATATTAAGGAAATATTGCCAATCATTAAACTTTGCCGGTGTGGGGATACTGGGCGTGTTCATGTCTTTCATTTTCTCTAACCCCAGACAGAATGTCTGTTGAATGGTGTCATTTAAAAAGATCATTTGCACGGGATTTAAGCATGCTCTAAATAAAGCTTCCTTACCCTGTATTTGCCAATCTTGTGTTCCCCATAAGCTTTTTAAGTCAATAGTGCTATTCCAGTATTCGTAACCATCAACTGCAAGCCGGGAAACAAAGGGATCTGAATAAATCAGTTTCGTGTTTGTTAGTAAAATCTTCCTAATTTGTGACGGAGGTAACTTAAAATAATATGATTCCGCATTTTTTGTGTCATGCCCAGTGAAATATGTAAATTTATCTGTATAGTGTTTTGGGCTCCCCATTGGTGGTGTTGAACAGTGTTACTGCTGTGTATAGTTCAATACTGACCTGTGTCTAGTGGCACGTGTAGGTAGTAATGTCCCCAATTGTTGTAACAGAACATTTCCCCATAATTCATTGTATGTCCATATACATCATCACTTTCAAATACGGAATAGTCCTTCATTTCTGTTAGCAGGGAATCAACTGTTTGGACATCCCGATCTTCAGATACAACATCAGGTGTAACCACATCTGTCATAGATATTTTGAACACATATGGAATTTGAATGACCTTAGTAGGCCCGTAAATATCAAAGGGAACATTGTCCCACACAATCCCATCAGAAATCGGTATGGCTGAAATGTTCACAAGGGACAAGACAAGTCTCTTCGGACCTTATGTGAGGAATGATATGGAGTTAAGACTCCATCCACAGGCTCAACAGAGGAGCGTTCAGGAATGTAATGACCATTTATAAGCAAAAAGAAAACAGTCACAAAACCAACCCAAAAAAATAATGCTGTAAATGTTAAACAGAACCATAAATAGTTCCATGGGTAAATTAAATAGTTAATTTTAAGCCATTGATACAGCTTACGTGTTTTCGAAACACTGTCAATCATAATAGTGGATGAGTCTAAAGAAAAATCATCAATGTCTTCGAAATAGCCAGAGGCAGTCCCTGCAAATGCTGGAGTCAGTGCATTACTCGTAGATTGGTCCACTTCACGTGGAGGCTCATGGTAGACCGCGTCATCAGTCTGTGTAGTGGTAATGTAAAAAACAGCCAAATCTTGGACAGGTGTTGCCATTGAAGTGGTAACTGGAACTAGCAAGAGTTTGTTTTCCCCCCTCCCCATGTTCGAGGAGGTCTCTATGAGAGCGTTGGACATTGTTGCATAGTCCGCAGTAGTGTTGTTCATTCTACTATGTAGAGGTATGTCCTGTTGGGTAGTGAGAGGGGATCGGGAACTAGCCAAGGGACCTCTTGGTCTACTGTGAAGGATCGGCCACATGGTGAACTTTGATGACATCAATGTTAATGAATCTGTTTGTTCTGGAACCAGGCAGTGGTGGTAAGACGACAGTTCTGGTACCTTGAATTCCCAAGACCGGGACTGGTGCTCTGTATGATGGACCGAATTCCTTCTTCACAGCAATCTTCTCACAAACCAGATACCTACAGCTGGTTGTGCTGAACCATCAGTATAGGTGACAGTATGGTATCTGTCAAATGGCAAGATATTTAGAGGAGCGGGGTACTCCTGTTCATACTGGAGAAACTCTTGTGTCTGAAGTTTTGGATCAAAGATGTAATCAACATCAGTGGCGGTCAGAGATGTTGCCCACTGAATCCAACGTGGATGTAATGTTTTAGCATTGGGAACGCTTGCTTTAGTGACAGCCTTTAAGGCCGGCACCGGGGTAACGATAATAATGCGTTTCCCTTGGGCAAATGGCCTTTCCTTAATGACAGCCATTTGAACTGCAGTCAGAATCTTTTCTGTTGGTGGAAAACGTTGTTCTGCATTTGAGTATAAATGTGATTTACATGCTATGGGTACCGTGTCGCCTTCATTGAAGGTGACATAAGTAAATCCAATGGCACCAGCAATTATTCTGATGACCAAATTCGTTTTATTGTCACGGGTGTGCAAGTGTTTAGCTTCTAGCATGTCCTGTTGCAATTCCCTAAGGATGCGGATGTGTTCAGCTGTCCAGTGTCTGCTGGAAAAGTTTGGCTGTATCAAGTCATAAAGTGGCTTGATACGCCGTGCATAGTCTGGAATATATGTTCTGCCAAAGTTGAAGAAACCTAGTAATGACTGTAGTTTCTTGAGTGTTAGGAGGGTGCAATTCTGCACATTTCTCTAGAAAGTACGGGGCCAGGCTCTTCCCCTCATTCGATAGCTCGTATCCCAGGAATAATACACTGAGAAAGGCAATCTTACTTTTCTTAAAGTTGAATTTGTAACCGAGGTCTGCAAATCCCTAAATGATCCGATCGACCTTTACAAGATGAATGTTGAAGTTGTCGACCGTGAGATATATGTCATCCACGTAGGATAACGCCTCGGGATCAATATCATGTAATATTGATGTTACACTGGCTGAAAATAGCCCTGGGCTGTTCTTATAGCCTTGGGGTAAACAACAAAAGCGTTTTTGTGAGCCAAATGAGAATGCACTCTGGTCCCAAATTTCATGTGCTAAGTTCTGGCAGAAAAACCCATTAGTAATATCTAACATTGTTTGATATTTTTTAAGCACCATATTGTTTATTAGTGCCGTGCTATGTGAGTTTTGTATAGCATATGTACGTGTATGACTATTTAAATGTCTGTAATCTATGGCTATTCCATAGGAATGGTCTGGCTTTGCAACGGGGAATAACGGGTTATTCATTGCAGATGTACAGGGCTCAATTACTCCCTGGTACTCGAGCTGAGTGAGGATATCCCTCACTGGAGCTCTTTTGCTTCATGTTTAACAGGATATTGTGGCTGAAGTTGGGGTGTAGATCTAATAGGAATTACATAACAAGGAGAGTCCTTGTCCCAACCGACATGATTGCGGTATAACGCAGGTGCCTGCGCTAAAGGCCATTCAGTAGCATAGGCTTGTTTTTCTGCTTGTGGAACAAGTTTAGAGAAAGAAGGCAAAATGACATCTTCACCATGTGGGAGCTTACGGACATGCTCGGGTGGCCAGTCTCTTTTGGTCAATAGGATATCACTAATAAGTTCATCCCAGAATATCACACCAATGGTGTGCTCCACGTCTCCCTCTATTTGAATTTTTAAATCATAAACCCTGTCGGGTGGGAGAACACGGCCGTCCGCAGTCTCAACTGCAATAAAATCGCTAGTTGCTGTTGCATCCAGATGATCTTTCAGTCTCTGGCGACATATCATGACCTCTGCTGCACTGTCTAACAGTGTCACTGCCCACGTCTTGTTCTTCAACAATGTTCTCAAGTTTACTGGCATTTTTAACTGACAGTGCTGCCCCCTTTTTCTTTTTAAACTGTGGCTTCTGATGAGGAGTCTTTTCTTCCTTTTTGACTGTAGACTGTGTTAAGTCTTTCTTTTGTTTCACATATTCAGGACTTCGATCAGGACGGCCCCCTCTCTCGCTACGTCTATCTGGTGCATCCTGAAAGGAACGAGAGGGACACGAATCAGTATATCTATCAGGAGTTTTTATATTTTCCCTATTTCTGAGATTGTATCCCCTTTCGGAGTTCTCCGTGTGTGGAGAATCAGCTCTCTTATTTCATCTATCTTTAAATTATTTTTGTTTTTTCCAGCGCTTTTTGGAGCCCTCTTGTGCCTGCTTCGTACCTTCCTTAAGGGTGGTACTTTGTAATTCCAATTTCTTTAGTTTGGCTCCCAAACTATCCCGCCGTATACTAGTATAGGTGTCGGAAAGTATTTTTGGTAGCTGTCTCTCCTGTTCCAATTGTGGAGTTTCTTTGAGACATTGGAGTATAGCCAGTGCTACCGCTTCCCCTAATATGTTACTGAGTATTATTGAGGAAACTGTGTCAAAGTTCTGCATTAATTTCATCCCCAAATCTAAGGTTGGCGCAGCCCCATGCTCATTCTGTATTCGTTTTAACACTTCAGATAAATTGGCAAGTGTCGGGGTACCATGTGTGGTAGTATATATAGCAGCAAAGACTGTACCCCATGTGGCGCAGTCATCCACAGAGGGAGCCATCTGAAGGACAAGCACATTGTAAGAAGTCTATGTTTTTCCTGTGGTCCCGTTTGTTTTCTGGGCTATCCAGAACGGGAATTTTCTCTCGTTCTGTGGGTATTTTACCAATGATAGTATGCACTGCTTGTGGATTAATCCCAGTAGCCAATTGGTATCCGCCAGGTACAGGTGGAGTTGGACGTGCTGGTGTAGTGTTCAAAGTTCGCATTACAAACTGGACTAGTCGTCTATAAAGTGTTACTAATTCATTATCTACATTTCGTAGATCTGCGATTGGCATATTTAGTAAGCCTGGATGAGGTGTGTATGTGGCAAACATAGGCCACGTTGGTCCATCATTACTTAGAGGACCTAGTCTCACTCTTTGTATTACATGTGGTAGGACACCTTCAAACCAGTTCTGATGCTCTTGATATGTGAGCGCTATTTCATGATACTGGTATGCTTGGTACCGTGGAGGTTCGTCTGCAATTTCATATGTGTGGAATGTCTGTGTTCTTGGGTCCACCTCAGGAAAGGTGACCCAACAATAACATGTTTCGGTTTGGTATGCTTCATTAGCTTCTATTATAAGAGTAACATCCCCACCCTCTTCTGCAAAGCCATGCGCTAGTAGGGGTTATGTTAATGCTTGTCTAGCATTCTCAGGAATTTCTATGGCGTTTAGCCATATTTGTAACATTGGTCAGAGAAACGGAACATCAAATAGGGAGTAAAGTCCTTTTATGAGTTCGAGCTCGAACAACCTACAGCCTAATCAGGTATTACCTTTTCAGCTGAGGAGGATCTTCCCAAAGACCACGGACGTCTCTGTTTAATGGTACTTAGGGTACCTGTTGTCTGTGAGACAGTGATAGTCAGGGTATCCGTAAATTAGTGCCTAAACACAATCGCTGGGTGCCATGTCGTAGTTTGGACTCTTGCTCTAGGCAAGACTGCTGGTTTAAGGATGACAGTACTTATGTTTGTAGGTGACTATGCCTATCCTACAACAAGTCGCAGCTGTCGTCCCAACCCTTCCGGCTCACTAACAGCACCTCACCAAAAACCCAAACAGTAAAAGGTGATTTGTGGCAGCCTTTACGCATGGGCTCGAGAGTTTGACATCTCAGGGAGTGTCGTGGTTAAACAGAGATTACCCCTTTCTCACAGATATATCATGTCTCATCCAAACACAGGCAATAACGAAGATGCAGTAAAGTTTCAATAGTTTTATTTAACACAATTGCAATCTGCAATGAGTTGCATGGGCTGCAATGATTAGGATAATGAGCAGTGCAAGAAACAGAATTGTAAAGACAAGAGTCATTATTACCTAGGCCCCCACCATCTTGCACTAACATGAAAAGACATGAAGTGTATAATATGTCCAAGTACCCTATCATGATAGGCCTCACCTCCTACCTAAAGGAGAGCTGGGTATGTTAAACCTAATCTGCCAATGCCATGTCCAATGAGAGGAGCCCCCAACCCTTGTTACCTTGGAATGAGGTCTCTATCTCAGATTCCACTGGGACACAAAGACTGAGTCAGCGTCAAGACGACGTGCAGCATCGATATCAGCGATGGTGGCGATGCCCTGTGGTCGGAATCCCTCTGATTATCAGGCTAAAGTGTGATGTATTTAAACAGATCTACTTGGACCCCTGACGTAGGTGTGTTACCAAACAATAGATAACGGCATGCTTGGGGCGGCAATTAATATAAACAATTCCCTCGAAAGCATGAAGAGGGAAAGTCCCTAAATGTGAACACCTACAGTTTATCTTTGTCACTTGATTTTGACGCCTTAACGCGGTGGCACTGATAATGCAAATCATAACAAGTGGCCTAACTATAAACGGGGCAGCCATCTTAGAAAAATTAAATAATTAAATGGGCTAAGACAGAGCAAGCTAAGTAGGTTAAAAGTCACTGGGTGACGGGGGCACGAGTCCACAAGCCAATGGCTAAGCTAACTCCTGTTATCCCATTAAAACAAACTAGGATTCACTACAGTGTAAGAAAAACACCAACCATCCCAAACATTTTACAAGGTTTTATATTACATTAAAGGCTGTGTGTTTCTTGCCAGTGACAAGGCACTATGTGAACGATTATGCAACAAAATCTGCAGCACATACAGATGCTAAAAATAGTTTCAAGACAAACACGCTCCAATGTACATTCTGTCCCACAACCAAGCCCCCAGCACTTACTGGGAAAATGGCTGAACATAAAATAACCTCAAGCTCTTGGCTGAATTTCACATGCTTTTTAAACATGTCCTCATTAATACTTTCATGACAACTAGATTGAATCCCACTGAAAAGCAACATTAAATACAATAAAAGCATTTGACCCCAAAAATGTTATCATCCAGAACTCTAGAGAATTAAAATATCACCTTTGCTTTAATTTTTTTGTAGGTCCTGGAAACATTAAAAGGCACTAAAAAACAATCCGACATACTTTGAATTTTCTTCCCAAAATTAATTCTAAAATTAGGAGCAGGCACCCAAAGCCCATTGCGCTGGGTTGCCTGGGCTGCAGCTGAGGGCCTCTAGGCCTGTCACCTCCAAAATGATTGCTCTTGTCCTCAGTAAAGACATTTACAAACTTTCTAAACTTCCATTTGTTTTTTATTCTGAGAATACCTCTACTCAACTCTGCAAGCCTAATCTTTTTAGCTCTGAGTTAAGGGGCAGTGAAGTGCAGTGTTTAACCCCTTCGCTGCCAGGCCTTTTCCCCCTCAGGTGCCAGGCCTTTTTTTTGGCTATTTGGGGCAGTTTGCGCTTAGGCCCTCATACGATTTTGTCCACATAAGCTACCCACGCCCAATTTGCGTCCTTCTATTCCAACATCCTAGGGATTCTAGAGGTACCCAGAGTTTGTGGGTTCCCCTGAAGCAGACCAAAAAATTAGCCAAAATACAGCGAAAATGTTGTTTTGTTTTTAAAAACAATTGTAAAAAAGGGCTGCAGAAGAAGGCTTGTGTTTTTTTCTCCTGAAAACGGCATTAAACAAGGGTTTGCAGTGCTAAAATCACCATCTTCCCAGCTTTCAAGAACAGGAGGACTTGAATCAAAAAAACACATTTTTCAACACAATTTTGGCATTTTACAGGGACATACCCCATTCTTACTATTTTTTGTGCTTTTAGCCTCCTTCCAGTTAGTGACAGAAATGGGTGTGAAACCAATGCTGGATCCTGAACAGCTAACCATTTCTTAAAAGTAGACAACATTTTGAATTCACCAAGAGGTCATTTGTGTAGATCCTACAAGGTTTTCCTACAGAAATAAACTGCTGAAATAAAAAAATATTGAAAATGAGGTAAAACAAAACAGCTATTTTTCTCCACGTTTTACTCTGTAACGTTTTCCTGCGATGTCAGATTTTTTAAAGCAATATACCGTTACGTCTGCCGGACTCTTCTGGTTGCGGGGGGATATATAGGGCTTGTAGGTTCATCAGGAACCCTAGGTACCCAGAGCATTTAAATGAGCTGCACCTTGCAATTAGTTTTCATTGTATATCGGTATACAGCAATTCATTTGGTGAAATATAAAGACTGAAAAATAGGTATCAAGGAATCCTTTGTATTACCAAAATAGGCACAAGATAAGGTGTTGCGAAGGAGTGGTTATTTGCACATCTCTGAATTCCAGGGTCCCCCAACTAGCATGTGAATCACAGGGCATTTTTCAAATAGACGTCTTTTTTACACACTGTCCTACATTTGGAAGGAAAAATGCAGAGAAAGACAAGGGGCAATAAGACTTGTTCTGCTACTCTGTGTTTCCCCAAGTCTCCCGATAGAAATGGTACCTCACTTGTGTGGGTAGGCCTAGTGTCTGTGACAGGAAATGCCCCAAAACATAGTGTCAACACATCACATTTTCCCAAAGAAAACAGAGCTGTTTTTTGCAAAGTGCCTAGCTGTGGATTTTGGCCTCTAGCTCGGCCGGCACCTAGGGAAACCTACCAAACCTGTGCATTTTCTAAAACTAAACATCTAGGGGAATCCATGATGGGGTGACTTGTGGGGCTCTCACCAGGCTCTGTTACCCACAATCCTTTGCAAACCTGAAAATGTGGCCCAAAAAAACTTTTTCCTCATATTTCAGTGACAGAAAGTTCTGGAATCTGAGAGGAACCACAAATTTCCTTCCACCTAGCGTTCCCCTAAGTCTCCCGATAAAAATGGTACCTCACTTGTGTGGGTAGGCCTAGTGCCCGTCACAGGAAATGCCCCAAAACACAGCGTGGACACATCACATTTTCCCAAAGAAAACGGAACTGTTTTTTTCAAAGTGCCTAGCTGTGGATTTTGGCCTCTAGCTCAGCCACCACCTAAGTAAACCTACCAAACCTGTGCATTTTTAAAAACTAGACACATAGGGGAATCCAGGGTGAGATGACTTGTGGGGCTCTCCCAAGGTTCTGTTACCCTGAATCCTTTGCAAACCTCAAAATTTGGCTAACAAAAGCACTTTTTCCTCACATTTTGGTAACAGAAAGTTCTGGGGTCTGAGAGGAGGAGCCACAAATTACCTTTTACTCCGTGTTCCCCCAAGTCTCCCAATAAAAATGAAACCTCACTTGTGTGGGTAGTAATAGTGTCTGCGAAAGGAAATGCCCCAAAACACTATGTGGACACATCAAAATTATAAAATACAAAACAACCTGTTTTTGCGGGCATACCAGCGTTTTTGGTCCTGGGCTCAGCAGCCATATAGGGAAACCTACCAAACCCAAACATTTCTGAAAACTAGACACCTGAGGGAGTCCATGAGGTGTGACTTGTGTGGGTCCCCCAGTGTTTTCTTTCCCAGAATGCTCAGCAAACCCCAAAATGTGGCCAAAGAAACACTTTTTCCTCACATTTCGGTGACAGAAAGTTCTGGAATCTGATAGGAGCCTCAAATTTCCTTCCACCCAGCATTCCCCAAAGTCTCCCGATACAAAATGATACCTCACTTGTGTGGGTGGCCCAGGTGCCTGCGACGGAAAAAGGCCAAAAACCTCTAGAGAGTGAGGGGATAGCACAGCGAGTTGATAAGCACACATTTTTCTTTTATACATGTTTAGGCTGACTCTGCTTACGGGACCCACACAAGTGAGGTATCATTTTACTTGGGAGACTGAGGGGGAACGCTGGGTGGTAGGAAATTTATACTGTAGCTGTGATCCTACAAAGAAAAGTGAGGAAAATATGCTTTTTTAAGCTAATTTTGAGGTTTGCAGAAAATGTCTGGGTTTGGTAGGTTTCCCTAGATGAAGGCCTGGGACCAAAAACATAGATGCCCTTCCCACCCCAAACACAGGTAGTTTTGTAATAGATCATTTTGATGTGTCCACATACTTCTGTGATTTTCCAAACACTAAAATTGTGAAAACAAACACACTTAGCTTATGTTAAAAAGACCCCTCACCCACCAACCAAGTTGGTGGCATGCTTCATCATCGGGGTCCCACCCGGGACACCTAGCATGTCACAGGTGTGCTGTGACACCTGATTACAGCAGAGCAGGTTTTGTCATTTTTACCACCAATACTGGTTGGATTTGGCATGAGGGTGAGTGATTGTTCAGTTGATCAAATTTTATTACCAAGAGATTTCACATAAATGAAATGCACTGTTAATAACTGAAAGGCCAAAAAACGGATGCAATGACTAACAACTCATGAGCTGTAAAGCCACGAAAAGGCACCAACCGCTTTACAGTCCATTCACACATCTTTCATACATGACATGCACAAGGCTATAAACGCCGCCAGCCATGGGCCCAGTACATTACAACATTCACATCGACAGACATCGCCACTCAAGAGCCCATCACTTACATACTCCCACATGCCTGATACAGCAATCACACCAGCTGATGGGAGTGTGTGGACTGACGTTTGGCTGGCATCGCTAGCCAAGCGCCACTCTACACATACCGCCAGCCAAGCTCCACCCCATGCACACCGCCAGCCAAGTGCCACTCTAAGCACACTGCTAGCCTAGCGCCACTCTAAGCACACTGCCAGCCTAGCGCCACCCCATGCACACTGCCAGCCGAGCGGCACCCTAATGCACACTTCCAGTCAACCACCACCCCAGGCACACCGCCAGCCAAGCGCCACTGCACGCACACCACCAGCCAAGCGCTTCCCCATGCACACTGCCAGCCAAGCGCCATCCCACACACACCGCCAGCCAAGCCCCACTCCATGCACACCGTCAGCCAAGCACCACCCCATGCACACTGCCAGCCAAGAGCCATTCCACACACACCGCCAGCCAGTCGACACTCCATGCACACCTCCATCACTTTTTTTTGTTCTTAAACAACAAAGAAACCACTAACTAATTATAAGTACAAAACTGTAAACACAAAAGCTCTAACTGAATACATGACAGAAATGCCAACCGTGAAACTGAACATATGAAAATATAAAGCAGGCAGTTTATGCGCCACATCCTCCACCACTAATACTCTAGGAACTCTTGCCTGTTCCACCACAATAAGGATCTCTATCACTGACTCATGAAATTTAACAAATTTCATCCTTGACTCAGGGGAACAATCCTTGAGCACAATAAAGCATTAAAAGTTGCCAAATGAAATAAATGGATGGCCAACTTTTTATTCCACATGTAAGACTTATGAAGAGCAGTGTAAGGTTCCAACCTCTGATCTACTCTATCAACACCACCCATGTGCTTATTGTAGTCCAAAATGCACGCAGGTTTGCGCACTTCGGCAACCTGACCCCAAATAGTCACAGGGGAAGTACTCTCATCATGAATGGTAGTTAGCATGTACACATCCCTCCTGTCTGAAAATGTCAGAGCTAGCAGCTCATCATTCCGCAAGGCACTGCACTGTCCCCTCTCAAGTTTTTTACAAACAAGCTCCCTTGGATAGCCTTTCCGGTTCGAACGGATTGTGCCACAAGCAACAGTGTCCACCCTGAACAACTCCTTGAACAACTGCACTCCAGTGTAGAAATTATCTAAGTACAAATGATGACCTTTGTTAAACAGTCGTCTACCAAGTTCCCACACAATTTTCTCGCTAACTCCAAAAGTGGGCAGACAACCAGGGGGGTCAATACTGGAATCCCTACCAGCGTAGAACCGGAAAATATAAGCGTATCCTGTACTACTTTCTGACAGCATATACAATTTAATTGCATAACGTGCCCTCTTGTTAGGAATGTACTGCTTAAAAACCAAACGCCCCTTGAACAGGACCAAAGACTCGTCCACACTTATTTCTTTGCCTGGAACATACACCTCTCAAAACCGATCTACAAAATGCTCAAGGACAGGCCTAACCTTAAAAAGATGGTCACAATCAGGGTGATCTTGTGGCAAGGCTAAAGCATAATTAACAAAATGCAGCATCTGAAAAAGAAGTAAATAGCGATTACGAGTCATAGTTGCAGGAAATATAGTTGTTGCCATCAAAGGACTAATAGACCAATAAGAAGCGAGTGACAGCTTCCTTATCAACCTCATCAAAAAAGTCAAACCTAAGAACTTTTTCATCTCTTCCAGATATGTGGAAACCCACTACGTAGCTCTAGCCTGAGGTCTTAGTCTGGCAGTGTTGTCCCTCAAATACTGCTCCTCATACAAATTAGTCTGCGATTCAGCAGTGGTGTTTTTTCATAAAAAAACACTTCAATGGATATATTTCAGTATACTTGCAAAATGTTTTTTAAAATTTGAATTCTATTCCCATTGCATCTTTTGATGACTCTTGAAAACTTTGGGCCTCATTTACAACAAACTGGTGCATCATTCAAGATGCACCGGTTTGCTTGCGCCGCTCTGCGCTCCCCTAACGACACCATGGTAGCACTGTATTTACAATAGAGCACATTATGGCTTTGCTGGACTAGCGTAAAACATTTTGATACAAGTCCAGCAAAGCTCGAGGAGGCCCATTCAAAAAAGCCTAGCGTCACGTTAATGCCTGCCCTGAGCAAGTGTTAAAAAAATACTCTAGAATGATGCAGTGCAATCTTGTATATTTCACTGCGCCATTCCTGCAGGCATCCTAGCGGGGAATCGCCTCCCTTGCATACATTGTGGCAAGGTGGCGCAAGGGGCTTTTAAATGAGCCCTTTGTGTTTTGTGAATGAGAGTGATCAAGTGCAATTATGTAGCGCACAGTAAAGTTATATCCTGTCTGAGTATGATTCCTTTCCATGTTTGTCTAGTAAAGTGCATGTGCATGCAACATTGGGGCCGATTCACAAAGATAGTAGGAAATTTACACTCAGAGGTTTACATCTATGTCCAAGTGTAGGGATACTAGTTTCCAAAATACACAAATTGTGCACCAAATCCACATAGAAAGATGCATATGAAGTTGTTGGAAAATCGTGTAATTTCCAAATTAAGATCCTGTGTCTTCTGTACAGAGATTTCTGTGGCAGAGAATTCCACACAGGGGAATGGAATTCCATGTGCACATGCATTTGTTCTTTCTCGATGGGAAATATATTTGGTCCATGGACAACCCCATTGCTTTGCCCCCATCCCCCTCACCCACCATCAAATTTGGGGGTGATCCATTTCTCTTCTCGCCCTGGAAAAGGATATATGTCAGCCTTTGGCTGGGGTAAAACTATGACCCTTTCCAGGTTGTAAAAGAAAATGTGAGAAGTTTGTGAATACTCACAAACAAGGGCTAGCCAAGCCCTTAATTGCCCCCAAAACCCCCAAAGACCCAGCCCTGAGTGAGATTTAGGGTTGCTGTACTCTCCATACTGGTGGAGGAGATCTCTGCATACGTAAAAGGGCTTACAACTGCCAGGAATCTCTTTGTGAAATCCTGGAAGGCATAATTAAGGTGAATTTTGTTATAAATCTACATTTACAAACATATTTATTTTATTGAGTAAGATCAGTTGTGTGTTTCTAGATAAATATGCTTATTTGGTTGGTCGTATGTTTCATACATGTTTTGTAGTGAATCCTAGTTTGTTTTAATGAGATACAGGAGTTAGCTTAGCCTGTGGCCTGCAGAATCGTGCCCCCGTCACCCAGTGACTTTTACCCTACTTAGCTTACTCTGTTTTAGCGCATTTATTTAATTAATTCTTTTAAAATGGCTGCCTTGTTTTGACTTAGGCCCATGTTTTAGTTTGCATTATCAGTGTCACCGCAAGGCGTTAAGATCAGGCGACAAAGACAAACAAACTGTAGGTGTTCACTTTAGGTACTTTTCCTCTTCATGCTTTAGAGGGAATTGTTTATATTAATTACCATCCCAAGCACGCCTTGTTATCTATTGTTTGGGAACAAACCTACGTCAGGGGTCCAAGTAGATCTGTATAAATACTCCTCACTTTAACAGATAGTTAGAGGGATTCCGAGCAGATGCCATCACTGCTTTCGATGCTGCATGTCGCCTTGACACTGACCCAGTCTTTGTGTCCCTGCGGAGTCTGAGCTAGAGTCCTCATTCCAAGGTAACGAGGGTTGGGGGCTCTTCTCATGGACATGGCATTGGCAGATTGAGGTTTAACATACCTAGCACTCTTTTAGGTTAGAAATTAGGTTTGCGATGCTAGGGTATAAAGACATATCACACACTTCATGTTATTTCATGATATTGCAAGATGGTGGGGGTCTTTGTATTAATGACTCTTGTCTTTACCATTCTGTTTCTTGCACTGTTCATTATCCTAATCATTGCAGCCCATGCAACTTTTCGCAGATTGCAGTTTTGCTAAAATAAAACCTATTGAAAACTCTACTGCATCTTCTTCATTGCCTGTGTATGTGACTGAAACATGTTGTTAATGTGAGAAGGGGGTAATCTCCATTTAACCACGACGCTCCCTGAGATGTCACACTCTTGAGTCCATGCGTAAAGGCTGCCACAAATCACCTTTGACTGTTTTCGGTTCTTGGGGAGGTACTGCTTGTGAGCCGGAAGGGTTGGGACAACAGTTGTATTTTGTTGTAGGATTGGCATAGTTGCCTACAAACATAAGTACTGTCATCCTTAAACCAGCAGTCTTGCCTAGAGCAAGAGTCCAACTACGACATGGCGCCATCAACAATGGTGTTTAGGTACTAATCTACGGATACCCTGATTATCACTGTCTCAGATACTTCAGGTACCCTAAGTACCATTATACGGAGACGTCCGTGGTCTAGGGGAAGATCCTCCTCAGCCGAACAGGGACCACCCAATTAGGCTGTAGGTTGTTCGAGCTCGAACTCATAAAAGGACGTTACTCCCCACTTGGTGTTCCATCTCTTATAATTTTTTACAATATGGCTAACACCATAGACATTCCTGAAAATGTTAGACAAGCTTTAACTTTACACTTAGTAGGGCATGGCTTAGCAGAAGAGGGTGGGATGTTACATTTATTCATAGTAGAAGCTAGTGAAGCTTACCAAACAGAAATATTTTATTCTTGGGTCGCATTTCCTGTGAAGAAGCACAGATCAGACACATTTCACCCATATAACATTGCAAACGTACCTCAACGGCACCAAGCATACCAGTATCTTGAAATAAGGCTCACATACCAAGAGCATCAGAACTGGTTTGAAGGTGCCCTACCACATGTAATACAATGTGTGAGATTAGGTCCCTTAGGTAATGATGGACCAACGTGGCCTATGTTTTGCCACATACACATCTCACCCAAGTATACGGAAAATGCAGGCAGAAGACCTGCGAGACTTATATCTTGAATTAATAACACTACACAGACGACTAGTTCAGTTTGTAATGCGAACATTGAACACAACATCAACGCGTCCGGCAGCACCAGCACCTGCTGGATACCAATTGGCTACTGGGATTAATCCACAAACAGTACATACCATCATGGGTAAGGTACCCACAGAACGAGAGAAAATACCATTCTGGATAGTCAAGAAAACAAATCAGCTGGAAGCTGTGTTTCCCCATACGGGACCACAGGAGAAACGTAGAATTCTCATTATATGCTTGCCCTTCGGGATGGTTCCCTCGGTGGATGACTGCCCAACATGGAGCACAGTCTTCGCTGCAATATATACTACCACACATGGTACCTCAACACTTGCCAATTTACCAGAAGTGTTAAAACAAATACAGAATGAGCACGGGCTGCACCAGCCCTAGATTTGGGGATGAAATTAATATGTAACTTTGACGTAGTCTTCTCAATAATACTTAGTAACATGAAAGGGGAAGCGGTGGCACTGGCTATACACCAGCAGCGTCTCTGAGAGATTCCACATTTGGACCAGGAAAGAGAACTACTGTAAGTTATTTCCGATACCTATACTTGTATAGGACAGGATAATTTGAGCGCCAGGCCGAAGAAGCTGGAAATACAAAGTACTACCCCTCAGGAAGGTACTAAACAAGCACAGGAAATATCTAAGAAGCGCTGGGATAAGCAGAAACAATTTAAAGAAAGACAAAGTAAGAGAGCAGATTCTCCACATCGGGAGAACTCCGAAAGGAGATATACTCTCAGAAACAGGGAAAGTATAAAAGCTCCCAACAGATATACTGATTCACGTCCCTCTCGTTCCTTTCAGGATGAACCGGATAGATGTAGCAAAAGAGGGAGCCATCCTGATCGACGTCCTGAATATTTGAAACAGAAAAAAGACTCACCATAGTCTTCAGACAAAAAAGAAGATAAGTCCCCACAACAGAAGCCACAGTTTAAAAAGGAGGCAGCACTGTCAATTGAAAATGCCAGTACACTTGAGAACATTACTGAAGAACTTGACGTGGGCCATGACACTGTTAGACAGCACAGCAGAGGTCACGATATGTCGTGAGAGTCTGAAAGATCAGCTGGATGCGACAGCAACTAGCAATTTCATTGCAGTTGAGACTGCGGACGGGCTCGTTCTCCCCCCAGATAGGGTTTATGATTTAAAAGTTCAAATTGAGGGAGACATACAGCACGCTATTAAAGTGATATTCTGGGATGAACTTAATTGTGATATCCTATTGGCCGAAAGAGACTGGCCACCTGAGCACATCCGTAAGCTCCCACATGGGGAAGATGTCGTTTTACCTTCTTTCTCTGATCTTGTTCCGAAGGCGTTAAAACAAGCCTACGCTGTTGATTGGGCTCCTACACTATTCCGCAATCATGTAGGTTGGGACAAGGACTCTCCTTGTCATGTAATACCTATTAGGTCCAAACCCCAACCTCAGCCACAGTATCCTGTTAAACACGAAGCGAAAGCTCCAGTGAGAGAGATCCTCACTCAGCTTGAGTACCAGGGAGTAATTGAGCCCGTGTCTCTGCAATGAATAACCCATTATGCCCAGATGCAAAGCCAGACCATTCCTACAGAATAGTCTTGGATTACAGACACCTAAACAGTCAGACAGGTACATACGCTATACAAAATTCACATAGCACAGAAATCATTAACAATATAGTGCGCAAAAAGTACAAAACAATGTTGGCTATTTCCAACAGGTTCTTCTGCCAAAACATAGCACACGAAAGTCGGGACCTGAGTGCATTCTCATTTGGCTCACAGAAACGCTTCTGCTGTTTGCCCCAAGGTTATAAGAACACTCTAGGACTGTTGACAGCCTCTGTAACGTCAATATTACATAATCTTGATCCCGAGGCGTTATACTATGTGTATGGCATCGATCTCACAGACAACGACTTCACCATTCATCTTGTCAGGGTCGATTGGATCATTTTAGGATTTTCAGAACTCAGTTACAAATGTAACTTTAAGAAAAGTAAGATAGCCTTTCTCAGTGTATTGTTCCTGGGATATGAACTATCAAATGAGGGGAAGAGCCTGGCCCGCAACTTTACCCACCTAGCACGCTCAAGAAGCTACAGTCTCTACTTGGCTTCTTTAATTTTGGCAGAACATGCATTCCTGACTATGCAAAATGTATCAAGCCACTTTATGACTTAATGCGCCCAGATTTTTGTAGCAAACACTGGACAGTTGAACACTCACACATTCTTAGGGAATTGCAACAGGACATGCTAGAAGCCAAACACTTACACAAACGTGACAAAAAAACAAATTTGGTCATCAGAATAATTGCTGGTGCCATTGAGTTTACTTAGGTCACCTTTAACGAGGGCGACACAGTGCCCATAGCATATAAATCTCAATTATACTCTAATGCAGAACAACGTTTTGCACCTACAGAAATAAATCTGACTGCAGTTCAAATGGCTGTCATTAGGAGAGCCCACTTGCCCAAGGGAAACCCATTATTGTCGTTACCCCGGTGCCAGCCTTAGAGGCCGTCACTAAAACAAACATTCCTAACGCTAAAGCACTATATCCACGTTGGATTCAGTAGGCAACCTCCCTGACCTCCACTGATGTTGATTACATCTTTGATCCAAAACTACAGACACAAGAATATCTCCAATACGGACAGGAGTACCCCGCTCCTCTAGATATTTTACCACTTGACAGATACCATACTGTCATTTATACTGATGGTTCAGCACAACCAGCTGTAGGTGCCAAATATCCATATTCAACCGCTTGCGCAGCCATGAGTGGAGTGATGAAGGATGGAGTTTTCCACGTTCATAATACCTACATGCAGACCCTAGGGGACTGCACAGCTTAGCTGACTGAACTTAAAGCCCTTCTTCTAGTGCTAGAACACACAGAGCCAGGCTTGCCGACTTTGATTGTCTGCAACTCATACTACTGCGTCCAGTCCTACAATGATTGCCTTAATCATTGGAAATTGAATGGGTTTCGAGGTTCCAAGGGGAACACCAAAAAACACAAAACTTTCTGGGGGAGGGTAGCTGATCTTAAGGATAAGCTACTGTGTGTCCATGTAGTACATACATTGGGCCACCAACGTGTAGGAGTACACGTTATCGGCAACAAGCAGCCAAATCCGCAGTAGCTACGGCTTCTGTGGCTCCAGTGACTCACTCTCAGACGAGATTGGATAATGAAATTCTAACTGCCCTGAAAGCTTCGGCTGATGGCAAGTCTCTCCTGAAAGAGTACCCTACGAAGTATTCTTACCACATCAGTGCGCAGAATGTTGCTTATGCAACACTTCCTGGGGTTGGAGACTGAGCAATCCCCAACCAAGACCAGAGATTAGATTTAGTTAGAGCATCATATGAGGGTGTCGCTTCCGCTCATGCTCCTATTTCGGTCACAGTAACACTCTTGCAGAAAAGATTCTAGTGGCCAGGTCTATACAAACAGAAAAAGCAATACTTCCTTTGTTGTGACATTTGCCAGCAAATAAAGGGCTCTAACATCAAACGCCCCCACAGACATCCCTCGTAGTGTCCGGCAGGCCACTACAATGTGTGTACCTGGACCATTGCGGTCCACTCCAACCTGATGGTGCATACAAATACATCTTAGTCACTGTAGATTCCTGTTCTAGATTCCTGTGGGTATGGCCTCAGCGGTCAGCTGAGGCTTGAACTGTTATAAAAGACTTGCTGATCTGTATCGGTACATATGCAGTTGCGGCATTCCATTCGGACCAGGGCCCTGCATTTGCCTCTAAGGCATTCGGGGACACCATGAGGACGATGGGTGTTGAACTCCAATACTCCTCACCATACCATTGCAAGAGAAATTTGGTCATGGAGAGTCAGGACCATGATTTCAAGCAGTCCTTAACACTAGAGTATTAGGTTCTGGCCACAGTCAGCTTCATCACCTCTATGGGGTCCAGAGAGCACTGAACAATCTGCCAAGACAGTCCTTTGGGGGATGCACTCTTTATGAGGTTCTCTTTGGGATATCTATGTATGTCCCAGATCTTGATGGCCCTGGTTTGGTGGCAGCAGACACACCGTTTGACATAAATGAACATGTCACTGTCTTACAGGAGCTTCAGCAATTTTGTGATGATAAATCATCCGCCAGTGCTGCCACCTTAGGAATAAGGGATTTATCAACAACTTCCACTGGCTGGATTCCTAAAGTCGGGGACCTGGTTTGTGAGAAGATCGCTGTGAAGAAGTAATTCGGTCCATCCTACAGAGCACCAGTCCCAGTCCTGGGAGCACAAGGTACCAGAACTGTCATCTTATCACCACTGCCTGGTTCCAGAGCAAACAGATTTGTTTCCATTGATGACGTCAAAGTTCACCATGTGGCCGATTCTGCACAGTAGATCCAGATGTCCCTTGGATAGTTCCAGATCCCCTCTCACTACCCAACAGGACATACCTCTACAAAGTAGAATTAATAACACTACTTCGGACTACATAATAATGTCCAACGATGTTTCAAACACCTCCTCGACCATGGGGAGGGCAGAAAATAAGCTCTTGCTGATTCCAGTTACCACATCAATAACAGCACCTGTCCAAGATTTGGCTGTTTTTTACACCAACACTACACAGACGGATGACACCGTCTACTATGAGCCTCAATGTGAAGTGGATCCATCTACCAGTAATGCACCTGCTCTCGTACTTGCAGAGACTGCCTCTGGTTATTTCATCGACATTGATGACTTTTCTTCAGACTCATCCACTATAGGGATTGCAACTGTATCAAAGACACGTTAGCTGTACCTCTGGCTTAAAAATAACTATTTAATTTACCCATGTAACTATTTATGGTTCTGTTTGACATTTTTTGCATTGTTCCTATGGATCGGGTTTGTGACTGTTTTCTTTTTGCGTGTAAATGGTCATTACCTTCCTGAATGCTCCTCAGTTGAGCTTGTGGATGAAGTCTTAACTCCATATAATTCCTCACATAAGGTCCGAAGAGACTTGTCCCTTGTGAACATTTCAGCTGCGCCAATTCCTGATGGTATTGTGTGGTACAACATTCCATTTGATATATACGGGCCTACTGAGGTCATTAAGATTCCATAGGCATTCAAGATTTCTATGACAGATGTTGTATCTGATGATTGGGATGTCCAGACAGTTGATTCTATGTTAACTGAAATAAAGGACTATCCAGCGTTTGAAATTGATGATGTATATTGACATACAATGAATTATGGGGAAATGTTCTGTTATAATAACTGGGGTTATTACTACCTGCACCGTGCTACTAGACACAGACCAGTACTTAACTACACACAGTGAGAACACTGCTCAACACCATCCAGTGGGGAGCCTAAAACGCTATTCAGATAAGTTTACTTATTTCACTGTGCATGACACAAAAAATTCAGCGTCATATCATTTCAAGTTACCTTCTTCAAAAATTAGTAAAATTTTGCTAACTGATACAAAGCTGATTTATTCAGATTCCTTTGTTTCCCATCTTACGGTTGAAGGTTATGAATACTGGAAGAACACTGTTGATTTAAAAAGTGTATGGGGAACACTAGACTGGTAAATACAGGGTAGGGAAGCTTTATTTAGAGCATGCCTGATTCCTTTTCAAATGATCTTTTTAAATGACACCATTCAACAAACCTCCTATCTGGGGTTAGCAAAAATAAAAGAAATCAACACGCCCAGTATCCCCACACCTGTGAAGTTCAGTGATTGGCAATTATTCCTGAATGTCACAGAGGAAGAGATAGATGCAAAGGTTCAGGCTGGTACTTATAATTCTTCACTTTCCAGTCCCAGTGGGTGGTTAATTTGGCCAATAGACACCAATGGATGTCAGGCACGTTTTTTGAATTCCTCAGGGGGTTTCAAGATCAGTCAGCCAGATCCTTGCTTTATCTCGGGTCAACACACGGCTATAGTTAATAACATACAGTGTGAGTAAACTGCCAACAATGGGTAGAGTCTAAAACGCTAGCCGCAGTTAAAGAACATCTTAACTCTCTTTCTGAAGATGTAGACTTACAGGACTTTTTGCTAGTCCTAGAAAGCCACGCTCTAAAAGATTCATATATGCTATGTATAATGAGATCTGGAAGCTTTCTCAGATCAAAGGTGCAGCGCGCCTTACGCAAATAGATAGAGAAAACTTAGAAAAGGCTTTAGCTGTTGTCGATAACGGCATGAACACTTTGTCCAACAGAATGTATTCACTGACAAACATAGTGTCATCTGAGATAGATATAATTCAGACAGACATGTCCCATCTATATCATGGACAGTCAGCTGCGTTCCATCATGCAGTTAGGTTGGTGTTACAGACATTGAAAAATGGCCGAATTCCAATACAGATACATTAACGGTAGTGAATTGTTCACTGCTTTTAATTTATCCAGGGAACAGCAGACAATGGCTAAAAGGGAAGCAAGATTCACCATGCTTCATAGAGAGAAGTTAGAAAAGCTGCCTTTCACAGTTGCAGAGAGTACTTTAACAGTATGGCTCTTACATGGTATCATTAATCTGCCCATTTCTACTTTTTTTCGAAATGCCTGAAACATCTTGCCTGGGGCAGGTACGAGCGACTTGGCGATAGCTATATTAAAGAAGAGTGGGAGTTGTCCTTTGATTACAGGTGTCTGAATGGCGAAGCAGAGGTCTTTCTTAGCAGAAGTGAATGCGAGACTACTGTTAGTCATTCAATGATTTGCAAGCAGGTGTCCCTTCATGGCCTTTGCAATGCGGGGGTGGCGAACTTGGCCTGTTTTCTGAAGGGTACTCCAGTCCCTTTGATTCGACCGGCATTTCATGTACTTTCAAATGGAAGTTATGTGGTGCTGAGCGACCAAAGCTGTTGAGGTATGCGACTAGGAATTGCCTATTCAATTTCAGTCTCTAAGGTTGTTACATGTTGTGGACAAGTTTTATTCCCCCCCCACATGAGGGATAAAAGTATCAGACATGTGGCCTCACATTGATATTATTAATGTAAATTATGACAAGCTGAGCAGACTAAAGGTGCTACTGTTTCAAAAACAGGTCGCGTTCACATCAGCTAGAGAGACGTGTGTTCTGCAGATTGCGAGATCATCAGCTGAGATACAGGGCCGTATTTATACTTTTTGACGCAAAACTGCGCTAACGCAGTTTTGCGTCAAAAAAATTAGCGCCGGCTAACGCCATTCTGAAGCGCCATGCGGGCGCCGTATTTATTGAATGGCGTTAGCCGGCGCTAGCAGACCGGCGCTGCCTGGTGTGCGTGGAAAAAAACCACGTACACCAGACAGCGCCGGCGTAGGGGGAAAATGGCGTATGGGCGTCTTAAAATGGGGCAAGTCAGGTTGCGTCGAAAAAATCGTCGTAACCCGACTTGCGCCATTTTTTTTCGACGCCCATCCCCCATCAACATGACTCCTATCATTGTAAAGATAGGAGTCATGCCCCCTTGCCCAATGGCCATGCCCAGGGGACTTATGTCCCCTGGGCATGGTCATTGGGCATAGTGGCATGTAGGGGGGCACAAATCAGGCCCCCCTATGCCACAAAAAATAAAAAATAAAATACTTACCTGAACTTACCTTAATGTCCATGGGATGGGTCCCTCCGTCCTTGGGTGTCCTCCTGGGGTGGGCAAGGGTGGCAGGGGGGGTCCCTGGGGGCAGGGGAGGGCACTCTGGGCTCATTTTGAGCCCACTTGTCCCTTAACGCCATCCCTGACCCAGGCGTTAAAAAGCGGCGCAAATGCGCCGTTTTTGGCCACGCCCACTCCCGGGCGTCTCTTTTGCCCGGGAGTATAAATACCACGTAAAGGCCTGGGAGTCATTTTTTAAGACGGGAACGCCTCCCTTGCATATCATTAACGCAAGGAAGGGGTTCACGCTAAAAAATGACGCACACTCCGGGCACTTTGGCGCCCGAAGCGTCTAACGCCAGAGTATAAATATGGCGTTAGTTGGCGTTAGTTCTGCGTCGAATTTGCGGCGAAAAAAACGACGCAAATTCGGCGCAACCAGAGTATAAATATGGCCCACAATCCCTATTAAATACCAACTTCCTCAAGCACTTTGGAGAATTGGTTTCCAGACTTTTTCAACTCCTCGAGCACTGATGTGATTGTGCATTTCTTTAAGGCTGTTGGGTCTGGACTCATGTCCATCTTCCAGACTGTCTTCGGAGGCATCCCATTGGCCATCCATTCACTCTTTTTAAGTGTGTTTGGCGGCTTTCCAATTATTTTGACATTGGTGGGATACTGCTGCTATTTCTTCTGATTTGCGGTGGTTGTGTCTTTTCAGCTACACAAAGCAATAGAGCCGTTGTCGCCAGCTCAACTGTGCCGTGAATGCATGGTTCAGATCTTCGATCCTTCCTTGCTGGTGAAATTGGAGCGTGATTGGTCATTGTCATTCCGACCACTCCTATGGTGCGTGCAACCAGTCTTTTGCTGCATATGGTGACTCTTCGAACATTTGCCTACAGTGTGTCCTGCTGTTACACCAGTGCCTCCTGTGGACCTAGAACTGCTGATGTACCCGATGAGGGTTCATTCACGGTCGTGCCCCTTGAGACTAAGGCTGATTCGCGAGGGCATTTTTTACTTACTGAGTTGGCTCGTTACACTATGGAGGATGGCACTACTGCAGGTGGACCTTCACAAGAGACTACTGCGCACTACTGCTCTGTGAACCCATCTGCCCATCCCATGATCAATCTAACATCTGACGATGTGGCCTCTTTCTTGGGGTCCTTTCCATTCAGTGACTCCGGAGATGGTCTTCAAGATCATGACTATTGTGAATAATTTGATGATTGGCTTATACCAAATTCAAGGTATACATTTATTGTCCTTACTTTGGCCTGCTGTGCTTGTCATGGTCCACATTGTGGCCCTCATTAAACCCTGGGGGTACATGTCGCCTACCGCTGTGCTGATGGCCACCAACATACTGTGACCGCGGAGGTATTCCGCTACGGAAATGATGACCCACACTGAGAAATCCGCCATAATACAGGCACCCACTCAAGTCCGCCAGACCAAAGGTCAGTGATAAATTGGCTTTACTAAAACCCACACCGTTATGCCAACAGGAATCAGGACCCCCAAAAAACCGTGGCGGTCTTTCAACTCACCCACTCAATCTGAGCCAGAGAAAACCATCGCCCATACACCATCCACGCACCTCACAGCACACACCACATCACCCCACACATCCTCACACATATCACTCACACCACATCCATGGCACCCCAAAAACACCCCAGGTTTTCAGAGGAGGAGCTAGGGGTCATGGTGGAGGAAATCATCCGGGTAGAGCCACAGCTATTCGGATCACAGGTGCAGCAGACGTCCATTGCAAGGAAGGTGCGTTCTGTGGTTGCAAGACGCCAGGTAGCTGTACAGAGGACTAGCGGTGGACCCCCACCTCCTCCCCCACAACTAACAACTTGGGAGGAGCAAGTCTTGGCAATAATGCATCCTGAGGGCCTCGCAGGAGTAGCAGGAGGACTGGACTCTGGTAAGTCAAATCTTTACTACTATATCCCCCACCCTATCTGCATGCCATCACAAACTCCTACCCTCACTCCCATCACTCCACCACCTCACATATACCCCACTATCACAACCCACCCATCCCAAAACCAAGCCCTGCATGTAACACCAATCCATGGATCCCCATCACAGACCTGCATGGACACCCATCACAACAGCATGCCCATTAGAGAGAATCACCTAGCCCACAAAATCACCACGCACACAAGCCTAAGCTGCCAGGGCTATACCAACCATACAGGGAAACAAACCCATGCACAGGATGGCACACGCAGATACAATAACACTGCATTTTCATCCCCACAGGGCCCCTACTCAACGTCGCCGGAGAGGAGTTGCCACCAACATCCAGTCCCCCCCAGAGGAGGCCCACAGGGATGACAGCAGCTCTGCACGCCTGATCACGATGACCAACCTGGCCCATCAGGGACCTCTGGATGGTTACCCTGCCACAGTCCCAACCCACAACAGATCCTCCCCCCTCAGGAAACACCTGCACAGCACCCACCCAGCGGGCCCATGCCACTGTCCCCAGAACACGTCAATCAGCAGTGTGTCCATCACTATAGGAACCCTAGGCAACCCCACAAACACAGGACGATCAGGGACCTGGTGTCAGTGGGCACACAGTTCAGGGGACAGAGGCACAGGACAACAGGGAAGCTGGGAGGACTGCTGTGCGACAGGTGGAGGTCAGGCCCAGGGAACCAACTCTCCAGGAGGCACTCTCCAACATACTGGGAGCATACCACAATTCCCAGGAGACCATGGGCCAGATACTGTACAAGTTGCCGGAGACCCAGCGGCTGCAGGAGGGACAGTACCAGAGGATCAGGGAGGCCCTCAAAAACATCTGCACCATCCTGGTCACCAGTCCAGACATGCTGGCAGACATGGGCAAGACCATGAGGGAGGCAGTGGCACAACAATGGGCCCCTGATACTAGCCACACTGAAGAACAGCCCTCCACCTCTGCTGGCGCTAGTGCGCAGGAGGCCAACAGGCCACCAGCACCCCACCCCCTGCAGAAGGAGAACCACCCCGCAAACAGTCCCTGCGATCCAGGCAGAAGCCAGAGAACATTGCCAAGACCCCCACCAGGAAATAAGACTCTCCTGATTGTCACCCTTTTGTCCCACTCTGTCACCCTGTCCATCTTGAACTGCCAATACTACCCTTCCTATGCCCCATTGGACAATGCACCTGTGATACCAAGAGACTGGACTCTAACTGGACATTCCTCCACCATCACCCCAGCCCATTGAACATCCCCCTCTACGTATGAGCACTTAAATAAACACCCTTGAAACAAATACAAATCTTGAGTCTGTCAAATGATTGAATTATGTATTAGTACAACATTCTGAAAACATTGCAAGTCATATATACAGTCATTTATACATTGGTATGACCTTTAGTGGGCAGCAGTAAACACACCAGGTGGCAGAGTGGGCCACAGAGATCTGAAAATAGAGATGCCAAAGGGTACAGTAGGTGGCCATAGACATAGTGAAATCAGACTGCCATGTACAATGTCCAAAAGAAAACTGAAATGTAAAGTGAAGTTGCAGTGTCTTACCTGTGTGTCACTCAAAGTACTGCTGTATTATATTACTTCTGTTGTCCACAGCTTCTTCCTCTGCCTCCTCATCCTCACTGTCCACAGGTTCCACCGCTGCCACAAGACCATCTTGAGGCTCATCCTCCTGCAGAAAAGGCACCTGGCGTCTCAAGGCCAGGTTGTGCAACATGCAACATGCAACATGCAACGATGATCTGGCACACCTTCTTGGGTGAGTAGTACAAGGATCCACCTGTCAGATGGAGGCACCGGAACCTGGCCTTCAGGAGGCCAAAGGTTCTTTCAATTATCCTCCTTGTTCGCCCATGTGCCTCATTGTAACGTTCCTCTGCCCTTGTCCTGAGATTCCTCACTGGGGTCAGAGAGGTTGGGGTAACCAGAGTCACCTGCAAATATCCAGGGATACCTTTTAGACACACACTAACCCTTAGGGACAACCCCATACCCAGGTACCAACATACACTGGGTGGGGACCTTGGGCTCACCGATTAGCCACCCCTGGTGCCTCTGGAGTTGGCCTATCACATATGGGATGCTGCTATTCCTCGAGATAAAGGCGTCATGCACAGAGCCAGGAAACTTGGCATTCACATGGGAGATGTACTGGTCTGCCAAACACACCATCTGCACATTCATAGAGTGATAGCTTTTTCTATTCTTGAACACTTGTTCATTTCTCTGGGGAGGGGGGACAAATGCTACATGTGTACCATTAATGGCAACAATGATGTTGGGGATATGTCCCAGGGCATAAAAGTCAGCTTTCACTGTGGCCAAATCCTCCTCCTGGGGGAATACAATGTAGTTGCGCATGTGTTTCAGCAGGGCTGACAACACTCCGGTCAACACGTTGGAGAACATTGGCTGAGACATCCCTGATGCCATTGCCACTGTTGTTTAGAATGAACCACTTGCCAGGAAATGGAGCACTGACAGGACCTGCACTAGAGGGGGGATACCTGTGGGCTGGCGGATAGCTGACATCAGGTCTGGCTCCAATTGGGCACACAGTTCTTGGATTGTGGCCCGATCAAGTCTGTAGGTTAGGATAATGTGTCTGCCCTATATAGTGGTAAGGTCCACCAGGGGTCTGTACACCAAAGGATGTCGCCATCTCATATTCATCTTCAGCGGCAGAAGCCTATGTAGGAAAACGGTGAGCAGAGGGTCATATTCACACATCAATTAAAATAATGCTGTATCTTTTCCTTTACAGAACCTGTATGTGAATCTGAGAGTCAGTTGGTGTGCCTATTTCTGCTGTGACGCAATTAGGTGCAGTGGCCTGTGCCCTCCTGAAATGGCGGCTGCCTGACCTGTGAGGAGGGACAAGTGGAAATTAGGGAATTCCGCTGGCGTTGTGCGCAGTTGCGGTAGGCGGTCGACGACCGCCGCGCAACTTCGCATTAGTTATCATTGGGCCCTATGGGTTCCAGGAGCCAATGGCGATGTATGCCGGCGTTGACGGTACGCATCGCTGCTGACGGGGCTGCCATTTTCTATCTGTGCACTCACTTGCTACCTGACCTTCAACAGGAGAGAACCTACACTGCAAGTACTGCTGTGACCTGTGTCTGGAAGCGACAATGGCTCATGTGTCTGGGGAAAGGGCCACTGCCTTCACTGCGGAGGAGTTGGAGAAACTGGTGGATGGGGCCCTACCCCAGTACACGTTACTCTACGGTCCTCCAGACAAACAGGTGAGTACACTGTGAGCATGATGTGTGGGCCATGAATGTATGGATTGCTGTGTGTGTAAGCCACATGTAGGGGGGGGGCTGAGGCGTCCTGGCTAGGGTGCTGCATTTATGGTGGTCAATGTATGTGCGTCAGGGGATGGGAGGGATCTGGTGGGCCATGAGTGTGTCGGTCTGGACGGTTCACTAATTCCCTTTTCTGCAGTCTTTTCCATGCAGGTAAGCGCCCATCAGGAAAAAGGGTATTTGGCGTGCCATTGCCAAGGAGGTGCGGATCCTGGGGGTCTTTGACAGGTGGAGCACCCACTGCCACAGACGGTGGGAGGGCCTGCGCTGCTGGGCAAGGAAGACGGCGGAGGCCCAGCTGGGGCTGGCCTCCCAATGAGGAAGGGGTGCCCGGTCGTACCCTGACCCCCTGATGTTCCGCATCCTGGCGGTGGCCTATCCGGAGTTGGATGGGCACTTGAATGCATCACAGCAGCCACAAGGGGGTGAGTACAGATTCAGATTCATGACTTCCAAAGACATTAAGGTTTACCTGGGTGGGGGATGTGGGCTGTGGGTGCCCCTGGGTCAGGGCGAACATGGCAGGATAGGTCCCTTGTTGCGCAGGCTCTGAAGCACTCCACCCCCAATAGTGTTAGTGGGCATCTGCTACTGGGCAGGGTCCTGTGCGTTTCAGGTGTGCAGCTAATGGACTGGTGACTATCTTAGTAACTGGCATTGCATGGCCTAGTGGATAGGGCTGCTCCCTGTGAGTTGTCTACGACAACGGTAGTGTTGTTGCTGGCATTGACCAAGTTTATCCTCTGTCTCCCCCCCCTTTTTGTTTTGTCACCCTGTCCTTGTGTGCATTAGCATTATCTGGCGGAGGAGCAGAGGCACTGGCGATGGAGGGAGCTGCATCCCACATGAGCCTGGAGGGCACCAGTGGGACGGAGAGCGAGGAGAGCACCATGACGGGGACAGGAGGGGACACCACAGACAGCGACTCCTCCTCCGATGGAAGCTCCCTGGCAGTGGCGGACACCTCTGTGACAGATACAGCCACCACCCCCCTACCAGCACCACTCTCCCAGCAGCCCCTCAGCGTGTTTACCGTGCCCGCTCACCCAGGAGGGTGGGCATCTCTTTCGCCCCAGGCACCTCAGGCCCTGCCCCAGTCAGCCTTGCTGCCCTCAGTGAGGAGGCTATTGACCTCCTGAGATCCCTCACTGTTGGGCAGTCAACCATACTGAATGCCATCCAGGGTGTCGAGCGGCATTTGCAACAAACAAATGCATACCTGGAGGGCATTCACTCTGGAGTGGCGGCCCAACAGAGAGGATTTCAGGCTCTGGCCTCAGCACTGATGGCAGCCATTGTCCCTGTCTCTAGCCTCCCTCCTCCAACTTCCTCTACCCAGTCCGAATCCCCTCAACCTCAACCTATCCCAAGCACACCTTCAGACCAGCATTCACCCAAATCACCATACAAAAGTGGCTCTGGCAAACACAAGCACCACACTTCATCTCACAGGCACTCACACAAGCACCATCCCCATGCAGACACACCAACATCCACTGCCTCCACTGTGTCCCCCTCCGCCTCCTCGTTCACCTCCCCCAGTAGCGTCTCCACTCACACCTGCATGCACTACATCCTCATCCACTACCTCCATCACCAACACGCCCATCATAACAAACCCCTCACTGGCAGTCACCACCCCCACATCCATGCACACATCCCCTGTGTCCTCTCCCACTGTGTCTGTGAGCCCTCCTCCCAAAGTACACAAACGCAAGCACCCACCCACCCAACAGCCACCCACCTCACAACAGCATCCAGCCCATGCACCTGCACCCAAACTCAGCAGACAGACACCTCCTACAACCACTCCCTCTTCCTCCACTCCCAAACCCTCTCCCTCTTACTGCCAAAGTGGCCCTAAGAAGCTTTTCCTGGCCAACCTTAACCTCTTCCCTACCTCTCCCCCCCGTCCTTCCGCTCGGGCCAGGGTGGCCAGAACCCAGCCCAGCACCTCAGCCACCAAATCGTTGTCCGATGTGGTTCCTGCGGCTATCAAAGGCTCAAAGGGTGCACCCATCAGCCTAGCCAGTGTGCCACCAACCCCTGCCAAGGCCAAAACCATTCCCCCACCTGGCAAGGTGAAGAGGGGGACAGGATCCAGCCAGGGTAAGGAGCCACAACCACCCAGCAAGGCCACCTCAAAGATTCCAGCTGCCAGACCCAAGGTCACACCACCATCTGCCAAGGTGATTAAGGGGCAGAAAACACCAGCCAAGGCACTTCAGGCATTCAAGGCTGCAGGTGAAGGCCTGGTGGGTACCAGCACAACCACCAGCACCGCCACCTGCACCGCGCCCAGCACTGCCAGCAGCCCCGCCGCTAGCACCGCTGCAAGCCCCGCCACCTGCACTGCCACCTGCACCGCTGCAAGCACCACTACTGTCAGCAGCAGCAGCCCCAATGGGCAGCTGTAAGGAAATGCCTCCTTGGCATGGTTACCCCCTGACTATTTGCCTTTGCTGATGCCAAGTTATGATTTGAAAGTGTGCTGAGGCCTGCTAACCAGGCCCCAGCACCAGTGTTCTTTCCCTAAAACTGTACCTTTGTTTCCACAATTGGCACACCCTGGCATCCAGGTAAGTCCCTTGTAACTGGTACCCCTGGTACTAAGGGCCCTGATGCCAGGGAAGGTCTCTAAGGGGTGCAGCATGTCTTATGCCACCCTGGGGACCCCTCACTCAGCACAGACACACTGCTTGCCAGCTTGTGTGTGCTGGTGGGGAGAAAATGACTAAGTCGACATGGCACTCCCCTCAGGGTGCCATGCCAACCTCACACTGCCTATGGCATAGATAAGTCACCCCTCTAGCAGGCCTTACAGCCCTAAGGCAGGGTGCACTGTACCATAGGTGAGGGCATAGGTGCATGAGCACTATGCCTCTACAGTGTCTAAGCAAAACCTTAGACATTGTAAGTGCAGGGTAGCCATAAGAGTATATGGTCTGGGAGTCTGTCAAACACGAACTCCACAGCACCATAATGGCTACACTGAAAACTGGGAAGTTTGGTATCAAACTTCTCAGCACAATAAATGCACACTGATGCCAGTGTACATTTTATTGTGAAATACACCCCAGAGGGCATCTTAGTGATGCCCCCTGAAAACATACCCGACTTCCAGTGTGGGCTGACTAGTTTTACCAGCCTGCCACACACCAGACATGTTGCTGGCCACATGGAGAGAGTGCCTTTGTCACTCTGTGGCTAGTAACAAAGCCTGTACTGGGTGGAGGTGCTTCTCACATCCCCCTGCAGGAACTGTAACACCTGGCGGTGAGCCTTTGTTACAGCACCCCAGGGCACTCCAGCTACTGGAGATGCCCGCCCCCTCCGGCCACGGCCCCACTTTTGGCGGCAAGGCCGGAGGAGATAATGAGAAAAACAAGGAGGAGTCACTGGCCAGTCAGGACAGCCCCTAAGGTGTCCTGAGCTGAGGTGACTCTGACTTTTAGAAATCCTCCATCTTGCAGATGGAGAATTCTCCCAATAGGATTAGGGATGTGCCCCCCTCCCCTCAGGGAGGAGGCACAAAGAGGGTGTAGCCACCCTCAGGGCTAGTATCCATTGGCTACTAACCCCCCAGACCTAAACACACCCCTAAAATTGAGTATTTAGGGGCCCCCAGAACCTAGCAAGATAGATTCCTGCAACCTGAAGATGAAGAAGGACTGCTGACCTGAAAGCCCTGCAGAGAAGACAGAGACACCAACTGCTTTGGCCCCAGCCCTACCAGCCTGTCTCCCCACTTCGAGAAAAACTGCAACAGCGACGCGTCCCCCAGGGTCCAGCGACCTCTGAAGCCTCAGAGGCCTACCCTGCATCTAAAAGGACCAAGAACTCTAGAGGACAGCGGCTCTGCTCCAAAGAAGAAACAACTTTGCAACAAAGAAACAACTTTTAAAGGACTGCACGTTTCCCGCCGGAAGCGTGAGACTTTGCACGCTGCACCCGACGCCCCCGGCTCGACCTGCGGAGAAACAACACTACAGGGAGGACTCCCCGGCGACTGCGACCCTGTGAGTAGCCAGAGTTGACCCCCCTCAACCCCCCAGCGACGCCTGCACAGGGAATCCAGAGGCTCCCCCTGACCGCGACTGCCTGCTTCTAAGAACCCGACGCCTGGTAAAGACACTGCACCCGCAGCCCCCAGGACCTGAAGGATCCGACCTCCAGTGCAGAAGCGACCCCCAGGTGGCCCTCTCCCTTGCCCAGGTGGTGGCTACCCCGAGGAGCCCCCCCCCCCCCCCTTGCCTGCCTGCTTCGCTGAAGAGACCCCTGGGTCTCCCATTGAAACCAATTGCAAACCCGATGCCTCTTTGCACTCTGCACCCGGCTGCCCCCGTGCCGCTAAGGGTGTACTATTTGTGCTGACTTGTGTCCCCCCCGGTGCCCTACAAAACCCCCCTGGTCTGCCCTCCGAAGACAGGGGTACCTACCTGCTGGCAGAATGGAACCGGGGCACCCCCTTCTCCATTGAAGCCTATGCGTTTTGGGCACTACTTTGACCTCTGCACCTGACCGGCCCTGAGCTGCTGGTGTGGTAACTTTGGGGTTGCTCTGAACCCCCATCGGTGGGCTACCTTGGACCCAACTTTGAACCCTGTAGGTGGTTTACTTACCTGCAAAACTAACAAACACTTACCTCCCCCAAGAACTGTTGAAATTTGCAATAGGTGTCTAGTTTTAAAATAGCTTATTGCCATTTTTGCCAAAACTGTACATGCTATTTTGCTGATTCAAGGTTCCTATGATACCTAAGTGAAGTACCTTTCATTTGAAGTATTGATTGTAAATCTTGAACTTGTGGTTCTTAAAATAAACTAAGAAAATATATTTTTCTATACAAAAACCTATTGGCCTGGAATTGTCTTTGAGTGTGTGTTCCTCATTTATTGCCTGTATGTGTACAACAAATGCTTAACACTATCCTCTGATAAGCCTACTGCTCGATCACACTACCACAAAATAGAGCATTAGAATTATCTCTTTTTGCCACTATCTTACCTCTAAGGGGAACCCTTGGACTCTGTGCATGCTATTTCTTACTTTGAAATAGTACATACAGAGCCAACTTCCTACAGCAGCTGTCTGAGGCTGCAGGAGAAGGGCTGGAGCCTCCCTCCCCCACTGGCAGCACTGGCACCTGCACCACGACCAGCACCGCCACCTGCACCGCCGCAGGCCCCGCCACAAGCACCACCACCTGCACCGATGACAGTAGCACCACTACCAGCAGCAGCAGCCCCAGTGGGCAGCCGTCCAAGGCTGCAGGAGAAGGGCTGGAGCCTCCCTCCACCACTGGCAGCACCCCCACCTTCCCAGGCACTGCCACCAGTTTGCAGCCATAGCAATAGCCGGATGGAGTCTAGCCCTGCCTCCATGGACTATCATGCAACCTGGTCCCTGCAAATCTCGTGCCTCAGACACCCAGGTGAGGGACTGTGAACTGCCACACCCCAAGTGTTGCATCACTGGACACAAAGCCTCCTCCAGAACCAGTGGAGATATGCATCCACTCACCTAATCCTTGGCATGATGAAGCACACTGGGCACAAAGCCCCCTCCGGAACCAGTGGAGATATGCATCCACTGACCCAATCCTTGGCAAGATGAAGCACACTGGCCACAAAGCCCCCTCTAGAACCAGTGGAGATATGCATCCACTCACCCTATCCTTGGCAGGATGAAGCACACTGGGCACAAAGCCCCCTCCAGAAACAGTGGAAGAAGGCATCCACTCACCCAATCCTTGGCAGGATGAAGTATACTGGGCAGAAAGCCCCCTCCAGAACTAGTGGAAAAAGGCATCCACTCACCCAATCCTTGGCAGGATGAAGCACACTGGGCAGAAAGCCCCCTCCAGAACCAGTGGACGAAGGCATCCACTCATCCTATCCTTGGCAGGATGAAGCACACTGGGCACAAAGCCCCTTCTAGAACCAGTGGAGATATGCATCCACTCACCCAATTCTTGGCAGGATGAAGCAAACTGTGCAGAAGCCCCCTCCAGAACCAGTGGAAGAAGGCATCCACTCACCCTATCCTTGGCAGGAAGAAGCACACTGGGCACAAAGCCCCCTCCAGAACCAGTGGAGATATGCATCCACTCACCCAATCCTTGGGAGGATGAAGCACACTGGGCACAAAGCCCCCTCCAGAACCAGTGGAGATATGCATCCACTCACCTTATCCTTGGCAGGATGAAGCACACTGGGCACAAAGCCCCCACCAGAACCAGTGGAAGAAGGCATCTACTCACCCAATCCTTGGCAGGATGAAGCACACTGAGGAGGAAAGTCCCCTCCATAACCAGTGGAAGAAGACATCCACTCACCCTATCCTTGGCAGGATGAAGCACACTGGGCGCAAAGCCCCCTCCAGAACCATTGGAAATATGCATCCACTCACCCAATCCTTGGTAGGATGAAGCACACTGGGCACAAATCCCCCTCCAGAACCAGTGGAAGAAGGCATCCACTCACCCAATCCTTGGCAGGATGAAGTATACTGGGCAGAAAGCCCCCTCCAGAACTATTGGAAGAAGGCATCTACTCACCCAATCCTTGGCAGGATGAAGCACACTGGGCAGAAAGCCCCCTCCAGAACCAGTGGGCGAAGGCATCCACTCATCCTATCCTTGGCAGGATGAAGCACACTGGGCACAAAGCCCCCTCCAGAACCAGTGGAGATATGCATCCACTCACCCAATCCTTGGCAGGATGAAGCACACTGGGCACAAAGCCCCCTCTAGAGCCAGTGGAGATATGCATCCACTCTCCCAATCCTCGGCAGGATGAAGCACACTGGGCACAAAGCCCCCTCCAGAACCAGTGGAAGAAGGCATCCACTTGAGAGACTGTGGCCTTGCACTCCCCAGGACATTGCTGTGGGCAACCCACCCACTTGAGAGACTGTGGCCTTGCACACCCCAGGACATCGCTGTGGGCAACCCACCCACTTGAGAGACTGTGGCCTTGCACTCTCCAGGACATCGCTGTGGGCATGGAGCCCACTCCAGGAGCAGTGGCGTTTTACTATCTTCCAGTTAAGGTGCAGCCCCCCTTCACCCTCCACCTGAGGTGCCTGTGTTTTTTCGACCTGATGCCCCTGCACAGTGTTCTCTCCGTATTGAGGCAGGAGTCAAGTGTGGGCTTGGCCTATGAGTTTTTGCCCAGTAGCCCACGGACATTTTGTGTGAACAATGTACCGCCTTATGTAGATATTGTATATTTTTGTAAATACTGTTTTTAAAATTCTTACGTATATCTGACTATTTATAATATATCACTGTTTTGACTCTATTCCTTTTGTCCTTGCGTTCTTCCAGGGGGTTACGGGGTGTAAGTGTAATGCTGATGCATGTGTTTGTGTGTATGGTGTTGTGGGTGAGGGTGAGGGTGGGGGTTGTGGGTGGCGTGTTCCGTGTGTGTGTGTGTGTGTCACTCTCTTTTTCCTCCCCCCCTCTCCTGTATACTAGGTGCAGTACTCACCGTGGTCATCGCCGCCGCCAGTGGGACTCCTGGTAGATGAGGAAGTAGACCAGCATGGGGAGGACCTGCAGCTCGGGCTCCATAGCGTCCTGGTTCTTCGTTGAGTGTCGAGAGGTGAGTGGTTTCCCTTCTAAGTACTGTTTCTGCTGTATTTTTGATGGCGTTGGTACTGCCCCGGAAAAGTTGGCGGATGGGCGGGTTGTGATGGGGTGGGCAGTACATTGACTTCTGCCTGTATGTTGGCGGTTACCGCCGCGGTGTTTGTTGCTACCGCCGTGGCGGTCAGAGTGTTAAAGTGGCTGTATGTCTTGGCGTAACTAATTATTTTAAGAGTGCTGCCTTGTTTTGACTTAGGCCCATGTTTTAGTTTGCATTATCAGTGTCACCGCGCTAAGGCATCAAGATCAGGCGACAAAGACAAACAAACTGTAGGTGTTTACTGTATCAACTTTCCCTCTTTATGCTTTCAAGGGAATTGTTTATATTAATTACCATCCCAAGCACGCCTTGTTATCTATTGATTGGGAATAAACCTACGTCAGGGGTCCAAGTAGATCTGTATAAATACTCCTCACTTTAACAGATAGTTAGAGGGATTCCGAGCAGATGCCATCACTGCTTTCGATGCTGCATGTCGCCTTGATACTGACCCAGTCTTTGTGTCCCTGCGGAGTCTGAGCTAGAGTCATCATTCCAAGGTAACGAGGGTTGGGGGCTCTTCTCATGGACATGGCATTGGCAGATTGAGGTTTAACATACCTAGCACTCTTTTAGGTTAGAAATTAGGTTTGCGATGCTAGGGTATAAAGACATATCACACACTTCATGTTATTTCATGATATTGCAAGATGGTGGGGGTCTTTGTACTAATGACTCTTGTCTTTACCATTCTGTTTCTTGCACTGTTCATTATCCTAATCATTGCAGCCCATGCAATTTATTGCAGATTGCAGTTTTGCTCAAATCAAACCTATTGAAAACTCTACTGCATCTTCTACATTGCCTGTGTGTGTAACTGAGACATGTTGTTAATGTGAGAAAGGGGTAATCTCCGTTTAACCACGACCCTCCCTGAGACATAACACTCTTGAGTCCATGCGTAAAGGCTGCCACAAATCACCTTTGACTGTTTTGGGTTTTTGGTGAGGTACTGCTTGTGAGCCGGAAGGGTTGGAATGACAGTTGCGTTTTGTTGTGGGATTGGCATAGTCGCCGATAAACATAAGTACAGTCATCCTTAAACCAGCAGTCTTGCCTAGAGCAAGAGTCCAACTACGACAGCCTACTTGTCTTCTTTAAATGTGTTGTTAGGTGAATAAACTATAAACTCACATTTCTTTAACATAACTTAGAAGACTTGGGGGCATATTTATACTCCGTTTGCGCCGGAATTGCGTCATTTTTTTTGACGCAATTTCGACGCAAAACTAACTCCATATTTATACTTTGGCGTTAGACGCGTCTAGCGCCAAAGTCCATGGAGTTAGCGTCATTTTTTAGTGTGGACACCTACTTTGTGTTAATTATGTGCAAGGTAGGCGTTCCCGTCTAAAAAATCGACTCCGAGGCATGTGCGTCGGATTTATACTCCCGGGCAAAAATCATGCCCGGGAGTGGGCGGGTCCAAAAAAATGACGTACGGCCGCTTTTGCGCCGTTTTTTAGCACCTGCAAAAGGCAGGCGTTAAGGGACCTGTGGGCTCTGAAGGAGCCCAGAGGTGCCCCCCCATGCCCCCAGGGACACCCCATGTCACCCATGCCCACCCCAGGAGGACACCCAAGGCTGGAGGGACCCATCCCAGGGACATTAAGGTAAGTTCAGATAAGTGTTTATTTTTTATTTTTTTTGTGGCATAGGGGGGCCTGATTTGTGCCCCCCTACATGCCACTATGCCCAATGACCATGCCCAGGGGACAGAAGTCCCCTGGGCATGGCCATTGGGCAAGGGGGCATGACTCCTGTCTTTGCTAAGACAGGAGTCATATCTATGGGGGTTGGGAGTGAAAAAAAATGGCGCAAATCGGGTTGAGGCGAAAAAATTGCCTCAACCTGACTTGCCCCATTTCTTGACGCCCAAGCCCCATATCCCCCTACGCCGGCGCTGCCTGGTGTACGTCGTTTTTTTTAACGCACACCAGACTGTGCCGGCGGCTAACGCCGGCTAACGTCATTCAATAAATACGGCGCCCGCATGGCGTTTCAGAATGGCGTTAGCCGGCGCTAATTCTTTTGACGCAAAACTGCGTTGGCGCAGTTTTGCGTCAAAAAGTAGAAATATGGGCCTTGCTGTGGTAATGGCTTTCACCAGTAGTGCACAACTCGTGTGTTTTTTGGATAATGACCAGAAATGAGTTTGTTCTATTGAAACACACCCAGAGTGTGGGTAGATTTTCAGTACTTGTAACATGTTCTCTGAAATAAACAAGGGGATCTTAATACATTTGAGCTATATGGATTATAAATTCTTGTGCATGACTGAATGATGGCAGGAACAGGAATTTTTGTTTTCTGGCTGCCACAGCAGTGCAGAAAAGACTGCTCATAGCAGTGATTGTCCTTGCTGCTCCTCAATCTTTTGAACGTGCAGAGTTCCACTGTTAATGACAATTATGTCTCTTCGGGCACACAAGGAAAGAATGGGTCTAGCTTTTGCTTCCTTCAGGCAAGGAAATCCAACAGGTCGATCTCAGGTTACCAGTAGCTTGCAGGATGTTTTGGAGTAGCTTGCTTGTCAGTGGAGTTCAAGAGTATGCGTCTGCTCTACCTCTAATCACATAGGTTAAAAGCCTGCAGACGGTTATGTGAGGCTTCCAAAAGGTACAGCGTGGGAGCATCATGCTGCACACCCTCTTGGTAAATAAACAATGTTTAGCTGCTGCCTGGTAAGAAGCCTCACAACAAATAAATGTTTTTCAGCACACTCTTTGATGTGTTTTTCTGTTCTTTCTTTGCCTTCTTTTTCATTCTTTCTTCCTTTCTCTCTTTATCTATTCCCTCCTTTCTGACCCTTTCTTTTTTTCTTTGTGTCCGCTTTCTTTCTCATTACTGCTCTTTCTTTCTTTCTCCTCATTCTTGGTCTCATCCCTGTCTTTCCCTCTCCTTGTTTGTTTCTATGGTTCATTCTTTAATTCTCTCCTTCAATCCTTCTCTTTTTTCCTCTCCTTTGTTCCTTTTTTGCTGCATTTGCTTCATTCACACTATTACTTTTTTCTTTGCTTTCTTTCTTCTTTTACTCATCCGTTCTTTCCTTCCCTTCTTACCTTGTTCTGTTCCTTCACTTTGTATTCTTCTTTCATTAACTTTTTCATTTCTTTCATTTATTTCTACACTTCTTTCTTTCCTCTTTATTTCATTCATTCTTCTCCTTGTATTTCTGCAGCCCACCCATCCTTCTCCTCATTTTTTGCTTGTATCATCAAAATCAATCCTTCAGAATCTATAACATTTAATGGTTTTGGTTAAAAATGCAATATATATGTTAAACAAAATGGTGCTTTAGTTGTAAGTGTACAGGGGAGTACTTGGGCATTTAACTTAAGGCCTTTAAAATCCATGCTTATAAAACCTATACTGTTCCAGCCACCAGTAATTCTTAATCTCGATTCATTAAGGATGGGTGTGTTTCTCGTAAACAACTATTGGACATCAGTTCAATTTGTTTTAACCACAGGTTAACTTTCCAGAGACAGCTCTTGTGGCATTTGTGCTCTTTGCCAATTGCATCAGGGCTCAACGCTCTAAAAGGGCAGAGGTTAGGTTGTAAATCCTTTAAATACCATATCTAATCCATATTAGGGTGTAGCTCAGAATACGTTTAATTAATCAGAAGTAGCTTTCAGTAGGGAATAGGCTAGACTATCCCATCATCTGGTTGCAGGAACCCTGCTAGAATACATATTTTTCCCCAGAAACAGGTAGTGACGTCATGCAATGTACAGGTGACACCTCAACATACACCTGCCTCAGGAGCCCAACCTCAGCTGCATTGTGGAACCATGCATCTTCAACATCTATGCGAGCATTCCTTGCTATTCCACCTGCAGCAGTTAATTCCTCAGTGCCTATTTTGAGGTCTCAGGGCAGCATAATTACAGACTGTGTACCATCTTCTTTGGGGTCCCTGTGCCACTCTATTTGCTGACCCCAAATTTCCATCATCTTGAGTTCACTGTCTTCCTGGTGCAGTTTGTTCTGGTGCTTCTGTAGTTGTACATGAGACATTGCTGGGTCTTTATGGAGTTCAATGTAATGGAGTAGCCATGAGTGGTTGTTTGCTGCTGAAGTATTAGTCCCTAGGCTGCCTTATAAATCCAGGAATCCAGTGATTTCCCAGACTTTAACCTCTTCTGGTATGTAGTTCCACTCCTTGTACCTATTGCTGAGTACTTTCCAATTGCTACCACCTGAGTGCTTCTGCTCCTCTCTTATTCCCCACTCTGAGATCTACTGCCTTTGACCCATGCCTGTTTTTAATGCCTTGACTGTGTACTATTTATTCTACAAATAGAAATCCTATGTTTTCATTTGGCAGGATCTAACCCTTCTTCAGTGTGAAAATGAGTTGCCCAGCAGAGCATGGGCAGGCTGTAGTTGATGCACTTGAGACTTTGAAAATGTTGTTGTCAAAATCTGGTATTTGAACAGAATATCACAAACAAAAATATTGTGGGACAAAATATAATGTCAAGAAAATTGAGGAACAAAATATTGTGAAGGTAAGTTTTTATAGGTAAGAAAAGGTTTACTATATATGCTCCACATCTATGTACCTTGAAGATACATATTTCTTCAAAGTACATAGATGTGGAGCTAAGAATAATACATTTGTACTTACCTTCTCAATATTCTCGATATTTTCGACACAATGTTCTGTCCAAACAATATTTTTGTTTCCGATATTCTGTCAATGACCCCATAAATCTCTACTAATCTCTATCATGCATCCACCACATACCACATGCCACAAGAGTGCTCTCATGTTGGAAGTGAAGTGTTTGCAGTTGACTTAAGTCTGTGTTCAAACAGAAATTACATATTTAACACTGTTGTTTTGTTTGGTGGAACTTCCAAAATAGCTGGCATTGTGGGCAGAGGAAATATACATTAAGAACACAAAAGGAAATCCTTCATTCTGTCTCTTGATAATGCTATGTTACATTTTTCCTTTGCCCATTAACTCAAAGATAAAATTCAATGTTATCAACATCGAAAGGTAATTGAAGCACTTTGTGACTAATAAGTCCAAAAGACCTGATATATACATTAAAATAAAGGAGCAACACACTGAATCTTGAGGAACCCCACATATGATGGGCAAGGATACTGAGATAAAGGACAAAGGCCCATATTTATAATTTTTAGCTCCACATTTGTGTCATTTTTTTACGCAAAAGCGGCGCAAACTTACAAAATATAATTGTATTTTGTAAGTTTGCACTGCTTTTGTGTCAAAAAATTACACAAATGTGGCGCTAAAATTGGATAAATATGGGCCAAAGTTTGACTTACTGTGTTCTGCCTGTCAAGGGGAGCAGAAGTGACATCACACACAATGTGTTCATCGATTTGATCATATGAGTGACCGCATGATCCACCCTTAACCATTCTAGAACCTCCTCTGTACTACCTAAAGTCTAGCTGGAGACAACAAAGTGTAAAGAAAGAAAGAATTAAGGACTTTTAGAGCTGTGTTTACTTTTCTATGTTGCCAATGCCTTCATGAGCCCTGAAACTAGGAGTAGCAATGGTGCCAGGGGTATCAAATAAGAAGCCGATTGTAGCAGCTTCTACTACTGGCTGCCTCTGATAAAGGTCAATGTGTGCTTTGAGGGCACCATAGATATCTACACTGGCTAGTTTTGTGTCACTAGTGCCACAATATTTCCAAATGTGGGTTGCAGTTCAGGCTGTGACCAAGCAAATTAAAACCATTAATATTTTATTGTAGATTGAGAGTTTTAATGTAGCACCATAGAGCACAGCTTCAACAGTCTGTGTAGTATGTAGCATGGGCATGAAGGATCCTCCCTCCTGACAGCAATAAAGTTTTCTTCTGTACTAACATCCTATCCTGCAAACAAAAGAAAGGTATTCCCTGCTGCCAAATGCAAACAAAACAATACTTAAAGGAATATTTGTATACTGCATAATGTGTTATTGATTTTCCAAAATATTATATTGTAGAGCAAGCCTGAATATCTTATAAAAGTTGTTTTTGAAGGTAGTAAGATCAATGAAACTTGCTTAGTGTATTTAAGACTGCACCATTTATTGTTCCTGACACAAGAATCTCAAATATCAAATCCTGCTCGATTTGCTGACCAGTTTGTATAAAATTCAGCATTTTCCATCCATTATTTTAAAAATTCTTGAGGAAAACCCTAAACCTCTGTATAGAATGTATAATTCACACCATTGTTAGTGGTCCTTGGTGCATCATTGATCAAATATTGCCAAGAAATGGCCCATCTTTATTATGCAGTGCACCACAGGAGTGAAAGGAGCACCCCAAATCCTTTTCAGTCTATTTCTGAAAAGGCGCTGCCCAACAGTCGAAGTGTTAGCCCCCACCTAATTTTGAGTTCAGTTGCTCCCCTGATTAGGAGCATTATTTATCGATCATGTTTGCTTATTTTCCAAAATATGTGGAAATGGCTTAACTCCTTGGATGCGGGCATCGGCCCACACTACCTCCCTGGTGCGGGTCACAACCAGTGGCCGACACCAGGGAGGGGGTTAATAAATCCTCAAGTGCAATTTTTTAATTATTTTTTTTATCCCCGGGAGACACGGAAGCTTTTCCGTGTCTCCCCCCCCACCCCCCATCCCCCACCCGCCCCTTTGTGACGTCAGCGCGCCACGAGGCGCGCTGACGTCACCTTGTTGATTTCTCTATTGGAGCAGGAGGCGGCCGTAAGGCCGCTTCCTGCTCCGATGGGGAAAATGGCCCCAAACGGCCTTCCCCACGTTTCGGAAGGCCTCATAAGAAAGGGGAGACTCTCCCCTTTCTTACGAGGCCTTCCTGAAAGTGTTCCCTGGACCCCGATTGCAGCACAGCTGCGATCGGGGTCAGGAAACACCACTAGACACCAGGGATTTCACTTGGGGGGGTCGGCCCCCTCAGAAAACGGGCCGCCCCCCAGGGCATATTTTTTTTTAAAAAGGTAGGTGTCCCCTGGGGGGCACGATCACTTTCGATCGCGCCCCCCCCCCAGGGGCTAAATTATTATATTTAGATCTATCTATAGATATCTATGTAGATAGATATATCTATATAGAGATAGATCTATATATATATATATAGATCACTTTTGTCAATATATGTCTGGTTTCCCTGGGGGCTGCGATCGGCCACCAGGAAAACCAGACCCACATATAAAAGTAATATATATATATATATATATATATATATATATATATATATATATATATATATATATATATATATATATTTGCCACCAGTTGTCTTGCAGTTGCAGCTTGCGTCTTCAAAGCAATGCACATACTTCAACTGACGCATTTCAACTGTAGCTTTTAGACAGCAATAAAAAAGTCAAGTAAGTATTGTGATTATGTTTCTGCTACAAAAGGATCAGACTTTTGTCTAGCGGCAGTTTAGTGCCATAAAGAAGTGCCTACTGCAAAGAGCAAATCCGTATTTTATGTCAATAGCTGAGTACATTAGTAAAGTCAGCCATTACCTGCGCTATAATACAAATGAAATTTATGTGCGGGGTGGGGGGCGGCTATGGAGAGATGAAGGGCACTTTTGCTGGGTGGTAATGAGGGAATCCGAGGAGGAGGGAGTGGGGGCACCAATAATGATTGTTGGACTGGGCGCAGGAGGTGCTAAAGACTGTGATGAATGGTATGTGACAAGGTGTTTTTTGAGTGTCTTGAAAGAACGTGCTGATTGAGGGAAGAAGCGCAGGTAAGGTGGCCTCTACTGTTGCGTGTATCTCACACACACCATCGATTTTGTGACTGTCTACGTAGGCTAGTGTTTTAGAGCAACAGTTTAGCCAATAGCAGAGATGGCATCTTGATGGATGACTGCTGCCGTCACTCGGGTTATAGAGGACAGCTCTGACGTAGGATCAGAGACTGAGACATCAGATACTGAGACAGCATCTGAGGGATAGGACAATGGCGCAGACTCTGGGAGTGATTTTTCAGTCGGAGGAGTCCCACTCGATAACTCCTCTTCCAGTAAATTATGAGGGAGGTGATGAGGACAGTCCTGCTGTCCCTTCGCAAGCACAGTCTCTTCTGCAACAGGGTAATAGTGGGTTAGCCCAACCCAGAGAGCAGGTGAATGCGGCGGCAAGCAGAGAGAGAGAGTGCTCTCTTGGAAGCTCCCCAATTTAGTTCAGCTCCAAATTCCACCGCCCAAATCGTATTGTGGAGACATCAAAATTATCTATCACAAAACAAACTGGTTTTGTAAGGCAGGCACCTGTGTTTTTGGTCTGGGTTCGGCGGCCATATAGAGACACATACTAAACCCAAACATTTCTGGAAACTAGACATCCGGGGGAGTCCACAGAGGTGTGACTTGTGTGGATTCCCCAAAGGTTTCTTACCCAGAATACCCTGCAAGGCTGAAATGTTGAATAAAAACTCTATTTTTCTTGCATTTCTGTCACACAAACTACAGGAATATGCTGGGATCCACAAAATTCCTACCACCCAGTGATTCCTCACCTGTCCTGATAAAAACACTACCCCACTTGAGTGCCTATACCTAGTGCCTGCCTCATGTAAGGACCAACATTGACCATTGTGTGATCTATTCCTGTCGCGGGCACCAGGCCTACCCACACAAGTGAGGTACCATTTCTATCGGGAGACTTGGGGGAATGCTGGGTGGAAGGAAATTTGTGGCTCCTCTCAGATTCCAGAACTTTCTGTCACCGAAATGAGAGGAAAAAGTGTTTTTTGGGTAAAATTTTGAGGTTTGCAAAGGATTCTGGGTAACAGAAACTGGTCAGAGCCCCACAAGGCACCCCATCTTGGATTCCCCTAGGTGTCTAGTTTTAACAAATGCACTGGTTTGCTAGGTTCCCCAGGTGCCAGCTGAGCTAGAGGCCAAAATCCACAGGTAGGCACTTTGTAAAAAACACCTCTGTTTTCTGTGAAAAAATGTGACGTGTCCACGTTGTGTTTTGGGCCATTTCCTTTCGTGGGCGCCAAGCCTACCCACACAAGTGAGGTACCATTTTTATCGGGAGACTTGGGGGAACGCTGCGTGGAAGGACATTTGTGGCTCCTCTCAGATTCCAGAACTTTCTGTCACCGAAATGAGAGGAAAAAGTGTTTTTTGGGCCAAATTTTGAGGTTTGCAAAGGATTCTGGGTAACAGAACCTGGTCAGATCCCCACAAGTCACCCCATCTTGGATTCCCCTAGGTATCTAGTTTTCAGAAATGCGCTGGTTTGCTAGGTTTCCCCAGGTGCCGGCTGAGCTAGAGGCCAAAATCTACAGCTAGGCACTTTGCAAAAAACACTTCAAATTTCAATGTAAAAATGTGATGTGTCCATGTTACGTTTCCTGTCGCGAGCATTAGGCCTAACCGCGCAAGTGAGGTACCATTTTTATCGGGAGACTTGGTGGAACACAGAATAGCAAAACAAGTTTTATTGCCCCTTGTCTTTCTCTACATTTTTTACTTCCAAATGTAAGACAATGTGTAAAAAAGACATCTATTTGAGAAACGGCCTGTAATTCACATGCTAGTATGGGCACCCCGGAATTCAGAGATGTGCAAATAACCACTGCTTCTCAACACCTTATCTTATGCCCATTTTGGAAATACAAAGGTTTTCTTGATACCTATTTTTCACTCTTTATATTTCAGCAAATGAATTGCTGTATACCAGGTATAGAATGAAAACCCATTGAAGGTGCACCTCATTTATTGGCTCTAGGTACCTAGGGATCTTGATGAACCTACGAGCCCTATATATCCTCGCAACCAGAAGAGTCCAGCAGATGTAACGGTATATTGCTTTAAAAAATCTGACATTGCAGGAAAAAGTTAGAGAGTAAAACATGGAGAAAAATTGCTGTTTTTTTCAGCTCACTTTCAATATTTTTTTATTTCAGCTTTTATTTCTGTAGGAAAACCTTGTAGGATCTACACAAATGACCCCTTGCTGAATTCAGAATTTTGTCTACTTAGTTTATCCAGTAAAAGGTACATTTTTGTTTAGGATGAATGCAATGCGTACAATGTATACTAGCCGGAAAAAAGATAGGTCATATTTGCCCTATCCACTTGACGCAACCCATGTGCTGCTCCTGGCCAGCTGGTGTGAGTAGCTTCCATCAGTGGCCAGCGAATGTTTATCAAATTAAGGGATAGAGTCATGACCAGTCCGGGGTACCCATGTGAACAAGGCCTCGGATTCATTACACATCCAATTTAGAGAGGTGCCCTTTTTGAAGCATTTTTTAGTTCAGACTATGCATCCCTTTACATGCAACTCAACAACGATCATTTCTGAATTTCGTCACTGACGTCTGTATTTTGATGCAAAAGTGCTTCATACAAAGGGGCTAAATTGCACATGGCTCAGTGGATGGTATGCAGAACTTATATATATAGTACAACAGTGCAGTTAAGATGGAGTTCACTTAGAAGATTTACAACTTCGGCAACAACGAATCCTCATGGAATTACAAACACTACAGAGGGTAATTTTATCTGATGCTACAATGCCACATTTTCAACTAGAGGGCAAATATGAACATAGGAGCACTGCAGTCTGTCATGCTATTGCCCTTTAGGCTCAGAATGTTCATTGCTGATAGACAAAGGAGGGGACGTGGCCTAGAGCAGACCAGCAAGGCATGCTTGCACTGAGCTCATTAACCCGAACCCCCATTCGACCCTGCTGTGGCAAACAGTTAGCCAATATGAAGACTCAACATAAAAGACACTAAACATTATACACACAAGATCTTGATGGAGAAATCCACGGTGAATGTAACTTTCAAGACCCTGAAAGCACAGCTGGGAAGTTTTCCAGATCCTTGATGTGTTGCTCCAGTTCAGGTTTTTTTCTTTGAATTGTGGAGCTTGTAGTTCTGTTTTATAATGCGATAAACAAGACTGAAAGTCCCAGAATTCAAAGAAAAAACCCGGACTGGAACAGCACATTATGCATGGACCTGGGGAACTTGGCATGGATGGTGAAGGGCAGCGAAACAGCAGCACCCATACGTGATCGATGCGAAATCCAAGATGGCCACCACAATGGAAAACACAGAGTTAAAAAAGAAACGCAACAAAGGATGGACAATAAACAGAACTGCTTTGACACTGCTTCTTAAAGAACAAGTTACCTACCTTAGGTAACACCTCATCTGGTAGAGACTCTAATTGACTGCAGATTTCTTACCCATGCATCAGACTGGATCCAGACATTTTCGAGCAGTACTCCTGCGTGCTGGTAAGTGGCGTTGTATGGCTCTATGTATAGCTGCCAAGTTTCCCAGGTCCATGTGTGATGTGCTGCTCCAGTCCAGGTTTTTGTCTCTTTGAATTCTGGGACTTATAGTCCAGCTTCTATAATAATTTTTTTTTTTAAACTACAGGTCCTGGAATTCAAGGGAAAAGCTTGGACTGGAGCAGCACATCATGCATGGACCTGGGAAACTTAACAGGGTTGTCTATGTCGGCATCATCTGTGCCGGAAACGACATATGCTGTGACCATATATGTGCCACCACACGCTGACATCAGTTTCTTTTTGTGATTTTCCAAGCCAGAAGCATGGAGCCACGAAGGATACTGACACAGTGGTGTGCATTGGTAAGGCCGTTAAATGGTGACCCTAAACTGAAATCAGTTCGCAGAGAAGAGGAGATTGGGGGGGTGTCAGCAAGGAATCTGCAGCTAAATAAAATCTTTGCCATATAAGGCATTACCGAAAGAAAGTAACTTGTTCACCTGACAGAGACTTCTATACCAGATTCCTTACCTTGGAGTAGACACCCTAACAATACCTCACTGGAAGTGGGTCTATGAAACTGACTGGACTAAAAATGACCTCTGACTGGAGGTACTATGTAGCTTGTGGGAACTGTGTCCATGGCCACAAAAAGGCTAGGAAGCCTGTTGGCCTGGGTGGCTGGATGGAAAAGGGTAGACGTGATAGTCTCTACCGTAGCCATGAAAAGGACAAAAGGCAGGCTGGGGCTAGTGGGGGGCATGGACATGCCCAAAGCTCTGCCCATAGCTCGGCTGTCTTTAAAGCACTCCAGCGCTTTGCCTTTACACCAGAACGATGAGAGCCATCAAAGGGCTTGCCCATAAAGGAAGATTAGAAATCCCTTGAAAAGCCAGTGGTTCTCAACCAAGCGTGACATCAAGGGGCCATTGATGATGCAATTACTCTGCGCAGTGAGTTGGTTGTGTCCACATCAGATGTGAAGTTCTCTGTATCTCACCTCTGATATGGCTTCGGTGAGTGTGGCTCAGGCCTCCTTCGAGACCACAGGCGACACTTGTGCAATTGAGTCCCACACAGTGTTTGTGTATTGGCCTAAAGGGCACGCAGTCTTCATTGACCACAAAATTAAGCTGGCGGTAGAAAATATCCTCTTCCCAAAGGAATCTAGCTTTTTGGATTCACTATCCGGTGGAGTGTTTGAGAACACACCGGGATTGATCCTGGAGGTGGAGGCTAGGACCACCAAGTTTTCCAGGGTTGGGTGCTGGGTGAGGAGCTGGGGTCCCCAGAAGAGGGGCAATGGTGTTGGACACTTGTCCTGTGCACAGGAGGCCCTGTGCAGGACTTGGACCAGGCCCAAAGCAAGACGTCCATATGGGCTTCATTAAATGGGAAATTAAGTTCCGAGGGAGTAACTCCCGGCTGAAGCATTACTGTCAAGACATTCATCTTGACTATCACCAAGGGCAGCTGATGGCTCCAGAACCTCAGCTGCCCTGCGCACCACCATTTTCCAAAGCTGTTGGCCTCCACCAGTTCCTCATACCAGTTGTCCTCTAGTTCATCCAGTAGATGATGGATCGAAAAGGGTCTTCAAACCCCTTCCATCTGTCTCCCTCTACAGGCCTATTGGAAGAAAAAGGCACTGGCTCTGACTCAGAGGGCATGATTCTGGCTGGCAATGGAGTCAACGTAAGGTGACATTGATCCGGCTTCATATCGGAGTCAGGAATGACAATAGGGTCAGCACTGCTGTGAAGTCTTGGCAGCGCTGGGAATGATGGCACTGGTGTGGGCTCCAAGGAAGTTTGCAGTCTTGTGGGTGGAGCCTCTCCAGATCCAACACCAGATCAATGGGGCCCAACTAGTACTGGAGCCAACCCACTGGTGAAAAACCAGTGGGGATCTCCCTCTGAACTTGTGGGACCGGAAGGCACTCCAGAAGGGTCGAGCCACTCAAATATGAGGTGAATGGCCTTATAAAACTGCTTGAGTTGGGCGTGAATCACTCTGGCTCCAGGAAACTCTGGGAGACTGGAAGCAGACCCAGGAACAAACTCGGCAAAGGAGATAGGCCTCAAATGGTGTAGCCCTTCTCGCACCAAGTTAGGTGACCTGCACCAGCACAGAGAAGTCAAAAACCACTTCGACTTCTTGGACTTCTTGCTCTTGTGGCTCTTATCCAACAATTTTGACAGCAATGACGTTCATCAAGAGTGGCTCTGTGAGCGGTGCCTGGACCTTCTCCGTGACTGAGATCAAGAGCATCAACGAGTTGTCTGACTTTAGACGTGAAGGAGCTTGAAGGGACGTTCCTTCAGTGCCTTTGGATTCGTGGCTCAACATTCATCAGAGATCTTGGAGTGGTGGTACAGCTCCAGGCACACCAACAGACCAAATGTGAGTCTGTCACAGACATCTGCCTGTGACAGGCTCCACAGGGTTTAAAACCTGTTGGTGTCTCTGGGGACATCCTAAGCACACCAGGAGAAAATTTTCAAATACTACCTTGACACAACATAAAAAAAATCTGTAAAAAATTGACTAGGGTTGCTCTTCCAAATCTCCGCTGAAAGAAAAGAACTGCTGTCAGCACACTGGAATGACTCTTATATAGGCACTGAACACATCACTTCCAGCATGGATGATACTGTCAACGTGGATCTGAACTGTGCCACCTACTAGTGCGCAGTGGTACTGCTTGAAAATTTAGATCCAGTCTGACACCTGGAGATTATTATATGGTGGGAAATCTGTGTCTCAAAGTCTTTATCAGTTATTATATCACTGTGCTTGTGATTAGCTTACCATGCACATCAATCAGCTGAAGACCTCTAAGGCATTAAACTGAAAGAAGCTGAAAGCAGGAGACTCATCTTAGAACTTCTGATACTTGTGGCTCGTGCTCAGATAGGCACCCCTTACAATACCATGAAAATAGTGTTGATAAAACTAAGGGAATGGCAATACTAATCGGGAGAGGATTTCCCTTTAAAATTAAAGAGCAAAAAAAAAAAAGATAGAAGTGGTTAATCAATAGGGATAAAAGATTAACTGGGCCCTATTTGATTAACCTTATTCTTGATTTGTGGCCCAAACGAGAAAAGGGAAGAATTTGTTGCAGCACTATTCACTGCAATTACAATTTTTCCTAAGAAAATTTGACCCTAGAAGGGGACTACAATGTAATATTGGCCACAAAGCTTGACAGGTCGGTAGATAGAACTTCCACCCCATGATATCCCAGACCATTATCACAAGGAATAAAAGACTTGGGCCCATATTTATACTTTTTGTCGCAAAACTGCACAAATGTAGTTTTGCGGCAAAAAGTATAGCGCCCGCTTGCGTCATTACAAAGCGCCACCCGAGCGCCAAATTTATGAATTCCACAAGCCAACGCTCAGGTAGGGCTGGCGTCAGAAAAATGACGTTAACTGGGTGGGGTGGCGGTATGGGTGAAGGGGGTTTTGCCTCAAAAAATGACACTAGGCTGGTTAGAAGCAAACAAAATGCCATTAACCAGCCTAACATCATTTCCTGATGCACAACCATCCATACCACATGACTCCTGTCTTAAAAAAGACAGTAGTCATGCCCACCACCCCAATGGCCAGCACAGGGGACCAGTGTCCCCTGGGCATGGTCATTGCACCCAGTGCCATGCAGGGGGGCCCATATCTGGGCCCCCAATGGCACTTAATTTTTTTTTTCTAAAATACCCTACTTACCTGGAATGGGGTCCCCCATCCTCTGGTGTCTCTCTGATGTTGGTGGGGGTGTTCATGGGGCTTGGTGTGGGCATCTATGGGCACATTACATGGTGTTTGATCATGGAAATGGGTCCACAGGTCTCCTAACGCCTGGTCTGACCCAGGCGTTAAATAATGGCGCTAAGCAGGCTTAGCACCATTATTTAGGCCCACCCATGCACCTTTTTTGCACTGGAGGATAAATAAGGCGCTACAGGCTTAAAGTCATTTTTAAGACAGCAACGCCTACCTTGCATCTCATTGACACAAAGTGGTTTCACGCATCTACAAAATGACGTTAACTCCTACATTTTGATGCCAGATGGGTCTAGCGTCATAATATAAATATGGAGTTATGTTTGCACCGAATTTACGTTTAAAAAAATGATGCAAATTCAGCACAGCAAAATATGCCCATTAGTCCTAAGGGACATATGGAGAGAGCAACATATGGGCAATAGAGACTACACAATTTACTCAAAAGTTCACAAAACAGAAGCAAGGATTGATTATTATTTAATGAGCAGTTAGGTGGTTCCATGGATAGCTGCATTTGATATATGGACAAGAGTGTTGTTCGAATTTTTGCCTGTGCACTTACATTTAGATGTCTCCACACTACCATTGCAACCACCCAGTGTTATGTCAACGTAGCACCACTCAGGGATACCACTCTGATAAAGTCAGTCAGTGAAGCAATAGAACAATATTTTGAGGAAAATGATAATGAGGAGATATAATTTGAGGTGCCCCAAAAGCATTAATAAGAGGGATTTTAATAAATAATACCATTGTTTGTAAGACTAGCTCGAGAGAGAAAGGTAGAATAAAAATTATAGACATCACGTTAGGAAATGCAATAATATCAAAGAGACTGTTCACAGAAAATTTACAAAAGGTTCATTAGAACTAATGATAAACTGGTAAGCTTATACATGAAAAAGACAGCAACAAAACCGTTATATATATATATATATCTAAAACAAAAACATCAACGAGGAGAAAAAGTAGATGGAGTTCTCACTTACAAACTCAAGAAGCACGTAACAGAAATTACATTCACCTAGAATCAGAGATTTTGACTGAATGATTCAAACAGATATCCTGAAAGAATCTTAATATACAAAGGGTTATACACCTCAAAATATAGAAAAAGAGGTCTAAAGATAATACCTAGAGATCTTCGTCTCTCTAAATTTGGAAGATAATGATTTATTAACAGTGGAGGAGCCCGGATCAATCAAATAAATTAGATCTACAATTAGAGGATTGAAAGGGAACACAACTCCTCGATCAGATGTTCACTCAGTATCTGGAAATCTTACTACAACCACTATCAAAAGTGTATCACTGTTTCGTAATTTCCAGATGTGCCACTAAATCAATGACTGAGTCGACCATTATGTTATTGTTGAAACCAGAAAACCTATAACTCTTTTGTATGTTGAATGCTTGAATGATGAGGTCTATATTGGCTACTAACCTGAATAAAATATGGCCAAAGGTTATATCTGTTTTCCAATCAAGTTCCATACCTAACAGACAGACTAATGACAATACGCCATTAGCAGTCAATTTGATTAAATTTGCTAAAAAGTCCAATACACAAATGATCTTTCTCTCACTCTATGCAGAGAAGGCATTTTATAAAATTGAATGGCCTTTACTGTCTAAACCTTTTTAAGATTGGATTGGGACCAGTCATAAGAACTTTGATAGAAGTGAACTTCCAATCTCCTTCAGCCAAGGTCGAAATCAAGTAAAACCGTCCACGGGTACAAGAACAGTAAGCCCCTGCTCAGCTTGTTTCCTCTTTAGCCATGTGACCTCTGACAGAAAAGATACGATATTACAGGTAATCAATATCAGAGCAAGCATTATGAAGTGATTTACTTTCAGGTGACCTACTGTGTTTTCTTAAAGGATTCAATACAATCCCCCAATCTCCTTGAGGAAATACAAGCATTAGCGAAGGTTTTGAGATTTAAGATTAATCATACCACATCCCACGGTCTCCCAGTAGCTGACCCGCTAACAATATTTAGGAGTATACTGGCCTCAGAACTTTTTGAGCGATGTAGGGGATCACTAAAATATATGGGCATAAATGTTATCTCGGCAATAAGCAACATGAAGGTAAATATCGCCCCTCTCTGCGACATGCACTATAAAAGCCTATATAAGTGAGGGGAATTGGAATTCTCTTGGTTGGGAAGAGTGGCTAGCATTAAAATGAATCTTCTTCCTCGATAAATATATGTAGCCCAAACATTTCCTTTGAAATTTAGAAACTCATCCATACAGCAAATACGACATAAGCTTATGCGATTTTTATGGGGAGGCAGCACTCCTACGGTATCTAGACATTCTTCATTTAAAAAAACCTTGAAGGGAGCATTGGGCTCGCCTACATGGCTTCATGTAATATAGCAGCACAGATCTGACCTGCTATAGACTGGACAATATTATCCTGCACTAAACTAAAGCTGACTTTCCAACAGAACATGATAAATACACCTTTAAGTGCACTAAAATGGAATGTATACTGAGCACACACAGGTCTAATCATGTAAATATATGTCTGACAATTATAACATTATTAAAATAATGGGACAACCTCAAAAAAAGAAAGACTACCAACACACACCCTTTTCGTATGACTAAATAACAAACCTGGACTTCTCAACAGGTATAACAACCGTAGCTTTAAGGGGGTGGCGCATAGGAAACCCCTGCAACTGGGCAATTTATATGAAGGGGGCGAACTATTCTTTAGGCAAATCCCTAAAGAAATATTAGGAATAGGTCATGCAGACGAATTCCGGGTTACAATATTAATGCACTGGTTGGCCTAACTATAGTAGTAAAAAAGAAAGGGGTGGAAATAAGATGCCATTAGAAAACATCTTCGCCTAACTAAGCCCTTTGATTATACTCAACAATTGCAGAAATATCTCACATCTAAAACATGCATGCTGCTAAGGGTTTGACATATCCGAGAAACAATAGACTACAGTCTGGGCCAGAGCAACTAACTCCTCCATCTGTCTACAACTTAAAGCAAATATATACAAAGTTAACACACGCTGCTGCCTTACCCCTACTAGACTGGAAAACATGTTTGGTTGCTCCAAAAAGTGTTGGAGAGATTACGAGGAGGAAGGATCCTATGTACGAATATGATGGACATGCACACATCTTATAAAATACTGGAAGGAATAAAAGTAATTAAAGCAGTGACTAACATTGGACTACCATTAGATCCAGAAATAGTCCTCCTCGGAGGATAGATCTACTAAGCAGCCAGGATGTCCAAAGTCTGTTTGTGGAAGTACAGAACCCGACCACCGATCACAAAGTGATGGGCAAAAGTCTTTCAAAGTTATGTTATGGAAAAGTTGCCACTGCCATACTCAGTGACAGAATGAACACTTTTGAAGCCACCTGACCCCCCTAAAAACCTACGTTAAAATAAGTAGATCAGAGGTAAATTAACAAGATTATAGGCCAATTTTATTGCTGAGGTCATCGAAGACATTCAAACAATGCCAGTAGTTAGTGATGATGTGTCTTTGCAAGGGGATTAAAGTACACTTTTCCGAACACAAATTTGTGATATCAGTTTAGAATTCTGGAGAATCACATCTTTACCACTAACGATAATACTCAATTACCTACTATCCTAAAGGTCCCTTTCTCATGCAGGATGGTGTAATATTAATGTTTGAGCAACCTGTGGAGACAGTGCCTTGTAACATGTCTTATGTTGAACAGATTTTAACCGATATCAGTTAAACATTTACATTGTAATATGTGAATCAAAACAGAGATGTAACAAGTGGTGTGCTAAACTTTAAATCAAAACCTGAAAAACAGAATACATTTTAGAGGCATAGGAACTTGATACCCACACAATAATGAATTTACTTGAAGCATTTCGAATAAAATTAGAATTGATTTGTAACGTTAGTAGTAAGGAGGCATACGTTCTGCCATTATTCAAAAAGTGACAGCTGCCCGTCCCCACAAGTGATGTCACTTCCGGGCCCATGGGAGTCCTCCCCCAGCAGTGACGTCACTTCTGGGGGAAGGGTGCTGGATCAAGTGTGTTGTGACATCACCCTGGTCACTTGCTAGTCACATGCTCATGGTACTAAAAACGTGGTTAGGGTTATGCGACAGCCCTCAACAAACAAATGCCTAGAATACATACAAGGAGCTTCTAAGCAGCCTATGGCAAACCCAGGAGCAACCCTCCAGAAAGAGATCGCTGGGTCATTATGAAGAGATACAGCCACCTCATCAAAAAGATGCCCTCTGATTGGTGTTTGAACGCTATTGTTAGATTTTATCGTAGCCTGACACCAGCGGCAATGGAGCAGAGTGAGCAGCAGAGCGACCTTAACCCCTGAGCTGCTGGGCCGTTTCCCCCCCCAGTGCTGAGCCCTCTTTTGGCTATTTGGGGTAGTTCGCGCTTAGGCCTTCATAACTTTTTGTCCACATAAGCTATCCACGCCAAATTTGCGTCCTTTTTTCCAACATCCTAGGGATTCTAATGGTACCCAGAGTTTGTGGTTTCCCCTGGAGGAGACCAAGAAATTAGCCAAAATACAGTGAAAATTTAGTTTTTTCCAAAAAAATGGGAAAAAAGGGCTGCCGAAGAAGGCTTGTGTTTTTTTCCCTGAAAATGGCATCAACAAAGGGTTTCTGGTGCTAAAATCACCATCTTCCCACCTTTTAGGAACGGGCAGACTTGAATCAGAAAACCAAATTTTTCAACACAAATCTGGCATTTTACTGGGACATACCCCATTTTTACTATTTTTGGTGCTTTCAGCCTCCTTCCAGTTAGTGACAGGAATGGGTGTGAAACCAATGCTTGATCCTGGACAGCTAAACATTTCTAAAAAGTAGACAAAATTCTGAATTCAGCAAGGGGTCATTTGTGTAGATCCTACAACGTTTTCCTACAGAAAATAACAGCTGAAATAAAAAAATATTGAAATTGAGCTGAAAACAACAGCCATTTTTCTTTACGTTTTACTCTGTAACTTTTTCCTGCGATGTCAGATTTTTGAAAGCAATATACTGTTATGTCTGCTGGACTCTTCTGGTTGCGGGGATATAAAGGGCTTGTAGGTTCATCAAGAACCCTAGGTACCCAGAGCCAATAAATGAGCTGCACCCTGCAGTTGGTCTTCATTCTATACTGGGTATACAGCAATTCATTTGCTGAAATATGAAGAGTGAAAAATAGGTATCAAGAAAACCTTTGCATTTCCAAAATGGGCTCAAGATAAGGTTTTGAGGAGCAGTGGTTATTTGCACATCCCTGAATTCCGGGGTGCTCATACTAGCATGTGAATTGCAGGGCATTTCTCAAATAGACGTCTTTTTTACACACTCTCTTATATTTGGAAGGAAAAAATGAAGAGAAAGATAAGGCAATAACACTTGTTTTGCTATTCTATGTTCCCCCAAGTCTCCCGATAAAAATGATACCTCACTTGTGTGGGTAGGCCTAGCGCCCGTGACAGGAAATGCCCCAAAACACAACGTGGACACATCCCATTTTTTGACAGAAAACAGAGCTGTTTTTTGCAAAGTGCCTACCTGTAGATTTTGGCCTCTAGCTCAGCCGGCACCTAGGGAAACCTACCAAAACTGTGCACTTTTTTAAAACTAGAGACCTAGGGGAATCCAAGATGGGGTGACTTGTGGGGCTCTGACCACGTTCTGTTACCCAGAATCCTTGGCAAACCTCAAAATGTGGCTAACAAAACACGTTTTCCTCACATTTTGGTGACAGAAAGTTCTGGAATCTGAGAGGAGCCACAAATTTCCTTCCACCCAGCTTTCCCCCAAGTCTCCCGATAAAAATGATACCTCACTTGTGTGGGTAGGCCTAGCGCCTGCGACAGTAAATGCCCCAAAACACAACATGGACACATCCCATTTTTTGACAGAAAACAGAGCTGTTTTTTGCAAAGTGCCTACCTGTAGATTTTGGCCTCTAGCTCAACCGGCACATAGGGAAACCTACCAAACCTGTGCCTTTTTGAAAACTAGAGACCTAGGGGAATCCAAGATGGGGGGACTTGTGGGGCTCTGACCAGGTTCTGTTACCCAGAATCCTTTGCAAACCTCAAAATGTGGCTAAAAAAACAAGTTTTCCTCACATTTCGGTGACATAAAGTTCTGGAATCTGAGAGGAGCCACAAATTTCCTTCCACCCAGCGTTCCCCCAAGTCTCCCGATAAAAATGATACCTCACTTGTATGGGTAGGCCTAGCGCCCGCGACAGGAAATGACTCAAAACACAACGTGGACACATCACATTTTTTGACAGAAAACAGAGGTGTTTTTTGCCTACCTGTGGATTTTGGCCTCTAGCTCAGCCGGCACCTAGGGAAACCTACCAAATCTGTGCATTTTTTAAAACTAGAGACCTAGGGGAATCCAAGATGGGGTGACTTGTGGGGCTCTGACCAGGTTCTGTTACCCAGAATCCTTTGCAAACCTCAAAATGTGGCTAAAAAAAACATGTTTTCCTCACATTTTGGTGACAGAAAGTTCTGAAATCTGAGAGGAGCCACAAATTTCTTTCCACCCAGTGTTCCCCCAAGTCTCCCGATAAAAATGATACCTCACTTGTGTGAGTAGGCCTAGCGCACGCGACAGGAAATGCCCCAAAACACAACGTGGACACATCAAATATTTTCATAGAAAACAGTGCCTACCTGTGGATTTTGGCCTCTAGCTCAGCCGGCACCTGGGGAAACCTAGCAAACCAGCGCATTTTTGAAAACTAGAAACCCAGGGGAATCCAAGATGGGGTGACTTATGGGGCTCTGACCAGGTTCTGTTACCCAGAATCCTTTGCAAACATCAAACTTTGGCCCAAAAAACACCTTTTCCTCTCATTTCGGTGACAGAAAGTTCTGGAATCTGAGAGGAGCCACAAATTTCCTTCCACCCAGCATTCCCCCAAGTCTCCCGATAAAAATGGTACCTCACTTGTGTGGGTAGGCCTGGTGCCCGCGACAGGAATAGATCACACAACGGTCAATGTTGGTCCTTATATGAGGCAGCTGTTGACCCTGGGGTGATCCATTCCTGACGCAGGCACTAGGTGTAGGCACTCAAGTGGGGTAGTGTTTTTATCAGGACAGGTGAGGAATCACTGGGTGGTAGGAATTTTGTGGATCCCAGCATATTCCTGTAGTTTGTGTGACAGAAATGCGAGAAAAATAGAGTTTTTATTCAACATTTCAGCTTTGCAGGGTATTCTGGGTAAGAAAACTTTGGGGAATCCACACAAGTCACACCTCTGTGGACTCCCCCGAATGTCTAGTTTCCAGAAATGTTTGGGTTTAGTGTGTTTCTCTATATGGCCGCCGAACCCAGGACCAAAAACACAGGTGCCTGCCTTTCAAAACCAGTTTGTTTTGCGATATATAATTTTGATGTCTCCACAATACGATTTGGACGGTGGAATTTGGGGTTGAACTAAATTGGTTAGCTCCCAAGAGAGCACTCTCTCTCTCTCTCTGCTTGCCGCCGCATTCACCTGCTCTCTGGGTTGGGCTAACCCACTATTACCCAGTTGCACAGACTGCTTGCGAAGGGACAGCAGGACTGTCCTCATCACCTCCCTCATAATGTACTGGAAGAGGAGTTATCGAATGGGACTCCTCCGACTGAAAAAACTCCCAGAGTCTGCGCCATTGTCCTATCCCTCAGATGCTGTCTCAGTATCTGATGTCTCAGTCTCTGATCCTATGTCAGAGGTGTCCTCTATAACCCGAGTGACGGCAGCAGTCATCCATCAAGATGCCATCTCTGCTATTGGCTAAACTGTTGCTCTAAAACACTAGCCTACGTAGACAGTCACAAAATCGATGGTGTGTAAGATACGTGCAACAGTAGAGGCCACCTTACCTGTGCTTCTTCCCTCAATCAGCACATTCTTTCAAGACACTCAAAAAACACCTTGTCACATACCATTCGTCAGAGTCTTTAGCACCTCCTGCGCCCAGTCCAACAATCATTATTGGTGCTCCGACTCCCTCCTCCTCGGATTCCCTCATTACCACCCAGCAAAAGTGCCCTTCATCTCTCCATAGCCGCCCTCCACCCCGCACATACATTTCATTTGTATTATAGCGCAGGTAATGGCTGACTTTACTAATGTATTCAGCTATTTACATAAAATACAGATTTGCTCTTTGCAGTAGGCATATAAATCTTCTGCGCTTCTTTATGGCACTAAAACTTCCACTAGACAAGTCTGACCCTATTGTAGCAGAAACATAATCACAATACTTACTGGACTTTTATATTGCTGCCTAAAAGCTACAGTTGAAAAGCGTCAGTTGAAGTATGTGCATTGCTTTGAAGACGCAAGCTGCAACTGCAACTGGTGGCAAATCTCACTCTCTCTCTCTCTCTCTCTCCCTCTCTCTCTCTCTCTCTATATATATATATATATATATATATATATATTACTTTTATATGTGGGTCTGGTGTTCCTGGGGGCTGATCGCAGCCCCCAGGGAAACCACACACATATTGACAAAAGTGATATATATAGGAAGGCCGTTTGTGGCCGTTTTCCCCACTGGAGCAGGAAGCGGCCGCAAGGCTGCTTCCTGCTCCGATGGGGAAATCAACATTGTAACGTCAGCGGGGCTCGCGGCGCACTGACGTCACAAAGGGGCGGGTGGGGGGCGGGGGAGACACGGAAGAGCTTCCCTGTCTCCCAGGGATTAAAAAATAAATAAATAAATCCTCGGGTGCGACGCACCCGAGGATTTATTAACCCCCTCCCTGGTGTCGACCACTGGTCGTGACCCACACAAGGGAGGTAGTGTGGGCGTCGGCCAGTGGCCGACGCCCAGAGTAAAGAGGTTAAAGAGGGTGGTCACAACGTCACAAGTTTTGACAAAGAGCTCTGCACGGCAGATGGAAACGCTCAGCCTCAAGGATTTGCCGCAACTGATATACCCTATTAAGCACTCCAGCAGCGAAACCTCACGTAACAAAGCAAATGCTGTAAACAATTTCAACAACATGGAAGCTGGTGAAGAATCTAAAACAGCTCCTAACTCATTGGTCTAGGAAGATATGGGGTTTCTGGATGAACCGGCTCCGGAAGCTATCGTCGAGCAACAGCCATGCGCAAACTCCGACGCAGGTTATGCCTCGATGGGCCTCAGCGACTCTCAAGATTTCAGAGCCACCACTGAGTCCCACGAAAATGACGAGCTTAGTAAAAAGCATTAGAGACACTTATTTATACCGTATATATACGGCTATATTTTATTTTTAACTAATAGTCTTTCTTTCTTTTTTGAACTGTAGAAAGCATCAGCAAAAAGAGTTGTGGTAGAGGGGACATCGCTAAAGGTTAACACTGTAAATTTTTACTGCTTATGCTGTTCAAAACAAACTGAACGTTCCACAGTCCACAACAAAGAGCTGCGTAAGAAATGTGTTTGTATCCATAATATCACAGATTTTGAAAAGGAAGCTCTATGTGTGCCCTACAATGCCATATGACCTGTTAAAGATTTTGCTATGATTGTTGTGAGTGCGTGTGTCTAACATGACCATTATAACCTCTGTTACGGCCATAAAGTTAATGATCCGCAGCAGGAGGCTCACAAGTGGCTATACGACTCATACACTTCAAGAACAATCCCTCATATATGTAGCTTGATAGACCCAAACAAAGGCCCTGATTTATACTTTTTTGCCCCGCATTACCGTAATTTTTTGACGCAAAAGCGGCGCTAACTTACAAAATACAATTGTCTTTTGTACGTTTGCGCAGCTTTTGCATCAAAAAATGACGGTAATGCAGCGCAAAAAAAGTATATAATTAGGGCCAAAGTATATAAACTGTTAGGGTTGGTGTTTGGTTTGTCAGAGAAGAAGAAAAATGTCCACCCTGATATGATTAAGGTTTTGTTGATCAAGCTCCAAGAGAACAGATGTTCGTGAGCCATGGTCAAAACTCTGTTGTATGCATGGTTTGTGTACGTATTTTGTTAGAAGGATGTCAGAAAGGGCTATAGAAAGAAGTATGTGAGTTATTTAAAAAATAGATGCATCCATGAAAACTGTTTTAAATAATGATGAGTCCCCACGGTATTGTGTCATTATTGTATTACTTAGTGTTACATATATACTCACTTTTAGGCCAAGCATTAGAATGTTGGTGTGCAAGATGCTTCTGACTTACGTCCACAATACATATGTATTGCCAGATTCATATATATGTTGCTTAAAGAAAGAATAGCTGAGATATAACCTGTACCTCTACGCAATATGAAGCTTGGTGAGACGTCCAAGGCGATGCAGTGTGACAGTCCTATGTGCATAGCCAACTAGTGTATCTATGCATGGCTACCAACAATGGATGAATACTGGAGCATGCACAACAACTGTATGAGGGAGTTAATACTATCACCGGCGACCAGCTGACATATTGCCTTGGAGCTCCTGACTGCAGATTATTTCAGAAATAAAGGTTTTATATTTTATGACAGAGAATTGGACGATCTTTTGAATGCTCTCAGTATCCTGATTGTACAAAGTTGTAGGAGGGGGGAGTGGGAAGTCCTGTCTAAAGCTGTTGAGTTTATAGCGGTAAAATATCAAAAGTTGTGGCGCTGAGGCAAAGTATCTGCCATGCCTCTAGTAATGTATGTAGCATGTGTCATATTATGTTTACGTAGTGAAAAGTCAGCAAACTGTCCAACAACAATGACAAGACATGTACCATGTAATTGTAAAGTATACCTTGTTTATGTGTGCTAACATCTTTTATTTTTAATAAAATGCCCTTACACAAAACCATCATCTTTCATTTCATGGGATGCAGGGGCTGATAACATGTCGGGCTGGGTTAAGGAAGCTTTATTACGATACAAGTGGGGTTGGAAGCACCACAGCTCTGTTGAGAAAGGTTCTAATTGAAAGAGCTGTTAGAGCCCAGGTGAAGACTTGGGCCCACATTTTAACATTGGCAGTAAATCCCGCTTACCGCCACGGTGACGGCCGCCAGCATACCACTGCGGTGGCGAATATATCCGTTCCTCATATTATGACACACACACACCAATCTGACAGAATACTGCCACGCACAGAAATCTGCCAGCCCAAAGGACAGTGTTAAACTGTCGGTACCAACACCCATACTGTTACACCAACAAAACAACGCCCACCACATCATTACCCACGAATCACCACAGCAGATATTCAATGGCGATAAACCATTGGCGGTATTTACCGCCACACTCAGAATGGATACCCAAATATATAACAACACCACATTGGCCAATACCAAAAACACCCACCTGACACTCATACACCCACAACACCCACCCACAGCACCATAAAATACATACACACATTACCCACAACCCTTTACGAACAACAAGTACTGCCAGGAAGTTGACATGAAGAGCACAGAGACAACTAGACATACACTCCACATACACCCATACATCCCTCATGCACCCCACATCACACATCCCACCACATTACTCACCACACTCTCACCAAAACACACCACACAACACCCATGTCCCCACTAAGGCACCCCCGTTTCACTGATGAGTTAAGGGCATGGTGGAGGAAATAGTCAGGGTAGAGCCACAGCTGTTTGGAGCACAGGTACAGCAGATATCCATTGCCAGGAAGATGGAGCTATGGCGGAGAATTGTGGACAGGGTGAACGCTGTGGGACAGCATCCAAGAATAAGGGACGACATCAGGAAGAGGTGGAACGGCCTACGGGGGAAGGTACATTCTGTGGCAGCAAGGCACCAGCTCGCCATACAGAGGACCCCCACCTCCTCCCCCACAGCTCACAGCATGGGAGGAGCAAGTCTTGGCATTACTGCATTCTGAGGGACTTGCTGGAGTAGCCGGAGGACTGGACACTGGTAAGTCAACATTTAACATTTATCACCCCCCATATCTGCATGTCATCACACCTCCTCACCCTCTCTCCTATCACTCCACTCCATCCCACACACTGCACCTACACATCTGACTAACCCCAGTGCCAAACCCTGCATGCCGTACCAATGCATGGACAGCCCTCCCAGCCCTACCCCTAAATGCACACCCATCACTAAAGCATGCACAGCATAGGGAAACTAACAATCCCACAATATATCACCATACACAAACAAAGGTGGCAGGGCAACAGCAACGATAGAGGGGAAGCCAAGGATGTACATTATGGGGGTCATTCCGACTCCCGCCGGCGGCGGTAACCGCACGCCCGGCGGGAGCCGCCGAATTACCGCACAGCGGTCAAATGACCGCGGCGGCCATTCTGGCTTTCCCGCTGGGCTGGCGGGCGACCGCCAGAAGGCCGCCCGCTGGCCCAGCGGGAAAGCGCCTTCAACAAGGAAGCCGGTTCCGAATGGAGCCGGCGGAGTTGAAGGCGTGCGACGGGTGCAGTGGCACCTGTCGCGATTTTCAGTGTCTGCTTGGCAGACACTGAAAATCAATGTAGGGCCTTGTTAGGGGGCCCCTGCAGTGCCCATGCCATTGGCATGGGCACTGCAGGGGCCCCCAGGGGCCCCACGACACCCGTTACCGCCATCCTGTTCCCGGCGGTAAAAACCGCCAGGAACAGGATGGCAGTAAGGGGGTCGGAATCCCCATGGCGGCGCTGCAAGCAGCACCGCCGTGGAGGATTCCCTGGGGCAGCGGGAAACCGGCGGGACACCGCCGGTTTCCCGTTTCTGACCGCGGCTGTACCGCCGCGGTCAGAATGCCCATGGAAGCACCGCCAGCCTGTTGGCGGTGCTTCCGCGGTCGTTGGCCCTGGCGGTCGGTGACCGCCAGGGTCAGAATGACCCCCTATGTCACAGACATGAAGCATAATACATCACTTACATCCCCATAGGTGCCCCAGCCAATGTCAGCGGAGAGGAGGTGCCACGACTATCCAGTCCCCCAACAGACGATGCCCCCAGTAAGGACAGTAACTCTGGACTTCAGGATCAACAACCTGGCCCATCAGGGACCACTGGATAGTCGGTCACCCCAGCCCACTCCCAGTCCACCACAGAGCCTCCCCACTCAGTATCCAACACCACACCATCCACCCAGTGTACCCACACCTCTGTCCCCAGGACACATCAATCAGTAGTGTGCCCACCTGTACAGGGACCCCAGTCCACACCTCGCCCCCAAAACAATCAGGGACCTGGGTCAGTGGCAGTGTGCACACCTTTCAGGGGATAAATTCACAGGGCAACAGGGACACTGGGAGGACAGCTGTGCGCCAGGGGGAGGACAGGCCCAGGGAACTAACTCTCCACAAGGCACTCACTGAGAACCTGGCAGACTACCAACATTCCCAGGACACGATGGTCCAGATCCTTGACAACGTGCAGAAGAACAGGCGGCTGCAGGAGGAACAGTATCAGGGGATCAGGGAGAACTTGCAGGCCATCAACACCACCTTGATCTCCATAGCAGGGGTGCTGGCAGACATGGCCAGCATCATGAGGGAAGCAACAGCACAGCAGCGGGCCCCTACTGCTAGCCAGTCCATTGACCAGCCCTCCACTTCCACTGCAGCTAGTGGGCAGGAGGCCCCGCCACAGGACCCACAGGCCACCAGCATCCCTCCCCCTGCAGAAGGTGAACCACCCCCTAAATGTTCTATACGACCCAGACAGAAGCCAGCAACACTTGCCAAGACCACCACCAGGAAATGAGACTCTCCTGATTGTCCCCCTTGTGTTCCACCCTGTCACCTTGTCCACTTTGAACTGCCTTTGCTCCCCTTCCAATGTCCCCTTGGACACTGGACCTGTGCTACAAACAAACTGGAACAATACATTGGACTTACCTATACCATCCCCCCATTCCATTGCACTTTTCCCTCAGTTTCAGAGTACTGCAATAAACAACCTTTAACACAACTTGATTACTAGTATTTTATGTGTTGAAAATGTGCATTTGTGGAAACAGTCACATCTAGTGCAAATGATATGAACACTGTAAGAGCATAGAAATAATGACCTGTAGCTGTCTGTGGTCATCACAACAGGACACTGTTGTCATATCACCAACATCTGTAAAATGACAAGCCATAGGTGACAGTAAGTTGAGATGCAATGGAAGCTAATGTCATCATGTTACAGCCACACAGAAAACATCAATAGTCAGAGGAATGGTCAGTTGCACTGTCTCACCTGTGTGTCATTAGAAGTATTGACGTATAACTGATGTGCTGTTGTCCTAATCCTCATCCTCTGCCTCCTCATCCTCACTGTCCTCAGGGTCCACTGCTGCCACAGGGGCATCTCCAGTGTCCTCCTCCTGCAGAAAAGGTACATGCCGTCTGAGGGCCAGGTTGTGCAACATGCAGCACGCCACTACTATCTGGCAGACCTTCCCGAGTGAGTAGCACAGGGATCCACCTGTCAGATGGAGGCACTTGAACCCTGCCTTTGGGAGCCGGAAGGTCCTCTCGATGATCCTTCTGGTTCTCCCATGTGCCTCATTGTAACGATTCTCAGCCCCTGCCCTGGCATTCCTCACAGGGGTCAGGAGCCACAATAGGTTTGTATAGCCAGAGTCACCTGCAAGTATTGAGGAACAACATTTAGCCTCACACAATGCTATGGGGATGACACCTGAAGGCATACACTAACATACAGTGGGTGGGGTCACCTATTAGCCACACCCTGTGTCTCTGTAGTTGGGCCATTTCATTTGGGATGCTGCTATCCCTCAGGACAAAGGCGTCATGCACCGACCAAGTATACCTGGCAGTGACCTGGGAGATGTAATGGCCCACCAGGAACACCATTTGCACAATCACTGAGTGGAAACTCTTACGATTCCTCAACACCTGTTCATTCTTGACAATATTGGGGATATGTCCCATATGTCCCATTGCATAGAATCCGGCCTTCACAGTGGCCAAATCTTCCACCTGGGGGAAAGCTATGTAGCTGCACATGTGTTTCACCAGGGCAGACAAAACTCTTGCCAGCATCATTGAAAACATTGTTTGTGACATTTCTCCTGCCAAGCCCACTGTCACTTGGAAAGAACCAGTTGCTAGGAAATGGAGCATTGATAGCACTTGCACAAGATGGGGGATCCCAGTCGGATGATGGATAGCTGAGATCAGGTCAGGCTCAAATTGGGCACACAGCTCTGTGATTGGGGCCCTGTCCAGTCTAAATGTGAGTATAATAAGCCTGTTCTCCAGTGTAGCCAAGTCCACAAGGGGTCTGTACATGGGGGGGAGGGGGTGGTTTCCTCCTCCTATTCATCTGTGGCGGTAGGTATCTAAGGGACACAAGGGTGAGTAGGCTGTCACAATTTGAATAACGGAACCACCACCTCATTGTACTTAGTGCATTTATGTGATGGGACAGTGGGAATGGCGAGGTATGTGCAAATCTAGGCAGTGACACGGTTAAGTTTGATATGATCGTTGTCCACCACCATGAAATGGCAACTGCCTGTCCTGTATGTAGGGATAGGTTTAAGTGAGGTAACGCCGCCTACGCTGGTCATCGTGGCGGAAGTCGGTCTTGCACCACCGTACAATTCCTCATTAGATAATATGGGCTCAATGGAGTACAGTGGCCAATGGGGATCAGCGCCGGCGGTGACGGTGTACACCGCCGCAGATGTGACCGCCATTTTCCATCAGATTCCACACTTGTTTCCTGACCTTCAACAGGAGAACACCTACACTGCGTGTGCTGCTGTGACCTGTGTCTGGAACCTACCATGGCCCGTGTGACTGGGAAAGGGCCACTGCCTTCATTGCGGAGGAGTTGTAGCGATTGGTGGATGGGGTCATATCCCAGTATGGACTGCTGTATGGGGCCCCAGACCAACAGGTGAGCACGATGCATGTGTGAAGGATACATGGAGATGTGTGTGCAAGCACTGTGTCATCGAGGGGGATGTCTTGTGGTGGTGTACATGGTGTGCGCCGGGTGATGTGTGTGACAATGGTGATGGAAACGGAATTGGTGGGTCATATGTGTGACAGGCTGGATTGTATGTGTAATGGTGTCCTCCTGTCTGTCTTACCTCTGCAGGTCAGCACCCATCAAAAGAAGGGATTATGGCGTGCCATCGCCAAGGACGTGCGGACCCTGGGGCTCTATGGCAGGCGGAGCACTCACTGTCGGAAACGGTGGGAGGACCTGAGACGCTGGGCACAGAAGACCGCGGAGGCCCAGCTGGGGATGGCCTCCCGACGAGAAAGGGGTGCCTGTTGGAACCTGACCCCCTGATGGCCCGCGTACTGGCGGTGGCCTACCCAGAGCTGGATGGGCACTTGAGGGCTTCACAGCACCCGCAAGGGGGTGGGTACAGTGGGCGGTACAACTATAATTGGTAGGTGGCATGGGATCCGGGTGGTGGTTGTGAGTTAGTGGGTGCCCCTTAATGCCAGGTCAGACATTGCAGCGTGATCCAGCTCAAGGGTAATGGGTGTATGGCAAATGCAGGTAACCTAGATTATTAGCATTCCATGTCAGTCGGGGCTTTGTGGGTCCCAGGAGAGGTGCAGCTGGCGGTGTTTGGCCCTCATCTGGCCGTGGCATCTAGCCAAATCAATGGCGGTGCAATGCATAGTGCTCAATCCTGATCCCTGTGTATGACGGTGCTGTGTATGCCTGTTGTGGTGTTGGTGCATTAATTGACCCAGTGTTTCCTTTCTCTCTCTCCCCCCCCCCTTTTTCTTCTGTCATCCTGTCCATGTGTTCATTAGCATCATCAAGTGGAGGAGCAGGGGCACCAGCGACAGAGGGAGCTGCATCCCACAGGACTCAGGAGGCAAAGTCCACCTACGTCGAGGGAACCATTGGGACGGAGGGCAAAGGGAGCACCAAGGCAGAGACAGGAGGTGACAACAGACTCAGATACCTCCTCCGATGGAAGCTCCCTGGTGGTTGTGGACACCTCTGTGACCACCCTAGCTGCAGGTGCAGCCGCCAACCCCTGTACCAGCACCACCCTCCCAGTAGCCCCTCAGCAAGTTGTCCATGCCCGCTCACCCATGAGGGTTGTCATCTCCTTCACCCCAGGCACCTCAGGCCCTGCCCCAGTCAGCCCTGCTGCCCTGAGTGAGGAGGCAATTGACCTTCTGAGATCCATCTCTGTAGGGCAGTCAACCATTGTGAATGCCATCCAGGGGATGGCATCCCAGATGCAGCAATGCAATGCATTCCTGGAGAACATCCACGGTGGATTGGCAGCCCAACAGAGATAATTTCAGGCTCTGGTCTCCTCTCTGATGGCAGCCATTGTCCTTGTTCCTACCGTCCCCCTCCAAATACCATTTCCCAGTCTCCTCAACCCTAACCCATCCCATGCACACATACAGACGAGCATGCACACAAGACAACACGCATGAGTGGCACAGTCAAACACAGGCACCACAATTCATCCCACAAGCACTCACACAAACACCAGACAGTTGCTGACACAAACACATCCACCACCTCCACTGTCTCACCCTTCTCCTCCTCCACCTCCCTCACAGTCACGTCCACACTCACACCTGCATGCACTGCATCAACATCCACCACCAGCATCACCACACCAAGAAGCACACACACCTCACTAGCAAACAACTCCACTACATCCATCCACGCGTCCCCTGTGTCCTCAACCACCATGTCTGTCCCCCCATCCTAAAGGACACAAACGCAAGCACTCAGACACCAACAGCCATCCACCTCACATCAGCACACTGGCCATGCACCTGCAACCAAGTCCAACAGACATACACTTCCAAAAACCACTCCCTCGACCTCTACTCCCATTCCTTCTCCCTCAACCCGCCCCACCATCCCTAAGAAACTTTTCCTTGCCCAACTTGACCTCTTCCCTGCCTCTCCCCCCGTCCTGCCGGCAAGAGCAGGGACTCAACGACCCACCCCAGCACCTCAGCCAAACAGTCCACGCGGACAGAGGAGGCACCTCCTAGTCATGGAAACAAGACAGTGAAGGATCCCACTCCACCAGCCAGGAAGTGTAAGGATCCCACACCTCCTGCCATGAAGGGTAAGAAGCCCTCAACTCCTGCCATGAAGGGGAAGGACCCCTCAACTCCTGCCACGAAGGGGAAGAAGCCCTCAGTGGTCAAGGAGCCCTCACCACCAGCTGAGGCAGTGTAGCCCACTCCTCCTGCAGACGCTGCCCAGGAGGCACCTTCATCTGCTGAGACAGTGCATCCCTCACCTCCAGCAGAGGCTGCCCAGGAAGTACCTTCACCTGCTGACACAGTGCAGCACTCACCTCCAGAAGAGGCTGTCAGGGTAACACCACCACCACTAGTGGTCACGGAGGCCTCCCCGCCAGCTGAGGCTGCCCAGGATACACCTTCACCTGCTGAAACAGTGCAGCCCTCACCTCCAGATGAGACAATGCAGCACTCACCACCAGCGGAGGGCATGTAGGCCACCCTTCAGAGACTGCTGTACAAGGGGCCCCTCCAGAAGCAGTGGGCATGTTCCCCACCTGAGAGACTGTGACGTTGCACTCCCCAGCAGTGAGAAATAGGCATGGATCCCCATCCAGAAGCAGTGGGCAAGTCAACCACCTGAGAGAATGTGACCTTGCACTCCCCAGCAGTGAGAAATGGCATGGAGACCCATCCAGAACCAGTGGGCAAGTCACCCACCTGACAGACTGTGACCTTGCACTCCCCAGCAGAGAGAAATGGGCATGGAGCCCCCTCCAGAAGCAGTGGGCATGTTCCCCACCTGACAGACTGAGATCTTGCACTCCCCAGCAGTGAGAAATGGGCATGGAGCCCCCTCCAGAAGCAGTGGGCATGTTCCCCACCTGAGAGACTGTGACCTTGCACTCCCCAGCAGAGAGAAATGGGCATGTAGCCCCCTCCAGAAGCAGTGGGCACATTCCCTACATGAGAGACTGTGACCTTGCACCCCCCAGCAGTGAAAAATTAGCATGGAGCTACCTCCAGAACCAGTGGGCATGTTCCCATATTTGACTGCGGTGCCCTCCGCCCCCATACCCCTGAGGTGCCTGCCCACTTGCAAATTGATGCCCCAGCAGAGTTCTATCCGGATGAAGTCAGGAGTCGAGTTGGGCCTTGGACTGTGCCATGTGGGCCCTTAGTACTTTGGACTGGGCATTGGCCCTTTGTGTACATTTGTACATATCTGTTTTTCGTCCATTTGGTTCATTTGGTGGCTGTTCACATTCAATACATTCTCATTACTGCATTCTTGTTGTCCTTCCATTATTATGCCATGTGTCACGTACCATTGTTTTTCGTCTGCAGCTAGTTGTGTGTATGGTGTATGTGTGGCTGGTGTGTGTTGTGCGTGTGTGTGTCACTCTTCTTTCCTCCCTCCCTCTCTTGTGTGCTAGGTAGCTATACTCACCGTCGTCGTCTTCGTCAGCGTTGGTGTTCCAGGTGGAGCATGACGTATGTGAGTACAGGGAAGACTTGCAGTTCCAGTTCCAGGGCGGCTTTGTCCTTCTCTGGGTCTTCGGTGATGGTGAGTCTTTCATCTTCTGTGTTCTGTTTCCGCCAGGCTTTTGATGGCGTTGGTACCGCCCCGGAAATCGTGGTGGTTTCCTGTGTCATGATATGGTGGGCGGTACTTTGTCTTCCACCTGGCTGTTGACAGCTACCGATGTGGTGAGTGTTGTTAATGCCCTGGCGGTTGGTGTGGTATATTGGCTGTCTATGCGACTTGTCACCGCCATGGTCATAATTTGGCAGTAATTACCCCCAGCCTGTTGGTGGTATTACAGACACTTTAACAGTTACCCCCAATGTCATAATAAGGGCCTTGGTTATCTGGGGAAGAGGTGTATTCACAACACAAGCCAGCAGGAAGCAGTTTAAGGGGACACCGAACATCTTTAATGCTCAGCTAGATTATCAGTGGCAGACGGACATAATCAGTCTTCAAGATCTAGCCAAGCATAATAACGGAGCTCGATATAAATTAATAGTAATAGATGTGTTGTCCAAGTATGCCTTTGCAGAAGCACTAAGCGATAAAACTGGTAACAGCGTCACCACGGCCTTTAAAGCCATCTTTAGGAAAGGGCGAACCCCTCAAAAACTGCAAACAGATGTCGGAAAATAATTTTTAAACAAGTCATTTCATAAATCATTAAAACGGCATGCTGTTCATCATTTTGTAACGCACACGGAGCTGCTGTTATGGAGCATTTTAACAGAAGTTTAAAATCTAAAATGGGGAGATATTTCACAGCCTACAATACCTACCGATATGTGGATGCTCTACAAGCATTTATAGATGCTTATAACACCAGTTATCACAGAACCATCGAAACATCTCCCATAGTGGTAATGACCGATAATTCCTTACGGGTGTGGAGAATGGTGTACTGGAGCTGTTTCGCTGCCAGGGTAAAGAAGCCTCTGTTAAAAAAGGTGATCATGTTAGGGTTTCAAAGTTGAAAAAGGGTCTTTACGAAGGGCTACCAGCAGACTTTTAATGATAAAATATTCATAGAGGAGAGTGTGGAGCTTAAAGAAGGTATATATATTTACAGACAAAAGGACTACGATGGCGAAACAGAGTTGGTTACCTTTTACAATGAAGAGTTACAAAAGGTACCACACGATCCATACAGGATGTACAGGGTTGAAAGGATTCTGAAGAAGAAAGGCAGCTGGGCTGACCGACAGGCCTTTGTCAAATGGAGGGGGTGGCCTGAGAAATGTAATAGTTGGGTGCTGAACAGCTCACTGCAGGGTGTGAGAGTACATGGGGCTCTCTGAAAACTGCAATATGGAGACAACATAATTTCATATTAACATTGCCATCCAAAACCTTGAAGGACATGTTCCCTGACAATCACATTTCTAATTATACAGTGAAACTGGCTAAACCTGTGGACCTAAAAGGGGACTGGGAGGTAGCCCTAACCGAAATCCGATACCCGAGAACATGGAATACATTTACAATGCTGGAAGCCAAATTTACCATAAAGTGTGATCAGGACCCCTTGATCATCCACATTAGCTTTCCTCATGGATATTACTCCAGCGTCAATGCTGTGACCAAAGCCATCAACAAATCCATAGCCAGCATTGAAACTTCTTTGAATATTCAGCTAGTATCAGATAACGTTAGAAAGAAGGTGTTTCCTAAAGCTCCCAATTGCAAGACAGAGTTCAGGTGTGAGAGCAAATTAAGAGGAGTTTTAGGCACAGTACAACATATAAAAAGTCAAGTAGAGCTGGACCCTACGTGCCCCGATATTAATGGAGGGTTCTATACACTAGGTGTATATCGACATTGTAAAGCCAAAGAGGGTCATGGATAGTTATGCACCTTTGTTAAGATGGGTCCAGGTGAAGGGGGAAAATAACACTGTGATTAATATTTGATATATCAAACCCGACTGCGCAGCAATCTCTAAAAACCATTTTGACACTATATCGGTCATGTCTTCAGTGATCAATCTGAGACTGTGTCCTTTAAATACGAGAAACGTATTGTTAAGCTTCATTTAAGACCACAACACAACAGCAAATATTTAAGAAATCATCATGTAGATCATGAAAACATACGGTGACCCTGCTCTGTTCGACTATTCCAGACACCAATCCAGATATGGAGGGAAACCATTCTTTCAAGGGGACCCTGTTATGTACGGGCTGGGACTTGGAAGATTTTCCACAGTTTGTTTAGAAGAGCTATGCCTTTCTTGAGAAGAGGCTACTAAATTGCAAAACACCATGTTAAAACGGTGGCCTCAAACATTGCTCAGGATGTTGTGGGGTCTGTGATTTCTGCTGTCGCCGAACGCATGAACAACCAACCACAAGACGGAGTTGGACTCATGTACAGGCCAAGCACAAGTATTAAAAGGAAACAAAGGCCTTCAAAGCATAGGAGTCCGTCTGCTCCCTATAAAAAAAGGAGGCACTCACAAAAGAAGATCCGTAAGACGGAAGAGAGCCTTGAAGAACAAGAGAACACCCAATAACATAAATATTTTTTAAAACACAACAACCTGAAACATGGCCTTCATACATTTTTCATCAGGAGAAAGCGCCAAATCAGAGTTAGATTTGTTTTCTCTAAAGCCCACTCAACCAGTATCATACTTAGTTTTTTCATGGAAGTATCGCCTGTAGCCATTAAGATGCAGTTGGCGCCAGCAGAGTCTTTTGTGTAATGGTCCATGGATATGTATCTGGATCTCATCAGTACTCTGCTGCATCTTGTTTATACAATCATAAAAGCGGACGGTGCCAACACACTGACCGCCGCTAAAGTGGTGACGATCGCTTACCCCATAGCGACCATGTTTAATCAGGTGGGCATTACCCTCGGTGATCGACTTATCACGCAAAGTGATAACATATATGCCTAGAGAGCCTACATTGAGAGTATTCTAAATTACAGCTTCGACGCCCTGGACACTCAGCTTTCAGCAAGGCTCTTCTACAAGGATACTTATACACATTTTGAAGACAAGGAGCTGGAAGGTAACAATCAAAGTTTTGTAAAAAAAAAAAAAAAGGCAAGCTTTGCAGCCAGTAATAGACAGTAAGACCTCCTCGGGCGTCTCCATTTAGATCTTTTCTTCTAAGAAAACTGCCCTTCTTTGGTATTGATCTTAAGATCAAACTTAACCGCTACAAGGACTCATTCTGTCTCATCCGCTGGGATGTGGAGCAATATAAACTGGTCATACTGTCTGCTAGATTATTTATAGAGAGTGAAAGTGTCCCCAAATATCTGACTGGCTCACATGAAACCTTACAACTATAAACGCCAAGTACACTATTAAAGGAGTAGCTCTAAAGATATTCATCATCCCAGCCGGTACCAGATTAACAGCAGCAAAATTTATTTTTGGGGCAACTACCAAAACGAATTATCATAGTTTTTGTCAACAACACGGCTTTTAATTTTATCAAGGAATATCTGGACATGGTTTCAATAACCGGGAAGCACCTCCGTGACTCTGTAGTCGTTGTGTCAAGAGAAGGATGTGGGACGGGCTACACGCTGTTCACTTTTGATCTGACCCCTGAAATGGAAGATGGCGACCACTACAGCTTAATCAAAAATGGGAATCTAAAAGCAGAAATATGTTTTATTCAGCCCTTGTCTACGAATGTGAACATAGTTTGACCCTGTATTTGACAACTTCATTCAGATCAGCCACGCTTGGCAGATTTTGTTTGACTATCTTTAAAATATTGTAAAATAGACACTGTTCAGATTCGGGATTTCTTAAGCCATCATAAATATGCTAAGAAATACTTTTTAGGTGTTTTTCAAAGCAACACTCTACTTGGTGAAATAGGGTCCGAAAGACCCTGCATGCTCGTCTTTAACAAAGATCCACAATACATGAAAGGAACTCGCTGGGCCAGCCCTGTTTCTAGATAAAGACAAGGTTACAGTGTTTGAAAGCGTGGCAGCATTCCCCGAGCATAGCACCTTTACAAAACCTATATTCAAGTATGTAAGTATGTAAAAAAAAGCTGCTGTGAGGTTGGAGTAAAACAAAATACATGCACAGGAATTTCTTGCAGGAAGCACTTTATATGTTTTATTAGTAAAATGTCTGAGGGTATGATGTTTAGAAATGTTTAAATCTATATTCCAATGACCTAGTTAACAATAACAGTATTGTTATGAAATATGTGAAAGAAAACTCTAGGTCTGCATCAAACACTGTTAAAACAGATTACTCAGTTTGTCAAAAGTGTAGGATCATGTAATGCCGCTTATGTTTAATGGTGACTGTCTGAAACAAAATAGTAAAAACCTGTATGTAGGCTCAGTATCTTTATTCTGACGCAAAGACACTCATTAAAAAGGTTTTTAAAATAGGACAGGAACACTTTGAAAAGTTAAAAGGTTAATTTACAAAACTATCTTTTATAGTACAAGCATCACACTGATAAACTTACTAAAGAATTAAAAGAAAAAAGTCAGAATGTTAACTATGGCAAAACTATACACTCAAACACAGGCACACAAATAGATAATTTCAAAAGTCAGAAGAAACATCAGACATCTAACCACATGTTCATTTTGGACAATGCCTGGTGTTTTTTGGTTACAAAGGCAGAGCCACGGGGATCCAAGAGGGGGATGGCCAGGGAAAGAAGGGGACCCTGGCATCCTAGGGAGGTCGTTAAGAACAACAGGTGTTGGTGTACTAGGGGGCTGTAAGTCAGGTCTTTCAAACTTTCAAGCAGTTGACTGTGTTCGGCATTACTGACAATCGTTGAAGTAATGTTGAGTTCCGCAGAGACTCACAGAAACGGTTACCAACCTCTAGGCATTTTTTGAAGCGATAGTGTTTTAGGGTGCGTAAGATCTTTGTCTAGGTCGTATATGTGGGATCCAACAACCAGTTGACCTTTGTAGTGGAATTTCCCTCTCATTCCATGAAGACAGGTCTTTAGAAGCTGACATTTTACTGAGCAACATTTGCACAGCCCTTTTGTACCTTTGACTTATACAAAAAGGTCGGAGGACGGTGGTGGTGGTTCTTGAGGTGTTGAAGGCGGTTTTGGAGGCTATTCAGAATCAGGGGCATATAGAGTCAACCTGTTTTTTCAGCATTCAACTGCCTGCAATATTTTTAAAAGTTTTGAAGGACACTAGAGTAAAGACCTGCTTTGTGGTAAGGTTTGTTTTAAATCAGCACAGCTCAAAATTTCTTTAATCTCAGCATCCAGACGCTGCGTCTCATTTTTCCAGATATCCCAGGTGTTGCCCATAGACATCCCCAACTGTTCCAGATGCTGTTGTGGTACCAAGTACATCTTTTGGGCTTGATTCATTAGTTCTCAGTTAGGAGGCTGGTAATGAGCATATAGCTATGCCCAACACAGAACCTATAAAATTTCCCAACTGCTTCGCCCTTTTCTTATTAGAAATGAGAGGAGCCCTTTTATTACTGAGCTTCTTGATAAGGTGATGCTTCTTCAAAACACTGATCTGGCGCTCTGATATAGGGACATTACCTTTTAGGGTGTTTCAGGTGATTTCTGAAATGATAGCTACTAAATCGTCCAAAGCCGCACACAGGATGGCCTTGCTTTGCTGAGGGTTAGCTGTGATTAGCATTTTTAGGAGGGCTAGATTACAGCATAGACATTGCAACATGGTCAATACCATGTATTCTAAGGTCTAGAGTGTAAATGTTACAGGAGTCTCTTCAATGATTCTTTTTATTGGATTTGGGCTTGATTTTTAATGTTTAAGTGATGGGGAGATTGGATGGGAAAATACCAGCATGCAGTCTGTAGTCTTCTAGAGTATTGGGTTTTAAGTCTACCAGTAAGTAACCATGGGGTTTCTCTGTAGCATTATTAAAGGCTTCCAAGAAAAACTGGGTGTTTCCGGGATACATCTTTTAGCTATAACAGATATCTGTTGTTTGTCTCAGAGGTTTTTAAATAAAACCAGGCATGAGGAGTTGAGAGCTATAGAACGACTGCTCTTACCCTTGTAAAACAAGTTCTGCATGATGTAACATATGATTAGATTGCAATGGTGTGAATATTGAGTAATAGCTTTCTCTATATCATGGTGATCCCCACCTTCGTTCATAAGGTCGTCTACAATCACCATGTTTACAAGGCCTGTAGGTAACACTGTATCATTGTCGAGATTATTCGGTATGCCTTCTATAAATTTGATGTGTGGGACACTTAGGGATAGCTCCTTAAAAAGATCTTGCCAGCACAAATAAAGCCAAACAATATTGTTAGGGGTTTGGGATAAAACACTCGAAGCATTTTCTAATAGTTTCTTCATAAAATAGCTTTTACTGCAATTTGAGGGGCCTGCTAAAACTCAGGAGAAAGGGTGCTGCAACCTGGTTTCCGTAGTCGGGGTTGAGAGACTCTGATGCAGCGTCAATAACCGTATGGCTGGGTTTTGTAGTCTTCATTCAGGACTCTTTTATCAAATACTATGTAAAAAGTTTTATGCACCAGCTGAGTTGTAATTTCCCACTGTTTTTTAGACCAAACTATGCTGAGTTGTTTTACAACAATTGTTTTATCATTTTCACAGATGATCGAGGTAGAGTATTTGTTCATCAGAGCCTTTAGACTGTCAAAATTGATTGGATGCTGTTGTTTACATTTAAGGTGATGCTTTTGACTTTCATACAAACTGCATTGTTAGTAGTTGTGTAAGAATAGGTCTTGGACCCGGATGACGTGAACTGGACTATGTGCCCATCCTTTTCTAGCTCACTGGTCAAATTGCCTAATCACCGTAAAGCTCTAAATGAGTGTGAGCGGTTGTGAAATGGGCTATGAAGATGCTTAGATTATTATAACTTGTGGGGTACTCTTTTGTGTATTTCCAAATCAGCACTGTGGTTTCGTCATCAATAAAGTCATAGCTGGACACCTCGTAACACAGTGCAAAAATATATTTAAACAGTTTGTTGGGTTCTGTGATGATGGTCGTGTTTGACAAGTTTGTACGCTGTGCAAATTTCCACCCTTTTAAGGCACAGCATGGCTAACTAACGTCTGGCAAGGTTGACTTCGATGAACTCAGATCTCAAGCATATGCCCTCATGAGCGTAGTAATCATTGATGTATTTTTGCTTTGAGACCTCATTAATGCACCATTCTTGAAACCCTGATGCCTCCAGCTTGTCTCTGAGAAATAAGTTATTATACTCAGAAAAGAGTTGGGTTGTAGTCTGGCGTACATACACATGTCTACTCTACACCAACCCCACATCCTGTGTTTGCTTGGGACGTTGCATCTCAGCCCCATTTCCAGTGAGTAAAGAGACTCAACAGGGCTGCCCCCTCTCCCTCTACTCTTCGCACTCGCCATGGAGCTGCTGGCACTGGATCTCCGACGCAAGGGCTGAGATGGGGCAATACCCATGGAGGATAGAAACCACACAGTCTCGTTATACGCAGATGATCTTCTCATCTATGTGCGTGATATAACTCAGGACCTCACACCGATCCGTAACATCTTGGACAAATTTGTTAGGGCCTCTGGGCTCCAGGTGAACTGGGATAAATCCACAATTTATCCATTACATTCTAATCAGAGACCACTCACGGTATATCTAAGCAACACTCCCCTCTCTTGGAAGGGTCCCGCTCCACCCTACCTAGGCGTTCAGCTATATGACACCCTGACAGACATATTTAAAGACAACCAATGGCTTGCTCTTGCAGGTATTAAAGCCAAAACGCACTTCTGGGGCTCACTCCCCCTGGACCTGCTAGGCAAGATAGCATTTGTGAAAATGATCATATTACCCCGCCTGCTCTACTACATTACTAACCTCCTCATATGCCCTACCCGCTCCTTCTTCAAGGAACTTGACTCACTTCTAGGCAACTTAACTTGGGGTGCCAGGAGATGCTGCGTGGCACTCCACAAGCTTCAGCTCCCACCAGACCAATGAGGGCTGGGAGCCTAAGCCTTTGAAGCTAATTATTTTGCAGCCCAGCTCCAATGGCTATCTCGATGGACAGATGGCAGACCTGCAGCATAAACGACATAATGTCCTACCACGCAATCCAGTGCCTATTTCTCCAGAAAACCCCAGCCTCCCCCCACAATCCATACAGGTAACTGTGGCACATACTTGCATATCCACAATCCACCGTATTGCCCCTAGTATGGCTGAGCTCCCACTTATGGGTCTCCTTAGGTTTCCTGGCTATTACACCCATCATGAATTAACCCCTTGGGGGATCCATCATATCACTACAGCTGGTGACCTCTTCCAAAACAATCAACCTATCTTCTTCACCCAGCTACCAACAGATTTTGTCCACCCTCCAACCCAGACAGTTCCTCACCCACCGGCAACACATTTGCACATTCCACACCCTTTGGAACGTGACTACATCGGAGCCCACGCCTCACCCGGTGCTTAAGACAATCCTAACGATAGGCCCTGGCGGGCACCTCATTACCTGGCTTTATAAAGCCATTTGCACATTAGCTACACCATCCTCGGACTAGCTTCGCCATATATGGGAGGAGGAATTTGGGCATCCATTACATGATAAAGAGTGGTCTATTACCTTGGAATTCCCACAACAGGTGTTACACAATTCCTGCTTCAAGAACCTTCAGTTCTACATGCTACACCGAGTGTACCTCGCTCCAGCACGAAGTAACCACATTTTCCTCTTGCAGGAGAAAAATGCCCATGCTTCTGACTCCCAAGTGCATATTTCCAACACATGCTATGGTCCTGCCCAGATCTCCACTGTTATTGGCAGTCAGTCCATGATACACTACGATGCATCACAGAACTCACTGACATACTCATGTGGGAGGCTTGTTCGCTGGGTATCTTTAAACATCGCCAACGCCACAAGGTACACACCTGGTTCACTTCACTCGCACTCCTTCTTGCTGAACGCACATTTACTATGCATTGGTGCTCCCAGGGACCCCCTCCACTACCCACTTGGCATGGAGTGGTTGAGAAGTGGGGAGCTGCAGAGGAAGATTCCCTCCACTACTGGAAACTAGGAGGCCTCCTTAAACAGCCCATCTCCCCGCAGTGGGCCACACTCCTATATCAAATCACACAGCACACTAAAGGCGTACCATCCCCTGACATTGAACACACCTAACTCCAGGGGATCATTGCTCTTTTACCGGTTCCTCACTTATGGTGTGCCTGGCCACCTGTGCAATCCCTATTGTTCCTGCACTATCACAGAAGCCATGTCGCACCTAACCGCTGCCCCCAAACCTAGTTCTATCCACAGTTCCCTCCTCTGTTTCCCACCCCAGTTAATCCATTAAGATATCCAGTGGCCTAGATGCACCACTTCTGTTTCACCCTGCACAGGTAGGACACACGAGTGATTATGTTTTCAATTTCATGCACCAAAACCTTCATGAACGCAATTTTCAGCTGTACTGTATGCTCAACTGTATTATTCATGTGTACATTACCTGCAAAGAGCCTGTTGTAACTATCTTAACCTTGTTATGTAAACCCAATAAAAATATATCCAGTGGCCTAGATGCGGTACTTCTGTTTCACTCTGCGAAGGCAGGACACACGAGTGATTATGTTTTCAACTGCATGCACCATAACCTTCATGAACGTGATTTTCAGCTGCACTGTATGTGCTCAACTGTATTATTTGTGTGTACATTATCTGCCAAGATCCTGTTGTAACTTTCTTAACCTTGCTATGTAAACTCAATAAAAAAGATTTTAAAAAAAGAGTTGGGTTGTAGTCCTTTCAAAGTGTCAAATTTTGAGTATTTTTCCAATTCAGTATCCTTTCTCTAGAGCCAACTGTACGTCAATGCTACACCAGGCCCCGGTGAGCAGCCTTTGCTCCTCAGTATGTCTGCACTCGCTAGTCTCTTTACTTTCATGGAATGTTCAACACAATGGAAACATTACCTTACCATCTACTCTGTAAGGTAGTACTGGAAAGTAAAGACACCGGGGTGGGTAGATTTGACATTTAACTAACCCAAAGTATTCGTCTATGGCTTTAAAGTCCCTATATATGATGGTGGGTGACCTACGGGGCATAACTATCTTGTTCACAAATGGATACATACTTGTGAAATCGTAGTAATGTATTTTCTCACCCTCTCCCACATCCCTGTACAACTGTGTAGCATTTGTACAACCCCCAAATAAGTTGTAGTTTGGCTCAAAAGGTTTGGGTAACTCATTACTCCTAATGAAGCAGCAGAGTTCCACATCTGATGTTAACATATCTATCCACTCATGCTCCCAGAGGGGTCACAGAACAAAACCACAGTTTTCAACATATTGCACCTTCAACAGAGTACGCTTGTGCAAATGTTCAAATTTGATACCCAACAGCTTATTAAGCTCATGGGGTTTGTAGTACTGGGGCTAACCCTGGTGAAAGCAACCAGCAACCATTGTATTCAAAGGTCGTTGGCAAGCCATTAATTACAGCAGAGCCATCTAGGAAAGAAGAGCTCAGACATGTTGGATGAAGATGTTTTTCTTGTCAGAGATTTACATGAGCTATTTAATAGAGGTGGTAGAATAACTCTCCTGTTTATCGTTAGAGGTCAGGTGGCACTAGAACTATGCTTTCAGGTTGTAAAAACATGTGCTTGTATATAGACATACACATGGAAGCCAGCGTGACATGTTGAAAAGCGTCGATGTACTGTATGGATTTTGTCATCTTGGCGGTATTGGGTTTCAGAATCTTTTCTGGTTTTGTCACCTCAATAACAATTTCTCTGAAGAAATTCTCAAGATCATTACATCTGCCTGACAGTAAGCTTTCAACTCAGGTTGAAAATGAAACTTCTTTTCACAGTTTTCACCATACCACTGCAGAAAACTCTCTTTCTCCTCCGGCATTATGTACTCAAAACCGTAGCTGTCGGGAGGAGGCATGAGAAGACGCGCTCTGTTCTCAGAGGAAAGAACGCCTTGCACTGGGGACATTTCATACCTTTGCATTGGTGATTGGCATCTGTGTAGCGTCCGCATCCCACACAGACTGTTTTAGTGATGCACTGAATAACCCCACTGCGTATACTCAAACAGTTTTGTTAGTGACAGAATAGATTACATCTAGGACATCTTACCTTCTGATCAGCGACTAAAATGCAGCTGTCCCTTTGATACATTTTACAATGCATTCTGTGTGTTGTAGATGTGATTGCAATGGGTGTACATGTACTTGGCTCCCAGAAAACCCTTCAGGTTCAAGATACCATAAAAGTGATTTTCATGGTATGCAATGTAAACCATCTTACTTTTCACAGGCTCTCCAGCTGTAAAGTACTTCCATGGGCCACTGTAGTAAAGAACTTTTGCTGTGACAGCAAAATAGTTCTCAAAATGCCCCAGTTCTCCAAGGCCTACCAGTCTGTTGGGAGGCATATCAAGTACAACATGGGCTTCAGTTTCTCTAGAGAGAATGACAGCATTGGTAGTGCTGTGATCCATTAGTAACCCTGCAATGCTAGCAGCCAGAGACGTGTTAGTTGCACCAGTGTTAAAGTTCAGCAATGACTTTACTGCAGAAGATACTCTTTAAAGGCCTGGAAACGCCCCCCATGTTGACCCCGAACAACAAGGGTGACTATTCTGAAGGTCCCACTCTGTAAAAGTTTAAAGAGGTTTTCTAAAAATATCACAGTATCAAGCACATCGCTGAGCGTTCGTCTTGTAAACAAGGAGCTGTCAATACCCTGCCCATGGAAATGGAGCTGAAAGAAATCATTTGGCTCCATGTCGTTTATGAGCATTTGTATGTCCTGGTGAATACTCTGTACCGTTAAATCTCTCTACATTTTGCCGGTACTGTGAAGCTCTCTAAAAACACTGTCTTTGAGTCCTCAGATGGGGGGTTAGCAATGGATGTTGAGCTTTCCGGCTAATCATTTTGGGGATTTGGGGTTTGGGTGGGGCGAATCTGATTCTGAGGCAGTGTATTTTTAAACTTCCTTGTAGCACAAATTCTGGCTTTCTTTAACTTACTGATTTAAAGCCTACGTTGCTTAGCACTATTAGCCCAATTTTGTTTCTTACCGGCCCACCAGGTTTTAGGCAGCTCCCCGGAGCCCGTTTGAACAGCCTCAGAGTATTTGCTGAAGATGACCTCCCGACTTCCTGGCTACAACCTCTATCTCAAGACCATCTTTGTGTTTGGTGTATCTGGGTCTCTCAGCTTTGACCCTTGAAAGCTTGAATCGCCTGGAATGCCTGTGACTCTCTCCTAAATTTGTATTTGAGGGTCCCGTCCATGCCATTTTAGGATGTGCTGTTATGGTATTCAGAATTGTTAGGCCTGCCTGCTGGGTCTAACTCCTTTTTGACCGTGCAGACTCCTAAGAACTGTCACACTTCATTAAGGATGTCTTGTACCTTCCACTTATATTTGGAACTTTGGACCGTGTTATTCATAAAGCTGGAATCCCCACTCTTTAGGGAGCATCACAGACCTCGTGAAGCTGAAATAGTCTTAAAGTTCAGTTTGGATTTTACTTTTCTGACAACCTGCTGCATGTCTTTCACATATGACCCTGGTACAGCTTTTTGGACTAAAAACTCATATTCCGGGGCATTATCTGGGACAGTAGGGGTGGGGTGTATATTACCCTGATTCTCCTGGAGCACCGTTCTTGGGCTAGGCTACCACCACTAACACTGTTCTGAAGGTCTGGAATTAGGGAGGTCAAAAGAAGCGATTCCCAATCTGAACACCCAGCGGAGTATTCGACGGCTGCATCCTGAGGATGCCTTGCCGCTATACTCGGTTTCAAAGCTCTGATTATAGCATCTGCTCCATCCTGTTCTACTGGTGGGTTATGTTGAAGAGAGTGATGGAGGTTTTACACTTGACGCAGGGCTGGTGGGATCGTTACGCCTGGAGGTGTAACCAGTGACATAGGATATGGTGAATTTAATCACATGGGGAATGGGACGCACAAGAGTGTCCCTCGCCGTGCTTCAGCGCCCCTTGATAGAGGGCGGCCTGGCGGTTCCCGATATGGAACACTATTTTGAGGCAGCCCAGCTGCAATGGCCGATGTGCTGGATAGCTGGGGATCACACAAAAGAGGGAGCCATGGTTTGATCCGTCGAAGGTTCTAAAGATGTACTTGAGTGGCTCCTTTCCTTGTACTCACCCTTCAGCTCCCCTGGACTGCTCGCGCAAACCGCAAGGCTAGTTTGGAACAGCTATATCCAACCTAAATGTATACCAACGCCGTACTCCCTGCAGCTCTCCTTGTGGAGCGTAATCCAGTTGCAGCACCTCTGGCATGTATACAACTTCGTCCATTGGAGAGAAAAGGGGCTCACCCTTATAGTTGACCTATATAATGATGGTTCCATACGGTCCTTTCCATACCCTACAGATTCACATGGGCTAGACTCAGGACAGGTTCTCTCACATAACGCCGTAAGAACAGTGATCGGGGAGGTTTGGAAATCTGGCCCATTCGAGCCCTTACCCCACAGGGGGATACATTGCATATTGACTCACAGCCTCAGCAGGAAGTGGTTTCAATGTTCTATTTGGCACTGCAGGAGGTCCACAGTACCTCCCACCCACGTAGTAAAGCTAGATGGGATGACTGCCTGGGCTTCAACTTAACAGACAAGCAGTGGTTGATGGCCCTGGAACAGGTGAAATATGCTACCTTCATTCACATGACATGGGAAGGCCCGCTGATTCGCACTACCTGGTCCCATGCGATACAACATGTCTTGGAGATAATAGACACACCGCTCACCCTAGACCCACTCCTTTGTCTGTTAGGGGTCAGGAGGAGAACCAAACAGACCAAACACTATTTAAAACTCATAGACCTTGCGTTGATATTGTTTAAATGGCTGATTGCCATTTCCTGGAAGGTGCCCCAGACTCCCACGATCGATAACTGGTTACGAGTAACCTCACGCTGGGCAGTGGCGGAGGGTGGTGCTTTGGCACAAGACAGTAAAACTACGAGGAGGGAGTGGGGTATCCACACTGTGGGACACTTTTTTGTTGAAGTTATTAGATAAACTGACCTCCCACACTGCTAGAGATACTGGTACAGGTAACCCATACCTGGCTACCGAGGTACTGACTCCAACCATCACTCCTCCTCCACTGAGGCTTTTGCAATAATGCCTCTCTACCTGACTGTGACTGAGAAGGTGCTGTCAGCAAAAGCTCCTGTGTCCCCAGATCCACAATTGAATACATCCCAAATATCCGCCACCACCTGCTTCACATTAGTGGAGATGCCTCCTTGACACGGGTTAACTCATGTGATACTGTCTTGATTTAATTCTGCACGACTATGTCAACCTAGACACAATTAACTGTTAATTACCCCCTTGTTCTTTTCCCTTCTCCCCCTGCATGTTTGACAGGGTTCTCCATAGGCATGCTATGTAATATGATGATATACTGCTCGCATATTTGTCACTCCGGGGGGAACAATGTAAGCTACCGTTCCCACCGTTTGTAGTGGAGAATTACCATATTGGCATTGTCCACTTGCTGTTCTGCATTGGCAATAAGTATTGGCAAATCCAAATGTTCAATTAACAGCTATCAAGGTGAGACTTATTGACTTTGCCAGTACTTGTTTATTATGGGAGGAGTTGGATGGCATTAAGGATTACATTTCCTTTACTTCAAGGTTACCACCCATTTATCACCACCCATATATCAAGTAGATAGTGATATCTAATTACAGGAAGTTTTGCTCAATCATTTTGTATGTAGGTGTGACAGGTTAAAACTTAGAATGCATGCTCATTTTTCAAAATAGAACAGCAGATCTTTCTATGTCCTATTGTTATGCAGTTTTGTTTTAGTTTGCATATTTCAAGGCAGTAGTATATGATCAACCACAATAGAATTATAGCTGGGCGTTGTTATCCAAATTATTACAAAGAAACATCTGTTCAATTTCTGACATGTATTTTGTTCATTATCTTATTAGTTGGTATATATGAATTGATGTAGCCATTAGGTCTGCTTACGAAGTCCACATCTACATCACAATTTGCTATTGTGTAGCGATTATGTTTGGCAATCATAATAGCACTTTACAACTGCTAAAAAATAACTTTTTCCTACTTTATATCTCAGCTAGGACAGTGCATGCACTGGAAATACAGCATTCTAAGCTAACATATGTCAGGCAGCACATGCATGTCAGAGGCATATTGTTAGCTTACAAAGGGCTTAGAGCCCGATCACTGTTTTCCGCTGACTAATTTTGTCACTGATTTGCTTGCTTTTATTTGTCAGCTTCCATAGGCTCTCTTTCCTCTTCTTGTGTTTGCCCTTCCCCTGGAGCATGGATGTATTACTTGTGTTCATGTATTTGGCATTACCTTTTTCTATTTGTTGAAGCACTCCACAGTAGTGCATGTATTTTCCAGCTGTCTTCGTTGTGAACTTCGTTCCCCACTGTGTTCATCTTTCTCGCTCTCCCTCAGTTGAGGTTCTTGCTTCCCTCTTGCTTAGCTTACCTCGTCGTTCTTGCTTCCTTACCACCCCCTTGCCCATTTGCTCTCCCAGCCCAGTCCCTCCACCTCACCCTCCATCATATGGTTCCTTCCCTAGCGTCTACCGACCACCCTGTGTTGTCACCGTATTTCCTCATCCCGCTTGCCCTCCGAAATCCATGCGTTCATCATCTCTTCACACCCACTCTCCATTGTCCTTGTGCTTCTCCCGTCCTGTCAGACCACCCTCAATTATCAGCTTATCCCTTTCAGTCCACCCTCTGTTGTAAGCCTGCTGCAACAGCCCTCCTGCATATCCTCCCCTGTCAGGTTGCTTTCCCATCTCCTCTAGTCCACTCTCTGTTGTCAGCTTGCTTCATCATCCCTTCCACCTACTCTCTGTTGTCAGCTTACTTCGCTGTCCCCTCCTACCAGCTTCTGTTTTCAGTTTGCTGACACACCCCTTTTATTGCCAGCGTACTTGCCCAGCCCATCCAGCTCACCCTCCATTGTCCTGTGCTTATCGCTTGCCCTGCCTATGCGTTCTCCATTGTCAGCTCGCTGTCCTATCCACTCCCACTCTCCCTCCATTGTCATCTTGCAGCACTTCCCACTCCTGCCCACCCACGTTTGTCAACGTGTTTCTCCTCCCCTCCTGCCAACTATCCTTTTTGTCAGTTTGCTTCTCCATCCACTTCTGCACCCCCTCTTATCAACTTGATGCCACAGCCCCTCTGCCTGCCCGCTGTTGTCAGCTTGCTCCTCATACCCTCCCCCAACACCCTCCGTTGTCAGCTTGCTTCCTCATACACACCCACCCACCCTTTCTTGTCCGTTTGCTTCCACAGTCCCTCCTGCGTACCCTCCATTTTCTTTGTGCTTCTCCAGATCCTCCCACCTGCCCTCTGTGGTCTGTGTGCTTCTTCAGCCCCTACTGCCCACTCTCCATTACAAGCTTGCCACCCCAACCCTCCCAGCCACCCTCTATTATGGTCTGTCTTCTTAATGCCATTCCGCCCATTCTCAATTGTGAGGTTGGTTCACCAGCCCCTCCCAAACACCCTCTGTTGTCATTGTGCTTCTCACACCCACCCTCAGTTGCCAATATTTTTCCCATCCTCTCCTGCTCACCCTCAATTGTAAGCTTGCTAGCCGGTCCCATTCCTCCTGCCTTCCATTGTCAGCTTACTGCCCCCGAACGCCCCCCGTCCAGCCTACACTGTCAGCTTACTACCCTCTAGCTCATCCTCGGTTGACTGTTTGCCTATCTAGAACCCACCCCCGCCCCCTCTGTTATCTATGTGCTTCCACAATGTCTCTTGTGTGTCGTCTCCAACCACCCACGTCCTTCTTTCCTGCCCTCCCTCCCATTTATACTCTCATTTATTTCCATTCCAAAAAATATGTTAGTGCCACGTCACAGCTCTTTTTTAAAATTATTTTTGGTTGTGCTATACAGTGCGGCTAAGTTTCATTGTCATATCCAATAGCTCTCATAGTTGCGACCTACTGGCTTTGCCAATGCTTTTCCTACATGAGTAGTTAAAGTAGATGATGTTAAAAAAGCAACACAGAAATAAGTACCTTGTTTTGCACTCACATTCCGCTTTCTAACTTATATATGCAATTTGAGGGGTATCTTTGGAAGCATATGCTTTCTATTCCCTATGCGTCCATATAGCTGCTTAATTGCAGAAGGGAGAACCTTAAAAGAACGCAACACTGAAACCTGAGAAATGTCGTAATGCATGGACTAACCAAATGCTTTATTTTGCATCACATTAACAATTCACAGCCTCTGCAAAAAAAAACACAGTAACACCGAAAACCGGACAGCAGCACTGGCACAAAAAGACGATCAATGCATTAATTAATTACAGTTTCATCAGTGAATGGAATGAACAGGGAAGAGCATGAATATGGATTTGACGGCCTGTAATACCTACCATTTTTAAATTGCAATAAGGATGCCAGGCTTGCTAATTTTGTTCCAATTCTTCAGGGTCTCCTGCTCAGTCCTCCTTGATCCAAACCGCAATTTAACAATAATTATTTATACCTTGACCTGATGTAGCAGAGCCTTAAAGTATTTGGTATTGATGGCAATAGGTGTCTTCCTTCTCATTACAATATGGTATATCTATTAGCCAATGGTCCACTACCGGTGGAGGCAGCGGTGGCTTCTACCCAATGCCAGAGGAGCATCGATCCACTGGCTAGGAGCCAGCAGCTGAAAAAATACTGATTTTTCGCACTGACATGCACACTTAAGTTTCTCCTACCAGGCTGTGTTACACAGCCGGGTTGGAGAAACAGCACAGACTCCTATGCAGTGTCTAAGTGGCAGACCAAGCTGCTCAGACCAATTCTGATATTTCTCTCATGCTAGGTATAGCATGAGAACAGCGCTAGGATTGCTTGGGGGATTCTATGATAGTGTCCCAGGGACTGCTGGGACATCATCAGAGCAGAGGAGTGAGGCAGCCGGCAGTGCCAGGGCAGGTAAGTTTATTTTCTTTCTTTTATTTCCCCCGTCCTGTCCTTCCCCAAAATTACCTCACCCTCTCCCTTGAGGTTTGCAGCCGCCGCCACTGGGTGGAGGACCTCTAATCCATGGACCCTCCGTTTTGCAAGTAGTAATGCAAACTCCTATGAACTTGGTAGAATATTCATGAAATAGTTTAGTGTATACTAACAGAGCCATTAATGGCAATGGTCCCAACTCCACTAATAAGATCTGCACCAGCAATCTGCATCTTGCAAATATTAAACAGCATATAAAAAGCACAAACAAGCCTAATGTAGAAAGTCAGCATCACAAACTTAACACCTGTTGCCAGAAGAGTCGAGCATCAACATCCTAATTGCTATATATATATATTTATTTTTTATTTTTTTCACTGAAAAAAGTAATGGTTACAGGGACGTTATGGTTAGGTTCTGGATTTATTTGTACAAAACCATATAAATTCAGCAGTTATAGTTAGAGTTCTTTCAAGTAACTATAACTCACATGCTAAAGTAACTAAAACTCGCTCCCTTGCCATGCATAGTTTTCTTATCAATAATTTGATTGCAAATGTTGCAGTGATTGTAAGAGGCTAGCCCAGTGTGTGGTGGACACCTATGGTGTTACTCCCTATACTGGGCCCAGACAACCCTGATTAGATAGTGTTGCGGTGTCTAGTTAGCCAGGGCTCTTCAGTGGTAGCTGTGGTGAGCAGCCAAGACTTATCTAGAAGGAGTGTAAAGCACTTGTAATACCACAGAAGTCACACAGTGACTTATCACACATGAAAGCAACCACACAGTGTTGCAAAAATAAAGGTACTGTATTACAGGAACACCAAACTAGATTAGTATAGGTAAACCCCCTTCTGGAGTTAGGTATGCACAAAATATACACAGGTACGTATAGGGAAATAACATAAAATAGCAAGGGCCCTATGGGGGCCACACCATATGCTAAAAAAGTGTAATGCGAGAATAGGTCCCCCAGCAAAGGATATGGAGTAGTTAGCCAAGGGTGGGAGAGAGGTGTGGAACCCCAAGAGGTAAGTACCTAGAAGACCCCTAGTTACAAGGAGAGGAGAGGTAAGTTACCTGGTCGTCCCACAGGCTAACAAGGGGACTCGTAAATGGAATATTGCAAAAGCAGGACCAGGATGGTGGCTCTCTAGTGGTAGTTGTGGTGAGCAGCCATGACTTATCTAGGAGGAGTGTAAAGCACTTGCAGTGCCACAGTAACTTATTACACATGAAAGGAACCATTTAATGTTGCAAACATAAATGTACTTTATCACAGGAACACCAAACTAGATTACAATAGATAAACCCCCTTGTGGAGGTAAGTATACACAAAATACACCTAGGTATATTGGGAAATATAAAATAGCAAGGGCCCTATATGAGGGCCAAACCATATACTAAAAAAGTGGAATGTGAGACTAGGTCCCCCAGCAGAGGATACGGAGTAGTTAGATAAGGGATGGGAGAGAGTGGAACTCCAAGAGGTAAGTATCTAGAGGACCTCCAGTGACCAGGAGAGGAGAGGTAAGTTACCTGGTCGTCCCATAGGCTAACAAGGGGACTCGTAAATGGAATATTGCACAAGCAGGACCAGGCCGGTGGAATCCAACAGTGGATTCCGGATGAGGAAGAGCTGCAAAAGAAGGGGACAGAGTTCAGTCCATGCAGGAGTGTCCAGGCGGGGCAGGAGGCAATGCCCACCCTTCTCTGGGTGAAGATCAGGGTCAACAGTGATGGATTAAGTCCAGCTGCGGGGCCGAAGATCTGCAGAGGAGTCCCTGAAGTCACCTACAAGCTGTCTCTCGTGGGTCGCGAGACTGCAGATGGGTCAGTGGTCAGGAGGACCACCAACAAGCAAATGCAACTGGAGCTGTTGGAGTTTTGCAGAGCTGAAGAGGACCAGTAAGGTCCTGGAGACTCGACCCTTGGAGGGAACTTCGGGCTGACCCTGAGAATACACGAGAGCCAGCAGAAACAGTCAGAGCCCCCACGAGCAACCCACTGGCAGCAGGCACAGTAAGTCATAGTGTGACCCAGTCAGCACACCTGGAGAGGAGTTCCACATCGCTGGAGCAGCAGAGAGGAATCTGTCCTTCCACAGGTGAGGTGCTGGGGCTACTTGAAATCTGAAGATCCCTTGGAGCAGGAGTCAATAAGCCTTGGTTGCTGCAACAGTTGCGGTGCACAGGAGTTCTGCCTTGGAGGAGGAGGCAAGGGATTACCGTCTCCCAAGTTGGACAGAAGGCAGAGAGGACCTAGAGGACCACCCAGAACCATGACCTGTGTTGAAGAATCTTCAGAAGTCCAGAAGACAGCGAATCCCAGCGGCCGGACGTCATAGCCTTAGGTGCCCGCGGATGCAGGGGAGTGACTCCTTAATTCCAAGGGAGATTCCTTCTTGCTTCTTTGGTGCAGCTGAAGTCTTGCTGACGCCAGAGAATGCACAGCAATGAAAATGTTGCAGTCAGGAGCCACAGACACAATGTTGCAAGGAGAGGTCGTCTCAGGAGTTGCAGTCTTGTTCAGCTCCTCCCGGTTTGACCAGGGGTCAGAGAAAAGAGTTCTGAAAACTGATGGAGGAGATTTTTGCAGTCAGCTTGTTGCAGGTCAGAGAGGCAGTCAGCAAGAACTACTCCCTCTACTGAGCCATAAACTGGATTGTAGGAGAAGAGAATAGGGAGAGGGTCACTCTCTTCTTCCCATCAGTGGATGTGAACAAAGTCATGTCAGCCCTGCCATAATTAGGCTTCAGGTGATTCACATGATTCAGTACTCCGTGGGGGCTTCTAGGAGAGCCTAGGTCAACCAAATAGGTGACCTCAACCCTTCTTCTCCAAAATGGTGTGTGGGCCACTCCACTTATCTTGGAGTGCCCTGGAAGTCACAGGCTTCAGGACCCACACTTTCTGTCTGACTGATAAACAGTCAGCACAGCCTTTTGGTCATGCCACTGCTTTTGCAGTTCTAGGTTGGCCTCAAGGATTTTAAATGCCCACTTCATGTACTCTGCCATTCTGGATCTTAGGCCTAGTACATAATCTACTATGTCCTGTTCGGGGGGTTGAGAGGTTGCTCCCAACCCTCCCTCACAAGGGCAAGTGGACTACTAACTGGGTGTCCAAACAGAAGCTCAAATGGACTATAGCCCACTCCTTTATGTAGAACTTCCCTGTAGGCGAATAGGACATCCTATCTCTTCCCGAGTTTTTCAGAGTCCCACGATCATGCCTTTTATGGTTTTGTTGAACCTCTGAACTAAACCATTTGTGGATGGGAAAGGGTGATGAATTTATGTTACACCACACTCCTTCCACATTGCTTTTAGGTATGCAGACATTAAGTTTACATCTCTGTCTGATACAACCTTCTTAGGGAAACCCAAGTGGAGGAGATTCCCAGGATGGCCTTGACCACTGCAGGGGCTGTAGTGGTCCTAAGGGGAATTGCATCTGGCTACCTGGTGGCATGGTCCAACACCACCAGTATAAATCTGTTCCTAGATCCAGTTGGAGGGTCTAAGGGGCCAACAATGCCTATCCCCACACTCTGAAAGGGTACCCTAACAACTGGTAGTGGAATTAGGGCGGCCTTCGGAGTGCCAACTGCCGTGCCATTGGCTTGACAGGCAACACAGGAGCGACAAAACTCCTTTGTGTCTTCAGACATATGAGGCTACTGAAAGAGAGGGACAGGTCTGTCCCAAGTCATGCTTTGCTCCAAGTGGCCTGCAAGGGAAATATCATGTGCCAGGGTCAATAAGAACTCCCTAAACGTTTGAGCAATGACCAACCTCCTGGTGGCACCAGGTTTGGGGTCCCTTGCCTCTGAATAAGGAGGCCATTGTCCCAGTAGACCTTATGGGTCCCACTGATATCCCCAGCTTCCTGAGCAGCAGCTTCCTGTCTCAGCCTTTCCAGAGAAGGACAGGACTTCTGTTCCAGGCTAAGTTCTTCCCTGGTGGGTCCCCCTGAACCTAAAAGCTCAGCTATATCAGCATTAAGCTCCTCTGGTGTAGGTTCCACCTAAGTGGAGATCCCTTTCTCTGAGGAGTGGGATCCTCACCTGAAGCCTGGATAGGGGGTAATTTCTTACCCTGCCTGCCTCTCTTTTTGGGAGTCTCTTGTGCCATTTTTCCAGGCTCCAGTGCTCCCTGCTCTCAGTGTCTCTTACACTGCATTCTCTTGTCAGTGCAAAGATATTCACAGGGATGCCCAGCATTGCTGTATGAGCCTCCAACTCCACTTCAGCTCAGGCTGAAACTTCCAAATCATTGCCCAGTAAACACTCTACAGGCAGGTCAGAGGATACTACAATTTTGTTATGGCCAGTAAACCATGAGGCCACAGCTAAGGTCAACAACTGCTATGGGATGGCACTTAAGCCCTTATTACGACCCTGGCCCAACCTGTTTCCTGACACAGTCAGAGCGAACACTGCAGGGGCATCAATATGCAAGTGGGAAGGCACCTCAGGGAGATGGGGGGGCACCTCAGCCGAATACGGGAACGTCCCCACCGGTTCTGTATGGGACAACATGCCCATTGCTTTGTCCTGGGGAGTGCAAGGCCACAGTCTCTCATGTGATTGACTTGCCCACTGGTTCTGGAGGGGGCAAAATGCCCATTGTTTTGTCCTGTGGAGTGCAAGGCCACAGTCTCTGGAGTGGGTGACTTGCCCACTGGTTCTGGAGGGGGTAACATGCCCATTGCTTTGTCCTGCGCAGTGCAAGGCCACAGTCTCTGGAGTAGGTGACTTGCCCACTGGTTCTGGAGGGGCAACATGCCCATTGCTTTGTCCTGGGGAGTGCAAGGCCCCAGTCTCTCAAGTGGGTGACTTGCCCACTGGTTCTGGAGGAGGCAACATGCCCATTGCTTTTTCCTGGAGAGTGCAAGGCCACACACAGTCTCTCAAGTGGGTGACTTGCCCACTGGTCCTGGAGGGGGCAACATGCCCATTGTTTTGTCCTGGGGACTGCAAGGCCACAGTCTCTGGAGTGGGTGACTTGAGCGCCGGTTCTGGAGGGAGCAACATGCCCTGTGTTTGGTCCTGGTGAGTGCAAGGCCACAGTCTCTCAAGTGGGTGTGTTCCCCACTGGTTCTGGAGGGGAGAGGCCGCACAGCAGCCCATGGAGGCTGGATCACATGGCATCCACCGGCGGTGATGGCTGTACTGTGGTGGTGATGATAGTGGGAGGCTTCTGCTCAGCCCCTGCACCCTGCGATGGCTGCACTGTGGTGGTGGTGGTAGTGGGAGGCTCCTGCTCAACCCCTGCACCCTACAATGGCTGCACTGTGGTGATGGTAGTGGGAGTCTCCTGCTCAGCCCCTGCACCCTGCGTTGGCTGCACTGTGGTGGTGGTGGTGGTGGTGGTAGTGGGGGGCTCCTGCTCAGCCCCTGCACTCACTGATGGCTGCACAACCACGGCTGGCGGTGGGGGCTGTGACACCTGCTGGTGCAGGCTCCTTCCCCTTTCTGATGGTTGGTGCAGGCTCCTTCCCCTTCTTGCTTGCTGGTGCAGGCTCCTTCCCCTTTCTGATGGCTGGTGCAGGCTCCTTCCCCTTTTTTGCTTGATGGTGCAGGCTCCTTCCCCTTTCTGCTGGCTGATGCAGGCTCCTTCCCCTTTCTGCTGGCTGGTGCAGGCTCCTTCGCCTTTCTGCTGGCTGGTGCAGGCTCCTTCCCCTTTCTGTTGGCTGGTGCAGGCTCCTTCCCCTTCAGTATTTGTGACCTGGAATCCTTTCCACCACGAGTAGGTGCTTGCTGAAACTGGGTCCGTGAACTGTTTGGCTGAGGTGCGTGGCTGGGTTCTTGATACCCTGGCCATACTTGCAGGATGGGGGGTGGGGATAGGGAAGAGGTCAATGGTGTAAAGGAAAAGCTTTTAGGGACATTGGGATGGGAAGAGGGAGAAGTAATGGGAGTGGAGGATGAGGGAGTGGTTGTTGGAGGTGTTTGTCTGCTAGAATTGGGTGCAGGTACATGGGTTGTATGCTGTTGTGAGGTGGATGGCTGTTGGGTGTCTGAGTGCTTGCGTTTGTGTACCTTAGGAGGGGGGGATAGACATGGTGGGAGTGGACACAGGGGACATGTGCATGGATGTTATGGAGGTGTCTGCCAGTGAGGTGTGTGTTCTGCTTGGTGTGGTGATGATGCTGGTAGTGGATATTGATGTAGTGCATGCAGGTGTGAGTGTGGACGTAACTGGGTGGAGGAGGAGGAGGATGCCCTCCAGAAAGGCATTGCATTGCTGCATCTGGGATGCCAGCACTTGGATGGCATTCACAATGGTTGGCTGCCCTACAGAGATGGATCTCAGGAGGTCAATAACCTCCTCACTGAGGGCAGCAGGGCTGACTGGAGCAGGGCCTGAGGTGCCTGGGGCAAAGGAGATGCCCACCCTCCTGGGTGAGCAGGCACGGTGGGGGGCTACTGGGAGGGCGGTGCTGGTATGGGGTGGGGTATGGGGTGGCAGTAGAACCTGTAGCTGGGGTGGGGTCCCACAGGGGTCCGCCACGACCAGGGAGCTCCCATCAGAGGATGATTCAGAGTCAGTTGTGTCACCTCCTGTCCCTGCGGTGGTGCTCCCCTCGCCCTCCGTCCCACTGGTCCCCTCAGTGTCGATGGACTCTACCTCCTGGGTCCCGTGGGCTGCAGCTCCCTCACTCGCCAGTGCCTCTGCTCCTTTGCCAGATGATGCTAATGCACACATGGACAGGATCAGAGAAGGAGCGGGAGAGAGAAAGTGAGCACAGGGTCAATCTCAGCACCAACAGCACAGATAGCAGACACATCACTGTCACACACTGCGACTGAGAATGGGCAGTATGGACCACACTGGCATACCACTGGCTAAATACCACAGCAGCTAGGAGCCAAATATTGCCAGCCACACACCAACTGGGACCAGCTAAGCCCTGCCTGACATGTTACGTCACCTACCTAGCTATCTAATACATGCTTTCAACCCTATTATCCTGAGCTCGACCATGCAGCAATATCTGAAACGGCATAGTGGGGCATCCACTGACTAGTACCCTGCACCCACATCCTATGCCAGGCAACAGAGTTGGTTGACATACACACTGTACTCACCCCCTTGTGGCTGCCTTGATGCGCTCAAGTGCCCATCCAGCTATGTGTAGGCCACTGCCAGTATGGAGGCCATCAAGGGGGTCAGGTTCCGACAGGCACCCCTCCCTTGTTGGGAGGCCATCCCCAGCTGGGCCTCTGAGGTCTTTTGGGCTCAGCGTCCCATGTCCTCCCACCGTTTCCTGCAGTGGGTGCTCTGCCTGCTATAGACCCCCAGGGTCTGCACGTCCTTGGCGATGGCATGCCACAATCCCTTCTTCTGATGGAAACTGACCTGCAGAGGAAACACAGAAGGCGGGACACCATGAACCCGACAATCCAGCCTGTAACACATAAGGCCCACAAAAATCACTTCCCCTCAATAGCCACACACAACCCGTACCACTGCATTGATGCTGCCACCAGCCATTCACCCCCACCTGACACACTGCCAGCACACACACACATCTCCATGCAGTCATGTTGCATGCAACGTACCCATGGTGTATTCACCTGTTGGTCTGGAGGCCCATACAACTGGTCATACTGGGGTAGGACCCCGTCCACGAGGCACTCCACATCCTCCAACGTGAAGGCTGGGGCTCTTTCCCCTCTAGCACGAGCCATGGCAGGCTCCAGACACAGGTCACAGCAGCACACGCAGTGGAGATGTCTTTCTGTGGAAATTCAGGAATCAAGTGAAGTGGTAGAAAGGAAATGGCGGTCACGTCCGCGGCGGTCAACACCGTCACCGCCGGCGTTGATCACTGTCACTGCCAGCGTTGATCATCATTGGTTCCCACACTCCACAAAGGGCCACATTAGCCAATGAGAAATTGCACGGCGGTGTGGACCGCCTTCCGCCATGATGCCAACGCCAGCGGTGTGAGGTCACTTCCACCTGTCCCTGAATACAGGACAGGCGGGTGCCATTTTCTAATGCTGGTACACATGTACAGATTAATAAGTGCGTCATTGTAGTCGAATGTACTCACCTACACAGTTCCAGTGTCCAAAATACAAACATGCTCTGTTTACACTGCTGTGGTGTGGTCATGGTTCCTGTTGACACTCTTTTTCTACATTTGGGTCCCTTTGGTACCAACCATTGCAGAGGAAAAGGAGGAGGCTAACACCGGTGTACAGACCCCCTTGTGGACATGGCTACACTGGAGGACCAGCACATCATACTACCTATCGTCTGGACAGGGCCACAATCACAGAGCTGTGTGCACAATTGGAGCCTGATCTGCTACCTGCTGTCCATAGCACCACATCAATCTCCCCTCTTGTGCAGGTACTCTCAGTGCTCCATTTCCTCGGAATAGGCTCCTTCCAGGTGACAGTGGGCTTAGCTGCAGGGATGTCACAGCCAATGTTCTCTATTGTGCTTGCAAGGGTTTTGTCTACCTTGCTCAAACACATGTGCAGCTACATCGCATTCCCCCAGGTAGATAACTTACCCGCCGTGAAGGCTGGATTCTATGCAGTGGGACATATACCTCATGTTATTAGGGCCATCAAAGGGACCCATATTGCCTTAGTCAATGAACAGGTTTACAGGAATCGGAAGAGTTTCCACTCACTCAATGTCCATATGGTGTGCCTGGCTGACCATTACATCTCCCACGTCACTGCCAAGTATCCAGGGTCGGTGCATGATGCATTTGTCCTGAGGAATAGCAGTATCCACAGCTGATGGCACAACTACAGAGGCACAGAGTGTGGCTCATAGGTGAGCCTGAGTACTCACCCAAAGTATGTCAGTGTATGCCTTCAGGAGTAATCCCCCCTGCCAATCTGCAGGTCTAATGTGTGTCCCTCACTTCTTGCAGGTGATTCCAGCTACCCAAACCTGTCCTGGCTCATGACCCCTGTTTGGAATCCAAGAACAGGGGCTGAAAATAGGTATAATGATGCCCATGGGTGTACCAGGAGGATTGTCAAAAGGACCTGTGGTGTCCTGAAGGCTAGGATCAGATGCCTCCATCTGACAGGTGGATCCCTATGCTACTCCCCTGAGAAGATCTGCAGAATCATTGTTGTGTGCTGCATGTTGCACAATTAGGCCCTCAGACGGCATGTGCCCTATCTGCAAAAGGAGGGGGGTGACAATGCAGCTGTGGTATCAGTGGACACTGAGGACAGCGAGGAGGATGTAGACAACAAGTGACATTTGATCCAGCAGTACTTCCAATGACACTCAGGTAAAACTATTGAACTAAGCAAGATTACATTTTAGTGTTGTACTGTGTGACTGCAGCATGATGCCAGTCATTCCCTTTGCATCCCACCTATTTGCAGATGTTGGTGTTGTTCCAACAGTGTACTGCTGCGATGTGTACAGACTGCTGGGACACATTTGTTGGATTGGTCAACATGTTACTGGACATTTACACAGGATCATGCATTTCATTACAGTTTGTTACATTGTACATAACCTGTACATAAAATGTCCAAGGGTGTTTATTGAAAATAGTTCTACAATGGGAAGTGCCATAGAGTGGGGTGATGGTTGGGAATAGTCCAGGGTATTGGTCCAGTCTGTTTGTAGCACAGGTCCAGTGTCCAAGGGGCCATAAGAAGGGTGGAGTGGGCTCGGGTATCTGACTGACCAGTGGTCCCTGATGGTTCAGGGAGTTCATCCAGATCCAGAAGTCCAGAGTCACTGTCATCACTGGGGACATCTTCTGCTGGGGGACTGCGTAGCTGTGGCACCTCCTCACGGCTGGCAGTGGCTGGGGCACCTGTGGGGTTGTAAGTGGTGTGTTATGCTGTATGTCTGTGACATATTCTGCATCCCTGGCTTCCCCTATATCATTGCTGTAGCCCTGCCACCTTTGTTTGTGTATGTTGATGTATTATGGGATTGTTAATTCTCCATGCGGTGCATGCATTGGTGGTGGGTGGACATGCAGGGTTTTAAGGGATGTGCATGCAGTGGGTATGGCATGCAGTGTTTGGCATTTGGGTTAGTTAATTGCCATAGTGCACTGTGCAGGATGGAGCGGAGTGTTGTGTTTCAGGGTGAGAGGTGGTGGTGGCGGCATGCAGGTATGGGGGGGTGATAGGTATTAAAATTGACTCACCAGTGTCCAGTCCTCCGGCAACTCCAGTGAGTCCCTCAGGATGCAGGATTGTCAAGACTTGCTCCTCCCATGCTGTCAGCTGTGGGGGAGGAGGTAGGGGTCCACTGCCAGTCCTCTGGATGGCGAGCTGGTGCATTGCTGCTATGGAATGTACCTTCCCCCATAAGTCGCTCAACCTCTTCCTGATGCCGTCCCTTATTCGTGGATGATGTTACACGGCGTTCACCCAGTCCACGATCCTCCATCTTAGCTCCATCTTCCTAGCAATGGAGACCTGCTGGATCTGTGCTCCAAACAGCTGTGGCTCTTCCCTGACTATTTCCTCAACCATGACCCACAATTCCTCATCAGTGAAACGGGGGTGCCTTTGTGGGGTCATGGGTGTGTGTGGTGTGTGTATTGTGCAGAGGGTGTAGAGTAATGTGGTGGGGTGTGTGGTGCGTGACGGATTAATGGGTGGTTGTGGTATGTATGTGAAGTTATCTCTGTGATTTGCGTGGCTAGCTATTGCGGTCTTCTCGTTTTGGCAACCGATGTGGGAGTGTGTTTTATAGTGCTGTTGGTGTGTGTATTTGTGTCAGGTGTAGGTTTTTAGTTCTGACCAATGTTGTCTTGTTTTGTCTTTGGGTGGCCTTATCTGCGGCGGCGGTGTTCATCGCCAATGGTTTACCGTTGTTGAATGTCTGCTGTGGTGATTGGTGGGTCATTATTTGGAGGCCGTAGTGTTGGTGGCATAATGGTATGGGTGGTAGTACCGACAGTTTATCACATTCAGTGGGTCTGGTGGATTTGTGGTTGTGGCTATTTTCTGTCAGTTTTGGATGTATACGTCATAATGTGGCAGACGGATGTCCGCCTCCACGGCGGTATGTTGGCGGCAGTCAGCACAACGGTATTCTGTTTTTACCGCCAATGTCATAATGAGAACTTTAGTCTCTAAAACCTTAACTCAAACATCTTGCTTATAACAATATCATCACTTTTTTTAAACTGGCCAATTGCCTTGGGACAGGGGCTCGGTTTGCCTCCAATTATTAGTTGATTCAGGGGCTACTAGACATTTTATGGACCAATCTATAGCTTCATTTGACATATTCCTTTTAAACAAATATCAGATTGATGAGGTCAAGATGATTGATGGCAATGCCCTGAAATCGGGCCTTATTACTCATTCTACTACCACCATGTGGCTTAATATACAGAGAGACAACAGGGAGAAGATAAAGGGGGTCATTCCGACCCCGGCGGTCAAGGACCGCCGGGGCCGGGGATGCGGGAGCACCGCCAACAGGCTGGCGGTGCCCCGCAGGGCATTCTGACCGCGGCGGTTTGGCCGCGGTCAGAAGAGGAAAACCGGCGGTCTCCCGCCGGTTTTCCGCTGCCCTGGGAATCCCCCATGGCGGCGCAGCTTGCTGAGCCGCCATGGGGGATTCCGACCCCCTCACCGCCATCCTGTTCCTGGCGGCTCCGGCCGCCAGGAACAGGATGGCGGTGAGGGGTGTCGTGGGGCCCCTGGGGGCCCCTGCAGTGCCCATGCCAATGGCATGGGCACTGCAGGGGCCCCCGTAAGAGGGCCCCACTTTGTATTTCAGTGTCTGCTTTGCAGACACTGAAATACGCGACGGGTGCCACTGCACCCATCGCACATACCCACTCCGCCGGCTCCATTCGGAGCCGGCTTCCTCGTGGGGAGGGGTTTCCCGCTAGGAAAGCCAGAATGGCCTCCGCGGTCTTTCGACCGCAGAGCGGCCATATGGCGGCTCCCTCCAGGCGGGCGGCGACCGCCGCCCGCGGGGGTCAGAATGACCCCCAAAGTCTGATCTGATTCAAGTGCCACAGTTTCAGACTTTTCTTGGGGTACCACGACTGAAAACACATAATCCAAACATTGATTGGAAAGGTCGTACTATAACCTCTGTTCTGCATTTTCAGAACACATTGCTTAATTATATCTCCTAGTTTAAGCTGTGAAAAAACGGTAGCAGTCTCATCAGAAGTGAGTCCCCAGATTCCTCCTTGCTATCAAGATCTAGCAGATTATTTGATAAACTAAAAGCTACTACTCTTCCTCTGCATCGCCCTTATGACTGCCAAATGTATTTAGTTCCTGGGGTTCATATTAGTGTAGTGGAATGTATGCATTAACTGAAAAAGAAAACGTCTATCTTAGGGAATATCTTGATGGAATGCTTCGTATTGGGTTCATCTGGACATTTCGTTCTATAGCCTCACCTGCCTAGTTCTTCGTACCTTTAAAAAGTTGGCAAGGTATGCACCTGTGTAGACTACAGAGCTCTCAATGATGTCAGTGTCAAGACCAGTTATCCTTTACCTCTTATATCCAGCCTCTTAGATCAAGTGAAGGATGCTCAAGTATTTACCAAATTAGATTTACAGGGTGCCTATCATCTTGTGCGAGTAAGGGAGGGAAGACTGCTTTCCGCACTAGGTGCCTGATTTATACTTTTTTAGCGCTGCATTTGCGTCATTTTATTTACGCAAAAGCGGCGCAAACCTACAAAATATAATTGAATTTTGTACGTTTGGTCCGCTTTTGCGTAAAACAATGACACAAATGCGGCGCTAAAAAAGTATAAATCTGGCCCTAAGTTTGGCTTTTGTGAAAAACTAGAAATGTTTGGATTGTGCAATACACCTGCCCCCTTTCAATTCTTCATTAATGAAGTCTTGAGAGACTTTTGGGATGGATGTGTGGTGGCTTATATTGATGACATCTTGATATACCCCTCTTCTATGACAGAACATAAGAAACATGTAAGAGTAATTTTACAGTGATCATGAGGGAAACTTTTTGTAAAATTAGAAAAATGTGAGTTTCATTTTCCCAAGATTTCCTTTCTCGGCCACACATTGCCTTCACAGGGAGTTAGTATGACCCACAAAAGGTTACAGCCATCCTACAGCATCCTACAGTGGACGGCTACTAAATCAGTGAAAGAAGTACAAAGTTTTCTAGGATTTCCCAACTTTTACTGGCGATTTATAGATACGTTTCCTACCACAGTAGCCCACATAACACGGTTACTGGAAAAGGGGTGGTTTTTTCACTGCACCCTGGCAGCAGAACAAACATTTCAGCAGCTAAAAAGGCTTTTGTAAGTGCTCAAATTCTGCAACATCCCGATACTTCACAACCCTTTATAGTGGAGGCTGATGCATCTAAAGTAGCAGTGTGGGAGGGGGAGGGGTGTTCTCACAAGTAAATAAAGACACAAGTCTGCTTCACCCCATAGCTTATTTTTCACTAATCTTAGTCCACCTGAAGAAAACAGAATGCATTTCAAAAACAAAAATGGAAAGTTTTCTTTTCATTTTTTCAGAGCAGGCAGTTCTCCGTGGGACCGCTGCCTGCTCTGAAAAAATGTTTTTGCAAGCATTCACAAATGGGAAGGGGTCCTACAGCGACACCTTCCCTTTTGTGAATGGGTTAGCATCAGTTTGAGACTGGTGCTAACTGCGATTGTTTTGTGACCGCAATCGCGGTCACAAAACAATCAAACATCGAAGTGCGACTCACAAATAGGAAGGGTAAATGTGAGTTTAATTTCCCCAAGATTTCCTTTCTGGGCTATATATTGCCTTCACAGGGGGTTAGTGTGACCCACAAAAGGCTACAGCCATCCTACAGTGGACGGCTACTAAATCAATGTAAGAAGTACAAAGTTTTCTAGGATTTCTCAACTTTTATTGGTGATTTATAGATAATTTTCCCACCACAGTAGCCCACATAACACGGTTATGGAAAAAGGGGTGGTTTTTCACTGGACCATGGCAGCAGAACAAACTTTTCAGCAGCTAAAAAGGCTTTTGTAAGTGCTCCAATTCTGCAACATCCCAATACTTCACAACCCTTTATAGTAGAGGCTGATGGATCTAAAGTAGCAGTGTGGGAGGGGAGGGGGGCTTTCACACATAAATAAAGAAACAAGTCTGCTTCACCCCATAGCTTATTTTTCACATAAGCTTAGTCCACCTGAAGAAAACTGATCTGTGGGTGACAAAGAATTTAAATACAGTTACTGTGATTACCAATCATAGAAACCTCACATTTCTAAAATCTGCTAAAGCTCTATCCATGAGACAATTGCGATGGACCCGACTCTCTACTTAGTATGATTATGTAATCCAATCCCAATCTTGTTGACAACATGGAAAGGATGATGCTTTATCCCATCTTGGACAAGAGACTAGAGAACATGAAACAGAGTGTCCCTTTATAATACCCCCAGAACGTATCTTAGGGGCAGTGATTTCGTAGGACTCCTTTTTGACTGACGTAGCTGCAACACTGCAAATCAAAGAAGCAGAAGACATCATACATAGTCATGATAGTAAATACTGTAGATAAATAATGCATATTGCATACAAGATGGCATATTTGTTCCCACAACTGCACTACAATGGAGCCATAACCATATTTTAACTGGTAACCAGGTGAAAAGAAAACCTTAGAGTTAGTTTGGCAATATTTTGGTGGCAATGCATAGCCCTCTGCGTGGTTCTCAGGCTGCGCAGGATCCTTTCCTGTAGTGCTGCATGGGCTCCTTCTATGACTTCTGTGTCCCCATCCTGTGGGACTCCTATGGGTGCTGCCTCTGCTCCTATGGACTCTCGGTGATGCTGAAGGTCCCCTTTGACTCTCCCTCCTAGGTTGAGTCCTCCTGGGCCTTGCTGGTCCCCGGCAGCACCACTTTTCCACTAACCGCATATTTGCCTTTGCCAAGGCTTGTTGGTGGAATTCCTGCACCAACACCCATCTGCAATCTTCCTTCCGGTGCTGGATATCTTCTGCATCCATCAGGAACTCTTCTCCTGCTCCAGGGCTGCAGTGCTGACCTGTTCTTCCTCACCGTCTACCAACTCCTGCAAGTACAGCTGGGTGGGTAGTAGCTCCTATTCCTCCTGGACTCAACTGTGACTCTTGGACTTGGCTTCCTCTCTCCACAGGTCTTCTTCTCCCGGGATCCATCGCTGGTTTCTTGCAGTCTTGTCTTCTTTTCTTCTTTTCCTTCCTTTTGGGTGGTTTGGGGAAAATCCAGTGATTTACTCCTGTTTTCCTGGTCGCTGGGGGTGGGAGGGTACTGTGTTACTTACCTCTGTGGTTTTCTAGTACTCCCAGCTCCCCTCTACACATTCCACTTACCTAGGTGTGGGTCCTCTGTTCGCATTCAATTTTTTTAGTATATGGTTTGGGCTCCCACTAGGGTCACTACTGGTTACTGCTATTTGCACTGTTTTCTAATCTTTTCCATGCCTAATTCTGATTTCTAGTGTATACATTTAGTGAATTACTTACCTCCTATTGGAGGCTTGCCCTTCTAGTATTCTGTGGTATTGTGTTGAAACACAGTTGTTTTTGTACAACTGAGTGTTTTCTTTCATGCTTGTAAGTGCTGTCTGACTACAGTAGTATTGCATGAGCTTTGCATGTTTCCTAGATTAGCCTTGGCTGCTCATCCACAGCTACCTCTAGAGAGCCTGGCTTCTAGACCCTGCCTACACTTCACTAAGACTGGATACCTGAACCTAGTATAAGGTGTAAGTACTTGGGTACCCACTACACACCAAGCCAGCATCCTACACCTGCCTTCCTAGAAGACATCCTTCAACACGCTTCCAAAAATAGTCGACAAAGTCGGAAAAAACCTGTCAAAAAGAGAGAGGGGTGGCACTCTGGATCAATGCTAACTGGCGTGGAAAGAAAATAATACACGCCAGCACACCTCAGTGGCGCCTATATAGGTGACCGCAACGTCACTTCCTGTGCTGAGGCCACGCGTAACCAAACAAAGCCACTTGATGGCGCGCACGGGTACTGCTCACGCAAAAGTTTCTGGATCCAGTCAGATGTCTGGGAAATTCAAAGGCAAGGAATCTGCAAGCAAGATGGGATACATGGAAATAGGTGTCCTGCAAGTCCAATGTCAGCATCAAGTCTCAGGAGTCAAGCACAGAGGACTGGGCCAGGATGAGCATTTTGAAACACTCCTTCCAGAGAAAAGCATTGAGAGGGCTCAGGTCTCCAGAAGGTAGCACGAATAACAACCATGTCCCTCTTCTGGTTCTAGGCAACCTCTTGACAGCCCTTTGGCCATAAGGACTTCTCCTGCCACAAAATGGTGAGATGATCCTCTGCCTGTCGCTGGTGTGACAGTCGAAAGTGTGGCAGAGAAGAGAAGGAGGGCGAGCCATATCCCTTGCGAACAATTTGCAGAACTCGCATGTCTGAAGTTATTGCTTCCCAACCTGGATGCTACCTCCCTTTGGTGTCTGGGATTCCATAAGGGCATGGTAGTAGGGTTTTGCAGGTGGGGTTGTAGGGAGGGCAGTGAACTTGGCGGCCCTTTGACCTTGGCGGCCACAGCCTTGACCACAAAAACTGCTGGGTTCCTTGTTGAGGCTGGACAGACTGGTGATATGGTACAGCTTTACCAAGTTTTCAAAAGGAGCTTTAAAGTTGATGCGCTTGGCAACTCAGGCGGATAAGCAAGAGACCGTGCATTAGCCCTGCTGTCCTAAAATCATCCTATAGCGGACTCAGCCTTATCCCCAAACTGACGAGTCCCATCGAAAGGCTTGTCCATAAGTGAGCACTGGTCATTGCAGGGGAACCCGGTAGATCGTAGCCACGTGTGAACAGCTCCATTGGTGCTAGTAGCTACCCAATGGAATCAGTGGTGTCCAAGACACAATGAATCGTGAACTTGGCCACTTTACAGCCATCTTGGATAGCCTGAGCAAGGACATTTTAGATCTGTTCAGGGACATCAGGGAGGACTACGGCCACAGTGCTCAAGAGTGTGGGAACAGCATCCCAGGAAGCAGCTAGGATTTACTGATCAAAGAATCAGGCAAGTAGTTAAGAAAAAAAAAACTTCCTGGAAAACTTTTGTCAATATGTTGTTCTTGAACTCCAAGATGAGGAGCTGGAGGTCAAACACTTCAGCTGCCCTACTCAACTACGGCGTAGGAAGCGGATTCCTCTGTGGCTGGTCCAGAGGGTGAGAGAAGGTCTGTTTCAGGGGCGGTATCAAGTCCACTAGTCTCCTCATGTCCTCATACTAAATGTCATCTTGATACAACTGAGCGAACACATTATCTAAGTCACAATCATTGTCCAACTCTGTGCCAAAAAGTGAGTTTAGGATGTGTTTCCTTTGTGGAGGGGGTGATGCCTCGACTGCAGTCGGGCGTGGCCTTGGTCAAAGTTGAACTGGTGCTGACTCGGAATTGGACTGTACGGTGGGTATTTCCTCATCCGTTGAAGCATTTGGTACCAGCATCTAATCGTGGCATGAACCGAGGCAGTGGAGGCGGGGTACAGGCCAGAGGTGTTGTGACAGGCTCAAACAGTCCAACCCTTACTAGGGTCTAACCCATCGGTGGCTGTCCAGATGGAAGGCCTCTTGGCTCCTAGGGGCTTGAATATACCCCAGAAGGAGGCAGGTCAGTATGAGAAGAACTAGAGCATGGCTGAGTGGAACTCTTTGATCTGTCATGGAGTGGCTGATGGCCTGGGAAACTCAGGTTGTGCCTGAACCAGTTGAGGAATCAGCTCTGAAATCGAGCAACTCCAGGAGCGAGACCAAGAGCCATGGAGCTACTCCCATGTTTGATCAAGCATCAGCGAGTGTCAAGAGGGGGGCATCCTGCTTCGATTTCTTAGGTTGTTTTCTTTTTTGACTTATAGGACAATTTAAATTATGATGACAACAGGTCTCTGGAGTGGTTTCAGTGACTCCTGGAGCGAAAGCGGGATCAAGACAAAACTATGGACTTTGACCACGGCTTACATCACTCTTGGAGAGAAGTCTTCTTTTGCTTGGTGATGTAAAGTTTCACCTCGCAGTCCCAGTTGGCCTCCGGGTTTGACGCACACTCACTTCAGGCCTTGGAGTTGTGACTCAACCCTAGACATCACATGCACAGCTGATGTGTGTAGGAAAGTAGCTTCTTTTTAGCATGGTTGCCAAAGAGCCTTCTAACTAGGAACCCCCCCCCCCCCCAGTGATTATGCTCTCCCTCTTCTAACTTGGTAACTTGTACCATTTTCACCCCACATTTGGCATACTGGTTCCCCCATGCAATTTCCTAGCATATGGTACACAGGTACCCAGGGCATTGGGGTACCAGGGGATCCCCATGGGCTGCAGCATGTATTATGCCACCCATGGGTAGCCCATACAAAGTGTTCTGCAGGCCTGACATTTCAGCCTGCGTAAAAGGGTGCATGCACCCTTTTTTACCATAGGTCACTGTACCAGGTCACTATAAGTAACCCCTAGGGCAGGCTCTCCTAGCCCAGAGGGCAGGGTGCAAGTACCTGTGTGTGAAGGCACCCCTGGATTAGTAGAGGTGCCCCCATGAACTCCAGTGGCATTTTCATAGACTTTGTGAGTGCGGGAACGCAATTTTATGCGTGTACTGGACATAAGTCACTACCTATGTCCAGCACACATAATGGTAACTCCGAATCTAGGAATGTTTGGTGTCAAACATGTCGGAATCATACTCCAATACTGTTGCCAGTATTGGAAGTATGATTCCATGCACTCTGGGGACTCCATAGAGGACCCCCAGCATTGCTCCTACCAGTCTTCTGCGGTTTTCCGGGCAGCCCAAGCTTCTGTCATCCCTCAGACAGGTTGCTGCCCTCCTGCTGCGTGAACAGCTCAAGCCCAAGATAGCAGAACAGATTTCTTTTGGGAGAGGTGGGTAACACCCTCTCCCTTCGGAAATAGCTGTTACATGGCTTAGGAGGGGTTGCCTCCCCAAGCCACTGGTGTGCTTTGAAGGGCACATTTGGTGCCCTCTGTGCATAAACCAATCTTACACCGGTTCAGGGACCTCCAGTCCATGCCCTGGCGTGAATCTGGACAATGGAAAGGGGAGTAACCAATCCCCTGTCCATCACCATCCAGGGGTGGTGCCCAAAGCTACTCCAGAGGATCCCTGTGTTCTGTCATTTTTAATCCAAGGCTGCCAGGGACCTCTGGGAACATCTGAGTTGCCAGGCCAGGCAGGTGACGTCAGCGCCACCTCCTGATAGGTGGTCACCTGGCTAGTTACCAACCTCCCTTACAGGGCTATTTAGGTTTTCTCTCTTGGGTGGGTCCTCAGATTCGGCTTGCAAGATTCCAGCAGGATTCCTCTGCAACCTTACTTCAACGTCAAGCCACTGGAACTGCGACTGGACCCTCCAGGAACCAACAATCTGCATCCATGAAGAAGACTCTCCTTGCAACATTGTTTCCATGGCTCCTTCCAGCTTCTGCAACATTTCCCCTACTGTGCATCCTCTGAGGGCAGCAAGTCTTCAGTCTGCACAAGAAAGAAAAAGGAATTTCCCTTGGAGTGAAGGGGTCACTCCCCTGCATCCGCAGGCACCTACTGCAACGACAACCGGCTGCGTGGACCTCCTCTCATCCTGAGCTGTGTGAATCCTGCATCACAGGTGGTGGTCCACAGTAGTCCTCTTAGTCCTCTCTGCCACCTGTCCAAGTTGGTGGAGGTAAGTCCTTGCCTTCCCACGCAGGACATCACCCCTGTGCACCATGTCTCTTGCAGCTGCCAAGACTTGTTTCCATCTCCTCCAAGGGATTTTTAAGGCTACTTGTAGCTCCAGCCCCCAGCACGCCTTCCTGCGACGCACAGCCCTCTGGGACCCTTCTCCAGGTGTGCTGCATGGGCGCTTCTGCAACTCCTGTGTCCCCATCCTGTGGGGATCCTGTGGGTGCTGCCTCTGCTCCTGTGGGCTCTCTGTGTCACTGAAGGTCCCCTCTGACTCCCCCCTCCTGGGTTGAGTCCTCCTGGGCCTTGCTGGTCCCCGTCAGGTCCACTTTCTGCCAACCGTGAAATTTGCCTTTGGCAAGATTTACTAAAGGAATTTGTGCACCAATACCCTCCTGCAATTCTTCTCCCAGTGTGGGACGTCCTTTGCATCCCTCAGGAACTTTTCACCAACTCGAGGGCTGCAGTGCTGGCCTTCTTCACATCACCATCGACCAACTCTTGCATCCACAGCTGGGCGGGTAGTAGCTCCTACTCCTCCTGGACTCTTCTGTGACTTCTGGACTTGGTCCCCTTCTTCCACAGGTCTTCCTCTTCAGGAATCCACTGCTGGTCTCTAGCAGTCTTGTCTGGGTGTTGCATTATCTTCTTTTTCGTCCTTTTTGTGTGGTTTGGGGAAAATACATTAACTTACGCCTTTCCTCCTGGTCGCTTGGGGGCACTATGGTACTTACCTTTGGGGTTTCCTAGTACACCCAGCTTCCCTCTATACATTCCACTTACCTACAGTAGGTGGGGGTCCTGAGTTTGCATTCCATTTTTTTAGTATATGGGTTGAGCTCCCCTGGGTCACTATTATCTAACTGCATTTGCACTGTTTACTATCATTTTCTATTCCTATTGTTGATAACTAGTGTATATATTTATTGTGTTACCTCCTAGATAAGCCTTTGCTGCTCATCCACAGCTACTTCTTGAGAGCTTGAAAGAGTAAAAAGGTACTCTCTGCTCCAGCCTCCAAAGAAGATTCAACTCCTGAGGAAGAGGAATCCACTCACTGGGTGGAACCTACACCAGAGAAGCTCAAAGCTGACACAGCTGAGATCCTGGGTGCAGGGGAGGTCACCAGGGAGGAACTCAGTATGGAACAGAAAACCTGTCCCACACTGGAGAGCTTAAGGCAGCAAGCTACAGCACAAGAGGCAGGGGATGTCAGTGGCACCCATAAGTTGTACTGGGATAACAGCCTCCTTTACTCAGAAGCAGGGGACCCTAAACCTGGTGCCACCAGGAGATTGGTTATCCCTCTGAACCTTAGGGAGTTCCTGTTAACTCTAGCACATGATATTCCCCTTGCAGGCCCCTTGGGGCAAAGCAAGACTTGGGACAGGCTTGTCCTTCACTTTCACTGGTCCCACATGTCTGAAGACACCTAGGAGTTCTGTTGCTTCTGTGTCACTTGTCAAGCCAGTGGCAAGACAGATGGTATCCCAAAAGCCTCTCTAATTCCACAACCAGTTGTTGGGGTGCCCTTTGAGAGGGTTGAGATGGATACTGTTGCCCCCCTGGACCCTCCAACAGCCTCTGGCAGTAGATTTATACTGGTGGTAGTGGAACATGCCACCGAGTATCCAGAGGCCATTCCTCTTAGGACCACTACAGCTCCTGCAGTGGCCAAAACCCTCCAGGGAGTTTGGTGGGTTTTCTTAAAGAGGTGTAATAGAAGGTACAAACTTCATGTCTGCTTACCTTAAAGCCATGTGAAAGGAGTGCAGTGTCAATTATATACTCACCACCCCTTACCATCTACAAACAAATGGACTAATTGAGAGGTATAATAAAACTCTCAAAGTCATGATAATGGGACTCGCAGAAAAACTCAGAAGGAGGTGGGATGTCCTGTTACCTTGCTTCCTTTTTGCCTGTAAGGAGGTTCCTCAGAAGGGAGTTGTCTACAGCTCATTTGAACTTCTGTTTGGACACCCTGTTAGGGGTCCTCTTGCTCTTGTAAAAGAAGGCTGGGAGCAACCTCTCAAGCCTCCAAAACAGGACATTATGGTCTATGTACTAGGCCTCAGACCTAAGATGGCTGAGTGTAAGGAAATGGCTCCCTGTTGCAATTACCCCCCACTTTTTGCCTGATACTGATGCTGACTTGACTGAGAAGTGTGCTGCGACCCTGCTAACCAGGCCCCAGCACCAGTATTCTTTCACCTAAAATGTACCATTGTCTCCACAATTGGCACAACCTGGCATCCAGGTAAGTCCCTTGTAACTGGTACCCCTGGTACCAAGGGCCCTGATGCCAGGGAAGGTCTCTAAGGGCTACAGCATGTCTTATGTCACCCTAGGGACCCCTCACACAGCACAGACACACTGCTTGCCAGCTTGTTTGTGCTGGTGGGGAGAAAATGACTAAGTCGACATGGCACTCCCCTCAGGGTGCCATGCCAACCTCACACTGCCTGTGGCATAGGTAAGTCACCCCTCTAGCAGGCCTTACAGCCCTAAGGCAGGGTGCACTGTACCACAGGTGAGGGCATATGTGCATGAGCACTATGCCCCTACAGTGTCTAAGCAAAACCTTAGACATTGTAAGTGCAGGGTAGCCATAAGAGTATATGGTCTGGGAGTCTGTCAAAGACGAACTCCACAGCTCCATAATGGCTACACTGAATACTGGGAAGTCTGGTATCAAACTCCTCAGAATAATAAACCCACACTGATGCCAGTGTTGGATTTATAAAAAAAATGCACACAGAGGGCATCCTAGAGATGCCCCCTGAATTTTACCCAATCCTTCAGTGTAGGACTGACTGGTCTGTGCCAGCCTGCTGCTGAGAGACTAGTTTCTGACCCCATGTGGTGAGGGCCTTTGTGCTCTCTGAGGACAGAAACAAAAGCCTGCTCTGGGTGGAGGTGCTTCACACCTCCCCCTGCAGGAACTGTAACACCTAGCAGTGAGCCTCAAAGGCTCAGGCTTCGTGTTACAATGCCCCAGGGCACTCCAGCTAGTGGAGATGCCTGCCCCCTGGACACAGCACCCACTTTTGGCGGCAAGTCCAGGGGAGATAATGAGAAAAACAAGGGGGAGTCACCCACCAGTCAGGACAGCCCCTAAGGTGTCCTGAGCTGAGGTGACCCCTGCCTTTAGAAATCCTCCATCTTGATTTTGGAGGATTCCCCCAATAGGAATAGGGATGTGCCCCCCTCCCCTCAGGAAGGAGGCACAAAGAGGGTGTAGCCACCCTCAAGGACAGTAGCCATTGGCTACTGCCCTCCCAGACCTAAACACACCCCTAAATTCAGTATTTAGGGGCTCCCCAGAACCTAGGAAACTAGATTCCTGCAACCTAAGATGAAGAAGGACTGCTGACCTGAAAGCCCTGCAGAGAAGACGGAGACACCAACTGCTTTGGCCCCAGCCCTACCCGCCTGTCTCCCCACTTCAAGAAAAACTGCAACAGCGACGCGTCCTCCAGGGTCCAGCGACCTCTGAAGCCTCAGAGGACTACCCTGCATCTAAAAGGACCAAGAACTCCCGTGGACAGCGGCCCTGTTCCACAAAGACTGCAACTTTGCAACAAAGAAGCAACTTTTAAAGACCACACGTTTCCCACCAGAAGCGTGAGACTTTCCACTCTGCACCCGACGCCCCCGGCCTGACCTGCGGAGAACCAACACTACAGGGAGGACTCCCCGGCGACTGCGAGCCCGTGAGTAGCCAGAGTTGATCCCCCACAGCGACACCTACAGAGGGAATCCAGAGGCTCCCCCTGACAGCGACTGCCTGCTTCAAAGAACCTGACGCCTGGTAAACACACTGCACCCGCAGCCCCCAGGACCTGAAGGATCCGACCTCCAGTGCAGGAGCGGCCCCGAGGAGCCCCCCCCCTTGCCTGCCTGCATCGCTGAAGAGACCCCTAGGTCTCCCATTGAAACCTATTGCGAACCCGACGCCCGTTTGCACTCTGCACCCAGTCGCCCCTGTGCCGCTGAGGGTGTACTTTCTGTGCCTGCTTGTGTCCCCCCCCTGGTGCCCTACAAAACCCCCCTGGTCTGCCCTCCGAAGTCGCGGGTACTTACCTGCTGGCAGACTGGACTCGGGGCACCCCTATTTCCATTGAAGCCTATGTGTTTTGGGCACCACTTTGACCTCTGCACCTGACCGGCCCTGAGCTGCTGGTGTGGTAACTTTGGGGTTGCCCTGAACCCCCAACGGTGGGCTACCTTGGACCCAACTTTGAACCCTGTAGGTGGTTTACTTACCTGCAAAACTAACCAATACTTACCTCCCCCAGGAACTGTTGAAATTTGCACTGTCTAGTTTTAAAATAGCTTATTGCCAAACTGTACATGCTATTTTGCTGATTCGAAGTTCCTATGATACCTGAGTGAAGTACCTTTCATTTAAAATATTGTTTGTAAATCTTGAACCTGTGGTTCTTAAAATAAATTAAGAAAATATATTTTTCTATATAAAAACCTATTGGCCTGGAATTGTCTTTGAGTGTGTGTTCCTCATTTATTGCCTGTGTGTGTACAACAAATGCTTAACACTACCCTCTGATAAGCCTACTGCTCGACCACACTACCACAAAATAGAGCATTAGAATTATCTCTTTTTGCCACTATCTTACCTCTAAGGGGAACCCTTGGACTCTGTGCATGCTATTTCTTACTTTGAAATAGTACATACAGAGCCAACTTCCTACACTGAGTACATGAAGAGGGGTTCCAAAAATCTTCAGGCCAGCCAAGAGTTGCAAAAACAATGGCATGGTAAGAAGGCTGTGCTGACTATTTACCAGACAGGACAAAAGTGGGAGTCCAGGAACCTGTGGCTCCCAGGGCACTCCAAGACAAATGGAATGGACCCCACACCACTGTGGACAGAAAGGGTAAGGTCGCCTATTCGGTGGACCTAGGCACTCCTTGAAACCCCCACATGTGGACCGCCTGAAGCCCCTCTATGACAGGTCTGACATGACCTTACTCATGGCAACTGATGATGGACACGAAGAAGCGAGTGATCCTCTCCCTGACCTCTTCTCCCACAATACAGTGAATGGCTCAGTAGATGGGGTTGTGCTTGCAGACTGCCTCTCTGACTCACAAAAAGATGACTGCAGAAATCAGGAACAGTTCTCTGAACTGTTTTTTCTGACCCCTAGTCAAACTACATGGTGTGAACACACCATTGACACAGGTGAGAGCCTGCCTGTTAAAAGTAAAATTTACAGGCAACCTGATCATGTCAGGGAGTGCCTCAAATCTGAGGTGCAAAAGATGTTAGACCTGGCAGTTATTGAGCCCTCCTACAGCCCCGTGGCTAGTCCTGTAGTCCTTGTCCCAAAGCCACACTCCCAAAATGGTAAAAAGGAGATGAGGCTTTTCGTGGTCTCTCCTTCTAAATTTGGTTGCTTAGGACTTAGCACACCCCACAATTGGCATGCTGGTACCCCCATAAAAGTCCCTAGTATATGGTACTTAGGTACCCAAGGCATTTTGGCAGCAGGGGTTCCCCCATGGGCTGCAGCATGTATTGTGCCACCCATGGGAGCCCATGCAAAACGTGTCTGCAGGCCTGCCATTGCAGCCTACGTGAAAAGGTGCATGCACCCTTTCACTACAGGTCACTGCACCAGGTCACTGTAAGCCACCCCTATATTAGGCCCTCCTAGCCTAGAGGGCAGGGTGTGGGTACCTGTGTGTGAGGGCACCCTTGCATGAGCAGAGGTGCCCCTACTAACTCCAGCTCCATTTCAGTGGACTTCATAAGTGCGGGGAACCCATTTTTACGCTAGTACTGGCCACTGGTCTCTACCTGTGTCCAGGTGCATAATGATAACTCTGAACCTGGGCATGTTTGGTATAAAACATGTTGGAATCATACACCAATACTGTGCCAGTATTGGTTGTATGATTCCATGCGCTCTGGGGGCTCCTAAGAGGACCCCAGCATTGCTCCTACTATTCTTCAGGGGTTTTCCGGGCAGACAGGTTTCTCCTCCTGCTGCTTGTCTAGCTCAGGCAGAGGAAGGCAGAACAAAGGATTTCCTGTGGGAGAGGGAGGGAACACCCTCTCCCTTCGGAAATAGGCATTACATGGCTTGGAAGAGGTAGCCTCCCCAAGTCACTGGTATGCTTTGAAGGGCACATTTGGTGCTCTCTTTGCATAAACCAATTTGCACCAGTCCAGTGATGCCCGGTCCTTGCTCTGGCGTGAAACTGGACAATGGAAAGGGGAGTGACTACTACCCTATCCATCACCACCCCAGGGGTTGTGTGCCCAGAGCTCCTCCAGGGGGCCACTGGATTCTGCCATCTTGAATCCAAGGTGGGCAGAGGCCCATGGGAGTATCTGAGAGGCCAGGTCAGGCAGGTGACGTCACAACCACCTCTTGATAGGTGGTCACCCTGCTAGGTGACCAATCCCCTTCCCGGGCTATTTAGGGTCTCCCTCTTGGGTGGGTCCTCATATTCGACATGCAAGATTCCAGCAGGACTCCTCTCCATCGTTTACTTCATCTTCTGGCAATGGAGCAGTTTGGCACGGGGATGCCAGCAGCAGCGAAGCGACTTCAGCTGGAGCACAGGAGCGAGTGGTGTGGTGTGGCTTGGTGACGCCAGCGGCCTAGTGGCAAAGCAGAGGCGACTAGTGGCCCAGTGGCGAAGCAGAGAAGACGGGAAAGGTGCAAGGCATGTGAAGATGTTGAGAGGGACTTCTCTCCCCCTGCTCCCCCACTCTAACTCTATTCTCCCCTTTCTACAAAAGGAGTCGCATGATAATCTAGTTGCCAAGGAGGATGGACTGTCGGCAGGTTCTGCTGCTAGGGACTCTGATTTCATCAGAAAGCATGTCTCTCCAATCCTATCAGTTGGAAAGCTTCTAACTTCAGCGGTAGAAAAATTGAGCAATATATCTTTTATGTAATTTCCCAGGTGATCCCGATGTAGGGGATTTTACTCTTCCAGACATCGATGTGAATGTAGCTCTAGGTGCCAGGAGTTCCCTTCCTGCAGTGGAGCTAAGTCTCTGGTTGGCATAGAACAATCCCCGGGGCTGATGCTTTTCAGCAGTATACCATCAGATCGAGCGTCTTCAGCACTACAGTCAACTCTAACTCCGGATCTTGTATTCCCTGGAAATTTGTCCAGTGACCCTCCAGATCAATACACTTTACTATCTGAGTCTTTCAAATATCTATAAATATTTTTTTTCTTCTATCTTGGCATGACTAGAAAAATCAGTGAATAACTCTGACCACACACAAGATATATTATTGGTCATATTGAAAGTACTGATGGGTCAAAGGGGGGAGGTTAGCTCTGGATGAGAATTTTCTGTCAGTCACCAATAAGGCTTGTAAATTACTGGGGTATCCAGTTATCAGCCCCTCTTCAGTGGTCCAGGACATATGCCCTACACTAAATTCACATAAGCAGTTTGAATTCTCTGGTCAGGGAACCCAGGGAGGTACCCTTCAAGTGCCCCGTAAGTCCACTTATACTAAGAAGGTTTTGCATCAAGACAGTGTTGTCTACTCTCTAAAACATCTTTTCTCTTACCCCCCCACCCTCTGTATAGCTGACTCTGATATTCTATAAAAAAAAACAATCTCTGAAGTGACCCCTTTTCCCATTTTTCGTTCAACAGCTAATATATGCACTAAATCTGTGCTATTGGCAAATAATGGAAATCATGAATTAACGCAAATAAAAGGAAGAAAATCAGGGAAAAATCTGACCAGAAAAAAGGCAAGTGTCTAATTTAAAAAAAGAAACCAAGGAAAGTTAGGTTCTTGGAACTGGCAACCTCAAGAGCTTCTCCTTCAAAAGGATGAACTTGAGCAGACCACTATGCACTCAGAATAAGCCTCCTGTTTTAGAGAGGGTTGTTTCTTCCTTAAATCCATGTGCTGATTCTTTCTATTTGGTCTCCAGCATTGTGAAGCCAAATGCTGAACTACCTAACTATTTGTCTGGTCATCAGGGGGTGGGGCTATTGTATTCAAGGAAGTTGACCCTACATGAGCCATTGGGAATACTGCGTGTTTGGAGTTTCCTGTATTATTTGACTGATTTAATTTTGAACCATTCATTTTTAATATCTTGCTTTTCAGATACTGAGGAGTTAAAATTGATTGAAAGTGAAGATATTTCTCGTGTGTATTTAACGCATGCTCCAAGAGTAGCGAAGACAAGTCTGGTTTTATTCTGAAATGACTGCAATTCATCCTAGACAGTTGCAAACACCTGCAACGTAGAGGTATAGATGTGGTGCCTATATGGAAAGAAGAGCCTACACTTGATAAATATCTTGGTTCTCAAGTTCCACAACAGTATGGAGGTGGGCTATGCCCTTTGCGAGAACCAATAAGATCTCCTCTGGAAAATCTTAATGTCTCCAAAGAGTGATAAAATATGCAGGCGATGTTCCCTCCCCTTGGATAGACAATTAACAGGAGACATGGAGCTGGCTGGCTGGAGTTCTAAATAGTACCCGGGTCCCGGGTAATGGGGCATGCTTTACAAATGAGTCATATGAATTTCCATGTGGTTTCATAGAACACATCTGGAATTGAGACTCAAACTGAAAAACTGGATCATCTTTGTTTTTTCCAAGCTGATATAATTTGCATTCAAGAGACCTGGTGTATAACTGATTTTTCTTATCCAGGCTATACGGTGTTGTATCAAAAGGCGCAGCCCTCTAAGAAATGTTGCGCAAAGCGGGAATTGCTAAGATTCCGAGTAATAAATTGAAATGGGAATATGAAAGCCTTATAGTCCCTGAAAACTTTTATCAGATATTGAGTTAATCCTATTATGGAAGGAGAATTTCAATGTTAGAAATGAATGCATATATTTCCCCAAATAAGTGTCATGACAAATCATTATTACACATGTTTAATTTTATCTCACGATTGGGTTGACAAAAGTGAATGTGAGGTGTTGATAATGGGTGACTTAAATTGCAAAAGTTTCTAATCTTTCTATTTCTTTATTTTGTGATGCAGAGAGGGAAGCTAATTTTAATATTCTGCCTTTATCATTCCCTCCAAGAATTAGGACTTCTGAAAGGTGATGCACCCTTTTAAAATGCTTGAGGGAATCAAGCTATGTAATTTTAAATGGGAGATTCTATTCACCAGCAAAGCTAACATAAATCAGAACAGGGAGGCTCTATTATTGATTACTTTGTTGCCTCTTATGGTATAGCCCAATCTGTGGAGGGTCTGACAATTTTAGATACTTCGTTTAGTGATCATAAGATCCTAAGCCTTTCATTGAAGCTAAGTTTGTCGGTGGTAGAAGCATGGAATTTTAATGGTCTACACACTGATTTCAACAGGAAAACAGGTAGAATTCATTGGTCCCCTATAAAAAAATAAAAAAAATAAAAATGTCTCAAAAACAGCTTTATTGCATATTGATGATTGGATTAGGGACCTTCTTCATTGTTTTTCTGAATTTATGGGTAAAAAAGCCCAGAGTGATCAGTTAAGGTGTTCTAAGCCATTCTTAAAGAAGATAAGGCCATCTGTGCTGCTGTTGAATAGGGAAATTAATAAGCTGGTAAGACTCCAGTTTGTGCTAGATACAAAGGAAAGGGGCAGAATAATCTCCCTATTAAAGAGGGGAAGAAGCGGTTGAAGGCAGGTATAAGAAAGGAGTAGACGTGCAGAGGTGGACTGCCCTGTGAGAAGCTGGTGTGTCAAAAAATGCTCATAAATATTGGGCAATTATTTTGGAATGCTGCAGGTCTCGCAAATCTTCTCTCACCTTACTATAGCAGAGGCAAGATGGGGAAATTACATACTTTCCCTTTATGTGAAAAACCTAGAGACTGAGCAGAATGAAATGGATATTCTGCTAGATAGTAATGCTGATTTTGACAGTTATGGCCCTCCTACAATGATGGAGATTGAAGGGTACATAAGGACCCTGCAGGCTTCTGGAGTAATGGGCCCTGACGGGGTCCCCATTTCAGTAATTAAACAGGGACCCTTGCTTTGGGCAAAGATCCTTCATCCTGTATTTCAGTTCCGTTACCTAAAAGGTGCAGTTCCAGCATCTTGGGTTGGGAGTGTCATCGTCCCCCTATATAAGAAGGGTGAAAGAACTTCCTCAGTAAATTATAGTTAAATAACTTTGCTGGATGCAGTCGATAAGGTATTTGCTAAAAGTCTATTAGAGCATTTAAAGTCTTGGGTCTAGGAAAATTCTGTCCTTCCTTTGGAACAGGCTGGCTTTAGGAAGGGGCATAACACTCTAGATGATATTTCAGTAATGCAGCTTTCAAATGAAAAATATGGACAGATCAGGGGTGGTGGTGTATATGCTGCATTTATAGACTTCTCAACAGCCTTTGAGAGGGTTGAGAGGGTTTTCTTTCATGTGAGTAGGTTGCAGAGAAGTTCTGCTGGAATCTTGCAAGCCGAATCTGAGGACCCACCCACGAGAGAGACCCTAAATAGCCCTGAAAGGGGAATTGTTCACCTAATCAGGTAAGCAGCTATCAGGAGGGAGGGTCTGACGTCACCTGCCTCGCCTGGCCATTTAGATGCTCCCAGAGTTTCCTGCCAACTTTGGAAACAAGATGGCAGAACCCAGGGACCCTCTGGATGAGCTCTGGGCACCATCCCTGAGGTGGTGATGGACAGGGGAGTGGTCACTCCCCTTTCCATTGTCCTGTTTCACACCAGAGCAGGGACTGGGGGTCCCTGAACCGTTGTGTACTGCTTTATGCACGGAGGGCATCAAATATGCACTTCAAAGGCTACCCCTCCAAAGCCCTTCACACCTATTTCCAAAGAGAGCGGGTGTTACCTTCCTCTCCCAAAGGAAATTCTTTGTTCTGCCTTCCTGGGCTTGATCAGATCAAGCAGCAGGATGGCAGAAACCTGTCTGAGGGGTGGCAGCACCTGGGCTGCCCAGAAAACCCTAAAAGACTGGTGGTAGCAATGCTGGTGGTCCTCTAAGAAGCCCCCAGAGTGCATGGAATCATACTTTCAATACTTGCAACAGTATTGGGGTATGATTCCAACATATTTGTCACCAAGCATGCCCAGGTTCAGAGCTACCATTATGTAGCTGGACATAGGTAGTGACCTATGTCCAGTACATGTGTAAAATGGCATCCCTGCCCTCAAAATCCAGGAAAGTGGATCTGGAGTTTGTGGGAACACCTCTGCTAGTGCTGGGGTGCCTCACACACAGGTACCTGCAACCTGCCCTCTGGGTGAGAGGGCCTACCATAGGGGTGACTTATAGTGACCTAGTGTAGTGACCTGTAGTAAAAATGGGTGCATGCACCCATTTCACGCAGGCTGCAATGGCAGGCCTGCATAACGCTTTGCATGGGTTTCCTATGGGTGCCAGAATAACCGCTGCAGCCCATAGGGATCCCCTGGAACCCTAATGCCCTGGGTACCTAGGTATCATATACTAGGGACATACTCAGGGGACCAGTATGACAATTATGGGGATAAAAACGTACAATTTAGAAGAGAAAGCAAACTACTGGGGTCCTGGTTAGCAGGATCCCAGTAGACACAGTCAAACATACTAACAGGCAGAAAATAGAGGTAACCATGCCAAGACAGAGGGTTCTTTCCTAAAAGGAGTTTAAAAGAGGTTACAGTGCGCAAACATTTTCTGTTAGATATGGAGCTTTGTAGCCAAAAGAGGAGATCTGATGTTTTGATTAGCTCAGTGATTCAAAAAAAAAACACAGCCTTAGCTATTTTGGAATCTTCCGCAGGGGGAGGCTTTTTTGTATTCTACTGAGATTGAACATACTGTCACAAAAAGATTTAGGGGCATATTTATACTCCGTTTGCGCCGAATTAGCGTCGTTTTTTTCGACGCAAATTCGGCGCAAAACTAACGCCATATTTATACTTTGGCGTTAGACGCGTCTAGTGCCAAAGTATGGGCAAATAGCGTCATTTTTTAGCGTGGATGCCTTCCTTGCGTTAATGAGATGCAAGGAAGGCGTTCCCGTCTAAAAACAGACGCACATAGCGGTGCGTGGTATTTATGCTCCAGGGCAAAAATCACTCCCGCGCGGCAGGCGGCGCAAAAAAATGGCGCAAAGCACGAATAGCGTGAAATTTTAACGCCTGGGTCAGGGCAGGCGTTAAAATGGGGCAAACACACCTGTACTTAATCAGAACACACAGAACAAACAACAGAGCAGCAGAGCAGCAGAGCAGCAACAGGGAGACATGGAGGTGCTTTTTCTTCAACGTGCACGTAGACGCAGAGCCCTGCAGCAACAACAGCAGCCACAACAACAACAGCAGGGACCCCAAAGACAGCGCAGAAGGCAGGAGAGGATATTCCGCCCACGAACAACCCTGCATGGCCTCAGGGAACGAGACATCATCCAGAGGTACCGGTTGAACTGGCAGGCCATTCAGCAGCTGCTGACAAATATTGAACAGCAATTGGCCCCCACTTTAGTGACTCCACGCACTATCCCAACCGAAACAAAGCTGCTTGCCGTACTTCACCTGCTGGCAAGTGGCTCGTTTCAGACAACTGGTGCCCTGGTTGGTGGAATCTCACAACCATCTTTCTCCGCATTCCTGCCTAAAGTACTGGATGCCATCATTGGACTGACACCCCGCCACATCTGCTTCCCTAACACAGTGCAGAAGCAGCAGGAAACAAAACAGGGGTTCTACGCCATCAGTGGCTTTCCGCACGTCCTTGGTGCAATCGACTGCACACACGTACGCCTTGTGCCACCTGCTGCGAGTGAACACCTCTACCGCAACAGGAAGCACACACATTCCATCAACGTGCAGGCCATAGTCGATCACCAAGGACTGATCAGCAACATTGTGGCTAAATATCCTGGGAGTGTACATGACGCATTCATCTTCCGTCACTGCACCATCAATCAACACTTCCAGGATGGACGGTATGGCAATGAACTACTTGTTGGTAAGGACAAAAATCTACTTATATACTCACTGCACAGAAACCCTCTAGGATAAACAACCCATACACCACAATAGCAACACCTAGACAGGAACACACTGAGGTACTCACATCACTAGCCATGTGTCACAAGTCACCATTGAACCTCTCACACATTTGAATTTACTCCACAGCTTAGTGTGAAGACATTCATGACTGTGGTTGCCTAAATGTCACCTTGCAAATTGGAAGTCTCACAATAACCTGTACACTAATACAATGCATAACTTTTAAGGGATGGGATGGCCTGGCTATGTTCATATGAACGTTTCTAATACCCTTTCATGTTTCAACTCTGCATGGAACTATCATCACACCCCCAGTGAGGACACACGGACACCTGTGTCACAAGTCACAATGCAAGGGAGGGCACACTGTACTTGAGAAACCAATACATCCTGCTGACAAACAGTTAGACAACAAACACTTGCTCAGCCAAGGAAAAAAAACAATGCCAAAGTTTCCACCAGCAACCATAGGTTGTCACATTAGTACACAAAATAGTCACAGACAACACAACACAACTACTGCCATCAAAGATACGTACAACAGTGCCTCCTACATCTAATTGATACCATTCTGTGTTTCTCTTTCAGCTGATCAGGGGTATGGCATCCAGCCTTGGCTAATGACACCATATGGGAACCCAAATACTGCTGCTGAGCGGGCATACAATGACGCCCACAAGAGGACCCGCAGCATTGTGGAGAGGACCTTTGGGATCCTAAAGTCAAGGTTCCGCTGCCTTGACATCACTGGCGGAAGCCTACTATACTCCCCAGAGATGGTATGCAAAATCATACTCACTTGTGCCATATTACACAATATTTGTGTACAAAGGAACATTCCCCTCCTTGAACCAGACCCAGACATGCCTGAGGATGATGATGAGGAGGATGCTGGCCTGCAACAGGAGGGGGAACAACCTAACACCGCAGCAGGAGTGCGTAGGCGCCAACAGCTTGTGAACAATTTTTTTACTTAAGTTATTATAATCACTTGTATTCCACACTTGTAAATAAACACAGATCACAAACACCACATCATGCTTTGGCCTATTCATTTCTGACCACCTTTAGTTTGAAATAGCTGAAGATGAATGTCGTCTCATTGATCAAGAATGCCATTAAAATTCATCACACCAAAAATAAACATCACAACTGTATGCACAGAGGGTAGGATGTGACATGTTACATTACCATACACAGAGCCCAACAAGAGTACAAATGTGACAATTACACATGCCGGATCCAAACAACTGAAACAGTCTCTCATCCAGCCCAAAATTGGAGATCATTTGAAAGTCACATCACACGTGTTCAGAGACAGGGTGGGACCATCCATGTGTACGTGAACATGTCATCAATGGCTTCTCTCAAGTGTATGATGTGAGCAATACACAATTGCAACAACATCAGCTGCCACTAACTCAGGAGGAGACCTTGAAGTTACAGTGACAACATACACACAGACAGGTCATACTGGATCCACATTCCCACACACATGTACACATATGTCATACTACCAACCTAATATTTGAAAGTAGACCATCACAGTTGTGTCCCAGTTTGAACCTAGCAGGAAGATTGTAACATGACACTAAACCAGTTTATGCAGAAAGGGACACAGACAAGCAAAACAATCTTCGCATTATCACATCGTGAACGCTGAGAGTCTTGCAAACTTAGGGGGTCATTCTGACCCTGGCGGTAATTACCGCCATGGCGGAGGTCGGCGGTAGCACCGCCAACAGGCTGGCGGTGCACCGATGGGCATTCTGACCGCGGCGGTTCAGCCGCGGCCAGAAACGGGAAGTCGGCGGTGTACCGCCGACTTCCCGCTGCCCTTGAGAATCCGCCATGGCGGCGGAGCGCGCTCCGCCGCAATGGGGATTCTGACACCCCCTACCGCCATCCTGTTCCTGGCGGACAGGATGGCGGTAGGGGGTGCCGCGGGGCCCCCGTAAGAGGGCCCCACAAAGAATTTCAGTGTCTGCTTTGCAGACACTGAAATTCGCGACGGGTGCAACTGCACCCGTCGCACCTTCCCACTCCGCCGGCTCCATTCTGAGCCGGCGTCCTCGTGGGAAGGGTGTTTCCCGCTGGGCTGGCGGGCGGACTTTTGGCGGTCGCCCGCCAGCCCAGTGGGAAAGCCAGAATGACCGCCGCGGTCTTTCGGCGGGAACCGCTTGGCGGGCGGCGACCGCCGACCGCCGCGGTCAGAATGACCCCCTTAGTCATATGAAAATGGTATGCAACTTAGCTCCAAATCATCATTACTGCAAACGTCAAATGGGCTAATGAGATGAATGAATGGTCAACAGTCATTCATACCATATGGCCTTACATTCGCCCGCTGCTGCAGGTTTGCCAGGATATGATAAAAATACTCCATGGATACAGTAGCTATTCTGGATGGTCAAATCCTATGGTGCTGGGGGCCTAACTCCACCTCTACCACCCCCAAAACATACAAGAATCATGTACTTGTGAACTAAACACATGCATAAGGCACATGTGTGGCCTCCATGTCACAAGTCCTACACAAATATGAAACACAAAATCATAATGGGACATGGTCAGCCCCATAAAAACTGAAAGTGACTCTCCCACTCCCTGTTAGGACTACAGATAAAAGCATCCCCATCATAAAGGTGGGGACATTTTGGAGACGGAATACATAATGGTATCAAAAACATCATTTCAAAATAGCCATCAGCAATTACACCAAATATGTTGTCAAATATGGTCAATACATTAGTTAACGTATCCCAAACATCACAGTGTGAAGGCCGTCTATACATAAAAGTACGGACATTTGTCATATACAAACACAAATGTGTCTCACATCGCACCGTTTTACCATGACAAATCACCTTTCCAAAGCTAAACACATGAAGACATTTGGATAAATTTGCTCCATATTCTACGCATACAGCATGGCCGTCATAATTTGTTCACGTACATGAGTGCACACAATGCAGAGTCAGATACAAATGTATCCAAAAGTGTCTTGATATTTCACCTTCAAATTATTATTTACATCCACAATATTTTTGACTCTGCATCATGTGCACTACGTACGTGTAAAAAAAAACACGCCCATGATGTATGCATCGTGAAATTGACGCTGCATGCACAATATATTGGTCATTTCATGTACAGTATTAATTATTAATATTCATATCATATTTTTTCACTCCGCATCATGTGCACCACTGTACGTGTAAAAAAACCGACGCCCATGATGTATGCGTGGTGAAATTGACGCTACATGCACAATATATTGGTCATCTCATGTACAATTTGAAATATTAATATTCATATCATTTTTTTTCACTCCGCATCATGTGCACTACTGTACGTGTAAAAAAAATGACGCCCATGATGTATGCGTGGTAAAAATGACGCTACATGCACAATATATTGGTCATCTCATGTACAATTTGAAATATTAATATTCATATCATTTTTTTTCACTCCGCATCATGTGCACTACTGTACGTGTAAAAAAAATGACGCCCATGATGTATGCGTGGTAAAAATGACGCTACATGGACAATATGTTGGTCATCTCATGTACAGTATTAATTATTAATATTCATATCATATTATTTTCACTCCGCATCATGTGCACCACTGTACGTGTAAAAAAAACGACGCCCATGATGTATGCGTGGTGAAATTGACGCTACATGGACAATATGTTGGTCATCTCATGTACAATTTGAAATATTAATATTCATATCATATTTTTACACTCCGCATCATGTGCACTGTAATGCGTCAAAAAAATATGACGCACATCTGTGTATGCGTGAAAATATGACGCATTACGCGAAAATAAAAACGGCGGCCATTTTATGCAGGAAGTGATGTAATAGGATATCCTGTTTACCAAATCTGTACTGGGAGTTGACTTTCACTTTCACTTTGCAGTCTCAGAGTTATCTAGACTGTGTGGTTGTGTGAAAGGTGTTGTCCTGTGTTTTACTGCTTTAGTGTCCTGTGTGCCTTGTATTTTGTCTTTGTGTCAATCTTTTATTGTTGTCTAACATTGTCTCAGTCTGTTTAGTGTTATTTTGTCTATACCTGTGATAGTTTGTATTGTCTGTGGGAGTCTGTTGTGGGTAGCATAGTTTGGGGGGTTAGTTGGGCTATTTTTCTCCTTCTTCTTTTTCTTTCACACCTCTACCTTTCCCCATTTCCCACTTTTTCTTTCATTTTTCTTTTGTACTTTTTTACACCTCTCATCATGTCAGGTAGGCCTCGCCTGTCCAGGATGGGTGAGGACGAATTGGGGGGCTTCATATGGCTCGTAAGCCATTTCCTCCCACTGATGCTGGAGGCTGGGGGCCGTGTGATACAGGGGTATCACACGGAGGCGAGGAAAATCCGTTGGGAGAAGGTGCGCCATCACCTGGTCCGGGTCTACGGGAGTCTGAGGAATATACATCAACTCAAGCACCGCTGGGCAGATCTGATCAGCAGGGAACAGGACCTGCTGGACCACCTGGGACTCCGGATTGGTGGCTATGTTGGTGAGTACTAATCAATTACATGGGAATAATAGGAATGTGTGCGTGAACATGTGATGATTGGTAGCCAATCTGCAAAATAAGTAGCTGACTGCGTGTTATGCTAGGGAAACCTAGGCCCATGGGTATACACATAAATCCCCATTTTTGCTACACATGTACACCCAATAACAGCAGTAAAATGCAACATCTATTTGTATTTTGCTAAGTAGCCCCCTCTCTGCGTCACAAAATGATGCAAATGCTGCGCTACAAAGGTATACATATGTGTTCAAATGTGTATTTGTTGCAGGATGTGTATGAAGACCTATGCTACCAGGCCGATGCCTCATTTTTGCAACACATACCAGATGGCTGTAGCTGCATGGAATGTACTGTTGCATTTGTGTCTGAAAAGCAACACGTGAACTGCTCTATTTGTACTCTACTGGTCATAATGGCCAGTGAGTACGTCATGTAGAAACAACATACCTACATATGTAGACGCCATAGCTAGACCGAAAATTGCAAACACATGATGATGCTACACATGTGTGTTGCCTTCACGTCACATGAAGTTAGTCATGTTGTCCACACATATGTCACATGTGTGTCTGGTTGCTGTGTGTTGAACCTGTCCACATAGCCTGTATGATTGTGAGTGGTCATGCAGTCCTCATGGAACCAGTTGTGGAATGTTTCTCTCTGGGATGCACATGCTGAGATGTATGGATCACATGATTGTTGGGGCCTACTAATGGAGGATTAACTTGGACGACACATGACTGTCCTGGCCACTGCATGAGTGTAGTAGGGTGTGTCACTGGAGCAGGAGACTCATCCAATGATAATCTAGAATACAAAGTCAGCCAGGCAGGATGAGCATGTGTGAAAGTGTATCATTACCATGTAATATTCACACACTGTCATTGTAACAGAAATTATTTGTCTGTTCACCCAGTCTGAGTATAATCTTCCTTTCATGCTTTACAGGTGGACCAGCCCCGTACACCGTTGGTGAGGTGGCCCATTTTGACGACCCCGATACCTACAGTGAGTGTTGCCTAAGTGCTATTTACATTGTTTGGAAATGAAGCATGATGGAGTACTGTGTGTTCAGGATAATTCATGATTTGATGTGCTGGCCGTTCATTGGCTTTGTTGTTTTGGTGTGATATCAAATTGGAATAATGTTTCTGTAAAGCAATACCTAGTCATCTCTCAGATTGAGGGGCAGTAGGTCATTCAATTAGTGCGACAATTGGGAATGGCATGACTCATTTTGAATACACTGGTCAATGTTAGACTTGGTCAGGAACTTGCCATTAACTGAGTCAGCATATCAGACTGACAGTCTCCCAGATAGCTTAGGCACATGGCTTCGATGACAAGTGCTTCTTCCTAGTTGAGGATGGACTGTGTACACTGTAGGTCGGATCTTCCGGGGGCATGTACTGCCACAAGGTGACCTCGAAGTGTGTGTGACTTGAGTGCAATGGCCTAGGTGTTCTGTTGAATCATGTGAATGGGTGTTCTACCTCCTCTGTGTGTGTTGTAAAACATGCCTCACTAATAGTATGTTATGTTGGGCTAAGTCATATCATTTTGACATGTGTGGACCTGGGATGTGACAAGGTTGGGCTGACTCCAACGTGTTGCTAGCCCTTCATAGGTGTTGTGTGTGAAGGCACATGCTTGTTGAACTTTCTGTACACTCCTGGTTGTGCATTGATCATGGGATTGTTGTTTGTTCTTCCCACACCACCCACAAAGACTGGGATGTTACTGTGAAACAGGGTACCTAGGACTGTAGCAACCAGTATGTTACACGTACTTAACACCTTTTGTGACTTGAGTTTGTACCTAGGTCCAGATGTAGCAAAATGTCTACACATTGCAAATAGCATCATTTGATGTTAGTGAGTTGCAAACGTCTGTTTCCTAATCCGAAATGTTTTTGGTGGTCATGTACATATTCGCAAAATGCTTTTCTAAATGAAAAAAATAAAGGAGTTTACCAGCCCTACTTGCAAATCACAGTGGTAGGCAATCCCATTTGCTAACGAGTACGTGGTTGCAAAGTGAGTAGCTGTTATCATCCACTTGAAGTGGATGCTAACCAACTTGCTGACTGGAAGGGGTCCTCATTATGAACCTTCACCTTTGTGAGTGGACCAAAATACTCCTGCACAAAACAGCCAGTGGTCTAGGGGAGCAATAATTATTGTGTAAATTACGAAAAATCAATTGTTGTGAATTTAAACAAATCGCAGCTCATTTTCCTTTCAGATAAAGGGCCTACACTTGGTGAAAAATAACTTGCTTCATTTAAAAGCAGTCACGTCTATGGAGTTCTGCTGTTCCCAGCAGGCCTCCATCCCCGTGAGTGCCCATAGTTGCTAAGGTGGTGCAAGTTGGAACCCACATCATTGATGTTCATGAGGTGGGATTTAGGGACCCCATAGTGACTCGCAGACGGTGTCAGAGACACCGTTCAGCTTTGCAATTTGCTAGTTGATTTCCCATCAATTCCTACATCTGGCCCATAGTGTCGACATATGATTCATGGCCAGGGGTTCAATCTTAGCACACAACTATTTCGAAATGCCATTGAGTGAGGAGTGTGATTCTTATCACATAGAATGACATATGTAGTGAAGTCAGTATGCGGACAAGCTGGTGCCATAATGTATAATGCCTTAGGTATGAATTGTATGAGTAGTTTAGGGTGATGTCATCCATCATGTAGAGACATGGATATGCTATATGTGATATGCCCTTCAGTATGCATGATTCACATGTACTTCCTCTGAGCCTTCCCGTGAACTATGTTGTAACAATTGCTGCAACCAATACATTGCTAGTAATGGACAAATTACCCATTGTGGTATTCAACCCACTGTAAATTCTATGCTCAATATTTGCCTTTTCTCTTCACAGCTGCAAACCTGAGTGCCGCAGCTCGCAACCAGTTTGAGCGCCGGGCAATGAGGTACAGCCACATCCTGCAGGTGCAGTGTGGGTATCGGAGGATGGCCCGCAGATACAATTCGGAACGGGCCTCCGGGGCGTGGTATGCCACACCACAGGCTCCCCCAACGGTGCCCCCAACAACCCCCGCCACTACATCCACCAGGTCTGGCCAAGTGGACCCAGCAACGGACCAGGCATCCTCATCCAGACCTGGACCCAGCCGTGTGGTGGGAGCAGGGCAGTCCCGTGCCCACACCACTCCACCAACACAATCCACCTCCACCGGCACTCAGACCTGCACTGACCCTCCGATCAACCCAGCGGACTTCCACGCATTGTCAAGGAAATTGGACAGGTTGATTGGAAAAGTTGACACCCTGACGGAGGACATGGCTGAGGTGAAGAAGAAGGTGCGCTCCATCCGGCGAACACTACGGAGGCCAAATCAGTAGACATTTTGCCCTCCAGAACTTTTACCCCTCCCCTCTCACCTCTTTCCTATTTCATACTGTTAGTTGGGTTTGGGGGGTTAGTTATAGGATAAGTGTAGGAAATTAGCTTAGTTAGTGTTAGGTAAGAGGGTGGGGGGTCCTTCTTCTTTATATCTTATCTTTTTGTGTGGGTGGGTGGGTGGGGGGCAATGTTGGGATTCCTGTTTAAAAAAATAAAAAAATAAAAATATATATGTTTGTTTAGGATAGTGTAGTATGTGTGTAGGTTAGTAAGTGTTGTCCTGCATGTGTCTTGTCTCATAATGGTGGGTGGGGGGTTGATGTTTAGATCGTTTCGTTACATGTGTAGAGTAAGTTTAGCTTAGGTTAGTTAGGGACAGTTGTGGGTTAGTAGTAGTCAGGTTAGATTAGTGTAGGTTTATCTTTCCCTTAGTTGCCTCTTTTATTACTTATTGGAAATAAAAAATTTGTTAACCCTTTACCTGATGCGTTAGGTGCTACCTTTTCATGGCCTTGACATCAGTGTAGCAGAAGGTTTTAGTATGACATTTGTGTCCTATGCTCGCTATCCCCAGGCTATTGAGGTTTAACATGCCAGCTACCCGTGTGCTAACTTGGTAAGTATCCACCATGTGGGAGAGCCACCATTGGTAGTGTGCATAGATCATCAAGATTTGGGGTTGGTATGTATCCTACTTCACAAAGAGTGCTTCCAGAGTTGATTTTGTAGGTAAATAGATAGGTCGGACAGCATTGTGAAGTTCAGGGAGAGCTTTGTAGATGAGTATTTGTTCACACTCTTGTCTTGTTGCTGTCATTGCTGACCTACATCATGTGTGTACTGCTTGAGCATGACTTTCCTTCATGGTAGTATACGCTGTAAGGGTGATTGATGCAGTGTAATTTGGTTATCATTCCTTTCATTTTACAGCATAATTTCTTGTTTTAGTATTGCAAGGTGCCTACATTTCTCAGCCACCATTAGTTGTCTAGAATAGCTATGGATGGGGCCTCATTTTGTCCAACACAGCATGATTGTGTGTGCTTAGTCCCTACATCAGTTATTTTCCTTAGTCTAGTAAAGCTATGATGCAATCCTGGCCACTGCACAGATGTTTCAGTATACATGAAATCAGGACAGTAGTATAGAGAATCGACATGGTTGCCACACAGCCACTTTGGAGTTATGTACTGCAGAGTTGAAGTGTGAAATGACACAGAGACACAATAGGTGTGCAAGTGATATTTATTTTTAGGTGGAGTAGTGCAAAAAGTCCATTAACAATGTTAGGTGAGTCCGTTCTGGTGCATTCTTAAATGGTGATCCTATTTACAGGGTGTGGATGATGCTCCTGACATGCTGGGGTGATGTCACAGACGGTGCAGAGGAACAGGAATTGCCAAATGGTAGGAGAGAAACATTTACAGCCAATGTGGACAAGTTAAACAGTGGATTGCCGAACAGTCATTGAGGGTAGTTGGAGTGAGGCTGGCATGTGTCAAAACGTAGGACCTTGGTCAGAGTAGGGCATGGTGCAGGGACTAGGGCTTCCGGGTACTCTTGCGAGTGAATGTTATCTGTTCCATGTCTTCTTCTTCTGATGTGTGTGTTGCCTGGTGTGTCCTTGTTGTTGTTGGTTGTGAAGGGGCAACACACACCTCAGTGTCAGAAGACATGGACGCAGACATCCCGGGGGCTGATCCCTGTCCAGTTATGAAGGGCAGTACTGCAGCAAGGAGGGCGTGCTGGTTTTTCAGAATGGCAGCCACATCCCGATGGTAGGCAGCCAGGTCGGCCCTGAGGGGTTCGATGTTGCATTCGTGCACACGCTGACTGGCTTGCTGTTGGAGTTGTTTGGTCAACTGGATGACAGCTGTGCAGATTGCCTTCTGTGTTACTAAAAGTTCCTCCAACAGCGATGTTCTGGCTTGCATTGCAGCTGCCTGATCAGCAGTTGACAGCATGCACGAACGCACCCCCTCAAGGCTGGCTGCCATAGTTTGCATCCCCACCCGCACCTCCTTGGCCAGCTCCCGCTGGACCCCAACGACTGTTCTTTCGAAGCTGGTGCCAGTGTCGTCAGAGTCCTCAGCTGTGTTGGAGCTGGCAGGTCTTACAATTGGGGTGGCGGGTGGTTCTACTGTGGTGGCTGCTTCTTCTTGGCTCCTCCTTGTTACTGAAGGGGGGGTTTGGAGGCTTTCGAGGACCATGTCAATGGTCTCTTGTGTGAGGTTGATGGTCTCGTCATCCATGTCATCAGGGAACTCATGGACAGGCATATCGGCAGGAGATCCGTGTTCCTCTGCAAAGAAACAGGGTACAATTAGTGTGTCTGTGTTGAGATCATTTTGCACTAAGATACAAGCCTTTGGATGCCTTAACTTTGTACTCTGATTTTGTCTTGGTATCTGCTGTCCGTCATAGGGCATTGTTGTAGGCCTATGGCCCACCTGTGTGTCACATGTATGATATGGAGCTATCAGACATGCCTGCCAGGTCATCTCTAGGTGTTGATTTGTAATTATTTCGGAATATGCATTTTTTTGTCCTACTCCTCCCTCGGTGTTTCACTATTGTTATGGAGGGACATTTGTTTGGGTGGGCTCTCATTATCCTACATGTGATTCTTGGCTTTCTAGGCAGCAGGATAGCTAATGGTGTGGGGGACTAAGTTTGACCCACTTGTAAATAACTCTGTCACCCAGATATTCTATTTAGCTCAGACAGACTAGCAGTGCCTCTGGTCTCCCACAACAGAGGAATGTTTAGAAGTCCAAGCCCATGACATCTTTGGGACTTCTCAGGGAAGTGGTGGTCACTCAGGTCCTACACATTTCTATCTTTTCCGGTATGTTCCCATACACAAATGACACAGACAGTATTTGTTGGATATGAAGTTTCATTGTACAACTGACTTGTAGGAATTTAGGTGTGAGCCCCAATAACCAAAACAATACGCACAGTTAGAACTGAAATAGTCCGCAGGAGAGTAATACATTGGTACACAGCTATCATGGTGCCTAACAGTTTCTACTCTCCCTCTGCTTGTTCTATATATAGCACAGCATGTTAAGTTTGGAGCTTGGCTGTCTAAATCACAGGGGAGACATCATCCCTCATATCAGAGGAATGGGCTGGGATCTGGTTGTGCATCAGCAGCAAGGCAGGCAGCATCTAGATGTGATTTTCTGTAAACTCCCCCATGCGTGTCTTGGGACGAGGAAGTGAATTTAAAAGACATATGTCATTGTGATGACAAAGTTTCCCTACGCAGGAATGGCAAACCTTAACCCCTACCACATCTATCATCAACGAACCAGACGGTATCCTTGACTGGGGCACAGAGTGAACATGTTCTGGCAAACTCCAGTGCACAAGTAGGCAAAACAGGGTGATTTGACTAATTGCCAACACCTTAGGACTGACTATTTGCTACATTAACTGATAGGAAGGGCAATGAGATTCATTTAGTGCAAAGTGCTCTGAGGCACTTAGATGTGAGCAAATGAGTATAAATACATTCAGGGTAAGATGCACAAAGGCCTCCAGCCTGAGGCTATTGCGCAAAGTATACGTTTCACTTGCCACGCTACACTTTGACTGACTGTGGGTGTTGTGACTGCCCTGCCAGCACACTTGCCTCACAGGCCCTGCACCATACACTTTTTATTCACATTGCATGATCTGTACATGTTAGGTGGCATGACCTATGTATGTCAATGTTAGGATGTGGTATGGATGTAAACATTGTTGATGTTTGTATCTGATGGGGTCTCATGTGTGTCTTACTGGATTGGCCTGTTTATCGTATGAATGTCCTATTTTTTGGTTAGACTGTGCAGATGTGTTTCATTGACCAGTTGCCTGTGTCCCCTCGTCAATGTTGTTGTCTGAGCAGTATGACATTTGTGATGTAGCATTGTTAGGCAGGAACGTGAGGGACCCTGACGTATGCAGCATGTGTGTGTCGTTAGTGCTGTGTGGCTCCTATTGCTGTTTACTTAGGCTTATGTATGTGTCAGTTATGGACATTCGGCATTTAAGTGTACTGGTACCTTTGTCTTATTTCTAGGAGTAGTTGCAGATGTCATCCTCACCCCCTAATTTAGGTATGTATGTTCCAGGGTGGGGTTCCTGCCATTTGGTACTATAGCTGCCCAGAGATGAGAGGGGTTATTGTCAACTGTGGTGGCAGTTAAGTTGCAGTTGTTGTATTTGCTACTGCATTACAGGTAGGGACCTAGTTGATGGGGAATAGTTTGTGCAAAACAAGTGCCTGGATGTGGATTCAGGGTAGTGTCCTTCCCACCTGTCACTGGTTTCCCTTGGCTCTCTTGTTGTAATTACAGGATGTCCCTGTGGGACTGTAGTGGTGGCAGTATTTTGTCGTGCCCCGGCTATGGTCAGTACTGGCCATTCCCCCCTGCCGTGCCCCTTTCCCCATGCCACTTCATATATGTGCTAAGTTACATGCATTGTGTAGTAGGTATCCCCCCCCTGCTTACAGTCCCCATTATTGCATTGTAATTCCCCATGCGACTTACCCTGCATGTGCGTAGTGTCGTGGTAGTCTGCGCTGTCCAGTCCTTGTATCCCTGTGACGATCTCCTCCGGGATGACGGCTGCGACCATCTCCTCCATGTGGTCCAGGGCCTCCTGTTGTGCTGGACTCCCCCCTCCAGTCTGCATTGCTGCCTTCCTGTTCCTGGCCATTTTCTCTTTGGTCCTACGTTTACTTTCATGCCAGCGTTTCTTACACTCGGTGACTGTCCGGTGTTCTTCAGCCACACTGTTTATCTTGTCCACAATTTGTTTCCAGATGGCCTCTCTCCTACTGAGTGGCAATTTTGAGGATATGAAAAGTAGGTGCTGGTGTTCCGTCACCTCTTTCACCAGGATTTCCTGCTCCTCTGCACTGAAGTGACACTTTCTTTTTTTCTTTAACATGTCCTGGTTCCTGTATGCTTCCTCCTGGCTGGTTCCTGGTCTGCTCTCATCCTCCTGGGGTCTGTTGGGGCATCTAGGATCCATTTTGGGTCCCCTCTCCTGTAAGTGCAGTTTTCGCGCAAAAATGTCACGCAATAGCGTGAAAAAACCCGGCGTTTTCACGATTGCGCTGTCGTAAATCGACCCACAGTGATTTGCGTCACTTTTACGTGGGTTTCCCTTACGACAGACCGACGCTGTGTGCGTCACGAAATAATGACTCCCACCTGTTGGTTGCGCCGCCGTACGTCAAAGTATAAATTTGACGCCCGAATGGCGCATCCAAATGGCGTTAGACGGCGCAAATTTTTTTGACGCAAAACTGCGATAGCGCAGTTTTGCATCAAAAAGTATAAATATGGCCCTTAACCTTTAAGTGGTCTGGTACTTCAAACGTGCATGATTTGTGTTATGCGGATGTTCAGGATCTTAAGCATGTTATGCATGTTATATTTGTCCCTCTTTATTTTTAATGAGGAAAAAAATTCTGAAACCCCTCTTTTTCAATTTCAATATATGCTCAGTAGGTGAAGCTCTTGAATTAATGTTTAACCCTCCGAATGAAATTCTGTTTTAGGATTTTTAACTAAATCTATATTGATTGTTTGATAGTATTGGCGGTTTTATACACAGAATGTGTTTATTCAAATGGATTCATGAAGTTTATATATTAAGGCACTGTACAGGAAATGTGCTGTAATACAGCTGAGTGGGCTTCTATATGAATGCACTTTATTTGTAAATAAAATGAATTATAATGTAGTTTTTATTCTATTGATTATGTTTTGTGTCATTTTAATATGTTGTACGTTTTATGTGCACCTCCTAGGAGTTCCAAATCATGAATAAATAAACTTGATGTGTACTGCTAAGTTAATGTACTGTGGGACTCCCATTTAGACGCCTGGAATGATTCAAGCATGTTAAACTATGAAAGATCCAATACTGGAGAAATATGTATATACACACACGCATACACACATATACATTTAACTGTGAGTATATATACATTTGTTAAAAAGGCTTAAAGAGTATGTGTGTATTTTATTATGAAATAGTAACTATACATATTTCTTAAAGAACTATACATATCTAGAATGTAAACATAATCACATCATAAATATTTATCAACACAGGCATATACAGTCCATTGCTTTTTGGATATGGTGGTTATGAAGGAAAAAGCAAACTTGAGTAGGGTTCTGAGGACAAGATAGTTATCCGTGGATCTTATATTTGAGGGTAATGAATTCCACAGTTTGGCTGCTTAAACAGAGAAGGATGTACCACAAAATGTCTTTTTGTTACATGGTGGCGTTTTAAGGCAGGGTGCCAATCTTGAGCGGGGGTGTATTTTTTAATGTATTTGGTTATTTTGTTTCTGATGAAAAGCGGTCCTGTTCCATGTTTAACTTTGTGGGTGATACAAAGCAGCACGGTAACAAATGCAGTGCACTCAAGGAAGGGACGATGTGGGCTTGTGGCTTTACATGTAAGAGTAGCCTGGCAGCTGAGTTCTGAATATGTCGTAGTTTTTTCATAGTAGATAGAGATGAACCATGGTAGAGGCTACTGGCTAGACAGAACAAGAGAGAGAGAGAGTAGCCTGCACCTTGTGTGGAAATCCGGGGTGGGGAAGATGTGTCGCACAGCCTTGAAGGTGATGAAGCATGATCGTGCTAATCTGTCCACTTGGGTATTCATTGTTAACTTGGAGTCCATGGTAATTCAAAAGTTTTTAACTTTCTTAGATACCTGAGGAGGTGATCCCAGATCGTCAGGCCAGGTGCACAGTGGGTCATCATTTTTCCAGCCTCCACATGTGAGTATTTCCATTGTGGAAGCATTCAGTTTGAGATGGCTCCAAGTCATCCACTGATCAACGGCTCTGAAGCAACTGAAGATTTGTGGCTTTCAATGTCTTTGGGGCATACAAATTTAAGGAGTATTTGTATGTTATCTGAATAGTTGTAGCCTGTGAGTTGAAAATCATTGATCACTTCTGATAATGACATCATGTAGATGTTGAAAAGCATAGGTGAGATTATTGATCCATCCTTGAGGATCCTCTGCTTTTGTGAGGCAGGGTTTGAAAGAGAAGTGGGGAGAATAGATATAAGTTCTGTTTTGAAAGGTAGGATGTAATCCCCTTGAGAGTAGTCCCTTCTATGCCAGCTTTATGGGGTCTGAATTAGGGTGTCATAGTCAACAATATCAAAGGCAGCTGAGAGGTCCAAAAGAAATAGTGCAGCAACTCCTTTGCGGTTGACTGTTTCAAGATCATCGCAGATTGCTATGAGTGCAGATTCAGTGCCTCTTCCTGGGCGGAATCCATGAGCTCTAACAAACTGATGTGTAAAAGATGCACCTATGGGGACTACTGATTCTCACAAGAGGTGGTTCACAAGTTCTCCACCATATACCAGAAGCACTCTTGATAGTCAGCTTACCTACTGATTGTTGCTCCCAAAAGCATTTGAGTTTCTAGAGGCGAACTTTAGACATTGATGGTGAAAACAAACTGGAGTAAAATGATAACTGTCTGCTCTGTGTGGATGAAATGCAGAGGCTGAGTCACCCCCTTCGTTAGTCAGTCATCTAGCTACGGATATATATGAATCTTGCTGCACTGAAAATACACCGCCACCACCACCACATCTAGGTATTTGGTATGCACTTATGGGGCTGCAGTGTTCTCGAAAGGCAGGACTGTGGAGTAATGTACTCCACTTTCCAAAAACCTCAGAAACTGATGATGAGCTAGATGTACTGGAACATACAAAAAGGCGTCCTAGAAGTCTTATTGCCATGTAGTCACCTTTTTGTCTCATCAGTGGAATGTCCTGCTGATTGGCTGTTGTTTCGAAAGGTTCTGACATGCTGCAACACTTGAACCTCGACTTTAGAGGACAAAAACATTATTTTCGCTTTTAAATGAGGAAGTACATGGAGTACACCTCTTCCTTGCTGATGTGTAAACACTATCGCTATCCTGTCTTTCAAAAAAGTAAGGCCTTCACTGCTTCCAACAATAGGTTGAGAAGATCCACGCTGAATTACGTCTGTGCTGAAGGGTGTATTTACGCCAACAAAAGGCTGAATCCTGAAATCAGCTGCCAGGCAGGATGGCACAGGAGAATGTTGGTGGTGACTTGCATGGCATTTGTGTCCACAGCATCCAAGATAAAGCTAAGGTGGTCACTGGAAAGTAGTTTCACTTCCCCAAAATCACCTGTGCCTTTTCATTCAATGAGGACCAAGTAGGTGTTGCAACAGTTCTTCCATCTCTCCATTTTGGTGCCCATTACACAGTAGTAAGGGCCCAATGAGTTGGCAATGAACCAACGTGTTGCTGGCTTACTACCAGCTGCTTTCCATCACTGTTAATGTTCTTTTTATTTTTTATCTGTAGGCATGCCTTGCATGAAAGTGATTTGTCTGGCTGAGTCTACTATCCAAGAATCTAAAGCTACCTGGCTTTGGAAGGAGAGGGGCTTGATGTGCAGATTAGAATTTTGTCTCAACTCTCAGTGTCCCCACCTTGTAATGGGTCAGCAGGTAAGTCTCCTTCACAATCAGAAGAATTATGTTGAAGTGGGGAGTGGGGAGGGTTTGGAAGTGTAATGGCAACACCTCCCTTTTCTTAGGAATAGCAAAGTCCTGATCTTTGAAATGGCTTCTTTGAAAGTAGGCATATCTCTTGTGATAAAGTACATGGAGACTGGGCAACAATATGCAGACTGTCAAGATCAATATATTTAATGTGCTGCAGATAGTCTAGCTGTGAAATTTGAGAGACATCGCTGCCATTATGCTGTTTCCAATGATTGTCTAAACTTCTTTAAAAATTGCAGTTTAGTTCGGTTACCTTTTTAAAAATGCAATAAATTATTTTCTGCTTAAAACAAAGCACTGTTAGCTGCATAATGCTTCATTTGGCCAGAGCCTGGCACCCCTGCCCCCGATCACTTGAGGCCCTCCAATTTGAAGACCACCTACTCTGCATCGAGACTCCTCTTTGGCCAAATCCTGTTTTTCATGCCTGAGGCATTGTAGGAAGGGGGAGGGGCAGGGAGAGGATGAGAACATATAGGAAGGAGTGTGCCCTCTGTGCTTGAAAGGGAATTGGATGCTTTGTAGCCAATTCACAAATTCATTTTAGAGTACATAAAGAACAAGTTACTTACCTTCGGTAACCCCTTATCTGCTAGAGACTTTATCTAGCTGAAGATTCCTTACTTTATGTTAGAAATAGGGACTCCAGTTGGCAGTCGGTTTGCACCCTGTCCAAGTAGGGACCCTCAGTCTAGTCAGGATTAGGGAGATACCCGCTCAGATAAACCCTGCTCACCCCCTTGGTAGCTTGGCACAAGCAGTCAGGCTTATCTCAGAAGCAATGTGTAAAGCATTTGCGCATAACACACAGTAATAAGTGAAAACACTACAAAAGGACATCACACGAGTTTTAGAAAAATAGCCAATATTTATCTGTGTAAAACAAGACCAAAACAATACAAATTCAACATGCAGTGTTAAAGATATGAATTTTGCAGGATTTACTCAAAAATACAGTTCCTTGAAGTCAATAGCTCCATCTGGGGCTACCACAGCATCATGATCAACAAAACCAACAGTTCAGGCTGGCCGTGGCGTCGCAGGCCAGCTACGGTGTAGGGGAGACCTGCAAACAGTACCTTTGGAATTGCAGGGCGTCGTGATCCTCACGGTGAGCTCGCAGTGTCGGTTCTGGAGTCGGTGCGGGGGTCGTCAGGCCCTTGAAGTCACACGCGTCGCAGATCGAATTCCGGGCTGATGAAGTCAGGAGCGCTGGCGTGGATGGCATCAGGGCTGCGGTGCGAAGTGGGACAATGCAACATGCGGTTCTCACAGGTCACGGTGCAGGCAGCGGCTCGGTGACAGCGTCCAGTAGCATCGGTGAGACCAGGGCTGCGGTGCGAAGCGGGGCGGTGCGACGTGCGGTGTCACCAGATCATGGTGCATGCAGCGGCATCTTCGTTCCTGAACTGATGTTGTCGGTAGGCCCAAGTCGGCTGTGTGAGACGGGACGGTGCTTCGTGACCGCTCACAAGCGGTGTCCACAGGCCACGGTGCAGGCAGGGATGCCTGGTGATGACACTGGAGTCAATGGTACTGGCGTCGGTGGATGGGGCTGTGGTGCGGGACAGTGCTTCGTGTACCTCACTAGCAGTGTCCACAGGCCACGGTGCAGGCAGCTGTGCCAGTATCAGCAGGAGCGGTGCCGTCGGGGATGCCCAGGGTGCAGTGTGAGCAGGCGACGCCAGAGTGCGGGACCCACAGGTCATGCTGCGAGCAGCTGCTCGGTGAAGTCATCCGATGACGGTGTCGGTGAGACGAGGGTCGCGGTGCGGGGCAGTGCCGCTCCGTGCCGTGTCAACAGGTGGCGGTGCAGGCCAGCGGCGTCGTTGACAGCGTTGCAGTGGTTTTTCTCCTTGAACAGCACAAAACACACAATTTCCAGTGCTGTTGGAAGAGGAAACTGAAGTCTTTGATATTCCTGAGACTTCCAACAGGAGTCAAGCTCTACTCCAAGCCCTTTGAGAACTTTCTCATGCAGGACACCCAGCAAAGTTCACACTTTTTAAGCAGAAGCAGCAACTTCAGGCCAGTCCAGCAAAGCAACACAGCAAAGGGACAGTACTCCTCCTCCAGCTCTTCATCTCTTCTCCTGGGCAGAGGTCCCTCTTGATTCCAGAAAGATTCTAAAAGTCTGGTGTTTTGGGTCCACTACTTATACCCAGTTCTGCCTTTGAAGTAGGCATACAACTCAAAGGGAAGTCTCTGTCATTCACAGGATCCTGCCTTGCCAAGGCCTGGCCCCAGACATACTCCAGGGGGTCAGAAACTGCATTGTGTGAGGGCATGCACAGCCCTTTCAGGTGTAAGTGACCACTCCTCCCTCCACTATAGCCCAGGTGGCTCATCAGGATATGCAGGCTACACCCCAGCTCCCTTTGTGTCACTGTCTAGAGGAGAGGTGTGAACAGCCCAACTGTTGAACTGACCCAGACGAGGAATCCACAAACAGGCAGTCACAGAATGGCTTAAGCAAGAAAGTTCATACTTTCTAAAAGTGGCATTTTCAAACTCACAATCTAAAAACCAACTTCACTAAAAGATGTATTTTTAAATTGTGAGTTTAGAGACCCGAAACTCCATAGTTCTATCTGCCCTCAAATTGAATCTGCACTTTAAAGTTATTTAAAGGCAGCCCCCATGTTTACCTATGAGGGAGATAGGCCTTGCAACAGTGAAACCCGAATTTGGCAGTATTTCACTGTTAGGACATGTAAAACACACCAGTACATGTCCTACCTTTTAAGTACACTGCACCCTGCCCATGGGGCAACCCAGGGCCCATCTTAGGGGTGCCTTACATGTACCAAAAGGGAAGGTTTGGGCCTGGCAAGTGGGTACATTTGCCAGGTCGAATTGGCAGTTTAAAACTACAGACACTGCAGTGGCAGGACTGAGCCATGTTTACAGGGATACTAATGTGGGTGGCACAAACAGTGCTGCAGGCCCACTAGTAGCATTTGATTTACAGGCCCTAGGCATCTCTAGTGCACTTTACTAGGGACTTACTAGTAATTCAAATATGTCAATCAGGAATAAACCAATCAACAATACAATTTACACAGAAAGCATATGCACTCTAGCACTGCTTAGCAGTGGTAAAGTGCCCGGAGTCCTAACGCCAACAAAAATTGGTCAGAAAAATTAGGAGAAAGGAGGCAAAATGATTGGAGATGACCCTGCAAAAAGGGCCCGGTGCAACACTTTAGAATCTCCCCCAGTTATCAGACTAGAACTGGAAAATCTACAACTGTACATCTGCACGTTGGTAGATGATGATCAGCTCTGCGTCCGCTATGCCAGAAGTGATGTGTGCAGTGCCTGTAGAGCCACAACCCCAGTGCACAAACCTCTTTTTTTTCAGGACATTTCCTCTTCAGAAGCAGAGCCACATCAGAAGGCTGATGGACCAGTATGCAGACACCAAGGGTCCACAGGGATCTTTTTTTGAGATACAAAAAAACACATTCGCAGAAGCAGGGAGGATGGGAGCTTTGGTAAGGAATCTCCTGCTAGATTTAGTTTCTATCAGTTAAGGTGCTACCAAAGGTAACCTGTTCATCTGATAGAGACTTCTAGCCAGATTCCTTACCTAAGATATTCCCAAGCAATGGGCCTGTGAACAAATTCAGACCAAGAAGTCCTGGGGAACCAAACGGGTAAAGTGACTGTTGCAACAGACCTGATTGTCAAAGCAGTTATGTTTAGTAAACGAGTGCACGTTGCAGCATGACAAATGTCAATGATGGGTACTCCACAAGCTAATTCAGAGGTTGCAACCATGGCTTTGGTATAAAGAGCCTGCAAGCCCGGAGGTGGTTGCATTCTGACTAGTCCGTAGCAGATTTTAATGCAAAGCACAATCCATTTGGAGATGGTCTGCATCTGCACAGCTTTCCCTTTCTTTGCTCCAGTGAACCGAATAATGAGTTGATAGTCCACCTGGTGTTCTGAGGTGCGATCGACACAGAATGACAGCGCTCTTGGTGGGTCATATCTTGGAGTTTCTCTTTCTTAAAAGAGTGGAGCAGTGCAAAGAAGGTTGGCAGGGTGGTGTGCAATCGCTATAGAACGACAATGCCCTCTTGGGGCCTGGCAGTGGGGTCTCTCCTCCTCGGAAGGGTGGGGCAGAGTAAACAAGTTTGGCAGTGTGGTACTTTGGCCGATGTGGAAAGGTGTAACCACTTTTGATAGGAAAAAGGCACAGGTGCAGAGAACCAGTTTGCCTGGAAAATAAATCGGTGTCTGGAGGGTGCACAGAAAGCACTTGAAACTTGCTAACCATCTTAGCCAATGTAACGGCCACTAAGAAGCCCATTTTGATTGTTAAGAGATGTAAAGGGAAAATACACATAGGTTTGAAGGGTGAACACATCAAAAATGTTAAAAGCAAATTAAGGTCTCATAAGGGCATACTGAAGGGTTTAGGAGTAAACGTGCTAAAGTCCTTTCGGTAAAGAGGACACAACTGGTGAAGGCCGATCAGGCAACAATAAGAAAGCTCATACGGCCAAAAGATTTCTTTTAACTGTCCCTAAAGCAAAGCATTTTTGGACTAAAGCTCAAACAAACAACCATACCTTGGACTAAGGTACAGAGAGAAGCTCAATATGCTTAGCAGAGCACCAAGTTTCAAACGTGTCCCAATGGCAGGCACATTCGGTCTTTGTTGATGAAATGCCTGGCTACCAGAATGACTATAAAGATTTCCGAAAAAAATCAAAAACTGTCAGATGCCGCCGCCCAAACTCCATGCACGAAGGCAGAACATCCACAGGTTCAGAATCCTGCCCTGTTGCTGTGACAGGCATTCCTCCTAAAGAGGAAGCCTGATTGGTTCCTGATTGGAGGACTAATGCTCATGCTCAGGAGTTTGGGATAGCATACTGTTCAAGTCCAATCTGGAGCCAAAAGGATGACGGGCCCACTTGCTCTTGATCTTCTAGGACTCTGAGCAGAAGTTGTATCGGCAGAAGACGTACAGAAGTCCCAAGGTCCACTTGAGGAGGAATGTATCTCTGAGCGACATTAGCCCTGGGAACTCCAATGAGCAGGAGAGTTGACATTGCACATTCTCTGCAGCAGCTAACAGATCAACCCAAGGTTTGCCATATTCGTGGAAGAGGCCTCAGGCCACCTCTGTGTAACTGTCACTCGTGATATGATAGGCTCTGGCAGCTGAGCTCTTCAGCCCTGGTTGATGACTTATTGGGGCAAGCCTGCTTTTAACAGCCAGTCATTGAGGTAGGAGAAGACTCGGACCTCTGACCAGTGACTAATACCATCACTTTCGTGAACCCCCGAGGGGCACTCCATGCTCCACTAAGAGCACGCTAAAGAGGCTTGGCAATTGGGGATGCAGAAGTGGACTGGGCAGTCCATTTATCTAGACCACTAGGGTGCTGAGCACCACTGTCTCCACTGTGAAACTAAAAGTCACTGTGTAGGGGTTGGATTTGCTGCTGGCATGGTGAACCTCTGCTGAAGCTGCAAAAGAAACTGGGTTATGTTGTCGCGTGGGCTCTCATTATTCTAAATGAGACTACTGGATTTCTAGGTAGCAGGATCTATAACGGTGTGGGGGACTGAGTCTGACCCACGTGTAAAGAACTCTGTCACCCTAAATCCGTTTTTTGCTCCGGCTAACTAGCAGTGCCTCATTTCTCCCATGTGGAAGGAATGATTTGGCAGCCGAGCGCATGACATCTTTGGAACTTCTCAGGGAAGTCGTGGTTACTCAGATCCAAACCAACTCTCTTATTTCCAATATGATCTCATATACAAATGACAAAGACAGTATAAGTTTTATATAATGTTTTTAATAAAACAACTGTATTTTAGATATTAAGGCGTGAGCCGCAATAACCAGAACGATACAACACAGTAGGATTGAAATAGTCACCAGGAGAGTAAAACATAAGAACAAAGCTATCATATTGTCTAACAGTTTCTACTCTCCCTCTGCTTGTTCTATTTAGAGCACAGCATGTTAAGCTTCTAGCTTGCCTATTAGAATCACTATGGAGACATCAGCCCTCATACCTGAGCAAAGACCTGTGATCTTGGTTCAGCATCTGCAACGAGGCAGTCAGCGTCTAGTTGTGGTTCCCTGGTCGGAATCTCCCTCTTGCGTGTATTGGGACAAGGAAGTGATTTTATAACTAACATGTCATCGTGATCACAAAATGTCCCTACGCAGGAATGCCAAGTCTAAACTCCTACCACGTCTATCGGCAATGTACCAGACTGTATCCTTGACTGAAGCACAGAGTAAATATGTTATGGAGAACTCCGGTGCTGAAGTAGGCAAAACAGTGTGATATGAATAAAAAACAACACCGTAGAACTGGCTATTTGAAAAATAACAGTACGAACCCTAATAAAAAGTATGTAGAGCAAAGTGCACAGAGGCTCTAAGCTGTCAGCAAATGAATAAAATATATTCAGGGCAAAGTGCACAAAGGCCTAAAGCCTGAAGCTAAAGCGCAATGAATATGTAAAACTAACCACACTACACCCTCCCCTTGTCGGTAGCAAGTGGTTCCAATAATATAAAAGGATACCCCAAATATAAACAATACCTAAAACAATTATTTCGACAAGGTGAGAAGACAACAAAGTCATAAATTTAGGTAACATGTGATCATAAAGACAAATTCAATATAGTGTCAATTTCGTAAAAATCCAATCGTCAGATAGAAGCAATAGAACGCAGGAGTTCCTCCACTTCGATATATGTCAATATCGGAAGATCCACGCCACAAAGTACCATGGAGCAGGTGTGATCCAAAGACCCAAAACCATTCAGGGCGGCCACCCGTGCAGGGCCTATGAAAGAGACAATACCATCTTCCTCCAGGAAGGGAATCTCATAAACTGCCTAACGAAGCAAGCGCATCCGTAGTGCACAAGTCTGGGAATGAGCCCTAATCGGGAACATCAACAGATCAGTATCGACCATTGGAGGGCGCTGCAATGAGAGACAGAGAGACAGTGCATGTTCAAACGAGCACCAAAGGCATCGAAACACGGGTTGCACACAATCCAAAACCGGTCTGAATGACAGAGACCAGTCACACTCCAAATGTCCCAGGAGTGTCGCTCCAAAATGCTGCATCATGCGTTCACGACACAGCTGCGCTGACGGGAGCAGCAATACAGGATCTCGTCGTGACGGGACAGCCATTGCGAAAAAATAGCAACAACAGCAAGACTCCAGCCAATAAAGCCAAAGTAATCGGGAAACCCCCAAAAATGCTTCCGAAAATAGAATGTATAGCCGAAGGTATCAAACCAAATATGGAAGAGAAGGTATGAGCAAAACCAACACCAACGACTTTGAAAAAATGTGCAATACCAGCAGTGCTGGATGCATTAAATATACGTCTCACAAGTTCACCGAAGTGATTTGGAAAGTTAGTATTCAAAAGGGACTGTATCTCCGCCGATGACCTTGCCACCTGAAGTGCGTAGGTCTCGCTAGCAGATGTAAGGGCCACATGCTTTTGAAACAATAAAGCTTTTAGCCGACTCAACTTGTCGAAATCAACCTTGGAAGTAGCAATATGAGGCCAGATGTCCGCTACTTCCCTAAATTGAGTGGGGGGAAACAACACATTCCCGCAGCACGTAACGGCCTTGTTGACAACGACGATGTAAACTATTCCGGCACGCATGCCACAGCAGCGTTCGCTGTTAAGAACAATGTAACTGCCGTTAGAAAGCACCTGGAAAGTGTTTTTAATAACCGGGACTGGAACTCCCTTCAGATAACAAGCTAAGTTAGCAATCGAAGCGTTACACGCCCCGTGCAAGGACAGCTGTTTACAAACCATTGAATGGCTGACAGAAGCTTCGCATTCGCTGCCGCTAAGAAAAACCTCCTTCAAACCATTAACACATCTGTACTGAAAGGGAAGCTCCCACACCTCGTGTATGTAACTGTCTCCCAATAGTTCATATCTACCCACCGGAATGTGCTTCAAACAAGAAGTAAATTGCAAAGTAGAGATAGGCAAATTAATAACCCCATGAATCAACCATTCAGCTGACGGAATCTCAGCTACCGTGAAAGGCAGTTTCTCTAATTTCTCAATATTTAACATAACATATGTCGCTTCCTTTTTAGCCATCAGTTGTTGTTGACGAGTCAAATTAAAAGAGATAAAGATCTCTCTGGCACGAACGTGCTGCCATGGAACGCGACCCGCCTTCAAGGTCTGAAGAGTCCAACCCAGCTGCATGATGGACCGCGTCTGACTCTGCCCATGATATAAAGAAGACATGTCCGATTTAATAATGTCAATGGCAGAGGAAACAATGCTGTCAATCGTCTAAACACGGTCAGAAAGGGTATGCATGCCATTATCAACAACAGACAAAGGTGGTCATTCTGACCCCGGCGGTCTCAGACCGCCGGGGCCAGGGTCGGCAGGAGCACTGGCGACAGACCGGCGGTGCCCCGCAGGGCATTCTGACCGCGGCGGTTCGGCCGCGGTCAGACAAGGAAAACCGGCGGTCTCCCGCCGGTTTTCCGCTGCCCTACAGAATCCTCCATGGCTGCGGAGCACGCTCCGCAGCCATGGGGATTCTGACATCCCCTACCGCCATCCTGTTCCTGGCGGGTCTCCCGCCAGGAACAGGATGGCGGTAGGGGGTGCCGCGGGGCCCCCGTAAGAGGGCCCCACAAAGTATTTCAGTGTCTGCTATGCAGACACTGAAATACGCGACGGGTGCCACTGCACCCGTCGCACCTTCCCACTACGTCGGCTCAATTCTGAGCCGGCGTCCTCGTGGGAAGGTTGATTTGCCCTGGGCTGGCGGGCGGCCTTTTGGCGGCCGCCCGCCAGCCCAGGGCAAATCCCAAAATACCCTCAGCGGTATTTTGGTGGGGGAACTTCGGCGGGCGGCCTCCGCCGCCCGCCGATGTTAGAATCACCCCCAAAGTCTGCATCAGATTTTCCTGATCAATCTGCCTCAACCGGGCTGCCGCCTCTTGTTGTGAAAGCTTCCAAATCTCATTATAAACCTCGTATAAGAACCTTTTCTTCCGTGGTACTTTGGGACCTGACAAAAAATCTTGTAAATCAGTATCATTAGACAGTAACGTGAGATGTGACTTAACTGCATCCAGCGTGGATGACTTCAACCATTGCTGACAAAGCTTCCCCACACTGTATGTAGTTATAATATCAGCATGTTCTGGTGATACGTAACGAGGGTCTGCCCTACTAGTCCTGAACCCCCCTGAAGAGGTGACAAAACGTTGATGACACACATTAGTGTCTACAGGCCATAATAACCACCCGCCTGGATGTAACGATGAAGTGTTAAGCGTACCATTCTGGACCCAATGTGTAAAGTCACTAAAAGTAGCATTCACATAGTGCTGCCAATTTTTTAATTTAGAAGGGACAGGTATGCTAGGCAAAGTCAACTCCCTAATTGTCGCTAAGCCCAAACAGCTAGTCTGTTGTACTGTGTCATTGAGGAAAATCATCTGCACAGAGATAATACATGCTCTAAATAATGTGTCCCTGCCTTGCATTTGCCAATTTTTCGAACCCCAAACACTTTTCAAGTCAACAGTTTTAAACCAGTATTCATATCCCTCGACCGAAAGTTTAGATACGAACAAATTGGAATACAGTAATTTAGTATCGGTCAATAACATTTGCTTATTAGAATACGGTGCAACTTTAAAATAGTAGGACTTAGCATTACGTTGATCATGCCCAGAAAAATATGCAAATTTATCATAATACGTTTTCGAACTCCCTTGTGTGTTCCCATTGCACATAATTAAACATGGGCTTAGGGCTACTAGCTTTATGAATAAAGTGGTGTCCATAATAGTTGTAACAAAACATGTCACCATGATTATCTCTAAACTGGTAAGCATCATCATCGTCATAGACAGTATAATATTGCAAATCCGTTAGCATAGAATCTACTGTCTTCACATCCCAATCATCAGAAACAATGCCAGGTATAACAATATCATTCATTGATAATTTGAGGACATACGGTATTTGAATCAATTCAGTGGGACCATATATATCAAACATTACTTTATCCCACACAATTCCATCCGGAACTGGTATTGCAGAAATGTTTACAGTGGACAAGTCTCTTCGAACCATATGAGACGAAAAATGCGGTTTTAACACAGTCTCCACGTGCTCAATGTCAGATCGATCAGGAAGAAAATGACCATGTATTATCAGAAAAAAAGTAACCACAAATCCCAACCATAATAAAAGAGTCATCACGGCCAAAAACAGCCAAAAATAGTTCCAAGGAAAAACAAAATATGTGCGTTTAAGCCAACCCAGCAGCCGTCGTGGACCGTGGACAGAAGACATCGAGGACGAGGAGCCGGACACATCATTATCAGCGTCGTTGAAGCAGCCAGAAGCAGTTCTAGCAAAAGGTGCAACTGTGAACAAAGAAGCAGGTGGAGGCTCTCGCCGTGGCACGCTATAAACCACATGTTCAGAAACATCAGTAGAACGTACAGCAATTTGATCAAAAGATTCCATATTAATCGCCGTGGGTGGAACAATCGCAAGATCATCATCCACCCTCCCCAAGCTCGGAGAGGAAACAGTGTCGGTGAAAATCACCTGCAGCGGGACTTCTTCCCCAGTAGTGAGAGGGATTCCGGAACTACTGGGTGTCCCTCTTGGTCTGCTGTGCAGAATCGGCCACATGTTGTAACTTGACATTATCAATGGAAACAAAGCGATTTCCTTTGGCCCCTCGCAGCGGCGGTAAAATCACAGTTCTCGTGCCGCTCACCCCCAACACAGGGACAGGTTCTCGATAAGAAGGACCAAATTATTTTTTAACTGCAACCTTTTCACGCACTAGATCCCCAATCCTGGGTATCCAACAAGTAGGTGTTACTGGCTCATCCTTAATTCCTGAGTAGGCAGCACTGGCAGAAGAGTTATCTTCACGGAATTGTTGTAAATCCTGCAAAACAGTGACACGATCATTTATGTCAAAGGGCGTATCTGCCGCCTCCACACCAGGACCATCTAGATCAGGAACATACATTCGTGTTCCAAACAGGCACTCATATGAAGTACGACCCCCCAGTGACCTTCTAGGCAAGTTATTAAGTGCTCTCTGTACTCCATATAGGTGGGCTAGCCAACCACGACCCGTACCTATAACTCTGGCCGTTAAGGACTGCTTTAAATCACGATTTAAATGCTCCACAACAGAATTTCCCTCAGGATGAAATGGAGACGAGAATTGGAGTTGGACCCCCAACGAAGCCATGGTGTCCCTGAATGCCTTAGAGGCAAAAGCAGGGCCCTGGTCCGAATGAAAAGCCGCAACTGCAAATATATCGACAAAGATGCGCAAATCTTTAATAACAGTTCGAGCGTCAGCCGAGCGTTGTGGCCATACCCACACAAATCTGGAGCACGAATCTACAGCAACCAATATATATTTGTATGCACTATCTGGTGTCAGCGGACCACAATGATCCAAGTACACACACTGTAATGGTCTATTTGAAATCAGAAGGGGCGTCTGCTGCGGGCGTCTAGCCGACGATGCTTTAATTTGTTGACAAACGTCACAACAAAGGACATATTTCTTTGTCTCTTTATAGAGACCAGGCCACCAGTAACGAGCCTGTAAAAGTGAAATCGTGGCAGCCACCCCAGCATGTGCAGAAGCCACCCCCTCATGTGCTGCAGAAATCAATCGAGGTCTCTCAATTTTATTGGGAATTTCACATACACCAATGCCTGGAATTGTAACAGTAGCATTCAGCGCACCATTCAAGCAGTAACTATATTTTGAAGGAAATCATTTAGGAAAGGGCGTGCCATCAACCGTAGCCTTTATGGCAGCCAAAATTTCTGTGTCTGGTTTGGAACTCGAATGAGTCACTGCGGCCACAGTGGCGACAGCCACCGCCGATTTCGCGGCTTCATCAGCCAAAGTATTCCCAGCAACGTGTATTCCAACACGCTGGTGTCCAAGTGTATGCACAACATGGACTTTAGGAAGCGTTTCCTTCAGATCCGCAACCTTACCCCACAACATTTTATGTTTAAAGGTGTTGCCTTTAGAATCTCTGAACCCATTCATCTTCCAATAGTGTAGATATTCGTTGAAAGACTGCACACAGTAGTAGGAGTCACAGACCAGCAAGGTTAAAAGCGCTGGATCCGCGTGCTCCAACGCTAACAATAGAGCTTTGAGCTCAGCCAGCTGTGCCGTGCAATCTCCCAAGGTTTTAGTATAAGTATGTCGGGGGCAGAACACGTCCCCCTCCATAGTGCCGCTCACCACCGTACATGCAGCAGAATACTGTTGTTTAGTCCCAACCGCTGGTTGCGCAGAGCCATCGGTATACATGACCACCTGATATTGGTCAATAGGCAACGTACCAGCAGGAACAGGGTATTCCATTTCATATTGAAGAAATTCTTGAGTCTGCAGTTTAGGGTCAAATATGTAATCTACATCAGTGGCTGTCAAAGACGTAGCCCATTGTATCCATCGCGGGTGCAAAGCTTTCGAATTTGGAACACTCGCTTTTGTAACTGCCTCTAAGGCCGGAATTGGGGAAACGACAACGATGCGTTGACCCTGGGCCAGTGGTCTTTCTTTAATAACAGCCATCTGTACTGCAGTGAGAATTTTCGCAGTCTGTGCAAAACGTTGTTCTGCAGCAGAATACAAGTGAGACTTGTATGCAATCGGGACTGTCTCCCCCTCATTAAAGGTGACATAAGTAAACCCAACAGCCCCAGGTATCACCCTGATGACTAAATGTGTCTTATTGTCCCGTGTGTGTAAGTGTTTAACTGCTAAGAGATCACTTTGTAATTCTCGTAGTATGTGTGTATGTTCAATCGTCCAAAATCTACTCGAAAAATTCGGGCGAATCAACTCGTATAAGGGTTTTATACTCGTCGCATATTCAGGAATGTAAGTTCTGCCAAAATTCAGAAACCCCAACAATGACTGGAGCTTCCGAACCGTATTAGGAGGCTGCAATAAAGCACATTTCTCAAAAAAATGTGGCGCTAAGCTCTTGCCCTCACTCGACAACTCATATCCCAGGAAAATGACGCTGAGGAAGGCAATCTTTGATTTCTTAAAATTAAACTTATAGCCAATATCAGCAAACCCCACAACAATGCGTGATACACGCCTTAGATGTTGCAGAATCTCATCATCCATCAGATATATGTCATCAACATATGACAACGCTTCAGGGTCGAACTCATGCAGCATTTCAGTGACACGAGCTGAAAACAGTCCTGGGCTATTCTTATACCGCAGAGGCAAACGACAAAAAAATGTCTGAGAGCCAAACGCACTGAAACAGGTATAGTCCCGACTCTCGGGCGCTATATTCTGGCAGAAAAATCCATTCGAGATATCTAATGTTGTCTTGTATTTTTTACGCACTATATTATTCATAAGCGCTGCGCTGTGTGAATTCTGTATTGCATTTGTGCGTGTATGACTATTCAAATGTCGGTAATCCACCACTATCCTATATGAATGGTCCGGTTTAGCAACCGGAAACAAGGGATTATTCATCGGCGAGACACAGGGCTCAATTACACCCTGATACTCCAATTGTGTAAGAATTTTCCTAACCGATGCCCTTGCTTCAAATTTGATAGTATACTGCGGTTGTGGCTGAGGTTCGCCCTTTATCGGAATTACATGATAAGGTGATTGTCTGTCCCACCCCACGTTATTCCTATACAAGGCGGGAGCCTGTGCTAGAGCCCATGATTTACTATAGGACTCCGCTACTTCTCTCGGAACAAGTGGTGAGAAGGAAGGTGTAATAACCTCCTCCCCAACCGGACAGTCGCAAACAAAGTCAGGTGGCCAATCCTGTTCGGCCAGCAGAACATCATATGATTTTACCACATGGTCCCAAAAAATGGCGTTTATAATACGGTCAATGTCCCCTTCCAATCGCAGAGTCACTTCATATACTCTATCAGGATCAGAGACTCGCATATCCGCCGTCTCGACTTGTATGAAGTCATCAGTTGCTTTCACCTCCAGATGCTCTAGAAGACTCCGGCGAACTATTGTGACCTCTGCCGCGCTGTCTAACAGTGCTAACGCCCATGTCTTGTTCGTCAAGAGAACTCTCTTCTTGAGCATCATGTCTAACTGAGACTGCTGCCACTTTCTTCTTTTTAAATTGCTGTTTTTGTTGCAGCGGTTTCTCTTCTTGTTTAATAGAAACCTCCGCTGAGCGTTGTGAATCCTGTCTCGGTTTCACGTACTCCGTCCTCCGCTCTGACCGCCCACCTCTCTCACTTCTCTTTTCCGAGGAGTCCTGAAAGGAACGAGATTGGCGTGTATCAGTATATTGATATCTATCAGGCGTCTTCAAAGTATCTCTATTCCTGAGATTATACTTATTCTGTGGGGTCTCCGGTTGCGGAGACTGCCCACCATCTTTCTTAGGTGTTTGCTGTTTCTTTTCCCAGCGCTTTTTCGAACCCTCAGGTTGTTGCTGTTTAGCATTATCTTTATTATTTTTACCCTGTAACTGGGGTTTTTGTGGTCTAGCCCCTAGGCTATCACGACCAATACTAGAATATGTTTCCGCTATTATTCTCGGAAGCTCCCGCTCCTGATTAAGCAGCGGAACATCCCGAAGACGCATTCACACTGCTAGTGCTACTGCCTCTCCTTTGAGATTACTCAAAATAATAGAAGAAACTGTGGCAAAATTGCCCAGCAACTGCATGCCCAAATCTAAGGCAGGGGCAGCCCCATATTCATCTTGAATCTGTTTAAGCACGTCCGGTAAATTAGCTAATGTTGGTGTACCGTGTGCCGTAGTGTAGAGCGCGGCAAACACCGTGCCCCAGGTATTACAAAGGTTCACCGGAGGAACCATCCCATACGGCAAACACATCGTCAAAATTCTATGTTTATCCTGAGGTCCCGTATGGGGAAATACTGCTTCCAGCGTATACATTTTTTGCGCCAGCCAAAATGGAGTCTCCTCTCGTTTAGCCGGTACTTTACCCATAACAGAGTGTACAGTGGGCGGATTAATACCCGGAACCACTGCCTGTGGGTGCGCTGGAGCAGCACGCGCTGCGTTTGTATTTAGTGTCTGCATTACAAACTGAACTAATCGTCTATAGGTAGCCGTTAAGTCTGTATATAAACGACGCACTTCAACCACTGCCAATTGAGCAACCGCAGGATGAGGTGTGTATGTAGCCAATAAAGGCCAGGTAGGACCATCATTACTCAGCGGACCTAACCTAACCTGTGCTACTGTGTGTGGGAGGGCGCCATCAAGCCAATTATGGTGTTCTTGATAAGATAGAGGTATTTCTAAATAAGCGTAAGCCCTGTATTGTCCAGGGACATTCGCAACAGTGTATTCGTGAAAAGTATTTGTTCCCCCATCCACTGCTGGAAATCCGACCCAAGAATAAAAATGTTCCGTTCTATAGGCTGCATGGGCGTCCACCACAAAAGTGACTGGACCCCCCTGGACTGTCAGTCCATGTGTCAACAGATGTCCCGTGAGCGGGTGACGCATATTAATTGCTATATTCACTACATTAGGATTCGCCATTTTATAAAAAATAGCTCCAGGTCAGAGAAGGCACACCAATATCGGGGTTTTCCTTTCAAAGTTCAAGCTTGAACAACCAACCACTAAGCAATAGGAAGCACCTATGCCGTGGCGGCGGAAACCCTCAGCTCCACGGACGTCTCCGTATACGGAACCGAGGAGTCAAAATATATATGAGACCAAGAGAGTCAGTCGGACCTAATCATTAGAGCCAGACCAAACGTTGGCGGCGCCATGTCGCGTGGGCTCTCATTATTCTAAATGAGACTACTGGATTTCTAGGTAGCAGGATCTATAACAGTGTGGGGGACTGAGTCTGACACACGTGTAAAGAACTCTGTCACCCTAAATCCGGTTTTTGCTCCGGCTAACTAGCAGTGCCTCATTTCTCCCATGTGGAAGGAATGATTCGGCAGCCGAGCGCATGACATCTTTGGAACTTCTCAGGGAAGTCGTGGTTACTCAGATCCAAACCAACTCTCTTATTTCCAATATGATCTCATATACAAATGACAAAGACAGTATAAGTTTTATATAATGTTTTTAATAAAACTACTGTATTTTAGATATTAAGGCGTGAGCCGCAATAACCAGAACGATACAACACAGTAGGATTAAAATAGTCACCAGGAGAGTAAAACATAAGAACAAAGCTATCATATTGTCTAACAGTTTCTACTCTCCCTCTGCTTGTTCTATTTAGAGCACAGCATGTTAAGCTTCTAGCTTGCCTATTAGAATCACTGTGGAGACATCAGCCCTCATACCTGAGCAAAGACCTGTGATCTTGGTTCAGCATCTGCAACGAGGCAGTCAGCGTCTAGTTGTGGTTCCCTGGTCGGAATCTCCCTCTTGCGTGTATTGGGACAAGGAAGAGATTTTATAACTAACATGTCATCGTGATCACAAAATGTCCCTACGCAGGAATGCCAAGTCTAAACTCCTACCACGTCTATCGGCAATGTACCAGACTGTATCCTTGACTGAAGCACAGAGTAAATATGTTATGGAGAACTCCAGTGCTGAAGTAGGCAAAACAGTGTGATATGAATAAAAAACAACACCGTAGAACTGGCTATTTGAAAAATAACAGTACGAAGCCTAATAAAAAGCATGTAGAGCAAAGTGCACAGAGGCTCTAAGCTGTCAGCAAATGAATAAAATATATTCAGGGCAAAGTGCACAAAGGCCTAAAGCCTGAAGCTAAAGCGCAATGAATACGTAAAACTAACCACACTACAGTGTGGCCCTGCTCTTCTTAAACCGCTTGAGCGAAGAGGCTGCCTAGTCCCTAAACAGGTGCATGCCAATGAATAGCATATCTATGAGGGTCAACTTGACATTGCCTGAAAAACTGGTGGACTACAGCCAGGCATGGCAGCAAATGGAGACACTGGTGCCAACGACCCACCAGATAGAATCAGGGTCGAATCATAATGAATTGTGAATTTGGCCATATCACAACCACCCTGTATAGCATTTCTGAAGACAGGTTAGAGATCTTCAGAAACAACTTGAAAAACTTGAGCCACTAATTACCAAAGGGCATAGGAATAGTGCCTCAGCAGGAAGCTGGTATTTACTGAGTGAAGGGCCAGGCTGGTGGATGAAAAGCCTCTTTACCAAATGGGTTCACCCCCTATCACGGGGAGTAGTTGGGAACGTGTTGGTATGAGTATTACTTGCATATGTCTGTACAAGTATGTTTCCACCCCCAATTGCTGGGAATAGTTGGGAATGTGTTGGTATTAGTATTACTTGCAGATGCCTATACAACTAAGCTTTCATGGGATGGGTACTGAGATTTTTTAAAAATGGCAGGTTGCCCATGGCATGGAAGTGGCATTGCATATTCTAGCAATTGACCACAGGGCCAGAGCAATGTTTAGCCCATGTTCCCAACAAACCATATGTAAAGCTTTCATTAAAAAATTTAAAGGGGCTCAGTGGATAAATGCCCCAGCTGAATGACTTCTGTAACAACTCTGGTCTTGACCTCCAAGTTGGGGAGCTGAAAGTCAAGGACTTTGGCAGCTCTACATATCACTATTGGGTAAGAAGCCATCTCCAGACACAGAGGGTGACAGGAGCCCTGAGGTATCAAGACCAGTGCCTCTTGCAGGTCACCATACCTATTCTTCTTGTGATATGGTATGCAAAATCATCACCAACATCATAGTCATTGTCTGAATTTGTGCCGAACAGGGAATGTAGGGTGTGCATTTGTCATTGTGGAGGTAGATCTAGTGGAGAAAGTGGGGCCACTACAAAGGCAGAGTTCAGCCTTATTAAAGTCAGACAAACGCTGACTTGGTGTAGAAAGTAGCCTCTTTTTAGCAAGGTACCCCCACTTTTTGCCTGATGTCAGTGTGTTTTGACTGTGTTCACTGGGTGTCTGCTAACTAGGACTCAAGTGACTGTGCTCTCTCCCTTTAAATGTGGTTGCTTGGACCACACACACCCCCAACATTTGGCTAACTGGTCCCCCCTAGTATATGGTATCCAGGGCATTGGGACACCAGGGGTCCCCCATGGGCTGCAGCATGTATTATGCCACCCATGGGGAGCCCATGCAAAGTGTATCTGCATGCCTGCCATTGCAGCCTGCGTGAAAGGGGGCCTGCACCCTTTTCACTATAGGTCACTGTAAGTCACCCCTTTCGTAGGCCCTCCTAGCCCATAGAGCAGGGTGTAAGTACCTGTGTGTGAGGACACCCTTGCATGAGCAGAGATGCCCACACGAACTCCAGCTCCGCTTTCATGGTATTCGTGAGTGCGAGGATGCCATTTTACGCATGTTTTGGACATAGGTCACTACCTATGTCCAGCTACATACTGGTAACTCCGAACCTAGGCATGTTTGGTATCAAACATGTAGGAGTCATATCCCAATACTGTTGCCAGTATTGGAAGTATGATTCCTTGCACTCTGGGGGCTCCTTAGGGGACCCCCAGCATTGCTCCTACCAGCTTTCTGGGGATTTCCGGGCAACCCAAGCTGCTGCCACCCCTTAAATGGGTTTTTGCCCTCCTGCTGCTTGATCAGCTCAAGCCCAGGAAGGCAGAACAAAGGATTTCCTTTGGGAGAGGGGGATAACACCCTTTCCCTTTGGAAAAAGTTATTACATGGCTTGGGAGGGCTACCCTCTCCAAGCCCCTGGTTTGCTTTGAAGGGCACATTTGGTGCCCTCCTTGCATAAACCAGTCTGCACCAGTCCAGGGACCTCCAGTCCCTGCTTTGGCCAGATACTGGACAATGGAAAGGGGAGTGACCACTACCCTGTCCAGCACCACCCCAGGGGTGGTGCCCAGAGCTCCTCCAGAGGGTCCCTTGAGTATGCCACCTTGCATCCAAGGTGGGCAGAGGCCTCTGGGAGCATCTGAGTGGCCAAGTCAGGCTGGTGACATCAGAGCCCCCTCCTGATAGATGCTTAACTGGTTAGGTGACCAATACCCAATCTTGGGCTATTTAGGGTCTCCTCTTGGGTGGGTCCTCAGATTCGGCTTGCAAGATTCCAGCTGGACTCCTCTGCAACCTCTACTTCAACTTCTGGACACTGAACTGCGACTGGACCCTGCAGGAACCAACAATCAGCATCCACGACGAAGAATCTGCTTGCAACAATGTTTCCACAGTTCCCTCCAGCAACATTTCCCCAGCTGTGCAGTCTGCATGAGAAGGAAGAAGGAATCTCCCTTGGAGTGAAGGAGTCAGTTCCCTGCATCCACAGGCACCAACTGAAACGACAAAAGGCTGCGTAGATATCCTCTCATCCTGAGCTGCGTGAATCCTGCATCATGGGTGGTGGTCTGGAGTAGTCCCTTTGGTCCTCTCTACCAGCTGTCCAACTTTGGTGGATGTAAGTCCTTGCCTTCCCACGCAGGACAGTACCCCAGCACAACGCATCTCTTGCAGCTACCAAGAGTTGTTGGCATCTCCTCCAAAGGATCTTCAGGCTCCGTTCCGTGTAGCCCTGCCCCCAGCACTCTTCCCTGCAATGCACAGCCCTATGCGTGCTTCTCCTGCGGCGTGGGACCCTTCTTTAGTTGTGCTGCGTGGGTTCCTCTGTGACTCCGGGATCCTCTTCAAGTGGGTCTCCTGTGGGGACTGCCTTTTCTTCTTTTCTTCTGTGGACTCTCTGCCTTGCTGAGGATTCCCCCCAACACCCCCCTGTGGGTTGAGTCCTCCTGGACCTTGCTGGTCCCCAGCAGCTCCACTTTTCATCCACTGTGACTTCTACCTTTGCCAAGGCTGGTTGGTGGCTTTTTCACACCACTGACAGACTGCAATCTTCCATCCAGCGTGCGACGTCGACTGCATCCTCCAAGAATTCTTCACCGACTCCAGGGCTGCATTGCTGACCATCTTCGTCCTACCATCGAACAATTCCAGCAACCACAGACAGGTGGGTAGTGGATCCTGCCACCACTGGACACTCTTGCAATTTATGGATTTGGTCTCCATTTTCAGGTCTTCCTCTTCAGGCTGCAGGCTCTGACCAAAAGAAGCATTATAGAGATAACAGGGCTTTGTTTTAAGCAGAAACATGCATTTGCATTTTTAAAAAGGTAATGGTACTTAACTGCAATGTTTAAATAAGTCTAGACATATTTAAACATTGGCAGCTTTAAAAAATAATTGTTCTGAGGGGGGACCCAATGATTTTTATTTTTCAACTGGGGGGCATGGCATTAAAGAGTTTGGAGACCATTGGTGTAAGTGTTGTGTGACTGCAGTGGCATTGCATGAGCTTTATACGTCTCCTAGATAAGCCATGGCTGCTCATCCACAGCTACTTCTAGAGAGCCTGGCTTCTAGACACTGCCTACACTTCACTAATAAGGGGATACCTGGACCTGGTATAAGGAGATAATACCTTAGGTACTCACCACACGCCCTGCTACCTTCCTACATTCTGCATCAGGGAGGACAATTGGAGCCTCATCTTCCTGTGATGACTGAGTCAGCAATGGAGTAAAAGTACCAGGAACTTGTAGTAGACTGTGGCGTCCGAGGTGAGACTGGAGCCGCAGGTGGCCCATTGTGGGTTTGGAAGCTCCAGCTGGCACCAAGAACAGATCCGCAAGCAGAAATCCAGATGAAGAACCTCTTTGCTACGTAGAGACCACAGGGGCAATAGAGGAAGTAGGCAAGGATCCTAAGAGCCGTAGCATGGCCTTATAGAACTCTTCAATCTGTTTAGGAGTGGTTTACGCACTCAAACTCAGGATGTGCCTGAACAAGTATCATGATCGGTTCCAAAGTCTAACAACTTCAGGAGCAAGATTGAGATGCACAGTGCAATGCTCCTGCACTTTTGGCATAGTCCCACTTAGATTTCTTGAATTTTTACTTTGACGAACCCAAGGACTTTGAATGAGAATGAGGCCAACCCCTTGAATGACTCCTGCGACTTCTGCATCATAAACAGGACCGCGAGTGACATTTTGACTTGGACCAGTCTTGTCACAGTCTTACAGTGCTTGGCAATGTTGACTTTCACCTCCTGGTCTCACATGGCCTTTAGGTTCATCCATGCGGTCACTACCGGTCCTATAGAATTGTGGCTTGACCCCAAGCAAATCTGATGAGGATCGGTCACAGACATTTGTTTGCCATAATCCTTACAGGTCTTAAAACCTGTCATTATGGTAGGTGACATTCCTTGCATTCTGGAATAAAAAAACAATTGATTGAGGTAATGTCTCAAAGAGATGAGAGGGAGCACAGAATCTGCATCTGGTGCCACAGAAAGGAACTGATGTCGGCTCATTGGAATGGCATCTATATAGGCTCCGCACATAATTTCTGTAGCAGAATTGTCAGTGGTGAGCCGCATGGAGCCACCTTCCAGCTTGCATAGGTACTGCTAAAAGGTTTCTGTATCCAGTCTCACGCCTCAGAAATATTCAATAGGTGTGAATCTGCAGGTATAAGTCTTTAGAAACTAAGGGCCAGATGTAGCAACCCTTTTGCGAGTTGCAAACGGCGAAAATCGCCGTTTGCGACTCGCAAACGTGGGTTTGCAATGCACAAATGCATATTGCGAGTCGTTACCGACTCGCAATATGCATTTGCGACTCGCAAATAGGAAGGGGTGTTCCCTTCCTATTTGCGAGTCGGAGTGGTATGCAACTCCATTTGCGACCGCGTACGCGGTCGCAAATGGAGTCGCAGTTACCATCCACTTGAAGTGGATGGTAACCCACTCGCAAACGGGAAGGGGTCCCCATGGGACCCCTTCCCCTTTGTGAATGGACCCCAAATTATTTTTTCAGGGCAGGGAGTGGTCCAAGGGACCACTCCCTGCCCTGAAAAAACCGAAACAAAAGGTTTCGGATGTTTTTGAACTGCAGCTCGTTTTCCTGTGAGGAAAACGGGCTGCACTTCAAAAAAAAAAAAAAAACTTTATTTAAAAGGCAGGTCGCTAACATGGAGGCCTGCTGACGTCAGCAGGCCTCCATGTTAGCGAGTGCCTATACTCGCAATGGGGTCGCAAACTGCGACCCACCTCATAAATATTTATGAGGTGGGTCTTTGCGACCCCATTGCGAGTTGCAGAAGGTGTCTGAGACACCTTTCTGCATGTCAAATTGCGACTTGCAATTTGCGAGTCGCACAGACCCGCAAATTGCAAGTCGCAATTTGATTTTTTCCTACATCTGGCCCTAAGCCCTTTAGCTGTACATACGAAGTAGAATAATTGGTATTTGTGCTTGGATCTAGTAATTGGCAGATTTCCCTACAATCTACCATATTGCAGTTATGTGACAATTTAGCTCTAGTATATGAAACTTGTTGGCAGGAAGAATTTTATTACATTGAACTGTTTGGTTCTCTACAATCTAGAAATTCACATGGTATCAAACTATAAATTCAACTGTGACTTACATTACTACACGCAATCTGAGGGCTAAACTTGGAAAGGAATAGGACTACTACCCAAGAACAATGAATGTTGTGCTGATTTGTATAATATTTTGGAAGTACTCCAGGATGCCGCCTATGGTTGGAACTATTCAGTGCGTATGACTTAATGAAGGTCCCTGAGAAATAAAACATAGGTAGAACTTTCCTCCATAGCCCAATACTGAAACAAGAACCCCAAAAGCCTTAATAATATAAACATTTATGGGACCTGCTAGAAATTACCATCTTTTGCATGGTATTCTTCCAAATTTGTGCCTTAACTTGTTTTGTTGGCCATTGATCTCTCAACACGTTGACCTGCTAACCACTGGTAAAGTTCTTGTGCCCGCTTTAAACTAGATGGCATTACGCTATACCTGATTGGCACCATTTACTTACCTATAAATCATTAGTATATGGTACAAAGTGTACCCAAGGCTTGTAAATTAAATGTCACCAACGAGCTGCAGCACACATTGTGCCACATACTGCAGTGATATAGCAAACCCTACCCTAGGCCTATCACTGAAGCCTGTCAAAATAAATCCATTTGACAGGCCACTAAACTTTCTTTTAAATACTAGTAAGTCCCCCCTAAGGTAGGCTTCGGTGCCCATAAAGGCAGAGAGCAGCGTAATTAGAAGTAGGACACGTAAAAAGTTTAATATTCCAAGTGTCCTTCGAGTAAAAAAAAAAAACTGTGCAATTTTGAAAACTAGAGACTTAGGGGAATCCAAGATGGGGTGACTTGTGGGGCTCTGACCAGGTTCTGTTACCCAGAATCCTTTGCAAACCTCAAAATTTGGCTAAAAAAACACGTTTTCCTCACATTTCGGTGACAGAACGTTCTGGAATCTGAGAGGAGCCACAAATTTCCTTCCACCCAGTGTTCCCCCAAGTCTCTCGATAAAAATGATACCTCACGTGTATGGGTAGGCCTAGCGCCCGCGACAGGAAATGCCCCAAAACACAACGTGGACACATACCATTTTTTGACAGAAAACAGAGGTGTTTTTTGCAAAGTGCCTACCTGTAGATTTTGGCCTCTAGCTCAGCTGGCACCTAGGGAAACCTACCAAACCTGTTCATTTTTTAAAACTAGAGGCCTAGGGGAATCCAAGATGGGGTGGCTTGTGGGGCTCTGACCAGGTTCTGTTACTCAGAATCCTTTGCAAACCTCAAAATTTGGCTAAAAAAACACTTTTTCCTCACATTTCTGTGACAAAAAGTTCTGGAATCTGAGAGGAGCCACAAATTTCCCCCAAGTCTCCCGAAAAAAATGATACCTCACTTGTGTGGGTAGGCCTAACGCCCACAAAAGGAAATGGCCCAAAACACAATGTGGACACATCACATTTTTTCACAGAAAACATGTGTTTTTTACAAAGTGCCTACCTGTGAATTTTGGCCTCTAGCTCAGCCGGCCCCAGGGGTGGCAGAAATGGGCTAAAATAAATTTGCCCCCCCACAACCCCAACCCCCCCGGGAGCGACCCTTGCCTACGGGGTCGCTCTCCCCTGCATGACATTGGCGCAAAAAAAAAGATCCCCGGTGCCTAGTTGTTTCTGCCCCCCTTGGGGGCAGATTGACCTAAAATCGGCCGATCTGCCCCCAAGGGGGCAGAAATGGTCTAAATACAATTTGCCCCCCATGGGAGTGACCCTTGCCTAATGGGTCGCTCCCCATCTCTAAAAAAAAAAAAAGAAAACACAACTTTTTTTTTAGCCCTGGCGCCTAGAGGTTTCTGCCCCCCCCCTGGGAGCAAATCGGCCTAATAATAGGGGGCAGAAATGGGCTAAAATAAATAAGTATTAAAAAATGCTGGCTATTTTAGGCCAGGGTTTGAAAGAAACAGGTTGGAACTGGCCAGTTTCCCAAGGTGTCTCTCCCAAGCCTAAGCCGTTTCCTGCTGCACCATAAACATTATTCTAGTACATCCTCATCGTGCTGACTGACTGACTCCTCCGCGTTATTTCCTAGCTCTTTGGTGAGAAAAAGAACACGTAGAATAGAAAACACGTTGCATAACATGTTTTGTATGGAAAACTACTCGCACCTTTAAAGTGGCAGTAAAGCTACGGCTAAGCTGAATACAAAATGGAGTCTGTAACTGGTGACCACTAATGTGACAGTGGACAGCTAAGCCAAGTGCAAAGTGGTGCGACACAAAGTCAGTGGTCAAAACACCAATATCACTACATTCCACCCTTTGACCATTGACTAGTGTAGCCTATTGGTTTAAAATCAACTTCTTTTGGTCCAAACATTGCATGCAGATTAGGAATACATTCTACACAGCAACATAATGATATAAGAGCTAATACCACAAAAAGTCCACCCAAAACTTTGCGTAATTGTCCAAAATCAGGTAACCACTCAAACAATCAGTCCCACCATCCCTGACCCATATCCTGTTTTATCCCTTTCACTAATGTATATAGTGTATCAATGTTGGCCTGGATAGATTTAGAGTGGTCCGAAAGGTTAAAAACACATGCCTTTAAACTCATTACAACCATAATTAAGTTTTAGCAAAAGATAGTCTATAGCAGCCCTGTTTTGTAATACATTTCCTTATACCTAACACATCTAATAAAAATCCAGATAAAGCAACAGAAGTATGGTTAATTTTTTTAACTATTAGACAAGCTAGTTTATTTATAACCCTAGTATGGTATACAGCTAAACCAGGCACGCCTACAACAGAAAGACTTAAGCTTAGATACTCTGATTGGGATAATAATTGAATAGCTGAGTCGCAATTTTCATCTAGTTGCATAGTGTCTCTAGGATAACAAGTGTGTATAGAGTTAGATGGAAACATCATAAGTCCCAGGCGTGTGAAAGTACCCGGCCCGCCTGTTATGTTAGCTAGAATGTAGGTAAAAGTAAGGTTTCCACACAAGAACTGCCAGCCAACTGGCAACCTGACATGTTTAATGTAACTGGCAGCAGTCACTAGATGATGACAAGCCATGTGATTTGTCATGTTTTTACAATGTCTGTCCATTCGGTAAAAGCACAATACTCTGTGTTCCCACGGAAAGTTTTGAGAGGTTGATGTTTTCTTTTCTAAACGCAACTGAATGCATTTTCCAACGTCACGAGAACTGCAGGACATGTAATAACATACGACACCAGTAGTAATGTTCTATGTAATTATCTGAGTGAGATTGCCCCACTTCTCATCGGTTGTTTCCTGACAGTCCCTGCAATACTCATAGGGACTAAAGTGGGTTTCCACGTCATGTTATTGCAAATATTTATCCTGGTAAGTGGCATTGAAAATTTCTAACAAGATGCTTGTTGGTGTTAATATGGGGATCAAACACGTTGACGAAACATCTACATTGCTTTTCATGGCACCCATACAGAAGTCTGATCTGTTGAGCACAGTCTGCACCAAATGAATCTAAATGTTGTCATTCAGATGCAGTAAAGGTGTTGCACGACGTGGTCGATCGAGGTTGGGAGTGTTAGGTTTTTCCCGACCCCACATGCATACACCCAAAAGGAGACCACACGGCACACTTACAGCAAGGACAAGTTGTAGTATGATATGTAAAAGAAACAAGTATGATCATTCTTGCACATTTATCAGCTGGCATATGCTCCCATTTTGCCTTTCCTGGTTTCATGATCAGCAGGACATTATTGGGACCCTTTGTTATAATTTCTGCAGGTTTGGAAGGGCCATTTGGGGATTCCACCCATACTTTAGCACCAGGGTTTTTGTCAGTTGAACCAAAACCTCCCTCCCCACGTACAGTAAGAAGGGCTGGGGCAGTCCCCTTCCTCACCAATCCTCCGTACACTGGAATTATGATAAATTGGGCAATTCTGTCTCTAATTTGTATGAATAAATCAGCTTCTCCACTATTTAACAGAATAGCTTTGATTTCTCCTTGGTAATCTGCATCAGTCACTCCCCCTAAAATCTGAATACCTTTGAAGGCCAACCCAGATATGTGAGCAATCAATCCGAAATGCTCTGCGGGAATCTGTACTCCAACACCTGTTTCACACAATGCTGTTCTTGTGGTTTCAGTCTGTAAGCTTGTAAAGCACGTAAGTCAAGACCTGCAGATTCGGGTGTGGCTCTGTAAGGAGCTAAGGCTCCAGGTTTTATTTCCCAATACATGATGGTATTGGTGGCCACATGTGGTTGTATTTGCAAAGCTGGAGTTAACATTCGCATCAGGGGTATTTCAGCATTTGTTAATGGTTTGTTATTCAGATTCTGGAGGGCTTCATTTAAATGCTCTCTCCAGTTTTTCAAAGTTCCATCAGATAATTTTTGCAATTGAGCTTTCAGTAAGGCATTCATTCTCTCAATCAGTCCTGAGGCCTGTGGATAATAAGGAATATGATATAGCCACTCAATATTGTGCTGAGAACAGTAGTTCAGGACCAATTTGCCTTTGAAGTGTGACCCATTGTCACTCTGGACCTGGAGTAGTACACCTTAGTATAACATTAAAAAGTCCAAAGTTCTGATAGTATTGTGCTGAGTAACACATTTGCAAGGGACAGCATTCAAGTACCCAGAGTAAGTGCAGGCGTATTGACACCCACGACTAATCAGTAGTGGTCCAATGTAATCAGTTTGCCATATCTGTCCTGGTAACTTTCCTCTCCCCAATTGATCTCTGACTGTTTGTGGTACAGATCTCTGTTGTGTATGCTGACAAATAGGACATTGCTAAATTACAGTTTTTTATCAAATCTAGGGGAATGTGCATCACCTGTAAGTGATTTTTTCTCCCACGTGTCCACATTTTTGGTGCACCCATTTAGCCATTCCCACCAAGTCAGAATTCAGTGTTTCCCCTTCTGTCTCTGAAATTTTGGCTTTGTCATCTACAAGGGAATTGAACCAGCGTTCTAGTGAATCAATGGGACGATGAGCGTCTACATGATATATTGTGACTTTACTCTGTTCTAACATTTCCCAAATTTCCTGCCACAACACTTTGCTCCACACCTCCTTTGAGTGGATGAACCAGGTATGTGCATGTCATGTGGAAAGCCAAGTGGCTAACCCATTGGCAGTGGACCAAGAATCAGTGTAATATGACAAGTCCCAGGCAGTTCTTGCTTTAGAGCCTGATACACAGCGTACAACTCTGCATATTGGCTACTTTTACCTTCTCCTGTGGTGGTCAGCAACTTTTTGGTAACTGGATTGTATGACACTGCTTTCCAATGTCTTTTGGTACCCACACATTTGTATGAACCATTAGTAAATCATACATGCTTCCTATCCTCAGGAGACAAGGATTCAAATGGTGCACCCCATCTTAATGGTGACTCTTTTACCTGTGGTATTTCCTGCACCCCCTCCTCATTCTGTACAGGGGATTGTGACACCTGTTCATGTAGGGCTGCAGTGTCTGCCGGTCCTACTCGAGCCCTGTCTTGTATGTACCATTTCCAGCATATGATACTAGCCTCTTTTGCATTTCCTATACAGTGAGATTTAGATGAACTCATCACCCACTGCATGATTGGTATTTCAGGTCTCAGAATTACATTATGACCTAGTGTTATTTTCTCTGTATCAACTATAGTCCAATAACAGGCCAAAAGCAGTTTTTCAAAAGGAGTATAGCGCTCCCCAGAGTCAGGTAGTTTTCTAGTCCAAAACCCCAGGGGCACCCTCGTCTTTCCCTGTTCCACATACCCAAATTTGCATATTGTCCCTGAACAGTTACATGTAACTCAATGGCTCCCTCCTGCACTGGCCATAAGTCTAAAGGATGTTGAATTGCTTCCTTTGCCAAATCAAAAGCACACTGCTGCACTTCACCCCATTCTTTGTCACTTTGTACAGAGGGGCCAAGATCTGACTCAAATGAGGGATGTGCGGTCTCCAAAAATCAAACAATCCAATAAATCTCTGTGTCTCCTGCTTATAGCGGGGTGTGGCAAACTCGAGAATCTTTTGCCTTGCTTGTAGTAACACCTCTCTGCGCCACTGATTTCACTGAATGCCTCGAAACTTCATATTTTGAGAGGATCCTTGTGTCTTATCTGTGTTAATCATCCACCCCTTACTCTGCAAGAGTTTCACTACTCTCTCCAACTGAATCTGCACCTGTTCTTCTGTCTCTCCCTGAATCATCACATCATCAATGTAATGGGTCAATTGCACACCTGGCATGACAGATACTTCATTCAGGTGCTCTGCCAACAGCCGGTGACAGGTAGTGGGATTATGTATGTACCCCTGTGGCAAAGATAACATTTTAAATTGTCTTCTGCAGTGTGTGAATGAAAATTGCGTTTGACATTCTGGCGCCAAGGGTATAGAGAAGAACACATTGGCAATGTCAATGGTGGCGTACCATGTCCCTGTATGTTTCTGTATTCGTTCAATCAAAGTGATGGTGTCTGGGACCGCGGCTGTCAAAGGCGGTGTATGTTTATTCAGCTTGCGGTAATCAACTGTCATTCTGTACCGCCCATCAGGTCGTTTAACCGGACAGAGGGGATTGTTCCATTCAGTAGTAGTTGGAGCTATTACACCAGCCTCAATCATGTCTTTTATGGTTTCACTTATTTCATCATGCCCTCCAGGAATACGGTACTGTTTCAAATGAATTACTTTAGTTGCCAGGGGCACCTTCACTGGGGGAATTTTTCAACGACTCACTTTCATGGCTGCCACTGCAATGTATCTTTTTGTTCCAAACTGATAACAACCATCATCCAGACACAAAGCCATTCCTTTCAAAATGTCAATTCCTAGTATGTATTCCAAAAGAGGCACAATCAATACAGTATATTCTCTTTTTGCTGTTCTCCCTATTTCCATTTGTACTGTGGTTTGTACAGCGGGGTCTGCCTTCCCTCCAACCCAGTGATGGTGTAATGCAGTCCATTAAACTTCCTATGGTTTCCATAAATCAAAGAGGCCTCCGCCCCGGTATCAACTAAGGCTCGAACTTTTTGTACATTTTTGGGTTTCCAATGTATTTCTAAATCAACTTGAGGTCTGTTATCTCGACGAGCCCAACTTTCTACCGGAGCTTGGCCAGTTTCCCAGTCTGATATAAACCTGTCAACTTTTGCCCAAGTGAGGTCTGGATATATGCTTTCATATTTGCGCGCAGGTTCGCCCCAGTCTCTGTTCTCAAAAGTTAACCAGTCACTGTCCAGGTTTTCCTCTCTTTCTCGTGAGGAAACATTTCTCTCCCTTTCTTTTCTTCCCCTGATGTCTGACTGGCTCTGCGTTTCACGCTTGTTATCTTGCTTGCATACCTTTCTGCTGCCTTCCTTTCGATTCAAACCTCTTTTACAGTACATTTCCCACAAGCGTTTGGTATATATCCCATCAATCTGTTCTTTCTTGACACCATCTTTTAGTAGTGCCGTAAACATATCTTTCCTGGACACTGTTATCATCTGTGCGAACCTCAGACCTTGAAGATCTCTCAGGTTTATCCCATTGTCCTAAATCTCCTAACTCTCTGACAGCCTCTAGCATGGCTTTTAAAGCCTGCCCTGTCAGATTAATAAGAAGACTCATGATCACTTGTTTGTAGGCTGGTGGATCAAGGCGAATAATTTGGTTGCGCACTGAGACAGCAAGTGGTCCATCTAATAGATAGTGTGCATTGTTGAGGAAAATGGCAGTCTTCATACTTTTCTCTTTAAGCCTTTGCATTGCATCCCTTAAAGTATACCAGAGCTTATCATTAGGCGGCCAATCTGATTCTGTAGGGTACTTATGACTGCAGCCCTCAGAGGCTAACTGCAGCAAAGTAATTTGGTGTGGAACCTGAAAACTTCTAAACTGTTCCTGTATGAGGGGATCTGTAATTAGAGTGCAGAATTTAGAAGAATCCCCTATATCATGCATAATGCTCGAGGTGCCATAATCGAACAACCGCACCATCCAAATAAGTACTGATTCTCCCGCATGTTGCTTAAATCTATCTATGATATCATTGACTTTTTGCTGTGTGTAATCTTCTATGGAATTAATTTCAATCCCTACCGGATTTTGTGGCGTGTGCTGCAATTGTCGTCTAAATATTGGCTGTGCACGCACTAAATTCTGCTCCTGTAGGTCCCTCTGTCCCCCCACCTTTTTCACTCTCCTTATCACTAGACTCTGACGGATCACTGCTGGTCCAAACTCTACTATCCCAAGACGAATCTGGGCATCAATCCAAACCAGCATTAGCAATGACTAAATTAAACTTTTTGTGATTTATCCTTTGTAAGGAAATGCCTCCTTGGCATGGTTACCCCCTGACTTTTTGCCTTTGCTGATGCTATGTTTTTATTTGAAAGTGTGCTGAGGCCTGCTAACTAGGCCCCAGCACCAGTGTTCTTTCCCTAACCTGTACTTTTGTTCACACAATTGGAACACCCTGGCATCCAGGTAAGTCCCTTGTAACTGGTACCCCTGGTACCAAGGGCCCTGATGCCAGGGAAGGTCTCTAAGGGCTGCAGCATATCTTATGCCACCTTGGGGATCCCTCACTCAGCACAGACACACTGCTTGCCAGCTTGTGTGTGCTGGTGAGGACAAAACGAGTAAGTCGACATGGCACTCCCCTCAGGGTGCCATGCCAACCTCACACTGCCTATGCAGTTTAGATAAGTCACCCCTCTAGCAGGCCTTACAGCCCTAAGGCAGGGTGCACTATACCGTGGGTGAGGGCACCAGTGCATGAGCACTGTGCCCCTACAGTGTCTAAGCCAAACCTTAGACATTGTAAGTGCAGGGTAGCCCTAAGAGTATATGGTCTGGGAGTCTGTCAAACACGAACTCCACAGCACCATAATGGCTACACTGAAAACTGGGAAGTTTGGTATCAAACTTCTCAGCACAATAAATGCACACTGATGCCAGTGTACATTTTATTGTGAAATACACCCCAGAGAGCACCTTAGAGGTGCCCCCTGAAACCTTAACCAACTACCTGTGTAGGCTGACTGGTTTTAGCAGCCTGCCACACTCGAGACATGTTGCTGGCCACATGGGGAGAGTGCCTTTGTCACTCTGTGGCTAGTAACAAAGCCTGCACTGGGTGGAGATGCTATCACCTCCCCCTTGCAGGAGCTGTAACACCTGGCGGTGAGCCTCAAAGGCTCACCCCCTTTGTTCCAGCACCACAGGGCATTCCAGTTAGTGGAGTTGCCCGCCCCCTCCGGCCACGGCCCCACTTTTGGCGGCAAGGCCGGAGGAGATAATGAGAAAAACAAGGAGGAGTCACTGGCCAGTCAGGACAGCCCCTAAGGCAACCTGAGCTGAAGTGACTCTGACTTTTAGGAATCCTCCATCTTGCAGATGGAGGATCCCCCCAATAGGGATAGGAATGTGACCCCCCTCCCCTTGGGAGGAGGCACAAAGAGGGTGTAGCCACCCTCAGGGCTAGTAGCCATTGGCTACTAACCCCCAGACCTAAACACGCCCTTAAATTTAGTATTTAAGGGCTCCCCTGAACCTAAGAATTTAGATTCCTGCAACTTAAAGAAGAAGAGGACTACTGAGCTGAAAAACCCTGCAGAGAAGAAGAAGACACCAACTGCTTTGGCCCCAGCCCTACCGGCCTGTCTCCCTCCTTCAGAAGAAAACTGCTCCAGCGACGCTTTCCCCGGGACCAGCGACCTCTGAATCCTCAGAGGACTGCCCTGCTTCCAAAAGACCAAGAAACTCCCGAGAACAGCGGCCCTGTTCAACAAAGACTGCAACTTTGTATCCAGAGGAGCAGATTTAAAGACCCCTGCAATGCCGCAAGAAGCGTGAGACTTGCAACACTGCACCCGGCGACCCGGACTCGACTGGTGAAGAAACAACACCTCAGGGAGGACCCTCCGGTGACTCCGAGACTGTGAGTAACCAAAGTTGCCCCCCCTGAGCCCCTACAGCGGTGCCTGCAGAGGGAATCCAGAGGCTCCCCCTGACCGCGACTGCCTGACTCTGAAATCCCGACGCCTGGAAAAGACCCTGCACCCGCAGCCCCCAGGACCTGAAGGATCGGAACTCCAGTGCAGGAGTGACCCCCAGGAGGCCCTCTCCCTTGCCCAGGTGGTGGCTACCCCGAGGAGCCCCCCCCTTGCCTGCCTGCATCGCTGAAGAGACCCCTTGGTCTCTCATTGAAACCTATTGAAAACCTGACGCGTGTTTGCACACTGCACCCGGCCGCCCCAGTGCCACTGAGGGTGCACTTTCCGTGCTGACTTGTGTCCCCCCCGGTACCCTACAAAAAACCCCTGGTCTGCCCTCCGAAGACGCGGGTACTTACCTGCTGGCAGACTGGAACCGGGGCACCCCCTTCTCCATTGAAGCCTATGTGTTTTGGGCACCACTTTGAACTCTGCACCTGACCGGCCCTGAGCTGCTGGTGTGGTCACTTTGGGGTTGCTCTGAACCCCCAACGGTGGGCTACCTTGGACCCCAATTTGAACCCCGTAGGTGGTTTACTTACCTGCAAGAACTAACATTACTTTACCTCCCCCAGGAACTGTGAAAATTGCACTGTGTCCACTTTTGAAATAGCTATATGTGTTTTATGTAAAAAGTATATATGCTATTCTGATTATTCAAAGTTCCTAAAGTACTTACCTGCAATACCTTTCAAATGAGATATTACATGTAGAATTTGAACCTGTGGTTCTTAAAATAAACTAAGAAAATATATTTTTCTATAACAAAAACCTATTGGCTGGAATTGTCTCTGAGTGTGTGTTCCTCATTTATTGCCTGTGTGTATGTACAACAAATGCTTAACACTACTCCTTTGATAAGCCTACTGCTCGACCACACTACCACAAAATAGAGCATTAGTATTATCTCTTTTTGCCACTATCTTACCTCTAAGGGGAACCCTTGGACTCTGTGCATACTATTCCTTACTTTGAAATAGTGCATACAGAGCCAACTTCCTACATCCTTCCTCTACGTTTACAATATTTGTTTTGAGCTACTTTGATTGCAGCAAGTTCTGCGATGGTTTGATACATGTCTGCCTTATCTTGCAATACTTTATTTTGACAAGACAACATGGTAACACTATTCTTTGAATCCACAAGCTGCTTTTCCAGTTGTTCATTCACCCTTTCTAACTGTTTATATTTTTAATTCATTTTTCTGTAGGCAGACAAAAGTATCCACCCCTTCTGCCAAGAACTGAAAGATCATTCTCTTCAACCGGTACTTCTCTTAAGCAAGACAAAACATCTGCTGGTTCTGCTTCATTCAAACATTCATCCCAGCTTTCTGATAAACTAACCAAATGTGAAAATTCATTAGCTAATACATCATAGGGTGCCCGGCACCATCCAGGAATTTGAAAAACACTCTGTTTACACATGTTTTTAAAAGCAGATGCTTTAGTTTTCCTGCCAAACATATTTTCACTTTCAAATTTAAACTTTCAACCTACAAACCCTTCCCCCTTGCCGATCTACGCCAAAGTGTTTTGCTTTACTGCTGACTTAGCCAAAATACACACACAGAAAGGAGTTGAAAAGATTCTCTGGGATGTGCTTCTTAATCTGAAGAAGACATTTATTATATCTTTTTGCAAGGCTCGTGAAGGAAAGCCTGTATAGCCAAAAGTGTACCTTAAAATTGTGCAACAATAAAGTAAGACCATGTACAAAGAATCTTCAATTTATAAATAGCAAATATCTATATGGATGGATACAAACACCAATATTGATATATATATATTTACACACAATGAAAAGCAAATAATTAATAAAAATGAATCCCCGTAGGGCCTGTCTGGGGCTTCATCTTTCTCCTGCCAGCAAGCCGATGTCCCCGTTCGACTGAAACAAGAAAGAGAGAACTTTAGCCTCACAGGAAATATATCAGGTATTCGACGTCTACATTTCTGATTGAGGTCTTTGAATCTCCCTCTGTTGATCTGGGTCTCTTATATATCTTAAACAAATGAGGAAAGGTCTTTCTGGAAAAACCCCTCCTGCTGCGCAAGAAGTATTAAAAAATGCTGGCTATTTTAGGCCAGTATTGAAAGAAAAAGGTTGGAACTGGCCAGTTTCCCAAGGTGTCTGTCCCAAGCCTAAGCCGTTCCCTGCTGTACCATAAACATTATTCCTGTACATCCTTATCGTGCTGACTGACTGACTCCTCCACGTTATGTCCTAGCTCTTCGGTGAGAAAAAGTTAACGCAGAATAGAAAACACATTTCATAACGTGTTTTGTACGGAAAACTACTCGCACCTTTAACGTGGCAGTGAAGCTAAGGCTAAGCTGAATACAAAATGGAGTCTGTAACTGGTGACCAATAATGTGACGATGGACAGAAAAGCCAAGTGCAAAATGGTGCGACACGAATTCAGTGGTCAAAACACCAACATCACTACACCTGCATAAATCCTCTAAGGGCTTTCTGTAAGTATCCCAGCCGGCAGAGCCCTTGTAGTGAGGTGTGAACTGCTCCCAGGACAGAGAAAAAAGGGCCTTGGGTGTAGAAAGATGCTGTACTTCCTTTCGTAGGATGGCCAAGAACTTTCAGAGGGGTTGGCTTTCAGTTCACAGGATGTCCTGGGGGCTGTGCCCATGAACGTAGTGAACTTCAAAGCAAGCCTACCTTTTTAGAGGCAGATGTAGCTCACACCAAGGCCTTTTCCCTCTATTGCCCCTTTAGCCAGGCTGCCACCAATCCCTGCTGGAGGGGGAGCTACCCCAGAACTGGTCTAGGGTGTCCCCAGGGGAGGGGTTAACCATTTCCACAGCCACACTTCTAGGTGGGAACAGGGAGCTCTGACCAAGGGAAGAGCAGTCTGCCATGTTGGATTTAGGAGGAGAGGGTCCCTGTGGGATTGTCTGCAGTAAGGCACACAGGAAGTGCTACAATAGTGGGCAGGGTCACCCTTGGGAACTTTTACCCCATTGGTTAGAGTGGCCAGGAATTTCCTACACCCACAGGCTGGCGCCAAGCAAAAATCTCACACCCACGAAACCCTTCTTAGATCACTGCTGGACCTGAAGATCCAGAAGAGGGCTGGCTGGCTACCTGAGAAGACTCAACCTACTTTCCTTTGCTTCCAGGACCCCAATAGCAGCTCCAAGGGACTGACACCTGTTTGAGCTACCAGAAAACAACAAGTTTCAAGACATGGCTGGTGCCAGAGTATACTCTTCCTGCCTAACCATAAAACCTAGGACTTGAAAACGTTTTGCCAACTTTTTTGCCTAGAGGACCTTCTGGAGACCACGACCAAACTAACAAGCCAGTCGGATGAAGGTGCACCTTTACTGGGCCAGACTTCACTGTAGCTTGCATTAGGTTATTTTGCAGGTATCAGAGTATGTCCATACCGCACCCTCTCCAGCACCCATCTGCTGAAATCTGTGCTCAGGAAGAAACATGAACGCTTCCCTTCTGAAATCAATGGCCTCCCCCGAAAATTCGTCTGAATGCCAAACTCAGTTGACATGAAGTCTCATTTCTCGACTTGTCTACGGTCTGGTTCTGCTGAAGGCTTTGGACACCCATAAAGTCCAAAGTGCAAAAGCAACTTTTTGACTGGTGGAACTTGGCCTTTGTACCTAACCAGCGCTCCGTCCTGGTCCTCCTTAAAACGTACTCATATCCCTGTGAAGCACAACCAGATGTTTGCTGTAGTTGTCTAACGCGTTTTTGGTGCTATTTTTAATTGGGATGTGTCTTGTGTTTTGACAATTACTTTTTTTGAGTACAGCATAAAAGCCTTACGCATTGCCTGTCTGCTCTGTGCCATAACTACCAGGATGTTCAGCTCAGGTTAATTTAGTGACTAAGGGTTCTCCCTGACAAGGACTGTGGATATTTTTGGAGGTGGGTGCTCATCTTCCCCACCACCTCATCCATCCTCCCTCAAAATCAATTAACATCCTAATATTTTAAAGGACCTAAAAAATGAAAACAGAAAAATCCTGTATTATGTCAAGTGATGTCTCCACTTTCAGTGTCTGGGAGCAGACATCTTTAAATGACTGTTTGAAGCTGGCCTGTTGTGTGGTGAGCACCTATGGTGTTATCACCTTATACCAGGTCCATGTATCCCCTATTAGTGAAGTGTAGACAGTGTCCAGGAAGGATGAGTAACTTACCTGTAAATCCTAGTTCTCTTCCAGGGCAATGCTCATCAAAGTCATAAGCACTGAATATTCCGGCCCACGTGCTGGGACTCCGGAGCACATATAAGCACACATATATATAATACATTTAATGTAAGTATAAAATCGTATTCAGAATGTTAGTACATATATAATATAATAATATACATGTGTCTATGTAATCGTGCAGTCTATGTTGACAAAACAGGCCTTCTTTTTGTAAAGTTTTCCTTTAATAAACGTGTCAACCAGAGTTAAAACATGTCTGTAAAGCAGAAAAGATAGCCCTAAAATGCATTAGCAATCTTCTATAGAGTGAAAAACTGTAATGAAAAGACAAAGGCAGTGTTAGCCAATAGGCTGCATTCAATTAACATAGCAGAACAAAAATGTAACACCGTGCCTTTAAGTCCTGAAGAACTCCTAGTATCCCACCATGCCTTTGAGGCGAGAGTGAGGTGACAGTTAGGTTACAGTTAGGTCAGTACTTTTTTACGGTGATAAGAGGAGTTGAATAGAAGATTAAACTGCTGTGCATCGAGAATTTTGTCCAGGGAGTGAGGCGAGTTGATTATGACTTTGATGAGGATTCCCCTAAAGAGAACTAGAATGTACAGGCAAGTAACGTATCCTTCTCTTCCAGGGTATCCTCATCAATAGTCATAAGCACTGAACAGATTAGCAAGTCCATCCCACACACCTGCAGACGAAGAAGTGGAAGTACAAGCAGTTTACTCGTTATATTTAAATAGATTTCTTAAAGAAGCCTGACCCACTTGAGTGTCTGTCTTAGCATCTGAATCTAGAAAGTAATGCCTTGTAAAAGTATGTACCGATCTCCATGTTCCAGCTTTGCAGATTTCGGAGATGGGAACATTCTTCAGAAGGGCTATTGTTGCCACCTTGCCCCTTGTCGAATGGGCTTTGGGTTTGGCGGTCAACTGTTCGTTAGCCAATTGGTAAGTAAATACATGATACTATCCACCTGGAAATGGTTTGCTTTGAGGCAGGTATGCCCGTTCTCATTAGGCCATAGTTTATAAACAATTGATCAGACTCTTTGATACCTACATTCTTATCAAGATAAAATATTAGCACCCTTTTTAGATCTAAAGAACGCAAAGTTATTTCTGCTGGTGAAGGTGGTTTAGGAAAGAATGTTGATAGAGAGATAGCCGGGTTAATATCGTTTCAGACACTAATTTAGGTAGGAAACCAGGTTGGGACCACATTACCACCCTATCGTCATGAAATACTGTGTAGCGTCCTTTGGAAGGGAGAGCCCAAATTTTGCGGACTCTTCCGGCTGAAGAAATGGCAACAGCTGTCTTCCACGTAAGATGTTGCAAAGAAGCTTTGTGTATAGGCTCAAAGCCGGGGGGAGGTCCCATGAGCTTAGAAAAGACCACATTAAATTCCTAAGGAGGGGAAGGTACACAAAATGGTGGGAAAACTTTTCTTAAGAGCTCTAGAAAATTTTTAACCACAGGCATTGTAAAAAAATGTTGCTTGAGTGGGAAATTTTCAATAAGCAGTAATAGCTGAAAGATGTACCTTAATCAATGAAAATTGAAAAACTGATTGTGTTAGGTGAAGGAGGTAGGGTAGTATGACGTCCTCCTGTCCTAGAATTGGATTGGAGCCATTCTGGATACACATGTAGAATCTTTTTCACTTCAATGAGTAAGAACACCGTGTTGACGGTCTTTTAGACTCCTTTAGGATGTTCATGCATTTCTGCAAGAGACCTAGATGACCATATTGCAAAAATTTTGGAGCCATGCTGTCAAGCTCAGCAAGAGAAGGATCAGATGAAATACCTTCCCCTCTAGCTTGTGGAGAAGATCCGGTCTGCTCCAAAGGCTCCTGTGAGGCTTTTCTGATAGATGGCGGAGATCAGTGTAACACCACTGACGGTTAGTATCATTCTGGTTCTGTCCCTGTAGAATTTGTGGATAACTGTGGGAATTAGGGGAATGCTTTTTATGTAGTCATGAAGCACCCAGTCGTGCGTATCGGAGAATCTTTGGCTGAGGGGGTCCGCTTGTGTGCTCTGGACTCATGAGAGGTGAATAGCTGCGATCGACAACCTCCTTGCTATTAGTCAATGACAGATGGTCTATGCCTCCCGAGATAGGGGACGAGATCAAGTGCCCCTCTGTTTGTTCAGATGTTCCAAACAGACAACATGACCACAATTTACTAAGAGAAAGCTGTCCTTGATGGATGGATAAAAGGACTTGAGGGCTAGATGAACTGCCCACAACTCTAGCAGGTTAATGTGGTATTGCTGCTCTTTTCCGAGCACAGGCCCTGAGCTCCGAGAGAGCCCATGTGAGCCCCCAGGCCTGAAGTGATACATCCGTTACAAAAGTTTGAGTAGGAATGTTCTAAGGAAAAGAGACTCCTCTTAACAGATGCTGTTGGTGAGTCCATCACCATAGTGAGTTTTTTTGCTGCTGGTGACAGAATCAATCTGTCATTCCACTTGTCTGTGAACTGACTCCATTGGTCCTCCAGATTCTCTTGGAGAGGTCTCATGTGTAATCTGGCCTTCAGAACAATTAAAATGTAGGTTATGGAACCCAGGAGTGAGGCTATTTGTCTGGCTGTTAGTTGCAGTGTGAAGAATGCTGTGATACTTCTGCGCTACTGATAATAGTCTCTTCTCTGAAGGATACACTTTTGCGAGGTTCATATCCAATGTTGCTCATAAGTAATGGAGCCTCAGTGTTGGAGTCTGTATAGACCTTTGTAGATTTACTTGACGACCAAGATTTTTTAAGGTATTCAAGCTGATTTTGAGATGTTGCATCATCTGAATTGAAGAGCTGCTTTTCAGTAGCTAATCATCGAGGAACAGATAAATGAAGATCCTTTTCCTTCTCAGGTGTGCTGCCACTACTGCTACGCACTTCGAGAACGTTCGAGGGGCTGACTTTAGACCAAAGGGTAGTACCCTGTAGTGGTGGGATGCAACTACAAAGTGTAGGAATTTCCGGTTTTTCTCAGTCATTGGGATGTGAAAATAGGAATCCTGCAGATCTATGGAGCACATCCAGTCCCCCTGAAGGAGTTGGGAGTAGATCTAATGGAGGGCAAGCATTCAGAATTTTTCTTTGCAAATGTATTTGTTGAGATGTCTCAGATCTAAAATGGGTCGGAAGTCTCTGTTTGGGTCTTTTTTCCGCACCAGGAAATAGCGGGAGTACACTCCTTTTCCCCTCTGTGAAGGCGTAACTTCTTCAATAGCTCTTTTTCATAGCAGAGTGAGAACTTCGTTTTATAGAAGAAGTTGTTGGTGACAAGAGAATTTTGTTGGTTGCACTGGAGGGGGGATTTGAAAAGTAGAGAATTCCCATTTTCGACAGTATTTAGAACACATTTGTCTTTGGTTATGGGGCGCCACTTGTGTATATAATTGGTAATACTCCTCTCTGCCCCCACACTGGAGTGGGTAACAGGCTTAGGGGAAGCAATTCTTCATTGCTTTCCTGATGTTTTAGCTGCAGACTGATTTTGTCAGATTGTTCCTCATTCATGTATTTTTTTCCAGGACTGATATAAGGGTCTTCTTTGTCTTTGTTGTTGTCTTTGGCCCATTGAAGGGTTTGAACCCTCTGCTGGTATGGACTTCTGTTGTATTCTTTGTGCTTGCCTAGACTGACGGCTTTGAGTGTGTCAAGTTCAGACTTCATTTTGGCCAACTCTTTGTCCGTGTGGGACCCAACTAGAGAATTGCCGGTGAATGGGAGATTCATAATGCGATGTTTTGCCTCCGGCTTGAGGCCTGTTAGACGGAGCCAAGATGGTCATCTTCCACATATACCATGAACATACCCATTTGCGGTTAGATCTGAGCCATCCGCAGCCACGCTAATTACTTGATTGGCTACTAGGCCTCCTCCTTGTAGGATTTCTTCTCTGGGTAGTTTCTCAATAAATCTGGATAGTGCATCCCAGAGAGATCTGTCGTATCTTCCTAAATGCATTAGATACTTTCATAAAGGAAGCGGAGGTGCCACAATTTTTCTTCCCAATGAGTCTAGATTTTTGATTTCCTTATCTGGAGGAACTGTTAATGAGGAAGCAACAGAATTTTTTTTTCTGGCTGCAGCTAGAATGCCGGATCTGGAGGAGGATCTGATCTGAGAAATAATGGTTCCTGATCTGAGGCCTTACTTTTCTTTAGAATTCTTACCGGTGCTGCATGTAAAATTGCTGGTTTGAGGAACGTATTCATTGCTGGTTGTAAATGTCTTGAAACCAGGGGAAGGAGTTGCCTTGAAGAAGAGCGATGGTGCAGTTTTTCAAATATTACTGATGACGATGCTGTAGGTTCAGGGATGTCTACTTTAAGCTTATGAGCTCCTCTGACCAACACTTAATTGAAGGTGTTAATGTTGTCCACTGGGAAGACCGTCACCGCAGGAGAGTCTGTTAAAGTGGGCGAATAGTTTTTAATAGACTACGTAGAAGCAGTAGACCAGGAAAGAGATATGTGTCGGTGATGAGACTGAGTGCTTTGAGATCTCCTGGAAGGGGGAAGGTGATCTTGCTCTAGATGTCTCAGGCATTCTACTTCTTGTGCGTGACCGAGGAGTCCTGTGTCTTCTTTGCTGTGAAAAATGACCTACGGAAGTCTGTTCTGTTGCACGCCTGGTTTGAGGAATTGGTGATGGTGTCCTTGGAATGGATCTTGAGGGAGAATACATCTGAGAATATTGTGCGTCCGGAGATTGATAGACCTTGTTAAGAATCTCAAGCCATCTTGGTGAAAGATTAAAAGGTCAGACTTGACCTTCTGTTACAGAATGGGAGGATGCTCTTGAGGATGCCAGACATGACTAACTTGCTATGGTTGTGGCAGGATCATGTCTGTGAGCCACTGACATTGCTAAAGAACCAGTAGGTGAAGTAGTCTTTGCCGGTGGAGGATTTGTCGACATAGAACAACGCTGTAGAGAACGTGAACGGTCCTGTGTTGATGTTGATTGAATAAGTGAGGCGTTTCTCGACGAACGACTGTGCCATGTCGTCGGCAGAGAAAATGAATGTCCATTTCTCAACGTCCAATGATGTCTTGACGTAGACTGATGTCACAGGTGGTGTGTGTTCTCTACCTCGAGCGGCACATGGTTGCCGTCGACAGAGAAAACCTTCAGTAACAATATCTGGTAGAGACATATTCTAGTTGCGGATTCCTTACCTTTGAATTTCCCCAGGCATCAGACTGGATCTGGAGAATTTTTCTTCGAGCAGTACCCCTGCACGCCGTTAGGTGGCGTTGGTTGACTCCATGGGCGTCATGGTCGCTGTGATGACATTGCGGTCGTATATAGGTGCCACCCCGGCACGCTGTTTATTTTCACTACTTTCCACCCCAGTAGCGCAGAGCCATGAAGAACACTGAGAATGGTGCGCCAAAACTAGGGCCCTTAGAGGGAAGTACCTGTCCCTAGAAATCAGTTCGCAGTGCGGGGAGGATGGGCTGGTTGGTAAGGAATCTGCAACTAGAATATGGGGGTCATTCTGACCCCGGCGGTCAAGGACCGCCGGGGCCGGGGATGCGGGAGCACCGCCAACAGGCTGGCGGTGCCCCGCAGGGCATTCTGACAGCAGCGGTTTGGCCATGGTCAGACCAGGAAAACCAGCGGTCTCCCGCCGGTTTTCCGCTGCCCTGGGAATCCCCCATGGCGGCGCAGCTTGCTGCGCCGCCATGGGGGATTCCGACCCCCTCACCGCCATCCTGTTCCTGGCGGCTCCGACCGCCAGGAACAGGATGGCGGTGAGGGGTGTCGTGGGGCCCCTGGGGGCCCCTGCAGTGCCCATGCCAATGGCATAGGCACTGCAGGGGCCCCCGTAAGAGGGTCCCTGTGGATATGACTGTCCAGGCAGTAGTGCTTGGTGAACTTATGTAAGGACACCTATGTTGCGACCTGGCAGATATCCAGAACCGTAACGCTGCGTGCTAGATATCCAGAACGTAACGCTGCGTGCTAACGCTGTGGTAGCAGCAGTTACTCTGGTTGAATGAGCATGCAAACCCTCAGTGGGTTGCTTTTTCGCCAAAGCATAGCACATCTTGATTCAGAGGACTACCCATTGTGAGACTGTCCTCTTTTACACCGCCTTCCCTTTCTTCGCACCCACATATCCCACAGAGTTGTTCGTCCGCCTGGAAATCTTTGGTACGATCCAGATAGAACGTCAACGCTCTTTTTGGATCCAGACGGAGTCTCTCCCCCTCATGAGGGGAATGTGGGTATACGTAAAAAGTAGGCAAGGTGATTGGCCTACGTGAAAAAGCGTTTCCACTTTGGGAAGAAGGGAAGCCTTGCTACGAAGCATCACTTTGTCAGGATGCACTGCTAGGAATGGTGGCTTCGAGCTTGAAGCTCACTTACTCTGCGAGCTGAGGTGATGGCAATCATGAAATCTTTTTTAAGGGCTAAGAGCCATAAAGGACAGTTGTGGAGTGGCTCAAAAGGGGCGCATATGAGGTATGTGAGGGCCAAGTTCAAATCCCACTGGGGCATGATGAACAGGACGGGAGGAAACATGTGAGTGAGGCCTTTAAAAAACCTCCCAACAATAGGAGATTTGAAAAGAGAAGGTTGCTCTGGTAGCCGTAAGAAGGCAGAGATGGCAGACAAATATCCCTTGAGGGTGCCCAGAGCAGAGCCCTCCTGGGCAAGAGAGAGAATAAAGAGGAGAACCTCTGAGAGACGTGCAAGGAGGGGAAATCAAAAAATTTGTTACTACACCAAGCTACAATTTTCTTCCAGCGACAGGCGTATCCCTTTTTGGTGGAGGGACGCCTGGCTGCCAAGGTGACATTACAGACATCGCGTGGAAGGTCAAAAGCCATCAACTGTCGCCACTGAATCTCCATGCAAGGAGGTGTAGACTGGACAGATTGTGTGGATAACCGTCCCTTGCTGCTGCAACAGAAGATCCTCCCGAAGAGGCAGTTTGATCGGAGGATCGATGGCCATGCTCAAGAGTTCGGGATACCAGACTCTTCATGCCCAGTCCGGAGCCACCAAGATTACTTGGGCCCGGTCTTGCCTGATCTTTTTCAGATCTCAGGGCAGAACTGGTATTGGTGGAAGGCATACAGGAGGCCTAAGTTCCAATTGTGATGAAAAGCGTCGCAGAGTGAGTGCCGCCTTGGAAACTCCAATGCACAAAACAGCTGACAGTGCGTGTTCTTCGCGGATATGAACAGATCTAACTAAAGCTCTCCTCACTGCTGAAAGAGATCTTGCGCCACCTCCGGATGGAGACGCCATTAGTTATCGACTACGTATGAACGGCTGAGTTTGTTTGCCTTGACGTTCAGAGAGCATGCCAGATGTTGAACCACCAGAAACATGCCCTGAAGTTCCAGTCATGTCCAGAAGAGAAGAGCCTCCTGACAAAGGGTCCACAACCCCACACTGCTTGTTGCAATACCAGATGGCGGTCGTGTTGTCGGTGAACACCTGCACTACTTTCCCTTTGAGAGAGGGAAGGAATACTTTCAATGCAAGTCGGATTGGCCGGAGCTCCAAAAACTTGATGTGGAGCCCGTTCTCCGCCAGAGACCAGAGGCCTCTGATCTCCACCTCTTCCATGTGGCCGCCCCATCCCAGAAGCTAAGCATCTGTCACTACTGTGAGGTCTGGTTGGGGAAAGGAGAGGGATCTGCCATTGACCCAATCTGGATTCGACAACCACCACTGCAGGTGTTTCGCAGTTCTCTCTGAGATCTCAACCATGTCGGAGAGATTCCCCTGATGATGCAGCCACTGGAACTTCAGGTCCCACTGCGGAACCCGCATATACAACCTGGCATGTTGGACCAGAAGGAAGCAGGAGGCCATGAGGCCCAGCAGCGTCAGTCATTCTCACCGAAATCCAGAATAGAGGCTGAAACATCGGTATCATAGCCCAAACATCCTGGACTCGCTTTTCGAGAGGATAAGCACGAAACTGAACTGTGTCCTGAACAGCTCAGATGAAAGGGAGCATCTGAGAGGGAGTCGGGTGTGATGTCGGCACGTTGATAGTGGATCCCATTGAATGCAGGAGGTTCGCCGTAGTCTGGATGTAAGAGACAACTTTCTGGGGCGTGTCCCCCTTCAACAGCCAGTCATCAATGTAGGGGAAAGATTGGAACCCGTAACCTGTGCAGATGAGATGCAACCACTACCAGAACTTCTGTGAACACCCGAGGGGCACTGGTAAGGCCAAAGGGGAGCACAGTGAACTGAAAGTGCTTGTGACCTACCACGAATAGTATGCAACGTCTGTGGGCCGGCAGGACGGGAATATGGAAATAGGTGTCTTGCCAAGTCCAACGCAACCATCCAGTCTCCAGGGTCCAGGGCAAAAAGGACGTGAGACAGGGTTAACATCTTGAACTTCTTCTTGAGGAAGAAATTGAGTGATCAGAGGTCTAAGATAGGACGAAGACCCTTGTCCTTTTTGGGCACCAGAAAGTAGCAGGAATAGCAACCATAACATACTTCTGGCTCAGGGACCCACTCTATGGCTCCCTTGGCCAAGAGAGCATTGACTTCCTCATGGAGAAGTGGCAAAATGAAGCTCCGACAGGTGATCGAATGATGGTGGCATGGCTGGAGGAGAATCTCGAAGGGGAGGGAGTAGCCCCTTCGGACAATCTGTAAAACCCACTTGTCTGTGGTAATGGATTCCCAGTTGGGCAGATGATGGCGAATTCTGCTGCCAACTGGTCCCGGATGTCCCAACGGACTAGGGAGGTTTTGAGGCAGAGGAGGGGGCAGGGGTGTACTGGGCGGCCCACTGACTCCCTGATCCACGAGCTCAGTGGATCCCACGCCTGCACAGGGGCTGTACAGCAAGCACGGGTCAGTGGCCCGGTGGAAATGGCCACGGTTGGGTGCCCCTTCCATAGCCACAAAAGGAGCGAAAGGCGGATTGAGGGGGGTGAGGATCGGCTACGAGGCCAAAGGACCGAGCCGTAGCCTGGGAATCCTTAAAGTGCTCCTTGTCTCCAAAGAGACAAGTGCCATCAAAGGGAATGTCCATCAAAAATTGCCAGGAATCCTCAACCAAGCATGGTGTCTCAGTGCCACCGTCGATGCAACCGATCTGCCTAGTGAGTCAGTGTTATCCAGTCCACAATGGATCATGAACTTGGCTGCTTCTCTCCCATCTGTCATGGTTTGGGAGAGAACGTTCCGGGCCTCTTCTGGAACTTGAGGCAGCACTTGCACGACCGTATCCCAGAGAGCATGGGAATAGTGGCCCAAAAGGCATGCAGTGTTCACAGACCGCAGTGCTAGACTGGCAGAAGAAAACATCTTCTTCCCTAAACTGTCCAATCTTTTTGATTCTGTGTCTGGGGGAGCGCGCCAGAGGATGAAGCAGCATGAATGACAAGGCCCTCAGGCATAGGGTGTTGGGTAAGAAAATGTGGGTTATTCGGCGCTGGCCGATGGTGCGGTCAATTGTCCTATTCAGAAGAGCCCCTGTGCTGGGTTTGGACCAGGTCCCCAATACGATGTCTGTAAGTGCCTCATTAAAGGGAAGAAGAGGTTCCAAGTTGGAGGTCCCAGGCTGAAGCACTTCGGTCAGGAAGTTAGGCCTGACCTCCACAGAATTAAGCTCGAGGTTCAAAACCTCAGCCGCTCGTCTCATCACCATAAAATAAGGCGCCCCCTTCTCCGTAGCCATGGTACAGGGAGAAAACACGCCAGTGTCAGGGGAGATGTCCAACCCACTGGCATCACCTAATTCCTGTACCTAGTTCAGGTCAGGCTCAGGCTGGTCTTCTAAAGGGTCCAGCGACCCCTCTACACCATCCCCGTATCCATACCTATAGTAATAGGGGTTAGGATCAACCCTGGGCACAGCAGAGCCCATGGAAAACGGAATCTGAATTTAAAAATATTCTGGGTCATCAGGAATGAGTATAGGATCGATGTTGATTGTGGGCCCAATCGGCGCCGGGAGCGTCGAACTCTGACTCAACAGGGGGAAGGATCCGTTGGAACGACTGGCATCGGGATGGATCCCGAAGCAGATCCTAAGCGGCCCTCTGGAGTCGGGACAGAAGTCGCCTACTTTGAACCTGAGGAGGCCCTCACCGACTCCCCTGGGCCCGAAGGCTCCGAGGGTCGGTCAGGCTGCCCAAAAATGAGGCGCGTAGCCTCATAGAACTCCTTAAGTTGGGCAGGGGTAGCCCAGGCACCTGGGAAATCGGGGAGGAGCGGACCCAGGCTGAGGCTCTGAGGACGGAGGCCTAGAGCGCCAACGCTCCTCCCGCGTCACATCATGCGAGCGACAGGGTGAAGTCGATGAATGTTTCATCTTCTTCATCTTACCCAAATGTCCAGATGACTTGGACGAAGAACAATGGTGGTGACTTCGCGACCGGTCTCCTGACCTTCCTCTCGAACGGGACGGAGAACGACATGGAGTCGAGTGTTGGCCCGCCATGAGCTTCACGGACCGCTCCCTCAAAGCTTTCGGGTTCATGGCCCGACACTCTGAGCATGACTTCGGGTCGTGGTCGTGCTCCAAACACCAGAGGCACACGAGGTGCAGATCTGTTACCGCCATCATGCGGTGACAGGAGTCGCAGGGCTTAAATCCGGTCTTACGGGATATCGCTTGACGCACCAAAACTTGTCAAAAACTAATTTGACGAAATGTCGCAGTTAGTCAAAAAGTGAATGGGGTAGCTCTTCTCAGGATCTGCACATGGGCTGGTGCGGAAAGAAAAGAACCGACGTCAGCACGCTGGGGTGGCGCCTATATACGACAGTGACGTCATCACAGCGACCACAACACCTGCGGAGTCAACTGACACCAACTAACAACGCGCAGGGATACTGGTCAAAGAAAAATTCGCCGGATCCAGTCTGACGCCTGGGGAAATTCAAAGGTAAGGAGTCTGCAACTAGAAGTCTCTATCAGATGTCGATGTTTGCTGGACTGTTGTTGACGTCCTGGTCTTCAACGTTAAATGTTGTCTCAAAGTCTGTAGGAAGCTAGTGTGTGGTGGGTACCTAAGGTACTCATACCAGGTCCAAGTATCCCCTATTAGTGTAGTGTAGGCAGTGTCTAGAAGCCAGGCTCTCTAGAGGTAACTGTGGATGAGCAGCCAAGGCTTATCTAGGAGACATGCAAAGCTCATACAATACCACTGTAGTCACACAGCACTTATAGAAAAGAAAACACTCAGTGTTACAAAAATAAAGGTACTTTATTTTAGTGACAATACCAAAAAGTACTAGAGAGGCACCCCTCCAATAGAAGGTAAGTAACACACTAGAAATATACACTAGCTATCAGCAATAGGCATAGAAAGTGCAAGAAAACAGTGCAAGTGCACATAGACAATAGTGACCCTATGGGGAGCGCAAACCATATACTAAAAAAATGGAATATGAACACAGGACCCCCACGGAATGTGCAGAGGGGAGCTAGGGGTACTAGGAAACCCCCATAAGTACCACACTGCCCCCTAGCGACCAGGAGGAAATTAGTAAGTTACTAGATTTTCCCCAAACCACCCAAAAGGAAGAAAAGGAAGAAAATGCAATACCCGGATAAGACTGCAAGAATCCAGTGGTGGATTCCTGAAGAGGAAGTCCTGTGGAAGAAGGGGACCAAGTCCAGAAGTCACAGAAGAGTCCAGGAGGAGTAGGCGCTACTACCCACCTAGCTGTGGATGCAGGAGTTGGTCAACGGTAGGACGAAGACGGCCAGGAATGCAGCGCTGGAGAAGGAGAAGAGTTCCTGGAGAATGCAGTCAACGTCCCATGCTGGATGGATGATTGCAGTCGGTCAGTGGCGAAGAAAAGCTACCAATAAACCTTGGCAAAGGCAGAAGTCACAGTGAAGCAAAAGTGGAGCTGCCGGGGACCAGCAAGGTCTAGAAGGACTCAACCCACTGGGGAGCCCTAAGGGGACCCTCAACAAGGCAGAGAGTCCAAAGAAGAAGAGGCAGCTCCCACAGGAGTCCCACTGGACAAGGAACCAGGAGTCACAGAGGAGCCCACGCAGCACAACTGGACAAGGGTCCCAAGCCGCAGGAGAAGCACGCAGAGAGCTGTATGTCGCAGGAAGGAGTGCTAGGGCTACACGGAGGCTGATGATCCCTTGGAGAAGATGCAAACAAACCTTGGTAGCTGCAAAAGGACTACTCCGGACCACCACCTGTGATGCAGGATCCACGCAGGTCAGGATGAGAGGCGGTCTAAGCAGTCAGTCGTCGTCGCAGTTGGATGAGAGAGTTGGGCCATTGGAACTTTGCTTCTTGAATCTGTTGTTGCAGCTGGTGCCTGCAGATGCAGGGGAGTGACTTCCTCACTCCAAGGGAGATTCCTTTTTCCTTCTCGTGCAGACTGAAGACTTGCCACACTCAGCGGATGCGAAGCCGAGGAAATGTTACAGAAGCTGGAATGAGCCGTGGAAACAATGTTGCAAGCAGAGTCTTCCTCTTGGATACAGACTGTTGGTTCCTGGAAGGTCCAGTTGCAGTTTCAGTGGCTAGAAGTCGAACTAGAGGTTGCAGAGGAGCCCTGCTGGAATCTTGCAAGCCGAATCTGGGGACCCACCCAGGAGAGAGACCCCAATAGCCCTGAAAGGGGGACTGGTCACCTAGCCAGTTGACCACCTATCAGGAGGGGGCTCTGACATCACCTGAATGACCTGGCCACTCAGATGCTCCCAATCTTGGATTCAAGATGGCAGAATCCAGGGACCCTCTAAAGGAGCTCTGGGCACCACCCCTGGGGTGGTGATGGACAGGGGAATGGTCACTCCCCTTTCCATTGTCCAGTTTTGCGCCAGAGTAGGGACTGGAGGTCCCTGAACCGGTATAGACTGGGTTATGCACAGAGGGCACCAAATATGCCCTTCAAATCACACCAGTGGTGTGAGGAGACTACCCCTCCCAAGCCATGTAACACCCATTTCCAAAGGAAGGGGGTGTTACCCCCATCTCCCAAAGGAAATCCTTTGTTCTGCCTTCCTGGGCTTGAGCTGTCAGGAGTGCAGAAACCTGTCTGAGGGGTGGCAGCAGCTTAAGCTGCCCGGAAAACCCCAAAAGCCAGGTAGGAGTAATGCTGGGGGTCCTCTACGGAGCCCCCAGAGTGCACAGAATCATTCATCCAATGCTGACAACAGTATTGAGGTATGATTCTGACATGTTTGATTTCAAACATGCCTAGGTTCGGATTTACCATTATGTAGCTGGTCATAATTACCTCTGTCCAGTGCACACACAAAATGACGTCCCCGCACTCATGAAGTCCATGAAAATGGAACTAGAGTTTGTGAGGGCACCTCTGCTAGTACAGGGGTGCCCTCACACACAGCTACTTGCACCCTGCCCTCTGGGCTAGGAGGGCCTGCCATAGGAGTGACTTACAGTGACCTGTAGTGAGAAAGGGTGTATGCACTCTTTCACGCAGGCTGCAATGGCAGGCCTGCAGAACACTTTGCATGGGCTTCCGATGGGTGGCATAATATATGCTGCATCCCATAGGGATCCCCTGCTGCCCCTAATGCCCTGGGTACCATATACTAGGGACTTACATGGGGGCACCAGGTATGCTAAATGTGGGGTGAAAGTAACTATGTTACCAAGTTAGAAGGGAGAGACTATAATCACTGGGGTCCTCGTAAGCAGGATCCGAGGGAACACAGTCAAAAACAATGATAACAGGGATAAAATGGGGGTAACCATGCCAAGAAAGAGGGTACTTCTTTTTCCTACAACGTCGATGGGTCATGATGTACCCTTGATGGAATATCAGCAGGACTGTCCTGGCTCGACGTCAATCGGGGGGTGACCGCTGATGGAGACTTATCCATTGAAGTTGATTGATGTGTGGCTTTCTTTGTTATGTCTCTTCACGTCACATGTGTTGCCGTTGATGGAGGTGTGCTTCTCGAAGTAGGTTGGCAATGCTGACGGAACTGATGTTGACGCTGAACAAATAGGTATTTTCCTATGTGCTGAGGTAGATCTTGCTCACCGTTTGCTGGAAACCTTCTCGTAGGAAAGTACCATCTTGCCTGGCATGTTACCCCCATTTATACTTGTATGTCAGTTTTTTTTTGCATGTCTCACTGGGATCCTGCTAGCCAGGACCCCAGTGCTCATAGACTGTGGACTGAATGTGTGTTCCTGTGTAGTGCCTAACTGTGTCACTGAGGCTCTGCTAATCAGAACCTCAGTGCTTATGCTCTCTCTGCCTTTAGAATTGTCACTGTAGGCTAGTGTCCATTTTCACCAATTCTAATTGGCACACTGGAACACCCTTATAATTCCCTAGTATATGGTACCTAGGTACCCAGGGTATTGGGGTTCCCGGAGATCCTTATGGGCTGCAGCATTTCTTTTGCCACCCATAGGGAGATCAGACAATTCTTACACAGGACTGCCACTGCAGCTTGAGTGAAATAACGTCCACATTATTTCACAGCCATTTTACACTGCACTTATGTAACTTATAAGTCACCTATATGTCTAACCCTCACTTAGTGAAGGTTAGGTGCAAAGTTACTAAGTGTGAGGGCACCCTGGCACTAGCCAAGGTACCCCCACATACTTCAGGGCAATTTCCCCGGACTTTGTGAGTGCGGGGACACCATTACACGAGTGCACTACATATAAGTCAATACCTATATGTAGCTTCACAATGGTAACTCCGAATATGGCCATGTAACATGTCTAAGATCATAGAATTGTCCCCCCCATGCCAAATCTGGTATTGGGGTGCCAATCCCATGTATCCCTGGGGCTCCAGCATGCACCCCGGGTACCGCCAAACCAGCTCTCTGGGCTTTTCTTTGCAGCTACCGCTGCAGCCAACCCACAGACAGGCTTCTGCCCTCCTGGGGTCTGGCCAGCCCAGTCCCAGGAAGGCAGAACAAAGGATTTCCTCTGAGAGATGGTGTTATACCCTCTCTCTTTGGAAATAGGTGTTAAGCCTCTCCAGGCCTCTAGAAAAGCTTTTAAGGGCACAGATGATGCCCTCCTTGCATAAACCAGTCTACACTAGCCCAGGGAACCTCCAGCCCCTGCTCTGGCGTGAAACTGGACAAAGGAAAGGGGAGTGGCTACTCCCCTGTCCATCACCACCCCAGGGGTGGTGCCCAGAGCTCCTCCAATGTGTCCCAGACCTCTGCCATCTTGAATCCAGAGGTGTGAGGGCACAATGGAGGCCTCTGAGTGGCCAGTGCCAGCAGGTGACATCAGAGACCCTTCCTGACAAGTGTTTACCTGACTAGGTGGCCAATCCTCCTCTGAGGGCTATTTAGGGTCTCTCCTGTGGGCTTTTCCTCAAATAACGAATGCAAGAGCTCACCAGAGTTCCTCTGTATCTCCCTCTTCGACTTCTGCCAAGGATCTACCGCTGACTGCTCCAGGACGCCTGCAAAACTTCAACAAAGTACTAAAAAGACTACCAGCCACATTGTAGCGCCTAATCCTGCCGGCTTTCTCAACTGTTTCCTGGTGGTGCATGCTCTGGGGGCTGTCTGCCTTCACCCTGCACTGGAAGCCAAGAAGAACTCTCACGTGGGTTGACGGAATCTTCCCCCTGCTAACACAGGCACCAATCTTTAGCTTCACCAGTCCTCTGGGGTCCCTCTCATCGTGATGAGCGTGGTCCCTGGAACACAGGTGGTGGATCCAAGTGACCCCGACAGTCCAGTGGTCCATCTGTCCAAATCTGACGGAGATAAGTCCTTGCCTCTCCTCGCCAGACAGTAATCCTGAGTACTGCGTGAACTGCAGCTACTAGGGCTTCTGTGCACTTTTGTAAGGAATCCTTCATGCACAGCCTAGCCCAGGTCCCCAGCACTCCGTCCTGCATTGCTCAACTCGCTGAGTTGACCACCGGCTTCGTGGGACCCTCTTTTGTAGTGTTGAGACGACCGCCGTGCTCAGTTTTCTTGAACCTGTGTTCAAGTTCTTCTGTGGGTGCTGTCTTCTTGTGCGTGGGCTCTCTGTATTGCAGAGCGCCCCCTCTGTCTCCTCTTCCACGTGGCAACCTCCTGGTCCTGCCTGGGCCTGGGCAGCACCCTTTTTCTTCAACAGCGACCTTAGCAGCTAGCAAGGCTTGTTTGTGGTCTTTCTCCAAGGAAACAACTCTGCATCCTCCAGCATTCCGTGGGACATCTTCTGTGCAAAGGAGAAGTTGCTGGAGTCTTCAGCTTCTTCCACCATGGAGGCAGCCATTTTGCACTTTCATCCGGGGTTTAGTGGGCTCCTGCCCCCCCTGGACACTTTTGTGACTCGTGGACTTGGTCCCGTTCCTTTACAGGTCCTCAGGTCCAGGAATCCATCTTCAGTGCTTTGCAGTCAGTTGTGGGCTTTGCAGAATCTCCTATCACGACTTTAGTGTGTTTCTGGGGAAGTAGGGTCACTTTACTCCTACTTTTCAGGGTCTTGGGTGGGGTATCTTGCACACCCTTAGTGTTTTCTTACACTCCCAGCGACCCTCTTCACACTACACTACGCCTGTGGTCCCTAAGTGGTTTGCATTCCACTTTCTTAGTATGTGGTTTGTGTTGCCCCTGGGCCTATTGCATCCTATTGTATTCTACACTGTTTGCAGTACTTTTCTAACTGTTTACTTACCTGATTTTGGTTTGTGTGTATATTTTGTGTAGTTTACTTACCTCCTAAGGGAGTATATCCTCCGAGATATTTTCTGACATATTGTCACTAAAATAAAGTACCTTTATTTTTAGTAACTCTGAGTATTGTGATTCTTGTGATATAGTGCTATATGATATAAGTGGTATAGTAGGAGCTTTGCATGTCTCCTAGTTCAGCCTAAGCTGCTCTGCTATAGCTACCTCTATCAGCCTAAGCTGCTAGAACACTACTAATCTACTAATAAGGGATACCTGGACCTGGTACAAGGTGTAAGTACCATGAGGCACCCACTATAAGCCAGGCCAGCCTCCTACACTTCTTATGAAGAGAGGTGGTTGTCATTTTTTCCCTCTCTTGCAAGCCATGGAGACAAATTCTTTCCTTGTCTTTCGAGGTCCTTTTTTAAAGATTCTGGCAATGGATGGAGGTCGCAGGACAATGACTTCCTGGAAGACATACTATGCAGACTGAGTGTGGATCAGTCTGTGTCTTCTTTTTGCCACAAGCAGGGCATGCGGAAAAAAGGGATGGCATTTTAAAGGAAAATAATTGACATTCCTGGTAGGAACAAAATATTATTTTACTCAAAGTGAAAAGACGTTGAGTTAAATCTTGAAAATTTAGTATAAACAGATTTTCTGGTTAAAAAAATAAAACTCAGAAAATGAGAGCTCGATGCTCCAGGATCCTAACTGAAGGAGCTGGAAATAAGATCTATCCTAATTGTAACTCAACTGTCACCTCACTCTCACCTCTGAGGCATGGTGGGATACTGGAGGTTCTGCAGGCCTTAAAGATACTGTGCCAGTTTTTTGGTCTGCTATGTTAATTTGGATGCAGCCTATTGGCTAATAATGCCTTTGTCTTTTCATTGCAGTTTTTCCCTCTATAGAAGATTGCTAATGCATTTTATGGCTCTCTTTTCTGCTTTATAGAAATGTTTTAACTCTAGTTGATGTGTTTATTAAGGAACAATAAACAAAAATAGGGCATTTTAGCCTGTTTTGTCAACATAGTCTGCATGATTACATACACACATATGTGTGTGTGTGTGTGTATATATATATATGTTACTTACCTAGTAAACATCTGTTGGTGGCATGTAGTACTGCAGTTTCACATGCTTTGCATAAGTCCTCCATCTAGTGTTGGGCTCGGAGTGTTACAAGTTGTAAGTTGTTTTTCTTCGAAGAAGGCTTTCGAGTCACGAGATTGAGTGACTCCTCCTCTCGGTGATAGTGCACATGGGCATCGAGTCCTTTGTTAGATTGTTTTCCCGCAGGAGGGTGAAGTAAAGAGTGTAGAAATATATATATATATATATATATATATATATATATATATATATATGTATTTATTTTTATTTTTTGTATGAAGTTGGCTCTGTATATACTATCTCAAGGTTCTTCCACCGGAAGGTTCCCCTTAGAGGTTGATACTGGCAAAATTAGATAAAACTAATGCTCTATTTTGTGGTAGTGTGGTCGGTCGAGCAGTAGGCTTATCAGAGGGTAGTGTTAAGCATTTGTTGTACACAGACAGGTAATAAATGAGAACACACACTCAAAGACTTAACTCCAGGCCAGTAGGTTTTTATTTAGAAAAATATATTTTCTTAATTTATTTTTAGAACCACAAGATTCAAATTTTAGGTAAGTACATAAATTGTAAGGTGCTTCACACAGGTAAGGATAGAACTTTGATTTAAAACAGTAGTACACACAGTTTTGGTTACAATGGCAATAAGCTATTTTAAAATTGGACACTGCAAAAATAAACAGTTTCTGGGGGAGGTAAGTATTGGTTACTTTCTCAGGTAAGTAAAGCACTTACAAGTTCAGTCTCCTGGGCATAGGCAGCCCACCGTTGGGGGTTCAAGGCACGCCAACGCACCAGTAACACAGGGCTGGTCAGGTGTAGAGGTCAAAGGAGGGCCAAAATAACATAGGAGCCTTTGGAGAACAGGGGTGCTCCGGTTCCAGTCTGCTAGCAGGTAAGATCCTGCGTCCTCGGGGAGCAGACCAGGGGGATTTGTAGAGCACTGGGGGGGGGGGGAACACACACAGGCACACAAAATACACCCTCAGCTGCACAGGGGCAGACGGGTGCAGTGTGCAAAGTAGGTGTCAGGTTTGTCGTAGAAAACAATGGAGGGACCTGGTGGTCTCTCTGGCGATGCAGGCAGAGCACAGGGGGGCTTTTCGGGCCAGCCACCGACTGGGCTAGGATGATAGCCACCTGCTGGTCACTCCTGCACTGGTAGGTGGTTCCTCTTGGTCCTGGGGGTGCAGGTGCAGTGCTTGGTCGTGGCGTCGGGTTCCTTTGTTACCAGGCAGTCGCGGTCAGGGGGAGTCTCTGGATCCTCTCAGCAGGTGGCACTGAGGGGGAGCAGGGAGGTCGACTCAGGGTGTCAACGTCGTTGGAGTGACCTAGGAGTCCTATCTGTGGTATTGGTTGTCCTGAACTCGAGCCGGGGGCGTTGGGTGCAGAGTGTGAAGACTCATGCTTCTGGCAGAAGTCTCTTTGAAGTTGGTTTCTTGTTGCTATTTTTGGATAGATCTGCTGTCCTTTGGAAGTTCTTGGTCCTTTAGGTGTAGGTCAGTCCTCAGATGTCGCTGGATGTGTCGCTATGCAGGTTCTTTGAGTCTGGAGACAGGCCGGTATGGCTGGGGCCAAGTCAGTTGTGGTCTCCATCGTCTCTGCGGGGTTTTCAGGTCAGCAGTCCTTCTTTCTTCATTTTGCAGGAATCTGATTTCCTGGGTTCAGGGTCACCTCTAAATACTAAATTTAGGGGTGTGTTTAGGTCTGGGGGTCAGTAGCCAATAGCTACTGTCCTGGAGGGTGGCTACACCCTCGTTGTGCCTCCTCCCTGAGGAGAGGAGGGGGGGCACAACCCTATTCCTATTGGGGGAATCCTCCAAAACCAAGATGGAGGATTTCCTAAGGCAGGGGTCACCGCAGCTCAGGACACCTTAGGGGCTGTCCTGACTGGTGGGTGACTCCACCTTGTTTTTCTCATTATCTCTTCCGGACTTGCCGCCAAAAGTGGGGGCTGTGTCCGGTGGGGCAGGCATCTCCACTAGCTGGGATGCCCTAGGGTGCTGTAACAACAGGCATGAGCCTTTGAGGCTCACCACCAGGTGTTAAAGTTCCTGCAGGGGGATGGGAGAAGCACCTCCATCCAGTGCAGGCTTTGTTCGTGGCCACAGAGTGACAAAGGCACTCACTCCATGTGGCCAGAAACCCGTCTGGATGTGGCAGGCTGGCAGGAACTGGTCAGCCTAACACTGGTGTTTGGACTGGTATACAAGGGGCATCTCTAAGATGCCCTCTGTGTGCATTTTTCAATAAATCCCACACTGGCATCAGTGTGGATTTATTGTGCTGAGAAATTTGATACAAACTTCCCAGATTTCAGTGTAGCTATTATGGAACTGTGGTGTTCGTAATTGACAGACTCCCAGACCATATACTCTTAATGGCTACCCTGCACTTACAATGTCTAAGGTTTGGCTTAGACACTGTAAGGGCATAGTGCTCATGGCACTATGCCCTCACCCGTGGTATAGTACACCCTGCCTTAGGGCTGTAAGGCCTGCTAGAGGGGTGACTTACCTATGCCACAGGCAGTGTGAGGTTGGCATGGCACCCTGAGGGGAGTGCCATGTCGACTTAGTCATTTGCTCCCCACCAGCACACACAAGCTGTGAGGCTGCAGCCCTTATAAAGCTTCCCTGGCCGCAGGGCACTTGGTACCAGGGGTACCAGTTACAAGGGACTTATCTGTGTGCCAGGGCTGTGCCAATTGTGGGGACAAAGGTACAGTTTAGGGAAAGAGCACTGGTGCTTGGGCCTGGTTAGTAGGATCCCAGCACACTTTCAATCATAACTAGCATTAACAAAAGACAAAAAGTTAGGGGTTAACCATGCCAAGGGAGGCATTTCCCTTCAAAATCTATTACTTCAGGAGCTGAATCGCTAAGTTGAGAGCACTGGGATTGGGATGTCTGATTTGTCCTTTGTTTTGTGTTAACAAATCCGGTCTGTTTGAAAGTTTGCAGTGAGGTACTACTGACAGATCTAGGAGTGTTGTGTACCAATGTTGTCGTGCCCACGTGGGGGCTATGAGTACCATAGAGAGGTGTGACACAGTTTGTTGACCAGAAATAGAATTAGCGGGAAAGGGGGAAAAGCGTAAGCAAATATTGCCCTTGGACAGAGGTTGTGGGGGCCTGGGTGCGCACTTTTGGCATTTTGCGTTTTCGCTTGTTGCGAATAGGTCTATTTCTGGTGTCCCCCCCTTTTGAAAGTACTTGGGAATGAATCTCCCTTTCGTGAGTTTGCTGGTGATTCCTGCTTAGGAGATTCGCTAGATGATTGTGTATTCCTGGGATGTTTTCTGCTAGTAAGTGAATGTGATTGGGAATTGCCCATTTCCAAATTACTTAAGCAAGAAGGGACAGTTGAGATGAAGGTGCCCCCCCTTGTTTCTTCAGATAATACCTGGTTGTCATGTTGTCTGTTTTTATCAAGACAGTTTTGTGTTTGAGAAGGGTTTGAAACGCCTTTAGGTCAAGGAACAAAGCTAATAATTCTAAATGGTTTATGTGATAAGTTAACTGTTTTGAATTCCATACCCCTTGTATGGTAAGGTTGTTGAGATGAGCTCCCCAACCTATCATTGATGCATCTGTTGTTATTGTGGTCTGAGGCACAGAATCCTGAAATGAGCGCCCCTTCATTAAATTGCTGTGATTCCACTATTGAAGGGACTTGTGTGTCTGGCGGTCTAACAACAGTAGATCTTGCAATTGACCCTGTGCTTGAGACCACTGTTGTGAGAGGCACTGTTGTAGTCTTCTCATATTTAATCTTGCATGCAGAACTATTGCTATGCAGGATGCCATCATTCCCAATAGTCTCATGACAAACCTTACTGTGTAGTGTTGATTTGGCTACATATGTGAGTTAAGGTTTTGGAAAGCTTGAATCCTTTGTGTATTTGGATAGGCTAAGGCTTTCTGTGTACTGAGAATAGCACCTAGGTAAGGTTGAACCTGTGCTGGTTGAAGATGCGATTTTTGGTAATTGATACTGAACCCTAATGTGTGTAGGGTTTCTATTGTGTATTGAGTGAATTGTTGACATTGTATAATGTTGCTTGATTTTATTAGCCAATCGTCTAGATAAGAAAAGCCATGTATGTGTTGTCTTCTTAGGTAAGCTGCTACTACCGATAGACATTTTGTGAATACTCTTGGAGCTGTTGTTATTATTATTAGATATTTGTACAGCGCATGGCTACCCAGAGGCCTCCCAGTGCTAATGCAGGACCGTTGAACAGATAAAGCTGACAAACTATAAAGGAAAAAGAAAGGTATTCAGCGTTTTAATACTTAAGTTCTGACTTTTCTGAAGGAAGCTCCAGTGGTAAAGAATTCCATATGTGACCCACCTTGAAGGCAAACAACGTGCCTCCCCATCTTACTTTATTAAACCGAAGTGTATTGATCAAAGAGGCGGAGGAAGATCTAAGTGATCACTGGGGGTTGTAAGGAGTTATAATATGCCTAAGAAAGGCCGGACCCCTATTGTGTAGTGCACAATGCACATAACAGGCAGCTTTAAAGTTAATGCGCTGTTCAATGGGGAGCCAGTGAAGAGAACACAGAGCAGATTTAGCCGAGTGGTGTCTCGGGGTAGCCGTTGGAAGGTGGGCAGCAGCATTCTGCACCACCTGTAATCTCTTTAGCACATAGGAAGGAGAAATGAAGAATCAAACATTCCCATAGTCCAGGCGAGACAGTATCAGGGCCTGGACAATGAGCCTTTTAGCTACAAAGGGAAGACATTTTAAAATCTTCCTACAGGTCCTCAGTAATCTTCGAGTAGCATTCCATTGAGAGGCGAGAGTCCAGCCAAAAACCTAGACTCTTTATATTATCTTTGGGCAAAGGAAGGTCATTTAGTCTAACTGAGACTAAGGCAGGGGGCTTCAAACATGAAACATTTCCTATCAACATAACCTCTGTTTTTTCCTCATTTAACTTGAGTTTGCTGTTCGCCATCCATTTAACCACATTGGATAGGCATTTTGAGAGAGTGGCAAAATCTGTTCCGGTCCCAGTAGAAAAAGAAAAAAACAATTGAGTGTCATCGGCATAGGACACAAGAGACAATCCATGGGGTTCCACGATCTTTGCCAGGGGGGCCATATAATATATAATATATATAAATATTGAAGAGCGTAGGGCTTAATGAGGACCCCTGTGGAACCTCACAGGTCAGCGGGAAGGTATCAGAATAATAGGATTGATCTAGGACTTGAAAAGTTATTTGACTCAGATATGGGGAAAGCCAATTGAGGCTGGTACTTTCAATTCCCATTTGAGAGGCTCTGCGAAGAACTTTATGATCTACTGTGTCAAAGGCGGCGCTTAGATTTAATAAAATGATTGCTGCATATCCGCCAGCATCCACACGTCATCTAGTGTCTTCAGTGACCGCCAACAAGGCTGTTTCGGTGCTGTGGAGCAGTCTGAATCCCATTTGGGTATTATGAAGATTATGTTCCTCTAGAAAACCTGAGACCTGAGAGTTGATATGTTTCTCGATTATTTTTGACACAATGGGAAGAAGAGCAATTAGTCTATAGCAGGGGTCCTCAAACTTTTTAAATAGGGGGCCAGTTCACTGTCCCTCAGACACTGTTGGGGGCCGTACTATAGTTTGAAAATAAATATGAACAAATTCCTATGCACACTGCAAAACTTTATTTGTAGTGCACAAAAAGCAGGTGAAACAATGCAACGAAGAACGATTTTAATCAACATAAACTTATTTCAATGGGAAGTATGGGCCTGCTTTTGGCTAATGAGATGGTCAATATCCGGTTCCATATTTGTCACTGCTAGTCGTAGCAAGTGATGCAAGTGTTCATCAGTTAGTCTGGATCTGGTTGGAGATTTGAGATGTTTAATTTGGGAAAAAGTCTGTTCACAGATATAGGTGCTGCCAAAGATGGTTGCAATTTTGAGTGCATGGTTCCTGAGATTAAGATATTTCTCAGAGGGGAGAGATGCATAGAAATTAGTAAGGCCGCTTGATTTTAATGTTTCTTTCAGAGAGTCACAATTCTGTAGTTCGGCCAATTCCATTTGGTAAATCGGATCAACAACTTCAATGTTAACAGAAAATGGGTTCCGGAAAAGCTGTATGTCCTGTTCATGGAAATGAAGCTCTTTAAATCTAATTTAAAAACTCCTTGTGCAACATTTCTAATAAATCCACACATGTTTTGTTTGGAAATGCAACTGCTAGTTTTTCAGCCAACAGGTTTTGAGTGGTGGGGAGATGGCAGAAGTTTTCCTCCTTCACTTGTTTAATGAGGAGGTTTAATTTTACTTGAAATGCTTTCACATGTGAATGCATATCACAGAGGAGCTTCCCCTTTCCTTGAAGCTGAATATTGAAACTGTTGATTAGCTCTGTTATACCTGTCAGAAAGGCAAGGTGCCTTTTCCATTCTGCATCTTTGAGCTCTGTAACTTCTTTGTTTTTTGAAAGCATAAAATCAGAAACCTGTGGAAGTAAGTTATAAAAATGTTTCAAAACTCTCCCTTGACTCAGGCAACGGACCTCGGTGTGGTACAGAATATCTCCGTTCTCCGTAGGCAACATTTAGCTCAGACAGAAATTGCTGAAACTGTCTGTGGTTTAGTGCATGAGCTCTAATGAAGTTAACACAAGATACCACAATTTTCATGACAGAGTCCAACTTCAGTGATTTACTACACAGTGCTTGTTGGTGGATGAGTATTTGGATGTGAATGGTTGTGTTTGTCCATCTCTTTCTTAATGCGTGCAACCACTCCTTTCATAGACCCCAGCATGCTAGGAGCACCATCAGTTGTCACACTGGCTAGTTTAGCCCAGTCCAGCTCCAAATCATTCACAGTTTGGCAAACTTTTTCATAGATATCCTCTCATGTTGTTGTTCCTTTGATGCTTTTCAGTGCAGCAAGCTCCTCTGTGACTTTGAAATAATCATTTGTCCCATGAATGAAAATTAGAAGTTGTGCAGAATCACGAACATCATTGCTTTCGTCGAGTGCCAATGAAAAATAGCAAAGTTTTTTGGGAGAGTTTTGCAAATGCAGATGCACATTTTCCCCCATTTCTTCAATCCTTTATGTAATTGTAGGTCCTGAAAGACTCAGTGTAATTGTAGGTCCTGAAAGACTCACTGTACTAAATAAATCAGCCTTCTCTGGACACATCTCTTTGGCAACAGAAAGAAGGCATTCTTTAACAAATTCTTCCTCTACGAATGGTCTGTCAGTGAGCAAGATTGGCAACTTGAAAACTTGCTCGCAATGATGATATATTTAGCTGCCTTTGCTTCACAAAAGTATGTTGCTGAGTTATCAATCCATTTTTCAGTTTTAATATTTTATCTTTTCTAACTTGTCCGACCAAACAACCATATTGATCTTTATGTTAAGTTTCTTAGTGTCGACGAAAATAGTTTTTTTTTTTTTTAACACAGACACTAAATTCTGGCATATTAGACAAACAGCTCTTTCTTTGTACTGCGTAAAAAAGTTATCGTAAGTCCACTGTTCTTTGAATACCCTGCACTCAGAGTGAATTTTTCTTTTTGTTGACATAATGATTTCCTAGGGATTAAAAATTGCTATTAGTAAAATACCAAAAAATACACAGCTACAAAAACAATATACCAGCAATAATGACTAAACAAAAATAAAAAATGTCAGCGCTCAGCGGTAATGCAAATGGTCAGCGCTCAGCAGCAACGCACAAGCTCACTCACTAGCAGGCACACACACACAATCTCACTCACTAGCAGACACACACACAAGCTCATTCACTAGCAGGCACACACACAAGCTCACTCACTAGCAGACACACACAAACTCATTCACTAGCAGGCACACACACACACGCACACAAGCTCACTCACTAGCAGATACACACACAAGCTCATTCACTAGCAGGCACACACACAAGCTCATTCACTAGCAGACACACACACAAGCTCTCTCACTAGCAGGCACTTATCACAATAATTTGTAAAGAATGACCCCACACAGCCCCCTGGGTGTCATGCTTCATCACTGTCCTAGCTTGCTTGCAAAAGAAGCCTCTAATAGTGGACAAGCTTCCTACATTCACAGGAAGTACTTATGGATGGAGGGTGGGGAATGGGATCCAGTTAATGCAAAATACATCAAACATACAGTAAACATCAACATTTGTGTTATGCCCAATTATTGGGAATACACTTGTGGCAATTGATTTTGCTGGATGCAATTAATATTGACAAACAGAAATACACATACACATACTGACATACATACATACACATACCCATACAGGCCGTCACTTCCTCCCATTACCTAGGGCCTGCATTTTTTTCATGGGCCCGGTCGCGCTATGCAGCAGTGCTGACCTGGCCCCTCCAGGCGCAGAGGGAGCGGGGAGGAAGTAACCGGCCGTCACTTCCTCCCATTACCTTGCTTGCGGCTGCAATTTTTTAAAGGGGCCCGGTAGCGCTGACCAGGCCCCTGAAGCAAAGGTTCATCTGGGGTTCATGACCCTGGCGGGCCGGATACGGCCCGCAGGCCGTAGTTTGAGGACCCCTAGGCTATAGTTAGATAGTAAAGCTGTGTCAAGATTTTTTTTTTTAAATAAAGGCTTAACTACCGCATGTTTGCATTGTTGTGGTACATGCCCATGTAACAACGAGTCATTCCAAATGTTCATTAGCACCGGTGATATAACTTTGGATCCTAGAGTTAAGATAGAAGGGGGGGCGGGTCCAGAGGAGGTCCGGATTTTATGGAGCCCAGATAATTGTCTACTAGATCTTTAGTCAGAGGCTTGAAAGCTGAGAGGGAGGCTTGAGGGGGCTGATCGTCAGGATGAAGGACAAACTCATCCTCAGTGCAAGAATTACTAGGAAGAGTTGCTTGGATGTCAGCAATTTTCTTTTAAGAGAAACAGGCTAAGTCATTACTATGTCCCTGAGAGCCCTCTACTGTGTTCTTGACCGGAGGAAGCTTAGTAATTTCCTCAAAGATACAGACTATCTCTCTAGGAGAGTGTGAGGATCGTTCGATCCTGGAGGTATAATGGGAGGCTTGTGTCGCCTTAATTTCCGAATGGAAAGACCGAGTTATATTCCTATAATCTCTTCTGAGACCATGATCGTATGATTTCCTCCACTTTCTCTCCATGTGCTAACATTCTTTTTTTAAGTCCAGCAGATGGGGAGTAAACCAAGATGAGTTATTTTTCCGAAAGGTCTTAACCATAGTTTTAGTGGGTAGAATAGTATCTAGGGACTCCAAAATCCATTTATCAAAACCCTCAGCTATATAGCTTTGGGGAAGAATGGAGGAGGCAAACTGCTTCGTTAATGTGTCCATCCTTCTTTAGCTTTGACCACTGACGTCCCATTAATTTAGCACAAGGCTGATGATTTACAGAAGGTTGGGTGGGGAGAGCAAATACAATTAAAAAATGGTCCGACCAAACCGATGGAAGAGGTGCCTGGGCTAGTAGTTTAGGGAGATTACTAAAAGCTAGGTTGATTGTATGACCATGAAGGTGAGTGGGGCCGGATATTGGTTGTGCTAAATCCAAGAATGCTAAATCTCTGCGTAAGGTTTTGGCGGGAGCATTGTGAGGTTCCTCTATCCTGAATAATAAAATCCCCTAAAATGGTACAATTTGAATATTTACAAGCAAACTGCCACACAATCAGGCAGAGCCTGCAAAAACCTACCATTGGGGCCTGAAGGACGGTAAATTAAGATACCCGAAAAAGTGAAGGTGGCATCTATTGTCAAAAAGGTCAGGCTTTCACAGTCTTGGATACAGAGGGGATGGGAACGACAATGAATAGAATTCTTATAAATTATTCCAATCCCTCCTCCACTTCTCTGAGGTCTATCGAGGTGCTGTAGGGAGTAATTTGAGGGAAGGGACATCATTATATCAGGAGTGGAGTCCTCAGACAGCCAAGTTTCTGTCAAAAACAGAGCCTCTGGGGAATAGTCATTTAACAGTGAATGAATATACAGTTTGTGTGCAGGTAAAGAACGACAGTCAAGCAGCAATAGTCTGTTCTTTCTCCAGTCTTATATTTGCAGGGAATATAGACTGAGGATTCAATTGACAAGATTCACCAATTGAAGGCAAATGGGTTAGAGGGGGAAGGGGGTTAGGCCGGTATTGACTGGGAGTCACTGTGTTGTTATTAAGGGCCATAAGAGATTGCCTGGAATAGCTTAGTCTCTCAGGAGCTAAGTTTATAGCCTTTCCTGGTCCTGGGCGCGGCTAGGCGTGGACGGGTGCAGATGTGTTTGCCTTTGGCGCGCCTTCGGCGCGTCCGCTTCATGGGCTCTTTTATGGGCCCAGGAAGCAGGAAACAACAACTAGTCCGCACACAAAGATGGCGGTTCTGTTAGGCACAGTGAACTGGTTGGAAAATGCCTGCCAGAATGAGCAAGCAGTAAACAGTGCACACGCTGGAAAATAGAATTCCCTGACGGCCCCGGTGTCTCTGAACATAGGCACCAGGTTCTCTGGGAGAAACACGTGTCCAGAATATTTAAAAACAAGATTTTATAAAGTGCAGAGAATATTTATAAAAACAAATAATTTCAGAGCATATGCGAGTGTGCTAGAGCTTTACCTACTAAGGATGCCAAGCAGCTATGCCTGCTAGTGAGGTCCACTGCGCGTCCGCTTCAGGTGCTCTTTTATGGGCCCAGGAAGCAGGAAACAACAACTAGACAGCACACAAAGATTGAGGTTCTGTTTGGCACAGTGAACTGGTTGGAAAATGGCCGCCGGAATGAGCAAGCAGTAAACAGTGCACACGCTGGAAAATAGAATTCCCCGAGGGCCCAGGTGTCTCTGAACACGGGCACCGGGTCCTTTGGGGGAAATGCGTTTCCAGAATATTTAAAAACAATATTTTATAAAGTGCAGAGATTATTTATAAAAATGAATAATTTAAGAGCAACTGAGAGCGTGCTAACTTAAAAAAGCAGAGCTTTACCTACTAAGGATGCCAAGCAGCTATGTCTGCTAGTCAGATCCGCTGCGAGTCCGCTTCATGGGCTCTTTTATGGGCCCAGAAAGAAGGAAAAAACAACTAGACCGCACAAAATGATGGTGGTTCTGTTATGCCAAATGGTAGAACTTTGAATTAGTAGTGGTTTCCCGCTATCAAAAACCTCAGGTATTTTCGGTGAGCTGGATGTATGGGGATATGAAAATATGCATCTTTGAGATCTAATGCAGTCATGTAATCTTGTTTTTGTAGTAGTGGAATGACGTCCTGCAGAGTTACCATGTGAAAGTGTTCTGACAGGATATAAAGATTTAGTGGTCTGAGATCTAGAATGGGTCTGAGAGTGCCATCTTTTTTTGGGAATGAAGAAGTATAGTGAGTATACCCCTGTTTCGTGTTGAGATTTTGGGACTAATTCTATCGCCTCTTTTAGTAGTATCGATTGTACTTCTTGTTGTAACAGAACATTGTGTTCTGGGGACAGCCTGTGATAACGAGAAGGAATGTTTGGAGGGGTCGAAATCAATTCTAGGCAATAACCATGGCGTATAATTGAAAGTACCCATTGGTCTGTGGTGATATTTTGCCATTGGGAGTAGAATTGCAGCAGTCTGCCCCCCACAGGAGATATGTGGGTTTGTGGTATGCTTATGAAGTCACTGTTTTGATGGAGTAGTGACACTTTTTGAGGCCTGGAATTTGCCTCTGGCTCTGAAGTTTTGTCCTCTAAGAGCCTCTAAACCCTAAATCCCCCTCTCTGGTATTGTTGTTGGCCTTCTTTAGGTTGGGAGGTAGAAGCATCTGTAGATTGGGGCTTGAATCCTCCTCTAAATTGTTGTTTACGAAAGGAGCCTCTATAAAGCGTTGTGAATAGGGCTCCAATTGCTTTAGCAGTGTCTGAATCTTTCATGAGTTTCTCGAATGTGGTGTCAACCACAGGACCAAACAGGTGTTTCTTAACGAATGGCATATTTAGTACTGCCTGTTGTATTTCTGGTTTGAATCCAGAAGATCTTAACCATGCATGTCTGCGTATGGTTATAGCAGTATTTACGCTCCTAACTGCTGTACCTGCAACATCAAGAGTAGACCTTATCTGATTGTTGCTTATTGCCTAACATTCTTCAACAATTTGTTGAGCCCTCTTCTGATGTTCTTTTGAAGTGTTGTAATAATTCCTGTATTTCGTCCAAGTGTGCCCTATCATATCTTGCTAGCAAGGCTTGTGAATTGGCAATGCGCCATTGGTTAGGTGCCTGTGTAGCTACCCTCTTGCCAGCAGCATCAAACTTCCTGCTTTCCTTGTCAGGGGGAGAGGTATCCCCTGACGATTGTCTATTGGCCCTTTTTCTGGCAGCACTGACAACAACAGAGTCTGGAGGCACCTGATGTGTGATGTATGCTGGATCTGTAGGTGCAGGCTTGTATTTTTTATCTATACGTGGTGTTTAAATATTAAATATTTCGCCTGTGTGCCTGATCATGCCAGGCAGCACTGTTAGGCACTCATAACGTGAATGCTTGGAGGATAGTGTATTGAAAAGGAAATCCTTTTCGAATGGCTCACTATGCATAAGTACCCCATGGTACGCAGCTGCCCTAGAGATGACCTGTGTGTATGCAGTTGTATCCTCTGTTGGTGAAGGTTCTGAAGGATAGAGGTCTGGGTCATTTGTGGTATAAGATCGGGATCATACAGATCCCAAGGATCAATTGTATCACCATGCGAATAAGTGTGTGAGTGAGTTGATGAAGGCAATGGTGGTGGGCTAACAGGTGGTGATGAAAAAGAAAGTTGTGGAGAATTTTGCAAGGGTAATGGCTTTTCCTTCCTTTTAAAAATCTTTGCTGGTGGTGGAGCAGTACCAAGATGTTCTTAAAAAGCCAGCTTTCTTTTTGTCTGTGGAGGAGGTGCAGCAATAATCCTCCCAGTCTCTTTGTGGATATAGATGCTTGACTGCTTTTCATCCATGATTTCAAGAATAGGTTGAATGTCAGAGTCTTCAGAAATATATTCTGATGTTTTTGGTGACTTAGAGGACTGTTCATAAAATGTCTTTGAGCTCTGTTTTAATCGGCTCGAAAGACCTTGTTCCTCTGTATGTGAATATTTTTTCAGCTCCGAAATTGGCAATTTTTTCAGTCCTGAAAATACAGCCTGGTGTTTGGGCTCCGAAGCAGGATGTCGAGGTTTCGACTCCAAAGAGTGTTGACGTCGGCTCAGCTCATATGTGGAGCTTTAGATAGATTTGCTCGACTCCGGCATCGAAGCTGGTGTGGCCTTTTTCGGCGCCAAACCCAAAGGTCAGTCGCCGATTATTTTCTTTCGGGTCAAACCATGGCTCTCTGGCAGTGGTGCACCCAAGGTCTTTGATGTTTTTTTAGTAGTGGGCCTAGGGGCAGTTGTACTCACATGCTGAGCTGCAGTGATGGGTTGGCTATCCTCCTCCGAGTCTTCTTCGGAGTCGGTGTCTTGAATGGGAACTGCCTTCTGGGCCTGTTCTTCCTCAACGGCGTCGATGTATTCTGTAGTCTTCAACGCCATTTCCAGTCTTCTGGCTCTCCGGTCACGCAGTGTTTTCTTCGACCGAAATGACAGACAGGCTTCACAGTCTTCTCGATAGTCGGGAGAGAGACCGAGATTGCATACCACGTGTTGATCTGTGTACGGAAATTTCACGTGGCATTGAGGACAGAATCGGAATGGAGTCCGATCCATCAGGTTTCGGCGTGGTAGGCCTGAACAGGCCTGAGTTGGGCGCTCGCACCCAAAAGGGCGTTATCTGGTTTTCGACTGTACTATCGGCTCAACTGTAGACGGAAAATGCGATTGAAACAATACAAACGGTCAAAGAAAGTTATATAAAGTTTCTGAATCAAAAATCTCGGAGCGAGAGGAAACACGTCCGAACCCGACAGTGGAAAGAAAACAATCTAACAAAGGAGTCGATGCCCTTGCGCACTATGACCGAGAGGAGGAGTCACTCAATCCAGTGACTCGAAAAACGACTTCTTCGAAGAAAAACAACTTGTAACACTCCAAGCCCAAACTAGATGGTGGAAGCTATGCATAGCATGTGCATCTGCAGCTTCACATGCCATTGAACACATAGTTGCAAGTAAAATACTACAAGAGCCACAGGCTTCCGGGGAAGGAGGGAGGGGGCATGTGAATCTGCATCAATACATGCCACGAACAGATGCCTACTGGGTAAAGTAAAATTTTCCATTTGATGGCATGTGCAGCTGCAGATACACATGCTTTGCATAGACCAAAAGGCAGTTGCTCTTCCCAAAAGAAGCGGTGGCTAGCCTGTAGGAGTTGGAGTTGTTTGAAATAATGTTTGACCAACATTGGCCTGTTGCTTTGAAAATACATCCACACAGTAATGCTTTGTAAATGTATGTGGTGTAGACCATGTGGCAGCTTTGCATATGTCTGCCATTGGTATGTTTTAAGAACTGTTTGTCCAACATTTAATTGTTGGCGAAATAAGACATCCACACAGTAGTGTTTAGTAAATGTGTGTAGTGTGGACCATATGGCTGCTTTAAACATATCTGCCATTGGTATATTTCCTGAGAATGCCAATGAAGCTCCTTTCTTTTTAGTAGAATGTGCTTTAGGAGTTACTGGTAACTATCTTTTTGCTTTAAAATAGCAAGTTTGAATACACTTTACTATCCATCTGGCTAATCCTTGTTTTGAAATAGGATTACCCCTGTGAGGTTGTTGAAAAGAGACAAAGTTGTTAGACTTTCTGACATTGTTTGTTCTATCTATATAATACATGAGAACCCTTTTAACATCAAGGGTATGAAGAGCTCTTTCAGCAACTGAATCTGGCTGTGGATAGAAGACTGGCAATTCCACTGACTGAAACTACTTTTGGTAGGAATTTTGGGTTTGTCCTAAAGACTATTTTGTTGTGAATTTGAAAGAAAGGTTTTTCTACAGTGAATGCTTGAACTTCACTAACTCTTCTTCAAGAAGGAAAAGTTACTTTCCTGTAAATCCTAGTTCTCTTCCAGGGGTATCCTCATCAAAGTCATAAACATCGAATATTCCCGCCCTCGTGCGGGGATCCCAGAGCATACACAAAAACACACATGTATAAGTATGAAATATATATGAAAAATATATCATTTTTTAGTAGATAATTTCCATACCAGAATCATGTATACATGTGTATAACAGCAATGCAGACTATGTTGATAAACAGGCTAAAATGCTTTATTTCTATGGAGTTTTTTTTTTTAAACACTCTCCCTTATAATTACAAGAAATCTTTTTGAAGCCCAATTGGAGGGCACAGACAAAATACCAGCAACACATGTGAAAAGAGAAAAAACTACATTAAAAACAACAGAGCATTATTAGCCAATAGGCTGCATGCAAGTTAATACAGCAGAACCACAAAATTTGGCACCATGCCTTTAAGACCCTGAGCACCTCCAGTATCCCACCATGCCTCAGGGGTGAAGGAGAGGTGACAGTTGGTTCACAGTTAGGTCAGTACTTTTTTACGGTGACAAAGAATCCAAAAGATTAGATAGATGGTCTGTACTGCACTTCTAGGAGACTTGCTTCCGGGGAGGAGGGTGGGTTGTTTATGACTTTGATGAGGATACCCCTGGAAGAGAACTAGGATTTACAGGTAAGTAACTTATCCTTCTCTTCCAGGGGATCCTCATCAATAGTCATTAAAATGGAATAGATTAGTAAGCCCATCCCTTATCTCTGCGAACTGTCTAATAGAAGTGCAGGCAAAAGACATACACTATGCAAACAAATTTCTCCTAGACGCTTGACCAACTTGAGCGTCCGCTTTGGCATCTGAATCTAAACAGTAAAGCCTAGTAAACGTATGTACAGATCTCCATGTAGCGGCCTTACAGATCTCAGACATTGGAACATTGTTAAGGAGGGCAGCAGTAGCCGCTTTTCCTCTTGTCGAATGAGCCTTAGGCCTAGCCAGTAACTGTTTGTTAGCCAATTGATATGCAGTTACAATACATGAAACTATCCATCTAGAAATAGTTTGTTTTGAGGCCGCATCACCTGTTCTCATATGTCCATAATTTACAAACAGGTGGTGAGATCGTCTAATCAATTTGGTCTTATCCAGGTAAAATTTTAGCACTCTTTTCAGATCCAGGGAGTGCAAGGCTTTCTCCGCCGGAGTATCCGGATTGGGGAAAAAAGTTGGGAGTGATATAGTCTGATTGATGTGAAAATCCGACACCACCTTCGGTAAGAGTGATGGATGAGTTCTTAGAACAACTCTATTCTCATGGAAAACCGTATACGGTTCCTTGGAGGACAAAGCCTGAATCTCACTGACCCTCCTAGCCGAAGTAATGGCTACGAGAAAAGCTGTCTTCCACGTAAGGTGTTCCAAAGAAGCTCTGTGAATAGGCTCGAAAGGAGGGCCCATGAGTTTAGATAACACTATGTTCAGTTCCCATGGAGGCGAGGGTTTTCGAATAGGTGGAAAAACCTTCTTTAAACCTTCTAAGAAATCCTTGACTACTGGCATAGTAATGAAGGATTTCTGAGAAGGTGACTTACGATAAGCTGTAATGGCAGATAAATGTACCTTAATAGATGACAACTGCAGACCTGATTTTGCCAGATGGAACAGGTAAGACAATATGACCTCCTCTTGAGCCAGAATAGGATTCTGTCCCTGTTGTCGATACCATATGTAGAATCTCTTCCACTTGAACGCGTAAGAGCGCCGCGTGGAAGGCCTTCTGGACTCCTTAAAAATGTTCATGCATTCCTGCGAGAGCCCTAGATGCCCATACTGCAGGAATTCAGGAGCCATGCCGTCAAGCTCAGAGAGGGAAGGTTGGGGTGAAGAATCTTGCCTCCCAGCCTGCAAAGGAGATCCGGTCTGCACTGACAGCTTGAGAAGATCTGTATACCAGAACTGTCGAGACCATTGCGGGGCTATGAGAATCATTCTGGTGTTGGATCTGTAGAGTTTGTTTATTACCGCTGGTATCAGGGGAATCGGTGGAAAAGCGTAGAGAAATATCCCTGACCAGTCTATCAACAGGGCATTCCCTCGAGACCCCGGATGGTAGAACCTGGACACGCAGTCTGGCCATTTTTTGTTTACTTCGTCTGCAAACAGATCTAACTGAGGCTGACCCCATTGAACGAAGATGTCTGCGACGACCTCGTCGTGAAGAACCCAGTTGTGGGCATCCGCAAGGGTTCTGCTTAGGAAGTCTGCCTCCACGTTTTGCTGCCCTGGGAGGTGGATCGCTGTAAGAGACATTCCCCTCGCTATGAGCCAGTACCAAATGGTTTGAGACTCCCGAGACAGGGGCCGGGATCTCGTACCCCCTTGCTTGTTCAGATAATACATTGTCCTCATATTGTCCGTCTGCACCAGCAGAGACTTTCCCTGAATCAATGGTGCAAATGATTTGAGAGCCAGATGAACCGCTCTGAGATCCAGCAGGTTGATATGGTAAGTCTTCTCTTTGCTGGACCACAAGCCCTGAGCTTGAAGGGAACCCAGATGAGCTCCCCAGCCCTGTAGCGATGCATCCGTTACCAGAGTGTCGGAAGGAATTGGATGGTGAAACAGAACTCCTACTGACAGGTGATGTCTGCATGTCCACCATTGCAATGATTGTCGCGCTCCTACAGGCAGAAGCATCCTGTCCTCCCATTAGCCTGTGTGTTGATTCCAGTTTTCCTCTAGGGCCTCTTGAAGAGGTCTCATATGCAATCTGGCGTTCGGGACAATAAAAATGCAAGAGGCCATGGAGCCCAACAGAGATGTCACCTGACGGGCCGTAGGCGCGGGGAACCAAGAAGATCGTGACACTTCCTCCTTATTGATAATAGTCATTCATCCGAAGGATACACTTTTTCTAGCTCTGTATTCAGTATCGCCCCCAGGTAGTGGAGGGTTTGAATTGGGATGAGGGTGGACTTTTGAAAGTTGACTTGCAGACCTAGAGTGCGGAAAACACTGAGAACAATGTCTAGATGCTTTTTCGTCTGTTCCGGAGAGAAGGCTTTCAGTAGCCAATCGTCTAGTTATGGATAGATTTTCTGCTTCCTTAAATGCGCCGCTACCGTTGCTACACACTTAGAATGCACGAGGGGCAGATTTGAGGCCGAAAGGCAGCACCTTGAACTGATAGTGTTGAGAGGCTATCACAAACCGTAGAAATTTACGATGTTTGGGTACGATCGGGATATGAAAATACGCATCCTGCAGATCTATGGAGCACATCCAGTCTCCTCGATGCAGCTGAGGGAAAATCTGATGAAGAGCCAGCATTCTGAATTTTTGTTTCCGTATGAATTTGTTGAGCAGCCTCAAGTCTAGAATAGGTCTGAAGACTCCTTCCTGACCCTTTTTTGCTACTAGAAAATATCGGGAGTATACTCTCTTTCCCCTTTGGGCGGATGGCACCTTTTATATCGCTCTTTTCTGCAACAGGGCGCGAACCTCTTTGCGTAGTAAGTTCATGTGACCAGGCCTCGACTTGGTTGGTGGCAAATGAGGTGGAGGTTGTCGGAAAAGAAGAGAGTAACCATTCTTTACAATATTCAGCACCCATTTGTCTCTTGTTATGCCATGCCACTCGTGAGCGAACTCTGTGATACTTCCCACAACCGGAGTGGTGGACGGTACTAAGGGAAGCGAACCCTCATTGTTTTGCGGGGTTTTTGGAGGTAGACTGCTGAGGTCTGCTTGATTCTCGGTCTCTTGTGGCCTTGCAACACTGGAAGAGAGGACGCCCTTGCTTCTGTTGCGGTCTTTGGGACCAATGAGGGGTTTGAACCCTCTGTTGGAACGGGCGCCTGTCGTAAGGTCTGTACCTCCTTCTGAAGTCTTTCCTTCTTTCCAGACCCACTGCCCTCATCGTGTCGACCTCTGCCTTCATACGTGCCATCACATCATCCGTGTGGGCTCCAAATAATGAGTTTCCGTTAAACGGAAGATTCATGATACGCTGTTGCACCTCCTGCTTTAACCCTGTGAGCCTCAGCCAGGAAGATCTTCTTGTGCAAACCCCATGCGCGTATCCATGTGCCGCCAAGTCTGCGCCGTCTGCGGATGCACTGATGATTTGATTGGACACCAGACTTCCCTCTTGAAGGATCTCCTGGAAATCCTGCCTGTCCTCTCTAGGCAGCTTTTCCGCAAATCTGTTCAGCGAGTCCCAGAGGGATCGATCATATCTGCCTAGGAGTGCTGAGGCGCTGGAGACCATCATCAACGCCGCCGTGCCACACATCTTCCTACCCAGAGAGTCCAGATGTCTACTCTCCTTGTCCGGCGGAACCGTTGAGGATGACGCCACTGAATGCATCTTGCGGGCTGCAACTAATATGACTGAGTCTGGTGGTTGATCAGCCCTGAGAAACAAAGGATCCTGATCAGGGGCCTTGTACTTTTTCAAGATCCTAGCAGGAGCTGAACGGAGGGTTGCTGGCATAAAAAAAGTCTCCATTGTCGGCTGGAGAAGACCAGGCACGAGTGGTAACAACTTCCTTGAACCCGTTCTGTGTTGCAGGGTTTCAAAGATCACTGATGAGGAAGTTGAAGGTTCCGGGATGGAATCAATGTTAAGTGTTTGTGCTCCCCTGTGCAGCACCTCATTGAAAGTTGTTATATCATCCACCGGGGAAACTCTAGCTGGTGGAGAATCCGTCAGAGTTGGGGAGTAACTTCTTATGGAAGACCTCGACGATGTGGACCAAGAAGGGGTCCTTCTGTGATGGCGCGACCTTGACCTAGACCTCCTCTGGGAGCGTGACCTGCTCCTAGATCTTGTGGTAGTGCGTCGAGGCCTAGTGGTAGATTGGTGAGATGTAGAGCGAGCTTGCTCTGCATGCGCCGTTGGCGATGGTGTCCTCGGAAGCGACGCTGATGGGAGTACATGCGTGAGTATTGAGAGTCTGGAGAAGCCGGCGCCTTGTTAAGGCTCTCCAACCACCTTGGCGATAGGTTTATGGGCGAGATGTGCCCTGACGATGAGGCCCTTGACCGTCTGGACGATCCACTCCTTATGGAGACTACTGGACTTGGTGGAGTGAGATTCTTGTCAGCCGGTGGTTGCTGACGCTCTTCTCCTTGAGAGATAGGCAGTATCTGTCTCGACGTTGAACGGTGTACCGACGTCGAAGGAGGCCCAGAATGTGCCGTAGACTGCTCAGGTCTCGATGTTGAGCGCCTCGACGGTGACTGGTGGACCCTTGTATGTGTGCGACTCGACGTCGTATGCTTCGCCGTCGAGTGATGGGCCGCTGACGACGGAAGCCTCTACTTTGAAAAACTCAGAAAAACTGAGAGCTCGATGCTCCAGGATCCTCTCAGAAGAAGCTGGAAAAAAGAACTGACCTAACTGTGAACCAACTGTCACCTCTCCTTCACCCCTGAGGCATGGTGGGATACTGGAGGTGCTCAGGGTCTTAAAGGCACGGTGCCAAATTTTGTGGTTCTGCTGTATTAACTTGCATGCAGCCTATTGGCTAATAATGCTCTGTTGTTTTCAATGTAGTTTTTTCTCTTTTCACATGTGTTGCTGGTATTTTTTCTGTGCCCTCCAATTGGGCTTCAGAAAGTTTTCCTGTAATTATAAGGGAGAGTGTTTAAAAAAAAAAAACTCCATAGAAATAAAGCATTTTAGCCTGTTTATCAACATAGTCTGCATTGCTGTTATACACATGTATACATGATTCTGGTATGGAAATTATCTACTAAAAAATGATATATTTTTCATATATATTTCATACTTATACATGTGTGTTTTTATATATGCTCTGGGATCCCCGCACGAGGGCGGGAATATTCAATGTTTATGACTATTGATGAGGATCCCCTGGAAGAGAAGTGATTGCTACTATGAAGGCAACCTTCCATGATAAAAACTGAAGAGGGCAAGAATTCACAGGTTCAAATGTCGGGCCCATAAGTCTTGTGAGTACAATGTTAAGATTCCAGGCAGGAGGCTGGTGGAGCTCTAGGTGGAACAATCCTTTTAAGACCTTCCATAAAAGCATTTATAATAGGAATCCTAAACAGAGAAGTATGCTGTCTGTTTTGGAGGTAAGCAGCTATTGCTGTTAAAATAGAGGAGTATGCAAGATTTGCTTTTTGTAAGTGTAGCAAATAACAGACAATATCATGTATTGAAGCTTCAAGTGAGTTAATGTTTTTGGGCTGACAATGATAAACAAAACGTTTCCATTTAGCTGCATAACACTGTCTAGTTATAGATTTACGTGCTTCCTTTAGAATATCCATACATTCAGATAGAAGCTGTACGTAGCCATATTCTATGACTTAAGGAGCCAAATCGCCAGGTTCAGCATACTGGGATTGGGATGCCTGATTTGACTTTTGTTTTGAGTCAATATGTCTGATCTGTTTGGTAGTTTGTGATGTGGCACTACAGACAGATCTAACAGTGTTGTGTACCAGTGTTGACGTGGCCACGTGGGAGCTATGAGTATCATAGTAAAGGAGGTGTGACGGATCTTGTTGATCGGAAAAGGAATTAGTGGGAGAGGTGGAAAAGCATAATGAAATATCCCTGACCAATTAATCCATAGAGCATTGCTCTTGGATAGAGGGTGTGAGTACCTGGATGTGAAGTTTGGTCATTTTGCGTTTTCACTTGTGTGGAGAGGTCTATGTCTGGGGTTCCCCACATTTGAAAGTATTGTTGAATCACCTGTGGGTGACTCTTCCATTCATGTACTTGTTGCTGCGTCCTGCTTAAGAGGTCTGCTAGTTGATTATGTATCCCTGAAATATACTGTGCTAGTAGTTGAATGTGATTGTGAGTTGCCCATCTCTAAATTGTCTGTGCCAAAAGGGACAAATGAGATGAGTGTGTCACCCCCGTTTTTGCAGACAATACATTGTGGTCATTGTGTCTGTCCTTATTTACACTGTCTTGTGTGTGTGTGTGATTTGTGTCTAAAAGGCTTTGAGTGCTAGGAACACTGCTAGTAATTCCAAATGGCGTATGTGAGAAGTTTGTTGGATTGAGTCCCATTCCTCTTGCATAGTGAGGTTGTTGATATGGGCTCCCCAACCTGTCATTGATGCATCCGTTGTGATTATGGTCTGTGGCACAGGGTCCTGAAAGGGCCATCCCTTTAATAGGTTGGTGTGATTACACCATTGCAGAGAGTGATAAGCCTGGCAGTCCAACAACACTAGATCTTGAATGTGGCCCTCTGCCTGAGACCATTGTTGAGAAAGACACTGTTGTAGTCCAATGTACAGGCGTGCATTAAGTACTATTGCTATGCATGAGGCCATCATTCCCAATAGTTTCATGAACAACTTTACTGTACAAGTGTGGTGGTATTGCAGTTGAGATACAAGACTGTAAAATGTTAGAATCCACACTGGGTTTGGTATGCTAATCCTGAATGAGTATTTAGAATTGCTCCTAGAAATGGTATTATCTGTGCTGGCTGCAGGTGAGCGATTTTTGATAATTGATTGTGAATCCTAGGTTGAGTAGGGTGTCCACTGTATACTGTTGACAGGTTTGAATAGTACAGGCTTTTATGAGCCAGTCGTCCAGATACGGAAAGACATGTATGTGTTGTCTTCTGAGGAATGCTGCAACTACCGCTAGGCATTTGGTGAATACCTTTGGTGCTGTCGTTACTCCAAATGGTAGTTTTTTAAATATGTAGTGCTTTCCCGCTATGACAAATCTTAGATATTTACTATGTGTTGGATGTATAGGAATGTGGAAATAAGCATGTTTCAGATCTAATGCTGCCATGTAATCTTGTTTCTGTAGCAGTGGAATGTCTCGTAGAGTGACCATGTGAAAGTGTTCTCAAAGAATGTATTGATTGAGGGGTCTGAGAACTCAGATTGGTCTGAGAGTACCATCTTACTTTGGTATGAGGAAATATAGTGAATACACTCCAGATCCTTGTTGGGATACAGGTACCATCTCTATGGCACCTCTGAGTAGTAGTGATTGTACCTCCTGTTTTAATAAATTGAGATGTTCCAGAGTAAGTTTGTGTGAACAAGGTGGAATATTTGCTGGAGTAGACAATAACCATGCTGGATAATTGAAAGAACCCATTTGTAAGGAAATGCCTCCTTGGCATGGTTACGCCCTGACTTTTTGCCTTTGCTGATGCTAAGTTTTGATTGAAGGTGTGCTGGGACTCTGCTAACCAGGCCCAAGCACCAGTGTTCTTTCCCTAAACTGTACCTTTGCTTCCACAATTGGCACAGCCCTGGCACTCAGATACATCTCTTGTAACTGGTACCCCTGGTACCAAGGGCCCTGATGCCAGGGAAGGTCTCTAAGGGCTGCAGCATGTGTTATGCCACCCTGGGGACCCCTCACTCAGCACATGCACACTGCCTCATAGCTTGTGTGTGCTGGTGGGGAGAAAATGACTAAGTCAACATGGCACTCCCCTCAGAGTGCCATGCCAACCTCACACTGCCTGTGGCATAGGTAAGTCACCCCTCTAGCAGGCCTTACAGCCCTAAGGCAGGGTGCACTATACCACATGTGAGGGCATATGTGCATGAGCACTATGCCCCTACAGTGTCTAAGCAAAACCTTAGACATTGTAAATGCAGTGTAGCCATAAGAGTATATGGTCTGCGAGTTTGTCAAACACGAACTCCACAGTTCCATATTGGCTACACTGAAATCTGGGAAGTTTGGTATCAAACATCTCAGAACAATAAATGCACACTGATGCCAGTGTGGAATTTATTGTAAAATGCACCCAGAAGGCATCTTAGAGATGCCCCCTGAATACCAATTCAACTGATAGTGTTAAGCTGACCAGTTTCTGCCAGCCTGCTACAATCAGACGAGTTGCTGGCCACATGGGGAGAGTGCCTTTGTCACTCTGTGGTCCGGAACAAAGCCTGTACTGGGTGGAGGTGCTTTGCACCTCCCCCTGCAGGAACTGTAACACCTGGCAGTGAGCCTCAAAGGCTCTCCCCCTTTGTTACAGCACCCCAGGGCACTCCAGCTGGTGGAGTTGCCCGCCCCCTCCGGCCACAGCCCCACTTTTGGCGGCAAGGCACCACTTTGACCTCTGCACTTGACCGGCCCTGATCTGCTGGTGTGGTAACTTTGGGGTTGCTCTGAACCCCCAACGGTGGGCTACCTCGGACCCAGATTTGAACCCCGTAGGTGGTTTACTTACCTGCAAAAACTAACAAACTCTTACTCCCCCCTGGAACTGTTGAAAATTGCACTGTGTCTAGTTTTAAAATAGCTATATGTGATTTATGTGAAAACTGTATATGCTATTTTGCCAATTCAAAATTCCTAAAGTACCTACCTGCAATACCTTTCATTTGAAGTATTACATGTAAATCTTGAACCTGTGGTTCTTAAAATAAACTAAGAAAATATATTTTTCTATACAAAAACCCATTGGCCTGGAATTGTCTCTGAGTGTGTGTTCCTCATTTATTGCTTGTGTGTGTACAACAAATGCTTAACACTACTCCTTTGATAAGCCTACTGCTCGACCACACTACCACAAAATAGAGCATTAGTATTATCTCTTTTTGCCACTATCTTACCTCTAAGGGGAACCCTTGGACTCTGTGCATACTATTCCTTACTTTGAAATAGTGCATACAGAGCCAACTTCCTACACGGACTTTCTGGGTTTGGTCGGTGAGGAAGGAGGACAGCCAGTCTAAGGCTTTGTGGCAGATTCCTATGTTGTGGAGGCGTGTGTGGAGTGTGTGGTGGCAGAGGGTGTCAAAAGCTGTGGAGAGGTCTAGGAGGATGAGTGCGACGGTCTCGCCTTTGTCGACTTTGGTCCTGATGTCGTCAGTGCATGCGATGAGGGCGGTTTCTGTGCTGTGGTTCTTGGGGAACCCAGATTGTGAGGGGTCAAGGGTGTTGGTTTCTTTGAGGAAGTGGGATAGGCGAGTGTTGATTAATTTCTCTGCAAACTTGGCGGGGAACGGGAGGAGGGAGATGGGGCGGTTGTTAGAGAGGATTGGGGTTACATATACATATGTACAAATAAGAACTGCAACTACTACAGGCTTCTGGAAAGGAGGGAGGGTGCATGTAAATCTGCAGCACCACATGCACGAACAGATGTACACTGGGTAAGTGGCATTTTTCCATTCTATGGCATGTGTAGCTAAAGGTGCACATGCTATGCATAGACTAAAAAGCAGTCGTTCTCCCAAAACAGCAGAGGCTAGCCTGTTGGAGTTGAAGTAGTTTGAAATAAAGTTTTAAGTACAGCTTGACCAACATTGGCATGTTGCTTTGAAAATACATCCACACAGTAATGCTTTGTAAATGTATGTGGAGTGTACAATGTGGCGGCCTTGCATATGTCTGCCATTGGTATGTTACCTAGAAAAGCTATGGAAACACCTTTTTTCATAGTGGAATGTGCTTTAGGGGTTATTAAAAGTGGTCTTTTTGCTTTAATGTAACATGTTTGGGTGCATTTTACGATCCATCTAGATAATCCATGGTTAGAGCTAGGATTTTATGTGGCTGTTGAAAAGCTACAAAAAGCTGTTTAGTTTTCCTAAACTCTTTTGTTCTGTCAACATAGTAACATTAGAGCTCTTTTAAGGTCAAGAGTATGAAGAGCTTTTTCTGCAGTTGAGTCTGGCTGTTGGAAGAAGACCGGCAATTCCACTGTTTGGTTAATGTGAAAAGGAGAAACTCATTTTGGCAAAAGTTTTTGATTTGTCCTAAGTACTACTTTATCTTTGTGTACTTGGAAAAAGGGTTCCTCCAGAGTGAATGCTTGTATTTCACTAACTCTTCTTAATGAAGTAATTGCTACTAAGAAAGCAACTTTCCAAGTGAGAAATTGAATATCACATGAATGCATGGACTCGAATGGTGGTTCCATTAATCTTGTGAGTACAATATTGAGATTCCATGCAGGAACTGGTGGGGTTCTTGGTGGAATAATACGCTTAAGTTCTTCCATAAAGGCTTTTATGACAGGGACTTTTAAGAGATAAGTATGTTGTATGGTTTGTAAGTATGCTGATATAGCAGTAAGATTAATTTTAATAGAGGAGAAAGCTAAATTTGCTTTTTTGTAAATGAAGCAGGTAGCATACAATATCTTGTATTGATGCTTTAAGTGGGTCTATATTTTTGGGCTGACAGTAGTAAACAAAATGCTTCCATTTATTAGCATAGCATTGTCTAGTTGTAGGTTTGCGTTTGTTGTTTTAGAACTTCATACATTCTAATGTAAGCTGTAAATATCCAAATTCTATGACTTCAGGAGCCAAATCACTAAGTTGAGAACACTGGGATTGGGATGCCTGATTTGACCTTTGTTCTGTGTTTACAGATCTGGTCTGTTTGGAAGTTTGCGATGGGGTACTACTGACAGATCTAGGAGTGTTGTGTACCAATGTTGTTGTGCCCACATGGGAGCTATGAGTATCATGGTGAGAGAGGTGTGACGCAGTTTGTTGACCAGAAATGGAATTAACGGGAGAGGGGGAAAAGCTTAAGCAAATATCCCTGACCAGTTGATCCATAGAGCATTGCCCTAGGACAGAGGGTGTGGGTGTCTGGATACAAAGTTTTGACATTTTGCATTTTCGCTTGTTGCGAAAAGGTCTATGGCTAGTGTTCCCCACATTTGAAAGTACTGTTGAAGTGCCTGAGAGTGAATTTCCCATTTGTGTGTTTGTTGCTGCGTCCTGCTTAGTAGGTCTGCTAGCTGATTGTGTATCCCTGGGATGTATTCCGCTGGCATGTAAATGTGATTGTGAATTGCCCATTTCCATATTGTTTGGGCTAGAAGGGACAATTGAGGTGAATGTGTTCCTCCTTGTTTCTTCAGATAATACATTGTTGTCATAATGTCTGTTTTTATTAAGACCGTTTTGTGCCTGAGAAGAGGTTGAAAAGCTTTAAGGGTGAGAAACACAGCTAACAATTCTAAATGGTTTATGGGATAAGTTAAGTGCGTTGAATTCCATTCCTCTTGTATGGTAAGGTTGTTGAGGTGAGCTCCCCAACCTGTCATTGACACATCTGTTGTTAATATGGTCTGAGGCACATGGTCCTGAAATGACCACCCTTTTATTAAATTGTTGTGATTCAACCATTGAAGAGATTTGTGATGGTGTCAGTCCAACACTAGATCCTGCAACTGACCCTGTGCTTGAGACCATTGTTGTGAGAGACACTTTGTAGTGTTCTCATGTTTAATCTTGCATGCAGTACTATTGCTATGCATGATGCCATAATTCCCAATAGTTTCATGATAAACCTTACAGTGTAACACTGATTGGGATTTATCTGTGATATAAGGTTTTGAAAAGCCTGTATCGTTTGGGGATTTGGCTAGGCTAAGGCTTTTTGGGTATTGAGAACAGCACCTAGGTAAGGTCGAACCTGTGCTGGTTGAAGAGGAGATTGCTGGTAGTTGATTGTGAACCCTATTGTGTGTAGGGTTTCTATTGTGTATTGAGTGTGTTCCTGGCATTGTAAAATGTTGATTGATTTTATTAGCCAATTGTCTAGATAAAGAAAGACATGTATGTTTTGTTTTCTTAGGTGAGCTGCTATTACAGCTAGACATTTAGACATTTTGTGAAAACCCTTGGAGCTGTTGTTATGCCAAAGGGAAGAACCTGGAATTGGTAGTGCTTTCCTGCTATTACAAACCTTAGGTATTTTTGATGAGTTGGATGTATGGGGATATGAAAGTAAGCATCTTTGAGATCTAAGACAGTCATGTAATCTTGTTTTTGTAGCAGGGGAATTGCGTCCTGCAGAGTTACCATGTGAAAATGTTCTGACAGGATATACAAATTTAGAGGTCTGAGATCCAGAATGGGTCCGGGAGTACCATCCTTTTTGGGTATGAGGAAATTTAGTGAATATACTCCTGTTCCCTGTTGAGATTTTGGGACTGTTTCTATTGCTTCTTTTAGTAATAGAGATTGCACTTCTTGCTATAACAGAACGTTGTGTTCTGAGGACAGTCTGTGAGAGCGAGGGGGAATGTTTTGAGGAGTAGAAAGGAGTCCAAGGCAGCAACCATTGCGGATAATTGAAAGCACCCACTGGTCTGTGGTGATGTTTTGCCATTGAGAGTGGAATTGCTGCAGTCTGCCCCCCACAGGAGATGTGTGGGGTTGTGGGATGTTGAGGAAGTCATTGTTTTGGGATAGTGGCAACACTCTTTGAGGCTTGAAATTTGTCTCTATTGCAAGAATTCTTGCATTTCATCCCAGTGTGCCCTGTCATACCATGCTAACAGGGCTTGGGAATTGGCAATACGCCATTGGTTAGCTCCTTGTGTAGCTACCCTCTAACCAGCTGCATCAAACTTTCTGCTTTCCGTGTCAGGGGGAAGGGTATCCCCTGAAGATTGGCTACTGGCCCTTTTCCTTGCAGCACTGACTACAACAGAGTCTGGTGGTACCTGTTGTGTGCAGGCTTGTATTTTTTGTCTATTCTCAGAGTTAAAACCCTAGCCTTAACAGGTTCCTTAAATATGTAATCTGTATGTCTAAGCATACCAGGCAGCATTGGTAAGCACTGGTAGCGCGAGCCGATGGAGGACAATGTGTTAAAAAGAAAATCCTCCTTCAATGACGCAGCATGCATCTGAACTTCATGGTATGCAGCTGCTCTCGAAATGACCTGAGTATAAGCCATACTATCCTCTGGTGGTGAAGGTTTGGATGGATAGAGGTCTGGATCATTTAGCGGTATAGGATCTGTGTAAGGAAATGCCTCCTTGGCATGGTTACGCCCTGACTTTTTGCCTTTGCTGATGCCAAGCTATGATTTGAAAGTGTGCTGAGGCCTGCTAACCAGGCCCCAGCACCAGTGTTCTTTCCCTAAAACTTTACCTTTGTATCCACAATTGGCACACCCTGGCATCCAGGTAAGTCCCTTGTAACTGCTATCCCTGATACCAGGGAAGGTCTCTAAGGGCTGCAGCATGTCTTATGCCACCCTGGGGGCCCCTCACTCAGCACAGACACACTGCTTGCCAGCTTGTGTGTGCTGGTGGGGAGAAAATGACTAAGTCGACATGGCACTCCCCTCAGGGTGCCATGCCAACCTCACACTGCCTATGGCATAGATAAGTCACCCCTCTAGCAGGCCTTACAGCCCTAAGGCAGGGTGCACTATACCACAGGTGAGGGCATAGGTGCATGAGCAGTATGCCCCTACAGTGTCTAAGCAAAACCTTAGACATTGTAAGTGCAGCAGGGTAGCCATAAGAGTATACGGTCTGGGAGTCTGTCATACATGAACTCCACAGCACCATAATGGCTACACGGAAAACTGGGAAGTTTGGTATCAAACTTCTCAGCACAATAATTGCACACTGATGCCAGTGTACATTTGATTGTGAAATACACCCAAGTCCAGGGCAGTCCTCTGAGGCTTCAGAGGTTGCTGGTCCCTGTCGGATGCGTCGCTGGAGCAGGTTTTCGAAGTTGAAGACAGGCCGGTAGGGCTGGGGCCAAATCAGCTGTTGTCGTCTTCCTCCTTCTCTGCAGGCTTGTAGGTCAGCAGTCCTTCTTCTTTCTTCAGGTTGCAGGAATCCAGTTTCCTAGGTTCTGGGGGGGGGCCTAAATACTGAATTTAGGGGGGTGTTTAGGTCTGGAGGGCAGTAGCCAATGGCTACTGTCCTTAAGGGTGGCTACACCCTCCTTGTGCCTCCTCCCTGAGGGGAGGGGGGCACATCCCTATTCCTATTGGGGGAATCCTCCAAAATCAAGATGGAGGATTTCTAAAGGCAGGGGTCACCTCAGTTCAGGACACCTTAGGGGCTGTCCTGACTGGTGGGTGACTCCTCCTTATTTTTCTCATTATCTCTCCTGGACTTGCCGCCAAAAGTGGGGGCTCTGTCCAGGGGGCGGGCAGCTCCAATCGCTGAAGTGCCCTGGGGCATTGTGACACGAAGCCTGAGCTATTGAGGCTCACTGCTAGGTGTTACAGTTCCTGCAGGGGGAGGTGTGAAGCACCTCCACCCAGAGCAGGCTTTTGTTTCTGTCCTCAGAGAGCACAAAGGCTCTCACCCCAGGGGGTCAGAAACTCGTCTCAGCAGCAGGCTGGCACAGACCAGTCAGTCCTGCACTGAAGGATTGGGTAAAATACAGGGGGCATCTGTGTGCATTTTTTAATAAATCCAACACTGGCATCAGTGTGCATTTATTGTGCTGAGAAGTTTGATACCAAACTTCCCAGTTTTCAGTGTAGCCATTATGGTGCTGTGGAGTTCGTGTATGACAGACTCCCAGACCATATACTCTTATGGCTACCCTGCACTTACAATGTCTAAGGTTTTGCTTAGACACTGTAGGGGCATAGTGCTCATGCACCTATGCCCTCACCTATGGTACAGTGCACCCTGCCTTAGGGCTGTAAGGCCTGCTAGAGGGGTGACTTATCTATGCCATAGGCAGTGTGAGGTTGGCATGGCACCCTGATGGGAGTGCCATGTCGACTTAGTCATTTTCTCCCCACCAGCACACACAAGCTGGCAACAGTGTGTCTGTGCTGAGTGAGGGGTCCCCAGGGTGGCATAAGACATGCTGCAGCCCTTAGAGACCTTCCCTGGCATCAGGGCCCTTGGTACCAGGGGTACCAGTTACAAGGGACTTACCTGGATGCCAGGGTGTGCCAATTGTGGAAACAAAGGTACAGGTTAGGGAAAGAACACTGGTGCTGGGGCCTGGTTAGCAGGCCTCAGCACACTTTCAAATCATACCTTGGTATCAGCAAAGGCAAAAAGTCAGGGGGTAACCATGCTAAGGAGGCATTTCCTTACACAACCCCCACCCCCCCAAAACGAAAGAGGATGAGACTAACCTTTCCCAAGAGAGTCTTCATTTTCTAAGTGGAAAAACCTGGAAAGGCCATCTGCATTGGCATGGGCAGTCCCAGGTCTGTGTTCCACTATAACGTCCATTCCCTGTAGGGAGATGGACCACCTCAACAGTTTTGGATTTTCACCTTTCATTTGCATAAGCCATCTGAGAGGTCTGTGGTCAGTTTGAACTACAAAGTGAGTACCAAAGAGGTATGGTCTTAGCTTTTTCAGGGACCAAACCACAGCAAAGGCCTCCCTCTCAATGGCACTCCAACGCTGCTCCCTGGGGAGTAACCTCCTGCTAATGAAAGCAACAGGCTGGTCAAGGCCATCATCTTTTGTTTGGGACAAAACCTGCCCCTATCCCATGTTCAGAGGCATCAGTCTGCACAATTAACTGCTTGGAGTAATCTGGAGCTTTTAGAACTGGTGCTGTGCACATAGCTTGTTTCAGGGTGTCAAAGGCCTGTTGGCATTCTACAGTCCAGTTTACCTTCTTGGGCATTTTCTTGGAGGTAAGTTCTGTGAGGGGTGTCACTATTGATCCATATCCCTTCACAAACCTCCTGTAGTACCCAGTCAAGCCAAGGAATGCCCTGACTTGAGTCTGGGTCTTTGGAGCTGCCCAGTCCAGAATAGTCTGGATCTTGGGCCGGAGTGGCCGAACTTGGCCTACACCTACAAGGTGTCCCAAGTAAACCACAGTTCCCTGCCCTATCTGGCATTTGGATGCCTTGATAGAGAGGCCTGCTGCTTGCAGGGTCTTCAAAACCTTCTTCAGGTGGACCAGGTGATCCTGCCAGCTGGAGCTAAAGACAGCAATATCGTCAAGATAAGCTGCACTAAAGGACTCCAAGCCAGCAAGGACTTGATTCACCAACCTTTGGAAGGTGGCAGGGGCATTCTTTAAACCAAAGGGCATAACAGTGAACTGATAGTGCCCATCAGGTGTGGCGAATGCTGTCTTTTCTTTTGCTCCTGGTGCCATTTTGATTTGCCAGTACCCTGCTGTCAAGTCAAAGGTACTTAAGTATCTGGCAGCACTTAGTTTGTCAATTAATTCATCTGCCCTTGGAATGGGATGGGCATCTGTCTTGGTGACAGAATTAAGTCCTCTGTAGTCCACACAAAACCTCATCTCTCTCTTTCCATCTTTGGTGTGAGGTTTGGGGACTAAGACCACTGGGCTAGCCCAGGGGCTGTCAGAGTGCTCAATGACTCCCAATTCCAGCACCTTGTGGACTTCCCCTTTGATGCTTTCCTTAACTTGGTCAGACTGTCTGAAAATGTTGTTTTTGACAGGCATGCTGTCTCCTGTGTCCACATCATGGGTACACAGGTGTGTCTGACCAGGGGTTAGGGAAAAGAGCTCAGCAAACTGTTGTAGGACCTTCCTACAGTCAGATTGCTGTTGGCCAGAGAGGGTGTCTGAATAGATCACTCCATCCACTGAGCCATGTTTAGGGTCTGTGGAGAGGAGATCAGGGAGAGGTTCACTCTCAGCTTCCTGGTCCTCAACTGTTACCATCAACAGATTCACATCTGCCCTGTCATGAAAGAGTTTGAGGCGGTTCACATGGATCACCCTTTTGGGGGACCTGCTAGTGCCTAGGTCTACCAGATAGGTGACCTGACTCTTTCTTTCTAGCACTGGGTAAGGGCCACTCCATCTGTCCTGAAGTGCCCTGGGAGCCTAAGGCTCCAGAACCCAGACTTTCTGCCTTGGCTGAAATTCAACCATAGCAGCCTTTTGGTCATACCACATCTTCTGGAGTTGTTGGCTGGCCTCAAGGTTTTTACTTGCCTTTTCCATGTACTCTGCCATCCTGGAACGTAGGCCTAATACATAGTCCACTATATCTTGTTTAGGCTCATGAAGAGGTCTCTCCCAGCCTTCTTTTACAAGAGCTATTGGTCCCCTTACAGGATGGCCAAACAGAAATTCAAAGGGGGAAAACTCTACTCCCTTCTGAGGCACCTCTCTGTAGGCGAAAAGCAGACATGGCAAGAGGACATCCCATCTACTTTTGAGCTTTTCAGGGAGCCCCATGATCATGCCTTTCAATGTCTTGTTAAACCTTTCTACAAGACCATTGGTTTGTGGACGGTATGGTGTGGTGAATTTGTAAGTCACCCCACACTCATTCCACATGTGTTTCAGGTATGCTGACATGAAGTTGGTACCCCTGTCAGACACCACCTCCTTAGGAAATCCCACTCTGGTAAAGATACCAATGAGTGCTTTGGCTACTGCAGGGGCAGTAGTGGACCTAAGGGGAATTGCTTCAGAGTATCTAGTGGCATGATCCACTACTACTAGTATGTATTGGTTCCCTGAGGCTGTGGGAGGTTCAAGTGGACCCACTATGTCCACACTCACTCTTTCAAAGGGGCCCCCCACCACTGGAAGTGGAATGAGGGGGGCCTTTGGGTGTCCACCTGTCTTACCACAGGCTTGACAGGTGGCACAGGAGACACAAAACTCCTTTACCTTCTGGGACATGTTGGGCCAATAGAAATGGTTAACTAACCTTTCCCAAGTCTTGGTTTGTCCCAAATGCCCAGCAAGTGGAATATCATGAGCTAAGGTCAGAATGAACTTCCTAAACGCCTGAGGCACTAACACTCTTCTAGTGGCACCAGGTTTGGGATCTCTTGCCTCAGTGTAGAGGAGTCCATCTTCCCAATAGACTCTATGTGTTCCAGTGATTTTTCCTTCGGTCTCTTCAGCAGCTTGCTGCCTAAGGCCTTCAAGAGAAGGACATGTTTCTTGCCCCTTACACAACTGTTCCCTTGTGGGTCCCCCTGGGCCTAGGAGCTCAACCTGATAAGGTTCTAACTCCATGGGCTCAGTTCCCTCAGAGGGCTGAACTTCTTCCTGGGAAGAGAGGTTTTCTTTCTCTGTTGAAGCTGGTTCCCCAGTCTTCTTTCCTTTTCTCTTGGAGGGTTGGGCCCCTTTTCCAGGCTCCAACACCACTTTTTCACCCTGAGCCTTGCACTGTGCCATTGTCTTGACACACACCAGTTCAGGGATACCCAGCATGGCTGTATGGGTTTTGAGTTCTACCTCAGCCCATGCTGAGGACTCCAGGTCATTTCCAAGCAAAACAGTCTAAAGGGATATTTGAGGAGACCACCACCTGTTTCAGGCCATTGACCACTCCCCACTCTAAAGTTACCATAGCCATGGGATGTACTTTAGTCTGATTGTCAGCGCTGGTGTCTGGATAAGTTTGTCCAGCCAGGTATTGACCAGGGGAAAACAGTTTCTCTATCACCATGGTGACACTGGCACCTGTATCCCTCAGGCCTTCTACACTAGTCCCATTAATTAAGAGTTCCTGTCTGTATTTTTGCATATTAGGGGGCCAGGCAGCCAGTGTGGCTAAGTCCACCCCACCCTCAGAGACTAATGGAGCTTCAGTGTGAACCCTGATTTGCTCTGGGCACACTGTTGATCCCACTTGGAGACTGGCCATTCCAGTGTTAGCTGGAGTAGAGTTAGAAGTGGAACCTTTCTTGGGACAGGCCTGGTCTCCAGTTTGGTGTCCCTGCAGATTACAACTACGACTCTAGGCCTTTTTGGGATCAAAGTTTTTACCCTTGTACCCAAAATTGGATTGTGAAGAGGCTTTGGACCCTCCCTCCTGAGCAGGTTTTTGGGGCCCTGTAGAAGACTCTTTACTTTTTCCCTTGGATGTCTCAACACTCTTCCCCTGGGGAGTCTTTGTGACCCCTTTCTTTTGGTCACCCCCTGTGGAAGTCTTGGTCACCCTAGTCTTGACCCAATGGTCCGCCTTCTTTCCCAATTCTTGGGGAGAAATTGGTCATAGGTCTACCAGATGCTGATGCAGTTTATCATTGAAACAATTACTTAACAGGTGTTCTTTCACAAATAAATTGTACAGCCCATCATAATCATTTACACCACTGCCATGAATCCAACCATCCAGTGTTTTAACTGAGTAGTCAACAAAATCAACCCAGGTCTGGCTCGAGGATTTTTGAGCCCCCCTGAACCTAATCCTGTACTCCTCAGTTGAGAATCCAAAGCCCTCAATCAGGGTAGCCTTCATGAGGTCATAGGATTCTGCATCTTTTCCAGAGAGTGTGAGGAGTCTATCCCTTCACTTTCCGGTGAACATTTCCCAAAGGAGAGCACCCCGTGAGATCTGTTTACTTTTCTGGTTGCACAAGCCCTCTCAAAAGCTGTGAACCATTTGGTGATGTCCTCACCATCTTCATGTTTAGTTACAATCCCTTTAGGGATTTTCAACGTCAGGAGAATCTCTGACCCTATTTATGTTGCTGCCACCATTGATGGGACCTAGGCCCATCTCTTGTCTTTCCCTTTCTATGGCTAGGATCTGTCTTTCCAAAGCCAATCTTTTGACCAGCCTGGCTAACAGGAGGTCATCTTCATTGAGGCTGCCCTCAATGCTTGCAGAGCTGTTGGACTCTCCTGTGAGAGAAGCAACATCTCTGACTATCACTTGTGGAGACAGGGTTTGAGGAACCCTGGGCTCCCTATCTAGGACTGGAGGTGGGAAATCCTCCACATCACTAGCTTCCCCCTCTGGGAAGGTATCTTCAGAGGGGTTATTTTTAGCAAACTCTGCCAAGAGCTCCTGGAGCTGTACTTTGGTAGGGTTTGAACCAGTCTTTATCTTTTTTATTTGCAGAGAGACCTTAACTCTGACATTCTAAGATGCAGGTAAGGGGTGAGATTGAGTTCCATCACTATCTCTTCTGCAGCAGACATTATGGCGGTCATTACAACATTGGCGGTAAAAGCCGCTTACCGCCGTGCAGAAGACCGCCAACACACCGCCGCGGAATTCCGCCACAGCTATTATGACCCACATCTCGGAATCCGACAAAATTCAGACACCCACACAAGTCTGCCACACCAAAGGTCAGTGTTAAACTGGCGAAAACAAAACCTCCACCATCACGCCAACAGAAATACGCCCACACTATCACGACACACGAATCCACGCGGAGGTCTTTCAACCGCGGTATTCCATTGGCGGTACACACCGCCGTGCTCAAAATACTCACACATCTCCAAAACACCACCACATTGGACAATTCGAAATACACACACCTGATACACATACACACACTACTCCCACACACCCAATACAATATAAAACCCACACCCACATCACCCACAAACCCCTAAGACCACAATTACAGAGAGAAGGCCAGAGAGAGACATCACCATCAACAAACTAGCATCCACAGGCACACAACACCATCAGCCACACAACTTCCACGCACAAAACACCACACCCCACTACATATCACCACACTTATCACCACACACACCACCCCACACATCACCCACACCACCCCATGGCACGGCAAAGACACCCCAGGTTCTCGGAGGAGGAGCTCAGGGTCATGGTGGAGGAAGTCGTCCGGGTAGAGCCACAGCTATTTGGATCACAGGTGCAGCACACCTCAATTGCAAGGAAGATGGAGCTATGGCGAAGAATAATCGACAGGGTCAACGCAGTGGGACAACACCCAAGAAATCGGGAGGACATCAGGAAGAGGTCGAACGACCTACGGGGGAAGGTGCGTTCCGTGGTCTCAAGACACCACCAGGCGGTTCAGCGGACTGGCGGCGGACCCCCACCTCCTCCCCCACAACTAACAACATGGGAGGAGCAGGTCTTGGCGATTCTGCATCCTGAGGGCCTCGCAGGAGTCGGTGGAGGAATGGACTCTGGTAAGTCAAATCTTAACTATTACATCCCCCACCCTACCTACATGCTATCACATACCCCCACCCTCGCCCCCACCCCTATCACTCCAACTCCTCACAAATGTACCAATATCACAAACCACACATCCCAACACCAAGCCCTGCATGCAACAACAACGCATGGACACCCATCACTAAAGCATGCCCAATGCACATACCCATACACCCCCCTAAACCATCATCACACAAGCTCACACACAGGAATGCCAGCACTGGGGTACACGGTCACCCACCCATTGCACACCATGGCACACACAGATACAATAATCATGCCTTTCCACCCCTGCAGGACCACTACCCAACGTCAACAGGCAGGAGGGTCCAGACATGTCCACTCCACCCACAGAAGAGGCCCACAGTGATGACAGCACCTCTGTCCACCTGGATCTAGATGAGCAGCCCGGACCATCGGGGGCCTCAGGACAGTCGATTCCCCTCACACAGGCACAGGCCACCACAGACCTTCCCCCCTCAGGAAACACCAGCACAGCACCCACCCAGCGGGCCCATATCTCCGTCCCCAGGACACGTCAATCAGCTGTGTGTCCACCACTACAGGGAACCCAGGATAACCCAGCACCCCAACAACAACAGGGACCTGGTGGCAGTGGCAGTGGGCACACGGTCCAGGGGACGGAGGCCCAGGAACACAGGGGAACTGGAAGGGCTGCTGTGCGACAGGGGGCGGACAGGCCAAGGGAACCCACTCTCCACGAGGCCCTCTCCTCCATCATGGGAGCATATCACCACTCCCAGGAGACGATGGCAACGGTACTGGCCAAGTTTCAGGAGACCCAGTGGATGCAGGAGGAACAGTATTTGGGGTTGAGGGAGGAACTCAGAACCATCAGCTCCGCCCTGGGCACCATCGTAGGGGTGCTGAAGGAAGTACTCAACACCAGGAGGGACACTGTGGCACTACAAGGGGCCCCTGACACTAGCATGGACGATGAACTGCCCACCACCTCCGCCGACGCTAGTGGACAGGACGCCCCGCCACAGGACCACCACACCAGCACCCCACCCCCTGCAGACGGAGAACCACCCCGCAAACAGTCCCTGAGATCCAGGAACAAGACAGAGCACAATGCCAAGACCCCCGCCAAGAAATGAGACCACCCTGATTGTCATCCCACTGTCCCACTTGGTCACCCTGTCCATATTGAAACTGCCCCAGCTCCACTTCCTATGCCCATATGGGCAATGCACCTGTTAGACTAATAGACTGGACTCTGCCATGGACACTCCTCCGCCATCACCCCTCACCATTTAACTTCCCCCTCCAATATTTTGTATTTAAATAAACACACCTAAAGCACCAAAAGATCTGGAGTCTGTCTGTGATTTCGAAATAGTGTATTTGCAGTTACAGGGACAAAATGTTCTTGAAATAGTAATGTCAACATACCTATGTCACACAGCTCTAGTCCATGAGGAATCTAAGCAGATGAGACACGTTGGGACCCACACCTGTGAATCCGTAAGGGAAAGTGACAACTCAGTGACCATACAGTGGGTGAAAACGACAGACAGGATAGAGGTAGAAGTGTAAAAGTACATGTAGTAGTCAGGAATGTATTCTCACCTGTGTTTCACTGGAAATATTGCTGGATCACTGAGTCCCTGTGCTGCATGTCTTCTTCCTCTGCTTCATCCTCATCACTGTCCACAGGCTCCACAGCTGCCACAACACTGCCATCTGGACCATCCTCCTGCAGAAAAGGCACCTGTCGTCGCAAAGCCAAGTTGTGAAGCATACAGAAGGCCACGATGATCTGGCACACCTTCTTTGGTGAGTAGAATAGGGATCCACCTGTCATATGCATACACCTGAAACTGGACTTCAGGAGGCCGAAGGTCCGCTCGATCACCCTCCTAGTTCACCATGGGCCTCATTGTAGCGTTCCTCTGCCCTTGTCCTGGGATTCCTCACTGGGGTCAGTAGCCATGACAGGTTGGGGTAACCAGAGTCACCTAATAGCCACACACGGTGTCTCTGGAGTTGACCCATCACATAAGGGATGCTGCTATTCCGCAGGATGTAGGCGTCATGCACTGAACCAGGGAACATGGCATTAACATGGGAGATGTACTGGTCTGCCAAACATACCATCTGTACATTCATGGAATGATAACTCTTCCGGTTCCTGTACACCTGTTCACTCCTGTGGGGGGGACTAAAGCCACATAGGTCCCATCAATGGCACCTATGATGTTGGGTATATGTCCAAGGGCATAGAAGTCACCTTTCACTGTAGGCAAATCCTCCACCTGAGGGAAAACGATGTAGCTCCGCATGTGTTTCAGCAGGGCAGACAACACTCTGGACAATACGTTGGAAAACATAGGCTGGGACATCCCTGTTGCCATGGCCACAGTTGTTTGAAAAGACCCACTTGCAAGGAAAAGAAGCACTGACAGCACCTGCACTTGAGGGGGGATTCCTGTGGGATGGCGGATTGCTGACATCAGGTCAGGCTCCAACTGTGTACACATTTCCTGGATTGTGGCACGGTCAAACCTGTAGGTGATAATCATATTCCTTTCCTCCATTTTCGACAGGTCCACCAGCGGTCGGTACACCGGAGGATTCCGCCATCTCCTCACATGTCCCAGCGGACGGTGCCTATGAAGGACAACAGCGAGCACAGAGTCAAACAACTCAGAGGTATGTACCCACAGTCTACACAGAACACCATTCATACCCTAAATGTGGCCTGTATGTGTGTTTAGACTAGGCCTAGGCATGTGTGACGCAGTTGGTAATTAGGCCATGTGGGCCCCTGAAATGGCGGCTGTCTGACCTCTAAAGTGGGACAATGGGATGTGAGGTAACTGCGCTGGCGTTGTACACCATCGCGGTAGGCGGTCGAAGACCGCGGCGCAATGCTGCATTGGTTAACATTGGACCCTATGGGTCCCAGGAGCCAATGACTATGTACGCCGGCGGTGATGGTACGCACCGCCGCAGACGTGACCGCCATTTTCTATCTGTTGAATCACTCGATACCTGATCTTCGACAGGAGAGGACCTACACTGCAAGTGCTGCTGTGACCTCAGTCTGGAAGAGACAATGGCTCGTGCGTCTGGGCAAAGGGCCCCTGCCTTCACATCGGAGGAGTTGGAGAAGCTCGTCGATGGGGTCCTCCCCAGTACACGCTACTCTACGGTCCTCCAGACCAACAGGTAAGTACACAGGGAGCATGTTGTATGGGCTATGCCTGGGTGGAGAGGGCTGGTCAAAAGAAGGAAGGGGGCAGACTTCTGCATGCATGAAAGACGGTGGGTGCATGTGCCACATGGCAAGGGTAGGGATGGGGGCCACTCACTTTGACGGCGCAGTTGGTAATGACTTCTCTTCTTCCCCTGTACATTTCATGCAGGTCAGCGCCCACCAGAAGAAGGATATTTGGGGTGCCATCACCAAGGACGTCCGGACCCTGGGGGTCCATCACAGACGGAGCACCCACTGCCGGAAAAGATGGGAGGACATTCGCTGCTGGAGCAAGAAGACGGCGGAGGCTCAGCTGGGGATGGCGTCCCAACGTGGGTGGGGTGCCCGTCGAACCATGACCCCCCTGATGTTCAGGATCCTGGCGGTGGCCTACCCTGAGTTGGATGGGCGCTTGAGGGTATCACAGCAGACACAAGGGGGTGAGTACACTCTCATTCAGCTGACTTTGCGTGCAGTGGAGGTGTCTGGGTGGGGGAGGAGGGCTGTGGGTTTCCCTAGGCCAGGGCGGGTTCCGTAGGCTAGGCCCCTCCTTAAGCATGGCCCTGTGGCCCCCCACCCCACCTCTGTAGAGTGCCAAGTACAGCTATTTATGCACCTGTGTCATCTATGTGTGCAGATGTCGTCCATAGCCTTGTAGGCCATTTCCCAGGAATTGCATTGTAGAGCCCAACAGAGCGACGTAGTGCAGGGGGCTTCTGTGTCGGTCGTGTCCGCCAACGGTAGCGTTAATCCATGCACTCAAAATGTCTTTCTTCTGTCCCCTCCCTCCCCCCTTTTTGTGGTCTCCCTGTTCTTGTGTGCATTAGCATCATCAGGCGGAGCACCGGAGCAGTGGCATCGGAGCACGAGGCAGCTGTATCCCACATGGCCATGGAGGTCCACACTACGGACTCAGAATACACCAGTGGGGCAGAGGGCGAGGGGAGCACCACAGCGGGGACAGGAGCTGAAACCAGCTACATGGACTCATCCTCTGATGGGAGCTCCCTTGTGGTGGCGGCAACATCAGTGCCCCCGCATCTACAGGTACAGCCGCCACCCCCCCCTACCAGCACCACCCTCCCAGCAGCCTCTCAGCCTTCGCCCCGTGCCCGCTCACCCAGGAGGGTGGCTATCACCTTTGCCCCAGGCACCTCAGTCCCTGCCCCAGTCACCCCTGCTGCCCTCAGTGAGGAGGCCATTGACCTCCTCAGGTCCCTCACTGTTGGGCAGTCTACCATTTTGAATGCCATCCAGGGTGTAGAAAGGCAGTTGCAACAAACCAATGCATTCCTGGAGGGCATTCATTCTGGTCAGGCAGCCCTTCACCGAGCCTTTCAAACTCTGGCCTCAGCACTGATGGCAGCCATTGTCCCCGTGTCTAGCCTCCCCCCTCCTACTTCCTACACCCAGACCCAATCCCCTCTACCTCTGCCCATCCCAAGCACACCATCAGACCAGCCTGCACACACCTCACCACACAAGGGAAGCTCAGGCAAACATAAGCACCACACATCCCACAGGCACTCACGCAAGCATTACACACATACAGACACACCGACATCCACTGCCTCCACTGTGTCCCCCTCTTCGTCGTCTCCCTCCCAGTCTCGTCTACACTCACACCTGCATGCACTACCTCTACAGCCACTACGTCCTGCACCAGCACACCCACCACCACACCCCGCTCATGTGCAGTCACCACCCCCACTACCATACACGCGTCCCCTGTGTCCTCTCCCAGTGTATCTGTGACGCCCCCTCCCAAGATACAAACGCAGGCACATACCCACCCAACAGCCATCCACCTCCTACAACCACCACCTCTTCCTCCACTCCCAAACCCCCTCCACCTACCCGTCCCAGTGTTTCCAAACAACTTTTCCTGGCCAGCCTTAACCTATTTCCCACCCCAACCAACTCATAGGTCCCGAACTTGCACCTCAGCCACAACATCTCCGGGACCAGTGATGCCTGTGGTCACAGGTATGTGGAGTGCACCGGCCACCAGCACAGCCAGTGTGGCACGGAGCCACAGCATAGCCAGTCCCCTCTGTGAAGCACCAGAAGTTGGCCAGTGCCCGGCGGGAGAGGGGGAAGACTCCAGCCACCCAAGCTGCTCCCAGGGGTCCCGGTGGTAGTGTGGACTCAGCTGTGACTCCTCCCAAGGTGGGGAAGGGCCACAAGAAACCCAGCAAGTCTGGCAGGAGCAGCACAGCGGAGAAGACCGCCATCATCCCCGCTGCCCAGGAGGGCCCCGCCAGCCCCATCCTCGCTGCACAGGAGGGCCCCGCCAGCCACAGCCCAGCTGCCCAGGAAGCCAGCACCAGCCCCATTCTCGCTGCACAGGAGGGCCCTGCCAGCTACAGCCCAGCTGCCCAGGAGGCCAGCGCCAGCCCATCCTCGCTGCCCAGGAGGCCAGCGCCAGCCCCATCCTCGCTGCCCAGGAGGCCAGCGGCAGCCCCATCCTCGCTGCACAGGAGGGCCCCGCCAGCCACAGCCCAGCTGCCCAATGAAGGACCACCAGCCACAGCCCAGCTGCCCAATGAAGGACCGCCAGCCACAGCCCAGCTGCCCAATGAAGGACCGCAAAATCAAGCACTGCTGAACAGGACACCGCCAACTCAAGCACCACTGAACAGGGCACCGCCAACTCAAGCACCGCTAGCCCATGAGAGGCAGGGGCACTGACGCAACTGGGATAGTCACGGGGTGCGTGATGCACTCTGGGCACCAGTCCCCCTCCAGAACCAGTGGAGACATGCATCCACTCTGTCTGTCCACCCACTGTAGAGACATGAGAGACTGTGGCTTTGCACTCCCCAGGATACATCATTGGGCATGGAGCCCCCTCGTGAATCTGGCGTTGTGCACTCATCCGGCTGAGGTGCCCCCCCTTCCCTTCCCCGAGGTGCCTGTTGTATTTCAATCTGATGTCCCTGCAGTGTTCTCTCTGGTATCGTGTGTGGGCCTCGCCCATGCATTTTGGGCCCAGTGGTCCACGGACTATAAATGGTGCAATACCTGGACTACTATTCTTGGTGTATATTTTGTAAATAGTGTTTATATGTATATTTTTGCATACTGCATTTTAATATATTCCAATGGTTACACTCATTCACTTTTGTCTTTGCATTCTTCCGGTGGGGTTGGGGGATGTAACTATAATGTATAGATATGTATTAGAGGGTGGGGGTGGGGGTGTTGCGTGTCCCTGTTTTTTGCCTCCCCCCTCCCCTGTGTTGTAGGTGCAGAACTCACCATGGTCTTCGCCGCCGGCGTTGGTGCTCCTGGTACAGGAGCAGGAAGAGTATCGCGGGTAGGATTTGGAGTTTTGGGTCCATGGTGTCGTCATTCCTCGTGGAGTGTGATGAGGTGAGCGTTTTCCCTTCGAAATTCCTGTTTCCGCCTTGTTTTTATCCGCTGTGAATCTGCCCCGGAAAAGGTGGCGGATTGGTACGTTGTGATACTGTGGGCAGTACTTTGTCTTCCGCCTGTCTGTTGGCGGTGACCGCCAAGCTGTTTGTCTGTACCGCCGTGGCGGTCGGAGTGTTAAAGTGGCTGTCTTTTTTGGCGGTCTCCGCCACAGTTGTAATTGCAAATTGTTTACCGCCGGCCTGTTGGCGGTCTTACCGCCGTTTTAACACCGACCGCCAGGGTTGTAATGACCACCTATGTTTCTAAAAGTTGGAATACTTTTTAAGAATCTAAAACTATCTCTAGGACTTAATTCAAACTTTTACAAAACTTTTAAACTCTAAAAAGAAATGCTAACAGGGACTTACGAGGCCCTAGCAGGACTTTTAAAAATTTAGAAAAATAGCTCAAATTTCAAAAATAAGTTTCTAATGAAATGTTTTTGAATTTAGTCGTGTGATCAGGTATTGGCTGAGTAGTCCAGCAAATGCAAAGTCTTGTACCCCACTGCTGATCCACCAATGTAGGAAGTTGGCTCTGTATGTACTATTTCAAAGTAAGAAATAGCATGCACAGAGTCCAAGGGTTCCCCTTAGAGGTAAGATAGTGGCAAAAAGAGATAATTCTAATGCTCTATTTTGTGATAGTGTGGTCGAGCAGTAGGCTTATCAGAGGGTAGTGTTAAGCATTTGTTGTACACATACAGGCAATAAATGAGGAACACACACTCAAAGACCATTCCAGGCCAATAGGTTTTTGTATAGAAAAATATATTTTCTTAGTTTATTTTAAGAACCACAGGTTCAAGATTTACAAGTAATACTTCAAATGAAAGGTATTTCACTTGGGTAACTTAGGAACTTTGAATCAGCAAAATAGCATGTACAGTTTTCACATAAATGGCAATAAGCTATTTTAAAACTAGACAGTGCAATTTTCAACAGTTCCTGGGGGAGGTAAGTGTTTGTTAGTTTTGCAGGTAAGTAAACCACCTACAGGGTTCAAAGTTGGGTCCAAGGTAGCCCAGCGTTGGGGGTTCAGGGCAACCCCAAAGTTACCACACCAGCAGCTCAGGGCCGGTCAGGTGCAGAGGTCAAAGTGGTGCCCAAAACGCATAGGCTTCAATGGAGAAGGGGGTGCCCTGGTTCCAGTCTGCCAGCAGGTAGGTACCCGCGTCTTCGGAGGGTAGACCAGGGGGGTTTTGTAGGGCACCGGGGGGAGGGGGGGGACACAAGTCAACACAAAAAGTACACCCTCAACGGCACGGGGGCGGCCGGGTGCAGAGTGCAAACAGGCATCGGGTTTTTAATGGAGCTCAATGGGAGACCCAGGGGTCTCTTCAGCAAAGCAGGCAGGCAAGGGGGGCTCCTCTGGGTAGCCACCACCTGGGCAAAGGAGCGGGCCACCTGGGGGTTGCTTCTGCACTGGAGGTCAGATCCTTCAGGTCCTGGGGCTGCGGGTGCAGTGTCTTTACCAGGCGTCGGGTTCTTAGAAGCAGGCAGTCGCAGGCAGGGGGAGCCTCTGGATTCCCTCTGCAGGTGTCGCTGGGGGGGTTCAGGGGGGTCAACTCTGGCTACTCACAGGGTCGCAGTCGCCGGGGAGTCCTCCCTGTAGTGTTGTTTCTCCGCAGGTCGAGCCGGGGGCGTCAGGTGCAGAGTGCAAAGTCTCACGCTTCCGGAGGGAAACGTGCTGTCTTTAAAAGTTGCTTCTTTGTTGCAAAGATGTTTCTTCTTTGGAGCAGAGCCGCTGTCCTCTGGAGTTCTTGGTCCTTTTAGATGCAGGGTAGTCCTCTGAGGCTTCAGAGGTCGTTGGACCCTGTGGAACGTGTCGCTGTTGCAGTTTTTCTTGAAGTGGGGAGACAGGCCGGTAGGGCTGGGGCCAAAGCAGTTGGTGTCTCCGTCTTCTCTGCAGGGCTTTCAGGTCAGCAGTCCTTCTTCGTCTTAGGTTGCAGGAATCTATCTTGCTTGGTTCTGGGGAGCCCTAAATACTCAATTTAGGGGTGTGTTTAGGTCTGGGGGTTAGTAGCCAATGGCTACTAGCCCCGAGGGTGGCTACACCCTCTTTGTGCCTCCTCCCTGAGGGGAGGGGGGCACATCCCTAATCCTATTGGGGGAATCCTCCATCTGCAAGATGGAGGATTTCTGAAAGTCAGAGTCACCTCAGCTCAGGACACCTTTGGGGTTGTCCTGACTTGCCAGTGACTCCTCCTTGTTTTTCTCATTATCTCCTCCGGCCTTGCCGCCAAAGGTGCGGCCGTGGCCAGAGGGGGCGGGCATCTCCACTAGCTGGAGTGCCCTGTGGCGCTGTAACAAAGGGGGTGAGCCTTTGAGGCTCACCGCCAGGTGTTACAGTTCCTGCAGGGGGAGGTGAGAAGCACCTCCACCCAGTACAGGCTTTGTTACTAGCCGCAGAGTGACAAAGGCACTCTCCCCATGTTGCCAGCAACATGTCTGGTGTGTGGCAGGCTGGCAAAACTAGTCAGCCCACACTGGAAGTCGGGTATGTTTTCAGGGGGCATCTCTAAGATGCCCTCTGGGGTATATTTCACAATAAAATGTACACTGGCATCAGTGTGCATTTATCGTGCTGAGAAGTTTGATACCTAACTTCCCAGTTTTCAGTGTAGCCATTATGGTGCTGTGGAGTTCGAGTATTACAGACTCCCAGACCATATACTCTTATGGCTACCCTGCACTTACAATGACTAAGGTTTTGCTTAGACACTGTAGGGGCATAGTGCTCATGCACCTATGCCCTCACCTATGGTATAGTGCAGCCTGCCTTAGGGCTGTAAGGCCTGCTAGAGGGGTGACTTATCTATGCCATAGGCAGTGTGAGGTTAGCATGGCACCCTGAGGGGAGTGCCATGTCGACGTAGTCATTTTCTCCCCACCAGCACACACAAGCTGGCAAGCAGTGTGTCTGTGCTGAGTGAGGAAAAACCCAGGGCGGCATAAGACATACTGCAGCCCTTAGAGACCTTCCCTGACATAAGGGCCCTTGGTACCAGGGGTACCAGTTACAAGGGACTTACCTGGATGCCAGGGTGTGCCAATTGTGGAAACAAAGGCACAGGTTAGGGAAAGAACACTGGTGCTGGGGCCTGGTTAGTAGGCCTCAGCACACTTTCAAATCATAACTTGGCATCAGCAAAGGCAAAAAGTCAGGGGGTAACCATGCCAAGGAGGCATTTCCTTACAGATAGCCAAACTCTAAGACTTCGGGAGCCAGATTGCTAGGTTGAGCATTGCTGGATTGGGGTGTCTGATCTGTTTGTGTTGTGTTAACAGATCTGGTCTGTTTGGGAGTTTGATATGAGGTACTACTGAGAGGTCCAACAGTGTGGTGTACCATGGCTGGCGTGCCCACGTTGGTGCTATGAGTATTAGTTTGAGTTTGTTTTGACCTAGTTTGTTGACTAGGAAAAGAATGAGTGGGAGAGGGGGAAAAGCGTAAGCAAATATCCCTGACCAATTGATCCACAGAGCATTGCCCTTGGACTGAGGGTGTGGGTACCTGGATGCTAAGTTTTGGCATTTTGCGTTTTGTTGCGAACAGATCCATGTCTGGTGTCCCCCAGTGGTGAAAGTATTCTTGTAGTATCTGGGGATTCATTTCCCACTCGTGAGTTTGCTGGTGATCTCGACTGAGATTGTCGGCTAATTGATTGTGAACGCCTGGAATATATTGCGCTATTAGGCGAATGTTGTTGTGAATTGCCCAATGCCAAATCTTTTGTGCTAGGAGGCATAGTTGTGATGAGTGCGTTCCCCCTGTTTGTTTAGGTAATACATTGTTGTCATATTGTCTGTTTTGACAAGAAGGTGTTTGTGAACTAGAAGAGGTTGAAAAGCTTTTAGTGCTAGGAAAACCGCTAACATTTCTAAGTGATTGATGTGTAGTTGTCTTTGTTGACTGTCCCATTGCCCTTGTATATTGTGATTGTTGAGGTGTGCTCCCCACCCAATCATTGACGCATCTGTTGTGAGAATGGAGTGAGGCACAGGGTCTTGAAAAGGCTGCCCTTTGTTTAAATTTACAGGGTTCCACCATTGAAGCAAATAGTGTGTTTGGCGGTCTATCAACACTAGATCTTGGAGTTGACCCTGTGCCTGCGTCCATTGTTTTTGCAAGGCACTGCTGTAAGGGCCGCATGTGTAACCGCACGTTTGGGACGATTGCGATGCATGATGCCATCATGCCTAGGAGTTTCATGACAAATCTGACTGTGTAGTGCTGATTTGGTTGTATGTTTGATACCATGGTTTGAAATGATTGAACTCTTTGTGGGCTTGGAGTGGCAATTGCTCTTTGTGTGTTGAGTTTTGCTTTCAAGTATTGTTGTAGTTGGGATGGTTGTAAGTGAGATTTTTGGTAATTTATAGAGAACCCTAGTTTGTGTAGGTTATCTATTACGTACTGTGTGTGATTTTGACACCGATGTTGAGTGTTGGCTTTTATTAGCCAATCACCAAGATATGGGAATACGTGCATGTGATGTCTCCTTATATGAGCTGCTACTACAGCGAGGCATTTTGTAAATACTCTGGGTGCAGTTGTTATCCCAAAGGGCAATACCTTGAATTGGTAATGTTTGCCCTGTATGACAAACCGGAGGTATTTTCTGTGAGATGGATGGATGGGTATATGGAAATATGCATCTTTTAGATCCAGTGTTGACGTGTATTCTCCGAGTTTTAGTAAGGGGACTACACCTTGTAGTGTGACCATGTGGAAGTGTTCTGATTTGATGAACAGGTTTAGAGTTCTGAGGTCTAAAATTGGTCTTAGTGTTTTGTCCTTTTTGGGAATAAGGAAGTATAGGGAATAAACCCCTGTTCCTTTTTGTTGGTGAGGTACTAGTTCTAAGGCTTGTTTTGTTAATAGTGCTTGCACCTCTATTTGTAACATGTCTAGATGTTGCGCCAACAGTTTGTGCGCTCTTGGGGAAATATCTGGAGGGAAATGTGTGAATTCTATACAATAGCCATGTTGGATAATTGATAGGACCCATGTGTCCGTGGTTATGTCTGACCAATGTTTGTGGTAAAATGTTAGTCGTCCCCCCACTGGTGATGTGTGTTGGAGAAAGGTGACAGTCAAGTCACTGTTACTAGTGGCCTGCTTTGTGGGCTGAAACTTTCCCCTTGATCGTGGGAATTGTCCCCTGAAGGAGCCGCAAACCCCCCCCTCTCTGGTATTGGGATTGGTAGGTGGGTTTGCTTGAGAGGTGGATGCCTCTGAAGGCTGTTGTCTGAACCCTCCCCTAAATTGCGGTTTCCTGAATGTTCCTCTATATTGGGAGGATTAGAGCGCACCCATGGCTTTGGCCGTGTCAGTGTCTTTCTTCATCTTTCTGATGGCTGTGTCAACTTGTGGCCCAAACAGTTGTTGCTGGTTAAATGGCATGTTCAGTACTGCCTGCTGTATCTCCGGTGTGAACCCGGAGGACCTTAGCCAAGCGTGCTGTCTGATTGTGACTGCCGTGTTCACAGTTCTTGCGGCAGTATCAGAGGAATCCAATGCCGAACGAATTTGACTGCTGGATATCGCTTGCCCTCCCTCTACCACCTGTTGAGCCCATTTTTGATATTCCTTGGGGAGATGTTGGATGATATCACTCATCTCATCCCAGTGAGCCCGGTCATAACGTGCCAGGAGGGCTTGTGAATTTGCGATACCCCACTGGTTGGCAGCCTGTGTCGCCACTCTCTTTCCTGCAGCGTCAAATTTGCGACTCTCTTTATCCGGAGGTGGTGCATCTACCGATGATTGTGAGTTGGCCCTTTTCCTTGCAGCACCAACCACTACAGAGTCCGGTAGGAGCTGTTGCATGATGAACACTGGGTCCGACAGGGGTGGTTTGTACTTTTTCTCCACCTGCGGTGTGATGGCTCTTCCTTTTACCGGTTCTTGAAAAACTTGCTGAGCATGTTTAAACATGCCTGGTAGCATAGGTAGGCTCTGGTATGAGGCATGCGTGGAGGCCAGGGTATTAAAGAGGAAGTCATCCTCCAATGGCTCAGAATACATACTAACATTATGGAATGCAGCAGTCCTGGCCAAGACTTGGGTGTACGAGGTGCTATCCTCCGGTGGAGACAGTTTTGAGGGGTAGCACTCAGGGCTTTTGTCCGAGACCGGGGGATCGTAGAGGTCCCAGGGGTCTACATCATCTTGCGACTGCACAGTATGTGTGGGTGACTGTGCGTGACTGTGCAGTGGGCGTACTAATTGGTGACCCTGTCCTTTGTGGCAAATGCGGGGGAGAAAGTTCTGGCGAAAAATGGCGAGTTGGTGATTTTTCCCTAGCCACTTTAGCTCTTGGCTAATCAGTCTCAGTTTCTGATTGTGGTTGGAAAGCCAGCTTTCTCTTGAATTTGAGAGGAGGGGCAGTTTGGATCTTTCCGGTATCCTTATGGATCTGTATCCGTGCCGGCGTTTGGTCAAACTCTTCAATTAGAAGCTCCTCTTCAAATCTGTGCCTCTCCTTTAGCTGTTTAGAGAGCCCATGTTCCTCTGAGTAAGAGGTCTTTCTTCGGCTCCGAAGCCAGTTTTCTCAGCACTGAAATGCCCATGGTGGTGGATGGCCTCGGCTCCGAAAGGCTCTTTCGAGGCTTAGTCGATTCGACACGGCGATGTCGAGATTTTTAGACGTCGGGTTCTCGGCTCGAGTCGGAAGACTATGGCACGATCTTTGCCTTTTTTGGTGCCGAAGGTGTTGCTTGGTCACCGCTTTATTTTTTATGGGTCGAGCCATAGCCTTCAGGCAGTGGCGTCCCGAGGCCTTATGTTTCTTCGGTTGACTGTGGGGTTGGGTATGGGCAGGCGTACTCACTTGGCCTGCTGTAGGCGGTCAGTCTCCGTCAGAGTCGTCTGAGTCCGATCCCTAGATGAAGATAGCCATCTCCTTCTCTTCGACGTCGAGGATATTCCCGAAGATTTCGACGCTATCTGCATCCGCCTCGCCCTCCTATCCCCCAAGGTCTTTTTTGATCGAAAGGACTTGCAGGCCTCACAAGTATATTCTTTGTGCTCTGATGACAGACACAGATTACAGACCCAATGCTGGTCTGTATATGGATACTTAGCGTGGCACTTCGGACAGAAACAGAAAGGGGTCCGGTCCATTAGGCTTCGTCGTCGTCTGTTGTCGGGCCGACCAGGCCTCGGCTGGGCACGGAAGCCCCGAAGGGCCACCAAAACGTTTGTCTTGTCAGTGTCGATAGAAGATGTTTCCCGATCGCAAACAATACCAGCGCTTTGAGGATTTTTATTCTTTGCCCGATTCGAATCAAGAAGCGAAGAGGAACACGTCCGAACCCGAGGGCGGAAAGAAAACAATCTAAGATGGAGTCGATACCCATGCGCAATGGAGCTGAAAGGGAGGAGTCACTCGGTCCAGTGACTCGAAATGACTTCTTCGAAGAAAAACAACTTGTAACACTCCGAGCCCAACACTAGAAGGCAGGAACAGTGCACAGCATGTGTATCTGCAGCTACACATGCCATCGAACATATATATCTATATACGTGTGTGTGTGTGTATGGAAAATGTCACTTACCCAGTGTACATCTGTTCGTGGCATGTTCCGCTGCAGATTCACATGCTGTGCATTATCCTGCCATCTAGTGTTGGGCTCGAAGTGCCACAAGTTGTTTTTCTTCGAAGAAGTGTTTGAGTCACGAGATCGAGTGACTCCTCCTCTTCGGTTCCACTGCGCATGGGCATCGACTCCATTGTTATATTGTTTTCCAGCAGAGGGTACAGGAACGAGTGATAGAGTATATAGGTAAAAAGAGATGTACATGCTAATGTAAATATATGGAAAATGTCACTTACCCAGTGTACATCTGTTCGTGGCATTAGTCGCTGCAGATTCACATGCTGTGCACATCCCGCCATCTGGTGTTGGGCTCGGAGTGTTACAAGTTGTTTTTCTTCAAAGAAGTCTTTTCCAGTCACGAGACCGAGGGACTCCTCCCATTTCGACTCCATTGCGCATGGGCGTCGACTCCATCTTAGATTGTTTTCCTCGCAGAGGGTGAGGTAGGAGTTGTGTATGCTAGTAATAGTGCCCATGCAATGGAGTGAATGCGTATGTACCTAATGAAGTTTCAAGTAATATATTTACAAATGTACAAATGTTTAAGATCTACTTCTAAACGGCTACAGGCTCCCGGGGAGGCGGGTGGGCGCATGTGAATCTGCAGCGACTAATGCCACAAACAGATGTACACTGGGTAAGTGACATTTTCCGTTCGATGGCATGTGTAGCTGCAGATACACATGCTGTGCATAGACTAATAAGCAGTTATCTCCCCAAAAAGCGGTGGTTCAGCCTGTAGGAGTTGAAGTAGTTTGAAATAATGTTCTTAGTACAGCTTGACCTACTGTTACCTGTTGTGCAGTTAACACATCTACACAGTAGTGCTTGGTAAATGTATGAGGCGTAGACCATGTTGCTGCCTTACATATTTCTTTCATTGGAATATTTCCCAGAAAGGCCATGGTAGCACCTTTCTTTCTGGTTGAGTGTGCCTTTGGTGTAATAGGCAGTTCTCTTTTAGCTTTAAGATAGCAGGTTTGAATGCACTTAACTATCCATCTAGCAATGCCTTGTTTTGAAATAGGATTTCCTGTATGAGGTTTTTGAAAGGCGATAAATAGTTGTTTTGTCTTTCGAATTAGTTTTGTTCTGTCAATGTAGTACATTAGTGCTCTTTTGATGTCTAATGTATGTAGTGCTCTTTCAGCTACCGAATCTGGCTGTGGGAAGAACACTGGTAATTCTACCGTTTGATTCAAGTGGAACGGTGAGATTACTTTTGGTAAAAATTTAGGATTGGTCCGTAGAACAACTTTATTTTTGTGTATTTTAATAAATGGTTCTTGAATGGTAAATGCTTGAATCTCACTCACTCTTCTTAGAGATGTGATGGCAATTAAAAATGCAACTTTCCACGTTAAGTATTGCATTTCACAAGAGTGCATGGGCTTAAAAGGTGGACCCATGAGTCGTGTTAAGACAATGTTGAGGTTCCATGAAGGAACTGGTGGTGTTCTTGGTGGTATAATTCTCTTTAGGCCTTCCATAAACGCTTTTATGACTGGTATCCTAAATAATGAAGTTGAGTGCGTAATTTGCAGGTAAGCTGAAATTGCCGTAAGATGTATTTTAATGGAAGAGAAAGCTAGTTTAGATTTCTGCAAATGTAGTAAGTATCCTACTATCTCTTTTGCAGATGAGTGTAAAGGTTGAATTTGATTATTATGGCAGTAATAAACAAATCTTTTCCACTTATTTGCATAACAGTGTCTAGTGGTAGGTTTTCTAGCCTGTTTTATGACCTCCATACATTCCTGTGTGAGGTCTAAGTGCCCGAATTCTAGGATTTCAGGAGCCAAATTGCTAGATTCAGCGATGCTGTATTTGGATGTCTGATCTGTTGTTTGTGTTGTGTTAACAGATCTGGTCTGTTTGGCAGTTTGATATGAGGTACTACTGAAAGGTCTAGTAGTGTTGTGTACCAAGGTTGCCTTGCCCATGTTGGTGCTATTAGTATGAGTTTGAGTTTGTTTTGACTCAACTGGTTTACTAGATATGGAAGAAGTGGGAGAGGGGGAAAAGCGTACGCAAATATCCCTGACCAGTTCATCCATAGTGCATTGCCCTGAGACTGATGTTGTGGGTACCTGGATGCGAAGTTTTGGCATTTTGAGTTTTCTTTTGTTGCAAATAGATCTATTTGTGGCGTTCCCCACATTTTGAAGTAAGTGTTCAGTATTTGGGGGTGAATTTCCCATTCGTGGATCTGTTGGTGATCCCGAGAGAGATTGTCTGCTAACTGATTCTGAATCCCTGGAATAAATTGTGCTATTAGGCGAATGTGGTTGTGAATTGCCCAATGCCATATTTTTTGTGTTAGGAGACACAACTGTGTCGAGTGTGTTCCTCCCTGTTTGTTCAGGTAATACATTGTTGTCATGTTGTCTGTTTTGACAAGAGTGTATTGGTGGGTTATTATGGGTTGAAATGCTTTCAGAGCTAGAAACACCGCTAACAGTTCTAAGTGGTTTATATGAAACTGTTTTTGCTGAATGTCCCATTGTCCTTGGATGCTGTGCTGATTGAGGTGTGCTCCCCACCCTGTCATGGATGCATCTGTCGTTATTACGCATTGTGGCACTGGGTCTTGAAAAGGCCGCCCTTGGTTTAAATTTATACTGTTCCACCATTGAAGCGAGATTTATGTTTGGCGGTCTATCAACACCAGATCTAGAAGTTGACCCTGTGCTTGTGACCACTGTGATGCTAGGCACTGTTGTAAGGGCCGCATGTGCAACCTTGCGTTTGGGACAATGGCTATGCATGAGGACATCATGCCTAGGAGTTTCATTACTAATTTGACCTGTATCTCTTGGTTTGGATACATGGCTTGTATTACATTTTGGAATGTTTGGACTCTTTGTGGACTTGGAGTGGCAATCCCTTTTACTGGGTTGATTGTTGCTCCTAGGTATTGCTGTGTTTGACACGGCAGAAGGTGTGACTTTGAGTAATTGATTGAGAAACCTAGTTTGTGTAGGGTTTCTATGACGTAATTTGTGTGTCGTGAACACTATTTTTGCGTGTTGTTTTTGATTAACCAATCGTCTAGGTACGGGAACACATGTATTTGCTGCCTTCTGATATGTGCAGCTACTACTGCTAGACATTTTGTAAAAACTCTTGGCGCAGTTGTTATTCCGAATGGCAACACTTTGAATTGGTAATGTATCCCTTGGAATACAAACCTTAGGTACTTTCTGTGTGAAGGATGTATTGGTATATGGAAATATGCATCCTTTAGATCCAGTGTTGTCATGTAGTCTTGTTGTTTGAGCAGTGGGATTACTTCTTGTAATGTAACCATGTGAAAGTGGTCTGATTTGATGTATGTATTTAATATTCTGAGATCTAGTATAGGTCTTAGAGTTTTGTCTTTTTTGGGTATTAGAAAGTACAGTGAGTAAACTCCTGTGTTTAGTTCTTGTTTTGGTACTAATTCTATTGCCTCTTTTTGGAGCAATGCTTGAACTTCTAATCCTAGAAGATTTATATGTTGTTTCGACATACTGTGTGTTTTCGGTGGGACTGTTGGAGGGAATTCTCGAAATTCTATGCAATAACCATACTGGATAATTGCTAGTACCCAAGTATCTGTTGTTATCTCCTCCCAATGTTTGTAAAATTGGCTTAATCTTCCCCCCACAGGTGTTATGTGATGGGGATGGGTGACTTGTGAGTCACTGCTTATTTTGAGGACTTTTGGGGCTTTGGAATTTTCCTCTACCTCTTTGGAATTGTCCCCCTCTATATTGCCCCCGAAAACTTCCCCGCTGATATTGGCTTTGGTAAGTGGGCCTTGTTTGTGATGTTGTGGTTTCTGTAGGTTGTCCTCGAAACCCTCCCCTAAAAGGTGTTTTGCGAAAGGTGCCTCTGCTCTGCGGGGAGTAGAGTGCGCCCATGGCTTTTGCCGTATCAGTGTCCTTCTTGAGTTTCTCAATAGCAGTGTCGACTTCCGGCCCAAACAACTGCTGTTCATTAAATGGCATATTTAGCTCGGCTTGTTGAATTTCTGGCTTGCAAACCTGACGTGCGGAGCCATGCTTGCCTTCTTATTGTTATTGCAGTATTTACTGTCCTTGCAGCCGTATCTGCTGCATCCATTGAAGACCGTATATGATTATTAGAGATACTTTGTCCTTCTTCCACCACTTGTTGTGCTCTTTTTTGGAACTCCTTGGGTAAGTGTTCTATCAAATGTTGCATCTCATCCCAGTGCGCTCTGTCATATCTTGCCAAAAGCGCTTGTGAATTGGCAATGTGCCATTGGTTTGCTGCTTGTGCTGCAACCCTTTTGCCCGCAGCATCAAATTTGCGACTCTCTTTGTCTGGAGGTGGTGCGTCTCCCGAGGTATGAGAGTTTGCTCTCTTACGAGCTGCCCCGACAACTACTGAGTCTGGAGTTAACTGCGTTGTAATATAAACAGGATCTGTTGGCGGTGGCTTGTATTTTTTCTCCACTCTTGGAGTTATGGCTCGGCCTTTAACAGGATCTTAAAAGATTTGTTTTGAATGTTTTAGCATTCCTGGGAGCATAGGTAGTCTTCGGTACTGGCTATGAGTGGAGGTTAGCGTGTTAAACAAGAAGTCATCCTCAATTGGTTCTGAATGCAAGGTGACGTTATGAAAAGCAGCTGCCCTTGCGATCACCTATGTGTAAGATGTACTGTCCTCAGGAGGGGACGGCCTGGTAGGGTACGAGTCTGGGCTGTTGTCCGATACTGGAGCATCGTAAAGGTCCCATGCATCGGGATCATCTTGACTCATGGCAGTATGAGTCGGGAAGTGCATCAGTGGAGGAGTTGCTACTGGTGATGTGTGCACTGATGGTGGTGGAGAAGGTGGTGGAGTTGTTTTCTTTGCCACCTTTGCCTGTGGCTCCTTGTCCTTTTCGTGAAAGGCAAGTTTTCTTTTTATCTTAATTGGAGGAAGAGTGGTTATCTTCCCTGTGTCTTGATGAATGTGGAGCCTCCTTTGAGTATAGTCTGGCTCTACAGCTTGAAGTTCCTCTCCAAATCTATGTTTTTTCATTTGGGAGGCCAATCCTTGTTCCTCTGTATAGGAACCTGTTTTCGGCTCCGAGGCTGGATGTTTCGGAACCGAAACTTTTTCGGAGGTCTTTTTAGGCTCCGAAGCAACCTTTGTAATTTTCGGCGTGGTGGTGTCTCGATGCCGAATTTGTTCGGTACCGCTGTGACGGTGCCGAAATTTCTCAGAGCCGATGTCTCGGGTCTGAGATTGCTGTGTGGCAGTATCTCGACCGGAGTCGGATGACTTCGACACCAGCGTGCCCTTTTTCGGTGCCTTGGCTCGGTCACCGCTTGTTTGGGTTAAGCCATGGCCTGTTGGCGGTGGCGTCCCCTGGGCTTTTGTTGACTTCTCGTGAGTCTTATGTTTCGACGTCTTACTCACGGTTTTCGGCGTTTCTTCGGCCTCGAGCTCTTCCAAGTCCGACTCTTGGATAGAGAAAGCTTCCTCTTCTTCCTCGAAACGCTCTTGTTCTGTCGGCGTCGACGCCATTTGCAGTCTTCTGGCTCTTCGGTCTCTTAACGTCTTTCTGGACCGAAACGCTCGACAGGCCTCACAAGTATCTTCCTTGTGCTCTGGGGACAAGCACAAGTTACAGACCAGATGCTGATCCGTATACGGATACTTGTTATGGCATTTTGGACAGAAGCAGAATGGGGTCCGTTCCATCAGCCTTGAATTCACACGTGGCCGGGCCGACCAGGCCCGACAGGGAATCGAAAAAACCCCGAAGGGCCACCGGAACTCTTCTAAATTCAGTGTCGATCTATTGTAACTAACCCAATACCGAACGCAAACAATACCGACGTTTTTTCCGAGATTCTAACTAACTTTCCGACCCGAAACACGGAGCGAAAAGGAACACGTCCGAACCCGATGGCGGAAAAAAAACGATCTAAGATGGAGTCGACGCCCATGCGCAATGGAGTCGAAATGGGAGGAGTCCCTCGGTCTCGTGACTCGAAAAAAGACTTCTTCGAAGAAAAACAACTTGTAACACTCTGAGCCCAACACCAGATGGCGGGATGTGCACAGCATGTGTATCTGCAGCTACACATGCCATCGAACATACATATATACAAATGTTAACTTAAACGACTACAGGCTTCCGGGGAGGTGGGAGGGTGCATGTGAATCTGCAGCGTAACATGCCACAAACAGATGTACACTAGGTAAGTGACATTTTCCGTTCGATGGCATGTGTGGATGCAGATACACATGCTATGCATAGACTACAAAGCAGTTTTCCTCTCATAAGCGGTGGTCAGCCTGTAGGAGTTGAAGTGGTTTGAAATAGTGTTCTTAGTACAGCCTGTCCTACTGTTGCTAGTTGTGCTGCTAACACATCCACACAGTAATGCTTGGTAAATGTATGGGGTGTTGACCAAGTGGCTGCTTTACAAATGTCATTGGTATATTTCCTAAAAAGGCTACTGTTGCTCCTTTTTTCCTGGTGGAGTGTGCTTTTGGTGTTACTAATAGCTGCCTTTTGGCTTTTAGGTAACACGTTTGGATGCATTTTACTGTTCATCTAGCTAGTCCTTGTTTTGAGATTGAATTTCCAGTATGTGGTTTTTGGAATGCCACAAATAACTGTTTAGTTTTCCTAAATGATTTTGTTCTGTCAATGTAATACATTAAAGCTCTTTTAATGTCCAATGTATGCAGCGCTCTTTCTGCTACTGAGTCTGGCTGTGGGAAGAAGACTGCAAGTTCCACTGTTTGATTGATATGAAAGGTATAGTTTCTTACCTGTAACTCCAGTTCTCTCATAGGGGTATTTCCATGATAGGTCATAAGCGTTGAATATTCCCCGCCCGCCTGCGGGGACCCCGGAGCACTTTATCCAATATAACTTCTTAAGTGTCCATGTTCGCATTACTTCAGAAAGGCCTGCCAAGTCACTTAAGAATGTTCCCATGCAGCCTATAGGAAGGGCTACAGTGTTCAAACTTCTTCATTCAGATTTGCCTTGAAGCAAATGCATTAAATTGCTTTACAAATGAATATAATTTTCCAGAAATATTCCTTCCCAAACCTCTTTATATCAGAAAAAACCCTTTGAAGGCGTGCAGAGCAGTGTAGTCCATAGGCTGCTATTAGTAATGAAGAAAAAAGGACACTGTGCCTTTAAGAACAGCTGGTCCTCCAGTATCCCATCATGCTTAGAGAGGAAATTACCTCAGTTCTTTTTGTAGGTAGTTATTAGCTGACAGTAAATATTAATCCAATACAGCCATCTATCTGCTCCTCCGGGGAGGGTTGCTTATGACTATCATGGAAATACCCCTACGATAGAACTGGAGTTACAGGTAAGAAACTATACCTTCTCTCGTAGGGGATTTCCATGTATAGTCATAAGCGTTGAATAGAACAGAAAGCTCATTCCATATATTGCGGTGGAGCAGATGTAGTAATCAGGGAGTATTCTCTCAAGCAAAGAGGTTCCTAAGAGAAGCCTGTCCTACTTGAGCATCTGCCCTAGCATCAGAGTCGAGGCAATAGTGTTTAGTAAAGGTGTGAACCGATCTCCAAGCCGCAGCTTTACAAATTTCTGCTAATGGAACATTCCGCAATAGAGCAGTCGTTGCCGACTTGCCTCTGGTGGAATGTGCTTTTGGTTTACCCTGTAGCGTTTTCTTAGCTAGCTGATAGCAAAATAAAATACAGATATCCATCTCGATATCGATTGCTTGGAGGTGACTAAGCCGGTATAAACCGTACCATAATTAACAAGCAGTTGTGAAGTTCTCCGTAGGGGATTGGTCTTATCTAGATAGAATTTCAACACCCTCTTAACATCTAGAGAATGGAGAGCTCTCTCAGCAGCAGTGGAAGGGTTTGGAAAGAAAGTAGGTAGGGAAATCGCTTGGTTAACATTGAAGTCGGATAAAACCTTGGGTAGAAATGTAGGATGTGTCCGTAGGACTACTTTAGAGGAATGAAACACTATGTAGGGTTCATGGGTACAGAGGGCCTGGATTTCGCTAACCCTTCGTGTTGAAGTGATTGCCAATAGAAAGGCCGTCTTCCAAGTGAGGTGTTGGAGGGATGCCTTGTGTATTGGTTCGAATGGATGTTGCATTAGACGTGAAAGGACCACATTAAGTTCCCATGGTGGAGACAGGCGCCTAACTGGAGGAAAGACCTTCTTTAACCCCTCTAGGAAATCTTTGATAACCAGAATTCTAAAGAAAGAGGTTTGCGAAGGAGTTTTCCTATAAGCAGTTAAAGCTGCCAAATGAACTTTTATTGAAGAAAGTTGGAGGCCAGATCGTGCCAATTGTAACAAGTAAGGGAGATTGACATCTTCCTTGCAAGATGTAGGGTCTATCCCCTTAGAGGAACACCAGATGCAGAATCTTTTCCACTTGAAGGAGTATGCCGAACGAGTGGATGGCCGCTTCGCCTCTTAAGATGTCCATACAGTCCTGTGGAAGGTTTAGATGACCATACTGGACTAACTCAGGAGCCATGCTGCCAAATTCAAAGAGGAGAGATTGGGATGTCTCATTTGTCCTCCGAATTTCGTCAGGAGGTCCGGTCTGCAAGGTAGCTTGAGATGTGGCTGGAGTGATAGGTGAAGGAGATCTGGGAACCACCACTGTCTCGGCCACTCTGGTGCAATGTGGATCATCGTGGCTGATGTCATCGAGAGCTTGAGGAGGACTGCTGGAATCAGCGGAATTGGTGGAAAGGGGTACAGAAATTTGGCGGACCAGTCTATCCACAGTGCATTCCCCAGCGACTCTGGGTGGTAAAGCCTGGCGGCGAAGTCGCAGCATTTCCTGTTTTCTTCTGTGGCGAAGAGGTCGATAGGTGTGCCCCACAAACGGAAAATGTCTCGAGTGACATCTTCGTTGAGTACCTGTAGGATTCCCCTTAGAGGTAAGATAGTGGCAAAAAGAGATTATTCGAATGCTCTATTTTGTGGTCGAGCAGTAGGCTTATCAGAGGGTAGTGTTAAGCATTTTTTGTACACACACAGGCAATAAATGAGGAACACACACTCAGACAATTCCAGGCCAATAGGTTTTTTATATAGAAAAATTATATTTTCTTAGTTTATTTTAAGAACCACAGGTTCAAGATTTACAAACAATACTTTAAATGAAAGGTATTTCACTCAGGTATCTTAGGAACTTTGAATCATCACAATAGCATGTACAGTTATGCCAAAAATGGCAATAAGCTATTTTAAAAATGGACACTGCAAAAATCAACAGTTCCTGGGGAGGTAAGTATTTGTTAGGTTCACAGGTAAGTAAAGCACCTACAGGGTTCAAAGTTGGGTCCAAGGTAGCCCACAGTTGGGGGTTCAAGGCAATCCCAAAGTTACCACACCAGCAGCTCAGGGCCTGGTCAGGTGCTTAAATGGAAATAGGGGTGCCCCGGTTCCAGTCTGCCAGCAGGTAAGTACCCGCGACTTCGGAGGGCAGACCAGGGGGGATTTGTAGGGCACCGGGGGGGGACACCAGAAAGCACAGACAGTACACCCTCAGCGGCACAGGGGCGGCCGGGTGCAGTGTGCAAACAGGCGTCGGGTTCGCAATAGGTTTCAATGGGAGACCCAGGGGTCTCTTCAGCGATGCAGGCAGGCAAAGGGGGGGGCTCCTCGGGGTAGCCACCACCTGGGCTAGGAAGAGGGCCACCTGGGGTCGCTCCTGCACTGGAGTTCGGTTCCTTTAGGTCCTGGGGGCTGCGGGTGCAGTGTCTTTACCAGGCATCGGGTTCATTGAAGCAGGCAGTCGTGGTCAGGGGGAGCCTCTGGATTCCCTCTGCAGGCGTCGCTGTGGGGGCTCGACTCTGGCTACTCACGGGCTTGCAGTCGCCAGGGAGTCCTCCCTGTAGAGTTAGTTTTCCGCAGGTCAAGCCGGGGGTGTCGGGTGCAGAGTGGAAAGTCTCACGCTTACAGCGGGAAACATGTGGTCTTTAAAAGTTGCTTCTTTGTTACAAAGTTGCAGTCTTTGTGGAACAGGGCCGCTGTCCTCGGTAGTCCTCGAAGGCTTCAGAGGTCGCAGGACCCTGGGGGATGCGTTGCTGTTGAACTTTTTCTCGAAGTGGGGAGACAGGCCGGTAGGGCTGGGGCCAAAGCAGTTGGTGTCTCCGTCTTCTCTGCAGGGCTCCAGGTCAGCATTCCTTCTTCATCTTCAGGTTGCCGGAATCTAGTTTCCTAGGTTCCGGGGAGCCTCTAAATACTGAATTTAGGGGTGTGTTTAGGTCTGGAAGGGCAGTAGCCAATGGCTATGGTCCTTGAGGGTGGCTACACCCTCTTTGTGCCTCCTCCCAGAGGGGAGGGGGGCACATCCCTATTGGGGGAATCCTCCAAAATCAAGATGGAGGATTTCTAAAGGCAGGGGTCACCTCAGGACACCTTAGGGGCTGTCCTGACTGGTGGGTGACTCCTCTTTGTTTTTCTCATTATCTCCCCTGGACTTGCCGCCAGAAGTGGGGGCTGTGTCCAGGGGGCGGGCATCTCCACTAGCTGGAATGCCCTGGGGCATTGTAACACGAAGCCTGAGCCTCTGAGGCTCACTGCTAGCTGTTACAGTTCCTGCAAAACAGCGGGGGCGAAGCACCTCCACCCAGAGCAGGCTTTTGTTTCTGTCCTCAGAGAGCACAAAGGCCCTCACCCCATGGGGTCAGAAACTTGTCTCTCAGCAGCAGGCTGGCACACACCAGTCAGTCCTGCACTGAAGGATTGGGTCAAATACATGGGGCATCTCTAAGATGCCCTCTGTGTGCATTTTTTAATACATCCAACACTGGCCTCAGTGTGGGTCTATTATTCTGAAAAGTTTGATACCGAACTTCCCAGCATTCAGTGTAGCCATTATGGAGCTGTGGAGTTCGTTTTTTACAAACTCTCAGACCATATACTTAATATGGCCACAACTGTACTTACAATGTCGAAGAATAGACTTAGACACTGTAGGGGCATATTGCTCATGCAGCTATGCCATCACTTGTGGTATAGTGCACCCTGCCTTAGGGCTGTAAGGCCTGCTAGAGGGGTGACTTACCTATGCCACATGCAGTATTTTGTGTGCATGGCATCCTGAGGGGGGATGCCATGTCGACTTTGCCTTTTTCTCCCCACCAACACACACAATCTGCAATGGCAGTGTGCATGTGTTAGGTGAGGGGTCCCTTAGGGTGGCACAACATATGCTGCAGCCCTTAGGGACCTTCCCTGGTCACAGGGCCCTTGGTACCACTGGTACCTTTTACAAGGGACTTATCTGTGTGCCAGTGGTGTGCGAATTGTGGAAAAAATGGTACATTTTAGGTGAAAGAACACTGGTGCTGGGGCCTGGTTAGCAGGGTCCCAGCACACTTCTCAGTCAAGTCAGCATCAGTATCAGGCAAAAAGCGGAGGGTAACTGCAACTTGGAGCCATTTCCTTACAGTACCCACTCATGATTCTCTTCTAGAACTCTGCTGCGGGCATCCGCTTGCGTATTCTGAACCCCTGGAAGGTGGGTTGCCACTATGCTCAATTTCCTGGCTAGGAGCCAGTGCCATATTGTCTGGGGCTCTTCAGACAACACTCTGGATCTGGTGCCCCCTTGCTTGTTCAGATAGAAATAGTAGTAGTATTGTCTGTCTGTACCAGCAAGTTGTCTGTGGTAATTGAGGGCAGAAATGCCTTGAGAGCTAAGTGTACCGCCCGTAGCTCTAGGAGATTGATGTGGTACAATGATTCCTTGTGAGACCATCAACCTTGTATTTGAAGGTGATCCATATGAGCACCCCATCCGAGGAGAGAGGCATCTATCACAATAGTCTGCGTTGAAGGCTGTGCCTGGAATGGCATCCCCTTTAGGAGATTGGCTGGAGAGCACAATCAAGTTAGAGACAGACGAATTCGGTCTTCCCAGTTCCCTGCCAATTGATTCCATTGGTCCCCCAGGCATTCCTGTAGCGGTCGCACGTGGAGGAGAGCGACGGGTGTCAAAGATGCAGGATTCCATGGAACCGAGAAGTGAGGAGACTGTTCGCACTGTTGGGTGACACATTGTAGGAAGTTGGCTCTGTATATACTATTTCAAAAGTAAGAAATAGTGTGCAGAGTCCAAGGGTTCCCCTTAGAGGTAAGATAATTCTAATGCTCTATCTCTTTTTGCCACTATTTTGTGGGTAGTGTGGTCGAGCAGTAGGCTTATCAGAGGGTAGTGTAAAGCATCTGTTGTACACACAGAGGCAATAAATGAGGAACACACACTCAAAGACAAATTCCAGGCCAATAGGTTTTTATATAGAAAAATATATTTTCTTAGTTTAAGAACCACAGGTTCAAGATTTACAAACAATACTTTTAATGAAAGGTATTTCACTCAGGTATTCTAGGAACTTTGAATAATCACACTAGCATGTACAGTTTTCACAAAAATGGCAATACGCTATTTCAAAAGTGGACACAGTGCAAAAATCAACAGTTCCTGGGGGAGGTAAGTAAATGTTAAGTTCACAGGTAAGTAAAACACTTACAGGGTTCAAAGTTGGGTCCAAGGTAGCCCACTGTTGGGGGTTCAAGGCAACCCCAAAGTTACCACACCAGCAGTTCAGGGTCGGTCAGGTGCAGAGGTCAAAGTGGTGCCCAAAACACATAGGCTTCAATAGAAATAGGGGTGCCCCGGTTCCAGTCTGCCAGTAGGTAAGTATTTGCATCTTCAGGGGGGTTTTCTCGGGCACCTTGGGGGGGGAGGGGGGGGGGGGGACACAAGCAGGCACAGAAAGTACACCCTCAGCGGCACAGGGGCGGCCGGGTGCAGAGTGCAAACAGGTGTCGAGTTTCTATTAGGAATCAATGGGGAGACCCGGGGGTCTCTTCAACGATGCAGGCAGGCACAGGGGGGTGGGGGTTCCTCAGGGTAGCCACCACCTGAGCTAGGCAGAGGGTCGCTCCTGCACTGGAGTTCGGTTCCTTCAGGTCCTGGGGGCTGCGAGTGCAGTGTGGTTTCCAGGCGTCAGGTTCCTTGAAGCAGGCCGTCGCCTCGGGATTTCCTCTGCAGTCGTCGCTGTGGGGGCACAGGGGGGGTCAACTCTGGCTACTCACAGGCGTCAGGTGCAGAGTGGAAAGTCTCACGCTTCCAGCGGGAAACGTGTGGTCTTTAAAAGTTGCTTCTTTGTTTCAAAAAGTTGCAGTTTCTTGAACAGGGCCGCTGTTCTCTGGAGCTTCTAGGTCCTTTAGATGCAGGGTAGTCCTCTGAGGCTTCAGAGGTTGCTGGACCCTGTTGGATGCGTCGCTGTTGCAGTTTTCTTCGAAGTAGGGAGACAGGCCGGTGGGGCTGTGGCCAAATCAGTTGTCGTCTCAGTCTTCACTGCAAGGCTTCAGGTCAGCAGTCCTTCTTCTTCTTTGGGTTGCAGGAATCTATCTTCCTCAGTTCTGGGAGCCCCTAAATACTCAATTTAGGGGTGTGCTTAGGTTTGGGAGGGCAGTAGCCAATGGCTACTGGCCCTGAGGGTGGCTACACCCTCTTTGTGCCTCCTCCCTGTGGGGAGGAGGCACATCCTTAATCCTATTGGGGGGAATCCTCCTTCTACAAGATGGGAGGTTCTAAAAGTAAGAATCACCTCAGCTCAGGACACCTTAGGGGCTGTCCTGACTGGGGGGGAGGGGAGGGGGTGACTCCTCCTTGTTTTTCTCATTATCTCCACCAGCCTTGCCCCCAAAAGTGGGGGCAGTGGCTGGAGGGGCGGGCATCTCCACTAGCTGGGTGGCCCTGTGGCGCTGTAACAAAGGGGGTGAGCCTTTGAGGCTCACCGCCAGGTGTTACAGTTCCTGCAGGGGGAGGTGAGAAGCACCTCCACCCACTACAGGCTTTGTTCCTGGCCACAGAGTGACAAAGGCACTCTCCCCATGTGGCCAGCAACATGTCTGGTGTGTGGCAGGCTGTCAAAAACTAGTCAGCCCACACTGGAAGTCGGGTATGTTTTCAGGGGGCATCTCTAAGATGCACTCTGGGTGTATTTTTACAATAAAGTGCACACTGGCATCAGTGTGCATTTATTGTGCTGAGAAGTTTGATACCAAACTACCCAGTTTTCAGTGTAGCAATTATGGTGCTGTGGAGTTCGTGTTTGACATACTCCCGAACCATATACTCTTATGGCTAACCTGCACTTACAATGTCTAAGGTTTTGCTTAGGCACTGTAGGGGCATAGTGCTCATTCACATATGCCCTCACCTGTGGTATAGTGCACTCTGCCTTAGGGCTGTAAGGCCTGCTAGAGGGGTGACTTACCTATGCAACAGGCAGTGTGAGGTTGGCATGGCACTCTGAGGGGAGTGCCATGTCGTAGTCATTTTCTCCCCACCAGCACACACAAGCTGGCAAGCAGTGTGTATGTGCTGAGTGAGGAGTCCCCAGGGTGGCAAAGGACATGCTGCAGCCCTTAGAGACCTTCCCTGGCATCAGGGCCCTTGGTACCAGGGGTACCAGTTACAAGGGACTTACCTGGGTGCCAGGGTTGTGCCAATTGTGGAGACAAAGGTACAGTTTAGGGAAAGAACACTGGTGCTGGGGCCTGATTAGCAGGGTCCCAGCACACTTTCAAATCATAACTTGGCATCAGCAAAGGCAAAAGGTCAGGGGGTAACCATGCCAAGGAGGCATTTCCTTACACGCATCGAGCCCAACACTTCCGGAGAATGGCTGAAGTGTGTCTATGGTAGCTCCTAAGTAGTGTATCTTCTGGACAGGAACTGTTGTTGACTTGTGAAATTTGACATGAAGTCCTAGCTGATACAGGAGCTCGCAGGTCATCTGGAAATGCAGTTTGGCTTCCGCATAAGTGGATGCTTTGATTAACCAGTCGTCCAGATACGGGTATATGAAAATTTGATTTTTCCAGAGATGAGCAGCCACCACCACCATGCACTTGGAAAAGGTTCTGGGTGCAGACTTGAGACCGAATGGTAGGACTGGGTATTGGAAGTGATCTTGACCCACCACAAACCTCAGGAATTTCCAATGCTTCTTCGCAAGGGGGATGTAGAAATACGCATTGTGCAGATCCACTGAGCAAAGCCAGTCTCCTTGTTGAATCTGAGAATATATCTGGTGTAAGGATAGAATCCTGAACTTTTCCTTTCAGATCCATTTGTTGGCAATCTTGAGGTCTAGAATAGGTCTGAGTTTGTTCTGGTCTTTCTTTGGGATGAGAAAGTATTTGGAGTAAGTGCCCTTCCCCCGTTGGTTGAGGGGAACCAATCCCACTGCTCTCTTTTCGAGGAGGATGGAAACTTCCGCCTTTAAGAGGTCGAGGTGCGCAGTTGAGGGTTTTGGCGGAATGGCCGGAGGCGGTGTGGAACCCGTGAGACAATATCCATTCTGTACAATGTTTAAGACCCAAGCGTCTGTTGTAATTCTTTGCCACTCTACCAGGCAATTGGTGACTCTTCACACATCCCCCACCCCCACCCCCCCCCTACCGGAGTGGCTAACGAAGTTGGGGGGAGGAAATTCACAGGGTTTTGAGGTGGTGGGCTGTCGGGTACTCTGAGTGGACTGATGGGTCGATCGTGCCCTCTGTGATTTACCCGGAGGCTGATAGGCTCGTTGGACTGCTGGTGAGACCTTGTAGGGCTGCATTGAGGGGTTTGAACCCTCTGCGTGGTGAAGCGGCGATGGAAAGGACAGAAGGACAGACGTTGCTCTTTAGGTTTGTCAAGACCTACTGCTTTTAACGTGTCCACCTCAGCTTTCATCCTTGCCATTTCATCATCTGCGTGTGATCCGAATAAGGTTGATCCTGAAAATGGCAGGTTCATAATTCTTTGCTGAGCATCCGGCTTGAATGACGTAAGCCGCAGCCACAAATGTCTTCTCAGGGTCACACCATGGCAGTAAGAATGTGCTGAGAGTAAAGACGCATCCGCCGCCGCCGCACTTATGATCTGATTGGAGACCATAGCACCCTCCTTGGATATTTCTAGGAAGTCTTATCTATGATCTCTCGGGAGATGCTCTGCGAACTGCAATATGGAATCCCACAAAGATCTATCGTACCTGCCCAAAAGGGCTGTGGCGCTTGAAGTCTTCATAGAGAATGCAGCCGAACGGCAGACTTTACGGCCTGTTGAATCAAACCTTTTACTCTCCTTATCCGGGGGAGAGATGGAAGACGGAGAGGTAGCGTGAGCTTTGCGAGCTGCCAATATAACTACTGAGTCCGGTGGTGGGTCGGAACACAAAAACACCGGATCTTGCTCAGGAGGGCGATACTTTTTCTGCAGTCTAGACGGTGCAGGCCTTGTCGTAGCCGGTGTGAGGAAAACCTCCATAGCAGGCTCTAAGAGGCCAGGTACTAGGGGTAGTAATGGTCTGGCAGCTGTATGCTGTTGTAAAGTTTCAAAGATGACCGACGTAGATGGTGTAGGGGCGACCATCGGAAAATTTAGTTAATGGAAGGTGTTAATATCATCCACCGGCGAGGACCGAGGTGGAGGAGAGTCCGAAAAGGTAGAGAAGTAGTCTCTGGTGGAAGACCAAGACTATCTCTCATGCCCCCCTTGAACTTGATCTATGCCTAGATCTGCGGTGCGACCTTGAGCAGGATGAGTCATGGCCATGACGTGAACGGTGACGCGATGTAGAGTACGGTCTAGTTGGGACATTAATCGGTACTTGAGGCACTGGAAGCGGTGCCGGTCATGGTAACTCCTGACCCGTTGGCTGAGTTGACGTTGGCAGTAGATCTGGAGGAGGAGAGGCATGCGGAGAAGCACGAGAAGAAGGTGACGAGGGAAGCAGCACTACTGAAGTAGATCGCTCTGAGGACGAATAAATTCTCCATCTCTTGTGTCTCCTTGACGTCGATGGACTCCTCAACATCGACCACACTCTCCGTCTCGACGGCGACGCTGTGAGGGATGTCGACCCATGACGTCTACCTCTCGACGTCGACTCAGACGACGCCGATCTGCTTCTCGACGTTGTGTGTCTTGGGGTCTTCGATGTCGTGCGGTGCCTTGACGTCGAACGGCGACTCCTATACGTCGAGCCGGATTTCGATGGTGAGCATGTCGGCGCCGTACCTCCTCTTGACGTCGATCTTCTCGACGTCAACCGGGACCAATGGCGTTTTCACCCTGAAGAACGCCTCTCAGACCTTCCACGACCACTGGAGGCCAAGGTATGAGCCCTGGTGGAAGACTGACCTTCCCTTCGCTCAGAAGTCCCACTGGTTCCTTGGCGTCTTCTCTCTGATCTCCCTTGAAGGCAAATCTCCTCTCTGTCACGCAATGTGCGCCTGGAGAATGTCTTGCAGATGTTGAAGGAATATGTAAGGAAGGCAGACAAATGATACAGACCTCATGAGGATATGTTTTGGCCTTTTTTCTGCCACATTTTGGGCATTTGTCAAACAAGGAAGGCATTTTTTGAGTATAAAAAAAAAGCCTTAAATTCTTGTCAGAAAACTTCAAACTCCAGTAGAGAAAGACAAAAGAAGTCGAATGAAGCCTTTTTTCTCAAAGTTTCTCTATATTGTTGAAGAAAGAAAAAAAAAAAACTAAAAAGGTCGAGCTCAATGCTCCAGGGTCCTGTCAGCGGGTGCCAGAAAAAAGAACTGAGGAAACTGCCTCTAAGCATGATGGGATACTGGAGGACTAGCTGTTCTTAAAGGCACAGTATGGATAAGTTACTTATCTGTAAATCCTAGTTCTCTTCCAGGGGTATCCTCATCAAAGTCATAAACATTGAATATTCCCGCCCTTGTGCGGGGACCCCGGAGCATATATAAAATACACACATATTATACATGTGTAAAACAGCAATGCAGGCTATAATGTTAAAACAGGCTAAAATGCTTTATTTCTATGAAGTTGTTTTTTTTTTTTTTTTTTTTTTATATTATAAAATTACAATAGAGAATAAATATCTACCCAAGCCCCCAAAACTGGGCTTAGGGAAGTAAGCAGCAGTAAACTCTAGAGAAAAAACTGCATTGAAAAACAATGGAGCATTCTTAGCCAATAGGCTGCATGCAGGTTAACACAGGAGAACCATAAAAACGTTGGCACCGTGCCTTTAAGACCCTGAGCACCTCCAGTATCCCACCATGCCTCAGGGGTGAAGGAAAGGTGACAGTTGGTTCACAGTTAGGTCAGTTCTTTTTTACGGTGACAATCTGTGTAACCGATTCAAAATACAGTCTGTCCTGCACTTCTAGGAGACGTGCGTCCGGGGAGGAGGGTGGGTTGTTTATGACTTTGATGAGGATACCCCTGGAAGAGAACTAGGATTTACAGGTAAGTAACTTATCCTTCTCTTCCAGGGGATCCTCATCAATAGTCATAAACATTGAATAGATTAGCAAGCCCATCCCTAAACTCTGCGGACTGTCCGATAGAAGTGCAGGAATAGATACGTATTATGCAAATAAATTTCTCAGAGAGGCCTGCCTCACTTGGGCATCCGCTCTTGCATCTGAGTCTAAACAGTAATGTCTAGTAAACGTATGCACAGACTTCCATGTAGCAGCCTTACAAATCTCAGATATTGGAACATTGTTAAGGAGGGTAGCAGTAGCCGCTTTTCCCCTTGTGGAATGCGCTTTAGGCCTCGCTAGTAATTGCTTATTAGCCAGCTGGTAAGTATTAACAATACAAGAAACTATCCATCTTGATATCGTTCGTTTAGATGCTGCCTCTCCTGTCCTCAAATGACCATAATTTACAAACAAGCGGTTAGAGTGTCTAATCGATTTTGTCTTATCCAGATAAAATTTCAGCACTCTTTTCAAGTCTAAGGAGTGCAATGCTTTCTCTGCCGGAGTCTCCGGATTGGGAAAGAAAGTCGGTAAAGATATAGTCTGATTGATATGGAATTCTGACACCACCTTCGGAAGGAAAGATGGATGAGTTCGCAGAACCACTCTATTGTCATGAAAAACCGTGTACGGTTCTTTGGAAGACAAAGCCTGGATTTCGCTACCCTCCTCGCTGAAGTAATGGCCACTAAAAAGGCCGTCTTCCACGTAAGGTGTTGTAAAGAGGCCTTATGTATAGGTTCAAAAGGAGGGCCCATAAGTTTTGCCAATACTATGTTCAGTTCACATGGAGGAGAAGGTCTCCGAATGGGCGGAAAAACTTTTTTCAAACCTTCTAAGAAATCCTTGACTACAGGTTTCGTAAAGAAGGATTCCTGAGAAGGTGACTTGCGATAGGCTGTAATAGCAGACAAATGTTCCTTTAATAGATGATACCTGCAGACCGGACTTTGCCAGATGAAGCAAATAGGACAGTATGACATCCTCCTGAGCCTTTATGGGATTCTGACCTTGTTGACAGCACCATATGTAGAATCTCTTCCACTTAAAAGCGTAAGAACGCCGCGTGGAAGGTCGTTTGGACTCTTTCAAGATGTTCATGCACTCCTGTGAGAGCCCTAGGTGCCCATACTGCAGGAATTCAGGAGCCATGCTGTTAAGCTCAGAGAGGGTAGGTTGGGATGTAGAATCCTGCCCTCCATTCTGCTCAGAAGATCCGGTCTGCACGGCAGCCTCCTGTGAGGTTTTTCCGATAGGTTGAGGAGATCTGTGTACCAGAATTGACGGGGCCATTGTGGCGCTATGAGAATCATTCTGGTTCTGTATCTGTAAAGTTTGTTGATCACTGCCGGTATGAGGGGAATCGGCGGAAAGGCGTAGAGAAATATCCCTGACCAGTCGATCAACAGGGCATTCCCTCGAGATCCCGGACGGTAGAACCTGGATGCGAAGTTTGGGCATTTCTTGTTTACTTTGTCTGCGAAAAGATCCAGTTGAGGCCGACCCCATTGAGCGAAGATGTATTCTGCGACTTCGCCGTATAGGACCCAATCGTGAGCGTCCTCTAGGTGTCTGCTCAGAAAATCTGCTTCCACGTTTTGTTGACCTGGCAGGTGAACCGCTGTAAGTGACATTCCTCTGGCCAGGAGCCAATGCCATATCGTTTGGAACTCTCGAGATAGGGGTAGGGATCTCGTCCCCCCCTGTTTGTTCAAATAATACATCGTGGTTGTATTGTCCGTTTGTATTAGGAGAGTTTTCCCCTGAATTAGTGGTATGAAAGACTTGAGAGCCAGATGGACCGCTCTGAGTTCTAGCAGATTGATGTGGTACTGCTTTTCCTTGTCTGACCACAGGCCCTGAGCTTGAAAGGGACCCAGATGAGCCCCCCATCCCTGAAGAGACGCATCCGTTACCAGAGTGTCGGATGGAACTACCTGGTGAAACGGAGCACCTACTGACAGGTGAGGTCTGTGCATCCACCATCTCAATGACTGAAGTGCTATTGCCGGTAGTCGCACTCTGTCCTCCCAGCGACCTGTCCTTTGGCTCCAGTTGCTCTCCAATGCCTCTTGGAGGGGCCTCATGTGGAGTCTGGCATTTGGGACAATAAAAATGCATGATGCCATGGAGCCCAGCAGCGATGTCACCTGACGTGCCGTAGGTGCGTTGGCTCTCAACAGGTCCTGACACTTCCTGTCTATTGAGGATAGTCGTTCCTCCGAAGGATACACTCTTTGGAGTTCTGTGTTTATGATAGCTCCCAGGTAGTGAAGGTTCTGTGTTGGAATCAAGGTTGACTTTTGGTAATTGACCTGAAGACAGAGACTCGCAAACTCCGAGCACAATGTCCCGATGGCTTCTCGCCTGCTCCGGAGAAGAAGCCTTCAGTAACCAGTCGTCTAGGTATGGATATATGAATATCTTTTGTTTTCGAAGATGCGCCGCTACCACTGCCATACATTTCGAGAAGACGCGTGGGGCAGATTTCAGGCCAAATGGTAGAACTCTGAACTGATAATGCTGTAACGCTACTTGGAAGCGCAGGAATTTTCGATGTTTGGGAGCTATTGGGATGTGAAAATATGCATCCTGCAGGTCGATGGAGCACATCCAGTCTCCCTGATGTAGCTGAGGGAAAATCTGGTGAAGCGCTAGCATCCTGAACTTCTGTTTCCTTATGTATTTGTTCAGCAGCCGTAGGTCCAGAATTGGCCTGAAAACGCCCTCTCGACCCTTCTTCGCCACCAGAAAGTAACGGGAGTAAACCCCCTTTCCTCTGTGCGCAGGTGGAACCTTTTCTATGGCATTCTTTTGTAGGAGGGCGAGAGCCTCTTTGCGCAGCAGGCTGAGATGAAATGGATTGCATTTGGCTGGTGGCAAGTGTGGTGGAGACTGTTTGAAAAGAAGAGAGTAGCCATGTTCGACAATATTGAGCACCCATTTGTCTCTTGTGATAGAGTGCCACTCGTGAAGATAAGCTGTAATACTTCCCCCCACAGGAGTGGTGTACAGTGTCGAGGGAAGCGAGATCTCATTGTTTGGCCGGCGCTTTCGGAGTGGACTGTTGAGGTCTACTTGACCCTCGCTCCCTTGTGTTCCTTCGCTGAAAAAGAGGGCGTCCCTGCCGTTGCTGTGACCTTTGGGACCAGTGAGGGGTTTGAACCGTCTGCTGGAAAGGGCGCCTGTCATAAGGCCTATACCTCCGCCTGAAATCTTTCTTTCTTTCCAGGCCCACTGCCCTCATGGTATCCACCTCGGTCTTCATGCGGGCCATTTCCTCATCTGCATGGGCACCAAATAACGAGTTCCCGGCGAATGGGAGATTCAGGATGCGTTGTTGTGCTTCCTGCTTTAAACCAGTGAGCCTCAGCCAGGAAGACCTCCTTGCACAGATTCCATGCGTGTACCCATGTGCAGCTAAATCCGCCCCATCTGCTGCCGCGCTGATAACCTGGTTGGATACCAGGCATCCTTCTTGCAGGATCTCTTGAAAATCTTGTCTGTCCTCTCTGGGCAATTTCTCTGTGAATCTATTGAGAGAGTCCCACAGAGAACGATCATACCTGCCCAGGAGTGCAGAAGCACTGGAGACTTTCATTGTCGAAGCCGCCGTCCCACAAATCTTTCTCCCCAGAGAGTCTAGATGCCTGCTCTCTTTATCCGGGGGGACCGTGGATGATGATGCCACCGAGTGGGTCTTTCGGGCTGCGGCTAATATTACCGAGTCCGGTGGCGGATCCTTCCTGAGGAACAAAGGGTCATGTTCGGGAGCCTTGTATTTTTTGAGAATTCTAGCCGGGGCAGATTTGAGCGAGGCTGGGGCCAGAAAAGTGTCCATGGTTGGCTGCAACAAACCAGGCACTAGAGACAGCAGCTTTTTTGATGCTGATCTCTGTTGTAGAGTCTCAAAGATGACTGACGAGGAGGTAGATGGCTCTGGAACCTCTATGTTTAGTTTCTGCGCTCCTCTTAACAGTACCTCGTTAAACGTGGTAATGTCATCCACCCGTGAGACCCTAGCAGGTGGAGAATCTGTTAGGGTGGGGGAGTAACGCCTGACAGATGATCCTGACGACGACCAAGAGGGTGATCTTCTTCGTGAACAAGACCTGGATCGTCGTTGAGAACGAGACCTGCTGCGAGACGCTGTAGCAGAGCGCCCAGGCCTCACGGCCGGTTGACGAGGAGCAGAACGAGCCCGTCCTGCCCTTGCTGTCGGTGATGGCGTTCTTGGCAGGGAGGTAGTAGGAGAGTACATTCGCGAATATTGCGAATCCGGGGAGGCCGCTGGTCTGTTAAGGCTCTCTAGCCATCTTGGAGATAGATTGATGGTCGAGACATGCCCAGATGATGCCGCTCTTGAACGAGATGAGTCGCTCGGTATGGAGACCACTGGAGATGGTGCGGCCTTGTCTGGCGTGGGGCGATGTTCTACTCTCTGCGGGACAGGTAAAACCTGTGTCGACGTCGAAGGGCGCCCCACCGGTTGCTCTTGCCTCGACGTTGAGTGTCTCGACGTAGAGTGTCTCGACGTAGAGTGTCTCGACGTTGAACGGCGATCTTTGGACCTCAACCTGCTCGCCGTCGTGTGCCTCGACGTGGAGCGGCGGGAAGCCGACAGCGGATGCCTCTCATGCAGTCGTGGCAATTTGGGTGCCGTGTCTCTTGACGTCGGGGGGCGCACAGCCTTTGGTGGCGACCTGGCACGCCGGCGATGGCTCGACGTCGATCGGCAGGCTGCCGTCGACGGAGACCTGACCCTGTGATGGTGTTCCCTCGACGCCGTCTCCTTCGACGTCGGGTGTGTCGCCGTCGATCTATGCCGGTGAGACGGTGGTAGCGACGACGTCGACGGGGAACAAACAGGTACTTTCCTACCTGCTGACGTCGACCTAGCCATTCTCTCCTGAAAATGGCCTGCTGGTTGTCTGGGAAGTGAAGAGGACGATGTTTTCTGCCTCTCCTGAAGCCCATGTAGCCTGATCTTTTCTCTGTCCTTCAGAGTCCTCTTTGACATATTCTTGCAGTGCTTACAAGTGTCAGGGCAGTGACTCTGAGGCAGGCACACTATACACAGAGTGTGGGTCTGACTGGGCCTTCTTCCCACAAGCAGGGCATTTGACAAAAAGTGAAGGCATTTTTCTGTCAGGAAAAAACTGCCAAGCTCAGACAAAGATGTTATCTGTCGAATGAAAAAAGGAAAAAACGCTTTTTTTAAAGGATTTTTCTGAGAAAAACTCAGAAAAACTGAGAGCTCAATGCTCCAGGATCCTCTCAGAAGAAGCCGTAAAAAAGAACTGACCTAACTGTGAACCAACTGTCACCTTTCCTTCACCCCTGAGGCATGGTGGGATACTGGAGGTGCTCAGGGTCTTAAAGGCACGGTGCCAAAGTTTTTATGGTTCTCCTGTGTTAACCTGCATGCAGCCTATTGGCTAAGAATGCTCCATTGTTTTTCAATGCAGTTTTTTCTCTTTTTCTCTAGAGTTTACTGCTGCTTACTTCCCTAAGCCCAGTTTTGGGGGCTTGGGTAGATATTTATTCTCTATTGTAATTTTATAATATAAAAAAAAAAAAAAAAAAAAAACTTCATAGAAATAAAGCATTTTAGCCTGTTTTAACATTATACCCTGCATTGCTGTTTTACACATGTATAATATGTGTGTATTTTATATATGCTCCGGGGTCCCCGCACAAGGGCGGGAATATTCAATGTTTATGACTTTGATGAGGATCCCCTGGAAGAGAACCTTTTTTCTTCATTACTAATAGCAGCCTATGGGCTACACTGCTCTGCACTCCTTCATAGGGGTTTTTCTGATATAAAGAGGTTTGGGAAGGAATTTTTCTGGAAAATTATATTAATTTGTAAAGCAATTTAATGCATTTGCATCAAGGCCAATCTGAATGAAGAAGTTTGAACACTGTAGCCCTTCCTATAGGCTGCATGGGAACATTCTTAAGTGACTTGGCAGGCCTTTGTGAAATAAGGCGAACATGGATACTTAAGAAGAAGTTATATTGGATAAAATGATCCAGGGTCCCCGCAGGCGGGCGGGGAATATTCAACGCTTATGACTATACATGGAAATCCCCTACGAGAGAACAGTGAAATCACTTTAGGTAGGAATTTTGGGTTCGTGCGAAGTACTACTTTATGTTTGTGTACTTGTATGAAGGGTTGTTCAATAATGAATGCTTGCATTTCACCAACTCTTCGTAATGAATTGATCGCAACGAGGAATGCTACTTTCCACGTTAGGTATTGAATCCGACACAAATGCATGGGTTCAAATGGTGGACCCATGAGTCGTGCGAGTACAATATTGAGATTGCATGAAGGCACTGGAGGTGTTCTTGGTGGAATGATACGTTTTAGCCCTTCCATGAAGGCTTTGATAACAGGGACTCTAAATAGAGACATGCATTGTATATTTTGTAAATACACTGAAATAGCAGTGAGATGTATTTGATAAAAGCCAAATTTGCTTTTTGTAGATGAAGTAAATAACTTACAATGTCTGCCACAGAATCTGGCTGTGGGAAGAATACTGGCACTTCCACCGTTTGATTTATATGAAATGGTGATACTACTTTTGGTAAACATTTTGGGTTTGTTCTTAGTACAACTTTATGCTTGTGTACTTGGAAGAACGGTTCCTCAAGAGTAAAGTCTTGGATTTCACTTACTCTTCTTAAAGAAGTAATTGACACTAGGAAAGCAACTTTCCATGTTAGAAATTGAATTAGGCACGAGTGCATAGGCTCAAATAATGGTCCCATAAGTCGTGTAAGAACTATATTTAAATTCCAAGAAGGAACTGATGGTGTTATGGGTGAATGATGCGTTTTAAACCTTCCATGAAAGCTTTAATGACAGGAACTCTAAATAAAGAGCTATGTTGTCTATTTTGTAAATATGCTGAAATTGCAGTAAGATTAATTTTTATTGAATAGAAGATCGAGTTACTTACCTTCGGTAACGACTTTTCTGGTGGATACATTAGCTACCTGTGGATTCCTCACCTCATGAATACTCCCATGGCGCCAGCATTCGACGGAAATCTTCTTACTAGTCTCTGCACGTCGACGAGGACGTCACTGTCTCGCACGCGACGCCGTCTGACGTCATACAGGCAATAAGAGGTCCTCGACGACGTGCGGACGTCAGTACCAATCATTTTTTACGTGCATGAGAACAACCAGGCAATGCAATGAAAGAACAAAGCAACATCCATTATATTGTAAAAATACACCACATTGTATGAATAACTGTAAATCTTTTTATGTACATCTATATATATATATATATAAAACTCTCTTTTAAAATATATACACACACCAAGTATATACATAAAGATATATACACATATACCTATATATATATAAATATATTATATATATACATCTATTGCACCCTCAAAGATCAAGAGGAGCGCACTCAAGGATTACTTGGCAAGACCATAAAGGCAACGGGGAGGCGGGTGGGACCGTGAGGAATCCACAGGTAGCTAATGTATCCACCAGAAAAGTCGTTACCGAAGGTAAGTAACTCGATCTTCTGATGGATACAACTACCTGTGGATTCCTCACCTCATGAATAGAGTCCCAAAGCAGTACCACGCCCGGCGGTGGGTGCCTAAATGGTCAAACCAAGAAATCCTGCAGCACTGACCGTGCAAAATGGCCGTCCCTTCTAACCTCAGAATCTAAACAGTAATGTTTTGCAAAAGTGTGAAGGGACGACCAAGTTGCGGCCTTGCAGATGTCGACCACAGGAACACCTCTGGCTAAGGCCGAAGTGGCCGACTTAGCTCTGGTGGAATGAGCTCTAATGCCCTCAGGAGGATCCTTCTTTGCCAAAGAGTAACATATTTTAATGCAAAGAACAACCCACCTGGATAGTGTTCTCTTGTGGACTGCCTTTCCTCTCCTCTTGCCCACGTATCCAATAAACAGCTGATCCTCCAGCCTGAAATCCTTTGTTCTATCGATAAAGAAGCTCAACGCTCTCTTTGGGTCCAAACGGTGCAGTCTTTCTTCCTCTTTGGAAGGATGAGGCGGAGGATAGAACGTGGACAAAGTAATTGCCTGAGCCAAATGGAAGGGTGAAACAACCTTCGGGAGGAAAGCAGCCTTGGTCCTCAACACCACCTTATCCCCATAAAAAGTTGTATAAGGGGGTTTTACTGATAAGGCCTGCAACTCACTCACTCTCCTTGCTGATGTTATAGCTATCAGGAAGACTGTTTTTAAAAACAAATACCTCAAGGGGCAAGAATGCATAGGTTCAAAAGGGGACCCCATAAGGAAAGTCAGGACTAAGGGCAAATCCCATTGCGGCATAACGAATGGCTTTGGAGGATATTGATTTAGAAGACCTTTCAAGAATCTGATAACAATAGGGGATTTAAATAAAGATGGTTGGTCTGGAAGACATATGAAGGCTGACAAGGCCGATAAATAACCTTTAATGGTAGCCACTGCACAACCTTTCTGCGCCAGAGATAGAGCAAAAGACAAAACGTCCGATAGATGAGCTTGTAAAGGATCAATCTGCCTCTCTCCACACCACGCAACAAATTTAGACCACCTATTAGCGTAGATAGATTTAGTGGAGTGTCGCCTGGCCGCTAATATAACATCCACTACCTCAGGCGGGAGAGAGAAGGAACTCAGGTTGCCCCGTTCAATCTCCAGGCATGTAGGTGCAGACTCTGGAGGTTGGGGTGTAGAACCTGCCCCTGCGACTGCGAGAGGAGGTCTGCCCTGAAAGGGAGACGGAGCGGCGGGCACGTTGAGAGTTGGAGAAGGTCGGAGTACCACACCCTCCTTGGCCAATCCGGAGCTATTAAGATTACTAGAGCCCGGTCTTGGCGAATCTTCCTCAATACTCGAGGAATCAAGGGTATGGGAGGAAACGCGTAAAGCAACTGGCCGCACCAGGTCATTTGAAACGCGTCCCCCAACGCTTCCTGCATCGGATACTGAAGGCTGCAGAACAACGGACAATGCGCGTTCTCTCGAGTGGCGAACAGATCTACCCGAGGAAACCCCCACTTCTGGAAGATTAAACAGACTTGATCTGGATGGAGACGCCACTCGTGGTCTGCCGAGAAGTGGCGACTGAGACTGTCCGCACGCACGTTCAAGACTCCGGCCAGATGGTTTGCTATCAAGCAAATCCGATGGTCCTTTGCCCAGGACCATAGTCGAAGAGCTTCTCTGCAGAGAAGGTACGACCCCACTCCTCCCTGCTTGTTTATGTACCACATCGTGGTAGTATTGTCCGTTAGGACCTGTACCGACTGACCACGAAGGGAAGGGAGGAAGGCCTTGAGAGCCAGACGTACAGCCCGTAACTCTAACAGATTGATGTGAAAAATCTGTTCCTCTGGAGACCAAAGACCTTTGATCTCCAGATCCCCCAGATGAGCTCCCCACCCTAGAGTGGAAGCATCCGTTATGACTGTGGCCACTGGTGGCGACTGCTGGAACGGTTTTCCTTGTGAAAGATTGTTGCTTGCAATCCACCACTTCAAATCCACAGCAGCATCTCTGGAGATCTTGACAGTACCCTCTAGATCCCCTCTGTGTTGAGACCACTGCCTTCGGAGGCACCACTGAAGAGCCCTCATGTGCCAGCGAGCATGCGTGACCAACAGAATGCAGGAGGCAAAAAGACCGAGCAGACGAAGGACCTTGAGGACTGGAACTACCGCTCCATTTCGAAACATTGGAACCAAATCCTGAATATCTTGAATCCGCTGAGGCGGAGGAAAGGCCCGACCCAATGTCGTATCCAGTACTGCCCCTATGAACAGGAGGCGCTGAGAGGGCTCCAGGTGAGATTTGGGCTCGTTCACCGAAAAGCCCAGGTCGAACAACAACTGGGTTGTTGACTGCAGATGACGCAACACAAGCTCCGGGGACTTGGCTTTGATCAACCAATCGTCCAAGTAAGGGAATACTGCTATCCCCTTCCTTCTGAGCTCTGCCGCAACCACCGACATCACCTTCGTGAAGACTCGAGGTGCTGAAGTAAGACCAAACGGAAGGACCGCAAACTGGTAGTGTTGCGATCCCACCACAAACCGGAGATACTTCCTGTGTGACTTGAGTATCGGGATATGAAAGTAAGCATCCTGCAAGTCGACAGACACCATCCAGTCTTCCATGTTCAACGCCAAAAGCACCTGTGCTAGGGTCAGCATCTTGAACTTTTCCTGCTTGAGGAACCAATTCAAGATCCTCAGGTCCAGAATTGGTCTCAAATGACCATCCTTCTTGGGAATCAGGAAATACCTTGAGTAAACTCCTTGACCCCTTTCCTGCTCCGGGACCAACTCCACCGCGCCCTTTAAAAGGAGGACTTCTACCTCCTGTTCTAGCAACAGGAGGTGTTCTTGTGAACAATACGAAGGGCGGGGCGGGATGAGGGGCGGAAACTCCCGAAAGGGAAGGGTGTAGCCTTTTCCCACAACACTGAGAACCCAAGTGTCCGACGTAACAGTCTCCCATTTGGTGAGAAAATGCTGTAATCTTCCCCCTACAGGAGAGGAGTGAGTGGGAAATGGTGGAAGCCTAAGGCTGCTTCCCCTGCTGCACCCCGCCAGAGGATGAGGAAGAGGCAGAGTGCTGCTGAGAGGCTCCCCTGGTGCGGACCCTACCCCTCCCCCTAAAAGATCTATAGGGATGGGAAGAGGCAGGTTGCTGATATCTTCCCCGAAAGGAAGAGGAGGAAGAGCCACGCCCAAATCCACGAAACCTCCTGAAGAATCTGGAAGAGGCCGTGGAAGAAGGAGCTTGGAGTCCCAACGACTTAGCCGTGGCCCTGCTCTCCTTAAAACGTTCCAAGGCCGAATCCGCCTTAGCCCCAAACAGTTTGTCCCCATCAAACGGGAGATCCAACAATGTGGACTGTACATCCGCCGAAAAGCCCGAGTTACGGAGCCAGGCCTGTCTCCTTTCCACCACAGTTGTGCCCATTGCTCTGGCTACCGAGTCGGTGGTATCCAGTCCCGTCTGGATAATTTGGGTCGCAGCAGCCTGGGCATCAGAGACAAGATCCAAAAGACCCTGGGGAAGCTCTGTAAACGAAGAGGAGATGTCATCCATCAGAGCATGAATATACCTCCCCAGGATACAGGTCGCATTAGTGGCTTTTAACGCCAGACTGCAGGACGAAAAAATCTTCTTCGACTGCGCCTCTAGCTTTTTTGAGTCTCTGTCCCCAGGCACTGTCGGGAAAGAACCAGGCGCTGACTTGGACGAACAGGAGGCCTGCACAACCAAGCTCTCCGGCGTAGGGTGCCTAGATAGGAAACCAGGATCAGTTGGAGCCGTCCGATACCTCCTGGCCACGGCTCTGTGAACTGCTGGGGAAGATGCTGGCTTCTTCCACACCTCTAAGACCGGATCCAGCAGAGCGTCATTAAAAGGTAATAGAGGCTCCGCCGCGGCTGAGGCCGGATGCAAAACCTCTGTCAAAAGGTTTTGTTTCGCCTCCACCACCGGCAAAGGCAGGTCCAAAAAACTAGCTGCCTTACGTACCACTGTATGAAAGGAAGCAGCTTCCTCGGTATATTCCCCCGGGGACGAAAGGTCCCACTCAGGGGAAGTGTCCAGCCCACTGGCCGACTCCAGTCCACGCAGCCCATCACCCGAGTCCTCTAGCTCTCCTTCCTCTAGGGCTCGTTGGTACTCCTGCTCCTCTAGTACCCGGAGAGCACGCCTCCTTGAATGCAGTCGTTGCTCAATCCGCGGAGTCGACAACACCTCCGCCGAAGTCGGAGATCGGCGCCGATCTTCCGAAGCCACCGACGCCGCATCCGGCGCCACAGGTAACTTCGGCGCCGACTGAAGAGCAGATGAAACGGATGGACCCATCGGAGTCACAGGCCGAAATCTCGACGTCGACGGGATGGAAATCCCTGGGGCCAATCCCTCCGAAGCCATCGGAGCGGCCACCGGCGCCGACACTGGCGCCGAGCCCACGTTCCCAAACGGGAGAAAGGGCATAAAGGGTGCCGGCCGAAGAGGCGCAGGATCACCCAAAGAAAAGGCCAAAGGCCCAGCCGGAGCACCCCCTGGAGCCATCTGTTGGAAGATGGCATACATCGCATTCAAGAATGCGGAACTATCGGCTCCAGGGGTGGGAAAAGCCGGATACTGGGGTGCCTGACTCGGAGGCGACCCCGACGCCGGCCTCGGCGTCTGCGCCGGAGAAAACACCTGAGGCTCCAATACCTCAATCACCGACGCCTGTCCAGGCGAAGTTGGAGACGTCGGAGAGAGCAACGGCGTCGAAGGATGCGGCGTCACCGTGGGGCTGACCTCCCATGTCCTCCGGCGCCGATCCGGAGACCTGGAACGAGCCTCCCTTGAATGACGCCGAGATTCTCTACGGCGCCGGGAGTCTCGATGACGCCGATGTCTTGGAGAAGACTTTTTCTTGTGATGCTTCTCCTTTGACTTGGCCATAAACAGCTTCGCCTCGCGTTCTTTAATGGCCTTCGGATTCATGTGCTGACACGAATCACAAGTCGAGACGTCGTGGTCGGAGCTCAAACACCAAAGGCAATCGGAATGAGGATCCGTCACCGACATCTTGCCTCCACACTCACGACAAGGCTTAAATCCAGACTTTCTCTGCGACATTATTTCCACAGAGAAAGAGTACGCAGCAAGATATACACTGTAACCGCAAGAGTAACAGTTGCTCCCTCGAAGATAACCGTTTCGAATGCACGGAAAAAAGGGAACTGACGTCCGCACGTCGTCGAGGACCTCTTATTGCCTGTATGACGTCAGACGGCGTCGCGTGCGAGACAGTGACGTCCTCGTCGACGTGCAGAGACTAGTAAGAAGATTTCCGTCGAATGCTGGCGCCATGGGAGTATTCATGAGGTGAGGAATCCACAGGTAGTTGTATCCATCAGAAAGGTAATAGAGGCTCCGCCGCGGCTGAGGCCGGATGCAAAACCTCTGTCAAAAGGTTTTGTTTCGCCTCCACCACCGGCAAAGGCAGGTCCAAAAAACTAGCTGCCTTACGTACCACTGTATGAAAGGAAGCAGCTTCCTCGGTATATTCCCCCGGGGACGAAAGGTCCCACTCAGGGGAAGTGTCCAGCCCACTGGCCGACTCCAGTCCACGCAGCCCATCACCCGAGTCCTCTAGCTCTCCTTCCTCTAGGGCTCGTTGGTACTCCTGCTCCTCTAGTACCCGGAGAGCACGCCTCCTTGAATGCAGTCGTTGCTCAATCCGCGGAGTCGACAACACCTCCGCCGAAGTCGGAGATCGGCGCCGATCTTCCGAAGCCACCGACGCCGCATCCGGCGCCACAGGTAACTTCGGCGCCGATTGAAGAGCAGATGAAACGGATGGACCCACCGGAGTCACAGGCCGAAATCTCGACGTCGACGGGATGGAAATCCCTGGGGCCAATCCCTCCGAAGCCATCGGAGCGGCCACCGGCGCCGACACTGGCGCCGAGCCCACGTTCCCAAACGGGAGAAAGGGCATAAAGGGTGCCGGCCGAAGAGGCGCAGGATCACCCAAAGAAAAGGCCAAAGGCCCAGCCGGAGCACCCCCTGGAGCCATCTGTTGGAAGATGGCATACATCGCATTCAAGAATGCGGAACTATCGGCTCCAGGGGTGGGAAAAGCCGGATACTGGGGTGCCTGACTCGGAGGCGACCCCGACGCCGGCCTCGGCGTCTGCGCCGGAGAAAACACCTGAGGCTCCAATACCTCAATCACCGACGCCTGTCCAGGCGAAGTTGGAGACGTCGGAGAGAGCAACGGCGTCGAAGGATGCGGCGTCACCGTGGGGCTGACCTCCCATGTCCTCCGGCGCCGATCCGGAGACCTGGAACGAGCCTCCCTTGAATGACGCCGAGATTCTCTACGGCGCCGGGAGTCTCGATGACGCCGATGTCTTGGAGAAGACTTTTTCTTGTGATGCTTCTCCTTTGACTTGGCCATAAACAGCTTCGCCTCGCGTTCTTTAATGGCCTTCGGATTCATGTGCTGACACGAATCACAAGTCGAGACGTCGTGGTCGGAGCTCAAACACCAAAGGCAATCGGAATGAGGATCCGTCACCGACATCTTGCCTCCACACTCACGACAAGGCTTAAATCCAGACTTTCTCTGCGACATTATTTCCACAGAGAAAGAGTACGCAGCAAGATATACACTGTAACCGCAAGAGTAACAGTTGCTCCCTCGAAGATAACCGTTTCGAATGCACGGAAAAAAGGGAACTGACGTCCGCACGTCGTCGAGGACCTCTTATTGCCTGTATGACGTCAGACGGCGTCGCGTGCGAGACAGTGACGTCCTCGTCGACGTGCAGAGACTAGTAAGAAGATTTCCGTCGAATGCTGGCGCCATGGGAGTATTCATGAGATGAGGAATCCACAGGTAGTTGTATCCATCAGAATGCTAAATTTGTTTTTTTTTTGTAAATGAAGTAAATAACATTCGATGTCGTGTTGACGCTGTAAGAGGGTCAATATTTTTGGATTGACAGTAATATACAAATCTTTTCCATTTGTTTGCATAGCACGGTGTAGTAGTGGGTTTTCTTGCTTGCATAATAACTTCCATACATTCTGATGGGAGTTGTAAATATCCAAACTATGACCTCAGGAGCCAAATTACTAGATTGAGTGTTTTGGGATTTGGATGTCTGATTTGACCTTTGTTTTGTGTCAACAGATCCGGTCTGGCTGGGGGTTTGGTACTACCGACAGATCTAATAATGTGTACCACGGTTGACGTGCCCATGTTGGTGCTGTGAGTATCATGTTGAGTGAAGTTTGACGCAACTTGTTGACTAGAAACGAAAGGAGAGGGGGGGGGGAAGCATATGCAAATATCCCTGACCAATTGATCCATACAGCATTGCCCTTGGATGGGGGATGTGGGTGTCTGGATGCGAAGTTTTGCATTTTGTGTTTTCGCTTGTTGCAAACAGATCTATGTTTGGTGTTCCCCACTTTTGAAAGTATTTTTGAAGTACTTGAGGATGAATCTCCCATTCGTGTGTTTGTTGGGGATTTTTGCTGAGGATATCTGCCAATTGTCTGTCTTTCCCTGGAATGTATTGTGCTAACAGATTAATTTGGTTGCGAATTGCTCAGATGAATTTGGTTTTGAATTGCCCATTTCCAAATTTGTTGGGCTAGAAGGGAGAGTTGGGATGAATGTGTCCCTCCCTATCTGTTTAGATAGTACATGGTTGTCATGTTGTCTCTTTTGATAAGAATATTCTTCTGTTTGAGAAGAGGTTGAAAGGCTGAGTGCTAGAAAGACAGCTAATAATCCCAAGTGGTTTATGTGTAGTTGTTGGTGTTTGACATCCCATTGCCCTTGAATGTTGTGATTGTTTAGGTGAGCTCCCCAACCAATCATTGATGCATCTGTTGTAATTATGGTCCGAGGCACAGGGTTTTAAAATGGCCACCCTTTGGTTAGATTTGTGGAATTCCGTCATTGAAGGGACATGCATGTTTGGCGGTCTATCAACACTAGATCTTGAAGTTGACCGTGTGCCTGTGACCATTGTTGTGTAAGGCACTGTTGTAAGGGCTGCATGTTTAGTCTTGCGTGTGGAACAATTGCAATACATGATGCCATCATTCCTAAGAAATTTATGACAAATCTGACAGTATATTGTTGATTTGTCTGTATTTGTGTGATATTTTGGAAAGCTTGTGTATTTGGATATGCTAGAGCTTGCTGATTATTTAGTATTGCACCCAGATACTGTTGAATTTGTGCTAGTTTCAGGTGTGATTTTTGGTAATTTATTGAGAACCCTATTGTGTGCAAGGTTTGTATTACATAATGCGTATGATTTTGGCATTGCGTATGACTGATTTTATTTGCCAATCATCTAGATCTGAAAAGACATGTATGTTGTCTTCTTAGGTAGGTTACGACTACTGCTAAGCACTTTGTGAATACCCTTGCAGCTGTTATTCCAAAGGGCAACACTTTGAACTGGTAGTGCTTTCCTTGAATGACAAACCTGAGATTTTTCTGTGTGCAGGACGGATGGGTATGGAAAATGTCACTTACCCAGTGTACATATGTTCGTGGCATGAGACGCTGCAGATTCACATGCTGTGCACTATCCTGCCATCTAGTGTTGGGCTCGGAGTGTTACAAGTAATTTTTCTTCAAAGAAGTCTTTTCGAGTCACGAGACCGAGGGACTCCTCCCTTTCGCATGGGCGTCGACTCCATCTTCGACTGTTTTCCCCGCAGAGGGTGAGGTAGGAGTTGTGAATATACTAAAAGTGCCCATGCAATGGAGTAAGTATGTATGTACATAATGTGTATTAAAATAGTATTTATTTACAAATTTACAATTTTCATTCAACTTATAACAGCTACAGGCGCCCGGGGAGGTGGGAGGTCACATGTGAATCTGCAGCGTCTCATGCCACAAACAGATGTACACTGGGTAAGTGCCATTTTCCGTTCGATGGCATGCGTAGCTGCAGATACACATGCTGTGCATAGACTAATAAGCAGTAATCTCCCCAAAAGCGGTGGCTTAGCCTGTAGGAGTTGAAGTTGTTTGAAATAATGTTCGTAATACAGCCTGTCCTACTGTGGCTTGTTGTGTTATTAACACATCTACACAGTAATGTTTTGTGAATGTATGAGGCGTAGACCATGTGGCTGCCTTACAAATTTCTGTCATAGGTATATTTCCTAGAAAAGCCATTGTGGAGCCTTTTTTCCTAGTGGAATGCGCTCTTGGTGTAATAGGTAGTTCTCTTTTTGCTTTAATATAGCAAGTTTGAATACATTTCACTATCCATCTGGCAATGCCTTGCTTGGATATAGGATTTCCTGCATGAGGTTTTTGGAAGGCTACAAACAATTGTTTCGTTTTACGAAACTGTTTTCTTCTGTCAATGTAATACATTAGTGCTCTTTTTATGTCTAATGTATGTAAGGCTCTTTCGGCTACTGAGTCTGGTTGTGGAAAGAAGACTGGGAGTTCCACTGTTTGGTTTAGGTGGAATGGTGATATAACCTTTGGTAAGAATTTGGGATTTGTACGGAGAACCACTTTATGTTTATGTATTTGTATAAAGGGTTCTTGTATAGTGAATGCTTGTATCTCACTTACTCTTCTAAGAGATGTGATAGGTATTAGGAAGGCTACCTTCCAAGTTAAGTATTGCATTTCACAAGAGTGCATGGGTTCAAATGGTGGTCCCGTGAGTCGTGTTAATACAATATCAAGGTTCCACGAAGGTACTGGTGGTGTTCTCCGTAGGATGATTCTCTTTAATCCCTCCATAAATGCTTTGATAACTAGGATTCTAAAAAGCAATGTTGAATGTGTAATCTGAAGATAGGCAGATATTGCTGTGAGATGTATTTTAATAGAAAAGAATGCTAGTTTAGACTTTTGTAAGTGTAATAAGTAACTTACAATGTTCTTTGCGGAAGCATGTAGTAGTTGAATGTGATTATTGTGTCAGTAGTAAACAAATCTTTTCCATTTGCTTGCATTACAATGTCTTGTAGTAGGTTTTCCTAGCTTGTTTAAGGACCTCCATACATTCTTGTGTAAGGTCTAAGTGTCCAAATTCTAAGACTTCAGGAGCCAGATATCTGGGATGGTTGTAGATGTGATTTTTGGTAATTTATAGAAAACCCTAGTTTGTGTAGAGTTTCTATAACGTATTGCGTGTGAAGAAGACACCGTCACTGAGTGCTGGTTTTTATTAACCAATCGTCTAAGTATGGGAATACGTGCATGTGCTGTCTCCTTATATGAGCGGCTACTACTGCAAGGCATTTTGTGAATACCCTTGGGGCTGTTTTATCCCGAACGGTAGCACCTTGAATTGATAATGCACGCCGTGGATTACAAACCTTAAGTATTTCCTGTGCGAAGGATGTATGGGTATGTGGAAATATGCATCCTTGAGATCTAACGTTGATATGTAGTCCTGTTTTTTGAGCAAGGGAATCACATCTTGAAGTGTTACCATGTGGAAGTGATCTGATTTGATGTAGAGGTTCTGAGGTCTAATATGGGTCTCAACGTTTTGTCTTTCTTTGAAACTAGGAAATATAGTGAATAGACACCTGTTCCTTTTTGATGGTTGGGTACTAATTCTATTGCTTGTTTTTGTAACAATGCTTGGACTTCTAGTTTTAACAGGTCTAAGTGTTGTTTGGACATATTGTGTGCTCTTGGGGGCACATCTGGTGGGAAATCTATGAATTCTATGCAATAACCATGTTGGATAATGGCTAGGACCCATGCGTCCGTAGTTATGTTTGTCCAGTTTTTGTAGTATGCAGTAAGTCGCCCCCCCCACTGGTGTTAAGTGGTGGGGGTTTGTGACATTGAAGTCACTGTTTGGTTTGACTTGTTTGAGGTTTGGAATTTTCCCCGTGCTCTTGGGAATTGTCCAGCCCTGTATGAGCCTCGAAACCCTGCTCTCTGGTACTGCCCCTGATAGGTGGGTCTGGTTTGTGAGGTGGAAGGCTCTGGTGTTTGCGTACAAAACTCCCCCTCTAAATTGTGGCTTTCTAAATGTGTCTCTGCTTTGTGGGGAGTAGAGCGCGCCCATGGCTTTGGCCGGGTCTGTGTCCTTCTTTAATTTCTCGATTGCAGTGTCCACCTCCGGCCCAAACAATTGTTCCTGGGTAAAAGGCATGTTTAACACAGCTTGCTGGATTTCCGGTTTAAATACTGGACTCCGTAACCATGCATGCCTGTGAATGATTACCGCAGTGTTGACTGTCCGTGCTGCTGTGTCTGGCCGAATCCAATGCGGACCTTATCTGGTTGTTGGAAATAGCTTGTCCTTCAACAACCTGTTGGGCACATTTCTGGTGTTCCTTGGGCAAGTGCTGTATAATGTGTTGCATCTCGTCCCAGTGTGCCCTGTCGTAGCGAGCCAGTAGGGCTTGCAAGTTTGCGATGTGCCATTGATTGGCTGCCTGTGCTGCCACTCGTTTGCCCGCTGCATCGACTTACTACTCTTTGTCAGGCGGTGGTGCGTCCCCGGACGATTGAGAGTTCGCCCTCTTTCTTGCTGCTCCCACGACCGCCGAATCTGGTGTTAGTTGCTGTGTTATAAACACAGGGTCCGTTGGGGGAGGTTTGTATTTTTTCTCCACCCTAGGCGTGATAGCCCTTCCTTTCACTGGCTCCTGGAAGACTTTGTTTTGCGTGCTTGAGCATGCCTGGGAGCATTGGCAGACTTTGGTAGGAACTGTGGGTGGATGCCAAGGTGTTGAATAGGAAGTCATCCTCTATTGGCTCCGAATGCATTGCTACATTGTGGAATGTAGCTGCCTTTGATAATACCTGCATGTATGCAGTGCTGTCCTCTGGAGGTGAACGCCTTTGCGGGTAACAATCTGGACTGTTGTCGGAGACCGGTGCATCATATAAGTCCCATGTATCCAGGTCAATCTGTGTCATCCCCTTATGTGTCGGTGACTGCATTGGGGGTGTTGTTACCGGGGACAGCTGTGGTGAATGTAGTGGAGAAGGCTGTGGCGAAAACCTTGGTGGTGGTGTTTTATCTCTTGCCACCTTTGCCTTTGGCTGCATTTCTGACTCCTGAAATGCCAGCTTTCTTTTGATTTTAATTGGAGGAAGAGTTTGTATTTTACCAGTCTCTTTCTGGATATGCAGCCTCCTTTGGGTATGGTCTGGTTCTCCCATACTTATTTCCTGCTCAAATCTATGTTCATGCATTTGGCCAGAAAGTCCTTGCTCTTCCGTGTAAGAGCCTAATTTCGGCTCCGACGCTGCTTTTTTCGGTACCGAAGGTTTCGAAACAGTCTTTTTTGGTTCAGAGGTAACTTTTTTCACCTTGGGTGTGTGGAACTCTCGGTGCCGAGATCGTTCGGAGCCTGAATCTCGACCAGAGTCGGATGTCTTCGGCACTTGTGAGGCCTTTTTCGGTGCCGATGGTTGGTCACTGTGTTTTCAATGGATTAAGCCATGGCCTGCTGGCGGTGGCATCGCCTTGGCCCTTATGATTTTGGAGTGAGTCTTGGACGGGGCAGTTTTACTCACAGTTTTCTGCGTTGTCCCCGGTTGCTCACTTTCGGAGTCGGAGTCTATTTCCTGGTTGGAGATTCTTTCCTCCTCTTCGACGTGGATCTGTTCTCTTGGTGTCAACGCCATTTGCAGTCTTCTGGCTCTTCAATCGTGTAGGGTCTTCTTCAATCGAAATGCCCAACAGGTCTCGCAAGTATCCTCCCCATGCGTTCCGGTGATAGACACAGATTGCAGACCAAGTCGTCTGTATAAGGACACTTCGCGTGGCACTCCAGACAGAAGCGGAAGGGGGTCCGGTCCATTAGTTTTGACGATGGACGCGGTCGGGCCGACCAGCCCTGCTAAAAAGTGGAAGCCCCAAAGGGCCGCCGTAGCGCTTCTACTATCGGTGTTGATATACTAACACTAAACCGGTACCGAGCACGAACAATACAGTCAAATTTTCGATATTTAGCTAACTTTCCCGATTCGAAATATGGAGCGAAGAGGAACACGTCCGAACCCAATGGCGGAAAGAAAACAATCTAAGATGGAGTCGACGCCCATGCGCGATGGAGCCGCAATGGAGGAGTCCCTCGGTCTTGTGACTCAAAAAGACTTCTTAGAAGAAAAACAACTTGTAACACTCCGAGCCCAACACTAGATGGCAGGATAATGCACAGCATGTATTTCTGCAGCTACACATGCCATCAAACATGGAGATACGCATCATTGAGCTCCAATGCGGTCATAAAATCTTGTTTTTGTAGTAGTGGGATGACATCCTGTAAAGTTACCATGTGAAAATGTTCTGAGAGGATGTAGATTGAGGGTGCTGAGGTCTAATATCGGTCTGAGGGTGCCATATTTTTTGGGAATTAGAAAATAGTGAGTAAACTCCTGTCCCTATCGGAGATTGTGGCACCAATTCTATTGCTCGTTTGAGTAGTAGAGATTGGACCCCGTCTTGCAACAGACTGATGCGTTCTGTGGATAGTTTGTGCGACGTTGGTGGGATATTTGGAGAAGTGTGTATCAATTCTAGGCAATAGCCATTGGGGATAATTGATAACACCCAGTTAGCTGTGGTGATATTTTGCCAATTTGTGTGGAACTGTTGTAGTCTTCACCCCACAGGAGAGGTGTGGAATGGAAGGGAGTGAGAGAAGTCACTGTTTTGGGTGCTGAGGAGGTTGCTTAGAAGCCTGAAATTTAATTTCTGGGGTACTGTCCTCTATATGTGGCCTTAAAACCACCCCGTTGGTATTGCGGTTAGTAGGTTGGCTTTGCCCGTGATGTGGATACCTCAGCTGTCTGTGGTCTGAACCCACCTCGAAACTGAGGTTTTCAAAAGGACTCCCTGTATGGTGCAGAGTAGAGTTCGGCCATTGCTTTTGCTGTTAGAATCCTTTCTTTATTTTTCTATGGTTGTGTCAACTTCTGGCCCAAAAAGATATATATGGAAAATGTCACTTACCCAGTGTACATCTGTTCGTGGCATTAGTCGCTGCAGATTCACATGCTGTGCATAGTCCGCCGTCTGGTGTTGGGCTCGGAGTGTTACAAGTTGTTTTTCTTCGAAGAAGTCTTTTCGAGTCACGAGACCGAGGGACTCCTCCCACTTCGGTTCCATTGCGCATGGGCGTCGACTCCATCTTAGATTGTTTTCCCCGCAGAGGGTGAGGTAGGAGTTGTGTATGCTAGTAATAGTGCCCATGCAATGGAATGAATACGTATGTACCAAAGTTAAAGTAATATATTTACAAATGTACAAATGTTGAAGCTAACTTCCAAACGGCTACAGGCTCCCGGGGAGGTGGTTGGGCACATGTGAATCTTCAGGGACTGATGCCACGAACAGATGTACACTGGGTAAGTGACATTTTCAGTTCGATGGCATCTGTCGCTGTAGATACACATGTTGTGCATAGACTAGTAAGCAGTTATCTCCCCAAAAGCGGTGGCTCAGCCTGTAGGAGTGGAAGTAGTCTGAAATAAGGTTCTTAGTACGGCTTGACCTACTGTGGCTTGTTGTGCTGATAGCACGTCTACACAGTAGTGCTTGGTAAATGTGTGAGGCGTAGACCATGTGGCTGCCTTACATATTTCGTGCATTGGAATATTCCCTAGGAAGGCCATAGTAGCACCTTTCTTTCTGGTTGAGTGTGCCTTTGGTGTAATAGGCAGCTCTCTTTGCTTTAAGATAGCAGGTTTGGATGCACCTAACAATCCATCTGGCAATACCTTGTTTTGAAATTGGATTTCCTGTATGAGGTTTTTGAAAGGCAATAAATAGTTGCTTTGTCTTTCTAATTACTTTTGTTCTGTCAATGTAGTACATCAGTGCTCTTTTGATGTCTAATGTATGTAGTGCTCTTTCAGCTACTGAATCTGGCTGTGGGAAGAACACTGGTAATTCTACTGTTTGATTTAAGTGGAACGGTGAGATAACCTTTGGTAAGAATTTTGGATTTGTTCTTAGAACTACTTTATTCTTGTGTATTTGAATAAATGGTTCTTGTATGGTAAACGCCTGTATTTCCCTTACTCTTCTTAGAGAAGTGATGGCAATGAGAAATGCAACTTTCCACGTTAAGTATTGCATTTCACAAGAGCCTTGTTAAGACAATGTTGAGGTTCCATGAAGGACAAGGTGGTGTCCTTGGTGGTATAATTCTCTTTAGGCCTTCCATAAACGCTTTAATGACAGGTATTCTAAACAGGGAAGTGGAATGAGTAATATGCAGGTAAGCAGATATTGCGGCGAGATGTATCTTTATGGAAGAGAAAGCTAGATTGGATTTTTGCAAATGTAGTAAATATCCTACTACATCTTTTGGAGACGCATGCAATGGCTGAATTTGATCATTATGGCAGTAATAAACAAATCTTTTCCATTTACTTGCATAGCAGTGTCTAGTGGAAGGTTTTCTAGCTTGTTTTATGACCTCCATACATTCTTGTGTGAGGTCTAAGTGTCCAAATTCTAGGATTTCAGGAGCCAAATTGCTAGATTCAGCGATGCTGGGTTTGGATGCCTGATCTGTTGTTTGTGTTGTGTTAACAGATCTGGCCTGTTGGGCAGCTTGACGTGGGGTACTACTGATAGGTCTAGCAGTGTTGTGTACCATGGTTGCCTTGCCCATGTTGGTGCTATCAGTATGAGTTTGAGTTTGTTTTGACTCAATTTGTTTACTAGATATGGAAGGAGAGGGGGAAAAGCGTACGCAAATATCCCTGACCAGTTCATCCATAGGGCATTGCCTTGAGACTGCCTGTGTGGGTATCTGGATGCGAAGTTTTGGCATTTTGCGTTCTCCTTTGTTGCAAATAAGTCTATTTGAGGTGTTCCCCAACGTTTGAAGTAAGTGTTTAGAATTTGGGGGTGAATTTCCCATTCGTGGACCTGTTGGTGATCTCGAGAGAGATTGTCTGCAAGTTGATTCTGGATCCCTGGAATAAACTGTGCTATTAGGCGAATGTGGTTGTGAATTGCCCATTGCCATATTTTTTGTGCCAGAAGGCACAGCTGTGTCGAGTGTGTCCCCCCCTGTTTGTTTAGATAATACATTGTTGTCATGTTGTCCGTTTTGACAAGAATGTATTTGTGAGTTATGATTGGTTGAAATGGTTTTAATGCTTGGAAAACTGCTAGTAGTTCGAGGTGATTTATATGCAGCTTTCTTTGATGTACGTCCCATTGTCCTTGTATGCTGTGTTGATTGAGGTGTGCTCCCCACCCTGTTATGGAAGCATCTGTTATCACGTATTGTGGCACTGGGTCTTGGAAAGGCCGCCCTTTGTTTAAATTTATATTGTTCCACCATAGAAGCGAGAGGTATGTTAGGCGGTCTATCAACACCAGATCTAGAAGCTGACCCTGTGCTTGTGACCATTGTGATGCTAGGCACTGTTGTAAGGGCCGCATGTGCAACCTTGCGTTTGGGACAATGGCTATGCATGAGGACATCATGCCTAGGAGTTGTAATATCATCTTCGCCTGTATTCTTTGTGTTGGATACATGCGTTGTATAATCTTTTGGAAATTTTGAACCCTTTGTGGACTTGGAGTGGCTATTCCCCTCGTTGTGTCTATTGTCGCTCCTAGGTATTGTTGTACTTTGCACGGCAGAATGTGTGATTTCGCATAGTTGATGGTGAAACCGAGTTTGTAGAGGGTTTGTATGACCTGATCTGTGTGGTGTGAGCACCTTGTCAATGAGTCGGTCTTGATTAGCCAGTCGTCTAGATACGGGAATACGTGTATTTGCTGCCTTCTGATGTGTGCAGCCACTACTGCTAGGCATTTTGTGAAGACTCTTGGTGCAGTTGTTAAACCGAACGGCAATACTTTGAATTGGTAATGTATTCCTTTGAATACGAACCTTAGGTATTTTCTGTGCGACGGATGTATTGGTATGTGGAAATACGCGTCTTTGAGATCTAAGGTTGTCATGTAATCTTGTTGCTTTAGCAATGGTAACACTTCCTGTAGCGTGACCATGTGAAAGTGTTCTGATTTGATGTATGTGTTTAGTGTTCTGAGGTCTAGGATTGGTCTCAGTGTTTTGTCCTTCATTGGTATTACAAAATATACAGTGAGTAAACCCCTGTATTTGTTTGTGTATCTGGTGCCAGTTCTATTGCGTTCTTTTGCAGTAATGCTTGAACTTCTATTTCTAGGAGGTCCGAATGTTGTTTTGATATATTTTGTGGTTTTGGTGGTATGTTTGGAGGGATTTGTAGAAATTCTATGCAATAACCATGTTGGATAATTGCTAAGACCCAAGTGTCTGTTATTTTCTCCCACGCTTGGTAATACTGACTTATTCTTCCCCCCCACTGGTGTTGTGTGGAGGGGATGAGTGACGTGTGAGTCACTGTTTGGTGGTAGGTGTTTTGGGGCTTGTAAATTTTCCCCTGCCTCTAGGGAATTGTCCTCCTCTGTATTGGCCCCGAAAGCCTCCCCTTTGGTACTGTCCCTGGTAGGTGGACGGTGTTGAATGCGAGGTACTGGCTTGTGTGGCTTGACCCCGAAACCCCCCTCTAAAGGTTGTCTTGCGGAAGGTGTTGAAAGTGCCTCTGCTCTGCGGGGAGTAGAGCGCGCCCATGGCTTTTGCAGTGTCCGTGTCCTTTTTTAGCTTCTCAATTGCCGCGTCCACTTCAGGTCCGAACAATTGTTGCTCATTGAATGGCATATTGAGCACCGCCTGCTGTATCTCTGGTTTAAAACCAGATGTTCGTAGCCACGTGTGCCTTCGTATGGTTACTGCCGTGTTAATTGTTCTTGATGCTGTGTCCGCTGCATCCATAGCGGAGCGTATCTGGTTATTGGAGATGTTTTGGCCCTCCTCAACCACTTGTTTCGCCCTCTTTTGTAGTTCTGTGGGTAGATGCTCAATGAGGTGTTGCATCTCGTCCCAGTGGGCTCTGTCATATCGCGCTAGGAGCGCTTGAGAGTTAGAGATGCGCCACTGGTTTGCAGCCTGTGCTGCGACCCTTTTACCGGCTGCATCGAACTTGCGGCTCTCCTTATCCGGGGGTGGTGCATCGCCCGATGTGTGAGAGTTTGCTCTCTTGCGAGCTGCCCCTACCACAACCGAATCTGGTGGCAGTTGTGAGGTGATGAAAGCTGGGTCTGTGGGAGGTGCTTTATATTTCTTTTCCACCCTCAGTGTTATTGCCCTACTCTTGACAGGCTCTTTGAATATGTCCTTTGCGTGCCTTAGCATTCCTGGGAGCATAGGCAGGCTTTGGTAGGTGCTATGTGTGGAAGAGAGGGTGTTGAAGAGGAAGTCATCCTCGACAGGCTCCGAGTGTAGAGACACGTTATGGAACTCCGCTGCTCTAGCCACCACTTGTGAATATGCTGTGCTGTCTTCTGGTGGTGAGGGCTTTGTAGGATACGCCTCTGGACTGTTGTCTGACACTGGGGCGTCGTATAAGTCCCAAGCATCTTGGTCCTGGTCACCTTGGCTTAAGGTGGTGTGAGCCGGTGAATGTGACGGAGTCTGTGCCGGTGAAAAGTGAGCTACAGGTGGAGGAGAGGGTGGCGGAGTTACCTTCTTCACCAGTTTGGTTTGTGGTGCTTGTTCTTGTTGGAATTCAAGTCTCCTCTTCCTCCTAATAGGGGGAAGGGTGCTTATTTTCCCTGTCCCACTCTGTATAAAAATCCTTTTTTGAGTGTGGTCCACCCCAGTGGATTGTAATTCCTCCTCGAATCTATGCTTTCGCATTTGAGAGGACAGTGATTGTTCCTCTGAATAGGAACCGGTAGTTGGCTCGGTTGCGGGTAGTTTTGGCACCAAAACTATGTCCACGCTCTTTTTCGGCTCCGAGGCGACTTTTCTCTTTTTCGGAGTCGAACCCTCTCGGCGTCGATCCTCCTCGGTGCCGCTGTCTCTGCGTCGAGCAGCTTCGGCTCCGCTATCTCGGCGTCGATCTTTGCCGGCAGCACTATCTCGGTCCCGAGATGGCTGGGTGCCTGTGTCTCGACCCGAGTCGGACGATCTCGGCACTATTTCGGCTTTCTTCGGTGCCGATGGTCGGTCACCGATTTTATGGGTTGAGCCATGGCCTGATGGCAGTGGCGTCCCCTGGGCCTTGTCAGTTTTCTTATGTGCTATCTTCGACGTCTTACTCACTGTTTCATGGTCGTCGAATTCGTCCGAGTCCGATTCATGGATCGAGAAGGCTTCTATTTCTTCTTGTTCCTCGAATTCTCGGTGTCCTGTCGGCGTGGACGCCATTTGCAGTCTTCTGGCTCGTCGGTCACGGAGCGTTTTTCGGGACCGGAACGCACGACAGGCCTCGCAAGTTTCTTCCCTGTGCTCGGGCGACAGGCACAGGTTACAGACCGAATGTTGGTCTGTATATGGGTATTAGTTGTGGCATTTAGGACAGAATCGGAACGGGGTCCGTTCCATCAGCGCCGATGTCACACGCGGTCGGGCCAACCAGGCCCCGACGGGGGGATCGAAAACTACCCCGAAGGGCAACGGAGATGTTATCGTTTGGATTCGATGTCGATGATATCTAACCCGATCCCGAACGCAACAATACCGACGTAATTTTCTGATTTTGAGCTAACTTTCCGTTCCGAAACCCGGAGCGAAAGGAACACGTCCGAACCCGATGGCGGAAAGAAAACAAACGAAGATGGAGTCGACACCCATGCGCAATGGAGACAAAGAGGAGGAGTCCCTCGGTCCCGTGACTCGAAAGACTTCTTCGAAGAAAAACAACTTGTAACACTCCGACCCAACACCAGATGGCGGGCTATGCACAACATGTGTACAGCGACAGATGCCATCGAACTTAACCGTTACTCGGGCACGGAAAAAAGGGAACTGACGTCTGCACGTCGACGAGGGCTTCTTATTGCCCGGATGACGTCCTGAGGCGTCGCGTGGAGTCGGGCGATTGTGATGTCATCGTCGACGTGCAGAGCTAGAAGAAATTTCCGTCGAGGCTGGCGCGAGGGGAGAATTCTTTAGGTGAGGAATCCATAGGTAGGTGTATCCATCAGAAGGTGGGCTACCTTGGACCCAACTTTGAACCCTGTAGGTGGTTTACTTACCTGCAAAACTAACTAACACTTACCTCCCCCAGGCACTGTTGAAAATTGCACTGTGTCTAGTTTTAAAATAGCTTATTGCCATTTTTGTGAAAACTGTATATGCTATTTTGCTAATTCAAAGTTCCTAAGTGAAATACCTTTCATTTGAAGTATTACTTGTAAATCTTGAACCTGTGGTTCTTAAAATAAACTAAGAAAAATGTTTTCTATATAAAAACCTATTGGCCTGGAATTGTCTTTGAGTGTGTGTTCCTCATTTATTGCCTGTGTGTGTACAACAAATGCTTAACACTACCCTCTGATAAGCCTACTGCTCGACCACACTACCACAAAATAGAGCATTAGAATAATCTCTTTTTGCCACTATCTTACCTCTAAGGGAAATCCTTGGACTTGCATGCTATTTCTTACTTTGAAATAGTACATACAGAGCCAACTTCCTACAGGTCATAAGAGGGAGTAGGCGACTGCACTGGTGTAGGGCTAGGAGGAGGAGAGGTAGGTAGGTGTGGAGAATGAGGAGGAGAACGATGAGGAGAAGACTGAGGAGGTGGTGGTTTCTCCTGCTTTGGCACTTTTGCTGGAGGCTGCATAGTGTCCAATTCCTCCTGAAATGCTAGCTTTCTTTTTGTTTTCAGAGGAGGTGCTGTTTGAATTCTGCCTGTTTCCTTATGGATGTGGATCCTGGACTGCCTTTCATCCATACCTTGAAGTATTGGTTGTACTTCAGACTCCTCTTTGGAGGTGTTGTGGCGTTCTTTAAGTCTTTTTGAAAGTCCATCTTCCTTTGTATAAGCTGGCCTTTTCGGCTCAGAAAGTGATTTTCTAATTTTCAACTCCGAAAAATGGTGTTCACTGGAGTCGGACACTGAGCTTTTTGTTGCCTCCGATGTTTTCAGAGGAGTGGCTTTTTTCGGTGCCGAACTGGTAAGTTGGTCACCAGTAGTCTTTTTTCGGGCCGAGCCATGGCCTTCTGGCAGTGGCGTACCCAAGGCCTTGCCTTTTTGCTTTTGTGGGGGTACAGGGGCAGGCGTATTCACATGTTGTCCTGCCGTGACCGGTCTGTCTTCTTCGGATTCCTGATCGGATTCGGAATCTCGAACAGAGACCACTGTTTGCATTAGTTCTTCTTCCTCTACGTCGAGATGTGCACTGCTTCTTGACGCCATTTCGAGTCTTCGTGCCCTCCCGTCTCGAAGAGTCTTTTTCAATCGGAAAGATAGACAAGCCTCACAATTTTCTTCCCGATGATCCCGGGAAAGGCAAAGGTTGCAAGCCAGATGCTGGTCTGTGTACAGTTATTTTGCGTGGCACTGAGAACAGAATCAGAATGAGTCCAATCCATGAGGCTTCCACACGGTCGGCCCGAATAGGCCCGAGTTGGGGGCGCGCGCCCCGAAGAGCGAACCAAGTTGTTTTGCCCGACGGTACTGCTGTGTCTATGGAAGATATAAACCTGATCAACACAATACCGACAAAAAGAGTTTTCCAAATCGAAATCCCGGAGTGAGAGGAAAATGCCCGAACCCAACGGCGGAAAGAAAATCTAACAATGGAGTCGATGCCTATGCGCAATGGAACCGAAGAGGAGGAGTCACTCGATCCAGTGACTCGAAAACACTTCTTCGAAGAAAAACAACTTGTAACACTCCGAGCCAAACACTAGATAGCAGGATAATGCACAGCATGTGTATCTTCAGCTACACATGCCATTGAACATATACACACACAAATATATGTGTGCTTATGTATGATCCGGGGTCCCCACACGTGGTCAGTAATATTAGGTGCTTATGACTTGATGAGATTTCCATGGAAGAGAAGCCAGGGCTTTCTAGAGGTAGCTGTGGATGAGCAGTCAAAACTTATCTGGGAGATATGCAAAGCTTATGCAATACCACTATAGTCACACTGCACTTACACACATGAAAGAACCACAAAATGTTACAAAAATAAAAGGTACTTTATTATAGTAATACAAATACTAGAACACTGAATAGGCAATCCCCAACTGAGGTAAGTAAACACTATGATATGCACATTAGAATCAGTAAATAGCATAGAAAGCAATAAGCATTTGTAAAAGCAATAACAGATGGGGAGGGCCAAACAATATACAAAAAAAGTGGAATTTGAAAGGCAGTCCTCCCCCCCACCCACGGAAGTGTGATCGGTAGAAGAGAGCTGGAGGAACTAGGAACACCAAGAGGTGAGTATACCAGAGTGAGCCCCAGCGACTAGGGGTTAGAGGTAAGCACCTGGTTTTCCCCAAAACCAAAAGGAGGACTTTGGAAAAGACCCAACAAAGACTGGAAGAACCCAAAGGTGGATCCTGACAGAAGAAGACCTGCAAAGGAAGGGACTAAGTCCAGTTCGTGATGGAGTGTCTGCTTATGAAGGAGCCACTACCTACACTTCTGTGGATGCAGGACCAGGTCGACTGTAGAGAAAAGTCAGCAGTGCAGCACAGGACCTGAAGGAGTCCCAGAAGTGATACAAGTGATGTCCCACGTGGGCAGCTGATATGCAGTTGGCTAGAAGAGAAAGCAGCCCACACTGGCAGCAGGCACAGGAGTCGCAGTGAGGCCCACTCAGCACACCTGAAGAAAAGTCCCATGTCGCTGGAGCAACAGGCTTTACATGAAGGAGTGCTGGGGGCCACGGCTCCATGGAGCCTGACGATCCCTTGGAGGAGCAAACAAGCCTTGGTTGCAGCAAGTTACGGTGCAGATGGGTACTGTCCTGCAAGGAGAGGCAAGGACTTACCATCTCCCAAGTTGGAAAGCTGGTAGAGGACCAAGGGGACCACTCCAGAACACCTGTGATGCGAGGATCCACGCAGCTACAGAAAAGAGAAGATCCACGCAGCTGATCGTCTTTACAGTTGGTGCCTGAAGATGCAGGGGAGTGACTACTTAACTCCAGTGGAGATTCCTCCATACTTCTTGTGCAGGCTGTAGGATGCACAGTCTGGGAAATGTTGGAGATGCTGGAAGGAGCCAGCAGAAACAATGTCACTGCTGGAGTTGCACATTGCTGGTTCCTTTAGGGTCCACTTGCAGTCCCAGCGGCCAGAAGAAGATGAAGTAAATAATGCAGAGGAGTCCTGCTGCAATCTTGCACATCGAATCTGAGGACCCACCCAAGAGGGAGACCCTAAATAGGCCAGAAAGAGGGACCGGTCACCTAGCAGGGTGACCACCAATCAGGAGGGGGCGGACGTCATCACCTACTTAACCTGGCCACTCAGATGCTCCCAGGAACCTCTGCCCACCTTGGATTTAGGATGGCAGAATCAAGTGGCCACCTGTAGGAGCTCTGGGCACAACCCCTGGAGTGGTGATAGACTGGGGAGTGGTCACTCCCCTTTCCTTTTCCAGTTTTGCACCAGGAGTACCTGGACTGGTGCAAAATGGTTTATGCAAGGAGGGCAAATGGGCCCTTCAATGCATACCAGTGGCTTGGGGAGGCTACCCCCTTTCCCACAGGAAATCCTTTGTTCTGCCTTAGCTGGTCAAGCAGCAGGAGGGCAGAAACCTCTCTGTGGGGTTGCAGCAATGCAGATTGCCCGGATAACCCCTAAAGACTGGTAGGAGCAATGCTGGGGGTCCTCTAAGGAGCCCCCAGAGTGCATGGAATCATACAACCAATACTGGCAACAGTATTGGGGTATGATTACGACATGTTTGATGCCAAACATGCCCAGGTTCGGAGTAATCATTATGTAGCTACACACAAAAGGCGACCTGTGTTCAGTACATAGGTAAAATTACTTCCCTGTACTTACGAAGTAGAGCTGGAGCTAGTAGGGGCACACCTCTGCTCATGCAGGGGTGTCCTCAAACAAGAGGTACCTGCACCCTTCCCTCTGGGCTAGCAGGACCTACCATAGGGATGACTTGCAGTTACCTGTAGTGAAAAGGTGCATGCACTTTTTCACGCAAGCTGCAATGGCAGACATGCAGATATTTGCATGGGTGGTACAATACGTGCTGCAGCCCATGGGGACCCCCTGGTGCCCCAATGCCCTGGCTCCCTATGTACCAAATGCTAGGGACTTATACAAGGGCACCAGTATGCCAACTGAAGGTTGTGTAACGTCCTAAGCAACCAAATTTGGCAGGTGAGAGCACAGTCATCAGTGTCCTGGTTAGCAGGATCCCAGCGAAAACAGTCAAAACACACTAAAGATAGCAGGCAAAAAGATGATTTGTGTGTGTGTTTAGGGGGTAGGATTCCAAGTGGGTACTTTCCAACAAGGACCACAGGCATCCAAAGCAGACAGCATCAAATAAACAATTACCATGACTCCATTTTATGGATCATTGTCAACAGCCAGTGTAAATCAAAAGAAAGTTTGACTAGCAATAAACTAAATGTTCATTGCCCACAATTTAACTCTAACAAAAGCAAATAACATTTCCCATAAAAACATTTTATGCTAGGAATATGCAGAAACATTTTTCCCCATTTGCTTTGCAACTCTACTTTAAATGTATGAAATGACCAGCAAAAAATAATAAAAGACACTATAATTTATTAAAATCATGGTATCTGGTTTATCTGGCACATAAAAAAAAGGATAGAAATAAAATGTTCCTATTAAAATTTCAATATTGTCAAGATGACTGTAGTGCAAATTTTGCCTTTGTTGCCTTTTTCCTGATAGAGGAAATACATGTTCAGAAAGATAGCTTCACGTTTCAGAAACCTTGATCCGGTATCCGCATTTATCTGAAAATAAACAAATGCCTAAATGTGTCAAGATACCAATAACATTTCAAAACAATGCATCATGTATATAGACAAACTATCAATACCATAACATTTGGGGAAAAAGGTGCATTCGAAAATAGTATTGTCGAAATCACGAATAGGTCTGAGACTATTATATTTCAGTATGAGATGCATGCAAATTTCTGAATAGCTATCTTTACAAAGCAATGCCATTAAGGCAGGGCTCTCCAAACTTTTTAGAACGAAGGACCACTTTTGCATGGGAAACATTCACTAGCTTCAACAGACATGACAGACAATTTTTAAATGTTACTAAAGCATCATGTGGTAGCACACTGTCATTTACAAACTATTTATTTTCCACTATCACAGCTAGTAAATTTGCACTGTTCTACAGAAAATGAAAATGTCACTTACCCAGTGTACATCTGTTCGTGGCATCAGTCGCTGGAGATTCACATGTTCTGCATAGCTCGCCATCTGGTGTTGGGTCGGAGTGTTACAAGTTGTTTTTCTTCGAAGAAGTCTTTCGAGTCACGGGACCGAGTGACTCCTCCTTCTGTCTCCATTGCGCATGGGCGTCGACTCCATCTTCGATTGTTTTCCCCGCAGAGGGTGAGGTAGGAGTTGTGTTGTAGTAATAGTGCCCATGCAATGGAGTGACTAAGTATGTACCTATTTAAGGTTAAAATAATATATATACAAATGTACAAAGTTGAAGCTAACTTCCGAACTGCTACAGGCTCCCGGGGAGGTGGGTGGGCACATGTGAATCTCCAGCGACTGATGCCACGAACAGATGTACACTGGGTAAGTGACATTTTCAGTTCGATGGCATCTGTCGCTGTAGATACACATGTTCTGCATAGACTAGTAAGCAGTTATCTCCCCAAAAGCGGTGGCTCAGCCTGTAGGAATGGAAGTGGTTTGAAATAATGTTCTTAACACGGCTTGACCTACTGTGGCTTGCTGTGCGGATAGCACGTCTACATAGTAGTGCTTGGTGAACGTGTGTGGCGTAGACCATGTGGCTGCCTTACATATTTCTTGCATTGGGATGTTTCCTAGAAAGGCTATGGTAGCACCTTTTTTTCTGGTTGAGTGTGCCCTTGGTGTAATGGGCAGTTGTCGTTTTGCTTTAAGGTAGCAGATTTGGATGCATTTAACTATCCATCTGGCTATACCTTGTTTTGATATTGGGTTTCCTGCATGAGGTTTTTGGAATGTAATAAATAGTTGTTTAGTCTTTCTGATGTTTTTCGTTCTGTCAATGTAGTACATTAATGCTCTTTTGACATCCAATGTATGTAAGTGCCCTCTCAGCTACGGAATCTGGCTGTGGGAAGAACACTGGTAGTTCCACTGTTTGATTTAGGTGGAACAGTGAAATAACCTTTGGTAAAAATTTAGGATTAGTCCTTAGGACGACTTTATTTTTGTGTAGTTGTATAAAAGGTTCTTGTATTGTAAACGCCTGAATTTCGCTTACTCTTCTTAGAGATGTAATGGCGATGAGAAATGCAACCTTCTAGGTTAGGAACTGTATTTCGCAAGAGTGCATGGGTTCAAAAGGTGGACCCATGAGTCTTGTTAAGACAACATTTAAGTTCCATGAAGGAACAGGTGGTGTTCTTGGTGGTATAATTCTTTTAAGGCCTTCCATGAATGCTTTAATGACTGGTATCCTATATAGGGAAGTTGAATAGGTAGTCTGCAGGTATGCAGATATTGCCGCAAGGTGTATTTTAATGGAAGAGAAGGCTAGGTTAGATTTTTGTAAGTGAAGCAAGTAACCCACTACATCCTTTGGAGTTGCGTGTAAAGGTTGGATCTGATTATGATGGCAGTAGCAGACAAACCTCTTCCATTTACTTGCATAGCAGTGCCTAGTGGACGGCATTCTGGCTTGCTTTATGACTTCCATACATTCTTGGGTAAGTTGTAAGTGTCCGAATTCTAGGATTTCAGGAGCCAGATTGCTAGATTCAGCGATGCTGGATCTGGATGTCTGATCTGTTGGTTGTGTTGTATTAACAGATCCGGCCTGTTGGGCAATTTGATGTGGGGTACTACTGATAGGTCTAGCAGTGTTGTGTACCAGGGTTGCCTTGCCCAAGTTGGTGCTATTAAAATGAGTTTGAGTTTGTTTTGACTCAATTTGTTTACCAGATAAGGAAGGAGAGGGAGAGGAGGAAAAGCGTAGGCAAATATCCCTGACCAGTTCATCCATAGGGCATTGCCTTGGGACTGCCTGTGTGGGTATCTGGATGCGAAGTTTTGGCATTTTGCGTTCTCTCTTGTTGCAAACAAGTCTATTTGAGGTGTTCCCCAGAGTCTGAAGTAAGTGTTTAGAATTTGGGGGTGAATTTCCCATTCGTGGACTTGTTGGTGATCTCGAGAGAGATTGGCTGCAAGTTGATTCTGGATCCCTGGAATAAACTGCGCTATTAGGCGAATGTGGTTGTGAATTGCCCATCGCCATATCTTCTGTGCTAGAAGGCTCAACTGCGTTGAGTGTGTCCCCCCCGTTTGTTTAGATAATACATTGTTGTCATGTTGTCTGTTTTGACAAGAATGTATTTGTGAGTTATAATTGGTTGGAAAGCCCTTAATGCTTAAAAAACTGCTAGCATTTCTAGGTGATTTATATGCAGTTTTGTTTGATGTACGTTCCATTGTCCTTGTATGCTGTGTTGATCGAGGTGTGCTCCCCACCCTGTCATGGAAGCATCTGTTATTACGTATTGTGGCACTGGGTCTTGGAATGGCCGCCCTTTGTTTACATTTATACTGTTCCACCATAGAAGCGAGAGGTAAGTTTGGCGGTCTATCAACACCAGATCTAGAAGGTGACCCTGTGCTTGTGACCATTGTGATGCTAGGCACTGTTGTAAGGGCCTCATGTGTAGTCTTGCGTTCGGGACAATGGCTATGCATGAAGACATCATGCCTAGGAGTTGTAATATCATCTTTGCTTGTATTGTTTGTGTTGGATACATGCGTTGTATGATCTTGTTGAAATTTTGAATTCTTTGTGGACTTGGAGTGGCTACTCCTTTTGTTGTGTCTATTATGGCTCCCAGGTATTGTTGTACTTTGCACGGCAAAATGTTGGATTTTGCAAAGTTGACGGTGAAACCTAGTTTGTAGAGGGTTTGTATGATTTGATTTGTGTGTTGTAAGCACTTTGTTAGTGAATTGGTTTTGATTAGCCAGTCGTCTAGATACGGGAATACATGCATTTGCTTCCTTCTGATGTGTGCAGCCACTACTGCTAGACATTTTGTAAAGACTCTTGGTGCGGTTGTTAAACCAAAAGGCAATACTTTGAATTGGTAATGTATTCCTTTGAATACGAACCGTAGGTATTTTCTGTGAGATTGATGTATTGGTATATGGAAATACGCGTCTTTGAGGTCTAAGGTTGTCATGTAGTCCTGTAGTTTTAGCAATGGTAACACCTCTTGTAGCTTGACCATGTGAAAGTGGTCTGATTTGATGTAGGTGTTTAGTATTCTGAGGTCTAGGATTGGTCTCAGTGTTTTGTCCTTTTTTGGTATTAAGAAGTACAGTGAATAGACTCCTGTGTTTGTTTGTGTGTTTGGTACTAATTCGATTGCATTCTTTTGCAATAGTGCTTGAACTTCTATTTCCAGAAGTTCGGAATGTTGTTTTGATAAATTCTGTGCTTTTGGTGGTATGTTTGGAGGGAATTGTAGGAATTCTATGCAATAACCATGTTGGATAATTGCTAAAACCCAAGTGTCTGTAGTTATTTCCTCCCATGCTTTGTAATAATGACCTATTCTTCCCCCCACTGGTGTTGTGTGGAGGGGGTGAGTGACATCTGAGTCACTGCTTGGTTGTAGGGGTTTTGGGGCTTTGAAATTTTCCTCTATTCCTAGGGAATTGCCCTCCTCTGTATTGGCCCCGAAAGCCTCCCCTGTACTGTCCCTGGTAGCTGGACGGTGTTGCCGGCGAGGTGCTGGCTTGTGTGGCCTGACCCCTAAACCCCCCTCTAAAGGGTGTCTTGCGGAAGGTGCTGTAGGTTCCTCTGCTCTGCGGGGAGTAGAGTGCGCCCATGGCTTTAGCAGTGTCAGTGTCTTTAAGTTTTTCGATTGCCGTGTCCACTTCTGGTCCGAACAGTTGTTTTTCGTTGAATGGCATATTGAGCACTGCCTGCTGTATCTCTGGTTTGAACCCAGACGTTCTTAGCCATGCGTGCCTTCTAATGGTCACAGATGTATTAATTGTTCTTGCAGCTGTGTCTGCTGCGTCCATAGAAGATCGTATCTGGTTATTTGATATGTTCTGTCCTTCCTCAACCACCTGCTTTGCCCTTTTTTGTAGTTCCTTGGGTAGATGCTCGATGAGGTGTTGCATCTCATCCCAATGGGCTCTGTCATAGCGCGCAAGTAGTGCTTGAGAGTTAGCGATGCGCCACTGGTTTGCAGCTTGTACTGCGACTCTTTTCCCAGCTGCATCGAACTTGCGGCTCTCTTTATCTGGGGGTGGTGCATCCCCAGATGTGTGGGAGTTGGCTCTTTTCCGAGCTGCTCCTACTACGACGGAATCTGGTGGCAGCTGTGTGGTGATGAAAACAGGGTCTGTAGGAGGTGCCTTATATTTCTTTTCCACCCTCGGCGTTATTGCCCTACTTTTGACCGGCTCCTTGATTTCCTTCGCGTGCTGAAGCATACCTGGCAGCATAGGCAGGCTTTAGTAGGAGCTGTGGGTGGAGGAGAGGGTGTTGAATAAAAAGTCATCCTCGACTTGTTCTGAGTGGAGGTTTACGTTGTGGAATTGTGCTGCTCTAGCCACCACTTGAGAATATGCTGTGCTGTCTTCTGGTGGTGAGGGCTTTGTTGGATATGCCTCCGGACTGTTGTCCGACACTGGGGCGTCATATAAGTCCCAAGCGTCTTGATCCTGGTCACCTTGGCTCATGGTGGTGTGAGCCGGGGAATGTGACGGAGTTTGCGTTGGTGAGACGTTAATTACAGGTGGAGGAGAGGGTGGCGCTGTCACCTTTTTCACCATTTTTGTTTGTGGCGCCTGGTCTGTTTGAAACTCCAGTCTCCTTTTTCTCCTAATAGGGGGAAGGGTGCTTATTTTTCCTGTTCCCTGCTGTATGAAAATACGTTTTTGCGTATGGGTCACTTCGGTGGATTGCAGCTCTTCTTCAAACCTATGCTTTCGCATCTGAGAGGACAGTGATTGCTCCTCTGTATAAGAGCCTGGACCTGGGTCGGTTACGGGTTGTTTCGGCACCGAAACCCTGCCTGTATCTTTTTTCGGCTCCGAGGTGGCTTTTTTCTTTTTTGGAGTCGAAACCTCTCGGCGTCGATCTTCGTCGGTGCCGCTGTCTCGGCGTCGAGCCGTTTCTACACCGCTATCTCTGTGTCGTTGCTTTTCTCTAGCACTTTCTCGATCCCGAGAAGGCTGCGTGTCGGTGTCTCGACCGGAGTCGGACGATCTCGGCACTGTATGGGCCTTTTTCGGTGCCGATGGTCGGTCACCGAATTTATGGGTGGAGCCATGGCCTGGTGGCAGTGGCGTCCCCTAGGCCTTGTCACTTTTTTTATGTGTTGTTTTCGACGTCTTACTCACGGCTCTTTGATCGTCGAATTCCTCGGAGTCCGATTCGTGGATCGAAAAGGTTTCTTCTTCCTCTTGTTCCTCGAACTCTCGGTGCGCTGTCGGCGTGGACGCCATCTGAAGTCTCCTGGCTCGACGGTCACGGAGTGTCTTTCGGGACCGGAAAGCGCAACAGGCCTCGCAAGTCTCCTCACTGTGCTCAGGTGACAGGCACAGGTTACAGACCAAATGTTGGTCTGTATACGGGTATTTGTTGTGGCATTTGGGACAAAAACGGAACGGGGTCCGTTCCATCGGCGTTGTTCGACACGCGGTCGGGCCGACCAGGCCCCGACGGGGGATCGAAAACTACCCCGAAGGGCACCGGAGCGCGTCGATCTTCGATGCGGTGTTGAATCTAACTACGCCGATCCCGAACGCAACAATACCGACGAAAATCTTCCGATATTTACTAACTTTCCGTTCCGAAACTCGGAGCGACAGGAACACGTCCGAACCCGATGGCGGAAAGAAAACAATCGAAGATGGAGTCGACGCCCATGCGCAATGGAGACAGAAGGAGGAGTCACTCGGTCCCGTGACTCGAAAGACTTCTTCGAAGAAAAACAACTTGTAACACTCCGACCCAACACCAGATGGCGAGCTATGCAGAACATGTGTATCTACAGCGACAGATGCCATCGAACAATTATATTACACACAAGTGTGTGGAAATTGGGTTCAACTAAATATTTATAATAATTTGTGCATCACGACCAAGAAAAGTTGTCTTGATTTGTTTTCATCCTATCAGTCTAGAATTACAAAACAAATGTGCTTTCAGATACTTATTTTCTTGTATATTACAAAGAACACCCAATAGCCTTTCCTTCACACACTGTACCCCAGCAGGACTGTCACGTAATTCACTTTACTTTTTTTTCCTCGGACTGAAAAAAAAAAAGTGTTGAGTTTTAAACATCAATCCCCTTGTTAAAGATAAAAAAATAAAAATCATTATTTTTACACGCGACATAGCCTGACATGTCCCCCGTCACTGAAGCACAGCAAATGTAACAAGATTAATACCCTGGTCCTTTTGAAGTAAAAAAGGAAAAAAAGGCTAAGGGCCCCTTTCAAGAGCTAGGAAATGTAACTGTTCCATCTCTTTTGGTGGATGAGGTGATGTACTGCTCTACATAAAAGTATGTGACAACTTCGGCAAGGAATGCTAGTTTTCCTTGGACTAATTTTTCCTTCAGGAGACCAATAGTGGAACTAGCCTGGCAGATGTTATAGCGATGAGGAACACCATCTAAAGTGTAGGTGTAATCTACACTGGTATATCATGTGCAAAGGTCTAAAAGCAAAAACATCAGCTAGGTCAAGGCAAGATAAAGATCCCACAGCAGCATTGTAAAAGGGGTACGTGGAACATATGGGTTGGCCCATCTCTTCCCCCCTTAAAACCACAAGCTGATCTGAAGAGGAATGACTGAGCCAGTACGCGCAGTAAATAAGGCTGTGAGAGCCAATAAGTAACCTTTAACTTTGGCCAGATCAAAGTCTTGCTTGGCTAAGGAGAAAATATCAGCTTACAGAAGCTTGGATGGGATGTGATGAGAAGAACGCAAAGCAATTAATTTCTCCCAGAGCTCTGCATAGATACAACTTTCTTGAAGGACAACTAGCTGCCAGAATTACACCGACCACCTCAGTGGGGAGATCAACTGTCATTGCTCAGTCTTCATGCCTGGAGGTGTAGTTTGTGTAGTCTCAGCTGCCTGCTGTTGCAACAGGAGATATTTCTGAGAGGACAGCCGTATCAGAGAACATGTGATCATGGTTAGACGTTGAGCACAACAGGATAGACCGTGACAAAGGCGTACTACAGTCCAAAACCCCAATGTAGGTAAAAGTGGTCCCCTACAAAAGACAGCTTAGGGAACTCCAATGCACATGTCAGGACACTCCACTTTCTCTGCACGATCAAGCCAGGGGTCTCACCTTGCTGGATGCTGCCTTCTGCCAGTTCTAACTGTGACCGCCATTTCGGATCCGCAGGCGCCGGCGATTGAGCTTGTCCGTCCTGGCATTTAAAGATCCTGCCAAGTGCTAGGTAATCTGTAAAATGCCCTATGCGTTCCGCCACTTCCAAAGCTATATAACCTCTGGGAACAGGATGCATGACCCCCAACTCTGCTGACTGCAGTGCCACACAACAATTGTCTTGTTTGTGTGAACCTGTATCCATTCCTCCTTGACTGATGAGGGCAACACATACTATGCAAAGCGCATTGCTGTCAACTCCAACTTGATGTGGAGGCAAACCTCTTCCTGAAACCAGAGCTTTCTGATCTCCACCTACCCCAGATGAGCTCCCCAAACCTGCAAAGCTGCACCCATCATGAGTGTTAGTTCTGGGTGGGGTAAAGAGAGGGGTCCATCACCCGTCCAATTGCACTAAAGCAGTTACCACTGCAGGTCTTTCGCAGTCTCCTCTGATAGCAACAGGGAAATCTGTCAGAATCCATCCAAATGAGGCCAGACACTGCACAGCCCTCATGAGCAAACGGGCATGGTCACCTAACAGGATGCAGGAGCCCATGAGGTTCAGAAGCACAGAGCCACTCTCACGGAGGCCTAGACTGCACTCTGAAACACTAGAACGCAGCCCAACTTTCAAGGACTAATTGAGGAGGGAGGGCTCAAAAGAGCAACAAATCCAGGACGGCTCTGATGAAAAGTAACCATTAATGAATACAGTGAGACTTCAGGATGTTGATGGAAAACAACCAATGATTCCAACAGGAGTGCCGTAGTCTGTAGGTGCTTTAAGGTTGTATGAGGCAAATCGGCCTTCAGTTACCAGTCACCTAGATACAAAAAGACAGGTATTTCCAAACTCCAGAGATAAGCTGTGACCACCACCATCACCTTTGTGAACACTCGAGATGCACTGGTTATGCCTAAGGGTAGTGTGGGGAAGTGAGAAAGCTCCTGGCCTACCTGAAACCGCAGGTAACACCAATGGGATTGTAGGGCAGTAAGGTGGAGATACTCGTCTTGCAAATCCAGTCTGCTGGATTCATGGCCGATAGACTTTGGCCAGAGTGAGCATCCTTTAACTTGACTAAGGAAAAATTTCAGAGAGCAAATATCTAGAATGGGATCAAGGCTTTCACCCTTCTTTGGCACCAAAAAGTAACAAGAGTAGCATCCAGTCCTGATCTCTGATGCTAGCAAACAGACTGATATTACCTCATTCCAAACGGAACGCCTCTCTTGAATAGTCAGGTTCAGAATGATCACATAACCTAGGTCTAGGTGGAGGGCCATGGGTTTCAGATTCCGAAATAACAATCGGATCTTCAAACGGCACTAGTGTAGTTTTAACCGATGCTGTATCGGAGGCAGAGGCCCTGGGCATTGCAATCGAAGTGTTTAATGCAATGCCATGGATGGTGCCAGAGGGGTGTTGCTGTAACCAGAATCGACCCTGGGACAAGGCTTCAAGGACAAATCCATTAACAGCAGACTAGATGGGGCCCTCTGTTCCACTGGGGCCCCAAGTGTGCTACAAAGGGATCGGGTGTGGCACCAAGATCTTGTTCATAGTCAACTTAAGCTGAATGAAGCTGATCCAGCATTGCCACCCATTTAAAATGAAGGTGAAACTGGATTAGCAACTAAATTGACCACTGGAGCAGAATGGATCCATGTGTATCTTGCTACTCACAATGGCACGAGTAGCAATACCCAGGTAACCCATGTGTAGGAAGTTGGCTCTGTATGCACTATTTCAAAGTAAGGAATAGTATGCACAGAGTCCAAGGGTTCCCCTTAGAGGTAAGATAGTGGCAAAAAGAGATAATACTAATGCTCTATTTTGTGGTAGTGTGGTCGAGCAGTAGGCTTATCAAAGGAGTAGTGTTAAGCATTTGTTGTACATACACACAGGCAATAAATGAGGAACACACTCAGACAATTCCAGGCCAATAGCTTTTTGTATAGAAAATGAAAATGTCACTTACCCAGTGTACATCTGTTCGTGGCATTAGTCGCTGCAGATTCACATGTTTGGCACAGTCCGCTGCCTGGTGTTGGGCTCGGAGTATTACAAGTTGTTTTTCTTCGAAGAAGTCTTTTTGGTCACGGGACCGAAGGACTCCTCCCTCTTTGGCTCCATTGCGCATGGGCGTCGACTCCATCTTAGATTGTTTTCCCCGCAGAGGGTGAGGATGGAGTTGTTTGGTATAAATAGTGCCCATGCAATGGAGTGAATATGTATGTATGATAAGAGTTTCTAATAATTATTTACAAATGTTCAGATGTTTAAGGTTTATGATCTACTGCTAAACGGCTACAGGCTTCCCGGGGAGGTGGGAGGGTACATGTGTTAAGGAGTAGTGTTAAGCATTTGTTGTACATACACATAGGCAATAAATGAGGTACACACACTCAGACAAATCCAGCCAATAGGTTTTTGTATAGAAAAATATCTTTTCTTAGTTTATTTTAAGAACCACAGGTTCAAATTCTACATGTAATATCTCATTCGAAAGGTATTGCAGGTAAGTACTTTAGGAACTTTAAAGCATAAAAATTGCATGTATACTTTACAAGTTATTGACAAATAGCTGTTTTAAAAGTGGACACTTAGCGCAATTTTCACAGTTCCTAGGGGAGGTAAGTTTTGGTTAGTTTTACCAGGTAAGTAAGACACTTACAGGGTTCAGTTCTTGGTCCAAGGTAGCCCACCGTTGGGGGTTCAGAGCAACCCCAAAGTCACCACACCAGCAGCTCAGGGCCGGTCAGGTGCAGAGTTCAAAGTGGTGCCCAAAACACATAGGCTAGAATGGAGAGAAGGGGGTGCCCCGGTTCCGGTCTGCTTGCAGGTAAGTACCCGCGTCTTCGGAGGGCAGACCAGAGGGGTTTTGTAGGGCACCGGGGGGGACACAAGCCCACACAGAAATTTCACCCTCAGCGGCGCGGGGGCGGCCGGGTGCAGTGTAGAAACAGGCGTCGGGTTCGCAATGTTAGTCTATGAGAGATCTCGGGATCTCTTCAGCGCTGCAGGCAGGCAAGGGGGGGGGTTCCTCGGGGAAACCTCCACTTGGGCAAGGGAGAGGGACTCCTGGGGGTCACTTCTCCAGTGAAAGTCCGGTCCTTCAGGTCCTGGGGGCTGCGGGTGCAGGGTCTCTCCCAGGTGTCGGGACTTTGGATTCAAAGAGTCGCGGTCAGGGGAAGCCTCGGGATTCCCTCTGCAGGCGGCGCTGTGGGGGCTCAGGGGGGACAGGTTTTGGTACTCACAGTATCAGAGTAGTCCTGGGGTCCCTCCTGAGGTGTTGGATCTCCACCAGCCGAGTCGGGGTCGCCGGGTGCAGTGTTGCAAGTCTCACGCTTCTTGCGGGGAGCTTGCAGGGTTCTTTCAAGGCTGCTGGAAACAAAGTTGCAGCCTTTCTTGGAGCAGGTCCGCTGTCCTCAGGAGTTTCTTGTCTTTTCGAAGCAGGGGCAGTCCTCAGAGGATGTCGAGGTCGCTGGTCCCTTTGGAAGGCGTCGCTGGAGCAGGATCTTTGGAAGGCAGGAGACAGGCCGGTGAGTTTCTGGAGCCAAGGCAGTTGTCTTCTGGTCTTCCTCTGCAGGGGTTTTCAGCTAGGCAGTCCTTCTTCTTGTAGTTGCAGGAATCTAATTTTCTAGGGTTCAGGGTAGCCCTTAAATACTAAATTTAAGGGTGTGTTTAGGTCTGGGGGGTTAGTAGCCAATGGCTACTAGCCCTGAGGGTGGGTACACCCTCTTTGTGCCTCCTCCCAAGGGGAGGGGGTCACAATCCTAACCCTATTGGGGGAATCCTCCATCTGCAAGATGGAGGATTTCTAAAAGTCAGAGTCACCTCAGCTCAGGACACCTTAGGGGCTGTCCTGACTGGCCAGTGACTCCTCCTTGTTTTTCTCATTATCTTCTCCGGCCTTGCCGCCAAAAGTGGGGCCTGGCCGGAGGGGGCGGGCAACTCCACTAGCTGGAGTGTCCTGCTGGGTTGGCACAAAGGAGGTGAGCCTTTGAGGCTCACCGCCAGGTGTGACAATTCCTGCCTGGGGGAGGTGTTAGCATCTCCACCCAGTGCAGGCTTTGTTACTGGCCTCAGAGTGACAAAGGCACTCTCCCCATGGGGCCAGCAACATGTCTCGGTTTGTGGCAGGCTGCTAAAACTAGTCAGCCTACACAGATAGTCGGTTAAGTTTCAGGGGGCACCTCTAAGGTGCCCTCTGGGGTGTATTTTATAATAAAATGTACACTGGCATCAGTGTGCATTTATTGTGCTGAGAAGTTTGATACCAAACTTCCCAGTTTTCAGTGTAGCCATTATGGTGCTGTGGAGTTCGTGTTTGACAGACTCCCAGACCATATACTCTTATGGCTACCCTGCACTTACAATGTCTAAGGTTTTGTTTAGACACTGTAGGGGTACCATGCTCATGCACTGGTACCCTCACCTATGGTATAGTGCACCCTGCCTTAGGGCTGTAAGGCCTGCTAGAGGGGTGTCTTACCTATACTGCATAGGCAGTGAGAGGCTGGCATGGCACCCTGAGGGGAGTGCCATGTCGACTTACTCGTTTTGTCCTCACTAGCACACACAAGCTGGCAAGCAGTGTGTCTGTGCTGAGTGAGAGGTCTCCAGGGTGGCATAAGACATGCTGCAGCCCTTAGAGACCTTCCTTGGCATCAGGGCCCTTGGTACTAGAAGTACCAGTTACAAGGGACTTATCTGGATGCCAGGGTCTGCCAATTGTGGATACAAAAGTACAGGTTAGGGAAAGAACACTGGTGCTGGGGCCTGGTTAGCAGGCCTCAGCACACTTTCAATTGTAAACATAGCATCAGCAAAGGCAAAAAGTCAGGGGGCAACCATGCCAAGGAGGCATTTCCTTACAAGGGTGTATTGGTATATGAAAGTACGCATCCTTTAGGTCTAATGTGGTCATGTAATCTTGCTGTTTGAGCAGTGGAATGATGTCTTGTAGTGTGACCATGTGACAATGGTCCGATATGATGTAGGTATTTAGTGTCCTGAGATCTAATATTGGTCTCAATGTTTCGTCTTTTTTTGGAATTAGAAAGTACAGGGAGTAAACTCCTGTGTTTTTTTGTTGTACTGGTACTAGTTCTATTGCATCCTTTTGCAGTAGTGCTTGAACTTCTAGTCCTAAAAGTTCTAAATGATGTTGTGACATTTTGCGTGTTTTGGGGGGGATGTTTGGTGGGAAGTTGTGGAATTCTATGCAATAGCCATGTTGGATTATTGCTAATACCCAATTGTCTGTTGTAATCTGTTGCCAAGATTGGTAGAATTGGCTTAGTCTTCCCCCCACCGGTGTTGAGTGAAGGGGTTGCGTGACTTGAAAGTCACTGTTTAGGTGGAGGTGTTTTTGGAGTCTGGAATCTTCCCCTACTCCTTGGGAATTGACCCCCCCGATATCCCCTGAAACCACCCCTTTGGAAGGAACCCTGATATGGTGTGGTTCTTGATTGTTGGCTGGTGGTGTCTGTGGGTTGGCCACGAAACCCCCCTCTAAATGGAGTTTTTCTGAAAGAGCCTCTGCTCTGCGGGGAGTAGAGTGCGCCCATGGCTTTGGCCGTGTCTGTGTCCTTTTTAAGTTTTTCAATGGCTGTATCCACTTCCGAGCCAAACAGTTGTTTCTCGTTGAAGGGCATATTAAAGACAGCCTGCTGGATTTCAGGTTTGAAGCCTGAAGTGCGTAGCCAAGCGTGTCTCCTTATGGTGACAGCAGTGTTGACTGTTCTTGCTGCAGTATCGGCTGCGTCTAGTGAAGAGCGGATTTGATTGTTTGAGATCGTTTGTCCCTCTTCCACTATTTGCTGCGCCCTTTTTTGGTATTCCTGGGGAAGATGGTCTACGAGAAGTTGCATCTCGTCCCAGTGTGCGCGGTCATATCTGGCCAGCAGCGCTTGTGAATTTGCGATGCGCCACTGGTTGGCTGCCTGTGACGCCACTCTTTTCCCTGCCGCGTCAAATTTTCGGCTTTCTTTGTCCGGAGGTGGGGCGTCGCCAGATGTATGTGAATTTGCTCTTTTGCGAGCTGCCCCTACTACCACAGAGTCGGGTGGTAACTGCGAAGTAATAAACACTGGGTCTGTGGGTGGTGGTTTGTATTTCTTATCCACCCTTGGGGTGATGGCTCTTGATTTTACGGGCTCCTCAAAAATTTGTTTTGCGTGCCGTAACATCCCTGGTAGCATTGGGAGACATTGATATTGGCTATGTGTAGCCGAGAGGGTGTTAAATAAGAAATCATCCTCTATAGGATCGGAATGCAGTTGGACATTGTGGAAGTCTGCAGCCCTAGCCACCAGTTGCGAGTATGAGGTACTGTCCTCTGGCGGTGACGGCTTTGTGGGGTATGACTCGGGATCATTGTCCGGCACTGGGGTGTCATACAGGTCCCAAGCGTCTTGATCCTGATCGTCATGACTTATGGTAGTTTGCGCTGGTGAGTGCATTTGTGGCGGTGTTTGTGCCGGCGATGCCTGTGGAGGAGAGGGCGGAGGCATGACTTTTTTAACCACTTTGGCTTGTGGTTGTGTGTCATCCTTTGGAAGTCCGATCTTTCTTTTCCTCATGATTGGGGGAAGAGTTGATATCTTCCCTGTATCTTGCTGGATGCACAGTCTCTTTTGTGTGTAGTCCGATTCTACACTTTGGAGCTCTTGTCCAAATTTGTGCATTTGGCCACTTAGTCCTTGTTCCTCTGAGTAGGATGAAGGTGTGGTATTTTTCGGCGCCGAGAGAGAATCTTTTTTCGGTTTCGGCACCGACAGAATTTTTGTTCCTTTCGGCATGGATTCTCGGTGCCGATGTTTTTCGGTGCCGGTATCTTGTTTTTGTCTCTCGGAGCCGCTTTCTCGGCTCCGAGGTTGCTCCATGGCGGTCCCTCGACCGGAGTCGGGTGTCTTCGCTATGGGCGTGCCCTTTTTCGGCCCCTTCGACGGGTCGCCTGATTTATGGGTCGAGCCATGGCCTGTTGGCAGTGGCGTCCCCTGGGCTTTCGGTTTGTCGATGGATTTACTTTTCGACGTCTTACTCACAGTTTGTTGCTGTTGTTCGACGTCGGAGTCTCCGGATTCTGATTCCGGAACCGAGAATGTTTCCTCTTCGTCGTCGAAACGTTGTTTTGTCGACGTGGACGCCATTTGGTGACGCCTGGCTCTTCGGTCCCGGAGTGTTTTTCTGGACCGGAAGGCTCGACAGGCTTCACAGGTATCCTCCTTGTGCTCGGGGGACAAGCACAAGTTACAGACCAAGTGCTGATCTGTATAAGGATACTTACTGTGACATTTTGGGCAGAAACGAAACGGGGTCCGTTCCATCGGCTTCGATGTCGCACGCGGTCGGGCCGACCAGGCCCCGATGGGGGATCGAAACTGCCCCAAAGTCTTCCGATGATCGGTGTCGAAGTACCTAACTATCCCGATACCGAACGGAACAATACCGACGCTTTCTTCCGAGATTCTGACTAACTTTCCGAACCGAAACACGGAGCGAAAAGGAATACGTCCGAACCCGACAGCGGAAAAAAACAATCTAAGATGGAGTCGACGCCCATGCGCAATGGAGCCAAAGAGGGAGGAGTCCTTCGGTCCCGTGACCAAAAAGACTTCTTCGAAGAAAAACAACTTGTAATACTCCGAGCCCAACACCAGGCAGCGGACTGTGCCAAACATGTGTATCTGCAGCAACATATGCCATCGAACATATCTTTTCTTAGTTTATTTTAAGAACCACAGGTTCAAATTTTACATGTAATACTTCAAATGAAAGGTATTGCAGGTAAGTACTTTATGAACTTTGAATAATCACAATAGCATATATACTTTTCAAATAAATCACATATAGCTACTTTAAAACTAGACACTTTGTGCAATTTTCAACAGTTCCTGGGGGAAGTAAGTATTTGTTAGTTCTTGCAGGTAAGTAAACCACCTACGGGGTTCAAGTTTGGGTCCAAAGTAGCCCACCGTTGGGGGGTTCAGAGCAACCCCAAAGTTACCACACCAGCAGCTCAGGGCCGGTCAGGTGCAGAGGTTAAAGTGGTGCCCAAAACACATAGGCTTCAATGGAGAAGGGGGTGCCCCGGTTCCAGTCTGCCAGCAGTTAAGAACCCGCGTCTTCGGAGGGCAGACCAGGGGGGTTTTGTAGGGCACCGAGAGGGGGGAGGGGGGCACAAGGTAGCACAGAAAGTACACCCTCAGCAGCACAGGGGCGGCCGGGTGCAGTGTGCAAACACACATCAGGTTTCCAATGAAAATGAATGAGAGACCAAGGGGTCTCTTCAGCGATGCAGGCAGGCAGGCAAGGGGGGGGGGGGGGGGGGGGGGCACCACCTAGGCAAGGGAGAGGGCCTCCTGGGGGTCACTCCTGCACTGGAGTTTCGATCTTTCAGGTCCTGGGGGCTGCGGGTGCAGAGTCTTTTCAAGGCGTCGGGATCTGGGAGTCAGGCAGTCGCGGTCAGGGGGAGCCACGGGATTCCCTCTGCAGGCGTCGCTGTGGGGGCTCAGGGGGGGGCAATTCTGGCTACTCACGGTCTCGTAGTCGCCGGGGAGTCCTCCCTGAAGTATTGTTTCTCCACAAGTCGAGCCGGGGGCGTCGGGTGCAGAGTAGCAAGTCTCACGCTTCTGGCGGGAAACGCAGTTGTTTTAAAGTTGCTCCTTTGGAAACAAAGTTGCAGTCTTGGGTGAACAGGGCCGCTGTTCTCAGGAGTTTCTTGGTCCTTCTAGAGCAGGGCAGTCCTCTGAGGATTCAGAGGTCGCTGGTCCCTGGGGAGAGCGTCGCTGGAGCAGTTTCTTCAGGGGGGGGGGGGGGCTGAAGACAGGCCGGTAGAGCTGGGGCCAAAGCAGTTGGTGTCTGTCTTCTCTGCAGGGTTTTCCAGCTTAGCAGTCCTCTTCTTCTTAGGTTGCAGGAATCTGAGTTCCTAGGTTCAGGGGAGCCCCTAAATACAGAATTTAGGGGTGTGTTTAGGTCAGGGAGGGCAGTAGCCAATGGCTACTAGGCCTGAGGGTGGCTACACCCTCTTTGTGCCTCCTCCCAAGGGGAGGGGGTCACATTCCTATCCCTATTGGGGGGGTTCCTCCATCTGCAAGATGGAGGATTCCTAAAAGTCAGTCACTTCAGCTCAGGTTGCCTTAGGGGCTGTCCTGACTGGTCAGTGACTCCTCCTTGCTCTTCTCATTATCTCCACTAGCTGGAATGCCCTGTGGTGCTGTAACAAAGGGGATGAGCCTTTGAGGCTCACCGCCAGGTGTTACAGCTCCTGCAAGGGGGAGGTGATAAGCATCTCCACCCAGTGCAGGCTTTGTTACTAGCCACAGAGTGACAAAGGCACTCTCCCCGTGTGGCCAGCAACATGTCTCGAGTCAGCCTACACGGGTAGTTGGTTAAGGTTTCAGGGGGCACCGCTAAGGTGCCCTCTGGGGTGTATTTCACAATAAAATGTACACTGGCATCAGTGTGCATTTATTGTGCCGAGAAGTTTGATACCAAACTTCCCAGTTTTCAGTGTAGCCATTATGGTGCTGTGGAGTTCGTGTATGACAGACTCCCAGACCATATACTCTTATGGCTACCCTGCACTTACAATGTCTAAAGTTTTGCTTAGACACTGTAGGGGCACAGTACTCATGCACTTGTGCCCTCACCTATGGTATAGTGCACCCTGCCTTACGGCTGTAAGGCCTACTAGAGGGGTGACTTATCTATACCTGCATAGGCAGTGAGAGGTTGGCATGGCACCCTGAGGGGAGTGCCATGTCGACTTCCTCGTTTTGTCCTCACCAGCACACACAAGCTGGCAAGCAGTGTGTCTGTGCTGAGTGAGGGGTCCCTAGGGTGGCATAAGATATGCTGCAGCCCTTAGAGACCTTCCCTGGCATCAGGACCCTTGGAACCAGTTACAAGGGACTTACCTGGATGCCAGGGTGTGCCAATTGTGTAAACAAAAGTACAGGTTAGGGAAAGAACACTGGTGCTGGGGCCTGGTTAGCAGGCCTCAGCACACTTTCAAATCAAAACATAGCATCAGCAAAGGCAAAAAGTCAGGGGGTAACCATGCCAAGGAGGCATTTCCTTACACAACCCCCCCAAACGAAAGAGGATGAGACTAACCTTTCCCAAGAGAGTCTTCATTTTCTAAGTGGAAGAACCAGGAAAGGCCATCTGCATTGGCATGGGCAGTCCCAGGTCTGTGTTCCACTATAAAGTCCATTCCCTGTAGGGAGATGGACCACCTCAACAGTTTTGGATTTTCACCTTTCATTTGCATCAGCCATCTGAGAGGTCTGTGGTCAGTTTGAACTACAAAGTGAGTACCAAAGAGGTATGGTCTCAACTTCTTCAGGGACCAAACCACAGCAAAGGCCTCCCTCTCAATGGCACTCCAACGCTGCTCCCTGGGGAGTAACCTCCTGCTAATGAAAGCAACAGGCTGGTCAAGGCCATCATCGTTTGGGACAAAACTGCCCCATCCCATGTTCAGAGGCATCTGTCTGCACAATGAACTGCTTGGAGTAATCTGGAGCTTTTAGAACTGGTGCTGTGCACATTGCTTGTTTCAGGGTGTCAAAGGCCTGTTGGCATTCTACAGTCCAGTTTACCTTCTTGGGCATTTTCTTGGAGGTAAGTTATGTGAGGGCTGTCACTATGGATCCATATTCCTTCACAAACCTCCTGTAATACCCAGTCAAGCCAAGGAATGCCCTGACTTGAGTCTGGGTTTTTGGAGCTGCCCAGTCCAGAATAGTCTGGATCTTAGGCTGGAGTGGCTGAACTTGGCCTCCACCTACAAGGTGTCCCAAGTAAACCACAGTTCCCTGCCCTATCTGGCATTTGGATGCCTTGATAGAGAGGCCTGCTGATTGCAGAGGCTTCAAAACCTTCTTCAGGTGGACCAGGTGATCCTGCCAGCTGGAGCTAAAGAGAGCAATATCATCAAGATAAGCTGCACTAAAGGATTCCAAACCAGCAAGGACTTGATTCACCAACCTTTGGAAGGTGGCAGGGGCATTCTTTAAACCAAAGGGCATAACAGTAAACTGATAATGCCCATCAGGTGTGGAGAACGCTGTCTTTTCTTTTGTTCCAGGTGCCATTTTGATTTGCCAGTACCCTGCTGTTAAGTCAAAGGTACTTAAGAATTTGGCAGCACCAAATTTGTCAATCAGTTCATCAGCCCTTGGAATGGGATGGGCGTCTGTCTTGGTGACAGAATTAAGTCCTCTGTAGTCCACACAGAACCTCATCTCTCTCTTTCCATCTTTGGTGTGAGGTTTGGGGACTAAGACCACTGGGCTAGCCCAGGGGCTGTCAGAGTGCTCAATGACTCCCAATTCCAGCATCTTGTGGACTTCCACCTTGATGCTTTCCTTAACTTGGTCAGACTGAAAGGAAAATGTCACTTACCCAGTGTACATCTGTTCGTGGCATTAGTCGCTGCAGATGCACAGCATGTGTATCTGCAGCTACACATGCCACCGAACATGTTGTTTTTGACAGGCATGCGGTCTCCTGTGTCCACACCATGGGTACACAGGTGTGCCTGACCAGGGGTTAGGGAAAAGAGCTCAGCAAACTGTTGCAGGACCTTCCTACAGTCAGATTGCTGTTGGCTAGAGAGGGTGTCTGAATAGATCACTCCATCAACTGAGCCATCTTTAGGGTTTGATGAGAGGAGATCAGGGAGAGGTTCACTCTCAGCTTCCTTGTCCTCATCTGTTAACATCAACAGATTCACATCAGCCCTATCATGGAAGAGCTTAAGGCGGTTCACATGGATCACCCTCTTGGGGCTCCTGCTAGTGCCTAGGTCCACTGGGTAGGTGACCTGACTCTTCTTCTCTAGCACTGGGTAAGGGCCACTCCATTTGTCCTGAAGTGCCCTGGGAGCCACAGGCTCCAGAACCCAGACTTTCTGCCCTGGTTGAAATTCAACCATTGCAGCCTTTTGGTCATACCAAAACTTCTGGAGCTGTTGGCTGGCCTCAAGGTTTTTACTTGCCTTTTCCATGTACTCTGCAATCCTTGAGCGAAGGCCAAGTACATAGTCCACTATGTCTTGTTTAGGCTCATGAAGAGGTCTCTCCCAGCCTTCTTTCACAAGAGCTAGTGGTCCCCTTACAGGGTGGCCAAACAGAAGTTCAAAGGGTGAGAACCCTACTCCCCTGCCTTCTGAGGCACCTCTCTGTAAGCGAAAAACAGACATGGCAAGAGGACATCCCATCTCCTTTTGAGTTTTTCAGGGAGCCCCATGATCATGCCTTTTAATGTCTTGTTGAATCTTTCAACAAGGCCATTAGTTTGTGGATGATATGGTGTAGTGAATTTATAAGTCACTCCACACTCATTCCACATGTGTTTCAGGTATGCTGACATGAAGTTGGTACCTCTGTCAGATACCACCTCCTTAGGGAAACCCACTCTTGTAAAAATACCAATGAGGGCCGTGGCTACTGCAGGGGCAGTAGTCGACCTAAGGAGAATAGCTTCAGGGTATCTAGTAGCATGATCCACTACTACTAGTATGTACATGTTCCCTGAGGCTGTGGGAGGTTCAAGTGGACCCACTATGTCCACACCCACTCTTTCAAAGGGGACCCCCACCACTGGAAGTAGAATGAGGGGGGCCTTTGGGTGTCCACCTGTCTTACCACTGGCTTGACAGGTGGTACAGGAGACACAAAACTCCTTGACCTTCTGGGACATGTTGGGCCAGTAGAAGTGGTTGACTAGTCTCTCCCACGTCATGGTTTGTCCCAAATGCCCAGTGTAAAGAAATGGCTCCCTGTTGCAGTTACCCCCCACTTTTTGCCTGATACTGATGCTGACTTGACTGAGAAATGTGCTGGGACCCTGCTAACCAGGCCCCAGCACCAGTGTTCTTTCACCTAAAATGTACCATTGTTTCCACAATTGGCACACCCTGGCATCCAGATAAGTCCCTTGTAACTGGTACCTCTGGTACCAAGGGCCCTGATGCCAGGGAAGGTCTCTAAGGGCTGCAGCATGCATTATGCCACCCCAGAAACCCCTCACTCAGCACAGACCCACTGCTAACCAGCTTGTGTGTGCTAGTGAGAACAAAATGAGTAAGTCGACATGGCACTCCCCTCAGGGTGCCATGCCAGCCTCTCACTGCCTATGCAGTATAGGTAAGACACCCCTCTAGCAGGCCTTACAGCCCTAAGGCAGGGTGCACTATACCATAGGTGAGGGTACCAGTGCATGAGCACTGTGCCCCTACAGTGTCTAAGCAAAACCTTAGACATTGTAAGTGCAGGGTAGCCATAAGAGTATATGGTCTGGGAGTCTGTTTTACACGAACTCCACAGCACCATAATGGCTACACTGAAAACTGGGAAGTTTGGTATCAAACTTCTCAGCACAATAAATGCACACTGATGCCAGTGTACATTGTATTGCAAAATACACCCCAGAGGGCACCTTAGAGGTGCCCCCTGAAACTTAACCGACTGTCTGTGTAGGCTGACTAGTTCCAGCAGCCTGCCACACTAGAGACATGTTGCTGGCCCCAAGGAGAGAGTGCCTTTGTCACTCTGAGGCCAGTAACAAAGCCTGCACTGGGTGGAGATGCTAACACCTCCCCCAGGCAGGAGCTGTAACACCTGGCGGTGAGCCTCAAAGGCTCACCCCTTTGTCACAGCCCAGCAGGGCACTCCAGCTTAGTGGAGTTGCCCGCCCCCTCCGGCCACGGCCCCCACTTTTGGCGGCAAGGCTGGAGGGAACAAAGAAAGCAACAAGGAGGAGTCACTGGCCAGTCAGGACAGCCCCTAAGGTGTCCTGAGCTGAGGTGACTAACTTTTAGAAATCCTCCATCTTGCAGATGGAGGATTCCCCCACTAGGATTAGGGATGTGACCCCCTCCCCTTGGGAGGAGGCACAAAGAGGGTGTACCCACCCTCAGGGCTAGTAGCCATTGGCTACTAACCCCCCAGACCTAAACACGCCCTTAAATTTAGTATTTAAGGGCTCTCCCTGAACCTAGAAATTAGATTCCTGCAACAACAAGAAGAAGGACTGCCTAGCTGAAAACCCCTGCAGAGGAAGACCAGAAGACAACAACTGCCTTGGCTCCAGAAACTCACCGGCCTGTCTCCTGCCTTCCAAAGAACCCTGCTCCAGCGACGCCTTCCAAAGGGACCAGCGACCTCTGAATCCTCTGAGGACTGCCCTGCTTCGACGACGACAAGAAACTCCCGAGGACAGCGGACCTGCTCCAAAAAGACTGCAACTTTGTTTCAAGAAGCAGCTTTAAAGAACCCTGCAACTCCCCGCAAGAAGCGTGAGACTTGCAACACTGCACCCGGCGATCCCGACTCGGCTGGTGGAGAACCAACACCTCAGGGAGGACCCCCGGACTACTCTACGACTGTGAGTACCAAAACCTGTCCCCCCTGAGCCCCCACAGCGCCGCCTGCAGAGGGAATCCCGAGGCTTCCCCTGACCGCGACTCTCTGAAACTTAAGTCCCGACGCCTGGAAAAGACCCTGCACCCGCAGCCCCCAGGACCTGAAGGACCGGACTTTCACTGCAGAAGTGACCCCCAGGAGTCCCTCTCCCTTGCCCAAGTGGAGGTTTCCCCGAGGAAGCCCCCCCTTGCCTGCCTGCAGCGCTGAAGAGATCCCTTGATCTCTCATTGACTTACATTGCGAACCCGACGCTTGTTCTAACACTGCACCCGGCCGCCCCTGCGCCGCTGAGGGTGAAATTTCTGTGTGGGCTTGTGTCCCCCCCGGTGCCCTACAAAACCCCCCTGGTCTGCCCTCCGAAGACGCGGGTACTTACCTGCAAGCAGACCGGAACCGGGGCACCCCCTTCTCTCCATTGAAGCCTATGCGTTTTGGGCACCACTTTGAACTCTGCACCTGACCGGCCCTGAGCTGCTGGTGTGGTAACTTTGGGGTTGCTCTGAACCCCCAACGGTGGGCTACCTTGGACCAAGAACTGAACCCTGTAAGTGTCTTACTTATCTGGTAAAACTAACAAAAACTTACCTCCCCCAGGAACTGTGAAAATTGCACTAAGTGTCCACTTTTGAAATAGCTATTTGTGAATAACTTGAAAAGTATACATGCAATTGAAATGATTCAAAGTTCCTAATGTACTTACCTGCAATACCTTTCAAACAAGATATTACATGTTAAATTTGAACCTGTGGTTCTTAAAATAAACTAAGAAAAGATATTTTTCTATAACAAAACCTATTGGCTGGATTTGTCTCTGAGTGTGTGTACCTCATTTATTGTCTATGTGTATGTACAACAAATGCTTAACACTACTCCTTGGATAAGCCTACTGCTCGACCACACTACCACAAAATAGAGCATTAGTATTATCTATTTTTACCACTATTTTACCTCTAAGGGGAACCCTTGGACTCTGTGCATGCCATTCCCTACTTTGAAATAGCACATACAGAGCCAACTTCCTACACCCAGCAAGAGGACTATCATAGGCTAAGGTCAGTATGAACTCTCTGAACTCCTGAGGCACTACCACTCTCCTAGTGGCACCAGGTTTGGGATCTCTTGCCTCAGTGTACAGGAGTCCATCTTCCCAATAGACCCTATGTGTTCCAGTTTTCTTGCCATTGGACTCTTCAGCAGCTTGCTGCCTAAGGCCTTCAAGAGAGGGGCAGGTTTCTTGTCCCTTACACAACTGCTCCCTTGAGGGTCCCCCTGGGCCTAAGACTTCAACCTGATAAGGTTCTAACTCTAGAGGCTCAGTTCCCTCAGAGGGCAGAACTTCTTCCTGAGAAGAGAGGTTCTCTTTTTGGTGTTGTGTTGCAGCTGGTTTCCCAGTTGTCTTTCCTTTTCTCTTGGTAGGCTGGGCCCTTTTTCCAGGCTCCAGCTCTACTTTTTCACCCTGAGCCTTGCACTGTGCCCTTGTCTTGACACACACCAGTTCAGGGATACCCAGCATGGCTGCATGGGTTTTCAGTTCTACCTAAGCCCCTGCTGAGGACTCCAGGTCATTTCCAAGCAAACAGTCTACTGGGATATTTGAGGAGACCACCACCTGTTTCAGGCCATTGACCCCTCCCCACTCTAAAGTTACCATAGCCATGGGATGTACTTTAGTCTGATTGTCAGCGTTGGTGACTGGATAAGTTTGTCCAGCCAGGTATTGACCAGGGGAAACCAGTTTCTCTGTCACCATAGTGACACTGGCACCTGTATCCCTCAGGCCTTCTACACTTGTCCCATTAATTAAGAGCTGCTGCCTGTATTTTTGCATGTTAGGAGGCCAGGCAGCCAGTGTGGCTAAATCCACCCCACCCTCAGAGACTAATATAGCTTCAGTGTGACACCTGATTTGCTCTGGGCACACTGTTGATCCCACTTGGAGACTAGCCATTCCAGTGTTAGCTGGAGTGGAGTTAGAAGTGGTACTTTTCTTGGGACAGGCCTTGTCTCCAGTTTGGTGTCCAGGCTGATTACAGCTACGACACCAGGCCTTTTTGGGATCAAAGTTTTTACACTTGTACCCAAAATTGTTTTGTGAAGAGGCTCTGGGCCCACCCTCCTGTGCAGGTTTTTGGGGGCCTGAAGAAGACTCTTTACTATTTTTGTATGTCTCAACACTCTTCCCCTGGGAGGCTTTGTGACCCCTTTCTTTTGGTCACCCCCTGTGGAAGTCTTGGTCACCCTAGTCTTGACCCAATGGACCGCCTTCTTTCCCAATTCTTGGGGAGAAATTGGTCCTAGGTCTACCAGATGATGATGCAGTTTATCATTTGAACAATTACTCAATAGGTGTTCTTTCACAAATAAATTGTACAGCCCATCATAATTACTTACACCACTGCCTTGAATCCAACCATCTAGTGTTTTTACTGAGTAGTCTACAAAGTCAACCCAGGTCTGGCTCGAGGATTTTTGAGCCCCCCTGAATCTAATTCTATAGTTCTCAGTGGAGAATCCAAAGCCCTCAATCAGGGTTCCCTTCATGAGGTCATAAGATTCTGCATCTTTTCCAGAGAGTGTGAGGAATCTATCCCTACACTTTCCAGTGAACATTTCCCAAAGGTGAGCACCCCAGTGAGAGCTGTTTACTTTTCTGGTTGCACAAGCCCTCTCAAAAGCTGTGAACCATTTGGTGATGTCATCACCATCTTCATATTTAGTTACAATCCCTTTAGGGATTTTCAACATGTCAGGAGAATCTCTGACCCTATTTAAGTTGCTGCCACCATGGATGGGACCAAAACCCATCTCTTGTCTTTCCCTTTCTATGGCTAGGAGCTGTCTCTCCAAAGGCAATCTTTTGGCCATCCTGGCTAACAGAAGGTCATCTTCACTGAGGCTATCCTCAGTGATTCCAGACGTGCTGGCCCCTCCTGTGAGGGAAGCAGCATCTCTGACTATCACAGTTGGAATCAGGGATTGAGGGTCCCTGGGTTCCCTAGTTAGGACTGGAAGGTGGGAATTCTCCTCCAAGAAACTAACATCATTCTCTGGGGTGTCATCCTCAGAGGGGTTGGCTTTTTCGAACTCTGCCAAAAGCTCCTGGAGCTGTTGTTTGGAGGGTCTTAAGCCAATTGGGATTGTCTTTATTTTGCAGAGAGACCTTAGCTCCCTCATCTTAAGATGGAGGTAAGGTGTGAGGTCGAGTTCCACCACATTCTCTTCTGCACCAGGCATTATGTTTCTAAAAGTTGGAATACTTTTTAGGAATCTAAAACTAGTTCTAGAACCTAATTCAAACTTTCACAAAACTTTTAAACTCTAAAAGAAATGCTAACAGGGACTAACACAAGGCCCTAGCAGGACTTACAAATTTAGAAAATAGCTCAAATTGCAAAAATCAATTTCTAATGACAATTTTTGGAATTTGTTGCGTGATCAGGTATTGGCTGAGTAGTCCAGCAAATGCAAAGTCTTGTACCCCACCACTGATCCACCAATGTAGGAAGTTGGCTCTGTATGCACTATTTCAAAGTAAGGAATAGTATGCACAGAGTCCAAGGGTTCCCCTTAGAGGTAAGATAGTGGCAAAAAGAGATAATATTAATGCTCTATTTTGTGGTAGTGTGGTCGAGCAGTAGGCTTATCAAAGGAGTAGTGTGAAGCATTTGTTGTACATACACAGGCAATAAATGAGGAACACATACACAGACAATTCCAGGCCAATAGGTTTTTGTATAGAAAAATATATTTTCTTAGTTTATTTTAAGAACCACAGGTTCAAATTTTACATGTAATACTTCAAATGAAAGGTATTGCAGGTAAGTACTTTAGGAACTTTGAATAATCACAATAGCATATATACTTTTCAAATAAATCACATACAGCTATTTTAAAACTAGACACTTAGTGCAATTTTCAACAGTTCCTGGGGGAGGTAAGTATTTGTTAGTTCTTGCAGGTAAGTAAACCACCTACGGGGTTCAAGTTTGGGTCCAAAGTAGCCCACCGTTGGGGGTTCAGAGCAATCCCAAAGTTACCACACCAGCAGCTCAGGGCCGATCAGGTGCAGAGGTCAAAGTGGTGCCCAAAACACATAGGCTTCAATGGAGAAGGGGATGCCCCGGTTCCAGTCTGCCAGCAGGTATGTACCCGCGTCTTCGGAGGGCAGACCAGGGGGGTTTTGTAGGGCACCGGGGGGGACACAAGTTAGCACAGAAAGCCTCTCATGGCATGGTTACCCCCTAACTTTTTTGCCTTTTGTTGATGCTAGTTACGATTTAAAGTGTGCTGGGACCCTGCTAACCAGGACCCTGCACCAGTGTTCTTTCCCTAAACTGTACCTTTGTCTCCACAATTGGCACAGCCCTGGTACACAGATAAGTCCCTTGTAAATGGTACCAGTAGTACCAAGGGCCCTGTGGCCAGGGAAGGTCTTTAAGGGCTGCAGCATGTATTATGCCACCCTTAAGACCCTTCACTCAGCACATGCTTATTCAGAGGGACATTTCAGCACCTTCACTGCAGCGCTTACCTGAATAGTTCTGCTGCTGTAGTGGGCCTTTGTTTTGAGGGTGGTTTGGTTACCCTTCCTGGGGGTGGTCCTGCAGTCACTATGGCCAAACATCCGTGTCCAGAGTGAGTCAGTGTTCGCCCTACGGTGAAATGTCTGCAAGTCCTCAAATGGAGGAACAGCTCCCTCGTTTGAAATGGAAACACTACGCACTGACTACAAAAAGCAGCCCCCCCACAAGGTCTGAGTCTATTTCATCACTACCAAGGCCATTATGGTGGTGTTGGCATGAGTGGTGCTTGTTCTTTACATCTGCAAGACATTGGTGGGCATCAGTGCATACTTCAATGAAGCACTACTGCCTTGATAACCAGGTCAGGTGGGAAGACTACACTGCCCTCTTGGTGCTAGTGGACTTTGATTTATGTCCACTGACTCTCTGCCTTTTGTGCAGAATTCTCGTAATTTGCTTATCCATAATGCCAAACTGTAGGAAGTTGGCTCTGTATATACTATCTCAAAGTGAGAGATAGTGTGCACAGAGTCCAAGGGTTCCCCTTAGAGGTTGATAATGGCAAAATTAGATAATACCATTGCTCTATTTTGTGGTAGTGTGGTTGAGCAATAGGCTTATCAGAGGGTAGTGTTAAGCATTTGTTGTACACACACACACACACACACACACAGGCAATAAATGAGGACCACACACCCTAAGACTTCACTCAAGGCCAGTAGGTTTTTATATAAAAAAATATTTTTTTGTAATTCATTTTTTAGACCCAAAAGATTGAAATTTGAGGTAAGTACATAAAATGTAAGGTACGCTACACAGGTAAGTATAGAACTTTGATTTAAAACAGTAGTACACACAATTTGGATTAAAATGGCAAATAGCTATTTTAAAAGTGGACACAGTGCAAAAATAAACAGTTCCTGGGGGAGGTAAGTATTGGTTAGTTTTTCAGCTAAGTGACCAGGGAGGGTTTGTAGAGCACCCTCAGCGGCTAAGGGACGGCCTGGTGCAGTGTGCAAAGTAGGCATCAGGTTTGCTGTTCAAAGCAATGGAGGGAGCCGGGGGTCACTCTGGTGATGCAAGAAGGGCCCAGGGGGGCTTCTAGGCCCAGCCTCCGACTGGGCTAGGATGAGGGCCGGCTGCTGGTCACTCCTACACTGGTAGGTGGTTCCTCTCTCCTGGGGGCTGCAGGTGCAGTGCTTGGTCCAGGCGTCAGGTTCATTTGTTACCAGGCAATCTCGGTCAGGGGAGCCTCTATGTAGGTGTTGCCATGGGGGTGAGTGGGGGGGGTCGACTCAGGGTGTCCACATCGTTGGAGTCACCTGGGAGTCCTCTGCGGTGTTGGTTGTCCTGAACGCGAGGTGGGGGCGTCTGGTGCAGTGTGTGAAGAATCACACTTCTGGCGGGAAGTGAGAGTCTCTTTAAAGTTGCTTCTTTGTTGCAATTTTGTTGCTGTTTCTGGACAGAGCCGCTGTCCTCAGGAGGTTCCTGGTCCTTCAGTGCAGGCCAGTCCTCAGAGGCCGCTGGTCGCGCTGGATGCGTCGCTTTGCAGGTTCTTTGAGTCTGGAGACAGGCCAGTAGGGTTGGGGCCAAGTCAGTTGTCATCTCTGCAGGACTTTCAGGTCAGCAGTCCTTTCTTCAGGTTGCAGGAATCTGATTTCCTGGGTTCAGGGTCGCCCCCAAGTACTCAATTTAGGGGTGTGTTTAGGTCTGGGGGGCAGTAGCCAATGGCTACAGTCCTAGAGGGTGGCTACACCCTCTGTGCCTCCTCCCTGTGGGAAGGGGGGCACATCCTTATTCCTGTTGGGGGAATCCTCCAAAAGAAGATGGAGGATTTCCTAAGGCAGGGGGTCACCTCAGCTCAGGACACCTTAGGGGCTGTCCTGACTGGAGGGTGACTACTCTTGTTTTTTTTTTCATTATCTCCTCTGGACTTGCTGCCAAAAGTGGGGGCTGTGTCGAGGGGGCGGGCATCTCCACTAGCTAGAGTGCCCTGGGGCATTGTAACACGAAGCCTGAGCCTTTGAGGCTCACTGATAGGTGTTACAGTTCCTGCAGGGGGGAGGTGTGAAGCAACTCCACCCAGTGCAGGCTTTGTCTCTGGCCTCAGAGCACAAAGGCTCTCACCCCAGGGGGTCAGAAACTCGTCTCAGTGGCAGGCTGGCGCAGGTAAAATACAGGGGGCATCCCCAAGATGCTCTCTGTGTGCATTTTTTAATAAATCCAGCACTGGCAACAGTGTGGGTTTATTATTCTGAGAAGTTTGATACCAAACTTCCCTGTATTCAGTGTAGCTATTATGGAGCTGTGGAGTTTGTTTTGACAAACTCCCAGACCATATACGTAATATGGCCACACTGTACTTACAATGTCTAAGAACAGACTTCGACACTGTAGGGGCATGTTGCTCATGCAGCTATGCCCTCACCTGTGGTCTAGTGCACCCTGCCTTAGGGCTGTAAGGCCTGCTAGGGTGTGGGCATGGCACTCTGAGGGGACTGCCATGTCGGCGTAGTCATTTTCTCCCCACCAGCACACACAAGCTGAGAGGCAGTGTGCATGTGCTGAGTGAGGGGTCCCCAGGGTGGCATAAGACATGCTGCAGCCCTTAGAGACCTTCCCTGGCATCAGGGGTACCAGTTACAAGGGACTTACCTGAGTGCCAGGGTTGTGCCAATTGTGGAGACAAAGGTACAGTTTAGGGAAAGAACACTGGTGCTGGGGCCTGGTTAACAGAGTCCCAGCACACTTTCAAATCATAACTTAGCATCAGCAAAGGCAAAATGTTCGGGGGTAACCATGCCAAGGAGGCATTTCCTTACAGATGGTGTATGGCATTCGCACAGAAAGTGCCTGCAGTTCACGTACATGATGAGCGGATTGTACAGACTGACATCATACAGCAAACGGACCAAACACCAAATGGTGGTTGACGCTGCCCAAAAGGGAAAGAAAAAAATACAATGTTACTCACCCAGTAGACATCTGTTCGTGGCATGTAGTGCTGCAGATTCACATGCTTTGGATAAGGCAGCTATCTAGTGTTGGGCTCAGAGTGCTAACAGTTCTTCTTCGAAAAAGGTTTTTGAGTTACAACTATCGGTGATAGTGCGCATGGACATCAAGTCTTTTGTTAAGATTGTTTTCAGCAGGAGGGTGAAGTAAAGAGTATAGAAAAGAAGATGTCCATGCAATGTGGAAAATGTCACTTACCCAGTGAAAGAAAACAATCTAACAACAGAGTTGATGCCCATGCGCAGTATGACCGAGAGGAGGAGACACTCTATCCCGTGACTTGAGGAAAAAAAAAAAAAGGTTTCTTCGAAGAAAAAGGATAAGTTACTTACCTGTAAATCCTAGTTCTCTTCCAGGGGTATCCTCATCAAAGTCATAAACATTGAATATTCCCGCCCTTGTGCGGGGACCCCGGAGCATATATAAAATATATACACATTATACATGTGTAACAAACAGTCATGCAGGCTATCATGTTAAAAACAGGCTAAAATGCTTTATTTCTATGAAGTTTTTTTTTTTTTTTTTTTTTTTAAATACTACAATAGAGCATAAATAAGTACCCAAGCTCCTAAAACTAGGCTTGGGGAAGTAAGAAGTAGCAAACTCTAGTGAAAAAATAGAGAAAACTGCATTGAAAAACAATGAAGCATTCTTAGCCAATAGGCTGCATGCAGGTTAACACAGGAGAACCATAAAAACTTTGGCACTGTGCCTTTAAGACCCTGAGCACCTCCAGTATCCCACCATGCCTCAGGGGTGAAGGAAAGGTGACAGTTGGTTCACAGTTAGGTCAGTTCTTTTTACGGTGACAATTTGTATAATTGAATCAAAATACTGTCTGTCCTGCACTTCCAGTAGACGTGTGTCCGGGGAGGAGGGTGGGTTGTTTATGACTTTGATGAGGATACCCCTGGAAGAGAACTAGGATTTACAGGTAAGTAACTTATCCTTCTCTTCCAGGGGATCCTCATCAATAGTCATAAACATTGAATAGATTAGCAAGCCCATCCCTAAACCCAGCGGACTGTCCGATAGAAGTGCAGGAATAGACATGACTTACGCAAATAAATTCCTTAGAGAGGCCTGCCCCACTTGGGCATCCGCTCTTGCATCTGAGTCTAAACAATAATGTCTTGTAAAAGTATGTACAGACTTCCATGTAGCAGCCTTACAAATCTCAGATATAGGAACATTGTTCAGGAGAGCAGCTGTAGCCGCTTTTCCCCTTGTGGAATGCGCTCTAGGCCGGGCTAGCAATTGTTTATTAGCTAGCTGGTAAGTATTAACAATACAAGAGACTATCCATCTTGATATTGTTCGCTTAGATGCTGCTTCTCCTGTCCTTAAATGACCATAGTTCACAAACAAGCGGTTAGAATTTCTAATCGATTTTGTCTTGTCCAGATAAAATTTCAGCACTCTTTTCAAGTCTAATGAGTGCAATGCTTTCTCAGCCGGAGTTTCCGGATCGGGAAAGAACGTCGGTAAAGTTATGGTCTGATTAATATGGAATTCTGACACCACCTTCGGAAGGAAAGATGGGTGAGTTCGCAGAACTACTCTATTGTCATGAAAAACCGTGTACGGTTCTTTTGCAGACAAGGCCTGGATCTCACTGACCCTCCTCGCTGAAGTAATGGCCACCAGAAAAGCCGTTTTCCACGTAAGGTGTTGTAAGGAAGCCTTATGGATAGGCTCGAAAGGAGGGCCCATAAGTTTTGCTAGGACTATGTTCAATTCCCACGGAGGAGAAGGCCTCCGAATTGGCGGAAAAACTTTCTTCAAACCTTCTAAGAAATCCTTGACTACAGGTTTCGTAAAGAAGGATTCCTGAGAAGGTGACTTGCGATAGGCAGTAATAGCAGACAAATGTACCTTAATAGATGATACCTGCAGACCGGAATTCGCTAGGTGAAGCAAATAGGACAGTATGACGTCCTCCTGCGCCCGTATGGGATTATGGCCTTGCTGACAGCACCATATGTAGAATCTCTTCCACTTAAAAGCGTAGGAACGCCGCGTGGAAGGCCGTTTGGACTCTTTCAAAATGTTCATGCACTCCTGCGAGAGACCTAGGTGCCCATACTGCAGGAATTCAGGAGCCATGCTGTTAAGCTCAGAGAGGGTAGGTTGGGATGCAGAATCCTGCCCTCCATTCTGCTCAGAAGATCCGGTCTGCACGGCAACCTCCTGTGAGGTTTTTCCGACAGGTTGAGGAGATCCGTGTACCAGAATTGCCGAGGCCATTGTGGCGCTATAAGAATCATTCTGGTCCTGGATCCGTAAAGTTTGCCGATCACTGCCGGAATGAGGGGAATCGGAGGAAAAGCGTAAAGAAATGTCCCTGACCAGTCGATCAACAGGGCATTCCCTCGAGATCCTGGACGGTAGAACCTGGATGCGAAGTCTGGGCATTTCCTGTTTACATCGTCTGCGAAGAGGTCCAGTTGAGGCCGACCCCATTGCGCGAAGATGTATTCTGCGACTTCGTCGTGCAGGACCCAATCGTGAACGTCCTCCAGGTGTCTGCTTAGAAAGTCTGCTTCTACGTTCTGCTGACCTGGCAGGTGAACTGCTGTGATTGACATTCCTCTGGCCAGGAGCCAATGCCATATCGCTTGGGACTCTCGTGAAAGGGGTAGGGATCTCGTTCCCCCTTGTTTGTTCAAGTAATACATCGTGGTTGTATTGTCCGTCTGTATCAATAGAGTTTTCCCCTGAATTAGCGGTGTGAAAGACTTGAGAGCCAGATGGACCGCTCTGAGTTCTAGCAGATTGATGTGGTACTGCTTCTCCTTGTCTGACCACAGACCCTGCGCTTGAAAAGGACCCAGATGAGCCCCCCATCCCTGAAGAGACGCATCCGTTACCAGAGTGTCGGATGGAAGTACCTGGTGAAACGGAGCGCCCACTGATAGGTGAGGTCTGTGCATCCACCATCTCAATGACTGCAGTGCTACCTCCGGTAGCTGCATTGTGTCTTCCCAGCGACCTGTTCTTTGGCTCCAATTGGCCTCCAATGCCTCTTGGAGGGGTCTCATGTGGAGTCTGGCATTTGGGACAATAAAGATGCACGATGCCATGGAGCCCAGTAGTGATGTCACTTGACGTGCCGTAGGTGCGCTGGCTCTCAACAGGTCCTGGCACTTCATGTTTATTGAGGACAGTCGTTCCTCCGAAGGGTACACTTTTTGTAGTTTTGTGTTTATGATAGCTCCTAGGTAGTGAAGACTCTGCGTTGGAGTCAAGGTTGACTTCTGGTAATTGACCTGAAGACCTAGAGCTTCGCAAACTCCTAGTACAATGTCCCGATGGCTTCTCGCCTGCTCCGGAGAAGAAGCCTTTAGTAGCCAGTCGTCTAGGTATGGATATATGTATATCCTTTGTCTTCGTAGATGCGCTGCCACCACTGCCATACATTTCGAGAAAACTCTTGGAGCAGATTTCAGGCCAAAGGGTAGAACCCTGAACTGGTAATGCTGTAACGCTACTCGAAAGCGCAGGAATTTTCGATGCTTTGGAGCTATTGGGATGTGGAAATACGCATCCTGCAGGTCGATGGAGCACATCCAGTCTCCCTGATGCAGTTGAGGGAAAATTTGATGAAGCGCTAGCATTCTGAACTTCTGTTTTCTTATGTATTTGTTCAGCAGTCTTAGATCCAGGATTGGCCTGAAAACTCCCTGTTGACCCTTCTTTGTTACTAGAAAGTAACGGGAGTAGACCCCCTTTCCTCTGTGGGCAGGTGGAACCCTTTCTATGGCATTCTTTCTTAGGAGGGCGAGAGCCTCCTTGCGTAGCAAGGTGAGATGAGCCGGATTGTGTTTGGTTGGTGGCAAGTGTGGTGGAGGCTGCTTGAAAAGAAGAGAATAGCCATGTTCGACAATATTGAGCACCCATTTGTCTCTTGTGATAGAGTGCCACTCGTGAAGATGAGCAATAATACTTCCCCCCACCGGAGTGGTGTACAGTGTCGAGGGAAGCGAGACTTCATTGTTTAGTGGGTGCTTTTGGAGTGGACTGTTGAGGTCTGCTTGACCCTCGCTCCCTTGTGTTTCTTCGCTGAAACAGAGGGCGCCCCTGTCGTTGCTGAGACCTTTGCGACCAATGAGGGGTTTGAACCCTCTGTTGGAAAGGGCGTCTATCGTACGGTCTGTACCTCCGCCTGAAATCTTTCCTTCTTTCGAGGCCTACCGCCTTCATGGTATCCACCTCGGTCTTCATGCGGGCCATCTCTTCGTCTGCATGGGCACCGAATAGAGAATTCCCGGCAAATGGGAGATTCAGGATACGTTGTTGTGCCTCCTGTTTCAAGCCAGTGAGCCTCAGCCAGGAAGATCTCCTCGCACAGATACCATGTGCGTACCCATGAGCCGCCAAATCCGCCCCATCCGCTGCCGCGCTGATAACTTGGTTAGATACCAGGCATCCTTCCTGTAGAATCTCTTGGAAATCTTGCCTGTCTTCTCTGGGCAGTTTTTCCGTAAATCTACTGAGGGAATCCCACAGAGAACGATCGTACCTGCCCAGGAGCGCAGACGCACTAGAGACCTTCATTGCTGAAGCCGCTGTCCCGCACATCTTTCTTCCCAGAGAGTCTAAATGCCTGCTCTCTTTATCCGGGGGTACTGTGGATGAAGATGCCACCGAGTGGGTCTTTCGGGCGGCAGCTATGATCACTGAGTCAGGTGGCGGATCCTTCCTAAGGAATAAAGGGTCTTGCTCTGGAGCCTTGTACTTTTTAAGAATCCGAGCCGGGGCAGACTTAAGCGAGGCTGGGGCCAGAAAAGTGTCCATGGTCGGCTGCAACAAACCAGGCACTAGAGGCAGCAACTTTTTCGACGCTGACCTCGGTTGTAGTGTCTCAAATATGATTGATGAGGAGGTAGATGGTTCTGGAACCTCTATATTGAGTTTCTGTGCTCCTCTTAGTAACACCTCGTTGAAAGTGTTTATGTCATCCACTGGTGAGACTCTAGCAGGTGGTGAATCTGTAAGAGTAGGTGAGTAACGCCTGACAGAAGAACTTGATGAAGACCAAGAGGGTGATCTTCTTGAGCGCGACCTGGATCTCCGTTGAGAGCGAGATCTGCTGCGGGACGCTGTAGCCGAGCGCCTAGTCCTCGCGGTCGGCTGTCGAGGAGCTGAACGAGCCCGTTCTGCCCCGGCTGTCGGCGATGGCGTTCTTGGCGGGGAGGCAGTGGGTGAATACATTCGCGAATATTGCGAATCTGGGGAGGCCGCTGGTCTGTTGAGGCTCTCCAGCCATCTCGGAGATAGGTTGATAGGCGAGACATGCCCAGGAGATGCTCTTGACCGAGAAGAGTCGCTCTGTATGGAGACCACTGGAGACTGAACCTTGTCTGGCGAGGGGCGATGTTCTGCTCCCTGTTGGACAGGTAAGACCTGCTTCGACGTCGATGGCTGTTTCGACGTCGAAGGACGCCCAGTCGGTTGGTCCTGCCTCGACGTTGATTGCCTCGACGTTGAGTGCCTTGACGTCGAACGGCGTTCCTTGGACCTCGACCTGCTCGCCGTCGTGTGCCTCGACGTGGAGCGATGGGAGGTTGACGGCGGATGTTTGCCGTGCCGTCGTGGAGATCTCGACGTCGTGTGTCCTGACGTCGGGGGGCGCACAGCCTTTGACGGCGACCGGGCATGCCGGCGGTGGCTCGACGTCGATCGGCGGGCTGCCGTCGACGGAGACCTGCCCCTACTCTGAAGTTCCCTCGACGCCGTTCCCTTCGACGTCGGGTGCGTCGCCGTCGACGCCGATCTATGCCGGTGGGACAGTGGTAGCGACGACGTCGACGGTGAACAAGCAGGTATTTTCCTACCTGTCGACGTCGACCGGGCCATTCTCTCCTGAGAATGGCCTTCTGGATGCCTGGGGAGCGAGGAGGACGATGTTCTTTTCCTCTCCTGAAGCCCATGAAGTCGGATCTTCTCTCTGTCTTTTAGAGTCCTCCTAGACATGTTCTTACAGTACTGACAAGTGTCAGGGCAGTGACTCTGAGGCAGGCACACTATGCACAGAGAGTGGGGATCTGACTGGGCCTTCTTCTTCCCACAAGCAGGGCATTTGACAAAAAGAGAAGGCATTTTTCTGTCAGAAAAAACCTTCCCAGCTCAGACAAAGATGTTATTTGTCGAGTGAAAAATGAAAAACGCTTTTTTTAAAGAATTTTTCTGAGGAAAACTCAGAAAAACTGAGAGCTCAATGCTCCAGGATCCTCTCAGAAGGAGCCGGAAAAAAGAACTGGCCTAACTGTGAACCAACTGTCACCTTTCCTTCACCCCTGAGGCATGGTGGGATACTGGAGGTGCTCAGGGTCTTAAAGGCACAGTGCCAAAGTTTTTATGGTTCTCCTGTGTTAACCTGCATGCAGCCTATTGGCTAAGAATGCTTCATTGTTTTTCAATGCAGTTTTCTCTATTTTTTCACTAGAGTTTGCTACTTCTTACTTCCCCAAGCCTAGTTTTAGGAGCTTGGGTACTTATTTATGCTCTATTGTAGTATTTAAAAAAAAAAAAAAAAAAAAAACTTCATAGAAATAAAGCATTTTAGCCTGTTTTTAACATGATAGCCTGCATGACTGTTTGTTACACATGTATAATGTGTATATATTTTATATATGCTCCGGGGTCCCCGCACAAGGGCGGGAATATTCAATGTTTATGACTTTGATGAGGATCCCCTGGAAGAGAACAACTTGTAACACTCCGAGCCCATCGCTAGATGGCAGAATAATGCATATCATGTGTATCTGCAGCTAAACATGCCATCGAACATATTTTTACAAATTAACTACTATAACGGCCACAGGCTTCCGGGGAGGGAGGGTGCATGAGAATCTGCAGCACTACATGCCACGCACAGATGTCTAATGGGTAAGTAACATTTTCCGTTCAATGGCATGTGTAGTTGCAGATACACCTGCTTTGCATAGGCTGTAAAGCAGTCCCCTCCCAAAAAAAAAGCAGTGGCTAGCCTGTAGGAATTGGAGTAGTTTGAAAGAAAATTAGTTACTTACCTGTAACTGCAGTTCTCCAGTATTGGTATCTTTCATAGATTCACATGCTTGAATCATCCCAGTCGTCGAGGTGGGAGCCTCACGGTAAACTTAAATATATAAAAAGCAGTAAGTCAGTAAAAGTAAAACCAGTAGGCCCTAGTAGGCCTCATAGGGTATTTTACAGTCTATCCACTTTGTTTTGTGAAAAGACCCAAACTTGAGTATCAACCAATCAGGATTCAGCCCCTCCCAAACACTCCCAACAGAGGCTGAATTCCCTCAGATTTTCTAGTAGGAGTGTGAAGTTTAATATCTGTATAATAGGGGAGCCTCTGAGGGGAGGAGGGTGGGTCGCATGTGAATCTATGAAAGATACCAATACTGGAGAACTGCAGTTACAGGTAAGTAACTAATTTTCTTCTCCAGTATTGGATCTTTCATAGATTCACATGCTTGAATCAGAGTAACGAGCAGTAATGTTTTCTTACTTACTGAATTACATTGACTGTAATTCCATCGTAATTCTATACGTGATGTGATTCACAATAGTTCAGTTTTAAATATGCACTTACATATAATTATATTTATATTCATAAACATCCGAATATAAGAGCAATAAAAGGTGTGTGGCAAGAAATCCTGACACAATTTATGCTATTATTATGGAGAATACGACACGTTAACACAGTATAAGAAAATGAACCATTAATGACCATACCTCGAGTGTGGTGGTGGGATGTGTAAGAGGCTCACCTTAACGAAATAGATGCCTCAGCACTGCTTGTCCCACTGCTGTATCGACCTGGTTAGTCTCCTCTAGACAGTAATGTCTTGTAAATGTGTGTTGGCTGGACCATGTCGCTGCTCTACAGATGCTATGTAGTGGTACACCGGCAAAGAGTGCAGCTGAAGTGGCTACCGATCTTGTAGAGTGGGCTCTCACCCTGGTGTGGAGCGGCTTTCCTGCTTTTGAATGGCAGAATTGAATCGCCAGGCCAATCCATCTTTGCTAAAGTCTGTTTGGACACCGCGTGTCCCTTCTTTGTTCCGCCGAATGCTACAAATAATTGATCCGACTGGCGGATGGCCTGAGTTTTCTGTAGATAAAACTTTAAACATCTTTTAATATCGAGAGAATGTAATGTTTTTTCCGCCACTGTTTGCGGATTTGGAAAAAAGGTTTTTAAGATGACTGGTTCATTTAAATGAAATGTTGAGGGAACTTTCGGAATGAATTTAGGATTTGTCCGCAGGATGACACCTGAGTTTGTAAACTGGAGGAACGGCTGTTTGATAGTGAACGCCTGAATGTCACTGACTCTTTTTGCCGAAGTAAGAGCTAACAGTAACGCTGTTTTCCATGCGAGGAATTTTAGGTCAGCTTTGTGGATCGGCTCAAAAGGAGCTTTCATGAGCTGCATCAACACAACATTCAATGACCATAGAGGCGGAGGTTTCCTAATTGGCGGGAAGACCCGAAAAAGGCCCTTCATAAATTGTTTGACAATTCTTGTGGAACACAAAGAGAGTCTGTCTGGTGATCTGCGGTATCTGGAAATTGCTGCCAGATGTACCCGTATGGAAGAATATGCAAGTCCTGATTTTGCCAGGAGCAGGAGATATGGAAGTATCTGTTCCGGAGTAGAAGATAAAGGATGGATTAGTTACTTACCTGTAAATCCTAGTTCTCTTCCAGGGGTATCCTCATCAAAGTCATAAACATTGAATATTCCCGCCCTTGTGCGGGGACCCCGGAGCATATATATATAAAATACATACATATTATCATGTGTAAAACAGCAATGCAGGCTATAATCATAAATAGGCTAAAATGCTTTATTTCTATGCAAGTTTTTTTTTTTTTTTTATATTATAAAATCACCATAGATCATAAATATCTACCTAAGCCCCAAAAACTGGACTTAGGGAAGTAAACAGCAGTAAATAGCAGAGAAAAATAGAAAAAACCACATTGAAAAACAATGAAGCATTCTTAGCCAATAGGCTGCATGCAGGTTAACACAGGAGAACCATAAAAACTTTGGCACCGTGCCTTTAAGACCCTGAGCACCTCCAGCATCCCACCATGCCTCAGGGGTGAAGGGAAGGTGACAGTTGGTTCACAGTTAGGTCAGTACTTTTTTACGGTGACAATCTGTGTAACTGATCAGAAAGATAATCTGTCCTGCACTTCTAGGAGACTTAAGTCCGGGGAGGAGGGTGGGTTGTTTATGACTTTGATGAGGATACCCCTGGAAGAGAACTAGGATTTACAGGTAAGTAACTAATCCTTCTCTTCCAGGGGATCCTCATCAATAGTCATAAACATTGAATAGATTAGCAAGCCCATCCCTAAACTCTGCGGACTGTCCGAAAGAAGTGCAGGAAAGAATACATATTCATGCAAATAGATTTCTAAGAGAGGCCTGCCCCACCTGGGCATCCGCTCTTGCATCCGAGTCTAAACAGTAATGCTTAGTAAAGGTGTGCACAGACTTCCATGTAGCAGCCTTACAAATCTCGGAAATTGGTACATTGATAAGGAGGGCAGCAGTAGCCGCTTTTCCCCTTGTGGAATGCGCTTTTGGCCTAGCCAGTAATTGCTTATTAGCCAGTTGGTAAGTGTTAACAATACAAGACACAATCCATCTTGATATAGTTCGTTTAGACGCTGCCTCCCCTGTTCTTAAATGACCATAATTCAGAAACAAATGGTTAGAATGTCTAATCGGTTTTGTTTTGTCCAAATAGAATTTCAGCACTCTTTTTAAGTCTAAAGAATGCAATGCTTTCTCAGCCGGAGTCTCCGGATTGGGAAAGAAAGTCGGTAAAGATATAGTCTGATTGATATGGAATTCTGACACCACCTTCGGAAGGAAAGATGGGTGAGTTCGCAGAACCACTCTATTATCGTGAAAAACCGTGTACGGTTCTCTACAAGACAGAGCCTGAATTTCGCTGACCCTCCTCGCTGAAGTAATGGCCACCAAAAAAGCCGTCTTCCACGTAAGGTGCTGTAAAGAGGCCTTGTGGATAGGTTCAAAGGGAGGGCCCATAAGTTTTGACAGGACTACATTCAGTTCCCATGGAGGAGAAGGTCTCCGAATGGGAGGAAAAACCTTTTTCAAGCCTTCTAAAAAATCCTTGACTACAGGTATCGTAAAGAAGGATTCCTGAGAAGGCGACTTACGATACGCTGTAATTGCAGATAAATGAACCTTAATAGAAGATACCTGCAGACCAGACTTCGCCAGATGAAGTAAATAGGATAGTATGACGTCCTCCTGAGCTCGTATGGGATTTATACCTTGTTGAGAGCACCAGATGTAAAATCTCTTCCACTTAAAAGCGTAAGAACGCCGCGTGGAAGGTCGTTTTGACTCTTTCAAGATGCTCATGCACTCCTGTGAGAGCCCTAGGTGCCCATACTGTAGGAATTCAGGAGCCATGCTGTCAAGCTCAGAGAGGGAAGGTTGGGATGTAGGATTCTGCCTTCCATCCTGCTCAGGAGATCCGGTCTGCACGGCAACCTCCTGTGAGGTCTTTCCGATAAGTTGAGTAGGTCCGTGTACCAGAATTGGCGGGGCCATTGTGGCGCTATCAGAATCATTCTGGTTCTGGATTTGTAAAATTTGTTGATTACTGCCGGTATGAGGGGAATCGGTGGAAAGGCGTAGAGAAATGTCCCTGACCAGTTGATCAACAGGGCATTCCCTTGAGATCCCGGACGGCAGAACCTGGACGCGAAGTCTGGGCATTTTTTGTTTGTTTCGTCTGCAAAGAGATCCAACTGAGGTCGACCCCATTGACCGAAGATGTCCTCGACAACTTCGTCGTGTAGCACCCAGTCGTGCGCGTCTTCCAGATGTCTGCTCAGGAAATCTGCCTCTACGTTTTGCTGACCTGGCAGGTGTACCGCTGTGATAGACATTCCCCTGGCCAGGAGCCAATGCCATATCGTTTGGGATTCTCGAGACAGAGGTAGTGATCTTGTTCCCCCCTGTTTGTTCAGGTAATACATTGTGGTTGTATTGTCTGTCTGAACTAGGACAGATTTCCCCTGAACCAATGGAGAGAAAGATTTGAGAGCCAGATGGACTGCTCTGAGTTCCAGTAGATTTATGTGATAGTTCTTTTCCTTGTCGGACCACAGACCCTGAGCTTGGAAGGAACCCAGATGAGCACCCCAACCCTGAAGAGACGCATCCGTCACCAGAGTGTCGACTGGAATTGTCTGGTGAAACGGAGAACCTATCGACAGGTGAGGTCTGTGCATCCACCATTGTAGTGATTGAAAAGCCACTGTTGGTAGTCGAACTCTGTCCTCCCAGTGACCAGTCTTTTGGCTCCAATTGTTCTCTAATGCCTCCTGAAGGGGCCTCATGCGTAGCCTGGCATTCGGGACAATGAAGATGCATGAAGCCATGGAGCCCAGAAGCGATGTCACCTGACGAGCTGTAGGTGCATCGGCTGTTAATAGATGTTGACACTTCCTGTGGATTGATAAAAGTCGTTCCTCCGAAGGATACACTCTTTGGAGCTCTGTGTTTAGTATCGCTCCCAGGTAGCGGAGGTTTTGTGTTGGAATCAAGGTTGACTTGTCGTGGTTGATTTGAAGACCTAGAGACTCGAAAGTTCTTAGAACGATATCTCGATGTTTTCTCGCCTGATCCGGAGATGAGGCCTTCACTAGCCAGTCGTCCAGGTAGGGATAGACGAATATTTTTTGTCTTCGAAGGTGTGCCGCTACCACTGCTACACATTTTGAAAAGACTCGGGGTGCAGACTTCAGGCCGAATGGAAGGACTCTGAATTGGTAGTGCTGTGACGCTATCTGGAAACGTAAAAATTTCCGATGTTTGGTTGCTATTGGGATGTGAAAATATGCATCCTGTAGATCGATGGAGCACATCCAGTCTCCCTGATGCAGTTGCGGGACAATCTGGTGAAGGGCTAGCATCCTGAACTTTTGTTTTCTTATGTACTTGTTCAGGAGCCGTAAGTCCAGAATTGGTCTGAAGAGGCCCTGTTGACCTTTTTTCGCCACCAGAAAGTAACGGGAGTACACCCCTTTTCCTTTTTGTGCCGGAGGAACCTTTTCTACAGCTTTCTTTTGTAGGAGTGCGAGAACTTCCTTGCGTAGCAGGCTGAGATGAGAAGGAAAACACCTTGCTGGCGGCAAGTGTGGAGGAGGTTTTTTGAAAAGGAAAGAATAGCCATGTTCGACAATATTGAGCACCCATTTGTCTTTTGTGATTGAGTGCCACTCGCGAAGATGATGCGTAACACTTCCCCCCACCGGAGTGGTGCACAGTGCTGAGGGAAGCAATGCCTCATTGCTTTGATGGCGTCTTTGCTGTAGACTGTTGAGGTCTACTTGACCCTCTGTCTCTTGTGGGTCTACGTGCCTGAAACAGGGGACGTCCCTGTCGTTGTTGTGGCCTTTGAGACCAGTGAGGGGTTTGAACCCTCTGCTGGAATGGTCGTCTGTCATACGGCCTGTACCTCCGCCTGAAGTCTTTTTTACGTTCCAGGCCCACTGCCCTCATCGTGTCGACTTCCGTTTTCATTCGGGCCATCTCTTCATCCGCGTGGGTACCGAACAACGAACTCCCGCTGAATGGGAGGTTCAAAATGCGCTGCTGTGCTTCCTGCTTCAGACCCGTGAGCCGTAGCCAGGAAGACCTCCTAGCGCAGATTCCGTGCGCATACCCATGCGCAGCCAAATCCGCCCCGTCCGCCGCCGCGCTGATGACCTGGTTAGATACTAGGCCCCCTTCCTGCAAGATTTCCTGGAAGTCCTGTCTATCTTCCCTGGGCAACTTTTCTGTAAATCTGTGGAGTGAGTCCCACAGAGAGCGGTCATATCTGCCCAGAAGTGCTGAGGCGCTGGAGACCTTCATAGCAGATGCCGCCGTACCGCACATCTTTCTCCCCAGAGAGTCTAGGTGTCTGCTCTCCTTATCCGGGGGGACTGTGGAAGATGATGCCACAGAGTGTGTTTTTCTGGCTGCGGCTAAGATCACAGAGTCCGGTGGCGGATCCTTCCGCAGGAATAAAGGATCTTGTTCCGGAGCTTTGTATTTCTTTTGAATCCTAGCAGGGGCAGACTTGAGAGTGGCTGGAGACAGAAAAGTGTCCATAGTCGGTTGCAGCAAACCCGGTACTAGTGGCAGCAGTTTTCTCGAGACTGATCTGTGTTGTAGGGTCTCAAAGATAACTGAGGATGAGGTGGCCGGCTCTGGTACCTCAATATTTAGCTTCTGCGCTCCCCTTAGAAGAACCTCATTAAAAGTGGTGATATCATCCACCGGGGAAATCCTAGCAGGTGGAGAATCTGTGAGTGTGGGGGAGTAGCGCCCCACAGACGATCCTGAAGAAGGCCAAGAAGGTGATCTTCTGCGTGGTGTTCGTGACCTGGTTCTCCTTCGGGAACGGGACCTGCTCCGAGAGGCTGTAGCGGAGTGTGCAGGTCTTGTGGTCGGCTGACGAGAAGCAGAACGAGCCCGTCCTGCTCTAGCTGTAGGCGATGGCGTTCTCGGTAATGAGGCAGTAGGAGAATACATCCTCGAGTATTGTGAATCCGGGGATGCTGTGATGGGAGAAACATGCCCCGATGCTCTGGAATGGGATGATGCACTCCTTATAGAGACCACCGGTGAGGGAGCTTTGTCCGCTGGCTCCACTGCCTGTGACACCGCTGAAGGTTGTGTCGACGTCGATTGTATCCTCGACGTCGAAGGTTGCGCTGGCTGGTCTGCTCTCGACGTCGAATGTCCTGACATCGGAGGTCTTGCCGTCGAGTGTCTTGACGCCGATCGCCTATCACGGGACCTGGACCTACTCGCCGTCGTGTGTCTCGACGTTGAGTGGCGAGTGGTCGACGGCGGATGTTCATGCCGTCGAGGTGTTTTTGGTGTCGTGTCCTTCGACGCCAAGGGGTGAGACGTTCTCAACGGCGAACGGGAGCGCCGGAGATGACTCGACGTCGAACGGCGGCCTGCCGTCGACGGAGATGTACCCCTGTGTCCATGCTTCGACGTTTTGTCCCTCGACGTCGGTCTGGTCGCCGTCGACGGCGATCTATGCCGGTGAGACGGTGGTGCCGATGACGTCGATGGAGAACAAACAGGTACAATCCTACCTGTCGACGTCGAACGGGCCATTCCTTCTGCTGTAGGTCTGGAAAGTGAAGAGGATGTTGACTTTTTCCTCTCCTGAAGCCCATGTAGCCTGATCTTCTCTCTGTCTTTGAGAGTCCTCCTTGACATGTTCTTACAATACTTGCAGGTGTCAGGACAGTGACTCTGTGGCAGGCAGACAATACACAGAGAGTGTGGGTCTGACTGGGCTTTCTTCTTCCCACAAGAGGGACATTTTACAAAAAGAGAAGGCATTTTTCTGTCAGAAAAAACCTTCCTAGCTCAGACAAAGATATTACTTGTCGAGTGAAAAGTGAAAAACGCTTTTTTAAAGAATTTTTCTGAGGAAAACTCAGAAAAACTGAGAGCTCAATGCTCCAGGATCCTCTCAGAAGAAGCCGGAAAAAAGAACTTAACTGTGAACCAACTGTCACCTTCCCTTCACCCCTGAGGCATGGTGGGATACTGGAGGTGCTCAGGGTCTTAAAGGCACGGTGCCAAAGTTTTTATGGTTCTCCTGTGTTAACCTGCATGCAGCCTATTGGCTAAGAATGCTTCATTGTTTTTCAATGTGGTTTTTTCTATTTTTCTCTGCTATTTACTGCTGTTTACTTCCCTAAGTCCAGTTTTTGGGGCTTAGGTAGATATTTATGATCTATGGTGATTTTATAATATAAAAAAAAAAAAAAAAAAAAAAAAAAAAACTTGCATAGAAATAAAGCATTTTAGCCTATTTATGATTATAGCCTGCATTGCTGTTTTACACATGATAATATGTATGTATTTTATATATATATGCTCCGGGGTCCCCGCACAAGGGCGGGAATATTCAATGTTTATGACTATTGATGAGGATCCCCTGGAAGAGAAGTATATTTTCCGCTGCACACCAAACACAAAACAGTTTCCATTTAAGTCTATAGGTTTTGTTGGTAGTGTCAGCTCTAGCTTTTGCTAAGATGTCTCTACACTCTGGGGAAATTTTGAGATTTAAGTATTCATTGTGTTCAGGAGCCAAGCCGACAAATGAAGAGACGACGGATGTGGGTGTGTGACTTGTCCCTGGTGCATCGTTAAGAGTCGGACTCTGTCCGAGTGGTAGATGTGGTCGTTCGGAGAGCATGAGGAGCTCCGTATACCATATTTGTCTGGGCCATCTGGGAGCTATGAGTAGAAGTCGACACCCCTCCGTCTTCATTTTTCTGATGACTCTCGGAATGAGCGGGATCGGAGGAAAAGCGTAGGCATAAACTCCTGACCATCTCATCGAAAACGCATTCCCCCACAAATCTTTTTGGGGAAGCCAACTTGCGTAGAACTGGCATTTCTTGTTCTCGAGAGTGGCAAATAGGTCTAAGTTTGGTTTGCCCCATAATAGAAACAGGCCATTGAGAGTTTTCTGGTCTAGCTCCCACTCGTGATAAGGAATCACTGTCCTGCTCAGGGTGTCTGCTAGAACATTGATCTGTCCTGGCACATGCTCCGCTTTTAGTGAAATATTGTGTTTGATGGCCCATGTCCAAATTTGTTGGGCTAGCTGCGAGAGTTGTAGGGATCTTGTGCCTCCTTGCTTGTTTAGATAAAACATGCTGGTCATGTTGTCCGTCCGGATTAAGACGCTTGAACATTGTATCTTTGGCAAGAAAGCTTTTAGAGCTAAGTGTATTGCTTTGAGTTCTAGATAATTGATGTGGAGCTGGCTCTCTTGCTGATTCCAGATTCCGCTGATTTGCAGGTCCTGGCAGTGTGCACCCCATCCTTCGAGAGAGGCATCCGTTGTTACTATGTAACTTGGTGTTTGAAGAAGAAAAGACAGCCCTTTTGAGAAATTGGTTGGAGTCGCCCACCACCTCATAGTGTTCTTCATTAGAGGCGTTATGCGAATCTTGTCTTCGAAGGAGCCGTGGACCTGTGTCCATTGTATGTCCAATTGCTCTTGCAGGGGTCGCATATGGAGCCTGCAATCGGGGACTAGCGGAATGCACGATGATATCATTCCGAGCAATGATTTGTAGATGCGGACTGAAACTAACTTTTTTCTGGATAGGTTGTCTGCCAAAGAGGTTAACTTTTGTTTCCTCTCGTGTGATGGGTACGCTTTGCTGCGTAGTGTGTTCAAAATTGCTCCCAAGAAACTCAATTCTTGTTTGGGGTATATCTGAGATTTCTGGTAGTTGACTACAAACCCCAGGCTGTGTAACAATTGAAGGCAATAGGAAATATGATTTGTTACTTGGAATTTTGAGGGTGCCTTTATAAGCCAGTCGTCCAGGTAAGGGAAGACCTGGATACCTGACTGGCGAAGATGTGCTGCTACTGGAGCTAACATTTTTGTGAAGATTCTGGGGGCTGATTTGAGACCGAATGGTAGAACCCGGAATTGGAGGTGCATACTTCCTACCCTGAACCTTAAAAATTTGCGATGTTTGCGATATATGGGGATACGAAAATAAGCATCCTGGAGGTCTAGGGATGCCATCCAATCTCCCGTGTTTAAGAGACGCAGGACATCCTGCAACGTTACCATCCTGAACGATTGTTTCTTTAGAAACTTGTTTAGTGCTCTCAAGTCCAGGATGTGGCGCCAGTCTCCGGAGGGTTTCTTTAGAAGGAAAAACCGGGAGTAGAATCCTTTGTTCTTTTGAGATAAAGGGACTGGTTCTATTGCTCCTTTTGTTAGCATTATTCTTACTTCCCTGAGAAGTTGGTTCAACCTCGGAGGCGGTGTACCCGATGGAGGGACACTCGGTGGTGTTTGCATGAATTCCAGAGTATGACCTCTGGTCACTACATCTAGTACCCATCTGTCCGATGTTCTAGCCTTCCACTTGGGGAAATAAGAATTGATGCGACCTCCGACCTTCAATATTGATTGGGGAGGTGTTGAGATTATCCGCTGGTCATTGCTTTCTGCCTGTATCTCTTCCTCGGGCAGCTCCTCTTCCTCTAGCCGGATGTTTGTAAGCTGCGGCTGGTGGTAATCGATAATGCTGCTATTGTTGATGGTGCTGATGTCCTGGTCCTGTGGAGGAAGATGGATATTGTGACCTGTATTGTTGGTATCCACCTCGAAAGGAGTAGTTTTTTTATACTGCAGGGTACCTAGGGATTTTGCTGTATCGGTATCCGTCTTGATAGCCTGCAGCATGTCGTCGACATGTTTGCCAAACAAACTCTCTCCATCGAAGGGCATGTCGAGAACACGAGTCTGGACTTCTGGTCTGAATGAAGTAGCTTTAAGCCACCCTTGTCTGCGCAGGACTGCTGCTCCAGCTAATTGTCGAAAGCCAGTGAGGGAAATATCTATTGCACTGTCTATTATCTCTGCAGAGACCCTTTCTCCCTCCTGCAAGACCTTTTTAGCTTCCACCTTGAGATCTTCTGGCAGTGAATCTACAAAAGCGGACATGTCTGCCCACATCTGGCGATCGTACCTTCCCAGGATGGCGAGGGAATTGGCCGCCTTGACCGTTACTGCAGCAACCGAGGAGAATTTCTTACCGATATTGTCTAGTCTCCTTCCCTCTTTGTCTGGGGGAGACGCAATAGACGTAGAGGGGTTTTTGGATCGTCGTTGAGCCGCCTGTGATATAACCGAGTCAGGTTTCGGTTGTGAGACTAAACAGGCCGGAGAATCATCTGGGGCCTTGTATTTTTTCTCTAGCCTTGGCATTTGTAAAGGCACTGTTGCCGGGTTTTTCATTGCCTTCAAACCCTCCTGCCATAAGAAATCCACAATCGGTATGGCTCTTACAGATCTCTTTGATGGCTCTTTAAAGTCATACAAAAAACACTCAGTTTCATGGGAAACAATTGCCAGGCCAAAACGTTTCGCCGCTCTCTCTATGATATTATGGAAACCTCCTATGTCTTCTGGAGGAGAATCCACTGGAGCTGCTGGAGGTGGAGATGGTGTGGGAACGAGATAATCGTCCCATTCACTAGCCGCTGAATCTGCTAGCTCGCCCTTTTCCCTTTCGTCGTCCGACGAGAGGTAAGCTTCCGGAGCTTGGCTAGTTACAGGTTGTAAGGAAATGCCTCCTTGGCATGGTTGCCCCCTGACTTTTTGCCTTTGCTGATGCTATGTTTACAATTGAAAGTGTGCTGAGGCCTGCTAACCAGGCCCCAGCACCAGTGTTCTTTCCCTAAACCTGTACTTTTGTATCCACAATTGGCAGACCCTGGCATCCAGATAAGTCCCTTGTAACTGGTACTTCTAGTACCAAGGGCCCTGATGCCAAGGAAGGTCTCTAAGGGCTGCAGCATGTCTTATGCCACCCTGGAGACCTCTCACTCAGCACAGACACACTGCTTGCCAGCTTGTGTGTGCTAGTGAGGACAAAACGAGTAAGTCGACATGGCACTCCCCTCAGGGTGCCATGCCAGCCTCTCACTGCCTATGCAGTATAGGTAAGACACCCCTCTAGCAGGCCTTACAGCCCTAAGGCAGGGTGCACTATACCATAGGTGAGGGTACCAGTGCATGAGCATGGTACCCCTACAGTGTCTAAACAAAACCTTAGACATTGTAAGTGCAGGGTAGCCATAAGAGTATATGGTCTGGGAGTCTGTCGAACACGAACTCCACAGCACCATAATGGCTACACTGAAAACTGGGAAGTTTGGTATCAAACTTCTCAGCACAATAAATGCACACTGATGCCAGTGTACATTTTATTGTAAAATACACCACAGAGGGCACCTTAGAGGTGCCCCCTGAAACTTAACCGACTGTCTGTGTAGGCTGACTAGTTCCAGCAGCCTGCCACACCAGAGACATGTTGCTGACCCCATGGGGAGAGTGCCTTTGTCACTCTGAGGCCAGTAACAAAGCCTGCACTGGGTGGAGATGCTAACACCTCCCCCAGGCAGGAGCTGTAACACCTGGCGGTGAGCCTCAAAGGCTCACCCCTTTGTCACAGCCCAGCAGGGCACTCCAGCTTAGTGGAGTTGCCCGCCCCCTCCGGCCACGGCCCCCACTTTTGGCGGCAAGGCTGGAGGGAACAAAGAAAGCAACAAGGAGGAGTCACTGGCCAGTCAGGACAGCCCCTAAGGTGTCCTGAGCTGAGGTGACTCTGACTTTTAGAAATCCTCCATCTTGCAGATGGAGGATTCCCCCAATAGGGTTAGGATTGTGACCCCCTCCCCTTGGGAGGAGGCACAAAGAGGGTGTACCCACCCTCAGGGCTAGTAGCCATTGGCTACTAACCCCCCAGACCTAAACACGCCCTTAAATTTAGTTTTTAAGGGCTGCCCTGAACCCTAGAAAATTAGATTCCTGCAACTACAAGAAGAAGGACTGCCTAGCTGAAAACCCCTGCAGAGGAAGACCAGAAGACGACAACTGCCTTGGCTCCAGAAACTCACCGGCCTGTCTCCTGTCTTCCAAAGATCCTGCTCCAGCGACGCCTTCCAAAGGGACCAGCGACCTCGACATCCTCTGAGGACTGCCCCTGCTTCAAAAAGACAAGAAACTCCCGAGGACAGCGGACCTGCTCCAAGAAAAGCTGCAACTTTGTTTCCAGCAGCTTTAAAGAACCCTGCAAGCTCCCCGCAAGAAGCGTGAGACTTGCAACACTGCACCCGGCTACCCCGACTCGGCTGGTGGCGATCCAACACCTCAGGAGGGACCCCAGGACTACTCTAAGACTGTGAGTACAAAAACCTGTCCCCCCTGAGCCCCCACAGAGCCGCCTGCAGAGGGAATCCCGAGGCTTCCCCTGACCGCGACTCTTTGAATCCTAAGTCCCGACACCTGGGAGAGACCCTGCACCCGCAGCCCCCAGGACCTGAAGGACCGGACTTTCACTGGAGGAGTGACCCCCAGGAGTCCCTCTCCCTTGACCAAGTGGAGGTTTCCCCGAGGAACCCCCCCCTTGCCTGCCTGCAGCGCTGAAGAGATCCCGAGATCTCCCATTGACTTCCATTACAAACCCGACGCTTGTTTCTACACTGCACCCGGCCGCCCCCGCGCTGCTGAGGGTGAAATTTCTGTGTGGACTTGTGTCCCCCCCGGTGCCCTACAAAACCCCCCTGGTCTGCCCTCCGAAGACGCGGGTACTTACCTGCAAGCAGACCGGAACCGGGGCACCCCCTTCTCTCCATTCTAGCCTATGTGTTTTGGGCACCACTTTGAACTCTGCACCTGACCGGCCCTGAGCTGCTGGTGTGGTGACTTTGGGGTTGCTCTGAACCCCCAACGGTGGGCTACCTTGGACCAAGAACTAAGCCCTGTAAGTGTCTTACTTACCTGGTTAACCTAACAAATACTTACCTCCCCTAGGAACTGTGAAAATTGCACTAAGTGTCCACTTTTAAAACAGCTATTTGTGAATAACTTGAAAAGTATACATGCAATTTTGATGATTTGAAGTTCCTAAAGAACTTACCTGCAATACCTTTCGAATGAGATATTACATGTAGAATTTGAACCTGTGGTTCTTAAAATAAACTAAGAAAAGATATTTTTCTATACAAAAACCTATTGGCTGGATTTGTCTCTGAGTGTGTGTACCTCATTTATTGTCTATGTGTATGTACAACAAATGCTTAACACTACTCCTTGGATAAGCCTACTGCTCGACCACACTACCACAAAATAGAGCATTAGTATTATCTATTTTTACCACTATTTTACCTCTAAGGGGAACCCTTGGACTCTGTGCATGCTATTCCTTACTTTGAAATAGCACATACAGAGCCAACTTCCTACATTGGTGGATCAGCGGTGGGGTACAAGACTTTGCATTTGCTGGACTACTCAGCCAATACCTGATCACACGACAAATTCCAAAATTGTCATTAGAAATTCATTTTTGCAATTTGAAATTTTTCTAAATTCTTAAAAGTCCTGCTAGGGCCTTGTGTGTTAAGTCCCTGTTTAGCATTGTCTTTTAGAGTTTAAAAGTTTGTTAAAAGTTTGAAATTAGATTCTAGAAACAGTTTTAGATTCTTTAAGAAGTATTCCAACTCTTAGCAGAATAATGTCTGATACAGAGATGCAGGTGGTGGAACTCGACACCACACCTTACCTCCATCTTAAGATGAGGGAGCTAAGGTCTCTCTGTAATATAAAGAAAATAACCATTGGCTCCAGACCTACCAAAATTCAGCTCCAGGAGCTGTTGGCAGAGTTTGAAAAAGCCAACCCCTCTGATGATGACCTCACAGAGGAAGAAATTAGTGACTTGGAGGCCAATGTCCCTCCTCCAGTCCTAAATAGGGAGAACAGGACCCCTCAAGTCCTGTCTCCAACTGTGTTAGTCAGAAATAGTGAGTCCCTCACAGGAGGGTCCCACATTTCTGAAATCACTGAGGATGCTCTCAGTGAAGATGACCTCCTGTTAGCCAGGATGGCCAAAAGATTGGCGTTAGAGAGACAGCTCCTAGCCATAGAAAGGGAAAGACAAGAGATGGGCCTAGGACCCATCAATGGTGGCAGCAATATAAATAGGGTCAGAGATTCTCCTGACATGTTAAAAATCCCCAAAGGGATTGTGACAAAATATGAAGATGGTGATGACATCACCAAATGGTTCACAGCTTTTGAGAGGGCTTGTGTAACCAGAAAAGTGAACAGATCTCACTGGGGTGCTCTCCTTTGGGAAATGTTCACTGGAAAGTGTAGGGATAGACTCCTCACACTCTCTGGAAAAGATGCAGAATCTTATGACCTCATGAAGGGTACCCTGATTGAGGGCTTTGGATTCTCCACTGAGGAGTACAGGATTAGGTTCAGGGGCGCTCAAAAATCCTCGAGCCAGACCTGGGTTGACTTTGTTGACTACTCAGTGAAAACACTAGATGGTTGGATTCAAGGCAGTGGTGTAAGTAATTATGATGGGCTGTACAATTTATTTATGAAAGAACACCTGTTAAGTAATTGTTTCAATGATAAACTGCATCAGCATCTGGTAGACCTAGGACCAATTTCTCCCCAAGAATTGGGAAAGAAGGCGGACCATTGGGTCAAGACAAGGGTGTCCAAGACTTCAACAGGGGGTGACCAAAAGAAAGGGGTCACAAAGACTCCCCAGGGGAAGGGTGATGAGACAACCAAAACTAAAAATAGTAAAGAGTCTTCTACAGGCCCCCAAAAACCTGCACAGGAGGGTGGGCCCAGAGCCTCTTCACAAAACAATGGGTACAAGGGTAAAAACTTTGATCCCAAAAAGGCCTGGTGTCATAGCTGTAAACAGCATGGACACCAAACTGGAGACAAGGCCTGTCCCAAGAAAGGTTCCACTCCAAACTCCCATCCAGGTAACACTGGTATGGCTAGTCTCCAAGTGGGATCAACAGTGTGTCCAGAGCAAATCAGGGTCCACACTGAAGCTACTCTAGTTTCTGAGGGTGGGGTGGATTTAGCCACACTAGCTGTCTGGCCGCCTAACATGCAAAAATACAGACAGCAACTCTTAATTAATGGGACTAGAATAGAGGGCCTGAGGGATACAGGTGCCAGTGTCACCATGGTGACAGAGAAACTGGTTTCCCCTGGCCAATACCTGACTGGAAAAACTTACACAGTCACCAACGCTGACAATCAGAGAAAAGTACATCCCATGGCAATGGTTACTTTAGAATGGGGAGGGGTCAATGGCCTGAAACAGGTGGTGGTCTCCTCAAATATCCCAGTGGACTGTCTGCTTGGAAATGACCTGGAGTCCTCAGCATGGGCTGAGGTAGAACTAAAAACCCATGCAGCAATGCTGGGTATCCCTGAACTGGTGTGTGTGAAAACAAGAGCACAATGCAAGGCACAGGGTGAAAAAGTAGGGCTGGAGTCTGGAAAAATGGCCCAGCCTACCAAGAGAACAGGAAAGTCAGTTGGGAAACCAACTGCAACACAGCAAAAGAAAGGGAACCTCTCTTCTCAGGAAGAAGTTCTGCCCTCTGAGGGAACTGAGCCTTTGGAGCTTGAACCTTACCAGGTTGAGCTCTTAGGCCCAGGGGGACCCTCAAGGGAGGAGCTGTGTAAGGGACAAGAAACCTGTCCCTCTCTTGAAGGCCTTAGGCAGCAAGCTGCTGAAGAGTCCAAAGGCAAGAAAAATGGAACGCATAGGGTCTATTGGGAAGATGGACTCCTGTACACTGAGGCCAGAGACCCCAAACCTGGTGCCACTAGGAGAGTGGTAGTGCCTCAGCTGTTCAGAGAGTTCATCCTAACATTGGCCCATGACATTCCCCTTGCTGGACATTTGGGACAAACCAAGACGTGGGAGAGGTTAGTCAACCACTTCTACTGGCCCAATATGTCCAACATGGTTAAGGAGTTTTGCCTCTCCTGCCCCACCTGTCAAGCCAGTGGTAAGACAGGTGGGCATCCAAAGGCCCCCCTCATTCCACTTCCAGTGGTGGGGGTTCCCTTTGAAAGAGTGGGTGTGGACATAGTTGGTCCACTAGAACCTCCCACAGCCTCAGGAAATATGTATATCCTGGTAGTAGTGGATCATGCTACCAGGTATCCTGAAGCTATTCCCCTTAGGTCGACTACTGCCCCTGCAGTAGCCAAGGCCCTCATTGGTATCTTTACCAGAGTGGGTTTCCCTAAGGAGGTGGTGTCTGACAGAGGTACCAACTTCATGTCAGCATACCTAAAGCACATGTGGAATGAGTGTGGAGTGACTTATAAATTCACTACACCATACCATCCACAAACTAATGGCTTGGTTGAGAGATTCAACAAGACATTAAAAGGCATGATCATGGGGCTCCCAGAAAAACTCAAAAGGAGATGGGATGTCCTCTTGCCATGTCTGCTTTTCGCTTACATAGAGGTGCCACAGAAGGGAGTAGGATTCTCACCCTTTGAACTTCTGTTTGGTCATCCTGTAAGGGGACCACTTGCCCTTGTTAAAGAAGGCTGGGAGAGACCTCTCCATGAGCCTAAACAGGACATAGTGGACTATGTACTTGGCCTTCGCTCTAGAATGGCAGAGTACATGGAAAAGGCAACCAAAAACCTTGAGGCCAGCCAACAGCTCCAGAAGTTTTGGTATGACCAAAAGGCTGCACTGGTTGAGTTCCAACCAGGGCAGAAAGTCTGGGTTCTGGAGCCTGTGGCTCCCAGGGCACTCCAGGACAAATGGAGTGGCCCTTACCCAGTGCTAGAAAGGAAGAGTCAGGTCACCTACCTGGTGGACCTGGGCACAAGCAGGAGCCCCAAGAGGGTGATCCATGTGAACCGCCTTAAGCTCTTCCATGACAGGGCTGATGTGAATCTGTTGATGGTAACAGATGAGGATCAGGAGGCAGAGAGTGAACCTCTCCCTGATCTTCTGTCATCAGACCCAAAAGATGGCACAGTAGATGGAGTGATCTACTCAGACACCCTCTCTGGCCAACAGCAAGCTGATTGTAGGAGAGTCCTACAACAGTTTCCTGAACTCTTCTCCTTAACCCCTTGTAGGAAGTTGGCTCTGTATGTGCTATTTCAAAGTAAGGAATAGCATGCACAGAGTCCAAGGGTTCCCCTTAGAGGTAAAATAGTGGTAAAAATAGATAATACTAATGCTCTATTTTGTGGTAGTGTGGTCGAGCAGTAGGCTTATCCAAGGAGTAGTGTTAAGCATTTGTTGTACATACACATAGACAATAAATGAGGTACACACACTCAGAGACAAATCCAGCCAATAGGTTTTTATATAGAAAAATATCTTTTCTTAGTTTATTTTAAGAACCACAGGTTCAAATTCTACATGTAATATCTCATTCGAAAGGTATTGCAGGTAAGTACTTTAGGAACTTCAAATCATCAAAATTGCATGTATACTTTTCAAGTTATTCACAAATAGCTGTTTTAAAAGTGGACACTTAGTGCAATTTTCACAGTTCCTAGGGGAGGTAAGTATTTGTTAGGTTAACCAGGTAAGTAAGACACTTACAGGGCTTAGTTCTTGGTCCAAGGTAGCCCACCGTTGGGGGTTCAGAGCAACCCCAAAGTTACCACACCAGCAGCTCAGGGCCGGTCAGGTGCAGAGTTCAAAGTGGTGCCCAAAACACATAGGCTAGAATGGAGAGAAGGGGGTGCCCCGGTTCCGGTCTGCTTGCAGGTAAGTACCCGCGTCTTCGGAGGGCAGACCAGGGGGGTTTTGTAGGGCACCGGGGGGGACACAAGCCCACACAGAAATTTCACCCTCAGCAGCGCGGGGGCGGCCGGGTGCAGTGTAGAAACAAGCGTCGGGTTTGTAATGGAAGTCAATGGGAGATCTAGGGATCTCTTCAACGCTGCAGGCAGGCAAGGGGGGGGTTCCTCGGGGAAACCTCCACTTGGTCAAGGGAGAGGGACTCCTGGGGGTCACTCCTCCAGTGAAAGTCCGGTCCCTCAGGTCCTGGGGGCTGCGGGTGCAGGGTCTCTCCCAGGTGTCGGGACTTAGGATTCAAAGAGTCGCGGTCAGGGGAAGCCTCGGGATTCCCTCTGCAGGCGGCGCTGTGGGGGCTCAGGGGGGACAGGTTTTTGTACTCACAGTCTTAGAGTAGTCCTGGGGTCCCTCCTGAGGTGTTGGATCGCCACCAGCCGAGTCGGGGTCGCCGGGTGCAGTGTTGCAAGTCTCACGCTTCTTGCGGGGAGCTTGCAGGGTTCTTTAAAGCTGCTGGAAACAAAGTTGCAGCTTTTCTTGGAGCAGGTCCGCTGTCCTCGGGAGTTTCTTGTCTTTTCGAAGCAGGGGCAGTCCTCAGAGGATGTCGAGGTCGCTGGTCCCTTCGGAAGGCGTCGCTGGAGCAGGATCTTTGGAAGGCAGGAGACAGGCCGGTGAGTTTCTGGAGCCAAGGCAGTTGTCGTCTTCTGGTCTTCCTCTGCAGGGGTTTTTCAGCTAGGCAGTCCTTCTTCTTGTAGTTGCAGGAATCTAATTTTCTAGGGTTCAGGGTAGCCCTTAAATACTAAATTTAAGGGCGTGTTTAGGTCTGGGGGGTTAGTAGCCAATGGCTACTAGCCCTGAGGGTGGGTACACCCTCTTTGTGCCTCCTCCCAAGGGGAGGGGGTCACAATCCTAACCCTATTGGGGGAATCCTCCATCTGCAAGATGGAGGATTTCTAAAAGTTAGAGTCACTTCAGCTCAGGACACCTTAGGGGCTGTCCTGACTGGCCAGTGACTCCTCCTTGTTTTTCTCATTATTTTCTCCGGCCTTGCCGCCAAAAGTGGGGCCTGGCCGGAGGGGGCGGGCAACTCCACTAGCTGGAGTGTCCTGCTGGGTTGGCACAAAGGAGGTGAGCCTTTGAGGCTCACCGCCAGGTGTGACAATTCCTGCCTGGGAGAGGTGTTAGCATCTCCACCCAGTGCAGGCTTTGTTACTGGCCTCAGAGTGACAAAGGCACTCTCCCCATGGGGCCAGCAACATGTCTCGGTTTGTGGCAGGCTGCTAAAACTAGTCAGCCTACACAGATAGTCGGTTAAGTTTCAGGGGGCACCTCTAAGGTGCCCTCTGTGGTGTATTTTACAATAAAATGTACACTGGCATCAGTGTGCATTTATTGTGCTGAGAAGTTTGATACCAAACTTCCCAGTTTTCAGTGTAGCCATTATGGTGCTGTGGAGTTCGTGTTTGACAGACTCCCAGACCATATACTCTTATGGCTACCCTGCACTTACAATGTCTAAGGTTTTGTTTAGACACTGTAGGGGTACCATGCTCATGCACTGGTACCCTCACCTATGGTATAGTGCACCCTGCCTTAGGGCTGTAAGGCCTGCTAGAGGGGTGTCTTACCTATACTGCATAGGCAGTGAGAGGCTGGCATGGCACCCTGAGGGGAGGGCCATGTTGACTTACTCGTTTTGTCCTCACTAGCACACACAAGCTGGCAAGCAGTGTGTCTGTGCTGAGTGAGAGGTCTCTAGGGTGGCATAAGACATGCTGCATCCCTTAGAGACCTTCCTTGGCATCAGGGCCCTTGGTACTAGAAGTACCAGTTACAAGGGACTTATCTGGATGCCAGGGTCTGCCAATTGTGGATACAAAAGTACAGGTTAGGGAAAGAACACTGGTGCTGGGGCCTGGTTAGCAGGCCTCAGCACACTTTCAATTGTAAACATAGCATCAGCAAAGGCAAAAAGTCAGGGGGCAACCATGCCAAGGAGGCATTTCCTTACACAACCCCCCCCCAAACGAAAGAGGATGAGACTAACCTTTCCCAAGAGAGTCTTCATTTTCTAAGTGGAAGAACCTGGAAAGGCCATCTGCATTGGCATGGGCAGTCCCAGGTCTGTGTTCCACTATAAAGTCCATTCCCTGTAGGGAGATGGACCACCTCAACAGTTTAGGATTTTCACCTTTCATTTGCATCAGCCATTTGAGAGGTCTGTGGTCAGTTTGAACTAGGAAGTGAGTCCCAAAGAGGTATGGTCTCAGCTTCTTCAGGGACCAAACCACAGCAAAGGCCTCCCTCTCAATGGCACTCCAACGCTGCTCCCTGGGGAGTAACCTCCTGCTAATGAAAGCAACAGGCTGGTCAAGGCCATCATCATTTGTTTGGGACAGAACTGCCCCTATCCCATGTTCAGAGGCATCAGTCTGCACAATGAACTGCTTAGAATAATCTGGAGCTTTGAGAACTGGTGCTGAGCACATTGCTTGTTTCAGGGTGTCAAAGGCCTGTTGGCAGTCCACAGTCCAGTTCACTTTCTTGGGCATTTTCTTGGAGGTGAGCTCAGTGAGGGCTGTCACAATGGATCCATATCCCTTCACAAACCTCCTGTAGTACCCAGTCAAGCCAAGGAATGCCCTGACTTGAGTCTGGGTTTTTGGAGCTACCCAGTCCAGAATGGTCTGGATCTTGGGTTGGAGTGGCTGCACTTGGCCTCCACCTACAAGGTGGCCCAAGTAAACCACGGTTCCCTGCCCTATCTGGCATTTGGATGCCTTGATAGAGAGGCCTGCAGATTGCAGAGCCTTCAAAACCTTCCTCAGGTGGACCAGGTGATCCTGCCAGGTGGAGCTAAAGACAGCAATATCATCAAGATAAGCTGTGCTAAAGGACTCCAAGCCAGCAAGGACTTGATTCACCAACCTTTGGAAGGTGGCAGGGGCATTCTTTAAACCAAAGGGCATAACAGTAAACTGATAATGCCCATCAGGTGTGGAGAATGCTGTCTTTTCTTTTGCTCCAGGTGCCATTTTTATTCGCCAGTACCCTGCTGTCAAGTCAAAGGTACTTAGAAATTTGGCAGCACCTAATTTATCAATGAGCTCATCAGCTCTTGGAATTGGATGGGCATCTGTCTTGGTGACAGAATTGAGCCCTCTGTAGTCCACACAAAACCTCATCTCTTTCTTTCCATCTTTGGTGTGAGGTTTGGGGACTAAGACCACTGGGCTAGCCCAGGGGCTGTCAGAGCGCTCAATTACTCCCAATTCCAGCATCTTGTGGACTTCCACCTTGATGCTTTCCTTAACATGGTCAGACTGTCTGAAGATTTTGTTTTTGACAGGCATGCTGTCTCCTGTGTCCACATCATGGGTACACAGGGGTGTCTGACCAGGGGTTAGGGAGAAAAGCTCAGGGAACTGTTGTAGGACTCTCCTACAATCAGCCTGCTGTTGGCCAGAGAGGGTGTCTGAGTAGATCACTCCATCTACTGTGCCATCTCTTGGGTCTGATGACAGAAGATCAGGGAGAGGTTCACTCTCTGCCTCCTGATCCTCATCTGTTACCATCAACAGATTCACATCAGCCCTGTCATGGAAGAGCTTAAGGCGGTTCACATGGATTACCCTCTTGGGGCTCCTGCTTGTGCCCAGGTCCACCAGGTAGGTGACCTGACTCTTCCTTTCTAGCACTGGGTAAGGGCCACTCCATTTGTCCTGGAGTGCCCTGGGAGCCACAGGCTCCAGAACCCAGACTTTCTGCCCTGGTTGGAACTCAACCAGTGCAGCCTTTTGGTCATACCAAAACTTCTGGAGCTGTTGGCTGGCCTCAAGGTTTTTGGTTGCCTTTTCCATGTACTCTGCCATTCTAGAGCGAAGGCCAAGTACATAGTCCACTATGTCCTGTTTAGGCTCATGGAGAGGTCTCTCCCAGCCTTCTTTAACAAGGGCAAGTGGTCCCCTTACAGGATGACCAAACAGAAGTTCAAAGGGTGAGAACCCTACTCCCTTCTGTGGTACCTCCCTGTAAGCGAAAAGCAGACATGGCAGGAGGACATCCCATCTCCTTTTGAGTTTTTCTGGGAGCCCCATGATCATGCCTTTTAATGTCTTGTTGAATCTCTCAACTAAGCCATTAGTTTGTGGATGGTAAGGTGTAGTGAATTTATAAGTCACTCCACACTCATTCCACATGTGCTTTAGGTATGCTGACATGAAGTTGGTACCTCTGTCAGACACCACCTCCTTAGGGAAACCCACTCTGGTAAAGATACCAATGAGGGCCTTGGCTACTGCAGGGGCAGTAGTCGACCTAAGGGGAATAGCTTCAGGATACCTGGTAGCATGATCCACTACTACCAGGATATACATATTTCCTGAGGCTGTGGGAGGTTCTAGTGGACCAACTATGTCCACACCCACTCTTTCAAAGGGAACCCCCACCACTGGAAGTGGAATGAGGGGGGCCTTTGGATGCCCACCTGTCTTACCACTGGCTTGACAGGTGGGGCAGGAGAGGCAAAACTCCTTAACCATGTTGGACATATTGGGCCAGTAGAAGTGGTTGACTAACCTCTCCCACGTCTTGGTTTGTCCCAAATGTCCAGCAAGGGGAATGTCATGGGCCAATGTTAGGATGAACTCTCTGAACAGCTGAGGCACTACCACTCTCCTAGTGGCACCAGGTTTGGGGTCTCTGGCCTCAGTGTACAGGAGCCCATCTTCCCAATAGACCCTATGTGTTCCATTTTTCTTGCCTTTGGACTCTTCAGCAGCTTGCTGCCTAAGGCCTTCAAGAGAGGGACAGGTTTCTTGTCCCTTACACAGCTCTTCCCTTGAGGGTCCCCCTGGGCCTAAGAGCTCAACCTGATAAGGTTCAAGCTCCAAAGGCTCAGTTCCCTCAGAGGGCAGAACTTCTTCCTGAGAAGAGAGGTTCCCTTTCTTTTGCTGTGTTGCAGTTGGTTTCCCAACTGACTTTCCTGTTCTCTTGGTAGGCTGGGCCATTTTTCCAGACTCCAGCTCTACTTTTTCACCCTGTGCCTTGCATTGTGCTCTTGTTTTCACACACACCAGTTCAGGGATACCCAGCATTGCTGCATGGGTTTTTAGCTCTACCTCAGCCCATGCTGAGGACTCCAGGTCATTTCCAAGCAGACAGTCCACTGGGATATTTGAGGAGACCACCACCTGTTTCAGGCCATTGACCCCTCCCCATTCTAAAGTAACCATTGCCATGGGATGTACTTTTCTCTGATTGTCAGCGTTGGTGACTGTGTAAGTTTTTCCAGTCAGGTATTGGCCAGGGGAAACCAGTTTCTCTGTCACCATGGTGACACTGGCACCTGTATCCCTCAGGCCCTCTATTCTAGTCCCATTAATTAAGAGTTGCTGTCTGTATTTTTGCATGTTAGGCGGCCAGACAGCTAGTGTGGCTAAATCCACCCCACCCTCAGAAACTAGAGTAGCTTCAGTGTGGACCCTGATTTGCTCTGGGCACACTGTTGATCCCACTTGGAGACTAGCCATACCAGTGTTACCTGGATGGGAGTTTGGAGTGGAACCTTTCTTGGGACAGGCCTTGTCTCCAGTTTGGTGTCCATGCTGTTTACAGCTATGACACCAGGCCTTTTTGGGATCAAAGTTTTTACCCTTGTACCCATTGTTTTGTGAAGAGGCTCTGGGCCCACCCTCCTGTGCAGGTTTTTGGGGGCCTGTAGAAGACTCTTTACTATTTTTAGTTTTGGTTGTCTCATCACCCTTCTGCTGGGGAGTCTTTGTGACCCCTTTCTTTTGGTCACCCCCTGTTGAAGTCTTGGACACCCTTGTCTTGACCCAATGGTCCGCCTTCTTTCCCAATTCTTGGGGAGAAATTGGTCCTAGGTCTACCAGATGCTGATGCAGTTTATCATTGAAACAATTACTTAACAGGTGTTCTTTCACAAATAAATTGTACAGCCCATCATAATTACTTACACCACTGCCTTGAATCCAACCATCTAGTGTTTTCACTGAGTAGTCAACAAAGTCAACCCAGGTCTGGCTCGAGGATTTTTGAGCCCCCCTGAACCTAATCCTGTACTCCTCAGTGGAGAATCCAAAGCCCTCAATCAGGGTACCCTTCATGAGGTCATAAGATTCTGCATCTTGTCCAGAGAGTGTGAGGAGTCTATCCCTACACTTTCCTGTGAACATTTCCCAAAGGAGAGCACCCCAGTGAGATCTGTTCACTTTTCTGGTTACACAAGCCCTCTCAAAAGCTGTGAACCATTTGGTGATGTCATCACCATCTTCATATTTAGTTACAATCCCTTTGGGGATTTTCAACATGTCAGGAGAATCTCTGACCCTATTTATGTTGCTGCCACCATTGATGGGTCCTAGGCCCATCTCTTGTCTTTCCCTCTCTATGGCTAGGATCTGTCTTTCCAAAGCCAATCTTTTGGCCATCCTGGCTAACTGGATGTCCTCTTCACTGGAGTTATCCTCAGTGATTTCAGAGTTGTTGGTCCCTCCTGTGAGGGAACCAGCATCTCTGACTATTATTTGTGGAGTCAGGGCTTGAGAAGCCCTGCTCTCCCTAAGTAGGACTGGAGGGGGGGAATTTCCCTCCAAGTCACTATCTTCATCCTCTGAGTTGCCATCCTCAGAGGGGTTGGCCTTTTCAAACTCTGCCAAAAGCTCCTGGAGCTGTACTTTGGTAGGTTTGGGGCCCATTGCTATTTTCTTTAGTTTACAGAGTGACCTTAGCTCTCTCATCTGTAGATGGAGGTAAGGTGTGGTGTCGAGTTCCACCACATTCACATCTGTGCTAGACATTTTGCTTCTAAAAGTTGGAATACTTTTTAAGAATCTACAACTGGTTCTAGAATCTAATTCAAACTTTTACAAACTTTTAAACTCTAAAAGAAATGCTAAACAGGATCTAACACAAGGCCCTAGCAGGTCTTTTAAGAATTTAGAAAACTTTTCAAATTGCAAAAATCAATTTCTAATGACAATTTTGGAATTTGTCGTGTGATCAGGTATTGGCTGAGTAGTCCAGCAAATGCAAAGTCTTGTACCCCACCGCTGATCCACCAATGTAGGAAGTTGGCTCTGTATGTGCTATTTCAAAGTAAGGAATAGCATGCACAGAGTCCAAGGGTTCCCCTTAGAGGTAAAATAGTGGTAAAAATAGATAATACTAATGCTCTATTTTGTGGTAGTGTGGTCGAGCAGTAGGCTTATCCAAGGAGTAGTGTTAAGCATTTGTTGTACATACACATAGACAATAAATGAGGTACACACACTCAGAGACAAATCCAGCCAATAGGTTTTTATATAGAAAAATATCTTTTCTTAGTTTATTTTAAGAACCACAGGTTCAAATTCTACATGTAATATCTCATTCGAAAGGTATTGCAGGTAAGTACTTTAGGAACTTCAAATCATCAAAATTGCATGTATACTTTTCAAGTTATTCACAAATAGCTGTTTTAAAAGTGGACACTTAGTGCAATTTTCACAGTTCCTAGGGGAGGTAAGTATTTGTTAGGTTAACCAGGTAAGTAAGACACTTACAGGGCTTAGTTCTTGGTCCAAGGTAGCCCACCGTTGGGGGTTCAGAGCAACCCCAAAGTTACCACACCAGCAGCTCAGGGCCGGTCAGGTGCAGAGTTCAAAGTGGTGCCCAAAACACATAGGCTAGAATGGAGAGAAGGGGGTGCCCCGGTTCCGGTCTGCTTGCAGGTAAGTACCCGCGTCTTCGGAGGGCAGACCAGGGGGGTTTTGTAGGGCACCGGGGGGGACACAAGCCCACACAGAAATTTCACCCTCAGCAGCGCGGGGGCGGCCGGGTGCAGTGTAGAAACAAGCGTCGGGTTTGTAATGGAAGTCAATGGGAGATCTAGGGATCTCTTCAACGCTGCAGGCAGGCAAGGGGGGGGTTCCTCGGGGAAACCTCCACTTGGTCAAGGGAGAGGGACTCCTGGGGGTCACTCCTCCAGTGAAAGTCCGGTCCCTCAGGTCCTGGGGGCTGCGGGTGCAGGGTCTCTCCCAGGTGTCGGGACTTAGGATTCAAAGAGTCGCGGTCAGGGGAAGCCTCGGGATTCCCTCTGCAGGCGGCGCTGTGGGGGCTCAGGGGGGACAGGTTTTTGTACTCACAGTCTTAGAGTAGTCCTGGGGTCCCTCCTGAGGTGTTGGATCGCCACCAGCCGAGTCGGGGTCGCCGGGTGCAGTGTTGCAAGTCTCACGCTTCTTGCGGGGAGCTTGCAGGGTTCTTTAAAGCTGCTGGAAACAAAGTTGCAGCTTTTCTTGGAGCAGGTCCGCTGTCCTCGGGAGTTTCTTGTCTTTTCGAAGCAGGGGCAGTCCTCAGAGGATGTCGAGGTCGCTGGTCCCTTCGGAAGGCGTCGCTGGAGCAGGATCTTTGGAAGGCAGGAGACAGGCCGGTGAGTTTCTGGAGCCAAGGCAGTTGTCGTCTTCTGGTCTTCCTCTGCAGGGGTTTTTCAGCTAGGCAGTCCTTCTTCTTGTAGTTGCAGGAATCTAATTTTCTAGGGTTCAGGGTAGCCCTTAAATACTAAATTTAAGGGCGTGTTTAGGTCTGGGGGGTTAGTAGCCAATGGCTACTAGCCCTGAGGGTGGGTACACCCTCTTTGTGCCTCCTCCCAAGGGGAGGGGGTCACAATCCTAACCCTATTGGGGGAATCCTCCATCTGCAAGATGGAGGATTTCTAAAAGTTAGAGTCACTTCAGCTCAGGACACCTTAGGGGCTGTCCTGACTGGCCAGTGACTCCTCCTTGTTTTTCTCATTATTTTCTCCGGCCTTGCCGCCAAAAGTGGGGCCTGGCCGGAGGGGGCGGGCAACTCCACTAGCTGGAGTGTCCTGCTGGGTTGGCACAAAGGAGGTGAGCCTTTGAGGCTCACCGCCAGGTGTGACAATTCCTGCCTGGGAGAGGTGTTAGCATCTCCACCCAGTGCAGGCTTTGTTACTGGCCTCAGAGTGACAAAGGCACTCTCCCCATGGGGCCAGCAACATGTCTCGGTTTGTGGCAGGCTGCTAAAACTAGTCAGCCTACACAGATAGTCGGTTAAGTTTCAGGGGGCACCTCTAAGGTGCCCTCTGTGGTGTATTTTACAATAAAATGTACACTGGCATCAGTGTGCATTTATTGTGCTGAGAAGTTTGATACCAAACTTCCCAGTTTTCAGTGTAGCCATTATGGTGCTGTGGAGTTCGTGTTTGACAGACTCCCAGACCATATACTCTTATGGCTACCCTGCACTTACAATGTCTAAGGTTTTGTTTAGACACTGTAGGGGTACCATGCTCATGCACTGGTACCCTCACCTATGGTATAGTGCACCCTGCCTTAGGGCTGTAAGGCCTGCTAGAGGGGTGTCTTACCTATACTGCATAGGCAGTGAGAGGCTGGCATGGCACCCTGAGGGGAGGGCCATGTTGACTTACTCGTTTTGTCCTCACTAGCACACACAAGCTGGCAAGCAGTGTGTCTGTGCTGAGTGAGAGGTCTCTAGGGTGGCATAAGACATGCTGCATCCCTTAGAGACCTTCCTTGGCATCAGGGCCCTTGGTACTAGAAGTACCAGTTACAAGGGACTTATCTGGATGCCAGGGTCTGCCAATTGTGGATACAAAAGTACAGGTTAGGGAAAGAACACTGGTGCTGGGGCCTGGTTAGCAGGCCTCAGCACACTTTCAATTGTAAACATAGCATCAGCAAAGGCAAAAAGTCAGGGGGCAACCATGCCAAGGAGGCATTTCCTTACACCCCTGGTCAGACACACCTGTGTACCCATGATGTGGACACAGGAGACAGCATGCCTGTCAAAAACAAAATCTTTAGACAGTCTGACCATGTTAAGGAAAGCATCAAGGTGGAAGTCCACAAGATGCTGGAACTGGGAGTAATTGAGCGCTCTGACAGCCCCTGGGCTAGCCCAGTGGTCTTAGTCCCCAAACCTCACACCAAAGATGGAAAGAAAGAGATGAGGTTTTGTGTGGACTACAGAGGGCTCAATTCTGTCACCAAGACAGATGCTCATCCAATTCCAAGAGCTGATGAGCTCATAGACAAATTAGGTGCTGCCAAATTCTTAAGTACCTTTGACTTGACAGCAGGGTACTGGCAAATAAAAATGGCACCTGGAGCAAAAGAGAAAACAGCATTCTCCACACCTGATGGGCATTATCAGTTTACTGTTATGCCCTTTGGTTTAAAGAATGCCCCTGCCACCTTCCAAAGGTTGGTGAATCAAGTCCTTGCTGGTTTGGAGTCCTTTAGCACAGCTTATCTTGATGATATTGCTGTCTTTAGCTCCACCTGGCAGGATCACCTGGTCCACCTGAAGAAGGTTTTGAAGGCTCTGCAATCTGCAGGCCTCTCTATCAAGGCATCCAAATGCCAGATAGGGCAGGGAATGAAAATGTCACTTACCCAGTGTACATCTGTTCGTGGCATCAGTCGCAGTAGATTCGCATGTTCTGCAATAGCTCGCCATCTGGTGTTGGGCCGGAGTGTTACAAGTTGTTTTTCTTCGAAGAAGTCTTTTGAGTCACGGGACCGAGTGACTCCTCCTTTTGTCTCCATTGCGCATGGGCGTCGACTCCATCCTCGATTGTTTTTCCCCGCAGAGGGTGAGGTAGGAGTTGAATTGTAGTAATAGTGCCCATGCAATGGAGTGACTAAGTATGCACCTATTTAAGGTTGAGATGATACATATAGAAATAATTGAAGGTAACTTCCAAACTGCTACAGGCTCCCGGGGAGGCGGGTGGGCACATGCGAATCTACTGCGACTGATGCCACGAACAGATGTACACTGGGTAAGTGACATTTTCAGTTCGATGGCATCTGTCGCTGTAGATACGCATGTTCTGCATAGACTAGTAAGCAGTTATTTCCCCAAAAGCGGTGGATCAGCCTGTAGGAGTGGAAGTAGTCTGAAATAATGTCCTTAATACGGCTTGACCTACTGTGGCTTGTTGTGCGGATAACACGTCTACACAGTAGTGCTTGGTGAATGTGTGAGGCGTAGACCATGTGGCTGCCTTACATATTTCTTGCATTGGGATGTTTCCTAGAAAGGCCATGGTAGCACCTTTCTTTCTGGTTGAGTGTGCCCTTGTGTAAGGAAATGCCTCCTTGGCATGGTTGCCCCCTGACTTTTTGCCTTTGCTGATGCTATGTTTACAATTGAAAGTGTGCTGAGGCCTGCTAACCAGGCCCCAGCACCAGTGTTCTTTCCCTAACCTGTACTTTTGTATCCACAATTGGCAGACCCTGGCATCCAGATAAGTCCCTTGTAACTGGTACTTCTAGTACCAAGGGCCCTGATGCCAAGGAAGGTCTCTAAGGGCTGCAGCATGTCTTATGCCACCCTGGAGACCTCTCACTCAGCACAGACACACTGCTTGCCAGCTTGTGTGTGCTAGTGAGGACAAAACGAGTAAGTCGACATGGCACTCCCCTCAGGGTGCCATGCCAGCCTCTCACTGCCTATGCAGTATAGGTAAGACACCCCTCTAGCAGGCCTTACAGCCCTAAGGCAGGGTGCACTATACCATAGGTGAGGGTACCAGTGCATGAGCATGGTACCCCTACAGTGTCTAAACAAAACCTTAGACATTGTAAGTGCAGGGTAGCCATAAGAGTATATGGTCTGGGAGTTTGTCAAACACGAACTCCACAGTACCATAATGGCTACACTGAAAACTGGGAAGTTTGGTATCAAACTTCTCAGCACAATAAATGCACACTGATGCCAGTGTACATTTTATTGTAAAATACACCACAGAGGGCACCTTAGAGGTGCCCCCTGAAACTTAACCGACTATCTGTGTAGGCTGACTAGTTTTAGCAGCCTGCCACAAACCGAGACATGTTGCTGGCCCCATGGGGAGAGTGCCTTTGTCACTCTGAGGCCAGTAACAAAGCCTGCACTGGGTGGAGATGCTAACACCTCTCCCAGGCAGGAATTGTCACACCTGGCGGTGAGCCTCAAAGGCTCACCTCCTTTGTGCCAACCCAGCAGGACACTCCAGCTAGTGGAGTTGCCCGCCCCCTCCGGCCAGGCCCCACTTTTGGCGGCAAGGCCGGAGAAAATAATGAGAATAACAAGGAGGAGTCACTGGCCAGTCAGGACAGCCCCTAAGGTGTCCTGAGCTGAGGTGACTCTAACTTTTAGAAATCCTCCATCTTGCAGATGGAGGATTCCCCCAATAGGGTTAGGATTGTGACCCCCTCCCCTTGGGAGGAGGCACAAAGAGGGTGTACCCACCCTCAGGGCTAGTAGCCATTGGCTACTAACCCCCCAGACCTAAACACGCCCTTAAATTTAGTATTTAAGGGCTACCCTGAACCCTAGAAAATTAGATTCCTGCAACAAGAAGAAGGACTGCCCAGCTGAAAACCCCTGCAGCGGAAGACCAGAAGACGACAACTGCCTTGGCTCCAGAAACTCACCGGCCTGTCTCCTGCCTTCCAAAGATCCTGCTCCAGCGACGCCTTCCGAAGGGACCAGCGACCTCGACATCCTCTGAGGACTGCCCCTGCTTCGAAAAGACAAGAAACTCCCGAGGACAGCGGACCTGCTCCAAGAAAAGCTGCAACTTTGTTTCCAGCAACTTTAAAGATCCCTGCAAGCTCCCCGCAAGAAGCGTGAGACTTGCAACACTGCACCCGGCGACCCCGACTCGACTGGTGGCGATCCAACACCTCAGGAGGGACCCCAGGACTACTCTGATACTGTGAGTACCAAAACCTGTCCCCCCTGAGCCCCCACAGCGCCGCCTGCAGAGGGAATCCCGAGGCTTCCCCTGACCGCGACTCTTTTGAAACCTAAAGTCCCGACACCTGGGAGAGACCCTGCACCCGCAGCCCCCAGGACCTGAAGGACCGGACTTTCACTGGAGAAGTGACCCCCAGGAGTCCCTCTCCCTTGCCCAAGTGGAGGTTTCCCCGAGGAATCCCCCCCTTGCCTGCCTGCAGCGCTGAAGAGATCCCGAGATCTCTCATAGACTAACATTGCGAACCCGACGCTTGTTTCTACACTGCACCCGGCCGCCCCCGCGCCGCTGAGGGTGAAATTTCTGTGTGGACTTGTGTCCCCCCCGGTGCCCTACAAAACCCCCCTGGTCTGCCCTCCGAAGACGCGGGTACTTACCTGCAAGCAGACCGGAACCGGGGCACCCCCTTCTCTCCATTCTAGCCTATGTGTTTTGGGCACCACTTTGGACTCTGCACCTGACCGGCCCTGAGCTGCTGGTGTGGTGACTTTGGGGTTGCTCTGAACCCCCAACGGTGGGCTACCTTGGACCAAGAACTGAGCCCTGTAAGTGTCTTACTTACCTGGTTAATCTAACAAATACTTACCTCCCCTAGGAACTGTGAAAATTGCACTAAGTGTCCACTTTTAAAACAGCTATTTGTCAATAACTTGAAAAGTATACATGCAATTTTGATGATTTGAAGTTCCTAAAGTACTTACCTGCAATACCTTTCGAATGAGATATTACATGTAGAATTTGAACCTGTGGTTCTTAAAATAAACTAAGAAAAGATATTTTTCTATATAAAAACCTATTGGCTGGATTTGTCTCTGAGTGTGTGTACCTCATTTATTGTCTTGTGTATGTACAACAAATGCTTAACACTACTCCTTGGATAAGCCTACTGCTCGACCACACTACCACAAAATAGAGCATTAGTATTATCTATTTTTACCACTATTTTACCTCTAAGGGGAACCCTTGGACTCTGTGCATGCTATTCCTTACTTTGAAATAGCACATACAGAGCCAACTTCCTACATTGGTGGATCAGCGGTGGGGTACAAGACTTTGCATTTGCTGGACTACTCAGCCAATACCTGATCACACGACAAATTCCAAAATTGTCATTAGAAATTGATTTTTGCAATTTGAAAAGTTTTCTAAATTCTTAAAAGACCTGCTAGGGCCTTGTGTTAGATCCTGTTTAGCATTTCTTTTAGAGTTTAAAAGTTTGTAAAAGTTTGAATTAGATTCTAGAACCAGTTGTAGATTCTTAAAAAGTATTCCAACTTTTAGAAACAAAATGTCTAGCACAGATGTGACTGTGGTGGAACTCGACACCACACCTTACCTCCATCTTAAGATGAGGGAGCTAAGGTCACTCTGTAAAATAAAGAAAATAACAATGGGCCCCAAACCTACCAAAATACAGCTCCAGGAGCTTTTGGCAGAGTTTGAAAAGGCCAACCCCTCTGAGGGTGGCAACTCAGAGGAAGAGGATAGTGACTTGGAGGACAATTCCCCCCTACCAGTCCTATCTAGGGAGAACAGGGTCCCTCAAACCCTGACTCCAAAAATAATAGTCAGAGATGCTGGTTCCCTCACAGGAGAGACCAACACCTCTGAAATCACTGAGGATAGCCCCAGTGAAGAGGACATCCAGTTAGCCAGGATGGCCAAAAGATTGGCTTTGGAAAGACAGATCCTAGCCATAGAGAGGGAAAGACAAGAGATGGGCCTAGGACCCATCAATGGTGGCAGCAACATAAATAGGGTCAGAGATTCTCCTGACATGTTGAAAATCCCTAAAGGGATTGTAACTAAATATGAAGATGGTGATGACATCACCAAATGGTTCACAGCTTTTGAGAGGGCTTGTGTAACCAGAAAAGTGAACAGATCTCACTGGGGTGCTCTCCTTTGGGAAATGTTCACAGGAAAGTGTAGGGATAGACTCCTCACACTCTCTGGACAAGATGCAGAATCTTATGACCTCATGAAGGGTACCCTGATTGAGGGCTTTGGATTCTCCACTGAGGAGTACAGGATTAGGTTCAGGGGGGCTCAAAAATCCTCGAGCCAGACCTGGGTTGACTTTGTTGACTACTCAGTGAAAACACTAGATGGTTGGATTCAAGGCAGTGGTGTAAGTAATTATGATGGGCTGTACAATTTATTTGTGAAAGAACACCTGTTAAGTAATTGTTTCAATGATAAACTGCATCAGCATCTGGTAGACCTAGGACCAATTTCTCCCCAAGAATTGGGAAAGAAGGCGGACCATTGGGTCAAGACAAGGGTGTCCAAGACTTCAACAGGGGGTGACCAAAAGAAAGGGGTCACAAAGACTCCCCAGCAGAAGGGTGATGAGACAACCAAAACTAAAAATAGTAAAGAGTCTTCTACAGGCCCCCAAAAACCTGCACAGGAGGGTGGGCCCAGAGCCTCTTCACAAAACAATGGGTACAAGGGTAAAAACTTTGATCCCAAAAAGGCCTGGTGTCATAGCTGTAAACAGCATGGACACCAAACTGGAGACAAGGCCTGTCCCAAGAAAGGTTCCACTCCAAACTCCCATCCAGGTAACACTGGTATGGCTAGTCTCCAAGTGGGATCAACAGTGTGCCCAGAGCAAATCAGGGTCCACACTGAAGCTACTCTAGTTTCTGAGGGTGGGGTGGATTTAGCCACACTAGCTGTCTGGCCGCCTAACATGCAAAAATACAGACAGCAACTCTTAATTAATGGGACTAGAATAGAGGGCCTGAGGGATACAGGTGCCAGTGTCACCATGGTGACAGAGAAACTGGTTTCCCCTGGCCAATACCTGACTGGAAAAACTTACACAGTCACCAACGCTGACAATCAGAGAAAAGTACATCCCATGGCAATGGTTACTTTAGAATGGGGAGGGGTCAATGGCCTGAAACAGGTGGTGGTCTCCTCAAATATCCCAGTGGACTGTCTGCTTGGAAATGACCTGGAGTCCTCAGCATGGGCTGAGGTAGAACTAAAAACCCATGCAGCAATGCTGGGTATCCCTGAACTGGTGTGTGTGAAAACCAGAGCACAGTGCAAGGCACAGGGTGAACAAGTAGAGCTAGAGTCTGGAAGAATGGCCCAGCCTACCAAGAGAAAAGGAAAGTCAGTTGGGAAACCAACTGCAACACAGCAAAAGAAAGGGAACCTCTCTTCTCATGAAGAAGTTCTGCCCTCTGAGGGAACTGAGCCTTTGGAGCTTGAACCTTATCAGGTTGAGCTCTTGGGCCCAGGGGGACCCTCAAGGGAGGAGCTGTGTAAGGGACAAGAAACCTGTCCCTCTCTTGAAGGCCTTAGGCAGCAAGCTGCTGAAGAGTCCAAAGGCAAGAAAAATGGAACACATAGGGTCTATTGGGAAGATGGGCTCCTGTACACTGAGGCCAGAGACCCCAAACCTGGTACCACTAGGAGAGTGGTAGTGCCTCAGCTGTTCAGAGAGTTCATCCTAACATTGGCCCATGACATTCCCCTTGCTGGACATTTGGGACAAACCAAGACGTGGGAGAGGTTAGTCAACCACTTCTACTGGCCCAATATGTCCAACATGGTTAAGGAGTTTTGCCTCTCCTGCCCCACCTGTCAAGCCAGTGGTAAGACAGGTGGGCATCCAAAGGCCCCCCTCATTCCACTTCCTGTGGTGGGGGTGCCCTTTGAAAGAGTGGGTGTGGACATAGTTGGTCCACTAGAACCTCCCACAGCCTCAGGAAATATGTATATCCTGGTAGTAGTGGATCATGCTACCAGGTATCCTGAAGCTATTCCCCTTAGGTCGACTACTGCCCCTGCAGTAGCCAAGGCCCTCATTGGTATCTTTACCAGAGTGGGTTTCCCTAAGGAGGTGGTGTCTGACAGAGGTACCAACTTCATGTCAGCATACCTAAAGCACATGTGGAATGAGTGTGGAGTGACTTATAAATTCACTACACCCTACCATCCACAAACTAATGGCTTAGTTGAGAGATTCAACAAGACATTAAAAGGCATGATCATGGGGCTCCCAGAAAAACTCAAAAGGAGATGGGATGTCCTCCTGCCATGTCTGCTTTTCGCTTACAGGGAGGTACCACAGAAGGGAGTAGGATTCTCACCCTTTGAACTTCTGTTTGGTCATCCTGTAAGGGGACCACTTGCCCTTGTTAAAGAAGGCTGGGAGAGACCTCTCCATGAGCCTAAACAGGACATAGTGGACTATGTACTTGGCCTTCGCTCTAGAATGGCAGAGTACATGGAAAAGGCAACCAAAAACCTTGAGGCCAGCCAACAGCTCCAGAAGTTTTGGTATGACCAAAAGGCTGCACTGGTTGAGTTCCAACCAGGGCAGAAAGTCTGGGTTCTGGAGCCTGTGGCTCCCAGGGCACTCCAGGACAAATGGAGTGGCCCTTACCCAGTGCTAGAGAGGAAGAGTCAGGTCACCTACCTGGTGGACCTGGGCACAAGCAGGAGCCCCAAGAGGGTGATCCATGTGAACCGCCTTAAGCTCTTCCATGACAGGGCTGATGTGAATCTGTTAATGGTAACAGATGAGGATCAGGAGGCAGAGAGTGAACCTCTCCCTGATCTTCTGTCATCAGACCCAAAAGATGGCACAGTAGATGGAGTGATCTACTCAGACACCCTCTCTGGCCAACAGCAGGCTGATTGTAGGAGAGTCCTACAACAGTTTCCTGAGCTTTTCTCCCTAACCCCTGGTCAGACCCACCTGTGTACCCATGATGTGGACACAGGAGACAGCATGCCTGTCAAGAACAAAATCTTCAGACAGTCTGACCATGTTAAGGAAAGCATCAAGGTGGAAGTCCACAAGATGCTGGAATTGGGAGTGATTGAGCGCTCTGACAGCCCCTGGGCTAGCCCAGTGGTCTTAGTCCCCAAACCTCACACCAAAGATGGAAAGAAAGAGATGAGGTTTTGTGTGGACTACAGAGGGCTCAATTCTGTCACCAAGACAGATGCCCATCCAATTCCAAGAGCTGATGAGCTCATTGATAAATTAGGTGCTGCCAAATTTCTAAGTACCTTTGACTTGACAGCAGGGTACTGGCAAATAAAAATGGCACCTGGAGCAAAAGAAAAGACAGCATTCTCCACACCTGATGGGCATTATCAGTTTACTGTTATGCCCTTTGGTTTAAAGAATGCCCCTGCCACCTTCCAAAGGTTGGTGAATCAAGTCCTTGCTGGCTTGGAGTCCTTTAGCACAGCTTATCTTGATGATATTGCTGTCTTTAGCTCCACCTGGCAGGATCACCTGGTCCACCTGAGGAAGGTTTTGAAGGCTCTGCAATCTGCAGGCCTCTCTATCAAGGCATCCAAATGCCAGATAGGGCAGGGAACTGTGGTTTACTTGGGACACCTTGTAGGTGGAGGCCAAGTTCAGCCACTCCAACCCAAGATCCAGACTATTCTGGACTGGGTAGCTCCAAAAACCCAGACTCAAGTCAGGGCATTCCTTGGCTTGACTGGGTACTACAGGAGGTTTGTGAAGGGATATGGATCCATTGTGACAGCCCTCACTGAACTCACCTCCAAGAAAATGCCCAAGAAAGTGAACTGGACTGTGGACTGCCAACAGGCCTTTGACACCCTGAAACAAGCCATGTGCTCAGCACCAGTTCTCAAAGCTCCAGATTATTCTAAGCAGTTCATTGTGCAGACTGATGCCTCTGAACATGGGATAGGGGCAGTTTTGTCCCAAACAAATGATGATGGCCTTGACCAGCCTGTTGCTTTCATTAGCAGGAGGTTACTCCCCAGGGAGCAGCGTTGGAGTGCCATTGAGAGGGAGGCCTTTGCTGTGGTTTGGTCCCTGAAGAAGCTGAGACCATACCTCTTTGGGACTCACTTCCTAGTTCAAACTGACCACAGACCTCTCAAATGGCTGATGCAAATGAAAGGTGAAAATCCTAAACTGTTGAGGTGGTCCATCTCCCTACAGGGAATGGACTTTATAGTGGAACACAGACCTGGGACTGCCCATGCCAATGCAGATGCCTTTCCAGGTTCTTCCACTTAGAAAATGAAGACTCTCTTGGGAAAGGTTAGTCTCATCCTCTTTCGTTTGGGGGGGGGTTGTGTAAGGAAATGCCTCCTTGGCATGGTTGCCCCCTGACTTTTTGCCTTTGCTGATGCTATGTTTACAATTGAAAGTGTGCTGAGGCCTGCTAACCAGGCCCCAGCACCAGTGTTCTTTCCCTAACCTGTACTTTTGTATCCACAATTGGCAGACCCTGGCATCCAGATAAGTCCCTTGTAACTGGTACTTCTAGTACCAAGGGCCCTGATGCCAAGGAAGGTCTCTAAGGGCTGCAGCATGTCTTATGCCACCCTGGAGACCTCTCACTCAGCACAGACACACTGCTTGCCAGCTTGTGTGTGCTAGTGAGGACAAAACGAGTAAGTCGACATGGCACTCCCCTCAGGGTGCCATGCCAGCCTCTCACTGCCTATGCAGTATAGGTAAGACACCCCTCTAGCAGGCCTTACAGCCCTAAGGCAGGGTGCACTATACCATAGGTGAGGGTACCAGTGCATGAGCATGGTACCCCTACAGTGTCTAAACAAAACCTTAGACATTGTAAGTGCAGGGTAGCCATAAGAGTATATGGTCTGGGAGTTTGTCAAACACGAACTCCACAGTACCATAATGGCTACACTGAAAACTGGGAAGTTTGGTATCAAACTTCTCAGCACAATAAATGCACACTGATGCCAGTGTACATTTTATTGTAAAATACACCACAGAGGGCACCTTAGAGGTGCCCCCTGAAACTTAACCGACTATCTGTGTAGGCTGACTAGTTTTAGCAGCCTGCCACAAACCGAGACATGTTGCTGGCCCCATGGGGAGAGTGCCTTTGTCACTCTGAGGCCAGTAACAAAGCCTGCACTGGGTGGAGATGCTAACACCTCTCCCAGGCAGGAATTGTCACACCTGGCGGTGAGCCTCAAAGGCTCACCTCCTTTGTGCCAACCCAGCAGGACACTCCAGCTAGTGGAGTTGCCCGCCCCCTCCGGCCAGGCCCCACTTTTGGCGGCAAGGCCGGAGAAAATAATGAGAATAACAAGGAGGAGTCACTGGCCAGTCAGGACAGCCCCTAAGGTGTCCTGAGCTGAGGTGACTCTAACTTTTAGAAATCCTCCATCTTGCAGATGGAGGATTCCCCCAATAGGGTTAGGATTGTGACCCCCTCCCCTTGGGAGGAGGCACAAAGAGGGTGTACCCACCCTCAGGGCTAGTAGCCATTGGCTACTAACCCCCCAGACCTAAACACGCCCTTAAATTTAGTATTTAAGGGCTACCCTGAACCCTAGAAAATTAGATTCCTGCAACAAGAAGAAGGACTGCCCAGCTGAAAACCCCTGCAGCGGAAGACCAGAAGACGACAACTGCCTTGGCTCCAGAAACTCACCGGCCTGTCTCCTGCCTTCCAAAGATCCTGCTCCAGCGACGCCTTCCGAAGGGACCAGCGACCTCGACATCCTCTGAGGACTGCCCCTGCTTCGAAAAGACAAGAAACTCCCGAGGACAGCGGACCTGCTCCAAGAAAAGCTGCAACTTTGTTTCCAGCAACTTTAAAGATACCTGCAAGCTCCCCGCAAGAAGCGTGAGACTTGCAACACTGCACCCGGCGACCCCGACTCGACTGGTGGCGATCCAACACCTCAGGAGGGACCCCAGGACTACTCTGATACTGTGAGTACCAAAACCTGTCCCCCCTGAGCCCCCACAGCGCCGCCTGCAGAGGGAATCCCGAGGCTTCCCCTGACCGCGACTCTTTTGAAACCTAAAGTCCCGACACCTGGGAGAGACCCTGCACCCGCAGCCCCCAGGACCTGAAGGACCGGACTTTCACTGGAGAAGTGACCCCCAGGAGTCCCTCTCCCTTGCCCAAGTGGAGGTTTCCCCGAGGAATCCCCCCCTTGCCTGCCTGCAGCGCTGAAGAGATCCCGAGATCTCTCATAGACTAACATTGCGAACCCGACGCTTGTTTCTACACTGCACCCGGCCGCCCCCGCGCCGCTGAGGGTGAAATTTCTGTGTGGACTTGTGTCCCCCCCGGTGCCCTACAAAACCCCCCTGGTCTGCCCTCCGAAGACGCGGGTACTTACCTGCAAGCAGACCGGAACCGGGGCACCCCCTTCTCTCCATTCTAGCCTATGTGTTTTGGGCACCACTTTGGACTCTGCACCTGACCGGCCCTGAGCTGCTGGTGTGGTGACTTTGGGGTTGCTCTGAACCCCCAACGGTGGGCTACCTTGGACCAAGAACTGAGCCCTGTAAGTGTCTTACTTACCTGGTTAATCTAACAAATACTTACCTCCCCTAGGAACTGTGAAAATTGCACTAAGTGTCCACTTTTAAAACAGCTATTTGTCAATAACTTGAAAAGTATACATGCAATTTTGATGATTTGAAGTTCCTAAAGTACTTACCTGCAATACCTTTCGAATGAGATATTACATGTAGAATTTGAACCTGTGGTTCTTAAAATAAACTAAGAAAAGATATTTTTCTATATAAAAACCTATTGGCTGGATTTGTCTCTGAGTGTGTGTACCTCATTTATTGTCTTGTGTATGTACAACAAATGCTTAACACTACTCCTTGGATAAGCCTACTGCTCGACCACACTACCACAAAATAGAGCATTAGTATTATCTATTTTTACCACTATTTTACCTCTAAGGGGAACCCTTGGACTCTGTGCATGCTATTCCTTACTTTGAAATAGCACATACAGAGCCAACTTCCTACACCTTGGTATAATGGGCAGCTGTCGTTTAGCTTTAAGGTAGCAGATTTGGATGCATTTAACTATCCATCTGGCTATACCTTGTTTTGAAATTGGGTTTCCTGCGTGAGGTTTTTGAAATGCAATAAAGAGTTGTTTAGTCTTTCTGATGTTTTTTGTTCTGTCAATGTAATACATTAATGCTCTTTTGACATCTAATGTATGTAGTGCCCTTTCAGCTACGGTATCTGGCTGTGGAAAGAACACTGGAAGTTCCACTGTTTGATTTAGATGGAACGGTGAAATAACCTTTGGCAAAAATTTAGGATTGGTCCTTAGGACGACTTTATTTTTGTGTAGTTGTATAAAAGGTTCTTGTATAGTAAACGCCTGAATCTCGCTTACTCTTCTCAGGGAAGTAATGGCGATGAGAAATGCCACCTTCCAGGTTAGGAACTGTATGTCGCAGGAGTGCATGGGTTCAAAAGGTGGACCCATAAGTCTAGTTAGGACAACATTTAGGTTCCATGAAGGAACAGGTGGTGTTCTTGGTGGTATAATTCTCCTAAGGCCCTCCATGAATGCTTTAATGACTGGTATTTTATATAGGGAAGTTGAATAGGTAGTCTGCAGGTATGCAGATATTGCTGCAAGGTGAATCTTAATGGAAGAGAAAGCTAGGTTAGATTTTTGTAAGTGAAGCAAGTAACCCACTACATGTTCTGGAGTTGTGTGTAATGGTTGTATTTGATTAATATGGCAGTAGCAAACAAACCTCTTCCATTTACTTGCATAGCAGTGCCTGGTGGATGGCCTTCTTGCTTGTTTTATGACTTCCATACATTCTTGGGTAAGTTGTAAGTGCCCGAATTCTAGGATTTCAGGAGCCAGATTGCTAGATTCAGCGATGCTGGATCTGGGTGTCTGATCTTTTGGTTGTGCTGTGTCAACAGATCTGGCCTGTTGGGCAATTTGATGCAGGGTACCACTGATAGGTCTAGCAGCGTTGTGTACCAGGGTTGCCTTGCCCAAGTTGGTGCTATCAATATGAGTTTGAGTTTGCTTTGACTGAGTTTGTTTACCAGGTAAGGAAGGAGAGGGAGAGGAGGAAAAGCGTAAGCAAATATCCCTGACCAGTTCATCCATAGGGCATTGCCTTGGGATTGTTTGTGTGGGTACCTGGATGCGAAGTTTTGGCATTTTGCGTTCTCCCTTGTCGCAAACAAGTCTATCTGAGGTGTTCCCCAGAGTTTGAAATAAGTGTTCAGAATTTGGGGGTGAATTTCCCATTCGTGGACCTGTTGGTGATCTCGAGAGAGATTGTCTGCGAGTTGATTTTGTATCCCTGGTATAAACTGTGCAATTAGGCGAATTTGGTTGTGAATTGCCCAATGCCAAATTTTTTGTGCTAGCAGGCTTAACTGCGTGGAGTGCGTCCCTCCCTGCTTGTTTAGATAATACATTGTTGTCATGTTGTCTGTTTTGACGAGAATGTATTTGTGAACTATTATTGGTTGGAAAGCTTTTAGTGCTTGAAAAACTGCTAGAAGTTCTAGGTGATTGATATGCAGTTTTGTTTGATGTACGTTCCATTGTCCTTGTATGCTGTGTTGATCGAGGTGTGCTCCCCACCCTGTCATGGAAGCATCTGTTGTTATTACGTATTGTGGCACTGGGTCTTGGAAAGGCCGCCCCTTGTTTAAATTTATGTTGTTCCACCACAGAAGCGAGAGGTAAGTTTGGCGGTCTATTAACACCAGATCTAGAAGGTGACCCTGTGCTTGAGACCACTGTGATGCTAGGCATTGTTGTAAGGGCCTCATGTGCAGTCTTGCGTTTGGGACAATGGCTATGCATGATGACATCATGCCTAGGAGTTGTAATACCATCTTTGCCTGTATCTTTTGTGTTGGATACATGCGTTGTATGATGGTGTTGAAATTTTGAATTCTTTGTGGACTTGGAGTGGCTACTCCCTTTGATGTGTCTATTATGGCTCCCAGGTATTGTTGTACCTTGCGTGGCAGAATTTTGGATTTTGTGAAATTGACGGTGAACCCTAGTTTGAAGAGGGTTTGTATGATCTGATTTGTGTGATTTGAGCACTGTATGAACGAATGGGCCTTGATTAGCCAGTCGTCCAAATATGGGAACACATGTATTTGCTGCCTTCTTATGTGTGCAGCGACTACCGCTAGACATTTGGTAAAGACTCTTGGTGCGGTTGTTAATCCGAAAGGCAGTACCTTGAATTGGTAATGTATTCCTTTGAATACAAACCTTAGGTATTTCCTGTGAGATGGGTGTATTGGTATATGGAAATAAGCATCCTTGAGGTCTAAAGTTGCCATGTAGTCGTGTAGTTTTAGCAATGGCAATACTTCTTGTAGTGTGACCATGTGGAAGTGGTCTGATTTGATGAAAGTGTTCACTACTCTGAGGTCTAGGATTGGTCTCAGCGTTTTGTCCTTCTTTGGTATCAGAAAGTACAGTGAGTAAACTCCTGTGTTTATCTGTGTGTTTGGCACTAATTCGATTGCATTCTTTTGCAATAGTGCCTGCACTTCTATCTCCAGGAGATTGGAATGGTGTGTTGTTAAATTTTGTGCTTTTGGTGGTATGTTTGGAGGGAATTGTAGAAATTCTATGCAATAACCATGTTGGATAATTGCTAGAACCCAAGTGTCTGTAGTGATTTCCTCCCATGCTTTGTAATAATGACCTATTCTTCCCCCCACTGGTGTTGTGTGGAGGGGGTGAGTGACATGTGAGTCATTGTTTAGTAGTAGGGGTTTTGGGGCTTTGAAATCTCCCTCTATTTCTAGGGAATTGCCCTCCTCTATATTGTCCCCGAAAACCTCCTCTATACTGTCCCTGGTAAGTGGACGGTGTTGCTTGTGAGGTGCTGGCTTGTGTGCTTTGACCCCGAAACCCCCCTCGAAAGGGCGTTTTACGGAATGTGCTGTAATTCCCTCTGCTCTGCGGGGAGTAGAGTGCGCCCATGGCTTTGGCAGTGTCCGTATCTTTTTTGAGTTTCTCAATCGCTGTGTCCACTTCTGGACCGAACAGTTCTTTTTCATTAAAAGGCATATTGAGAACTGCTTGTTGAATCTCTGGTTTAAATCCAGACGTTCGGAGCCATGCATGCCGTCTGATAGTTACAGATGTATTAATTGTCCGTGCAGCTGTATCTGCAGCGTCCATGGAGGAACGTATCTGGTTGTTGGAGATGGTCTGTCCCTCCTCAACCACTTGTTTCGCCCTATTTTGGAAGTCCTTGGGCAGATGTTCAATGAGATGTTGCATCTCGTCCCAGTGGGCTCTGTCATAGCGCGCAAGTAGTGCCTGGGAGTTCGCGATGCGCCACTGGTTTGCAGCTTGTGCTGCGACTCTTACCAGCTGCATCGAACTTGCGGCTTTCTTTATCTGGGGGTGGTGCATCTCCAGATGTGTGAGAGTTGGCCCTTTTCCTAGCTGCTCCTACAACAACAGAGTCTGGTGGCAGCTGTGTAGTGATGAAAACCGGGTCCGTAGGAGGCGGCTTATACTTCTTTTCCACCCTTGGAGTGATTGCCCTACTTTTGACCGGCTCCTTAAATATGTCTTTTGCGTGCCGGAGCATACCAGGGAGCATAGGCAGGCTTTGGTAGGAGCTGTGGGTGGAGGAGAGTGTGTTGAACAAGAAATCATCCTCGACCTGTTCTGAGTGGAGGCTTACGTTATGAAATTGTGCTGCTCTAGCCACCACCTGAGAGTACGCGGTGCTGTCTTCTGGTGGAGATGGCTTTGTAGGGTAGGCCTCCGGGCTGTTATCTGACACTGGGGCGTCGTATAGGTCCCATGCGTCCTGATCTTGGTCACCCTGGCTCATGGTGGTGTGAGCTGGGGAGTGAGATGGAGTTTGTGCTGGTGAAACGTTAATCACGGGCGGAGGAGAGGGTGGTGGTGTAATTCTTTTAACCACTTTTGGTTGTGGTGCTTGTTCCGTCTGGAACTCCAACCTTCTCTTTCTCCTAATGGGGAGAAGGGTGCTTATTTTTCCTGTCCCCTGCTGAATGAAGATACGCTTTTGCGTATGGTCCACATCAGTTGCTTGTAGCTCTTCCTCAAACCTATGCTTTTGCATTTGGGAGGTTAGCGAGTGCTCTTCTGTATAAGAGCCTGAAGCTGGGTCGCTTGCAGTTTGTTTCGGCGTTGAAACTTTGTCTGCGTGTTTTTTCGGCTCCGAGGTGACTTTTTTCCTTTTCGGGGCCGAAACCTCTCGGCGTCGATCTGTTTCGGTGCCGCTGTCTCAGCGTCGAGCCGTGTCCACACCGGCATCTCGGTGTCGAGGCTTGTCTCCAGCACTTTCTCGGTCCCGAGAAGGCTGCGTGCCGGTGTCTCGACCGGAGTCGGACGATCTCGGCACTGTTTTGGCCTTTTTCGGTGCCGACGGTCGGTCACCGAATTTATGGGTGGAGCCATGGCCTGGTGGCAGTGGCGTCCCCTGGGCCTTGTAAATGTTTCTTTGTGTGGTTTTCGACGTCTTACTCACGGTTTGTGTGTCGTCGAATCCTTCGGAGTCTGAGTCTTGGATCGAGAAGGTACCTTCTTCTTCCTGTTCCTCGAACTCCCGTTGGGCTGTCGGTGCGGACGCCATTTGAAGTCTTCTGGCTCGACGGTCTCGGAGTGTTTTTCGGGACCGGAACGCACGACAGGCCTCGCAGGTGTCTTCGCTGTGCTCAGGTGACAGGCACAGGTTGCAGACCAAGTGTTGGTCTGTGTAGGGGTATTTATTGTGGCATTTGGGGCAGAAACGGAACGGGGTCCGTTCCATCGGCGTTCTTCAGCACGCGGTCGGGCCGACCAGGCCCCGACGGAGGATCGAAAAACTACCCCGAAGGGCACCGGAGCTCTTCGATCTTCGATGCGGTGTGGAATCTAAGTACGCCGATCCCGAACGCAACAATACCGACGAAAATCTTCCGAAATTAGCTAATTTTCCGTTCCGAAACTCGGAGCGACAGGAACACGTCCGAACCCGATGGCGGAAAAAAAACAATCGAGGATGGAGTCGACGCCCATGCGCAATGGAGACAAAAGGAGGAGTCACTCGGTCCCGTGACTCAAAAGACTTCTTCGAAGAAAAACAACTTGTAACACTCCGGCCCAACACCAGATGGCGAGCTATTGCAGAACATGCGTATCTACAGCGACAGATGCCATCGAACCTGTGGTTTACTTGGGCCACCTTGTAGGTGGAGGCCAAGTTCAGCCACTCCAACCCAAGATCCAGACTATTCTGGACTGGGTAGCTCCAAAAACCCAGACTCAAGTCAGGGCATTCCTTGGCTTGACTGGGTACTACAGGAGGTTTGTGAAGGGATATGGATCCATTGTGACAGCCCTCACTGAACTCACCTCCAAGAAAATGCCCAAGAAAGTGAACTGGACTGTGGAATGCCAACAGGCCTTTGACACCCTGAAACAAGCAATGTGCTCAGCACCAGTTCTAAAAGCTCCAGATTATTCTAAGCAGTTCATTGTGCAGACTGATGCCTCTGAACATGGGATAGGGGCAGTTTTGTCCCAAACAAATGATGATGGCCTTGACCAGCCTGTTGCTTTCATTAGCAGGCGGTTACTCCCCAGGGAGCAGCGTTGGAGTGCCATTGAGAGGGAGGCCTTTGCTGTGGTTTGGTCCCTGAAGAAGCTGAGACCATACCTCTTTGGGACTCACTTCCTAGTTCAAACTGACCACAGACCTCTCAAATGGCTGATGCAAATGAAAGGTGAAAATCCTAAACTGCTGAGGTGGTCCATCTCCCTACAGGGAATGGACTTTATAGTGGAACACAGACCTGGGACTGCCCATGCCAATGCAGATGGCCTTTCCAGGTTCTTCCACTTAGAAAATGAAGACTCTCTTGGGAAAGGTTAGTCTCATCCTCTTTCGTTTGGGGGGGGGGGGGTTGTGTAAGGAAATGCCTCCTTGGCATGGTTGCCCCCTGACTTTTTGCCTTTGCTGATGCTATGTTTACAATTGAAAGTGTGCTGAGGCCTGCTAACCAGGCCCCAGCACCAGTGTTCTTTCCCTAAACCTGTACTTTTGTATCCACAATTGGCAGACCCTGGCATCCAGATAAGTCCCTTGTAACTGGTACTTCTAGTACCAAGGGCCCTGATGCCAAGGAAGGTCTCTAAGGGCTGCAGCATGTCTTATGCCACCCTGGAGACCTCTCACTCAGCACAGACACACTGCTTGCCAGCTTGTGTGTGCTAGTGAGGACAAAACGAGTAAGTCGACATGGCACTCCCCTCAGGGTGCCATGCCAGCCTCTCACTGCCTATGCAGTATAGGTAAGACACCCCTCTAGCAGGCCTTACAGCCCTAAGGCAGGGTGCACTATACCATAGGTGAGGGTACCAGTGCATGAGCATGGTACCCCTACAGTGTCTAAACAAAACCTTAGACATTGTAAGTGCAGGGTAGCCATAAGAGTATATGGTCTGGGAGTCTGTCGAACACGAACTCCACAGCACCATAATGGCTACACTGAAAACTGGGAAGTTTGGTATCAAACTTCTCAGCACAATAAATGCACACTGATGCCAGTGTACATTTTATTGTAAAATACACCACAGAGGGCACCTTAGAGGTGCCCCCTGAAACTTAACCGACTGTCTGTGTAGGCTGACTAGTTCCAGCAGCCTGCCACACCAGAGACATGTTGCTGACCCCATGGGGAGAGTGCCTTTGTCACTCTGAGGCCAGTAACAAAGCCTGCACTGGGTGGAGATGCTAACACCTCCCCCAGGCAGGAGCTGTAACACCTGGCGGTGAGCCTCAAAGGCTCACCCCTTTGTCACAGCCCAGCAGGGCACTCCAGCTTAGTGGAGTTGCCCGCCCCCTCCGGCCACGGCCCCCACTTTTGGCGGCAAGGCTGGAGGGAACAAAGAAAGCAACAAGGAGGAGTCACTGGCCAGTCAGGACAGCCCCTAAGGTGTCCTGAGCGGAGGTGACTCTGACTTTTAGAAATCCTCCATCTTGCAGATGGAGGATTCCCCCAATAGGGTTAGGATTGTGACCCCCTCCCCTTGGGAGGAGGCACAAAGAGGGTGTACCCACCCTCAGGGCTAGTAGCCATTGGCTACTAACCCCCCAGACCTAAACACGCCCTTAAATTTAGTATTTAAGGGCTGCCCTGAACCCTAGAAAATTAGATTCCTGCAACTACAAGAAGGACTGCCTAGCTGAAAACCCCTGCAGAGGAAGACCAGAAGACGACAACTGCCTTGGCTCCAGAAACTCACCGGCCTGTCTCCTGCCTTCCAAAGATCCTGCTCCAGCGACGCCTTCCAAAGGGACCAGCGACCTCGACATCCTCTGAGGACTGCCCCTGCTTCAAAAAGACAAGAAACTCCCGAGGACAGCGGACCTGCTCCAAGAAAAGCTGCAACTTTGTTTCCAGCAGCTTTAAAGAACCCTGCAAGCTCCCCGCAAGAAGCGTGAGACTTGCAACACTGCACCCGGCGACCCCGACTCGGCTGGTGGCGATCCAACACCTCAGGAGGGACCCCAGGACTACTCTAAGACTGTGAGTACAAAAACCTGTCCCCCCTGAGCCCCCACAGCGCCGCCTGCAGAGGGAATCCCGAGGCTTCCCCTGACCGCGACTCTTTGAATCCTAAGTCCCGACACCTGGGAGAGACCCTGCACCCGCAGCCCCCAGGACCTGAAGGACCGGACTTTCACTGGAGGAGTGACCCCCAGGAGTCCCTCTCCCTTGACCAAGTGGAGGTTTCCCCGAGGAACCCCCCCCATGCCTGCCTGCAGCGCTGAAGAGATCCCGAGATCTCCCATTGACTTCCATTACAAACCCGACGCTTGTTTCTACACTGCACCCGGCCGCCCCCGCGCTGCTGAGGGTGAAATTTCTGTGTGGACTTGTGTCCCCCCCGGTGCCCTACAAAACCCCCCTGGTCTGCCCTCCGAAGACGCGGGTACTTACCTGCAAGCAGACCGGAACCGGGGCACCCCCTTCTCTCCATTCTAGCCTATGTGTTTAGGGCACCACTTTGAACTCTGCACCTGACCGGCCCTGAGCTGCTGGTGTGGTGACTTTGGGGTTGCTCTGAACCCCCAACGGTGGGCTACCTTGGACCAAGAACTAAGCCCTGTAAGTGTCTTACTTACCTGGTTAACCTAACAAATACTTACCTCCCCTAGGAACTGTGAAAATTGCACTAAGTGTCCACTTTTAAAACAGCTATTTGTGAATAACTTGAAAAGTATACATGCAATTTTGATGATTTGAAGTTCCTAAAGTACTTACCTGCAATACCTTTCGAATGAGATATTACATGTAGAATTTGAACCTGTGGTTCTTAAAATAAACTAAGAAAAGATATTTTTCTATACAAAAACCTATTGGCTGGATTTGTCTCTGAGTGTGTGTACCTCATTTATTGTCTATGTGTATGTACAACAAATGCTTAACACTACTCCTTGGATAAGCCTACTGCTCGACCACACTACCACAAAATAGAGCATTAGTATTATCTATTTTTACCACTATTTTACCTCTAAGGGGAACCCTTGGACTCTGTGCATGCTATTCCTTACTTTGAAATAGCACATACAGAGCCAACTTCCTACACAGGTCTACTAGCCTGTGGCTTTTCGGAAACATTAGTAGTTTGAGCTTGCTGGTAACTTTGAGGTCTAGGTGGCGTGGACTGAGTTGACAGTGGGAACCTTTTATAGTAGTCCTTCAACATATGTTGTAAATCTGTCACTAATGTGCTAGGCATAGCTAGTGGCGATGGTTGGTTTGCCTGTGGATAAGATGTTAAAGCATAACTATGCTGGTAATGTTGATCCTCTTCTTCATCAAACTCTTGACATTTGACATTTAGTTGGGACGGGCTACTAGCTGCCCCAAACATTCCTTGATCCTCATCATCGTCTAAAAGATGTTGCGGTGGGTATGGCAGCACTTTACTTGGTGATGTATGCATCGGCAAAATGTCAGATGGCTTGTCCCCTATATTAATAAGGGAAAGGGGTAAGAATCTGGTGGAGTCCTCATGATGGTATGAGGAATGATCTGGTGAAATGTCCAAAGGTTTGTAAACTGTTAATGCTGTGGTGATCGTCGGATCCATCGTCGACGGTTCCATCGTCGACGGTACTGCCGTCGACGGTACTGCCGTCGACGGTACTGCCGTCGACGCTTCCGTCCATGACTGCGTCTTTGTCAATGGGTGCTTAGTCGACGGTCCCTTCGTCGACGGGTATTTTACCGACGACGGTCGCTTCGCCGACGTATCTTGCGTAGATGGGAGTGCCCTGGATGATTTGTGAACCCAGGAGGCCTCCGCTGTCGACGCTGTGGTTGCCGACGAAGCTCTTTTGAAGATTTTTGCAGTAATAATCGTCGTCGATGACAACGGCGACGACGTCATAATCATCGGTGAGGATGGTGTTGTGAACGTCGACGATACCGTGGTCGATGTTACCGTCGACACTGTCGTCGACGGTTGTTTTTTCACCGAAAATAGTTTTTCTGGCTCTTTTTGTGGTGACCGAGACAGGGATGGTTTCTTTGAGGTGCTTTTCCGGTGTAACGGCGTAGTAGGTTCTGAATGAACCTTTTTTGGTCCATGTTTAACTGCCTCTTCAGTTAAGACTTGTTTTGTCTTTTTGTGCATTTTTCTTGGTGGTTCATCCGCACCTCTATCTCTCTCACCTGTTCTTTTCTGAGGGCGAGAAGTTTGTGGTGACTCTTCGCTGTCTGATGAAGGATGCTCTAAGGCTTTCTGTTTTTGCAGCCATAAGAGAAGTCTACCCTCTCGGTCTTTGAGGGTTTTTTGACTAAAGGTGCGACAGATTTTGCAGTCTCTCCCCTTATGGTCTGGATGAAGGCAGTAAATACACTTCTTGTGGGGGTCATCAATATGTAGTCTCTTCTTCCCACAGTTGTCACAGTCTCTGAACAGACCCTTCTTTGCCTTTTCAGACATAGTAAAGTTGTAACTAGTTTCCTGAGAGAAAAAACAATCTTCAGTCAGAAAATAGGAAAAAAACTGAGCAGAGCTCAGGGAGACTCCCTTCACACGACGTGCGGTAGAAAATCTGAGGGAATTCAGCCTCTGTTGGGAGTGGCTGAATCCTGATTGGTTGATACTCAAGTTTGGGTCTTTTCACAAAACAAAGTGGATAGACTGTAAAATACCCTATGAGGCCTACTAGGGCCTACTGGTTTTACTTTTACTGACTTACTGCTTTTTATATATTTAAGTTTACCGTGAGGCTCCCACCTCGACGACGGGGATGATTCAAGCATGTGAATCTATGAAAGATCCAATACTGGAGAATTGTGTTTTAAGCACTGTTTAACATTTGCTTGTTGGCGAGATAAGACAGCCACACAGTAGTGTTTAGTAAATGTGTGTAGTGTTGACTGTCGTCAAGATGGAGGCCCCCAGTACATATTTAAATAGGTCACTTACCCAGTGCACATCTGTTCGTGGCATGAAGTGCTGCAGATTCACATGCTATGCATTATTCCGCCATCTAGTGTTGGCTTCCCCTTCCGTTTAAAAATCTTTGCTGGTGGTGGAGCAGTATCTAAATGTTCTTGAAAAGCCACCTCTCTTGGTCTGTAGAGGAGGTGCAGTAATTATTCTGCCAGTCTCTTAATGGATATGAATCCTTGATTGTCTCTCACCCATGATTCAAGGATGGGTTGAATCTCTCCTCAGAAGCATGATCAGATGGTCTATATGGCTGTTCGTCAAGTGATTTTGAGCTCTGCTTAAGATGGCTAGAAAGTCTTTGTTCTTCCGAATAGGGAATCTTTTTTCGGCTCCGAAGCAGGGTGTTGAGGCTTCGACTCTTAAGAGTGGGGACGTCAACTCGGTTTGGAAGTTGAGCTCTTGGTGGACTTGCTCGACTACTGTATCGACTGAGGCGTGGCCTTTTTCAGTGATGAACCCGAAGGTCGGTCAACGAGAATCTTCTTTCGGGTCAAACCATAGCGGTCTGGCAGTGGTGCACCCAAGCCTTCGAGGACTTTTTATGAGTGGGCGTAGGGGCAGTCGTTCTCACGTGCTGACCAGCAATGATTATTATCTTCCTCAGAGTCATCTTTGGAGTCGGTGTCTCTGATGGAAACTTCCGTCTACACCTGTTCTTCCATGGTGTCGAGATTTTCGGTATTCTTCAACGTCATTTCTAATCTCCTGGCTCTCCGATCACACAGGGTCTTTTTGGATCGAAACTATCGACAGGCCTCGCAATCCTCTTCTCTGTGATATTGGGAGGGGGGGAGGGTTAAATTAAAATAAGGTGTTGGTCTGTGTATGGAAATTTTGCATGGCATCGGGGACAAATTCGAAATTTGGAGTCCGATCCATCAGGCTTCGTCGTGGTAGGCCCGACTCTGAAAAGACTCCTTACAAGAAAAACAACTTGTAACACTGCGCCAAACGCAAGATGGCGGAATAATGCATAGCAAGTGTATCTGCAGCTACACATGCCATCAAAAACACACGTCCCCCCCCCCCCCCCCACAAAGAAAGCTTTTTACAATGTCCTCCGGAAGTTAACAGACTCCTGAGATCAAGGCAATTGATTAGAAGCATTACCTCTCCTAGGAGTGGACGGTTCAGGAATTTATTTTTAAACCTTTGAAGTGGTACCCTGTGCAGATACAAAACCAGAGGAAGCCAGTACATTGGCCACCTTCAGGGAGCACCTCAAAAGTCACCCCTTACGGTCATTTTCCATTTTGGAAGAAGATTTCAGACAGTCTGCAGTCTTTTAGCTTATACATGAGACAGAGGCACTGTGTGTTCACAATGACACCGGATTATAATATTTTCTGCCAAGAAACGCCACAAGGCTGGTAAAGCAAGGCTTCTTCTGAGAGTCCGCCATCGCAATAGGTACACAATTCAAACATTCACAAGACCAATAACCAAGGGCAGGGATCTGAGGTACGAGAAAGGCTACATAACTTAGAATACAGGTACTCTAAAGGGGAGTAGAATATAGGAGAAATTGTTGCACTAAAGAAAACTTGCTTGAGATTTTCAAGGGTGTTTCATACTTTACTACGTGGGCTCCCAGGTCAACAGGACAATGACTTGCAGGCGCATCTAATTCTCAGAGAATTTTGCATTGTAAAGGTGCAGTATACTTTATAAAAGAAAGTGTGCTCAATCTTTTTCGTTTTGCTTGCATTGTACAGAAAATCAACCTTGAAAAATGGGTAAAGGGTGGGATACTGTATGGGATCAGTACTTCATATTTTGTCTCAAATTTCAAGGAACTTTAATTTTTTTTTAATGCCAGAATTTATAAATGTATCCATAAAGGAGAAACACACTGCACACATGTACGCTTTAGAATACCCAGAAGCTATTACCTGCTATTGCGACATAACAGTTGTATCCATGCAAGGTTTTATTTTACTGCTCACTTTTTTCATTTGTTCAAACTGAGCTAAGGGCACCGATTGTAGCAGCAGACTGCTTGTCCAATCTCCATATACAAGCTAAAATATCAATAAAGGAGGGAGGGGAACATCAAGAAACTCATCAAAATTCATAGAAAGAACAAGACAGTATACAATCAATTTGGGTTTGGAATTTTAAGTTACTTTAATCACTATATCTAGAAAAGGTAACCATTATGATGATAAAGTATGCTGTTATATTATTTGCATTGTTGTGAATATTAAGAAAGGAAAGTAAATAAGATCTTACCTAAAGAAGTTTAAATGAAGCTTAGAACTAGGTTTCTCTACCCCCTCAGTTTTCGTTGGCATCCTTACATCTACTTGCGTTAAGCTTTGCAGATATACAGCTCAGCTTTTCTTAAACTGGCTGAACATAGTAGCAGTTCAAGAGTTCTCTTGTACTAGACCTGTACCTCTGGCCACAGTACCTCGCTGGGGGAACTTCCTTTCCTTGCCATTGAAGGAGCAGCTGCATCTAAAAGATCTAAAAAAGTGTTTCTCTTTGCAGAGATTCCCCTGTAGTTAACTATATGCTTTTCTCCTTAAGTACAATGTAAATACTTTCTGACCAACATTTACTGTTACACATCAAACGGCTCAGTCAAACCCTTAATTCTACTCTTGCCTATTACGTAAAAAATAATCTTCAAAACTTACACCGAAATTCCTTCAAAATTATTTTATTAAATCATAAATGTACAACAGCTTCTTAACACTACAAACACTGCATATTTTAAATGAAAAACAGTACTTCTCATTACACCATGATCCTGGCCAATTACTTTTCAAACTGTTAAGAAAATCTTAAAAAAGGTTTCACATGTCACCTGAAACTTACAAATTGAACATCATCAAATAAGGAATGCTTCTACACTCTTACAAAGACCACTACAAAAAAACAATTAAAAAGCTAAGAAACTGTCTCAAAGGCATGTTCAGTCCTTCCTCCATAGCAAGGTAATGGAATCAAATAAAACAATCCATTCACAAAATGGCTCTGCGTCTGCTCTCTCGTGTCTTCTGCCATATCACTGCAATAATGCATGACTGAGAATAGAGTTTCCTTAACATTGTTAATTCGATAACCTGTAGCTGTTTGTTACCTCTGGGCTCTCATCCTCTCCTATTTATACAGTGAAGCCTGTTTTAACAGAAGTAGAGAGTGAAAAAATAGGTTATGAAATGATTCAACTAACCATTTTAAAGGAAAGACAAATGTATCCCAATTTATTTCCTGCACCGTAGTCACTTACACCCCTGTAATTAAGCACATCTAATTAAAGGGAAGCTTACCCATTGCAAACTTTAGTATCGGCTTCTCCCTCCATAGCCACCACTTCCTCCACTACCACCACCAGGTCCATAATTTCCTACAAATTTTAGAAATACATTGAGAAACATCTCTAAACAAGATTTTAAACTTTTTCAGCTAGAAAAAAAATCTACATCAGGAAACTAACCAAATATAAAGACTCCCATAAATAATGAAGGCAATAGGCTTGCATAAATTCATATTTTATTACACAAACTTCACACTAAGGATCGGCTGTCGTTAGACGTTCTAGAGTGGCTTGCAACAAGATATGCCACACTGCCAAACTTAGTTTTCACTTCTCCACCAAATGTTTTCGCCAGTGGATTCAACAATCCGCAAGGCCAGTGGATGAGCATTCCTGATCTTAATTAACATTTGAATAGGGGGGGGGGGGGGGGGGGGGTGTTTGGGGGAGATGGGATGATTTGGAAAATTGGAATTGGCAAAATAACCCTTATGCCAGGCACAAACCTTACTTTCTAATACCGAAGTCATTCCAAAGACAGTCCCCAAGTGCCCATAGGGTAGGGTGCATGTTATTTAAAAAGTAGGAAATGTGTGTTTTAGTTTTACAAGTCCTGAAAAATCTCAAGTCTTTTTTTCCCACTGTGGTAAATCTTTACAATGTATAACTTCAGTTTGGGAATAGCTCAAACCTTGGTAGGAAGACTCAAATTAATAGTAATCTAAAATCCATACAGATGGTCTAGTCGGATTTGAAATTAACATTTTGGAAAAGTCCCTTTTATGAAGCTGTCATTTTTCTATATAAAGCCTCTACTAAACCTTTCAGCTATAATCCCCAAATGTCGCCTGGCAGCCTGCTTCTAAGTCTGAATTGATATCAGAAAAGGGAACAAAACGGCCTTGGCTGGGAGGAGGTGAACAATTTCCATATGGCTTTAGACTCTAGGGACAGTGGTCTTCAATGTGTCACTCCATGCTTTTTCACGTAGTAGTACATGGTTACGTCCATCTGAGCAAGCAGAGAGGTTGTTTTGATTAAAGGCAGAAAGGATTTTAAAGCTAGATGAACCACTTTCCGCTCTAGAAGGTTGATATGGTCTGTTTCCTCATTTTCTTTAAATGGAACATGTGTGTTACTTGCCCTTGCAGAGAGGCATTTATGAGTGGTGTTTTGTACTGGAAGATTGACTGAATGACGTCCCATTGTTATTTTTCTTGCCTGCTCCACTAGGGGAGAGGCTGAATTGCCATTTGTGAGAGACAATCTCAATGCCCAGCTGTCCAAGAATTTTTCTACTGGTCAGCCCCAGACCTTGTTGGAAAGGCCTTATGTGAAGGCTGGCATAAGAAACAAGAAAAATAAAGGCTATCCTGGACATTATCAGTGATATCCATTGTACCGCTTGGTGAGGCGTTAGTTATAGACTATAAACACTTTAGATAGATAGTTGACACTCTCCCCCACTTGTATTGAAAAGGTGGATATTACTATGAGAAATAATTATTTGATGCTTTTCCACAACTGGTATCTGAAACATTGGCGCCTTGTAAAACTATTGCACACATCTAGTCTGACTAACGTAGAGGATAAATCTAGTGTCATGCAAACTGTAGGAAGATGGCTCTGTATGTGCTATTTCAAAGTAAGGAATAGCATGCACAGAGTCCAAGGGTTCCCCTTAGAGGTAAAATAGTGGTAAAAAGAGAATACTAATGCTCTATTTTGTGGTAGTGTGGTCGAGCAGTAGGCTTATCCAAGGAGTAGTGTTAAGCATTTGTTGTACATACACAGACAATAAATGAGGTACACACACTCAGAGACAAATCCAGCCAATAGGTTTTTATTATAGAAAAATATCTTTTCTTAGTTTATTTTAAGAACCACAGGTTCAAATTTAACATGCAATATCTTGTTTGAAAGGTATTGCAGGTAAGTACATTAGGAACTTTGAATCATTTCAATTGCATGTATACTTTTCAAGTTTTTCACAAATAGCTATTTTAAAAGTGGACACTTAGTGCAATTTTCACAGTTCCTGGGGGAGGTAAGTTTTTGTTAGTTTTACCAGGTAAGTAAGACACTTACAGGGTTCAGTTCATGGTCCAAGGTAGCCCACCGTTGGGGGTTCAGAGCAACCCCAAAGTTACCACACCAGCAGCTCAGGGCCGGTCAGGTGCAGAGTTCAAAGTGGTGCCCAAAACGCATAGGCTTCAATGGAGAGAAGGGGGTGCCCCGGTTCCAGTCTGCCAGCAGGTAAGTACCCGCGTCTTCGGAGGGCAGACCAGGGGGGTTTTGTAGGGCACCGGGGGGGACACAAGCCCACACAGAAATTTCACCCTCAGCGGCGCGGGGGCGGCCGGGTGCAGTGTTAGAACAAGCGTCGGGTTCGCAATGGAAGTCAATGAGAGATCAAGGGATCTCTTCAGCGCTGCAGGAAGGCAAGGGGGGGCTTCCTCTGGGAAACCTCCACTTGGGCAAGGGAGAGGGACTCCTGGGGGTCACTTCTGCAGTGAAAGTCCGGTCCTTCAGGTCCTGGGGGCTGCGGGTGCAGGGTCTTTTCCAGGCGTCGGGACTTAGGTTTCAGAGAGTCGCGGTCAGGGGAAGCCTCGGGATTCCCTCTGCAGGCGGCGCTGTGGGGGCTCAGGGGGGACAGGTTTTGGTACTCACAGTCGTAGAGTAGTCCGGGGGTCCTCCCTGAGGTGTTGGTTCTCTACCAGCCGAGTCGGGGTCGCCGGGTGCAGTGTTGCAAGTCTCACGCTTCTTGCGGGGAGATTGCAGGGTTCTTTAGAGCTGCTTCTTTGGATAAAGTTGCAGTCTTTTTGGAGCAGGTCCGCTGTCCTCGGGAGTTTCTTGTCGTCGTTGAAGCAGGGCAGTCCTCAGAGGATTCAGAGGTCGCTGGTCCCTTTGGAAGGCGTCGCTGGAGCAGAGTTCTTTGGAAGGCAGGAGACAGGCCGGTGAGTTTCTGGAGCCAAGGCAGTTGTTGTCTTCTGGTCTTCCTCTGCAGGGGTTTTCAGCTAGGCAGTCCTTCTTGTTGCAGGAATCTAAATCTTTAGGTTCAGGGAAGCCCTTAAATACTAAATTTAAGGGCGTGTTTAGGTCTGGGGGGTTAGTAGCCAATGGCTACTGGCCCTGAGGGTGGGTACACCCTCTTTGTGCCTCCTCCCAAGGGGAGGGGGTCACATTCCTATCCCTATTGGGGGAATCCTCCTTCTACAAGATGGAGGATTTCTAAAAGTCAGAGTCACCTCAGCTCAGGACACCTTAGGGGCTGTCCTGACTGGCCAGTGACTCCTCCTTGTTTTTCTCATCTCTCCTGGACTTGCCGCCAAAAGTGGGGGCTGGGTCCAGGAGGCGGGCATCTCCACTAGCTGGAGTGCCCTGGGGCATTGTAACACGAAGCTTGAGCCTTTGAAGCTCACTGCTAGGTGTTACAGTTCCTGCAGGGGGGAGGTGTGAAGCACCTCCACCCAGAGCAGGCTTTGTTTCTGTCCTCAAAGAGCACAAAGGCTCTCACCGCATGAGGTCAGACACTCGTCTCTCAGCAGCAGGCTGGCACAGACCAGTCAGTCCTGCACTGAACAATTGGGTAAAATACAGGGGGTATCTCTAAGATGCCCTCTGTGTGCATTTTTTAATAAATCCAACACTGGCATCAGTGTGGGTTTATTATTCTGAGAAGTTTGATACTAAACTTCCCAGTATTCAGTGTAGCCATTATGGAGCTGTGGAGTTCGTTTTTGACAGACTCCCAGCCCATATACTCTTATGGCTACCCTGCACTTACAATGTCTAAGGTTTTGCTTAGACACTGTAGGGGCATAGTGCTCATGCACATATGCCCTCACCTGTGGTATAGTGCACCCTGCCTTAGGGCTGTAAGGCCTACTAGAGGGGTGACTTACCTATGCCACAGGCAGTGGGAGGTTGGCATGGCACCCTGAGGGGAGTGCCATGTCGACTTAGTCATTTTCTCCCCATCAGCACACACAAGCTGGCAAGCAGTGTGTGTGCTGAGTGAGGGGTCCCTAGGGTGGCATAAGACATGCTGCAGCCATTAGAGACCTTCCCTGGCATCAGGGCCCTTGGTACCAGGGGGTACCAGTTACAAGGGACTTACCTAGGTGCCAGGGTTGTGCCAATTGTGGAAACAATGGTACATTTTAGGTGAAAGAACACTGGTGCTGGGGCCTGGTTAGCAGGGTCCCAGCACACTTCTCAGTCAAGTCAGCATCAGTATCAGGCAAAAAGTGGGGGGTAACTGCAACAGGGAGCCATTTCTTTACACAAACATTCTGAACTTATCTATTAGCTTTTTCAGCACTCTGAGATTAAAGATGCATCTGAGGGCTAAATTAATTACCTGTAATCACAGTTGTACAGGGGAATCCTCAGTCATAAGCACTGAATAGTGCTGCTACATGCGGGACCACAGAGCAAAAATTAAATATATATAATCTACATGTATATGGATAGCATATACCTACATACATATATGCAGCGTATATTAAAAAAGATAGAAACACCAAATTTACATTGTGTTTTCCTTTATTAAATCTCGTACCACAATCTAGCAATTCTGTAAATCAGAAAAAGAGCACAAGCAGCAAAAAACACAGCTTTTATTGGAGAGATAATTGCAAGGTGTAGGAAAGGGCCACTTTTGGCATGGTTATACCCCCACTGTTTGCCTGATATTAATGCCAACTCTAAATGAAAGTGTGCTGGGATCCTGCTAATCAGGCCCCAGCACCAGTGTTCCTTCCCAAAATCTGTACCTTTGATTCCACAATTGCCACACAGTTAAGTCCCTTGTAAAAGGTACCCCCGGTACCAAGGGCCCTGTGGCCAGGGAAGGTCCCCAAGGCCTGCAGCATGTATTAAGCCATCCTGGGGGACCCCTCACCAAGCACATGCACACTGCCTTGTTCCCCCTCCCTCCCCCCCCCCAATCAAACCAGCACACACAAGCTGCGAAGTCGACATGCCCACAAACTGGTGGTATAGGTAAGTCAACCCTCTAGCAGGCCTTACAGCCCTAAGGCAGGGTGCACTATACCACAGGTGAGGGCATAGCTGCATGAGCATTATGTCCCTTCAGTGTCTAAGCCCATTCTTAGACATTGTAAGTGAAGTGTAGCCATATTGAGTATATGGTCTAGGAGTGTCGTTACGAACTCCACAGCTCCATAACGGCTTCTCTGAATCTTGGGAAGTTTGGATCAAACTTCTCAGCACAATAAACCCACACTGATGCCAGTGTGGGATTTATTGAGAAATGTAACCAGAGGCATCTTAGAGATGCCCCTATATGTTAGCCAAACTAGGAGGGAGTGACCTGTCCCTCCCCCCCTGCAGGAACTGTAACATGGGGGTGAGCTTCAAAGGCTCAAGCCTAGAGTTACAGTGCCCCAGGGCACCCAAGCCAGTGAAGTTGCTTCACAGGACTTCCCGGTATCCCATCATGCCCAAGAGGTGACTGCTGGGTGACAGTGAGGTCAGTACTTTATGCTGACATGAAGCACAATCTACAGACCGGAATAGAGTTCTGCTTGCAAGATTGGTTCGGAAAGGCAGGAGAGTTGCTTATAACTTAGATGAAAATTACCCTGGAAGAGAACTAGGCTTATAGATTAAGTAACTTATCCTTCTCTTCCAGGGGATAGTATAAGCACTGAATAGAGTAGTAAGGCCATCCCACACCCTTGTGGACGAATCGAGCAAGCACAAACCGCTATCATCATCAAACTAGATTTCCCTACTTAGATGTCAGTCTTAGTGTGGAACGATCTCAAAGTAGCAGCTTCACAGATTTTGCTGATCAGAACATTCTTTAGTAGGGCTGCTGTTCCCTCTTGTAGCGTGTCTATAGGGCCATAATTGACAGACAGTCGATTGTCAGATAGTTTGTCTAGTCCAGATAGAATTTCAATACCCTTAGGATCTAAAAAGTTCACTCTTTCTCCTGGTGAGTAGGGTTTAGAGAAAATGTAGGATGTAATCGTCTGTTTAATGTAGAAATGTGACACCATCTTGAGAAGAAACCTCGGACAAGTACTCTTTACCACCCTATTGACATGGAACACAGTGAAAGGCTCTTTGGCACATAGAGCTTTAATCTCCCTTACTCTGTGTGCTGAAGTGATGGTGTAAGAAAGTACCTCTTTCTGGCAAGGTTACCCCCTACTTTTTGCCCGTTGTCAGTGTGCTTAGACAGTTTTTACTGGGATCCTGCTAACCAGGACGCCAGTAATTGTGCTCTCTTCTAAATTAGGTTGTCTTGGTACTATTTCCACCCTAAAATTGGCATACTGATGTACCCCTGCAAGTCCTTAGTATATGGTACTTAGGTACCCAGGGCATTGGTACACTAGGGGTCTCCTATGTACTATGCCATCCAGGTAAACTGTCTGCAGGCCTGTCATTTGAAGCCTGCATGAAAAGATGCAAGCACGCTTTCACTGCTGGTCACTACACTAGGTCACTGTAAGTCACGTCTATGGTAGGCCCTTCCAGCCCTAAGGGGAGGGTGCAGGTCGCTGTGTGTGGGCACTCCTGCAGGAGCGAGGTGCCCCTACGAACTCGAGTTCAATTCCCTGGACTTCACAAGTGCAAGGAAGCCATTTTAGCTACGTACTGATCATAGGTCACTAGCTATGGTCCAGCTACATAATGGTAACTCCAAACCTAGGCATCTTTGGCATCAAACATGTCAGAATCATACCCTAATACTGTTGCCGGTATCGGTGGCATGATTCCCTGCACTCTGGGGGCTCCATAGAGGACCCCCCCCCCCAACTACAGCTCCTACCAGTCTTCCAGGGTCTGCAAGCAGTTCATGCTGCTGCAGCCCCTCAGACACGATTCTGCCCTTCGGCTGCTTGACCAGCTCAATTAGGAGAAGGCTGAACAAAGGATTTCCCGTGGGAGAAGGGTGCAACCTTCTCTCCCTTGGGAATAGGTGTTACAAGGCTGAGAAGGGGTAGCCTCCCATGCCACTGGTTGGCATTTAACAGCACATTTGGTGCTCTCCTTGCATAATACGGTTTGCACCCGTCCAGGGATCCCCGGCCCAGGTACTGGCCGAAACTGCACAAAGGATAGGATAGTGAGCAATCCTCTGTCCAACACCACCCCAGAGGTGGTGCCTGCCCAGAGGTCCTCCAGGTGTCCACTTGACTCTGCCATCTTGAAAACAAGATGGGCAGAGGCCTCTGGGAGCATCTGACTGGTCAGGTTAGGCAGATGACATTAGCGACCCCCTCTGATAGGTGGTCACTTTGCTAAGTGACCAAGCCGCTTTTTAGGCTATTTAGGGATTCCCTTGCGGGTGGATCCCCCGATTCGGCATGCAAGACTCCACCAGGACTCCTGTGCTCCTGGCTACCGGAACCGCTGCTGGACTTCACAGGAACTGAAGAAGACTGCAACACCAAAAGGACCTCACCCTGCAACATTGTTTCTGCGGCTCCCATCAGCACATTGCAACATTTCCACTGGTGTGCATCCCCTGGGGGTCAGCAAGACTTCAGCTGCACCAAAATGCAAGAAGGAACATCCCTTGGAGTGACGTAATCATGCCCCCTGCATCTGCAGGCACCCAAGGTAACGATGTCCAGCTGCTGAGATCTGCTGTTCTCTGGGAAGATTCTCCAATACAGGTGGTGGTTTTGAGAAGGTCCTTCAGGTCCTCTTTGCCTCCTGTCCAACTTGGGAGACTGTGAACCCTTGACTCTCCCTCCAGGACGGAATACCTTTGCACCACGACTGCTGCAGCAAAGAAGGCTTGTTAAGCCCTGCTCTGGGGAATCTTCAGGCTTTAAGTAGCCCCTGCCCTGAGCACTCTAGATCTGCAAGAACAATGTCCTCTCTTCTGCTCCAGCGATGTGGGACTCCTCTTCAGGTGTGCTGCCTGAGCCTCAGTGACTTACTGTGCCTGCTGCCAGTGGGTTGCTCTTGGGGGCTCGGACTGCTTCTGCTGGCTCTCCTGTTCGCCTACGGTTAGCCCAGACTCCCCCCACAAGGATTCCTCTGCAACTCCTTGACACCGCTTCTGGCCTTCATTCATCACCGTCATATTGAATCTTCTACCACAGAAGGGTGGGCATTGCCTTATTCCCCACCTGGGCTCTCCTGCGTGGGCTGGACTCAAACTCTTTCCGCTGGAGTAGAGGGAGTGGAGCCATGCCACCAAATTCAAGAAGGATAAACTGTGTTGTATCTGGCCTTGTAACTTCATCAGGTCTGATCCGCATGGCAGCCTGAGATGTGGACGGATGGACTGGTGAAAGGAGTCTTTGAACCACCCCTGACGTGGCCACTCCGGAGCGATCAAAATATTGGTTCTCAAGTAGGACAACTTGATGAGAGCTGCTGGTATTAGGGGAAACAGTGGAAAGGTGTTAAGAAATCTGCTGGACCAGTCGATCCATAGGGCATTTCCCAGAGTCCCTGGTTAGTAGTACCTCGAGGTGAAGCTTTAACATTTTTTGTTTTCTAAGGTGGCAAATATGACGAGAGGTGTGCCAGGTGTGCCCACAGATGAAGTAAGTTGTAAACACTGTCTTGAAAGACCTACTCGTGATTTTCTTGCAGAATCCTGTTGAGTCCGCCTGAGCATTTTGCACACCTGGAATATGCACAAAGGTGATTGTTAGATTCCTGGCTGTGAGCCATTTCCATATTGCCAGGGGTTCCTGTGATGGACGTCTGGACCTGTGCCTCCCTGCTTGTTGAGGTAGTACAAGGTGGTCCTATTTGGTCCACACAAGCAGGGAGTTGGATTTGAATGGGTGAAACTTTCAGCGGTAGATGTACTGCACGTAATTCCAAAAGATCAATATGGTGTGTAGACCTCATCTCTGACCATGTGCCCTGAATCAAGAGGAGGCCCATCTAAGCCCCCCCCCCAGCCTAGTATTGAGATGTCAGTCACTATTGTTTGAGGAAGAGCCTCCTGATAAAAAGGCATCCCCAAAGTAGGCTCTTTGGGGAGCACTAAATTTTAGTGATAGCTTTGCATGATGAGATAAGTTTTATTCTGTCCTCCCAATTGCCCATCAGCTGATCCCACCAGCCCTCTAGACAATCCTGTTAAGGTTGCATGTGGAGACGACCATTTGATGTGAGAAAGATGCAGGATGCCATTGAGCCTTGGAGAGAGAGGATATTTGTAAGGAAATGCCTCCTTGGCATGGTTACCCCCTGACTTTTTGACTTTTGCTGATGCCAGTTATGATTGAAAGTGTGCTGGGACCCTGCTAACCAGGCCCCAGCACCAGTGTTCTTTCCCTAAACTGCACCTTTGCTTCCACAATTGGCACAGCCTTGGCACTGATGCCAGGGAAGGCCTCCAATGGCTGCAGCATGTTTTATGTCACCCTGGGGACCCCTCACTCAGCACATGCACACTGCCTCACAGCTTGTGTGTGCTGATGGGGAGAAAATGACTAAGTCGACATGGCACCCCCCTCAGAGTGCCATGCCAACCTCACACTGCCTGTGCCATAGGTATGTCACCCCTCTAGCAGGCCTTACAGCCCTAAGGCAGGGTGCACTATATCACAGGTGAGGGCATATGTGCAAGAGCACTATGCCCCTACAGTGTCTAAGCAAAACCTTAGACATAGTAAGTGAAGGGTGGCCATAAAGAGTATATGGTCTGGGAGTTTGTCAAACAAACTCCACAGTTCCATATTGGCTACACTGAAATCTGGGAAGTTTGGTATCAAACTTTTCTGCACAATAAATGCACACTGATGCCAGTGTGGCATTTATTGTAAAATACACCCAGAGCGCATCTTAGAGATGCCCCCTGAATACCAGTCCGACTCCTAGTGCTAGGCTGACCAGTTTCTGCCAGCCTGCCACAACCAGACAAGTTTCTGGCCACATGGGGTGAGTGCCTTTGTTCCTGGCCAGAGAGTGACAAAGCCTGCACTGGGTGGAGGTGCTTCACACCTCCCTCTGCAGGAACTGTAACACCTGGCGTGAGCCTCAAAGGCTCACCCCCTTTGTTACAGAGCCACAGGGCATCCCAGCTAGTGGAGATGCCCACCCCTTCGGCCACTGCTTCCACTTTTGGCGGCAAGGCTGGAGGAGGTAATTAGAAAAACAAGGAGGAGTCACCCACCCTTCAGGACAGCCCCTAAGGTGCCCTGAGCTGAGGTGACCCCTGCCTTTAGAAATCCTCCATCTTGGTTTTGGAGGATTCCCCCAATAGGATTAGGGATGTGCCCGCCTGCCCACAGGGAGGAAGCACAAAGAGTGTAGCCACCCTCCAGGACAGTAGCTATTGGCTACTTCCCTCCCAGACCTGAACACACCCCTAAATTTAGTATTTAGGGGCACCTCAGAACCCAGGAAATCAGATTCCTGCAACCTGAACTAAAAAAGAAGGACTGCTGACCTACAAGCCTGCAGAGACGACGGAAGACGACAACTGCTTTGGCCCAGGCTCTACCGGCCACCAGCAACCTGCAACCAGTGACCTCTGAAGCCTTAGAGGACTGCCCTGAATCCCCGGAGAAAGAAACTCCAGTGAGCAGCAGCTCTGCTCAACAACCTGCAACAAACGTGCAACTTTTCTACAACTTTAAAGACCTCATTCTTCCCACCGGAAGCGTGAGACTTCACACTCCGCACCAGACGCCCCCGGCTCGAGATCCAGAGAACCAACACCACAGGGGGGACACCCCGGCGACTGCGAACCCGTGAGTAGCCCGTGACAACACCCCTGGATTCCCCACAGCGACAGCTGCAGAGATAATCCAGAGGCTCCTGCCTGTAACAAGGGACCAGACGCTTGGACCAAGCACTGCACCGACATCCCCCAGGACCAGAAGGAACCGAACTTCAGTGCAGACGTGACCCACTAGGCGACCCTCCGCCTAGCCCAGGTCTGGCTGGCCAGAGAAGCCCCCATGTGCCCTGCCTGCACAGCTGGAGAAACCCCTGGGTCCCTCCATTGAAACCAATACAAAACCAGACGCCTGCTTTGAACACTACACCTGGCCGCCCCTGTGCAGATGAGGGTGTATTTTGTGTGCCTACTGGTGCCCCTATAAGCCCCCCCCCCCCCCCCCCCCCTTTGCTGGCAGGTTGGAACCGGAGCACTCCTTTCTCCATAGGCGCCTATGTGTTTTGGGCACCTCTTTGACCTCTGCACCTGACCAGCCCTGATCTGCTGGTGTGGTAACTTTGGGGTTGCGTTGAACCCCCAATGGTGGGCTGCCTATGTCCAGGAACTGAGACTTGTAAGTGTCTTACTTACCTCACAATCTAACCACTACTTACCTCCCCCCAGGAAATGTTGATTTTTGCAGTGTCTACTTTTAAAATAGCTTGACATTTTTACAAAAACTAGGTTATTGCTCTAATTCAAAGTTCCTAACTTACCTGTGTGCAGTACCTTGCATTTTATGTATTTAAACGTTGAACTTGTGGTTCTAAAAATAAATTAAGAAAATATATTTTTCTATATAAAAACCTATTGGCCTGGGGTAAGTCTGTGAGTGTGTGTTCCTCATTTATTGCCTGTGTGTGTACAACAAATGCTCAACACTACCCTCTGACAAGCCTACTGCTCAACCACACTACCACAAAATAGAGCATTAGAATTATCTAATTTTTCCACTATCTTACCTCTAAGTGGAACCCTTGGACTCTGTACACACTATCTTTGAGATAGTATATACAGAACCAAATTTCTACAGTGGTTGGGCTGTTGGCTTATCAGAGGGTAGTGTTAAGCATTTGTTGTACACACACAGGCAATAAATGAGGACACACACTTATAGACTTAACTCCAGGCCAATAGGTTTTTAATAATTTATTTTAGAACCATAAGGTTCAGAATTCAAGTAAATACATAAATAGTAAGGTACTTGGCATAGGAAAGTATAGAACTGAAGTAAAACAGTAAGGTACACAGTTTTGGCAAAAATTTCAATAAGCTATTTCAAAAGTGGACACTGTGCAAAAATCAACAAGGGGAGGCAAGTACAAGTTACAGGTAAGTAAAGCACTTACAAGTTCAGTCTCCAGGGCAAGGCAGCCCACCGTTGGGGGTTCAAGTCAACCCCTAACACCCAGCACCAGCAACACAAGGCCGGTCAGGTGCAGAGGTCAAAGTAGGCCCTAGAAGGTGCCTATTGAGACCAGGGGTGCTCCGGTTCCAGTTTGCTAGCAGGTAAGTACCTGCGTCCTTGGAAAGCAGAAGGGGGGGGGGGGGGGGGGGGGGGGGGGATCACAAACAGGCACACAAAATACACCCTCAGTGGCACAGGGGCGGCCGGGTGCAGTGTGCAAAGTAGTTGTTGGGTTTCACGTTAAAAGCAATAGAGGGACCCGGGGGGTACTCTGGCAATGCAAGCAGGGCACAGGGGGGGCTTCGGGTGCAGTGCTTCTTCCAGGCGTCTGGTTCTTTGTTACCGGGTAGCCGTGGTTAGGAGGGGCCTCTGGATTCTCTCTGCAGGCGTCACCGTGGGGGTGCAGGGAGGTTGTCTCAGGGTGTCCACGTCGTGGGGAGTCGCCTGGCGGTCCTCGCTGCAGTGTTGGTTTCTCTGGACACGATCCGGGGGCATCGGGTGCAGAGTGTTGGGGACTCATGCTTCCGGAGTGAGGCTGGAGTCCTTTTAAAGATGGTTTCTTCTGGGATGTTCGGACAGAGCTGCTGTCCACGGGAGTTTCTTGGTCCTTTGGGTGGAGTCGGCAGAGGTCGCTGGATGCATTGCTGTTGCAGGTTCTTGAGTGTGGAGACAGGCCGTTAGGGCTGGGGCCAAGTCAGTTGTTGTCTCCATCTCGGCGGGGCTTTCAGGTCAGCAGTCCTTTACGTTGTCAGGAAATCTGTTTTCCTGGGTTCAGGGTCACCAATAAAAGCTCAATTTAGGGGGGTGTTTAGGGCTAGAGGGCAGTAGCCAATAGCTAATGACCCGGAGGGTGGCTACACCCTCCTTGTGCCTCCTCACTGTGGGGAGGGGGGCACATCCTTAATCCTATTGGGGGAAATCATCCGAAGCAAGAAGGAGGATTTTCTAAGGCAGGGCTCACCTCAGCTCAGGACACCTTAGGGTGACGACTCCTTGTTGCTCATTATCTCCTCGGACTTGGCGCCAAAAGTGGGGGCTGTATTCAGGGGGGAGGCGCATGTCCACTAGCTGGAGTGTAATGGGGCGCTGCAATACCAGGCTTGAGCCTTTGAGTTCCTGCAGGAGGAAGGTGTGAAGCACCTCCAACCAGTACAGGCTTTGTTCCTGGTCACAGACTGCACAAAGGCACTCACCCCATGTGGCCAGAAACCCATCTGGATGTGGCAGACTGGCAGAACCTGGTCAGCCTTGCACTAGTAGTTGGGCTGGTATGCAGGGGGCATCTCTAAGATGTCCTCTGTGTGCATTTCTCAATAAATCCCACACTGGCACCAGTGTGGATCTATTGTGCTTAGAAGTCTTATACCAAACTTCCCAGTATTCAGTGTAGCCATTATGGAACTGGTGGAGTTTGTGTTTGACAAAACTCCCAGATCATATACTCTTATGGCTACCCTGCACTTACAATGTCTAAGGTTTTACTTAGAAACTGTAGGGGCATAGTGCTCATGCACCTATGCCCTCACCTGTGGTATAGTGCACCCTGCCTTAGGGTGCAAGGCATGCTAGAGGGGTGACTTACCTATGCCACAGGCAGTGGGTTGAGGGCATGGCACCCTGAGGGGAGTGCCAGGTCGACAGTCTTTTTCTCCCCACCAGCACACACAAGCTGTGAAGCAGTGTGCATGTGCTGAGTGAGGAGTCCCCAGGGTGGCACAGTACATGCTGCAGCCCTTAGAGACCTTCCCTGGCCACAGGACCCTTGGTAGCAGGGGTACCATTTACAAGGGACTTATCTGTGTGCCAAAGCTGTTCCAATTGTGGCAACAAAGGTAGAGTTTTAGGGAAAGAACACTGGTGCTCTTGAAACGTTATGTCATCCACCGGTAAAATATGTGGTGATGGGGTGACTGACAATGCCGGAGAGTAATGTCCATTAGCGGAGGATAAGTTGTCAAGGGTGTGCCTTGAACGCGATCTCCTGGAATGGTGGCAATGACCGCCTCGAACTGTGGTGATGCCTGGAACAATGGAGTGACCTAGAACAAGCTGTGAACCTTGGGAACTGGTGGAGGTGGTGGGGAGGCACAGTTTGAGGTGGTGGAGGAGGCGGAGTAGGTTGAGAAGATGGTACTGGCAGTGGAGAGCCAAGTACAGCTTGATTTGGGGGTGGGGGATCACATCTTTAATACTCAAGACTTCTTCGGTCTTGACCTCCTGGAGTTTTGAGGTGGCAACGCTCCTTAACATGGACTGTTCTCTCCGCCTCAACATCAACATGCTGGTCGGCAGTGATAAACATCAGAGCCTCGACACTGGTATCGATCTTCTATGGAGTCTCAATGGTGACCTGGTTGACAGCAATTGTCGTGGTGGCATTGGACTCAGACATCGATAGAGGTCTTGCTCGCTATGTTGATGCACCATGTCTTGACGGCAAATTGCTTTTCCTCGATGGCTAATCATGGATGGACAGTGAACATGTAGGGGCCTTACCTCTCCTCGGCGGCAATGTCCTCAAAATCTATCAGGACCTTCACTGTTTTTCAGCTGTTTTGTCTGGGACGCTCACTGGATACAGATGAAAGACCTCTGGTATAGGTATGAGTGTTTCCTCACTGTGAGGTCCCTCTTACAGACTGCACCTGCTGTCTTTTACTTTCCTCTGTTAGATGGCGGCAAATCTTTTCTCTATCTTTGAAGGTGTGGGAAGCTGCGAGTCAGGTAGAGGATGCACACTTCATAAGGTTCTGTCTTGGCCACCCCTCTTCTACAGGATGGACAATTATAAAAAGAGAAGGCATTTTTCTGAAAAAAACCCTGGAAGTTCTGACAGGAAAAGACAGAAAATGCTTGGTAAAGACCAAAAACGGTGAATAAAACAGAAGTAACAATTTCAGAAGTTAATTTTTGGCTGAGCTGTTGAGCTCGATCCCATCAGCAAGAACCAGAAAAAAGAACTGAAGCAACTGTCACCTGCTCAGCATGAAGCAGTACTGGTGGTCTCTGGCTTCTGAAAGGCACAGACTCACTCACTCATAATGGCAGCCTTTGGGGCCTCAATGTCCTAGGTGATTTGTCACGGTTTCTCCTAAAAAGGGTTTGTGAAAGATATTTATGCTGTTTTTACTAAACAAATCCATAAAATTCTATACATATATAATCTCTTGACCCCCTTTTTTTTTTTTATTAAAGATGACGATTTGGGCCATTGTAGCCTATCCATAATAGGCTGCATAATAATTCTCATAAGTGACGCCTGCAGGCCTTCCAGAAGAAAGGCGAATATCTCCATTTAAAAGGATATTACGAAGAAGTGCTCCGGGGTCCCGGACATGGGTGGGACTATTCAGTGCTTATGACTATAAATGGGAAAACCCTTAGAGAGAATAAATGTTTTCTCATCTTTGAAGGAGGACTTCTACTGCTAGTCGGTCAGGTTGGTAATATGGAACTGATGTTGGTGGAACAGATGGAAAAGAGTTCTGAAAGTAAAGCTAGGAGACATTCTATGCAATACTTGCCACCAATTTGCCTTGTGCATCTATTAGATGCATTCATTGCCTAGAACTAGAAGGGGCTTGTCCTAAAGCATTGGCAGACTGGACTCGATCAAACAACTTGTTTCCAGAGGAGAAGGATTAATGGTTGGGTAACTAGGTATGCTGCTGCTGAGTTTAATACAGCTGCAGTATTCGCACGATTCTAGTATTAAAGCATCTGGCACTTAACAGTGGAGGTCTTTTTTGGCATAATGATATCGCAATGCCTTCCTTTCCTGGAAAGCTATTACTTAATGTCTTCATTCACATAATTTCCTCTTCTGTATAAGAGCCAAACAAAGCAGAACCAGATTACAGTAGGTTCAGGATTTTTAGATATGCATTAAGTGTGGGGGATATTAGTTACAGCCAGAAGGGCCCTCAGTGATATAATGAAAATAGCTTAAAACTGCTAAGCTCGGTGGAGTTAACTGCTTAGTTGTCATGTTTGCAGGCTTTTGGGGGAGCTCATCTGAAATTTCGGGGCAGTTTCCCACAGAAATAATGGCATCTGTTAAGCTGGGACTGCGCCCCTCTCAAAAATAAATACAAACAAATAAATTGGAAAAAGAAGCTTAGATAAGCAATTCTCTGCATGGAAAATGCCAAACTTTACTATTTTTTTATATAAGGAGTTAAAATGTTCCAGGATCAGAACAAGCAGTGGGGAAGTATTTTAATGTTAAGGACTACTGATTAATAGATTACAAGGTTGAACAAATCATTACAATACATTTTCAGGAAAAGTATTCCAAGATCCACCTAAGAGACACACTACTGAGTTGATAATTTCCTGTGAAGCTCCAGCGATGTAGAACTACTTAAATGCACTGTGAGAAAAGATAGCATAGCTCTCTATTGTCAGAAATCAAACCTAATGTTAAGACAGTTTAGAGTTGTGAAAGGGTTCGAGTTCAGTTTGTCGTATACTACTACAGATGTGCTTCTGGTCCTTTGCAACAAGCTGCTCAAAAATATAACTACTAGAGGGGTGGATAAAATATAGTAACTTGCAAAATGTTTTCTTTCATACATTATGGGCAATTTCAAGCTGGCAGCTAGTGCTAAACTCAGGGAGCATGCAATAAACACCAATATCAAACAAACAAGACAGGCTTCTGCACTACACGATTCATGTCAGCATACCTCCATATGGTCCACCCATGTTTCTGCTGCCACCAAAATTACCACCCTTCATTGGACCATAATTTGACGGCTGCTGATTGTAGTTTCCAAAGTCATTGAAGTTACCACCACCACCGCCAAAATTACCTATTTCAAAACATATAAGTAGAACTCTATGGAGCATAAGTGTGCTACAAAGAATTAAATAACTACATTAATACATAAGAGCACAAATAGCCTGGCACTGTTTCACAACAAGTCTACGTAAACTCTACAAAACTAACGACTTCGAGTTATCTTGCAATTTAAATATTATTATTATTATTATTATTATTTTTTTTTAAATCGAGAACAAATCTTGTTAACTCTGCATTGTACTAGTATCTTTATCTACACACACCAAAGACTGATGCTGAAAGACATGACAGAGTGGATGATGACAGGTGTGCTATACGCCTCACAGAATTAGCAAACATTACATGCAAATAATCATGGCTTGCTGCACCTTTATCATATTCAGCAATCTTAAAATGATCCCATAAGGTTTAGAGAACACTTTTCCCACCCCTGATTCTGGCTTCACCACAAGTTGAGATTTAAATTGTATTCCATAGATACCAAAAAAAACTCAGTTTCTGTAGGAAGTTGGCTCTGTATGTACTATTTCAAAGTAAGAATAGCATGCACAGAGTCCAAGGGTTCCCCTTAGAGGTAAGATAGTGGCAAAAGCAGATCATTCTAATGCTCTATTTTGAGGTAGTGTGGTCGAGCAGTAGGCTTATCAGAGGGTAGTGTTAAGCATTTGTTGTACACACACAGGCAATAAATGAAGAACACACACTCCAGGCCAATAGGTTTTTGTATAGAAAAATATATTTCCTTAGTTTATTTTAAGAACCACAGGTTCAAGATTTACAAGTAATACTTCAAATGAAAGGTATTTCACTTAGGTACTTTAGGAACTTTGAATTAGCAAAATAGCATGTACAGTTTTCACAAAAATGTCAATAAGCTATTTTAAAACTAGACAGTGCAATTTTCAACAGGTCCTGGGGGAGGTAAGTGTTTGTTAGTTTTGCAGGTAAGTAAACCACCTACAGGGTTCAAAGTTGGGTCCAAGGTAGCTCACCGTTGGGGTTTCAGAGCAACCCCAAAGTTACCACACCAGCAGCTCAGGGCCGGTCAGGTGCAGAGGTCAAAGTGGTGCCCAAAACGCATAGGCTTTAATGGAGAAGGGGGTGCCCTGGTTCCAGTCTGCCAGCAGGTAGGTACCCGCGTCTTCGGAGGGCAGACCAGGGGGGTTTTGTAGGGCACCGGGGGGGGGGGCTCCTCGGGGTAGCCATCACCTGGGCAAGGGAGAGGACACCTGGGGGTCGCTTCTGTCTGTTTCTTTATGGATATGAATCCTGGCTTGCCTTTCGTCCACAACTTAAAGTATTGGCTGTACTTGATACTCTTCAGAGGTTTTGTGGCTTTCTTTTAGTCTCTTTGAAAGTCCATGCTCCTCTGTATATGCTGGCCTTTTCAGCTCAGAAGCAGGCTTTTTTGGGATCGAAAAAGATGATGCAGTGGATGATGCAGTGGATGATCTCAGTTCCGAAAGGGATTTCTGAATCTTCGACTCCGAAAAATGATGTTTGCTCGAGTCAGACACTGAGCCTTTTATTGCCTTCGATGTTTTGGGAGGAGTGGCCTTTTTCAATGCCGAACTGGTAGCTTGGTCACCGGGAGTCTTTTTTCGGGCAGAGCCGTGGCCTTCCGGCAGTGGCGTACCCAAGGCTTTCTGTTTTTGTTAGGGTACAGGGGTACTCATACTCACATGTTGTCCCGCCGTGACCGGTCTGTCCTCCTCGGATTTCTGTTCGGAGTCAGAACCTCGAACGGAGACTGCTGTCTGCATGATTTCTACCTCCTCCAAGTCGAGTTGTTCAGTGCTTCTGGTCCCATCGCGAGTCTTCGTGCCCTCCTGTCTAGAAGAGTCTTTTTGGAACGGAAGGATCAACAGGCCTCCCAATTTTCTTCCAGATGATCTGAGGAAAGGCAAAGATTACAGACGAGATGTTGGTCTGTATAAGGATATTTCGTGTGGCACAGAGACAGAACCGGAATGGAGTCCGATCCATGAGGCTTCCACGCGATTGGCCCGACTAGGCCAGAGTTGGGTACGCGTGCCCCGAAGGACGAGTAGAGTTGCCTTCTCCGACGGTACCGATGTTTCAATGTAAGATGTAAACCCGAATGATACAATACAGACGAAAAGAAAGCATTTTCAAAGTTTTCCGAATCGAAATCTCGGAGCAAGAGGAAACACGCCCGAACCCGACGGCAGAAAGAAAACAATTTAACATGGAGTCGATACCCATGCGCAATGGAACTGAAGTGGAGGAGTCATTCGATCTCATGACTCGAAAACACTTCTTAAAAAAAAAAAAAAAAAAAAAAAAACTTGTAACACTCCAAGCCCAACACTAGATGGCAAAAGTAAAATGCACAGCATGTGTATCTGCAGCTACACATGCCATCAACACACACACAGATAGATGTGGTAAAAAAAAAAAAAAAATTCAACAGTCTGCTGGCTATTTAGAACGAAAAAATATTCATTTGACGAGCCTGTCTTGTTACATGGTTCCCCTAGTCAGGGGTCCATAAGGTACAAATTACTAATCTGTCTGAAAATTAGTCTTTTTTTTTTTTTTTTAAGCAAGGGTGAATTTAAAGCCTTGTTCAATGTTTAGAGTGCAGAGGTTTCTAAGCTACTGGAAAGAATGCAGGCAAACATATCTTCTGAGCCAAATGAAAAGAAGTTGGTACATTAAGATTGTTCATGGGGGTCTGTAGAAATGGAGACTTCGATCAGGTTCTTTCAGGAGTGTCTGAAGCTCACCTTCTCTCGGTTGATTTTATGCCAGTAGAAAGGCCAGAAATGTTTTCTAATGTTGATCTGTGAATTGGTTCAAAGAGGGGCCTCATGAAGGTTTGCCAACAGGGCCTTTGGGTGTAATGTGTGATAACATTAGGAGTAAATAAGCAGAAAGTTTTCATGAATTCTTCAATGACCCAAGAAGCATAAAGAGAAGGCTTTTCTGATGATGTCAGATATCTCTAAATTGACGACAGATGAACCTTAATTTAAGCAAAGCCGAGATCAGATCAAACCAGTTTTCAGAAGGTACATTAAAAACTGAACATCTCCAGGGGTTTTGGAATTTCCTTTGGTGCCTAGAGGATAAATATTTTCCATTCCAGAGAATACGTTTTGATTTTGGATGGCTTTCTAGCTACCAAGTTACTTGTTTACAATTTTCAGGAAAATCTATATTTTGCCGAACAAGCCAGGTAGTCAATTGCAGGTACTCTGTATTGAGGTGATGGACTTCTTCCTTGATAGAGGACTGGTGTCTGGCTTGAACTGCACTTGGGTCTGGGAGGACATGTTAAACAACCCTGAACCAATGCAGCCTTGGCCAGACAGGAGCTACTGAAATCACCACGCAGTGTGTGATTTTCCAGCAAACTCTCGTTATATGGGGAAAATGCATAATTGATTTTATAAAGGCTTTCGAGTACAGGCCACTACAAACTACCCTGCAATGGGGAACATTTCTTGCAAACATATCTAACATGCTTTTGGCCACCAAAGGAATATCAAATTGAATTTTATGCCGTCTACTTCCATTTGTGCTGTAGGGAAAGAACCCACTTTTTGACACCGTTCGAACTACTGGGGTAATGGCTCTGAAATGCCTGGAGTCTTGCTAAACAGGACACTCTGCATGGGCTGTGACCCCTAGAATGGTGCATGTTTAATTGGCTCGTCCCCAATTGGCATGGCCCAACATACTTTTAAGTCCCTAGCATATGGTACTGGCAGTTACCCAGAGCTTGTAAGTTGAGGTGTCTCTAGTGGACTGCAGCACTAGTTGTGCCACCAAGAGTACACGGTAAAACATGGCCCCTACAGACTGTAAGGGCAGTTTAAAACTGCTAACTTGAATTTGCCATTTAAGGTAATGACAGCTCAAACCTTCCTTCTTAATATGCTCAAGTCACCGGCTCAGGTAGACCTAATAAGCCCTAAGTGAGAGTACTGTATATTATAATGAGGAATATGTACTTTTACATTAAAAAACCTAAATTGTTGTTTTTACTGTGGAAAGGCTAGTAGTCACATTAACAAGTACACAATTACATGCAAACATCTCAGCCCTTCTGGCTGGAACTACTGAAGTTGGTGCTCTAAAGGAATACGTGCATTAAATCTGATTAAATGGTAAATCAAATTTAGTGGTGGGAAAAGTGCAACTTTGGAAGCTGCCACTTTAGATGCCCAAGGTTTCCAGTGCCCTTTTACTGATGTACATGGGGCTTGTCTTGCAGGCAACTTTCTGCCCACCTGGGGAGATAAGCAAAGGATTCCCAGGAAAGGACATGTAGGAAGTTGGCTCTGTATGCACTATTTCAAAGTAAGGAATAGTATGCACAGAGTCCAAGGGTTCCCCTTAGAGGTAAGATAGTGGCAAAAAGAGAATACTAATGCTCTATTTTGTGGTAGTGTGGTCGAGCAGCAGGCTTATCAAAGGAGTAGTGTTAAGCATTTGTTGTACATACACACAGGCAATAAATGAGGAACACACACTCAGAGACAATTCCAGGCCAATAGGTTTTTGTATAGAAAAATATATTTTCTTAGTTTATTTTAAGAACCACAGGTTCAAATTCTACATGTAATACTTCGCATGAAAGGTATTGCAGGTAAGTACTTTAGGAACTTTGAATAATCACAATAGCATATATACTTTTCAAATAAAACACATATAGCTATTTTAAAACTAGACACTTGGAGCAATTTTCACAGTTCCTAGGGGAGGTAAGTAATTGTTAGTTCTTGCAGGTAAGTAAACCACCTATGGGGTTCAAGTTTGGGTCCAAGGTAGCCCACCGTTGGGGGTTCAGAGCAACCTCAAAGTTACCACACCAGCAGCTCAGGGCCGGTCAGGTGCAGAGTTCAAAGTGGTGCCCAAAACGCATAGGCTTCAATGGAGAAGGGGGTGCCCCGGTTCCAGTCTGCCAGCAGGTAAGTACCCGCGTCTTCGGAGGGCAGACCAGGGGGGTTTTGTAGGGCACCGGGGGGGACACAAGTTAGCACAGGAAGTACACCCTCAGCAGCACGGGGGCGGCCGGGTGCAGTGTGCAAACATGTCGGGTTTCCAATGGAAATCAATGGGAGACCAAGGGGTCTCTTCAGCGGTGCAGGCAGGCAGGGGGGGGCTCCTCGGGGTAGCCACCACCTGGGCAAGGGAGAGGGCCTCCTGGGGGTCACTCCTGCACTGGAGTTCCGATCCTTCAGGTCATGGGGGCTGCGGGTGCAGGGTCTTTTCCAGGCGTCGGGATCTGAGAGTCAGGCAGTTGCGGTCAGGGGGAGCCTCGGGATTCCCTCTGCAGGCGTCGCTGTGGGGGCTCAGGGGGGACAACTTTGGTTACTCACAGTCTCGGAGTCCCCGGAGGGTCCTCCCTGAAGTGTTTCTCCACCAGTCGAGTCGGGGTCGCAAGTCTCACGCTTCTGGCGGGAAACGCTGTTGCCTTTAAGTTGCTCCTTTGGAAACAAAGTTGCAGTCTTGGGTGAACAGGGCTGCTGTTCTCGGGAGTTTCTTGGTCCTTTTAGAGCAGGGTAGTCCTCTGAGGATTCGAGGTCGCTGGTCCTGGGGAAAGCATCGCTGGAGCAGTTTTCTTCCGAAGGGGGGAGACAGGCCGGTAGAGCTGGGGCCAAGGCAGTTGGTGTCTCCGTCTTCTCTGCAGGGTTTTTCAGCTCAGCAGTCCTCTTCTTCTTAGGTTGCAGGAATCTGAGTTCCTAGGTTCAGGGGAGCCCTTAAATACTACATTTAAGGGTGTGTTTAGGTCTGGAGGATTTCTAAAAGTTAGTCTCACCTCAGCTCAGGACACCTTAGGGGCTGTCCTGACTGGCCAGTGACTCCTCGTTATTCTCATTATTTCCTCCGGCCTTGCCGCCAAAAGTGGGGCCGTGGCCGGAGGGGGCGGGCAACTCCACTAGCTGGAGTGCCCTGTGGTGCTGGAACAAAGGGGGTGAGCCTTTGAGGCTCACCGCCAGGTGTTACAGCTCCTGCCCAGTGCAGGCTTTGTTACTAGCCACAGAGTGACAAAGGCACTCTCCCCATGTGGCCAGCAACATGTCTCGAGTGTGGCAGGCTGCTAAAACCAGTCAGCCTACACGGGTAGTTGGTTAAGGTTTCAGGGGGCACCTCTAAGGTGCCCTCTGGGGTGTATTTTACAATAAAATGTACACTGGCATCAGTGCGCATTTATTGTGCTGAGAAGCTTGATACCAAACTTCCCAGTTTTCAGTGTAGCCATTATGGTGCTGTGGAGTTCGTGTTTGACAGACTCCCAGACCATATACTCTTATGGCTACCCTGCACTTACAATGTCTAAGGTTTTGCTTAGACACTGTAGGGGCACAGTGCTCCTGCACTGGTGCCCTCACCTATGGTTTAGTGCACCCAGCCTTAGGGCTGTAAGGCCTGCTAGAGGGGTGTCTTACCTATACTGCATAGGCAGTGTGAGGTTGGCATGGCACCCTGAGGGGAGTGCCATGTCGACTTACTCGTTTTATCCTCACCAGCACACACAAGCTGGCAAGCAGTGTGTCTGTGCTGAGTGAGGGGTCCCCAGCGTGGCATAAGATATGCTGCAGCCCTTAGAGACCTTCCCTGGCATCAGGGCCCTTGGTACCAGGGGTACCAGTTACAAGGGACTTACCTGGATGCCAGGGTGTGCCAATTGTGTAAACAAAAGTACAGGTTAGGGAAAGAACACTGGTGCTGGGGCCTGGTTAGCAGGCCTCAGCACACTTTCAATTCAAAACGTAGCATCAGCAAAGGCAAAAAGTCAGGGGGTAACCATGCCAAGGAGGCATTTCCTTACAGGACACAATAGGGGCCTGCACATGAGAGAGGTGCAAACTCCCTCCTTCAGGAAGCCGCACTTGTGTTAGCCCAAAAGGTGAGCTTCAGTGGAGAAGATGCTTTTGGAGAGCAAACAGGTAACATTCTATTGTTTTGGCAGACAGGCCGACAGCTGAGACTGGGGACATAGAAGAGAAGGCGCCAGCTGTCAAATTGGGGTTACCAGGGGCATGTAGACCCTTGCTAACCACAACTCTGGGGGTGGGCTAGTGAACACAATGTCGAGAGGGCTCTTGCCACCAAGGGAGTGGGATGAACGGTGCATTCTGGGAAAGCCAGACATCACACTCCACAGGGAGTGGAGTCAGCAGGTAAGATGGAGCCCAATAGCCCAGTGGCTACCAAGCGCATCATTGCCAGAGGGCATTTTCAGAGCATAAAAGGGAGCGCACTTTTGGCCCCAGACCTCAACTGGCTGGGACTGAGGACAAAGTAGGACGGCCATATCGCACCAAGGGATCAGCAAAGAGAGGTTGCACTAACAAGGACTCTACTTGGTGGCTAGTGAAGGATGGGACAGTACCTGCCATGCCCTGGGCAAAGAGACCCTGTCTCCAGAGCACAGTAAACCAAGAGACTTTAGGGCACAGACGGCTGGCTTCCTGTTCACAGCACAGGGACACAAAAGCTGACTAAGTCTGATGTGGTGAGTGGTAGCTCAAAGTCTTAAAGAAACCCACCACAGCCTCTGTGCAGAACTAAGAACAAGGACCAAAACATGGATTTGCACCAGAGTACGCAGAGCACAGGAGTGCTGTGTGAGAGTTGCTGAGGCCCTCAAAAGGCGAGTTATGGCCACAACAAAACAAAAAAACAAAAGGCAGCTGGTAGTACAGCTGCAACTGGACTTCTACCAGCCCAGAGGATTTAATGGGATATCAATCCTGCAACCAGGACCCCTGCTCACCACATTCGCAGAATTGAAGACCAGTGTCACATCCACAGCATCCTTGGAGCATCTGCAGCATCCTTCATGGGAATCCATTGCAATGCGAGGGAGTGCATGAAACTGCTGGAAGACTGCTTCTGTGAAGGTAACTGTTCTCTTGAGGACCTTGCTTGTCCTCTAGTCTAGCTCTATGCCGCAACTGATCGCCTTAAGTACTTCTAACCAACCACATCAAAACTTTTTCAAGGAAAACTTAAGTAAGTGTCAAAGTGTCCAATTCATTGACTGTCAAGACCTGTTTGCAGTTAGGTGAAATTGTTTTGGTTTATTATTGCTTGTAAAAATCAATATCTCCAGAACCCTTCAGTGGATCTTTTTAGTCCTAGTGTCTAAATTCTTACAAAATTAGTCTTTTTTTTTTTTTTTACTTGTTGTCGGATTTCTCGTGTAGTGCCGATTTCTTCTTTAACTGTTTTGGTGCAGTTTAAATGCTTTACATGTGTTTCTCTTTAAGCTTTCCTGCTCAGAGCCTGACTCCTTTCCTTTCTAATATATTAAAAGATGCTCTGTTTGACCATAGCTGTCAGTCATATCTGGCTACTACTGACTGCTGTTTCAAAATAAGAGCTGTGAAGCCTCCCATGTGCTCTGTATATCCTACTCACGTGAGGCAGAAAAAGAACTGACAGAAGTAGCTGCCAGTAGGATGCATCACTGGTTGAGGAAGCACCTGGGCTCTTAGAGACAGGACGCTTTTCATTTTCTTGCAATGAAAGCCAGTCAGTCTTCTTTTGTTTCTCTTTTCTCCATTTTGACCCCCTCTAGCCAGCCGCCCTGCAGATAAGATTTTGCATTGCAGACTTTTAAACTTAATGCAGGCTCAGCAGGAGTTTTTCAGAAGAAAATGAGCTTTTGAAAGGCCATTACAGGTTGCTGCTGATTATATAGACCCTTTGTAACCTGTTAATGGTAAGTGCTCCAAGGTCAACATAAGAGGCAAATGATTATTCTTCATGACTGTCAAAGAACAGGTCATATTTACCATTTCCACTTAAGATTCCTACCTATATAAATATTTGAAAATCCAAATGATTTGAGTATATGGGATTCTACGAAAGATCCAGTCCTAGAAAACAATGAAGATAAATGATGCAAGATGCATGCTTCATGCATAAAAAAATAGAAGTGGCAGTGATCAAGGTGCGAATGCTTTAACAAAGTATTACCAGAAACCTAATAGCAACACAAAGGTGCAACTCTGCATCAGAGATCTAGAACGTAAACCTTAGCACATTTTTATACATATACAATCACGTTAATATGTTTAACAAATACCTCCTCCGTAGTTGTCATAACCTCCTCCATATCCTCCACCCTGATTACCATATCCAGGACCGCCACCATATCCACCTCCTCTTCCACCTCCAAAGCCAGGGCCACCACCATAATTTCCACCTAGTCCAAACAAATAGAAAATACATTAAAAATGTCCTTCGGTATACAAAATACGTTTTATGTTTTTTTTGCTCAGAAATCTGTTTATCTGGAGATTATTCACGAGTGTAAGCTGATGACAGTCCACATACGAAAATGAGTTATTTAACTGTTACTGTAGTTCTCCAGTATTGGTATCTTTCATAGATTCACAAGCGTCGAGATGGGCGTCCCCGGTACAATTGTAGTGTTGAAATATATTAATACAAGGGCCCTAGGCCTCTTCAATTTAATAGTCTATCAGTCATTTTATGAAAAAGGACCAAACTTGAGCATCCACCATTCAGACAACACCACTAGAATCCTCCTGAGAGAAGCTCCAGCACCTCCAATTTTCCAAGCACAAGTGTATTAAGGACAGGAAGAGAGGAAGAGAGAGCGCGAGGAAGGGAGCGAGGAAGAGAGGGAGAGATGAAAGTGAGCTTCTCCAGGGAGGCGGGTGGGTTGCATGTGAATCTATGAAAGATTCCAATACTAGAGAACTACAGTTACAGGTAAGTAACTAATTTTCTTACTCCAGTATTGGAACTTTCATAGATTCACAAGCTTGAATATCAGAGTAACGAGCTGTACATCTGTTCGTGGCATGAGACGCTGCAGATTCACATGCTGTGCACATCCCATCATCTAGTGTTGGGCTCGGAGTGTTACAAGTTGTTTTTCTTCGAAGAAGTCTTTTTCGAGTCACAAGATCGAACCCCTTTCGGCTCCATTGCGCATGGGCGTCGACTCCATCTTAGATTGTTTTCCCCGCAGAGGGTGAGGTAAAGTTGCGTATATAGTAATAGTGCCCATGCAATGGAGTAAATATGTATGTACATAATGTGTTTAAAAGTAATATATTTACAAATGTACAAGTTAAATTTTTTCTCAACTTAAAACGGCTACAGGCTCCCGGGGAGGTGGGAGGGCGCATGTGAATCTGCAGCGTCCCATGCCACGAACAGATGTACACTGGGTAAGTGACATTTTCCGTTCGATGGCATGTGTAGCTGCAGATACACATGCTGTGCATAGACTAGTCAGCAGTTATCTCCCCAAAAGCGGTGGTTCAGCCTGTAGGAGTTGAAGTTGTTTGAAATAAAGACCGTAATACTGCTTGTCCTACTTTGGCTTGCTGTGTTGTTAACACATCCACGCAGTAATGCTTGGTAAATTTATGAGGCGTAGACCATGTGGCTGCCTTACATTTTTCAGTCATTGGTATGTTTCCTAGAAAGGCCATGGTAGCACCTTTCTTTCTAGTTGAGTGTGCCTTTGGTGTAATAGGCAGTTCTCTTTTTGCTTTTATATAACAGGTTTGAATACATTTAACTATCCATATGGCAATGCCTTGTTTGGATATTGGATTCCCTGTATGAGGTTTTTAGAATGCAACAAACAATTGTTTTGTTTTGCAAATTTGTTTCGTTCTATCTATGTAGTACATTAGTGCCCTTTTAATGTCTAATGTATGTAACTCTCTCTCAGCTACCGGATCTGGTTCTGGAAAGAATACTGGGAGTTCCACTGTTTGATTTAAGTGGAACGGTGATATGACCTTAGGTAAGAATTTAGGATTTGTTCGTAGAACTACTTTATGTTTATGTATCTGAATAAAGGGTTCTTGTATAGTAAATGCTTGTATTTCACTTACTCTTCTGAGAGATGTGATAGCTATCAGAAAAGCTACTTTCCATGTTAAGTACTTGTAGGAAGTTGGCTCTGTATGTGCTATTTCAAAGTAAGGAATAGCATGCACAGAGTCCAAGGGTTCCCCTTAGAGGTAAAATAGTGGTAAAAAGAGATAATACTAATGCTCTATTTTGTGGTAGTGTGGTCGAGCAGTAGGCTTATCCAAGGAGTAGTGTTAAGCATTTGTTGTACATACACATAGACAATAAATGAGGTACACACACTCAGACAAATCCAGCCAATAGGTTTTGTTATAGAAAAATACCTTTTCTTAGTTTATTTTAAGAACCACAGGTTCAAATTTAACATGTAATATCTTGTTTGAAAGGTATTGCAGGTAAGTACATTAGGAACTTTGAATCATTTCAATTGCATGTATACTTTTCAAGTTATTGACAAATAGCTACTTTAAAAGTGGACACTTAGTGCAATTTTTACAGTTCCTGGGGGAGGTAAGTTTTGGTTAGTTTTACCCGGTGTAGGAAGTTGGCTCTGTATGTGCTATTTCAAAGTAAGGAATAGCATGCACAGAGTCCAAGGGTTCCCCTTAGAGGTAAAATAGTGGTAAAAATAGATAATACTAATGCTCTATTTTGTGGTAGTGTGGTCGAGCAGTAGGCTTATCCAAGGAGTAGTGTTAAGCATTTGTTGTACATACACAAGACAATAAATGAGGTACACACACTCAGAGACAAATCCAGCCAATAGGTTTTTATATAGAAAAATATCTTTTCTTAGTTTATTTTAAGAACCACAGGTTCAAATTCTACATGTAATATCTCATTCGAAAGGTATTGCAGGTAAGTACTTTAGGAACTTCAAATCATCAAAATTGCATGTATACTTTTCAAGTTATTGACAAATAGCTGTTTTAAAAGTGGACACTTAGTGCAATTTTCACAGTTCCTAGGGGAGGTAAGTATTTGTTAGATTAACCAGGTAAGTAAGACACTTACAGGGCTCAGTTCTTGGTCCAAGGTAGCCCACCGTTGGGGGTTCAGAGCAACCCCAAAGTCACCACACCAGCAGCTCAGGGCCGGTCAGGTGCAGAGTCCAAAGTGGTGCCCAAAACACATAGGCTAGAATGGAGAGAAGGGGGTGCCCCGGTTCCGGTCTGCTTGCAGGTAAGTACCCGCGTCTTCGGAGGGCAGACCAGGGGGGTTTTGTAGGGCACCGGGGGGGACACAAGTCCACACAGAAATTTCACCCTCAGCGGCGCGGGGGCGGCCGGGTGCAGTGTAGAAACAAGCGTCGGGTTCGCAATGTTAGTCTATGAGAGATCTCGGGATCTCTTCAGCGCTGCAGGCAGGCAAGGGGGGGATTCCTCGGGGAAACCTCCACTTGGGCAAGGGAGAGGGACTCCTGGGGGTCACTTCTCCAGTGAAAGTCCGGTCCTTCAGGTCCTGGGGGCTGCGGGTGCAGGGTCTCTCCCAGGTGTCGGGACTTTAGGTTCAAAAGAGTCGCGGTCAGGGGAAGCCTCGGGATTCCCTCTGCAGGCGGCGCTGTGGGGGCTCAGGGGGGACAGGTTTTGGTACTCACAGTATCAGAGTAGTCCTGGGGTCCCTCCTGAGGTGTTGGATCGCCACCAGTCGAGTCGGGGTCGCCGGGTGCAGTGTTGCAAGTCTCACGCTTCTTGCGGGGAGCTTGCAGGGATCTTTAAAGTTGCTGGAAACAAAGTTGCAGCTTTTCTTGGAGCAGGTCCGCTGTCCTCGGGAGTTTCTTGTCTTTTCGAAGCAGGGGCAGTCCTCAGAGGATGTCGAGGTCGCTGGTCCCTTCGGAAGGCGTCGCTGGAGCAGGATCTTTGGAAGGCAGGAGACAGGCCGGTGAGTTTCTGGAGCCAAGGCAGTTGTCGTCTTCTGGTCTTCCGCTGCAGGGGTTTTCAGCTGGGCAGTCCTTCTTCTTGTTGCAGGAATCTGATTTTCTAGGGTTCAGGGTAGCCCTTAAATACTAAATTTAAGGGCGTGTTTAGGTCTGGGGGGTTAGTAGCCAATGGCTACTAGCCCTGAGGGTGGGTACACCCTCTTTGTGCCTCCTCCCAAGGGGAGGGGGTCACAATCCTAACCCTATTGGGGGAATCCTCCATCTGCAAGATGGAGGATTTCTAAAAGTTAGAGTCACCTCAGCTCAGGACACCTTAGGGGCTGTCCTGACTGGCCAGTGACTCCTCCTTGTTTTTCTCATTATTTTCTCCGGCCTTGCCGCCAAAAGTGGGGCCTGGCCGGAGGGGGCGGGCAACTCCACTAGCTGGAGTGTCCTGCTGGGTTGGCACAAAGGAGGTGAGCCTTTGAGGCTCACCGCCAGGTGTGACAATTCCTGCCTGGGAGAGGTGTTAGCATCTCCACCCAGTGCAGGCTTTGTTACTGGCCTCAGAGTGACAAAGGCACTCTCCCCATGGGGCCAGCAACATGTCTCGGTTTGTGGCAGGCTGCTAAAACTAGTCAGCCTACACAGATAGTCGGTTAAGTTTCAGGGGGCACCTCTAAGGTGCCCTCTGTGGTGTATTTTACAATAAAATGTACACTGGCATCAGAGTGCATTTATTGTGCTGAGAAGTTTGATACCAAACTTCCCAGTTTTCAGTGTAGCCATTATGGTGCTGTGGAGTTCGTGTTTGACAGACTCCCAGACCATATACTCTTATGGCTACCCTGCACTTACAATGTCTAAGGTTTTGTTTAGACACTGTAGGGGTACCATGCTCATGCACTGGTACCCTCACCTATGGTATAGTGCACCCTGCCTTAGGGCTGTAAGGCCTGCTAGAGGGGTGTCTTACCTATACTGCATAGGCAGTGAGAGGCTGGCATGGCACCCTGAGGGGAGTGCCATGTCGACTTACTCGTTTTGTCCTCACTAGCACACACAAGCTGGTAAGCAGTGTGTCTGTGCTGAGTGAGAGGTCTCCAGGGTGGCATAAGACATGCTGCAGCCCTTAGAGACCTTCCTTGGCATCAGGGCCCTTGGTACTAGAAGTACCAGTTACAAGGGACTTATCTGGATGCCAGGGTCTGCCAATTGTGGATACAAAAGTACAGGTTAGGGAAAGAACACTGGTGCTGGGGCCTGGTTAGCAGGCCTCAGCACACTTTCAATTGTAAACATAGCATCAGCAAAGGCAAAAAGTCAGGGGGCAACCATGCCAAGGAGGCATTTCCTTACACAACCCCCCCCCAAACGAAAGAGGATGAGACTAACCTTTCCCAAGAGAGTCTTCATTTTCTAAGTGGAAGAACCTGGAAAGGCCATCTGCATTGGCATGGGCAGTCCCAGGTCTGTGTTCCACTATAAAGTCCATTCCCTGTAGGGAGATGGACCACCTCAACAGTTTAGGATTTTCACCTTTCATTTGCATCAGCCATTTGAGAGGTCTGTGGTCAGTTTGAACTAGGAAGTGAGTCCCAAAGAGGTATGGTCTCAGCTTCTTCAGGGACCAAACCACAGCAAAGGCCTCCCTCTCAATGGCACTCCAACGCTGCTCCCTGGGGAGTAACCTCCTGCTAATGAAAGCAACAGGCTGGTCAAGGCCATCATCATTTGTTTGGGACAAAACTGCCCCTATCCCATGTTCAGAGGCATCAGTCTGCACAATGAACTGCTTAGAATAATCTGGAGCTTTGAGAACTGGTGCTGAGCACATGGCTTGTTTCAGGGTGTCAAAGGCCTGTTGGCAGTCCACAGTCCAGTTCACTTTCTTGGGCATTTTCTTGGAGGTGAGTTCAGTGAGGGCTGTCACAATGGATCCATATCCCTTCACAAACCTCCTGTAGTACCCAGTCAAGCCAAGGAATGCCCTGACTTGAGTCTGGGTTTTTGGAGCTACCCAGTCCAGAATAGTCTGGATCTTGGGTTGGAGTGGCTGAACTTGGCCTCCACCTACAAGGTGTCCCAAGTAAACCACAGTTCCCTGCCCTATCTGGCATTTGGATGCCTTGATAGAGAGGCCTGCAGATTGCAGAGCCTTCAAAACCTTCCTCAGGTGGACCAGGTGATCCTGCCAGGTGGAGCTAAAGACAGCAATATCATCAAGATAAGCTGTGCTAAAGGACTCCAAGCCAGCAAGGACTTGATTCACCAACCTTTGGAAGGTGGCAGGGGCATTCTTTAAACCAAAGGGCATAACAGTAAACTGATAATGCCCATCAGGTGTGGAGAATGCTGTCTTTTCTTTTGCTCCAGGTGCCATTTTTATTTGCCAGTACCCTGCTGTCAAGTCAAAGGTACTTAGAAATTTGGCAGCACCTAATTTATCAATGAGCTCATCAGCTCTTGGAATTGGATGGGCATCTGTCTTGGTGACAGAATTGAGCCCTCTGTAGTCCACACAAAACCTCATCTCTTTCTTTCCATCTTTGGTGTGAGGTTTGGGGACTAAGACCACTGGGCTAGCCCAGGGGCTGTCAGAGCGCTCAATCACTCCCAATTCCAGCATCTTGTGGACTTCCACCTTGATGCTTTCCTTAACATGGTCAGACTGTCTGAAGATTTTGTTCTTGACAGGCATGCTGTCTCCTGTGTCCACATCATGGGTACACAGGTGGGTCTGACCAGGGGTTAGGGAGAAAAGCTCAGGAAACTGTTGTAGGACTCTCCTACAATCAGCCTGCTGTTGGCCAGAGAGGGTGTCTGAGTAGATCACTCCATCTACTGTGCCATCTTTTGGGTCTGATGACAGAAGATCAGGGAGAGGTTCACTCTCTGCCTCCTGATCCTCATCTGTTACCATTAACAGATTCACATCAGCCCTGTCATGGAAGAGCTTAAGGCGGTTCACATGGATCACCCTCTTGGGGCTCCTGCTTGTGCCCAGGTCCACCAGGTAGGTGACCTGACTCTTCCTCTCTAGCACTGGGTAAGGGCCACTCCATTTGTCCTGGAGTGCCCTGGGAGCCACAGGCTCCAGAACCCAGACTTTCTGCCCTGGTTGGAACTCAACCAGTGCAGCCTTTTGGTCATACCAAAACTTCTGGAGCTGTTGGCTGGCCTCAAGGTTTTTGGTTGCCTTTTCCATGTACTCTGCCATTCTAGAGCGAAGGCCAAGTACATAGTCCACTATGTCCTGTTTAGGCTCATGGAGAGGTCTCTCCCAGCCTTCTTTAACAAGGGCAAGTGGTCCCCTTACAGGATGACCAAACAGAAGTTCAAAGGGTGAGAATCCTACTCCCTTCTGTGGTACCTCCCTGTAAGCGAAAAGCAGACATGGCAGGAGGACATCCCATCTCCTTTTGAGTTTTTCTGGGAGCCCCATGATCATGCCTTTTAATGTCTTGTTGAATCTCTCAACTAAGCCATTAGTTTGTGGATGGTAGGGTGTAGTGAATTTATAAGTCACTCCACACTCATTCCACATGTGCTTTAGGTATGCTGACATGAAGTTGGTACCTCTGTCAGACACCACCTCCTTAGGGAAACCCACTCTGGTAAAGATACCAATGAGGGCCTTGGCTACTGCAGGGGCAGTAGTCGACCTAAGGGGAATAGCTTCAGGATACCTGGTAGCATGATCCACTACTACCAGGATATACATATTTCCTGAGGCTGTGGGAGGTTCTAGTGGACCAACTATGTCCACACCCACTCTTTCAAAGGGCACCCCCACCACAGGAAGTGGAATGAGGGGGGCCTTTGGATGCCCACCTGTCTTACCACTGGCTTGACAGGTGGGGCAGGAGAGGCAAAACTCCTTAACCATGTTGGACATATTGGGCCAGTAGAAGTGGTTGACTAACCTCTCCCACGTCTTGGTTTGTCCCAAATGTCCAGCAAGGGGAATGTCATGGGCCAATGTTAGGATGAACTCTCTGAACAGCTGAGGCACTACCACTCTCCTAGTGGCACCAGGTTTGGGGTCTCTGGCCTCAGTGTACAGGAGCCCATCTTCCCAATAGACCCTATGTGTTCCATTTTTCTTGCCTTTGGACTCTTCAGCAGCTTGCTGCCTAAGGCCTTCAAGAGAGGGACAGGTTTCTTGTCCCTTACACAGCTCCTCCCTTGAGGGTCCCCCTGGGCCCAAGAGCTCAACCTGATAAGGTTCAAGCTCCAAAGGCTCAGTTCCCTCAGAGGGCAGAACTTCTTCATGAGAAGAGAGGTTCCCTTTCTTTTGCTGTGTTGCAGTTGGTTTCCCAACTGACTTTCCTTTTCTCTTGGTAGGCTGGGCCATTCTTCCAGACTCTAGCTCTACTTGTTCACCCTGTGCCTTGCACTGTGCTCTGGTTTTCACACACACCAGTTCAGGGATACCCAGCATTGCTGCATGGGTTTTTAGTTCTACCTCAGCCCATGCTGAGGACTCCAGGTCATTTCCAAGCAGACAGTCCACTGGGATATTTGAGGAGACCACCACCTGTTTCAGGCCATTGACCCCTCCCCATTCTAAAGTAACCATTGCCATGGGATGTACTTTTCTCTGATTGTCAGCGTTGGTGACTGTGTAAGTTTTTCCAGTCAGGTATTGGCCAGGGGAAACCAGTTTCTCTGTCACCATGGTGACACTGGCACCTGTATCCCTCAGGCCCTCTATTCTAGTCCCATTAATTAAGAGTTGCTGTCTGTATTTTTGCATGTTAGGCGGCCAGACAGCTAGTGTGGCTAAATCCACCCCACCCTCAGAAACTAGAGTAGCTTCAGTGTGGACCCTGATTTGCTCTGGGCACACTGTTGATCCCACTTGGAGACTAGCCATACCAGTGTTACCTGGATGGGAGTTTGGAGTGGAACCTTTCTTGGGACAGGCCTTGTCTCCAGTTTGGTGTCCATGCTGTTTACAGCTATGACACCAGGCCTTTTTGGGATCAAAGTTTTTACCCTTGTACCCATTGTTTTGTGAAGAGGCTCTGGGCCCACCCTCCTGTGCAGGTTTTTGGGGGCCTGTAGAAGACTCTTTACTATTTTTAGTTTTGGTTGTCTCATCACCCTTCTGCTGGGGAGTCTTTGTGACCCCTTTCTTTTGGTCACCCCCTGTTGAAGTCTTGGACACCCTTGTCTTGACCCAATGGTCCGCCTTCTTTCCCAATTCTTGGGGAGAAATTGGTCCTAGGTCTACCAGATGCTGATGCAGTTTATCATTGAAACAATTACTTAACAGGTGTTCTTTCACAAATAAATTGTACAGCCCATCATAATTACTTACACCACTGCCTTGAATCCAACCATCTAGTGTTTTCACTGAGTAGTCAACAAAGTCAACCCAGGTCTGGCTCGAGGATTTTTGAGCCCCCCTGAACCTAATCCTGTACTCCTCAGTGGAGAATCCAAAGCCCTCAATCAGGGTACCCTTCATGAGGTCATAAGATTCTGCATCTTGTCCAGAGAGTGTGAGGAGTCTATCCCTACACTTTCCTGTGAACATTTCCCAAAGGAGAGCACCCCAGTGAGATCTGTTCACTTTTCTGGTTACACAAGCCCTCTCAAAAGCTGTGAACCATTTGGTGATGTCATCACCATCTTCATATTTAGTTACAATCCCTTTAGGGATTTTCAACATGTCAGGAGAATCTCTGACCCTATTTATGTTGCTGCCACCATTGATGGGTCCTAGGCCCATCTCTTGTCTTTCCCTCTCTATGGCTAGGATCTGTCTTTCCAAAGCCAATCTTTTGGCCATCCTGGCTAACTGGATGTCCTCTTCACTGGGGCTATCCTCAGTGATTTCAGAGGTGTTGGTCTCTCCTGTGAGGGAACCAGCATCTCTGACTATTATTTTTGGAGTCAGGGTTTGAGGGACCCTGTTCTCCCTAGATAGGACTGGTAGGGGGGAATTGTCCTCCAAGTCACTATCCTCTTCCTCTGAGTTGCCACCCTCAGAGGGGTTGGCCTTTTCAAACTCTGCCAAAAGCTCCTGGAGCTGTATTTTGGTAGGTTTGGGGCCCATTGTTATTTTCTTTATTTTACAGAGTGACCTTAGCTCCCTCATCTTAAGATGGAGGTAAGGTGTGGTGTCGAGTTCCACCACAGTCACATCTGTGCTAGACATTTTGTTTCTAAAAGTTGGAATACTTTTAAGAATCTACAACTGTTTCTAGAATCTAATTTCAAACTTTTAACAAACTTTTAAACTCTAAAAGAAATGCTAAACAGGATCTAACACAAGGCCCTAGCAGGTCTTTTAAGAATTTAGAAAACTTTTCAAATTGCAAAAATCAATTTCTAATGACAATTTTGGAATTTGTCGTGTGATCAGGTATTGGCTGAGTAGTCCAGCAAATGCAAAGTCTTGTACCCCACCGCTGATCCACCAATGTAGGAAGTTGGCTCTGTATGTGCTATTTCAAAGTAAGGAATAGCATGCACAGAGTCCAAGGGTTCCCCTTAGAGGTAAAATAGTGGTAAAAATAGATAATACTAATGCTCTATTTTGTGGTAGTGTGGTCGAGCAGTAGGCTTATCCAAGGAGTAGTGTTAAGCATTTGTTGTACATACACAAGACAATAAATGAGGTACACACACTCAGAGACAAATCCAGCCAATAGGTTTTTATATAGAAAAATATCTTTTCTTAGTTTATTTTAAGAACCACAGGTTCAAATTCTACATGTAATATCTCATTCGAAAGGTATTGCAGGTAAGTACTTTAGGAACTTCAAATCATCAAAATTGCATGTATACTTTTCAAGTTATTGACAAATAGCTGTTTTAAAAGTGGACACTTAGTGCAATTTTCACAGTTCCTAGGGGAGGTAAGTATTTGTTAGATTAACCAGGTAAGTAAGACACTTACAGGGCTCAGTTCTTGGTCCAAGGTAGCCCACCGTTGGGGGTTCAGAGCAACCCCAAAGTCACCACACCAGCAGCTCAGGGCCGGTCAGGTGCAGAGTCCAAAGTGGTGCCCAAAACACATAGGCTAGAATGGAGAGAAGGGGGTGCCCCGGTTCCGGTCTGCTTGCAGGTAAGTACCCGCGTCTTCGGAGGGCAGACCAGGGGGGTTTTGTAGGGCACCGGGGGGGACACAAGTCCACACAGAAATTTCACCCTCAGCGGCGCGGGGGCGGCCGGGTGCAGTGTAGAAACAAGCGTCGGGTTCGCAATGTTAGTCTATGAGAGATCTCGGGATCTCTTCAGCGCTGCAGGCAGGCAAGGGGGGGATTCCTCGGGGAAACCTCCACTTGGGCAAGGGAGAGGGACTCCTGGGGGTCACTTCTCCAGTGAAAGTCCGGTCCTTCAGGTCCTGGGGGCTGCGGGTGCAGGGTCTCTCCCAGGTGTCGGGACTTTAGGTTCAAAAGAGTCGCGGTCAGGGGAAGCCTCGGGATTCCCTCTGCAGGCGGCGCTGTGGGGGCTCAGGGGGGACAGGTTTTGGTACTCACAGTATCAGAGTAGTCCTGGGGTCCCTCCTGAGGTGTTGGATCGCCACCAGTCGAGTCGGGGTCGCCGGGTGCAGTGTTGCAAGTCTCACGCTTCTTGCGGGGAGCTTGCAGGGATCTTTAAAGTTGCTGGAAACAAAGTTGCAGCTTTTCTTGGAGCAGGTCCGCTGTCCTCGGGAGTTTCTTGTCTTTTCGAAGCAGGGGCAGTCCTCAGAGGATGTCGAGGTCGCTGGTCCCTTCGGAAGGCGTCGCTGGAGCAGGATCTTTGGAAGGCAGGAGACAGGCCGGTGAGTTTCTGGAGCCAAGGCAGTTGTCGTCTTCTGGTCTTCCGCTGCAGGGGTTTTCAGCTGGGCAGTCCTTCTTCTTGTTGCAGGAATCTGATTTTCTAGGGTTCAGGGTAGCCCTTAAATACTAAATTTAAGGGCGTGTTTAGGTCTGGGGGGTTAGTAGCCAATGGCTACTAGCCCTGAGGGTGGGTACACCCTCTTTGTGCCTCCTCCCAAGGGGAGGGGGTCACAATCCTAACCCTATTGGGGGAATCCTCCATCTGCAAGATGGAGGATTTCTAAAAGTTAGAGTCACCTCAGCTCAGGACACCTTAGGGGCTGTCCTGACTGGCCAGTGACTCCTCCTTGTTTTTCTCATTATTTTCTCCGGCCTTGCCGCCAAAAGTGGGGCCTGGCCGGAGGGGGCGGGCAACTCCACTAGCTGGAGTGTCCTGCTGGGTTGGCACAAAGGAGGTGAGCCTTTGAGGCTCACCGCCAGGTGTGACAATTCCTGCCTGGGAGAGGTGTTAGCATCTCCACCCAGTGCAGGCTTTGTTACTGGCCTCAGAGTGACAAAGGCACTCTCCCCATGGGGCCAGCAACATGTCTCGGTTTGTGGCAGGCTGCTAAAACTAGTCAGCCTACACAGATAGTCGGTTAAGTTTCAGGGGGCACCTCTAAGGTGCCCTCTGTGGTGTATTTTACAATAAAATGTACACTGGCATCAGAGTGCATTTATTGTGCTGAGAAGTTTGATACCAAACTTCCCAGTTTTCAGTGTAGCCATTATGGTGCTGTGGAGTTCGTGTTTGACAGACTCCCAGACCATATACTCTTATGGCTACCCTGCACTTACAATGTCTAAGGTTTTGTTTAGACACTGTAGGGGTACCATGCTCATGCACTGGTACCCTCACCTATGGTATAGTGCACCCTGCCTTAGGGCTGTAAGGCCTGCTAGAGGGGTGTCTTACCTATACTGCATAGGCAGTGAGAGGCTGGCATGGCACCCTGAGGGGAGTGCCATGTCGACTTACTCGTTTTGTCCTCACTAGCACACACAAGCTGGTAAGCAGTGTGTCTGTGCTGAGTGAGAGGTCTCCAGGGTGGCATAAGACATGCTGCAGCCCTTAGAGACCTTCCTTGGCATCAGGGCCCTTGGTACTAGAAGTACCAGTTACAAGGGACTTATCTGGATGCCAGGGTCTGCCAATTGTGGATACAAAAGTACAGGTTAGGGAAAGAACACTGGTGCTGGGGCCTGGTTAGCAGGCCTCAGCACACTTTCAATTGTAAACATAGCATCAGCAAAGGCAAAAAGTCAGGGGGCAACCATGCCAAGGAGGCATTTCCTTACACCCGGTAAGTAAGACACTTACAGGGTTCAGTTCTTGGTCCAAGGTAGCCCACCGTTGGGGGTTCAGAGCAACCCCAAAGTCACCACACCAGCAGCTCAGGGCCGGTCAGGTGCAGAGTTCAAAGTGGTGCCCAAAACGCATAGGCTAGAATGGAGAGAAGGGGGTGCCCCGGTTCCGGTCTGCTTGCAGGTAAGTACCCGCGTCTTCGGAGGGCAGACCAGGGGGGTTTTGTAGGGCACCGGGGGGGACACAAGCCCACACAGAAATTTCACCCTCAGCAGCGCGGGGGTGGCCGGGTGCAGTGTAGAAACAAGCGTCGGGTTTTCAATGTTAGTCTATGAGAGATCAAGGGATCTCTTTAGCGCTGCAGGCAGGCAAGGGGGGGCTTCCTCGGGGAAACCTCCACTTGGACAAGGGAGAGGGACTCCTGGGGGTCACTTCTGCAGTGAAAGTCCGGTCCTTCAGGTCCGGGGGGCTGCGGGTGCAGGGTCTTTTCCAGGCGTCGGGACTTAGGTTTCAGAGAGTCGCGGTCAGGGGAAGCCTCGGGATTCCCTCTGCAGGCGGCGCTGTGGGGGCTCAGGGGGGACAGGTTTTGGTACTCACAGTCGTAGAGTAGTCCGGGGGTCCTCCCTGAGGTGTTGGTTCTCCACCAGCCGAGTCGGGGTCGCTGGGTGCAGTGTTGAAAGTCTCACGCTTCTTGCGGGGAGATTGCAGGGTTCTTTAAAGCTGCTTCTTGAGACAAAGTTGCAGTCTTTTTGGAGCAGGTCCGCTGTCCTCGGGAGTTTCTTGTCGTTGTCGAAGCAGGGCAGTCCTCAGAGGATTCAGAGGTCGCTGGTCCCTTTGGAAGGCGTCGCTGGAGCAGAGTTCTTTGGAAGGCAGGAGACAGGCCGGTGAGTTTCTGGAGCCAAGGCAGTTGTTGTCTTCTGGTCTTCCTCTGCAGGGGTTTTCAGCTGGGCAGTCCTTCTTCTTGTTGTCGCAGGAATCTAATTTTCTAGGGTTCAGGGTAGCCCTTAAATACTAAATTTAAGGGCGTGTTTAGGTCTGGGGGGTTAGTAGCCAATGGCTACTAGCCCTGAGGGTGGGTACACCCTCTTTGTGCCTCCTCCCAAGGGGAGGGGGTCACAATCCTAACCCTATTGGGGGAATCCTCCATCTGCAAGATGGAGGATTTCTAAAAGTTAGAGTCACTTCAGCTCAGGACACCTTAGGGGCTGTCCTGACTGGCCAGTGACGACTCCTTGTTGCTTTCTTTGTTCCCTCCAGCCTTGCCGCCAAAAGTGGGGGCCGTGGCCGGAGGGGGCGGGCAACTCCACTAAGCTGGAGTGCCCTGCTGGGCTGTGACAAAGGGGTGAGCCTTTGAGGCTCACCGCCAGGTGTTACAGCTCCTGCCTGGGGGAGGTGTTAGCATCTCCACCCAGTGCAGGCTTTGTTACTGGCCTCAGAGTGACAAAGGCACTCTCCCCATGGGGCCAGCAACATGTCTCTAGTGTGGCAGGCTGCTGGAACTAGTCAGCCTACACAGACAGTCGGTTAAGTTTCAGGGGGCACCTCTAAGGTGCCCTCTGGGGTGTATTTTGCAATAAAATGTACACTGGCATCAGTGTGCATTTATTGTGCTGAGAAGTTTGATACCAAACTTCCCAGTTTTCAGTGTAGCCATTATGGTGCTGTGGAGTTCTTGTTTGACAAACTCCCAGACCATATACTCTTATGGCTACCCTGCACTTACAATGTCTAAGGTTTGGTTTAGACACTGTAGGGGTACCCTGCTCATGCACTGGTACCCTCACCTATGGTTTAGTGCACCCTGCCTTAGGGCTGTAAAGCCTGCTAGAGGGGTGTCTTACCTATACTGCATAGGCAGTGAGAGGCTGGCATGGCACCCTGAGGGGAGTGCCATGTCGACTTACTCGTTTTGTCCTCACTAGCACACACAAGCTGGCAAGCAGTGTGTCTGTGCTGAGTGAGAGGTCTCCAGGGTGGCATAAGACATGCTGCAGCCCTTAGAGACCTTCCTTGGCATCAGGGCCCTTGGTACTAGAAGTACCAGTTACAAGGGACTTATCTGGATGCCAGGGTCTGCCAATTGTGGATACAAAAGTACAGGTTAGGGAAAGAACACTGGTGCTGGGGCCTGGTTAGCAGGCCTCAGCACACTTTCAATTGTAAACATAGCATCAGCAAAGGCAAAAAGTCAGGGGGCAACCATGCCAAGGAGGCATTTCCTTACAGTACTGTATGTCACATGAGTGCATGGGTTCAAAAGGTGGCCCCTTAAGTCGTGTTAAGACAATGTTGAGATTCCACGAAGGAACTGGTGGTGTTCTTGGTGGGATAATTTTTTTCAGACCCTCCATAAATGCTTTTATGACTGGGACCCTGAATAATGAAGTTGAGTGCGTAATTTGCAGATAAGCTGAAATTGGGTGAGATGTATTTTAATGGATGAAAAAGCTAACTTTGACTTTTGTAAGTGCAGTAGGTAGCTGCCGATGTCTTTAGCAGATGCGTGTAATGGTTGAATTAGATTATTATGGGAGTAATACACAAATCTTTTCCACTTATTTGCATAGCAATGTCTTGTGGTTGGTTTCGTAGCTTGTTTTATGACCTCCATACATTCCTGTGTAAGGTCTAGGTGCCCGAATTCTAAGACTTCAAGAGCTAAATTGCTTGATTTAGCAATGCTGGATTTGGGTGTCTGATCTGTTTGTGTTGAGTTAACAGATCTGGTCTGTTTGGTAGCTTGATATGGGGCACTACTGAGAGGTCTAGTAGTGTTGTGTACCAAGGTTGTCTTGCCCAAGTTGGTGCTATTAGTATGAGTTTGAGTTTGTTTTGACTCAATTTGTTTACTAGATATGGAAGGAGTGGGAGAGGGGGGAAAAGGGTATGCAAATATCCCTGACCAACTCATCCATAGCGTATTGCCCTGAGAGTGAGCCTGTGGGTACCTGGATGCGAAGTTTTGGCATTTTGCGTTTTCTTTTGTTGCAAATAGATCGATTTGCGGCGTTCCCCACCTTTGGAAGTAAGTTTTTAGTATTTGGGGATGAATTTCCCATTGGTGGATCTGTTGGTGATCCCGAGAGAGATTGTCTGCTAACTGGTTTTGAATTCCAGGTATGAACTGCGCTATTAGGCGAATGTGGTTGTGAATCGCCCAATGCCATATTTTCTGTGCCAGGAGACACAACTGTGTCGAGTGTGTTCCTCCCCGTTTGTTCAGGTAATACATTGTTGTCATGTTGTCTGTTTTGACAAGAATGTGTTTGTGGGTTATTATAGGTTGAAATCCTTTCAGCGCTAGAAATACTGCTAGTAGTTCTAAGTGATTTATGTGAAACTGTCTCTGCTGAGTGTCCCATTGTCCTTGAATGCTGTGTTGGTTGAGGTGTGCTCCCCACCCTATCATGGAGGCTTCTGTTCTTACATATTGAGGCACTGGGTCTTGAAAAGGCCGCCCTTTGTTTAAATTTATCGTGTTCCACCATTGAAGCGAGGTGTATGTTTGGCGGTCTATCAACACTAGATCTTGAAGTTGACCCTGTGCCTGTGACCATTGTGATGCTAGGCACTGTTGTAAGGGCCGAATGTGCAATCTTGCGTTTGGGACAATGGCTATGCATGAGGACATCATGCCTAGTAGTTTCATCACTAATTTTACCTGTAACTTTTGGTTTGGGTGCATGGCTTGTACGTTTAGAAATGCCTGTACCCTTTGTGACTTGGAGTAGCAATCCCTTTTGTTGTGTTGATTGTTGCTCCTAAGTATTGTTGTATTTGACACGGCTGTAGGTGTGATTTGTTGTAGTTGAGTGAGAAACCTAGCTTGTGAAGGGTTTCTATGACATACTTTGTGTGTTGTGAACACCGTTTTTGCGTATTGGTTTTGATTAACCAATCGTCTAGGTACGGGAACACATGTATTTGCTGCCTTCTGATATGAGCTGCTACTACTGCCAGGCATTTTGTAAAAACTCTTGGCGCTGTTATCCCGAATGGCAACACTTTGAACTGGTAATGTACCCCTTGGATTACAAACCTTAAGTACTTTCTGTGGGAAGGATGTATGGGTATATGGAAATACGCGTCCTTGAGGTTTTGTGTTGTCATGTAGTCTTGTTGTTTGAGCAATGGGTTCACGTCTTGCAGTGTCACCATGTGAAAGTGATCCGATTTGATGTATATGTTTAATGTTCTGAGATCTAGTATAGGTCTTAGAGTTTTGTCTTTTTTGGGTATGAGAAAGCACAGGGAGTAAACTCCTGTTCCTTTCTGATGAATTGGTACTAGCTCTATTGCATCTTTTTGCAACAACGCTTGGACCTCCAGTTGTAAAAGCTCCATGTGTTGTTTGGACATGTGTGTTTTCGGTGGGACATTTGGAGGGAATTGTAAAAATTCTATGCAATAACCATGTTGGATAATGGCTAGGACCCACGTGTCTGTTGTTATTTCTTCCCAGTTTTTGTAGAAATTGGTTAACCTCCCCCCCACTGGTGTTATGTGTTGGGGATTTGGGACGTTGAAGTCACTGTTTATTTTGTGGAGTTTTGGGACTCAGGAACTTCCCTCTACTCTTTGGGAACTGTCCCCCTCTGTATTGTCCCCGAAAACTTCCCCGCTGATATGGACTCTGAAAAGTGGGTATTGTTTGTGAGGTTGAGGATTCTGTGCTCTGTCCCCGAAACCCCACTCGAAAATGTGATTTCCAAATGCCGTATCTGTGTCCTTTTTAAGTTTTTCGATAGCAGTGTCCACCTCCGGCCCAAACAACTGCTGTTCGTTAAAGGGCATATTCAGGACCGCTTGTTGTATTTCCGGCTTGAATCCGGAGGTTCGTAGCCATGCGTGTCTCCGTATGGTCACTGCTGTATTTACAGTCCTAGCAGCTGTGTCAGCTGCATCCATTGCTGACCGTTTCTGATTGTTCAAGATACTCTGTCCTTCCTCCACAACTTGTTGTGCTCTCTTTTGGAACTCTTTGGGCAGGTGTTCTATGAAATGTTGCATTTCGTCCCAATGAGCCCTATCATATCTAGCCAGCAAGGCCTGTGAGCTGGCAATGCACCATTGGTTGGCTGCTTGTGCCGCAACCCTTTTCCCCGCAGCGTCGAACTTGCGACTTTCCTTGTCTGGAGGTGGTGCATCTCCCGAGGTGTGCGAGTTCGCCCTTTTGCGAGCTGCCCCTACTACCACTGAGTCTGGTGTTAATTGCTGTGTGATGTACACAGGGTCTGTTGATGGCGGTTTGTACTTTTTCTCCACCCTTGGAGTAATGGCCCTGCCCTTCACAGGCTCCTGAAACACTTGGAGTGTTTGAGCATTCCCGGTAACATAGGGAGACTGATACTGGTTATGTGTGGTCGACAGTGTGTTAAATAGAAAGTCATCTTCTATAGGTTCTGCGTGCAGGGTGACATTGTGAAACGCAGCTGCTCTTGACACCACCTGTGTGTAGGCAGTACTGTCCTCAGGTGGTGACGGTCTCGCTGGATAACAGTCGGGACTGTTATCTGATACAGGCGCATCATAAAGATCCCAAGCGTCGGGATCATCCTGACTCATCCCTGTATGAGTTGGGGACTGCATCATTGGTGGAGTGGCTACCGGTGATGGTTGTGGTGAGCGTTGTGGAGATGGTGGCAGAGTTACTTGTCTTGCCACCTTTACTTGTGGCTGCTTGTCTTTCTCTTGGAAGGCAAGTTTCCTTTTAATTCGGATTGGAGGGAGAGTACTGATCTTCCCTGTGTCTTTTTGAATGTGGAGGCTCCTTTGAGTGTAATCTGGTTCCGCTGCCTCTAGTTCCTGTCCGAATCTGTGTCCTTGCATCTGTGAGGACATGCCCTGTTCCTCGATGTAGGAACTCTATTTCGGTTCAGAGGCCGGATGTTTCGGTACAGAAACCTTTGACAGTCTTTTTCGGCTCCGAAGACACTTTTTTGCCTTTCGGCGTGCTGATCTCTCGGTGCCGACTCATTTCAGTGCCACCCTCTCAGTGTCGAAATTGCTCTGACCCGGTGTTAAGTCTGTTCTGTGCCGGTATCTCGACCTTGAGTTTTGTGTAGTGACGTCTTACTTACGGTTTTCAGCGTCTGTTAGGGATCGACCTTGTCAGAGTCCGAATCCTCGATGGAGAAGGTTTCTTCTTCCTCCAAGTGCTGTTGTCCTGTCGGCGCCGACGCCATTTGTAGTCATCTTGCTCTCCGGTCTCTTAGCGTTTTCCTCGACCGAAACGCTCGACAGGCCTCGCAGGTATCCTCTTTGTGTTCGGGAGACAAACACAAATTACAGACCAGATGCTGATCTGTGTAAGGACACTTGTTGTGACATTCGGGGCAGAAGCGGAATGGGGTCCGTTCCATTAGCCTTGAAGACGCACGAGGTCGGGGAATCGAAAACCCCGAAGGGCCACCGGAGCTCTTCAAAATTCGGTGTCGATCTGTTTCAACTAACCCGATACTGAAAGCAAACAATACCGTCGAATTTTCAGGGATTTAACTAACTTTCCGAACCGAAACACGGAGCGAAGAGGAACACGTCCGAACCCGATCGCGGAAAGAAAACCATCTAAGATGGAGTCGACGCCCATGCGCAATGGAGCCGAAAGTGGAGGAGTCACTCGATCTCGTGACTCGAAAAGACTTCTTCAAAGAAAAACAACTTGTAACACTCCGAGCCCAACACTAGATGGCGGGATGTGCACAGCATGTGTATATGCAGCTACACATGCAATCGAACATATATATATATATATATATATCAATACTCTAATCAAAATATCGTCTGTTAACCCCAGCCTTCTCTCTTTTCTCCTTTTTTTTCCCCCCTCAACATGAAGAGCATTGGATCCGTATTCCAAAAGTAACAAGACAATGTGCATACCTGATCTAGGATTGAGGGATGGAAGAGATGGCTCACCTTCACCTGAAGAGGTTGCTGAGGACTGCCTGACCCACTGCTACCTCTCCTTGAGATAGTGCTTCCAAGCAGTAATGTCATGTAAATGTATGGCAGGTTTTCCATGTCGCTGCTCTGCAAATGTCTTGCAGATGAATCCCTGCAAACCGTGCTGCTGAAGAAGAAACTGCCTGTGTAGAGTGAGCACGGACCGATTAAGGCAGTGGTTTGCCCGCTGCTTGATGGCAGAAACAAATGGCTGAGGATATCCATCTGGCTATACTCTGCTTGGAGAGCGGTTGACCTCGTCTGGGTGCACTGTAAGATACGATCAATTGATTGGAGCGGCGAAAAGAATTAGTAAACTCAGGCAGTCGCGGTCAGGGGGAGCCTCGGGATTCCCTCTGCAGGCGTTGCTGTGGTGGCTCAGGGGGGGCAACTTTGGTTACTCACAGTCTCGGAGTCACCAGAGGGTCCTCCCTAAGGTGTTGTTTCTCCACCAGTCGAGTCGGGGTCGCCGGGTGCAGTGTTGCAAGTCTCACGCTTCTTGCGGGCATTGCAGGGGTCTTTAAATCTGCTCCTCTGGATACAAAGTTGCAGTCTTTGTTGAACAGGGCCGCTGTTCTCTGGAGTTTCTTGGTCTCTTGGAAGCAGGGCAGTCCTCTGAGGATTCAGAGGTTGCTGGTCCTGGAGAAAGCGTCGCTGGAGCAGGTTTCTTTAGAAGGCAGGAGACAGGCCGGTAGGACTGGGGCCAAAGCAGTTGGTGTCTTCTTTCTTCTTCTGCAGGGGTTTTCAGCTCAGCAGTCTTCTTCTTCGGTAAGTTGCAGGAATCTAAATTCTTAGGTTCAGGGAAGCCCTTAAATACTAAATTTAAGGGCGTGTTTAGGTCTGGGGGGGTTAGTAGCCAATGGCTACTAGCCCGGAGGGTGGGTACACTCTCTTTGTGCCTCCTCCCAAGGGGAGGGGGGCACATTCCTATCCCTATTGGGGGAATCCTCCATCTGCAAGATGGAGGATTTTTAGAGTCACTTCAGCTCAGGACACCTTAGGGGCTGTCCTGACTGGCCAGTGACTCCTTGTTATTCTCATTATCTCCTCCGGCCTTGCCGCCAAAAGTGGGGCCGTGGCCGGAGGGGGCGAGCAACTCCACTAGCTGGAGTGCCCTGCGGTGCTGGAACAAAGGGGGTAAGCCTTTGAGGCTCACCGCCAGGTGTTACAGCTCCTGCCTGGGGGAGGTGATAGCATCTCCACCCAGTGCAGGCTTTGTTACAGGCCACAGAGTGACAAAGGCACTCTCCCCATGTGGCCAGCAACATGTCTCGAGTGTGGCAGGCTGCTAGAACCAGTCAGCCTACACGGGTAGTTGGATTAGGTTTCAGGGGGCACCTCTAAGGTGCCCTCTGGGGTGTATTTTACAATAAAATGTACACTGGCATCAGTGTGCATTTATTGTGCTGAGAAGTTGGATACCAAACTTCCCAGTTTTCAGTGTAGCCATTATGGTGCTGTGGAGTCCGTGTTTGACAGACTCCCAGACCATATACTCTTATGGCTACCCTGCACTTACAATGTCTAAGGTTTGGCTTAGACACTGTAGGGCAGAGGTCTCCAAACTTTTTAATGCCGCGCCCCCCCAGTTGAAAAATAAAAAGCATTGGGCCCCCCCTCTGAATTTTATACAATTATTTTATAAACATGGCAATGTTTAAATATGTCTAAACCTATTTAAACATTGCAGTTAGGTATTGTTACCTTTTTAAAACTGCAATAATATGCTTCTGCTTAAAACAAAGGCCTGTTATCTGTATAATATTTATTTTGGCCAGAGTCTGGGGCCCCCCCAGGGATCACTTGAGGCCCCACTAGGGGGGCCCGCCCCCCAGTTTGAAGACCTCTGCTGTAGGGGCACAGTGCTCATGCACTGGTGCCCTCACCTATGGTATAGTGCACCCTGCCTTAGGGCTGTAAGGACTACTAGAGGGGTGACTTATCTATACTGCATAGGCAGTGTGAGGTTGGCATGGCACCCTGAGGGGAGTGCCATGTCGACTTACTCGTTTTGTTCTCACCAGCACACACAAGCTGGCAAGCAATGTGTCTGTGCCGAGTGAGGGGTCCCTAGGGTGGCATAAGATATGCTGCAGCCCTTCGAGACCTTCCCTGGCATCAGGGCCCTTGGTACCAGGGGTACCAGTTACAAGGGACTTACCTGGATGCCAGGGTGTGCCAATTGTGGAATCAAAAGTACAGGTTAGGGAAAGAACACTGGTGCTGGGGCCTGGTCAGCAGGCCTCAGCACACTTTCAATTCAAAACATAGCATCAGCAAAGGCAAAAAGTCAGGGGGTAACCATGCCAAGGAGGCATTTCCTTACAACCACACTACCACAAAATAGAGCATTAGTATTATCTCTTTTTGCCACTATCTTACCCCTAAGGGGAACCCTTGGACTCTGTGCATACTATTCCTTACTTTGAAATAGTGCATACAGAGCCAACTTCCTACACAAGTTAATTGTCATCTTTTGACAACAGCGCCCCACGCGCAAAAATAGTGTAAAATGAGAAACAACAACTTAAATGAAAATGTCACTTACCCAGTGTACATCTGTTCGTGGCATCAGTCGCAGTAGATTCGCATGTTTTGCAATAGCGAGCCATCTGGTGTTGGGCCGGAGTGTTACAAGTTGTTTTTCTTCGAAGAAGTCTTTCGAGTCACGGGACCGAGTGACTCCTCCTTTTGTCTCCATTGCGCATGGGTGTCGACTCCATCTTCGATTGTTTTTCCCCGCAGAGGGTGAGGTAGGAGTTGAATTGTAGTAATAGTGCCCATGCAATGGAGTGACTAAGTATGCACCTATTTAAGGTTGAGATGATACATATATAAATAGTTGAAGGTAACTTCCAAACTGCTACAGGCTCCCGGGGAGGCGGGTGGGCACATGCAAATCTACTGCGACTGATGCCACGAACAGATGTACACTGGGTAAGTGCCATTTTCAGTTCGATGGCATCTGTCGCTGTAGATACGCATGTTTTGCATAGACTAGTAAGCAGTTATCTCCCCAAAAGCGGTGGATCAGCCTGTAGGAGTGGAAGTAGTCTGAAATAATGTTCTTAATACGGCTTGACCTACTGTGGCTTGTTGTGCGGATAACACGTCTACACAGTAGTGCTTGGTGAATGTGTGAGGCGTAGACCATGTGGCTGCCTTACATATTTCTTGCATTGGGATGTTTCCTAGAAAGGCCATGGTAGCACCTTTCTTTCTGGTTGAGTGTGCCCTTGGTGTAATGGGCAGCTGTCGTTTAGCTTTAAGGTAGCAGATTTGGATGCATTTAACTATCCATCTGGCTATACCTTGTTTTGATATTGGGTTTCCTGCATGAGGTTTTTGAAATGCAATAAATAGTTGTTTAGTCTTTCTGATGTTTTTTGTTCTGTCAATGTAATACATCAATGCTCTTTTGACATCTAATGTATGTAGTGCCCTTTCAGCTACGGTATCTGGCTGTGGAAAGAACACTGGAAGTTCCACTGTTTAATTTAGATGGAACAGTGAAATAACCTTTGGCAAAAATTTAGGATTGGTCCTTAGGACGACCTTATTCTTGTGTAGTTGTATAAAAGGTTCCTGTATTGTAAACGCCTGAATCTCGCTTACTCTTCTTAGGGAAGTGATGGCGATGAGAAATGCCACCTTCCAGGTTAGGAACTGTATTTCGCAGGAGTGCATGGGTTCAAAAGGAGGACCCATAACTCTAGTTAGGACAACATTTAGGTTCCATGAAGGAACAGGTGGTGTTCTTGGTGGTATAATTCTCCTAAGGCCCTCCATGAATGCTTTAATGACTGGTATCTTATATAGGGAAGTTGAATAGGTAGTCTGCAGGTATGCAGATATTGCTGCAAGGTGTATTTTAATGGAAGAGAAAGCCAGGTTAGATTTTTGTAAGTGAAGCAAGTAACCCACTACATGTTCTGGAGTTGTGTGTAATGGTTGTATTTGATTAATATGGCAGTAGCAAACAAACCTCTTCCATTTACTTGCATAGCAGTGCCTGGTGGATGGCCTTCTGGCTTGTTTTATGACTTACATACATTCTTGGGTAAGTTGTAAGTGCCCGAATTCTAGGATTTCAGGAGCCAGATTGCTAGATTCAGCGATGCTGGATCTGGGTGTCTGATCTTTTGGTTGTGCTGTGTCAACAGATCTGGCCTGTTGGGCAATTTGATGCAGGGTACTACTGATAGGTCTAGCAGCGTTGTGTACCAGGGTTGCCTTGCCCAAGTTGGTGCTATTAATATTAGTTTGAGTTTGTTTTGACTGAGTTTGTTTACCAGGTAAGGAAGGAGAGGGAGAGGAGGAAAAGCGTAAGCAAATATCCCTGACCAGTTCATCCATAGGGCATTGCCTTGGGACTGTTTGTGTGGGTATCTGGATGCGAAGTTTTGGCATTTTGCGTTCTCCTTTGTCGCAAACAAGTCTATCTGAGGTGTTCCCCAGAGTTTGAAATAAGTGTTCAGAATTTGGGGGTGAATTTCCCATTCGTGGACCTGTTGGTGATCTCGAGAGATTGTCTGCGAGTTGATTTTGGATCCCTGGTATAAATTGTGCTATTAGGCGAATTTGGTTGTGAATTGCCCAACGCCAAATCTTTTGTGCTAGCAGGCTTAACTGCGTGGAGTGCGTCCCCCCTTGCTTGTTTAGATAATACATTGTTGTCATGTTGTCTGTTTTGACGAGAATGTATTTGTGAACTATTATTGGTTGGAAAGCTTTTAGTGCTTGAAAAACTGCTAGAAGTTCTAGGTGATTTATATGCAGTTTTGTTTGATGTACGTTCCATTGTCCTTGTATGCTGTGTTGATCGAGGTGTGCTCCCCACCCTGTCATGGAAGCATCTGTTGTTATTACGTATTGTGGCACTGGGTCTTGGAAAGGCCGCCCTTTGTTTAAATTTATGTTGTTCCACCACAGAAGCGAGAGGTAAGTTTGGCGGTCTATTAACACCAGATCTAGAAGGTGACCCTGTGCTTGTGACCATTGTGATGCTAGGCACTGTTGTAAGGGCCTCATGTGCAGTCTTGCGTTTGGGACAATGGCTATGCATGAAGACATCATGCCTAGGAGTTGTAGTACCATCTTTGCTTGTATCCTTTGTGTTGGATACATGCGTTGTATGATGGTGTTGAAATTTTGAATTCTTTGGGGACTTGGAGTGGCTACTCCTTTTGATGTGTCTATTATGGCTCCCAGGTATTGTTGTACCTTGCGCGGCAGAATTTTGGATTTTGTGAAATTGACGGTGAACCCTAGTTTGAAGAGCGTTTGTATGATATGATTTGTGTGATTTGAGCACTTTATTAACGAATGGGCCTTGATTAGCCAGTCGTCTAGATATGGGAACACATGTATTTGCTGCCTTCTTATGTGTGCAGCGACTACCGCTAGACATTTGGTAAAGACTCTTGGTGCGGTTGTTAATCCGAAAGGCAGTACCTTGAATTGGTAATGTATTCCCTTGAATACAAACCTTAGGTATTTCCTGTGCGATGGGTGTATTGGTATATGGAAATAAGCATCCTTGAGGTCTAAAGTTGCCATGTAGTCGTGTAGTTTTAGCAATGGCAATACTTCTTGTAGTGTGACCATGTGAAAGTGGTCTGATTTGATGAAAGTGTTCACTACTCTGAGGTCTAGGATTGGTCTCAGCGTTTTGTCCTTCTTTGGTATCAGAAAGTACAGTGAGTAAACTCCTGTGTTTATTTGTGTGTTTGGCACTAATTCGATTGCATTCTTTTGCAATAGTGCCTGCACTTCTATCTCCAGGAGATTGGAATGGTGTGTTGTCAAATTTTGTGCTTTTGGTGGTATGTTTGGAGGGAATTGTAGAAATTCTATGCAATAACCATGTTGGATAATTGCTAGAACCCAAGTGTCTGTAGTGATTTCCTCCCATGCTTTGTAATAATGACTTATTCTTCCCCCCACTGGTGTCGTGTGGAGGGGGTGAGTGACATGTGAGTCACTGTTTAGTAGTAGGGGTTTTGGGGCTCTGAAATCTTCCTCTATTCCTAGGGAATTGCCCTCCTCTATATTGTCCCCGAAAACCTCCTCTATACTGTCCCTGGTAACTGGACGGTGTTGCTTGTGAGGTGCTGGCTTGTGTGCTCTGACCCCGAAACCCCCCTCGAAAGGGTGTTTTACGGAATGTGCTGTAATTCCCTCTGCTCTGCGGGGAGTAGAGTGCGCCCATGGCTTTGGCAGTGTCCGTATCTTTTTTGAGTTTCTCAATCGCTGTGTCCACTTCTGGACCGAACAGTTCTTTTTCGTTAAGGCATATTGAGAACTGCTTGTTGAATCTCTGGTTTAAATCCAGACCTTCGGAGCCATGCATGCCTTCTGATAGTTACAGATGTATTAATTGTCCGTGCAGCTGTATCTGCAGCGTCCATGGAGGAGCGGATCTGGTTGTTGGAAATGGTCTGTCCCTCCTCAACCACTTGTTTTGCCCTATTTTGTAAGTCCTTGGGCAGATGTTCAATGAGATGTTGCATCTCGTCCCAGTGGGCTCTGTCATAGCGCGCAAGTAGTGCCTGGGAGTTCGCGATGCGCCACTGGTTTGACTCTCTTACCAGCTGCATCGAACTTGCGGCTTTCTTTATCTGGGGGTGGTGCATCTACAGATGTGTGGGAGTTGGCCCTTTTCCTAGCTGCTCCTACAACGACAGTCTGGTGGCAGCTGTGTAGTGATGAAAACCGGGTCTGTAGGAGGCGCCTTATACTTTTTTTTCCACCCTTGGTGTGATAGCCCTACTTTTGACCGGCTCCTTAAAAATTTCTTTTGCGTGCCGGAGCATACCAGGGAGCATAGGCAGGCTCTGGTATGAGCTGTGGGTGGAGGAGAGTGTGTTGAATAAAAAATCATCCTCGACCTGTTCTGAGTGGAGGCTTACGTTGTGAAATTGTGCTGCTCTAGCCACCACTTGAGAATACGCGGTGCTGTCCTCTGGTGGAGATGGCTTCGTAGGGTATGCCTCCGGACTGTTATCTGACACTGGGGCGTCGTATAGGTCCCATGCGTCTTGATCTTGGTCACCCTGGCTTATGGTGGTGTGAGCTGGGGAGTGTGATGGAGTTTGTGCTGGTGAGACGTTAATCACGGGCGGAGGAGAGGGTGGTGGGGTAACTCTTTTCACCACTTTTGGTTGTGGTGTCTGTTCAGTTTGGAACTCCAACCTTCTCTTTCTTCTAATTGGGGGAAGGGTGCTTATTTTTCCTGTCCCCTGCTGTATGAAAATACGCTTTTGCGTATGGTCCACATCAGTTGATTGTAGCTCTTCCTCAAACCTATGCTTTTGCATTTGGGAGGTTAGCGAGTGCTCTTCTGTATAAGAGCCTGAAGCTGGGTCGCTTGCAGTTTGTTTCGGCATCGAAACCCTGTGTGCGTGTTTTTTCGGCTCCGAGGTGACTTTTTTCTTTTTCGGGGCCGAAACCTCTCGGCGTCGATCTTCTTCGGTGCCGCTGTCTCGGTGTCGAGCCGTGTCCACACCGGCATCTCGGTGTCGAGGCTTGTCTCCAGCACTTTCTCGGTCCAGAGAAGGCTGCGTGCCGGTGTCTCGACCGGAGTCGGACGATCTCGGCACTGTTTGGGCCTTTTTCGGTGCCGACGGTCGGTCACCGAATTTATGGGTGGAGCCATGGCCTGATGGCAGTGGCGTCCCCTGGGCCTTGTAAATCTTCCTCTGTGTGGTTTTCGACGTCTTACTCACGGTTTGTGTATCGTCGAATCCTTCGGAGTCTGAGTCTTGGATCGAGAAGGTACCTTCCTCTTCTTGTTCCTCGAACTCTCGGTGGGCTGTCGGCGTGGACGCCATCTGAAGTCTTCTGGCTCGACGGTCTCGGAGTGTTTTTCGGGACCGGAACGCACGACAGGCCTCGCAGGTGTCTTCACTGTGCTCAGGTGACAGGCACAGGTTACAGACCAAGTGTTGGTCTGTATAGGGGTATTTATTGTGGCATTTGGGGCAGAAACGGAACGGGGTCCGTTCCATCTGCGTTTTTCAGCACGCGGTCGGGCCGACCAGGCCCCGACGGGGGATCGAAAAACTACGCCGAAGGGCACCGGAGCTCTTCGATCTTCGATGCGGTGTTGAATCTAACTACGCCGATCCTGAACGCAACAATACCGACGAAAATCTTCCGAAATTAGCTATCTTTCCGTTCCGAAACTCGGAGCGACAGGAACACGTCCGAACCCGATGGCGGAAAAAAAACAATCGAAGATGGAGTCGACGCCCATGCGCAATGGAGACAAAAGGAGGAGTCACTCGGTCCCGTGACTCGAAAGACTTCTTAGAAGAAAAACAACTTGTAACACTCCGGCCCAACACCAGATGGCGAGCTATTGCAAAACATGCGTATCTACAGCGACAGATGCCATCGAACATAAAGTTACTTAAATATAAAAATAAAAAAAACTTGCAATTTTGTTTGAGCTGCTGGGCATGTTTTTGCCAGTCACAAGCCTTCTGTTTGCGGGGCACTGGAAGTTAGAACAAAATATTACTGCGATCACGTTGGATGCAGCAGATTGGCACTAATTTAGTTGAAATCAATTGGTGCTTGATCCCTGATCCACACAGAGGAATGTAAATGTCAGACATGCCTTGACGAATTACAAGACTGTAAAGAAGTGCCACAAAAACCAACAAATGGCGAACAGGCGAGCTCCAAGCCCTTTATTGAACACAACAGTCTTGCATGTGAGAGGCAAGCGTATGCACTCACAGGCTCGACCCCTAAAAAAATAAAAAGCAGCAATTTGTCGACAGGCTGGCATTTGACCAGTCTTTAAAGAGCAGCAACTGTGACAACCTAAATATAGATTTTAATTGCATCTTCATTTTTTACTTTCACTTGCGTGACCCACCAAAAAAACATCTTCCCACGGCCCACAGTTTTGGAACACTGGTCTATACCACTGGAAGAAATCTTAATTCTAAAAAAGAATGGCTACTATAACATTCAGTGATTTGTATATTTATTTGATGAAACAGTGAATAGCCTCAGTCTTGGGGCCAAAAAGTTTAGCACGAGAAAAAGTATCCAAATGAACCAAAACAAAAAGCCAATGTAACACCAACATTGCTTTTTGTTTTATCTTCTAAACAAACGTACAGATAAAGTGAAAAAGCCCATCATAAAAACACGGTAATTCTCATAAAGCAAAAAAAAAAGTCTTAACTTAAAAACTGGTCATATACCATCAAAATGTTTGCATGTAGCACAGAGACGGGGTTACAGTACATTTTGATGGTCTTGTCTGTATTTGTGATGCTTGAATTTTTCACCAATCTCAGGGTGGGAACCCCTTGCAGACTATCTGCAGTTCTCTAGCATCGGCACCTTTTACAGACTCACCTGACCCATTCACCTCTATCACCAGAATTCAGGCCAGTTAAGGTGAAACCGTACACTATGTTCGATCACAGACTTCCAACTTACAGATTTTCAAGCTCACAGTAGTGCAACATACATTGGAGCCTTACAAAAGGCAAGTGAAGGGGTCACATGTGAATCTAAAAAAAGATGCAGATGCTAGTACTCTTCCATGGGAATCCTCTTTAAAGTCGTAAGCACTGAATAGCCACGCCTGTGTTCAGGGACTCTGGAAGGAAGGAATTGTGTGTGTGTGTGTGTGTGTGTGGGGAGGTGGGGGAGGGGGGAGGTGTCAGGTCCAGCTAGGACCCCCCCTAAAGTGTCCAGAACTTAAGTGACCTCCGTCCCTGCAGAATCCTTCATCTTGGTTTGAAGGACAGGTACCAACAGGGTTAGGAATGGGCCACCTCTCCCAAAGGGTCAGGTCAATATGATACACAAGAGCTCTTTTTACATTTAGTGTGTGAAGAGCTCTCTCCGCAACCGAGTCTGGTTGTGGGAAATAGAGTGGTAACTCAATTGACTGTTTAACGTGAAATTGTGAAACTACTTTAGGAAGGAATTTTGGGTTTGTTCGAAGATCTGTCTGTGCAACTGGACAGCTTCTGCAACCACCTTTTTCCCTGCTGCATCTAGTTTTTTAATTTCCTGATCATGTGAGGCGTATCTCCTGATGATTGAAGTACTACGGAGTGAAAGAATAAATATAGGGTCTGTATGTTTGGCTACACACACACATTTATATGTAAAAATCAATCCTTGGGGTGACAATTCTAGACATACTAGGTTCTTGAAAATTATCAAATGTCTAAACATGCCAGGTAGCATAGGTAAAATAAACTGACTTTATTTATGGGTGGTGGACAGTGTACCCAGGAGGAACTCCTCTTCAATAGTGTAAGTGTGCATTTGGACATTGAGGTATACAGCAGCCTGTGCTATGACTTGCTGATATTAGGTTGAGTCTTCGGAGGAGATGGGAGTGCTGGATATAGATCAGGGTCATCTGGTGATCTGGACCGTATGAATCCCACACTACATCCCCTACAACATCATAAAACAAGAGGGCTGACGTCATACTGGAAAATTACAATTGCAGAAATGAGGAAAAAGCATTCCTTAAGAGATAAGTACTCTGGAGCTAAAAACATGCATAGATTGCATGACATGGGTGCCATCAATTTACTACTCAGATTTTCAGGGTATTAAAATAAACATTAATATCTTGAAATAAAACACAAGATAATGCATACCTCCTTGGCCTCCACCATAGCCATTGAATCCATCCCCATATCCACGCCCACCAGCATATCCATCTATTGAAAAAATATATATATATACTTTAGGATTCTTTCATTTCAATAAAAGCAGCCAAATAAACCAACTCCGCCGTGATCTACATTTCACTAAAAACAACAGCAAATTAAATTTTAAACTAACACCTAAGATGGAAATTATGCTCCTATTTAGGGACAAAAGATGTAAAGCAAATCTGCAGTAGTAATTGAAAAGGTTTCCACAGATCATTCAGTTCAATGTCACACTTAGTTTTAGGTGGTTAGCTGAAGAAAGGATATAGCTAGAGCTACTAAACCAAAGTTTCTCATCCATTAAGTGAACAGAGTACTTATGGATTCAGGACAGAACGTAATAATGGTTGTGTTGCAAGATCTCAGACTCAATACTTTGGACCTATGGGCTCAATTATTTCTTTGTCTGTGGTAGGTGTCTTGAACGGTTTTAATCTAATGTTGGAACTGCTGGCTGATAATCCGCTGCACATTCTAGTTTCATCCAAGGAAGAACAGACTGCCCCCACACCCCTAAAAAAAGACATACTAGTTTGTGGTTATAGACTTGTAATTAATCTGATATTTGTCACATTAGTGTTCACAAATCGATCACCCTGTGTTTGTTTCAATAGCTAACAGACATTGATTTCTTTTACAGAATTTGAATTAACAGTTTCTAGTAAGAAGTATAGTCTTTCCAAGTGTCTCTCTAATCTGTCAAGCAAGTCACGACTACTGTACGATAAGGATTATGTTCTTATGTAAGCATTTGTTCGTGGCATGTAGTGCTGTAGATTTACATGCCCTGCATAGTCCTACCATCTAGTGTTGGGTCGGGAGGGGTGCAAGTTATTTTTCTTCAAAGAAGTGTTCGAGTGACTCCTCCTTTCAGTGATACTGTTCATGCTTATCGACTCCTTTGTTTGATTTTTTTTTCCCCGTAGGCGGTTGAGAACAGAGTGGAATGAAGTAAAGTATAGAGAAAGCAATTTGTGCATACACATGTATAACTATCTAAAAATATAAGGTAACTGCAACGGTGACAAGCATCTAGGGAGGGAGCATCTGAATCTGTAGCACAGCATGCCACAAACAGATGCTTACAGGATAAGTACCATAATCCGCTCTATGGCATGTGTGGCTGTTGATCGGGTTTCAAAACTAGATCCCAATACTCCCCACTGACACCCATACCCACTCGCAATTCTCATAGAAAATAATTTTTCCGGCGAGGAAATATTAAAACAGTGTTTAGCAAACCAAAGGTTGGTGGGTGACTGTGATTGTGTCATGAGGTTCAAACAAAAAGTCTCCAAAAACAATTGACCAAAAATGCACAATGGTACTTTCTTTTTCAGAAACGAAACTATCTGACAAAACGTATTTGGTTGAGAACATTCATGAATTGTGTCCGGTGTGTCCGTTTTTCTCCAGAGACTGTCAAATCTGTGGTTGCAGCTTGGTACCAGCTTAACACCCACATACGGCAACAAGTAACAAAAAGTGACCAGTCCAGCTTTACAAAGGGCCTTCTACTGCGTGGCAACACGTGATGCTGTTTTTTTAGTAACTGTTGAACCTTTTGAGCTATAAACACATTTTTTGTTGTTAAGTCTGCAGATTATGGAGCAGATGATGTGGCATTATGAAAACAGACACCTATTTTAAGCAGAAACTGACTACTGATTATATTAGTTTGGTGCTGTTGACTTCAGTTGTTAGGTCTTTCACTGTCTGGAAGCTACATATAAAATAAGAGGTTTGAATAAATAAGAAATCCCAAAACTTGTTACTCAGTGCATTTCACACTATTGTACATTGTAGGAAGGTACGCTCTTTCTTGGCATGGTTACCCCGATTTTCCGCCTGTTGAAAGTGTGACTGTGCTCACTGGGATCCTGCTAACCAGGCACGGACCCAGTGATTATGCTCTCTCCTTTTTTAACTTGGTAACTTGTACCACTTTCACCCCACATTTGGCATTTTTTTTTTTTTTTAAAGTCTTATGGTGGGCAGGAGGGGCCACAGCACAGAGGTGATTTTGTGACTTTTGAAGCCCAAATGGAGATCCAAGATGTGCTGAATAGACATGGCTACCTCATCCTGTGCAGGTTCCTCCAGAGCATCACCCTCTCCAAAGATGTCCGGCCGACAAGCTCTTCAGTCCTGTTGAGTTTTCTTGGGGTGGAAGGACTTACAGGCGTTGCAGTTGGCCTCCTGATGATCTGGGTCGAGGCAGAGATAGCACACCAGACACTTGTCAGTGCGCAGAAATTTGGCACGGCACAAGAGGACAAAAGAGGAATGGAGTATGTTCGATCCACCATCTGTGCTGTGTAAAAGGTAGGCTAAAAGCAGATGCTGGCGCCCTGAAGGGAGGGCTGCCGGTGCCCTAACACCACAAAACGAGGACAGCGTTAAGGTAAGTGGAGAGAAAATCTAACAAACAAATCTATGCCCATGCGCAATATCCCTGAAAGGAGTCACTTTAACCCGAGATTCAGAACACTTCTTTGAAGAAAAATAACTTGCACCACTCCAGATCCAACACTAGGTGGCAGGAGTATGGAGATCATGTGTATCTATAGCCATACATCCCATCGAACCTTAATTCATTTTGGTGAATCGTCTACTTGGGATATAGATCTACCTCTTCCTGTGAAGGGCCTGTGGCCTACAATCTCCTGAATGGTATCCTCAATGTCCTCGAAGGACGCATCGTAGCCTCACACGTATATGGTGGCTAACAACTTACCCCACCTAAGAAATCACCTAAAAGCCCCCATAACCTTCCTGTCCATTAGACTCCCTCTCCTTTAACGCGTTTTATTTCTTGGTCTTTTTAGTCCCATCTCACTGGTTAACTTATAAATGAACGTTATGAAAACTATTTCATTTATTCTCAGCTTTGAACACCCTTAATTGCTTTTAAGGCACTTCAACTTTGATCATGTTTAGAAGCCAAGTTGATGTAACATAGCTTATTTCTGCTACCTGGTAGAAACCCGTGGTAGGAATGAGGAATGTCACTGAGGTCGGTGCGGATTCATGTAAGCTACTTCAACAGTGATACTGCAGGGCTGGGTTGGTAGTGCAGTGTTTGTATGTGGTAGTGATTTGACTCTGGGAAGATAGCCTCAGTGCTCTTAGGAAGTGGTAGTGCTTTGTGAGTTAGAAGTACTTTGGTGGGTAATGTGCTGCATAACTTTTCAAAGCATTTTCAGTACCTGAAGCCTATTTAGTTATCCAAACACTGACACCGGAACAACAACGAACTTCGTAAGTAGTGAAGAAGAATGTAGAGTAAATCAAAGGCAAATATTACTATAAAAACTTGTCTTGCATTGCTAACTGAAGTAAAAGTCCAATTAATGGGGACAGAATATTGCTCATCTCACCTGAACCACCTCTAAAGTTGCTACCAGGGCCTGGTCCAAAGTTTCCACCACCGCCACCACGTGAATCACCAAAGCCAAGATTGCCTGCAGAAAGAAAGAAAACGCTGCATACCTGTTGCAATACCGTTTCACCATTTATACGGACATGTCCTCAAGTAATTTACCCTGCAACATGTAAGAATGCTACTAAATTGTTTTAACACTTGCTTATGTTTTAATAATAATTTGTACGTTCTATTAATATCTCCGTCGTCTCTACCTTTTATTTAACATCTAGAATATTCCCGAGTTAATTATCCATTCTTAGGCTGAAAATGTTATACGCAGTAGTAATAAAGACAGTGAATATTGTTGCGTGTGCAGGTCAGGTTGACTAGACAGCAGTCGCTGCGTTTAAGTTGATTTGAGCTCCACCAATCCAGAGCTTTCTTCAGCTCAGATTTGGTAACTAGGTAAGGGAAGAAGGAGCCTCACAGAAGGAGAGAGGAAGGATTTAATTTCAAAGTATGAAAGATACTTACGGTGGTGTATTACAGGCAAGTAAGAAAAAGCTATTTGCCCTGCAACTACACATCTCCAGACTTGATTCCTAGGAGCACGTCCAGGGGTGGATGTGGTGCTGAACTAAAATCTGAACTACTGCTAAGAAATGGTCCCATCCACCACAGAATCCATTTCTCACTAAGTTCTTTATCCAATGTGTGCGTCAGACAGCGGTGTTGATACAGCGGCAGGTTCTCTTGATGGTCGCGCTCCAGCACGGAAGGCTGGTAACATAAGACAGCCTAAACCAACTAAGTGCCTGCAATTGAGAAATTGGAAGGAAGTGGGTGTGGACTTCAATTTTGTCCTGCGATACTCAATTATAGCAATGCCTGTTCTTGAAGCACATGACCCTGGTTAACCATTGTTTCTTATTTTTATGCATATAAGCTTGGACTGTAACATGCTGCCAGGCTTGCTTATTTGATTCAGGATTTATCATAGCAAGCTAACTCAGCAATAACATTCTATTTATGGATTTCACACCATAGTATTTGGTTATTGTATTTCCCAATCTTCAAAGTCACCACTGTCACCTCATAAGCCATGTTGGTTACTATTAAGTATTAGCTTACTGTAGGAATCTGGCCTGATAGGGAGCAGTTCACTTGAGAGAGGAAGCCGAATCACAGAGTAGAGGATTTATATCAGCAATCACTTATTGTTCCGGGGAGAGGGGCGAGATTCCCTTAAATGGGGCTTGGTGATACCAGTAAACACAACCGGTAATGATGTGAAAGATACTGATTTTTCTGGGTTGTTGGAGTAGTGGTCGCTGGTCAAGGGTTCTTGGAAGTAAAAATACATTCTGGGACATTAGTGATCTACAAGCCCTCCGAAGCTGGCCTGGTGTGTGGTCGACACTTAAGTTGCTGGCACCTAAAACTAGTTTAGGTTTGTTGTCTTTGATTGCATCTAGACTTCTACGGGGGGGGCTTGTATATTAATACGACGTCATCTGCTACAGCTCGCTAATCAAGCACGGAGACGTCGGCATTCTCAATTGTTTTTTATCTTACCAATACAATTGATGATCATGGGATGACCGTAACATCAGCAAATATCCTAGAGTCTTTATAGCTGCATCAGTTTTCTTCCTGATGCATAGCTTGTTCACATGCGCCAGTGTTTCAAAAGGATCATGAGGTTCTTCAGCAATGTCCCACTTACTTAGAGAAGGATCCAGATGGTTCAATGGGTAGTCAGTCCAGTGACTGTCTTCTTTAGACTGAACTGTTGACAGGCGCGTAGATGATAATGCTGTTGTCACCGAGGTCGGTCCTTGCTGTATTAGATGTCAACAACTTGTACTTGGTGGACAAATACGATATATTGAAATGAATCATTGAAAGTGCGAAATTGTACTGCGAAGCAAAGAAAGGACTGTTGACTAGGTAGTTGCTGGCAAATTACCAATTATTTTTTCCTCCCTCCGCAGGAAGCACCTTCGAAGACACACCACTTGTGCTGTAGGATTTGGCTGTAACCATAATAAAAGACGACAGCATCGGATTGGCTTCTACCAGCACAAAGCCGACTTCAATTGACGGGAACCCTGTAATTAGAACTGCTCCAACCATTTTGTATACGAAGGACTAGCTACAGGACCCTCCCCAAGCACAGCATTTCTTCCACAGCATCCTTAAGCATCTCCAGCATGCTTTACCGCCTGCAGCAAGATCAGTTCCATAGGAAACAGATAAAAGTGTCTGGAATTGACTGAGGAATGCTTTTTATCCTTGAGATAACTCTGAGGAACTTGCTTATCTCTTTGACTTGGCTACCTACTAAAGGTGGTCACCTAAAGAGACCCAAAGTGACCGCAATACAAATTTCGATGAATTTTCCAATGCTTGTATGCTGTTCAGGGAAATGCTTTGATTTACTATACCTCGTAAATTCTTTATCTCCAGAATGCTCAGTTTAATCTTTTTTGTTTTGGTGTCTATTTTTACCAATTGGTGTTGGATTCAATTGGTGTCTTATCGATTTCTTCCTTGTTTTGGAATGCTTTACACATGTCCCTTTGCACAAGCCTTGCTGTTCACAGCCTAAGCCACCCAGGTTGAGCTGAAGGTCTGACAGGCGAAACCTGTGGGTTCTAAAGGGATCGGTAAGGGTACTACAATGTGAAGCAGCACAACCACCCGTATATTACATACAATTTCTTCCCAAAACCAACTGTCGTCTGGATGGATGATAAAACACTTTTTAAATACCTAATCACGTTACTAGGCCCTAACACACAGCAAGCTGCTACACATGTATAACTATAGCTAAAAACTGAACATTTGTTCGCAGATACAATATATTACTGAACATCTTAACACTCCAGTTATAGCCATGGTCTATTGACCGGGTAATGCCAACCCAAAACATGGGGAACAGTGAATGCCATGTGCCAACATTTTAGTCATTGATGTTATCATTTCTCCAATATATTGAACAACTTTGCCAGTGCCAAAATGTTATTGTGAAATGGAATCAGCTACGTTTAACATTAACGTTAGTTTCCCACCACACACTAGCAAGTATGTTTTCATCAGTTCTTCAATAAGCTGCGATGTCTTTAAAATACAAAACTCAACACAAATACCTCTGCTTCCAGTTCTGGTACTTTGCACTTCCTGCATTTCTTGCCTCGACAATGCTTTCCTCACTTCTGCATTGTGTCCATTGATGGTGTGGTATTTCTGCACTGCAATACAAAAAGAGTCTAAATAAGCAAAAATCATCTTCATTGTGTTCCCTCGTTCACATCTTGCTGGAATTGCCCAAAATCCAGGCAGTGTGTTATAAGCTTAACAGAACAGCCACCTTCAGACAGACTGCAAACTCAGATGCAGGGACGAATAATTGGGAGATGCAAACGGTAGTACCATCGAAAACAAAGTTAGGTCATTGAAAATGTAAACAAATGAGCTCTAGATATAGATTTGTTGCAGCCCGACAAGCAATTAAAATACTTCAGCTGTTAAAAAAAAAAGTGTGCAGCTCTGAACGTCTGCAGGATTAAGATCACTTACATACAATTTTATCTACTGGATCATGGTCATCAAAAGTAACAAATCCGAAGCCTCTTTTTTTGCCCGACTGCTTATCAGCAATAACTTCAATGCTTTCAATTTTTCCATACTCCTCAAAATAGTCCCTCAAGTGGTGTTCATCTGTGTCTTCTTTAATTCCTCCAACAAACAGCTTCTTCACAGTTACATGGGCACCAGGTTTTCCAGATTCCTACAGGCAAAAGTTATAAATTAGACGTAAAGCAACGGGTAATGCTCAGGAAAGGTTCTACCAAACCTAGATCCAAATAATCAAGTTTAAGAGAAATGAGTTTGTTGCAATCATTCCCAGTAGCAAGATTTAGAATCCCCAGTAATTTTAAAAATAGCATAAGCCATATTAAAAGGTCATAGACACAACAACTGTTTGGTTGCACAGCCTTATCGTTTGAAACAATCAACATTTCAACCAATGAACGTTGTGTGCTGAGCAACTCTAAGCCTAGAGAAGACAAAAGCTCCAATTTCTACTGCATGTGGCGCAAAAGGGAGTCTACAGAAATCACCTAGCTTTTGGCTACTTAAAACCTATTCTACTTGACCTTCCCTGCACCATATAAAGTTCTAGCTTTAGAGTCACGTAATAATGAGCAGTTCTGGGAGTGATTTCTGGCCAGGGAAGAGGCAATTTCAACAGTCATGGTGGATTTCAATAACAGTAAAGTAGTACACTAACGGGCAGAAACCTAAAGCGGGGTGGGGGAGGGCCGAGACGGCACTTAAAATGCTTAGTTACCACTGCCCTCCCAGAAGTTCACACATCAAAGCTGTTTAAATAGGCTTACCTCTCTGGCTACTGCTCTTTTAGGCTCCACTACCCTTCCATCAATCGAATGAGGTCTGGCAGACATAGCTGCATCCACTTCATTCATCGAGGAGAATGTAACAAAGCCAAACCCTCTTGATCGCTTGCTTCCAGGATCTCTCATAACCTAGAAAACACGTAGGTCTGTGTTAAAATAGTATTCATACAACTCCAAGAAATAAACCTTAACCAGACACAGCGAGGGAAAATTAAGTGAATGCAGTAATCTTTAGAGTTCTCGGATTTCCAAGGCAACCTGGATCTATTTACAAAAAACTAACATTCGGATTAACATTTTCACAACACGTGGACATTATCAGTGACTGTTTACTTTACAATACAGCCTAGAGACAGGCTACAAATAAAAATATGACTTCTGCTTTAATTAGATGCAACAATGTGTTTTTGATCAAAACATCAGGTTTTTAAATTATATCTTGCTTGCCTCTTATCAAAGGATAAAGTTGTTGCATGTTAAAGAAGATAAAATATATTCAGGATCAGAGAACATCTAGACAATTTTGCCATGGTTTTTATTAGGAGACATTACCTGCCTGTAGGTTACAAGTACCATTACCTTTCATTACCAGGTGTCAAGCTAAGATTCCCAGAGAAAAAAAAGTTTACCGATTTGTAATTGTTCTCCAGCATGTGTCTTTCACAGATTATCATGCCCGAATCATTCCTTGTCGAAGTTAAAGTTAATCTGTAACTTTAACCAATGCGGTACAAGGAACCAACAGCTTAAAAATCCAGAGACCTCGAATCCATTTTAAAGGGACCATGCTCTAGCCATTTCAATTGAAGTGCTCTCAGTTTCACCCCTCCTAGATGCCTTCACACCTCAGACGTCTTAGCACAAGGGAAGAAAAATGCAAGTATACATGCAATGCTTGAAGTGAGTCTATTCGGAGACGGGAGAACTGCATGTTAATCTATGAAAGATCCCAAAGGTGGAATACTACAAGTTATGGAGTGGCATTCTACGCAACAAAAATGTGCTTCAATGCCTCGTCAGGAGGCATAAGCACCATAGAAGGCAGATATAACCTACCCAGTAGCAATCAGTCTGTGGCATGTAGTGCTGTAGAGTCACATGCTCTGCACAATCTCCTGCCATCTAATGTTGGTTCGGAGTGCTACAAGTTGTTTTTCGCCAAAGAAGAATTTTTGAGTCACAGGAGCGAGTGAGTCGTTCTTGGCGATACTGCACATAGGCATCAAGTTCTGTGTTAGGATTGTTCATACTCTCTCCTATCCGCTTGTGGGGAAAACAAAGTATAGAGAAAGATGTCCATGCAAATATATGTACAAATGCAAGGCAACTGGAATGGCCACAAACATTCGAGGAGGGAGGGCACATGTGAATCTACAGCACTAAATGCCGCGAACAATGTCGACTGAGTAAGTAACAACTGCTGTTTGATGGCATGTGTAGCTGTAGATACATATCCTCTGCACAGACTCTAAAGCAGTGCCTCCATAAAAGTGGTGGTTAGCCTGTGGGAGTTAAAGTTGTTTGAAAAAGTGATTGCCGTACAACCAGCCCTACACTGGCTCGCTGACTAGCTACGCAATACTCTGTGAAAGTATGTGGTCTGGACCAAGTAGCTGCTTGTAAATGTCAGCTAAAGAAATGTTACATAAGAAAGCCACGGTGGCTCATTTATTTCTAAGAAAGTGTGCTCTAGGAGATATTGGTAGCTGTTTCTTTGCTTTAATGTAACAGGTTTGTATACATTTAACTATCCACCTGTCACCCAGGTAGGTCCCTTGTAACTGGTACCCCTGGTACCAAGGGCCCTGATGCCAGGGAAGGCCTCTAAGGGCTGCAGCATGTCTTATGCCACCCTAGGGACCCCTCACTCAGCACAGACAGTGCTTGCCAGCTTGTGTGTGCTGGTGGGGAGAAAATGACTAAGTCAACATGGCACTCCCCTCAGGGTGCCATGCCAACCTCACACTGCCTGTGGCATAGGTAAGTCACCCCTCTAGTAGGCCTTACAGCCCTAAGGCAGGGTGCACTATACCACAGGTAAGGGCATAGGTGCATGAGCACTATGCCCCTACAGTGTCTAAGCAAAACCTTAGACATTTTAAGTGCAGGGTAGCCATAAGAGTATATGGTCTGGGAGTCTGTCATACACGTACTCCACAGCTCCATAATGGCTACACTGAATACTGGGAAGTTTGGTACCAAACTTCTCAGAATAATAAACCCACACTGATGCCAGTGCTGGATTTATAAAAAAAAAAAATGCACACAGAGGGCATCTTAGAGATGCCCCCTGTATTTTACCCAATCCTTCAGTGCAGGACTGACTGGTCTGTGCCAGCCTGCTGCCGAGAGACGAGTTTCTGACCCCATGTGGTGAGGGCATTTGTGCTCTCTGAGGACAGAAACAAAAGCCTGCTCTGGGTGGAGGTACAATGCCCCAGGGAACTCCAGCTAGTGGAGATGCCCGCCCCCCCTGGACACAGCCCCCATTTTTGGCGGCAATTCCAGGAGAGATAATGAGGAAAACAAGGAGTCACCCACCAGTCAGGACAGCCCCCCACAAGGTGTCCTGAGATGAGGTGACCCCTGCCTTTAGAAATCCTCCATCTTGATTTTGGAGGATTCCCCCAATAGGAATACGGATGTGCCCCCCTCCCCTCAGGGAAGAGGCACCAAGAGGGTGTAGCCACCCTCAAGGACAGTAGCCATTGGCTACAGCCATCCCAGACCTAAACACACCCCTAAATTCAGTATTTAGGGGCTCCCCAGAACCTAGATTCCTGCAACCTAAGAAGAAGAGGACTGCTGAGCTGAAAACCTGCAGAGAAGACGGAGACACCAACTGCTTTGTCCCCAGCTCTACCGGCCTGTCTCCCCACTTCTAAAGACACTGCTCCAGCGACGCGTTCCCGGGGTCCAGCAACCTCTGAAGCCTCAGAGGACTACCCTGCTTCTAGAAGGACCAAGAACTCCAGAGGACAGTGGCTCTGTTCCCCAGAGACTGCAACTTTGCAACAAAGAAGCAACTTTGAAACAACACACATTTCCCGCCGGAAGCGTGAGACTTTGCACCCGACGCCCCGGCTCGACTCGTGGAGAACAAACACCAGAGGTAGGACTCCCCGGCGACTACGAGCCCGTGAGTAGCCATAGTTGACCCCCCCATAGCCCCCACAGCAACGCCTGCTTCAAAGACCCGACGCCTGGTAAAGACACTGCACCCGCAGCCTCCAGGACCTGAAGGATCCGACCTCCAGTGCAGGAGCAACAACCAGGTGGCCCTCTCCCTTGACCAGGTGGTGGCATCACCGAGGAGCCCCCACCCCCCCCGCATCGCTGAAGAGACCCCTTGGTCTCCCATTGCGAACCCGACGCCTGTTTGCACACTTTCTGTGCTAACTTGTGCCCCCCTCCCCCCCCCCCCGGTGCCCTACAAAACCCCCCTGGTCTGCCCTCTGAAGACGCGGGTACTTAACTGCTGGCAGACTGAAACCGGGGCACCCCCTTCTCCATTGAAGCCTGTGTGTTTTGGGCACCACTTTGACCTCTGCACCTGACCGGCCCCGAGCTGCTGGTGTGGTTTACTTACCTGCAAAACTAACAAACACTTACCTCCCCCAGGAACTGTTGAAAATTGCACGGTCTAGTTTTAAAATAGCTGTATGTCATGTGTGAAAACTGTATATACTATTTTGCTAATTCAAAGTTCCTAAAGTTCCTAAGTGAAATACGTTTCGTTTGAAGTATTACTTGTAAATCTTGAACCTGTGGTTCTTAAAATAAACTAAGAAAATATATTTTTCTATACAAAAACCCATTGGCCTGGAATTGTCTTTGCGTGTGTGTTCTTTATTGCCTGTGTGTGTACAACAAATGCTTAACACTACCCTCTGATAAGCCTACTGCTTGGCCACACTACCACAAAATAGAGCATTAGAATTATCTCTTTTTGCCACTATCTTACCTCCAAGGGGAACCCTTGGACTCCGTGCATGCTATTTCTTACTTCGAAATAGTACATACAGAGCCAACTTCCTACAGTTACCCCTTATGAGAAATAGAAAAAGCTACAAAGAGCTGTTTAGTTTTCCTGAAGTCTTTAGTCCTGTCAATGTGGTACATGAGCGCCCATCTGACATCCAAAGTGTGGATAGCTCTTCCAACATCTGAGTAAGGTTGCGGAAAGAAAATCGGTAAATCAATGGTTTGATTGATATGGAACTGAGAAACCACTTTGGGTAGGAACCATGGGATTGTACTAAGAATCACTTTGTGTATCTGAAAGAAAGGTTTTTCTAATGTTAAGGCCTGGAGCTCAGTAACACGCCTGAGTGATGTGCCTTCTTCTAAAAATGACACTTTCCAAGAAAGGAACGGAACAGGGCACAAATGAAGTGGCTCAAAAGGGAGGTCTCACAAGCCTGGTGAGCACAATATTAAGATTCCAAGACAGTGCTGAGGGTATTCTGGGTGGAATGACTCAAGGCCTCCCATGAACATTTTAACAGGAATCTCGAATAAGAAAGTATGTGGTCTATTCTGTAAATATGCTGAAATGGCCGCAAGATGTAGACAAATGGAAGTGCAAGACAAATTTGCCTTCTGCAAGTAAAGCAGATAGCAAACATTGTCTTGAACTGAAGCCTTAATGGGGTTATTGTGTTTAGTCTGACAGTAGCAAACAAAATGTTTCCATTTTGCTGCATAAAATGCTCTGCTTGTTGGTCTATGAGCTTCTTAAGAATGTTCATACATTTGGAAGGTAACTGTAAATAACCAAACTCTATGACTTCAGGAACTATATGACAAAGTTGAGTGACTTGGTGTCTGGATATCTGATCTGTCCTTGTTCCTGGTTGAGAAGATCGGGCATGTTCGGGAGCTTCTCATGTGGGACCACTGAGAGGTCGAGAAGTGTGGTGAACCAGCTGGGAGCTACATGGACATGGCAAAGGACAGTAGTCTCATCTTCCGAACCAGGAATGGAATGAGAGGGAGAGGTGGAAAGCATAAGCAAATATCCATAACCAGTTCAACCATAGGGCATTGCCCTTGGAGAGAAGATGTGGGTTTCGCGATGCACAGCTTAGGTATTTTGAGTGTTCTGCTGTGATGAAAAGGTCTACTTGAAGAGTTTCCCACTTTTGGAAAACAACCTCCAACACTGAGCCCAACACTAGATGGCAGGAGATATGCAGAGCATGTATATCTACAGCCACACATGCTATCCAACATATGTTTACAATTACAAAGTATTTTATCAGAGCTACTGCCACTTTCATCAGTTCTCATATACTAATCGTAAAAAAATCATAACAGCGTCATGGTGTTCCCTTTTTCCTCAGTGCTGTGGAGAAGTGTGGATAAATTCAGCCTGGAGCTAGGGAATACGCCAGTTTTTTTTCTGTGTGCTGATGCTGAATGTTCATCTGTCCTGGACTGTAAGCTCTGCCAAAGAGGCCCTCTACAATAGATTTGTCTTCCACTGTAGTATTTAGAAGCTTAGTTGGTGGTGAGGTGGAATTTTGCTTGGAGATATATGCCGTTAAGGGTTTTTACTTTTACATTTTTCTTACCAAACTGCTATGGTATGATCTTATGCACAGAATTGTCTTTAGGAATCCAACAAGCGCATAGTAACCGTCCTACGTATAACCTCAGGGGAATCCCAAACCACTGTTCTCCTTGTTTTCCACAGTCAGCTTAAACAGTAACTGCAATTGTCTGGGTGTTGCACCCTGCTGCAACTGTAGTCACTCAGACTTTGCAGTTGGAGTACTCGAGTAAGTGGCAACTGTGTTCTGAAACAGCAAGAGCCCGCTTTATTCGCTCGGCCCCTTCTCTTCCTGGCTACTTTAGGTGATCCCCATTCCTTGACAAAGGGATCATACTCCACGTGGGAGCCATAAAGTTCACCGTGGAGTGCTTCCTGCTACAAATAAAATGGATGTAGTCTTCAGGCAAGGTCAAGAAAATGAAAATGTCACGTACCCAGTGTACATCTGTTCGTGGCATCAGTCGCAGTAGATTCGCATGTTCTGCAATAGCTCGCCATCTGGTGTTGGGCCGGAGTGTTACAAGTTGTTTTTCTTCGAAGAAGTCTTTCGAGTCACGGGACCGAGTGACTCCTCCTTTTGTCTCCATTGCGCATGGGCGTCGACTCCATCTTCGATTGTTTTTCCCCCGCAGAGGGTGAGGTAGGAGTTGAATTGTAGTAATAGTGCCCATGCAATGGAGTGACTAAGTATGCACCTATTTAAGGTTGAGATGATACATATATAAATAATTGAAGGTAACTTCCAAACTGCTACAGGCTCCCGGGGAGGCGGGTGGGCACATGCGAATCTACTGCGACTGATGCCACGAACAGATGTACACTGGGTAAGTGACATTTTCAGTTCGATGGCATCTGTCGCTGTAGATACGCATGTTCTGCATAGACTAGTAAGCAGTTATTTCCCCCAAAGCGGTGGATCAGCCTGTAGGAGTGGAAGTAGTCTGAAATAATGTCCTTAATACGGCTTGACCTACTGTGGCTTGTTGTGCGGATAACACGTCTACACAGTAGTGCTTGGTGAATGTGTGAGGCGTAGACCATGTGGCTGCCTTACATATTTCTTGCATTGGGATGTTTCCTAGAAAGGCCATGGTAGCACCTTTCTTTCTGGTTGAGTGTGCCCTTGGTGTAATGGGCAGCTGTCGTTTAGCTTTAAGGTAGCAGATTTGGATGCATTTAACTATCCATCTGGCTATACCTTGTTTTGAAATTGGGTTTCCTGCGTGAGGTTTTTGAAATGCAATAAAGAGTTGTTTAGTCTTTCTGATGTTTTTTGTTCTGTCAATGTAATACATTAATGCTCTTTTGACATCTAATGTATGTAGTGCCCTTTCAGCTACGGTATCTGGCTGTGGAAAGAACACTGGAAGTTCCACTGTTTGATTTAGATGGAACGGTGAAATAACCTTTGGCAAAAATTTAGGATTGGTCCTTAGGACGACTTTATTTTTGTGTAGTTGTATAAAAGGTTCCTGTATAGTAAACGCCTGAATCTCGCTTACTCTTCTTAGGGAAGTAATGGCGATGAGAAATGCCACCTTCCAGGTTAGGAACTGTATGTCGCAGGAGTGCATGGGTTCAAAAGGTGGACCCATAAGTCTAGTTAGGACAACATTTAGGTTCCATGAAGGAACAGGTAGTGTTCTTGGTGGTATAATTCTCCTAAGGCCCTCCATGAATGCTTTAATGACTGGTATTTTATATAGGGAAGTTGAATAGGTAGTTTGCAGGTATGCAGATATTGCTGCAAGGTGAATCTTAATGGAAGAGAAAGCTAGGTTAGATTTTTGTAAGTGAAGCAAGTAACCCACTACTTGTTCTGGAGTTGTGTGTAATGGTTGTATTTGATTAATATGGCAGTAGAAAACAAACCTCTTCCATTTACTTGCATAGCAGTGCCTGGTGGATGGCCTTCTTGCTTGTTTTATGACTTCCATACATTCTTGGGTAAGTTGTAAGTGCCCGAATTCTAGGATTTCAGGAGCCAGATTGCTAGATTCAGCGATGCTGGATCTGGGTGTCTGATCTTTTGGTTGTGCTGTGTCAACAGATCTGGCCTGTTGGGCAATTTGATGCAGGGTACCACTGATAGGTCTAGCAGCGTTGTGTACCAGGGTTGCCTTGCCCAAGTTGGTGCTATCAATATGAGTTTGAGTTTGCTTTGACTGAGTTTGTTTACCAGGTAAGGAAGGAGAGGGAGAGGAGGAAAAGCGTAAGCAAATATCCCTGACCAGTTCATCCATAGGGCATTGCCTTGGGATTGTTTGTGTGGGTATCTGGATGCGAAGTTTTGGCATTTTGCGTTCTCCCTTGTCGCAAACAAGTCTATCTGAGGTGTTCCCCAGAGTTTGAAATAAGTGTTCAGAATTTGGGGGTGAATTTCCCATTCGTGGACCTGTTGGTGATCTCGAGAGAGATTGTCTGCGAGTTGGTTTTGTATCCCTGGTATAAACTGTGCAATTAGGCGAATTTGGTTGTGAATTGCCCAATGCCAAATTTTTTGTGCTAGCAGGCTTAACTGCGTGGAGTGCGTCCCCCCCTGCTTGTTTAGATAATACATTGTTGTCATGTTGTCTGTTTTGACGAGAATGTATTTGTGAACTATTATTGGTTGGAAAGCTTTTAGTGCTTGAAAAACTGCTAGAAGTTCTAGGTGATTGATATGCAGTTTTGTTTGATGTACGTTCCATTGTCCTTGTATGCTGTGTTGATCGAGGTGTGCTCCCCACCCTGTCATGGAAGCATCTGTTGTTATTACGTATTGTGGCACTGGGTCTTGGAAAGGCCGCCCCTTGTTTAAATTTATGTTGTTCCACCACAGAAGCGAGAGGTAAGTTTGGCGGTCTATTAACACCAGATCTAGAAGGTGACCCTGTGCTTGAGACCACTGTGATGCTAGGCATTGTTGTAAGGGCCTCATGTGCAGTCTTGCGTTTGGGACAATGGCTATGCATGATGACATCATGCCTAGGAGTTGTAATACCATCTTTGCTTGTATGTTTTGTGTTGGATACATGCGTTGTATGATGGTGTTGAAATTTTGAATTCTTTGTGGACTTGGAGTGGCTACTCCTTTTGATGTGTCTATTATGGCTCCCAGGTATTGTTGTACCTTGCGTGGCAGAATTTTGGATTTTGTGAAATTGACGGTGAACCCTAGTTTGAAGAGGGTTTGTATGATATGATTTGTGTGATTTGAGCACTCTATTAACGAATGGGCCTTGATTAGCCAGTCGTCTAGATATGGGAACACATGTATTTGCTGCCTTCTTATGTGTGCTGCGACTACCGCTAGACATTTGGTAAAGACTCTTGGTGCGGTTGTTAATCCGAAAGGCAGTACCTTGAATTGGTAATGTATTCCTTTGAATACAAACCTTAGGTATTTCCTGTGCGATGGGTGTATTGGTATATGGAAATAAGCATCCTTGAGGTCTAAAGTTGCCATGTAGTCGTGCAGCTTTAGCAATGGCAATACTTCTTGTAGTGTGACCATGTGGAAGTGGTCTGATTTGATGAAAGTGTTCACTACTCTGAGGTCTAGGATTGGTCTCAGCGTTTTGTCCTTCTTTGGTATCAGAAAGTACAGTGAGTAAACTCCTGTGTTTATTTGTGTGTTTGGCACTAATTCGATTGCATTCTTTTGCAATAATGCCTGCACTTCTATCTCCAGGAGATTGGAATGGTGTGTTGTTAAATTTTGTGCTTTTGGTGGTATGTTTGGAGGGAATTGTAGAAATTCTATGCAATAACCATGTTGGATAATTGCTAGAACCCAAGTGTCTGTAGTGATTTCCTCCCATGCTTTGTAATAATGACCTATTCTTCCCCCCACTGGTGTTGTGTGGAGGGGGTGAGTGACCTGTGAGTCACTGTTTAGTAGTAGGGGCTTTGGGGCTTTGAAATCTTCCTCTATTTCTAGGGAATTGCCCTCCTCTATATTGTCCCCGAAAACCTCCTCTATACTGTCCCTGGTAACTGGACGGTGTGTGCTTTGACCTCGAAACCCCCCTCGAAAGGGCGTTTTACGGAATGTGCTGTAATTCCCTCTGCTCTGCGGGGAGTAGAGTGCGCCCATGGCTTTGGCAGTGTCCGTATCTTTTTTGAGTTTCTCAATCGCTGTGTCCACTTCTGGACCGAACAGTTCTTTTTCATTAAAAGGCATATTGAGAACTGCTTGTTGAATCTCTGGTTTAAATCCAGACGTTCGGAGCCATGCATGCCTTCTGATAGTTACAGATGTATTAATTGTCCGTGCAGCTGTATCTGCAGCGTCCATGGAGGAGCGGATCTGGTTGTTGGAAATGGTCTGTCCTTCCTCGACCACTTGCTTTGCCCTATTTTGTAAGTCCTTGGGCAGATGTTCAATGAGATGTTGCATCTCGTCCCAGTGGGCTCTGTCATAGCGCGCAAGTAGTGCCTGGGAGTTTGCGATGCGCCACTGGTTTGCAGCTTGTGCTGCGACTCTCTTACCAGCTGCATCGAACTTGCGGCTTTCTTTATCTGGGGGTGGTGCATCTCCAGATGTGTGGGAGTTGGCCCTTTTCCTAGCTGCTCCTACAACAACAGAGTCTGGTGGCAGCTGTGTAGTGATGAAAACCGGGTCCGTAGGAGGCGGCTTATACTTTTTTTCCACCCTTGGTGTGATTGCCCCACTTTTGACCGGCTCCTTAAATATGTCTTTTGCGTGCCGGAGCATACCAGGGAGCATAGGCAGGCTTTGGTATGAGCTGTGGGTGGAGGAGAGTGTGTTGAACAAGAAATCATCCTCGACCTGTTCTGAGTGGAGGCTTACATTGTGATATTGTGCTGCTCTAGCCACCACCTGAGAGTACGCGGTGCTGTCTTCTGGTGGAGATGGCTTTGTAGGGTATGCCTCCGGGCTGTTATCTGACACTGGGGCGTCGTATAGGTCCCATGCGTCCTGATCTTGGTCACCCTGGCTCATGGTGGTGTGAGCTGGGGAGTGTGATGGAGTTTGTGCTGGTGAAACGTCAATCACGGGCGGAGGAGAGGGTGGTGGTGTAACTCTTTTCACCACTTTTGGTTGTGGTGTTTGATCCGTCTGGAACTCCAACCTCCTCTTTCTCCTAATGGGGGGAAGGGTGCTTATTTTTCCTGTCCCCTGCTGAATGAAGATACGCTTTTGCGTATGGTCCACATCAGTTGCTTGTAGCTCTTCCTCAAATCTATGCTTCTGCATTTGGGAGGTTAGCGAGTGCTCTTCTGTATAAGAGCCTGAAGCTGGGTCGCTTGCAGTTTGTTTCGGCATCGAAACTTTGTCTGTGTGTTTTTTCGGCTCCGAGGTGACTTTTTTCCTTTTCGGGGCCGAAACCTCTCGGCGTCGATCTGTTTCGGTGCCGCTGTCTCGGCGTCGAGCCGTGTCCACACCGGCATCACGGTGTCGAGGCTTGTCTCCAGCACTTTCTCGGCCCCGAGAAGGCTGCGTGCCGGTGTCTCGACCGGAGTCGGACGATCTCGGCACTGTTTGGGCCTTTTTCGGTGCAGACGGTCGGTCACCGAATTTATGGGTCGAGCCATGGCCTGGTGGCAGTGGCGTCCCCTGGGCCTTGTAAATGTTTCTCTGTGTGGTTTTCGACGTCTTACTCACGGTTTGTGTATCGTCGAATCCTTCGGAGTCTGAGTCTTGGATCGAGAAGGTACCTTCCTCTTCCTGTTCCTCGAACTCCCGTTGGGCTGTCGGTGCGGACGCCATCTGAAGTCTTCTGGCTCGACGGTCTCGGAGTGTTTTTCGGGACCGGAACGCACGACAGGCCTCGCAGGTGTCTTCGCTGTGCTCAGGTGACAGGCACAGGTTGCAGACCAAGTGTTGGTCTGTGCAGGGGTATTTATTGTGGCATTTGGGGCAGAAACGAAACGGGGTCCGTTCCATCGGCGTTCTTCAGCACGCGGTCGGGCCGACCAGGCCCTGACGGAGGATCGAAAAACTACCCCGAAGGGCACCGGAGCTCTTCGATCTTCGATGCGGTGTTGAATGTAAGTACGCCGATCCCGAACGCAACAATACCGACGAAAATCTTCCGAAATTAGCTAATTTTCCGTTCCGAAACTCGGAGCGACAGGAACACGTCCGAACCCGATGGCGGAAAAAAAACAATCGAAGATGGAGTCGACGCCCATGCGCAATGGAGACAAAAGGAGGAGTCACTCGGTCCCGTGACTCGAAAGACTTCTTCGAAGAAAAACAACTTGTAACACTCCGGCCCAACACCAGATGGCGAGCTATTGCAGAACATGCGTATCTACAGCGACAGATGCCATCGAACATAAAATTACTAACCTGTAGATATTGCTCTCCTTAGCTGGTCCGTGGCGTCAGCCTGGGAATTTATTTCAGTCAAGTACCAACGAATTATAGAAATTTATGAATCAACAAATGATCCACAGTAGTGGAAAGTGAGATTTAAATTATAACTGATGATCATGGTTCTCGACCACAAGGCATCAAATCAAAGAACATTCCGGACAAAACTGACAATGCTATACCACAACCACAGCTCTACCGTAATAGACCATAGATATACACGACTAAAATGTAACTTAATGTCTTTTACATAGGTTTGAGACGTGGAGAAGTGGAAAAATGGCAGTCAAATTTAAAACAATACATTCACACTTACCACACAATCTGTAAGCTTTCCCCATTGTTCATAATATTTCCTTAAGCTTTCTTCTGTTGTTTCAAAGCTTAAGCCTCCAATAAACAGTTTGCGGAACTGTTCCTTTTCTCTCTAAAAGTTATATATAAAAAAATATTAGGTTGGCAAACACTAAGCACTGGAAATAGTTGACAATAGTATTATTTGATAAGATAGCAGCAGTCAACTGAGCTCAAGCCCTAATCCATGCATGTTAGTTTTAATACACGACGTGTGCAGGTAGAAATGTTCAATACTTAAACAGGAAGCAAGATTTGAAAGCCAAGTACTTGCAGTGAAAGTCCAGGTCCTGGTGCACCAAAGCACAATGGTAGTGAGAAAGCATAGCTTATATAATCAATATTAACTTGAAATGTTTATGAACTAATGTATAATAATGCCGCATAGAAAATGTATTAATTAATTTTTGCTAAACACATGCTTGAAATGTGCCCACGAGGAGTGGACGCCAATATATACACGGGGACTCATGAAAATGACTAATAATGATGTAATGTCACATTGGAGTATAGTTTTACACTAATAATTAAAAGTTATATGCTGAAGTTCTGCTAATAAAACATTAGGCCTTAGTTAGCACGAGTACAAGGTCGCCTGAACCAGTACAGACAATGGAGCCACTGACTGAAGATGCGCAAAGGACCACGAGAGTATGAAATCATACCGGACATTCTACCCACTGAAGACGTCAATCGTAAGGACCAATAAACTACGTGAGAACTGTCTTGGGGTGACAAATTTGATGAGATAATTGGTAACCTATTGGTTGGAGATAGTGGGGTGCAAACCCTCATCCAATGAAAAATTAGGGGACTGTACAACAGAAAAGGGATAAAAACCTATGACACGAGGAGCCACTCAGATTAGTTAGGGAAATGCTATTGCTATGATCCAGACACTTTGTCACTCTGTTTAGTGACTTGCTGATTTGGTTCTTAAAACCATCCTTGCCCTTATATTGCCTGGTTATACTTTACCTCTTCATGAGGGAAGTACCCTTTTACCCGTCCTACTTGAACTGAGTTCCTGACTGATGGCAAATCAACTGAGGTCCTGAGGACGAAGACAGAATCTGTATGCTGACCCAATACGGAAGGTAACTATAGGACAATGAAATTGTGATTGTCTGTTTGCTTTTCCTTTCTAGGTACCAACTGCTTCTTTTGACAGACCATAGTTAGATGTTTTCCAAATCGATGTTGCTAAATTGTTTTGCATGAAGCCCAACATGCCAATGCTAATTCGAGGTTAGTTGAGGGGTGCACCAGACGGATGCAAATAGACAAATGACTGAATCTATGCTTTGAAGAAGTGTACTAATGATACTCTGCTAAGGATAACCTATGTTGACGTTGTGTTATGTTCTAATAATTGCGATTCATGCTTTGATGAAGTCTTATTCGAGTTGCCAAATTATGACAATGCTGATGAGCTTTTTACTATTGAAACTAGTGAACTTGCTATTAGAATTTTAATCAATTGGGAATAAATATCACAAAATCTTACTAAACTGGTGTTGTTATCCATGAATGAAAGGTCATGGTTGCGTCATGACTCATTAAATGTCTTTGACTAAAGTGAATTGTCTCATAATGATAAATACTGATGACGTTATTGACATGTTGATTAGCTATCTCATCCTAAGGTGTCTTCAATCAGGGTCAAAAGATTCATTGGCCTAAACCGAGTCCCCGAGTGTACAAGTCAGTCATAAAGGGACGCGTTAACAGTTCCCAATCGGCACTTTTTTAGCACACCGAACTTTAAGACCATTTAGTGAAGTTTAGCTGAAGATTGATGGCCAGAGAGCCAGTCTATCTGCTTACCACAGGACACTCCCCCATCAATCATATGCGCTTTAAAAATGAGCCTACGACCTAAACATAAATTGAGATCTCTTAGAATATCCGACGCAAGGGCAGAGTTACCGGATGACCCCACGTCAACTTCGTTTGGCATACGTGGGTACGATAAATCGGTTCGATTTAACTGAACATAAAACCCACTTGTTACATTAGGCTAAAGACAAAGTGGCAATTCCAACGACGATGAATCCCGATTCTCAAACAACAATACGTTGGCTTTAATACACTGAAAGAACCTATGTTTGCGTTATCTAACACCCCCCATTTTTACTTTCGTTAATGAATTTTTGAGTGTATCGGTACAAGGAGTTTAATTTAAATGAATGGAACCCTTAACTTCCAGAACGTGTAAATCATGTAAATATAAACTAGTTATATTTGGAGTAAGCGCTAATGTTGCACCGCGTTTACCATAATGCATTGGGCAAACCGTGCTAGGATGTGAGGCAGTGTGTTCCCCCCCACTCCCTTTTTCCAGTAGCTAGACAAAAACATCTTAGTCAATAAACGTGCGTTCCTTCCGATTCGCAGCCACAACCGGATTAAACCCACATCTCTGCACACTTATCTCTCTAGGACCAGGCGTACTTAAAAAAAAAAAAAAAAAAGTAATACGCCAGGGTGCGGGCCCGTAACCCGCTACCCCAGGAGGCGGAGCGCGCGGGTTCCAAACAGCGCAATATGGCAGCCATCGCGGTTTTCTATCAGTACAAACCGGCTAAACGGCCCACTCTTCACCTCGAGCGAAAGAGGGCTCTCGTGCAGTTAGACGTCCCTTTACACGCGACCAGCAAGTCATTCGCTCCTCAGGCACCAACACTCATCACTAGTACGTAATGCACACAGTATCGCTAGTCAACTGCGTTGCTCGATTCCGCGCGAGCATCATCACTCGTGGCTTACCTCCATCCTTCGTCTCTCCATATAAAACCGATAAAAGGTAAAACGTAAGAGAGAGATAGGAGGACCGTACAAAGACAAAAACTGTCTCAGAGGGCGCGTGAACGCAGAAAATGTTCAACCTGCGGAACCTCCTGCCTTCTCGATAACCAGCTGTAACCGGATCCCACGCTCTAGAACTTTCTGACTGTAACGACTCCCCCTCCCCTCGCTCACATCTACGTCACTCACCTACGCTGATTGCGTAGCTCAGTCTAGTCTTTCTGGACAACTCGCTGGTAGTGCAAACAGCGATGACGCCTACCCATGATGCCAAGAGTTACGCAAATACCGTCCTACATCTTAGCGTAACAACCTTTTATGAATTGTGTTCCTCCCACAAGTAGAATACTCGGGGCGTTTGAAACGCACAATCCCAAATACGAACTTTCTTGTTTTTTTCCATAGGCGCTCAAAGCTGTTGCTCAAAAAACAAAGTTTTTATATTTAGACAATACAACGTCTTAACTGTCTCCTTGTATAAATAGTATGACGTCATGTTCGCCTGACGCCAAAGTGGGCCTTATGCACAGAATTTAACGTTCCTGTAGCGTAACCCACACAAATAGTCTGGTTGTTTAAAATATTAATTTATATTATTATCTGTGCAACATTAATAAACGAGGCAAAGCAAGGCGGGGTTTTCATTAGCTTGGAGGCGGAGGTTTTGTTGGAAGTGCGTCATCCAGTTAGAGTCCGCCTACCTCCCCGTCCCCGAGCTCTCGCGTAGTTTAATGAAATAAAAAAAAGTGGCTGGTATTCATTTTGGCGCGCCTCTACAGTTACCAGTTCAATAAGGCAGAAGCCGGAAGGGAGTATACAACAGACTTGCCGAAGGGTTTTAGTTCATCACATATTCATTATAGTCTGTCGGTTTTTTGGGTGAAGCAGTTAGCTAGGTAAGTGGCTCGACATCGGATCTTTTCCTGTCATCTATAGTAAGTTTGTTTTTGTTTTTTTCCCCGCGCGCTTTTGCTTCTTCCTGCCCTTTATCAAGTGATCTATAACGGTCTATATCTCGTCACAATTACTGCACGCGCCCCACCCACGTCATAGTTCGTTACTTTTATAGGTACAATGATTCTGTCTCTTCTGCTGAAACTGATGTTTTTCAAATGGTTTAGGGTGTTCGCGGGTGGGTGCGTTTGCAACAGGTTCTGCGATTCCGCTACCTGACTTAAGAAATAGCGGGTGAAACGCACTATCTCCTAACCCCCTTCAATCTCTTCACGCTCCCTCTAATGCTCTTTCTTCCATGCGTACACCTTGTGAAACAAGATGGCGGATGGTGTGTTCTGGGCTGATCTATCTCGCTGCCTTAGCTGTGCAGGCGTAACGCATGTCTCATCCCCGTACTTTGCGCTCTCTTGGTTTGTGGATGCATGTAGGAAATAATATGCTTTGCTTTTCTGCCCTGAATTGTATTGCAGCGTGTTGTGAGCACTGTCGCCAGGGCAGGGAACTCCCCGGTTAGCGTCTAGAGGCAGGCTGGGTCCCAACGGGGCAGAAGGCGTCGGCGAGACGCAGACTAAATCGGCAAGTTTTTAAATTTACGTCCAGCTTTGGTTTTTGTGCCGGGGGCTGCTTTCTACATGTTCTGTTCATTGTGAGGCCATGCGGTCTGGTGTTGGCGGGAGGGGCTTCTCCCGCTCGGAGTGCATGAGGGCGGGGTGGGCTGTTGATGCTCTGACTTTCTGAAGCTGCTGCTGTCCGCGGGTTGTTAAAGCTGGTACCGCCTCTTTGTGTTTTTTTGTTTTATTTTTTTGCTTAACTTGTTTATTGCTGAAACCAGACAATTGAGCTGTGACCCACCGTCGTGCAGTCCTAAAGGAACCAAAGCAGGTGTAGTTATCGAGGGTCTTGGTTTTCATGTTCGCTGAGATGGGAGGGACGAAAATGGCTACACAGGCCGACGTGATTATTCGAATTCTAATATAGCTTCTGCCTGGGTGGTATTAATCTAGTATAGAAATGTCGCCCCAACAAAATAACAGCGGGTGCCCCTTCCATGCGATTTGCGGCCTGTTTGGCATCGTTAATGCTTTCGTACACGTATTGTCATATTTAAAATTTTCTTTATTGGCGTGCCTTGCTTAAATATATAATAGTAATAATGTATGGCTCGCGCTGTGACGCCTTTCCAGGGATCCACGTGTCGTGCGTTACACAAAGATTGGTTTTACCAGCATGTTACCCCCCCCCCCCCCCCACACACACACACACAAAACGCCAATGCACACATGGACTGTTTACCATGTTTCAGTGTTATACTTCTTCCCCATGTAGGATATGGAGGTATAACCCTAAATCATCTTTTTAGGTAAGACATTCTTACCCGTCAAGTTGCTTGCTTGCATTCATCAGCTGCTATATTCAATGTAAAGAACGTAGCCTGGAAATGCTGCTGCTGAAGACATCTCAGACAATGCAGTGGGTGGGATTATTGTGCAGAAACGAATATATATATTGTGGTTTACCAACTACTTTCTGATCTAAAAGGGCTTCTATAATGGCGTATGGGGCAAATAACCAGTCAGTACGGAACGTTGATTTTGTGTTTTGGGAAGGTGAAGGCTGGTATGAAACTTTGGCCGACTCAAGCTAATTGAGGAAAATCCGTATTGCTCTAACCTGGTTTGATTTTGCAGGTTTTTTTCTTTGTTTTTCATTTTTATTCATTTATTTATTTTAGCAAAAAATGGGCAAGAAGCAGAATGGCAAAGGAAAAAAGGTAGAAGAAGCGGAACCAGAAGAATTTGTGGTGGAGAAAGTCCTGGATAGGCGCATTGTCAATGGAAAAGTTGAATATTACTTGAAGTGGAAAGGGTTTACAGAGTATGTTCTTTGTGATGTATACTTTATCGTTAAATATGTGGTTGCTGCATGTATATTATGTCTTAGGAAAACTTGTTTACACCATAGCCGTGAACAACGTGCATGGCGCAGCAGCACATCTGTGATTTTGGAAAGAAGTGAACTTCACTTCAAATCGTCGTAAGACACGTTTTCCTTACCCTTTCAGTGCTGACAATACTTGGGAGCCTGAAGAAAACCTGGATTGTCCGGAATTAATAGAAGCTTTCTTGAACTCTCAAAAGGCCGGCAAAGAAAAGCCAGAGGCAGCTAAAAGGAAGTCCCTGTCAGACAGTGAATCTGAAGACAGCAAAACCAAAAAGAAAAGAGATTCTGTAAGTATTTTTGCTTTTCCACTGTTGTGGACACTTAGTTACACACGTGTGTGTGTATGTGTGTGTATATATATATATACACACACTCTCTAATCGCCTAAATCTCTAAATAAAATGCAGATGTACTTTTGACTCTGTCCTGCTAAGCTTCAACCATGCATAGACACTTAGTGAAAAGGAAGCTAATAGCTTCTGGGGTTGGGAGGAATTGTGAAGTGCATGCATGCCTAAAGTTCTCAACACTTTAACTTTCTGGCAGATCGACAAGCCGAGGGGCTTTGCTCGTGCGCTAGATCCAGAAAGGATCATTGGAGCTACAGACAGCAGTGGAGAACTTATGTTTCTTATGAAATGGTAAGATTGGCGTTGCGTGGGGCATTTTAAATACAGCCGGGGGCTGCCATTTTACTGGTGGGCTGGAGGTTTGGAGGGAGGGGGTTACCCCTTGTCTCGGGTTATTGCACTCCCTACGGGCTTATTAGAATCATTTCCAACCAGTAGCATACTCCACAAATGTGGATGGACGTGGCGAGTTATCGCTTGTATTTTGGGGTGTGTTCTGAGTGCTCATAAACAACGACCCTTCACTACCCCCAACACTAGGGTAACACATTCCCCTTATATTTGCTTATCGAGAAAGAATGTGAGATGTATGAAAATAGTCTGCCCTGGTCGCATCCTTATCTTCAGTGTGGCCTGTCATTATTCCTTGGCTACATACTCCTCCTTACCTTTAAACTGCTTATTAGGGGAGGGATAAGGCGGTGTCACCAATATAAAAGTCTTATTCTCTCGTGCCATTTAATTTGTAGGAAGGACTCTGATGAAGCAGACCTAGTGCCAGCGAAAGAAGCAAACGTAAAGTGTCCTCAAGTTGTGATTGCTTTTTATGAAGAACGGTTAACTTGGCATTCGTGTCCAGAAGACGAGGCACAATAACTTGCTTTTTAAACTGAAGTACTGTAAAGATTCGTTGACAGCAGTGTAAGAAACCCACAATTCTAGAGATTTTTTTTCTTTTGTAGTTTTTTTTTTTTGGCATCAACAGTAGATGGCAATGTCAGTAAAGCTTTGTGCAGTTTGCTTTACTTTACAAAAGAAGACGGCGTCTTTAGATATCTTTTCCTCTCATGAGGCTTTTATAAACCCTAACATTACATGTCTACTGAAATCTGAACATACAAGCAGACCTGCATATATATATATATTTTTTTTTTTGTAATGTTCTTTGATGTGCATGTATTCTGCTCCTGGCCTGCCTAAACACTTTTAGCGTATGCCCTTGTCTTCTACGGGCTGCCTGGGAATGTTCATGTAGTAAATGGAATGTTATCAGACTGTATATTGTTTACTTCATTGTAAATACTGGTGAGAAGTGTTCAATAAAAATAGTTTTATATTCTTTATCTTGTTGTTCCAGTTTTCAACAAGTTACAGCTGCATTAACACCACTGTAGTGTTCCTGGGTGGTCTCTATCGTCTACTGATTAAATTCTGCACATTACTACAGTTTGCTCCTCTATTCCATCTGTGCAGACAGTGCTTTGGGGGGGTTAGAGCCCCTAGCCGCTGTGCGGCAGCATTGGGCTCACCTGCATGTGGAGCAGAGTCCAGTGCTGCTGCATGTTTTCTGCCAGTCAGTCCAGTGGGAAACTTGTAATGGGGGCAGTGGGGGGGAAATTGCAGCACTGCCTCGGGCTCCTCATTGTGAGTTTTGCAGTCTGGTTTTTTGCTCTCTTTTCACACACCATCGATTTTGTGACTGCCTACGTAGGCTAGTGTGTTAGAGCAACAGTTTAGCCAATAGCAAGAGATGGCATCTTGATGGATGACTGCTGCCGGCACTCGGGTTATAGAGTACGGCTCTGACATAGGATCAGAGACTGAGACATCAGATACTGGGACAGCATCTGAGGGATAGGACAATGGGGCAGACTCTGGGAGTGATTTTTTTTTCAGTCGGAGGAGTCCCATTCGATAACTCCTCTTCCAGTACATTATGAGGGAGGTGATGAGGACAGTCCTGCTGTCCCTTCGCAAGCTGTTTGTGCAACTGTGTAATAGTGGGTTAGCCCAACCCAGAGAGCAGGTGAATGCGGCGGCAAGCAGAGTGCTCGCGTGGGAGCTCCCCAATTCAGTTCAGACCCAAATCGTACTGTGGAGACATCAAAATTATCTATAGCAAAACAAACTGGTTTTGTAAGGCAGGCACCTGTGTTTTTGGTACTGGGTTCTGCGGCCATATAGAGAAACACACTAAACCCAAACATTTCTGGAAACTAGACATTCAGGGGAGTCCACAGAGGTGTGACTTGTGTGGATTCCCCAAAGTTTTCTTACCCAGAATACCCTGCAAAGCTGAAATGTTGAATAAAAACTATTTTTCTCGCATTTCTGTCACACAAACTACAGGAATATGCTGGGATCCACAAAATTCCTACCACCCAGTGACTCCTCACCTGTCCTGATAAAAACACTACCCCACTTGAGTGCCTGCGTCAGGAATGGATCACCCCAGGGTCAACAGCTGCCTCATGTAAGGACCAACATTGACCGTTGTGTGATCTATTCCTGTCGCGGGCACCAGACCTACCCACACAAGTGAGGTATCATTTTTATCGGGAGACTTGGGGGGAACGCTGGGTGGATGGAAATTTGTGGCTCCTCTCAGATTCCAGAACTTTCTGTCACTGAAATGTGAGGAAAACATGTTTTTTTTTTTTTTTGTTTTTTGTTTTTTTAGCCACCTTTTGAGGTTTTCAAAGGATTCTGGGTAACAGAACCTGGTCAGAGCCCCACAAGTCACCCCATCTTGGATTCCCCTAGGTCTCTAGTTTTAAAAAAAATTCACAGGTTTGGTAGGTTTCCCTAGATGCCGGCTGAGCTAGAGCCTACATTTTTTCCTTCCAAATATGTGTGTAAAAAAAGACGTGTATTTGAGAAATGCCCTGCAATTCACATGCTAGTATGGGTACCCCCGGAATTCAGAGATGTGCAAATAACCACTGCTCCTCAAAACCTTATCTTGAGCTCGTTTCAGCAAATGAATTGCTGTATACCCAGTATAGAATGAAAACCAACTGCAGGGTGCAGCTCATTTATTTGCTCTGAGTACCTAGGGTTCTTGATGAACCTACAAGCCCTTTATATCCCCGCAACCAGAAGAGTCCAGCAGACATAATGGTATATTGCAGTAAAACAAAGAAAAATTGCTGTTTTCAGCTCAATTTCAATAATTTTTTTATTTCAGCTGTTATTTACTGTAGGAAAACCTTGTAGGATCTACACCTCTTGCTGAATTCAGAATTTTGTCTAGTTTTCAGAAATGTTTAGCTTTCTGGGATCCAGCATTGGTTTCACACCCATTCCTGTCACTAACTGGAAGGAGGCTGAAAACTTGAAACAGCGGGACTGCACATAGGCCACACTTACAACGCGCACCCTGCTAGCCTGCGAAACAATACAAAGCTAATCCATTTTATCCCTCACATCTCCTCCGTCTGTTACTTATGCTCACTGATGAGTATGAGTAACAAAAATCTGTACTCCTAATTATGCAGGGCACAAATATACTCCTCACAGGTTGCACTGGAATTCAGCATTCTTCCAACTAAACATTGCCTACGCTGTAGCATGCTGCTAGTATACCCAGTATATTTTGGCTAAAAAACGCCTTTTCCTCACATTTCGGTGACAAAGTTCTGGAATCTGAGAGGAGCCACAAATTTCCTTCCACCCAGCATTCCCCCAAGTCTCCCGATAAAAATTATACCTCACTTTTGTGGGTAGGGATAGTGCCCGCGACAGGAAATGCCCCAAAACACACTGTGGACACATTTTTTCATAGAAAACAGTGCCTACCTGTGGATTTTGGCCTCTAGCTCAGCCGGCACCTGGGGAAACCTAGCAAACCAGCGCCTTTTTGAAAACTAGAAACCCTGGGAAATCCAAGATGTGGTGACTTGTGGGGCTCTGGCCAGGTTCTGTTACCCAGAATCCTTTGCAAACATCAAAATTTGGCCAAAAAACACTTTTTCGCCTCTCATTTCAGTGACAGAAAGTTCTGGAATCTGAGAGGAGCCACAAATTTCCTTCCACCCAGCATTCCCCCAAGTCTCCCGATAAAAATGCTGTGTTGCGATCCGGGGCCAGGAAGGCCTCGTAAGAAAGGGGAGACTCCCCCCCCCCCTTTCTTACGAGGCCTTCCCGAACGTGGGGAAGGCCGTTTTCCCCATTGATGCAGAAAGCGGCCGCAAGGCTGCTTCCTGCTCCGATGGGGAAATCAACATTGTTACACAAAGGGTTGGGGGGGACATGGAAGAGCTTCCATGTCTCCCAGGGACAAAAAAGAATAATAATCCTCGCGTGCAACGCACCCGAGGATTTATTAACCCCCTCCCTGGTGTCGGCCACTGGTCGTGGCTCGCACCAGGGCGACGCCCACATTGAAGGGGTTAAGAAGTAGGTCTAGTGCTTGCAATTGATAGAGATATTGTTAAAGCAGACATTGTCAAATACTGTAGGAAGGGGTTTTGCATGGAGTAACCTTCAAGGCAAATGCAATCGTAAGGGGTTTTCTCCACTGTGGACACTGACAAATACAACAGGAAGGGATTTTATATTTCGTCTTTCTGATTAACACCATAGTAAGGGGTTTTACTTTCTTTAACACAGGCTTTTTTACACCGAATTCTAGCTGAAGAGGGGACTGTAGGAGTCTGACATACATTCTGTACATTTTTTATTGTATTGATTTCTGTTGTGTGAATTAAATGCTTTTTATTTTTTTTGCTTAAAGGATTTACCCTTGGACTTTTCTGCTGATAAGTGCTTAGAGGTGTACCTGGTTCTCAATTTGGTCCCAATAGTAAGGTAGCACCAGGTCACATGTGGTAAAAGACTGCGAATTTCGAGGTTGGATCCCAGTAACCGGCGTTTGCCCTAGAGTCATTACACTGTAACAACTTCCCACATTTCAAAATGAACTGCAGATGAGGTGCATAGACATTTCACAAGTGCTCTGGAATAAACCAGCCCCGTTATTGTCCTTCACCAGTGTACCCCATGCTGTGGCACTGCTAGCATCAATAGCTGCAGTCAGATCACCACTGAAAATCCAGCAAAGGGACACATGCCCATGAACTGGCAGTAGCATGGCCAGTACAACGCAGCATGGTGTTATGACTTGGCAGAATAGGAATGGGAGGTGTGTGTTGCAATAAATAAACTCATGACCAAGCCTTTGCGGTGTGATTCCTGACCCCCCCCCCAACCCCACCGAGGACTGCATTATGTGTTTTTACTGCTGCTCCTCCACCCCACTGGCCAGAGACAGCAGTTGGTGGGATTTGTGCTGTGCTATGCTGATAATCTAGCGTGCATGTATGGAGCTTTTTGGTCCATGTGTTAGGGTGTGCTCTTCACCAAATAATTGGTAACAAACCAGCTGCTACCATCATTCTTGCTGTACACCACATGGTCCATGCTTATAAGGAGCCCTTTGCTGCACACTTGCAGGGGAGCCAAGTGACTTTGAGTTTAGTGCACTGTAACCAGCATCAGCCAGGGACGGCAGCTACTGAAAATTGATGGAGCTGTTCACTTGAGACAAAATGCCGAATCATAGAGCATGGGATTTATGTCTGCTATCACTTTTTGGTCTGGGAGGTGTGTGAGGGGGTGATATTCCCCTTAACTGGGGCTTGGTGATACCAGTAAACACAACCAGTTATGATGTGAAGGATACTGATTTGTTTGGGTTGTTGGAGTAGTGGTCGCTGGTCAAGGGTCCTTGAAAGTAAAAATATATTCTGGGACATTAGTGATCTACAAGCCCTCCAAACCTTGAGTATTGTAGGAAGCTTGGCTGCTGTGTGGTGGACACCTTTGGTGTTTGGACCTTATACCTGGTCCAGGCAACCCCTTTTAGTGAGTGAGGCAGTATCTAGGAAGCCAGGGCTCTCTAGTGGTAGCTGTGGTGAAAAACCAAGACTTACCTAGGAGGAGTGTAAAGCACTTACAATACCACAGCAAGTTATCCCACATCAAAGGAACTACACAGTGTTGCAAAAGTATAGGTATTTTATTACAGTGACACTGAACTAAATCACTTCTAGTTAGTCTCCCAACCGGAGGTATGTACACACTATATGTACACAGTAAATATTATGAATTAGCATATAGAAGCAACAAGCATTGGCAAGAAATAGTGAAAAATAGCTAGGGCCCTCTAGGGGTGCCAAACCATATACTAAAATACTTGAATGCTAAGTGAGTGCCCCCACCCAAGGATGTGGAGAAGTTAGAAGGCAGCTGGGAGAACTTGGGACCCCAAAAAGTGAGTATCTAGGTGACCCCGTGTTGGAAAGTACCCGCTTTCTTGGCATGGTTTTACCCCCATTTTCTAGCTGTTGTCAGTGTTTGTGCTCACTGGGATCCTGCTAACAAGGACCACAGTGATTACGCGCTCTCCCTTCTAATTTAGTTGTTGGAACCTTTTTCACCCCACATTTAGCATAATTGTTGCCTCATGTAAGTCCCTCTTATATGATACCTAGGTCCCCAGGGCATTGGGGTACCAGGGGATGCAGCATGTATTATGCCACCCATAGGAAGCCCATGCAAAGTGTTCTGCAGGCCTGCCATTGTAGCCTGCGTGAAAGGATGCATGCACCAAGTCACTATAAGTCACCCCTATGGCAGGCCCTCCTAGCCCAGAGGAAAGGCTGCAAGTACCTGTATGTGAGGGCACCCCTGCACTAGCAGAGGTGCCCCCACGAACTCCAGTGCCATTTTCATGGACTTCATGAGGGTGGGGACGCCATTTTATGCGTGTACTGAACATAGGTCACTAACTGCATCCAGCTACATAATGGTAACTCCGAACCTACTGGTAATGGTAACCGAACTGTCGGAAGCATACCCCAGTACTGTTGCCAGTATTGGTTGTATGATTCCATGCACCCTGGGGGCTCCGTAAAAGACCCCCTGCATTGCTCCTCCCAGTCTTCAAGGGTTTTCCAAGCAGTCCAAGCTGCTGCCACCCCTCAGGCAGGTTTCTACCCTCCTGCTGCTTGAACAGCTCAAGCCCAGGAAGGCAGAACAAAGGATTTCCTTTGGGAGAGGGGAGCAACAACCTCTTCCTTTGAAAATAGGTGTTACAGGGCTTGGGAGGAGGAGCCTCCCCAGGCCACTGGTATGCTTTGAAGAGCACATTTGGTGCCCTCTGTGCATAAAACCAGTCTACACTGGTTCAGGGACCTCCAGTCCCCGCTTTGGCGCAAAACTGGACAATGGAAAGGGGAGTGACCATGCCCCTGTCCATCAGCACCCTAGGGGTGGTGCCCAGAGCTCCTCCAGAGGGTCCCAGGGTTCTGCAATCTTGAATCCAGGATTGGCAGGGCCCTCTGGGAGCATCTGAGTGGCCAGGCCAAGCAGGTGACGTCAGAGCCCCATTCGTAGGTGGTCACCTGGCTAGTTGACCAATCCCCCTTTCAGAGCTATTTAGGGTCTTTCTCTTGGCTGGGTCCTCAGATTCAGCTTGCAAGATTCCAGCAGGACTCCTCTGCAACCTTACTTCGACTTCTGGAACTGCGACTGGACCCTCCAGGAACGGACAATCTGCATCCATGAAGAAGACTCTTCTTGCAACATTGTTTCCATGGCTTATTCCAGCTGCTGCAACATTTCACCAGCTGTGTATCCTCTGAGGGCAGCAAGTCGTATGCCTGCACAAGAAGGAAGGAATCTCCCTTGGAGTGAAGGAGTCACTCCCCTGCGTCCGCAGGCACCTACTGCAACAACGACCGGCTGCGTGGATCTCCTCATCCTGAGCTGCCTGGATCCTGCATAACAGGTGGCGATCTGGAGTTGTCCTCTTTGTCCTCTCTGCCAGCTGTCCAACTTTGGTGGAGCTAATCCCTTGCCTTCCCACGTAGGGCAGTACCCCTGTGCACCTCATCTCTTGCAGCTGCCAAGGCTTGTTTGCATCTCCTTCAAGGGAACTCTAGCCTACGTGCAGCTCCAGCCCAGAGCACGCCTTTCTGCGACGCACAGCCCTCTGCATGGTTCTCCTGCAGTGTGGGATCCTTTTCTGTAGTGTTGAGTGGGCTCCTTCTGCAACTTTTGTGTCCCCATCCTGTGTGGACTCCTGTGGGTTCTGCCTCTGATCCTGTGGGTCCTCTGTGTCGCTGAAAGTCCCCCGTGTCTCTCCCTCTTGGGTTGAGTCCTTCTGGGCCTTGCTGGTCCCTGGCAGCACCACTTTATCACTAACCGTGAATTTGTCTTTGCCAATGCTTGTTGGTGGAATTCCTGCACCAACACCCGTCTACAACCTTCATCCCAGCATAGGACATCTGCATTCCTCAGGAACTCTTGTCCGGCTCGAGGGCTGCAGTGCTGACATGTTCCTCCACACATGTCGACCAACTCCTGCAAGTACAGCTGGGTGGGAGGTAGCTCCTACTCCTTGACCCGACTGACACTTTTGGACTTGGTCCCTTCTCTCCACAGGTCTTCCTCTCCAGGAATCCACTGCTGGTTTCTTGCAGTCTTGTCTGGGTGTCTTCTTCTTTTCCTTCCTTTTGTGTGGTTTGGGGAAAACCTAGTGATTTACTCCTGCTTTCCTGGTCGCTGGGGTGTACTGTTACTCACCGCTGTGGTTTTCTAGTACTCCCAGCTCCCTTCTACAATTTCCACTTACCTAGGTGGGGGTCCTGTGTTCGCATTCAATTTTTTTAGTTTATGGTTTGGGCTCCCCCTGAGTTCACTATTGGTTATTTACATTTGCACAGTTTTCTAATCTTTGCTACGCCTATTGATATTTACTAGTGTATATAATTAGTGTATTACTTGCCTCCTATAGGAGGGTTGCCCTTCTAGTATTTTGTGGTATTGTGTGACCAAAAATAAAGTACCTTTATTTTTGTACATCTGAGTGTTTTCTTTCATGTGTGTAAGTGCTGTGTAGGCAACAGTGGTTTTGCATAAGCTGTGCATGTCTCCTAGACAAGCTTTGGCTGCTGATGCACAGCAACCTCCAGAGGGCCTGGCTTCTAGACACTGCCTACACTTCACTAATAAGGGATACCTGTACCTGGTATAAGGTGTAAGTACCTTAGGTACCCACCACACACCAGGTCAGCTTCCTGTATCCAACGACCAGGAGAGCAGAGATAAGTTACCTGCACTTCCCAAAGACTAAAAAGGGGGAGTTGGAAAAGGAAGATTGCAAGACCTGAATCAGTCCAGTGGAACCCAACTGTGGATTCTGGAAGAAGAGGACCTGAAAAAGAAGGGGGCAGAGTCCAGTCCACACAGGAGTTTCCAGACGGGACAGGAGCTACTACCCACCCTTCTGTGGATAAAGATCTGGATTGACAGGGGAAGAGGAAGAGCAGCTGTGGAGTCCACGAGCTACAGAGAGGTCTTTGGAGTTGTGCAGATGATGTCCCAATCCGGTTGCAGATGGTCAATGGTCAGGAGAACCACCAACAAGCTAGGGCAAATGCAGATATGGGCAGACGTGGATTTGCATAGAAGAAGATGATCACCAAGGTCCAGGGGACTCAACCCTTGTAGGGAAGTCCGGGCTGACCCTCAGCTGTTCAGGAGAGCCAGCAGAAGCAGTCGCAGCCCCCACAGACAACCCACTGACAGCTGGCAGGTTAAGTGAGGCCCAGTCAGCAAGCCTGGAAGGGAGTCCCACGTCGCTGGATCAGCAGAGGAGAGACTGTCCTGGCAAGGTTGAAGTGCTGAAGGCCGGAGCTACTTGGAGCCTGAAGATCATTCGGAGCCGGAGCCAACAAACCTTGGTTACTGCAAGAGTAGCAGACCACAGGGGTACTGTCCTACAACGAGAAGCAAGGGCTCACCATTTCCCAAGTTGGACAGCAGGTAGAGAGGGCCAAGGGGACAACTCGGAACCACCACCTATGTTGGAGATTCTTCCTGGAGCAGGAGGGCAGAAGATCCTAGCAGCCGGTCGTCGTTGCCTTGGGTGCCTGCGGATGTAGGGGAGTGACTCCTTCACTCCAAGGTAGATTCCTTCTTACTTCTGTGGTGCAGTGAAATCTTGCCGACCCCAGAGGATGCATGTAGGAAGTTGGCTCTGTATGTGCTATTTCAAAGTAAGGAATAGCATGCACAGAGTCCAAGGGTTCCCCTTAGAGGTAAAATAGTGGTAAAAATAGATAATACTAATGCTCTATTTTGTGGTAGTGTGGTCGAGCAGTAGGCTTATCCAAGGAGTAGTGTTAAGCATTTGTTGTACATACACATAGACAATAAATGAGGTACACACACTCAGAGACAAATCCAGCCAATAGGTTTTGTTATAGAAAAATATATTTTCTTAGTTTATTTTAAGAACCACAGGTTCAAATTTAACATGTAATATCTTGTTTGAAAGGTATTGCAGGTAAGTACATTAGGAACTTTGAATCATTTCAATTGCATGTATACTTTTCAAGTTATTGACAAATAGCTACTTTAAAAGTGGACACTTAGTGCAATTTTCACAGTTCCTGGGGGAGGTAAGTTTTTGTTAGTTTTACCAGGTAAGTAAGACACTTACAGGGTTCAGTTCTTGGTCCAAGGTAGCCCACCGTTGGGGGTTCAGAGCAACCCCAAAGTCACCACACCAGCAGCTCAGGGCCGGTCAGGTGCAGAGTTCAAAGTGGTGCCCAAAACGCATAGGCTAGAATGGAGAGAAGGGGGTGCCCCGGTTCCGGTCTGCTTGCAGGTAAGTACCCGCGTCTTCGGAGGGCAGACCAGGGGGGTTTTGTAGGGCACCGGGGGGGACACAAGCCCACACAGAAATTTCACCCTCAGCAGCACGGGGGCGGCCGGGTGCAGTGTAGAAACAAGCGTCGGGTTCGCAATGTTAGTCTATGAGAGATCAACGGATCTCTTCAGCGCTGCAGGCAGGCAAGGGGGGGCTTCCTCGGGCAAACCTCCACTTGGGCAAGGGAGAGGGACTCCTGGGGGTCACTTCTCCAGTGAAAGTCCGGTCCTTCAGGTCCTGGGGGCTGCGGGTGCAGGGTCTTTTCCAGGCGTCGGGACTTAGGTTTCAGAGAGTCGCGGTCAGGGGAAGCCTCGGGATTCCCTCTGCAGGCGGCGCTGTGGGGGCTCAGGGGGGACAGGTTTTGGTACTCACAGTCGGAGAGTAGTCCGGGGGTCCTCCCTGAGGTGTTGGTTCTCCACCAGCCGAGTCGGGGTCGCCGGGTGCAGTGTTGCAAGTCTCACGCTTCTTGCGGGGAGTTGCAGGGTTCTTTAAAGCTGCTTCTTGAAACAAAGTTGCAGTCTTTTTGGAGCAGGTCCGCTGTCCTCGGGAGTTTCTTGTCGTCGTCGAAGCAGGGCAGTCCTCAGAGGATTCAGAGGTCGCTGGTCCCTTTGGAAGGCGTCGCTGGAGCAGAGTTCTTTGGAAGGCAGGAGACAGGCCGGTGAGTTTCTGGAGCCAAGGCAGTTGTTGTCTTCTGGTCTTCCTCTGCAGGGGTTTTCAGCTAGGCAGTCCTTCTTCTTGTAGTTGCAGGAATCTAAATTCTTAGGTTCAGGGGAGCCCTTAAATACTAAATTTAAGGGCGTGTTTAGGTCTGGGGGGTTAGTAGCCAATGGCGACTAGCCCTGAGGGTGGGTACACCCTCTTTGTGCCTCCTCCCAAGGGGAGGGGGTCACATTCCTATCCCTATTGGGGGAATCCTCCTTCTTCAAGATGGAGGATTTCTAAAAGTCAGAGGCACCTCAGCTCAGGACACCTTAGGGGCTGTCCTGACTGGCCAGTGACTCCTCCTTGTTTTTCTCATTATCTCTCCTGGACTTGCCGCCAAAAGTGGGGGCTGGGTCCAGGAGGCGGGCATCTCCACTAGCTGGAGTGCCCTGGGGCATTGTAACACGAAGCTTGAGCCTTTGAAGCTCACTGCTAGGTGTTACAGTTCCTGCAGGGGGGAGGTGTGAAGCACCTCCACCCAGAGCAGGCTTTGTTTCTGTCCTCAGAGAGCACAAAGGCTCTCACCGCATGAGGTCAGACACTCGTCTCAGCAGCAGGCTGGCACAGACCAGTCAGTCCTGCACTGAACAATTGGGTAAAATACAGGGGGTATCTCTAAGATGCCCTCTGTGTGCATTTTTTAATAAATCCAACACTGGCATCAGTGTGGGTTTATTATTCTGAGAAGTTTGATACTAAACTTCCCAGTATTCAGTGTAGCCATTATGGAGCTGTGGAGTTCGTTTTTGACAGACTCCCAGCCCATATACTCTTATGGCTACCCTGCACTTACAATGTCTAAGGTTTTGCTTAGACACTGTAGGGGCATAGTGCTCATGCACATATGCCCTCACCTGTGGTATAGTGCACCCTGCCTTAGGGCTGTAAGGCCTACTAGAGGGGTGACTTACCTATGCCACAGGCAGTGGGAGGTTGGCATGGCACCCTGAGGGGAGTGCCATGTCGACTTAGTCATTTTCTCCCCATCAGCGCACACAAGCTGGCAAGCAGTGTGTCTGTGCTGAGTGAGGGGTCCCTAGGGTGGCATAAGACATGCTGCAGCCGTTAGAGACCTTCCCTGGCATCAGGGCCCTTGGTACCAGGGGTACCAGTTACAAGGGACTTACCTAGGTGCCAGGGTTGTGCCAATTGTGGAAACAATGGTACATTTTAGGTGAAACAACACTGGTGCTGGGGCCTGGTTAGCAGGGTCCCAGCACACTTCTCAGTCAAGTCAGCATCAGTATCAGGCAAAAAGTGGGGGGTAACTGCAACAGGGAGCCATTTCTTTACAATGCACACCTGTGAAAATGTTGCAAATGCTGGAAGGAGCCGAAGAAACAATGTTGCAAGGCGAGGTCGTCTTGGGAGTTGCAGGCTTGTTTGGTTCCTGATGGGTCCAGCAGCATTCCTGGTGGCCAGGAGCAGAAGAGGTCAATGCAGTGGAGTCCTGGTAGAGTCTTGCATGCCGAATCTGGGGACCAACCCGCAAGAGAGTCCCTAAATAGCCCTAACAGGGGGCTTGGTCACTCTGCAGGGTTCCCATCTATCAGAGAGGGTCACTGACATCACTCACCTGTCCTGACCAACCAGATGCTCCCAGGGGCCTCTGCACATCTTGTTTACTTCATGTGTTACTTAATCAAATCTTGGAGTTTTCTTATCCAAAATTGTAAAATACCAGGGAAGTGAACCAATAGTTGATTATATATTCCTCCCCTTCCATCCAATTCCATCCAATAAATAGGAAACCTCATGACTAATAAATCAAAATCACACGTAGGGGGTCATTGTGACCCCAGCGGTCGATGGTAACATGGCGGTAAGTACCACCAACAGGCTGGCAGTACTTACCGCATATTATGACATTGGCAGGTTGGCTGAACCCATCCCAACAATGTACCCCTCCGACCGCCACATCGGTGACAGCCGCCGGGCTGGAGATATCTAGCTCCAGCCCGGCGGCCGTCACTGTTCCGCCCATGGGATTATGACTCTACCTACCGCCATGGTTTTCGTGGCTTCCTTACCACCACGAAAACCATGGCGGTAGGCACTATCAGTGACAGGGAATTCCTTCCCTGTCACTTATAGGGGTCTCCCCCCCTCACTCACCAGAGTCCCCCACCACCCTTCCTCTCCAACCCCCAACATTTACACCCCCCCTCACACACACATCCACACATGCATACATTCATTCGCACACACATACATACATACACACACACACATTTACACAACACAACATACACGCACTCACGCTTCCATACATGCACACACATTCAAAACAAAACACACACACCCATACATGCACGCACAAACATACATGCACTCCCCCCACACAACACCCCCCCACCCCTGTTGGAGCACCCACTTACCTGTGTTCAGGGGGACCTCCAGCAGGAGACGGGATGGGGCGCTGCTGCCAGCAGCAGCATCCACCAGCAGAACACCGCCAGTCCGTATTATTGGTCATAATATGGCTGGCGGTGGTCTACTGGTGTGGCACACCAGGCCAGCATGGCCACAGCTGGATTTCCACCGTCCTTCTGGCAGAAATCCGACTGTAGTCATAATATGGCGGACGACTGATAGCCGCGACGACAGTCTTTTGGCGGCTGTCGCTGCGGCAGTAGGCGTTTTTTTTACCGCCAATGTTGTAATGATGACGATGATGTTTAATTATATAATTAAATCAACTTTGAGAAAAAACTTTTTGGGGACTTCTTTTAAGCATTCCCTGTCATGGTTTTTCTATTTGTGATTAATGGTTCCCGTGCAGTGGAGGGCTAACTTGTCACTGCCACTGGTGCAGCCATTTAGAGCCAACACTACTCTTTTGCCTAAGACACATTCTCATATCCTTGACAGAGGAGTAATCTCAGCCGGCCAACAGCACTCTCACAAGCCTCCCAATCAGGGAGCCACACATTAGCAGAAGCACCCTCAAAAGCGTCCCAATCTTCCAGTCACACACTAGCAGATGCACCCTTCCTCACAGACTACTACTCCCACATTACCAGAAGCACTTTCACTCCATTTACAAACTAGCAGCACAGGCAGTAGGACTGTATTGCAACTGAAAGTGTTATTCATTGGTGAGTATTTTTGTGTGTGGTACTCTTGACAGTGTTGTCTTGTGAGTATGTATGATGGAACCTTTTTGGATCCTGGAAGACTCTATAGAATTATGAAGTACATAAGTTTTAGAATGTGTGAAGTGAATGCAGGTTGAGAAGGTTGAGTTTGCAGTTAAACACTGATGAATAATGATGTGTAATACATAGCTCCGTGTGTGGCATATTCATTGGCGGATACCAAGGCTCAGGAGGATGCTACAGACTTGCGAGTAGATAAATGCAAGAGTAGGTAGCCTAATAGATGCATGAGTGCAAGGATGAGTGAGTAAAGTGCATGAATGATAAGTGACTGAGTTCAAAGATGTATGAACATGTGACTGCAAGGACGGAAGAATCAAGTCACTGGTAATTATAAGCTAGATCTGGTGGCATATTGGTGGTGTGTCTAGATGTAGTAATACAGATGCAGGCATGAATTATTTATCGAACAAATGGTCGTGGTGGCCACCTTGCTGAAGTCCTCAATGAAGTAATTACAACGTTTTGCAAATCCTGTGAAACCTTGGGGAGAGCTTGGAGGATGTTTGGAAATATCTTCAGTATAGGCCCGTTTGCGATGAACCGAATTGTATAACTTTTCTCACATTCCTGTAAGGCTACATTGAATATTGTACACACTTGCCAACTTGCATGGTGTTGAGAACATCCTGAAAAGGTTGGGTAATTCATAGGATATAGGTTACCTCACCTGAGACTAAGCCCACTTTTTGGCTTTTGTGGGCAGTTTTGATGTAGTGTGTTTCAGAACTGAAATATCAGCACTGGTTAGGTTGAGCCTACATGATAGTGCACCTATTTGCGAAAGACATTGTGGGTTTACCAAGAACACAGAGGGGCTTTCTTACCATTGGTTGGCTTTACTATCTCTCTCATTTGCTTGTTTTTTACTTGATGCTTATCTTGTCCACGAGAGTGCACACATTTTCCAGTCCTCCCCATAGTGTGCTTCTCTTCCTCTCTCTTTGCTCTGTTTCTCTAACTTTCCCATGTGCTTCTCCTGTGTCCCCGTGATGAGTTTGCCCTTGCTGTTTTGTCATCAGTGTACTTTACTTGTGTTCTTCAATGCTCACTTTTAAGGAACTACTTTTTTCTTTTGTCTGAAGCACTCCACAAGATTGCACATGTTCTCCAGCTGTCTCCATAGTCTGTACTCTTCCCCTCTCTGCTCTCTGTTGCTCTGCCCCTCGTAATGAGTTTGCCCTTGTTGCTTTGTCATGCGTGTACTTCTACCCATCACCTCCATGTTGCTCTTACTCTCTCTTGCTCACTGTTTTGTAGGCGAACACATACATGGTGCTCAAACCTGCAAAATTAATGCATGTGGCTATGAAACAGGCTTTCTTTAGCCATGCTACACAGCATCTGGGATGCTGTACAACACAGCTGAAAACCTTTGGCAACATCGGTAGGTCCCAAATGGCTTGGTGTATGAAGTTGGCCCTTTATGTGGTATGTCAACACCGTGTGAAGGGTCCAGGGGTTCCCCATTGAGTGGACAGGGGCTTTCTATGCAATCCCAAAGTGCTCTATTTGGAGGTCGGATGGTTCAGCAGCCTTAGGCTTAACACAGAGGAGTGCAAGACATCCACAAATACAAACAATAGTCAATAGATGAGATACACAATTAAAAAAGGAGATCCACACCAATTTATAAAAATAACAAGTATCTTTAGGTATGTTTTGGCATCAGAGAAAAATCGTTCAGGTAAGTATGTTTTTCAATAGGAATTCTTTTCACTTTAAAAAGTAGACACAGCAATTTCGGATTTCTGCAACGTTATCCTATGAGAGGCAAACAAGTTCTGCAAATAGGTAGAGTACAGCAATTTACAAGACCAATCTCCAGAAGTTAAGGTGACTGTTGGGTAATGGCCAAGGCAGTCCGCCACCAGTGGCATGGGGACAGCCGAGTGCAAGGTGCAAAACAGTGTCTGGTGCCCAAAGCGTTCCATTTGAGATCGGTCAGTGCAAAAAGAGGGTATAGGCTCTCGCCGGGAAGCCAGTCGGGATGAACCAACAGTGGGCCTCAGGCGTCATGGTTCTCAGGCACAGGTAGGCACTTTTAGTCCTCTTCTCTAAGGTTAAGGGGCAACAGGTGCAGAGGTGTCTTTAGGTGTTGAGTTTTCCTTACCAGAGCAGTAGAGGGAGGCTGCCGGCATCGCTGGGCAGTCCAAGAGGGGTGAAACCACGGTGAACTCAGATTCTGGAGGGCTGGGGAACCTTGTTTACACCAGTGGTCCACATCAACTTCGGTCAGAGCTGGCAGGTGCAGTGGTGGCTTCAGGTGTCAGGTTTTGGCAGTTCCCGAGGCTTCAGAGTCCCTTATTTGGAGTTTGCTGTAGAACAGGTCCTCGGGAGGTCTTGAGTCTTTTTTGAAGGCAGGCAGTCCTCCCAGGTTTCTGAAGACACAGCTGCAGGATGAGTCGAGTTTGGTGCAAATTTTCGATGAGGGATGCAGACAGGCCGTTGGGGTTGTTACCAGGTCAGCTGCTTCTTTTCACCTCTTCTGCTTTCACAGCTCTTCAGGGTACTTGGTCATCCTAGGTCGTCAGGATCTGCATCTCTGGTGCCGGGAGCTCCTCTAAATACTGAATTTAAGAGTGTGTAGGGTAGTAGCCAATGGGCTACTGACCCTGGGGTCACTACACCCCCTATATGACCACTTCCTATGGTAAGTGGGAATAACCCTGTCCCAGAATTCCTAGGTATGACATCTCAAAGATGGCTCCCTCTGAAAAATCGTGTTCACCTCAGCTTAGCCCACCTTACGGGTGGTACTAGCCTGGGGGTGGAATGCCTACCTGACTAGCTAATTTTCCCACCTGTCCAGGTGCCGAGTGGGGTCTGGACGGGAGAGTGGGGGTTGGCTTCATCTCCTGTGAGGGGAGCCAGACTTGCATTTCAAAGGCGGCAGCCCTTTGAGGCTTACCGCCTTAGGAAGGCTAATCAGCAGGTCATCCTTTGGAAAGGGGTGTTACACCCTGTTCCCTCACACCAGAGGCTGGTAGGCTTTCAGGGGGCACTTATAAAGTGCTCTCTGGGTGCATATATTGATAAATCCATTACTGGAAACAGTGTGGGCTTATCAATACAAGATGTTTGATACCAAACATCCCTATCTTCAGTGAAGCCATCATGTAGCTGGGGAACTCGTATTGACCTGTGCCCAGTACATTTATGTAAAAAGGCTTCCCTGGCCACTTACTATGTCTGAAAATTGATAAAGACATAGCTCTTCCAGATATGCCCTCACATGTAATAAAATGTGCCCTGAGGGCTGTCGGGCCGCTGTAGGGGTGACTTAGATATATTGCATGCAGTGTTAGGGGACATGGCACATAGGGATGTGTGATATGTCATATTTTCATTTTAGTCTGCACCAAGACACGCAGCCTGTGATGGCAGCCTGTCCTGTGCTCAGTTGAGGGTCCCTTAGGGTGGCACAATTTGTGCTATATCCATTAGGGGCCCCCTTTAGCACCTCAGACCCTAGATACCAGGGGTAGCATTTACTAGGGGCTTACAGAGGATGCTAAAAGATTTGTCAATTGGGCAAACAATTTTACAGTTTCAGGAAAGAAATCTAGCACTGAGGACCTGGTGAGTAGGACCCCAGTGCACTTTTGTGCCTTTTCTTTCTAGGCACCAACTGCTCTGTTTGTATAGGTTATCTACTAGCTAGATGTTTTTCCAAATTCATCGCATGAAGTCCCATATGCTAAATGCTAATCTGGGTTAGGTAAGGATTCTTTGGGTGTCTCTGACAGTGACAAATGATTGACAGACTGATTGCTGAACTCTGCTATTAATGTTGACATATTCATCTTTGTTGGTTTAAGCTGAAGCATTCGAGCATATGTTTTCTCAAGTTCTGATTAGATTATGTTACTGGTGGTCATTAATGAACTAATTATGAGCTGACTGAATAAAGTTTGAATTAACCTCATGACTTAGTATTGTAACTAATAGGGAAATAAAATTGATAAAACGTATGACTGAGTTGTGGTTATTCATGAATTGTTGATATATTGTCTCATGCTTAATAATTCTCTTAGTGGTTATTGATTGATTACATTGATGATTGATGTTCACCGATTGCTACATAGCTAGGATACTCCATGCGATCCAAAAGGTTCATCGACCTATACGCGTCCCATTGTAAGTTTACTTACTAAGGACCATGCGCACTAGCAACCCTGTGAGGGAACAGATATCTCTCTGTTTTTGTGTGTGAAGCTTCATGCTGAGCACTTCTTTGCTTTCCTGAACGGCTACAGAAGTTCTATCTAATACTGACACATTCCATGCTTCGTGACTAGAAATTCCCAATTGCTAATCCTGTTCTCAATCTATGTTCAGAATAGAAAAGTTTCTTTATGAAACACCTATTTGTGACAATTTGTTTCATTATCGTTTTGGCTGTTACTATTCTGTATCTCATAATATTATGGCAAAGTTTTTTTGGCACATTTCAGCCGTCAAACTTTATTGCTGAGTCTTTTGAATTTATTTGTACTCTGCATATATGCTGGTTGGACGAATTTTCCCAAATACACCCATTTAACAATTTGTATTGATTTTTGTTTCTTATTGTGGATCACTTTGACTTCACAATTAGAAATGTATTTCTGCTGTTATCTCTCTTACAGTGTTTCTAGTCAACTAACAAAGGTCAATACGACCAATTGGGATATATGTTCGATGATTTTACAACAAGATTAAGGTACAGATACCAGCACAACTTTACTGGCATTGACAACTAGTTCAATTGTCTTTTGTGGTTTGACAAACTTTATGACAGTGTCTTTTAGTAGGGTGTCTTTGATGCTTTGTAATGCCTTTTGTGTCCTTACTGAGCTTGCAAAGCATTTCAGTCAGTGTCACAAAGTTTGGAATGAACAGTACACAATAATTCAACATTCCTAGCAAATTGCAAATTTCCAAGTCACTCTAGGGTAGTCAGTGATTTTTTTTAATGAATATAAGAATGTCATAGCTGATGTTCATGATGCCCCTCCAGATTTGAGAATGACTCATGGATGGTGTTCTGGAATACATTGGAAGCAGAGGATATTCCAAAGTGTACACAAATACCGCACCCAGGTGTATGGAGAAAAGTATTATGTATACATTTGATTTTTCCACCAACACCTGATGATACGCTGAGTTCTGGTTGGGCTTGGAAAATCAAATAGCCCCATTCAGGTCTGCCAGAATGTCACTGATCATGGCCGATAGACGCAATTCCCTCTGTTTTGCCTTGATAGATAACCTCATACTGATGCAAAAATTCTCTATTTGTTTTGATGTGGAGGTGACAACTATGGGGATGACCAATTGTGTAAGTCTTGATACATTTTCAATGATATTTAGTGCTTGTAGTATTGCCAATTCTTGTTCTATGAGTGGTCTAACATAGGAGGGTACCATCCAGTGTCAGGGAGTATTTAGTTTGAGGTTTGGGCCAATGTGTAGCTTAATTGGGCCAATACGTAATTTGATTTGTTTTTATGCGAGACAGTGGGAGTCTTTTAAGCAGGTATTGAAACTCATGAGTTATTTTTTCTGCACAATTTAATGCATTGGGCAAAAAATGTCAGCCCCAGATCTGACACAGCTTAGCAATGGTGACTGATCCCTTTTTGTTCTGGAGAATTTAGATTCTTTGTAGGTGTCATGATGCTGATGGTAGTTGTGAATGTGCCTTTAACTGGTTGAGTATTCAGGCTACCATACGCGTAGATCCAAGACATAGTAGGTGTTAGATTTGGCCTGGTTTAAGCCACAGGAATTGGATCTTGTTCATGACATTGACGGACCCCACTGTGTGTCATAACATGGATTTGTACTCTTTATTTGAGTTGGGGTCTCCTACCTGTAATCTTGTCTATACTGAAATGTCTACCACTGAAATGAGGAACATTTCTTCAGTCTCTTCTTCCAAATCTCCTCCAACACTGCATTAGGTTGCTTTTGCTACATTAATCCCATCATATGAAACATTGGATATGGTGTGCAGTTTCTGAGAGGTTACTGTTCATCTCAAGGTTGCTTGGCTATGGCTTCCTCCTCTGCAAACTCATACAAAGTGATTTGACTTACCACAATCAGAGTGCATCATTCTTGTGCTGGGCACTGGGTTGCTGGATGTGGACTGCCCAACAGTACAACCTGCAAATACCCACAACCCTTTACGAACAACTATTGTCACCAGGAGACTGAGAAGACAACTAGACACACACACCACATACACCCATGCACCCCTCATGCACTCCACATCACACATCACACACCCCACCACATTACCCAACACACCCTCACCAACACACATCACACAACACCCATGGCACCACAAAGGCACCCCCGTTTCATTGAGGAGGAGTTAAGGGTCATGGTGGAGGAAATCGTCGGGGTAGAGCCATAGCCCTTTGGAGCACAGGTGCAGCAATATCAATAGCAAGGAAGATGGAGCTATGGTGGAGAATCGTGGACAGGGTCAATGCCAGGGGACAGCACCCAAGAACAAGGGAGGACATCAGGAAGAGGTGGAACGACCTACAGGGGAAGGTTCGTTCCATAGCAGCAAGACACCAGCTCGCCATACTGAGAACTGGCGGTGGACCCCCACCACCTCCCCCACAACTCACAGCATGGGAGGAGCAGGTACTGGCAATACTGCATCCTGAGGGACTCGCCGGAGTTGGCAGAGGACTGGACACTGGTAAGTCAACTTTTAATACTTATCACCCCTCCAATCCGGCACGCCATCACACCCCCTCACTCCCATCACTCCACCACATCCCACACACTCCACCAACACATCTCACTAACCCCAATGCCAGGCCCTGCATCCTGTACCAATACATGGACACCCCTCCCAGCCATGCATGGACACTCATCACTAAAGCATGCACAGCATAGGGAAACTAACAATCCCACAATACACCAAAATACACAAGCAAAAGCTAGCAGGGTAACAACAACCATGGAGGGAAAGCTACAGATGTACAAATGTCATACACTTGAAGCATAATACATCATTTACATCCCCCCAGGTACCCCAGCCAATGTCACTGGAGAGGAGGTGCCACCACCATCCAGTCCCACAACAGAAAAAGCACCCAGTGATGACAGTAACTCTGGACTTCTGGATCTAGATGACCTACCTGGCCCATCAGGACCACTGGACAGCCAGTCACCCAAGCCCACTAACAGACCACCACAGAGCCTCCCCCATCAGGAACCACTAGCCAGTCATCTGAACAGCCCTCCACTTCTGCTGCCGCTAGTGGCCAGGAGGCCCCGGCACAGGACCAACAGGCCACCAGCACCCCATCCCCAGCAGAAGGTAAACCACCCCGCAAACGTTCCCTGCTAACCAGACAGAAGCCAAAGACACTTGCCAAGACCACCACCAGGAAATTAGACTCTCCTGATTGTCCCCCTTGTGTTCCACTCAGTCACCTTGTCCACCTTGAACTGCCATTGCTCCTCTTCCTATGTCCCCATGGACAATGCACCTGTGCTACAAACAGACTGGAACAATACCCTGGACTTTCCTCCATCATCACCCCAATCCATTGCACTTTCCCCTCTATATTTTAGCACAACAATAAACACCCCTAGATAAAACTCGACCACTAGTATTTCATGTATTGCAAATTTGTATTGATTGAGACAACTACAACCATTGGAAATGAACTGTAAATAGTATGAGAATAGAATTAATTACCTGTTGCTGGCAGTTGTGATCACATCAGGGCAAGGTTGTCATATCACCAACATCTGTAAAATGAATATCCATAGGTATCAGTAAGTAGGGGAAAAACTTGGTAATGCCAGCATGCCAATGCCACACAGAATACACCAATAGTGATAAAAATGTGAAGTAGAACTGTCTCACCTGTTTGTCATTGAAAGTACTGATGTATCACCAATGTTCTGTTGTCCACATCATCATCCTCATCCTCTGCCTGCTCATCCTCACTGTCCTCAGGGTCCACTGCTGCCACAAGAGCATCTCCATTCTCCTCCTCCTGCAGAAAAGGTACATGGTGTCTGAGGGCCAGGGTTTTCAACATACAGCATGCCAGTAATATCTAGCAGAACATCTTGGGTGAGTATCACAGGGATCCACCTGTCAGATGGAGGCAGCTGAACCTGGCCTTCAGGAGGCCAAAGGTCCACTCAATGATCCATCTGTTTCGCCCATATGCCTCATTTCAACGTTCTTCTGCCCTTGTCCTGGTATTCCTCACAGGGATCAGCAGCCATGATAGGTTTGTGTAACCAGAGTCACCTGCAAATATTGAGGGACAACATTTAGCCACACACTATCCTATATGGCCAACAGCATAGGCATACACCAACATATACTGGGTGGGAACCAAGGCTCACCTATTAGCCACACCCTGTGCCTCTGTAGTTGGGACATCACATTTGGGATGCTGCTATTCCTTAGGACAAAAGCATCATACACCGACCCAGGATACTTAGTATTGACGTGGGAGATGTACTGGTCTGCCAGGCACACCATCTGCACTTTCATGGAGTGAAAACTGTTACGATTTCTGAACACCTGTTAATTTTGCCGGGGGTGGGGGGAGGGCCAATGGAATATGTGTTCCGTCAATCACCCCAACTGTATTGGGGATATGTCCCATTGCATAAAACCTGGCCTTCACAGTGGCCAAATCCTTCACCTGGGGGAAAGCAATGTAGCTGCACATGTGTTTTATCAGGGTAGACAAGAATCTTGCCAGCACAATTGAGAACACTGGCTGTGACATTCCTGCTGCCAAGCCCACTGTCACTTGGAAAGAATCAGTTGCCAGGAAATGGAGAACTGATAGTACCTGCACAAGAGGGGGTATCCCAGTCGGAGGAAGGATAGCTGAGATCAGGTCAGATTCCAACTGGGCACACAGCTCTGTGATTGTGGCTTTGTCCAGTCTATAGGTGAGGATAATGTGCCTGTCCTCCAGTGTAGCCAAGTCCATGAAGGATCTGTACACAGGGGTATGTCTCCATCTCCTACTCATCTGCAGCGGTAGGTATCTAAGGGACACAAGAGTGAGTAGGCTGTCATAATTTGAACAACTATACCACAACAGCAGTCCACATTGTCCCATCATGTTTTGGGACTGTCATTTAAAAGTATGTGCCTATTTATTCTGTGACGCAGCAATTATCCATAGGCCTGTCTCTCCCTCTCCGAAATGGCGAACAACTGTCCTGTGTGGTGGGACAGGTGGAAGTGAGGTAATGCCGCCGACGTTGTGTGCCGTGGCAGTAGGCGGTCGTGAACCGCAGTGCAATTCCTCATTGGTTCATATTGGGCCCTTTGGGGTACAGTGGACAATTGGGATCTACGCCGGCGGTGACGGTATGCACCGCTGTGGACGTGGCCGCCATTTTATTTCACATTCCTCACTTGTTTCCTGACCTTCCATAGGAAAGGACCTACACTGCATGTGCTGCTGTGACCTGTTTCTGGAACCTACCATTGCCCGTGTGACCGGGGAAAGGGACCCAGCCTTAACTTCTGAGGAGTTGGTGCGACTGGTGGATGTGGTCCTACCCCAGTATGGACTTCTGTATGGGCCTCGAGACCAACAGGTGAGTACACTGTGGGCATGATGCATGTGGCATGAATGCATGGAATTGTGTGTGAAGGCATCATGTAAGGGGAGTGGGTGGATGTCCTCTTGGCGGTGTACATGTTGTGCGCTGGGCTATGTGTGTGCCAATGGTGATGCAAACGGGTATGGTGGGCCACTTGTGTGACAAGCTGCACTGTTTGTCTAATGGTGTTCTTCTGTCTGTATTGCCTCTGCGGGTCAGCGCCCATCAAAAGAAGGGAATATGCCGTGCCATTTCCAAGGAGGTATGGACCCTGGGGGTCTATGGCGGACGGAGCACCCACTGTCGCAAACGGTAGGAGACCTGAGATGCTGGGCACGAAAGACTGCAAAGGCCCAGCTGGGGGTGGCCTCCCAATGAGGAAGGGGTGCCCGTTAGACCCTGACCCCCCGATGGCCCGCATACTGGCGGTGGCCTACCCTGAGCTGGATGGGCGCTTGAGAGCATGACAGCAGGCACAAGGGAATGAGTACAGTGGCTATCATTACAATTTACGGCTGGTGGGGTGGTATCCGGGTGGTGGTTGTGTGTCAATGGGTGCCCCTAGGCCAGGCCAGGCATAGCAGCGTAGGTCCTCTGGAGGCTAAGGGTTTGAATGGAAAACACTGCTTACCTAGCTTGTTAGTATTCACTTCTGGCCAGGGCTGCGTGGGTCCCAGGTGTGCTGCAGTTGGTGGTGTGTGCCCTTCCTCATGCCTTGGTGACTAGCCATTTCACTGGTAGTGCAATGCATAGTGCGTAGGCCTGTTCCCTGTGTGTGAGGGTGCTGTGTACGCCAACTGTGGTGTTGGTGCAGTCATTGACCCAGTGTATCCTTTGTCTCTCTCCCCCCCCCCCCCCCTTCTTGTTTTGTCATCCTGTCCTTATGTGCATTAGCACCATCTGGTGGAGGAGCTGAGGCATTGGCAACAGAGGGAGCTGCATCCCAGAGGACCCTGGAGGCATAGTCTACTGACGCGGAAGGAGCCAGTGGGACGTAGGGCAAGGAGAACACCACAGCGGAGACTAGAGGGGCCAACACAGACTCTGATACTTCCTCTGATGGGAGGTCCCTGGTGGTGGCGGACAACTGTGTGACCACCCCAGCTGCAGGTACAGCCGCCACCACCCGTACCAGCACCGCCCTCCCAGTAGCCCCTCAGCGAGTTGCCCGTGCCCGCTCACCCAGGAGGATGGGCATCTTCTTCGCCCCAGGCACCTCAGGCCCTGCCCCAGTGAGCCCTGCTGCCCTGAGTGAGGAGGCTATTGACCTCCTGAAATCCATCTCTGTAGGTCAAGCAACCATTGTGAATGCCATCCAGGGGCTGGCATTCCTGATGCAGCAGTGCAATGCATTCCTGGAGGGCATTCACGGTGGATTGGCAGCCCAACAGAGATCGATTCAGGCTCTGGCCTCCTCTCTGGTGGCAGCCATTGTCCCGGTTGCTACCACCCCCCTCCATCTTCCACTTCCCAGTCCCATTCTCCTCAACCCCAACCCATCCCAAGCACACAGACAGATGAGCATGCACACAAAACAACACACAAGAGTGGCACAGGCAAACACAAGCACCACACTTCATCCCACAGGCACTCACAGAAACACCATTCAGTTGCAGATATGACAACATCCACTGTCTCCACTGCCTCCCCCTCCTCCTCCTCCTCCACCTCCCACCCAGTTACATCGACACTTACACCTGCATACTCTACATCAATATATATTACCAGCATCATCACCACACCAAGCAGAACACACACCTCACTGGCAGACACCTCCACAGCATCCATGCATGCGTCCCCTGTATCCTATCCCGCCGTGTCTGTCCACCCCTCTCCTAAAGGACACAAACGCAAGCACTCAGACAGCCAACAGCCATCCACCTCACAGCAGCATACAGTACATGCACCTGCACCCAAATACCACCAGCATGCAGCCATCACAGAGTGCATGGGATGCCCAGGAGCCTCCTCCAAACACCTCCAGCATGCAGCCATCACCGCCGGCGTACACCATGTAGTCCACCCTCCAGGGGCTACTGTGCGGGTTGCCCCCTCCAGAACCAGTGGGGTATTCACCCACATGAGACTGTGGCCTTGCACTCCCCAGGACAAAGCAATGGGCATGTTGCCCCCTCCAGAACTAGTAGGCAAGACACCCACCTGAGATACTGTAGCCCTGCACTCCCCAGGACAAAGCAATGGGCATGTTTCCCGCTCCAGAACCAGTGGGCAAGACACCCACCTGAGAGACTGTGGCCTTGCACTCCCCAGGACAAAGCAATGGGCATGTTGCCCCCTCCAGAACCAGTGGGCTTGTTCCCGCATCCGGCTGAGGTGCCACCCCTCCCCCTGAAGTGCAGGCCTATTTGCAAACTGATGCCCCTGCAGTGTTCTATCCGGGTGTGCCCTGGATTCGAGTTGGGCCTTGGACTGTGCCCTGTGTCCATGTGGACCCTTTGAACTTTGGACTGGACAGTGTCCCTTTTTTATACAAGTTTACATATCTGTTTCATGGCCAAATCCGATTATTCATTTTGATGTTGAACTGATTACAATCACTATCATCAATTCCTGTTGTCCTTACATCATTCTGCCGATTTTCAGGGTCAAATTGTTTTTGTAGTGCAGCTGGTTGTGTGTGTTCTGTGTGTTGTGTGTGTGAATTGTGTGTGTTGTGCGTGTGTGTGTCACTCTCTTTTTCCTCCCACCCTCCCTTATGTGCTAGGCGGCTGTACTTACCGTCATTGTCTTCGTCGGTGTAGGTGTTCCAGGTGGAGCATAATGTAGAAGATCATGGGGAAACTTGCAGTTCGGGTACCATGGCGGCGTGGTTCTTCCCTGTGTCTCCAATGGTGAGTCCTTTGACTTTTGTGCTCTGTTTCCGCCAGGGTTTTTTGGCGTTGGTACCGCCCTGGAAAAGGTGGCAGTTTAAAGGGTCTTAATATGGTGGGCCGAACTTTGACTTCCGCCTGGCTGTAGGCAGCTACCGCTGTGGTGGCTATTGTTTCCACCCTGGTGGTTGGTGTAGTACATTGGCTGTCTATCGGAGATCTCACCGCCATGGTCATAATTTTGGCGGTACTTACTGCCAGCCTGTTGGCAGTATTACCACCACTTTATCACCCACCGCCACGGTCGTAATGAGGGCCTGCATGTTGGATTCAGGTTTGACTGCGATGTTGGCTAGCACCAAATCTATTTGCTCAGACTGGCTTTTTAAAAATTAATGAGGCGTTCCGAGCACAAGCACAACTTATAGCGTTGTTGTAGGTCCCTGTAGGACCTCAGTTGGGCACCCTTATTTTAGTATTACGCCTGTAACCACTGTCTTTTACCTTCATAGCCATTTTATTCATTTCATATTTTTTTACCACAGTCAGCCTTTAGCTCGTTTTTTTATATTTTAATCAGCTATTACTTTCCAAGAAGACATAGTTGTTTCTGCTGCACATTTTATCAGCCATTTGTACACAATGCACTTTGTGCCCTTGTCAAGGCTGTCATGTACGGTACGTGATGTACTCATTTGTATTTCCACTCCAGGAGCTCAGGAGTTAGTCCCCATTTTCTAGACACATCAGTACATCAAGCCTATTCTTAGAACTCTGTATTGGTTATTATATAACCAACACATAGGCCTAAGGGGACAGAGAGCATTCCAGTGATGGCTGCCCTGGAATACATACCGTTCCATAGACAGCTTTGCTGATCCTGACTCTTCAGATTCCTGAGAGTATCGCCACCCAGACAACAGGCAAACATTTGTCAGGTATGGGGTTGGGGTTACTTACTTAGATTGGAACATGAAGAGGGGTTACCACTACTGTGCTCTCAGACCTAGACACGGGTGTAGACAGGAACCTCTAGGCTTTCTAAAATCGTACAAAATGGTGGGGGGTTTTATCTTCTTTACAGTGGTTGTAATGTGATTACCATAGTATGGTTAATATGTTGTGTTATCACACAGCCCATGCTGTTTATACTAGGATGCAATTTCTTTAAAAAAAACACATTGAAATCCAGTTTGCATCTCGTGTTCTGCCCTGGCATGTGTGAGTCACTAAGTAATTGAACAAAATGGATATGATCTGTTTCCACAACTTCCCTGAGAAGTCAGAGTGCTAGATTTAGGTTGCAACAAATCACCTTTTCCTTTCTAGGGTTGGATGAGGAACTGCAGGCTAGCCAGGAGTCAGGCAGGCAGCTTCCAAAGTGGTGTGAAGTTGACTCATTCTCCCACACTCAGTGGTGCTGCCACCCTAAACATGCACTCTTATTACCATAATAGAAACCGCTCAACAGCATCACACATAGTTGGATGGATGACTGAGGAAGGATGACATGCAGCCCTGGATAATATATGTTCGTACTTCTTTGATAGGTCATTGTCAGTGTACAAACTGGGCATGTCACAGTGTCATCTGTATCAGCCCTCTGACAGGATGAGTTGCAGCTCTAGGCACATCAGCGGGCTCACTTGCTGCATTTTGTGCATCACCAGCCATGGCATGTTTCTTTCTGATGTCCTGTAGGCAAACAGTCAATGTTTCCCAGCAGTCTTGAAATGTCTGATAATCGACCTAGCGAAGTACTCAAAAGAACATTTAAATTGACAAATATGATATATAATTATTTTCCTTTTTTTTCTTACTTTGTTTATTTGTTGTTGCTCACAGACTGTTCAAAGGGGCGTGCCTTTCCAATATTTAGTCGGGCAACACAGTCTTATTTTGCTTTGTTTTCATGCTAGTTCGGTCTTGATTTGTTGTGCATTTCTCCTTTACATCAAGCCTTTCAGATGTGTGATAGAAAGCAACTGCACTGATTTGTCGTGGTGATCTGCATGTACCATTACAGATGTGTGTACGTGTAGCAGGCATATCTCCGGTCTTGGTACTGGTGACAGATGGCTCCAAAAAAAGAGATCATATCTCCTGTGACCTCCATTCTCTAAAATGGTTACCTTTTGAGGCCAGGATACATCTCAAAATTGCTTGTATGGCCCACAACACGTTGCATCACAACACCCCTTCTTACCTGTCCCAGAAACTGACCTTATCCGGCCGAAAGAGAACTTCCAGAAGCATGAGTCCCATACTACTTAAACCACTAAAATTCAGCAAAAAGAAAACCTACAATCAATCCTTTTCTGAAATGGCCTCCAAAATTTGGAACTCTCTTCCTCTGGAAACTAGGTGCAACACCTCCTGCTCCTGTAAAACTTCTACTAGCCAACAGATTCCTCTCACACGGAGTTCATAGCTCCCTTTCCACAAGCTGACACCACCTACCCATTTGTGGCTCCATTTATTACGACACCCACATCACAGAGATCTGCACCACATTGTTCAATCTTCCACACAACACCCTGATACCCATTGTACTCTGCTTTCAGATGAGTATATTTTCTTGTCTCTGGCCTAATACTTTGACTTTATCTTTTGCTTATGTAACATTTGCCACTTGACTAGCTTCACTCACATGTACATAGCATATCATGTGTAGTATAATATTATTTTGTTATTGTAAAGCGCTCTGACACCCTTAAGGGTCTTGTTCGCATTATATAAAACTCTCTTAAATAAATTAAATAAATAAAAAAAGAGGTACTTGCTCCTTAGTCATCAAAGATTGTTAAAGTATAAAGCCAAACAATGATAAAAGGATCACTGTACAATTTGTCAGTGTCTGGTCTTAGTTACGCAAACGTAAAATAGTTGTTTGTTGGTACTTTAAATTCTGCTTGCTAGACTACAGTTTACATAGAGTTATCGTCTGCTTGTTCTAGTCTATTTATGGTCATTTCAAGAGAGCGCTAAGGAAACCCAAACTGAATTTGTAGTCCCTGCATCAAGAAACACAGTTGCTACCTTGCAGTCATGCTCACCACGTTTCATCCCAGCCAGTTTTCACAATCTTTTTCTTAAACTTAAATGAAGATTAACTTTACCATTGAGACACTGGCATTGTACATCAGGGTGGCTTCACCTTTGGTGGGAAATGCGTGCAGCAAGGGTTCAGGTGAGAATCGGCCTTGCACCGAATTAAATAGATTCATATTAGCAAATCGAAGCAAACTATGTGGTTGGGATTACAAAAGGAGACTGGATATTCATTCACAAACGAGACAGAATGTGGCATACAATTACAGTAAGAATGGTGGCAAGCTCATAGTTGCAAAGAGTAGGGATAAAGGAGAGAGCTAAGGGCCATATGTACAAACACATTTTCCCATAGACACAGAATGGGCAAAACTGCTTGCTACATCTGGCCCTAAGTTTGGTTAATGAGGGGATCAGGGTTGAAGGGATAAGTGGTAGGTACATAAAATGCCAATACTTGAAAATATCAGCTCATCAAGGGAGTTTGTTCACTTCAGTTGTGCAACAGCATTTCTTACAAGAAGGATCGCTGTTCTGCTCAGCAAGTCTGGTCTAAGAGTATTCTGTGTCTAATGTAGCATAAGGGAGCTGCTGGAGGGATTCATCATATTATGGTGCTCGCTTGTTCAGCAACACGGAGAGTGTGTGGCAAACAAAAATACTAGTAACCTTATATCCATAGTTTGTCTGCTCCTGGCTGCACCTGAGTCTGGGTTTTCATAAACCTGCTTACCAATCCAAGCGGCTCTTAGTAGACTTACATGTAGCTCTCTCCTCTGTTATGTGTTTCTAGAAGTTCCTGCATGAGAGTACATATACCTGGATGTAATTGTTTATTTAGGCGTGTCTACGTGTGTAATAACAGACTGTGAGAAAACGTATTCCTGTTTCAAGCCTGCAGAAGTTCAGCAAAATTGAAGTCTACATTACAAACTATCAAAGCTTTTCTTTTGAACTCTGCTAATCAGCTGCTGTTTTTGAAAGAGTCCCATATAGCCGTCAAGGGACCACGTCATACTTGATAGCTTCAGTCAGACATGTATTGTACTGTAGCAGACATGCAGCACTTCATACCCCATTGTGGCGCGCTGACGACCCTTATTAAATCTAAACACGCTACTCCTTGAGGAAGTGCATGGTTGGATGGTTGTATTTGTTGTTAAGGTCCTATATGGGAAACTTTTGGTGTTGTGCTTGTGGGATCATATAGGTGCTCTTCTCTTCTTTTGGGGCTGAGCGCCTACACTTGTGATGGAGGAAAGTTTAATGCAAGATAGACACGTAAAAGTGTAATTGTAATTCTCTGGTGTTATGGTTTACTCTGAAGGTCCGCATTATGTTTATTACTTTTGTTGTATCTTCTAGGTTATTTCTAATGCTGATTGCAACCCCTTGATTAAAAATTCCAAGTGGACTTCTAAGTCTGGGAGGGAATGAAACAGGCACATATTGGAGGGGGAAATAAGATGGATAGAAAGAAGATTTGCAAGTAAGGTCCTCCAAGATGGACTGCATCACAGCCCTTCCTTATGGGACTATGACATATTTAGGTTTGACAGAGGACAGGTGGACTGCATTACAGTTATCCCTTATATGACTATGAGGAGTCTTGGTTGATATAAGATAATAGTGCTTTGGGGGCCTGCAACGATGAACCACACTGGAGTCCGCCAGGGTGCCATCTTTATGTGGTAGACGTCTTTGATTATTGGCTGTTTATTCAAATCAAGATACTTAGCGGTTACTCATTATATAAACTGTACTAAATACAGTTGCTATACACCCTCCAGTTACCATGATTCTTTTTCAGTTTCTGTGCTTTATTGATAATGCTGCAGTTGATCCTGGTGTCCTAATGGGGTATTGCTTTTAACTGCATTTATGGCATGCAGCCAGCAGGGGTCACAATGTGGTTTACCAGGTCTTTAGTCACTCATTATTCTCGGGTAGAGTAATCCTTATTTCATGGATTAGCCAGATCTCAACATCTTTCATGGTTTTTAGGTGATCTTGCATGTTCTGTAATGTCAATGAATGAGTGAGTGATTGAAGCCACTTGTATAGCGCAGAAAGCTAATTCAGGCAGAAGTGTGCTGATGCTCATAAGGTAACATGTCCAGAAGGTTCGGTCTCATAGAATGGTACAAAGGCTAACCTGAGTTAAAATTGTTAGTGAACACGGCTTAGGCTGTTTCCAAAAAAAATCAGAGATTTGACTAGGAATGAACATGGATCACCATGGAATTCCAAGCCTTTGCAGTGAGTACCACAAATGAGCAGCCTCCCAATTCTGGATTTTTCTAATCTTGGGACTTTGATCAGGAAGCCATGTTTGGACCTAAGCTCCTGTGACTGTTTGTACCATGAGAACAGGGATGTCATATATGTTTGCCGACACACATTGTAGACGTTTATTCCATAGACATAAAGCCTTGAAGTAGCATCTTTTGTTGTTGGACAGACAGTGAAGTTTCTGAAGGTTATGAGAAATGGCTATACTCCATTTGAATCCTAGGATTATTCTAACAAATGTGTTCTGGTAACCAAAAGGGTATTCCAATTGTTTCATCTAGACATACTCCGTATCTGCATCAAATCCTTCCCAGCAATTGGTGGTATGAAGGGGAGAATCTTCTTAATTTAATTGGAAGACAAACATTTGTGGAAAAAATAGATTTGACGTGTTCAGTGAAGGTCAAGATGTTATGGATGATTGGGGAGAGACAGGGCTAACCAGCTTGTGAGCACCTCTGTCACCTACTGCTACAACTTGCAGCTGCACCTTCTCGGCAAGGTGGGCAGCTTTGAAGCATGGCACACATTTTGCTGTAGACTCTAAATCACTTGGGGGCTTCGCCACCACCCCGTTTGCTGTTTGGAGGGGGGTGAAGCAGCCATGCAAGTCTGTCAGTATGGCAGCCGTGACCCACAGGATGACCACTCCCATCCCCTAACCTGCACGGGGCAACCTCACAGGAGCACCAGTGGTGGGCAGTACTTTTGTAGGCTCCTCCATGTGCCCCAGATCTTTGAACATTCCCCCTCCACTGGCTACTAAAGAGGAGGGGAGACTGTGGGGGATTATATCACATGCTTGAAGGGCTCTGCCTCACTCAGGAACACATGGTATTCGCTGCTGTGGCTCCCATTTCTTCACCAGGGCACCCAAACACAGTGGGACCCAGAACCCTACATCAAGGAGTCCAACTGTTGCTGGTGTCCCCCTCCTCTTCTATCCCCACCTATTCTCTGTGACTGCACCGTTTCTTGCTGGGCCCAGGGGCCCCATGGTGGCCGGCGCATCAGGTTTGTCACTTAAGGGAGTGATGATGCTTAGGACCTCACCCATCCACCCATATGCTTGGATTCGTGGATCGACAGTTCCTGCCCGGCTCCTCTCCTTCTCCTGCGGCTGCTGACTTTGGAACTGTGTACCCCCCCTCAAGCTTCTAATACTGGTGCTTGATGTTATCTCTGCAGCTTCCTCCTGCCTGATGGACTGTAGCTGGGGCACAGCAACCTGGCACACCAACAACCCTGCATACCCTTTGGCTTCTTCCTGTCTCACCACACCTCCTTTTCAGTGCTTACAATAGCTGCTTAATAGGATGCATTTATAACCCTAAGAGGACCCTCCTGTGGTCCCACCAGTGGCAGGCGTCATCTTCGGCCCTTCTACCTCCTCCGTAGTCACCGGTCCAACCCTGGACTCTGGCTACAAGCTAGATGGTATGCTGAATGCAATAAGCTCCATGAGGGAGGCCCAGGAACACAAAATCGACTCCTTAGTAGTGGACTTTGCCCTGCTGAAGGATGACCATAGGAAAATGTCTGACAGAATTCGCACTGTGGAAACAACCATTTTGGAATTAGCACCTAACTTGAAGGTACATGGGGCAACCCTCTTCGCAATGTTGGAGCACAACAGGATCTTGGAGCATAGAATAGAAGACCAAGAAAGTAGGACAAGTTGCCAAAAGGTACGAGTCATTGGGCTGCTGGAGGACATAGAGGTTAGCTCTATGATCACCTTTCATGAGGACTGTCTCTCAGGAGAGTTGTGGCGTAGCGGGTGAGTGACGACGGGGCGGTGTAGGAAAAGAATACATGGTGACAGGTTCTGCATCTCAAAGAAATCTTCACTCCACACTCTTTAAGATTATTTTTATGCGTTGACGCCTTGAGTGTAAAATAGGGCTTTGCCAGTCAGCCACTGTGTGAAAGGAACAAGACGTGCCTAGTGTATACAGCCTCCACATCATTATATCCACTCAGTCCTCCTACACACACCCCAGCAAACCTCCCGCCTGAAAAGTTGCACAACAGTGCACCGTCCAAACCTGTCTGAGACATTACTTAATCACACCTTAGGGAAGGTCATAGAGACCACTCGCTCAAGGTTAATGGAGAGGGAGGAAGGAAACACCAGTTAGTTAGGTTCGAGCCCCCAAATCCTGGAGCCTACCCCAGAGACTATCGAGTGGGAAAGGACCAATGGCTCCTTGGATTATATAATCATGACAACCTCCTTAGGGACAGCTCCCCTCAGATATCATATTATTTTATTTGGTGTCCTGGGCATAACCCTAGGGAGCTGAACACCGCAATCAAAGCTAGGAACACTCTCAGTGCTCGACCTGAAGTTTTCCTTCTAGGATGCTCCACTTTCCACACAACCACCAACAGAAACCAATGAAGCACCCGCAACCAGCACTTGAATATTGGCAGTTCGAGCCTGCTGCTGCATAAGGTGGATTGTTGTAGGGCCTGCGTTTAATTTCCACTTTAGTTTCTTTCTTCACTTAGTATATTTTTGGGATGGTGGTTTGTACATGTTTTTTTCTCTAACATGAGCAAAGGCAATGCACGCATTTATTCAGACACTGTTCTGTAGTCTACACAGTTAGTTTCAGGGACAGATATTAGAATGTGATGCCTTTGCTTTGTTTTTTGCTCTTAGGAGACAACTTTTTTTCCCTCCACACTAAGTAGTGTTGGATTTCTGCACCTTTGTGTGTCTGGCTGAACATGATGGTCCGGTGTTTTATTATTTACAGAAGGTCCCTGCTGCAGCCAGACGAGAGGCACTTCACACCGAAGTTATCCTAAATTTTGCTGCAGGGAACTGTGAATGAGAATGCAGCATTACACTCCCCATTCACCGACAGAGACAGGGTGCATTTATTACATGCACTGAGGCCAGCTTCCTGAAACAGACACCAAGGCGTGGGGTTAGATCATTCTAACTAAGTCTACTTGCTAAGAATGCTCTTGCTAGTTTGGGGCTCTTAGTGATAGGTAGAAATAACTTTAGGTACAAAACAATATGGTTGAATTATTTTTGTTTTTCACCATTCTAATAAATGCTTATCACAGTAATGTGTTTCATCTGTCTATTAATCACAGCTCGGGGTTTTCTTACAAGGATTAGACGTTTACAATAAACTTTAGAAAAAGTATTGTTGTTCTTTTTGTGGCACTTTTGACATGCAAAAGTAACCCATGAAAGGGTAGATCTGTTTTCATGAATTCCTTGGGGATCACAGTAGTCATGTTCGAGGTTGCCAACATCAAAAATAACTCTGAGAGGTTAGGATTTTAGATGTGTAAAGCCGAACTGAAATGTTCTCATTATATAGAAAGACTCAGTTGCTGTATTATGAAGTTTCTTTGATCTAGTCAACAGTTCCACTGTAGTTGTAGAAACCATGTAACAGATGCCCCTGCACCTCTGTGAATATGTATGTTTAGGCCTCTTAGTCATTGGTAGGGAGGCCCTCTCTTGGGAGGGGAGGGCCAACGTGTCATACGCATCATGACGCACTGATGCACCAGGTGCAGGAGGGCAGACTGGCACTTGGTGTGCCCTTTCAAGGGACAAAAAGTTTGACAGTCCCTCCGGTGGGTTTTCCAGCATCCACCAGTGGCATCTACCATTCCTCGGACCAGATCTCCTGGGCTCCTTTGTTGTTGGCGGTACTGTTCTCCTCTGGTTGTGTCTGATGACTCTCCAGCTGGTCCGCTACCAGTCCCTTCCTCTTCAGATCTCGCCGGCTTTTCTGCTTCTCCCTCAGGGCCGTCTTCAATGTTCTTTTCCCGTTCTCTGGCCCGTCCCTGTCAAAGCCCTGCCTACCTGTCCAAAAACATAGGGGTCTTTCGTTAGTGTTGATGATGCTGGGTTTTTGTCTTGTTTAACCAGGGATTCCTCTTTTGCTCCACAGGTTTTCCAGTTTCTGCAGCGGGGGACATAGCACTCCCGAGGAATCCATTTCCGTTCAGAAAGGGAGATTTAGGAGTATTTCCTCACATCCCTGTTTCCTTATTTGTTTTACTAATACTAGTAAAAAATCCTCCTGGGGAAACTGTGAAAGATAATCAGCGTTGGTATGTTCAATGCCTTTGCGGTGGAAGGTTTGGAAGCAGAACGGTTGTAAAGCCAGAAACTACCATAAAATCTGGTCATTGTTTCCTTTATTTTGGGCTATCCATTCAAGTGGGGCATGTTCAATAAATAATGAGAATTCATGCCCTTCCATGTAATATCAAAGGGACTCTATAGCCCACCTAATTACTAATGATTACTTTTCAATTACAGCATACTTCTTTTCTCTGGAAAACAATTTCCTACTTATGTATACGATTGGTCTTTCCTGTAAGCTAACATCTATCTGGGATAATACTGCTGCAACACCCACCCCTCAGGTGTCAGTTTGAAGGATAAAAGGTCTAGAATAATCATGGCTGGCTAAAACAAGTTCAGAGGTGAGGGATTGTTTTAAGGTCTGAAAGGATTCCACTGTGGCTGGAGAAGGGTGTTGTAGTTATTGCTCTGTTCTTAGGGCCTTTTTTAATAAATTGGTTGGAGCTGCTATTTGCGAACAACCAGGAGTGAATCGTTGGTAGTAACCGAGGAGTCCAAAAAAGTGTGTAAATCTCTTTTAGTTTTTAGGATTGGGACTTCGGAGGTGGCTGTAATTTTCTCTGACTTGGGTCGAATGTGGCTCTACCCCAAGAAAAACCCCAGGTATTTCACTTTCCTAGCAGCTAATTGACTTTTTGCAGGGTTAATCCTTAAACCAGGAGCGTTTAATGCTTGGATGACAGCTTGCAAATTACTTAAGTGTTGCTCCCATGAGGAGCTATATATGACAATATCATCAATTTATGCTGCTGCATATTTGTCGTGGGGCTTTAATATGGTGTTCAATACCCTCTGAAAGGTCGTAGGGGCAACATGGAGCCCAAAGGACATCACTGTGAAGTGATACAAACCCCGTGGGGTAGTGAAAGCTGTTTTTTCTTTATCTTTTTTCGTAAGGGGTGCTTACTAGTACCCCTTACACAAGTTCAGAGTACCGATATATTTAGCCACGCCCAGTCTCTCCATCATCTCATCCACTCTGGGGAGAGTATGAGTGTCAAAATTGGAAATGTTGTTTATTTCTCTAAAATCGATAGAAAACCACAGCGAGCCATCGGGTTTTGGTACCAGCACGATAGGAGAATTCAAGTCACTGATGGAGGGTTTGATGACCCCCATCTGTAGCATTTGCTCCACTTGTATTTTCAGTGATTTCCCACCAGACTTCTGGGATACGATACAGTCTTAACCATACCTTCTTCCTTGGAGGAGTGTTTATGGTGTGTTCTAATAAGGTTGTTCAGCCAGGGACAAGGGAAAAGACCTCTTTAATGGGCTGTAAACAGGTAGTTAGTCCCTGAGCCAACCTGGCGGGGAGGTCAGGATCTATACACTGAACATATAATGGGCTGTCATCCACGGTTTTCCCAACTATGACAGGCAAAGGTCCCTCTCACTTTTTCAGTAGATTTATGTGGTAGATCTGTGTCACCTTTTTGTTCATATCTATTTCAATACGGAAGGTTACCAGGGTCTCTGTTTCCAGTAACTCATAGGGGCCTTGCCAGTGTTCTAGGAGTTTATGGTCTGAGGAGGGCATCATTAACCAAAGTGATCCCCTACATCTAGGGTTCTTTCCCTGGCTTTTTATTTTTGTATGGGATCTTTTGGGCGTTTTCCATATTGGTTCTTATTATGTTTTTTATTTGTTACAATTGTGTGTTTAGGTTTGTTACATAGTCAAGAAGGGGCTTTGGTCCATCATATTCTTTTCCCTTTCCTCTTTGGTCACATGTAGAAGGTAATGAGGCTGACTGCTCAAAAGGTGAAAACCTGATACTTTTCAGTGTTTTACATCTGTTAGCAAAAAGTGGCAGAGGTAGCATGTACTCCCACTTTTGGGTTTCTAGTTCCAAGAGTTTTTTCAAGTTAGTCTTTAGAGTAGCATTGTACCTCTCAACTACACCATCCATTTGAGGATGGTGGGCGGCAGTGTGAATTTGCTAAATCCCCACCTGTTGGCACACTTGCCTTATGAGTCGCAAAATAAAGGAGGTCCCCTGGTCAGTCAGTATCTCTTTTGGGAATTCTACCCTATAAAAGATGTTTATCAAAGCATTTGCTATGTGGGTCGTGCCACTGCCTCCGGACAGCATGTGGCTTACTCCACTAGTACCAGGACATAATGACAGCAAATATGTGAAGGGAGAAGGGGGACCAATACTATCCATTCCTCCTCAGGTGAATGGTTCCTCTATTACAGGTAAGGGAAGCATGGAGACCCTCTCAGGGCAATAATGGATGTTCTTCTGGCATACAGCACATTACCTACAGTATAATTTTTTTTGTTGGCATATCCCCAGCCAATAGAATTTGTCCAAATGTATTTTTCTGTCTTCTCTGTGCTGAAATGATCCTCTAATAAATGACTAAGTGCCAGGAAGAGCACTTTGTCTCTGAAGGGAGTGGGCATTAACAACTGTTGGGGCTGGGTCTTCCCTCCTTTCCGATACAGCAACCCCTCTTCTAGAAAGAACTGGGGACCCATTTGTCCTGGATCTTTGTGTTTGGAGGCAGTATTCCAGGCTTCTCTAAATGTGGGATCCGCCCGTAGGGCCATCCTAAAATTCTGGTAATTGTCCCATATATAGTCATCGGTGCCTACCAGCAATACCATCTAAGGTACTTTATTTTCTTCTCTTCTCCCTGTTTTACTTCTTTTTTCTTTTGGCGTAGGCCATTCATTATCCTCGGCCTGGGAGAAGGGTGTGATTTTCCATCAAGCATCCCCTTCTTTCCACGTTTCTTGTGCTTACGTTTTAGTTTGGGGTAGTCATTGCCTACTATCAGAGGGCAAGGTAGTTGAGGTATAAGCCCAACCTGTAAAGGAACAATGGAATCTGCTTGATGCTGCACATGCACCTCTGTCATAGGATATTGTTAATTATCTCCATGTACACATTGAATGTTCACCATTCCTGTTGTTTTAGCCACCCCTCCAGACAGCAGTTGGGGCCATTTGATGCTCTGAAGGCACCCTGTATCCACCAGGAGTGACAGGTTCTTCGTTTACAATCATTTGACAGTGATAAGGAGGCTGTGCCATAGGCAGTGCACAATAGAGAGACCTGGCAAATCCAGTGTCCATGGGTTCTTCCTCCTGGGGACAATGTCAAGCAATATGCCCATAACCCCCACAAATGAAATACTGCTGGCCCAGGATTGGAGGTCTTGGCATAGGCCCAGGGAGCACTATCACAGTTTCCAGTTTCTTAACCACTCCAGGTCTCTGTGGTCTAGTGTGCCTGGGGTCAGGCTTCTTCCAGCTACTCTCCTCATGTCCCTTTTGCAGCTCATGTGCTCAATTGAAGGCACTAGCTATTTCCATGGCTCGATCCAGTGTCAGTTGGGTATGTTGGACCACGCACCTCTAAATAGGAGGGTGTAGGGAGGGAAGATATTGTTCCAAATATATTTTTTTCAAGTATCTTTTCTTTGGATGGAGAATGGGGCTTTAGCCAACGGTCCATCATATCTTTGACACAATAGTACAGAGCTTTGACGATGAGAGAGGCCTTACTAGTGCCTCTCTTGAAACGTGACAAGCCTAGGGACCAGGTTGCGTCCTATAGGCCTTCGTCCATTTAAATGTTGACTATTAGCTGTTGAGAAAAATTCTCGTCAACGGACCACTGTCCTATGTTGGTTCCCTCATTCATCCTGACCAGTCGAGCTTTGTGCCAAAGCGAAGTGCGTTTCCCAACATCCATCAACTGGTACAGGTGCTCCACGACTCTCTGCTGGGCTCACCAAGGGCCCTTGCGATTTCTATTCATGTTGAGAAGGCCTTCAATTCATTGTGATTGGACTTCCTCTTTGTAGTGATGGGACCCGGTAGTGGTTTTCTTGGCCACGTCTCCTTTATAGTAACCCACTGGCAAGGGTTAAAACCGGAACAGTCATCTCAGAACACAGTGTGAGGGGGAAGGGGCACCAGGCCGGGCTGCCCACTATCCCCAGTCCTGTTCACCATGGCCATGGAACCGTCCGTCAATCTGTGCAATTCTGGCTGACACTGTCCCTGACAGTGATGGGAAAGGTGGCTCTGTCAAATGATCTAGTGTCCGTGACTCTTATATTATTTTGCCACCCTGCCTACTCAACTTCCCAAAACATTATACTGTGAAGAGGAGAGTCTACTGATTCACCTCCTATGAGGGTAAAACGACATAGGATTGCACTGGCCAGACCGATTGTAGGATGGCAGTACCAGATTTAGAGCTCCATTATCTTGCTGCATAGCTAAAATGGATGGTCTACTGGAGACATCAGTGACTGGTGCAGGCTGACCACTCACTCTATGTTTGTCTCTATTTGCTCTACCCTACTAGCCTTCCTGCTTGCACTGTGGCCTGAAGGAAGGGACCACCCAGAGGGTTTATTGCTTGCTATCATTCGCTTCCCAATGCTTGCACGTACAACACATTCAGATGTCACTCCTGTATGCTAAAAAGTGCCTCCTGGAGGTCTTATTACGCCCACAAACCTTCTGTGACCTGCTAGATAAATATAAGCTCCCTCCATGCTACGCCCTACTATATGGAGCAGTAGAATCGGCCATCTGGGGTGGGATCTAGAACCACAAGAGCACGAAGGCCTGAAACTTGTGTGCACAACATCTAGCCTCACTCACGCAATCGCCCTTCTGTACAAGGCACTGATTTCTCAAACTAGGGGTGACCTGGGTGGCCTACGCAAGAGCTGGGGGGCCAACATGAATCATGCAATCACAGCCACAGACTTGTCTAACATTCTGACGTTCACTCCTCAGGTTTCCCGTAATGATCAGTTCAAGTTGATTAAATACTACTATTTACACACAGTGTACATGACTCCCAAAAGTATTAATCTCATTTTCCCAGTGGTTTGTATGGACTGCCCACGCTCAGTTGTAGGTAGCTGATTTTTGCTAGAAGATGTGGAGCTGCTCGACACACCCTATTGGAACACGCTACTGCGGTTGATTAATGCGGCCACAGAAAGGTCACTGGTCGAATCCCCAGCAGTCCATTTGCAGGGATCACTCCCAAGACCTAGGGTGAGGCTCTTTAGCACCAAGTTTGCAAACTTAGCGTTGATACTGGCTAGAAGACAACTGTTGAGTCCTGGAAGTCTCTCTCTCCCACAGGCCCCTCTCTATGGGATGGTTGCACGAACTACGGAAATGGACAGAATGTGAAGGGGCTCTGCTGAAAGAGGAGGCACAGAAAGGCCTAACCGTGTACAGGCATGGTTGATCCTCCAGGATTGCCCAAGTATATATCTCCAAGGCTGACTTCTACTCCTCCTGAGCAGGACTGTGTAGATGGGTGATGGGTGCTGATTTCACACCTAGAGTTTAGTTGGATTGAGGGTGGGGACTAGTGACTAGATTGTGACAAGGACAGATAATGAAAGTGATGATTTGGCCCTTGTGACATGCACGCCCCCTCCCAGCCTGAGTACACCACATTCATTTTCCCGATTAGGGCTAAGTTCACCCAGAGACCATTTGTTAAGGTTTTACTTCATTGGTTAATTGTTTTCCTCGCTCTTCTTCTCCCCCATAACACCAAGCCTGTCTCATATGTTGGGGGTGTCTCCTTTGCCAATTATTTTATATTTGTTTTGCAGATGTCCTTAATAATAGCTCAAATATTGTTCATCACAACAATGCTATTGGTCATTACTATTGCTGGTTGTCATTACCCAAATGTTTTCTTGTACTGGACATCTGCTTGCCAGATAATTACTGTTAGAAATGGGGTCTCTAGTTGGCAGTCGGTTTGCACCCCGTCCAAGTAGGAACCCTCACTCTAATCAGGATAAGGGAGATACCCGCTCAGATAACCCCTGCTCACCGCATTGGTAGCTTTGCACGAACAGTCAGGCTTATCTCAGAAGCAATACGTAGAGCATTTGCACATAACACACAGTAATAAGTGGGAACACTAGAAAAGGACACCACACCAGTTTTAGAAAAATCGCCAATATTTATCTTTAATAAACAAGACCAAATACAATAAAAATCCAACATTCAATAAATAAGATACGAATTTTGCAAGAATTACTTAAAAAGACAGTTCCTTGAAGTCAATAGCTCTGTCTGGGGATATCACGGCGTTGTGAACAACAAATCCAACAGTTCAGGCCGGCCACAATGTAGCGGGCCAGCATTGGTGTCGGGAAGACCTGTAAACAGTACCTTGGAAATGCAGGGTGTCGTGATCCTCGCCATGAGGTCTGGAGAGTGGTGTTGCTAGTGTCGGTTCTGGAGGTCAGTGCGGGGGTCGTCGGCCCTTGAAGTCACACATATTGCAGATCAAACTCCGGGCTGATGAAGTCAGGAGCGCTGGTGTGGATGGCGTCGGGGCTGCAGTGCGAAGTGGGACTATGTGACGTGCGGTGCCCACAGGTCACGGTGCAGGCAGAGGCTCAGTGACAGCATCCAGCCGTGTCAGTGAGACCAAGGCTGTGGTGTGAAGTGGTGCGACATGCGGTGTTATCAGGTCACGATGCAGGCAGCGGCGGTGTCATTGCTGAAGTGCTGTCATCCGTAGGCCCAAGTCGGCAGTGTGGTGCGGGACGGGCTCCGTGCGGCATCCACGGGTCGTGGTGCAGAAAGGGACACCTGGTGACCACACTGGAGTCAATGGTTCTGACGTCGGTGGACCGGGGCTGCGATGCGGGACGGGACCATGCTTTGTGTACCTCACGAGTGGTGTCCACAGGCCACGGTGGAGGCAGCGGTGCTGGTGTCAGCAGGAGTGGCATCGTTAGGGATCCCAGGCTGAGGTGTGAGCAAGGCGATGCCGGAGTGCTGGGCCCAAAGTTCACGGTGCAAGCAGTGGCTCGGTGGCGGCATCAGATAGCGGCGTTGGTGAGACCAAGGTTGCATTGTGAAGCAGGGCGATGTGGCTCCGTGCGGCATCGGCAGGTCAGGGTGCAGGCCAGCGGCATTGTTGGCGTCGCAGTGGTTTCTCTTCTTGAACAGCACAGAACACACAGTTCTCAGTGCTGCAGGCAGGTGAAACTGAAGTCTTTGGTATCCCTGATACTTCCAACAGGAGGCAAGCTCTACACCAAGCCCTTGGAGAACTCTCTGAAGCAGGATACACAGCAAAGTTCACCCTTTGCCCTCTTTTAAGGCAGAAGCAGCAACTGCAGGCCAACCCAGCAAACCACACACAGCAAAGGGACAGTACTCCTTCTCCAGCTCTTCAGCTCTTCTCCTTTGCAGAGGTTCCTCTTGATCCAGAAAGATTCTAACAGTCTGGGGTTTTGGGTCCACTACTTATACCCTTTTCTGCCTTTGAAGTAGGCATACTTCAAAGGAAAGTCTCTGTTGGTCACAAGATCCTGCCTTGCCTTGCCAGGCCTGGCCTCAGACACACTCCAGGGGGTTGTAGATTGCATTGTGTGAGGCCAGGCACAGCCTTTTTAGGTGTAAGTGACCAATCCTCCCTCCACTTTAGCCCAGGTGGCCCATCAGGATATGCAGGCTACACCCGAGCTCCCTTTGTGTCACTGTCTAGCGTGAATTACACAAGCAGACAGAGACACAGAATGGTTTAAGCAAGAAAATGGCCACTTTCTAAAAGTGGCATTTTTAACCAAACAATTTAAAAACCAACTTTACCAAAAGATGTATTTTTAAATTGTGAGTTCAGAGACCCCAAACTCCATATCTCTATCTGCTCTCAAAGGGAAACTGCACTTTAAGGATCATTAAAGGCAGCCCCATGTTAATCTATGAGAGATAGGCATTGCAACCGTGAAAAACAAATTTGGGAGTATTTCACTGATAGGACATGTAAAACACATCAGTACATGTCCCACCTTTTGACATACACTGCACCCTGTCTTGGGGCTACCTAGGGCCTACCTTAAGGGTGCCTTACATGTAGTAAAAGGGGAGGTTGGGGCCTGACCAGTGGGTACACTTGCCAGGGCGAATTGGCAGTTCAAGGCTGCACACACAGACACTGCGGTGGCAGGTCTGAGACATGTTTACAGGGCTACTTATGTGGGTGGCACCATCAGTGCTGCAGGCCCACTAGTAGCATTTGGTTTACAGGTCCTGGGCACCTCTGGTGCACTTTACTAGGGACTTACCAGTAAATCAAGTATGCCAATCATGGAAAAGCTAATCACCAATACAATTTATGTGGGGAACACTTGCACTTTAGCACTGATTAGCAGTGGTAAAGTGTGCAGAGACAATAAACCAGCAAAAACAAATCAGAAAAAATAGGAGGAAAAAGGCAAACATTTAGGGCATAACCCCTGCAAAAAAGGGCCATTTCCAACAATTACCATTCAAATTTTTGTATGTACTCATCATAACCTTTAATAAAATGTGTTTAAAAAAAGCTGTGATCAATGATTACACCCAGCTCACACTCCTGAGATGAAGGTGTGGGCAGGTTCCCAAGGGGCTTATTCCGCTACTAGGAGTCCAGCTGGGTCAGATCCAATAATATGCTTTAATCTTACCACTGTCTAAGGCTAACGAGTTTAGGTCCATCCATCTTGCCATTCGTTGAAGGCAATTTCTAAGATTCCTAGCGGCTTCTGTGTTATTACCATCAAGATGAACAATAAGTTGTGTATCATCTGCATAAGTGTGGAAAGGGATGACAAAATCTTCAATGAGTGAGGCAAGGGGGGCCACATACAAGTTGAAGAGTGGGGCTCAGTAGGGATCCCTGAGGTACTCTAGACTTACTCGTCTTTGAAGAGGATCTAAAATCCTCAAGGCCACCGCTTGAGTCCAGGTCTGCAAAAAAGATGTAAACCAGTTGTGGACTTTAACTGTGATCCCTGCCTCGGTGAGATGACCTAGAAGGATTGAGTGTGAGATGGTATCAAAAGCTGCTGGTAGATCTAACAAGATCAGGTCAGCCACTCCACCCTTATCTCTAATGTGTCCTATGTCATCTATTACTTTCAACAGCACCTTTTTAGTGCAGAGACCTTTCCGGAAGTCTGATTGTGCCTAATGAAGGAGATAGTGAGATTCCAAGAAGGTGGTTTACTGTTTGTTCACTCTAGTCTCTGTCAATTTAGCAAATAGAGGAATGTGCAAGCTCCAACAGTAGTTCGACAGTACCTTGGGTCCTAGTTAGGGTTTCTTGAATAGCATTGATATGATAGCTGTTTTTCAGCTTTTCGGGTGAATCCCAGAGAAAAGCGAGGAATTGCTCAGTTGTCAGAGATGAGATAATAGTCTCTTAAACATTCCTCAGCTATTGAACTGAGCAGACACCAAGCAGGACAAGGAAGTGATACCACTAAAGTTATCCACTGTCCCTCGCTGCATTAGTGAACATAGACCAAATAGCATTGAAGGGCCGAATTGGTATAGAAGGGGTAGACTGTTCAGCTTGAAAACATTTTTATAAGATTTATAATCTTGAAAGAAATAGCCTGTCACAGAGTTTTTGAGATGGGCAGATATATGAATCCTCTGCCATTGGACATGCCACACTTTTATAAAGCCTGAACAACACCCTTGCCCTCCTGTTTCCTGAGCTTCAGCCTCAAGTTGAACCATGGAGCCAAAACATGGTTCCTTTTTAGATTTTGTTTTCTGGTAATTGTGTCAAAAGAGGAAGTGATCCAGGCATCGCCTGGCAAGGAATTCCAGAATTTTGATTTTTGTACAGAGAACAAGGACCATCCTTTTGATTTATTTTCTTTTAGGCTGTGACAACAAGTCTGGGGGCTAGACCTGAGGACAGTGTCCTGTTTTGGCAGTATCTTTGGAATTTTCATTGTAGGCACATGTGGGCATTTTCAAAACAGTGTCTTAAAAGCTGAGTGTCTTGCTGCAAGTAGATGGTGTAATCCTTGAAATACTGTGGTATTGTGTTCTCTTGGGTGTAGGCGAATTAGTAGTCTCACTGCTGCATTCTTGATCCTTTGTATTTTTTATCGAATGGAGCAGAGGGCACCAAGGGACAGGTTATTAGCGTAATCAAAGCTCGATATTATAAGGGCGAGAAAGGACTACAGTTTCTGCAGTTTCTGATGATGCCTGTGGTATTCTGCACTAATCATGCAATGCATATGATGGCATGGACTTCTTCTAGAAAGATGAGAAGCCAGCATTCTGAAGGCATGCTAATATTTCCACACACCTGACTAATGGTCATTCAGTGGATGATGAATTTTAGTGTTTGCTTTGTTTAGAGGGTGGTTTTAGTAATTTCATGAACATGTGTGATCTAGAATGTTTTTTTTTTTATTATCTGCACATTGTATACCGTGGATTTTAAGTCTATGCTCACAATGGGATGGGAAACCTGCAGATGCACACACAGAGGTTCAACATTGCCAAATTCCACAGGCTAAAAAGATGGAGAGAACACAAGAGTAGCTTGGCTCATACGCTCAAGTGGTGTTTTTTTATTTGGTAGTGTTCAACAGTCGATTCTCAAAAACAAGCCATGCCTAATATACCAGGTTCATTTGCAAAATAGAAAATTCATCAAACACTTGAGAAAACAACATCTCTTAACTTTTTCAAGCTAAGAAAGAATCGGGAAACTGCCTTTTTCTAGGTGCTGGCATTATGATATTGTTTTATTGTTTGATTCAACCATATGTACTGTTTGGTGCCTGTCCAAAAAACTCTGAAATAACAGATAGATACAGGTTTTGGAAAAAAAAATGATTCTTTTAATTGAATGAATCAGACTTACTTTAGCCAATGAGCAAAAGGGTTGCAGGGCAGACTAAAATAGAACCTTCCGTGGTGAGTCAATTATACATAAAAAGAGGTATTCTGGAGCGAGCTGAGGGAAAGGGAGTTTACAATTTCCAAGGGATACACATTTTAGAATACCTCTAGCCAAAAGCCAATCAAATAGCAGGACAATTGTGGCGTATTAGTGCATCTTCAATGAAAGTGTGGCTGTAGCAGTGTGAGGCAGGCACAAATTAAGATTGGGGTCTGGGCTGGTATACAGAGCCGTTACACAGAGGCCCTCCTTCTTTTCATTCGTTGGTCTCTTAATATGTCAATCACATTTTGCTCCCACCCACCACCCCATAGAGAATGACGTAATGGTACAGCCCATCTCAGTGACTGCTTAGTTCTGCTTTGAAGGGCTGCACCCTTCAAATTGTTTTTTTGTTTTTAGTTTTTTTATTTATGCTTTTATGATTAGAACTCTTTAAACAAGATGCAACTACGTCTTCACACATGTCAGTTGTATTGTACAGCTAAAAATCAAATACTATCTAACATGTAAAATCTCTTTCAACACCAGCGGGTTTACACAAAACAGTACAATATAATGATGGTGCCTATGTCACTTTCCGGAGCCTCCCTTTTTTAATGCTTTTCGCGGCTCCTCCTCTTGACGGCACCTGGGGCCTATGGGGGAGTCATCAAGTTATCTATTAGGACTGCTCCCGGCATTGTCACTAATTTCATCTCCCTCTGGCTCTCCCGTTTCCTTCACAATTAAATATTTCCGATAGGCTCTCTAGAACTGTTTGGGTCTGTTGGTTGGTGGGGGGGATTAACTCATTATATATATCTGTTTGGGTGTTGCAGTATAACATATCAGCATGCCATTCCTTTAACGTCGGCAGTGGCCCCCGATCCCATCTCATGGCCACCTTGTTCTTGGCCAGCAGCAGTCCCATCGATATCAAGCATCGATCGACTCCCTGTACCACTCTGTCATAACCTAGCAGAGCCAGGAGGGGCTCCTCCTATAATTTCTAATTTATCAAACACCTTACTCCAGAACCGTTGTATGCCCTGGCAGATCCACACCATGTGGAAAAATCCCGCCTGTTCTTCACCACACCTAGGACAAGTTGCCTCGCCACGCAACCAGTATTTGAAGAGTTTGAGGGGCGTGTAATATATCCTGTTAATGTATTTGAAGTGTATCAGCCGTTGCCTGCCATTGAGGGAGATATTACAAATCATTGAGTAGCAGTATCGCCACTGCGCGTCAGTCAATTGTATCCCCAAGTCTTTCTGCCAGTCTACCCTAGCTTTCATCATTCCCACGTGTCTCCTGCATATGTGTATAAAGTCTAGACACTAGTTTACTGGGTTGCGCATCTACAGTAATCATGGATAGGGCTTGCATATCTGAGGGCTCCTGCAGTTCATCTCCTAGTATCGCACCCATTGCATACCATTGCTCCATAATAGTGATATTGCATTAGCGGTGTGGTTGGTTGCACCTGCTCAGTAATCGTTGCCCAGGTACACATATTGCCCTCATATAAAAAAATCTACCTTTGTCTTAATGTTCAGTTTGTGCAATGCGGCCACCGCATTTTTGTCACTTCCCAGCACGAACCACGCACACCACTCTAGCGGTCTGTGGGGGGAGTACAGTAGTGAGAGCCCCCGTTTTGTCATTAGACCATGCCAGACATGTGCGGTGGTGTTTAAAGAAGCAAACTCCCCATACCGGTGGGACAGAGGTTGAAAAATCCTTTATGGTAACAAGTGTGGGGTGACCATCTCGCGCTCCAATTTCAGGTGCGGTAATTCCGAGGAGCCATGGATCCAGGCGTGTGCAAACATAGCATGGGTCACCCTATAATATGCTTCTAGATCAGGTGCATTGAGTCCGCCCAGCTCATATGGCAAAGTCAGCACTCGCCACTGCACTCTCGGCTGTCTTCCTGCCCAAGCTAGTCTAGTAGGCAGGGCCCTCAAGGCTGAGAAAACTGACTTCGGTAAGAGCATAGGAATATTCTAGAAGAGAAATAGGAACCTCGGGAGTACCGCCATCCTCATGAGGGCTATTCATCCCACCAGTAAGAGTGGCAACCTAATCCATCATTCCACATCTCCTGCCAGTTTTTTTATTGTGGCATCGTAGTTATCTACCATTATTATCTTAGGGTCTGTATGATTTTGGATTCCTAAATATCTAGCTGATCCTGTCTCCCCCTTAAGGGGCAAGTCCATGTCTATGGGAGTTGTGGCTGGTGTTAGGGGAAACACTATAGATTTATCCCAATTGATTTGCAGACCAGAAAGGGCACCATACTTTAGAACCTCTTGCAGTATTGGCGCGAGATTATGACTCAGGTCATGGATATATAGTAACGTGTCATCTGCATATGTGGAGACCACCAGATTATACTCATGGAATCGGAGGCCTCGGTGTCCATGGTACTCCCGCAGTGCTCATGCAAGCAGTTCTGCGACAATCGCATACAACAGGGGCGACAATGGGCACCACTGTCTGGTGCCACTGGTGATGTGTATCACATCCGATACAGAACCATTGATTCTAACCCTTGCTAATGGTCTTTCATATAGGGTCAGTACTAATTGTAAGAAGATGTCACCCACCCCTATACGCTGGAGCACCGCCATCAGGAAGTGCTACTCCACAGAATCGAAAGCCTTTTCGGCGTCCATGAAGACCTTGACAGTTCCCACCTCAGGGCTCAAGTGCTGTATGGCACCGAACTCCGTGAGATTGCGGCCTGGGATAAATCCTGACTGCTCTGGTTTTATCAATGTGGGTATTAGTGTTGTAAACTGGTCTGCCAGAATTTTAGCGTATATTTTAGTGTCAACATTGATTAATGATAATGGTCTCTAAGATGAGCACTGCAGAGGAGACTTGGCAGGTTTCAGCAGTGTGATAAGTACTGCCTCTCTCATGGACAGTGACATATCCCCATCCTTCACCATCCCCTCATATACTGCCATCAAGTGCGGGATCAGTAGATCTTGAAAGGTTTTATTGAAATATACTCTAAGCCCATCTTGCCCTGGGGGCTTCCCTTCTGACATACCCCTGAGGGTATCCGCATTCGTTAACCATGGCATTGCGACATGCATCAAGTAATCCGATGTGGCGTCTAAATCTATGGTTATTTTGGTTGTGTTGAGTGCCGTGTAATAATCACAGAATCTATTTATAATCCACTCCTGGTCTATGATTATACTACCGTCTACATCTTCTATTGCCAAAATCGTGTCTTTCTCTCTACTGGGGCTTGCTATACCCGCCAGAACGGCCCCCGGGCATTCTCCCTCCCCAGAGATCCAGGCCGTCGCATATTTTCCCATGTGTTGGACTTCAGTGTGCACTATGTCCTGAAATTCTACTAACTTTGCATGTATGCGGCCCAGAAGGTGATTGTCCGCAGTGAGCAGGTGCCCCTCCTCTAACCATGCAATTTCTTTCTCTAATTGAGCTGAGCGTCTGCGTATCGATTTCAGGACCCCTGCTTGCTTAGCTATGGTAACCCTACGTATGTAAACTTTGAATGTTTCCCACATCGTGCACATACTATCAACTGAGCCAATGTTTATTTGAAAAAATTATTGGATGGCCGTGACTAAGTCGTCCCGAAACACTGGGTCCAATAACGAATACGGGGGGAACCTCCATGCAAATGGGGGAATTTTCTTGCAGTCCACCTCTATCTCAAGCGGGACTGGTGAGTGGTCTGAGTATGTTCTAGGCGAGGGGTCTTTCACCTGTGTACGATGGACCAAACTCTTAGAGACGAGCCGGAGGTCAGTTTGTGTATGCAAATCGTGTACTGTTGAGTAATGTGTGAACCCTCCCTTAGTAGGGTGTCTGTGCCGTCATATATCTATTAACCCAATTTCTGCCACTATGGGCCAGATGTATCAAAGGGTTTTACCCATTCTGTATCTATGGGAAATTGTGTTCCTACTATGTCCTGAAATTCTACTAACTTTGCATGTATGCGGCCCAGAAGGTGATTGTCCGCAGTGAGCAGGTGCCCCTCCTCTAACCATGCAATTTCTTTCTCTAATTGTGCTGAGCGTCTGCGTATCGATTTCAGGACCCCTGCTTGCTTAGCTATGGTAACCCCACGTATGTAAACTTTGAATGTTTCCCACATCGTGCACATACTATCAACTGAGCCAATGTTTATTTGAAAAAATTATTGGATGGTCGTGACTAAGTCGTCCCGAAACACTGGGTCCAATAACGAATACGGGGGGAACCTCCATGCAAACGGGGGAATTTTCTTGCAGTCCACCTCTATCTCAAGCGGGACTGGTGAGTGGTCTGAGTATGTACTAGGCGAGGGGTCTTTCACCTGTGTACGATGGACCAAACTCTTAGAGACGAGCCAGAGGTCAGTTTGTGTATGCAAATCGTGTACTGTTGAGTAATGTGTGAACCCTCCCTTAGTAGGGTGTCTGTGCCACCATATATCTATTAACCCAATTTCTGCCACTATGGGCCAGATGTATCAAAGGGTTTTACCCATTCTGTATCTATGGGAAATTGTGTTCATACATATATGGCCTTATCTTATTCACCGCCTTAGCTGCAGAGGCCGGTTTTCAGTGGGCACCCCCTGATCTATCATGTAATGGGTCTAAAGTGCAATTAAAATCTCCACTCCATATCTGCGAATTGCTCCCCCAAGTCGCCACCTTAGCAGCTAGGTCAAAATAAAACTGGGGTTTATCAAAGTTGGGACCATAGAGTCCAATGATGAGAAATGTGAGGTCTCCTCCACTGCAGTGGGCCACAATATATCTGCCTTTGGGATCCATTGCAAGCTCCTGAAGGCAGAAGCCCATGTGGTTGGCTGCCCATATCAATACTCTCCTGGAATGGGACGTGAACCCTGCTGCTAGAAACTGTCCTTGCATCCTCCTGGAAGTAAGCTTTGCGCTATCTGGTGTCAAATCTGTTTCTTGCAGTATAGCCAAATCTACCTTATGCCGCTGAAGATGGGCTACCACCTTCCGTACCCTTCTGGAGTCGTTTAACCCCCTGACGTTCCATAGTACCATCCTTGCAATGCATGCACCCTTACCACTGCCCAGTTCTGAATACGTGTCATGTGATGTACAAGCTGTTATTCTTGCAGTGTTCCATGTGTGAATCTACAATTGCCGTACTAATGAAACAATCCCAACTGTTAACTCCTTGAAGGACCCATACCCCCCACCCACAACAGCCATTTCCCTAATCTGCCCATCTTCTGGTACGTACACCTCCCCCCCACTCTTCCTCTGAACTGATTAACTAGCCCTCGTTGAACTGAGTGTAACACACGCTAGGGTGGACGTTGTCCGGCTGTTTCGTTATCTTACGCATTCAGCCGGCCACTTACCTTGTATAGTTGGCCTATTCTCTTGCTGGAGGATCCCCACCTTCTATGTGTCATACTTAATAGCTCCCTCAGAGACAAATTTTAAATCAAGCATATCCTTTTCTTAGCCAAAATCCAGTGTACAGGCTATACTGTCTAAATCATACTGTTGTATGTCAACCATGCAGTATTGTCAGCCCAGTTAACGCCCCAAGACTCGCAGGCACAGTTCCATGCCCTCTGTCTGTTTGCGCCGCCCTCCGCAGCCGAAAACTGTAGTCCCTAGATATGCTTTTACCCTATGTTCTTATGGGGAGGAGTCAGCTTCTTTCCGCCCCCCCCCCCAACCCCACGGCCACCCGTCGCTTCAGGAATTGGGTGAGCAGTTTATGGTCTGTGAATAGGATTGGCTTGCCATCCACAAACACACATTGGGGGTCATTTTGACCCCGGCGGGCGGCGGTCGCCGCCCGTCTGGAGGGAACCGCCATATGGCCGCTCCGCGGTCGAAAGACCGCGGAGGCCATTCTGGCTTTCCCGCTGGGCTGGCGGGCGACCGCCAGAAGGCCGCCCGCCAGCCCAGCGGGAAACCCCTCCCCACGAGGAAGCCGGCTCCGAATGGAGCCGGCGGAGTGGGCATGTGCGACGGGTGCAGTTTGCACCCGTCGCGTATTTCAGTGTCTGCTAGGCAGACACTGAAATACACAGTGGGGCCCCCTGGGGCCCCGCAGCACCCCCTACCGCCATCCTGTTCCTGGCGGGCGAACCGCCAGGAACAGGATGGCGGTAGGGGGTGTCAGAATCCCCCATGGCGGCGCAGCAAGCTGCGCCGCCATGGGGGATTCCAAGGGCAGCGGTAAACCGGCGGGAGACCGCCGGTTTACCCTTTCTGGCCGCAGCAGAACCGCCGCTGTCAGAATGCCCTTTGGAGCACCGCCGGTCTGTCGGCGGTGCTCCCGTGGCCGGTGACCCTGGCGGTCACCGGCCGCCAGGGTCTGAATCAGGCCCCTTATTTGGCTGGGTAAAGCATGTGGTATTTTAGTTGCAGAGCACTGAGCTGGCGTTTCCCTGGGAAAAATTATCTTTTTGCCTCTTGTACTTGCTGTGTAAAATCAGGGTAGAGCGAGATTGTCACTCCTTCATGTTGGAGTGTTTTTAGTTCTCTTGCTCGTCTCAGAGCTGCGTCAAGGTCCCTGTAGTTCATTAGTTTAGCTCTGATGGGCCGCAGTGGGGCCCCTGGGGGCGGGTGGTCCACCAGGGAGTGGTGTGCTCTCTCCACCACAAACATGTTGGAAAACGTGTCACAGCCCAATACCTGAGTGAGTAGACGTTCAATGTAACCTTCCATGTTGTCAATGTCTGTGGACTCTGCAAGGCCCAAGATGGGTTGTTTCTGCATGATCTAGCCTTTAGATCGTCAACTTTCATCTGTAGGGCCACTAGCGTTTTACTCATATTTGCCTGATTGGAGATCAGTGTTGTGTGGCAATCCTCTATATCCAAAATGCATCTCTCTGACTGATCCAAGCGCTCCGCATGTTTGTCTAATCGTTCAGTCATCCTATCCATCCTGAAGGACAAAGAGTCAATCTTACTGTCTTCAGTTCCGGTTCTCCCTCCTGTGCCATGTCCTCTGCTGCAGGAGGCGGCGCAGCCATTGGTTCCACTACAGTTTTGTTTGCTCTACACTGGTCAAAGTGCTACTTGGGTCACTTTTTATCGCTTTTGCCCATGGCGCACGGCGCGTTGTGTTGCACCCTCGTCGTAGTAATTGCATAGGTGGGTTCCACTGTCACATGGCCTGGCACCCCTATATGCCTGCGCCAATCTTGGGCACTGTTGCTTAGGCCCCTGCGTCCTCTGTTCTTCTCAGCTGTAGCTATGCCATGGGCATTTCCACCGCAGGTGTTTGCTGTGGTGCAAAATGAGGAGCGGCATGCACGTTCTCCTGTCCATCAATGTGCCAGCGGCCATTCCTGCCTACCATGCATCGCCCTCAGTGACCCTCTGCTGCAGTTTATCGTGTTCCAGCTCCACCTTATGGTGCTAGGGTAGTCTTCACCCCGCCTGCCATAGACCTATCACAGCTATGTCTGCATGGCCGACTTGTTTGGCCGTCTCGTTGGCAAGCACACTGTACTTTGCGTGATGGAGGCACCTTAATTGCTCCCAATGGCCTCAGACTCGGCCCCGGCTCACTCCCAGCCACGTGGGCAACTTCCAGGCCTCCGGTGTGGCGCTCGCGCTCCGGGCCTCTGCAGTCACAGGAGCACCCCGGGAGCGCCGCTTCTTTGTTTTCCGGGTTCTCTGTGTGTTATGGCTATCGGGGATGTACAGCTTAGGAATCACGTATCGCTATGGCATCAAGATTATAGAATGGATTTTTTGTGGCTGCGGAGCTCCGCAATAGGCGGCCATCTTGCAGCTGGGGGAAGCTCTGCCTCCCCCTTCTCATTGTTTGCATTCGCCTAAACATAGTTCCTGTCCCTCCAGTGTTGGTTCCAGGGCAGGTTTAAACATGCCATTAAGCCCCTCATTATAACTTTGACAGCAAATGCGCCTACTGCTATGGCGACGGCCGCCAACATACCGCCGCCGTGGCTACCAACCATCCACCAAAATATGACCGGAATATGGCTGGAATTCTGCTAGAAGGCTGGCGGAATTCTGGCTACGGTCATGGCGGCGTACAGCGGCGGACAGCGGTGAGGTGGCGCTGCTGCCAGAAGCAGTGCCACGCCAGTAGAACGCCATGATACGGCCTGGCAGTGTTTTGCTGTCGTACGCTGCTGCTGGCAGCAGCGCCGCCTCCTGCCGGAGGACCCCTACAAGCAGGTAAGTTGGGTTCTCCAACAGGGGAGGTGGTGGGGGGTGTTGTGTGTGTGTGTGGGGGTGTGTGTGACTGTGTTTGTATGCGTGCATGTGGGTGTGAGTGTGTGTAATGCATGTGCGCATGAATAGGTGTGAGTGTACGTGTATGTTGTGTCATGTGATTGCATGTGTGCTAGTATGTATGTTAGTGAGCATTGCTGTGTTTGTGTATGAATGTATGCATGAGTGGGTGAATGTGGGTATGAGTGTGAACGTATGTGAGTGTAGGAGTGTCTATGTCAGGGTGGTCAGGAGGGGCAGGGGGAGGTTGGGGGAGGACTCTGTTGAGGGGGGGCAGGGAGACCCGCTTTCAGTGCCAGGGAAGAAATTCCCTTGCACTGGTAGTGCCTACCGCCATGTTTTTCATGGTGGTACAAAAGCTACGGAAACCATGGCGGTGAATGGGTTCATAATGTCATGGGCAGCCTAGTGACGGCCACCAGGCTGGAGACTATAGTCTCCAGTCCGGCGGTCATTACTGCCATGGCGGTCGGTGTGCTACATTGGTGGTTTGGCTTTAGCCAAACCGCCAATGTCATAATATGGCGGTATGTACTGCCAGCCTGTTGGCGCTACTACCACCACTATTACACCGACCGCTGGGGTCGTAATGACCCCCTAAGTATTTGAGGATGACCCTTCTTCTTCCCTGTCTGCTTCTTGCACCCTCTTTTCCCTGACATCCATTTGACTGTGACAGTAGTTGATTGATGCTGAGTCTGAGAGCAAACAGCTGCTGATTTGATGATTAGGTTTCATCTCCACACCTCAGAATCATTACAGGGCTATTTATTCACCTAGTCACCCATAAAGGCATTTGGCCCAGTGCTTCTAGAAAAAACAGTGGCACAAGAGTGCTTTTAATTTTGCTTTTAATTTTGCACCTCAGTGTTTATAATGTTCATAGAAGCGACACACTTCAGTTTGCCTGCACAGAAACATTCAAACTGCATTTTGTGTTGGTGAGCAGTTTCATGAGTGCAGTGCACAATTATTTGCATGATGTCCTACCAGTTGTAACACATCATTTTGAATGCAAATAAGGATATTCTAACGGCTAAGTAGCGTGTACAATATGTGTTACTAGTGCAAAATGAAGATGCTAAGCGGTGTGCTCTCTGGACTAATATTGGCTGTGGCGGAAATCCGGCTGTGGCCATGGCGGCGGATGGCGGTAAGGTAGCGCTGCTGCCACCAGCAGCGCCATGCCAGTAGACCACCGGCGGCCATATTATGACCCATAATACGGCCTGGCGGTGTTCTCTGGCGGACGCTGCTGGTGGCAGCAGCGCCCTGTCCCGTCTCCTGCCAGAGGAACCCCTGACTACAGGTAAGTCGGGTCTCCGACAGGGGGGGTGGGACGGGGGTGTTTTGTGTGTGTGTGTGTGTATGTTTGTGCATTCGTGGATGCAGGTGTGTGTTTCGTGCTGGATGCAAGTGTGCATGTATGAAGATGTGAGTGTGTGAGTGTTGTGTTTTGTGTCTGCGTGTATGTTTGAAAGTGTGTGCGGGTGTGTGTGAGTGGATGTCTGCATGCGTGGATGTTTTTCGGAAAGTGTGTATGTGTGTGTGTTTGTGAAGGGGGCGTGAATGTAGGGTGGGGGGCTTTGGAGAGGCAGTGGGGAGGGGGATAACTGGAGAGGGAGGGGAGTGGGGGGGTAACTGGAGAGGGAGGGGGGAGGAGTAAGGCGGTAAGGAAGCCATGAAAACCATGGCGGTAGGCGGGGTCACAATCCTGTGGGCGGAACAGTGACAGCCGCCGGGCTGGAAATAGATATCTCCAGCCCGGCAGCTGTCACCGTCATGGCGGTCGGAGTGGTACATTGGGCCAACCCGCCAATGTTATAATATGGTGGTAAGTACCGCCAGCCTGTTGGCGGGATTTAATGCCATATTACCACCGACCGCCGGGATCATTATGATCCCCATAGTGTGCACAGAGTCCAGGGGTTCCCAAGAGGCTTAACAGAGGCTAAAGTAGATAATGCCAATGCTCTCTTATGTGGTAGTGGTTGAGCAGTTAGGCTTATTAGAGAGTAGTGCAAAGCATTTGTTGTACACACACAGTTAATAAATGAGGCATTCACTCGATGAATAACTCCAGACCAATTGTTTTTAAATAGTAAAAATATATTTTGTTACTTTTTTCTAAAACCAAAAGGATCTTGTTGCAGGTAAGTACATTAGCAAGTAAGTATCAAGCATGTGTATCAACAGCACTTTCTTTAGATTTGGCAAATAAAACGTTTTTTAGGCAAGTAAAACTTTTTATTTTTAAAAGTTGACAGTGCAATTTTCAGAACAGTCCTTGGGGAGAAAGTGTTAGTGCAGTTGTGCGGTAAGTACTCAACTGACAGCTTCCGTCTCCAGGGGTTAGGATGACCAGTCCACTGGTCGGAGTTCAGGGTGACTCCAAACTTACACCACCAGCAACATGGGGCAAGCCGGGTGCAGAGATCAAAGTTGTAGATAAATATATAATGGTATCAAATGGAGAATGGGGGCCCTCGAACACAGATCTGCTTGTAGGTAAGTGCCCGCGACTTTGGAGGGCAGACCTGGGGCGATTAGCTGCACAATGGGGAGGCCACAGGTCAGCACCAAACACACATCCTCAACAGCACAGGGGTGGCTCCCAATGCTTTTCAATAGGGGGACCCCTGGAGTCACAAAAATGCTGGAGGCTGGGTCCAAGGGGTCGGTTCTCGGAAACCACACGCTGGACAAGGAGGAGGACCATCTGCTGAAGGTTGCTGGACCAGTGGTCAGATTTCTCAAGGTCAGGGGGCTGTGGGTGCAGTGGTACAATTAGGCGTCGGGAATCTTCTTCCGGTTCTCTCGCGGTCAGGGGGGTCCTCCAAATTCAGACTGCAGGCATCATCGTGTTGGCCAGGAGGGGTCAACCCAGGGTGAACGCAAGGTCAGAATTGCCTGGGGACGTGCTCTGGACTGGTGGGCCAAATGGACATAGGCTGTGGGCGTCAGGTGTAGAGTGTGCAGTCGTGGATCTGAGGCAGTTCTGGAGTCCTTCTTGGTGTTTCTTGTGGACAGGGCCGCCGTACTCTGAAGATCTTGGTCCTCCGGTGGGCAAGCAGTCTTCTGGGGATTTGGGGAGATTGCTGGCCCTGCAGGGTGCATCGCCTTTTGGTAGCAGGGCTTCTGAATTTGCAGACAGGCCGATAGGGCTACGACCAAGCCTGTTGGTGTCTGGAGTCTTCTCTGCTGGGGTTGGCTTAGCAGTAGTTCTTCTTGGTAAGGTTGCCAGGAATCTGGTGAGCTAGATTCAGTGGAGCCCTTAAATCCTAGATTTAGGGGCATTACAGGGATTAGAGAGCAGTAGCCAATGGCTACTGTCCCTGGGGGTGGCTACACCCTTCCAGTGCCCACTACCTTTGGGGAGGTGGGCACACTCCTAACCCTATTGGTCCCTGTCCTCCAAACTAAGATGCAGGATTCTGCAGGGAGGGGGTCACTTCAGCTCTGGCCACCTTAGGAGTGGTCCTAGGTGGGGTGGTCACTCCCCCAGTTTTACCGAATTTTTTCTCCGGGCTTGCCACCAAAAGTGGGGCTACATCCCCGGGGCGGGCATCTCCACTAGCTTGAGTGCCCTGGGGCACTGTAACAGGAGGCCTGAGCCTTTGAGGCTCACCGCCAAGTGTTACAGTTCCTGCAGAGAAGAGGTGTGAAGCACCTCCATCCAGAGCAGGCTTTGTTTCTGGCCTCAGAGAGCCCAATTATTCTCACCCCATGAGGTCAGAAACATGTCTTATAGTGGCAGGCTGGCATAGACTGGTCAGCCTTACACTAAAGGGTTAGTCGAAATACAGGGGGCATATTCAAGATACCCTCTGGCATCAGTGTGGGTTTATTCTGCTGAGAAGTTTGATACCAAACTTCCCAGCCTTTAGTGAAGCCGTCATGGAGATGTGGAGTTTGTGATGACAAACTCCCAGCCCTTGTACTTAATATGGCTACACTGCACTTACAGTGTCTAAGAATAGACCTCGACACTGTAGGGGCATTTTGTTGATGCAGCTATTCCCTCACTTGTGGTATAGTGCACCCTGATTTAGGGCTATAAGGCCTGCTACAGGGTTGACTTACCTATGCCACAGGCAGTGGTTGGTGGGCATGGCACCCTGAGAGGGATGCCATGCCGACTTTACCTTTTTCTCCCCACCAGCACACACACGCTTCAATGGCAGTGTGCATGTGTTTGGTGAGAGGTGCCTTAGGGTGGTACAATACATGCTGAAGCTCTTTGGGACCCTCCGTGGTCACTGGGCCCTTGGTACCACTGGTACCTTTTTCAAGCCTGGGGTGTGCCAATTGTGGAAACAATGGCACAGTTTTAGGGTAAGAACACTGGTGGTGGTGCCTGGTTAGCAGGATCCTACACACTCTCAGTCAAGACGGCAACAATATCAGGGAAAAAGTGGGGGGGAGGATAACCATGCCAAAAGGGGCACTTTCCTACACTGTCTATGTGTGACTAGCTGAAACATATTTGTGATGCCATTATACCACATTTATTTCATATAGGTAGTGCTATCACCACCATTATGAGATGCTTGAATTTTTTGCTAAAAAAAAAACAGAATTCAAATAGCATAATTATTCCAAAGCTCTAGAGTATGATTGTCTTTTACTTATTTTTTAATTAATGTACTTATTTATTTTCAGTTGCGTAGACAAACAATTCTGTATAGATCATATAGGTACATCCTCGCTCACATTACATTTGGTAAACACATACAATATATAGAGATAACATGCACTTTGTAGGCTAAGCAAGGAGAAATATTGAGGTAAAGGCCTGAGGATTGTGATAGTGAAAGAGGTAACTCATAGATAAGCAGTTCATCAAGTATTCTGACATGGGGTTGAAAATTAGTATGAAACATTTACATTAGGCAGCGGTATCATCAATGGCATCAGAGTCTATGTTTCAAAGATAGGCTCGAAGGGGCTGTCAAATATGTTTGGATCTAGAGGTTGGTGGTTGCAATGAGGCCTAGAGTTTACTGGTAGTATTGCAGGATGTCATATCTTTCAGCCAGTCATTCATGGTGGGGACTCTGCTGCTGCCACATTAATGGACTATTCGTTACTTAGCCAGCAGCAATGATATGGCAGTGAACAGTCTCAGTCCTGGACTCAATGGCTTGACAAGAGTGCCAATAGCAGATCTGAGTCGACAGCGTGTTCCATCATGGTTGGTATAAAGGCAAAAACAACCCCCCAGAATGTATGGATAACAGTACAATTCCATGCCAGTTGCACAAAATCAGCTTTGTCAGCCGCACATTTGCGGCATCAATGTGACTGTAACAAATCTAACTGTGCCAGAGCCTTTGACGTGGTGTATATACTCAGTGCAGGTATTTGTAATGGAGTAGTTAGTGCCTGTTGTTGGTGGAAACCAGTTTTGTTTGTCTGCAACAATATCACCAGGTTTGTCTGGTATGGGATGTCCTAAGTCACTTTTTCATGTAGCTTGAGATTTGATTGTCCATGCTGGCTTTAATGCCAGGCAAGATTGATGTAGGTCGGAGACTAATCTGTTCCTGCCCGCGGTTAATATAACTGAAGTTAGGGGGTAAATTCAGCTGGTTCTTCAGGGTATTTGGGCACATTTGTTACATAGTGTACTGAGTAGGTGGAGAAGAGCAAAGACGTCCATATGTGTAGACCCTTCTGTGGCCATAAATGCGGTGTTCACATCCACTTAGCTGTTTGTGAAGGGATCTTCCACTATGTGCTGCTGATTATCTACCAGAGTAAGCTGTACAAGCATCTCCTGGGTCAGTGGTAGCCATGTATTGTTGATGAGAGGTATGTCTGGGGAGTATAATAAGCCACTGCCCAGGTATCTCCAGAGTTTGGACCAAGCCCAGCAGGTCGTAGATAGTTTGTATATCTGAAGGCTTGTGTGAGAGTCCTAGGGGTAGGATCGAGGATAGGGGGAGCTGTTCTACCTGGTCTTGTTCTGGTTTCAAGTAGGGGAGACTGGTGTCTTGGGGATACCAGTAATAAGAGAAATGACATTGCGCCACTAAATAATACAAATGAAAATCTGGGATACCTAAACCACCTCTGTCAAATGGGAGGGTCAGCGCCTCCCATTTAATTCTGGGACATCACCCACCCATATGAGACGTGCAGGGTGGTGAAAAAGATATTGGTCAGTGCAATCGGTATGTTTAAAAATAGGTATAAGAAGTGTGCGAGTACTACTATCTTGATTTTGGCAATATGCCCTGCGATGGACAATGGGAGTTTGATCCATCTGTCTATCTGGGAAGTGAGTTTATCGATGGCAGCGCCATAGTTCTGACGTTCTGTCTATGAAGGACAATACTTAGGTACGTGGGGGATTCCGCATACCAGTAGAGGAGGTACTCCACATCACAGAGGACAGTAGCCTCTGTGAACGGGAAAAGTTTGGATTTGCTCCACTTTATAGAAAGGCCAGAGAGGTGTCCATAGCGGATTATTTCTCGTATGATGGGGGAAGGTGTGTGGGAGGGTCTCAGACAAATAGTAAGATGTAATCAGCATACACAGATGCCAGGAGTGACCCCTTACGAAATTGTAGTCCTTTATGTAGGTGGTGTTCTTGTAAATTCCGGATCAATCCATCCATGGCAGTAACAAAAAGCAAGGGAGAAAGGAGGTATCCTTGACGAGTGCCCCTGGTCACCGGCAAGACATCCGTGAGCAAATCGTTCACTCTCAGCCGGGCCAGCATATGGTAACATAATGAGGTCACGGAAGTGTCGGGGCATTCCCACTTTGGCCAGGTTCACCCACAGGAATTGCCATTCCAACAAATCGAATGCTTTCTTGGCATCCAGGAGGGTGACCATAGCTGGGAAAGTAAGGGAAATTTGATTGAGGTCTGCAAATATGGTGCAAAAGTTGGCAGTGAAGCGGTGTGGCACAAAACCCATCTGGACAGGGAGACTATTTGCTGCATGAATAGGGCAAGGCATGTCACAGTAACCTTTGCCAATATTTTGTTATCATAGTTGAGGAGAGATAATAGCCTGTACGAGGTGCATAGGTGAGGCGGCTTGCAGGTTTTAGGAAGAGGGTAATGATGATTTCTTTTAGTGTGGGGGGGGGAATGCCCTCCTCAAGAGCTTCAGCATGTACCTCCAACATGTTTGTAGGCATTGTAAAAGTTGCCTGTGAGTCCATCTAGGCTGGGGTCTTGGATCCACCTAGGGCATCAATTGCATGTGCAATCTCCTCACATGTGATGGGGACCTCTAAGAACTGCTGCTGTCCTTTGTTAACAACACCATTGCCATCTCAGCTAAGTATGTGATGGTCACCTCTGTGGCATCTGTTGCGTGTGTTATATATAGTTGCTGATAATAGGCTAGGAGCATTTTGGCTATATTGGTATTGTCTACAACTGTTGTGCCCTAATCCATGAGGAGGTCTGTTATGTAGGTGTTCTGGTAGTTAAGACGCAAGAGTTGCGCTAGCATGTGGCCTGGTTTTCCTCCCTCCTCATATTGCCGAGGATGTGCATATTTACCCAGGTAGGCCAGTTTCTGTTCAACCAGGTATCAAAATTCCTGCAATAGAATTGTTCGCCTATGTAATTGGGTGTTTTTTATGTACCATCTAGTGTGGCTAGATCACTGGCCTGTAGTTCCCTCTCTACCTAGCACATGTCACACAGGGGACCCCTACATGTTTGGAGATACAAACTCCACGAATATAAGCATTAAAAGCCTCCCATAATGTGGCATTCTCGGTGATGGAGCCAGAGTTTAGTTCGAAATTCGAAGTATCCATTTAAGGCATCCTGGAGTTCAGATTTGAATATGGCATCATGTACTGCATTTTCAGGGAACCGCCAATGCCAGCGTGCGTGGTCTGGGTATGGGGCATTTAGTGTGGTTCTAACGGGGCGTAGTATGAAAGAGTGGGAGGCATATGTGCCACATATACTAGCCAAACGAGGCCGCCCATGGAATATGAACCAGTAATCTTTTCGGGCCCATGTGTCATGTGGGGCCAAATAGGACGTGAAGTCCTTGGAATGGGGATAGCAGGTACACCAGGCATCTGTGAATTGACAGAAATTGATAATGTCATGGAGAGCGCGTAGGGAGCATGGTTTGACGATAGTGCTTAAATCAGCAGAGTCCGTAGATGGATAATAGGCCATGCTAAAATCATCCTCCATCAGAATCAAGCCCGCCTGTGTGCGTCCTATCAGTGCGGAGATGGACTGATAACATTCAGGGGAATCGGTGTTAGGTGCATAAACAGTGACAGGTAACAGTGTTTTGCTGGCTAGAGTGCTGGAAACTAACACATACCTTCCATCATTGTCAGTGATTTGATCATGACATATAAATAGGATACTTTTCTGGATTAAGATACAGACCCCTCGTGAGTATGAGATATAATATGCAAAGAAACAGCTGGTACCCGAAGTACATGCAAATGTGCAGTTATCGTGGGGGGAGAGTTGGGTTTCTGGAGAAACGCTAGTTTGATGCTGTGTCTGTTCAAATAGGAGATAATCTATTTCCCTTTCCTGGGAATGTTAAGGCCTCTAATTTTACATGCTATGCATGTCAGGTCCACACCCTGGGTGTCTTTAAAGTGGGGGCCAATAAGTTGCAGTGAAGCACGTTATTATGTATATAGCAAGTTTGTGTGTCATTGTAATGTAGTGTACTAGAGCAACATACAAACAAAAACTTAATAGTTCAACAGTAACCCCTTCCCCACACCAGTACTAGCAACAACTGCAAATTCCAAACAATCATACAGATAATATAAAATCAAACATTACAGTGTACCTTGGAGGGGTGGCAACGCTTTTGGGGTGATGCCCTACTGTAGCCTGGTTATGAACGTTGGAGGTGGCGGTTCGTGGTCATTGTCCAGTTGTACTGGTTATATCTGGGTGGGCTGGAGTCCACAGGTACGTTGAGGAATTAGGGTTATCTCTAATACCAGTTAATGTAGGATCATTTAAACTTACGGTTTTCCAGCTTAATCAGGTGGGTCATGATGGGCTTCAACAGAGGGCACAGTGGGCAAGCGATTGGGTGCCATGTGGCGGAAGGAGCTGTCTCCCCTGCCATGCTGTTTGCAAAATTGGGCCACACCCCAGGAGTGTTAAATATCTGTGGTCAACCATTGACCTCTACATGGAGGTGCGCCGGGTAGAGCATATTCTATCTGAGAACTTGTTTCCCAATGATGTTTTTGACAAAAGAAAATTTGGACCAAGCCTCCTGGACCTCAAGCATAAAGTCAGGAAATAGAGACAATGTTGAGCCCTGATATTGGAGGGGGCCACGATCCCAGGCCAGGTGTAGCGTATTGTCCTTGTCTCTGTATTTGAGAAGACTCACTATAATCAGGCATGGTGGGGCCCAGGCAGAGGGTGTGGGCCCAGAGATCTATGATCTCGCTCCACCACAAAAGTGTCAGTAAAGTTTTGTCGGCTATAGACCTCGATGAACAGTTTCTCAACAAAGATGCCCGAGTGTCCAAGGTTTGTGGATTGGGCCACTCCTGTGGTCTGCAGGTTATTGTGCATAGAGCACGCCTCTACGTCTTCCATTTTTGTCTATTACTGATTTGGGCAAGTGTTGTACTTTGTTGAGGTGCTTCACAACATTGGAAGCATCATCTTGCATTTTAGAGATTCTGGTGGTCATTACAACCCTGGCGGACAGTGTTAAAGGTGCGGTAATACCGCAAACAAGCCGGCGGAGAAAAAAAGGGAATTATGACCCTGGCGGAAACTGCCAAAAAAGACAGCCACTTTAACACACCGCCCGCCACGGCGGTACAGACAAGCAGCGCGGCGGTCACCGCCAACAGGCAGGCAGAAGACAATGTACCGCCCATAGTATCACAACCCGCCAATCCGCCACCTTTTCCAGGGCGGATTCACCGTTGATAAAAACACGGCGGAAACAGTTGCTGCAATGGGAAAACGCTCACCTGAACACATCCCACGAGGAACAAGGACTCCATGGAGCCCGAATTACACATTCTACCGGCCCTTGTCTTCCTACTCATCTACGAAGAACAACAGCGGCGCGGCCGCAGACAACGGTGAGTACTGCACCTACAACATGGGGGAGGCAAAAGTTAGGGGGACACCCACGAAACACCCCCACCCTCGCATATTAGAACATACACACAAATGCATCCATAAAAATCACAGTAACAACCCACAATCCCCCCGGAAGAATGCAAAGACAAAGGAAAATCAGTTCAAACATTGTAATGTAGCAATATACATGTCTTGCAAAAATATACAGCTATATACGGAAATCAGGCAGAAATATATACATTATGAGAAGTAGTGCAGATATGCACATAGCAATGTCCGTGCACCACTAGTCCAAAAATGCATGGGCGAGGCCCACAAAAGATACCCGACCACAATCGGAGAGAACACTGCCGGGGCATCAAATAGAAATACTACAGGCACCTCAGGGGGAAGGGAAGTGGGGGCAACTCAGCCAGATGACTGCAAAGCCAGATCCACGACGGGGCTCCATGCCCACTGTGCCATCCTGGGGAGTGCAAAGCCACAGTCTCTCAAGTCTTTACAGTGGGTGGCTTGCCCACTGTGCCATCCTGGGGAGTGCAAAGCCACAGTCTCTCAAGTCTCTACAGTGGGTGGCTTGCCCGCTGTGCCATCCTGGGGAGTGCAAAGCCACAATTTCGCAAGTAGATTACATCCGCCAGTGGCTCGTGAGGGGGACTGGTGCCCAGACTGGATTAGTCTCCCCGTGAAAGTTCCTGTCCCGTCACTGTCCCAGCTGCACATGGGATAAGGATGCTTGATGTGGCGGTCTTTTCATTCTTACCCGGTGCATGCCCTGTTCAGCGGTGCTGTGCCATGGCGGTCTCAGGCCTGTTCAGCGGTCTTCACCATGGCGGTCTTTGCCCTGTTCAGCGGTGCTTTGCCATGGCGGTGCTTGCCCTGTTCAGCGGTGCTTTGCCATGGTGGTTCTGGACTGTTCAGCGGTGCTTTGCCATGGCGGTGTTTGCCCTGTTCAGCAGTGCTTTGCCATGGCGGTGCTTGCCCTGTTCAGCGGTGCTTTGCCATGGCGGTGCTTGCCCTGTTCAGCGGTGCTTTGCCATGGTGGTTCTGGACTGTTCAGCGGTGCTTTGCCATGGCGGTGTTTGCCCTGTTCAGCAGTGCTTTGCCATGGCGGTGCTTGCCCTGTTCAGCGGTGCTTTGCTATGGCGGTGCTTGCCCTGTTCAGCGGTGCTTTGCCATGGCGGTTCTGGAACGGACATTGGTGTGTGGCATGACGTTCCCTAGACTGGGCATTGGTGTGTGGCATGACGTTCCCTCATAGTCCACCTGGGCTGTGGCAGCCGGGGCCCTTCTGGGCACTGACTCCGGCGGTGGTCTCCTGACCAGTGACGATACTTGGGCCCTCCTGGGCTATGACTCCGGCGGTGGTCTCCTGACCAGTGACGATACTTGGGCCCTCCTGGGCTATGACTGCGGTGGCGGTGGTCTCCTGACCAGTGACGATACTTGGGCCCTCCTGGGCTATGACTCCGGCGGTGGTCTCCTGACCAGTGACGACAGTGCTGGTGGTGGCGTCTCGACCGCCGGGAATGATGCCGCCCTTCTCCTCCGTAATACTCACAACAGGCTGGGCAGACTTCCTCTGGCCCTTCCCCACCTTTGGTGGAGTCACAGCTGACTCTCCAATCCCCTTGGAACCCATGTGAGTTGTTTTCCCACCAGGAGTCTTCACACGGTCCCGTCGTCCACTCTCCAATTTCAGAGGCTTTAAAGGGGGTGGGCTGCCAGTGCCTTGGCTCCAGGTCACACTGCCTGCCCTGGTGGCCGGTGCACTCCACATACCTTGAACAGGCACCACTGGTATTGGAGGCTTTTTGGCTGAGGCGCTACGACGGGACTGATGAATTGGAGGGAGGGGGCAAAAAGGTCAACTTTACAGAGGGACAGTTTCTGACGAACACTGGGATCGGTAGCTGGAGGGGGTCTGGGACTGGAGGAAGAGGAGGTGGTTGTAGGAGGTGTCACTTTAGGTGTTTTGGGTGCAGGTGCAGGTACTGGAGGCTGTCGTGAGGTGGATGGATGTTGGGTGTGTGGTTGCCGGCGTTTGTGTACTTTGGGAGGGGGTGTCACAGACACACTGGGAGAGGACACAGGGGACGTGTAAATGGCAGTGGAGGTGTTGAGTGCAGGTGAGCGGCTTGTGGTGCTGGGTGTCCTGGTGCGATTCATGGTGCCTGTAGATGTGGTGCATGCAGGTGTGTGTGTAGACGAGACTGGGAGGGAGGAGGGAGAAGAGGAGGAGGGGGACACAGTGGAGGCAGTGGATGTTGCAGTCTTTGCATGCGGGTGAGGCTTGCGTGAGTGCCTGTGGGTTGTGTGGTGCTTATGTTTGCCTGAGCTACTTTTATCTGTTGAGGTGTGTGCATGCTGGTCTGATGGTGTGCTTGGGATAGGCTGGGGTACAGGGGACTGGGTCTGGGTGGAGGAAGTTGGAGGGGGGAGGCTAGACACAGGGACAATGGCTGCCATCAGTGCTGAGGCCAGAGATTGCAGGGTTCGCTGAAGGACACCCTGACCAGAATGAATGCCCTCCAGGAATGCATTACCGTGTTGCAGCTCTCGTTCTACACCCTGGATGGCATTCACAATGGTAGACTGCCTAACAGTGAGTGACCTGAGGAGGTCAATGGCCTCCTCACTGAGGGCAGCAGGGGTGACTGGGGCAGGGCCTGAGGTGCCTGGGGCGAAGGTGATGCCCACCCTCCTGGGTGAGCGGGCACGGGGCGAAGGCTGAGGGGCTGCTGGGAGGGCGGTGCTGGTAGGGGAGTTGGCGGCTGTACCTGTAGAAGTGGTGCGCACAGATGGTGCCGCCACCACAAGGGAGCCCCCATCGGCGGGCGAGTCAGTGTCGCTGGTTGGTGATCCGGTGGCCGACGTGAAGCTCCCCTCGCCCTCTGTCCCACTGGTGCATTCAGAGTCCGTGGTGTGGCCCTCCATGGCCACGTGGGATGCAGCTCCCTCGTGCTCTGGTGCCACTGTACCTCCGCCTGATGATGCTGATGTACAAAAGAACAGGGAGAGCAAAAAACAGCGGGGGGAGACAGAAGAAGAACAGGTTGAGTGCATGGCATACCGCTACCGTTGGCGGACAAGACAGACACAGCAGCCCCCTGCATTCCGCCGTGCTCCTGCCCTCTGCATATGCAATTTCTGGGATATGGCCTACATGGCTATGGTGGACATCTGCACACATGGATTCCACAGGGGCAACTATACCTCGACTTGGCACTCTACTGAGGTGGGGTAGAGTGCCACATGGGCTGCATCACAGAGGGGCCTAGTCTTCGTGTTTCTGGCTGGCCTAGGTACACCCACAGGCCTCCTCCCCCACCCAGACCCCTCTACTGCGCGCAAAGTCCGCAGAATGAGGTTGTACTCATCCCCTTATGTCTGCTGTGATACCCTCAAGCGCCCATCCAACTCCGGGTAGGCCACCGCCAGGATCCGGAACATCAGGGTGGTCATGGTGCGACGGGCACCCCTCCCACGTTGGGAGGCCATCCCCAGCTGAGCCTCCGCCGTCTTCTTGCTGCAGCGGCGAATGTCCTCCCATCTTTTCCGGCAGTGGGTGCCCCGTCTCTGGTGGGCACCCAAGGTCCGGACCTCCTTGGCGATGGCACGCCAAATGTCCCTCTTCTGGTGGGTGCTGACCTACATGACATGTATAAGGCAAGAGGAACAGTCATTACCAACTGCACCATCGATGTGAGTGGCCCCCTCCCTACTCTGGCCATGTGGCCCATTCATTTACATGCATTAATGTTCTATGAACTCTGCCCCCTTCCCTCTTACAACCAGCCCTCTCCACCCAGGCCTAGCCCATACAACGTGCTCCCTGTGTACTAACCTGTTGGTCTGGAGGAACGTAGAGTAGCGTGTACTGGGGGAGGACCCCGTCTACCAGTTTCTCCAACTCCTGAGCAGTGAAGGCAGGGGCCCTTTCCCCAGACGCAGCAGCCATCGTCGCTTCCAGACCGAGGTCACAGCAGCACTTGCAGTGTAGGTCCTCTCCTGTCTAAGGTCAGGTATCTAGTGATTGAACAGATAGAAAATGGCGGTGACGTCTGCAACGGTGACGTCCGCGGCGGTGCGCATCATCACCGCCGGTGCACCTGTTCATTGGCTCCTGGGACCCATAGGGTCCAATGTTAACCAATGCAGCATTGCGCCGCGGTCTACGACCGCCTACCGCGACGGTGTGCAACGCCAGCGCTGTTACCCCACAATCCCATTGTCCCAGTTTAGAGGTCAGGCAGCCGCCATTTCAGGGGCACACATGGCTTCATTTACCTCTGTGTCACACATAGCTAGGCCTACACTCAACACACATACAGGAAGGGTTTTGTGATCGGTGTAGTCTTCTGTGTAACTGTGGGTACATACCTGGAGGAAAATTGACTGATTCTTCGCTGTTGTCCTTCGTAGGCGCCGTCAGCTGGGACATGTGAGAAGATGGCGGAATCCTCCGGTGTACCGACCGCTGGTGGACCTGTTGACAATGGAAGAGCGACATGTAATCGTCACCTACAGGTTTGACCGTGCCACAATCCATGAACTATGTACCCAGTTGGAGCCAGACCTGATGTTACCAATCCGCCATCCCACTGGAATCCCCCCTGACGCGCAGGTGCTGACAGTGCTCCATTTCCTTGCAAGTGGGTCATTTCAGACAACAGTGGCCATGGCATCAGGGATGTCCCAGCCTATGTTTTCCAACGTTTTGTCAAGAGTGTTGTCTGCCCTGCTGAAACACGTAAGGAGATACATCATTTTCCCTGAGGTGGAAGATTTGCCTACAGTTAAAGGTGACTTCTATGCCCTTGGACATATCCCCAACGTCATAGGTGCCATTGATGGGACCCATGTAGCTCTGGTCCCCCCAACAGGAGTGAACAGGTGTACAGAAACAGGAAGAGTTATCATTCCATGAATGTTCAGATGGTCTGTTTGGCAGACCAGTACATCTCCCAGGTTAATGCTATGTTCCCTGGCTCAGTGCATGACGCCTACATCCTGCGGAATAGCAGCATCCCTGATATGATGGCTCAACTCCAGAGGCACCGTGTATGGCTATTGGGGGACTCTGGTTACCCCAACCTGTCCTGGCTATTGACCCCAGTGAGGAATCCCAGGACCAGGGCAGAGGAACGGTACAATGAGGCCCATGGGCCCACGCACCTTCGGCCTCCTTAAGGCCAGGTTCAGGTGCCTCCATATGACAGGTGGTTCCCTATTCTACTCACCGAAGAAGGTGTGCCAGATCATCAACGCCTGCTCAATGCTACACAATCTTGCATTGCAACGCCAGGTGCCTTTTCTGCAGGAGGATGGTCCAGATGACGGTGGTGTGGCAGCTGTGGAGCCTGTGGACAGTGATGAGGAGGAAGCTGAGGAAGATGGCAACGACAACAGGGAGTCAGTCATACAGCAATATTTCCAGTGAGACACAGGTGAGAACATTTTCATTATTACCATTACATTAACTTTCACACGTCTACCTCTATCCTGTCTGTCATTTCATACCAGTATTTGGTCACTGAGTTGTACCTTTCCATTACGGTTTCACAGGTGTGGTTACCAACGTGTGTCATCTGCTTGCATCCTTCAAGGACTTGTGATGTGTGACATAGGTATGTTGGCTTTACAATGGGAAACGCATTATGACACTGTCATTGATAATACATATTTACAAAATCACAGACTGACTCCAGATTGTTTTGTGGTTCAAGGGTGTTTATTGAAGTGCTCAGAAATGGGAGGGGGTTGTAAAATGAGGATGGGTGATGGTGGAGGAATGTCCATGGCAGAGTCCAGTCTATTAGTCTCACAGGTGCACTGCCCATATGGGCGTAGGAAGTGGAGCTGGGGCAGTTCAAGGATAGACAGGGTAACAAAGTGGGTCAGTGGGGGGACAATCAGGGTGGTCTCATTTCCTGGCGGGGGTCTTGCCATCTTGCTCTGTCCTGTTCCTGGCTCTCAGGGACCGCTTGCGTGGTGGTTGTCCGTCTGCAGGGGGTGGGGTGCTGGTGTGGCGGTCCTGTGGCGGGGCGTCCTGTCCACTAGCGCCGGCAGAGGTGGTGGCCAGTTCATAGTCCTGGCTAGTGTCAGGGGCCCCTTGGAGTGCCACGGTGTCCCTCAGGGTCTGCTGTATGTCCTTCAGCACCCCTACGATGGTGCCCAGGGCGGAGCTGATGGTCCTGAGCTCCTCCCTGAACCCCAAATACTGGTCCTCCTGCAGGCACTGGGTATCCTGAAACTTGACCAGGACCGTCGCCATTGTCTCCTGGGAGTGGTGGTATGCTGCCATGATGGAGGTGAGGGCCTCGTGGAGAGTGGGTTCCCTTGGCCTGTCCGCCACCTGTCGCACAGCAGCCCTCCCAGTTCCCCGGTGTTCCTGTGCCTCCGTCCCCTGGACCGTGTGCCCACTACCACTGCCCCCAGGTCCCTGTTGTTGTTGGGGTGATGGGTTACCCTGGGTTCCCTGTAGTGGTGGACACACCGCTGATTGACCTGTCCTGGGTACGGAGGTTTGGGCCCACTGGGTGGGTGCTGTGCTGGTGTTACCAGCGGGTGGAAGGTCAGTGTTGGGCTGTGCCTGTGCAAGGGGAACCGACTGTCCTGAGGTCCACGATGGTCCGGGCTGGTCATCAGGATCCAGTAGGGCAGAGCTGCTATCGTCACTGTGGGCCTCTTCTGGGGGTGGAGTGGTGTTGTCTGGACCCTCTGGTGTGGTGACGGTCCTTCGGGTTCCTGCAGGGGCATAAGAGCATGATTAATGCATTTGTGTGTGTGATGGTGTGCAATGGGTGGGTGTCTGTGTACCCCAGTGCAGGCATTCCTGTGTGGGGGCTTGTGTGATGATGGTTAGGGGGTTGTTCTGGGTATGTGCAGTGGGCATGCTTTAGTGAGGAGTGTCCATGCTTAGTTGTGTCATGCAGGGCTTGGTGTTGGGATGGGTGGTTTGTGTTATTAGTACATTAGTGAGGATTTGGGGTGATAGGGGAGGGGATGAGGGTGGGGGTGTGTGATAGCATGCAGGTAGGGTGGGGGATATGATAGTTAAGATTTGACTTACCAGTGTCCCATCCTCCACCGACTCCTCCGAGGCCCTCAGGATGCATAATAGTCAAGACCTGCTCCTCCCATGTTGTTAGTTGTGGGGGAGGAGGTGGGGGTCCGCCGCCAGTCAGCTGAACCGCGATGTTGGGCCTGGAGACCGTTGAACGCACCTTCCCCCGTAGGTCGTTCCACCTCTTCCTGATGTCCTCCCTATTTCTTGGGTGCTGTCCCACAGCGTTGACCCTGTCCACGATTCTGCGCCATAGCTCCATCTTCCTGGCTATGGATGTGTGCTGCACCTGTGAGCCAAATAGCTGTGGCTCTACCCGTAGGATTTCCTCTACCATGACCCTGAGCTCCTCCTCGGAGAAGCGGGGGTGTCTTTGGTGTGACATGGGGTGGTGTGTGTGATGTGTGGGCGGTGTGAGTGTTGATGTGTGTGGTGATGTGTGGTGTTTTGTGCGTGGATGTTGTGTGGGTGATGGTGTTGTGTGCCTCTGTATGGTGGTGTTGTCTTGGCTGTGCTGTCTCTCTGGCCTTTGTCCGTGAATTGTGGTCGTAGGGGTTTGTGGGTGATGTGTGTGTGTGTTTTATATTGTGTTGGGTGTGTGGGAGTGGTGTTTGTATGTGTATCAGGTGTGTGTATTTTGAATTGTCCAATGTGGCGGTGTTTTGGAGATGTGTGTGTATTTTGAGCGCGGTGGTGTATACCGCCAATGGAATACCGCGGTTGAATGACCGCCGCGTGGATTCGTGGGTCGTAATAGCATGGGCGTGTTTCTGTTGGCGTGGAGGTGGAGGTTTTGTTTTCGCCACTTTAACACTGACCTTTGGTGTGGCGGAGTTGTGTGGGGGTCTGTATTTCGGCGGATTCCGAGATGTGTGTCATAATAGCTGTGGCGGACTACCGCGGCGGCGGTGTATTGGCAGTCTTCTGCACGGCGGTAGGCGCCTTTTACCGCCAATGTTGTAATGACCCCCTCTGTGTTCCACCCTATCTAGGCAAGCTGTGTGGCGGACCAAGAGTTCACCCATGTGTTCCAGGAGGCTGTCGAGAGTGTCAAAACAGATGTCAATCGCTCTAAAACCAGCGTGTAGCTCAGTCATGATGTCGGACACTTCGTCCAAAGATAGACTGGGAGAGTCATTATGGTGGTGTTCCTCTGTACCAATATGGAATGTTGGTGCTTCGATTCCCTGGCCGGGTCTAAGGAAAGCTTCTTTTGTTTGGGGTCGCTGCTTCCCATCGTGTACACCAAGAGAGTGGACTAGTTGATGGTATGTCGATGCCAGTCACCCCAGCCGGGTAGGCAGGTTGTGCGATATTAGGAGGGAGACCTACGTTATGGGCAGGGTGCTGTGCAGGAGTTTGATGGTGAGCCATGCTTGAGGGTGCAACCTCAGCCACCCTATTGGTATCCACACAATCAATGTCCCCTCAATCATGAGTCCAAGCAGCAGCAGACATTAGCCAATCCGTGCAGCACCCATCTGTATGGGGATAAGGTCACATTGTGACTTTTCTGGTCACCAATTAATATGAGGGGCATTTCGGGAGGCAAACAAGTGCCCCAGGTGTAAAGGCAGTTTTTGATGTATATGGGCTCACCCATCGCAGCCTCTGCAGCACCGACCCAATGTCCTGGGAGGCCTCTGCAGGCTGCAGTATAGTAGTGGTATGCTGATGGAGTGGGCCTAAGTATGGCCCTTGGGCCTAGGACTTGGGGGTTCTGGTGAAGCTAGTTGGTAACTGTGGGGGCAAGGCCCAGCCAGGTATGGGGGCGTGTGAGCACCATGCGTGGTAGTTGGTAGGCCCTGTATGCCGCGTTGGTGATGGCAGCAGCTGTGGGCACAGTATGCGGCCACCGAGGTTCCGGGGCAAGTTCACGCTGCCCAGGGAGAGGAGGGCTGATCATCTGTGGGGTAGGGTGCCAGTCCAATGCCTCCCCCACTGCATTGCATCACTGGCTCAGCCCGCTCTCCGTGGGGCAGGAATGTATGCGCTGTGGGCCCACCACGGCTGAGGATCGGGCCCTAGTCCCACCGCCGTAGGGTCCACAACATCCTCCGCAGTGAAGGTGGTTGGGCAGATGTGAGACAGCTTGTTCTAGCATGCTGTGGCCCTTCCCTCAGGCTCACCCCATGTTGCTGGAGGGCCTCTGAGGGCCACGTCAGACCACAGCAGTCGGCCAGTTACTCAATCCTGCTGGGATCCTCCCAGAGCCACAGGTGGCAGCTAAGCACAAAGTGGTGTTCCCTAAGTGCAGCGGAATGCCTGATGCATAGGGATGTTTGTGGAATGGTGCTGAACCGCAACAAATTTGGACGATCAGCCCCCGCGCTTCAATGCCGCGCAGCCAGCTTGGTTGTCAGCTTGGCCACAGCTCCTTGTCTTTTACTCTTGATTAATATTTATTTCAGTGTTGCAAGCTTAAATTAATTTTGAACATTTTGTGCAGAGACAAATTTCCTCCTCTTTTTCAAGCACCTCATTTGAAATGACCTTCATACATTTTTGTTCACCTGTAAACCCTTGGCACATTGTCCAGTTCAGGGAAGGCCTTCTCCAGCTGTGAAAAATTCAACAATGTTGCACGAGCATCTCAAGGAGAAGGTCAGATACAATGACTTCTGCGACAATCAGTAGCCACGTCTCCAATATATCAGGTCACAAACGACGTCATGTGGGCAGAAGCCAGGCACCCAAGAAAGACACCTACGCACTACAACGAGTATGAAGATGGTTTACACCGAGTATGAAGATGGCCATTTCAGGTATCATACACCTGAAATGGCACAGTCATGTCATGACCCCAAGCCATGTGCAAAACAAACATTGCTGGAATGCGAATCTTCATGCTGATAGACAGAGGCCAGAGAGTATGTATGAAATTGGCCTTGACAAAGAGTCAGATATATGCCTCTGGAGGTACTGCACCCATGGCTGGGACCTTCGATACAACAGTGCGTCACCTGGTGAAGGAAACCAAGGCCAAGTTCTACTTCACCAGGAGCCCAGGAGGTACCTTGCTAAGCCGGGACACAGTTAAAGAGCTACAACTAATTTCATTTGCATGCCAAGTACACAATTGTCAAGTAGAGCAAATATTAAAAAACTATGAACAAATGTTTACAAGCCTCTGTGCCTCAGAGACTAGCATGTGAAGTTACACATAGATAAGGCAGTTAAACCAGTTAGACCTGGCTATCTCAAACTACTTCTTCACCCCCAAAAGCCAGTATATCACCATATTCTTCACCCACATGGGGCTGAGATGGTCCAAACACTCAACTATGGTATATCATCCACAGCAGATGTGTTCCAGTAGGTAGTGAGAGATAATAACTGGCCTCCCTGGAATTTTTAATATGTGACGACATTCTCATTTACTCAAAGAATACTACTCAACACATCGAGCATGTGAAACTAGCACTGCAAAGAATCTCAGACCCTTCATCAAGAAAAGTGCACATTTTTCAAAAACCAGGTTGAGTTATTTGGGTATGTCTTCTCCAAAGAAGGCATCCGAGTTGACATCAAGAAGTACGAAGACATAAAGAAAGCTCTGGCAGTTACGGTGGAAACAGAAGTGAAAAATGTCTTAGGGATGGCCAGTTACTGCAACGAGTTAATCCCACAACATTATCCAAATTCCTGACAATTCTCAGGGAAGTACACAAGTGAGAGTCGGATGAATCCCAAGACAAAACATTAAAAAAGATGAAAGTTGCACTTCTCTATGACACAACGGTGAGCTACGTTGACCCCCAATGAAACACTGAACTAATCGTGGTTTCTTACCCATTGGGGTGGTCCTGGTGCAAGAACAAACCAAAGGCATATAGAAATTGATGGCTTTTGCTAGTTGAACCGTCACCGATGTTGAGACTCTGTACGCCCAGACTGAGAGAGAGATGCTGGCAATCAAGTGGGTATGCATCCATTTCCACTTGTACCTTTATGTGGCGAATTTCAGAATCATAACAGATCACAAACCTAGAGTAAACCTGTTTTAAGGCGCTCTGCAACACCCCAGCCAAGAAATGAACAATGGGTGGTGTGACTTCAGCAATACCAGTTAGAAGTCAGTAGGTATGAAACTGATAATCCAGCTGACTTTCTTTCGGGACACCCCATAAGACTGAACCAGGGCAATGGCCTGTCAAACAGAAAACCCAAAGAGTATGGGCGACAAGCCACAGAGGCCTTGTGCCAGAATGAGCTGGAGCTCAATTACTTCATCCTTCAAATGGATGGATGAGTGAATTCAGAAAGTTGTGGAGGCATTCCGCCTAATAAGTGGAAGGCTTTTCTAAATCAACTCAGAAGTATGATGAGAAGTCCAAAGAAACCTTAAATCAACTCTGGAGGGCTAGATCCGAACTCAGCACTACAGATGAAAGACTTGTATTAAGAAGCAGGCAAATTGTTTTTACCCCTGGTCATGCAAAAGACAACTGTCCCTCTTACCCACCACAGTCACCAAGGTACTGACAAAACTAAGGGGGTTATTACAACTTTGGAGGAGGTGTTAATCCGTCCCAAAAGTGACGGTAAAGTTACGGATATACCACCAGCCGTATTACGAGTTCCATAGGATATAATGGTGGCTGCCTGACCTCTAAACTGGGACAATGGGATGTGAGGTAACTGCGCTGGCGTTGTACACCGTCGCGGTAGGCGGCCGAAGACCGGGGCGCAATGCTGCATTGGTTAACATTGGACCCTATGGGTCCCAGGAGCCAATGACGAAGTGCGCCGGCGGTGATGATACGCACCGCCGCGGACATCACCGCCGCAGACGTGACCGCCATTTTCTATCTGTTCAATCACTCGATACCTGATCTTCGACAGGAGAGGACCTACACTGCAAGTGCTGCTGTGACCTCGGTCTGGAAGAGACGATGGCTCGTGCGTCTGGGGAAAGGGCCCCTGTCTTCACTGCACAGGAGTTGGAGAAGCTCGTGGACGGGGTCGTACCTCAGTACACGCTACTCTACGGTCCTCCAGACCAACAGGTAAGTACACATGGAGCAGGTTGTATGGGCTATGCCTGTGTGGAGAGGGCTGGTTGTAAGAAGGAAGGGGCCACAGTTCTGCGTGCATGAAGGACTGTGAATGCATGTGCCACATGGCAAGGGTAGGGATGTGGGCCACTCACTTCGACGGTGCAGTTGGTAATGACTTATTTTCTTCCCCTCTACATGTCATGTAGGTCAGCACCCACCAGAAAAAGGATATTTGGCGTGCCATCGCCAAGGACGTCCGGACCCTGGGGGTCCACCACAGACGGAGCACCCACTGCCGTAAAAGATGGGAGGACATTCGCCGCTGGAGCAAGAAGACGGCGGAGGCACAGCTGGGAATGGACTCCCAACGTGGGAGGAGTGCCCGTCGCACCATGACCCCCCTGATGTTCCGGATCCTGGTGGTGGCCTACCCTGAGCTGGATGGGCGCTTGAGGGCATCACAGCAGACACAAGGGGGTGAGTACAACATAATTCTGCGGACTTTGCGCGCAGTGAAGGTGTCTGGGTGGGGGAGGAGGGCTGTGGGTTCCCCTAGGCCAGGGCGAGTTCCGTGGGCTAGGCCCCTCCGTAATGCAGGCCATGTGGCTCTTCACCCCACCTCTGTAGAGTGCCAAGTACAGGTATACATGCCCCTGTGTCATCTATGTGTGCAGATGTCCACCATAGCCATGTAGGTCATATCCCAGGAACTGCATCTGTAGAGCCCAACAGCGCGGTGTAGTGCAGGGGGCTGCTGTGTCTGTATTGTCCACCAATGGTAGCGGTAAGCCATGCACTCAACCTGTCTTTCTTCTGTCGTCCCCCCCCCCTTTTTGTGGTCTCCCTGTTCTTGTGTGCATCAGCATCATCAGATGGAGGTACAGTGGCACAGGAGCACGAGGGAGCTGCATCCCACATGGCCATGGAGGGCCACACCACGGACTCAGACTACACCAGTGGGACGGAGGGCGAGGGGAGCTTCACAGCGGTCACAGGATCAGCAACCAGCGACACAGACTCGTCCTCTGATGGGAGCTCCCTTGTGGTGGCGGCAAAATCTGTGCCCCCCACTTCTACAGGTACAGCCGCCACCCCCCCTACCAGCACCGCCCTCCCAGCAGCCCCTCAGCCTTCGCCCCGTGCCCGGTCACACAGGAGGGTGAGCATCACCTTCGCCCCAGGCACCTCAGCCCCTGTCACCTCTGCTGCCCTCAGTGAGGAGGCCATTGACCTCCTCAGGTCACTCACTGTTGGGCAGTCTACCATTTTGAATGCTATCCAGGGTGTAGAAAGGGAATTGCAACACACAAATGCATTCCTGGAGGGCATTCATTCTGGTCAGGCTGCCCTTCATCGAACCCTGCAAACTCTGGCCTCAGCACTGATGGCAGCCATTGTCCCTGTGTCTAGCCTCCCCCCTCCAACTTCCTCCACCCAGACCCAATCCCCTGTACCCCAGCCTATCCCAAGCACACCATCAGACCAGCCTGCACACACCTCAACACACAATGGAAGCTCAGGCAAACATAAGCACCACACATCCCAAAGGCACTCACGCAAGCATCACACACATACAGACACAGCAACATCCACTTCCTCCACTGTGTCCCCCTCCTCGTCGTCTCCCTCCTCCCTCCCAGTCTCGTCTACACTCTCACCTGCATGCACTACCACTACAGCCACTAGGTCCCGCACCAGCACACCCACCACCAAACCCCGCTCACCTGCACTTACCACCCCCACTACCATTTACACATCCCCTGTGTCCTCTCCCAGTGTGTCTGTGACGCCCCCTCCCAAAGTACACAAACGCAGGCACACACCCACCCAACATACATCCACCTCACGACAGCCTCCAGCGCATGCATCTGCACCCAAAGCCACAAAGGTTACACCTCCTACAACCACCTCCTCTTCCTCCACTCTCAGACCCCCTCGGGCTACCTGTCCCAGTGTTCCTAGGAAACTTTTCCTGACCAAGCTTGACCTCTTTCCCACCCCACCTCAAATTCATATGTCCCGTACTAGCACCTCAGCCAAAAAATCTCCGCTACCAGTGGTGCCTGTTAGAGGTATGTGGAGTGCACCGGGCACCAGGGCAGCCAGTGTGACACAGAGCCACAGCACAGCCAGTACCCCCCCCTGTGAAGCACCAGAAGTTGGTCAGTGCCCGACGTGAGAGGGGGAAGACTCCTGCCGGCAAAGCCGCTCACAAGGGTCCCGGGGGGAGTGTCCACTCAGCTGTGACTCCTCCCAAGGTGGGGAAGGGGCAGAAGAAATCGCCAAAGTCTGGGAAGAGCAGCACGGCGGAGAAGACCGCCATCATCCCTGCTGCCCAGGAGGGCACCGCCAGCCCCATTGTCACTGGCCAGGAGGCCACCGCCAGAGTCTGTGCCCAGGAGGGCAGACACATCGTCAGTGGCCAGGAGGCCACCGCCAGAGTCTGTGCCCAGGAGGGCAGCCCCATCGTCAGTGGCCAGGAGGCCACCACCAGAGTCTGTGCCCAGGAGGGCAGCCCCATCGTCAGTGGCCAGGAGGCCACCACCAGAGTCAGTGCCCAGGAGGGCAGCCCCATTGCCACTGGCCAGGAGGCCACCGCCAGAGTCAGTGGCCAGGAGGCCACCGGCAGCCACAGCCCAGCTGCCCAGGAGGGCCCCGGCAGCCACAGCCCAGCTGCCCAATGAAGGACCGCCAGCCCCAGCCCAGCTGGGCAATGAAGGACTGCCATGGCAAGCACCGCTGAACAGGGCAAAGACCGCCATGGCAAGCACGGCTGAACTGGTCAGAAACTGCAAACTCAAGCACCGCTGAACAGGGCAAGCACTGCTGAACAGGGCAAAGACCGCCATGTCAAGCACCGCTGAACAGGTCAGAAACTGCAAACTCAAGCACCGCTGAACAGGGCAAGGACCGCCAACTCAAGCACCGCTAGCCCATGAGCGGCAGGGGCAGTGACGGAACTGGGACCATCACGGGGAGAGTGATTCACTCTGGGCACCAGTCCCCCTCCAGAACCAGTGGAGACATGCATCCACTCCGTCTGTCCTTAACAGGATGAGGCACTCTGGGCACCAGTCCCCCTCCAGAACCAGTGGAGACTGTTATCCACTTGAGAGACTGTGGCTTTGCACTCCCAAGGATGGTACAGTGGGCAAACCACCCACTGTAGAGACTTGAGAGACTGTGGCTTTGCACTCCCCAGGATGGTACAGTGGGCAACCCACCCACTGTAGAGACTTGAGAGACTGTGGCTTTGCACTCCCCAGGATGGTACAGTGGGCAAACCACCCACTAGAGAGACTTGAGAGACTGTGGCTTTGCACCCCCCAGGATACATCAATGGGCATGGAGCCCCCTCGTGGGTCTGGCGTGGTGCACTCATCCGGCTGAGGTGCCTCCCCTTCCCTTCCCCCTGAGGTGCCTGTTGTATTTCTATCTCATGCCCCGGCAGTGTTCTCTCCGTTTTGATCAGGTATCTGATGTGGGCCTCGCCCATGCATTTTGGGCCCAGTGGTCCACGGACAATGAATGGTGCATTACCTGCACTACTAATCGTGATGTATATTTTGTTGAATGTGTATATATATCTGTATATATTTGGTTACTGTATTTTGATATATTACAATGGTTGAACTAATTTCCTTTTGTCTTTGCATTCTTCCAGAGGGTTGGGGGTTGTTACTGTAATGTTTGAATATGCATTGGTGTGTGTGTTGTAGTGGGTGAGGGTTGGGGTGGGGGTGGGAGTGGGGGTGTTGCATGTGTGTGTCCCTGACTTTTGCCTCCCCCTCCCCTATGACGTAGGTGCAGTACTCACCGTTGTCTTCGGCTCCGGCGTTGATGATGGTCGTATAGGAGAAGGAAGACTATCGCAGGGAGAATTTGGAGTTCCGGGTCCATGGTGTCCTCGTCCCTCGTGGGGTGTGTAGAGGTGAGCGTTTTCCCTTTGAAATGGCTGTTTCCGCCGTGTTTTTATCCGTGGTGAATCCGCCCCGGAAAAGGTGGCGGATTGGTAGGTTGTGATACTGTGGGCGGTACATTGTCTTCCGCCTGTCTGTTGGCGGTGACCGCCGCGCTGTTTGTCTGTACCGCCGTGGCAGTTGGAGTGTTAAAGTGGCTGTCTTTGATGGCGGTTTCCGCCACGGTCATAATTCCCATTTTTTTACTGCCGGCCTGTTTGCGGTCTTACCGCCGCTTTAACACCGTCCGCCAGGGTTGTAATGACCCCCTAAATCTCTCCGTGCCTAAAAACAGAACCGTTGTTTTGTAATGTAACTGATGCCCATCTAAAGCGATCCATTACCTTCCGGTCAAGTTCGAGCTATATAAAACGGGAAAAAAATCTTGGGGTGAAATGTGACCTTATGGCCAAACAAGTTCGGAGTTCCAGCACGACTCAACATCCTGTTTCTGAGCAACCCACTTAATCTCCCCGTGCCTTAAAAAAAAAAAAAGTGACCTTGTGTAATGTAACTAGTGGATATGTATAGCACTCCAATGCTTTTAGAGCAATTTATAAAACTGAAAAAAGATAAATATGACTGCCTTGTACCACAACTGAATGCAGATGTGCTGTGCGACTGCGCCCAACAGCTATGCTCTTTCTTGTTGATAAACCCCTTCTGTTCCGGGGACGTAACGGTTACGTCCACTGGCACAGTGCTCCTGTGCCGAGGACAAAAACATTACAAACTTGGCATGGAGCTCAGAGGGAGCGCTCCCTCCATGGGCATAAAGGCAGGGATGGAAGGGGAAGCCCTTCCCCTTCCACCCCCCCACCTCCCCTAATGACGTCAGCGCGCGATCGCACGCTGACATCATTACTGGGTGCTGGTCACACTGAGAGCCATTTGCTTCCAGTGCGACCTCGGGGAAACAGGTGAGTTTCTCCTATGGCGGGTGGGGGGTTTCAATCAAAGAGGCATCGGGGGAAAGGAAAGGGTTTTCCTTTCCCCTGGTGTCTCTTTAAGCATTCCTGCTGCTCGATCGCATTGCGATCGGGCAGCAGGAATGCCAACTAGACGGCAGGGATTTTTTTTTTGGTTTATCTTCAATGTTTCGGAGTCGGGGAGCGGCCCCTTGGGCAAGGGTCGCTCCCCTTTGGGGGGCATGTTTGCTGTGGCCATTTAGATTGGCCTATTATTTTTAGGCTGATCTGCCCCCAAGGGGGGCAGAAACCACTAGAACGCAAGGGATGTTTGTTTATATGTTTATTTATGTGGGGGGGCGCCCCCTTGGGCAAGGGGTGCCCCCCTAAGGTGTGGCATAGAACTGTTGGCCATTTCTGCCCCCCTTGGGGCATGTCAGCCTATTTTTTTAGGCCCATCTGCCCCAAGGGGGACAGAAGCCACTTAGGCACCAGGGATAGTGTGTGTGTTTAGTGGATGAGGGGCGGCCCCTTGGGCAAGGGTCGCTCCCCTTTGGAGGGCATGTGTTTTTGGCCATGTCTGCCCCCCTTGGGGGCAGATCTGCCTATTATTCTTAGGCTGATCTGCCCCCAAGGGGGGCATAAACCACTGGAATGCCAAGGATGTTTTTTTATTTGTTTATTTATGTGGGGGGGGAATAGAACTGTTGGCCATTTCTGCCCCACTTACGCACCAGGGATAGTGTGTGTGTGTGTGTGTGTGTTTTGTTTGGGGGGTGGCCCCTTGGGCAAGGGTCGCTCCCCATGGGGACATACTACTAAAGGTATTTTCTGCCACCCTTCGGGCAGATAGGCCTATTTTTTTGTAGGCCCATCTGCGCCTTTTGGGGGCAGAATCCACTTAGGCACCAATTTCTAAATGCTTGATGGTGTGATGTTTGTCAACTGGCGAAGTATTTGCATTTGTGATTAAAAAAAAATTCTCCTTTTTGTTCTAGTTCAAAGCTTTTTCTTTCATTGCTGTGACTCCTTGCAGTTTTGGCGGTGGTTGACCTGCGGTTTGCATAGTTGCATGTTTTAGGTAAGTAAAAACAATTTACTCCAAAGGAGTGTTGTTGCCATGCATGAATGACATGTTTGTAGGTGGTGTACTAAATGCAGGATTGTGTGTGAAATTGTCCTTAGATTTGAGCACAATGATATTTGTGTTGTCTTATTTCTAATTTGCTTTTCTTTCTTTCTAGTGGGATATCATTGGTGATTGCTGTGTCTGTGCAGAGTAGTTGCTGGTGAGTCAAGCTTTTTCAGGCAAGTGAGCGGTATAGTTTTTGAGTTTATAACTCTTACTGATAAAGCTACACGTTATTACTTATCTTACACAGTTCTGGTTGTTGGTGGTCCATTTGTCCAGTTAGTTTTCGTAGGAAAGATCATGGCTAGACGCAGGATGACCGCTCAGCAGGTGGTTGGTATGCTTTTTGAGTCATTGTCTGATCATGATTATGAGACGGACTCTGCATCTGAGGCAGAGGAGGAAGTGAGAGATTCTGACAGTGAAGTTTCTGTCGGAGAGGAATCTTCTGATGACGAAGCCACTCAGTGCAGATGAAGGGCCTGTTTTAGAGTAGGACACTGAAATGCCATTAGTCCAGCAACCTGGGGCTAAAAGGTTTCCCGTTAGAAGACCTGAACTCTGGGTTGCCCCAAACATGGAGCAGCCAGAGTTGCCTGCCTTTACTGGTCTCCTGGGGTGTAGAGTCAATTCAGGGAACTTTGTGCCTGTTAATTTCTTTGAGTTATTTGTAGATGATGTGTTTTTGGAAGAGATTGTTGAGCAGACTAATTTGTATGCAGAGCAGTATTTGAGGGACAACACTGCTAGACTTAGGCCACACTCTAGAGCTACCCAATGAATTCCCACAAATTTGGAGGAGATAAAAAGGTTTTTGGGTTTGACTCTTTTGATGGGGTTGATGAGGAAGCCGTCACTGGCTTCTTGCAACCATGAGTCGTAATCGGTATTTGCTTCTTCTTAGGATGCTGCATTTTGTTGACAATGCATTAGCCTTGCCACGAGATCACCCTGATTCTGACCGTCTTTTTAAGATTAGGCCTGTCCTTGATCATTTTGTAGATCGGTTTTCAGAGGTCTATGTTCCAGGCAAAGAAATAGCTGTGGGCGAGTCTTTGGTCCTCTTTAAGGGTCGTTTGGTTTTTAGGCAGTACATTCCTAGCAAGAGGGCACAATATGGAATTAAATTGTATATGATGTATGAAAGTACTACAGGATATGTCTATAGTTTCCATGTCTACACTGGTAGGGATTCCAGTATTGACCCCCCCGGTTCTCCTCCCACTTTTGGAGTTACTGAGAAAATTGTGTAGGAACTTGATAGACGGCTGTTTAACAAAGGTCACCATTTGTATGTAGATAACTCTACACTGGAGTGCAGTTGTTCAAGGAATTGTTTAGAGTGGACACTGTTGCTTGTGGCACAATTCGTTCTCACCGGAAAGGCTATCCAAGGGAGCTTGTCTGTAAAACACTTGAGAGGGGACGGTCCAGTGCCTTGCGGAATGATGAGCTGCTAGCTTTGAAATTTTCAGACAGGAGGGATGTCTACATGCTAAGTACCATCAATGATGAGAGTACTTCCCACGTGACAGTTTGGGGCCAGGTTGCTGAAGTGCGCAAACCTGTGTGCATTTTAGATTATAATAAGCACATGGGAGGTGTAGATAGAGTTGATCAGAGGTTGGAACCTTATACTGCTATTCGTAAGTCTTAAGTTTGGTATAAGAAATTAGCAATTCCCCTCTTCTACTTGGCAACTTTTAATGTTTTTATTGTGTTTAAGGATAGGTCTCCAAAGTCAAAGATGACATTTGTGAAATTTCAGGAGTCAGTGATAGAGAGCCTTATTGTGGTGGAACAGGCAAGAGTTCCTAGAGAAGCAGTGGTGGAGGATGTGTCTAGATTGAAAGATTGCCACTTTAGTGAGCACTTTCCTCCCACGCCCAAAAAAAGACTTTCCAGCTAAGAAATGTAGAGTCTGTGCTCAAAGAGGTATCCGGAGGGAGACTCGAATGTACTGGCCAGATTGTCCTTCAAAGCCTGGGCTGTGTGTGGGTGGTTGTTTCAAGAATTACCACATCCAGAAGAATTACTGGGAACTACCATGAGTGTTTTATATTTTCATGTGTTCAGTTTCATGGTTGGCATTTCTGTCATGTACCTAGCTAGAGCTTTTGTGTTTGTAGTTTTGTAAATATTTCTAATTAGTTAGTGGTTTATTATTTTTTTTAAACAAAAAAAAGTGATGCCATTGTGTGTGCAGTGGCGCTTAGCTGACGGTGTACATATTGACTTGCTGTTGGCTACTGCAACACACTGCCAGCCAAACGCCAGTCCACACACTCCCATCAGCTGGTGTGATTGCTGTATAAGGCATGTGGGCGTATGTAAGTGATGGGCCCTTGAGTGGCGCTGTCTGTCTATGCGAGTCTTGTAATGTGCTGGGCCCGTGGCATGAATGGTCTTGTGCATGTCATGTATGAAAGGTGTGTGAATGGACTGTAAAGCAGTTGGTGCCTTGTCGTGGCTTTACAGCTCACGAGCTGTGAGTCATTGGTTCAGATTTTTGCCCTTTCAGTTATTAACAGTGCATTTCATTTTTGTGAAATCTCTTGTTAATAAAATGTGATCCACTGAACCATCACTCACCCTCGTGCCAAATCCAACCAGTATGTGTGGTAAAATGACAAAACCTGCTCCGCTGTAATCAGGCTTCGCAGCACACCTGTGACACGCTAGGTGGGACTCGATGATGAAGCATGCCACCAACTTGGTTGGTGGGTGAGGATCTTTTTAACATGCCCTAAGTGCGTTTCTTTTCACAATTTTAGTGTTTGGAACATCACATAAGTATGTGGACACACCAAAATGATCTATTGCAAAACTGCCTGCGTTTTGGGGGGGGGGGGGTTCACCTATGTTTTGGGTCCCGGGTGCGGCCTTCATCTAGGGAAACCTACCAAACCCAGACATGTTTTAAAAATAGACACCCCAAGGAGTCCAAGGAGGTGTGGGTTGCCTGGATCCCCCAACATTTTCTTACCCAGACTCCTCTGCACACCTCAAAATCTGCTTAAAAAAACATATTTTCCTCACTTTTCTTTGTAGGATCACTGCTACTGACAACATTTCCTACCAACCAGCATTGTCCTCAGTCTCACACGTAAAATGATACCTTACTTGTGTGGGACCCCAAAGCAGAGTCAGCCTAAAAGATGTATAAAAGAAAAATATGTGCTTAGCAACTTGCTGTGCTATTCCTTCAATCTCTACAGGTTGTTGGCATTTTTCTGTTGCAGGCACCTGGGCCACCCACACAAGTGAGGTATCAATTTTATCGGGAGATAAGGGGAACACTGGGTGGAAATTTGTGACTCCTCTCAGATTCCAGAACTTTTCAAAACTGCGCAGGTTTGCTAGGTTTCCCTAGGTGCCGGCTGAGCTACAAAGCAAAATCCACAGCTAGGCACTTTGTAAAAAACAGCTCTGTTTTCTTTGTGAAAATGTGATGTGTCCATGTTGTGTTTTGGGGCATTTCCTGTCGCGGGCGCTAGGCCTACCCACACAAGTGAGGTACCATTTTTATCGGGAGACTTGGAGGAACGCTGGGTGGAAGGAATGTTGTGGCTCCTCTCAGATTCCGGAACTTTCTGTCACCGAAATGAGAGGAAAAAGTGTTTTTTTTGGCCAAATTTTGAGGTTTGCAAAGGATTCTGGGTAAAAGAACCTGGTCAGAGCCCCACAAGTCACCCCATCTTGGATTCCCTTAGGTGTCTAGTTCTCAAAAATGTGCAGGTTTGCTAGGTTTCCCAAGGTGCCAGCTGAGCTAGAAGCCAAAATCAACAGCTAGGCACTTTGTAAAAAAACAGCTCTGTTTTCTTTGTGAAAATGTGATGTGTCCATGTTATGTTGTGGGGCATTTCCTGTCACGGGCGCTAGCCCTACCCAAACAAGTGAGGTACCATTTTTATCGGGAGACTTGGGGGAATGCTGGGTGGATTGAAATTTGTGGCTCCTCTCAGATTCCAGAACTTTCTGTCACCGAAATGAGAGGAAAAAGTGTTTTTTTTGGCCAAATTTTGAGGTTTGGAAAGGATTCTGGGTAACAGAACCTGGTCAGAGCCCCATAAGTCACCCCATCTTGGATTCCCCTAGGTGTCTAGCTTTCAAAAATGCCCAGGCTTGCTAGGTTGCCAAAATCCACAGCTAGGCACTTTGCAAAAAAACAGCTCTGTTTTCTTTGTGAAAATGTGATGTGTCCATTTTGTGTTTCCTGTCGAAAGCATTAGGCCTACCCATGCAAGTGAGGTACCATATTTATCAGGAGACTTGGGGGAAGACAGAATAGTAAAACAAGATGTCTATTTGAGAAATGCCCCGTAATTCACATGCTAGTGATAACGCGTCCCAGCTTTGATAATTTTCTTACAAGGGGACTCGTTTTAGGCCAATGAACCTTTTGACCCTGATTGGAGACTTCTCAGGACGAGATATCTATTTAACATCCCAACTGATAGATCAATAATCAAATCAATATCCACAATAATTAATCAATGCCACTAATCACTAACATTTAATAAGAATGGAACACACCATGACCTTTCGGCCATTGAATAACCACACAAATCTAGTAAGATTTTGGATATTTATTCCCTATTGGTTACAACCTACTAGCATATTCATCAGTCTCACTACCAATAAGCACATCAACAAAACTACAATATGGCAACTCGAATAAGATTTTATCAATGAAAAGATCATGAACATTAGGACAAAACACAAAGTCAACATGTATCACACTTTAGCAAAGTATTATTAGTACATTATTCAACAAAGCAAAGATTCAGTCATTTGTCTCTTTGCACCAGATTTAGTGAACTCCTTAACTAACCTCTAATTAGCATCAGCATGTTGGGCTTCATTCAAAACAATTTAGCAACATGAATTTAGAAAACATCTAACTATGGCCTCTATCAAAAGAGCAGTTGGTACCTAGAAAGAAAAGGCAAACAGACAATTACAATTTATCATCAGATAGTTACCCACCGAAATGGGGCGGCATACAGTGACAGTCTTCGTCCTCAGGACAGCAGTCGATTCACCATCAGCCAGGATAAGCAGGTAAGTCTCAGCAGGGTGTAGCATAAGGGTCTTCCCTCATAAGGAGGAGAAGTGCATATCAGGCAGGGGGTAAGGTGAGGATGGTTTAAAGTAAAAGACAAAGGTGGTAATTACAACCCTGGCGGTCGGTGTTAAAGCAGCGGTAAAACCGCAAACAGGCCAGCGGAAAAAAAATGGAATCACGACCGTGGCGGAAACCGACAACAAAGACAGCAACTTTAATACTCAGACCGCCACAGCTGGAACAAACAAACAGCGTGGTGGTCACTGCCAACAGACAGGCGGAGGACAATGTACCGCCCACAGTATCACAACCTACCAATCCACCACCTTTTCCGGGGCGGATTCACCGCAAACAAAAACACGGCAGAAACAGAGCCTCAAAGGGAAAACGCTCACCTCTACACAACCCACGAGGAATCAGGACGCCATGGAACTCGAGCTTCAGATACTGCCAGCCCTTATCTTCTTGCTCCTCTACCAGGAGCACGAACGCCAGCGGCGAAGACCACGGTGAGTACTGCACCTACGAAACAGGGGAGGGGGGAGGGAAAAACAGGGACACACACACGCAACACCCCCACCCCCACCCTCACCCACGACAACACACACACTAATACAGCATGATACATTACAGTTACACCCGCAACTCCCCCCGGAAGAATGCAAAGACCAAAGAAAATGAGTGTAACCAATGTAATATATTAAAATCCAGTACGCAAAAAAATATATATACACTATAAACAAAATATACACCAAGAATAGTAGTCCAGGTGGTGCTCCATTGAAGTCCGTAGAACACTGGGCCCACACGGTATGGGCGAGGCCCACACTCAATCCCCGAACATGACGGAGAGAACACTGCAGGGGCATCAGATAGCAATAAAACAGGCACCTCAGGGAGAAGGGAAAGGAGGGGCACCTCAGCCGGTTGAGTGCACAACGCCAAATCCACGAGGGGGCCCCATGCCCACTGTTCCATCCTGGGGAGTGCAAAGCCACAGTCTCTACAGTGGGTGGTTTGCCCAATGTTCCATCCTGGGGAGTGCAAAGCCACAGTCTCTCAAGTCTCTACAGTGGGTGGGTTGCCCACTGTTCATTCCTGGGGAGTGCAATGCCACAGTCTCTCAAGTCTCTACAGTGGGTGGTTTGCCCACTGTTCCATCCTGGGGTGTGCAAAGCCACAGTCTCTCAAGTCTCTACAGTGGATGGGTTGCCCACTGTTCAATCCTGGGGAGTGCAAAGCCACAGTCTCTCAAGTCTCTACAGTGGGTGGGTTGCCCACTGTTCCATCCTGGGGAGTGCAAAGCCACAGTCTCTCAAGTCTCTACAGTGGGTGAGTTGCCCACTGTTCAATCCTGGGGAGTGCAAAGCCACAGTCTCTCAAGTCTCTACAGTGGGTGGGTTGCCCACTGTTCCATCCTGGGCAGTGCAAAGCCACAGTCTCTACAGTGGGTGGTTTGCCCACTGTTCAATCCTGGGGAGTGCAAAGCGACAGTCTCCCAAGTCTCTACAGTGGGTGGTGTGCCCACTGTTCAATCCTGGGGAGTGCAAAGCCACAGTATCTCAAGTCTCTACAGTGGGTGGGTTGCCCACTGTACCATCCTGGGGAGTGCAAAGCCACAGTCTATCAAGTGGATGCCTTTCTCCACTGGTTCTGGAGGGGGCTTTGTGCCCAGAGTGCTTCATCCTGCCAAGGACAGAGGTAGTGGATGCCTTTCTCCACTGGTTCTGGAGGGGGCTTTGTGCCCAGAGTGCTTCATCCTGCCAAAGCCAGAGGTAGTGGATGCCTTTCCCCACTGGTTCTGGAGGGGGCTTTGTGCCCAGAGTGCTTCATCCTGCCAAGGACAGAGGTAGTGGATGTGATACTCCACTGGTTATGGAGGGGGCTTTGTGCCCACAGTGCTTCGTCCTGCCAAGGACAGAGGTAGTGGATGTGATTCTCCACTGGTTCTGGAGGGGGCTTTGTGCCCAGAGTGCTTCATCCTGCCAAGGACAGAGGTAGTGGATGCCTTTCTCCACTGGTTCTGGAGGGGGCTTTGTGCCCAGAGTGCTTCATCCTGTCAAGGACAGAGGTAGTGGATGTGATACTCCACTGGTTCTGGAGGGGGCTTTGTGCCCAGAGTGCTTCATCCTGCTTGTGACGGACTCAGTAGCGTCAGTGCCCTTGGCGCTCATGGGCCAGCAGTGCTTGTTGCGGCGGTGCCCTGTTCAGTGGTGCTTGTTGCGGCGGTGCCCTGTTCAGCGGTGCTTGTGGTGGCAGTGCCCTGTTCAGCGGTGCTTGTGGCGGCGGTGCCCTGTTCAGCGGTGCTTGTGGCGGCGGGGTCCTTTGCAGGGACTCAGCTGCTGACGGTCCTTCATGGCCCAGCGGGGCTGGTGCTGGTGGTCCTTCATGGCCCAGCGGGGCTGGTGGTCCTTCATGGCCCAGCAGGGCTGGTGCTGGCAGTCCTGTCTGGCCCAGCGGGGCTGGTGCTGGCGGTGGCCTCCTGGGCAGCTGGGCTGGTGCTGGCCTCCTGGGCAGCAGGGCTGGTGGCGGTCGCCTCCTGGGCAGCGGGGATGATGGCGGTGGCCTCCTGGGCAGCTGGGCTGGTGCTGGCCTCCTGGGCAGCAGGGCTGGTGGCAGTCGCCTCCTGGGCAGCGGGGATGTAGGCGGTCGCCTCTTGGGCAGCGGGGATGATGGCGGTCTCCTCCGCCGTGCTGCTCTTCCCAGACTTGCTGACTTTCTTTTGGCCCTTCTCCACCTTGGAAGGTGTCGCAGCTGACTCCACACTCCCACCTGTACCCCTGGCAGCGGCTTTGGTGGCTGGAGTCTACCCCCTCTCCCGCTGGGCACTGGCCAACTTTTGATGCTTGACAGGTGGGGGACTGTCCGTGCTGTGGCTCCGTGCCACACTGGCTGCCCTGGTGGCCGGTGCACTCCAGATTCCGGTGACTACAGGCACCACTGGTCCCGGAGATGTTGTGGCTGAGGTGCTAGGTTGGGACCTGGAGAGTCGAGCCTTAGGAGACGGACGGGGTGGGGGAGGTGAGGGAAAGAGGTCAAGGTTGGACAGGAAAAGGTTTTTGGGAACACATGGACGGGTAGCTGGAGGGGGTTTGGGAGTGGAGGAAGAGGTTGTGGTTGTAGAAGGTGTTCGTTTGGTGACTTTGGGTGAAGGTGCATGTGCTGGAGGCTGTCGTGAGGTGGATGGCTGTTGGGTGGGTGTGTGCCTGCGTTTGTGTATCTTGGGAGGGGGCGTCACAGACACACTGGGAGAGGACACAGGGGACGTGTGAATGGCAGTGGGGGTAGTGACTGCACGTGAGCAGGGTGTGGTGGTGATGGAAGTAGTGGCTGTACATGTAGTGCATGCAGGTGTGAGTGTAGACGAGACTGGGAGGGAGGAGAGAGACGAGGAGGAGGGGGATACAGTGGAGGCAGTGGATGTTGGTGTGTCTGCATGTCTGTGATGCTTGCATGAGTGCCTGTGGGATGTGTAGTGCTTATGTTTGCCTGAGCTTCCCTTGTGTGTTGACGTGTGTGCATGCTGGTCTGAAGGTGTGCTTGGGATAGGCTGAGGTAGAGGGGATTGGGTCGGGGTGGAGGAAGTTGGAGGGGGAGGCTAAAGACAGGGACAATAGCTGCCATCAGTGCTGAGGCCAGAGTCTGAAAAGCTTGCTGAAGGGCCGCCTGACCAGAATGGATGCCCTCCAGGAATGCATTAGTTTGTTTCAAATGCCTTTCCACACCCTGGATGGCATTCAAAATGGTAGACTGCCCAACAGTGAGGGACCTGAGGAGGTCAATGGCCTCCTCACTGAGGGCAGCAGAGGTGACTGGGGCAGGGGCTGAGGTGTTTGGGGCGAAGGTGATGTCCACCCTCCTGGGTGAGCGGGCACGGGGCAAAGGCTGAGGGGCTGCTGGGAGGGCAGTGCTGGTAGGGGGGGTGGCAGCTGTACCTGTAGATGTGGGGGGCACAGATGTTGCCGCCACCACAAGGGAGCTCCCATCAGAGGACGAGTCCGTGTCACTGGTGTCAGCTCCTGTCCCCGCCGTGGAGCTCACCTCGCCCTCCGTCCCATTGGTGAACTCCGAGTCTGTGGTCTCACCCTCCAGGGCCATGTGGGATGCAGCTCCCTCCTGCTCCGGTGCCACTGCTCTTCTGCCTGATGATGCTAATGCACACAGGAACAGGGAGACAACAAAAAGGGGGGGACGACAGAAGAAAGACATGTTGAGTGCATGCATTACCGCTACCGTTGGCGGACACGACAGACACAGAAGCCCCCTGCACTACGCCGCGCACTTGGGCTCCACTGTTCAATCCCTGGGACATGGCCTACAAGGCTATGGACGACATCTGCACACATGGATGACACAGGAGCCTGACTAGGTGTACTTGGCACTGTACACAGGTGGGGTGGGGTGCCACAGGGTCTGCCAGAACAAGGGGACCTAACTAGCACACTCGGCCTGGCCTAGGGAAACCCACAGCCCACCTCCCCCACCCAGACACCTCCACTGCGCGCAAAATCAGCAGAATGAGAGTGTACTCACTCCCTTGTGGCTGCTGTGATGCCCTCAAGTGCCCATCCAACTCCGGGTACGCCACCGCCAGGATCCTGAACATCAGGGGGGTCTTGGTGCGATGGGCACCCCTCCCACGTTGGAAGGCCATCCCCAGCTGGGCCTCCGCCGTCTTCTTGCTCCAGCGGCAAATGTCCTCCCATCTCTTACAGCAGTGGGTGCTCCGTTTGTGGTAGACCCCCAGGGTCCGGACGTCCTTGGCGATGGCACGCCAAATATCTTTTCTCTGGTGGGCGCTGACCTACATGAATTGTACAGGGGGAAAAGAAAACTTATTACCAAATGCACCGTCACAGTCATTGGCCCCCATCCCTACCCTTGCCATGATGCACATGCACTCACAGTTGTTTCATGCATGCCTCAATCTCCCTCCCCCCATCTTTCATCCACCCAACTCCACACAGGCATAGCCCATACAGCATGCTCCCAGTGTACTTACCTGTTTGTCTGGAGGACCGTAGAGTAGCGTGTACTTGGGGAGGACCCCATCCACGAGTTTCTCCAACTCCTCCGATGTGAAGGCAGGGGCCCTTTCCCCAGACGCACGAGCCATTGTCTCTTCCAGATCGAGGTCACAGCAGCACTTGTAGTGTAGGTCCTCTCTTGTCGAAGATCAGGTATCGAGTGATTGAACAGATAGAAAATGGCAGTCACGTCCGCGGCGGTGCGTACCGTCACCGCCGGCGTACATCGTCATTGGCTCCTGGGACCCCTTGGGTCCAATGTTAACCAATGCAGAATTCTGCCGCGGTCTTCGACCGCCTACCGCGACGGTGTACAATGCCAGCGCAGTTACCTCACATCCCATTGTCCCACTTTACAGGTCAGGCAGCCGCCATTTCAGGGGCCCACATGGCTTAATTTTTCACTGCGTCACACATACCTAGGCCTTGCCTCAACACTCATACAGGCCAAATTTCAGATTATGATTTGTGTTCTGTGTAAGCTGTGGGTATGTACCTCTGAGTTGGTTGACTCTGTGCTCGCTGTTGTCCTTCATAGGCACCGTCTGCTGGGACATGTTAGGAGATGGCGGCATCATCCAGTGTACAGTTCGCTGGGGGACCTGTCGACAATGGAGGAAAGACATGTGATCATCACCTACAGGCTTGACCGTGCCACAATCCTGGAACTGTGTGCCCAGCTGAAGCCAGACCTGATGTCAGCTATCCGCCATCCCACACGAATCCCCCCTCAAGTGCAGGTGCTGTCAGTACTCAAACAACAGTGGCCATAGCATCAGGGATGTCCCAGCCTATCTTTTCCAACGTGTTATCCAGAGTGTTGTCTGCCCTGCTGAAACACATGCAGAGCTACATCGTTTTCCCTCAGGTGGAGGATTTGCCTACAGCGAAAGGAGACTTCTATGCCTTGGGACATATCCCCAACATCATAGGTGCCATTGATGGGACACATGTGGCTTTGGTACCTCCCCGCAGGAGTGAACAGGCGTACAGAAACCGGAAGAGTTATCATTCCATGAATGTGCAGATGGTGTGTTTGGCAGACCAGTACATCTCCATGTGAATGCCAAATTCCCTGGCTCAGTGCATGATGCTCACATCTTGCGGAATAGCAGCATCCCTTATGTGATGGACCAACTCCAGAGGCACGTGTGTGGCTATTAGGTGCGCACCTTGAAGCAAGTCAGTGGGAATGGTTGTCTGGGTCTGGGGATATCCCTACAGGTTAGTTGGTGTCTAACAGTTGTCCCTCGCCATTTGCAGGTGGCTCTGGTTACCCCAACCTGTCATGATTACTGACCCCAGTGAGGAATCCCAGGACAAGGGCAGAGGAACGCTACAATGAGGCCCATGGGCGAACTCGGCGGATAATAGAGCGGACCTTCGGCCTCCTGAAGGCCAGGTTCAGGTGCCTCCATATGACAGGTTGATCCCTATTCTACTCTCCAAAGAAGATGTGCCAGATCATCGTGGCCTGCTGTATGCTTCACAACTTAGCTTTGCGACAACAGGTGCCTTTTCTGCAGGAGGATGGTCCAGATGACGGTGTTGTTGCAGCTGTGGAGCCTGTGGACAGTGAAGATGAGGAAGCAGAAGAAGAGGACATCGACAACAGGAACTCGGTGATCCTGCAATATTTCCAGTGAGACACAGGTAAGAATACAAACCTGCCTATTACATGTACTTTAACACTACTACCTCTCTACTGTCTGTCGTTTTCACCCAGTGTATGGTCACTGAGTTGTCACTTTCCCTTACGATTTCACAGATGTGGGTCCTACAGTGTGACATCTACTTTGTTTCCTCATGGACTAGAGCTGTGTGACATAGGTATGTTGACATTACATTTGATATAACATTTTGCCACTGTAATTGCTAGTACACTATTTTGAAATCACAGACTGACTCCAGATTGTTTTGTGCTTCAAGGGTGTTTATTTAAGTGCTCAATATTGGAGGGGGTTGTTAAATGGTGAGGGGTGATGGTGGAGGAATGTCCATGGCAGAGTCCAGTCTATTAGTCTCACAGATGCATTGCCCAAATGGGCATAGGAAGTGGAGCTTGGGCAGTTTGAGGATGGACAGGGTGACAAAGTGGGACAGAAAGATGACATTCAGGGTGGTCTCATTTCTTGGCTGGGGTCTTGGCATCGTTCTCTGTCTTTGTCCTGGATCTCAGGGACTGTTTGCGGGGTGGTTCTCCCTCTGCAGGGGGTGGAGTGCTGGTGTGGTGGTCCTGTGGCGGTGCCTCCTGTCCACTAGCGCTGGCAGAGGTGGTGGGCAGTTCATCATCCAGGCTAGTGTCAGGGGCCCCTTGTTGTGCCACAGTGTCCCTCCTGGTGTTGAGTACTTCCTTCAGCACCCCTACGATGGTGCCCAGGGTGGAATTGATGGATCTGAGTTCCTCCCTGAAGCCCAAATACTGTTCCTCCTGCAGGCGCTGGGTCTCCTGAAACTTGGCCAGTACCGTTGCCATCGTCTCCTGGGAGTGGTGGTAGGCTCCCATGATGCTGGAGAAGGCCTCGTGGAGAGTGGGTTCCCTTGGCCTGTCTTCCCCCTGTCGCACAGCAGCCCTCCCAGTTCCCCTGTGTTCCTGGGCCTCCGTCCCCTGGACCATTTATTTATTTATTTATTTAATGCGTTTTTATATAGCGCAGACTATACCCGAGGGTGTCAGAGCGCTTCACAATAGGCAAAGTAGAGATACAAGAGGAGAAGCATTACAAGTGAGCCTGTTACAAAAACAAACGTTACATTACATGAGGCAATAGTGAAAATTGTGCAAGTATCAAGAGCAAAAAAATACACGAGGTAGCAAACGATACGTTACGAAAGGAAAAAGTGACGTGTGCAGGTTACAAGAGCACATAAAGTACGAGTAAAGGTAAAAAAAATTGCAATAAATGGTAGACACTCAAAACACTCAAACAATAGTTCCGTTACATGAGGCAGTGGTGGCCGTTGTGCATGTATCAAAAGTAAACAAGATATAAGAGGTAGCAAATGATACGTTGTAAAAGGAAAGGTGCAGTGTGCATGATACAAAAGAGTACAAAATACAGGTAGAGGTATAAAACTGCACTAAATGGCAGACACTCAAAACACAAAAACACCCTGGGAAGGCACTTCTATAGGCGTGGAGAACAGAATTTCCTATAATGGAAGGACTTCCTTCAGGAAACAGAGAGCTAGAATAAAATTTGGAAATGTCTTTGAAGGAGGAGAGCTTTGAGGTCAGTTTTGAAGGCCTGGGAAGAGGTGGTGGTCCGAAGCTGAGGCGGAAGTGAGTTCCAGATTCTCACCGCGTTGCCTGAAAAGGATTGGACCATCGATCTTTCCTTCTTGAAAATGGGAGGTTCAAGCAATAACTTTTCTGCATTACGTGATGGTCTGGAGCCCCCAGAGAGTTTCAGTTTATTCACCAGGTAGCGAGGGGAGGAGGAGTGCAAGGCTTTGTGGGTGATACATGCAGTTTTGTAGATAGATCTTGCCTCTATGGGAAGCCAACAGAGGGTGGATAAAATGGGTGTGATGTGGTCGCTTCTTTTGGCCCCATATATGAAACGAGCTGCTGAATGGAGAATAGACTTCAGGGGGGAAAGGTGGGATTTGGGAAGGCCAGTAAGAAGAGAGTTGCAGTAGTCCAATCTGGAGAGAACCAGCGATTGGACCAGGGTTTTAAGGTCGTGCTCCGGGAAGAAGCGACGAATCCCCCAAAGAAGGCGCAGTTGGTGTCGAGCAGACTTTGCAATGGAGTCGATGTGGGAGAGTAGATTGAGTTTTTTGTCGAGAATGACACCAAGGGATTTTGCGCTCTCGACAATGATGGGCTTATTGTTCATTAGATTGATCTGATCCATCCATGTTTGCACTGGGGGATGAGAAAGTGAGGAGGAGAGGAGGAGGAATTCTGTTTTGGAGGGATTCAGGATCAGTTGATGAGTTACCATCCAGTTTTGAATGGAGTCGAGAGTAGAGCTAAGGAAGGAGAGATCGTGAGTGGAGGCCACCTTGAGGTAGATCTGAGTGTCATCCGCATATAGATGATAGTGGATCCCGGATTTACTCAGGAGATTTCCCAACGGTTCTAAATAGAGATTGAACAGTGTGGGTGCAAGTATGGAGCCTTGAGGAACACCTTGACTGACTGCTAAAGGAGCTGAAAGACTGTTCGCTATTTTGATCATTTGGGATCTATCAGAGAGGAAGGAGGCAAACCATTTGAGCACAGTGCCCTCCATGCCCATTCTCTGTTGAAGAGTGTTCAGGAGAGTGTTGTGATTGACAGTGTCAAAGGCTGCAGAAAGGTCGAGAAGAATTAGAAGACAAGACTCCCCTGAATCGAGTATCCGCAGCGCGTCATCAATCACTAGCAGCAGGGCTGTTTCAGTGCTGCAGTTTTGAATGAAGCCGGACTGGAAATTGTCAAGAAGATCATTTTCCTTGATATGGCAAGAGAGTTGTTTTGCTACACATTTTTCTGTGATTTTCGCAAGAAAGGGTAGGTTAGTGATGGGACGGTAATTGTTGGGGTCGTTCGCATCAGCAGTGGGTTTTTTAAGCAGAGGGGTGACCTGCCCAGTTTTGAAGGAAACAGGAAGGGAGCCTTGACTGAGGGAGAGGTTGACCAGAGTGGTCCAATAGGAAAGAGAATTAGTATAGAAGTCAATGGCAATGGCACTAGGGATGGGGTCAAGAGAGTGGTTAGAGGGCTTTATATCGAGGATGCATTTAAGGAGAGCATCGTCAGAGATGGGGTAAAAGTTTTGCCAAATGGTTAAGGATTTGCGCTCCTCTGTAGGGGTAGGATGAATGACCTGATCTACAAGTGATTTTACTTTTTCGTCAAAGAATACAGCGAATTCCGCTGCTTTCTTTGTGGAATCTTCCAATTTGGAGGTTGGGTGAGAGCTGTTTGGGTTCTTGATGAGGTCGAATAGTTTTTTGGGTCTATTTTTGGCTGAGTCAAGGAGGGATTTGTAGTGCGACGCTTTTCCAAGGAAGATGAGCTTGTGGTACTTGGATCTTGCTGAACGAAGAGTGGCCAAATTTTCAGTGGAGGGCGCTTGTCTCCATTGTTTCTCAAGGGCTCTTAGGAACTTCCTTTCTTGATAGAGGGATTTGTTGAACCAAGGTGCTGAGGGAGTGGGGCTTTTCTTTTTGCTTTGGAGCGGAGCGACATTATTGATTTCGACTGCAAGGACTGTGAGGCATTGGGAGGTGAGTTCGTTAACATCTAGGTCCGGGTCTAGCCTTGGAAGTGATAGCAAAGCAGAGTCACAGAGGGTGCTGAGGTCAATATTTTTTGTGTCACGGAACCAGGAAGTAGCCCTCTTAGGCTGGCCAAGAGTTATAGAGTGTGATAGGTGAAGAGAGAATGGGATGAGGAGGTGGTCCGACCAGTCTACATGAATAGGGGTAGCGATAGTCAGCAAGCCTGCTTTAGAAATAACAAGGTCCAGGATTGAGCCTTTAGAGTGTGTTGTTTCTGTGCAGTGTTGGCTAAGATTGTTTGCAGAGAGGAAGGTGGCCAGCAAATTCGCATAGGTGTCTTGAGGCGAGCCCCAATGGACATTGAAGTCACCCATGAAGATCTGATTGTCACTTTGCGTGTATTGGTTGCTGATGCAGTCCGTGAGTTCCTCCATAAACGAAGGGCTGCTACCAGGTGGGTGGTAAATAACGTGGAATCTGAGAGGTGAGCGGTGGTGCAATTGAAGCTCAAGAGATAGGCATTCAAAAGTGTGGAAGGAGCTGTTAGGAAGAGCCTTAAGTTGAAGGGAGTTTCTAAAGATGACTGCAACACCTCCCCCAACTTTGTCAATTCTGTCATTTCTAAGTATAGAATAGCCTGTGGGTACAAGGAGATCAAACATAGAGTGAGAGGTATCGTTGAACCAGGTCTCTGTGAGGAAGAGCATGTCAATATTGTGCAAGTTGATGGTATCAGAGATTTCAAGTTTGTGTTTTATTGCAGATCTGCAGTTGTGGAGCAAACAGCGCAGCTCTGACACAACTGTTTTGGTGATGGGGGCACTTGGGCTATGAGGGGTGATAGGGATATTGTACTTATATGAGGGCGCTCGGGATTTAGGTGGGCGAGTGGTTCTGACAGAGGAGATGGTCGGAATAGAGTAGATAACAGGGTTACTGGGAAGTGAAAGTGAAGGAAGGGTGGCATTCGAGTGCTTGTGTGGATTTGCAGACGACAGGCTATGCTTAGCTATAATGGGATGTGGGGGTGAGGTGCATCTCGTGGAAGGGTGAGTGGTTGTCAAAGGAATTGAGGTGTGTGGAAAAGTCGAGATCTTGGAGCTTAAAACTAAAATGGTTGCTTCAAGTTGGGAGATGGCGGTGATTAGAGAGCCTAGCTTATTTTTCAGAGAGAGTGAGGGAGAGCACGGCATGTTGGGTGGCTCGAAGGAATCAGGAGGGGGTGCACTAGGCAGTGTACAGCAGGGAGAGGTGGGGGAACGGGAGGGGAGTAGGGGTATAGGGTTCAGAGGTGGGGAAAGGTTTTGGCTGCGAGCAGGAGTTGGTGCGTCAGGGGTGAGAGGAGAGTTGTCGTTGTTGGCATTGCAAGAAGGATAGGAATTAAGGGCAGAATTAGGGGGCGATAGGAGAGGAGTGGTGCGGTGGGGCGGAAGGAGAGGGGAGGAGTGTGAGGAGTCATAGGGTTTAGGGAGGTTTGGAAGGAAGGGAAGGGAGGGGGTTGGATATGTCCTGGTCGCTAAGTGAGGTGGCTGTGAGGGAGCGGGTATCAGGCAGAGTGGGGGGGATTGGGAGAAAGGGAAGTTGAAGAAAGGAGGTGATTCTGCTCGGACCGAGGGAGGGAAGGGGTTACCCGGGGAGGAAAGGGGGTAGTACAGCATTGCTGAAGGAGAGTGGGGAGGGAGAGAGATGGAATGTAGTTGAGGGGAAATCGGGGAACATAGTGAGGGGAGGAGTGGGTGGAAAAGCAGAGAGGAGGAGGGAACAAGGGGAACGTAGGGAACATAGACAAGGGGAGAGGGCTGGAGGAGAGGTGGTCTAAGGAGGTGGGTGGCCGAAAGGGATAGGGGGGAGGAGATGAGAATGGAGTGCCGGGACGGTGCAGAATGGACGAGGAGCGTGTTAGCTAGAGGTAATGCTGAAGTGAAGAGGGGAGGGGCAAACTGTGAGGGGGGAAGAATAGGAGGGGAGGTCCGAGGGGAGAGAAGAGGGTCGACCTGTGCCTCCCTAGGGTGCAGCCTGTTGGAGAGTGGGGGGGTCAAGGGAGGAGAAAGGGAGTAATTGGTGGAGCTGGATGGAGAGTCAAGGGATAGCCCGGTCGCAGGGGAGGGGAGTAGGGAAGGGAAGAGGCGTTCAAAGAGAGAGAGATAGGTGTCTTTGGCTTGTATCATAACAGTACTGTTGTTATAGAGTGAGATAGTGAGGGAGCCGTTAAAACCCGCAGAGGGGGAAATCTTTAGCTGTTTCCCATGAGGGATAGAGGAGGAGGAGGTGACTTTAAAGGAATTGTAAAAGCTGGTAGACCAAGAGGGTATGTTGTGCGTGAAGAAAATTAGATCGTTTTTGAGCCCCCCATACCGACCATTGTAAAACTGATCGACAAAAAGGGAATCGGGGAAACATTCAATGGTGTTATGCTTGAAACGTTTTGCTGCAGCTTTGGTCAGGTTAGGAGGGTAGATGATTTTGTAGCAATTAATTCCAGACTTAATTCGAGCGGTGGCCATGTTGGGAAATTGTGGAGGAGGCGGGTGGTGGGGATGAGGGAAGGGTGTTACTAGGACGGTGGTGGTGAGGAGAAGAATGAGTGCAAGAGGGGGGCACAAAATCCAGGCGTCGGGTGACGGATCCTGAGTTATTGAGGAGACAGGAAAGTGAGGCGATTAGGGATAGATTGTTACTTCAGAACAGGGCTGATTCAACAAGATAGGACTGCAGATGGAGTGGTGTAAGAGGTAAATCACTGTACTTATCATCCTGAGATATAAACCATATAAAGCACAGCATCACAATAGGTGTCAAACGCATTATACGCCCAAAATCTCAACAGTCTAATATTAGACACTTACCTCCTACGTATCACCTACATTATGGGCAAAAAGCACAGGGTGGAACATAATTTCACTAGCATAACCCCAAGTATGCACGACAACCTCAAAATCATCAAACACAGTTTAGAGGTGGCCAGAACAGGGTCTAAAAATCAAACTACAAGAAATACATTTCCTAGCACCACAAATACACAATGGGGCCTGGCGCCCTATACACCACCAGGACCCCCTGGTCAACTGGCCAACTCAAAGGGGCTCAAATGCCCTGTGTCCAGAATGTCAGGGCTGCTGCCATTGCAGCGAAAGACCAGAGTGCGTACTTGCGCAAACCTAAACGTTGCAACTGGCACTAAGTGCTGCACAGCTGTGAAGAAATGGTGCAAGGAGTGCATCTCACTCCTAACTCAGACAGACCTACCTCCAAAAGCCCTAAGAGTCTAGAGGAAGGTAACTTTCAGTAAGACTCCCTATGGGATCCGTCTAGGTCCCCCCCTATCATCAGGCGGTTTTGCCACTATGAGGGGAGAGGGCGCCCCGCCGTCCTCCACTAATATGGTTCGCTCGTCAGGGCCTCTGTGCCAGCTGAGGCCGCCTCGGAACCCCCCGGTCCCAGGACAGGCCAAGACCCCCCTCTCTCGCCTTCCTCAAGTGAAGTCTGGCTCCCCCCCTGGGGCCCCGAAACACCGCAGCAACCCCCGCCGAACTTGTCGGGGCTGCCGCTCCGCGCGTCGCTGGGACCCCTCCCCTCAGCTCAGGGGGTGAAGAACGCCTCCGCTCCCTCCGGGAGAGTGATCCTCCCGATGGCAGCCGCCATCTTGTTTTATTTGTGGCTCCGTGCTGCTTTGCCTTAGAGCCTCCGGTCACGAGCCTCGAGCTGGTCAGCCGTCTTCAGACCGGCCCGCAGCTTCCCCGCACCTACAGCCACTTCTGAGCGGCGCTGCCCCCACGCGGAATTCGTAGTGCGGTTCCCTCATCTCTCACCGCTTCCCAGCGCTGCAGGGCGCCGCCATCTTGGGTCGGGGGACGACTCACCCCCTCCGGGCCTGTCCTGCTGCTCCGGGGTCTCCTCTACCGCGCGGGCCTGCGCTATATGTCCGCCCCCGTTCTCGGGCCTGTCTCTCCTGCCCCCGCTGCCGCCCGTGTCTGCGCTGCGTCTCCAGCCGCCGTCTCAACTCCCGTCCCCGCCGGCTGCAGCAGCGGCGCCAGCTCAGTTACTCATGATGGTGGGGGCGACTCCTCCGTCGCACAATAATAAGAGGATCTCTTGGAGCCCAGGAGTAGCTGAATCTGCCCGGTCAGTGCTGCCGCGAGGGGGTTGGTGGGGAAGTGGGGCTGTGGGGGCATTTACTCTTCTTGAGCAGTGCCTCGGAGATGGTTTTGCGGCAGCGGCTCAATCCAGCAGTTGGCCCCGTAGCGAGCGATTCAGTGTGCCCACTACCACTGCCCCCAGGTCCCTGTTGTTGTTGGGGTGATGGGTTAGCCTGGGTTCCCTGAAGTGGTGGACACACTGCTGATTGACGTGTCCTGGGGACAGAGGTATGGGCCCGCTGGGTGGGTGCTGTGCTGGTGTTTCCAGAGGGGGGAAGCTCTGTAGTGGCCTGTGACTGTGTCAGGGGAACCGACTGTCCTGAGGTCGCCGATGGGCCGGGCTGGTCATCTAGATCGGGTGGACAGAGCTGCTGTCATCGCTGTGGGCATCTTCTGTTGGTGGTGTGGACATGTGTGGACCCTCCTGTCCGGTGACTTTGGATAGGGGTCCTGCAGAGGTATAAAAGGATGCTTTTTACATCTGTGTGCGCCATGGTGTGCAATAGGTGGGTGACCGTGTACCCCGGTGCTTGCATTCCTGTGTGGGACCTTGTGTGATGGTGGTTTAGGGGGGGTGTAAGGGTATGTGCAGTGGCCATGCTTTGGTGATGGTGTCCATGCTTTATTGTTGCATGCAGGGCTTGTGGTTTGTGATGTTGGGACATTTGTGAGGAGTTGGAGTGATGGGGGTGAGCGTGGGGGTGTATGTGATGGCATGCAGGTAGGGTGGGGGATGTAATAGTTAAGATTTGACTTACCAGAGTCCATTCCTCCATCTACTCCTGAGAGGCCCTCAGGATGCAGAATCACCAAGACCTGCTCCTCCCATGTTGTTAGTTGTGGGGGAGGAGGTGGTGGTCTGCCGCCAGTCCGCTGAACCGCAAGGTGGTGTCTTGAGACCACAGAACGCACCTTCCCCCGTAGGTCGTTCCACCTCTTCCTGATGTCATCCCTATTTCTTGAGTGCTGTCCCACTGCGTTAACCCTGTCCACTATTCTGCGCCATAGCTCCATCTTCCTAGCTATGGAGGTGTGCTGCACCTGTGATCCGAATAGCTGTGGCTCTACCCGGACAATTTCCTCCACCATGACCCTGAGCTCCTCCTCAGAGAACCTGGGGTGTCTTTGCCGTGCCATGGGGTGGTGTGGGTGATGTGTGGGGTGGTGTGTGTAGTGATAAGTGGGGTGATATTTAGTGGTGTGTTGTGTGAGGTGCGTGGAAGTTATGTGGGTGATGGTATTGTGTGCCTGTGGATGCTTGGTAGTTGTTTGTGGTGTCTCTCTCTGGCTTTCTCTCTGTAATTATGGTCGTACGGGTTTGTGGGTGATGTGGGTGTGTGTTTTATATTGTAATGGGTGTGTGGGAGTGGTGTGTGTATGTGTATCAGGTGTGTGTATTTTGAATTGACCAATGTGGCTGTGTTTTGTAAAAGTGTGTGTATTTTGAGCGCAGCGGTGTGTACCTCCAATGGAATACTGCGGTTGAAAGACCGCCGCGTGGATTCGTGTGTCGTGATAGTGTGGGCGTATTTCTGTTGGCGTGACGGTGGAGGTTTTGTTTTCGCCAGTTTATCACTGACCTTTGGTGTGGCGGACTTGTGTGGGTGTCTGAATTTTGGCGGATTCCGACCTGTGGGTCATAATAGCCGTGGCGGATTTCCGCAGCCGCGGCGGTGTGTTGGCGGTCTTCTGCACGGCGGTAAGCGGCTTTTACCGCCAATGTTGTAATGACCCCCAAAGTCATTCAGAAAGGCAAGGGATGGCAAAGTAATGGGTCGGTGGAATGTCCAGAAATGGCTGATTTCTCCTTGTGTCACATCGTTATATTAAAATTATTGAACAAGTCTTTAATTTACCATTGGGCAATATTTGGTGCATCGTTATCTCTGTTCAATAATCCGTCGCTCACCTTACTTGAATTTTCACCTAAAACAGTTCTCAAGCAGTTTATTGGCTCCTGTGATTGACGTCTTCAACGGGTAGACTTTCAGGTAGGAAAAGTTACACTAGTAACTCCAGTCAGTAGTTCCATTGCCTTCCCTTGGTTTAGGCGACCTTGAACCTGTTGCGAATTACACTTTTGCATTCGGCAAGAACGTCTCCTTGAGCAAGTCGGGTCTCATGAGAAAGAATTTACTATGGCTACACACACACATCTCTCTAGCTTCTGGAAAAGTACAGCTTTGTGTCCTTCAGTGAAGCAGCACATTGCACGTTAGAAAACACAGTTAATATGAGAACAAGCAGCTAAGCCCAAACCCTTGCAAACTAAGGCCTAGTGAGTAATTTAGCAAAACCTTAATACATAACTCTTAATGCAAATACAAAATCATACATGAATACATTATTAATTCATTATTAGTCAGTTTCATTAGTCATCATATACATTGGTGGCCATTCCCCATGGGCACATTTCAAACGTGTGCATTAATATTATTCTAACACATTTTCAATGCAGCTTCATTATACGTTATTTTGCAAACTTTTCATGTTAATATTGATTTTAAAGGTCACACTCCAACAATCCCTCCTTTGATGACTCTTGTCATCACACAAATCCCTTTCCTTCACAATCTATTCATCTTCTAAGTTCTTTCATCTCAATTTCTTCCCCCACCTTTGCCTTTCCATATTTTGCTCTGAACATTTTCTCCCTTTTCTTTTCTTCCCTCCTCGTATTATGTTTTGCCAATTTTGCTCTAATTCTGTTACTAATTTTGCATGATAACCATAATCCAAATAAACAAACCAAAACAATTATTATTCCCTGTATTATTTTTGCCAATATCCCATGCCAAATGTTACTAAACCAGCTTCCCACTTTAGCAAATCCTTTTCCAACCTTTTCCCAGATACCAGGCTCTTTCAATTCCTTCAAATCCGTACTATCTCTTGTCAGGTTAGTAAGCATACGTCTAATTTCATTACTATTGTCAGGTATGTAGGCACAGCAGTGACGATCATTAAGCATCTTACAAAATCCGCCATTTTTCGCTAAAATAATGTCTAAAGCAAGCCTGTTTTGAAAAGTCATAGCCCTCTCCGCAGCCAGTTCAGTATCCATCAGGAGTATAGCTCCTGTAAAATTGGTCAGCATGTTATACACAATAGTAGACAAGCGTCAAATCTTTATTGAATTCAAGATAACTCCCACTGAAGGAATTATTGCTCCAAATATGTCTCCTACTACACCAGCAGCAGTCTCTCTCCTTTGTCTAGTACGATGTAATTCAGACAATTTCGGAAACTTCTTCAAATCCTCTAACTGATATATCTTTGGGAAAACTATCCCCAAATAACATGTCCCATACCATCCCTTTGGAAGACGGCAATAAGCATTAAGTCCACATATATATAGTAGATCCCACGGATCGCTGGATCCTGTCCATTTAACATGAACGTCCATTTACTCTGAAACAAAAACACATGCTTACATTCACTCGTTCCCACAAACACATTATCGTAATACGCATTATGCAAAGCTTGCCTACATGTAGTGCATCTAAAGCTAATTTCCCTAGTTCCCTAACTGCACTATAGCTCTCACTACTAATAAAGGAACATTGTTGTAATCCCTTCTCTAACTTCCCCTTCAGAGCCCTTCTTCTATCTTCCGTGTGATCTAAAAAGCTTTTCTCTACGGGTGTAAGCAAACATGTCAGATTATTGCGGTGTGCATAAGATGTTCTAATTGTTAACGTCGCTTCAAAGAACCCTTTAATTAGTTTTATGGCATAGTATTTTGCTACACTATTTAGATCTTCTATGATAGGTACGTAAGAAAACACAAGATCATGGTTAGAGTAAAAGTATTGTATCTCCTCCTGGTTATAGAATTGGGTTAGTAACAGACTCCAACTTATCCCATAGGTTAAAGTTAAACTATGATAGGTAACTCCCTCTTGCACGAAACAGGAATTTGTGTACACATATAACAATTTTTCGCATCCATAGTGTCAACATACTCACTCAGCAAGCGATAGAAACCATTAGTAGATAGTTCCCCTTTCGTGTTAGTTTCCTCATGCAAATATCTTGTGTCCTGCTCGAACCTCTCCCAAGCTGTTAGTGAAGCAGTGGTCTCAGGAATTGTTAGTTTCGTCCTTATCTATCAAAAGCTTACCCACAATCAGAACTATAATGAATATCACACACACGATACCCAGAGCAACACCCAAACATTTACAACGCCTACTTCCCCTATCATCATCTCTGGTGTTAGCCATGATCTGCAAAGAATCAGAAAGTAAAGTGCTATAAATGCAAACAACCAACTGAGGGCGGTTTCACGTTTTTCTTTGTTTTTTTTTGTTTTTTTCTCCCCAGCAAGTTAAAGCAAACAAAAGTCTTTCTGCAGCAATTATTTACAGCTTCCACATTTACTCCCAGGATCTTTGTCAGTTCTGTTTAGCAGCTTGTCAAAATCTGTTTTCAAATGTCAATTCAGGTTAACAGTGTCACATCCGGTAACTTATCAGTCTCTTTTCTCAGCTTTCTTTTAGCTCTATTTTCACATTAACACAGTCTCTTTTCTTTCTGGGCAAACTCAGATACCATAGTATTGACCTGGGACTTCTCGATCAAAGTAGAACGCCAAGAACTTTTGTTGCCACTCAGCTGATGTTGCATATGCCCATTCAGGACCTGCATACCTTCGGTTTGCTACTCTCTTTCTTTTCAACTTACGCTCACCCTGCAATTCTCCTTCACTCAGATCTTCTTTCCTTTTAGTATCAACTTCTTCCTCTATCGTTTCTTCAACAACCACCTTTCCTTTTGTCACTTGCCATTCTAGCCACTTATCTCCTTTCAGTGTCTCCTTGGTCTTTGATCTTTCTTGTGGCAGCTCATGGCCCTCCTCTGACTCTATGGTGCTTTCTCTTGATGGACCTGCAATTTTCTCAGGAGAAGTCTGAACACTCTGGTGGTCATTACAACCCTGGCGGACGGTGTTAAAGCGGCGGTAATACCGCCAACAGGCCGGCGGTAAAAAAAATGGAATTACGACCGTGGCGGAAACCGCCAGCAAAGACAGCCACTTTAACACTCCGACTGCCACGGCAGTACAGACAAACAGCTTGGCGGTCACCGCCAACAGACAGGCGGAAGACAAAGTCCCGCCCACAGTATCACAACCTACCAATCCGCCACCTTTTCCGGGGCGGATTCACTGTGGATAAAAACACGGCAGAAACAGGACTTCGAAGGGAAAACGCTCACCTCTACACACCCCACGAGGAATCCAGACGCCATGGAACCAGAGCTGCACATCCTGCCAGCCCTCATCTTCTTGCTCCTTTACCAGGAGCACGAACACCGGTGGCGAAGTACTGCACCTACGACACAGGGGAGGGGGGAGGGAAAAAACAGGGACACATGCATGCAACACCCCCACCCCCACCCTCACCCACTACAACACCACACTAATACATATTTATAAATTATAGTTACACCCGCCAACCCCCCCCCCCCCGGAAGAATGCAAAGACAAAAGGAAATGAGTATAACTATTGTAATATATGAAAATCCAGTACGCAAAAATATATATATACACCATAAACCAAATATACACCAAGCTTAGTAGTCCAGGTATTGCTCCAATGAAGTCAGTGGAACACTGTGCCCACACGGTATGGGTGAGGCCCACACAAGATCCCCGACCATGATGGAGAGAACACTGCAGGGGCATCAGATAGCAAGAAAACTGGCACCTCAGGGGGAGCCGGTTGAATGCATGACACCAAATCCCGAGAGGGCCACATGCCCACTGTTCAATCCTGGGGAGTGCAAAGCCACAGTCTCTCAAGTCTCTACAGTGGGTGGGTTTCCCACTGTTCAATCCTGGGGAGTGCAAAGCCACAGTCTCACAAGTCTCTACAGTGGGTGGGTTGCCCACTGTTCAATCCTGGGGAGTGCAAAGCCACAGTCTCACACGTCTCTACAGTGGGTGGATTGCCCACTGTTCCATCCTGGGGAGTGCAAAGCCACAGTCTCTCAAGTCTCTACAGTGGGTGGGTTGCCCACTGTTCAATCCTGGGGAGTGCAAAGCCACAGTCTCTCAAGTCTCTACAGTGGGTGGGTTGCCCACTGTTCCATCCTGGGGAGTGCAAAGCCACAGTCTCACAAGTCTCTACAGTGGGTGGATTGCCCACTGTTCCATCCTGGGGAGTGCAAAGCCACAGTCTCTCAAGTCTCTACAGTGGGTGAGTTGCCCACTGTTCAATCCTGGGGAGTGCAAAGCCACAGTCTCACAAGTCTACAGTGGGTGGATTGCCCACTGTTCCATCCTGGGGAGTGCAAAGCCGCAGTCTCTCAAGTGGATGTATCTCTCCACTGGTTCTGGAGGGGGCCTTGTGCCCAGAGTGCTTCATCCTGCTAAGTAAGAACAGAGGTAGTGGATGACAGTCTCCACTGGTTCTGGAGGGGGCATGGTGCCCAGAGTGCTTCATCCTGCTACGGACAGAGGTAGTGGATATATCTCTCCACTGGTTCTGGAGGGGGCCTTGTGCCCAGAGTGCTTCATCCTGCTAAGGATAGAGGTAGTGGATGTATCTCTCCACTGGTTCTAGAGGGGGCCTTGTGTCCAGAGTGCTTCATCCTGCTAAGGACAGAGATAGTGGATGTATCTCTCCACTGGTTCTGGAGGGGGCCTTGTGCCAAGAGTGCTTCATCCTGCTCAGGACAGAGGTAGTGGATATATCTCTCCACTGGTTCTGGAGGGGGCTCTGTGCCCAGAGTGCTTCATCCTGCTCGTGACGGACTCAGTAGCGTCAGTGCCCTTGGCACTCATGGGCCAGCGGGGCTTGGAGCGGCGGTGCCCTGTTCAGCGGTGCTTGGAGCGGCGTTGCCCTGTTTAGCGGTGCTTGGAGTGGCGGTGCCCTGTTCAGCGGTGCTTGGAGCGGTGGTGCCCTATTCAGCGGTGCTTGAGGTGGCGGGCTCCTTTGCAGTGACTCAGCTGCTGGCGGTCCTCTCTGTCCCAGCGGGGCTTGTGCTGGCGGTCCTCTCTATCCCAGCGGGGCTTTTGCTGGCGGTCCTCTCTGTCCCAGCGGGGCTTGTGCTGACGGTCCTCTCTGTCCCAGCGGGGCTTGTGCTGGCGGTCCTCTCTGTCCCAGCGGGGATGATGGTGGTGGCCTCCTGGCCAGCGGGGATGATTTGCGGTGGCCTCCTGGCCAGCGGGGATGATGGCGGTGGCCTCCTGGCCAACGGGGATGATGGCGGTGGCCTCCTCGGCAGCGGGGATGATGGCGGTCTCCTCCGCCGTGCTGCTCTTCCCAGACTTTCCTGGTTTCTTGTGTCCCTTCCCCACCTTGGAAGGTGTTGCAGCTGACTCCACACTCCCACCGGGACCCCTGGGAGCGGCTTTGGTGGCTGGAGTCTTCCCCCTCTCCCGCCAGGCACTGGCCAACTTTTGATGCTTGACAGGTGGGGGACTGTCCGTGCTGTTGCTCCGTGCCATACTGGCTGCCCTGGTGGCCGGTGCACTCCAGATTCCGGTGACTACAGGCACCACTGGTCCCGGAGATGTTGTGGCTGAGGTGCTAGTTCGGGACCTAGGAGACGGATGGGGTGGGGGAGGTGTGGGAAAGAGGTTAAGGTTGGACAGGAAAAGTTTTTTGGAGACACTGGGACGGGTAGCTGGAGGGGGTTTGGAAGTGAAGGAAGAGGTTGTGGTTGTAGGAGGTGTTCGTTTGCTGACTTTGGGTGAAGGTGCATGGGCTGGAGGCTGTCGTGAGGTGGATGGCTGGTGGGTGGGTGTGTGCCTGCATTTGTGTATCTTGGGAGGTGGCGTCACAGACACACTGGGAGAGGACACAGGGGACGTGTGAATGGTAGTGGGGGTGGTGACTGCACGTGAGCGTGGTGTGGTGGTGGGTGTGCTGGTGATGGCAGTAGTGGCTGTAGATATAGTGCATGCAGGTGTGAGTGTAGATGAGACTAGGAGGGAGGAGGGAGACGAGGAGGAGGGGGACACAGTGGAGGCAGTGGATGTTGGTGTGTCTGCATGTGTGTCTGCATGTGTGTGATGCTTGCATGAGTGCCTGTGGGATATGTGGTGCTTATGTTTGCCAGAGCTTCCCTTGTGTGTTGACATGTGTGCATGCTGGTCTGAAGGTGTGCTTGGGATAGGCTGAGCTAGAGGGGATTGGGTCTGGGTGGAGGAAGTTGGAGGGGGGAGGCTAGACACAGGGACAATGGCGGCTGCCATCAGTACTGAGGCCAGAATCTGAAAAGCTTGCTGAAGGGCCGCCCGACCAGAATGAATGCCCTCCAGGAATGCATTTGTTTGTTGCAACTGCCTTTCTACACCCTGGATGGCATTCAAAATGGTAGACTGCCCAACAGTGAGGGACCTGAGGAGGTCAATGGCCTCCTCACTGAGGGCAGCAGGGGTGACTGGGGCAGGGGCTGAAGTGCCTGGGGCGAAGGTGATGCCCACCCTCCTGGGTGAGCGGGCACGGGGCAAAGGCTGAGGGGCAGCTGGCAGGGCGGTGCTGGTAGGGGGGGTGGCGGCTGTACCTGTAGATGGGGGTGCACAGATGTTGCCGCCACCACAAGGTGGCTCCCATCAGAGGACGAGTCTGTGTCGCTGGTGTCCGCTCCTGTCCCCGCCGTGGAGCTCCCCTCGCCCTCCGTCCCACTGTTGAAGTCCGAGTCCATAGTGTGTCCCTCCATGGCCATGTGGAATACAGACCCCTCGTGCTCCGGTGCCACTGCTCCTCTGCCTGATGATGCTAATGCACACAAGAACAAGGAGACCACAAAAAGGGGGGGGACGACAGAAGAAAGACTTGCTGAGTGCATGCATTACCGCTACCGTTGGCGGACACGACAGACACAGAAGCCCCCTGCACTACGCCGCGCTCTTGGGCTCCACAGTTCAATCCCTGGGAAATGGCCTACTAGGCTATGCACAACATCTGCACACATGGATGACACAGGGGTATGACTAGGTGTACTTGGCACTCTACAGAGGTGGGGTGGGGTGCCACATGGCCTGCCTTAGGGAGGGACCTTGCCTACTAAACTTGCCCTGGCCTAGGGAAACCCACAGCCCCACCTCCCCCTACCAAGACCCCTCCACTGCGCGCTCAATTAGCAGGATGAGAGTGTACTCACCCCCTTGTGGCTGCTGTGATGCCCTCAAGCGCCCATCCAACTCCGGGTACGCCACGCCAGGATCCTGAACATCAGGGGGGTCATGGTGCGATGGGCACCCCTCCCACGTAGGGAGGCCATACCCAGCTGAGCCTCCACCGTCTTCTTGCTACAGCGGCAAATGTCCTCCCATCTTTTCCGGCAGTGGGTGCTCCGTCTGTGGTAGACCGCCAGGGTCCGGACGTCCTAGGCGATGGCACACCAAATATCTTTTTTCTGGTGGGCGCTGACCTACATGAATTGTACAGGGGGAAGAGATACTTATTACCAACTACACCGTCACAGTCATTGGCCCACATCCCTACCCTTGCCATGATGCACATGCACTCACCGTTGTTTCATGCACGCCTCAATCTCCCCCCCTCTTACATCCACCCCACTCCACACAGGCATAGCACATACAGCATGCTCCCAGTGCACTTACCTGTTTGTCTGGAGGACCGTAGGGTAGCGTGTACTGGGGGAGGACCCCGTCCACGAGTTTCTCCAACTCCACCGATGTGAAGGCAGGGACCCTTTCCCCAGACACTCGAGCCATTGTCTCTTCCAGACCGAGGTCACAGCAGCACTTGCAGTGTAGGTCCTCTCCTGTCGAAGATCAGGTATCGAGTGATTGAACAGATAGAAAATGGCGGTCACGTCCGCGGCGGTGCGTACCGTCACCGCCGGCATACATCGTCATTGGCTCCTGGGACCCATAGGGTCCAATGTTAACCAATGCAGCATTGCGCCGCGGTCTTCGACCGCCTACCGCGACAGTGTACAACGCCAGCGCAGTTACCTCACATCCCTTTGTCCCACTTTAGAGGTCAGGCAGCCGCCATTTCAGGGGCCCACATGGCTTCATTTTTAACTGCGTCACACATACCTAGGCCTAGACTCAACACACATACAGGCCACTTTTTGGATTATGATTCGTGTTCTGTGTAAGCTGTGGGTACGTACATCTGAGTTGGTTGACTCTGTGCTCGCTGTTGTCCTTCATAGGCACCGTCCGCTGGGACATGTGAAGAGATGGCGACATCCTCCGGTGTACCGACCGCTGGTGGACCTGTCGACAATGGAGGAAAGACATGTGATCATCACATACAGGCTTGACCGTGCCGCAATCCTGGAACTGTGTACCCAGCTGGAGCCAGACCTGATGTCAGCTATCTGCCATCCCACAGGAATCCCCCCTCAAGTGCAGGTGCTGTCAGTGCTCCATTTCCTTGCAAGTGGGTCATTTCAAACAACTGTGGCTATTGCATCAGGGATGCCCCAGCCTATGTTTTCCAACGTGTTGTCCAGAGTGTTATCTGCCCTGCTGAAACACATGCAGAGCTACATCGTTTTCCCTCAGGTTGAGGATTTGCCTACAGTGAAAGGTGACTTCTATGCCCTGGGACATATCCCCAACATCATAGGTGCCATTGATGGGACCCATGTGGCTTTGGTCCCCCCCGCAGGAGTGAACAGGTGTACATAAACCGGAAGAGTTATCATTCGATGAATGTACAGATGGTATGTTTGGCAGACCAGTACATCTCCCATGTTAATGCCAAGGTCCCTGGCTCAGTGCATGATGCCTACATCCTGCGGAATAGCAGCATCCCTTATGTGATGGGTCAACTCCAGAGGCACCGTGTTTGGCTATTAGGTGAGCACCTGGAAGCAAGACAGTGGAAATGGTTGTCTGGGGTTATCCCTACAGGTTAGTGTGTGTCTAACTGTTGTCCCTCGCCATTTGCAGGTGACTCTGGTTACCGAAACCTGTCATGGTTACTGACCCCAGTGAGGAATCCCAGGACAAGGGCAGAGGAACGCTACAATGAGGCCCATGGGCGAACACGGCGGATAATCGAGCGGACCTTCGGCCTCCTGAAGGCCAGGTTCTGGTGCCTCCATATGACAGGTGGATCCCTATTCTACTCACCAAAGAAGGTGTGCCAGATCATCGTGGCCTGCTGTATGCTTCACAACTTAGCTTTGCCACAACAGGTGCCTTTTCTGCAGGAGGATGGTCCAGATGTCGCTGTTGTAACAGCTGTGGAGCCTGTGGACAGTGAAGACAGTGAAGACGAGGAAGCAGAAGAAGACATGGACAATAGGGACTCAGTGATCCTGCAATATTTCCAAAGAGACACAGGTAAGAATACAAAACCTGCCTACTACATATACTTTAACACTGCTACCTCTCAACTGTCTGTCGTTTTCACCCAGTGTATGGTCACTGAGTTGTCACTTTCCCTCACAATTTCACAGATGTGGGTCCCACTGTGTGACATCTGCTTAGATTCCTCATGGACTAGAGCTGTGTGACATAGGTATGTTGACATTACAATTGAAAGCGCTTTTTGCCACAGTAATTGCTAATGCACTATTCCGAAATCACAGACTGACTCCAGATTGTTTTGTGCTTCAAGGTTGTTTATTTTAGTGCTCAATATTGGAGGGGGTTGCAAAATGGTGAGGGGTGATGGTGGAGGAATGTCCATGGCAGAGTCCAGTCTATTAGTCTCACAGTTGCATTGCTCAAATGGGCATAGGAAGTGGAGCTGGGTCAGTTTGAGGATGGACAGGGTGACAAAGTGGGACAGAAAGATGATATTCAGGGTGGTCTCATTACTTGGCGGGGTCTTGGCATCGTTCTCTGTCTTTGTCCTGGATCTCAGGGACCGTTTGCGGTGTGGTTCACCCTCTGCAGGGGGTGGGATCCTGGTGTGGTGGTCCTTTGGCGGTGTCTCCTGTCTACTAGTGCCGGCAGAGGTGGTGGGCAGTTCATCGTCCAGGCTAGTGTCAGGGGCCCCTTGTTGTACCACAGTGTCCCTCCTGGTGTTGAGTACTTCCTTCAGCACCCCTACGATGGTGCCCAGGGTGGAATTGATGGCTCTGAGGTTCTCCCTGAAGCCCAAATACTGTTCCTCCTGCAGGCGCTGGGTCTCCTGAAACTTGGCCAGTACCATTGCCACCGTCTCCTGGGAGTGGTGGTAGGCTCCCATGATGTTGGAGAGGGCCTCGTGGAGAGTGGGTTCCCTTGGCCTGTCCTCCCCTGTTGCACAGCAGCCCTCCCAATTCCCCTGTGTTCCTGGCCTCCGTCCTGTGGCGGTGCCTCCTGTCCACTAGCGCTGGAGGAGGTGGTGGGCAGTTCATCGTCCAGGCTAGTGTCAGGGGCCCCTTGTTATGCCACAGTGTCCCTCCTGGTGTTGAGTACTTCCTTCAGCACCCCTACGATGGTGCCCAGGGTGGAATTGATGGCTCTGAGTTCCCCCCTGAAGCCCAAATACTGTTCCTCCTGCAGGCGCTGGGTCTCCTGAAACTTGACCAGTACCGTTGCCATTGTCTCCTGGGAGTGGTGGTAGGCTCCCATGATGTTGGGGAGGGCCTCGTGGAGAGTGGGTTCCCTTGGCCTGTCCTCCCCCTGTCGCACAGCAGCCCTCCCAATTCCCCTGTGTTCCTGGCCTCCGTCCTGTGGCTGTGCCTCCTGTCCACTAGCGCCGGCAGAGGTGGTGGGCAGTTCATCGTCCAGGGTAGTGTCAGGGGCCCCTTGTTGTGCCACAGTGTCCCTCCTGGTGTTGAGTACTTCCTTCAGCACCCCTACGATGGTGCCCAGGGTGGAATTGATGGCTCTGAGTTCCTCCCTGAAGCCCAAATACTGTTCCTCCTGCAGGCGCTGGGTCTCCTGAAACTTGGCCAGTACCGTTGCCATCGTCTCCCTGGGAGTGGTGGTAGGCTCCCATGATGTTGGAGAGGGCCTCGTGGAGAGTGGGTTCCCTTGGCCTGTCCTCCCCCTGTCGCACAGCAGCCCTCCCAATTCCCCTGTGTTCCTGGCCTCCGTCCCCTGGACCGTGTGCCCACTACCACTGCCCCCAGGTCCCTGTTGTTGTTGGGGTGGTGGGTTAGCCTGGGTTCCCTGTAGTGGTGGACACACTGCTGATTGACGTGTCCTGGGGACAGACGTATGGGCCCGCTGGGTGGGTGCTGTGCTGGTGTTTCCAGAGGGTGGAAGCTCTGTAGTGGCCTGTGACTATGTGATGGGAACCGACTGTCCTGAGGTCCCCGATGGGCCTGGCTGGTCATCTAGATCCAGTTGGACAGAGGTGCTGTCATCACTGTGGGCCTCTTTTGTGGGTGGAGTGGGCATGTGTGGACCCTCCTGTCCGGTGACGTTGGGTAGGGGTCCTGCAGAGGTATAAAAGGATGTTTATTACATCTGTGTGTGCCATGGTGTGCAATGGGTGGGTGACCGTGTAACCCAGTGCTTGCATTCCTGTGTGGGACCTTGTGTGATGATGGTTTAGGGGGGTGCATGGGTTTGTGCAGTGGGCATGCTTTGGTGATGGGTGTCCATGATTTGGTTTTGCTTGCAGGGCTTGGTGTTGGGATGTGTGGTTTGTGATGTTGGGACATTTGTGAGGAGTTGGAGTGATGGGGTGAGGGTGAGGGTGGGGGTATGTGATGGGTATGTGATGGCATGCAGGTAGGGTGGGGGATGTAATAGTTAAGATTTGACTTACCAGAGTCCATTCCTCCATCTACTCCTGTGAGGCCCTCAGGATACAGAATCGCCAAGACCTGCTTCTCCCATGGTGTTAGTTTTGGGGGAGGAGGTAGGGGCCCGCTGCCAGTCCACTGAACCGCAAGGTGATGTCTTGAGACCATGGAACGCACCTTCCCCCGTAGGTCGTTCCACCTCTTCCTGATGTCATCCCGATTTCTGGAGCTGTTATTTCCTCATCAGTTGGACACGTCACCTTTTTCGTGTGACTGGCATGAATCCAGTTTGGAATTACCGCACACTTCACAGCAGTAGTAGTCGTTAATATTACTTGATATGGCCCCTTCCAACGTGGCTCCAAACACAACTTCCTCACGTGTTTCTTGATGACAACCCAGTCACACGCTTTCAGATTGTGACCTGGATCATTTATCGGTGGCAATGTGGTGGCTTCCACCTGGTGAGAGAAAGAGCGGACCACATCAGCCAGACCCTTGCAGTAGTCCAACACAATATCATCCGTGATATTCACAAGAGCATTTGCAGGCACTGCGGGCAGTCTCATAGCTCGGCCCATGAGAATTTCATGAGGAGACAGTCCTGTTTTATTGTTGGGCGTATTTCTCATTGACATTAGCACTAAGGGCAACGCATCAGGCCATTTCAAATTTGTAGCTGAACACATCTTTGCCATTCTCGACTTCAAGGTACCATTCATCTGCTCTACTAGTCCTGAGGCTTCAGGGCGGTAACTACAATGCAACTTCTGCTCAATGTTCAATGCTGCACACAGAAGCTTAACCACCTCGTTGTTGAAGTGACTTCCTCTATCTGATTCTAAAGTGATCGGAAACCCGAAACGTGGAATCAACTCCCTAAGTAGCAGCTTTGCTACCGTAAGGCTGTCATTTCTGCATGTAGGGTAAGCTTCAATCCAAAGACTAAAGATACACACAATCACCAACAAATATCTCAAACCTCCACACACAGGCATTTCGATAAAATCCAATTGCATTCTGCTAAATGGACCTCCTTCTCTCCCGATGTGGCTCAAATTCACCACTGTCCCTTTCCCCGCATTCATCTGCTGACAGATGATACACCTGTGACAAATCACTTCTGCGGCTTGTCTGAACTTTGGGTTAAACCAATCAATTTTGAACAACCTGATCATGGCATCTCTCCCAATATGTGCTTGACCATGGTAAAACCTTGCAAACTGTGACAGAAGACTGTTCGGCAAGACCATTTTCCCCTCATTGGAAACCCACAAATCATCTGATCTCTGTACACATTGCATTTTAACCCAAGTGCGTTTCTCATCTCTGCTGGCACGTCCCTGCAATAATTTAAATTCCTCCAACGTGTCACCCACCCTTAATGCATAACCTGTACATGTCTCATTTTCTGTTTCAGGTAACAATTTCCATTGATCCTTGAACGATATACAGTTCAATGCGCAAAATCTTGCAACTTGATCCGCATATCCATTTCCCATTGAAACAAAGTCTTGTGACTTCACATGAGCACTGCATTTTACCACAGCAATTTCCTGAGGTAACTGAATCGCGTGCAGCAACTCCTTAATTTTTTCACCATTTTTCACTGGAGAACCAGAAGAGATCAGGAAACCCCTCTGTGAGCATAGCTGGCCAAAATCATGAACAATTCCAAATCCGTATCTGCTATCAGTATAGATAGTCACTTTTAATTCGGCGGCAGCATGGCATGCTCTAGTAAGAGCAACCAACTCAGCCACTTGAGCAGAATACACTCTTTCAAGCCAGGAAGCTTCAATGATACCAGTGATCTACACACAGCGTATCCGGCTCTCAGCACTCCTACTGAGTGTCTCAAACATGAGCCATCGACAAAGATAATGTGGTCATTCTCTTCCAATTGGGTATCTTTAATATCAGGTCTCGGTTTAGTGCACAGTTCTATTACCTCAAGACAATCATGTTCTACATCATCAGCATCCTCAACTTCTGTATTTTCATTGGGAAGCAATGTTGCCGGGTTCAGCACTGTACATCTTTTTTAAAGTTACATTTGGTGACCCCAATATGATTGTTTCATATTTCGTCAATCTTGCATTTGTCATGTGCTGCATTTTGGTACTGGTTAACAAAAGCTCAACTGAGTGTGGGACCATAACTGTTAAAGGATGTCCCATCACTATGCCTTCACACTGTTTGAGGCTTTGACCAACTGCTGCTACTGCACGCAGACAACCTGGCAAGGTTGCTGCGACTGGGTCCAAAGTAGCTGAAAAATATGCTACAGGTCAGTTTGCACCTCCATGGACCTGTGTCAGGACAGGCAAAGGACATGCATCACGTTCATGACAAAACAGGACAAAAGGCTTCATGTAATCAGGCATACCTAAAGCTGGAGCCCTGTACATTCCCTTAGCTCAATGAACGCCCTCATCTCTTTCTCTGACATAGTTATGGTATCTGGGCCATCCTTAATCTCCTTAACCATCAGCTTACCAATGGCTTGGAGATAATTGAGAAATTCGGGTTCCCAGAAACATCCTAACGTCTCTCCGTGTCGTTGGAGGACACATCTGCAATATGGCGGTCACTCTCTCCTTGGATATTTTCCTCGACCCCTTCTCAATCAGATGACCTAAGTATTTCACCTCCTTCTGACAATATTGCAGCTTCTTTGGGGACACCTTAAGCCCATTCTTTCCCAAGTGGTTTAGTAAGGCAATATGTAGGAAGTTGGCTCTGTATGTACTATTTCAAAGTAAGAAATAGCGTGCACAGAGGCCAAGGGTTCCCCTTAGAGGTAGGATAGTGGCAAAAAGTTTAACTCTAATGCTCTATTGTGTGGTAGTGTGGTCGAGCAGTAGGCTTATCAGAGGGTAGTGTTAAGCATTTGTTGTACACACACAGGCAATAAATGAGGAACACACACTCAAAGACAATTCCAGGCCAATAGGTTTTTGTGTAGAAAAATATATTTTCTTAGTTTATTTTAAGAACCACAGGTTCAAGATTTACAATCAATACTTCAAATGAAAGGTACTTCACTTAGGTATCATAGAAACTTTGAATCAGCAAAATAGCATGTACAGTTTTGGCAAAAATGGCAATAAGCTATTTTAAAACTAGGCACAGTACAAATTTCAACAGTTCCTGGTGGATGTGTTTGTTAGTTTTGGAGGTAAGTAAACCACCTACAGGGTTCAAGATTGGGTCCAAGGTAGCCCACCGTTGGGGGTTCAGGGCAACCCCAAAGTTACCACACCAGCAGCTCAGGGCCGGTCAGGTGCAGAGGTCAAAGTGGTGCCCAAAACACATAGGCTTCAATGGAGAAGGGGGTGCCCGGGTTCCAGTCTGCCAGCAGGTAGGTACCCGCGACTTCGGAGGGCAGACCAGGGGGTCTTAAGTAATAAAGGTTAATACTGTAGGGGCTGTTAAATAGATATTCTAAACAATGGCAATGTTTGAAGATGAGAGAGATACAATTTTTCATGAAATGTTCCCACATACTCCAGGTACTAGAAACACTTCTCAAAGTATAGGTAACCACCTAAAGGGGATGAAATCCAAATACTTACGTTTGGAAAAACTTAGGAAACAGGTATTATCCCGGTGGTGGGATGCCACGGTTCTAAAAAAATATATTACAGAAAAAAAGGTCCCTCGAGGCCTTAGAGTAGTTATATTCCCCACTTTTGATGATCTGTCATCTAAGCACATATTGGACTGGGAACAGCTACTTTTTGAGACTTCAAAGGGCATGATGACAATTTTAATACAACATGCAGAGTTAAAAAGGGAAAAACTATTAAAAGACATACAGGAATTAGAGAATGAGATTATGGCTTTAAATCTACCAGATGTTAAAATAAAAAAATTATAAGATCTTGAAAGAAATGCTTGACAAACATCAAATGTACATACAAAAATAAGAAAATGTCAAAGTTACAAAGAGATGATACAGACTATGAAAATGGTCGGGTGTATACTTTCGCTAGGAGATTCGACAATCTCATTCATAAGGGACAGGCCACGAATGTGAAGGGCACTATAGGAATCATGACTAATGAATCGGATTTTTCAATTACGTCAGATGAGTCTGATGGTACCAGTGTATCTAGTGATAACACCAATTCAATTACCAATGAAGATCAAATGGCCTCCACTAGTTTTTTACAGGAGGCAAAAAGATATAGATTAGGAAACAGGAGGAATGTTCACAGTCAGTCTTTTCAATATATAAGACAAAGACACGTAGAGGCAAAAGGAGAGGGGGAGGCATTAAATCAGCCAATCATGGGGGTTCAGACCAGAGCAGCAAAGAACAGAACCAAGAACAATTGATATTTGTACCTAATGAAAATGTGAGAGATGCCGCACAAGACTGTAACAGCATCTCAATTGTGAATTTGTCTAAATGTGCTGTTACCGAAGAACAAATAAAGGTGTTAGGTAAAGGATTGGGTTTTTGTGTGTCCAACCTTTGTGACATGACACAAGTACATATCGATTTCTTTAAATTTCTTCGACAATTGAAACTTAAGAAATACTTTGCAGAAAGGACAGAGACACACATGGAAACAACACCCAGTGCTACAGTGAGCACATACACAATCAAAGATGTTATGGACATTGAACTTTTGCTTACCTTGGAAGATATGGAGTACAACAACATGGACAGACTAAACCTATTGGATGTCCTTAAGATTGTCCAGGATACATCTCTGGACAGTGGCCTTAAACCAAAATCCATCTTTATCCCCAAGCTACCAAGCAACAATGCTATGGAGGTGTTTGGGAGATTAGTGAAAGAATATCTTCACAAACTACAAAAACAGATTAAATTAGGTAATTTTCACAAATCATTTAATGTAACCAATAAGCAGAGACTGGCCTTAAAAGAACTGGGTGGCAATCAAAACATAGTGATCAAGGAAGCAGACAAGGGGGGAAACATTGTGATTTTGGATAGAGCCGATTAAATTCAAGAAATAGATAGACAATTGGCTGATAGTAATGCATATCTGAAATTACAATGTAATCACATTAAAATGATTGTTGACAAACTGGAGAAAATTTTAAAATTTTACTTCTATGGTGTAATCAGGGTTTAATTTCTGATTTAGAATTCAAGTATATTTTCAATCCTTATCCTACATCACCGTGTATATATACTTTACCCAAATTGCATAAAAGCACCATTTCACCACCAGGTAGACCCATAATATCGGGAATAGGAGCACCTACGGAAAGTCTATCTGATTTTATTGATAACTACTTGCAGCCGGTTGTGAAAAACATCCCTTCATACTTACAAGATACGAAGGATGTTCTCCGTAAGTTAGTGGATGTGACCTGGACCTCAGACATGATCTTGGTCACTTTGGATGTATCCTCTTCATACACAGGTATCCCCAGAGACAAGGGTTTACAGGCAGTGCGACATTTTCTGTCTGGAAGATCTGCATCCCATATGGAACACACTGAAATGATATTGTGCATGATTGAATTTACATTGGAAAACAATGTATTTATACATGAAGGGCAATGGTTCAAGCAAGCACAAGGAGTAGCCATGGGCTCACGCTTTTCTCCATCTTATGCGAATTTGTATATGGGTTTGTAATAGGGCGTTAGGGTGGTAGGGTGGTATGGAAGACGCAGAGACGGTTTGTAGGGGTAAGTGATATTTATTTAAGAGTTTGTGCAAATTTGGGGGGGAACTTTAGGCTTCGTGCGGAGCTTTCTTTGTCTACATTCTCTTCCTGGTGTTGTTCGTGGGACCGGATTTGACTGGCGTCGACTTGGCATGGGTTCCCAGTATACCGAGAAAAGAAACAAGGAGCGGAATGGAAGGTAAGTCGGGAGGTATATTATTTTAACACAAAAAAATAGAGATAATGGGGAAATAGGGGAGCGGGAGAGAGAGAAAAAGAAAGTGAGAAAGGAAAAGAGAAAGACCCGGTAGTGCGCATGAGGAAGTAATACGTGCGTTGTGCTCAAACACTCTCGGTGCTCCCCGATGGCTCTTAACAATCAGAGCCAAGGATTGCAGGATGGCGGTCTCTCTATTTAGAAATAATGACCGTCCCCTCTTTTACCACTGCCCACCTTCTCCTCCCCTCCCCCTCGCCCTTCCCCTGTTCCCTGTTTATACGGTCAATTTCATCCTTTCAACAAGGACCGTACCTTGTGGAGCCACGTCCCTCCTGGGACGTGGCGGAAAGTGCTTGTCTCCTCTGCATCGGGCTTCCCCTCGCGTCTTCCTTCCTCGCTGGAAAACTTTGGCTTTTCAGCTGGGGCTTCTCTGGTGACGGACGCCGCGGCTCCTGGTCTTTGGCTCCTTTCTCCTGAGGCCATTGCCTCCCCGGACTCCTCCTCCTTCCCGAGTCCATCGTCCTCGTTTTCTATACCTGGGACCCGGAAAACCGAGTTCCAGGCGTCTGGTGCCGCCCCGTGTTACCATGGGGACGGCCAACGCCTACTTCTGATGCGCGCGAGCCGCGCCAGCTGGAGGATTCCGTAGGCGTGGTGGAGGACACCCGCCTACATACCCCATCCCATGATCGGGACTGATAGAGGACCGAAGGATCAGGAAACCGGGAGAGGAAGTCGGCAGGACATTGCTGAGCACCCGGAATATGCCGGACCTGAAATGTAAAGGGTTGAAGTTCCAGAAACCAGCGTAGCACCCGAGCATTGGAGTCTTTATGAGAAGCCAACCAGGTCAAAGGAGCATGGTCGGTGAAGAGGACAAAGGGTCTGCCTAACAGGTAATACTGCAGGTTTTCAACAGCCCATTTAATAGCTAAGCATTCTCGCTCTATCACAGGATAATTGCACTCACGGGGTAGCAACTTCCTACTAATATAAACCACAGGATGGTCATGGCCCTCAGCGTCAGGTTGAGTAAGGACAGCCCCTAACCCTACATTAGAAGCATTGGTATACAAATGGAAAGGCTTGGAAAAATCGGGACACCTGAGGATGGGTTCCGTCGTAAGGGACTGTTTCAGATGGTGAAAGCTGGATAGTTGGGATTCCGAGAACGTAGGCAGTTTCGATGGATAATGTTTTTTTAGGAGATCAGTAAGAGGAGCGGCTATGGTAGAGTATTGGGGAATAAACCTGCAATAGTAGCCGACAAGACCCAGGAAAGAGCGTAGTTCTCTTTTGGTCATGGGGACAGAAACCTGTAAGATTGCTTCTACTTTGTTTTTCTGGGGTTGTTTCCAATATAGTATCCGAGATATGCGATATGGTTATTTCCTAGGTTACATTTCTTAGGATTGGCCGTTAGGCCTGCCTCATACAATGAGTGGAAGATTTTGTGAAGGTGTTGTAAATGATCTTCCCGTGTATCACTGTAAATAACGATATCATCTAGATATGCCGCGGCAAACGCTTGAAACGGTTTCAAGAGATGATCCATTAAGAGTTGGAATGTGGCGGAAGCCCAGTGGAGGCCGAAGGGAAGAACAGTAAAATGATAAAGGCCTGACTGGGTGGAAAAGGCTGTTTTTTCTTTGTCTGCCGGAGCAAGTGGGATTTGCCAGTATCCCTTTGTCAGGTCCAAAGTTGACATATACCGTGCATTACCTAGTTTCTCAAGTAAATCGTCAACCCGGGGAATGGGGTATGTGTCAAAGAGGGATATGTCATTTAGTTTACGGAAATCAATACAAAACCGAACTGAACCATCTGGTTTTGGTACTATGACCACCGGGGAACAACATGGGCTAACTTTGAGGGTTAGCATTTTTTTGACTTCCTCCTCAATGAGGTGTTTTCGCGCTTCTGGAATCCGGTAGGGGCCTTAACCGGACGATTTTTCCCTCAGCTGTTCTAATGTGATGTTGAATTAAGGTGGTTCTACCCGGGGTACCTGAAAAAAAACGAGAATGTTTTTTTAGAAGGGCTACGAGTTGGGTTTTTTCCTTCCCTGGAAGAGAACTATTTATCTGTGGGGCTTCCCATACCCCTTCCTTGGTTGTGGGGAAAAGGTCCATTCCTAAAGGGGTGGCTGGGGTTACTAAAAACCCGGTAGAAGGGTTTGTTGTCGTATCTTCTGGTTCTTCCCATTTCTTTAATAGATTAACATGATATATCTGCATCTTTTTAGGATGTTGCGATAATTCGATTAGATATGTAACTGGGGAAACGGATTTTATAATTTTGAAGGGTCCCTGCCACCGGGCTAAAAGTTTGTTTTCAGACGTGGGTCGTAGTATCAAGACTTGATCATTCGGTTGGAAGGAACGAATTTTGGTCCCTTGATCATAATACGTTTTTTGGGTTTTCTGTGCTTTCTTGAGGTGTTTTCGGACATCGTCCCACACCACCTGTAATTGGCTTTTTAATTTATTAACATACTCTAACAGGGGTCTTTCTTCTTCCCCTTCCTCTTCCCACCCTTCGGCTGCCATGTCGAGTAAGTTTCGGGGCTGTCTCACAAACACTAGTTCAAGGAGGCTATGGCCCGTGGATGTTTGGTGTGGGCATGGATGTCGTAGAGGACTAAGGGTAATTTTAGGCCCCAGTCCTTCCCTGACTCCATAACTGTCTTTCTCAGTAAAGTTTTGATCGTACGGTTGTAGCGTTCCACTAAACCGTCTGTTTCGGGGTGATAGACCGAGGTTTTCAACTGCCTGATCCCCAGGATTTAGCAGATTTGTTGCATGAGTGCGGACATAAAAGGTGTTCCCTGGTCTGTTAATATTTCCTGTGGGAAACATACTCTGGAAAAGAAGGTAATCATGGCTTGGGCTACTGCCTTCGTGGTCATACTAGAGAGTGGAATCGCTTCCGGATACTTAGTAGCGTAGTCTACTAAGACCAATATGTAGGTGTACCACTTTGTGGAAGGTAGGAGGGGTCCAACCAGATCCATACCTATGCGAGTAAATGGAATATCGATAATGGGGAGGAGTTGTAAAGGGGCCTTCCTAAGCGATCCTGAGTCTGTCACTGACAGCGGGGGCACTGGGCACAATATTTCCTGATGTGGGCGTAAACCCCCGGCCAGTAAAATCGTCTTAGTAAGTACTCCTCTGTTTTCTCCCTACCGTAATGTCCCCCCCCCCGGTTGGTTGTGTGCTAAAAATAAGACCTGGGTACGATAGGGTTCGGGCACTACTAGCTGTTTCTTTTCCCCACGGTTGGAGTTGATGATCCTATATAAAAGATTTTTTTAACTAAAAAATAAGGACCAACCTCATTTGTGGACTCGGATTTTGCATTTTTCCAAGCGTGACTTAGGGTGGGATCCTCCCGTTGACTAGCTTTCCATCGGTTTGTCCCGGTCTTGAGAGTTGATAGTTCTGTTTCCCTTGTCTTTTTTCCCTTCTAGTTAGTTTTAAGCGAGTTGGCGGTTTCTCAATAGGACTGTCATGAAAGGGTGCTTCAGACCACCAATCTGGTAACATCATGGATGAACTTACTTTATCTAACAGTTCGGAAAATCTTAAATAGTCTGTACCTATAACACAGTCCTCCACTAGCCGATCCATGATTCCCACTGGTAGAGAATCCCGATATTCGCCCCATTCTATTTGGACTAGAGTCAAGGGGTAGCTGGCCTTGTCCCCGTGGATGCAGCAGATGGAAACCCTTTGTTCGGACGATCGGTCTACACCGTGGAGTAGGTTACTTCGTATCACCGACTGGCTGCACCCAGAGCCTATCAGAGCTAGTACGGGATTCCTATTTATTTTGAGGGATTGTTTGAACCTAGTGTTCCCCTTACCAGTGCATAGTACTCTACCCCTAGTGACCCCGATTTCCATAGGCTCTACCCTGTCACTTTTCCTTGGGCACATTCTAGCTATGTGTCCCCAGTCCCCACAACTGTAGCACTGGGGCTGTTGCATGGGGGCTACCTCCCCACTACGACTCGGTCCCGGCTCTTCCGGTGGTCGTCGTGGGGGATATTTAAGTGGTACCACGTGAGGTTTGGTATTAACTTTGATGCCGGGGGTCTTAAACTCAGCCGATCTGTGGTAGGCACATGCAAGATCAACGGCCAGTTCGGTGTCGACTTTGGGATGTTGTCGTATCCAGCTCCTAGTAGAGCCGGGAAGGGAATCCAATTATTGTTCCAGTATAACCGCTTTGATAATGTCCTTCCTTTTTGTCCCCAATGGTCCCAACCATTTTAACCCGAGATCTTTTTACTCGGAAATAGAATGTTCTGGGGTCCTCACTCTGCCCCCACCTGATTTTCAGAAACTTCATCCTGTAATACTCTGAGTCGTGGCCCACCCTTTCTAATATACTACTCTTGATATCTTTATAGGGTGTGGTACCTCCTGGGTTGGCTGCTTGGTAGGCTGTTTGTAAGGTACCTGTTAAGAGAGAGGCAATGTATTGACCCCAGCGTTCTTCTGGCCACTGGGCCCAGGAGGCCACGCGTTCGAAATTTGTGAAGAATGCGTTGGGGTCCTCCCCTTCTTGATATTTCTGTAGAACGGAACTCGGGACATTCGGATGTACTTTACTTGCTGCGATAGTATCAGTTCATTTCTGCAATGCCGTTTCGTGTACCAATTGATTGTTAGCCATGATGGTAGCCTGGCTTTTTAAGGCACTTTGTAGGGCTTCCCGGTCTTCCTTTGCCTCCCGTTGATGTGCCTCCCATACAAGCTGTAGGTGCCTTTGACCTTCAGCAAGTTGCTGAATCATGTCCTCCAGCGTAGGCTTGTCTCCCATGTTTGCTATATACTCTGTACCACCACTTTTTACTGAAATCCCACTTCTGACACCACTGTAATAGGGCGTTAGGGTGGTAGGGTGGTATGGAAGACGCAGAGACGGTTTGTAGGGGTAAGTGATATTTATTTAAGAGTTTGTGCAAATTTGGGGGGGAACTTTAGGCTTCGTGCGGAGCTTTCTTTGTCTTCCTTCTCTTCCTGGTGTTGTTCGTGGGACCGGATTTGACTGGCGTCGACTTGGCATGGGTTCCCAGTATACCGAGAAAAGAACCAAGCAGCGGAATGGAAGGTAAGTCGGGAGGTATATTATTTTAACACAAACAAATAGAGATAATGGGGAAATAGGGTAGAGGGAGAGAGAGAAAAAGAAAGAGAGAAAGGAAAAGAGAAAGACACAGTAGTGCGCGTGAGGAAGTAATACGGTTGTTGTGCTCAAACACTCTCAGTGCTCCCCGATGGCTCTTAAGAATCAGAGCCAAGGATTGCAGGATGGCGGTCTCTCTATTTAGAAATAATGACCGTCCCCTCTTTTCCCACTGCCCACCTTCTCCTCCCCTCCCCCTCGCCCTTCCCCTGTTCCCTGTTTATATGGTCGTTATCGTCCTTTCAACAAGGACCGTACCTTGTGGAGCCACGCCCCTCCTGGGACGTGGCGGAAAGTGCTTGTCTCCTCTGTGTCGGGCTTCCCCTCGCGTCTTCCTTCCTCGCTGGAAAACTTTGGCTTTTCAGCTGGGGCTTCTCTGGTGAAGGACGCCGCGGCTCCCAGTGTTCGGCTCCTTCCTCCTAAGGCCGTTGCCTCCCCGGACTCCTCCTCCTTCCCGAGTCCGTCGTCCTTGTTTTCTACACCTGGGACCCGTAAATCCTAGTTCCAGGCGTCTGGTGCCGCCCCCGTGTTACCATGGGGGCGGCCGACGCCTACCTCCGATGCACGCGAGCCGCGCCAGCTGGAGGATTCCGTAGGCGTGGTGGAGGACACCCGCCTACAGTTTCTTCGAGGCAATACATGTTTGGAAAAAGGCTCCTCCCGTCCTCACTAATAATATCTTCTTTTGGGGAAGATACATTGATGATGTTTTAATGATTTGAACTGGATCTGAACAACTATTAGTGGAATTCTATGATTATGTTAACTGTAACATTTTCAATATACAAATGACGTATGAATATAGTAAGAACAATGTCTGCTTTCTAGATTTGGATATATCTATTGTGGACAACAAGATCCATACAAAAGTGCATTGCAAACCAACAGCCTGTAACTCTATATTACATGCTGAAAGTGCTCACCCTAGAAGTCAAATCTCAGCTATCCCGTTTGGGGAAATGATTAGGTTCAAGAGAAATTGTAGTGATCCCAATGTATGCAATATAGAACTAAATAAATTGGAAGATAGGTTCCTACAGAGAGGCTATTCCAAACGTATCATCAAGACATCAAGGAAAAAGATTGATCAAGTCTGCAGAACCACTTTACTGGGCCAAAATACTAAAATACGAGACAGCTCGTCATATAGAGCAGCTCATTTCTGTACGGCCTATAGTCAGAATAGTCACAATATATATCGCATCTTATGCAAACACTGGAGCATATTACAGACAGATACTACACTTGCCGCTCTACTCCCTAAGAAGCCAAGAATGATCCACAAAAGAGGTAAAACCATTAGAAATTAAGTTTGTAAGAGATTTTTACCACCCATAATGGAATGTAAAGCAACATGGCTTTCCAATAAAATTATGGGCTTCTATAGGTGTGGCAACTGTAACATGTGTGACATGGCACTGCATAAAACTTCTGAATTCAGTTATAATGGTAGTGATAAATACAAAATCTCTACTTTTATCAACTGTAATACGAAATTAGTGGTATACATAATGGAATGTATATGTGGCCAAATATATGTAGGCAGTACCATCAGTAGAAACACAAAAGTGATGATGGACGGAGTGCTGACAATGCAAACACTCACCCCAGTCACAGATCTGGGTTTAATCCATCGTTCTTTTGCTCACCATGCGACCCCAGTTCAGACCCAGCCATATGCAAATCAGTCTTGACCCTGTTCCTCATGGGAACAGTCCAGCCCGAACTGCCAGGCCAGGTCCTCCCTGGACCGGAAACAAGCACCCTGGGACCGGTTTCAGGGTATCACCCTTCTTCAGCCAGGCTAGCTTGATTGCAGTGGCACAGTGAGCAAGGGACCACGTCTGGGCATACCCTTCCCACTTAGGGCAACATTAGAAACACAAAAGGATGATGGACGGAGTGCTGACAATGCAAACACTCACCCCGGTCACAGATCTGGGTTTAATCCATTGTTCTTTTGCTCACCATGCCCCCCCAGTTCAGACCCAGCCATATGCAAATCAGTCTTGACCCTGTTCCACATGGGAACAGTCCAGCCCGAACTGCCAGGCCAGGTCCTCCCTGGACCGGAAACAAGCACCCTGGGACCGGTTTCAGGGTATCACCCTTCTTCAGCCAGGCTAGCTTGATTCCAGTGGCACAGTGAGCAAGGGACCCACGTCTGGGCATACTGTAGGAAAGTACCATCTTGCCTGGCATGTTACTCCCATATTTCACTGTATATATGTTGTTTTAGTGTATGTGTCACTGGGACCCTGCCAGCCAGGGCCCCAGTGCTCATAAGTGTGCCCTGTATGTGTTCCCTGTGTGATGACTAACTGTCTCACTGAGGCTCTGCTAATCAGAACCTCAGTGGTTATGCTCTCTCTGCTTTCTAAATTGTCACTAACAGGCTAGTGACCAATTTCACCAATTCACATTGGCATACTGGAACACCCTTATAATTCCCTAGTATATGGTACTGAGGTACCCAGGGTATTGGGGTTCCAGGAGATCCCTATGGGCTGCAGCATTTCTTTTGCCACCCATAGGGAGCTCTGACAATTCTTACACAGGCCTGCCATTGCAGCCTAAGTGAAATAACGTCCACGTTATTTCACAGCAATTTCCCCACTGCACTTAAGTAACTTATAAGTCACCTATATGTCTAGCCTCCACCTGGTGAAGGTTGGGTGCTAAGTTACCTAGTGTGTGGGCACCCTGGCACTAGCCAAGGTGCCCCCACATCATTCAGGGCAAATTCCCCAGACTTTGTGAGTGCGGGAACACCATTTCACGCGTGCACTATACATAGGTCACTACCTATGTATAGAGTCACAATGGTAACTCCGAACATGGCCATGTAACATGTCTAAGATCATGGAATTGTCACCCAGACAATTCCATGATCCCCTGAGTCTCTAGCACAGACCCGGGTACTGCCAAACTGCCTTTCCCGGGGTTTCACTGCAGCTGCTGCTGCTGCCAACCCCTCAGACAGGTTTCTGCCCTCCTGGGATCCAGCCAGGCTTGGCCCAGGAAGGCAGAACAAAGGACTTCCTCAGAGAGTGGGTGTTACACCCTCTCCCTTTGGAAAAAGGTGTCAGGGCTGGGGAGGAGTAGCCTCCCCCAGCCTCTGGAAATGCTTTGATGGGCACAGATGGTGCCCATCTCTGCATAAGCCAGTCTACACCGGTTCAGGGATCCCCCAGCCCTGCTCTGGCGCGAAACTGGACAAAGGAAAGGGGAGTGACCACTCCCCTGACCTGCACCTCCCAGGGGAGGTGCCCAGAGCTCCTCCAGTGTGCTCCAGACCTCTGCCATCTTGGAAACAGAGGTGTTGCTGGCACACTGGACTGCTCTGAGTGGCCAGTGCCATCAGGTGACGTCAGAGACTCTTTCTGATAGGCTCTTACCTGTGTTACTAGCCTATCCTCCTTCCTAGGTAGCCAAACCTCTTTTTCTGGCTATTTAGGGTCTCTGCTTTGGGGAATTCTTTAGATAACGAATGCAAGTGCTCATCCGAGTTCCTCTGCATCTCTCTCTTCACCTTCTGCCAAAGGATTGACCGCTGACTGCTCAGGACGCCTGCAAAACCGCAACAAAGTAGCAAAGACGACTACTGCAACCTTGTATCGCTTCTCCTGTCGCCTTCTCGACTGTTTCCTGGTGGTGCATGCTCTGGGGGTAGCCTGCCTCCTCTCTGCACCAGGAGCTCTGAAGAAATCTCCCGTGGGACGACGGAATCCTCCCCCTGCAACCGCAGGCAACAAAAGACTGCATCACCGGTCCTCTGGGTCCCCTCTCAGCACGACGAGCGTGGTCCCTGGAACTCAGCAACTCTGTCCAAGTGACTCCCACAGTCCAGTGACTCTTCAGTCCAAGTTTGGTGGAGGTAAGTCCTTGCCTCCCCACGCTAGACTGCATTGCTGGGTACCATGTGATTTGCAGCTATTCCTGCTCCTGTGCACTCTTCCAGGATTTCCTTCATGCACAGCCAAGCCTGGGTCCCCGACACCCTAAACTGCAGTGCACAACCTTCTGAGTTGTCCTCCGGCGTCGTGGGACTCCCTTTTGTGTCTTCGGGTGGACTCCGGTTCACTTCTCTTCCAAGTGCCTGTTCTGGTACTTCTGTGGGTGCTGCCTGCTTCTGTGAGGGCTCCTTGACTTGCTGGGTACCCCCTCTGTCTTCTCATCCAAGTGGCGACATCCTGGTCCCTCCTGGGCCACAGCAGCATCCAAAAACCCTAACCGCGACCCTTGCAGCTAGCAAGGCTTGTTTGCAGTCTTTCTGCGTGGGAACACCTCTGCAAGCTTCTTCAAGACGTGGGACATCCATCCTCCAAAGGGAAAGTTTCTAGTCCTCTTCGTTCTTGCAGAATCCACAGCTTCTACCATCCGGTGGCAGCTTCTTTGCACCCTCAGCTGACATTTCCTGGGCATCTGCCCACTTTCGACATTGTTGCGACTCTTGGACTTGGTCCCCTTGTTCCACAGGTACTATAGTCCGGAAATCCACTTTGGTTGCTTTGCTGGTGTTGGTCTTCCTTGCAGAAACCCCCTATCACGACTTCTGTGCTCTCTGGGGGTTATAGGTGCACTTTACACCTACTTTTCAGTGTCTTAGGGTGGGTTATTTTTCTAACCCTCACTGTTTTCTTACAGTCCCAGCGACCCTCTTCAAGCTCACATAGGTTTGGGGTCCATTCGTGGTTCGCATTCCACTTTTGGAGTATATGGTTTGTGTTGCCCCTATACCTATGTGCTCCTATTGCAATCTACTGTAACTTTACATTGCTTGCATTACTTCCTTTTGCTATTACTGCATATTTTTGGTATTGTGTACATATATCTTGTGTATATTTGGCATCCTCATACTGAGGGTACTCACTGAGATACTTTTGGCATATTGTCATGAAAATAAAGTACCTTTATTTTTAGTATATCTGTGTATTGTGTTTTCTTATGATATTGTGCATATGACACCAGTGGTATAGTAGGAGCTTTGCATGTCTCCTAGTTCAGCCTAAGCTGCTCTGCTATAGCTACCTTCTATCAGCCTAAGCTGCTAGAAACACCTCTTCTATACTAATAAGGGATAACTGGACCTGGTACAGAGTGTAAATACCCCTTGGTACCCACTACAAGCCAGGCCAGCCTCCTACATTGATTGTGCAGCGGTGGGATAAGTACTTGTAACTACTTACCACTTTGTCATTTTGTACTTTTCATAAGAGAATAATATACAAAACAAGTTCAGTGTATGTACACCTAACCAAAAAGTTTTGCTTTTCTTCTCTTACACTATCTGTTAAGTGCTGAAAAGTACTACTAAACTTTCAAAAAGTTTCTAAAAAGTTGAAAAAGATTTTTTCTGTTTCCTTAAAAAGTCCTGAAACTTTTTCTCTCTTTTATCTGTCCCTAAACCTTTTTCTATCATGTCTGATGTAGGAACTCCTCTTAATTTGGTCAATACAGCTTATGACCACCTTAACTTTAAGGGCCTAAAGAGTCTCTGCATTGATAGAGGTTTAGTGGTAGGAAAGAACCCCTCTAGAGAATAATTGTCTAACATGCTTATTGAAAATGATAAGGCCTTAGCTGGCACTTCAATTGAGAAGTTAGGAGATAGCTCACACTCTGACTCAGGGGAGCCCTCAGTAAGAGTGTTAGAGGGTGCCCTGTCGCACCGCGTGGTGCGGCGCGAGCCGAATGTTCGGCACAAGCCGGGCGTTCGGCTGGGGCCGCACAGCGCGTTTCTAAAACGCAGCGCGCCCCCAGCCTTTCATGCACTTTTCGAGGCCCCAGGCATTGCATGGGGCCTCGCTCTGTCGTTTTCCACCGCCTTGCTGGGGTCTCCTGACCCCCTTACCTGTTCTTCTTTCTTCCTTCTTGTCCTCTTTCTTTTCTTCTTTCTGGGGTCTTTTTGTTGTACTTTTTTTATGTCTTCTTCCCTTCCCAGGTTACCTTTCTCTTCCCAGCATTCATTGTTCCCTATTCTCTATGGTTTCTATTCTGTTTTGTTCTATGTACCTCTCCCTGTCTAATATGGTGTCCTTTTACTTCCTGTGGGTCACTTCCTGTCTTTTGGTATATAAGGGCTGTGTTTTCTTCATTTCCTTGCGCTGCAACACTTTCTGCTCAGATAGTGTCTTCGCTCCTGATTTCCTCGCCTTTTTGGTTCTGGATTTCATCGCTCTGTATTTCCTGAATTTTGTTCTTTTTGATTCCTGCTTTTTGTTCTTGTTTTTCAGGAGTCCTCCTGTTTAGAGGTTTTTCCCCTTTTGTTCTAAGGGTTTTTTTCCCTCTGGCGCTATTTTCTGAAGGCCACGGTCTGTTCTTGGCGTCTCCATCACCTACAGCACCGTGGCTACCAGAAAGAGTCGCCCCTTTTTGGGCCAAAGCCGAACATCGAAGATCCACGCCACTAGATCTGCAAATTCCAGACGCAAGCAGCACGTGAGTCGTGACATGCCCTTCCTAACCTGCCCCTTAGCAGACCACCTAGCATAGCTGGTAGTAATGGAAGCTCACATCACAGTAGGGATGTTTTTGTTCCTGCAGGCCAGGTTGCTAGGGTGCCAACTGTTAGGGACAGGTCTCCCTCTGTTCATTCACATCATTCTTCTGTGTCAAAGCATTCCCAATCCACCCACCCTGATGACAGAGTGTTAGAAAGGGAACTCAAAAGATTGAGAGTGGAAGAGTCCAGGCTGAAGCTTAAACAGCAACAGCTGGCTCTAGAGAGGGAATCCCTAGACTTAGAAAAAGAGAGACAGAGGTTGGGGTTTGGACCCCATGGTGGCAGCAGCAGTATTCCTGATAGTAATCCTGTTAAAGAGCATGATTCTAGGAATCTGCATAAGATAGTTCCCCCTTACAAGGAGGGGGATGACATTAACAAGTGGTTTGCTGCACTTGAGAGGGCCTGTATGGTACAGGGAGTCGTCCCTCAAAGGCAGTGGGCTGCTATCCTATGGCTATCTTTCAGTGGAAAGGGTAGGGATAGGCTCCTTACTGTGAAGGAAAGTGATGCCAATAATTTTACAGTTTTGAAGAATGCACTCTTGGATGGATTTGGTTTAACCACTGAACAATACAGGATTAAGTTCAGAGAAACCAGAAAAGAGTCCTCACAAGACTGGGTAGACTTTGTTGCCTATTCAGTGAAGGCCTTGGATGGGTGGTTACATGGCAGTAAAGTTTCTGACTATGAAAGCCTGTATAATCTGATCCTGAGAGAGCATATTCTGAATAACTGTGTGTCTGATTTGTTACACCAATATCTAGTGGACTCAGATCTGACCTCTCCCCAAGAATTGGGAAAGAAGGCAGACAAATGGGTCAGAACAAGAGTGAACAGAAAAGTTCATACAGGGGGTGACAAGGATGGCAAGAAGAAGGATGGTAAGTCTTCAGACAAGGGTGGGGACAAATCTAAAAATGAGTCTTCATCAGGCCCACAAAAACACTCTGGTGGGGGGGTGGCTCCAAATCCTCTTCTAATCAAGTAAAGAAACCATGGTGCTATTTATGTAAAGTAAAAGGCCATTGGACAACTGATGCCAGTTGTCCAAAGAAACGCACCAAGCCTCCCACTACCACAACCCCTACTGCAACCTCTAGTGCCCCTAGTAATAGCAGTGGTGGTGGGAGCAAACCTACTAATAGCCAATCCAAGGGAGTAGCTGGGCTCACTTTTGGTAACTTAGTTGGGGTTGATCTTGTTAGGGAGACCACAGAGGCTGTGTTAGTCTCTGAAGGTGCCATTGATTTGGCCACCTTGGTTGCTTGTCCCCTTAACATGGATAAGTACAAGCAACTTCCCCTAATCAATGGTGTTGAGGTTCAGGCCTACAGGGACACAGGTGCCAGTGTTACCATGGTGATAGAGAAACTGGTACACCCTGAACAACACCTACTTGGTCACCAGTACCAAGTGACAGACGCTCATAACAACACTCTTAGCCACCCCATGGCTGTTGTGAATCTCAACTGGGGGGGGGGGTTACTGGTCCAAAGAAAGTTGTGGTTGCCTCAGATTTACCTGTAGACTGTCTACTAGGGAACGATTTAGAGACATCAGCTTGGGCAGAAGTGGACTTGGAGGCTCATGCAGCAATGCTGGGTATTCCTGGGCATATTTTTGCTTTAACCAGGGCTCAGGCCAAAAAGCAAAAAGGACAAGGTGACTTGGATCCTGGAACAATGGACCCAAGTGCTCCCTAAAGCTAGGATTAGTAAGGGTAAATCCCTACCCACTATCCCTCCCTCTACAGATGATTCAACTTCTGAGGAAGAAGAATTCCCCCCCTGTGCAGAACCTTCACCAGAGGAGCTGGCAGCAGACACTGCTGAGGTTTTGGGTGGAGGGGGGCCTGCCAGGGAGGAGCTGAGTGTGGCACAGCAAACCTGTCCCACATTAGAGGGTCTAAGACAGCAAGCTGTCAAACAGCAAAATGCGGATGTCAGTGACTCACATTGAGTTTACTGGGAGGACAACCTCTTGTACACAGAGGCAAGGTACCCAAAACCTGGAGCAGCCAGGAGATTGGTCATTCCGCTGCAGTACAGAGAGTTCCTTCTAACTCTGGCACACGACATTCCCTTGGCTGGACATTTGGGTCAGATTAAAACATGGGAAAGGCTTGTCCCCCTGTTTCACTGGCCTAGGATGTCAGAGGACACAAAGGATTTTTGTAAGTCCTGCGTGACCTGCCAAGCCAGTGGCAAGACTGGTGGCACTCCAAAGGCTCCCCTTATTCCACTGCCTGTGGTTCCCTTTGAAAGGGTAGGGGTTGACATAGTTGGCCCCCTTGACCCTCCTACTGCTTCAGGCAATAGGTTTATCTTGGTGGTAGTGGACCATGCCACAGGATATCCTGAAGCAATTCCTCTAAGGACCACTACAGCACCTGCAGTGGCAAAAGCCCTCCTGGGAATCTTTTCCAGGGTGGGTTTCCGAAAAGAGGTGGTATCAGACAGGGGTAGCAACTTTATGTCTGCATACTTGAAGGCCATGTGGAAGGAATGTGGTGTAACATACAAATTCACCACACCTTATCATCCACAAACAAATGGACTGGTAGAGAGGTTTAATAAAACTCTCAAAGGAATGATAATGGGACTCCCTGAAAAACTCAGGAGGAGATGGGATGTCCTGTTGCCTTGCCTCCTTTTTGCTTACAGGGAGGTACCCCAGAAGGGAGTGGGCTTCAGCCCCTTTGAACTCCTATTTGGATACCCTGTAAGAGGTCCTCTAACACTTGTGAAGGAGGGTTGGGAACAACCTTTAAAAGCTCCTAAGCAAGACATAGTGGACTATGTACTCGGCCTAAGATCCAGAATGGCTGAGTACATGAAAAAGGCCAGTAAAAACCTTCATGCCAGCCAAGAGCTCCAAAAGCAATGGCATGACCAGAAGGCTGTTCTGATTCAGTACCAACCAGGACAGAAAGTGTGGGTCTTGGAGCCTGTGGCCCCAAGAGCACTCCAAAACAAATGTAGTGGACCCCACATCATTGTTGAAAAAAAGGGAGAAGTCACCTACTTGGTTGACTTGGGCACTGCCAGGAGTCCCCTTAGGGTGCTCCATGTCAATCGCCTAAAACCCTACTATGACAGGGCTGATCTCACCCTGCTCATGGCAACAGATGAAGGACAGGAAGAAGAGAGTGACCCTCTCCCTGATCTCTTCTCTTCCACAGAACAAGATGCTCTAGTGGAAGGTGTAGTTTTGGCAGACTGTCTCACTGCTGAGCAGAAAGACAACTGCATAAATCTCCTGGGTCAGTTTTCTGAACTTTTTTCTACTGTGCCAGGCACCACTTCTTGGTGTGAGCACACTATAGATACTGGAGACAGCATGCCTGTCAAAAGTAAGATCTATAGGCAGCCTGACCATGTCAGAGACTGCATAAAACAAGAAGTTCAGAAAATGCTTGAACTGGGAGTGGTTGAACATTCTGAAAGCGCATGTGCCTCTCCCGTGGTGCTTGTACCAAAGCCTCACTCAAAAGATGGGAAAAGAGAGATGAGGTTTTGTGTAGATTACATAGGTCTCAACCAGGTAACTAAAACGGATGCTCACCCTATACCCAGGGCAGATGAGCTCATAGATACACTGGCATCTGCCAAGTATCTAAGCACCTTTGATTTGACTGCAGGGTATTGGCACATCAAGTTATCAGAGGATGCTAAAGCAAAAACTGCATTTTCGACTATTGGAGGGCACTACCAATTCACAGTAATGCCCTTTGGTTTGAAAAATGCACCTGCCACTTTTCAGAGGTTGGTGAATACAGTCCTGCAAGGATTGGAGGCTTTTAGTGCAGCATATCTGGACGATATAGCTGTCTTTAGCTCCACCTGGGATGATCACCTGGTCCACCTGTGGAAAGTTTTGGAGGCCCTGCAAAAGGCAGGCCTCACTATCAAGGCTTCAAAGTGACAGATAGGGCAGGGGAAAGTGGTTTATCTGGGACACCTTGTAGGTGGAGAACAGATTGCACCACTTTAGGGGAAAATCCAAACTATCATGGATTGGGTTCCCCCTACAACTCAGACCCAGGTGAGAGCCTTCTTAGGCCTCACTGGGTATTACAGGAGGTTCAATAAGAACTATGGCTCTATTGCAGCCCCACTTAATGACCTCGCCTCCAAGAAAATGCCTAAAAAGGTATTATGGACAGCTAGCTGTCAGAAAGCTTTTGAGGAGCTGAAATAGGCCATGTGCACTGCACCTGTCCTAAAAAGCCCATGTTACTCCAAGAAATTCATTGTTCAAACTGATGCATCTGAATTAGGGGTAGGGGCAGTCTTATCACAACTCAATTCTGAGGGCCAGGATCAACCTGTTGCTTTTATCAGCAGGAGGTTGACCTCTAGAGAAAAGCGTTGGTCTGCCATAGAGAGTGAGGCCTTTGCTGCGGTCTGGGCACTGAAGAAGTTGAGGCCATACCTGTTTGGCACTCACTTCATTGTTCAGACAGACCACAAACCTCTACTTTGGCTAAAACAAATGAAAGGTGAAAACCCTAAATTGTTGAGATGGTCCATATCTCTACAGGGAATGGACTATACAGTGGAACATAGACCTGGGAGTACCCACTCCAATGCAGATGGACTCTCCAGATATTTCCACTTAGACAATGGAGACTCATCAGGTCATGGCTAGTCTTATTGTCCTTCGTTTGAGGGGGGTTTGTGTAGGAAAGTACCATCTTGCCTGGCATGTTACCCCCATATTTCACTGTATATATGTTGTTTTAGTGTATGTGTCACTGGGACCCTGCCAGCCAGGGCCCCAGTGCTCATAATTGTGCCCTGTATGTGTTCCCTGTGTGATGACTAACTGTCTCACTGAGGCTCTGCTAATCAGAACCTCAGTGGTTATGCTCTCTCTGCTTTCTAAATTGTCACTAACAGACTAGTGACCAATTTCACCAATTCACATTGGCATACTGGAACACCCTTATAATTCCCTAGTATATGGTACTGAGGTACCCAGGGTATTGGGGTTCCAGGAGATCCCTATGGGCTGCAGCATTTCTTTTGCCACCCATAGGGAGCTTTGACAATTCTTACACAGGCCTGCCATTGCAGCCTGAGTGAAATAACGTCCATGTTATTTCACAGCCATTTACTCCATGTTATTTCACAGCCATTTACCACTGCACTTAAGTAACTTATAAGTCACCTATATGTCTAGCCTTCTCCTGGTGAAGGTTGGGTGCTAAGTTACTTAGTGTGTGGGCACCCTGCACTAGCCAAGGTGCCCCCACATCGTTCAGGGCAAATTCCCCAGACTTTGTGAGTGCGGGGACACCATTTCACGCGTGCACTATACATAGGTCACTACCTATGTATAGAGTCACAATGGTAACTCCGAACATGGCCATGTAACATGTCTAAGATCATGGAATTGTCACTCCAATGCCATTCTGGCATTGGGGAGACAATTTCATGATCCCCGAGTCTCTAGCACAGACCCGGGTACTGCCAAACTGCCTTTCCCGGGGTTTCACTGCAGCTGCTGCTGCTGCCAACCCCTCAGACAGGTTTCTGCCCTCCTGGGGTCCAGCCAGGCTTGGCCCAGGAAGGCAGAACAAAGGACTTCCTCAGAGAGAGGGTGTTACACCCTCTCCCTTTGGAAAAAGGTGTCAGGGCTGGGGAGGAGTAGCCTCCCCCAGCCTCTGGACATGCTTTGATGGGCACAGATGGTGCCCATCTCTGCATAAGCCAGTCTATAACGGTTCAGGGATCCCCCAGCCCTGCTCTGGTGCGCAACTGGACAAAGGAAAGGGGAGTGACCACTCCCCTGACCTGCACCTCCCAGGGGAGGTGCCCAGAGCTCCTCCAGTGTGCTCCAGACCTCTGCCATCTTGGAAACCGAGGTGTTGCTGGCACACTGGACTGCTCTGAGTGGCCAGTGCCACCAGGTGAGGTCAGAGACTCTTTCTGATAGGCTGTTACCTGTGTTACTAGCCTATTCTCCTTCCTAGGTAGCCAAACCTCCTTTTCTGGCTATTTAGGGTCTCTGCTTTGGGGAATTCTTTAGATAACGAATGCAAGTGCTCATCCGAGTTCCTCTGCATCTCTCTCTTCACCTGCTGCCAAAGGATCGACCGCTGACTGCTCAGGACGCCTGCAAAACCGCAACAAAGTAGCAAAGACGACTACTGCAACCTTGTATCGCTTCTCCTGCCGCCCTCTCGACTGTTTCCTGGTGGTGCATGCTCTGGGGGTAGCCTGCCTCCACTCTGCACCAGGAGCTCTGAAGAAATCTCCCGTGGGACAACGGAATCCTCCCCCTGCAACCGCAGGCAACAAAAGACTGCATTACCGGTCCTCTGGGTCCCCTCTCAGCACGACGAGCGTGGTCCCTGGAACTCAGCAACTCTGTTCAAGTGACTCCCACAGTCCAGTGACTCTTCAGTCCAAGTTTGGTGGAGGGAAGTCCTTGCCTCCCCACGCTAGACTGCATTGCTGGGTACCGCATGATTTGCAGCTGCTCCGGCTCCTGTGCACTCTTCCAGGATTTCCTTCGTGCACAGCCAAGCCTGGGTCCCCGACACTCTAAACTGCAGTGCACAACCTTCTGAGTTGTCCTCCGGCGTCGTGGGACTCCCTTTTGGGTCTTCGGGTGGACTCCGGTTCACTCCTCTTCCAAGTGCCTGTTCTGGTACTTCTGCGGGTGCTGCCTGCTTCTGTGAGGGCTCCCTGACTTGCTGGGCACCCCCTTTGTCTCCTCATCCAAGTGGCAACATCCTGGTCCCTCCTGGGCCACAGCAGCATCCAAAAACCCTAACCACGACCCTTGCAGCTAGCAAGGCTTGTTTGCGGTCTTTCTGCGTGGGAACACCTATGCAAGCTTCATCCATCCTCCAAAGGGGAAGTTTCTAGCCCTCTTCGTTCTTGCAGAATCCACAGCTTCTGCCATCCGGTGGCAGCTTCTTTGCACCCTCAGCTGGCATTTCCTGGGCATCTGCCCACTCTCGACATTGTCGCGACTCTTGGACTTGGTCCCCTTGTTCCACAGGTACTCTAGTCCGGAAATCCACTTTGGTTGCTTTGCTGGTGTTGGTCTTCCTTGCAGAAACCCCCTATCACGACTTCTGTGCTCTCTGGGGGTTATAGGTGCACTTTACACCTACTTTTCAGGGTCTTGGGTTGGGCTATTTTTTTTAACCGTCACTGTTTTCTTACAGTCCCAGCGACCCTCTACAAGCTCACATAGGTTTGGGGTCCATTCGTGGTTCGCATTCCACTTTTGGAGTATATGGTTTGTGTTGCCCCTATACCTATGTGTTCCTATTGCAATCTACTGTAACTTTACATTGCTTGCATTACTTCCTTTTGCTATTACTGCATATTTTTGGTATTGTGTGCATATATCTTGTGTATATTTGGCATCCTTATACTGAGGGTACTCACTGAGATACTTTTGGCATATTGTCATAAAAATAAAGTACCTTTATTTTTAGTATATCTGTGTATTGTGTTTTCTTATAATATTGTGCATATGACACCAGTGGTATAGTAGGAGCTTTGCATGTCTCCTAGTTCAGCCTAAGCTGCTCTGCTATAGCTACCTTCTATCAGCCTAAGCTGCTAGAAACACCTCTTCTATACCAATAAGGGATAACTGGACCTGGTACAGAGTGTAAGTACCCCTTGGTACCCACTACAAGCCAGGCCAGCCTCCTACACATACCCTTCCCACTTAGGGCAACATTAGAAACACAAAAGGATGATGAACGGAGTGCTGACAACGCAAACACTCACCCCCAGTCACAGATCTGGGTTTAATCCATCGTTCTTTTTCTCACCATGCCACCCCAGTTCAGACCCAGCCATATGCAAATCAGTCTTGACCCTGTTCCTCATGGGAACAGTCCAGCCCGAACTGCCAGGCCAGGTCCTCCCTGGACCGGAAACAAGCACCCTGGGACCGTTTTCAGGGTTTCACCCTTCTTCAGCCAGGGTAGCTTGATTCCAGGGGCACAGTGAGCAAGGGAGCCACGTCTGGGCATACCCTTCCCACTTAGGGCAACATTAGAAACACAAAAGGATGATGTACGGAGTGCGGACAATGCAAACACTCACCCCCAGTCACAGATCTGGGTTTAATCCATTGTTCTTTTGCTCACCATGCCACCCCAGTTCAGACCCAGCCATATGCAAATCAGTCTTGACCCTGTTCCTCATGGGAACAGTCCAGCCCGAACTGCCAGGTCCTCCCTGGACTGGAAACAAGCACCCTGGGACCGGTTTCAGGGTATCACCCTTCTTCAGCCAGGCTAGCTTGATTCCAGTGGCACAGTGAGCAAGGGACCCACGTCTGGGCATACCCTTCCCACTTAGGGCAACATTAGAAACAGAAAAGGATGATGGACGGAGTGCTGACAATGCAAACACTCACCCCCAGTCACAGATCTGGGTTTAATCCATCATTCTTTTGCTCACCATGCCACCCCAGTTCAGACCTAGCCATATGCAAATCAGTCTTGATCCTGTTCCTCATGGGGAACAGTCCACCCCGAACTGCCAGGCCAGGTCCTCCCTGGACCGGAAACAAGCACCCTGGGACCAGTTTCAGGGTATCACCCTTCTTCAGCCAGGCTAGCTTGATTCCAGTGGCACAGTGAGCAAGGGACCCACATCTGGACATACCCTTCCCACTTAGGGCAACATTAGAAACAGAAAAGGATGATGGACGGAGTGCTGACAATACAAACACTCACCCCCAGTCACAGATCTGGGTTTAATCCATCATTCTTTTGCTCAGCATGCCCCCCCAGTTCAGACCCAGCCATATGCAAATCAGTCTTGACCCTGTTCCTCATGGGAACAGTCCAGCCCGAACTGCCAGGCCAGGTCCTCCCTGGACCGGAAACAATGTGCATCCTGGGACAGGTTTCAGGGTATCACCCTTCTTCAGCCAGGCTAGCTTGATTCCAGTGGCACAGTGAGCAAGGGACCCATGTCTGGGCATACCCTTCCCACTTAGGGCAACATTAGAAACACAAAAGGATGATGGATGGAGTGCTGACAATGCAAACACTCAACCCCAGTCACAGATTTGGGTTTAATCCATTGTTCTTTTGCTCACCATGCCACCCCAGTTCAGACCCAGACATATGCAAATCAGTCTTGACCCTGTTCCTCATGGGAACAGTCCAGCCCGAACTGCCAGGCCAGGTCCTCCCTAGACTGGAAACAAGCACCCTGGGACCGGTTTCAGGGTATCACCCTTCTTCAGCCAGGCTAGCTTGAATCCTGAGGGGAGGGGGGCACATCCCTAATCCTATTGGGGGAATCCTCCATCTGCAAGATGGAGGATTTCTAAAAGTCAGAGTCACCTCAGCTCAGGACACCTTAGGGGTTGACTCCTCCTTGTTTTTCTCATTATCTCCTCCGGCCTTGCCGCCAAAAGTGGGGCCGTGGCCGGAGGGGGCGGGCATCTCCACCAGCTGGAATGCCCTGTGGCGCTGTAACAAAGGGGGTGAGCCTTTGAGGCTCACCACCAGGTGTTATAGCTCCTGCAGGGGGAGGTGAGAAGCACCTCCACCCAGTACAGGCTTTGGGCCAGATGTAGGAAACCTTTTGCGCCTCGCAAACGGCGAAAAACGCCGTTTGCGAGGTGCAAAAGGCCTTCCGCGATGCAGAATCAAATTTTGCGAGTCGGTACCGACTCGCAAAATGTGATTCCGACTCGCAAATAGGAAGGGGTGTTCCCTTACTATTTGCGACCACATCGCGATGTAGAGTTGATTTGTGACCGCGAAAGCGGTCGCAAACCAACTCGCAGTTACCATCCACTTGAAGTGGATGGTAACTCATTCGCAAATGGGAAGGGGTCCCCATGGAACCCCTTCCCCTTTGTGAATGCAAAAAAATTTTTTTTTTCAGAGCAGGCAGTGGTCCTATGGACCACTGCCTGCTCTGAAAAAACCCGAAACTAAATGGTTTTGGCATTTTTTCTTTTTGCAGCTCATTTTCCTTTAAGGAAAACGGGCTGCAAAAAGAGAAAAAAATTGCTTTATTTAAAAGCAGTCACAGACATGGTGGTCTGCTGGCTCCAGCAGGCCACCATCCCTGTGAGTGCCTAGACTCGCTATGGGGTCGCAAACTGCGACCCACCTCCTTAATATTCATGAGGTGGGTCTTTGCAACCCCATAGCGAGTCGCAGAAGGTGTCTGAGACACCTTTCTGCATTTCCTTTTGCGAGTAGCAAATTGCGAGTCGCTGGGACTCGCAATTTGCAACTCGCAAAAGGAAACCTACCTACATCTGGCCCTTAGTTACTAGCCACAGAGTGACAAAGGCACTCTCCCCATGTGGCCAGCAACATGTCTGGTGTGTGGCAGGCTGGCAAAACTAGTCAGCCCACACTGAAAGTCAGGTATGTTTTCAGGGGGCATCTCTAAGATTCCCTCTGGGGTGTATTTCACAATAAAATGTACATCAGTGTGCATTTATTGTGCTGAGAAGTTTGATACCAAACTTCCCAGTTTTCAGTGTAGCCATTATGGTGCTGTGGAGTTCGTGTATGAAAGACTCCCAGACCATATACTCTCATGGCTACCCTGCACTTACAATGTCTAAGGTTTTGCTTAGACACTGTAGGGGCATAGTGCTCATGCACTTATGCCCTCACCTATGGTATAGTGCAGCCTGCCTTAGGGCTGTAAGGCCTGCTAGAGGGGTGACTTATCTATGCCATAGGCAGTGTGAGGTTGGCATGGCACCCTGAGGGGAGTGCCATGTCGACTTAGTCATTTTCTCCCCACCAGCACACACAAGTTGGCAAGCAGTGTGTCTGTGCTGAGTGAGGGGTCCCCAGGGTGGCATAAGACATGCTGCGGAGACCTTCCCTGGCATCAGGGCCCTTGGTACCAGGGGTACCAGTTACAAGGGACTTACCTGGATGCCAGGGTGTGCCAATTGTGGAAACAAAGGTACAGTTTTAGGGAAAGAACACTGGTGCTGGGGCCTGGTTAGCAGGCCTCAGCACACTTTCAATTCATTACTTGGCATCAGCAAAGGCAAAACGTCAGGGGGTAACCATGCCAAGGAGGCATTTCCTTACACAACCCCCCCCCCCCCCCCAAATGAAAGAGGATGAGACTAACCTTTCCCAAGAGAGTCTTCATTTTCTAAGTGGAACAACCTGGAAAGGCCATCTGCATTGGCATGGGCAGTCCCAGGTCTGTGTTCCACTATAAAGTCCATTCCCTGTAGGGAGATGGACCACCTCAACAGTTTTGGATTTTCACCTTTCATTTGCATTAGCCATCTGAGAGGTCTGTGGTCAGTTTGAACTACAAAGTGAGTACCAAAGAGGTATGGTCTCAGCTTCTTCAGGGACCAAACCACAGCAGAGGCCTCCTTCTCAATGGCACTCCAACGCTGCTCCCTGGGTAGTAACCGCTTGCTAATGAAAGCAACAGGCTGGTCACGGCCATCAACATTTGTTTGGGACAAAACTACCACTATCCCATGTTCAGAGGCATCAGTCTGCACAATGAACTGCTTGGAGTAATCTGGAGCTTTTAGAACTGGTGCTGTGCACATAGCTTGTTTCAGGGTGTCAAAGACCTGTTGGCATTCTACAGTCCAGTTTACTTTCTTGGGCATTTTCTTGGAGGTACGTTCTTGGAGGGGTGTCACTATTGATACATATCCCTTCACAAACCTCCTGTAGTACCCAGTCAAGCCAAGGAATGCCCTGACTTGAGTCTGGGTTTTTGGAGCTGCCCAGTCCAGAATAGTGGGGATCTTGGTCTGGAGTGGCTGAACTTGGCCTCCACCTACAAGGTGTCCCAAGTAAACCACAGTTCCCTGCCCTATCTGGCATTTGGATGCCTTGATAGAGAGGCCTGCTGCTTGCAGGGCCTTCAAAACCTTCTTCAGGTGGACCAGGTGATCCTGCCAGCTGGAGCTAAAGACAGCAATATCATCAAGATAAGCTGCACTAAAGGACTCCAAACCAGAAAGGACTTGATTCACCAACCTTTGGAAGGTGGCAGGGGCATTCTTTAGACCAAAGGGCATAACAGTGAACTGATAGTGCCCATCAGGTGTGGAGAATGCTGTCTTTTCTTTTGCTCCTGGTGCCATTTTGATTTGCCAGTACCCTGCTGTCAAGTCAAAGGTACTTAAGTATCTGGCAGCACCTAGTTTGTCAATCAATTCATCTGCCCTTGGAATGGGATGGACATATGTCTTGGTGACAGAATTAAGTCCTCTGTAGTCCACACAAAACCTCATCTCTCTCTTTCCATCTTTGGTGTGAGGTTTGGGGACTAAGACCACTGGGCTAGCCCAGGGTCTGTCAGAGTGCTCAATGACTCCCAATTCCAGCATCTTGTGGACTTCCACTTCGATGCTTTCCTTAACTTGGTCAGACTGTCTGAAAATGTTGTTTTTGACAGGCATGCTGTGTCCTGTGTCCACATCATGGGTACACAGGTGTGTCTGACCAGGGGTTAGGGAAAAGAGCTCAGCAAACTGTTGTAAGACCTTCCTACAGTCAGATTGCTGTTGGCCAGAGAGGGTGTCTGAATAGATCACTCCATCTACTGAGCCATCTTTAGGGTCTGTGGAGAGGAGATCAGGGAGAGGTCCACTCTCCTCTTCCTGGTCCTCGTCTGTCACCATCAACAGATTCACATCTGCCCTGTCATGAAAGAGTTTGAGGCAGTTCACATGGATCACCCTTTTGGGGGTGCTGCTAGTGCCTAGGTCTACCAGGTAGGTGACCTGACTCTTTCTTTCTAGCACTGGGTAAGGGCCACTCCATTTGTCCTGAAGTGCCCTGGGAGCCACAGGCTCCAGAACCCAGACTTTCTGCCCTGGCTGAAACTCAACCATAGCAGCCTTTTGGTCATACCACATCTTCTGGAGTTGTTGGCTGGCCTCAAGGTTTTTGCTTGCCTTTTCCATGTACTCTGCCATCCTGGAACGTAGGCCTAGTGCATAGTCCACTATATCTACACTACTTGTTTAGTCTCATGAAGATGTCTCTCCTAGCCTTCTTTTACAAGAGCTAGTGGTCCCCTGACAGGATGGCCAAACAGAAGTTCAAAGGGGGGAAACCTTACTCCCTTTTGAGGCACCTCTCTGTAGGCGAAAAGTAGATATGGCAAGAGGACATCCCATCTACTTTTGAGCTTTTCAGGGAGCCCCATGGTCATGCCTTTCAATGTCTTGTTAAATCTTTCTACAATGCCATTGGTTTGTGGATGGTATGGTTTGGTGGATTTGTAAGTCACCCCACACTCATTCCACATATGTTTCAGATATGCTGACATGAAGTTGGTACCCCTGTCAGACACCACCTCCTTAGGAAATCCCATTCTGGTAAAGATACCACTGAGTGCTTTAGCTACTGCAGGGGCAGTAGTGGACCTAAGGGGAATTGTTTCAGGGTACCTAGTGGCATTATCCACTACCACTAGGATATACTGGTTCCCTGAGGCTGTGGGAGGTTCAAGTGGACCCACTATGTCCACACCCTCTCTTTCAAAGGGGACCCCCACCACTGGAAGTGAAATGAGGGGAGCCTTTGGGTGTCCACCTGTCTTACCACTGGCTTGACAGGTGGCACAGGAGACACACAACTCCTTTACCTTCTGGGACATGTTGGGCCAATAGAAATGGTTAACTAACCTTTCCCAAGTCTTGGTTTGTCCCAAATGCCCAGCAAGTGGAATATCATGAGCTAAGGTTAGAATGAACTCCCTAAACTCCTGGGCACTACCACTCTCCTAGTGGCACCAGGTTTGGGATCTCTTGCCTCAGTGTAGAGGAGTCCATCTTCCCAATAGACTCTATGGGGGTTATTATGACCCTGGCGGAAGGCGGAGAACCGGCGGTAAGACCGCCAACAGGCTGGCGGTCTTACTTTGTGGAATTATGACCATGGCGGTTACCGCCATGGTCATCTGCCGGTTCTCCGTTCCGCCCGCCAGGGCGGAGACGACCGCTGGGCTGGAGACCTGGGTCTCCAGCCCGGTGACCGTCACTAGACCACCGGCGGTATTTGGACCCGGCTTACCGCCGTGGATTTCCAGCGGTTTGAACCGCCATGAAATCCATGGCGGTAAGCACTATCAGTGCCAGGGAATCCCTTCCCTGGCACTGATAGGGGTCTTCCTCACCCCTCATCCCCACCCGACTCCCTCCCTACACCCCCCACCACCCCTGCCACCCCCCAATGGTGGCAGGGCCCCCCTCCCCACCCCGACCCCCAACATCATATCACCCATACCCACACGACACGCACGCAGGCACCACCTACACACTTACACGCACACACGCCGACATACATGCCTACATTCACACACACAGACACGCACACCCACATTTAAACATACACGCACACATCCATACAGACATACCCACAGACATACACGCACTCATTCCCATACACAACACCCCCACAAGCATACACGCACTCACACACCCCCTCTACATACACACACGCACACCCCCATGCACCCACACAACACACAATACCCCCCCACCCCCCCTCCCCTCACGGACGATCGACTTACCTGTTCCGTCGATCCTCCGGGAGGGGACGGGAGCCATGGGGGCAGCTCCGCCGACACCACACCGCCAACAGAACACCGCCACGGCGAATCACAGGACGTGATTCGCTGGGCGGTGTTCTGTTGGCATGGCGGTGAGGTGGAGCAACCTCCACTTCCCCACCTCCCGCCAGTATGGCTGTTGGCGGCTCTCCGTCCGTAAAAGGACGGAGAGCTGCCAATGGTCATAATAGGCCGAGCAGCAAACCGCCACCACTGGCGGTCTTCCGCACGGCGGTCCCTCGGCGGTCTTTAAAAAACCAAGGTCAAAATCACCCCATATGTGTTCCAATGATTTTTCCTTTGGTCTCTTCAGCAGCTTGCTGCCTAAGGCCTTCAAGAGAGGGGCAGGTTTCTTGCACCTTACACAACTGTTCCCTTGTGGGTCCCCCTGGGCCTAAGAGTTCAACCTGATAAGGTTCCAACTCCATGGGCTCAGTTCACTCAGAGGGCAGAACTTCTTCCTGGGAAGAGAGGTTCTCTTTCTCTTGTGGTGTTGAAGCTGGTTCCCTAGTCTTCTTTCCTTTTCTCTAGGAGGGTTGGGCCCTTTTTCCAGGCTCCAACACCACTTTTTCACCCTGAGCCTTGCACTGTGCCCTTGTCTTGACACACACCAGTTCAGGGATACCCAGCATGGCTGCATGGGTTTTGAGTTCTACCTCAGCCCATGCTGAGGACTCCAGGTCATTTCCAAGCAAACAGTCTACAGGGATATTTGAGGAGACCACCACCTGTTTCAGGCCATTGACCCCTCCCCACTCTAACGTTACCATAGCCATGGGATGTACTTTAGTCTGATTGTCAGCGTTGGTGACTGGATAAGTTTGTCCAGCCAGGTATTGACCAGGGGAAACCAGTTTCTCTGTCACCATGGTGACATTGGCACCTGTATCCCTCAGGCCTTCTACACTAATCCCATTAATCAAGAGTTGCTTCCTGTATTTTTGCATATTAGGGAGCCAGGCAGCCAGTGTGGCTAAGTCCACCCCACCCTCCGAGACTAATGTAGCTTCAGTGTGACCCCTGATTTGCTCTGGGCACACGGTTGATCCCACCTGGAGACTGGCTATTCCAGTGTTAGCTGGAGTAGAGTTTGAAGTGGAACCTTTCTTGGGACAGGCCTTGTCTCCAGTTTGATGTCCCTGCTGATTACAGCTACGACACGAGGCCTTCTTGGGATCAAAGTTTTTACCCTTGTACCCAAAATTGGATTGTGAAGAGGCTTTGGACCCTCCCTCCGGAGCAGGTTTTTGGGGCCCTGTAGAAGACTCTTTACTTTATCCCTTGGATGTCTCAACACTCTTCCCCTGGGGAGTCTTTGTGACCCCTTTCTTTTGGTCACCCCCTGTGGAAGTCTTGGTCATCCTAGTCTTGACCCAGTGGTCCGCCTTCTTTCCCAATTCTTGGGGAAAAATTGGTCCTAGGTCTACCAGATGCTGATGCAGTTTATCATTGAAACAATTACTTAACAGGTGTTCTTTCACAAATAAATTGTACAGCCCATCATAATCATTTACACCACTGCCATGAATCCAACCATCCAGTGTTTTGACTGAGAAGTCAACAAAATCAACCCAGGTCAGGCTCGAGGAGTTTTGAGCCCCCTGAACCTAATCCTATACTCCTCAGTTGAGAATCCAAAGCCCTCAATCAGGGTAGCCTTCATCAGGTCATAGGATTCTGCATCTTTTCCAGAGAGTGTGAGGAGTCTATCCCTACACTTTCCAGTGAACATTTCCCGAAGGAGAGCACCCCAGTGAGACCTGTTTACTTTTCTGGTTGCACAAGCCCTCTCAAAAGCTGTGAACCATTTGGTGATGTCATCACCATCTTCATATTTAGTTACAATCCCTTTAGGGATTTTCAACATGTCAGGAGAATCTCTGACCCTATTTATGTTGCTGCCACCATTGATGGGACCTAAGCCCATCTCTTGTCTTTCCCTTTCTATGGCTAGGATCTGTCTTTCCAAAGCCAATCTTTTGGCCAACCTGGCTAGCAGGAGGTCATCTTCATTGAGGCTGACCTCAATGCTTGCAGAGCTGTTGGACTCTCCCGTGAGAGAAGCAACATCTCTGGCTATTACTTCTGGAGTCAGGGTTGGAGAAACCCTGGGCTCCCTAACTAGGAGAGGGGGTGGGAGATTTCCCTCCTCATCACTAGCTTCCCCCTCTGTGAAGATATCATCAGAGGGGTTGTTTTTAGCAAACTCTGCCAAAAGCTCCTGGAGCTGTACTTTGGTAGGGTTTGAACCAGTCTTTATCTTTTTGATTTTGCAGAGAGAGCTTAACTCAGACATCCTAAGATGCAGATAAGGGGTGAGGTTGAGTTCCATCACTATCTCTTCTGCAGCAGACATTACGGGGGTCATTCTGACCCCGGCCGGCGGCGGAAGCCGCCGTCCTGGCTGGAACCGCCAGAATACCGCTGCGCGGTCAAAAGACCGCCGCGGGTATTCTGGGTTTCCCGCTGGGCTGGCGGGTGACCGCCAGAAGGCCGCCCGCCAGCCCAGCGGGAAACACCCTTCCATGAGGATGCCGGCTCCGAATGGAGCCGGCCGAGTGGAAGGGGTGCGACGGGTGCAGTTGTACCCATCGCAATTTTCAGTGTCTGCATGGCAGACACTGAAAATCTTTGTGGGGCCCTGTTACGGGGGCCCCACGACACCCCATACCGCCATCCTCTGCCTCGCGGCCAAAACCGCCAGGAACAGGATGGCGGTATGGGGGTCGGAATCCCCATGGCGGCGCAGCAAGCTGCGCCGCCATGGAGGATTCCCCAGGGCAGCGGAAAACCGGCGGTACACCGCCGGTTTTCCGTTTCTGACCGCGGCTGTACCGCCGCGGTCAGAATGCCCAAGGGAGCACCGCCAGCCTGTTGGCGGTGCTCCCGCGGTCGTTGGCCCTGGCGGATTTTACCCCCAGGGTCAGAATGACCCCCTATGTTTCTAAAAGTTGGAATACTTTTTAAGAATCTAAAACTATCTCTAGAACTTAATTCAAACTTTTACACAACTTTCAATCTCTAAAAGAAATGCTAACAGGGACTAACACAAGGCCCTAGCAGGACTTTTAAAAATTTAGAAAAATAGCTAAAATTTCAAAAATCAGTTTCTAATGACTATTTTGGGAATTTAGTCGTTTGATCAGGTATTGGCTGAGTAGTCCAGCAAATGCAAAGTCTTGTACCCCACCGCTGATCCACCAATGTAGGAAGTTGGCTCTGTATGTACTATTTCAAAGTAGTAAGAAATAGCATGCACAGAGTCCAAGGGTTCCCTTTAGAGGTAGGATAGTGGCAAAAAGTTTAATTCTAATGCTCTATTTTGTGGTAGTGTGGTCGAGCAATAGGCTTATCAGAGGGTAGTGTTAAGCATTTGTTGTACACACACAGGCAATAAATGAGGAACACACACTCAAAGACAATTCCAGGCCAATAGGTTTTTGTATAGAAACATATATTTTCTTAGTTTATTTTAAGAACCACAGGTTCAAGATTTACAATAAATACTTCAAATGAAAGGTACTTCACTTAGGTATCATAGGAACTTTGAATCAGCAAAATAGCATGTACAGTTTTGGCAAAAATGGCAATCAGCTATTTTAAAACTAGACAGTGCAAACTTCAACAGTTCCTGGGGGAGGTAAGTGTTTGTTAGTTTTGACAATAAGTAAGCTACCTACAGGGTTCAAAGTTGGGTCCAAGGTAGCCCACCATTGGGGGTTCAGGGCAACCCCAAAGTTCCCACATCAGCAGCTCAGGGGCGGTCTGGTGCAAAGGTCAAAGTGGTGCCCAAAACACATAGGCTTCAATGGAGAAGGGGGTGCCCCATTTCAGTCTGCCAGCAGGTAGGTACCCTTGACTTCGGAGGGCAGACCAGGGGGGTTTTGTAGGGCACCAGGGGGGACACAAGTCAGCACAAAAAGTACACCCTCAGCGGCACGGGGCGGCCGGGTGCAGAGTGCAAACAGGCGTTGGGTTTTTAATGGAGTTCAATGGGAGACCCGGGGGTCTCTTCAACGAAGCAGGCAGGCAAGGGGGGTGCTCCTCAGGATAGCCACCACCTGGGCAAGGGAGAGGGCCACCTGGGGGCCGCTTCTGCACTGGAGGTCGGATCCTTCAGGTCCTGGGGGCTGCGGGTGCAGTGTCTTTACCAGGCGTCGGGTTCTTAGAAGCAGGCAGTCGCGGTCAGGGGGAGCCTTTGGATTCCTTCTGCAGGCCTCGTTGGGGAGGCTCAGGGGGGGTCAACTCTGGCTACTCACAGAGTCGCAATCGCCGGGGAGTCCTCCCTGTAGTGTTGTTTTTCCGCAGGTCGAGCCGGGGGCGTCGGGTGCAGAGTGGAAAGTCTCACGCTTCCGGCGGGAAACGTGCAGTCCTTTAAAAGTTGTTTCTTTGTTGCAAAGTTGTTTCTTCTTTGGAGCAGAGCTACTGTCCTCAGGAGTTCTTGGTCCTTTTAGATGCAGGGTAGTCCTCTGAGGCTTCAGAGGTCGCTGGACCCTGGGGAACGCGTCGCTGTTGCAGTTTTTCTTGAAGTGGGGAGACAGGCCGGTAGGGCCGGGGCCAAAGCAGTTGGTGTCTCTGTCTTCTCTGCAGGGCTTTCAGGTCAGCAGTCCTTCTTCGTCTTCAGGTTGCAGGAATCTATCTTGCTTGGTTCTGGGGGCCCCTAAATACTCAATTTAGGGGTGGGTTTAGGTTTGGGGGGTTAGTGCCAATGGCTACTAGCCCTGAGGGTGGCTACACCCTCTTTGTGCCTCCTCCCTGAGGGGAAGGGGGCACATCCCTAATCCTATTGGGGGATTTCTAAAAGTCAGAGTTACCTCAGCTTAGGACACCTTAGGGGTTGTCCTGACTGGCCAGTGACTCCTCCTTGTTTTTCTCATTATCTCCTCCAGCCTTGCCACCAAAAGTGGGGCCGTGGCCAGAGGGGGCGGGCATCTCCACTAGCTGGAATGCCCTCTGGCGCTGTAACAAAGGGGGTGAGCCTTTGAGGCTCACCGCCAGGTGTTACAGCTCCTGCAGGGGGAGGTGAGAAGCACCTCCACCCAGTACAGGCTTTGTTACTAGCCACAGAGTGACAAAGGCACTCTCCCCATGTGGCCAGCAACATGTCTGGTGTGTGGCAGGCTGGCAAAACTAGTCAGCCCACACTGGAAGTCGGGTATGTTTTCAGGGGGCATCTCTAAGATGCCCTCTGGGGTGTATTTCACAATAAAATGTACACTGGCATCATTGTGCATTTATTGTGCTGAGAAGTTTGATACCAAACTTCCCAGTTTTCAGTGTAGCCATTATGGTGCTGTGGAGTTCGTGTAAGACAGACTCCCAGACCATATACTCTTCTGGCTACCTTGCACTTACAATGTCTAAGGTTTTGCTTAGACACTGTAGGGTCATAGTGCTCATGCACCTATGCCCTCACCTATGGTATAGTGCAGCCTGCCTTAGGGCAGTAAGGCCTGCTAGAGGGGTGACTTATCTATGCCATAGGCAGTGTGAGGTTGGCATGGCACCCTGAGGGGAGTGCCATGTCGACTTATTCATTTTCTCCCCACCAGCACACACAAGCTAGCAAGCAGTGTCTCTGTGCTGAGTGAGGGGTCCCCAGGGTGGCATAAGACATGCTGCAGCCCTTAGAGACCTTCCCTGGCATCAGGGCCCTTGGTACCATGGGTACCAGTTACAAGGGACTTACCTGGAGGCCAGGGTGTGCCAATTGTGGAAACAAAGGTACAGTTTTAGAGAAAGAACACTGGTGCTGGGGCCTGGTTAGCAGGCCTCCGCACACTTTCAAATCATAACTTGGCATCAGCAAAGGCAAAAAGTCAGGGGGTAACCATGCCAAGGAGGCATTTCCTTACACAATAGTATCGTACTTGCAGTCATCTCTTGTTTTAGATGCAATCAACAAGTCATCAATGTACTGCACTAGAGTCGATTGAAAAGGCAATTCCAATTACTCCAAATCTTTCTTCAATATCTGATTGAAGATGGAAGGTGATTCCGAAAACCCTTGGGGGATTCGACACCAACTGTAAACCTTGTCCAAGAATTTAAAACTGAAAAGAAATTGGCTGTCCTCACGAAGAGGTACCGAAAAGAATGCTTGGGACAAATCAACAACTGAGAACTATTCTGCATCGCATGGAACCTGGAACATGATCACAGCTGGATTTGGCACCACTGGGCAACATTTCACCACTATGTCATTAATCTTTCTCAAATCTTGTACAATTCGAACTTTCCCACAAGGCTTTCTCAGCCCCATTATAGGTGAATTACATGGACTGCTCATCACTTCTTTCAGGACCCCTTGTTTCACGAAGTCTGCAATTATCTGCGTAACCTGTATGAGGACATCTTGCGTCATATGGTACTGCGGTGCCTGGGGAAACACAGCATTTGGCTTCACACTGACCCTAACTAGTTCTACTCCTTTTATCAGTCCCACTTCCTTTCCTGTCAAATCCCATACTTTTTCACTTACTGTCCCCTGCAAATCTGCTGGCAGATCAGTCACTGTGAACATTGGAAAGAAGCTTATCAGGGGGTACTCCTCATCTGTATTCTCGGTCTCAGGCTCTGAGATCTGTCCGTCATCCCCTTCATCATCACTGTTTGTCTGCACCTCAATCCCTTCATTGGAACAGGTGATAGAACACCTCGTCTTGCACAGTAAGGTGGTCATTACAACCCTGGCGGACGGTGTTAAAGCGGCGGTAAGACCGCCAACAGGCCGGCGGTAAAAATTTTGGAATTACGACTGTGGCGGAAACCGCCAACAAAGACAGACACTTTAACACTCTGACCGCCACGGCGGTACAAACAAACAGCGCGGCGGTCACCGCCAACAGACAGGCGGAGGACAATGTACCGCCCACACTATTATGAAAGGCCAATCCGCCAACTTTTCCGGGGCGGATTCAGCGCGGATAAAAACACGGGGGAAACAGGCATTTGAAGGAAAAACGCTCACCTCTACACACTCCACGAGGAAGGAGAACACCATGGAGCCGGAACTTCATATTCTCCCTGCGCTAGTCTTCCTGCTCCTGTACCAGGAGCACCAACGCCGGTGGCGAAGACCACGGTGAGTACTGCACCTACGACATAAGGGAGGGGGGAGGGAAAAAACAGGGACACTCACACGCAACACCCCAACCCCCACCCCCACCCTCATCCACAACAACACACACACCAATGCATATCTATACATTACAGTAACCCCTCCCAACCCCCTCGGAAGAATGCAAAGACAAAAGGAAATGAGTGTAACCATTGTAATATATCAAAATTCAGTAAGCAAAAAAAAATAAATATATATATATACACTATTAACTAAATATACACCACGATTAGTAGTCCAGGTATTGCACCATTCATAGTCTGCGGACCACTGGGCCCAAAATGCATGGGCGAGGCCCACACAAGATACCAGAACATGAAGGAGAGAACACTGCTGGGGCATCAGATAGAAATACAACAGGCACCTCAGGGGGAAGGGAAGGGGGGGCACCTCAGCCGGATGAGTGCACGACGCACGATCCACGAGGGGGCTCAATGCCCATTGAAGTATCCTGGGGAGTGCAAAGCCACAGTCTCTCAAGTCCCTACAGTGGGTGGTTTGCCCACTGCTGCATCCTGGGGAGTGCAAAGCCACAGTCTCTCAAGTCTCTACACTGGGTGGATTGCCCACTGTACCATCCTGGGGAGTGCAAAGCCACAGTCTCTCAAATCTCTACAGTGGGTGGATTCCCCACTGTTCCATCCTGGGGAGTGCAAAGCCACAGTCTCTCAAGTGGATGCATGTCTCCACTGGTTCTGGAGGGGGACTGGTGCTCAGAGTGCTTCATCCTGTGCAGGACAGAGGTAGTGGATGCATGTCTCCACTGGTTCTGGAGGGCGACTGGTGCCCAGAGTGTTTCATCCTGTGCAGGACAGAGGTAGTGGATGCTGTTCTCCACTGGTTCTGGAGGGGGACTAGTGCCCAGAGTGCTTCATCCTGTGCAGGACAGACGGAATGGATGCTGTTCTCCACTGGTTCTGGAGGGGGACTGGTGCCTAGAGTGCTTCATCCTGTGCAGGACAGACAGAGTGGATGCATGTCTCCACTGGTTCTGGAGGGGGACTGGTGCCCAGAGTGTTTCATCCTGTGCAGGACAGACGAAGTGGATGCATGTCTTTACTGGTTCTGGAGGGGGACTGGTGCCCAGAGTGTTTCATCCTGTGCAGGACAGAGGTAGTGGATGCATGTCTCCACTGGTTCTGGAGGTGGACTGGTGCCCAGAGTGTTTCATCCTGTGCAGGACAGAGGTAGTGGATGCTGTTCTCCACTGGTTCTGGAGGGAGACTGGTGCCCAGAGTGCTTCATCCTGTGCAGGACAGACGGAGTGGATGCATGTCTCCACTGGTTCTGGAGGGGGACTGGTGCCCAGAGTGTTTCATCCTGTGCAGGACAGACAGAGTGGATGCCTGTCTCCACTGGTTCCTGAGGGGGACTGGTGCCCAGAGTGCTTCATCCTGTGCAGGACAGAGGTAGTGGATGCATGTCTCCACTGGTTCTGGAGGGGGACTGGTGCCCAGAGTGCATCACTCACACCGTGACGGTCCCAGTTGCGTCACTGCCCCCGCCGCTCATGGGCTAGCGGTGCTTGAGTTGGCGGTCCTTGCCCTGTTCGGCGGTGCTTGCCCTGTTCAGCGGTGCTTGAGTTGGCGGTCCTTGCCCTGTTCAGCTGTGCTTGAGTTAGCGGTCCTTGCCCTGTTCAGCGGTGCTTGAGTTGGCGGTCTTTGCCCTGTTCAGCGTGCTTGCCCTGTTCAGCGGTGCTTGACTTGCCGGTCTTGGCCCTGTTCAGCGGTGCTTGCCCTGTTCAGCTGTGCTTGAGTTGGCGGTCCTTGCCCTGTTCAGCGGTGCTTGAGTTGGCGGTCTTTGCCCTGTTCAGCGGTGCTTGCCCTGTTCAGCGGTGCTTGAGTTGGCGGTCCTTGCCCTGTTCAGCGGTGCTTGACGTGCCGGTCCTTCATTGCCCAGCTGGGCTGTGGCTGGCGGTCCTTCATTGGTCAGATGGGCTGTGGCTGGCGGGGCCCTCCTGGGCAGCTGGGCTGTGGCTGGTGGGGCCCTCCTGGGCAGCTGGGCTGTGGCTGGCGGGGTCCTCCTGGACAGCGACGATGGGGCTGGCGGTGGCCTCCTGGGCAGCGAGGATGGGCCTGGCGGTGGCCTCCTGGGCAGCGACAATGGAGCTGGCGGTGGCCTCCTGGGCAGCAACGATGGGGCTGGTGGTGGCCTCCTGGCCATCGGGGATGATGGCGTGCTTCTCCGCCGTGCTGCTCCCCCCAAACTTTGCAGGTTTCTTCTGCCCCTTCCCCACCTTGGGAGGAGTCACAGATGAGTCCACACTCCCCCCAGGACCCCTCTGAGCGGCTTGGCTGGCTGGAGTCTTCCCCCTCTCCCGCCGGGCCCTGGCCAACTTCTGGTGCTTCACAGGGGGGGGACTGGCTGTGCTGTGGCTCCGTGACACACTGGCTGGCCTGGTGGCCGGTGCACTCCACATTCCTGTGACAACAGGCACCACTGGTCCCGGAGATTTTGTGGCTGAGGTGCTAGTACGGGACCTATGAGTTGGACGGGGGGTGGTGGGAAATAGCTTAAGGGTGGACAGGAAAAGTTGTTTGGAGACACTGGGACAGGTAGCTGGAGGCGGTTTGGGAGTGGAGGAAAAGGTGGTGGTTGTAGGAGGTGTAAGTTTTGTGGCTTTGGGTGCAGGTGCATGCGCTGGAGGCTGTTGTGAGGTGGATGTATGTTGGGTGGGTGTGTGCCTGCGTTTGTGTATCTTTGGAGGGGCCGTCACAGACACACTGGGAGAGGACACTGGGGACGTGTGAATGGTAGTGGGGGTGGTGAGTGCACGTGGGGTGTGGTGGTGGGTGTGCTGGTGCGGGACGTAGTGGCTGTAGTGGTAGTGCATGGAGGTGTGAGTGGAGACGAGACTGGGAGGGAGACGAGGAGGAGGGGGACACAATGGAGGCAGTGGATGTTGTTGTGTCTGTATGTGTGTGATGCTTGTGTGAGTGCCTGTGGGATGTGTGGTGCTTATGTTTGCCTGAGCTTCCCTTGTGTGGTGAGGTGTGTGCAGGCTGGTCTGATGGTGTGCTTGGGATAGGCAGAGGTACAGGGGATTGGGTCTGGGTGGAGGAAGTTGGAGGCACAGGGACACAGACACAGGGACAATGGCTGCCATCAGTGCTGAGGCCAGAGTTTGAAAGGTTCGATGAAGGGCAGCCTGACCAGAATGAATGCCCTCCAGGAATGCATTGGTGTGTTCCAACTCCCCTTCTGCACCCTGGATGGCATTCAAAATGGTAGACTGCCCAACAGTGAGTGACCTGAGGAGGTCAATGGCCTCCTCACTGAGGGCAGCAGAGGTGACTGGGGCAGGGGCTGAGGTGCCTGGGGCGAAGGTGATGCCCACCCTCCTGGGTGAGCAGACACAGGGCGAAGGCTGAGGGGCTGCTGGGAGGGCGGTGCTGGTAGGGGGGGTGGCGGCTGTACCTGTAGAAGTGGGGGGGCACAGATGTTGCCACCACCACAAGGGAGCTCCCATCGGATGACGAGTCTGTGTCCCTGGTTTCAGCTCCTGTCACCGCCGTGGTGCTCCCCTCGCCCTCTGTCCAACTGGTGTATTCAGAGTCCGTAGTGTGGGCCTCCATGGCCATGTGGGATGCAGCTCCCTCGTGCTCCGGTGCCACTGCTCCTCCGCCTGATGATGCTAATGCACACAAGAACAGGGAGACCGCAAAAAAAGGGGGGGGAAACAGAAGAAAGACAGGTTGAGTGCATGGCTTACCGCTACCGTTGGCGGACAAGACAGACACAGCAGCCCCCTGCACTACGTTGCGCTGTTGGGCGCTACAGTGCAATTCCTGGGAAATGGCCTACAAGGCTATGGATGACATCTGCACACATAGTTGACACATGTGCATGAATAGCTGTACTTGGCACTCTACAGAGGTGGGGTGGGGCGCCACACGGCCATGCCTTATGAAGGGGCCTAGCCTACGGAACTCGCCCTGGTCTAGGGAAACCCACAGCCCTCCTCCCCCACCCAGACCCCTCCACTGCACGCAAAGTCAGCTGAATGAGAGTGTACTCACCCCCTTGTGTCTGCTGTGATGCCCTCAAGCGCCCAACCAACTCAGAGTAGGCCACCGCCAGGATCCGGAACATCAGGGGGGTCATGGTTCGACGGGCACCCCGCCCACATTGGGAGGCAATCCCCAGCTGAGCCTCCGCCGTCTTCTTGCTTCAGTGGCGAATGTCCTCCCATCTCTTCCGGCAGTGGGTGCTCCGTCTGTGGTGGACTGGGGGTCCGGACGTCCTTGGCGATGGCACGCCAAATATCCTTCTTCTGGTGGGCGCTGACCTACATGAAATGTACAGGGGAAGAAGAGAAGTCATTACCAACTGCACCGTCAAAGTGAGTGGCCCCCATCCCTACCCTTGCCATGTGGCACATGCACCAACTGTCTTTCATGCACTCAGAACTCTGCCCCCTTCCTTCTTACTACCAGCCCTCTCCACACAGGCATAGCCCATACAACATGCTCCCTGTGTACTTACCTGTTGGTCTGGAGGACCATAGAGTAGCGTGTACTGGGAAGGACCCCATCGACGAGCTTCTCTAACTCCTCCGATGTGAAGGCAGGGGCCCTTTCCCCAGACGCACGAGCCATTGTCTCTTCCAGACCGAGGTCACAGCAGCACTTGCAGTGTAGGTCCTCTCCTGTCGAAGATCAGGTATCGAGTGATTCAACAGCTAGAAAATAGCGGTCACGTCCGCGGCGGTGCATACCATCACCGCCGACGTACATCGTCATTGGCTCCTGGGACCCATAGGGTCCAATGTTAACCAATGCAGCATTGCGCCGCGGTCTTCGACCACCTACCGCGAAGGTGTACAACGCCAGCGCATTTACCTCACATCCCATTGTCCCACTTTAGAGGTCAGGCAGCTGCCATTTCAGGGGCCCACATGGCCTAATTACCAACTGCGTCACACATACCTAGGCCTACGCTCAACACACATACATGCCAGATTTTGTGTATGAATCGTGTTCTGTGTAGACTGTGGGTACATACCTCTGAGTTGTTTGACTCTGTGCTCGCTGTTGTCCTTCATAGGCACGGTCCGCTGGGACATGTGAGGAGATGGCGGAATCCTCCTATGTACCGACTGCTGGTGGACCTGTCGACAATGGAGGAAAGAAATTTGATTATCACCTACAGGTTTGACCGTGCCACAATCCAGGAACTGTGTACCCAGTTGGAGCCAGACCTGATGTCAGCAATCTGCCATCCCACAGGAATCCCCCCTCAAGTGCAGGTGCTATCAGTGCTCCATTTCCCTGCAAGTGTGTCTTTTCAAACAACAGTGGCCATGGCATCAGGGATGTCCCAGCCTATGTTTTCCAACGTATTGTCCAGAGTGTTGTTTGCCCTTCTGAAACACATGCGGAGCTACATCGTTTTCCCTCAGGTGGAGGACTTGCCTACAGTGAAAGGTGACTTATATGCCCTTGGACATATCCCCAACACCATAGGTGCCATTGATGGGACTCATGTGGCTTTGGTCCCCCGCCCCCACAGGAATGAACAGGTGTACAGGAACCGGAAGAGTTATCATTCCATGAATGTACAGATGGTATGTTTGGCCGACCAGTACATCTCCCATGTGAATGCCATGTTCCCTGGCTCAGTGCATGATGCCTACATCATGAGGAATAGCAGCATCCCTTATGTGATGGGTCAACTCCAGAGGCACCGTGTGTGGCTATTAGGTGACTCTGGTTACTCCAACCTGTCATGGCTACTGACCCCAGTGAGGAATCCCAGGGCAGAGGAATGCTACAATGAGGCCCATGGGCGTACTAGGAGGGTGATCGAGCGGACCTTCGGCCTCCTGAAGGCCAGGTTTAGGTGCCTCCATATGACAGGTGGATCCCTATTCTACTCACCAAAGAAAGTGTGCCAGATCATCGTGGCCTGCTGTATGCTTCATAACTTGGCTTTGCGACGACAGGTGCCTTTTCTGCAGGAGGATGGTCCAGATGGCGGTGTTGTGGCAGCTGTGGAGCCTGTGGACAGTGATGAGGAGGAAGCAGAGGAAGAAGACATTGACAACAGGGACTCAGTCATCCAGCAATATTTCCAGTGAAACACAGGTGAGAATACATTCCTGCCTACTACAAGTACTTTTACACTTCGACCTCTATCCTGTCTGTCGATTTCACCCAGTGTATGGTCACTGAGTTGTCACTTTCCCTTACGGTTTCACAGGTGTGGGTCCCAACGTGTGTCATCTGCTTAGATTCCTCATGGACTAGAGCTGTGTGACATAGGTATGTTGAGATTACTATTTCCTGAAAATTGTGTCACTGTAATTGCAAATACACTATTTCGAAATCACAGACAGACTCCAGATCTTTTGGTGCTTTAGGTGTGTTTATTTACATACAAAATATTGGAGGGGGAAGTCAAATGGTGAGGGGTGATGGCGGAGGAGTGTCCATGGCAGAGTCCAGTCTATTAGTCTCACAGGTGCATTGCCCATATGCGCATAGGAAGTGGAGCTGGGGCAGTTTCAATATGGACAGGGGGACAAAGTGGGACAGTGGCTTGACAATCAGGGGGGTCTCATTTCTTGGCGGGGGTCTTGGCATCGTGCTCTGTCTTGTTCCTGGATCTCAGGGACCGTTTGCGGGGTGGTTCTCCATCTGCAGGGGGTGGGGTGCTGTTGTGGCGGTCCTGTGGCGGTGCCTCCTGTCCACTAGCACCGGCGGAGGTGGTAGGCAGTTCATCGTCCATGCTACTGTCAGGGGCCCCTTGTAGTGCCACAGTGTCCTTCACTGAGTATTTCCTTCAGCACCCCTACGATGGTGCCCAGGGCGGAGCTGATGGATCTGAGTTCCTCCCTGAAGCCCAAATACTGTTCCTCCTGCAGGCGCTGGGTCTCCTGAAACTTGGCCAGGACCGTTGCCATCGTCTCCTGGGAGTGGTGGTATGCTCCCATGATGGAGAAGAGGGCCTCGTGGAGAGTGGGTTCCCTTGGCCGGTCCGCCCCCTGTCGCACAGCAGCCCTCCCAATTCCCCTGTGTTCCTGGGCCTCCGTCCCCTGGACCGTGTGCCCACTACCACTGCCCCCAGGTCCCTGTTGTTGTTGGGGTGGTGGGTTATCCTGGGTTCCCTGTAGTGGTGGACACACAGCTGATTGACGTGTCCTGGGGACGGAGGTATGGGCCCGCTGGGTTGGTGCTGTGCTGGTGTTACCAGAGGGGGGAAGGTCTGTGGTGGCCTGTGCCTGTGTGAGGGGAACTGACTGTCCCAAGGCCCACGATGGTCCGGGCTGGTCATCTAGATCCAGGTGGACGGAGGTGCTGTCATCACTGTGGGCCTCTTCTGTGGGTGGAGTGGAGATGTCTGGACCCTCCTGTCTGGTGACGTTGGGTAGTGGTCCTGCAGGGGTGGAAAAGCATGATTATTGCATCTGTGTGTGTCATGGTGTGAAATGGGTGGGTGACCGTGTACCCCAGTGCTGGCATTCCTGTGTGTGGGCTTGTGTGATGATGGTTTAGGGGGGTGTATGGGTATGTGCAGTGGGCATGCTTTAGTGATGGGTGTCCATGCGTTGTTGTTGCATGCAGGGCTTGGTGTTGGGATGTGTGATTTGTGATATTGGTACATTTGTGAGGAGTTGGAGTGATAGGGGTGGGGGTGAGGGTGGGGGTATGTGATAGCTCCTTCCATGTTGTTAGTTGTGGGTGAGGAGGTGGGGGTCCGCCGCAAGTCCGCTGAACCGCCTGGTGGTGTCTTGAGACCATGGAATGCACCTTCCCCCGTAGGTCGTTCCACCTCTTCCTGATGTCATCCCGATTTCTTGGGTGTTGTCCCACTGCGTTGACCCTGTCGACTATTCTTCACCATAGCTCCATCTTCCTTGCAATTGAGGTGTGCTGCACCTGGGATCCAAATAGCTGTGGCTCTACCCGGACGATTTCCTCCACCATGACCCTGAGCTCCTCCTCTGAAAACCTGGGGTGTCTTTGCCGTGCCATGGGGTGGTGTAGGTGATGTGTGGGGTGGTGTGTGCGCTGATAAGTGTGGTGATATGTAGTGGTGTGTGGTGTTTTGTGCGTGGAAGTTGTGTGGGTGATGGTGTTGTGTGCCTGTGGCTGCTAGTTTGTGGATGGTTGTGTCTCTGTCTGGCCTTCTCTCTGTAATTGTGGTCGTAAGGGTTTGTGGGTGATGTGGGTGTGTGTTTTATATTGCAATGGGTGTGTGGGAGTGGTGTGTGTGTATGTGTATCAGGTGTGTGTATTTCGAATTGTCCAATGTGGCGATGTTTTGTATGTGTGTGTGTATTTTGAGCACGGCGGTGTGTACCGCCAATGGAATACCTTGGTTGAAAGACCGCCTCGTGGATTCGTTAGTCATGATAGTGTGGGTGTATTTCTGTTGGCGTGATGGTGGAGGTTTTGTTTTCGCCAGTTTATCACTGACCTTTGATGTGGCGGACTTGTGTGGGTGTCTGAATTTTGTCGGATTCCGAGATGTGGGTCATAATAGCTGTGGTGGAATTCCGCGGCCACGTGTGTTGGCGGTCTTCTGCAGGGCGGTAAGCGGCTTTTACCGCCAATGTTGTAATGACCCCCTAAGTTTCTTCCCAGTAGGGATACAGGACTTGAGTCACAAACCACAAATCTGTGCAATCCCTGAAAGGTACCAATCTCAACCTGAACCGGATCAGTAATCAGGGTTAGTCAGGAGTTGATTCGCTACTCCTACCACCTTTATTGCACGTCCCGAAAGTGGCAACTTCGAAACCTCTACACATCGGACTGTAGAGTGTGTTGCTCCTGTGTCAATCAAGAATTCAACTTTGTGACCCATCACTTACACATAGGGTCCTCTCTGATCTACCTCTAGGGATGCAGCAAGTCTACACTCCTCGCCGTCTGAACTGTCGTTTGACCATTCATCGTTTATTCCATTCTCACCACGCAATGGGAACTGTTGTACTGCATTGTTTTGACTCATTCCTTGACCTGTGACCTGTTGAGGAAGCATCACCTGTTGCTGTGCCATTGGTGCTAAGGGCAACTGCATTTGCTGTCTAGGTACCACGGGAATCTGCTGTTGCATTTGCTGCATCTGTGCTGGTTGTACACCTGGCATCTGCACTTGTTGCATGGGTTGAAGACCTTGCATCTGAACCATCTTATTCTGGAAGTTCGGATTTGGACCCCTCATTCTTGGTCCTTTAACGTTTTGGAATGCATTGTCATCATTGCTTTGTTGAACAACACCCTCCTGCACCATCATCGGGCACTCCTGCTTCCAGTGTCCGACGCCCCCGCAAGCATGATACGGTAACACCTTCTTCATCCCCTGTACATCATTTTGTGCTACGACAGTATTCAAATCTGGACCACGGTTCACAAAACCTCCTCGACCTCTGCCTCTCACTTGCGTCTGAAACATCCCATTTCCTGGTGGCTGCTGCACCATCTGCTGTAAACCATTTCCCTGCATCCCTGCTTACGCTGCCTTAATTTGCATCACCATCACTTTCTCCTTCAACTTTCTCTGCTTCAACTCAATTTCGTCACTACGGTATTTCGCATACTGCAACACCTCATCAATCGGCTTCACTTGCCAACAGATAAAATGATTCTTGATCATCTGGCTCATCTCTGGTCTCAATCCCTCAACAACCCTGAACACAAGGTGATTCATGTCCTTTGCCTCTATGACCTCTGTGCCACTGTAGTGCTTGAACGCTTTCAACAACCTCTCATAGTAGGCATATATCGACTCTTTGGCTTCCTGCGCTGTTCGATCAATCTTCTGCCAATCAATATTTTGCGGCGACACCTTCTGCTTCAAAAACTCAATCACCTTATAGTAGTACCTCATTACCTCAGGAGACGGTGCTCCTGTAGCTCTGTCCCTTGTTGGTTCTGCTGTCGGCCAATCCACACTCCTCTTGCACTCGAGCCATAAGTCAGCTGGAACTATGATCTCAAACAGAGTGTTCAAGTCTTCCCAAAGACACTTTGCAAGCTTCACAAACCTATCCGTCTGCTGATACCACTCTACTGGCTTCTCCCTCAACCTGGGACAATCATTTGTGAATGACAGAATGTCACCTCTAGACCATGGTACGTGGACAAGAACCCCTCCAGCTGTCTCTCTCATGGGTAGCATTTTTATTGTACTGGTGTCAGGTATTGATTAAGCCTGCTGCTGCTCCGAGAAGTCACCTTTCCTTTTATCTCTTTTCTTTGCCCATCTGCCTTCCCATTTCTCTAAGGCTCCCCAAACTTGTGCACTCTGCAGAATTTCTTTAAGGTGTGCCTTCATTCCAGTAGACCTCATGTGATCAAAATCTTTAGGCTCAAAGTCTAACCTGTAACTCCTCTTCAGATGTTTAGTATTATCTAGGTCTATGCCGTATTTATCTGCCAGGTTTGCCAATTTCTGGTGCACCTTGCTCACTTCTTTAGTTATCTTTGGGCACAGATACCTCAACACTGCTTCAGTGTATGACTCTAGTCTGTTCACTTCCATGCTCCCCTCTACTAGCTCAGCTGCTTCAATGCCCAACCTCACAAAATTCAGGTACTCTTCTCTTTCCGACCGCTCTGCTGTTGCAGGAGTAGTCTGTGGTGAATTTAACTTTAACTTGTCTAACCATTCATTCAGTTGTTGTGCTGTCAACCCTTGCAATGATATATTACCAGCCTGCATCATCGGTGTCTGTGGTATATTCGCACTTGAGATCTGCTTAGTCAGCAGTCCCAAACCTGAGTGAGTCATGGTATCTGAAGGAAACCCTATCGGACTGAAGTCTAACAGGGATCTGGATCTGTCTATTGTCTGTTCCGCTGAAGTTATTCCTTGAGGGCTTCCTATGAACCCTCCTCTTGTCATCTCTTGGGTCATTACTCCCTGATCGCATATGCCAGACTTCGCCTGTGCATACAATGGTGCTGGTAGACCAACTGTAATCGGTAAGGATATGGCAGCTGGCGACTGCCTGCTTCCCAAACCCTGTGGAGCCCTAGCCCCCATATTCTGGTTCATCATCGGTGCTGTAGCTAACTGCAGTCGCGTGCCTGAGGCATTATTCGGAACCATCTGTTGCTGCCCCTGAGGCAGTAAAATTGGAGTTGGGTCAATCTGCACTAATTTTGAACTCGTATATGCTGGATCTGACGGCACCATCAAGCTCGTAGTTGTCTCTAATATTGGAACGTCAGGATAGAGCCTCTGAACGGGTGGTGGCTGCAACTGTGTCTGCATCTCTGGGGCAGTAGACACACTGACACTATTCTGTACCGGAACTGGTGTTGCGACTGTATTAACCTGTGCCGTGTTTGTTGTTCCCTGGTTCTGTGTCGAATTTACAGGACCCGCACTAATACTTGGTCTATTATCATCTAGGGCATATGGTGGTGGTCGATCATGTAACAACTGATTAAGGAATTCATCATCATCTGAGTCGTCTGCCTCTGCCCAGGACTTTTTAGTCTCCTTTTCTTTGCTAGACCATTTATCCATCTTACAAGTGGCTTTTCTTCCTTGCGTGCCGGCTTCTTGAGTTATTGCCGGAAACATCATTACTCCATCTATTATCTCCCTTCTCCACATCCTGTGCTCACTATCCCACCTAGCCTCCGCTAGTGTCTTTTCTGCCTTCCTCATTCTCCTCTCAAACTTTTGTTGCCGTTGACATATGGCCATCAGCTCCCAAATTGCTAACGCCTCAAATTGTGCTGGTCTCGGAGGCGGCTTTTGCTCATTTAACGCCTTCCGCAAATTCTCTAAGATCATTACATTAAATGATCCGTTCTTCGGAAACGCCAGACACCCATCCTTTTCTGTCAATTTGCACCATTGCTTTAGCAAAAGACATGGCGCGACTCCCCTCTCCTCCATTACGGCATAAGCCGGAGTATCCTCTGTCGGTGTAAGCTCCCCCACACTCGCGGTAATGTACACATCTCCCCTCAAAGCGCTCCTTAGAGCCTTGAAGAACTTAATTTTTACGTCTTTTATTTTGTTTATAATTGAATCAGGAGGTGACTTTAATTCCCAGAACTCTCTTCGCCCACATTCTCAACCAATTGCCTCTCACGGACAGATGCAAAACCGTGCGCGACCCTTTGCACTACCCGACCTGTCCCAGCGTGGCACCAATGACGTCACACTCACACACACTGCGGCTGACAAAGTCTTGCGGCTTGTCTCCCTCACTCTCGATTCACAGAAAAACTAATGCAATATATTGCGAGCACCAACAAAACTCAAATTTGCGGGTTTACTACAGGAAGGGTAACACAATCGCTTCAGAACTTTACAGAGATTTCACTTTAAGCCTCAGCCGCTACTCTCTCCATCTCAGCTCCCGCATTCGCAAGCAAAATTTGACCTGCAAATTCTACTCTCGACTTGTCAATGGTTCGTCCTAGTGCACTTTGGAACTCCCCAAATCTCCATCGAAGTTTCCATTCACCCACTTTGACTCAAACCCGACTCGTCAACCATGCCCGATTGACCTATTAAACCGCGCAAATTACAACATAAACCATCAATATACTCCGGAGTCTTAGACCACGCAGGGTCCGTACATCATCAACAACCATGTGGACAATTTTTTAGCACAAAGCGCCACACTCACATGAAGTTCGCCGACTTCCCTACTCTCATACTGCGGAGTACGCCCACTCCTACTAAAACATCACCTGGCCTAAAATTCTGACAAACCTCACAATTCACCTGCGGTATGCATAAGCTGTGCAAGCGCAAACCCTACGTCACTCACACTATCACTAGAACGCCGAGAACATACCCAATTCACTTCAACAAACTCTGAGATTCCGGGAAAGTCATTTGGGACTTAGGGGCACATCATCTCTCCAATTTACATTATCTCAGAATCAATTTTCAAACAATGGTCCCTCGTCCTAGGGCCCCCAAAGGGCCGAAACCGTCCTCTGCTACCAGCACTGATAATGTGTCCCAGCTTTGATCATTTTCTTACAAGGGGACTCGTTTTACGCCAATGAACCTTTTGACCCTGATTGGAGACTCCTCAGGACGAGATATCTATTTAACATCCCAACTGACAGATCAATAATCAAATCAATATCCAGAATAATTAATCAATGACACTAATCGTTAACATTTAATAAGAATGGAACACACCATGACCTTTCGGCCATTGAATAACCACACACATCTAGTAAGATTTTGGATATTTATTCCCGATTAGTTACAACCTACTAGCATATTCATCAGTCTCACTACCAATAAGTACATCAACAAAACTACAATATGGCAACTCGAATAAGATTTTATCAATGCAAAGATCATGAACATTAGGACAAAACACGAAGTCAACATGTATCACACTTTAGCAAAGTATTATTAGTACATTATTCAACAAAGCAAAGATTCAGTCATTTGTCTATTTGCACCAGATTTAGTGAACTCCTTAACTAACCTCTAATTAGCATCAGCATGTTGGGCTTCATACAAAACAATTTAGCAACATGAATTTAGAAAACATCTAACTATGGCCTCTATCAAAAGAGCAGTTGGTACCTAGAAAGAAAAGGCAAACAGACAATTACAATTTATCATCAGATAGTTACCCACCGAAATGGGGCGGCATACAGTGACAGTCTTCGTCCTCAGGACAGCAGTCGATTCACCATCAGCCAGGATAAGCAGGTAAGTCTCAGCAGGGAGTAGCATAAGGCTCTTCCCTCATAAGGAGGAGAAGGGCGTATCAGGCGGGGGGTAAGGTGAGGATGGTTTAAAGTAAAAGACAAAGGGCCTGATTACAACTTTGGAGGAGGTGTTAATCCGTCCCAAAAGTGACGGTAAAGTGACGGATATACCACCAGCCGTATTACGAGTCCATTATATCCTATGGAACTCGTAATACGGCTGGTGGTATATCCGGCGCATTTGGGACGGATTAACACCTCCTCCAAAGTTGTAATCAGGCCCAAAGTCTTTCAGAATGGCAAGGGATGGCAAAGTAATGGGTCGGTGGGATGTCCAGAAATGGCTGATTTCTCCTTGTGTCACGTCGTTATATTAAAATTGTTGAACAAGTCTTTAATTTCCCATTGGGCAATATTTGGTGCATCGTTATCTCTGTCCAATAATCTGTTGCTCACCTTACTAGAATTTTCACCTAAAACAGTTCTCATGCAGTTTATTGGCTCTTGTGATTGACGTCTTCAACGGGTAGAATGTCAGGTAGGAAAAGTTACACTAGTCACTCCAGTCAGTAGTTCCATTGTCTTCCCTTGGTTTAGGCGACCTTGTACCTGTTGCGAATTACACTGTTGCATTCGGCAAGAATGTCTCCTTGAGCAAGTCGGGTCTCATGAAAAAGAATTTACTACGGCTACACACACACATCTCTCTAGCTTCTGGAAAAGTACAGCTTCGTGTCCTTCAGGAAATCAGCACATTGCAGAAAACACGGTTAATATGAGAACAAGCAGCTAGGCCCAAACCCTTGCTAACTAAGGCCTAGTGAGTAATTTAGCAAAACCTTAATACATAACTCTTAATGCAAATACAAAATCATACATGAATACATTATTAATTCATTATTAGTCAGTTTCATTAGTTATCGTATACATTGGTGGCCATTCCGCGTGGGTACATTTCAAACGCGTGCATTCTTATTATTCTAACACATTTTCTATACAGCTTCATTATACGTTATTTTGCAAACTTTTCATTTTAATATTGATTGTAAAGGTCACACTCCAACACTAGTATGGGCACCCTGGAATTCAGAGATGTGCAAATAACCACTGCTTCTCAACTCCTTATTTAGTGACCATTTTGGAAATACAAAGGTTTTCTTGATACCTATTTTTCACTTTTTGTATTTTAGCAAATTAATTGCTGTATACCCGGTATAGAATGAAAACCCATTGCAAGGTGCAGCTCATTTATTGGCTCTGGGTACCTAGGGTTCTTGATGAACCTACAAGCCCTATATATCCCCGCAACCAGAAGAGTCCAACAGATGTAACGGTATATTGCTTTAAAAAATCTGACATCGAAGGAACAAGTTACAGAGTAAAACGTGGTGAAAGATAGCAGTTTTTTCACCTTAATTTCATTATTCTTTTATTTCAGCTGTTATTTTCTGTAGGAAACACTTGTAGGATCTACACAAATGACCCCTTGCTGAATTCTGAATTTTGTCTACTTATCAGAAATGTTTAGATTTCTGGGATCCAGCATTGGTTTCTCGCTCATTTCTGTCACTAACTGGAAGGAGGCTGAAAACACAAAAAATAGTAAAAATGGGGTATGTCCCAGTAAAATGCCAAAATTGTGTTGAAAAATTGGGTTTTCTTATTCAAGTCTGCCTGTTCCTGAAAGCTGAGAAGCTGGTGATTTTAGCACTGCAAACCCTTTGTTGATGCCAATTTCAGGGAAAAAAACACAAGCCTTCTTCTGCAGCCCTTTTTCCAATTTTTAAAAAAAAAAAAAATGAAATTTTCACTGTATTTTGGCTAATTTCTAGGTCTCACTCAGGGGAACCCACAAAGTCTGGGTACCTCTAGAATCCCTAGGATGTTGGAAAAAAGGGACGCTAATTTGGCGTGGGTATCTTATGTGGACAAAAAGTTATGAGTGCCAAAGCGCGAGCTGCTCCAAATAGCCAAAAAATGGCCTGGCACCTGAGGGGGAAAAGGCCTGGCAGCGAAGGGGTTAATATTCAGCGAGTTTTGCCTGGAGTAGCGGTTCGTTATCGCTGTACTACTTCTTCCGGAGCTCAAGGAGCAGTTTTTTTTCCCCAACCCCAGGGACAATAAAGCAGTCTCTTCCGCAGTGACGCGTTTTCTTCCGGGTTGTTAGGAGTCTTTCACTACGGGTGTTTGTTCATTTTATTCTAACCAATGGCAAGATTTAGGTGGGGCAGTAATCTTACCCACTCTGTTGGACCGCCCTTTTGTGTGTCAATCACTATGCTAGAATCGCCTTCGTTCTCTATAGCTGGATAGAGAGAGAGAGCAAGGCAGCAGTCCGATTCTGTTTCTCAGGACCCTCCGTGGGGAGGTGGGAGGTAAAGACCCTCGTTTTTTCCAGTCTCTTTTTGGAAATTTAGCACGTGTGAAACATGTTGCTTTACACGTTCTTCAGTCGATTAAGACGCTGTTTTATGTCTGTTGTTTCGAAACCCTTAACTGTACGTGAGTTGCACCGCGCTAATAACGTTCGAGAACAGCATATGTTTTTAGCCCTTCAAACTTACCTGGCGCAAACTATTTAGGGATGTTCTGCACATTCTTCGACTTTTCTTCTCGCTGTTAGTCTTTATTACAATATTGTGCTTGTTTGAAGTTCTCCACGCTAGTAGAAGGAGGAGGTTTAGATGAGCTGGTTTTCAAATTACTCGCCTGGCTCATATATAATTCGTATTGAAGTACTGCATATATAGCCCCCCTTTTATACTCTCCGAATTTATATTCGCGTTGAAGTGGAGAGATGTTTTAAAGCATGGGCATAGTGGGCAAATGCCAAGGGCTCCCACCTTTCATTTCAGTTGGACACTTGGTAAGTGATCAGGACAGTGATTTGGCACAAGTGCTGTTGTCTTTTATTTTTATCTTTTTGCGGTTACAAAAAAAAACTGCATTCAGTTAGTCCGTGACTGGCCCGCCAATTGGTGCTCAAAGGGATTGGATGTAACATGCAATCAAAGAGATCCCCGTGACTCATTTTCTTTATAATTTGTGTTATGGGGGCAGCTCTAATTTTAAACTACATGATTACTTATAACTTAGTTTTGAGACGTACATTAATGTGGCTGTAACCTTGATGAAGATGAATGCTTCTTTAACTATTTAATATTCATTGTTGTGTTCGGAATTTATTGTGCATTAACTTGATGGTTTTAAATTACTAAACAAAAAAATGAGCCATGTTAAACTGCATCACTGACTCAGCCTTTGCACAGTTGTGAGAGTATTGCCGATGTTAAACGGACCATTGTTGCACAGGTCATAAGCATTAAGCCTGTATGAAGTGCAGATGCCCATCAGCCAAACCGACCCTGAGATGCTGGTACATTTTTCCCGGCACTGTAGTCAGACGAGAGAGAGAAAGAAATCGTAAAAAGGGAGAGCACGAAAACGAACTGTTGGGGAGGGACTGGAGAACTGGGCGAGGAGAACACAACAGTTATTGGGCCCGATTAGAAAGGGAAACTTAGACCAAAAGTCTAACTTTACTACAAGTAAAGTTAGACTTTAAATCTAAACTTAGACTTTTGGTCTAAGTTTACCTTTGTGAATCTGGCCCATGGCTTGTATTCCATTGCCCCAGAAGTCCCCACGGTTGTGAAAAAGTAGCTCCTATGAGACCGATATTAGAGAACAGTGCACTGATGTCAGAGTCGCCACTGTATGGAGGTTTAAGGGACAGGCTTATGTTTTTAGTGAGGCTCTTTTGATTTTCTTAGTTACTTTTACCTGTGGTGGTTGCCTGGGGGGTTGGTGTACTTCTGAGTGCTCCCCTCATCGTCATTTGTATTGTAACATTTTGTTTAATGAAAATAGAGAAGTGCCATGCGCACTATCGAGAGTACTTGTTTGCTTTTGAAAATTGACGACAATCTCTCAATAGATGTTTTGTAGCATGCTGAGAAGTGTAGGTACTCAGTACCAGGCCGTACCTGCACTTTCAAAGCATTTCCTAGCATACTATTTGCGTTGCTTCATGGTGCATCGACAACAGTAGCTTGTCAAGCACGTATTCGATTGGAATGTTAGTGGGTAAGCTATTATCCATCATGAGCTATGGTGTTGGTTAGCACATCGCCTTGACCATATTTAAGTAAATGTCACCCGCAGAATTACCTGTTGCAAAAACTGTATTGCACAATCAAGGATTTACAGAAGAAACACTGACATAGAGGAAAGATCACTCCGACCACAGATTCAATTTACCTTCCTTTTTTTTTTATTTTATTTTTTACACCAAATAAGCAAATGATCAAACACAAATCAAGTCAAAAACTGCAGTCCACACACACAACAACAAGCCACTAGTAGCCTGACCGAAACAACATTCCAGACAACAATAGAAGAATTAATCACTCAAACCACAAGATCTACATGAATGGTCAATGCAGATTTAAGTCTTCAGTGATAACTTTACACAAAAGTGAACAATTTACATGTCACTGACATTAAAAGAAATTGGTCTAGGTACTCTTAATGGATCTCCACGCATTCACAACATCAAGGATATTGGACACAGACTTTGCACATAGGTAACGCAAGATGAGGTGACTACTGCCTAGGCAGGTGAGTCCTTGCATAACAGATGGTAACCCAAATGGCAACTCAGTCCCTTCTTGATGTCCACTCAGGCATCTATGGTGGACGCTGTTCTTGTTTGCTTTGTCTTCAGGATTCTCTTTTTATTCCTCACGCTTTTTCTGTGTCCTATTCCCACATTATGTACCAGTTCTACCTCTGCAAGTAATTTGGAGTGAAATTGTTACAGTACTTGCAAGTCAGTAAAGTTATTCCCTTCGGTTTGTATGCACATTCTCATAAGGGCTCTCTGTGGATCATGAACTGGCAAACTTTAATCATGTCTTGATGTGTTAAGATGGATCGTTTCGTTTCTGTTTCCCACTGCCTTTGGAGGAGTTGGTAGGGTTCTCTGCAGCCCATATTTGTCTCGATATACCCGTAATAGTTGGGGGAAGCAGCAGGGTTGAGTAGTAGCAGATTGCTTTATTCTTTTTATCTTCTTTATTCTACCCATTGTTACTCCTCTAAATTTTCTTCTAAGCTACTGTCAGAGTAGGCACGAGATTAGCTTTGGGCTCTTGTTTGCAGGTTGGTTCCAAGGTCTCAGGGCTGGTGCACTCTGTTTTGGTCTTGAGTAGGGGAGAAGAAAGCACAGGCACGCTTGTGGGTGTTGCGAGTAGGTGGTGGTTTGGGTCTACCCAAACCCTTACAAATAGGGCACCATCTGCTCTTCATTAGATCCAGCTTCAAGGTACGTAGGCAAGGGTCCTAACTGCCATAGTGGCACCTAGAAGGTCCCTGCAAGGATGTACTAGAACCAGTCTGTTGTTGTTGTCGTCTCAGGCTCTTTTTCTGGAGTGCAAAGGTGCTCATATAGGGTGGTGTGAGCTAGTTGCTGGCACAGGGTAGGCATGGACAGTAGCTTAATTAATAACTTCCCTTTTTCGACATTATCACATTGTGCAGATTGGGCTGCGGCTGTCTGGAGTAGCAGATAGATATTTCCTAGTCCTCCTTCCCCGTGCTCACATACAGAGTCCTCATTAGTGCGTCAGTTTGTCATAAGACTAGCGTTGGCTCACTCTTTCCTTTTAAGCCCGTTGTCTGTGCCAGCATTCTGTTAATTTGGTAAACTTCTATGTTAGGCTTGTTGCGATTCTCCATTGTTGCAGATTCACCTGCTTCGTTACAGCTATCACTATGAAATATCCTGCAGCAGCTTGATGAGATAGATTGCTCCTCTGAGCTGCATTTTTGGGACACACGCCTGATGTCGCTGCTCGCATACCATAGGCATCTAAAGATGTGTATTGATGTGCACTCTCTAATAAAAGTGTGCTTTTACTGGAAGCAATGTTTACTGTATGCCAACCAATAACAAAATATACATAAGAAACAATTGTTCCCAAAGACTAAAGGCCTTATGTATCGAAGGGTTTTACTGATTCTGTCTCTGTGGGAAAATGTGTTAGTACGTATTGGTCTTAATTTGTTAACAAGTAGGTTTCAATAACTATTTAATATAAAAGGTGCAACACCCCTAGGTACAACACATTACGGAAGCGGTGTATCGTACAGATCAAAGAACATAATCGTATGGCGAAAAAAAAAATTGGTATGAATGAACACAAAGGAAAGTTATGCAGAGAAAACGAAAACACTGTTTCTTATGGTATCCGATAGATGCACAATCAAAAGATAAGAGTATTGCAAACGCAAAATTGATGCTAATAGCATAGTATACAAAAGCATGACAACTGCTATATAAAGCAAAGAGGGAAAACAAGGGGTGAATCAAATTGGAACCCAGTTGAGGCAGATAAACTAGCTGCCCAAAAGGTTCATAAATGTGCATTGTGAGATTAGAGTACGTTTTGACACTTGTGGTAGTCCTCAATTTGACTTGTAAGGACAAAGGAATTGCTACAGTGTCCATCCCTTCACATTAACTCTAATGATACTTGGGTATGGAGATACTAAAAGTCAAGGTATGAGCCTAAGAAAGAAGCATGTTGCTGGTCATTTTCTTAAAAATGGGTACTGAATCATTACTAATCACAAAAAGAAAAAAACATAGAATTTATGCAGAGGTGCAAACGGAACTACTCGCTTCGTCCTTGTCTAAGGCTAGTTTTATTTGGGTAGTGCTGTTTTGCCACTGACTGACATCTTTGTTGCCTGACTCCAACCCAGAGCCTCGTTAAAAAGATTGTTTTTTAAATTACTCAGGGCAACTTGTGTTTGGGGGAAATTTACACCAATGCCCTAATTCCTGTGCTAAGGACTATCGGGTTAATTTTCAGGCAGCCACTGAACACTTAAAAACCCGTGTGCCTGTGATATCTTGTGTATGAGTCTCATGACATAGAACGAGGAGCACAAAGATATTTGGTTTGTTTAGTTTTAATGTCAGGCCGGCATTCCAGGTTCAGGTCTATTGCAACTGGTGGTCAGTTACTTTTGACTGACCACTGCTGTAGATGGATGTGATCCTGGTAGTTGGCCCCATCTTCTCCAGCCGTGAATAAACTTTGTTTAACCTTTTATACTGCTTCCGGATCATCCTTACTTCACATATTTGGCAATAAAGGAAAACTTCAATCCTTTCACTGCCAGGCCTTTTCCTCCTCAGGTGCCAGGCCTTTGTTTTGCTCTTTGGGGAAGTTCGCGCTTGGGCCCTCATAACTTTTTATTCACAAAAGCTACCCACGCCAAATTTGCATCCTTTTTTTTTTTTTTCCAACATCCTAGGGATTCTAGAGGTACCCAGAGTTTGTGGGTTTCCTTAGAAGAGACCAAGAAATCAGCCAAAATACAGCTAACATTTTTTGTTGTTGTTGCAAAAACAGGGAAAAAAGGGCCGCAGAAGAAAGCATGTTTTTTTTTTTTCCCCCCTGAAAATTGCATCAACAAAAGGTTTGCTGTGCTACAATTACCGGCTTTCAGGAACATGCAGACTTGAATCAGAAAACCACATTTTTCAACACGATTTTGGCATTTTACTGGGACATACTGCATTTTTACTATTTTTTGTGTGCTTTTATCCTCCTTCCAGTTAGTGACAGAAATGGGTGTGAAACCAATGCTGGATCCCGGACAGCTAAACATTTCTGAAAAGTAGACAGAGTTCTGAATTCAGCAAGGGGTCATTTGTGTAAATCCTACAAGGTTTTCCTACAGAAAATAACAGCTGCTATAAAAAAAAAATATTGTAATTAAGGTGAACAGAAACAGCCATTTCACCCCACTTTTTTACTCTGTAACTTTTACCTGCAATGTTAGATTTTCAAAAGCAATGTACCGTTATGTCTGCTGGACTCTTCTGGTTGTGGGGATGTATAGGGCTTGTGGGTTCACTAAGAACCCTAGGTACCTAGAGCCAATAAATGAGCTGCCCCTTGCAATGGGTTTTCATTGTATACGGTATACAGCAATTTATTTGGTAAAATATAAAGAGTCAAAAATAGGTGTCAAGGAAACCTTTGTATTTCCAAAATGGGCACAAGATAAGGGGTTGCGAAGCAGTGATTATTTTCACATCTCTGAATTCCGGGGTCCCCCTACTAGCATGTGAATTCCAGGACATTTCTCAAACAGATTTTTTTTTTTACACACTGTCTTAGATTTGGAAGGAAAAAATAGAGAAAGACAAGGGGCAATAATAATTGTTCTTCTTCCCCCAAGTCTCCCAATAGAAATGGTACCTCACTTGTGTGGGTATGCCTAATGCCTGCAACAGGAAACACAACATGGACACATCACATTTTTACATTGAAATCTGACCTTTGCATTTTTGAAAACTAGACACCTAGCGGAATCCAGAATGGGGTGACTTGTGGGGCTCTCACCAGGTTCTATTACCCAGAGTTCTTTGCAAACCTCAAAACTTGGCGAATAAAAACACTTTTTCTTCACATTTCGGTGACAGAAAGTTCTGGAATCTGAGGGGAGCCACAAATGTCCTTCCACTCAGCATTCCCCCAAGTCTCCTGATTAAAAATGGTACCTCACATGTGTGGGTAGGCCCAGTGCCCGCAACAGGAAATGCCCCAAAACACAACGTGGACACATCACATGTTCCCAAAGAAAACTGACCTGTTTTTTGCAACGTGCCTAGCTGTGGATTTGGCCCCTAACTCAGCCGGCACCTAGGGAAATCTTTTCCTCACAGACTCCTCTGCAAACCTCAAATATAGTTAGAAAAAATCACATTTTCCATACTTTTCTTTATTGGATCACTGTGCCAGTACAAATTTCCAGCCCCGGGCACAACACGTTACAACACTCACATCAACAGAATGCCATTCAAGGGCCCATCACTTTCATGCGCCCACATGCCTGACACAGCAATCACACCAGCTGATGGGAGTCTGTGGACTGGCGTTTGGCTAGCAGTGTGTTTCAATGGCCAACAGCAAGTCACTGTTTACAACGCCACTCCACGCACACCACCATCACTTTTTTTTTTAACAAAGAAACCGCTCACTAATTATAAATAAGTAAGAAATTACAAACAGAAAAGCTCTAACTAAATCATGACAGTAATGCCAACTGTATAACTGAACATATGAAAATATTGGTGGTTTACGCTTGCAGTATTTTCCAAAAAGAAATTTTGGTGTGGTAACTCCTGAAACAGCCGGCCACAAGCAGCCCAGGCTTTGAAGGACAATCAGGGCAGTACATCAGTGTCTCCCTCCGGATACCTCTTCAGGCACAGACTCTACATTTCTTAGCGGGAAAGTCTTTTTTGGGAGTGGGAGGAATCTGATTAGGAAAGTGGCGATCTTTCAGTCTAGCCACATCCTCCACCACTGCTACTCTCTGAACTCTTGCATGTTCCACCACCGCAAGGCTCTGTATCACTGACTCCTGAAATTTAACACATTTCATCCTTGACTCAAGGGAACACTCCTTGAACACAATAAAAGCATTAAAAGCTGCTAAATGAAGCAAATGGATCGATTCTCACGGCTTCCCTGGCCCCGGCTGAAGACTGTAATTGACACGCTCCCTCGCGGGACGCGTCTTTGGAAATCTTTTGCTTTTGCTTCCTGGGGAGGGAGGACTCCATTTCCCGGCTTCCCTGGCTCCAGCTGGAGACTGTAATTGATGCGCTCCCTCGCGGGACGCGTCTTTGGAAATATTTTGCTTTGGCTACCCGGGGAGGGAGGACTCCATTTCCCGGCTTCCCTGGCTCCAGCTGGAGACTGTAATTGATGTGCTCCCTCGCCGGACGCGTCTTTGGAAATCTTTTGCTGCCCGGGGAGGGCGGACTCCATTTCCCGGCTTCCCTGGCCCCGGCTGGAGACTGTAATTGACGCGCTCCCTCGCAGGACGCGCCCGGGCGAAGACCGGGCCAAGACGGGCCCGTCTTCTCCCGTCATCGCCCGATCGAGGCCGGGCAGGGCTATTTACTTGGAAGAAGGTTCAAGCATCCAGTAAGAGCCTGTGGCACTTTCTTTTTTTTCTCTTCTTATTGTGGTTAACTATTATTACCTTTCCTCTCATTATGGGGAAAAGAAAGGCTGCGGATCCACCTGTGCTATTGAATGACCAAAAAAAAACAGAAAACTCGTCCCAGAATACCAGCACGGGTAGGGATTGGGACCCTAAAGCATTAGACGAGATTGACATATTACTCGAGGAAGTCGAGGCCATTTTGAAAGGCGATTCAGATCTAAACACTAATGGAAATCTGCCTACAAAGAGGGCCCGACCCAAGCAAGGAAGATACCAGAGTTTTTTTCTAGGAAGAGGAGGGGTAGAAAAGTAGACTCAGTTATTAAGGGTGATGGTGAGGAAGGTTTGTTAGACCCCAGCCCTATAATTCTATTACCCCCCCAAGGAACCTTGTATAGTGCTCCCAGCTCCCCCCTCCTCCCCCCCAGACAGGGGGTAATACTTGTGGAAGATGTAGAAGTTGTAACAACTGTACCCCTCCCCCCTTAGCCCCGAAATAAAGGTGATTCCAAATATAATATGTTCCAATCGGTATGGTCCCCTGGCTGAGGGTTGTGATATTATCATGGATCAGGTACACCCTTCGACCAATTCTGCTACTGAGGATGCTATTCAGTCTAATGATTTCCTACTGGATTGTCACCTCTTATCTAATGGTTTAGAGCTTCCTCCGGTTTGCGAAGTAAACTTATTTTACAGAGGGTCGATGAAGTTAAGTGCCTGGTACTGCAATTAGCCAAACTGGTGAAGGGCAAAATGGCACACCAGTGTGGCTGCAGTGGTCTACAGGATGAGGTGGTGGGAAAGGGGGGCGTTAAGTCTGCTGTGATTAAGTCAACTACCCCTACTAATACCATTCTTGGGGGACCTGCACATTTTTCTTAGAGTGTGGGTTTGCCTCTGTTTCGTTCGGAGGATTATCATACAAACCCTGCAAATTTTTCCACAAGTGAGAGATGGGGACCCAATACCACATCCAATAGGAATCTTATGGTGAGTTCTGTCAGTAAATCTATCCAGTCTAATGCCAAAGTTCAAGGGGGTGTAAAGCTATTGCTGATCATGTAGTTAAGGGGGCTGATACTTCCACTACTTATACTTCTGTAAATGGGCTACTACAACCTCCTACCACCATTAACTCTCCCCTTGGTAATGTTTTAGGTGGCCCACAACCTTTGATTAAAAAATTGGGTATAAAGTGTGGTGATAATATTACCTTTTATGACCAATGTTCCTAAGTTGTCATCCAGTTTACTTGAGGATCAGGAGTCTCGGATCAACAAGATCATTCATTGGTTACGTTTTCGACGGAATTGCCTCTGTCATTCGCTTGGATATTTCCGAAACAAAGAGATTTAGTCCCCCCGGGTCCAATTGCGATATAATTTCTATCCAGTTTTTTGACAAAGTATTGGTGGATCAACTTATAGCTTTTGATTTGTGTACCATCCAACCCAGGGGGCTGAATAGGGGAGTGATTTCCCTTGCACTAAAACCCGATGATGCCTTCCAATCTACCACCTATGGATGTATGGGCCATCAACAAGGAAGGGATCTCACAGTGGCAGTGGGGAACCTGCAGTCTGATCATGTCTGACTAACCACTGCACAGGAAGTACCTAATGGGGCCATTCCCGCGGCTATTCACATGGATGGACCTATTGGAACTACCAAGGAGGAGATCACAAAGATGGAAGTTAGCCCCCAGACTTATGGATTTGAGACAGATAATTCTGGCTTACCATTAATATGTTGGAATGTAGCTGGCCTCGTGAGGAAATTGGACGATCCAAATTGGATTGCATATATAAATACTCAAGATATCTTCCTATTTCAGGAGACCTGGGCAGAGGACCCTATTAATATTGATGGCTTCCTTTCATTTAATATTCCTGCTCAATCATCGGAGAAGGTGGTAGGCTGTGCAAAAGGAGGGCTTTTAATCCTTTTAAATAAGAAACTGCAATGTGACTATAAGATTTTTGGATATTGATTGTGTTGATTTAATGGGGATACAATTCTCGTTCCAACAAAATTTTAATATTATTATTAATGTTTATGCCAGATCAGTTCCTCGAGGTTCTGAGTCTCAGATTTTAGTATCACTATCTGATTATCTAGACACCTTACAACCCTCGTCTACCCTGATTATAGCAGGTGATTTGAATTGTACCTTTTGAACGTCCTGATATGCTTAGTGGGTTAACGGCCGAGGAGGATGAAATATGGGGTATTCCACAGATAACTAGTCATCGATCATGTCCGCTTTCTCGAGTGGCTGTGCAGTTGGCGTCTTTATGTTTAAAGTATGGTCTTAGAGCCTGCAATAGTTGCATGCCCTCTGACATGAATATTGCCCACACATTTAAACGTGGTAGGTCGACCAGTGTAATCGACCATTTTCTGGTGGATGTGAGATTATGGCCCCTTTTGAGGGATATGATGGTGGACTCGAGATGTGAAAGCAATCATTTTCCCTTGCTTCTTACCTTCTTAGGCGGTGCTTTTAGGAGGTCTTGTAATAATTTACGCACAATAGCCCCTTTACCTAATTTGAACAACAGCTCTAAGAAGGTAGGGTGGCCAAAGGTGATGTCTAATCCCTATTTGTTATGTGTGATTTACCAATTGTTTATTGATAACCTGGCAGTTTATGAAGATTCGAATCCAAATGATATCCCTCTTCTTGGTCTGCATGACACCATGATTACAAAAATGCAAAGCTTCTTTAATCAAAAAAACGGGCTAGACAGTGTGGTGCTGACCTGGTAAGCAATGGATGGTTTGATGAAGCTTGTTCCAGCGCAAAGTTTGGGTTAAAAAAAGCTATCTTGTCTGGGTCTCTGGGGGAGGTACAACAGGCTAGACATGTTTATAAGGAAACTACCCAAGGAGCGAAAAACACCTGTGAAGATTCTATTTGGAAGGATATAGTGGATGCCTCAAATTCAAACAATAACACATTATTTTGGGAATTGTTGTCCAGACGCCAAAGAGGGGGCAGGAATACAATTAAGAACCATATCCAACCGGAAAGCTGGGAGGACCACTTTTCCCATCTTTATGAAGAGACTGGCACTCTGCTGGCAACTAATACTAATGATGCAAAACAGGGCCCTTGCCTACATTAGATGTGAACCTTGCCTTTGATTCCTCAGGATAGGGTTTCCATGATCATGAGGACTATATCCACTTTTTATTGGAGGAAACCTTTGATGCAATCAATTCCCTTAAGCCAGGTAAAGCTCCAGGACCGGATAAGATCCCAAGTGATCTTTATAGATCTGAACCTGTTATTTGGGCCTGGTACATAAATTTATTGTCGAACCAAATAGCAAAAGGGGGCCCAATCCCAACCACGTGGAAGGGGGCAGAAATCTTTCCTATTTATAAAAAGGGCAATGCAAACCTTCCAATTAAATATAGACCGATTAGTCTAATTGATATTATACCAAAATTGTTTGCAAAAAACAACTTCTGGGAAGACTAACCAGTTGGGCCACTGATTATCAGATCCTTTCACCCCTCCAGGCAGGGTTTCGACCCAAGATTAGTACGGTGGATCAGGTATTTAGGCTGGCCATTTAAAAATGGAAATATGTAATCCTCGCCAAGCAACCCTTGTATGTTGTCTTCGTTTATTTGAGATCTGCTTTTGATTTGGTCCCTAGGGATAAACTAATGGAAGTGTTGTATAAAATAGGGACACCTGTTAGTATAATTCAAATTTTAAAACGGTTGCACGAAGACACATACGCGCAAGTGAGATGGGGCAACCAAGGTGAGCTGACTGGGAAAATCCCTATTCATAGGGGAGTTCGCCAGGGTTGTGTTCTAGCCCCATTCTTGTTTTCTCTTTTTATCAATGAGGTGGTACAGAATATGTTTTCCAGCCTGAATGATGCCCCCACCCTAAATGCCCAGAAAATCCCCATTATTCTATTTGCTGATGATTCACTCCTTATCTCAAAGACCCCAATGGGGCTTCAAACCCTTGTCCATAGATTTAATCTATTTTGGCAGAATAATGGTCTGGAGTTGAATTTTAATAAAACCAAATTGATGGTATTCCATCCTGCACCACGTAAGAAATGTACTATTATTATATTGGATGGAGTCCCTTTGAATAAGGTCAGCACATTTGATTATCTGGGTGTGAGGTTATCCAGCAAATTATGTTGGGAGGGTCAGATTAATAAAAGTGTGGGTCTTCTACAACATAGAGGGGCCTCTATTTTGCGCTTTTTTATGAGCACGACCTCTAAAACTATCCCTGGCAATTAAGATTTATGTGTCTATGGCACAGGGTGCTGCTGTCTATGGTGCAGAGGTATGGGGACCCACCAAAAGTGATAGACTAACTGTGGGTGAGAATAATTTTGCAAGGGCTTTGGTTGCGTGCCCCTGTAATACTCCACTGATTCCAATATTTTTAGATCTGGGTTTAAACCGAATAGCCAATATAATTGTCCTAAGACCTTTATTATACTGGGTAAGGCTTTGGATTGTTCCTGAACTGGATATTTTTAAGACCTCACTTCTTGAGTTGCTACGGAGGCCCAACTCGGCCTCTATCCCTTGGGTAAAGCATGTATCCAATTGGTTCCGCACTTTGGCCTTAAGAGACTTCTGTGAGAATCCCCATATTTTAGAGAACTCTCATATAAAAGTTCTGAAATCTGTATATTGGTCTCATGTGAGGAATGACTATATTTTCTGCAAATCCCTTGGCCAATTAACCAACTGTTTTATTGATTTTAAATGGTACCTACAGTTTGAATCTTATTTAGATGTGATACCTGATCTTTTAGGCAAAGGATTATATGCTAGATTTCGTTTTGGGTCTTTGCTCCTGAAGTCTCTGACGAGTGGTTGGGGACAAACTGTTACCTCTGAAATATACCTTGTGTGTGGTGGTGCCCCAGAAACAATCAAACATTTTATGTTTTTTTGCCTTCTTATTCATCCCCAAGGTCCAAATGGATTTGTAAGATTTTTCGGGAAATGGGGATGAACAAATGTGCCATAGCATTGAGGATTTTAAAAAGTCATGGGTCTAGCTCATTCATTATTGCCGTTAGTAAGTTTTTAGTAGCAGCATGGCATATACGCAACATGTTTTGCAAATAGGGAGCGACGTGGTTGATTTATGAGTTTTTATTGGGTAATTGTGTTTTAAAGTAGATTTGCTATTTAATTGTTTTAACTGGGAATGTATTGTTTTATATGTTTTTATATATCTATATCATGATTATTTATTATTGTGTTGCTTTGATGGCCTGTTGACCGAATAAAGCTTTGGTTGATGAATTAAAAATGGATCGCCATCTTTTTATACCAACCATAAGACTTACAAACAGCAATGTAAGGTTCCAACCTCTCATCCTAATCTATCAACACTACCCATGTGTTTATTGTAGTCCAAAATGCACACAGGTTTGTGCACGTCAGCAACTTGACCCCAAACAGCCACAGGTGAAGTACTCTTATCATGGTTGAGTTAGCATGTAGACATCCCTCCTGTCTGCAAATTCAGAGCTAGCAGCTCATCATTCCGCAAGTCACTGCACTGTCCCTTCTCAAGTTTTTTACAGACAAGCTCCCTTGGATAGCCTTTCGGTTAGAGCAGATTGTGCCACAAGTAACAGTGTACCCTCTGAACAATTCCTTGAACCACTGCACTCCAGTGTAGAAGTTATCTACATACAAATGGTGACCTTTGTTAAACAGTCCTCTAGCAAGTTCCCACACAATTTCCTCACTAACTGCAAAAGTAGGCAGACAGCCAGTGGAATCAATAATGGAATCCCTACCAGTGTAGACACGGAAATTCTAAACATATCCTGTACTACTTGCAGACAACATATACAGTTTAATTCCATACCGTGCCCACTACTGCCTTTGACTGCCTAAAAACCAAATGACCCTTGAACAGGACCAAAGACTCGTCCACACTTGTTTCCTTGCCTGGAACATAGACCTCTGAAAACCGATGTACAAAGTGATCAAGGACAGGTCTAATCTTAAAAAGACGGTCATGATCAGGGTGATCTTGTGGCAAGGCTAAAACATTGTCAACAAAATGCAGCATTCGAAGAAGAAGCAAATACCGATTATGAGTCATGGTTGCACGAAATATAGCCGTTGTCATCAAGGGACTAGTAGACCAATAAGAAGCTTCCTTGTCAACCCATCAAAAAAGTCAAACCCAAGAACTTTTTCATCTCTTCCAGATTTGTGGGAATCCACTGGGTAGCTCTAGACTGTGGTCTAAGTCTAGCAGAACTGCCCCTCAAATACTGCTCCGCATACAAATTAGTCTGCTCAACTATCAAAAATACATCGTCCATAAACAATTCAAAGAAATTGATAGGCAAAAAGTTTTCCATATTCACTCTACACCCTGGGAGACCAGTAAGGGCAGGCAACTTTGGCTGCTCCATGTTTGGGGCAACCCAGAGTTCAGGTCTTCCAAGGGGAAATCTTTCAGCCCCAGGCTGCTGCACTATTGGCACATCAGTGTGCTCCTCTAAAACAGGCCCTTATCTGCACTGAGAGTGGCTTCCTCACCAGAAGATTCCTCTTGGACAGAAAATTCACTGCCAGAATATCTCTCTTCCTTCTTTGCCTCAGAGTCAGTCTCATAATCATGAGAAGAAGACTACTCAAAAAGCATACCAACAACCTGCTGAGCGGTCACGCTGCAGCTAGCCATGATCCTTTCTAACAACAAATGGATTGCAACAACAACTAGCATTGTCTAAAATAAGTAATAAACAAAGTGTGGCTTTATCACAGTTATGTACTCAAAAACTATACCACTTACTTGCCTTGAAAAGCTAGACTCATCTGCAACTACTCTGCACAGACACAGAAATCAACAATGATATCCCACTAAAAAGAAAAGAAAATTAGACATAGGACAAAACAAAAATCATTGTACACAAATCAAAGGACAAGCCTGCATTTATTACACCACTTATAAAAATGTCATTCATGCATGGCAACAATACTGCTTTGAGGTCAATTGTTTTTTCGTACCTAAAACATGCAACTATGCAAACTGCAGATCAACCACTGCCAAAACCTCAAGGAGTCACAGCAAAAGGAAGCAAAAGCTTTGAACTAGAACAAAAAGGAGAAATAAACTGTTATAATCACAAATGCAAATACTTCGCCAGTTGACAAACAGCCCGCCACCAAACATTTAGAAATTTTCCCTGGAGTCTAGTTGTCTCTGCACCCCTGAGAGGCAGATGGGCCTAATAAAACCGAGGCCGATCTGCCCCAAGGGGGGATGAAATGGCCATCAGTACTGTGCCCCCTTTGGGGGGCGACCCTTGCCCAAGGGGCTGCCCCCCCACAAAAAAAAAAAAAATCCCTGGTACCTTAGTGGCCTCTGCCCCACTTGGGGGCAGATGGGCCTAGAAATAGGCCGATCAGCCCCTAATGGGGACAGAAATTGTGTAAATAATATTGCTCCCCCCTGGGGAGTGACCCTTGCCCAAGGGGCTAACCCCCCCACACAAAACACACACACACACAAGATTCCTGCCACAAAGTGGTTTCTGCCTGCCTCGGGCAGATGGGCCTAAAAATAATAAGGGGCAGAACTATCCAACAGTGCTTTGCCCCCTTTGGGGGGCAACCCTTGCTTAAGAAGCTGCCCCCCCACACAAAAAAAAACCACACACAAATACAATCCCTGGCTTCCAGTGGCTTCTGCTCCCTTTGGGGGCAGATCGGCCTAAAAATGATAGGCCGATCTGTCCCCAAAGGGGGCAGAAATAGCGATAATCATTACACCCCTTTAAGGGAGGAACCCTTGCCTAAGGGGCTGCTCCCCATAACATGAAATTGTCAAACAAATAATCCCTTGTGTCTAGTGGACATTCCTGCAGCCCAATCGCATCGCAATCAGGCAGCAGGAATGCTGAAAGAGGCATTGAGGGAAAGAAAAGTCACTAACCATCACTATCCCCAGCCGCAGGAGTAACTTTCCTGTTTTTCCGTTGTCGCGCTGGGAAGCAAGTGGCTTCCACTGTGATGGCAGCCTCTAGTGATGGATCGCACGCTGACGTCATTAGATGGGGATGGGGAGGCAGGGGTGGAAGGGTAAGATTCCATCCCTGTCCATGGGAGGGGGGCCCTCGGCGGGAGTGCTAGGGCTTCCCCCGAGGGCTGGGTGCAGAACGTAATGGTTATGTCCTCGGCACCCAAGCGGTGCTGCCTAGGATGTAACCGTTACGTCCAAGGCACCCAAGGGGTTAATAACTCTCTTGTGATGTGTTCGCTATGATTGAATATTTTTAAATTGTTTACAGTATCAGTTTGTCAATTTTCAGCAGCACTGGTGTACTTGATGGTACTGAATTGTAATTTCTAGTAAATAATATTAGAAGCACTTGTTTCAGTGTACTCTTCTAGCCTGCTACAAGCTCACCTAATTACACAGCAGGGGTCACCCTGTACTGGCACAATATATTACACCGGAAAGGGGGTAACATCGTACAGCCTTGTCCAGTATCAATCAGCACTAGCCCCATTTACCCGCTTGCTAGTGGGACACAAACCCCACCTCTATTCCTGCCTCTAGCCCCGCTCCATCCAAAGACTCAATTTGGTGAGTATCTGCACTGCTTTCTTTCCAGTTAAAGCACTGATCGGACAGGACGGTTCCTTTAGGTATGAGTGCACTCATGTGCATTGAGTTGCATGTATTTACGGAATTTGGAGTCCTAGTCCAAACTCTTGTTGGAGTAGTGTTAAAGGTTTTGGTGGATCCCACCCCCAGATGGCAGCCAGTGTGACTTTACGAATGCCATCCCATTTTCAAAATCCTGACAGGCTTTGCAACTTCTGCAGGTTATCACTCACCCACAGCGGGGTGTTTTCTAGTTCTGCTCACAGTTAACAATCTATCATTTATAACTAAGTCTCCCCTTATAAAAAAAAAAATGCAAAAGTATTCCACAAAGTACTCAGTGGTTCAGTTCTAAACTGTCTTCCCAACAAAAGAATTGCAATGCTTGGGTATTAGTGCAAAGTTGCTAATTGGAATTAAGTAGCTAACAACAATTAGAAAGCAAAGCAAAAGAATTGCTGTACTCAGGTGCTAATGCGGATTTTATTAATTGGAGTGAAACTGCCAGCAACTACTTAAAAATCCTTGTGACTAAAAAATATTTTTTTAGGTTTTTTTGGATCACTAAACCCACAAATAAACCTATATGTAAATATCCTGAACTTTCTAACTTATTCAGTGGATTTCCCCTCCGCTGAATGCTTTTATTTATTTATACGTTTACTTCACTGTAGAGTTGTATACTTACAAATAACATTGTTGTCAATCTTGTGCTAACGATGTTCAGGATAAGAATGATAAAATATTTCATTATAGAGGAAGACCTGCCTACTCTTAACGTTACCACCTGCTTCCTGGGAGACTTTCCTGTGTTGTGCTAGCCTTCAGTATACTGATACAATGGTTAATAAAGAAATGGTTAAATAGACTGCTATCCTTTAAAACGAGAACCAAATACACTTCACACTCCCCTGCAGAAAAAAGAACCTCTCCGTCATCCTCTCTTTATTTCGAACAATATCTGTCGCATCACAGGCCTCACATAGTGGTTCAAATTGCTTGCAAAGGTAGCAGGATGCAACCATTTATTTGGAGGGAAACCCTGCTAAGTAAAGGTCTGAATGATCAGAGGAAGGAGGAACCACTGTGGAACAGTCTGAGCTGACATTTTGTTTGTCAGTACTGAGGATGGGCATAGGGGTGTTGTCTACTGAAAATGCTACACCTCTGCAACTTTGTACTTGGTAGATCATGGCTTGCTGTTGACATACCTACGGTGGTTGCTGATGTATCCATGGAGGTTTCTGGTTGATATAGGTACCCTTTTAACCCCAAAGGAAGTTTTGGAACTAAATATTCATCACCAAAATACATTTTATTTTTTTAGTAATAAACATTTATAACAATGAGTACAACTAGTGTTTTAATCCCCTCACTGGGTATTTGTTCATATATTTTATGTACTTAATGTAAACAAATCTTGACACAACCATGATTCAATAGTAATGCATTTCATTATTGATTTAAAAATTTGATTGCAATTTCATTTATATTAAACATCTTTCATCATTAAAAACAACAAATTGCGTCTATTAAATGTGCATAGCCCATTCTTAAATTTGAATGACACCACATAGAACCTTTTGTATGTGTTTTAAGTGCAAAAGTCACTTTTCTTCATCTGTTACATTGATGAACCGTACTATTCCCCCTGTACCTTGTCCCCAAATATCACACTGTCTACTTACTTTTTAGTATGCCTCTAACCACAAAGATGCTACTGACATACTTATTTTACTTGCATCATGGTAGCCCTCAGGGAAACGTTTCGTAAGTGTACTGTAATCTTTTAATGCGTGACAGGATGTATCGCAGTGTGTTGATGCTCAACACCTTTCAGGCTGATGTTTTTGCTACTGTTTTTCTCACTGGCAGGTCATTACGCATGTGCAGATTCTCTTGTATGTTTTGGCCATCTAAGATTAGTAGGAAGGTAACAACACCTGTAAGTCCTTAGGTGAATCTTAGCCCCCAAAACAAGTTTGTGATTGCTGGCGGTCTCAGTGTTTGTAATCCTCCAGGGTGGCGCTGCATGCAGCACCACCCAAGGGATTATGAGTCCCCTTCCGCCAGCCTTTTCATGGTGGTTTACACTGCCAGGGAAAGGCTGGCAGAATGGGTGACTCTGGGGGGGCCTGCACTGCCCATGCTTTTTGCATGGGCAGTGCAGGGCCCCCCATGCACTGCCCCATCGTGAATTATGTTTTGCCAGCCGTGCGGTTAACACATAATAGGGCCGGCGGTGTCAAGATCGCACTGGCGGTCTTCCGGCTGGATGAGTTCAGCGGCCGGCTTGCGCTGCCCGCCGAACTCCTAATGAGGGCCTATGTCATTTAAGACTTGGAGGTATCCAGCATCTTTTCCCCTCTGCCATTCATAGCTTGAGCAACACATTAGATGCAAATTTTGTTTCACGTAACCTTGTTGAGATTACTACGTTGATACAGAACACAATATCCCTGATTATCGATCACCTGTGGATATCCCTCAAATGTTTGTGTGTCCTTCTAAACTTCATTCCTCAGTGAAACTAAATATAGAAGCTGCATTATCAATGCTAAACAAATCAATGCAGCCTCCATTGACAGGTAGTCCAAAACTGTTGCTTGGTTGTTTAAACAGGCAGTTACGCTCTGCATTTGAGCAACCAGTGCTCCATAAAGTTCTAAAAAGCAGAGCTTTGAGAGCGCGAACAGCATGATGTCAGACCAGCAGTATTAATAGAGGATTGCTTGGAATTGGTAATAGCATAATCACAAGAAAATTATTTGAATTGAAAGGATAATCTTCCGTCATACCTTACCTTGTTAGTCTCAATTTTGTATAGCCATTCAGAATAACAATTGTTGAATCAGTTTCTGAGGCTTCTCACAACTGGCCCTCCGTCACATAGACTGCATCAAGTCCTGTGTCTGTATTTTAAGTCACAGGTTCCTATATATGTCTCTGCTTTGCCTTGTAGAACTTTAGCAGAGTGGTACCTTTTTTCTGTTAGAAAAGCTTAACTCTTATAATTCCTCTCATTTTCTTCACTCTGAATCTGGGAGTGCCAAGATTCATGAAGCACAAAATAGACAGCCCCCTCCCCTAGGATATTGCTGCTTGGGTTAGCACATTTTGAGGCACAAATTTGGAAATTTTGCGGCATTTTTTTCAGCAGCTCTTTATTTTGCAAAAACTGCCCTCCTGGGCTAACTGTGTGTCGCATGGACAGCAGGCCCTAGACTTAAGATAATGCCCTCCTGGGCCTGCCATGTGGCCAGTGGGAGATAGGCCCAAAACTGCATAAAACAAATGTCCTACTGGGCCCACCGCATGTTTCATGGGCAGTGGGCCCTAGATTTAAATAGAAATTATTCCCTCCTGGGCCTGCTGTTTGCCCGATGAGCGGCAGGCCCAAACCTTTACAAAAAATGAATGCCCCCCAAGTGCCCCTTCTGTGGCGGGCCCAAGGGGGCATTTAATTTTTATCAAGTTTCAGGCCTGCTGCTGGCCCAGTGGGTCCTAAAATTGATGAAAATAAATGCCCTCTGGACCTGCCACCCAGGGGCCATTAATTTTAAACAAGTTGTGGGCCCGCCATCCATAGGGCATGCGGTGGGCCCAGGGGCAATATTGTTTTACTCAAATCTATGGCCCGCCGTCAATGGGGGCTGGGTATTTTTAGATTGAGCGCAGAAGTGCTTCCGACCTGTTGTCATCTATTCTTTGGGTTTTAACCATGCCCATCACTTTCATTGGTTTGTGGGCTTGCCTTTTTAAATTCCCTGGATTTGATTGGTGAAAGGCATGCATATGTCATGCCTTTTTCGATGCTTAGCCCTCCTGGAGAGCAGCGGCCAAGTATTGTATTGTTACACTTTGCATGGTTATCTGTTGACTTGGGGGAATATTTCTTCTTTTTTTTCAGTTCCTGCTACACACTTAACTTGTATCTACATGGGTGCCACACTTCCTGTTTTAGCACAGCGCCCATTGTCTTGATTACTTGTCTAACAGCACAAACGCAGGATGATTTCAATTGCTGTGAGTGACATCTTTCATTCATGGCCATAATACACGCTTAGCTTGTATGTACACGGGCACGGTGCCCACTTTCTTGGTGTGTTTTTTTAAATGTCCAGATTACATTTATATGCTGTTCATTTTAAATATTTTAAAACCTAATTAATCTCTTGCCATAATTAGCATTTTTCTTTTCGCCACATTTTGTTCCAGATGTTTGATGTTGTGGACTTCTTCTCATGAGGGGATGAGGTTTACTTTTCACCTTTTCCCTCTTCCATACCCCGTGCCGCGGAGGGATTAAGTGCACGTGTCACGACTTACGTGCTGCTTTACCCTGGGGGCCGCAGAGCGAGTGGCGTGGATCCTGTTTTGGAATGATCGGCCTTGGCTGAAGTAGGGGCGACTCTTTCTGGTAGCCACGGTGCTGCATGCAATGGGTATGCCAAGAGCAGGCCGTGTCCCTCAGAAGTAGTGCCAGAGGGGAAAAAACCCCTGAAAGGGGGAAAAAAACCTCCAAAAAGATAGAATCCCGCAGCAGGAACAAAAAGAATAGGTAACAGCAGGAACAATATACAGGAAAATACACTGGAACCAACGAGAACCAGCACAGGAATACAAGGAAGTAGGAGCGAAGACACCATCCAAACAGAAAGTGTTGCAGCGCAAGGAGCGAAAGAAACACAGCCCTTAAATATCAACAAACAGGAAACGACCAACAGGAAGTAAAAGGACACCATCTTAGATAGGGAAAAGCACATAGAACAGAATGGACTAGGAACCATAGAGAGTAGGGAACAAGGAATGCTGGGAAGAGAAGGGTACTATGGGAAAGGGGGAAAAACATAAAAGAAGGCACTACCGGATGTCCAGAAAAAAGAAGAAAAGAAAAGAACAGGTGAGTGGGGGATCAGACCTGCCTAGACACGCGGTGCGCTTTATGACCGCGTGCTGCGGCCCGAGCCGAATGTTCTGCTCGTGCCATGCGCAGCGGCGCGACAGTAGGCCCCCCCCCTCCCCAAGGCCCAGGTTTGTGCGGAAAGAAGCGGTGAAAATGATGGCAAATCAAAAGAGGTACGTGAACAGAAGATGCATCTTCCCAAGAGCATTCACTGAGAGGGTAACCCTTCCAATTAATCAAATACGGAAGACGTTTGTGAAAGATACGAGAGTCACGAATCTCTTGTACCTCATATTCAGGTACATCATCCACTAACACAGGAGAAGGACAGGGAAATTGACGAGAGTAAGGATCAGGGACATAGGGTTTGAGCTGAGAAACATGAAAGACCGGGTGAATCCTCCAGGTACGAGGCAGGTGAAGATGGACAGTGACAGGATTAATCAGCTGAAGGATACGGAAAGGACCATAGTAAAGAGGTGTGAACTTATTTTGAGAAAGGCGTAAAGGTAAAAATTTTGACGAAAGCCAGACTTTATCCTGAAGGTGATATTCTGGAGCATCCCTACGCTTCTTGTCTGCTATTCTCTTCATGTATCTCTTGGTGTTCAACAAGTTAGCTCGAATCAATTTATGGATCTGTAAAAGTCGTCTGAAGAATGAAGTAACAGCAGGAAGAGAAGAGGCAGACTGGGGAGTAGTAGGAAAAGAGGTAGGATGATAGCCATAAGAACAGAAAAAAGGAGTGACCTTGGAGGCACTATGGACAGTGTTATTGTAAGAGAATTCAGCGATAGGAAGGCAAGTGTTCCAGTTGCTCTGGGTAGAATTACAAAAGCAGCAAAGGTACTGCTCCAATCCTTGGTTGAGACGCTCAGTCTGTCTATTGGTTTGAGGATGGAAACCCGATGATAGTGCTATGTTGATATTCAGTGTTCTACAAAAATGTTTCCAAAACCGGGAGATGTACTGAGGTCCCCTGTCAGATACAATGCTGTGTGGAAGTCCATGGAGACGGAAAATATGATGGATAAATATCTGACTTAGTTCTTGGGACGTAGGTAGTTTTTTTAGGGCAGTGAAGTGAGCCATCTTAGTAAAGGAATCTATGGTCACCATGATAACCCGGTTTCCTGCTGATGGAGGTAATGAACACATAAAATCAGTAGAAATGGTGTGCCAGGGAGCCGGTGGAACAGGTAATGGTTGTAGTAAGCCTACAGGTCTGGTACAGGGGATCTTTACTTGAGTACATATGGGACAAGCCTGCATGTATTTTTCGACATCCGATTTCCAGGTAGGCCACCAGAAAAATCGCGAGAGTAGTTCTTGTGTGGCCTTAATGCCTCTATGACCAGCGACCGGCGAATCATGGCACATTTGTAGTGCCTTTTCTCTTACTCCATTAGTAGGGAGAAACAACAAGTTCTTATAATAATAATACCCTTGCATTTTACATATGTTCAGTTTCTTTAATTCTTGATCCGTCAGGTTAGAATATTCCAGTTGTACCTCATCCAGGAAAGACTGAGCTACTCCGATGATTTTACTGGGCTCAAGTAGATACTGAAATGGGGTAGAAGTACAATCTGGATAACGGCGAGACAGAGCATCAGCCAGAATGTTTTGGGATCCAGGAATATAGGTGACATAAAAGTCAAACTGAAGGCCCAACGAGCCGAACGACTGTTCTGGCATAAAAATGACGTAAACATTGTAGATTACGATGGTCTGTTCTCACCTCGAACGGCTCTTTGGAACCCAAAAGAAACTGTCTCCACTCTAGGCAGGCTGTTTTCAGAGCTAACAACTCCCTTTCAAGTACAGAGTAATGTTGTTCCGATGCAGAGAGTACATGGGACAAATAGAACACAGGAGGTTCAAGACCGTCATCTTCTTGTTGTTGGAGTAAAGCAGATCCGATGGCTCTTTCGGAAGCATCAGTAACAACAATAAATTGTTTGTTAGTGTCTGGGTGTCTCAATATCGGTGCTTGAGTGAAGGCCTTTTTTAGACTCTGAAAAGCCTTTTCAGCCGCCATTGTCCAGACAAAGCCTTTCTTTAAATTTTCCTTTTTTAATGTTTGAGTTATGTGGCTGGTTTGTTCTGCAAAGTCTAAGATGAACTGCCGATAAAAGTTAGCCAATCCATATTGCATTTCCTTAATAAAGGAAGGAGATGGCCAGTCTAGGATGGCTTGTACCTTTTCCTGGTCCATTGCTATTCCAGTGGGACTAAGGTGATATCCCAAATATTTGACTTCGGTCTTGTCAAACTCACACTTTTCCGGTTTACAGGACAGTTGATGTTCCCGCAGTCTTTGGAGGACTTGTGTCACGTGAGAGGAATGAATTTCAGGACGTCTAGAATAAATAAGGATATCGTCTAAATAGATGACGACCGTATGGTTAAAGAGATCACAGAACACAGAGTCCATAAATCTTTGGAAAATGGAGGGGGCATTAGTGAGACCAAAAGGCATAACTGTCATCATAATGACCAAAAGGGGTCCGGAAGGCAGTCTTCCACCTGTCTCCGTCTTTAATACGCAAAAGGTGGTAGGCTCCACGAAGATCCAATTTGGTAAATCGTTGAGCTCCTCTGACTGCCTCTAGTATATCCTTGATGAGGGGCAAAGGATAACAGTCTTTTATAGTTATTTTATTTAGACCTCGAAAATCCAGGCAGGGACGAAGATCCTTCGTCTTCTTGGGTACAAAAAAGAGGGAAGCCCCTGCCAGAGAGGACGATGGTACAATAAGACCGCTATGTAAGTTTTCTTGCAGATATTTCTTTAGAACTTCCCTTTCAGGTTCCGTGAGTGAATACATCCTCCCAAAGGGAACGATAGCTCTGGGTTCCAAGGGAATAGCACAATCATAATCTCGATGTGGAGGTAACACAGGTCTGGTTGGTTTTTGGAACACATCTTGAAATTCTAGATAGTGATCGGGGACACCTTGAACTGTATTGATGGAACATCTGGTAATAATTTCAGTAGGCATCAACCTCTTGGGTGACCAATAAGTGTCTGAAGCAAAGCAGTTCTCATGACAAAACTGTGAGGACAAGGAAATAGTCCGGGTTTCCCAATTTACATAAGGGTTATGTCTTATGAACCACGGAATTCCCAAAATGATAGTATGATTGGGGGATGATATTAAATCAAATGAGATGTGTTCTTGGTGGTTTCCGAATTGTAAACTCAGTGTCATGGTGGTGGTATCAACTGGACCAGAGGATATTAAGGACCCATCCACTGTGTGAACTTGTTCTGGGGTTTCTTTGGGTCGTGTTGGTATTTGTTGAGTCGCGGCCCAAGTTTTATCCATATATATGCCACTGGCACCACAGTCAAGTAAAGCCATTGTTCTCTCTTGACGGCCGTCCAGTAAATGTAGCGTCACAGGTAACCTAAACAAAGTCGTGGCATTGTCCTTGAATGAACTGATGGAAGGTATAGGCGATTATCCCGTCCCCTCCCTTCTTACAGAGGACGGGATGTGGCGTTTCCCGATGGCCTTTGAGGACGAACTGGGCAGGTACGAAGCATGTGGCCGGCAGCACCACAATACAGACACAATCCTTTCCTACGTCTGTCTTCCCGCTCGCTAACGGAAAGTGGGCCTCGAGTGGTATCCACTTGCATAGGTTCGCCTTCGGTGTCTCTGGCGGGAGGACGAGGTTCCTCAGGACGATGCATAAAGACACGTGAAGTGCTTGGCTGAGAAGATCCTCTACTCTTTCGCTTCTCCATACGTCGTTCTTGGAGACGGTATTCAATGGAAAGAGCCTGATCCATCAGACCACGAAGATCTTCAACTCGGGTGGAGTGTACTAACTCATCTTTAATCTCCTCTTTCAGTCCTCTACGGAATAAAGTCACCAGAGTTCGTTCCACCCAAGTGGTCTCAGCCGCTAGCTGTGAGCCTTGTTGGATGTCACATAAGGCTTCTTCCGCAAGGGCCTCCAATCCTGGATGACTGAACATCTGTTTAAACCGATTCACGAAAGCGGAATAGTCCGATAATACTGGGTCATTGGAGGATACCATCTGGGTTGCCCAGGCCAAGGCAGGACCGGATAATGCACTAAGATATCCCACCTTTGTCTTGTCGTGGGAGAATTGGGTAGGTCGGAAGGCGAAATACACCGGCAATGCATCGAGGAACTCTCGTAGCTTTGTTGGTTCACCGGAGAAACAAGGAGTAGAGGTGGAGACGGCCAGAACATCTGCACTGCGAAAAGGCCAAAGCTTGTCGTAAAGCAGCATTCTCATTGCGTAATTGTTGCAGTTCCTGAGCTTGTTGCTGAATGGTTGCCAGAAGAGATTGGTCAGGATCTGCAGCAGCTGCCACTGTATCATCCATGATGTTAGATGATGTCGGGAGTATTGGGTGCTGCAATCTGTCACGACTTACGTGCTGCTTTACCCTGGAGGCCGCAGAGCGAGTGGCGTGGATCCTGTTCTGGAATGTTCGGCCTTGGCCCAAGTAGGGGCGACTCTTTCTGGTAGCCACGGTGCTGCAGGCAATGGGTACGCCAAGAGCAGGCATTGTCCCTCAGAAGTAGTAGGTAACAGCAGTAACAAAATACAAGAAAATACACTAGAACCAACGAGAACCAGCACAGGAATACAAGGAAGCAGGAGCGAAGACACCATCCAAACAGAAAGTGTTGCAGCGCAAGGAGAAAAAGAAACACAGCCCTTAAATACCAACAAACAGGAAATGACAAACAGGAAGTAAAAGGACACCATCTTAGATCGGGAAAAGCACATAGAACAGAATGGACTAGGAACCATAGAGAATAGGGAACAAGGAATGCTGGGAAGAGAAGGGTACTATGGGAAAGGGGGAAAAACATAAAAGAAGGCACAACCAGATGTCCAAAAGAAAAGAACAGGTGAGTGGGGGGGTCAGACCTGCCTAGACAGGCGGTGCGCTTTATGACTGCGTGCTGCGGCCCGAGCCGAATGTTCGGCTCGTGCCACGAACAGCGGCGCGACAGCACGTTGTTTATGTTGAAGAATGTCACGTGAGCTCTTCCTTCAACACCTCACCCACTAAACACACATCTCCCAGATGGCAGCTGCTTTGCCACAGGCCAACACTCACTGGCGTGCATTCCTTGCCCCTCACCCCAAAAGAATTTGAGACCTCCGACCTTGCTTACCCATCCCACTCCTCTTCTGTTCTTAATTTCAGTTTCCATACCCCTGCACATCAACCGTTTGAAAACCACACAGGGTATACTTCTACAAGGCAGCAAGTTACCTGACATGTCAGTGATGGGTTGATTTGTGGCAGGCACCCTTCTGGGCCTTTTTGCCTCCTTGTGGCTTCCTCTGTACAATAGTTCCATAATATCGGTTGATAAAAGTTAAATTTTCAGTTTAACCCTGAATGTTAATCCTCAAGTAGAGAAGAGGCTGTTAGTTTCTCTTTCTTTTTTGAGTGGCTTGAAGACGCAGTTATGTTAATTACCCATTGTTAATAATTCTTTAAAATGTGCATGGGTTCTGTGCAGAATAACATTTCTCTCACCCTGTGGTATACGCTATTCGGTGTGTCCACCTACCTCCTATGGAGTGCTTCCATTGCAGTGCACGAGGAACTGTTCTGCTCTTCCTGTCCTGTGATTCTACTTCATACACCTACCTAAGCGTGTAATTATCTAACCAGACCAGACAGTTAATGATTAGATGTGCTGACTCGTACTTTTGTTATGCATTGTGATCATTGTTCTTCCTCTGTGTTCTGTATTGTTCTTTCCCTGTTGTACTAGTAACGAACATTCTTTATTTTAAACTATCTTGGAATGTCTTTAACCACTACTGTGCCCAGGACGAGGTGATCTCGTCCAAAGCGCCGGCTCCCCGGTGCCTTGGACAAGATCACCTCGTCCTTCTATGGGCCCCCGGGGGGAGTGCTAGCGCTCCCCCAATGGCCAGGCACACCCCTCCCCTAGGCAGGGATGGAAGGGGAATCGCTTCCCCTTCCACCCCTGCCCCCCGTGGCGTCTGATGACGTCAGCGCGCTTTCGCGTGCTGACTTCATCAGAGGCCTTCCCTCCGACGCTGGAAGCTCAGCTCACGTGGAGGGGGCAGAGAAGCCTGAAAGGAGATGAAAGGCCTTTCCTCTACTTTCATGCTTCTCTGAGTATCGGGCAGCAGAAATGCCACTAGACACCAGGGAATTCTTTTATTTACTTGAATAAGGAGAGCGGCCCCTTGGGCAAGGGCCGCTCTCCCGGGAGGCAATTTATTTTTTGGCTGTTTCTGCCCCCCCGGCCTATTTTTTATATGTACACATAAGGGGAGCGGCCCCTTGGGCAAGAGCCGCTCCCCAGGTGGGCAAATAATTTTACAGCTGTTTCGCCTTAGGCAAGGGTCGCTCTCCTGGGGGTGAGGGGAATTTGTTTTAGGCCATTTCTACCCCCCTGGGGCAGATCGGCCTATTGTAATTAGGCTGATCTGCCCCCGGGGGGGGGGGGCAGGAACCACTAGACACCAGGGAGTTTTACTTTTTTGCGAAAATTTCACGCAAGAGGAGCGACTTCTTAGGCAAGGGTCGTTCCCCTGGGGGAAAAATTTATTTTAGGCCATTTCTGCCCCCTTTGGGGGCAGAGCTGCCTATTTTTATTAGGCCGATCTGCCTCCAAGGGGGGCAGAATCCACTAGGCACCAGGGATTTTTTTTTGCGCCAATTTCACGCAAGGGGAGTGACCCCTTAGGCAAGGGTCACTCCCCTTGGGGGACACATTTATTTTAGGTCATTTCTGCTCCCCTTGGGGGCAGATCGGCCTATTTCTATTAGGCCGATAGAAACCACTTAGGCACCAGGAATTGGTTTGTGTGTTTTGTTTGGGGGGGCAGTCCCTTGGGCAAGGGTCGCTCCCCAGGCTTATTTTTGGAAGGCCCATCTGTCCCCAAGGGGGGCAGAAAGCCCACCAGAGACCAGGGAAGATTTTTTTTCAAAATAAGAGGGTGGGGGTATGGCCATACCCCCTCCGCAAATAAATGGGGCCCAAGTTGTTCTCCCCACCAGTGGGCAGATGGGGCAATTACCCCCGATCCTCACCCCGGGGGGCAGGAAGTCTACTAAATGCCAGGGAATTAAAAAAAAATAAAAAATAGTGGGGTGGTGGCTACCAACCAGTATGGGCATGGTTATACCCCTGCCCCAACTGAAGGGGGTAACAGTCTTTCAGCTCTCCCCTGCACACTAAAACATCTTATCCCATGGCAAGCAAGTGGACATTTGGTTATTTGGGGTTTTGGTTTTACATTTGGGCCATGAGAGCTTGGCTAACTCTCAAAATCGTCCCACTTGGAATGGTGAGGGCTGCACTTTTTGGACTTTGGGATGCTGCCATGTAGAAAAATCCACAAGACCAAGACACATCTGAAAACTAAACATCTGGGTGAGTCCAGGGTGGTATGCTTCAAATGCACCCGCACTATTTTCTTACCCACAATGCCCTGAAAACCTCCAACTTTGCTGGAAAGCACACATTTTTCCCACATTTTTGTGATGGAACCTACCGGAATCTGCAGGAATCCACAAATTCCTACCACCCAGCATTGTCTCATCTATACCGATAGAAATTCTGCCCCACACGTCACAGGCACTTGGCCCACCTACACAACTGAGGTATAATTTTTACCGGGAGACTGAGGGGAACGTTGGGTGGTAGGAAATTTGTCCCGGTGCGGTGATCCCACACAGAAATGTGGGAAAAATGTGATTTGGTTTTTTTTAGCTAAATTTGAGGTTTGCTGAGGATTCTGGGTAAGAAAAAACTGGGTTATCCACGCAAGTCACACCTCCCTGGACTCCCTTGGGTGTCTAGTTTTCAGAAATGTCTGGGTTTGGTAGGTTTCCCTGTATGGCGGCTGAGCCCAGGACCAAAAACGCAGGTGCCCCCGCAAAAACAGGTAGTTTTGTATTTGATAATTTTGATGTGTCCAGACAGTGTTTTGGGGCATTTCCTTTCGCGGGCACTGGGCCTACCCACACAATTGAGGTACCATTCTTATCGGAAGGCTTGAGAACACTGGGTGGAAGGAAAGTTGTGGATCCTCTCAGATTCCAGAACTTTCTGTCACCGAAATGTGAGGAAAAATAGTTTTTTTGGCCAAATTTTGATGTTTGCAAAGGATTCTGGGTAACAGAACCTGGTGAGAGCCCCACAAGTCACCCCATCTTGGATTCCCCTAGATGTCTAGTTTTAAAAAATGTGCAGGTTTGGTAGGTTTCGCTAGGTGCCGGCTGAGCTGGAGGCCAAAATCTACAGCTAGGCACGTTGCAAAAAACACCTCTGTTTTCTGTAGAAAAATGTGATGTGTCCACGTTGTGTTTGGGAGCATTTCCTGTCGGGGCGCTATGCCTACCCTCACAAGTGAGGTACCATTTTTATCGGGAGACTTGGGGTAACATAGAATAGCAAAACAAGTGTTATTGCCCCTTGTCTTTCTCTACATTTTTTTCCTTCCAAACATAAGACGGTGTGTAAAAAAAAAAAATCTGTTTGAGAAATGTCCTGGAATTCACATGCTAGTAGGGGGACCCCGGAATTCAGAGATGTGAAAATAATCACTGCTTCGCAACCCCTTATCTTGTGCCCATTTTGGAAATACAAAGGTTTTCTTGATACCTATTTTTGACTCTTTATATTTCAGCAAATGAATTGCTGTATACCCGGTATAGAATGAAAACCCACTGCAAGGTGCGGCTCATTTATTGCCTCTGGGTTCCTAGGGTTCTTGATGAACCTACAAGCCCTATATATCCCTGCAACCAGAAGAGTCCAGCGGATGTAACAGTATATTGCTTTCAAAAATCTGAAATTGCAGGAAAAAGTTACAGAGCAAAACGTAGAGAAAAATTGCTGTTTTTTTCACCTCAATTTCAATATTGTTTTTATTTCAGTTGTTATTTTCTGCAGGAAACCCTTGTACGATCTACACAAATTACGCATTTCTGAATTCAGAATTTTGTCTACTTTTCAGAAATGTTTAGGTTTCTGGGATCCAGCATTGGTTTCACACCCATTTCTGTCACTTACTGGAAGGAGGCTGAAAGCACAAAAAATTGTAAAAAAAGGGGGTATGTCCCAGTAAAATGCCAAAATTGTGTTGAAAAATTGGGTTTTCTGATTTAAGTCTGCCTGTTCCTGAAAGCTGGGAAGCTGGTGATTTTAGCACTGCAAACCCTTTGTCGATGCCATTTTCATGGAAAAAACCACAAGCCGCCTTCTGCAGCCCTTTTTTCCAATTTTTTTAAAAAAGACGACATTTTCACTGTATTTTGGCTAATTTCTTAGCCTCCTTCAGGGGAACCCACAAAGTCTGGGTACCTCTAGGATGTTGGAAAAAAGGACACAAATTTGGCGTGGGTAGCTTATGTGGACAAAAAGTTATGAGGGCCTAAGCGAGAACTATTCCAAATAGGCAAAAAAAATGCTTGCCACAGGAAGGGGAAAAGGCCTGGCAGCGATGGGGTTAAATGGACATGTCTGCGCTGTTTTGTTTGTGTATATCATGGCCTCTGCTGTCACAATTTTTGCATGATTCTTTACTCCCACTATAATTCTGACGCTCAGTTAGCGCTCTTGTGCTCCTAATATTGGGCATAATTTGTGCTGTGTCAAGCTCCTGTAAGTGGCAGCGTTATATCATGATGGTAAATATTAGAAGCCCTTAGAGGAGCACTGTAAACAGTCTGAAATCTGCAAAGACCAGTGAAAGGCTGGTTTATCCCAGTGTTGGCTTTCATGTCATGTGATGCGTTATACCTTTCCCACTGTTGCCACCTCGATGGTTAGGGTTTCCGTGCATCCATTTGTTTATGTTCCTAATGTGCGGTCAGACTAGTTACATTATATGCACTTTGTAATTTGCTTAGCACATGTTCTTTGCAGCAGGTACATTAACTCTCTGCACTACCCTATCATGGCACCAAGCTTCTACTGGACAAGGTTACGTTCTCTCTCCAGAAAGAACATTTGTCACCCGCTTTATTTTGACATTTTTACATGAAATGCGCTCTAAACAGAAAAACGTCACAAATGGGAAACAAAAGCAGTAACTGTGAGCTGAGGGGGCCGGGAATGGCTTGACATGCAGCAGCCATGTTATTGCATAGTGCTTTAAAGCTATTTTGTGCTTTGAAAATGTTTGTTTTTTTGTGCCTCCAGGAATAATGAGTTATTTGTTTGAGTGCAAAATTACAACTTTACTAAATACCATTGAAATTTGTGAACTGCGGGCCCTTCCAAACCCTGTGTAGGCAGCCAACCCCAGCTCATAAGCTGTAGCTGCAGTCCGTGATGAAAAAGTCAGGTAAGGTGCTGAAAGCCTGGCTTTGCCTTGTTTTTACTGTGATACACTACTATTCAAAAGAGCATTCCAACTGTAATGTATTAAAGTTGAAAACCAGCCCTTGGGGTAGTATTAGCAAGAGTTATGCTCCCTAGTTTAAAGTGTGATTCACTCATTTAGTTTCTTTCTGCTTTGCATTCTGGGACCTGTAGTTTTATAACATGATACAAGCTACCAGCCCTTGGAGCAGTATTCTTAGAATTTCCCAGCTCCCTGGTTTGATGCGTGATTCGCTCATATAGTTTGTTTCTGCTTTACGTTCTGGGACTTGTAGTTTTATTTTTATAACGGAGACAAGCTGCGAATACAAAGCAGAAACCTTACTAGATGGCCTACACACATTTTGAATCTGTAAAACGTGAGCTGTGTGTACCTGTGCATTTATAAAACTAACCTCGAGGAGAGCTTACAGTTGATTATGCTGTACAATGGTCAATATTTTATAACTAATATTTCAGTTCAAGACTGACTGAGGATCATTAATATCATGTGAGATGGCTCTCCTCAAGCATGTGAAAAATCATGTACATTTTGTTCAACTCCCCAGACTGCAGTAAAGGGACAGTGATACAGTAAGAATGCATTCTTGGTGTAGTACAATTAATTATTCATTGCCCCACGGGCAATGACGCTTGTACCAACTGCCAAGTAAATATTTTTTGCACCTGGGAGCAGTTTGTGTTTTAAGGGCCTTGTTTGAAAAAAATATTGTAGGCCTACTAGCCCTTTAGTTATATGCAGTGTCACTGAAATTATGTGACAGAAAGGACCAAAATATGTGGCAGGGTTGACTAATGTGGCCAGTTATGCATTTACAAATCAATAGCTCCAACTCAAGTGAGTGCAAGACCTATTGCTTTTCACAATGTTTGTTTAGTGTAGTTTCAGGCTGTGAGACCTTCTATTGACCCAGTGGTGAGGAGACCACTGGACCAATGCAAGGAGGGTTGCTTCTTCAAATTCTGCAGGCATTTTTGTAAAAAGAGCAGACTTTTTACAAAACTGCTGATTTCACGATTTCTTTGCCAATTGCGAAGTCCTGGAGGGTCTGAGTAGAGGAGCTATTGTTTTTCTGCTGACCCCTAAGATCTGGAATTCTTTACTGCTCAACATTCAATTCTTCTACAACTATCAGTCTTTCCCAAAAGCCATTAACCAGTCTTTTTCAATAGCTGTTTCTTCTATGAACAGTTCTTTCTTTGTGTGCTGCTTTTGGACTTATCCTCAAGTAGCCTTTGGGTAAATGAGAGCCCTGCAAATAGGAAACATTATTTTTTGGGCTTTTGGCCAGCTGAAGCAACAACCAGACCAATGTTTTTTACTCTTGCAAATAAGAGACTCTAACGGAGCTTCTTAAGGTCTTTGTGGTTGCAGCAGTTAGCAGTGTCCATCAATGACTGTACAGAATGTGGAGAAGCATGGGATCTGATTTCATTCTGGCAAAGGTGAGAAGCAAAACAAGGCAGGTTCATATATAATGATGTTTAGTGGTACCTTTTACAGTCCAGTTTGTTTGTATGTTCAGTAATATATCTTGGAGGTCTTAGACTCATATGGACACTGCAGGTTTTCAACCACCAACTGATAGTAATAAACTGTTTTTGTAGAGACACACAATTTACCCTTAAATCAAGCACTATTACAAAAACTTTTGTGTCATTCCCTTGACTCGCTGCTAACCACGCCTCCGCATAACAGGGTCTCGTACCACAAATCAAAGCTCGCCCTCAATCTTCATGTTTTCTGAACAAGAACTTCAAGTCACAATATTTAGTTTTTTTAGGGTTTCAGCTGCTTTTGCAAAATTACATTTACTGGTTTAATTATTTTTGTAATATTAGAGAAATTGTCTTTTATTTTATAAATGCAAATGTTGGGTATCTGATGTCTATTGTGGTCTATTTTATTAGTTTTTAAATATTTGGATTGACTTTCAATGAGCTAGAACCCTATTACTAAGTAGAAAATTATCTTGGGGAAAAGCATGACAGTAGATTAATGTCTTGAAAAAAAAGAATATATTGTGTAAGCCCAAGGGTGTAGCCACAAGGCACATCAAAAGAAGAAGTTCTGTTGTAGGCAAGCATCCAGCTGCATTAAATGCAGAGTACAAGTCTCAGACAACCTCAGTGAACAAATATGTGTATATATTGATTCTAAATTTTATTTTTACACCTTTTATTTTTTAACCCTTTATGAAATTAGTTAAAACCCAACACGTGTAAGTAGAGTGTGGTAGTAGTTGGCAGTTAAGAATCAGCAAGTCTTAACTGGACTTTCCCACAGTCTATGGATGGGAGGGGCTGTAGAGAAGGGTGAAGGAAGTGCTGAAGTAGGAACTGGGAGTATCTGTATCAGGATTTATGATGTAACTGTTACTAACTGGCAAAAGCGTGACAGAAATCAAATGTTTTACGCAATGTTGTAAAATCAAATGTTGGTACGCAAAAAATCAATCTGAAAATCGGTGCATTGTTGCAGTTCTTGTAGTTCTTTCAGTTCTTCCTCAATTCTAAAAGATGGAATATTATGAGTTTCTTGGGACTGTAAAGGAAGTCAAATTATGCATCAGGGGCCATCCCATTATTTTAGACTAAATTCTGAGGTTAGCACTTGTAGACTTTAGTCACATACTCGCTTATTCTGGTCTGGCGTTGGCCAAGAACATTTGATTTGAATAGTTTAAATTTTAGTGGTTTTCAGCCACCCCTCTTCGTACATTGGTCTGTTGTTGTGTCTTTCACATTTGTCTTCCTCCCTCTTCAGCATGTTTGTGACAGCATTCTGTACTTTTACAAAGAGAGCATCCACACAAAGTTGTTCCCTTTAGTACGAGGGACTGCTATGGCAAAGTGTGCTTTGTGAGGCCAAAAATATTTTTCCTTTTAGCCAATGTTAAGTTTCTGTATGGTTCGGGAACCACCAGCTCCTCAAAAGTAAAGTTTTAAAAGAACTGTAACATAACAAGGTTTGAATGAATGAATGAATGAATGATATAAATATATATAGTGCAACTATTGGTCAAGGGCGTCAAGGCGCTCACAGCTAATCCCGAGAATAACCCTGCCCTTAACAAGATCTAGAAAGGTGGAAAAGGCCATATTCAAAGGCGAAGAGCCAGGTTTTAAAAGCCTTACTATAGGGCAAATGCAACTTCATACTGGTCAGATGGAGGGGTAGGGTATTCCAGGGCTTGGCAGCCGCAACCGAAACCGAAAAAGCTCTGCCTCACCATCTTTTTCTCTGAACTTTCAGGATGACAGCTAAATTATGGTCTGTTCATTGGAGAAGATTTTGATTCCCCCTGGGCTAGCACTGTAAAGTGCTTTGTGAACAATGCACATTGTCTTGAAGGTGAGACACTTCCGTACAGGAAGCCAGTGAAGTTCAAGCAATCCTTTTGAGAATGACATACATTTGGGGATATCAAGTGTCAGCCTGGCCGCAGCATTTTGACAACACCTGTGCTATTGGCTTTCCCATCGCTTGTTTTAGTATGCGCACCATATAGTAGTACATTGTTAAAATAATGATCTAAAGAATAAATGCAGAACTTGCATTTCTGTTTAGCAGCATATCTATAATTTACATATTTTGTCAAGAAAAGTACATTTATTTAACACATAAGTTTATTTTGGTTTGTGTAAGAATGTTATCAAACCGAATAGAGTCAGAAAATATATTTCAGAGTAACAGAAAATGTTTGTTGAGTGGGGAATTTCGCAGTCTGCTCTTGAGATTTTATGTAGCTAAGTATTTCCCACAACACACCCTGTTATCTTGATGGGTAGGTTAGAACAGCAGGCTTAGTTGGACCCTCTCTCTACTAGAGCATACTAAAACATGAACAAGCATTTGCAATGCAATGGGTCTCGCATTTGCTTGAGTTAGAGCCATTGGCTTTGTAAATTCATAACTGGACTCTTTCTTTCCATATAAATTGGTCAACCCTGCCTCATAATTTGTTTTTTTCCTGCCACATAATTCTAGTAACCCTGCCTATAACTGAAGCACTTTAATTTACCTCCTTCCTCTATCTGCGGCCAAAAATGAAAATGTTGCCATTTTAGCGTTCTTAATTTAAATCTGCCATGCTATTTCCAATAGAATACCACTTTCACCACCCCAACATCAGAGTTGCTGGCTGGCTAACACAATTCCCCAAAAAAAGACACAAGACAGTCATGTAGGAGTAACGAGAGAAAAAAACTAGAAGGGTCACTCAAACATATTGAGTGTTTAAACAGTGATATTGTATTAAGGATGTTAGTTTGACCTGAATCATGGTAATATTTCTACTATTTTAAAATATCTCTACCTCTACCGAAATCATTGCTTAGAGAATACTCTTGCTGACTCTTCTGCAAGTGTGGTAGAAGGGGGCAAATCAGAAAAATACATTTTGAACCTCCTTAGCCAAAGAATGTATGTACCCAAAGACAATGGAATCTGAACACATGGATGTCACCAAAACAATTGTTGAATCATCTGAACCACTCATTCCACTTTGTAGGTGTTGCGTTTAGTGGGGTGAGGCATTCCGCAAACAAGACGTATTGTGCATGTTTGAGGACAACAAGTGTTAATGTTTATTTTGTTGACTAGCGAAGGTTCTACCGTACTGAAGGATAACCTCATTGGCTGGCAGGTTACAGTGCAACAATTTGGTTATTAGAAAGAGGACATACTACTAAAGTATAACACCTCCATATGCACGGGCTGTCCGTAACGGTACTAATGATTCATCAGTGCAAACCCATTACTGCTGCGTTGAGTACTCTAAGGCTTAAAACATATCTAGAAAAAGAAGAAATTGTATATGTTGTCTAGGAGATAAGAAAATGGTGGAATATTTCAATGGCAAGAACAATTAGAATTCTGTTAGATTCCTGCCCAAATTTGCAAATGCATCAAGTGCTCCATAATGTTAGAACAGGTAGTAATCCCCTCTTTGCACACTCAGAGCTAGCACTCCACATCCTGGACAATAATGGATATTCCATATGGGGCACATATTTTGAACGTAGTACTGCTTACTTTTTACTGTAGTGTTCTTTTTTTGAAAGATAGTAGTAGAATATTGAAAACGTATAAGAAATAAATATAAAATAAGAAACCAGGAATATGGAAACAAACTACTATTTAGGATGAAATTACTGGATGTGATTTGTGAGATGGGTAGGTATCCAATTGCTATTAGTGAAAATAATTTAATAGATAGTTTTATGTATGTTATGTGGGCTGCATTGTGAACATTTTGCATTGTTTCTTAGTGTGGTTCAATAATCCACTGTCTAAATAATCTATTTTTGACGATGAAATTAATCATTCACATTCCAGAACTACTAAGTGAATTGCAGCCAAAAGTGATAACTAATACAAAAAAAGTCAGAAGTGCTTCTGTATCACATGTAACAAGACTTATAAAACACAGCATCCCTTCTGTGATGGCTGGGTGGAAAGGTCCAGTTACCAATGGCCACCAATAGCCATCTTTGTAGCGGACTCACGTTCTCATAAACCCAGATACAGTAAAAGGGAAACCATGCTGTGGAAAGGAGTCGGCTGATTGGCTACAATAATTTGGATGTAGTATCAGTTTTCTTCATTTTGACAGGTACAACTGTGAAATCCAATTAAGAATTACGAGATGTTAACTATGAAGAATGTCTGATTTTGCGGTCACATACATAATTTTCACAATAGGGAAGGTGCAATTTCTCATAACATATTAAATAAAAATAAGTCTGGAAAAAAGAGTCCACTCTCACTAACGCAAGATCATATCCTGACCAATTAACCAACCCATGACAAAGTTAAGGTGGGCTGCATTATCCATTTGCAAAGAAAAACAAAAGGCTTAAATAGTGAAATATGAGCCCAGAACTATTGGGTGTGGCTTTACAAAAAAAGACAGTGCCACTCATTCAATTGCTTTCGCCACCCAGAGAACTATGGGCTACTAGTAGTCTCTCAAGCATTCTGTATTTCGCTTTAATTCACCTGCCTAAATGTGGGAACCCCTGTTACAGGAATGTTTGAAATGGTCGCCGTGGAAGCAGTATCTAAAAAGCATTCCTGTATGGTATTTTCATAACACTAATGTAAGCTAGGCTGATCTGACCAATCGGCCTTCTACACACGTAGAGAAAAGTGCATTTGAGACAGCTTAAACTGGGAGCACTATAGTGAGACCCCCCATCTTCTAGATGCCACCACTATGTCTGTGAAACAACTAACAGACTACAGTAGTCACCTACCTTCATTATTGTAATGGACAATCTTTTTCTCAACAAACAAGCCCATGAGGCATTGGCTTTAAAACTTTGTTTTAATCTTGAGCCCCTGTGAGAAACAAGTTACTTACCTTCAGTAACAATCATTCTGGTGATACTCTAACATCTTACGAATATCCCCAGGTGCCAGGCTTGATCTGTAAAATTCAAACTACTGGTTATGCGCACCTCTAGGTGGCGCCTTGGAACTCTGCATCAACACCATTCACTCCAGAAGTGACAACCGAAGCCACATACAAGAGCCACCATTGCACCCTGACGTATACTTCGTTCATTAACTGTTTTGCGCCCTCAAATGCACATCCTGTCAGCAGATTGAACAAACTAGTTTGCAGATTCCTAGATTGGGATCTTTTTAGCAAGAAGGGACTATTCCACACAATGGGGTGGTGTGAGGTTGGTGAAGAATCTGCAGTTAGATAAAATATCCACCAGAAAGAGCATTACTGGAGGTAAGTAACATGCTCTTTGCATGGATACTGCTGAAAGGGATATATGTCAAAACAGCCTACCTAATCTTTTTCATTTAACATTAAACAGCCAATGTTCTGAAAGTGCCCATTTTTATGATGTTTAAAAAGTACATGCAAGACTATAAAGTGATCAGAGATGCTCTAGCGGCATCTGTTGTTTTGACTGAAGACATGCAATAATCGCCGACAACCAGAAAACTATAGACAAATCGGTCGACTGAGTTTAGAATACAAGATCTATTGCAAAGTTTTAGCCTATCTATTGAACATGCCCCTTAACTCAAGAATTCACCCACACCAGCAAGACTGTTGAATGGAAGATTATCTAATAGTTACATGAAACTTCTAGCACGTTATTGTGTCTAACAAATCCTGCCCCTTCCAATTGGCAGACATGCCCTCTCTACAGAGAAGCCACCTCATAAACTATACCAGCCTTTTCGGAAAGTGGTTAATAAAAATCTGATCTCATCCTGCCAAACATCTTAAGATCCCGCAACCAGCTATAATCAGGACTAATGACCTCTTCATCGTTTTTGTTCTTTCCAGTACCACCTGAAAAAATATTCTTTCCACTTTCCTTTGGAACTGCTTGGATCGCTATTGAGAATAAATGATACTGACTGGAATATTCACAGTTAATGATGATTAATAATCTCGCAACATATGTGTTGGACATCATCTTTCTTACATCCGATAAAGGTTTTGTCGGTTAACTACAAAGTGTTAGGTTATACACTAAACAGATCCACATCAAAATGAATTTGTTTGTCTACTGCACCACAAACGTGATACATCTAGGATGATTTTTGCAAATCAACTCCTATAACTGCTAGAAGGCTTTCGTTGCTCTTCAACTTCGCTAACAGTCTCACAGATATAATCATGGAAAAACCCACTGGCTCAAATTGTAATACAACCTTAGCCAGCCCACTACACCTACGAGCTGTGATCTGCAGACAACTACCGCAACAAATAATTATCAGGCACTGTGAAAGCAGTAACCAAAACATCCTTTTAAAAAACTATTGATCCTTACCGTCTTGAATAATTAAAATTGTAACTGTCTATGGAACTATCCATGAACCCTCGCATACATAAAAACTCGAAAGTGGCAATCTTTCAACTTCAGGCCCTGAAACAATAAAGCTACTTCTGTCCGCAGTTCTTCTAAAAAGAATCATGCACCGATTTTCTCACGTCTGGACTTCGGCAACACTATTGTTGCAGTTATCCTAATCCGCTCTCTTGCCTCTCAGATCTGTCTTGCATTCCACTGCTAGACTTCTCTCGTCTTTGAGGAACTTTGGTCATATTACTCCAATCTTTGCTTGAGGATAGAATCCAATTTAAACTAGGTCTGAGGGAAAGTTTAATAACACAGGTGTAATCCGCCTAAAGTCAGGAATTTCATGTTTGTCTGTTACGTGAAATTCTTGAAATTATACTATTACGCAACTCTATGTAATTATGAACCACTTGCCTTAAAACAATTACCACGAATGTTCATAGTCGCTGTAAAACGCACAGAAAAAACAGAACAAGAGCAACTGTTGTTTGCATTGCTTTTATTTAAATGTGTTGTCGCCCAAAAATTGACAACCAGACTCAATTCTTGAAAAAACATAGTGAAAAATGACAGATTTGCCTTTCACATAATTACTTATAATTTTGCATAGTCATGTTAAAGCAAAGTGCATGAATTTCATACAACCCCAATGTACACGGAGATGCCTAATTTATAAACCAGTCCACAAAACCTCTCACTTCAAACTGATGATTTCCTCAAACTATCTGGCACTATGAGAGGTCTCAGAAGCAAAAACATTCTTCTTCAGGAAACCGCAGCTATACAACATCCCATAAACTGCACCGGTTCTCCTCAGGGGCAGCTACTCTCCTTTGGGAATTTCTTCCCAAAGACCTCGGGGTTAAACATACTCAGCAGTCCTTTAGCCATCACCTGAAGATGCATCTCTTCAGACTACATTTGCCTTATAAGGCCCAAGTGTATTTGACAGCAGGTATTCTTATACTGTACCTTCTCTTTAACTATCTCTGAATTTCAGCCCATACTGTCTCCCTTCCTATTCGTCAATCCTGATCCCTCCCCCGACTTTTCTCCAACACTCTTTCTATGCCTATTATTTGTTCGCAGTTGTCCCATTCTCCTGGTCACCCCCCTCCTTAACCCCTGTTCCACTCCCTCCATCCTCGCACTCTGTCTCTCTATCTACGCCCTCACACCTTCCCACCAGTCTCTTCCCCCCCTTTACGCACCTCTAATTCACTCAAACTTAATCACCCACAGTTCCTCCTGCCTGTTCTCTTCTCACCTGTCGTGCTCTTTCTCCCTATTCCCTTTCCTGTTCTTGTTCCCTCTTGCTTCCTTCTACTACCTCTCACACAGTATCTCTCCTGTCCCTCCTCTTTTCCCCTCTTCTTCTTTCCTTGCCACACAGTTTCATCTCTTTTGTCTCTCTGCTGTAGTGCCACTCCCTCTTCTCTCATGAATACATCTTAACCCTGCTTCTTCCTATTACCTCGTGTTCACCTCCTGTATCTTCTCACATTTGTACGATTTCATGTTCGATGTAAGAGCTTTGCATGCGTGTTTAAGTTAAATAATGAATATGATAACTTAACAGAACATAATCATAACGGATGGCCTGGATGAAACCAGGTAGATCTGTTGAAGACCTATGATATGGTAATGGCCCACTCTCAAATGCCGTAGCCCAGCTGAAACACAAATGTGATAAACCCAAGGTGAAAGTTAAAACTTTCTCTTAATAAACACCCCCACAGATAACAACAAAAATGAACATGCACAAATGCCAGACATCATTTCTGCTTAAAGAACAGAGGACAGTGTTATATCTAAGCTGTATAAAATATTAAACATACTACATGTCAATGTCAAAGAGTCAAGAGAAACCATTGTAAGGTTACAGGTACTTAAATCTGGAGTGGGTTTAAGACCAAGCCTGGGTTGATCCTTTAAAACAACAATTTTCTCTCTGATTGCTCAATCAAGATATAGGCTTTTGGACTGTTAACAAATGACTCCTCTAAGAATGTTAAAGCTTGCCTCTGCAAAACAGATGTATTTTGACACTCCAAATTGGAATAAGACTGCCCATTACACCCTATACGCAGGAACCACCGCAAAACTTCAGAAACGTCTTCAGCGCATGCAAAACGCCTCTGCACGCCTCATCCTCGACGTACCCCGCCACAGCCACATCTCCGCCCACCTGAGACACCTGCACTGGCTACCCATCAACAAAAGGATCACCTTCAGGCTCCTCACCCACGCACACAAAGCCCTCCACAACAAGGGCCCAGAATACCTCAACCGTCGCCTCACCTTCTACACGCCTACCCGTCAACTTCGCTCCACCAGCCTCGCTCTCGCCGCCGTCCCTCGTATCCGCCGAACCAACGCCGGGGCAAAATCCTTCTCCTACCTGGCAGCCAAGACGTGGAATTCCCTTCCTGCCCACCTCAGGACCACCCAGGACCACCTTGCCTACCGGAGGCGTCTCAAGACCTGGCTCTTCGAACAGCAGTGACCCCCCCCGAGCGCCTTGAGACCCTCACGGGTGAGTAGCGCGCTGTATAAATACCTTGATTGATTGATTGATTCCTGTATAATGTACAAAAGGACTTAATGTGTGTTTAGCAGCAAGAAAATCGAAAAACACATTGGTCGTACTTTGAGCTCTCTCATACTCATGCAAACTCCACCAAAGTGAAGGTCTTCTCCTTCTGGGTGTCCTGTTAGCACCTGCTTCTGGGGTTAAGGGGACATCATCTTTGCTACCATTGACATTTCAGAAAAACTAAATTCAAACCTCATAAAAATTCAAACAATTGTACCTAACTTAAACTACTACCATAACCACTAGTCCCCACCAAACTAGTTCCCTAAGGAAACTAACCATCAAGCTGCTACCAAAAAATGCTAGCTCGCCTAGTCCTTAGTAAGGAAACTTACAAGGTGATGCGTATAGGTCGATGAATTTTTTGGATCGCATAGAGTATCCTAGTCAAGCGGTAACCAATGGATCATCAATAAACATCATAATCAACAAGTAAGCACCATGAAAAAAGCCTTATCTAATAAGAAAATACCATCACTCAAAAAGGTTAATCATTTTTATTCCCTATTAGTTACAATTCTAATCAAAACCTTTATTTCGAACTTTATTTGTTAATCAAACTTTATTAGCATCATAAGCAACTATTCACCAAGAGTTTATTGATAAGCAAAAACAAGCATCAACCTAAGTCAGCAAATCCTTTAACATTGAATAATTCAGCAATGCAAGTCAGTCAGTCAACCGTCACCATTAAGTCACCCTTGTCAGCCTACCTATCTCAAATTAGCATCAGCATGTGGATCTTCATGCGAAAACAAATTAGTCAAAAATCATTAATTTGGAAATATCTGTCTAAGAGAGAAACATTTTTAAACAGCGCAGTTGGTACCTAGAAGAAAAAGCACACGTTAGTCAGTCACATTTCTATAGCTACCTATCCAAGATAGATCAGCAACAAGTTAGTCTTCGTCTCCAGGTCATCAGTCATCAGCAAGTATCAGGCTCACAGAGAGCAAGCCCAATTATCAGCACTTCGGACAGCGTTTCCTGACGTCATCAACTTTCGCCTCTCCGCTCTGAATTCCCTTCCCTTGTCATGAATTTTTATTAGGGTCTCTCAGTCCGTCCCACAAATTGCTAATTGGTCAACCTCATCATGGGTTATGATTCTAACCTATAGTTTTTGTTTACCAGTTGTTTGCGTTGGTTCGAGCATCAAGTTCCATTAATATGATTGGTCCTTCTGTCGATGAGTGAGAACATCATCCGGCTATTCGGGTAACAAAATTGTTGCCCACAGTCTTAGTCAGTGCTTCCATTGTTCAAGTCCTGGGAAGGTACATTTAGCCTACTCTACACATAATTGTATCAATTTGTTCTGATCATCTTCTGTCCTCTGGTACATTTGCAGATATTTCTAGCAGAGCCGGCCTGAACTCTGTACAGTTCAAGGTCCTTTTCTCCAGTTCCAGTCCTCGGCAGCTCATCGCATCTCCACGTTTAAGCAAGCAAGGCCCAGCGCCGACCAAGCCTCTAGTTCAGCTAAGTTAAAGATATGAAGCATCATAAAACATAGATTATACAATCAAATACGACATATTAATACATAATTTTTTAATAATGTTTCACATTATTTTAGTATTGTTAACACACATGGTGACCACTCCCCGTGGGCTTGTTTTACTCATTACACGTTATTTTCAATAATTAGTTTCTTTTATCAATATTTCTCATTAGTATGTATACGCAAATAATTAGAATATTCTCATATTAGCATATCTGCTCCAACACTCATGATCCACCAAAACCAGTATAAATTCCCGGCTCTTTGCTCCCTTTCCCTGCCTTGTACTGGACCTAATCAACTCTTGTACTCTGAATGTGGACTTTACTCTCCTGCCCCCTAATTAAAATAAGCCCTATAGACCTCTCTCACAGTATAAGTTTACTGGGCAATCTGCGGAAAACAGCTATATATCTAGGTTTTTTATTTAATTTTATGTAAACTCATTAGAGTCCATGGTCTTTCAGTATTTGTAGTCTCTTTGTGACAGTGATTGGCAATTTTACCCAATTGACATTTTTTTAGCTCCTCTTAAAAATTTAAAGGAAATGATTCTTCTGTACAACCCCGATGTTATGTGTATACATTCCTTTTAAGCCTGATACATTTGTTAACAATTTCATCTTTAACGCTTTGTATGATGTGACCAACTTAAAGTTTTTTGTAGCCACTTACAAGGCATTTAAACAAACCCACTTCTTCCAATTTTGCATATAAGTAGGGGGCAGTGATCTAACACATGGATGCCTGAAAACCAGTGAAAATTCCAGATATGCACACGCATATAGTAAATTGGACATTTTTGGTTCCTTTCAATAAAAGTTTGCTTATCTGGCATCTCAAACAAGAAATGCCGATTTAAGGAAATCTTTCCCCAAGTGAAGGCACAAGCATTTTTGGACAGACCTCTTGGGGGACATCGTGTCCAAACAATATGTGTCCGTTCACATGGGATTCAAAAGGATTTAGTTTCAAGATAAAATAATCTATAATCTCTATTCACCTTCCAGGACAAGATGCATTTCTTTTTAAAATCCCGTTGACAGAGTGACAACTGATGGTGCCTATACGTGGTGTTAGTTATGGTCATACACATTTGCAACAGTGATCAAATTTAAGCTGGCCCTGTTTTATACATTTGATTGAGGCTAAATAGAATCCACTCACAATTGGAGGAAAAGACAGTTATATCTCTGGCTACATTCCCAGCTGCTAATGTTAGTAATCGACTTGACGCATGCCCTATTGGGTTTGTCATCACTCATCTCTGTAGATGTTCTTTTATTGTGAGAACTTCTTTACATAACCACATCTTCTTGACGTAGGATTCTATTATCATATTAAATCTTGTCTAAATCCTAATATTCTTGTTAGGTCCTGGATATTTCAGGATATCACTGTGAACTTTTGAGGAGGGGGCAGAATCCCAGACTTCCTCACTCAGTAAAGAGCAGCCATTAATTGATCATAATTATTCTGTATATCTGCAAAATATTTCTCACCTGATGTGATGAAGCTATGTTTGGGCAGTTTACCTTTAATATTCCTTCACAGCTGTCACTAACTTTCTTATTGAAGAAACATGGATTTGAATAGTTGGCATAAAGGAGAACGGAGTGAATTGTATGCATGATGACAGAGAAATGGACCAATCTGCATATTTTGATTATTATGATTTTCCAGGCCTTCAAACTCAGTCTGTGTCCTTTGTGAGAGTAATACTTTCTCTGCCTCTATGATCATCGCATTTAATTAAGTCAAAATGAAACATCATTTTGGTTAACTCATTATAATTTTTTACTTTTTGTTACTTTTTTAAAACCTACGTATTTTATATTTTTTGATTAAATTAACATTGGTGATTGGCAGTTTCAGAATTCTAGATGAATTTAATGGCTGTAATTTATGGTGTCTTTTACTATTTCTTTTTATATCTAAAAGAAAAAAGACAGACTTTGCCTTTGTCTCACCTTCAGTCTCCTTTAATCTTTCCATTAAGTTGATGGACTTTATTTTTACTGCTTCGATAATTCTGTGTCCTCTCCTCTAGCTAGGCCTTTTGTGGGTATTTTTGATTTAGATGTGCTCTTTGAATATAGGAGTATTAGCCTAGTTGAATTTGCTAATTTTCCTCCCCCCTCCCCATTGTCTCCACTGCTAACATACACTTCTCTCATCCTTGGACTTTGTATCTTTTTTAGTTTCTTCTCTGCTTTGTCCTTCCTTACTCTTTTCCTGCTTCTTTGTAAATCATCTACTACATTGGAATTGTCTTCTGTACAATATTGGGTTGCCTAACTTTTTTTTTAATTAACATTGGCCATTTATATACAAAGTTGTGGAGTGGTGTATTCTGTATAGCAGATGTATTTTGATATATTGTTAATTAAAACCAAACCTTCTAAAACGTTTGCTGCTTTATTAGCAGTATGTCCAACGTTGAGACGGCTGACATTGCAGATGTTTCTAAGTTGGATAATAAACCTTGGACTTGTATGTTATTTTTCTTGAAATTGGCCATGCTTTCTCGGGGGTCCAGTGTTGACAGAGGATTGCGATTCTAGGAGATGTCTGCTTATTTGGTTTTTCCACTAATAGATTTTCTCCTGGAGCTGTAGATGACATCAAGTCCATTCTTACTTTAAGGGATTTTGTAAAAAGTTCCTAATTGAATGGATTAAAGCAAGGGAATTTTGAGAGGCCTGGGTATCAGTCATTGTATGACATTCAATAGCAAGTTTAGGGATGAGAATCAGGAGATGATTTTGTGACCAGAAAAGATGTTTTGGAAGTACATTCATTTTTGATGTTGTCTTCAGTTTTTTGTCATTGCTTGCTGAAGAGATGTTCTCCTCAAGGTAGATATGACATCCTGCTTAGATTTCTCCTTGGTCCTGGTCTCAGTCTTGTATATGGCATACTTCTTTGCCATATGGGTCAAAGTAGATCGTAAAGTCATAATGCGCTCTGCTGCTTGTTCCTTATTTACTTTCTCCTTTCACTATCTTTGAATTAAATGACCTAAAACAGTAAAATCTGTTGCTTTGATACGAGAAAGCTGGTGGACACCTGGCTACTTGCTTGTAATTAGAACAGGAACCACACTTGACATTGAGTGCACTACACTGTTACTTTCAATACAATAATAATAGGACTAGCAATTAGAACATACAGTCATAAATCATCACTTCTGTTTAAACAAGCACTTGCTTCCTCCCCAAATTGCCTGTCTCTAAAGTATCAAGCTGACTAATCTTTTGTTGACTGGATTTAATTTGGTTTAATAATCCGTTCCTCTTTCCTCTCTTCTGTTATATTTTTGTTTTCCAGCATAAACCTAAACCGTGGTTTGCCTCTTCTTCTGTGCATGAGTTCAAGTGCATAAGCAAGTTTGGCTTCCCCCCGTCTTCCAGCCTGTTCTGGGGCATCTGCTACGGAAGATCCCCCTCACACCCAGCCCTTCCACACGCCCAGTCCACCTGCCTCCTCAGGGGGATGAAAAAAAATGACATGAAATTTGTCTCTGAGCTCTGTGTCACAGACTCGAAAGACTCTAAATTTGAAACTTTGAATCCATCCGTCACCCTCTACTCCACTTGCTAGTGTTTTTTTTAGGTTGCATCCTATCCAGACAGCAGCAGCTAAAGAAATCATGTGGACTTTCTGAAAGTTGACTTAGGAATGTGTTCCTCAAGAATGCATTCCTTTCGTTGATTACCATTGGCTGTGTGGTTTGTAACTCAGACTTTCCATTTGCTGGCTTTATTTGCTTTAGGCTCTCCAGGTTCAGTTCACCACTCCCATTGCTTAAACTGTGTTTTCTGTAGCCTTTCACAAACATGCTTTCAGTTAACAGGACTTTCAGTCTTGTTTTTACCTCATCACGTTTGCTGTGCATTCAGAGATTGAGATCAAATGTCAGACTCTCTCCTCCAAGGATGCTTGTGTACTTTTCTTACACTGACATCAAAGTGAGAGGATTTATGTGACAATCTTGGAGGATAAGGGGGTGAGAAGGTTTTTTTTTTTTTTCCCCCCGTCACGTTTTCTATAATGTATCACTTACAAGTGCTTTTGATATTAAACATAATCTCCGATATTAACCTGGTGCTAGTTTCTAAATGTGAAGAATAAACAGTAGCATTTGGCTTCCAAATGCAATGTTTGCTTTCGTTATCTTGAGATTTTTTGCCTGGAAGATATCATTGAGTTGAACATGTATTACATTATATTTAAGTGCATGCTTTATATTGCCTCAAATATTTACTGCAGTGATGGGTAGATGGAATTGATAGTGCGGTGTGTGTGTGTTCACACACCACGTTTTTTCCATGTATGAAAATATATAAATCATGTTTACATGGATATGTAATATACATTGCAAAATTTGTACTTAAGCTTGGACTGAAAAGGAGGGTATGATAGCTCTTCCTATGATGAAATGACATCACTACCTATATATAGTTAGTTGTCCACCTAAACTTATCTGCTTTCAAGGTTCAAGGGAGGGTAGTTTGGGTGTCTGGTGCTGAAGGGGTGCTTTATACTAAACAAATAATTGAGTTACTTACTCGTGTTGCTTTAATGTGAGTTTGTGCTCCTTGTTCTTTCCATAGGCCACTGGTCACCAGAGCCAGACCATCCTGTCGGCAGTACACACCACCTAGCTTTTATGAAGGTGCATTAATGGCTGGGGGGTTAATTCCACCAATAATTTGATAAACCTGGGTCCCACACCAGAGTATTTGTCTTCTTTCTTAAATTACAGTATAGTAACCAGCGACGCTCCTCTATCCCACACAATGGGATAGCAGGTGTGGCTCCTCTGTAATAGCAGAGGAAAGTCGACCCCCCGCTCAGTCAGGCAGTGACAAGTAATTATTTATCACTGTCTGACTAAGTCATGTGAGTCTAGGGTGGCGAGGGGCCATAGCATAGAGGAGGAGTGGTGGGCACTTGTAAGTCCGCATGTCAGTTTGGACTGCCATCTTAGGCTGGCCAAACCGACGTGCACTTACATTTCTCCTACCGAGCTGCTTTGCACAGTTGGGTTGGGGAAATGGCACAGGCTCCCTGTGCCTGAGCAAGTGTCGAACTAGTCCGCTGAGGTCGATCCTGGTGCTGCTCTCATGCTTGGTATAGCATGAGAGCAGTGTCTGGATTGGGAGCCTTTGCTTTGTGCCCCAGTACCAAGAAGAGAGGAGTGTCACGGAGGCAGCCAGGTACTTTTTAAAAAAAATTATCATTTTAAAAACCTTCTCTCGCCCCCCCCCCCGTCCCTTCAAAACATATTGGCGGCAGCCACCACTGGGGGATAGGGAAAGTTTATCAGTTTATCGATGTGATTCAGTTCTGCTAGTGCATATTTAATAACTGCTGCTTTACTTTCAACGCAAGTCTTTGAATTAAACAAAATTAAAAACTCTTATTTGAAGAGGTCCTTACATAAAACAATGAATTGAGATATATATATTTTTAAAACTGCATTTTATGTTTAAGGTAGGTGGTATGTCCTTAATCACTGTGTAGTGTGATCCTCTACATGTGTGGTGCATGCTAAAAACAGAAAGCCTCATGTTTTAATTGAGATTGTCAGAGTGCCATGAGTGGCGACACTAAATGTACAAAAAAATGACTGGTTAAAATGTGTGGATCGGGACTCCCAACACTTTCTATATGGACTATAGAAGGCAGCTGTGTTTTGGTATGTCCTGGAGGGTACATGTTTCTGTTGGTACTTATAATTATATTTAAAAAAAGAGGCAAAGTTAGTTTAGGAACGTGTTTCTTCATACCCCAGACACGCTGGGACAAAAAGTAGATGATTTATTTTCGTGGCCTGATCCCACTGGTGGAATTGTATAGGTGGATGCTCTAGTACTTTTAAAGGTGTATAGAAGATTGATGGAAAATACCTAAACCCGATACCATTCCAGTGTTAACAGCTTAACATGCTTTTTTAAAGATCTGTCTTTAGATGCTGGGAATAAGTATTGGCACAGATAACAGAGCTGCTAATGGAAAAAAAGTCTTTTTGGCGACGCTGTGCAGCTTCAGCATAAAGGGAAAGACACGATGGCGCTTGTATCATAAACAGGCCATCTTTTTTAGGGTCGAGGGCGCAAGCTCTTTGGACCATGTTTTAATCTCTCTGTGGGCTTCAAACCACGCCCATGTCACACCCTTCACTTTCATTAGTTCATGGGCTTGCCTTTTAAAATCGATTGATACTATTTGGGAAAGGCATGCATACATCATGCTTTTTCCGGTATTCAGCCCTCCTCGAGCGCACCGGTAAACTACTGAAAACATATGAGGCTCTGTGTTTTCAGCCTGTTTCTGGACTACTCTATCTTTTCATTTCCTGCGCACCGCGATCTCGCTGGGCAGAAATCGAGCACTTTGCATGTCATGGCGACCATCTGCTCGCATATGTGAAACTGTTTTACTTTTCATTATTAGTTTATGTGGCAATAAAAGTCTGGTTAGGAGTTTACAAAGCTAATGGCGCTAATGGGAGCAAACGCAAGACCCATTGCATTGCAAATGCTTGTTCTTTTTATTTACCGTTCCATGTTGTCGGACGCCAATCTTGGAGTGGCAAATAAAAATAAAAAAATACACAAAGAGGTTAATGTGTGCAAAGTCGCCCAGCAGCTACCACGCAGCACCACAGATTGCAGCCGCGAACCTTGCTAAAATGTTTAGCAGCAGGGAGAGGTGAAGTGGGTGGGCGGGGTGAAAAGAGAATGCCGCTGAGCAGCGGGGCAGCTGGGAGAAGAGGGGAAGAGATGCAAATCATCTATCTGTTCTCTGCCTAGGCCAGCTCTGCATTCTATAAACAAGACATTTCTTTCACTCTGTGCTTTTCTCAAGGCTGCAGCAAGATAGGTTGCCGGTAAACATGGTAACACTTTGTTTCTAGTGTTCATAGAAAGATACATATCCTTACGTAGGGACATTTTCTCAGATCATCAGCTGTTTTATTATAAAAACACTTCTCTGTCCAATACACGTTGGAGGGAGATTCCGGCCAGATGACCACGGCTGTATGCTGATTGCTAAATGCCTCGCAACAGCTGCTTATGCAGACTTCAGGCCTCTTGCTCCGGTATGGGGGATGATGTCTTCCCAGGGGAACCTGAAGGGCAGAACTGGAGCTAAACAGGCTGTGCTCTAATATAGCCTAGGTAGGAATTACTTTACTGACTCTAGTGACAATATGGTAACGTTATTTTTATGCTTCACTCTCCTTGTCACAATCTTAATCCTGTCATGTTTTATCGTCCTGGTTATTGCAGTATATGCTTTATCTAAGATGCAGTTGCTTCATTTAAACCTTATTAACACGTATACTGCCTCTGATTGTCCTTGTATATGTGAGACTAATGTAATTGAGAGAAATGGATGTGATCTGAGTGACCACGATTTCCCTGAGGAGTCAATTGTGTCATGCGCTCGGCTGTCCAACCATCCCTACTCTAGGGTAGATATTAGGCACTGCTAGTTAGCGAGAGCAAAATCTGGATTAGGCCGACAGGTGTCACCTGTAGTGGGCTAGAATCAGTCTTCCACCCCGCAGGCGATTCTGCCGCTCAAATCCAGTAGTCTCATTATATTAATGAGAGCCTACACGACAAAACAACGTTTGAATGAAAATAACAATCTAGTTGACTGAATATAAGCTGTGGAAATTTCTCCTATTAATATGATAACGAACCTGTGTTTCAGGAGAGGGACAAACACAAGAAGAGGAAGTAAACCCATCAACCTTGAAGCAAGCAAATGAGTAAACCAGGCATCCAACCAGTAGTAAGCAATAAGCTGGTCTGAAGCCTACTGTATGTTTTTGGTATAGTCTTCGGTCTTAACCCACACAAGGAATTTAAGTAATAAACCAATAGCTTTTTAAAAAATGATATAGGCTCTCCAAGATTAATTTCTAACCTCTGAGGCTCAATAACAAAACAGTGGGAGGAAGATAAGTATTAGAGGGATCCATCTCTGAGCAATGAAACCAAACTAGCAGCCCAGCCCGCATACCACTTGCATTTTCTGTCTCAGAGGGAATTTCCTTGAGATCCCAGAGTCAGATTGTCAGCTAGGGCACAGACCTCTCACCCAACCTAAGGATGCTTCAATGGTGGCAGGAGGAAATGAGACAGAATCACTGAAATAACATTAGAAAAAGGTACTCTGAGATACAGGTTTCTTGACTTCCAGGGCTATACAGGAAGGCTGTGCTAACCTCAAGTTGGGAGAAATCTTGTATTTTACCTTGATCGGACACTTTCAGCTTAACCAGTAGACCAGCCAAAGTCACCAGACCTCTGGCTAGCAAGTCTTTCCTGAATTCCAACAGTGCTGTGTTTCTCATAAGTGTGTCGGGGCTCAGGTCTGTGAGCATAAAAAGTTGACTGTTTTTCTGTAACAGTTTTTTCCCCTATGTACTGTCTGAAGCCAGCTGATGACTTCATGATAATCACTTTGTTCCCTCGGCTTGTCCTTGATATAGATATATATATTTTACCAGCTGAAGGCGTTCTACAATCTTGTTTTAACAGATCTTACACCAGATGAGATTGGGTTTCCAGCAACTCTTAGAGCACTCTGTTGACATCCTCTCAGGCAGCCCTTTCTCTGCTATTGCTTGAGGCACCGAGAGTACCCTCAGATGGGAGCCTCTTCTGAGATTGTCATGCACTTTCAATTTCATTTTTTTTTGTGGAAGTTGTTAAATCTTTCAATGACCTTTCAGTGTCTTGGCATGACGCTTCAATCAATTTAATTTTAGTTGCCAAGTTTACCAATTTTTTCTCAGGCCTAAACCCTAGCATTTACAAGTCTACTATGTTATTTTCAGCTGCCTTCACCTCATTCTTAGTCACTGAAGTCTTTTGGTTAAGCTCGTTGTTATAGGTTTTAGTGGCAGTTTTCACCATTTGTTATCTCTGACGTATCAGGAGATCCTTCAAGTACATCTGCTGCCTTTCCTGTGTGGTGTAGATCAGGTTTTAAACAGATATTCTTTACTACTACATTCGTCAGCCATGCTACGCTGGGGTCAAGAGGCCAACCAAGGAATGGTCAGATATAAAATGGTCAGCAAAGTCCTTTCTGTATGGCAGGAAAGTAGGAGAAAGCAGGCATATGTCTTACCTGTATCACAGTGCATCATAGCACATCCTTGGGTTTGCAAGGGCGAGAAGAATCTCCAAATCAAGCCAGTTGTTTGGAGGGCTTCAAATGGTAAAGGGACCTTTTTAAGAAACTTGAAGTTGTGCTCCTCCCTGGTATTCCTCCAAAACACACACACACCTAGGCTTTCTCCTGGACACTTTGGTTCAGTTTTATCTACAGCTGTGACTAAACTATAGGTACCATGGCTGTCTTTGTCTGACAGCTTGGTACTTTTATTCTCTTTTTGCTTCCACTTGGGCCTACCCACCCGCATCCTACCCACTGAGCAGGCTCAGAGGCATGAGAGAAAGCAGGACCTACCAACTCTGAAAAAAGACAGGTTTCTGGGCACAAATTGCAAGGAGATATCGTGGGGGAGGAGGAGCCTCTTGTCCTCTTGATGGTATTCAATCAGGAACTCACAGCAGGAGGAAAATGGTCCTCACTAATCGCCTCTCAGTGTGTTGTATGTGAAGCACCACTGTTGTCAAAGAACCCTTGATCCTTGTGAGGCAGCAGTAAAAAGGGAATTTCGGCCACAGCCTCAAAAAGTAGCAGCCATCTTGGGCCACCATCAGCTTTGACCCCTATCCTAGCTTATTTGAACTCCTTTCTGCTTTATAGGCTTTAGGAAAGACTCACATACAGACTGTAACAGTAATCCGGTCCAGGCAATCGGTTCACAGTAGGGCTGAAATAAATTTTATTAGAATGACAAAGTTTAGTAACTTGTTTCTGCAGTAAAGCCCAAAGGTAAAATAATGTTCCTCGTAAAAAATTAAACAAAGGTTTTTGAGTCCTAGAAATCATAAAGATTACATTCTAAAGAGGGAGAGGCTTCTGTCATTTAATGAACTGAAGTTTCTGTATGTGATACGCTGGGCAGTTGGGTACAGTTTGTGTACACAGCTAACCGAACCTGCCTATGGATTTCAGGGTCTCTTAATTGCTGTACATTTTGTCAAACGTACTGTATTAATAGTGTTATGGATTTAGATTCTTATAATTGCAATCAGTGGGGTTGAGGAATTAACCCATTTTAAATTTTGCACATTTTTACCAACAAACTGTTCACAATGGAGGGTAATTCCAGGGAAATAAATTGGAGAACAATATTCAAAATACCTGTGTCATCTTTACCGATTCCCTTAAAACAAAGAACCCTGGATCTTTTATCCAGTGGGATGGGATCAATAATAAAAAGTCAAGTGTGTCACTGTTAGAAAATACAAAAATATGAAAAACTACAAAACGAGTTTGTAAGGTAAGCCATCACACATCCTACCCAGTGTTGTGCTTCATCATCGGGCTTCCTTGCTTACCAGATATGTTTACGCTGATAAGCAGGCTTTCCTGAGTCAGGCAAGTACTTGACAAGAACTCCAAACTATAGACAAAGGGATCCCTCCAGCACCCAGATTATCGACGTGCCCAGATGATCGACATGTTGCTGTCAGATTGCTCTAAGATAGGGTCCATGGCATTCATCAGGACCTTGTCCCCTTACTACCATAGAACACACCCCATGCAGTCATTCATGCAACATGCAAACAATGTTGTCATGTGTCTCACGGCAGCACGTGCTTCTTGTCCTATTCCGTTGGTCTGTCGGCTGTACCGAGCCGGAACCACAAGAAGCAGAACACACTTTCCACCGGGCAGCTAGCGGGGCCACCCAGGGTCTCAGCTCCGTCTTTGGAGAGGACCAAATGTGGGCAGCGCACAAGGTGAGGCGGTAGGGGCCCAGCGGAGGACAGAGAGTATTACCAGGTATAGGGCTCTGTGGGAGCCAGGGAAGCACCTGCAGCTCACCGTGTTCGTCCATTGGTCTGTTCATGCATTATTCACATTTTGCCTCTGCCAACCACAGCATGCAGCATAGGACAGTGGGTCCGTCATTGGCATTACATTGGCCTCCTCAATCTCTTATTTACTCATCCCAAGCCTCATCCTACTACTCTGATCTCCCAATTAACACTTTCTGGATTCTTCCCTCTTCTATCCCTCCATTATTCCATTCAGTCCGACTAACAGACTTGCATGTCCACCACTTAACTTAACTCATATTTCCCTATACTAAGACCATACTCATATTTCCCTATACTAATCTACCACTGATCCTTTTGGGTTCTGGAGCAGAGTGCTAACTGCCGAAAAGCGCTTCAACACCTCATCAGGGGTAGTAAGCTGTATATAAATAAAATTACAATTTCAGTATACTTGCTGTATGTATTAGTTGTCACTTTGTAAAGGACCCTAATTCAGGGATAATGATGCCCCAGGGGAAAGCTTCTGGGAGGTCCCCTTACAGTCACACATTCTTCAACAGGTGGTCACTACATGTAAACTACAGTGTGGCGTGCCCTATATATTGTGTCTCCTCCGATTGCCCATCTTCTTACCTAGAAGTCTTCATAAATCCTATATTATCAAAATGAAAAGTGCCTAGAATATTTTGTCTTCACCTCAAACTCTCCAGTGGGCCTTTTATGTTCACATGCCTGTTCCTTTTTTAGGTTTCGCCTGCACAGCACACGCTTGCATGCTTGCAATTTCTTTTGTTGATTGAAAAGAAAGAAAAAAAACTCAAAAGGGGCTTACAACCCACCCCCATACTTACCATTCGTAGGCGTGGGGGGTCACTTGCATTTTCTGACTTTTGATTGGTCAGCAGCCTCAGGGTCATGTTCCCAAGGTTCACTTCCATTTTCTCTGCTCTTCCTTGGTGCCTGTACCAAGTGCATTTTCCGGCTGACAGTCAGTGGTTGGCAGCCAGTATCGTTCCATGGCCGCATGCTTCTCAAGGTATTTTTTTTTTGTTTCTTTGTAATTACTTTTAGCTCTCCATAAGTGTGCCCCAGTTTTTAAACTGTCTATTTGTGCACAGATCACCCCAACCCCATCACTGATTTCACGTAGTTTCGCTTTCCCTGTTCCTACCACCTCCTTCCTCCCCATGCCGACAAGCTGATTACAGGCTCATGTTCCCTTTTAGTCATGTCTTTAATTGAAACTGTGGTCGTATCTACCATCCATCACTTTGATTCATGGTGAGCACGGACCTTATATGATTAAACTTGAGGGTGAATGCAACAAACAAACATTTATTTTGAAGCTCAAGGTGCTTATTTTCATCCTTTTGTGGGCAAAGTGCATAAATGTGCCTTGAAACCTTGTTTGCCAGTACATTTCTTTTGTCTGTGTGTCTTTGCCAGCGATACCATAAAACAGAGCGCTCTCCACTCTTAACATCACTCCGAGCCAAGTTTATTCTCTGTGATCGTCGACACAGAATGGGCATCTTGTTTAACTCGTCAATGTACTGAGCTTTGAGGTGATAGAATGTCATGCATCATTAGTATGTCAACAGATTCTTACTTTCTACAGGTATGTGTTTTGGCATAGGCACCTACATGCCCCACCTGATGTCCTTTCTAAACCTGCATGCACACTTGCACTGGTAGATGCTGCAGTTGTGGTTCTGGATGGCATGAAGGAATTTTCAGTGAAAGACTTGCTTTGAAGAGATTCTTGATTTTGATTATTATTTTTTCACGTAACAGTGCTATGTAATTTGTGTTTCCAGTCACTCATTGTCTTTTTCTTGTGTATTGTTTCGGTGATCAGTTCTGTGAAAAGTAGAAGTGATAAAACGTATTAAGTAATATGTCAGTTGTGAGCTTCACATCAGAACGTGCTTACAGTGATGGTTGCTCTCTAAGCTGTTAAGAACACATGAATTAGTATTTGTGATGCTAATACATTGCTTCAGTGCTGCTTCATATTTTAATACTGCTTGAATGAATCCCCACTGATGGTTCTTTTGGGTGGATGTGCAGCCCTGTGACGTGGCCAGTATTGTCCTAGCATTTGGTTTATTACTTGAAGCCATATTGTACAGCATATGCAACATCTAAAAAAACATTGACAGAATCAATAGAATTTGCATAAGTGAAACCTGTTGGCTTTGCCAATGTTTTTCTTAATTCTCGTTTATATTATTTTAGCACTTAAAAGCCTTGTTCGGTGAATGTATGCTGTAATACCTCATTTGGAAATATAGGGCCTCATTATGACTTTAGTGGTCTTTTGGCAAGACTGGCGTGGTGGCGGCCGTCAAAACACTGTCATGTTGACGGTAATCCGACTGGCATATTAAGTCACACTCTGACGTCCGCCAGAAAACAGCCAAAAATCCGACACTGCCAGGACACAGGAGGGCGGGAAAGAGGCGGTTCCATCACCAGCACCGCCAGGCCGACAAAGTTCCTTACAAGCCACAAATCAGCACAGCGGTTCTTCCATAGTGGAAAACCATTGGCGGTGCGAACTGCCGCAGTCAGAACCACCTATTGTCAGAACACACCACCACATTGGACAGTTTGAATACTCCACACCTAACACACATACACACATCAGAGACACCCACACACAACACGTATAGCACACCCCCACACAACCCACAATCCTCTGCAACTAAAATGCTATTCACAAGCACCGAGAGTAGGCTAATACACTAATATAGCCCCTTTACACCCTAGGCAGATGTGTTCATCTCACTCAGACACACCACACAACTGCACAACCAACACAAAACACATAACGAGCACACACAAACAACACAAGCAGCCATCACTAACAATGCACCACCCACAGCCCATTAATCACCCTATAGTGCACCCTTACATAAACAACATCCTCTCCCCCCCCCAGCACAACCACTACCATGTCCCCACAAAAGCACATACGTTCACAGGCGATAAGCTAAGGGCCATGGTGGATGAAATTGTCAGGGTAGAGTCCCAGCTGTTTGGAGCACAGCTACAGCAAACGTCGATGGCCAGGGAAGTTGTGGCAGAGAATAGTGGATCGGGTCAACTCAGTAGGCAGCCATCCAAGCACAAGGGAGAACATCAGGAGAGGTGGAACGACCTACGGGGGAAGGTGCGTCACATGCCATCATTATACCCAGATCGCTGTGGACAAGTCTGGCGGTGGGCCCCCACCTCCTCCTCCACAGTTCACTTCTTCGGAGGAGAAGGTCTTTGACATTCTGCATCCCGAGGGCCTGACTGGAATACCTGGCAGACTGGACTCTGGTAAATACCCACCACTCTACCATGGCACACAATTTCCATGTCATGGAGAGCATTCACGGTGCACTGGCTGGCCAACAGAGATCCTTTCAGGCTCTGGCCTTTACACTGATGGCAGCCAGTCACCCCTTGCCTACCTACCCACCTCCACCTACCTCTTCCCAATCCCAAATGCAGCCAAGGCACACACACACACACAGATAGACAAGCATGCACCCACCACAACGTCCAAGGCAACAGCTGACAAACACAAGCACCACAAGGCCCACCACTGGCATGTACACAAACACCAACCTGCAGACACACCAAAATCCACTACCTGCACGGACTCCCCCCAACACCCCTACCTTCACAGACACTACACCAGACACACCTGCAGACACTACACCAACATTCACCTATACAGCCACAACTCCTATCCTACCCACAGTCAGCACAATAGCAGACCCTCAGACATCCACCCCAGTCACCACATACGCAGCAACCACAACCACCGACACACCCACATGCAGCACATTGTCCATACCTGCAGACACCACCCCAACAGACATTCACCCATTCAGCATGGTATCTCCCAACACCTCCTCCCCCCTCCTCCCAAGACACATAAATGCCCACACTCACCCACCCAACAGACACCCACCACCCACAAGCATTCCTTGCACGCACATGCACCCATGACATCCACCAAGACACCTCCTACAACCACTCCCTCTCCCTCCAATCCCAAACCCTTTTGTCACAACTGCCCGTGTGTTTGAAAGGTGGTCCTCTTGGAGCTTTCCCACTTCTTTACTCCTCTCCTACCCCATGATACCCCCAAACGGTCTCTGTCTCTCCCCAAGTCCAGCCCTTCCACCTCAAAGTCCTCCCCTGCCCACTGCTAGAACCCATGCCTTTCCGCCTGCCATGAAGTCGACCCCTCCCAAGTGTTTCCAGCCTTCCCTTAAAGCTCGTCCAAAGACCCCCCCTCCCAAACCAAAGCCCAAACTTCCCTCTTTCAATCCCTGAGGTGCCTGCCCCCTTGATGCCTCTACCCTGTGGCAGTCATATAGCAGTCAGGACTCATGTAGGGGCATGCAGAAGTGCCATCTGTGCATTTTGCACTGGTCAAATTGGACTGGCCTATGGCCTTTTTATCCTGTACATAGTTGTTTTTATTATGACATATATATTTAATATATTTGGGCCAACCAATTGTTGACATGTTCAATGGTAACATATTTGTCCTGCCTTTCTTTCCACATGGCTATTTTGGTCTTGCCTGCTTTGCTTTGTGTGTAAGTGACATGTGTGTTGGTTGTGCTAGTTGTTGTGTCTGGGCAGCATGTGTGGGCCCCGGCACTTGTACCGCTGTGATGGCTGTGTATTGTGTGTTGGACTTGTTTGTGTTTGGAACATGTATGTTGATGTTTTATGTATTGTTTGTGTTGACGTGTAATGGTGGTGTTGTGTGCCCTTGTGTGGTTTTTGTGTGTGTGGTGATGGGTATGTCCGAACCGTTGTGTGGTGTGTTTTCATGGTATGACATGTGATTCATTGTAAGGCTGTGTGATTGTGTGTATTGGTTATCAGTTGTTGTTATGTGTTGTATGTAGTGTCAGGTGGAAGTGTATATTGTCTTTGTTTGAGGCAGTCTTTATGTAGTTGCGGTTGTAGTGGTGTTGTGTATTGTGTTCGACTATGCCGGTGCTGTATGTCTGCGGGTTGGTGTGTGTATTGTATGTGTAGTATGTGTGTGCGTGTGTGAATGTGCGTATAGGTGTGAGGTTGTGTGTGTGTGTGTCGCTGTCAGTTCTGGATGTGTATATTGTATGTGCGTGGGTTTTCCCTACAGTGTCAGGTAGGTGTGTGTGTACTCACATTTGTTGTCGTTGCTTTTGCTGGTTCTGGAGGCGTTGTGTGAACAGGAGCAGTGGGAGGACATGCATTTCAAGTTCCATGGCGGCTCATCAGGTACGTGTTCCAGAAGGTGAGTGTCTCCTTTTATATAGTTGGTTTCTGCCAGGGTTTCCTTGGTAGTGTGACTGTGGCAGAAACTTTGGCGCAGTGCAGCTTCGTAATCTATCCGGCGGGAACATGGTGTCCATGACCTGAAAGTGCCTATCGCAGTCAATGGCGGCCTGACCACACTGGCTGTGCCAGCGGTGGATTGGCTGTATAGTGTTGGGAAGACCTCAATGGTCCTAATTTGGTGGTCTTCTCCGCCAGCCTGTTGGCGGTACAACCGCCGCCGTCAACATGCCAAAGCCGTAATATCCCCCATAGTGTAGTAACTCAATCAGAAACAAACTGGAATTCAACGTGTGGGTGAAAGTGCTTTTAATAATACTTGCTGCTTTGTAATGTGATTCTTCATTTGGCGGAGAGGAAAGGGTCATTTTGGCATTTCATAGGCCGTATTGTGTACCATTTTCTAACTGTTTTTCAATTCATTTAAAAAAAAAAAAAAACATTCTTTTTTTCTTTTTCAAGCTTTTTCTCTACTATGGTTAGTGTCTGAAGACCGTTTGGAAGAAAAGCTAACCTTTTTAGCTTCATTTGTAGCCAAGCTAAATAAACTGTTGTGGTTGGCCTTTTAACATCATGCATAAATAAACATGGCACTGTGGTGTATAGCATGTCATAGACTCTGTAATAAAGCAGACGTGGGATAGGAAACGCTACTTTTATTATATTATCTACAGCTCAAAAAAAACTGTGTGTGCCATTTTTCCTTACTTTGATTGTCAACAGAAGACAGGGAGAGACCAGTATGAATATATGTCGGATGCATCAAGTCCGACCCTGTGTTGTTAAATCACTTAAAGATGTAAAAGGTAGGGCTTTAGGAAAACAAAGAAAGACATTTCTCCTAAAATAAGCATTTTAAGATGATAGAGGTGCTCAGCAGTTAGTTCCCAGGCTTCTTTGACTGATAGAGCTTGCTTGGACTGCTGTTTTCAGGCATTCTAGTTTTGAGTTGGAAGTCTTCCTTTCTTTCTCATGTGAACAATCAAGCCCTACCCTTGCTCAATCAGTAACAAAACATGTCTTAGTAGTTGAACTATAATTCAAGGTGCAGCTGTTGTCACTGGGTCTAATGAATGGGATACTGGGTCTTTTATCATCCACAGCTCTGGTATTTCCCTGTGTTGCTTTGCATCACCCTTATGTCTCCCTGCATGCAGGTCTTTGCTCCTCTGCTCTCCTACAACTCCATACCTATTGGTCTCCTCGCTACTTCATCTTCAGTGTCTACTTTGCCTCTGCTACATTCTACCATCACCACACCTCTGCTCACCTCTACTCCTGGAAGCGGCTTGCTTTCCACTAAGTTCAGGAAATTCTGCCCCCATGGAAATGTGAAAGGATTTAGGCCCTCATTATGACTTTGGCGGTCTTTTTACAAGACCACTGAAGTCGCAGGCGCCAGAAGACCATCAGTGTTGGCTGTCTGAAGACTGCCATATTACGAGTTGAGTCGGATTTCTGCCTGTTTACGGGTGGAAATTCGACACCATCGGCCTGGCGATGTGCACAAGTGTGTGGATGAGGGGGTGTGTGTGCAAGTGTGCGGATGGTGGTGTCAGAAGGTGTGTGGATGTGTGGGGGTGCGTGTGCTGGCAACAGGAATGGAGATTTCTGTTGCTGGGTGCATTACCGCCAGGGTTTTTGTGGTGGTGCGACTGCCTTGGCGGTCTCACGGCGCAGCCGGGCCAGAGGCCCACGGTCCGACCTCCCTGGAAGTACTGGTGGCGTAGTGGCCGTTTGGCCTCGGCCAAACCGCCAATGTCATAATACAGCAGTCTTTACCGCCAGCCCAGTGGCAGTAAGACCGCCACACTTGTAATGAGGGCCTTAGTGCTTCCTGGTTACAGATTAGTCCAGCTACTCGGCTAGTGCTGTCAACCCATGTTGGTGGCAGTTGGCCCATGACGCTTAATTAAAAGCTACTTCTTGGATTCTACTGTTTCCAGTTTGGCTGGGAACCCTGCATTTCTCGATACTAATTCTATGTATGATAGCTCGTGCTTCTTCCTCTCTTATTCATGTTTGTGTTGCTGATTGCTCTTTTGCCATCTTATACTCATCCGTTCTCGAGTGCTGACAATCAGATCTGCCTTTGTCTATTTTGGACTTAGTTCATGAACTGCATTGTTATTTCTGATCCCGAGACTAAAGCATCTAATTTCCTGTAAACAAGATGAGGCATTTAGTTTTTTGTTTTTGTTTTTTTAACCCTGTTTTACCTGCAGGGTTGGGAGGAATAAAGTGCCTATTGTGCGTTAATGTTGCAAGAAATAAAAGCTTTCACATTAACAAAACTGAATCAGCAGTCCGTTTGGATTCTCCAGAATGTTGAAAGCAGCCAAGCTTAGAGGAGTTTCGAATATATTTTTTAAAGGCATGTACCCCTCCGTGATTTATGTGCTATACGTTTAAAGTCTGGAAATAGGACACTTCTCAATATTGATTTTAAAAAATCACCAATTTATAAAATTGGTCAATGTTTTCTACTCATTGCCTTAACCTTTTGTTTCAAAGGCTATTTTGTCTGGTTGTATGTATGCTTTAAGAAGTAAAGTTAACTTTTGTGACAGATAAAACGGTGTAAAATGGATTTAGAGATTTGTTAATTTCTAAATAACTTCGTGGTAACTCCCTTTTTTCCAAGTCCTAGGCACAGTCCTTAATGATATGAAATGCCTGCTCAGCAGGGATTACAGTTGCTTATCTTTTATTGGTCCACTAGTACACATTAGAGCCTGGCCCTTGACGCTCGAAAGCAGGGTGGGAGAATCATAAGGATTGTGGTGTGGAGGTGTATATTACCGGTAAGTAGTTCAAGCCGTATCCCTTCTCCTCGGATTCCTCACCCACCCCGTCTGCCTTGCAGGATCATCTCGAGATAAATACTGCTTAGAGGTACGTTTTACTCCACCACCAGTACCCCCGCCCACCAAAACACACTCAACCACTTCTCCTTTTTGGCACCATTGCCGTTTTGTCTTTTTTTTTTTTTTTTTTTTTTTCCAAATACTGTTTATTGGGTTCATAACACATTATCAATGTGCTATATACCGTTCGTCGTTATCAACACTGTCGTAAATCTAAATAACAATATTGAGTTATGGAAGGAGCGTTGTGATACGTAGTACTTTTTCGGTTTTAAGAATATTGCAGCCAAGCACCCCTTATTTTATTTCTGGGTTAATACTCGGCCTTATAAGTTTTTTTTTTTTTTTTACTTATAAATTCTGTATTATAGATAATCGACTTGTACGTGGACAGTTATTAAATTACACTTTGTTTAAAACCTTTGCTAGGGCACAGTTTTTTTGTGCTAACTATGCATTAGTTAAAGGAATCTCCACTTTGTCGGTCTTAAACCAATCAAAATCTATTCAGGTCTTTTAGGTTGCCTCTTGTAGGCACAATCAAACGGAACATCATGCTGATTTTAAGTGACTTGTGTATAGATTTTTTATTTTTTTATGTATGACACCCCCAGCAGGGCCACCAAGGGCACTGCTTATGCGATCTGTGTATAGATAACCGGGCCCCTTTCCTTCTCCCAACCCTTACAAGTGAGACGTGCTACAGCATTTTTGGCTTTTGGATCAACCGCTCGGTGCTGCAATAACAGTGAATTGTAATTTTCTAAACAATGTACCTATACGTAAACCACAGAATATTTACACGGATCTAAAGTTTACTCGAACCACAATCCGTAGTGATAGATTAAGAGGTGTGTGGAGATGCCACTGTAGCTGACTTGAAAGTAGCAGGCCTGGGCACATGCTCAACTACCAACTGCAAGGCTGAGACAAGCTCCCTTGAAATATTGCCTTCCTTGCCACACATTCGACAGTGCAGGCCTTTGAAGTTGTTCCTCTGATCTACATGTGGATGGAGATTGTGCTTTCATTTCTGCCCTGTCCTGAAACACTAAAGATATTAAGCTGGCAGGTCACAAAATTACACTAACTTATCCAAATTTTGCCACCACTTACGTCCACACATTGCAGTATAGCGAGGCCAGAAAAGGACAGAAACTGGGTATTAACGGAGTGTAATTGTTCCCTGTCCCCAGAACGAACTGTTTATCCAGGGCTGGCATAAGTGGACGAATCTCCAGTATTGTAACATAAACTATGCATCAATTTAAAAATATGTTTCCACCTGGAGCCATCTTAACAGGAGCTCTGAAGATAGTAACCATAAGGTCCATTAAGACCATAAGGATGCACCAGCTCAAAAACATCCTGCAAAGAATGGCTAATAAATAGAGCCAAACATGACGGGCTAACTCCAGGGACGTCTTGCCATACTGAAGCCATCGGCACTATAACCGTCTGCTCTCTTTCATGATTTTTCTGATCCACTTGCAATAATAGCACGGAACATAGTATCTTTGAGCTAGCAAGCTGGGTATACCTGTACCACAGACCCCTGAAGCTGTAAACTAAAGGCAGAATTTGGTGTAATGTTTCGTCCTGGTACTAGTAGAACTGTGGATGACAAGACCGGGGTCACTGACCAAATACATTGTTGCATGTATACGCTTTGACCCCTTTGTCACTGGCTGAAATCACGTTGGGTCCACCCATCCTTTCATCCTTCTGAAGATGATAAAGGAGTACCGCTGAACTGGAAACACATATGTAAATGTGTACTGCATCTAAATGCCCCTCTGGACCACCATGTCCACAGCAAATATTTTGGTTATGGTTTCTTTTCATTGTCTACTTATTTTCATTGTTTGAAGCCGTAGTGCTGAGGTGGAGTCAGTTAGATGTATGAAAGCGCTTGCTATATAATTGACTCTGCACCAGCTCTTGCCCTTAAAAATGAAGGATTGATCCATGGCTGATTCAGACTGAGTCTTTCAGGAGTGAGCCCGATATATTACTGACTGTGCCAAGGTCTTATAATCTTTCAGTGATGTGCAGCTGCCTTCACAACCAGCCCTTTTGACTTTTCAGTGCAAATCTGCTATGTGAATGGCATTTATCCAGCCTGATTGAGCATGTGACCTACCTTTCCCCAGCCATGAGAGCTTGCTAGTTGTAATGATTGCATATTATCGGCTCTGCTCCAAATGTGCTCATAAGAGAGTTGATTCTGACACGTTTCTACAGTGCTGCAAGTTGTCCCGAGTCATGCTCTTCAGCATTCCCGGGCTTTTTATCCTGTAGCACTCTGCTTACTGGGAGCTGTAGCTGTAGCTGTGCTTTTTAGAATCTGGCTTGACAGCACAGCGGTCATTGGACAATTATGTAAGTGTTGGACTGGGCCATTTCTGCAGAGTCATCCCCAAACTTTTTGTATTCTCCCTCCTATTTTCTACACCCGTGTTTGTTGGCTTTTAGGACACTGCACCACCCTTCGCTGCTAACCAGTGCTAAAGTGCTTGCGCGCTCTCCCCTAAACATGGTCAAATTAGCTTAAACCCATTTGACATATATAATTTATTTGTAAGTCCTTCGTAAAGTGATTTTTCTTGTACTTAGGAACTGTAAATTAAATGTGAAAAATTAGACAAATGTTACTAGTCCTGCAGGTCTACTAAACGTAATCTACCCAACCTACTTCTGCTCTTGAGCCATAAACTGGTATCAAATTATGTGATACTTAGCAAATTCTTTAATTCACTGAGCCACTATTTTCTTCTTTATCACATATGAGCACCTTCAAATACGCAAGCTCTGCATGTGTACCGTACAAAAACACTTTTGTTTGATTTAATAGACTAAACTTTTGCTCCATATATAATGCGGATCTAGCCACATATAGGATACACATGACTGCTGACTTGCCTCTTAGTTAATTAACCACATTGTCACCAAGAGGGGGTGTGGGTGGCAGGAATGTTTCTCAAATCATGTTTAAAAACTATCACTTTTAATAAATACTTACCTGACATACAAAGTGGTAGCACACTTATTTTCAGTCAGCAGATTTCCCATTGAAATGGCCAAAACATTTACTACTGTCACGTGGTTTTACTGATAAAACTATATAGTGCATAATGTTTGGAAATCAAGTTTCTGCAAATAATTGTCATTTGCGCATCACCAAGTAAAGTGTTCAGATTTATTTTGTTCCTATTTAAATCTCTGTTTGCATAGCACTTCTGAGTTACAAACAAAGTTATTTTGCAACTCCTGACATATTTTGAAATACCTGTACTGTTCATGTACAAGCTGTTTAAATGTTGTGTGTTAGAAAAACAACCTGACATCTTACAGCCTTTTGTTTCACAATGATTGTCAGACAGCTCACTTGAAAAAAAACCTCTAACTGAGAAAGAAAAGTAAACACCATTTCTAGAGTAAGATAAGAAACTATTAGTAAAAAGAAAACACTGACATTTGGCATCTGTCCTTCAACAGACAGTCGATGTGTCAAGATAAAAACAAGATTTAAAGATGTCTTTATTGCTCATACACTTCCTGAATGAACAGAACACATTTTCCTTCCAGCCTAAGTTCACTTGCCAGAACAAACAGAGTAAGTGCTTAAAATAGCTCGACCTTATAAAATCTGACTCTCCAAGCAAGTGGGCAAGTAGATTTTTCGAAGCCTGGCACTGACTGTGCCACATACCTAATTAGCTCTTTAAACATGTCTCCGGCCTTGACTGTGTGCGGTTTCAAACTGCTGTGTCAACCTGACAAAATAAACCTTTCGCTATGCCCAATCCTTCCTTTTAATACATATTTCACCACTAGGGAAGGCCCTAAACAGCCCAGAGGGAAGGCTGCAGTTTATTTAAAAAGTAGGACATGTACTTAGGTTTTACATGTCCTTGTAGTGCAACCCCCCTAAATTTGGATTTCACTACTGTAGGGCCTACCTCTCCCATAAAATAACATTGAGTTACCTTCTTACATTTAGCAATTGATAATTTTTATTTGGCAGCAAATAGACCAGTCAAACTTGGTGTCTATAGAGTTGTAATTATAATTTTAATTAAAAGTATTTTTTAATGGTAAAGACTGATTTTTAACCACAATTCTGAAAATGTAGCTTTTAGAAGGTTGGCATTTTCATGTACTAACCATTTTGTGTCTGCAGTATGTTCATGGGTCACATGACTAGGCGTAGCTGGTAGCTGGTCTTTGTTTTTTCCTCCCAGACTGTGAGGCAAAGGGAAGTTAGATGTTGGCAGGATGGGCATCTCTGAGTTAACTTAGGAGGGGGACTTGTCACCTACCACACTTGCACATCACATATGCTCGGCCTGAACACTCCTGGTCATTCAAGCAGGCCACCAATGCGAAGTTTCAACAACTCTGCTGTTTTTGCCACAGCATCGACCGCTTGTGTAGAGGGCCTTCATGAAGTTCTGGCCTGCCTGCTTACGAGGACAACCGGATCTTTGTGGTACAGTGACGACTGTCTGCGGTGCCATGCTTGCTCACCTTGCTAAATCGACGACTGTCAGTGATTCTTCCATGCTCCTCTTGACCCCCTCCACTGTGAACAGGGCTCTTTGTTCGGGACTGAAAAGGACATTTTTCAGCAGGACTAATCTGGTCCTTGTATCCGACCTGCGCTCCACCGCTGTCAGCCTGAACATGTGACTTTCTACCAGTCTCACATGACCAGATAGCTTGAAGTGAGGCTTTGGGCTTTTTGGCGTTATTTTCACTTAAATCTTGAAAAAATGCACATTTAAATCTTTAAAATTGCACATCTCTGTTTTTTATTTCATTTTGGTCTTGATTTACTTATTACATTTTGTTCTATTTTTCTAAATTGGTGTTGGATTTTTCATTTGTTGTGTTTTCACTTTATTATTGTTTGGAGTGCTGCATAAATACTTTACACATTGCCTCTAAGGTAAGCTCGACGGCTCTGTTCCAAGCTAGCAGGACAACCTAGCAGAGGTCTGAACAGAGGTTGATTTGGGGTTTGCCTGTGCTTCACCCTTACAAGAATTGTAGTTGCTGCTTGAGTAGGGTTTCTCCCCCACCTAAACCAAAAACCCAATTTCTCACATTGTTGGTAGTGATGGGATAACATAGACCAGTGATTTGAGGCATATGGATTTGCTTTAGAGATGCAATTGATCCTTGAGGAGGATTGAGGAGCTAGCCTCTGGAGGCATGTGCCTAAGGAGAGGAGGGATCCCTACTGGACCTTGAAAAGGAGGACAGGATGAGGTTTAACCCCATGTAGGTGGGGGGGGACATTAAGACCAGTGGTTCGGGGGTTGGAAGCTCTCAGGATGGAGCACCCTAAGACTGAACCTGGTGAGGCCACTTCTAACATGGAGGTGATCCATGCGCTGTCACAGAGACAGAGGGCTAGAGACCTGCCTGCACCAGGCAGAACCTTGCATGACACAGACGGAATGTCAACCTTAAGGTGGTGGTGGTTCGCCCTGAAAGTAAAGGCTCTCCAGTCACCTGTTCAGCCTCAGGGTAAATACCCTGGGCTGAGTGTCCAGTCTCCGGCTACCACCCCTGGACTGGTGAATAGGAGAGTGGAAGTGGGGTGCCAAACACCTGCAGATACTCCCCTCCCCCCCCCCCCCCCCCCACCCCTTCACCCACACACACTCTGAGAAACCTCAGAGGTCCAGGAAACCTCAGTATTCTATAGGGAACTCCTTGCCAGCCCTAAGGTTGGAAGAGAGGGCCTACCCAATGTCACTTCTTGGAGCTTCCTCCTGACAGTGGCTAGTCCGAGGCCTGGCTCTTGACAGTGATGTCTATCAGTGGCTTCCGTTGGTTACTTTCCTTATCGGCAGATTTTATATTGGGTTGGGTCTGATCCAAGGAGTGGAATGGGCCACATCACTTAGTTGGCTATGGTGGTACTGTCTGCCCACTGGGATACATCTGTGAACAAGTTAAGGTTAAGTACAGCAAGGTTGGTTGGTTGGGTAGTTTGTGGGCCAGGCTGCGCGATAGTGCCTGCAAATGAGATTCTCTGACAAGTTGGTCTAATGTTTACTATCCATACTGCGCAAATGTAACACAGTTGGAGAAGGCGTAAGAAACACCTATCACTTTTCCTTTTCTCTGAAAAGGTTGCAATTTCTTTCTTTTGGAAGCGTGGAAAATTTACTGTATGGCCCTAGTAGTATTGAGGAATGCATAACCAAAGTCCTTCTGAGCCCTGCAGGATAGAAACTTCAAATATTTATAGCTTTTGCTAGGAAAACCCTAATTTTGCTAAGTAAGTTATTTTCACTACACCCATCCTTAATCACTCAAGGAGTGAAATTGGAGCTCCAAAATCTGAGAGTGATGGGGACGGGAAGCTTGTAATTTTCTACATAGTCTACCAATTCATCCCATATCTCCAGTGTTGCGTTAATCCCTAGTAGACCATAAAAGCAGCTCTCTGCTTTCCCCTAATCCACAGGCTCTCCCAGAGTGGGTGCTCTTTCACTGTATTGTTAAAAAGTAAGATGGTTTTCCACTGTACAATTTGTCCCATTCCACCATAAATAAGAATTGTATGGCTTGGCACTACAACTTCCAATTTGGAATACCAAGACCTCCATCCTTCAGTGTGAGCATACTGCCCTTTCTATGGCTGATTACATTTTAGCGTTACATTTAGTGCTTTTGAACCGGGGGTTGTTGAAGGGTAATAGGAGATGCTTGAAAAAAATACATGTTTTTTTGGAAGGTCTGTAATTTAATTCAGCACCCAATAGCTGCATCAGACATGCGTAGCCTTGACGCCGAACAACCAGCATAAGACTCTTGCTCGACTGCTGACTTCCACATCATTGGAGTCAAGTCGACTTTTGGAGTCAAAAGCATCTGCGCCAAAACACCATTCCACTTAGGCACAGAAACACCGTTCCACTTTGGCGCCAAACCAGAATCTTCACGTCCAAGACACTCTGCATTGAAACCATCGATATCGAAGTCCTCATCAGAGCCGAAATCTTACTCTTTCTCCCAACAGACATTATCTGAATTTGTGGAGCCCGTGCTCCAGCACTTGCAGAAGGAAATAGAGTCCAGGCAGCATCACCTTGGAATACACCCGGACACTGGTCATATTCTACCAAGAACTCCTCAGACTGGAGAACAACCAGCAAAGACGCAGTTTGACATTTGAAGAGGCTTTGGAAGTACCCATCCCCCCAAAGCACAGGAAGAAGGTGGACAAGACTCCAAACCCAGCACACCTTAGCCCACTGCCTCCTCCGGCCCCACTACAGGCACACCCCTGACCACCTTCACCTCCTTTACAGCTACTATATCCTCCAGAGGGTTACATACACTCTCTCGGGGGAAGAGGTGATGACAAATTTCCAATTTTCCATTCCACCATATGAAGACCCATAGGACACCTGTGACACTGACCCACCTGCAGACACAGACCCATATCTGTGTCCAGCCAAACCTTCTCCTCCAGATGACACCACCACATATCACAACATCATAGGTAGGGCTGCCTCTTATCACAAGGCTCAGTTCCACACCGAACCACTGGAGGTTGATTTCTTATTTGAGCTGATAAAGCAGAAGAGCGACCCAAATGTTCATGTGAACCTGGGTTTTTTAATTCTGAAGAAGCACATGTTCACATGAAACTCACTTGTAGGCAATATATAATCGATCTGGAAATCCTGCTACTGAATTAATCAGAGAACAGTACTTATATCTGGACAGTTAGCAATCTATCAATGATATATAGTGCAACCAGTACTAAATTATGCCATATAACCCAAAAAAGACTTTGTAAATCATTGTCCTAAAATAGCAAACTATGGTAGTAACAAAGACGTAATAGTAAAAAAAAAATTCACCCCAAGTGAAAAAGCACCACCAAAACATCACAATGAGTACCCCGTCAAATCTGACGTATTGCCAGTTTTTACAAAGCATTATTTGGATACCACATACTGTGTGCCAAAGTGCAGCTTTTGTCTCAAGAATTGTCATTAATTGCACCCCTATTGTAAGGCACCCATTCTTCAGGTTACTTTTTGTCCTGATGAGTCGCTGGTATCCTCATTATGGTTCAAAACATCGTCAACAGTTAACAAGACAGACCCTGTTATTTCCAATTCCATAAGGGGAATTGTCCTCTGGATACATTTGTTCAAATACCAATTGAGGCTGTCTTTCTCTCTCGCTGTGTGTGTGTGTGTGTGTGTGTGTGTGTGTGTGTGTGTGTGTGTGTGTGTGTATATGTATATATATGTATATACATATATACACACACACACACATACATATATACACACACACACACACACACATACCAATAATGTAGAAACCGTGATTTTTTTTATTTTTTTATTTTTTTTTGGTTGTGATCTTTTTTCACTTGTAGTGCACATTTTTCACTATTACGGTTTTGTTATTATAGTTTTTTTTATTTTGACAGTGATTTACAATAATAAAAGTATTTTTTTGGATTATATGGCATAATATAGTACTGGTTTCACTATATATCATTTACATATTTTTGACAGATTAACTGTCCAGAAATAAGCATTGTTCTCTAATTAATTCAGGAGAAGGATTTCCTTCTATCTATCCATATATATATATACAGGGAGTGCAGAATTATTAGGCAAATGAGTATTTTGACCACATCATCCTCTTTATGCATGTTGTCTTACTCCAAGCTGTATAGGCTCGAAAGCCTACTACCAATTAAGCATATTAGGTGATGTGCATCTCTGTAATGAGAAGGGGTGTGGTCTAATGACATCACCACCCTATATCAGGTGTGCATAATTATTAGGCAACTTCCTTTCCTTTGGCAAAATGGGTCAAAAGAAGGACTTGACAGGCTCAGAAAAGTCAAAAATAGTGAGATATCTTGCAGAGGGATGCAGCACTCTTAAAACTGCAAAGCTTCTGAAGCGTGATCATCGAACAATCAAGCGTTTCATTCAAAATAGTCAACAGGGTCGCAAGAAGCGTGTGGAAAAACCAAGGCGCAAAATAACTGCCCATGAACTGAGAAAAGTCAAGCGTGCAGCTGCCACGATGCCACTTGCCACCAGTTTGGCCATATTTCAGAGCTGCAACATCACTGGAGTGCCCAAAAGCACAAGGTGTGCAATACTCAGAGACATGGCCAAGGTAAGAAAGGCTGAAAGACGACCACCACTGAACAAGACACACAAGCTGAAACGTCAAGACTGGGCCAAGAAATATCTCAAGACTGATTTTCTAAGGTTTTATGGACTGATGAAATGAGAGTGAGTCTTGATGGGCCAGATGGATGGGCCCGTGGCTGGACTGGTAAAGGGCAGAGAGCTCCAGTCCGACTCAGACGCCAGCAAGGTGGAGGTGGACTACTGGTTTGGGCTGGTATCATCAAAGATGAGCTTGTGGGGCCTTTTCGGGTTGAGGATGGAGTCAAGCTCAACTCCCAGTCCTACTGCCAGTTCCTGGTAGACACCTTCTTCAAGCAGTGGTACAGGAAGAAGTCTGCATCCTTCAAGAAAAACTTGATTTTCATGCAGGACAATGCTCCATCACACGCGTCCAAGTACTCCACAGCGTGGCTGGCAAGAAAGGGTATAAAAGAAGGAAATCTAATGACATGGCCTCCTTGTTCACCTGATCTGAACCCCATTGAGAACCTGTGGTCCATCATCAAATGTGAGATTTACAAGGAGGGAAAACAGTACACCTCTCTGAACAGTGTCTGGGAGGCTGTGGTTGCTGCTGCACGCAATGTTGATGGTGAACAGATCAAAACACTGACAGAATCCATGGATGGCAGGCTTTTGAGTGTCCTTGCAAAGAAAGGTGGATATATTGGTCACTGATTTGTTTTTGTTTTGTTTTTGAATGTCAGACATGTATATTTGTGAATGTTGAGATGTTATATTGGTTTCACTGGTAATAATAAATAATTGAAATGGGTATATATTTGTTTTTTGTTAAGTTGCCTAATAATTATGCACAGTAATAGTCACCTGCACACACAGATATCCCCCTAACATAGCTAAAACTAAAAACAAACTAAAAACTACTTCCAAAAATATTCAGCTTTGATATTAATGAGTTTTTTGGGTTCATTGAGAACATGGTTGTTGTTCAATAATAAAATGAATCCTCAAAAATACAACTTGCCTAATAATTCTGCACTCCCTGTATATTGCCTACAAGTGAGTTTCACATGAATGTGTGCTTCTTCAGATTTCCTATTTGAAACACTTTATTTCTAGCCAGTGCTCGGCGCAATACCTGCTGATAATCCGACTCATGCTTAAGCATACACCTGATATTTTCAAGGACCCCATCACAGCCTCAAGGGCCGTGACACAGCCTGTGTTGTCATGTCACAGGTCAATAAGAAATATAAACTGTCCCATTCAGACCCAGTATACATAAAAGTTCAATTACCACCTCATGCTTTGTGAATTTGCCCATTTACTTGCTGTGGCTACTAAACATCTTGTGAGGCGTCCCCACCAGAAAGCAAGAAAATGGTAACGAAACCCACCTCTATAGACATCCCCACCTCTTATAAGCTTCCCCAGGAACAAACCACCTCGGCTAGGGGATACTATAAAGGCTCCTACAGGGGCAGCAATTTCAAAGGCAGGCGCAAGGGTGGTTTCACAAAACCATCTGCCACGGCCCCAAAATCTTGAATGACCAACCATCCCCACCTGTCATACAGCACCCGTTAGGGGATGAATGCAAGGGCTTTTCCCACCTGGCAGAAAATCACCACTGACTAGTGGGTGGTGTATATTATGTAACATGGTTATTATCTGGATTTCACTTCCAAACATTTCACCCGTAAAACACAAACTCTCACCACTATATCAACAGTTAGTCAAATATGAAGTTTAGGTGCTTCTCACCAAAGGGGCCATCGACCCAGTTCTATTACATCAACCTGGCACAGGGGTCTATTCACTTAACTTCCTTATTCCCAAAAAGGATGGGTCACTGAGACCAATTTTGGATCTGAGACCCCTTAAACCAATACATCCTTTCAGAGCTTTTTCACATGGTCACTCTTCAAGATGATATCAAGTTATTGCAACAAGGTGACTTTATGGCCACATGGGACCTGAAAGGTGCCTATTTCTACATTCCTATTCAACTGTCACATTGCCGATACCTCAGATTTCTAATAAACGGGCAGCATTTCCAATACAAAGTGCTTCCCTTCTGGTTGACAACTACCCCATAGTCATCACCAAATGTCTTGCTGTAGTAGCTTCTCACCTGCCCAGACAAACATACATGTTTTCCCATATCTAGACAACTGGCTTATCAAAATTGCAGCTGTTCAGAAGTGCTTAAAACACACTCAGGCCACCACGAACCTCCTCATCGACCAAGGTTTTACCATCATCGCAGTCAAATCGCACTTCCTACTGTGTCCATTCCCAGGAGCCATCTTCGACTCGCAACGGGAGATAGCTTACCCCAACAACTCCTGGATTCAGTCCTTCCAATCGCTCATTTCCCAGTTCCAGCTTCAGCAAGTGACAGTGAGGACAGTCGTGCATCTCCTAGGTATGATGACTTCATGCATAGCCAGACTGAACATGTGTCCACTGCAAGAGTGCTTAGCGCGACAGTGAACTCAGGCGGAAGATCATTTGGGAGACTTAGAGTTGGTCGGCCATCAAGCTTACCATTTTCTTCAATGGTGGGACACCCAACAATCTTCTCAAAGGACAGCCTTTCCTAGACCCAGTTCCGCAGAGGACCATAACAAAGGATGTCTTCCACATGGGTTGGGGAGCACATACTCTGGATCTGACTATCCAGGGATGCTCGACGCCCAGCCAGAAGCTTCTCTGTCAATCACCTGGAGTTGCTAGCTGTTCACATAGCGCTCAAAGTCTTCGTTCTTCACCTAACTGACAAAGTAGTTCTGATCAAAACAGACAACATGACTGCCATATACTATCTCCATAAGCAGGGCACCATGTCCCCTCAGCTTTCTTGTCTAGCTCAATGATTTAGAGGTGGGCCCTCTGTTGCAATATTCACTGGTTAGCGGAGTACCCCCGGAACTGGACAATGACTTTGCAGTTCTCCTCAGCTGGAGGCGCCAACAAGTCCACAAGTGGGAACTCCAACTGCACGGCCTCTCCCCATACTTCCGGTGTTTGGGTCAATGAGACATAGAACTTTTCACTGCAGCAGAAAATGTCTTATGCCCAAACTTTGCCTCTAGGTCCCAACACCCACAGTCCAGAGGCAATGCACTATGGATGAATTGGTCAGGGATATTTGCTTATGCTTTTTTACCTCTTCCGCATGGGCATGGCAACCATGGTTCACCACTTCCTAGAACTCCCAGTGGTTCTTCATGAAGTACTGCCGAACAGGCAGGACCTACTCATGTATAACCATGGAGATATCATACACCGAGACCCCAGGTCATTCAACCTTGCCATCTTAGAGTTTGGCTATTTAAATCTGCCACAACCCTGTATGGACATTATTAACGAAGCATACAAACCCACTTCAGCCTGTTAACGCTGCAAAGTGGAAAAGATTCATCCAGTATTGTCACTCTAAACACATTGATCCTTTAGGTGCCAAGGTTCAAGATATTGTGTGTTATTTCATTCACACATCTCTGGTCTAGCTTTTACATCCCTGTGACTACATCTAACGACAGTTGCAGTTTATCTTCAAAACAGACAACACACTTTCTTGTTTAAGATTCCAGTCATCAAGGCCTTATTGAAGGTCTTGAAAGAGTCATTCCTCCTAGGGTACTCCCAGCACCCTCGTGGAATATTAACAATATTGATGGGCCCTCCATTCGAACACCTCCACCCCTACCTTCTTTCAGTTTTTACCCTGGAAAGTATCTTTCCCAGTTACTATGACTTCTCAGATGTGTTAGTGAGCTCCAAGCATTAACTTTTAGAAGTACCCTTGTTTCAACTACATAGAAATACACCAGTACTGTTTAACAATCCTAAATGCCTTCCGATGGTGGAGTTTCAGTTCTAACCTAATCAGTCTATTGAATTACCAAGTTTTTTCCCCAATCTGACTCAGTTGCGGAAAGGGCTCTACATACCTTAGATGTAAAACAAGCCTTTATGTATCATATTGATAGAACCAAATCATTTGGAAAAACACAACAACTCTTTGTTGCCTTTTCAGAACCTCACAAAGGAAGGGCAATTTCTAAATCAGCCATTGCACTTTGGATTATTGCAGGAAATTCCTTTTTTGCCTGTTGTCCGTGTGCTTAGCATGTTTTTCACTGGGATGCTGCTAACCAGGACCTCAGTGATTGTGCTCTCCCCTCTAAATTTGATTGGCTTAGTACCTTTAAGACCCCACAGTTGGCATACTGGTGTACCTCTAAGTCCCTAGTATATGGTACTTGGGTACCCAGGGCATTGGTACACCAGGGGTCCCTCATGGCATGTAGCATGTATTATGCCACCTATGAGAACCCATGCAAACTGCGTCTGCAGGTCTGCCATTTGCAGCCTGCATGAAAAGGTGCATGCACCCTTTCACTACTGGTCACTACACCAGGTCACTGAAAGTCACCCCTATCGTAGGCCTTTCCAGCCCTAAGGTGAGGGTGCAGGTCCCTGTGTGTGGGCACTCCTACAAGGCAGATGTGCCCTTACTAACTCCAGTTCCGATTCACTGGACTTCGTAAGTGTGGAGAAGCCATTTTAGCTATGTACTGGCCATAGGTCACTACCTATAGTCTAGCTATATAAAGGTAACTCTGAACCTAGGCGTGTTTGGTATCATACCCCAGTACTGATCCCAATATTGGTGACATGATTCTATGCACACTGGGGGCTCCTTAGACGACCCCCAAGTATTGTCCTAGCAGTCTTCCAAGGTCTGCAAGCAGTCCACGCTGCTGCAGCCCCGCAGATAGGATTCTGCCCTCCTGGTGCTTGACCAGCTCAAGCAGGTGAAGGCAGAACAAAGGATTTCCTGTAGGAGAGGGGTGGAACCTCCTCTCCCTTGTAATAGGTGTTACAAGGCTGGAGAGGGGTAGCCTCCCTATGTCTCTGGCTTGCTTTGAAGGGCACATTTGGGGCCCTCCATCCATAATCTGGTTTGCACCAGTCCAGTGACCCCTTTTCTCTCTTCCGGCGTGAAACTACACAAAGGAAAGGGAGTGACCACTTCCCTGTCCAACACCACCCCAGGGGTGGTGCCCAGAGCTCCTCCAGGTGGCCACTTGATTCTGCTATCTTGAAACCAAGATGGGCAGAGGTCCCTGGGAGCATCTAAGTGGTCAGGTTAGGCAGATGACGTAAGCGCCCCCCTCTGACAGGTGGCCACCTTGCAAAGTGACCAAGACCCTTTTTGGGCTATTTAGGGCTCCCTTGTGGGTGGGGTCCACAGATTCAGCGTGCAAGACTCCACCAGGACTCCTCTGCAACAACTTCTTCTGCTCCTGGCCAGTGGATCTGCTGCTGGGCTCCACAAGAACCAAACAAGACTACAACACCGAGACAACCTGTCCTTGCAACATTGTTTCCGCTGTGCCTGATAGCACTTTGCAACATTTCCACAGCCGTGCATCCTCTGTGGCCGGCAAGACTCCAGCTGCACCAAAGAAGCAAGAAGCAACCTCCCTTGGAGTGAAAGGAGTTACTCCCATGCATCTGAAGGCACCTAAGACAACGATGCCCGACTGCTAAGATCTGCTGTCCTCTGGACCTGTGAAAGTTCTCCAAAACAGGTGGTGGTCCTGAGGGGTCCTCTGGGTCCTCTCTGCCTTCTCTCCAACTTGGGAGACTGTGAGCACTTCCCTCTTCCTCCAGGATGGAATCCCAGTTTACCACAACTGTTGCTGCAACCAAGGCTTGTTGACTCCTGCTCTGAGGGGTCTTCAGGCTCCAAGTAGCCCCAGCACTCTACCTCTACAAGGACGTCTCCTCTCTGCTGCTCCGGCTACGTGGGACTCTTCAAGTGAGCTGCCTGGGCCTCACTGCGACCTACTGTGCCTGCTGCTAATGGGTTGCTCGTGGGGGCTCTGACTGCTTTTGCTGCCTCTCCAGTCAGCCCAGACTCCTCTCCAAGGGTCAAGCCCTAGGACCTTGCTTGTCCTCTTCAGCTCGGCAGATCTGTAACTGCTCCAGTTGTATTTGCTTGTGCTTGTTGGCGGTCCTCCTGACCACTGACCCGTCTGCAATCCAGCTACCATTGAGGGACAGCTACTAGGTGACTTCAGGGACTCCTCTGCAGCTCCTGGACTCCGCAGATGGACTTCATCCACCACTGTCGACTCAGATCTTCACCCACAGGAGGGTGGGCATTGCCTTCTGCCCGCCTGGACACTCCTGTGTGGACTGGGCTCTGTCCCCTTCTTTTACAGGTCCTCTTCATCTGGAATCCAACATTGGGTTCCACAGGTCTGGTCCTGTTCTTTTATTGTTCCAATTCCAAGTTCCCATGTTAGCCGATGGGATGACCAGGTAACTTATGTCTGCTCTCCTGGTCGCTGGGGGTCTTCTAGATATTCACCTCTTGGGTTTCTACTCTCCCAGCCCTTGGATAACTACTCCATGTCCTCTGGTGGGGGACCCGTTCTTGCTTTCCACTATTTTAGTTTATGGTTTTGCCCCCCTGTAGGAGGCTGGCCTGGTTTGTAGTGGGTACCTTGGGTACTTACACCAGGTCCAGTTACCCCTTGTTAGTGAATGTAGTAGTGTTCTAGCAGCTTTGGCTGATAGAGGTAGGTATAGCAGAGCAGCTTAGGCTGAATTAGGAGACATGCAAAGCTCATGCAGTACCACCTATAGTTACACAGTACATATACACAAGTAAAGACAAAATACTCAGTTTTACCAAAAATAAAGGTATGTATTTGGGTGACACAGTACCAAAAATATCTTCGAGACAATACTCCTTCTGGAGGTAAGTATTATACACAATATATACACTAGACACCAAAATTAGACGGGTAAATACTCATAGAACAATGCAAACAGTAGGAAATCCTATAGAATGCAATAGGAGAAATCAGGTACTTACTTACTAAGAAAGTGGAATGTGAATCACAAATTCCCCCCTAGACAAGTATAGTGTGTGCAGAATCGCTGGGAGGGTAAGAATACAGTAAAGGTAAGTAAATTACCCCACCCCAGAGCCCAGAAAAGCAGGAGTAAAGTACTGCAAGTTTCCTTAGGACACACTACACCTCATTTTGGGATTTTGCTGCAGCCAACCAAGTCTGCAAAAAGCAACTGCTGGGTTATTGGACCTGAAGACCTGCAAAGGAAGGGGACCAAGTCCAGAAGTCGAAAGAAGTTCCGGGAAGAACAGGAGCCCCTGCCGACCCAGAAGAGGGTGCAAAAGGGTCCCTGGTTAATCGAAGACTGCAGAAATGCACCCTAGGAAGATGCCAGCGGGTTCCTGTGTGATGCAAAAGATGCCCCACGGCGTGAAGATCATTGCAGATGAGATTTTGTGTTGGAAGGCGCCAACAAGCCTTGGCTACAACAAAAGTGTGTTTTGTGTCAAAATGGCGCTGGATGGACCCAGGAGAGGCCTGGGGGCCTCAACTCTGTGTGAGGAGGAAGAGGGACTCTCAGAACTTTAGAGAGTCCTCAGGATGCCAGTCAGCACCCCCAGGAGCTGCAGGATCCCGGGTTCGAAGGAGCTGCAAAACGCGGTTGATGCAGCACAACAAAAGAAGGTCCCATGCCGCCGGAGAACAACTCAGCGATGGCGGATGGAGCAGGATGGAGTGCTGGGGACCTGGGCCAGGCTGTGCACGAAGGATTTTGCAGAGAGTGCACAGAGGCCTCAGGGGGCAAAGAAGACGCAGTAAACAGGGGTACCGTTGCTCTCGGGGAAGGCAAGGTCTTACCTCCTCCAAATTGCATCAGCAGGACCTCAAGACAATCAATGTCGTTGATGTCCACCATCTGTGTCCTTAGGAGCATGCTCGTCCCTGTGAGAGGAGTCCCAGAGTACCGGTCGTCGCCTTGGAAGGTGCCTGCTCGGTGCAGGGGAGTGACTCCGTCACTCCACGGGAGATTTCTTCGGTCCTTCTGGTGCAGGATGAAGACAGGGAGCCCCCAGAGCATGCACACCGTGGAAACTGTTGCAGTTGCTGACTTGGAGCTGAGGTTGCTGAAGAAAAGTGTGTCTTGTAGACACTTTGTTGCAGTTACAGCGTTTCTTGGAGCAGGCTGCGGTTGATTCGAGGTCATAAGAGTCTGAAGTTGTTGCGGAGGATTCCTGAAGGAAACATGCAAGCAGTATCTGAAGAGAACCCACAGGAGAGACCCTAAATAGACCTGAGAGGGGATTGGCTACCTTATTAGGTATGGACCTATCAGGAGGGGTCTCTGACGTCACCTGCTGGCACTGGCCACTCAGAGCCCTCCAGAGTGCCCCCACACCTTGCAAAGCAAGATGGCTGAAGTCTGGGGCACACTGGAGGAGCTCTGGGCACCACCCTTGGGGTGGTGATGGACAGGGGAGAGGTCACTCCACTTTCCTTTGTCCAGTTTCGTGCCAGAGCAGGGGAGAAGGGGCCCCTGAACCGGTGTAGACTGGTTTATGCAAGGAGGACACCATCTGTGCCCTTCAAAGCATTTCCAGAGGCTGGGGGAGGCTACCCCTCCCCAGCCTATCACACCTATTTCCAAAGGAAGAGGGTGTAACACCCTGTTCTCAGAGGAAATGCTTTGTTCTGCCTTCCTGGGACTGGGCTGCCCAGAGCCCACCCAGGAGGGCAGAACCCTGTCTGTGAGGTGGCAGCAGCTGTAGCTGCAGTGCAAGCCTCAGAGAGCTGGTTTGGCAGTACTGGGTGTCCATGGTGGAGCCCCCAGGATGCATGGAATTGGCTCTCCAATACCACATTTGGAATGAGGGGACAATTCCATGATCTTAGACATGTTACATGACCATATTCTGAGTTACCATTGTAAAGCTACCTATAGGTATTGACCTATATGTAATGCACGTATGTAATGGCGTCCCCGCCCTTACAAAGTCCGGGGAAATGGCCCTGAACTATGTGGGGGCACCTTTGCTAGTGCAAGGGTGCCCTCACACATAGTAACTTTGCACCTAACCTTCAGAAAGTGAAGGTTAGACATATAGGTGACTTATAAGTTACTTACGTGCAGTGAAAATGGCTGTGAAATAGTGTGTGCACTATTTCATACAGGCTGCAGTGGCAGTCCTGTGAAAAGGTTTGTCTGAGCTCCCTATGGGTGGCAAAAGAAATGCTGCAGCCCATATGGATCTCCTAGAACCCCGATGCCCTGGGTACCTACGTACCATATACTAGGGACTTATAAGGGGGGTCCTGTATGCCAATTGAAATTGGCAAATGAAGTCACTGGCCTACAGTGACCAATTTAAAAGCAGAGGGAGCATAAGCACTGAGGTTCTGGTTAGCAGAGCCTCAGTGACACAGTTAGGCCCTACACTGGCATACACATTAGGCCATAAATTATGAGCACTGGGGTCCTGACCAGCAGGATCCCAGTGAGACAGGCAAAAACATCCTGACATACATGTGAAAAATGGGGGTAACATGCCAAGGAAGATGGTACTTTCCTACACCCCACTCCCCCATGGGGCCCTTGCTATTTCTTGCTATTTCTAATGTTTTTATGCTAATTCCTAGTATTAACCTGTGCATATTTTGCGTGTACTTACCTGCAGAAAGGAGGGATTACCTATAATATGCTAGTTCACTGTTCCTGTAATAAATACCTTTATATTTGCAACACTGTGTGGTTCCTTTCATGTGTGAAAAGTTACTGTGTGACTACTGTGGTATTGCAAGTGCTTCACACTCCGCTTAGATAAGTATTGGTTGCTCACCACAGCTACCACTAGAGAGCCCTGGCTTCCTAGACACTGAAACACTCACTAATAAGGGTTGCCTGGACCTGGTACAAGGTGCCAACACCATAGGTGTTTAAATGTATCCTACGTGTTATGCTAAAGCTAAAAGAACGTTACCTATCTCTCCTAGAGTGCACTCCACTCGTAGAAAAGAAGTTTCAGTGGCCTTTCTAGGTAATGTACCTAAAGCTGACATATTGAAAGCAACAAGGTCTACACCGATTACATTTACAAAGTGTGCTGGCTCACCAACAAGCCAATGTGGGCCAATCAGTTCTGCGTACATTATTTCAGACAGCTGTTACTCCCCCACAGGTTAGCCACTGCTTATGGAGGAAAACTGCTTTACAATGTACATCCACGCATGCTTCGAATGGACATTTCTACTTACCCAGTAAGCATCTGTTTGTGATATGTAGTGCTATAGATTCACATGAGCCCACACTCCTCCGCGGACACCTGTGCTGGTTACAGATAATTTTAATCATTAACATCTCACTAAACTACATTCTGCTCCACACCCATCTTACAAGAAAACAATCTAACAATGGAGCCGATAACCATGTGCATTACAGGCAAGAGGAGGCATTCCCATACCTTGTGACTGGAAAGACTTTCTTAGAAGAAAAACAACTTGCCCACGTCCAAGTTCAACACTAGATGGCTAAATTATGCTAAGCAGGTGAATCTATAGCACTACATGCCACAAATAGATGCTTACCTGGTAAGTAACATTTTCTTTACTAACAAGAAAACAAAATTACTAGGTGAGTAAGGCAATCCCTTGGGTAATAAAATAAATATACAAGTTATGTTGAATAATACATATTACAATGTGAAGTAAAATCATCATAAAGGAAATAAATGAAAACATAAATCCAGCAAACTTAATTATTGGAAGGAAGATTGAGCAAGATTGAAGGATACAAATATTTGTGCATCTTTATGCAGCATGGGTTTTATAAGGGCTTTGAGACGATCTGAGTCCGATAGCTAACAGAGGAAGATTCTGCAGTTGGTGGTCAGGATGATGACTGCTTTAGGAAGAAGTGGGGGCAGGAGTCAACAGGAGTGGGGGGGCAGCATTAGGGGCAGAAAGGAGTGTAGGGAGGAGTAGAATCTGATAAATGGATTAAATCAAAAATCTGCCTGGAGGTGTCTTTTGAAGAGAAGAAGTTTGAGCTTGTTATTAAAGATAGCTTGCTAGATGGCGTGTAGAGACTATGACTGAGAAAGTTCTTGTAGTTCTGCTGTCTCGCAGTACTTGGGTAACATCGAAATAATATGTGCTTTTTACCGTCACCATGCAGTAATATCACGCTAGTACCATGCAGTTGGGTAAAACCTGATGGACTGGTGTTGGAACCCATTTGAGAGGGTATGGGACAAGCAGCTGTTGGGCCCAACTTGGGGGAGGGAGGGATGCATTATTTTTCTCCTGATATCCCGGGGTCTGAACCCTCACACTGTTAGTTGAGACGCAACAGTCTTGTATTCGTGTGGCTCTCACCCTGAGCCTGATCTTCCCAAGCATCCTAGGAGTATGAGGGGGGAGGGAGGGTGAGGAGGGAGACATACTAATGTAATCAATCACTAGAAAGTAAAACACATTTGCAGTAATTCAAAAACTATATTTTGATCTGCTGCGAAAATGCCCCAGTGCAATCCTTACACTCTTGTTTATGTCTTTAAAGGTTCCATGTCATAGTAGATCTGTATAATCGTCCTGTCTACTGTACCAGTCTCTGTATAATGCATCCAGCTGCCTGATAAGCTTTGGCATGCCCCTCATGTCGTGTCAGCGCCTATGTGTATGCTGTCACGCATTTGTGTCTTTAGGTGTTGTGGTGCCAGTCACACGTCGGAGCACATTCACTGCGCTCTTGTATTAATTTACCCGTGACGGTGCCTACCCTTCCGCTTACGCCTTTCATCACATTTGCGATGTTATGCGTACAACTGGATATTGACTTATTTTTTAAACAAGTACAAAAGACACAAAAAAAATTATGTATACCTGCGCTGATAATTGTGGGACAGTTTATTATCCTCTAGTGCGATTTTAAGTAAAAATATTGCACAGAAAAGGTGAGAGATTTTAAGTATAACAAACCTACAATAGCATCTATACTGAAGCTATCTATACAAAGGCAGCCTTTTAAAAGTAAATGTGAAATATGTGTTTAACAGATCTGCAAGTGATCTCTGTGCGAAATGTGGCCCTTATCATTAAGAGCAATGCTGTATCTTTTATTGGTTGATGGCATGGAGTTGATTCCACGTGGTGTTATTGTTTAGTCCCATTAGTGTGCATGTTTGTTTCTATGCAACTTTTCTATAATCACTCATTCTAAATCGTCTCCGGAGTGTGCGTGATCAATAAAATGGCAAGTCTTATTTTTCGCTATTACAGTGACACCCAATGTTACTATGGTGTTCGCTAATACAGACACAGATTTTGTTTAAAGTCAAGACAATATATTTGAGGCCACACGGACACGGATCCATAGAGTAGTGAGGCTTAATTCTGTGTTTTGTGTGGTGTCAGTGAACCTACATACCGAACAGTGGCAAAGAGCTGATGTCCCTTGGGCGGCAGAAGGCCCAATAGAGGTTTTCTCCCGTTTAGTGTAGTTTCCATGGTCTAGTATGACCCACGATGTCTTTTTTAATTTCTGTTCCACTTGAAAAGGAATATAGACTTATCTAGTGTTAATTCGATAGAAAGTGGATTTTATGCCACTGTTTAACTACTTTTTAGATCTCATTGGACATGTTACAGCTTGTCATGACAGACTAGTTGTCTTACTCATGAAAAGAATCCCTATCATTATTTTTAGCTTTTTCAGTGAGTCTTTACGGATACTGTCAATCAAGTTGTTTGTAAGGGGTTCAACCTCTGTTTCGAAATCTTGAGTTTTAGTTTAATTACGCCCTATTCTTAAACTGTTCACCAGGTAAGTTTTCCCTCAATGTGTGTGGGTGGGCACCTTCAAATTGTAATAGATTGCCTGTCAGTGTTTTTTCTTAAATATTTTAATATTCACAAAGCCTTATTTTGCCTGTTTTGTAAGATCAAGAAAGGGCCATTCTCCATTACTCATCATGTGAGTGAATTTCAGATCCTGGTTAGGAGAATTAAGGTAGTTTACAAATTCAGGTGCCAGATCACAGTGGTTATTTCGAATCACAGAGACCTCATTACTATACCGACACCATGATTGGATATGTCTTTGAAATGAGTTGTTAGCCCAAATTGATTCTACTTCAAATTGATGAAAATAGAGACATGCCAGGGTGAGTTAAAATATGCCGCCCAATGATGTCCTGTGTTAATGAAATATTTTACCTTTATATTCGTTTTTTTAAGTGCTAATTCTGCTATGTGCATGATGAAAGTTCTTGCAGTTTTATGTGTCTAGGTGGAGTTTTTCAATAGACTTTCAATGGCTCTTATGCTCTCTTCTTCTGGAACATTAATGTATAGTTATTGCACATCAAGGCCCAGCATTAGTTCTGTTTCTGGGTCAGGTTGAAGGTATTTCAATACATTTAGTGTTTTGTGTCTTTTATACAGAAGGTTGAATTTGTTTGACTAAAGGGCCTAGACCCGATTCGAAGAAGATGGATAAAGGTCCTAACGCTGAACCTATTCTGGACACCATAGAGTTATAGAGTGATCAGGGGGCGGACATTGTTGCTTATCTGTTATAAGTATTTTGTAAAAATAGTGTATTTCATTTGTGACTCATTGCCACCTCTGCTCCGAATCATTAGTCTTGTGTAGGGTCACTGTTCAACTGTTGGTCATTCAATCTTTAAGATACTAATTTAAGACATTCTGTATTGTATGCTTCTTCCCCTGTGGAACATTAGTTCCCCCTTTATCTTCTGGTTTTAGCTGCTGGGTTTATCACCAATTGTTCATTTAGGTTTAGTGCATTTAGGACCTGTTGCTATTTTTTTTTTTTTTTTTTAAACAGAGTATGATGTCTTATAGCATTGGTCTCTGAATTTCCAGTGTCTTTTATGATGAGTTGCTCAAAGCAGATCACCACCGGAGGTATCGTGGTCAACAAGAAAGAATTTCTCTTTAGACCTGTGGTACTACGGTCTAGTGAGATTCTTGGTGTGTATATAAAGGAAACCTTCACATGTTTTTTTTTTTTTTTTTTCTAATAAAAAAAAAATCTGCAAGTTTGTATCTTAATTTGTATCTCTCCCTTACTGTAGTTGGAACATATGCTGGACCCATAATTAAAACTTGTTCTTGGTCAGATGTCCGTCTATAAGGGGTTAAATTGAGTGTTAAATTGTTGTTATTCTCATCTTTAGTTGATTTCTTTTGTCTTGCTTCTCAAAGACATTCCACTGTTGCCTTTCCAGTACACCTTCTCATCTCCCTTCTTTCAACTCCAAACACCTCAGCGTAAAAAAAAAAAAAGACTATGGTCCAAGTGGAAAGAGACAAGTAGGATGAATGGGACGGCTAGGGGACAGCTAGGGGAGGTGGGCCAATAGTACTTATGTGATGGATGATGTGGCTTGAACCACGGTAGTGGGGTTGTCTCCCTCTGCCTCTTTCTCTTGTATTTCTGGATGAATCTGCACTGGACCACTCATTCAACTAGTTTTCAGAGGACCAGTTTACTCTTTGTTGTAGTTTGGGAGTATGTGTAATATATTTGTGTTAGGTATATGGTACACAGTTTCATGATAAAACTTTTAAATATCTTTTCGAAGTTTTATGGTTTTAATTTGAATCAGAAGCTTGTTGATTTCGGAAATATCTATTAACTTCTAGCTTCCTAAAGTAGTTGATCTGGACTTGTGTTTTTAAAACATTCTCAGTTTTTATTCTAACAAGCATAGCCTAAGAGAATTGCTTTGTTTATAATTAATATCCCTTATGTAACGCCATGCAATGAGTGATTAATCTTTTTAAAATGACTTGTCTTGCAACAAAATCCTTTTAATTATTAACCACCACATGCACAGGGGCTGAATCGGCTCCTAAATATTCTCTTCCTTATTTCCCTGTGTAATAGAGCCTTTACCTGACATTATTTTTAAGGCTTTATTTGAACCCAATCCAATGCATAATATATATATATATATACATATATATATATATATATATATATATATCATATTATAAAAACAGATGCTGAAACAAATGTAGTGATTAGGAATGAGCTAACTGTAAACATAGGCATAGATGCCATTATACATTCATTGAATCCCCTTTGGATTCAATTCTGGCTAATAATAAAAATGAAAAGATGTTCCATTGTGGAGGTTGTACAGCATTAGTTGTATGCCTGAATAGCGAGCTGAAGCAACAGAGAGTTGCCTGCAAGGCGAGTTTATATTAATGAGCAGCTAGCACATACTTACAACAAGCTTTATTCGGTCATCATAACCATCAAATACAATTAATTCGAGATTTAAACTTATACAGAATTTTAAAACATAAAACTAATAAAATACAATCTTGAGCTTCATTACTTCAAAATACTTATAAACCTAATATTAATTCATAAAGGATTATTTAAAAAGCAACTTTGCATATGCCAAGCGGCCATAAGAAACTTGCTAACTGCGAGAATTAAAAAGTTGGAGGTATCACTTTTCAAAATTCTTATAGCTGTACAACACTGGCTCAGTCCCAAATCTCAGCAGATTACACGAATCCATTTTAACCGTGGCAAGGAATATGCAGGACAGAAGAACATAAAATCTTCTACAGTTTCTGGGCTACCATAACAGACTGGACAAAGGTCGGGAATTAAAGTAGATCCCCAGCTTTTCGAAAGGGACAGCAACAGGAGGCTCCCAAAGCGAAAGCGTGCATAAAGGCCCTTCCCCAGTAAATCAGGTATAAGATCTAAATACGGTTCATACTGAGGGTACCACTTACAATCCATAAATAAATTGGTCAACTGACCCTGAGATTTACAACAGCCAGTATGTTCTCAAACTTAAGCTTTGATAAACTGACAACAGCTTACCCTGGAGCCAATATGTTCCTCTCACCTCAGTAGGACCGAAAATGCTGTTTTTGTACTGACAATCAAAACCCATTATGAGAAAATATTGTTATTTGTGGTGTAATGCACGATAAAACTCAGTAGAATGATTTCCCTTTTAGCCGTACGTTCTCTATTTAGTTATATTAAAATAGCTAACGAAATGAATGAGAATGAAAACTTCAAGCATATTGACAGCACTCACAATGAATGTAGAACATATTTTCAAGAAATAATTATTGGAACGTAGAGAAATAAGCAATAGTCATAACTGTATGATCCATTAGACCCTAAAAAAACACGATGGGCTTTCATGAAGCATTTAATGTAGATATTCAGCCATTATTTATGTGCTTCTAGTTTTGTCTGGTCAAGAAACTAATGCATGAGCATAAATTTGTCTGGGATCACAGTAGGTACTTTAGAAGTTTCGGATCAGAAATTCAGTTCAAATCTTCCATACTTGAGATGTTTTAGTTCTCGGTGCATGCTTTAAAACAACTCCCCTATTTACAGTGCTTATTCTATACCTGTTGGGCATATTTCTGTCTCTACCTTATCCCGCCCCGGCCTTCTGAGCTCCTCAAGGCTCATGGCAGCTCTGTTTTTAGGTAGGTTTCAAAGATTGTGTGAGTGACTCCATCTTCTACAGTAGATTTGTTACGTTTTCAACTCATGAATAAAAGGGGGTCTGTTGTAGGAGCGGTTAGGGTTTGTTTTCTGCAATTAGAAGTACCGCTTTGTGGGGGTGGCTGGATAGAAAGTACAGCCATGTTATAGTAAATTATTACTTGAAGTGACTAAGCGTACTCCTGTTCTTAAAGGGATACTGTCCTTTTTTATGTTTTCACTGTGATGCGACGTGTCACACTATGTTAAATGAGGAGTATGGCACACAGTCATCTTGTAAGGGTTTTAATATGGCAAATACCTGCAGGGGATTTCTGTATCGACATACCAAAATGAAGGTCCTTGGATTTCCATATCCCTCTATTATTGTGATAGACAGACTACGTAGTGGGCCTGCTTCTATGCAGGTAGAAATGTAGATTATATCAATTAAGAGTAGTGCCACAAAGGAAGTAGTATAGTGCAGTTAGTCGGGGAAATGCACTCCCGATCAAAGGAGCATTAGACGGTAGGCACTGAGGCACAGTCACGGTAGCTTTGAAGTAAATCGCTCACCCTGTTGTTTTTCAAAGTTTCTGAACCTCAGAAAATTAAAAAAAAATTAAAACGCACTCTGACCTCCTTGCAGATGCAAAGAAAGGTTCACAACGTGGGCCTCAGATGGGCTGCTGCTAGTTTTGAACTCTGAACCTTCACAAAGGGAAGGTCGTTGTAAATAGGCTGGTACATTCCAAGAACACCCAAGCGTGTTGTTGAATCATGGGGATGCTGATACGCTCTTCTGTCTGGTACACCAAATTGCGGTTTGTACTGTTCAAAGTACCTGGACATTTAATTTAGTATTACTTCAGTTTATTTGTGGAGTGTTTAGATTTCCTGGCTAATTTGGTCATTAATGCTTGATCATTATGTGATAGTTGTTGTGATAAAATGGTACAGTCCAGACGAGTTTACATAGATTTCTCCTCTTGTTAAAGTTGTAAACAAATAAAATACCCATGACCTTTGGAGCAGGACAGGGGCTGCTCTGTAAGCTGCATTACTTATCCATGGTTCCTTTAAATACTTTTCCCCTCCAGTTCCAGGTACGTTAACCTTCTCCTCCGCATTCCTTATAGGCTTTATCAGCACCTCTTTTATACTGCGACATTTTATGGGAATTTTTTATGTGAATGTTCGCTTTATCATTGATTACAGTCTATACCAGTTCATAGTGATCCTCATATGTGTAGGAAAAAGCCATTTACTTTCCTCTAATAGCAAAAGAATTACATTTCCCTGAAGGTCTGTGGTAGTGTGGGGTTAAAGAGATTAGTTGACTGTTGATGTCTTGATGACTCTTTCAAAGTATGTGCATTTCCTGTGTCTGTGCTGCTTGTTAGCTGTACACCTATTTTATTTTCAGTTGTGCGCTGTAGTTGTAGAATTCCTGCCCTGGAGTTGTAGTAAGGCTGTCAAAATTACGATGTTTGTTACTTTTAAGTTTTTATTGTGTGAAAGCAATTCACATCCTAATTACAGCTTCCAAATGCAAGTGAGCAACAGCAAAATGACAACCTCACGAACAGCATATGCCATTGTTAACTGTATAGCTTTACAGGCGGCCTCTACTACGGCTTTGTCGCAGCCTTACACACACAGGTGTTAGCACAGCTGACCTTACAGTTTTATGCCAGATTAAAAGACCACCTGCACCACAGCTGTCATATCAGTCATATTATAATCATTGTGGTTTTGTTGCAGTTTTATGTAGCATGAACTTCCATAGATGCCACTTTTTCCGTTTGCTTATGTGTGACATTTGCAGGTTTTAGTGCATTCATGAGTGACATCACACTGCTTTTTGCGTGACACTTTGAGTGACACTTTATGGTGAGTTCAGGAAAGCAGTTTTCATGTACTGAGATAAACATCAGAAAAGGCCCAATTTGAGTAAAATGTTACAAAGTCGAAACTGTCTGCTGTGCTCCTGAAGTTTTAAGGTCACTTACTGTCTTTGTCCTTACTGGGCATGGGCCACCTGGCACCTTTGTTACCGAAAGGTTTTTCCACTGTGTAATTCTGGGCCCTGTGCTGACCAAGGATTTTACACCAGGATTGATGATCAGTGACAACCTGTTCAAAATAAACATACTCAGCGGCAGTCAGTGACTCCCTGCTTTGGAAGTCCTCCACCTTTGCAGAAGTGAACCATTCCCCTTAAACTTTCAGTGAGTTTTTGAATGGCAAGGCCATTGAGTGCCTCATCCTTCCAGAAGTGAGACAAGGAAGTGAAAGCTGTTGTGTAGCCATTTTAGTTATAGCTCCATACATGTTATTTTAGCAAACTAGGCCTGCCGCTGTGCACTTTAACCTAGACATATTTTATTCAACTTTGTTTATTATTTTAACAATAGCCACATTTGCGGTCTTGTTTTATTTTCTCTATCCAGCTGTTCTTTGCCTGGGCCAGCACTGCGTTCTTAAACAAGACGTTTCTTTCACGCTGCGCTTTTCTCAAGGCTTCAGTAAGATAGGTTGCTGGCAAACATGGTAATGCTTTGTCTATAGTGTTCATAGAAACATACACACTCTTACGTAAGGATCCTTTCTTGGAACATTAGCTGTTTTATTATAAAAACACACCTTTGACCCATGTACATTAGAGGGAGATTCCAGCCAGATGACCACGACTGTATGCTTATTGCTGAATGCTTCGCTTCAGCTGCCTATTTAGACTACAGGCCTCTTGCTCGGGTATGAGGGATGATGTCTTCCCAGAGGAACCTGAAGGGCAGAACTAGAGCTTAACATGCTGTGCTCTTACATAGCCTAGGTAGGAATTATTTTAATAATTCTAGTGACAATATGGTAGCGTTATTGTTATGCTTTACCCTCCTTGTCACAATTTTAATCCTGTCATGCTTCATTGTCCTAGTTATTGCAGTACATGCTTTATTGGCTAAGATGCAGTTGCTTCAATAAAACCTTATTGAATTTTATTCTGCCTCTGATTGTCTTTGTATATGTGAGACTAATGTAACTGAGAGAAATGGATGCGATCTGAGTGACCACGATTTCCCTGAGGAGTCAATTGTGTCATGCGCTCGGCTGCCCAATCATCCCTGCTCTTGGATGGAGATGAGGCACTGCCAGTTAGCGGGAGAAAAACCCGTATTAGGCCGACAAGTGTCACCTGTAGTGGGTTTAGACTCAGTCCCCACAGTGCAAGTGATTCTGCTGCCCAAATCCAGTAGTCTCAATAGGATAATCAGAGCCTGTGCGACAGGGCCTTTTTTTGTCTCTGACTGTGAGCAGGCCTACCACCTAGTTTTGAGTTGTCTGTTAATGGGAAATCCTCAGATTTGAGTACAAAGTATTAAAATTAGAAGTATCCCTTGGTAGCATTTCCGTTGCAATAGTATCCCTGCGGTGAAGAAAATTAACTAGTGGCTCCTCCACAAGACTCCTAAAGGTCAGGTCCCATGACCCTTACACTGCCAACATGTTTCTGCCCCATACTGGTAGCACAAATGGGGTACGAGTGGACCGCAGTAGGTAGGACGGTAAGGACCCTTGACTGAAGTTTGATGACAGGACCATACTCACTTTGCTTCCTGTGGGGCTTTGATAATACCCACTACCTGGGTACCACTAAACTGGCAAGTATTACTGCCTTTACATGCTTAAATAAAATTTTTGTGTGCAAGCAGTGTGCATACGGACCCTCCCTGATGAATGCCCTGGACTTTATATGGCTCCCACCCACCATCGTCACATTGACAAACTCTCACCTGCCACCTCCTCCCCCCCTCAAACTATCTTCTCACGTCAAGTTCTCCCACTTGTGTATTCCTTATTATCCCTTTGCCTCTTCCTCTCTCAATTTTCCTTCTTTTGAGGTCGAAGCCTACCAGACCCAACAGCTCTCTGGTTTTGCTTACAACTTCTTGTGGACATTCTGAAAGCTTCCCAGAGAATACATTTCACCCATTGCTTACTATTGGCATTGCAGTTTGTAACTCACATTTGCTTGCTATTTGCTATTTGTTTTTTTATTTTATTTTTAGGCTGGCCAGCTTTAGTTCGTCCCTCCTTTGAGCATTCTTCATTTTACTGTATCCTTTTGAGTACTCGCTTTCTGTAAACAGGCCTTTTTTTATTGTTGTTCTTATCTTGTCACATTCGACTTGCATTCAGAGACAGAGGTCAGATATCATGCTCTGTCTTCCAAGGGTGCTTGGTGTTTACTTTTCCTTTGCTGACTTCAAAGTGAGAAAATGTGTGTGAAAATCACTCTTGCTAAGTACCCATATGAGACGAAAGGCTGTAGGATGTTATTTTCCTAGCACACCACAAAATGCACTGTGCTGGTATTTCAGGTTATCATCAGAATTAGGAAATTAGAAATAAAGAACATTTTTTTTTTGTAAATCTGAAGCGTTGTGGAACAGATATTTAAATATGATCAAAGCACATCAATACATTACAAGATGTAATTTTACCACATTATCATTTGTGTGCAGTAAAAATGCATGTCTGTGCATTGTAGTGGTCATTCCAGTTGGAAATGCGTTATCTTTAATTGCACTGCGCTACCACACCATGCATATTCCACCCTAACACCACTCCACTCTACTACACTATACATTACACCTCTCCACTATACAACACTCTACTCCATTCTGTGCAGTTCCACTCTACCAAACCACTGCATTCTATGACACTACACAACTTTTGACTTCACTCTACACCCCTTCATTCTAAGACACTCTACAACGTCATGCAACTCTACACCACTCCATACCCCTGTGCTCCACTACACTACACGCTGAAGACCCCTAACCAGGGGTAGTCCTCCTGTTGTCCTCGTCCTCCTGATGTCGCCCCCTACAGGATACACCTCCTCTCCCTTTTCCCCCTTCCTCAAACCCCATGGGCCCAACTCCTTCTCCATTTCTCCCCCTAATCACCTCTCCCCCTCTGCGCTGAAAAACTTCAAACGCAAACTTTCCAGGCAACATCCGGAGCTTCTTCTTGTGGACACCTATTTCACTGCTCATAATGGCCCGAAAAAGACTGATCTCATCTTCTTCACTAGACGCCTGACTAAATGGAACACCCTCCTCACTACTCACCTCCACCCCTTTAAGACTACTAATATCCCTTACAGTTGCAAACTCTCTATCTCCAGTTCTCCGGCTTTCCAGGGAAATGTCATCATTTCCATCTTCAGAAATGGAACCATCCTGATTCAAGCTAATGTCTCCAACCTCTGTGCCTTTGAATCCTTATTCCCTGCCCTTAAGTCCACACTCCCTCCCCCCCAATCCACCCCCAGCCCAGTGACACCCCTCCCCACCCCCATTATTCTCCCTACCATCACCCCCTGCCCCCCCCGGCTCCCAGTGCCGACAACCCCATCCTGTCTGTCCCATCCATCCCCATTTTCCCCTCTCACCTTAATCATGCCTCTTACTCCCGCAACCTCAATACCCCCAGTCACTATGCCCTCTCTGTCTCCTCCTCCTCTACTCCCCTGATCCTCCCCCACATCACCCCTCCTCTCCCCGAACCCCCCTTCGACTCCCCCCCCTCCATCGCCCCTCATTCCCCCCCTCTCCCCCAGATCTCCTGTAGACCCAACTTGTTGACCTGTAGTGACTTTCTTACCAAGCCTGCCCCCCCTTTCTCCCCTAACCCGTACTCTGACTCTAACCCCTCCCACCTCTCGACAGCCTCCCTTAACCTTCTGCCCAATGATCCTATAGCCCATCGCAATCGATCCCCCCAGCCCCTTCCTAAGAAGAATTTTTCCTCCCACTCCTTCACCCCTAATTTCTCTCCCTCCACTAATATTAATTCACGGCTCTCCAACCTTGAATCCCAACTAAAACTCATCATTCAAGGCATTAACAAACTAGCGAGAAGCCTCGTCTCACTGTCTCCCCCAGTGCCGACCCAGACACTCACGCTTCTGTCGGCCAACAACTCTTCCCAGAGCATCCACTGGCCCTCTATACCCCTTCCTCGTAACACCCTGAGACCTAGAAGAACCAGCCCTCCTCTATCCCATAAGGAAGCCACTATCCTTGCTCTCTCCTATAATCCCCCCTCCCCACCCCTCCTCTAACATACCAGTCATCATCGGTTTCAGGAGACAACGTATACAACCTCCCTCTCCCAGACCCCCTGCCCAACTTGTTAATATCCCCCCTCTCCCTTCCAATCCTGAGCCTAAGATCCATCCTCGCACCAACTGCATGCTCATAAACTGTAGATCAGCAGTCAAACACGCTACGGATCTCGCTGACGCTATCCTCAGTCATAACATTGACATTGCCTTCATCACAGAGACCTGGCTAACCGAACTCTCTCAACCAATCTTGGACACCCTGGTCCCTCCCGGCTACTCTATCTACAACAAAGAGAGAAAGAATCGACGGGGGGGAGGTATTGCCATCATCCACAAAAATACCATAGAAATTGATTTCAAAGAAGCTCTCATTTTCAATTCCTGTGAACACTTGAACGCCTCCTTGAAGACCAGCGCCAACTCTAAGGTGTCCTTTCACCTTCTCTACCACCCCCCGGGTAATACCCAACCTTTTGCGGATCACCTAGCTGACCTAATAACTCACTGCTCCCTTTCTGACCCCAACTTCATCATCTTGGGCGATCTCAACCTTCGCTGGAATGATGAGAACAATGCACTCATTCAATCCCTTCATGACCTCCTTCACAGCAACAACCTTTCTCAACACTGCAAGGGCCAAACCCACAGCAAAGGTGCTATACTAGATGTGATCATAGCACATAAAGAGTCCCTCAAGGTCGTTGACATCCTTCCTGTCGACCGGTCAGATCATCATATCATCCTTTTCCATCTCAACTTTATCCCCCAATCCACTCCCCATCCCCAAAAATCCTTTAGTTGGAAAAGAAATGTCAGCCAAATCCCCTTATCTACCTTTGAAGAAAAAATCACCTCTCTTCTCCCCCCCCCCCCCCCCCACCCCCTCGACCATCCTCTCCACGACAGACTTAACCACCCACTACAACTCAACTATAACTACCATATTGGATCAGCTTGCCCCTTTAAAACTGAAAAAACTGCGAAACATCCCATCTAGAGCTTGGTTCAACAACGACCTCAACTCTGAGAGAAGACAACTGAGAGCCATGGAAAGACTTTGGAGATCTGCCCCCTCCTCCACCCACTTAGATCAGCTCAGAAGTGCACGGAGAAGGTACAAAAAACACATATATAATGAAAAAAGATCCTTCTTCCAGAATACCCTTGACCGAGCCAAAAACCGCCCGAAAGAGCTCTTTAACATCATTAAACAACAAACGACCAAACCCACTCCCAACCCCTTACCTGCCACTGAGGCCACCTGCGTTAACTTTGCCAACTTCTTCAACGATAAAATCACTGAGATTGAACGTTCTTTAGCAAGGGACTCTCCCCTCAACATTGTGCCCCCCCCTCCCATCCACTGTCAATCTTACCCCCACTCTATACCTCTCCGACAACTCTTCCCCCCTAACCAAAATCACTCTCCCCACCCAGATGCTTCGGCCGGCCCCTGCCAACTGGAGTTCTTTCCAACCCCTCCTGGTATCGGACATCTCCAAACTCATGTCCTCCTCCAAAACCTCCTCCCACCTAGTTGACCCCCTCCCTTCCTCCTTGGCAAAAAAAACTCCACCAGTCCCTCTCCCCTACTTGGACAATGATCATCAATAGCTCCCTTCAGACTGGCGTGTTCCCTGACTGCCTAAAACTAGGCCAAATCACGCCAATTTTTAAGAAACCAGGAGCAGACCCGAACAACCTCCACAACTTCAGACCTGTCTCCAACCTTCCCTTCCTGGCCAAAATTCTCGAAAAATGTGCTCTCCAACAATTAACCCAACATATTGACTCCAACAGCCTCCTAAACCCTCTTCAATCTGGATTCAGGAAAGGCTGCAGCACTGAATCCGCCATCCTCAACATTGTAGATGACCTCCTCATCTCTCTTGACTCTGACAGACCCTGCCTACTCATTCTCCTTGACCTTACAGCAGCCTTTGACACTGTCGACCATAAACTCCTTCTCGACTCCCTCCAAAAGAGATTAGGCATTGAAGGCACTGTCCTCCGCTGGTTTTCCTCCTTCCTACAAAACCGTACACAACTAGTAAAACTTCTAAACTCGACCTCGCCCACCTCCCCCATCACCAGAGGAGTCCCCCAGGGTTCTGTCCTCTCTCCAACCCTCTTCAACATCTACATGGACCCTCTTACCACTATCCTCACCCGAGCTCATATCCCCTTCCACCTCTATGCTGATGACATGCAACTCTATATTGAACTATCTTCCTTAGATGACATCCACCACCTGAACAATACCCTTAAAGAAGCCCTTTGCTGGCTCTCACATAACCACCTCAAACTCAATCATGACAAGACGGAAATACTCCTCCTCTCGAAATCTAACCAGCTTCCTCAACTGCAAGAATGGCTAAAATCTATTGACGCCCTCAAATGTACTCTCTCCCCATCTACCACGGTCAAATCCCTGGGAATCTCTCTGGACTTCAACCTGACCTTGCAGGACCATATTAAGTCAAACGCTAATAATGCCTTCCGCAGCCTTAAACTTCTTCACAAAATCAAATCCTTCATACCCCACGATGACCTCAAACAGGCCACTCAAGCACTGGCACTCTCGAGACTAGACTATGGGATCTCTATCCTCACTGGCACGGCCAAATCCCGACTCGCCCCTATGAGATCCACTCTTCATGCAGCAGCTAGACTAGTGTCAGGAACTAATAAATTTGACCACATCTCCCCAGCCCTGAAGAACCTGAAATGGCTCTCGATTGAGGCCCGCTGCCTGTTCCGCACTGCCTGCCTGACACACAAAGCCCTTCACACTGGGAAACCTGAATACCTCGCTAACAAGCTAGTCAAACTAGATCTCTGAGAAGCACAAGCTCTCTCCTCCTCCTCCTTCCGAAACCCAACAAGCAAAAAACTCGATCATGCTCCTTCTCTAACAACGCTCCGAGAATATGGAACTCCTTACCCATCCACATCAGATCTAACACCTCCCACCTGACCTTTAAGAAACTACTGAAAGAATTCCTCCTAAACCACCCCTCTCATTAATAAGGGTCTCTCCCTCTCCACCCCACCTTCCCCGAACTGCCACCCTTCTATTCTTGACAACCCACTTGCACCACCATTGTACAAAATGACTCTTGACTTGTGTGTCTCTTATGTTTATTCTTATGTTTATTTCCTGTTCTGCTGTAAAGCGCTCTGTTACCCTCTCGGTCTTGCTAGCGCTATAGAAAACTCTTATAAATAAAAAATAAAAAAAAATACTTACCCTACTCGACCCCAGTCCACCCCACTCCACTCCAGTCTAAGCTACTCCCCTCTACCCCAACCCAGTCTACCCCACTCTGCTCCAATATACCTCAATCAAACTCTAATCTATTCCTCTCACTTCACTACAATCTACTACCAGCTACTCCTCTCCAATGTATCTCCCTGTCTGGTGGCTATCTGGGTCTAGTGCCTTAGTGGACTAATGCGTGCACTATAGGAACTGTGTTTGACCTCATAGTCACAGGTTCAAATCCCGGCGGGTCCACTCAGCCTTTCATCTAAGTTCTGAGGTCGATATAATGAGTACCATTGAGTTGGGTAACAGTAAACATCTGTTATTCAGTGCCAAGATGCCTACTGGTTACGTGCGCTTTACAAATACACGTTATGTTATATTATGTACCCATTTGACTCCACTCCAATCTACTTTAATCTATCACACTCTGCTCCAGTCTACTCCACTGAAATCTCCTCCATTCCACTCACCCTAATCTATTTCAGTGTACCCCACACAACTCTACCCCACTCCAGTCTACCCCATTTCCCCCTAATCTACCACACCCCACTCCAGTTTACCCTACATAACCCCAGTCTACCTCAGTCCACCCTGAACTACTGCAGTGCAATCTAAAGGGTGTGAAATTCCTATAGCCTGACACCCAGAACATGTTGTTTAAGGTCAAGGACAACAAGATTTCATGTTTACTTTCTTCTTAGGACAAGTAGGCCATACCCTCGTGCAGCAAAAACCCTTTGGCTGCCAGTTTACAGTACCACAATAAGGAGCACGGAAGGAAATTGTCTGCAATTGAGGTAATATTTGTGTCCATGTTTAAGCTGTTTGAACTTGTATATATGGTTCATTAATAAAAAATGATTTATTATCAGTATGGGAGCTGTAAATAAATGCTGTAAGTTAGGACTGCACTATTGACTGTGGCTCCAGTAAAAAACAAACAAAAAAAAAGTGTATACAAGTTTTCAAAGTTTAACAATAAGATGCTATGTATAAATTTCCCAGAATGCTGTCTGATTATATGCAAATATTTGCAGAAGCTTGGAAGGGAAGATTGATGATTCTTTGCTTTCAAAATAAAATGTTCACAAAAATGCAACTAGGAAAACAATGTTTGGCTAAACGACTGAAATTATAGGTACCATTTCTTTGAAGCATCATTTAGTCAAATGTATTGATGCATGCTAGTATTTCCCCAAAATACTCAATGCAATCAGTGTACCCAATTTCACATAGATTATGGGAAACATGGAAATCAACAAGCATTGGCTAAGCTAATCTGTCTGACATTGGTGGTCTGTTTTTTGGTTTTGTCAATGCTTGTCTTGTTTTGACATTGCTTTTGCAAAAACATTATTGTTATGTGAGCTGCCCAACCCTCACCACTGTAACAAATATTGGCAAAAAGCAAAAGTATTTTTTGGTCTCAAAAACACACTTTAACACAGTAGTTCCTGGCACTGAACATAATTACTTTGTGTGCCAATATGCTCCTTTTGAATGAGCTGATTACTATCACATTGAAACCAGTCAATAGAAGGCTAGAGAGAGAGAGACAGAATTGTATTAAAAACAAAATGTCTTGGTTAATGCCAGGAATAATTAGGGGTTGCAATCTTAGTCACAAAAGTGCACCCATGGTATTTCTTTGCATTAGTGCAAATTAACGTATTTCATGAACTCACATGAGTTTACAGAAGTAGACCAGAAAATTGTACTACTAGAAAGTATTTGTGGACTGTATTTTAGCACAAGCAAATATGCATGTGTAATTTTACTCATGTGAAAATCAATTGAGTGTTTACAAGTTCACTTTCTCCCCAACCACCGCCCCCCACCCCATCCAGCCTTGGAAGAAGCTTTACTTCTGCACTTGTCAGGCACAAATTTCCAAACATGCAAGTTAGTAGGTTTGCACAGACTCAAAAGAGCCTTCCAACCTTTGAAATACTGCTTACTGCTACCTCCAGCCCCAGGATGTAGATCTGAAGAAAGGTGGCAAAATAATGAAATTGCTAGTATTAAAGCCCTTGTATAGTATTTACCCTGGCATAATCTGAAATGCTGTTGTCAGAGCTCTTACATAATGAGATTGCTGCTATAATTTGTCCCAGCGCTACACAGAACCAAAAGGACAAGTAGATTCTTTTTACAGGTTTACAGGACGAGAAGATTTATGAAGCAACTTGTCCCATGGACAAGTAGATACTTTATTAAACTCCACACCTCTGAATCTACCCCACTCCAATGAGCCCCACACCCCACTCCCCTATACCAGATTCCAATCTATCCCGCTCCAATCTATCCCACTCTAGCCACTCCAATCTACCCCACTTCACTCCAGTTTATCTCGCTCCTCTCTAGCATAATGTACCCCACTCTGTCCCACTCCAATTTACCCCAAACTCCCCCCAGTTCACGCTACTCCATTCTATCCCAGTTCACTCTACCCCAGTCTACCCCACCTGACTCCACATCACTAACTTTTAGTCATGCTTAACAGCAGCCAAAGTGGTGTTCAACATAGCTAAAATACATAGCCAAAGGCAATAGCTCTCTCATAGGATAGACCTATTGGCTTTGCCAATACTTGTTCAGTTTTTATTTCCTTCCTCTTTTATTCTCTCCCTCCTGTTATCCATTAATTTCTGTTCCTATTACCACACTTGTCTCCCTTTCCATCTGCTTGTCTTCCTACTTCTTTTGCCTCCTCTCCCCACTCCTTGTCTTTTAGTTTCCTTCCTGTAATATGATCTTTTTTGTAACTTTAATGTTTGGTTGCAGCTTTGGTCTCTCCCTCTCTTCAATATATCAGTTTATTCTGCACAACATCCACTTCCCACCTTCCTCTTCTTACGAGCCTCATCCTCTTAACTTCTCTGCCTCCTGGGTTTGTTTGTCCCTTTCCCCTTCGTCTCAAGAAAGACTATTTCTCTCATCTGTTTTCTTCTTACAAGTTTCTTTTTCTATAACATCTCCTTGTAAGCATCCTTTCTCCTAACGCAAAGACAGCAGCACTACTGGACACCTTTTGACAGTAGCTTTCACAGATTTTTCTTTTTCAATTACATAAACAAAATATGTTAATGTTCTTGATGGATGCAGAAGTGGCCACCAATGAGCAGTTTAAGACAGTGACACTCATGAAGACCAAGAATATAACTCCAGTGGGTAGGAGTGTTGCTGGAGATTACGATTATTTGGAGAAAAAGTTAAGTGGTTCAGATGCTTCTTTCAGTAGATGGAAGAATATGTCTCAAAACACGTGCTGATCATTATTGTGGCCCCAGAATGTCACCATTTCCTAGCTCTGCCGTGCTCACTTTGCTTCCGGTGACATGGCATAGGGGACAGGGCTAGGTCTAACTTTTTAGGTTGAATCAAGTCTGCTTGACGGCATAGCTATCTTGTTGCACAAGACCTATTGCCACCTTACCATATCTTACAATGGCCATTACTTACTATTGGTTGGCATTATTGTCACTCATTTGCTTGATTATTCAATGGCTTGTCTTGCCCAGTTTCTGTCTCTCCCCTGGAGTAGAGCTTTATTGGTGTCGTTTCACTGCTCACTTTTATGGCAGTATCTTTTGTTAACTTATGCACCCCACAAGAGTGCATGTGTGTTCCAGCTGTCTCTCATGGGTTCTCCCTCCCCCCCTCACCCCATCTGCACTCAGGTTCCTTTCACTCTTGCCCCTGTGGTGCTTTCTCCCTCCTCCATGTGCAGGGTAATTTTGCTCTCACTTCCTGCTGGGAGGCTTCTCTAGCCCTGCTAATCTCATCAATTTCCTGCAGATCAAAATTAAGTAGTAAATAAGCCTTTCCCATCCTCATTCCCCTGCAGCACGAATGAAAGCAAAACTGCCCATTTTTAGGTTGAGCGTAAGCGTTCGACCTAGTGTATGCTTTTAGTATACTTATGGCTTGAAGCAATTTAATTTGTTGGTTACAGTGTCCTTTAAAAATTATTGCTTGCTAGTGGTCAGTTCTGCCTTTCTCCCTCCTTTTTCTGTTTCAGAGCAGTGGCCAACTACTGTATTATTCCACATTGGTTTGTTGCTTTGACGGAATACTTTGGCATTTTTTTATTCTCTTTTCACTGTGGGTGTTTTAGGCTGGTAGCTGCCTGTGTTTTTATTGCAGCATTCAGTTCCTCCCACCGCCTCCCATGTCGCTGACATTTGTTTTGGCTTTATTCCAGTGCTGTCCTCGCCTCTGGCTCCTATATAAGCTTATTTTTACAAAAGAAACACCTGTCCATTTAGCTTACTGTTCTTGATAGCCATAATATGCCTTTTCTGGTATAATGTAGCTAATCCTAGAAGCAATGAGGTGAAACTTGATTAGCCTCGCATCTGGAGTCTCTCCTCCAGGGCCCCTCCCTGCCAGAACTCAGGACATCGCACACAGGGCATTGCTTATCTCCTTTATTGGTGTCGTAGATCTTCTCAGTCTGCTCTACTATTGTAAACTTCATTAGAGCTTTGTTGAAAAGCGAGGCAAGAATGCTTGCAAGACTTTATTCTGTTAAAATTAAAAGAAAATACTTTTTCAGTCTTATTTTCCATTGTCTCTCCTCGAGGCCTTAAGATTTCTGATGTCAGTAGCAGCCAGTGACCACCAAAACATGGCAGGAAAAGACAAAATCATGAGACAGGGTTGACTAATTTATGTGGCAAGAAAAGTCCTCTTATGATTTTACAATGTCAATAGCGCTAACTCAAGAAATGCTAGACCTGTTGCATTGCACATGCTTGTTGTATGTATTATGTACAGTTTCAGCACTCCCCATACTTGCTGCAATTTACCAACATTTATTTTTACGTGCTCTTCCACCTACCACTACATCGTTTCTTCCCAGTCCATCTTTGTTGCATTCTGTAAATCCACCTTCAACGGCCTAGGTTAAAAACCATGGGTATTTATTTTTTTTATCCTCTGAGTTGCTTCCCTTTTTACATTCCTGTGTTGCATCCTCCTCCACCCATCCCACTTGTATTATTTTTTTCTATATCTGTTATTTAACCCTTACATCCCCACTCCCGTTTTCAAGGACGTAGGTTATAAAATGGAGTGAGCAATGTGTTTTATGAAAAACATAACTTTACAACTAGGATTTAGGACTTTTAAACCAATTTTCCAAATGTCAGTAACTTTACGTTACACCACATGCGTTTGAACCCCGAGTGGCCTCTGTCGCTTGGACCTGCTAAATGTTCATGCTGTTAGCTCTGGGGTGTTGTATTATTATTATTGCATTGTTTATCTTGTCCTCTGTGGCTGACATATGTGCTTTGTGCACATATTGAGACCTCCAGTGTTTTAGAGGTGTACAGCTTCTCTTTTCACCTTCTCTTTTCACCTTCTCTGTGGCATTTTACATGGTGGCAGACAATGTGAGTTGGAAACACCTGCAGAGAGCATTTACTACTTGCATTGTGTGCAAGGCTGAGCATAGTTGTGATCTATTGGGGCTTTGCAACTGCCCCATGACATCAGTTGCAACCATTGAAGCCTCAGTTTGTGTTTATTTGGTGGTGGGGTGTTAGAGTGGCTTTTAGGAAGTGACCTGCCAAAGGCCCCGCTCTTACCTCGATACCTACACCCCCTCAAAAGTACTTTCAGGGCTCTGGAGGTAGTATGCTTAGGGCCACGTCTGCATCTTAAAGCCACGCCTCCTTTTTCCCATTTTCACGTTGCTGCTATCAAGTGAGCCTTTCCACATCCGCCGCTTGCACACACCGAGGGCTCTGGGGTACCACAGAAGTAGGTCTTCTGGCTTCTGTGGACTGTCGGTGCAGCTGCTGTCTTCATCTGTTGTTTAAAACAAAAATCGGCGTTTAGTTACAAGACGGCCATTTGTGTCTTTTTTTTGCGCTGTCATAGTGGAGATGGGTTTTGATGGCCCCTTCTGTATAATGTATGGGTTTTAGTGGGACCCTTCCTGCCTATTACCACTAACATTTCTACGGTCTATTCCCATTAATACACCCATATTGCAGCCTGCTTACCTAGAACTACTGACATAGTTACAAAGTTAACCCCGATTTCGAGGCTTCACACTGCAAGGACAGGTGCACCACACGTTTTCTCTGGAACACAGTTTGAAAGTGGGCCAGACGCTAAAGTCACTGTACTTGAGACATAAAATTACATGCTAGAATTGAATTTCCGTTGCTGCCTGCCAATTAACAGTACATATTCTGGCTTTGTTTTCTACTCATTTAAATAAGCGTGTTGCTAACAAGGAACAAAGAATCATGAAACACGCTTTGCCTTAAACGCGTTAAAATTAGTTCTTGAAGTGCATGAGGAGAAAATTTCAATTGGTGGAGGTCTTCTAGTAATTCTAATGGGTTGCAATACAGCTTTCACCTCTGTTTACGTTGTATTGGAAACAGAAAGCAGCAGTGGGAAGCCTTATGCTGTTTAACGGGCAACATTTATGCTGCTAGAGAGTATTCATACATTTCGAATAAGTCACCAAAAGTGGAATATGAGAAGGTTTTTTTTAGATTCTCTCATTGTAAAGTTGGCATTTAGTTTATCTGGATTACTGTACACGTTCAAAGACCAGTGACCACCTGCCACGAAAAAAAAAACCATGTCGCTCACACATAAACTGATGGAATTTAATGTTTCTTACTTTAAGAATTCCCATATCTCCACTTTATCCACACAGCTACAGGTGGCTGGGTAGCCGGTGGTAGGAAACATCATGTCACCTGTGTTGATTTCATGTACTTTGTCATCCATGTAATGTTAACCTAAACTAGCTGAGGTTTTTGAGACCAAGAACGTGCGAGGATGCATCTAGCCATTAGGGCAGAAATTGTTGATATTGCATGGGGGCATAATGTTACACATTTCAGTACAATAATACGTGTGGTGGGAGGAAGAGGTGGGCAGCTGCCATACTTTACAGCTCTTATGGTAAAACATGCCTAGTAAACCATGCAGAATCCCCACAGTGTGTGTCGTGGACAGTGCAGGGTGGAATACCTGTTATGAAATATACTTCAAGAAATACAGTGAGTGTGGTGAAATGTTCCTAGTTGTATTGTGAGGTTCCCTAGATGTTTGTAGATTTATCAATCTATTTATCTGTCTGTCTACCGATCTCTGTCTGTACATGTAATTTGTTCACTGTTTAGCTATGTGACATCTGCCTCCTATATGTCGTATCTAATCCATTGGTACAAAACCTCACCTTTCCAAACCTAAATAGCTGATGTGTCCAGCAAAATTCACAATTACTGCAATTCAGTTTGTTGTAAGCACTTTGGTTGACTTACACAGCAGACGTGGTGACTTTTCACTAAATTACCCCCATTAATTGGGCTTTTTAGGAAGCTACATCTGGCCTCATGAAAAAAATCGCTTTTAAGGTGAGACAGGTTTTAGCTTTCTGTTGTGCAAAGACCTATTCTGTACAATACTACTACTTAGAGACGGTGTTAGCTTCGCCCACTGCCCATGGTTGATTTGCTTTCTTGTCAAGCTCATTTGCTTCCTTCTTATTCAGTAGGATTCCTTCCTTTACTTGTGTTTATTCATTCCCTGGAGCACAGTTTTTTTTTACTACCCTAATGACTGAATGACTTGTATCCTTCCACTCTTCAAATTCAGGTATCCTAATTATACAGTAAACACGTTTTCCTGGCTCAGGCCAATTTCCATAGCAAACAGTCACTCCTCCTCGACTTAGGCCCAGCTCATTCATAGCAAGCACACTGGATAATGAGTTCAGTTAGCGAAATCACTGCTTTCAGAGCAACAGATTTTCATCATCGATCATGGACAAGGGCTACCTAACTATGCGTTCTTAGCATTTTAGTGCAGTGACTCAGACACCAGACATAATATGTGTTACTCTAACCCAGGGGTATCCAACCTTTTCTGCAGTGAGAGCTACTTCTGACCAGTGAAAATCGTGAGCTACTAAAGGCCAAGCAACTCTCGCATTTGTCTGAGAGCGCCCCACACCCAGCTTCATTGACTTTAAGCCAAATTTCTGTGTGGGTAGAACAAAATACTTAAGAGTTCCCTAGGAACACTAATAGGAATGCCTTTGGATTTGTTTTGTCACCACGCTTCAGGACCTTTCAATTAATAGCCGTCACTGAAATATTCATTATATTGCAGATCAATTACCTAACATAAAAGAAAATCATTCTTACCTTCAATGTGGAACAGCATGATGTCCTCTAATACTCTGTAATCCTGGGAGGGCAGTTCTGAAGAAGTCATTATTTGTGTAGGCAGATGTAAATCACAGTGGCAGTGAAGGTCAAAATCAAAGGCCCTTGCCTGCACTGGGCCGCTTTCACCGACTTAACAAGCACAGATATAATTCACAGTGTAGTCCGTGAATGCGGCCCAGTGCAGTGCTTATTTTGAGCTGTGGGGGGCAACAGCACTTATTTTTTAGGGCCAGCCTGTACTTTTCTGCATCAGGCAATTACTGCGAGCAAAATACACATATTGGAAAGCTGGAAGAAAGCAAGACTGAAAGGCGTCACAAAGGGAGAAAGGAGAAAGCTGCAAGAGTGAGCTGAAGGGGCAGGAAGTGTCTGAGCGTAAATGGATTTAAAAGGCTCGAGATGGCTATTGGATTACGCTGCCTCAGTAGTCTGTGCTCACACATTTAAATGCAGCAGCCCATGTTCCAGAGAGGAGAGTTTTGAGCACCAGCACGTTTGTATGTACAAATTATTAACCACTATGTGGCAACTGAGGTTAAAACCAAAGGGCGTTGCCTGCACTGGGTCACTTTCACTGACTACACACCACAGTTTATATCTGCCTTTGTGTAAGTCAGTGAAAGTAGTCTGTGCATATGAGGCTCATTGATTTTAACCTTGGCTGCCACCACGCTATACTATAAAATCAAGGGCCTTGCATGCACCGAGCTGCTTTCACTGACTTACACAAAGGCAGATATAAATCACAGTGTGTAGTCAGTGAAAGTGGCCCAGTGCAGGCAAGGACCTTGGATTTGAATGTTGGCTACCACCGCACTTTATTATTGAAGGCAGATGTAAAGTGCGGTGGCAGCCGCAGTTAAAATCAAAGGGCCTTGCCTGCACGGAGCTGCTTTAACTGAATATGTGGCTACTAGTCCACGGGCTCGCCTACTTACGCGAGGATCAAACGGCAGATATGGAGAGCGGTGCCAGCCTGGAAAAGGCAGGTGGTGCGTGACTGCAAGAGCTCAGGAAAAACGTTGCATTCGTCAGCCCACCACGCCCCAGCTAAGCTCAGTTCAACCAATCTGCGCATCTGGTTTTGGTGAGAGCGGGCAAGTGCTGATAACAGCTCTAAAAGACATTGAAGGGATAATAAATAAATGCTCAGAAAAAAGTGTTAAAAATCAGATACTGGTGTGAGCTACTCCTCGAGGGTCTGCAAGCTACCAGTAGCTCTCGATCGACCGGTTTAAGACCCCTGCTCTATCTAACCTGTGGTACTTGCCGAGGCTGAATCTGGCCTGTTAGCGTTAGAGTGTTTTGTAAGAGAACCAGACTAGGTACATTTGTGTTTTAAGGCACAGGAAGATTAAAGGCCTGATTTACATATCGGCGGCTGGAATACTCCATCACAAACATGACCCATACCCCATCCACTATATTATGATCCCCATAGGTTATAATGGGATCATAATATGGCGATGGGATATCCGCCCCGTTTGTGATGGAGTATTCCCCTCCGTCAAGATCTAAATCAGGTCCTATGTAATGTGCCCAGAATCACAGGATGTTGAGCCGAGGCTGGGGTCTGAACCTTGATCCCTAGTTGTAAAGTTCACAGCTCTAGCCACTAGGCCACTATCCACCATATCTCTGCTGTGAATCAGAGAACATTTTATTGAGCAGTGAACAACCCAAGGCAGAAAAAAAACACAAGTCCTTCAGTACACCTTTACAAAGTACACCCAAGATCGAATCCAATTCATCTTCACACTAAATTAAACAAATGATACAACCCCCTTCTAAACTAAATATTCAACTTTTCTCTCTATTAATCTCATTCAAGTGCTGTACATATGTGAATATCATAGCATAAAGAAAACATGCACCCCAGGGACAGATTTAAAGCTGGGTGATAATGCAATTTCCTCCACGGTATTATGCCTTTATTACTGGAAATTCTAGCAGCAGGTTTTCCGTCGTAATTTCATCCGCCCCATTATTACTGTGTTTGTGGAAGTTTCACCAGTTTATTTTCAATCAGATTTTACACTCCTCAAATCAGGATTTTCCATTACCCCTCAACTCAAAATCTAGCCTGACATTAGTTTCCTTCTTGATTGCGGAATTATAGTCTGCAGCGCTACGTATCGAACCATGACTAATCCTGATTATTAAAAGAACCCATAGCAACATTTATGCACAAGTAGTTCTTATGAGAAAAGCCTGGCAAAATCCTACATTTTGTTTTTTAAATATTTTTAATTCAAGTTTTCATATTTGTAATATTAACATTCCATGTTTATCAGTGAATTTAATGTCATCAAAATTATTGAACTCCAATCTTATGATTATTAGATGCATTTTATTTACAATATTATTTCAAAATCATGATGTAACTCCGTTCTTAACCACTGTAACGAAACCGCTTAGTAACAGTTTGTGCATCCCCATTCGACATTCTTCTATTCTGGTACTCCGTAGTAAAACCAGATGTTTTTCACCATATCCATAATTTTTCCCAAACACCGGTGACATGGCAAGGTTATCCCCCAGTGCTTTCCAAGGGGAAAGGAAGCTCCAAGCTTCTAAGTGTCCCTCCAAGGTTACGGTCCATGATGGTCTCTATCCCCGCAGCCAGACATTTCTCCAATTGTTTGGTTGTGAAATACCCTCCCCTTTATGTAGGCAATTCTGTCGGTGCAGTGCAAGGTTTTTGTAATTGCTCCTTTCTCACTGCAAAGCGTTATAGCAAGAAAGTTGGGCTTTCTGAGATGGTCTCAAGTTTACACCAAGCACCAATGTAATTGGCCCGCCCTCATGGCTAGGGCCACCAACCGCTCCCATCTCTGCTATGCTTAGTCCAAATATTCCCCTAACTGGCCTTTGTACTAGAACTGCCTTATAATACAACACTTAATCTGGGTTTCGTGCTGAGCATTGTAGAGTGCACAGTGACATGTACTGGCGCCCTCATCCCAACTCAATTTCATGAGAAGTGTGTTCTTAACAAATTCTGAGGAGTACAGAACTGAAGGTTTCCAAAGTAGTGTTTCTGATAGAGGCTTCAAGCCACAAGTTTTCCACCTTTTCAATATTCCCCAGAGGTCAGACTGGATCTGTAAACTTCTCAGCAGTACCTCAGTGTGCCGGTAAGTTATGCTGTGCAGCTCAGCACCAACACTGTTCCACTCCAGCAATGACTTGCCGAGCATAAATAGGCACCATTACTGCACTCGGACATCATTTACTTTGTTTCTGTGCCCCCTGAAGTGGATCAGGAGCTCCCTTTCTTCTCTGAGACACGTCCCTCAATATGTTTTTCAAATTTCCTTCAGTGTGCAAGGATCTCGCCCCTACCCTCTAAACAACAGTATTTAAGCCTTGCAGGGAATGTTGCACGCAAATATCTGTGACATATCCCCATTAGGTGTGCCTGTGGTGTCTGGGGGTGAATCATGACTTAAAGGCCAGCAGGAACTGAGCGTTGATGAACCCCAAAGCTAAAAAAAAAAAAAAGGAAATTGTTAGAAATGGGGTTTTTGGTTGGCAGTCAGGTTACCCTCTGTCCAAGCAAAAGCCCTCACTCTAGTCAGGGTAAGTCACACACTATCCAAGATTATCCTGTGCCCACCCTCTGGTAGCTTGGCACGAGCAGTCAGGCTTAACTTAGAAGGCAATGTGTAAAGTATTTGTGCAATAAATCATACAATACCACCATATAGCACCACAAAAATACACCACACAGTGTTTAGAAAAATATATAATATTTATCAGGATAATTGTAGGTCAAAAAGAATAAAGTTGCAATGGAAAATTGTAGAAATATCACAGGGAAGTGATATAAAGTGTCTTAAGTCTTTAGAATGTAACAAAAGTCTCTTTCAAGCACAAGTACCTGGTTAGGAGTGGAAAAATCTCCTCAGAGGGCCACAAGAGAAGAGGTGCGTGGAAAAAGGGTGTGTGCGTCGATTTCTCCCCAGCACACACGGACTTGCGTCGTTATTTTCCACGCGGGGAAGTCGGGCGTCGTTTTCCGGCGCGTGGACAGTCTCTTTCTGTGGATCGCGGGGATTACCAAATGTCCCGGGTCTGTGCGTGGATTCTCCTGCTTGTTCTCCGGCTGTGCGTCGATCTGCGGGGCTGCGCGTCGAATTTACGAACTCACGGCAGGCGTCGCGTCGATTTCTCCTCTAGACTTCGATCTGCGGGGCTGCGTGTTGAAATTACGATCTCATGGCAGGTGTCGCGTCGATTTCTCCTCTAGAGGTCGGGCGGCGTTGTCCTTGCGAAGCCGTGCGTTGGATCTTCGATCGTCCCAAGAGCGTCGCGTCGATCAGCGTCGGTGTGCGGCATTTTTCTCGCCGCGAAACAAGCTGTGCGTAAAAAAATTTCGCCGCACGGAGCGTCCAAGTAAAAGAGAGAAGTCTTTTTGGTCCTGAGACTTCAGGGAACAGGAGGCAAGCTCTATCCAAGCCCTTGGAGAGCACTTCCACAGCCAGACAAGAGTTCAGCAAGGCAGCAGGGCAACAGCAAGGCAGCAGTCCTTTGTAGAAAGCAGACAGGTGAGTCCTTTGAGCAGCCAGGCAGTTCTTCTTGGCAGGATGTAGTTTCTGGTTCAGGGTTCTTCTCCAGCAAGTGTCTCATGAGGTAGGGCAGAGGCCCTGTTTTATACCCAAATGTGCCTTTGAAGTGGGGGAGACTTCAAAGAGTGGCTAAGAAGTGCACCAGGTCCCCTTTCAGTTTACTCCTGTCTGCCAGGGTCCCAGTAGGGGGTGTGGCAGTCCTTTGTGTGAGAGCAGGCCCTCCACCCTCCCAGCCCAGGAAGACCCATTCAAAATGCAGATGTATGCAAGTGAGGCTGAGTACCCTGTGTTTGGGGTGTGTCTGAGTGAATGCACAAGGAGCTGTCAACCAAGCCCAGCCAGACGTGGATTGTAAGGCACAGAAGGATTTAGTGCAAAGAAATGCTCACTTTCTAAAAGTGGCATTTCTAGAATAGTAATATTAAATCCGACTTCACCAGTCAGTAGGACTTTGTATTACCATTCTGGCCATACTAAATATGACCTCCCTGCTCCTTTCAGATCAGCAGCTGCCACTTCAACAGTGTATGAGGGCAGCCCTAATGTTAGCCTATGAAGGGAGCAGGCCTCTCAGTAGTGTGAAAACGAATTTAGGAGTTTTACACTACCAGGACATATAACTACACAGGTACATGTCCTGCCTTTTACCTACACAGCACCCTGCCCTAGGGGTTACCTAGGGCACACCTTAAGGGTGACTTATATGTAGAAAAAGGGGAGTTCTAGGCTTGGCAAGTACTTTTAAATGCCAAGTCGAGGTGGCAGTGAAACTGCACACACAGGCCTTGCAATGGCAGGCCTGAGACAAGGAAAAAGGGGCTACTTAAGTGGGTGGCACAACCAGTGCTGCAGGCCCACTAGTAGCATTTAATTTACCAGCCCTATGCACCTAAAGTGCACCTTACTAGGGACTTATAAGTAAATTAATAGTCCAATCAGGTATGATTCCAGGTTACCATGTTTTAAGGGAGAGAGCATATGCACTTTAGCACTGGTTAGCAATGGTAAAGTGCGCAGAGTCTATAAACCAGCAAAAACAGTGTCCAAAAAAATGGAGGGAGGCAGGCAAAAAGTTAGGGGTGACTACCCTAAGGCTGTCAGGTCTAACAGAAATCAAAGAGGGAGTTCCCCTTCCCCTCTCGCCAGCTTGCATTCATCTGAGCAGGTGTGAGGGAAGCACCACAGTGCTAGATCTCGCTCCTGGAGTTGTCTAACTTAAGAGCTGATCCCAGAATTGGTTTCGGCACAACCAGATTTTTCAGGGCTGACTGCCACTCCACAACACTTAAAAAAGTTCAGAGCAGCCATGGTCCAGCTCTTTGCTGACTCACTCTGGTTCACCTTTGGGGCCCCAAGGAGATGAGAGGCCCCCACCTGGACTACTGCCGGGAGGTTCACCCTCGGCGCCAGCTGGACCGTCAAAGTTAGTTATGCCTCTGGCCCCAGTCCATACCTTGCCCCTGGCTCCGTGGTCTATGCCAGTCCTTCAGACTTCGACAATGGTACCCAGTCCGTTGACACCAGACAAAAAGCTGTCCTATCCAACTCCTAGATGGCGCCAGTCTGACCTCGTCTAATGCCTCTCCCTGATGACAGCTGAGCTGCAGCTTTTTCCGGTTGCTCTGCCACCTTCACAAGAAAGACAACACACCTTAAATTAGCTTTTTGGCTCAGACTTGGACAATTATTATAACGCAGGTGATTAGTTTGCTCAGTCCTATTAAAATAACAATTGGTATGATAACTTGCAGGAGGTTGATGGTCTCAATGCCTCCCCTGAAACGAGCCTCACCTCACCTCACCTCACCCCATGGGCCAGCCATGAAGGAGTCTCCTGCCTACACCATGATTATGCATAGGGTGGCTGAAGCCCTTGATCTCCAGATTCTCACCTTGGTTGCAAGGACTAATGTGTTGATATAGGTTCTCCAGCCACAACAAACATCTTCTGAGCCTCTCCTACCATTTAATGAGGCCTTAACAGACACCTTTTTGGGGACATGTGCCACACCTTGCTCTGGTCCATATGTCAACTGTCAAAATGCAGTACTGCATCCCCCTGCCTTGGTCAATCCTGTTTTTTATCTTAGCACTCCTCCCCTGTTAGTTTGGTGGTGCAAACCTCCGTAAGCAGGATCAATCCCAATACAGTCTCGGGTACAACCCTAGACAGTCAAAATGTGTTAACCTTTGTCAAACGAGTATTTTCCTTCACCAGCTAGGTGCTCAGATCATTGAATGTTAGCCATCTACAGGGATGATATTCCCACTACCTTTGGGACTGGATGGCTCAGTCCTCCCAGGTGTCACAGAAGATCTCCAACCTGTACTTGCCCGTGGCATTCAGATCAGCGGAGATGCTGCCAAGTTCATGATTCATTGTGGCCTGGACACCACCAATTCCATCAGGCGGGGCATCTGCACCACGGTTGCCATTCTTTGCCATGCCTAGCTGCAGTCCAGTGGTTTTTCAGACAATGTCCAGTCGTAAATTGTTAGGGACAACCAAATCCAGAGGGAGAGAGCACAGTTACTGGGGTCCTGGTTAGCAGGATCCCAGCAAAAACAGTTAAAACACACTGATATCGGACAAAAAGTGAGGGGAACCATACCAAAAAGAGGATACTTTCCTACTTATTTTTCCCTAGCCCCAAGGATACTGGATGGTAGCGTTGGACCTGCAGGACACCTACTTCGATATCCTTTTGGTCTCACCAGTACCCCTCAGGTGTTCAAGAAAATTATGGTGTTTGCAGCACAACTTTGGAGGTCTGGGATGCCAGGCTTCCTCTACCTCGACTTCTGGTTGTTGAAGGTAAGCTTACCCCAGGCATTTGTCAACAATCTCCACACTATGGTAAACCTCCTTTCATCTTTGGGGTTCACTATCAAAGTGCTGAAGTCACACCTGACTCTTTCTCAAATGCTCCCCTTCGTTTGAGTCATTTGGGCACTGTGGTTATTGAGAAAGGGAATAATAGTACTGGAGTTACCCTGACCAGTACTGGCTCATTGGCAGTATTGATTGCTTACCCTGTGAGAGCAATACCCCTAAGCTCACAGCTATGAAATATATTTCATTAAGGTAGCGTAAGCAATTCTCAATAATGATAATAAACATGTGGTTTGATATTCCTGGAGTAAAATAGTGGTCCGATATTATGTACTAATCGTCACATATTTTTATTTTAATGCAGTTCAAAACACACAAAAGCCTCTATTCAATTGCAAGGCAGCAGAAAACATAGGCCAGCCAGCAAATGTTTCTCCTTTGGTGGCGCACAGACCTGCGGCTTTTTCAAGGCTAAAACGATTTGTACGTCAAAAATAGTATTATAGTTGCTCCCTAAATTCCTTGGTGTCTAATGGGTGGATTCCCTGCTTGGGGATCACTCTTCTTTGACGATCCCCAAGCAGAGATCCACTGGGCAGAGATACCATTTGAAAGAGGAGATTCTCTCCTTTCTAACGATACCTCTGCGAAGACCATTAGTGTTTGGAAGGCTGAGATCTGTCTCCCGAGCATTGATGCAGTGAAAGTGAAAAGAGCCCTTTTGCTTGTTTTACTTTCACTGTGGAATGTATTGACGCCAGCGCAACCTGCGCGCTGATGGTCATCTCAAACAAAAAGAAAGCTCAGACTGTTTGGGAAGCTCTTCCCAAGCAGCTCACGCAAAAATCACAAAAAAGAAAATACTCTGGTACAAAGCACAAGGGGGGCTTTATAGCCCTCCTGATTGTCGGCCAGTGGCTGACAGAAGCACTTGGGAGGTTAATGGACACTGGATAGACTCCCACAGAGCACCTTGCCATGTTGTTTGGACCCTGTAAAGCTGACTGTTATGTGCAGAGGAACATAACTGGTTGCCAGCATGGCCTAAGGTGTAGTGCACTATGGTCAGAACCAATGGTGCATGACTGACAGATGTGTGCATCAGGTAGTTGAAGCAGGTGAACGTGACATAGGGTAATAACTCATCAAATGTTGTAGATCAAAGTCATGTCCAAAGTCTGTTGTTAATGGCCTTTGGGGATGCTTGGTACTTTGAGTCTGAGAAGCAGGGATAGGGCATGGCCCAGACACCCCTCTGCACCTTGAAGCTGCTGCAGTTTTTGTATTAGGCCAGAAACCAAAGCATATTTTTAAAGTACAAAATGATTCACTGAATAGTTTTAGTCAAGTGAAGTTATAGCTCACAGTTGACAATTGTTTGTCTTAAAAACATGGAAATGACCTCAAAGAACCTCAATGGGCACTGAATTTCACCAGTTACAACCATAGCTACTCCCAATGCACTACCCATTCCCTCAGGCATGACATAACGGATAACATCACAAATTACATCACCTTTGGCATCACTGAAGCCACCAATTGAGCAGTGCAAAGCCAAGGCTAGATCCTCGGCCCAGTGTCTAATGGGCATAGCCAGTCAGTGAGTTCACTGGGATCTGGGGTTATGGTGCTGGTCTCTGGTTATTGTTGAAGGTCTAGGCCAGCACTAAAATGCAATTGCACAGTTGGAAGACTGGTGTCAGTTGGCTGCGCCTAGAACATGCTAATTGTATCTCAACACTTGTACATTATCTGGCCAAATAAACACTATTGTTATCAGTGCATTGTCATAACCAGCTCACATACCTAAAAAGAACCTTAATGGCAATGACATAACATACTCGTACATAATCTTAATTTACACATAACACTATAGAAATCCCAAAAGATACATGTAAAAATGTATATCATGGGGCCGGATTATATTTCATCGATATACTTCTCAATCTCCATACATACCTTATATATCTGGATAGTGCAAAGACTAGCCATTCAGTATTCACTCTTTTTAGGATCCTGAGTGCTTCCTTCAAATGCCTTTTGGATAATGTAAGGCAAATTAGAATTATCTGTGTCTTCCTGAACTATATAATAGGCAGAACAGAAAAATAGAAAGTGCTTCTGAGTTTCAATGCTAGCCAAGCAGGTAGGGCAAGTTGGTTGAATCTGAGTCCCATTCCATAGCTAAAGTCTAGATATAAGGATTTGTCTTGAGGAGGTTCAATATGATTTAAAAACATTATTCAAACAGCATGCCATCTTTGAAATCTAATACACCCCCTTGCATCTAAAGTTCTTATTTCATTAAATGATTGCCTCAGGTGGCAGTGGTGAATTGTTGGTCCAGACCCTTAGCCAATAGACTAAGGGTCTCAATGCTGTCATGTTGAAATGATTTGCGTATTTGACCCCGACCCCCACCTTGACCACTGACTCCATTTTGTGCTTATCTTTAGGTGCCATCACAACGGTGTTGCAGGGTTTTTCCACATGAACTTGTTTTCCACATAGAACGTGTTTGCGCTTTTCTCACCAGCACAGGCTTACACCGTGCAGAAACATAACATGGGGATGTGGAAGATAGATGTTTTAAGAGAGTCTCAGCCTGGGAATGTTTTCATCAAGGAAAAGTACAGCTCCTCTGTCTCTGGACTGCGCATTGGGGCAGGGTGCGTTCCTTTGCGTGTTTTCAATGCAGACCATGTATAGCCAGCACTTGAATTTCATAACCGAAGGGAGGGGGAGATTGCCAGAATCTTCCTCTTGAGTTTGTTTAAGGTATATAAGGTGGGGAAACTTGGCGCTGAGGTAGAAGAAGCTTGCCTGAACGTGGATGCACGGTTCAGGGAAAAGAAGTCCCATATTGGGAGGACCTCCTGCCTCAGCCGTCGAGGGTTCCTCGGCTTGATGCTGGCAAGGTTGAAGAATTCAACCCCCATGGTGATGCATTTTCATTCTTAATTATCTAGCTTGACTGTGTGTGTGTGTGTATATATGTATGTATGTGTGTGTGTGTGTGTGTGTGTGTGTGTGTGTGTGTGTATATATATATATATATATATATATATATATATATATATATATATATATATATATATATTCATTGATGATGTGTTGCACTTTTTCTGTCTGTCATTGTTTAACTGTTGTGAGTATTTTGGCAGCTACATATGATTTACTGCATTCAACATAAATGCTCATGTTCACATTATCGTGTGGTTTTATTTGATACTGGAAACTGCTATAAGACTAAGAGTGATGCATTCTTTGATATAGTTTCCTCTTAGTTCAAAGTAGAGCCGCACACATGTGCACTATATTATTTAATCCCTATTCTAGGCGGGTTGGGGACATTCCATTGTAAAGCAAGTAATGATCTCATAAAGTTATTCTGTACTTTCCCAAGGCCCCGCGTATGGTTTGGACCCCAGATCTGAGCTCAGGATAAGGCAGCCTGAGCCCTCTTGCTTGATAAATTTCAATGGAGTGGTATGCATGTAACTTACATTTTTTACCCTTTTGAGTATAGTGGAACCTGCATGCTGTCCTGTAAGTTGGATTTTAGCTAACTGGCGTACCCATGTAAGCATACTTGCAATTCTGACTCCTAGGTAGTCAAAACTTTTTACTTTTTCCAGTAGTGTATCCTCTACCATTATCCTGCCGCTAAAGGTTTTGTGTGGATGAAAAGTCATAAACTTGGTTTTTGATGCATTAACTTTGAAGCCAAATTGTTTGCACAAGGACTGAAATGGGATTCTTTGATACTAGTACCATATCATCTTCGAATAGCAGAGCTGAGCTGGCACTAAATGACCTGCTAGCTTCAGTGGGTCACCATTACAGTCTGATAGTGACTTAGTCAGCCCATTTATATAAAGGGTAAACAGAGTTTGAGCCAATGTTCATTCTTGGCAAACTCCTCTGCTTACCGTAATAAGTCCAATCAACTCGCCTTTCCTTCCCCATCTCACTTGGGCATAGTTATTATTGTGGCGCAGTATTATAGTTTGTAAAAAGTTAATCAGCATCCCCATCTCTTAGAGCGCTGCTCACATTTTCTCCTTATGTATTAGGTCGATGGCCTCTCATAGGTTCACTAACACATATATCTTCCTTCTTAATGACCATGTATTTTCACAATATTAATAAAAAATGAAATATTTAGTCCACAGTGTCCGTATTTGCTCTAAAACCCACCTGAAGTGGGGACAGGACCTGTTCCAACCCCTCCGCCTGGTACGACTCCTGATGGCCTGCCACACTGGGAACTGCACAGGCACCCACCGACCACGCATGCAACCTGGAGTTCATCCTGGACTCATCGCTATCAGTGACCCAGCAAATCAACGCCATCTCTTCCTCCCTCTGCATGCTTCTGAAGATCTACAGATGGAGCCCCACTGGAACCAGAAGGACGGTCACCCAAGCCCTTGTAAGCAGCAGACTGGGACTATAGCAACGCCCTCTACGCAGGAACGCCGGCCAAGCTCCAAAAAAGACTGCAACGCATACAGAACGCCTCCGCACACCTCATCCTGGACATCCACAGCCACATCACAGCCCACCTGAGAGACCTGCACTGGCTCCCCGTCAACCAGAGAATCACGTTCAAGCTCCTCACCCACGCTCACAAAGCACTGCACAACGCCGGACCAGAATAGCTCAACAGACAATTCACCTTGTACACCCCGACCCTCCAGCTTCGCTCCTCGGACCTTGCCCTTGCCACCATTCCACACATCCATAGAACGACAGCGGTGGCAGATCGTTTTCCCACCTCGTCACCCAGACGTGGAACACCCTTCCTATCCACCTGTGACAGACACAGGACCTGCTAACCTTCAGGAGACACCTGAAGTCCTGGCTGTTCGAGCAGTAGCAGCACCCCCTCCCCCAAGAGCCTTGAGACCCTCACGGTGAGTAGTGCGCTTTACAAATGCTATGATTGATTGTTCCTCCTCTGTCCATAGTTTGACTCTCACAAGCAGCTGATGACAAAATAGCTACTGGGGAATGTCGATCAGACTAATTGGAAGTTTGCAGGGTCCCCTTTGTCTCCTTTCTTGTATGTTGGCACCACTTCTTTGCCCAGCCAACGATCGGGAATTTCTGCTCTTCTTGTTATCACGTTGAATGTTAGGCTTAGAATAAAACCCCAAGCCACAGGTTCTGAGGCAAAAAGGTCTCCTGGGACTTTATCAAAGCCTGGCGCTTTGCATTTATTAAGCTATCAGGCGCCTCCATTGTCAAAGTAAAGTTGATCGGATGTACCTCTCCATCCTCCCTACTATTATCACTATCCTCTGAATCTGTTAGCCCAGTAGGCTCCCTCAAATCATCCTGATTGGAGTAGGGGGTACTAAAATAGGTTACCAACACTCCTTGCTGGATGTGAAGGTCTTCTTCTTTAACCGTCCTGTAGCTTTGTCCCTTTGAGAATCAAATGCCAGAATTGTTTGCGGTCCTTCAGGGTTGTTGCCTTGGCCAGATCTCTCCATATCTGCTCTTTGCATTTTCTAGTAGCTTCTGATTGGGCACCCTTATATTTCTTCCTTTTCTCAACTATGACTCCCCTACATCTATATTTGATGGCAGTCATTAACCTTTACCTTGCTGCCTTGTAATGCTTGTCATACCACAAAGCGTCACTCTGATATACAGTGTAGGAAGTTGGCTCTGTATATACTATTTCAAAGTAAGAAATAGTGTGCACAGAGTCCAAGGGTTCCCCTTAGAGGTAAGACAGTAGCAAAAATGCTCTATTTTGTGGTAGTGTGGTCGAGCAGTAGGCTTATCAGAGTATAGTGTTAAGCATTTGTTGTACACACACACTCAAAGACTTACTCCAGGCCAATAGGTTTTTATATAGAAAAATATATTTTCTTAGTTTATTTTAAGAACCACAGATTCAAGATTTACAAGTAATTCTTCAAATGAAAGGTATTTCACTGAGGTATTCTAGGAACTTTGAATATTCACAATAGCATGTGCAGTTTTGACAAAAATGGCAATAAGCTATTTTAAAAGTGGACATAGTGCAAAAATCAACAGTTCCTGGGGGAGGTAAGTTATTGTTAAGTCGCGTTGCTGTGGGAGCTCAGGCGGGTCAACTCTGGCTACTCACGGCCTCGCAGTTGCCGGGGAGTCCTCCCTGAGGTGTTTTCCGCAGGTCGAGCCGGGGGCTTCGGGGGCAGAGTGCAAAGTCTCACGCTTTGGCAGGAAATGTGGGGTCTTTAAAGTCACCTCAGCTCAGGACACCTTAGGGGCTGTCCTGACTGGTGGGTGACTCCTCCTTGTTTTCCTCATTATCTCCTCCAGCCTTGCCGCCAAAAGTGGGGGCAATGGCCGAGGGGCGGGCATCTCCACTAGTTGGGATGCCCTGTGGAGCTGTAACAAAGGGGGTGAGCCTTTGCGGCTCGCCGCCAGGTGTTACAGTTCCTGCAGGGGGAGGTGGGAAGTACCTCCACCCAGTACAGGCTTTATTCCTGGCCACAGAGTGACAAAGGCACTCTCCCCTTGTGGCCAGCAACATGTCTGGTGTGTGGCAGGCTGGCAAAAACTAGTCAGCCCACACTGGAAGTCGGGTATGTTTTCAGGGGGCATGTCTAAGATGCCCTCTGGGTGTGTTTTACAATAAAGTGCACACTGGCATCAGTGTGCATTTATTGTGCTGAGAAGTTTGATACCAAACTTCCCAGTTTTCAGTGTAGCCATTATGGTGCTGTGGAGTTCGTGTTTGACAAACTCCCAGACCATATACTCTTATGGCTACCCTGCACTTACAGTGTCTAATGATTTGCTTAGACACTGTAGGGGCATAGTGCTCATGCACATATGCCCTCACCTGTGGTATAGCGCACCCTGCCTTAGGGCTGTAAGGCCTGCTAGAGGGGTGACTTACCTATGCCATAGGCAGTGTGAGGTTGGCATGGCACTCTGAGGGGAATGCCATGTCGACTTAGTAATTGTCTCCCCACCAGCACACACAAGCTGTGAAGCAGTGTGTATGTGCTGAGTGAGGGGTCCCTAGGGTGGCATAAGACATGCTGCAGCCCTTAAAGACCTTCCCTTGCATCAGGGCCCTTGGAACCAGGGGCACCAGTTACAAGGGACTTACCTGAGTGCCAGGGTTGTGCCAATTGTGGAGACAAAGGTACAGTTTAGGGAAAGAATACTGGTGCTGGGGCCTGGTTAGCAGGGTCCCAGCACACTTTCAAATCATAACTTAGCATCAGCAAAGGCAAAAAGTCAGGGGGTAACCATGCCAAGGAGGCATTTCCTTACATACAGCCTTACCCTTCCCCTCTTTGAAGAAAAACACTTTTGTTTTTTTTCAGTAAATTTTATGAAATTACCTACAGTTGTGCGGTCATCTTGTTTTTAATTGTTCATATCCAGTAGGGTGTGCATTGTACGAGTATACATCTGGGAAAGGGTATCTTCATTACCTTCTATCATTGGCCATTTTATCCTTCTATTAGGTACTATTGGCATCTCGGTTTGTATGAGGTTGGTCCATAGGAGAGGATAGATGTTTGTATCAAATCCAAGGCTAAGGCGTTATGATCACTATCCACCCTTTCAATAACTGCCATGCCTGTTAAGGGGGCACAAGGATCTGTCTAGGAGAATGTAATCAATACTAGACCTACAGAATGCCCTTTTAAATGTATGACTAGCCCCTTGATTGGAGGAAGTACGGCTACTGCAAGCTCGTAGATTGTATTTTAATGTCAAGGACTCAACCTGCATTGGTATCTTCGTATCTTTAGTAAAAATGAGTGAGACTCAAGCTAGGGATACCCCTCTCCTCGTCCTCTTTCTCTGTTAGATATAGCCATCTCCTCCAGGGGCTTGAATGTTGTATATAGATCAACTCAATCCTGCTACGTTCCATGACAGTATCTTTAACTTTGTTGGGGTCTTAATAGCTCTCTGTACTTGATTTACTAGGGATTGCTTCCCCTCTGTTCTGATCTCAGTTGAGTTCATGTGTAAATCTGTGGTACTGGAGGAACAGCACCCTCTATTCTAGATCTCAAGGTTAGAGGTGACAACCCCTTGTCCTTTAAGAAGCATCCTCTAGGTTCAGCTCTGACCGTATTGTGATCAATATGCCCCCCCTTGATCAGATTGTAACTGATGACTGCAGGGCCTGTTGGTCCTATCGCTTTGCACAGATCTTCCTTCAGAGAAATTTAATTTAAGCTGGATCTGCTATGCTGGTCCAAGTTCACCAGACCTATCCAAAGATTGTCGTTAGCTACTTTGAGGGTGATATAGTCAAATTCATTTTTATAATGACAACATCTCGCAGCTATCTGAGCTAATAATAGAACAACGGTGCCTGACGTACTGGATCCAGTGTATAACTTTATTGATCAGATTCTCACTGTTCTCTTGTGTTCTGCTCGATATTTTAGGAACATTACCATAAATATTTTGCTATTTTGGGATCTCCAGTGTCCAAATCTAAAAGCACCTTTTATTTCCAAAATCCTCCAACATTTTTTCACCACCTGCATGAATGTTCCTATATTCCCGCACGGTATGTTGTGCATACGTGACGTTAGCCATTCCCTGCTGGGGGTTCTTAGTTGGACTATATTTCCTATAGGTATAATCATTGTAAATGGGTAAGGGCACCTGAACCTGACAGCTCCCAGAGTTCAACCCGTGTTGAGCCTGTTGCAAATGTGATATTCCTATTATACTTCCAGCAGATAACGTCTGGCCTGTTTACAGCTGGTTCCTGCTCTGTTCTGTAGCAGCTAGTCCTCACCCTCTTTGGCCGGTAATTATAATATGCCTCATTTTTCTACTAGTGATCCTATAAGAACCCTCATATGAGCCAGGCCTTCCCAGAGTATAATAATATCCTTCAACTGACAACCCTTTTTAAAATATGCAAGACACACTGTATCTGATAAAAACTTCTAGTTGCAGATTCCTTCCCATTTGACTTTCCCCCAGGCGTCGGTCTGGATCCAGAGATTTGTCTCGAGCGTACCCCTGCGCGCCGTTAGGTGGGTCAGTCAGTTCTGCATCCGTCGTTGGCGTTGTGCCTGCCAGATATGATGCTGCAGGACCTATATAGGCGCCACCTTGGCGCCGACATCAGTTCTTTTCCTCCTGCTCCTGCCTTCGTGCATATCCAAAGAAGACCTACCCCTGAGTCATTTTCTGACAGGACTTTTCGACTTTAGTCAAGGGCTTTTTTTACACTGGTGTGTCAAGATGTTGTCCTGGAAGACTGGATTCAAGCCTTGAGACTCCTGTCATTGGATGATGTCCGTGGCGGATCCGCACCTCATTTGTCTGTGGTGTTTGGAGCACTACCATGGCCCAAAGTCATGCTCCGTGTGCCGGGCCATGAATCTGAAAGCTTTGAGGGAGTGGTCCCTAAATCTACTTGCGGCCCAGCGGTCAGCTCCGCGTCACTCCCGGTCTTGGTCAAGAGGAAGGTCCCAAGACCGGTCGCGGAGCCCCTACACCTCGTTGTCCCACTCTAAATCCTCAGGAAGTTCAGGTAAGCATAAGGAGAAGTCAAAAAAGCGCAAGCATTCTTCATCTTCGACCAGTCAGTCGGCTGATGTGACGTGGGAACAGAACAGAGGACTAAATTCCTAATGCATAAAGTGATTGCCCTGCCATCACATTTTTTGATGTGGTGGCAGATATTCGGATCTTATTTTTAGATCTGTCGGCTCTGTGGATCCTCCACGTGGTGAAATTTACATACATTTTAACACTATATTTCTCAAAACTTACTGAACGGATTTACACTAAATCACAAAAAGCACGCTTTCTGGACAAAGATCTGTGTTTCTGACAAATTTGGTGTAATTCCGTTCAGCCATTTTGGCTGTAGCTGTGTCTAATATTCCTACAGAAATTATTTCGGGTGGGAACATGTTTCGGGACCCCCCTCTCCCTTTTTCTTGCCCCCTGCCGAAAGATCACCCCAAAACTTTTCAGGAAGACACTAAGGTGGATATAAGACCTTTTTTTTCTAGGTTTCAGCATTTCAGCAAACCCGACAGTTATTAGCAAACCAAAAAAGACACTCTATAGAAATGTGGTCTTAACTAACTGCTGCAGGGGGGTTGGGGTTGTGTATGTGTGTGGTGTGTGTCTTACACACACACCCCTTCCCCCCCAGGGATTGAGTCCCTGGGGACAAATCAGCCCAGGAAGGGCTGGGGGGGGGGGGGGGCACGCAGACCCTTTCCCTTTTTATTAACTGTCCAGGTCTCGGAGGATTGGGTCCCTGGGGCAGAAATCGACATTTCACTGATTGGCCATGCCCTGGTGGGATATGGGGTCCCTGGGACCAAAATTGGCCTGGGGAGGGGGGCCGTGCAGCCACCCTCTCCTTTTAGTAATTGGATGGCCCCAGGAGACTATAATTGGCCCAGGAAGGGGCGCTGTGTGCCCTCTTCCTGGGTTGCCTAGATATGGGGGTGGGTCACAGGCTCTGGTTCTGCAGCCGTACCCCTGCAGAGCGCAGCCAAAGGCCGTGCAAGGCGTTTGGGTGGGTTTCTGCGGGGGGTTGGCTGGAGGGCCAGGCCCCAGCTCAGGCCCTGTGGCCGACCAACTCTTGGAGTTGGGTTGGCTGTCTGCAGGGGGTTGGCCGCTGGCCAGGCCGTGCTGCCAACTCTATCTGCACATAGCCAAAGTCTATGGGCATGGGGTTGGGTTCTTATGAGGGAGGCCAGGCCCTACGGGTAACCCCCACTGCTTGTGGCAAAATTCTGTGCCTGCGCAGGCCTACAGGGGGTTGACTGCAGGGCCTGGCCATCCTCTGTTGCTCACTGCCAAATGCTGAGGGATTGGATTAACCTAAGGTAATTAAATATTCCTTAACGTTAAAGAAACTCTAGAAATTTACTGAAAAAAAACAAAGTTTAAAGGGACGTTATAGGTAGTTACAAATTTTACATGCACAAAACCATAGAACTTCAACAGTTATAGTTATAATTATCTCAGGAAGCTGTAACTCGTGCCCAAAGGTAAGTATAACTTGCGCCCTTGCTATGCTCTGCTACTTACCCCACGTACTACATAAGTAATGACATCTTGTACAACAATATTCATAAAATAACAGCAACATGTGGAATACAATTAGTGAGGGGGTCCCTGCGGCCAAAGATGGCCCAGGGAGGGGGGCCATGCAGCCCCCATCCCTTTTTAGTAATTGAGTGGCCCCGTGGGATGGGTCCCCCAGACCATAGTTTGCCCAGGAAGGGGGCTGCGTGCCCCTCTCCCAGGTTGCCTACGTATAGGTGTGAGTCACAGGTCCTGGCCTGTGTTTTTATTCCTTTCCTCGTGTTTGTGACTATATAAATATTTAGTTTCAATAACTTACTATGGTGGGTGGTGGCCGCTTAATTCTGACTCAGTTGAGGTTGTTTTTGAGGTTGGTGTCATTCTAGAAAATACGAGTGTCTGTGGTATATTCTTTTACTCTAGGTGAAGGGAGGCAACCTCATTGGGAATGCCTCTATCAGTGTTTGAGTTGTGAACGTGACAAACACTCCAGCGTTTACACTCCAACTCGGAGTGTTGGCTTCATTTCATTTGTTTTTGCAGTTGGCGTAGTCTTGTGTATAGAGCATTAGCTGTGGTTTCAAGTTCAACTGGACATTATTACCTCCTGCTTTGTAAGCAATTGTTCTGGTTCCAGCCTGTTCCTTATATTGAACAGTTGTTGCCTGCTTTCCACTATCATGGTGACAAATTGTTTTTACTGCTTCACTTTGTTTAGAAGGGTGCTTGAACATATTCAGTTTGCTTTACTCAGACTCATATTGCTGATGTTTAGTAACTGCCAAAAATGTAATCGTGAACATGTCATTGTTATGTTCTTCTTTTTCAACGTTGTATTTATATTTTGTAGATCACAGTAAAAGGTATGTACGTTGTAGTGGTTCATACACTACAGAAGGCATCGGTGATTAGAAAATCTTTAGGTTATAGAAAGAATAGCATATACTATAGCTGTTCTTAAATTTAGAACTTGTCAACATATCAAATGATAACGGAAAAAGAGAACAGAAGATGAATAAATTGTAAGTGAAAGAAATGATTTATGAATACCAACTTTAACACAGTCTGTTTGTTTGACAGCATCCTGTTCGTGAAAACCACTATTTTCTAGTTGACAGAATTTGTTAACTTAAGGGCTGCCGTTAGAGTGAAAATAGCACGGTTCCCTAGTATGGCAGTTTTATTTTAATTTGCTTGGTCTGCTACCTATTTGCAAAGTATCTGACAGTTCAAGTTAGTCTTAGAATGAGACTTATTACGCTGAAAGTAACTTATGTGGTTTAACATACTCCAAAACTTGGACTAAAGAAGTGAAGTCCTTGCCCTTCAGTGTTAACAAACAAGCAAGATTTCAAAGTTGGTTTAGCCGTTCCGTTATTCTGTGAACTGTGCTGTGGTTGATTATAGGACAGCCATTTTCAGTGCAAAGGAAATTACGAAAAAATGTTGTGACTGTAAATGTGACCATTTAGTAGAAGATGCAATCACCCCAGAAGAGGCCAAGTGAACGAGTAAGGTTTCAAAGTATGTAAGGGAAATTCCAAAGTCAAGGTAGATACTATATGTGCTTTCTTTGACTTGCCTTCTGCTACAAGCATCAAGGTGGATTTGGAGGTGTAGAGTCTGTAGAAGAGATGCCATTTATCCCCACATTTAGGTGGGAACCATTTACAGATTTCCCCGGAGTCATTTGCACCATACCTTCTTGTATGGTCACATACCCCGTGGGACCTCCCCAACAGACTGGGGAACTGTTCACTGCCCAGTTTATCCAGGTAATGCCAACTACCAGCTACACAAGCCCATTATTACATCGAACTTTTGCATCAAGTATTTCCTCTTTAGTTCGTCCCTCTTGCCCATATCTGTAGTTTTCAGATATGAATAACCAGTCCTTTGCAGCGGCCCTAAAAGAATCTGAAATTGAGCTGATCATAGTTGCTATACAAGAAACTCTAGTCTGATCTCTAGAATGTAGTGCCCCCCCACCCCGTTTTGCAGAGTGTGTGTGTGTTGATTTTTATTTGGAAAAGCTGATATTCATTACCTGTTGATTAGTAAAGATGCTTGCATCCCAAGTCTTTTTTTTTTTTTTGCAAAAAGAGGACAATGCAGTGTCTTAATCTTGAAATCCTAATCAAGAGAAATCTTTATTCCGTGACATAACTCCAAACAGGAGTCTGAAATGTTCAGTGTGGCTCATAAACACTTGAGAGTTTTTAGAGAAACTCATGACCACGGGAAGTTCTTTGACTGGAATTGATGAAAATAGCTCGCTGGATGGAAAACTGATGAGTGTTGCTCTGATACACTTCAGTGTGAAGTGTTTCCATGGGAATAAAGTTGACAGACTGCCATGGCAGTTCTGCTGTGAGATTCTGTCTCTGGGCCTGTCGCTGGGGAGTGAGCAACTTGCCAGTGCCTGCAGAGATAGAGCTCTACAGGAACAGTAGCATTGGGGGTCTTTACCTTTTGGAAGGTGTACATCACAACACACAAAGCACTTGTAGAGAGGTGGAAGAGATTGGGATAAAAAAGAGCAACAACCTCCTACTTACTTTTTGCAAAGTTTAACTACGATCACCTTGTGTCTCTGTCCAACACACTTAGATGCCTATGATTACTAGGGCAAAGGAGAAACATCAGAACTGAAAACACTTTTACATAATTCTGCTGTCCTTCATTTCAGACCAGGTTGGTCTTTACGGTGGCAGGTAGGCTGTGCAATCTTTGTGCTTGTATATGCATCAGGATAGCCACGTTTGTGCTTCCAGTTTGTCCATGTTGGCTGTTGGCTCTCTGGTGTCATATATTCTTAGATGACTACAAAGGCAGGTGTATTGTTAGACTGGCTGCTTCATGTGAATCTGGATAAGTATCCATGTTGATCACTTCAGTCGAGTGCTCCTCTCTTCTCCTCACATTTGGAAGAGGTGCCCTCTCATGTCCTGGCTGGTGGGCTTGCCTCTTTTCTGCCCTTGACCATCTTAGCTGCCTCCTCCCACTGTCTTCTGTTTCTGAGAATGTTGGGTATTGGTCCTTTTTGAGTGTCTGTACCGCAAGACTGGGGTTGGGAAATATCTTCCTTGTTGGGGTCTGTTTCATAAGATAGCCTTGACCCCCACTCGGTAATTTTTTTGGATGCTGTTCTTGTATGCAACTCTTAGCCTCTGATATCTTTCATGCTGCTAATTCACTTTGGTTATATGGGTAAATGTTGAAATGGTGCTTATTGTTTTGCATGTCGTAGGTATATGACTGTTTTCTTGAGGGAGTGTGAACTCTGATTTTATTACTTTGTCTGTAGCTGGATGAAAACCAATTTGTGTCCATTGTATTATTGTCTGTGAGAATGTTGCACAGCTTTTGTTTCTTAGAAAATTGGTGCTTGAAATGAAGTTTTGTTACAAGAAGTCCCTAACCTTATCCCCCTAAAAGGTCCTCCATGACTGCTTAGCTATTGGGCGCTTCAGATGTTTCTGGTGAGCAGGTATTCCATTAAGCTACAGCCATAGACTGAGATACGTTCAAAGTAAGGATTTTATTGATAAAAATACAAGTACAAAAGAGCAAAGGATAGGAGGTGTGAAACTTCGGTAAAATCATTTCAAACTGCCAGCCTTATCCAAAGCCAATCTGAGGCTCCTTCTCCCTTTTCGTCAGTCTACCACTCAACATTCCACCAAGCAATACATAAGCTTACCCAAACCAATGCCAGCTCAGACATTACAGTAAATAACTTTGTGTAAGACATGAATCCTTTCCACAGTGTTACTTCTTTAAGTTAACAGGAACAACCCCAGTGAGCTGCTTCAGGAAAACAATCCACCACCAAGTGATCAACCCAGATCCCCTTCCACACTCCACCCTGAACCCAACACCTCAAAATAGAAAGCTCCCCATAGCTTGTGAACATTCAACACAACACATTCCCCCTCCTTCAACGACAATAATAAAAAATGTGTGTGGAACAAAATGGTTAGAATCAATCCATGTTATATTAAACCCTTAAATGACACAACAGTCTTTCTGTTTACATAGCATGTTGACTATTCTTCCAGCCTTAGTTGTGAAATGTCTTCCAGCAGAAAGACGTTTCACTCAAACACCTCCTCAGTAGATGTACACTCATTCAACCCCTATTACTGATGAACACTTGAACCCACTTGGATATCTTCCACAACATCTGAATCCTCTTCTAGGAACCACCTGCAATAATTGCATATTACCTCACACATATCCTCACACCAGTCTGGCAATCTTGATCAGATTCCATCACTCAACTTAACACATTTAGTAAACAATTGCACTACTTTCAAAGGCTCATAAAACCTTTTATACTGTTCTTCTTACACCCAACTTTCCTCTTCACTCTGACCTAAACAACCCATCTCCAATTTTGATTCTCTAAAGCCATCTTCTGGTCAAAATTTTCTTTGTAGAGTGCCTGATCTTTCTTGACGTTCTCCCTATAAACACTGGGGGACAAATCATCATGTCTCTCCCCAGACTTCCATGCAACATTATTCTTAGTAAAAGGCTCTCTCCCGGTCAGCAATGTAAAGGGACTGTGTCCTGTTAAGGTGGGAGTGAGATGATCTGCCCAGGTCATCTTCAAAACCTCATAATACCATGTTTTGCCACTATTGATGTCCAGTTGTACAATTCCACAATATTCCTGTTAAAAAGCTCAACAGCACAGTTCCCAGAAGGATGGTATAAAGATATGTTTTCACGTAATACCATTCCTAAACAAGTAACTCTTGACTAACTTAGATACAAATTGTGGCTGTTTGTCACCGAGAATTGACCTCTGTATTTCTTCTCACAGGAACAACTCATCCAAAAACTTAGCAATACACATTTCTTGCCACTTTGAAAATAAATCCAACAACACAATGACATAATTAGCCACACGATTGTGATCCATAACGGGCCATAAAATATCTGTAGCCAACTTCTCCCACAGAATCTCAGTGTATTCTGAGGGGCATAAAGGAGGCCTACAGATTAGCTGGGTTTTGTCAGCCTTGCAACTTTCCACACAAATCTCTCCACATCCATCCAGGCTGCTAGTAAAATGCTTTAACCCTTCTTGTGCTCCTTATTATGTCTAAGTGATAGTTACTGCTAATTTCCAGAAACCTGCCCCTCAGTAATTTTGGGAGAATAACTCTGGCACCTCTCAAAAAGAACCCTCCCGGTCCACAGATAATATATCCTTAATTTCTCAAAATTACTCACAGTTGACTCCAAATCTTTTTGTAAGGCCATGTTCCAAACTCATGCACATTACACAAAACACGTCCATGCTATAGCCATCGCCCCACTGCACCTTCTTAATTGCCTCCACACTGTCCGCTTCCACAACAGTCACAGAAAACTCTTCCCACACATTAGGGTTATGTTCACTCACAAGCAGTAGGGGTAGACTAGGAAAACAGCAACCTTGTTTTTGGCTCGTAGAACATACTAAACCCTACTATTGAAATCCAGTAATCTCACAGACATCCTAGTGGTGCGTGGAGTGCCTCTCAGCATAGAATCTTGCTGAGAGGTTTGTCATCAGTACAAATTAAAAACTCAAAACCCCACACATACTCCCTGAATGTATCTATGCCGCTCACATTGGCCAACCTCTAGCTCGCTCTCTCTAGTTTAAACTTTTTTATTCTGGTGGAGTAAGCGAGCCTGATGCGAAGGAGATGGTAAGTTCATGAACATTGCCTGCAATTTGAAACAACACTGCACCTAATCAATTCCTGATATCTGTAAAAATGCTCCTAATATTCCGGTCAAAACCTTGTGAGGAACCTGCTTTGCAAATGTCATTCTTAACACTCTCAAAACATACTTTGGTGGTGATATTTGTATAAACCTTTCTGCGTGTTTTTAGTCGTCTTATTTTTTTAAAGCAACTTTTTGTGCAAACTTGCCGTGAAACTCTGTTAATCCAAGAAAGGATCTGGCATCATCCTTCGAAGTATGGGGCAGAACTTTTTTTTTTTATTGCTTTCACAATCCTGTTCTTACCCATTTCTTCCCATGACTAAAATGTAATCTTGAAAAAAATTACCCCCACTTGAATCTTGAAAAGGTTGGCACATTAATTGCTGGAAGATTGCAGTTGATGAAGTCAGCCTGAACGGCATCCGTACAAATTGATAACACCCAAATAGTGTGAAGAACGCTGTCTAACATTTACTGTCTGGATGAAACGGAATCTGATGATATGCCAAAGTTAAATCGAGAAACAAGAACTATTTAACTCCCTTAGTCACCGTCAACATTTCACTGGTTTCAGGCAGGGGAATCTTTTCAACAAGAATGCCATTTTGCAGAGCTCTCAAATCTATGCAAAGCCTAACTTTGCCCTTGGCCTCTCTGGCCACGACCAGTGCATCAGTAGTTTCATTTAGGTTCTCTTCTTAGCTTCTCTAAATCTTCAACAAGTTAGTCTTTGATTGCAAGAGGAGTGTACCTTGTGTACAACAGGCTTGAAAACCTCCATTCATATAATTCTATAGTGGATACTGCCCACTACTCCATCTCTTCCAGAGAACTGTCACCAGTTAAGAAAAGTCACAATCTTTTAGATACTTCCCAGGCTGGTTTCAGGAAAGGACATAGTATGGAATCAATACTGACAATAGTAGCTGATTAGTTGAGAGCGATTCTGGATAACGAAGGCTTATCTGACTTGATCCTGTTGGACCTGTCTGCAGCTTTCATCACTATGGTCCACTCTGTGTTAGTGTCTCAGATGTCTCTGAGGCTTCCCTCCTCCTTCTTGCAGGCAGAGCACAATCTCTGTTATGTAAGCCATATAGATCAGTCTTTCTCTTTCCCTGTGGTGTTCCACAGGGTTTATCTCTCAGTCCAACAATGTTTAATCTCTACATGATATTGTTGGCAGAGCTGGTGTGATCATAGTTTCATCCTGCGCTGATGACACACAGATTGTGAGTAACATCTGTAAAGATTCATGCATGGGAGCCAATAAGTTGTAGGACTGCATGAAAGAGTTTAATAATTGATGAGGAATAACCATCTAAAAGTAACCCGAGAGAAGACATAAGTCCTTATAAATGGCAGCATGTGGAACATCTGGTCACAAATTTGGAGGGCATCAGAGCTGGCCTCAGTACAGCAACCCGTTAACAGCACATCTAATTTGTGCATGGATTTTTATGAAGCTATTTCTTTTAAAACCCATATCAAACAGATGACATCTATGTGTTTCTTTATCATCAAAATGTTTAAAAAAATCTTTCTGTTCATTCCACTGTCTGAATGGAAAATTGTCACTGAAGGACTAATAGCCATGTGCTTGGACTATTGTGAATGTCTTTTTTTGGGTGTTAACAAGGCATTTGGTGTGAAACTGCAAGTGGCTCAGAATGTGGCAGCAAGACTCATTCTGGGAATTCCCAAACATCATTCTGTTTCAGAAGCACTGAAAGGTTTGCATTGGCTACCGGTCCATAACTGATCCATCTATAAGGCCCTCTGCATCACGCACAAGACCCTATATGGAATCGGACCTGCATTGCTGAAATTCCTGTTTAATTGCTGTACTCCCAGAAGACATCTTAGATCAGCGGGGAATAAGGATGTGTCTGTTTTCTCAATAAAACTCTGCAGATGGGATGGCAGAGCCTTCTGCCTGGTGCCAGCCAAGCTCTGGAATTCTATACAAAAGCACATCAAGGTCATGGAGAATCACTCATATTACAGGAGGCTTTTTAAACCCCGGCCCTTTCCACAGTAATAGATTTCTGCCTGCTCTGGTCTAGTTTATTCAGCTCCAAGATGCCTTTGGGTGAGCAGGCGCTATAGAAACGGTATTTCATTTCATTCACGAAAACCCTCTAGGAAAATCCTTACAAATCTCCTCAGCAAAGTTGTTATTGTTAATCAAGAAGAATACTTGACCATCACTATTAGGGTTTAATGCTCTTTGATCCACTGTACTGAGGTGGGTGGTCTCTTCTCTGCTGCATACAGTTTACCCAGGGCTTGTTTTCTACCATAAAAGCAAAGGTCACAGTTCTGTAACCAACCATAGGTATTGGTTAACCAGTAAAGCTTACTGGAGATATGGCTGATGGTTCTAAATCTTCACCAATCACATCTTTGAACTTGCCAATCCAGACAGATCTACACACTGAAGTGTAAGGCAAGCCTGAGTCTGCTACTATAGCAGTGGGTGCACACCTCCTTACATAAACAATAATAGACTTGCTTAATGATTAAACATTCAAACCGTGAACTCTAGTATCTACCTATAGGACACAACACACACTTCATTACTCTCATCGCACTCAGAAGAGGAGTTTGAATTCTCTACTATAAATTTAACTTGAAACTCATTCCTTTGTTTCCTACACATCCTCCTAAAGTTGTCCACAATGTCACAGTTGTTAAATCATCGCCTTGTAGCTGGACATCATGTATCATGGTCCTAATGATCCATGGTCCCACATCTATAGCATCCTGAACAATTAGTGCATGTTTTTCTGCTTATGAGATTTGAGCCAACCCACTGTTGTTGAACATTGGAAAGCTTTTGTCCTTTTTCTTAGTAGAGTAAGATGTCTCATGAGTCACTTTGTATTGGGAATCCTTAAGAGCATTACCCAGTGCAGCTTTAGCCCATCTTTGACAGTTCTCCCTTATTGTCTTTTGCTACAGCATTCTTTTAAACGAGTCACCTTTCACCACAAACTGCCTTGTACACTAAGGTTGCTGATGCACATGCCAATTTTGTGTTGGATAAACACATGCTGCAAATTGTTACGAAAATGCAAACTTTTTAAACACAGCAACATAGTGAGCTACAGATGTAGATTTCCCTTTATGTCTTTGAAAAAATATATAGTGGACGACAGCAAAACAAACTGAAAACACGAAATTATTGTCCAAGTCATCTCATGCATTGGAAAACACATCCCTTTCAGTAAGTTATCTACTTTTTTTCTCCATCTGGTTGTGTAGTCTTAGACCCTCAAGACCAAGATGGGAGTAAACTCTGCATTGGTGTAATCCTCAGTGGTGGAGTTATTATTAATGTGGTTTCCATTCTGGCTAGTTCATTTGTGGTTTTTCAGGAAATTAAAGGATGTTTTCATTGGAATTAATGTTAAAGGTTGTTCTACCCACATTTTAACTCAAATATAAGACAAACTGGATGACAAGTTATACAAATATTGTCGCTATGCATAGGTTATGCTGTGTGAACGAGCACTTGCAGGCCTCATCGTGTAGAATGACGATGTCAAAGAGGTGTTATGACAGGTATGCACAGGTATGTGAGCCACAGGTCCATCCCAATTGTTGTGGTCATGTGAAGCAGCAATGGTTCTTCAACATTGCTTCAGTGGAGATTTGCCTTTATGACCCCAAGAGGGAGCAGAAAGATACTTCAAAGGATTGTGATCGATGCTGATTGGGTGACTGCTGACGAAAGATCGCTAAATAACCAATAGATTGCAGGTTGTAAAATTGTACCTTGCCCATATAAATGAATATAGTAAGTGGGGCCTTTGCTAGGGGTCTACTCATCGCCGGCATTTAACAGGAATTCTTTCTGCAGTGCTAGGTTTTTTATTAACATATTAGGAACAACCCCAGCGAGTTGCTTCAGAGAACCAATCCACCACCATCTGATCAACTCAGAATACCCAGAACGCTCCGTCCAAAACCAGATACCTCAAAATATAATGCAATCCATAGCTTGTGAACATGCAGAACATCACTTTTTTGGGGCATAGGGCACTTTGCTTACTGTTGGTAAAATTGGAACTAGACTGGATTAAATCTGGAAAGTCTAGACACAATGTGGAAGTTACGCTTTCATGTTCTTGTTTTGCCTGCTTGTTTGGATTCTCCTTTTCAGTTAATTTTGAAATGTTTGATAGTTTTAGGTTTACATCATTTTTAATCAACACACTTTAGAATTTCGAAAAATACAAGGAAATCATACACCACCCACATTCTCTGTAAACATCCTGCAATCTCTAGAGTACAGATTACATTTTAAACTCTTTATCTCTGCTCTATACACAAAGATGATTATGATTCTGCCCCACAAAAAGGCTTTTCTTTTGATAAAAGGAGATTGGAGTAAAGAAAAAGAAACTGGCAACTCAACCAATAGAGCTCAAGATTTTTTGCTTAGTAAAGTGATACATTATTATAGAGCAGATTTATCATGGAATCACATTGGCTTGGTCTTCCTGCCAAGAGAAAGTTCAAACTGAATCCCGTTAGAAAATATATCAATGATTTCCACTACAACTACACCCACCTTTAGGCGTAAATGTACTTGGGACTACGCAAAATGTTTCAGCAGTCCGAAGTTTTGAGAATGGGCTCATTAAAGGATGCTCCCTATAGGTTGGCAGGAAAGCGCCCCATCCTTGAAGTAGAAAATCCTTCTAAGGTTTTTAAATGGACTCTTTCACAAATTATTCGTGGCATACTTCATCATAGAGTCCCTCATCCAAATGATGGTACATCTGGATGGGCTTAACCAGCTTGAGGGAGCTTTTGATATTGTAGGAATCAGGCACAAATAAATTTATCTAGAGGGCATCCTGTGCTTTTGCTTTATTAGTGGTTACCCTAAGAGTAAAAGAAAGGGCGATACTTGGATTGTACCTGGTGGAAGTGGGGAGCTATTTAATGCTTTTGATTCACTGGTCTACATGTTATGGCCACAAATTGCCAGTACCAGTTAGTTGGCCTTCGTCAGGACCAGAAGATCCCTATCAACAATACTTGTATCTGGTAGTGATTCAGTATTTGTAGGTTATTACACAAAGAACATCCCTGTGACAAGGATGAAATTAAGTGTGCCTACCTACCACGGCAATAAATTTACCTAATCCTGGACAAGCCACTGGTTCCCTGAGAAGGAATGTATGTAAGTGTGCATGAGTGTTTGAAGGTTTTTACACACACAAAACATCCAAATAAAGAATGATTGTCTAGAATGATACCTAAGTGAGATTCCCTATCAAAACCTAAAAAAAGTTTCCTCTTGCAAGGTTTTTTGGACTAGATAGGGTAACTTCCCTGTCATCCTTAAAGGTGGAGGTTACCTCATCTCATTTTAAGAGTCGATCTAATCATTTGGGAGGTGACAAGATCCCCTTCTAATTCCTCCTTGTTCCCTACTTGTTGTAAATATGGTTTGCAAATGTAAACACCTTACACCCCCGTCCACTCTTCATCACAGTCCATGAATGTGGCAGTGATCTCCATGGAGTCCTCAATCCGCACTGACAAAATTTCCTTGGATTTTGGAGCCACCCTATGTCAGTCTTTGTTCTTGGTCTCCACTTTAATAATTAACTCCGTATGTCTGCTGTCCAGATCCACAAGAACCATTCCAGCATCTTGTGTGTTGTGTTTTTTTTTTTTTTTTTTACCCACTGAACTTCTAGTGGCTGGGCAATGAATTCTTTGTCAGGACCGGAGGCGAGGATTATGCTTTTCTTTTTTTCACTTTTATTAAATAGCAGCTATGTCCGAACAATAAACAACTACAAATCCCAGGAACTTCAGGGATAAAGTAATAAATCAGCAACCAATCAGAATTACCTTTGCCTGTTATAGGTCTTCTTACTGCATCCTCTTCATCTTTCATCGCTGCTCCTCACAGCCGTCCGATAAGTGCCATCGTTTTCTACATTGTGCTTTTTTGTTGTATTAACAATAGTTGACACTGTTTTCACTTTTCAGCACCCTCCTGCAGAAGCCCGTTTGCTTCTACGTCGCGAGACTGCTTGGGGGGAATCCGCACGTCACGGCGAGGCTCCACCTTGCCGGGCGATGAGGTCCTCTAAGTGCGCTGTTAAAACATCATTCCGAAGTGACAGCTCACGAAAAGCTAACCCTGCGGCCTGCCGTTTGCCCGCAAGTCTGGACTTAAATGCTCCACGGTGTCTGTATTAACCCGCAAGAGCTTGCCGTGCAGTGACCTTGCCTCGTGCAAGTGCTGTCTCTTTTCTCTGCACCAGTGCGAGCTAGTGACACCCCGACCAGGGTCCGTATTGAAGGTCTGGTGCCTCAAGTGATTGACTTGTTCGTGCCTGTCCATGCCAGTCCACAATAGTGAAGCCCCGACCAGGGTCTGTATTAGAGGCCGGTGCCTCAAGTGATTGAATTGTATACAAGGTTTAACCTCATCTCTGTGCGCCATAGCGCTAGATCACGGGAGGACACCCCCCCGGCTCACTTTTGGCAGTTGGTTAGTCCCTGACTGATAACCACTGCGTGATAACAATACCCTGCTAATAGAAAGGCAGCAGTGTCCCCCACCCTACCTATCAGGTGCCATTGAGACACCCCCCACCCAAAAAAAAAGTTGATGTTTTGCCCCATAAACTATCCCCCAGCATACGGGAAATAGATGAATCCTTTACAGAGGAGGAGGCCAATACCTACCTCCTCATTGATAAACATTTTTGTGATGTCATGGATGCTTTTATCCATAAGGCAGTCCTGAAGGCTATGGTGCTGCTGGAGAGGAAGCTTATCAACCTCGCAGCACAATACCTAAATCCCTCGAACTGAGGGCAGACCCAAAGGGGCTCCTACCCCTCCAACGTTCAGGCATACCCGAGACTTCAATGCCCTTGAGGAAGCGCACCGACGTAGATCTGGACACTTTTGCCCGGCTCAAGCGCATTTTCCTAGACCAAGCAGCCATTGAGCCAGCTGGCCCCTCTAACTCCACTATGGACGCGACCCAGGGGCCCATACTGTTCCCATTCGCCAGGGACGTTCAACTCCCTCCTTCTGATGGTGAACCTGAATCGGGTAGACTCTGGAGCCCGTGCCCGGCATTCCCCACCCCATCTCCCCCCACTGACTATTCCGCCCCCCTAGCAGCCTGGGAATCAGGCATGTTGGACTCCAACCTGCTCCTCCACCCTCGCTCCTCTGACTGGCGGATAAAGTGGCCGCCTATGTAGCGGAAAGTTTGTGCAAACCCCTCGACAAAGAGGTACAAAACCGCCTTTGCGCGGAGTTCCCATCGTTGGCAGACAAGTTAGCCCTCCCTCCAGACATTGACCCTCACATGGCAACCTTCCTTGTGAAATATATTTGCAACCCCAAAAAGGGATCAACCACTCCTGCCGCTCCTATCAGGACAAATTATTGGACTTAGCGGGCCTCTTAATTAAGATACTAGACATGGCAGAGGACACTAGGTCTTCCAGGGCCCTGATTTCCTCTGACCTCCTCTCTGGATGGACACACAGGGTGATTATCTTCCTGATTAACACCAACTATGTATTTCCACAGAGTGTCGGCGGTCCCATTTAATCAAGGTAAACCCTAAATTGTGAGACCTGGCTACTTCAGAGGAGTGTCCAGTGGCACAAGGGGGTCTCCTTGGTGAGCCCTTTATCAAAGAACTTAGTAAATTCGTAGCCACTTTTGCCTCGCTCGACAAGGCTCAATCATTTATTAAGAAGATCTTCACTCCCCGGGTTTTTTCCAGGGCCGATCGTGGTAGGGGGTGCTTGGCTGGCTGTGGACAGAAAGCCTCTTTCCGAGGCTCAGCCTCTTGCCACCCCCAGTAGCAGGACCAGTCCAGATTTGCAGGTTTCTACCCTACCCGGGGATACCTCAGACAGCGAGGCTCCAGAAGTGCTTCCAGAGGTTGATTACAGCAAGGCGGTTCACATGGTGAGTGTAGTTCCCGTTGCAGAAGTGCGGCTTTGGGGCAGGCTGACAGTTTTTTCCCAATTGGCAGGCCCTCACATCAGACGCCTGGGTATTGCAGACAGTTCAGGGGTATCGGATAGATGTTTACGATTGCCTGATCCAATACCAGGCTCCTTCCTGACTTCGGTTTTCCACCTAGCAGTCACCCTTAGTCGATGCCAAAGTGATGGCCAAAGGGGCTGTGGTACTCATCACCTCAGCCTCAGGGTTACCTCAGCATCTTGTTCCTAGTGGACGAGTTCCAGTTCCAGTGGTGTCATGTCACTTACGAGTTCGCAACTCTTCCCTTTGGTCTGGCATCCATTCTGTGGTGCTTCACCTAGCTCCTCCGCCCAGTGATGGAATCCCTTCAGAGCCAGTGGTGTCTGACTCATAGTCTACTTGGTCGATCTCCTCTCGATAAACCACAATCAGAAAACTCTTCGGGTACATCTTCAATGGGCACTATTCCTGCTCAAGTCATGGGGTTGTCTTCTAAACAAGCTGAAGTCAGTTTCAGCACCGACTCAGTCCCTTGTTTTCTTGGGATTTTCGATCGACTCAGTTCAGGCCACGCTCAGTCTTTTATACCAGGAATGTGTCCAAGATATGCCACAAATTGACTCGAGTTATAGCCAGACAGGTGACATCCCTCCGGCAGATTGCGCAGGTGGTCAGTCTTCTATCGTTTCCCAATTAAGCCATCTTTCCGGGCCCCCTCCATTAGAGGCTTTTCAGTGGCTCAAGATATCTCATCTTTGGAAGGGCCTGGCGTATTCCCAATATGTGCTGCTTTTGGAGAAAGCGATAGAAGAGCTTTGCTGGTGGCTGGCAAATATGGAAGCATGGAACGGTCTGGCTATTTTTGGATCCCAACCGGACCTGGTCATAGAGTCAGATGTGAGCAACGTAGATTGGGGCGAGTGCTATGGGGATTTGTGCACCGGTGAGAAATGGTCAGAACTGGAGAGTTCTCCCCACATCAACTGTTTGGAGCTGTTGGTCTTCTCCTTTGAGGTTAAATGCTGGATGAAGAATTCGGTCCACTGCAGCATCCTTCTCAAGATGTACAACATGGAGGCAGTTCGCCGCATAAACCACCTGGGGGGGGGATGCATTCCAAATTTCTGGATCCAGCTGGGAGTTTTTGGGACTGCTGACTGGAGCACAAACTTTCGGTGACTGCCGAACATCTCCCAGGTTCCGACAACATGGTGGTGGACTGGCAGTCCCAATACCTTAAGGTCTTCAGTCTCTGGAAACTGGACCCCGTAGTCTTCCAAATGCTGATGTCCCGATGGGGGCCTTTCTTGGTCGACCCCTTCACGTTGAGGCTGGACCATCAACTGAACAAGTTTTTCAGCTGGAGAGTGGATCTGAAGGCCCTGGCAACAGAATGGGAGGTTGGAGAAGGGCTATGCCTTTTCCCCTTCTCGATGATCATGAGGTTGTCAACTCAGGTGTGTCGCCAACGGGCGGAGTTGGTAGTTGTCACACTCCTCTCGAGGTCACAACTGTGGTTTCCAGGTCAGTTGGAACCTTCTTTAAATTCTCCAATCAGTCTACCCTGCTTCCTCTTCTTCTACGGGATACAGTAGGGAATCCCCTTCACCTGATACTGAACGGATTCCTAATGGATAGGATGATAGAGCATTGGATGCCACTGGCCAGGTTTTTACCCCTGATGGAGTGACCTTTTATCTTTGTAGGAGAATGAAAAGTGATCCCAGGGTAATTCCTTACCTGTTTTTCTTTTCACATTCCCAGAAATGTTGTGTGCTGAAAAGTTTGAATTCTCATGAATCCATAACGGAGAAGTTACATCTCCTACTCCCCCCCTCTCCACCCCCCGTTCCCTCCTTCCCCACCTTCCCCACCCCCGGGAAGCAGCAGCTTATTGCTCTTACCAAACCTCATAAAGTGGTCTCTTCACTGATTATTGCCAGGTGGGTGAAGTGGGGTTATGCAGGAGGCTGGGATAGACATTCAGCAGTTTGGGGTTCATTCCACCAGGGGTGCCATGGCTTCTAAGACTTTTTCCTTGGGAGCTAGATTGCAAGATATCATGAATGCAGCGGACTGGTCTTCAGACTTGATCTTTAAGAGGTTTTACTTTAAACTGCTTTATTCCATGGCATTTTTGTTAGTGGAGAAGCTTTGAACTAGAATAGTCCTCACCTCAGGTCCTGAGATAGATATGCATAATGTCCTGTCTTTTGTAACTGAAAGTTTCAATTCTATTAAGGACATGGAAGCAAGGAATATCCCATCTGGGGTTGTGGATCGACTATGCCTCCCTGATGGTCAGATCTTCGTACTAGTGGTGAGTAATTACTTTTCATATGAGATATTTCTCCTGTTGCATTTGTAATGTTTGTGTTTTGATTATTGGCATCATCCTTTCGTCAGTTTGAAAGCAGTTATCACATCTTGAATATAAGATGTGCTTACACATTTAATTTTTTCAGAGGCAACGACCTGAGCAAGCAAGATTACTGATTACCGTCAAACTGCTCACCGCTCGAAGGAAGATGAGGTAGTAACAGGGACCTGCAACAGGTGAAAGGACGTTCTGATTGGTTGCGTATTTATGACTTTATCCCTGATGTTCATGGGATTTGTCGTTGTTTATTGTTCTGACATGGCTGCTACTTAATAAAGACGAAGAAAGAAAAGCATCATTCTTGCCTCCATGTCCTTAATGTAATAGAAACTTTCTGTTACGAAACCTAGGAAATGTTATATTCTTGCATCCAAGATCAGTTACCCTGGATTCACTGCACAAACCAATGACTGCAGAAACTGCTGATCCTTTGTTTTCCAGTTGGTTATTTCAGAGAGGATAAGAACACCCATGTAAGGAAATGCCTCCTTGGCATGGTTACCCCCTGACTTTTTGCCTTTGCTGATGCTATGTTTTGAATTGAAAGTGTGCTGAGGCCTGCTAACCAGGCCCCAGCACCAGTGTTCTTTCCCTAACCTGTACTTTTGTATCCACAATTGGCACACCCTGGCATCCAGATAAGTCCCTTGTAAATGGTACCCCTGGTACCAAGGGCCCTGATGCCAAGGAAGGTCTCTAAGGGCTGCAGCATGACTTATGCCACCCTGGAGACCCCTCACTCAGCACAGACACACTGCTTGCCAGCTTGTGTGTGCTGGTGAGAACAAAACGAGTAAGTCGACATGGCACTCCCCTCAGGGTGCCATGCCAGCCTCTCACTGCCTATGCAGGTATAGATAAGTCACCCCTCTAGCAGGCCTTACAGCCCTAAGGCAGGGTGCACTATACCTTAGGTGAGGGCACCAGTGCATGAGCACTGTGCCCCTACAGTGTCTAAGCAAAACCTTAGACATTGTAAGTGCAGGGTAGCCATAAGAGTATATGGTCTGGGAGTCTGTTTTACACGAACTCCACAGCACCATAATGGCTACACTGAAAACTGAGAAGTTTGGTATCAAACTTCTCAGCACAATAAATGCACACTGATGCCAGTGTACATTTTATTGTAAAATACACCCCAGAGGGCACCTTAGAGGTGCCCCCTGAAACCTTAACCGACTATCTGTGTAGGCTGACTGGTTCCAGCAGCCTGCCACAACCGAGACATGTTGCTGGCCCCATGGGGAGAGTGCCTTTGTCACTCTGAGGCCAGTAACAAAGCCTGCACTGGGTGGAGATGCTAACACCTCCCCCAGGCAGGAGCTGTAACACCTGGCGGTGAGCCTCAAAGGCTCACCCCCTTTGTTCCAGCACTACAGGGCACTCCAGCTATTGGAGTTGCCCGCCCCCTCCGGCCACGGCCCCACTTTTGGCGGCAAGGCCGGGGGAAATAATGAGAATAACAAGGAGGAGTCACTGGCCAGTCAGGACAGCCCCTAAGGTGTCCTGAGCTGAAGTGACTCTAACTTTTAGAAATCCTCCATCTTGCAGATGGAGGATTCCCCAATAGGATTAGGGATGTGACCCCCTCCCTTTGGCAGGAGGCACAAAGAGGGTGTACCCACCCTCAGGGCTAGTAGCCATTGGCTACTAACCCCCCAGACCTAAACACGCCCTTAAATTTAGTATTTAAGGGCTCCCCTGAACCTAAGAATTTAGATTCCTGCAACTAACAAGAAGAAGAGGACTGCTGAGCTGAAAGACCCCTGCAGAGGAAGAAAAGAAGACACCAACTGCTTTGGCCCCAGACTTACCGGCCTGTCTCCTGCCTTCCAAAGAAACCTGCTCCAGCGACGCTTTCCAAAGGACCAGCGACCTCTGAATCCTCAGAGGACTGCCCTGCTTCAAGAAAGACAAGAAACTCCCGAGGACAGCGGCACTGCTCCAAAAGAACTGCAACTTTGTTACAGAGGAGCAGATTTAAAGACCCCTGCAACTCCCCGCAAGAAGCGTGAGACTTGCAACACTGCACCCGGCGACCCCGACTCGACTGGTGGAGAACCAACACCTCAGGGAGGACCCTCCGGCGACTCAGAGTCCGTGAGTAACCAAAGTTGTCCCCCCTGAGCCCCCACAGCGACGCCTGCAGAGGGAATCCCGAGGCACCCCCTGACCGCGACTGCCTGAACCTAAAGTCCCGACAGCTGGAAAAGACCCTGCACCCGCAGCCCCCAGCACCTGAAGGAACGGAACTTCTGTGCAGGAGTGACCCCCAGGAGGCCCTCTCCCTTGCCCAGGTGGTGGCTACCCCGAGGAGCCCCCCCCTTGCCTGCCTGCACCGCTGAAGAGACCCCTTGGTCTCCCATTGAAATCTACAGAGAACCCGACACTTGTTTGCACACTGCACCCGGCCGCCCCCGCGCTGCTGAGGGAGTACTTTCTGTGTGGACTTGTGTCCCCCCCGGTGCCCTACAAAACCCCCCTGGTCTGCCCTCCGAAGACGCGGGTACTTACCTGCTGGCAGACTGGAACCGGGGCACCCCCTTCTCTCCATTGAAGCTTATGTGTTTTGGGCACCTCTTTGACCTCTGCACCTGACCGGCCCTGAGCTACTGGTGTGGTAACTTTGGGGTTGCTCTGAACCCCCAACGGTGGGCTACCTTGGACCCAAAACTGAGACCTGTCAGTGATTTACTTACCTGTTAAAAATAACAATACTTTACCTCCCCCAGGAACTGTGAAAATTGCACTAAGTGCAATTGCACTGTGTCCACTTTTAAAACAGCTTATTGTGTTTTATGTAAAAAGTATATATGCTACTGTGATTATTCAAAGTTCCTAAAGTACTTACCTGCAATACCTTTCAAATGAGATATTACATGTAGAATTTGAACCTGTGGTTCCTAAAATAAACTAAGAAAATATATTTTTCTATAACAAAACCTATTGGCTGGATTTGTCTCTGAGTGTGTGTTCCTCATTTATTGCCCGTGTGTATGTACAACAAATGCTTAACACTACTCCTTTGATAAGCCTACTGCTCGACCACACTACCACAAAATAGAGCATTAGTATTATCTCTTTTTGCCACTATCTTACCTCTAAGGGGAACCCTTGGACTCTGTGTATGCTATTCCTTACTTTGAAATAGCACATACAGAGGCAACTTCCTACAACCCAGAATTTGCAATTTGGTGGCATTTGTCTGATTTTTTTTTTTCAGTATCTTTGATTTATTCTTCAGATGAATTGGGCTTGAACGCACAGTATTGGAACCATCCTGAGAGATGGGAAGCTCCTTGTATGCTCTGCACTACGCCCTCTGCAACGAACACCCTTTGCTAGGCAGCACCAGAATAATTCCCTGAGGCCGCATGGCTCTTATTATCATCAAACGCTTGTCAATCCATCTAGTTTCTTACAGATCCTGAGAATTTGTGATGATGCTTCATTGCTACACTGTATCCACAACAAAAGGCACTTCTTGGCATCTACTTTCACTAGGAGGATGCCTGTAGTGGCTCCCAGAGGCTGTTATTTGAAGGGTCCGTGGTTTCTCCCTAGGCTGCCGCCATCTTGCGATACCCCCACAGCCACAAAATTCGAAGACTGCAGAAAAGTCCTTCATGGGAGGCTGCAGCATCGGAAATGCATTTAACACACAAACCTGTAGTTTGCTGTCTCGCCTCAAACCATTGAAGCCAGAGAGGCACAGAAGCTTGATACGGCTACATCCGCTTGGAGCCGAGCCTCCTTGTTTTATTCTTTTTATGTTCATGCAACTCTCGCTTTGATTATCTGTAGCATTTTTTTAAATATATTACTAAATTCGTACAATTCCCTTTGTGACTCTTGTTCTTGGTTTAACACATTTTTGTCTCTTTATTTTAATGTGTTCTTTAGCAAATTTTTATGGGGATGCAGTGAATAATTTGGTTATGCAAAAACATAGCCTTTATTTTGAAGTTAACCTTTTTTCACATCACCTGAAAGTGGTTTTCTTAAGCCATGGCGGGGTATGACCTACGAATTATCAGTTGCCAGCTGCAAACAATACATCAAGAAGTTCGTGTCTGTACATTTAAAGACAGACGAGCATTAGAGGCCTATGTGGGAAGTCTCAATATTTACACTATTTCCCAAGTAGACTTCTAGTTAATGAGATATAAGAGTATTACAAAAAATGTATTTTCATTTGTGTGCTTTATTTATTCCGTCATCTTTTTTTTTCTTCTCAAACTTGTGTGATAAGCTTGGCAGTAATGCTTGTCTTTATATTGTAGATTGTCGACCCACACGTGTGAAGATGCTCCCCAAAGAGCATGCAAAGGTATGTAATTCCAGAAACTACTAACTTCAGCATTGAAAGAGTACAGTCGTATGTGAACCCAGATTTTTAGTTTAAATGGAAGAAAATTAAATTATTTGAAATATTCCCTAGCTCACTATATTGGAATAAATAAGCAAATGAATGCTCCACACTTTATTTAAGAAGTTCTCTGGTGGCAGCTGAAATGTACACAAGGAACTAGATCATTACTCTCTAATCGCATGTAGAGGGATGCAACAACCGTAAATTGCCAGTTTTATGTTCATGGTTTGGTCGGTGTTGTGCATAGGGATCACAGTTGCCGCTGAACGTGCACAAGAAAATATTCATTTTCGATAATGTTGAATGGGTTCCAATATGAAAGGTCCCAATTTCCAGTTTACATATTAACAACATCAGTGCAAAAAAAAAAACAACTTTTGAATGGATGTGCCATTGAACGTGTGTAGTAGCACTGTTGTGTTTGGTGTGGACTGATCCTCCTGCCGTACAGTAACAGGGGATGATAGCGGTTTGCTCTGTTTGTACAGACTGGATGGGAACGCCCATGACGTGGACATGGAAATTAATAAAGTGGCCGGGGAAGTTTCCCTCGTGGCCAGTAACTGCACTGAAGTGGTCATGTATAGAATGCGTGCAGCGCTTTACACAAATCCCTTTTGCGCTGCACCACATGACAAATTGGCAACGAGGGAAGTTGGAGTCACTTCCCAGCTGCAATTTGATGTTACTTGAAATGTGGTGATTACACTGCATTTGCTTCAGATCAACTCCACTAACAAAACATTTTGTCATTTGCATTATTGTGTAATCCTGAACTCCAACTACTTGAGTAAGCGGTTTACAAATTATGTAAACCATTATGTTCCATTCATATCACAGAAGGATGCAAAAGGCTTTTTGTCCTTTTACACCATTGTTTTTCTGCCGATCTTTGGATTATCTATACTATAAAATTCTAGGCGAGTAGGCAGTCTTGAATAGAGTTATTGATCATTACAGACAATTATGCCCATTCTTATGGCCTGCTGTGCAAGTATTACAACTCTAAAGAACATAGGTGTAACCAGAGGGTCACAACTGTGGCAAAAAAGATAATATTATTTGTTTGTTAATATGAAGAAAGTACACTTGGTATAAATAAATCCCAATTAAATAACTAAATTATTGTATCATGTTACTTATGAGCTGGCCAATTGTGCATGTCACATTAGCCATACAAATCTAAGACGTCTTTCCATGTTTCTTTGGAAGTATTCTTATCACCCTCCTCACACAGATAATTTGTTTTTTTCAATCCAAAGATTATTTTCTTTGAAAGACAGAAAAATAGCCAGAGAGAACAGTCTTGGAAAACCCCTTCAGCCTCGTTGTTGGAAAAAACAGGCAAGTTATCATGCATGCAGAGGTTTCCTCACGTTTCAGGAAAAGACATTGGCCAAGTGGATTCCTCGTTATAGCAGGAAAAATGCAGTACCTCAAGTTCTTAATTGCAGGAAGCCAGTCTTTTTTATATTAGATATGTTGATCAAACTCCAGAATTTCTCTTCTCGATGGTGAAGAGGAAAATCTTTAGAGTGTAGACCAAGCTCTTTTGTCTCTATAACTCTCACATGTCAGTTTGGGCACAGGTGGTGTTGGTCCCTGTCTGGATTAGCATTTGGTGTTGGATCCCATTCATTGACAACCACATGCCTGGTTTTGAGCTAACTGTCCAGGTTTAGGTTGACAACTCGCAAATCTTTTTTTGTTAAGCATTTGAGCTTCATGTTGTTTGCAAGATACTGGTTAGTAGAGGCTTGTCGTCCCATTGTGAATTTAGATCTGTGTGTTTCTTAAGACTGCTCTGAGCCCAGCTAGGAAAATATATAATTAATGAATTAATGAAAGCACTTTTGTATTCAGCCGTCGAAGACTCTTTTGTTTGCCCTGCAATATTTTTGAGTGGCCTGTCGTCATTCCACAGGATGAAATGGAATACCGAATGCCCCTGGTATGGTCTGCTCTGCTTTAGATAATTAAAACACTAGCAACCAGGAAGAAAGTACATAGTACTTGGGCGCTCACAGTGAATCCACATATTATCACATAAACACATCAGGTAAGGCACGGTGCTCCCGGCAAGAGGATCTTCCCTTGTCCTCTAATGTTTCCGAAGAAACTGAACAGAGATAAGTCGAAAGACAGGGCACTCATGAATCACAGTCCATATTGTAATGGTAAAGAATTTTTGTACAAATGGAAATCATGAAAACAGGATCTTCAATTTAATCTCAAAAGATAAATTACAACACAGTGATAGGAAACAATCCTTAATGTTGATATATCTGTAACTACGACAGCCGATAAGTATTCATGTAGCAACAAACGCCAACACGTGTTTCGTCCGGATTACTTGCTTCCCGGGCACTACGAAACGCCGTGCGATTACCTGAACACGGCTTTCCCCCCTTTCTAATATTTTCGTCACAATAGGATACTTTTGGCGCTATAGGTGTCTCAACTACCTGCCATTTCTCTCTATCCCAGTTACCACAAGATACCTGTGATTGCATGAGAGTACTTTTATCATAAATGGCCTTACTGTAGCTCAGCCCTGATGAAGTCTTTGAGATCTATCTCTCACAAGACGAAACACGTGTTGGCGTTTGTTGCTACATGACTACTTATCGGCTGTCGTAGTTACAGATATATCAACATTAAGGATTGTTTCCTATCACTGTGTTGTAATTTATCTTTTGAGATTAAATTGAAGATCCTGTTTTCATGATTTCCATTTGTACAAAAATTCTTTACCATTACAATATGGACTGTGATTCATGAGTGACCTGTCTTTCGACTTATCTCTGGTCTGCTCTGCTTTAGTTAATGAGATGAAGGGGACCCCACCACAATAACAATTTTTTTTATTTGGGGGATTTAACTACTGAGCATTGTTTGCCAAACGTGGATGTGTTGAACAAGCCCTGCTCAGTTGGCGATGCCAACGGAAGGGGAATTTTTCACACTCCATAAACTCAAAAGCCTTGTAGTTTCAGCAGCAGGATTATTGGCCAAGATGACTTCTTATCTGAACTCATTCTTACAAAAAGGAAACTATCTTAAATGAAATCAGCAGTTAATTGCTAGTAGCACACTTCACTTGCAAAAAGACTTGTTACTTGTGGCGATTGTCTGTTACAATGACACTGGTGGGAAAACACTTTTTTTAGAGTAACAAAATTTTTTGCAACTTTTAAGCCAAGATGTAACTCGGAAGAGAACTTCTCCTACCCAATATGGGGACCTACTTGGTGATTTGAGTGTGATATTTTTAACCTAGATGTTGGAGTATAGCTGGAGATACCGAGAGCATTAATTAAGTTACTCATTGTCATTTCATAGCCCTTCTCGGGGCCTCACGAGTTGACAACCTGTTTTTACTAACAAGTCTGTTGTTTCTCCTGAAGCACTACACATTTATTAAATGCAGAACCAACTGTTACATTTTGTTTACGGCCAATTTATGTTTCGTTTTTTGGAAATATTAGATCAACCTCCTTTACAACAAATCTCTGCTTCTCTTGACTTACAGCCATGCCCATAAGAGATTGGGCATGACTGATTCGGAAAGGTACTGCATCTAATCTCTCATGCGCCCAAACCCTGTAATGCCCAAACTTTGGCTGTGCACAGTGGAAATTGCCCTCGGGGCTTATGCCCTGCCCCGTTCCACCTTTGCCTGTGCGCAGCAGTGTTGACCTCAAGTCCTTGGCTTCCATCTGGCCCAGCTCACAACTACTGAGCACCTAATTGCTTGATGCAGTCACTCAGGTGATTGTTCACAGGGTCTGTACAAGCCCTCGTATCCATATTACTCACTGCACAGGGTCTAAAACTGTATAGTTGAAGTGTGAATTTATGTTTTTTGATTGATGGTCTGGGTCATCGGCCCCCAGGTCTTTTGAACCTGATGGATAAAACAGGGTCCTTTTATTTTCTGGGGCACTTTCTGTCCCTCTGGAGTTCCACTACCCCACCCCCAAACATCCTATACCCCCATCCTTCTCCCATATTTTTAAGGTCGAGTCTGCAAGAGCATTCGCTAGCGCATTTGTTTTGCTTGAAAGTCATTTTTGTATACAAAAAGTGCTTGGAGGCCGCCCGTTGCTTTACCATTTGTTGGCTTCACGTAGTTCTTCTTTGTAGCCTCCTTAATTGACTGATAGAGCTGAAGCATCATTTCTGTGGAGCAAGGAGCAAGCACAGATTGATTTAAGTTAATCTGTGCCCGTCTGCTGCTCCCAATGTGATTGAGGGACTATTTTTTCTTTATTGATACTTTTCCCTCCTTGCTCCCCTGTTATTGCTTGTTTTTTTTGTTTTTTTGCAGACTTTTATAGCGCAAACGTGCCTGCTGGTATCATAGCTCTTACATGAGCACCTGTCAAGCTGTCATGCATAAAACAAGAGGAAAATTTGTATTTAAGATACACATGCACTGCATGACTAGCTGAAAATGTTTACAACTCTGATACTTAATGGCATACCTAAAATATGTTTACAAGATTTGCACTTATGGTCATTGTAGGAAGCTGGCCTGGTGTGTGGTGGACATCTATGGTGTTTGCAACTTATTACCAGGTCCAGGCAACCCGTATTAGTGAATGCAGACAGTGTCTAGGAAGCCAGGGCTCTCTAGTGGTAGCTGTGGCGAGCAGCCAAGACTGACCTAGGAGGAGTGTGAAGCACTTGCAATACCACAGTAGTCACACAGTAGCTTATCTCACATGAAAGGAAACACAAGCTGTTGCAAAAATAAAGGTACTATATTACAGTAACACCGAACTAGATAAGTTATAGGCAGTCTCCCAACTGGAGGTAAGTACACTCTATATATACAAGGTAAGTGTAAGGAATTAGAATAGAAAAATAACAGGCATTGGAAAGAAATAGCAAAAAATAACTAGGGCCCTCTGGGCTTGGGGGGGGCGAAACGATATAATAAAATAGTGGAATGTGAAGTTAGGTTCCCCCACCCTAGGATGTAGTATATTTAGATGGGATCCGAAAGAACCCAGCGACCAGGAGAGCAGAGGTAAGTTACCTTGTCCACGCAGGAGTTTTCAGGTGGGGCAGAAGCCACTACCCACCCTTCTGTGGATGACAATCTAGGTCAACGGTGGAAGGTGAAGGCCAGCTGTGGAGCCCAGGAGCTAAAGAGGAGTCCCTGAAGTCGTGAAGAAGCTGCTGTCCCACGCCTGTCGCCGGATCGCAGTCTTGTCAGTGGTAAGGAGGACCAACAACAAACCTTGGCAAACGCAAATCTGGGCAGGAAGAATTTGCAGAGAAGAAGAGGACCAGCAAGGTCCTGGGGCCTCGACCCTTGGCAGGGAGTCTGGGCTGACCCTCAGCATTCGGGAGAGCCAGCAGAAGCATTCGTAACCCCCACAGACAACCCACTGGCAGCAGGCACAGTAAGTTGCAGTGAGGTCCAGTCAGCACACCTGGAGAGGAGTCCCACATCACTGGAGCAGCAGAGGAGAGACTGTCCTTGCAAAGATAAAGAGCTGGAGGCCGGGGCTACTTGGAGCCTGAAGATCCCTCGGAGCAGGGGTCAACAAGCCTTGGTTGCTGCAAGAGTTGTGGTGCACACGGGTTCTGTCCTGCAAGGAGGGACAAGGGTTCACCGTCTCCCAAGTTGGACAGAAGGCAGAGAGGACCAAGAAGACCACTCAGAACCACCACCTGTGTTGGAAGATCCACGCACTTCCTGTGGAGAGCAGATCCCAGGAGCCAGTCGTCATTGCCGTGGGTGGCAGTGGATGCAGGGAAGTGACTCCTTCACTCCAATGGAGATCACTTCTTGCTTCTTTGGTGCAGCTGAAGTGTTGTCGACTCCGGAGGATGCACAGCTGAGAAAATGTTGCAATTGCTGGAAGGAGCCAGAGAAACAATGTTGCAAGATGAGGTTGTCTTGGGAGTTGCAGGCTTGCTTGGCTCTTGTGGCCTGGAGTAGCAGCGGTTCCGGTGGCCAGGAGTAGCAGAGGTTAATGCAGAGGAGTCCTGGTGGAGTCTTGCATGTCAAGTCTGAGGTCCCACCTGCAAGGGAATCCCTAAGTAGCCATAATATTGAGCTTGGTCATTCTGCAGAGTGACCACCTATTAGAGGGAGTCACCGATGTTAGTCACCTGTCCTGATCAACCAGATGCTCCCAGGGGCCTCTGCACATCTTGTTTCCAAGGTGGCAGAATAAGGTGGCCACCTGGCAGAGCTCTGGTCACCACCCCTGGGATGGTAATGGACAGGGGAGTGGTCACTACCCTTTCCTTTGTGTAGTTTAGCGACAGAGGAGGGGCTGGGGGTCCCTTGACTGGTGCAAACCGGATTATTCAAGGAGGGCACCAAATGTGCCCTTCAAAGCAAGCCAGTGGTGTGGGGAGGCTAGCCCTCCCCAGCCTTCTAAAATCTGTTTCCATGGGAGAGGGTGTGCATCCCCTCCATCACAGGAAATTCTTTGTTCTGCCTTCATCTGCTTGAGCTGGTCAAGAAGCAGGAGGACAGAAACCTGTCTGAGGGGCTGCATCAGCGTGGGCCTCCTGCAAACCCTAGAAGACTGGGATGATCAATACTGGAGGGTCCGCTAAGAAGCCCTCAGAGTGCATGGAATCATGCCACCAGCACTAGCATTAGTATTGTGTTATGATTATGACATGTTTGATACCCAGCATGCCTAGGTTTGGAGTTGCCATTATGTAGGTGGACCACAGAGTGGCCTGTGGTCAGTACATGGGTAAAATGGCTTCCTCGCACTTACGAAGTCCAGTGCATTGGAACTGGAGTTTGTATTAGCACCTCTCGTCATGCAAGGATGCCCTCACACACAGGAACCTGCATCCTGCCCTTTGGGCTAGGAGGGCTTCCCATAGGGTTGACTTACTGTGACCTGGTGCAGTGACCTGTATTGAAAGGGTGCGTACACCTTTTCACGCAGGCTGCAATGGCAGGCCTGCAGACACAGTTTGCATGGGCTCCCATGGGTGGCATAATAAATGCTACAGCCCATGGGGGACCCCTGGTGTACCAATGCCATGGGTACCCAAGTACCATATACTAGGGGCTTACAAGGGGATATCAGTATGCCAATTGGGGGGTGTAAAGGGTACCAAAGCATCCAAATTTAGAGGAGAGAGCACATTCAATGCGGTTTTGGTTAGCAGGATCCCAGCGAGAACAGTCTAAGCACACTGATAACCAACAAAAAGTAGGGGGGAACAATGCCAAAAAGAGTGACTTTCCTACAGTCATGTTGAACATCCCTTTTATAAAAACTGCATGCAATTACATACTGAAAGACCCTGCAGATACCACTTACACAATAAAAGAACCCCTGCTCTGTTAATAACTTCCACGTGCAATTGCATGCTGAAAAATAAGTTTACAAGATCAGGGTCAAATAATTGGAACTACTTGGATAGTATTAGAACATAATACAATGAGATGTCTTACAGCAGACACATGCATTTCCCCGTCGGACATCTGTTAGCAACTTCCTCATGTAATGACATGCTCAGAAAGACTTGTTTCTAGACTCACTGTGATGGTACAAATTATCCGATAACTCTCACATAAATTGTGCACTTTTTGCAAGATATTCCCTTGGACACTCAAACTGCTACCTTAAACAATTTAAAGATTGTGATTTTAGGAAACAAATGACTCACGTTTCCCTTTCTCTCAGTGCGCTTTTCAATTGAACGGATTTTAATATTGAATTAAAATTGAAAGAACGAGTCAAAAAACAAACCTGTCTTTAAACTGGGAGGTGCCCTGATTTACGGAGTGGCTTACCTTTGTCAATGAAGCCCGGCCACTACCGGTTCTACCAAGAAAAAATATGCATCTTTTGGTGGGAATTGTATGACCGGCAAAACCCCCATCTACAGTAATGCAGACAATGCCTGAGAAGCTCCCTCGTCTCTTTGCTACAGTGTGTGCGATTGCCCTGCTGTTTGTTGAGATACGTTTTCTCATCCTTGATGTGAGATGTTGTCTTTATAGCTACTCAGTTTTATGTGGATCTTGTACGCAGTCAGCATGACAATGTACATGTATCTTGTATTGAGACTTTCAGCATGTCCTTCATTTCACGTGCATCTTATGAACATGATTCAGTGTGTCACTGCACATGGATCTTGTACACGGATTGTAGCACGCCACTGCGTGTGGAGCTTATAAACAGATTTTATTTTTAAATGTACTGGGCACATGATCTTGAGGAGACGGACACAGGGGAACGCCACCGTACGTACTGCCCCTTACATAAATTACTTACGTCCATCTATGCCACTTATTCAGAGGTGCCTTGTGTCCCTTGTTTTGGGAGTGTATAATAGTTAATTCATCCTGTTTCAGCCTTGCGTAAATCTAGTAGGGGTACAGACATGCAATGCCATTTTTATCCTATTTGGGAAGTGTACCTTGCATATTACAGCTTATATAACCCATGCTTCTATCCAAAAAGTGGTATACACTCGAATTCCCCTCTTTGTACTCACGTCATGCCCATATAAACGTGGTTTCTACCCAAAAGAAATGCACACGGTTGACCACCTCTATATGTTCATTTCGAGTTTGTGCCTTGCTGCTGCACCTCACACAACTCTTTAATGTCCAAAAGAGATGCAAATAGCTGAAAGCCATCTTGGGATGTAACTTTTTTATTGCACTCCTTCTTGTCACTCTTCCATTATGCAAGAGAGAAATGTGCGTTCATGTCTCCCCTTTCACCCTGATTTTCGGGGTGCAGGACTTATTTATGATCTTTGACATAGTTAGATATCACAGTTTGCCTCCGGCATTTCCCCATGTCTGTTTTTACATTGTTTTTCTTATATAAGTAATATGAAACCACTGTTTGCAAGCCCTGTTAAAGGGAGTGATGTCCATGAAGCAGAAATATTTTACACTATAGTTATTTGTGGCATTACAGCAGGTTCAGAAACACACGTGCTTCTGGTTCCAGAGCTGGTATGTATAAATGACTTATGCGTTTATCAATCCAATTCCGGTCTTTGCAAATCACAGTAATCAGGCGAGTTAGTTGGTTCAAATGAAATGGACGCCTTTGCCAGAGCCCAGTACACACTGGTTTATGCAGGAGGCAGGCTTTGGTGCCTGGTGCCCTGCTGTGTGCACTGCAACAACAATTTTTAATTGCCTCCAGTCAGAGTCCTCGGGTCCATGGGCATGAGTCTGAGAAGCCCTGTGTAAAGATGGAAGAAATTGCTCCTTAGCCCAGTGGGATTAGTTTTTATTTTTATTTTTATTTTTTATTAAAAAGGTTTTGTTCTTTGAACTCTTTGTATCTGTGTCCTCGAAGTAATGATGAAGAAATACAAACTCCCCTAGTTGATTATCCCCTTGATGCCCACCTAACACCTTTTGTAATGCAACTATCTCACACTACTGAACAAATGTACACCATACCACTTAAAAGCACTATTCTGAGTAAAGGGCTAGTGTCATGGCAAGTTTGCTGTCATTCTTTTGAGCCAAGGGTTTCCAACCTGGAGTTCCCGCATCCCCAAGGGGTGCAAGATGGCATTTCAGAGGGTGCGACAAAGAGAGAAAGCATGTATCAGAGAGTTTCTCTTCAAAGACAATGGATAAACATGTTGAAGACTTTCGAAAAGTTGAATTCCTTCAAAGAAAAGTTACCTCTTTGGCGTTGAAGAGGCAATCTCTGAAATGTACCTTCACTTGAAGAGATGGTTGATGATGTTGGATTCATAACTGCTACTGTGCGTTAAGAAATTGTGACACAGTTGGAAATGCTGTCAGAATCCTTAAATGGATATTTTGGTCCTGGAGACCGAAGATTTCAGAAGACTGGTTCATGAATCCATATTCCCGCAATTTTCCGAAAATGTCAGACGATGAAGAGCTAAAGGGCGATCTTATTGATTTGTGTATAAATCGACCTCTTGCAATGCAATTTGAAAGAAAGACTTTGGATGAGTTTTGGTGTGCAGCACTGCATATGTTCCCAAGACTTGGTGGAAAGCACTCTGTGTCCTCATTCCATTTGTCTCGACGTACTTGTGTGGATCTGGATTCAGTTCTCTTTTGTCAATCAAGACAAAATGTAGGAATCTCCAGACTCGCCTGAATCCACAGGCAGACCTGCGGATCGCAATCATCAAGTAAGTCCCACGTTTTGACAAAATCATGAATGAGAAGCAGGAACAAAGAAGTCATTGAATTTTATGTTGACAATTGAGATTAATTTTACTATTAACTTTTTCTATTTGTTCAATTTATATTAGCATATTATGCAGTTAAAAGTTTATTTTTTTAAGTTCACTTTGTTCACCCGCAGTGCTATATGTGGTTCAATCTGTGGTTTAAAAAATAAAAATGTGACTATTCATCTTCAAATCTGATATTACTTTTGTAGGGGGTGCGAACATCAATCAAACATTTCTTAGGATTGTGGGACATAGAAAAGTATGGAAACCCCTGTGTTAAACCTTTAAATCCGTTGATGTGAACAAACTTTCCTGTGGGAATTTGGTTCTGCCTCTAAAACTCTCCATTCCCCAATTCCGTATGTATCAGCCCAAGTCTTGCCATGACAAAATTTAGTGGACAAACTAAGCGTGTACCTAATTTTGTGCAGATTCATCAAGCTTCACTAATGTTATAACCAGATCAAAAAAGATTTTCATTATAAGCTATAACTTAGCCATAACTACATGTCTGTCTCTCTCACTCTCCTGCTATTGTTATGTATATCAATAAGTTATCTGTAAATGCTTTAATAAACTCTCTTTGGTGTAGGAGCAGTAGATAAAATCGTTACATTAACATAGGAAGTGTGGCATTGTGTAGAACCACTTGATTGCATCAAAGCAGAGTTCAAAAGTACCATTACAGAGTGAAAATTCGCATATGTCACCAAGTTATTTTCCCTTTGACCGAAAAGCAGCACAAGCGCTATAAATAAAATTGATTAAAACAGCTGTGCTTTAGCTTTTTTTTTCCCTGGTCGCTGCATTTTGTCGAGTACTACTAGAGGCGCCTTCAATAGCAGTTAATGCTTTGTGTCCACAGTTGTTCTTTGTGATAACTGAAGGGGGCCTTTGTAGGGGCAAACCCCTTATTTCTCTTGTGTAGTTCTCCTTTACCTTACTTGAGAAATTCCATTCCATTGCAAAACGGCACTTGTGACCTGCGGGAAAACCCAGTCGGTCTCCGGGAGGGAGGGGCCTGGGTTAAAGATCGGTTATTTAAGCGCCCTTCCTGGCGAGCTTCCTTCTGCTTTCGCGATTACAAACCCGGGCAGCAGGACACCACTGTGCGCCCATCAGTGAAGTCTGGAGAGCAAGCAGCACGTACCCTGAACTGTCTGCTATGCCGTTACAGGAAGTGATAAGTGTCTGGGTGCGCGATCCGCAGCTGCAGAAAGAAGATTATTGGCATTCCTACGTGGATTACGAGATTTGTGTTCACGTGAGTAGATTTGTTCAATTCAAAATTAACCTATTTTGATTACTACACAGACTGCTGTGTGATTTCATGTTTTTTTTTCTATTGTGTGTGGTAGTTGTAAACCATGAATTCACTTGAAGGTTTAGGTGAAATAAAATATCCCTTGTTGGACATTGAGGTTGTTTCTAGGCTTTTCCAGGACGGACATCGCCTTAAAACCCGTGTATTATGACGTTTTATGTCGTCAGAGTATACAAGGCTTGTATTTCAGGTGAGGAGTTTGTATGTCAGGAGAGGAGTGATATCATATGTATGCAGGTCTGATAGATCAGCTGAGAACCTACATTTGCAGGTGCAAACCTCTAGTCCATTGCATTTTTTTCCATTAGACTCCACTTAGACTGGAATCTTTTAAGGTTAGGAGCTCCTGGCAATAAAGGCCTACTTCTGCAGAGGTTTAACTTGCTTTTTAAAGTTCTTGAACAATAGTACCCCCTATATAACGGCATATGTGGAGACTGGTTTAAAAAATGAGAACATCTGCACCACAGGGTTTGACGAGCTAGTGTGGGTGTGAATGCACTCATTTGTTTAATTCAAAGGTTTACAAGTTAGGCCCGGAAATCTGTGACAATTGAATGTTTCTAGGGCATAATACTGGAAAACATGTAAATTGCATTCTCAGATGAGCAGATACGCAAGCATAATTTTGCTAATACAACGTTTGCCAATGTACTTGCTAACACTTTTTCCCTTCATTTTCTCAATGAGCAAAATCATTTTGCCTCTGGAAAATTCCTTTCCTCGAACACACCTGGCAGTTTTGCATGTGTTCCTTGCAAATTCGCACCCTGCAAAGAGATTTTTTTCTTATTAAGTGAACTTACAACCTTTTCCAGTGGAAAACAAAGCTATTTGTGCATGTAGACTAAATGTGCTCATGCTTACAGCTACTTGAATTTTGCTCTATTTGTAAATAACATCCCACAAAATGATTTGTGTCATTAAAACTCAGTGTGTAGTTGTTGCGTGCCTGCATGCATGCTCAGATGTGTTGCTTTCATTTTTTTTAACCTATTTCTAATAATGAATCATGTTTCTAAATCCACTCTGCAGACGAACAGCATGTGCTTCACGCGTAAGACCTCTCGTGTTAGGAGGAGGTTCAGAGAATTTGTGTGGCTGAGGGAAAAACTTCAAAATAATGCTCGACTTATGTGAGTAGTTTTACAATTTCTTGCCAAGTTGATATATCACAGAAAAACATCATTGTTTTAGATATCAGTTACTGTCGCTTGACATCAGCTCATGTGGCTTTTGCTTCGTTGTACTGCTCAAAATTATTTGTCCTAAATATGCAGGGGAGGTTGGTTACCTTTCGAAGAGCCCACCTTTGTTCGAGGGGTCCATAGTGAAACAAATACAGAGTAGCCAAAACCTGATTGTGAGACTCAAAACTTGCCCTCGTGTGTTCCCGAGTTGCACAAATGCTTAATCTCAACTCTTTGCTACGTCGAGGGTGCTGACGTGCATCTTTGATGTCTAGAAGTGAGCATTTGACTTGCATATTGAAGCACTAGTTACATGCAGTATGTTGTCTGCCTCATTCATTTTGCACCTGTGATGTGGCTGTCGGTCACATTTTGCTTCCGATTCAAGGTGGTCCTAAATCCCTGGTATACTAGCTTCTAATACATAATACTATCTAGATAGTCTTAACACTGTGGTCTTTGGGAGCAGCTAGACTTTTCTTCCCTGGGGTTTTTGGTGCCACACTGCTCCATTTACTTTTTTTAGCGTGGTCGAGCTGTACTGAATCTTAATGTTGCTCCTCAGGCTGGTGTTAGAGACAAAAGTGTAATAGTTAAATTAAATGTTGTAGTACACTTAATGTCTGCCTATTAAGTGTGATCTTTCCCCTGAGTTCGGTATAGCGACGTGTTGTGAGTGTGTCGTCTGTATCTTGGATTATTTATGATTCTGCAAGCATAGGCATGCTTCCAAGTCCTGGGATATAACTGTTCCGGTTTAACAGGTATTCTGCAAATCTGTGCCCCGGATGTGTGTACACAGTACTGTAGGTTGCTCTGACAGTATAATTAATACGAGTTATTTGTTCCTACCTGATGAGAATCCCGAATCAATCTTTCATTTGTTTTTTTAGGCAACCTTCCAATTATTTGTACGTTTGACTTGCTCACTATTGTCAGTTATACTGATAGAAACCAGTCACAATGGACGCTGATTGGTGCGCTTAACTGTGTTTGCAGACTTGCCAAGGTTTGTTGGTGCAAGTGGCCTATAGTGCATTGTCAATTACATGTAGGGTCTGTTTGCTTCATGAACAGCAAGTACAGTCCACACGAGAATCTTTCACTTGTGATCTGCCCTTTGCTGAAGGTTCACTCTCCCAAAATGAAGGAACCGCTTTTAAATGTGTTCACTGGAGGTCCTACCTTAAAGTGCAACAGCAGCACCCCGTTACCAAGAACTCTTAATCTTTTAAAAAGATTGGACAGTTGGTAATGAGTACTTCAGTAGATTAACAAGTAGTCCTTCAAATCTAGGTCTTTCAAATGGCTTTTCGGATAGGTTTACGGTTAAAATGTGTTAGTTGCGTTGTAACAAATTTTGTCTACGTTTAGTAATTGAGGACTTTTCGGTAAATACCTTTTTTCTCTTTAAAGCGAATTACCAGAACTTCCACCCAAGTCACCGTTTTTTAAACTCGGAAATGCACAACAGATGGATGAGAGGCGGCATGGCTTGCAAGACTTTCTTGAGAAGTAAGTGTGCGTGGCATTCAGGAAGACAATGTCGTTACTACAAACCATGCCTTGTCTTGTATGGGAGAGCCATCTTGTGGCTAAAGTCATGTATTGAAAAATAAAACCCGCATTTATCCTTTTGATGTAGCCTCTGCGGTTACAGACAGTTTTACAGACATTCGGACACTTTTGGTCCTTTCTGAAGTAATTTATCCTACGTTTTAAACTCCGTTCATCTCTCTTCACATTTTAACGTGATATTGATCTAAGAGGCATTCACATAGACAATGCTTCGAAAAGCGTTTTTTTTTTTTTTTTAAATAAAGAAAAGCCTTCCTGTGAGTTGATCAAATGATTTCGTGATTTTTTTGTTAAAAGTCGCCATCCTGGCTAAGGGTGCGGATGAAAGGGGAGGGTTGGATTCTTTGGGCTGTCCGTGCTACCATCGGAAATACGCTTAAGAATGAAAATACCAAATTAGAAATCCCTCTTAGCCAGTGGTGGCTGGTGAAATGTGTAGGTGGTGGGACATAAACTCCTCTCTGAAATTGCACGAAGCGAGCGGCAAGGCAAGCGAGCCGAAGTGATTGCGTGAATAGATATATCTTTAAAATATTGTTGGTGTTTTTGAAAGGCACAGTTGGAAACGGAAACGCCAATAGTAAAATGCCTCCCCATTTTCCTGCATTTCTGAGGCCTGACAAATGGGCTCGGGTCTTCACAGTGGTGTAGGAAGCTGGCTCTGTATATAGTGCACTAAACGGAAGTACTCTGTGCAGAAAGTGCAGTGGATCCCCAAAGGCTTGCATAGGCAGAAGTAGGTCTGGTGCTCTCTTTGTGTTAGTGTGGGCGAGCAGTTAGGCTTATCAAGGAATAAATCTGAGACCAATTTAGAAAAATAACAGTTGCTTCTATATATGCTTTGAACCAAAGAACTTAGTTATAAGATAAGCGTTTTTTAAATTATGAATATTCCGCTGTTTCAAAAATGGACACTTCGTGCAATTTTCAGAGTCATTAATGTTAACCTATGGGAGGAAAACAAGAGTGCAGTTTGACGTGTAAGTACATGACTTAAAATCCTATTCTTCGGGGTCTTGAACTAGCACCGGGCAAGGTTCAGGTTGGTACCAAGAGTGCACCCACAGCAGCATGGGGGCTGCTGGGTGCAGAGGTCAAAGTTGGAGCTGGTGTCCAATATATATATATTTTTTTTAAAAAAATTATTGAAAAATTGACAAACACATTTTGAACTTCAGAAGCCGTTCTAGGCACAGAACAAAATATCTGGAACTTGCCTGTAGTGCCCTCCCACCTCGCCTTCCCCATGAGTCTCCAGCCCAGTCTCCAGTCTTTAGAGGTTATTGTTCTGGGCCTGTGGTCCATCCCAGGCGGGCACAGTGTCTGGGTGTGCAGGAGGCGGGTTACACAGTCCTCCTCTGTACTGTTCCATTTCCCCCACACCTTTCCCCATTTCACCAGGCAACCCCGGCTCAAATAGGTGACCTTTTCTGTCAGCATACACCAGTCCATATCTCTATTCCAGTATTTCAGTTCTGGGTCATTCGGTGAACCCCATAGTCTGGCAATGCTTCTTTTTGCGACCACTATGACCCAGATTATCGCTGACTGTCTCAGATCCGTGGGTTCCCATATGTTCAATAGACATCTCTTTAATGAGAGTAGCAGTTCTTCGCTCAGGAGACCACTGAGGCATGCCAGCACCGTCATCCGGTATTGTCTTATATATTTGCATTTCCAGAGGATGTGTATGAAGGATCCGTCCCTACCTGCATCCCCTAAGACACAATCCATTCGGGGCCCTCCCTATCCTGAATCTGAGTGTGCACGGTAGATATACTCCATGAATCAGGCAGAACCTGGAGTGAATTCCCACCCTTCTAGGGAACGCTAGTGCCTCCACCCAGTCCTTGTCCTCGAGATCCACGATCTCCCGCACCCACTGCTGCCTAAGGTTTTGGAGTGTGTCTGGTGACTTATTAATTATGGTTTTGTAGGTGAGGGAGATCGCTTTTTTTATGCAAGAGTTCCTCATGGAGTCTGCGCTCTGTGAGTTCCATCTCCCACGAAATGACAGAGTGTAAAGCGTTTTGCACCTGAAGGTAGTGGAAGTGCTCTGTACGGGCTAGGTCATACTACTGCAATTCATTGAAGGTCTTGACGACATTACGCAGCCAGAGGTCCCCAATCTTTGATATGCCTATAAGGATCCACCTTGCAAACCCAGGGAGGTCTTCCCACACCCAGCCCTGGGCCCTAACTGTGGTATGCCAGTAGCCTACAGTCACTGACATGGGACCCAGGTGACGTGATGACCAGGGAGCAGATTAAAGGGCCCTCTGGAATCCACCCGGTTGTAATAACCTCCTATCCATCCAGTAGGCGGGGTCATCTTGTGACAAGTGCATCCAGTAGTTGATCGTTGTCAACTGTGCAGCCCAGTGGTACTTCTTTAAATCGGGGAGGGCAATTCCCCAGTCATACCATCCCCTTGTCAATTTACACAAAGCAATTCTGGCCGGATCCCTGACCCATAGGAGGGCTCATAGTTCAGTTTCTTTCTCTTTATAGTTGTGTGTGGGAACCGTATACGAGGTGTGGTGCAGGACATACAAAAAGCATGGCAACGCCATCATCTTAAAAAGAGCAGCTCTTCCGGGCTGGGACAACAGTAATGAAGTCCGGTGTTGTATGTCCAGCTTAAGTCGTCCCAGGAAGGGAGCCAAGTTGCAGGAGTAGTAGCAGGCGGGTTCTGTTGTTACAAAAAAGTATTTAAAACTGATGGTTTTCCTTTTGATTGGGCATTCCTGGGGAAGGCGAGGGGGGATCTTCTTTGAGGATGTAGATGGCGGATTTCACCCAGTTGATTGCATACCCTTAGTACTGGCCAAATAGGGTTGTTATGTGCATTATCCAGTCCAGGGAGGTGGAAGGTTGTGTAATGTATAGCAGAACATCATCTGCATATAATGATATTCTGTCCTCCCACTATTCGTTCCAAGTAATCCCCTTAACCGGGGGTGGGGGGGGCGGGTCTATCTGAACCCACGCCAACAGTGGTTCGAGGGCCAATGCAAACAGGAGTGGCAAGAGCGGGCACCCCTGTTGAGTGCCGCGGTGAAGAGTAAACATTCTCGACTGTGCGCCATTCGCCACTACTTGTGCCTGTGGGGAAGAATAGAGGAGCTGTATCCAAGCCCTGAAGTGGGGGCCAAATCCTATCTGTTCCAGCACTGCAAATAGAAATGGCCACTGAACTGAATCAAAGGCCATGCGGGCATCTAGGGAGAGACTCGCCGCCTCGTCCGGCAGGGTTTCAGCCTAAGCGGTCACCCTGTGCACTGTCTGGAGGTTCAATGCTGTGTTGCGCCGCTGCATAAACCCTGAGTGGTCTGGTTGAATCAGTATAAGGCGGGAAGCCAGCAGTTTGGCCAGTATCTTGATCTCTGCATTAAGGAGGGAGATTGGGTGATATAAGCTGCAATCGTCCACCTGTTTCCCTTCCTTGTGGATAACGACTATGAAGGCCAAACGTTGGTCTGGGGAGAGTTATTTTTTTAGCCAGGCTTTCCTCATACATCCTTTTCAAGTGGGGGTGCTAGGGTAGCTGCTGTTGTCTTATATAATTCAACCGGAATCCTGCTGGGAACCATTGCTTTTCCTAACTGCAAATTACAAATGGTTCCCACTATCTTCTCTGGTGCTAACTCCCCATCTAGGCACTCTCTGTCGCCTGCTGACAGGGTGGGAAGTGGAATGTCTGCTAATATTTCATGTGAGTCATCCGCTGTGGCCGAGGAACTCTAGCCGTAAAGCTCCTCATAGTAACTTCCAAAAAGTGCTCTCAGTCCCTTCAGTGTCGCTGACAAGCCTGACTTAGCGCAAAGCGTGCTTCCCCGAGAGTGCCCTGAGTCACGTCTTTTGAGGCAGGCCAGTAGTTTCCCAGCCTTATCCCCAGTTTCATACAATCTCCGCTGAGTCGCCCTATTTTGGGATCTAGCTGCCTCATGTGCCACGTCACGGTACTTGCGTTGTTTAAGCTTTAAAGTATGGGCTGCTTTGACATCACGCTGGTTGGGGGTGGCCTGTTCGAGCATCATGATATCCTTTTCCAGGGCTTCCATTAAAGCCCTTTTTTTTTTTTTTTTTTGTCCCACCATTTCAGGGAGGCCCACTCCTCTGACCACCGTTTTGTACGCTTCCCATTTAGTTTGCGCAGAGCCCAGTGTGGTAACATTTGCATCAAAATACTGCTTACTTGCCCTTACTAATGCCGCTGTAACTTTCAGCACCTTTAGGTATCATGGATTTATTACGATCTGTCTTCGATTCTTGATTGGGTGAGGGCCATAAACAATCCAGAGACGAGAGTGGTCTGATAACCAACGCACCAAGTGACGGATCTCTCGCACTCGTGGCAGTTGATGGGCTGGCATAAGTAAATAATTGATGTGGGAGGGACTGCTGTGGGCTGCCGAGTGAAATGTATATTGGTGCTCAGTAGGAAGGTGAATCTGCCAAGAGTTGATCAAGCCCTGCGCTGTCATAAAGGCAGCCAGGTGTTGTCTAGTGGGGGGAGTCGGTCTAGGGGGATACAGGTTGGAGTTGTCATTTAGGGTGGCATTAAGGTCCCCTCCCATAATTAACTCTTCCGGGGAGAGGCTCAGCAGTAATGCATTGAGCGCTGGGAACGTGCTTTTATGTAACCGTGACAGGATGTAAATTGAGAGTATGTTGAGTACATTTCCCTACCAGGTCACAGAGAGAGCCGCATACTGGCCCTGGTCGTCCGTCCAAGTTTGCCTAATATCGCGTGGAAGTGACTTCTTCACCAGTATGCCTCCCCCTAGACGCGGCAGTGTAACCTTCATGAACTGCCATTCTGTTTTCCCATCTAGCTAGGGCCTGATAGGCATTCTTCAGCAGACAAGTTTCTTGTAAGGGCGCCACGGTAGAGAGTGGCGTTTAAAATATTGCAGGGCCACCCCCCTTTTGATTTTGTCACCTAGTCTGTTAATGTTCCACTGGAGAACGTGCAACGTCAGATTCACCATGTGGAAAGGAAATGGGGAAGTGTCTTACCGTATGCGGAGTGTAGTGTCTGGAGTAGGAGTCACCCAGGCCTCAGGGTGTGCCGTGTACCTGTGTTCCAAGTCTGTGTTCCATGCCTTACTCATGATTGTCATAAACCCAACTTCAACAGTAACTTGGGAACAAACCCCAACAATGTGAACTCCCCTCTCTGCCTCCCTGCTGACCGGTCCTTGAATTACCGACCACCCCTACAGTGCAGAGTGCCTTTCGCCCATACTTAACTAGAAAATAAAGAGGGGGGTTGGCTGGTAGGTTCGGGCTCCCTACCCCACCCCCAAATTTAAACAATGTTACCCAAATGCTGGCTTCGTCATGCCGCATTATCCCATCAGCTGCGGTGGGACCTCTCCGTTATCTTTCTCTAGGGGGGCAAGCTGCAACCCGCCCCCTGGCAGACTCAATGCCATTGCGGCTCCAGCCAGTGGTTGCTAATCAGTCAGAGTCTTGGTTCCTGGATACCACATGTTCTGCTTGCTGGGGAGGGATTCCCATGATGATCGGCAGCCAGCAGGGCTCGAGGCCACAGGTACCCCTCCGCTGCTTTGTCGGTCTCCTCAGTTTCTGTTTGCTGACCATTTGCCAGCCTTCCAGCCAGTTCCAGGTTTCCTCCGAGGAGGAGAAGTAGAGGATATTCCCTTGCGTGATTATCTGGAATAGTGCAGGGTAGAGCATCAAGTACTTGAGCTCTCTTTCCCTGAGAGCTGCGTCATAGTTTTTGCACTCAGAGCATAAAGAGCGCCACATGCGCATTAGCTATAGTTAGAGGGGGGCAATTTGTGCTGTCTGAAGAATTACGACCCAGTCTCTAAGGTTGAAGATCCTCCCTAAGATGGGACGCGGGGGGCACCCAGTTTTGCGGGAGCGCCCAGGGTTCGGTGTGATCTCTATACCAAAGATTACTTAGAGAGGGCACGCGGCTGAGAATGGTGAACAGTGAGGTCCTCCACAAATAGGTCTACTGCTGGTCCCTTTTTTTCTTGGGTAACTCTATGATCCTGATGTTATGTCACCAGGAGCGCCCTGCCAGGTCCTTGAGTTTACCTTCCAACGTCACCGTAGTGGCTTTGAGCTCACGGACTTGCTTTGTGAGTACAGCCGAGATGTCTTTGATCTCTGTCAGGGAATCCTCTGGATCCTTTACCCTGGCGCTCACCTTCTGAAAGTCCTCCCTTATCAGTGCTACCTCTGTCCCGACCAAGTCAATTTTGGCCTCTAGGATTCCCCTCACTTTTTGTAGTGCCGCCATGATGTCCTTCAGTGAAATGGCATCTTCCTCTGGCGTCGCAGTCGCCATTTACATGCCTGGTTTCTCCGTGCGGAGGGCCCCGGCGGCCTCCTTGGGCTGTGTAAACGTATCCAACTTCCGTTGGGATCCCGATTTTGGTCCCTTGCCGCCCGGCATGCCTCCACCGGATCTGGACACTGTAGGTGTGAATGGGTGCATGTTATGTCCAGGGGTGCGGTCACCTCGCGGTATTATTCGCCTCTCAGTGTATTTCCATGTGTTGGGTACCGCTCTGGCTTCGTTGCTCTGTATTGCTGCGCCCCGTCAGGGCATACTTTCACCCCCCACAATGGCTCCACACTTTGCCAATGTATCTCCATTCCAGAGTCAGTTAAACACTATATATGAGCTGGGGGGGGGGGGGTCTTCAGGTCCTCACCACTGTGAGGTCAAAATGGATCCGCCCCCCTTTTGAGGGCCCCCAGTCACTGCAGGCCCTCTGCACCAGCTGGCCCAGGGGCAGGACCACACGTTCAGGGGATGTTGCCTCTCACTTTCAGGCTTCTCCCCCAGTCTTTGTCTGCTAGGATGTTGCGGGGCACACCAGGGCACACTCCCACCTGCCCTCTGTAATCCTACTCCTGGACTACTCCCGGCTGTGGCCGCATCTGCGGAGAGCTTGCTACTGCTGCTCTCTTCAGGCTAGTATGCCTGTCTGGATGGTGCAATGGCCCACACTGGGCCTTCGAGCTCCACCTTTCATGTCGGGCCACACTTTCGCTTGCTGCACTGTCCCCATCCACAGAAGCCACCAGGAGCTGTCCAGGCCTCCTCCTTCCACCTAGTCCCCCGGAGCCGCAGCTCCTCCTCCTGGGTGGGGTCATCTGTCACACTCCTCCCATGGGTCTCCACTGCCCTGCTGGTGGTGTCAGGAATGCCCGTGCTGCGTCTCTGCTAGTCCACAGCAGCTACCGCGTCTCAGGTGCGGCCCACCATGCAGGGCCTCAATCTCTGCCCCGCACCCAGGCTGCAGGCGCTGTAACTCACTAATACTGTCCCGATGTTTGGGACCGTTCACCTCTAGTGTCGTCCCACCGTCGCTAGGGTGCAAGGTGGGCCTGGTCCGTCGCCCGCCTCCGGATCTACTTCAGCTGCTCGGCCATGCAAGGCTGCAGTCTGCAGTCTGCATGCCGGCCCCTCCTTGCTTTCCCAGGGGCCATAGGGTCGTCAACTCAGCACCATGGGTGCCTCTGAGCCTCCGCTCCACTAGTGGTAGAACATGAGCTCCGGGGCCAGATTTTTATGTGGATTTATTGGGGGTGGAGGCTCGGTCTCTCAGGAGCTCCGCTCAAGTGTGGCCATGTCGTTCGGCGGTAAGCTTCCCCCCACCCAATATTAATCAGTGGAGACTATGGGGGCGGGGTGAAGATGCGATGCTCCCAGGTAGGTACAAGTGGTTTCGGAGGTTGGTCTGCGGAGGTTGAGGCGAGCATCGAGGGGCCACATGGCAGCACCAAACTTACACCCTCAGCGGCGGCCGGGTGCAGAGTACCAACACAGCGTCGGGCACCCAATGCTTTCCAATGGAGACCGGGTTATCCGCTGAAGCGCTGCTTATAGGTGAGTAGCGCAGGGTCAAGGGTCAATCTCCTGGAGTTGAAGTAAGTACAAGGGGGGCCTCAAGAAGGCACCAAACGTACACTCTCGGTGACACAAGGGCGACCGGATGCAGATGCCAATACAGCTTCAGGCACCCAATGTTATTCAATGGAGGAGATGGCTTTCCTTTAGTAACGCATGCCCTAGGTACCAAGGGTACCATTTACTAGGGACTTATAGTGGTAGCTAAAGTTTTGCCAATTGGGAAAAACAAATGTGCAGTTTAAGGTAAAGAGATGTGGCACTGAAAAACACCATTGCTCTAGGTTTATGAAGTTTCCGCCTTCGCAAAAGTCTGTCAATAAATTGCCGCCTATATAGGAAATATTTTTATTCAATATTTCCAAGGTGTGCACTGAACAATATTTGTTCGAGTATCACCATGCAATGATTATTTACTTCTGATACATACATTCCTCTGTTCTACAGCACCACTTGAAAGACTATCAACCTTGTGAGACCACCAAATCAGCTTCATGTTTCAACCTCACGGAAGCACGAATTTGCTCCTGAAGCGCTAAAGTACAAAGATTGTAAAAGGGAAAGGCAGTGAGTTCCTGGAGAGCGCCCCCCACTGTTGAGGCTGTAATGACGCAATGCAAATATCTGGAGCCTCTTTTGATCCTGCCCTTTCACATTTCGACACAGGGAGAGGTGGGATCTCTAAGTTTGGATGATCACACTCTCCCCTATGACGAGATGGGAACAGACGGTGACGCGCCCGGTGTGTGTTCAGCTAGCGAGCCTGTACCAACTTACAGAGGGGTGTGGTCCTAAAACCTAGCAGGCTTTAGAGGACCAGGGCTGGAGCAAGGTAAGCCCGGCAAAAAATCCGGCAGCAGCCATGTGCGCACTAGCGCATGTGTCTGCAAAAAAAGAGCCTGGGTGCTTCAACGAGGGACAATACTGCTAGAATTTCGGGGGAAATATAACTAATAATTTTAAAAAAGCAGGAAATCCGAAGGGGCGAAGCTTCTTAGCCCTCTGAAAGGAACCTCAACTGCTCATATCTAACGGGCACCAAAACGAAGTTTGAGCAATTTTAAACAAGACGTATGATTATAGGTGGCCACTGTTCTGTGGTTTTTGACTCGGTGCTAGTTGAATCATCATCTTATTAGGTCATGTCTATTCCTGGAGTGTGAGTCACCAAGTAAATACAAAGAGCAGTGGGAGAAGGTAGATGCGAATGAGCCACAGCGTTATCAGGGAGAGCAGAGCCAAGGGTCTCATTTGGCTCTAAGAGCCAGTGAACGAGCCAAGCCTTTGAAAATATTTGGCATGTAACTCATGCAATAAACATGTAAAAATATGCTAGTCTCTTCAAAATGCAAAAACGTGTATTTCTTTAACATTCTGACGCATTTACCCTTAGTAAATCTGATTACATGACCGCACTGAGACATAATTATTAAAAGTGATAGTTTTTAAACATGAACTTGGAATCCTCATGCCCCCAGCTCCTAACGACAGTGCCATTGGTGAAATTAGAGGCAAGTCAGTTGTCATGAGTAATATAAATTTGGCCTCGCTTCTCCGCACCACATTATAGACTTTTAAATCAAACACAAGTTTTTTTGTGCAGCTCCCATCCTGACCTCACATATTTGAATGTGTCTTCATATGTGACAATGAAGAAAAAGGTGGCTCGGTGAAGTAAAACATTTGCTTAGGACCACACAGTTTGCAAGCGGAGTAGCCGAGATTGATCACAGGTTTTCTTGTTTCATACTGCAGTTCAGCCAATGTATTTTACTGTCTTCCGTTATACTCCAAAGGTTAGTGCTTTGTGTTAAATTATTGGTCCATGAGGTTGGAGTGTGGTAGCAGGAGGAAACAGTATGTATGCTTGGCTTCTTTTGGGCTCGAGGGCCCAATAAAACTCCAAACAAAGTCCGATCTATGCAGCTGGCTCAAGTCTGGCGTGTTTTCAGTGGCTCGTGGCCTCTGAGAGAAATGTGTTTGGTTACCCCCTTTGTTCATAGCTGGTCGACTTTTCGCCAGATTGATTTAATAAGGTGGTGGGGTTTATCGACGTATGTTGGCAGAAAACTCCACAGCGCTGCGGATGATGCTACCTTAATGGAGTGCACTTTATTGCTGCTGTGTAATTAAGTGAAATAAAGTGCTACATATTCGCAGCATTTAAGAAAAGGTAATGGTGTAACCTCTTTGCCTATTGTTCACACTGGACTCTTATGTAGAGAGATCACAGTTGAGTTGTTCACACTGGACTCTGGTGTGAAGCCATCACAGTTGAGTTTGAGGCCTCTAATCATTGGGGAAAAACATGTAAAAGTTTGTACCCCCTTATGCGACACTTAATTTGTATATCAACAATAATAACGGAATAAGGAAGGGCAGGCTCCCAAATGTTAGCCAGTTGCCAAGGGTGCCTAGTCTTGATTTCACTTAATGTCTCCTTCCACCACCCAACACTTCCTGTCTCTTTATCTCACTCTTGCATGATCCTTTTCATCATTGCTTCCCCATTGACACTATTCTCTTATCTCTCTATTCCTCCTCCTTTGACCCAAAGCAAGAAAAATACCGGCATTAGAGACGGTCTGATGATGAAAAAAATGTGTCCTCAAAAATTAGTGCTGGTGCCCACCACCTGCAACCACAGCACAAATTAAGCCGTGCTATTATGGAAGTGTTGAAACCATGCTGTCACAACTAGCAATGAACTTAATGGGTTTAGCTGAGGCAAAAGATTGTACTTCAGTTTCTTAGGAAGGCAGAAGACTGTGTTCAGTTGTTTTGTAATGTAAAAAAGTTGTGCAAATTATTACTTAACTTACTATCACTGACAATTTCTTTCAGGATGTTGAGAATAAGTAGAGTACTATCCATTCAGGCATACTGATATACTTCTTAGCAAGACTTCGGCTCCCACTCACTAAAACCAGGAACCCGTTTCTAAGATTATACGTTGGACGTAGGGTGACCACCCGTCCGTAAATTTCACGGACTGTCCGTAATTTCGCCCTGCTGTCCGTTGTCCGTGATGAAAGCTTTAACGGACGGCATTTGTCCGTAATTTTAGCCTTTCACCTAAAGGGCAACGGAGGCAGGGCGAAATTACAGGCAGATGAGTTTCCCCAGCTGGGCTGGAAGGCAAGGGGTCTCCTGTGCTCTGAGGGAGGGAGGGGCAGACAGATAAGAAAAGGCCTTCTTGCCAGGGGGTCTCCTTCCCTAAAGACATGCAAATGTGGGCAACTGGTAAATCTGCAAATACAAAGGGGCTTGAAAACCTGCATTGACTTTACTAAAAGGAGTCACTTGAAGTTTTCTGGTGGCAAAGATATTTCTTTTAGAGAGGTATTGTAATGGTGTTCCAAGGTGAGCTGTGGAGTGTGTGGTTTTAATGGAGTGTTAGAAAAAATGTTAGTACTAGGTATGAACTCTATATTATTCAAATCTGTATTTGAGAAGCACTTTTTTTTATTTAACCGAAATGTATTTGCGCATTTTGTAGCAGCCTTTATTATGATGTAATTGAATTTTTCACAGTTCTTTCAGGTACTTCGGTACCTCATAGTACTAACAAACACTGGCTAAGCCAATAGGTCTCATCTTCGAAAGAGTTATTGGCTTTGCTAATGTGTTTTAGCCATTAGCCATGTTATACACCAGAGTAGTTGCTGTTCAGCATGGCTTAAAGCTAGTGGATAGTGGTGTGGAGTGGAGTAGAGTAGCATAGGAGCAGTGGCGTAGAGCCCAGTGGTGCAAAGTACAGTGCAGTGGGGTAAAGTGCAGTTGTTTAGAGTGCGTTAGCGTAGAGTGCAGTGGTTTAGAGTGCAGTGGCATGGAGTGGCATGGGACAGAGTAGAGTGGCAGAGAGAGCAGTAGTGTAGAGTGGTGCAGTGGCATAGATTGCAGAGTAGACTCACTTTGCAGGGAGTGCAGTGGTGTAGAGTGGTGCAGAGTAGAGCAAAGTGCTGTGGAGTGATGCAGAGTAGGGTGGCATAGAGTGCAGTGGCATAGAATGCAGTAGTACATAGTACATTGGTGTATAGTACGGTGGTGGAGAGTGCAACACTGCAGAGTAGAGTGTCAGTGTAGTGATGTAGAGTGGAGTACAGTGGCACAGAGCAGTGGCGTAGAGTACAGTTGTACAGAGTAGAGGGCAGTGGTGTACAGTGCAGTTGTTTAGAGTGCATTGGCGCAGAGTGCAGTGACGTACAGTGGCATGGGGTAGAGTTACATAGAGTGCAGTGGAGTAGAGTGGCATACAATAGAGTAGCAGAGAGTGCAGTAATGCAGAGTGATGCAGTGTCATAGAGTGCAGAGTAGACTCATGTGGCATAGAGTGCAGTGGTGTAGAGTGGTGCAGAGTGGAGTATTGTAGAGTAGAGTATAGTGCCTAGAGTGCAGTGGCATAGAGTAGAGTGGTGTAGAGTGCAGAGTTGCAGAGTAGAGTGTTAGTGCAGTGGTGTAGAGTGGTACAGAGAACAGTGGCATAGAGTACAGTGGTGCAGAGTAAAGGGCAGTGGCATACAGTGCAGTTTTTAGAGTGCACTGGTGTAGAGTGCAGTTGCATAGAGTGGCATTGGGCAGAGTAGAGTGGCATAGAATGCAGTGGAATAGAGTATATTGGTGCAGAATGCAGTAGTACAGGGCAGAGTGGTGTAGAGTATAGTGGCGGCCAGTGCAGTGTTGCAGAGTGTCAGCTTGCAGTGGTGTAGAGTTCATTGAACTAGAGTGCAGTGGTCAGAGTGGTATAGAGTACAGTGGCGTAGAATAGATTGTTTCAGAGTAGAGTGCAGTTGCATAGAGTGGAGAGGTGCAGGGTAGAGTGCAGTGGCATAGAATGCAGTGGCACAGAGTGCAGTGCCATAAAGTAGATTATTTCACAGTAGAGTGAGGTGGCTTAGAGTGGAGAAGTGCAGGTTAGAGTGGAGTTGCATAAAGTGGCATATAGTGTGATGGCATAGAGTAAAGTAGTGTAGAGTGCCGTGGCATAGAGTGCAGAGGTGCAGAGTAGATTAGAGTGATGTACAGTGTATTGATGTAGAGTGCAGGGGCATAGAGTTGAGTGTTACAGAGTAAAGTGCATTAGCATAGAGTGTATTAGCTTCGAGTGCAGTGGCGTACAGTGCAGCGTTGCAGAGTGGCAGAGAGTGGAGTTGTGCGGATTAGATTGGTGTTGCCTAGACTGGAGTGGTATGGCGTGCAGATGAGCAGAGCGCAGTGGTGTAGAAGTGTGAAGTGCTGTGGCTTAGAGTAGAGTAGTACAGAGTAGAGTAGAGAGGCATAGTGTGAAGTAGCATAGAGAGCAGTGGCATAAAGTGGAGTGGTTCCGAATGGAGAAGAGTGCAGTGGCATGGAGTGGAGTAAAGTAGAGTGATACAGAGTAGGGTGCAGTGGCGTGTAGGGGTGCAGAGTGGAGTGCAGTATGGATGGTATGCTAACACACTCCCAATACAGACAACACATTTGTGATTGAAATGACCATTACATTTGCACAGATATACAGTTTTTCAAATCAAACTATACTGTGCACAGACGATGTTGTGTGAAAATTGCATCACCTAATGCAATGATTTGTTTTAATCATGTAAAGGTATTTGTAAGGAAATGCCTCCTTGGCATGGTTGCCCCCTGACTTTTTGCCTTTGCTGATGCTATGTTTACAATTGAAAGTGTGCTGAGGCCTGCTAACCAGGCCCCAGCACCAGTGTTCTTTCCCTAACCTGTACTTTTGTATCCACAATTGGCAGACCCTGGCATCCAGATAAGTCCCTTGTAACTGGTACCCCTAGTACCAAGGGCCCTGATGCCAAGGAAGGTCTCTAAGGGCTGCAGCATGTCTTATGCCACCCTGGAGACCTCTCACTCAGCACAGACACACTGCTTGCCAGCTTGTGTGTGCTAGTGAGGACAAAACGAGTAAGTCGACATGGCACTCCCCTCAGGGTGCCATGCCAGCCTCTCACTGCCTATGCAGTATAGGTAAGACACCCCTCTAGCAGGCCTTACAGCCCTAAGGCAGGGTGCACTATACCATAGGTGAGGGTACCAGTGCATGAGCATGGTACCCCTACAGTGTCTAAATAAAACCTTAGACATTGTAAGTGCAGGGTAGCCATAAGAGTATATGGTCTGGGAGTCTGTCAAACACGAACTCCACAGCACCATAATGGCTACACTGAAAACTGGGAAGTTTGGTATCAAACTTCTCAGCACAATAAATGCACACTGATGCCAGTGTACATTTTATTGTAAAATACACCACAGAGGGCACCTTAGAGGTGCCCCCTGAAACTTAACCGACTGTCTGTGTAGGCTGACTAGTTCCAGCAGCCTGCCACACCAGAGACATGTTGCTGGCCCCATGGGGAGAGTGCCTTTGTCACTCTGAGGCCAGTAACAAAGCCTGCACTGGGTGGGGATGCTAACACCTCCCCCAGGCAGGAGCTGTGACACCTGGCGGTGAGCCTCAAAGGCTCACCCCTTTGTCACAGCCCAGCAGGGCACTCCAGCTTAGTGGAGTTGCCCGCCCCCTCCGGCCACGGCCCCCACTTTTGGCGGCAAGGCTGGAGGGAACAAAGAAAGAAACAAGGAGGAGTCACTGGCCAGTCAGGACAGCCCCTAAGGTGTCCTGAGCTGAGGTGACTCTGACTTTTAGAAATCCTCCATCTTGCAGATGGAGGATTCCCCCAATAGGGTTAGGATTGTGACCCCCTCCCCTTGGGAGGAGGCACAAAGAGGGTGTACCCACCCTCAGGGCTAGTAGCCATTGGCTACTAACCCCCCAGACCTAAACACGCCCTTAAATTTAGTATTTAAGGGCTACCCTGAACCCTAGAAAATTAGATTCCTGCAACTACAAGAAGAAGGACTGCCTAGCTGAAAAACCCCTGCAGAGGAAGACCAGAAGACGACAACTGCCTTGGCTCCAGAAACTCACCGGCCTGTCTCCTGCCTTCCAAAGATCCTGCTCCAGCGACGCCTTCCAAAGGGACCAGCGACCTCGATATCCTCTGAGGACTGCCCCTGCTTCGAAAAGACAAGAAACTCCTGAGGACAGCGGACCTGCTCCAAGAAAAGCTGCAACTTTGTTTCCAGCAGCTTTAAAGAACCCTGCAAGCTCCCCGCAAGAAGCGTGAGACTTGCAACACTGCACCCGGCGACCCCGACTCGGCTGGTGGCGATCCAACACCTCAGGAGGGACCCCAGGACTACTCTAAGACTGTGAGTACAAAAACCTGTCCCCCCTGAGCCCCCACAGCGCCGCCTGCAGAGGGAATCCCGAGGCTTCCCCTGACTGCGACTCTTTGAATCCTAAGTCCCGACACCTGGGAGAGACCCTGCACCCGCAGCCCCCAGGACCTGAAGGACCGGACTTTCACTGGAGGAGTGACCCCCAGGAGTCCCTCTCCCTTGACCAAGTGGAGGTTTCCCCGAGGAACCCCCCCCTTGCCTGCCTGCAGCGCTGAAGAGATCCCGAGATCTCCCATTGACTTCCATTACGAACCCGACGCTTGTTTCTACACTGCACCCGGCCGCCCCCGCGCTGCTGAGGGTGAAATTTCTGTGTGGGCTTGTGTCCCCCCCGGTGCCCTACAAAACCCCCCTGGTCTGCCCTCCGAAGACGCGGGTACTTACCTGCAAGCAGACCGGAACCGGGGCACCCCCTTCTCTCCATTCTAGCCTATGTGTTTTGGGCACCACTTTGAACTCTGCACCTGACCGGCCCTGAGCTGCTGGTGTGGTGACTTTGGGGTTGCTCTGAACCCCCAACGGTGGGCTACCTTGGACCAAGAACTAAGCCCTGTAAGTGTCTTACTTACCTGGTTAATCTAACAAATACTTACCTCCCCTAGGAACTGTGAAAATTGCACTAAGTGTCCACTTTTAAAACAGCTATTTGTGAATAACTTGAAAAGTATACATGCAATTTTGATGATTTGAAGTTCCTAAAGTACTTACCTGCAATACCTTTCGAATGAGATATTACATGTAGAATTTGAACCTGTGGTTCTTAAAATAAACTAAGAAAAGATATTTTTCTATATAAAAACCTATTGGCTGGATTTGTCTCTGAGTGTGTGTACCTCATTTATTGTCTATGTGTATGTACAACAAATGCTTAACACTACTCCTTGGATAAGCCTACTGCTCGACCACACTACCACAAAATAGAGCATTAGTATTATCTCTTTTTACCACTATTTTACCTCTAAGGGGAACCCTTGGACTCTGTGCATGCTATTCCTTACTTTGAAATAGCACATACAGAGCCAACTTCCTACAGTATTTGTTTCCAGCACAGTTCAGAATTAACAAAAATGTGCTTGATTTGTACTTCTAATTATGACATATTCTGAAGTCTATTTAAATGTTGTCATGTGATAGAAAAAACTCTTTCCTAACCCCAGTATCCAGCAAGATGGTGGCATAAATCCTCTCACTTTGAAGCCAGAGAAAGGAAAGTAAACACTAAGTTCCCACTGAAGACAGAGCCTGACATTTGACTTTGTTCTTTGAATGCACAGCAAATATGATAAAATAAGAACAAGATTTACAGGCCTGTTTACAGAAAGGGAGCACTCAGCAGGATACTGTAAATAAGGTTTTGGCAAGGGAAGGGACTAATTCAAGCTGCATAGCCTAAAACAAATAAAGCCAGCAAATTGAAAGCAACAAATTGTGAGTTACAAACCACAAGGCCAATGGCAAGCAACGGGCAGAATGCATTCACAAGGAAGCACTATGAATTTACTTAAAGTGACAGCTGTGGGATACTTTGTGGGGAAAGTCCAGTATTTTAGTCCATATCTTGCAGAGGTTTGGCTACATCAATCACCCAGGTAGTATGACAAGAAGACCTGGAGTGGTTTCCATGTTGCAGGATGGGTCTGTACACCCATTCTATCAGTTTGCCACCATTTCCTATGGTACAGAGCTTCTGGCACACCTCTTGTAGGGTTAGTGCTAGGTGGCAGACATGAAATAGGGCATTTTAATGATTATTTAAGGTGGTTGTACGTAAAGGAGTTGACCGGGGTGAAGATGGTAGTCTGCCACAAGGGTTTGGTAATTTAGTAGCTCACTGTTCAGAAACAAAGTTCCCAATTTTAAGTCACCTGCAACTTGCCACTGATGGAGTTGCTCTGAGCACAGCCATCCTGTGCGAGTGGGAAGGCTTAGCAAAGGTAGTGCAGGAGCATATGGTTTCTTTGTGTCAGTGAGTTTACAGGTTCTGGCTAGGCAAGAGAAAGCCATGCATGATAACCCCGGATGGTGATCCGTAGAATGGTCAGTAGGAAACAATGAGCAGTGCATTAAGCCTTCCTTAAAAGTCTTTACTGGTAAACCCCATCTCATGCAGGGAGGTGGGTAGAAAGCCAGAGAGCCACCCATTGGACCTCTGCAGCTGAATAATAGCATTCTAAGTCCAGAAGATCTAATCCACCCGCAGTCACAGTTAGCTTTAGAGTGGAAAGAGCTCCCGATGGCGCTGCAGCGACCAAATCAGAAGTGTTTCATGTCTGAAGAAGGAATGAAGGACGAGCAGGGAAAGGTTTGCATAATAATACTATCATTGGGGTAGCACACCATCTTCACTAGTGCCACATGGCCTCTACAGAAATCAGAAGAGAAGACCAAAAAGCAAACTGGGCTTGGAGGGACCGTTCGCTCTGCCGAGATTTTCATCCTGGAAATCAGTGTAAGAATGGTAGATATTAATCACTAGGTATCAAAAGGTAACTGGTTCCCAGTTCAATCTGAGATCTAATTGTATATGAAGGCGAAAACACTGCCATATGTTAAAGAAACACTAATTACATTTTAAAATTTGTAAATTTTGTTTGTGCAATTTACATCCCAAATATTTTGAAGATTCTATGTGTACTTGACACTTAGGGATAACCCAGATCTCTAGTTTGGCTTTTGCTCAATTTCAAAACCTTATAAAGACATGGACAAAGCGGGCAATTGCCTTGCACAACCTTGCAAGGGGTCTGGCCCCTGCTCACCTTTCACAAGTGGGACCATTGCACCAGAAGAGTTTGCCAAGGTGGATGGGTGTTGATTGTTCAACCACTTGACAGTGCCCCTTCTGTTCCGCTCCTGTGTGCAGAGACAACTCCCCAGGTACCCAATACCTTCAAATAGTCTTGGTGGACCCATCTTGTCTGATTTTAGGAATTGTCCCACCTTGTTCTTCTCTTCTTTATTTATCCAGTTTTTAGCAACAACCCTTTGAATTACTTGCCGTGGATCTCCCATTTGATCTCAATTTCATCCTACTCTTTTATTATCTTTGATTGGTAGTCCGGGCTCCCATTTCTGAGAGTCCCAAACATACACTCTAGTGCAGTGAGACTACAGACAAGTTATGGGTACATCACATCCTGTCATTAGGTGTGAGACTGTCACCCGCACCATCTGCCCTGCCTCTTCAAAAACAAATTAGGTTAAAAGTCCATGGGCAGTTGGGGTAAGCCAGATGTTTTTGTTTAATTTGTTTAAACTAGCATAAAGTAATTACCTTAATGATTCCCAAACTGTTTGCCGGGATTTTAAAATGTTCAGAAACATAATCAAAATGTTGCTGTTACTTTCTCTTCAGGGAAAATCGGGTAGATTTGGGTAGGGGTGATGGCCTTGCCGTGAAGGGCATTAATTTACTACTGAACAAGGACGTAATGTGACACCTGAATGTAGCATACCAGGTGGCAATCACAAATGGTCCACAGTGAATAAATAGTGCTATGTTAAAAAAGAGTAAATAAATGCACTGACAACATAGTGAGGCATGGCCTCTCTTGCGTGTGTCTGTAAAACTGACGTTTGTTCTTGAATTTTTGTCCTGAATTTTGACCCTTTGTCCTGAATTTTTGTCCTGAATTTTGACCCTTTGTCCTGAATTATTTACAGTCCTGTCCAGAATTTGCCTCAGTGCCAGGTGGTCACCCTAGTGGGAACAAATTCACTTAATCTCATAAGTGTAAGCCCAGATCTAGGTAGTCAAGAATTAGAATCATAATGAGAAATATTCATGACAGATTGAAACTTCACTGCTTCGACATCCAGAGGATTCTTCGAATACTCTTTGTAAACCCGCCGGTACTAGAGGGTGATCCCAAGATAGCTCCGCGGCCCACCCAAGGCCCATTCTGAAGCAGAAAAGCATGTTCTGTTCATTTTCCTAACTAAAAAAATAACACACAGACTTACTGGTCTGCAGGCTCAAAATAAAAGGCTAAATGTGTAACTTTAATCTATAACTCAAATGCATTTGTCCACTTTAATTGGCTGGGGACTAGGGGGAGCTGACGGGGATGACTGCTATTGCTGTGTAAACAGAAGCGGTACCTGAGACACCCCTGCTTATTCGGGAAAGCTTTTGTCACACAGTAATGAAGGCATGACAACAGTTTGATTGCAGAAGTAAATGGAGATGAGCTACTGCCAGGTTTGTAAGTTTTTCTTTATGCTATGGTGTTATTCCTAACTTTTGTCAAGGGTCACTGAAATTATGCGGCTGGGGTCAACCAAATTATGTGGCAAAATAAGGTTGATTACTCAGTTTAATATAGCGCATTTTTGCGATTGTACTATGTCTCTATTTTTACACATTAACACTATCTTGGAAAAGCTTACATCTTCTTAGTACCATTTGAACACCGAAATACAGAAATTGGCTACTGAAACCTGACCAGTCAACATTTTGTTTTGCTAAAACCTGCAAAGATGCTTACAGCATTCATCTTTTCCATTCTGTAGTGGGTTTGGAACCTTTACACCAGCTCAGGAGAGGGTATATTGTAGTCCCAGCACAAACCTCTTCATCAGTCCGCCAAGCAGCATGGAAAATCTGAATGCTCTAAGCTTCATTGGCACGTCCGGGATCCTGCAGACATGTGGACACCCTTCCCTAGCGGGAAAGTAGCATTATTCTGCTGTAATGTCTGCTCGTGTTTGAACGTCCGTCTGCGCCTAGTAATATATCCAGCAAAATGCACTAAAATAACTGCAATTCCCATGATCCTTTATCACATCACATCACAGTGGACATAGTCAGACATGATCCTGCCTGGCACACAGTGTGCAATCGTGAAAATAGAACACTTAATTAAGCTGCCAAAACCCGAGGAAGGTACAAGCGAGGATTGAGAGGGCATCAAACATGGACTGCCTGCAGAAATGGTATCCTAGAGCAGGGGTCTCGAACCTTTTCTGTAGCAAGAGCTACTTCCGGTCAGTGAAAATCATCGGGAGCTACTGAAGGCTAGACCAACTCGCTCATTATTGCCAAACACTCCTGCGCTAAACTTCCTTGACTTGAACCCTAATGTTCATAGAGCCAGATACTATGGTTTGAACAAAATACTTTGATTAGGGGCACTATGACAGGGGTGCCATGTGTGTCAGTGAGAGAGTGGTATTTGGGGGATGTATGAACATGTGTTCATATGAATAGGATATATGTGTATGGGTAAATAAGAGCCGGTGTCATATGTAATTGTGGCACAGAGCATACCTTTCACCACATGTGGCACCATTACAAATATAGCACAAACATACAGCCATCTTGTTAAATGGGAGAGATTTAAAGTGCAAAAATAATCATAATGTGGAACATTTTTCTACACTTTAAATTTCTCCCATTTAAAAAATGATTGTATTTTTCAGTTAGAAATATTGCACAATGTTCTACTGGCCACTGGGAGCAAGAGGCTTGCTGTTTGTAAATGCAACACTTTGAAAAATAATTTGAGAAAATTAAAATAAAAAGTTAACTTAATTATAAGGTAACATTTCATATTCATTTTCTCCGATGTAATTGAGAAACATTTTGTTTTCACTTCCAATACTGAGTTAACAAGTCAAAATAATGACCTTTCATTTTAATTACTGGTGCACGTCCCTCTCCTCCCATATCTGCATGGAGCAGATTTTGACTATGGGTCCATAGGGGTAGACGGTAAACTCTGCTGTGCAGCAGTTGATGGAGTTTGTGCCAAACTCCGCACTCCAGGAGTAAGCAAAACTTTGCCGGCAGAAGGAGTTTACCACCCAAACCCTAATTATGCTGCATAATTTAGTCAGTCCTGCCGCATAATTTGATCCTCCCTCATTGCATATTTCTGGCGGCCCTTATTATAATGGTGCTGTTAATCCGTGGGTTCTAATCTGATAATATACTGGTCTAATGAATTTGCTGCGGAGAGGTTCCTGCAATCGGTGGCTTGACAAGGTCAAATCTTGCTGCTCAGCTATTCATTTCTGAAAAAAAGAGTGAGTGTAGGAAATCTGCTTTTTTTGCATGGTTACCTTTTTTGACAGGTAAAGACTTCCCATTTATATATGAAAAAGTTACCCCTTTGTAGGTCTTGTAACCCACAGAGTAAGGCACATGGTATTTCGAAAAGTAGACACATAAAACATTAATATCACGTTCTCCCAACATTGTCACGGCTCCAGATGCTATCTTAACAATATTGTCTTTGGTTTGGGGCCAGCAAGGAAAGCAATTAAACCACTAATTTTAATAATTATTAAAAATCTAATTTAATTGGGGTTGGATTTTTAAAAAGTATTGCAGAAAGTTAATTTAAGACAGTTACATTTTGCCTACCTGAAGCTCCTGGCGGCTAATTTGCATCAGCTCTCCAGCAACTGCCCAGCCAGTACGTAGCCTGTAATGAACTGTGAAATGCCATACAATAGACCACTTTAATAATCAAGATAATCTGAATGGCAGTTATCAACCCTCTGAACTCAGCTGGACATTCAGAGTGAGGATTGCAGCTCCTTCTTTTGGCATAATAGTGTCAAATCTTGCCTGAAAGGCCTATCTAAGTCACATGTAAACATGTTGCACCCTTGAAAGGGATCAAACAGGATCAGGTCACAATTCTTGTGTATCCTCTGTCTGTTTTCTGAAGGGCCCAGCTTGGTCTTACTATACTTGTGTCTCATTTTTTGTTGAGATTCCAGGGCCCCCTTCAAAATGGATTTTAGTATTAGACGTGGGAAGTCAAGTTTAACGTGGCTGAAGACTTAGGCAATCTTGGAACTGCCCTGACACAATTTTGGGCCTGGTTACAGTAAGGCGAAGAGGCACTATTGAAAAACCCCAGGGCCTTGCAACTCTTACCCAATTTAGGAGTCATCTTCACCCACTACCTAATATCAGAACCCTGTCTGGACCTGTGGAAGATCAGAAAAGGATCGGACTTGATGTCTGTAACCTTAGTGGAGCCCTGAAGAGCTAGAGCTTTTCCCACTTGAACCAAGGACAAAAATTTGGAATCCAACGGTCAGTTGGCTAACCTTTTGTGTGGCTACAGGCACTCAACAAGCTGCAAAAGACCTCTTCCCTGAAGGACCGAGTTGACCTGTGGCAACTGGACCTGGATTGAACTCTGCAGTTGGCTTCTGGCAGACACTCTGAGAGTCTTCAGGTGCCTTCCCCAAGGTCCTAAGAACCTTAGTAGTGTACTCCTGTGGTGGTTTGGGACCAAAACAGTTTAGAAACATTTGATAACTTTTCCTTCAGGGCTCCAGACCATCAGGAGGATCCACCAAGGTAAGAATCCCACCAGCATTTCCACAACATCGGACTGAATTTCAGCATCATCCCCCACAGAGATTTGCGCACCTCTGACAAAAAAAAAAAAAACTCCCGTTCTGCCATGGTACTTGAAACATTTTCAGCAAAACCTTTCAAAACCTTTAGTGTGTGAGCAGGGCCAACCTGCTTCAGGTATATGGGATTCAGTTCCATGGCAGTCACTACAGTTTCAGGGAAACCCTCACCGAAAGCATTTCATTTTTATTCCAAAAAAGTGACAGTGTCCCTCTTTTTGAACTTTTCAACTTCCAGACTTTAACCAGGACCAAACCAGTTGGTGTAAATGACCGGAGCTCCACCACAGTTGGCCTCAAATCACAGCTAGGTTCCAGTCTATTGTGACCATGGACTACGATTGGTACTTTGCTTTGGTGTCATTCTGTTCATTACAGTTTACTCTATTCAGTTTGAGATTTTTATTACTTGGTGTTTGTCTTTGTTTTTTTGTTCTGGTACTGCATACTTTACACATTTCCGTATGTTAAGACTGGCTACCATGTGCCATCGCTACCAAGGGGTTGAGCACAAGTTAATTTAATGATTTTGAGGGTTCACAATGGCAAGAAGTGTTATTTTCCATTGGGGTGGGCAGTCAGTCACCCCAAATAATAATCAGGTTTCTTACAGACAGCATGTGCTATAAGAAAAAAAACTTTGATCTCCTACAATCAATATAAAAATTCCAACCTGCAAGATGTCCCTGATCTAGATAAAGAACACACGTATTTAAGCTTCAAATAAATATGATGTTTTGGGGCATTTTGAAAGGTAGAATTTATAACTCAGTTGTAACACTTGTTGTTCATAGAAGTCCTGAAGAACCCACTGGCACCTTTAGAACCGTGGCGCCTGTCGCAAAACCAACAAAGATTCTAGATTTTTTACAGGAGGAAAAAATGATGGGGTGCAAAGATGAACGATGGAGGTTGATCCGAGGAAAAAATAAAAATAAGGATGAGATAAAAGAAGGGTAATGAAAGAGGTGATGAAACGAGCAAAGAAGTGATAAAAAGAGAAGAGAAAAATTGTGACAAGGGTTGATGAGTAAGAAGTAGGGAGTTAAGAACGTCATAAAATAGAGAAGATAAAGAAGATGGTGTGGGAGGTGGATGCAGGATGGTGAAAAAGCAGTCTGACAAAGTAGGATGGGTGGAGTAGGGTACTAATGAGCAAAATTAGTAATAAGAGTATGGGTGATTGGTAAGCATGTACTGAGTTGGGGTCCATAAAAGGTGAACAGAAGGGTGAAGGCAGAGCATGAGGCTGGTGAATGATGGGGATGATGAGAAATGAGAGTGGGCACATAGGAGGGCCATGAGCAAATGATAAGTGGTAGAGGAGGGAACAAAGGAGTGTGAAGATACTGGAGGATAGTGGTAAGACAAGAAGGAGGAAATATTGATGGACAGTGGGGACGATAGGTAAAGAGGGGGTGATGTGAATGGGAGAGACTGGTGGGAGACAGGACAATGGAAAGAAGACGAAGCATGCCAGTAACTCGTTAGGAGAGAGTTTAATTTTGAGGCACTCACCTGAGCTGTAAGTTTCCTTTTATGTCACATTCTGCTCAAAACACGGACAACAAAACAGTGGTTGAGAGACTATCTATCAAATTAAAAGTCCAGTTGTCAACCTCGGAAGATTTACTCCTGGCACGGTAGGAAGGTCCCATTTGATGTCTGGTTTGGCTTTGAGATGTCATGTGTGCTCATGGGTATGCGCTATATAATTTAAGAATAGTTTTGCCACTGTGTGGAATATGGAAATCTACCAGAGAAGAACAGATGCAGAGAAGTGCCAGATTCGGTTACACTCGCACGTGCACCAACACAAGCTCATGCACACCCCACGTTTCTTTCCGTACACAAAATAATCACCCCGTAGGGGGCAGCAGTGAAGGCGAGGCTAACAGAAGAGAGAGGTAGAGAGTCCGGAGTGAGATGAAACGAGAGAAGGGTGAGGTGAAGCAGAGAGTGGTTATGGGGAAGAGGCTGGGGCATGAGGGAGTATAGTGAGGGGAAAAAAAGGATAGTGAGGTGGAGATGAGGAGAGTCGGAGAGACGGGAGGGCAAGCAAGAGGGGGCATGCAAGAGTAAGAAGAGGGCGAGAAAGGTGAGGGTAAGAGACGGGGGAGGACTTGAGAGTAAGGTTGAAGAGAAGTGAGAGTAAGTTGACAGTGCGAGGATGGCGAAGTCAGGAGACTGAAAGTGGGACAAGGCAGAAATATGAGGGTGAAATGGAGAAAGAAGGGAACAACAGTAAAACAGGTTGAAAAGTAGAGAAAAATTAGGAGAAAAGAGTGAAGTGGGAGGAGTTTGAGGGCGAGGCAAGTGGGACAGTAGCATGAAGTCAGAAGAAGGGATGGACAGAGAAAGAAGGGTGAGTTGCTGAGAGCAGAAGAGATAAGGCTCCTAGTTTTATGCACAGTGAAAACAAGTAAACAGAAGATGGCAGTAGGCATGGTATGCAGAACACATCCGTACAAGACTATCAGGTATAGCCAGATCCAGCTCTCAGACACCTGAGAGACTCTGGATAAATCCACTCACCTTTATGGACCACAAATGCTCCTCCTTGGTCCTCCCAGATCCCAAACCCTGGTACCTGTAAACAAGAAAAATTAAATTTGTGAATTAGCCGGTGGAAGAATAAAACAGTGATCGAGCTGATCATGATTGAATTTAACCAGGATGGGATCTGAATGAACGTTACTGCAATTACTTTAGGACTTAATTTATTTTCTCTTTGTGTAAGTCACACAAGTTGAAGCAGACGACTCAGTGGGATGTATCCTTCCGACCCCGGGCTTTCATTAAAAAAAAAAAAAACAGCAACCTGCGAATTGTAATCTGGATTTTTTGCAGTTGAATCAATGTGACTGATGTAACTAGTGGCAGTGATTTATAAATGAAAACCCAAGGACTGGAAATAAGATGTGGCAGTGACCAGGAGTCAAATGGTCTCACTAATAAGTCTGCCTTAAAATGGGCTCTAAAAGGTTATCGAGATCCATGAGTAAGCTACATATTTAACAGTAATGAAACCATCTGTATGTGAAAACTCCCTTCTTTGATATGAGTTTGGTAAACTGATTTGGATGCATAGGTTAAACCGTTTTCCAATATTGGAAGCTCTCCTGGATAAACTGGTAAATGGCTAACCTAATACCCATATTGTCACTCATTCCCCATTATTCTTATTTTGGACCAGTGCTACGGACGCCATGTTCAAAATAATTTTTGAGCATTTGATTGAAATATTGTTTTTCACGTAGATTTCTGCTACTTCTGATTCCACCAACCCTGCTGTATTGCATAGTTTGTTATATTAATTATCAGTGGCGGCTGGCAGTTTTAGGAGGGAGGGCGGCAGGCGGGAAGCACACTCACACTCATACTTTCACGCACGCATGCACATCCATTTACACTCATCAACATTCAAACATGCACGCACCAAACATTCATTTAAAAAGATCTCTCCCTCACACACACCTCCCTCTCGCTCTCCCCCCCTATCCCTCCTCTTCAGCTTCGGAGGTCCCAGGAGGGTTGGGACTGCTGCATTCCCTCGTCACAGAGTGGGATGGGGTCAGTGAAACGGCTGATCCCACCCCACTCTGTGACGAGGTGTCACTGATTGATGAGTCACTGAGAAACCTAAGTGCACATGTGTGTTTTGCCGGCCTCAGACAGCCGGCCAAACACACATGCGCACTTAGTGCACTGTCCTCACCTCCCCGTGGCCCAGCCCCGTCCCTCCCTGCACCTGCTGGCTGAGCCAGCAGATGAAAAATTATGAAAAATACAATAGCAAGCTAGAATTTTATTTTGTATCTGCTGGCTCAGCCAGGGGGGTGATGCCCGTCCCCCACTGTGGAGGAGCCGCCCCTGAACCTTTGCCAGAGTTGAGTTGCTGTGAATGATCTGCGTGCACGAAACTCCACCTGAGCACACTGCTTATGCTTCCGGTGCTACTGTTTGCTCTGCATATAGTTTCTGTGAGGGAACGCGTGAACTGAGATTGGTGGCCTTTGTTGTCTGGATTTAAGAAAACAGCGCTTTTTATAGACCCACTGAAGCCCACCCACCAGACTCCGTAGATACTTATCCTGTCAATATAAATCTTATTATCTTTGTTTTTTTACGATGCAAACAAATCATTTGTTCATTTTTGTTACTTCAAAATGTTAAGTTCAGGGTCCTTTTTCGCTACACCTGAAGCAAGAATACTAAGTAGTCCAGGGAAGTTGACAGCCTTTTTGCTGAAATACTGTTAGTCATTAACACCTGGTAATAGCATTCATTCCTGTAACTAAGCACTTTCCCTTTATGATCTTAGTACCTGGTTGAGCAAATTAAAGCAGTTAATATGTTCTTCGGGGGCTCTAACACCTTTGTTACGGAGATGCTTAAGTATTGCACTACAAGGGATATGAAAGCCATACACTGTCACATCAACATGGTGATCTTAATGGTATACGAACTTTAAATTCTCCGTAAGGGTCACTGTTTCTGAATCTCTTGGCATTGCACTGTTAAAGAAGCACAAATGTGGCTGCTTCTTTTCAGCGCTTTGCCCCTTTAACAGTCTCTCTTTGGGGCAGCTGCATAGCACTAATAACCTTTCCCTTTACACGTTCGCATAATGTGTAGATTTTGTAAGCTACAGGCAGTAAAATGGGCAATAATGCATTGCCCTGAGTCCCGAGCTCCATAAAATATTGAATAAAGGCATGGCTGACATGAGTCGTTTTGCCATTGCTATACCAAGATAATCCAGTTGTAGTTGTTTTTTTGTATTGATTTAAGTATGCCCATTTTAGTTCTCTCAGCTCCTTCCCCCCAGCTGATCTCAAAGGAATTACACAGACATTCTAAATTGTGGAGTCTACAGAAACCTGGAGGCCTTTTTCCACATAAGTGTTTTCATCCTCTCAATTTACTGCCATGCAAAAGCTGGACACTAGCCCACTCACATTTTTTTTTTCCTGGTTACTGCAAATTCTATTTCAGAACAAAATTGAAAATCCCGATCAAGAACCACATCTTGGTCATGTTGCATAAATGTGTTATTGCATTTCGCAGATAGCTAATAAGATGTTGTAAGCTTCTAGTCCAATGTGCCTTGTCCGCAGACCATACTTGCTGCCATCTTATCAACTACAGATCTATTCTACCAATTTACTTCCTATATACACCCTTCCCTTCTGCCAACTACCTGCAACAAATCCCTCCTGTCCTCACCCATCTGACCATTCTCCCTTCTAGCAGTCTCTTCATCCTGCACTCCGATCAGGGTCCTGATCATCTGTCCCTTTTGTTAGCTGCCTGTCGATACAGGCCATCTTGTATGCCTCTTGTCAATCTTACTCTTTCTTCTTGCTAAACGTTCAGGACCTCAAATCAGCCACTGACCTGTTCATGGATCAGCTGGCCATGCCTCTAGCTTTTCCACCAGAAACAAATACATTGCAGAAATACTTTGGTTGCCTGCCACTACCTGTGTACTTATCATGTACATACCTGTTCAGAGATTTGAATACGTCATTCACAATGCTCGGATAGCACAGAATGAGTCTTCCAATTCATATCCTGGACGTCCTAGATCTGGCCTACATTTTTCAGTAGGCCTCCTATTACAGTTTGTGTTTTGCTTTTCACTAATGACCAAGCTTACAAAAATCTCTGGAATGCCCTTCTTAGTCCAAAGAACACATTTATTATTTCACTAAGCAATGTTCCTAAAAGGAGATTATCATGTTGAAAGCACACGTTTAAAAATAGTCACAGCAATTAAATTAAAACGAACCAAAATGATTATCCACTGCAATATACACAGCAAATATATGTATCTATATTATAATGCAAAGCAAATAATGAATTAAAAAATGCATCACCGTAGGGCCTGTCAGGTGCTTCATCTTTCTCATGCCAGCAAGCTGATGACCCCCGTCTGACTGAGAAAGAGAGGTCTCCGTCCTCACGGCAACTCTATATCCGGCATTCGATGTCTGAATCCTGATTGAGGCCACTCCAACCCTCACTGTCACACTGGGTCTTTATATTTTACAAAACCAAAGGAACTTTCTGGAAAAAACCCTCATTTTGCGATTCAAAAATGCTGGCTAGTTTAGGTATGCTTTGAAAATTACACGTTGGGGTTTGGCCACAATCCCAAGTTATCAAGTCAAAACAAGACTGTTCCCTGCCGCCTGAGTACATCCTTATCAACAAAAGCCCTTGGTGAGAAAAAGCACGAAAACAAGACAGAATTCACAGTTTATAATGTGGAAAATTACGGGCAGCCTTTAACATGGCAGTGTTTAATGCTACGATAAAGTCAGTAGACAGAATTAATCTAAGGCTAAACTGAATACAAAATGTAGTTTGTAACTGGTGAACACTGGACAGCTAATCCAGGTGCAAAGTGGTGCAACGCAATGTCAGTGGTCAAAATACATATTTTCCTACAGTTTGGAAGGGCATTGCTTTTCAGGCTGTAAATATTTTGATTTTCATTTTTGATAAGCAGTTCATTTTTATGCTTTATTCTTCTAAATGTTTTTCTTTACCAAATTATATTCTGATTTCTACCTTCTACTCATTCCTGCCTCTCTGCCTGCTTCATGTTTCTTTTAATTTTTGTTTCATGCCAATATTTGTTGCTGTGGTTAGTGTCTCGAAATACGGTTTTATTGTTTCATTAATTCAAAAATGAGAATGAGCCACATGCTATTCTTCAGGTTCTTGGAGATATTAGCCTGCATCAAAGGGCCATACAGATCACCAGAGCTTTTTAACCTTTCCATGTTGCACACACAGTTTATAGCCAAACGGGTCTTAAAATATTTCACTGACTACTGCTGCGGAACCGTCCTTCATGATAAACTCTACGCAGTGTTTTGGAATAAGGACTGATGCTGTTCCATCCACCTCAGCCTACCTCTGGGTCAGAGCTAGAGGTGGACACTTCTTTAAACCGGGCTCTGACTAGTGAGATGTGACCTCAGAATAAAATGTGGTTTTAGACTGATTTTGTTATTTTAAAGACTGACATGCTACTAACGTCTTTGGTACTCTGTGCAGTACGGCTGCAGCTGATGGACTTTGGTTTCTTTACCCACATCTTCAGAGCAGAGATTTAAATGACAGCATTTAATGTAATTCAAGACTAGGGTTGATGAGGGTTGGCTCATAGGCCCTATCACAGCCCAAACGTGAGAAAAATACTACTTTGTAAAGAATTATGTTGTGGTACTTTAAGGAGGTAGATCAAAGGACCGGTTTTTGGCACTGATCTAACTCAAGAGACAGAGAACACAACAGGAGAAAGATGAAAAAATGGCAAGAAAGGGATGGAAAAGAAACTGAAAGAATGAGGTAAAGAGGTAGAGAGTGCCTGGTGTTGGTGGAATCAAGACTAAGAAGCCTTTGTATTCAGCAGTCCCGATATTAGGTAGTGCAGGTCATGGACTTCTGAGCAAATCCTCGGGCCCCCCAATTATTCTTTTACAAATTAAGCACTAGGTGCAGTTATATTTCAAAACAGATACTGGATTGGCCAGTATCAGTCCAATTATGGTAGTCAAGCTGCAAGCATCACTGAATGGACTTTGAGGGGCAGAATTTCGTACATGACACCGCATTATGTCGATCTTAAAGACTTTTTTTCACAATACTTTCCAACTTCAAAATAAAGTTTGTGTGAGGAGGGGGCAGGGTTTTGTGAGGGGGCGAGGCCTTGAGTCGTTACTCTGTAACCAGTTGTAGAAAGGTCTCTGAGAAGGTGTTGCAGGTGCAAGATTCTGTACTGACAAGTACTTGAGGCACCTGTAATCTCTGTTCTACAAAAAAAAAAACAAAGAAAAGATTTTGAGGCTGTGGCCGATACCCTGGTGAACTTGCAAAACACCCCATGTACATCAGGTGCGCAGAGCCTCCTAACACGAGCTGTAAACCTACTGAGTGTAGGGGTTTCTACCTCACTTTGTCTCATGAGTAATATTGACTTTCCTCCAGGTGTCTAAGTGGAGGGAGCCGATATTGTGTGACAGTTGGTGGCACTGTGTGAGTTGGCAGGTCTGTTACTTGTTTTCTACTCACTTTTTTTAGGTCTAACATTAACCATGACCTTTCATTTTTGTAAAATTATGTGTACTCATGTAGACTTTCTGCCAGGCCTCATCATCTATTGGTTTGTTATTGTGCCATTCACATTTTTCTTCTTACCAGTTCAGCATGGATAAATTGTTTGTTTGTCCCATTTCAGCTATTGACATTGAGTGACAGCATTCAGTCCTTTCTCAAGGAGCATTTACACACATGAAGTACCACCTAAGTGCCAGGGACTACTATGTGTGCTTTTTGAGATCAAAAACTATTTTTGCTTGTAGCCAATGTGTGTGTGTGTTTTAAGATTGATATGGGTCGGACAGCTTTTCCAACAGTAACATTTTGCAAAAACCATGATAAAAAAAGCAAGCATTGATGAAGCCTAAAAGCTGACAGCGAGTGCTATTGACTTTGCCAGTGCTTGTTCATTTAGTGCTTCATGCCCCTCTTGAGCTGTTTGGAATCATTATTATAAATACATTTATGACCCAGTTTAATGGTACACTATTCGTGTACATCGGGAGGATTCGAACTTGTAGCCTTCAGATCACTACCTTACTCAGCAGTGAGCATCTGTCCCACTGAGCCATTCTTAAGGCATCTCAAATAAGTCTGAATCATGGCTGTGCCACTGTGCATTTGAGGTAACAAAAGAATAGTGGACTATGGGCCACATGTACAAAGCATTTTTCTAGTGGCAAATGGGCCGATTCTCAGAATCGGCCCATTTGCCACTAGAAAAATCCTTTTTGGGTTGTACAAAGCACAAATTGCGAATCGGTTACAGAATCGCAATTTTGGTTTTGTGATTCGGTACTAGGAAGAGGCATGTTCAGGGCATCCTTTCCTAATACCGAATTTGAATGGTATGTATGATAATTTTGTGACTGTGAACGCGGTCACAAAACAATTGCAGTTAACACCAATTTAAAATGGTGTTACCCCATTCGCAGATGGGAATGGGTCCCCTTACCCCTTGTAAATGATAGCGAAAACATTTTTTCAGAGCAAGCAGTGATTACATGGACCACTGTCTACTCTGAGAAAATGGCGAAAACTTTCCAATTTTCTTTTTGAAATGCATCCCGTTTTCCTCTAAGGAAAACGGGATGTATTAAGAAAAAAACTGCTTTATTTAAAAAGCAGTCACAGACATGGGGGGTCTACTGTCCCCAGCAGGCCATCATCCCTGTGAGTGTGGCCATTCCCAATAGGGTCGAAAATTGCCAATTACCTGATGAATATTGATGAGGGTAGGTCATTTGCGACACCATTGGGAATCGCAGTGTACTTAACGCTGTTGTACATTTTGTTTTGTGACTCGCAATTTGTGATTCCTAAACAAATTGCGAGTCACAAAACAAAAGGTCGTACATCTGTCCCCAAGTTTTATCCATTTTGGCTCAATGATGTGAAGAAAAACATATAACCTAGCCGCTTTCTCAGAACTGTAAGGACTACGGTTGACGAATGAGTGCGAAATCGTGATTGTGAATTAGAATAAAAAAGAGGCTTACTGTATACATGTCCGAGTAGGCGCCGATCTAGAAACTGTCGTGGGTTTCTTCGTATGTTCAACAGAGTGCACCAGAACACTGCTGCAGGCTTTATTTCTCAGCATGCAGGTGATCAAACGATAAGCCAGAGTCTTGTAGTGAAGCAATGCTAATTCGGCTGTGCAGTGAGTGCCAGATAGTCTAATGAGTTGGCTAATGTGAGAAATTATCCAGCAAGGTTTTCCTGCCATACAAAATACTGCGTGTGTGCGGGTGTGGAGCATGATTATCAATTTTTGAATATGTACATTGTCTTTTATGATATAAACATTTTGAACAACTGCTTCTTTAAAAAAAAACTAGTCACACGCATGAGAAGAGACGCCAGTCTACTGTTTTGCTTTCAGGAGGGGTCGGTGAAGTGAGGGCGTACCTTCAGGAGGGTTTTTGGGGTGTCACGACCCTCCGATAAATGTATTTTCTGATAGATAGTTGGGTACAAATGTTTTCAGCCTGGTATTGTGAGATGTAAACCAATTACATCAGGATTTTTTTTTTACATACACACAGATAAAAATATACACATTCTCTCCCTCTCTGTTTTGAAAGTCCTTTAAAATATTGGTTATTTCACAAAATATTGTGTTTTCTTCTTTGGTACTCCCATCAATCCGCATTCCTCCCCTTTCCACTGCCCTTTGGCCCCTCTCACGCTCCCTGCATGTATTATAATGCTTTTGAACAGTATATGCCGGCTTGATTGTTGGAAAATCTGAAGCTCATCTCCTCCAATCTTACTGATCAAGCGACGCCCCTGGGCTCACTGTCGGCGTCAGGTGCTAAATGCACGCCATGAAGAGTAATCAAGGCAAGGCCAACTCAGCCATTCATTCTTTAGGGTAAATAATTGCGTTTTCTTAAATTGGGTAACAGTAACCCCTGTTTACAGCACTTCGGAATGGTAAACAACACACAACTGTAGTTTGAAGGGTGTTTAAACAAAAGTTATAATGTTCTTTGAGGAGGACTTGACACTGAAGGCTTTTCGATGGAGCCATGAAAAAGGGACCAGACAGCTTTTTTTTTTTTTTCCCTTGGCAAGTGGAGTTCGCAGGCCTCACTCTTGAGGAGTAGAAAACCTGCTCTTGCTTCAAGGGTAAAATGTATGCCCTGCATCCAGTGTGCTGCAAACTATTCCCTGCCAAGGCAGGTCTGCAAAAGGCAGTCGTCCAAATGAGGACGGGACAGGAGTTTAAAAATAAGGTGTTAGTTGTGCGCATGCCTTTCCATCGAGGATTTTCATCATCAAATCAAATAGACCTTTTACTAGCGCTAATTACCCATGCGGTAAGAACGCACTCTATTCCCGGACAGCGTTACTCAAACATGTGAGTTTTCAGCACCTTTATTTTTTATTTTTTTTTCTATTTGCAATTTTATATAGCGCAAACGAGACACAAGGGGGTATCTGAGCGCTTAATACAGGAACAGTTACTACTGCATGCAAACCGTTTACACACGAACAGTTTCCAAGGTTACAAGGTAAACTAACAAATTACATAGTTAAATCTTTTAAATATAACACATGAACGTAAGGGAAGGTGTTGGTACTTTCAGGAAGGCTAGATAGCTTTGCCAATGTATGTGATAATGGAACACTTCCGAAGAGAGAACATTTAACACTGCCTATCTAAAGGCACGGGGTTCTTTCTTTTTGTATTTAATTATAAGTAATCAGCCAAACCTTTAAGATTATATTTTAGAAGCAGAAACCCCTGAAACTTTTTTTTTTTAATGAAAGGGAGTGGAGGATAGCCAACCAAGCTTCACAAAAGGAAATGGACTGTACCCTTTAGCCGTCAGACTAACCTTCCAGTGCTACAGTACACTTTTTTGGTAGCTAAACCAGTTAATCGAACCCATTTTATTATTATTTTTTGTGACGTGTCTGCCGTTTAAGAAAAGAAAATCAGAGGAAGGACCCTCATGGGTAGTGAGGAAATCTCACTCATAGGTCAGAAACATGGGGGGGGGGGGGCCTACTATGAGTCTGCTGCTGGGTCTCAGTCTAAACAGAAATTCAGGGGAGCTGGCGACTCTGACTGCAGACTTTGAGACCATTTGTTACTACCAACCCACAATATAGGTTTCAAACACAGGAAGAAAAGAACTCACAGGGCCGTATTTCTGCCAGATCTGATTGATGCAGAGGAGTACGATGATTAAGAAGCCACGATTCTCGATCGAGATCACCATCAATACATTCGACCCCCATACTTGCAGCTTGGGAAAGGGCGCTCTTCCTGTTAAATGCTGAAACTCTTTTAGTTGATATATTAATTGTCAAAGGGACGTTTTAAGAAAATATACAAAGTCGAGAGATATTCATTTGTGGATATCAACCTCTAGCTCGTCACCTCTTGCCAGTTGGTTGTACTTGAGCACTCTTTTGAAGCAAGAGCCTTTTTATTTCTCAGGACAGATCTGCAGAATAACTCTATGGTTGTATCCTTTAAGTAGCCATTACTTAGGATAAATGTCCTTCTCTGTGTCTTCTTGAAAATAGCCAAAATATAATCATTGTCGGATCAATAGAAATATGAGTCAAGGAAAAGCAATCAAGATACTGGTTGGGTAGGCCTCACCCACTCTTTTGTGACATGCTTCATCATCAGCCAGTCCGATCCACTTTTTTAGGATAATACCAACACATTGGTCTCAACCTCATTGAAGAGGAAGTTCAGAGATGTATTTTCCTGTCAGTGATGGGGTCCAGTTGTCATTAAAATAGTCTCGGTGTAAACCCAAAGATTTCATTTATTCACGGGTACACCTGGCAGGACTAAAATCTGGATCAGGAAGATCACAAGACATTATGTTTTGGGCTTCCCATCTCTAATCTGTTTGCCAACATGTTTCAGCCACTTAACAAATCCCTTAAACGAGGGTCTCCGGCCCTCCTCAGGTCAATCCAGTACCCCACATCATTCACTAATGCACCGCAAACAGTGCATAAATGGAAAAATAAGTCTTCCCTCTAGAGTTGTCGTCATTACCCTATATAATAGTTTATTTTTTTACCCCAGGGATGAACCGGGGAGGGACCCGTCCTGTAGTCACGCATTTATCAAGCTCCAGGTTCCAGCTCTGCGCCTACATTATTTGCCACCGGTGCTCCTTCTTTCTTGAAATGAGACTACTTCCTTGCCATTGTTCCTGGATGTCCATGCAAGATATCTCTAATGAGGAAACATTTCAAAACTGGGTGAGGAGCTTGTCCATAAACAATATGGTTTTAGACTTTGAAACATTTTTCAATGTTTCCTAGATTCTAATTTCTATTCTTGTGACTACAATTTTGAGCCTTATGTATCAATACATTTTGCATTCGCAAACAGTGAGAATCGCAAGATTCCACTGTTTGCAAATGGAAAATTGCCTTTCACGATGTATGAAAGGCATCTCAGTGCAATTTTAGGCAATCACAATTTTTAGTGATTCCCTAACATTGCAACTCTAAATAGGGAATCGCAAATAGGGAATACATATTTGCGATTACCTATGCACATGTATCATGCATTTTCTAAATGGGAACAGGGCGTTTAGGAAATGCAGTTACCACCAACTTCAAGTTGGTGGTAACCATGTGCAATAAAAAAAAAAAAGCATTATCTCATAATTTTTTTGGGGGTGTTGAGGAGTGCATTAAAGGGGGCCTCAGGCCCCCCAGCACACTTGGATTTGCATTACCTAAGTTGCAAATTCCGAAAAGGAATTAGCAAATTGGGAAACGCAAAACCGTTTTCACCAGTGGTCTTCAGGCCCATAGGGACGAATGGAGCCCCATTGCCTGATAACTATTCCCTAATAGCAATTGTGAATTTTAAGTAATCGCTATTAGGGAATTCTGTTATGATGTGGCTCGCGGCTACGATGTGTGATCGTTGCCGCGAGCCTAGAATGTTAGCGGAGATTCTTCCTCCCGGCAGTTGCTTGCTGACCGGGGAAGATGACACCGCGTTAGAGGAGAGCTCCTCGAATAAAGATTACCGCAATACTACGACGCTGCCTCCCGTCCATCATCCCATCCTCGTCGCCAAGAATGTAATGACGGACGGGAGGCAGCGTCGTAGTATTGCGGTAATCTTTATTCGAGGAGCTCTCCTCTAACGCAGTGTCATCTTCCCCGGTCAGCAGGAGTGAAGTGATTATTGATGCTCCTGTTACCTGCTCAGATTCCATGGGAGCCTCTACTTGTGTTCCAAGTATGGTGTCGCCTAGAACTGTGGGGTTTCCCAGGACTACTAGATGTAGGAGACCTCCAGGGTTCTTGAATGACTATGTAACTTAAAGCCTATTGCTAGGTTAATTACTTTGTGTATAGATTTTTCTTTGTTTTTAACTTGTTATCTATTATTTTGTTATAGTTTTTCCACTTGTTATTTGTGGTTCTTTTTGTGGGTGTCAACGGTGGGGGATGTGTTATGATGTGGCTCGCAGCTACGATGTGCGATCGTTGCCGCGAGCCTAGAATGTTAGCGGAGATTCTTCCTCCCGGCAGTTGCTTGCTGACCGGGGAAGATGACACCGCGTTAGAGGAGAGCTCCTCGAATAAAGATTACCGCAATACTACGACGCTGCCTCCCGTCCGTCATTACAAATTCCTATTTTCTTACATACTATTTAGCATTTCTCAAAGATTGATTTTGTAAAATTCGCTATTTAGGAAATGTTAAATGGTACTTTGATACATCTGGCCCTTTATTTGTTGGCATGTCTGTACCCTTACATTTTTAAACTCTATGCTGGGCTGCAGCAAGAATAAACATCTACAAGCGCAGGTGAGTGGTGTGCGGACTGCCTCACGAACCATACTTGAACCACCTTTTGTTGTTTTTGGCATGCTTTGCATGTGCCTTTCATGCTGAGTTTCAGCACACGGTGTTGCCCGCGTGCTACCAGAACAATAAACCTTGAATAAGTACTTCAGTGTGCTCCAGTTTATGACCTTCCTCTTTTCTGTGCACATATCTATCTCTTTTGAGATCTTATTAAAATGGGTCTACCCAATAATTGGCCACTAGTCTACCCAACACAGATTCACACCACCTCGTTTGACCTAAGCATTGACTGTTTTTCCTCAGATACCTGTAAAGTCAAAGGGCCTTGGGAGACAAATTTTCTGTTACACTTCGAGTACCCAGAGTCTTGTTAGTGGGGAACATGAGTACTCGCATCTACTGTATTGATTGACACTGCGGCTACAAGAATCTTGGAAAAAGCCTGCTGTGCCCCATATAGCTAATAGCGACTTCTAGCCGCAGATTCCTTACCTTAGAATTATCCCCTGGTGTCAGACTGGATTTGGAATTTTTTTCATGAGCAGTACCTCTGTGCACTAGTATGTGGTGTCGCCTGCGCCAGAAGTGACGTGTGGTGCTTTATATAGGCGCTGCCCCAGTGTGCTGATGTCAGCTCTTTTCTTTCTGTGCCAATCAGTGCAGATTCGAAGAAGAGCTACCCCTTACTCATTTTTTGACGAAACATTTTTTTTTCACTTTTGTAGAAGATTTGTGAGTTTTTTTTTCCTCCTGGTGTAGTAGGGATGTCATCACAGAAGGCCGACATCAAGCCCTGTAACGCCATTCACCGACTGATGTTGGTGACGGACCTGCATCATGTATGCCTCTGGTACTTTGAGCGCACCATGACCTAAAGGTCTGTGCCAATTGCCCCGCCATGAACCCAGTGGACTTAAGGTCGTGATCCCTAATGCTCCTGGAAGTTCGACATGCGATGCCCGTGTTCCCAGTTAAGAGGAAAGGTCCTGGGAACGGTCACGGAGCTCAAGATCTTCGTCACACTCGAAGTTAACAGTCATCGGGTAAGTCCCACCAACACAAGAAAGTCGTCAAAGTGATCTTTAACTTCATTTCGCCGGTCTCCTGAAGATACAAGAGAAAATCAACATTTGAGGCCTGATTCCATGGTACAGCCAGCGCCTGGGCCATCTCTCTCCCTCCCCAAGTTTCTGGGAGTCAGAGCAACCCCCACTCAGTTAAAAGTTCCTTGAGGCTATGCACCTCATATTTGGGTGGCCTGCTCCCGCCTGCGCTCCTTTGAGCCTGAGGGTTCAGCAGGGGCCCTCACATGTTTCACACCAGTCAGGCCCCTTGGATCCAGCCCTTCCACTTCGACCTTGCCTGCTGTCGGTCCCAATGCCAACGATCTTGACACTTCTCCAGGTACTGGCATGCATTCTCGTGCTACCGTGGCTATGGAGGAGGGAACGTCCTTCGCAGTGGTGGTGAGGAAGCGTGGCAGAGGTCCTAGACCTCAGCCTGCTTTCAGGGTGGCAGGCAAGACGAGGGTCTTGGCAGAAGTGTTTCAGCCGGGACAGTACCCACTAGAACCGCTTCTCCTATTTATTATTGGGACCTGGTCCTAGCTCAACACTAGGGTGCCTGTGAACAGGATGATTGCCTGCCACCACCGCCTGTTCCAGGTGACTCAAACGTCATCTTACAACATCCCACTCCAGGTAGTTTGGTAGTCCAAGCCTCCACTTCCAATGAAAATCCTGGTACATTCCCTGCCTCTCCCCCAAATAGGGAATCCAAGAGGCTGGACACCTTAAGGAAGAAGATGCTTTCTTCCACCGGCCTGGCACTGCGGTCCATCAAAACCACATGCCTTTTTGGCCGCTATTCCCATTCTGTGGCATATGGTAGTACAGGTGCTGCCAACGGTCCTGGAGGAGGCCCAGTCAGAACTCTTCTAGGTTATTGCTTTCGGGAAGGATGCAGCTAAGTTCACTATTCTATGTGGACCGGATACCACCAACTCACTGGGCAGAACAGTTTCATCAAAGGTAGCCTTATGATGCCACACCTGGTTAAGAACAACTTGCTTTTCTGGAGATTTCCAAGCATTGCTTATAGACATGCCCTTTGATTGCTCCCATCTCTTCAGAAATAAAGCGGATTTAGCGCTGGACCACCTTAAGTATAGTAGGGATATGGCTAGGTCCTTAGGCCTTTCCATGCCCCTCACCACCCCAAATCCGCCTTTCGCTCCTTTGGTGACCACGGAAGGAGCTTCCAGCCATGTCTCTATCCCCCCCAGCTACCAAGCGGCACATGCTTCCCATCATTTGCATGCCCCAGGATGCGGTACCCACAGCCCCTGTGGGTTGGGCAGCCAGTGGTAGGGTCAGTTCATTGCTCCCTTCCCTCCAGGTGCAGCCTCCAGACACTTCTAATTTGCCCTCTCACCATCGTGGGCACAGCAAAGTGGGCACACGTTCAAAAAACTCTACTGCATGGATAGTCAGGTCCTTAGAGATGGCCATTTTGCCCGTTCAGTCCTGCATGTCTTCTTCATATGAAATTGGTTCACAGACTTACCTCTTGGAATGGTATCTATTATAAGGTAAGGAACCCCTGGCTAGAAGTCTCTATCAGACAAACAAATTGCTTACCTTCAGTAACGCCTTATTTAGTAGAGACTGTCTAGCTGCAGATTACTTACCGACCCACTCATCCTCCCCGCTTTGTGAATGGATTTCCAGGGACAGGGCCCTAGTTGTCGACACCAGTGGTCAGTGTTCTTCAGGGCTTTGCACTCCTGGGATGGAAAGTCTCAAAAAGAAAAAGACGTCAGCACGCTGGTGTGGTGCCTGTATAGGCACAAGGCACTTCACTTCCAGCATGGGCGACGCTAGGCGTAACTGATCAATGCCATCTACTGGTGCAGAGGGGTACAGATCAGGAAAAAAGTTCCAGATCCAGCCTGATGCCTGGGTATAATTTTAAGGTAAGAAATCTATGGCTAGATAGAGTCTCTACCAGATAAGGCATTACCTGAAGTCAAGTAACTTGTTCTTTAAAATAATTTACAGAACGTATTGTAGTTGAAGTGGTTTGTCTGGAACTAATTCCTTGTTGTGTCTTCTTCTGATGGACTGTTGTTATTTTTGTCCAGTTACTAGAGTTCATTCTTGGACACAAATAGTTTGTAGAATGCGAATCAAAATTAATGCTCATTTTTAAGTAAGCTCTATTCATTTTTTTTCTCTCAACAATAATGAGGGATGGCCAGTAGTGCATGATGCATTAGTTCTGGAGTGGTTATATTATATTTCAAAGTGGAATCTTTACTGCTGCATGCAACCACACCCACCATGCTCCACATGCTTTGTTCAGGTGGCCTTTTGATACTAGGAGTGTAAGGATTTTCCTGCACAGTACAATGTAGCTTTTACATGACTACTGTGGCAGAGTTTGGTAAGGGATGCACGTATACATAGTAGTACCTGTGAGGTTTCAAGCAGCTTGCCCTAATTCCACGTGTTTTGTTCTTCCAGTGCAATGGGTTCTCAGCAAGCAAATGCTACCATAGCCTTTTATTGATCAGTAAAATAGCCTAGGAACAAAATCTAAACAACTTATATTGTGCCCAATATATATTTTAGTCAGTTAGACACTGGGAGATTGGGAAGAGAAGAGGACAGGCAAAGTGAGAGAGAGAGACACATGTTTGAAAGATAGTGAGTGAGACTGAGTAGGAGAGAGAGATACAGAGAGAAACTATGAGAGAGACTGACTGCATGACGGTTACCTTGTGTTGTTGGTTTGTGTAGGGAGCTGGGTTCTGGTTACAGTCCTTGCACGTTTCCCCCCCCCCACACACACACACACTTTTTGCCTAGTTTGTAGATGACATCGACTGAAATGAACTGGGCTCCTCCTAACTGAATCCCCAGTGCCAGTATTACTTCCCTAAAACAAGACACCTGGTCATGTGATCCCCAAGTGACCAGGCCATTCAGCCCCCTATAAATCCGTAGGGCCTGGATACAGAAGAGGGCCCCTCAGAGCTGCAGCACAACTTGTGCCACTTTGTGGGACCCAGCACCGACCTTATGCAGACTGCCATTGCAGACTACGTGATAAGTGATTCCAAAATTGAAATCACGTCATGGCACACAGCCTCTGTGCCATGTCCCCTAAACGCTGCGTGCAGTTTATGTAAGTCAACCCTCTAGCAGGCCTTACAGCCCTAAGGCAAGGTACTTATATTACATGTGAGGGCATACCGCATATCTGCATGAGCAGATATGCCCCAGCTATGTCTTTGTCGGTTCTCAGACATAGTAAGTTTACAGGGAAGCCATTTTAAATGCATGTCCTGGCCACTGGCCACTACATGTTATCCAGCTACATGATGGCTTGTCTGAATCCTGGGATGTTTGGTATCAAACATCTGAGAATAATAAAGCCTCACTGACCTTAGCAATGGATTTATTAGAAAATTAACACAGAGGGCACCTTAAATGTGCCCTCTGAAATTCTGCCAATTAGTGGTGTGCTGACCGACTGGTCCTGACCAGTTCTGCCACCACAGACACGTTTCTGGCCTCCCACAGTGAGAGCCAGCATCATTGAGGGCCTGAGACAAAAGCCTGCACTGGGCAGAGGTGTTACATCCTCTCCCAGGCAGGATGGACAGTCCTTGCCGCCTTTGTAATGCGACTGAGGGCTCTCCAGATGGTGGAGATGACCAACTAACCTATCCTGACCCGACTTTTGGCGGCAGCACAGCAGAAAAAAATAGTTAAATTAGGAGGAGTGCCCACATCATACCAGTCCCACCCCTAAGGTGGACGATCTGAAGTGGACACTACTTTAATTCCTCCAAATTGTTTGGAAGGAATTAGGCCACTAGGGTTAGGGTTATGCCCGCTTCTAAGCAGAGGTGGTCATAAAAAGGGTGTAGTCACCCTAAAGATGAGTAGCCCATTGGCTGCCACCTGACACTCTCTGTAACACCCCTAAATTCACTATTAAGGTGGCACCCCTGAGCCCTAGAACTCAGATTCCTGATGACCTGAGAAGAGCTGGACACTACAGTGTTGAACCAGCAGAAAAGACTGCAGACTTCAACTGACTTGGCCCCACCCCTACAGGCCTGTCTGCAGCCCTCAACAATTCTGCATCAAAAGCCACCCGTCCTGCAACCCAGCAACCTCCAAAGCCCTGGGAGGATCGCCTGCCTTTGACAAAGACCAAGATCTCACGTGGACAGTGGACCCGTCCAGAAGAAACCAATTTTAAAGAAAAAGAACTCTGCTTTGAGGAACCGCAAATCCGCACCCAGACCCACCTCTGCACCCGATGTCAGAGTGGTCCACTGGTCCTGTGAAAGTTCCCAAGCCAATCTGAGCCAGTCTATTATGGGTTGACCCCTGCTGGACTCTGCCTCAAAGCCTGCAGCCTCCATTTGAAGACTCCCTCTGACCGCAACTGCTAAGTAAGCTGTTTTCTGATGTTAAAGAACACCCCAGCATCTGGAGCCCCTGGACTTTGGGTAGCTGGACCAACTGTGTCCGAGTCCCTCAACATCAAATGTACCTGTGCAGCTGTGGGTTTTCTTCATTCAGCCTCCTGGCAAGAGCCTGCAGCCTTTTTCCAAAACCGACCTCCATTGACTTGCATTAGGCACCCAAAGCTGTATTGGCACTGGCTGCCTCTGTACCACTAAGGGTGTAAGTTTGGTGCTGCCTTGCAGCCCCCTTTGTACTTACCTCAGCCTGTGGAGATCGACCCCGGACACCGCTTTACTCACTTGTGAACAGTGCATCTTCATTCACCCCCAGTCTCTATTGGTTACCATTGGGCACCCGATCTCAAATTTGTTCTGTGCACCCAGCCGCCCCTGTGCCGCTGCCGGTGCACTCTTGGTGCTGATTTGAACCTTGCCTGGTGTTGATCTAAAATCCAGAAGACTGGATTTGTAAGTAGAGTACTTGCCTGCAAAGCTACATTCTTGCTTTCCACCGATAGGTTAGTATTGAAGACTCTGACAATTGCACTGTCGATTTTTGAGACTGAAGAGTATTTTTAATTTAAAAACTGCTTACCTTATAATTACGTTTTTTTGGTTCAAAGCATATATAAAAGCAAATGTAATTTTTCTAATTTGGTCTCAGATTTATTCTTTGTGTGTCATTTATTGCCTCTGTGAGTACAACAAATGCTTAACACTACTCCTTGATAAGCCTAACTTCTCTCCAACACTTCCACGAATAGCTCATTAGACCTATCTATTTCTGGCTCTGCAAACCTTTGGGGATCTACTGGACTTTCTGCATGGTGTACTTCATTTTCATGCACCCTATAGAGAGCCAGCATCCTACAGTTTATAAGACCATTGATTAGTCATTATGACTGGATAACACAACAAGTTCAAAGGTAAAGTGGTTTGTGATGTCACCATAATACCAAGTCACAATTATTGACTAGCAGTTGTATTTGCTGTTTTCTATTTTTCTAAAAGACATATTGACTTTGCATCAATTGAAATCATTAATTCATAGAAAGTACATTCTTTCCATTGTGCCAATAATTCACTGTTATGATATATTTCCCTAATTTATTGATTCTGAAATTACTGTTGTTTGTGTAATAATAGCTGTAAAATATTTGATGTGTTAAAATAAATATATGTATAAATATATAGTATTCGTATTGTGCTTACTATTCCTATTTGGGGTTATGAAGTGTTTGTACACACTATAAAATGTGGTTGTGGGTGGAAGAGGGTTGTCTTTGCTTTGAGCTTATGTGCAAAGTGTTTCAGTATCCTGTGTGATGGCCACCGAGATGTGGTTATAGTATTATGGTACACAGTGCTTAGTGGTGTGATGGATGAAGAATGCTGGCAGCTCTGATTAGCTCTGTAGAACTGTTTATTGTTTTGCTGGTTTCGCTTTTATGTGCTCAATCCATGTGTCAGTATGTGTTTTGCATGTGTTTGTGTTTTATACCCAGTGCGCCAGGTGGGAGCAAACCTGTGATCCCTGTCTGAGCTTCTGCTGGCAGGGAACTACAGTGTCAACTCGGAAACTGGGGTCCTCAGGGTCCTTATGTGAATCAGGGAGGGTGGGCTACATGCCCCCTAGCCATGAAAAATAAATAAACTGATCTACCCTATGGCATGGGGTCTTCAGGGAGGGGGGAGGCCACAACCCACCCCACACCCCCTAAAAAAAAGCTGTGAATATTAAATAAGCATAGTAGCGGCTTATTCCACATTCACTTTGTCAGCAGGGGAACATCACATATTTTTTGATACTGGCGGTGCTATTGTGGTTGGTTCTATGGCTGCATTGTGTGGCCTGAAAAATGTTAAAACACTCAGACATGTTAATGGTTTTTTTAAGTCTTTGTTGAAACTATTTTAGGGCAATCACTTTTATGAAAATTGCAATGTGTGAAGTTATAAAATATACCCCTTTTTAAAAGCAACATTAGTTCTGTTGGAATATTTTTTACATATGAAACTGTAACATTTGATTCCTATCACTCTATAAGGTTAATAATTGTTCTACTTCAGTGAATTAGAAAGACACTCAAAGAGGGTTGGAATGATATAAGTACAATGTATATTGTCGTACAGTACTTAAATTCACTTCGTAATCACTACAACACAGTAGGGTGCTCCATGTGCAGCGCAACAATGCCTGTGGAAATAGAGAGGGCACATGCTCCAATGTGTATGTGTTTTTTCCCAAATTGTCAACAATTTCTGAAGTCTGACTATCTCCAAAGAAATGTTAAAGTGCTTTGCTATGCAAGGTTCGAATGGCCCTAGGATTGGTTGCCAGCTGAGATAGAAGGTACACGCACAAGTTTGTCAGTGTTTTGATCCAGGGAGAAGGGGGTTGGACGCAGGGCCTGGCCTGGCACTGTGCTGCCTCCACCAAACTTTGCTGCTTCTGCCCCCCTCCATCTGTCATCCATTGTCTAATTCCATTCCCCTGCTCCCTCATTACAGCCCTTTGCGGCTGTTGTTCTGCAGTTCCCGTTGCTGCTGTGCCCATCCACCTCCTCCCTGCGCTCTGTTGTTCGAATCCATGCACCAGCCCCTTCCGTCCTGCTCTGTGTGGTCTGATTTGCTGCCACTGCCTTCCATTTAGCTTAATATCCCTGCCCGCTCCTCCTACCCTCCGTTGCCCAATTCTGTGCCCCATCATTGCCCTCCTTGTTAGTCTCTGTGCAAAGGTTGCAGTCCCCACCCTCCTTTCCCCTGCCCTCTGTCTGTGTGTATGCCCCTGCTCTGTCCTTTTCGCCTACCATGTTCCATGCACCTACCACTGCTCCTCCTATCTTCTCCGAGTGTTCTGTTGAGCTGCCACTGCCTCTCCCACATGTCTGGCATGGTCAGATGGCTGCCGCCTGTCCCTACCACCTCCACCCTGCCTGTCTGAGTTCCATGACCCTGTCTCCTCCCTCCTGTTATCTATGGTCGATTTTGCTGCTACTCCCTTCTGCCCTTCATGCTGTTGTGCTGCAACTGCTCCTTCTACCTGCCCTGCATGGTCTGTTGTGAAGCCCTATTCCCCTGCCCTCTCTGGTCTGGGTCCAGCCCCTAACCCACCCTTCTGTCCTCCATGGTCCTTTGTGCATGCCTCTGCCCCACCTCCCACTTGCCAAGCATGGTCTTCAGTGCTGCCACTGCCCCTCTCACCTGCCCTGTGTGGTCAGCTTGCTCCCCCTCACCCACCTTCCCTCTGTTGTCTGTGTAAGCCATTATGGTTTCCCTCCATGGTGTGTTGTTCCTACAGTGCCCTTCCTGCCTGCCCTCCATGATCATCTTGCTGCTCCCTCCCTGCTCCTTGCCCCGTGTTTTCCCTTTTCTATGTGCAGGCCCTTATCCTATCCTTCCTGTCTTGTCTGGTCCATTGTTGTGGCTTGCCCCCTCCCTCCTGCCCTTCATGGTCTGTTATGCTAAAACTGTCCCTTCAGTCTGTCCGGTATGGTCAGCTTGCTGCCCTTGCCTCTTCCCCTCTGCTTTCTTTTGCCTAAGTGCTGGCTCTATCCCCTCCCTATTGCTTTCCATGATCATCTGTGCTACCCTGCAGTCCCGCTTGCCCTGTATGGTGTATTGTGCTGCTGCAACCCCTGCCCTGTAAGGTCAGTTTGGTGTCTCTGTCCATCTCCTTCCTGCCCTCTGTTAACTGAGTCCTTTTCCCTACCCCATTCCCCCTGTCCTCAGTGATCCAGTGTACCATACTTGCCAACATTTTGAACTTGGTAAGAGGGAGCTTTTGGAGAAACAATCTGGGGAATTGATTTTTCCCACTGACTTACATTGAGAAAGAGGAGATTTTAGGCAGGAGACAGATAAACTAAAGCCCTTTTGGACTTAAAACATTGAGAATCTCCTGCCTGAATTGGTTCTGTTGGCATGTATGGTTGTACTGCCCCCCTTCAGCTCTCAGTGGTCTGTTATATTGCACAGCTTATCCTGTCCTCCATGATCCATTGTAGTGCCACTGCCCCTCCCGCCTGCGTAGTTTGATCCACCTGTTGCCTTTACACCCTCTACCCTGCCCCCAATTGTCCGAGTCTGTGCCCCTGATCTCTGCCTCCCCACAGTATTCTAATGAACAACTAGATTGCTAACATTATATATGTATTACAAAAGTGTGGCACACCTGATGTCATCTTGACGTAATCAAAACTATAATACCTAAAGTATTTGCTTTAGAAATTATTAAAAATTAGAGTGTCTTATTATCATAGAAATTATGGTTAGTGCTGTAAAAAACTAAAATGAGGACATTTTCTGAGTTCCCAAATAGTGACAAAGCACTTATAAACTATCTGCTCTCTTTATGTTTTTATGCAGTTGATCACTTGATTATATGCTATACTTCAGGGAGAGGATGTGGTTTATGGCCAGAGCTGCAGACTTTCCAACTGGGAAACCAGGTTCGAGTTTGGGTGTCAGCTCGACATCCTGTGATTCTGGGCAAATCACTTAATCTCCCCATGCCTTAGAACCAAAATGAATGTGTCCTCCTGTAATGTAATTGATGTTCATGTGAAAAATGTAGTGTTTTGTTCATTTCTGTCAATGGGCCATGCTTAGACTACATTTGGATGATATTTGTGTTAAATTTGGGCACTTTTGTTCTCTGGTGGCTATCTTGGCAGACTTATGTTATGAAGCTCCCTGATTACCATATTTACTGCAGTATCCTCAGTACAAAATGCTTTCAGTTTTCCAGTTCTATTCCATCAAGATGGTGTTCAGATGTGTTACACTTCTGGTATGAATTCAGAATGTTAGCACTCTAGTTGCTCATTAGAACACTGTAGCAAAGCTGATGATCACCAAGGAATTAACTGGCAGTCTGTGGCTGGTGTTGAAAGTGCATGTTTCAGTTTGCATGTCAGAATGTTTTTTCATGAAACAGAAGAGGAAGATATTTGAGAACTCGCTTAAAACATGTTCTAATATTCTTTCTACAGCACTACATTTATAAATGAAATGCTTTAAGTTTTAACAGTTTGATTCAATCAAAATGGTTTCTAGTGTGGCCACACGTTTGTCATAAGTAAGACTGTTAGTGCTCTAGTTGTTCTTTAGAACACTATTGGAAGCTGCAGTATATAACACAAGGGAATCAACTGACAGGCCACTCCTGTTGGACGTACGTGTTTTACAGAGTGTCAGACCTCATTCTCATGACTGTGAAAGAAAGTATGAATTTACAGAAAATATGCTCTCATTTGGAGCACCTTCCATAACTTCTATGGGAAAATCATGAGGAAATAGTTTTCTCTCAAACATGATTAACGAAATCCCAGCAGAAAGCTTTTTCACAGGGTACAATCACCTTAGAACATAACACAATTCCTAAACCTAAAATTAGTATGGTACCATCAATAAATTATTTATACTGTAAAAAAGATCTGTTCTCACCCTTCAGACGTTCTCTTTTTTTTTTTACTCAAGTCCTGCCATTTACTACAATTCATTTCAGTGGGGTGCTATCATGTATATTTGTCCCAAGATGGCTGCCACGCTTTCTGGTTGAAGTACTGACAACAAACAGCAGATCCCACCATGCGATCTGTGCTTAGGCTTCGTCCAGACTTGCAAATTTCTTCTTCCTTTAGTATCTCAAAGCTACTGAATGGATTTACTTCACATAACAAAAAGCTTGCTTTCCTGACCAAAAATTACCTTTCTGCCAAATTTGTTGTAATTCCATTTAGAGGTTCAGGCTATAGTTATGTTCAAAATCCTTCTGGGAAATTGCAGGGGGAAAACATGTTGTGGCACCCCCTTTTTCTCAGGCCCTGCTTGACGGATCACCCCGAAACTTTCAAGACAGCACCTGAATTGAGTGTCAAACTAGTTTTGAATATTTTGTAGAGATTAGACAAACGGTGCCAAAGTTACTGGGAAAACAAAAATTGCTTTTCCTGTAGAAACTAGGTCCTAACTATAACTACCTACCGGTGACCCCCATTAGATAATTGATCGGATGCAGTGTTTCTTGTCATCTGAACTAGGTAGGTACATCCATGTGTGTTGTAAAACAACTTATTGTATGAATGTATGAAAATGTGGCAACTATTTACTTATTCAGAATGCACTTCCACAGATTTCAAAAAGTTACTTGTTGCAAATTATTTTTTGGGACCTCTGAAGTTGCAGAAACCATGGACATATGAGTGTCTTCACTGATTAGGACATTCTCTGTGATAATAGCCCTCCCCCTCCTTCCCTGAGCTGCTTTGGGCCAAGGTTTTCCCTCATTGCATGAAATCCTGATGGGGATGGTAACTTCTGGTACGGGCCCCACTAGAATTACTGCGCGCTTTTAGTAAGAACCTCTGTGGCAATTTCCTCTTTTTTTATTCCGATGATAAACCTCTGGCTGTGACGAAATATATTTAAATGATTTAAAAAAAACACGAAACAATTTCTCTGAACTTACACAGTCGGCAAATAAGCACTTGGAACAGCTGGTGGACTAACACGTTTGATTTTGTAAAACCTACAGGTATTGCCTGAATTTGTGCTGTATGAAAACGTGTAGAGTTCTTTTTAAACATATACGTTCAGTAGCTTTTTCTTCAAGCCTCGCAACAGTTACATTCTTCGGGTGGTTGGCAAAAGAACACATTTATATATCAGCACACACACTTAATTCTGGTAAAAACGTGTGGCTTGGAGTAGCCACAGTCCACTGATTCGTGGTAAACGGCTTATGATTGCTCAAAAAGTGTGTTCCGTCGGTAGTGCAGTAGACATTAATTTGAAGGCTATATTGACCACAAAGTAATTCATTACTTTGCCACAATTCCCGGGCAATGTGTTTTTAGGATAATGTGTTTATGAATTTTTAAATAAAATCCTGGTTTATAGAGCAGCCTGCATCAGTATAATTCGTCCATAATCCTTATCATGTGTGGCAGTCTAGACACGATCTAAGACCAAGTTTAATTTTCAGAAGACAAACAGAAAAACTCCATGGGAACAGAGAACAAATTATTCATTAGCATTTTATAGCGATTTATATAACAGAAGGAATTTCAAGAATCCAATGCGATTTATTGCTGTAAGCTGAATAAAGCCAATATCATACCTGAGAAAAGGGATATATTAGAAAAGTGAGAGAGGTTTGTGCTTTAAAAGACCAGAATTTAAAGTTTTGTATAGGTGCATACTATTTTGGCTACGCAATAATTCCTGCGTTCCCCCCCTTAGATGAGTTTCTGGGTGGGCTTACACTTGTTCTCCTATTACTGATTTCCATGCATAATGTTGACCCACATATCTACAGTTCTTCTGTACGTATGAGGCTTGACCAGAACAATACAATTGGAAATCGGGTGTTAACTTGCTTTGGTTTATTGCGCCTTGGAGCTAGGATGTATTGTAGACTGAATAAATCACTGTATGTACGGGCTACTCAGAAACTTGGGGTAAAACAGTCATGGTATTTGCCCTTTGGAATATTGAGAAGTCCAGGCCTAGGACTATATCAGATCACTAAGGTGGAACGAATGGGAGAATGAGGATATGTCAACAGGATGGAAAAAGAGCCTTGTTGCAAAGGGTGGAAGACTGAACCAGGGGTATCCGAGAATAGGATGAAGTGAGAAAAAAGGGGAATTGTCACATTTTAGTTATAGAAAAAAAGAAGCATCCTTCAAAATACTTTTAATGGTTGGAAAATGCTGCAGGAGCTTGAGAACTAAACAAAATACCTTACTTCAACATCCTGGATTGACCTGTATTGTGGGTCTGAAGGTACCTAATATTAACTTTGCATCCCTTGGTTGTCTTACTCTCCGTTTCATCCTGTGCCCCAGATTTTCCTTCATTAACTCCTGCCTGTACAGTCTCAGCTAGAACTGCACTAGGTCTGCTAGAACTTAGTTATTCTACGTGTACCATGTTTTTACTAGCTTCAATAAGTGCTCTTAGCTATTTTCTACATTATTATTTATTTATTTTACTTTTACGTTTGAAGGAAATAATTTGGTGAGTCGAGTTGAAGCAAGGGAGTTGTAAGGATGGTTGCCTAACCCTAAAATGAAGCTCTGGTTAATGCGCTACCTAGTTACTGATTCTCGTTAGATTTCGACACCTTTCAGTCGAGACTGGAAAACGAGACAAAAAACTCCCCCGAAATTTGCTATTTGGAGGTTCTCGAGAGCAGACAAACATAAATGGATAGAAAGGGTCACATTGGTTATATAATATACGTGAAGTTTCTGTAGTAAAGTGCACCTAATTTTTTGCTGCCCTCTAGACGATCACGTTTTTGTTTCTTTCGAACTATAAGGACCTCGAGGGCACCAGTGAGACTAGTTACGTTTGTATAACATCTAAATTGAAGCACTTCGGTAGATTTTCTGAATAAATGAGATGCAGCCCGTTTTTTTTAATTTTTTTAATTTTTTTTAATTTTGAGTCTACAGCTTTGAAGTGAGCCTTATCACCAGGGTCCTTAAATTCAAAGCGTGATGGGTAAAATTGTGTGTCTGTATATTGGCTCATATGGATGGTGGTAGATGGCGTTCTCTACTCGTTAAGACAGCCTCTTTCACGTTTTGACCTGAGGCTGAAGGTGATAGGGTAAGAAGAGGATCTGCTTCTGAGCAAGACAATGCCCATTCTGAGACAGGTTCTCTTTTGGGGCACCTGTACTGAATGAAGAGCAGTGCATTCTGTGGCATGTAGTCCTGTGTGGCTTGATGCACTGGGTGAGAAAGAATGCACTCAGGGAAATGTGTTCCATAGGAGATGTTTAGGCTAATCGAGGCTTTCCATATTCAGGAGACGTAGCTCTTTGATTCTGGGACTTTGAGGTCCATGGGGCAATCAGTACTGAGCGCGGCACAATAGGCGCCCCACTCAGTACAGAACAGCGAGTCAGGAAGTTTTGTACGGGTCTTTTTTATGAAATGAGGCTGAGGTAATTCACAAACATGGTCTGTTCTCCCAATGTGAGAGGTCGTTGCTTCATTGTGACTACTTCTTCCACCCTTCTAGCAGCAGCACCACCATGCTAGAAAGTGACACCTATTGTTAGGGATGTAGATGAAGTCACGTGACCTTTGCGGAATCCCTCCTTTAATGAGCTCTCCAAGGAATACAGACGACTGGTCAAGTGATTGGCAACGCGTTTTAAAATTTGGCCTAGAAGGAAAAGGTCCTACGACCCTGTTGCTTATCACCTGGGTAAGCCACATTGCCACCTGCTAGCCCACCTCTCACCCCCACACATCTTCCTGTACAAACACCGCGTCTTGGCAAATTCCCACTTACAGAACATGATCCACATCTGCACATCTCACACACCATCTAACAACCGACTGTGCTAGCGTCCCAGTTCCTGCTGTTTTACAGTTCTCTTGCTATCATCACCTTCCTTTCATCACCTCTTACAACTGATCATTCTGTCTTCTGGCTTGGATGGGACAGCAGATGGCCTTGAGCGTGCCAATCTGCATATCACCCCTCCTTTCCTGGATCTCAGGGCTCTCCTACCTTGGGTAAGCCACTCTTTCACTAAAAAACTGCCATCACATTCCATATTGATGATATAGACAGCAAAGCTTCCCCTCCAAATCACCTCCTTAGCAATCAGTCAGACAATGACTTGTGTGCATCAACAGCACAAGCTTTCCATACTGCAACTGGCAGACACTAAGAAACTGGGGGAGGGTACCAGAGACGTTGGATGAAAGAGACACAGAATCTGACGCTGTGGCCAGAAGATATACAAGAGGCTGTGAGAGATTGATTTAAAAAAGTATGGACATGGCTACAAATACACCACGGCACAGACACTGGAAACAGACTTGGATGTAATCACCAGACGCAACAATGTGGAACCCTCCCAATGCTAGCACCTCTAGCCTCTGACTTCCCTTGCACAGAAGTTGAGGATTGTTTCATCTCCAAACCATACCATGCTTCATTTGTAAAATACGTACCTTTGGCTCAAAGTTTTTCTCAGAAGCACGCAGGTGTCTGTGCTGAATGTCTGGAATACTGAATACCAATGCTGTCAAGCCTTCGTTCGATCCCATGCCTCTTTTTTTGTCCAACAATCTGCACTCCCTGCCACTGTAAATCACTGCTGTAGGTTCTTTTTCACCCCTGTTTCTCTCTTTTTTTCATCTTTTTCTTCCTCATACTTCCCCCTTTTCTGCCTTTCTCTTTTGTTCTGGGACATAGTCTCACCAATGAAAAATAAGTCCCGTCCCCAAAAATGAGAAGTACTGGGCCTCACCTGTAAACACCAATTCAAAGTAAGCATCGTTTCCACATTCCCATGTAGGGAAAATCTTAGCCAGCAGGCGACCCTGTGCTTACCGAGATGGTTCTCTGCACTCCAACAGGCCGTGTAAATAGCACACATTAGTCAAATCAAAGACAATCTTTATTCGGTCAAATAACCATCAAAGCATCACAGTGCAATTTAAAATAAAAAAATAATAATAATTAAACCTATACAGTTATAAAGATGAAACTAGTAAATACGTAGAATCTTAAACTTCTCATGTCTAAATACTTCCACCTAGTACTCCATCATAAAATCTTATTTAAAAAACAGTTGCGTATATGCCATGCTGCCACTAAAAACTTGCTAACTGCAAGAATTAAATAATTGGAACTATGACTTTTTAAAACCCTTATCGCTGTACAACATTTTTTCAAGCCCATTTCTCAACAGTTTCTGCTAATCCATTTCTACCGAGGAGAGGAATAAGCAGGGCAAAATAACATAAAATGTTCAACAGTTTCCGAGCCACCACAACATACTGGAGATATATCAAAAGTAGCAGTTCATCCCCAACTACTTATTAAGGACATCAGCGTTAAGCGCCCCAAACGGAAACGGGCAGACATTCGTTTATAACAAGCATTGGCAAAGTCAGTAGGTTTCGCCTGGAAGGTGTGCCAGTGCTAACGCATTGCCTTTGCAAATGTTTTAAAAGATGCTGAATATGAAAAAAATGATGCAGAAAAATGAAAACAAATTGGTTGTCTGTGCTGAACAGCATTGGCAAAAAAGTGTCATGTTGGGAAGCATCATCGTGTATGTACACATAAGGGTCATGACTACGCAAACATCATGATGCTGTGACCCCTTTTTTTTTATGTATTGTTCTAGGATGGCAGATGCATTTGGAGCAGTAAACTGTTAAAAATAAATGGTATGTGAAAGCACATTTTCCAAAAGAAGAAGTGGCATGGGAACAAAATTGCAGTCATAAGCCCTTGGAAAAAAAGGTATGGGGAGCAAGTAAACTCGCTGATGAGCTGCAGCTGTAAGCAGGGAGGGACAAGAAGCAACAGAGCGGCTGGGGAGTTATAAAATAAAAAAGCTGAGCGGGAGGGGTGAAGGATGCAACAAAGAGCTGGTGTGGAAAGCCACATGGAGAATGAAGGGAAGGCTGGGGGTAAAGGGAGAAGTAGTACACACAGGAAAATCTTGGAGCAATAAAGCACATGCACTCCCATGGAGTGCAAATATCAAAATAAAAATGTATTTTCCGAATGAACTAGTGGAAGGATACAAGTCATCCAATCAAAAGGACGGTAAAGAAGCTATGCTCTAGGGGAAGGACAAACACATTAAGTGGAAGAAATGCCATCAAATAAGAAACAAACATATGAGATTGGTTAAAAAAAAGTCCTTCCAATGTTAAGCAGTTGTCTGACCCAAAGCCCAAGTGTTGGTATTGTCCACATTGGGTCTTTCAACCATAGACAACTGAATCTATCTGCGGGCAAGACCTAAAAACTTTGTTACCCAGACTTAAATTTATTTTCTGCCAATTGTAGCCAGGAATAGACTTTCAATGACTATTAATGCCTTATTTCTAGAATTGTATGGCTGGTCCACTTATGCAGTTGTGTAGATGATAGAGGTAAGTTTGGCATACTAGCTAGAATTACATTTCCCCAGATTCCACATCATTCAGTGTAGACCCTACAATTTTCCTATCTTGATTCAATGTAGGATCGACTTTGGCTTAAAATAATTGCTGGATGCACTGCTGTTTGGATGTGATCATTAAGATCATCACGCATGGCTTTGCTGCAGCTATCAATATGCTATGTACAAAAGAGCATCCTTAATAAGTCTTTATAAACAATGTTTGAAAGTAATGTTTTACTGACACAGTGTAAACGCAAGCCTACACATCTGCTTAATGCCAGGAAATCCTCGAGGCTGATAGTGCACTCTGCAAACAAACATTTCACAAGTTTATGAGAAGTCGAAGGAAGGGCTTTGGGATGAGGTATGTGGTAAGGATGGATGTAGAAAGTAGGGTTTTAAATTGAAAAGAGGTTGCAGTAGCTTCATCGTTTAGAATATTGCATGCAATGACGTCTATCTCTTCCAAACACACGAGTTTGTATTCCACTTCAGTTCAAGCTACACGGTCATTTTCTGAAGGATGATAGATTGATCGACAAGTTGTATATCAATATCACATAATGTGAGTTCATAGCATCTCCTACGTAAGTGTACTCTGCCAAGAGAATCTTCTATGAGTGTTGATATTAGCTACTGCTACCCACCTTTACAGCACCTCTGAAGAATGTAATGTTAAGGGGATTCCCCAACCGCTGACCATGTAAGTCCCACTCAGATCTGTGCAGCTGATGGGTTAAGCTGCCAAGCTCTCCTAGTTTGTGTTCAGTTACTGTACGTGCTCCCCTGATTGATGAAGTCCCTAAAATCCTGTAAATGAGTACCACGAAGGAAGTGCTTTGACAAATTGATCTTACAAGACGACCTGTTCCCGGAGTACACATGGAGGCATGAGGGAGTAAAAACACGAGACAAGAGCACGAAGAGTTAAAACATTGGCCTTTATTGGACTGCACATTTTTGAGATATCGCACATATTCAGACGTTCTCTATTCATCGGTCTGTTTTTTGTAAATGTGTGTTTCATTTGGCTTGGACTAGTGCTAAATTGAAATGACTGAACAATTTCCTAATGCACCACTTTTTTTTTTTTTTTTGTGCTTTTTTAAAAATAATTTCATTATTTGAACTGGGACTGAACTATTCCCTCTGTAGCTTGGTGATTGCTAATGCATTGCTTATAATAAACAATCAGTTGCTCAGTGTTAGCCACAAGTATAAATGTGATTGTTAAAAATAGCTAATTTCGGTACCTACTCAAAACTGCAAGTGTGCTACAAAGTTGTGGCTTGTACCTGCGTCTTACTTAAAAGCTGCCATTTCCCTTGAAGGGTCCTGCAGAGCTCACTGCTTCTCTCGGACAGCAGGCTCCATCTGTTCCTTCAAAGCCAGCTGAGCACCGACGACATCGAGGCCTGCGTATCCGGGCACACCAAATATACAGTCGCCGACGCCATTCGGAAGTTCGCCTCCGCGAATCGACGGTTTCCTGCAGAAAACGGGGAAGACGCAATAAAGAATTATTCGGATTCCGATTCGGAAAGGTACTGCATGAAGCCATGTACATGCCATCACATTGTGCAGATATGTTGGGGTAATGAAAAAATTAATTGACTGGGATTTTATTGAGCTGTGACAGCTCATCACCGAGTTCTTCACACACCTCCACACCGAATTAATGAATGCCGTGGAAATTCAATTATCTGCATTCTGATTACGTGCATTTCGTTTAGTCAGACTTGAATTATTTGCGTTTAAATTATCGAGCTAAAAAAATAGCCAACTTCATTCCAAATGGCTAATTAAAAGTCCAAATTTCCTGTCTTTGTGACTAAAGATAATTAAAGTTCTCCTCTGCTACTCAGGCTTTGAGTGTGTTGTGAAAACCAATTTCCTTTTTTTCCCCTCCATTCTGCAGTTCATCCTCCGGGCTCGGGCACGGCGATGACAGCATTTCCCAGGGACGCAGCTCAGACAAAGGTCACGAAGAATTGAAGAATAATTTCAGCCTCCCCGCCCCAGTAAATCAGTCATGAGGAGACAAAAGCAGTCCGGAGTGGTGAACTGTTTGCTAGAAAAAAAAAACAAAAAGCCATTGCAAAATGATTTAGTTTCTCGCTGGTTCGTTTTGCTCGTTACAGTACACTCTAGAATAGGTTAGGTTATATATTTGGCTCATGTTTGCACTACAGGCTTTCAGCCGGAACACTTTGTAATAAGGATGTCCAGACAGCCTGGCGGAACCTTATCTCCTTTGCCGAATGTAAGATCGAGGTGAAATACCACGCTGTACTAGTTTTTCATGTTTCCGTACCTCTTTTTTGGTAATGCAATATCGAGGTATAATATCACGTCTTTTTGTGTGTGTGTTCGTCTGTGTGTATATGCAAATATTGGGCTTGTTTTTCATATTTTTGGAAGGAACAAATTGTTGTGCAATGTGAAGTGTGAGGCCTCCAAGCAGCTACCTTAAAATTGACCCACTATGAATATTCCAGTCATTGTCACAGGAGGAGGGATCACAATTCTAAGACCAGGTGTTTGATGTTACAGTAAATGACTTACTGCTGTGGTGACTGGCTTTTGAGGGCCTGAAAAAAGTGTCTGTTGCCTTTGTAACGTGTGAACCTTTCCCGTCTGATGAGGAGAAATCGACTGAATTTCGATGTAGGCGCATTTCAGCCACAGGTGCCTTTGAGAAAGTATTTTGAGATGCGCTAAGTAGAATCCTAGCTCCCCACATAATGTAAAATGTTTAAAATTCCATGGGCACTTGCATCAGTCACATGAAGTTAGCATTCTTAAAAATTGCCCTTTGGAAAACACAGCCAGTAAGAATGGCCTTGGAATGAAGTGCAGCACAATAATCTTAAATTCACCCTCATTCAAAGCATGCATTGATTGCAGTGAAGGAACCAGCCTGCTGCTTTGCGCCCCATCTTTTATTGCAAAAGATATGGTTTCTACCCCCAAAAAAACCAGTTTGATTTCTATTATTTAGCTGTGCGTAAAGACACTGTCGGTGTTTTAGTTGGTTCCATTGTTGGTTGTGTAGCCAGTACATCTGGATTCTTACTGCACATTCCTTGCTTCTGCAAATTGTGGGATCACTATCCCCCTGCGCCTCAAAACCAGCCCCATGTATGCAAGTAATGAGATGTCTTATAAGTGGGATGACCTCATATCAAGTTATATATAAAACACTGGACCTATACTTGCATAGCTGAATGTAGTACACAATGCTAAGTGAAACAACAGATTAGTGTTGGATTGCCTGAGAAGGGATGAAATTGCAAATATTGTTTTTTTTTTTTTTTTTTTTTTTAAAGTGCTTCGCACACACTCATTTCACTGTGCACTGAGCTTAAGTTAATGTGACTGAAAATAGGTATCACTGTTGTCAAAACAAAATACAACAGATCTTAAATGGAGTGATGTTGGGGGTGGGCGTGGAATGGAGGGGTATTAAGTAGCCTAAAGTGATGTGCCTTGCCATGTGGTTATATGTGCATTTTCTTAACTGCTGCTTCAAAAGATGTTTTCACTCAGACGTCTTTTGCATCCAACCACTCCAAGCATTTACCGCAGTACTGCTTAATTTCAGCGTTAAGTATTTTTTGATATGTACATTAGTTAAAAAATAAATGGTATTTTTTTGTACAGTGCTAGTGTGTGCCGGTCTATTCGTTCATATAAGTTTGTCTGCAATTAAAGATAGTTTTTCTAGCGGTAGGAATAATTTTAGCGAAGGGCATTTTAAGCGGCTGTCTGGAAAAGCATGTTATGCACTTATGCAATGACTGCATCTAAAATGCACTTCCTCACACAAAGCAAGAGAATGTACATCTAACTCTCATGCTCCTACCTGTAGGTGGCAAGCCTGCTCAGACCAGAGAAGCAAGCCATGTCTACTTTACGTTTTCAATATCATACCGATAGCAGTGGTTTTATGCTGCACCATACCTTGAGTAAATGCCCTTCATACATCTGCCACCAAACCAAAAACAATTGGATTTGGAATTGTGTTTAATAAAATGTGTTGTCTCTGAGGCTTTAGTAACCTGTGGGCGAGAAAAGCCTGGTATACTGAGGTGAAGATCGCAAGACAGTGGCATCCTTAAAATAGTTCTGGTGATCACGACACCCCGTGTTCATTGAAACATTTTAGCTCCTTTTTAGAAGACAATTGCTTCAAACACTGTTTCTGATGCTGTCCATGTAGCTCCTATGTGTGGGGAAACCTCTTAATGTGTCAAAGCCACAGTGACGAGTCGTTTAGTTTCACTTTCAGCATGTTTCCTGGATCCAGGTTTGTACAATTCATTGATTTGTATTTGAAAACCTTTTCCTTTTCGCCACAAGAAAATTGTCAGACAAGTTGCCTCTTTTTTTTAAGTAAAATGTATTCCGAGATAATTCCCTCATACACTATTTCTCATAACGATATTAATCAACCTGCTACAACAGGACGTTTTGAGCGGCCCACTGGGACATACCAAGCCCGGGCTTATTTTTTTAAGGAAAGTAATGCAGTGCTATTGTACATTTCTAAAGAGGGAGCATGTGAACGATCAGATTATAATCGGTGTTAATGTATAATAATGATGCTCCATCTATTCCATATCTAAGCAAATTTACACATAAAGTTTTTTTTTTCCGTTTAAAACTGCGTGCAACTACAAGAGGTGGTGCAGTATATGTCTAGCTGTACACTGAGCGTTTTCCATGGAGCTGAACAGTAAATTAGGCATATCAACAGAACTGAATGAGACTTCGAGAACCGAGCAAGGTTCAGGCATAATCCCGAGAACCTACTGGTTGGAAGTGACGTGTATTGCATTTTATTTGTACTAAACAATCACGGTTGTTTTTTTACTTTGCCAAATAGTGAAAGTTGCTGCGATCGAAATGTTTTTGCTCCTTCTAAAGCATTAGAGATGCTAGCCAGATAATGTTCTTATGCAATGTAAAACTGACTTCAACTATTCACTTGGCAAAACACTTCCAAGAGCTAATAATTAAGTTTGGGTGGCGGGGGCAGGGGGTTGGGAAATACCAGTTGTTCTCCATTTATAGCAGACACACACAGTAAATGTTTTTATTGGAAAGTGAGGAAAAAGCTAAACACTATAAATCTAGTCTCTTCGGCTCCTGTGTCAGTACCTAGCGGGCCTCTTACCTTTTACTTGCCCACAAAGTGCTCATGGTGCTAACCAGAAAACAAGTGGATCAAGTGTTGCTATGTTAAAAAATGTGTAATTCAGTGCATCGTCTTGCTATATTTAAAATGAGGTAGTGTGTTTTTGTTATGAATATATTGTCATTGCGCGCAGTTTAAAGATTTATTTGGTTTTTAAACACACGACTGTGGATTCTTGGAAAAGAGCTAAAACCATGCATTGCTATATTTGCCAGCTTTTTCTGAACATGCAACGTTTACACAACACACAGAGTGCCTGCTGCGTTTCTTCAAAGTACAACAATACCTATTTCAGATACAATTCTAGAAGGAAAAAAATACACAAACCTGGTGGGCAGCAGGTACCGGCGTTGTACAATTTTCTTGGATCCCGTGGAATGCTGTAGTTCTTGATTTTCGACAGTCTTCGGAAAATAAGCCCCGCCTCTGCTTCCAGACAAAAGTAGCAGATCCCAGAGCTACGTGGTCTTCTTGCCAAGTGTGGTGCTGTTCATTTGCTCCCACATTCTGAATGTGTTTGCGCTGCTACAGAAATATTATCTTTAGCGGATGTTGGCAAATGTTCTGGGTACCAAGCTTCTACTTTTGTCTGAAGGCTTGTAGGACAAAAAACATTTTACAATTAAAGAGAAAAAGCAGTTCGTCTGTTTTAAGGCAGAAGAACGTATAAGAATATTTTCCCTTTCTGTTGATACTCTTACTAGCAGGTTCTTATACTTTCTTATTTTACTACCATTACAGTTGCATTATCGCATTTCGAGCCCAGTAGTTCTCACACACAAATTATTGAAGCACTGCTTACAAAAACGAAATGGGTGAACGCAACTCTACACGGAACAGACATGAATTAAGTCATGTGTTGGCCATTCCGCAAATAAATAATGTGAGACTGTAGACTAATTTTCATGCCATTCTATCTCCTTCCAGAACAACTGCAGTCTAAAGAAACATTAACATCATTTGAATGTATTCTTTCTGATAAGTAAACATAGAGAACTGTTCATGCTCACCCCTCGAAAAGTTTGCGTTCCTTGACTGCATATATTGTGTGCTAGATCTATAGAGTAGACCAAGCACAACATTGGCGACTTCGGACTGTTTAACTCACCGAGCTTTGCCCCACTGGAGCAGGACCTGCTTTAATGCTGGTGGCGCCCTCTTCAGTAATCGTTGTTGATGCCCCCTAATGATCTCTTTCAATGACCTTCACAGAGTCCCTCATTACCACTCTCCAAGGGGGCCCTAATCTCCCCATAACCCCTCTCTCATACTTATTTAATTTCTTTTATAGTGCTACTCATACCAATGTAGACTTCTAGGAAACCTGATATCACACACATTATACAGAGTCAACAAATCATACTAGTGTGTAAATCGATGTACAGGAAATGTTACATTAGACAATGAGGACGACAAGGAGTAGATGTCACATGTTATTCATACTAGAAGGCAGTATATTTTAAGAGTGCTTGGTTTTGAGAAGAGCAAATTCAGGATTTATAACGTAACACAGTAGTGGGGATTGGCTTTACTAATAAGAATGTATTTCCACCCAAACCACTTTTAGCAACAAAAGACTGGGGGGGTGGAGAAGGGGTGGGGACATAATGTTCTAAACCTATATCTTGCAGTTTGTATGCAGCTATTTGATGCCCGTTTATAGCCCACTGTGCTATAGTAGGATTGTGAGTTATGAATTGCAACAAAAGTATTTTTATGACAAGAGCAGTAACACAATGATTTATCTACATAAAATACAATTATGTGATCTGCACGTTACATGTGCTTTGCAGCATGCACGTTAACCCTCTGTGCAATATTATTAATATTATGGTCAGTCGAAACTGCAACTAGACGAAACTCAGATATCTCCAGGAGACACATTAATCACCAGCATTATCCTAATATTTTTATTACTGCCTAAAAAGTGCTGGGCACGCAAGGAACTGATTTTAATCCCATAAGGTATTTCAAAATGCAGCACTCCTCGAGCTCGGTGCCCGGTCCACTGACACACGGTGTGGTCCTAAAGCTGACCCTCTACTGGCGATACTGTAGCATGTGCTTATAGAATGTTTCAGTACTGGCGGGTGCAGACTGCACATTTAGTTGATATCCTACTTAGCAGAGCAGTATAATCAGAATCTTTCTGCCGGATGTCTGGAGTAGAGTGCATTCGGGTAGACTGGCAAGTTCCTGGTCAGTCAGGAGTAATGAGGTTGCTCCCTTGTCAACCAGGAATGGGACATTTTACTTCATTCACATGACTGGCCAATGCAAACTGTAATTTGATCATCTTTCTTCAGTTTTAGATCTGATACAGTATCAGTTTTAGATCTGTTTTAGATCTGATACACCACAGTTTTAGATCTGATACATCAGTATCAGTTTTAGATCTGATACACCACACGCCCCCCAAAGAAACGAGACTAGGCAAGAAAGGAGAAACAGTACTCAAATATTATCATCGACTTTCTTAAGCAGAATTTATGGAAGTTCAGCTGGTGCCTTGAACACTGTATGATTCTAGATATTTCAGCATGTCAACTGAAAAATATGAGATCTTCAGTAGAAAAACTTCTTGGCAGGGTAGCATAGTATGGAAACATACCACACTCACTATTGCAAACAGACAGCAAGTGAAGTTCTACTTGTACCAAGTCTTATATATATATATATATATATATATATATAGAGAGAGAGAGAGACAGACAGACAGACAGACAGACATAAGATGCACCAGCCAGATTCCATTTCTGGTGGTCCAACTCAAATAACATTTGAATGACACACCAATCCTGAAGGTATCCAATGTTGTACACGAAGTGGTCATCAAAAACAGCACATCCAGAATTGGAGTAACTGAGTTTTCAGCCTTTGAAACCGAGCAGAGCTACAGGCATCCAAGGGAAGTTCATCCCAACATCTGACTTCAGTTACTTTGAGTTTATCACCACCTCCCACCCCACCAACAATGTAACCCTCTTGATTGATCAAGCCACCCTTTTCATGAAGATATGGTTCTATTTGGGACACAGGGCTGGATTTTCGCTTGGCAGTGAGCACGCACAATGTGTTGGAGTATCTTAAATATCATTACCAAGGTACGGAATCGAATGCAGCATTTAATGTGGCTCGCCATTGGTACATTTGAAGGGTTAGGTCTCGACAATGAGACCCAATAACAATTCGCCCTACGTAGCTCTGAATGCTCAGAAGCCCCCTTATGACTTTTTGGTGTCTTCCAGAAAGTAGTGCAATAGTCCAGCCTGGATTTAGCTCTGGTGACATCGGCTCTATTTTCTTCAGTCAGTCAAGCGTGTGGCATTGACAGCAGAGGAATATGCTGACCACATGACTTTAGTCCTCCATGTTCATCATCCTGTCAAAAGTGCCATTTAGTGAATTCAACTCTGCTAAGTTGATATTCCAGCCGTCCTTATGCCATTACTTGTGAGACAAGTTAAGTTTTCTAAACAGAGCAGGCTGGCCTACCGCAATTAATTATGTCTTGGTTTATTCAAGGCAAGATAGCTGTTACATCTGCCTAACCACTTGAGTCAGTACCAGAAAGTCGATCTCAATCTCTGCTTTTTAGTTCAGATCAGTGCCAGACTAAGGGGGTGATTCTAATTCTGGCGGGCGGCCAGAATTCCGCCCCCATAATACCGCTCCGCGGTCAGAAGACCGCGGAGGGTATTATGAGTTTTTCCCTGGGCTGGCGGGCGGTCTCCAAAAGACCGCCCGCCAGCCCAGGGAAAAACTCCCTTCCCACGAGGATGCCGGCTCGTAATCGAGCCGGCGGAGTGGGAAGGTGCGACGGGTGCAGTAGCACCCGTTGCGTATTTCAGTGTCTGCAAGGCAGACACTGAAATACCTTGTGGGGCCCTCTTACGGGGGCCCCTGCCGTGCCCATGCCATTGGCATGGGCACGGCAGGGGCCCCCAGGGGCCCCGCGACCCTCCCTACCGCCATCCTGTTCATGGCGGCTTTCCCGCCATGAACAGGATGGCGGTAGGGGGGGGTCAGAATCCCCCATGGCGGCGCAGCAAGCTGCGCCGCCATGGGGGATTCTGAGGGCAGCGGTAAACCGGCGGGAGACCGCCGGTTTACCCTTTCTGACCGCGGCCAAAGCGCCGCGGTCAGAATGCCCTGCGGGGCACCGCCGGCCTGTCGGCGGTGCTCCCGCCGACCCTCGCCCCGGCGGTCAAAGACCGCCGGGGTTAGAATCAGCCCCTAAGTGTGCAATATTAAACCCCCTGCTTCCAGCAAATTGTGCACGGATACACATTACCACACACAGGATAGGGAAAATTGAATTGACTCCACATGGAGAAGTCACCGGTGAGGTGTTGAGTCCTTCCTACATCCTCATGCAATAAGCATTGTGTACATTGGCTGACTAAAGTCTAAAACTGTGGTTCAAATTCCTAACTTTTTTGTTCTTCTAGGTGTATGTACAAAGTGGCTATTTATTAACATCTGCCAATAATTTATCGCTGTAGCTGTATTTTGTTTGCAAGGCCTTTGGGGAAACTATGGTGGTGGCCCTTCTGTGTTCCTCAGTGACAGGTACGCACTCAGGAGGAGTTATCTGTGTCCCGAAACCCCAGTTCAACTTACCAGGGTCCAGAGATTTATACAGACACAAAGAGCAATACTGAGGAAAGTACACCATGTAATATTGGGGAATATTTAATGCAGGTGTCCAATTCCACCTCACTAAGCCGCTCTCTTGTGGATTAAAGGTGAGAACATGGACATTGCTAGGGGAACACCAATGCAAATGGCGAGAAAGCATACAAATTCAGAACTTGGTATTCACTAACATTTGCAATTCATTTCTCACCCTAACTGAACGCTCAGTTTTACTCCTAAAATTGTGTGTTAAGCACATCTGGCACAACAACGGCTGAAAAGAGCATGGATACTCAATAGTTTTGTTGATGTAGGCGAAGGGATTTTTCACATGGAAAACGTTTTGACTGTGGTGCACAAAATAGAAAAAAGGTGATTTTGCATATGTACCTTAATTTAGGACTGATGATTTTCAATTCTGCGGATAATATGCAGTAGTAGGCAGAACCTAACTTGTAATTGAATAAGTGCCAGAACCCACACTTTTCTCCTTCGTGACAGTGATTGGAAGTCACTCATTGGAAAAGTGCATTACTAAAATTACTGCACTATTGCAATCCTTCATCTCTTCTGCTACCATTCCATTCTGAAATAGTTTCCTTTTCTTTTTAACATAGTCTTAAAGATGTTCAATTAAAACTGCATTTAGAACATGTGATGTAGAAAGACGGATAAACACCAGATATTTATCTGGGCAATTGCTTATACTGAATCCACCTGGACCAAATATGTGATCTTTGGGCAGGCCACTTTAACTAGGAATTGTTTTGCACTGCAGCTTAGGTTATCACTGTGACTCATGGTGTGTGCTTTCCTTTACATATCTCTGCTATTAACTTTAGTTCCATGTAAGGGACTAGAATCGCAGGAGACTAGACAACGAGATGTGTTTTTTTCTTTATTTCCTGCATCCAGTACTCACACCATGCACAATGAACTTTGAGTGGAACAGCAGCAGAAATTCTGGTAGTAGGTGCAGTGTGGCTTGATGGGCCAGGAGCTAACAGCAGCTCTGTGCTTTATACTGCCCCATAGTGGGTTTTGTAGCAAGCAAGCTTTACTTTTTCCAGGAGGATTTGTGCAGGGAATTAGTGGAAATTACATACATAAGCAGTGGATGTATGTTCTCTCAGGGCTGCTTACCACCACAGATAGCTGATTCTTCCTCTGACCTCCCACCTCTAAACCCTCCCTCCGTCCTCAGTCCACTGGGGTTTTCCCCTATGACTCATATAACCATCCTAGTCCTTAGCGGTGCTTGCAGTTTACAATGGCCTGCATCCAACAATGAGGGCAACTGAGGTATTTTGTGTGAGGAGAGAAAGTGATTACATGTGTGTTGGAAATGGCCTTTCTTCAGGGCCACCCCAAACGTTTGCCTTCCTCCTCTTTTTCTGACCTAATTTTTGCTGTCTTTAGGACTCTGCTCACTTTAGCACTGCTAATCAGTGCTAAAGTGCATATGCTCTTACCCTAAAACATGGTGACATTGGCTTATATCCAATTGGCGTATTTAATTTACTTGTAAGTCCCTAGCAAAGTGCACTACATGTGCCCAGGGCCTGTAAATTAAATAGTACTAGTGGGCCTGCAGCACTGGTTGTGCCACCCACATAAGTAGCCCCTAACCAGGCCTCACGCCTGCCACTGCAAGGCCTGTGTGCAGTTTCATTGCCACTTCGACTTGGCATTTAAAAGTAATTGCCAAGCCCTAAACTCCCCCTTTTCTACATATGTCACCCCTAAGGTAGACCCTAAGTAGCCCATAGGGTAGGGTGCTATGGAGGTAAAAGGCAGGACATTAACATATGTGTTCTATATGTCCTGGTAGTGTAAAACTCCTAAATTCGTTTTACACTGCTGTGAGGCCTGCTTCTTTCATAGGATAGCATTAGGGCTACCCTCATATACTGTTTGAGTGGTAGATTCTGATCTGAAAGGAGTAACAAGGTCATATTTAGTATGGCCAGAAAGGTAATAGAAAATCCTGCTTAATGGTTTAGTTGGATTTAATATTACTATTCTAGAAATGGCACTTTTAGAAAGTGAGCATTTCTCTGCACCTAAATCCTTCTGTGCCTTACAATCCACGCCTGGCTGGGCTAGTTAACAGCTCCCTTGTGCATTTCACTCAGATAACCCCAAACACAGGATGCTCAGCCACACCGGCACACCTCCACATACTGAATGGGTCTTCCTGGGCTGGGAGGGTGGAGGGCCTGACACTTACATGTCAAAGGACAGTGGCCTGCCCTCACACAATGGACTGCCAAACCCCCTACTGAGACTCTGGCAGACAGGATGGAACTGAAATGGGACCTTGTGCACTTCTAAGCCACTCCTTGTAGTCTGCCCCACTTCAAAAGCACATTTGGGTATTTAAACAGGGCCTCTGACCCTACTAGCTCAGACACTTCTGGACAAGTTACTACTGTTGAAGAAACTCTGAACCAGAACCTGCAACCTGCAACCTGCCAAGAGAAACTGCCTGGCTGCCCAAAGGACTCACCTGACTGCTTTTCGGCAAAGGACTGCTGCCCTGCTGTTCTACTGCCTTGCTGTTCTACTGCCTTTCTGCCCTCTGCTGAGAAGTGCTCTCCGAGGGCTTGGATAGAGCTTGCCTCCTGTTCCTTGAAGTCTTGGGGCCAAAAAGACGTCATCCTGCAAAGAACTCCTTGTTCTGTGAAAATTTGATGCACAGCCTGCATCGCAGTGAGAAAATCAGTGCACGCCGAACTGAAACAACGCAGCCTGGCTCCCCGAGAGGAGATTGGCCCACTGGATCGACACATAGCTGACCCGGAATGACACAGCCCGACTTCCTGTGAGAAGAATTGACGCGCCTGCCATGCAACAGAAATTTTCCTGCATCGCCCACCGGATCGACCCAGCTCCTGTGACTTCGTCCTGCACGCCCAGGATTTCTCTGCATCGTCCCCGGGGCGTCCAAATACCACGCAAACCAAAGAGGATCCAAGTCTTTGCGCCGGAAATCGATGCAAGGCCCTGATTTAGTGGAAAAATATCAACGCATCGCCTGTGTGTGCCCGGAGAAACTGATGCCTACCTCTCCGTTTTCCACGCATCTCCTCTGCGGCCCCTTGCAGATAATTTAGATGCAAACCAGATACTTTGTGCTTGCAAGAGACATTTGTTGCTCTTGCAAGCACAAAGCTCTCAAAAACTCTTTTTATCATTCTCTAAAGTGATGTTTCAACGTGTACTTATCAAATCTTGATCGTTTTGACCTGCATTTAACCAGATAAATATTATATATTTTTCTAAACACTGTGTGGTGTATTTCTGTGTTATTGCATGATTTATTGCACAAATACTTTACACATTGCTTTCTAAATTAAGCCTGACTGCTCAGTGCCAAGCTAGCAGAGGGTGGGCACAGGATAATTGGATTGTGTGTGACTTACCCTGACTAGAGTGAGGGTCCTTGCTTGGACAGAGGGTAACCTGGCTGCCAAGCAAAGACCCCATCTAACAATGTGTAGATGTTTTCTACTACTCAGTGCCATTATTATATTTAGCACATTACGAAAATGCTCTGAAGAGGAACCACAGCATTTGAGCCCTGCAACTTCTGAACACTATGACATTATTACTATTCACACATTTTGTAGAGTGCTTTGAACCAAAGGGTGAAAGCATGCTGTACAAGACCCAGCAGTGCAATATAAGGATTCTCTTACACAGAATAGGTAACAGTAGTCAACAATGTACACACAATGTCAGATTCATCTTATCAAAGAATAAACAGAGTTCAAACAGCAGTTCTGCTACTAATGTTAAGAGGAGATGATGAAGGATTTAAGTAGAGTGGAGGTAGCTCTTGTTCAGATGTAGCGTCAAAGTGCAACAGGACGGAGAAGGGAGTCTAGAGGATGAGAGCCAGGGCCTTATGAATGTAGTCGGTGTAGTGTGGAAGCTAAAACAATCAGATTTTCAGCGAATTTCTGTGTAAAACATTCCTCCCTCAACCAGTGCTTAATTTGTAAATAAAGAGGTGCCGGTGCTGAAAGCCCTTCTCTTAAACACGAGGCTGCTGTAATTAAATCTGTCAGCACTGAATACTGAGGCAGCGTAATCTTGAAGCCACCTCGGACCTCTTCAATCCATTTACGGCCACCCCTGCCCCTTCAGCTCATCCTGCAACTTTTTACTTTCTCCCTTTATGACGCTTTTGAGTTTTTCCTTCTTCCGTCTTTCCCATATGTGTCTTTTGCTCGCAGCAAATGCCTGAGGCAGAAGAATAAGCCCCGGCCCTCACAAATAAGTGCCGGTGCTCAGCACCAGAAACAACAAGCACAGATTAAGCACTGCCCTCAGCATGACAGGAACGTGATACATGTTGACTGTTTTTTTTCTCATTTACTTTTACCCCAAAGTAGAAAAATAAATCGAGTAACCACCCTGTCTCACGGCAGCAGACAAGTTGTGCAATCAACAACTGAGTAACTCACCATTTGAGTATGCTGTTAAGCAGTACATTGCAGTTGCCACTTTTGGTTGAAAACACAGCCGCTTTATTCGGGGAGGGGCAAACGCTTCCGCAGGTGACTTCTGCCGCTTGACAGTCGCCGCCGTGGGACGGTCATGGAGAGCTATCCTGAGCCCCTGAGCGGGTTGGGGCGGGGGGCTTAGGCGGCGTGGCTGCTCGGTGCGACCTGGGAGACACAGCTACTCCTGTTCAACCTTGTGTGGCAACGCAGCGGTGCCAGCAGTTGTTAAAGTGTTCTTACTGTGAACTGCTGCGTTCATTCATGTAAGTGTCGCTGGGCGCACAAAGCAGTTACCCGAGACAGCACATACCACCACAGCAAAAGCAGAAAAATGCTTAGCACTGGCCTTATAAATGACCCCTGTGGTCAGCACTGGCTCAGATTTAGTGCTGGTGATGAGGCGATAGCAGGCATACATCTAATACACTAGATTTCGTTTCCCACGTGTGTTTCTCTGTTTATGAATTTAAAAAAAATAGTCATACTATGCAAATCATAGGCACAAGCAGCTTGGGTAAGCTTAAAATACCTTGCCATTTCTATGAATTGGCCTCTGAAGTATGATGTCGTCATAAATTCGACGTGGTAAGAATGTGCTCAAACAAATCTTTAAAGATTGCCGGGGATTCTTGTTCATCCTCGTAGTCTGCAATGTCACCGGGTTAGAGGCAGGACATTTAGAAGAACTTTCAGAAAGTTTGCAAGGTAAGGAGCACCGGCAGCAGGTCTCGGCTGGCTTGAGGTAGTTCCTTTAATGAATCCCGAGGAAGAGACGACAAGCGCGCCCCTCACCAGGTGCACTGGATCATGGCAGCTTCAAGGAGACGAGCCATTCGAACCACTAAAGATATTGGGGAGAAATATTAGATCTTGGGAAAAGGACGAACATCCTTTGGACGGTTGTCCACAACACCTCCTGATGAAGGAAAAGAGATGAACGAATTCCGAATGCTTACACCTGCCCCCCCCCCCCCCCCCCCCCCCCCGGATCTACCCCCCTCCCATAGCATGACCAGCTTTTTGATCTACCGTGGAGCTCAGGGGTTTGTTTTATGCACCCGCAAACTACACACTATGCATACCATGTACTAGGTGAAGGATCACTAGTGGCAATCAGGGCAAGGGATTGAGACTTGTTGGGGGTCCTCCCAGCATGTCACTGCCAAGAAATCAGGGTATGACATGATTCAAAGAAGGCAAATAAAGGGGTAACAAAGAGGCACGGCCAATGGATGTGGGCCTCTGCCAAGGGCCATGTTCTTACTGCTAGCCATTTTTTTGGTAGATTATAGTGCGTGATAGTGGACACCTCGCCTCGCTTTCACTTCAGACCGAATCATCTGTAGATGCTGCACTTGGTTTGCTGCGTGATGGGATGAGGTTGTTCTCTAACACCTTATTCAGGCATCCGGGTCAAAGAAAGAGGTCACTTTTCCCTGACGGGCAATGTCCTTTCTACGTGGTGTGGGTGAATTATGGTGGCCAAGTCATTAGAAATGCATAACGAGGCAAGGAGCGGGACCAGCGAGTTTTCGGCTCTGAAACCACAGCTGGGCCACGCGCTGTTTTTGCTTGCCCAGATTTTGCTTGCCATGCTGATTCTGTAGTACTTTAGTACACGTTGCATTTCATTTTTTGGAACTGATGAGTTCTGTATTGATGTGAAGACGTGTCAAATCATTTTGCTTTATTCTTGCCTATTTCTTGTGATTGCAAAACCATGGTTTGCCTTAACCTTTTAGCGAACATTACTGCTCTTTTCTGATGACTGTTGTCAGAATATTAGCTTTTGTCCATGCATGCTGAACCTTTGTTACAATGCGTCACACCCGCTTCCTTCCTCGGACTGAAGCACGACCAATAAATTGAAAGAAGCCTTGCCTTCTTATGAATAATGCATTTGAATGAAGAGTTACAACAAACCTTCTGACAAGGGAAATAACATCATTTCCGAGCACAGGTATTTAATTCTTTGTAGAGTTGCACTCTTTCTCGCTCTCTAAAACCGCTCTCTGTTTATCAATCTATTTTATAAATTGAGAGCATTTTCTGTTCGTTTAAGACACGGTTTAGTGATCTAGGATGCCTGGGCGCAGGTTATAGAAGAAAGCTGTGCTTTTCGTGCAAGTTAGCTGCTTTCCTCGCCGTGTTTTACGCTTCTGTTCAGAGGGAGGTGCTCGAGGATTGTAGTCGGAACGGTACATTGATGTTCCCTTAGTATCGTCCAAGGCAGCCAGCGGTTCATGGCTTTCGAGATATGCTCTCTGCTAATAAATATAATTTATTTATGGTAGAAATACTGTTATCGACTAAGGCCATTTTAAATACCCTTGTGAAGTGAGCGAGAGATCGCCCAAATGGTAGTTTTGTCAAGGACAACATGTAACAGTTGGAGATGGCAATTCTTAACTCATGTGATGAGCCTGGCTATGTCCCTCCATTGCGGCTGTGAGGACCACACGTTTATGTCTGGAAATGTATCTCTGTCCTTATGTCAGTGCCACCTTGTCCATCTGCTGGCCTCTCCAAAAAGCATAATGCATTGCTGTCTTCCAGTGTTCTTGTTTCCTGTCCTAATGTCTTTGTGTTCCTGGGTCTTTCTCTTTTGGTTTGTACCTGGCCTAGTATGTGTTGGTATCGTATTTAGTGCAAACCTAGCTGGGTAGCAACAGAGCAATGCACATCATTTGTAAATTCATAATTACATTTCACATATATTTTAAATTTTATGTTTCACTCAGTTTTCAGTCAAATCCAATGCCAGGATTAGAACTCCGGTGCTTGGATTCCATGGTCATTAGCTTAGCTACTATACCGTACCTGTATGAGCCTGTGCATTTTCTCTGACTGCCTGTAACAGTACTCATCTGTCTGTGTATATTTAGGTGTAATTTTATTCCACTGGGCTAATCGCCCTGCCTGTGTCCGTATCAATGATTTTTCAGGCTCGGTGTCTACCTGTTCCATTGTTGAAGTCTTCCTGTTCTGGTGCTGGTGTTTTCTTTTCCTAATTTTTTTTTCTGTTCCCTTGTTGGTGTCTACTTATTTCAGTGTCTTCCTGTCACAGTATTCATGTGCCTCTGTCCGTATTTCAGTATTGCCTTGTTCCACTGTGGAGGTTTCCCTCTCCACTATCAGCATGGTTTCTTGCATTGGTGCCAATCCTCCCCAGTGCCAGTGCCTCTCTATCCTAATGCTAGTGTTTTTGTCCCACTGTTAGTGTCTTTCTTCTCTTTCTCCATGTTCCACTATCATTCTCTCCCTGTCCAGATATTTGTATCTCTGTCCTTTTTTTAGTGATGTCCTGTTGCACTGTAAGCATCTATCTCGCTATCCAGTGTCAACATCACCATATTCCAGCATTGGTGTCCACTTGAACCAATGCCTTTGTCTCTCCAGTGCTGATGTCTCCCTGTCCTAAAATGTTTTCTGTTTCATTGTCCGTGTTTTTCTGTTTCAGTCCCTTCCTGTGTCAGCGCCATTGAAATAGGGTGTTGATACACCTGGAGCGGAAGAAGATGCCTGAAGCAGTGATTAGAACTATTCTCTGCTCAGTGTCAGACTGTATAGTCACATTAGCAGGGAGTTTCAGTCTATAACCAAGCACCATAAAAGCAGTGTCATTGTCGTCTTCCAGCAGCTGTGGCTTTGTGAATCTTCAAGCTGTCTATCAACACAGATCTTGCTGCTTGTGAAGCACTGACATTTTTGTTTTTCAGCAGAGCTCACTTCGTTCCTTCCGCCCTCCACATCACCCCTTCATCTGCACGTCGTGTTTTCTACCCTGCTGCACCACGTGGTTTGTGGCACTGATATACTGCTATCCTTGCTTTCACCAAGCCCTTTCACCTCAGACTGTTTGTCTTTTTAAGTCGAACCTGCTTGACAGCACAGCTATTTTATTGCAAAAGATATATTGTGAACTTAACAAGAACACACAGGAGCTTGCATCCTGCTCATTGCTTACCATTAGTTGGCATTACTGGCGCTCTCATATGTCTGCTTCATAGTCATTGACATTTCATGTCCTAGCATTTCAGTCTTCTCTTTGTCCCTCCCATGGAGATCCCTCCATTAATTAGCTGGCTTTTATGCATCCACTGCTCATGATTAAGCAATTATTTTTTTATTTTTCCTTAAGCACTCCATGTCTTTTCTTGCTATCTCCTGTGTGAGCTTGAGCTTTGATCTCCTACATCATGTTGCTATCTTTAGTCCATGTGCTTCTTTTCCCCCCACCCACAGTCCTTGTTGTCCCCTATCACCTCTGTGCTTCTCTCCAGCCCTTGAGCTCCATTTTCCTTTTTTTTCACCCTGTGTTCTCTCGCTTGTATTTCTTCTTCCCAACCCACTTTGTTGTTTCACCCCCCCACCTGCAACACACTTAATCTTTTTATGTATTTTCTTAAGCCAATTTGCGCTGTTTTGTAAGAAAAAAAAACTCTTTTGAGATACTTCTTTGTTTTAAATTTACTTATACTGATCCATCTTGGACCAACAAATAGAAAGCAAAAAAAGCACACGTGCCATTTTGTAGATATGCGCATGCGTTTTGAACACATTCCCGCTCCTACCAAATTATGCAGAAGCTGCTTCTTCGTGCTTTTCCTTCTACAGTTGCTGCAAACACTGGAGCATTTAGCAAAAGCCACTTGCTGGCTCATTCTGACTCGGTTATTGTCAGTTTGCTCTCTGACCATGACCTTGTTATACATCATTGACTATGACTTTACTATGTGAGGTAATTATAAAAAAATGTATACAAGTACTGAATTAATTTATGTTTGTTATTTTTTTTTATTGGTTTGATGTGTTGTTTCGAGGACACCACAAAGCTACTTAGACAAACTAGCTGGCAGATCTTGTCCTTGCTTTTCTTTAGAAAGTTTAGGCAAACAGTGATACATTAAAACTGAATTTAGTGCATTCAAATTTTTTAAAGTATCTCTCTGCTCGGAGTATGGCTCAGCATTTTGCAGCCTTTGATAACCAGAGTTTTCTTTTTTACGCTTTGCTGTGACTCAGCACTGCCTATGTCAACTCACACTAACCCTTGTCTTGGCAATCCCTTGCACCCAGGATGCACTGCCAGCAGAAGTATAGTAATGATGCAATGGACCCTGGCTCAAGCAAGGAATATGGCCCCTTTGACTGCTCTTGGGGTAATAAAGTACAGCAGTTATCAGGGTTCAATGGGCCTCCCAGGGTTTTGGGTCCCAGTGCCACTGCACCTGCTGCACCAAGGGTAACAAGCGTCCAATTTGCCAGTGTTGTTGCCACTTGGAAAGGAGGGGGTTGGAAAGGTCCTTGAGTATGAGAGTTCTATTGTCTTGTACCAAAAGCTACTTTCATTCAGTCAGGGTCTCTTGTAGTCAAGCCACTATAACTACTGGGGACTTGCATCCTTAACTCTAATGGGGTAAAATAATGATGTGTGAATTAGTTGGGTAAAAAAATAAACCATGTTTTTTTAGAATGGCTGATTTATTGGCTGAATAATTGTTAATAGTGGGTCCTATTATGATCAATCATAATGTAAGTTATTGACCCTAGCAATACCTTATACAAAAATATTTGTAAAAACGTAGATTATTATTTGTGAGGGGGGACTACTCAACCCAAGGATTAATCACACCCACCCTTGTTAGGGTGAACCCTAAAAGGCACTAAATTTCCTAAGCTGAACTCCCAGGTAGCTGTGGCACAGAACAGACAGGCTTAACTTAGGCCAATGTGTAAAGTATTTATGCAGACCCATAACAATAATAAACTCAAAATGGAAATCAAAAAAGCTCCCAAACTGTATTAGAAAGCTAGAGTAAGAGGTAATCACCAAAATACACCAAAATGGAGTGAATCCATTAAGGGGGACTGGAGATATGACCTTTTAAAGTTTTAAGTAGAAATAGCGCTAAAAAGCACAAAGTGCCAATTTTAGTCAATGGTCTCTGTAGACTAGGTCTGGGGTGCAGTTTGAGGATGACCACAATAGAGTGAGGGTTGGATAAATCAACCAGGTTCGTCTTGGTCAAAGATTTTACCTTCTGACTTTTTCCTTTTACGTCACACTCCTTTAAAGTAATACACTTCTAAAGCCCCTGGGACCTCAGGTGAAGTACTTAGATACTCACAGGGTGTCAGCAGAGCCCAGTGGCAGGGTCCAGTTCAGGTCCAGTTGCCACTTGTCAGCTGGGTGCTTCCAGTAAAAGGCCTCATGCATGTTGCTTGTTGTTCCCTGTAGCTTGAACAGGAGGTAGCCTAAGGACTCATGGAGTCCACGTCTTTGTTGTGGGTTCAGGAGGGAGCAGGTCCAGTACTTCAAGGCTCCTCTCAGGTTACAGGCAGCAGGTCCAACCCTCTTCTGATCTTCTGCAGGTCCAGGAGATATTCTGATGTAGGTGTCACATTTATGCCTAGCACTAGCTTTGGAATGATTCCAGGGCACACTCTAACCTCGAGGGTAAAAGTTCCCAGGGACCTCCCGGTTGACTTTGGACATTTTCAACATGGTGAAACTCTTTGGCCACATTTGGACTTTAAGAGCTGGAGTTGTGTGTGGAGAGTGTAGTATAGTAATCCTAGTGTCCTCTCACATCTAACTCTAAAATTCAGTTTGAGGTAGGTACTGTACCCACAATAAACCCAGAGACAAACGTCTAGTAAGACAAAATCAGTCCTTCAGCAACCATACATTGGATCCACAAGATTTACTTTGGCCTTCTGTTCTTTCTCCTTTCAAGTGTGCCCCAGGGGATATATTTAAACTCTGCAGATACATTAAGAAGGATTTGATACCCAAGCAGACTTTGACACTATAGTGTCAAAAAGAATGCCCATAGTCCCCACCTTTCAAAATGTGGGGATTTCAGAGGAGTCACCTCTGAACACTGAGGTCATATATGGAAAGTTTTTACCTTTGAAAAGTGTTTTTTCTTTGAAAGGTCAAATTTAAGTTTTAACACTGCTACAGTCAGGTTATACTGATAGGCCTTAAGCCACGTTTGTAATGTCACTGCATTTGATTGTGCAGTATGTGCTGCAGACCATTGTAGTATTTAACACCCAAGCTCTGCTTACACTTTGTACCATATACTAGGGACTTATAGGCAAGTTAAATATGCCAATTAGGAGTATGCCATTTCACCCTTATTAAAGGTTGAGGACAGGCAGTTTACCACTGGCTAGCAGAGTTAATGTGCATAAAGATCTAAAGTCAGCAAAAATGTATGGTCTAGCAAAAGACCAAATATAGAGGGTGACCACGTAGAAAAGGTGCATTTCCCTTGCACACCAGCCAGACCACAAACTATGGCACATTAGTACCCTCAGAGCTCACTTTATGTGATATGACTCACTCCGCTAAGGGACTGGAAGCTTGTAGCAGTAGGCAATATCTCTTCTCGCATTGTACTTGACGCTTGGCCTCTGATTGTCCATATTTCTGGTGCCACTGTAGCTAAATGTAGCCAAGTGCTAGATAAAAACATTCACCTGCATTCATTAAGAGGACTCCATGGGTACAGATTGAGTTGGGTGCAAGAAGCATGGGTTAGCCAATAAGCATGGAGTCTATATTATTCTGGACTAGAGCACTGTGCATCCCAATGAGAAGAGCAAGATAAAACTCTATCGTATCTAATTTGTTTGCAAGTATACATATTTTAGACGAAAAGTAAAGTGCCTGATGCAAGTCTGAGTAGAGAAAATATTTTTGAACTGGGGTGATTAAAGCAGTGAAATTCTCTAGCCTCAAGCCGGTTGGATTATTTCCTACAACCATGTTGTAGAATAGTGCATGCGCAAAGTCACGTACGTGTATTTATTTATAACTCCTGGGAGTTCTTAGAGAGTCATGTGATATGTGGTATTTGTCTGCTCAGGTCGCTATACACAGTTACTGTACAGTGATAAATGTTTCTCGTCCATGGCCTTAACATGTAGGGGTCCTCCTCTTGCACAGCACATCCTGTAGCTCATACATATTTTGTATTTGTATTTGACATTTCTAAAGCGCATTAGACCATGGAGCATCAAAGGTCAAGGAGGAAGTGAACAAAGTGAAACAGTGACGACCAATAAGCAGACAAGCCTTCAAAGATCCAGCTCCTAGCTAATGCCTAATTCGCAAAGCGCCACATTTTAACTTGCGTGTGAACGACAGGTGCAAACTTAAACACCTCATATGATCAGGAAGCGAGTGCCACAGCCTAGCCACCGCTTCCCTAAAAGCAAGTTCTCCCGACCGAGCTTTCTTGCATTGTGGCATCATCACCTTAAATCGTCCAGCTGAACTCAAAGGCCTTGTGGGTACACACCATTTCAGGGTTGTATTAAGATAGATTGACCCCTGAAAGTAAAGGGCTGAATGCATCAGACAAAGCGCTTTAAAGAAAACCTGCTTATTTCCTGGCAGCCAGTGAAGAGTTCTCAATCCTTCCCAGACATAGGAGAGTGTAGGGAGTCCCAAGACCAAGCATGCGGCCGAATTCTGAATGATTTGGAGCTTGTTTATTGAGAGTTGGTTAACATTGAGATACAGGGCACTGCACTAGTCCAAGTGCAAGGTGATAAGAGCAATGGGCACTGCCACCCTGAACTCTCAGAAAATAATGGATTATTTTCTTCAAGATCCCAATCATCCAAAAACAGGAACTCACAGTTTTATTAACCTGGGTGTCAAAAGTCTGGGTGTTATCAAACATCAAAACCAGGTTTTTGGGACAGCTAATGTGCCAAAGTTTTCTGGCCACCAAAAGTTATTCCAGATAGAACTGTCCATCCCGAACACCATACACTTGGTTTTTCCCCCCATTCATTTTCAGTCAGTTCTCTCTCATCCACCTGCTGATCTCCCCATACAAATCCTGAATCTGTCTGCTACTTCTTACCAGTCATCGGAGAAAGAAATGATGATCTGGGTATCGTCCACATAGGACGATACCTGAAAACCAAAAGAGCATACTAATTTCGCCAAATGGGTGACATACAGATTGAATAAGGTAGGGCTTAAGGATGACCCTTGGGGGACCCACAAGGGAGCTGATAGGGTGCTGCTTGAGACCCTAACGGGTGAGTAGTGCACTTTACAAGTGATTGATTGATTGATTGATTGACTGCTCTGAAGTCTCCACAGCTGACTGTAATAGTCCTGTCACCTAAAAATGACTCCAATAGCTTAAGGGCCACATCCTTCAGCAGCCTTTGCACCAACAATGATGGAGAAATGGTGTCAAAGGCTGCTGACAGGCCTAACAAGACCAGGTTAGCCGCCCCTCCCTGATCTACTTGCCTACGGATAAAATCTAAGGTAGAGATGAGAGCTGATTCTGTACTATGGTTCTTCCTGAACCCATTCTGCGATGTGGCCAGGAGTTCTGGGTCAAGGAGATACTTGGCCAATTGCAGGTTAATATGCTTCTCCAAGAGCTTAGCAGGGGTTGGTAGCAAGGAGATATGGGGATAGGTTTTTCAGATCACTGGAGTCTCCATCCGGCTTCTTCTTCAGAGGTATGACAACTTCCTTCTTCCAGTCCTGTGAGTACACCCCAGAATCTAGGACCTCAGCAAAGATCTTCTCCACAGCCTCAGCCACAAGGTCCGGGACCAACTGCAAGACCCTAGGCGGACATGGTCATCCGGAGAGCCCGAGGTGGTGGCAGCTAACAGGGTCTTAATCTTAGATGCTGGCACCTTGGATTATATTGATCTAGAACCACTCCTTCCTCACCATCCGGAGACTGAATCCCGGCGACAGGGGAACTGTCGAAGGGAGTGGGGAAATCTGCGTAGTTCTTCAAATTGTTCTCTTTGAAGAACTCTGTCACTTTATCACAAAAATCTGTGAATTCTCAATCTGCTGGTACATCGGGGTGACCTAAGGGTGCGCACCGTATTGAACCGTTCTTTTGGAACATTAATAGCCAACCTTATTCGCTGGGAAAAGTAAACTGATTTCACTGCTTTAATTGCACTTTTGTATTTAAGAGTGAACTATCTGAGTTTAGTTTTCTCTTCATGCTTAGGCTCCAGTTTCCATCTCCGCTCCTGTCTTCTGCACTGCCTTTGGAGCTCCTTTAGCTCCTCTAAGAACCATGGGGCCAAAGGTTTCTTCCTACCATCGGAACCAATTGTCCTCAAAGGGGCAACCTCTTCTACTGCTGATCTGACCCAATTATTGAATTTCTCTGCCTGTGGGCCCGGACCCAAGAGGTCATTCTCCCTACTTTCTTCCGGGGCATAGGCAAACCCACACACTTCAATTTCCCCCCAATTTTTAATGCTCTGCTTGCATTCCAGCCCACATGTCTCATAGACATTAGCACGATCTTACTGTGATCAGTACAGTCTAACTGCAAGCACTCGCTTCTAGTAAAGGGCTCCTGATTGGAAAAAAATTCCATCTTATATATGTCCCACTACATGGGTTGGGAATTTGACCACTTCAATGAGGCCAAAACTAAGTAAAAAATACAAAAAAGCCCTGGTATCCTGGTCATGTTCCTCCTCATGATGAAGATTGAAATCCCCCAGGATAGTAAGGTTGTTACAAGAGCCAACGGTCCCAAGCACTTGGTGCCAGTTAGAAATACATTGTTTTCTGGGACTGGGCAGATGATAGATTAACAGACACTCCAGTCTTCCTAACTTCTTATATTTGATTTTGAAGTGCCCCACCTTGCAGCCTTCAATCGAAGTATTAATGGGCTCTAATGTGCAACTTAGCTGTTCTCTAAAAAAAAAAAAAAAAAAAACTAGGCCTCCCATCTCCACGTAAATCTATCCATTCTCACCACACCATAAACTTGTGATGTAGCAATTACAAAATCCAGACCTGAGTCCTCCTTGGCTCAGGTTTCCGTGAGAAATAAGCGGTCCAACTGGGCTGCTTCAATCATCTCCCCAACCTCAAGACTATGTTTAATTAATGAATGTGCATTCAACAATGCACAGCTGACAGTCTCTTTCAACCTTGAGACCTCCTCATTGTTCACTTCACAAAAATTCCCGGAAGGGGCCATATTAGTAGTCAGCCCATCTTCCTTCTTAAAACTCCCAGTGGCCCAATTACAGAATGCACAACACAGTTCCATCCCCCCCAGGATGTAACATCTTTTTTCCCCTTCATCTCACCTATCACAGTCGAGGCCCAAAAGGACTTGCCTCGAGTAGGTCAGGCAGTGCTCTCCTGTGTTCAAACTATCAGCCTCCCTGGCCTCTGGTCCCATTCAGGTGCAGACAGGCTTGCCTTAGGTGTGTCTTTGACGAACCAGCAGCCAACCCGCTGTGTGCGTCTGCTGTGCATCTGCGCACCTGTGTGTTTAAATGCCAGGGACAAGCACATCCTGGGTGAATGAGTGTGATGGCATCCTCAAAATGTCTGCTGAACATTAAGGAAAGTACAGGCTCTGACAGGCTCTTATCTTGGCCCCCACAAAAATGAAAAAAATCTAAAATAGTCCCCTATGCCTAACCGAATACACAATTCAAACCCACAATTTAAAAAAACAACCAAAGTAATGTTTGTCTACATGGTCCGTCACATACCCTGAGGTTCTACCTCATTCTTTTTTTTACAGATCCGCTTTTAATAGGCTACACAAAAGGACAAGCTACCCTCAATATTACCTGTATTTTTGCTGTCTGACTTTGCAGCTTTTATGTGGCATACCACATTGACAAAGCATTTTTTATGTTACTGCTGGCAACCATGCATGATGCACTGAGATGATCACTGCTGGTAATCCTGCATATGGTGACCACTAATGTAATCTTGTCTAATGTGGTTAGTATTACATCTCTAATAATATTAGTGGCGCTGGATGCTGGAATATTTTCACTGAACATGTGGCCCTTATTACAGAAAAGGATGAAGACCTCCGTTCAAGTCTATGAGTCCTTCATTAATGTATTCCTGCTAACGACTTTGGATAGAGCCAGGTAGAAATGACTTGCACGGAGAGCTTCTCCTGTGCTTTTTTATGGGCCTCAAACTTTCCAGGAAAGCCAAGCAGACATAGTTTGCAAAATAATTCCTGTCTTCCTAGTGGGCGAGGCCAGCCTGTTAAAGAGGGGGGACGCGTCTTAACCTTGCTCCACGCTTCAGACCCATGATTCAACAACAATTGCCGTGATCGATGCCGCTGTAGCCTGAAGATCAATCAGCGCAGGGCATGAGGTAATGGAGACGCCTCTTGAAGCACTATTGAGGCAGATGTGACAACTCTGCAGTGAGATGCGGCCTAGACTCATGAGGAGTCAGGCATGACCTGTGGAATAACACGCCGGTCTCCAGGCCCAGGAAGAACCCGATTGTGTTGGTGATGGGGGCTAACGGAAGCAGCAAAGGAAGTGGAAACAGTATGCAGGCTGTCACCCAGGGGCACCACTGAGATAGGACAGGGCCCGTTGAGATGGCCTGCTGCACCTGGGTGGCTACAGGGAACTGCAGCTGGCAAATGGCCAAAGAGCAACCATGCTGCCGATCTGCAGAGCAGAAGCAAGGGGCACCTGATGGATGAGCAGGGGCCCTGCTGGCACATGGAGTCAACCCCGGACGAAGACTGCGAGGGAAGCCGCAGATAGTAGCCTGAGTACCCTATGGGCCACAATGCGCGACTCCCTGCCACTGCCTGATACCGACGCAGCACCACAGATTAAGAGCCCTTGAGGCCTACAGGACTGTAGGACAGCTCCCAGAGTCAAGATGAGTGCTGCACCCAAATGGGTGGGTCCACCTGAGTATGTGGCGGGAGCTAAGGGGCATCGGAGGCAATCCTGAACTGGCAGCTCCCAAGTGGATTACCTGAGAGGGCACTTGCCCTCCCACCCCCCCAAGAGTGATGGCAATGTAGTTGGTGGCACATGCGGTGGGAGACCCCTGGCCCATACCCCACTGGTCTTTGGACGACTAGATAATTAGATCCCCACAATTAAGGATGTGCTTGACATTGTTGCCCTCACCAAACACGTCAGGGACCAAATAAGAGTCCAGAAGTAGTGCATAGTTGCGGCCCTTCCACAAGCCCCTGGCTGATTTTGCTGACTGCCATAGCTGGGCTCTGCAAGTATAATAACTGAAGACTGGGGAGGAGATACTCCCACAGATGTCCCAGAGACACCTGCAGCGAGGATCGCGGTGGAAGGACCTACTGGATGCGATGACTGACCATGCATCCCTGCAGACTACCTCCCACCCCCTCCTCTTTGTGGAGGCATGGAGATGAGTCCTGAACCAGACTGGACTGTTCATGACTCCCTTGTGCCTCGCTATGTAAAGGCATGAGGGGAGAGGCGGGTCCTACCACAGCCTTGGTCCGAAACCAATGGGGCAGTGTGGTCATCGTCACTCAAACAACTGAAATTGTGTGCAGCACAACCACTGGGGATGTTTAAACAGACCCCAGAGCATGTGAGGTATATAAGGATTGTGTTGGACTCCTACTAGCAGTGGTGCTTCCGTCTGCACTACATGAGCTGCTCTATCATCTGGACACCCTGAGATGGAGAGTATCACTGTGACAGAATTTGTTCTGCCGAGGAACTGTAGCTCAAGTGTGATAAATATTTCCTACCTCAAGGTTGGCTGCCCCATACTGAAATATGCGGAGGCCTGGTGGCATGGGTCCCGAACCTGAGGGGCACCAGAATGTGGAGGCCACTGACTGCCCTGGCATAGAAGCATGGTCGACTTAAACACCTGTGGCTTCCACAGAGGTGAAGCTGAAGAAGATACTGGAAGCCACGCCAGCACTAGACAGAAACTGGGCAGTTGTGTACATGCAGTAGCAATTGGAGTGGTGCTGCTAAAGGAGGACCAGAGAAAACTCTCTCTTTGTGCTGAAAATGATAAGAGTGCCATAGCAGACGTCTGACCCGGACTATTGGGCCTAGAAAGCACATTACGATCCACAAGGGCGCTGCTCTGGGTGGGGAGGGGGGTTGTTTGGGGCGTTACACTACGCTAAAAATGTATCCTGTAGCAAATAGTTGAGTACCCCTTTCAGTCGGGTAATTTGAAGTGTCTCTCTGATTGCACCTGGGATTTTTACAAACCCATTCTGACAAAAACACACACTCTCTTTCTACGTATTAAAGGCCTTAAAAAATGTTGATTAGTTTGAAAAATATTGCATTTTAAGTACCCCTAACAATCTACAGTCCTTTCTTTCCACTGCCCCTCCCAGGTCCTGCTTCTCTTATATTGTTTTATAACAAGATGTGCCAGCACAATTGTTGGGACATCTGAAGCTCACACCCCACCAGTCATACTGACCAATCTACGCCCAAGCTGAGCCTTCACTGCCAAAGTTCAGGATCTAGAAAGCAGAGTGGAAGACTCTGAGGGGCAGTCCAGCTGAAACAATCTCCACATTTTAGGCTTACCGGAAGGAGCAGAGGGGTCGGACCTTGTGCAGTTCTTCGAGGACTGGCTTGCGCAGGTTGTGGCTCCCACAAAACAGTCACCATACTTCTTGGTCGAACAAGCTCATCATGTCCCACCCTGTAAGCCACCAGTGGGAGCCCCCCCACTAAACCAGTGGTGGCCAGAGAGATTAATTATAGGGGGAAGGATGCCATACTTCAAGTGACCCAATCAGCTGGCCCAATCCTGTATGAAAATGCTTGCATATACCTCTTCCCTGATTACACTGTGGCAGTACAGAACCATGGAGCATCCTTCCTGGAAATGAAAAGGAAGCTCCAGCAAGTTGGCCTAAAATATGTGGTGCTATTTTCAGCTAAAATAAAGGTCATAGCTAACAACACCAGTTATTTATTTGCCAAATCCACAGATGCCTGGGAATGGGTGGAGCAGCACCGGTATGAGGTAGGGACTCCGCCATCACCCTCAGCGAAAATGGGCAGACCTGGGAGTAGGGACAGATGCCAAAATCAGGATCACAGAGCCAAACAGATTAGCAGAGCTCCCACACCAGTGCAGGTGAAGGAGGACCTGTCGCAGGTACTGTCTGCCAAAACATACTGGTGGGCTGTGCAACGCTCACCAACGATCAGAGACGCTGAATACACTCTTTTTGAGGTAAACTCATGAGACTCAATGGTTATTGTCACATTCCTAATCCTCCTGGATGTGGCCCTGCAGACAGCCAATGGCATTCTATGAACATTCAGGAAAGAACATGAGGGCGCCACACCCAGCTTCTGCCCGATTCTTGCTACTGAGATGCATGGCATTCGGCACCGAGACATCACGCTGCATGACTCTCTGGCACTGGAATGCTGTAATTGCTTGTGACACAAGATTGCTAGGATGCACTGGTCATCGGCAGCTGCACTCCATCCACCACTCTCCAATGATTGTGTTTTTGACCTATTACTTTCTCTTACAGTGAAGAAATGGGTCTGTCGTCTCTCTTTTTTTCCTTCCTCTGCTCTTGAAGTTCTCAGTAGCTGAATTAGGCTTCAAAGGGACACACAAACAACCCCCCTCACCTTATCTGCAGAACCAGAACCTGCGCATGTGAGAATGAAATAGAGCTCCCCAATCCTGGGATTATTGGTTAACTGTTTGGAAAGTCACCTGTTTTTGGGCTGTGCTGGGTTGGGAGTTGAGGGGGTTTTACTTGGTTTTTGTTGCACAGATCACACTGCACAAATAGGCTTAGCCCACTATGGTGCTTCACCCTTCGAAGAGATTCCACTAATTTAAATTAGGAGGGCTCATTCCCGGCCCCCCTTCCCCTACGCTGGCCTGCTTCATCCCTCCCTCCTTAATCCCTCTCCAGCACACTAGAATAGCTAAAGTCAGAGTACTAACTTGGAATGGGAACAATGTGCAAGCAACATGCAGTACAACAATACATTAGGAGAAGAGGAGCGTTGATGTGCTTCTACAAGAAACCCATATCGCTAAAGGTGTAGAGTCACCTGCAAGCTAAGGTCAGAGTACTAACTTGGAATGTCCTTGGAATGGAAACAACATGCAAGCAACATGCTGTACAACAATACATTAGGAGAAGAGGAGAGCAGACAGCGGTTCTACAAAAAACCCATATCACTAAAGGGGTACAGTCGCCTGCAAAAGCGCTGGGTGGGGTCGGGGGGGTCAATGTTTCAGCACCACATGTTCTGGTTTTGTGAGAGGAACACTCATTTGGATCCGACCAGGGGTTCCCTTGCAATGCTTAGCTGAGGATGTGGACCCGGCGGGACATTATGTTCTATTGGAGGGCCAGCTTGATAGAAGGCCCCTTCTACTGGGGAGCATTTAAGCATCAAATACAGTGCAATCAGCCTTTTTAGCACACCTTTCCTATATCCTTAACTGATGGGCCCATATTCCCTGGATAACTGCGTGGAGGTTTCAACTGCGTGCTTGACCCACAGGTGGACCACTTGCATCCTCCTCTGCCGGCCTTTATGGTTGTGGCAGCTGCAATGGCTCACAGAATGGCCCCTTCATGATAGATGGCGAGCCCTGAACCTTGGGACCAGGGAACATTCCTACTACTCAACTCCAATCAAGGTGCATGTGTGGCTAGATCACATCCACTGCCATCCTGCTATCCAGTTGCAAGTTACAGGTGCAGATTATCTGGGGAAAACATTCTCTGACCAGAATCCACCTCATATTCACTTCGGTTGGAAGATGCTGTGCTCCTCATTCCCCATTTGGAGGTTGCATTTGGCCATAAAAGAAGATCCGTCTTTAGAGAGGAGATGCAAGAAGCCATATTGCACTAGTTAACAGATAACAGGGGCTCGGCCACATCTAGACAAATTGAATGGGAGGCGCTGAAATTGGTGATCAGAGATCAGTGTATACGGACAGTGGTGGGAGCTAGAATGAGCCTACAAAGGGAACTAGTGCAAATGGAGGTGTCGCTGGGGACTCTCAAAGGGACAGCCAGGTAAAATTCCACAGAACAAGAGGCCCTAACTGCAGCTTTAGAGCACCACACCCAATTGATAGAGCAGTTACATTGCTTGGACTTCGAGGTTATCAGGCAAGAATGCATGCTGAAGGGAATACATCAGGCCATTAGAGGCCCTAACTGCAGCTTTAGAGCACCACACCCAATTGATAGAGCAGTTACATTGCTTGGACTTCGAGGTCATCAGGCAAGAATGCATGCTGAAGGGAATAAATCAGGCCATTTGTTAGCATGTCTATTGTGCAGAGCATCACCTATCTCACCCATCACCATGGTCAGAGAGACCCTGACGTGCATAGTTACTTGCCAAGTGGACATACATTCAGCATTCACCACACATTACCAGGAGCTTATGACCTTCCTCTTGTTGACCATCAGGCACACATTGATGAGTTCCTCAGCACACTTGAGCTGCCTGACCTCAGTCCCCAGGAAATTCGGGGAGTCATCAGAGGCACAGCCATGCATAAAACCGCAGGCCTCCATTGTCTGCTTATTGAGTTCTACAAAGCCTACGGATCTCTTCTTGCCACAAAAATACTGGAGTTATACCAAGCCGTACTTACTGAGGGCCGTCTACTGCATTCACTCTGGGAAACATTGCTGGTGTCCCTTCCAAAGCCAGGCAAACACCTGATGGCGATAACCTCTTACCACCCACTGTCATTGTTGGAAATGGATTATAAAATCCTAAACAAAATCATAGTAGTCTGACTGTTAGAACACATGCCTCGTCCAGACCAAAATGCCTTAAGTCCCAGGAGATTACCCACACTTAACATCCAAAGAAAGCATAGAGTAGTGGTTCCCAACCTTTTGACTTCTGTGGACCCCCACTTTATCATTAATGGAGCCCAGGGACCCCCACCGAATAATCATTGGAATCAGGGGACCCCCCACTGAGTCATTACTGGAAGCTTGGGCTCTAATTTGTCAATATTTATTAATATTTTGTAATCTTCTAAGCAGTCGTGGACCCCCTGAGACGGCTGGGAACCACTGGCATAGAGTAATGGAGATAGTACCAACCCAGTGGCCATACTCCATCTGCCTAGTATTACACTTAGAAAAGGTGCTTGATACAGTGGATTGGGGTTATCTATTCTCCACTCTGACTACATTGGGCATCACTGGTAGGCTCCAGAGACTCATCAGGCTCTTGTAGACCGATCCGACATCCCAAGTTAAAATAGGCCAACTCATCTCACCCCTGTTTTCAATGAGCAGAGGGACTCCTGTTTGCTCTAGCAAAGAAGCCACTGGCACAGCAGCTCCGACAGTGGGGCCAGGAGTGTGGAGTGCCACTGAGTGAGGAAGCACGTCAGCTCTCTATATGCGAATGATGAGCTCATTTATGTCAGGGACATACATATGCCAAATATTGCAGAGATTATCTCGAAATTTCAAATGGCCTCAGGTCTGGGAGTAAATTGAGCCATATTGTGTGTTTTCCCTATCAATGTAAATTGCCCTCGGCAACAGTTGACAGTCGACAACCACACACTGCGCTGGGAGCCCCAGACATTCCATTACTTAGGAATTTGTATATACCATGACAAGCAAGACCTTATAGTCTGTAAACTTACCAGGGCCATATCGTCCCTGTGCCCCCAAATGGCCTTTTTGGGCACTTTGCCACTCACAGTTCAAGGAAGAGTGTCCCTTTGGTAAATGGTTATGCTCCCTTGTCTCCTATACTTTTTTCACAACCTTCCTGTATATAACCAGTAGTCCACCCTTCATACACTGCATGCCATATGGGGGACTTTAACATGGAACCAAGGCAGAAGACGAGTTACAAGGCGTAAACTACAACTGCCGGTCAATAAGGGATGTTTAGGGGCCCCAAATTTTAAATATGACTATTTAGCAGCACAGTTGCAATGGCATTCCTAGTGGTTAGCAGGGCACCAGACCGATGAGTTGGGAATGCTATCAGTATTTAGGGCGCAGACAGTGATTGGATGCTCGCTGCTCCCACTTGAGAGTCTCCCCCGGGAGGCCAACAATTTAATGCGCATAGCGCATGAATTCTACCGTAGAGGGTTATGCTCCATGCTGATTATCACTTCATATTGTACCACAATACGAATAAATTCTCTCAAACCATTCTGTGAGCTAACTGCAGAGAATGTTTGATGACCTGGGTTGAGGCAGGTGTGGGAACTCTGGGAGACTTGTTCCGCGATGGTGTGCTGATCCCGGTTGACCGACTACAGGAAGAATAAGTTACCATTAGCAACCCACGGCAAACTGGTGGCAGAGCTGGGTCAGTTATGGAACATTACTGACATAGAGCCGGAGCAACATCCACTTGTACATACATTACACATTATGGGTAATGGCCAAAGGCTCATCATATGGTTTACTAGGGCACCAGCACACACCATATAGCATCCCTTGCTGCCGATACGCAGGTGCTAGGAAAGAGACATGAACCACAACCTGACACTCAAAGAATGGGATAGAGCATTACTGTGTCCGCAGAAGCTATCTAAAAACACTAAATTTCAGTATATATAGCTTGCATAAAATATTTAGATCCTCCTCCCTTTGACCCAGGTGCTGTGTATCGAATGCTGACATAGAGCACATGCTTTGGAGCTGCCTGGTAGTTGGAATCTTATGGAGCAGAATCATATAAACGTTGTCAGAAATGATGGGTGGTACAGGCCTACTGACCATTAAAAGGGTATTACTAGGGCTGTTCAGATGGAGAAAAACACAAAGAGTAACTATTCAGTTCATAGACCTGGCACTACTAATAGTTTGCCGATCCATAGCAAAGCATTTGAAGCCGAGCATACTCCCAGGCCTGCAACGTTGGTGCGCTGCAACTCTTAAGTGGGGCAAGGCGAAGCTAGTAGCGCTGAGACAAGAAGAGGTGCAAGGACTGAATAAGGTTCTCATAACAGCTTCGTGTCATGGCTTGCTGCAAGACTTACAGATATTCCAAGACAACCTCACAGACTTACTAGAGGTCTTCTTGACATAACTGTAACTTAACACTGCATACTGGCCTCCCTATTACCTCCTTCCCTCACACACATACCCTCCCTCTTCCTTCCATTGGTAGCTGTGCTCGTTAAGGAATTAGGGGCTTCGGGGGAGCAGTTGTGCCTCGCGGAGCGTCGAAGGGGTGGGGCGGCGTGTGAGGGGAGGCAGAACAAACATTTAATTAATAATTTTAAAATAAACACACTTACCTCAGTCGCCGTTGCCACATGCTCCATCCGCTCCTCTGCCTCTGCTGCAGGCACGGGCTCCTAGCCTGCCCTGCGGTCAATCCTGACTGCTCAGAGCAGCATCAGGATTGGCTCGGAGCGCCGCGCCAGGGCGCTTCCAGGCAGACTGGGAGCCTGTGCATGCTCTCTCCAGCCGGTAACTGTGTTGCTGAGCTGGAGCGAGCCTACTGTGCATGTGTGTTTGGCTGTCCAGAGACAGCTGGCCAAACATACATGCACAATGAAGGGGAAGTGCTGTGCACTCCCCCTCACTGCTTGTCACCCCCATGGTCCCGCCCCTTTACCAGAAAATGATAATAAACTCAGTTTATTTTTGTTTTCTGGTAAAGGTTTTGCAGCTGCTGCTGCTGGTGGGGGTTGGTGGTTGACGCTCCTCCGCCCTAATGGAAGAGCCGCCCCGAAAGGGAGACCACACAGATACCATCTGCAACGATGAACAACTATGTATGGGGGGACAGCACTAAAATGGTAAAGAACACCAGTGAGATGGCATGGATATACAGCGTGGGACCCGTGCTGTTCTGCTCTGAAGTTTGAAAACGTTATTGTATTCATGTTACGAACGAGCTACTCCTGTCGACCTGTCACATGCATACAACATTTGTAAGTGATTTCACATGAAATAAAATATGGCACTGTAATTCTCTGATGAAAACTAATAAAATTGATTCCAAATAAAACAATCCTGAGCAAATAAAATAAAAATCTCTCTGACTACGAATGAGGAGAATAAGGCCACCTGACCTGTTCTACATCTCAGGCCATTCTTTCCCAGTGCTCTTTTGCACAGGGGTCTAAGTAGTACATCTCCAGGAAGGACTCCTCTATTGCTCCTTCAATAAAGAGTGTGGGGCTTCCTGGGTGGTCTCGGGAAGATCTGCTGATTTACTATACGAACGCAACTCTTTTGGAGTGTTGCGCACCATTTCACTGCCAAGGCCATAATGATGTTGGGTGCTCAGAGCATGTAGTTAAAGGGGTGGGACTCGTATGCAGGGGGGGTGGACCCATGTACATTGTACCACGACCAGGCACCCGTCTGCCAGGATCATGGGTGGGTATTTCTGCTGATGGGAATTCCACTGGTGGGAGTCCACATCCGCTATCACTGTAGTTTGCATTATCATGTCTTCTGTCCTGTCAGGGGGTTGCTCCACCAGCTGCCTTTTGCAAAAAGCTCATATTTTATATCATGGATCGCAATTCATAAAACTGCACTTTATTTTCATATTTTTAATAGAACTTCGAGAATGCTAATTTGAAAATGAGCCATTTGATGTTTGGTAATGATTTAGGAATAGCCTTCATGATTTTTTAAAAGAGTGGAGGTGGAAAAACTCTGGAACCCTGTAGATAAGGCTCTTTGACTATAGGTACAAGGAATAATTCCCCATCTCGTTTCAACATCAAGCCCTCATATTTTTTTAATACCGATCTGGCAGAATCACTGCCTCCTGGAATCACGAAGGACTTTAATTAGATTTTTTTCACACAAAAGCAATTACAGAAAAGTGCAAACTTAACGTCTGACATTTAACATTTCACCGTGGCAGGCAGCCTCCGCTTAAATGGGGCCTTTCCGCAGAACAACAAGAGGCAAAAGGCCTGGTGTCATGAGGTAATGTAAGACACAATCCGAGCTGAAAATGCACAATGAATCGGGAAAGATTTATGTAATTAATTGACCAGTCTTAACCTGTTATCGTGATGTAAGGAATTTGGAACTCATTAATTTGGGCCCTGACAGATTTCATATTAGTGCTGGCAAATATGGATTGAGCTTCTTATTCGTTGTAACAGCTCGAGTGTCCCTGACACTGAGTGTTAGTGAAGAAGACCTATTGCAGCAGTCAAAGCGCTTCTCTTTGTAATCACGGGTGCTCCTCCGCATTAAATGATACTGAGGAAAAGAGAAACAATATCAAGGTGATGTGAGCAGATGGCGGCTTTGCCTCAAATTGGGAAATTTACTTTGAGCTGAAACATTTGCAGTTAAGCGAAAACACTAACTGCAATCTAAAAGCTGGGTTTTTGTGGAACCACCTTGTGGTTGGAAATTCGGGAATTACGAGTGAATTTTCTTTCACTTTTTTTTGCCGCGGAGGACCAGGTTCTAGTAGAAAATGAGTCCCTGGCGACATTTACTACTCAAGCCAGGCCAAATACTCATTTCGGAAACGATTTTTGAACAGGATGTTATCCTAATATCATTGCATTCAGTTTTCACTCGAGATCGAAGTGCATTTTACGAAACGTATGCATATTTTCGTGTAATTTTTCTGAAATTTGCTGAAAAAAATGAATTCTTCTTCGAACTGAGGACAAAGGAGATATATTTTTGAGTTCTACATCTTTCCTTAAGTTGGCGGTGCACATTTGCTTCCCTCTTTTTACACATCGGCCTAAACCATCTGAAAGTGAGATCCTGATTAACCAGCATTACAAGAAAACCTATCCCGAAGCTCAAATAGATAACATTAAGGGGATCATTCCAACCCTGGCGGTCAATGACCGCCGGGTTGGAGGACCGCGGGAGCACCGCCGACAGGCCGGCAGTGCTCCCAAGGGCATTCCGACCGCGGCGGTAAAGCCGCGGTCGGACCGGCAACACTGGCGGTCTCCCGCCAGTGTACCGCCGCCCTTTGGAATCCTCCAAGGCAGCGCAGCTAGCTGCGCCGCCGAGGGGATTCCGACCCCCCCTACTGCCATCCAGTTCCCGGTGGTCCGCCCGCCGGGAACCGGATGGCGGTAGGGGGGGTCGCGGGGCCCCTGGGGGCCCCTGCAGTGCCCATGCCACTGGCATGGGCACTGCAGGGGCCCCCGTAAGAGGGCCCCTACAAGTATTTCACTGTCTGCTTGGCAGACAGTGAAATACGCGACGGGTACAACAGCACCCGTCGCACCTTCCCACTCCGCCGGCTCGATTACGAGCCGGCATCCTCGTGGGAAGGGAGTTTTTCCCTGGGCTGGCGGGCGGTCTTTTGGCGACCGCCCGCCAGCCCAGGGAAAAACTTAGAATACCCTCCGCGGTCTTTCGACCGCGGAGCGGTATTTCGGAGGGGGGAACTCTGGCGGGCGGCCTCCGCCGCCCGTCAGGGTCAGAATGACCCCCTAACTGTGGGGAATGATGATGTTCCAATTATACATTGTATAGAAACTGGTGTTTCCTATTTAGCATCTAGGATACAATGATAACATTGCATGTCCTGCTGTTTTCACTCAGCACACGTCTATATTAGTGTGAAAAAGTGTAAATGTGCTGCTGTAACTGAAAGCTCTTATTCTAAAGTGTGCCGTATTTTAAAGGTTCACATGCTGTAGAGTGTTGTGCCTTTTTTGTGAGTAGTATCACAGACCTTCGTTCTAAAAGTTGAGACTTTGATGCATTTTGGGGTCTGGTAGGATGGGAAAACTGCTGTAAACTATCAGTTCGCCTGTAGTGCCAAGCTTCCGGTTTACCTGCCTCATTTGAGGTTGGGGGAACCAACATGTTCTCAGGTGGCCCTTCAACTAGCTCTGCCATCGGAAATAGCCTACTGTCAGCTGTCCATCCTTAGGCTGTTAGCTGGTGAGCCTTGGAAGGCTTTAAGACTGCACTTTCAATTATCTTTTTTCCTGTCCAAGACCCCTTAGAGAGGTTCATTGATTTTTGTTTTTCTGAAACAAAATATGAATGCTGAACAGGCCATAAATGGAGTCCGATCTGCATTTATTTGTGCCTTCAGTGTAACTGCCCCTCAGGTGTGTGAACTGAAGGCACAGAGATCCCTACCAAACATAAATAATGGTCTTATTCTTTTACGGGATCTTTGAATATCCTTTATATTTAATCAAGAATTGTAAGTGCTGTGACACACACCTGAGAAATTAGTACAGTGTACTTGGGAGTCTATACAAAAATTGTTGTCAATAGCTATCTTTTAGACCCTTTCACTGGCCCAGAAGACAACCATTATTTGAGTGCCTTAGCGAGCTGTCGTCAGGGGTCATTGCAATGTCTTGGAACGGCATGAAGAGGCCTGCCCCAGGACTGTTTAAGTTCCTTCTTTAATCAACCCTTCTTTTGCACCATAAAAGGTTAGGTGAGGAGGTAAAAGTCCTCAGAAGGAGGACACAGAGGTAGTGCTTGATCTTTCACACCTACCATTGTCCATCTCTCAGCACATGGCCTCTGACACACCAACCGTGACTGGGGACAGGATTGCAACTTGAGGTGCTGAAATAGGAGTGTCACAAGCTCTCCTAGAATCAAGTCTAATCATGTTGGAAATATCTTTTTCTAGATTTCCATTTTCAAAGAATCAACCATTCCATTTGAACTGTTATCTCCAATTATTAACCCTAAAAAATCTAAGTCCTGCGTGTGATTGTAGAATTAAGAATTAAGTTTGCTGTACTAGTTCCAGTGGTGTCTAAGCATGACATAAAGCTGTTGATTTAGACTTTGTCAGACAGAAGTATGTCTCTCGCTATGGTGGAACACTTTTACTTCTGTCATACTGAGGGTCTGCTGCCATCACAGCAGTTCCTGTCAATGTTATAAAAGTTTGACAGACGGCTCTGTCAAACATGACAACGGCCTGTCAAACTTTGAAAATGTTTTACTTGTTCCAAAAACAAACTCCGAAAAGCAGAGATTTGTTTTTCGGAAAACAAAATAATGGCCCCCAAACCATGGGAGACAATTCCTATTTTTACTGGTACGAACAGCAACAAAAAATAATATGTATATTTTTCTATATATATATATATATATATAACACCATCCAGTCTAAACTGGGCAGATGGCGTTATATGTGACCTTTCAACGGCCCATACTCTGTTGAGCTGTTGGAGGAGTATGTCAGTGACTGAGCTATAGAAGGTTCCATCGCTGACATAGTTAAGATCCAAGTGACTGTAAATCAGGTGGGTGGACCTTTAATTTTGTGACAGAGTACCCTTTCCACCAAACTCTAAATCAGCCCCAAAGATTCGACCAGTAGCATCCATGGGAAGAGTAAAGGAAATGTAATGACTGTTCTCATGTGGTGAGAAATGGAAAATTGATCTTAAAGCAAACTCTTGTCACTAGAAATAAGTGTATTACAGATATTGGCATATGAGTAGCAATAGCAGATATCTTCAGAAATTAGTCTGAGTCGCTCCAAGGCCAGCTAAGAATCAAAGCAGAAAATAATATCACTGGGAATTGGTATATTTTGTGTCCACAATGCCCAGAATCCGGTCAACAAAGACACAAGTGTACAAATTAAGCTTTTCAACAGATCAATGTCATCTAGAATTATTATAGTGTTCAATCCTTATGCCAGACAAAAGTGCAGTGGCCCCTGCAGATATGAAATTATGAAGATGCACATTCTCTGCGTGAAGGGCAAGTAAAAGGAGAATCATTGCAGTTTGCTATATGCTCTTCATGTGCACATGGGCACATTTCTAGTCTTTTTTATTTACATATCTATTGAGCATTTGCTAAGCTTCCGCGTTCACCCAGACATTGTTGCTGAATGCTCTTCAAGCTGCCACTGCCAGCTTGAAGAGCTTTCAGAAGTGGCTTAGCTTCACAGAGAAGGTTAACACACGTGTGGCTGTGGCTTAAGGCACTGCAGGGAGAAAACATAACATGCACTTGGCCACAAAAGTAGCTTGTAGACAATAAAACGCCAAAGGCCTTTTTTGTTGAACCCTTGGCTTACCCTTAAGTGAAGCAAAATGAGCCTACTGCCAAAAGCATCCAGAGATGGAGCATTTGAAATATATTATTCCCCCTGGGGCATGACTAAGGATCAATAACACTCCTGGCAAAAATGCTCGAACCAGCCCTGCTCTCTTTCTCTCCTCTTGCCATATCTCACTTGCCATTCATCCATTCTCTCTCTCTTTCACTCCCCTTTCTGTCGCTAATCACTTTCTCTCTGTTTTCCTCCTCCCTCCATCTCCTTCTCTTTCTCAACTGGCATGAGCTGGACTGCAAGGAAAATCCACCATGGTCTTGATAGATTGGACTATTTTTAACAAAACTGCATATTGATGACATTGCTCATCACACTCAGAACAAGTTAATCATTTGCTCAGGACGATTTACTGATTGTTTAACATCACAAATGATTACAGTTTTTGTATGAATAAATGTAAATATGTGATTAGCAAACTACTAATCGCTCCTTTCCTCTTTCTGTCCCATTTCACAAAGAAAGTGAGACATTTTGGTGATGTATGCTGATGCCTATTTCTTAAATACATTTTCATCTTTCTTGAAATTCATAAAGAATATCGTGTTCTTCCAAAGAGCAACCACTGGCAAGATTCCCAGGAGTACTTGCATAAGTAAATATTTATGCATACAGAAATCTAGCAAGCCATGTGTTTAAATGAAGCATATCGGTGCCTCTGCGTTCAAAACGTTTTTTCCCAACTAGGGAAACATTTTCCACCATGGATAAACTACACGCCCCCACTCTACAAATTTTGAGAGTCTTCCCTCTCATTTCCACACTGAAAATGCCCTGAAGAGGTTCAAATCTGCAACCTTCTCTACAGTGGGAACATATCTGCAAAATGTTTGTGACTACCTTAAACATGGATAGACTTGGTTGTGGGAAGTACCCAAGACATAGGTAACGCCCTCACTCAGCCCCTGTGAAGTTTTCTCACACTTAAAGCAGTAGAGTGTAATTTGAAGCACGAGCAAATCCATTTATGAGTGTAGCTTCATGTTTTGGAAATCACTAACTTGAAGTTTTACTCATCAGTGATAGTATTTGCACGCGTGTGACTTCAGAACTTTTTTGTGTTTTCTAGATAACCAAGACTTGTTTAAATCCTTGCAAGTCTTCAGTTCGCACCAGCTGTGAGTAATCTGTGATGCCGTGCTTCAGTACAGAATGCTCTTAGAGTGACCAACAGCATAAGCCACATACATGTTTTAACATCTTTTGTAGTTTCTGGAAAAACTCATCTTGTACATTACATGGCACAATTCAAATGTGAGGCTGGCAGAGGTGTTTCCGTGTGTCAGAGGTATACTACAGAATTCGGGGGCAAATATCAATATGGATAAATATTGCAACTGAAACATTATCTAGCAAGATATTGTAAAAAGGCGTATATAGAGATAAGTAGAGGTTTATTATATGTAATTCCACTTATACCAACATGGACAATGCATGTAGCTTGAAGGTAAGTGGATGTGGAGTTAAGATAAGTAAACATAAATTTAGCATATGATGTTTTTGCCCAACAATATTTTGTACATATTATTCTGACTTAACAACCCTGAGAGGATGTGGTAGGGTAGCCAGCTGGAGATGAACATGGAGCGATTCAATAAACAAAAAAGAAGTACATTCTCATTTAACCGGTGGCGCCGGTATCCCTTGAAAATGGTGGGACATACATAGGGAGCGTTTTCCCCCGGTATTTACAAGGCGCAAACTTGATCGCATTAAGCAGGAATCAAACTATTACAAAAAAATCACCTTAGCTTGTCTTCTTTCCACGTCGCAGGCCGACTTTTAAATCCACCTCATTGTCTGTCTGCTGCACTGAAGAACCCTTCATATTGTCCATGGGGAAACTAGCAGCATGCACCACAGCAAATGAAAGCAGAGCTCTCATGCTGTTAATAATAATTAACAGCATAAGAGCACTGCAAGGATTGGCTGGGACAGACAAACAGTGCTCCATTCGAGACCGATGGGGCTGTGTGTCTGGTTCCTCATCTCACAGACACCGATGACTGGGAAAGCTTGAACTGCACATGTTAGGATGGCCACAAGCAAAATACCAGCCAACTTGACATGCACAGTTCAGATACACAGCCTCAGCTGGTCACGTCATGTAAATCATGCCTCCAGCAGCACACCTCCTGTCTGCCGGCGTAATGCAAAAAGAACAGATGATGGACGGAATGCAGAGCAAATCAAACATTCGCCCCCAGTCACAAAGATCTGGGTTTAATCCATCGTTTTTTTGCTCACCACGCCACCCCAGGTTGGACCCAACCATATGCAAATCAGTCTTGACCCTGTTCCTCATGGGAACAGTCCAGCCCGAACTACCAAGCCAGGTCCTCCCTGGACCGGAAACAAGCATCCTAGGACCGGTTTCAGGGTATCACCCTCCTTCAGCTAGGCTAGCTTGAATCCAGTGGCACAGTGAGCACGGGACCCACGTAATGTGTGCAATATAATTGCTGGCAGGCAGGGGGTCAGTGCTCTCTTGCCCTAACGGAGACACTGCCTCTGCATTTAACTTCATACATTTGAAATTAATTTATAAGTTCCAGCTGTGTAACTGAGAATTTAAGGTACAGCGAAAGGACAGTAATTGACAGTATGATTTTTTTATTTATAGAAATATGGCTTTAAATTTTAGTAGTTCTGTACAAGATATTAATTCATATACCTTGCTTTCCTTTCTGCAATACATTTCCTTCATAAGCAGCCTTTGGGGTTGTCCTGCTAGGGTGTGAGATGTACATTTCTTAAAGAGAACTCTGGGAGTGAGAGATGAACTACACGATGATGTTTCCTGAGAAGCTGCATGTCATAGCCAGAATAAGACATACGATTTCATGTTGCCAGAGGCAGCAAGGGACTGGATAGATGGGTGATCTTCAGCCTCTAGAAGACTGTGCAAGACGCAAGCCGGCCCAATACAACTCCAGGAGGAAGGTAGGCCCACCGGGAACATTTTGGCAAGGGATGGGGCCTATACGTTGCTATTGAAACCTCCATTATTGGAACAGGAATCTAGCAAGAGACAGCAGACGCAGCTGAGGAGGCAGGAAGAAGTCTTCCATGGAAATATTTACCTACATCAGTAGACTCTGTATGTAAAATGACAACTGATGTATAGGAAACCCCAATGCAGCTGGTGTGAAAGGGACACACCTAAGAGTAACCATGATGGCAAACTGATACCACCAATGAAATGCTGATTGTGGAAACTTACCACCTGAACTTGCAAACTGGTTGGAAATGATGGTCATAATGACAAGTACAACTAAAGGTTACTGAGGGGAAGTGATGGATACTGACAGAGTTGATTTTCTTTCTGTGTTTGTTTTTCCTTTTTCTTCTTGGCCAGAGTCACACAGTGAGATGAGGGCTTTGGGCAACAGACTTGGTGTGCAGTTAGATACTGAGCGCAGAGACATAGCAGCCCATTCGATAATTCAAGACATCAAAACATCAAGCTTTAAGGTAGGAAATGCACTGGCCACATGGAGGGGGCACAGAGGAAAAGACTGTAATACATGAATTTGGACATCCTCGCTTGGAATGTCAATGGGCTTGCAGTAAAATTAAATGAGGAGTGGTCCATAGATCCTTATAAAGTCATAGCCCAGACTTAAATCTGGTACAAGAAAGGGAATAACTGTAAGATGCTGAATAGGAGGGAATACAAGGTATTGGTGTTGCAACTTACTCGTGGGAGTTCCAATCCTCACACATAAAGCTTCCCCTTTAGTGAGGGGGAAAAACAGGACAGGCACCCTAGGGAGATATGTAGTGGTGTTGGAATGGTAGGCACCTCAATCTGGTTTGTGTAAGCTTGCCACCTAGACGTCTGTTGGCCACCCTGGATGTATTAAGATCACTACTGTTATATCTCCTGGAAGGGATACTGGTTTTAGGGGAGACCTGACTCTGACGATATCAGCAGACTTGAATAGACTGCATCAAGCAAATAGAGAAATGGGACCACAGCTTTGAAGGTTCTTGGAGGACTTCAATCTAATAGATATTTGGTGAGCCTAACACCCTTAGGATTAATAGTTGTTAAAGCTTTTCCTAAATGTGCAATTTTGGGTGACAAATTATTTTTGAATGGTAATAATTTCTATAATGTATATAGTTGTAACTGATGAAGTATTAATGTTGCACTTGAAATAATTTTATTAAGAGGTTTAGAAGTGTGTTTATTCATGTAGTTCAGTCATGCCACATTTTCACACCATATTATTTCAAATAGATGCTGTTTGGTGTTCTGTTCATCTTGCTCCTGCCCATTTCCCCTCCCAAACAAGGTCCCTCTGCGTGTCTTCTTTCCCACAGTCTTTTCAGAGAACAGGGCACTGTGCCATAATTGGTTATTTGACTTAGAGAGCATTCATTGTGGATCATAGTTTCTTTGTGTACCTAATGTAACATTCTGAAAGACACTTCAGCTGGAACTTTCATGTAGCAAAATGGTGTATGAGTCTTTGTTTGAAAATGCTTCATATTGTGTTGTACGTCTCTGGTCTGTGCTGTTGCCGTGGAAGCAATTGAAAAATGTGCTTTGCCACAGAAATGGGTTAGTATTATAATTATTGTTGTGACAGTCATCATTCTGGTTTTTTGAATATGTTATCACTAGTCATACCATGCAAAATTTGCAGTTTATGATTATTAGCTATTCGTAAAATGTGTATAAAAAACTTCGGTTTTGGGGATGAGAAAGATGACTGCCCTGTTCATTTAGAGAGAGATTTTCTATCAGATTTTTGCTGCCTACTGGAACTTAGAATACTTTTGATTTTCCGACCTTGTACTCTTTATCCAAGCCTTCGTGGCATCTAAATCCTCTGTATTAACTATTTTGAGATTTTGTAATAAAACCCTTTTACTTTCCATTGATCTAGAGCTCAGTTATTTAGTGGCCCAAGTCCCTATCTTTTCACTCTGCCAATTTGTTGGGCCAGATATTTAGGAGGGTATTGACTCTTCTGGAAAGATCAAGGATGCAGAAGCTGAGCCGCCAGAGGTAAAGTTTTAGGGTGATCGATATATTCGGGTGCAGCAAAATATTGTGATTCGGCTCCACACAGGATGAATTTTACATAGTGGGCCCACCACAATTTCTCTCGTATAGATTATTTAATTACGCACAACACATTATGGGCATATTTAGTGATGCTTGCTATTTGGCCAGAGGAATATCAGGCCACTTGCTGCTGTGGATAGACCTTAACGGATGGAAGAAGAAATCATACAGTATCTGGACACTTAATCCCTGAGTATCGAAGAAAGTTTGTGATGAAGCTGTTTTGGGGATGGGGCAGATAGTCAGTTTTATACATGCATTTTGGGAATGGCCCCGATTGGGGGTCTATTGAAAGGCAGTTGAAGTCTGCCTTACTGTTCTTACTGAATTTTCTGCGAAGCCTAGTGCAAGACTGTTTCTATTGAACATATGGCAAGAAGTGAATATACAGAGGCACCAGCAGATAGTCCATAGTCTAGGCCTCATGGTGTCAAGCAGAAACAGAGCCAGGTAGCAGTGTGGCAGTCACTCCTGAATTAGAAAGGTGGAAGATATACATGGGGGGATATTTGGTTGTGAAGACGTATGTGTAGAAGGGGAGTGGATGCTCACGAAAATGGGAGAAAATATGGATGCAGTGGAAAACCTTCAGGGGCTTGGTCTAGGCACTACAGAAATAATCGTGTCACCGACAATAACGCTACAGGTGTTCCGATGGGTGGTGTGGTGACGTACACTTCATGTGTGCCCAGCTGAATATGTGGACATCAATACTGCTAATCTGTACATGTGGTCATTTTCTCTGCAATTGTTTTCCAATAAAGAACGGTGAAAAGAAAGATTTACATATCTTTTCCTTGGAATGCAACTGTTACCACACCACTCTGGATCCCTGTGCTTCTCCCTCCAGTTACCATTGGTTCCTCCTGTTTCACTGAATACCGCCCTGCCAGCCCCTGCATTTGCTGATAGGCTTGCCTGAGGGGGGAAGAAGGTATTTGTTACTACACCACTTTGGATTTGTATGCTTTCCCTCTGCCTTCTTCTAAGTTCAAACCTATATAGGTATTTTGGGCATTAATAGCCTCTAATTTTTCTCCATGATTGGGTCTCTTTAGTTGGAGGTGGCCTTTAGGTGGACAGGAGCATAAATGATTGGAGTGAAATATTTCATTCAGAGCTCTAATTCAGAGCATCTCTGTAGCTGTTGCGTGAGCACCAAAAATACAATCTTCCCATATAAAGCAGTTTAGAAAATGACTGGAGGCAGGGAGGTTGGCTCCAGGATTCTCCTATATTTCTAATAGATTACAGAGTAGCTTTTCAACCCTTTTCTATGCATTACTTACACCTCAAAGTGCATTTCTTCTGATCGTGTTTTATGGGGGAAATGGTGAAGGGAAACCATCTTAATTATAAAAACCCTCCAAGCACAAACATTCTTTTGGAAAGTTCGGTAGAGATCATGGGACACCAGCTGTCTGTTTTCCTCGTTCTGAATGGCAAGTCTTTACAGCTATGTTTCCCTCAGGGCTAATTTAACAGGTGCAATATCAGTAACTCTAGAGATGCCTGTATCCTTCGAGAGAGGTCTAAGTAAGGAAAGATTTGTTGTACGTTTCTCACCATTAAGAATCTCTCATCAATTTGTTTTGGGTCTGGAGTGAGAGGCTAGAGTCTATGATTATGCCAAATATTTCCCTCAATAGACATGGTTTATGACTTTTCTACAGAGGCAAGTATACTAAAGAATTGTGATTATGCCAGGCTCCACAGGTGAGTATTTCGGTTTTAGAAAGTTGAAATTTAGGATGATTCTTATTCATTCACTGTGCCACAGCCAGTAGATTGTCGACAACTGCAAACATGTTGACCACCAATGCCTTTCTAGTCTAAATGATTTGGATGCCATCAGCACAGGTGTATCTCGCTCGTGGGAAGAGGCTGCAGGTAGACACAGGAAGGGGCAGTTGTTAAGCCTGTGAGACACCTAGCTGAAACATCAAATGTGAACAGTTGACTGGATATATTGTGACAATTTGGGTTCTGTCATTAGTAAAGAATGCTATTTAAGGACTTTGTGAATCCCTGTCTCATGAAGATGTTGGGCTACTGGGTAGTTTACAGTGTTTTACAGTGTCAAAAACCGATGTCAGGTCAAGTAGGAATGTTGGGGAGCAAGCATTACTAATAAAAATGAATAACTAAAATAATGTGAAATAACATGTGTTTAAAGACCTAACTAAAAATGTATGTTAGAAAAGTAAATGTGCAGCTCTAAAAAGTGACTGACATGGTGTCCACCACAACGTGTTTTATGTGAAAATAATAATGGCTAATGAAAATGTATTTTGTTTAATCATAATTAAATGTACTGACAAAAGATGAATATTAATATGTTCTATAAAACTAATGGTTTGAAATTACTAGCAATGTTTTATTCTTCATGTTTAGCCTTAGTTAAAAGGCCCACATTTTAGTATTTTCAAGAAGCAGGATGTTTTAAATGTTGTTGATTTCACTGAAATGTTTTGCAAGCAATTTATTAAACATCCTGTGTGACTTACACAGGGGAAAAATTATGTTCTGTTCCTGCATCACTTGTCCTATTTGCTCGAGATAAACATTGTAAGTTTCAACAATGGGCTTCAGTGCTCAATGTCATGTTCTATGTTGCTTTTTATTTTGTAATATTTTATGGAAGCTGCCATCTGGAGAGAGGAATGGATGTGACACTATCTTGGAAAAGAGATACATCTGAAGCACAGATTAAAGTTTATTGGCTGCACACTAAACCAACTCTTAGTCTTGTCCAATAGAGGGTTAGCTAGTAACTTTTTGGGACTTCAGTTTAGCAAGCTGTAGGTGATGAAAGGCACAATCATTTTAGTTTCACTCCAAGTCAGTTTAGTTTTTCTTCTATCTCCATACAATGCAGCTCTTTGCAATTTGCTCTGGTCTAACAGTTCAGATACATTAGGCCCCATTATTACTGAACTTTTGCCTCATTCATGTTCCTGTTGACTGATGCTGCTGTCTGAAGACCTGCAGAACCTCATTTAGGAGATGTATAACCAATGTGAAGTTATTTTTCTTTTGCAGGATCTTCCTTTAGAAAATCAAACTGCATGCTTTTGGTTAGCGCCATACTTAGATGTTTTTCAAATTAATTTTTGTTGTATTGTTGCATGAAGCCCACACTCGCATTTCAAATTAGAGTAATAGCTAGGGATTCCTGACCTAATATTTGATTTTAAATGTTTGTTAATTGATTGTGATTAATTCAACTGCACAAACTAAATGTATGCTGTTTTTATTCTTCATTTAATTCTGTTGTTATTCTGTGTTGTTATTTTGGAGTGTCTGAGTCAAAAGATTGAAGTCGACCTCTGAGGGTCGTCGATGTCACTACCCTTTTACGTATCACCTTATAATAATAAAAAAATATATAAGGACACACGCCCACAGCAGGACAGTGGCAACTCAGCATCAACAGATATCCTTACATTATCCTGGATGGAGATTAGTGCAGATTCAGTGCTTCTTCTAGGTCTGAACCCTGTCTGTTTTTCTGGCAGTACGCTGTTTTTCCCTAAATGAAGCTTAGATCCGGTAACAAGATTAATTTTCTACTAATTTGCCTATTTATATTTAATTGGTTATTTGCCTGTAATATGCGGGGTCTGTCTTTTCAAGTCACTGGTTCCTTAGGATTGATTTGAAGTAAGATGTAATCAGGTCACACTGGATCGCTCAAGTTGGCCCTTGGATAAAAGATATTGAATAAAAAATATTGAGATACAAAAATATCGGAAAAAATATTATGAAACAAAAATATAGTGATGCAGAAATATTGTTGACCTTAACATTGACTTATTAGGTAAGTAATTTTGTTTTCAAAAATATCTGTGTTTTTTTAATATTGTTTTCAATAATATAGTTGTAAGTAATATCAGTTTTTGATTAATTTAATGTTTTAGCGATATATACATTTTTTATATTAAACATTGTTTGTATAATTGTTAACAATGGCCCTCATTATGAACCTGGCGGCAATCACTGCCGACCGCCATGCTGACGGTGAACAAAAGTCTGCCAGTGGCGGTGAACTGCACACCGCTGTATAATGATGGCAAAAAGACAAACCTCCAAAAATCTTGCAACCTCCACTCAACGCCAGGGGCAACGACGGTGGAAAGGCAGTACACCTCATCCCACCACACCCATGCGGACAACTCTCTCACCCACCAAATAATGATGCACAAATCAGCTCAGTGAATGTCGAATGAGCATTGGTGATACGGACCGCCACGGCCAGCAATGGGACCCGCCAACAACAAATGCACACATTGACAAGTTTGAAAAGCACACACCTGACACACATCCAGAACACTTTAAGCACACACATACACACCCCACAATCCTTTGCAACGCCAATACTATGACAGATATTGACACCACAACACGCATACACTGAACTAACCATCACACAAGTCACACACACAAAAACACCACCAAAGCTCATACATTGCACACCCACCATCACAAGCCACACACCCAACCACACAACAGCACCCTCACAAACACACCTACAACACACCACCCACAACACACACCATGGCACCCCCTAAGCAGCCCCTCTTCGCGACAGGTAGTTAAGGGCCATGGTGGACGAAAAACACAGGGTCGAGCCACACGTATTCGGAGCACAGGTGCAGCAGACACCCTTGGCCAGGAAGATGGAGCTATGACAGAGGATAGTCAACAAGGTCAGCGCAGTGGGAAACCATCCACGCACAATGGGCGACATCAGGAAGACATTTAACGACCTGCGAGGGAAGGTGCGTTCCATGGCATCTAGGCACAACATCGCCGTACAGAAGACTGGTGGTGGTCCCTCCCCCGCCCCCAGAACACTCCGACTGGGAGGAGAAGGTCTTGGCTGTCCTGTACATGGAGGGCCTCACTGGACTCATTGGAGGACTGGACTCGGGTAAGTCAACTACAATACTCCAACAGTCACCACACCTGACATGTATCACCCCATCCCTCTCACTACCATAAGGACCCAATCCCCTACCCAGTCCACAACACCCACACACTCATATCCATGTCATGCCACAATCCCCCATATGAATCACCATCCAGCCCCCGATGCACAGTCACCAACCTATGCATGTAAACTCAGGAGCACCAGAACACCCACAATGCACCACCTCCCCACAATAAATGCATCAAAAAGAGCACGAAAGGACCCTGCGTGCCACTACATGGGAATCCAACCACCAATTACTGCTGACCAGTGCTGCAAATGACAAGATTGTGCAGGACACCCACATCTCAGTTCTCTCACACACAGGCACCACCACCCATGCCACCCGGAAGGAGACGTTAAGGAGTGCCAGTCCTCCACCTGAAGGCAAAGGGCCCACTCAGGAGAGTGCAGATGGATGTCTGGACACAGTGGAAATCTCCGGCCCATCCTGCACCCCTGGACAGTCACCCTCCAGAAGTCCCACCCAGGACACCACTGACACCCCTATCAACCAGCCACCACCATCTGCTCTGGCCCAGCGCCCCCACCCCAGTGTCCCCAGCCCACGAACTGGCTGCCCACATGTGCAGAGGCCCGAGTCCTTACCCAGCACCATGCAGGATGATGAAGGACCCATTTCAAGTGGGACTGCCAGACCTGTGCAGGGGACACAGGTACAGGGGGCTAGGGCCAGTGGGAGAGTATCCGTGGCCCAGGTGGGTGGCCCAAGGAGGGATGCTGCTGCCCAGGATGCCATTGCTGAGGTACTAGGAGCATACTAATCAAGAGTGTGGCTAAAACAAAGGTCATCATTTATGAAGAATTGACATGGGGCAGCGCCGCAAGTCTTCTTGCTACACTGCCCCACGCCAATACAAAAGGGCAGGAATGGACCGTATTTATGAAATATAGTGCATTTCTGTCCTTTCCCCCTGCACTGGTGCACAATTGTTGCCTAGTGCCAACATAGGCAGGATTGCATTTGTACAGGAATTGGCACCTTCATGCACAAAAGCAATCCAGAGAGGCATTGTACCTCTTTCTATATGGTTGGCAGAATGCAACACACATGGAAAGAGAAAAAAACAATGAGAAATTAAAACATTTCTCCTCATTATGCCTGCTCTGGGGAGGTGTAAGGTTTTGGCACTGCTACAAGTTTACGTGATTTTGTAAATCTTGGGCAGCGTCAAAATCCATCTGTGTTGCACAGGAACACCCACCACAACGCCCATGGAATGCCTCCTTGATGCAAAGTAAGACAATGCAGAGGCTTGTACTGCTTTGCATTACTCCATATCTACAAGGCCATTCAAAGTCACTCTGGGTGGGTTTGTGTCACCTCATAGGTATGATTGAGAGGCTTGTGCCGCTGGAGCATTAAAAAAATGATGCTCCAGCAGCGCAAGCCTCTCATAAATAAACCCAAAATATTCTCAATGTTTTTTTTTAAGTCTTTCACCGTCAGGTAGCTATATATAAAATAACAGCCAGCTTAAATGAGAAATAAATTAAGTTGTTACTCACTAGAAAATGTACTGTAGTGCATTATGAAACCTCAATTAATGCACTGCAGAGGTCTGTGTGTAACCAGAGAGCGACAGAACTATATCTTGGTTAGTGCAGTTGAGAATAGTGACTTGTGTATTTTTAGTGCCATGAAGTCACAGCCTGTGACAGAAAGCACTGTGAATATGTAAGGCATTCTTTTATACTTGCATTACACACAGTATAAGATAGGCCACTACAAAAAGGTTTAAAAAAAAGCCTGTGCTTCCAAAATGTATATTTAAGTAATATCAGAGCATATGCAATACCTTTACTTTAATAGCTCGGCCTTCAGCATCCCCAGGTGAAGTAAGCACTGTGGAAATACAATTACAATTAAAAGCACGCACTTCACAGTGCAGTTGTTAACTCTTTGCATTACCACTCTAAAAGAATAAATGTTTGTCCTCACAAAGCTTTGAGTGATTCCATCATTTAAAGCTGCTCCCAAGCACCTTTTACATTTGCAGATGAGCTCGTAGAGCACATTTGCATTTCATTCAGGAAGCAGATGCCCTGGGATGGCCTCCTTAGCTGTCTGTGCGGCTTTCACAGCACAGGAGACTCAAAGTTCAGCTGAGGCATTTTGAGGATCGGCTGGGGGAATGCACAACCCCCTTTCCAGGACTCCACGGCCCCCCTGGGGGTCGCGACCCCCAGATTGAAGACCTCTGCTGTAGGAGGACCCTCCAGAAAACAGCCTTCAGCAAACAAGGCAAACTTTGGAGGCAACCATCTTTAAGAGGGAAGGTCCATCTGATATACACCTTCTGCAAGCTATGCAGGCTTCGGATGGGAAAGGGTGAGATGCTGTAGATGTGGTAATGCGAGCCACTTAGCCAGTAACCTTAAATGTCCAGCGAGGGGAGTGACATGCAGGAAATGCAATAAAAAAGGGCACTTTGGTGAGGCTTGTAAAGAAACAGGGAGTAGGGTTATTCATATGGTTAATGGTGAGGATTTTGAAGCGAAGAAAATTGTTTTCAAAGTTTAAAATATGAACACAAAATTCTGAAACAACACATCCTACATGTGACATGAGTCTTGATGGTGTTCCTTTCAAGGTTTTTGCAGATTCATGTTCTCTGTATACTTTTATTAGTGAGTTGACATTCAAGGAAAATTATCACAATAAAGAAAATACCTTGTTACCTCCTGAAATAAACACCAGAAGATATAACAAGGATCCCGTTCCTTTGGTTGATAATGCACATAACCTTCAAGAGTAGAACCACACATTTTTAGTTATAGGATCTATCAGAGGAATGGGAGTATGTGAGGAATTCCCAGAAGTTTTTACAGAAATTAGGTTTACTGAAAGATTTTCTTCACAAAATCCAACTGAAACCAAATGCTGTTCCGGTGATACACAAAGCATGTCCTATTCCTTTGTTCATGAGGGAACCTCTTAGCAAAGAACTTGGCAATATTTAATCTCATCTCTAGGAGTAATTAAAAACATTGTTCAGAATGGTTAGCTCCTATGGTAATAGCTTTAAACGAGGGAGGGAAAATTATTCATTTAAGCACTGATCTTAGAGATCTGAATACAGACACCTTTTGCCTAATAATAATGACATGCTGAGTCTCATCTAGGATGCTAGTTACTTTAGTGTTTTAGACCTTTCTTCTACCTGTCAATAGGTAGCTCTCCATCCTGATTCTGAGGCCTTCACATATTTCAGAACTCCTTTTAGGGCTTACCAATTATGCATGATTGCATTCGGCTTGGCATCGGCAGCAACAGCAGTATTTGAACTCATTAAACAATATATGCTACAAGAGACACAAAAAGTCCTCTGCTTTCAAGATGACATTTTAATTTATGGAAACTCAAACGTAGAACAAAATAATACACTCAAAGGAGTATTCTGTAAACTAAATAAGGCAGGATTGACCATAAAGATGGTGAAATGCAAGATAGGTGTCAAGTCAGTGGTGTACCTAGGGCACATTATCTCTGAAGATGGTATCGCAAAACAAAAAACACAGTAGAAGACTCAATTAAATTAGCACCATCTCCCACATGCAAGGAAGAACTTAAATCGCTGTAGGGCTGGTGGAATACATCGCCAATTTTTTTTTTTTAAACTGGCAAATGAGGGGCATCCTTTAAGAGTTCTACTCAAGAAAAGAGTTCCTTTTGAGTGGAATAAGTAATGCCAAACTGCCTTCAATGAAGTAAAAGAAGCTAATGTTAATGCCCAACATTTATGAATATTTGATGATAAATTTAAAATGGTCTTAACCACTGATGCCACTAGAAATGGGCTAGGAGCATCCTTATCCCAAATAATCAATGGAAAAGAAAAGATCACAGCATTTGCGTCATGAACACTGATAGACACAGAGCTAAACAACTCCACCAGTGAAAAAGAAGCATTGGCATGTTATTGGGCCATGAACCATTTTAACTTTTACCCGTGGGGTTTACCTTTCATCCTCAGGACACATTTTCATTTTCTCCAGCAAATGTATTGAGAAGGCTCCACCCCGTTTATCTAAATGGGGATTAGGATTGAAAGGATACAACTTTAGCCTAGAATATGTTATAAAGATGAGAAACCAAGTATCTGACTGTTCCGTATGCCTGTAGAGGACGGGATTCAGGAAATTAACCCTCCAGAAGAAGCAGTTTTTCCATAGAAGTCCCTGCTATTCATAAGGAAGAGCGGGAACAGTGGTAAAAGGATGATCATACCATACCTTCAGTCAAGGACAAAATTATTAGTGGTTCGCCTGACAACTGTAAAGATTTACTGGAAAATCTCCAACCATATCTGAATGTGAGAGATGAGTTATCAGTCATGGGTGATATGATTTTGAAGTCCAACAAAATTGTACCTCCAGGTGATATGTGTGACTGCATTATTGAAATTGCCCCTGAAGGTCATTTGGGGAGGAGTATGACAAAGAGCAAAATCAGAAATTATTTCCGGTTCCCCTATATAGACTCTAAGGTGTATAACAAAGTAAGGGACTGCCGTGCATAGAGCTCTAATGACAAATTCAAAGTCATACTTAAGGTTCCCCTCCTTCCTGTAGATGTACCAACTAAACCATTGGATAAACTGGGTTTAGACATCATAGGACCCATACAGCTGCTTAAGATAACCATCAAATACATGTTCGTATTGATGGATTATCATTCTCATCAGGTCAGGACTGAATCAGTAAATACCATTAACACCTCCACATTGATAGACTTTTTATCAGACACATTCTCTAAGGTAGGAATTCCCAGTACCATAGTTACAGATAATGAGGTAAAGTTCACAATTATACAATTCTTTAAAAATCTGTATATTTGTAACATAAAAATCCCGCTCAACTGTCTAAAAGCCAACGGGCTACACAACTAGTCCATGTTGTGGGGGAACCTGTAGACAAATCAGTGAAGAAAATGTTGTGGTTCTACCACACCACCACTAATTCGGTGTCAGGGATGTCTCCTTTTGTTTCTTTGAAAGGAAGAAATCCTGGTTCTAAGCTAACGCAAAATTGGCTTAATGGCTCAGGCCCTGATTGGGTTGACAGAAATACAGTGGTCAAAGATAAAGTGGAGAAACATCAAAACAAATATAAAAAATGCTATGACAACAAGTGGGGGTCTGTGCATTGTGATTGGCATAGAGGACAATAGGTTGTTCTGAAGAGACCGTTTACCACACAGACAAAATTCATTTTCTTTTCCAAACCTATGAGGATTAAATATGTCAAATAAAGTTCTGTTAATTTAGAAGATGGGTGCGTTTGGAGTGTGGACCGAATATCCCAATGCCTGGAGGCTCTAATTCCTGAATTGAACAAACCCACCAATAAACAAACCGCAACCCCCAGAGGGAACAGACAGTGCCAACTGTCATGTTAGCAATCAGAGTATACAGTACAAAGGATTAGATAATAGATTAAGTATTTTTTTTTACATTTCTTGTGATAGGTGATGTGTTGTAAGTTATGACACATTGGTTGGTTCCATCTTTTATCCTTGTCTTTCCTAAACACCCCACCCACACTGCTTACCTGTATTGTACTGTTCCACTCTTCATATGGAATGTTGATGTCAAGCTTGCTTCAGAATGTTGATGAAGTGGATTTTAGACATTCAAGAAACAAGCACATACAGAGGACCCTGTTACCTTTATTAAAGTATTATTTTTCTTTCCAAATTTCCGTTGTGGGTTCCTGAACCACCTTATTGAAGGCCCTTGTTAACCAGCAGTGGAACTGCTTTATGAACATTGCACATTTCTAGGGGAAAGAAACACTGAATGTTTCTTGTGAGGCATTTAGGTTGAAATTCCTCCATCCTCTGGTTGATATAATTATTGAAGTGTCTGTTGACAGTTGGGTTGTTATGAAAAGGTTGAGTTAGAAATGAATGATGTACCAGTCACTCTGTGTAGTGGATTCCTTTTAAGTGACTAAGGTCAAACTTCTTTGGATGAAGATAGCATTAAGAGTGTGGTGTGCTTAGTGGGTGGGCCCAATGCTATGACATCTTTGGGAGCCAACATCACCCTGACCATCTCTGCAGCTTCAGTACGATATTAAGCACCCAGAACTTTCAGTGACCATGCATCTTGTTCACTAAAGGATTATCAGGCTGCCCTTCTACCTTTAGCACAATGGTAATTGTTGTGTGCCTTGAGGAAACCAATAATGTTCTCATAATTTGCCTGTCTAGTGTCTATTTCCTGTCATATGACCTGTCACATATGCACACTATCTTCCTATTACATTTGGTTAGGCCAGTGCAATGGCAAGAGAGAAAATCTGCGTGGCCTAACAGAGAACCAGCCAGAGGAACCACCTCAAGGTGATAAGGTTATAGTGCCAAGAATGATCACATAGTCTTGGGAAAGAACAGTCACAAGCTCTGATACATTGTTTGAAAAATGATGGGTAGTTGAAAATTCCATTGTTGCAATACAAAGCCTATTGAACACCATGTAATACTTGATAGTCAGTGTGACACCAAATTATTGCATTCAGCACTGAAGTTTTAATAGATCGTTTAATGGAGACACGAAAAACAGAAATGAGGATGGCATTTCTATTGTAACCTATGAAACTGAGGCAAGCCCTGAATCACTCTTGGCCACAGTAGAGGTTATCTTATTCAATGCTACTATTGTGTTAGTCTTGGGACAAAGGAGTTTACTTCCTAGAGTGCATCCCGCATGTTTGAGCTAGTGAGTAGCAGGGGACATTAAATCAAATTGGCTGTGAGAAGTGCATCTTTCAGGGTGATATGAACCATTTCCAAGTGAGACAGATGATTACTCCAGGTCTCATTAAAATATTGTGCCAAGAGGCTAGGGCATATGTTTGGGAAGTTCTTAACAGAAAGTCCATCAATTTTTAGAATGGTGTTCCAATACCATGCAACACAAAAGGCAGCATACAATTCTGAAACTGCTATTTATGTGTCTTGGGCTTGGGTTTGCAATATTCCTTAAGGGGAACCACCCAACATCCTTTTGGGAGAACTTAAGTGCTGATATAAACCACATTTCCTAATCGTTCTTTCATTTCATCAACCCAGGGGTTTGAGTAGGCATCGAAATTGGGATGCTGTTCACCCTTTTAAAGCCTATAAAAAGCTTATAGATTGATCAGATTTAGGTATACACACTTTTGAACCTGTTGCTGTGTGACAGCTCAATGACTCCCATTGCCAGAATAGAATCAAGTTCTTGGTCAACATATTTTCTTTTGCCCTCAGCTATACAACAGAGTTGTAACATGACTCTCACTACCTATTTTGTATGGACCTGCCGTTGAACCAAATGACGCTTCCCTGGAATTGAAGAAAAACCTTTGCTAATAGTGTGTGGGAGATAATATGTCTATTGTTTTTTAAGGTAGTCTCAAAGCATTTCACAAGTTCTAGCCAGGATCAGACATTCAGACTGGACAATGTGGTCATTTGCTGTTGACTGGGTATCTGAAACCTATAGTATGTACTCATTCTTCACTTTAAAAAAAGACGTAAATTGGAGATTTGAGCAGAAGACTTCTAATCCAGTTGGGAGATTCATTAGGTACCCTTTTATATGGCTTTGGAAATGGTATATGAACCATGTCTCTGATGTAAGAGCTTATGTACGTAACAAGTCAAGGACTTTGTTTCCTGATTTTTAGGTATGTACTTTGGTTCCCTAATTGTACTGAATTTCATGAGGGGTTAGGCCTTTATGTAGGTTGGCAGCAGCCACTTCTCTTATTCTATGATGCCTGACATGTTATAACAATATGTTCTCCACTGGAGTGCAGTGTTTCTCTCTTCAGCTTCCCACGCCTCCTCAGCCATATACAATATGGTTCTCAATTGACTTTCTAAATGAAGGTTGGAAGAACTAAACCCTGTATAGGTCTGTGGGATGGCTGGCAGTGCAAAGAGAAGTTTGGTGAATAGAGTTCTGTCTCATTCTTTATCTTCTGGTCTAGTAGCGTTACACAATATTCCTTTGATTGTTTGATAACATATTTCGACAGTCCATTGGTTTTCAGATTGCAGTCTGAGGTTTATAAGTGAGTGATATTGAGAGACTTACAAACCTGTTTCATTAACTGGGAAAGGAAGTGGGTAACCTTGATAGGTGACAATTTATTTGGAAAGATCCACCAGTGAAAAGAAAGGTATTAGAAAATCAAAAAAGGTGTGCCCTGGTGGTACATCTAAAGGGAAGGGCCTCTGGAGAATGGGTGGAGTAATCTATATTACCGAGGATGTTTCTATGCCCTGTTCTTTAAGGTTCCAATGAATCCACTAAATCAATCCCAGTTATCAGGAAGAGGACTTAAATATGGATAGTGGCTGTAGCAGAGCATGGGACATGGCTGCTTTGTTTGTACTTGGTATATAGGACAGATTTGTGACATGTGGATATGGTATATAGTCCATTACAAAAGAACCAGTGCAATGTTAGTTTCGAAGTTTTTTCTGCTCCTAAATGACCTTCGGTGAGGTGACTGTGGGCTAGTTGTAGGACGGCTAACCTAAAAGATCATAATACTGGCAGTTGGTTTTGCAGAGAGCAATCTTCTTCGCCAATGACTTTGTATACTATAGTCCCTCATTCTAAAAGTGTGGGCAAGATGGTATTTTGGAATTTATCCTTGTTTCTCCGACAGAATGGAAGATAATAGACAGGATCACATCTTGAACCCTGTTCTTGTTGGAAAGTAACATATTACCAAAATTCCAATCTAATGGTGGTGAAGAGGTTTGGGTCGTCATAAGATGCCTTGCTTCTTGATGTACTTGAGTACAACTTTTCTTAATATAGTGGGGCTGCATATCTACATGTGAAAAAGCAGCCTTTTCCCCCCATAAGTCATTATGTTTTATACATACAGCAGACTCGTGAATTTTAGGCTATCTGTCCCTAACAAGATAGGTTCAGAGACGTTTTGAAGGACTCTCAAAGTGAGCATGAAGCTCTTCCAAAATAGGTCCTTTGAGGAGAATAGTATCTCATAGTGTGATCATCAGACACAACACAGTTGTGGAGTGCGAGCCCTCACCCACCAAAATGTTGGGATGCTTCATCATTGGGCTATGCTCCTCATCGGGCCAGTGCTGCAATATCAGGGCTTTTTTCCGGAGTTCTTTTTCAGAGTAGCCGTGGAGCCAGAAATGTTTGACCCATTATTATTGCAAAGTAGATTGCCCAAAAAGTTATAGGGAAATGAAAAACATAACATTAACTAAAGAGCCCCTTAAGAAATGTATTTGATAATAGGGAGTATTTGTTAAGGGGTATTAATATTCACAATGGTCTGAAGAAGAGGTCAACATATTTCTTGCCTCATATAGTCACCTACCGAATTAGTGGCAATTCTTCAGGACATCTATGAATGCATCTATACATGGAAGCTTATGGTAGTCATGCTGGTTCTTCCCTGGCCACTCTAGCTTCTCTGCCGCCCCCTCTATCTGTGCTTGCGTACATCCACAGAAGTCCCTGCGGGTCCCACGAACGCCTCGAAGATTTCTCCCACTGCTGCACTCAGGAGGGGGAATTGCTCTCTGGGTACAACCACGCTGAAAGGCTCTGCAAGAATCTTTTTGCTTCCTTGGGCCCAATCAAAACCCTTCCAGCCAACAACAGAAAGTATACTCAGTTCAAAGATAATCTTTTGATGGATATTGGATGGGTCATCAGGGCAGATTGAAAATTGGATGGCAAACCATAACTGCTTTCCTGTGCCCATGCGTTGGAATCTCTAGGCCTGGCAGTGAAATGGGGTCAAGTCATAGCAATGCAACACAAAACAAGATTGGATTTAAGGTTGAGAAACTTGTTGAAAACCCTGTCAATAGCTCCCAGGCCAGGGAAGGGGACAGAGTGAATTCAATGTCCTGTTGGGGGCAGTCAGAGGTACACTGTGGGATGCAGATGGTGCTCACCTAGTTTCAATTTAGTGCTAAGGTTCCCCCGGGCCATGCTGGGTAGGTGATGTTGATTCTAGTCTTCAGATGCTAGGCCTTCTATTTCAAGGAGTTAGGCTGATATCATCTATAGATGAGGTCTTTCTGTCAGGTGGGACACTTCCAGTAATTCTTCTTTTCAGCAGCAATGTTGCATATACCCAGAGAAAGGTCCACATGACTTCTAGCAGGAACCTGAAATTCAGGTACTGTTCCCAACCTCAGGAACGTGGATGGTCAAGGGCACCAGGACTTAAACTTAGAACTTTCTCCCCTACATTACTATGTGGATCTTGGAAAAAGATCAGTTAGAAATCCTCGGAACACCAGCCTGGGGCTGACTGGCTAACAAACATGTAAATTCCAGAGCCACTTTGTGTTTTGGGTGATATCTATTTTCAGGGTAGTAGACACTTGTCACGCAGGGTGCTCAACTACATGCCTTTTGATTTTGAAGTTTGGCATGAAGATGGCAGAGCTGGGTGTTTCCCTGGGATGTCGCACAAAAGCGAGAGGCTTTCCCTATCTGACTATACCAAAAAATATCTGAGGTACACCTCTAGGGAAGAATAGAGCAGGAGGTAGTCAGGGGATGTTTTGCAATTCACAAGGAGCATTTGCTGTCCACCTTATGTTTACAGGCAGTTGGCTCCCATCAACGGTGCCCTAGGAAGTTTCCATGCCTTTCTCCACTTTATCATATCTCTGCTGGGCAGGCTCATCCCTAGGCCCCATATTGTCAGCCATCTATACAAAGGAGTTCCCGATTAGATTTCTGTGGCAGACATGCAGTAAAGAAGACACACGAATACTGCATTCACTCTGCCTCCTACATGCAGCACATAAATATATTCTCTGTCCAAGTTGATAAACGTTGAAGCAGGGGATGTGGGTGCTATAATATCACTAAAACAAACATGCTGGAGTTCAGAAGGTGAATGAACAATAAAGATGTCTTTAAATTGCATTTGTATTTTGTGCATTTGCTGGACATTCAAAGACAAAAGTCAAATTTCAGGCTATGCTTTCTTACGAAATTACTGCATATTCTTTTGTCATGTAAATTGGTGTTAACTTTTCTTTATCTAACTGAAAGTTAGAGGATTTTGTAATGTGTACAATCTAACAATCTTACTGTGGTACAGGGATTGAAAGGAAATGCTGTAGGATGGCATTTTTTTTCTAGCACAGAACAATACTTAAATACCTGTAAATGAACAGTACAAATGTTTCAAAACATACTAGCAGCTAGGAAAAGCCCAAATGAATCAATTGTTTTGTAATTTTGAAGTTTGATGGAAACAAAGATTTTACTAGTGTCAAAACAAATCAATATAGTTTACTTGGTGGTGTGCAAATGATAAATATTTTCTGAAGCCTGATTTGCACACATCATTATTTGTGCGCTTTATTGTTTTATCAATAAAACTGAATGTCAGTGCAAATGTTGTTGTCATTTCAATGGAAAATTGCAGTAGCAGCATACTCCAAAATGTACCAACTATACCACACCCTTACCACTCTCCTTGTGAATTGGCGTGACTTGTTTGCTATATCTGTTATTTGAGTGACACTTGGATTTTTCACACAGTCCCTATGACTCCATCGATGTAACATAGAGAGAGCAGCACCTCCACTCCAAAAAATGTTCCAGCACCACTGTCTATGGCAATCTTGTATGGAGTCAAAGATTCAACTGAGAGTAACTGGCAGATCCTATTAAACAGGAAAGGCCGAGTGAAGGCCCTCGGAAGGCAACAGGTAAAAAGGCCTGCTCCTTCTACTATGATCATGCTCTGCTACCACTGCCTGATTTTTCAGGCATGTGAATTCACAGTTGTGTGTCTGAAAAGGTGCTTGGTTTATCCAGAGCGATGTTCTATGCCTCAAACTAGCTCACAGAGGGCCCTCAGCGAATATGCAAGATTGCAGTATGCATTGTGGCAGAAAAATCAAATACCCACAAGGAGAACGTAAAGCAGGGGTGCATACTCTACAGAGCGATGCAGGGAAAAATCCTGTCCCAAAACATAGTTACCCAAGACCCATATCATCTAAGCATGCTATTTTTTCACACGTTTTTCCCCTCGTTGTCATATGAAATTGATTCACATTCCCATATTTAAAAAATTGAGAAAGTAACTTAAAAACATGAAAGGTGGTTCACAAAGTCGTAAATTTATTCCACAGGTTTATGTTTTCCCCTGGGTGTAGATTCATGACTTTATGTAATTCTCAAATGTGTCCAGGTTAGATCTGGAATCGCTGTTTTCCTGGCAAAATCCTTAAATTCTGAGAATTTATTTTTCTCAGTTGAAAATAGGTACATGTGTATTTTCGTGTTAAAAAAAAAGCAGAGTAACGGCAATCTTATTTTTTCTTTTCATTCTCCAAGAGAAAATAGTTTTCTCCTTAGTGTAACCCCTTCCCGCCACTATAGTGGTGTGTTTGTATCTCAAGCTAGAAAGGAATATACTCCTGGCTTTGTCTGAAGAAAATCTATGAATGTTTCCAGGGCGATTTGCCTCGTAGAGTCCCACAAAGGTATATGTTCTGGCTGCGAACAAACTCTCAGGGCATCCTCTCCTTGGCATGCCTATGCTTACTAGTGCATAAACGAGTTTAGTAAAATTGAGAAAGCATTTTGCCCTCGTAAAATAATGTATTTGCCCGTGCAAGCCAGGCGCATATGAGCAAATAATGCTACAAATATATTGGTGACATATATGTTTGAAAATGGACCCCATCGAGAGCTTTCCCAAACTTCATCCTCACCCTTCAATGTTCATTATGGGCCCAGGAATGCCTCGTAGGCAGTTTCTAATCAAATTTGCCAGTTGCACGCCTATTTTACTAGCGTATCTGTCTCCACTGACCTCCCACACAATAACGTATTCACTGCTCGCCCACTGACATCTGCCTCTGCCCACACTTTACAAGACAGAAGAAGAATTTTAATAAGACCTCCAAGGGGCATGCCAGAACTTGGAGTTGAAAAGCTGCCTGCCGAGAAAGTGCCCCATCTGACGCTCCCAAGGGAAAGCTGCAAAGAAACTCCTGCTGAGAGAAACCGGTGTCATCCCATCGCATTGTCTCGGTGTCAGTGCGGCATTAGCATGAATCTGACAAGCTGTTCTTTCCCGTCTAAGCTGCCTGGCACTGCCACGTCACTTCTCTCATACAACATTTTTATTTCAGTCGTTTACAAATCATTAAGTGTTTCCTTTGGTAGGCTTCAGCAGGCTGGCAATTTTCAGTCGCAAATGTTAGTAAAAAATAATTAATTTCTCCTTCACGCTGAGTGAAAACCTACTTCCACACACCACAAATGTTCACTTTACTGCATGATCGTTCTAGGAGATTGCGTACTTTTGAAATACACTTTGACTTATTGATTGACGGGTAAAATTTAGATGTTTTACACTTTCTTTTAGATTGAATTCGGCTGTTCACTTTAAGACTTTTTTTCTTAAATAGAAAGGAATGTCACACTCCCTGTACTCCAGCAAAATTGTCATATAGTTCACTTTAACAGAAGCTCTCACTTTGCAGTCAGAGAAAGAAAAGTAAACATCAATCTCCATGCTAAAAGAATAAGCAACAATTGGACAGAATACATAGCCTGACATTGATTCGGCCTCTGTCTTTGAAAGCACAGCTGATGTGACAGATTGAAACAAAATTTAAAGGTATATTATCAGTGCTATTTCACCTACTGAACTCAAGCATGGTTATTTTGGGGGTGCTGCAGCAACCCCAAGCTCCTACTTCCAGCGAATATAAAGACAGAACGAGCTTGTGAGGTTTCTATGTGCAGAGTTTATTAGCCACCATGACTGGGGCGAAATACTAGCTGTAAGCCTCCGCGAAAGAGGTGATATTTTTACGAACGTAATTACAATTACATCATCATATTCAACATAGTGACTCATTTCTCGGACAGAAGCACAGGAAGTGTACCAGATTTGTTCAATAATATTTGTTAAATGCAGAATTTACATGGAAATGACACGGCTGGAAAATGTACAATCTGTACAAACCTAAGGATTGATGTATTTGAAACTGAAAATAAAACTGTTTATGTGAACAATAACTAATCAAAGGACAAAGGTGTCTTAGCACGTGCCACCGACTTTTGGATTTCATTTAGGAGAAGAAACACTAAAAGGTCAAATACAAATACAAATTAGCCAATGAGTTAGTAAGTGAGATCAATTTTATAGTAGAGATCCCAAACCAATTATTTTTATATCAGAAAGGGCCAGTGTATCTTTCACTGATAAATACTGTTTCACTCCCTTGTTGCTCCAAGAACAGGTAGTTGAAAAATCAAAGGCCCCTTACTGTAAGCAGGCTTTTCCAGAAAAGAACAATCTGTAAACCAAAGTGTTATGAATATATGGGATGCAATACTCTCTGCTGTACATTATGAGGCTATTGCAACTCACAGAAGAGTTCCGTGACCATAGAGAAGAAAGATGCAAAAGGTCCAGTTCCTTTATATAGGCATGGAACTCTGAGAGGTTGGGAGATGTGGTTTATGGAGCACTGGGGAGGGCCAGTCCTGTGCTAATGAATCCAGGGTGGGCCATTCTGAAATGAACCTGTAGAAGAGCAGACAAGTGAGGCAGGAGATGTTTCTGTGGTTCATGCCGGGTTTGTATTTTTAAAGGTGAATCATGGGTAGCTGGCAAAAGAACTGGTAGTGCAGGCCAAGTCACATGTGGAGCTGCAACCTGTAATGGCAATAAACCCCAGAGATCTTTTTGAGTAGATGAAGACTGGGTGGTGTCATGACCCTCATGGGTTGCCAGTGTTCCTGGCACCTTCTCCTTGTAATGCTTGGAATGTCTTGCAAAGATAGGGGACTGCAGGATAAGGGGTAGTGGATGCGTGCCTGAGATCACATAGTAAAACTCACTGTTTGAAAGTACATGAACCTTGTGCATTGATTGACAAGCGCTGTAAGGAAGATAAATACGTTGAGCACGTTGCTCAGGTGGATTTTGTATCACAATGATATGCGCACTTTCACATATTCGAGAAATGTACATTCACAATGAATTTTGTCTAAGGCTCTAAATGTGACTATCAATCTGTTCAATTAAGATTTGCACCTCAGATTCATATCACAGGTGACATTTGTTGAAGGAACTGATGTACCTGTTTGTGTCATGGGGGTTCTTTGCCAGAATGATCTCTGTTTTCTGCTGAGGTAACCAATATGCTGCAAGATGCACAATCTGTGATGTGATCAGCAGCTGCGGCAAAAGTAAAAAAGGCTAAAGTTTGTTACATGGAACTGATGTTACCCAGATGGAGAATAAACAATACTCAAAGAAGGTGACATGACACACATAGACAACAATATGGCCCAAACGCAGAAAAATACAGTGGTGACATGGTGGGGGGGAGGTTGGTGATTGAGATGGAAATATGACAAAAGAGAGTATGAATTTGGCCATAAGAGTAGACACCTACCTGTCTCAAGGATGACAATTGATATTAGTGACACTTGCATTGGTGCCACTATTGCAACAATGCTGATATTTCCTCTGGTTTATGGCAGGTAATATTAATGGACTGGAGCTGAAGATTCACATTTTGCTAGGTGTCATTTTTACGATGAACAAAGTTGTGATGCAATTGCATACTGAACAAGCTACATAAGATGATAATCAAAGGGAGGGCTTTGTGATTTATATTCCTGTCTTGGGTACATGTGGTGATGTAGTATTCATGTTTGATGTGGAGGCTTTCCAGGTCTCACAATTTTGTTTCACATGCTGAGTATTCCTCTCAACCGTAAACTAACCTGATGGTGTACATGTACTTACGTTGTCTTGCACAACAGCTCTTAGTCTGATTATCATGTTACACTCCAGTTTCTTGGTGTAATGACATGGTGATGTAGCATCAGTGTGGTTTTGTAGGGGCACAGGATGTAAGAGTCCAGGTGTTGACAATGTGGGTTGTGTACATTGTGCATCTTCTGTTAACGTCCGTCTGTTTTGACAGCTGGACAAATCGGTCTCACACACTAGTTCCCCATTCCATGAGGGTTTAACTTGCATGGTACTGAAGTGGATTTACCACATGATAATGATAAAATCGCATGTGATTTTACTGTGCCCTCAGTTACGTGCAACTCAGAATGAGGCTCTTAGAGGCAGGCAATTCCACAGGTTGAGACCAAGGACTGCAAACCTCCTTTCTCCTTTCCGCCTTAAGCATGTGTGTGAGACTACCAGCAGACCACATTCATTAGACCATAGGTCACAGCAGACTATTTATCCTGGAGAAAATTGGAACAAGTGCCATATGTTTTACAATGCTTACATTTTTCTTGTGAATTAGGCCAAGAGGACCTCCTTCTTAAAACCTTTTCCAAGCGCAAGTCATACGTCCATGTGCAAATAGCCTTGTTTACAGTTAGGAAACTTGATTTTCCACTTGTAATGGATTTACCCACAAGGAGGTTTCTGTGTGAGTACATCTAATCTTGTAGGTGAGCCATGGACGTTCTAGAGCAGAATGCCTCAAAAGTTTGAGCACACTCAGAAACATAACGTTTTGTGGGTATTTGTAAACTATTTTCTGCCCATTTCTACTCTGGAAGTGATCAGAAAATTATCCCTGACAAGAACAAGAGTAATCAATTTCCAGCAAATACCAGGGCAAGGGAACACTCCCAAAAGTGGTCGGTCTCTAACAGAAGTAGTTTCTCCAGAAAAGAAAAAAACGAATAAAAAGTAGCCAGGGCACTGCTGACACAACACCAAAGAGTTACACATTTTGACTTGTGTAGTGGGCCATGTCATGCACTCTTCAATTGGCTTTACATACTCATCTGTGGGCGGTGGACATGATTGGCTGAATAACAAGAGATATACATATTTCTGCCACAATCTCTTGTTGGTCAGGATGTGTACTGAGACGTGTGAACCACCTGCTAGCTTACCCCTGTACCCTCATTACAAGTGCCTTTGTAATGAGAACAAATTCCATTTAAAAGTGGACATTGACTCTCACCAGAAATTAGCTCTGCCCACAGCAGTCAGTGGTCCACGCCCTGAAAGGCTGTACTATGATCCACATAATTCATGTATAGATGGGCATCCCTAGTTAGGACCATTGGGCAGACTAAGGTCATAGTTGCTAACAAATTATCCAGGGTCCTCCATTGAGTCCTTAACCCTGTGTGATAGAAAGTCCTAACTTCATCCCACTTTTTAAGGGCAACAAATTACACTTTTGCATATGCTTTTCCTTCCACAGCAAGGGGTGCATTGAGCCTATTACTACTTGATCTGCTGGTTCACCCCTTTTGTAAATGGGATACAGGACAGATTCATTGTGTGAGTCTGGGGTAATGCCATGCTGAAAAGAAATTGTTTCTGCCTTAAGAGTGCATTTGGAAGGCCATTTGGACCTAGTACACCGTCTGCTGTCTCGGCCTTCAGAGTCTGCTCCATGGTTGTTTTATCAAAAGCCACTGAATGAGCATTACTTACATTGAATATAGTAACTGTTGATGTAATGGCATGTGTGGGAGTGAAAGGCTCAGTTTCTGCATCTGAATAAAGATGGTTAATTGGTGTAATCCATCTCGTAGGCTCCATATAATTTGAATGGCTCTTTGGCCTCACGTGTCAAGATAATTTATGAAGGAACACTTACAGATACTGTGAATTTTCTTCCATTGGTCATCTTCGTGGCTCTTTTTCTGTTCCAGACTAATTTGCGACAGTGTGGAACAAGTGCAGTGATTTGTTGTGTACAACTAGGCAGGTCCAGGGTCAGCCATTCTGAGGGTGCTAACATTTCTGATTAGGGCCAACAGTCTTGAGCTCCCCTTTACAATTGTTTGTTTCCAGTTGACTAATCCTTAAGAACTATTTTGCCTTTCAACAGATGTCGAAAAAATCAAGAGGTATCTTTCTCTTTGTTGTTTTTCAACTATTATCACTCAGGAAGGGAAGGTCTCATGATATTTAGGTAGCAGGCCTATCAGTTTGCTATGTGATCATATAACAACAATTTCCTTCCTAGCTGTATTTTTCTTTTCAATGGGTCTAAATGCAATGAAGATTATACCTTGCATGTAATGCAATCTAAATCTTCAAAGTACTATACTAATCTTACATAAATATAATATATTTCATATGACTCTAGATTTTTCCCAGGTGTTTACCCAAATGTTACCAGTTGCAACATGTATTTTCCTCTTTGATTTGAGCTTCCTAATGTTTGTTAAGCATTGAGGAGCATATTTACAAGCCCTGTGCGCTGCTGGAGCGTCACTTTTTTTTATGATCCGGCAACAGGGACTGCAAAACCATATCTGTGAGGGCACACAAAGCCACTTTTCATGGCTTCATAGATATGGAGTTAGGAAAGGCAGTGCAAGTCACTGCGTTGCCTTACTCTGCACTAGGGAAGCATTCCATGGGTGTGGCATTGGGTTTTCCCATGCAATTTCCACAGGTTTTGACACATTCCCAGATTTACAAGGACTTGTAAACCTAGGAATGCTCCAAAATCTTATGCCGCCATAGAGGAGGCGTAACAAGTAGAAATATCTTTATTTCTCCTTGTTTTCTCGTCCTTCTATGTGGGCTGCATTCTGTAGCGCACATAGAAAGAAGAAAACACTTCCAAGTGGCCCCTTCCTGCACAAAAACTATCCAGTATGCAACGGAATAGATATTGTGCAAGTGTGCCTTCGTTGACGCTAGGCTGCCTAAACCCTCCCAGGGCAGGGGGAAAGGACCGAAATGCACCGTATTTCATAAATACGCTATATTCTTGCCCTTTGCCTGTGGCGCAGGGCAGCGCAAGGTACCTTGCTGCGCTGCCCTGAGCCACTCTTCCAGTAAATATGCCCCAAACTGTCTATTCACATATCCCTGTCAGGAGGAGCACTATGTTCATCAATGTACTCATTATCGTCCGATTATATGAGCTTTTGTGACTTAAAGGCAGTTCATTTTTATCCCCTCTTTTTTATTTGTATGATCGAGTAGCCTTACTGGTCTATTTTACCTTACCAACCTGGCCAGCGTTTATGGTGCTTGGCAATTAAGATGTTTGAAGAATTAAGATATCTGAGATTGTTGAGTCATTTGGGATCCTAATAGGCACTGTTGCAAATTCTACTACTGCTGAGTTCCATGGTTAATCTTTTTTAGATCCACGTATGCCATTTTACAGCACGCTTGCCATGTAATGCAATCCTTTAGCAATTATGAAAGTATTGCAGCACTTATACCCTTCTTAATTTCTTTATTTCCTTAAGACACATCCTATACTGCCACCTTCTCCAGGATCAAGGCAGCACCTCCTCTACCTTCTAGTGAATCATCCACCACAGTCTCACTGTTGCAAGCATGGCATGTTCCGCAGTGCCCCTACTGGTGGCAGCTGTCTGCCAGACTGCTAAGGATGCTGGTGCACCAGTGCCTTAAAGCTCATAGGATCATTGGCCATGGTAGTGAGCAAGCAGCGGGAATGGGAAATTCAGGAAACACTTGAGGAAGCCATGAGTTAACTGCAGCAGCCTGCTAATAGAAAAGACCAGGGCTCTCAGTTCCTGCAAGTGCAAGCATGATCATAGTACAACAGAGAACAAGTGAGCACTCAGGAGAGCATAACCACAGCAGCCACTTCTTTGGAACAGATTTTCCATAGCTTGACCTTGCATTACTTACTAGGGTAGTATGAGTTAGAAATGATACACCAGTCTTTCACAAAACCCAAACTTGAAGGATTGTTTGGAGGAGCTCATTAGTGATCACAGCATCTTGGCGCAAGGTTGGTGGTGAGTGCCGTCTTGGGTGAACCTGAGGCACCAACTAGGGTGAGGTCCACCATAAGCCAAAGATCATTGCACTGGAATGCACATGGAGGGGCAGAAAAAGGAGGAAAGAAGGTGAATGGAACCAGGTGGAAAGACAGACAAGGAGAAGATATAGATACTGCCATGTCAGAGAGAAAGACACACCTTTAATACCTAGCCGTTTGGGATGATCTCCAACTTGCATATCAGAGCCATGATGGAATTAATCTCAATGTATCATCCCAGAACTAGATTTTGACACAACGCTCAAATAAGTTACTCAAGCACACAATTTAAAATATCGTATTTATTTAATTGGCAGAAGACAATGATAGTTCCGCTCAGTATTACAGCAGGCCTGGGGAACTGAGATATTATATGTCGCTCTCTGCTGTGCTGCATTATTCTTGGCCTGAATCAAGGACATAATTGTGTTTGAATGAGCCCTCAGAATGGATCAACCTGTGTCTCTTCAGCAGATTATTTTTTGGTCTTTTATCTAAAAAGCTTTATGTTTTGAGCCATCAGCCTTCGCAGACTATTTCTCACCGCTGTATAAGCTGCAGACATTAAAATGTATCTATTCATTGCTCTGCTTTTTCTCAAGTGGGAGTGTGTGTGTGTGTCTTGTATTGGTTTATCTAGAGATTTTTAAAGGCTGGCATCCAAGAAAGTGAGTTTTTTTCAGAGTAGAAAAGAAAAGTTACCTACAGCTATAAAACATTAAAATACAAGCACAATAGGGCAGGAGTGTCCACCACTGGTTCATAATGGCTTTAGACAAACTACAGTTTCAGAATATCCACTATGTACATTGGTACCATTTAGATTCAAGGAGTGCTAATTTGTCTCATGTGATTACTCGGGAAGTCTAGCACTGACCTAGTCCTTATGGAATACCACAGGGCACGGATATTCTAGAGCTAACTGCCCCACTATCCCACTCTTGCTTTGTTTAGTCATCGATCTTAGTCCACAGCCAGTATTCTACCTTTAAAAAAACATTTCCAGATGTCCAATACCCATTCTGGTTGTCCAATGCTCGGGTCAGGGTAAAAGAAAAACCTGTCTTATAAATTTTTAGAATCATTTTAGGTCAATCTTACACAGCATCACCTGGTCTCTTCCTCGTCAAGCTTTCTTTAGAATCTGTTTAGCAACATCCACATGTAAGGCATTGGTTTTCTATTATTTGGAGCAATGCAACATTTTTAAATTTTTAGGGTTGAGCCTGAGAGAGCACGTGCTAGTGCATGCATCGCTTGCAAGACTCTGGTAACTAAAAGGGCTTGCAGCCCGTCCGTTGTGTAACCATTTGATTGCTTGCCTGGCACTCTTCTTTATAGCCTCGTAATTGGTCAATGCAGACCTTGCATCGTTTCCATTCCACTCTGTGGAGCAGGGACCAAGCACTGATTGAGTCAACTTAATCAGTGCCCATCCGCTACTCCCAACATGATCAAGGTACTTCTTTTTATTAAAATGTTTAGGGTCCTGCAAACAAAAGCCACATGACTGGCAAAAATGTGCCCAACAGGAAAAACAAAACTGCAAAGTTTTATTTTCAGTGGTTAACTATTTTCTTGTATTTTGCCTAGGCTTCTTTTTTCACTTTGAACTCATGCTTTGTTTTGTTTTTGCACATGGGCACTGTTCTCGAAAGATGACAATTATCTTGTTCTAAGTATCGCAAAGCGACATTGCTTCTTTCCTATGAGTAATTTCCCAAATTATGCTTTAACGCGTAATCGTGCAGTACACCCTAATCCACCCCACTCCAATCTAATCTGCCCCACTCCAATCCACACCAATTCATCACACTCAATGCAGTTGACCCCAGACCAATCTAATCCACCCCACCCTACTCCAAACCAAACCACTCACCCCAATCCACTCCAATCTAACACACTCCAATCGTCCCAACCCACCCCACTGCAGTCTGTCCCATCTGCCCCACTACAATATGCCCACTCCAATTCAAAACAATCAGCCCCACTCCAATAAAAACAATGTGCCCCACTCCAGTCCAAAACAATCTGCCCCACTCCTATACCAAACAATCTGCCCACGTCCAACCAAAACCATCTGCCCCACTCCAGTCTAAAACAATCTGTCACTCTAGTCTGCCACACTCCAATCTAAAACAATCTTCCACACTCCAATCCGCCCCACTCCAATCCAAAACAATCTGATCCACTCAAATCCAAAACAAGCTGCTGCACTGCAAGTCAATGTTCCACTCTATTCCAAAACAATCTGCCTCACCCCAATCTAAAACAATCTTCCCCACTCCAATCTAAAAGAATCTGCCACACTCCAATCTGCCACACTCCAATCTAAAACAATATTTCCATTCCAATCTGCCCCAGTCCAATCCAAAGCAATGTACCTCACTCCAATTCATCCCAATCCAATCCAAATTAATCTGCTCCACTCAAATCTGCCCTACTCCAGTCCAAAACAATCTGCCTCACTTCAATCTGCCTCACTCCAATCGGTCCCACGCCAATCTAAAACAATCTTCCTCACTCTAATCTGCCCCACTCTAATCTAAAATAATTTTCACCACTCCAATCCAAAACAATATGCCCCACTCCAATCCAAAACAATCTGTCCTACTCCAATCTGCCCCATTCCAAACTGCCCCACTCCAGTCCAAAACAATCTGCCTCACTTCAATCTGCCTCACTCCAATCGGTCCCACGCCAATCTAAAACAATCTGCCTCACTCTAATCTGCCCCACTCTAATCTAAAATAATTTTCACCACTCCAATCCAAAACAATATGCCCCACTCCAATCCAAAACAATCTGTCCTACTCCAATCTGCCCCATTCCAAACTGCCCCACTCCAATCCAAAACAATCTGCCTTACTCCAGTCTGCCTACTCCTAACCACTCCAATCTGCTCCATTCCAATGTGCCCCACTCCAGTCCTCCCCACGGCAGTCCAATCCGCCCACGCAAATCTAATCCACCTCACTCCATCTCAATTTACCCCTCTCCAATCCACCACAATTCCCCCACTCCAATCCACCCCACACCAAAACAATACAGCCAAATCCAATCTTCCTCACTCCAATTCAATCCACCTCACACCATTCCACATCACGCCACCCCAATCCACCCCACTCCAATTCCGTCCACCACAATATACCCTACTCCAATCCAATCCCTCCCACTCCAGTCCAATTCACCCCACTCCAGTCCAATCCACCCCACACCAATCCAACCCACTCCAATCCAGTCAAATTCAATCCACTCACTCAATTCCATTCTGCCCCACTCCATTCCAATTCAATCCACCCCACTCCAGTCCAATCCACTGCAACCCAAACCACCCCACTCCAATCCACTCACCCCACTCCAATCCACCCAACTCCAATCCAGTCCACCATAATCCACTCCACTCTAATCCAATCCACCCCAATCCAGTCCAATCAAATTCACCCCAGTCCAATCTAATTCACCCCACTCCAATCCACTCCACTCCACCCCAATCTATCAAACTCCAAAAATCCATCACACTCCAAAAAGTCCACCCCACCCTACTCCAGTCCAATCCACCCTACACTTGTGCAATCCACTCCCCACCAATGCAATACATGCCACTCCAATCCACCCCACTCAAATTCTGTCCAATCCACCACAATCCACTCCACCCAAATTCAGTCCACTCAAATCCAGTCCACCCCACCTCAGTCCACCTCATTCCAGTACACCCCATTCCAAAAATCCATCTCACTCCAATCCTCACTGCTCCAATCCATGCAACTCCAATTCACCCCACTCCCATCTACCCCACCAAATTCATCCCACCCTATCCAGTTCACCTCACTCAATCCAATCCACCTCACTTCAAATCAATCCACTCCACTGCAATCCAGTCCACTCGACTCCAGTCCAATCCATCCCACTGCAATCCAAATCTACTTGACCCCAATCCACCCCAGTCCACCCCATGCCAATTCAATCCACCACACTCCATTCCACCCCACTCCAGTGCACCCCACTCCTGTCCACCCCACTTAATTCAATTCACCCCACTTCAATACAATCTGCCCAACCTCAATGCAATCCAGCCCACTCCAGTCCACCCCACTCAAATCCACCTCTCTCCAGTCTACCCCACTCAAATCCACCCCAATCCACCTCACCCCATTTCATTCCACTCCACTCCAATCCACCCTATCCAGGCTACTCACTCCAATCCACTCCACTCCACCCAATCCACCCCACTCTACCCCAATCCAATCAACCCACTGTACTCCAGTCCAAACCACCACACTACCTCAATCCACTCCAACCACCTTCCACCTCCACCTTCTGCAGCCCAGCTCATTCCACTTCACTCCACACCACTCCACTCTACAACACTGCACTCTACGACACTCTCTGCCACTGAACCACTGAACTCCACTTCCCTCTGTTAAACTGTATGACACTCTACTCCCCAACTCCACTCTACAACACTCTACTCCAACAAATCCACTATACAACAGTACTCCACTCTAGGACACTCCACGCCACTAACTATAAGCCATGCCTTTAGCAGCCACATTATTGTGCAACATGACAGAAACACATTGCCAAGCCAGTGGCTCTTGTATATGCAAGACCTATTGACTCTGCCAATGCTTGTTTTTCTCTACTCTTCTGTGTGTTTTACTATATTTTAAATAATATTCTGGTGCCTTCATACAATATATTTTACAAGTTGAAAATATAATGTAAGTAAAATAAAATTAAAATAAAATTAAAAAAGGCAAAATAAAATGTAAAATAAATGATTTGAAATACTTTACTCCTTTTTTCATAGGAAGAATGTGTTACGGTACAGTAGGATTTTCAAACTCATGCCACAGCTTCCAAATATGTTGTTAAGAAAGTGGTGACTCAACTAGGTTGAAATTTGACACTGCATGACATCACTATCACTAACTTCCTCATATATCTTGCCCGTTGGCATCACAGCGCACACATTTATATAATTATGCAGTTACTCAAAGACAGTCAATATGTCAGCAACCAAAATGTGCAAGTTGCTAAGAATGTCCATAGTGTTTAATTTGAATTTTATTAACTAAATATACAATATTCTAACAGTTAGCCAAACTTGGGAATATCTGAGGTCCTTAAGGATTTGGAACATCAAGATATCCATATTATTGCACTATGTCTGCTCACTAGGGCAAACGAGCCAGAGTATACAAAAAAGTATGTGAAGGCTTCATATGAACAGGATAACTGTGCCCTGTACTTTTTGATATAACCTATAACAAACTCCTGAATGTTTAAAAGTATTCTTCACTAATTATTTGTGTAAAATGTGATGCTTTTTTATAGGTTCTGAATCAATTAAAAGTAGGTATCATTATAGTGCTTGTAATATGGCACAGGTGAAGGCACTTGTGCCGGTCAGTATTTTCTCATGCGTCTGGTTTTGTGTCTGTAATCATAACCCCAGAGAAGGAACTATTTCTTAATTATATTTCTCTCTGCACTAAGGACTGTCACCTAGGATGGTATTCAGTGTTAGTAAATTGTGCAATATGCAAGGGTCTTGAGTGCAGAGTTAAATACAGAATCTGGAGTAACTAGTTAGGGAAGGGGACACCAATGAGTGGATCCTGTAATGGAATGGATGTCTTCTTGTTTGTTGGATATGGTGTCAGAAGCCAGTCAGGTTTAATATAGTAGTGGATCCAAGAGGAATATAGGTCAGAATTTAGGCCTTGGATTCAATGCTTCTCAAAACAGAAACATGAACTATGATAAGAAGAAACAATAAGAAATTGGATTTTTGGTTAAGGGGAGTGAAAACATTTCTCAAGGAACAACCACAATCCTTGTCGGAGTGAGCCACAAAAGTCACTAAATCAACCCGTGCTTATCCCTCTGGTATCTTAATACAAAGCAATCAGCCTTAACTTAGAGGCACTGTGTAAAGTATTAATTCAGCACTCAAACAGTAATAAAGTGAAAACACAACAAAAGAAAAAAAACTACACCTATTTAGAATGATAGCGTAAATGCTAATAAATAAAATGATACCAGAAAAAAAAAATGCAATGAGTATAACCGGAGATATGCAATTTCAAAGTTTTAGCAGCACCTAAGATCACAAAGCACCACTTGTGTTCAACTGGTCGTGCCAGACCAGAGGGAAGTCACAAGTTCAGACAGACCATGATGGAGTGTAGGCTGGTTATAGGGACCAGGTTGGTCCTGCTGAAAAACTCACTTCTCAATTCGCAGAGGAGAAGGGCGTGAGGAACATGGAGACCGTTGATGATGGTCGTTTCTGTAGTGTGAAGAGCAGGCTGGCTTTTCAGACAGTTGTCCCTGTACACGAAGACTCTGTTGAATGGAGGAAATTAGGTGTTTGGACGCGGGGTAAAAAGCTGATGCAGTTTCAAGCTTTTAGGTAGGATAGCACCAAAAAGCACAAAGCGCAACTTGCCACATCAGGTTGTGCTAGACTGGGAGAAAGTCGCAAGTTCAGGCAGACTATGATGGAGAGCAAGTCGGACACAGGAACCAGGTTAGTCCAATGAAAAAATGACCTTCTCAAGTCCTGCGTAAAGAGTCCAGTTTGCAGTGGAGAAGGCCACTAACAGCAGGGAGCATTATGTAGATAGACTTTGTTGTTGCACTAGTGCAGCCCTGGTTTCAAAGGCGTTTGTCTCTGTAGCACGAAGGCCCAGTTAGGTGTCACAGATGGTCATTCCTAAAGCTTCACATTGGTGGTCACTGTGGACTGTTGTTGCTGTAGCATAAAGTGCAGATCTCGTGTTGACAGCCATCTCTGGTGGTCGCTGTAGCAAAAGAGTCAGGGTGACCGGAACTTCTTGTTGGTGATCATCGTAGGTGGAAGAGTGTTGACGCACAGAGCCCAAAACTTCAGTATTTAGCCTTTTCTTGTAGAGGAGTGCACTCTGATACCAGCCAAAGGTCCTGGACCTGGGGAGGCACCTCTTGAGGACTAGGGACTCATTGTAGCAGAGGCCAGCAGGGTTCATGCAGGTCCAGTCGTAGTAGCAGGTCAGTTGGGCAGCTGAAGAGGGGCCTTTGGAGCTTGTTATGTCCATGTAGCTCAGAGCAGGAGATCAGCCAATGGACCCTGGGAGTCACTCAGGTTAGCCTGGCATGAAGGGAGGAGGTCCTGTCTTCCTGTCAGAGGGCAGGACAGGTCTCAAACAGCACAGCAGTCCTCTGGGGAACAAGGCAGGCCTCAGGCAGCTGGGCAAAATACTTTGGTAGCAGAAGGACAGTTCTCTGGAGAACAAAGGAAGCCTCAAGCAGCAGGGCAGTCCTCTGGTGTGCAATGGAGTCCTTCTTCTGTAGTGTCCACAGGTCCACGAGTGTACTTAAGAGGTGGTTTAAGAGGTCCAATATTTATCCTGGCTACTCCCACATCTGGTTCTGGAAATTTCTTCCCTTGTCCTGCTAAGGCTTCAATTAGTCTGGGGCAACAAACGATTTTTGTGAAGTCCCTTTGTGTGGGTGTGATGGAAGCAGCCATTTGAAATGTAAGTGGGGCAGGGAACAGATCTGTCCCACCCATTCTGGAAGGATGGTCCATTCTGCCAGCAGCTAGTTCTGCTTTGTCTCACTGTCTGGGAAGAATACACAAAGCCAACTGCTAAGCTACTCACAGTCATGTGACCCAGGACACAGACAGCAGGCACCAAATGGTCATGAAAAGGAAATGCCAAGTTTCTAAAAGTAGTAGTTTCAGAATTGTAACATAAAATCCGACTTTACCATTAAAGAGGTTATAAATCACAATTCAAGTCCAAACTTGACATTTATATCCATTACCAATAAGAAGTCAGCACATATTAAATGTAATAAGGTAACCCAATGTTATCCAATGGGAAAGATTACCCTTGCAGTAGTGATAAGTGCATTTAGGAGTTTTTCAGTACCTGGACATTTAAAACTTAAAAACACATGCACTACTTTTTAAACACAATGCACCCTGCTGAATGGACTGTTGAGGGCATACCTTAAGAGGGAATTATATGTTTTTAAAAAAGAGCAGAGGTTTATTTTCCCATGTGGAGTTGGCAGTTTTAGAACTGCACTATAGACTGCAGTGGCAGGTCAGACATGTTTTAAAAGGATAGTTAAGTGGGTAGCACAATGTGTGCTGTAGGTCCACTAGTAACCTTTTATTTGCAGGCACTACATGAAGTATCATACACTAGGGTCTTATAAGTAAATTAAATATGCCAATCAGGTGTATGCCAATTGTACCATTTTTAAGGAAAGAACAAAATCACTTTAGCACTGATTAGAAGTGGTAAAGTGCACAGAGTCCAAGTGGCAACAAAACTCATTTACAACTGGAGACCTTATTGAATAAGCAGAGAGTACTCTATTGATCACTTAGAAAGAAGACTTCAGAGTCTTACAAATTAGTACATATGGGATCTCAGAGTCAACATGAATACAGAATAGCCGGCGTTCTCCCACAAAAATGTTGTATTTTCTGTAGAACAACTGACCATATGGACTTTATTTTCTAATTCCTTAGTTAAAAAGTTTGTACTGTCATTGAGGTGTAGATACTTGCATCTTTGAAGGATCCCCAGCACATTAGACACAGCGACCACAAAGATAAAGGTAGGAGAAGCCTCGTGAACCGACGTTTACAGAAAAACAATTAACAAAGTTAATGGTTTAAGTCAGGTACAACAAAAAGTATTCTTCCACTGAGAATGCAAAATACAGCAAGGGGTTTAAATGAAGCCTTTCAGGTGGAGCCGACCGAAGCAATTCTTCTCATAAGAATGGAGAGTGAGTATGTAGCCGCAGATGTATGGAGAACAAAACGTAGTAGTGATCGGAGAGATAGGATATGGGGGCAAGGATGTTATTGGTATTTTTTCCACTCAGGTTCAACTATCCAGGGCTGTGATTGTTTGGTCTCCTCAATAACTGTGTTTACAAATGCTCATAGAAAAGATCAATGGGCACCTGTGGTAGAAGACGAGGGAAAATTCAGAGACCAGATGCGAGTCAAAAAACCGGTGCAGGTAGAACAAGGGGCAAATTAGTGTTTCTTGGTATGCTATGATTACCCACGTTTTGTGATATACCTATTAAATGCAATCGCTAGAAACAACTTAGGAAACAACGCAATACAAGTTACATCGAAAATGTACTAAACCTAAAATAATAATAATGAAAACTAAACCCATAAGGGTGAAACTCACGAACTATTTTTTCTTTTTAGACTAAAAATATGATGATTGCTTTCACCGAATCTCAGAGGCATAATATGCATCAGTCTGATTGTTAATATTTGATATATTTTTTTAAATATTTATATTATAAAGTGAACCTGTCAGGTACGTAATGAGATGCATACAGCCAGGATGTGTAATTAGGTTATGTGCATAAATTCAAACTGCTCACTTTATAGATGTCACTGTAAAATTTATTAGTAATGAGAACTGCTAAGTGGAGAACATTTCTGAATAGTCTAGTCGTTAATGATGGCTGCAGCAGCTGCTGAAATGTTGACGTTTCCATATTGTATTTGAATATTTAAAATATTTTAGAATCACTACACATTTTGTTTTCCAAGGCTTGTTGTTAGAACGCATTTTTGGACAGCCGTTAAAAGTTGGTATGTGTTTTCTTTGTATACGCAACTGTCTGCCATGCATGCTGTGAATTGTCATATCATCTTCCACAACATCTGTCTTTCTGTCTATCTGTCAGACCCAGTCTGACATCGTCCTTACAGAGGATTGATTCTTTCAGAATTGTAGAGGTGATGACCCCACATGAGACTGACTGCTTCTGCATTCAAGGCATAGGCTGGACTTGGCATCAGTTCTGATACAGCCCTATCCAACTGGCTATAACTAGGCATGTGAGTGACTCAGCCCCAGCCATACATGCCTCTGAGGATCAATACAGTCTTGTGACTGGACCTGCCACTAGCATGCATGCATATCTTCCGACTTCCTTTTGGCAAGCACAATACCTACCAACCTTTCAAATCGGATATGTGGCTAAATGTACCCTAGCCATGTGTAGTGTTCAGCATTATCAGGCGATGTAGATATGATGGAGAACTATGGCCCTCATTATAACGATGGTTGTGAAAACTCCCTACCGGCACGGTGACTGCTGCCAACATACCGTCACCGCGGCTACCATCCGCCCGCCCTATTATGATCACTGCCAGACTTCCGCCACAAGAAGTGCGGAAATCCGTCAGTGATCATACTGGTGGACGGTGGTAAGCTGGCGCTGCTACCACCAGGACCGCCATTCCAGTAGAACACCTCCAGCCATATCATGACCTGTGATACAGCCTGGCAGTGTTCTGCTGGCGAGGCGCTGCTGGCGGTAGCAGTGCCCCTTCCAGTTCCCTGCTGGAAGGCCTCCTCGACAAAGGTAAGTTGGGCTTCCGACAGGGGGTGGGGGTGTTGTGTATGTCTGGTTGTGTGCATGAATGTGTGAGTGTGTGTGTGAATGCGTCTGTGTGTGTTATGTTGTTTGCGTAGTTGTATGCGTGTGAGTGAATGCATGTAAGAATGGTGAAGTGAGTGCGTGTCTGCATGTCAGTGTGATTGTTGTAAGAATGTGTGTGAGCATGTCTGGAAGTATGCGTGTATGCCAGTGTGAGTGATTGGATGTATGCATAGTATGTGTCTGCGGGTGTGTGCATGTATAGGATGTGGGGGGGAGTGTGAGGATCGAAGGGGGTGGGGGGGTGTGAGGATCGGACGGGGTGGGGGGGAGTTTGGATGGAGGAGGGTGGAGGGGTGGTGGAGCCGCCTACTGGTGACAGGGAAGGAATTCCCTGTCATCGGTAGGGCCTACCGCCATGGTTTTCGTGGCGTTGCTAACGCCCTGAAAACCATGGTGGTAGGCAGGCTCATAATGCCGCCGCCGGAACTATGCCGGCCACTGGGCTGAGACATTGACATCTCCGGCCTGACGGCTGATACCACCATGGTGGTATGAGTGGAGAAGTGGCAGGTTGGCTGCTGCCAACCCGTCATTCTCATAATGTGGCTGCATGTACCGCCAGCCTGTTGGCAGTACTACTGCCACATTTCCACTCATCACCGGGGTCATAATGACCCCCTATGTGTATGTCTCTATACTTCAAGTATCAGGTCACAACAGGAGCCCCTCCCCCCAAGAACTAGATGTATCTTGGTGAGACTCCAGCTATCAGGTTTACCCTCCTTGACTAACAATCACTGGCGAAATCAGAGGAATAAAATATTGCTCACACTGACATAACATTCTCCAGACACTCGTTCACCCATATAGTAAACGGGTAAACACAGAGTACTACACCATGCCAGTCTGTCACAGGGGAGACCAACAATATCTCTCTTTGTATTTCTTCAATCCACCAACAACACACACCTCAACGTGCACTTTGAATACTGCAGCTGTTCTGTGGAAGGTCTTGCTGTCAAGAAAGTTACAAAGATAGTATAGGTCTCCATATATTTTTGAAGAAGTTGATGCATTTTTAAAATCCAACATATATGGATATAATCTGCATTGCTTGCGATTTTTTCACATGGGTCTCTCGAGAGGTGTGGGGAGGGTAAAATAGCAAAGCTTGGCTCCCCATTGTAAAATTAAACCATACCTTGCTTGCAGGAATATTCCAATATAAATCGCAATGAAGTTGAAATAAGATATACAGATCTGCAGTGATCTCTTTGGTCACAAAAGTTTGTAAATAATTAACTTGGTTAGCCTAACTACGATATTGAATAACTGCTTTCTTTAAAAATAAACCGTTTTTTAATTAATCCCCAAAACTAATCAGATTGTTTCGGCACATCAACAGTTCAAGTTTTGTTATCCTACTTTTCCAAATTCTCACTAACTATGCAATACTATTCACTCACACCTCCCTACCAGGTATTGGGAGAGCCAATCGATCTGGCCTTTACAGGCCTGACTTGATTTTAATGTATTTCTTTTTTTAAAACATATGCAAGAGATATTAAAAATTAAAAGTGTAAAAAGAATAAAAAGTTTAAAACAATCTGTCTAAAGATGGTGTACACCTGTTTGAAAAAAAAAAAATACCCTTTGCAAACAAATAAAACATTTGTGAAATTAAAGAAGAAATTAAAGCACAGAGTCCTGACACTGAAATTAACTTATTTTTAGGTGGATGTACACATATGCTAGAGCATATTACCGTTAATCACAACAAGGAGAGCCAATGGTTGAAGTGAGCTAACCCATTGCCTCAGGCTTTGTAGAGGGGTGGGCAGAAGAACTTTGTGAGTAACATTCGACAGACCAATACATCTAGAATGCTGACCGAAAACCCGTCTATGCATATATATTTGTATTTATTTTTATTATGATTTTCTGGAAAACAGCATGCTGGCAAGTCAGTGTGAGCTGTAGCAAAGTCAGACTTAATAGTAGCACACTTACCAGATTTCTCACTTCCCCTAATCGCTTTTTTGCCATTTTCCTTATCTCTGCTGAGCAGATGTTGAAGACTGTTCTCTTTCACCCTGCGACCGACACCCTACATCTTATGCTTTGGTTCCATATCACCCCCTCTGGTTATTTAGAGATGCACAAACATCTGCAGTCTATGCACCCGGCGTGTCATTAATCGATTTGTGGAACAAAGTGTAAAGCTGTGGTAACCTCATTGTCAAAAACATAAATTCGTGTGTGCAGAAACTATAGGTCAATTCCCATTTTACCGTTGTAGGGGTAAAGTGTCTCATGGCTTTCGATTCATCAACATGCCAAGGGTAGTGGTAGTGTTACAGTATGCTCTTTGTACACAGATGGCATGACATGGCAGAACCTCATGTCTTATGATTTGTGCTATGTTGTGCGACCTTAAGCTGATGAAATTTTTTTTAATTATCGCCATATTTTAAAAAAAATATATTTATTAGGTTTTACAATATAGATAACAATTGCAATTGACCGTGTCTATCAAAGCAACAAAGCCATTGGTTCTTGAAACATGATCGGCTCACATGTAAAAGAACAAAATCAATAAACGAATCTTGTGTGCAAAACAGCAAGATTTGTAAAGATCTAGTTAGTATGCATTTGTGTATGTCAGCATCATACTGCCGCAATGTCAAAAATTAGGGATAGAACTAGGAACTGGGGAGCAGGAAGGGAAGGTGAAGGAGATGGCAATGGCAGGCCATAGCGGTAGTAAAAGAAGTGTATATGCATGGTGCTGACAGATGTGTGGAACAGAGGGGCTTATTTACAAGCCCCTCTGCGCTGCCGGAGCATCACTTTTAGTGACGGTCTAGCGGCGCACATTACAGGGCCATATTTACAAGGCCACGTATAGCCACCCTACATGGCTTTTCATGGCCTTGTAGATATGGACTAAGGCAACGCAGGGCAAGTCACTGCGTTGCCTCACTCTGCGACAGGGAGGCGTGCCATGGGCGTTACGGTGGGTGTCCGCACGTAACACCCATGACATTTGACACATTCCTTGATTTATGACATTTTGTAAAGCTGGGAATGTGTCAAAAGGCTACCCCTCCCTAGGGGAGGCGTAAGGGTGGTGCGATGAGAAGAAATACCTTTATTTCCCCTCATTTTACCCTTTTCTATGTGTTCTGCATTGTGCAGCAAACATAGAAAGAGGAAAATGCCTCTCATGACTGTTTATGTGCAGGAAGGTGTCCCTTCTTACACAAAAACAATCATCCCTGCAATGCAGACATCCTTGCGCCATGGTGCAAAGATGCATGTGCTGACACATGGCAGCCCATTGTGCACCAGAGCAGGGAAAAAGGGCAGCAATGCACTGTATCTCATAGATACAGTACATTACTGCCCTTATCGTTTGCCGCAGGGCAGTACAGCAAGAAGGCCTGTGGCTCTGACATGTGCCAAAAACGTGCAAATATGCCCCATAGTGCACTAGGTGAAGGAGGATAAAAACAGGGGTTTAAGTGCAAGCATGGGGACCGCCACTGTATGTGCGATAAGTAGTGTCCTTGGGGGAGACGTGCTCAGATCATAGGGGAAGATCATCGGCATTCCCCACCTCCTGCAGAAAGTGCATGAGGTGGGAAGCCCATTAGGGAGAGATAGGCTGCTTGCACAAATGACAAACCTCTTCATAGCAGAGGGCATCTTTGTCAGAAGGGCCCCATTTGTGTTACCACCCTGTGCCATGCTACAAAAGGCAGTGACCATGGGTGATAGCCGTTGAAGTGTGAGTCCACGTTTGCCAAGAAGGAATGCCAGGGCAGTGAAGTGAATGTGCACCTTTTGTTGTTTTCTATGCTTACCAATGCCCAAGGAGCATGTCTCCCATGTATGGGATATCAGGTATTTCTGTGACCTCACGCAGGGTGGTGTGCACTGATTGCGAGTAACTCTGCAGGGCTGGACAGGACCACAGCATATGTGTTGGGTCTGAATCAGGGGCATGGCAATGCGGACAGTCACCTATATTTCAGAGAAATAGCAATTCAAGTGGGCTGGGGTAAGATACGATCTGTGAAGAAGAAAGAACTGAATATTTTAAAAATGGGAATAACGAGAGACCAGTCGAAGAAATACTAATGCTTGTTCCTATTCCCTATCATGCAGCACTCTCCCGAAATCGTCCTCCCACTTTTGCCACAGCGATACAAGAGGGACAATCGCCAATTCACGAATGGCTTTATATATCCAGGTGATAAGGTGATGATAGTTACCCATGGTAAGAATGGTTTGCAGGACTCACTGCATGGTGGGTTCTCCCACTGAGGTATCCCAAAGGGTACTACAGAAATGGCTTAGTTGTCTGTGACAAAGGAACTGCCCCATTGGGAGGCTGTGCTCTGCGGCCAGCCGTTCGAACGTGAAAAGTTGGTCATCAGAGAAGAGGCTCCCCAGCATGGGCAGCGAGTGTTTTGTCCAAGCTCTCATGTCACTGGGGGAGTAAACGCCCGGGAAGCAGGGGAGACCTATTAGACATAAATGCTGGGGCGTACATCGGGGCCCCAAGTATGGGGAGATGTATTAGGACCATGCATGTCCAAGCTACCACTACCTGCAAGGGCCAGGGGGAGGAGGTCAAAACCTTCTGAAGGAGGAAACCTCATATCGGGGACACCAGCATGATACCCTGTTCAGTACATGTCTCACTCATGTGGTGCCCAGCGGTACAGCAGGATAGCCATTGTAGCTGTGCTGCTAAAATGTATTCCTCGAAAGAGGGGGTGCACATTCCCCACAGCTCCACCGGCAGCTGCAACTTCCTAAAGACAAAGCAACGGCATTTGGTGCCCTAGATGAGTGCGCATAAAAGGGTGTCAAGCTCTTTTAAAAAGGATTGCAGCGGAATGACTGGAAGGTTCATGAATAATATAAAAGACGAGGTAAAATGACCATTTTTGCTAATGCTATCTTACCAATCGGGCCAGCGGCAGGGGCTGCCAGAAGTGCACTTGAGATCTGATACCTTTCAAGGCTGTGTGAAGATTCTAATCATACAAATCCAGTGGAGCATGGTATAGATGCATCCCCAAATAGCAGATTGCTTCCTCATGCCAACAAAGGCGGGTATTGCCCCGGTGCACTATTCGTGGTGGCCGGTCGGAGCAGAGCAGCTAGATTGCCGATTTCACCCAAATGACCGGAAGCCCGGCAGTGGCAGCATGCACAACTAGGGTATCCCGGAGTGATGAGAGGTCAGATGTTACATCCTACAGGTATAAAAGTAGGTCATCCAGGTATAAGAATACAGAATGTGTCCTGCCTTCAAGGAGGATACCCCCACTCTTGGCCCTCCCTGCGCATTCAAATGGCAAGAGACTCCCATCACAAGTGAGAAGAGTAGTGGGGAAAGAGACCAGGCAAGGCCCCGGATCGCCTGTGATACATCTTTTGGAGTTATTGCAGCATCTAGGGAAAGTCTGGGAGACGCAGGAATGTGCAGAAGAGTAATATCTGCCAAAAATGAATTGGAATGCTCCTCTTAGGGATCTGGTGGCGCATGGTAAATGGAGGAGTAGTAGATGTAAAAAGCTTGCAGAATCTTGCTTTGTATGTGGACTGTGGCTCCCGAAAGTGTGGCCACTTCTATATTAGGACTAACTGAGGACTCCTGTCTGGTCAGCATGGCCTGGAGTCTGCCCAACGTATCACCCTCTTTGTGGACTTTGGCTGCAAGGGCAGTAAAGTTAAAGTGTTGGAGGAATTCCAAGAGGGATGTGTAGGAAGTTTCCACGTCTGCGAGGATTGCGGTCTGCCGCTTTACCCAGTGTGGCAAGGTGCTTCTTGGAGTCCACTATTTCCCTATCCCTCTTACGTTCTTCTGGATAGAAACACCTCTCATCACCACCTTAAAGGGGTCCCACTCCAGTACCCTGGTAGGGGCTGTGTAATGGATCTCAGTAAAGTACTGCCGAATATGGTTCCCTTGATCGTCATGGAGGACTGGGACCTCCAGACAATCCCCCAGGTGCCTCCACACGGGTGTTGGTGGATGTGGAGGCACCCATTGGAGGTCCATCACATGGGTGTCATGATCAGAGACAATGCATCCCAAATAATCTGAGTTTTGGATAAGGGGTATCAAGGAGGCAGAGCAAAGGAAGCGGTCAAGGCTCATGCAGAGATAATGAGGCACTGAGTGAAAGGAGTAAAGCTGGGCCGTAGGGTACTGAGATTGCCATGCATCTCAGAGTGACCAATAATGCACCTAGTTCCTGAAACTGTCTGCTTGTATATAAGGGGGTTGCACTGTGAAGGAGAGTGGAATCTGCCCAAATCAAGTTCTAGCACACAGTTGTAGTCGCCTCCCAAGACCCAGGATGGGCTGTTTTAGGGGCTAATATGGTGGATATGGTGTCCCAGAAGGATCTCTGATCTGTGTTAGGGTCGTTGATGCTCCCTATAAGCAGTGTTCGGCCATCCAGGTGGCTCTCAAGGAACACATCCTGACCCTCTTTATCTTCAGTATTTTCACTTCCTCAAATGGAACTTCAGACGTGACACAAATCATAGTGCCGTGAGCATATGCATAATAGTGGCATGGATAATGCTCCTCCAATGTTTGATCAAGCATTACAGTTCCTCCCTTGTGGTGTGAGTTTTTTGTAAAAGGACTATTTGCGTCTGACCATGTATTGTTTCTTGGCAGAGTGCATTTCACTGACATTTAAGGTAAGAAAGTGAATATCAGCTATGGGAGCCATTGCACAGAGGGGGAGCAGCGAGCAGTAGGCAGAAAGGGAGCCACCCAGGGCAATCCCCAATCCACCCAACCTACGTCGTGTGGGATATGTAAGGCCTGTTGTATCTGGTCATGCGTGAAAGGGGAAGGGGGGAGTGAAACTGTGGCAAGTAGGGAAAAAACAACATTGAGATTCTAAAACAACCGGCAGTACCCCCAAACAAGACATAGTCAGGAAAAAAATGGTGTTACATGAGGGTGTAGCCAGGTTCCGGGGTGTAGCGTAGTGTCCTAAGTGCCCTGAAGAATGAGGACTGAGTCATGTCGGACCCTGCAGGGACCCCTAGTGGGCCCAGGGCCCGCCATGTTTACATTACCAAGACTGAAGTGCAGCAATGTGAGATCAGCGGGACCGAGCTTGTGCAGTGGGAAAAGTAGTGGGCTGTAAGGGCAGCATAGAGGAGCTGGGCAGGGTGAGCAGGAGATGGTGGCCTCCATAATGGGAGCAGTGTATACAATAATATGGTACTCTCCAATGCAGAGCAAATATGTTAATCAAAAAATTGTGTGGAATCAAGAGGAACAACAAGCACCAAAGATGGAGAAAGGCCATGGGGGAAGAGATTGGAGGGAAAATTCAGATGAGATTGTCTTCTGTTTGAGGTGTCACCATGGGGGGTCTGGGAGCCCTGTAGAGAGTCATCAGAAGGTAGGGTGTCATCATCAGATGTGACAATATGTGGACTTTTATCATCGTCTGTGGCAGCAGCATAGATACCCAGGTTAACTGAAGCCTCCAGGGCCCATCTATGGTCCTTGATAGTCTGTTCCATATTAGATGGATTGAGTTGGGTACGAGCAAGTGGCAGCCCTGTTTGTGACCTACCTTGTTGCTGTGGGTTGGGGGATCCAGTGCAGGCCTGGTGTGGTCCAGCACCTGTTTTCTGGGCTGTTGATCAGCCCAATCCTAGACATCCTTAGGGTCTGTAAAAAAGATGGAGGAGGCGGCAGACATGATCTTGAGGTGGGCAGGGAATAGTAACAAGTATTGCACCCCCATTTGGCAGAGACACTGCTTGACCTCCAAGAAGGAGGACTGTTGGTGCTGGACTGCTAGGGGGTAATCTGGAAACATCATGCTTACTTGACTCTCCACTCGGAGTGGAGAAGGGGGTGAGATCCGATGGAGAGTTAAACGACCTGAACCAGGTTTCCAAGTATTTGACAGGATTATGACCTTCAATCTGTTCCTTTAACTCCAGGATGCGAATATTACTCCTACGTGAGTGACCCTCTACGTCCTTCACCCTGTCCTTGAGGTGTCCGATGCTTTCCTGCAGATCTTGGACTGTGGACCGGTTGTCGGTGGCTAAAGGTTGTAGAGTAGCAAGTGTTTTCTCCCTGTCAGAGAATGTATCCAAGAGCTTAATGTAGTCGCATGGAGGAAGCTTAACTCAGTAGCAAAGTAGCCAAGCCTGGTCTCCATGGAGAACCGGGAGTGTTCTATGGCTGTCAGCATCTTGCCCAGTTTATCCAATGTAGAAAGCTATGGGATATCTCCCAATAACGGTGTGTCTGGTATAATGGAGGATGGATCCGCTGATGCCGGTGGCAGAGCAGGCACGGTAGAACCTAGTCTGACCATGGTCAAAGTCCCTGTGAGGCCAAAGTCTCTGTCACAAGGTAAGGCTTGAGGGGTCAGCAAGATAAGAGCGGGAGGACCAGTGAACATTGTGGCAGTGAAAGGAAGGGGAGAGGTGCTCACATTAATACCACTGTCAGTGCTGAGGAGCCATCCTGCTGCTCGGAAGGCTGAGGCGGACACAGGAGTATCTTAACAATGGGGCCACAGAGTTGCACAAATGTCACCCAGTGGCCCGAAGCAACTCCTGTGGCTGTTGACAAACATGTACCACCCCCAACAAGGTCCCATGTAAGTGCTGATCCGTGGGGAGGGGAGGGCAGGGGACAAATGATTCAAGGACCCCTCAACAGGGCTGATGCAGAGCATGGGTCATGGGATAGGGACTTTACAGAGAGCCGTAATGATGAAAAAAACAAGGGCTTATTATGGCCCCCAGAGTAAATGTGGCCATGGTCCCTGGGGGATGTGCAATGGGTTGACTCGAGGGCAGGAAGCAGGCCCCAAAGGCAATACTAGCTCACACTGCTCTGCAATTACCCTGTGCATACCTCAATCTTGGCAACGAAGAGGGGGGGATGGAAAGTGGGGGGTGAAGAAGTCGCCAAGTACCCTGCTTGCTCAGAGAATGGTCCCCCAGGCTTGGTCTGTATGAGGAGAATAAAAGCCGTAGTCCCTGGGCTCTCCTGCTCCAGAGAGTGCCCGCCAGAGAGCAGCTGGGTACAATGACACCCACCTGGGGAATGAAAGGGGGTCAGCCAATGTGCAGAGGCTTGTGGAGAGGTCCAGGATCCAGACCACTGCAGGGATGACGAGATTCCCAGACTTGAGGCAGTCAGCGGGGTGTGATGGTTGTGGTGGGCTTCAGTGCTCAGGTCCTCTCTATGTTGGGGCATTAGGTGGAATTTCTGCCGTGCGCCACCGGCGGCCACAGCGCCTGGTCTCTCACCTGGATTATAATTGATTTGCGGGCCGACGGACGGAGAATTAGAAAGTTGCATCCGCCATCTTGGCCACGCTCTCATCAACCATATATTAATTAGGATGTTGACATGAAATGGCATGAGAAGCTAGGTCACATCCACAATCCTGCATAGGACAGTTACATCCATCATATGGCCAATTACAATATCCAATGCACTGCTGAGGAAGCAAGGTCTCAGGCATGGTCTCAGATCCATCTGTATAGTCACAAACTCCCAGGTATCACACTTTACACCAATGTCTGGCCTCTTTTTTCCAGGCAAAGCCTTTAGGATCAGGTATAACCTCATATGCTCAAGTGAATTCTCACAGGCCACTGTATTCCTTCTTTTCTGTGTTATATCCAAATGTATACATATAGCCTCATGTGCCCAGGAAAAGCATCATATTTCCAATGCAGCCTTGAATGCCCAAAAATAGTCTCAAATGTAAAGTTATAATCTGACACGACAAGTATATCTTTATAGGTTGTTACATACATAAGGCGACAAGGCTTATAGGGCCAGATGTAGCAAAGTGTTTGCACCTCGCAAACAGCGAAAAACGCAGTTTGCGAGGCGCAAAAGCCTCTTTGCTATGCAGAAATGCATTTTGCGAGTCGGATCCGACTCGCAAAATGCATTTCCAACTCGCAAATAGGAAGGGGTGTTCCCTTCCTATTTGCGACTCGCAATGCTATTCAAATGAAATTGCAGTTACCATCCAGTTGAAGTGGATGGTAACCCAGTCGCAAACGGGAAGGGGTCCCCATGGGACCCCTTCCCCTTAATGAATGGAAACAAAAATAATTTTTCAGAGCAGGCAGCTCTGAAAAATACTGAAACAAAAGGTTTCGTTTTTTTTTCTAAGTGCAGCTCGTTTTCCTTTAAGGAAAACGGGCTGCAGATAGAAAAAAAAAACTGCTTCATTAAAAATCAGTCACGGACATGGTGGTCTGCTGACTCCAGCAGGCCACCATCCCCGTGACTGCCCATACTCGCAATGGGGTCGCAAAATGCGACCCACCTCATTAATATTAATGAGGTGGGTCTTTGCGACCCCATTGCGAGTTGCAGAAGGTGTCTGAGACACCTTTCTGAATACCAAATTGCGAGTTGCAATTTGCGAGTCGCACGGACTCGCAAATTGCAAGTCGCAATTTGTTTTTTTCCTACATCTGGCCCATAATGTCCAAGTTGGTCACTCAAGAACAGGGATCACCCATGCCACATTTTATGAGCAGTATCAGACAAGGCTCTAAATCTACACAGATGATACCCAAATCCCCAAATCATTTATAAACTGTGAAGGCTTCAACCCATACTGCTGGATTGTGCATGAACCTTAAGATGTGCAACCACATTGGACTTCCCTTCAAATTACCACACTGACACTTCATGAATGTGAGGATGAAGCTCAAGGTGCTCCATTCTGTTAGCAAGGCATACTAGGGCAATGTTACAAAATGTGTACAAAAAATGAATGCCTTATTATGGTGCATGTTGGAAAATTGGGAACAAATATCTCATGGCCAAATATACGCTACCATAATATTGTGAAGGAGGTAAGTATAGGTGTGTATAGATTTATTATTCTTATCTTGATATCTACAAACCTTGAAGGTGCACACTATCTATCTATCTATCTATCTATCTATCTATCTATCTATCTATCTATCTATCTATCTATCTATCTATCTATCTATCTATCTATCTATCTATCTATCTATCTATCTATCTATCTATCTCTCTATCTATCTAAATGTATGTCTATATATAGATCTATATATCTATATATAGATATATAGATGTATGCAAAAAAGAATAGAGAACTCTGGGTAGTTCCCAAGTTTGGGTGGAGAGCAGCTCCAGTAAGGAACACTCTGCAACACCAGTGACACTCTATATTTTCTCACCTCAAATGTGTCTGTTTATATAGATGTATATATATATATATATATTATATATATATATATATATATATATATATATATATATATATATATATATATATATATATATATATACATAACCTAGTAGTTATAGTTAGGGCCATGTTTCCAAAGAAAGTGTTTTTTGATTTGTCTATATCTTTGGCGTGGTTTGATGAATCTTCATGAAATTTTTCCAAAAAAGTACTCCAAAGAAACTTGTTGTACATAGGAAGTTTTGGGGTGATTCTTCAAGCGGGGGCAGAGAAAAAGGGTAGGGTCGAAAAAGGAGGGTTTACCATTATAACTCCCATAGGGATTTTTCACAGCTGGATGGAATTACACTAAATTTGGCCAAAAGGGAGCATTTGGGCCAGAAAGAAGTCTATTTGTTGTTTGGTGTAAAACAGTTCAAAAGGTTTTGAGATATTAAAACAAAAAGAAATATACATATCCAGATGTGTGAAGGCTTCATGAATACTCCTGATCTCGTGCTGAAATCTGATTGGCTTCCAACACATAAACAAGTAAGTGTTGGCAGTCATTTTGGCTTCAGTCAAGTCCCTCAAAAAAAGATAAAAAATAAGAAAAGGAGCAATGGTAGGGACACCCTGACCCCTTAGCTTTAACAGCTCCTGCCAAGTCAGAGCAAACACAGCTCTGCTCCCAGGAAGCGAGAGCTGTCAAACAGCTGGGAGATTAGTTTTCATCTGTTTCCCTGCCCTCAGAGATGTGGGCAGGGCACCAGGCAAAAGGATTCCTCTAACAAACAGAAATCTGCAGGGTTAGCAGTTCCCTGTCTGTGACAGCAATGCCAGCACCCACAGGAGGCAGGGAGCCGACTGGGACCACAGGGGCATTCAGGCACGGTCCTCAATGGTGACTGGGTTTCCTGGGGGCACCCAGGTGACATGGCTGGGCACCGGGGATGGGGTCGATGGGCACGAGATCGGCTCGGGAGGGGGGCTGGGTGGCCCTCCTCCCTCAATAACATAAAATATGTTCAGGGCTGGCTTTAGTGCTGGTGGCGACAGGTGCGACAATGTTTGTAGGTGTCGCCCAATTACCAACTCTGCTGCGAATTCCCTCACTACCACCCTTTAACAGTGCCCCTCAAATCTCTATACCCACTGTCTCTCAGATGCATTTAAATTTTTTATGGTGCCACTCTTACCACTGTAGGAAGTCAGAGCACTTTACATCACAAACACATTACAAAGAGACAATCATAGGTGTATTAATCAGCGTGGAGGAAATGTTACATAGGACAGAGGCCTTGGGTCATTTAACATGTCATGAGTGATGTCATCTGTGAGGAAATAAGCAGTGCATGAGGGGGTGCAAGCTATAGTTAGCTTAGTAAACTATAACCTGGCAAATTTCAGTGTTTTTTTTTTTTACATGTTCGTTTTTATCTCATTTCAAGGTATTTAGTGAATATGAATATCACCAATGGGTAGGTATAGTTAGGTCAGAGTTTCCATAGGAAGTGTTTTTTGTGTGTTGCTATTAACTTTAGCACCATTTGACAAACCTCCATGAAACTTTGCTAAAAGTGATCTTGTTGCTTAGTTTGTACGTGGAACATTTTGAGGTGTTTCATCAAGCGGGGGCCGAAAAAAAAGGAGAGTTTCAAAACATAAAATTTTGCATGCATTTTGTATAGTCTCCTTTTGGCAGCGCTACTGCAAAAACTGCTAAAAGAAATTATACCAAATTTTCCAGGAAGCTGGATCTTAGTCCACAGATTGTGCTTTTTGTAATATGGTGTAAATCTGTTCAGTAGTTTTTGAGAAATTAATGTTCAAATATATTGGGTTTGAGGGACTTGAGAGAGTCCCTTAAAACCACTTTTAAAAAACCACTTAAAAAAAATACTGCATGCTGATTGGCCCATAGATCTATTTTCCCCCTAGGCCATGCCGCTCCTGTGGGAGCCAGACTTTTGCGGGAGCAAGTGCTCTGACTGGCTGTCAGCAACATGACAAAAAACGCTGCTGGCATCCATTATAGGTCTCGGGGACTTAGTCCCCTGTCCTGGCCAATTTTCTTTTAAAAATCATACATTTTTGCCATGATTCTGCAGGACTCCTGTGGGAACTTTAAAGTAGTCCATCCTCTGAAGCAAAAGAAGCACATGTACATAGGTTAGTACCTGGTGTATACAGCCTTTTATGTTATGTAAAAAGTGTCACACTGAGACGATTCTTTCTAATAACTGAAAGCTGCTTACTGTACTTAGTATCAACTATGTAGAATCTTTCTCTGTTAGAAACCTTGAAGAACCAAAAAACCTGTGTGGAAAATACTGGACACAAGTCATGAACTGTCATCTGCACACAGAGTTACTCTTCAATACGAAGATTTATAATGTGTTCAATATCTCTACACACCTATGATGCATTAGGATCATATGCATGTTGTAAACGGACCTATCAGTTTGGCATATACTGTACAAGATTAGGTAGAAAAGTAATATGCTATTACCCCCAACTATGTAAACTATAAAACAAACTAACACACTCATTGAATTATGTCATCAGTGATGTCATCAGTGACACCATGAATGATGTCATTTGAGATGTCATCAGTAATGTCATAGAACATGTCATGAGTGATGTAATATGTGAGGTCATAAGCAGTGTACAGTGGGGGTGGGCGAAAGTGATAGTTAGCTCTGGTGAATGTCTGGATTTTTGAGTTAGAAAATAATGTTGTCATTGACATATTCATCCAACTTTAACGTTAATTTAACCATTGTTTTCTTTTCAGTGAAAGATAGATAGATAGATAGATAGATAGATAGATAGATAGATAGATAGATAGATAGATAGATAGATAGATAGTTGCCACTGTGTAGGTATGGTTCAGCCACACTTTCCATTGAAAAGGCATTTTTTGATTTGACTCCATGGACATAACTACACCACAGCTTGCAATCCCTTACATTAAAGGAGGGTGTGTGTGAACAAAATTGGTGTTTTCCCATTTTAGTTTCCATAAAACATTTTCTTGTGCTTTCACCCAAAACCACTTGACAGATTTACACCACCTTTGCATAAACGCAGAACTATACTCAGAAAGTGTTCATATCGTGGGCTTTAAAGGGTTAAAGTTAAAATGTCTGTATATCTATGCTATTTAAAATCGTGATTCAAAAAATCATGTCAATCACATTTGAATTTCTTCTCAAATGTGATTGACTGATGGAGGGGCTTCATTTTTAGCAGGTATCTTGAAATTCATGATTTTTAAATAAATCAAAATGTTTGCTCTGTGAAAAAAAATCCACAGGTATATAGAGTGTCTGACCCTGGAGGAGTGCTAGGAGGCAAACAGTGAGTAAGAAAAATGGCCCAAAATTTTAAAGAAATGCTGATTTGCTGCGATAAAATCGAGATTGTACTGAAACTTGTGATCTCACGACTACCCCTTTTGTGAGCAGCAAAAATTGCACTATTTTGTGATTTTTATTAGCTGTGTGAAGGAAAAAAAGGAAAAAAAAATTATTTGCAGCCAAAAGACAAGTGTAGCAGAGGTTGACTGTCTCTGTTGGCAAAAAAGGGGCATTTTGGCACCCGTTTCTCTGGATTGATTTGCAGGAGCTGTCCATATGCTAGACTATGCAGCCATCCACAACACGCATGGCCTAGTTCAGTGCACAGCGAGGAATCTGTGCAAGTTATCAAACCAGTCTTAATTTGGGGCGAGGGAGTGAGATTGGACTATGATCCCTAGCTTTTCACTATCTGTGTGGAAGTTGCAGATTCCCTCAATAACTGGGGTAATTCAATAGATTCTTCTTATGGCTGCATCTCTTCGCAAAGTAATCCCCAATTCAAATTTATTCCAGCTGAGGCAATGATACTACGTACAAATTAGAAAGACCTTCAGGTATTCAATGAGATTACAACAGATTGCTTGCTTTTTTTCAGTCTGTATTTGAGTATTTCTTGTGCTAAAATTTCACTCATCACTGATAAGCACACTGGGACCTGGACTACTGGTGTATCATCATCTGATGATGTTAGATGATCCTCTCTGATATCAACTAAGGTGATATCCATGACTCTAATGAGACTGAATCCTGATTGCTGTCACATAAAAGCTTAGGTAATTCGGGTATGTTTATGTGTTGTGCTCTATCAGAATTTAGTGAGGTACGAGAGATACCATATTGACCATTAATTGGAGAGCACATTCAGTGCAGCTATTGGCTTCTGTAAAACTGGGGTTTGTGATGCTGTAATGTAAATACTATAACCATGAAACAGAAAGGATGTGCCATTTTCCATACTCGTGTGTGGTAGGAACTCACACTCTTCTTGGAAGTGTTCAGTGACTTTGCAGTGCCTCTGAGCAGTGTGGTGATGTGATTCTTGATGGGAAGTGCTGGGCATGGGTCTGCTAGGGATTCTAAGGTTACAATGCTCCTGATTACACTTTCTTTCTTGAAGTGATTGACACTGGCTCATTGGGCCTTATTTAGGGTTAGGCGCAGTGGAAGGAATGTCAGAAACTGGTGTTTTTCCTGCCCCGCTAAACGAGTGGTTTCCCACTCTGTCCAGGAATCCCATAGATTACATTTGGTCGAGACACCACTGACAGTAACCTCTAACCTAGTGGTACATTTGCCACAGGACAGCTAAGTCAAGATGATGGTCATCCCATTCTATTAAGGGGTGATGACTGTCACACATTCTATCTGCCTTTTTGAAAAAGGCAGGGAAAATGTTAAATGTTAAATGGCCTGCACATCCATGGAAATAGCTCCCATGGTAAAAAACACTCCGGCTTTGGGATTTTGTTTTTTTTGTACAGAAACAACTTGCAGAGCAGGAGTTTTAAAGATGGTGCTTCCTCAATTAACTTTACTGTTATGAAGCAAGTCACCATGACGGTGGCCCTGTTCGCAGCAGATAGTTCGTCCCAGGCAAGAGGGGATCTCTAAATATAGCTGGTCGTCCACCATCAGGGTGCCAGAGGCACCCTTCTAGGGGTACAGCAGTCACCTGTCAAGGCGTATACAAGGTCAATAGTTCTAGTTTGAGCAAGAACAACATTGATGTTTTGGTGGCTTACTGGTGTAAATAATGTTGTTTCTATAGTCACATTTATATCAGTCTGAACTATTGTAATCTGGTTGTTGAAGTATGTTCCGAGAAGAGTAGGAGGCCCCAAGGTTCTTGAGGGTATCTGATTCTCTTTTGTATTGGGGCTTTGTCATCAGTGACCCAGGATTAGTTTATTGCGGTTGACCAATTTGCAGCTAACAACAGCTGAATGATGAAGTGCTCCAAGTTAGTCTGAGTTTTATTTTATTTCTCTGAAATCTCTCCTTCGGTTGACTAACGTCATGCAACTGCCTGTTTTGAAAAGTCTTAAAACTGACTTTGTCCAGCTATTTTTTAATCATAATCTTGTTCTCTTCATTTTCCATGTCTCCACATCTTTCATGATCCTAGTGCCAGGGTCATTTTGTTAGGTAACCACACACTCTATAGATTTTTGTAACAATGAAACAAATTATTAATTTTGACAAACTGTAGTATAGTACAGAAAGATATGTATCTACTCAGCTACTCAAACAAGTGTTTCAGAAATCACGTCCAACCTGATGAACAACTACATATACCAGTCAAAAAATATGTGGTTAATGCTCTAGGGTTCGCACATCCGATTTATAGCATGTATACAGAATTAGAAAGACAAATGCGCAGACAAGTTCCAAGGGTGCCAACCTGGCCTGCCACCCAACCACCATGGGTGTAAACACAAGGGCTGATTGAAAATCAATCCGACCTCAACAAAATCAATGTAAGACCAGGGCAAACCTCAATCAACGATCACACAGTGTCTCTTTGATTTTATACTTATGTTGACATTTGGAGTGACTGTTTGGACTACATTGGTGTGCCCTGGTCTTACTTTGATTTTGGAAAGAATGAAAGGGATGATTGCTATAAAACATTTCCTTGATACCCGTGCTGCCACCCTCTATAATCACCCCAACATACTCATAGATTTTATTCTAACGGTTCTAGACAACAACATCTTTTTCCATAATGGCACTTGGTTCTGCCAGATACAAGGAGTAGCCATGGGGGCAAAATTCTCACCATCCTTTGCGAATCTTTACATGGGCTACTTTGAAAAAACACATATCTGGAAAAACTACCCTCCAGATTTGACACAACACATCCTGTACTGAAGCAGATACATTGACGATATTCTTCTTTTTTGATCAGGTGATGCTGCTCTCCTTGACCAATTTTTTCAACACCTGAACACCAACACTTTTAATATTAATTTCACACATGAGTACAGCACAACGTCAGTCGATATTTTGGACTTAACCCTATATATATCAAACATAACAAGATTTGTTCCAGGCTGTATAGAAAACCCACAGCCTGCAATGCTTTATTGCATGCTACCAGCTCTCATCCAGTCTCACAAATCAGGACCATTCCGTTCAGTGAAAGCACTAGGATTAGACGTAACTGCAGCGAGGATGATGTTTTCTTAGAAGAACTCAATCTAATGCAACAACTTACTGTTGATCTTCTTTACTCCAATTAACGGCCCTCCTCATCTCAGTCCTAACTGTATGACATGCCTGAACAGATATATTATCAAGCTCAATGGCCCCTTCTATGTACACCATGTACAGCATGTATTTCCTTTATATCTATTGGTGCTATATGGCATTAAAGGTCCCTCACCCCAGTCATCCTCCTGTATATACCAGGTTTATACATTGGAGGTGTACGAACAGGAGGAAAGGAGGGATGTGGACTGGAACGGGGAGGACCCCTAATTGGGGTAATTAAAATTACTGGCAAGTATTTGATTAATTACCCCCTTGTAGTGTCCTCCTTGTCAAAGTCCTGATGATTTCCCAAGTTAACAAAATTGCACAGTAAAAGATGCTGCACATTATTTTATTCACTCACACATTACCTCATTGCTGAAGAAATTACATTAGAACCAATAATTGGTTGCAGTGAAATCATTCTGAATTGTTTTATCAGAATTCATTTACTAAATTTCTTTAGATCTAGCACTGGACGATATCTTTCGTCCAAATTCCGAACCTAAAAGAGTATGGAATAAAACGAGCTCCCCTTTTGACCCTCTGAGAGAGGTATTATTGCTCTTTTCTCGAGTGGGGTTTGACTAGGGTAGTGATTGACTTATTGAAATCTCTTTTGGTAATGGAGCAAGTTTGAAGTAGCTTGCTGGAGGAAGGGTCTTAAATACTATACGCTTATACTATACTACTTGAACCATGTTCTACTATAAAAAGAATCCATGAGTCTGTTATTGCTTGACTCCATTGTTGGTAGAAATATTTCAGCCTCCCTCCTACCATCATGTAGTAATCTTTGATACTAGTCCTAATTTTGTGAGGTAGAAGGTTGGGTTTTATTGGAGATCACACCACCCCCTCCGACATTGGGCCCATCCCCTAAAAGGGGTATTATTGAAAACAGTACGTTTCGGAATTAAGGACCTTTTGCTAATAAAAAATGTAAATGATTTTTGTTTTTTCTTTTCTTCTGCTGCTTTGTGGATATTCACATCCAGGTCAGGACCAAATAGGTTTTGCCACAGAAAAGGTTATTTATATATCAGGGACCTTTGGCTTGTGTCTAATTGTCACCCACCATTTCATCTGTAATGTTTGGTGCCCAGTCACAGACACTCCTGCTGCTGGTGTGGCTGCCCAAAAACTGTCAAATGTGATATAAATAAATATTGAGCTAGCAACTCCATATTTGCTAGTAATGACGTTGGAGTATCATTCATCTGGAGACAGTAATATAGTGCCTGAAAAGCATTAAAGAGGACTTGTGAAGTGTAAGTTGCTTAAGCATTGGCTCTCATGGCATAATTTGAGGCTGTGTAAAGATCTTTTCAGTGGTGCCTCTACTTTTATGTCTATCATATCAGGTAACATTGGCTCCTCCAATGCTAAGGATGAATAGAAAGTCATTGATGACAGAATTGTGTTCCCTTTAGGAGTTTGTAGGAACCTTTCTTCAAAGTCCTCAAAAAATACTTTTTATTTAAAAATCTTGATATTTCTGCTTTATACATCACCTTCCACTGATTTAGAATTAATGTCTTAATAACATCATGAATAGGTAGCTTATCAACATTTGTAGTGCTATATTTTGAATCCAAAAACTTCCCTTATGATTTGAGAGGTCCCACCTTATGTTTTGAGAGGTCCCACAATTGAATACATTTGCTCCTTGGGTCAGAATCTTAATTTCCTTCATCTGCCTTTAACCTTGTTGTTTGGGGTTCTGTAGACGTAATATCTACTGCCTCTTTAAATAGGGCCTAGATATTTGGAGGACCTACTCCTCTTCCTCTTGTGATAGTGCCTGCAGGTTATGTTGATTGGAGGTTGCCTTTGCCTCCATTCTGCCAAAGGAGAATGCAATACTTCATTTCCTGTTTTCATTGATTGCTTGGCAACCAAGACTTATCTTACAAGATATGATTGCCTATCAAATCCTTTCTGCCTTCCTTATCTGTCACACGCTCACGGCACACCGGTGAGGGCACCAGAGTACCTCCTAATGGCCTGGCCCCTAATATGATGGTAACCTCCTCACTACAGCTCAGCAAGTGGGTGCATATCTCACTCGAAGCAGTGAAGAGCCACTTGATGGGTGATGTGGTAAGTCTTAAATACATGTACAAAACAGATAGAAAATACAGTTAACAAAAGGCTTCATCATGAAAATTCTAGTGTGGTTTTAATGCCTATTGATGCAGCTCCCTCGATCAATGGAACCGAAAACAGGAGGAGAAGTGGGTGGAGGAACCTTTTGTTATAGACATTGTTTATTGTTTTGGTCAAAATATCAGCAACAAAAACATAAACAAGAGCCATCTACAACCATGTGACATAGAGGTACGGTTAGCACAGTTTGTGTCATAGATTAACACAAGAGTATTACACCCAAACTGAATTCCTCTGCCACTGTGGAACAGGTTGTCAATCATCTGTATCAGAGGGGTTTAAATCTTCGGTTGAAGAGAGCACCTGAGAGCAACCTGGGTCTGTACATTTGTACAGGGGATCCACCCAGAATTCCAAGTACTCCTCCGCCTTTTCATCATGTCTACATTCTTTTCAATCGCAGCTCCTCAGCTACTGCCTATTAAGCCACATCTATAGCCCTTCCCTCCAAACTAGGGCCCGTTGTTACCGTTCCAGGTAATTCTAACCTGTCACTTTGCGAGAAGCAACATCAAGTGTAAAAACGTAAACTCCATTTTCTGACCTTTCTGCCGTCAGATATCACCCAACAGGCAAACAGCCGGGTCCGTCGTAACTGGCGTTCTCACTATGGCAGCCACTCACGCCACAACAGTCATCCTGGAGGAAACTTTTATGTCTGATATCGGCAATAGCTGTAAATGAGATGCACACTCTGTCTAGAAGGGGCCATTTCACATGGTAATATATCTGTCAGGAGGCAGGGGCACCTCATGTAGTTATGACTGGAATGAGCAGGAGGACACTATGAGGGGGTAAAGAATGTTACCAGTAAGTAATTGTGACATCATCAGCTTTCCTAGCTGTGATCGAAGACTGTGTGGTCTGAAGCAGACTGAAAGGAAAAGCCTTCCAAGAAGGCATCTTTTAATGTAACCTTGCTTGTTCAGGCATTAAATAAAAAGTGTCTTGGTCAGGAGAAAGCAGAGTTACCTTTTTGGACTTTTGCTTCGCCTAGGAGCCCAAATACTACTCCCCTCAAGGAATCATTGATATCTGTGAATGTGGAGAAACCTAAGCTATTGCCTCAAATCAGATGGTAGGTTTCACGCATCAGGCCGATTGGAAAGAACCAACATTGTATGGAGGAGATGTCAATTGCATGATGTCATAATCATCATAACAATATAAAATCAATACAATCTACAATCTCATAGTACTTCAATAACTACACCAGTTTTAGTAAAAGGTTAACAATTGTATTTCCCTATATTACAATGCTAAAGTCACGAAAATAACTCTTAAGCACAAATGATATATATAGAGAGTCAACAAAGACTTATTAGAATGCCTCATGTATCTGAGTTTAACCAAAGCAAATAAGCAAATCTATTCAATGATTATAACACAAAAACATAGCATCAAGATTTGTGCTAATGAATCAAATACATCAGAACAACTGATAAACATCAATAACAATTTAAGAGCATGTGAAGAAAAACATTTCCCTCACTAACCACTAATTAGCATCAACATGTTGGGCTTCATGTAAAAGTTTTAGTAACACAAATTTAGAAAAATATGTAACTCCGGTTATGTAAACAATCATTAGCAGCAGTTGATTCAGTGAGTTGCAGCTGGTACCTGGAAAACAAAAACACATAACAAGTACAATACGAAATTTCCTAGCTATCGTGAAGGAAAGTTTCAATTCTATTAAGGACACAGAGGCGAGGATTATGCAGATCTTTCTTCACTTTTAATTAAACAGCAAGTTCAAAGTAAAACAAAACATGAACAAAAAAACTACAAGTTCCATGAGCCCGCCGCCATGGTAACGAGTATCCAATGAGGTGCGCTCCTTCACGTTGGTATAAGTATCCCGAAATGCGTCACACTTCCTCGACTTCACTGCGGAAGGAATCCTGGTAGAGTCAATTGGTCGTAGTCTCGGAACCTACCAAAAAAGGTATAATTAGATGCAAATCCGATAAAACATAGATACATACTGACTGCAATAAAGTCATGAACCTTAAAATACCACTAAATAGAATGTGATCACCTCTGAATCAAGTACAACATGATGTATTTAGAACATGATCAAAAGGACAACAAATAAATGCACAAACTCAAGTATACTACCTTGTTACGGAGGTAGATGCAATCGGGAGGGGACATACCAGCGTAGAGTATGTGGGTGGGATAATCCTCGCCTCCGTGTCCTTAATAGAATTGAAACTTTCCTTCACGATAGCTAGGAAATTTCGTATTCTATCACAGGACCGGAGGCGAGGATTATGCAAGTTTAAAGCTTACTCACCACAAGTGCGGCTGCTTCATGAATTGGTTTAAAGTAAAACTTTTTAAAAGTAGACTCTGAAGACCAATCAGCAGCATGCATGATGTCCTCCAATCTGCCCCCCACCTGTATGGCTTTGGAAGCCATAGCTCCCCGAGTAGAATGGGCGCCAAAAACTTGAACATCTATTCCTGCCTCAGAGAGAATCCATCGAATCCATCTGGCAATGGAAGGGGAAGAAACCGCCTTAAACGGTTTCCTTATGGAAATTAATAACTGCTCGACTCCTGGAGGTCTGCAAGAACTGGTCACTTCCTCATAGACTTTGAGACATCGAACCACACATAGCTTCGGGGAGTCAGGAAAAGCGGGATAGGATACTGACCTGGTATTAGACTTTGTCCTCCTTGCAATAGTAAACGTGACTCCCTCAGGAGTAAAGATACGAGCGGAAATATCCAATGCTCTGACATCGGACACTCGCTTACAGGAAATGAGGCAGAGAAGCACGGCCAATTTGGCTGACAATTCCTTTAGTGACAAATATTGGTTGTCCCGCCAAGAGGACAAGAGAGTAAGAACTAAGTTCACGTCCCAGAGTTCCGAATATCTGGGCTGCGGAGGTCTGGAGAGTCTAATACCCTTAAGAAGTTTACAAATCCAGGGATGCTCCCCGACCGGGAGATTGTTAAGGGGCGGGTGGCCCGCCGAGATGGCCGAACGAAAAGAATTGATAGTGCGATACGCTAAGCCAGAGTCCCCTAATTCTGCAAGGAAATTGATGATGTCGGTAACACTGGCCCCCATGGGATCGCAGTGTTTGCCCACACACCAGCGAGACCATCTGTTCCATGCAGATCTATATCGTTTGCATGTACCCGGGGCCCAGGCCTGTGCGATGAAGTCATTAGCCTCCTGCGAAAGTCGGTTGTCTTGCCAACGATGCCGGAAATTTTCCAAGCTATGAGGGAAAGATGACCTTGAAGGACCAGAGGGTGATAGGAACCCAACGGATCCAGGAGTATTGAGGGAAAATGCGGGAGGCGAAGAGGACACTCGCACGAGAGTTCCAACAGGGTCGGGAACCACGGCTGTGACCTCCACCAGGGGGTTATCAGAACCACCGTCGCCTCTTGGCGGCGAACCTGAGCCGCAACCCGCGGGATGAGGAGAATTGGGGGAAAAGCATAACCCTGAAGGGTATCCCAATGCTGGAGAAACGCATCTACTGCCGCCGCTCCCGGATCCGGTCGCCAGCTGAAGTATAGGGGAAGTTGAGCGTTCCAACGAGACGCAAAGAGATCCACTGAACAGGGACCCCAGCGATCCATGATCGGCTGAAAGACCGAGCGATGTAGTCGCCAATCGCTGGGATCCTGGAGAAACCGAGAATTCCAGTCTGCCCCCACATTCTGGACTCCCGGAAGATACTCTGCTGTGACTGAGATTTGGTGTTGAAGGCAAAAATGCCAAAGATTCATCGCCAGTTCCGCTAGGGCTCTTGATCTTGTTCCCCCTAAGCGATTTATGTAATGTACCGCCGATACGTTGTCCATCCGTAGTAGAACAACACATGAGATTTTGTCTCTCGTGAGAGATTTGATCGCAAAAGATCCCGCCAGGAGTTCCAGGCAGTTGATATGCATGGTTAGTTCCTGCGGGGTCCAGCGTCCCCCGAACGATATGTCTCCGCAACGAGCCACCCATCCCTGGCGACTGGCGTCTGATTCGATCACCAGATCCGGGGCTGCTCCAAAAATGGCTCTGCCATTCCATGCCTCCATGTGGTCCAGCCACCAAAACAACTCCGTCCTTGCCTCTGGAGACAGGGAGATCAATTCGGAGTACGTGACCCCTCGGCGAAGGTGAAACGCTTTCAAGCGTTGCAGGGCTCTGTAGTGTAGGGGACCCGGAAAAATGGCCTGAATCGAGGAGGAAAGCAGGCCGATCACCCTGGCTAATTGACGTAACGAAATGCGGTCTCGTCGAAGGACTTTCCTCAGTTCCTTCTTTATCTTGGAGATCTTCGGCGTCGGGAGACTGAGAGACGCCGATCGGGAATCCACTAGAAACCCTAGAAAGACTAACGATTGAGTCGGAGTAAGTTGCGACTTCTGTTGGTTGATCACGAAACCAAGGTCCTGGAAAAGCGCAATAGTTGTGTTCAGATTGAACATCAACTGAGACTTGGACTGGTCCATCAAAAGGAGGTCGTCCAGATAAATTATGAGGCGAATGCCTAGCAATCTCAGTTTTCCCACTATTGGTTTGAGAAGTTTTGTGAAGCACCAAGGTGCCGATGACAGGCCGAAGGGGAGTGTGGTGAATTCGAACAACTGGCCGTTCCATATGAATTGCAGGAATCTGCGATGGGGCGGAAAAATGGGGACTGTGAGGTATGCGTCTTTGAGATCCAGACGAACCATCCAGTCTCCTTGTAAGAGGAGGTCGCGGAGCATGTGAATACCCTCCATCTTGAAATGTCTGTAAACCACCCATTCGTTGAATGCCCGAAGGTTGATAACGGGGCGAAACCCCTTGTCCTTCTTCTCCTCCAAAAAGATGTTGCTCACGAAACCTGTGGGGTGAAAGGAAGTGAAGGAAATGGCTCCCTTGTGGAGAAGGGCCTGAACCTCTAATTCTATGAGGTCTGAGTCTTCTGCCGAAAATACGATGGGCGGAGGCAGTCTCTCCTGAAGTGGGGTACCCCAGAACTCTATCTGAAAACCTGAGACAGTTTGGAGAACCCATGCGTCGGAGGTAATGCGCCTCCAATTGTCCTTGAAAAACCTCAATCTCCCTCCAAAATTTTTTGGGGAAAAAGGGATAAGCCTCACCAGAGGGACCTCCAGGGGCGTTAGATGCTCCTCGCGTGTTTCTGGACCCTCTGCCTCTTCCCCTGCCTCTGTTGGGGAAGAAAGTTCCTTGTCTGCCGTCCCTCCAACCGTTGTTCCTGAAGGAATTGGGGCCTCGCTGGAAAGGACGGCCGGAAGAGCGACCCCTGCCTCGCCCGGCCCCGCCAAAAACCTTGTTGGGGAAGATCTTTTTAATGGAAGATTGCGCTTTATCCAAAGCCGAAAACGTAGCCACAAACTTCCCCAATTCTTTGACAAAAGGGTCGCCAAATAAATTGCCTTGGGCAACAGCCCCTGCCTCTGAGTTAGATAGTTCCCCCAATTTGGGGTCGATTTTGATTAATAAAGACCTGCGTCTTTCTGCAGAGATGGCACAGTTCGCGTTGCCCAGGAGACAAACAGCTCTCTGAGCCCATCCTGCGACGATGTCCGTCTGAAGGGGAGTGTTTGCTTGCCTGGCACGCTCCGCCAATTGAACAATCTGTGTGAGGGGACCAAGGACATCAAGAAGTTTATCTTGACATGCTCGCCAGGAGCGGTCAATCCCTTTTTTGGGATCCCTGGTATACTTTGCAAAAAACGTACACATTTTAGGGTCAATATCAGGTGTACAAGCGACCTTATCCGATAAAGACGGGCGTGGGCACTCCGCCCGTAGCCGGGCCCGCACCTCCTTGTCCAGAGGTTGCCTAATTTTGCTGGCGACATACTCAGCCACCTTGTGGTCTGGGCGCCACTCCGAGGAACGTGGATGGTAGATACCCTCCGGTTCAAACATATCGGAGTCAGAATCAGCGCGATCCGAAGGATCTGGTAAGGTAGCCCCAGGGCGCCAAGGGCGACCTGAGTCATCATCCAAAGATGATGAGTCCTCATCTGAACCTCCCATGAAGCCTTTGGGGGATTCCAAATCAGGGTTCCATAGGTGGTGAAGCTTGTCACCCATCACCCCGGGCAAACAGCCCTCCCGGGAGGGTAAGCGCGTATGCGCGCGCGCACTCTTGGGATGGGAAAAAAACTCGCCCTCCTCCAGGTGCCCCGCGTCGCGCTTGCGCAGTTTCCTGGGAGCCGAAAGGGTAGAGGAATCACCCTCCGCTCCCGTCACACCAAACATGCCCGTACCTCTGGACACCTGTTCAGTAAGTTTAGCTACACTATCCCTAAGAGGGGCCAAAGCGTGGGAAATAGCCTGTGAAAACAAAGTGTCCACCCCGGGGGGGAGGGTACGGCGAGAGGAACCCTCACCTGGGGACATGTTGGGAAAAGGCTCATGTTCTTGAGGGGAGTGCATAATGAGGACTGGACAGAGTGTACACCCAACAAAAAATATGATATACAGGGAGTGCAGAATTATTAGGCAAATTAGTATTTTGACCACATCATCCTCTTTATGCATGTTGTCTTACTCCAAGCTGTATAGGCTCGAAAGCCTACTACCAATTAAGCATATTAGGTGATGTGCATCTCTGTAATGAGAAGGGGTGTGGTCTAATGACATCAACACCCTATATCAGGTGTGCATAATTATTAGGCAACTTCCTTTCCTTTGGCAAAATGGGTCAAAAGAAGGACTTGACAGGCTCAGAAAAGTCAAAAATAGTGAGATATCTTGCAGAGGGATGCAGCACTCTTAAAATTGCAAAGCTTCCGAAGCGTGATCATCGAACAATCAAGCGTTTCATTCAAAATAGTCAACAGGGTCGCAAGAAGCATGTGGAAAAACCAAGGCGCAAAATAACTGCCCATGAACTGAGAAAAGTCAAGCGTGCAGCTGCCACGATGCCACTTGCCACCAGTTTGGCCATATTCCAGAGCTGCAACATCACTGGAGTGCCCAAAAGCACAAGGTGTGCAATACTCAGAGACATGGCCAAGGTAAGAAAGGCTGAAAGACGACCACCACTGAACAAGACACACAAGCTGAAACGTCAAGACTGGGCCAAGAAATATCTCAAGACTGATTTTTCTAAGGTTTTATGGACTGATGAAATGAGAGTGAGTCTTGATGGGCCAGATGGATGGGCCCGTGGCTGGATTGGTAAAGGGCAGAGAGCTCCAGTCCGACTCAGACGCCAGCAAGGTGGAGGTGGAGTACTGGTTTGGGCTGGTATCATCAAAGATGAGCTTGTGGGGCCTTTTCGGGTTGAGGATGGAGTCAAGCTCAACTCCCAGTCCTACTGCCAGTTCCTGGAAGACACCTTCTTCAAGCAGTGGTACAGGAAGAAGTCTGCATCCTTCAAGAAAAACATGATTTTCATGCAGGACAATGCTCCATCACACGCGTCCAAGTACTCCACAGCGTGGCTGGCAAGAAAGGGTATAAAAGAAGGAAATCTAATGACATGGCCTCCTTGTTCACCTGATCTGAACCCCATTGAGAACCTGTGGTCCATCATCAAATGTGAGATTTACAAGGAGGGAAAACAGTACACCTCTCTGAACAGTGTCTGGGAGGCTGTGGTTGCTGCTGCACGCAATGTTGATGGTGAACAGATCAAAACACTGACAGAATCCATGGATGGCAGGCTTTTGAGTGTCCTTGCAAAGAAAGGTGGCTATATTGGTCACTGATTTGTTTTTGTTTTGTTTTTGAATGTCAGAAATGTATATTTGTGAATGTTGAGATGCTATATTGGTTTCACTGGTAATAATAAATAATTGAAATGGGTATATATATTTTTTTGTTAAGTTGCCTAATAATTATGCACAGTGATAGTCACCTGCACACACAGATATCCCCCTAACATAGCTAAAACTAAAAACAAACTAAAAACTACTTCCAAAAATATTCAGCTTTGATATTAATGAGTTTTTTGGGTTCATTGAGAACATGGTTGTTGTTCAATAATAAAATTAATCCTCAAAAATACAACTTGCCTAATAATTCTGCACTCCCTGTATAGGGTAAAATCCCTACCCACTCTGTCACTGTAAGTGCAATAAAAATAATATCTTCCCTAATGGGGTAAACCTTACCCAAATGGGTGTCACGGGTAGGGACAAAACTGTACCGAAGGTACAAACGTGTAATTGAGGGCCAAAAAAACCCTTAATTGTGAAAAGAAAACAAACGCGAGGCGCGAGTGCCGAGCGCTGAGAGCTACATGCTCTCCGAGAGAAAACAGCGTGCGCGCGCCCTCTAGTGGGCCCGACGTGTTTATAAACACGCCGGAGGGAGAAAGTCAAAAGAAACGCTCGAGCGGAACGTTCGTTCCGGCGAAAGAAGACAGAAAATGCAATTAGCAGAGACGCGCCAAAGCAAACAAAAAAACCCCCGAACCGGAGGCAGAAAGGCACTTATCTGGCTCACAGCAGTGAAGAAAGAGGAAGTGTGACGCATTTCGGGATACTTATACCAACGTGAAGGAGCGCACCTCATTGGATACTCGTTACCATGGCGGCGGGCTCATGGAACTTGTAGTTTTTTTGTTCATGTTTTGTTTTACTTTGAACTTGCTGTTTAATTAAAAGTGAAGAAAGATCTGCATAATCCTCGCCTCCGGTCCTGTGATAGAATTCATACTTTATCAGTGCACTACTAAATAAGCAAGTTTGTCTGCTTCATTACAGGGACACTCTCAGTAATCAGCATCGGAATACAGGATACGAGATAGGATAGGATAACGGTTTAGATTTTGGATCATAAACTACACTAAACCATTAAAGCATTAGGAACTTAAACTCTCAAAGGATGAACTGCTAAAGCTCCCCAGTAAGACTCTACCCTCCGAAAGATGACTGATTCTCAAATGATGTCTGTATAAAAGAAGTGGTGACCAGACATTAAGTTAAAACTGACAAATGAAAATGATTGGACAAAACATAAGGTGAACATAATATGACCAATTAGAATTAAAACAGATATCTAGGAATTACACATTAACACATCCTTCACGTTCTCCATTGGTTGTCGAATCCCTAAACTAATATATTTGTATCCTAGACTTTCTTCTCTTCCGTCTCGTCTGTGGATCCTTTGTTTCTCCCTCATCTAGAACTCGTGCTCAGGATATGTGATTTGACATTGTTTCATTCATTTCCACCCTCGAGGGAAACACACACGTTAGTAACATTTCTCTAACAATGAGAATATTAAGACTTCAAACAACAATTGAAACATTTCATTAATTACGTCATACAACAACCTTGTGTATGCTTATGCTTTAGTCCTGTAGATGCCACTGTTAACACATTTATTGGTTAAGAAACATACTAGAGAAAATACATGCAAAGTAAATGAAAATAATTATATTCATGCTAAGTTAACACAGGCCTACAAAAGATGGTGGCCATTTCATAAAACACTCATTTTCATTCTTACATTGATTAATCAAAGTTAAACCACTCATTAGTCTATAAAGTGAGTACATCATCAAATCTAGATTTTAATCACTAAAATCTCTGCTTCCACAATCCTACTCTGGTGACCATATATGTCATCATAAAAACTTCTCAAATACATTTATTTATTTCAATTTAGGAAATTTAGAACCTTGTCTCTTTTGTTTTCTTGTAAATCTTCTTTCGCCTCATTTTGCCCCATAACATTTCTCTATTTGAACATCCAATCTCTTCTGATTCTTTTTAAATTTTCTTCTTTAATTATTTTATAAATGTTGTATATTCCCCATATTCCAATTAGACAAAACACTGTAACTGATACCCATTTGATCACTTTCAATACTATTCTTTTTCCCAATTTGCCAAACCAATTTCCCACTGAAGCAATTCCCTTGCCAGCCTTTTTCCAGATAGTGGTTTCAATTAGTTCTTTTAGTTCAGTTTTATCATCTGTTAGATTAGTAATCAATCCTCTAACTAATTTTGAATTGTCTGGTAGGTACAAACAACAGTGACGCCAACCAAGTCATTTGCAAACTCCGCCCTCTTCCGCTAAAAGAATGTCTAATCCAAGGCGGTTCTGAAGAGCCATAGCTCTCGTAGCAACCAATTCAGTATCTAGGAGTATGATAGCTCCAGAATAACTCGTCAACATGTTATCCACGACTGTAGACAACTTCTGTATCTTTATTGAATTGAGAACAACTCCCACTGAAGGCATTATTGCTCCACAAATGTCTCCTACAATGCTAGAAACTGATTCTCACTAGTGTCTTGTTTGAATCTTAGAAAATTTAGGAAACTCACTCACGTCTTCCAACTGATAGATTTTCGGAAAGACTATTCCCAAATAACATGTGCCATACCATCCTCTAGGAAAACGATCATAAGCATTCTTTCCACAAATATAGTATACACCAGGAATTGGAGGGTCCTGTCGATTCAACATAAAGCTCCACTTACTCTGAAACAAAAACACATGTAGACATTCACTCGTACCCATATATACTTTATCAAAATTACTTTGTGGCCTACATATACAAAGCTTTCCCACATGCTCTGCATCTAATGTTAGTTTTCCTTGTTTAGTAATGTCAGTATAAGCATAATCAATCCCAGGTCTACGATTAAGTATTCCCTTATCTATCTTAATTTTAATCTCTCTTCTCCTATCTTCTGTGTTATCTAAAAATATCTTCTCTACAGGTGTTAGTAAGCAAGTTAGATTATTTTGGTGGGCAAAGGCTGTCCACGACTGTAGACAACTTCTGTATCTTTATTGAATTGAGAACAACTCCCACTGAAGGCATTATTGCTCCACAAATGTCTCCTACAATGCTAGAAACTGATTCTCACTAGTGTCTTGTTTGAATCTTAGAAAATTTAGGAAACTCACTCACGTCTTCCAACTGATAGATTTTCGGAAAGACTATTCCCAAATAACATGTGCCATACCATCCTCTAGGAAAACGATCATAAGCATTCTTTCCACAAATATAGTATACACCAGGAATTGGAGGGTCCTGTCGATTCAACATAAAGCTCCACTTACTCTGAAACAAAAACACATGTAGACATTCACTCGTACCCATATATACTTTATCAAAATTACTTTGTGGCCTACATATACAAAGCTTTCCCACATGCTCTGCATCTAATGTTAGTTTTCCTTGTTTAGTAATGTCAGTATAAGCATAATCAATCCCAGGTCTACGATTAAGTATTCCCTTATCTATCTTAATTTTAATCTCTCTTCTCCTATCTTCTGTGTTATCTAAAAATATCTTCTCTACAGGTGTTAGTAAGCAAGTTAGATTATTTTGGTGGGCAAAGGCTGTCCAAAAAGGTCCATGTAGGCTCACAGAAATCTCTCAGTTGTACTATGTTATGAACTCTGGCTATTTTATTCAAATAACCAATAACAGGCAGAAAGGAAAGAATTACATCGTAGTTCGAGAAAAAGTATTGCATACATTTTTGGTCATAGAAACGCGTTAATAAAAGACTGCAATTTATAGCATAGGTTAGAGGCAAGCTATGATATGTAATTCCTTCCTCCTCAGAGGCTGGAATTTGCGTGCAAACATAACAATCTTTCACGTGCATCACTTCAACATACTCACACAATAAGCGATAGAAGACATTAGAAGGAAGCTCCTTCTCTTTGGGTAAATATTTCTTATCTATCTTAAACCTATCTATTGTAGAAGATGTAGTGCTAGTCTCTAAAGAATTATCAGAAGTGTATAGCTCTGTATCATGGTTGGCTGCATTCATCTAAAAAACAATCATACCAACAAATAATATTAAACCTATTATAGCACAAACAACCACCAAACCAATACCTACAAATCTACAGCGACTCTTTTTAGTGTGTGGATCAGTAAAGTTTCCCATGATCTATTGAGAATCTGAAATTAGAAGTAAGCAAAAATACATAACTATGCAGCACAAATCAAAACAAAAAACAAAAGACACAAATTTTCAAAATTTCAAAAAATTCAGCATCAATCCATCCTAAAAACTTTTTTTTTATCAAAAGTTCATTCACACAACAAGATTCTCCTTGTCACAATCCGATATAAAATCTGTCAATACCAGTTTAGTAGCTTGTCAAAATTATGTTACCAAAGTCTCTTTAAGCAAATGTCTCTAGGCACGACCTCATTCAAAAACATTTTCTCTTTCCAAATTCAACTTATCACCAAAAAGAACTTGTGATCTTCATATTCCAAACTAAAAACCTGGAATTCCTTTCTCAAAACAGAAATTCAAAAACTCTTCTTGCCATTCATTTGTAGCCAAATATGCCCATTCTGGTCCAGAATATCTCCTGTTTACAACTCTTTCTCTTTGCTCTTGTAGTAATTTCAACTTCTTCTTAACTGATGTTTTCTCTTTCATTCAGCTCCTTTTCCTCTTGTGTTGATGGAACTACTTTTGTCTTCTCTCTTTTTGAGCTTTTCTCTGGCCAGCAGTCACCTCTCAAGTGTTTTCTTGTCAATACTTTCCTTAGTGTTGAACTTGAACTCCTCTCTCCTGACGTTCCCACAATAGGCTCAGGAGGAGTCAAATCCACTTGGTCAGGACCTGCCTCAACTCCCTTTCCATTGGGATCAGTCACTTGTTCAGTCTGGTATGTCAGACCATCTGCTTCTGAGGACACCCTCCTCTGAGCAGAACATCTCTCCCGTCAGGTGTGTCAGATTATCTGTTTCTGAAGACACCCTTCTCTGATCATCTCTTCTCTCGACAGGTATTCTTTCTTGTTCTCCTTGCACCGGTTCTCTTATTTCTTCATTGGTAGATGATTCACCTTCCTCCAGTATTCTTTCTCTTTCATCTGTCAGAGGAATATGCAAATCAGTCTGAACATTTCCCGGTATTGCTTCCGGTTCTTTCTCTTCTTGTTCCGACTCTGGAATATTCTTAGCAGCAGGCAACCTCAACAGTTCTTCTTCTTGTTCTGTTGAGTCGTTCACCTTCTGAGCGTGGCTTGCATGTACCCAGTTCGGTAACCCTGCACACTTCACAGCTGTTGTTGTAATTAGAATCACTTGATAAGGTCCTCTCCACTGTGTTTCCAAACATGACTTTCTCACGTGCTTACGGATGACAACCCAGTCACCAGCTTTCAAGTTGTGACCTTGGCCTTGAGCTTGTTGAATCGTAGTTGCCTTCACCTTATGAGAAAAAGATTGAACTACATCACCCAAACTTTTGGAGTAGTCTAACACCATGTCATCTGTAATATTTATAAGAGCATTTGCAGGAATTGCTGGTAGTTTCATTGCTCTCCCCATTAGGCTTTTGTGAGTTGACAATCCTGTCTTCTTGTCAGGGGTACTTCTCATTGACATTAAAACCAACGGTAAAGCATTTGGCCATCTCAAATTCGTTGATGTGCACATCGTTGCAAGTCTGGATTTTAAAGTTCCATTCATCTTCTCTACAAGTTTTGAAGCTTCTGGGCGGTAGCTACAATGAAGTTTCTGCTGAATATTTAAAGCTGAACATAGTGATTTTATCACTTCACTGTTGAAGTGGCTTCTTCTATCTGATTCTAAAGAGACCGGGAAACCCAAATGTGGAATCAGTTCTCTAAGTAGTAACTTAACTACTGTCAAGCTGTCATTTCTCCTAGTAGGGTAAGCCTCAATTCAATGACTAAAGATACGCACAATCACCAACACATATTTCAAACCAGCACATGCAGGCATCTCAATGAAATCCATTTGCATTCTGCTGAATGGACCTACCGCCAATCCATTGTGTCCCATGTTGACTACTGTTCCTTTGCCAACGTTTATTTGCTGACAGACAATACATCTATGGCAAGCTACTTCGGCAACTTGTCTAAATTTTGGATTAAATCAATATTGTTTGAAAGTTCGAATCATTGCATCTCTCCCTATGTGTGCTTGACCATGGTAATATCTAGCCATTTGAGTAAGCAAGCTATTTAGCAAAACCACCTTTCCCTGTTACCCAAACATCATCATCCCTCTGGAAACATTTAAGCTTCACCCAATCTTTGCACTCTTCTTTTGTAACATTGTCTTTTAGAGGCTTCAGCTCTTCCAAAGTATCGACAATTTGCATAGTGTAATTTCCATAGACTTCATCATGTTCAGGCAACAATTCCCAACTTTATTTGAAGGAAATACCATTTAAGGCACAGAATTTTGCAACTTGATCTGCAAATGCATTTCCCAAAGTTGCATATTCTGCTCCCCTTTGGCGTGCACTGCATTTCACCACTGCAATTTTCTCTGGTTTCTGAACAGCTTGTAACAATTCATGAATCCTCTCACCATTTCTCACAGGTGGACCAGAAAAAGTTAGGAAACCTCCCTGTGACCAAATTTGGCTAAAATCATGCACTATGCCGAATCCATATTGACTATCTGTATAGATTGTTACTTTCATCTGGTCTGGAATCTGGCATGCCGTAGTAAGAGCCACCAAGTCTGCTATTTGTGCAGAAAACACTCCTCAAAGCCATGAAGCTTCCAGTATGCCTGTGATAGTACATACTGCATATCCTGCTCTCAATGTGCCCACATTATCTCTTAAGCAGGAACCATCAACAAAAATAATTTGATCATTGTCTTCCAGGCAGGTGTCTCATAATATCTGCTCTTGGCGTTGTACATAGCTCTGTAATTTCCAAACAATCATGTTAGGTATCATCCAATTTATCTGAACCATTTCTTTCAACTGGAAGTAAAGTTGCTGGGTTAAGCACTGTACACCTTTTGATTGTTACATTTGGTGCTCCCAAAATTTTATATCATGACAATCTTGTGTTGGTCAGGTACTGTGTCTTTGAACGAGTCAACAGAATATCTATTGAATGAGGTACCATCACAGTAAGAGGGTAGCCCATTACAATAGCCTCACTTTGAGCAATGCTCTGTTCCACTGCTGCAATAGAACACAAACATCCTGGTAAAGCTGCTGCAAATGGATCCAAAGTAGCTGAAAAATACACTACTGGACGATTGACACCTCCACGTGCCTGTGTCAAAACAGATAAAGAACACCCATCATGTTCATGACAAAATCATAAGAACTTTTTGGTGTAATCAGGCATACCTAAGGCTGGAGCTTGACACAAACTCTCTTTCAGCTCATTATATGCTTTCATACACTCTGCATCCATCATTATAGGATCAGAAACATCCTTATGAGTTAATCTCTGAAGAGGCTTTGAGATAACTGAGAAATTTGGAATCCACTGACGACAATTTCCAACCATTTCCAGGAACATCCTCAACTCTTTCTGTGTATCTGGTACTTTCATCTGTACAATTGTCGCTACTCTCTCTCTGGAGATTCTCCTAATTCCTTTCTTAATCAGACCTTCCTTTCTGACCCAAATATCTCACTTCCTTCTGGCAATATTGTAATTTTGTAGGGGACCCTTTATGACCATTGTCTCCCAGGAAATTCGACAAAGAAACTGTATCATTTTTACATCCCTCTTTTGTCTTGGACGCAACCAGTAAATCATCTATATATTGCACCAATGTTGATTGGTAAGGGAACACTAATGACTCAAGGTTCTTTTTCAAAATTTGATTGAAAATTGATGACGATTTTGAAAACCCTTGTGGAATTCAACACCAACAGTAGACTCTGGTCAAGAATTTAAAACAAAAGAGATATCTACTGTCCTCATCAAGAGGCACAGAGAAAAATGCTTGACACAGATTCAACACAGTAAACCACTCAGCATCACACGGAATCTGGAACATGATCACAGCTGAATTTGGCACAACTGGACAACATTTAATCACAATATCATTGATTTTCCCCAAATCCTGCACAAGTCCAATTTTCCCACATGGGTTTCTCAAACCCATTATTGGAGAATTACACGGACTACTCAATACTTCTTTCAGGACTCCTTGCTCCAAAAACTGTTCTATCAAAGGTCTTATACCTTCAATAGCCTCATTTGTCATCAGGTATTGTGGAGTCTGAGGAAACACCACATTTGGCTTTTCTGCAACTTTCACTGGTTCTACTCCTTTAATCAACCCAATTTATTTTCCTGAAAGGTCCCAAACTCTAGACTTAATAGTCTAATGCAAATCATCTGGAAGATCTTTTGTTTCAAAAACTGGAAAGAAACTAATCAGATCAATTAAAGTATTTTCTTCAACTTCTGGCTCATTGAAACTAATCAAAGGAAACTCTTCAAACACTTGTTTATTGTTATCAGTAAGTGTCAAGTCATCTTCATCACTGTTTGTTTGAATCACAATTCCTTCATCTGAACAAGTAATTGAACAATGTGTTTTGCACAACAAATCTCTTCCCAAAAGTGACACAGGACTGGAATCACAAACCACAAACTTATGTAAACCCACAAAATTACCAATTTTAACAATAACTGGTTCCGTAATAGGATTTGTCAAATGTTGATTTGCAACTCCCACAACCTGAACTGTTTTCCCTGACAAAGGTAAGTCCGGAACCTCTACTGAGCTCACTGTTGAGTGCGTAGCTCCAGTATCAACCAGAAAAGAAGCTTCATGTACGTTTCCCTTTACATAAGGACCTCTCTAATCCACTTGATCAATGATGTTGCCATCATGTATTCCTCCTCATCTGAACTATCCGTCAGCCATACATCGTTTATTTCATTCTCACGATGTGTTGGTAATTCATTCACTGTGTTGTCACTTTTGTTTACTCTCTGATTCGTGTCCACCTGAGAAAGCATCACCTGTTGCTCAGTCATAGAACTCTGTGGCATTCAAATCTGTCTAGGTACGTGAATCTGCTATACAGGCACTGTCTGCATCTACACCTGTGGCTGCAATTGTTGTGTTTGGGACATCTGTATTTGTTGTATCTGTGGTTGCACATTTTGCATCTGCTGCATCAGTTGTAAAGGCTGAAACTCTTGCATATTATTCACACCATTCTGGAAATTCTGATTTTGACCTCTTATTCTAGGTCCTCTTATGCTCTGATAAGTATTGGTATCATTTGTCTGCTGAACAACACCAACACCACCTTGATTCAGCATTGGACACTGTCGTTTCCAATGTCCAATTGCCCCGCAATTGTGACACAGTAACATCTTTTTCCCTTGTTGTCCTTCTTGCATCACCACTGAATTCAAATCTACATTCCCATTAATAACCGGAAGTATCATTCCACCTCGACCTCTACCTCTGCCTTGATTCTGAAACATGCCATTTCCTTGCAACTGCTCCTGAAAATTCCCCTGCATTCTGGACTGTGCAGCCTTAATCACGATTGCCTTTTCTTTCAACTTTCTGTGCTTTATTTCAATCTCATCACCACAGTATTTTGCATTCTGCAACACCTCATCAACCGGTTTATTCTGCCAACAGATCAAATGACCCTTAATCATCTGACTAATCTCTGGTCTCAATACTTCAACAAATCTGTACACAAAATGACTCATGTCCTTCGGCTCAATTGTTTCTGTACCACTGTGACATTTGAAAACCTTTAGCAATCTTTCATAATACTCATGGATCGACTCTTTCCCTTCCTGTGCTGTTCTATTTATGCGCTGCCAATCAATACTTTTCGGCGAAACTCTTGTTTTCAGGAATTCAATGACTTTATAGTAATATTTCATTACTTCTGGAAATGGTGCACCTGTTTTCAAATCCCTTCGCAGTTCATTTGTAGGCCAATCTACACTCTGCTTATACTCCGTCCACAAATCTGCTGGAACAACAATATCAAAGAGAGTATTCAGGTCCTCCCACAGACATTTCACAAGTTTCACAAACCTATCTGTCCGCTGATACCATTCCACTGGTTTCTCTCTCAACCTTGGGTAATCATTTGTGAAAGATAGAATGTCACTTCTGCTCCAAGGGACATGCACAAAATTCCCTCCTAGAGTTTCTCTCTTTGGAAACACCTTCACTGATTCTATTGTCTGTGATAGATCTACAATAGAAATACCCACATCTTTCTTAGGTCTTTCTCTTTTCTTGACCCATCTGCCTTCCCATTTATCCAAAGCTCTCCAAATCTGCACTCTCTTGAGTAATTCCCTAAGATGTGTTTTCATTCCTGCAGACCTGATGGGTGCAAAATCGTCTTCCTCAAAATTTAGTCTATAACTTCTCTTCAGTTTTTTTTTATTTTTGTTAGATCTATTCCACTCATCTGCTACTTTTTGTAATTGCTGACGTACTTCTCTCGCTCCCTTTGTAATGATCTTACACAAATTGAACTTCCGTGTATGACTCGAGTCTGTTCACACCCATTGTTCCTTCCAGAAGCTCATTCCCTTCCATTGACAATCTTACCCTGTTTATGAATTCTTCTTCCCTATTCTGAAGCTCTGGAGTTCTTGAAACACTCAAATATTCTAACCATTTGGTTATCTCTTGTGCAGACAAACCATTTAATGAAACCCTGTCAGGCTGAGCAATCATTGATTGCTGCTGTATTGTACTCACACATTGTGGAGTTAATAATACCTTCTCTTGAGCACTGCATGATCCTATTCCAGTATGTCTAATAGGAGACAAATCTATTAAGGAATTTGACTCATTCACAGTTTGTCCTTGCCCAGAAGAAGACATACCTGTATTCTGACTCTGAGCTAAAGAATTTACTACACCATTGTTATCCTGGACAGATAATGGCATAGGTGGACCAAATGTAATTGGTACTGAAATTCCATCTGGATTTCTTATTTCACAATGTCATGACCTTCCTAACCCCATATTCTGTAGCTGTGGTGTCAGCACTTGAATAGGCTCTTTTTGAATAAACCTCAATTCTTGTATATTTTGACCTGAAGAAATCACTAAATTAGTATTTGTCCTTAGAATCGGACCCTCTGGATAAACCTCTGGAACATTTATCTCTGGTTGCTGTCCATTGCTTAACAAGTCATTAAAACTACTCTGCATCTGTACTTGTTCCCTTGAACCTAAACTAATCTGACCTGCACTTTGTGAATCTCGACCTGGAAAATTCTCATTCATGTTAGAGTTGACCTGTAACTGATTCTCTATGATGAGACAATCTCTGTGAACTGAGCTTTGTAATGTTACAGCTGATAGTGGTGCAGTAGGACCGGTATTATTAATCCCACTTCCACTAGCCCCTGTATCTTCTTGAGCCATATATGGTGGTGGACGATTTTGCAACATCTCAGACAAATACTCCTCATCGTCCGAATCATCATCGTTGAACATAACTCTTAAGCTCTTTTGATTTCTGTCCTTTGACTACTGAGGAACTCCCTTTATTCTTCTTTGTCATGCTTAACTCACTTTCGTCACTTTTTGTCAATGCTGGAAACAACCGAACACCCTGTAAAGTATAAATTCTCCACTGTCTCTGGTCATTATCCCATCTAGCTTCTGCTAGTGTCTTTTGTACTCGTCTCATCCTCCTTTCAAACTTCAAGACTGCAGTTGTCTCGCTACTAGTTCCCTAATAGCTAAATCCTCTAACTGAGCTTGTCTCTGAGGAGGTTGCAGACTATACATTTTCTGTCTCAAATTCTCCAAAATCCTCAAATTAAATCTACCATTTTCTGGAAAAGCCAAACAACCCTCCTTCTTTGTGATTTCAATCCAATGCTTCAACCAAAGACATGCTCCAGTACCTTTTTCCTCAATTACGATATAAGCTGGAGTACCTTCTGGCAGACAAATGTCTCCCTCTCTCGCCGGAATATACTCATCACCTCTAAGAGCACTTGTTAAAGCTTTTAAAAACTTCATTTTCACTAAATCTGTTCAAAAACAATTAATCAGGAAGTGACTACAGACCCACAATCCTCTTCAACACTCTTCTTGTCCAATCACAACACGCAATTGTCGGACTGGTGGACAAATCAGTGCGCAAACCCTCTTGCTAACCAACCTATCACAGCGTGGCACAAACTTACATCACACTAACTCTTAAACACCCCTCAGCGCAGCAGCTGAGACGCTGACAAAGTATTTCGGCCTATCTTCCACAAACTCAACACACAACACACAACCTAATGCAATATTAATCCGCAAGCAATACTCAAAAAAACAAAAGAAAACAAACTTGTCCATTTACTATAGGTAGGGTAACACAACAGCTTTAGGAACCTTCCAAATTTCACCTTCAGCTTTTGCATGTACAGCTATTCTTTTTCACAGTTCCCCACATTCACAAGAAAAATTCGACCCTCAAATTTCACTCTCAACTGATCAAAGGATACTGTCCTGGTGCACAAAGAACTCTCCAAATTTCTGTTGAAAAATCTTAGTCACTCAAGTTATCTCACAAACTTTACTTACCAATCATGCCCGATTGGTCTACTAAATATACAAGTTACAACATATACCAAGTGTCTCACTACACTTGTCAATATACTCCGGTGTCTTAGACCTCTCTCATTAGGTCCGTCTTACCAACAACCATGTGGATAATTTTTCTGTGCTGTAAGCGCCACACTCATATGAAGTTCGCTGACTTCCCTACTCACATACCTCTATGAAGTACGCCCACTCCGTATGAACACTACTTCTTCTATTGGAGTACGCCAACTCCCAATAAACTCACAAACAACTTGACCATCTGCAAATTAGCTAAAGCTGTGCAAGCGCATGTTCCCTAACCAAACTCAATCTAACAACAGTATGCTATGAACACTCCCTACCAACCTAGAGCATCTCCAAGGACTGGGGAAAGTCACTTAAGACATCTTACAACTCATTTTGTCAATTTTGTCATGTCTGTAAAACATTTTTGGGAAAACTAATAATTAAAACTCAATAACATTTTCACCAATTATGAGATCATCAATGACATCATCTAAAAATGATGTAACTGAACTCTGCTACCACAAACTGTGAACGCATGGAGAAACCTAAGCTAGTACCTCAAATCAGATAGTAGGTTTCACGCATCAGGCCGATTGGACCGAACCGACATTGTATAGAGGGGATGTCAACTGCATGACGTCATAATCATCATAACAATATAAATCAATAAAATCTACAATCTCATAGTACTTCAATAAAAACACCAGTTTTCGTAAAAGGTTAACAATTTTATTTCCCTATATTACAACGCTAAAGTCCGGAAAATAATTTCTTAAGCACAAATGATATATATAGTCAACAAAGACTGATTAGAAAGCCTCATGTATCTGAGTTTAACCAAAGCAAATAAGCAAATCAATTCAATGATTATAACACAAAAACATAGCATTAAGATCTGTGCTAACGAAATCAAATACATCAGAACAAAATATAAACATCAATAACAATTCAAGAGCACGTGAAGAAAAACATTTCCCTCACTAACCACTAATTAGCATCAACATGTTGGGCTTCATGTAAAAGTTTTAGTAACACAAATTTAGAAAAATATGTAACTCCGGTTATGTAAAAAATCATTAGCAGTAGTTGATTCAGTGAGTTGCAGCTGGCACCTGGGAAACAAAAGCACATAACAAGTACAATTCATACTTTACCAGTGCACTACAAAATCAGCAAGTTCATCTGCTTCATTAGAGGGACTCTCTCAGTAATCAGCATCGGAATACAGGACACGAGATAGGATAGGGTAACGGTTTAGATTTTGGATCATAAACTACGCTAAACCATTAAAGCATTAGGAACTTAAACTCTCAAAGGATGAACTGCTAAAGCTCCCCCAGTAAGACTCTACCCTCCCAAAGATTACTGACTCTCAAATGACGTCTGTCTAAAAGAGGTGGTGACCAGACATTAAGTTAAAACTGACGAATGAAAATGATTGGACAAAACATAAGGTGAACATAATATGACCAATTAGAATTAAAACAGATATCTAGGAATTACACATTTACACATCATTCACATTCTCCATTGGTTGTCAAATCCCTAAACTAATACATTTGTGTCCTAGAATTCCTTCTCTTCCGTCTCATCTGTGGATCCAGTTTCTCCCTCATCTAGAACTTGTGCTCAGGCTATGTGATTTAACATTGTTTCATTCATTTCCACCCTCAAGAGAAACGCACACATTAGTAACATTTCTCTAACAATGAGAATATTAAGACTTCGAACAACAATTGAAACATTTCATTAATTACATCATACAACAACCTTGTATAAGCTTATGCTTTAGTCCTGTAGATGTCACTGTTAACACATTTATTGGTTAAGAAACGTACTAGAGAAAATACGTGCAAAGTAAATAAAAATAATTATATTCATGCACAGGCTCAGAATGGGTACCATCACCTGGAGCTGCTGAATCTGCTCTGTCTGCTGCATATACTAGGAAATACAGAGCAGTGTCTGTCTATTCATATTTCTGAACTGTATTGTGGACAGCTCATACAAAAACACATAGATTTTATGAGGTAATGTATGTGCTAAAAGTAGCAATATTTTGCAAAACAAACAGCACATGGTGTTTCTTTGGGCCTGGGCCTGGGCCTAACATACTACTCAGAGTACAGCTGTGAACCTGCTGCTCACTACGCAGCAACATACATTAAACAGTGAGCTGAAGCCATATGAGGTGAACAATGATTTGTGGACATTTCACCACGGGGTAAGCACCAACACACTCTCAGCAGTGGTGTTTGCCCGCAGTGACTCACTTGTTTGTTTAATTTGTTTTAACGGGGGTGCCCCCATACTGTCTGGCCTGTGAGACTCACTTGATGCCCAACAACATGGTAAACATCCTGAATCAGGCTACGCAGGTGCAGGATTCCCAAAGCCTTGAGTCACATCATGAAATCAAGGTCAACCTCTTTTAACCAATGCTATGGGTTTTGCTGTGACTCCATAATATACACCTTTTGGCACGTTTTTTATTTCCCTGGCTCAAGATATTCAAGGCATTACCGAGCTGACAATGCTACGGCGCAAATACATTGTTTAAATAGACATACCCAGGGCCGGCTTTAGCGCTATGCGAGTGGTGCGACCGCACTGGGCGCTGACCGGGGGAGGGGCGCTGACCTCGGAGGGGGAGTGGGGGTGCTGTGTTTAGCAATAACTTACGATTTTAAAACACTTGCAGAGTTCCTTGTGGGTTGAGCTTTCAGGCAACAATAAAAATGTCAAGATAACTCTTATGATTAAAATTCCTGCTAGAGAGAGAGAGATAGAGTTTTGTCTAGTGGCAGTTTTGACTCACCATAAAGTAGCGCAAAGGGTTAATAGGCTTACTCTAATATCCTGCAGATCTCGGATCTGTATTTTATGTGGATAGCTGAGTGGATAACTGCTTTTGTCCCAGAGAACCTTTTGTTACTGCAGTTCAAAATATACAACTTTAATATAGAACAGTTACTGTTATGAACTGTCATCAAAGAGCTGCATGCAAACTGCATAGACTAGGTTAGGACATTATGGGCCTGATTATGACTTTTGCGTAGGGGGTTAATCCATCCCAAATGTGACAGATATCCTGCCCGCAGTATTACGAGTTCCATAGGATATAATGGACTCATAATTTGGCAGGCGGGATATCCGTCACATTTGGGACGGCTTAACCTCCTCCTCCAAAGTCGTAATCAGGCCCTATGTTTTTTCCCCAGTCATTCATTATATATTCCTAAAACTTCTAAAATGGGTTAATTTGGGTAGATATATATTCTTACAAGAAAAGACAGCCTTAAACAAATTAAATGAATGAGAGAGAGGGACTATGGAGAGATGAGGGGCACTTTTGCCCAGTGCAGAATCTGAGGAAGCAGTCATGGGGGTGGTGGGTGCCAAAAAAGATTGTGGGTGCCACCAGCGCTAAAGCTGACCCTGGACATACCTGAGAACTTTCTCACTCCTTAACCCACTCAGTGTGAAAAACTAAAAAGCAAGAGAAAGACACAAACAAAAGACTTTACAGAGATTTTAAAACTTGACTCATGCGTAGCATGCAAAAGATTCTGAGTACTTAATGTACAGCAAGTCAAAGTTGCACTTGTGAAAGTGAGAGTGTTAATGTGAATTTGATTTTGTTGTTTGCAGACATTTGCGTGTTTTAATTAATAGTTTGCTATTCCACATTGGTTAATCCCTGAGAAACTATAAACATGTGAGTGCTAAGTAATAGTTTGCTATTCCACATTTGTGAATCCCTGAGAAACCATGCACAGTTACAGGAGTCCAGCTGTGATTGATGAATTGACACCGGAGTTGCTCCAATACTAGAATTGTGGTATATTTCATTTACTTAAAGTTTGAGCAAGATGTAGCTGGAGTATAGGTGAAAAGACCCACAAAATGATCTGTGTCATTGGTTCCTGAAGGCAGCAGCGGCTCGTGCGAAGCAGGAGGAGTGGGGTGGCACACAGGTGGGGGAATGTGGTGGGGAATTAAATAAAATATAATTAAATAAAAATAATACACTTACCTTACCACCACCTGCTGCTCCTCTCCTCTTCTCCGTCGCTGCAGGCACAGGCTTCCAGCTTAGAACAGTGTTAGGATTTGCTGGGAGCATCCCCAGGCAGACTGGGCGCCTGTGGAGGCTCTCTCCTGCCCAGCAACTATGTTGCTGGGTTGGGGAGAGCCCTGTGAGCATGTGTAATCGGCCGGCTAGAGAAGGCCGGCCAAACACACATCTGCTCTAAGGGGGAGTGCTGAGCACTCCCCCTCACTCCTCATCACCCCTGTGGCCCTGCCCCTTTTTCCCAAAAACAATAAGAAACTCAGTTTGTTATTGTTTTTTGAGAAAAGGTTTGCAACTGCCGCTGCTGGCGGTGGGGGCGACGCTCCTCCGCCCTTATGGAGGAGCTGCCCCTGCCTGAAGAATATTTCCATCAATCCCACCTTGTGAACAGAACAAGCAGAAACGTGGGAAAGAGGGAATATACAGGTATATATATAACCTTTGAGGTTTCTGGGGCGATGGGGAAAACTCAAGTAAGCACACAAAGATAACTGTGTGTCATTCCCTTTTACAGAATTAATTGTGAAATAACACAATGTCATTTCCAGAACAACATTCCTACATCCCTGAGGAGACCAGTGCAGCGTGCAGAAGCAACCAGAAGCAACATCTCTTTCTCTCCATCCTTCTACCCATTCCCCTTTCCCCTCTGGTTTGGACTATCCTGTAATATATATTTGTATATCCACACACACATATATGTCGGGAGATCTAAGCACAGAGGACGAGTTGGGATCTAGCAATTTGGACTTCAGCTCGCCCCTGCAAGAATCATCAGGTTAGTACTTGACACATATTTCCACTGCTCCCCCCAAACCAACCTGCCCATGGCCATTTTGCCACCTCCAACTGCAGCGCTACTAAATTAGGCAGTGCAGTGCAGGAGGTGAAAAGTCTGCATACCCTGAGCCATGTTCATAAAAGGGTACTTCAATTACGTCCTGGGGGTCTTGAGAAGGTAGAGGTTGCACTTATACTGCTTGACACTAGAGAGTGCCATAGCAGTAAAAGTGAGGCAAAACCTGGTGTTTTTCAGTTTCTAATGAAAACACAAATATTTCCTTCTTTGGAGTTTTATAAGTTATATTCAGTTTTAACTGAAAATAGGAAAGCCTATTTATATAGAAGTGCAATTTGATTCTGTTGTCATTATCCCAATACAGTTGTTGGGGTTATTAATTGCCATTTATTTTGTGTTGCTTGCTCAAGCTTGGTTCTGCATCTCATGTGCATTTTAGCAGGTTTACTGTAGTGTCCTTACCACGTGTATATAGTGGTTGTGGCAGTTTTCATATTTTCAGTTTACTGCGTTAGGCAAATATTTTCTAATATGTCTCCAAAGCATGATTGCTTTCTCCTTTACATACAAACTGTTCCCAGGATATAGTGCTGAAGGAGTGAAATCCGTGTCTGCCAGACCTGCCAACTCACACGATTTTGTCTCCCTTCATGCGGCCTCCCGGTGAAGCGGCAAAATCCTACTGTGGCACCAAAGATGAGCTCGGAACCACTGCAGAAAGTGGATTTCCAGCTTATCTTTAGGGGATGTAAGCAGACGATTTCCATTAATGGGTGTGAAAACACCCCAGGACATCCACGATAGCCTCTGCCACCCTTTGCTTTTTTTTGAGGGGTGGTGGGCTTGGTGGAGGGCAGAGTGCCTGTTAGTTAGAGCTTGGCACAAGACTGTGCCCCCTCCAAGGTCCCACTCCCTCCTCACACGATGAAATGTGTTTACAAGTTGCCAGGTCTGGTCTGCTCCTAGAATGAAAATGACAGAGTGGAGCATGCAAATCTACAAAGATAAAGACTGCATAAGATCACCACTAAGGTAGTAGCTATTTTTTGTAGGATTGAAGTGTGAAACTGCAAGGTGTGGTGACAAAGGGTCTAGAGGCCTCACTGACTGAAGTCAGCTGCTTGTCAGAGAGTTAGTGTGTAACCTTTCCTGCGCATACAGCAGATACGGCGTATATTAATCTGTTCTAGGGGCCCACTAGTCACAGTGTCCCGTCACTGCCCTTAAAGTTAGATTATTATTGCCATTGTAAGTATCATGGTGGGCACATTTAGGGATGGATTCTTCCTTTTAGTTAAATGTGGATGAGACTTATTGGGGGTAGCATTACTGGGCAAGTTATATAAGCAGGGAAGGTGGCAGCACAATCAAACCCCAGATGGCAACATTATGTGGTGACATGGTATAAACATGCTGCTCTTGGTTTCCTTTGACATAAAGGCATGCCAGCCTAAGGATAGTATAGGTTTACTGGTGAGGAAGATCGGTGGGTTGCAAGTTTTTAGTTCCTGAGTGCCTATTTGTTTCTTTCAGAGAGTTAATCCCAATGCTAAGGTTTAACTGATAGAATTAACAGTGATCATCCCTATCTTGTAGGTGTTTATGGTGATGGAGATGTGTACAGAGTGCCTAGTAATGGCAACTGCTTAGGGTCTCTTGGTGTCAATAATGTGTGGTGGTTAGAGTAGGCATATTTGGCTGAGTCCATCATAGAGGTAAGAAAGTGAGTACCAGGGCCTCAGGGTTCCATAATGAAGTTTTGTATTTACATTTCTTTATTCCATTTTTAGATATCACTTATAGAGGAGAGTTGTTCATCCAACCTATAGAGTGTGCTCTCAAGTGGTATTTGGTTTATCCAATTTTTGAAGGTGAGGGGAGCTGGGTGGGTTAGTAGGATGTTCAGGGTAACACAGATCAGGATGGCCTAGGTGGCCGAGTTAAGAGACACAGATAAGGATGTGGAAGGATGAATATGGTACTCAATGCTTATGTTCTAAGGTTTACTGTGTGTCCTGACATGCCTTGTTGGTGAGGCGAAGTGAAGTGGCAGATTGAGGTGGACTCTGTCACTAAGATGTCTTTAGAGGGCTCTCTACTAGAGCATGGGTTCTCTGTTAAACCCAAAGTCTAGCTTGAAAGAGATGCTTGATTTGGATGGGTGGGAGGTTGAGTTGTCATGGACAGCGCAAGCTGATGTCTGGTCCACCTCAAATTTTCTACAATAAGACTAGAAAATTCTAGCTCCTAAAAGACCATCAGTAATAGTTCATTCGCTAGCCTTAATCTTTTTAGCTTTGTTGTAGTCCTTGCTCAGTGTGCCACATGAGTGTGCCTATTTTGAAGAGAGAGAAATATGGATTTAATATGTTCACAATTTAAATGTATTATATATTTAAGGGTTTAGAATTTTAGAGTGTTGTAAGTAACCAATATTACCTTTTCTCTTGTAATGACACCTCCAGATATGCAGGTAAATATTAGGAAACAAAGACACTTGGGTGCAGATTTACTAACCTTTCATCGAATGCAACCCAGCAAGGCAACATGCTGTGCTGTGTTCCTTTAAAGGGAGCGAGCAGAAATGCACCATATCTACTAACATATGGTCCACTTCTGCTCTTTCATAGGGCTGCCATATTTCAGGCAGCCTAGCACCAATGCAGGCACCCTTGCACCACATTGCCTGTATTACAGGCAGGATTGTTCTTGTGCAGGAAGTGAAATTTTCCTACACAAAAACAATCCTCAGAGGCTCTAGGAAAGTGCTCTTTTTGGATGGTCACCCTCACACCTTTCGCTCTAGATACTGTTGGCTACGACTCTGAAAGTGCACTTGAGCCTGCTAACCAGGGCCCAGTACCAGTGCTCTCTCCCTAAATTGGTAATTGTGAATTGGTATCCCCAATTGACCAGTACCTTAACCCTTATAAGTCCGTAGTACATGGTACCAGGGGTACCCAGGGAATGGGTGTTAAAGGGGTCACCAGGGCCTGAAACACGGTTTGTGCCACCCTGCCTGACCCATGTGAACTACTGACAGCAAGCCTGCCATTGCAGACTGCAGGACCAGTGCAAGCTGCTCGAACTCCACTGTGCCCACGCCATGTGTGGCAGAGCCCAAGCACTATCTTTAAAATATGTCAGTCCCCCTAGAGAAGGCCATCTGACCCCATGAGGCAGGGTGCTTCATATAAAAGGTGTGGACATATAAGTAGAAGCTTATATGTCCCTTTAGTGACCTTTTCCATTAAAGGCTACCATAAGTGAAAAACGGTCCATAGGACCATATTGTGGCAGTGCACGGGCCCCCCTGCCAAGCACCCTCGGAATGCGCACTGTCTGCTTTGTAGACAGTGCGTATTCCGAGGGTTCTGTTGTGCTCTTCTACTCTGGCATTGGCCTTAGCTTAAGGGAGTTTAAACCAATTCCATAGCACTGTCCCTGCTAGGCTGACCGGTGGGAACGTCAGAATACGATGTTCCTGCAGGTCAGCCTGGTGGGAACATCATAATACAACTGGGGGTGAGGCCGCCAGGTTGATGGCGGTCTCATCCCTGTGAGTTTGGCGGTCGGCTCGTCCGTATATCAAACTCGTATTCAGGCCCTACATTTGTGATATTTAGTGTTATCCCAGAATACTTCTCTGTAACCAGTAGTCTTTGTTAGCTCCAGATGAACACACAATGAGTGTCAATGTTCTAGCAACATGGTCCCTCCTGCAGCAACTAAATATCTCGATTTGAATGCTTTGAAGCATAAGGAACTTACGCTCCATAAATCCATGATGGCCACCACCATTGCAAGTTTTATGAAAGTCCTAAGGAGCTCTGAAACATGTAATCTGGCTGATCTTCAATTGTAAGTTTTTGTGTAGTTCAAGAGTTCCAGCCCTGAAGCCTCACACCAAGTGACAGTACACTTTGGTAAAACATCTCTGACTAGGAACCTGGTAAGAGTAACTAAAGAGTTACTGGCATTTTATAGTAATATTAGCAAAAATATTAACACAAACAATAATAATAATAGTAATAATAATGCTAAGTAATAATAACAATAATAATAATAATAATAATAATAATAATAATAATAATAATAATAGCAATAATAATATAATAAGAATAAGAATAATATGAATAAGAAAAAAGAGAAGAAGAAGAAGATGAAAAAACAAGTATTGAGGGGTCAAATTTAGCTCAGCATAAATTTGAATAAGAAAATAAGATCAGTTTTACGTTTGGGACCATACCACAGAGTTCTGGGCAGTAAGAGATTATTGATGGATTGTGACAATATAGAAACAAATGTGACACATTTTTATTGAAGTGTTCATCTTATTTTCTTTGCTGCTATTTTCCACCACAATATAAAAATAATGATTTTGGTTACTTTAAATGAACATGTGACCTAGCAACTCTGTCGATGCAACTGTACCATTTCAGGAAAGAGTTAATTATGTACATTGTGTACATAACTGGGTCTACATAAATATTTAATGTTATCTATGAAATGGAACATATAAAAAGAACCAAGTCTAACCCAATAAAAATATTTGAAGATTGATTGTAACACTTGATTAGGGATTAACATTCATTATTCCCTGCAATAACATTTGGTAATTGTAAAGATCATCTTCACCAAAAAGAAATCAAAGACAAATTTGACAAATTTGTATTTATGGATTATCTGCAATTTGCCTTTTGCACAATGAACGTAACTTATTAAAAACACAAGTTGTCATCAAAATATTTAAAACCCTGATAAGGGTATGAATAGATGCCCATTCTTGCTTTGGATTTCACCTAAATTAGAACTTAATTGCTGCATTCACAAATAATGTCCTCTGCTGATATCCTTTGACCATAGGAAATTGAGATGGACCTGCTTTCAGGCCACAATCGCAAATGTCTATTAGAGACATCTTTCTCGTCCGCAGAAGCGTTCCAATCAGGAGTAAACTTCTCCTAGCCAGTGCAAATGTCCCCTCCCGTTTGTATTTGATAGCCTCACCAGATATGACTGTGAGATTTGTGGGATATCAGACAGGTCCATTAAACCCCCTGCATAATACCCTTTTAGAGCTTAAAATGTGATATCCTTACGTAGGTCCTCAAATGTTTTGCTTTGCCATGGCTCACAGCACTCGTAATATTATTGGTTTTGAGACTTGCCCCCTATCATCACTATCAGGGTTGACCTGACTTCCATTTTCAAAGCCTACATGTATTTTGGTTGGGAGCTGATTCCTTGGTGCACCTTCCAAGCCTTGCCAACAAGTCAATTTGTAGATAATTACAATAATTCTACTGTCTAATCTCTGCAAGAGGTTAATTTGAAAGTAATGGCTCACAAATTACTACCTAAAATGCACATGGGACTGCTATTATAATTAATTGCATTGTGCGGAGAGTGGAATATTGGCATAAATATGCAAACTGTTGCAAGGCCTGGAACCCAAGTCCTCAAGCTAGCCAGCAGCATGGATTGAGCAAAGAAGCTGAATGCAGCATCTGTGCAAATTACACATACACCATTTAAAAAAACTGTCAATATATTTCAAAATTAAGTCATATGTAAAGTGTACATAACATGTTCATATAGAGTAGATTTATTTTGTTTAATAACTGTATTAAAATCAATTGCATATTTACATTTAAACAGATCACATGTTTGAGAACATATTTTGGTAGTTACATTTAACTAACAAATAATTGTAACATACCTGTTTCTTCAACTAAAAACTAAAGCAGATTTCATATAAAATAACATCAATTGCTTGCAGAAAACAGTTATCATAATAAAAATGAGTTTTATAAAAGACAATACATCAATCACATACTTATAAATAAATACTGATACATGTAAAGATATTCCTTATTACAATTTTTAACTAATAGTACTAGACAGGGTGAGTCAACAGTGAGGTTAGTGAAGGTTACTGAGCTTAGCAATAGTGATTTGGATCGTCTGGTTTAGTAAATTGTTAATATTCAGCTTTGTTAGAACGTTAATCTTATGGCGTAGTCTAGAGAGTTTTGAAAGCATTGTATTGTAGTTACATTATTTTAGTTTTGCAGCATATAGTTGTGGTATGTCTGACCTTGGGGATTGCTTGTTTTATGGGTGGGAATGTATATTTTTGGTTGCAGGTGAAGAGGTTCCATTTTGGTTCAGGATGCTCTTGTTTTCATTTTTCAAGGACATTTGTTTGGATCATTTCATATCCAAAGGTCAGCAACCATGTTTTTCATTCTTTTGCTTTTTTCTGGAGAATTGTTTTTTGTAAATTTATTTTTTGGGTTTTGGCGGGATTCCTGGTATTTGATATTGATGTTTCCAATGGATTTTGTTTCAGTACGAATATATTTTTGGTTTGTAAATCTGAAATTTTACATGTGAAATAGGATTTCCGATTCAATGGATGTTCAGCTATTAAATGGTAAGAACCTTTTTAATTTATTGTTACAGATATGTTGAGTTTTTGCAGGATTCCTGGGATTTGATATTGATGTTTTCGATGGATTTCTTTTTCAGTATGAATATATTTTTGAGGTTTTTAATTTGAAATTTTACATGTGAAACAGGATTTCTGCTTCAAGGGACCTTCAGCTATTAACTGGTAAGAACTTTTTTAATTTATTGTTACAGACATTTAGGGTGGGATACAGTTATAATTTATTAATAAAATATTTATGCTGATATTTGTTTTAGCATATTTTGCCCCAGTTTGGTAGTCTCAGGCATTGCTAGCAAGGTTAAATGTATGTTAAAGAAAATATATTTGTACATTTTGCTATGATGTTATTGTAATACTTGAAACTAAATTGTAATGTTGTTGGATGTTTTATTAGAATTATGTGTATTTTAGGGATTGCTGATGAATATAATATAGTAAGTATTATAAAAATGGTAATTTTTATATCATGCTGATTTTTTGTTTGGTTTACCATTTTTAATGTTTATTTGTTCAGAATGGTATAAAATAAAATACAATTGTATTTACTTTGAAAAATATCAATACACTATTAAAGGTATTCATTTGGTTTTGCATTATTAATATTCAAGTTTTTTCAGAATTACAAAAAATAAAATACAATTGTATTTATTTTGAAATATATAAATACACATGTAGAGGGTTTTTTATATGGATTGCTTTATTATTTTTTTAGCATGGTGTTTAAATGTGTTTATGGTGGAGCGTGTTATATTGATATTTGAGCTGTGGTTTCTAAGTAGTGTAGTCCTTGGCTGTTTGGAAAGAGTAGGACTTTGACAGACACAACATTTCATGCATTTGATAAGTTTGCTTGGAGAGTTTAAGGTGTCATTGTTGCTCTGGGGCTTGCTTCTGGAATAGGCACTGAGAGGTAGGTGCGTTCGTTAAAGTTTCCACAAATTTATAGAGGGTAGTTTGGCTTATTCTAAGAGTATCTTGGAACAGAGTTATGCCACACATTCACTGCATTATTAGCTTTGGCTTCATGGGTTAGTGTACTGTGGTACACATTCCATCAACATTTGTGCTCTGAGCGGTGCATCTGACTCAAGTTCTTCAATGTAATTTAAGTAGGGATGGTCTTTTTCTTAATTTGCTTGATAGAACGGCGAGTCTAGAAAAGGTCATAATGTTTTTTCTGCCCCAGTTGGTGGTACACATGCTAGACTAGATGTTAGTTCAACCTGAGGACAGAATTTTAGATGTTTTCATAAAGCTTGATTCAAATGGAAATAACATCCTTCTGCTGCTGTGTGAGGATTTAAGGACTGTTTAATCATTGCCTATTCAAAGTCCCTAACATATTTTGGGAGTAGCAATTGTTCACTTTTTCTTTAATACATTTTTGTAATTCATGATATGTGAGGCTTTGTTCATTGGACAAGAGGGCATACATTAGTGGAATGCTACTGATTTGGTGCTGGCCATTGAGAGTGTATCTCTGGGTAAACGATGATGAACAGGATTTAAAGGTGCCATCCTTTAACCAGATGGGGCAATATTTTAGGGTTACTATGTTGTTATAATTCTCTTTTCATTATTTTCGTTCTAATATAGGATAGCATTCTTTTTATGTGAGTTTTTTTAGACAACTGTGAAAACTGTCCAAATAGCGAAAAATGTAAAAATAGAATGTACAGTGCTAAAATACCCATGTTAAAGTTTATAGTGGAGTATTTACAGAAACACACTTGTACTTTGTTCTGTCTCATTATCTGTGTCTCCCTCTTGCTTGCTCTGTCTCTAGTTAGTCCTCTTTCTCTCACACAATCACAACCACACCAGGTACAAGCAAGCACATACACAACACACACACACACAACACGCACACACCCAGACACACTAGGTAAAACACATACATCACACAAGAGCACAAACACACATACAACACATTCTCTCACACAGACAAAAGCACAAACACATACACAAATACACACCCACACACCATTATGGTCTCTTTAATTTGACTGCCTCATTTTTCCACTGTTTCTCCTCTGGCAACTTTATAAACAATTATTACAAAGGTACTTCTTAAAACTTTGCTGTCGAGCCATTACTGCTTGCAAGTCTCACTCATACTTGTGTTTATTCAATCACTTTCATACTGTATGCACGCACAGCATGCACGTGTAGATGTATCTGGGATTTAAATCATCACGATACTGACCTGTTTATCTATCCATGATCGTTGAAAAACAGAAACACAAGGTTCGAAAACAAGTTAAATGCCCCCGAAACAGGAACAGGAGTCATGTTCAAATGTGGCATCGCTGTAATATTTGAATTATGCCGTTTAACAGTGACCACGAACCTCGTTGCTTTACCTTGGTTCTGTGATCTGTACGGTGTGCCCAAACAGTAACCTAGAATTTACATTTAAATTAAGTGTCGCAAACACGTTATATATCCCAAGGTCAGGACACCAGAAACAGTGCTAGATTTCTGGCATATAGATAAAACATTGTGTACGCATATACCCCTTTTCTCTGTTTTCAATCAGGCAGAACTGGAAGTCTTGATTATTTCTCAAATTGGAACAATTTTCTGTTAAACTGGAGAGCGGAAGCGTGAAATTTCTAGCCTGTGATGAGCCACGTATTGATGCTTGCGTCTGATTCAATCAGCATCAGGGAGGAAATGTCCATTCCTGCGCCGTCTGTACAACAGCATTTTCAAGGTGATAAATCCTATCTGCAGAATGATATTCTGTTGGCATTTCTCTAATATTAATTAGATCACCTTGTCAAGCTGCGCGGATTTTGCTTAGCATTCATTAGAAATTCCTTAGAGCTGGGCCGCAGTCCCCCGCTGCCCCCGCCTCCGCGCTGCCAGACTGACAGCTGAGGTCAGGCTGCAGACATGGCCTCTTCAAAGTGTTTGAAAAGCTGGGTCGCTGGACGCCGTCACAAATTGAGAGCGGGAGAACCCTGCCGCAAAGTTATCTTATTAAAATTGGACAAAAGCTGTGTGGCTTTTGGCAATGTCTCCTGATGCCCTCTGACTGCATGCAAAATGCAGACCTGTGGTGGAAAGCCATTTGCATTACCCTACAGTCATTTTCATATGCGGAGGTAATGAAGTTGTCAGCAGAGCCTGGAGTGTGCCAGCGTTTGATATTTAAATAGACCCCCTTTTGCAGCTGCATGAGCACCAGCAGCCCTTTACTGCTCGGAGCCCTCCGTTGTCGTTCCCAAAACGCCCCCCTCCCATCCTCTATTACTCCACGCGTTTCTGCAGGCAATTAGAAATTGCCTGGGGGTCGGGCAGGGGAAGTGGATCTCTGCTAGTGCACATTAAGGTTTAGTTAAGACAAGGGTATGCTTCATATTTTTTTGTTTAAAGAACTGGATGCCACATTTTGGTTTGTGGGGTTCACAATTTTGAACTGTACATTTGGACTAATTGCTGAAGCACTGTTGTTTTGCGTTCCGCCTACCTTCAAATATCCAAAACTAAATGGACGGTGTATCTTCGCTCTGTCAACAGACTGCCGTAGGAGTGTCTGTCTTGCAATAATACATGCAGGGAAAATCAGAAAATAAAGGGTTTGAGCAGGGTCGGACCTGGAAAGAAAATAGGCATGGGCACCAAAATACAAGGGCCCCATTAGCAAATAAGATTGCAAAGAAAGTAATAATATCACTGAAATCAAGAGTAACAAGCATTTGCAATGCAAATGGTCTATCATTTGCTTGAGATAGAGCTATTAGCGTTGTAAACTCCTAACCAGACTTTTCTTGCCACATAAATTGAAAGGAAAAAAACGAGCGCAATCGTGCTCTGTAAAACTGAGTGCGATTGTGCTGAAATTGAAGACCAAAAAACAAAGCGCGATTGCACTATGTAAAACCCAGCACGATCGCGCTGTGTGGAAAATAAAAAGATAAAGTAGTGCAGTAATTAGGCTGAAAACATGGACCCTCATATGTTTTCAGTAGTTGTCCGATGCGCTCGAGGAGGGCTAAACAAAGGCATGACGTATGCTTGCCTTTCACTAATGAAATCAAGAGGATTTTAAAAGGCAAGCCCATGAACCAACGAAAGTGACAGGCTTGACATGGGTGTGGTTAAAACCCAAAGAGAGATTACAACAGGGACGGAACCCTAAAAACCAGCCCAACTGGCCATAAAACCATCCCACAAGTGCTAAAAATGGCTTACACATGAATCTGTCAGTCCAGTCATGGGGCACTGCTAGTGGCCTAACAAAAATTGAGGGCCCCCCTGCAAAGTACATGGAGGCCCCCCTGCCTTCAGACCGAGGACCACTCAGACCAGGGTACTTTGCTGAGGGAGCCCCCTGGGTCCTGCCCTGCACTGCGGGGGGGTGCTTGTTTTACGCCACTAGCCACTGCCTGATTGCCCTATTAGCCAGTCGGACCCTGGGCTTGAGCTTCATTCTGGATGAGACGTGGTTACTTTATGTGGATGTTGACAAAGGTGTCTCTCATTCTGAGATGCTGTACGTGGGCAGGGTCATGCAGATGGCTTTGATTGGTTGCTTGTAGAGAGCCTGCTGCAGGGCATTTTCATATATTTTATTGGTGAGGCCTTTAAGCATTTTGTAAAAGAAACATTTGTGTGTGATAATGTGACTTTGAAAGTAATTGACCTGACCAAGAGCAAGTAAAGATATTTAAATTTCAGGGGGATGGAGTATGGGGTTTCTTTCAGAGTGCTAGTGACTGGTGTGACAATTTGGAGTCAAGGATTGGGGGCTGATTTAAGAGCCCCTAACACCTCCTTGTGTCACATTAGCATAATTTGTTTACACTAATGTGGCCCAACGAGGCCAAAATCGCCATACCAAATTTACAAAGTGGTGCAATGCATGCATTGCGCAACTTTGTAACCCTTTGCGCTACATTATGCCTGTGGGAGGCATAATGTATGAAAGGGATGCGTTCCCCCATTAGGGGGGCCTAAAAAATAGCGCAAAGAAATTTAAATGATTTATTCGCGTCATTTATTTTGGCACTTTTAATGCCTGCTCAGAGAAGTCGTTAAGGAGCATGCCATTGTTTTCAATGGGCCTCAATGGGCTTTGCAGGATTGGCATCAACATTTTTTACGTTAATCCTGCAAAGCTATGAACTAGCATCAAATATTTTGATGCTAGTTCCCATAACTATCACCATGCTGCTCCGTATGTTGGATACAGCGCACACATGGTGGCGTTAGGGGGCACTAAGGGGCACAAGAAAAGTGGCACTGCACGGGGTGCAACGCCACTTTTCTTAAATCAGGGCCTGGATGTTTTGGCAGACCACAGCAGAGAGGGCTGGACATACATTGATTGGAGCCTTGATTATGAGAGAGATGACAGAAAGGCACGATACTAGTGACTGGTATTGTTTTTGTCACAATAGAACTGAAAAAGAAGGCAGAGAAGCTTGGAGAAATATTGCTATTTATCTTATTGTTGAAATCTGATATGATGTTTGTGCTGATCAAATCATATGGTATTATTGCCTTGGAAAAGAGGACCATAAAGTTATGCCTTCACATGCAATTCACAACAATTTGGGGATTTTCTCAATACCTTCACAATTAGAAAATCTGCATTTATACAAAAGTATACTGAGTCCACATCCATTTAAAACTATTGTGACAAATTACAACCACAAGAGTTAGTCAGTGCGCTAAAAGGTATGGCTGTTTTTCGGCCATTAGGTTTAAAAAGAACATTGAAATTGTGAGATTATAGCATAAATTAGAACAACCTTTATTTGTAGTAGTTATTGCACTCAACAAAAGGCAAGAATTAATAAGCATTACTAATAATCAATATATGGAACTTAGTGACTTCATGGGCACTGCTAAGCTGCTATTCACAGATGCAAGTTGAATTGGCCAGTTTGATAAAAAAGTATTATGAGCTCTCTGAGCACAACAATATAAGCTCACTGCATTCTAAGGATATGATGGGTAATATATTAAAACTGTATCAAATGAGACAGACTACAGAAGACCCAGATAGTATGTGGTAAAAAAACTTTAGAGGCTAGAAGTTATCTACATTTATTTTCATCAGGAAAAGGAGGGCGATATAATGATTGTGTCAAAGAAATAGCGGGAGACAAGATGAATTACCGAGATGGGGGCTGATCTTCCTAGTTACATACACACTGAAAGAAACTGGAGCAATACTTCGTAGTGGATGCGAAACCTCCTACAGGGAGGAAAAGCGCAAGGCTTTTTTGTATAACCCTCACCTACCAGGGCTGCCCTTTGCTGGCATGCTTCATCATAGATTCCTTCCTGCTGTGGAACGAGGCATGCTGCTACCTGTGGGATACACGGGCGCACTGAATGGCATAAACCAAATGATGGTAAAGAAGAGTTGGATTGGTTTAATTGTGATTTAAAAATACCTGGCAGGTAGGAAAATTATGCGTTATTCTGTCCTCTAGATGGTATGATTAAAAAGGCAAGAAATGTAGAAAGTATGGGCCTTATTACCAGGCTGGCGGTCCAAGGACAACCCGCCTCGTGGTGACTGTCGGACTGCCACAACTGTGGCGGTTCGACTGCCACATTACAATCCTGGCAGGCAGACCCTCTAGGGAACTATCGTTCCTGCCAGGAACATGGTTCCCGATGGGGTGACGGCAGTTGGAGTTGTACTCAGCCAGTGAGGTGCTGAACCCATGGCATAGGCAGTGCAGGGGCCCCCCTGCCCAGCACCACCCGGAATGTGCACTTTCTGTACAATGTTTCCGCTCGTCAGCCCGGCAGAAACATTGTAATACGCTCAGTGGGATGCCACCGGTATGACGGTGGTATCCTCCCAGTGAATTTGCCGGCTGGCTCTCCTGACTGCCAAACTCCTAACGAGGCCCTATTTGTGGTTTTAATGACCCTTCTTTCTACATGGTCTACATATTTCAAGCCACCCTTTCCTGTGGCTTTTGTCAGGACCAAGGAAAACACACCCTGATACCACTCCTAGACTCTCTGAAAACAGCAAAGTGCAGCGACTTTACACACTCTGCATGTGCAAAAATACTTTTCGCGTACGCAGTACTATATTCAGTGAGACATATAAAAAGGGAGAATTTTGCTCCATTGGTTGTCCGGTGTCAAGAGGAGCCTGTAGCCACACTTACATCAAGGTCTTGTCTTGGCAAGTTAACCTGAGAGCGCCTCACTGTGCTTTCAGGTTAATTTGCAGAGACCAAAGTAGTACTGTGGTACCTGCAACAACCAAAAACATTGAAAAATACATATACAACTTAACACTTTAAATATTTATTTTATACAACTATTAACCTTTACACTTTAGGTGTTTATGTGCTCATGTTGAGCTAGGCTACCATTTTGTAGCCCAATATTATGAACAAAAATAGCCAACACTTTTTATAATGATACACAGTGTTTCCTGTATAGTACTAAACTTATTCATATATTATCACTTTGTGTTTAATACAGTACATATATTTTTACCAACATTTTCAGTTATAGTTAGGGTTCATTATAATATTCCTCTATCACAAACCACACTTAAACTACACAAACATCAGAAATACTATAGGTATAGTTATTGGTTCATATTTTTCTTTAAACATAAAGGGCCTGATTACGAGTTTGGCAGTCGGACCACCAGACCACCAGACCACCATAGTGGCGGCCGTCAAAAGACCACCATGTTGGAGCTCATACAGACCACTGTATTACAAGTCACACAGACAGGACTGACAAAAGTCAGCCAAAAATCTAACACCACCAGTACCTTGGAGGGTGGAAAATAGGTGGTCCGGCCACCAGCAGCCACAGCCCGTCAACCAACCACTGAAATTATTACAAGTACAAAGTCGTAGCAGTGGCAGTCAGCGATGGTGGTCCACCAATGGCGGTCCGACCCAAGGCGGTTTGGGGTCAACAAAGTAATACACAACATCACATTGGATGGATTTGAAAACAACACAGCTGACACACATTGCCTCATCTGACACACCTGCAAAGCACACTATAAAACACACCCCTTCACACAGCACACTCCTTTGCATCCACAACACCAAACATAGTAGCCAGAGTGCATGATCAAAAAATATAAAACCACAGAATAGGCACCCCACAAACACACTAAGCACAAATCCAACTCCCTCAACACACTTCTATCTCATCCATTTGCAGCACACTACTCTATTTACTCCCTGTCATCTGTTTAATTCCCACCACCTGTCAAATTTTTATTACCACCACCATGTCACCCCAGAAAAATCCCTGTTTCACTGAAGATGAGTTAAGAGTCATGGTGGATGAATTCATTAGTGTAGAGCCACATCTATTTGAAGCCCAGGTCCAACACACTTCTATCCTCAGGAAAATGGAAATGTGGCAATGGATAGTCAACCGAGTGAATGCTGTAGGCCCTACCCCGCGCACAAGGGATGACATCAGAAAGAGGTGGAACGACTTCAGAGGGAAGGTCGGTTCCATGGCATTCAGGCACCAGCTGCTTGTCCAGAAGACTGCCGGGGGGCCCCCACCTCCTCTCTTAAAACTCACATCGTGGGAGGTGAAGGTCTTGGCCATCCAGCATCCTGAGGGCCTGACAGAAATACCTGGGGGAGTGGAGTCGGGAAAGGCACAACTACAAAATATCAGCAAATTGTATAGGCATACATACTCATTGATCACCTTTTGCCAACTTCACTGTCAAACCACTTAACAGCCCAGACTCCACCTGTCCATAAACCCCTGTCTGGCCTCCACATTGGAATGTACACACCTGAGAGGATGCCATCCGTATACTGTGTGGGTAGGAATGCTAAGGCTAAGAGGCACTGCTATTCTCACTCCACTCAGCCACCACAGTGCCCTCTGCTCCAATGACCCTACTCCCTCTACTCAGCCTTTGAACTGTACTCACCTGAGAGGATGACATCTGTATACTGTGTGGGTAGGGCAGTCACTGACAGGAATACTAAGGGCAGGAGGCACTGCTACTCTCACTCCACTCAGGTACCACAGTTTCCTTTGCTCCAATGACTCTCATCCCTCAACTCAGCCTTTAAACTGTACTCACCTGAGAGGATGACATCTGTATACTGTGTGGGCAGGATAAGCACTGACAGGAATTCTAAGGCCATGAGGCACTGCTACTCTCAATCCACTCAGCCACCACAGTGTCCTCTGCTCCAATGACCCATCTCCCTCTACTCAGCCTTTGAACTGTGCTCACCTGAGAGGATGACATCTGTATACTGTGTGAAGTACTTGGACTGTAGTTCCCAGGAGGGCCAATCCTTGTAACTCCAATAGCCAGGCCAGTGTCCATTTGACATTGTGTCAGACTTTGGAAGCACCGTTCTGTTAAGTCTTGGCGCGGTCTCAATCCACTTTCCGCCCGCCCTCTTTGCGATAAAGTTCATCTGCCTTGAGGCAGCACCCGATGGTGGCTTCATTGCCCTCATCCAACACATAGGTGGTCATTCTGACCCTGGCGGTCTTTGACCGCCAGGGCGGAGGACCGCGGGAGCACCGCCGACAGGCCGGCGGTGCTCCAATGGGGATTCCGACCGCGGCGGTAAAGCCGCGGTCGGACCGGCACCACTGGCGGGGTCCCGCTAGTGTACCGCGGCCCCATTGAATCCTCCGCGGCGGCGCAGCTTGCTGCACCGCCGCGGGGATTCCGACCCCCCCTACCGCCATCCAGATCCCGGCGGTCGGACCGCCGAGATCCGGATGGCGGTAGGGGGGGTCGCGGGGCCCCTGGGGGCCCCTGCAGTGCCCATGCCACTGGCATGGGCATTGCAGGGGCCCCCGTAAGAGGGCCCCTACATGTATTTCACTGTCTGCTGCGCAGACAGTGAAATACGCGACGGGTGCAACTGCACCCGTCGCACAGCTTCCACTCCGCCGGCTCGATTCCGAGCCGGCTTCATCGTGGAAGCCTCTTTCCCGCTGGGCTGGCTGGCGGTCTGAAGGCGACCGCCCGCCAGCCCAGCGGGAAAGTCAGAATTACCGCCGCGGTCTTTCGACCGCGGAACGGTAACCTGACGGCGGGACTTTGGCGGGCGGCCTCCGCCGCCCGCCAAGGTCAGAATGAGGGCCATACTGTGTCACTGGGACTTCATGTCCCAGCAACCTTCAGTGACAGCCATCTTTAGGGTGTGGCCTCTCTATAAAAGCCAGCCACACCCAAGTTCCAGTGCTCACTATTTTGGATCCAGCACTCAAGCGGTTTCTCCCTGGGGCCTCTCAGCCTTTGAGACTCGAAGAACATTCTAAGCGAGTGGTCGAACTCGCTCCTGGTAAGCTCGTTCCGACTGGACTTTCCCCCGCTGGTGTTTATTTTGGCTGAAACTTTGCTACAGTGTTTCTTATTTAAACCAGCGGGAGTCGAGAGGTCGCTCGTTTCTGTATTCCGACGGGGTTTTCCCTGCCGATGTTTATCGGAGTGAAAAGTGCTACTTTGTTTCATTGTTCAGACCAGCTGGAGTCGAGCGGCTGTAGCGCGTCCTGAAGATTCCTTATTTGATACTTTGTAATGTTTTGGTAATCTTGCTGATAAAATTGTGAAAAGATTAATGCTGCCTTGACGATAGAACTACCGTACATGACATTATGTGGTTTTGAGTGAATATGATTTATTCCAAGTGCAAGAAAACTTTGATAACTTTATTTTCTTTTGATGCCTGCAAGATTGATTAGTCTTAAAGAAAAAAACGAGTCAAGTCACCACAGAGTTGTGTTACTCGTTTTTTTGGTGGACATTTGAATTACGAAAGTTAGTTCTCATTTTGTCATATCTTGAGCTCCTGGCATATGCTCTCTGGTAGCGTTTTGGTTTTGGTCTGGAGTGCCATTCTTGTGGATTCTTTGCCATATTTGAGAAATTCAATTTTGTTCATTAGGAGGAAAGAATGTAATGTACAGTAGCATGACATGTTTGATTAATGATTAATGCTCTTGGTGTTTTTTCCTGTCTCTAACCTTTTTCCTTTTCAGATCTCCCTCCAAGCTGTTCCTACCCTGCTCACCCTTCCCCCTGCCTGGCCTCTCCAATTATCAGTGTTATTTAAATCACTGAGTTGATGCTGCCTGGAGGTGGGCCTCTAATCAGCAACAACAGATCCCGAGGAAGTGGGCCTTGACAGAATAGTGAGCCCACGAGTTTTACGTTCCTCTCGGGCTGTGTGGTTGTTGCTCAAGATGGCCACCTTAGATATGGTAATGCAAGCCATTACACAGTTACAGAAAGAACTATTAGAGTCAAAGAACACAACAGCGACACTAGTTACTAAAGTAACTCAATTACAAGCTAAAGTTGATGGCACAGCAGCAATGCAACAAGGAGCTACACCTCAACCACGTTCATCTCCCATTCCCAGTAACATATCTGTGACTGTGCCCACGCAGATCCCTCTTGCAGCCACGAACGATTCTCTGGAGACCCCTCAAAGTACCAGTATTTCTTGCCCAGGTGGAGTTGCATTTCACATGTCGACCGTCCGCTTTTCCAGACCCACAATCCAGAATAGCCTTTCTCATCTCACATCTATCTGGTGATGCTGCTACTTGGGCCGTTCCGCTGATACGTCAAGACAGTCAGTTATTATATAATTAGCGTCTATTCGTTAAAGAATTCAAAAAGGTGTTCGCTCGATGCGCTGTTACCATATCAGCTGACAAAGAACTTTTGGAGTTGAGACAAGGTAATAAAGACCTCATCCCATTTCAACTGTCTGGTAGTGGAAACCTCTTGGCCAGATGAGAAAAGATCAGCCCTTTTCTACCAAGGACTTAAGGAGGAATTGAAAGATATTCTGGCACAAATAGACCCGCAGCCAAAAAACTGTACAGATTTGATTAACCTCAAGGTTAGACTACAGACTCACTGAAAGAAAAGGAGACAAAAAACGTCCTGAGCGCAGTACTTGGCGTACAGACAAATTTAGAAATCCCTTACCCTCCATGACTTCGGAAACTGCAGGTGAACCTATGGAGATAGGAACTCTTCGACAACCATTAACAAAAGAGGAAAAGGATCTCTGTCGTCGCAAAGGGCAATGTCTTTACTGTGGAAAGAAAGGACATTTTGTAAGGGATTGCTTAGCCAAACCAAAGAATAAAACGGAGTTTACAAACACCCAGAAAAGGCAAATAGCCATGTTGGATAATCCTGAGGAAAACTAGAAGACCCAAGAAAAAAGGAAGGGGACCTCTTGGGTTACTTAAAAATCCCTTCAGTACACTTCGATTCAAGGCAACATATCAGACATCTTCGGCTCTCCATACAAATTATGGTGTTAGGAAAGTGGCAAAAAGTCCAAGCCTTAATAGATTCTGGTGCAACCGGAAATTTTGTAGATGCACAAATGGCAAAAGAATTACAAATCATAGGCATAAAGAAAAAGCCATTACTTTGCCTGACATATATTCTGAATATGCCGATGTCTTCAGTGATCAAGCTGCAAGAACTCTACCCCCTCATAGGCCCTATGACTGTCAAATAGACCTTCTACCTGGTGCTGCCATACCTAATTGTAGAATTTATGCTCTGTCGGAAAAAGAAAACTTATACCTGAGAGAATATATTGATCAATGTTTAGAGAATGATTTGATTCACCCCTCACGTTCCCCAGCAGCTACTCCGCTATTCTTTGTACCGAAGGTGAACGGCGAGTTAAGACCATGCATAGACTACAGAGCCATGAATAAGATCACTGTCAAAAATAAATATCCATTGCCATTAATCCCAGTATTATTGGATCAAGTTAAGAATGCAGTGATTTATACAAAACTTGATTTACGCGGAGCATATCATCTGGTCCGAATACGGGAAGGAGACGAGTGGAAAACAGCATTCAAGACCCGCTATGGGCTCTTCGAATACCAGGTAATGCCCTTCGGGTTGTGTAACGCCCCTGCGGCCTTCCAATACTTCCTTAATGATGTATTAAGAGAATACCTTGATATTTTTGTAATTGTCTATATAGACGATATCCTGATTTACTCTGACTCTGAGGAACTGCACAAGGAACATGTCATACGAGTATTACGTATCTTACAAAGTCATAGTTTATTCTGTAAACTGAGTAAATGTGAGTTCCATGTTCAAACTGTAGAATTTCTAGAATCCGAAAGGGATGCAAATGACTGAACGAAAAATCCAAGCAGTAGTTCACTGGCCCACTCCCAAATCAGTACAGGATGTGCAATGTTTTCTGGGCTTCGCAAACTTCTATCGGCGATTCATAGACCATTTCTCCCAAAAGGTAGCTCCTATCACCAGACTGTTACGAAAAATGTTTCCCTTCCATTGGTCTACAGAAGCCAATGAAGCTTTTATCACACTCAAAGAGCCTTCACTACTGCTCCTATCTTAGCCCACCCAAGAGTTACAGAACCGTTTATTGTAGAAGTAGATGCTTCTGATGTAGCAGTAGGAGCCATACTTTCACAGCGTCATCCTTGCAATGGACAATTACATCCGGTTGCCTATCTGTAAGGAAGTTGAATGCCGCCGAACAAAACTACACTATCGCTGAAAAAGAATTATTAGCCATCCGAGACGCCTTTAAGGAATGGAGACACTATCTATCAGGAACTCAACATAAGATCACAGTATATACCGATCATCATAACTTGCAGTTCATGAGTTCAGCTAGAGTGTTAACCCCCGACAACTGCGATGGATGTTGTTTTTTGTGGAATATGACTTTGTTGTCACTTTCAGGCCTGGTACGGAGAATAGAAAGGCAGATGCACTAACAAGACAAGATTCTTCTCTCTCACACGAGGAAACGAAACCACATCCCATTATAGATCCTACAAAGGTTTCATGCTTAATAGACGCTGAAAAATTCCTAGATATCATTCGCTCTCACTTCCACATTACGGAATGGCAAAAATGGTTAAAACAAAGCACCAAGCATACTATCCAACTAGGCCTACCATTGTATGAATCTCAAGTTTTCTTACCGATTATAGATTTAAGACAAACAGCTTTCCATTGGTTGCACACACACCCACTAGCAGGACACCCAGGTCCTCAAAAGACTATAGACCTTATGAAAAGATATTTTTGGTGGCCCTCTTTTTCTAAAGATGTTAAATCTTTCGTACAAGCATGTGAGGTCTGTGCTCGTTGTAAAAATACACACAGCAAACCAAAAGGACTACTAATTCCGATACCAACACCAAACTATCCTTGGGAACATATTAGTATGGATTTCATTACTGGACTCCCAGAAGTTGGCCATTTAAATACCATTCTAGTAGTCATAAATAGCCTCACGAAATATGCACACTTTATAGCCTGCAAAGGATTACCAAAGTCTAGTGCATTAGCCGCTCTTATCCTTCAAAATATCGTCCGTCTTCATGGGATCCCAAAAACCATTCTATCAGACAGAGTAACACAATTCTCTGCCCGTTTTTGGCAAACATGGTGTCAAGCATTACAGATAGACTCTGCCTTATCCACCAGTTACCATCCACAAACTGATGGTCAAACGGAGAGACTCAATCAGTCTTTAAAACAGTATCGCAGATGTTACGCCTCCGATACCCCAAGCACATGGCCCGATCTTCTTTGGCTCGCTGAACTGTCATACAATAATTCGTACCACTCATCCATTAAAGAAACCCCTTTCTATGGGTTATATGGTCGACACCCAGAAATGCTGCCAGTTACTCTGCCAATTACAACACAAAGGTTACCAGCGGTCCAAGATGTAATATCTCACATGCAAAAAATACACACACGATTACAAACTAATTTAAAAAAGGCGAAAACAGATTATAAATTACAATACGATAAAAAACATCAAACCGGTCCGATCTATAAAGAAAAAGACAAGATCTGGCTATCTACCAAGAATTTCAAGTTTAAAGATCACAACACGTTTAATCCTAAATTCATTGGACCATACTAAGGGGGTCATTCTGACACTGGCGGTCATCGACCGACAGGGCCAACGACCGCGGAAGCACCGCCAACAGGCTGGCGGTGCTTCCTGGCCAATTCTGACTGCGGCGGTAAAGCCGCGGTCAGAAAAGGGAAACCGGCGGTTTCCCGCCGGTTTTCCCCTGGCCATAGGAATCCTCCATGGCGGCGCTGCAAGCAGCGCCGCCATGGGGATTCCGACCCCCTTCCCGCCATCCTGTTCCTGGCGGTTCTTACCGCCAGGAACAGGATGGCGGGAACGGGTATCGTGGGGCCCCTGGGGGCCCCTGCACTGCCCATGCCACTGGCATGGGCAGTGCAGGGGCCCCCTAACAGGGCCCCATAAAGATTTTCAGTGTCTGCTTTGCAGACACTGAAAATCGCGACGGGTGCCACAGCACCCGTCGCACCCCTTCAACTCCGCCGGCTCCATTCGGAGCCGGCTTCATTGTTGAAGGGGCTTTCCCGCTGGGCCGGCGGGCGGCCTTCTGGCAGTCGCCAAGCGGGAAAGTCAGAATGACCGCCGCAGTCATTTGACCGCGGAACGGTCTTCTGGCGGTTCCCGCCAGGCGGGCGGCTTCTGCCGCCCGCCGGGGTCAGAATGACCCCCTAAGTCCTCCGACAAATTAATCCGGTGACATACAAGTTGAAGTTACCCTCTTCTTTGAAAATACACCCAGTATTTCATACTTCCATACTAAAACCCGCTACCTCTTCTAGTGCATCTCGGCCGCCCCCGTTATTAGTACAAGGACAATGGGAATATGAGGTGCGGGCCATCTTAGATTCACGATTTCGGGGCTCTTCATTGTGGTACTTGGTGGCATGGAAGGGATATGGACCCGAAGACAATTCCTGGGAGCCTGCTGCACACGTACACGCCCCCCGTTTGATACGGCGGTTCCAACTTCTTCACCCCTCTCAACCTGGCATTCGACCGCGCTCGGGGAGGGGGTGTACTGTCAGACTTTGGAAGCACCGTTCTGTTAAGTCTTGGTGCGGTCTCAATCCACTTTCCGCCCGCCCTCTTTGCGGTAAAGTTCATCTGCCTGGAGGCAGTGCCCGATGGTGGCTTCAGTGCCCTCATCCAACACATACTGTGTCACTGGGACTTCATGTCCCAGCAACCTTCAGTGAGAGCCATCTTTAGGGTGTGGCCTCTCTGTAAAAGCCAGCCACACCCAAGTTCCACTGCTCACTATTTTGGATCCAACACTCAAGCGGTTTCTCCCTGGGGCCATTCAGCCTTTGAGACTCGAAGAACATTCTAAGCGAGTGGTCGAACTCGCTCCTGGTAAGCTCGTTCCGATGGGGCTTTCCCCCGCCGGTGTTTTTTTGGCTAAAACTTTGCTACAGTGTTTCTTATTTAAACCAGCGGGAGTCGAGCGGTCGCTCGTTTCTGTATTCCGACGGGGTTTTCCCTGCCGATGTTTATCTGAGTGAAAACTGCTACTTTGTTTCATTGTTCAGACCAGCTGGAGTCGAGCGGCTGTTTGTTTATTCAACAAACGGTAGCGCGTCCTGAAGAATCCTTATTTGATACTTTGTAATGTTTTGGTAATCTTGCTGATAAAATTGTGAAAAGATTAATACTGCCTTGACGATAGAACTACCGTACATGACATTATGTGGTTTTGAGTGAATACGATTCATTCCAAGTGCAAGAAAACTTTGATAACTTTATTTTCTTTTGATGCCTGCAAGATTGATTAGTCTTAAAGAAAAAAACGAATCAAGTCACCACGGAGTTGTGTTACTCGTTTTTTTGGTGGACATTTGAATTACGAAAGTTAGTTCTCATTTTGTCATATCTTGAGCTCCTGGCATTTGCTCGCTGGTAGCGTTTTGGTTTTGGTCTGGAGTGCCATTCTTGTGGATTCTTTGCCATATTTGACAAATTCAATTTTGTTCATTATGAGGAAAGAATGTAATGTACAGTAGCATGACATGTTTGATTAATGATTAATGATCCTGGTGTTTTTTCCTGTCTCTAACCTTTTTCCTTTTCAGATCTCCCTCCAAGCTGTTCCTACCCTGCTCACCCTTCCCCCTGCCTGGCCTCTCCAATTATCAGTGTTATTTAAATCACTAAGTTGGTGCTGCCTGGAGGTGGGCCTCTAATCAGCAACGCATAGATCCTGAGGAATTGGGCCTTGACCCATTGTGCATCTGTCTGTTAACTCACAAATGAAGTTTAACCACCTGGGAGGGACCACAATACAGATCAGGGTACACTCTGTTATGTGGCTGAACACCTAGTTCCATCTTGAGCAACTATGCAGAGATTAAAATATTGTGGACAGGAAGGACAGCTCAACCTGTGTGCCAAAACAATTTTAGACAGACCAAAGGCCTCAAGATGCATCATATGAATTGTATTGGCAGCAGACACATTCACAATGCACTGACCACATGATGATACCAATCACCTATACAACAAGGTTCTAGATCTGCCTGCATAACAGTCAACCAGGTCTGAAAATGACCTAAACCACATCCTGCCCAGCCACTTTTTCGCCTGCACTGCTGGCAAAAAATGAGTCTATGGCCATCCTTCCAAGTGCTATGAAACTCAGACATTCTGAAGCTAGTTGTCTGAAATGGAATTGGTATGTTACCCAAATGTCAGGTCAATGCAACTGATAGCATGTGTACCTGTCACATAAGGGAAATCTGCAAACACATTGTACATGGCCTTAGCCAAATGTCACTGTTCACTATTGGAGGCAGATGACACAATATGACCTTTAACACTGTATCTCTCACATCAACAGGTCTACCTGCCACTGCAAATGCTGAGCCCACTGAAGAGATTGTCACTACTCTCATGGATGAGGCCCTCACTGAGGACACCACCCCTCGACATCCGGATGTCATTGATCCACAGACAGATATGAGGGTTGGCATGTCTAAGATGTGGATGGTGATGTTGCTTCTCATTGGACAATAGGTTAGGGTCCTTCTATTTCTCCTTGCAAGTTCTATGTTTCTCCAACATGCAAAGTACAGATGTGTACCACAGACACACTCAGTAGATGTAGTTGTAATGAGTGTTAGACATTAGTGCTGACTATCCTAGGGCTGACTGATTCATTGTTGTGTTCATTTTGGAGACATCTCCCCATGACATATTGAACCTGACATCAATGTTGTTCCTTTCAATGACACATGTGAGACCTATCTGAGTGACATTGATACTACCTCCTTGACTCTATTGGGACGGGTGTCACTTTTTTAGCTGTACAATGTTGAAATCTGTTCACGGTGACATGGGCATTTCAATGTCAACCGCTCCAGGATATTTCACTTTTGTATCAGAGATATCTGGATTTCATAGGCATCATCTCAAATTGTTGGTAAATCATGTATGTGCAAAAAAGATGTGTGCATAAACTTGTGTGTGAAATATGGGAAGTTGCTTTACCATGGGATTACATTGTTGGCTACAGGTGAACTGAGGTTTGCTGCATGTGGCACAGATGTGAGGATGGAGAGGCCACCTAGTTGTTGTATGGTCATTTTGTTTGCATGACTTCACCTATGCACTTGTAGTTGTCTGGGATCCTGGTTAGCCTGTGGTTAACTTTGTTAAGTCCAGATGGCATGGATGCACATGGTATGGCACATGAAAGTGCCACTTTGGTGAAGTATTTTGATGTAGCCTACTTGACTTAATGGTATTTTTTGTCAATCAAAGTTGTGATTGAGGTGTTATCATGTATATGTTATGACCCTATTTCTTATTCTTTTTGTAGCACAGGTAGGCAAAGGAGACTGGGTACATCTGAGTAGGGAAACATCTGGCCATGGGACCTCGGGTTCAAGATACCACTGACACAGAGGGATCCAGTGGCCTGGAGGGCTAGGAGAATGCCACGTGGGGATGGGAATCTACATACTCATCATTGGATTCTTCCTCCAGTGGCCACACCCTACTGGTGGCAGACCCATCGTGGTCCCCTCCAGTACCATCCTTGTGTGCCGCCCCTCGTGTTATCACAACCCTCCCTGTTGCTCCCCACCCAGTTGGCCATTCCCACTCACCCAAGAGGGTGGGCGTCTTCTTTGCCGCAGGCACCTCTGCCCGAGCCCCTGTTACACTTGCTTCCCTCAGTGAGGAGGCTATTGACCTCCTGAGAACGCTCTCTGGGGTCAGGCTGCCAATGTGAATGCCGTCTAAGGATTGGCAAATCAGCTACAACAGACTAATGCATTCCTGGAAGGCATGTATGATGCAATGTCTGGCGTACAGAGATCTTTTCAGGCTCTGGCCTCCTCACTGATGGCAGCCAGTCACCCTCCCCCAGCTTCTGCTCACCCTCCACCTTCCTCTTCCCAATCCAAATCCCCCTTCCCCTACCTACCAAAAGCACACAAACAGATCCCCATGCATCCACCTCAACAGACATACGTAGCGCACACACAAGCACCACAAGACACATCGGCATACACACATACAACAGCCACCAACAGACACAGCAACACTTACAACTGCCACTGAAACCCCACCACCCCAGCATCACTCACACGACATCAAGCCTACCTACAGACACCACTGCAACAGTCACTGACACAGCCACCACACCCATCCTACCTGCAGACACCACTACAGGAGACCCTCAGCAATCCACCTCAAGCACCACACCTGCAAACGCCACAACTACTGGCACACTTACATCCACCACATCCACAATACCTGCAGTCACCACCCTAACAGATAACCACCATGGCATCCCCAGCACCTCCATCCCCCCTAGGCCCAAGACACAAACGCCCTCACTCACCCATCAGAGACAAACATACCTCCCATAAGCACGCACCCAAGACATCTACACCTACACAGCGGACAACCACTCCCTCAACCTCCAAATCCCGTACCCCTTCTGATGACAGTCCCCGTGTTTCCAAAAAAGTGTTCCTGTGTGACCTTGACCTTACCCCTGTTCCCTCTCCTGAACCACACCCAGAAGGACCCCACCCAGGTCCCAGGCTATCCTATCCACCTCCAAGGCCTCCCCTGTCCACCCTGCAAGAAGCCATTCTTCCCCTCCACCAAAGAAGCCCACCTCTCCTCATAAACCGCCCACCCCTCCCAAAATAAAGTCTACCCCTCCACAGACCAAACCCCCCTCCCAAATCCAATTCCCCTGATAATTCGTGAGGTACCTGCCTGCCACCTTGATGCCCCTTCCTGTGGAGGTTACATGGCAGTCAGGAGTCAAGTTAGGGCACAGTAGTGTGCCATTATTGGCAACAATTCATGGCCTGGCCAATGGCCTTTGGGTAATCTTAATTCGTGTAAATAAACCTAACAGTTCCTTTTCTAGATTTCTGTTGCCCCTGAGTGACTTTGGTTGTGGGCCTGCAGTTGTGTGTGTTTCAGCCTGCTTGCTGCTCCAGTTGATGTTGTTAGCAGTATGTGTGCAGTGCTGTTGTCCCCTATGAGAAGGGTATATGTTGTGTGTATATGTATGTTTGTGAATGCAATGGTGGTATCTTGGCATTGTGCACTGTTCTGGTAGAAGTATGTCCCATGCAGTAGGAGTTGTATGTGCTTTGTTGACTTTCCTTTCCCCATAGTTTAGATGTGCATGACAATTGGTTTTGGTATTGTTTGTCCCTGAGACCCATGTAGGGCCATTTCCTGTGGAGATGTTGTTTGAATGTCCTGTTCAAAGTGTTATATGTCCCAGTGCAGGCTCCTTCCCCGTATGTTCCAGATGCCCCCATCCTGATTGTGTAGGTATAGTTCTTATGTTGTTCTTGGTGTAGTTGTCTCTGTGTGTTTTATGCATGCCGTTGTATTTCCACTGTGCTGTGATGTGTGTGTCCATTGCAGGGCTGTTTACTGGTGGTGATGTTTGTGTTGCATGCCACATCGTTACATATGTTTGGTGTATGTTTGGACAGACCCTGGCCTGTGTGGAATGTGGTTGTGTGAGCTGTGATTGTATATGTGCAGTGAGTGTGTTGTTGTTGATGTATGTCACAATGTTGTATGGCCTTCAGTGTCCTTGTTCCTGGGTCTTGCGCCAGTGTGTATTTGTGTTTTTGTTGCAGTGCAGTGTGCTGACCAAAGTGTGCATATTGTATGTGTATATGTGTCAATGTTGATGTATGTAAGTGAGTGTGTGTTGTATGAGACGTGTGCCTTCTGCCCGTGGTGTACCTGCCCATGATGTGTTTACCGGTGCTACAAGCTGTTTTTAAAGGTTGATGATACAGGTAGGTGAGTGTACTTACAGCTGATGGCATCCACCTGGATGTTGATTTCGTGGTCCTTGGATGAGCAGCAGGGGCATGATGAATGGCAGCCCCGAATGTATAAAGCTGCCTGCAGGTGAGTGTCTCTCTTTATACTGTCAATTTTCGCCAGCTTGTACATGGTGGTTGGACAGACACGGTCACATTGGCGGTGTTCAACCTCGTAATGTCTCCTCCGGCCGGTTTGTGCTTCCTTGTGACTGTGGCGGGCTGTGCTGCCTGGCGGTGCTGGCAGACCTCAGACGGGCTTCTGTTTGTACAACCACCAAACTCATTATACTCAGTCCACTCTGCTAGACCGTTGATGGTCGGACAGCCAACTTGGCGGCCACGGGACCGCCAAACTCATAATGAGGCCTAAATTCTTCTTGATATACAACACCCCACTGTGTACTATTTATTCTCAACATCACTCATATAGCAAAGCAAATGGGTTTGAAAATAACTCGGAGAAAGCTTGATGACAACCAAAAGGGCCTAAGACAAAATTCCCATAACAAACTTTCTGTATGAAAAGGCGGTATCTGGAGAAACAAAATCAGGAAGGAATTCACAGAAACACATGAATCTTTTTGCTCAAATTCAAACACAGTGTTGGATGACGAAGTAAATATGAGTTCAGGGTGATGAGGCACATATTACAATGGTGACTCAGTGGTGGCTAGCAAGAGGCACACAATAGGATGGCAACAAACCTTTAGAGGGGTGTTCAACTTTAGTATCACTGGGAAACTATTATTGGTGTTTGATATTGTTTTAGAAATATCATGATGTTAAAAGGATCACAGGACATTATATCATAGGTAAGGATATTGTTTTTTAACTTTGCATTTGAAACCATTGTTAGTAATTTGGAGTTTTTAAGTATTGTTGTATTACATTTTTTGTTTACTGTATGTTGTGTTTTCTTTGAGTTTATTATTTTTTTTCTACTTTGTATTATTAATTTTAGAGGTATTTAATTTGATGTTTTTGTTAACGTTTTAATTTGTATGGATGTAGGGATGTAAACCAGGAAATGTTTTAAAAATGTTTTTTTTTTTTTGTCATGTTTTTTTATCAATCATTTAAAAAAATGATTATAACACTTTAATTTTTTATTAAATATTTAGAAGGTGCTAATTTTCTAAAAATAAGTATGAATGTTATTTACATGGGTTTGTTTTTGTTATAGTAATAAAAATGTAATTTGGTTGGTGAGTATTGGTTTTGGTAATTGTATTATGTAAATAAAAATTATAGCCTTATTCTTGCATCTATTAATGTTTAAAGATATGTTATATTTCTCATTGTTATTAATTAAATATTATGGGGCTGATTTAAGAGCCCCTAGCGCCTCCTTGCGCCACATTAGCGTCATTTTTTTATGCAAATGTGGCCCAAAGAGGCTTAATCACTACGTCAAATTTACAAAGTGGTGCAATTTACAAGTGGTGTAACCCTTTGTAACCCTTTGTACTACATTATGCCTGCTCCAGGCATTATGTATGCAAAGGGGGGCATTCCCCCGTTAGGTGGACCGAAAAATTGGATTTCTTTACGTGCTTTATTTTGGCACTTTTAATGCCTACTCAGAACAGGTGTTAAAAGCAGTCATGCCATTGTTTTCAATGGGCATCAATGGGCTTTGCAGGGTTAGGGTCAAAACTTTCGATGCTAATAATGCAAAGCTCTGAACTAGCATCAAAAATGTTGACACTAGTTCCCCTAAGATACCTTAGATACGGTGCACACAGGGTGGCATTAGGGGGGGCACTAAAGGGCGCAAGTAAAGTGGGCTGCACTGGGTACAGCACCACTTTTCTTAAATCAGAGCCTATATTTTTATCTTTTCTATGGGGTTTCCAAGGCCATGTTCTGTTTAGTAATATTTTACATTTGGCATAATTAGTGTTAAAATGTAAAACATTTACATTAAATGAAAATCTTACTAACACTTAAATATTTATTTATGATATTTCATTTTATGAATTGATGATTTAAATTTTTGAATACTAACCTTTTATTCAAATTTTTTAGTAATTGAAAATTATTTACAATTGTGTTAATTGTGAAATTATTTGTTTATTATTATTTTAAGATTATTTATTAATCACTTTATATAAATAGGTAAAAGAGTTTTGCACAGTTACCATGTTTATTTCCTGTTTATTCTTGTTTATATTTACATTTTATTTCCAGAATTTTAATTATGTTGTCCAATGTTGATGTTTTAATAGTAATGCTGTATTGTATAGACTTTTTTTCAAATACATTTTTCTTTTAAATTTGTTTCATTTTTAATTGTATTTTAACACCAACCCCTAACAAAGTTCAACACCTTCAACAATGTGGCTAATCTTTGTGTTAAGGTAGTAACTTTAGAATTTCACACTGTCCAACACTTTCCCCATTGTGACTAAGTTTGGAATGGGAATAGTAAATCTAGTCTTCTCACTGGTCCAACAGTTTGCGCAATGTGGCTAAGGGCCTCATTACGAGTTTGGTGGTCCGTTAACTGCCATGGCGACAGTGGCTGTATGACCGCTGTCATGTTGGTGGTTGGACTGCCATTCTACGAGTCATGCGAGCCTATGGTGCAAAGACTGCCACAGCTCCACCGGCACCGCCAAACAGCACAGAATGCACGGATCACAAGGCAGCACAAACAGGCCGGCAGAGCCAGTGTTTCCGCCTGACTTATTATGAAGTTGCACACTGCAACGTGGCGGTCCAACCAGCACCTCTCAGCAGGGAGACATACACCTGCAGGCAGCCTTACACGTCCTGTGCTGACATGGAGCCCGGTATACGTGTCCTGCTGCTGCTGATCATCTGAGGTGCACAAAATCCAAGCTGTCGTGGACACAACCAATGTATTTACTATAAAGCTGGACATAGGGGGAAAAACATAACCTTTCTGACAATAATACATGATTTATTATTGAGACACTTTTATTTACATTATCTTTTGTCTTTTCAATACGTTTGGTAAAGTAACCCCAGACCCTGTGAATAAAGCGATTCAAACCAAAATTGTTTTTCACATGGGGCAACAGGAGCACTCAGGGAAGGACGCTGCCCGGGGACACATTTCCAAAGGAACTGCCCTTCTTAGGGACATATAATACTAGAGTCAAGTGACATGCCAGTCTGCACACCGTGGAACTGCAAGTCAACAGAGCAAATAGAACTCCAACTGCATGAGACATACATCTAGATGATGTAGCTGCGAGGTACACACAGCTAAATGGACACATGCTCAGCCAAATGCAAAGAAAGCTAGCACAATTGAACACCCTCCATGTCTGCACCAAGAAAACTCTAGCTGCCACACATTAGATGAATCTATAATCCATATCAGGGGGACAAGTCTAACACCAAACATGATCACATTGGACTACCCAAGATGAAATACTTACTGTACTAAAAAGAACACAGTGCTATTACACCACAATTGCATTTACACCCACATATCCATACAATCAAAATCTACCGTTGTCATGGGCGACACCAGCACTACCCACAAAATCAGATATTGTAAACAAAAGCAAATGGATCAGCAAGCAGTCTGAAACACACACAACTGTAAGCAGACAACAAAAGTTACTCCGGACAACATAAAGGTAGAAAAGGAATTGCAGGACAAATGTGTACCCAATAAAAACAACTGTTTGAACACAAGTTAAAATAGAGAGAGCTACCCGACAGGGTTGTCCACTCTCTTCTCTTCTATTCAATCTATATATTGAACCTTTGGTTTTGATGATTATGCCTAACCAAAACATAATACCGTTTTTTTTCAGAGAGTGGGAGGAAAAAGTGACACTGTATGCTGATGATCTCATGATATACACTAGCGATTTGATAGGCTCGTTACCAAATATTCGGTGTGTTTTGGAAAAGTCTGGTAGGGTGTCCGGTTATCTGGTTAACCAACAGAAGAGAGAGATAATGTGCTGGAATACTCAACGACCCTCCGTAGGAAAAAAAAAAAGAGGTCAGATATCTGGGGGTTCAGATTACTGCGGACTTGGAGGAGGTGGGCTGGAAGAATTTTTATAAAGTATGGTTATCTACAAAGAAGTTAATAAGATCGTGGGCAGCACTCCCACTATCCTAGTTAGGCAGATCTACCATTTTGAAAATTCTTATTTACCAAAATTCACCTTTTTATTCAGTGCCATTACATTAGAATTTAAAGTAACATGGTTCAGAAGGCTGCAGGGGGATTTGACTTCTTTTGTTTGGGCATCGAGGGGAATCCAAATTGCTTGCAAGAAGTTGTCCAGGAAGAAGTAACAAGGGGGAATAGTCGCTCCAGACCTGTACAAATTCGTTTGGCCTTCCACCTTCAAAATATAAGGAGGCTATTGAATGATCGTCTTAGTTATACCCCGTACCACAAAGTTATGATTGGTCCCTTGGAGGCAGATGACAACTTTCTATATAAATATGGCCACCCAAAATAATTTAAGAAGGTTAGATTAAAGTGCCTTAGTGCAGCATGTAAGATACGGTTCCAGACTCGACGAGAATTAGGCATACCATATTGTAGTGCCTTTGCGCCGATATGGGACTCACCAGGCACCCCAAAATGTCTACAGGATAGATTATCTCTTCCACTATGGGGACAAGGGGTGGTTTGATGGGGGGAAATTTTGGTACAGCAGGTATTGATACCGTGGGATATGGTCACTGTTAGTTGAAAACACGGTTTCCAAGTTCAAATATTATCAATTGGCGAGTTGGGCAAGTGTCCTCCCCAGAGTAGAGCAAAGAGATGATACTTGGGAGGAGAAATGATGCTATAATTCAGTATATCGCAAGGAGGTCGCACTCTGAAACTGGATGTTTATGAAGGTGAGAGAAGACCCCTGTTTATTGCCAGCTAAGAAATGGAGCAAGGAAATAACCTCGCTGGACATCGGCAATCTCTGGCAAGTATCTTGTGCTACTTTTTGGGATATAGTTAAATCGGCTGCATTAAAAAATGATCATCTTTTTACTTTGCATAGGGTATATTGGTCTCCGGAGACGATTACCGCCCTAGGGAAGGGAAAGAAATGCTGTCCACGATGCAACGAAGAACGGGCCAATGATATCCATATGTTCTGGAGTTGTTGAAAGCTTGATCGCTACTGGATGGATATAGGGGAAATGATAAGAGGTGTGGTGAGTCCAGATGTTAAGGTAACTCTCCAGTTAGTAATCTTTGGAACTAACCTAAGGGATGATTGCTCAGTAAATCTGGCTAAAGAGTAGAGGTATATGTTGTTTGTGCTAATTCTTTTGGCACAACAAGAGATATGCCTAAAATGGACACTCCCTCAGACTCCGGTCTCCCATGATTGGATTGCATCAGTCAATAAATTGTACAATTTGGAAAAAGAGCGGCCTTCAGAGTAGGAGAAATAAGTTTTGGGCATTATGGAAGGAAAGGAACAGTTGAATTAAGTCAAATATGGGATGGTCGAATGCAACAGAGTCCAATTATTACGTGCCTCGTCAAGGTCCCCTGGTTGTAATAAGTTGGGGGTAGAGGGGCATACCTGTCTCTTTGGAAGGGTGTCTCCTGGTAGAGTGGGGCCCCAACTGAATGCCTGACTGATGGCTGGATGGGGCCCGAGGAGTTGTCTTCTTGTAGTGATGGTCTTCTTCTCGGTGCCCTAACCTGGCTGTCTTAGTAGCCTGGCTGGATTGGTTATGAGGACAATAAAAAAAAAACTGTTTGATTTTATTTACTGGACAATCCTCAGAATTAAGGTCAGTGGCCAGTCCATATTCAATTGTCCATTCACATCACTGTGCCCTCACTTGACTCCTTTACTGACAGGGAACCTCCACGGAAGGGGCATCACATAGGCAGGCAGGCACCTCAGGGATCGTTCTTGGGAGTGAGGGGGGGTCAGATTTGGGAGGAGAGGGCTTGGGAGGGGTTGGATTCTTCTTAGGGGGATGGGTATGGGTGCTTGTAGCGGGGGCAGGTGTGACAGGGAAGGGCTTGGAGATGGAAGGGTTGTATTGGGATGTGGGTCAGGGCCTCCTGGGTTTGGACCTGGGGGTGGAGGGAACAGGGAAAGGGCAAGCTCAAAAGAAATCCTTCTTTGGAACACGGGGAGGGTCAGCAGAAGGGGGTGGGGATTTGGAAGTCGAGGGAGTGGTTGTCTGCTGTGTTGGTGTGGATGTCTTGGGTGTGTGCATGTGTGAAGTATACTTATGTTTGGGTGGTGTCTATTGCGTGTGTGAGCGTTTGTGTGTATTGGGGGCTGGGAGGTGGAGGTGATGGAGTAGTTGATGCATGTGTATCTGTTGGGGTGGTGTCTGCGGGTATGCTTGTAGTGGTGAATATGTGTGTGTCTGTTGGGGTGGTGTTTGCAGGTATGGTGGATGTCTGTGTGTATGTTGGGGTGGTGTCTGCAGGTATGGTGGATGTGGTGGATATCTGTGTGTCTGTTGGGGTGGTGTCTGCGGATATTGTGGATGTGGTGGGTGTGTCACTGCCTGTTGTAGTGGTGCCTGTGGATATGCTTGATGTGGTTTGTGGGCGGTAGTGGTGGTGGCAGTGTCTGGGGAAGTGGTGGCTGGTGTTGCATGTGTGAGTGTCTGTTGAGTGCTTGCGTGCCGGTGTGTATTGTGGTGTTTTTGTTTATGTGTGCTGCTTTTGTGTGTTGAGGTGGGTGTGGGCGGATCTGTCTGTGTGTTTGGGATAGGTAGGGGAATGGGAGATTTGGATTGGGAAGAGGGAGGTGTAGAGGGTATGGACATTGGGGGCTGACTGGCTGCCGTCAGTGAGGAGGCCAGAGCTTGAAAAGATCTCTGTAGGCCAGATATTGCACTATGAATGCTTTCCAGGAATGCATTTGTCTGCTGCAGTTGGGTGGACAACCCCTGGATGCCATTCACAATGGTAGTCTGACCCACAGAGATACTCCTCAGGAGGTCAATAACCTCCTCACTCAGTGCAGCAGGGTTAATAGGGGCTGGGGCAGAGGTGCCTGCGGAAAAGTAGATGCCCACCCTTTTGGGTGAGCAGGCAGAACCAACTGGGGGGGAGCAACAGGGAAGGTAGCAATAGAACTGGGGTGGTGGACAAAGATGGTACAGGAGGACTACCCAATGGGTCCACTACCACCGGGGAGTGGCAACTGGAGGAAGAATCTGATGATGACGAGAATGTAGATCTGATCTCCCCTGTGCCACTTCCCTCACACTCCGGGCCACTGGGTCCCTCTGTGTCGGTGCTGTCCTGACCTGAGGTCCTGTGATCAGATGCTTTCCCTCTCAGCTGTGCCCTGTCTCCTTCACTTCCTAAGGCTGATGCTGCAAATAAAAAGACAAATAGGGTCATCACATGTCCATGATCACACCTGAACAACAGATGTGATTAGCAAATATTACCATGATGTCAAGTAGGTCCCAGCAACAAATTCCAACTAAGTGGCCCCTACATTTAACACACTATATGCATGCATACCATATGAACTGTCAACAGTTGCCCACAGGAAAATCAGGATTTCAGACAATTGCAATTGAATGGTTGAAGGTTTGCAATCACTGAACACGTAGGAGACCATGTTACCTTCAATGCTTTGCCTCATGGAGCATACATCTGTTACCTTTTGTCATTCAATAGTAGGTCAATGCCAACTGCATTCCCAGAGATCCCACACAAGGTCATGCAGACATTTATTTGTCACATACACAATAACAGAACAATAAGAAATGATGCTCCCAGGACATGGTGTGTTGTACAATAGCCTTGAGAAGGTGACATGGAAATACAGTACTCTTGTTGCACTGGAAACATATCCACAATGCACACTTCACCAAGTGAAATTTGTCCCAATGGAGTCATGGAGGTAGTAATAATGTTGCCCATGGACATTCCACACTTACCAAGGGAAGGTATTGATCTATAGCAGCATCCCAAAAAATGTGTGCACTGTCACATGTGTGATGGCCTGTAACACTGAGGAGTAGTGGTCTGTTGCATAGAATTTAGAACCACTACAACAACAAACAATACTTGATCGATCAATGTACAATCATATGTTGTCCCTGGAGAGAAAACTGTTTGTAGATTGCACACAGTTGTGTCCTAGGTCCCTGATCCCCTTGTGGCTGTTGTGCTGTAGTCAAACACCCATCAAGGTCTAGGTAATCCCCGCCTGAATGCAGGCCATTAGGGGAGTCATGGTCTGCTGTGCGCCCCGTCCATGTTGGGAGAACAGACCCTGCTGGACCTCTGCGATCTTCCGGGCCCAGCGTCTCAGGTCCTCCCACCTCTTCGGACAGTGGGCGCTTTGTCGGAGGTGGACCCCCCAGGGTCCCCACCTTCTTGGCAATGGCTCTGTAAAGCTCCTCATTCTGATGGGCATTGACCTGCATGTATGAAAAAACAAATCAATAGATTAAAATCACAAGTTTTGGCACAAATGGTTGAGTTGCATACATGTCAGAAACACCAAGCTAGGACCTTTCAATTTGTTATCACTCCACAAGTGTGAAACACAAAAGCCAATAAGTACAGGGACATGACTATAGACATATGTATTTCCAACTGCAGACTAACCCACTACCCTGCTTAGGGCCTACAATGACTAAGCAAGCTTATTGACATCTGGTAGCTCATGCTCCAGCAACCTGTACTGTGATGTGAGCCACAATGAAACACTACACACATATGTGGCTTCTGAAGGGTAAACTCATTAGGCCTGAATGGAAACAACACATTCACACTCCGTGAGAATGATTCACTGCATACAGTTGGTACAGGCAACTGCCATAGTACAAACTTCACCATTATACTTGAGTGACAATCAAGGGGCTGGCATGGTGGGTACAAAAGTGCCTTCCTTGTCCGTGTATGGACATGTGGACTAACAAATGCAGACTCATGCCACTTCAGGGTGTAGGTTCTGTGGTATGTACCTGTACCACAAAACAGTCCTTTGGACATATGTGTCTATCCAACAGAGCTGGCATCCAAAATACAAAGGCATGTACTGTTTCTGCTATGTGACCAGGCTAGTGAGTCACATATCGTGGCCTCCCTGGAATCAACACAGTTTGCACCGTGCAATTGTCCTTTGTGCAATAAGCCTGTACAGGCCAAATGTGACCTGTGTGAAGGTGACAACAGAGCTATGGGAATAAGGGACCTGTCAACAGTCAAAAACACACATTGACAATGATGCAAAATGCACATATGGACTAGTTTAATGATTTACCTCTGTAGCCATTCCTAATCTAGTCAAAGGACTGAGGCATTCAGGGCAGGCTTTTCCAGTAGAGCATCTTATTGGCCACGTGTTAGGATCTGCTGGTGTATAGGAAGTGGACACAGAGCCACAGTTGCATAGCCATAGTGACTCTCCGACGGCCTGTAATAAGTCCCATGCCGGGAGATACAGGCTGAGCAAACAGGACCTACATAACACTCCATTTCCATAACTTCCATGCAAGACTGTACATCATGTGGCTATCAGCAATTTGGCATTAGGTTTGTGTGTCAACCTAAAGGGCAGAGTGATTAATGATATGCCTTCCACACAACAGCTTTGCAAGCCCAGATGTGGGTTGAAAGATCTGTAGCACCTTACACATTGTTCACATGCATCTCAAATGATTCATACAAGATGCATACACAGCTTATGCTGTCATGCACATACATGTTGTCCAACATCAACAACAATCATGAAGAAAGAAATGTCATTGGATGACAGTAATGTCTCCTTACCTAGTTATGTACATCCAACACAAGGAGGATCTAGGATCCCCAAAACCCCACAAAACACAATGTGACTGAACTTAATGTATGGTACTGGCCACCAATACCTGCACATTGTACATCCCATTGATGCCACATAGGCTGCAACAACAGGCACACAAGAAGTCTTATTGGCACACAGGGGCACATTGTAGCCTGTGAGGAGGAAAAGGGTGGTGAAGTGCAAAGACAAGTGTGCACATGAGGTGCTTATCTGCTCCTCTGGGGACCCATAGAGCTATTCATGCGGGTGTAGGAGCCCATTAACAAGCCTCTCTAGCTCCTCTGGAGAGAAGGCAGGAGCCCTGTCACCTGCTGGAAATGTCATGATTGCTCCCAGAGGCGGTACACAGGAGTTCAGGACATGGAGGTGTTGCTGGCAGTTGTGCCAGGAGTCAAGTGAGTAAATTTACACAACATGGCGATCACATCCGCCACGTATGCAGTCGTCACCACCGGCGGAGACAGCCATTGGGCTGCGACTGCCACTGGCAAAAACATTAGCCTATGACTGTGTTTGCTGCGGTTGCAACCGCGACTGTGGGCAGTTCCTAATGTCCAGTGAAGTAGGTCAGGCATCTGCCATTTTGGTGGCCTGAAATGCTGTGTTGAGCTTTATAAACTGCATCCCCCCTACAAAACATGTTTTGTTACCTCACAAACATCCTTATCCTGTCATCATTTAGATCCTTCTACTCAACCACCATTGTAGTTTGTTGAAGGGCACAGATGGCATTTAATAGTGGTGAATAGCCCACCACCCGACTGTAATTTTGACAGTCGGAATATACAGTCACATTTCGAGGGGTAATTATGTTGCACATCTTTGAACTTGGTCCAAATCCGTGTTGAAATCCATGTTGAAACCACATGGGGGTCACATGTGCCCATTGTGTGGTTGCCAGCTGTTGCCAGCTGTGATGTGTACTGGGTGCTGCGTCTATACAGTCAGAAATGCTTTATCTCATGATATCATGGGCATGTATCAGGTATGTTGCTGCGAATACACTGACTAATGTTACAAATCATGTCTTTTAAAAAATCTGTACCCAGAGAGAGGGAGGATCCGGCAACCTCCTGTCTACCAACCACTTCCAGACCTCCAGACCACGGAGCAATGCCATATTATCATGTGCTACCGCATGGATAGGCAGACAATAGTGGACTTATGTCGTCGGTTGGAGCCAGGTCTGATGCCAGCTATTAATTATCCAACCAGCATACCACCCATTGTACAAGTCATGTCAGTACTGCACTTCCTAGCCACAGGTCCTTCCAACATACAGTGCCCCTATCTGCTGGTATGCACCCACCTATGTTCACTCTGGTGTAGAAGGATGTCCTCTCAGGAATGCTGAAACACTTTGACAGCTATATCGTTTCTGCGATGTGAGGGTTTAGCCAATGTGAAGGCTGACATTTATGATTTTGCCTTCGTTCCACGTGTGGTGGCGGCCATTGATGGCACACATGTTGGCTTGGTGCCACCGCAGGCCAATGAACAAGTTTATCGTAACAGAAAGAACGTCCATTCCATCAACGTGCAAGTTGTCTCTTTGGTAGATCTCTACAGTTCACATGCCTGTGCACGTTATCCTGGTTAAGGCCATGATTCCTTCATAATGCAAAACAGCACCACACCCCAAGCTGATGTCACAACTGTCCCCAGAGAGAGTCTGGGCAGTTGGTAAGTCACATCTGTCCTGATTCTGTTTGTGCAATGTCAGGTGCTACAGTCAGTGAGTGAGTGGCTCATTATTGCACATAAGTCCCATTCCTTAACAGAAGACTCCACATACCAAACTGTCCTTGGTTGTTGACGCCACTGAGGAATGCAACTATGCCAGGGGAAGTCAGCATCAATGACACCCATGGAAGAACACAGTGGGGAGTGTAGCAGGCTTTTGGGCTCCTGAAGACCAGATTTAGGTGTCTGGACCGGACTGGGGGGGCCCTCCTCTGCTCACCCAGGAAACTGTGGCAGAACACTGTGGCATGCTTCATGCTCCACAACATCGCTTTGCAGAGGAATATCCCTAACATCCCAGAGTATGGGAAGCCTGCAGAGCCACTGGATGAAGCCTGAAATGCCAAGTGAGAATGACAGTGGTGAAGAGGAAGGAGCTAACATGACGGAAGATCTCATCAACGGGTTCTTTTCATGAATGTAAGTACATCATGGGATGTCATGACTGTGACTGTACAATGAACTGTAGTTGTGAGAAAGTGTGAAGTTTATTGATTTAGAAGCAGCTAAGGAGCTGATACTTTGCAATATTCAGACAAAGGCTGCTTGATAAGATAGCTTTTGACACATTCCCACATTGATGATGTTGCTTTGCGTGTGCCAGTTTCATTGCAATGTAATTTGTTTTCCAGATGCTTGCTATGTGATTTGTCATAGATATGTTTTCAAGCCTGTACACCTGTTTTGTCTTTGTACAGGTACCTTCACCATGACATCCTCATGTTGGCTTTTCAGAGTTGGCAGCTTCACATTGGCAGGTATCTGATGCTGTTCTGACACCCAGGTGGACATGGATTGTTACAGGTAATGTAGGACATGGACTTTGGGTTATGAGACCTGTGACAAGACAGATTGCACAGTGTGAGTGGAAGGTCAGATGTACCCATTGGACTTGTTTTGTGTGCTGTGGTAGGCTGATTGAATCATGTGTATCATCATGCGGGCATGAAATATGTATTCCTAGATTGCGACCAACTCATTTTACCTTTACATTGGCTAAACACATTCTGTATGACCAGTATGTAGCTGTAGATGTGTTTCATCATTGCAGGCCACAGTGCCTGTGCCACAACACTGACATATGTTTGTGGCATACCACCAAATACATGGGCATTGGATTATGATGGACTGTTGTACTGCTATCTGTCTGTCTCTTGGATTATGTGTTGTTGGATTACTTTGGGATAGGAGGTGATAAGGCTCAAGCTGCTGACATTATCCACTTTAATGTTTGCATAGTCTACAGGACAATGTCTGACAAAGCCCTGCCTTCTGTGGTCTGAGGGGACTCAGTATGAGTCACACATCCTTGTTTCTAAAAGTTCCAGACATATAGACAGCCTATGTGCTGTACCCAGGAATAAACATTTTGGTTTGATCAAACACTTGTACTAATGTGTTTGTGTGTAATGACTGTGATCCTGAGCAGGACACTGTGTACCTGTAACATATCTCTGCTTGCACAAGTAGCTTGTGTCTTCATAATATGGTTTACATGGTTTTACAGATCTACATAGCAAAATGTGGAAATTAAGCAAGCAGACAACAAGTTTGTGATGGGTAAATTTAATAGAATACTAATGCAGAAAATACATTTTGGACAGAAAGTAACACAAATGTAAAGTGAATGGGTCAGTCATGGTGAATGAAATCATTGGAGTAGATGCCACACCATTGGGAATCCAAAGTTCAGAGTACTCCTCCCATTGGAACTGGTAGGTGGTTGAGGATCAGTCAACAGAGTAAATGTGTGGCACAAAAAGGAGGTCCTTTATGAAGGGGTCATTTGCTGGCAGTGGTGGGTGTCTTGAAATCTATACCCCCTGGATACCTTGCTGGACCTCCCTGCTTGTGTGGGGGGATCTGCTGCTACAGAGGCGGGGTGTCTGGGACAGGTTCTTCCTCTTTCAGGGCCTCCCTTCCAGTGGCTAGCACTGATGCTGATGTGCCTGGTGTTGATGAGCCAAAAGAAGGGGAAGATTGGTTTAAAAAAGCACTGCTGAAGACTATGTGTATGTCCTTCATCACCCCTGTTAGGGTTACATGATGGTATTGTGGGCCTCCATTTGTTCTTGCATGTCCCTATATATGTCCCTCTGTAGCTGCTTGATTTCCGGGAGCTCTGTCAAGACCTAGCCCTTAGGACTCCTGATTGAACCCCCAAGACTTGGCTGATGGTGTCCTGGTCAGGAGCATCCCCAGTGGCCTCACCCCACTGGCCCACAGCATCCCTCCCATGCACCTCCCATGCACGCTATCCCTATGGGCCTGTGCCCTTGCCACAGGGTGCCTTCTCCAACTGGGCCCTGAAACCTTATTGTTCAAAGTGTTGCGTTTCAATTCAGGATGCAGGACCTGGGGGGCACGAGATGGCAAACACTGTGCTTGGTACACAGGTTGGGGAGGGGAAATTTCTGCCTGTGATGTTGAAGCAACCGGGCTGGGAGGTGTTGATGTGGCCACAGTGAGAATCACTGTTGGTGTCTGACCAGGCTGCCCAGATGGGCCAGTACCGTCTTCCACATCCAGACGTCCAGGAGTCTCTTCTTCACTGAGGGCTTCATCCAGGCATTTAGTGGCAGTCCTGTCTGTGGCCTCTGTGTGTATAGCGGCAACTAGACCAGTTGATGTGAAACAAACAATGTTACTGGTTGTATTGTGACAACTACCTCTAACAGTTTAGTGCTACAGTAAGCAGAGACCTTGTACAAACTTAAGTTGCAGTTAATCCGATAGTGGCAACTACCTGTGGAATTCTTTGTAATGACATGACATTCGTGGAGCATGCCATATCTTTTTGACTAAAGCAGGTGCAGAAATGTGCAGATCATTAGCACTTGGGAGAATGGGCTGAGAATTATATCTTGCCACTTGTTCATGAAAAACAGTAGCTAGCTAACAACTGGCTTTGCCCATTAGGAGGCCTAGTTGAGTGTGATGCAGGCAGACGCAGGACTTTGTTACAAATGTGACTGGAGTCATCATGTGCATAATGCAGTGCGCTGTTAAATGCCATCTGTGCCCTGCCATGCGGGACCGCCACGGTGACTGTGTGCTTGTAATATGCTCGGTAGTTGGTTTCGGTGCTGTCAGTGCTGGAGGATGGACCGTCTGTTTACAGGGCATTGTGCTGCTGGGGATCTGCCTTTTGTGGTTGGCAATCGGTAGTCCTACCTGTATAACTCAGAATAGTCTGAAAGACATGCGGTCCTACCTCCAAACTCGTAATGAGGCCCTAAATTTGGAGTGGGATTAGTACAATTTTAATTTTTAGTAGCTATTAAAAATATTCACTATTTATTGTAATTTAATGTTTTTTTAATATATAATATACAATAGTTATATGCATTTGTTATATGAGTTTTTATATAAAGAAAGTCATTTTTCCACCGTTTGTTTTTATATTTGCTATATTTTGTAATCTGTGCTTGTTTTTGTAGTTCGGCTGTGGGTCTTTAGCATGGCAGTTCTTTGTTGCGGTGCTCCAGTAGAGGAGAGATCCTTTTCTAGCTAACATATGCTAACAAGTAATGAATTTAGGGTGTATGGAGGGTGGTAAGATGTTCGTTGGGTTAAGTGTTCTACTTTACAATAGTTTTATGGTTTTACAGGGTTGGGTCATAGTATTATGATGTGGGTGCAGTAAACCTAATTGTGTACTGTTCGATATACAGGTATAGTTTTGGTGTGTACGTATGGTGTGTGTATGTTATATTTTTTAATTATTCTAAGGTTTATTAGTTGTGTTGTATGATTTTGTATGTTTTTGTATTGTACCTAGGGTGGGTTTCTATGTCTGATTTTTACATTTTTATTTTTTGCATGGACATCTTAATTTTCGAAAAGGGTTGCATTTTTTTTCACAAGGAAGAGTAATTGAGGTTATTTCAAACTTCTTATTATATTTTTTTTTTTGTGAGTTTCCTGGAGCAGTTTTAAAAATTGTAATATGTTTCAGGTTTTATAGGGTGTTCGTCAATTTGATCTGCTCTAATTTGTTGGATTTCCCCTTCTTTTCCTTATGTATTTTTTCATTGTTTGGGATATATTTTCTTCTGTTTTCTGAGGATTCATATTTTTAGATTGGATACTCTATTGTGGATTGATGTCTTCTCCTATAAAATTGTAAGTAGAAGAATTTGTATTTGTTGGGTGGTATTGTTATTTTGTAATGTGTTTTTATTTATTGTGTTTCTATCACTATATCTTAATAATATATATGCTTAATTGAGGTTGCGTTTTATTGATATTTGTATGTGTTCTGAAGGACGTGGCTAATATGTGTTCCATTAACCAGACTACAGCATCTATCAGTTGTCATGTAGACAGTGAGACCTGGGTGACCACCTTTTGCAGATTTATGCAGACAAGAGGCTAACCATGTGGGTAGTACAGACAAGGCCCCTCCTCCATTTTTTACAGTTCCCCTACAAGAAGTTACTGTTGCTGTTCAGGAGAGTGAAGGAGGGAAAGCACCAGGGCTGGATGGGTTCCAATCAATGTTATTAAATGCAACTTGAACTTCTGGGCCCCGCTGCTGACTAACATATTTACCAGTTTAACCCACATTATGATACTGATCTCTTGGGTCACCTCAGACATCGTCGCTATCTTTAAGAAAAGAGTCCGATCCTCACCAAAATGCTACCACCCTTTATCATTTGTTGACATACCATTATGGGCTTTATATAACAGGATACTGGAGTGGGTTAATGATAATAACATTTTAAACATGTGCCAATATGGATTCCACAACGGAATAGGTACAATGGAGCAGTGTCTCAATTTGCACTTAATTATTAGGAAATATACAGTGGCCAAGCAGTGATCACTATACCTTGCTATTATGGACCTATCAATGGCTTTCAACTGTGTCAACCGAACCAAGCTGTTGAAGCTCCTTTTTGAGATGGGGATGGATTCGACACTGGTACGTTTGGTAGTATCCTTACATACAGGCACTAAGGCCAGGGTCAGGTTTGGTCAAAATGGGGACTATCAAGTGAGTTTAGTATTGAGCAGGGTTTGGCAGTGTTGTGTGCTTGCACCTTTGTATTTTTTCTGTACATGAATAAATTTAGGGCTACATGTATAAATGTTTGGAATTGTGATTTCCTAATTGTGATTCCATGTGAATCGCAATTAGGGAATCACAATTCCAAATGTAAGAAACTCCATTGAGTTTCTTTTGCGATTCCTGGTGGTTCGCAAATAGACCTGCCTCATTAATATTAATCAGGTAGATCGCAATTTGCGACCCACTGGGAATCGCAAAAATAACAGGGATGGTGGCCTGTTGGTGTCAGCAGACCACCATGTCTGTGATTGCTTTTAAATAAAGCGTTTTCTTTTTAACGCAGCCCATTTTTCTTAAAGGAAGAAAGGCTGCGTTTAAAAAAGAAAAAAGGAAACATTTCAGTTTCATTTTTTAAGTGTAGGCAGTGGTCCATGGGACCTCTGCCTGCTCTTAAAAAACGTCTTTGCATGCATTCACAAAGGGGAAGGGGTCCCCTAGGGAACCCTTTCCCTTTGCAAATGGGTTGGCACCAATTTGAAATTGGTGCTAACAGCGATTGTTTTGCGACCTCATTCATGGTCACAAAACAATCATACATATCATTTAGATTCGGTATTAGGAAGGGACGCCCTTCCTAATACCGAAACGCCAAACCCAAATTGCGATTCGGGGTACAAGTTACCGAATCACAGTTTGGGCTTTGTACATCAAAAAAAGTATTTTTCGAGTCACAAACTTGCCGATTCTGCAAGTCGGCCTGTTTGCAACTAGAAAAATGCTTTGTACATGTGGCCTTTAGTCCTGAGCTTACTGAGTGTACCATGGATGTTACAAGTATAAATGTTTCGCCCCTCCCTGCATTACTTTATGCAGATGACGCTATGTTGTCAGTCCGCACTCCCTAAGCCCTCTAATTATTATTTGATTCTTTTGCACATTTTATGGCACACCTTGATTTATCAACAAATTATGCTAAATATTTTATAATGTCTTGTGGTACGGAAAGGGCACATTTATCTTTGATCACAGTTGGGTCAAACTCCTTAATAAGCACCAGCACTTTTTCCCTCTTGGGGGGTCACATTTAGCTCAACAGGTTCTTGGGCCCCCCATATCTCACAGAGTGGGATGAAGCTATCAAGAGCAGTGGGTACAGTTTTGAGTCTTCCATCTCCACAGAGTGGTATGGCACTCGCACCCTGGGTACAAATATATTCTGCCAATGTGTGCCAATAGCAAGTTATGAGGATGGAATCTGGAGAACGGTAGAACCTACAGCCTTGCAGAGGGAAAAACACCATTGCTTCAGGAACTTTTAGCGCTTCCCGTATCAACCCCTCATTAGGTTAGTCACAAGGAGTTTGGCTTAACATATCTCAGTGATCTTATTTGCATTCGTCCACACCTCCTGTGGCTATGCATTTGGAAAACAGAGGAAGCCTCACTTACTAGGAACATAGTCACTGATTGCTTGGCCTGTGATTGAGGCCTTTCATTCCCTGGTACTTATGTAAAAAAAGTCTTTAACAAGGATTGGCGTAAATATTGCCTTCAGTGACCCAACGTTGCAAACTCTTCCTGGCAGAGTTGCAAGCAGATAGAACCAATGCTGAATTCTTGAAATCAACAGTTTGCAGTTATTTGAATCTTAGTCTTGTTGACTCCCCCACCTCCAGCTACCTGTGGAACATTAATGGGAGTTGGGATAGTTTGTTGTTATTTTGTTTTAGAGCTTACACTATCAAATACTCCCTCTGTTTTCCTACAGGGTATCAGAGTTAGCTTGAATATAAAGTTTGCCCATGCAATGATGTGTCTTACCAATCAATGCTTCACTTTCTTTTTTCCTGTGATTTTTATAAAATCTACACCAAACAGTTTTTAATACCCCTTTTGCATCATAGAAGCTTTCAACATTGCTTCTTGGTTTACCGTTATTTGCAACAATTGCCAGATGATGAGATCTGTATCTCCAGGGGTAGGATGTGTCTAGAGTAAATAGGATTTATGAGTTTTAAAATATTTCATGTGTTTTTCCTTTTCTCAGTCCAGTCAATAGGATCTTTACTCCATATTTTACCTGTTTTTAAACTTTGTTTATTCTGTTTTGTGGCATTTTGCTTGGACTAAGAGGAGGGGGGACTGGAAGCAAATGAAGGTATGTGTGAGGTAACCTCACACATCCCTTAGGGATGTCATGCTTCATCATAGGGCATGCTCCTTGTAGGACCAGTGCTACAATGCAATACAGGCCCCACAAAAGGTTGCTTTAGTGGAGATCTTTTTTTCTGTTATGCCGTATAATGAATAGTCAAAGTGTGAGGGTATCCTGGGTGTGTGGGGTGGAGTGATAGTGTATGTACAAGGGAGGGAAGATAAAACTGTCTAAGAGATGTCAAATAGATCCTTTAATGTAGTGGCTCGCTTGACAGGGTTAAAACCTTAATAAGGGGATCAGGACTACTATGGGTATATTATGTACCCAAGCAGCCTAAAAATAAGTGAATGCAATCAGGCTGTCATGTTTCGAGCCTTGAGGTCCAAAAAAGGATCCGCAGTGCTCCTTCAGGACCTAAAAAATATTGGGGTGCGACCCTACCCCCCACCAAAATTCTCATGTGTGGTAAAGGTGTTGCCCTTGAAAATGATACCTGGTGTAATGAGTAAATGATCGTCGAACCCTATGGATCAATCAGATGTGCCCCATAGGTCAAAGCCAGAGGTTAGCACACTGCTGTTAATTGGTTACTCCACGGAGAGGGAGACCGACCTACCCACCCTCCTCTGCTCACCTTTTGGACATTGTTTTATGCACTTGTACCTTCGATTAATTTAATGCATTTTGTTTTATCATTTGGGTAATTTTATTTGCTTATTTGTTTTTCTCGTAAATATCGACTGATGTAGTGGTTTTAATTTACTTTATGTTGATTTATACTTTATGGCTGTGTTTCAGCTGCTCTGAACTGAACCGAACTCAACTGATACGTGTTGTGTATTTGATTGTGTTCCTTATGATGTATTTTAAAATGGTTGCTACTCTGTATTGATTTTTTAAATGTTAATTGGTTTTTTCAGAGTGCTAAAAATTAATTTAACTTTTGTTACTTGTACATTTGTTTTAGGAAGATTCATTTTAACTACTGGCTTTGTGTTCATTGTTACTTTGAGGTCTACTGTCTATGCTGTTTCTTTAAAGTAGTGTTCTGGCTACTGATTTCATGTAGGTTAGGCTTTTATTGTTAGGAAACAAAGACACTTTGCTTGCTAGCATGTTGTGCTATTTTTAGTATGTTTGGATTGTCTTGTCTCACTTTGAGTTCTGGATTGTTCTGTTTAATGCTTTTGGTAGTTTTAGTCTTTTCTAATATTTCAAGGAATTTGTAGACTGTAGGGTGGCCTTTTCCTAGTGTTTCTTGAAAGGAATTATGCCACCCTCCAACTATGCTGTTGGTCTTTGTCCCTTGCGACATTGTATGGTCATAGACATCCCAACATGGAATTTGAAACTTGGGTTGGCATCTGAGTTGTGAATGTTAGTTGTTTTATTATTGTCAAAAATCTGTTATATGTTGCACTTTGCTTGTTTGTAATATATATATATATATATATATATATATACATATATATATACACATATATATATATATAAAAACACTTGGACCTCGGCGTTTCCTTTCGGCACCTAACTGTCAACGGTGCTATTCCTAATGCGCGCACCACCGCATATTGTATCAAACACTTCTCTCCCGTAGATTAGGGAAAAAGGCAGCACTCCACGGACACAACGAGTTTAAATCATGTTTATTCGCCTACAGGGATGCGTTTCAGCGTTGCCGCCTTCCTCGACCTGTGGATCGCCATTTTGGCTCTGTTTATATGCACCAATCACAATGTGCACAATTACCATATTTCATTAAAGAACTGCTTTAGTTACGAATACCCACTACATATCTCATGCAATCTTACAATAACAGTTGAATACTCAATCTTTTTCATACTAATATGCATTAATTTATCATATGTCATTTCTTAGATGTTTGTAACTTAAGATCTTTGACCCAACGCAATGCATTATATTATCCTTATCCAGTTAACAATTGTGGCGCCTAACACTACTCAATTTACAGTCATTTCAGAATTTATCAGAGTCATACCTCATTAAAAGTGTACTTAATATTAGTTAATTATTCATCTGCAAGAGGCCGTCACATTTATATATATATATATATATCAAGAGAAAAAATATTATTCTCAACCAATGAGTATATTTATCCGCTATTAATACAACATCTTTCTACTTCAATATAAAGGAATATACATCTCTTCACCACTGTTCAACCCATTTGGTTCTTTGGTGTAAAATGCCAGTATATATTTAGATTCGAGTTTTCTTAAATGTTTTTCTCTATCTCCTCCCCGAATGTCTTTTTTAATTCCATCTATAACACTATACGTAATTTCCTCTGTTCTGCCTCCATGTACTTCATGTATGTGTCTAGCGACTGGATACGAATCATCTTTATTCAAAATTGCCCTCAAATATTGCAAAATTCTTTTATGTACTTGCAATTTTGTACTGCCTACATACATTTTGGGACAGCTACATTTTAAGATGTAAACCACTAAATCGCTTTTGCAATTGTATTTTCCTTTGATAGAGTGTATAATTTTTTCTCCTTTCTTAATGAAACTAATGTTTTCTCCATTCTTACAGGCTTTGCATTTAAAGCATCTGTGAAAGCCATCTTGTGGTTTAAACCACTTTGTATTGGATGCTGTATTTCTCACGTCACTCTTAACCAGAATATCTTTCATAGATATTCCTTTCCTGTATGTGATTAAAGGTTTGTTCGATATTTGCTCCCCTATCACAGGGTCACTCTTAAGCATATGCCAGTGCTTTTGCAACAATTGTCTCATCTCCAAGTGTGCTGTATTAAAAGTAGTTATGAACCTCACTGTACCTGAGGCTTTACTCAATCTTTGTCCTGTTCTGTTACATGTCTTCGTTATTTCACCACCCTGTGTAGAGAATAAAAGTGAATCTCTTGTGCGTGATTCTACTTTTCTCACTGCTCTATCCAATATTGGTTTAGAATATCCTCTACCGTACTATCTATCATTTCTTCCTGTACATCTTTAAAACTTTGTTCTGTGCTGCAAATTCTTTTGGCCCTTAGTAACTCCCCAACCGGTATGTTGTCTATTAAAGGTTGAGGATGATGGCTGGTAGCATGTAAGATGCTGTTGCCCGCTGTTGGTTTTCTGTATAGAGTTGTTTCTATTTTATTGTTGACAATCATTACTTTCACATCTAAAAACTCAATCTCATGTTGATGAACTTTCCCTGTGAAACTTAAATTACAATCATTTACATTGATCTCTTCCAAAAACTGTGTTGCAATGTCCAAATTACCTTTCCAAATTATGAAAACATCATCTATGTACCTTAACCACAAAATTATGTTGTCATTCCATTTGTCCAAAGGGGGATTATTTAAAACAAGTTCTTCCCACCAACCCATGTATGTAAATTGAGTAGTGTGAGGTGCCACAATTGTTAACTGGATAAGGATAATATAATGCATTGCGTTGGGTCAAAGATCTTAAGTTACAAACATCTAAGAAATGACATATGATAAATTAATGCATATTAGTATGATAAGGATTGAGTATTCAACTGTTATTGTAAGATTGCATGATATATGTAGTGGGTATTCGTAACTAAAGCAGTTCTTTAATGAAATATGGTAATTGAGCACATTGTGATTGGTGTATATAAACTGAGCCAAAATGGCGATCCACAGGTCGAGGAAGGCGGCAACGCCGAAACGCGTCCCTGTAGGCGAATAAACATTATTTAAACTTGTTGTGTCCATGGAGTGCTGCCTTCTTCCCTTATCTACGGGAGAGAAGTGTTTGATACAATACGGGGTGGCGCGCGCATTAGGAATAGCACCGTTGACGGTTAGGTGCGAAAGGAAACGCCGAGGTCCAAGTGTTTTGTGTGATTACCTTTCCGCCCCCGCTGGAGAGCAAAATGAAGCTGAGCCGGTAGTGCCGATGAAAGGAACCAGGTCACGAAGGGGTCGGAGGACGCCGGAGGAGACGGGATCCCTGAACCGGTAAGCACTTGGAGTTCGGTTGTTTGTTTTTGTGAATACTTGCGGAGTCGAACCCCGAAGAGACAAATATAATTTATTTGAAGTTATACCGGCGCACGCGCATAATGAGGAAACCATTACGTTCATATTTCAGAACTGTTAAACGCCTAGATCGAACACAATGGCTCACAAAATTCAAGACACGTACGAAAACAGGAAAATAAGAGCTGAATTAGTTTTTTCGAAACCCAATACCTGTGAAAAAACGCATTTGAGTGGTGATAAAACAGAAGGAAGATCAGACATCTATGGAACTTTTAAAGAATTAGAAAAAGTCAAGAAAAGAGAGTTGAATAAATGGTGGGAGTGTGAATCATTAAACAGATACTTAGAAGCAGAGATAATTCAAAGAGGATTCCGCATTTCTATTATGCCTACATATGAAGACCCGCATACAGATTTATTAAAAGAATGGGTAGCACATAATGCATCGAGCTCTGCAGGAATGATGAAAATATTAATGAAATACGCCCAAATTGAAAGAGAAAAAGCAATTGAGAAAATTGAGGATTTAGTAAAGGCAATTGACGCATTTACTGACAAAAAAATTAGTTGAATCACTAAATTCAGCCATGGAAGAAAGATTAGCTAAAATTGAGGAGGAAATTATACAGAAAAAAGAACGCAAATTCAACAGAGATACTATTGACTATCAAACTGGGCAGATATATACGTTTGCAAAGATGTTTGATTATTGGAGAAGACAAAGGAAATGAGAGAATATCTAGAGGGATGGACATAGAAAATAGGAAATCAACAGACATCAGTGAGAGCTCTGATACAGATCTTGAGGACACGGGCCGTCTTAAAACCCATACTTCTCTATAGGATGAATTTGATTTTTTAGGGAAAGACCGCAGGACCAACCACAGACCGTGGCGAGGAACAAGCAGAACAAAAGGAAGAGGCAGAAAAGACAAGGGGGGAAGAGAAACAAATGCAGAAGAGGGTGAGAAAATGACTCGCAGCAACAGGCGGTATTAACGGATGAGAAAACGATAATAAATCTAATGGATGTTACCTTAGAAGAAGAAGATATCAAGAACTTATCCCTGGGCCTCTCTTACTGCCAATCAGATGGGTTTGATTATGAGCAAAGTCGTATAGACCTTTTTCTGTTCATACGCAAACTTAAATTGTCAAAGATACATTTGATCAGCAAAAGAAAGGTAAACAGACCTAGCGAGAGATTAGAACTAGATGAACAAGATGAAATTGTGAAATGGAAGGATAATCTATTAATTGAAGATATACATTTAATGAGACAGTTATGGACATTGGAAGAGGACTCAAATGAGGAGCTGGGTGAGGATCAATTAGTTGCAAGACTGGAATCTGAAGGAATACGATTAGATGAAGAAGGTGCATCAGGTCTTAAATCAAAATCTAGAACTGTTCCAGCCCCAAGTGGAGATTTGATTGATCAGTTTTCTGACACCATAATTAAAGGGCTGAAAGCTCTCAGGTATAAAGTGATGAGCAAGACCAGAAGAAACTGAAGTGGATATTATAAGACCTTGGAAAAACTATCAAAGAATCCACGAATTGTAATTAGAAGCTCTGACAAAGGGGGAAACATTGTGATATGGTCCATTGTCACGACTCACGTGCTGCTTGCGCCTGGAATTTGCAGATCTGGTGGCGTGAATCTTCAATGTTCGGCTTTGGCCCAAAAAGGGGCGACTCTTTCTGGTAGCCACGGTGCTGTAGGCAATGGAGACACCAAGAACAGACCGTGCCCTTCAGAAAGTAGCGCCAGAGGGAAAAACCCCTTCCAAAGGGGAAAAACCTCCAAACAGGAAAAGTCCTGGAGAAAAACAAGAACAAACAAACAGGAATCCAAAAGGAGCAAAAATCAGAAAACACAGAATGCTGAGTCCAAAACCAAAAGGCAAGGAAATCAGGAGCGAAGACACCAACTGAGCAGAAAGTGTTGCAGCGCAAAGAAAGAGGAAAAACACAGCCCTTATATACCAAAAAACAGGAAGTGACCCACAGGAAGTAAAAGGACACCATCTTAGATAGGGAAACAATATATAGAACAGAATAGTAGAGGAACCATAGAGAATAGGGAACAAGGAATGCTGGGAAAGCACAGGAATCTGGGAAGGAGGAAAAGACATAAAGAAAGGCACACAACAGACTGCAAAAAGAAGAAAGGACAAAGAAACGAAGAAAAACAGGTAAGAGGGTTCAGAGACCCCTGGGACAGTGAAAGGCAGAAGGAAGAACGAGGCCCCAAGCAAATCTGGGGCCTCGAAACGCGCAGGAGAGGCTGGGGGCGCGCCGCGTCTTAATAACGCGGTGTGCGGCCCGAGCCGAACGCCCGGCAGAAGTCGAGCTCTCGGCTCGCGCCGCACCGCGCGGCGCGACAGTAGGTCCCCCTCCCGAAGGCCCAGGTTTAAGAGGGAATAAACAGTGAAAGCGTTGAGTCAGGAGAGGAGCGTGAACGGAAGAGGCATCTTCCCATGAACATTCACTGAGAGGATAACCCTTCCAATGAATCAGATACTGAAGTCGTTTATGAAAAAGACGAGAGTCACAGATTTCCTGCACTTCATATTCAGGAGCATCATTCACAAGGACAGGAGGTGGACAAGGAAACTGACGTGAGTAAGGATCAGGCACATAAGGTTTAAGCTGAGAAACATGAAAAACCGGATGGATCTTCCATGTATGGGGTAAGTGAAGACGGACAGTGACAGGATTGACCAACTGGAGAATACGGAAAGGCCCATAGTAACGAGGTGTGAACTTGTTTTGAGAGAGACGTGAGGGCAAGAATTTGGAGGAGAGCCAGACTTTATCTTGCAGATGATAATTTGGATTGGTTGTACGTCTCTTGTCTGCAGCCTTCTTCATATACCTCTTGGTATGTAACAAATTAGATCGAATTAGTTTATGGAGTTGGAGAAGGCGTTTGGAGAAATAGTTAATAGCAGGTAGAGGAGAGTTGGATTGTGGAGAAGTAGGGAAAGAGGTAGGATGAAAACCATAGGAACAGAAAAAGGGAGTGACCTTGGAGGCACTATGGACTGAGTTATTGTAGGAAAATTCAGCTAAAGAGAGGTAAGTGCTCCAGTTACTTTGGGTAGAATTGCAAAAGCATCGAAGATATTGCTCTAGTCCTTGGTTCAGACGCTCAGTCTGTCCGTTGGTCTGAGGATGGAACCCTGAAGACAGGGCTCTATTCATATTCAGTGTTTTACAAAAATGCTTCCAAAATCGGGAGATGTACTGAGGTCCTCTATCAGAGATTATGGTATGTGGAAGTCCATGGAGACGGAAGACATGATCTATGAATATTTGACCTAGTTCTTGGGAAGTAGGCAGCTTTTTTAGGCCAGTGAAATGAGCCATCTTTGTGAAAGAATCCACTGTGACCATGATAACCCGGTTTCCTGCTGATGGTGGGAGCGAACACATAAAATCAGTAGAGATAGTATGCCATGGGGCCGATGGAACAGGCAAAGGTTGTAATAATCCTGCCGGTCTGGTGTGAGGTATTTTGACTTGGGCACATATGGGACAGGCCTGAACGTATCTTTCCACATCCAGTTTCCAGGTAGGCCACCAAAAAAATCGTGAAAGTAGTTCTTGTGTGGCTTTGATGCCTCTGTGACCAGCTACAGGGGAATCATGGCACATTTGTAATGCTTTCTTTTGCACCTTGTTTGTAGGGAGGAATATCAGGTCTTGGTAATAAAAATATCCTTGTTTCTTGTACAATAATGGTCTTAGTTCTTCTATGTCATGGTCCGATAGGTTGGCGTATTCTTGTTGTACTTCTTCCAGGAAAGACTGAGCCACTCCAATGATCTTACTGGGTTCTAGAAGATACTGGGATGAGGAAGGAGAACACTCTGGATATCGGCGAGACAGAGCATCAGCCAGAATGTTTTGAGATCCTGGAATATATGTAATATAAAAATCGTACTGACTGAAGAAAAAGGCCCAGCGGGCCTGACGACTATTCTGGCATACAAAATTTCTTAAACATTGTAAATTACGGTGGTCTGTCCTCACCTCAAATGGTTCCTTGGAACCCATCAGAAACTGCCTCCACTCAAGGCAGGCTGTTTTCAGAGCCAATAATTCCCTTTCAAGTACGGAATAATGTTGTTCAGCTGTGGAAAGGATATGAGACAAATAGAAAACAGGATGTTCAAGGCCATCATCCTCTTGTCGTTGGAGTAAGACAGCTCCGATGGCTCTCTCAGAAGCATCAGTTACTACTATAAATTGCTTGGTGGTATCTGGATGTCTTAAGATGGGGGCTTGGGTGAAGGCTCTCTTTAAGCTTTGAAAGGCTGCTTCAGCAGCCTCAGTCCAGACAAACCCCTTCTTTAAATTGTCCTTCTTTAAGGTGTGAGTTATGTGGCTAGTCTGACTGGCAAAGTCTAGAATGAATTGTCGATAGAAGTTTGCTAAACCTAGGAAACATTGTGTTTCTTTTATGGTAGAAGGAGAAGGCCACTCTAGGATAGCTTGTACCTTTTCTTGATCCATAGCTATGCCGGTGGGACTTAAATGATAGCCCAGATATTTGACTTCCGTTATGTCGAACTCACATTTCTCTGGTTTGCAAAATAGTTGATGATCACGAAGTCTTTGAAGAACTTGTTTCACATGGGAAGTATGGAGTTCAGGATTTCTAGAATAAATAAGAATGTCATCTAGGTAGATCACGACTGTCTGATTAAGTAGGTCTGAAAACACTGAGTCCATAAATCTCTGGAAGATTGCCGGGGCGTTAGTAAGACCAAACGGCATAACCCTATATTCAAAATGGCCAAATGGGGTCCTGAATGCTGTCTTCAATTCGTCGCCTTCTCTTATGCGTAAAAGGTGGTAGGCTCCTCGTAAATCCAATTTAGTAAAACGTTGGGCCCCTCTGATTGCTTCCAGTATGTCCCTGATGAGAGGCAAAGGATAACGATCTTTAATGGTGATTTTATTCAGACCTCGAAAATCCAGGCACGGACGAAGATCCTTAGTCTTCTTGGGCACAAAAAAGAGAGGGGCCCCAGCCGGAGACGACGATGGAACAATAAGACCACTCTGTATATTTTCGTCCAGATACTCCTTTAGAACTTCCCTTTCGGGTTCCGTGAGGGAGTTCATCCTCCCAAAAGGAACAATTGTGCCGGGTTCTAATGGAATTGCACAATCATATTCTCGATGAGGAGGTAGCACAGGTTTTGACGGTTTTTGGAAAATATCCTGAAACTCTAAATAGTGGTCTGGGACCCCTTGGACCGTATTAATGGACATACCAGTGGCACCTTCAGTAGCTAAGGATCTTTTCGGAGACCAATACTTGTCGGAAGTAAAACAGTTCTCGTGACAAAATTGCGAAGACAAAGAGACTGTCCGGGTAACCCAATTTATATATGGGTTATGTCTAATGAGCCACGGAATTCCAAGAATGATGGTATGGTTAGGGGACGTAATAAGATCGAAGGAGATGTGTTCTTGATGGTTTCCCACCTGTAGACTTAACATCAGGGTAGTGGTGTCTACAGGACCAGAGGATATCAAAGATCCATCCACAGTGTGTACCTGTTCGGGTACTTCTTTTGCTTGAGTAGGAACTAGGTTAGCAGCAGCCCATGTCTTGTCCATGTATATACCACTAGCACCACAGTCTAGTAATGCCATAGGCCCTCATTCTGACCTTGGCGGGCGGCGGAGGCCGCCCGCCAAAGTCCCGCCGTCAAGTTACCGTTCCGCGGTCGAAAGACCGCGGCGGTAATTCTGACTTTCCCGCTGGGCTGGCTGGCGGTCGCCTTCAGACCGCCAGCCAGCCCAGCGGGAAAGAGGCTTCCACGATGAAGCCGGCTCGGAATCGAGCCGGCGGAGTGGAAGCTGTGCGACGGGTGCAGTTGCACCCGTCGCGTATTTCACTGTCTGCGCAGCAGACAGTGAAATACATGTAGGGGCCCTCTTACGGGGGCCCCTGCAATGCCCATGCCAGTGGCATGGGCACTGCAGGGGCCCCCAGGGGCCCCGCGACCCCCCCTACCGCCATCCGGATCTCGGCGGTCCGACCGCCGGGATCTGGATGGCGGTAGGGGGGGTCGGAATCCCCGCGGCGGTGCAGCAAGCTGCGCCGCCGCGGAGGATTCAATGGGGCCGCGGTACACTGGCGGGACCCCGCCAGTGGTGCCGGTCCGACCGCGGCTTTACCGCCGCGGTCGGAATCCCCATTGGAGCACCGCCGGCCTGTCGGCGGTGCTCCCGCGGTCCTCCGCCCTGGCGGTCAAAGACCGCCAGGGTCAGAATGAGGGCCATAGTCTTTTCTTGACGACCGTCAGGAAGATGTAACAGGACAGGAAAGATGAACAAGGCAGTTGTATTGTCATTAAAGGAGCTGATGGAAGGTATAGCTGTAGATCCCGTCCCCTCCCTTCTTACAGAGGACGGGAGGTGGCGTTTCCCGAAGGTCTGGACGGACGTACTGGACAGGTACGGAGTATGTGACCAGCAGAACCACAATACAGGCACAACCCTCTCTTGCGTCTGTCTTCTCGTTCACTAGCAGAGAGCGGACCTCGGGTAGTATCCACCTGCATGGGTTCCCCTTCGATGTCTCTAGCAGGAGTGCGAGGTTCCTCGGAACGCTGCAGGTATGCACGTGAGCTACTTGGCTGGGTAAACCCTCTACTCCTTTTCTTTTCCGATCTCCGTTCCTGAAGACGATATTCGATGGACAGTGCTTGATCCATCAGGCCACGAAGATCTTCCGCTCTGGTAGAATGCACTAGTTCATCCTTTATTTCTTCTTTGAGTCCTCTACGAAATAATGTTACCAGAGTACGTTCCACCCAAGTGGTCTCTGCCGCCAGCTGACGAAAACGGGTTATATATTGCAGGACGTCTTGGGAGCCTTGTTGGATGTCGCACAAGGCTTCTTCAGCGGAGGCTTCCAATCCAGGACGGCTAAACATTTGTTTGAAGCGACTCACAAAGGCGGAATAGTCTGACAATACAGGGTCGTCGGAGGACACCATCGGGGTTGCCCAGGCCAAGGCTGGACCGGATAAGGCACTGATAAGATAACCCACCTTGGTCCTGTCGTGGGAGAATTGAGTAGGTCGGAAGGCGAAATACACCGTTAAAGCATCCAAGAACTCGCGAAGCTTGGTTGGTTCACCAGAGAAACAAGGGGTAGAAGCGGAGATTGTCGGAACATCACTGGTGCGGAGGGCCAAAGCCTGTCGTAACGCAGCATTTTCATTACGTAGTTGTTGCAACTCCTGGGCTTGTTGCTGAATCGTGGTTAACAGAGATTGCTCCGGATCTGCAGCAGCCGCCACTGTATTATCCATGGCGTTTGAGGACGTCGGAATGGTTAGGCGCTGCAATCTGTCACGACTCACGTGCTGCTTGCGCCTGGAATTTGCAGATCTGGTGGCGTGAATCTTCAATGTTCGGCTTTGGCCCAAAAAGGGGCGACTCTTTCTGGTAGCCACGGTGCTGTAGGCAATGGAGACACCAAGAACAGACCGTGCCCTTCAGAAAGTAGCGCCAGAGGGAAAAACCCCTTCCAAAGGGGAAAAACCTCCAAACAGGAAAAGTCCTGGAGAAAAACAAGAACAAACAAACAGGAATCCAAAAGGAGCAAAAATCAGAAAACACAGAATGCTGAGTCCAAAACCAAAAGGCAAGGAAATCAGGAGCGAAGACACCAACTGAGCAGAAAGTGTTGCAGCGCAAAGAAAGAGGAAAAACACAGCCCTTATATACCAAAAAACAGGAAGTGACCCACAGGAAGTAAAAGGACACCATCTTAGATAGGGAAACAATATATAGAACAGAATAGTAGAGGAACCATAGAGAATAGGGAACAAGGAATGCTGGGAAAGCACAGGAATCTGGGAAGGAGGAAAAGACATAAAGAAAGGCACACAACAGACTGCAAAAAGAAGAAAGGACAAAGAAACGAAGAAAAACAGGTAAGAGGGTTCAGAGACCCCTGGGACAGTGAAAGGCAGAAGGAAGAACGAGGCCCCAAGCAAATCTGGGGCCTCGAAACGCGCAGGAGAGGCTGGGGGCGCGCCGCGTCTTAATAACGCGGTGTGCGGCCCGAGCCGAACGCCCGGCAGAAGTCGAGCTCTCGGCTCGCGCCGCACCGCGCGGCGCGACAGTCCATAGAAGATTATATGGAAAAAGCATACAAGCAGTTAAATGACATAGGGCCTGATTCTAACTTTGGAGGACGGTGTTAAACCGTCCCAAAAGTGGCGGATATACCACCTACCGTATTACGAGTCCATTATATCCTATGGAACTCGTAATACGGTAGGTGGTATATCCGCCACTTTTGGGACGGTTTAACACCGTCCTCCAAAGTTAGAATCAGGCCCATAATGTGTTATAGAAGGATTGACATGAAATATGTTGAGGATGTAAAGGTCAGGTTTGATCAGAAATTGGAACAATGGAGAAAAGGAGGATTCATTAATGATCAAGAATACAGATTTTTGAAGGTTGATTTTCCTAAACTCCCGGTATTTTACCTGATACCCAAGATCCATAAGGATGCTTTGAAGCCACCAGGTAGACCAATAGTATCAATCAGAGGGAGTCTTTTTGAGTTTGTGTCCCAGTACATAGATTCTTTTTTACATCCTCTAGTAATGAATTTAGCCTCATACTTGAAGGACAGTACTGACTTTTTGAGAAGGATCTTTGATGTTACATGGGAAAGTGAATTTTTGTTGATAACTTTAGATGTCACGTCATTGTATACGAGCATACCACATAACCTAGGGGTGAAGGCTGTAGAACATTTTTTACGTGCAAGACCGATTAAGTTTTACCAGCAGAGCAAAATGTTAATTGAAATGATACAATGGTGCCTCGGATTTAATATGTTCTTTTTCAATCAGGAGATTTTTGAACAACAATGGGGTACCGCAATGGGAACATGTTTAGCCCCAAGTTACGCCAACCTATACATGGGTTGGTGGGAAGAACTTGTTTTAAATAATCACACTTTGGACAAATGGAATGACAACATAATTTTGTGGTTAAGGTACATAGATGATGTTTTCATAATTTGGAAAGGTAATTTGGACATTGCCACACAGTTTTTGGAAGAGATCAATGTAAATGATTGTAATTTAAGATTCACAGGGAAAGTTCATCAACATGAGATTGAGTTTTTAGATGTGAAAGTAATGATTGTCAACAATAAAATAGAAACAACTCTATACAGAAAACCAACAGCAGGCAACAGCATCTTACATGCTACCAGCCATCATCCTCAACCTTTAATAGACAACATACCGGTTGGGGAGTTACTGAGGGCCAAAAGAATTTGCAGCACAGAACAAAGTTTTAAAGATGAACAGGAAGAAATGATAGATAGTACGATAGAGGATATTCTAAACCAATATTGGATAGAGCAGTGAGAAAAGTAGAATCACGCACAAGAGATTCACTTTTATTCTCTACACAGGGTGGTGAAATAACGAAGACATGTAACAGAACAGGACAAAGATTGAGTAAAGCCTCAGGTACAGTGAGGTTCATAACTACTTTTAATACAGCACACTTGGAGATGAGAAAATTGTTGCAAAAGCACTGGCATATGCTTAAGAGTGACCCTGTGATAGGGGAGCAAATATCGAACAAACCTTTAATCACATACAGGAAAGGAACATCTATGAAAGATATTCTGGTTAAGAGTGACATGAGAAATACAGCATCCAATACAAATTGGTTTAAACCACAAGATGGCTTCCACAGATGCTTTAAATGCAAAGCCTGTAAGAATGGAGAAAACATTAGTTTCATTAAGAAAGGAGAAAAAATTATACACTCTATCAAAGGAAAATACAATTGCAAAAGCGATTTCGTGGTTTACATCTTAAAATGTAGCTGTTCCAAAATGTATGTAGGCAGTACAAAATTGCAAGTACATAAAAGAATTTTGCAACATTTGAGGGCAATTTTGAATAAAGATGATTCGTATCCAGTCGCTAGACACATACATGAAGTACATGGAGGCAGAACAGAGGAAATTACATATAGTGTTGTAGATGGAATTAAAAAAGAAATTCGGGGAGGAGATAGAGAAAAACATTTAAGAAAACTGGAATCTAAATATATACTGGCATTTTACACCAAAGAACCAAATGGGTTGAACAGTAGTGAAGAGATGTATATTCATTTATATTGAAGTAGAAAGATGTTGTATTAATAGCAGATAAATATACTCATTGGTTGAGAATAATATTTTTTCTCTTTATATATATATATATATATATATAAATGTGACGGCCTCTTGCAGATAAATAATGAACTAATATTAAGTACACTTTTAATGAGGCATGACTCTGATAAATTCAGAAATGACTGTAAATTGAGTAGTGTGAGGCACCACAATTGTTAACTGGATAAGGATAATATAATGCATTGCGTTGGGTCAAAGATCTTAAGTTACAAACATCTAAGAAATGACATATGATAAATTAATGCATATTAGTATGATAAAGATTGAGAATTCAACTGTTATTGTAAGATTGCATGATATATGTAGTGGGTATTCGTAATTAAAGCAGTTCTTTAATGAAATATGGTAATTGAGCACATTGTGATTGGTGTATATAAACGGAGCCAAAATGGCGATCCACAGGTCGAGGAAGGCGGCAACGCCAAAACGCGTCCTTGGAGGTGAATAAACATGATTTAAACTCGTTGTGTCCGTGGAGTGCTGCCTTTTTCCCTTATCTACGGGAGAGAAGTGTTTGATATATATAAAAATATATATATACACACACACACACACACACATATACGCATACACACACACGTATATGTATACTTTACCATTTTTATTGACAGTAATCAAAATACAGATGCAGCCATCCAATCTGGGACATTAAAGTATAGCTAGCATTTGGACTTATTGTAACATCTATAGAAAAGTGCATATATTAATGGACATTGGTATTATAATAATCTCCATGTATTATGTATATTTTTGAAAATTATGGCAAACAAGGTTTAAACGTCCCAGTCATCTTTCATTTTTGCCACTGTGTTAGGGTTAGTAGGTTAGTATTTGTAGCAAAGACAATATTTTTCCTTGTTATTTAAACTCATATATTGGATACTTGGCTAGTGCTTGCTATTTTTAAATTTTGAGTGGTTTCTGTTTCTTCATGTGCCTTTGATGCACTATGGGTTTCCCTTGCAAACCTTGTAGTTATTGTTAAAAGTATTTTTAGGCTTGCTGTAGCTGGGAGATGTCCAGTGACTTCTCCAGGAACTTGTGATATTATCTTTAAGTATAGACCCGAAGGCGATTGGAAACTAGCGCTTGCTTCTCAAAGGACATTATTCACTTGTATTTCTGTGACATTTTGGGGTTGATTGTGGTCTCTTACATCTCTTACTGTGTCATCCCTGATAGTGGCTCTACAGTAGCATATACTGGAATACTATCTAGTGCATCTTAAGTTTCCAGTCATTAGAAGTGTGTTCCTAACTATATGTGTGTATCGTGTGTACTTTAACAGAAGATTTGATTTTTGTGAAGTTACATAAGTTGCAATTTCCAACATAATGGGCCTCATTAGGAGTTCGGCGAATGGGAAGACCTGTCCGCCGAACTTCCGACGGGGGTGTTGCCGCTACACTTGCTACCTCCCTGCCGGACCCATTAAGACTTTCCCGCTAGGCTAGCTGGCAGAAAAAGAGGTTTCCGCCCATCAGCCTAGTGGAAAAGTGGTGGCAGCATTGTCTCAGGGTCATAATTGAGCCGCGGCGATGCCATTGCCTGCAGAGTGCACCAGCAACCTTGCAATGTTCACAGCAGACAGTTGTCAGGGAGTCCAGATCCTCGGGGTTTGCGTCTGTTCCCAATATGTCCACCTCTTGGCAGCTCCAAACTCTACTAGCCATTATAGCACAGAGTTAAAGAATGGCCAAGTGGGGGATGGGATTTTATGTTGGGAACAGCGGGGAAGGAGACCTGTGGAAGTAAAAGATAAGAACACAATAGAGAGATTATTAACATTGACTTTTATAAGCTTTGTTCATAATATCTTTATACTTATAACATGAGTGATCAAGAGCTTTCCTATATCATGACCTTATTAGCTCTGAGTACCTGGAAAATAAATAAGGATTATGCAAGCTTTCATAGGAGAGTTTTGTAGAATACAATCTTATGCTCTGAACCTTAAACTGACTCAAGTTATTTCTTTGACTAGAAACTACTTAATAACAGTAAACAATAAACACGTTAGTTTTCAGGAATAAACTGTGTTAGACTCATGAATGATACTGCAAGGACACACTATAACAGTAATCAATGAACACATTGGTTTTTAGGAATACACTGTGATAAGCTCATGAATTAACTCATTGGTTTTCAGGAATTAACTGTAATAAGCTCATGAATGATACTGCAAGAACACACCCTGTCTAGACTTTCAAGATTCAATTTCTTAGGAATTATTATACACTTTGAATACCAAACTGCGCATCAAGATTTCAATGTCTAGAAATGATCGTGCAATCTGCCGATCGGAAACACAAGGGTTAAATGCCAAGGATGACTCACGCACTCTGCCATTGATTCAACCATCAGGATTTAAATGTCAAAATACGATCGCGCACTCTGATGATCTGAGTTGCAAGTTTTAATTGCCAAGAATGAATCGCGCACACTGATGCCGATTCGACCATCAAGGTTCAAATGTCAAAGCATGATTGCACACACTGCCGATCTGAACTACAAGAGTTGAATGCCAAGAATGAATCGTGCACACTGCTGCCGATTCAACCATCAAGGCTTAAATGCCAGGATATGATCGCGCACACTGCCGATCCGAACTACAAGAGTTAAATGCCAAGAAAACCATTGCACGCGCGATTTAACCAAAAGGCCCGAAACTTGAGTATTTCTGAAAACGGAGTCAGGGCCTAACCCGACCTCCACCTTACCACCCTGCTTGAAGATCACCAAGGAAATGAAGACAGGGCCTGGAAATCCTAGAGTGACCTCCAGAACAGGAGCTCAGGAAAATGCTGTTGCCCTGCACCGGGACCTCTGAATAGTGAGCACGTGGAGCTGGGCTGGCTCCCTTAAATAGAGCCAGGCCCCGCTGCCGTGCCACACCCAGCCATGCTGCAGGCAAGGTTTCTAGAAAGGCTTAGAATAGGGACCACACCCTAACCACACTCTGTAATCCTGCAGCAAAGTCTTGAAAATGAGCAATACATTGCAAACAACATTAATGATGTTTCAATATGAATCTCTGCAATGCAAAAGGTTAACATACTGCATTAACACATAATGCATGAATTATTACATTAATATGGATTGGCTTTTTGCATTACGTCACCCATAGTGCGCGCACTGTCCTGATGTTGACAACAGTGAACATTGCGAGGATGCTCAGCAGGGGGACCCCTGTACTGCCTATTCCAAGTGCATTGGAAGTGCAGGGGGTTCCCTTTGGCCCCCTGCACCTGTAAGGGCGGGGGAGAACCAGGTCATAATCAGCAGGATGGCACTGCATGCAGGACCACCCTGGCTGATTCTGACCTGCACCCACTATCTGTGGTATATAGGGGTGTTGAAATAATCATGGTATTTGTATTTTGGAGATATAAAACAATGAATAAATATTACTGGTGTTTCTACTATTTAATTAATTTGAAATACTTTTTAAGTTTCTTGCAAGGTCATTTTTTTAAATAATTACTTTGTAGGTATAATTGCCTTTTTGCTTTAGGGTGGTGCAATCCTGTGCAGTGTCAGTCAGACAAAGAATTATTCTCTAGTAGCAGTGGCTTCATATGCAGCAGTTTGTTGCACATTTTCGTTCTCTATTTATAGTGATTTTTAATACAGAATTTACTTTTATTTGGCAAGTGTTTTTCTTTGAATTTCATTGGTTTAACGTTTAGTTAAGGTTGTTTTTTTTAAAGTTATTTGGTGAACCCAAATTAAGGCATTTCCCCTATTTCTTTATATATGTGTATATATTTTCTATATGTATTTATATATTTCAATATATTTTATTGATATTCTGGTAGGAGATATATATATATTTATTGGAACTTGTGTCATCAATGACATACTTAATCTGTTAGATTGCATTAAGAGTTAGGCTAAATGTTTTGGGTTTTCAGAGAATAGAATTGGTTTTGAGGGAATGTGTGTGCTTGGCAGCCTTTGATGAGGGGGCATTCATTGAGAGAAATAGGGCGGGTTGTAGGTAAACCCCCAGATCAGGTAATTTGCTTTCCTACATCTCAACCTTTTGGCCGCACCAGCCTGGCCTCCCATTACTAGCACTCCTTCTCAACACTCTGTCTTTCACCTCCTCCCTTAACTTCTTTCCTAATCTCGCCAACCAGTGCCACCACCTCCCACACCTCTTTAATGCGCTCCTAAGATATGTTGGTGCAGTTTGAAGGTGCAGATGCTCTACTGCCAATGCTGTACATGTTCCAGTGTGTTTATTCCAGTTGCAAACATTCTTGCGACTAATCCCAGCAGCCCAGCTTAAACCTCTGATATGCTTCAGTAGGTGGCGTAGCATGACATAATTCTAGCGTCTTCTTGGCTTACTCTCAATTGCAGCTTTGCATTCTCACTCCTTGACTAGAAATGTCCCAGCAGAATTATGGGATAAGCTGTAAACGTCTCCCTCATTCAGTTCAATGCAAACAATTGAGTGGAGGTGGAATGATAGACTAAAACGGCAAATAGTGTAAGGCGAACGATGAATACTTCCCTGAGTTGAACGAAGACACAGGTCAAAAGTGTCTCAAGCCAAAGACTGAAAGAGTCTGGTCGACAAAAGCTAATAGTTAAAAGGGGTATTAAAGCCCACTCTATGTATTTTGTTAGCAATATGTCTGTCGGAAAGCTATGATTTCAAAACCTATACCTTGCTCACCTCTAAGAAGATCCTGAGAGCCTTCAACTTAACTGGCTTGTTCTAGATAAATTAATTAATGGGTCTGCAATGTAATGTTAGCTTGGAAAACCATTACTGATTTTTCAGTGCTGAAAGGTATGCTCCCTGCATGTTTGGTAGGAAGTTGTTTGTAGTTCTTTAGAGACTCAATGTAACAATACCATGAACACCTCCTCTTGTCAAAATATGTCAGTTCATTCTAACATGCTGTCCATAACAATGAAAATGATTCAGTAACTGTTTCTGAGTGAGTTGTTAATTTTATTTGCAATCCATGCAAATATAAACTGACAGCCAGCTTACCATTTTTGTTAATTTTATTTGCAATCCATGCAAATATAAGCTGACAGCCAGCTTACCATTTGAACGTCCAGCTTTAATTGCACATAGCACCAACATAAAGACCACCTCCTCCAACCAGAACTATGAACAGAGCGATAGTGAAAGTGCACCTTCACCAGCAAAGACTTTGGGCCCATGTATCAAAGGGTTTTACTCTTTCTGTTTCTATTGGGAAATGTATCAACACATAGGCCCCCATTACGAGTCTGGCGGTCACTAGACCATATTTTAACTCTGGTGGTCGTGCCGTGGTGGGACCACCAGCACTGCCAGGATCAGAGATCCCGGCAGTCTGACGGTTGTGGTGGTCCAAGCAGTGCTTTCCTGGGGATTACAACCACGTTCTCCACCAGCCGGTACCACCAGTAGCACCGCCATGAGAAGGCTGACAGAGAACGGGTGCAGGGGCCCCTGGGGGGACCCTACACTGCACATACACTTGGCATGGGCAGTGCTGGGGTCCCACTGCGCAGCACCATTGCAATGTTCACTGTCTGCTTTGCGAAAATTGTGCACATTGCGAGGGTGCTGGTGCACTGCATCCTACAGCATTGCCGCCAGCCGATTTCAATCCGGAGACAATGCTGTAGGCTGTTTCCTGCTAGGCCAGTGGGTGGAAACTCCTAGTGGGAAACTCTTAATGGGCCCAGCGGGGAGGTAGCCAGAATAGCGGCAACCTCCCCATCAGAAGTTCGGCGGACGGTTTAAACCATCCACTGAACTCATAATGAGGCCCATAGCCTTTGTTTTCATGAGCAATGTGGAAAGTGTTAACTTACCTTTAATGTGTCTACTGCACTTGGAGTAGCGTCCAATCTCTAGATGAGGAAAGAGGAGGAAAAAATTGGAGAGATTTCAAGGGGTGTATTTTCGTTAATGCACAGATGGGTTCAAACTGCGTTGCTAGGATTGGAGGTACTAGAAAATGTGTAGGCATGCATGATTTGGTTACAATACAACTCATGTGGCCTCCCATTGATCTCATTAGAATATATAAACACAACTAAACTCCAAAGAACGTAAATTATGGCCTTTCTTGTGAAACATTTATGGTCCAACAATTCCCTGAATGTTTCGCCGACTAGTGACAATTTAAGGACTTCACGGGCAACATTACACAGTGAGGCATCCCAACAGACCATGACCCGCATTTACAAATGTTTGCATGGACACCAGTGCATCATAATTTAGTGCTCCGCATGCAGGTCTTTGCAGTGGTAAGTAAATAGACCCTAACTATTGTCTTGCGTGCATCGAAACAGTGCCAATACAAAACTTTAGTAAATGTGGATTTATTAGTATGAAAAACGTCGTTGGATAACAAATATTACTGATTAATTTGTAAAGTTTTGTGTCTTTATTCCTGAAAATAAGTTAAATATATTTAATTGAGAAAATATAGCACAAGCTTTGGAGCAAATCATATTTACCAGGGTCAGTGGAATTATATGATTCTGGGGGTCATTCTGACCCCGGCGGTCATGGACCACCGGGGCCAGGGTTGGCGGGAGCACCGCCAACAGGCTGGCGGTGCCCCGCAGGGCATTCTGACCGCGGCGGTTTGGCCGCGGTCAGAAGTGAAAAACAGGCAGTCTCCCACCGGTTTTCCGCTGCCCAAAAGAATCCTCCATGGCGGCGCAGCTCGCTGCGCCACCATGGTGATTCTGACACCCCATACCGCCATCCTGTTCCTGGCGGCTCTGCCGCCAGGAACAGGATGGCGGTATGGGGTGTTGTGGGGCCCCTGGGGGCCCCTGCAGTGCCCATGCCAATGGCATGGGCACTGCAGGGGCCCCCGTAAGAGGGCCCCACTTTGAATTTCACTGTCTGCATTGCAGACAGTGAAATTCGCGACGGGTGCAACTGCACCCGTCGCACCTTCCCACTCCGCCGGCTCCATTCAGAGCCGGCTTCCTCGTGGGAAGGTTGTTTTCCACTGGGCTGGCGGGCGGCCTTTTGGCGGTCGCCCGCCAGCCCAGTGGAAAACCCAGAATCACCGCAGCGGTCTGACGACCGCGGTGCGGTGTTCTGGCGGGGGTAATTTGGCGGGCGGCCTCCGCCGCCCGCCAAGGTAAGAATCACCCCCTCTGTGGCTGAAGTTTTTTGGGCATAGTTATGGACTTACTGCATTTGTCACACAACCCATTGTCTGATGAATAATCGTCAGATTTTAACAACAAAAAAATGTTTCTAGCTCAAAAGGATCAAACGTTACCAAAAACGTGACGATGTGTTCATGGGCAGTGGAATGCCCTTCATAAAGGATAACTGGTCATTTTTCAGTTGCTTATTCCTGTAATTGGTTGTTAAACTGACATTATTGATGTGAAATCTTTGTCCAGACAGTATCACCATGCATAAAACACAAACTAATGAAGTAATATTAATGCTATCAAGTATGCATTATGCAGCATAAGTTGCTTTTTTTGCTGCTTAATTTAGTCAACCCTGCAGTCAAACTGGGTGCTCCCCTGCTAAAACATTCCAGTGGCCCTGATATTTATTAAAGACTGTATTTACATCGTGATCACCATTAGGCTTTGAAACTGTCTGACATTCATACATCTTGTAAGTCTGTTTTTTTATGCAGAGGAATAGGCGCCCTGGCGAAGGCATAAATTCCAATCAGGAAAGCTGTATAAAGATGAAAGGTTTTACCAATGAGATTTGAACTTGGTAAAGTGCTCCTTTCAATGGGTTTGGACAAAACTGAAAAATGTTGTTGCTATCAGATCCTTTAGGTGATTACTGAAGTGTTCGATTTTTCTGGGTGTCAATTCATCACTGTCTCACTAGTTATGTTTAACACTTTCTCCTGTGTCCAGGCTGTATGCTGAGATAGGCAATTGTTGTCACATGGTATATGCGTCAGGGAAGGTCAATAGACCATTGGTGAGGGCAAATGGCGGCCGTCCTCAGGCTCCCATCGCTGCTTGCCCGACTGTGGAGTCAGCACGTGGATTTCAGAGTCTCTCAGTACTTAAAATATTAATGTCAGTTGAGCAATTGTCTCGCAAACAAGTTAGCGTTTTATTTCTGCCCTATAAACAATCTGTAAGTCGACATACCACTAATGCTCGGTATGTGCTACTTAGAAAGTACGTTACAGTATTCTTCCGCCTGCAAAAGATCACTATTTGGAATCATTGGGCAATGAGAGCACAGGCTGTGCGATCTTTAGTACAGCTGCATTATTCAAGTGCCTAGGATGTCGTTTACTAAGCGTGAAACTGGTTGAGTAATCTTGAGGGTCACTTTTGTTTTATGTTTGTATCACAAAGCTCTGGGAAGAAGTTAACACCCTCATTACGATTTGCTCTATAATCTACGGCCAGTATGATAAATCCTGTTGACACACATATCGCAATTATGACTTTGGCTTTTTTAACCATACCTAGTAAATACTGGGTGCAACAAACCAGCATCTCTCATGAATCTCGGCAGTTAGTGTCTGCTGATATTTATTGAGGGGCAAACACCAGGTAATTAGTGCTTATTGGAACAAAATCAGAATGTTATTTTTCATTTTTGGGGAAAGCCTTACAATAGGTGCTATTTATCTTAGCCATAAATTATGTACCCTAATTTATTTATCAGTGGAGAGCATTCCCCCATTCTTCTGCTACCATCCTATAACTACCTCAGCATGACTGGACTGCCAATTGTATTATAGGGCGTAGCCACTTTGAAAGTGCTTTAAGGAATTAAATGCTGGGAAAAGTTGTTATGCTTTTTTAAGTCTTTTTAAATGTATAGGCACTCATGAAGTTTCCCCCCCCCCGGGTTTTGCGTGTATATCTTTAACCTTACTCCTTAGATTAGGAATGATAAAATAATTGCACATAACCATTTGCATAGGTTTTCCAGTCAATAATTTTGGTTCACTGTAATAATAATCTTTTAGTGATTCGTCCCTGGCACATCGTGTTTTGTTTTGCACTTCATTGTTCTTTATGCCCAGATATGCACAGGGTCATTTGTGAATACCTTATCGTTTTCAGAGTAAAGTTATTTATCAGCAGCCACTTTTAATGAGGGCCTAAGTATTTTTCATAAGAATAGATTAATTGGGCCCTGTCCACAAAGGTATTTTCACTCATAAGCATATGTTTTGTGTCAGGAATTCACAAAATAATTCATCCTAGGTGTAAATGCATTTACTACTGCAGATTTCTCCCCTGTTACATACCCGCTGGCTTTGCGCAGCCGTTCGGAATCACGGCCCGGCTCCTAACAGATCGCAGCGCCGGTGATTAAATAAAAGCACACCACACTCCTGGATAATTGCGTCGGCTCGGGAACTGTTGGCGCCACGCCAACCCGGCCCTTTTATTGACTTCCCCTACGTCAGGGGCTAAACCACGCATCCCCAGTGGGCAGGGGGAAACAATAGTTGCAACGTGTTACAGCACTCGCGGTACAGCAAATACCCCTCCCCACTTGGTACCTTCATGAATTCCCAAACATAACATTCCTCCTCAACTATAAAATAAATTAACCTAACGATGATAAATAAATGTAAACAGTGATGTAATTATGGTCGGGCCAAACTACAGAGATACCTATAAGAAATGCCCCTTGACCAAAACATTTGTGCTAACCTTCTCCAAACGACGGCTATATGAGCTCAAGTGCCCCAATTACTCACACACATAGTCTTTCAGTCTCTCTGGGGGTGTCGTGCGGGATCGCAAGTTGTACCTGCCCATGCCTCTTCTTCGAGTTGCCTCTGGGCTGCTACCCTCAGCCGGCGCTTCTGCAGGAAGGTTTTCCTTGCTCTGGACAGGGGACCCCGGCGGTGTAGTTTTTCTTGCTGCCAGTCCCTCCCAGATCTGCGAGTGGCCACTCGCCAGCCAGTGCTCGGCAGTGAAACCTGGTCCCCTGAACTCATATTCTTCTCCCTCTTGGTCGCTGGCATTTCCGCTCTCTTGATGATCCATTTGGTCTCCATGATATCTCTTGAAACATGAAATGTTCCTTGTGACTACTTCACTCCCTTTCGTGACAGTCACTAGAGTTCCCTTCACTCAGGTGACTGCCCACAGACCGGACTCGAAGGGAGTTTTGAACTTGCCCCCTGGACGTCGGTTCTTCATCAGCACCACATCCCCTATGGTCAGACTTCTTGTGCGAGCTCTCCGTTTCTTTGACATCCGCTCATTGTATACACGTCTTTGTCGTAGTCTTGTTTCCACTTGTTTTTGCCTGGATTTCACCAGTCCCGGCTTCTCTGCCATGGTCTCCACTTGTGGAATGGTGTCCCTTACTTCTCGTTGTATGGAAATGTGGCTCGGGGATACCCCTGTTGTGCTGTGTGGCGTCAGGCGATATTCCCTCAAAAATTCAAAAATGGCACAGTCTAGATTCTTCCCTCTCACTATCGCAATCCTTAGTACTTTGTTTAGAGTCCTCATAAATCTTTCAACCTCTCCGTTGGCTTGAGGCCATCGTGGGGTAATTTTCCTGTGCTGAATCGCATGAGATGCCAAATATGCTGCGAAATCATGGCTGGAGAACGGGGGACCATTGTCGGTTCTTAGTTCTTGTATGATCCCGTGCGTGGCCATTATTTTCTCCAGACAGGGTATTACTTTGTCAGTGACCGTAGATTCCAGCAGCTCCACTTCAGGATATTTTGAGAAGTCATCGATTACTACTAGCATGTGTCTTCCATCCGGTAAGCTCCCCAGATCTGCACTGGCTCTCTGCCAGGGTGTTGATGGAATAGATTCTGTGATGATGGGGGGTGGTGGATCCGTAGGCCCCACCAATTGACATACATGGCACCTTTGTATGGTCCTCTCCACCCAAGCGTCTAAGTCTGGGAACCACACCTTGCTTCTTAGCCTTGCCTTGGTTTTCACCATGCCCTGGTGGGCGGCATGGGCCGAATCCACCGTCCTTTGCCTCATGCTGTCAGGAATGACAAGTCGACTTCCGCGCAACAGACAGTTTTCAGACGACACCGCCAACTCATGCCTGACTCGGAATAGAGCTTGTAGATTGTTGTTGGCCTCTTCAGTCCTCAAAGCCAAATTTTGCTTCAACAAATGCCACCTTCCATCACTGATGCAGGACATTGTTAACTGCAAAACCTCATCTTCTCTTGTAGCGTCCTGTATTTCCTTCAGGGACATTGGCAGTGGCCGATATCTCTCTACTATCAGCCTCACGTACTCCTCCGTATTCTCCGTTTCCTCTTCTTCAGACACAGTGATCGCTCTTGCGTGTCTGGACAATTAGTCAGCTGGGTTCTGGGCTCCTGGCCAATATACCACCGAGAATTGATACCCCTGTAGCTGAAGGATCAATTTTTCAATCCTCGTGGAGGCTGTGAAGCTGTTTTATTGAACAATGGTATCAGTGGCTTGTGATCAGTGTATACCACGAATGGGTGACCATAGATGTACAGATGATAGTGTTGACAGGCCCAGTTAACTGCTAGCGCCTCTTTCTCTATGTGTGAATACCGTTGTTCCGTTGTCGTCAACGCTCGGCTGGCATATGCTACTGGTGCCCACTCACCATCATTCTCTCTTTGGGACAGTACTGCTCCGAGACCTGTCGGGCTAGCATCCACTGACAGCTCTGTTTCTCTTGCTGGGTCGAAAAATACCAAGGTTGTCTCTACCGATAGCGCCTGCTTTGTGTCTTGAAATGCCATTTCGTGTGTTGCATTCCACTCCCACGGGGTGTGAGCCTTCGTTAACTCCCGTAGTGGGGCAGTGAGGGAGGTTAGGTTTGGGATGAATCTCCCGCAGTATGTTACCATCCCCAGGAAACTGCGAACTCCTGTGACTGATGTAGGGGGGGGTGCTGACTTTATGTCCGCCACTTTCTCTGGATCAGGTCGGACTCCTCTTTCTGAGAAATGGTATCCGAAGAAGGCAATGTCCCTTCTCAGAAATTCACACTTTTCACGATGTAGTGTCAGCCCGTTTGTGTGCAATCTTTGGAATACCGCTCGTAGCCTCTGCAGGTGTGTCTCCACCGTGGGCGCATGTACCAGGATGTCATCACTCACATTGATGACTCCTTCGAGGCCAGCCAAAACGCCTCTTATTGTATCCTGGAATACCTCTGCCGCACTGGCAATCCCGAAACTCAGGCGTCTGTATCTTCTTAGTCCCACATGAGTGGAGAAGGTAGTGATGGCTCGAGACTCTGGAGCCAACATGATCTGATGATATCCAGCTCTTAAATCCATTTTTGAAAACCATTTGGATCCGCTGAGCTCTGCCACTATGTCATCCACAGTAGGCGTGAGGTGACGTTCCCTCCGGATGGCCACGTTTGGGAGGTGCATATCTACGCATATGCGTACCTCCCCTGGTTGCTTGGGTTTTCTGGTAACCACGATAGGCGATACCCATGGGGTTGGTCCTTCTACCTTCTCGATAATGTCCGCTTCTTCCAGCTTCTTTAGTTCTGCCTCAACCTGGGGGCGGAGATGAAATGCTATTCGTCAGTGTTTGAGCGCAACTGGTTCTATGGATTTGTCAATGTGTAGTTTTATTTGACGGTCCTTCAGGCACCCAATACCACGGAATAGATCAGCGTACTCTTCTTGTAAACTCTCTAGCTCCCATATGTGTATGCTGAACGCAAAAACCACCAGTTTCAGTTCTTCCGCGGTGCGGCAACTGAGTAACATCCCCGTTCCTATCTTGGTGACATACACTTTGGCTTGTACAGTTACATCCTCGTGATTGATATCTGTCACGAAAACTCCTGCCATTGGGAGGGGTCTTGTTGATCCGAAAGCAAATACTTTTACTGTTGTGTGCCGTAGAGGAGGATGATGCGGCATTTGGTCAAAAGTGGACTGTGCTAGTATGTTAATTGAAGCCCTGTGTCAATTAGAGCTGTTACTTGGTGTCCCGCTACCTGTACTTTGCATTTCGGAATTTTCTTTCGACTTTGGCAGCCTGGTTCAGTTGTGTGAATTATGTATACTGTTCCTTCTAGCTCATCATCGTCATCCATGTCAGGAATTAGGTCAGGTGGTTGTACTGTCTTTATTCCGTGACTTGTCTTTTGTCTGTCACCTTTTGCTCTTGTATTTGAACGGCAGACCTTTGCGAAGTGATTTAGTTTTTGGCAGTTGGTGCACTGTTTTCCCAATGCCGGGCATTTACCTTGGTGTGGAAATGTTCCTCCGCACATGTAACATGATCGGTTTGCACCGGTCGATCTTGTCTTGTCCTTTCTTTTTGTCATAGTGTTTGAGGCAATGACATTTATTGGTTCTGTTTTGATGGTCTGTGCGAGCGCCGATTCCATGTGTGCTGCTCTTAACCTGGATAACTCCTTCGACCTGCCCATCGTTAGCATGTTGGCCATTGTCATGCCTGGGATCTGAAGTATGTTTTCTCTTAATTTTGTCGAGTGGCATCCTTGTATAAATTGCGCTCTTATTTCATCATCCGGGTCAGGTAATGTGCATGTGCTTGCTAGTTCCTTTAGCCTTGCATAGTACGTGTCTACCGACTCATCTGAGTGCTGTCTGGCTTGTCGCAGGAGGAAACGTTCATAGTCAGGATTTGCCATGGGTTCAAAATAGGCTGTTATCGCCCTTTTTAGGGTTCGGTACGTGAATGGGGGTTCTTCTTCAACCACTGTTTTGCTAATTCTGTGTAGCATAGCTCCCCCCATATGGAGAAGCATCGGTCTTTGCCTATCTGGGTCTAGTGCGACGGCTGCAAAATAGTTCTCTAGACGTTCCACCCAGGAATTCCATTTAGCGTTTTGCGCTGATGGGGGCCCTTCCATGACAAAAGGCTATATGACTGGAAAAGTGGCCATTTTTTTTTTCACTCTATGTTTCCTTGTATAGCCCGTGTATGTATTATTGTCCCTTTGTGCTGTGGCTTATGATTGTTTCCTTCCTTCTGATTGTTCTTTATTTTTTTTTTATTTTTTTTATTATTATTATTATTTTTTTGATTTTGTTGCCTGGATATTTGTTGGGAATATGTGTCTTCTCTTATTATCCTCTTTTTTTTTTTTTTGGGCCCCCCTCTCTTCTCTGTATGTTGCTGTGTAGTGACACTGAGTTGGATGGCTTTTTTTTTTCAAAATGCTTTGGCCTCGCTCTCCCGGGGGATGGGCTGCTCTTTCTCTCACCTTTACCCGGTGCGGAGCTGCCGGCCTGTTTCCGGGCGTCAGTGGGGGGCGGGATAATGTGTTCCCTCGGTGCGCGCGTCTTCCCTCGGTGCGTCACTTGGCTTTCGTGGTGGTTCTCGCGCTGAGCCTCCGTGTTCACCCCGGTCTTCCAGAATCGAATCTTCGTTTTTTATTTTATTTTTACACGCACTCTCAGCATGAGTTTTTTTTTATGTGCCGGGGCTGGCATGCCGCTCTGCACGCCACGTGAGTTCTTTTCGTCCTCGTTGCCAATTTGTTACATACCCGCTGGCTTTTCGCAGCCGTTCGGAATCACGGCCCGGCTCCTAACAGATCGCAGCGCCGGTGATTAAATAAAAGCACACCACACTCCTGGATAATTGCGTCGGCTCGGGAACTGTTGGCGCCACGCCAAGCCGGCCCTTTCATTGACTTCCCCTACGTCAGGGGCTAAACCACGCATCCCCAGTGGGCAGGGGGAAACAATAGTTGCAACGTGTTACAGCACACGCGGTACAGCAAATACCCCTCCCCACTTGGTACCTTCATGAATTCCCAAACATAACACTCCCCCACAAGTGTGTCGAAATCTGTAGTAGTAACTCCCACTCAGGAGGTGGAAAGGGAATCTTACAAGGCATGGTTTGCCTAGGATGTTTGGGGTTATTCTCAAACTTCGATTCACGGTAAAAGTGAGTTCAGGTGGCGATGTAAATCTCCGTCATGAGGGGTATGTATGTCACGAGCATTGGTGTCTTCAATATCCCCAATAAGATGACCCAATTAAATGCCTTGGGCTTTTCTCACAGAGGTTTCTATAGCCTGACCCCTTACTTTCTTGTGGAAGATGCCCTCATTACTACCCTTGCTGAAATCCCAGCAATACTTTTACAGTTTTTTTTCATGAATAAGGAATCAGCGGTGAAAGGGGAATGAGATGATGCATATACCGCAGTATAGTGTGGTGGGGATCAGATCATACATATACACATAATAGAATGTGATATTGTGAGAACGATAGGAGCATACATTTGAGACAGTACTATCTAAAACTGTACAGTTTTGGTATTTGAATAGCCAGACATTTCCAAAACGTAGACATCATTTAAATAGATGACCAGAATCACAATCTTGGTGGGGGCAGGGTGCAAGATAGGATTGTGCCTGCCCGTTTTTTAGAGACTGTCAGATTTCCCACATAATCAGGTGTGGCTAAGTGTTGTTCATTGCGCGATCCAGTAATAATTGTTTTGTGAAACACTAGTGCTGTTAGTCAATTATACCACTGGGATTTCAGCAAGGGTAGTAAGGAGGGCATCTTCCACAAGAAAGTAAGGGTTCAGGCTATAGAAACCTCTTTGAGAAAAGTCCAAGGCATTTAATTGGGTCATCTTATTGGGGGTATTGAAGACACCAATGCTCGGGACATACATACTCCTCATGACAGAGACCGAGGTATTGGAGCCTGTACCCTCTAAAGGAGGACTTAGAACATTTAGCATTCCCCGTATTGCAGTATTTGCGACAGAGATGGTGTGATGAAGTCTACCATTTTGTGGAGAAAAAAAATGAATATTCATGCTACAGACTCATGGATGAGTGAATGTGGGATTCATACCCGAGTAAAGGAATAAGACTACACAGGGAGCTACTTTAGTCTACTGATCAACTGAGTATCTTTGTTATTCATGATATTTGATAATGTTTGGTCCTCGATCCAAACATAGAGGAGCTCTTTATGAAGAATATTTTATTGCAACTGGTGTATGTCAAATTTGAGTTGATGTACATAAAATAGAAGTTGAGTCAGAATTACGGAACTTAAGCTCTAAATGGAGTGGGTGAGAACATGCGATTGGGAACCCAATAAACAAGGCATGGTATGGCCTTTATATTGCACACATTTACATATTTCCATATTTAAATTGCTAGATTTACGATTCTGGAATAGGGGATGGAGTTGCTCTCTCAAAGTCACTTTTTTTGTTCAAGAACATGAGGAAGGGTTGTTCAATTTGTTAAAGAACTGTTCAGGAAATGCGGCCAGCAGGTCGGTTCCCCTTTGAGGACTACCATCTTTCATTGGGCATTATCCCTTGGAGCACCGACTGTAGGTCTAAATTTGCTCCTACATCTCTCGGATCACGGCACGTACGATCAGTTAAGATCTCTGGCAAAGAGCCCCCTTGAGGGGCCCGTCAGACATTGCAGCGCCAATCTGACAAGGAGCATGCCCTATGATGAAGCGTGACATCCAATGTATGTGTGAGGGCTTTTGCTTCTGTTTTGCGAAGTGCCTAGTGGATTTCTGTTCTTACAGTGTACCTTTTTGATTTGTATGATAAATTGGGAGACTGTGCACTGGACCAATTAAACTCCCTGTCCCTCTTATGGTTAGATACAGACATATATATCCATCTGCGGACTAATCTATCACTCTGCTCAGGGCCTACAAAGACTAAGCAGACCTCCTGACATCAGGTAGCCCATGCCCCAGCAACATGCACTGTGATGTGAGCCGCAATGAAACAATACACACATATGTGGCCTCTGAAAACTAAACCCCTGATGCCTGACTGGACCAACACATTCACACTCTGTGAGATTGACTCACTGCATACAGTCACTACAGGAAACTTCCATAATACAGACTTCACCCTTGTGCTTTAGTGACTACGAAGGGGCTGGCATGGTGGGAACAGAAAGTGTCTTCGTTGTGCATGTGTGGACATGAGGCCTACCACATGTAGACTCACACCACTTCAAAGGGTGAGCTCTGTGGTATGTACCTGTGCCACAGAACACTCATTTGGACATATGTGTTTATCCTACAGAGACATCTTACCAACCACAGAGGGTAACCCAAGGAAACCCGAAGGGGTCTGGTTAGAAACTTAGCACAAAACAACATAAACACCCTAGGAACCAATTATAACCACAATCATCCCATCCCTCATACCAAACCATGCAGCATTAACATTTACTAATTCCGGAGAACATCCTTTATTACATATATAAAATATATTCTTTCCTCATATATAGTTCTGGAATTTACCCATTCTTAATCTAGTCAATGGACTGAGGCATTCAAAGCAGGTTTTGCCACTAGAACCTCATGTTGGCCACATGACAGGATCTGCTGGTATACAGGGAGTGGGCACAGTGCCACAGTTGCATAGCCACATTGACTCTACCACAGCCTGGACTATGTCCCATACTGGGAGAAACATTTGACAGGCCCTGGCATCTCCAGGATGAGCATACAGAATCTACACGTCACTCTATTTTCATCATATCCATGCATGACAGTACATCATGTGGCCATCAGCAATTTTGCCATGTGGTGTGTTACAACCTGAAGGGCAGAGTGAGTTAGGATATGCTTTCCAGAATACAGTTGGTGAGGTCAGATGTGGAGTGAAAAATCTGTGGTACTATACACATTGCTGACAACATCCTCAAATGACTCATACAAAATGCTTACACAGATCATGCTGTCATGTTATTGTCTAACATTTACAAACATCTTAAAGAAAAAGATGTCAGTGGATTTCAGTAATGTCTCTGTAGACGGGTCTCCTCGACCGCGTCTTGTGGCTCCCGGAGCTGCCGCCGTTCTCCCTAGAAGCACTCCTGCGTTCCCATGGCGACATGGGAACACCACCGGACGCGTCAAACCCGGATTTCTGGGTTTTCAGGAGAAAAGAGAGGACGGACTCCCAAGAAGGGGAGGAGGAGTTTCGTACAGAGGAGAGGAAGACGGAAGAGGCGCCGGATGCAGAGAAGGAGCGGTTATACCCTGAAGGGACGCCCGAGACCTGTGAAGAAGACCCCACGAGGAACCAAGACGCAAAGGCCTACAAGTCCCGCCACGACCCTGGAGGGTCGTGGCTCTGCAAGGTACGGTCCTTTTTAGGACAGCGAACCCCTAGCAGATCTATAAGAGAGCAAGGAAAGGGAACCGGGGAAACGAGGGGAGGGTTGGGGGCGGGCCAGGGAAAGGGGAACACCGGGGCCGCACTTGAGAGCACTATTGGACAGAGCTCTGAGAGATAGGGAGAGAGAGCCTGTCAAAGTACCCGAGACCCACTCCTTCACGACTGGACACTTCCTTTCTGTTCCTCCACCTCCAACCCCAGAATACCCTCCCTCCGTGCATGCCAAACAGTAAAACCCCACACAAAGAACCCCACAACCAACTTACCTTTGTCCTACCCTCTGTTCTCTTTCCGGTATCTACGGGAGGCAAGTTGAGCTGACGTGCACCAAGCCTAGAGGAAGAGAGAAGCAGAGACGGTTAAAAGATAAAAGGAAGAGTCTACCAGGCCTACGGTCACCACAACACCTTACATCACTTGAACTGCACCCTCTATATAAATATAAATAAAAATCACTCACCCTATCTACGGCTCAGAGTCCTCTGTACCACCAGTAGCCTACCACAGTCTCCTTATCTAATTATGTGCAGCCAACACAAAGGAGGATCTAGGACCCTAGAAACCTCACACAACACAATGTGACTGAACTTAACATATAGTACTGTCAACCAATATCTGCACCATGTACATCCCATTGATGTCACACCAACTGCAACTGCAGTCACACAAGAAGTCTAGCTGGCACACATTTCAACCTGTAAGGAGGGAAAGGATGGTGTCTACAGTATCAATTGTACCTAAGAGATTCTTACCTGCTCCTCTGGTGAGCCATAGGGCTGTTCATACAGGGATAGACCTCATCAACTAGCCTCTCCAGGTCCTCTGGAGAGAAGGCAGGGGCCCTATAGCCTGCTGGATGTGGCATGATGGCTCCCATAGGCGGCACACAGCAGCTCAGGTCATGGAGGTGTTGCTGGCAGCAGTGTCAGGAGTCAAGTGAGTGAATTTGCACAACATGGTAGTCACGTCCAGCGTGTATGCAGTTGTCATCACCGGTGGACACAGCCATTGGGCAGCAACCGCCACAGGCAACAATGTTAGCCTATGGCTATGTCTGCGTGGTTGTAAGCTCCTACTGCCCTGATGACTTTAGCCGGCGATCGCCGGCGGTTCCTAATGTCCAGTGGAGTAGGTCAGGGATCTGCCATTTTGGCAGCCTGAAATGGTTTATAGGATTTATAAACTGCGTCACACCTACAATATATGTTTTGTTATATCACAAACATTCTTATTCTATTTTGCCATGTAGGTCCTTCTACTCAACCACCATGATAGTTTGTTGCAGGACACATATGTCATTTAACAGCAGTCCATGGGCCACCACCGCCGATGGTAATTTTGGTTGTTGGAATGTACAGTCACCTTTTGAGGGGCAATTATGTTGCACATCTTTGAGTTTTGTCCAGATCCATGTTGTGGACACGTGTTGAAAACCATGGGGGTCACATGTGACCCTTGTGTAGTTGCCAGCTGTGATGTGTATTGTGTGTCATGTCTATCCTGTCAGAAATTCTTTGTCACTTGTTATTATTGACATGCATCATGTATGTTGCTGTGGACACACTGACTAATGTTAAAAATCATGTCTTGCCACACACAGGTACCCAGGGAGAAGAAGGATGTGACAACTTCCTGTCTACTGTCCACTGCCAGCTCTTCAGACCATGGAGCAACGGCATATTGTTATGTTATACCTCATGGAGAGGCAAACAATAGTGGACGTATGCTGTCAGTTGGAGCCAGATCTGATGCCAATATTAGATATCCAACAAGCATACAACCAATTGTACAAGTCATGCCAGTATTGTACGTCCTAGCAACAGGGTCCTTCCAAGATACAGTGGCCCTATCTGCTGGTATGTTCCAGCCTATGTTCAGTCTGGTGTTGAAGGATATCCTCTCAGCAATGTTGAAACACGTTGGCAGCTATATCAGGTTACCCCGACGTGAGGATTTAGCAAATCTGAAAGCTGACCACATGTGGTGTGGGCCATTGTGGCACACATGTTGGCTTGATGCCACCGCAGGCCACTGAACAAGTGTATCCCAATAGAAAGGACTTCCATTCCATCAACATGCAAGTTGTCTGTTTGGCGGATCTTCACATCTCACATGTCTGTGCCTGTTTTCTGGGTTCAGTCCATGATTCCTTCATAATGCGGAACAACACCACACCCAGCTGATGTCACAACTGCACCAAGAGTGGGCCTGGCTGGTTGGTAAGTCACTTAGGTGGTCATTATGACCCTGGCGGTATTATAACCGCAGGGCCAAAACTACGGGAGCACCGCCAACAGGCTGTTGGTGCCTCACGGCGTATTTTGACCGCGGCGGTAGCGCCGCGGTCGCACCGCCGGGGCCGGCGGTTTACCGCCACAATGGCCCCGGCGGATGTAATCCGCCAGGGCAGCGCTGCTTGCAGCGCTGCCCAGGGGATTACGAGTCCCCGACTGCCAGCCTTTTTCTGGCGGTCTGAACCGCCAGGAAAAGGTTGGCGGTACGGGGAGTCGTGGGGCCCCTGGGGGCCCCTGCACTGCCCATGCCATTGGCATGGGCAGTGCAGGGGCCCCCTGAGAGGGCCCCATGTGGCTTTTCACTGTCTGCTGTGCAGACAGTGAAAAGCGCGACGGGTGCAACTGCACCCGTCGCACGGCCGCAACACCGCCGGCTCCATTTGGAGCCGGCTCCTATGTTGCTGCCGTGATCCCCGCTGGGCCAGCGGGCGGAAACCAGGTTTCCGCCCAGCGGGGATCTCCAAATGGCCGCAGCGGGGGTGCGGCCGCATGGCGGTCAGATCTTGGCAGGCGGCTGATGCCTCCCGCCAATGTCGTGATGACCCCCTAAGTGTGTTTGCAATGTCAGGTGCTGCAATCATGAAGTGAGTGACTCGCTGCTCTTATGTTCCATTTCTTGACAGGAGACTCTGCATTTCCAAACAGTCCTTGGTTGTTGATGCAGCTGAGGGAGTCCAATTACACCAGGAGAAGTCAGTTTCAATGAGGCCCACGGAAGAACACGGCAGCCAGTGGAGCAGGGTTTTGGGCTCCTGAAGGCCAGATTTTGCTGTCTTGACCAGACTGGTGGAGCCCTCTTATATCACCTGAGAAAGTGTGTAATTTCACTGTGGCATGCTGTATGGTCCACAACATCGCCATGCGATGGAATATCCCGTACATCCTAGAGGAGGGGGAGCCTGCAATGCCACCTGGTGAGACTCCTGAAATGCCAAGTGAGGATGACATTGGTGAAGAAGCAGGAACTGACTTGCGGGAAGATCTAATCAACAGCTAATTATCATGAGTGTAAGTATGTCATGCGATGTCATGACTGTGAACGTACAAGGAACTGTAGTTGTGAGAATGTGTGGAACTGAGTGTTTGAGAAACAGCTAGGGAGCTGCTACTCTGCAATAATCAGTCAAAGGCTTGATAGGATAGCTTTTGAAACATGCCCACCTTGATGATGTTTGTTTGCTTGTGTCAGTTTCCAAGCAATGTACTTTGTTTTCCAGTTGCTTGCTATGCTGCTTGTGTCATAGGTATGGGTTCAAGCCTATTCTCCTTGTTGTGTTGTTTGTATAGGTACTATCACCATGGCATCTTCATATGGGTATTTCAGTGTTGGGACATTATCAGGTATCTGATACTGTTCTGACATAGAAAGTGGGCATGGACTGTTACAGGTAATTTATTTCTCCTAGTTTGGATGTAGGAGACCTGTACCAAGACAGTTTGCACAGTGTTTGGGAGGAGGTACAGAAGTGCACATTGCACTTGTTTTGTGTCATGTGGTGGGCCTGATGCATCATTTGTGTCATCATGTTGTCTGAAAATATGTAGTCATAGCTTTTGATCAAGTAATTTTCCATTTACAGTGGCTAAACACTCTTTTGTATGACCTGCATATAGCTGTAGATGTATTTCATCATTGCAGGCCACAGTGCCTGTGCCACAACACTGACATATGTTTATGTCATGCTACCAGATGCATGAGCATTGGATTATGGTGGGCCTGTGATCATGGACTGATGTACTGACTTCTGTCTGTATCTTGGATTATGCAATGTTGGATTACTTTGGTGTGGTATGTGATAAGGCTTGCGCTGCTGACATCAAGCACTTTAATGTTTGTCTGTTCTGTAGGACAATGCCTGACAAATCCTTTCCTTCTGTGGTCTGTGGGTCTGCACATTGAAATATGTACTTTGACTCAGTAAGAGTCACACATTCTTCTTTCTAAAAGTCCAGACATATAGACAGCCTATGTGCTGTACACTGGAATAACATTTTTGGTTTGACCAGACACTTGTACTAATGTGTTGGTGTGTAATGGTTGTAATCCTGAACTGGACTCTCTGTACCTGTGTACCTGTAACATATCCCTGCTTGCACAAGTAGCTTTTGTTTTCATCGTATGGTTCACATGCTCTTACATTTTTACATAGCAAAATATTAAAATTAAGCAAGCAGACAATGAGTTTGTGATGGGTGAATTTATTACAATTCTAATGCAGAAAATGCATTTTGGACAGAAAGAAACAAAAGATGTAAAGTAAAGGGGATAGTGAATGAAATAAGTGGAGGAAATGCCTGTCATGACCACACAAACTTGCCAAGTCAAATCAAAGAAGTGCATGAGAAAAGCAAAGAGATATCCTCAGTGGAGACAGCAAAGCCCAAACTGGAAGAAGGTTTGCAGAGTAATCTTGCACTTATTTCAAAGGAAGAATCAAGAAGAGAAGATCCAAGATGGCCGCTGTGAGTCCTGAAGGTTAGTTACAGTTCTAGGTGGTCATTCCAACCCTGGCGGTCCATGACCGCCGGGTTGGAGGACCGCGGGAGCACCGCCGACAGGCCGGCGGTGCTCCAATGGGCATTCCGACCGCGGCGGTAAAGCCGCGGTCGGACCGGCAACACTGGCGGTCTCCTGCCAGTGTACCGCCGCCCATTGGAATCCTCCAAGGCGGCGCAGCTAGCTGCGCCGCCGAGGGGATTCCGACCCCCCCTACCGCCATCCAGTTCCCGGCGGTTCTCCCGCCGGGAACCGGATAGCGGTAGGGGGGGTCGCGGGGCCCCTGGGGGCCCCTGCAGTGCCCATGCCACTGGCATGGGCACTGCAGGGGCCCCCGTAAGAGGGCCCCTAAATGTATTTCACTGTCTGCTGCGCAGACAGTGAAATACGCGACGGGTGCAACTGCACCCGTCGCACAGCTTCCACTCCGCCGGCTCGATTCCGAGCCGGCTTCATTGTGGAAGCCTCTTTCCCGCTGGGCTGGCGGGCGGCCTGAAGGCGGCCGCCCGCCAGCCCAGCGGGAAAGTCAGAATTACCGCCGCGGTCTTTTGACCGCGGAACGGTAACCTGACGGCGGGACTTTGGCGGGCGGCCTCCGGCGCCCGCCAAGGTCCGAATGAGGGCCCTAGTCTTGCAATCGGTTGGTTGCTAGGTTACAAGCTCTCCAGCTGGAAGCCTTGCACTTCAACTGAGGTCTGACAGGAATCAGCTGTGTGGAGAGAGAGCGCGCTTCAGAACAGAAACTCCTGTGAGGTAAAATTACATTTGAAGATTATATTACAGAAAACAGATAAATATTGTCAAGGTTTATTCGAAGAGTTTGATAGTAGACCGTTCCCGTGGAAGTCGGCAAGGCTACAGAGTTAATGTATGAATTAACCTTATGTTTACAAGGTTCTTGTTTAAGATATTAAAGTCAAAGAAAAAACGAACTTTAAAAGAGCAAGTATCTACAAATGTCAAGGTTATAAACAAAGGCCAAGTTTAAAGGAGAAACGAACTGTTAACAAATAAGCATTTACAAATTCAATGGTAATAAACCAAAATAGAGTTTAAAAGAGAAACGAACTTAAATAAACAAGCATTTACAACTACAAGTTATCGACAGATGTCGAAGTAAGGAAGGAGAAACTAACTGTAATAAACAAGCATTTACAAATACAAGTTATCAACAAATGTCGAAGTAAGAAAGGAGAAACAAACTTTAATAAACAAGCATTTACAAATACAAGTATTGACAGAAGTAACAATAAGACAGGAGAAATTAAATAACATCAGCTGATTTGAAGAACGCATTATCACCAACTATATATATATATATATATATATATATATAGCAACATAAAACCAATCTCTAACAAAGGTTGAGAAGTTCTTCCAGAATCAGTAATAAGCATTTTTTAAGAAGAGCTATCATTTATAGAGAGAAGCAAGGCTACAGAGAACTCAGGGTGAGTGAAGAAATAATAGAATTAAAGAGAATTAAGTGTTGAGAGTAGAAAGTGAAAAACTGATGTTGTATGTCCCTAATATTTGCGACTGTGACTCTTGCAGGTGCTGTATCCAATCTTAGATGTGAAGAGGCAGACTGAGTACTGGCGATCATCATCTCTGTGGCAGTCTCTCTACCATCCCATTCCCCTTTCCCCCTCCGGGGTACTAAGCACAAAGGATTAATATTCGTTGTGAGTAGCTCGGGTCGGGACTGAGGAGTTATCTTCTGCTTCTGAGGAAATCGAATTGAAGTATCCTGACAATGCCACACCATCGAGGGTCCAAAGTCCAGAGTACTCCTCCCGTTAGTACTGGTAGGCGGTAGAGGATAAGTCAACAGGTGAATGTGTGGCACACAAAGCAGGTCCTTTGGGAGGAGTCACTTGCTGGCAATGGTGGGTGTCTTGCCATTCACACCTCCTGAATTCTTTGCTGGACGTCCCCTCTTGTGGGCAATGTGGATGATCTGCTGCTACAGAGGCAGGGGTGTCTGGGGCGGATTCTTCCTCTGGCAGGGCCCCCGTCCAGTGGCTGGCACCAATGTTGAAGTGCCTAGTGTTGATGAGCCAAAGGAAGGGGTAGACTGTTATTGAAAATCCCTGCTTATTGTGGTGTGAATGTCCCTCAGCAACCCGGTTAGGGAGGCCATGTTGGTACAGTGGGCCTCCATCTGTTCCCGCGTGTCCCTCTGCATGTCCCTCTGTAGCTGCTTGATTTCCCGGAGTTCAATCAACACCTGGCCCATCATGCCTTGGGACTCCTGATAGACCCCCAAGATGTGGCTGATGGTGTCCTAGCTGAGAGCAGCTCCAATGGCCTCACCCCACTGGCCCACAGGATCCCTAAGGGCAAGCCTGTGCCTTTACCGTAGGGTGCCCTCTCCAGCTTGTTCCTGGACCCTCATTGTCTGAAGTGTTGCGCTGCAACTCATGGTCCAGGATTGGGGGGGCACAAGATTGTATGCACTGTGCTAGGGACACAGGTTGGGGGGCAAATGGTTGCCTGTGATGTTGAAGCAACCGGGCTGGGAGGTGACTTTCTGGCCACATTGAGACTCACTGTTGCCATCTGACCAGGTTGCCCAGATGGTCCAGGACAGTCCTCCTTGATAAGACATCCAGGAGGGTCTTCTTCACTGAGGGCTTCATCCAGGGGGGGTAGTGGCAGTCTCTTCTGTGGTCTCTGGGTACCCAGTGGCAGCTCGACCTGTTGATGTATAACATACAATGTTACTGGTTGTATTGACATCTTCCTCCAAAGGTTTAGTGTTATAGTAAGCAGAGACCTTGTACAAAGTTAAGTTGCAGTTATTACCATTGGCGACTGGTGACATATGAAAGCGATGGGGCATAAATGTTTGCGATGAGTGAGCTGTTGTGAGCGAGCATACCAAGCAAGCCAGACTATCATAAGGGGGGCTTCACCCCCGAGAACATTTTGAAAAAACAGTGGGCAAATGGTGCATTTTCAAGTAAATTTGAGAATGCAGGAAATTTATAAGGCAATTGTGAAAGTGTAGTTATGACATTAATAAAGATATTTCATATGATAATGATGTAGGTAGCTGCTTATTCACTATAACCACAGAACTTCACAAAGTACTTTGAGATAACAATGCTTAGTACCACACAGATTTCCTTATTTATTGATATACTTTGACAAGTGAAATCTACTGAAGAAATAGAAGTTATTGTGATTTATCATGACTGGACATAATCAGCCTGAAAGGAACAAACATTGAAAGGCAGTAAGGCATCCTACAAGGCACTGTGGCCCTCATTACAACCCTGGCGGTCGGTGATAAAGTGATAGTAAAACCGCCAACAGGCTGGCAGTAACTTCTGCCAAATTAGGACCATGGCAGTGTGAACTCAGATAGACAGCCTCTTTACCACATTGACCACTGGAGCGGAAACAACAGCCACCACAGCGGTAGCCGCCTACAGCCAGGCGAAAGTCAATGTTTCGCCCACCATATTATGACAACCTAATCCGCCACCTTTTCCGGGGCAGTACCAAAGTCATCAAAAGCCTGGCAGAAACACTGCACAGAAGGGAAAGGACTCACCATTGGAGACACTGGGAAGAACCATGCTGCCATGGAGCCTGAACTTCAGATCTTCCCCATTTTCTTCTATGTCCTGCTCCATCACGAACACCAACGACCGCGAAGAAGACCACGATGAGTACAGCCGCCTAACACACAAGGGAGGGGGGAGAAAAAAGAGAGTGACACACACATGCACAATACCCCCCTACACCCCAACGCCATACACACATTCAGATGCAATAATAAAACATAATTACCCCGTACCCCTCAGGAATAATGCAAGGACTACAGGAATTGATGAAAAGTGAGTGTAATAATATAAATACGGTAGAAACACAAAAAATCAATCTAATGGTATATACATATGTACAGTTCAAGGGACACTACCCAGTCCATATTGTCCGTGGGCCACAGGACAAAGTCCAAGGCCCCACTTGTCACCTGCAACAACACGGAGAGAACACTGCAGGGGCATCAGTTGCAAAAAAGGCGGACACCTCGGGGGGATTGGGGGGCACCTCAGCCGGGAGATAGAACAACACCACTGGTCCTGGAGGGGGCAACATGCCCTCTGCTTGGTCCTGGGGAGTGCAAGGCCACAGTTTTTTAAGTGGATGACTTGCCCAAATGCTCTGGAGGGGGCAACATGTCCTGTGCTTGGTCCTGAGGAGTGCAAGGCCACAGTCTCTCAAGTGGGTGACTTGCCCACATGCCCTGGAGGGGACAACATGCCCCGTGCTTGGTCCTGGGGAGGTGCAAGGCCACAGTCTCTCAAGTGGGTGTCGTCCCAATGTTAGGGAAACTACTTCTCAACCCTCCTCAGAGTGACGCAAAGAAAACACAAACACCAGGCATAGCTCTAGAACAGATTAAGGGCCTGATTCTGACCCTGGCGGCCGGTGACCGCCAGGGTCACTGGCCACGGGAGCACCGCCGACAGACCGGCGGTGCTCCGAAGGGCATTCTGACCGCGGCGGTTCAGCCGTGGTCAGAAAGGGTAAACCGGCGGTCACCCGCCGGTTTACCGCTGCCCTTCTGAATCCTCCATGGCGGCGGAGCGCGCTCCGCCGCCATGGGGATTCAGACACCCCCTACCGCCATCCTGTTCATGGCGGGAAACCCGCCATGAACAGGATGGCGGTAGGGGGTGCCACGGGGCCCCTGGGGGCCCCTGCAGTGCCCATGCCAATGGCATGGGCACTGCAGGGGCCCCTGTAAGAGGGCCCCGCAAAGTATTTCAGTGTCTGCTATGCAGACACTGAAATACGCGACGGGTGCCACTGCACCCGTCGCACCTTCCCACTACGCCGGCTCAATTCTGAGCCGGCGTCCTCGTGGGAAGGTTGATTTGCCCTGGGCTGGCGGGCGGCCTTTTGGCGGCCGCCCGCCAGCCCAGGGCAAATCTCAGAATCACCGCAGCGGTCTTTCGACCGCGGTGCGGTGTTCTGACGGGGTTACTTTGGCAAAGTAAGAATGACCCCCTAAATGTTTCTTGACATACCAAGGTTTATTGGCATGCCAAGGCAGGAGGCAGATGCACATCCCAGTGTTATGTCTTACAAGCTGGCATCTTCTGCTGTGAAGCATTTAAGTCAGGCAGTTATATATGTTAAAAAATGCTGTCACAGCAAATCCACAGAAGGGAACACAGTCCAAACATGGGCAAGCATATACAAAAAGTAATGCTGCATATACAGAACTTCAAGACCACAGACTAACATTATACATATCACAGTGTGAGCAGAGACAACTATACAGACAACACGTGGACTGTAAGAAAAAGGAGGCTGGGTTGCTGACTGCTGAACTTAAAGTGTGAGACCGAGCTAAACTTAACAATGTGGTTTGGAGAGGTTTTTTTGCATGGCTGGCATAGGTGTCAGAGATGTCAGCAGGGAAGTCTTACTGGGACTCGGGTAATGGAAGAGAGAATTGGAACTAAAGTATCATATCTATTGTGATGTGAATGTATATTTTTCTCAACAATATCTGCTTTTTGATAGTAATATCATACTTGATTGCAAAAATATATATATACATGGCAGAAGCATATTAATAACGTATCAATGAAATACATATCTTTGGATGGCATTACACATTTTGTTTAGATGAAATACAGATATTATCATCTAGCTATACACCTATGACATATTCATTATTCAAACATAGACGAAATGGTATGCTAGGATCTAATGCATTCATGTGTATGGGTCAATACCCATTAAATCAAACATTTCTTCATGTGCTTCTTCTACATCTTATTGTCTTCTAAGATATCGGTGGACTAGCTCCTGTTCTGTAGGAGGTAGAACTTTAACTGCAGAAAATGAATAGATGTTCTTACTACAGAATTGCTGGAGCATGGCAAAAGTTATAGATATTGATATGAAGTCTGTTCAGTAAGGCAATGGCACGCAGCGTGCTGTCCTCTGCTTCTCCTACTGGTCTGCAGTTGTCTTGTTCAGGGGCTGTTTCACAGACCTGCCCTGCGGTGTCCTCTTCATTCTATTTTTCTGCAGGTGTGATGGTCACCTTTTTTCGAGACTATGTTGTGTGCTTCACTCAACTGCATTGGTTGGTGTCACCTGACACTTGATGAGAAGCTCTCAGTGTGGTTCTTAGGAATGGTCTGGTCTGTCCCCCCTTTCCTGGTATGTTGCGCTGCTCCACAGGTTGCAGGTGCTCATCTGTTGTGGGCACCTCTTTCTCTGTTGTTGTTGGTGCGGGTCTGCACCTAGTGCTGTGAATCCACTCAGGACGTCCCTGTACCTTCACAGCTGTCCGCATCACCAGGAGCAAGATGTGTGGTCCAGTCCACCTAGAGCTAAGAGAAACATCTTTCAATTTTCTCACCATGACAATGTCTCCAGCTTTTAAAAGCTTCCTTCACCTGGAGATGGTGATGCCTCAAGACTGCTGACAACTTTATGGCGTAGTCAGAAATGTTTTCATTTGTCCATACCAGTGCTGCTTCAGATGCTGGGAGAGGCAACCGCAACCCCACAGACATGGGCCACCCCATCAGCACCTCGTGGGGGGACAAAAGGGTTGTTCTAGATGCCGTTTCCCTTATGGCATGCATCATTAAAGGCAGTGCATCAGGCCACTTCCGGCCTGTTGCATCAGTTGTCTTTACTAATCTATTTTTTACTGTGGAGTTCATCCTCTCCACCTGTCCTGAACTTTGGGGGTGGTAAGGAGCATGCAGTTTCCACTCTATTCCCAAACATACACACATCTTTTGCACCACTGCAGTCACAAATTCACCCCCTCTGTCACCATTAATGCCCTGGGGGACCCCAATTCAGGGTATGATATCTTTCATCAAGCATCGCACCACAGTTACCGCATCATTCTTCCTTGTGGTAAACGCCTCCATCCATTTTGAAAATTGATCCACACACACCAGCAAATATTTGAATCCATTCACTGGGGCATACAGGCAAAGTCTATTTGGACGCTGGTAAACTGCCCCTGTGGTGCTGATATGTGATCATGTGTAACAGGGGACCTGCCTTCAGTATGTTGGGCACAGACAAGACATCGGAGCAGAATTGTACAGTGAAGGCTATTATCCCTGGTGCATTCCTGTCTAATTAGCTCATTCATCTCCCCTTGTGCCATGTGAGACGGTCCATGAGCAAGCCCTGTAAGGGGAAGCAACCTACTGCGCAGAGCCACAGGTCTCCCATACTGGTGGACCCATCCTCCCTCATCATTTTGCTCACACCCAGCATCAATCTACGTTCTTTCCTCAGCTGGTGTTGCAGACCATTGTGCTTCCTTCACATCATCTCGCAACAATTGTCTCTGAATAATCTGAATTTTTAGAATACTTTTTGCCCTTATGGGGACCATCTGCACTGGCTGTAACATGCTCTCTCTTGCTGCTGTGTCAGCCATGTGTTTCCTCTGGATATCTTGGTATTAGCTCCTGTTTGGGGCTTGCATTAGAGCTGCACTTTGAATTATGATGTCTACTGTTGTTATAGCTTACCCTGCTCTGTAATCAGTGTCTGTTAGTCTACTGGAGGAACCATCAGTGTACCACTCATAGTCTGCCTTTTCTAAAGGTGTCTGTTGTAAATCTGGTCTGGGTGTGGTGCATGTTTCTACATCCTCAGCACAATCATGGTCAGGGGTCCCATCAGAATCACCTATTGCATGTAATAATGTTGCCAAATTAACAGGTGGGAATTCCTTTTTAATGGTGATATTAGTGTTAGACAACAACGTGACCTTGTAATCTCTGTGACTGGCTGCCGAAAAATGCTGTGTTGCTGCTGATGACAACAACAACTGTACCAAATGTGGCACATAAACAATACAAGTGCAGTCCATCACAATGGGAGCCGCCCTCTCTACCATCACAGCGGCTGCCGCCACTCCTCTCAAACAGGCTGGATACCCAGTCACTGCCGAAGACAAGGTCACAGAGTAATACACAACAGGTCTTTTTCCAGAGCCATGCTGCTGTGTCAGTACACCATTTGCAATGCCATTTTGCTCTGACACATGGAGAAGGAAGGGCAGTTTGTAATCAGGCAGCCCCAATGCTGGTGCAGTACACAATGTTCCTTTCAGTCTCTTGAAACGTTCTGCAAGTTCATTAGTCCATACAATGTTGTTGGGTGCATCCTGTAGTGTGCATTTCCTCAAGAATGCATCATAGGATCTGTACTCAGGGATCCACTGGTGGCAGTAGTTCATCATCCCCAGGAAGGACATCATTCCTTTCTTGGTGGATGGGGGCTGCATGCTTTGAATCATTTTTATTCTGTCAGGTGATATGCAGCGTGTTCCTTTGGATACCACATAACCAAGGTAGGTCACTTCTTTTTGGCAGCACTGAAATTCTTTTCCAATGAGGCTTTGTGTCCCCTCTCCTGGAGGTGGTTCAGGAGAGCTACAGTGTTTTTTTTCACAAGCCTCAGGTGATGGGGATGCCACAAGGAGATCATCAGCGTACCTCAAGATGACACTGCTGCCTTCCAAGTGTAGGCTGTCCTGGTCTCTCTTTACTGCCTGTGCATAGATCGTGGGACTCTCTGTGAAGCCTTGGTCCAGTCTTGTGAAAACGTACTGGGTATCATTTATTGTGAAGGCAAAGAGGTACTCACTCTCTGGATGGACCATAATACTGAAAAACGCACTTGCGAGACTTAACTGAAACGTACTCTGCATTCTGCAAGTATAGAAGATAATATAGTATTGGTGTCAGGTACAACAGGTGCTAAGGGAACCACGATGTTGTTTATCTGGCGTAAATCTTGTATGAATCTATATTGCCCAGTGTTGCCCTTGGGCAATGGAATTATTGGACTATTACAGGGCTATTACTCTTTTTAATGATACCCTGTTGTAAAAGAGACTCAGTCACAGGTTTTATTCCCTCCTCTGCCAGGGGTGACAGTCTATACTGACGCACATAAGGTAGTTCTGCATTTTCTTTAAGCGTCGCTTTATGGGGAGGGCATGTTTTTTACTATCCTGCTTCATTTTTGTATTTTGCCCAAACCTTTGAGTTCAGTTGTTCTAGGATCTTGGTTTTTTTTGTGAGCTGTAAAGTCATATTGCCTTTAAACTTGTCAAAAACTACAGGCCTGTTGTTTTTTTAGCATACACAACATCCAACACCATCCTTCTCCATCTCCCAACAGAGACACAACTCCCAAAGTAAATGTAAAATCCTTAGTTCTTGGTAAGTCCCGGAGACACTTGACCATGGGGCCCAAATATTTAGGGTAGAATCCTGGTGCTACAGCTATGGACGTGTTGTTCTGAAGCAGGCCCTAAAAGAACTTCCCTTCCCGTGGTCCTAGGTCAATGCTCACTGCTGCAATTAGTGCTATGTTCATCAATTCTAACCTGCGCTCAGGTGCTTCTAAGTTATTCCCATTTCTTGAAAGCATATACTGTTGCAGAAATTATGGCAGATGAGGTATCTCCCAAGCAAATTGTTGGGGCACATCCATATTGAAATTAAGAAATCAAACATTTGATCTCCTACCTTCGTTGGAAACATTGTATTCTCTTCAGGTGTGCCAGACACCTTCATCATAAAGCACCGGGTTCATCTGTTGTCCGCTGCATGGGTCATCTCTCTCCCTGCGTCATCCTCTGTTCCTACTTGTTTTCTCTGGAAAGCGTTCCTCATGTAGTGCTGTTTCTTCTGTAAGCCTCTTGGCATGGCCAAGAATAACACTGATCCCTATGCTGGTATCCTTGTCCTCTATCTTATCTACACTGTGCCCCTTGATAATGTTATTCAATAATGTAAGCCCTACCTTGCATATCTCCTACAAAGGTACTATTCCTCAAGAAAACAGCAAAAACTCTGCCCTGTCACTAACAGAATCTGCAATTCTTCCTTTATCCAGTCTTGTTAGTTGCATAGTGACGGTCTCTCAAGCAAGTTACAATCCAGTGAGACACCAGCTCCTTCTTTTACTTACATTTTTATTGACACTGCAAAATGCATCATAAAGGGGTCAATCAGTTTCATTCTGGGACCTAGAATGGACCTGTGGTGTTCAATTTAGTTTCAAGAGGGATGAATCAAAGCCAGAATTGTATTGCTACCACTCTGCAAATTCTTCCATTTATTAAATGTATTTAAATTACTAATGATATCCTAAAACAGTTTACATGTATTCAGCATCAATTTGACCCTCTTTTTACTAAGCACATGAAAGGCCCAAGACATTATCAGAGAGCCAAGTTTTTCTTTTTTTTTTTTCTTTTTCATATATTAGCACTTTTTACCTAGTATGTTCTGGTTTGTGTATTACTCTTAGTGGGTTCTCCTACCATGGAATATTTAGGAAATGTAGGAAATTAAGGTATTCTTAACCCACTCTTCAAAATTACAAGCATACATTATCTATATATTTTCTTTGGTCCGTAGTGCCTATTTAGAACAAGTTGCACTCCAGTGTGAGTATTTTGTTTTTTAACTTTTAGGAAATGTTGCTCATTCAGTGTGGTGAGGGCTAACATGACACTACACTGTTAGCACGTGTGTGGAAGAGAGACGTATCAAATGGGGACACAGCTGCAAGCCTCCCTATACAAAGCATCTGTTGCAAACCATAAGAAATAGAAGCAAAACTGTTGAAAAGAAACAGCCTCTCCTCCAAACCAGCTCACCCTTTTTTTAATTGTCTTTATTATTATTAAAAGTGGTATATACTCAATGTACAAATTGCATTGACACAATTAAAAATTTACATGTATATATACATATGTATCTCATATTTAAAATATGGTGATGACCTGCAGTTATGCTTTCACATTCTAATGCAGACCCTTCAGCAGTTTGCCAAGCTAAGCGTGTGCATGTGTCCCTTTCAAATCATTTAGATAAAACAAGTTTAATCAGTGTACTGCCACAGTTGTCATTACTTATTTGCATAACTTTGAATGAGGAAATGTTCAAAGCTACCCTTGAGTATTCTTTTTGTAACAGCAGCGCAAGTCAGGGCTAAACACAGAAGCTTAGCATCTGACACTTAAACCTGCTGTAGTAAATTCACATCCCCCGTCCCAGCACAGTTAACAACTGCTGTTTAGTGTTTGACCTATGTGAGAGTCCCATCAGAGCTCTGCAGGGCCAGAAGCATGACTGCTTCGCATCCGCATTTTCAGTCTTTGGAAAGGTAGGATTTAAACTATGCTGTTTTTGTATTTCTGTGCAGTGTGCTCTTTAGCACCCATTAACACCAGTAGGGAAAGGTAACCTTCCAAGGAACTGGCTCAAGAAAATTTAGAATGCTAGTATGCGCATAGAAATCCTGTGCAAAAAGGCAGGCCAGGAGCTGGGGTACTTGAGACACACTGTAGCCATGAGGCCACATTGAAACTAAAGCTCACATTTTAATTTTGTCTCTAAGGTACAGGAATATTGGCGTTGTTAGAGCTCAAAATCATCCTATTTTGTACTCAAGATATTTACCTATTTAGACACAGAAACCTGAGTGTGTAATTTACACATGTTGAGAAAAATGACACAGAAAAAGTAGCAGCACCTTAAAAGTGTGCTTGAAGCCGCAGAAATGCAAAATATTAACTGCTTCTTAATAAGATGTTATAACAGAATACTTATGAAAAGGACGATTTAAAATTATTATGGTGACAGAATAATGCAATTCTACTGATGTGCCCTAAGCTTTCTGTTGCCTTACACTGTAGTACACCATGAGAAGAAAGGGGTGCAAAAATGTGTGGGAATTAGTTACATAGCTGATAATTACAGTAGTGATATTAGACATTATAAACATCATAAAAATGCAAAAACGATTTTAGTAAAATTAATTTTAAGAATAATTTACATGTATGTATGTTGAGGAAACTTTGTGGTAATTGGCCATATTCAGCCTTGGTCATTATTGAATAATGTTTTAAGGTCTTCAAGCTGTTGCTTCACACTGTAATAAGTGTTTATTCAGAATTTACATTTTAGGTTGATCTCTTTATTGCTGTGAACATGATCCTACATGAATCCTAGAAATGTGTATTTTATCCTTTAGGAATAAGTAATTATTTTCCATCCAACCACAAATGTATTTGAAAGGTCTTTTTTAAACGTAGAATACCAAGTTCCCAGGGCCAGTAAATTAAATGCTACTAGTGGGCTGTAGTACTTGTTGTGCCAACCACAGATGTAGCCTTTCAAACCTGTCTCAAGCCTGCCACTGCAGTCTGTGTGCGCAGTTTACTGCTACTCTGACCTGGCATTTAAAACTGTTTGCCAATCCTGAAAACTCCCTTTTTGCTACATATAAGTCACCCCTAAGGTAGGCGCTAGGTAGGTGGGGCATGTACTTTGAAGTTTACATGTCCTGGTGGTGTGACGCCCAAATTTGTTTTTTTGTTTTTTTTCTCTCTTTCACTACTGTGAGGTCTACTCCTCTTGAATTGAGTGCACCTTTACCATTAAAGTTAGTTTTATCATCACTATCTTATAAATATCACTTCTAAAATGTAAATATTTCTCTGCTGTTACAGTTCTGTGTGCATGCAGCCTGTCTTTAATACCCAAGTTTTGTTACAGCTACACTCTTTGCTTTCCCTCTCTCTATCCACATTACCGCACAAACTACTTTACATTTGTTAGACAGTCTGTGTCCTTCTTACCTTGCTCTATAGGGCTATCTGGTCAAAACATTTCTCTCTTGTCAGTTGTTAGTCTTTTTCAGTATTCTAGGGCTTACCACCCTTACGTTTCCTTTAGACTTGCTGCTGCCCATTGTGCCCTTCCCTCACAATTTTACAGCCTGAAAAAATAAACACAATGGTTGTATCCTGCAAAAAAATTGTTAAGCAGGAAAAAAAATCATGCAGTGGTGGATAGAGAGATGGAGAAAACAAGAGCTATTGACAATGTAGAGGCACAACATAAAAACGTTTTTCTTCTCTAATGCAGTGCTGCACTACTTTACATATAATTCAAAAACATTGCAATGAAACATAGTGGCACATTTACACTTAAACAACACATAATTCAAATACAGCAATAGATCAATGACAAGCTATTTGTTTGCGAACATTTCAAAATCATTTCCTGTGTTCCGGTGCCCGCTGATCAAATGCTTCCCCAGCTACACTCTGGGAGGGTTTTCATTAATTAATTAATTAGTTAATTTAATTTCTCTCTGGGATTACCGTAAAACAAAAACAAAATTCTCTTCTCTCTGTCCAGGCTTTCCTGCATGGTCTTACTATTCGCCATACAAATTTGCCAGTATCATTTAACATAATGATACGGATAACTTTGTTACTCCTCAGTCACCTATTTAAGAAAACAATTCTCTTCCGTCTGGCAAGGTTCTCCTGCGTGGTCTTACTATTCGCCATATGAATTTGCCACTATCTTTTAACGTAATGATACGGGTAACTTAGATACTCCTCAGTCACCTATTTAGTAGCCAGCTATATTTTTATTTACCTCAATCCCCAGTTTAACTCTTAGCTAAATTGAAAGCGTTGAAAAGCCACAACAGCAAGGCGTTTAATTAACTTACAGGTGGTGGCATTTCACGCATCCCACTTATGACACCATTTGTTAGGGAAACTACTTCTCAACCCTCCTCAAAGTGACACAAAAAACACAAACACCAGGCATGGCTCTGGAACAGATGAAATGTTTCTTGAGGTACCAAGGTTTATTGGCATGCCAAGGCAGACGCACATCCCAGTGTTGCGTCTTATAAGATGGCATCTTCTGCCAGAAAAATATAAGTCAGGCAGTTATATCTGTTAAAAAGTGCTGCCACAGCAAAACCACAGAAGGGGTACAGTCCAAACATGGGCAAGCATATACAAAAAGTAATTCTGCATATACAGAACTTCAAGACCACAGAGTAACATTATACATATCACAGTGCGAGCAGAGACAAGTGTACAGACAACAGGTGGACTGTAAGAAAAAGGAGGCTGGGTTGCTGACTGGCTAAACTTATAAGTGTGAGACCGAGCTAAACTTAACAACGTGGTTTGGAGAGGTTTGTTTGCCCAACTGGCATAGGTGTCAGAGATGTCCGCAGGGAAGTCTTACTGGGATTCAGATAATGGAAGAGAGAATTGGAACTAAAGTATCATATCCATAGGTACATACATGTGAATATATATTTTTCTCAACACCCAAGTGGTTCTGGAGGGTGCATTGTGCCCTGTGCTTCTGATCCTGGGGAGGATGGGGTGAGTGGTTGGCTTACCCACTGGTTCTGGAGGGGGCATTGTGCCCTGTGCTTTTGATCCTGGGGAGGATGGGGTGAGTGGGTGCTTTACCCACTGGTTCTGGAGGGGGCTTCGTGCCCTGTGCTTCTGATCCTGGGGAGGATGAGGTGAGTGGGTGGCTTACCCACTGGTTCTGGAGGGGGCATCGTGCCCTGCACTTCTGATCCTGGAGAGTGCAAGGTCACAGTCTCTCAGCTGGGTGTCATTCCCACAGGATTTGCAGGTGGCAGGCCACACTGCAGCCCATGGAGGCAGGACTACAGACCGTCCACCGGCGGTGATGGCTGCTCAGTGGTGGTAGTGGTGCTGCTGAAGCCGCTGGTGGGGAAGGCTCCAGCCCATCTCCTGCAGCCTCGGATGGCTGCTCACTGGTGTTGGTGCTGCTGCTAGTGGTGGTAGGGGGAGGCTCCAGCCCATCCCCTGCAGGCTCCGATGGCTGCCCACTGCAGGTGGTGGAAGTGCTGCTGCTGGTGGTGGGGGGAAGCTCCAGCCCATCCCTGCAGCCTCGGACGGCTGCCCACTGCTGGTGGTGGCAGTGCTGCTGCTGGTGATGGGGGGAAGCTCCAGCCCATCCCCTGCAGCCTTGCACAGCTGCACAACCTTGGTTGGTGGTGGGGGCTCCTACTGAGTCCCTGCACCAGGCCCCTTGTCCTTTCTGCCTGCTGGTGCAGGCCCCTTTCCCTTCCTGGCAGCAGCTGGGTCTGGCTCCTTGCCCTTCCGGGCAGCAGCTGGGGAGGGCTCCTTGCCCTTCCTGGCAGCACTTGGGGCAGGCTCCTTGCCCTTCCAGGTAGCAGCTGGGGCAGGCATACTTACTTTGAGGCTGGCTGGTGCCCTGGATCCTTTCCGACCACGAGTGGGTGTGGAGACTAGTGGTCCCGTGGACTGGGTAGCTGAGGTGCTTGCCTGGGTTTTTGGCACCCTGGCCAGGCGTGAAGGATGGGGAGGGGTTGGTGTAGGGAAGAGGTCAATGGTGGAGAGGAAAAGCTTCTTAGGGACACTGGGTCAGCAAGAGGGAGAAGGTTTGGGAGTGGAGGAAGAGTGAGTGGTTGTAGGAGATGTCTGTCTGCTGTGTTTGGGTGCAAGTGCATAGGCTGGATGATGTTGTGAGGTGGATGGCTGTTGGGTGTCTGAGTGCTTGTGTTTGTGTACCTTGGGAGGGGGGGACAGACACAGTGGGAGAGGACACAGGGGACGTGTGCATGGCTGTTGTGGTTCTGCAAGTGACGTGTGTGTTCTGCTAGGTGTGGTGGTGATGATGGTAGGGGATGATGGTGCAGTGCATGCAGGTGTGAGTGTAGATGGAACTGGGAGGGAGGCGGAGGAGGAGGGGTACACAGTGGAGGCAGTGGATGTTGGTATGTCTGCATCTGGATGGTGTTGGTGTGAGTGCCTGTGGAATGATGTGTTGTGCTTGTGTTTGCCTGTGCCACTCGTGTGTTTTCTTGTATGCATGCTCATCTGCCTGTGTGCTTGGGATAGGCTGAAGTTGAGGGGAATGGGTTTGGGAAGAGGAAGCTGGAGGGGGGCGGTAGAAACAGGGACAATGGCTGCCATCAGAGAGGAGGCCAGAGCCTGGATTGATCTCTACTGGGCCGCCAAACCAGTGTGAATGCCCTCCAGAAATGCATTTGTCAGTTGCATTTGGGCTGTCAGCCCCTGGATGGCATTCACAATGGTTGACTGCCCTAAAGAGATAGATCTCAGGAGGTCAATAGCCTCCTCACTCAGGGCAGCAGGAGAAACTGTGGCAGGGCCTGAGGTACCTGGGATGAAGGAGATGCCCACCCTCCTGGGTGAATGGGCACGGGCCACTCGATGAGGGGCTGCTGGGAGGGCGGTGCTGGTACAGGGGTGGTGGCTGTACCTGTAGCTGGAGTGGTCACAGAAGTGTCCGCCACCACTAGGGACCTTCCAACGGAGGAGGTATCTGTGCCCAAACTGTTCCCTCCTGTCTTCGCTGTGATGCTCCCCTCGCCCTCCGTCTCAGTGGTGCCCTCACAGTTGGTGGACTCTGCCTCCTGGGACCTGTGGGATGCAGCTCCCTCTGTCATCTGTGCCTCTGCTCCTCCGCCAGATGATGCTAATGCACATAACGACAGGGTGAAAAAACAGAAACGGGGGGAAGAGACAAAGGATACACTTGGTCAGTGGCTGCTCCAACACCACCGTTGGCATACACACCACCGTCACACACAGGGAAAAGCCCTACGCACAAAGCAATGCACTACCAGTGATAATGCTAGCCACCAGGGCATGGGGAGGGGCACATACTGCTAACTGCTGCACACCTGGGACCCACACAGCCCTAATCAGTAGTGGATGCCTACAAGCTAGGTAGCAGCATTATAACTTCAGAACTCTAGCCACCAGGGGACCTATGCTGCAATGTCAGGTCTAGCCTGGGGCACCCACTGACACACATCCCCCACCTAGGTGCCCCCCCTACCATGCGTAAGTTGTAATGATGGGAACTGTACTCACCCCCTTGTGGCTGCTGTGATGCCCTCAAGCGCCCATCCAGCTCTGGATAGGCCACTGCCAGTATGCGGGCCATCAGGGGGGTCAGGGTTCGACGGGCACCCCTTCCTCGTTGGGCCTCCGCCATCTTCTCTGCTCAACATCTCAGATCCTCCCACCATTTCCGGCAGTGGGTGCTCCCCCTGCCGTAGACCCCCAGGGTTCACACCTCCTTGGCGATGGCACGCAATATATCCTTCTTTTGATGGGCACTGATGTGCAGAGGAAATACACACAGGAAAATAGATTTATACAAACAGTCCTGCCTGTTACACTTATGGCCCACCATACCCCTTCATATCGCCATTTGCACTGAGAGGGCCGAGCACACAAGCTGCACGCCGCCCAGGGGACATACACGAGGCCTTCACACACACCACTCCATGCATTCTTGCCCCATGCATCGTGCTCACAGTGTACTCACCTGTGGGTCTGGAGGCTTATACAGCAGTCCATACTGGGGTAAGACCCAATCCACCAGTTGCTCCAATTCCATTGAGGTGAAGGCAGGGTCCCTTTCCCCAGTCACACGAGCCATGGTAGGTTCCAGACACTGGTCACAGCAGCACATGCAGTGTAGGTCCTCTCCCGCTGAAGGTCAGGTAGCAAGTGAGTGATCAGATAGAAAATGGCGGTCACATCTGCAGCGGTGCATACCGTCACTGCTGGCATACATCACCATTGGCCACTGTACCCCAGAAGGCCCAATAATTACCAATGAGTAGTTGCATGGCGGTTCCCTACCGCCTCCCACAACGCGACAACGTCAGCGGAATTAACTCACTTCCACCTGTCCATCCACACAGGACAGGAGGACGCCATTTCAGTTGGGAGGGGCAGGCCCTGGATAATAACTGCATCACAGTTCAAAATTGAACATACAGGACAAATGCCACTTATACATTGAAATTTAACATTATCCATTGTACAATTGTGGATACAATGTTCAGTTTGTGACCCGCTCCTCACTCTTTTGCCCCATAGATTGCTACCTCTGCAGATGAATAGGAGATGGAGACATAACCCCGTGTACAGACCCCTGGTGGACTTGGAAACCCTGGAGGACAGGCACATTATCCTCACCTATAGACTTGACAGGGCCACAATCACAGAGCTGTGTGCCCAACTGGAGCCTGACCTGATATCTGCTATCAGTCACCCCACTGGGATCCCCCCTCTTGTGCAAGTCCTATCTGTGCTCCATTTCTTGGCAACTGGTTCTTTCCAAGTGACAGTGGGATTGGCAACAGGAATGTCACAGCTAATGTTCTCAATAGAGCTGACAAGAGTGTTGTCTGCCCTGATTGAACACATGTGCAGCTACATTGTTTTCCCCCAGGTGGAGGATTTAGCCACAGTGAAAGCTGACTTCTCTGCAATGGGACATATCCCCAACGTCAATGGGGCAATTGATGGTACACATGCTGCATTTGCCCCCGTCAAAATGAACAGGTATTCAGAAATCGAAAGAGTTTTTACTCAATGAATGTCCAGATGGTGCACTTGATGGACCAGTACATCTCCCATGGCAATGCTAAGTATCCTGGGTCAGTGCATGATGCCTATATCCTGAGGAATAGCAGCATCCCAAATGTGATGGCCCAACTACAGAGGCACCGGATGTGGCTAATATGTGAGCCCTGGTTCCAACCCAGTAGATGTTGGTGTATGGGTATGGTGACGACATATGGGATAGTGTGTGGCTAAATGTTGTCCCTCGATATTTTCAGGTGACTCTGGTTACCCAAACCTATCATGGCTACTGATGACTGTGCAGAATCCCAGGACAAGGGAAGAAGAACGTTATAATGAGGCACATGGGCAAACAAGAAGGATTATCGAATGTACCTTTGGCCTCCTGAAGGCCAGGTTTCGGTGCCTCCATCTAACAGGTGGATCCCTGTGCTACTCACCCAAGAAGGTCTGCCAGATAATTGTGGCCTGCTGCATGTTGCACAACCTGGCACTGAGACGCCATGTGCCTTTGCTGCAGGAGGAGGAGGCTAGAGACGGCCGTGTGGCAGCAGTGGACCCTGTGGACAGTGAGGATGAGGAGGCAGAGGATGAGGATGAGGACAACAGAACTGCAGTGATTCGACAATACTTCCAATGACACATAGGGAAGAGAGTGTTACTTCATAATTAATTTTCAATTTACGGTTTATCTTTGTCACTGGCATGTTGTTATTTCCCATTTCTATGCCCACTCACTGTACCCTTTGGCAACTCATTTTGCAGATGTTGGTGCCCCACTATCGCTCCTGGTGTGATCACTGCAGCCAACTACAGGTCTTTCCTATTTGAGCATTACTGTACAGTTGAATTGCAAAGTTTGAACCTGGTTAAACCAATACATACTAAAATAAGTTTAAAATACTCCATACTTGTATTTTTTTAAAGTGTGCTTATTTAAGTGCTAAGAAGTAGAGGGGCAAGTGCAATGGGCTGGGGTGATCATGGAGGAAAGCCAGGGTATTGTTCCAGTCTATTGGTAGCACAGGTGCATTGTCCAAGGGGACATAAGAAGGAAAGCACTGGCAGTTCAAGGTGGACAGGGTGACTGAGTGGGACACAAGGGTGACAATCAGGAGAGTCTCATTTCCTGGTGGGGGTCTTGGCAATAGTCTCTGGCTTCTACCTGGATCGCAAGGAACATTTGCGGGGTGGTTCTCCTTTTGCAGGGGGAGGGGTGCTGGTGGCCTTTTGGTCCTGTGGCAGGCCTCCTGTCCACTAGCGGAGGTGGAAGGCAGTTCAGATGTCTGGCTAGTGGCGGAGACCCGCTGTTGTTAGACTGCCTCCCTCATGATGTTGGCCATGTCTGCCAGCACCCCTGCAGTGGAGACCAGGGTGGTGTTAATGGCCTGCAAGTCCTCCCTGATCCCCTGGTACTGTCCCTCCTGCAGCTGCCTGTTCTCCTGCACCTTGGCCAGGATCTGGCCCAGCGTATCCTGGGAATGTTGGTATGCTCCCAGGATCTCGGTGAGTGCATCCTGGAGAGTCGGTTCCCTGGGCCTGTCCTCCCCCTGGTGCACAGCAGTCCTTCCATTGTCCCTGTTGTCCTGTGCCTCTGTCCCCTGAACGGTGTGCCCACTGCCACTGACCCCAGGTCCCTGATTGTCGTGGGTGCGAGGTGTAGCATGGGGTCCCTGTAGAGGTGGACACACTGCTGATTGACGTGTCCTGGGGACAGAGGTATGGGCATGCTGGGTGGGTGATGTGGTGGTGTTTCCTGAGGGGGGAGGCTCTGTGGTGGTGTGTGACTGTGCCTGGGTAACCGACTGTCCAGAGGTCCCTGATGGGTCAGGTTGGTCATCCAGATCCAGGCGACCAGAGTTGTCATCACTGTGGGCCTCTTCTGTGGGGGGACTGGATAGTGCTGGCACCTCTTCGCCGCTGACATTGGCAGGGGTACCTGTGGGGATGTAAATGCAGTGTTATTGTTTCTGTGTGTGACATATTGTGCATCGGTGGGTTGCCCTGTGTGGTCGTATTTGCCCTGGTGGCTTTAACTTGTGTAAGTTGGTATGTGGTGTGCTAGCTTTAGTGATAGGTGTCCATGTAGGTCTGTGAGTGGTGTCCATGCATTGTTATGGCATGAAGGGCTTGGCATTGGGATGAGTGAGATGTGATGGTGGGGGGGGGTGAGGTGATGGAGTGATGGGAGTGAGGGTAAGGGTGGGGGTATGTGACGGCATGCAGGTAGGGGGTAGTGATAGTATAGAGTTGACTTACCAGAGTCCAGTCCTCCTACTACTCCGGCCAGGCCCTCAGGATGCATGATTGCCAAGACTTGCTCCTCCCATGTTGTTAGTTGTGGGGGAGGAGGTGGGGATCCACAGCCAGTTCTCTGTACAGCGAGTTGGTGTCTTGCTGCAATGGAATGTACCTTCCCCCGTAGGTCGTTCCACCTCTTCCTTATGTCATCCCTGGTTCTTGGGCGCTGTCCCACGGCGTTGCTCCATCTTCTTAGCAATGGAAACCTGATGCACCTGTGCTCCAAATAGCTGTGTCTCTACCCTGATGATTTCCTCCACCATGATCCATAGCTCCTCTTCTGAGAATCGGGGTGTCTGTGTGGTGCCATGGTTGTTGTGTAAGGGGTGTAGGGGAGGGTGTGTGGGGTAATGTGTTGGGGTGCTTGGTGTATAGGTCTGGTTTTGTGAGTGCTCTTGCTGTCTCTCTCTGTTGGCAATTATTTGTATTCGTAAGGGGTTGTGGGTAATGTGGGTGTGTGTTTTATAGTGGCATGGGTGTGTGTGTGTGGTGTGTGTATGTGTGTCAGGTGTGTGTAGTTTGAATTGTCCAATGTGGTGTTGTTTTGTTTGAGTGTCTGTATTTTGAGCGCAGTGGTATGTACCACAAATGGTTTACCGCAATTGAATGTCTGCCGTGGTGATTCGTGGGTCATAATGTGGTGGGCATAGTTCTGTTGGCGAAATGGTGTGGGTTTGGATACCGCCAGTTTATCACTGACCTTTGGTGTGGTGGACTTGTGTCTGTGGCTGAATAGTGATTGATTGGTGTGTGTGTCATAATATGGTGAACGGATATCTGCTGCGGCAACTGTATTTTGATGGCAGTCAGAGTGGCGGTAAGTGGGATTTACTGCCGATGTCATAATGAGGGCCTGTATGTCTCATTGAAAACACACATGCAGAATTAAATTAATAAAAAAGATACCTGGTTTGCGTTTCAAATCCAATGGGGACTTTGCATGCTTGTGGGCTCGACATGCTGTTAAACAGAGGAATCAAAAAGTAAACATTACTAGAGGATGCTACATCTTAAATCATGTTCTCCTAATAATCCCGAAGGCTCCCTTGTGTTTTTGTTTTCTTCGTGAAACCTGCAATTATGGTAGTCAAATTATGGGTGCAGTACTACAGATCCCCGAAAGAAACATAAATACCCGGCTTGCTGAGGTACACACACGCATCATGTTCTGCCATCCACAGTTTCAACACTGCCCTTGTGTAACAGGTGGAACTGACAGTGTAGTGGCTGTGCTCAAACAGAAATGAATGGAAATGCAGGACCTTACAGGTAGGTGGAGGGAGGGGCTTGTGGCCCTGGGTGCTTTATGTGGTTGTTTGGTGTTTCTTCTGAGGGGCATTTGGTCACCTTGACAAACTCCATGCTCCCCTTCCCCCTTGGCACGCTCTTGCCTTTGAATAGCATAAGGATAATAATTACCTGCCTAACGTTGAAGGGCCAGACTCTGGCAGCCAGGGCACTATGCACATGCAGACAAACTTACTGTACTCCAATGCTGTCCATCAGACTTGCTGACTGGGCCCGCTGAATCTTTAATGTGGCACAGATTCACTTACACCTTGTAAACAGTCTGTTCTGTGTCCGACCATATACTTTAGACATGTGCCCTGAAGCTGCCAGCGCACATGGCTTGGCCTTCAGGACATTTTGTGAATGCAGACAGAGCATTTTTGCATGGTGTCACTGGGCCACGCATATGTAATACACCATCTATGGTATAGTGTGAATGAATCTGAGACTCACGGCTAGGTGCTCTGGAAATAAAGTGCACCAATCTATCTGAGAATCATGAATCTATGACCATTGTGTGATTCTGGGCAAATTACTTATCTCCCCATGCCTGCCAAAAATGTATGTACACTACAGTGTAATGCAGTGATACTCAAAGTACACCCTGGGGGCCGCATGCAACCTTTATTTACAGGTTAACTGAAGTTTAAAAAGGTAGTAACTAAGGTGTCCTGCACCATTTAACTTTAAGAACACTTTCATTGTTAAAGACCTCTTCAACAAACGTGTAAAAATATGATGAAGTTCCTTCAAAATGTGTATTTCATTAACATGCAAAAGTGTTTTACCTTAGTACATCAGATTGTATCAGTACCTTGAGAAGTTTTTTTATTAAAGTGATTGTTTGAAAACATGAATTTAGATACATTAGTGATTCCCCACTCCCACCCTGTCAACAATGCAAATCTTGATCTAAGAGGCAAGTATGTTACGTACACCTGCCGAGTGGTCTGGGTTGCTATTATAAACGGACAACATCATAGTTTATTTTATTTTTAAAACACGAGGAAAGGTTTCTTACAGTGCTTATCCTGAAGTCCTTTATTTCGAGAACTTCTTATATGTGATAATGAAGAAATGTTGCAAAGTGAATATAAAACAATTGTCTAAGATCACACAATTTGGTCAAGTGGAGAAGAAGCCAAGATTGATCCCAGGTTCTCTGGTTTCAGTGTGCATTTCCACTTTTAGATGTATATGCTTTGCTTCCCCTATGCCCACCTTAACCGCCCCCTGCACCCTCTGCCCTGACTGACATGCTCCTGGCATCAAGGGCCTTGGTCACACCGCAAGCCAAGTAAATTACCCCAGGCTCCAGTATGCCCAAGGGAATAGACTCTGAGGGGCCTCTAGTGCGCATGTCTGGCTGGGCAGAGAAAGGCAGCTGTCCAATCAGTGCACTTGGGCCCCTCTGACAGTCTCAATAATATTGTTAAGCCCCACCCCCTAAGGCCCACACTGGCTTATCAAAGGACCCGCCTCCTCATGCCTCGATACTGCAACTGGTCCGTGGCAGAGTATAAAATACTTAAAATGTTTAGGACTTTATTTATATTTAATTCTGGGGCAAAATATGATTAAGGCAATGACCTAACACCCTAAGGGAGGCACGCCCCTTGTTAATCCAGTTGTGGCAAGTAAGCATGGTATTGGGAGTATTGACATGACATGTGTGAAGCATCCCAATTAATTCTTCCTCCAGGTGCTGCTGAAATGTGCAGATCATTAGCATTTGGGAGGATGGCCTGAAAATGACATCTTGCCACCAGTGCAGGCAAAACAGTGGCTAGGCAAGATATGGCTTTGCCAATTAAGGGGCCTAGTTAAATGTGATGCAGGCAGACCCAGGACTTTGTATTGTATGTGACTGGAGTCATCATGTGCCTATGGAGTGTGAATTTATCTGCTGTCAAAACCAATCTGTTGATGCATCTTGAGGCCTAAAGAATACTTGTTAAACATACTGGTAAAGTGTCATTCCTGTCCTCAAATATTTAATCTTGGGTTACCAAGTCAAGATAAAGCTATGTTGACATATACATCTGTGATTTGGTCATGATCTGTGCTTGATCAGTCCTCTTGGAGGATGAAAACAAGTCTTGAAGCTGATGCACTTCAACACCCAGCTGAGATGCAAAAGAGCACTTATGAATTTGTGCATGGGAAAATTCTATTTTTTGCTACTGGTTATCTGGAAATCCTTTGTGAACGGACTAGTTCCTTGTCTGATGCTACAGTATAAATCAGAGGAATGGGAACAGCAGAAGGTGACACAGGCTGCGCAAGGAGGATAAATCTGAGAGTGAATTTAAATGACATTAATGTTTACAGCAGAACGACGGTGCACTGATAGAGAGACTAGCATAGTTTAGGAATGAAAGAGGTAACGGACAGGAAGCAAGAGGTTGAGATTGTTTTAAAGCCACTTCGTTACCACATGTGTAATTAAGTACAACATGCTGCAGTATAATGAAGAGTCATAAGTGCGATCAATGTAAGATTGAAATGATAGTGCCTAGGGTAGAAGGCTACCCAAAAACATTTCTTCTTCAAGAAAACTGCATGTTAGAAGCACTCATGTTCATGCACCGTGTACAAGTACTAGCACAGACCAATGAAGAAGGTCGAGGGGCACACCTTGAGCTGGAATATAACAACTGTGAGATGCACAAAATGAAAGGTTACAAACAGGCGTATATTAACCACAATGCCTACGTACTAATAGCTGCAGTGACTGGATTAAGCCTGATTGAAAGGCAGTCTCTGGAACATCTTGATTGATTCTTAGTATGCAAGAAAAGCACTGACTGTGACACCTCGACTTTGTGACCTCTAACCAATGTGATCACTCACTTCTGAAGAGCCTTATTTAGGGGTTAGTATTAATGAGCCATCTGCCAGAATTCAGCAGGGATCCTGTGCGCCAGTCTCTTGATTCTCCGACGTCATTAAAGTTGGGGGAACTGCTGAGTTTCTGTTGGCAGCGTCTAAGCAAGCTGCAACTAAAACATCGCAGTAATGAGCCAGCTGCTGAGGGTCTGCTTCCTCAAGAGCATCTGACCGCGACCTCTGTTTTTTTAGGTCGAGCATAGCAGCGCGCAAGCACTGCTTTTACGACGTGTTGGTATGTATCTGGTTTTTAACCACCCACGCCCATCACTTGTTCATGGTCTTGCCTTTCAAAAGACCTTTGTTTTCGATGGTAACTGCTTTACGTTTGTCCCTCCTTAGGGCGGTTTTGTTACCGCCTTGGCCATCGACCCTGTTACATGGATAATTGCACTTTTGCTGAAATCTTTGACTGCAAGTGAACTCCTTTTTCCTTTTGTCTCTCTCTTCCCGCTCATGGTGGCGCTTTGAATCAGCTCACTTATGTCAACTGTTTTACTTTTTCTTTTCAGTTTGTGTGGCAAGACAAGTCCAATTAGGAACTTACAATGCTAATAGTTCTACCTTTGGCAAACGCAAGACCCATTGCATTGCAAATGCTTGTTCTTGTTTGTGACCACTACGCTAGGAAAGTCAATTGCATGTTGTTGGACTTTTTTGTTTATGCAGGGTCATCCCCAATCTTTTTGCCCCCTGCCTCCTATTTTTTTCTGACCTGTTGCTGTTGGTTTTTGAACTCTGAGCACTTTACCGCTGCTAACCAGTGTTAAGGTGCATGTGCTCTCTGTGTAAATTGTATTGGTGATTGGTCTACCCGTGATTGGCATATTTGATTTACTAGTAAGTCCCTAGTAAAGTGCACTAGAGGTGCCAGGGCCTTTAAGTCAAATGCTACTAGTGGCCCTGCAGCACTGGTTGTGCCACCCACATAAGTAGCTCTGTAATCATGTCTCAGACCTGCCACTGCAGTGTCTCTGTGTGCAGTTTTTAACTGTAAATTTGACTTGGCAAGTGTACCCACTTGCCAGGCCTAAACCTTCCCTTTTCTTACATATCAGACACCCCTAAGGTAGGCCCTAGGTAGCCTCAAGAGCAGGGTGCAGTGTATGGTTAAGGTAGGACATATAGGTGGTCATTACAACCCTGGCGGACGGTGTTAAAGCTGTGGTAATACCGCAAACAGGCCGGCGGACAAAAAAAGGGAATTACGACCCTGGCGGAAACCGCCAAATAAGACAGCGACTTTAACACATCGCCCGCCACGGCGGTACAGACAAACAGCGCGTCGGTCACCGCCAACAGACAGGCGGAAGACAATGTACCTCCCACACTATCACAACACACCAATCCGCCACCTTTTCCGGGGGCGGATTCACCGTGGATAAAAACACGGCGGAAACAGCTTTTGCTATGGGAAAACGCTCACCTCAACACATCCCACGAGGAACGAGGACACCCTGGAGCCGGAACTACAAATCTTACCTGCCATTGCATTCCTGCTCATCTACGACCAACAGCGACGTAGGCGCAGAACAAACCGGTGAGTACAGCACCTACGACACGGGGAGGGGGGAGGCAAAAGTTACGGGGACACCCACCAAACACCCCCACCCTCGCATATTACAACATACACACCAATGCAGTATCAAAAATCAATCAATCAATCACGATATTTATAAAGCGCGCTATGTACCCGTCAGGGTTTCGAGGCGCTGGGGGGAAGGGGGGGGGGTGGAGGTGTGCTGCAGTTAGCGGTCGAAGAGCCAGGTTTTGAGGAGTCTCCTGAAGGCGAGGAGGTCCTGGGTCTGGCGTAGAGATGTGGGGAGAGAGTTCCAGGACTTGGCGGCGAGGAAGGAGAAGGATCTGCCGCCGCAGGTCTTGTGCTGGATTCGGGGGACGACGGCGAGGGCGAGGTTGGCGGATCGAAGTTGACGTGTGGGAGCGTAGAAATTGAGTCTGGAGTTGAGGTAGGAGGGTCCGGCGTTGTGAAGTGCTTTGTGAGCGTGGGTGAGGAGTTTAAAGGTGATCCTCTTCTCCACCGGGAGCCAGTGGAGTTCCCTCAGGTGAGGGGAGATGTGACATCGGCGGGGTATGTCGAGGATCAGTCGGGCGGAGGCATTTTGGATACACTGGAGTCGTTTGATGTCTTTGGTTGGGATGCCTGTGTAGAGTGCGTTGCCGTAGTCAAGTCTGCTGCTGACGAGGGCTTGGGTCACCATCTTTCTGGTCTCCGTTGGAATCCACTTGAAGATTCTGCGGAGCATGCGGAGGGTGTTGAAACAGGAGGAGGAGACAGTGCTGACCTGTTTGGACATGGTGAGTGCAGAGTCCAGGATGAAGCCGAGGTTTCTTGCGTGGCTGGCAGGGGTGGGTGGGGGTCCGAGGTCGGCGGGCCACCATGAGTCGTTCCAGGCCGAAGGAGAGCGCCCGAGGATGAGGATTTCCGTCTTGTCGGAGTTGAGTTTCAGGCGACTGTTGTTCTTCCATTCGGCGATGGATTTTAGTCCTTCGTGGAGGTTTGTTTTGGCGGTGAGTGGGTCTTTGGTCAGGGAGAGGATGAGCTGGGTGTCGTCGGCGTAGGAGATGATGCTGAGGTGATGCTGGCGGGCCAGTTTTGTGAGGGGGGCCATGTAGACGTTGAACAAAGTAGGGCTGAGGGAGGATCCTTGGGGGACGCCGCAGATGAGGTTGGTGGCTTTGGAGCGAAAGGGGGAGAGTCGGACTCTCTGAGTTCTGTCGGAGAGAAAGGATGAGATCCAGTGGAGGGCTTTGTCTTGGATGCCGGCTTCCTGGAGGCGGGTCAGTAGGGTGCGGTGGCAGACTGTGTCAAAAGCGGCTGATAGGTCGAGGAGGATGAGGGCCGAGGTTTCGCCGTTGTCCATTTGATGTCTGATGTCATCTGTGGCGGCGAGGAGAGCAGTCTCCGTGCTGTGGTTTCGTCTGAATCCGGATTGTGAGGGGTCCAGGATGGAGTTGTCTTCGAGGAAGTGGGTGAGTTGTGTGTTGACGATCTTCTCGATGACTTTTGCTGGAAAAGGGAGGAGAGAGATCGGACGGAAGTTTTTGAGATCGTTGGGGTCGGCCTTGGGTTTCTTGAGGAGGGGTTGGATTTCAGCGTGTTTCCAGCTGTCCGGGAAGGTGGCGGAAGTGAAGGAGAGGTTGATGATCTTGCGGAGTTTGGGGGCGATGGTGGCGTTGGCTGTGTTGAAAACATGATGAGGGCATGGGTCCGTGGGGGAGCCTGAGTGGATGGTGTTCATGGTTGCCATGGTTTCTGCGTCGTCCACGTGGGTCCAGGCGGTGAGGCGGCAGTCGCGGTTGGAGACGTCGGGGGGGGGATCTGGCGGTGGGTCGGTGTTGAAGCTGTTGTGGATGGTAGCGATTTTCTGGTGGAAGAAGGTGGAGAGGTCGTCGCAGAGTTTCTGGGAGGGCGGGATGTCGTTGGCGTTGGCTTTTGGAATTGAGAGTTCTTTCACGATGCCGAAGAGTTCTTTGCAGTCGTGGGCGTTGTTGTTGATCCGTTCGGTGAAGTGGGCGCGCTTGGCGACGCGGATCCGTTGGTGGTGTTCACGGTTTGCGTCTTTGAGGGAGGCGAGGTTGTCGGGCGTGCGTTCTAGGATCCATTTCTTTTTGAGCTTCTGACAACGGCTTTTGGAGGTGGTCAGTTCGTCTGTGAACCAGGCTGGTTTTTTCTTTCCTTGGTTGGCGGTGGGCTTCTTGAGTGGGGCTAAGGTGTTGGCGCAGTCGAGGATCCATTGATGGAGGTTGATGGCGGCTGTGCTCGGGTCGGTCGCTTCGGGTGGAGGGTTTTTAACGAGGGTGCTGGTCAGTTGGTCTTGGGTGACTTTGCCCCAGCGGCGGTAGGGGGGTAGATGGATGCGGTGCTGCTCGGTAATTTTCTTATAGGAGAAATGGACGCAGTGATGGTCGGTCCAGTGGAGTTCGGAGGTGTGGCTGAAAGAGATGTGGTTGCTTGAGGTGAAGAGGGGGTCGAGGGTGTGTCCAGCGATGTGGGTGGGAGTGTTGACCAGCTGGTGGAGTCCGAGGTTGAGGAGGTTGGAGGTCAGTGCTGCGGTGTTGACGTCGTTGTTATTTTCCATGTGGTAGTTTAGGTCTCCCAGGAGGATGTAATCCGGGGAAGCGAGGGCGTGGGTGCTTGCGAGGTCGGCGATGGTGTCGCTGAAGGGGGCTCTTGGTCCTGGAGGGCGGTATATGAGGGTTCCTCTGAGGGTCGTGTTGGGGTCTGTGTGGATCTGGAAGTGGAGGTGTTCGGCTGTCTTGAGGGTGTCGTCAGTGTGGGTGTGGATTTTGAGGGTAGCTTTGTGAGCGATGGCTATTCCGCCGCCGATTCCGTTGGTTCGGTCTCTTCTGGTGATTTTGTAACCGTCCGGTATGGCGATGGCGATGTCCGGAGCCGAGGAGTCGTTCCACCAGGTTTCTGTCAGGAAGGCCACGTCGGGTGCAGTGGAGTCGAGCAAATCCCAGAGCTCGATGGCGTGTTTTCGTGCGGAGCGGGTGTTGATGAGGATGCAGTTCAGGTGGTTGGGGTTGAGTGATTCTATTGTTGGTTTTGTCGTTCTGATGCAGGAGAAGTTGCAGGAGCGGCAGGAAAAAGGACCTTTAGTGTGCTTCGGGGACGCCAGGAAGCACTCCGTGGAGGAGCCGGTGTTGAAAGCGCGGAGTTCGTTGGCTGAGTAGCGGACGCGGGGGGCACGAGGACCAGGGGGGGTGGCGCTGGGCGCGGTCCAGGTGCGGACGGGCGCAGACGGGCTTGCCTCTGGCGCGCCAGCGGCGCGGACGCGCAGCGCCAGCCATTAAGAAGGGAGGGGGAGGGAGGAGCAGCTGGGAGGCGGGAGGCGGGAGGGAGCGGCAAATGGGGGCGCGAGGGGGGCGGGGCCGCAGGGAGGCAGCGGCAGGGATCGGGGAGCGCACAAGGGGCAAAAAAGCACAGAAATCGAGGCAAAATTCAAGGCAGTCACAAAACGAAGAAATACACAATAAGAAATACAATACTGGCACAATACACGATCGGGGAGACAGCAATCAGGGGGGCACAATGGGGGCAGAAGCGCCGGCGGCGAGGCGCAGAAAAAACTAAAAACAACTTACGGGACGGCGGAAGCGGCACACGGGTCAAGTGAGCCCACTAGCCACCAGGGATGAGGCGCAGGAGGATGCCTGCGGGTGGAGGAGGGCCTCGAACACACAAACGGCAGCGTGGTCGTGGGACAGAGGCAGGAGGCAGCAGGTTGGTGCTGCGGTCGTGGGGGACGAGCTCAGGACCTGAAACAGGTCAGAGTTCGCTCACTCTCGACGCGCAGCGCCAGCCATTAAGAAGGGAGGGGGAGGGAGGAGCAGCTGGGAGGCGGGAGGCGGGAGGGAGCGGCAAATGGGGGCACGAGGCGGGCGGGGCCGCAGGGAGGCAGCGGCAGGGATCGGGGAGCGCACAAGGGGCAAAAAGCACAGAAATCGAGGCAAAATTCAAGGCAGTCACAAAACGAAGAAATACACAATAAGAAATACAATACTGGCACAATACACGATCGGGGAGACAGCAATCAGGGGGGCACAATGGGGGCAGAAGCGCCGGCGGCGAGGCGCAGAAAAAACGAAAAACAACTTACGGGACGGCGGAAGCGGCACACGGGTCAAGTGAGCCCACTAGCCACCAGGGATGAGGCGCAGGAGGATGCCTGCGGGTGGAGGAGGGCCTCGAACACGCAAACGGCAGCGTGGTCGTGGGACAGAGGCAGGAGGCAGCAGGTTGGTGCTGCGGTCGTGGGGGGCGAGCTCAGGACCTGAAACAGGTCAGAGTTCGCTCACTCGCGACGCGCAGTGGCAGCCATTAAGAAGGGAGGGGGAGGGAGGAGCAGCTGGGAGGCGGGAGGCGGGAGGCGGGAGGGAGCGGCAAATGGGGGCGCGAGGGGGGCGGGGCCACAGGGAGGCAGCGGCAGGGATCGCGGAGCGCACAAGGGGCAAAAAAGCACAGAAATCGAGGCAAAATTCAAGGCAGTCACAAAACGAAGAAATACACAATAAGAAATACAATACTGGCACAATACACGATCGGGGAGACAGCAATCAGGGGGGCACAATGGGGGCAGAAGCGCCGGCGGCGAGGCGCAGAAAAAACGAAAAACAACTTACGGGACGGCGGAAGCAGCACACGGGTCAAGTGAGCCCACTAGCCACCAGGGATGAGGCGCAGGAGGATGCCTGCGGGTGGAGGAGGGCCTCGAACACGCAAACGGCAGCGTGGTCGTGGGTCAGAGGCAGGAGGCAGCAGGTTGGTGCTGCGGTCGTGGGGGGCGAGCTCAGGACCTGAAACAGGTCAGAGTTCGCTCACTCGCGACGCGCAGCGCCAGCCATTAAGAAGGGAAGGGGGAGGGAGGAGCAGCTGGGAGGCGGGAGGCGGGAGGGAGCGGCAAATGGGGGCGCGAGGGGGGCGGGGCCGCAGGGAGGCAGCGGCAGGGATCGGGGAGCGCACAAGGGGCAAAAAAGCACAGAAATCGAGGCAAAATTCAAGGCAGTCACAAAACGCAGAAATACACAATAAGAAATACAATACTGGCACAATACACGATCGGGGAGACAGCAATCAGGGGGGCACAATGGGGGCAGAAGCGCCGGCGGCGAGATGCAGAAAAAACGAAAAACAACTTATGGGACGGCGGAAGCGGCACACGGGTCAAGTGAGCCCACTAGCCACCAGGGATGAGGCGCAGGAGGATGCCTGCGGGTGGAGGAGGGCCTCGAACACGCAAACGGCAGCGTGGTCGTGGGACAGAGGCAGGAGGCAGCAGGTTGGTGCTGCGGTCATGGGGGGCGAGCTCAGGACCTGAAACAGTCACAGTAACAACCCACAATCCCCCCGGAAGAATGCAAAGACAAGGCGAATAGCGGTCAAACTTTGTATTGTGCCAATATACTACTCATTAAAAAATATACGGATGTATATATCACGAAATCAGTCAAAAATAAATGTACAATACAAGAAGTTGTGCAGAGATGTACACAACAATGTCCGTGCACCAACAGTCCAAAAATGCATGGGCGACGCCCACAATAGATACCTGACCAAAATCCAAGAGAACACTGCCGGGGCATCAGATAGAAACAATACAGGCACCTCAGGGGGAAGGGAAGGGGGGGCACCTCAGCCAGATGAATGCGAAGCCAGATCCACAACGGGGCTCCATGACTATTGATGTATCCTGGGGAGTGCAAAGCCACAGTCTCTCAAGTCACTTCAGTGGGTGGGTTGCCCACTGTGCCATCCTGGGGAGTGCAAAGCCACAGTCTCTCAAGTCTCACAAGTGGGTGGCTTGCCCACTGTTACATCCTGGGGAGTGCAAAGCCACAGTCTCTCAAGTCTCTACAGTGGGTGGCTTGCCCACTGTTACATCCTGGGGAGTGCAAAGCCACAGTCTCTCAAGTCTCTACAGTGGGTGGCTTGCCCACTGTAACATCCTGGGGAGTGCAAAGCCACAGTCTCTCAAGTCTCTACAGTGGGTGGCTTGCCCACTGTGCCATCCTGGGGAGTGCAAAGACACAGGGGGTTATTCTAACTTTGGAGGAGGTGTTAATCCGTCCCAAAAGTGACGGAAAAGTGACGGATTTACCACCAGCCGTATTACGAGTCCATTATATCCTATGGAACTCGTAATACGGCTGGTGGTATATCCGTCACTTTACCGTCACTTTTGGGACGGATTAACACTCCTCCAAAGTTAGAATAACCCCCACAGTCTCTAAAGTCTCTACAGTGGGTGGCTTGCCCACTGTGCCATCCTGGGGAGTGCAAAGCCACAGTCTCTCAGCGGTGCTTAGCCATGGCGGTCTTTGCCCGGTTCAGCGGTCTTCACCATGGCGGTCTTTGACCTGTTCAGCGGTCTTCACCATGGCAGTCTTGGCCTTGTTCAGCGGTGTTTAGCCATGGCTGTCTTTGCCCGGTTCAGCGGTCTTCACCATGGTGGTCTTTGCCCTGTTCAGCGGTCTTCACCATGGCAGTCTTGGCCTTGTTCAGCGGTGCTTAGCCATGGCGGTCTTTGCCCGGTTCAGCGGTCTTCACCATGGCGGTCTTTGCCCTGTTCAGCGGTCTTCAACATGGCGGTCTTTGCCCTGTTCAGCGGTCTTCACCATGGCAGTCTTGTCTTTGTTCAGCGGTGCTTAGCCATGGCGGTCTTTGCCCGGTTCAGCGGTCTTCACCATGGCGGTCTTTGCCCTGTTCAGCGGTCTTCACCATGGCGGTCTTTGCCCTGTTCAGCGGTCTTCACCATGGCAGTCTTGGCCTTGTTCAGCGGTGCTTAGCCATGGCGGTCTTTGCCCGGTTCAGCGGTATTCACCATGGCGGTCTTTGCCCTGTTCTGCGGTCTTCACCATGGCGGTCTTTGCCCTGTTCAGCGGTCTTCACCATGGCAGTTTTGGCCTTGTTCAGCGGTGCTTAGCCATGGCGGACTTTGCCCTGTTCAGCGGTCTTCACCATGGCGGTCTTTGCCCTGTTCAGCGGTCTTCACCATGGCAGTCTTGGCCTTGTTCAGCGGTGCTTAGCCATGGCGGTCTTTGCCCGGTTCAGCGGTCTTCACCATGGCGGTCTTTGCCCTGTTCAGCGGTCTTCACCATGGCGGTCTTTGCCCTGTTCAGCGGTGCTTTGCCATGGCGGTTCTGGTACGGATATTGGTGTGTGGCATTACGATCTCCACACTGGACATTCGTGTGTGGCATGAAGAACTCCACACTGGACATTGGTGTGTGGCATGACGAACTCCATACTGGACAGTGGTGTGTGGCATGACGAACTCCACACTGGACATTCGTGTGTGGCATGACGAACTCCATACTGGACATTGGTGTGTGGCATGACGAACTTCACACTGGACGTTGGTGTGTGGCTTGACGTTCCATCATTGCCCAGCGGGGCTGTGGGATTCTGGACCCTCATGGGCTGTGACTCCGGCGGTGGTCTCTGGACCAGTGACGATACTTGAGCCCTCCTGGGCTATGACTCTGGCAGTGGTCTCCTGACCAGTTAATATAGTTGAGCCCTCCTGGGCTGTGACTCCGGCGGTGGTCTCCTGACCAGTAACGATACTTGAGCCCTCCTGGGCTGTGACTCCGGCGGTGGCGGTGGTCTCCTGACCAGTGACGATACTTGAGCCCTCCTGGGCTATGACTCCGGCGGTGGTCTCTGGACCAGTGACGATACTTGAGCCCTCCTGGGCTATGACTCTGGCAGTGGCCTCCTGACCAGTAACGATACTTGAGCCCTCCTGGGCTGTGACTCCGGCGGTAGCGGTGGTCTCCTGACCAGTAACGATACTTGGGCCCTCCTGGGCTATGACTCTGGCGGTGGTCTCCTGACCAGTAACGATACTTGAGCCCTCCTGGGCTGTGACTCCGGCGGTGGTCTCCTGACCAGTAACGATACTTGGGCCCTCCTGGGCTATGACTCTGGCGGTGGTCTCTGGACCAGTTACGATACTTGGGCCCTCCTGGGCTATGACTCTGGCGGTGGTCTCCTGACCAGTAACGACGGTGCTGGCGGTTGTGTCTGGACCGCCGGAAATGATGGCGCACCTCTCCGCCGTGACACTCACAACAGGTTGGGGAGACTTCCTCGGGACCTTCCCCACCTTCTTTTGAGTTACAGATGACTCACCAATCGCCTTGGATCCCATGTCACTGTTTGTCCCACCAGGAGTCTTGAAACGGTCCCGTCGTCCACTCTCCAATTTCTGAGCCTTTACAGGGGGTGGGCTGACAGTGCCTTGGCTCTGGGTCCTACTGCCTGCCCTGGTGGACGGGGCACTCCAAAAACCTGGTACATGCAACACTGGTACTGGAGGCTTTTTGGCTGAGGCGCTACGACGGGACTGATGAATTGGAGGGGGCGGGGGATGGGGGCAAAAAGGTCAATTTGACATAGGGACAGTTTCTGACGTACACTGGGATGGGTAGCTGGAGGGGCTCTGGGAGTGGAGGAAGATGAGGTGGTTGTAGGAGGTGTCACTTTAGCTGTTTTGGGTGCAGGTGCAGGTACTGGAGGCTGTCGTGAGGTGGATGGATGTTGGGTGAGTGATTGCCGGTGTTTGTGTACTTTGGGAGGGGGCGTCACAGACACACTGGGAGAGGACACAGGGGATGTGTAAATGGCAGTGGAGGTGGTGAGTGCAGGTGAGCGGCTTGTGGTGCTGGGTGTCCTGGTGCGAGTCCTAGTGCCTGTAGATGTGGTGCATGCAGGTGTGTGTGTAGACGACACTGGGAGGGAGGAGGGAGAAGAGGGGGACACAGTGGAGACAGTGGATGTTGCTGTGTCTGTATGGGTCTGATGCTTGTGTGAGTGCCTGTGGTGTGTGTGGTGCCTATGTTTGCTTGAGCTACTTGTGTGTGTTGACTTGCGTGCATGCTGGTCTGTAGGTGTGCTTGGGATGGGCTGGGGTACAGGGGATTGGGTCTGGGTGGAGGAAGCTGGAGGGGGAGGCTGGACACAGGGACAATGGCTGCCATCAGTGCTGAGGCCAGAGATTGCAGGGTTCGCTGAAGGACAGCCTGACCAGAATGAATGCCTTCCAGGAATGCATTACCGTGTTTCAACTCTCGTTCTACACCCTGGATGGCATTCACAATGGTAGACTGCCCAACAGTGAGTGACCTGAGGAGGTCAATGGCCTCCTCACAGAGGGCAGCTGGGGTGACTGGGGCAGGGCCTGAGGTGCCTGGGGCGAAGGTGATGCCCACCCTCCTGGGTGAGCGGGCACGGGGCGAATGCTGAGGGGCTGCTGGGAGGGCGTTGCTGGTAGGGGAGGTGGCGGCTGTACCTGTTGAAGTGGGGCGCACAGATGGTGCCGCCACCACAGGGGAGCTCCCATCGGCGGACGAGTCCGTGTCGCTGTTTGGTGATCCTGTGGCCGACGTGAAGCTCCCCTCGCCCTCCGTCCCACTGGTGAATTCACAGTCTGTGGTGTGGCCCTCCATGGCCATGTGGGATGCAGCTCCCTCGTGCTCCGGTGCCACTGTACCTCCGCCTGTTGATGCTGATGTACAGAAGGACAGGGAGAGCAGAAAAATGGTGGAGACAGAAGAAAGAGAGTTTTAGTGCATGGCATACCGCTACTGTTGGCGGACAAGACAAACGCATCAGCCCCCTGCATTACGCCGTGCTCCTGCCCTCTGCACATGCAATTTCTGGGATATCGCCTACATGGCAATGGTAGAAATCTGCCCACATGGATGGCAAAGGGGCAACTATACATCAATTTGCCTTGTATTTTGAGCTGGGGTAGAATGCCACATGGCCTACATAACGGAGGGGCCTTGCCTACCTAACTCGCCCTGGCCTAGGGACACCCACAGCCCACCACCCCCACCCAGACAGCTCCACTGCACGCAAAGTCCATAGGATGAGGTTGTACTCACCCCCTTGTGTCTGCTGTGATGTCCTTAAGCGCCCATCCAACTCTGGGTAGGCCACCGCCATGATCCGGAACATCAGGGGGGCCGTGGTGCGACGGGCACCCCTCCCACATTGGGAGGTCATCCCCAGCTGAGCCTCCGCCATCTTCTTGCTGCAGCGGCGAATGTCCTCCCATCTCTTCCGGCAGTGGGTGCCCCGTCTCTGGTGGGCCCCCAGGGTCCGGACTTCCTTGGCGATGGCATGCCAAATGTCCCTCTTCTGGTGGGCGCTGACCTACATGACATGCACAAGGAAAGAGGAACAGTCATTACCTACAGCACCGTCGTTGTAATTGGCCCCCTCCCAACTCTATCCCTGTGGCCCATTCATCCCCATGCATGACTGTTCTATGTACTCTGCCCCCTTCCCTCATCCACCCAGCCCTCTCCACCCAGGCCTAGCCCATACAATGTGCTCCCTGTGTACTAACCTGTTGGTCTGGAGGACCGTAGAGTAGCGTATACTGGGGGAGGACCCCATCCACAATTTTCTCCAACTCCTGTGCAGTGAAGGCAGGGGCCCTTTCCCCAGACGCAGCAGCCATTGTCTTTTCCAGACCGAGGTCACAGCAGCACTAGCAGTGTAGGTCCTCTCCCGTCGAAGGTCAGGTATCTAGTGATTGAAGAGATAGAAAATGGTGGTGACGTCCGCGGCGGTGACGTCCGCGGCGGTGCGCATCATCACCGCCAGCTCACCTGTTCATTGGCTCCTGGGACCCATAGGGTCCAATGTTAACCAATGCAGCATTGCGCCATGCTCTACGACCGCCTACTGCGACGGTGTCCAACGCCAGCGCAGTTACCCCACAATTCCAATGTCCCAGTTTAGAGGTCAGGCAGCCGCCATTTCAGGGGCCCACATGGCTTCAATTACTACTGCGTCACACATACCGAGGCCTACACTCAAAACCTTTCCCGGATGGGTTAATTGTCTGGTGTAGTCTTGTGTGTGACTGTGGGTACATACCTGGAGGAATGCTGACAGTTTCTTCGCTGTTGTCCTTCTTAGGCACCGTCAGTTGGGACATATTGGAAGATGGCGGAATCCGCCAGTGTACCGACCGCTGGTGGACCTGTTAACAATGGAAGAGCGACATGTCATCGTGACCTACCAGTTTGACCGTGCCACAATCCAGGAACTATGTACCCAGTTGGAGCCAGACCTGATGTCACCAATCCGCCATCCGACTGGAATCCCCCCTGACGTGCAGGTGCTGTCAGTGCTCCATTTCCTTGCAAGTGGGTCTTTTCAGACAACAGTGGCCATGGCATCAGGGATGTCCCAGCCTATGTTTTCCAACGTCTTGTCCAGAGTGTTGTTTGCCCTGCTTAAACACGTAAGGAGATACATCATTTTCCCTGAGGTAGCGGATTTGCGTACAGTGAAAGGTGACTTCTATGCCCTTGGACATATCCCCAACGTCATAGGTGCCATTGATGGTACCCATGTAGCTCTGGTCCCCCCGCAGGAATGAGCAGGTGTACAGGAACAAGAAGAGTTATCATTCCATGAATGTCCAGATGGTCTGTTTGGCAGACCAGTACATCTCACAGGTAAATGCAATGTTCCCTGGCTCAGTGCATGACGCCTACATCCTGCGGAATAGCAGCATCCATGATATGATGGGTGAACTCCAGAGGCACCGTGTATGGCTATTGGGGGACTCTGGTTACCCCAACCTGTCCTGGCTACTGACCCCAGTGAGGAATCCCAGGACCAGGGCAGAGGAACGGTACAATGAGGCCCATGGGCGGACTAGGAGGGTGATCGAGCGGACCTTCGGCCTCCTGAAGGCCAGGTTCAGGGGCCTCCATATGACAGGTGGGTCCCTATTCTACTCACCGAAGAAGGTGTGCGACATCATCATCGCCTGCTCCATGCTTCATAACTTGGCATTGCGACGCCAGGTGCCTTTTCTGCAGGAGGATGATCCAGATGACGGTCTTGTTGCAGCGGTTGAGCCTGTGGAGCCTGTGGACAGTGATGAGGATAATGCTGATGAAGATGAAAACGACAACAGGGAGTCAGTCTTACAGCAATATTTTCAATGAGACACAGGTGAGTACAATTTCATGTTTCACATCATATTACATTTCACACGTCTACCTCTATCCTGTACCTACATTTTACTCCCTATTTGGTAACTGAGTTGTCCCCTTCCATTTCAGTTTCAGTAATGTGGTAACCTACGTGTCAACAGCTTGCACCCTTGAAAGGCTTGTGATGTGTGACATTGGTATGTTGACCTTCCAATGGGTAACCTTTTTTAACACTGTAATTGACAATACAAAGTTCACAATCATTGACTGACTCCAATATTATTGAGGTTTCAAGGGTGTTTATTGAAGTGCATAAAAATGTAGGGGGTTTGTGAAATGGGGAGAGGTCATGGTGGAAGAATGTCCATGGCAGAGTCCAGTCTATTAGTCTCACAGGTACATTGCACATCTGGCCATTGGAAGTGGAGCTGGGGCAGTTCCAAGCTGGACAGGGTAACAAAGTGGGACAGTGGGGGGACAATCAGGGTGGTCTTATTTCCTGGCGGGGGTCTTGCCATCTTGCTCTGTGCTGTTCCTGGATCTCAGGGCCCGCTTTTGTGGTGGTTGTCCGTCTGCAGGGGGTGGGGTGCTGGTGTGTTGGTCCTGTGGCGTCCTGTCCACTAGCGCCGGCGGAGGTGGTGGGCATTTCATCGTCCTGGATAGTGTCAGGGGCCCCTTGGAGTGCCACGGTGTCCCTCAAGGTCTTTTGAATGTCCGTCAGCATCCCTACGATGGTGCCCAGGGCGGAGCCGATGGTCCTGAGCTCCTCCCTGAACCCCAAATACTGTTCCTCCTGCTGACGCAGGATCTCCTGCAACTTGTCCAGGACCGTTGCCATCGTCTCCTGGGAGTGGTGGTATGCTCCCATGATGGAGGATAGGACCTCGTGGAGAGTGGGTTCCCTTGGCCTGTCCACCCCCTGTCGCACAGCAGCCCTCCCAGTTCCCCTGTGTTCCTGTGCCTCCGTCCCCTGGACCGTGTGCCCACTACCACTGCCCTCAGGTCCCTGTTGTTGTTGGGGTGGTGGGTTACCCTGGGTGCCCTGTAGTGGTGGACACACCGCTGATTGACCTGTCCTGGGTAGGGAGGTATGGGCCCGCTGGGTGGGTGCTGTGCTGGGGTTACCAGAGGGTGTAAGCTCGGTGTTGGGCTGTGGCTGGGCAAGGGGAACCGACTGTCCTGAGGCCGACGATGGTCCGGGCTGGTCATCAAGATCCAGTAGGGCAGAGCTGCTGTCGTCACTGTGGGCCTCTTCTGGGGGTGGAGTGGTGTTGTCTGGACCCTCTGGTGTGGTGACGTTCCTTCGGGTTCCTGCGGGGGTATAAGTACATGATGATTGCATGTGTGTGTTTCATGGTGTGCAATGGTTGGGTGTGCGTGAACCCCAGTGCAGGCATTCCTGTGTGGGGGCTTGTGTGGTGATGTTTGGGGGGTGTTGTGGGTCTGTGCAGTGGGCATGCTTTAGTGATGGGTGTCCATGCTTAGTTGTGTCATGCAGGTCTTGGGGTTGGGATGGGTGGTTGGTGCTATGGGTAGATTAGTGAGGAGTTAGGGTGATAGGGGAGGGTGTGAGGGTGGGGGTGTGTGATGTCATGCAGGTAGGGTGGGGGATATGATAGTGAAGATTTGACTTACCAGTGTCCGTTCCTCCAATGACTCCTGCGAGGCCCTCAGGATGCAGGATGGACAAGACTTGCTCCTCCCATGTTGTTAGTTGTGGGGGAGGAGGTGGGGGTCCGCCGCCAGTCCGCTGTACCGCGATGTGGTGCCTGGATACCGTGGAACGCACCTTCCCCCGTGGGTCGTTCCACCTCTTCCTGATGTCCTCCCTATTTCTTGGGTGCTGTCCCACAGCGTTGACCCTGTCGACTATTCTTTGCCATAGCTCCATCTTCCTGGCTATGGATGTGTACTGTACCTGTGAGCCAAATAGCTGTGGCTCTACCCTGATGATTTCCTCGACCATGACCCTGAGCTCCTCCTCAGAGAAGCGGGGGTGTCTTTGGCGTGATATGGGGTGGTGTGTGTGATGTGTGGGGTGGTGTATGTGTTGATGAGTGTGGTTAGTGTAGTGGTATGTGGTGTTTTGTGCGTGGATGTTGTGTGGGTGATGGTGTAGTGTGCCTCTGTGTGATGGTGTTATCTATTTTGTGCTGTCTCTCTCTGGCCTTCGTCTCTAATTTTTGGTAGTAGGGGTTTGTGGGTGATGTGGGTGTGTGTTTTATATTGTGTTGGGTGTGTGGGAGTGGTGTGTGTATGTGTATCAGGTGTGTGTATTTGTAATTGTCCAATGAGGCTGTGTTTTGTAGATGTGTGTGTATTTTGAGCGCGGCGGTGAGTACCGCCAATGGAATACCACGGTTGAAAGACCGCCGCGTGGATTCGTGTGTCGTAATAGCATGGGCGTGTTTCTGTTGGCGTGGAGGTGGAGGATTTGTTTCCGCATATTTATCGCTGATCTTTGGTGTGGCGGACTTGTGTGGGTGTCTGAATTTCAGCGGAATCCGTGATGTGTGTCATAATAGCTGTGGTGGTCTCCCGCCGCCACGGCGGTGTATTGGTGGTCTTCTGCACGGCGGTAAGCGGCTTTTACCGCCAATGTTGTAATGACCCCCATAGTGATGTGTTTTATATGTCCTGACAGTGAAATATTGCTAAATTCGTTTTTCACTGTTGCAAGGCCTGTCCCTCTCATAGGTTAATGTAGGGGCTACCTTTAAATCTGATTAAAGTGTAGATTCCCTTTGGGTGGCATCGACATGTGGAGTTTGGGGTCTCTGAGCTCACAATTTAAAAATATATCTTTTAGTAAAGTTGATTTTAAGATTGTGTGTTTGAAAATGCCACTTTTAGAAAGTGAGCATTTTCTTGCTTATACCATTTCTGTGACTCTGCTTGTTTGTGGATTCCCTGTCTGTGTCAGTTTGACAGTTGGGCTGGTTGCACCTCACACTAGACAGTTATACAAAGGGAGCTGGGGTGTAGTCTGCATTTCCTCATGAGCAATCTGTGCTAGGAGAGAGGGGAGGAGTGGTCACTTACACCTGAAAGGGCTGTGCCTGTCCTCACACAATGCACTCTCCAACCCTCTGGTGAGTGTCTGGGGCCTGGCCTGGGCAAGGCAGGATTTCACATTCAACAGAAACATTACTTTGAAGTAGGCCTACTTCAAAGGAGAAATTGGGATTAGAAGGGCACCCAAAACCACAGACTTTAGAAACACTTCTGGAAACAAGAGGAACCTCTGCCTGGGGAAGAGCTGAAGAGCTGAGGAAGGAGATCTGCCCTGCCTGTGACTTTGCTTTGTGGAGCTATCCTGCAGTTGCTCCTTCTGCCAGAGTAAGAGGGCAAAGACTGGACTTTGTGTGCCTTCCATCTTGAGAAGAAATCTCCAAGGGCTTGATTTAGAGCTTGCCTCTTGTTGTTTCAAGTCTCAGGGATAGCAAAGACTTCTCACTGCCAGCACCTGGAGTCTCTGGAGAGACTCCTACTCTGCCCTGTGGTGCCCATCCAGTTCCTGGGACCCTGAAAAGAGAAGCTGGCAGCCTAAAAACAAGCAAATCCACGCACAGAGCGCCGTGCAGGGAAAAGATCGACGCTACTCCTATCTGTGGCTGAAGAAACGACGCACTGCCAGCTCTGTAGCTGAGAATCGATCATCACAGGAAACGCGACTGAAGAATCAATTCATGGAGCAGGAGAAATGATGTGCAGCATCGCTGACGGAGGCTGAGAGATCACAACACACGCTGCGGGGTTTTCGGATCATTTTGCGGCTGGATTTCTGACTCAAGTACTGCTGGGCATGGAAAAACAACGCAAGGCCTTCCTGGACCCGAGAGTGCTGACTGGATCTAGGCATCGCTCTCCGGCGGAGAGAAGAAACGTCGTGCCCTGACCCAGAGAAAGGAGAAACACACGCAAGGTCCTGCTTGTGAGTGAAATCAATGCTTCGCAAGCCATTTTTGATGCACACTCGCACTTGCGGGGTTATTTTTGACACACCCGAGGTACATTTCCACGCTAACAGTGTTAGTGTGTGTTTAAAACTACTTAAAGACTCTTTTTGCATTTTTATTCATAACTTGACTTGTGTATTGTGGTTTTCTGTCGTTTTCTTCTTGTTTTGGCTAGATAAATATTTCCTATTTTTCTAAACCTGTGTTGTCATTTTGTAGTGTTTTCCTTAAGTTACTGTTTGTGCTGGTACAAATGCTTTACACCTAGCACTCTGAAGTTAAGCCTACTGCTCTGCCAAGCTACCAAGGGGGTAAGCAGGGGTTAGCTGAGGGTGATTCTCTTTTACCCTGACCAGAGTGAGGGTCCTTGCTTGAACAGGGGGCAACCTGACTGTCAACCAAAGACCCCATTTCCAACATTGGTGATAAGCGGTTGGGATTTGGACTTGTATTTCTAATTGACATACAATGATCAAGTGTACACTACTGTTTTGATTTCAGACCACTACGTGACCACATACTACTTGTCTTGTGATTCTGCTTTTTCTTCTCTGATGTCCTCCTGGAAATATTGCTAATATTTTTGGGCCCTGGTTTTTAGTTGTGAAGCTTTTCCAGAATGGAAGTCAATTTCTGGCACCTATTTATCTACAAAAAGTGGCAGCTTAAATCATTCTGCATGGAAAGGGGATTGACTGAGAACAAGAAATCCAGAAGGGAAGATCTTGAGTCAGCCCTCTTTCAGTATGAGTTGAAACATTGTCAGGCAACACCACCAAATGAGTCTAAGGAGGAGAACTAAACTACTCTGAGGAGGAGGACTACTCTGAGGAGGAGGGCAGTGGCCCTGAGGAGGGAATGGAAAGAGATGATTGGCTCCTAGCTCAAATCTGGAGTCTGGAAGAACTAGAAGCAGAGCTTGAGAGGGATGAGGAGAAAAGAGCCTTAGCCCTGAAAAAAGAAAGGATTTCAGCTCAAGAGCTGAGCTGTGAACAGCTGAAGCTGGAGGCCATGAGGGCTGAGTCCAATTCAGATGGTGGCAGCAAAAAACGTGTATCCAGTACTGCTGAAGAAGTGCCCTACTTGAAGGAGGAAGTTGACACACACCAGGAGGTTCAGGGGTATGAGGTAGCTCCAGGGATATACAGGGTCCCTCAGGTGGATTGGGGAACTGGCATAGGGAGTCATATTCCTAGTGATGGGAGGGACACTCCACTGGCTCTAGGTGAGAGTGACAGGGAGAGGGGTTCCCCCCAGGTAGAAGTCCTGGTTATGGAGTGTGAAGACATCCCAGAAGAGTGTGAGTTGAGTGTCGGGGACAGTCAGGTACTGTCTCACCAGTCTCAGGAGGGTGATGTGGGGTGCTTTTTCAAAGCAGAGTCACTTGATGGTTGGGTGAAGGGTAGTTTGGTTAATTCATGTGAGGGGCTGTGTGATGTAATTGCTGGAGAGCATATGTCTAGTCCTTATTTTCCAGAGCTATGCCAACACCAGGTGGAGTGTGAGTTCTCTGACCCCAGGGAGCTTACAATGGAGGCAGACTTCTGGGTGAGCACCAGAGAGTCTGAAGAGGCATTTGGGGGTGCTCCTGAGAGGAGTGGTCTAGGTATTTCCCAACCAGGTGAGATAGGGAAGGATTGTAGTGTCCCAGGTAGGTCCCAGTGTAGTGGGATGGGTGAGGGACCCCATGTCCAGTCTCAGAGGAGATGAAATGGGGTTGGGTTGAGGCCCAAGGTTCCCTAGATCCGGTCCTAGGTCCTGGAGGGTTCCATGAGGGAGCACCAGGAGGGGAGCCTAGCCTGTACCATAGGGCCATCTGTTGAGGGAGACCCCACAGTGTCAGGAGAACTTGGAGGGGCGGCTGTAGCCAGCGTTCCACCAGTTCTGGTGTCTGGCAGTACCACTCCTAGTGAGGGGGTGCAGAAGTCCAGGTATAGGGTTGAGAGGGGGTTGCGGACCCCAGTGGAGAACCTGGAGGGTCTGGGGTCAACTCTGAGAGCAGAGCCTCCCAGGAATGAGCTTGGTGAGACCATTTCTGCGTGGGGGGGAATCCAGACTCTGTTAGATGGGCAGAGGTCAGGAGACCTGCGCCAGCAAGACTCTTGTGTGGGCCTTGGGGATGGTGTGTATCTTGTGGGGGGTAGGTGTGCCCCCCTGGAAGTCCTGGTTTGCCAGGCAATGGTTCAACCACAGAGTGGAGATTCTGGGTTGAATGATCAGGTTCAGGGGGTGAACTCTGACTTGGTGCAGGGTATGTATGCCCCCCAGGAAGTCCTGGGATGCCAGGAGGTGGTCCAGTCTGTGGGTACAGACCCTGGACTGGAGGATCAGGTGCAGGGTGTAAACCCTGACCTGAAGGGGGGGTGGTTTGCCCAATCACCCCCCCGGTGTGATTTCAAGGGTTACTCTCCCTGAGGGGGGGTGCACAACCCTGAGAGTAGGGGCAGGGGAGAGAGAAAGAGGGACTCACCCCTGACCCCAGTGCAATCTAAGGGGACAGACCCTGGAGGAAGGGGCTACTGCTAACAGTGCCCCTACATGTTGTCTTCTGGGGGGGGCACTCCTAGTTGGGGGGTGCAGGACCCCAGAAGGGAGGGCATGGGGAGGGAAGCCTCACCCCTGGCCTTGGCCCAACCTGAAGGTACAGACCCCAGGTTGGAGGACCAGTTGCAGGTTAACATCCCTGCACTGGTGGGAGAATTGAGCAGGACTGCTTCTACAGGCAGCCTGACAATTTTTTACTCTGGGGGTGCCGCTCTTGGATGGAGGGTACTGAGCCCCAGAGGGAAGGACCAGGGTCAGGCTGTCATCCCTGACCTGGTGGAAGGGAGAGTGATCGAAGGGTGCTAGGCACCTGGGGCTACCGCCCCCCACTCTCCACAGTCACAGTGGTTGGAGAAGCCTGAGGTCGGGCTCTCATCCCTGACAGTTTTCATGGGACACAGTGGCATGCTGTCCTGGTGGACAGGGTTGCCCCTGGGGGGAAGAAGAGAGTCACATCCCAGGGGTGGAGTGGGCAACACCACTGTGTTGACCTTGGTGGTACTATCTTCCCATTGGGATACATCTGTGAGCAAGGTAATGTTAGGTGCTGCGCAGATGGTATCTGCAGTTGTGGAGAAGGGTTTCCCATGGGTTAGCTTAGTGGGCCCTGAGAGAATGGGCAGAGGGATCCAACTGGAGTCAGGAAGGCGTAGAACTGGATCATGCCCCTACTGATGTGGGCCTGGGTCCCTGTTCTATCACACCAATCAGGGAAGTACACCAAGGTATTGATTGTTCTCCCCTGGCTTTAGGCTGGTAGGGGGTCGTGTTAGACTTTTTTGCTTATGCAGGGCATCCCCAATCTTTTTGCCTCCTGCCTCCTAATTTTTCTGACCTGTTGCTGTTGGTTTTTGAACTCTGAGCACTTTACCACTGCTAACCAGTGCTAAAGTGCATATGCTCTCTGTGTAAATTGTATTGTTGATTGGTTTATCCATGATTGGCATATTTGATTTACTAGTAAGTCCCTAGTAAAGTGCACTAGAGGTGCCAGGGCCTGTAAATCAAATGCTACTACTGGGCCTGCATCACATAAGTACATAAGTAGCTCTGTAATCATATCTCAGACATGCCACTGCAGTGTCTGTGTGTGCAGTTTTTTTTTGATAAAGAGCTTTTATTGGTTTTGCGAAAAACAGTGAAATGAAAATACATACAACATGGCACCAACTGGTACCTAGAGACAGTCACGTCACTTGTCCCCGACAGGACTCCATAGACAATGTTTACACAATAAATTAATGAAGAAGGAAGTAAGGAGTGGGGGGGAGGAACCCACCCACGGGCCATTACTGGTGATAACACCATCCACTGAGCCGTGCCGTCCCTAACAAGTTAAGTACACCATATGGCCTCCCATTTACCCCACACTTTATTGTATTTATTCGGGCACCCCCTGGCTTCATATACAAGTTTTTCACGCTGTGCACACCAGTCTACACCTCGTCGCCCCTTGGCCAGCGCCGGTGCCGCTCCGGCCTTCCAGACACCATTATATCTCTCTTTGCCACCAGGGAAGCCACTCCCAGGAAGATTCGGTCTGCTCCTCTTAATCCCACTTCCCCCACGACCCCCAACAAGAGTGGCAATGGAGCCACATCCACCTCATCTTGCAGGACCCCGAGACCTCCCTCATGACCTCCCTCCAGTAAGTCATTATGGCTGGGCATGCTCATACCATGTGGAAGAAATTAGCGTCCGGGCTCGAACATCGGGGACAGTCAGCCGTGGGCCGAAGGCCCGCTCTAAGTAGCCTTATGGGTGTAAGGTATTCTGTATGCAGATAGAGGGTCTGTAGCAGTCAGAATCGGGTAGCCATAGTTAGGGTCCGAGGGGCCATCAATGCCTCCCTCCAGTCCTCCTCTTCCGTAGGGCCCACCCATTCCTCCCACTTCCGGTGAAGCCCCTCAAGGGGATGGGTAGTGTTAGCGATCAGAGAGCGATAGATTTGATAGACTCCACCCTTGCCCAGGTTCCCCATTAGCACCTTCGCCTCCATGGGACAGTATTCAGGTATGTCTTCTCCTGCTCGGATATGTACTAGCCGGGCGTGACAAAGCTGAAGGTACTTGTGGAATTGGGTCTGTTTAGTGAAAAGAGTCCTTGGAGCTCTTCAAGGGATCGCATGTGTGACCCCCCCAAATATCACCCAATGTGGAGATTCCTATGTTGTCCCATCTCTGGAATCCTTCCAGCTCCGAGACCTCCGCCAGGTGTCTCCCCTGACATAGTGGGGTCTGCTGGGTGAGACGGCCCCACCAACCCGACACTCTCTGGGCCGTGCGCCAGCCCACCAAGACCACCTTAGTCACATCTGGGGTGACCCGGGGGACCGGACAACCATATAGCGCGTCAAAGACCCCGGGGTAGCCCATCGTTTGAAGCTCCAGTCGGTATGCGGGGTCTGTCCAGCCGCCTTCCATCCAGTCATTAATTACGAGCAGGCGCATTGCAAGGTGATAGTAGTAGATATTGGACATTCCCAACCCTCCGTCTTAAACATCTCTTTGGCAAGTATTAAGGGCCAGTCTGAGACGGGTGCCGCACCATAGGAACTGACGCACCACTGTGTCTATCTCCCTGAACCATTTCCGGGGAACTGGGTGTGGGAAGTTCTGCAGTAGGTGGAGGAGCCTGGGGAGGATCATCATTTTGTAAAGCGCTATTCTACCAAGCAGATTGAGGGGTAGGGTCCGCCAATGCTGAAGGTCGTCTTTGATTCTTCTAGTAAGTGGAGCAACATTGAGTTCCCATGCTAGTTCTGGGAGCAGGGCTATGTACACTCCCAGGTACTTAAAACTGTTGTGTCGAATTGAGGTGTTTTGTTGCCACTCGACACAGTCTCTGGAGGGATGTAAAGGGACCAATAAAGATTTGCTGGGGTTCAGAGTCAGGCCTGAGGCCTCAGAGAAGAGATCTAGGATTTGCAGAATTCGATGACCACTTTTGGCTGGCTTAGAGAAGCGTAAGAGGACGTCATCTGCGTATAGTGCCACACGGTCCTCCTGTCCCGCAGGCCATGACCAACCCTCGATCAGGGGGTCCTCTCGCAGTAGCTTCGCCAAGGGGTCTATCGCGAGTGCGAAGAGCAACTCGGACAGTGGGCATCCTTGACGGGTGCCTCGACAGATAGCGAACGGGTCTGAGTTCACTCCGTTCACTTGGACTCGAGCGGTCGGGTTAGAGTAAAGTAGCCCCACAAGACCTCAAAATTTGGGCCCAATTCCGTTACTTAGCAGGACGTGATCCAGGTAGGACCAATCCACGGTGTTGAATGCTTTCTCGAGGTCAAGCAAGCATCGGGTCTGGGCCCTGTGGTGTGCCAGGGCCACGTGCAAGCGCCTGATGCATTGTCTGGTGCTCCGGGAGGGCATAAATCCACATTGGTCAGGGTGTACCAATGAGGGGAGAGCCTCCTTCAGTCTAGAGGCAAGAATAGTGGACAACACCTTAATCTCGGTGTTTAAGAGAGAGATGGGTCGATATGCCGACCAATGTCGCAACAGAGGTTGGGTCTTGGGGAGCACCACAATTGTGGCTTGGTTGATCCCAGAAGGGAAACAGCCTTTTCTTTCTGCTTCCTCATACATATTGAGCAGGTGGGGCCCAGGATGTCGCCACATCTACCATATGGCTCTGCCTGGAAGCCGTCTGGGCCTGGCGTCTTACCTGATGACAATTTGGCTATCGCATCAGTGATCTCTGCGAGGCTTATGGCCTCGTCCAGGCTTTCTCTAGTCGCCTGCGAGATCTTGAGGAGGACAATATCATTTAGGAGAGGGGACTCCCTTTCAGCCGGTGGCCGGGGACGCTCCGCATATAGCCGCACATAATAGGAGGCAAAGCTCTGTGCGATATCGCCGGGTGTCTTAGAAAGAGTTCCCGACTCGTCAGCGATTTCAGAGATAACTCTATCAGCCAGTGGGCGAGTGGCTAGCCAATGTAAGAGTTTTCCATTCTTGTCTCCCCAGCCGTACACACGAGCTGCCGACGTTCTCCAAATATGCTTCGCAGATTCCAGCACTAAGGGGGTCATTACAACATTGGTGGTAAAAGCCGCTTCCCACCGTGCAGAAGACTGCCAACACACCGCCACGGCTGCAGAATTCCGCCACGGTCATTATGACCCACAGCTCGGAATCTGCCAAAATCCAGACACCCACACAAGTCCGCCACACCAAAGGTCAGTGATAAACTGGCGATAACAAAACCTCCACCGTCACGCCAACAGGAATACACCCACACTATCACGACCCACGAATCCACGCAGCGGTCTTTCAACCGCAGTATTCCATTGGCGGTACACACCGCCACACTCAAAATACACACACATTTACAAATCACAACCACATTGGACAATTCCAAATACACACACCTGATACACATACACACACCACTCCCACACACCCAATACAATATAAAACACACACCCACATCATCCACAAACCCTTATGACCACAATTGCGACAAAAGGCCAGAGAGAGACACCACCTGAAAGAACAATAGCATCCACAGGCACCCTACAACATCACTCACACAACATCCACGCACCTCACACAACATACCTCTAAATATCACCCCACACATCACAACACACACCACCCCAACCATCACCCACACCACCCCATGGCCCCGCAAAGACACCCCAGGTTCGCTGAGGTGTAGCACAGGGTCATGGTGGAGGAAATCATCCGGGTAGAGCCACAGCTATTCGGATCACAGGTGCAGCACACCAAAATGGCTAGGAAGATGGAGCTATGACGCAGAATCGTGGACAGGGTCAACGCAGTGGGACAGCACCCAAGAACTAGGGGTGACATCAGGAAGAGGTGGAACGACCTACGGGGGAAGGTGCGTTCCGTGGTCTCAAGACACCACATCGCAGTACAGAGGACTGGCGGCGGACCCCCACCTCCTCCCCCAGAAATAACAACATGGGAGGAGCAGGTCTTGGCTATACTGCATCCTGAGGGACTCACAGGAGTAGCTGGAGGAATGGACTCTGGTAAGTCAAATCTTTCATAACCTCATCCCCCACCCACCTGCATGCTATCACATACCCCCACCCACGCCCTCACCCCCATCACTCCAACTCCTCACGTATGTCCCAATATCACAAACCACATATCCCAAACCCAAGCCCTGCATGTAACACCAAAGCATGGACACCCATCACCAAAGCATGGCCACTGCACATACCCATAAACCCCCCTAAACCATTATCACACACGGTCCTACACAGGAATGCAAGCACTGGGGTAAAGGGTCACCCACCCATTGCACACCATGGCACACACTGATGCAATAATTATGCCTTTACACCCCTGCAGGACCCCTACCCAACGTCACCGGACAGGAGGGTCCAGACATGTCCACTCCACCCACAGAAGAGGCCCACAGTGATGACAGCAGCTCTGTCCAACTGGATCTAGATGACCAGCCCGGCCCATCTGGGACCTCGGGACTAGGGGTGCTGAAGGAACTTGTCAACACCAGGAGGGACACTGTGGCACAACAAGGGACCCCTGACACTAGCCTGGACGATTAACTGCCCACCACCTCTTCCGGCGCTAGTGGACGGGAGGCACCGCCACAGGACCACCACACCAGCACCCCACCCCCTGCAGAGGGAGAACCACCCAGCAAACGGTCCCTGAGATTCAGGACAAAGACAGAGAACAATGCCAAGACACCCGCCAAGAAATGAGACCACCCTGATTGTCATCCTTCTGTCCCACTTTGTCACCCTGTCCATCCTTAAACTGCCCCAGCTCCACTTCCTATGCCCCTTTGGACAATGCACCTGTGAGACTAATAGACTGGACATGGAAATTCCTCCACCATCACCCCTGACCATTTTACAACCCCGTCCACTATTTAGCACTTAAATAAACACCCTTAAATCACAAAACTATCTGGAGTCAGTCTGTGCTTTCGAAAATGTGTATTTGCAATAACTGTGGAAAAATGCTATATCCATTGTATTGTCAACATACCTATGTCACACAGCTCTAGTCCATGAGGAAACAAAGCAGATGTCACACAGTGGGACCCACATCTGTGACATCGAAAGGGAACGTGACAACTCAGGGTCCATACACTGTGCGAAAATGACAGTCAGATGAGAGGTAGAAAGATCAAACAGATGTAGCAGGCAGTGTTGTCTTCCTACCTGTGTCTCACTGGAAGTATTGTTTGATCACCGTGTTCCTGTTGTCTATGTCCTCTTCTTCTGCTTCCTCGTCTTCACTGTCCACAGGCTCCACAGCTGCCACAACACCTCCATCTGGACCATCCTCCTGCAGAAAATGCACCTGTCGTCGCAAAGCCAAGTTGTGAAGCATACAGCAGGCCACGATGATCTGGCACACCTTTTTTGGTGCGTAGGATAGGGAACCACCTGTCATATGAAGGCACCTGAACCTGGCCTTCAGGAGGCTGAAGGTCCTCTCTATAATCCTCCTAGTTCGACCTTGTGCCTCATTGTAGCATTCCTCTGCCCTTGTCCTGGGATTCCTCACTGGGGTCAGTTGCCATGACAGGTTGGGGTAACCGGAGTCACCTGCAAATATCGAGGGACAACTGTTAGACCCACACTAACTCTTAGGGACATCCCCAGACCCAGACACCAAGTCACACTGTATTGGGTCCATGTCCTCACCTAATAGCCACACACGGTGCCTCTGGTGTTGCCCCATCACATAAGGGATGCTGCTATTCCTCAGAATGTAAGCGTCATGCACTCAGTGAGGAAATTTGACATTCACATGGGAGATGTACTGGTCTGACAAACACACCATCTGCCCATTCATCGAATGGTAACTCTTCCGGTTTCTGTACACCTGTTCACTCCTGCGTGGGGGGACTAAGGCCACATGTGTCCCATCAATGGCACCTATGATGTTGGGGATATGTCCCCGGGCATAGAAGTCACCTTTCACTGTAGGCAAATCCTCCACCTTAGGGAAAACGATATAGCTCTGCATGTTTCAGCAGGGCAGACAACACTCTGGACAACACATTGGAAAACATAGGCTGGGACATCCCTGATGCTATGGCCACTGTTGTTTGAAAGGACCCACTTGCCGGGAAATGGAGTACTGACAGCACCTGCACTAGAGGGGTGATTCCTGTGGGATGGCGAATAGCTGACATCAGGTCTGGGTCCAACTGGGTCCAACTGGGCACACAGTTCCTGGATTGTAGCACGATCAAGTCTTTAGGTGATGATCACATGTCGCTCCTCCATTGTTGACAGGTCCACCAGCGGTCTGTACACCGGAGGATGCCACCATCTCCTCACCTGCCCCAGCAGACGTGCCCTATGGAGGAGAACAGCGAGCAGAGAGTCAACCAATACTGAGGTACGTAAACACAACTTTCAATTAAAATTTTCCAAATCGATATTTGGCTGTCTTAGTGTATAATCAAGGCCTATATATGTGTGACGCATTTAAAATTAATGCCATGTGGCCCCCTGAAATGGCGGCTGCCTGACCTGTCAGGTGGGACAAGGGGATATGAGGTAATTGCGCTGGCGTTGTACACCGTTGCGGTAGGCGGTCGAAGACCGCGGCACAAACCTGCATTGGTTAACATTGGACCCTATGGGTCCCAGGAGCCAATGACGATGTATGCCGGCAGTGACGGCACGCACCGCCGCGGACGTGACCGCCATTTTCTCTCTGTTCAATCACTTGATACCTGATCTTCGACAGGAGAGGACCTACACTGCAAGTGCTGCTGTGACCTCAGTCTGGAAGAGACAATGGCTCGTGTGTCTTGGGAAAGGGCCCCTGCCTTCTGCACTGTGGAGTTGGAGAAACTAGTGGATAGGGTCCTCCCCCAGTACACAGTACTCTACAGTCCTCCTGACAAACAGGTGAGTACACTCTGAGCACGCTGTATGGATAATGGCTGTTTGGAGGTGTGTGGATGAAAAATGGGGGGGAGAATGAGGCGTGCTTGAAATGACGGTGAGTGCATGTGCGACATGGCAAGGGTAGGGATGCAGGCCAATTACTGTGACGGTGCGGTCGCTTATATCTTCTCCTTTTCCCCTGTACTAGTTGTGTAGGTCAGCGCCCACCAGAAGAAGGATATTTGGTGTGCCATCGCCAAGGAAGTCCGGGCCCTGGGGGTCCACCACAAACGGAGCACCCACTGCTGTAAAAGATGGGAGGACATTCGCCCCTGGAGCAAGAAGACGGCGGAGGCCCAGCTGGGGATGGCCTCCCAACGTGGGAGGGGTGCCCGTCGCACCATGACCCCCCTGATGTTCCAGATCCTGGCGGTGGCATACCCGGAGGTGGATGGGCGCTTGAGGGCATCACAGCAGCCACAAGGAGGTGAGTACACTCTCATTCAGCTGATTCAGTGCACAGTGGAGGTGTCTGGGTGGGGGAGGTGGGCTGTGGGTTCCCCTAGGCCAGGGCGAGTTTAGTAGGCAGGGTCCCTTCTTAAGGCAGGTTCTGTGGCACCCCACCCCACCTGTGTACAGACCCAACTACACCTAGTCAGGCTCCTGTGACATCCATGTGTACAGCAATCGGGCATAGCCTTGTAAACCATGTCCCTGGGATTGATTAGGGAACTCCAAGTGCATGGTGTAGTGCAGGGGCCTTCTGTGTCTGTAGTGTCCATCAACGGTAGCGGTATTGCGTGCACTCAACATGTCTTTCTTCTGTTCCCCCCCTTTTTGTGGTCTCCCTGTGCTTGTGTGCATTAGCATCATCAGGCGGAGGAGCAGTGGCACCGGAGCAGGAGGGAGCTGCATCCCATATGGCCCTGTAGGGTGAGACAACGGAGTCAGAAGCCACCAGTGGGACAGAGGGCGAGGGGAGCTCCACGGCGGGGACAGGAGCTGAGACCAGCGATACGGACTCCTCCTCTGATGGGAGCTCCCCTGCGGTGGCGGGCCCCCGCATCTACAGTTACAGCTGCCACGCCCCCTACCAGCACCGCCCTCCCAGCAGCCCCTTAGCATTTGCCCCGTGGCCGCTCACCCAGGAGGGTGGGCATCTCCTTCACCCCAGGCACCTCAGCCCCTGCCCCTGTCACCCCTGCTGCCCTCAATGAGGAGGCCATTGACCTCCTCAGGTCCCTCACTGTTGGGCAGTCTACCATTTTGGATGCCATCCAAGGTGTGGAGAGGCAGTTGCAACAAACCAATGCATACCTGGAGGGCATTCATTCTGGTCAGGCAGCCCATTAGCGAGCTTTTCAGACTCTGGCCTCTGCACTGATGGCAGCCATTGTCCCTGTCTCTAGCCTCCCCCCACCAACTTCTTCCACCCAGACCCAAACCCCTGTAACTCAGCCTATCCCAAGCACACCCTCAGACCAGCATGCACACACGTCAGCACACAAGGGAAGCTCAGGCAAACATAAGCACCACACATCCCACAGGCACTCACGCAAGCATCTTGCGGAACCCGGATTGTGAGGGTTCAAGAGTGTTGTTTTCTTCGAGGAAGTGGGATAGGTGGGCGTTGACAAGTTTCTCAGCAATCTTGGTGGGGAAAGGGAGGAGGGAGATGGGGCGATAGTTGGAGAGGATCTCCGGGTCGGCTTTGTTTTTTTTTAGGAGAGCAGTGATTTCCGTGTGCTTCCAGGGGTCTGGGTAGGTGGCGGAGTCGAAGGAGGAGTTCATTATGTCGCGGAGTACGGGGGCGATGGTTGGGCTGGCTTTGTTGTAGATGCAATGTGGACAGGCGTCTGAGGGGGAGCCGGAGTGGATGGTGTTCATGTTTTTTTTGGTTTCTTCGTGTGTGGTGGGGGCCCAGGTGCTGAGTGTGGTGGGGGAGTCATGAGTGGGGTTGAGTTGGGTGAGTGAGGGGGTGTGTGTGGAGGGTGTGTGTAGTATGAAGCTGTCGTGGATGTCCAGGATTTTGTGGTGGAAGAGGTTGGAGAGGGCGTCACATAGGGGCTGTGTGTGTATGGGGTCTATGTTGCTGGCTTTGGGTTTGGCTAGTTCATTAATGATGGTGAAGAGTTCTTTGCTGTTTTGAGAGTTGTTGTTGAGGCGTGTCTTGTAGTGATCTCTTTTGGCGGTGCGTATGAGTTGGTGGTGGGGCGAATGGTGGTTTTGAGGGTGGAGAAGTTGGTTGTAGAGGGTTCTTGTCGCCATATTTTCTCCGCTTGGCGGCATTTGCGCTTGGAGTCTTGGAGTTCGGGGGTGAACCATGGGGTGTTCTTGATGTTACAGGTGGCAATGTGTTTTCTGAGTGGGGCTAGTGTGTCTGCGCAGGTAGTGATCCATTTAGAGAGGTTGTGTGCTCCTGTGTTTGGGTTGTTGGTGTGGGGGGGTTGGGAGCCAGTTGGGAGTTCAGGCGTCCTGTGGGGCTCTTGCACCCACATGCGGTAGGGTGTGGTGTGTTGATGGTGGTGTGTGGGGGGTTTGGTGAAGGAGAAGTGGACGCAGTGGTGGTCAGTCCAGAGGAGTTCGGTGGTGTGGGTGTAGGCTATGTGTTGGCTTGAGGTGAAAAGTCCGTCGAGTGTGTGTCCTGCTGAGTGGGTGGGTGTGGTGACCAGTTGTTTGAGTCCGAGGTTGGTGAGGTTGTCTATGAGGGAGATAGAGTTGTGGTCTAGTAGGTTCTCCAAGTGAAAGTTGAAATCAAGGAGGAGGATGTAGTCTGTGGAGGTGAGGGCGTGCGAGCTGATGGTGTTGGCGATGGTATCGCAGAAGGCGGAGCGTGGACCTGGTGGTCTGTAGATTAGTGTACCTCTGAGGGTGGAGTTGTTGTTAATGTGGATCAGGAAGTGCATATGTTCTGTGTTGTCGATAGTGTCTTGGGAGCTGGTGGTGACTTTGATGGTGTCCCTGTGTAGGATGGCGATGCCACCACCTGGCCTGATGAGGCGGTCTTTGCGTTGGAGTTTGTATCCCTTGGGGGTGGCGATGGCTATATTGGGTTCCGAGGAGAGGTTGGTCCAGGTTTCCGTGAGGAAGGCGATGTCAAGTGAGGGTGATGTGATGAGGTCCCAGAGTTCTATGGGATGTTTGTGAAGGGAGCGGGTGTTGAGGAGCAAGCAGTTGAGGTGGTTGTGGTGGGTGGTGTTGGTGTGGTGCATGAGGGTGTTGTTGCGGGGTGTGTTCTGGTTGTGGGGTGGTGAGCTGCGGGGGTGGGTGGTGGGGCAGAGCAGGTGTGTATTGCATTGGGGGTGTCGTGTTTGTTGTCAGGGGGTCGCTATGGTTGGTGAGTGGTGTTAGGGATGAGGAGCAGGAGAAATGACAGGTGTGGCAGGTGAAGGGGCCATGAGTGTGTGTGGGGCTGGAAAGGGTGCAGGTGGGGCCTGGGTTGAGTGAGTGGAGGATGAGGGGGCAGTAGGTTTGTCTGAGAGGGCCAGGGGGACTGGCGTTGGGGCGCGGTCTTGGCACGGACGGGCACAGACGGGCTTGCCTTTGGCACGCCAGCCAGTGGCGCGAGAGCGCCGCAGCTGCCATAAATGGGGAGAGGGAGGGAGTGACAGCTGGGAGGAGGGAGGGCTGGGCGAATGGGAAGGCTGGGGGGGCCGCAGGGGATGGCAGTGGCGGGAAAAACTAAAGGAGAGAACGGACGGAGAGGAGGTGGGGGAAGGTGGGAGGGGCCGCGGGGATGCAGCGGTTGGGGATTCCCTTAGGAAGGAGAGAACGGACGGTGAAGGAGGTGGGGGGAGGCAGGAGGGGCCGCGGGGTCGCAGCGGCTGGGGATTCCCTTAGGAAGGAGAGAACGGACAGGGAGGAGGGAGGGGGGAGGGGGGAGGTGGAAGGGGCCGCAGGGGATGCAGCAGCTGGGGTTTAAACAAGTAAGCAATGGACAGTGAGGAGGTGGCACTGGGCGGCGGAGCGAGGAGCGACCTGCCTGCAGAAGCAGGGTCAAGGGTTGCTCCTCGTTACCGCGCCGCGGCTGCCATAAATGGGGGGGAGGGAGTGTCAGCTGGGAGGAGGGAGGGCTGGGCAAATGGGAAGGGTGGGGGGGGTGGGGCCGCAGGAGATGGCAGCGGCAGGAATACCTAAAGGAGAGAACGGACGGAGAGGAGGTGGGGGAGGCGGGAGGGGGTGCGGGGACGCAGCAGCTGGGGCTTTCCTTAGGAAGGAGAGAACGGACGGTGAAGGAGGTGGGGGGAGGTGGGAGGGGCCGCAGGGATGCAGCATCTGGGGATTCCCTTAGGAAGGAGAGAACGGACGGAGAGGAGGAGTGGGGAGTCGGCAGGGGCTACGGGGACGCAGCAGTTGGGGATTCCCTTAGGAAGGAGAGGGAGGTGGGAGGGGCCGCAGGGGACGCAGCAGCTGGGGTTTAAACAAGTAAGGAATGGACGGTGAGGAGGTGGCGCTGGGTGGCGGAGCGGGGTGCGACCTGCCGGCACACTCTACAGTTCATCATATATTCACTCTGTCACTCACTCTTGCGCTCTTGCATCCCCTCATCTATTCACTGACTTTCTACATTCATCCACTTACCCTTCCACGATACAACACTCCCACAAACTCAACAAGCACATGCTTGACAAATTGAAAGGAAAAAAAGTAGAATGTTACTTTATTTTGCCATCAGAAAGAATTGCATAAACTGTTCTCTTAACAATGAATCTTAGCTCACCCTCAGCTTTGATAATAAAACTGATAAACTTTGATGTGCTTGAACCTAGGTACTAGGAAACTTCATTAAACTTTCCAGTTCAGTTAATGAATTTTCCATTTGAAATCACTTTAGAAACTGAAAAACCTCAATCTGTCGCTGGGGTTGCAAATAACCAAACTGCACTGGTACTGATTTGTTTTGATGTTCTACTTTCCGAAGGAATGCTACAGAAATATAAATTATCTCTAGCCTTATGTTTTGCATTTCAGAATTAGGTTTTGTCACAACAACAACAGTGACCTGGTTTAGTAACACAGATAAAAAAAAATCTTTCCAACTTACTGGCAAAGTGATCTACACAGATAGTGGCTCTAAGAGAACTAATAAGAAAAACATTAAAGTTTTGATTAAGGGTCAGTGGTATATACTGCCTTTGTGATTCCCTCTTCTCATCTCAAGAAAGTAACATAGAAGAGTTGAACAAAAACCAAATCATTCTGATGCAAACCTAATATCACCTATATGAGTACCACCTACAATCAAACACCCAAACATGCAGGTTTGATGAAGGTTTACCTTTACCACCCCTACACTTGGAGCATCAGTGCAGCTGTCTCCTTACAGAAAAACAACAGCACACAGGATTCCAAATGTCATTTTTATGTTTAATGTATTGTGTGTGGGGCCCATTCCAATGGTACTCCAATGAGCCAAAAGTGGAGGAAATGAGAAAGCACGTCTCAAGGGTAACATAATATAAATATATATTGTATCTCTCTCCACCCCACATTGAATCACTAGTTTCTTTGGGCCAGATGTAGAATATTGGCAATTACAGTTTCTCCATCATGGTAACACAGTAAGGTACTCCGTCTCCCTGAGAGAGTATCTGCCCGCCAAATCTAGAGATGTTCGCTGGCCCTTCAGACATTTCTTGTATTGGCAGGAGCCATCTTCACAGAAGTTCCTGTCAATGCACTGAACGTTTGGCAGATGGCTCCAACATAATAAAACTATATGGCAAACTTTCAATGTATTTTTATTTTCAAAAACAAAATTTCAAAGCGGTATTTTGTTTTTTAAAATAAAATAAGCAATGACCACCCACCACGGAAGATTTCCACCATCACATGGGGAATATTTTGCAGTTTTCACTGCCAAGTACTACCAGGAGGTGTGTCGCCGTGCCCTACCACAGCAACTCTTTCTCGAGCCGCGGTCGGGCTGACGGGCCGAGTTTCGGGACGCCGGCACTGCCGCGGCCCGTTGTTTTGCCTACCTGTTTTCGCGGTGCTACCCAGGAGGCATATTTTGTGCTCTGGGTCCCTCCACAGCCCCTGCCACCCTCCCTGAATTCACATATACTTACCTCCTTGGGATTTTTCCTTTTTCTTTCCTCCTTTTTCTTCTTTTTTCCTCCATCTTTGTTTCTTCTTTTTTCTTGATGTCCATGCTGTCTTCCTCCTTGGTATTCTTCTTCCCAGCATGCCCTTTTCCTTTTCCTTTTCTACTTGGTCTTTTTCCCTATTCTTTTCTATATGGTCTTTCCCAATCCAAGATAGTGTTGCACTTTCTTCCTGTTGTGTCACTTCCTGTTTTCTGGTATATAAGGACTTCAGTTCTTTTCTTCCTTGCGTTGCAAGCACTCCGCTTGGTGGTGATCCTCGCTCCTGTTTCTTCTGTGTTTTCTGCGTTCCTGTTTATTCTTGCAAGAGTTATTCTATTTTTCCTTTTTTCATTGTTTCTTTTTCCTCTTTTTCAGGAGTTCCTGTGATAGAGGTTTTTCCCAACTTTTTGGGGTTTTCCTCTGGGGCTACTTCTGGATGGTACGGTCTGCCTTGGCCTCTTTTCCAGTCAGCAATACCATCACTACTAGAAAGGTCGCCCCTATCTTGGCCAGTCCAGAACCAGTAGAAGACCGGGTGTTCCTTCAAGTTCTTCAGCCAACGGTGGTAAGAGACGTGCAGATCGTGACAGGAGGATGGACAGTGAAAACTTGCCATTTGTATTCCCACTCAAACTGTGGCAAAACCTCAAACAGCACCTACTTTGTCAGGCTGTTGGAGGTATATGTCGGTGGCAGAAATGGAGTAGTCTTCGCCATGAATATACTGGAGTCTGACTTTACTCTAAATGAGGCTAGTGGACAGCAAATGGCCTCCAGATTTTTTTGAATGCTTTTAATACCTTTATGAGGAATCTTGGTCTTAAAATTAACAGAACCAAGTCATTTGTTATGAAGTGCGGTCCTAAATTAGCAAAAACATTTTTTTTTATTTTAAATGGGCATGAGATACTTAAGGTCCCACATTTTACGTATCTAGGGGTCCCTATTGACGTTGATTTTAACTGGAAGTTTTTAGTTAATATACGCTCAATACAATTCCAAAAAAACATTGAAGCTGTTTTTAGGTTTGCAAGAAGTCTTCGGCATAAACCTGTTAAGGAAATTATGACTGTCTTCACTTCTAAATGCCTCTCTGTCGCGACATTTGGAGCTGGAGTCTGGGGGCTTGCGGAATGTACAGGGCTCCAGATTATAGAAAATAAATTCCTAAAAAGACTATTATCAGTCTCCCAATCTACACCAGTAAAGTTCTGCCATAAAGAAGTAGGTTTAAGATACATATCCAGCTATATAAAACTTCAACCCCTTATATTGTGGGTAAAAATCTGGACTAAGCCTGAAGCGCTTCTATGTAGAAAGGTGATACAGGACTGTCTACTTCTATCTCGATCTCAAGATATACCCTGGCTAAGATATGTTTATCTTTCTCTCCTATCATTAGGATTAGGACACTTTTTCCTCAAACCAGATACTTTAACAAGACAGGATATTAAGAAGGTTAAAGACATATTCTGGCAGAAAAATCAGGACTTGGACCCAGCCCCTAGTTCATTGAGACCATGGACAAGCTATGAGACACAACAACTTCAACCAAAGCTGTATCTCACCATCACTAATCATGAGCAACAAAGGTTTTCTCTCACAAGACTACGTCTGAACCCCTTACACTATTAGGTAGCATTCCCAGTTGCTGGAACCTGGTCTAAGAACCTCCCTCCCTGTTGCTGCGATGGAAAGACATCTCAAAGTACTTTACATTTTATGCTTTTTTGCACTTTATATAGTGTTCCAAGAAAAAGATTTTTACGTCCGCTATTTCAGTCTAACAGTATTAGAACTAGCCAACTTGCTTACTCCCACTTACAGGATTTGGGAAATATGGACATAATCCAGGCCGTGCTAAATTTTATACATGCTGCTATTGGTGTTCGGAAAATGTATTAACAATGTTTTTAGAAATTTTTATGACTGTGAAATCTGTATGTTATTTATTTATCTTATGTCTTTTATGGTCTTTTTGTACCGAATAAAGTAAACTAAAGAAAGAAAGAGGCTAGTGGACCTTTATTTTATCAAAGAGGTACTCAGTCGCAATTGGAACAGATTACCCTCTCCGGCAATGTCTAAATTGAGCCCCACCTTTTCAATAGCTTCTCTGCTACCACTGGAAAACTCCAGGAATTATATTTGTACCATGCTTCATGCAAGGAAAAGCAGAATAATGGCTTTAAGAAAATCAAAGGGGCAGATGTACTGACATTTGCACTGGGTTTGTGTCACCAAAGAGATATATAGAGTCACAAAATGTTTAGTTTAGATTTATCTTCCAGTGCAAAACTTTATTTGTACTGAAAAGTAGCCTTAAAGAAAAGCAAAGTAGCACTATTGCAACTTTGCCTCGCAGGAGAGTACCATGGGTAATACAGCGGCGTACCACGGGTGGTACATGGCCGTTCCCATGCAATCAACCATGTTTTTTAAGACAAAGCCCTATCTACTAACGTGTGTAGAAAAAGTTTGGCACCAAAAAATACATCTTTAATAATGGCGCTGCAAAGAAGAAATGTTTTTATTTCTGCAAACATTTCACTTTGCATGTGGGCTATGCTGTAGAGCACACATCAAAGTGGGAAAAGGAGTAAAGAAAAATGTCTAAGTACAGTATTTTGCGCTGGAAGGGTACTCTTCAAGGAGCGTCGCCCTACTAGCTGTGCCAGAAGCAGACACATAAAACGATAGATCATTTTATTTGCCTGCTTCTGGCACAGCCAACAGTGCAGGGAGGGGCAGACCTAGCCCATGGGAGGTGGGAGGGAGGAGACAGGGAGAGTGTACCAAAGTGTATGTGTGTTTGGCTGGCCGTTTGAAGCCGGCCAAACACACATGCGCACTGAGGTTTTTCCAGCCTGGCTGTGTTGAACAGCCGGGCTGGAGAAACTACACAGACCCCAGGGCTGTACCTGAGCGTCATTTACTGCCGCTCAGACCAATCCTGGTGCTGCTTTCATGCAAGATTTTGCATGAAAGCAGTGCCAGGATTGCTGGGGATCCTGTGCTGGTGTCCCAGTGAATGCTAACGTCTGAACGAAGAGGAGTGTGAGGTGGCAGGAGACAGCAGGGACGGAGGCAAGGTAGGTTCTTTTTTTTCTTTTTATTTTTTTTACCATGTCTTTGTCCCCCCCCCGCGATCCCCTCCCTTTGCGTTATGCGGAGGCCGCCGCTGTACTCTTGTGGTGTTAGGCGGCCTGATTGTACACCAGTGCTAGGGAAAAAAGCAGAAGAACCAAATCTTAGTAGGTATGGCACTTTCATGCTCTCCCCACGCAATATGGTGCAACAACTTTAGTTGCTGCGCTACGTTATGTCACAACTTTGTAAATCTGCCCTGTAGTCTTGTCTGCCCATTACTGAATGATATTTCCATCTGCAGTAATGAATCATTGAGACAGTATCATAGACTTTTCGGTACAGTGGTACGTACTAAAGTATTAAAATCTAGCAGCCACCAATATTTTAAACTTTGTAAAGGATTTTTATTCTTGACATGCATGTATTTTATTTTATTAAAATTTGTCTTAACAAATTACAACAGTAGTACCCATAGTAAGTCCGGAAGAGCTGGATTAATCCAGAATTCCAGCATAACTACATGAATAAATGTATATGCTGTCGGTCTAAATGGAACTCGTTTACATAGTGGTCATCCTGAAAACCCCTCTTGGGCATACTCTGAACACTTCTCAATTGGAATAATGCAAGTTTAAAGAAACGTTTGAAGTAAATGTAATACCCATCACAACAGCTTTTTATTTTTATTTTAGAAAAACACATTTATTTAGCGTTTACTCTTGCCCAATGAGACAATAAATACATCCGTGTACGCTTTGTATGGGAGTAAATTGCTAGCAACGTCTACAAAGAATCCTTAATGTACACAACATGCTGTCACAAGCTCCTTTTTTTATTGAATGAGTAAACATGTTGTTTGATAGAGAATGGTACATCCGTTGTCTTGCCATATTACTGTATGGCGTAAAGCGCCATTTATAGGTGCTGTGCAGTATGTTCCCCCAAGACATTTATTGACATTGCCTAAGACTGATGATTTCTATGTCAAAATTTACCATTTCTTTGCAAACAGCCCCGGCTCGGGTGCCCGAAAACCAGCATTGAAGACATTTGGCTTTAAATGTAATTTAAAAAAATAAAAGCCAATTCATCAGGTTAGGAAAGACTGCTGTTCACAGTTGCAGGTCCTGCTAGAGACAAATGGGTCTAAAAATTTAAAATCAATCATTAACAGATTAGCTGGTGGTCCAAAGTAAATAGCAATCAGCTTATTGGGCATCAGGCAGAGGAAGATAAAGGGGAAGAGTTATTGAAAATGAGAATGTTTTCTGGGGCTCTGCTAATGGGGCGAAGCAGGCGGCGGCCATTTCTTTGTGTCCATGATTGCAAATGGAAAGCAGCCTGCGCTGCAGAGCACACTTGCTAAGGGGGATGCAGCATGTTTCACATGTTTTCCATCTTGTTTAATTCTGAAAATAATAGCAGTTAAAGTCCTTTTGCTCTTGCAAACAGGACTACTCGATTTGCTTTGTCGTTTTTGCAGTCGTCACAATTTCAAAAGCAATTAAAATCCGGGGCATTGATATAAAGCAGTGTCAGCAGTTAAACTCGCATGAGTGCCCTTAAAAGTCAGCACGCGGCATTATTTAAATGAGACAGGCTTTCTATAGTGAGATGTTTTTATATCACATGGTCAGTTTTTGAATGGACGTGCTTTTTAAGTTCCCACACTATCTGAACTGCAGATACTACTCACTAAACCAAGCATACAGCATGAAAATAATTTTTCTGTGTCTATGTTTATTTTACTTGTAATGACTCCGTGTTAGAAGTGGCACATTCTGGTTGGCTGAGGCAGGACCCTAGCCAGGCAGAATCCGCCTGTGTTGAATATTGGGTAGCTTGGCACAGAGAAGTCAGGCTTATCACAGAGGCAACGTGTAACGCAAAGAACAGCACTTCCCCAACACAACCATGCTGCACAGCACAAAGGAGACTTCTCACACAGTGTATGTATAAAAAGATTGTATTCAACACACACCTTGTCAACACAGTAAGGGTATAATGTACCTCTGGGCCTATGCCCCAATTTGGAATGGAAGCCACAATACGGGGCCATCTGTGTTTAATATTACTAATGTATGTGCACATGAGGAAAATGATACATTCCTCCCCACCACATAAGGTGCTAAGCGCTGTCAGCACAAGACCCACACTAGAATACCCCACAATCAGTGTAACACGTAAATTCAGGGTGCGCCCTGGTTCCCAACGTTAGCAGCAAAATGTGCATACAAGGTTTTCAACACTTTCGCATAGCACTGCGGCTGCAGCTAAACTAGTAATGCTAACTGTACGAACTTACTGACAGGATAAACATGACCAGCAGCACAGCGGTACTGCCTTTGCATTCACCTGCACTCACTCCTGCACATCCGCTCTGCACCTCCGTGCGGTGCCCAGGTATCTGCTGGCTCATGCACACATTCACTCATATGCACCTACTCCTGGCACCCTAATACATGCCCTGATACCTGGATAGTGGATGCCACTGTGTTTGCGAGCACCCTGGTTCCCAAACACCCCCATCACCCAAAACCAGCTTTAGCTATTCCGCCCCTCCATGAATCAAAGATTGCATGAACCTAGTCACATGTCTCAGGGTTCCGGGGTCAAGGTGGGAGAAAGGGAAGACAACAGCTGGGAAACAATTAAGGAGGAGATGATCAGGCTCCCCACAGGAGGTTCACTCAGAGGTCTGCAAAACACAGGTGGAGGGTCACTGAGGTAGATGTTAGTCACCAAGGTGCCCAGCCCAGCCAGCCAGTCAATGTTTCCAAATAGTTATCAATCTCAACACTCTGAAATGGAGAGGCACCGTCGGGGCTTGCAGACTTGAGTCACCCTCGACACTTCCAGTTGCACACTACAAGTTACTAGGCCCGCACCTCCTGTACCAGGAGATGCTGCATCTGGGGCACAAAGATCCCAGTGACCGCAGATGGTTATGGTTTCACGTGAAAAGTGCTCAGTGCTATACCATCACAAAAAGGAGGCACAACGTCAGGGGTCCACTAATCGGAGTCTTCCTGACTATGCGATCATTCACAAGCCAATTCCCAAGACAACATCTCCTTGGACAGAGGCACCCACCTGGTGTGTGAAGACTTGAACGGCACCAGACCCTTCCAACTCTCCCACAAAAGGATGTAAATCCTGCACCTCTCTGGGAGGCACAACATCTAGTACATGAAGACTTGAGTCGCACAGACCACCTGGTCACACTCAGAACTTGGTTTTTGTACCTCTCTGGAATGAGGCACACTATCTAGTACTCGATGACTTGTGGTTGCACCAGACTCCCCGGTCACACACTTCGACGCAAGTTCAGTGGTGCCACCCGAGGCCTAGTACAGCACAACTCAGGTTCCACCCCTACCTCCGAGGACTGCAACCAATGAACAAGGCACAGCACACAATGAGCATGCAGCTGAGGCTAAGACGACAGAAATGAGATACACTCGACAATGACTGGCCGTGCTGGGTCCTGCATTGGGTGATCCTGTTCATACCTACAAAATGTTTCAGCATGCGTTGGTCTCCACGATGAAGGGCCACTAACCTGAAGTGCGGGCTGTCCTTAGCAAGCTCCACACCAGGCAACTCCAGTCTCCAGACACAATACTTTGGCCATTCTAATGCTGCTGCTGCAACGAAGTAGACACAGCAGAGGGAACCACTCTCCAGATATTACCGGTCGTTAATTTGAGTCCCTCTCAGGAGGTCTCTGATGTCCCTGAGGCCTCCTCAGAGAACAGGGGGCAAGCGACCTGCCCTTGGAGAGTTACCCTTTGGGGATACTAGTCAGCAGCAGGCAAGCAGCCCCAGGCCACTCTCTAAGCAGGAAGGGAAGCGCAGATCCCCTCCTTGGACACAGTAGATTCCTCAGGCAGTGTTCCCATGTAATCCAGCAGCACTGGTCCTGCATCTCCGTAAAGGTTACTCTGCCTGGCAGATGTTGAGTACCTCTAGTTATACTAGATGATTCCTTTGAAGTTGCGGATGGTTCAAAGGGTTTTCCTTTGAAATGCAAATGTCTCCCCTAAATTTCCTCCCTGTCCACCCTGACGCTCTGGAATGTAGATCTTTATCTTTAGTGGAACCATGCCCTAGCTTCAAGAGACCAAGTATCAAAACCCTCTGCCCCAAATCTATCTATCCAGGCCCCAAGTGGCAGGGATCTGTTATACCTGATGCCTGGGTTTTATAGCGGTCACCTGGGGAATACACAGATGAGCTCTCCCCGCGTGACCCGTAAAATGAAGCCTAATTTATGAGACACCAGAACCATTTTAGCACCTAAAAATGCCCACTTCCTAGAAGTGGCATTTCTAGGGCATCAATGACAAAACCACCTTTACCATCAGAAGGGGTTTGTCATCGTGAGTCCAACAATACTAAACATCATGAGGCTGCTCCCCTGCAATCCACTAATGGAGCCAGACTTAATGAGACTCATTTTCCCATCTTAACTTATGGATAGAGCAGCGCTTATAGGTAGTGCGAACACGTATTGGTGTTTGCCATTCTTTGGGCAGATATGCCCTAGCGCACACCTATACCCACTGGGGCACATGGGACACTTTCAGTACAGCCACCACAAAGGTGCCAGTGCGCCAACATTGGCCTGTTCTATCAGGCCAGTTCGTATCTCAGATTACCTGTGCGCAAATGTGTACACGCTTGCAAATAATGCCAGCTCCGGTACCTATATATGAAAACCACCAGGGTGCAAGTTGCACACCCACACGAGTATTACTTCCAGGTGGATAGAGGGATGGCTCTGGCACTTTCACACTGTGCTTACGGTGGGGAAGTGCCTGGGCCAGTAAGCCCTTTTGCGAGAACCATCAGAAACATCCTAGAAAAAAGCAAAACATTTATGGGAACCGCAACCTCCGAGTGTCAGGTGTAACACTCCCCTTTGCCTTATTTTCAAATACAATTAAAAAGCACACAATATATGAGGTGAATACCTACATTTTTATAACTAGATATGCATATTGTTAACCTACATGAGTTAAATGGATGATAACTGTAGCAGCGTTGTCTTTGCTTGATTAACCACTTCCACACCTTTTCAGGTCTTAGATAGCCTTATTTTGCCTAATTACGTGAGGATGTGGAATGTTTCTTGTGGAGGTGTACTACAATTTCTCCAGTCCATAACAGAAAAGAAAATATAGGTGGCTATTTCTTCTCTACGAAGGGTGTGGGCAAGAATCCCAGACCCATTAGGATAACAAAAATGAAAGATGGAGTAGGATATCTTTTGGGTATGGGGGTGAAATGATATACCAATTCAGTCTCTAAAACACACCCCTATGCACTATTAAAGGTTCCATCTAATTCATCATTTCTCAAAATACCTACGTATGACTACTTGCAATATTTTTATATTCTCATATCCAGGAATTACTCACACTTCTGTATCTGTGATTCTACAGTGAGGTATTCCCGCACTCCTCATAATCGGGAGTTAAACCCCCCAGTGCACCAATCTGAACGGATGAGGAAATTTAAGGAAACAAACATTGGCAAGGCCGCTAGGTTTACCCTAAGACCATTGGTCTAACCAATGCCTTTTATGTCTTCCTTGAATTATTGTAGCGTTTAAAAGAACATACCACAAGCTTTCTTCTCAGAGCATGCGACAAGAAGAGAGGACACCCTTGTTCTTCAAAGCACAAGTCAGATTGATTTTGGATTTATAAAACAGCAAAGCATTCGTATAATTTTGATGATTCTCACATCCAATATCCAGAGAAATGGCAGGAAGAAATATGGAAGAAGTTGCTCCGTGGATGGAAGTATTGCATGCTCTTCACATTGAAAAGGTGTAAAAATAAAATTTGTATTATAGCGCCGCAAATACGAACACATCCGTAACACCCTTGTTAGAAATGGCTGTAAAATAATACAAAGGCATTCGAAAATGGCAGTAAAGGCACGAAAAGACTGAGTAAGGGAGAGGAAGGTCTCAATTGTTCGAATATTTGTTTTCTGAATTAGGGTTTCATTTGTTTTTGCTGTCAGAATAGACGGCCGGCAGACAAACTCTAAGGGCCTGAGGAAAGGCACCAGGAATCTAAATAGACACCAGAGTTGTGGGCACATCGGGTAATACCAAGAGCAGTCATTGCACAGCTCGATTGATCTTACATAGACATTATGGTACTGGCCCTGTTGTATCTGCGAGGGGCTTCCATGGCTCAGCTCTAGGATTGTTGAAAGGCAACAGAGTCATGCAGCCCCAGAAAAGGTGAATAAATGGCAACAGTAGTGGCCCTATGGGGGTTAGCTGATGAATGCGTGTGTGTATATATATATATATATATATATATATATATATATATATATATATATATATGTGTGTGTGTATGTATGTATATGTATTTGTATGTACTTGTACATTATCTGGAAAGCAGCGGGGCATTTCTGTGCATTATCAGCAGAATCCAGACAGGCTGACTTATTTCCACACCACTAGCTATAGTATTAAGTGATATTGAGTGGTATTGTAACCCTGTGATGTTCAGCAAGAAGAGGCTGAAGGTTTTATGTAAACAGACATCAGTGTCTCTGGATATCTTGAATGGGTGCCTTTTGTGAAGAGGGAAAAATCGAAGTCGAAATCTACAGCCAAGAGAAGGCGCATACTAATGCAGAGCCAAAGAGTAAGATGGTTAGATGCTTCTAATACCCTTTTTACTTGTTTTTACTTGGTTCTCTTTTTGAAGATCTAGTGATGCTCCTTCATGATACATGGTCACTGCTAGCACAACCTATTTGGAGAAGGATTCAGTGGCGAGAACTACAATTTTTGTAACTCTTCCTCAAAAGGTATTACAGACTTGGATTTTCTTAGAGCACGACAAGCAGTGGTTGACGTGGGCAGGATCTATTGGAAAAAACATTCCTAATCTTTTTCAATTTTTATAAAAGCAGTTACTTTACTTTTTGTTAAAAAATAAATCTGCTCCTGGACAATTAAGGCGCCCCTGAGGTGCCTCTGGCTGAAAGGGAAGGAAGGTGTCTGTGGCTGAATGGGAATGGAGCCAAGGGAGAGGCAGTCAAGTAAAGAAGAAATACTCCTTGCCCGAGCTTGCTACCAGTAAGAAATGGCTGATCATGCAATTGGCTGATAAGTAACCCTAAAGGCTGCTTTGGTGCAAGTAAATGACTTTATTTGATGCGGTAATGTAAGAGCATTCTTAGAGCACATTAATATGTGGCAAAGGCAAGGGCGGAAGCTGATTTATACATTATGGAATCGCTTGTTTCATCATAATCTCTAAATTATTGAACATTTTACGGCAACCTATTTTGTATTGCATAAATGCAATTTTAAAATAATGACTTACATACTCACCGTTTATTTGCCATGCTTTCTCGGGGGGTGGGGGGAAACCTCGTAGCACTAAAGATCTGTCACTATTTCCCACTATGACAACCAGGTTTCAGTGGTGTTCCATAATAGCAGCAACAGTAGCACGTAGATGGTATTTGCATAATTTGCAAGATTCGATTGAATTACCTCAGTCAATCTGGGAGATCACCATGAGTTGGCCAGCTGATCCCAAATTCCTTTACAACCTCTGCATGATCAGTCACAGGAATCCTCCTCTTTGCGACCCAATCTCCTATGTCTTGTCTCAAGGACCTTTCAACTACTAAGCACTTCCCACATTTATGCTTGCACACAACAACTCTCCTGTGGTTAAATTATTGCTCAGTGGCGATTCAGCAAAAGTAGAGGTAATACCTGAATGGTATTTGTGAAATCATCAGAACTGGATCTGATGAAACCAGTCCAATTGAACCTACTTTTCTGGGATCACCACAAGCTGAGTAAATTCTGGCATTCATGTCTAGCTCCAACAGGTCTGTGCTTGGGAACTTTCCATCATTTGTTGTAACATCCCTGCCTACAGGACCTGTAGCTTGTGGACACTTTCAGACTTGGTGGAGGTTCCATGCCTTAATGTGTGGTGCTGTTAGTGGGGAAATAGAAAGGAAAGGTAAAAACGTAGATAGCTTAGCTGAGCCTTACGGTGGAATGTTCAGGTAAAAAAACAGCTAAATTATCCTATAAAGTCAGCTACTCTTAACTATTTTACAAATCTGTTTCCCTGGAGTGGTTTTGAAGCAAGAGGCCATAAGCATTACGGAGTCTTTGCTTGTCACCCTTCGCATAACATAACCAATCCCCTCTTAAATTTATTGCATCTTTGGCTCAATGTGCTTATGCCTTGTTTAGGTGGACCACTTATTCAATCACACTATGCCCCATTCCTTTGGTCACACTTGCAACATTCCTGAGCCTGTGAGTATTAGTGTTTTTTCTTCTGAGAAGCTGAGTATTCGTTTAGTCACACAAATGGCTTCCATGAGGACCTGATGGTCTCAGGTTATTATTATTGTATTTCGTTTTCGAAAATCACCCCACTGTGTTTGATTGGATCTCTCTGTTGGTGGGATAATACTGTAGTAGCAGGAAATGGGAAGGTGCATATTATATTGGTTATGTTCTGGTAGATCCAAGGTGGACGGCCTCATCTCTGGATAATGCTGTTTCATTTCTGGGAAGCAACCCCATTGCCCTTCTCTGGATGCATCCACAGTGCGCTTGGCTGAACATCATGTCCTATGGGTAATGCTGTTGCCTTCTCTGAGAAGCTGTATATACCATGGGAAAACCCACATCACTCTTGGGGGGACGCCATACAATCTGATGTAATGTTTGGAATGCTCACCATCTATTGGAATCTGTGCTCCTGGGTGGACCTCATAACTGCAATAGTATGCTGTATCCATTGCAGAAACTATCCCCAATTTGGTCTCAGTGACACCACTTTTTTGAGGACCTCATGCTCCGGAAGTATTGCAATTATCTTAGAATTTCTGGCTGTCACCCCTTGCCAGCTCTCACCTAAGACTTTCTGAAAATGAACAGAGAAGCATTAGGTGGCGGGGCCATCAGGCATAATAACTACATCCCACCTACACACTACAGCCAGTTCTCTGGTACAGTCTAGGTTCTGATTCTAGTTAGACACTTACCATCACACACTGCCTTATGCTGCTTCCTGCTTGGCTATGGGCATCTTCCTAGTACTTAGCCTTTGCAGAAACGTTTTGACCTCAAATGCCCCCAATAATGTTGGATCACCACACACTCTGCATAGTCAGAGATTTCAACATCTGGTTTGACAAAAGCACAGACAACAAATTCAACATCTTCAACCGGCAAGCACTGACCGGGCACCAGCTCATCAAAGGGACCACAAACAGATGGTATCTTTGCCTAGGAGCAGACTACACTGATCACCGAGAATTAAAAGATCAGCTTTAATGACCACCAAGCCATCAACCTAAACTACACACTCTCTAGAAAACTGGGCACCACCTTCGAAATTCACCTACAGGTACTTATAAAACCTCCCAATCCCCATGTTGGACACAATGGCGGTCATTCTGACCGCGGCGGTCGGCGGTCGCCGCCCGCCAAGCGGTTCCCGCCGAAAGACCGCTCCGCGGTCAAAAGTCCGCGGCGGCCATTCCGGCTTTCCGGCTGGGCCGGCGGGCGACCGCCAGAAGAACGCCGGCCGGCCCAGCGGGACAGCCCCTTCAACAATAAAGCCTGCTCGGAATGGAGCCGGCGGAGTTGAAGGGGTGCGACGGGTGCAGTGGCACCCGTCGCGAATTTCACTGTCTGCACAGCAGACAGTGAAAATCTTTGTGGGGCTCTGTTAGGGGGCCCCACGGCAGCCGTTCCCGCCATCCTGGTTCCGGCGGTGGACAACGCCAGTAACAGGCTGGCGGGAAGGCGCTCGGAATCCCCATGGCGGTGCTGCAAGCAGCGCCGCCATGGCGGATTCCCTGGGCCAGCGGGAAACCGGCGGGAAACCGCCGGCTTCCCTTTTCTGACCGCGGCTTTACCGCTGCGGTCAGAATCGCCCAGGAAGCACCGCCAGCCTGTTGCCTCTTGCAAGCGAGAGCACATGCAATGTATGCACTGTTGCAGCAGAGACGTAAAAAAGGGAATCTGTTTGAAAAAACGAAAGGTTTCAAAAACTTTATTTTAGGAGTAAGCAGTGACCCCATAGACCACTGCTTGCTCCCAAAAATGTTTTGACAATATTCACAAAGGGGAAGACGTCCCTTGTGGACCCCTTCCTTCTTGTAAATGGTTACCACTATCTTTTTGTAGTACGTAAAATATTAATATTTCAGATCAAAATAATAATACATACCATTGTGAAACATCATTTGGGAGGTATGCCTTAAACATGCCCGCTATCTGGAAGGTACGTCCTAACATGCCCCTTCCGATACAGTATGTAATCCCAAAACCATGTTGTGATTTGTTAAAGCGATACTGAATGGCGGTTTGTGTTTGCTACATACAAAAAAGCTATTTAGCATTCACAAAGACTCAGGTTTAGCAAATCAGAGCCTTCGCAACCTCCAAATAGCGTAATACATATGGCCCTTCATGTGCTGCTAAAGAGATCAGCGCCAGCAGACCCATCCAACCAAGCTGAGGACTTCACTCTTTAGCTGAGTTCATCTCTTACTGTTTCCTGTCACAGAAAGGCATGCTTGTGGAAGAAATCAAACTCCCTCATGGTTCATCATGAGACTCGAGAACATCAGAATAGCAATCCAGAACTCTGTGAAACTGATGGAATAATGATTATGAAGAAGTAGATAGGATTTGTCTCTGGCAGCGTACAGAGAAATGACATTCATCGTGAAAATGAATAGCACTCAATGCCATAAGTGGCCTCCACATCAACGGAGCTACGCAAGATCATCTCCTATTCAGAGAACATGACACAATTTTTAGTGACACCTTCCACTTGTAATAGTTCACTGACATCCTCTAAATCATTTTGTCACCAAAGCATGTGACTGAGCTACCTACTTCCCGGTAAAAGAGCAACCAGAACCTTACTGGGGTTTTATTCTCTCAAGGACATACACTTACCAACATATGCAACAGTGTCTGGCACAATTGTAAACTGCTCTACACTCGCTTGCCTAGTTCAAGACCAAATAACTCAAACCACTGCTAAAGAAACCAGCAATAGACCCAGGGGCGGCTACTTCGCAATGGCGAAGGAGCGTCTCCCCCCCCCCGACTAAGCCAGGAGCTGAAAAATAAAATGAAAGTTTATGATTGTTTTATTTTTAGCTGCTGGCTCAGCCAGCAGCGTGTGCAGGGAGGGGCAGAGTGGGGCTGGGCCATTGCAGAGGAGAGAGAGGAGAGGGTAGGGGGAGGGGAGCGCACTTAAGTGCGCATGTGTGTCTGGCCAGCCATCTTAGGGTGGCCAAACACACATGCGCACTTAGGTGTAACACAGCCGGGTTGGAGAAACTGCACAGACTCCCATGCAGTGTCTGAGTAGCAGACCAAAACTATGCTGATCACATTCTCCTGAATGCTTCTGTCTCACCTCCACATCCATCAGCTCCATTGCCGCCCAAACAGAAGTAGTAACACTACTTCCATACATCCTATCTTGGAAGCACATTAGACCAGTTTTACAAGCAATGCAGTATCTCCCAATAGTCCTGACATTACTTAATTAAAGCACCTGGTATAAACATTGGCAATCAATGGTCAAGCCCTCCCCATCCCTTCTTGCATCAAATGCTCTGAACCTACTAACAATGAGAGGCCTCAAATATAATGTGGCACGAATGATTGGATTCTGCTTTTCCAGTTTAGGCTCCCAAACCTTGAAGCATGACACAAGTGTGAATTAGGAAACAGACGGATCATCTTGCATTCTAGAAAGGCAATGGATAAATATCCCTTGTCTGTCCCAGTCTGACTCACCAACCCAATTTCTATTGGGCTCTGGGTTGAATTTAGTTCTCATTCCTGCCTAACTTGTAGCAGACTTCCAGCTTTGACTGTCTGGTTGCAGATGTGTTGTGGATTATTTAGAGGATCTATACTGCACTCGTACTGAACAGTGTTTCGGTCTTCCGAATCCATAATATGATATTCTCTCTGGATCATTCCACCATACTATGTACAGAACTACACATGCAACCACCAACTTTTTTTTAATTGGGTAAAGCATCCACACACGAAAACTCCAGTTTGCACTAAATCTGACGAGGCATCCATGTAGGTACGTTTCAGTTTATGCAAAACTGAATAGAGCAACCACACTCTCAACCACTGCCACACCCCAAGTTGAACAAGGAAAATATACCACCAGATCATACTCAATTACAGACCCAGTGGGGGTAAGTATTAATTTCATGAAAAGATGACTCTACCTCCCCAAGTGCTCTTCACAAGCACAAATTGCCACCAAGGGGCCTATTTGCAGAATTGGCGTCCACTGTGCAAAGACATGTGTAGTAGCCCCTTGGTATTCCCGTCAGCACAGTTGCTATACCTTGCCTCTGGGGTATTAAAGGCAGTAACAGGAACAGAAAGTGAACAAGATGCTAGCACAGCTGCCTACTTTCTGCATTCTCCACTACTTACCTTCCCTAACCCTTAGCAATCCCTAGCAACAAACAGAAGGCTCTTGAGAGGCTAAGGATGGAACAAGGAGTCAGTCAACCACGTGTTATCAACAGTCAAAAGATGTGTCATGCCACTTCCAATTCCCTGGTATTTTGTTGAATTGACGGTCATGGTTCACAGGTTTTAAATATGTATTTTTTACAAGGCCTCCAAACCTCGCGTTAAATTTGTGATAAGGTACACAGCACCGGAGGCATGTTATTTAATTACAACACAACTTTAGTGCGCCTTTACAAGTTACATTGTGCTCGATCAGGTGCATGTTTTACTTTCATATAAAGCAGACCACATTCACACAGAGAATTGTACTCTAAATGAAACACATTAGGTTTGGATAGAATACACAGATCCCAGTACCGAGGTCAAGTATGGAGTTCAAACATGGAGAAAATCCTGGGGTACAGTAGTGACAGAGGCATCTCATAGGCACATTTTCAGAAATCCCTGTTGGATTTTAACATTTACTCCTCTTTATATAGATGCCAGGTGTAAGAGTTTGGGCTAGCAAGAGTGAACGAACAGCAGCTAAATTGAAGAGGTTATAAGGGTCGCAGAGGATCTTGAACCCTAGTGTATACAGTGTTGGATGAATTGGTTGACATAATATTCAATTTTTCCATTAATCTCAATGCAGTCCTCGTCAAGGAAATAGATTGGTGTCGCACAGTTTCCTTCCCTTGTTAAAGCTTTTGTCATCGGAATGAGGTATGAGAATGTTAATGCCACATACATCCTGTGAATGACAGCAGTAATCTGCACTGCCGTGACCTTTTCGACATTCTAGAGTTTGACTGCTCGTTCATTCTAGTTCTCCCGGTGCAGCAAGGAGGCAAGGCTGGAAGAACCAGCCAATCAAAGCGGATCAAGCAGCGCCACATAACACTGTCTCTCACCGGCGAGGCCAGACATTAAGTCTCATGTCCTGCTCTTGTTCTCCTGACAAAGAGTGTAATGAGAATGGAAAACAGCCAACATATTTCCACTTTCGTGACAAGTACAGAGGGAAATGCGGAGCGTTCCGCAAATGAAGCGCTGATGCATTCTGCAATTTTAGAATATGATCTCGCGGCTTGTGAAAGAGATTGCATTTTGTGTCATTATGGAGATAAGATGCGTGTAGGCGACATTTTTAGTTCAAAACGTTAGCGTCGGCTTCTAATATCATGTCACAGGTGAATGTGTAGATAGATTGGGACACTAGGCGTATCTCTCCCTAGACGTGGAACACTGACCATAAGCTGGTGAAAATACTGTGCATATTATTTTTATTTATTTGCTTGCTTATTTAATTATATATTTATTCCTTTGTTGATCAGCTTTGAGAGACGATTGAGGGCAGTATCAATCAAACAGGATGTGTGGTGTAATCCTCTTTTCAGTGTCAGTGTTAATCAGTCCTTGCACACAAATCTTTACCTATGCATTGTTATATGTGTTTCAGAACAATATAAACTTTGATCAAATTATATTCAGATGAGTTATAGCAACGACCTCAGGAATTATGCGGCAATGGAGCACAAAATGATGGAGGACTGACAACATTATGTATAAAACATTCAAAAAAAGAGGCACCATGCTACACAACTGGAGGCATTAGTAGACTATTTTGAAATTTTAACACACATTGATACGGGAGAAATCGCAAAAGTAGGAAGTTCAAACGTTTTAGAGGATAGACTACACACATTTAGCAGATGCCTTCAACATTTTATTTACCATTACATAATGCTTTTGTTTTGAAGTACAGTTATATTTTCACCTACCACTGTGATTCCCAGAATAAAACAGTTTCTATGTATCATACAATGTTACTTTCAGCAAAAAATAAATCTGGGTGTCTCCCAATAAACACTGTACCCATTAGGTCTGAAGGTGCTTACTTTGAGGGGCTTTCAGCCTTCCCTATTTATCCATTGGTCAGCTGTTGTGTCAGTCACAATTTATACACCCACTACAGCATAGAGCATGGGGCATGTGGCCATTGGCTAAATTCACTGTGAGTGACAGCATTATGCTCTTTCACAAGGAACACATCCACACTCAATTTTTTGAAAATCTTTTTTTAAGGAAAAGAAACAACATGAGTCCGGCATAATCCTCGTCACACTATGAGATATCGAGCTCATAAGGGAGGAGGAACAATGTCGTTAGTCGGTAACACAGGTGTAACACAGATATACGCAGTGACTTGGCCAAAAATAAAGGGTGGAGGGCATGTCCATCTCCACTAGTTCCTAAACAGAGATCACATAAGATTGCACTACAACAACAATTTGACATCCATCTGGTATAACAGCACAGGCCAGTTACATTTACTGCCCATTAACCTCCCTCCCCCATCTGCCAGGGTGCTCCACCAAGAAGTCTCACAAAGGCTGCCAAATATTTTGGGGACGGGATGTAGGGGGTTGGAGGGAGGCATATAGTTCACTATTTGTGTCACAATATATTAGGCTATAGATCCAAGCCTCCACCGCAGGGGAGGTCCTAGCCCCCGAGTGCATAGCTATTAGCCATTTATCAAGTAGTAACGCCAGGACAGTGAACCTTCTGGTTGTTTTAGGGATGTCTGACACATACCCCAGGAGAACCGGAAGGGGGCTGGGTTGCACTGGTGCTCCCACCATGCAAGAGAGACAGGAAAACACCTCCACCCAGTAGCGTGCAATAGTGGGACATGACACGTCAAATGCACAAAGTCCGCCTCAGGTGCCTGACATTTGGGACAGGAGTGCGAGAGAGTGCTGTCCATTCGAGAAAGTGCCACAGGAGTGACATACACTTGTCAGAGGAATTTATAATGAATTAGACTATGACGGCTGTTCAGAGATATGTGGTGTGTTTGCGTGCAGCAGGTCTTTCACATTTTATCAGAAGTGGGCCATCTCAGGTCAGCCTCCCAACAACAATGGAGCTTAGATTCATGTGTAGGGAGAGGGTCTGGGCATGCCGAGTAGAGCCTGGAGATCAGTCTGGTGCTATCTGTGTTGTCAATCAGCAGTGTGGGGTGGGGGCATTCCTCTGGTGCCAATGGATAAGTGGGAAGCAGAACGCACAGAGTATTCTGTAATCGACTAAGAACAAAGTGGTCCATAGTGGTTGCTGCTATAATCCGTTCTAGAAAAGATTTGCCCATCTGGGAACAGATCCCCCATGGTGTGCAAAGAGAGGGCTGTCAGAGTACGTTTAATTAGTGCCTCACCTGTAAGTGGGAGCCATGGATTATCAGCCAGGGGCAGTGCAGGTGAATACAGGCATCCTCCATGGAGCATGCGCCAGGCCCAGCATGCAGTGGATGCCATCTGTATACCCCTGTACATCCACACTCAAATTAGTTTCCCTGTGCTTATTGAAACCAAAACATATTGTTCCTTTAGCCAATTTTTGTATGGGTGAGGGACCTGCAGCTATTCCAACAATGAAGGTTTGGGAAAGCAATGATAGAACAAAGCAATCATTGGCTAAGACGAAAGGCTGGCAAACTACACCAGTCCTATTGGCTTTTCCAATATTTGTTTATTCAGTCTATCCCAAATATGTTTAATAATTGTTTTTCCATTTTGGGCTCAGTCTGTGCCAACACTATGGGTTTCCTGAAGGCTTCTCTTTCCATAAAGTTCCACAAAGCTCTTTACAATGCATAGCTGTAATGCAGGTTCTGTCAGTTGGAGGCAATGTGAGACTTAAGACAGCAGACCTTACAAAGTTTAGATTTTTCTACACTGAGTGCTCTTTTGAAGTAGAAGGAGGATGGGAGCATACTAACTCACATCCCATCATTCAATTTATCCCAACATCTCTAGGCAGGGTGAACTTGTACTGCATTTACCATAATGCATTGGGGTGCATTGAATGACTTGTTTGCTGTCATATGAGGTAGTGTGATCCCATCCTCCTCCTGTTTAAAAAGGCTCCCTTGGGCAAATGAGCTTATGAGCTCCGCTTGATGCACCTGTGAGTGGTACTGAGACCTGAGAAGACTTTGGCAGCATTTCCAGAAACCCCAGAAAGAAAAAAAACATGCTGCTCTGTACTGATGAAGGAATCAATCTAGAAACATGTCTAGAGATATACAGCACTAGCTGCATCAACAATGGTGAAAAACTACAGACTACCACTGAAGTAAGTGTGAACATGTATTGCATTTACCATAATGCATTGGGGCAAACTGAATGCTGGGATGTGAGGCAGTGTGCACCCACACTCCTCCTTCTCTCTTAAAGTTAGTGCTGCTTTGGGACATTGTTTGATGCATACATTTCACATGAATCACATGAATAATAAAACACATAGAAGGAATCACCCTGCATGAATTACATTGAAATATGGAAGGAATAATTTCATGCTGCAGACAAGGGCACTTCTCCAGATCTATCAATTGGGCCGGGCGTTGATTCGTTTCCAATCATACTTTCATCATTGTAGAACCTGTGTAGTAACTGAAAACAGAAACCCACAGCCTAAAAGTGAACAGGTAACATTTCCAAAATGTGTGCCATTGCCTTCTATCACGAGTGCTGTGTTTATTTGTTAACTTTTGATCCAATAGAGACGGAAACACATGTTTTGCTGAAATTTGCATCAGACACTGGATTATGTCCGAAAAGCAACAAATCCATAATTAATTGGAAAAAATCTACAAAAAAGTCACAGTGAATTTTACTATAGCAAACCTGCACATACAATAAAATATAACTATGTGGCATTTTGAAACTGCATTGTTAAACTAGGTTATTTATAAACGATTGTGCTTTGTTTTTTAAATAACATAAAATAATATAGTAGGCAATGGAGCTTCATGTAGAGAAACCCCTTCACGAATTTTAAAAGAGAAACGTCTGTAGGTAGAGAAATACGTTCTAATCCTAGACTGAAAAGGCCTCATCTAGTGTTTAAAGAAAGAAATTCTGTTAGTCACAACTGCATAATTGCACTCACACAGATCCAGCATTGCAGAGCCCTATCCCTCAGATCCAGACAGTTTTGTGACTGCAGTATAGTGGGAGTACTTAAACTGTGAAAAATCTGGGCACATATTGAACATTTCACTTGTAGAATATGTTAAATCATATAAAGAGGTCTATACTCTCATTCTCAACATAGATCTGCAGGAGACTCTCTTGCATTAAAGGGAACATCTACTTCCTTTTGCTCATGTGCAGAAGCTAAATTAGTGCAAAATCTTGTGTAAAGGATAAGTTACCACCTCCTTCCTTCTTGCTATGAATTCTTGTGATTCAGCCTACATTCTTCTCCCTCTGCTTTGTATGTATGAAACATGAGGTTTAAATATTTAACAAGGATTGGTGATTGTGCCCATTCTTTATCCTACTTCCGGTGGGCTGCTCTGATCTAACCTCGCACATTAGAAGCATGGATATCAATCAGGAATATCAAGTGCTACTGCAGACTTGCCCTTTGGCATTCATGGCAACTCGTTGTCTTCAGAGTCATTAAGACAATAGCAGGAACATAAAGTAAACAGAAATGTAAGAGCCTGTTTACTTCCTGTCATTTCCACCTCTTAATCCACTTCTAGACTTTAAGTATATAGTAAGAGACTTCTGAGGGGCTAAGGTTGGGCCAAGAGGTTAACCTTATAATGGTGTTTTAGACACACTGATGCATAATCCGTACTTAATTTGAGCTGGTGGTTGCCCACCAGCACCCATTTCTGGGGACCAGCGCTTAATTTTCCTGCTTGGACTTTGACCCAGAGCAAAAGAGTGAAAAACACACAAGGGGAAAAGAAGGAGGAAGAGAAAGGCAGAAAAATAGTGACAACGGTAGAATGCAGAAACATGCAAGAGTCGGATAAAGTGGTAGGGGCTATTTTATGGAGGATTTAAGAACCATGAGGTGGAATCAAGCCGCGGTATTTACCACACTGATATTCAATAGTACCCGCTCTGAGTTACTGAGAAAATCTTTTGGCTCGACACTCATTCTTTTATAAAGTAAGCACTGTCTATAATGTACTATCTGGTGACCCTGTCATTTTGTGGAATTTGTTGAATTTGACATCCATTAATACTGTGTAATACACGTCCCTGCTACAATACAGTAGATATGTTCTTCATACAGTGCTTCACTGCTGAATGAAGTTAGTCCTGTCTTATGCTGTGAATGTAAACAGATAAATGGACTTGGACTTTTCTTCAAAGCAGTTTTTGGCTGGAGTGGGAACCTTCCTGGCTTGCAGACATCTACTGTACGAAACTAATCGTACTATTCTCACTACATAAATTGTACCCCAGCTCCCACCCACAAACTGCATCAGTACCCACAATGGCTTTGATGGAAGTAATGATATGCACTCTTTGGCATGACAAATCTTTTTACGACAATGTCATAATACTCCAAGGTGCCTCTTTCAGGTAACTATGTCATGTATATTTAGTTACATATTTGACTAATGACACATAATTGTGTTTACTATCACTTTTGTTGCCTTTATGCTATGTTTTGCATGGAGGAGATTTTCATATGAAAATCCACCCATTTGTCTACATATTTTGCACTATTAATTTGGTGAACTTTGAGTCACTCATTTTGATACATTTACGATCACGTATTGACAGGAACAGTGGGGAACTCATTAACATTCCATGGCAGATATTCTCCGATTTCAGTCATCTTTTAATTAGAATACGTGACGTTTCTGGCAGATGTCACATTGCCTCACTCCTCTATACCAGGCCACAATTATTGTAGCATCAGAGGTGATGGTGTTGCAAGACGCCATCTGGCTACAGATCTTTATAGCGTACGACATTGTAACGATGCACGTCTGTGATTCTACACAAAGTAATCACTCTGCTCCATAGTAAAACCAGTGTTGAAAATTCCTCATGCATTGATGTTATGAAGAAGAAGTTGCCTTATTTTGCACTGATTTATTATCCATATTTTAATAATTTGGGCCAAACAGACCATTATTGTCTGCGTGCTTTAGCCTCTCACAAATTATTGTATTTCAAGGTCTTTTAATCCCACTTGTATGTTTTTCTCAATTCCATTTCATTGCATTCTCATTTTCACCTGTTCTATTTTGTGTCTCTCCTACTGGCTATTGTTGGCTTTTGGGGGGGGGGGGGGCTGAGAACAGTTTTGCAGAAGCAGTTTAGTAATTGATTTGGAGGATAGGTCAAACTCACTCCAATTACACCCAGTGTGGTGGCTATTTCTCGAGATCACAACCTAAGACCCCTCCCCCTCACTGTTTGCGCACATCTACCTCATTATAAGAGTGAAAGTAGAATTGGGGCATTAGAAGAAATCCTTAAATAATTGAAAGTGCCAATAGCCATTAAATGAGATCTGTACCATCAGGAAATAGACCATAAGGCTGAGTTCTAAACTACATTGCTACTCAGATACTGCGTATAATGGTTTTACATTGGGAGTCCGTAGTTCATATATGTTGAAACCTTCAGAATCATGTTCATGTGGACTTTTCTTCCAAGTGCATGATGTAAACGTGTACTATTTATTTATCTGATGGCTTAGTCATCATCTACTGTACTTCCCACATAATCAAGTAGGAAGAGGAAAGTCTCCCATATAATGAACTCTGAATCAGGATATGTTTTCTTCTTTGTCTCAGTTATGTGGACATAGATTGTACTATTTTGAGATTCACCCCATTTTATGCCTGCCACAATCCGCTCCCCGGATGCAACAGTGGTGGAGCATGTCTAATATAAACAGATGTAGACAGACAGGAAGTTGCCTGGCATTCCAGTTGTTCCCTGCCTGCAGCTCTCTGCTGTAGGTTTCACTTTTCTTACTTCCGGTTCCCTGCACTCTACTTCAGCGTTCTCGGTGGCTCCTCGTCGGGTCCCTCTCACGCTGTGAATTCTTTTGTCTGCTTCATCGGATTCCTCTCTCGGTTTCTCCCACTTTTCAACCCTCTGGATATCCTGAAATGCAAAAGTTGAAACCTGTTATCACATTGACGCTCTGCAGATACCAAGCTGGGGGTAACACACTCTGTACACTCACATGTTTAAAAAGCGATAACAGAACTTTACTTATCTGAACTTGTAACTTTTCTGTGGATTCTGTATTATGAACTCAAGTCGCTGATGGCTTACCTAAAAGGACAAAGATACTATGAATATGATGGTTTCTATGGAGAGAAATAAATTACACATTGTTTTCATGTCTGTGCACTTTTTAAGGCTCTTTATTTTTTGCTTTTTGACATGATTAGAAATGAAAGACATGCAGGAATGTATGTTCTCTCGTTTCATTTCTTTCTTTTGTCTAAATTTCCAGTCAGTGTTTTTGAGCCTTCCTACGAAAAGGAACAGTAAATCTGATGTATGTTTTACTACAGGAAATTCTAATGTTCTAATCTCTCCTGTTGCTCCTTACCATTGATACATGTACTCTCACTATTTTCCCCTTAAATACACACAAACCGTCATTTAGCTTCCATTTATCTTTTTCCACTGATAAACAGAAGAGGGGAATTATTCAGGTATTTAGTTGCACATAGAAAAGTATATGTACAAAAACACTCACCAAAAAAGACAACGTCACTGACTTCCTCTTAGTCTTTATTTTTCTATTAGTAGGAGCCTTGGATTGCTGAGGTGGACACTAGCACCACAGCGCAGTCTCCATGGGACCCTTGTTTCTTTTCTCTTTCATTCCCTTCTTCCCCTTGATTAGCTTTGACTAATTTTGGGCTACCTTGGTCAATGGTGAAGTTGGGAGCCAGCATCATGTCCTCCTCCTCCTCTCGCTCCTGTGGAAAACAAGGTGAGGTTCTGAGACTCCAAGAGGTTTGGAAACACATCTGCTTTTAATGTCTTTAATGGGTGGCCACCTATTTATATTGCTAATAAATGTGCAGCCCGCATCAGACCTTTCTTTTAACTGATTGTTCTTATCTGATTAGAACATCAAGAGTGTGATTGTGTGGGATTGTTGCTCTGACACACAGCTCCCGCTTTGCCATTTCCCAGAATCAGTTACTCTTTCCAGGCACTTGCTTTGGAGATAGCTGGATGAAAAGGGTATTTGTCCTGGGTGTTCCATTTATGTCTTAAAACCACAGATACCATTCAGAAGAAGGGTTGTTAGCTCAATTGTTTTGCAAGCAATGTTACATACTCCTTGAAGACCCCATCTCGTAAGTCTTTGGTTGGCTCCACTATTGTTACTCAGACTTTGAGTCCACATTCTGTTATGTGCCTTTATCTCGCCCATACTCTTGTATGTATAAATACAAATAAATGTGTACAACCCATTTGAATACCCTGGGCTTTGCAGTTCATTGTCATATGATGGAGATTACCGAGCTGCATAAAAATGTATCATATTATTGTAACCCCTGTCAGGGTAATGATTTAAGTGCTTGCTAGGGATTACCTGGCACAGCATGTGTAATCCAGATACGATGTGTATGTTTAGTGTTTTCTGTGGAATTTGATTGTTGCCAGAGTTATGCAGCTAATGGTTTTACAATGTTTCTTTGTGGATTGCCAGTAGGACACGTGCTGTGTGTGCTGTTGGGCAGAAGAATCTGGAGTTAGTGGTTGTCCAGTGAAGTCATCAGTGAAATGCTGGTGCTGAGGTCAATAGAAGGTAAGGCAGCTGGAGTAGGAGTCTGGAGGGATGGAAGTAAGAAGTAGAAGTTGGAAGGGCCGAAGTACAAGAGCTATGTTTTTCCCATATAAACCTGATAAAGATCTTGGGACAAATAGACCCTTGCGTAACTTTTATTCAAAGAGTTACCTCAGCCTTTCTCAGGCAATCCGCGAGAGATCACAGGTTACTCAGAACCTCAGACATATTTTCAGTGACTACCATAGCCGTGGATTAGATGTCCATTAGATAAATGGAATTTTAGATGAACAGTTAGGGTTTCTCACACTAAGCAGCACGGATGTAACAGAGTGATTATGTTCTCTGTTTGGTGGAATTTAAACTGCGATGTGTGACCGAAAGAATGCTGCAGAATGAATCTAAGGGAAATAAGAGAAATAACTATAGGAAACCATTATAATCACCACGCATGAAGCCTGTTATTAAAATTAATTATTTGATGGGATAAGTTCAAAATGAGTTTGAAGTAATTGACATGAATTGTGGGTAATACCTGGTACTCTGTTTAAAAAGGTGCATATATGAGGAAGAAGTGAAAGAATGTAAATAGAGTTGGGTCCAGCAAAGTCTGTGACTGGTGTGTTCAGCCACCTTTTAAATTTGTTAAATAAAAAATGTGTTATGCCCAAATTTGTGGCATGGACACTTGTTTGTACAGCACTCTGAGTACATCAAAATCTGAAATGACGTCTTGCACAGAAAAGTGTACAAGGAGTTAAGAACAATGGATACCCTTCTAGGCAAAGTGGAGGCAGAACATTTGGGAAGGTTTTTTGAGTATTAATTATCACCTTGGTAACAGTTCATTTTCATAGGGTTGACACACGCTTTAGCCTCATTGTTCAGAGAGGTAACTCCTATCACTTGTTGGCACCGTTAATTCATCCTGCCTCTTCAACTTCTCAATGCAAACACAATACAATGGTTTTTGACCAGATATCTCTGGGCTGTGTTACTTTTGGGTATGTACATGGCTGTTTCCTCATATTTAGTCATCCTGAAGAGAAACCACTAAGTTGTACAAAGAGAGAAGATAACTTTAGTTGCTGTAAAAGTTGCCTAAAACCACAAGATGGGTTTACAATGTGCATAGGCTTCAAACAAGAGTCTTTGGCCGCAGATTAAAGAGACAGAAGATTATGGAAGTCGTTCAAGGTAGAACTGAAGCTGCTGAACAATAACTAACTCGCTTGGGCTTCATTCTCAATAGTTTATGAAAGCAAGTCTGAAATTGATTACTTCTCCTATCTTTTTTAGACTTGACAAAGAATTCCAGGAGTGCGTCTGGAAATACTGCCACAGTCACCAGAGTGTTCAAGGAGTACTCACATGTATAACATTGACATGTGTAAAATTATAAGATTGTGTTCTATTTCTCATTTGGAAACGGAACACAAATGTGCATCTACACTATTTATTTTTAAAATGTCTTTCCTTATGGAAAGTGGGTGTTTCCACCTATTCCCCCTCTAGAAAAACACTCACTTCTGCCCTCAACAGGAACACATTTGTGGGCATTTACCTGGTGGGAAACTCCCTGCAAATTGTTGAATACCTTCAAACCTAGGTGTTTGGGGATATTCACCAATGTTTACAAATGGACTCGGTCAGAAATAACCAAAAACCTACTTTTGACCCTGAAATTTCGAATACAAAAAAACCATCATCTTAGTAAAACCTCTGAACTATAATATCCCAAGTGCAGTGATAAGATGCTGTGTTGCCTGATTCTTTGAATTAGGAGAATGCTTTTATCTTTGCAGATATCCGTTTTTACACACTTATGTTGAACTTCGATGAGCAGAAAGATTTCAAGACCAATCTCTGAGATACTAATACCTTGGAGCTAATGCCAGTTCTTTATGGAGACCGAAGGTATTAAAGTGAAAGTGTAGAACTGCTGACACATTTTATTATGTCTAGAAAATAATGATAAAATAATGTGCAGAACTAATGCAAAATAATGTGCTTAACTGCAAAAATTGTAGTAGGCAACCATACTTACTATAACTCAGCCGGAATTGTTAAAAGAAATGTTATTTGAGAAGCTGACATAACTAAAGAATGATAGCGTAGCACAAAATGCTTGTTTCCTGAACTTTCCATGGACGTTTTTTAAAATAAATTATACTGCATACAATTTTTTCTCTCAATTCTGCAGATGTTCCTACTTACACAAAGACCACTGTTAACTAATGAATAGAAATGTGTTATTTAGTAAGTAATGAAAAAGTTCACACTTGGGGCTACAACATTTCTAAAGGGAATGAGTCATGAGCAAGTGTATTTTATTTGACAAGATATTGTTTCATTCGACATTGCCATCCAAAGCTTATTGTGTCCTAGTGAGAAGACAAGGAGTGATCCTGTTCCCAGGGGTGCACTGAAAACTGATTGGCTGGCTGAAGAAAGGGGAAACATAAGCTCCTACACTAAAAATATGTGTTTGTCTATAATAGTGTGTGTTCCTTGAGTAGGTTAGCTTTCACACACACTCTTCCATTCCCCTTTTCCATGTTCTTGTTAGCAAACTGTTTAGAGACTCTACTGAGTATCTTGAACCTCTTTTCATGATAAGTTCTACTTAGATTGATTTTGAACTATTGAGCTGACTTTTAATGCTGAAGCCTTATACTTATGATTTCTCTCTCTCGAGCCAGAACTCCTTATGGGTTTCTGAACTGACACCTTTTCATTCCCTTTCCTAGAATAGGGATTGTTTCCTTATGAAACATTCTTTTTGCATTGTATTGTGATTAATTGATTGCACATTGCAGACCTGCTAACTTGAATCTCAATCTCACCGTTTGAGGAGGGGGTGGGGCCTTGGAGGGGGTGGGGCCTTGTGCTGGGAAGTACCAAAGTGTCATTTTTGCTCCCTGAACCCTCCTCCTCCAAAAAACATAGTTTGATGAGGCTGCTGCTGATGTCTTGGGGTGTTTTCACACCCATAAATGGATGTCAGCAATTCCAAACCTCTAAAAAAAGCTGAAAAATACTGTTTACAGTGGGTAGCTTTCGGCTTGTTTTCCCTACCACTGTGTGATATTGGCTCCTCATCGGGTGACCGTATGATGGGAGCCTACATAGTGTGTCACACAGTGGCACCATGTGAGTTGGTAGGTCTGACATTGATTACTTGATTTTAAGTTTAATGAGTTGAGACTGAAATTTCAGTCTGTAACCGGAACAAAGACGATTTCCTAAAATATTTTAAAATAAAACCCTTTAACTCCTGCCAAATTCTCTTTTTTGACTAATATGGAAATAGTAAATGATTTATTAATGTGATGTACTGCTCCTGGTTAGTCTCAGCCAATGTCAAAGATCCATAAACCTGAGAGAAAATAGTGTGGATTTCTCCCTGATGAGTGTTATCTTTCTCGTAAATCCTTAAGTGAAATCCCCACTCCAGCATAACTGAGAGTCATACAATATTTGTGCATGGTAGAGTACAGTGAATGGAAAGTAGGTCACTTAGGGAAAGCACACTAAAATAAGAGGCAAGGTGTATTGCCAGAGAGCGTGAATTCAAAGGAGCAACATTCTTGTCTTAAACAGACAGTACAAAGAGAGGCATTCATTGATCTGATTACTAATTCTCAGAAGAAGTCTAGTAAAATGGCAACACAAAAACTTGTTTTATTATTATGGTAACAGAGCAGGGGAATATGGGACTGGAGCTCTTTTGTATTATTGAAACCTATAAACAAAGAGGGGATTCACTTTCAGAGACAACACAAAACAGATGACAGGAGGCACAATGATTGAAACTCTTAAGTACTGATTAATGATTGTGAATGTCAAGACACACAAACACACAAACCTGAGGCTACAGTTTTAAACTCCCTTGTAAGTGACAAAGCTCATTGGACTGTCAGCATACTACCACAAGCGATTAGTTTATACTGTAATGATCGTGTACCAAGCTCAACAAATATCTAGAGGGAGATCTCTGTGACATGATTGAAGGTAACCCCACCTTTTTTGAACAACTGGATGAAGGCTGCAGACACAGGGTGTAAATTAGATATGGACTGTATTAAAAGCGGAAGTCCGGAAGAGCTTTGGTCAAGCTACATTGCAAGGCAAGAACGCCATGTGATTAAACCGGATTTGCCAACATGATACAGGTGACAGGGGTACCCTGCACTCATCAATTTGGCATTAAATCCTCAGACGGTAAATGGGCACCTTTCGGTTTGCATCCCATTGTATCTGATGGCAAATTATTACAAAAAAATACAAAAAAAACTAATAGCTTGCCAACATTTACAGATCTGTGCAAGTACAGGCACGATTAAGATTATCCCATTCTATTAACTCACACAAGTTATCTCCCAGTTCCTCATTCTTAACATATAGACATGTGAATCTTATAAGCAGATATTTAATAATATTTGTTAGTGAACTATTTGATGCTTATCAGTGATAATGCCGGAGTGTTTTCTTTTCACAAACTAAACTATCCAAGTAAGGTGCAGGCCTTCATGATGTTTCTCTTGTTCTTCTTCTTATCCACTTTTATTTGAGTTGAGGAATGACCCATTACCAGAATTACAAGACTGCAAACTCAGGTTGCTCAGCTTGGTAATAGGCCTAATTTGTTTGTACAGAACAGTGCCTTTTTCACATTTCTTGCGCCCTAGGGTTGCACATCTTTTTCTCAATTGATACATTAGCGTAAGGTGAAGAGGATTAGCTTGCCACAGAAATTACTGTGTTGAAGGCAATTCCCCAGAATATACAGAGAGTCTGAGTGTTGGGTTCTTCTGAGCAGAGAAAGTCAGGCACGGAACAAAGTTGATGACAAAAGCTGTTTATTTAGTTTCCATCAAACAGTGAACAACTGACTATCCTGGAACACTCATCAGAATCTACCATCCTGTGTGCTCATTCTACGTTCTGTCTATCATCATGTCCCCATGAACGCTAGACACAATACACCTTCCTCATTAACAACATAACAATCACAAAACATAGCTACCAATACCACAAAATACCACAAAACATGTGCCACACCACACTACTAAACACAACCCACACAGGGCCACAGTACAAACACAACTCAACACAGACAAAACTGACAATAACACAAAACCGCTAACTAGGCACTAACACAATCACTCTAGGTGTGTAGGAGGCTGGTCTGGTGTGTGGTGGATACCTATGGTACGTACACTTATACCAGGTCCAGTTGTCCCTTATTAGTGTAGTGTAGTCAGTGTCTAGAAGCCAGGCTCTCTAGAGGTAGCTGTGGATGAGCAGCCAATGATTATCTAGGAGACATGCTAAGCTCATGCAATGCCACTGTAGTCACACAGTACTCACACAAACGAAAGAAAATACTCAGTGTTACAAAAATAAAGGTACTTTATTTTGGTGACACAAATGCTAAAAATACCATAGAGACTATACTCCCTTAGGAAGTAAGTAATACACAAATTATACACACTAGTATGCAGAAATAGACATAAAAACAGTTAGAAAACAGTGCAATTAGTGAAAATCACAATAGTTAGAAATGTGCCTAGGGGAAGCACAAACCATATATTAAGAAAGTGGAATGCGAAAGTTGGTCCCCCACCTAGGCAGGTGTAGTGTGTAGAGGGGAGCTGGGAGTACTAGAAAACCCCAAAGGTAAGTACCAAAACCCACTCCAGTGACCAGGAAAGCTGGAGTAAATCACAGTAACTTTCCTAGAACACACACAGAAACAAGAACAAGAATTATGCAAGAACCAGAAGAGACTGCAAAACACCAACAGTGGATTCCTGGACAAGAAGACCTGTGGAAGAAGGGGACCAAGTCCAAGAAGCACAAAAGAGTCCAGGAAGAGCAGGAGCCCCTGCTAACCCGGACAAAGGTGCAGATGGAGAACCATCGATGAGGAAGAAAAGTCAGCACGGCATCCAAGAAGACGAAGTCGAGTTCCTGGAGGAAGCAAGTGATGTCCCACACCGGATGGAGGATTGCAATCGGGTTTGCATCATCGGAGACCACCAACAAGCCTTGGCACATCGAAAGCTCGCGGTTAGCAGAAAATGGAGCTGGCCGGGACCAGGAAGGACCTGGTGGACTTTACCCAGGAGGGGGCCCTTAGCAACTCAGAGAGCCCACAGAAGACCAGGCAGCGTGCACAGGAGTCCCACAGCACGGGGAAAAGAAGGTTGCAGGAGAGGCCCACGCAGCACTACCACAAAGATTCCCACGCTGCCGGAGAACCACTCAGGAAGCTGTGCATTGTAGGATGGAGCGCTGGGGGCCTGCGCTTCAAGATGCACGAAGGACTTGGAGGGAGGATTCCAACAAGCTGTGGCAGCTGCAAAAGACGTGGTGCATTGGAGTACTGTCTTGCGTGGGGAGGCAAGGTCTTACCTCCACCAAAGTGGGACAGCTGGAAGAGAGGATCATTGGGACCACTTCAGTCCACCACCCGTGATGCAGGATCCAAGCAGCTCAGCAGGAGAGGGGATCCATGCAGTTGGTCGTCATCGCAGTTGGTACCTGCAGATGCAGGGGAGTGACTCCTTCACCCCAAGGGAGATTCCTTCGCTCTTCTGATGCAGGCTGAAGATGGGCTGTCCTCAGAGGATGCACGACTGGGAAACTGTTACAGTTGCTGGCAGGAGCCGGGTATACAATGTTGCATAAAGTGTCTTGCTTCTTTGTTGCCGCTTGTAGAGTTCCCGGAGGGTCCAGATGCAGTTTCTTCAGTGAGACATCACAGTGGAGGATGCAGAGGATTCCTACTGGAGTCTTGCAATCTGAATCTGAGGAACCACCCAAAGGAGAGACCCTAAATAGCCCTGAAACAGAAATTGGTCACCTAACCAGGTGAGCATCTATCAGTGGAGGGCTCTAACATTACCTGCTGGCACTGGCCACTCAGACGCTCCTAGAGTTCCCTGCCAACCTTGAATCCAAGATGGCAAAATCCAGGGGCCATCTGGAGGAGCTCTAAGATGCTTGATTGCCCAAACACATGCTAATGTCTCCCTCTCTATTGTACTATATTTGTGCTAAGTGGCAGAAAGGCACCTTGAAGCAAAACCAATATAAGTTATTTTCCCTCCACTATTTGTGCGAGAACAGCTCCAATGCCCACATAGCTTGCATCCACTGTTACAATAGATTGCACATCATCCCTGAATGCATGCAATGCAGGTGCCTTCACAATAAGATCTATCAAATTATCAAATACTGACATTTCAGACTTCTCCCATACAAATTGTTCACCCTTCTGCAGCAATTTCCTAAGGGGCTCTATCTGGAATGCAAAATTATCAATGAACTGTGAATAGTATTCACAAAGACCCAACATCAACCTTAATTGGTCCTTGTTCTCAGGTCTAGGACTGTTATAAATGGCCTCCACTTGATCCGCCTTAGGCCTAATACCTGCCCCAGAAATGTGGTGCCCCAAGTAGTCTAGGCACTCAACCAAGAACTTGCATTTTTCCTTCTTAACCGTGAATCATTTTTTTTCAAGGATACTCAACACATCACTTAACACACACAAATGCTCATCCGTGGTATTTGAAAAGATAAGATTATCATCCTGAAATGCAAGAACATTTTTGCAATTTCCAAACAGTTTGAATATCAGTTTTTGAAACACAAAACAGCTAAGGCCATGCCAAATCTCATCCTTAAGAATCTGAAAGCTCCTAAATGTGTATATTGAATGCTGTCAAAAAGCATGGTTCATCTGTTACCTTTACCTGATGATATCCTGCCTTCAAATCAATGAGTTAAAATATCTTGACACCACCCAGGCGTGTTAACATTTATTGTATCATAGGTAAAGGAAAACATTCAATTAGGATGTTCTTGGTGAGTGACCTCAAATCAATACAGAGCCTATTCTCTTCTGTGTTATTTATTGCGACAACAATCATTGAGATCCATTGTGAGGATCAATAGGTTTAATGACCTTCTCTGTGAACAACTTCTCCAGATGCTGCTTCAATTGACTATGAACACTCACAGGCACATTCCACACTTTGTGGGTGACAGGTACTGCATCCTTCTTAAGATTGATTTTATGTTCATAGCCCTGCACTGTACCCAACTTATCTTTAAACAAAGATGCACGCTCACTCAACAACTGCTGAAGAGTCTCTGTTGGTGCAGATATTTCTATGAGCTAAATTGGACAAGACGTGCCTAGCCATAAGATCCCTCCAAATTTGCCATGGTCCTTCCGTTCTAGGATATTGTAGCCTCTCTTTGCCACGTACACTTTAGTGAAAATTGATCTGTCTTTCTAATGAACATTCCCAGTGAAATAGCCCATCATGTCTATGCCATGTTCACCGAATGCAACAGTGCGGACGTCAGGTGGCGACAATCAAATGGAGTTCCAAATCTTGTAGTATAGTTCATCAGTTACAAAAGTAATTGGGGACCCTGAATCTACTGTGACCTTGTCATAACTTGTACATCTCCTATAGAAACTGTGCATAATGGATCACGTTTATCCTTAACACACAAAGTGGCATCCATGGTTTTTATAGATAAAATAACTTTACTGCTTTGAGTAGTATACACTTCAATTTTCATCCTGAAGTTCTAGCATGCCAACTTTCTGGTTATTCTTGCACAACTGTGCAAATGTCCAGATTGTTTACATTTCTTGCACGTTTTTCTTATGACTGGACAATTTTTAACAATACGTGTGTGCTGGAACTACTCCTGAAACAGTTACCTTGTTTCTTGCCTTCTGGAAATGTAGGTGTGGAAGTTTTAGGTTTAGTCACTACTTCATTTACTGATTCTACATCCAAATTATTCTTGATTCGTTTAGTTCCTTTGAGGCCAGAACCAATCTCTTGATGACTCTTGCAAATTCTAGTATTTCATTCAAACTGGGGTTCCTACAACATAGAAGTCTCTCTGGGTTTTCTAGTTAAAACAATTCACCACTAGTTGATCCCTTAAATAAGAGTCAATATTACCATAGAATTCACATGTAGATATCATTATGCATAGCTCTTCCAAGTAAATATCAATTGATCCATGTTGTAATGGATGCCTAGTATAAAACCTATATCTTTCTACTATTACACCAGTGTCATCTTTGAAGTGGTTATGAAGTCTGCATACAGCTTCCAAGAAAAACATTCCAGTCAGTTTCTGAAGACCGTTTCACCTCAGGTAAGTGATAAAAAGTGTGTTGGCCTTCTGATCCTAAACAATTATACAGGAGGGCTTACTTCCTGACTGGTTCAAATTTTGAGCCATCAATTGCAATTAAATAACTTTCAAACCCTTTAAACCATTGTTTCCATTTTGTTTTTTGAACTCCAGCTTCTGCTAGGAAATGTGTTGAGCAGTTTATGTTTTGCATGGTATACATGTTGGAAAATGTGGGAATGTCAGAACTAGGTAATACTATATTGTTTGTTTCCAGGAAGTGTACTAAAAGTGTCCACAACTAACCTTCCATCTGGGAGGTTGGCATTCTATGCTTCTAGAAGTTGTGAAGCCAACGCAGGGTTTACTTGTTCTGATTCAAGTAAGTAGCACCTTCTCATAAGCCACTAGCAGACAAGGGGAGTAAAGAGGGAGAGTCTAAGGAACGGGTCTTAATTATGCAGGAGGCGAAGTATGGGCACCAGCATAAAACAGTTGAGCTTGCGCATGGACAAAAGAAAGCGCAGACATGAGGTTGTACACGTGCGGCTTAGGAGCAGTCAGCAGGATTGTTAGGAGAGAGAAAAGCAGCTCTCTCGAGCGTGCAGATGAGGCAGCACTGAGGCAGCGCATAAGCAGGATTATGAGAGTGGCAGGCAGCTAATGTGCATGTCCAGTTGATTCAGCGCTTGAAGAACAATGGCTAAAGAAATGACAGGTGAAATCTCACGTGCCAAGCAGTGGCCGGACTCGTATGATGCAGTCAATAAAATTAGTTGCGCTTCTATGAACACTGTCACAGTGCACCCCCAGACCTTTCCTGGGTGCCACTTGTGGAGTGATGAGATCACCAGTCGAAAGGATGAAGATCTTTACGTGCCATTCAAGGTGCTGTTTGAAGGACCACTTGTAGCCAAATATGGGTTCGTCTAAACTATATCAGGCCTGTGATAAAAGACAGTTTATGTTTCTTCGAACAGCAATATAGAGCAGCCACTCTGAAATATTTTAGGGTTTTACAGTGTTTTTACAGTGCTTGTGAAGGCTGATTGATATGATTGCTCCCAATATCCAGGGCTGATCTGGCGTTCTTCAGTTTATGATCTATTCAGAATTACTACAGTATGGTTTAGAAAAGTTCCAAAAGAATTCACTTTTTTAACTAAAGAATAAACATTGACATCTATTATTATGTTTATTTATTTAAAGGTATATTTAGTACAGCCCAGGATAAAGTGGGAAATCAGACTGTTTCATCTTTTCTCTGACAATGAACAAAATGATACATTACCTCCTGACTCTCTTCCTAGTTCCAATCTGCCCTCTATGAGGGTTTATCCTGTGTAAACCCATAAGCCACCACTTCCACAATTTGTTTTCCCTGTCTGTTAAAATAGAGCACGCCTTACTATAGACCCTAACCTCCCTTATGTACTCCCTAATTTTTCTTGTGCACCTCCTGGTTTACAACTTCTTCAGGAGAGTTGCTTGCACATATGGGAAGCCGGTCACGTCAAAATTACAACTCCCCATAATGGACGCCTCCTGAAATGGATAGCGTGCTGCAAAATAAATATGACACACACCAGAATGAATGTACTATGTGTCAAAATAATTATGATACCTGACAGAGTGAATCTGAATTGAACCAAAACAAATATGAAACCTGGCAGAATGAATATGCTACTTAGTGATTAATATGAATAGCACACACACCAAATTGAATAAGAAATATATTGAAATATATATAAATCATACTGAAATGAATATGGCCCTCACTGTAAACAATAAAGTAATCACTGAAACGAATACAATATTCACCAAAAAGAATGGGGCATTTCTTGAAATTATTGACTTATGCCAAGAGAAATATGACATACATTGAAATTAATGTGGCAAATTGGAAATAATATAAAGTATTGAAATGAATATATTATATTCTGAAAAGAAAACAATGCACATTGAAACTAATACAATGTACATTGAAATGAACATTAAACATTTTGCAATGAATTTGAAATGTGTTGAAATTAATTTTACCGAGATGGCAATGAATATGAGACACACAGAAATGAATAGGAGATGATTGAAAATGAATATGGCTTGTGTTGAAATTAATGCAATCCCATTGAATTGAAATTGACATGCCTTCAAATGAGTATGACCACAGCTGAAGTTCACATGAGATTTGTTCAAATGAATATAGCACGCCTTGAAATTAATATGACACATATTCAAATTAATATGAAACATATTCAAATTAATATGATATATGTTAAAATTGATAAGTTGCATCTTAAAATGAATATGGCAAGTGTTAATATGAATACGACATCCATTGAAATAAACTTAACATTGATTGAAAAGAATATAACACATGTTAAAATGAATATGACATGAGTTGAAATGAATATGACCTTCATTGAAATGAATTTGGCATGTTTTAAAATTAATATGAGTAAAAATAAAATGATCATGACATTTATCACAATGAATATGGCTTGCATTGAAAGTGATATAATATACATTGACATGATTATTTTATATGTTGCAATGGATATGATTCATGTTAAAATTAAAATGTGTTAATATGAATGAAGCATCCATTGAAAGAAATATGACACATGCTAAGATGAATATGACATGCATTGAAACAAATATGAGCTCCACCAAAATGAATTCAACATGTCTTAAACTGAATATGACCAATGCTGAAATTAAAATGAAACTTGTCAAAATGAATATGTTGTGCTTTTAAATTGATATGATACACAGCAAAATAAATATTGCATATATTGAAATTAATATGACCTATGTTGAAATGGATATGACCCATGTTAAAATTATTATGACAAGTGTTAAGGTGAATATGACATCCATTGAAATGAATGACATTCATAGAAAGGAATATGACATATGTTAAGATGAATATGAGCCACTTTGAAATGAATATGACATCTGGTGAAATTAATATGGCCCACTTCAAAAGTAATATGACATTCTGTAACATGAATATCACACTTTTTGAAATGAAAATGAAACTGTGAGATAAATGTAACATCCTTTGAAATTAATTAGGCAAATATTGAATATGAATACAAGCCATGTTTAAATTAATATGACTACTGTTTAAATGAACATGGCTTGCTCTGAGCTTATGTTGATTTGTTTTAAAATTAATATTACATATTGAAATCAATGTTACATATTCTCAAAGGGTCGCATTACGAGTTTGGCGGTTTGTGCACCACTGTGGCGGCGGTGTGACCACCATCTGCTTGGCGGTCAGACCACAGTATTATGATGCTGGCAGTCCCATAAGGAAAGATTGCCATAGTCCCGCCAGCACCACAATGCAGCGCAGATCACCGCTGCAGCGAGGCAGGCCAAAAATGCCGACTGAGCCCTTGTTTCGGATGGAAACATTATGATGTTGCCTACCGCCACGTGACCGTGGCAGTCCAACCACCACACCCCAGCAGGTGGAAACGGAAAGCAGAAAGGAAGCAACTCACCTGCAGGCAGTGTTCCATGACCTGTGTCGCCATGGAGCCCAGCACACACACGTCCTGCCGCAGGTGCTGCTCATCGATGGACCCACACAGCAACCACATTGCAAAACAATAGAAGGTCAAAGGGATGCACAATAGGTTGTGAAACACATATCCAAAGCTCACAGTGCAAACAATACCTGCATAATAGGGATGGTGACATCAGGAGCATTCATGGACACATTTCACTTTGCACATGCCCCTAAAACAGCATTTGCATAGGAACTGACCCTCATGTATCTCAGGGACAAACAATATTTGTGCCAAGTGATATGCCTAGCTGCCAAATGTGTAAGTGCAAGTCAAGAAAGCACATACAACGGCAACAACATGGTCCAGACATCTAGATGATGTAGCTGTAAGGTACACACATCAAAGTGGACACATGGTCAGTCAAATCCAAAGGAAGCTACCACAATTTAACACCCTCCATGTGTAGACAAAAAAACTCTAGCTCCCGCACATGAGACGAAAGTACAATCTATCTCAGGGGACAAATCTACACCATACATGCTGACATTGGCCAACACAAGATTAAATACCTACCCTAGCAAGCATAACACAATGCAATGACACCCCAATTGGTCCAACACCCATATATCCATACAGTGAACATCTACCCTTGTCTTGGGTGACAAACACTTCCCACAAAGTCAGATATTGAAAAACAACAGCAAATGTGGCGGATGTGTTTGTGGATGTTGTGGTGGTGTCTGGGGGTATGATGACTGAGGTGTGTGGGGCTGTAGGTTGTGAGCTGTTGTAGGAGGCTGGCCTGGCTTTTAGTGGGTACTTTAGGTACCTACACCTTATGCCAGGTCCAGTAATCCCTTATTAGTGAAATGTAGTGGTGTTCTAGCAGCTTAGACTGATAGAGGTAGCTGTAGCAGAGCAGCTTAGGCTGAACTAGGAGACATGCAAAGCTCCTGCAATACCACTTATAGTTACACCATACTTATACACAATAAAAGACAATACTCAGTGTTACCAAAAATAAAGGTACTTTATTTTAGTGACACAAGGCCAAAATTATCTTAGAGGCAATACTCCTTCTGAAGGTAAGTATTATACAAAATATATACACTAGACACCAAAATCAGGTAAGTAAATTGTCATAGGATAGCGCAAACAAAAGAAAATACCAAAGAATGCAATAGGAAGAAATAGGCCTTGGGGCAACGCAAACCATATTTTAAGAAAGTGGAATGCGAATCACAAATTCCCCCCTAGGCAAGTGTAGTGTGTAGAGGGGCGCTGGGAGTGTAAGAAAACCACAAAGGTTGGTAAAATACCCCACCCCAGAGCCCAGGAAAGTAGGAGTAAAGTACTGCAAGTTTCCTCAGTACACACTAAAAGTCGTGAATAGAGTTATTGCAAGAACCAAGCAAGACTGCAAGCAACCAATGGTGGATTCCTGGACCTGAAGACCTGTAAAGAGAGGAGACCAACTCCAGAAGTCACAGAAGATTCCAGGAAGGAAAGGAGCCCCTGCCAACCTAGAAGATGGTGCAAAAGAGGATTCTCCGGTTGGAAGAAGTCCTCAGGAGAGCACCAAAGAAGATGGCTGTGGGTTCCTGCATGATGCAAAAGATGTCCCACATGGAGATGTTGGATGCAGGTGAGTTGTTGAGCTGGATTAGTCCAACAAGCCTTGGTTCATGCAATGTCACAGATTGTGTCAAAATGGCGCTGCCTGGAACCAGGAGGGACCTGGGGGCCTCAACTTGGACTGAGGAAGCAGAGGGGGCTCCCAACAGTGGAGGGAACCCACAGATGACCAGGCAGCAACCACAGAGGTCCCAGGACACGGGGACAAAGAAGGTACAAATTCCGGTTGCTGCAGCACTACAAAAGAAGGTCCCACGCCGCCGGAGAACAACTCAGCAAGATGAGCTTCACAGGATAGAGTGCTGGGGACCTGGGCCAGGCTGTGTATGAAGGATTCTTGCAAATAGTGCACAGAGGCCTTAGGAGGTGAAGAGGACATGGTGCATAAGGCTACTGTCGCAAACGGGGAAGGCAAGCTCTTACCTCCTCCAAATTTGGACAGCTGGACCTTAGGACAGTCTGTGTCGAAGGGGCCCACCACCTGTGTTCCAAGGAGCACGCTCGTTATCAGGAAAGGAGTCCCAGAAAACTGGTCATTGTCCTAGAAGGTGCCTTCTAGAGCAGGGAAGTGACTATGTCACTCCACTGGAGATTTCTTCAGTCCTTCTGGACAGGGAGTCCCCAGAGTGTGCACACCATGGAAACTGTTGCAGTTGCTGGCTGGAGCTGAAGTTGCAGAGTCGCAGTAGCCTTTCTGGATACTTTGTTGCAGTTACAGCAGCTCCTGGAGCAGTCTGCGGTTGATCCGAGGTCAGAGGATGAAGCAGGAGTTGCAGAAGATTCCTGTTGGAAACTTGCAAGCCAAATCTGAAGAGGAACCCACTGGAGAGACCCTAAATAGCCCTGAGAGGAGGATTGGCTACCTACCCAGGTATGCACCTATCAGGAGGGGTTTCTGATGTCACCTGTTGGCACTAGACACTCAGAGATCTCCAGAGTGTCCCCACACCTTGGAAAACTAGATGGGTAACGCCAGGGACACAATGCAGGAGCTCTGGGCACCACCCCTGGAGTGGTGATGGACAGGGAGTGGTCACTCCCCTTCCATTTGTCCAGATTCGTGCCAGAGCAGGGACAGGGGGTCCATGAACTGGTGTAGACTGGCTTTTGCAAGGGGGGCACCATCTGTGCCTGTAAATCACTTCCAGAGGCTCTGGGAGGTTACCCCTCCCAAGCCTGTAACACCTATTTCCAAAGGGAGAGGGCGTAACACATTCCTCCTAAAAGAAATGCTTTTTTCTGCCTTCCTGGGACTGGGCTTCTCAGACCCCAGGAGGGCAGAACCCTGTCTGTGAGGTGGCAGCAGGTGTAGCTGCGGTGCAAGCCTCAGAGAGCTGGTTTGGCAGTACTGGGGGTCCATGGTGGAGCCCACAGGATGCATGGGATTGGACCCCCAATACTAGATTTGGAATGGGGGGACAATTCCATGATCCTAGACACCTTACATGGCCATAGTCAGTGTTACCATTGTGAAGCTACATATAGGTATTGACCTATATGTAGTGCATGCGTGTAATGGTATCCCCGCACTGAAGAAGTCCAGGAATTTGGCCCTGGACTGCATGGGGGCACTTTTGCTAGTGCAAGAGTGCATCACACTTAGTAACTTTGCACCTAGCCTTCAGTAAATGAAGGATAGACATACAGGTGACTTATAAGTTACTTAAGTGCAATGAAAATGGCTGTGAAATAGTGTGTGCACTATTTCACTCATGCTGCAGTGGCAGTCCTGTGAATGGGTTTGTCTGAGCTCCTTATGGGTGGCAGAAGAAATGCTGCTGCCCATAAGAATCTCCTGGAACCCCAATGCCCTGGGTACCTAGGTACCATATACTAGGGACCTATAAGGGGGGGTCCAGTGTGCCAATTGGAATTGGCGTATGTAGTCACTAAACTATAGTGACTAATTTGGAAGCAGAGAGAGCATAAGCACTGAAGTTCTGGTTAGCAGAACTTCAGTGACACAGTTAAGCACTACTGACAACACACACAGTAGGCCACAAACTATGAGCACTGGGGTCCTGGCTAGCAGGATCCCAGTGAGACAGTAAAAATACACTGACATACACTCACAAACAAGCCAAAAGTGGGTGTAACCATGCTAGAAAAAGGCTACTTTCTCATGGGTGTTGTCTGGGTGTATGGTGGGTGTGATGGATGTGTCACTGGGTGTAGTGGTGGTGTCTGTGGGAATGGTGGATGTGGTGTGTGGGTCGGTGGGAGTGTCTGTTGAAATGGTGGCTGATGTGGTGGCTGTGGGTGAATGTTGAGTGCCTGCATGCCAGTGTGCCTGGTAGAGTTTGTGTCGCTGTGTGCTGCTTGTGTGTGTTGAGGTTGGTGCATACGGATGTGTCTGTGTGCTTAGGACAAGTAGGGGAACAGGGAATTTGGATAGGTAAGAGAGAGGTGGTGGGAGGGAGGATTGAGGATGGATTGCTGTAATCGTTGAGGAGGCCAGAGCCTGAAAAGATCTCTGTAGGCCAGACACCATCGAAATCATGAACACCATCCACTCCGGCTCTCCATATGACCCCTGCAATCACCACATCCTCAACAAAGCAAGCTCCGTCATTGCACCCCAACTATGGAAGATCATCAACAGCTCCTTCGAGGCTGCCACCTTCCCGGAGAGCTGGGAACACGCTGAGATCAACGCCCTCCTCAAAAAATCCAAGGCAGAGCGACAGGACCTCAAGAACTTCCGGCCTATCTCCCTGCTCCCCTTCGCGTCAAAATTCATGGAGAAGGCTGTCAACAGACAACTAACCTGCTTCCTCGAGGAAACCTGCAACCTGGACCCTTCCCAATCCGGATTCGGCAGCAATCACAGTAACTAAATCGCCCTCATCGCCGCCACCGAGGACATCAGAACCATACTAGACAACGACGAAACGGCAGCCCTCATCCTCCTGGACCTCTCGTCTGCGTTTGACACCGTCTGTCACCACACCCTACGCTCACGCCTCAACAATGCAGGAATCCATGACAGAGCCCTGGACTGGGTCACCTCCTTTCTCACCGGCAGAACCCAGACAGTCTGCCTCCCCCATTCCGCTCGGAGGCCACCAAAATCATCTGCGCCGTACCCCAGGGTTCGGCGCTCAGCCCGACCCTCTTCAACGTCTACATGGCCCTGCTTGCTAACATCACCCGATCCCACAACCTCAACATCATCTCATACGCCGACAACACCCAGCTGATCCTATTCCTCACCAAGGACTCTGCCAAGACCAACCTCCACAAAGAAATGAAGGCCATCGCTGAATGTATGAAGAGCAGCTGCCTCAAACTCAATTCTGACAAGACGGAAGTCCTCATCTTCGGCTCCAACCCCTTTGCATGGGATGACTCCTGGTGGCCTGCCACTCTCGGAGCCGCTCCGACTCCCACCGACCACGCATGCAACCTAGAATTCATCTTGGACTCCCCATTATCCATGACCCAGCAAGTCAACGCCATCTCCTCCTCCTGCTTCAACACCCTCCGCATGCTCCGAAAGATTTACAAATGGATACCCACCAAAACCAGAAGAACAGCCACCCAACCCCTCGTAAGCAGCAAACTGGACTATGGCAATGCCCTCTATGCAGGAACCACGGCCAAACTCCAGAACAGGCTGCAACGCATCCAGAACACCTCTGCACGCCTCATCTTGGACATCCCCCGCCACTGCCACATCACAGACCACCTGAGAAACCTGCACTGGCTCCCAGTCAACAATCAGGTTTGAATCACCTTTAAACTCCTCACCCACGCTCACAAAGCACTGCGCAACACCGGACCAGAAAACCTCAATAGACGGCTCTCCTTCTACACCCTGACACAGCATATCCGCTCTGCCGACCTCGCCCTTGCAACCGTGCCACGCATCCGCAGAACTACAACCAGTAGTAGATCATTCTCGCACCTCACCACCAAAACGTGGAACACTCTTCCCACCCATCTGCGCCAGACCAAAGACCTCTTTACCTTCAGGAAACTTCTCAAGACCTGGCTGTTTGAGCAGTAGGAATACTCCCTCCCTCCTCCCCCCCTCCTCAGTGCCTTGAGACCCTCACAGGTGAGTAGTGCGCTTTACAAATTCCTGATTGATTGATTGATTGACATGTCACTATGAATGTCTTCCAGGAAAGCATTTGTCTGAAGCTGGCTTACCAACCCTTGGATGGCATACACAATGGCAGTCTGCCCCACAGAAGGCTATTAACCTCCTGATACTCCTCTCACTCAGGAGGACGATAGCCTTCTCAATCAGGGCAGCAGTAGTAACAGGGGCTGGCACTGAGGTACCTAGGGCAAAGGAGACACCCACCCTCTTAGGTGAGTGGGCATGGCCAACTCGGTGGGGAGCAAAGAGGAAGGGTGGTGCTAGTACTGGGGGTGGTGGACAAGGATGGTACAGGAACAGTTCCTAATGGGTCCCCCACCACTAGGGAGTGGCCACTGGAGGTAGAATCTAAAGATGACGAGGTTGATCCTGTGTCCTCTGTGGCACTCCCCTCACCTTCCGGGCCACTGGGTCCCTCCGTGTCGGTGGTGTCATGACTGGAGGTACCGTGGCCAGATGCTTCCCCACTTGGTTTTGCCCTGTCTCCTTCACTTGCCTGGGATGATGCTGCAAATACAAAGGGGAAAATGGTCTCCACATGTTCCTGTTCACACCTGAACAAAAGCTGTGATTTACAAACAGTACCATGATGTCAAGTAGGCCCCAGCAACAGACTACTTCAAGGTGGCTCCTACGTGAATCATATATATGCATGTATGTCATATGAACTGTCAACATTTGCCCACATGAAAATCAGGTCTCAGATCTCCAATTGCATGGGTGAAGTTGTGCAATCATAATAACCATTGAATAAGTAGAACACCATATCACCTTCAATGCTTTGCCTTATGGAGCATACCTATTACCTGTTGTCATACAATATTAGGCCAATGCCAAGTTTATTCCAAAAGATTCCACGCAAGGTCATGCAGACATCTATTTGTCACATACGCAATAACACAACAATAAGAAATGATGCTCCAAAACCTGCCATGTTGCTGACAGCAGTACAGTATCCTGAAGAAGGTGGCATGGAAATACTCACGTCACACTGGAAACATATCAACAATGCACACTTCACCATGTGTAAATTGTCCTAATTGAGTCATGGAGGTAGTACTAATGTTGCTCAGATATACTACATATTTGGCATGGAAATGTACACTGTAGTCAAAATGTGCAAATTGACAGGAGATATGTTGCTAAAATACATAACACAATGAAACAGCTAGACCCCGGAAAATCACCACTACAGGGAGTGCAGAATTATTAGGCAAATGAGTATTTTGACCACATCATCCTCTTTATGCATGTTGTCTTACTCCAAGCTGTATAGGCTTGAAAGCCTACTACCAATTAAGCATATTAGGTGATGTGCATCTCTGTAATGAGAAGGGGTGTGGTCTAATGACATCAACACCCTATATCAGGTGTGCATAATTATTAGGCAACTTCCTTTCCTTTGGCAAAATGGGTCAAAAGAAGGACTTGACAGGCTCAGAAAAGTCAAAAATAGTGAGATATCTTGCAGAGGGATGCAGCACTCTTAAAATTGCAAAGCTTCTGAAGCGTGATCATCGAACAATGAAGCGTTTCATTCAAAATAGTCAACAGGGTCGCAAGAAGCGTGTGGAAAAACCAAGGCGCAAAATAACTGCCCATGAACTGAGAAAAGTCAAGCGTGCAGCTGCCACGATGCCACTTGCCACCAGTTTGGCCATATTTCAGAGCTGCAACATCACTGGAGTGCCCAAAAGCACAAGGTGTGCAATACTCAGAGACATGGCCAAGGTAAGAAAGGCTGAAAGACGACCACCACTGAACAAGACACACAAGCTGAAACGTCAAGACTGGGCCAAGAAATATCTCAAGACTGATTTTCTAAGGTTTTATGGACTGATGAAATGAGAGTGAGTCTTGATGGGCCAGATGGATGGGCCCGTGGCTGGATTGGTAAAGGGCAGAGAGCTCCAGTCCGACTCAGACGCCAGCAAGGTGGAGGTGGAGTACTGGTTTGGGCTGGTATCATCAAAGATGAGCTTGTGGGGCCTTTTCGGGTTGAGGATGGAGTCAAGCTCAACTCCCAGTCCTACTGCCAGTTCCTGGAAGACACCTTCTTCAAGCAGTGGTACAGGAAGAAGTCTGCATCCTTCAAGAAAAACATGATTTTCATGCAGGACAATGCTCCATCACACGCGTCCAAGTACTCCACAGCGTGGCTGGCAAGAAAGGGTATAAAAGAAGGAAATCTAATGACATGGCCTCCTTGTTCACCTGATCTGAACCCCATTGAGAACCTGTGGTCCATCATCAAATGTGAGATTTACAAGGAGGGAAAACAGTACACCTCTCTGAACAGTGTCTGGGAGGCTGTGGTTGCTGCTGCACGCAATGTTGATGGTGAACAGATCAAAACACTGACAGAATCCATGGATGGCAGGCTTTTGAGTGTCCTTGCAAAGAAAGGTGGCTATATTGGTCACTGATTTGTTTTTGTTTTGTTTTTGAATGTCAGAAATGTATATTTGTGAATGTTGAGATGTTATATTGGTTTCACTGGTAATAATAAATAATTGAAATGGGTATATATTTGTTTTTTGTTAAGTTGCCTAATAATTATGCACAGTAATAGTCACCTGCACACACAGATATCCCCCTAACATAGCTAAAACTAAAAACAAACTAAAAACTACTTCCAAAAATATTCAGCTTTGATATTAATGAGTTTTTTGGGTTCATTGAGAACATGGTTGTTGTTCAATAATAAAATTAATCCTCAAAAATACAACTTGCCTAATAATTCTGCACTCCCTGTACTATATGGCACCCCTTACAATGACAAATTCTGATTTCATCAGTAGAAGCCATTAGTTCTTCGTATATTGGAGAGGCCCAGGGATTTACAAGCACTTGTAGAAGGCCCTGGACATGTTGCCCAATGGGAGCTACTTCACTGTCTCCATTTTGATCCTGCAAACCCAGATGTCCGTGGATAAATGGTTCTACCCAACCACATATGATTCCAACAAAACTGCAAGTCACTCCATGATGTGTGCCAACAGTCAGGCAACAAATCTTTCCCATTTCACATGTGCAGTGCACTTTGCCACTTGATGCCACATCAATGGCATGGAAATGGACATTGTGTGTTCATGGAAATGGACATTGTGTGTAAAAATGCTAGTCCTTCATGTCATATCTCTCATTGCTACTGAAGTTGTACATGCCAAATGACATGCAATGATGGGTGAGAGTATGTGTGAGCCAACAATCAATGGTGACACACTCCTGTCTGTGGCACCACATAAAATGTAGCCTCATTGCATATGTCCAATTCCAAAGACAGGTTGGCATGCAACTATATGTGAGGGAATACAGAAATCTTCCTGTGAACACAGGTAGATGAAGCATGAAACAGCAGTATACACATTTTGTTAAAAGAGAATGGGGCACATGCTAACATGTCAGCACAAGGAATTTTGGCAACAGTGATGGGCCATAAATCTTGTCAATGGACATTACCCACTTACCAAGGGAAAGTTTTGATCTGTAGCTGCACTCAAAGAACAATGTATCGTCTGTCACATGTGTGATGCCACCTTCACATGTCAGAGAGTAGCGAGGCACCAGCACTCATCACACACTGAAAACAAGTAGCCTATTGGGAGCAGATGCCAATTTACTCACTAGACCAGACACATGGCTGAGGACAGTGATCCATCACTTCTTTTTCTTTGGACTGTAACAATGAGGAGTAGTGGTCTGTTGCTTAGAATTTAGACCCACTAAAACAACAAACCTTCCTTGATTGATTACGGTGCAAAGCAATGTGTTGTCCCTGGAGAGCAATTGTTTTGTGGATTGTACTCAGTTGTGCCCTAGGTCCCTGGGCTACAAGGCAAGGCACATCAATATGCACCAAATAACTTATTTACACAAACAGTTACTCATCTTGTGTGTCACACATGGTCCATCCCCAATTATCAGCAGTAGATGTCAGAACCTAACCCATTAACTTGGCTGTGTGACAGGTGTGACAGACAGTAATATGTCCTGTACTCGTTGTGGCTGCTGTGCTCTCTGCAAATGCCCATCAAGGTCCGGGTATGCAACTGCCAGAATGCGGGCCCCAGGGGGGTGATGCTTCGAGGTGTGCCTGCCCACATTGGGAGCACAGCCCTATCTTTATCTCTGAGATCTTCTGGCCCAGCACCTCAGGTCCTTCCACCTCTTGCATTAGTAGGCACTTTTCTGGGAATGGACCCGCAGGGTCTGCACCTCCTGGGCGATGGCTCTTCCAAATCTCCTTCTTTTGATGGGTGTTTACCTATATGGATGCAAGAGACAAATCAAGCAATTGCAAACACAAGTTTTTGCTCAAATGGTTGTGTCACACACGTCAGCAACACCAAACATAAAATGGGGAATTTGTCAACACACCACAAGTGTGAAGCACATGCCAACACTTTTGGATTCATCTGCAGACTAACCCACTACCCAGCTCAAGGCCTACAATGACTAAGCAAGCCTAATGACATCAGGTATTTGATGCTCCAAAAACATGTACTGTGATGTGAGCCGCAATGAAACACCACACAGCAATGTAGTTTCTGAAGGGTAAACTCGTTAGGCCTTACTGGACAAACACAATCACACTCTGCAACACTGACTCAATGCATACAGTCCCTACAGGCAACTATCATAGTACAGATTTCACCGTCACACTTGAGTGACAATGAAAGGGCTGGCATGGTGGGCACGGAAAGTATCTTCCCTGTGCATGTGTGGACATGTGGCCTACCAAATGCAGACTCATGTCACTTCAGAGTAGGTTTTGGTGGTATGCACCTGTACCACAAAACACTCCTTTAAACATATGTTTCTAACCTACAGAGAGAACAACTCAGTGAGTTGAGCGTCAGAGGATGGAGTGCTGGGGACCTGGGCCATGCTGTGCACGAAGGAATTTTGCAAATAGTGCACAGAGGCCTCAGGAGATGAAGAAGATGCAGTACACAGGGGTACCATCGCTCTTAGGGAAGGCAAGGTCTTACCTCCTCCAAATTGCATCAGCATGACCTCAGGACAGCCTATGTCGATGAGGTCCACCTGTGGTTCATTAGGAGCACGCTCATCACTGTGAGAGGAGTCCAAGGGTACTGGTCGTCATCTTGGAAGGTACCTGCGTGAGCAGGGGAGTGACTCCGTCACCCCAGGGAGATTTCTTCAGTCCTTCTGGTGCAGAATGAAGACAAGGAGTCCCCAGAGTGTGCACAACGTGGAAACTATTGCAGTTGCTGGCTGGAGCTGAAGTGGCAGAAGCAATGTATCCCTTGTGGATACTTTGCTGCTGTTACAGCGGTTCCAGGAGCAGACTGCAGTTGATCTGAGGTCAGAGGATGAAGTAGTAGTTGCAGAGGATTCCTGAAGGAAACTTGCAAGCAGAATCTGAAGAGAACCCACAGGAAAGACACTAAATAGCCCTGAGAGGGAGATTGGCTACCTTATCAGGTAAGGACCTCTCAGGAGGGTCTCTGACGTCACCTGCTGGCACTGGCTACTCAGAGCCCTCCAGAGTGCCCCCACACCTTGCAAAGCAAGATGGCTGAAGTCTGGGACACATTGGAGGTGCTCTGGGCACCACCCCTGGGGTGGTGGTGGACAGGGGAGTGGTCACTCCCCTTTCCTTTGTCCAGTTTCGTACCAGAGCAGGGGACAAGGGGTCCCTGAACCGGTGTAGACTGGTTTATGCAAGGAGGGCACGACCTGTGCCCTTCAAAGCATTTCCAGAGGCTGGGGGTGTAACACCCTGCTCTCAGAGGAAATGCTTTGTTCTGCCTTCCTGGTACTGAGCTGCTCAGACCCCAGGAGGGCAGAACCCTGCCTGTGAGGTGGCAGCAGCTGTAGCTGTAGTGCAAGCCTCAGGGAGCTGGTTTGGCATTACTGGGTTCCATGGTGGAGCCCCCAGGATGCATGGAATTGGCTCCCCAATACCAGATTTGGAATGGGGGGACAATTCCATGATCTTAGACATGTTACATGGCCGTATTCGGATTACTCATTGTGAAGCTACATATAGGAATTTACCTATATGTAGTGCACATGTGTAATGGAGTCCCTGCACTCACAAATTCCTAGGAAATGGCCCTGAACTATGTGGGGGCACCTTTGCTAGTGCAAGGGTGCCCTCACACTTAGTAACTTTGCACCTAACCTTCAGCAAGTGAAGGTTAGAAATATAGGTGACTTATAAGTTACTTAAGTGCAGTGAAAATGGTTGTGAAATAGTGTGTGCACTATTTCACATAGGCTGCAATCGCAGGCCTGTGCAAGTGTTTGTCTGAGCACCCTATGAGTGGCAAAAGAAATGCAGCAGCCCATATGGATCTCCTGGAACCCCAATGCCCTGGGTACCTAGGTACCATATTCTAGGGACTTATAAGGGGGGTCCAGTGTGCCAATTGAAATTGGTAAATTAAGTCACTAGCCTACAGTGACAAAATTAAAAGCAGAGAGAGCATAAGCACTGAGGTTCTGATTAGCAGAACCTCAGTGACACAGTCAAGCACTACACAGACACACACATTAGGCCATAAACTATGAGCACTGGCGTCCTGACCAGCAGGATCCCAGTGAGACAGGCAAAAACATTCTGACATACAGGTAAAATGGGACTAACATGCCAAGGAAGATGGTACTTTCCTACAGCAGTATTTCATTATCAGGACATGTAAAATACCCCAGTATATGTCCTACCTTTTAAATACACTGCACCCTGCCCATGGGGCATTCTTGGGCCTGCCTTAGGGGTACCTTACATGTAGTAAAAGGGAAGGTTTGGGCCTGGCAAGTGGGTGCACTTGCAGGTTGAAATGGCAGTTTAAAACTGCACACAGACACTGCAGTAGCAGGTCTGAAACATGTTTACAGGGCTACTCATGTGGGTGGCACAATCAGTGCTGCATGCCCAATAGCAGCATTTGATTTACAGATCCTGGGCACACATGTTGCACTATACTAGGGACTTACTGGTAAAACAAATATGCCAATCATGGATAAACCAATCATCAGGTCAATTTAGACAGGGAGCACTTGCACTTTAACACTGGTCAGCAGCCGTAAAGTGCTCAGGGTCCGAAAGCCAGCAAAAATAAAATGTAGCAGATAGTCAAAAACATATATTTATTTTTGTTAATTAATTTGTGTTCATATCATATCCTTTCAGAATATGTAATTTTAATTTCAATATGTATTGTTAATTTTAAAGCAAATCAACATCGACTCAAGGCAAGCCATATTTAAACAGTGAGCATTTTAATTTACACATGGCTTGTGTTCATTTCGATATGTGCTTTATTCATTTCAAAGCATGCTATATTTATCTCATATAGTTTCACATCCATTTTAATAAGTGTCATATTAATTTTAATGAATGTCATATTAATTTTATTATGGGTCATATCAACTTCATCAGATGTCATATTCATTTGAAAATGGTTCATTTAAATCTTAACATGTGTTATATTGCTTTAAATGAATGGTATATTCGCGTCAGTGGATGTCATATTCATCTTAACAACTGACATTATAATTTTAACATGGGTCATATCCATTTCAACATAGGTCAAATTAATTTCAATATATGCAATATTCATGTCGATGTGTGTCATATTGATTTCAAAGCATAACATTCATTTTGACAAGTTTCATTTTAAAGTCAGCATTGGTCATATTCAGTTTAAGGCATGTTGAATTAATTTCAAAAGGGCTCATATTCATTTCATGTCATATTCATCTTAGCATGTGCCATATCCCTTTCAATAGATGTCTCGTTCATATTAACGCATGATAATGATTTTAACATGACTCATACCAATTGCAACACACATCATAATTATGTCAATGTGTGTCATATTACTTTCAATGCAAATCATATTCATGTTTTTATAAAAGTAATGTTCATTGCACATTATATTCCTTTCAGAATAATGCATTTTCATTTCAGTACCTTATATTCATTTCAAGCTGTCATATTCATTCCAATGTGTGTCATATTCCTCTTGGCATATGTCAGTCATTTCAAGAAATGTTGCATTCTTTTTTACAAATATTGTATGTGTTTCAGTGATTGCTTTATTATTTACAGTGAGGGCCATATTTATTTCAGTATGATTGACATATATTTCAGTATATCTCTTATTCAATTCTGAGTGTGAGTTATTCATAATAATCACTAAGTAGCATATTCACTTTGCCTGGTTTCATATTTGTTTTGGTTCAAGTCAGATTCACTCTGCCGGGTATCATATTTATTTTGACACATAGTACATTCATTCTGGTGTATGTCATATTCATTTTACAACATGCTATGCATTTCAGGAGGTGTCCTATATAGAGAGCTGTAATTTTGACATGAACGGCTTCCCATATGTGCACGTTTATTTTTCATTAGTGCGTGTTAAGGCCTTACTGCTTATCTCTAAATTAAGAAAAGATCAGAAGTATGGCTGCGAACCAGCACGTTTTCTTCTTTTTTTTTTATTTGAGCTTTGTTTATTGAAGTGGAGGTGTGGTGTCTCGCTTTATCCTTGCTGTTATACATTGCATTTTTTACACTTAGCCTTGTTGAGGCATACACCTTCTTGTTTGTAATTGTGGCGCTGCTTTGTCCCATTCTATCTTGTTATTCTTTTGGATGCGCAGCCCTCTTGCGGTGTACCACTCAAAATTGTCACTAGTAGGTTACTGCAGAGGTTGTGCTCAGACAACATGGTTTGTTTACCCTTGCCGAGATGTGCTGCTCACTGTGTAGATGGGCAGCGATGCATGGGCTCTCTTCTCAATATCTTACCACCTGCTTACATGGAAATTCATTTCTGTATTTTCATTATTGTCAATGACCTCCCTCTGGGAATGGCAAGGTTTTTGGCTCTCCAGCTTTTTTTTTTATTTAGTTTTTTTAAAAGGGAACAACTAAAGCAAAGAATAAAGAAGAGATTGAAAGGTGAGCAGTGCTTACTTTTCTGTGGATGACATGAGGTGGGACTGCAGACTGGCGAGTCTTCTTCTCACTGTCATTGAACAACTCTATTGAAACAAGCATTGGCAAAGCCGATAGGTTTTGCTTATGCAAATTATATTTACTTTCTCAATGTATTTTTGTTGCATATTGCAGAGCAGTTGAGCGGCTGTGCAATATAACTTAAAGTTAAAAGGAAAAGCGCCATGACACAAACAATAGGTGAAAACTAATGGCTTTGCCAATGCTTATAAGAACATGTATTGACATTAGAAGGTTCACCAAAGATCATTGTCACAGATAATGGTACACACTTCTCATCACATTGCATATGCACATTTTTGAATTTCCATGATTTACAACAACTTAGGGTAGCTCTCCATTCCCAGTCTTCCAACAGTTTAGTTGAGAGGGCAAACAGAATAGTGAAAAAGGGTATCCAAACAGCATTCTCTTCATGCGAAATGTTCAGCATTTTGTAAAAGCAAAAATATGAAGCTACAATACTACTCCACACAGCACCACTGGCTTGGCTCCATTCACATTACTCAGAGGTAGAAATGTGTACACAATCTTATTCCCAGATTTGTTAAGATATAAAGGCAGTTTGGAAGACACTGTGTCAAATGGCAAAGTGAGTTCTCATGTAATACAAAAGTACAAAATCTTGAAAGAATGTTTTGAACTAGGGAGACGTTTCAAAAATATGAACTTGCAGGTTGGTTACTGGGTATTGCTAAAAATCCAAGAAGAGCGCAGAAAGGGATGTCAAAATTGTCATCACCTGTCCAGCTCATGAAAGTAAGCAAACATTCAGTCCTTCTTGATAACAAGGGCTAGTGGAACAAGACAAATCTTATTTGTCTTTCCAAACAGGTAAATTCTATTTTGGAAACATTGTAGAACTAACATTGATCATTGTGATTACTCTAATTGGTTTCAGTCACAACAAGACATTACATCATTGTAACCTAGTGTTACTATAATAGGTGGTGATTTAAATCATGATGCCATCAGCACTATCCCCCTGGATGGATCAGATAAAAGAGAAGTAGGGTGTTGTTAGAGGAAGACAACAAGCAGGTTCAATGACTATGTCATGTTTTAATTTGCTTATTTTAATAACAGAGATTTCATGTGATTTTTCTTTGTCTGCTAAAAAAGGGGTACATGTTGTACACTTACATTTCAAATTATTTTATATAAAAAGGGGGTGTTGTAGTATTATGAAAGTGTGTTTGCTTTCAAGTTGTAGTATTATATAACTGTGTTTGCTTTCAACTGTAGTTTTGGTTCTGCGCTCGAGAATAGAACGGTGCTTTTGGGACTCACCGGAAACGCTAGATTCAGTTGCTGTGTGAACCTCAGAACCACCGGATCCTCCCAGTCACAGGTGTATTTATGGATTGCAATAAAGCCTACTAAATTCATTCTTCCTCACACACCTAATCTTAACAGTTGTTTGAGTATCATTTTATTTATTAAAATGTATTCTGCAAGGTTGTGGAATTTAATAAAATAACTACTTGTCGTTGAGACAGGTTGCTTCATCAATCTACTTGTTCTGTAAAAACATCTATCTGTCCTTTGGTACCATATAACCTGGCAACACATTATGGCAGCAATCTCATTATATAAGAGCTCTGACTATAGCCTCTCTGATTATGCCAGGGCTGATACTAAAGTAGGGCTTGAATACTAGAAATTTCCTTATTATGCCACCTTTCTGTAGATCTACACCCTGGGTCTTGGGGGTGGCAGTAAGCAATAGTTCCAGGGTTTAAATGCCTTTTTGAGTCTGTGCAAACCTACTAACATGCATGTTTTAAAGGTTTTTGCCCTTTCTGAGAAAGGATGGAAATTTAATCAAGAAAAAGGTCAGAAGTAAAACTTTTTCCAGGGTTGGGAAAATGTTGTTGTAGGGAAAGCGAACTTGTAAACGCTCAACAGATTTTCACATGAGCAAATCTACATATGTATATTTGCTTGTGCTAAAATACAGTTAACAAATATTTTTTAGGAGTACGATTTCCTGATCTACTTATGTAAATTAAGGAAATACGTGACTCTGCACTAATGCAAACACACATACCATAGGTGCACTTTTGTGAGAAGAGGGCCCCTAATTAGGTCAGGCATTAACCAAAACCATTTGTTTTTATTAAAATTCTGTCTCTCTATCCATCTAATGGCTGGCTTCAGTGTAAATGATCACAATCTGCTTTTTCACAAGGAGCATATTGGCACACAAAGTAGTTTTGTTCAGTGCCATGAACTTCTATGACAATGTGTGTTTTGGGGACCAAAAAATAATTTTGGTTTTTGCTAATGTTTGTTACAATTGTGAGGGCTCAACAACTCCCATAACAATAAAGTTCTACAAAAGCCATGTCAAAACAAGAAACGCATTCACCAAACCAAAAGACTGACTAACAATGTGGGACCTTTTGGCTTTGCCAATGCTTGTTTGTTTTCATGTTTCCCATAATCTTGTTGAAACTGGTTATACTGACTTTCCATTATGAATGATATTTGGAAATACTATCATATATCAACACATTTTACTAAACGATGCTTCAAGAAAAAGTACCAAATATTTTACAGCAGTTTTCAAAAAGTTTTTTTCCTGGCTGAGTTTTTGTGTGAACATTTTATTTTGAAAGCAAAGAATCATCAATCTTGCTTTCCATCTTCTGCAAATATTTAAATCTAATCAGAGATCAGTCTGGGAGCATTACACGTACCTTCATATTTTTCAAACTTTGCAAACGTGTGTACATTTTCTTTTAACTTGAACTACTGTCAGTACTGCACCCCAAGCTCACAACATTTCTTTAGAGTGCTGACCATATTAATAAAGGTTTTGCAATAATGAACCATAAAAACAAGTTTGAACAGTGTTAACATATGGATACAAAGTTTACCTGAACTGCAGGCAATTCCCTTCCCTGATCAATAATGTGATACTGTAAATTGGCAGCCAAATGGTTTGTGCTGCAGAGGGTTGGGCCTACTAGCCCCAAGGACAAAATAACCCTGAAACCTTGTTGTCCTTGACCCCAAACAATATGTCCTGGGTGTCAGGCTGAAGGTAATTCAATATCCCTGCTATGGTTTTCAAAATTGGTATAGGTTTTTTCTTGTGTTGTGTTTTCCCTTTATTACTGTTTAGGTGGTGCATAAATACTTTATACATTGTCCCTAAATTAATCCTGACTGCTTTTGTGCCAAACTACTAGAGGATTAAGCACCGGTTAGTGACTTTTTGTGGTTTACCATGTTGAGGGTTGTGGGTATTGCTTGAGAAGGGCTTCATCCCCACCTCTCAACCAATAACCCAATTTCTCAGAGCCGACATTCCAGAGTCAATAATTCAGTGGTTATTTAAAATCTATGAGAGTAAAACATTGCAAGATAAGGACAAGATGGTATTAAGTGAACAACAATGTCAAAGGATTAATACAAATATAGCTATAAAGAAAGTGACACGCATTGCAGAGATTGAAAGCAATGATCTTGAGTGGGTCCTGCACAAATTCATGAGGGAATATCACACACCACACTCATATACCGATTGTGCACACCGTGTCTGCTGCTGGGAAGAACACTTCTGGAAACATTACGCTGCTACCCTTCATAACGTTCAATTAGAGGTGGAGGACAAAGCACAGGGACCTCACAGTATGGGATGCAGTACTGAGACAAGACAGGAAGGGGCAAATTCAAGCCTCTTTTTGACCCAAGGCACTGGACAGTAACAACAGTCAAAGGGACAATGCTATTGGTGACATGTGAAGGGTTGGAGGTGCCTCGCAATGGGTCCTGGTTCAAAATGTTTCAAGGACATCAGTTATCTGAAGCTGTAGTAGCATCTTAACTGTTCAATCATATGGTTAAGGAGAACCACAGCACGAGTGCGAACGATCTTGTGAATCTATTCAGAAAACTCTCATGCCAGACATTCTCTAGTCTCACAATGACATGCCGTAGACTGAAACTGAGTGTAAATTACAGTTCTCCTTTTGGCTGGAGCTCGCTCCCCTGCGCCGACAGCTCCACCTTGCTGCGACGCCTCTCTCCATCCCCGCCCACGCAACCGATCGCGAGTTCGGAGCCCCAGTCCTCTTCCCTGGTGCCCAGCAGCGCTGGTAAGTTCCATCCCAGTGCTCTGTGCCTCTGTTTCTGAACACTGTACTTTCTGCTTTTTACTCTCTGTGCCTCTGTTTCTGAACACTGTACTTTCCGTTTTTTACTCTCTGTGCCTCTGTTTCTGAACACTGTACTTTCCGCTTTTTACTCTCTGTGCCTCTGTTTCTGAACACTGTACTTTCCGCTTTTTACTCTCTGTGCTTCTGTTTCTGAACACTGTAGTTTCCGCTTTTTACTCTCTGTGCCTCTGTTTCTGAACACTGTACTTTCCGCTTTTTACTCTCTGTGCCTCTGCGCCTTCCCTCTGTTTCTGAACTTTATATTTTCCCTTTTTGCTCCACCATTCTTAGCGTCCCTGTTGTTCTGACTGCGCCCTCCTACTGTTTATAACTCCATCCCCCCTGTAGCCTCTTACCTTCCGCCGCTTTTCTGCATTATTTTTCCTTGTACTTCCAGCCTTTCCCACTGTTTTCCTCCTCGCTGGGCCAACTAGACCCTCGTGCGATCCCCCTGCTCTGTTTACTCCCCGCCCCTTCCCGCCCCCATTCGCTCTCCCGTTCCCGCCCACCTCCCGCCTCCCAGCTGCCCCTCCCTCCCACCTCCCCCTCTTAATGGCGGTCGCTGCGCGGCCGCGCCAGAGGCGAGCCCGTCTGCGCCCATCCGCGCCAGAGCCGCGCCCAGCGCCAGTCCCCCTGGTCCCGCCAGCCAAAAGCCCCCCAGACTATACTACCACCCCCACTCTCTCCTCTCCCTCAACCCCGGAGTCTGCCCCAACTGCTGTCAAACAACCCCCACTCACACACAAGGCCCCTTCTCCTGCCACACCTGCCTTTTCTCCTGCTCCACACTGACGCACCGCACCACAACACCAAGCACTTCACCCCCCACACAACAACCCCTGCACCTACCAACACACCCCACAACCCACACAAGCCCCACGCCACAACCACCCCCACTCTCAACAACACCACAAACATCCACACAAACACTATCACACACCACAACAACCACACCACCCTCAACCACCTCTACTGCCTACTACTGAACACCCAGTCCCTACACAAACATGCCATAGAACTCTGGGACCTCATCACTTCACACTCACACGACATCGTCTTCCTCACTGAAACCTGGACAAACCCCACATCTGAGCCAGACATAGCCATAGCCAGCCCAGAAGGCTACAAACTCCAACGCAGAGACCGCCCCAACAAGCCAGGAGGCGGCATCGCCATCCTTCACAGAGACACCATCAAGGTCACCACCAACACCCTCGACACCCTCAACAACGCAGAACACATGCACTTCCTCAACCATGTCAACAACACCACCACCCTCAGAGGGACACTCATATACAGACCCCCAGGACCGCTCCCCCCTTTTTGCGACACCATCGTAGACACCATCAGCACACACGCTCTCACCTCCACAGACTACATACTCCTCGGCGACTTCAACTTCCACCTAGAAAAACCCTCACGATCACAACTCATCTTCCCTCCTAGACAACCTTTCAAACCTAGGACTCAAACAACTGGTCACAGCCCCCACCCACTCAGCTGGACACACACTCGACGCAATTTTCACATCTAGCCAACACATCACCTACACCCACACCACCAAACTCCAATGGACAGATCACCAATGCATCCACTTTTCCTACAACAAACCTCCCAAACACCACCAACATCACACCACCCCCTACCGCATGTGGGACAAGATCCCCACGGAACACCTAATCTACCAACTGATGCAAACTCCGCCCCCAACATAACCGACCCCAACACTGCCGCTCACAACCTCAACGAATGGATCACCTCCTGTGCCGATAACCTCGCCCCCCTCAGAAAAAACATCACTACCCGAAACATCAAGAACGCACCATGGTTCACCACTGAACTCCACGAATCCAAAAACAAATGCCGCAAAGCAGAGAAAATCTGGAGACAAGAACCCACCACCACTAACTTCACCACCCTCAAAACCACCACACGCATCCACAACCAACTCATACGCACGGCCAAAAGAGCACACTACAAGGAACGCATTGACAACAACTCACAAAACAGCAAGGAACTCTTTACCATCATCAAAGAGCTCTCCAAACCCAAGGCCAGCAACCTTGACCCCACGCACACACAAACCCTCTGCGACTCCCTCTCAGACCACTTCCACCGCAAAATTCTAGACATACATAACAGCTTCGCACCACACACACCCCCCTCTCACACCACTCACCCCCTCACACAAACCCACCACACACACTACACAACCTACTCACCACCTGGGCCCCCACCACCGACGAAGAAACTGAAACCACTATGAACTCTATTCACTCTGGCTCCCCCCTCCGACCCATGCCCTCACCGTATATACAACAGAGCCAGCCCCGCCATCGCCCCCATACTCCGAGCCACAATCAACAGCTCCTTTGAAACCGCCACCTTCCCAGACCTCTGGAAACACGCAGAAGTCACTGCACTCCCAAAAAAAACCAAAGCCAACCCAGACGACCTCTCCAACTACTGCCCCATCTCCCTCCTCCCCTTCCCAGCCAAGGTTACGGAAAAAAAAATTGTCAACTCCCGCCTATCCCACTTCCTCGAGACAAACAACACACTTGACCCCTCCCAATCTGGGTTCCGCAAGAACCACAGCACAGAAACCGCCCTCTTAGCATGCACAGACGAAATCAGATCCAGAGTCAACATGGGTGAAACCGTAGCACTCATACTCCTGGATCTCTCTGCAGCCTTTGACACTGTCTGCCACCAGACACTCAGCGCACGCCTTCACGACACAGGGATAAGACACAAAGCCCTGGACTGGCTCACCTCCTTCCTCGCCAACAGAACCCAAAAAGTCTGACTCCACCCTTCCAATCGCCCGCCACCAAAATCACCTGCGGAGTCCCCCAAGGCTCCTCCCTCCCTTACTATTTAACATATACATGACCCCACTAGCCAACATCATCAAACCCCATGGAATCACCATCCTCTCATACGCCGATGACACTCAACTCGTCCTCTCCCTCACCCGCAACCCCAACTCTGCCAAATCCAACCTACACAACGCACTTATCGACACTGCCACATGGATGACAGCCAACCACCTGAAACTCAACTCAAGCAAAACCAAAATAATCCTCTTTGGCCCACACAAAAACACCTGGGACCCCTCATGGTGGCCCACCACGCTAGGCACTGCACCCACCCCCGCCAACCACGCACGCAACCTCAGCCTCATCCTGGACTCCTCCCTCTCGATGACCCAACAAATCAACGCTCTCACCTCCTCATGCTTCAACACACTCCGCATACTGAAAAAAACATTCAAATAGATCCCCACATTGACCAGAAAGACTGTCACTCACGCACTCGGATTACGGAAAGCCCTCTACGCTGGCACCACTCTCAAACTCAAGCGCAAACTACAGCCCATCCAGAACTCAGCAGCACGACTCATCCTCGACCTCCCCTGACACGAACACATCTCTCCACACCTCAAATCCCTCCACTGGCTTCCCATAGACAAAAGGATCACATTCAAGATCCTCATCCTCGCACACAAATCACTCCACAACACAGGCCCTGCCTACCTCAACGAAAGAGTCACCTTCCACACCCCCACAAGAAACCTCCGCTCAGCCGACCTCTCTCTCACCTCTGTCCCCCGCATCAAACACACCACCACCGGGGGCAGATCCTTCTCCTACCTTGCACCCAAAACCTGGAACGCCCTCCCAACCCACCTCCGCAAGACCCAAAACCTACTTCTTTTCAGGAAGAGCCTCAAGACCTGGCTTTTCGAACAGTGATCCTCCCAGCCTCTCCCCCCCCCCCCCCCCAGCGCCTTGAGACCCTCGCGGGTGAGTATCCTCGCTTTATAAATCTCTGTGATTGATTGATTGATATTATTACGTATTCTAATTGTTTATATTTTACAATCTACTGTGCGGATTTTCACCAAAATCAGAGAAGGATGATATGAAGCATGGGCATGAATCTCATGCACAACTCTGTTTAAATTAATTGAATAATTTTTACTCTAACAGGCATCTATTGAGGATGTGATGAGATATCATGAGAAAGCTAAGAGGTACTGTACCTCTTGGCCTTCTCCAGATTATGAGAAGAGGTAGTGAGGTTTCCCTGATGATTCTTCTGCTCCAAAGGGTAAGTGTTTCCAGAGAGAGGATTTGAAATTGGCTATTTTGTATCTTTTTCCTAATCTTTGGTTGCCACAAGTAGAGATTGAATTTGTTAATGTCAGATGCCCTCCTTTTCTAAACTCCCTGTTATCCCAGCTGTGCGGGGATTTTTGAAAAGAGAATTAAAAGATTCTGCTAAGGTATCAATGTTGAGGTTTATCGCAAGGTTGTATCCTTTGCCAAAGAAATTATTAAACTTCTGCGGTCATTGATCTTAAACCCTCTTCTGGCTAACTTGATGCGGAAATCTTTATTTCCAGCACAGTATTTTTTAATTTCTGATCCAGTTGACTAGAAAGCAGAGTGGGCTTTCAAGAGAGCTCATGTTGGACTTAGTTTATCAGTGGGCCCAGAAATGTATGCTGTGCAAGTGTCTCAATCATGTAAAGATTTTCAGACTCTTTTCTCTGAGATTCAGAAGTAGGAGGAAGATTGCTCTGGCCTTCGGGGTTTTTGGAGGTCCAGGCAACATTCCTCTCAGACTTTGCTTTTGATCTCAGAGCTTCTGCTATGGCTTCTGGCAGAACAGTGGAAGCTAGATGTCATATACACTTAAGAGGTTGGAAGGCGGATGCTACTTAAAGGAACTATTTATTGAGAATGCTATTTAGTGGCAATTAGCTGTTTATAGAGGAATTGGAAGAGATCTTGCATAAATCAGTTAAAATGAGAAAAATACACAACCGTTTCACAACAAGCAGAAGTATTCAGAAAATAATAAGAAGTTCTTTTCTAAGGGCAAGACAAGTAAACAAAACAGTTTTTCACATAGATTTCAGTTTCAGCCTATGGGTGCACAAAGTAATAACCCCTTCCAGCAGTCCGATGAGGACAAAGGAGGTCAGAAGCAACATCCATTCACATGCCGTGCTGAAGTTGGAGATGTGCGAGGTTATCTACTTTTATTCCTACATCTATGGAAACAGGCAGTAACCAACAAATAGGTATTACAAATTCTTTCACATGAATATGTAATAGGTTTTCAATTGTCTCCTCCAATTTTATATTTTGCTATGACTCCTTGGCCCGAGCACCCTAACAAGAGACATATTACAAGGTAGTATTCTACCCCGGTCAAAAATCAGGCAATCCTTTCAGTACCTGTCCAGGAGAGAGGATTGGGGTGGTCCGCAATACTTTTTTCTGGTACAGAAGTGTTTGAAATGGTGTTTCTGGTTGGCTAGGGTATGCACCTGAGCCAGGTAGAACCAACCTCTCTAGTCAGGGAAAGTAAGTTACACAACAAAGATAACCTGTGCTCACCCCATGGTAGCTTGGCACAGACCAATCAGGCTTATCCCTAGAGGCAATGTGTAAAGCGTTTGCACAACACACTCACGCCAGTGACACCATAAATACACCACAAAAGAGACTCCACACAAGATTATATAAAAAATATGCTTCTGTAGTATCTACATATATCATAATGCCAAAACAACTTCAATCATAAGTATGTGCATAATATGCAGTCATGTGATATAAAACTCCTTATCCTGAACATTGCAAGGTATAAAAGAACAGCCAACAACATTTAGGGCATGTAATGCAGGAGGTAATGGACCGAGCACATCAGTCAACATCAAATTATAGGGCACAGCACACTTGTGCTCCAATTAAACATGGTACGGTAATTAGCCAGAAATCATAGGCCGCAGGAACACTGGCACACCTCTTACAGGTATTGCAGTAATTTCGAGGTCTCCGCATGTGGCCAGTTCCTGATCAGGGGGCATCGAGGGGTCCCCCGTAATGCCATCAACAAAGAACAAGCATTTTCAGTGCAATAAGTCTTGCATATTTCAAACAAGTTGAATGTCATCTTTTGACAACAACACCCATGAGCAAAAACTAAAGAAAACATGAGAAGAAACTGAGAAAAGACGACTTGGCAAAATAAAATAAAGTTAGCTTTAAAAATAAAACTTTGCAATATTTTACCTGCTGGACGTGTTCTTGCCAGTTACAAGTGTTCTGTTTGCGGGGCACATGAAGTTAAAAACAACAAATAGTTCCTCGATCATGTTGGGAGCAGCAGACAGGCATTAACTAAATTGCATCAATTAGTGCTTGATCCCTGCTCCACACAGAGAAACAGAAGTGATGCCAGGCATGCCTTGACAAATTATGAGGTTGTAAAGAAGAGTGCCACTCCCATCAATAGCGACAGGCAGGCTCCAAGCCCTGTACTGAACACAGCAGACTCTTGCAAGCGAGACACATGCATTAGCACGTGCACTCGCAGGCTCGACTCAAAAAGCCGTCCCCAAGGAATGTGCCAACACAGATGGGGGGATACACACTCTTCAGAGCACCAGAGAGATACCTGGCTGGGTCCTCCCCTCACTAAACAGTGAAAGGCAGCCACCCATGAAAGCTGAAATCGATGCAGCGTTGTCAGTTCATAAAATACGCCTCAAACTCACAGTGCATCTGGGACTTCTCCTTGGCCTTGCGGACCACTGCTGTGAAATGCCTGAAAAAAGGAAGCTACCCACACTGAGAGGACTAGCTGGATTCCCCACATCGGGAGGTGCTGGAATGCAGCTAGCCACAAGCGTGCAACTAAGCTGTCATCGCTCTTCTTCTGCCCCGCATATCAGGAATGCCAAGGAATGGTGCGGCAGGAGTTGGCAGCTTAACATGGTTCAGCGCGCCTGGCCTGGGCAGCGCAAGTTGCAAGAGTGAAAGCTGCTTATTCCTCACAGAACATCAGAAAGCTCTCGACCTGCACTTTCTGTCAAGAGTGAGCAACGCTCACCATGCACTGCATGATAACCAGTGAAAACAAAAGAGAAAGATGACAATTGGCTGGACTTAATGAGTCCTAAGGCCGTCTTGAGGTTTTCCTGCTGTTTGTGAAATCAAGGAGCAGCAACCAGCGCTCACCATATATTGGGGCACCTAAGTCCATTGGTATGGAGTGTTTCGGTCTCTTAAAGAGAAGACTTTCAACACTAGTTTCATTATTGACTTAGGCTCCTAAAAGACCAACTACTAATTATTTATACAACATCACTGATTTTCTTATGACAAAATGTGTAGAGATATCTTTTTCAATTGTGATGCAAAAGCTATATTGCAATTCCTGCAAGATGAATTTGATAGAAAGTTTTTTTTCTACCTTAAGATTTCAGTGGTCAGTAGTTGAGGATTTTAGATCATTCTAAGGTGATTTCTAATCAACAGAAGACCTGAATGCTCATTACGGCTTTGGCTGTCTTTTGAAACAACTGCCGAAGCTGCTGGTGCTAAAAGACGTCAGTGCTGGTGGTCCGAAGACCGCCCTATTATGACGTTGTGCCAATTTCTGCCCAATTTCAGGTGGAAATCCGACACCGTCAGTCTGGCCGACGTCATAATAGAGGTGCTTTCCACTGCTGGCACTGCCACGCCAACAGGATGCCACTCGCTGTATTATAATCTGCAATACGGCGTGATGGTTTGCTGCACGCGGTGCAGTGCAGCGGTGGAAAGCGCTAGGACCCATCCCCTCCCGGATGGCCACCTCGCCGAAGCAGGTAAGTTGATCGTCCGAAAGGGGGGAGGTTGTGTGAATGTGTGTAAACGCATATATGTTTGTGTGAATGCGGAGGGGGTGTCAGTTTGAGTACATGCATGTGAGTGTATGCGTCTGTTTGAGTGCGTGTGTGCGAGTGAATGGGTGTATCTGAGTGTGTGTTTGGGGGCAAGTGTGTTGGGGCGTATGTAAGCGAATGCGTGGGTGAGTGGAAGTGCGTGAATGTAGGTGTGTGGTCGTGTGGGGGTGTGTCTGCCGGTGACAGGAATGGAGATTCCTGACACCAGGTGCATGACTGCCAGCATTTTTGTGGCGGTGTGACTGCCACAAAAATGCTTGCGGTCTGCTGAGTTGTAATATCGATGGTGGTATCACGGCTACCACCGTGCCGGAGGTGCTCACCTTCGGCTCGGTAGTCTGGCTGCCCTGGCAGTACGGGTGGCGTTTTGGCAGTTTGGCTTCGGCCAAACCACCAAATTTGCAATATGTCAGTCTTTACCACCCATCCGGTGGCGGTCAGACCGCCACCGCGAGTCTGGCGATCCAAGGACTGCCAGACTTGTAATGAGGGCCTTGGTGTCTAAACACTTCAATGGTTTTGATTTGCTGAGGGTTAGATCTAGGGAGTTATTCTGTTCATAAGACCTTCGATTACTTTATCCGTTTTTTATTTTATTTACAAAGGGCTCCTTTTGAACCTTTAGAGGATGCATCTGAGAAATGTCCTACCTTTTATGCGTCTTTTAATGTCAGTTATCACCACTGCAAAAGTAATTGGTAAACTTGAGGGGCTGCTTTGTCATCATCCTTATTTAAGGTTGTCTTGACATTCAGTCTGATTTTTTTATGCAAGGTCAATTCTGCTTTCAACACAAGATATTCTTTCTACACTGGATGTCCCTTTTTCTAGGATCTTCTCTACTATGTGGATTAAGGCTCATCTTTCTTGCTTACTTCGACTCTGGGAAGGATGTTCTAGGGTAAATGCTGTTAGGACCAGCAGTATTAGCTGATATGAGACCAAAAAGAGCAGGAAACAGGCATGGCTGGGAAAGAACAAGGAGAAGCATGATTGGAGGATTTGCAGAGCTGGTCAGTTGTGGCTGGGTACAAAGGTATCAGGCGAGCCTTCCAGGTTAAGGTCACTACAATACCAATCAGAGAAAAGACTCAAGGGAAGGTGGGAGCTTATATGGGAATGTAAGAACTATTAGAACCAGTGGTCAGTTTCCTTGCAACTGCTTTGCCATAGGACTCTTTGGCTCATAGTTATCAACCACTGTTTTGCCATATGTCTGCACCTTTAGTGTTTTACCCTTTCCTTCCTTGTTTCCTTCACTTCTACAGTGGCTACATTGCTTGTGTGGCTCGCTCCTTCAGCAGCTATCTATCATCCCACTTCCCCTCCAAACCTACCAGACTGCTGTGTTCCTATATTGCTTATTACATCAATATCCCTTTGTCTTCATTGCTGTGTCATGTCTACTCAACCCCTTACCAGATTGTTTTCCCAGTTCCCTGCCTTATTTCCTTCCCTTTTGCAGTGTCCACCTTGCTTGTCTTGCTCGCTACTTCAACAGCTTTCTACCATATCACTTGCACTCCGTACCTACCTGACTGGTGGGTTCATCAGTTGCTTACTCCCTCGATATTCATATGACTTCATTGCTATGCCATGTCAACTCAACTGCTTACCAGTCCTCATGCTCTCTAGGTTGCCTGAGGCCCACCAGTACTTTTGGCCCTTTACTGGCACTTCATCACTGAGAACCTGGTAAGTACTTGACTGGAGTGCGCTTTGCAGTTGGAGGTGGTGCCACCTTGTATTAACTGCCTCCTATGTCCTTTAAATAGATGGTACTGGGAGGACTTTGCAAATAGAAGTATGTCTGAAGAATCACCTATACAAACAAAACTGGAATTGAACGAACAAAGTTGTCTTTGGTGTTTCTGTAATCCTTACATCATTCTCCTTCAATCAAAAACATTCTTCTGAGCTCCTGCCACTCACAAAAGGGTTACTCTCTAGGGTAGATTCTTGGGTAATAGTTTTGAAATCCACCAAACGTATCCTTTTAAGTCTTAAACCTCACATGTGCATGCTCATTCTATCATGGGTGGCCTCATAGGAGGACTGGGCAGGGGTATTTAAGAGTTCACATTTATAAGGCTGTTTCTTCAGCTACTCCTTCTAACTTTATGACTCACTACGAATTGAATGTAGAATAGAGATCTGAGTTGTTTTGTTAATGAAGTTCTTTCAAAAGTAGTCTCAATCCGAAAGATATTCTGTTTATTTAACAGTTTGTTTTCACTAGGGTGGATGTTATCAAGGTTTATAGGTTTTGCCTCACTCATATTGGTCTCTATTGTTTGCTGAGATGCCTTAGGATATCTTTATCAGATTGTGATGAAAATATACTGCTATGGCATGTGGACATGTAGTTTAAAATAGGATGAGGAATAGGCTGAGCATGTAATGCCCAGATTGCTTCCAATTCTTCTTCCTTGACCCAGTACTTTTGACTCTTCTTCCCTCACTTCCTGGTAGCCTTTGTCAGTATTTCATATAAAAGGCTTGTTATTTCAGGAAATAATTAAAGAGGGGTTGGGGTTTTAGGAAGAAGTGCAGTATTTTTAATAGACATGGAAAACAGCGTGGGTATGAGGTGGTTGATGGGGTTACACAAGTTAATCCTCATGGAGTATTGGGACAAGGAAGAAAACCTGGAGTAACAAAGACTACCAACAAGTAATCATGTTATTACAGTTCATAGTTTGAATTGGGCTTGTGATTTTGGATGACAGCTGGTGGAGAGCAAGCAAATACTTAGAATAGATGGCCACAGAAAGGTACAGGTTTGTCTGCTGCAGGCAGGACAGGACTGGCCATATAGCCAATTGACTTTTTCACAAGGGAAACCAAAACTGCTCGAGGCTTGTTATTGAAGGTATAGAGAAAGAGAAGAGAGTGAAACAGAAGGAGCAAGAGATAGGAGAGGGTGTAATGTCATGGCCAGAGTTGCTGAATTTGGCAGTGGGGAAGTAGGTTTGAGTCTCAGCATCAGCTCAACATCCTATGATTCTGAACAAATCACTTACGGCCTGATATAATTGTATTGCCTGTTCCACCACGGGCAGAGTAAATTACTCCATCCTTCTGGTGAAGGGACCACCCATTACATTTATACATGATCTCCAAGCAGGCGTTCATTTATAATTCATTGGCAGGAACCACTATCAAGGTGGTTCTTGTCAACGCATTTTTGTGTTTGGTGCAGGGCTGTATTTTGTTGATGCAGCCCTACACCAAACAGCTTTCTGATTTATTTTCAAAAAGAAAATCCCAAAATGGGATTTTCTTTTTGAAAATAAAAAAATGCAATGCTCTCCTCTCCATCAGAGTTATCTTCCATGAAGAGAGGGAGCATTATTACCATTTTGCTGTCCCCCACCACTAGGACGGTGAGGGACAGTTAAATAATGACTATGGCCCTCATTACAACACTGGCGGTCGCTGTTAAAGCAACGGTAATACCACCAACAGGCCGGTGGAAAAATATAGAATCACGACCATGGCGGAAACCGCCAACATAGACAGCCACTTTAACACTCCGACCCCCACGGCGGTAGAAACAAACACCGAAGCAGTAACCGCCAACAGACAGGTGGAACACAAGGTTCCACCCACTGTATTACAACACTCCTATCCGCCACCTTTTCCGGGGCGGAACCAACGCTATCAAAAGCACGGCAGAAACAGTACACAGAAGGGAAACAACTCACCTCTCGACACCCAACGAGGAACCAGGACGCCATGGAGCCCGAACTACACGTCCTGCCCATGCTGGTCTTCCTCCTTCTGTATCAGGAGCAGGACATACACCGTCGACGACCACGGTGAGTACTGCACCTACAACACAGGGGAGGGGGAGGGAAAAGAGAGTGACACACACACACGCAACACGCAATACCCCCACCCACAACACCATACAAACAAATACATGCAGCAACATTACATATACACCCTCTCACCCCCTGGAAGAACGCAAGTACAAAAGGAAATTATTGTAACAAGTGTAATCAATAAAAATCTGATAGTGCAATTTCTAAAATCAGTATATACAAATATGTATACCAACTACACAAGTCCGGATAGTGTTCCAATCATTGTCCGTGGACCAGTGGTCCCAAAAGGCATGGGCGAAGCCCACACAAGATACCTGAATCGAAACGAAGAGAACACTGCAGGGGCATCAGATCGAAATTAAACAGGCACCTCAGGGGGAGGGGGAGGGGGGCACCTCAGCCAGATGAACGCATGACGCCACTGCTGCACGAGGGGGCTCCATGCCCATTGCTGTATCCTGGGGAGTTCAAAGCCACAGTCTCTCAAGCCTTTCCAGTGGGTGGTTTGCCCACTGCTTTATCCTGGGGAGTGCAAAGCCACAGTCTCTCAAGTCTTTCCAGTGGGTGGTTTGCCCACTGCTTAATCCTGGGGAGGGCAAAGTCACAGTCTCTCAAGTCTTTCCAGTGGGTGGTTTGCCCATTGCATTATCCTGGGGAGTGCAAAGCCACAGTCTCTCAAGTCTTTCCAGTGGGTGGTTTGCCCACTGCTCTATCCTGGGAAGTGCAAAGCCACAGTCTCTCAGGTCTTTTCAGTGGGTGGTTTGCCCACTGCTCTATCCTGGGGAGTGCAAAGCCACAGTCTCTCAAGTCTTTCCAGTGGGTGGTTTGCCCACTGCTTTATCCTGGGGAGTGCAAAGCCACAGTCTCTCAAGTGCATACCAGTCTCCACTGGTTCTGGAGGGGGCTTTGTGCCTAGAGTGCTTCAGCCTGCCAAGGACTGAGTTAGTGGTTGTATCTCTCCACTGGTTCTGGAGGGGGCTTTGTGCCCAGAGTGCTTCCTCCTGCCAAGGACTGAGGTAGTGGATGTATCTCTCCACTGGTTCTGGAGGGGACTTTGTGCCCAAAGTGCTTCATCCTGCCATGGACTGAGGTAGTGGATGTGAATCTCCACTGGTTCTGGAGGGAGCTATCTGCCCAGAGTACTTCATCCTGCCAAGGACTGAGGTAGTGGTTGTATCTCTCTACTGGTTCTGGGGGGGCGGGCTTTGTGCCCAGAGTGCTTCATCCTGCCAAGGACTGAGGTAGTGGATGTCAATCTCCACTGGTTCTGGAGGGGGCTTTGTGCCCAGAGTGCTTCATCCTGCCAAGGACTGAGGTAGTGGATGCCAATCTCCACTGGTTCTGGGGGGGGCTTTGTGCCCAGAGTGCTTCATCCTGCCAAGGACTGAGGTAGTGGATGTATCTCTCCACTGGTTCTGGAAGGGGCTTTGTGCCAAGAGTGCTTCATCCTGCCAAGGACTGAGGTAGTGGATGTCAATCTCCACTGGTTCTGGAGGGGGCTTTGTGCCCAGAGTGCTTCATCCTGCCAAGGACTGAGGTAGTGAATGTATCTCTCCACTGGTTTTGGTGGGTGCTTGATGCCCACAGTGCTTCATCCTGCCAAGGACCGAGGTGGTGGATGTATCTCTCCACTGGTTCTGGATGGGGCTTGCTGCCCAGAGTGCTTCATCCTGCCAAGGACTGAGGTAGTGGATGTCAATCTCCACTGGTTCTGGAGGGGGCTTTGTGCCCAGAGTGCTTCATCCTGCCAAGGACTGAGGTAGTGGATGTATCTCTCCATTGGTTCTGGAGGGGGCTTGGTGCCCAGAGTGAGTCATCCTGCCATGGACTGAGGTAGTGGATGTCAATCTCCACTGGTTCTGGAGGGGGCTTTGTGCACAGAGTGCTTCATCCTGCCAAGGACTGAGGTAGTGGATGTATCTCTCAACTGGTTCTGGAGGGGGCTTTGTGCCCAGAGTGCCTCATCCTGCCAAGGACTGAGGTAGTGGATGTCAATCTCCACTGGTTCTGGAGGGGGCTTGGTGCCCAGAGTGCTTCATCCTGCCAAGGACTGAGGTAGTGGATGTCAATCTCCACTGGTTCTGGAAGAAGCTTGGTGCCCAGAGTGCTTCATCCTGCCATGGACTGAGGTAGTGGATGTCAATCTCCACTGGTTCTGGAGTGGGCTTTGTGCCCAGAGTGCTTCATCCTGCCAAGGACTGAGGTAGTGTATGTATCTCTCCACTGGTTCTGGAGGGGGCTTGGTGCCCAGAGTGCTTCATCCTGCCAAGGACTGAGGTAGTGGATGTATCTCTCCACTGGTTCTGGAGGGGGCTTTGTGCCCAGAGTGCTTCATCCTGCCAAGGACTGAGGTAGTGGATGTAAATCTCCACTGGTTCTGGAGGGGGCTTAGTGCCCAGAGTGCTTCATCCTGCCAAGGACTAAGGTAGTGGATATCAATCTCCACTGGTTCTGGAGGGGGCTTTGTGCCCAGAGTACTTCATCTGCCAAGGACTGAGGTAGTGGATCTATCTCTCCACTGGTTCTGGATGGGGATTGGTGCCCAGAGTGCTTCACATGCAGTGTGCCTGGTCCCATTACCTCACATGGGTGTGCCACGAGATTGCCTAGGAACAGGTAGCATGATACGCCATGGAGGTAGAGACATACCCCACCCTTCTGTGGCTTCACCTGCCACCTGCAGGTGCAAACAGTGATGAGAGTCATGCCTCATGGAAACTAGGCAGGGTCCAGGAAGTCTCCTCCAGCCTCGGACGGCTGCCCACTGGGGATGGTAGCCATGTCATATGTGTTGGCACTGTCTGAGCATGTCGCGAGGTTGGTGGCGGTGCTTGCGGGGGAGTCTGTGGCGGAGGTGCTGACGGTGGTGCATGTGTCAGCACCTGTTGAGGGACACAGCGGGACGTCTCCTGCAGACTCGGACGGCTGCCCACTGGGGATGATGCTGGGGACTGTTGCTGAGGCAGCAGACGTGCAGGTAGTGGTGCAGGTGGCAGTGCAGGTGGCGGTGCTGGTGGCGGTGCAGGTGGCGGTGCTGGTGGCGGTGCAGGTGGCGATGCAGGTGGCGGTGTCCACCGCCGTACAGGTTGGTGTAGTGGTTGACAGAAGGGGTGACTCTAGTCCCTCAGACGGAGCCACCGTGCCCTGTCCTGACCTGCTCTTCGGCTTGTGTCCCTTCCCCACCTTTGATGTTGCCACAGGTGTCTTGCCACTGTCCCCTTTTGGTTTGGAGGAGCCCTTGGTGGCTGGTAGGTACGGCTTCTCCCTCCGGGATGTGGGCACCTTCTGCACCTTTGCAGGTGGCGGAATGTCCTTGGCCTCGCTAGGTGGCACACTGGCAGCCCTGATGGGTGGCGCACTCGATGAGACCGCAGTTGCTGGCACCACTGTGCCTGGGGATTTGGTGGCTGAGGTGCTGGGCTTGGACCTGGAAAGCCTGGCACTAGGGGAAGGCCGGGGGGGGGGGAGGTGAAGGGAAGAGGTCAAAGTTAGCCAGAAAAAGTTTTTTAGACACACTGGGACGGGAAGATGGAGGGGGTTTGGGAGTGGAGGAAGAGGTAGTGGTTGTAGGAGGTGTACATTTGCTGAATTTGGGTGAAGGTGCATGGACCGGAGGCTGTTGTGAGGTGGATGGCTGTTGGGTGGGTGTGTGCCTGCATTTGTGTACTTTGGGAGGAGGGCTCATAGACACACTGGGAGAGGACACTGGGGATGTGTGAATGGTAGTGGGGGTGGTGATTGCACGTGGGCGGTGTGTGGTGATGGGCGTGCTGGTGATGGAGGTAGTTGCTGAGGAGCTAGTGCATGCAGGTGTGAGTGGAGATGAGACAGGGAGGGAGGAGGAGGGCGTGGAGCAGGGGGACACCGTGGAGGCAGTGGATGTTGGTGTGTCTGCATGGGGATGGTGCTTGTGTGAGTGCCTGTGGGATGTGTGATGCTTATGTTTGCCATGTCCACTGTTGTGTGTTGGTGAGTGTGCATGCTGGTCTGATGGTGTGCTTGGGATAGGCTGAGGTACAGGGGATTGGGTCTGGGTGGAGGAAGTTGGAGGGGGGAGGCTGGAAACAGGGACAATGGCTGCCATCAGTGTTGAGGCCAGAGCCTGAAATGCTCTCTGTTGGGCCGCCTGCCCAGAATGCCCTCCAGGTATGCATTTGTTTGTTGCACATGCCTCTCAACACTCTGGATGGCATTCAAAATGGTAGATTGCCCAACAGTGAGGGATCTCAGGAGGTCAATAGCCTTCTCACTCAGGGCAGCAGGGCTAACTGGGGCAGGGGCTGAGGTGCATGGGGCGAAGGAGATGCCCAATCTACTGGGTGAGCGAGCACAGGACGCACGCTGAGGGGCTGCTGGGAGGGCGCTGCTGGTGGGGGGTGGCAGCTGTACCTGTTGATGTGATGGGCACAGAGGTGCCCACCACCGCAAGGGAGCTCCAATTGGAGGAGGAGTGGCTGTCGCTAGTGTATGCTCCTGCCCCCGTCGTGGAGCTCCCCTCACCCTCCGTCCCACTGGTGCCTTCAGACCCTGTAAATTCACCCTCCAGGGCCATGTGGGATGCAGCTCCCTTCTGCTCCGGTGCCACTGCTCCTCTGCCAGATGATGCTAATGCACGCAAGAACAGGGTGACTAAACAAAAAGGCAGGGGGGAAGACAGAAGAAACACATGTTCAGTGCATGCAACACCACTACCGTTGGTGGACACAACACACAGGGAGCAGCCCTATGCACTAAGCCATGCACTAACAGTTCTTAGGAAATTCACATGCCCATGGGGGACGATGCCTAAGCCCAATTGCTGCACACCTGGAAGCCACAGGAGCCTGACTAGGTGTAGATGGCTATTACCAGTAGTGGGGTTTGGGTGCCACAGAGCCTGCCTAATAAGGGACCTAGCCCACCAAGTTCGCCCTGGCCTTGGGGAACCCACAGCCCACTTCCCCCACCCAGACACCTCGTAATGCGCGCCGAGTCAGCTGAATGAGAGTGTACTCACCCCCTTGTGGCTGCTGTGATGCTCTCAAGCGCCCATCCAACTCCGGATAGGCCACCAACAGGATCCGGTACATCAGGGAGGTCATGGTGCGACGGGCACCCCTTCCACGTTGGTAGGCCATGCCCAGCTGGGCCTCCGCCATCTTCTTGCTCCAGCGGCGCAGGTCCTCCCATCTTTTCCGGCAGTGGGTGCTCCGTCTACGGTAGACCCCCAGGGTTCCGACGTCCTTGGCGATGGCACGGCAAATACCCTTCTTCTGGTGGGCGCTGACCTAGACGAAAAGTGAAGTTAGAATGGATGTTACTATCCCATACATTTCATCTCCTGGATTGCTAAACACCTCCACCCCTGGACCAGACATATGTACACACACACTATCCTGACATGCTGGCCTGTCCCCCTCCCCACCATCTTCCATCCACAACACTCCATACAATCATGTGCCATCCACCATACTCACAGTGTACTCACCTGTTTGTCTGGAGGACCGTACAGTTGCGTGTACTGGGGGAGGACCCCATCCACCAGTTTCTCCAACTCCTCTGAAGTGAAGGCAGGGGCCCTTTCCCCAGACACTGTAGCCATCGTCACTTCCAGACACAGGTCACAGCAGCACTTTCAGTGTAGGTCCTCTCCTGTTGAAGGACAGGTATCAAGTGAGGGAACTGTTAGAAAATCACAGCCACGTCCGCGACAGTGCGTACCGTCACCACCGGCGTACATCGTCATTGGCTCCTGGGACCCATAGGGCCCAATGTTAACCAATGCTGAATTGCGCCGCAGTCTTCGACCGCCTAATGCGACGGTGTACTACGCCAGCGCAGTCACCTCATTTCCCCTTGTCCCACCTTACAGGTAAGGCAGCCGCCATTTCAGGGGGCCACATGGCAGGGAAAAAACTGAGTCACACATATTTAGGCCTGGAATGCGGACAGATAAAGGCACATTGCAAATTTCCAAAGTTTTAGTAAATAACACATTGTGACACCTAAGTTTTGGATGACCCTCTGCTCACTGTTCTCCTCCATAGGGCACGTCTGCTGGGGCATGTGATGAGATGGCGGCAGCCTCCGGTGTACAGACCCCTGGTGGACCTGTCGACAATGGAAGAGAGACACATCATTATCAGTTACAGACTTGATCGTGCAACAATCCTGGAAAATGTGTGCCCAGTTGGAGTCAGACCTGATCTCAGCTATCCCCCAACCCACAGGAATCCCCCCTCTAGTGCAGGTTCTGTCTGTACTCCGTTTCCTGGCCAGTGGGTCAGAGTGTTGTCTGCCCTGCTGAAACACATGCGCAGCTACATCGTTTTCCCTCGAGTGGAGGATTTGCCAACAGTGAAAGGTGACTTTTATGCCCTGGGACATATCCTCAACATCATTGGTGCCATTGATGGTACACATGTGGCATTTGTCTCCCCCCCCCTCCGGAGGAATGAACAGGTGTACAGAAACTGGAAAAGCTACCATTCAATGAATGTGCAGATGGTGTGTTTGGCAGACCAGTACATCTCCCATGTGAATGCCAAGTATCCTGGCTCAGTGCATGATGCTTACATTTTGAGGAATAGCAGCATCGCTTATGTGATGGGGCAACTCCAGAGGCACTATGTGTGGCTAATAGGTGAGCCCAAGGTCCCAACACAGTTGACATAGGTGTCCGGGTATGGGGTTGTCCCTAAGGGTTAGAGTCTGTCTAACAATTGTCCCTCGACATTTGCAGGTGACTCTGGTTACCACAACCAGTCATGGCTACTGACCCCAGTGAGGAATCCCAGGACAAGGGCAGAGGAATGCAACAATGAGGCACACGGGTGAAGTAGGAGTATTATAGAACGCACCTTCGGCCTCCTGAAGGCCAGATTCCGGTGCCTCCATCTTACAGATGGCTCCCTATACTACTCACCGAAGAAGGTGTGCCAAATAATCGTGGCCTGCTGCATGTTGCACAACCTGGCTTTGCAATGCCAGGTGCCTGTTCTGCAGGAGGATGGGCCTGATGGTGGTCTTGTGGCAGCTGTGGAGCCTGTGGACAGTGAAGAAGAGGAGGCAGAAGAAGAAGATGTAGACAACCGAAACAACATCATCATGCAATACTTCCAGTGAGACACAGGTAAGAAGATGGAACTGCTTTCCACATCTCATACTATTGTTGGAGCTAGCATAAGTCTGCCATTTTCACTCAGTGTATGGACCCTGACTTGTTACTTTGCCTTTCCATTTCACAGATCTGGGTCCCACTTTGTGCCCTCTGCTATGTTTACTGCTGGCCTACAGCTGTGTTACATTGGTATGTGAACAAGTACATTTACATTGCTATATTCAAGAGGTTTTGCAATTACACATTTGTGAAAGCACAGACTGACTCCAGATTGGTTTGTGATTCAAGGGTGTTTATTTCTGTGCAAATAAGTGGAGGGGGTTGTGAAATGGGCTGGGGTGATGGTGGAGGAATGTCCATGGCAGAGTCCAGTTTATTTGTATCACATGTGCATTGTCCAATTGGGCACAGGAAGTGGAGCAATGGCAGTTTAAGGTGGAAAGGGTGACAAAGTGGGACAGAAAGGTGACATTCAGGAGGTCTTATTTCCTGGCGGGGGTCTTGGCAATGTTCTCTGTCTTGTTCCTGGATCTCAGGGACCGTTTGCGGGCTGGTTCTCCTTCTGCAGGGGATGGGGTGATGGTGGCCTGGTGTTCCTGTGGCGGTGCCTTCTGTCCACTAGCGCCGGTGGAGGTGGAGGGCTGTTCATCGTCCAGGCTAGTGTCAGGGGCCTGTTGGTGTTCCACTGTGTTCCTCCTTGTGTTGACAAGGTCTGCCAGCACCCCTGCAATGGTGACCAGGGTGGTGTTAATGGACTTCAAATACTTCCTGATCCCCAGGTACTGTTCCTCCTGCAGCCGCTGGGTCTCCTGAAAGTTGGCCAGTACCGTGCCCATGGTCTCCTGGGAATGGTGGTAAGCTCCCATGATGTTGGAGAGTGCCTCGTGGGGAGTGGGTTCCCTGGGCCTGTCCTCCCCCTGTCGCACAGGAGTCCTCCCAGCTTCCCTGTTATCCTGTGCCTCTGTCCCCTGAACCGTGTGCCCACTGCCACTGATCCCCAAGTCCCTGAATTTCTTGGGTTGGTGGGTTTGCCTGGGTTCCCTGTAGTGACACACTGCTGATTGACGTGTCCTGGGAATAGAGGGATAGCCCGCTGGGTGGGTGCTGTGGTGGTGTTTCCTGAGGGGGGAGGTTCTGTGGTGGTTTGTGACTGTGTCAGGGGAACCAACTGTCCCGAGGTCCCTGATGGGCCGGGCTGGTCATCTTGATCCAGGCGTGCAGAGCTGCTGTCATCACTGTGGGCCTCTTCTGTGGGGGGACTGGATATGTCTGGCACCTCCTGTCCGGTGACGTTGGGTTTGGGTCCTGTTGGGGTGTGAATGCATAATCTTAGTATCTGTGTGTGCCATCTTGTGCAATGGGTGAGTTAACCTCTACTCCTGAGCTTGCATTATTGCTGTGGCCCTTGTGTGATTGGTGATTTTGGGGCATGAGTGAGTCTCTCTACTGGACATGCTTTGGTGATGGGTGTCCATGCATTGGTGTTACATGCAGGGCTTGGTTTTGGGATGTGTGGGTTGTGGTAGTGGGGTATCTGTGGGGTGTTGGGGTGATGGGTGTGAGGGTGAGGGGGAAGTATGTGAACACATGTAGGTAGGGTGGGGGATATAGTAGTAAAGATTTGCCTTACCAGAGTCCAGTCCTCCTGCTACTCCTGCGAGGCCCTCAGGATGCATGATCACCAAGACTTGCTCTGCCCATGTTGTTAGTTGTGGGGGGGGGTGGGGGTCCACCGCCAGTCCTCTGTACAGCAATCTAGTGTCTGGATACCACGGAATGTACCTTCCCCCGTAGGTCGTTCCACCTCTTTCTGATGTCATCCCGTGTTTTTGGATGCTGTCCCACTGCGTTGACCCTGTCAACGATTCTTCACCATAGCTCCATCTTCCTAGCAATGGATGTCTGCTGCACCTGTGATCCGAATAGTTGTGGCTCTACCCGGATGATTCCTTCCACCATGACCCTGAGCTCCTCCTCTGAAAACCTGGGGTGTCTTTGAGGTGCCATGATGTGGTGTGGGTGATGTGTGAGGTGCTGTCTGTTGTGATGTGTGAGGGGAGTGAGGGGATATGTTGTTGTGTATTGTTTGAGGTGCGTGGCTGTTGTATAAGTGATGGTGTTGTGTGTCTGAGGATGTTGGCGTTGTGTTGGCTAATCTCTCTCTCTGGCCTTCTTTCAAATTTTTGGTTATACGGGTTTGTGGGTGATGTGGGTGTGGGCTTTGTATTGGATTGGGTGTGTGGTGTGTGTATGTGCATCAGGTGTGTGTATTTCGAATTGTCCATTGTGGTTGTGTTTTGTAAATGTGTGTGTATTTTGAGCGCCGCGGTGTGTACTGCCAATGGATTACCGCGGTTGAATGACTGCCGCGTTGATTCGTGGGTCGTGATAGTGTGGGCGTATTCTTGTTGGCATGACGGTGTGGGTTTTGGTATCCCCAGTTTATCACTGACCTTTGGTGTGGGAGACTTGTGAGGGCGTCTGTATTGTGGTGGATTCCGAGCTGTGAGTTGTATTACCTGTAGCGGAATTCCGCCACCACAACGGTATGTTGGCGGTCTTCCGCACGGTGGAAAGCGTGATTTACCGCCAGGGTTGCAATGAGGGCCTATATGTCCACCCATTCTAATCGGGTGAGCCTACATATATTCATTTCTCAGATGGCCCTTATATGTTTGGGCCATTGGAGAAGTTTGACTATGGCAGTAACAGAGTAGTCACCGTCTTAGCCAAACCTGTGGTTTGCCCGCATCTAAATCAGGCGGATGAACCATTATGTTGGAAGTGGCGTAGCTTTGGGTGTGGGGGGCTGTTAGGGGTATTTCACACCGCCTTCCGCATAAATTAATTTTGTGGTAAATAGTTGCTCCAAGAGCTTTCAGTCAGGTGTCGGATTCCACTAGGAAGTTTGACATACACACATACAAAAATACACATACAGTGTCTCTCTCATTGTTTTGAAAGTCTTCACACATGTTGATTAGTTTACAAAATATTTTGTTTTCCCTTACTTAGTGCCTCTACCAATTCATATTTGTCTCCCTTCATACCACTCCTTTAGCCTCTCTCATGCACCTGCTTATCGTACTATGTATTTAACATTACATGCCAGTGTGAAGGTTGGGAAATCTGAAGCTCACCCTCCACCGTTGTGACAGAGTATACATACAGTTAACATATAAATAAACCGTTTATTATTCCCATGCCTAAAAGTGAACACCTGACCTTGTTTAATGTAACTGACACTCATGTATATAGCTTCAGTGCCCGCTGGCCCAGTACATGCTAGGTAAAAGAAGCATTTGTAGTACAAAAGGTCTCACATTTGTGAGAGTTAGAGCTATTGGTGTTGTAACAACGTCTTTACCTCTGTGTTTTGGTTTGGAGTGTAGTGGATGTATGCCAGGTGCCACAGCAACCCTACCAGGCATGTTGCTGCAGGAGAGAGGACACAACAAGGTCATCATCTTGGGAGAGTTTTGCCTCATTCCTTCAAACTGGCTGTGATACCCTAGAGATGCAACCCTTTCTAGTGTGTTTACCTTAATTTTTATAGCACCAAACAAGCCACAAAGAGGCACATTTGTGACATTTAACCGGGATAATGAGGGGGTCAAAAGAGTAAGGAGCAATGAAAAGGGAGCAGCCATATATTTCTGTGTGTTAAACGTTTAAAGGAATTATTCCTCTACATTAGCAATACCAGCCTAACTTTTAAAAACATTGACTGTATACAGAAGAGGCAGCTTAACTGAATAGGAGGCTTCAAATGTGTGCAGATTGGTGAAACAGAGCTTCAGTGGTAGATGAGCCAACAGGATACATTCTAGAGAAGTGAAATCTGTGACCTTGGGTCAGTGTTTTAAAAGGAAATACAGAAGGGCTGCTACTCTGTATGTATTCAAAGCACTGGCTTGGGTTAATAGTCTCATGTCGGCTTGGGACTGGACTCTGTGAAACAGAAATGTGTACCTGAATCTCCCATGCCATGACAGTGCCTTTTCGGTGCATAGATTTGTGCACTGCCTGATGGTTTGAAGTGAGAATTACCTCTATTAGGGTAGCTACTCAAAATTTGAAGTCTTGGCCTTGCCATATGGACCACTCAGAGTAGAGCAGGAAGCCTGGGTTTGGACGATAGAGTGTTTTTTCACCTAGACCAGTGGTGCCCAGTGAGGCTCCTACGGGGCTGGTTCAATGGCATTTTTTTGGGCTATGATAAAGATTCAAATGTATGTTTTTCTTGGGAATCCAAGGGAGGTCCAGAACAATGTCAGAGTTTCTTGATACCCACATAAGATACATTATGTAAAAATAATTTATATGGAACTAGTTTACACAGTGGTTACCTTGCAAGCCAGGTGTGTATTCTACCTTGCAAGTCCTTCTTTGGACATGAGTGTTCTATAATATCATGAAATAAAGTGTTCTAATAACCTCAACGAATACCCATAATATGTGTATATCACATAAAAACAGCAACATAAAAATGAAATATAAAAGCTGCTGTGCAGTGCACTGCTTCCTGTGTCACCTCGTATTCTTTCAATGGCCACTCACTCAGCTTACGAGGTCACCAACGTCTCTCCTCTCTGAGTGAGGAGAATGAGCACAGAGGCCCAAAGCAAACATTCCCAGCAAGGTAGAAAAATCCAATGTTCAAAATATTTGAAAAGAAAGTACTTCAGGCCCATACGAATTATGAAGTGAAAAGTTTGCCAGCCCGAATATGCTATGAAGCAGACATGGCTTTGCAAATTAGGTCAAGCTTCTGTGTACAGAAGCAAACAAAGGCTGTCTGACCACAAATCACTGGCTTCATTTCAAATGGCTAGTTAGAATTACAGAAGCGAAACAGTAACATAAATATTAACAGTGAGGAGGGGGCATTGGGCTGCCATCCGACCTGGAGTTATGGCTCCTCCAGTTAAGTTTTATGCTTGTGTATGTGTGTGTTTTATAGAAACAAGGGGCCAAATTCTTTAAGAAAACCTTCAGTCTTAAGTTTACTCCTACATTAAGGGGGATATTTTTTATTCTGATTTTGGAATTCTTGAGGAATTCCAGAAGTAATCCTGGGAGCCTGCAACAGTCACAACTTTTCGGAAGTACTCAAAATCGTAAGCAGCTACACCTCATAGAAAACAATTTCATATGAGAAAAAAATGATTACTAAAACATTTATCTTTTCTAACTTTTTCCCCCATTTTCCACCGAGAAAATGTTTCTCCGCATGGAGAAGCCACATCTCCGAAAAGTTCAGGGATGTTTCCCCTCATTCTGTTATGGAGAAATGATTTATTCTTGTCTGTAACAACATTAAGGCCCTCATTATGACATTGGCGGTAAATCCCACTTACTGCATGCCGACTGCCGCCAACATAACGCCGCCGCAGGCGGATAACCGCCAACCATACTATGACACACACACCAATCCGTCACTATACAGCTACACACACAAGTCCGCCAGCCCAAAGGTCAGGGATAAACTGGCAGTATCAAAACCCACACCGTTACACCAACAGACACACGAATCACTGTGGCAGACATTTAATGGCGGTAAACCATTGCTGGTACATACCGCCGCGCTCAAAATACACACATACAAAATAACACCACATTGGTCAATTCAAACTACACACACCTGACACCTATACACACACCACACCCACACCACTATAAAACACACACACATTACCCACAACCCTTTACGACTAGAAATAATTGTCAACAGAGAGAGGGACAACAAGAGCACCCACACAACAAGAGCCACATACCATCATCACCCATACACCACCCAGGCACCTTACATCACACACCCCAACACATCACCCCACACACCCACACCACTCACACTACACACATGACACCACAATGACACCCCAGGTTCTCAGAGGAGGAGCTAAGGGTCATGGTGGAGGAAATCATCCGGGTAGAGCCACAGCTATTTGGATCACAGGTGCAGCAGACATCCATTGCTAGGAAGATGGAGCTATGGTGGAGAATCGTTGACAGGGTCAACGCTGTGGGACAACACCCAAGAACAAGGGATGACATCAGGAAGAGCTGGAACGACCTATGGGGGAAGGTAAGTTCCATGGCAGCTAGACACCAGCTCACAGTACAGAGGACTGGTGGTGGACCCCCACCTCCTCCCCCACAACTTACAACATGGGAGGAGCAAGTCTTGGCAATACTGCATCCTGAGGGCCTGGCAGGAGTAGGAGGAGGACTGGACTCTGGTAAGTCAACTCTCTATTACTAACACCCCCCCTATCTGCATGCAATCACATACCCCCACCCTGACCCTCCCATTACTCCACCACCTCCCACATCCCCCACCATCACAACCCACTCATCCCAATACCAAGCCCTGCATGCAACACCAATGCATGGACACCCCTCACAGACCTGCATGGACACCTATCACCACTGCATGCACACTGGAGAGAATCACCTAACCCACCAAATAACAACTCACACAAAGCAAATCTGCCAGGGCAATAACAACCATAAAGGGCAACACACCCATGCACAATATGTCACTCACAGAAACAATAACACTGCAATTACCTCCCCACAGGTATCCCAGGCAATGTCACCGGAGGAGAGGTGCCAGCAATATCCAGTCTCCCCACAGAAGAGGCCCACAGTGATGACTTCAGCTCTGCTCACCTGGATCTGGATGACCAACTTGGCCCATCAGGGATCTCCGGACAGTCAGTTACCCAGGCACAGTCTCACACCACCACAGAGCCCTCCCGCCCCCCACAGGGAACACCACCACAGCACCCACCCAGCGGGCCGGCCCATACCTCTGTCCCCAGGACACGTCAATCAGCAGTGTGTCCACCATTACAGGGACCCCAGGCCACCCCACAAACACAGGATGATCAGGGACCTGGGGTCAGTGGCAGTGGGCACACGGTTCAGGGGACAGAGGCACAGGACAACAGGGAAGCTGGGAGGACTGCTGTGTGACAGGGGGAGGACAGGCCCAGGGAACCGACTTTCCAGGAGGCACTCACCATGATCCTGGGAGCATACCAACATTCCCAGGATATGCTGGGCCAGATACTGGACAAGTTGCAGCAGAACATGTGGATGCAAGAGGGACAGTACCTGGGTATCAGGGAGGACTTGAAGGACATCAACACCACCATGGTCTCCATTGCAGGGGTGCTGGCAGACATGGCCAACAGTATGAGGGAGGCAGTGGCTCACCACCGGGCCCGTGACACTAGCCAAACCACCGAACAGCCCTCCACCTCCGCTGTTGCTAGTGGACAGGAGGCCCCGCCACAGGAACAACAGGACACCAGCACCCCTCCCACTGCAGAAGGAAAACTGCCCTGCAAACATTCCCTGCGATCCAGGTAGAAGCCAGAGACTATTGCCAAGACCCCGCCAGGAAATAAGACTCTCCTGATTGTCACCCTTGTGTCCCACTCAGTCACCCTGTCCACCTTGAACTGCCATTGCTCCCCTTCCTATGCCCCCTTGGACAATGCGCCTGTGATACAAGTAGACTGGACTCTATCCTGGACTTTCCTCCATCATCACCCCAGCCCATTGCACGTCTCTCTCTACTTCTTAGCACTTAAATAAACATCCTTTGAAAAAATACAAGTATGGAGTATTTCAAATGATTTAAGTATGCATTCGTTTAACAAGGTTTAAACATTGCAATTCAACTGTACAGTAATGTATATATAGGAAAGACCTGTAGTTGGCTGCAGTGAACACACCAGGAGCGATAGTGGGGCACCAACATCTGCAAAAAGAGTTGCCAAAGGGTACAGTGAGTGGCCATAGAAGTGGGAATTCACAGCCTGCCAGTGACAATGTCAAACACAGAACTGTCAATTAAATGTGAAGTTACACTGTCTTACCTGTGTGTCATTGGAAGTATTGACGAATAAATGCACTTCTGTTGTCCTCATCCTCATCCTCATCCTCTGCCTCCTCATCTTCACTGTCCACAGGGTCCACTGCTGCCACACGGCCATCTCCAGCCTCCTCCTCCTGCAGAAAAGGCACCTGGTGACGCAAGGCACAGTTGTGAAACATACTGCATGCCACAATGATCTGGCAGACCTTCTTGGGTGAGTAGCACAGGGATCCACCTGTTAGATGGAGGCAACGAAATCTGGCCTTCAGGAGGCCAAAGGTCCTGTCTATAATTCTTCTTGTTCGCCCATGTGTCTCTTTGTAACGTTCCTCTGCCCTTGTCCTGGGATTCCTCCAAAGGGTCAGTAGCCATGAGAGGATGGGGTAACCAGAGTCACCTGCAAATATTGATGGACAACTGTTAGCCACACACTAACCCTTAGGGCCCACACCATAACCATACACCAACATATACTGGGGGGATCCAGGGTTCGTCTATTAGCCACACCCTGTGCCTCTGAAGTTGAGCCATCACATTTTGGATGCTGCTAATCCTCAGGATAAAGGCATCATGCACAGACCTAGGATACTTTGCATTAACGTGGGAAATGTACTGGTTCGCCAGGCACACCATCTGCACATTCATGGGGTGAAAGCTCTTTCGATTTCTGAACACCTGTTCATTTTCCGGGGGGGTGGGGGTGGGACAAATGCAATATGTGTTCCATCAATTGCCCCAATAATGTTGAGGATATGTCCCATTGCATAGAAGTCAGCTTTCACTGTGGCAAAATCCTCCACCTGGGGGAATACGATGTAGTTGCGCATGTGTTTAATCAGGGCTGACAGCACTCTGCTCAGCACTATTGAGAACATTGGCTGAGACATTCCTGCTGACAAGCCCACTGTCACTTGGAAGGAGCCAGTTGCCAGGAAATGGAGCACTGATAGCACTTTCACAAGAGGGGGATCCCGGCGGGGTGACGGATAGCAGAGATTAGGTCAGGCACCAATTGGGCACACAGCTCCGTGATTGTGTCCCTCTAGGTGAGGATAATGTGCCTGTCCTCCATTGTTGCCAAGTCCACCAGGGGTCTGTACACGGGGGATGTCTCCATCTTCTATTCATACGCAGCAGTTGCAAACTATGGTGTAAAATAGTGAGCAGCTGGTCATTATCTCAACATTCCAACCACTACAATTCAATGCATGTTGTGATTGTAACAGTATTTTGTTGGAGATGTCAAAATGGTGCATTTGTGTACTGTGACGCAGTTAAGATCCATGGCCTGCACCCCTCCGAAATGGCGTCCACCTGTGTATGGAGGGACAAGTGGAAATGAGGTAATTCCGCTGACGTTGTGCGCCATTGTCAGGATGCCGTCGAGAACCGCTGTGCAACTCCTCATTTGGTTAACATTTGGCCCTATGGGGTACAGTGGAAATTGGTGATCTACGCCGGCGGGTATGCACGTCCGTGGACATCACTGCCATTTTCTATCTAATCCCTCACTTGCTACCTGACATTCAACAGAAGAGCACCTACACTGCATGACCATGGCTCGTGTGACTGCGGAAAGGGCCTCTGCCTTCACCTCAGCGGAGGTGGAGAGACTGGTAGATGGGGTCCTACCCCAGTACCGACTGCTGTCTGGGCCTCCAGACCAACAGATGAGTACACCGTGAGTACGATGCATGGGGCGTGAATGCATGGAGTGCTGTGTGTGAAGGCCTCATGTAGGTGGTGGATGGGCCCTGGGCAGCCTGCAGCATGTATGGTGGGCCATGTCTGTGCTAATGGAAATGGGAAGGGGCATGGTGGGCCATGAGTGTAACAAGTAGGACGGTCGGACTAATACCTTTCCCTGTGTCTATTTCCCTGCAGGTCAGCACCCATCAAAAGAAGGGTATATGGCGTGTCATCGCTAAGGGCGTGTGGACCCTGGGGGTCTACGACAGGTGGAGCATCCACTGTCGCACACGGTGGGAGGACCTGAGACCCTGGCCACGGAAGACGTCAGAGGCTCAGCTGGGGATGGCCTTCCAACGAGGAAGGGGTGTCCGTCGAACCCTGACCCCCCTGATGGCCCGCATACTGGCAGTGGCCTATCTGGAGCTAGATGGGTTCTTGGGGGCATCACAGCAGCCACAAGGGGGTGAGTACAGTGCCCTTCATTACTACTCACACCTGGTGGGGTGGTATCCGGGTGAGGGGTGTGGGCCCTGTGGGTGCCACTAGCCCAGGCCTGGCATTGCAGGGAAAGTCCTGTGTTGGCCAGGGTCCTGATGTGAAAGTATGCATCCACTTCTGGGCAGGGGACTGTAGGTCTCAGGTATGCTGCAATTGGGGTTAGGTGTCCCTAGCCATGGGCTGGTGACTAGCATTGCGTAGTGCATACGGCTGTTCCCTGTGTGTGAGTGTGTCATGTACGCCAACAGTGGTGTTGTTGGTGCCACTGACCAAGTGTATCCTTTGTCTCTTCTCCCCCCCCTTTTTGTTTTGTTACCCTGTCCTAATGTGCATTAGCATCATCTGGCAGAGGAGCAGAGGCACCGGTGATGGAGGGAGCTTCAACTCACAGGACCCAGGAGGCCGAATCCGCCGACTGTGAGGGCACCAGTGGTACAGAGGGCGAGGGGAGCACCACAGCGGAGACAGGAGGGGAGAGTTCGGACACGGATACCTCCTCCAATGGGAGCTCCCTGGTGGTGGTGGCACTTCTGTGACCACCCCAGCTTCAGGTACAGCCGCCCCTCAGCGACATTCCCGTGCCCGTTCACCCAGGAGGGTGGGCATCTCCTTCCCCCCAGGCACCTCAGGCCCTGCCCCAGTTAGCCCTGCTGCCCTGAGTGAGGAGGCTATTGACCTCCTATGATCCATCTCTGTTGGGCAGTCAACCATTGTGAATGCCATCCAGGGGCTGGCAGCCCAAATGCAACAGACACATGCATTCCTGGAGGGCATTAACACTGGCATGGCGGCCAAACATAGATCAATCCAGGCTCTGGCCTCCTCTCTGATGGCAGCCACTGTCCCCGTTTCCAGCCTCCCCCTCCATATTCCTCTTCTCAGTCCCATTCCCCTCAACCCAAACCTATCCCAAGCACACAGTCAGACGAGCATGCACCCAGGCCATCACACAAGAGTGGACATGGCAAACACAAGCACCCCACTTCATCCCACAGGAACTCACAAAAACACCACCCAGAAGCAGACATACCAACATCCACTGCCTCTACTGTGGCCCCCTCCTCGTCGTCATCCACCTCCCTCCCAGTTGGGTCTCCACTGACACCTGCATGCACTACATCCTCATCGACTACCACCAGCACACCTAACAGTACACGCCCCTCACTGGCAGTCACCACCCCCACATCCATGCACACGTCCCCTGTGTACACTCCCACTGTGTCTGTGCCCCCATCCTCCCAAAATGCACAAACGCAACCACTCAGACACCCAACAGCCATCCACCTTACAACAGCATCCAGCACATGCACCTGCACCCAAACACAGCAGACACCTCCTACCTCCACTCCCTTTTTCTCCACTCCCAAACCATGTCCCTCTTTCCTCCCCAGTGTCCCTAAGAAGCTTTTCTTTTCCACCATTGACCTATTCCCTACCCCTCCCCCGTCCCTCATGTCAGACCAGGGCGGTCAAAACCCAGGCAAGCACCTCAGCCACCCAGTCCACGGGCCCAGTAGTGTCCCCAACTACTCCAGGTGGGAAAGGATCCCGGCCACAGGCAGCCAGACAGACAGGGTGCCAGCCCCAAGTGCCTCAAGGAAAGTCAAGGAGTCAGCCCCAGCTGCAGGAAGGAAGGGTAAGGAGGCAGCCCCAGCTGTAGAACCGAAGGGCAAGGAGGCAGCCCCAGCTGCAGGACAGAAGGGCAAGGAGACACCCCCAGCTGCAGGACGGAAGGGCAAGGAGGCAGCCCCAGGCAGTAGAGACAAGGGGCCTGGTGCAGGGACTCAGTCAGAGCCCCCACCACCAACCATGATGGTGCAGCCGTCTGAGGCTGCAGGGGATGGGTTGGAGCCTCCCCCACCACTGCCAGCACCGTCACCAGCACCACCACCAGCAGCAGCAGCCCCAGTGGGCAGCTATCCGAGGCTGCAGGGGATGTGCTGGAGCCTCCCCCCACCACTGCCAGCACCGCCACTAGCACCACTGCCAGCAGCAGCAGCCCCAGTGAGCAGCCATCTGAGGCTGCAGGGGTTGGGCTGGAGCCTCCCACCACCACTGCCAGCACCGCCACCAGCAGGAGTAGCCCCAGTGGGCAGCCGTCCGAGGCTGCAGAGGATGGGCTGGAGCCTCCCCCACCACTGCCAGCTCCACCAGCAGCACCACCACTTCCACCACTGAGCAGCCGTCACCGCTGGCGGACAGTGTGTAGTCCTGCATCCAAGGCCTGTTGTGCAGCTTGGCCCCTGCAAATCCTGTGGGTCTGACACCCAGGTGAGATACTGTGACCTTGCACTCCCCAAGATCTGCATCACAGGGCACAATGCCCCCTCTAGAACCAGTGGAGAAGCCATCTACTCACCACATCCTCCACAGGATGAAGCTCGCTGGGCACAATGACCCCTCCAGAACCGGTGGAGAAGCCATCCACTCACCCCATCCTACACAGGATGAAGCTCACTGGGCACAATGCCCCCTCCAGAACCAGTGGAAAAAGCCATCCACTTGAGAGACTGTGACCTTGCACTCCCCAGGACCAAGCACAGGAAATGTTTCCCCCTCCAGAGCCAGTGGGCAAGTCACCCACTTGAGAGACTGTGGCCTTGCACTCCCCAGGATCAAGCACAGGGCATGTCCCCCCCCCCCCCCAGAACCAGTGGGGTATTCACCCACTTGAGAGACTGTGGCCTTGCAGTCCCCAGGATCAAGCACAGGGCATGTTGCCCCCTCCAGGACCAGTGGCATTGTATCATCTTCCGGCTGGGGTGCGCCCCTATTCCCCGTCCCCCCTGAGGTGCTTGGCTATTTTTGACCTGATGCCCCTGCAGTGTTCTCTCCGTGTTGTTGCAGGAGTGAGGTGGGGCCTTGGACTATTTGATGTGGCCCTGTAGCCCACGGACATTGAGGACTGGCAGTGTCCCTACATTTGTAAATGTGTATATATGTGTTGATTTGGATACACATATTTATATATTTTATCTTATTACACTCACTTTAATCAATTCATTTTGTCCTTGCATTATTCCTGAGGGGTACGGGGTGAATATGTAATGTTATTGCATCTGGTTATGTGTATGGTGTGGGGGGTGGGAGTGGGGGTGTTGCGTGTGTGTGTCACTCTCTTTCTCCTCCCCCCTCCCCTGTGTGCTAGGCTGAAGTACTCACCGTGGTCGTCTTCGCCGCCATTGGTGTTTGTGGTGAAGCAGAACATAGAAGGGAATGGGGAAGACATGCAACTCGTGCTCCATGTCGGCGTGGTTCTTTTTTGAGTCTCCAGAGGTGAGTCGATTCCCGTCTGTGCAGTGTTTCCACCAGGCTTTTGATGTTGTTGTTACCGCCCCGGAAAAGGTGGTGGATTGTTGTGTCATAGTACAGTAGGTGGAACATTGTCTTCCGCCAGGCTGTAGGTGCTTACAGCCGTGGTGCCTGTTGATTTCGCCCTGACAGTCGGTGTATTAAAGCGGCTGTCTGAGCAGTTTCCACCGTGGTCATAATTTCATATTTATTACTGCCGGCCTGTTGGTGGTATTACTGGCACTATATCACCGACCGTCAGGGTTGTAATGAGGGCCTGAGTCTCTAAACGTTTCCAGGCTGAGAATGTGAGTAGTTAGCAATTCATACATTTGTCAGTGTGCACAAACTCTATATGGCACACTCCACACCCATGAGAGCAGATTTACTCTAACCTAATGTTACATAATACAGGTGTTATATTATGTGTGAGCAAATTGCGTTATAAGCTCAAATTCATATTCCACTTTTGTAAATCAAGCCAGTCACACAAGTAAGTTGAACATATGCATGCAAATGACTGAATCGGACAATGTGTGCTATAGAGCACATATGCCCAACTTCCTGGGAAATAATTTGATAAGCAAAATTCATGGAGCCCAATTAGAGGCTGGGAAAAGGTTTGCTTTCAAAGTAATGCTGCAGACCTGGATGTGGACATTGATCCAGCCAAGGGTGGCCACTGTCCATGTCCCTGTCGTGTCACTGGATACCGTAGTGGTGGTGCCTTGTGTTATATCACAGTGATGCTTGGTCCCTTTTCTGGTTTCAACATAGTTTGGTTGTGTGGCACAGCTCTAAATGAGAAACCACAGAGATTTTTTCCAGCTGGCAAGAGGCTCTGTGTAAATTGTAATATTGAGTACAATATTCTGAGACATTGGGAGGAACTTTCCACTCCATCGTTTTTAGCTTGTCTGTGCCATTACATGCTATGACAACCCATGTGAGAATTAATTTGGCCCAGCCATTCAATGGACGATCTGTTGGAACAGCGGGGTCAGACAGCAGGGCAATTTTCAGCTTCACAGATAAAATATAACTGTGCCCACATAGGTTTTAAGGTAAATTGGCAATAATTTCACCTAACCATTAGGTGACTCCATAAGGCACCTTCCTTACACCACAGGGTAAGGCCATATACCCTCTGAAGGGGAACTTGTGCATCCCCAAATGCAACAAATATAAAGCATTCAGCATTAGTGTACTTCTGGTGTGTAATCATAGAACACGCAGTGAAAATAAGCTAAGATAGTCATGTCCCTCTCAGGCAGTGACTCAGCTCTGACCTCTCTTAAAGTCAAAGAAGATGTCCAGAAATAGTTTGATCATGTGACAGGACTATTTGTTTATATTGAAGATTCAGTGAACTGCTGCTTTGAAACAGATCAATGTTGCGTTGAGCGGATGTGTCCAAGTCTGTGAAGCATAAATAGATGTGCCACAAATTCTCAGTACCTCACAAGCCATAAATAGGAATCATGTATTACTTTCGAGAAAACAATAACTCCTGTGTTGGAAAACTGGACTGCATCATGTATATGTAGCGCAGTCATAAAGATGCATTCCTTTTCATAACCCCATCACACAACTAATGCAATAACAATAGTAATACAATTATAATGATCATTTATGTAGCCCACATTAGGCATGCAGTGTCTTCTCTTGGTGAATGTAAGTAAGAGGAAGGGCCACTCAAATAATGCAGTTCTGTGACTCTGGCACATTCTGCAGAGAGGCATATCCTTCGCAGAGGTCATCTGGTCACTTTCTAGTTGCTGACTCTTGTGGTCATGCGTTAAACTGGTACTAATAAGGAGAAAACTTTGCTCAAACTGTATTATTATTTTTAGTATGATTTAAACAATCCTTCTGTTGGTGTTTCCCCTAGTGTGTGACTACAAAGGACAGGGCCGATTTTAGGGCGGTGCGAGCAGTGTGGCCGCATCGGGTGCTGACCTGGATTTGGGGGCGCTGACCTCAGGGGGGCGCTATGTTTAGCAATAACTTACAAAACGTGTGATTTAAAAGCACCTGCTGAAAAGTTCTGTGTGCGTCCAGCCTTCAGGAAGCAAAATGTTAAGATACCTCTTGTGATTAATGTTTCTGCTAGGGAGAGAGATGGGACTTTTCACTGGGAAGCTTTGACTCGCCATGAAGTAGCATAGAGAGTTAACGTGCCTGCTGCAAAGAACAGAACTATATTTTATGTGGATAACTGAGTAGATTAATAAAGCCAGCCTTTTCAAGCGCTTTAAAACAAATGAATGTATGTGAAATGGGGGCTGTGGCGAGATGAGGGGCTCATTTGTCATGTGGTAGTAAGGGATTCCGAGGAGTTGGTCATGGGGTTGGGGTGCTAAACAAATTGCCAAAGTAATGAAGGGATGTGATTGATTCTAAGATTGATCTGGTATATTGTGATTCTTTGAGATATCTAGTTGATATAGTCTTTTTGAAAACACAAGGTTTTCCAGCACCTTTTTACACAAGTGCGTGCTGTGGTTTACAGTGATTGTTGCTGTGCATGCTCACATGTGTGTACTTAAACAAACATCCGACAGCCCTAATTGACATGACATCATGCACTCCTGGGTTAGCGGAACTCATCATGTTCTCTTTTCTACCCCTTGTCTAAGTAACCATGGTTTGATCTGCACTTAGGTAGGACCTGATTGTGTACTTTTAGTTTGTTTTAGTAATAAACCTCTTGCTAGGTTACTAGGGATCCTGAGCCCTGATGAATGCCCTAGACCTACTGTAGCTCACAGTGAGGGCAGAAACATGTTGGCTTCCATAGACAGTTAGAGTAATTAGGCTGTTCCTACTGTCCCAGCGTTTTTAACCATACCCACGGACACCACTAATAAAAGTCAATTGTACCGGCAGTCTGAGAGGTATTTTTAACTCTGTCTGGATCCTTTTTCTTGTCCAGTAATTTTTATATAAGAACTCCGTCTAGTGCAGGTCTTACCAAGTGGTTGAGTCTGCCTGGTGGCATCGTCCTACCAGGATGGGGAGAGTTGGTCAATGATGAAGCATGACACAAAAAGTATATGAGACTACCTCTTCCTTTAAGGAAATTCCCACCTCAGAGAACCTACCGTCCCCAAGTGGCACTGGAATTCAGCATCAAGTCCTACTAATCAGAAGAGACAAATTGCCCCTCTCTTCGTTCCACTCCGCCACACCATTTTTGATTGTTGACTTTCCTAGGGAGGACGTGTGGTGTTGAGATTTTCTTCTCTCTCTCTCCCTATGGGTTACAGGTTTGAACAGCTGAATAGTTGTGAGAGTGTTAGGCATTAATTGTCCCTGATATTCCCAGGTCATTAACAAGTGAGAACAAGCAAGTGTTCATCTTCCTGGGCTTTCCGCCTGGAACCTCATTTACTAACATGACAGAAGGAATATTATTTGATGATGAACAAGTGATAGCCATTTTGTCTGCACCCTCCCTACTAGGGTATACTACCTTGGCCCAAATTATGTCACAATTAGGGGATTGGGATATCCTGATAGAGTTAAAAAGAGGTCAGGTAAAGACCATCCTCCATGGGGCAGTAACGAATGAATAGCTACAGGGAAATGCTGCCTTCAGTCGTCTGATTGTGAAGAATGAACCCTGCATTTTTCTCAAAGACAAAGAATTTAGAAGGGGCTCGTTGCTCATCATGTCAAAATACACGCAGAATTGGCTGGCCTTAATTATAAAGACGGCTAAGGGATTATCAGAAGTCCTTGTGATACAGATAAAGACAAGCAAGAGTAACTTGAAGACAGGTCTAACCAAAGATGCTCATAAAAAGAATCTAGAAGGATTAAACAAGAGTATAAAGAGTATTTGACACAACAAAAGATTACTAAATTCCAGAAAGAGCTGAAGATGTCCCTGCATGAAAAAGCGTATCCTTACACAAAACAGAATTTTATTCCAAAACCCACTGTGGCGTCTGACAACTCATCTGGGAGCAGCTCAGCGTCTGAGTCAGACAGTAACTTACATCCAAATCTAAGACAGAGGAGAAGCAGGCGAGGTAACCAAAGAGGTCACTGGAATGCACCTCTAGTAATTGGATATTTCCAACCACAAAGTGACCAAATGTGGGGCTAGACACCTGTAGGAAAGTACCCTCTTTCTTGGCATGGTTACCCCCATTTTCTGCCTGTTGTCAGTATGTTTGACTGTGTCTACTGAGCTCCATAGCGAGCCCATGCAAAGGGTTCTGCAGGCCTGCCATTGCAGCCTGTGTGAAATGGGTGCATGCACCCGTTTTCACTACAGGTCACTACACCAGGTCACTATAAGACACCCCTATGGTAGGCCCTCTCAGCCCAGAGGACAGGGTGCAGGTACCAGTGTGTGAGGGCACCCCTGCACTAGCAGAGGTGCCACCACAAACTCCAGATCCATTTTCCTGGACTTTGTGAGAGCGAGGATGCCAATTTATGTGTGCACTGGACATAAGTCATTACCTCCCTCCAGCTACAAAATGGAAAATCCGAACCTGGCCATGTTTGGTATCAAATATATTGTAATCATACTTTAATACTGTACAAGTATTGGAAGTATGATTCCATCCACTCTGGGGGCTCCTTAGAGGACCCCCGCATTGCTACCACCAGTCTTACAGGGTTTTCCGGGCAGCCCAGATGCTGCCACCCCTCAGACATGTTTCCGCCCTCCTGCTGCTTGATCTGACCAAGCACAGGAAGGCAGAACTAAGGACTTCCTTTGGGAGAGGGAGGTTGTTGTGTAGCCATTTAAGCTATAGCTCCATGCACGTTATTTTAACACACTAGGCCATGCCGCTGTGCACTCTAACCTAGATATATTTTATTCAGCTTTATTTTATTATTGTTACAATGTCCACTTTTACGGTCTTGTTTTATTTTCTGTTTATCTAACTGTTTTGCCTAGGCCAGCACTCTGTTCTCAAACAAGACATTCTTGTTCACTCTGTGCTTCTTCCAAGGCTTCAGCAAAATAGGTTGCCGATGAACGTGGTATAAGTTTAGTCTCCAATATTCGTAGAAAACACGTATCTTCACGCAGGGACATTTTCTTAGAACATCAGCTGTTTTATTATAAAAACACTTCCTTGTCCCTTACGTGTTAGAGGGAGATTCCAGCTAGAGAACCACAACTGTATGCTGATTGCCGAATGCTTAGCTACAGCTGTTTTGCAGACTTCAGGCCTTTGCTCAGGTATGGGTATGGGGGATGATGTCTTCCCAGGGGAACCTGAAGGGCAGAATTAGAGCTCAACACGCTGTGCTCTATCATAGCCTAGGTAGGAATTAGTCTATTGACTGTGGTGACAATATGGTAGCGTTATTCTTATGCTTCACTCTCCTTGTCACAATGTTAATACTGTCATGCTGTGTCGTCCTGGTTTTTGCAGCTCACACTTTGCTATCTAGGATGCAGTTGCTTCATTGAAACCATTACTGAAACATATACTGCCTCCGTTTATCATTGTATAGATGAGACTAATGTAATTGACAGAAACGGATGAGACCTGAGTTACCACGGCTTCCCTGAGAAACCAATTATGTCATGCGCTCGGCTGCCCAGTCATCCCTGCCCTCTGGGTAGAGCACTGCTAGTTAGCCAGAGCAAAACCCGGATTGGAGCGACAGGTGTCACCTGCAGTGGGTAAGACTTAGGCCCTCATTTTAACCTTGGCGGTCTTTTTCCAAGACCGCCGAGGTTCCTCCGGGCAGAAGACCGCCAGTGGTGGCGGTCTTCCGCCAACCCTATCATGACTGCTGGCAGACCTCTGCCCTTTTTCGGATGGAGAGCCGCCAGCAGCCATACTGGCGGTCGGTGGTGAAGTGGATGCTGCTCCACCGTCACTGCCACGTCATCCGAACACCGCCCACCGAATAACGTCCCAGTATTCGGCGTGGTGGTGTTCTAGTGACATGGTGCTGATGGCAGAGTAGCCCCCATGGATCCCGTTCCCTCCCGGAGGATCACGGAACAAGTAAGGTGATCGTCCGTTAGGGGAGGGGGGTAGGGGGAATGTTGTGTGGTGTGTGCGTGCATGGGGGTGTGCGTGTGAGTGTGTAGAGGGGGTGTGAGTGCGTTTATGCATGCAGGGGATGTAATGTGTGTATGGGAAATGTGACGTGTATGTATGTGTTTATGTGTGCATGTATGTGTGCATGTATGTGTGTAAGTGGTGTGAGTGTGCTTGTAGGGGGTGTGGAGGGTTGGGGGAGGACTCAGGGGAGGGAGAGGGGGAACGGAGGAGACCCCAATCAGTGCCAGGGAATGAATTAAATGGCACTGATAGTGCCTACCGCCATGGATTTTGTGCGGGTACATTGGTGTTCTAGTGACGGCCGCCGGGCTGGAGACCGAAGTCTCCAGCGGTCATTACCACCCTGGCGGTCAGTGTGAGAAAGTGGCGGTTTTGCATGGCTGTAACCGCTATGCTCAAAATCCCTTTTTTTTCCGCTGGCCTGTTGGCGGTATTACTGCCGCTTTAGCACCGACCGCCAGCGTTGTAATGAGGGCCTTAGTCTCCCACACCGCGGGCGCTTCTTCCGCTCAAAATCCAGTAGTCTCATTAGAATAATGAGAGCCTATGTGACATGGCGCCGCCAACGTTTGGTCAGGCTCAAATTTTTGGGTCCTCCTGAGTATCTCGGTCTCACTATATACAACAATACCTCAGTACTATATATGGAGACCTCCGTGGTATTGAGCACTTCCTCCTCAGCTACGTAGGGAATCCTATCTGATGCTGGAGGTTGTTCAAGCTTGAACTCTAAAAGGAAAAAAACCCTATTTGGTGTGCCTTCTCTGAACGAATTCACTATCTAAAATGGCGAATCCTCAACAGGTAGATATGGCAGTCAACATAAGACAACCTCTGACTGCACATTTATTAGCAAATGGCCTAACGGCCCAGGAGGGTCCAGTCACATTTGTGGTGAATGCCCATGCAGCTTATAGAACAGAACTTTTCTATTTTGGGTCACATTTCCAGCAGTTGATGGGAACACAAACACATTTCATCGCTATACACTTGCAAACGTACCTGGATAATACAGGGCATATGCATATTTAGAAATACCTTTATCTTATCAAGAACATAATAATTGGCTTGATGGCGCCCTACCCCACACGATTTTACCAGTAAGGTTAGGTCCTCTAAGTAATGATGGTCCTACCTGCCCTTTATTGGCCACTTATACACATCATCCTGCAGTAGCGACTTTAGCAGTAGCTGAGGTTCGTCGCTTATATACTGAACTAACAGCGACATATAGACGATTAGTACAGTTTGTGATGCAAACAATAAAAACAAACCCAGCACGTGCTGCTCCAGCACAACCACATGCAGTAACGCCAGGTATAAACCCTGCGACTGTACATTCGATTATGGGCCAAACGAGAGGAAACTCAGTTTTCATTAGCACAAAAATAAATGCGCTGGAAGCAGTATTTCCCCATACGGGCCCTCCGGATATACATAGAATTCTAACGATGTGCTTGCCATTTGCGATGGTCCCCACAATAGATAACTGTAATACCTGGCGCACGGTATTCGCCGCGCTCTATACTACCACACACGGTACACCGACACTGGCCAATTTACCGGAAGTGCTGAAGCAAATTCAAGATGAATAGAGGGCTGGCCCGGCCCTGGACTTGGGGATGCAGTTAATGGGCAATTTTGCCACTGTATGCTCCATTATTCTAAGTAGTCTTAAAGAGGAAGCAGTTACACTAGCGATGCGCATGCGTCTCTGTGATGGTCCTCAACAGGATCAGGAACGCGAGCTGCTCAAGGTTATCGCAGAGACGTATTCTAGCATTGGTTGAGATAGTCTAGGGGCCAGACCAACTATACCACAATTTCAGTGCAAATCTAAGAAAGATGTTTCCAAGCAAGCTCTTGAGGGTAATAGGAAATGCTGGGATAAAAAACAACAAACAACTAAAAAAGAAAGGGGTGACTATCTGCGTACGGAGACCCCACAGAATAGATATAATCTCAGAAATAGAGATAATATAAAACCACCTGATAGATATCAATATACTGATACACGCCAATCTCGTTCCTTTCAGGACTCATCGGAAAAACGCAGTGAGAGAGGTGGGCGATCAGAACGGTGAACAGAGTACGTGAAACCTAGACAGGAATCACAACGCTCCTTAGAGGTTTCGATTAAAAAGGAAGAGAAACCTCCCCAAAAGAAACCCCAATTTAAAAAGAAAAAAGTGGCAGCAGTCGCAGTACGACATGCCACTCAAGAATAGGGTCCTCTTGAAGAATGGGAAGTGGGCACTAGCACTGCTAGACAGCGCGATGGAGGTCACAATAGTTCTCTGGAGTCTTCTAGAGCATCTGGAGGTGAAAGCAACTGATGACTTTCTGCAAGTAGAAACAGCGAACATGCGAGTCTCCACACCTGATAGGGTGTATAAATTAACTCTACAGTTAGAAGGGGACATTGAACGCAAAACAGACGTAATCTTTTGGGATCATGTTGTGAATATATATGATGTTTTGTTGGCCGAACAAGATTGGCTACCTAAATTTGTCCATACCTGCCCATATGGAGAAGATGTTATTAAACATTCTTTCTCACCCCTTTTTCTGGAGGAACTCGCTGAATCCCATGCCATTGATTGGGCTTTGGCACAGGCACCTGCGTTATATCGCAATCATGTAGGGTGGGATAAAGAATCCCCCTACCACGTAATTCCCATTAAAAGTGAACCTCAACCCCAACCTCAGTACACAATAAAACAAGAAGCAAAAGCACCTGTCTGAGAAATACTCACACAACTAGAGTACCAGGGTGCAATTGAACCCTAAGTGTCCCCAGTGAATAATCCTTTATTCCCAGTAGCTAAACCAGACCATTTATATAGAATAGTCTTAGACTACAGACACTTAAACAGTCTTACACGCACATGTGCTCTACAAAATTCACATAGTACAGCACTAATAAACAATATAGTGATTAAAAAATACAAAACAACACTGGATATTTCCAATGGGTTTTTCTGCCAGAATGTAGAGCCTGAGAGTAGAGAAGTTTCAGTGCACTAGGCTCCCAGAAAAAATTCTGTTGTATACCTCAGCGGTACAAGAACAGCTCAGGACTGTTCACAGCTTGTGTGACTGCAATATTGCACGACATTGACCCTGAAGCATTGTCCTATGTAGATGATACCTATCTTACGGATGATGAATTGCCACAACATTTAAGACAGGTAGCCCGCATTGTTGTAGCATTTGCTGAATTTGGCTACAAATTCAACTTCAAAAAAACAAAAATAGCCTTCCTTAGCGTCCTGTTTCTGGGATATGAGCTATCAAGTGAAGGAAAGAGCAGAGCGCCACAATTTTTGGAAAAATGCGCTCGATTACAACCGCCAAATACAATTAAAAAACTCCAATCTCTCTTGGGTTTTCAAAATTTTGGCACTACTTACATTCCAGATTATGCAAAGCACATACAACCTTTATACGACTTGATACATCCTGACTTTTCAAGTAAATTTTGGACAGTCGAACACACACGAATGCTTATCGAACTGCAGACAGACAGGCTTGCAGCACAACACCTACACACAAGGGACAACAAAACACATTTGGTCATCAGAGTAATTGCTGGGGCCATTGGTTTCACTTATGTAACTTTCAACGAGGGTGAGACAGTCCTGATTCCTTACAAATCTCAGTTGTACTCAGCAGCAGAACAACGTTTTGCTCCCACTGAGAAAAGTCTCACTGCTGTTTAGATGGCTGTCATTAAAGAAAGACCTGTAGCCCAGGGTAAACGGATTATTGTTGTATCACTGATCCCAACATTTGAGGCTGTCATAAAAACAAGCATCCCTAATGCTAAAGCATTACATCCACGTTGGATACAATGGGCCACATCTTTGACAGCCACTGATGTAGACTACATCTTTGACCCAAAATTACAAACTCAAGAATTTTAGGAATATGAACTGGAATACCAAGTTCCAGCAAGCACAGTGCCTATTGAAGAATATCACAGTCATGTACACCAATGGCTCAGCACAACCTGCAATTGGCACAAAGCATCAGTACTCTGCTGCTTGCGCAGTCGTAAGTGGCTATATGGAGGACATTAATTTCTGTCCACTCCATACATTTATGAAAGCCCTAGGGGATAGCACAGCACAATTAGCAGAGCTGAAAGCTCTGGTAATGGCACTGAAACATACGGATCCTGAACAGTATACACTGATTGTTTGTGATTCGTACTATTGTGTCCAGTCCTTCAATGAATACCTGCATTACTGGTGCCAGAATGGGTTCAGAGATTCTAAAGGCAACACCATTAAACACAGACTTCTGTGGGGGAAAGTATCAGATCTGAAAGAAACGCTACCATATGTCCATGTTGTACACACACTTGGACACCAGAGCGTTGAAATACATGTCGCTGGGAATATACTGGCTGATGAAGCCGCAAAGTAAGCAGTAGCTGTGGCTGCTTTTTCTGCAGTAACTGGTTTAAGTATGACACCGGACGCAGACATATGGGCTGCTATGAAAGCTACAACTGATGGTACGGCCTATCCAAAAGCATTTCCTGACAATTATTCCTATCAAATGGGAGGCTGCCTGAACGCTGAAGTTAAGATGCCAGGCGTTGGGGTGCGACATATTCCCAACAAAGATATAAGACCACAATTGATTAAAGCAGCGCACAAAGGGGTAGCATCTGCCCATGCTGTTGTGGCGGCTACAATATCAATCTTACAAGCCCGTTATTGGTGGCCAGGCCTCTACAAGGAGACCAAGCAGTATGTCCTTTGTTGTGACATCTGCCAACAAATGAAAGTTTCCACTGCAAAACGCCTGCTGAAGACACCCCTCTTGATTTCAAATAAACCTTTACAATGTGTGTACTTGGACCATTGTGGTCCCCTCATACTGGACAGTGCATACAAGTATACTCTGGTCGCTGTTGACTCTTGCTCCAGATTTCTATCGGTGTGGCCACAACGCTCGGCTGTCGCTTGGTCTGTTAGTAAAGATTTGCAAGTCTTTATCAGTACATATGCAGTTGCAGCTTTCCACTCTGACCAGGGCCCTGCTTTCACCTCAAGGGTATTCAGGGACGCCATGGCTTCATTGGGGGTCCAACTCCAGTACTTGCCTACAGTTCATCCCGAGGGAAATAGTGTTGTGGAGTGATTAAACCGTGATTTAAAGCAATCCTTAACAGCCAGAGTAGCTAGAGTCTTAGGTACGGGTCGTAGTTGGCTCAATTACCTGTATGGAGTTCAGAGAGCACTCAACAATCTGCCTAGAAGGTCCCTGTGGAGTCGTACTTCATATGAGTGTCTTTTTGGAACTCAAATGTATGTTCCAGATCTTGATGGTCCTGGCGTGGAGGTGGCACAAACACCATTTGACATAAATGAACGTGTCACTGTCTTACAGGATTTACAAAAGTTCTGTGATTAAAAATCTTCTATCAGTGCTGCCTCCACAGGAGTCAAGGATGTACCTGTAATGCCTACCAGCTGGATTCCTAGAATCAGGGATCTAGTACGTGAAAAGGTTGCTGTGAAAAAGGAATTTGGTCCTCCTTATCGAGCACCAGTCCCAGTCCTAAGCATTCACGGTACCAGAACTGTAATTCTACCACCATTGGCAGGTGCCAATCATTTGTCTCCATTGACAATGTCAAACTACACCATGTGGCCAATCCTGCACAGCACACCAAGAGGAACAACCAGTAGTTCCTGAATCCCTCTCACTACTGGTCAAGATGTTCATCTATAAGTTGTGAGTAGCAACACCAACACCTTTCCGAGCTTGAGGAGGGTGGAAAATGATCTTGCATTGGTTCCACTAACATCAAATAATACAGAAATGGTTGATCGATTCGATACAGCTTCAGCACAAACGGATGGTGCCACTTATTCTGTGCCACCGCGAGAAACACCAACTCCACCAATTTACACAGCTCCAGTTTTTGCACAACCTGCTTCTGGATATTTTGCTGACATCAATGATGACGTCTCAGACTCATTCGCTTCTTCAACACCTGAACTGTCAAGAAAACGTAAGATAATGAACTGGCTTAAAATAACATATTTTATTCTTCATGGAACTATCTGTGTCTTTCTTTGACTGTACTAGCTTTCTTATTCTGGATTGGTTTTGTCATCACTTTCTTTTTGTTAATACATGGTCATTTTCTTCCTGAAAAATCAACAGTTGAACTGGTGGATGAGGTCCTAAAACCACATTTTTCATCACACAAAGTCCGAAGAGACTTGTCTTTTGTGAACATTTCCGCAATACCAATTCCTGATTGGATTGTTTGGGATAAAGTAACCTTTAATATACATACGGCCCTACGGAGGTCATTCAAATACCATATGTGTTCAGACTTTCTATGAATTATATGATAATACCAGGCATTGTTTCTGATGATTGGGATGTGAAAACAGTTGATTCTATGATGACTGAATTGCAGTATTATATTGTATTTGAAAACAAAGATGTTTCTCAACCTAAAGAAAATTATGGTGATATGTTTTGCTATAATTATTATGGGCACCATTTTATACACAGCGCAAGCAGTCCCAAAACTGTTTTTAATTATACACAGTGGGAGCACTGTCCGACTCCACCACAAGGGATTTCCAAAACGTATTCGGAAAAATTTACATATTTTTCTGGGCATAATGTTAAAAATGCTGAGTCGCATTATTTTAAATTGCCACCTATGGAAAACATACGCATATTATTGACAAATACAAAATGTATATATTCGGATTCCTTTGTTTCTCGGTTGACTGTGAATATTGGCTGAGGTCGATTGACTTAAAAAGTGTGTGGGGAACTAGACACTGGTAAATCAGGGGGAAGGACGCTTTATTCAGAGCATTCCTGATACCTGTACAAATGATATTCTTAAATGAAACAGTATAAGAAACAAATTGTCTAGGCTTAGCAGAGATCAAAGAATTAAACACGCCCAGAATACCTTCCCCTGCAAAATTTTATAAACGGCAAAAATATACAAATGCAAATGAAGATCAGCTCGACAAATGTTTCACTGACACTTCCAGGCGGGTGGTTATTGTGGCCAGTAGATACCAATGGGTGTCACAAACGTTTCATTAACTCCTCGGGGAGTTTTAGAGTGCATAGGCTGGACCCTTGCTATATATCATCTGAACATGCGGGTATGGTAACAACATATAGTGTAGGGAAACTATGCCAGCAATGGTTAAGAACTTCCTTACTAGACGCGGTTAGAGTACACCTCAGTCTCCTGTCCAATAATACCGATTTACAGGACTTCCTATTAGGCCCCAGAAAACATCGTAGAAAGGGTTTCTTATATCAGTATATAATGACATTTGGAAGTTTTCAGCAACAACAAGCAACTGCCCGGTTAAGGCAAATAGACCAGGAAAATTAGAAAAAGGCATTAGCTGTTGTGGATAATGGGATTAATACCCTGTCCGACTGGATATACACCTTAAATAACATTGTCTCTTCTGTTATAGATTATATACAAACAGATATGTCTTCCTTATACCTCGGACAGAGTCAGCTAAGGTCCATTATGCAGTTGGGTTGGAGACTTCAAACACTGAAGGCGGGTGGCGTTCCCTGGCAGCATGTCAGCGCAAGGCAAATTTTTTCTTCCTTTAATTTCACGCGACAACAACAACTAATGGCTAAGAAAGAAGCGACTTATGTCATGTTAAACATCGAGAAATTAGAACAATTGCCTTTTACTGTGGCTGAAATACCATCTGCTGAATGGTTAATACACTGGGTCATCAATCTGCCTATTTCCACACTTCAATTCACCTCTTGTTTAAAACACATTCCAGTGGGCAGATATGAAAGGCTAGGAGATACTTACATCCATGAGGTGTGGGAGCTTCCCTTCTCGTACAAATGTCTCAATGTCATGAAAGAGGTCTTTCTTAGCGGTAGTAAAAGCAAGGCTTCAGTCAGCCATTCAATGGTTTGTGAACAGCTGTCTTTGCATGGGCATGTAATGCGTCTGCAGCAAATTTAGCTTGTTGTCTGAAGGGAGTTCCTGTCCCCTTGATTAGACCTACATTCCAGGTGCTTTCAAATGGCAGCTATGTTCTCCTCAATGGTGAAGACTCTTGTGGGATGCGAGCCGGAATAGTTTATGTTGTTTCGGTCTCGAAGATTATTACATGCTGTGGGAACGTACTGTTTCCTCCTACTAAAAGAAAAGAGGTAGCAGACATTTGGCCTCACAGTGCTACTTCTAATGTGAATTTTGACAAGTAGAGCAGACTCAAGGCTTTATTGTTTCAGAAGCATGTGACCCTTACATCTGCACGTGAGACCTACGCATCTCAGGTGGCAAGGTCGTCAGCAGAGATACAGTCCCTTTTAAGTACCAACTTTCCAAGACACTTTGGTAAACTCGTGGGACAGATATTTAATGCAACCAGTACTAAAGGTTCGTAGGTTTTTAAGGCTGTTGGTTCTGGTTTCATTCACACCTTCTCCTCCATATTCGGTTTATTACCATCAGCCATGCATTCAATTTTCTCCAGTATTTTCGGGGGATTTCCAATAACTTTGGCTATAATTGTTGCCGTTTTGCTGTTGCTATTTTTTATGCGCAATGGCTGTCCCGCCGCAACAAGGAGGAATGAAAGCGCTCCCATCAGCGCAGCTGTGTTGTGAACGCATGATGCAGTGTTTTAAAGCAACACTCCCGGAGCAATTGGAGTGTGACTGTTCTCTGTCATTCAGACTGGTTTTGCAATGTGTGCAGCCCGGGTTTCCGTGCCTCTGGTGCCCTTTCGAATTCACACTGGAAGTGTGTCTTTCTATGCAGCGCTTGCTTTCATTAGACGCTGATCTGTTGATGTTCTCGCCGAGGGCTCATTACCAGACATGCGCGTTGAGGTTGTGTTTGCTACAGGAAGCTACTTATGAGTTGCCCTTCCTGGAAGATGTGGCTATTAACTCATCTTTGGGTACACCACGGAATGCCACATTGGCTGAGGATGAGGCTATGGAACATGACTGCTCCTTGGTCCTTCTTGCGATGCCTTTCAAAACCTTAACATCTGCCGAAGTGGAAGATTTCTTGTCCTCTATGGTCCCGGAATAGATTGGAAATTTTAAAAAATAACTTTGACTCTTGAAATTCGGTCTTTTTATGCCACATGTCCACGTTTTAAATTGTCCTTTCATATGCTCATGTGTCCCTTCGACTTGTCATGATTGACATTATTTTTTTTTACATATATGTCTTAGGTTGAGCTTTTTAGTAGCAATTTTATAGGTAAGTAGGCTTTGAACCACCTTCAACCGACAAGGGGAGGGTGTTGTGTGGCCATTTTAGCTATAGCTCCATGCGTTATTTTAACACACTAGACCATGCAGCTGGTCACTCTAACCTAGATATATTTTATTCGGCTTTATTTTATTATTGTTAGATTAGCCACTTTTACGGTCTTGTTTTATTTTCTGTTTCTCTAACTGTTTTGCCTAGGCCAGCACTCTGTTCTCAAACAAGACATTCTTGCTCACTCTGTGCTTCTTCAAAGGCTACAGTAAGATAGGTTGCCGATGAACGTAGTATAACTTTAGTCTCCAATATTCGTAGAAAACACGTATCTTCATGCAGGGACATTTTCTTAGAACATCAGCTGTTTTATTATAAAAACACTTCCTTGTCCCTTACACGTTAGAGGGAGATTCCAGCCAGAGAACCACGAATGTATGCTGATTGCCGAATGTTTCGCTACAGCACTTTTGCAGACTTCAGGCCTTTGCGCAGGTATGGGGGATTATGTCTTCCCAGGGGAACCTGAAGGGCAGAATTAGAGCTTATCACGCTGTGCTCTATCATATCCTAGGTAGGAATTAGTCTATTGACTGTAGTGACAATATGGTAGCGTTATTCTTATGCTTCACTCTCCTTGTCACAATGTTAATACTATCATGCTGTGTCGTCCTGGTTATTGCAGCTCACGCTCGGCTATCTAGGATTCAGTTGCTTCATTAAAATCATTATTGAAACATATACTGCCTCTGTTTGTCATTGTATATATGAGACTTATGTAATTGACAGAAACGGATGAGACCTGAGTGACCACGGATTCCCTGAGAAACCAATTATGTCATGCGCTTGGCTGCCCAGTCATCTCTGCCCTCGGGTAGAGGTGAGGCACTGCTAGTTAGCCGGAGCAAAACCCGGATTGGAGCGATAGGTGTCACCTGCAGTGGGTAAGACTTAGACCTTCATTACAACCTTGGCGGTCGGTGATAAAGCGGCGGTAATACCACTAACAGGTCGGCGGACAAAAAAATGGAATTACGACCATGGCGAACACCGCCAACACAGACAGCCACTTTAACACTCCAACCACCACAGCGGTAGCAACAAAGACCGCGGCGGTAACCGCCAACAGACAGGCGGAACACAATGTATGCCCACACTATTACAATGCACCAATCTGCCAGCTTTTCCGGGGCGGTACCAATGCCATCAAAAGCATGGCGAAAACAGTCTTTGGAAGAGAAACCACTCACTGCTCGACACTCAAGGAAGAACCAGGACGCCATGGAGCCCGAACTACAGGTGTTACCAATGTTGGTGTATTTTCTCATCTACCAGGAGTACGAACGGCGGCGGCGACAACCACAGTGAGTACTGCACCTAGCACACAGGGGATGAGAGGAGGGAAAAGAGAGTGACACACACACGCAAAACGCAACACCCCCACCCACAACAACACACACACATATCCAACAGAAACACCCGTCACTCCCTGGAAAAATGCAAGAACCAAACGAAATGAGTTTAACTAGTGTAATATTCAAACAATCAGAAAGCCCAAGAGAACAGTAAATAATCAGTATAAACAAATATTTACAGCAGGTCCTGGGGAGTGCAAAGCCACAGTCTCTCAACCGGGTGGTTTGCCCAAAGCTTGGTCCCGGGGAGAGCAAAGATAGTCACTCAAGTCTCTCAAATGGGTGCACTGACCACTGCTTGGTCCTGGGGGTACAAAGCCACAGCCTCTCAAGTCTCTTAAGTGGGTGGTTTGCCTGCTGCTTAGTCCTGGGGAGGGCAAAGCCACAGTCTCTCAAGTGGGTGCACTGACCACTGCTTGGTCCTGGGGAGTACAAAGCCACAGTCTCTCAAGTCTCTCAAGTGGGTGGTTTGCCCACTGCTTGGTCCTGGGGATGGCAAATCCACAGTCTCTCAAGTACCTCAAATGGGTGCACTGACCACTGCTTGGTCCTGGGGAGTACAAAGCCACAGTCTCTCAAGTCTCTCAACTGGGTGGTTTGCCCACTGCTCGGTCCTGGGGAGTGCAAAGCCACAGTCGCTCAAGTCTCTCAAGTGGGTGGTTTGCGCACTGCTTGGTCCTGGGGAGTACAAAGCCACAGTCTCTCAAGTGTGTGGTGTCTTCCACTGGTTCTGGAGGGGGCTTTTTGCCCAGAGTGCTTCATCCTGCCAAGGACTGAGGTAGTGGATGCTTTTCTCCACTGGTTCTGGAGGGGGCTTTGTGCCCAGAGTGCTTCATCCTGCCAAAGACTGTGTTAGTGGATGCTTTTCTCCACTGGTTCTGGAGGGGGCTTTGTGCCCAGAGTGCTTCATCCTGCCAAGGACTGGGTGAGTGGATGCTTTTCTCCACTTGTTCTGGAGGGGGCTTTGTGCCCAGTGATGCTGCTCCTGGCGTGTTGCATGTTGACTTCGTCTCACCTGTGTGTCACAGCCACGCAATGTACCCAGAACAGGTAGCATGATACTCCATGGAGGCAGACCCACACTCCATCCTGCGGCGACTTAGGCTGCCAATTGCTGGTTCGTGTCAGTGCTGGAGGTGGTGTCTCAAGTGGTGTGTCCAGGGTCCGGGACGTCACCTGCAGACTCTGATGGCTGCACACTTAGGATGGGCCTGACGTCTGACAGAGTGGCATCGGCTGTGCATGTGGCGGTGCTGATGGTGGTGCAGGCGGCGGTGGCTGCGGCGGAGATGCTGCCAGTGCAGGCCGTGGTGCAAGTGACTGTTGGGGTGGATAGAGACACCATACCGTCTCCGGCAGCCTTGGATGGCTGATCCTTGGGGAGGATGCTGCAGACTGACTTTGTGGCAGCGGCGGTGCAGGTGGCGGAGCAGGTGGCGGTGCAGGTGGCGGTCTGAGCGGCGATGAGTTGGTGGTCACCAGCCCTTTCCCAGGTGACATCGTGCCCAGAGATGATGTGCCCTTTGGCTTGTGGCCCTTCACCATCTTGACACCGCAGCAGGGACCTTGGCACTGTCCACTCTGTGTTTGCACGAGGCCTTGCTGGGTGGGTGGTGTGACTGTCCCCTGCTTGAAGCCGGTCCCTTTTTGAGCTTCGCAGGTGGTGGAATAGGGTGGTCCTTCTTTTCCGTCGGTGGCACACTGGCAGCACCTTTGACCATACTGGAGTAGCAGGGACCACAGAGGATGCAGATTTGGTGGCTGAGGGGCTGGGCTGGGATCTAGACATCCTGACCCTAGGAGAAGGATGGTTGGGAGGTGTAGGGAAGAGCTCCAGGTTAGCTAGGTACATTTTTTTGGACACACTTGGATGGGAAGATGGAGGGGGTTTGGGAGTGGAGGAAGAGGTAGTGGTTGGAGGAGGTGTACGTCTGCTGAGTTTGGGTGAAGGTGCATGGGTTGGAGGCTGTTGTGAGGTGGATGGCTGATGAGTGGGTGTGTGCGGGCATTTGTGTACTTTGGGAGGAGGGCTCACAGACACACTGGGAGAGGATACAGGGGATGTGTGAATGGTAGTGGGGGTGGTGATTGCACGTGAGTGGTGTGTAGTGATGAGAGTGCTGGTAATGGAGGTAGTGGCTGAGGATGTAGTGCATGCAGGTGTGAGTGGAGACGACACTGGGAGGGAGGTGGAGGACGTGGAGGAGGGGGACACAGTGGAGGCAGTGGATGTTGGTGTGTCTGCATGGGTATGGTGCTTGTGTGAGTGCCTGTGGTATGTGTGGTGCTCATGTTTGCCTGAGCCACTTTTGTGTGTTGATGTGTGTGCATGCTGGTCTAACAGTGTGCTTGGGATAGGCTGAGGTAGAGGGGATTGGGTCTGAGTAGTGAAAGTTGGAAGGGGGAGGCTGTACACAGGGACAATGGCTGCCATCAGTGCTGAGTCCAGAGCCTGAAATGCTCTCTGTTGGGCCGCCAGGCCAGAATGAATGCCCTCCAGGTATGCATTTGTTTGCTGCAAATGCCTCTCGACACCCTGGATGGCATTCAAAATGATTGACTGCCCAACAGTGAGGGATCTCAGGAGGTCAATAGCCTCCTCACTGAGGGCAGCAGGGCTGACTGGAGCAGGGCCTGAGGTGCCTGGGGTGAAGGAGATGCCCACCCTCCTGGATGAGCGGGCATGGGAATCACGCCGAGGGGCTGCTGGGAGGGCGGTGCTGGTAGGGGTGCCCGCCACCACAAGGGTGCTCCCATCAGAGGAGGAGTCGCTGTCGCTGGTGTCCCCTCCTGTCCCCGTCGTGGAGCTCCCCTCCCCCTCCGTTCCACTGGTGCCCTCACCGTCAGTGGATTCACCCTCCTGCGCCATGTGGGATGCAGCTCCCTCCGTCTCCGGTGCCTCAGCTCCTCCGCCAGATGATGCTAATGCACACGAGGACAGGGTTACAAAACAAGAAGGGGGGAAAGACAGAGGAGACACATGGTCAATATCAGCAACACCACTACCGTTGGCGGACACAACACACAGGGAGCAGCCCTGTGCACTAGGCCATGCACTAGCAGTTAGTAGGAAAATCACCTGCTCTTGAGGGACTATGCCGAACACCATTTGCTGCACACCTGGAACCCACAGGAGCTTGACTAGTTGTCGATGCCCACTACCACTATTGGGGTTGGAGTGCCACAGAGCCTGCCTAACAAGGGACCTACCCTACCATATTCGCCCTGGCCTAGGGGAACCCACAGCCCACATCCCCCACCCAGACACCTCGTAAAGTGCACAGAGTCAGCTGAATGAAACTGTACTCACCCCCTTGTGGCTGCTGTGATGCCCTCAAGCGCCCATCCAACTCCGGATATGCCACTTCCAGGATCTGAAACATCAGGGGGGCCATGGTGCGATGGGCACCCCTTCCATATTGGGAGGCCATCCCCAGCTGGGCCAAATACCCTTCTTCTGGTGGGCACTGACCTAGAGGAAAGGTATAGGATGAAAGGAAATTACACCCCCATCCGGTTCGTCATACTCATTGCACACCAGTTCCCACCCATGCCCTTACACACATACAATCACCATCCTCACATGGAGGCCTCAGCCCCCACCCCCACATGTATCTTCCATCCACACCACTCCATACATTCATGGCCCACGCATCATGCTCACAGTGTACTCACATGTTTGTCTGGAGGACCATAGAGTAGCGTGTACTGGGGGAGGACCACATCCACTAGTCTCTCCAACTCCTCCGAAGTGAAGGCAGGGGCCCTTTCCCCAGACACACGAGCCATTGTCACTTCCAGACACAGGTCACAGCAGCACTTGCAGTGTAGGTCCTCTCCTGTTGAAGGTCAGGTGTCAAGTGAGTAAACAGATAGAAAATGGCGGTCACGTCCGCGGCGGTGCGTACCGTCACCACCGGCACACATTGTCATTGGCTCCTGGAACCCAGGTCCCAATGATAACCAATGCTGAATTGCGCAGCGATCTTCGACTGCCTAGCGCGACGCTGCTCAACGTCAGCGCAGTTATCTAATTTCCCCTGGTCCCTTCTTTACAGGTCAGGCGGCCGCCATTTCAGGGTGGCACATGGCATGGCACCTAACTGAGTCACAGCACATTTGGGCAGAAATACGGACAAACTACACCACACACGGATTTACTCACATTACAGCAAAAACACTTGTGCAACCTATGTGGTACATGACCCTCTGCTCACCATTCTCCTCCATAGGGCACATCCGCTGGGGCAGATGATGAGATGGCGTCATCCTCCGGTGTACAGACCCCTGGTGGACCTGTCGACAATGGAAGTCAGACACATCATTATCACCTACAGACTTGATTGTGCCACAATCCAAGAACTGTGTGCCCAATTGGAGCCTGACCTGATGTCAGCTATCCGCCATCCCACAGAAATACCCCCTCTAGTGCAGGTCCTGTCCATTTCCTGCAAGTGGCTCCTTTCAAACTACAGTGGCCATGGCATCAGGGTGTCTCAGCCAATGTTCGCCAACGTGTTGACCAGAGTGTTGTCTGCCCTGCTGAAACACTTGCGCAGCTGCATTGTATTCCCCCAGGTGGAGGATTTGCCCTTAGTGAAAGCTGACTTCTATGCCCTGGGACATATCCCCAACATAATTGGTGCCACAGATGGTACACATGTGGCATTTGTCCCCCCCCCGCAGAAATGAACAGGTGTACAGAAATCGAAAAAGCTACCATTCTATGAATGAGCAGATGATGTGTTGGCGGACCAGTACATCTCCCATGTAAATCCCAAGTATCCTTGCTCTGTGCATGACGCTTACATTTTGAGGAATGGCAGCATCCCTTATGTGATGGGCCCACTCTAGAGGCACAGTGTGTGGCTAATAGGTGAGCCCAACGTCCCCACACAGTATGAATAGGTGTCTGGGTATGGGGTAGTCCCTAAGGGTTAGTGTGTGTCTAACAGATTTCCCTCGACATTTGCAGGTGACTCTGGTTACCCCAGCCTCTCATGGCTACTGACCCCAGTGAGAAATGCCAGGACAAAGGCAGAAGAACGCTACAATGAGGCACATGGGCAAACTAGGCGTATTATTGAGCGGACTTTCGGCCTCCTGAAGGCCAGATTCCTGTGCCTCCATCTAACAGATGGCTCCCTATACTACTCACCGAAGAAGGTGTGCCAGATAATCGTGGCATGCTGCATGTTGCACAACCTGGCTTTCGACGCCAGGTGCCTTTTATGCAGGAGGATGGGCCTTGTGATGGTATTGTGGCAGCTATGGAGCCTGTGGACAGTGAGGAAGATGAGGCAGAGGAAGAAGATATTGACAACCGAAATAACATCATCATGCAGTACTTCCAGTGAGACACAGGTAAGAGACTGTCACTGCTTATCTCATATCTGACTACTGTTGGGCATTGTATAAGTCAGCCTCTTAACCTCTGTGTATGGGCACTGACAGTTCACTTTGGCTTTCCATTTCACAGATCTGGGTACCTCATTCTGCCTTCTGCTATGTTTACTTCTGCCCAACAACTGTCATACATTGGTATGTGCAAATGAACATTAACATTGATATTTGTTGAAGAAGTTGCAATTATATATTTGTGAAAGTACAGACTAACTCCAGATTGTTTTGTGATTCAATGGTGTTTAATTATGGGCTAATGTGTATAGGGGTATGTGGAAGGGGCTGGGGTAATGGTGGAGGAATGTCCAGGATACAGTCCAGTCTCTTGGTATCACAGGTGCATTGTCAAAGGGGGCATAGGAAGTGGAGCAATGGCAGTTCAAGGTGGACAGGGTGACAGAGTGGGACAGAAGGGTGACAATCAGGAGAGTCTTATTTCCTGGCGGGGGTCTTGGCAATGTTCTCTGTCTTCTGCCTGGATCGCAGGGACCGTTTGTGGGATGGTTCTCCTTCTGCAGAGGGTGGGGTGCTGGTGGCCTGTTGGTCCTGTGGCGGGACCTCCTGTCCACTAGCACCGGTGGACGTGGAAGGCTGTTCATCGTTTGGGCTGGTGTCAGGGGCCCGGTGGTATACCACTGTCTCCCTCATGGTGTTGGCCATGTCTGCCAGCATCCCTGCAATGGTAACCAGGGTGGGGTTAATGGACTTCAAGCCCACCTGATCCCCATGTATTGTCCCTCCTGCAGCCGCTGGGTCTCCTGAAACTTGGCCAGTACAGTAAGAATGGTCTCCTGGGAATGGTGGTATGCTCCCATTATGTTTGAGAGTGCCTTGTGGAGAGTGGGTTACCTGGGCCTGTCCTCCCCCTGATGCACAGCAGGCCTCCCAGCTCCCCTGTTATCCTGTGCCTCTGTCCCCTGAACCGTGTGCCCACTGCCACTGATCCCAGGTCCCTGATTGTCCTGTGTGTGTAGGTTTGCCTGGGGTCCCTGTAGTGGTGGACACACTGCTGATTTACGTGTCCTGGGGACAGTGGCATGGGCCCGCTGGGTGGGTGCTGTGGTGGTGTTTCCTGAGGGGGGAGCTTCTGTGGTGGGTTGGGACTGTGGCAGGGGAACCGACTGTCCAGAGGTCCCTGATGGGCCGGGCTGGTCATCTTGATCCAGGCGTGCAGAGCTGCTTTCGTCACTGTGGACCTATTCTGTGGGGGGACTGGATATGGCTGGCACCTCCTGTCCAGTGACGTTGTGTAGGGGTCCTGTTGGGGTGTAAATGCATTGTTATTGTATCTGTGTGTGCCATCTTGTGCAATGGGTGTGTTTTCCTCTTCTACTGTCCTTGCACTATCGCCTTGGCCCTTGTGCAAGTGATGATTGTGTGCCCTGGGTGAGTCTCTCCCTTGGACATGCTTTGGTGATGGGTGTCCATGCAGGTCTGTGATGGGTGTCCATGCATTGGTGTAACATGCAGGGCTTGGTATTGGGATGTGTGGGTTGTGATAGTGGGGTATCTGTGAGGTGGTGGAGTGATGGGTGTGAGGGTAGGGGTTTGGGTTTGTGATAGCATGAAGGTAGGGTGGGGGGGATATAATAGTAAAGATATGACTTACCAGAGTCCAGTCCTCCTGCTACTCCTGCGAGGCCCTCAGGCTGCATGATCACCAAGACTTGCTCCACCCATGTTGTTAGTTGTGGGGGAGGAGGTGGGGGTCCACCGCCAGTCCTCTGTACAGCTACCTGGTGCCTGGATACCACAGAACGTACCTTCCCCCGTAGGTCGTTCCACCTCTTCCTGATGTCATCCCGTGTTCTTGGATGCTGTCCCACGGCATTGACCCTGTCGACAATTCTCGGCCATAGCTCCATCTTCCTAGCAATGGATGTCTGCTGCACCTGCGATCCAAATAGCTGTGGCTCTACCCGGATGATTTCCTCCACCATGACCCTGAGCTCCTCCTCAGAAAACCTTGGGTGTCTTTGAGGTGACATGATGTGGTATGAGTGATGTGTGAGGTGATGGCTGATGTGATGTGTGGGGTGATGTTTTAGGGTGTGTGGTGTTTTGTGCGTGGGTGGTGTATGAGTGATGGTGTTCTGTGCCTCTCGGTGCTGGTGTTGTCTTTGCTTTTCTCTCTCTCTGCTTCTTCCCCAAAAACATTTGTAAGGTGTTGTGGGTAATGTGGGTGTGTGTTTTATATTGGATTGGGTGTGTGGGTTTGGTGTGTGTATGTGTATCAGGTGTGTGTATTTTGAATTGTCCAATGTGGTTGTTTTTTGTAAATATGTGTGTATTCTGAGCCCGGCTGTGTTTATACCGCCAATGGTTTACCACGTTTAAATGACCGCCACGTTGATTCGTGGGTCGTTATACTGTAGGCGTATTGCTGTTGGCATGACGGTGTGGGTTTTGGTACCGCCAATTTATCACTGACCTTTGTTGTGGCGGACTTGTGAGGGTGTCTGTATTGTGGAGGATTTCGAAGTGTAGGTCATAATGCCTGTAGCAGATTTCCGCTGCAGACACGTTATGTTGGCGTCCGTCGGCACGGTAGTCAGCGGACTTTACCGCCAGGGTTGTAATGAGGGCCTTAGTCTCCACCCCGCAGGCGATTCCGCAGCTCAAAATCCAGTAGTCTCATTAGAATAATGAGGGCCTACGCAACAAGGTAACACACTCCGTGCATAAACAAGTCCATACCGGTTCAGGGACCCCCAGTCCATGCTCTGGCGCGAACCTGGACAATGGAAAGGGGAGTGACCACTCCCCTGTCCATCACCACCCCAGGGGTGGTGTCCAGAGCTCCTCTAGAGGGTCCCTGAGTTCTTGTTTCTAAGGCTGCGGGGAACTCTGAGGGCATCTGAGTGGCCAGGCAGGTGACATCAGAGCCCCCTCTTGATAGATGCTTGCCTGGTTAGGTGACCAATCCCCCTTTCAGGGATGTTTAGGGTCTCTCTCTTGGGTGGGTCCTCAGATTCGGCTTGCAAGACTCCAGCAGGACTCCTCTGCAACCTCTGTTTTGACTTCTGGCTTCCGGAAGTGCGGCTGGAACCTCCAGGACCTGAAAAGCTGCATCCAAGAAGAAAGGACTCTTCTGCAACATTGTTTTCAGGGCCTGCCAGTTTTACAACATTGCCCTCACCATGCATCCACAGAAGACTGCAACTCCTCAGCCTGCACAAGAAAAAGAAAGAATCTCCCTTGGAGTGAAGGAGTCACTTCCCTGCAACCTCAGGCACCTACAACAAGCGATGACTGGCTGCATGCATTTCCTCTCATCTTGAGCTGTGTGGATCCTGCATCACGGTTGATAGTCCGGAGTAGTCCTCTTGGTCCTCTCTGCCCGCTGTCCAACTTTGGTGAAGATAAGCCTTTGCCTTCCCACCCTGGACAGTACCTGCGTGCACTGCCTCATTTGCAGCTGCCAAGGCTTGTTTGCACTTCCTCCAAGGGATCTTCAGGCGATGTGTAGCTCCAGCCCCCAGCACTCTATCCTGCAAAGCACAGACTCCTGTGTTGTTCTCCTGTGGTGTTTGTAGTGCTGCATGGGCTTCTTCTGCAACTCCGGTGTCCCTGTCCTGTGGTTGCTGCCTCTGCTCCTGTGGACTCCCTGCAACACAGAAGGTCCCGTTTGACTCCCCCTCCTGGGTTCAGTCCTCCTGGGCCTTGCGGGTTCCCGGCAGCACCTCTTTTCCACCAACCGTGAGTTTGCCTTTACCAAGGCTTGTTCGTGGAATTCCTGCACCGACACCTGTCTGCAATCTTCCTTCCAGAGTGGGACTTCATCCGCATCCATCAGGAACTTTTCTCCAGCTCTAGGGCTGCAGTGCTGACCTGTTCTTCATCACTGTTGTAAACTCCTGCATCCACTGCTGGGTGAGTAGTAGCCTCTACTCCTCCTGGACTCCACTGTGACTCTTGGACTTAGTCCCCTCTCTCCACAGGTCTTCTTTGTTCAAGAATCCACTGCTGGTTTTCTTACAGTCTTCTCTGGGTGTCTTCTTTTTCTTTTTTCCTCCTTTTGGGTGGTTTGGGAAAATCTAGTGTGTTACTCCTGCATTCCTGGTCGCTGGGAGGGTATTGTGTAACTTACCTTTGTTCTGATACCCCCAGCTCCCCTCTACACATTTTACTTACCTAGGTGTGGGTACCTTGTTTGTATGCCATTTATTTAGTATATGGTTTGTGCTCCCTCTCGGGTCACTATTTGTTATTGCTATTTGCACTGTTTTCTAACCTTTTCTATGCCTGTTTCTGATTACTAGTGTATATATTTAGTGTATTACTTACCTCCGAAGGGTGGGTCGCCTTTTCTAGTATTTTGTGGTGATTTGTTCCAAAAATAAAGTACCTTTATTTTTGTACTACTGAGTGTTTTCTTTCATGTGCATACGTGCTGTGTGACTGCAGTGGTATTGCATGAGCTTTGCATGCCTCCTAGATAAGTCTTGGCTGCTCACCCACAGCTACCTCTAGAGAGCCTGCCTTCTAGACATTGCCTACACTTCACTAAGAGGGGATACCTAGACCTGGTATAAGGTGTAAGTACCATCGGTACCCACCACACACCAGGACAGCTTCCTACAATACCACACTATGGAGTAACCTCCAATTTGGTCCACCCACCGTTTCCCTCCACACCTAACACCTTGGTCCCATCGAAGTATTCCTTTTTTAGAGAGGCCATGGATGGGGAAGAGGGAAAAGGAAAGGGATCACATGGCAGAGAAAAAAAACACCAGGCAAGATAGGAGCAGACAGAGATGAGACCCTCAGCACCAGCAAGATATAATGGTCTCACAAAATACGGTTCTCAACCTGAGCACAAGGACACTCAATGAAGTAGAAATTACTATTTTGAACAAAGGTCTGGATTTTTCTCCAACCCCTAGAAGTTACATCTTTCAGTTGAAGGTAGAAGTGGCCCAATTCCTGTGAAAAATAAGATTAAAAATATTTTTTCTTGAACATTCCTATGCTAACAATGAGGAAGACAAAAACACGGGGCTACGCCTAAGATCCACTTTTGTGCCACCCACCAGTGGAATGCTGCCGGATTTCCTTGCCGTTGAAAAAGCTGTTAACCATTAAATTGACAAGCTCAAAGATGCACCATGGGCCACCTTTATCAATATGAGTAATACGGAGATAGGAGCACTTTGCAGAATATCTACCAACAGGGAAATTGTGATGAAAACTGCAGATAAGGGCAGGGTGAGTGTGATAATGCCAACACAAATGTACTGTGATGAATGTTTATGGCTCCTGAATTATGAACGCTTGACAATAGATCTTACACCAGAGATCATGGAAAAGATCAGTTTCCAAGGGCCTGGCGAATGGGTGGATTATTAAACATGACACCGTTTTTTTTGGTGCAAACTACTCTTAGGATGCCTTACTTCTATATACTTCCAGAAATACACAAAGGAAGATTCTCCCTTCCTGGAAGACCAATTGTCTCAAGAAAAGGTTCAGCACTAGAACCACTGTCACAGTTTTGTGACAGGTTTCTCCAACCCTTGGTCAGGGAGATACTACCTTCCTGCAGGACACCAAGGACATTCTAAAATTGCTGGAGAACATGACTTTCAATGATGAAGAGGAGCTACTGATTGGCCTGGATTTTGAATCGTTGTCTACCAACATTCCCCAGGAATCCACTCTAGAGGTTATAGATGGGATACTGAAGAGAGTGACCTAGGAATCTATGACACCTCCTGAGTTCCTTTTAGACCAAGCACATCTGGGCCTAACCTGGAATTGCTTTAAGATCGAAGGCAAGTTCTTTCTTCAGGTACACAGGACATCAATGGAGAATACCTTTGGTCAAGGCCTAGCATGTCTCTATGTCCATGCCTTTGAAACAGAATTTGTTTTGCACTCTTCCAATCCAATCCTAAAAAACATCAGACTGTGGAAACGTTGCATCGATGATGTTCTGTTGATATGAAGGGGTACCAGAAATGAAGCAATGGAATTTGTGGATTGGTTAAATGCTCTGGACCCCCACCTACTTCACCATTACCATCAGTGGCAAGGAATTACCTTTCCTTGATCTATTAATTGAGCTAGAAATTGCCAGCTTCTAAAACAAGTGTATTATAAACCTACTGATAGGAACTATCTATTGACATTCAATACTTTCCACCCCGATCTTTGAGAGAGAATCTACCAGTGGGCCAATTTTTATGCCTAAGAAAGAACTGTTCCAATAAACAGGAATATGCAAAACATGCAAACAAACTGGCCATGAAGTTAGAGGCAAAAAATTACCCCATGAACTTGATGCAAGGACAATCGAGGACAGCAACATCTTAGACATCTCCCAATCAGGATTCAGAACTAACCACAGTACCAAAACTGCCCTGCCCACAGCCATAGGTGACATACGCTCCATCCTCGACCAAGGACAGACAGCAGCCCTCATCCTCCTCGATCTCTCAGATGCCTTCGAGACAGCATCTCACTATACACTATGCACCAGACTACACGCAACAGGCATACGAGGCAAAGCACTTCAATGGATTCACTCCTTCCTGTCTGACAGAATACAGAAAGTCAGTCTCCCAATTCACCAATCAGAGCCCACCGACATCAGCTGTGGAGTACCCCAGGGATCATCGCTGAGCCAAACGATGTTCAACATATGCATGATCCCACTTGCCACCATCGTCAGGAACTACAGAATGAATATAATCTCCCATGTTGATGACATCCAGCTGATCATCTCCCTGACCGAGAACCCAGCAAAGAAGAATTTCAGAGACGGGAAGGAAGCTGTGGCCACTTGGATGAGGGAAAGCTGCCTCAAACTGAACTCCGATAAAACTGAAATCCTTATCATGGAACCCTCACCATCGACCTGGGACGACTCCTGGTGACCCTCCACATTCGGCAAACCCTCCTCCCCAACAGGCCAGGCATGCAACCTCAGCATCATCCTTGACTCAACACTCACCATGACCAGGCAGGTCAACTCTGTCGCCGCCACCTGCTTCCATATCCTCCGACTCCTACAAAAGATCCTCAGATGAATATCAACCGACTGCCGGAAAACTGTGACACACGCCTCGTCACAAGAGGACTCGACTATGCCAATGCCCTCTATGCTGGAACCTCCAAGAAGAACCTGAACAAGCTACAACAGATCCAGAACGCCGTTGCCAGACTCATCCTAGACATCCCTGCTGAGAACACATCACAGAACACCTGAGAAACCTCCACTGGCACACCATTGAGAAGAGGATCAACTTCAAACTCCTTTTAAAACACCTACAGAGCCCTCCACGACAATGGACCCAGCTACGTCAACAACCGCATCAACTGGTACGCCCCTTCTGCACCACTCTGTTCCTCCCAACAGTCACTCACCAACGTACCCCACAAAAAGAAGTCCTCAGCGGGTGAAAAATCGTTTTCATACCTGTCAGCAAAAGGATTGAACACTTTACCACTGTACCTCAGACAGTCACCATCATTGCCTCAGTTCAGGAAGGACCTCAAGACCTGGCTCTTTGATTGATCTCTGAGGCCAACCCTCAGCGCCTTGAAACCCTATGGGTGAGTAGTGCGCTTTACAAGCTCATGATTGATTGATCCTACAAGCATACAAAAAAGCCTTGAACAACAATAGGGAACAACTACTATGGTCTAATGAAAAACACCCAGTATAAAGACTGATTTTGTCCACACCTATAGTCCTCTATCTAACCATCTACAGAACATTATCAAGAAGAATTGGACAATTTTGATCTTCATTGGCCTTCCCCTTGAGCAACCAATGCATGCCTAAAAGAAGGCTAGGAGCATAAAAGACATGTTGGTGCATACATGACAAAAAGAAAAGAAACCAACTACTTGTCAACAAACACTTTGGAACCTTCCACCACCTGTAGGCCATGCACCTTGTGGGAAGTGCAGTGTTTGCCCTTACAATAAAATGACAACACATTTGGATCTCGGACTCAAGACTCCCTGGAAATTGAGAACTATATCAAACTGCAACAGTACAAATGTCATTTATGTTATAAAGTGTCCATGTAACCTTAGATACATAGGTATGACAACAAGGCGGGTAGGAACATGTATCTGCCTAGGAGCACGATTCATTGCAAACGTGACGCAACTTCTCTTACCAACCATTTTATTAATATGAACCATAGCGCTAATGTCATTCAGAGGTACGTAGTTGAAAAGCTTATGCAGACACAACATGACATGGCAGGACTCAACAGCTGCTGTGGTTCGAACAAAGATGGGTGTGGAGGCTTCAAACCAACAAAAATGGCCTCAATGATGAGGTTCATTAGCCCACACTACAGAGGCATTAGGAGTCAACACATTGGACATGCGTGTATGTATTATCTTAAATGTGATCCTCTCGGGTTCCTTTGGTAATTCCCACAAGGTGGAGACTATGGGGGTCATTACAACATTGGCGGTAAAAGCCGCTTACCGCCGTGCAGATGACCGCCAACACACCGCCGCGGAAATCCGCCACAACTATTACGACCCACACCTCAGAATCAGCCAAAATCCAGACACCCACACAAGTCCGCCACACCAAAGGTCAGTGATAAACTGGCGAAAACAAAACCTCCACCGTCACGCCAACAGAAATATGCACACACTATCACAACCCACGAGTCAACGCGGCGGGCTTTCAATTGCGGTATTCCATTGGCGGTACACACCGCTGCGCTCAAAATACACACACGTTTACAAAACACTACCACATTGGGCAAGTCCAAATACACACACCTGATACACATACACACACCACTCTCACACACCCAATACAATATAAAACACACACCCACATCACCCACAAACCCCTTCTACCAAAAATTCCGAAAGAAGGCCAGTGAGAGACACCACAAACAACTACCAACCATCCACAGGCACGAAATACCATCACCAACAGAACGTCCACACACCTCACACAACACACCACTACATATCAGCACACCTATCACCACACACCCCACCCCACACATCACCCACAACACCCCATGGCACGGCAAAGACACCCCAGGTTCTCTGCGGAGGAGCTCAGGGTCATGGTGGAGGAAATCGTCTGGGTAGAGCCACAGCTATTCGGAGCACAGGTGCAGCACACCTCCATAGCTAGGAAGATGGAGCTATGGCGAAGAATAGTGGACAGGGTCAACGCAGTGGGACAGCACCCAAGAAATAGGGATGACATCAGAAAGAGGTGGAACGACCTACGAGGGAAGGTGCATTCTGTGGTCTCAAGACACCACCTTGCGGTTCAGCGGACTGGCGGCGGACCCCCACCTCCTCCCCCACAACTAACAACATGGGAGGAGCAGGTCTTGGCGATTCTGCATCCTGAGGGCCTCGCAGGAGTAGATGGAGGAATGGACTCTGGTAAGTCAAATCTTAACTATTACATCCCCCACCCTACCTGCATGCCATCACATACCCCCACCCTCACCCTCATCACTCCAACTCCTCACAAATGTCCCAATATCACAAACCACCCATCCCAACACCAAGCCCTGTACGCAACACCAAAGCATGGACTCCCATCACCAAAGCATGGCCAGTGCACATACCCATACACCCCATAAACCACCATCACACAAGGTCCCACACAAGAATGCAAGCACTGGGGTACACGGTCACCCACCCATTGCACACCATGGCACACACAGATGTAATAAACATCCTTTTATACCCCTGCAGGACCCCTACCCAACGTCACCAGACAGGAGGGTCCACACATGTCCACACCACCAACAGAAGAGGCCCACAGTGATGATAGCAGTTCTGTCCAACTGGATCTGGATGACCAGCCAGGCCCATCGGGGACCTCTGGACAGTCGGTTCCCCTCACACAGTCACAGGCCACTACAGACCTTTCTCCCTCTGGAAACAGCAGTACAGCACTCACCCAGCGGGCCCATACCGCTGTCCCCAGGACACGTCAATCAGCAGTGTGTCCACCACTACAGGGAACCCAGGCTAACCCACCACCCCAACAACAACAGGGACCTGGGGGCAGTGGTAGTGGGCACACGGTCCATGGGACGGAGGCACAGGAACACAGGGGAACTGGGAGGGCTGCTGTGCGACAGGGGGAGGACAGGCCAAGGGAACCCACTCTCCACGAGGCCCTCTCCTCCATCATGGGAGCCTACCACCACTCCCAGGAGACGATGGCAACGGTACGGGCCAAGTTTCAAGAGACCCAGCGGCTGCAGGAGGCACAGTATTTGGGCTTCAGGGAGGATCTCAGAACCATCAATTCCACCCTGGGCACCATCGAAGGGGTGCTGAAGGAAGTACTCAACACCAGGAGGGACACTGTGGCACAACAAGGGGCCCCTGACACTAGCATGGACGATGAACTGCCACCACCTTCGCCGGCGCTAGTGGACAGGACGCCCCGCCACAGGACCACCACACCAGCACCCCACCCCCTGCAGAGGGAGAACCACCCCGCAAATGGTCCCTGAGATCCAGGACAAAGACGGAGAACGATGCCAAGACCCCCGCTAAGAAATGAGACCACCCTGAATGTCATCTTTCTGTCCCACTTTGTCACCCTATCCATCCTCAAACCCCAGCTCCACTTCCTATGCCCATTTGGGCAATGCATCTGTGACACTAATAGACTGGACTCTGCAATGGACATTCCTCCACCATCCCCCCTCACCATTTTACAACCCCCTCCAATATTGAGCACTTAAATAAACATCTTGAAGCACAAAACAATCTGGAGTCAGTCTGTGATTTCGAAATTGTGTATTGGCAATTACAGTGACAAAATGCTTTTTCAAATGTAATGTCAACATACCTATGTCACACAGCTCTAGTCCATGAGGAAACAAAGCAGATGTCACACTGTGGGACCCACATCTGTGAAATCGTAAGGGAAAGTGACAACTCAGTGACCATACACTGGGTGAAAACGACAGACTGTAAAGAGGTAGTAGTGTTAAAGTACATGTAGTAGGCAGGTCTGTACTCTTTCCTGTGACTCACTGGAAATATTGCAGGATCACCGAGTTCCTGTTGTCCATGTCTTCTTCTTCTGCTTCCTCATCTTCACTGTCCACAGGCTCCATAGCTGCAACAACACAGCCATCTGGACCATCCTCCTGCAGAAAAGGCACCTGTCGTCGTAAAGCTAAGTTGTGAAGCATACAGCAGGCCACGATGATCTGGCACACCTTCTTTGGTGAGTAGAATAGGGATCCACCTGTCATATGGAGGCACCAGAACCTGGCCTTCAGGAGGCTGAAGGTCCATTCTATAATCCGCCGAGTTCGCCCCTGGGACTCATTGTAGCGTTCCTCTGCCCTTGTCCTGGGATTCCTCACTGGGGTCAGTAGCCATGACAGGTTGGGGTAACCAGAGTCACCTGCAAATGGTGAGGGACAACTGTTAGACACACACTAACCTGTAGGGATATCCCCAGACCCAGACAACCATTCCCACTGTCTTGCTTCCAGGTGCTCACCTAATAGCCACACACGGTACCTCTGGAGTTGACCCATCACATAAGGGACGCTGCTATTCCGCAGGATGTAGGCGTCATGCACTGAGCCAGGGAACTTGGCATTCACATGGGAGATGTACTGGTCTGCCAAACACACCATCTGCACATTCATGGAATGATAACTCTTCCGGTTTCTGTACACCTGTTCACTCCTGCGGAGGGGGGGACCAAAGCCACATGTGTCCCATCAATGGCACCTATGATGTTGGGGATATGTCCCAGGGCATAGAAGTCACCTTTCACTGTAGGCAAATCCTCCGCCTGAGGGAAAACGATGTAGCTCCGCATGTGTTTCAGCAGGGCAGACAACACTCTGGACAACACGTCGGAAAACATAGGCTGGGACATCCCTGATGCTATGGCCACTGTTGTTTGAAATGACCCACTTGCAAGGAAATGGAGTACTGACAGCACCTGCACTTGAGGGGGGATTCCTGTGGGATGGTGGATAGCTGACATCAGGTCTGGCTCCAGCTGGGTACACAGTTCATGGACTGTGGCACGGTCAAGCCTGTGGGTGATGATCACATGTCTTTCCTCCATTGTCGACAGGTCCACCAGCGGTCTGTACACCGGAGGATGCCACCATCTCCTCACATGTCCCAGTGGACGGTGCCTATGAAGGACAACAGCGAGCACAGAGTCAACCAACTTAGATGTACGTACACACAGCTTACACAGAACACGAATCATAATCCAAAAAGTGGCCTATATGTGTGTTGGGGCTAGGTCTAGGTATGTGTGACACAGTTAAAAATTAAGCCTTGTGGGCCCCTGAAATGGCGGCTGCCTGACCTCTAAAGTGGGACAATGGGATGTGAAGTAACTGCGCTGGCGTTGTACACCGTCGGAGTAGGCGGTCGAAGACCGCGGCGCAATGCTGCATTGGTTAACATTGGACCCTGTGAGTCCCAGGAGCCAATGACGATGTACGCCGGCGGTGACGGTACGCACCGCCGCGGACGTGACCGCCATTTTCTATCTGTTCAATCACTCTATACCTGATCTTCGACAGGAGAGGACATACACTGCAAGTGCTGCTGTGACCTCGGTCTGGAAGAGACAATGGCCCGAGTGTCTGGGGAAAGGGCCCCTGCCTTCACATCGGAGGAGTTGGAGAAACTCGTGGATGGGGTTCTCCCCCAGTACACGCTACTCTACGGTCCTCCAGACAAACAGGTAAGTACACTGGGAGCATGCTGTATGGGCTATGCCTGTGTGGAGTGGGGTGGATGAAAGATGGGGGGGGAGAATGAGGCGTGCATGAAACGACGACGAATGCATGTGCCACATGGCAAGGGTAGGGATGGGGGCCAATGACTGTGACGGTGCAGTTGGGAATAAAACTTCTCTTCCCCCTGTAAAAATCATGTAGGTCAGCGCCCACCAGAAAAAAGATATTTGGCGTGCCATCGCCAAGGACGTCCGGACCCTGGGGGTCTACCACAGACGGAGCACCCACTGGCGGAAAAGATGGGAGGACATTCGCCGCTGGAGCAAGAAGACGGCAGAGGCTCAGCTGGGGATGGCCTCCCAACGTGGGAGGGGTGCCCGTCGCACCATGACCCCCCTGATGTTCCGGATCCTGGCAGTGGCGTACCCGCAGTTGGATGGGCGCTTGAGGGCATCACATCAGTCACAAGGGGGTGAGTGCACGCTCATCCTGCTGATGTTGCGCGCAGTGGAGGTGTCTGGGTGGGGGAGGTGGGCTGTGGGTTTCCCTAGGCCAGGGCGAGTTTAGTAGGCAAGGTCCCTCCGAAAGGCAGGCCATGTGGCACCCCGCCCCACCTCTGTAGAGTGCCAAGTACACCTAGTAATGCCCCTGTGTCATCTATGTGTGCAGATGTCGTCCATAGCCTTGTAGGCCATGTCCCAGGGATTGAACAGTGGAGCCCAAGAGCGCCGCGTAGTGCAGGGGGCTTCTGTGTCTGTCGTGTCCGCCAACGATAGCGGTAATGCATGCACACAACATGTCTTTCTTCTGTTGTCCCCCCCCTTTTTGTGGTCTCCCTGTTCTTGTGTGCATTAGCATCATCAGGCGGAGGAGCAGTGGCACCGGAGCACGAGGGAGCTGCATCCCACATGGCCTTGGAGGGCCAGACAACGGACTCGGAGTTCACCAGTGGGACGGAGGGCGAGGGGAGCTCCACTGCAGGGACAGGAGCTGACACCAGTGACACGGACTCGTCCTCTGATGGGAGCTCCCTTGTGGTGGCCGCCACCACCCTATCAGCACCGCCCTCCCTGCAGCCCCTCAGCCTTTGCCCAGTGCCCGCTCACCTAGGAGGGTGGGCATCACCTTCGCCCCAGGCACCTCAGGCCCTGCCCCAGTCACCCCTGCTGCCCTCAGTGAGGAGGCCATTGACCTCCTCAGGTCCCTCACTGTTGGGCAGGCAACCATTTTGAATGCCATCCAGGGTGTAGAAAGGCAGTTTCAACAAACAAATGCATTCCTGGAGGGCATTCACTCTGGTCAGGTGGCCCTTTAGCAAGCTTTTCAGACTCTGGCCTCAGCACTGATGGCAGCCATTGTCCCCGTCTCTAGCCTCCCCCCTCCAACTTCTTCCACCCAAACCCAATACCCTGTACCCCAGCCTATCCCAAGCACACCTTCAGACCAGCATGCACACACATCAACACACAAGGGAAGCTCAGGCAAACTAAAGCACCACACATCCCACAGGCACTCACGCAAGCATCACACACATGCAGACACACCAGCATCCACTGCCTCCACTGTGACCCCCTTCTCCTCGTCTCCCTCACAGCCTTGTCTACACTCACACCTGCATGCACTACATCTACAGCCACTACTGCCATCACCAGTACACCCACCACCACACCTCGCTCACGTGCAGTCACCATCCCCACTACCATTCACACGTGTTCTCTTCCAGTGTGTCTGTGACGCCACCTCCCAAGATACACAAACGCAGGCACACACCCACCCAACAGCCATCCACCTCACGACAGCCTCCAGCGCATGCACCTTCACCCAAAGTCACCAAACGAACACCTCCTACAACCACAACCTCTTCCTCCACTCCCAAACTCCCTCCAGCTACCTGTCCCAGTGTCTCCAAAAAACTTTTCCTGTCCAACCTTGACCTCTTTCCCACACCTCCCCCACTCCGTCCGTCTCCTAGATCCCGAAATAGCACCTCAGCCACAATATCTCCAGGTCCAGTGGTGCCTGTAGTCACCGGAATATGGAGTGCACCGGCCACCAGGGCAGCCAGTGTGGCACGGAGCCACAGTACGGACAGTCCCCCACCTGTCAAGCATCAGAAGTTGGCCAGTGCCCGGCGGGAGAGGGGGAAGACTCCAGCCACCAAAGCCGCTCCCAGGGGTCCCGGTGGGACCGTGGAGTCAGCTGCGCCACCGCCATCATCCCTGCTGCCCAGGAGGCCACGACCAGCACCTGCCCTGCTGCCCTGGAGGCCACTGACATCAACTCTGCTGCCCAGGCGGCCACCGCCATCATCCCCTCTGCCCAGGAGGCCACCGCCAGCACCTGCCCTGCTGCCCTGGAGGCCACTGCCATCATCCCCGCTGCCCAGGAGACCACGCCAGCACCTGCCCTGCTGCCCTGGAGGCCACCGCCATCATCCAGGCTGCCCAGGAGGCCACCGGCAGCACCTGCCCTGCTGCCTAGGAGGCCACAGTCAGCACAAGCCCCGCTGGGCTAGAGAGGACCGCCAGCACAAGCCCCCCTGGGCTAGAGAGGACCACCAGCACAAGCCCCGCTGGGCTAGAGAGGACCGCCAGCACAAGCCCCGCTAGGCTAGAGAGGACCACCAGCAGATGAGTCATTGCAGAGGAACCCGCCACCTCAAGCACCGCTGAGCAGGGCACCGCCGCCACAAGCACCGCTGAACAGGGCACCGCTGCCTCAAGCACCGCTGAACAGGGCACCGCCGCCTCAAGCACCGCTGAACAGGGCACCACCGCCACAAGCACTGCTGAACAGGGCACTGCCATGTCAAGCACCGCTGAACAGGGCACCGCCGCCTCAAGCACCACTGAACAGGGCACCACCGCCACATGCACCGCTGAACAGGGCACCGCCGCCTCAAGCACCGCTGAACAGGGCACTACTGCCTAAAGCACCGCTGAACCGGGCACCGCCGCATCAAGCACCGCTGGCCCATGAGCGCCAAGGGTACTGCCGCTACTGAGTCCGTCACAAGCAGGATGAAGCACTCTGGGCACAAAGCCCCCTCCAGAACCAGTGGAGACTGTCATCCACTCATTCTGTCCTTAGCAGGATGAAGCACTCTGGGCACAAAGCCCCCTCCAGAACCAGTGGAGACTGTCATCCACTACCTCTGTCCTTAGCAGGATGAAGCACTCTGGGCACAAAGCCCCCTCCAGAACCAGTTGAGACTGTCATCTACTACCTCTGTCATTCGCAGGATGAAGCACTCTGGGCACAAAACCCTCTCCAGAACCAGTGGAGCCTGTTATCCACTTGAGAGAATGTGGCTTTGCACTCCCCAGGATAAAGCAGTGGGCAACCCACCCACTGTAGAGACTTGAGAGACTGTGGCTTTGCACTCCCCAGGATGCAGCAGCGGGAAACCCACCCACTGTAGAGACTTGAGAGACTGTGGCTTTGCACTCCCCAGGATGCAGCAGTGGGCAACCCACCCACTGTAGAGACTTGAGAGACTGTGGCTTTGCACTCCCCGGGATTGAACAGTGGGCATGTGGCCCCCTCGTGGATTTGGCGTCATGCACTCAACTGGCTGAGCTGCCCCCCTCTCCCTCCCCCTGAGGTGCCTGTTTTCTTGCTCTCTGATGCCCCTGCAGTGTTCTCTCCCTCCGTCATTGTCGGGATCTTGTGTGGGCCTCGCCCATACCGTGATGGCCCTGTGTCCAACGGACTTCATTGGAGCACTACCTGGACTACTAAGCTTGGTGTATATTTTGTTTATAGTGTATATATATATTTTTGCGTACTTGATTTTAATATATTACAATGGTTACACTCATTTGCTTTTGTCTTTGCATTCTTCCGGGGGGTTTGAGGGGTGTAACTGTAATGTATCATGCTGTATTGGTGTGTGTGTTGTAGTGGGTGAGGGTGGGGGTGTTGTGTGTGTGTGTCCCTGTTTTTTCCCTCCCCCTCCCCTGTGTCATAGGTGCAGTACTCACCGTTGTCTTCGCTGCCGGCGTTCGTGCTCCTGGTAGAGGAGCAGGAAGATAATGCCTGGCAGGATGTGCAGCTCTGGTTCCATGGCATCCGGATTCCTCGTGGGGTATGTAGAGGTGAGCGTTTTCCCTTCTAACTATGTTTCTCACATTATCAGGCGAGGACGTGCCGATTATGATGCACCGCTGTGAGTGGGGCTCCACTGCCCGCATGCCACTTGCCCGATACTGCGCTGGCCTTGAAAAACGCTTCCCTGCTGCTCATTCATTGTACAAGCGGCTGGAGACAGAGACACATAGGTGTCAGATATAAGATGTACCTTTTGATGATATGAGTACTTGAGTGGATGGGACATGACTCTTGTGGGCTCATAACATGCAATATGGGAATATATGGAGCTTTCCTGAGGTGCTCGATGGCCTAAAAAATGTTTTTCCTGCCCGGTTCTATTACAGGGGTCTGGTGTGTTACCCTTCAGATTCTGTGGTGGGCTTCTAGAACACTGTTTTACCTCATGCTCCATTTACAAGTGGCTTGATGAGAAGTTACCTCAGTTTTTATCTCGCAGAACAGGGGCTGCTTCTAGCACAGAAACATATATAATATTCCCCCTTAAATATTGGCACTGCGAGTTCGAGCCCCACAAGATAACTGGTGATCCCTGACTACAGTACAATTTCCTAGCCTGCTTGTAGCCCCCTCTTTTCCTTCCTTTTGTATAAAGACAATAGAGCTGATTAAGATGCTCAGCAATTTTATCGACATTTCCATCCATCAATATACATCTGAAGCTTCCGTTTTCCAAGGTAGTTACTAGGCTTCACACTTGTTGCTCTCCCCTCTGAGGAAATTATTTTTAGTATGATTTATATGATCCTTATATCTGTGTTTCCCCTACTGTGTGACTACAAAGGACATCGCCATCCCTCCAGACAAGAAGATTCCTACCCCCTAAGTTTAGGGTAAGGGGTTTGTTAATTGCCAAAGTAATGATGGAATGTGATTTCGCCTTGTTGTTAGACCCATGTGCGAGGTCTAAGATTGATTTGGTATATTATAATTTTTTGAGATATCTAGTTGATATGGTCTTTTTGAGAACACAAGGTTTTCTAGCACCTTTTTACAAAAGTGTTTGCTGTCGTTTGCGGTGATTGTCACTTTGCATGCTCACATGTGTGTACTTAAACAATCTCCGACAGCCCTAATTGACATGACATCATGCACTCCTGGGTTAGCGGAACTCACCATGTTCTCTTTTCTACCCCTTGTGTAGGTATCCATGATTTGAACTCAGGTAGGACCTGAGTGTGTGCTTTTGGTTTGTTTTTGTTTTAGTAATAAACCTCTTGCTAGATTACTAGGGATCCTGAGCCCTGATGAATGCCCTAGACCTACTGAGGCTCACAGTTAGGGCAGAAACATGTTGGCTTCCATAGACAGTTAAGCTCTTCTTACTGTCCCACCATTTTTAACCATACCCACGGACACCACTAATAAAAATTAATTGTACTGGCAGTCCGAGAGGTATTTTTAACTCTGTATGGATCTATTTTCTTGTCCAGTAATTTTTATATAACAGCTCCCTCTAGTGCAGGTCTTACCAAGCAATTGAGTCTGTCCTGGTGGCATTGTCCTATCACGGTGAGGAGAGGTGGCAAATGATGAAGCATGACACAAAAAGTGTGTGAAACCACCTCTTCCATTAAGGTAAATCCCACCTCGGAGCCTTCCCAAGTGGCACCTGAATTCAACATCGAGTCCTACTAATCACAGGAGATGCATTGTCCCTTTCTTTCTTCCACTCTGCCACACCATTTGTGTTTATTGACTTTTCTAGGGAGGACGTGTGGTGTTGAGATTTTCCTCTGTCCCTCCCCCTATAGTTTATAAATGACAAACCAGCAAAATTATGTTGCCACTGGATGTGCAGCATTAAGCAGCATAATTTGTAGTTTCTAGCCACATAATCCAGGCACCTCTGCCACATACTTTTGCCCAACATTTGCTGCATAATTCCAGTTGCCCTGATAATAGGTGATCTAAAGAGAAGACACAGATGCACAGCACATGAGGCAGGCAAACACACGTGTTAAAGCATTTATTACCATGTAAATCAGTGCAAATGGTATGTGATCAGTCATGTATGTGGCATTGTCCCACTAGCAGCGTGATTTTATCACCTCATTTCCTGAGAAGCTTCTCTTGTTTCCAGCTGACATACAAAATCCTGAGGAACCACATGAAAGCACACACAAAACCATGACAAGACATAACTCAAGGACAAGGAAAGGACCAAGAGACAGACACAAAATAAAACATGTATATTATCTTCCCACCTTTTGATTTGCACACTTTTGCCGTCCTTATGGCATCATCTGAAGCTGTGGCATCCCTTCCGCTACATTCTGAAAGTTGTCACTAACTGGGATAGTGGTGGTCTGGGCTCAGTGTGTTATTTCAGTGACGGACGGTCTCTTCCATGCAGTGATGGTGTGATATACATTTAAAGGCTCAGTTGGTACCACCCTGGGTGATGAAAGGCCACGCTAGCCTCTCTGGGAATCAAACATTTAATCCTTGCTGCCACATAGATCTTTGCTGAGGGCACATTAGGCCTGTGGACTATCTTAGCCCATATTTAGGCTATCTTCACTTAAATGCGGGGACCTCAAATTTCAAATATTTGTAATGTGATCAAAATGTGTGATGCAATTATGTAAAAAACCCACTTGATGTATACTATTTCAATTGTCTAGGGTCTTTCCATCATAGCCATATTATAATAACCTGTCAATGTTGTGCCAGCGACAAATCTGGACTTGTCATAGCGTCTATTTGTAGTCTTTGTTTGTTGTCTTTTACAAAAAAGACTTAAGTCACAACAACACATTTATGTTACTTAAGTACATAAGTACAAGTAACGGCTGGTCCTGGTGGCCACAGTTTGTGAAACAACAGTTCTCCTGTTTAAAACATCTCCTGCCCATGGACTCCTTACTATTACTGTCCAGGACTGACTTTGAGATATAGTGCTTGGGTTGTGTACCCATATAAACAAACACACATATATTCCTATAGACACGGGGAGGCATGGTGAAGCAGGAATGAGAAAAGGGCCTCTTGATAGGTTTAGAAATAAATTTTCTTGACATTGATTTTCCATGTACTTGGTAACCACGGCAATCAGAAATAATGCATAGAGTTTACATCAAATGATGCACTGGAACTTAGTAGAGTGGTTACACGAAGCCTGGGGTTGGAAGAGTGGAGAGCAGGTTAAACATTACTTCACTGTGACAGGTGATGCAGGATAATTACACACAGGAGTCCAGGGTGATGGGGAAGTGTTCTGCACCTGTGACAGTGACTGTGGGTGGTTTTCGAGGTGGTGCCTCTTCAAACAGGAAGCAGTGCTATTCAAGCGCTGTTTTAGACAGCGCTTCCGGAAGTGGCATCTGCAAGGTCGCAGTAGCTCTGAGGGGACTGTCGAAGCCATGACACCAGTGAATTCTGACAAGAGGAATGGATGGAGTTTGCTGCAGTTTTGCGCCCTATGATATGCTGCTCCACTCACTGTGGTACCCTTGTGTTTGCTTCTTTGCACTACAGGGTTAGGAAAATGGCTGCCTCTACTAACTGAGCTCTATTTGAAGAGGCCCAATTTACATCCAAAGACTAGATGTTTTATTTTCTATCAAGCTTGAGGCCGTGAAGTGCTTGGGTCTGGAGTCACGACTCCTTTTCCACCATTTTGGAGACAACACCTTATGCCATCGTCCTGTCTAGAACTAACTTATGTACTTGGTTGGTGACCCTTCAGAGGTTATCAAGAGCATGTGCTATTGCCTAGTGTTAAGCTCAACTCAAGTCAGTTGGTTAATGCACCCACTGCAGAGGTCTTGACAGAATGAGAATGTCACAGATTACAATCCTGACATAGCATTTTCATCTCTTCATCTCTGCAAGGTCGATGCAAATGAATTATAGCGATTTTGTTAAGAATGGCACCTGCTTTCCAGCACTATAACATGGTAGGACCTGTATTACCAAGCGCTATATAAAAAAAACTATTTATTTCCAGACTGCCCCAACACTCACCAGACAAAGAACCTGAGGGGAGAGGATGTGGGGTAAGGGTCAGAGCTGCTGACTTTGGAGTTGGGGAACAAGGTTTGAGTCTTGGTGCCGGCTCAACATCCTGTGAATCTGAGTAAATCATTCAATCTCCACTTGCTACCAAAAATGAATGTGTTCTTGTGTAATGTAATTGGTGCTCAGGTAAAGAGATGTAATACCTTTGTATCAAGTTTGCATTACATAAAACTGCAAAAAATAAATAAAATAAAAAAGCCTCTGCAGACATCACAAAGAAACAGCAAGATGCTCGAAACCACGTACCGCCATAAGTGGTGGGGCAAAAAAAAAGAATAGTGCGCCACACTAAGGTACATGCCCCATCGTGCAATAATCCATGTAACAGGGTCAGTCTCCAAGGCGGTGACAAAACAGCCTCACAGAAGGACAAACGTAAAGCATTTACCAATTACATCAAAAGATTTTTGAAAGGCAGGCCCAGGAACAAATTTAAGTAACGGGCATGAGATGGGCGTGGTTAAAGCCAACGGAATAGATTACAACATATTGAGAATAGCATCGCTTGTGTGCTGCTATTCTCGACCTAAAAACAAACCGATAATGTATAGGCAGAGAAGAAGAGATCATGCTGGTTTGCACATTTTTTTCAAGAATGCTTTTGGCTCCCAGACTGGTGCTGCCTGTGGACCCGATATGCCAATGAAAAATCGTGTGGTGAAAGGGTACCAAAGACTGACCTGCAACTATTATTCTGTCTTGCAAGAAAAGAAGTTCTGGGAGAAATGAGTGCCCTCATGTGAGGAAACATTTCTGTGTTTTTGTGTTATTTTTTTTCCCTCTTGCTGGTGTTACAGCAATTTCCCTGTGAAGGCTCGACAGACCATCGGACGCCCTACGAAAGTTAATTGTCAGTATCCTCCATTCTTTGCTGAAAAATCAAGGGTGAACCAGCTTTTAAAAGAGCAAAGAAGAAAATCACAAACCGCGCCCCAAACCCTTGTAAATAGCATTTATTATCAGGTTTCCATTCGCTTAGCTGAAATATTTACTTCTCAGATATTTCCTTAAGTAGAATTGACTGCGCAGTAATTGCCTATTTCTCTGGTCCATTGGCTGTTAACCTTGAAGTGACTAAGGTAAGGCTGGCGAGACCTTCCCTGTCAGGCCTGACCTCTCACTGTGCGGGAGATGGCGCTGCCATGACAACCGCGACAGATGTCAGCCAAGCAAAGCACACCCGAGAAGGACTCCTGCATTGAGAAAATCGATCTTGTAATGGTTCCACCGAGCACATTCACTGAACTGCCAAGTGTTCTAGGCTTAATCATTTTTTTCATCTAGCGGAGAGAAGAAAACATAAAAGAAATGAAATGAATTTGACCTCTGTCTCGCTGTGACTTCGGTGCAACATTGAAAGCTAGTCGGCACCTCTTATGAATTTCTTTTAAAAAACAATTACATTAGGAATAACATTTTGAAGTGAAATGAGTCCTGTAATGCCAGCCCTCCAGAACATGTTATTTCAAATGTCAGATACATAATAGGCGTTTGCTGCTTTCGTTATGGGCGCAGAGGTTAGCGCAGTCAGGGATACGTTGGAATGAATTATTAGATGGAAACTTCGAATGACCTGTTAAAGGAACAGTGTCTGTTTTTTCCTAACGCTCTGGGATTCCTATTTAGCGGTTGGATGTTTGAAGACGTGTTGTAATCTGCACTCATGGGCTGTGTCCTTTATTACCACGTGCTGGTCATGTTTACTTGTTGAATGATAAACAGTTAGCATAGATCAAGCTGTAACGGAGGGCAAGGGCTCCCACATAATGCCTTGTGGTTCAGGAGACTGCCCAATGAGGCATGAGCAGGCGTTCCTTTCTGGAATGGGACCGGTGTGTGTGGGAGATAGGAAGTGATGCGGTCCTTTGATAGGCATTCCTTAAGAGTAGCCAGGTTCAATGCAAATCCTGCGCAAAATCTGTTTGCACAGTAATTTCAGTTATAAGTGTTGCTAGCGCGTCTGTTCCTTAGTAAGTAAACTTACAAGGGGACGCGTATAGGTCGATGAACCTTTTGATTCGCATGGAGTATCCTAGCTAGGCTAATGGCGGTCAACCTAAGGATTGATACGCAATTCAATAAACATTAGTCATCATCAACAATTAAATCAGAAACATAACACCCCATGACCCTCCAGTCATGAATAACCACAACTCACTATATGGTTTAGCAGTTTTATTCCCTATAAGTTACAATACTGATTATGAAATTTAGTTCAAACTTTATTCAAGTAAACCAATCTGTATTAATTCATTCGAAGGCACCAAAAACATAGCCTAAGCAAAATTTGCACGAGAGTATATTCTAAAACAGTAGCATAAATCAATAATCGAATCAGGAATTAATAAGTCAACATAAGTAGTAGAGTTCATCAAATCAGTTTGTCAATCAATTGTCTCTGTGTTTGTCAATGTCATAAGGTAGGAACCTCACCTAACCCAGATTAGCATCAGCATGTGGGACATGCAAAAACAGTTTAGAACATGAGTTTGAAAAAAACATCTAGCTAAGAGAAAACTATTTAAACAGCGCAGTTGGTACCTAGAAAGAAAGGCACAAAAGTTAATTCAGTCACATTGTCATATCTACCTATCCTCGGTATGGATCAGCAACAAGTCAGTCTTCGTCTTCAGGTCATCAGTCGATCAGCATCGCATCAGGCTCTCCTCTTAGAGAGTATGAGCCCAATAACAGAATCTTGTGCATCTACTTCTTTTTATTGCATCAATTTCGGAATAAGATCTGAGAGCTTTTCTCTCTGTCACGTTATTATATTAATGTCACCCAGACTATCCCCCCAATTCCTTATTGGTCAATTAATCACACAATTTTACTCTGACCAATAGTTTTTATAATTCAGTCAGTCAGTCAGTCAGTCAGTAAACTTTTTTCGGCAGTTGCCATAAAAGTGCAAACCAGAACACATATTACCAATCTATAAATAATGTAGAACATGTTTAAAACTATAAAACGGTTTCTAAAAACACCATATAAACATCCGATTTAAAACCCCTAGACAAATAGCAGATAAATATACTAAACATGATTAAGAAATAACAAAAGCTCAAAAGTACAGATATTATCTTAAATAGTAGACTTTCACTAAAATATACGAATTTAAGATACAGTAGACCTTTTCCTAATACTTAAAGAAGCTATAACAAAATCTAGTACATGATGACAGGTTTGAATATCTGACAGTCTCTGGAAATATAATAAAGCTTCCTCATAGTGGATAGGTCTAAGGTGACATAAAATCGGTGGGATAAAAGCCTTTCTGGGAGCAGCGTATAGAGGGCAAAAAAGAAGAAAATGCGAGGTACTCTGGTTTGACTTGGAATCACAAGGGCAGAATGGTAAATCCTTTTTCCAGAAACATGGTTCGGGGAAGGCTACCTTAAAATGAATTAGATTAAATCTAAAAAGTGTTAAAATAGAAATTGTTCTAGAACTTGAAAACCAGGTCAAATAGGGTTCAAGGCATGGGGCAGTCACAATCCGAGTATAGGGATCAAAGGATTTCAGTTTCAGGGAACTATCAAATCCCAGCTCTGGGACGTGCTCAGAATAAGTTGACTTCAAGACAGTCCTAGAATTTGTAGTTAACAAATGGGGTTCGTCAAACATATACCTGAGCCCTAGCTCCTCAAAGGAGCTTTGCAGAAACTTAAGCCAGGGAATCCTATTTGAATTGTCTAATTGTAGGCAATCAGAAATGCAGTCTTGAACAAGTTTTGCCGCGTGGTTTAACCAGCATCTAATCCAGAATAGTAGGGGAGCAATAGAGACCATGTCCTCCAAAAAACGCTGACCCATTTCTTTGTGGCAGATGATATTTGCTGTACATTTTGGAACCATCAATAATCTACGCAGGAATTTATTTTCAACGCTCTGGAGAGAGGGAATTTTGTTATAGTCCCAAACTCCTGCCCCGTATAGGACTGCTGCAGCGCACTTGGAGTTATAGAGTGTTTTCATCTGTGCAGGGTGTCTGTGGCCTAGTTTACTAGTAAAGCGAAAAATCGCTTTGTTATTCCTTGTCAGATGTTGCAGCTTGAAGTTAATATGTGTCTTACAGGACAGAGAGGAACTCATATACAAGCCTAAATAACAACAATTATTCACCTTATTTAAAATATGACCGCCCATAATAAATTGTTTAGACTTTGTGTTACGTGGGCCGCATGTCATAACAAAAGTCTTGGAATAATTTACTTTCAGATCAAGGTTCAACATATAATTGTGAAATAGGTCCAAAAGTCCCTGTAAACCATTTGAGGTGCGAGCAATTAAAACTGCATCATCAGCATATAACAAAACTGGGAGTGATCTCTCGCCCATCTTTGGTACATCCTTTGCATGTTTTGCCAGTGAGTCATAGAGCCCATTTATGTAGATCAAAAAAAGAAAGGGTGCTAAGATACATCCCTGTCTTACGCCCCTTGTTGACGGAATGGGAGAGGTTCTCTGCCCATGTAAACCAGTCTGAACAGTAACCGTTAAATTTGTGTGCAGCCGTTTAATAAGCTTCAAAAGGGACGTATCGCAGCCTAATGCTCCTAAGATTTGCCATAGCTTCGACCTATTAACCATATCAAAGGCACTAGTTAGATCAATAAATGCCAAATGGATGGTCTCTTTTTTGACTATCACATATTTACTGAGTATCAGATGCAGATTTAAGACTTGCTCAACTGTACCTACATTTCAAATCTCTGAATTCTAATACTACACAGTTCTCAGATTGTTGATTGGTTCTCTTTGCGATGTCCTCATCATCCGGCTCGTCAGGTATCGAAAATGTTGCATCTTCTTCTCCAGCCAGTGTCTCTATTGTTCAAGTCCTGAGAAAGTACGCTCTGAGTGCTTTACACAGTAGTTGATACATTCTAGTTTCCATCATCTCCTGTCCGTCGGTTCATGCAAAAGTTTCAGCTACAGCAAATTTTCATTAAACAATAACCAGTTCACGGTTAGTCTGATTTGTCAGCATCTTTCATTGAACGTTAATATTCAGATTCTGCACGAGGCCTGGCAAAACCAGGCCACTACTTGGGCTAAGTTAAGCTCTGATATAATGCAAAACATAAGTCATATCTCTCTATATGACATACTACTACGTTATTCTAATATGTTTTCAATATTTCACACGCAAATCTTGACGACCACTCTCTGAGGTCACAATTTCAAACGTGCACATTATTTTCTACATTAGTCATTTTCAATTTTTTTTTCATTATTCAAATACATAAACATTCATTAATAATTTCTAATTAATTACATTTGTGTTAACAATGTTTTGTTGTTTCATTAACCCACTAATTCCTGGGTGTGACAAAGATTGCGCAGTTGATTACATTTTGGGGGTCAAAGCTCCTGGAATTTAAAGAGGGCAAAATCGCTGGTAAATACTGGAAGATTTACAGCTACATGCATATTTAGCTGCGGCAAGCAACAAAATATGTCTGTTGTGCCCCATTTTGAGGGAAAACTTGTAAAATGGCGATAATTATTGCACCTGGTAAATTCCGTTCTCATCAATTTTGGTCGGTTTTTATTAGGTGCAGTAATTATCACACCAAACACCAGGCTACCCATAATACGGGCCTTAGTTCATTGAGGTCTCAAGCGTTACCATCTGATACAACAGGGGCCAAATTGTATGGTTCCATGGAGCCTAGGTCTATGTAAAGGGGTATTAGTCCCTGATATTCTCTAGTTCCTGACACCATCGGCACCTAGTTAGATCCATGTGAAGGAAGTACCAGTAAAAATGTGTTTTAACCAAGGGGCTGAGATTAACAAAGTGGTGGTTATACTTTCACTTTATTGTTGCAGGCCAAACCGCTGGAGTCCGAGGAAGAATGGATAAGTGGTGTTCTGTTTGTGGTGTGTTGCACAGGAGCGGGGGACAACTGAAGTGGAAACTAAGAAGGAAAACCTTTCATACCCAGCTGGAAGAAGTATAGTGCCAGAACCCCAACCTTTTTAAAGAGCATGAAAAGCAGTAGTAGAGAAATTAGTAAAGCTAGAGGCAACCGGCAGATACAAATATGGCACAATTTAAAACTATCATCTGATTGTTTGCACTTAAGAGAATACGTGAGTTACCAGTTAAAATGCAAATTGTTAAATATATCAACCAAGCCTGTCCCCAGTTAGTAGTACAATGTTGCTACTTTTAGACATCCTTAAGCAAAATTATACCTTAGTTTGTGAAAAACATACATGGGAACATGGGTGTCCGGCACTGGTTGGTGAGTGCTACACAAAACTAATAAACAAGTCATTTATGTATGATTCAAGGACCTTGGGTTGTGGAGTTTTTATATGTGTTTCCTGTGCTTCATCAACCATATTCTTCAGAGTATCCTGAGTGCTGCATTTGATGGGGCTGCCCATAGGACCTGAGCCCGAAGAATATTTTGGTAAATTTGCCTATCATGGCCGTTGTAAGCCTCCTATATAGTACTTTTGGAGCTTTGAAAAAATCAAAATATAGTAACTTCACTAGAGTGCTAGAACCATGGCAATATAAAAGTTTTAGTTTGTGTCATGAAAAGTCACCTATATAGTGTTGAAAAAGGGTGTGCCATGCTGGTGACCCCTATGTTTCCCTGGTGACATGATTTTATTTATGAAGCATGACTGGAAGGAACCAATGTTTAAATGTAAGGGATGGGGACTCAGTCCTTGATGCAACGAGGGTGTTGACAACAACATTTTGCTGCAGCTGTGCCTGATTCAGAAACACTTCAAAAACAGTGCATTTCAGGTTGTTGGCACCCGGAGGACACCACATGGAGGTTTGACTCTCTTACGTCAGCTAAGCTCTGGCAACTACAGGCCAGAAAGCCCAACTATGGAAAAGCTGGATCTTACTTTAAAAACCTCTACTTTCTAGATATAAAATCCTCCATTGACCCTAACCCCTCATCCAAGACAGCCTCGTCAGATGGCATACATTGAGTCACTTAACTATCTCCTGTAACAGTTTGAAGATTTATATGACTACTTAATTGATTAATTATGGTCATATTAAACATTTTTTTCTGTATCCATCTTATGTAAATAAGTATGTATACACTTCAGTATTATGCAAAGTAGTGAAAATCTACAATGTTTTTCTCAGTAAGTGAATTTCATATTAACCAATCTTTTGCATCAAAAGTCCCCAAGACATTCAAATCCAGAATGAGGGCAAATAGACTGAAAATATGTTTAATGCCAAACTACAGAATAAGCTATAGCAGAAGCCGTGTGGTACACAAAATACAAATTGATGGAATCAGTAAATCTAAAGCTGAAAAGCTATTGAAGTGTCAACATTTAGTCCAATTTTATACTGAAGTGAAAAGCTTACACTAATATACACTAGAAAAAAGTATATTTGTTAGATAACGACAAATGACTGCACCAGTGGCAAGCTTGAATAACCAATGCGTTTTAGATAGAAGAAAAAACTGCCTTGACTAGATAGGAACAAGAAGATCTACAGTCAAATAGGTAGCATCTAATGAAATACTGTTCAAAAATTTCAAAATATTCAATCATACAGCATTGTGTTAAAATAGACATACTGAAGACATATCCCAAAACACTCTATCTATCTATCTATCTATCTATCTATCTATCTATCTATCTATCTATCTATCTATCTATCTATCTATCTATCTATCTATCTATCTATCTATCTATCTATCTATCTATCCATCTAAACAGACATATAAACATATATGTATATACTGTATATATATGCACATATATCTCTATATATATATATATATATATAGAGATATATGTGCATATATATATACACACACACGCACAGACACACACGCACATAGACGTATAAATCTAAATCCCAGAGGATATCATAAGATTTAGATTTTGGAGGATGGGTTATCCGTCACCATTGTGACCGAGTAACTCATCCACCAACATCTAAATCAGGCCCTAGGTCTTATATTTCTATATATGGACATCAAATATATACTTTAATTCGATTACAACAAGTGCACAAGAAGCGTGGAAACTACACCACCAAACAATGTGACATCCCCAATACAACTTCACACAACAACACCATATTATAACAATGCTCTCCGAGGACAACTTGTGTCTAGCACTAAATCATGTTGCCTTCTGCTGCAATACCCTTGAACCACCACCAATGTCCTTATTTTATTTAAAAATATATCTTTATTGTATTTATCAATTTTCAAGAGGCAAGTACATACCAAATATGCAATGAGGCAGTCTATTGAAATATACATTCAGTCAACAATTTCGAGGCAAATCATAGTGTACAGGTGGCACAGCTTTTAACTTCAGAGCCATTACAGTCAGTGGTGATGTGTACCATGAGCAACCTTAAAAGCGTTGGAAAAGCAGAGATCTACAATCAACAATTACATAATTTAAATCAGAACTTAAGAAATTTAACTATGGTGTGCGGTCATATGCACTCAGGCGTGTGTTTGGCCGACACAGGGTAGTGCATGGGGGAGATGGGAAGAGGAGAGGTGGGGAGGGCAACGGACAGGTTCTCCTGCCCCAGGGCAAAGAAGGGAGAGCCACTTTCAGTATGTATGGTGTGCATTTGTACCGAGGGCCGTTGTGTGGTCCACCTAGTCCACCACCACTCCTCCATGGGGACAGCAGTCCGCTGTTATGCACAGGACCACCACTGTTCTTATCCTTCCCAGCATTATACCTAGTTGCCCATTTTTGAAAGTTGAAAGTATATGTCCTTGCACTATGCCACCCTCATTGGGCCCCACTGTATTCCCATCCATCTCCAAACATCTCACTCAGAGCTCAGTACAAGAAGCTTCAATTTCATCTACAAGAAAGAATAAAACAATTGAAAGTAACATGCTTGTTTATATGGAGAAACCTTTATCACAGATAATTGCCATTGCCTACAGAAAGGAGCAATTGACACAACCTCCACTTCTATATGCCACATATTTCTGGCTGAGAACTTGCCTTCCGGTCAGGTTTCAGTAGGGCATAAGCTAGTCATCTCATTGACAAATGCTTTGTATACCTTCCTTAATACTAACATGTTCAATTACAGCAAAGTGATGATTCAAATTAACAAAGGGACAAATAGGACTGTGAAGGAACATACAATTATGACAGAAACACAAATACCTTTTTCACCCATTGCCACTCCTTGACACCCTAGCCCATTCTATATCAACTGCCTACCATTCAACAATCATAATCTCAGCCCAAGATCTATTTGAAACACATCAAGCATGGTAGCAAGCCATTTTTTCATTCAAGCACAGTGGTGAAGTCACTGAACCATTCCCTGGAATTTATCACCTCATCTAACATGTCTGCAGCCCCCAAACCACAACAAAGTCAACAGATGTGGTCTGATGTGCCCCAGCCTTAATTGCCTAAGTGAGCAGAGCACAAAGACACAACGGGCCTTGGATATCCATGTCTCAACAAGGCACCACAATAACTGACAGCGTGGTAGTAGATTGAGCATACCCAAGTCAAACGTTACCCCACTGTTCGATACCCTTGAACTATCTTAAACATCATTGAAAAGTTACTGTACCCCATAAAATATTAAGATGCCATACAGACCATATGGTCTGCCCCCAAACACACCCCTAATATTCACAACTAGATCAAGGAGGATTCTACCCTCCCCCTGGTAACTTGCTTCATTAGAACATCAACACATGCTTATTGGTCTCTAAATGAATATGTTTTCCTCAGGAAGGGCATTGAAAAAAACAGAAATAGCAGATATTGATTACTTCTGACATTCTACCACGAAAAGTTCAGTAAAGCTGCAAAATCATTGAAAGGACTCTTATTGATTGATGGATAATAGATGACTTCCCCTCGGGCTATTAGACACCCATTCCACTCAACAAGAATCTGCAACCACCTAGTGCATTTTTTATACAGAGAAAACCCATCATGCGGTGCTACTGACTTCCCTGTCACTGAGGCAGATTGCACGAGAATCCTACATGTGTAAAATGTGAACCTAACTATAACGTCCCCTAACCTTTGTTATTTTCAGTGAATGTCTATGTTTTTTTGATGTAAAATAATATTTAATCACCATACATTAAGCCAAAGGCCGTGCACAGGTGGGGGCAGTCAACTCAGGTAGGAGGCATGCAGCACCCCTTCCAAGGCCAATTCTGGCCCTGGGGCCCCTATCCCCATGGTCTGCCACCTTATTTTTAGTGGAGGAGTACCTAGCCAGCCTCCCCAGGACATTTTGGCCTCAGGGCCCATCACTTTAATAATGGGGAAGGGGGCTGAGAATGGCCTGGGAAGGGGGCATGCATGCTGCCCTCCCCCTATTTGTGTATGGCTGGGCCCCGGGTCTGCCCAGGTGAGGGGGTGCATGGCCTCCATTCCCATATTAGTGTATGGCTGGGACCCAGGGACAAAATCGGTCTTGGGACGGGCCACACGTGCCTCCCTTCCTGCGTTATGACTATGAATCCACCCAAAGGGACCTGATTCCCCCCTCACCGTGGGGCATATGCAAAACAAGCGTGGGAACCCACACTTGTTTTTTTTTATTTGATCACAGATTCGCAGATACTCCACAAATTCACTGGAAAAAAATGTTTTTTAAAACTTTGTGGGACCCAACCACCAGGCCGGAGGGGTCAGGGTATGCCTACACTACCCCCTTTTGTTTTTATTTGCAGTTTTTTGGAGACTTGAGCTCAGTTTGGCATCCCACGATGGCTGTCCACAGTTCCAGGTAGAAGTGTTGGCAGCCCATCAGATCTCTTTTGGAGATCTGTTGGATCTGCGGACCCTCAGAGTCCACAGATATACTATGTTCTTTTTTCCTTTAATAATCCCAAAACTACTGAACAGATTTGCACCAAATTACAAAAAGCACTCTTTCTGGACCAAGATTTAGCTTTGTGACAAATTTGGTGGAAGTCCGTTCAGCAGTTCGGGCTGTAGATAAGTCTACAATCTCAATAGGAAATTGCATGGGGAAAATGTGTTTTGTGACCCCCCCCTTTTTCTTGGCCCCCACTCAACGAATCACCCCGAAACATTCCACACAGCATCTGATGTCAGTGGCATACTAGTTTTGAAAATGTTGTGAACGTTCATGAAAGGGTGCCAAAATTATTGGAAAAAACAAATGGAAGCTGTCTATGGAAACTTGGAAACAAGGGTGGTCATTACAACCCTGGCGGACGGTGTTAAAGCGGCGGTAAGACCGCCAACAGGCCGGCGGTAAAAAAATGGGAATTATGACCGTGGCGGAAACCGCCAACAAAGACAGCTACTTTAATACTCCGACCGCCACGTCGGTACAGACAAACAGCGCGGCGGTCACTACCAACAGACAGGCGGGAGACAATGTACCGCCCACAGTATCACAACCTACCAATCCGCCACCTTTTCCGGGGCGGATTCACCGCGGATAATAACACGGCGGAAACAGCCATTTCAAAGGGAAAACGCTCACCTCTACACACTCCACGAGGAAGGAGGTCACCATGGAGCCGGAACTCCATATTCTTCCTGCACTAGTCTTCCTGCTCCTATACGACGATCATCAACGCCGGCGGCGAAGACAACGGTGAGTACTGCACCTACGACATGGGGGAGGGGGAGGCAAAAGACAGGGACACACACAACCAACATCCCAACCCCCACCCCGACCCTCACCCACTACAACACACACACCAATGCATATCCAAACATTACAGTAACAACCCCCAAGCACCCCGGAAGAATGCAAAGACAAAAGGAAATGAGTGGAACCATTGTAATATATCAAAATACAGTAACCAAATATATACAGATATATATATATATACACATTAAACAAAATATACATCACGATTAGTAGTGCAGGTAATGCACCATTCATTGTCCGTGGACCACTGGGCCCAAAATGCATGGGCGAGGCCCACACCAGATACCTGACCAAAACGGAGAGAACACTGCTGGGGCATCAGATAGAAATACAACAGGCACCTCAGGGGGAAGGGAAAGGGGCACCTCAGCCGGATGTGTGCACCACGCCAGATCCACGAGGGGGCTCCATGCCCATTGATGTATCCTGGGGAGTGCAAAGCCACAGTCTCTCAAGTCTCTACAGTGGGTGGTTTGCCCACTGCCATATCCTGGGGAGTCCAAAGCCACAGTCTCTCAAGTCTCTACAGTGGGTGGGTTACCCACTGTACCATCCTGGGGAGTGCAAAGCCACAGTCTCTCAAGTCTCTTCAGTGGGTGGTTTGCCCACTGTACCATCCTGGGGAGTTCAAAGCCACAGTCTCTCAAGTCTCTACAGTGGGTGGTTTGCCCACTGTACCATATTGGGGAGTGCAAAGCCACAGTCTCTCAAGTCTCTACAGTGGGTGGTTTGCCCACTGTACCATCCTGGGGAGTGCAAAGCCACAGTCTCTCAAGTCTCTACAGTGGGTGGGTTGCCCACTGTACCATCCTGGGGAGTGCAAAGCCACAGTCTCTCAAGTGGATAACAGTCTCCACAGGTTCTGGAGGGGGACTGGTGCCCAGAGTGCTTCATCCTGTGAAGGATAGATGGAGTGGATGCATGTCTTCACTGGTTCTGGAGGGGGACTGGTGCCCAGAGTGCTTCATCCTGTGAAGGACAGACGGAGTGGATGCATGTCTCCACTGGTTCTGGAGGGGTACTGGTGCCCAGAGTGCATCACTCACCCCGTGACGGTCCCAGTTGCGTCACTGCCCCTGCCGCCCATGGGCTAGCGGTGCTTGCGTTGGCGGTCTTTGCCCTGTTCAGCGGTGCTTGCCCTGTTCAGCGGTGCTTGCCATGGCGGTCTTTGCCCTGTTTAGCGGTGCTTGAGTTTGCAGTTTCTGACCTGTTCAGCGGTGCTTGCCCTGTTCAGCAGAGCTTGCCATGGCGGTCTTTGCCCTGTTCAGTGGTGCTTGAGTTTGCAGTTTCTGACCTGTTCAGCTGTGCTTGCCCTGTTCAGCGATGCTTGCCCTGTTCAGCGGAGCTTGCCATGGCGGTCTTTGCCCTGTTCAGCGGTGCTTGAATTTGCAGTTTCTGACCTGTTCAGCGGTGCTTGCCTTGTTCAGTGGAGCTTGCCATGGCGGTCCTTCATTGCCCAGCTGGGCTGGGGCTGGCGGTGGCCTCCTGGGCACTGACTCTGGCAGTGGCCCCCTGGCCAGTGATGATCGGGCTGCCCTCCAGGGCACTGACTCTGGCAGTGGCCTCCTGGCCAGTGACGATTGGGCTGCCCTCCTGGGCACTGACTCTGGCGGTGGCCTCCTGGCCAGTGATGATTGGGCTGGCTCCTGGGCAGCGGGGATGATGGCGGTCTTTTCCGCCGTGCTGCTCCTCCCAGACCTTGGAGATTTCTTCTGCCCCTTCCCCACCTTGGGAGGAGTCACAGCTGAATCGACATTCCCCCCGGGACCCTTGTGAGCGGCTTTGCTGACTGGAGTCTTCACCCTCTCCCGCCGGGCACTGTCCAACTTCTGGTGCTTCACAGGTGAGGGACTGGCTGTGCTGTTGCTCTGTGTCACACTGGCTGTCCTGGTGGCCGGTGCACTCCACATACCTGTAACAACAGGCACCACTGGTCCCGGAGATTTTTTGGCTGAGGCGCTAGTACGGGACCTATGATTTGGAGGGGGGTTGGGAAAGAGGTCAAGCTTGGTCAGGAAAAGTTTCTTAGGAACACTGGGACGGGTAGCTGGAGCGGGGTTGGGAGTGGAGGAAGAGGTAGTGGTTGTAGGAGTTGTAGGTTTGGTGACTTTGGGTGAAGGTGCATGCCCTGGAGGCTGTCGTGAGGTGGATGGCTGTTGGGTGGGTGTGTGCCTGCGTTTGAGTATCTTGGGAGGGGGCGTCACAGACACACTAGGAGAGGACACAGGGGACGTGTAAATGGTAGTGGGGGTGGTGAGTGTTCGTGAGCGTGGTGTGGTGGTGGGTGTGCTGGTGCGGGACGTAGTGGCTGTAATGGTATTGCATGCAGGTGAGAGTGTAGACGACACTGGGAGGGAGGAGGGAGATGACGAGGAGGGGGACACAGTGGAGGCAGTGGATGTTGGTGTGTCTGTATGTGTGTGATGCTTGCGTGAGTACCTGTGGGATGTGTGGTGCTTATGTTTGCCTGAGCTTCCCTTGTGTGTTGACGTGTGTGCATGATGGTCTGATGGTGTGTTTGGGATAGGCTGGGGTACAGGGGGTTGGGTCTGGGTGGAGGAAGTTGGAGGGGGGAGTCTAGAGACAGGGACAATGGCTGCCATCAGTGCTGAGGCCAGAGTTTGCAGGGTTCGATGAAGGGCAGCCTGACCAGAATTAATGCCCTCCAGGAATGCATTTGTGTGTTGCAATTCCCTTTCTACACCCTGGATGGCACTCAAAATGGTAGACTGCCCAAAAGTGAGTGACCTGAGGAGGTCAATGGCCTCCTCACTGAGGGCAGCAGAGGTGACAGGGGCAGGGGCTGAGGTGCCTGGGGCGAATGTGATGCCCACCCTCCTGGGTGAGCGGGCATAGGGCGAAGGCTGAGGGGCTACTGGGACGGCGGTGCTGGTAGGGGGGTTGGCAGCTGTACCTGTAGAAGTGGGGGGCACAGATTTTGCCGCCACCACAAGGGAGCTCCCATCGGAGGACGAGTCTGTGTCGCTGGTTGCAGATCCTGTGACCGTCGTGAAGCTCCCCTCGCCCTCCGTCCTACTGGTGTAATCCGAGTCCGTGGTGTGGCCCTCCATGGCCATGTGGGATGCAGCTCCCTCGTGCTCCGGTGCCACTGTACCTCTGCCTGATGATGCTGATTCACACAAGAACAGGGAGACCACAAAAAGGGGGGGATGACAGAAGAAAGACAGGTTGAGTGCATGGCTTACCGCTACCTTTGGCGGACAATACAGACACAGAAGCCCCCTGCACTACGCCGCGCTGTTGGGCTCTACAGATGCAATTCCTGGGATATGTCCTACATGGCTATGGTCGACATCTGCACACATAGATGACACAGGGGCATGTATACCTGTACTTGGCACTCTACAGAGGTGGGGTGGGGTGCCACATGGCCTGCATTACGGAGGGGCCTAGCCTACGGAACTCGCCCTGGCCTAGGGAAACCCACAACCCTCCTCCGCCACCCAGACACCTTCACTGCGCGCAAAGTCCGCTGAATGATGTTGTACTCACCCCCTTGTGTCTGCTGTGATGCCCTCAAGCGCCCATCCAACTCAGGGTAGGCCACCGCCAGGATCCGGAACATCAGGGGGGTCATGGTTCGACGGGCACCCCTCCCACGTTGGGAGGCCATCCCCAGCTGAGCCTCACCGTCTTCTTGCTCCAGCGGCGAATGTCCTCCCATCTTTTCCGGTAGTGGGTGCTCCGTCTGTGGTAGACCCCCAGGGTCCGGACGTCCTTGGCGATGGCAGGCCAAATATCCTTCTTCTGGTGGGCGCTGACCTACATGAAATGTACAGGGGAAGAAGAGAAGTCATTACCAACTGCATCGTCGAAGTGAGTGGCCCACATCCCTAGCCTTGCCATGTGGCACATGCATTCACAGTCCTTCATGCACGCAGAACTGTGCCCCCTTCCTTCTCACAACCAGCCCTCTCCACACAGGCATAGCCCATACAACGTGCTCCCTGTGTACTTACCTGTTGGTCTGGAGGACCATAGAGTAGCGTGTACTGGGGGAGGACCCCATCCATGAGCTTCTCCAACTCCTCTGCAGTGAAGGCAGGGGCCCTTTCCCCAGACACACGAGCCATTGTCTCTTCCAGACCGAGGTCACAGCAGCACTTGCAGTGTAGGTCCTCTCCTGTTGAAAATCAGGTATCAAGTGATTGAACAGATAGAAAATGGCGGTCACGTCCGCGGCGGTGCGTACCATCACCGCCGGCGTACATCATCATTGGCTCCTGGGACCCATAGGGTCCAATGTTAACCAATGCAGCATTGCGCCGCGGTCTCCGACCGCCTACCGCAACGGTGTACAACGCCAGCGCAGTTACCTCACATCCTATTGTCCCACTTTAGAGGTCAGGCAGCCACCATTTCAGGGGCCCACATGGCCTGATTCACAACTGCGTCACACAGACCTAGGCCTTGTCGCACAACACAAATACAGGCCAGAATCTGTGTATGAATTGTGTTCTATGTAGACTGTGGGTACATACCTCTGAGTTGTTTGACTCTGTGGTCGTTGTTGTCCTTCCTAGGCACCGTTCGCTGGGACATGTGAGGAGATGGCGGAATCCTCCGGTGTACTCACCCCTGGTGGACCTGTTGACAATGGAGGAGCGACATTTGATCATCACCTACACGTTTGACCGTGCCACAATCCAGGAACTGTGTACCAGTTGGAGCCAGACCTGATGTCAGCAATCCGCCATCCCACAGGGATCCCCCTTCAAGTGCAGGTGCTATCAGTGCTCCATTTCCTTGCAAGTGTGTCATTTCAAACAACAGTGGCCATGGCATCAGGGATGTCCCAGCCTATGTTTTCCAACGTGTTGTCCAGAGTGTTGTCTGCCCTTCTGAAACACATGCGGAGCTACATCGTTTTCCCTCAGGTGGAGGATTTGCCTACAGTTAAAGGTGACTTCTATGCCCTTGGACATATCCCCAACATCATAGGTGCCATTGATGGGACCCATGTAGCTCTGGTCCCCCCCCCCACAGGAGTGAACAGGTGTACAGGAACCGGAAGAGTTATTATTCCATGAATATACAGATGGTATGTTTGGCAGACCAGTACATCTCCCAGGTAAATGCTATGTTCCCTGGCTCTGTGCATGACGCCTACATCCTGCAGAATAGCAGCATCCCTTATGTGATGGGGCAACTCCAAAGGCACCGTGTGTGGCTATTAGGGGACTCAGGTTACCCTAACCTGTCATGGCTACTGACCCCAGTGAGGGATCCCAGGACCAGGGCAATGAGGCCCATGGGTGGACTAGAAGGGTGATCGAACGCACCTTCGGCCCTCTGAAGGCCAGGTTCAGGTGCCACCATATGACAGGTGGATCCCTATTCTACTCACAAAGGAAGGTGTGCCAGATCATCGTGGCCTGCTGTATGCTTCACAATCTGGCTTTGCGACGACAGGTGCGTTTTCTGCAGGAGGATGGTCCAGATGACGGTGTTGTGGCAGCTGTGGAGCCTGTGGACAGTGATGAGGAGGAAGTAGAGGAAGAAGACATTGACAACAGGGACTCAGTTATCCAGCAATATTTCCAGTGACACACAGGTGAGAACACATTCCTGCCTACTAAAAGTAGTTTCACACTTCTACCTCTATCATGTCTGTCGATTTCAACCAGTATATGGTAACTGAGTTGTACATTTCCATTACGGTTTCACAGGTGTGGTTACCAACATGTGTCATCTGCTTACATTCCTCATGGACTTGAGTGGTGTGAAATAGGTATGTTGACATCACATTTGAGAACGCATTTTGTCACTGTCATTGCTAATACACATTTTCAAAATCACAGACTGACTCCAGATTGTTTTGTGCTTCAAGGGTGTTTATTGCAGTGCTAAATATTGGAGGGGGGTTGTAAAATGGTGAGGGGTGATGGTGGAGGAATGTCCATGGCAGAGTCCAGTCTATTAGTCTCATAGGTGCATTGCCCATATGGGCATAGGAAGTGGAGCTGGGGCAGTTCCAATATGGACAGGGTTACAAAGTGGGACAGTAGGATGACAATCAGGGTGGTCTCATTTCTTGGCGGGGGTCTTAGCATCGTGCTCTGTCTTGTTCCTGGATCTCAGGGACCGTTTGCGGGGTGGTTCTCCGGCTGCAGGGGGTGGGGTGGTCCTGTGGCGGTGCCTCCTGTCCACTAGCGCCGGCGGAGGTGGTGGGCAGTTCTTCGTCCATGCTAGTGTCAGGGGCCCCTTGGAGTGCCACAGTGTCCCTCCTGGTGTTAAGTATCACCTTCAGCACCCCTACGTTGGTGCCCAGGGCGGTGCTGATGGTTCTGAGTTCCTCCCTGAACCCCAAATACTGTTCCTCCTGCAGCATCTGGGTCACCTGAAACTTGGCCAGGACCGTTGCCATCGTCTCCTGGGAGTGGTGGTATGCTCCCATGATGGAAGAGAGGGCCTTGTGGAGAGTGGGTTCCCTAGGCCTGTCCGCCCCCTGTCGCACAGCAGCCCTCCTAGTTCCCCTGTGTTCCTGGGCCTCCGTCCCCTGGTCAGTGCAGTGGAGGAATGGACTCTGGTAAGTCAAATGTTAACTATCATATCCCCCAACCTACCTGCATGCTATCACAGAACCCCACCCTCGCCCTCACCCCCATCACTCCAACTCCTCACACATGTCCCACTATCACAAACCGCACATCCCAAACCTAAGCCCTGCATGTAACACCAAAGCATGGACACCCATCACCAAAGCATGTCCACTGCACATACCCATACACCCCCCTAAACCATTATCACAGAAGGTCCCACACAAGAATGGAAGCACTGGGATACAGGGTCACCCACCCATTGCACACCATGGCAAATACAGATGCAATAATCATGCCTTGAAACCCCTGCAGGACCCCTACCCAACGTCACCGGACAGGAGGGTCCAGACATGTCCACTCCACCCACAGAAGAGGCCCACAGTGATGACAGCAGCTCTGTCCAACTGGATCAAGATGACCAGCCCGGCCCATATGGGACCTCGGGACAGTCGGTTCCCCTCACACTGGCACACGCCACTACAGAGCTTCCCTCCTCAGGAAAAACCAGCACAGCACTCACCCAGCGGCCCCATACCTCTGTCCCCAGGACACGTCAAGCAGCAGTGTGTCCACCACTACAGGGAACCCAGGCTAACCCACCACCCCAACAACACCAGGGACCTGGGGGCAGTGGTAGTGGGCACACGGTTCAGAGGACAGAGGCCCAAGAACACAGGGGAACTGGGAGGGCTGCTGTGCGACAGGGGGAGGACAGGCCCAGGCAACCCACTCTCCAACATCATGGGGGCCTGCCACCATTCCCAGGAGACGATGGCAACGGTACTGGCCAAGTTTCAGGAGATCCAGCTGCTGCAGGAGGAACAGTATTTGGGGTTCAGGGAGGAACTCAAATCCATCAATGCCACCCTGGGCACCATTGTAGGGGTGCTTAAGGAACTCGTCAACACCAGGAGGGACACTGTGGCACTACAAGGGGCCCCTGACACTAGCCTGGACGATGAAATACCCACCACCTCTGCCGGCGCTAGTGGACAGGAGGCACCGCCACAGGACCACGACACCAGCACCCCACCCCCTGCAGATGGAGAACCACCCCGCAAATGGTCCATGAGATCCAGGACAAAGACAGAGAACAATGCCAAGACCCCCACCAAAAAATGAGACCACCCTGATTGTCATTCTTCTGTCCAACTTTGTCACCCTGTCCATACTTAAACTGCCCTAGCTCCACTTCCTATGCCCCTTTGGACAATGCACCTGTGAGACTAATAGACTGGACTCTGCCATGGACATTCCTCCACCATCACCCCTGACCATTTTACAACCCCCTCCACTATTTAGCACTTAAATAAACACCCTTAAATCACAAAACAATCTGGAGTCAGTCTGTGCTTTCACAAATGTGTATTAGCAATAACTGTGGCAAAATGCTATATCCAATGTAATGTCTACATATCTATGTCACACAGCTCTAGTCCATGCGGAAACAAAGTAGAGGTCACACAGTGGGACCCACATCTGTGAAATTGAAAGGGAAAGTGACAACTCAGGGTCCATACACTGGGGTAAAATGACAGACAGATGAGAGGTAGAAGAATTAAATCAGATGTAGCAGGCAGTGTTGTCTTCTTACCTGTGTCTCACTGGAAGTATTGCTGCATCACCGTGTTCCTGTTGTCTATGTCCTCTTCTTCTGCTTCCTCGTCTTCACTGTCCACAGGCTCCACGGCTGCCACAACACCTCCATCTAGACCACCTTCCTGCAGAAAAGGCACCTGTCATTGCAAAGCAAAGTTGTGACGCATACAGCAGGCCACCATGATCTGGCACACCTTCTTCGGTGAGTAGAATAGGGAACCACCTGTCAGATGGGGGCACTGGAACCTGGCCTTCAGGATGCCAAAGGTCCTCTCTATAATCCTCCTAGTCCGCCCATGGGCCTCATTGTAGTGTTCCTCTGCCATTGTCTTGGGATTCCTTACTGGGGTCAGGAGCCATGACAGGTTGGGGTAACCAGAGTCACCTGCAAATGTCGAGGGACAACTGTTAGACACACACTAACTCTTAGGGACATCCCCAGACACCTAGTCACACTGTATTGGGTCCATGTTCTCACCTAATAGCCACACACAGTGCCTCTGGAGTTGCCCCATCACAAAAGGGATGGTGCTATTCCGCAGAATGTAAGCGTCATGCACTGAGCCAGGAAACTTGGCATTTACATGGGAGATGTACTGGTCGGCCAAACACACCATCTGCACATTCATTGAATGGTAACTCTTCTGGTTTCTGTACACCTGTTCACTCCTGCGGGGGGACCAAGGCCACATGTGTCGCATCAATGGCACCTATGATGTTGGGGATATGTCCCAGGACATATAAGTCACCTTTCACTCTATCCTCCACCTGAGGGAAAACGATGTTGCTGCGCATGTGTTTCAGCAGGGCAGACAACACTCTGGACAACACGTTGGAGAACATAGGCCGGGACATCCCTGGTGCTATGGCCACTGTTGTTTGAAAAGACCCACTTGCTAGGAAATGGAGTACTGACAGCACCTGCACTAGAGGGGGGATTCCTGTGGGATGGCGGATAGCTGACATCAGGTCTGGCTCCAAAATGGGCACACAGTTCCGGGATTGTGTTACGATCAAGTCTGTAGGTGATAATTACATGTCGCTCCTCCATTGTCGACAGGTCCACCAGCGGTCTGTACACCGGAGGATGCCGCCATCTCCTCACCTGCCCCAGCGGACGTGCTCTAAGGAGGAGAATAGCGAGCAGAGAGTCAACCAACACTGAGGTATGTAAACACAACTTTATAGGAAAATGTTTGAAAATCGACATATGGCTGTATTAGTGTTTAAGCAAGGCCTAGATATGTGTGACGCATTTAAAATTAATGCCATGTGGCCCCCTGAAATGGCGTCTGCCTGACCTGTAATGTGGGACAAGGGGATATGAGGTAACTGCGCTGACGTTGTACACCGTCGCGGTAGGCAGTCGAAGACCGCGGCTCAATCCTGCATTGGTTAACATTGGACCCTATGGGTCCCAGGAGCCAATGACCATGTACGCCGGTGGTGACGATACGCACCGCCGCGGACGTCACCGCCATTTTCTCTCTGTTCAATCACTTGATACCTGATCGTCGACAGGAGAGGACCTACACTGCAAGTGCTGCTGTGACCTCAGTCTGGAAGAGACAATGGCTCGTGTGTCTGGGGAAAGGGCCCCTGCCTTCAGCACGGAGGAGTTGGAGAAACTAGTGGATGGGGTCCTCCAGACAAACAGGTGAGTACACTGTGAGCATGCTGTATGGGCAATGCCAGTTTACAGTGGTGTTGATGAAAGATAGGGGGGGGAGAAAGAGGCAAGCATGATACGACGGTGAGTGCATGTACGTCATGGCAAGGGTAGGGATGCGGGCCAATGACTGTGACGGTGCAGACGGTTATATCTTCTCCTTTTCCCCTGTATTATTCCTGTAGGTCAGCGCCCACCAGAAGAAGGATATTTGGCGTGCCATCGCCAAGGAAGTCCGGACGCTGGTGGTCCACCACAGACGGAGCACCCACTACCGTAAAAGATGGGAGGACATTCGCTGCTGGAGCAAGAAGACAGCGGAGGCCCAGCTGGGGTTGGCCTCCCAACGTGGGAGGGGTGCCTGTCGCACCATGACCCCCCCTGATGTTCCTGATCCTGGCGGTGGCGTATCCGGAGTTGGATGGGCGCTTGAGGGCATCACAGCAGCCACAAGGGGGTGAGCACGCTCTCATTCTGCTGATTCAGCGCACATTGGAGGTGTCTGGGTGGGGGAGGTGGGCTGTGGGTTCCCCTAGGCCAGGTCGAGTTTAGTAGGCAAGCTCCCTTCTTAAGGCAGGCCCTGTGGCACCCCACCCCACCTGTGTTCAGAGCCACCTACAGCTAGTCAGCCTCCTGTGACTTCCATGTGTGCAGCAATCGGGCATAGGCCTTGTAACCCATGTCCCTGTGATTACTTAGGGAACTCTAAGTGCACGGCGTAGTGCAGGGGGCTTCTGTGTCTGTAGTGTCCGCCAACGGTAGTGGTATTGCATGCACTCAACATGTCTTTCTTCTGTCTTCCCCCCCTTTTTGTGGTCTCCCTGTTCTTGTGTGCATTAGCATCATCAGGCAGAGGAGCAGTGGCACCGGAGCAGGAGGGAGCTGCATCCCACATGGCACTGGAGGGCGACACAACGGAGTCTGAAGCCACCAGTGGGACGGAGGGCGAGGGGAGCTCCACGGCGGGGACAGGAGCTGAGACCAGCGACACGGACTCCTCCTCTGATGGGAGCTCCCTTGCGGTGCCGGGCCCCTCTGTGCCGCCCGCATCTACAGGTACAGCCGCCACCCCCCCAACCAGCACCGCCCTCCCAGCAGCCCCTCAGCATGTGCCCCGTGGCCGCTCACCCAGGAGGGTGGGCATCTCCTTCGCCCCAGGCACCTAAAGGCCTGCCCCAGTCACCCGTGCTGCCCTCAGTGAGGAGGCCATTGACCTCCTCAGGTCCCTCACTGTTGGGCAGTCTACCATTTTGAATGCCATCCAGGGTGTAGAGAGGCAGTTGCAACAGACAAATGCATACCTGGAGGGCATTCATTCTGGTCAGGCAGCCCAACAGCGAGCATTTCAGACTCTGGCCTCCACCCAGACCCAAACCCCTGTACCTCAGCCTATCCCAAGCACACCATCAGACCAGCATGCACACACCTCAACACACAAGGGAAGCTCAGGCAAACATAAGCACCACACATCCCACAGGCACTCACGCAAGCATCATACCCATGCAGACACACCAACATCCACTGCCTCCACTGTGTCCCCCTCCTCATCGTCTCCCTTCTCCCTCCCAGTCTCGTCTCCACTCACACCTGCATGCACTACATCTTTAGCCACTACCTCCATCACCAACACACCCACCACCACACCCCGCTCAAGTGCAGTCACCACCCCCACTACCATTCACACATCCCCTGTGTCCTCTCCCAGTGTGTCTGTGAGCTCACCTCCCAAGGTACACAAATGCAGCCAAACACCCACCCAACAGCCATCCACCTCACAACAGCCACCAGCCCATGCACCTTCACCCAAAGTCAGCAAATGTACATCTCCTACAACCACTACCTCTTCCTCCACTCCCAAACCCCCTCCATCTACACGTCCCAGTGTGTCGAAAAAACTTTTCCTGTCCAACCTTGACCCCTTCCCCTCACCTCCCCCACCCCTTCAGTCTCCTAGGGCCCGCCTTTCCAGGTCCCAACCCAGCACCTCAGCCACGACATCTGTGGGAACAGTGGTGCCAGTAGTAACCGGCTTCTGGAGTGCGCCAGGCAGCAGGGCAGCCAGTGTGCCAAGGAGCCAGACCATGGACAGTCCCCCACCTCAAAAGCACAAAAAGTTGGCCACTGCCCGGCGGGAGTGAGGCAAAACATCTTCCACCAAAGCCTCTCCCAGGGGTACAGTTGGGAATGTGAAGACAGCTGCGCCACCATCCAAGGTGGGGAAGGGGCACAGAAAAACAGGCAAGTCTGCGAAAACCTGCACGGGGGACAAGACCGCCACAAGCCCTGCTGAACAGGACACCGCCGCCACAAGCACCGCTGCCAAGGACACCGCCGCCACAAGCACCACTGAACAGGACACCGCTGCCACCATCACCACGGCTTCCAAGGACAACGCTGCCACAAGCAACGCTGCCAAGGACACTGCCGCCACAAGCACTGCTGAACAGGACTCCGCCGCCACAAGCACCACTGCCAAGGACACCGCCGCTACAAGCACCGCTGCCAAGGACACCGCCGCCACCAGCACCACTGCCAAGGACACCGCCGTCACCAGCACCGCTGAACAGGACACCGCCGCCATAAGCACCACTGAACAGGACACCGCCGCCACAAGCACCGCTGAACAGGACACCCCGCCACCAGCACCGCTGCCAAGGACACCGCCACCACCAGCACCGCTGAACAGGACACCGCCACCACAAGCACCGCAGGCCAGTGAGCGCCAAAGCTTCTGATGCTACTGAGGCCGCATGAGCAGGATGAAGCACTCTGGGCACAAAGCCCCCTCCAGAACCAGTGATGTCCTTGGCAGGAAGAAGCACTCTGGGCACAAAGCCCACTCCAGAACCAGTGGAGAATCACATCCACTACCTCTGTCCTTGGCAGGAAGAAGCACTCTGGGCACAAAGCCCCCTCCAGAACCAGTGGAGTATCACATCCACTACCTCTGTCCTTGGCAGGATAAAGCACTCTGGTCACAAAAGCCCCCTCCAGAACCAGTGGAGACTGTTATCCACTTGTGAGACTGTGACTTTGCACTCCCCAGGATAAAGCAGTGGGCAACCCACCCACTGGAGAGACTTGAGAGACTGTGGCTTTGCACTCCCCAGGATAAAGCAGTGGGCAAACCACCCACTGGAGACTTGAGAGACTATGGCTTTGCACTCCCCAGGATAAAGCAGTGGGCAACCCACCCACTGGAGAGACTTGAGAGACTGTGGCTTTGCACTCCCCAGGATAAAGCAGTGGGCAAACCACCCACTGGAGAGACTTGAGAGACTGTGGATTTGCACTCCCCAGGATAAAGCAGTGGAAAACCCATCCACTGGAGAGACTTGAGAGACTGTGGCTTTGCACTCCCCAGGATAAAGCAGTGGGCAACCCACCCACTGTAGAGACTTGAGAGACTGTGCCTTTGCACTCCCCAGGATACATCAATCGGCATGGAGCCCCCTCGTGGATCTGGCATCGTGCACTCATCCGGCTGAGGTGACCCCCCTTCCCTTCCCCCTGAGGTGCCTGTTTTATTTCTATCTGATGCCCCAGCAGTGTTCTCTCCGTTTTGATCGGGTATTGAGTGTGGGCCTCGCCCATGCATTTTGGGCCCAGTGGTCCACGGACTATGATGGTTGAATACCTTGGACTTGTATTCTTGTTGTATATATTTGTTTATAGTGTAAATATATGTATATATGTATATTTTTTTGATTACTGTATTTGAATATATTACGATTGTTCGACTCATTTCCTTTTGTCCTTGCATTCTTCCAAGGGTGGCTGGGGGTTGTTAATGTAATGTATCAACATGTACTTGTGTGTGTGTTGTAGTGAGGGTGGGGGTGGGAGTGTTGTGTGTTGCGTATGTCACTGTTTTTTCCCTCCCCCCTCCCCTGTGTCGTAGGTGCAGTGCTCACCGTGGTCTTCGCCGCCGTCTTTGTTGTTCCTGGTAGAGGAGCAGGAAGATAAAGGCTGGGAGATCTGGAGCTCGGGTTCCATGGTGTCCTGATTCCTCGTGGGGTGTGTAGAGGTGAGCGTTTTCCCTTCCAAGTCCTGTTTCCGCTGTGTTTTTGTTTGCGGTGAATCAGCCCCGGAAAACGTGGCGGATTGGACTGTTGTAATACAGTGGGCGGAACCTTGTCTTCCGCCTGTCTGTTGGCGGTTACCGCCGCAGTGTTTGTTTGTACCACCTTGGCGGTCGGAGTGTTAAAGTGGCTGTCTATGTTGGCGGTTTCCGCCACGGTCGTGATTCCATTTTTTTTACCGCCGGCCTGTTGGCGGTTTTACCGCCGCTTTAACACCGACCGCCAGGGTTGTAATGACCACCTAAGTCTTTTCGTCCTGCTCCTTCCCACACAGGATTCCTCATTATGACTGACCTATTAAAATCCCTTTTATTTCCTTGCCAGTGATTTATCATTGTAAGGCACCCTGGTAATTCCACAGGCAGGAAATCATGGCGATGACATGATTTTTGTAAGTACCATGTGTGAATGCAGCCGAAATCGAAATCTCTGTGTTGAAAAACAAAAATGTACAAATTTGATAAACCCGGTAACTCCCGTTACTGGGCCCAATGAATTTACAGGCTGCCTTTAATATAGGCCAAATGATTTTTAAGAAGCTGATTAAAATTGTGAAGGCTATACCCAAATAACAAATAATGACTATGTACTTAACTACATGAATAAATACAAATAACATAATTAAATCAATAAATGCATGCATGTATAAAGAAATACATTCGTGAATAAAGGAATAAGCAAATTGTGGAAACGTTTAGTTCCAATAGCACAACAATGGGGCAATAATTTATCTGTGCATTTTAATTTTATGTAATTTGTGGACATGCACCTTTTTGACTCAAAACTTTTTGCACAGTTGGAATTTTAAAACTATTTGTACTAACAATTTTGTTTACAAATTCCTGTACACCGGTCTCCTGCGCAACCTTATGATAAAAACATTCAGTAAATGTAAGTAATTGCAGGTTCATTTCCCACAGTTAGAATATTTGCTGAATCTGCTTATAAAGTGCATGAAAACCTGCAACCTCAGCCAGAACTCTAGAGAATGAGATGAGCTGAAGTTCGAAATATCATTGTGAAGTGGCTCATTGAATTGGATATGTTGCCTAGCAGGGAAGCAACATGAAATGTGGCCATTTTATAAAAGAGGTTACGAGGTGATCTTCAGTTTTCATATACAAACTCTACCCTTTTAGCTAACCTACAAACGTTGATAAATACATGCATGGGATGATGGGTGCTGTGCGTCAATGCACGATTGGTGAATTGTCGCGGCCCATAGCTTCGCACAAAAAGGTTTGCATACTTCTGGTGCCCAGCAGCAGAACAGGCCATCACCCCAGTTAAATGTTGGAGTTACAAACTTGTACTGTTGCCCATCGGAAATAAAAGCACCGTAAAGGGAGTCACAAAGTGACATGCAAAGCTCACAAATACTTAATATATAATTGCCCATAGACTTATAAATACATAATAGGTGTGAGAAGATTGCTGTTAGACTCAGTAATAACAGGGCACATATTGTGACCCTAATGTAAGCATGCCCATTTTTGAATTTTTATCTAGCACACACTTGGACCAAACCCATCAGAGTTCTATAATAGAACACCAGATTGCACTGCACATCTATTGTGGCATGGGGAAATTAAGTTATTTGCCCTGAATCACAGAGTGTTGAACCGAGGCTGGTACTCGATTTCGGTTCCCCAGCTCCAAGGTCTGTCACTCCGGCTGCTAGGCCTTCCCTCCTTCTCCTGGTGCTGATTTATAAGCCGCCGAATGGCAAACAGCCCCACAATGGGGCACAGTCCTGCAACAGTGTCCTACTAATATTGTGTTTCTTAAAACGCCTCGATGCTTATTGAAATGAGGCAAGCTAAACTTATGCTGGCAAAGTCACATTTCAGTCTGAAATGGGAAACTTGCTATGGACAAAAGCACCCCCCCCCCCCCAAAACCCAAATAGATGTTGAACAATAATCATACTAATGGTGGTTTCAAAATTCAATTTTACATGTCTGCCGACTTATGCAGTGGGGTGTTTTATTGCATTTTTCCTCCACAAGTTTAACAAGTAAGGGGGCCACGCCTGCAATTTAAATCAATACGAGCCCTTTCTAGGGCAATAAAATTCTCTGGCAAAGGCTTTGATGTGGTCACAGTTTAACGCATCCACGGACATGGTGACAATGTTCCCTGAGAGGTATTGTGTAAGAAGGACACTAAAACACCAATGAAGTGACGCGTTGCTCGGGGCACCTTTTGTGAATGGTGGAAGGCTCTTGCCGGCCCTTTTGAATTATTCTAGGAATGGCTTCCAGTGCATCACGCGAGGTTGCTGTAAACAAGCCTCATAATTGGCACATAACCCCAGCTGCAGATGGCAGCTTTGCTTGTCATTCGGTCTCACTGACTCCTTGACAGCTTCCCTGGGACCAGGATCAAGTTCTAAACCAATAATCCACATCTGATATGTTGTTATGTCAATTGCCTCTTTATGTTTCAGCGATGGCTTGGGAGGCATAGCGGGAATGCCTTATTCACAAGTCTCCTATAAAGCCGGGATGCTACTGGGCCATTAAAGTCCTTTAGAGCCATTATAGTCGATCAGCTTTTTGTATGTTGCCTTGGCTTGGCTTTTGTTAAACTGCTAGCCTGGAAGGCACATATTTCTTAGGGCTCTGACAAACGTGCGAGACTCTCTTGCCCGATGCAGCACTAGTTATGATGGGCCCTGTTCATAAGACATAGTTGGAAATTAACTTTCATTGTCACATGCCTTACTTTAGAGTGCATTATTGACTAACATAGAATTCGCAAATGATTCTAATACCCCTTCTGTAATTCCATGACAGTTGCAGAGGCTCACGGCTAGTTCTGGGATTATTTTCACATTTTACATTTGTAGACGAATACCATTTGAAATCAGTTTTACAGTTTGTCAATGTAGCAAATTCATCATTTAATATAAAAAATATGGTTAACATGTTCATTTCAATTACTAACTTCTTGTTTCTCCACGGGGGGGGGGGGGGGGGGGGGAGGAGTGTACGGGAGGTGGGGGGTTATTTTTCCATGGAGGAACTGCCTCCTGTTCTATCTCACCAACGGAAGAGTGTTTTCTCAACCTTTCCACCCTGAAACTGAGATATAGTCCCGAGGCTGATGACACGAGTACATCCCTGACTACATCCATGTTGGGGCTGTGCATGTCAAAGTCTATGAGTCACTGCAAAAGTGTATGGCACCCATCCTCACTGAGGAATGACCACTACCTGTCCCTAGAGGCAGATTTACTCAATATAAAATTACATACTATTTCATTTTCCATTTAAGTCAATTTATGATTATACATTTTAGTTTTGTAAATGTCAAGCATGAGCCTACACTCATAAATTAAGGTATTTGTAGTTTTCTACCATAAAATTGATGTTTTAATATCGATCTGTACATATACTGACTCCAAAATATTGCCTACCCGGCTATTGTCAAGGTACATAGTTGGGGAGTTATGAATTGCAAATCTTTATTTCTTTTTATATGCTTACCTTGTCTATTCTATGAAATTGATATCCGTGCAGACCCATAATATTGACTTCGGGGTTGTGATACACAACTGTATTTGCTCATCTAAGATTGACTGTGGACACACAGCACAGATTAGGGTGTTGTTGTTGCATGCCTTAAAAGTTAAATTACTGTTTTACCTCAATTTAGACATTGTTTCTACCAGTCTCTGATATTAGCCAAAGCATCCTATAGCTCTACTATTTTACCTGCTAAACCTCTTTCTTCTTTTCAATGTTTCTTCTTTAACCGCTTACTCGGTGGATTATCCAAGTACAGTGTATTAGTTTTGTGTTATAGAAGTCTGTGTGATGGATCTGGGGACTGGCTTTTCTTAGCACTGCAGATTGAGCCTTTGATATTCTATTGTTTGGATAAATTTCATGTGGGGTGTTAATTTGTATACTAAACTCAAATGGAAGTTGATGTAGGTTTGAAATTACAAGTTGGGTGAACCTGGGCACAAGACTACCTCTTAGACATTGAGACTGTACGTAGCTCCTGAAGGTCATTTCGCTGAACATGATCAACACAGTGCAGTTACTCCCTCTCCAGTGGGGTATTTTATCAAAGTCCACCTTTCCGTTACCATTCATATGCACTTAATATTCTACATAATATGGAAAACAAACCTTATTGAATATGTATTCTTAAATGAAAATAATTTCTAATGTGAGTACTTCAGGAAGTAAAAGTGTTTTCCGTTTAGACAGAATTGGCTATTTCTAAGAAATGTGGCATATAATAAGAATGATGACCAATTAAGAAGTACAGTGTTCACACCCCATATGGATTCCTTCACAGCACTTATCTAAGTGCCACCATGATGGAAGTCAATGATCCTCATCAATCCCATAAAGATGAAAAAGCTAACTCAGTTCCGAGGGGCTCAAACCTGTGCCCTTAAAATTACACTGGACCAGAATCACAAAGGTGTTTTGGCCCCTAGAATGTAATATGATGACCACAAACAGCAATCTGCATGAACGAATTTCACACCCTAATTACAAGAATGAGTAAATGTGGAGTTTTAGTTCTGTGAGCTGGATTTGAGAACATCGAAATGCCAACACTGCAGTGGATTTTCAACATTCACAAATTACAAAGAAGGTTTTTTTTTCTTCAAATAGAACTTTTTTCAATGGAGGAACAAAAACAATCATGCATGTACACTTTTGGATTACCTATACGCACTGAATTTTCTATTAGGTGATGATTCTGCATGAGCAATAGTTGCATGTCTGAGTTCCTCCAGAAATCTTTCACTTGTACATTCTAGGCATTTATCCATGATTCTTTGTCAATTGCACAAGTATGGCTGAGAACTTGCCGGAGCACCGACCAAAACCAAGAGGTTACAAAAAGGTAGAAAAGGGAGTAAAAACAAGGAAGAGAAAGATAGCTAACAAAAGGCAGAAATAAGGTATGAAAAAGAACCAACGAGAGAGAGAGAGTGACGGAAGAAAGAGGTACTGGTCAATAGCAATGCAGTTCAACATCTTCCATTGCCCAGATCAAGGGCAAAATTGCCCAGTGGTTTCCGATAAATAAATAACGCTACATATCTAGCCCACATCCAATACACAGCATTTTAAAATATATGGTGGTTGCAGGAGAAAGCTGGGAAATGGCATGGACCTCCACTCGTGAGAATAACGTATTCATTTTCCTTGTTTTTTTCAATTACTGCATACTGGAGTCTTTTTTGTTTCTCGTTTATTCAGTCTTTGTAAGTGTGTAATATATTGTTCATAGAAACATAGCAGGATAGAGTTGGCTGCAAGACAAATGATACAAAAAAGCGAAGGACAGTCCTCCGGGGTCTCAGAGCACTGAATGCAGGAGCACACCAGCTCCCAGAGGATTGCTTAAATTAATGAAGGGCATAATATTGAGGACATTATGCAAAATATGACAAGCATAATATTGAGATGCATTCTGATGTCTCCATGCTGCCACCGGATGCTTTTCCAAGTGTTTTTGATTTTATTAGTGCATAATAGCTCATAAAATCCTGAGTAGCTAACCTTGTCACTTTCCTGTCATGCAGATGTCAGCTAACACCCTGGGACCAGTTGGTTTGTGTGTAGATGACACATTTATTATCTTTTCATCATTCTGTTATTCAGATAGTTTAATCACTTCTCCAACATATTCTAATTCTCCAGTCATTATAATGTTTTCTTTACTCAGGTGATGGAGAAAAGAACATTCAGTTCTCTGTTGGCTTATCATTGACTTCTCGCCAAAATTTTCTGCAATGCTGAATAACTGATGAGAAATATGTTACCAGTGTATGGAAATAATTTATTGCCACTTGCATTTCATGCTTCACGTGTGCCGAGCTACTTTCCATTGCAAATTGTACAGGAATGAAAGCACGCAATTAAAATATTTGACAGCCTCTCATGCTTTCTGGCCGTGTGTACGTGAATTTAAAACAAATCCTCACAAATAGAGAAGCTGTGTTATGTCCAGTGCCCACATTTCGCCAGAATTGTACAGTCTTGCTTTTGCTGCCTTATGTGGCATGTGAATAGATGAAACGGAGGTAACCCTATGTGCAGAGGGACAGAAAGATTGCCAGGGGTCATCATGCAGACAAGGAAAATGAGCTCCTAGCATCATGGTTGCATAGTAAAATACAGATATAATTGGGGCTCAGTGGATCTCTCACACTTCAGGGTCTCAGTGTTACTGCTGCACTACTGATAGCTCAATTTTACCCACGTGTCTAATGGGCTCTGTTAAAGAGACAGCCATTTTGTCAGATCATCAGAGGGTGTCTGAATTGAAACTGAACAAACGTTGCACAAAAGATGGGAGCCAGTTACAGTTGTTCCTGTTTCAAAAATGTCCCGTGCGGAATTAATTGTTGCGCAGGTTCATTATTTTGTGTTTATCAGGCAGACTCTTCTCCATTCCCTCCCTACTGCTGTTTTGAATGTTTATATCTTTTCTGCAAGAAAAGCATTCCACTATTTTCTTATTAAGATTCACTTTAGAAATGCGAAAATAAATAATTTTAAGATCTAGGAAAATACGGTCCGTTATGGAAGGGGTGGTATTAAAGCTACATGTGGTAGTGACAAATTACTGGTGACAGTGCAAGTAAGGTACAAATACCGACAAAACTCAGGCTCTCATCAGGACTTAGGCGGAAGGAAACGCCCATCCGACGAAGCTGTGCGGTCAAAAAAACGCAAGTGGAGTGATCTGACCTCGAGGGCTATTAAGAGTTTCCCGCTGGGCTGGCGGGCGGAAACAGACTTTCCTCCCACCAGCCCAGCGGGAACAGGCCACAACATTGTTGTGCTTTTTACTGTCTTCCTAACAGACAGTAAAAAGTGCGACAGGGCTGTCGATGGGGACCCTGCACTGCCCATGCGAAGTGCCAAGTGCTAAGTTCCAAGTGCCAAGTGCATTGGCAGTGCAGGGGCCCTCAAGGGCCCCCTGGTGCCCCATCTCTGCCCGCTTTTACAAGGTGGTGTAACCACCATGTAAAAGCAGGCAAAGAGGGGGCTCGTAATCACCAGGGCAGCGCCGTCGACTGGAGAAAAAGTGGCAGAGCCGGTGGTCTGATCACGGTCATAATGTGGAGGTCAGACCTCTACTGCGAGTCTGGCGATCCTAGGACCACCAGACTCGTAATGATGGGCTCAATGTACAATTTCCTGATAGTAGCATTTATTCAGTCCTGTTACCATCAGTCATAACATTATCATTGACAAGATAAAAATGGTACGCGATAAACTGCATAACTGGCAGCAATTCCAATACACGCAGACAAAGCCAATAGATTTCGCCAATGCAAAATCTATTGGTTTCTTGCTGTCTTTTAGACGTGTTGTAGAGCAGCATGGCTGTTGTGCAGTCTGGCTAAAAATTTTAAATGAAGATTGATGACACAGCCAGTGCTGGCCATGTCATATTGCTATTTTTTTCACTTAGGGTGCATGGGAGTTGGCAACACAGACAACCGAATGCTGGGTGGGAGTGGCAAAGTAGAAAACAGAATGAGACAAAATTGCTATAGCAGGTGGGGTGGGGGACAATACAGACAAGGGGGGAGTGGGTTGTGGGAAGCAATAAGCAAGATGGACAATGGGATCATGGGAGAGAAGAAGCAACATGAACAACAGGACAATGGGGGAGGGAAGAATCAACACAGCTGATAAGAAGCTACAAAATGGGAAGAAGAAAAAAAGAGGCAGCAACATGATGGGAGGAAGGAAGAAAAATTGAAAAACAGTACCTCAGCCACAGCACGACCCGGAGAAGGAAACTATCTAAGATGAAGAAATCAGTAATGGTTCACATGAAAGAAGAGGAAGCGAAGCCAACATGTGCTAGCCACTTATGTGGCAGCAAATAAGAGCAAAAATGAAACCAATGAAAAACAGTGGGCAGGCTCCAAGCCCCTTGTATCAAACAATACATCTTGCCAGCGAGAGTGCATGCACCTTTTCAGGGAAGGCATAAAAAGGGCCCTGACCAGTAGTCAAAAAGTTTTAGCTGTATGTGTTAGGTGTGGAATTACCCAGAGTAATCTGTGATTGTGGCTCTTCTTATTGTTGTCAGTAATAAAAACAACTAGAGCAAATTAAATGTAAAGTTGTTAAGTTGTTGAAAAAAGTAGATTATTTAATTGTTGATTTTGTTTCTCTTCTGATTATACATTTATGGTTATTTGAGAGAGGAGGTTAAGAGGTGATGTCATCTTGCTCACCTCATGCTGTTTGTTTTACGGCCAACATTTGTTTCCCCTTGTTTTTGTATGAAAGCCTAGAACTTTATCAAGGCTGATGTCAAGATTCAAAGAGCCTTTTATTTGCAGTTCTATAAAGCGTGAATTCGACCCAAAGATATTGGAGCTCTACACATAAGCAGTATCTACATTACACAAGGGCACATTCATTGTTTGTGGGCAAGGGGAGATTGTGGGGCTCTTCACGAGTCTGGCGGTCAGAAAAGCCAACTGCTACACCCGCAGTGAGGAGACCAAGTTATTATTTTAATGTTGTATGTTTAACTATTTCTAGTGTGATTTTTTTTTTATTTGGTAATATATTTTATGGTGTTGTGGTATTGTGTAAATCCAGAGGAGGTATGTTCCACTCACCACCTCCTATTGTTTTCTGTGGTTTGCTGTATAGAATCTAGAATGTGGGGGGTTGAATGTATTTTTTGAATGGTAGAAGAGAGAGCTGCAAACTGATGTGATTTGATGCTGTGGCTTGAGTTTCTCTTATATGAAATAAAGCTTCTTCCCTTCAATTTCATCATGGATCCCTGAGTCTTACTTCCACATTTGGCAACGAGTGGACAAGAACCCGCTTTTAAGAAACTTCAACACTGCCTTTCTGCCTATCTCTTTTGAGCCTTTTCTCCTGGACCTGTTCTCAAGTTTCACTTAATGGTCCTCCGCAAGGTACTATTGTCATCGTTTATTTTCTCTCAAGTACGCTTGCTTATTTTTATACTTTTATCTACATAGCATCCAACTGTTATTATATTGACAGCCCAGAGGCTCGACCCTACACACACACTTCCATTTCATGTACTTTAAAATGCTAAGCACTGTGCTATGTTTTACATGCTCAAGCTTTCAGCCGCATGGTACCGTGTGTACATCCTTGAGCTCCCTGCTGCTCTCCTTTACGTGCAGATTGAGACATGCAGTCCCGCACATACTTCCTCAAGATCCTGATTGCACACATGGTTGGAGAGAGAGATGCAATCTGCTGGGCGTTGATGTTGTGGCTGGACTTTCTCTTATATGAAATAAAGCTTCTTCACTTCGATTTCATCATGAATTACTGAGTCTAACCTCCACATTTTTCTTTATTTTTTTGCCATTTTTTGGTGTGTTTTTGCATTTGTAGGAAAACAGTATGCAAAGCTTTTTAAGTATTTATTTTTTAATGATAATAACATGTTTTATCTTTCAATTTGCTAGTTAGATCATTAATTATGGATTTTTTTTTAGTTATTTAATAGATAATTAAAAAATATGCATTTCATTTTTTTACTTATTAATTGTTAATTTGATCATTAGTTGTGTTAACTGTTTATTTCTTTTTAAAAAGTTGGGTATTAATATAATGTATACATTTTTGTATGATAATTACTTTTGTAGTATTATAGTTTTTAAATAACATGCATTGTTATTTACTGTTATTAATTTAATTTGTCTTTGTGGAATTTCGAATTTTAGGGCAATAGGCTGGGAAGTATTTTACATCTATTTTTAATTTTTTTAATGGATATTTTTTAAGTGTAAATTTTAAGTATGATTCTATACTTTCATTTCGGGGTTTCAGTTTTTAAAAATGTATATGAATCATACAATGTTAAATATTTTTTAACATCTTGATAAAATATATTTTATGTTTTATATACAAATACATATATATGTAAATATATGTATATATGTATGTGTGTATATATACATGTTTGTGTGTATATATATATATATATATATATATATATATATAGATACATTTGTATTAATTTTTGATAGGGGAAAATACATCTGAGCTTTCGAAAGTGTATTATTTTCGATTTTAGAGTACAAATAGTAAATCTAACACAGCTGAAGTCCAACACTTTCCATATTGTTGCTCAGGTTGGAGTGGGAATAGAAAATCCACCCCCCGCCACTCTCCAATATTTTCCCTACTGTTGCTCAGGTTGCAATGGGAAAATAAATTCTGACCCCTCCAAAGTCCAACTCTTTCCCTGCTATTGCATTTACATTTAATCTGGAATTGTAAATCTAAACCGTCCAAAGTCCAACTCTGTTGCTTTTGTTGCGTGGGAATAGTAAAGCTGCCCCTCCAAAGTCCAGCACTTTCCCTACTGTTGCTCAGGTTGTAGTGGAAATAATAAATCTGACCCCTTCAAACTCCAGCACTTTCCCTACTGTTGCTTACGTTAGAGTGGGAAAAGTAACCTAACCCCTCCAAAGTTCAACTCTTTCCCTACTGTTGCTCAGGTTGGTGTGGGAATAGTTAATCTGACCCCTCTAAAGTTGAATGCTTTTCCCACTGTTGGTCTGGCTGGACTTTGAGTAATGGATTTTACCCCTCCAAATCTAATTTTTGTATCTCACTCTTTAGGATTGTTTTAATATTTTTTTAATTCTAAAAGTTAGTTTAGAGTTTGATGGACAATGTTTGTTTATTTATTCTCTGTAGGAATATTTCCATTAATTTTATTTTGTATTTAATATTATTATATAAACTGTTTTAAGTATCTGGTGTCTGTAATTTGTTTTAAGTATCTGGTGTTTGTAATTATAATTATTTATTATTGTGTCAGCATTTGTGTTTAAATATTATTATTTTGTTTAAAAAAAGCTTATTATTTTATTGCAATTATTTTAAAGTATATATTTTTATTTTATGTCATTATTTTTGTTGTTGTCCTCATACACCTCACGAAAACTCCTATCTCAGCCCCACAGTTAATCCTGGCACCATTTCCTGAGAGAAGCTGATAATGCCGAGGAGCCCCCATTTCCTCTCATAGAGACATCGAGCGGTAAATGGTATACCCACACCACCCAGTCTAACGAGAGGGGGGCGAGGAAAAATAATCATTGGACATTAACAGACCAAACCTCGCTTTATACCCTCCCTATTGGACTATGGGCATACTCATCTTCCTTGCCATCTAAGCAGGGGGCCCACATTTCCTCTTTCCTCTTACTTAAGCCTCCCCCGCCAAATCCATTTTTGCAAAGTAGAAAAGGGCTTGCAGCCAATCCTTGAACGAAGGAAGGGTATTCACCGTCCAATTTCGATAAATTTCCCTCCTAGCCACCAAAATAGAATAAAAAATTAAGTCCTTATGATCTTTACTGCCGTTGTGACTTTCTCCAGCTGCCTCTTGTGTCTGGCCAAAAATAATCAAAGGGAGAGTTACCAAAACGTCCCATCCCAACAAATGAGGGAGAAATTTACATAGATCTTTCCAGAAAAGCTCCACCCCTGGACACTCATTAAACATATGACCATCACAAGCAAACTGAAATTCACATTTAGGACAGTTGATTACTTTGTTGCTGCCTATTCTAGCGAGCCTTCCTGGGGATAGGTATGCTCTATGTATTGTAAACAAATGATTCCTCCGCAGAGTTGCTGGCTTTGCTATCCTAAACAGAGTTAACATAGAAGATTCCCACCACTGCACAACTTTTCCTTGCGCAGCGTAAATTCCACATCCAGACCTTTTAATATCTCCCAATACCAATTTGAAACCCGCTTGAGTCTGGGGGACTCTGTTAACAAATATTCTTCCAAAAAGCTGGCACCCCCACATAACACTCATGATTCCCGTAGCCATCCTTTTATTTGAGCATACTTCAGCTTAGAAAAAGTACCCCCCAGCTTAACCTCAAGATCTTCCAAAGAGATTACCGCTCCTTCGCTAAATAGATCCCCAAGACACTATCCCTGCCTTCTTCAATGGCAATGCTAAAACATCCTTTAAACATTCCGGGGTACCCCGGGAGTCCCAAATCGGAGCATATGGGCTGTAATAACTGACTCCTACCGCCACCTTCAAATAATACCAACTTGCCGCAAGATCGCGGAGGATTTTCAATGTTATTTTTTTAAAGAATTTTGGATCTCCAAACTTAAAAAGATATCCCTTAGAGGCTCCCTTGACCGTGCCCAACAAAGCTTTAAACATTACACCAATAGCCGAGGAGTCAGGAGTAAAAAAATGCATTTTTACAGAGTTCAATTGGAATGCCCAAGCGTAATAGTTTAAATCCGGGAGCGCCAACCCCCCTTTCTCCCTCTTTCTCCTCAATTTTTTCCATGAAATCCTAGAGCCTTTTGATGCCCAAGCTGTTGAAGCTTTAACAAATACTGCTTGTGCATTAGTAAAGGTATAGAGCTATACAAAATATTAAGTTTAGGCAGAATCATCATTTTCACCAAATTAACCCTCCCTACCAATGTCAGGGGAAGGTACATCCAGCTCTGAAGAGATCTGCACCTGTCCTCTACCACTGGTTTTAGATTCGTCATTGCAAGCAGATGAATATCCTGAGGGAATGAAATCCCTAAATATCTAATTTCTCTCTTCAATTGTGTCTGACCCACCGACAAATGATTTCAAGCCATAGCCCCTGTTTTCTCTGTATTCACCCGAAATCCCGAAACTTTACCAAAGTCTTCAGCTAAGGACAAAAGCATAGGTAGGGCAGATACCAGGTCTGCCGTATAGACTAAGAGGTCGTCAGCATGCAGAGCCACCTTTTTCACCCAACCATTACACTTAAAAGGAACAATAACCGGATTACCTCTTATTTTCCTAGCCAGTGGCTCTATATACAAGTCAAACAACAGCAGGGAGAGAGGACAACCCTGCCTAGTGCCCCTCGTAATCTTCAAAGGCTCAGTAAGGTTACCGTTTACTAAGACTCTAGCGATGGGATCTCTATATATTAGACCTATAGCTCCACACAGGTTATCTCCTAGACCAGCTGATCTCAAAATGAATGCGTGAGCAATGCTTTGTGCCCATAATCCACCTGCTCATGGAACTCACAGAGTTTTTATGTAACTCCGCAGAATTCCCCAGAGTGAAACTCTGCGAGTTAAAGCCAGGGCTTGTTCAGACCAATCTTCCGTTTCCTCTCTTTGGCCCTCATTATGACATTGGCTGTCTTTTCGGAAGACCGCCGTGGTGATGTCCGCTAACAGACCGCCGCATAGGCGGCAATCCATCCGCCAGATTATGACACACAAACACAAAACTGACAGAAACTAGCCACAACAACAATTCCGCCAAACCCAACGGAGGTGAAGAACTGTTGTACCCACCACCCTCCCCGCTATGCCTGCAACACACCGCCCTCCAAATTATGAACCACGAATCACCACAGCGGACACTAAATGGCGGTCAGCCATTGGCGGTGCAGACGGCCCGGTAGAATTGGCCACTCCACACCAACAGAATACAACATTGGCGAGATTGAAAAACCCACACCTGACACATATACACACATAGTACACACTCACCAACAGCACTATAAAACACGCCCCCACACAAACCACAAGTCTTTGCAAACTCGAGAATCTAGCTACACCTTGCCATCCCAAACATCTCTAGAACTGCACACACAAACCACAGTCACCTATGCACCCGTCACCCATCACACACCACACACCATACACAATACACCCACTAGACACTAGGCATGTCCCCACAAAAGAACCCCAATTTCACTGATGAGGAGTTGCAGGGTGATGGTGGAAGAAATCGTCAGAGTAGAGCCACAGCTGTTTGGTGCACAGGTCCAGCAGATATCCATTGGCTGGAAGTTGGAGCTATGGCGGAGGATCGTGGACAAAGTGAACTCCGTGGGAACCTATCCACGCACAAGGGACGACATTCGCAAGAGGTGGAACAACCTATGGGGGAAGGCTGGCGGTGGACCCCCACCTCCTCCCCCACAGTTGACATCATGGGAGGAGAAAGTCTTGGCTACCCTGCATCCAGATGGCCTCACTGGAATCACTGGAGGGATGGACACTGATAAGTCACCATTACTACCCCACCACCACCAATAGCTGCATGGCATATCATCCCCTCACCCTGACTCCTTTCACCCCACTCCACCCCATACAGAGAACCACCCCCATTACCAACCAACTGTGTACCCCTGCATGCCCTACCCACTGAAAGCACACCCCTCCCAGCTCTGCATGCACACACAACAGTAACGCATGGGCAGCATGTAGCACCACCAATCCCACAATCCACCACCATACACTAACCAAAGGTGGAAGGACAACACCCATCCCATAGGGAAAGCCAGAAATGTAGACTAAGGGGGTCATTCTGACCCCGGCCGGCGGCGGTAGCCGCCGGCCTGGCTGGGACCACCTGAAGACTGTCCCGCGGTCAAAAGACCGCAGCGGTCATTCTGGGTTTCCCACTGGGCTGGCGGGCGACCACCAAAAGGCCGCCCACCAGCCCAGTGGGAAACACCCTTCCACGAGGAAGCCGGCTCCGAATGGAGCCGGCGGAGTGGAAGGTGTGCGACGGGTGCAGTAGCACCCGTCGCGAATTTCAGTGTCTGCTAAGCAGACACTGAAATTCAAAGTGGGTCCCTCTTACGGGGGCCCCTGCAGTGGCCATGCCATTGGCATGGGCACTGCAGGGGCCCCCAGGGGCCCCACGACACCCCTCACCGTCATCCTGTTCCTGGCGGTCAAAACCGCCAGGAACAGGATGGCGGTGAGGGGGTCGGAATCCCCCATGGAGGCGCAGCAAGCTGCGCCGCCATGGGGGATTCCTCAGGGCAGCGGAAAACCGGCGGGACACCGCCGGTTTTCCGGTTCTGACCGCGGCTGTACCGCCGCGGTCAGAATGCCCTTGGGAGCACCGCCAGCCTGTTGCGGTCAAGGACCGCCGGGGTCGGAATGACCCCCTAAGTAACTGACATTGACTGTAACAAATCGTTTACATGTCCACAGGTACACCAGCCGATGTCAGCAGCAACCATGTGCCGGGGCAACCCAGTCTTTCACCAGAAGAAGCCCTCAGTGATGACACCAAATCTGGAAGTCTCGATCTGGATGATCTCCCTGGCCCATGTGGGATCACTGGTAAGTCGGGTACCACAGCCAACACCCAGTCCACCACTGTGCCCCCCCATCCAACTCCAATACCACATCAGCCACCCAACATCCCCAAACCTCTGTCCCCAGGACACTTTTATCAACTGTGTGCCCACCTGCACAGAAACCTGAGTCGACATCACACAGTCAAGATGATGAAGGTCCTGGTGTTAGTGGGAGTGGACACACAGTTCAGGGGACACAGGCACAGGGGGGCCAGGCCAGTGGTAGGTTAGCTGTGCGTCAAGTGGAGGCCCAACCCAGGACGCCGACTGCCCAGGAGGCACTCACATGTCCTGGGAGCCTACCAGAAATCCCAGGACAGGTTGGGCCAGGTGATTACCATCTTGCAGGAGAAACACTTTCCAGGAAGTGGTGCACTGACAGTACCTGTACTGCAGGGGGTATTGCTGTACTGCTATGGGGAAACAATAAATCAGATCTGGCTCCAATTGTTGACACAGTTCAGATATTGTAGCCCTGTCCAGACGATAGGCCATTATGATGTGCTGTTCCTCCAGTGCAGCCAAGTCCACCAGGGGTCTGTACACAGGTGCTTGCCTCCTTCTCCTCCTCCTCCTCCGCAGTGGTTGGTATCTAAGTAAACCAAACATGAGAAGTGTGTGACTATAGGAAGGATGAACACACAATATCACAGTACACAGAGCTGTCACATCCGATATACTCCAACAATGACTGTAAGTTGCACATGCCAACGGACTTCCTCAAAAATACCAACACTTTTTATTAGCCATGGTGTCTCACAGATTTAGTCAGAGTCATGGGTCGTGATTAGTAGCATGCCATTGTAAATGTCCTGTCAACTACTCATCTGCAAGCAGTGCACTTGTATGAGAACTTATTTGAGTGTCAGAGTCTACAAGCAAACCAAAGTATGTAGCGGACTGGAATTGCCTTGGTGTCTTCCATCGGTACCTCTGATGCACATTAAATTGACCTCCATGAGTACCAGCATTAGGAATTGACAAACGCATGTCCTGTTTGCAGGGACAGGTGGAAGTGACCTCATTCCGCCGGCGTTTGGCGTCATGGCGGGAGGCGGTCTGCACCGCTGTGCAACTCCTCATTGGTTAACATGGAATTCTATGGAGCACAGGAACCAATGATGATCACCGCCGGCGATGACGGTATACACCGCTGCGGACATAACTGCCATTTTCTCTATCCCACTTCACTTGACTCTCAACACATCAACACCTCCACTGCGTGTGCTGCTTTGCCCTGTGTCTGGACCCTGCAATGGCCCATGATACAGGGGATAGGGCCCCAGCCTTCACCTCAGAAGAATTGGAGAAGTTTGTGGATGGGGTCCTACCCCCGGTATGGACAGTTGTATGGGCCTCCAGGTCAACAAGTGAGCTCCTTTTGGGTACTTATGTGACATGGCTGTATGGAGATGTATGTGTGTGCTGGCAGTGTGTCATTTGGGGAGTGTATTTTTGCTACATGCAATGTGTATGCAGAGGTATGAGTCATGTGTGAGTTTAATGTGGGATCTATGTAGTATGTAAGCCATTGCTGTAACAGAATGGAGCGTTGAGTTCGTGGTGACCTTTCGTCTGTGTTCCCTATGGAGGTCACCGCCCATCAGAAGAAAGGGTTGTGGTGTGCTATCGCCAAACGTGCGGACCCTGGAGGTATATATCCGGCAGAGCACTCACTGCAGAAAGAGGTGGGAGGACCTGCGATGCTGGGCATGGAAGACCATGGAGGCCCAGCTGGGGACGTCGTTCCAAGGAGGGAGGGGTGCCCATCGGACCCTGACCCCCCGCCTAACGGCTTGCATACTGGCGGTGGCCAATCTGGATTTGGATGGGCACTTGAGGGCAACACAGCAGCCACAAGGGGGTTAGTACACACTGTGTGGAATTATTTCTTGATGCCTGCCATGGTGTATGGGTGCAAGGTTCTAGTCAGTGGATGGCCCAGTATGCCCATTTAGCTAATCTTGTAGAGACCTGCTTAGCAATGAAGAGTGTCATGTCCATTTGATACTGACAAGTAGCTGGCATACCATGACAGACATGGGTAAGTGAGTCCCAGTAGGTGTGCAGAAGGGAGGGCAAGGGACCACCACTGGGGAGACAGGAGCTACATCAACAGGCTCTGATTACTCCTCCAATGGAAGCTCCCTGGGGGTGGCAGACCCCTCTGGGACCACCCCAGCTACATCATCTTTCGCCACCTCCCGTACCAGCACCACCCTCCCAGTAGCTCCACCACCCAGTTGCCCGTACCCACTCACCCAGGAGGGTGGGCATCTCCTTCTCCCCAGGCACCTCAGGCCCTGCCCCAGTCAGACCTGCTGCCCTCACTGAGGAGGCTATTGACCTCCTGAGATCCATCTTTGTAGGGCAGTCAACCATAGTGTATGCCATCCAGGGGCTGGCATCCCAGATGCAGCAATGTAATGCCTACCTGGAGGGTATTCACAGTGGCATGACTGCCCTACAGAGATCGTTTTAGGCTCTGGCCTCCTCCTTGATGGCAGCCAGTGTCCCTGGTTCTTCAGTCCCCCCTTAAATTAAATTACCTGTTCCCATTCCCAAAGCCCTCACCCCCCACCCATCCCAAGGACACAATCGGACCAGCATGCACCCAAGACAACAGAAAGCACTCAAACAGACAAGCACAGGCACCACAGATCACACCACAAGCATACACACAGTCAACACACAGAAGCAAACACAACAACAGCCACTGCCTCCACTGTCTCCCCCTCCTACTCCTCCCTCGCAGTCACAACAGCACTCACACCTGCAAGCACTGCATCTTCACTCCCAGATGCTGCCCCTGTACAGCCTTACCCACAGTCAGCACAATAGCAGACATGCAGACTAGCACCCTATTCACCACATGCGCAGTCACCACAACCAACATCACACCCACCTCACTTGCAGACACTACCACAACATACATGCACACAACCTGTTTGTCCTCTCCCACCCTGTCTGCCCCCTCCAAAAACACATAAACGCTCCCACTCAGACACTCAACAGCCATTCACCTCACACACGCACACTGTACATGCACCTGCAACCTAGTCCAATACACCTACTCCTCCTACAACCACTCCCTCTACCTCCACTCCCAAACCTGCTCCCACAACTCGCACCATTGGACCAAAGAAACATTTCCTTGTCTACCTTGACCTCTTCTCTCCCCCATCCTGCCTGGAAAAGGAAGTTCCCGCTTCCCAGCCCAATACCTCCAGCTAACAGTCATCTCATGTCCCCCCTGCAGCAAAACCTACCAATGAGGGGCACAAGACTGCAACTCTGACCCCCTGCTCCATACCCCCTCTTCTGCCCCCTAAACAGAAGAGCAAGGAGCCGCCCCTCCCAAACCCAAGACCAAGGACGCCCCTCCAAACAAAACCACCCCCCACAACCTCCACCCTCCCCTGCCCCTTGAGGTGCCTGCCTTCCTTCATGATGTCCCTGCCAAGTGGAGTGACTTGGGCTGTCAGGAGTTAAGTTGGGCCTTGTATGTTGCCCTGTGGGTTGGACAGAACATTGGACTGGACAATGGCCCTTTGGGTATATAGTTATTTTAATGTGGTCGCTATTCCCACCAGAATGGCTTTCTTTACTTCTGGCTTATGTTGTTGTTGGATTTCTCTGCAGATTGTTCTCAGTATGTGTTTATGGTGTGTGTTGTGCATGTGGGTGTGTCACTCTCCCCTCCCTCCCTTGTGTGCTAGGCGGCTGTACTCACTTTCATCGGCGTTGCTGCTCCTGGACTGCCATAGCGTGATACAGCATTGGCAGGGCTTCAAGTTCAGGTTCCATGGCGACTGGGGAGTCCCCTGTGTCCCTGGAGGTGAGTGTCTCCTTTTATATGATTTGTTTCCGCCAGGCTTTTTGTGGAGGTGGTCCTGCCCCGGAAACTCTGGGGGTCTGCTATGTCATAATATGGTGGGCGGGGAATGGTGTTCTGCCAGCCTGTAGATGGCAACCGCCGTGGTTCGTGGCCGGACGGCACTGGCAGTTCAAGTGTTACTTTGGCTGTCCATGGGAGGGATCACCTTCATGGTCATAATTTGTCGGTCTTCTCCACCATCCTGGTGACGGTACGACCATCATCGCTGGCGTGGCGGTCATCTGACCACCAATGTCATAATAAGGGCGTTCATCTCGCCTTTTTGCTGATATGTTCACCTTCTCCCTTTACAACTTTTTAAAAATGATTCTGACCTTCTATCCTTTGTGTACCCTATTTCCTACCTGTACCCTAGTGATCCTACATGTTCCAATGCATTTCTATGCTCTTGTACCCCTATTCGGCCACACTAAAGTTATTCTATCCCCCTAATCTCTTGGGGGGTGGCTATTATTCTGATAAATATCAAATATGTGATCTACTGGATTATCTAATTTCATTTGGCCTAACGAAGGATGGGGTGTTGAACTGTAAAATGATGGGAAGGATCATGTGAAATGTTTCTCCTATCACCTCTCTACGAAATATCTAAGGCAAACTTTTTCATAAATATTGGTATATCCAGTGGCATGGAATGGTTGCCAAAGGACATAGGCCCTCATTACAACATTGGTGGTAAAAGCCACTTACCGCCGTGCAGAAGACCGCCAACACACCGCCGCGGCCACGGAAATCTGCCACAGCTATTATGACCCACAGCACGGAATCCGCCAAAATTCAGACACCCACACAAGTCCGCCACACCAAAGGTCAGTGATAAACTGGCGAAAACAAAACCTCCACCGTCACGCCAACAGAAATACGCCCCCACTATCACGACACACGAATCTACGTGGCGGTCTTTCAACCGCGGTATTCCATTGGCGGTACACACCGCTGCGCTCAAAATACACACAAACATACAAAACACAGCCACATTGGACAATTCAAAATACACACACCTGATACACATACACACACCACTCCCACACACCCAATACAATATAAAACACACACCCACATCACCCACAAACCCCTATGACCACAATTGAGAAAGAAGCACAGAGAGAGACACCACCATCAACAATACTAGCATCCACAGGCACACCAGACCATCACCCACATAACTTCCACGCACCTCCACAACATCCCACTACATATCAGCACACTTATCACCACACACACCACACAACACCCACACCACCCCATGGGACGGCAAAGATACCCCATGTTCTCGGAGGAGGAACTCAGGGTCATGGTGGAGGAAATCGTCCGGGTAGAGCCACAGCTATTCAGATCACAGGTGCAGCACACCTCCATTGCAAGGAAGATGGAGCTATGGCGAAGAATAGTGGACAGGGTCAACGCAGTGGGACAGCACCCAAGAAATCGGGATGACATGAGGAAGAGGTGGAACGACCTACGGGGAAAGGTGCGTTCCGTGGTCCTAAGACACCACCTTGTGGTTCAGCGGACTGGTGGCGGACCCTCACCTCCTCCCCCACAACTAACAACATGGGAGGAGCAGGTCTTGGCGATTCTGCATCCTGAGGGCCTCGCAGGAGTAGATGGCGGAATGGACTCTGGTAAGTCAAATCTTAACTATTACATCCCCCACCCTACCTGCATGCCATCACATACCCCCACCCTCACCCTCAACCCATCACTCCAACTCCTCACAAATGTCCGAACATCACAAACCACACATCCCAACACCAAGCCCTGCATGCAACACCAAAGCATGGACACCCATCACCAAAGCATGCCCACTGCACAAACCCATACACCCCCCTAAACCATCATCACTCAAGGTCCCACACAGGAATGCAAGCACTGGGGTACACGGTCACCCACCCATTGCACACCATGGCACTCACAGATATAACAAACATCCCTTCATACCCCTGCAGGACCCCTACCCAACGTCACCGGACAGGAGGGTCCACACATGTCCACACCACCAACAGAAGAGGCCCACAGTGATGACAGCAGCTCTGTCCAACTGGATCTAGATGACCAGCCCGGCCCATCAGGGACCTCGGGACAGTCGTTTCCCATCGCACAGTCACAGGCCACTACAGAGCTTCCCCCCTCTGGAAACACCAGCACAGCACCCACCCAGCGGGCCCATACCTCTGTCCCCAGGACACTTCAATCAGCAGTGTGTCCACCACTACAGGGAACCCAGGCTAACCCACCACCCCAACAACAACAGGGACCTGGGGGCAGTGGCAGTGGGCACACGGTCCAGGGGACGGAGGCCCAGGAACACAGGGGAACTGGGAGGGCAGCTGTGCGACAGGGGGAGGACAGGCCAAGGGAACCCACTCTCCACGGTGCCCTCTCCTCCATCATGGGAGCCTACCACCACGCCCAGGAGACGATGGCAACGGTACTGGCCAAGTTTCAGGAGACCCAGCGCCTGCAGGAGGAACAGTATTTGGGCTTCAGGGAGGAACTCAGAGCCATCAATTCCACCCTGGGCACCATCGTAGGGGTGCTGAAGGAAGTACTCAACACCAGGAGGGACACTGTGGCACAGCAAGGGACCCCTGACACTAGCATGGACGATGAACTGCCCACCACCTCTGCCGGCGCTAGTAGACAGGAGGCACCGCCACAGGACCACCACACCAGCACCCCACCCCCTGCAGAGGGAGAACCACCCCGCAAACGGTCCATGAGATCCAGGACAAAGACAGAGAACGATGCCAAGACCCCCGCCAAGAAATGAGACCACCCTGAATGTCATCCTTCTGTCCCACTTTGTCACCCTGTCCATCCTTAAACTGCCCCAGCTCCACTTCCTATGCACATTTGGGCAATGCACCTATGAGACTAATAGACTGGACTCTGCTATGGACAGTCCTCCACCATCACCCCTCACCATTTTGCAACCCCCTCCAATATTTTGCACTTAAATAAACACCCTTGAAGCACAAAACAATCTGGAGTCAGTTGTGATTTCGGAATTGTGTATTAGAAATTACTGTGGCAAAAAACTATTTCAATTATAATGTCAACATACCTCTGTCACACAGCTCTAGTCCATGAGGAATCAAAGCAGATGTCACACAGTGGGGCCCACATCTGGGAAATCGTAAGGGAAAGTGAAAACTCAGTGACCATACACTGGGTGAAAACGACAGACAGTAGAGAGGTAGTAGTGTTAAAGTACATGTAGTAGGCAGGTTTGTATTCTTACCTGTGTCTCACTGGAAATATTGCAGGATCACCGAGTCCCTGTTGTCCATGTCCTCTTCTTCTGCTTCCTCGTCTTCACTGTCCACAGGCTCCACAGCTGCAACAACACTGCCATCTGGACCATCCTCCTGCAGAAAAGGCACCTGTCGTCGCAAAGCCAAGTTGTGAAGCATACAGCAGGCCACGATGATCTGGCACACCTTCTTTGGTGAGTAGAATAGGGATCCACCTGTCATATGGAGGCACCTGAACCTGGCCTTCAGGAGGCCGAAGGTCCGCTCGATTATCCGCTGTGTTCGCCCATGTGCCTCATTGTAGCGTTCCTCTGCCCTTGTCCTGGGTTTCCTCACTGGGGTCAGTATCCATGACAGGTTGGGGTAACCAGAGTCACCTTCAAATGGCGAGGGACAACTGTTAGACACACACTAACCTGTAGGGATAACCCCAGACCCAGACAACCATTCCCACTGGTTTGCTTCCAGGTGCTCCCCTAATAGCCACACACGGTGCCTCTGGAGTTGACCCATCACATAAGGGATGCTGCTATTCCACAGGATGTAGGCGTCATGCACTGAGCCAGGGAACTTGGCATTCACATGGGAGATGTACTGGTCTGCCAAACATACCATCTGCACATTCATCGAATGATAACCGGTTTCTGTACACCTGTTCACTCCTGCGGGGGGGACCAAAGCCACATGTGTCCCATCAATGGCACCTATGATGTTGGGGATATGTCCCAGGGCATAGAAATCACCTTTCACTGTAGGCAAATCCTCAACCTGAGGGAAAACGATGTAGCCCAGCATGTGTTTCAGCAGGGCAGACAACACTCTGGACAACACGTTTGAAAACATAGGCTGGGACATCCCTGATGCTATGGCCACTGTTGTTTGAACTGACCCACTTGCAAGGAAATGGAGCACTGACAGCAAGTGCACTTGAGGGGGGATTCCTGTGTGATGGCGGATAGCTGACATCAGGTCTGGCTCCAGCTGGGTACACAGTTCCTGGATTGTGGCACGGTCAAGCCTGTATGTGATGATCACATGTCTTTCCTCCATTGTCGACAGGTCCACCAGCGTTCTGTACACTGGAGGATGCCGCCATCTCCTCACATGTCCCAGCGGACAGTGCCTATGAAGGACAATAGCGAGCACAGAGTCAAACAACCCAGAGGTACGTACCCACAACTTACACAGAACACGAATCATAATCTGAAAAGTGGCCTGTATGTATGTTGAGTCTAGGCCTAGGTATGTGTGACACCTAGGTATTTGCCCCGTGCCCGCTCACCCAGGAGGGTGGGCATCACCTTCGTCCCAGGCACCTCAGCCCCTGCCCCAGTCACCCCTGCTGCCCTCAGTGAGGAGGCCATTGACCTCCTCAGGTCCCTCACTGTTGGGCAGTCTACCATTTTGAATGCCATCCAGGGTGTCGAAAGGCAGTTACAACAAACAAATGCATTCCTGGAGGGCATTCATTCTGGTCAGGCGGCCCTTCAGCGAGCTTTTCAGACTCTGGCCTCAGCACTGATGGCAGCCATTGTCCCTGTCTCTAGCCTCCCCCCTACAATTTCCTCCACCCAGACCCAATCCCCTGTACCTCAGCCTATCCCAAGCACACCTTCAGACCAGCATGCACACACGTCAACACACAAGGGAAGCTCAGGCAAACATAAGCACCTCACATCCCACAGGCACTCACGCAAGCATCACACACATGCAGACACACCAACATCCACTGCCTCCACTGTGTCCCCCTCCTCCTCGTCTGCCTCCCAGTCTCGTCTACACTCACACCTGCATGCACTACATCTACAGCCATTACTGCCATCACCAGCACACCAACCACCACACCCCGCTCATGTGGAGTTACCACCCCCACTACCATTCACATGTTCCCTGTGTCCTCTCCCAGTGTGTCTGTGACGCCACCGCCCAAGATACACAAACGCAGGCACACACCCACCTAACAGCCATCCACCTCACGACAGCCTCCAGCGCATGCACCTTCACCCAAAGTCACCAAACGAACTCCTCCTACAACCACATCCTCTTCCTCCACTCCCAAATCCCCTCCAGCTACCTGTCCCAGTGTCTCCCAAAAACTTTTCCTGTCCAACCTTGACCTCTTTCCCACACCTCCCCCACCCAGTCCATCTCCTAGGGCACGACTCTCTAGGTCCCCACCTAGCACCTCAGCCACAGCATCACCGGGACCAGTGGTGCCTGTAGTCACCGGAATCTGGAGTGCACCAGCCACCAGGGCAGCCAGCGTGGCACGGAGCCACAGCACGGACAGTCCCCCACCTGTCAAGCATCAAAAGTTGGCCAGTGCCCGGTGGGAGAGGGGGAAGACTCCAGCCACCAAAGCCGCTCCCAGGGGTCCCGGTGGGAGTGTGGAGTCAGCTGCGACACCTTCCATGGTGGGGAAGGGCCAAAAGAAACCCGGAAAGTCTGGGAAGAGCAGCACAGCGGAGGAGACCGCCATCATCCCCGCTGCCCAGGAGGCCACCGCCAGCACCTGCCCTGCTGCCCAGGAGGCCACCACCAGCACATGCCCGCTGGGCTAGAGAGGACTGCCAGCACAAGCCCCGCTGGGACAGAGAGGACCACCAGCACAAGCCCCGCTGGGAAAGAGAGGACCGCCAGCACAAGCCCCGCTGGGACAGTGAGGACTGCCAGCACAAGCTCTGCTGGGACCGCCAGCACAAGCCCCGCTGGGACAGAGAGGACCGCCAGCACAAGCCCCGCTGGAACAGAGAGGACCGCCAGCAGGTGAGTCACTGCAAAGGAGCCCGCTGCCTCAAGCACCGCTGAACAGGGCACCGCCGCTCCAAGCACCGCTGAACAAGGCACCGCCGCTACAAGCACCGCTGAACAGGGCACCGCCGCCTCATGCACCGCTGAACAGGGCACCCCCACCTCAAGCACCGCTGAACAGGGCACCGCCGCCTCAAATATCGCTGAACAGGGCACCGCCGCCTCAAGCACCGCTGAACATGGCATCGCTGTCTCAAGCACCGCTGAACAGGGCACCGCCGCTCCAAGCACCTCTGAACAGGGCACCGCCGCCACAAGCACTGCTGAACAGGGCACCGCCGCTCCAAGCACCGCTGAACAGGTCACCGCCGCACCAAGCACCGCTGAACAGGGCACCGCCGGTACAAGCACCGCTGAACAGGGCACCGCCGCCACAAGCACCGCTGACCCATGAGTGCCAAGGGCACTGACGCTACTGAGTCCATCACGAGCAGGATGAAGCACTCTGGGCACAGAGCCCCCTCCAGAACCAGTGGAGAGATACATCCACTACCTCTGTCCTTAGCAGGATGAAGCACTCTGGGCACCATGCCCCCTCCAGAACCAGTGGAGAGATACATCCACTACCTCTGTTCTTAGTAGGATGAAGCACTCTGGGCACCATGCCACCTCCAGAACCAGTGGAGAAAGGCATCCACTTGAGAGACTGTGGCTTTGCACTCCCCAGGATGGCACAGTGGGCAACCCACCCACTGGAGAGACTTGAGAGACTGTGGCTTTGCACTCCCCAGGATTAAACAGTGGGCAAACCATCCACTGTATAGACTTGAGAGACTGTGGCTTTGCACTCTCCAGGATAAAGGAGTGGGCAAACCACCCACTGTAGAGACTTGAGAGACTGTGGCTTTCCACTCCCAAGGATAATGCAGTGGGCAACCCACCCACTGGAGAGACTTGAGAGACTGTGGCTTTGCACTCCCCAGGATGGAACAGTGGGCAACCCACCCACTGTAGAGATTTGAGAGACTGTGGCTTTGCACTCCCCAGGATGGAACAGTGGGCAACCCACCCACTGTATAGACTTGAGAGACTGTGGCTTTGCACTCCCCAGGATTGAACAGTGGGCATGTGGCCCCCTCGTGGATTTGGCGTCGTGCACTCAACCGGCTGAGGTGCCCCCTCTTTCCCTCCCCTGAGGTGCCTGTTTTCTTGCTCTCTGATGCAACCTGCAGTGTTCTCTCCGTCATGGTCGGGGAACTTGTGTGGGTCTCGCCCATACCGTGTGGGCCCAGTGTTCCACGGACTTCATTGGAGCACTACCTGTACTACTAAGATTGGTGTATATTTTGTTTATGGTGTATATATATATTTTTGCGTACTTAATTTTAATATATTACAATGGTTACACTCATTTCCTTTTGTCTTTGCATTGGAGGTTGGAGGGTGTAACTATAATGTATAAATATGTATTAAATTAGTGTGGTTGTTGTAGTGGGTGAGGGTGAGGGTGGGGGTGTTGCGTGTGTGTGTCCCTGTTTTTTCCCTCCCTACTCCCATGTGTCGTAGGTGCAGTACTCACCGTTGTCTTCGCCGCCGGCGTTCGTGCTCCTGGTAGAGGAGCAAGAAGCTGAGGGCTGGCAGGATGTGCAGCTCGGGTTCCATGGCATCCGGATTCCTCGTGAGGTGTGTAGAGGTGAACGTTTTCCCTTCGAAGTCCTGCTTCCGCCGTGTTTTTGTCCGCGGTGAATCCGCCCCGGATAAGGTGGTGGATTGGTAGGTTGTGATACTGTGGGCGGTACTTTGTCTTCCGCCTGTCTGATGGCAGTGACCGCCAAGCTGTTTGTCTGTACCGCGGCGGCGGTCGGAGTGTTAAAGTGGCTGTCTTTGTTGGCGGTTTCCGCCACGGTCGTAATTCAAATTTTTTTACCGCCGGACTGTTGGCGGTCTTACCGCCGCTTTAACACCGTCCGCCAGGGTTGTAATGACCACTATAGTGTGTGCAGGGAGAATATGCCCCTCTACCCATCGTTTGAGTATTGAAAGGCAGCTATAGTTCGACTGCCATGGGCTCTAGTGCAACTGCATTAGTTTCACTACTGATAGCAATATCCCTGGGTATATAATAATACATGCTTTGAGTGTATGTGAGAAAAATTAGGCCTTCAATCAACAAATCTGCCAGCCTTCTCCATAAATTTCTGGGTACTGTCATTTGAAGCCCGTTTAGTAGTCACTGCCATCTGTGTTAACTGGGCCAGCTCACCCACCATAAATAATTTAAAGACTCCTCATTCGAAAAATTTATCCACTTTCTATAAGAGGTTTCTCAGAATCGTTCCTACTCCTGAGTGGAGGCTTAAACTGACACTATCATCATTATCACCACCATGACCTTCTGTAAACCCATTGGAATTGCAACTCTTTCTTTTTTGTAAAATTAAGGAGGCCTCTGTCAAAACTGTAACTCTAATCCTAGTCATGCCCAGCTGTACCCCTGAGATTTAATGTAACTTCACTTTTTCCAAATGAGTATGTTAAAATCAGGTTTGAATTTGGGTATCACGTTCTCTCTGAATCTCCAAACAACCTGATATCAGAGTTCCTTCAAATCTCATTCCTTCCACTGCTAACATTCCCATGAAACTGTCCAGATTAATTGTGACTAAGGGGCTGATTACAAGATTAGTGGTTGGAAAAACCTGACTGCCAAACTCCCAATGAGGAGACCACCACGGTGCTGGGGGTGCTCCCCACCAGCCCTACTATGGGTTTTCCAGTGGTCTGACCAGCGGAAACCAAGGTTTCCGGCGGTCAGCCCAGTGGAAAACGTGCGCTGGCATTGGACTCGGGTCCACATGGAGCTGAGACCAATGCCATCACACAGGGGGCCTCCCTAGCACACTCGAAAAGCACACTGTCTGCTAAGCAGATAGTGTGCATTCAGAAGGTGCTGGGGAGCAGTGCTCCTGCACTGCCCACAATATTGTCGTGGGCAGTGCAGAGGCCCCCCTGTATCCTCCAGCACTTGTTCTCCACCAGCCTCTTCATAGCGGTTGAACCACCATGAAAAGGTCTGACCTCCACTGCGAGTCTGGTGGTCTTCAGACCGCCAGACTTGTAATAGAGCCCCAAATCTTTTCCATGTGTCAAACCTAGCTGCGACATGCTCCTGTGATGTAGCTGTCACAACCATGGCCCTACAATGCCTTCAATTACTGAAATGACATGTCTAGGAATTAGAATAATCCCTTGTATCATCTGAAATGCATAAAACAAAATGCCTAAGTTAAAGAGTATAATTTAAAAGACAGACTGATATATCACATGCCATTAACTTCTCAGCATTAGCCTGATAGCAATTCACATGTGGATGAACTGGAACTTGAACCTGGAGCTTCAACTATACGGTGACACCATATTCGTGGGAGAACTGGCTAATTGGTCTTCAATTGACTGGTCTGCCTCTTTACGGACCCAGTCAACCCCAAGCTCCAAGTCAAAAATCTTGGTGTTTGTATCAATGATAACATGTCCTTCCAAACCTGCATATGTTGAGAAAAATGCTCTGTTTCCTCAATGTTAAACTACAAGCTATGCATTTGGGCCTAAGGATGCTTGTTAAACTGATCTCTTCCTATGTGCAGTAAGACCACAACATTCAAGCTCAGCTGCTCTCCTGATTGTTCCTAAATTCACCAAGGAGAAAAGCAGAGGCAGATCCTTTGGGATAATGGAGCCCAAACGTTGAAACACTCTCCTGCTGGAATTCCATTTGATTTTTATTCATCCTTTTAAACTTAACTGTGTACTGTGACTCTGCCCTCTCAACCTGGTTTTATGATCCTTAGATAGTCCTAGCACCATGATGCATTTGGGTGACTGTGCACCATATAAATAATTAAATAAGTTAATTAGTAAGGGATCTTCACGAGAACCAAAATTCATGCACCTTGTGCCCATCTTCCCATGGAGGTACTCTTTTTCTTAGATCTTCCTCTCTCGCTACCTTTCTAGACATTCCACTTATGGACACATATTTACTTTTTTCTGCCTCCTTTTTCTACTCTTATTTGAGCAAACCACTACACCAACAGACTCCTCTCCTGCTTGTTTTTCTTTACTCTGACCCGTTATTATCTATGTCCTATTTACAGACACCTTTGCCCTCTTTGCCTACTCATAGAGTTGACCAGTTATAAACCCTGCAATAAAATTGTGTTTTTTCCTTGAAAGGTTGACCTCTTCTTATATCAAATGAACTTAAGAATTTATGGATCCCACGTATTTAATTTTGTTAACATTTTTATGAAGTGCTGTTATATCTGGAAGGTATCAGTATGCTGTGCTCATCAAACAACAGATATAGATGTGATTTATCCCTTATAAGGACACAGAAACAGCAAGATATTAATCATAAACAAATAATAATTTTATCTTTTTTAAACATCTATGTGCTCAAATAGAAGGGAGTGTGGTAGTCATTCTACTGTATTAGGAAAAAGATAAAGGTTGGTGAAAAGAGAAAATGTAAAGCAAAATAATAGAGGATATAAACAGAGCGGATGAAGGAGGAGGAGGCGCTGGCTTGCTATGGGTGGGGTAAAGATCAGCGAGGACAGGAGGAAGATCAAAATGTAACAAGAAGGAGACAAGAGTGGATAGAAGAGTGGGACTGGCAATATGAAGTCAATGTCTAACCTTCCGGAGATCAACCTACCCTCTGAGTGAAGTATGACTTGGTTGGTATTAAGGAGGATGTTTACGTGCCACTCAAGATGGCATTGGCATGCCTAGAGGCTGTTCCAGTTATCTCAGAGGCCTCGATTAGATAACAGAAGACATTGCATTGGTGAAAATGTTTGAGCTTCTCTTCTTTGCGAGGCATGTCTTGTGGTAGCAAATAAGGGTACATTATTTTTTCTGAATTGAGTGTGAAATATATTTAAAATTGAGGTACACTTTTAGATCACAAATGTCCTGGATTAATGAGAACAATGATATGTGCCACATCTGCATATTGGCAAAGAGCCATTTTGTATCTCTTATTAGACTCTCAATTACCCCTTATACAAACTGAACAATGTAGGTGGTAGAACTGACCCTAGAAAAAGCCACAAACCACAGGGATTGGGTCAGAGCTGAAACCCACATGCCTGATTACCTGATTGTTGTTTTTCAGGAAGGAGGAGAATTGTCTCAATACCTTGCAGTTAAAGTATACGCTAGTATGAAGGACTTGAGTGAGATCATGGTAATCATTGGTATTGAATACCACTGACAAAGTGAGAAGGATGAGGACACAGACATTGCTGTTATCCAGCATCCAATGTATGTCATTAAGGATTTTAAGTCTTGTAGTCTCTGTACTGCAGACCCTTTGAAAGCCTGACTGCTACTGGGCTAACACTGGTTTTGTTCAGTCTTTGAAGTGAGTTGGATAGCCACCCATTTCTCAAGCGCATAGCCCCGACATGGCTAATTCACCACTGGTTAATAGTAATATGCTTACTTTGGATCATCTTGAGATGTTTTTAATGGGGTATGTGACTTGTCCTATCATGACGGAGTCTGGGAAGATGCCACTGTTATCAAATGACACAACTACAAAATAGTGCAACTCTTTTTATTATGGAGGCCCCAATGATGTCTTAATGCTAGAAAGTTAGCTTTAGATTTTTATTAAACTCAGTAAGCTTGTCCTCAGAGACCATTTAGAATTTGATCCACCACTTGGCATGTAGAGGGATCAGAAGAGCTTCCTACAGAGATATGCTTGCTGAGTGAAAGGAGTTCCTGATTAAATCCGTCTTTTTAAAAATGAAGAAGTTGAGGAATTCTTTATACTTTGATTGTGATTGCATGTAGTGTAATTTTATGTATTTTAGATCAGAGCTATATGGCTTTTGAGGCGATGAAGTTAATCATATATTTCTTGCTGGCCACTTTAAATACAACAGGCTTTTTGGTTGTATTGTTCAATCTCAATTTCATTTTTTGTTTCTAGAGCTTGACTTTGATAATTCATCAGAGAAGCACTGGATGTTTCTTTTGTCAGAAATCTTTGTTTTTTAATATGTGTGGTTTCTCAGTTATATTTTGAACTAGATTTGCTACAGCTGGTGAGTAAAGGGTGTAAAACTAAAATGAAAAATCTTTGCTTTCAATAACACCTTTTACTGCCATGGTTCAAGTGTCACCAGTAACATGTCTCAATACAGTTTCAAGTGAAAAGTGAGGACTCATTCATGTGGCTATTTAGAGTAAGTTTAAATGCTCAGGAAAATCTACTTCTATTGCACAAATCCATTTCCATCTGATTATAACGAACTGAAAGCCTTATTTAGAGTTTGGCAGATAGGTTACTCTGTCACAAACATAACAGATATCCTGTTGGACTTATTACAAGTATAACAGGATGCTCTTGTAATAAGGTCAAAGGGATAGCTGTTATGTTTGTGACTGAGTAACTCCTCCACAAACTCTAAATCAGACCCTAAGCGAATTTGGAATGTGAATCCCCAGCTTAGTCACATTAACCCAAACAAAGAATAAATACAATGATATGTTGATGTCATCCCTGTAACAGTGCCACATATGGCAAAAGGTGTGTCTCGTGATGGCAATACATGCGCACAACCTCAATCAGATGTAGCATGATATCCCAATAAGTAGTCCACATGTTGACACATCCCCGCAGAGGAAGCTCTCAGTGACACACATGCCAGTCTTTTTTTTGCGAACTAAGTCTCAGGATGTAGTCTATACTATGGTGCCAGGCTGTATGGACTATTTGCAATCATGGTGCCTGGCTGTAAAGTTGTCTGTACAATAATGCAAAAGAGGCTTACCCATCAGAAGGTCACAGGGGTGTTTTGTGTGTCATAGTAGCTCACATCACAGTAAATGTAGGATGGCCATGGGCTACATGATGTTAGTGGGCAGGCTTTGTCAGTGTAGGACATGACCAGGATTGAGGATAGTCGGCACATAACTCCAAAAGTGTGTATTCATGTCTTTGTACTGCTCAGCATGTGAGAACTATACATGTAGTGTGTTGAATATTGATTGAAGTTTGTGCTAAATGTAAATAAAATGTGGCTTGACCAAATAGATATCCAAAAACTTGCAGTTATAATCTGTGTAGTCACCTATTGTAGCCATACAAGTCAAAGCACATCAAAAGCAATCCATTTGGAAAGCCACTACCCGGAAGATGCAGATCCTGGGGGTCTATCCCCGGAGCAGCGTCCATTCCCTGAAGAGGTGAGAGGACCTGAGGTGCTGGACCCGGAAGATCACAGAGGTCCAGCTTGGGATCTACTCCCAATGTGGATGGGATGTGCGCTGGACCCCAGTGGCCCCCATACTGGCGGTGGCCTACAGGGAGCTTTTAGTTGAGCTGCTCAGCAGCAGCCACTAGGGAGTGAGTCCTGGCCAGAGTCATACATTGCCAACTTTTTGTGATACAGGCTGGCCTTTCCCTATCAATATTGGGGGTGGCCCATGCAGGACACAAAAGAAGAGTTACTGTTAGTATAGGTCAGGTAGTAGGTGCATGCTGATGTGCTGTGCCTATTGTCTTTATGACTAGGAACACAGCAGAGTCCATTCCATTACCAATTTAATGTATTGGGCAGACACATGGCTGAGTGAACTGATAAATCATCTCATGTTCTTTGATGTTCTGGGTGGCAATTCTACCAAACAGGCCACTTGTCTTCCTTGTGTAAGGAGTGATGTTCTCTGTGTTTGCTATACTAAATAGTGCTGTGATGTGCTATCCCATTAAGACTATAGTAATCCCACAACTTCATGTCAAAGATATTCACAGACACACAACAACCTTGCAAAGGTGTATTATCCTGTAGTAATGCAATCTATGAATGGTGTTATCACCTGTACCAAGCAGGATGGGGGATATTCATATGGCTATTAGTAGACTTATGCTGTGTGCATTCGGCGTATCTATCTCCCAAAACTATGGCCCTCAATGTCTCCAGTCTACTTTTCTATGCTACATATGATACATAGCTAAACTACTTCAGTACAGCTTTCATTAGACTTTTTCGGAAGTGGACACATGATGAAGTTTCATGTCAAAAGTGTCATCAGTCCGCAATAAGCATTTGCATGTGACATGATTTCTGCTATAGCACATCTTGATGGTACTTTGGTCTTAACTTGATCTTGACTTGGTCTTAACTTGATCTTCATGACATCGTGATGTGTTATAAGGTAAATGAACATTTGGTGAAATCTGGGCCTTGTGCGAACATTGTGGAAATATTTATTTTGCAGACATCCTATTTGCTAACATAATTTTACTATGGTGTACCGCAGGTGGCAAAGTATACAAGGTGATCAACTATCTTTTTTTTTTTTTTTTTTTTTTTTTATAAAGAACTTTTATTGATTTTTGCAAAAGAAAGAAAACCATGATACAAACATCAAAACACGATGCCAACGGGCACCCAACATTGGTCGAACCTGTGATCCCAGACAGCCCTAATATTAGAGATGACATATTGTTCAGGTGCCTATTGCGGTCTCCCATTTCCCCCATATCCTATTGTATTTATCCGGACATCCTCTAGCCTCATATACAAGTTTTTCACTCTGTGCGCACCAATCCACTCCCCGTCTCCATTTAGCCAGTGATGGGGCACTCTTGGCCTTCCAGTTTGCCACTATATCCCTCTTAGCCACTAAGCACGCCACCCCGAGGAAGATTCGATCCGGTCTCCTTAGTTCGGTGTCACCCATGCTCCCAAGAAGGAGGGGCAAAGGCTCTCTTTCTATATTCTCCTGCAACACCTCAGAAACCTCCCCCAAGACAGCTCCCCAATAGGCTACCATGGCCGGGCAGGTCCATACCATGTGAAAGAAGTCGGCTGTGGGATTTCTGCAGCGGGGGCACTCCGCAGTGGGGCGGAGGCCCGCTCTGTGTAGTTTGTCAGGTGTGAGGTATGCTGTGTGCAAAAAATACGTTTGTATCAGTCTAAGACGGGTAGCAATCGCCAGGGCACGCGGGGCCATTAGCGCCTCACTCCATTCCACCTCTTCCATGGGGCCCACCCACCCCTCCCATCTCTGGCGAAGCACCCCCAGGGAACCCGAGGTGCCGGAGACCAGGGTGCGATATATCTGGGAAACACCCCCCTTGCCCAAGCTCCCCATCAGTGCCTTGGCCTCCATGGGGCTGCACTCGGGTATGGTTTCTCCCACTCGGATATGTACTGATAAGGCATGTCGGAGCTGGAGGTATCTGTGGAACTGTGTCTTATTTAATGAAAAGTTTTTCTGGAGATCTTCGAAGGATTGTATGTGTGACCCATTCCAGACATCGCCTAGTGTGGAGATGCCAATGTTATCCCAATTCTGAAACCCCTCCAGGCCCGCCACCTCCACCAATTGCCTCCCCTGCCACAATGGGGTCTGTTGGGTAAGACGGCCCCACCACCCTGTCGATTTTTGAGCCGTCCGCCATCCCTGCAGAACCACCTTGGTCACGTCCGGGATGTCTCGAGAGATCGGACCTCCATAAAGGGTGTCCCAAATCCGTGGGTATCCCATCGTTTGGAGCTCCAGTCGGTATGCCGGATCTGTCCACCCACCCCCCATCCAGTCATTAATTACAAGTATTTGTGACGCGAGGTGGTAGAAATGGATATTAGACATGCCCAAACCTCCATCATACACATCTCTCTGGCAGGTTTTGAGTGCTAACCGTGAGCGGGCTCCGCTCCATATAAATTGGCGTGCCAATGAGTCCATTTCCCCAAACCATTTCCTAGGAATGGGATGGGGAAAATTTTGCAGGAGATAGAGGAGCCTAGGGAGGATCATCATCTTGTAGAGCGCTATTCTACCAAGCAGGTTAAGAGGGAGTGTCCTCCAGTGTAGGAGATCGCTTCTAATTTTCCTGGTTAACGGTGTAACATTAAGTTCCCATGTCAACTCAGGGAGAAGTGAAATAAATATTCCCAGGTATTTAAAGCTGTTTCTTCGCACTGGAATATTCCGCTGCCAGTCCACACAGTCTCCGGAGCGGTGTAGGGGGACCAACAGGGACTTGGCGGGATTCAGGATCAACCCAGAGGCTTCTGCGAAAAGGCTCAGGATCTCTAGCACGCGGGGGCCACTTTTAGCCGGGTTGGAGAGATATAGGAGGACATCATCTGCGTATAGCGCCACACGGTCCTCTGCGCAAGCGGGCCAAGACCAGCCTTCGATCAGGGGATCTCCTCGCAGCAGTATCGCAAGAGGCTCTATCATTAATGCGAAGAGCAATGGGGATAGCGGGCAACCCTGACGGGTTCCGCGGCCAATAGGGAACAGGTCAGAGACCACTCCATTCACCCGGACTCGAGCTGTCGGTTTGGAATACAGGAGTCTCACTAGGCCTCGGAATTTGGGGCCGAGTCCATTTTTCTGAAGGACCAATTCAAGGTAGGACCAATCCACTGTATCAAAGGCTTTTTCAAAGTCCAGTAAGAGTAATGCCAAGGGTGTGTGTGACAGAGTCCTGCGATGTGCCAGAGCCACATGCAGCCGCCTAATGCAGTGCCTGGTGCTACGAGTGGGCATAAAGCCACATTGATCAGGGTGCACTAGTGTGGGCATTATCTCTTTCAATCTAGAGGCCAGGGTCAAGGAAAGCACTTTGATCTCAATATTCAGAAGTGAGATGGGTCGGTATGCCGAACAATGCCGCGATGGGGGTTGGGTTTTTGGTATCACAACTATCGTAGCTTGGTCAATCTCGGTGGGGAATCGGCCTAGTTTCTCGGCTTCTCCATACATATTGAGTAAGTGGGGACCCAGTATATCACTGCATTTGTTATATAGCTCTGCCGGGAGTCCGTCAGGGCCTGGAGTTTTGCCCGATGCCAAGCCGGAAATTGCACTGGTTATCTCTGCGAGGCTAATAGTTTCATCCAGTCTATCTCTTGCCTCCAGGGAGATCCTGGGGAGAGTGACGTCATTCAAAAGAGGGGTCTCTTTCTCAATGGCAGGGCGGGGGTGCATTGCATAGAGGCGGGCATAGTACGAGGCAAAGCTCTGTGCAATTTCAGCAGGTGTCCTGGAGAGGGAGCCCGAGGGTTCTAAAATCTCAGGTATAACCCTACCGGCCAGAGGGCGAGCCGCCAGCCAGTGCAGGAGCTTCCCATTTTTATCCCCCCAGCCATATATACGGGCTACCGAAGCTCTCCACATGCACCTAGCCGAGTCTAGCATTATGTGTTTAATTTCTTCTCTGACCATAGTCAGCTGCCTCAGGGCAGTGGCAGACGAAGAGGTCGTTTGTTGGCGTTCCAGTCTCAGGGCCCTAGCCTCCAGGTCAGAGATCTGGGAGTTCCTGTCTCGCTCGCGGGTGCGGAGAAGGTGCTTGGCATGCCCTCTAAGGGTAGCCTTACAGGCGGCCCATAATGTTCCCGGGGACCGGACCGACCCCAGGTTCAGATCAAAATATTGGGTTAGTTGATTTCTGATCTCCTGGGTGTAGTCTTTGTCTTGAAGGTACCATGCGTTTAGGCGCCATACCGGGCGTCTGGAGGGATCTGCTCCACCTAGGCGGACCCGCACCGGTGCGTGGTCTGAAACTCCCCGGGGAAGTATCTCTGTCCCTGTGACGCTTGAGAGGTCCAGAGCGGACATGAATACCAGATCTATTCTGGATTGCGTCTGGTGGGCGGCCGACGTGTGGGTGTACCGACGATCCCTAGGGTGCCAGGTTCTCCATACCTCGCAAAGGCCAAGGCTCTCGGTCCAACCAGTCAGAGCCGAAGCCCTGGCTAATCTACTGGCCGTGATCTCGCCGGATACATCCAAATCGGGATCAAGAACCGCGTTGAAGTCCCCTCCCAACAGGGTGGTCCCCTGGGGCAGTCCCACAACCACTCGGCGGAGTGAGTGCAAGAAGGCATCAAGTCTCGTCGGGGGGGCATATGCCGATATAAAGTTTATCGGTGTTCCATGAAGAGTCCCCGTGGCCACAACAAATCTGCCCTGTGGGTCGACCTGCGTGGCTGTGATCACCACAGGCAGAGAGCGATGAAGTAAAATGGCTACCCCTCTAGAGCCCCTGGAGAAGCCCGCGTGGTATACTCTGTCATATCCTCCCCGCATGAGCATGGGGCACCTAGTCCCAAGGAGGTGAGTTTCCTGCAAGAGGACCACTGAGGGGGAGTACCTGCGGAGAGTGTTAAATACTGCTGACCTCTTGATCTTGTCCAACAGGCCATTTACGTTCCAGGAAAGGACCTGGGTTAGTGAGTGCCAGGCATGAGTTGCGTAGGTGTTACATAGGGCTGAGTGTCAGGCTGTGGACCCAGGGGCGACCATTCCAAACATAACAAAGAAATAATAAGAGACCTAACCAACTTATTCCTATTCCTATCTAAACTAACTTCAAAAACCCCACCCTCCAACCACCCCCCTCCCCATACTCCCACCTCGGAAGCATCTGTCGCCCAAATACCCAACCAAATCCAGACAGCCAGCAGGACTGTCCTTGGGGTGGAGTGGTGGACCCCTCCATATAGTCGGATCAATTACAATTAGAGAAAGCCTGCCAAGTCTCGGGTGTCATATATTAGGGAGGCTTGGCGCCTTCTATAGTGACCCTTGTAAGGTCTGCATAGGTAAGTCTGACATCCCAAGTCTTTTGGACTCCCATCAGTGGGTGTCAAATGCGTCATATTAACCAAGGGCCGGGGACTGGCTCAAGTTGTTGTCATCTATTGATTGGTTTGGGGTCTGAGGCCCCGAGGGTTCCGCGGGTTCCCTCTCTGTTTGTGAGCCAAAGTCTCGGATTTCCTCATTATTTTCCAAGGTGTTTGTGTCTTTCGGTCTCCCTCTCTGGGATCTGGTGCGCCTCCGGCTCCTCCGGGGACCTCCCGGGGTGAGGGGACCAACCCGAGGGGCCCTCTCCGAGTGTCCGAGGGCCCCCCTCGGGCTCCGACACCCTCCTCCGTCAGCCAGTCCCAAGCCTCTTCAGGTGTTTCAAAAAAATGCGCTCGCCCGGCCAGGAGGACCTTGAGCCGCGCGGGGAAGAGGAGCATGTATGAAAGTTGCATCGCTCTAAGTTTCTGCTTAACGTGTTCGTACGACCGGCGGCGGGTCTGGACCTCACGGGTATAGTCTGGAAAAATTAGGATTTTATGGTTCTCCCATTGAAGATCTTCCAACCTCCTAGCCTCTTTAAGGATATTGTCTCTATCTTTGAAGTTGAAGAAGCGCGCAATCATTGGACGTTTTGGGCCGCCTGGAGGGGGGCGCGGAGCCAATGCCCTGTGTGCTCTTTCGATCGCGAACCAGGGCGAAAGGGACTGCTCTGGCATCCAGGTTTTAATCCACTTCTCTAGGAACTCAGATGCACCACCATCTTCTATGCCCTCTGGGAGTCCGATGAAACGCAGGTTATTGCGTCTTGACCGGTTTTCTGCATCTTCCGCACGGCGGTGAAGCTCGCCGGTTCGGGTCTGCAGCTGGGCCACTTTACTTCTGAGGTCGGCTAGGTCGTTTTCAGTCTGGGAGACTCTAGTTTCAACCTCAGTGATCCGGTTCACTGCGTTTCTGAGGTCCTGTCGGACAAGACCCACGTCTTCTCGCACTTCCCCGATCTTAGTCTCTACCGCAGACTGTGATGATTGAATGGCTTGAAGGATGGCACTCACTCCGTCTGGTGCAGGGCCTCCGCTGGCTGTGTCTCCCTCTCCTCGCTGGCCCGCCGGCGTCGTGAACTGGTCAATCTTTTGCTGGGAGGGTGGGGGTTGTTTGTTCGCCTTGTCTCTCCCCATCGCAATATCGGAAACAGGAGTCAGGTAGCTCACTTCTTGCGGTCTTTCAAGTCCAGCCTAGGTCCCCTGCGCGTTTGTAGTTACCACAGTTATAAAGAGGGCGTGGGGAGAGGTGTTCAGGCCCAAGTTGTGGTCTTCTCCACCTTTGGCATCCGGTGGCTCCACGATGGGTCCGGCTCCATCCCGACCCAGCCGCTAACCGCCATTAGGTATTAAATGGTAAGGGGGGGGTAGGGCATCCTCTTCCCTAACTCCTCTCCCCTCCCCCACCCTGTTGTCACTTCGTGCCGTTACCTTCAGTAGGGCCTCGACCGGCCCCAGGGCTGATCACGCTGCACCCGCGGCGCCATGAAGTCACTCAAGGCCTATGCCCTTCGTTGGGCCGGATCACGGTGTGTTTCTCGGCGCGGCAGCGGTCCGCGGTGGGCCCGTTCAGAACGGGAACCCGGAGAGGGTGGCCCCAAGTCTTTCCGTTCAATTTTGGTTATTCGGACGTGTCAGTATCCTCAGAGAGGCCTCGTCCCATCCCGGTGTCTCCGCCACATTCCGCGGACCCTCAGCACACCTCTGTCATCACTCACGACACCAGGAAGTCCCTCTCCGCAAACGCCCCTCCGCCGCTCCAGCCCCGGCCCGCAGGGTCTCCCCTGGGTGCAGCGCAGCCTCTCAGCTCTCCTCGGCCGATGCCCCCGAGCCGGCGCACGGCCGCAGCGCCACCCACACAGCGCTCTCTCCCCCTAGATGCAGCAGCACTGCTCCTGCCTGCCGCGGGGACCACGTTTGGAGCGCAGCCTCAGCTCCCTCCAGGGTTCTTTCCTCACCCCGCCACACCTCCGCTCCAGCTCGACCGCATCGGGCGGGATCGTCGGTTCGGCCCCGACTCAGCCGCGGAAATCAGCCCCGGCCGCCATTTTGTTTCCAGGGACGGATCGGACGGATCGGGCGCGGCTCGGGAACGGGGCCGCTCTCATGAAGTTACTCGCCGCCGGAGATTCCCAGGGGTCCAGGGGTCGCAAGGATCGTCAAGACGACGTCCTCAACTCGGTCAGGCCACTCTAACTACGGGCGGATGACGGAGGGGTCCAGAGCACTCTCAGAGTGCGACCGCCATCTTGACGCCCGAAGCCACGCCTCCCCAACTATCTTAGTATAGACATAAGGATTGAGTGTGGATAAGTTCATCAATGCGTTTGGAGCAGTCTGGGGCTATGACATAGCTGGAACCAACTGTTTCCAGGTAATGTAGCATGCATGCATGTACTCATGCTAATGTTGAAGCCTATATAGTGAGCCATGAAGCTAATGTGATATGTGCACTTAATAAATGTATTCTGTTGATATGTGATGGTCAGGTGTGGAAATGAAGTTGCAAGAAACCAATTTTACATGTAATTTCAGATCCATCCAGGGCAAGCGAAGGAGAAGGGGCCAAGATCGTTGTGGATACAGCTGGTCACAGTGGGTCCAGACCTTACAATTCAGACTCCGAGGGACCCAGTGACCAGGAGGGTGTGGTAAGTGCCACTGAGGACACAAGCTCAAGTTCTTCAGATACAGAGTCATCCTCCGGTGGACACTCCCGAGTGGTGGTGGACCCCACAGGATCAGTTTCACCTCCATCTTTGTACGCCACCCCAAGTTCTATTGACACCCTCTCTGTTCTTCTCCAAACAGTTGGCCTGGCCCGCTCCCCTAAGAGGGAGCTGTCTCCTTCGCTCCAGGCACCTCAGCTCCTGCCCCTGTCCCCCGTTGCGCTGAGTGAAGAGGCTATCCACCTCCTGAGGAACATCTCTGTGGGTCAGACTGCACTCCTGAATGCCATCCAGGGTCAAGGCACCCATCTGTAGCAGATGGTGGCCTGCCTGGAAGGCACTTACAGTGCCATGTCTGGCTTACAGAGATCTTTCCACTCACTACCACAGCCTCCTGTCCACCCCAACCTTGTGTCCCCCCCCCCTGGCCCATACCCATCCAAATACCCTATTAGCAAACCTGCCAAAAGCACATGCACACATTGTACCGCACCCACGCAGCTGGAGTTACATAGATCAAGGAGAAATGTTCAATGAATGGATTTGTGGGATGACTTTTATTTGGGGCGGACATTGCATTGGGTTGTATATCATATGGAAAGTATTTCAGCTTGACTTGGCCAATGTCAACATCATTTAGGTTGCACTTCTCCCTCTGGTGTCGGTTGGATAGCTGTTTGATTTGATGTATAGTTATTTGTCCATCAACACAGGGAGGGTGTTAAATTATCATACTTTATTAGGAATTTAAAGTGATATGTGTCCATCTGTGTGTGTGTACCTTACGTCTACTTTATATCAATGTGAGACAAATGCTGTTACTGCTGTGTTTGCTTTCATGACTTGCCCTTGCACATTACCCACATATACATGGCACTTGGTAATGCTATTGATTGTCCCTGATATACTTCAAGCCACAGGTCCTCTGCACATAGATGTTTTGAGGCATGTGTGGAGTGGACTGTGGTCCAGGGCCCCAGCATTCCAGGGGTCCCCCGGCAGAGGAAAACCTAATAAGCAGAGAGTCTTTACATTGTGACCTTTGAATGTTTCTCACACTGATAATTTTGAATCCCATTTACCTAACATTAATTTTATATGTGGGTAATGATTGAGAGTCCATTTCAGAGATTTAGCAGAGAAGGTGTGTTTGAGTTTCATGACACATCCATACGGATGTATATTTGATATTACAACATGACCTAGCATGATGGCAATGTGAGGGTGTCATGGAGATTCATAGCTGTGATATTGATGAGGAGGTGCTGTTGTGTGACACAATTTAATGCACACATCACTATCCCTGATTATGAGATGTGTACACATCTCCACTTTTTCCGAGTGTGCCTGTGCAGTGTCAGTGACCTGGCCAAAGAGGGCATCATAGACCTGTAAATGGATCATACATTTAGAACAATTCCAAACAAGGCCCAACAAAATATTATTTATTTTTGGCCCAGGGACCACAAACTCCCTTGCAGGGTCCGAGGCAGGGCATCTATTTGCTGAGGAGTTGATGAAAACGGGTTAGAGTTTAGCTTACTGTCAGTTGCATCCACGATGGTGTCAATTTTGGATGTCATCAAGCAGGAACTGCAGTGGCAGGATGTGTAGGATCGGCTCCATGGCAGCACAGGATGTGTGAAGCTGAATACAGGTGAGTTTCAGCCTGATAGCCCTCACTTCGTGCCAGCTCAGATGTGGTGGTTGGACCGCCACAGTCACAGTGGCGGAAAGGCACTTCGTGATTGGGCCGGCAGTAACACTGGCGGTCCACCCTCTGACAGCACCTTGGCCTATCCCACAGCCTCCATGGTGGAGATTTCCTTGCGGCGAAACTGCTGTGGTCTTTCCTCTATGTAACTGCATGCATTGTAATAGAGCGGGAGGACTGCCAATGGCGCAGCTGTGATTCTGACACCGTTTCAACGGCGGCACCATGACCACCAAACTTGTAATCAGGCTTTTAGTGTGTGAGAAGGAGACCACTCAGATAGTTGATTGTTTGTTTCTTTAATGCTGGAACTTTATTGATGGTCTTAAGGTTGTTTGTGTATACATTTTTCCTTCTGAAACTATATGGTTTGACCCATAAGTCCTTCAGGTGTTCTGCATTGTGGTGAATCTACCAACCTGAACTATATATGTTGATGATGCTGCCATTTCCTCCTTTAGGTATGCATGAATTGTAAGTGCTATGATATGGGAGTCTTAGGGCCTGATTTACAGTTTGAATGATGGGTTACTTTGTCACAAAATTACGGATATCCAGTCCACCTTTTTACGGGTGCCTTAGGCTATGAGCCACATTGTGACAAAGAAATCTGTCAACTAAACTCTAAATCAGACCCATATTCTACCATGCCTCGGGTTATGCATTTCACACTAAGTTTCTGTCTCCCTCCAATGTGTTTGATACTTTCCCAGTGACTTCTATTCATTTAGCAGATTCTTGCATCAAGACATCAGTACAGGACATAATACTCCCTATTGGCAGTTGCCATTGTTCCTAGCATATGCAACAAATGGCCTGTTGACCTTAAAAGCACAACCTAAACCCTGTAGCCCAACAGCATAAAGGGCATCTAGGGTAATATTACTTGAAACATCCTACTTTTGCATCTTTCACCCAATTGGGATGTGAGGGACATGCTTAAAACTAGGGAGACACTCGAATCAAGGTTCAATATATGGACACTTTCGTTTGTACAGTGCTTCAAAACCTCTCTGGATGTTTGAATAATCAAAAACTGCTCTGTCTCCCTAGTTGGTGAGGAATGTTATTTTGTTGTTGTTACTTCACTAGGCTGTGATAAAGGGCTGTCGGCAATTCAACAAACGTTGGCTAAATCAATAGGAAACACCTTTGGGACCTTGTGGCTTTTTCACTGCCATTTGGTCATGCTGTACAACATGCCTAAAAGTAAAAAAAAGAGATACAAGTAAAAAAAGATAAGAGCAGTTTGCTGCCTGGTTCTTCCCATTGCTCCCCTGCAAAAAGAAAAAAGACAGTGTGCAGGAGGGAAATGTAGGAGTATCTGTGGGGAATTTATGAGGTGTGGGTGGGAGAGGGCAAAGCAGCACACGAAGGAGAGCAACATAGGGTAAGGAAGACACACATGAGTGGGAAAGCAACAGAGCATGGGGAAGCCAGGGAGTTTGGTGGAGTAGAAATGCATGATAGAGAATTTGCAACTACAAGAAGACAGCAGCACTGAGCGTGTGGAGAAGCATACACAGGGGAGAGCTGAACATGTGGGCAGAAAAAACACATGCACTATCATGGAGTGCTTATGCAAAAAGAAAAAAGTAGTTCTCTAAAAATGAGCAGTAGATGATAAAAGCTGGCCAGTCAGAGGGATGGCAAGGAGGATATGCTCCAAGCGAGGGGCAAACACAAAATGGCCAAGTTGGACTAGAAGGCATTGATTAAGAAGCAAGCAAATGAGAGTGACAGTAAATCCATCCAATGGTAAGAAATTGGAGAGCTGTAAGCACCTGTACACTACTGCTTTCACAGTCTTGTCTGCTCCACCTAAATGGGGGACCTTTAGATGTTTTTCAGTTGAACTGCATATAGGTATTTCAACCTCACAAATTTAGCAAAACACCACTCACTATATTACAAATTAAGTATTAAACTATCTGTCCACAATCTTTTACGAGGCAACCGTTGTATTCTCCCTAGTTGGTGAGGAATGTTATTTTGTTGTTGTTACTTCACTAGGCTGTGATAAAGGGCTGTCGGCAATTCAACAAACATTGGCTAAATCAATAGGAAACACCTTTGGGACCTTGTGGCTTTTTCACTGCCATTTGGTCATGCTGTACAACATGCCTAAAAGTAAAAAAAAAAAGCGATAAAAGTAAAAAAAGATAAGAGCAGTTTGCTGCCTGGTTCTTCCCACTGCTCCCCTGCAAAAAGAAAAAAGACAATGTGCAGGAGGGCAATGTAGGAGTATCTGTGGGGAATTTATGAGGTGTGGGTGGGAGAGGGGAAAGCAGCACACGAAGGAGAGCAACATAGGGTAAGGAAGACACACATGAGTGGGAAAGCAACAGAGCATGGGGAAGCCAGGGAGTTTGGTGGAGTAGAAATGCATGATAGAGAATTTGCAACTACAGGAAGACAGCAGCACAGAGCGTGTGAAGAAGCATATGCAGGGGAGAGCTGAACATGTGGGCTGAAAAAACACATGCACTATCATGGAGTGCTTATGCAAAAGGAAAAAAGTTGTTCTCTAAAAATGAGCAGTAGAGGATAAAAGCTGGCCAGTCAGAGGGATGGCAAGGAGGATGTGTTCCAAGCGAGGGGCAAACACAAGATGGCCAAGTTGGACTAGAAGGCATTGATTAAGAAGCAAGCAAATGAGAGTGACAGTAAATCCATCCAATGGTAAGAAATTGGAGAGCTGTAAGCACATGTACACTACTGCTTTCACAGTCTTGTATGCTCCACCTAAATGGGGGACCTTTAAATGTTTTTCAGTTGAACTGCATATAGGTATGTCAACCTCAAAAGTTTAGCAAAACACCACTCTCTATATTACAAATTAAATATTAAACTATCTCTTCACAATCTTTTACGAGGCAACCGTTGTATTCTCCACTTTATGCCACGCTGATCAGCCCCTGAGCAGCCTCCCAGAAGTCATTCTTATTGGCTACCCAGATATTTGTTTGTATCAAAAGCAGATTTTTGAACACGAGGGGCATTAAAAATAAAGATTTAATTTATACTTTGACTTAATACTTCGACATACACCACAATAACAATGTAAAAATAATATTTGTATGCAGCTGTCACAGTGAAAATACATGAAAGAGGAAGAGACTGCATATGGTTGCTAAGACAAGTACAGTCAACATACATGATAAAACTTAAAAGAGGCCAGCCCTATTGTATGAACATTGATGAGGAAACATTTGATGGGAGCCTTTCCTCGTTTTCACAGAGGGTAATCTTGCATCCCTTTCTACCTTTTACAGTTGTGAAAAGTACCCTGTCTCCTCTAAAAAACAATACCGCCCAGGTGCATTCAGTGGCACTGGAACAATTTTTATAGCAGGGGTGCTGCCATTAATGTTATAAAACTGAAGTCTTAGGGATTGTAAAAGATCCAAACATCATACAAAAAAACACAAGTATAGCAAATGTGCCACACCCACTCAGAAGGAGTGTGGTAATAGTGTGGCATGTAGCTGGTGGTGCATTTTCGAGCTCTAGAGAGTTAGATTGCTTTCATTTGTGAACTGCACATTTTCCATTGAAATGAGCACTAAATTTGCATAGATATGCAGTTTTACTAGTACAACTATGTAGTGCAAAAGCAAATGTGTGGAAATCGACTTTCAGTGAATATTTCTCACATGGTCGTGTATCGCCGAGGCCTCTTCCTATCAACGACCACTTCCCACTTCCCCCCCAAGGATAGACCGACCCATCCCAGCTTGCCTTTTAATCAGCCATAAGGAGATTCGTATCCCTTCCCAAAAACCGTCTTATGGGTACACACTGTGGAAGGGGCCCGTCTGCTCGCCAGGATACCTACCTTGGGTGCTCCTACCACCCTCAGGCTCCACCCCCCCAAGGGCCAGTGCTTGCTTAAGGCCTTTGTGCATGCGTGGGTGGTTGGCCAGATGCCAGCGACCGTTCACAACCTTGCGCGCCCCTGGATGTCATCCTCACTTCCCAGCCAGCACCCCTTAGAGGGTCCAATTACCTTGCCATCCTGTTCCTGAAAGAAAAAGGCATCTATTTGTACTCCCAATCATGATCTCACCCCGCCACCATTCAGTACATAAAAATACAACAATCTGCACCAACCGCTTCCACAACGAATATCGACACCTGTGAAGAGAGAACCCGTTAGAAGACAATATATCGCAAATATCATTGTTAGAAATGGGGTCTCTAGTTGGCAGAGGTATGCGCCCTTGTCCAAGTAGGACCACAGTCGTAGTCAGGGTAAGTCACATACAATCCAAATGATCCTGTGTCTACCCTCTGGTAGCTTGGCACTGAGCAGTCAGGCTTAACTTAGAAGGTAATGTGTAAAGTATTTGTGCAATAAAGCATGCAATAACACAGAGAAAACACCACAAAGATACACCACACAGGTTTAGAAAAATATACAATATTCATCCGAGTGAATTAAGGTCAAAACGATCAAGATTTGATAAGTACAAGTTCAAATATCACTTTTGCAATGATAAGAAGAGTGTTAAGTCTTTAAAAATCAACAAATGTCTCTTGTGTGCACAAAGTACCTGGTATGCGTCAAAATTACACGCACAGAGACCGCATAGTAGGAGATGCGTGGAAAAAGGAAGGTGTGCGTCCAATTTACAGGGGCACACAGACGATGCATTGATTCTTTTCCACGTGGCAAAGGCTTTGTGTCGAATTCCGCCGCACAGGCTTGAATCCTCTTTGCGATGCGGGGTCTTTTGATGCCCAGGGACGATGCGTGGAAATCCTGGGTGTGCTGGATGAAGACACAGGTGCTGTGTCGCTCCAGTGGGTGATGCTTCAGAGTATCTGTTGCACGGCAGGCGATGCATTGATTCCTCACGCAGGAAGTCAGGCTGCGTTGTTCCGGCTCAGTGACGCGTCGATCCGTTGGGTTGTTCATAGAAGTTCTGGTCACAATGTTGGCACTGCGTCGATCTCCACTCGTGGAGCCGGGCTGCATCGTTCCAGAGCAGCGATGCAGTGATACTCCTACCACTAGGCAGGCTGTGCGTCGATTCCGGCAGGCTGTGCATCAATTCACCCACAAGGAGTTCCTTTGAAGAGAAGAAGTCTTTTTGGCCCTGTTCCTGTAAGAAGAAGGTACCTATCTGTACTCCCAGTCATGATCTCACCCTGCCACAAGCCCACAAAGTTGACCGGCTATGTGGCCTTCCCCCCCGGAAGAGTCACACCTACCAAGTACGATAACACAACCAGGCAAGCAAATTCTCAATAGACTTTTCATAGCCAATTCGAGAAAGATTTACTCCATCGTGCAGGAAGAAACCTCCTCTATGAATGCAGCCATGTGAGACAATAGCAAAACTTGCAGTCTGAAACAACTTGTCCAATTTATTATTGATTCTCCTCGCTGAGTCATTGAGGGCCTTAGCTGAGAGACCACCCCTCCAAAGCCTACGAGGAATCATGTTCGACCAAGCAAGGACCACCTGCAGAAATTCTTTGGCCAACTAACCAAACTCGGATACCACCAGCTCAAACAGCTGCCAGCACCCCAGTGAGACCAAATCATTACTCCCAAGATGCAAGACGATGATGTCCGGCGACGAGCACCCTGAGGGAAGTATGGAGTCCAATACTATCCCTAATTGAGTGAGGCGCCGCCTGCCTTGGCCAAGGAAAGACAGAAGGAATCCAGCCTTTGATGCGCGTAATGCAAAGGCACTCCTTACATACAGTTCACCTGCCTGTCGGGCATGAGAGTGGCTGATTACCCACACATCAGTGACCCCGGCAGCTCCTGCATGCACCGGAACCTTCTGGACCATCAAACAGTTGTCATGGGCATCTAAAGAGGGTATGGAGAAAACAAAGTTGAAAGGACATGGACTCACAGCATATGCAATCTCATATACCTTTTGTAACAGTCAGAAGACAACCTGCCAATTCTTCTAACTGCAGCGCCAGAAAACCCCATTGCCACTGCTGCCATGGCTGTCCCTATCCTAAAGGAGAGAACATGGAACTCAGAGGCGTCAAAACCTGCTGTTGACATGGAGCTTTTGAACACCTGTGAGAATTGTTATCTGGTGAGTGGTGTGCCGTCAGCATACACCAAAAGTGCACCTGTTGACCTCGGATGGCGCTGCGCTAAGAAGACCTCCAGGTTATGCACCGGACAACACGTGCTACCCGGGGTTCTTCACAGTAAAATGTGATCCCCGCTGGTCAGTCTTTGAGCGAGGGATGTGGATCACTAAGGACCTGAATCATTCTGGCCCATGAATATCCGCCAACGGCAGCCCTCCTGTGATGTCTCCCTTATTCTTAGCCACTAGTTTGCCCAATCTGAAGGCCCCATAAAAGACCAGGGTAAAGGCTGATCTAAACAAGGTGACCCCCTGAGGAGAAATGCAAATGTGATCCAATGCGGCTATTATGGCTCCTAACTTTGCCCCATCTATGGGATGCCGAAAGTCTGGTTTAGCTCCCTGGAGACGCTGCCAAATGGGACAGGGCGTCAGCAGCATTATTCAGAACACCAGGCACATGCTTAGCTCCGAACGTCACATTCAACCTCAAACACAGTAACACTATCTCCTTCAGTAGCCTCAGGATAATCTTACACCTGGCTGCTTGCTGGTTAATGAAATCCACCACTGACATGTTATCTGACCAGAATATCACCGACTAGTTGCAAAATCACTCTGGCCAGATTGACGATGACTCTAGAATTGGAAATAGCTCCAGTTAACTGATCTTAGCCCCTAGGCCCTCCTGTGCCCATTGCAAGGGCCATCACTGAGCACACCAGGCTGCACCAAATACAACTTCCTAAACCCTCATTGCCTGCAGGATCTGTAAAAAAGGGGGCAAAGTTCCTTGTTGGATCTAGGTGGACTCAGCCATAGGACCGTCCCATTAAAGTCACGTGAGAAGGTCTCCCAAATCCTCAAATCCTGCTTAACTTCATTGGAAAGCCTGGTGTGGTGGTGCTTGACCCTCATTCCTGACATGGCCTGAGCAATAGACCGAGAGAATGAGCATGGGGATCATTTGCAGTGTGAAGCTGAGCTGCCTCACCAAACATTGCAGCTGATGGAGCATGACCTTCCGCGCCCTCAAACATGCCTGCAACATCTGAGAGAAAGAAACAACATTTTCCCCAAGTAGCCTAGACACTCCTGCCTCTGAATCCAACTCAATCCCTACGAATTCAGTCGTGGGACAGGGCCTCACCGTCTTGCCCTCTGCTAGAAGGACTTCGATGGAAATCGACTTTCAGTGAATATTTCTCATATGCACATCGCCAAGTAAAGCGTCTTGATTTCCTTTAATACTATTAAAATCTTTGTTTCTAACACACTTCAGACTTACACAAAAGTGCTTGATTTGTGCTTTTTTCCTAATTGCTGATATAATTTGAAAAAAGTGTATGGTTAATTTCTCAATATTTTAATATTGTGTGTGTGTGTGTGTGTGTGTTAGAAAAACCTCCCAGCAGGATTGTCACGTAGATCACTTTTACAAAATCCGCTCACTTTGCAGTCAGAGAAATAAAAGTACAATCCAGTTTTCCAATAGGCAGCAATTTGCCTGAAGATGTAGCCAGATATTTGACTCTAGTCCTTGAATGCGCTGCAAATGTGACAAAGTACACACAAAATATAAAGGCATCTGTATTGCTCATTCACCTTCTGACTACCAGCATGGGTGGCCAAATAATGTTCCCCCTCTGCCGCTGCCTCCTATGTTGGCAAGAAACTTGGGTGTTTTGTTTGATGCACATCTCTCCTTTAACGCCCAGGTTTCATTGGTGGTAAAATCCTGTATTTTGATTCTTCACCTGCTCAGGAGAATTCTGCACTTGATTCCTCAGGAAGCTCAGGTCACAGTGTTTTGGACTTTGGTAATACCGAGGCTGGAATACGTTAACGTTTTGTACCTGGGTATCCCTGAGTACTTAATCCAGCCCTTACAGGTGGTACAAAATATGGCAGTCCACCTATTTTACAAGGTAGGAATGCGCTCATCTCTATCGCTCTTCTGCAAGCAGCTTCACTGACTCCCAATGCGTAAGTGAATAATGTTTAACCCTTTAACCTTGACACATCAAGCCCTCCACAGTAAGGGTCCTTCAAATTTGAATGAGAGGATCAATGTATACAGTCCAGGAAGAATGCTACAATCTAGTCAAGCTAGATGCTAACAGTACCTGAGTTGCCTAGCCAGCTGAGATTAATGACAGAGGAAGCAAGTTTTAAACAAGCATTGAAAACATACCTCTTTAGTCTTTAGGGTATTGGTTCAGTGGCTGAATTCTGCTCTTCAGTTTCTGCCTTTCGCGCTGAGCGCCGAGGCACTCCTGGAGTAGCTGAGCGCTATATAAGTAATTTTCATTCATTCACTCATTTAATCATTCATTCATGGTTATTTCATGGTTATTTGTGGGGCTGCTGCGACACCCTGAGCACATCCACTTCCAGCGCCTATGAGTGCATTGTGCATGTACAGTTTTACATTACATTTTCTGAAAATGCAACACATTAGTTAAGAATATATAAGCTGATTAATATACTGTCAATTGGAACATACAGTAAAAATGTGATACTCCTGGATCCATGTTGCCAGAAAGATAAGTTAATTGGCAGCAGGTAACCACATTGTGCAGCAGTGCTTAATTTGTGAACAGAAATGTGCAGAAGCCCTGTGGTTTTCTTAGGAGCTCGCCAGTGGCACCTATGAATGCCTGGATTGCCAAATACCAACACTGCTTAGTCCTTATTCTTCTACATATCTTTTTTTTCTACACTCAACACGACCTGTTTCTTTATGTTATTCTTTCAGGTTCTATGCCTTTTGCCTTTGTCTTTGTTTCTTATCTGTCTCATGACCATTCTTTCTCCCATTTCCTAACTTCTCTCCTGGCCTGCGTCAAAGTCTGATGATGAAAAATCAGTCCTGATCCACTAAATCGAGTGCTTCTTCTAACCGCGTACAATGAACAGCACAAATTAAGCCATGTCCGTGTTTTTCTTGGAGGGGGACAGAAGTATGGAAACACAACCCTGAAATAACACCTCTTTCACCACCTTTCCCCCACTAGACAAACTCTCCTTAAGGCTTCACCAAAGAGCCAGTAATGTTCTTCAATTCCAGGTCTGTGACTTTGAATTGTGGCATAATTTATAAAAGTGAGAGAACTACAGAATTATCCGCCTAATAGATTCTGAAGATTCCAATTTCCATCCTTCCACACTAGACTGAGAATCCACTTCTGCTCAGCTATCTGTGCACTCACCTCATCTTCAAGCCACATCAACTTCAGGTTCAGGTGCAGGTTAAGAACAGGCACTTACCTCGAGAGTATGAAGCTTATTAAATATCTCCTCACAATTAACATCCCCATATCAATAAGAATCATCATTATATCTTGTCAATCATGGGCAGGGTTTTGCTTCAGGGAAACAAAACAATTTAAACGGTGGCAAGTAAGCTTTCCTCCTCTCTCTATTTCATGCTTCTTTTTAAATTGGATAATTATGTGGCTTTTCATTAGATTCCTCTAAGCAGAATAGATTGTGCTTTTCACCCCCTGACCTTGGTGATGAATGTCCCTGATGAAAACATGTGACAAGGAAAGTGTTTTAGTGAGGACAAAATACTCTGCATTTCTTATAGAGTTCATACAAGCGCCGAACCTGGCAAAAAGGCGGTACAAGTGCCTTTAACAATACGATAAAATCTAAATTCACATGCGCCACGATTGAGGCAAATTGGAAAACTTCGCGCATATTGTTTGCACCGACGGTTAGGGATGGGTGGTGGCTATTGCAGTGCATCGACAAACACACACAGGCACACGCGCAAGCTCACACACGAATTCTACCACAGAATCAAATATTGTTTTTTACATTTCAGTTTGAAATTATTCATCGAACAATTTTTTTTTCTGCTGATTGTTATGCGTAGAATGATATAAAAATCATGTTTATCTTGGTGAAGAAATTAATTTAGGCTACTATAGATTTAAAATCAAGGAAGATCATCTATGAAAGCCCTAGCTCATACAGATAACTCACCTATGCTATCTTGACTTTTATTGGCATTTGGAGACCACTGAGAGAGTCTGAGGGCCATATTTATACTTTTTGATGCAAAACTGCGCTAACGCAGTTTAGCGTCAAAAAATTTAGCGCCGTCTAACGCCATTCTGAAGCGCCATGCGGGCGCCGTATTTATTGAATGGCGTTAGCCGGCGCTACCAGACCGGCGCTGCCTGGTGTGCGTGGAAAAAAACCACGTACACCAGACAGCGCCGGCGTAGGAGGAAAATGGCGTATGGGCGTCTTAAAATGGGGCAAGTCAGGTTGCGTCGAAAAAATCGTCTTAACCCGACTTGCGCCATTTTTTAACGACGCCCATCCCCCATCAACATGACTCCTATCATTGTAAAGATAGGAGTCATGCCCCCTTGCCCAATGGCCATGCCCAGGGGACTTCTGTCCCCTGGGCATGGTCATTGGGCATAGTGGCATGTAGGGGGGCACAAATCAGGCCCCCCTATGCCACAAAAAAAAAAAAAAATACTTACCTGAACTTACCTTAATGTCCATGGGATGGGTCCCTCCGTCCTTGGGTGTCCTCCTGGGGTGGGCAAGGGTGGCAGGGGGGGTCCCTGGGGGCAGGGGAGGGCACTCTGGGCTCATTTTGAGCCCACTTGTCCCTTAACGCCATGCCTGACCCAGGCGTTAAAAAGCGGCGCAAATGCGCCGTTTTTGGCCACGCCCACTCCCGGGCGTCATTTTTGCCCGGGAGTATAAATACCACGTAAAGGCCTGGGAGTCATTTTTTAAGACGGGAACGCCTCCCTTGCATATCATTAACGCAAGGAAGGGGTTCACGCTAAAAAATGACGCACACTCCGGGCACTTTGGCGCCCGAAGCGTCTAACGCCATAGTATAAATATGGCGTTAGTTGGCGTTAGTTTAGCGTCGAATTTGCGTCGAAAAAAACAACGCAAATTCGGCGCAACCAGAGTATAAATACGGCCCTGAGGGTTCTAGGACTTTCAGTCTTGTGTAGCGCACCTACACCAAAGAGTGTTATGGTTGCTCTACAGACACTTAAATTGCTCACATCACACATAACTCGAGATGAACGTTTGAACAACATGAAGTAGTACAGGTGGAGTTTAAATCTTGCCTGGAAGTATGGACCTTTCATGGATTCAGTTCCTGAGTTTCCCAGAAATGCACTTCCTCATCACTGGAGTGTCCTAGAAACCTCAGGTTTGGCAAATCATGTGGAATATTCCAGGATGCAGGTCCCTGCTCTTGGGTATGCTGGAATATATACCCTTAGATCCAGAGTAGACCAGGATGTCTGCCCCAATAATCGAGCATTCTAAAATGCATACTCCCTAGAACGGATGCCCCAAATTCTCCCCTCACCATTAGATCCTTAGAATGAGAAATCATCAGACTTTGTCAGTGAGATATGAATGTGGTAATCACAAGTTTTGTCGAGGCTTTCCTTATATTTGATGTAGTTCTCTGGAAGATAAAACTTGCCATTGTAGACCTGCTTCTAAAAATGAAAAGAGAAGAAATCCAGAAGTACTGAGTAACTAAAGAATAATATGAGGCTACCTCGCTATTACAAAGCTTCTTGAAATTGTAATCACTTCTGAACTTGATTCGAAAAAACTAAGAAATGCTGGATTACAATCAAAAACCTCTTCTGTGATTTCCCTATCTGTTTTTATACTTTTGGCAATAGAGAGGGTGGAGGGGCTGATGTGAGTGAGAAAAAAACACTACCTTAAATATTAGGCACCACCACCGGTGACCTGTGTGTAATTTGCTGTTTGCTAAACTGACACTTCAATGTCTCATGCACAGCACCCCTGCAACAGATGAACAAGAAATCTAGTGCAATCCTTAAATTTCTAACACCGGCCCTTTACTCCACATTACAGAACACAGGGCCCTGCGTTCATAGTGTAAATGGTAAAGCCAAAAGTACCAAATGCAATTGGAGACATATCTGGATCAACATTACACCCAACACGGCACCAGCTCAGACTGCTGAAGTTGTAATATGTCATTTTCGGTCCATCTATCCCGAGACAGCAAATAACACATCTGAAATTTTGAAATCTATTTTGTGAGAGGTGGGGCAAAGTATTTTTGTGCCTGTGGCCTGAAATAAAAAAGGGTACATTTAATTTTAATAAGGCATCACGTCTGTATGTTACTGAATTATCGGAGTAAACACTGTATCTTGACTGGACAAACAGTAATGTATGTGCTCTGTACAAAAGTTAATTCTTCGTTATTTGTTATAATTATGTTGCTTTGCCTCTCTGTACAAAGTGGACTTAAATAACGTGTTTGCCTGAGGATGTATTATGAAGTGAGACCGATTAGATCGCGCCTACTACACAGAGCATGCGCGGTCTGTAACGAGGCATACTGTGGTTTACCAAAACCATATATTGTCTTGAAGCCTGCACATTGTTTACTATTGGTTGGCTTTCCTTGCCCTTCCTCCCTCTTGTGCTCGCTCGCCTGTGGACTTCTTCCCATTGCTTCTCCCTGCTTGCACCCTTCTTATTGCTAACCCCACCCATATTGCTTTCGGTGCTGCATGCTCCGTTGCTTTCGCTTCCCCTGCCATATTGCTTCTGTGTTCCCCGCTTGCCCCGTGTTGCTTTGCTGTTCGTCCCCCCACCATCACCCCTGTTGCTTTGCTGTTGTTAATTTAGTTTGACCCTCTCGCGTCTTCTTGACCTTAAAGCTGGTTGCTTTGTTTGTTTCAACTGCTTCTGTGGAATTACCAGCACACTTCTGTTCTTATTTAAGACTTTGTAAATTGGTACTTAAATTCTGATCACATTGTGTAAGGAAATGCCTCCTTGGCATGGTTGCCCCCTGACTTTTTGCCTTTGCTGATGCTATGTTTACAATTGAAAGTGTGCTGAGGCCTGCTAACCAGGCCCCAGCACCAGTGTTCTTTCCCTAACCTGTACTTTTGTATCCACAATTGGCAGACCCTGGCATCCAGATAAGTCCCTTGTAACTGGTACTTCTAGTACCAAGGGCCCTGATGCCAAGGAAGGTCTCTAAGGGCTGCAGCATGTCTTATGCCACCCTGGAGACCTCTCACTCAGCACAGACACACTGCTTGCCAGCTTGTGTGTGCTAGTGAGAACAAAACGAGTAAGTCGACATGGCACTCCCCTCAGGGTGCCATGCCAGCCTCTCACTGCCTATGCAAGTATAGGTCAGTCACCCCTCTAGCAGGCCTTACAGCCCTAAGGCAGGGTGCACTATACCATAGGTGAGGGTACCAGTGCATGAGCATGGTACCCCTACAGTGTCTAAACAAAACCTTAGACATTGTAAGTGCAGGGTAGCCATAAGAGTATATGGTCTGGGAGTTTGTCAAACACGAACTCCACAGCACCATAATGGCTACACTGAAAACTGGGAAGTTTGGTATCAAACTTCTCAGCACAATAAAGGCACACTGATGCCAGTGTACATTTTATTGCAAAATACACCCCAGAGGGCACCTTAGAGGTGCCCCCTGAAACTTAACCGACTGTCTGTGTAGGCTGACTAGTTCCAGCAGCCTGCCACACTAGAGACATGTTGCTGGCCCCATGGGGAGAGTGCCTTTGTCACTCTGAGGCCAGTAACAAAGCCTGCACTGGGTGGAGATGCTAACACCTCCCCCAGGCAGGAGCTGTAACACCTGGCGGTGAGCCTCAAAGGCTCACCCCTTTGTCACAGCCCAGCAGGGCACTCCAGCTTAGTGGAGTTGCCCGCCCCCTCCGGCCACGGCCCCCACTTTTGGCGGCAAGGCTGGAGGGAACAAAGAAAGCAACAAGGAGGAGTCACTGGCCAGTCAGGACAGCCCCTAAGGTGTCCTGAGCTGAAGTGACTCTAACTTTTAGAAATCCTCCATCTTGCAGATGGAGGATTCCCCCAATAGGGTTAGGATTGTGACCCCCTCCCCTTGGGAGGAGGCACAAAGAGGGTGTACCCACCCTCAGGGCTAGTAGCCATTGGCTACTAACCCCCCAGACCTAAACACGCCCTTAAATTTAGTATTTAAGGGCTACCCTGAACCCTAGAAAATTAGATTCCTGCAACAACAAGAAGAAGGACTGCCTAGCTGAAAACCCCTGCAGAGGAAGACCAGAAGACAACAACTGCCTTGGCTCCAGAAACTCACCGGCCTGTCTCCTGCCTTCCAAAGAACTCTGCTCCAGCGACGCCTTCCAAAGGGACCAGCGACCTCTGAATCCTCTGAGGACTGCCCTGCTTCGACGACGACAAGAAACTCCCGAGGACAGCGGACCTGCTCCAAAAAGACTGCAACTTTATCCAAAGGAGCAGCTTTAAAGACCCCTGCAATCTCCCCGCAAGAAGCGTGAGACTTGCAACACTGCACCCGGCGACCCCGACTCGGCTGGTGGAGAACCAACACACTCGGGGAGGACCCCCGGACTACTCTACGACTGTGAGTACCAAAACCTGTCCCCCCTGAGCCCCCACAGCGCCGCCTGCAGAGGGAATCCCGAGGCTTCCCCTGACTCTCTGAAACCTAAGTCCCGACGCCTGGAAAAGACCCTGCACCCGCAGCCCCCAGGACCTGAAGGACTGGACTTTCACTGCAGAAGTGACCCCCAGGAGTCCCTCTCCCTTGCCCAAGTGGAGGTTTCCCCGAGGAAGCCCCCCCTTGCCTGCCTGCAGCACTGAAGAGATCCCTTGATCTCTCATTGACTTCCATTGCGAACCCGACGCTTGTTCTAACACTGCACCCGGCCGCCCCCGCGCCGCTGAGGGTGAAATTTCTGTGTGGGCTTGTGTCCCCTCCGGTGCCCTACAAAACCCCCCTGGTCTGCCCTCCGAAGACGCGGGTACTTACCTGCAAGCAGACCGGAACCGGGGCACCCCCTTCTCTCCATTCTAGCCTATGTGTTTTGGGCACCACTTTGAACTCTGCACCCGACCGGCCCTGAGCTGCTGGTGTGGTGACCTTGGGGTTGCTCTGAACCCCCAACGGTGGGCTACCTTGGACCAAGAACTGAACCCTGTAAGTGTCTTACTTACCTGGTAAAACTAACAAAAACTTACCTCCCCCAAGAACTGTGAAAATTGCACTGTGTCCACTCTTAAAATAGCTATTTGTGAATAACTTGAAAAGTATACATGCAATTGAAATGATTCAAAGTTCCTAATGTACTTACCTGCAATACCTTTCAAACAAGATATTACATGTTAAATTTGAAGCTGTGGTTCTTAAAATAAACTAAGAAAAGATATTTTTCTATAACAAAACCTATTGGCTGGATTTGTCTCTGAGTGTGTGTACCTCATTTATTGTCTATGTGTATGTACAACAAATGCTTAACACTACTCCTTGGATAAGCCTACTGCTCGACCACACTACCACAAAATAGAGCATTAGTATTATCTCTTTTTACCACTATTTTACCTCTAAGGGGAACCCTTGGACTCTGTGCATGCTATTCCTTACTTTGAAATAGCACATACAGAGCCAACTTCCTACATTGGTGGCAGCTGTGGGATACAAGACTTTGCATTTGCTGGACTACTCAGCCAATACCTGATCACACGACAAATTCCAAAATTGTCATTAGAAATTGATTTTTGCAATTTGAAAAGTTTTCTAAATTCTTAAAAGACCTGCTAGGGCCTTGTGTTAGATCCTGTTTAGCATTTCTTTTAGAGTTTAAAAGTTTGTAAAAGTTTGAATTAGATTCTAGAACCAGTTTTAGATTCTTAAAAAGTATTCCAACTTTTAGAAGCAAAATGTCTAGCACAGATGTGGCTGTGGTGGAACTCGACACCACACCTTACCTCCATCTACAGATGAGAGAGCTAAGGTCACTCTGTAAACTAAAGAAAATAACCATAGGCCCCAAACCTACCAAAATACAGCTCCAGGAGCTTTTGGCAGAGTTTGAAAAGGCCAATCCCTCTGAGGGTGGCAACTCAGAGGAAGAGGATAGTGAATTGGAGGAAGATTCCCCCCTACCAGTCCTATCTAGGGAGGACAGGGCCTCTCAAGCCCTGACTCCAAAAATACTAGTCAGAGATACTGGCTCCCTCACAGGAGGGACCAGCAACTCTGAAATCACTGAGGATAACCCCAGTGAAGAGGACATCCAGTTAGCCAGGATGGCCAAAAGATTGGCTTTGGAAAGACAGATCCTAGCCATAGAGAGGGAAAGACAAGAGATGGGCCTAGGACCCATCAATGGTGGCAGCAACATAAATAGGGTCAGAGATTCTCCTGACATGTTGAAAATCCCTAAAGGGATTGTAACTAAATATGAAGATGGTGATGACATCACCAAATGGTTCACAGCTTTTGAAAGGGCTTGTGTAACCAGAAAAGTGAACAGATCTCACTGGGGTGCTCTCCTTTGGGAAATGTTCACAGGAAAGTGTAGGGATAGACTCCTCACACTCTCTGGAAAAGATGCAGAATCTTATGACCTCATGAAGGGTACCCTGATTGAGGGCTTTGGATTCTCCACTGAGGAGTATAGGATTAGATTCAGGGGGGCTCAAAAATCCTCGAGCCAGACCTGGGTTGACTTTGTAGACTACTCAGTAAAAACACTAGATGGTTGGATTCAAGGCAGTGGTGTAAGTAATTATGATGGGCTGTACAATTTATTTGTGAAAGAACACCTGTTAAGTAATTGTTTCAATGATAAACTGCATCAGCATCTGGTAGACCTAGGACCAATTTCTCCCCAAGAATTGGGAAAGAAGGCGGACCATTGGGTCAAGACAAGGGTGTCCAAAACTTCCACAGGGGGTGACCAAAAGAAAGGGGTCACAAAACCTCCCCAGGGGAAAGGTGGTGAGACAGCCAAAACTAAAAATAGTAAAGAGTCTTCTACAGGCCCCCAAAAACCTGCACAGGAGGGTGGGCCCAGAGCCTCTTCACAAAACAATCCTGGGTACAAGGGTAAAAACTTTGATCCCAAAAAGGCCTGGTGTCGAAACTGTAGTCAGTCTGGACACCAAACTGGAGACAAGGCCTGTCCCAAGAAAAGTTCCACTCCAAACTCCAATCCAGGTAACACTGGAATGGCTAGTCTCCAAGTGGGATCAACAGTGTGCCCAGAGCAAATCAGGGTCCACACTGAAGCTACTCTAGTCTCTGAGGGTGGGGTGGATTTAGCCACACTAGCTGCCTGGCCGCCTAACATGCAAAAATACAGGCAGCAGCTCTTTATTAATGGGACAAGTGTAGAGGGCCTGAGGGATACAGGTGCCAGTGTCACCATGGTGACAGAGAAACTGGTTTCCCCTGGCCAATACCTGACTGGAAAAACTTATACAGTCACCAATGCTGACAATCAAACTAAAGCACATCCCATGGCAATGGTAACTTTAGAATGGGGAGGGGTCAATGGCCTGAAACAGGTGGTGGTCTCCTCAAACATCCCAGTAGACTGTCTGCTTGGAAATGACCTGGAGTCCTCAGCATGGGCTGAGGTAGAACTAAAAACCCATGCAGCCATGCTGGGTATCCCTGAACTGGTGTGTGTAAAAACAAGAGCACAATGCAAGGCACAGGGTGAAAAAGTAGAGCTGGAGTCTGGAAAAATGGCCCAGCCTACCAAGAGAAAAGGAAAGTCAGTTGGGAAACCAACTGCAACACAGTCAGAAAAAGAGAACCTCTCTTCTCAGGAAGAAGTTCTGCCCTCTGAGGGAACTGAGCCTTTGGAGCTTGAGCCTTATCAGGTTGAGCTCTTAGGCCCAGGGGGACCCTCAAGGGAGGAGCTGTGTAAGGGACAAGAAACCTGTCCCTCTCTTGAAGGCCTTAGGCAGCAAGCTGCTGAAGAGTCCAAGGGCAAGAAAAATGGAACACATAGGGTCTATTGGGAAGATGGACTCCTGTACACTGAGGCCAGAGACCCCAAACCTGGTGCCACTAGGAGAGTGGTAGTGCCTCAGTCGTTCAGAGAGTTTATTCTGACCTTAGCCCATGATATTCCCCTTGCTGGGCATTTGGGACAAACCAAGACGTGGGAGAGGTTAGTCAACCACTTCTACTGGCCCAATATGTCCCAGAAGGTTAAGGAGTTTTACCTCTCCTGCCCCACCTGTCAATCCAGTGGTAAGACAGGTGGGCACCCAAAGGCCCCCCTCATTCCACTTCCAGTGGTGGGGGTCCCCTTTGAAAGAGTGGGTGTGGACATAGTTGGTCCACTGGAACCTCCCACAGCCTCAGGAAATATGTACATCCTAGTAGTAGTGGATCATGCTACTAGGTATCCTGAAGCTATTCCCCTTAGGTCGACTACTGCCCCTGCAGTAGCCAAGGCCCTCATTGGTATCTTTACCAGAGTGGGTTTCCCTAAGGAGGTGGTGTCTGACAGAGGTACCAACTTCATGTCAGCATACCTAAAACACATGTGGAATGAGTGTGGAGTGACTTACAAATTCACTACACCATACCATCCACAAACTAATGGCTTAGTTGAGAGATTCAACAAGACATTAAAAGGCATGATCATGGGGCTCCCAGAAAAACTCAAAAGGAGCTGGGATGTCCTCTTGCCATGTCTGCTTTTTGCTTACAGAGAGGTGCCACAGAAGGGAGTAGGATTCTCACCCTTTGAACTTCTGTTTGGTCACCCTGTAAGGGGACCACTTGCTCTTGTTAAAGAAGGCTGGGAGAGACCTCTTCATGAGCCTAAACAAGACATAGTGGACTATGTACTTGGCCTTCGCTCTAGAATGGCAGAGTACATGGAAAAGGCAACCAAAAACCTTGAGGCCAGCCAACAGCTCCAGAAGTTTTGGTATGACCAAAAGGCTGCAATGGTTGAGTTCCAACCAGGGCAGAAAGTCTGGGTTCTGGAGCCTGTGGCTCCCAGGGCACTCCAGGACAAATGGAGTGGCCCTTACCCAGTGCTAGAAAGGAAGAGTCAGGTCACCTACCTGGTGGACCTGGGCACAAGCAGGAGCCCCAAGAGGGTGATCCATGTGAACCGCCTTAAGCTCTTCCATGACAGGGCTGATGTAAATCTGTTGATGGTAACAGATGAGGATCAGGAGGCAGAGAGTGAACCTCTCCCTGATCTTCTGTCATCAGACCCAAAAGATGGCTCAGTAGATGGAGTGATCTACTCAGACACCCTCTCTGGCCAACAGCAAGCTGATTGTAGGAGAGTCCTACAACAGTTTCCTGAACTCTTCTCCTTAACCCCTGGTCAGACACACCTGTGTACCCATGATGTGGACACAGGAGACAGCATGCCTGTCAAAAACAAAATTTTCAGACAGTCTGACCATGTTAAGGAAAGCATTAAGGTGGAAGTCCACAAGATGCTGGAATTGGGAGTAATTGAGCGCTCTGACAGCCCCTGGGCTAGCCCAGTGGTCTTAGTCCCCAAACCTCACACCAAAGATGGAAAGAAAGAGATGAGGTTTTGTGTGGACTACAGAGGGCTCAATTCTGTCACCAAGACAGATGCTCATCCAATTCCTAGAGCTGATGAGCTCATAGATAAATTAGGTGCTGCCAAATTCTTAAGTACCTTTGACTTGACAGCAGGGTACTGGCGAATAAAAATGGCACCTGGAGCAAAAGAGAAAACAGCATTCTCCACACCTGATGGGCATTATCAGTTTACTGTTATGCCCTTTGGTTTAAAGAATGCCCCTGCCACCTTCCAAAGGTTGGTGAATCAAGTCCTTGCTGGCTTGGAGACCTTTAGCACAGCTTATCTTGATGATATTGCTGTCTTTAGCTCCACCTGGCAGGATCACCTGGTCCACCTGAAGAAGGTTTTGAAGGCTCTGCAATCTGCAGGCCTCTCTATCAAGGCATCCAAATGCCAGATAGGGCAGGGAACTGTGGTTTACTTGGGCCACCTTGTAGGTGGAGGCCAAGTTCAGCCACTCCAACCCAAGATCCAGACTATTCTGGACTGGGTAGCTCCAAAAACCCAGACTCAAGTCAGGGCATTCCTTGGCTTGACTGGGTATTACAGGAGGTTTGTGAAGGGATATGGATCCATTGTGACAGCCCTCACTGAACTCACCTCCAAGAAAATGCCCAAGAAAGTGAACTGGACTGTGGAATGCCAACAGGCCTTTGACACCCTGAAACAAGCAATGTGCTCAGCACCAGTTCTAAAAGCTCCAGATTATTCTAAGCAGTTCATTGTGCAGACAGATGCCTCTGAACATGGGATAGGGGCAGTTTTGTCCCAAACAAATGATGATGGCCTTGACCAGCCTGTTGCTTTCATTAGCAGGAGGTTACTCCCCAGGGAGCAGCGTTGGAGTGCCATTGAGAGGGAGGCCTTTGCTGTGGTTTGGTCCCTGAAGAAGCTGAGACCATACCTCTTTGGGACTCACTTCCTAGTTCAAACTGACCACAGACCTCTCAAATGGCTGATGCAAATGAAAGGTGAAAATCCTAAACTGTTGAGGTGGTCCATCTCCCTACAGGGAATGGACTTTATAGTGGAACACAGACCTGGGACTGCCCATGCCAATGCAGATGGCCTTTCCAGGTTCTTCCACTTAGAAAATGAAGACTCTCTTGGGAAAGGTTAGTCTCATCCTCTTTCGTTTGGGGGGGGGTTGTGTAAGGAAATGCCTCCTTGGCATGGTTGCCCCCTGACTTTTTGCCTTTGCTGATGCTATGTTTACAATTGAAAGTGTGCTGAGGCCTGCTAACCAGGCCCCAGCACCAGTGTTCTTTCCCTAACCTGTACTTTTGTATCCACAATTGGCAGACCCTGGCATCCAGATAAGTCCCTTGTAACTGGTACTTCTAGTACCAAGGGCCCTGATGCCAAGGAAGGTCTCTAAGGGCTGCAGCATGTCTTATGCCACCCTGGAGACCTCTCACTCAGCACAGACACACTGCTTGCCAGCTTGTGTGTGCTAGTGAGAACAAAACGAGTAAGTCGACATGGCACTCCCCTCAGGGTGCCATGCCAGCCTCTCACTGCCTATGCAAGTATAGGTCAGTCACCCCTCTAGCAGGCCTTACAGCCCTAAGGCAGGGTGCACTATACCATAGGTGAGGGTACCAGTGCATGAGCATGGTACCCCTACAGTGTCTAAACAAAACCTTAGACATTGTAAGTGCAGGGTAGCCATAAGAGTATATGGTCTGGGAGTTTGTCAAACACGAACTCCACAGCACCATAATGGCTACACTGAAAACTGGGAAGTTTGGTATCAAACTTCTCAGCACAATAAAGGCACACTGATGCCAGTGTACATTTTATTGCAAAATACACCCCAGAGGGCACCTTAGAGGTGCCCCCTGAAACTTAACCGACTGTCTGTGTAGGCTGACTAGTTCCAGCAGCCTGCCACACTAGAGACATGTTGCTGGCCCCATGGGGAGAGTGCCTTTGTCACTCTGAGGCCAGTAACAAAGCCTGCACTGGGTGGAGATGCTAACACCTCCCCCAGGCAGGAGCTGTAACACCTGGCGGTGAGCCTCAAAGGCTCACCCCTTTGTCACAGCCCAGCAGGGCACTCCAGCTTAGTGGAGTTGCCCGCCCCCTCCGGCCACGGCCCCCACTTTTGGCAGCAAGGCTGGAGGGAACAAAGAAAGCAACAAGGAGGAGTCACTGGCCAGTCAGGACAGCCCCTAAGGTGTCCTGAGCTGAAGTGACTCTAACTTTTAGAAATCCTCCATCTTGCTGATGGAGGATTCCCCCAATAGGGTTAGGATTGTGACCCCCTCCCCTTGGGAGGAGGCACAAAGAGGGTGTACCCACCCTCAGGGCTAGTAGCCATTGGCTACTAACCCCCCAGACCTAAACACGCCCTTAAATTTAGTATTTAAGGGCTACCCTGAACCCTAGAAAATTAGATTCCTGCAACAACAAGAAGAAGGACTGCCTAGCTGAAAACCCCTGCAGAGGAAGACCAGAAGACAACAACTGCCTTGGCTCCAGAAACTCACCGGCCTGTCTCCTGCCTTCCAAAGAACTCTGCTCCAGCGACGCCTTCCAAAGGGACCAGCGACCTCTGAATCCTCTGAGGACTGCCCTGCTTCGACGACGACAAGAAACTCCCGAGGACAGCGGACCTGCTCCAAAAAGACTGCAACTTTATCCAAAGGAGCAGCTTTAAAGACCCCTGCAATCTCCCCGCAAGAAGCGTGAGACTTGCAACACTGCACCCGGCGACCCCGACTCGGCTGGTGGAGAACTGTGAGAAGGTAGCCTCTTTCTAGCCTTGTTACCCCCACTTTTGGCCTGTTTGTGAGTGTATGTCAGGGTGTTTGTCACTGTTTTCACTGTCTCACTGGGATCCTGATAGCCAGGCCTCAGTGCTCATAGTGAAAACACCATGTTTTCAGTATGGTTGTTATGTGTCACTGGGATCCTGCTGGTCAGGACCCCAGTGCTCATAGGTTTGTGGCCTATATGTATGTGTCACTGGGACCCTGTCACACAGGGCCCCAGTGCTCATAGGTGTGCATGTGTATGTTCCCTGTGTGGTGCCTAACTGTCTCACTGAGGCTCTGCTAACCAGAACCTCAGTGGTTATGCTCTCTCATTACTTTCAAATTGTCACTGACAGGCTAGTGACCATTTTTACCAATTTACATTGGCTTACTGGAACACCCTTATAATTCCCTAGTATATGGTACTGAGGTACCCAGGGTATTGGGGTTCCAGGAGATCCCTATGGGCTGCAGCATTTCTTTTGCCACCCATAGGGAGCTCTGACAATTCTTACACAGGCCTGCCACTGCAGCCTGAGTGAAATAACGTCCACGTTATTTCACAGCCATTTTACACTGCACTTAAGTAACTTATAAGTCACCTATATGTCTAACCTTTACCTGGTAAAGGTTAGGTGCAAAGTTACTTAGTGTGAGGGCACCCTGGCACTAGCCAAGGTGCCCCCACATTGTTCAGAGCCAATTCACTGAACTTTGTGAGTGCAGGGACACCATTACACGCGTGCACTACATATAGGTCACTACCTATATGTAGCTTCACCATGGTAACTCCGAATATGGCCATGTAACATGTCTATGATCATGGAATTGCCCCCTCTATGCCATCCTGGCATTGTTGGTACAATTCCATGATCCCAGTGGTCTGTAGCACAGACCCTGGTACTGCCAGACTGCCCTTCCTGGGGTTTCACTGCAGCTGCTGCTACTGCCAACCCCTCAGACAGGCAGCTGCCCTCCTGGGGTCCAGCCAGGCCTGGCCCAGGATGGCAGAACAAAGAACTTCCTCTGAGAGAGGGTGTGACACCCTCTCCCTTTGGAAAATGGTGTGAAGGCAGGGGAGGAGTAGCCTCCCCCAGCCTCTGGAAATGCTTTGTTGGGCACAGATGTGCCCAATTCTGCATAAGCCAGTCTACACCGGTTCAGGGACCCCTTAGCCCCTGCTCTGGCGCGAAACTGGACAAAGGAAAGGGGAGTGACCACTCCCCTGACCTGCACCTCCCCTGGGAGGTGTCCAGAGCTCCTCCAGTGTGCTCCAGACCTCTGCCATCTTGGAAACAGAGGTGCTGCTGGCACACTGGACTGCTCTGAGTGGCCAGTGCCACCAGGTGACGTCAGAGACTCCTGCTGATAGGCTCCTTCAGGTGTTAGTAGCCTTTCCTCTCTCCTAGGTAGCCAAACCCTCTTTTCTGGCTATTTAGGGTCTCTGTCTCTGGGGAAACTTTAGATAACGAATGCATGAGCTCAGCCGAGTTCCTCTGCATCTCCCTCTTCACCTTCTGATAAGGAATCGACCGCTGACCGCGCTGGAAGCCTGCAAACCTGCAACATAGTAGCAAAGACGACTACTGCAACTCTGTAACGCTGATCCTGCCGCCTTCTCGACTGTTTTCCTGCTTGTGCATGCTGTGGGGGTAGCCTGCCTCCTCTCTGCACCAGAAGCTCAGAAGAAATCTCCCGTTGGTCGACGGAATCTTCCCCCTGCAACCGCAGGCACCAAAAAGCTGCATTACCGGTCCCTTGGGTCTCCTCTCAGCACGACGAGCAAGGTCCTTCGAATCCAGCGACACCGTCCAAGTGACCCCCACAGTCCAGTGACTCTTCAGCCCAAGTTTGGTGGAGGTAAGTCTTTGCCTCACCTCGCTGGGCTGCATTGCTGGGAACCGCGACTTTGCAAGCTACTCCGGCCCCTGTGCACTTCCGGCGGAAATCCTTCATGCACAGCCAAGCCTGGGTCCACGGCACTCTAACCTGCATTGCACGACTTTCTAAGTTGGTCTCCGGCGACGTGGGACTCCTTTGTGCAACTTCGGCGAGCACCGTTTCACGTATCCTCGTAGTGCCTGTTTCTGGCACTTCTCCGGGTGCTACCTGCTTCAATGAGGGCTCCTTGTCTTGCTCGACGTCCCCTCTCTCTGCAGGTCCAATTTGCGACCTCCTGGTCCCTCCTGGGCCCCAGCAGCGTCCAAAAACGCCAAACGCACAATTTGCGTGTAGCAAGGCTTGTTGGCGTTTATCCGGCGGGAAAACACTTCTGCACGACTCTCCAAGGCGTGGGGGATCCATCCTCCAAAGGGGAAGTCTCTAGCCCTTGTCGTTCCTGCAGTATTCACAGTTCTTCAGCCTAGTAAGAGCTTCTTTGCACCAACCGCTGGCATTTCTTGGGCATCTGCCCATCTCCGAGCTGCTTGTGACTTTTGGACTTGGTCCCCTTGTTCCACAGGTACCCTCAGTCAGGAATCCATCGTTGTTGCATTGCTGATTTGTGTTTTCCTTGCATTTTCCCTCTAACACGACTATTTTGTCCTTAGGGGAACTTTAGTGCACTTTGCACTCACTTTTCAGGGTCTTGGGGAGGGTTATTTTTCTAACTCTCACTATTTTCTAATAGTCCCAGCGACCCTCTACAAGGTCACATAGGTTTGGGGTCCATTCGTGGTTCGCATTCCACTTCTGGAGTATATGGTTTGTGTTGCCCCTATCCCTATGTTTCCCCATTGCATCCTATTGTAACTATACATTGGTTGCACTGTTTTCTAAGACTATACTGCATATTTTTGCTATTGTGTATATATATCTTGTGTATATTTCCTATCCTCTCACTGAGGGTACACTCTAAGATACTTTGGCATATTGTCATAAAAATAAAGTACCTTTATTTTTAGTATAACTGTGTATTGTGTTTTCTTATGATATTGTGCATATGACACTAAGTGGTACTGTGGTAGCTTCACACGTCTCCTAGTTCAGCCTAAGCTGCTCTGCTAAGCTACCATTATCTATCAGCCTAAGCTGCTAGACACCCTATACACTAATAAGGGATAACTGGCCCTGGTGCAAGGTGCAAGTACCCCTTGGTACTCACTACAAGCCAGTCCAGCCTCCTACAAGAACCAACACCTCGGGGAGGACCCCCGGACTACTCTACGACTGTGAGTACCAAAACCTGTCCCCCCTGAGCCCCCACAGCGCCGCCTGCAGAGGGAATCCCGAGGCTTCCCCTGACCGCGACTCTCTGAAACCTAAGTCCCGGCGCCTGGAAAAGACCCTGCACCCGCAGCCCCCAGGACCTGAAGGACCGGACTTTCACTGCAGAAGTGACCCCCAGGAGTCCCTCTCCCTTGCCCAAGTGGAGGTTTCCCCGAGGAAGCCCCCCCTTGCCTGCCTGCAGCGCTGAAGAGATCCCTTGATCTCTCATTGACTTCCATTGCGAACCCGACGCTTGTTCTAACACTGCACCCGGCCGCCCCCGCGCCGCTGAGGGTGAAATTTCTGTGTGGGCTTGTGTCCCCTCCGGTGCCCTACAAAACCCCCCTGGTCTGCCCTCCGAAGACGCGGGTACTTACCTGCAAGCAGACCGGAACCGGGGCACCCCCTTCTCTCCATTCTAGCCTATGTGTTTTGGGCACCACTTTGAACTCTGCACCCGACCGGCCCTGAGCTGCTGGTGTGGTGACCTTGTGGTTGCTCTGAACCCCCAACGGTGGGCTACCTTGGACCAAGAACTGAACCCTGTAAGTGTCTTACTTACCTGGTAAAACTAACAAAAACTTACCTCCCCCAGGAACTGTGAAAATTGCACTGTGTCCACTTTTAAAATAGCTATTTGTGAATAACTTGAAAAGTATACATGCAATTGAAATGATTCAAAGTTCCTAATGTACTTACCTGCAATACCTTTCAAACAAGATATTACATGTTAAATTTGAACCTGTGGTTCTTAAAATAAACTAAGAAAAGATATTTTTCTATAACAAAACCTATTGGCTGGATTTGTCTCTGAGTGTGTGTACCTCATTTATTGTCTATGTGTATGTACAACAAATGCTTAACACTACTCCTTGGATAAGCCTACTGCTCGACCACACTACCACAAAATAGAGCATTAGTATTATCTCTTTTTACCACTATTTTACCTCTAAGGGGAACCCTTGGACTCTGTGCATGCTATTCCTTACTTTGAAATAGCACATACAGAGCCAACTTCCTACATTGGTGGCAGCGGTGGGATACAAGACTTTGCATTTGCTGGACTACTCAGCCAATACCTGATCACACGACAAATTCCAAAATTGTCATTAGAAATTGATTTTTGCAATTTGAAAAGTTTTCTAAATTCTTAAAAGACCTGCTAGGGCCTTGTGTTAGATCCTGTTTAGCATTTCTTTTAGAGTTTAAAAGTTTGTAAAAGTTTGAATTAGATTCTAGAACCAGTTTTAGATTCTTAAAAAGTATTCCAACTTTTAGAAGCAAAATGTCTAGCACAGATGTGGCTGTGGTGGAACTCGACACCACACCTTACCTCCATCTACAGATGAGAGAGCTAAGGTCACTCTGTAAACTAAAGAAAATAACCATAGGCCCCAAACCTACCAAAATACAGCTCCAGGAGCTTTTGGCAGAGTTTGAAAAGGCCAACCCCTCTGAGGGTGGCAACTCAGAGGAAGAGGATAGTGAATTGGAGGAAGATTCCCCCCTACCAGTCCTATCTAGGGAGGACAGGGCCTCTCAAGCCCTGACTCCAAAAATACTAGTCAGAGATACTGGCTCCCTCACAGGAGGGACCAGCAACTCTGAAATCACTGAGGATAACCCCAGTGAAGAGGACATCCAGTTAGCCAGGATGGCCAAAAGATTGGCTTTGGAAAGACAGATCCTAGCCATAGAGAGGGAAAGACAAGAGATGGGCCTAGGACCCATCAATGGTGGCAGCAACATAAATAGGGTCAGAGATTCTCCTGACATGTTGAAAATCCCTAAAGGGATTGTAACTAAATATGAAGATGGTGATGACATCACCAAATGGTTCACAGCTTTTGAAAGGGCTTGTGTAACCAGAAAAGTGAACAGATCTCACTGGGGTGCTCTCCTTTGGGAAATGTTCACAGGAAAGTGTAGGGATAGACTCCTCACACTCTCTGGAAAAGATGCAGAATCTTATGACCTCATGAAGGGTACCCTGATTGAGGGCTTTGGATTCTCCACTGAGGAGTATAGGATTAGATTCAGGGGGGCTCAAAAATCCTCGAGCCAGACCTGGGTTGACTTTGTAGACTACTCAGTAAAAACACTAGATGGTTGGATTCAAGGCAGTGGTGTAAGTAATTATGATGGGCTGTACAATTTATTTGTGAAAGAACACCTGTTAAGTAATTGTTTCAATGATAAACTGCATCAGCATCTGGTAGACCTAGGACCAATTTCTCCCCAAGAATTGGGAAAGAAGGCGGACCATTGGGTCAAGACAAGGGTGTCCAAAACTTCCACAGGGGGTGACCAAAAGAAAGGGGTCACAAAACCTCCCCAGGGGAAAGGTGGTGAGACAGCCAAAACTAAAAATAGTAAAGAGTCTTCTACAGGCCCCCAAAAACCTGCACAGGAGGGTGGGCCCAGAGCCTCTTCACAAAACAATCCTGGGTACAAGGGTAAAAACTTTGATCCCAAAAAGGCCTGGTGTCGAAACTGTAGTCAGTCTGGACACCAAACTGGAGACAAGGCCTGTCCCAAGAAAAGTTCCACTCCAAACTCCAATCCAGGTAACACTGGAATGGCTAGTCTCCAAGTGGGATCAACAGTGTGCCCAGAGCAAATCAGGGTCCACACTGAAGCTACTCTAGTCTCTGAGGGTGGGGTGGATTTAGCCACACTAGCTGCCTGGCCGCCTAACATGCAAAAATACAGGCAGCAGCTCTTTATTAATGGGACAAGTGTAGAGGGCCTGAGGGATACAGTTGCCAGTGTCACCATGGTGACAGAGAAACTGGTTTCCCCTGGCCAATACCTGACTGGAAAAACTTATACAGTCACCAATGCTGACAATCAAACTAAAGCACATCCCATGGCAATGGTAACTTTAGAATGGGGAGGGGTCAATGGCCTGAAACAGGTGGTGGTCTCCTCAAACATCCCAGTAGACTGTCTGCTTGGAAATGACCTGGAGTCCTCAGCATGGGCTGAGGTAGAACTAAAAACCCATGCAGCCATGCTGGGTATCCCTGAACTGGTGTGTGTAAAAACAAGAGCACAATGCAAGGCACAGGGTGAAAAAGTAGAGCTGGAGTCTGGAAAAATGGCCCAGCCTACCAAGAGAAAAGGAAAGTCAGTTGGGAAACCAACTGCAACACAGTCAGAAAAAGAGAACCTCTCTTCTCAGGAAGAAGTTCTGCCCTCTGAGGGAACTGAGCCTTTGGAGCTTGAGCCTTATCAGGTTGAGCTCTTAGGCCCAGGGGGACCCTCAAGGGAGGAGCTGTGTAAGGGACAAGAAACCTGTCCCTCTCTTGAAGGCCTTAGGCAGCAAGCTGCTGAAGAGTCCAAGGGCAAGAAAAATGGAACACATAGGGTCTATTGGGAAGATGGACTCCTGTACACTGAGGCCAGAGACCCCAAACCTGGTGCCACTAGGAGAGTGGTAGTGCCTCAGTCGTTCAGAGAGTTTATTCTGACCTTAGCCCATGATATTCCCCTTGCTGGGCATTTGGGACAAACCAAGACGTGGGAGAGGTTAGTCAACCACTTCTACTGGCCCAATATGTCCCAGAAGGTTAAGGAGTTTTGCCACTCCTGCCCCACCTGTCAATCCAGTGGTAAGACAGGTGGGCACCCAAAGGCCCCCCTCATTCCACTTCCAGTGGTGGGGGTCCCCTTTGAAAGAGTGGGTGTGGACATAGTTGGTCCACTGGAACCTCCCACAGCCTCAGGAAATATGTACATCCTAGTAGTAGTGGATCATGCTACTAGGTATCCTGAAGCTATTCCCCTTAGGTCGACTACTGCCCCTGCAGTAGCCAAGGCCCTCATTGGTATCTTTACCAGAGTGGGTTTCCCTAAGGAGGTGGTGTCTGACAGAGGTACCAACTTCATGTCAGCATACCTAAAACACATGTGGAATGAGTGTGGAGTGACTTACAAATTCACTACACCATACCATCCACAAACTAATGGCTTAGTTGAGAGATTCAACAAGACATTAAAAGGCATGATCATGGGGCTCCCAGAAAAACTCAAAAGGAGATGGGATGTCCTCTTGCCATGTCTGCTTTTTGCTTACAGAGAGGTGCCACAGAAGGGAGTAGGATTCTCACCCTTTGAACTTCTGTTTGGTCACCCTGTAAGGGGACCACTTGCTCTTGTTAAAGAAGGCTGGGAGAGACCTCTTCATGAGCCTAAACAAGACATAGTGGACTATGTACTTGGCCTTCGCTCTAGAATGGCAGAGTACATGGAAAAGGCAACCAAAAACCTTGAGGCCAGCCAACAGCTCCAGAAGTTTTGGTATGACCAAAAGGCTGCAATGGTTGAGTTCCAACCAGGGCAGAAAGTCTGGGTTCTGGAGCCTGTGGCTCCCAGGGCACTCCAGGACAAATGGAGTGGCCCTTACCCAGTGCTAGAAAGGAAGAGTCAGGTCACCTACCTGGTGGACCTGGGCACAAGCAGGAGCCCCAAGAGGGTGATCCATGTGAACCGCCTTAAGCTCTTCCATGACAGGGCTGATGTAAATCTGTTGATGGTAACAGATGAGGATCAGGAGGCAGAGAGTGAACCTCTCCCTGATCTTCTGTCATCAGACCCAAAAGATGGCTCAGTAGATGGAGTGATCTACTCAGACACCCTCTCTGGCCAACAGCAAGCTGATTGTAGGAGAGTCCTACAACAGTTTCCTGAACTCTTCTCCTTAACCCCTGGTCAGACACACCTGTGTACCCATGATGTGGACACAGGAGACAGCATGCCTGTCAAAAACAAAATTTTCAGACAGTCTGACCATGTTAAGGAAAGCATTAAGGTGGAAGTCCACAAGATGCTGGAATTGGGAGTAATTGAGCGCTTTGACAGCCCCTGGGCTAGCCCAGTGGTCTTAGTCCCCAAACCTCACACCAAAGATGGAAAGAAAGAGATGAGGTTTTGTGTGGACTAAAGAGGGCTCAATTCTGTCACCAAGACAGATGCTCATCCAATTCCTAGAGCTGATGAGCTCATAGATAAATTAGGTGCTGCCAAATTCTTAAGTACCTTTGACTTGACAGCAGGGTACTGGCGAATAAAAATGGCACCTGGAGCAAAAGAGAAAACAGCATTCTCCACACCTGATGGGCATTATCAGTTTACTGTTATGCCCTTTGGTTTAAAGAATGCCCCTGCCACCTTCCAAAGGTTGGTGAATCAAGTCCTTGCTGGCTTGGAGACCTTTAGCACAGCTTATCTTGATGATATTGCTGTCTTTAGCTCCACCTGGCAGGATCACCTGGTCCACCTGAAGAAGGTTTTGAAGGCTCTGCAATCTGCAGGCCTCTCTATCAAGGCATCCAAATGCCAGATAGGGCAGGGAACTGTGGTTTACTTGGGCCACCTTGTAGGTGGAGGCCAAGTTCAGCCACTCCAACCCAAGATCCAGACTATTCTGGACTGGGTAGCTCCAAAAACCCAGACTCAAGTCAGGGCATTCCTTGGCTTGACTGGGTATTACAGGAGGTTTGTGAAGGGATATGGATCCATTGTGACAGCCCTCACTGAACTCACCTCCAAGAAAATGCCCAAGAAAGTGAACTGGACTGTGGAATGCCAACAGGCCTTTGACACCCTGAAACAAGCAATGTGCTCAGCACCAGTTCTAAAAGCTCCAGATTATTCTAAGCAGTTCATTGTGCAGACAGATGCCTCTGAACATGGGATAGGGGCAGTTTTGTCCCAAACAAATGATGATGGCCTTGACCAGCCTGTTGCTTTCATTAGCAGGAGGTTACTCCCCAGGGAGCAGCGTTGGAGTGCCATTGAGAGGGAGGCCTTTGCTGTGGTTTGGTCCCTGAAGAAGCTGAGACCATACCTCTTTGGGACTCACTTCCTAGTTCAAACTGACCACAGACCTCTCAAATGGCTGATGCAAATGAAAGGTGAAAATCCTAAACTGTTGAGGTGGTCCATCTCCCTACAGGGAATGGACTTTATAGTGGAACACAGACCTGGGACTGCCCATGCCAATGCAGATGGCCTTTCCAGGTTCTTCCACTTAGAAAATGAAGACTCTCTTGGGAAAGGTTAGTCTCATCCTCTTTCGTTTGGGGGGGGGTTGTGTAAGGAAATGCCTCCTTGGCATGGTTGCCCCCTGACTTTTTGCCTTTGCTGATGCTATGTTTACAATTGAAAGTGTGCTGAGGCCTGCTAACCAGGCCCCAGCACCAGTGTTCTTTCCCTAACCTGTACTTTTGTATCCACAATTGGCAGACCCTGGCATCCAGATAAGTCCCTTGTAACTGGTACTTCTAGTACCAAGGGCCCTGATGCCAAGGAAGGTCTCTAAGGGCTGCAGCATGTCTTATGCCACCCTGGAGACCTCTCACTCAGCACAGACACACTGCTTGCCAGCTTGTGTGTGCTAGTGAGAACAAAACGAGTAAGTCGACATGGCACTCCCCTCAGGGTGCCATGCCAGCCTCTCACTGCCTATGCAAGTATAGGTCAGTCACCCCTCTAGCAGGCCTTACAGCCCTAAGGCAGGGTGCACTATACCATAGGTGAGGGTACCAGTGCATGAGCATGGTACCCCTACAGTGTCTAAACAAAACCTTAGACATTGTAAGTGCAGGGTAGCCATAAGAGTATATGGTCTGGGAGTTTGTCAAACACGAACTCCACAGCACCATAATGGCTACACTGAAAACTGGGAAGTTTGGTATCAAACTTCTCAGCACAATAAAGGCACACTGATGCCAGTGTACATTTTATTGCAAAATACACCCCAGAGGGCACCTTAGAGGTGCCCCCTGAAACTTAACCGACTGTCTGTGTAGGCTGACTAGTTCCAGCAGCCTGCCACACTAGAGACATGTTGCTGGCCCCATGGGGAGAGTGCCTTTGTCACTCTGAGGCCAGTAACAAAGCCTGCACTGGGTGGAGATGCTAACACCTCCCCCAGGCAGGAGCTGTAACACCTGGCGGTGAGCCTCAAAGGCTCACCCCTTTGTCACAGCCCAGCAGGGCACTCCAGCTTAGTGGAGTTGCCCGCCCCCTCCGGCCACGGCCCCCACTTTTGGCAGCAAGGCTGGAGGGAACAAAGAAAGCAACAAGGAGGAGTCACTGGCCAGTCAGGACAGCCCCTAAGGTGTCCTGAGCTGAAGTGACTCTAACTTTTAGAAATCCTCCATCTTGCTGATGGAGGATTCCCCCAATAGGGTTAGGATTGTGACCCCCTCCCCTTGGGAGGAGGCACAAAGAGGGTGTACCCACCCTCAGGGCTAGTAGCCATTGGCTACTAACCCCCCAGACCTAAACACGCCCTTAAATTTAGTATTTAAGGGCTACCCTGAACCCTAGAAAATTAGATTCCTGCAACAACAAGAAGAAGGACTGCCTAGCTGAAAACCCCTGCAGAGGAAGACCAGAAGACAACAACTGCCTTGGCTCCAGAAACTCACCGGCCTGTCTTCTGCCTTCCAAAGAACTCTGCTCCAGCGACGCCTTCCAAAGGGACCAGCGACCTCTGAATCCTCTGAGGACTGCCCTGCTTCGACGACGACAAGAAACTCCCGAGGACAGCGGACCTGCTCCAAAAAGACTGCAACTTTATCCAAAGGAGCAGCTTTAAAGACCCCTGCAATCTCCCCGCAAGAAGCGTGAGACTTGCAACACTGCACCCGGCGACCCCGACTCGGCTGGTGGAGAACCAACACCTCGGGGAGGACCCCCGGACTACTCTACGACTGTGAGTACCAAAACCTGTCCCCCCTGAGCCCCCACAGCGCCGCCTGCAGAGGGAATCCCGAGGCTTCCCCTGACCGCGACTCTCTGAAACCTAAGTCCCGACGCCTGGAAAAGACCCTGCACCCGCAGCCCCCAGGACCTGAAGGACCGGACTTTCACTGCAGAAGTGACCCCCAGGAGTCCCTCTCCCTTGCCCAAGTGGAGGTTTCCCCGAGGAAGCCCCCCCTTGCCTGCCTGCAGCGCTGAAGAGATCCCTTGATCTCTCATTGACTTCCATTGCGAACCCGACGCTTGTTCTAACACTGCACCCGGCCGCCCCCGCGCCGCTGAGGGTGAAATTTCTGTGTGGGCTTGTGTCCCCTCCGGTGCCCTACAAAACCCCCCTGGTCTGCCCTCCGAAGACGCGGGTACTTACCTGCAAGCAGACCGGAACCGGGGCACCCCCTTCTCTCCATTCTAGCCTATGTGTTTTGGGCACCACTTTGAACTCTGCACCCGACCGGCCCTGAGCTGCTGGTGTGGTGACCTTGGGGTTGCTCTGAACCCCCAACGGTGGGCTACCTTGGACCAAGAACTGAACCCTGTAAGTGTCTTACTTACCTGGTAAAACTAACAAAAACTTACCTCCCCCAGGAACTGTGAAAATTGCACTGTGTCCACTTTTAAAATAGCTATTTGTGAATAACTTGAAAAGTATACATGCAATTGAAATGATTCAAAGTTCCTAATGTACTTACCTGCAATACCTTTCAAACAAGATATTACATGTTAAATTTGAACCTGTGGTTCTTAAAATAAACTAAGAAAATATATTTTTCTATAACAAAACCTATTGGCTGGATTTGTCTCTGAGTGTGTGTACCTCATTTATTGTCTATGTGTATGTACAACAAATGCTTAACACTACTCCTTGGATAAGCCTACTGCTCGACCACACTACCACAAAATAGAGCATTAGTATTATCTCTTTTTACCACTATTTTACCTCTAAGGGGAACCCTTGGACTCTGTGCATGCTATTCCTTACTTTGAAATAGCACATACAGAGCCAACTTCCTACATATTTTTTTTCTGAATAAGAGAGCAAAGATTCCTATGGGAGGTAAAAGTTATAATGGGAAATGTCATGCAGATCCATCAAACTGTGGCAAGTTATTAAGAACATAAAAATGACATCTATCTATCTATCTATCTATCTATCTATCTATCTATCTATCTATCTATCTATCTATCTCTCCGAGCCGCAACAAAATCCACAAGAGGCACAGTCTCTTTAGTGCAATCCAGTTTATTCATTCAGTTTGAAATGGCAGGTGCGACGAGGAGACTCCATACTGGATTTTGTTTCACAGAAGGCACTATTTTGAATGTGTTTATAATTTATAAAGTGAAAAGTGATGAAGTGAAATAAACATAGACAAAAAAATACAGGCATTAACTTTTTTCTTCTACATCATATGTTGTGAGTGACAGAACTCATGTGTACTTTCAATTTTAATTTGAAAAATAAAAATGTTTCATATTTGCACAAATCAATATAATTAATTAATACATCATCACATCACCATATGATTCATTACTCCTAATACCATTTCGGAAAAACGTACTCTTTCCCTCTCGGAAGCACCTGTCTTTTGTATCATTCACTTCTCTTTACAATCCACAATTGAAATAGTGATCAATCTATTTAAAACACCCTATGTCCCAATACAGTACAGTATATGACAAGGTAAACTTGTTAGAGTAAATGCGAGCAGCATATTCCTCTCAAACCAGTTTCCATAGGGAGGATAATTCCATGTTAGACATTGGCACATTTTTTCGATATGTCGGTGTTAACCTCACCATTGTCTGATAATGAGATGACATAAAGAAAATTGTGTATGGTAACCGAAGAAAATTCAATTCCGTATTGTCAGTCCCATACAAAAAGAAAATCACACACCCTACTCATATTGGCAAATGTACAAACAATTCCTCACTTACATTAAAACTATCAGGTTCGCAGGTCTCAAGGTCTATTATGCATCTAGATTTATGATGTCTTAATGTGTCTACTCTGTCCCCTTCTCTACGAACTTTAAGGGCCCTGTCTATGCTGATAATGTGGCCAGGATATTTCTTACCTCTATTAGTTATCACTCTAAATTGTTCTAGGATACGTTTCTGAACCTGTAAATAGTACTTCCAATAAATCTTTTGTTACAAGGTCATGTAATCATATATATAGTCTAGTCTGACTTGTATGTTACATGCTTATTGATCACATACTTTTTGTGTGTGGTACCTTATATTCATTGATAATCATGCTATGTTTGCAAGCTTTACACTTTACATGAAAAGAACCCCTTATTCTCACTGTTAATATGTCTAGTGGTGCAAAGTGGCTTATTACTATCATGTCCCTAATGTTCTTTCCTCTCCTATATTTGAAGTGTGGTTACGTTCCCAGAGCAGAGCTTAATGTTTTATTCTCCATATATATATATATATATATATATATATATACATATATATATATATATATATAGACACACATACATAGTTTTCATGTTTTCATGAGACAAGTATTTTTGTTTTACTAATACCTCTGTTGCCATTTGTTGAATCTTAACAAAACTTTCCAAAAAAATAGTTCACCCATCTTATCTCCTTCATGAAAAGTTTTACTGTTATCTGTCAAATAGGGGACAAGATAAAGGGGTATCCTAAAACATTGATTTCCCATATTTACTGCCACAGGAAAGCTTGCGTCCCGATACAGAATAATTATTGAAAAATTACACCAAAGTTTGCAGGTTAGAACTTTACTCCGAAACTGAGCTTTTTGTGATTTGGTGTAAGTCGTTCGGTCGTTTTCGAGAAACTAGAGTTTAAAGAGGGGCTTAGGTTGGCCACAAAAAGGTTTAAAAGATAGATATATCTACACAGTCAGTCACACAAGAGTCTTGCAGTACCAAGAATTTTCTGATTGGTTGAAGGAGCCTTTCCTCCCATTGACCATTTTGGTACCATGGTGCAGGTACTGTGGTACCGAGTGATCTGACTGGCTGGTTCCATATCTGAAGATAATGTCACAGCCACCATTACAGTACTTGGGGCGGATTTATATCTTGGCACCATATTTTTCATGGTGGTGAGAGGCAGGGAAAATGGGCCATGTGTCCGCCCACTCTAAATTGGACGGGCGGACGCGTGGCAAAACCTCTGACAGTGCTTACTCCATTGGACCGTCGGACATCTATGTAGGTGGCAGGGACAGAGTAGTCTCTGCCGTCTACACACTGAAGGTCCACCCGCCTCTAAATGAGATGTCCAGACCTTCAGGTTGGAAGAAAGGGTACTCCGTCGCCGTTAGGGCAAAATACCGTTCCTGCCAACATCAGCATCCCAGTGTCCTCAAAAAGGTATTCAAAGATGTCATAAGGAACAGTTTAGGGACACTCTGACCCCCAGATATTTGTGGGGTGAAACCGGAGAACCCCACCAGAAGTTGCAAAACATTTGGCTAGGGGTACCACAGCACTCCGTCTGGTCCTAGAGTGGCCAACCCCTGAGGTACTACAGTACTGGCCTCAGTCAACCACCCTCTGCTCAGGGCCAAAGGCAATGTGCTGCAGTAGGGTAGGGTGGCTGTGGGAGTGTTGGACGGAGGGCCTGGCCATGCATGATGCAATGTGCGAGGTCATCAGCAGTGTCTGGCAGGGGCTGAAGTTCCAGTGAGTTGCTTGAACTATAACTTGTTAATTTCATTGTTTGTTTTTTAGGTTTAAATCTTTTTATTGATTTTACCAGAATTTGTAGTACAGGTCAAAACACTCACCTAACCTACAACCTTGGGCAAGTGAGGAACAATAAAGAGAAGATTTAACATTAGTTAGAAACAAAGAAATAAAGAAGAAAGAGTGTCTATGTTGCTGAGTAGGTGTCTACATCATTGTGGCTATTGTGTGTATCATAATATGTGGCTAGCCAGGGTCCTCGTCTGTAATATGTAAAGCTAAGCTGGCATTGGTTCTGTGGTTGTGATACGGAATACCCGTAAGTAAGTTGGGCAGATAAGTTCCATAAATTCTTGTGAGAGGTCTGACAAGCCGGGCTCCCATGTTTTATCAAATTGGGGCAGTCTTTGTTCAGCTGTGGCCATCAGTTTCTCCATGCTTAATAGGTCCCAGAGTCTGTGTAGCCAATCTAAAGCCCATATTTATACGTTTTTAGTGCCACATTTGCGTCATTTTTTGATGCAAAAGCGGCTCAAACTTGCAAAATACAATTGTATTTTGTACGTTTGCACCGTTTTGCGCCAAAAAGCTGTGCAAATGCGTTGCTAAAAAAGTCTAAATATGGGCCTAGGTGAGTAGGTATGGTGTCAGTGCCCGACTGAGCTAACAACATCTGATTAGCTGCACTTGTGGCCAGTGTGATAGCCTGTCCCCTCACTAATTTCAATGGGTAGTTTAAGACAGCTGGGAGGCCCAGAAGAACATAACTCGGGAACCCAGGGATCTTTATGTTGTACATATTATCAAGAGCATCCAAAACCTCAGACCAGTAGTGGTGAAGCTTTGGGCATCTCCAAAGGAGGTGGATCAGTGTCCCTTCTTGTGTGCATCCCCGCCAACAGCACGCATCCCCATCCCCATCCCTCTTTCATCTGGACACTCTTGCCGGTGTGTAATACCAATATTGTACTACTTTTAGTAGTGTTTCCTTACCCACAATGCTTCGGGCTGACGAAGCAGCCCATTTAAGGATATCTGACCACTCCCTAGATGTAAAAGAGCGCTCACATTCCTTCCCCCATCAGCGCTGTGCTGATGATATTGATGTGTGTCGTATATTGTTAATGAAGGCATAAAATTCGGAAAGGATGCGTTTATCGGAACCTCTAGTTAGGAGCAATTTCTCAAATCAGAGCAGGGGGCAGCTCGCATGGGGTTTAATGGAGGGCTGAGTAACCCAATGGCCAATGGCTAGATGCTGCCACCGGGCATTTTCCAGAACACCATAATGCTGTTGAATCTGAGCGAAGGTCAGAGGCCTGATTCATCAAATAGGTCACCAACCCTTTTACAGTTTGCCTGCTGCCATGCCAAGTAGTTGGAACCCTGATATGAGGGGGGAAAGTCTGAATTATTCATACTTGGGGTGAGGGTGGAGATGCGGGTGGAGAGCTTCTTACTCGTCTATATTTTGTTCCACATCCCCATTGTGGCTCTCAAAATAGGGGAGATAAAAACTGCTGGTGGCCCATGAGGCTTAGGGAGCCATGGTATTTTCCATATGTGTATGCCTGCAATAGCTTGAACTATGAAGCACCAATGTTTTTCCGTGAGGAGTCTGTTCCATTCCACTAGGTATCACAGTTGGGCTGCCTGATAATAGTGGGTACGATCTGGGATCCCGAAACCCCTCATCTCCAGCGGCAGGTAGGTCTGCTTCTTGGCCAGACGTGCCCTTTACCCTTCCCAAATGTACTCTTCTATGTGTCGTTGTAATTTAATCAAAACTTGGGGAGGAGGGGCCAGGGGTAATGTCCGCATGACATATAAAATTTTGGGCAGCTGAGTCATTGTTACCGCTGCAATGTGGCCTAACCAGGAGAGCACATAAGTCTTCCATGTGTGTAGATCAGCACGTGTTCTCTACAGCAAGGCACCATAGTTAAATACTGCAGTCTGAACTGTAGTGGAATGGATGTGTAATCCCAAATACCCCACTCCCCTTGTGGCCCAGATGAACGGAAAGTGCTATTACAGGATAACCTGATTTGCCGCTGGAACTGTTAAGTTTAGAATCTGGGACTTGTAGATTTACCGTAAACCCAGACGCCTTCCCGAAGGTCTCCAGTTCTTCCATCAGCGGAGGCAAGGACTTTAGGGGATGCGTCAGAATCACCATGACGTCACATGGATATAGTGCTAGTTAATGTTCTTGTACCCCCATGGGGATGTCCGCTATTTGGGGGTTTCGTCTAATTCACTCTTCCATGGGCTCCATGTATAATGCAAATAGTAGTGGGGACAATGGGCATCCTTGCCGAGTGCCCGTAGTCACCTGAAAGGGGGAGGGCATTAGTCCATTAACTCCAACCACCGCTTTAGGCCCATTGTAACTGCACTGTATGTAATCAATGAACCGCCCACCTAGGCCTACCTTCCCCAACACTGCAAACAAATAGGACCAATGCACTCAGTTGAACGCCTTTTCGGCATCTATGGATAATATCACTGCCGGAATTCGAAATAGCAGAGTTTTATCTAGCAGATGGCATATGCATTTTGTGTTGTCGCTGCAATTATGTTCAAGAATGAATCTGGCCTGATCTGGGTCTACAATGCCTTGCATATAAGGGGCCAGTTGATTCACCAGGATAGAGGTGAATATCTTGGCATCTACATTTATAAAAGAAATTTGTGTATATGAGGAGCAGTGCAATGGATCCTTACCCGGCTTGGGTATGACCATGATCGTGGCGAGCTTCATGGAGTCTGCGAGGGAGCCTTTGTCGCTAAAGGAACTATATAGATGTGTGAAGACTGGGGCCAATTGGTTAGCAAATAATTAAAAAAATTTGGAGGGGTAGTCATCCCTCACAGGGGCCTTGCCGGGTTGTAAATGAGAGATCGGTAAAAGTACCTCATCCAACCCTTTGTCCTGACCGAACTGCAGAGAATCTACAGTGGGCAGTCCCTCTAGTGGTACATGTTCTAAGTAGGACTTTTAGCCTGTTCTAGTAAGAAGTCAATGGTATAATGCTGGACATAGAATCGCTCAAAGGCTTGAACTATTTGTTCATCTTGATCAATGCGTTCTCCTTGCTGTCCCTCCAATGCCTCCACCCTCTGTCGTGCTGTCTGGGCCAGTAGATGGTGTGCCAGGAGGCGACCAGCTTTATTACTCCCCACATAATACTTTTGTTTAGTGCGGACCAAAGCATACGTTGCTCTATCCATGTCCAGTGCCCATAGTTGTTTATGTGCTATGTCTAATTGTCAGCGTAAGTTATGAGATCCCATCCATTTGTGTTCCACTTCTAGCCCTTTTACCTGTCTCTCAAGTGCAGTCCTTATATCCCTCCCGTCACTGTTAAGACAGGTCGCCAATGCAATCAATCGGCCGCAAAGGACTGATTTCAACACATCCCAAAGCACTGCAATGGGCGTGTCAGGGCAGTCAGTGTGTTTCAAATATTCGGCGATGGCGCATGACTGTTCTGTGAATTGTGTTTCACTCGTAAGAAGTCTGAGGTTGAGGCGCCAAGTGCGCTTTTGAGAGGTTGGGCCAGGAGAAGATACAGTCATATGGAGTGGGGTATGATCCGAGAGTGCCGCTATACTATATCTACATGAGAGACAGATTGTAGAAAATGCAGCATAGCTGGATAGAGATCAATTTGTTCATTTGTCTGATGGGCTGTCGAGTAGAAAGTGTAATCCATTTCTGTGGGGTGGTGATGCCGCCATTACTCCGCTAACGTCCCCAAACTGCATGGAGAATGCCCCTGTCTGTCCCACCTGCTGTGCTGACTGATCCAAACTTGTAACAGGCACTAAGTTAAAGTCCCCTTCAATTAGCACATCCTTATCTGCAGTGGCCATCACTCTATCCAAGGCCTCTGATATAAAAGCCTCCTGGTGGTCATTAGGTGCATAAATTGTAGCTAAAGTAAAAGTATACAAATGTTATGTGATGCGGAGTGACAATCACATACCAGGAATATCGGCCTGAGTCTGGATCACCTTACCCAGAAAGTGAGGAGCCAAAAGAATAGCTACTCCAGCCTTTTTCCCTGTACCAGATGAGAAATATTGTCTATCAAACCACTTGTATCTTAAACGCTTCCAATCTGCTTGCACCAGGTGTGTTTCCTGTACCAGACATATATCACATCCAGGGTCTTGGATCGAAGACAGAAATGCTAAACGTTTTGCGGGTGCGTTGAGGCCCCAGATATTTTAACTAGTAATGTGCATCATTTTGGATTCGGTGCCCAAAGGCATAGGTGTGAGGTGTGTCCCTGGCTTGTCGGACGTAACCAACTAGCTTCCCATGTTGAGCTATAACTTACCAACTAGGTCTCGTATTGCCTAATAGGTAAGAAAAAAAACGGAAAAGATAACATAGAGTGTCAAACATAGAAAAAGAAAAGAGAACCAATGCGGCCTTCCACAGCACCGCTGTGAACCAATAAAATGAGGTTCATGTAGAGGCATCTAAGTCAAAGTGGGGTTCCCCTCCATGGGGTCGGAGGCCCCGCCTGAGGCTCATGTCTTCCTCGAAAACTGGAGACGGGCCTGTCTGGTCTAACTTTGTATGGTGCCTGTTGGGCAGTAGGGTGTGCCAATGTTGGAGTCAGGTGCGAGTTTAGTGCCAAGCAGTTATCTCTTAGTCATTATCCAGGTCGGATGCTTGATCCCCGGAATTCAACTGCCCTTTCACTACGACTCTCCATTGCAGTCGTTCCAACGTCTTCCCCTTCTTCCTTCTCGCTGGGCGTCTGAAGGGCACAAATGAACCTGATGGGCTTAATTGCGAAGGGTGGAGCTCCTCATCTTTCTGGTTCTAGTTGATTGGTAGCACTGCCTGCGTCTCTTCTAGAGTGCACACTCTGTGTGTCTCAGCTTCCCATACAAATGTGAGATGGAAAGGGTGACCCCAGTGGTAGCGTACCTCCCGTTTTTGTAAAAAATTCCGTAGCTGGTCATAGCTGGTGGCGTCACTGTAGCGTTAACGGCGAGAGGTCCTCGTACAGCCAGACTTGTTACCCTCAAAGTCAATGTGGTTGCGGTCACGTGCAGCTGCCATAATGATTTCTTTTTGCCTATAGTAGCGAAGGCAAGTTAAAATGTCTTGTAGTTGCCCAGAGTATGTAGCCGGTGTCCCAGCCCTATGAATTCTGTCATTAATGATCTCTTATGGTGCGAGTTCCGGTATGATATGATGGAACAGTCTGCTAGCATAGTCTTCCAGATTCCCTTCGGCTGCTTGCAACGGGACTCCCTTAATTCTAATGTTGGCCCTCTTAGACCGGTTTCAAGATCTTCCACCTAACAGAGTTCCACATGTTTATCGTGCAAATCCAGTATTTCGCTGCGGTGGGCTTCCAATTCTTCTCCCTGTGTTTCACTGGTTCGTTCAAGGCTGTCCACTCAGTCTCCCAGTTCATTCATGTCCTTCTTGAGGCCCTTGATATCCTTTGAAAGGTCCTGTTTAAGTGTTGCAATGTCCGCACGTAGCGCTTCAAAGAGGGTCTCCAAGAAGGTGCGTGTAACTGGTTCAGCTTCATTTGGTGTTCTCGTGGCATCATCTGTTGCATTTGAGTTGCATTTGAGTACACGGGTTGAGTTACCTCCTCGTGTTGATCTGCTTTCTTCCCCGGCATCTTCTTGAGCAAATCTCTAATTGTAGCATCTTTCTTATGAGAGCAGGGACCCGCCATGTTCCCTCCCGCACGGGGTCACTTCATCAGTCACTGAAAGACAGTCTACAACCAGTGTCCCTGTGCCTTCGCAACGTCCAAGCTACCTCTTAAGAACTTATGTAGCACTCTGGCCTGTCACTCCAAGCAGATTGGCGTGCCCAGTGCAGTGGGCACTGCTATGTTGGTCTTTTGAATTCACAGGCGTGCAAGACTCACCATCCGGCATTATCTGCCACACTCTCTGGGCAAAGCCATCACGTCCACGTACGTGGGCTGAAGTGACCTCTCCTCTTAGCTGGAGATGTGTATCCAGAGAGTCCAGCTGGTACCGCAGTCCTTTTGGATGCTGCCACGCTCTATAGGCAGAACTGTTCCCGTTGTTCTCTGAGGGTGGCTGCCATCGGTCACGACCTTACTATGGAACCCCACGTGGCTGTACTCTGCCCCCTCTGCGGTCTACAACATGGGCCGTGGTGCTGCCGCGCGGCACCCAGTGTCGCACAGGACGCTCATCAGGCGGCCCCCAAAGGACCCTTCTTCAGGGGTCAGTCCTACCTCTTATATGGGGTCCAGGGCTCTGGGAGTCAGGGTTGCGTCTAGAGCACGTTCGTGTCGTCAGGCATGATGAGAGAGCGCATCATTGTCACCGAGGACTGTATGCCTCCGTTAGCGCTTATCGCAAATCAGCTGCCATTTTGGGGTCAGGCTTGCCGCAGAGCCTTTCGCCGAAATCAATGAAACGGGGGCCCAGGGCACTTCTTCAAGCGTCCTTGTGCTCCCCCATCTACCAGTGATGCCCCAGACGCCCCTTCACCGATCAGCAGGGTAGGTGAGGCCCGATCTTCGCCATTAGCATCCGACCGACGGCGGAGCTTGAGATCTCACTCCTGTCCGGATGCCATCTTGGCCACGCCCCAGTGTTTGTTTTTAGAATGCTAGTTTTTATCTAAGTTCAACACCTTTCTATAACATAAATGTATTTTTATTTTTTTCTGTAAATATTTTTTTTTTTAACATAAGTCAAGATCTTGTTACCATGGCTAACTATGACATCACTTTACCCTTTGTTTTTTCAGTGTATGTGTTTTGTGTGTCTGTGTGTATCTATTGTATTGTACATTCTCCTTTTTTTTACATTCAGGCATAACAGGGTTTTTCAGCAGAATTAAAGTTGTATCATGCGTCTTTCGCAATTAACTTAAATTCAATACATAAATATGAAAGGTTGGTCTAACCAAATGCATCACTTGTCCCTTCATCAGATCCAGAACATTCTCTATTCACCTGGGTAGATTTAGTTGCTTTGCCAATTCAATTTTAAGTAACTCTGAAGAAGTGATTTTGGAACAGATTTCCAGGAATCCTTAAGCCTTAAACACTGGGTCTGGTTGCCATGTAGACATGGATTTAATCAGATTGACAGAAAATGCATTCTTTATGGTTTACAAGAGTCGTTCAAAGTAAAAACTTTGTGATATTTGGAGAAAACAAGATAACTCACGCTCTAAGCCTCTTCCTCTTCTGTGACTCTAAACCACTCTAGGTTCATTCTCCACCAATAAGAATTTTGCTTTCATGAATGAACCTTCATTTGAAAAAGAAATGGGTGTTGATATGAACAAGAAGAATGGACAATTGACACTGCACATTTTGGGTGGCACTTCACTTTGACTGCATCCAGACTATCCACCAACTAATTTCTGTGACACTTGAATATGCATAACAACAGTGTTCTTAAATGAAGTCCAATGGCAAACGTTTAGGTTCTTAAAGGAAGATCCTTGCTATCATAAACTAACGTGAGACACTTTAATATCAAACTTTTAACCCTGAAGTTCAGTAAATTATTTTGCTTAATTTAGCAGGACTAGAAGTAGCTCTCTTGCATGTCTCATGAACATTGAACATTATCAGCATATGCCACCACACCAGTTTCTGAACCCCCAGCCTGTAATATCTTTAAAGATGAGTCAATTCTAAATATTCAAGGAAAACAATAGCGATGGCTGAGGAAGGAATCCTTTTTAGTATCTAGCAGTAGTAAAATGATGAAAGAGTGTGTTACATTACAAAAATACAAGCTCTTGGAGTAGATGGTATTGATCCATTGATAAAGTTAATATAAAATCCCACCACCCAAGAATTAAAAAAAGAACACCACCAAATGCCTTGTTTTCATGCAGCCCAATCGAAGATATCTTTTTATGACTTGTAACTACCACGTTATCACATAGTAACCTAAAGCGTGACAAAGACAAACTTCCATTAATGAAAATGGCCTCATCTAGAGTCATCAGTATGAACATTAGCCTCTTAATGCTCCTGACCATAATCTTAGCAAAATCTTGCATCCTAGATCTGTTAAGGATATTGGCCAATAGTCTTTATTTTAAGTCTGATCTTAATCAGGTTTCCGAATATCAACAGTGGTGACCTCCAAGTAAATACTACTAGGTACACCGATTGACAGGCTCTCAAGACAGGCCTGTCTTTGAGTTTGATGTTCACCATATGTTCTGTAACGCCCATGCTGAATGTATTAGGATCTGTAAATTCCCAACATTTCTGGTTGCTCTGAAGTATTGTCTCACTCGGAGCACTATGAGGCTTTTTATTAAAGTTCAATTTTGAAATTGTCTGTTTTTGCAGGGTGGCTCTTGACTTGTACCTCACATGATCTGTTAAAACATGTTAATGTCATTTAGGGGGGGCTTAACATCTTTTTTTACCTTTGCATTGCTTTTGTTTTTTTTGCATTGTTGTTTGGGCACAAAGCTAAGTACATCACCATTTCATGTTACCATGAAGATGTCTCATACATTTGATACAGAAGGATCTGTGGTCTGATTGCTACTAAATCAATATAGAATAAAGTTCCGAATATAAAACAAAAAATGTATTTTTCAATAGTCTCAACCCAGACATTGGATTAGGAACAGTTCCAATTGTAACTGTACAGCGATTGGAGCATTGTCAGAAAGAAAAATAAGGTCAACATATGCAGAGAATAGAAGAGCCAAGGCACCCTTTTTGATGAAGAGGCTATCACTTCTTAAGTTTTAATTGTGGGCCTGAAAATAAAAGCTAAACAAGCTCATTCAGATGTAAAATACTCGATCAGTCAATAAAACCCCCACTGTCAACAAAATGTTAGGAATTTTTACTCTTTTATTTACTCTAAAATTAGGCCATTTTATTCACTGTAAAATTAGCTTTTTGATCTATGGTGAAATATCAAATCATTGAGCCAATTATAGTCAGCTAAAATCAGGGCTACTGTGCGTTGTCTCTTTTCAGAAGGCTCATGATAATTCAGATGAATTTCCTGTAATAAATCAACAGAATATTGTTGTTTTTTAGATCAGATATAATTTGTACTGAGTAGGATGGTTGGCGAATTGAAAATTTTTATTCCATGAAAAGGTTTTAACACATTTCACAGCATAAACTTTATAAAACTAAAAAAAACTGAACCTTTATCACAGGAGAATTTCAGCCTGACAACGACTATTGTTGATATTTCAAGGTACTTTATGTTACCATGAAACCATGAAGCAGGGCAACCCTTAAAGACATCCTTTAAAGGAAAGGAACAAGACATAAACACACCATGTATCAAATAAACACAAAAAACACAAGTTAAGAACAGCAAAGTATACACATGTTTTTTGATTAAGACAAAGTGGATGTTCGGCTCATATATAGGGCCAGATATCTTAAGGGCTTGTGTTACCCTTGCATCACGCAAGGTGAAGCATGGCAACGCAAGACCTTAAAACAGATTTACCATGGCACACAAAGCCACCTTGCATGGTTCTGCATGCATAGTAGATCTGGAGTAGCACAAGACAGCACAAGTAGCTGCCTGAATTACTCTGTGCTGGGAATGCATTCAATGGGTGGAACGTGGGTGTTCCCAGGCATCCACCCATAGTTTTTGGCACTGTTCTTGATTTACTAACACTTGTAAACTTAGGAATATATAAAAATGCTACGCCTTCGCAGGTGAAACATAACAAGGAGAAATACCTTTATTTCTCCTCGTTATTTCCTCCTGCATTCTGCAGCACACATATTAAGAGGAAAATACCTCAGAGGATTGCTTTTGGAAGCTCTTTTTCGGTCCAGGTGAAAAAGCTCCGGAACTCAATTCTTGCAAAAATAAGAATAATTGACAACCACCTGGAATTCAAGAGAGTCTAAAAAAATCTGTTTGTTTTCCAGCCACATAATCGTATAGCACAGACCACTGCTAAGCAAGATGATAGGAACCTGTATTAGCAATCACATCAATGATCACACTTTTCTGCCAGTGTGAAGTAAGGCTGACATGGGTCCAATTACAAGCATGGAAAATGGGCCCTCTTAGTCCTTGTTTAGTAGTCAAATACAGCCATAATTGGGGCACAGTCTGCCGTTCACAACCCTAACACGTGTACCAAACACCTGCTGCATAACTGATAACTATGCCCATGTTTTATTTGATACCTCATGCTTAAGCAATGCTACAGGTTTGACACTTAGGCCCTCATTACGAGTGTGGTGGTCTGCCAGGGAACCGACAACTCCGCCAGGATCTTGGATCCCAAGGGTCTGGCGGTGGTGGAGATCCTAATCCACCAGGGCAGCGGTGCCCTGGGGATTACAACCTCGTTCTCCACCAGCCTTTTCATGGTGGTAACACCTACATGAAAAGGTTGGCGGAGAACAAGTGCAGGAGGCAACAGGGGGACCCTTGCACTGCCTGTGCACTTGTCATGGGCAGTGCAGGGGACCTCCTGCCCAGCGCCATCACAATGTTCACTGTCTGCTTTGCAGACAGTGAACATTGCGAGAATGCTGGTGCACCCTGCTGGCTACAGCATTGCCGCCGGCTCAATTTTGAGCCAGCAACAATGCTGTAACCTGTTTTCTGCTAGGCTGGCAGTTGGAAACCAAGGTTTCTGCCCGCCAGCCTAGCAGGAAACTTTTAATGGGTCCGGTGAGGAGGTAGCCTGTGTGGCGGCAACCTCCCCATCGGAAGTTCGGCAGACGGTGTAGCATACTTCGGCGCCTTGTCAGGAGAATGAACCGCTAAGGCAAGCACGAAACAATAAACACAGCATGCAGTTTTGAAATTCTGTGGCCACATCCATGGCAAAGCACACAGCCAGCTGTAACCAGAGATTACGGATCACTTTAATCTGTGCTGGTTAAAGATCGGGTTTCATAGAGATGTACCTCTGCTTTGTTGGAGTCAGTGCTATCACCCTCCATCAGCCACTGAATCCAAGTTCTGTGCCCCGGAGATGGCATTGGTGGTATCTGAGGACACGAGGCCACTGAAGAGCCAAGGTTAGGCAGCAGCACATACTGTGTGGTCTGAGGTGGCCCTTAGGGGGTTTCTCTTTCTACAAACTATACATGGAAACTCAGCACTTGTCCAGGCTGGCTGAACAGTACTGTATCTAATGTTGTAAATGGATATTGGTGCTTTTCCGAGAGCACACGTGAGCCAAAGCAGCCAAGAAGGTAAATCTGTAGTGGAGAATGATGGTGTTGGGAGTGGTTATTTGGAGTATTTGATGACGGTGGATAGCGATGACCGTGCGGCCCCGGCTCTACCCCGCCCACTCCTCCAATGAGCAGTCCGCAGAGCCCGACGGCTGAAACAAAGACAATAAAGGCTCGAACATAGCTACTCGATTGATCGCATGTGTAAAGTACAAATGCCACCACATAAGCTGGGATAAAACTGTGGAGAGAGTGTCTGGGCAGAGGCGATGGTCACTGCTGCTGTTGTGGGTGAGCCGATGTTGTACACCACGCCGGTGGACAACCAGAGACAATCCCTGAGTTTATCCTCAGCTGCTCCTAGTCTCTCTGCTCCACAGCTTGCCAGCTTCGGGAGCAAGAAGCGAGCCAGGCTGGCCAATAGGGCAAAGACTGTGCAACCCTAAATCAGTATATTTAAAAACAAGCAAAGGAGCGGGAGGTGCGTTTGCAGTGATGAAAAAGCCAAAAGTAAAAAATAGTGCATCAAACAAGCGATAAATAAACGAACAAGTAAGACCACATGTAGCAGGGGAGTCTCCATGGGAGAGAACCAAACACCAAAAAGCGGGACAAAGACAACAAAGAGACCATAGGAAAGCAAGATTGTACGAGGGGCACTACAATGAACCAATGAGAAACGATAGGCATGCACAAAGCTCACGGAGAGAGATACATTATGTTTCCCAGACAGCGTAGGCGCGCTGCCTAGGCTCCACCCAAAAAGGAATTTGTTTTAATTAAATGTGGTCATCCTTAATCAACAGGGACAGAGACTGTTGTGGCCTCTTTGGTGAGAGCTTAAGCATTCAACTGCAGAACCCAGTACAATCTTGTCATTGGCCAATTGGTGAACCTGTGGTACCCTACATTTCTGCTCTCCTAGGAAACAGAACCCCAACGCTACCATAGACAGGTAAAGAAATTAGCCCTCCTTCATGTACTCCTACTGTTTTTTTTACAGGAGTTCCAATTCACAAAACGCAAGCACAGAACATTTGAAAACACAGATTTAAATTAGATCTGAGGTCTTTTGTTTCATGGGCCCCTGTCCATCCTGTCTCTAATCATATTCTCCGACCGAATGGTTGCAGTGGGGAATGCAGTACACAAGCTCTCAGAAAATGACGTGCTCATTTTACATTTCCTGACATAGCTCGCCTAATCTCGCTTCGTCTAATCACATTTATAAATATTTTTTTCCCAGCAACTCTTGCAGACCAAAGTTAACAGGCATGCACTCTTTGAAAAGTGCTTCGCTTTGACTCGGAGTCTGTCACACTTTGGAGAAAGCGGCAGATTTAACCAGATTTCATCTCTGGGTGTCAATGCTCGTGTCAAAACAGAAATGTACGCAGGCACGAGATGCCCTGCTTTCATCAAGAGAGTCAGCGTGCCTGCGCCTAGTTTCGCTTGGTTAAGCTTGTTATTTAAATTGTTAAAATGGAGACATCAGCAGTAAATTTCAGAGAAGATACAACAATTACTATATACAAACAGAACTCTTGTACTTGAGAACACATCAAGCCCTCTCCCCGCTTTAGAATTAGCCGCGGTAATGAAACACTGTAGCTTCGGAAAGTGTGCCCTGTGGTGCTTGGGTAAACCTGACACTGCAGCTCAGAGTCTGCGCTTGTGGGCACCACGAAAGTATATATTTTGCTAACAGGTTAGACATTAGCTTTTAAATCAAAGCCTCAACCCTAAAAAAATAATTAATCTGCTGTGATTTATGGACATTTCAAACTTGTACCTAATTCACAACACCTCTAGAAAAAAATACAGTTTTAGTAGTTTTACCACATATAGCTCATTATCTCTGAGAAGTGCGAACTAACATGTTGTAGAACTGACCAAAGTGACTGTTTTGGAAAACTTGGGTGGCTTCCCCCATGACAACTCTAACACTGCGTAATTTATTAAGTTTATCTCTAAAGCGATCCAGCAGGCCTGCTATATCGTTCAAAACAACATTTACATTGTAGACTCAAAGATGTCCACTAATGGAATGGTTTGACATCTATTACCGTTCTCACTCTATGACTGAAGAAAACTCTGCTTAATGTCTTGAAAAAGATCAATTGCAGGCTAAGCAAGAACAAAACATGTGTCAACTGTAAACAATTTTTGTATCGTCCACATTTAATGAAGATGTTGAATATGTTCACCACAATAACAAAAGTATAAACTCGTTGCACTAACCAAACTTGCAAAGTGAACTTTATTTCAAGACCATCAATTGGAGTGTGTCACAGAGCAACTGTAAAATAATTTCCCTAGCCTAATCCTGTTTTCCCTGATTTTCCACATTACAGAATTACTGTAGAGTTAAGGTTACCATAGCATTTCACAGTTAATTATTTTACTTCGGTTCTTCCCATGGAATATGTTGTGGTGTGGTTGTCCTACATAGCAGCATAAAGCTTGTGGTTCTCATTGCTTTTTTCAGCTGACTTAACTCTGCTGACGTAATGTTGCGATACAATAGCTTTCTTTATGTTTTTTTCATGGAGTTCGCTAATACACAATAGAGAGCTGGCTTCATTTCCCTCAGTAGCAAAACTACTACCACCCCACCACTTACACACTATTACTTTTGTACCATCTTTTCAATAGTTAGTCCTTATGTGTGCATTTGTTTTACCGATCTTGGGGATGCCTATTGCTCCCCCGTTAATGATAAATACATGTTTAAAATCAATAATTGCAAGCTGCTATCTGAGTGATATGTCACAAATGGTATTCTTGTGTTACTTCTTGGGGACTTACTAACATTTCACGCAAAGCAATACAGCAAGTGAAGTTGCTGTGCTGCGTTGCGTGAAAGGGAGAGAGCAGAACTGTGCCAGATTTTCAAAAATATGGCAGGGTTCTGGTGTCTCCTAGCGCACTCGTGGTCAAGATAGTTTTTGTGCAGGAAGAAATACCCTCTGACACAAAACCTATCCTTTGAGGCTATTTTCTCTTTCCAAGTAAGCCGCAGAATGCATCACACACACAAAGAGGAAAAAACGAGGGGAAATATAAATATTTCTACTCATTACACCAACCTCAGGTAGGCATATCATTTTGGTGAAAACCCATGTTTACAAGTCTTTGTAAATATGGGTTTGTGTAAAAATACATGTGTGGATCATGGGAATGCACAACCCATGTAATGCCTACCTGATGCAAGGTAACACAAGGCAGCACTATGACATGCCTTGTGGGACATTTTTTTTACAAAGCCACACAAAGCAATGCAAGTTTGGATTTGCGTGGCTTTGTAAATCCCATAAGATTTTGCATCACAGCTGCATCAAAACAGTGATGCAAACCGAATGCAAAATTCTTAGTGAACCTGTGTCTTGGTAGCTGAGTTCATGTTAGTAGTATTTGACATTTGCACTCCTAAATAACCATGTGCATAGTACACCACTACCAAAGGAACTTATGTAAAACACATGCATGGGTATATTTCACACCATTGGCAGCACTTTTTGGAGTCAGGGGAGCAGGCGGGACACAAGGGCACACATGCACACACACCCATTCACAACACTCATTATCAAATATTGAAACAGATACATGCATGTATGCATGCACCAAACATTCAGTTAAAAGAAAAAAAACACACACACTTACCTTCACCTCAGCCTCGGAGATCCCAGGAGAGATGGGACTGTTGCCTCCCTCACTGGCTAACCTAAGGTCAGCTAATGGGGGAAGGCAGCAGTCCCAACTTGTCACAGAGCGGGATGGGGTCAGTGAGACTGCTGACCCCACCCCACTCTGTGGCGAGGTGTCACTGATTGACATTCGGCCCTGGACGCTTCTAGGCTGAAAACTGAAGCGCTCAGGTCCGAAGCAATCAGTGATGTTACCCCTCATCATGAGGGGGAGGGTCTCAAGGCACCTTTGCTAGGCTGAAGAGATCATGCTCACAGGGCTGTGACTTCTTCAGCCCAGCAAAGTTCAGCTCAGGCAGCCCGGAGCCTGCTCAAATAGTGCATGTATAGCTCCTGGCTGTCTGACCTGAAAATGAAGAGTGTCTGTCAGGCTGAACTTTGCACAGCCTGACAGACACTCTTCTTGAGGGGCAAAAGGTGAGGAGTGTGGCCCCTCAGCCCCAAAGAACAGGCCGCGGCTGCTTCACACAGAGTTTGGGAGACACAGAAAAAATGTATCATTAGCCATAGCCATGTTACCCGGCCTCTCAATGACATTAGCAATCCAGCCAAATGATACAATGTTCTTCTAGTGATTTTCGGTCAACATATACCTCTGCTCCACGTGGTGATACTCTCTGACTTCTGCCAGTGCCATCCTAGCATCAGATTTTACCAACATTGCCTCCCTTTGAGTACAACAGTGTGACTAAGTAAGAACTAACATAGCCAATCCAGCTCTTTATTGGATTGCATAGGCAGATAGGCCACATTTTGAACAGATTACAGAGGACAATGTACATACTCACCTGGACCACAGTATACTGAGTTACATGATTTTGGCCTTAAACATAATATGACTGACCAGAACCTTCTAAAGAATAGTTGCATCTGGATCTCCTAAGCAGGCTCAGCATATGAGGTTTGGGTTGTCTTTTAAAGCCATTATTATCAGTTGCAGAGACTTTACAGATGCACATAGATTTCCCTCATCTCAGAAAGAATTCTTGCTAGACTGAACTCAGTTTGTTGGCCTCCACTCACTGTCTGTTAAATTCTAGTTGATGTAGTCTCACTCTTAAAGTTAGCTACTTCCTTTGTGTCATCCTTCTAGGTAGCAGCGTAGTATTACAATAAATAGGACCCGTGCCATGTCTTTGGACCACTGTTTTTTACGCCTATGTTTTGGTGCATGTTATAGTTAAATTATTTGAGATAACCATAACTATAACTGCTAAATGTCTATGGTTTTGTGCGAGTAAAACGTGAACTATAATGTCCCTGGAACCTTTGTTTTTTTCAGTGATGTATATATATATATATATATATATATATATATATATAGCATATTTTTTGATTAATTGATCGAGAAGCCGCTTTCAAAAGCACGTGCCACCCACACAGCAAACTGGCATTGGCGGCAAGTTCTATGGACCATATATATATAATAGTATATAGAATTATAGTTACTTGAAATAACTCTTTGTTTTTTTAAGTGATTATTATTATATACATATATATTCACTTAAAAAAAAACCAAAGAGTTATTTCAAGTAGCTATAATTCGCGCCCTTTCCATGCACTGCTAATTACCCTACAAATTACAGCACTCACAACATCTTTGATAACATATCTCTGGTTTTATGCAAGTAAATTCGGAACCTAATTATAACGTCCCTGTAAAATTTGTTTTTAAGTGTGTATGTATGTATATAGATATATATATATATATATATATATATATATATATATATATATATATATATGTATAGATATATATATATATATAGAAATACACACATATATATATATATATATATATATATATATATATATATATATATATATATATATATATATATATATTAGTCCCAAAAGGTCCAGATAAGGTGCGCTTACTTTATGTCGGTGCCTGCGCTAGGGAAGGACCTTTCCCTTAATTAATCTTCACACCAGCTTGACACTTATGTCAAAAACGCGACACTCACAGGCTTGCACAAATCTTCATTTAATGTATGAAATGATCCCAAACAAACCAGCACCAACGCGTTTCGACGTTCACGGTTTTGATCACGGTGATTACACAATCCATTAAGTGCCCTATTTATGCTAATCCTCTAAGCCATGCCCTTATGTGGCATTCTGGGATATGTAGTCCGCAAAGTGTATACATATACTAAATTAAAAACTCAAAACAGTCAAGAATAAACACTAAACCAATACATTTGCTTACACCCACCAACTTGCTGTGACAAAGAGAACTTAAAAAACAAGTTTTAAAATACCCTAAGAATACTCTGCGCATTACCTGCACTTAATCATGATTTACACTGTCATCATTATCTAAGTCCAAATATCCCTAATGTACATGCTCATGTGTTATATCAATCTCAAATTTCACATATATGATTTCAGATCACATCCATATACCAAATTATAGGGTCTAGTGCCCCAACTATTAGGACATTTAACTGTCCAATTATCTACAAATAATATGATCAGTTGTTTGTTTGATAGATAATACAACACAGTCCATACTGCACAACCATCATTATAGATGACAGTATAATTCTTCATCACAATTAATCCCAAACGGAATCTTAGTTTTCAATCTGATGATATATCTGGACTCCAAACATCTCATTTTCTGAACTCTATCACCTCCTCATTCATGTTTTTGTATCATAGCAATGCCATAATATTTCATATACAGCCAATCTGATTCTGGGTGAGTTTTCAAATGGTTAGTCATAGCATAAGTATTATCATCATTTTGCACTGCTCTGATGTGTTCCAAAATACGCTTATTTTAAAGGGCATATTGTACTGCCAACGTATTTCAGGCCACATCGGCATTCTAAGACATATACCACGAAAGTTGTTTCACATGTAATTCTTTCTCTGATCATGCTCTCTTTTCCCCTGAAATCTATTATAGCCTTTTTATTGCAACCAATTTTACATGCTTTGCACTTTTTGCAACAAAAAAAGCCCTTATTTCCATCTGCTAGCCAACTGGATATTTTAGGAGTCTCAAAATGGCTTTTCACTAACATATCTCTTAATGATGGCACTTTCCTATATGTAATTGATGGGCGAGTAACCACTCTTTGTCCAATATCATTATCTCTTTGAATCAGATACCAGTATCTGTTTAATATATTCAAAATCTGTTGATTCTCTTTGCTGTAGTCCAAAATAAGTCTTATCTCATTCTATTCCCTGATTGATTCCTCTGGTACTTTTTTGTTCTTAACCAATGCCTGTGTCTTTTCCCTTGCTTTGATTTCACCTTGTTGTATTGCCTTCAATTTGTATCCCCTATCTATAAATCTCTGTCTGGTTTCACCAAATTTATCATTCAAGGCGCTTGTGTATCTGATGGCCTAATGCATAATAAGAGTACTCTCGTTCTTCAGGATGACCCAGTCTCCAAACGTTGTGTAAGTCTAATGCTTTGGCTCATTGCTGGAAATGCTTAGTTGCGTGAATACCGGCTGTGGCAGGCTTGGGGGGTAAGGACCTACCCCAATCTGAATTATGCATACAATTGAAGTCACACCTCTGGAGCCTGTGGCTGAGACAACATAGTGGGAGACAAAGTGTCCAGGAAAGCAGCTTGGGCAGTGTAGGATACTAGGTAACCCTCTCTTACGGTACATTTCCAACAAGCTTTTAGTATCTATTCCATCAATCTGCTCCTTGTTGACACCATCCGTCAGTAATGCCATAAACATGTCTCTCTTAGATACTCTGTTATTACATGTGCGACCCTCAGATCTCAAGGCTTTCTTGGGTTTATTCCAGTCTCCCAGCTCTCCCAACTTGCAAACTGCCTCCAGTACATCTTACATTGCCGGCCCTCCGTGATTAATTAAGAGAGTCATTATTACTTGCTTATAGGCTAGAGGAGCAATGCTAACTATTTCATTTCGCATTGACACAGAGAGCGGTTCGTCTAACAGACAGTGAGCATCACCCAGGAAAATAGCAGTTTTCATTCCCTCCTCCTTAATTCTCTGCATTGCATCTCTTAAAGTGTACCAGGGCTTGTCATTTGGTGGCCAGTCTGATTCTGTAGGATACTTATGGTTGCACCTCACGACTGCTAGCTGCAGTAGGGTGATCTTTTGGTACCCTGATAACTCCTGAACTGGTCCTGAATTGTGGGTCAGTGCTAAAAGTACAACACGTAGGAGCATCTCCTATATCTAACATTACTCCAAAGGCTCCTGTGTCAAATAATCACACCATCCATGTGAGTAATGTTTCCCCAGCTCTCTGCTTGAATCTGTCTCTAATAGCATTAACTTCTTTCTCTGTGTAATCGTCTAGGGAGTGCATCTCAATTCCTTCCGGATTCTGTGGAGTGTCCTGTATTTTTCGTCTAAATATTGGCTGTGCACGAACCACATTCGGCTTGTCTGGCTGAAACTGGCCCCCACCTTTTTTAACCTCTTCATTACTGGAACTTGAAAAAATCAGTTCTCTCCCAAATATTCATATCCCATTTTTCAGGGTCATACTCTAACCCTGCTTTAGCAATGGCTAAATGAACTTTCTTTTGATTTATTTTACCCCTTAATTTCTGATACCTGTTTTGAGTGACTTTAAAAGCAGCCTTTTCTGCAACAGACTGATGCATATCAGCTTTATCTTGCAATAACTTATTCTGACAAGACAGCATGGTTACATTATTTTTAGTATCAACCAGGTGCTATTCTAATTGTTGGTTTTCTTGTTCCAGCTGGTTACATTTTTCATGCCTTTTTCTATAGGCAGATAGTAAAATCCAGACTCTTCTGCGTAAATAGATAAATCACAACCCCTCCTTTGTAATTCAGAATGCTGCTCTCTAGTGCACAATTCCGAATGTCTGAGTAGAACTCTCTCCGATCATAACCCACTTAAGTTTATGTTTCAGTGGGGAAGACCTCGAGCAGTTATTCCTTCCTAGCGTCTCTGAGTCAAGGCCCTACAAGACAAAGCTTATTGCACCACATTGGCCACACATATCTCCACCTACTTCACAAAGAAAGCAGGTATGGGGGCATCCAGAGGGGTGGAGTGGGAGGCTTTGAAGGTAGTCATGCGGGGGCTTTATATCTCCATGACGTGGGGTGTCTGTTCTACTCATCTCCAGAGTGTACTAGCTTCCGAAAAGCTCCTTTGCTTGCTAGAGTTGGATGCGATCACACTCCCGACGACACATTCGAAATTGTGCCACCAATACTGGGAGGAGCTCAAACGGTTGGAAGATTTAGACTATAGATCCTATTCAGCTCTTCAACATGCTGATGGGGACAAACTGGGGTGTACATTATCATGGCCGCTGAGAACAGAGACTCCTAGGACTCTGATAGGAGCCATACGAGATGACAGAGGGGTTTTCAGAACACCCAGGCATACATTAATGAAATAGTCACTAAATACTATGACCAATTGTATTCCCCCCCAAAGAACTCCCTCTGTCCGGTACTGCCTAATTCCTTCCTGGTGGCTCCCTAACCTGTCCCCATTACAGCAGCAGGAGCTAGAGCAGCCTATCTAGATAGAGGAAACTACATTAGCAATTCAGTAGGTGCCACATGACAAAACACCGGGCACGGGTGGGTTCCTGGTCGAATATTATGCGACATTTGGGGCCGTCCTGGCCTGTGCCTACTTGAGGTCTATGGTGAGACCCACCAACGTGGCATGCTCCCTGACTCGCTTCGAGAAGCCTTGATCGTTGTGCTGTTGAAACCTGGTCGAAATCCCCTAGAGGTGGGCTTGTATAGACTGTTGTCACCGCTTAGCAATGACTACAAGATCGTAAGTAAGATCCTTGCTAGTAGGCTGCTTCCACTTTTGAATACCTTTGTCCGTGTGGACCAAAGTGGCTTTGTCCCGGGTAGAGCCACGCATTTTAATATTGTCGAAACAGGGCCACTCACCTGAAAACCAGGATGTCTTCAGGGGTGATGGTATGCCCCCGATCTCCTGGAACACCTCTCGGCACGTCCTGGTGGACACAGAAACCCCATCAGGTGTCCCAAAAGGAAAGAGGGAGTGGAACAGAAAGAGACAAAACACTGCCACGTCTTGCCGGTCAAGCCAGGCACCCTGTATCTTCGGGGGGCAGGGAGGCTTGCTTCACTCTGCTATTTATAGCCAATTAGGAAATCAGTTGAGTTTCCAACATGTGGATGAGTCACCACACCCAATTAGAAGCACATGTCTACAATACACACAATTAGAAGCACATATCTACACCTGCTCACATTAGCAAACAAGCATTGGTAAAACAAGCATTGATAAAACCAATTGTGTAACACAGCACATTATGTTTGCTTAGAAACATGAAGGTTTAACCAAGAACAGAGATATGATTTAACCCTAATCCCTGGGGATGCTGACAGATAACGCAGGAGGCACCTTCGGGATTCCTGACAGTCCTCCCCACCAAGGATCCTCTCAAAGGGCGTGGCTTGAAAGGGTGCAGGAGATGGCATTTTTTAGTAAGACGTGGAGCATGAAATGTGGACGTGGGTTCCCAGGAATTGTCCTCATGCCCATAGCCTTTCCAAGCCAATAAATAGAGTAGAACACCACGGACGCACCTGGAGTCAAGAATTTTGGCCACTTCAAATTCCCATTGCTCGTGTACTTTTACCGGGGGTATCAGGGGAATAGGGTTGGAGTAATGACACATGAAACACGGGGTGTACCTTGAAATCATTGGCAATGTCAGTTCTACTACCACAGGGTTGATGATTTTGGCAATAGGAAAGGGGACTAGAAATCAGGGGTTTAATTTTCTGGATCCTGCAAGATGGAGATTTTTTTATGAGAGCCACACCTGATCTCCTATCTGATAAGAGGGAGCAGGTCTCCTTCTTTTGTCTGCTTGTTTTTTTAACTTGAGCTTGGTAGAGTTTTAAATGGTGTTGTACTTGTTTTTGAATCTCCTGTAACTCTTTATGGTGTTTCTGTACTGATGGGACTCTTGTGGATTTTTGGGACCCAGTTATAGGTAGCATTCTTGGGTGCAGACCAAACAAACAGTAAAATGGGCATACTCCTGTAGCTATGTGGACACTGTTGTTATAAACAAATTCAACAAGAGGTAAAGCCTTATCCCACTCAGTAGACCAGGTGTCAATGTAACATCTCAGGATTTGCTCCAGCGATTGGTTGGCACGTTCTGTCTGCCCATCCGTTTGTGCATGATATGCAGAGGACAAGCGGACGTCGCAAACCGACAGAGGAACAGAAGCTACGCCAAAACCGTGCTATAAATTGGGGGCCACGATCGGAAACAATTGTGGTGGGCAACCCATGAAGCCGTACAATGTGTTGGACAAACAAATCAGAGAGCTTGGAAACCGTAGGGAGGCATTTTAATGGAACAAAATGAGCCATTTTAGTTAGGTAATCTACAACCACCCATATGACAGTGTGTCCACTGGAAGCTGGGAGATCAGAAATAAAATCCATACTTATGGTATACCATGGGGCCACCGGAATTGGCATGGGAAGTAACAATCCTGTGGCTGGAGTATGTGGGGATTTAGCCCAAACACAGGTGGAACAAGTCTGGACGTAGCTTCTGACATCCTGCACAAGTGTAGGCCACCAAAACCATCTTGACAGAGATCTAACATCTTTTTCTCACCCCAGTGACCTGCGAGGACAGAATCATGTCTCCAATGTAACACTGTATCCCGTAATTCTTTGGTAGGGACGTACAACTGATCAGCATGGTATATTAAACCCTATTTTTTATACAAATCAGTTGAACAGGGAACCTTGTGTTGGGCTACCCGTATTTTCTCAAAGAACTCTTGTAAAGTGCACACAGCCATGATTTTTTCTAGGGGTATAATGCTTCTGACCTGTTCTAGCGCAACATCAGAGGAGAACCCCATCCTAGTCAACGTGTCTGCCTTTTGTTGTGTAGTATCGGGCCTATAGGTGATTATGAAGTCAAACTCATTAAAGAATAGAAGCCAGCGTAATGGACGAGGTGTCAGGGCCTTGGTCGCTTGACAAAACTGTAAATTACGGTGATCTGTGTAAATAGTCACGGTGTGTCTACCTCCTAGTAGGTGGTGACGTCATTCCTGGAAGGCAAGCTTGATGGCCAGAAGTTCCAGCTCCCCCACCGTGTAATTTTGCTCTGCGGGTAGCAATTTCTCTGAGAAGTAAGCTACTGGATGGAAATGCCCAGACTCAGGATCTTGTTGGGACAAAACACCATCCACTGCTATTTGGGAAGCGTCTGCTTCCATGAAAAATGGCTGAGCCAGGTCAGGATGATGGAGAAAGGGTGCTTCAGTGAATGTGTTTTTAAGATGTTGGAAGGCTTTCTCAGCTTCTGCACCCCAGAGGAACTTGACCCCCTTTTGTAGGAGACGAGTTACGGGAGATACCACAGTAGAAAAGTGGGGCATAAATCTCCAATAAAAATTTGTGAAGCCCAAAAACTGTTGCACTTCCGTGATAGATCTTGAGGCTACCCAATCCAGGATGGCCTGTACCTTGGACCTATCCATGGAACTTCCATCGGGGTGATCACATATCCCAGGAATTCTACAGTTGTAGCGTGAAAAACACATTTTTCCAGCTTGGGGAAGAGATGATACTCACGAAGCCATTGTAAAACCACTCTTACATGCCCTATATGTTCCTCAGTGGAAGACGAATAGATCAAAATGTCATCTATGTATACCACTACACAGATATTCAGAAACTCCTGCAGCACTTCATTGATGAAAAATTGAAATGCTGCAGGAGCGTTACACAACCCGAAGGGCATCACTGTGTACTTGAAGAGTCTGCATTTAGTTCTGAACGCCGTCTTCCACTCATCCCCATTCATTACTCGGATCAAGTGGTAGACGCCCGGCGGTCGAGTTTAGTATAAATGGTCAACTGACGTACCTGATCTAAAAGTACCGGGATCAACGGAAGTGGATACCGATTTTTTATGGTCACTTTGTTCACTGCACGATAATCTATACAGACGCGCAACTCACGATTCTTCTTGGGCACGAAGAACAAAGACGACGATGTTGGTGACATTGAATAACAAATGAAACCCTTAGACAATAGCTCATCCAGGTAGTCTTGCAGGTATCGATTCACAGGCTCAGAAAGAGCATACACCCAACTACATGGTAGCGTTGCTCCTAGAATCAAGTCTACACAACTATCGTATGACCTATGTGGCAGCAGCTGGGTGGCCTTCTGTTCACTAAAGACATCATGGAAGTCTTTATACAGTGCAGGAATGGCCAGTGTGTCGCCCGGCTTGATAGCCGTACTATGTATGGACACACAATGCAAGGGTGTCACTATTAATGGTTTGTCTTGGTAATAGGAGTGCCAGCAATGTTTAGAGTCTAATGTCACTGTTCTTGCTGCCCAGTCAATTTTGGGATTGTGTAACTGAAGCCAGGGTATCCCCAAAATGGCTTCAAATACTGGGGTATCTATGAGGTCAAACTGAATTTGTTCTGTGTGGTTGTTTGCACAAAGCATGGACAAGGGAGTTGTTTGATAAACGATGAGCCCGGAGGACAATTCTGAGCCATCCACGGCTCTGACTGGTTCAAGGATGTCTTTTCTGACAGTCGTAATATTTAGGGTTTTAGCCAAACGCAAGTCTAAAAAGTTTCCGGTAGCCCCAGAGTCAAGCAATATCGGAATGACCTTACGAACCTGAGGGGACAATACTAACGTCACAATAAGAGTTAGATGTCGAGCTTCTGGACTGGTGGTATTAGCCAGAAGATGTGAGACCATATTGAAAGAAGCGCTTGATAAAATGGTCTCAGAAGTTATCGAGCCAGTTAGTTTTCCACCTGGTCAGGAAGAGAGAATTCAGCCCCTGTTACCGCTCCGATGGCTTTCTTTGGAGCAGTAGCCTTGTTAGGACATTCCCGAGCAAAATGCCCTGCTTTACCGCAGTATAAACACTGTTTTAATTTTTTCCTATGTTCTTTCTCTTCCTTAGATAGTGGGCCCGCACACTGCCAATTTGCATGGGCTCAGGTGTTTCATGAGTGGGAATGGTAGACTCCTTTTTCTGAGCACCACTAAGTGTGTGTCACCCCGGAATTTTTCTCCCTTACGTTCACTCAAGCGGTGATCCAACCATACCATCAGGTCAATGAACTCAGAACACTCCGTAGGAGGTTCCACAATTTGGGCTAGAACATCCTTGAAATCGTCCCGAAGGCCACGATAGAAGAGGGAGGTCCTCTTCTCCTCGGGCCACTCAGTCTCTGCCACCAACCGATTGAAAAAGGTGATATGGGACAGTCGATCCTTATTTGCCTGGCACAAATTCTGCAACTCATTGTCACTGGCTTGCACGAAGAGGTGTTTGGCGAACAGTTTCCGCAAGGCTTCCTTGAACCGGTGGAAATCATACAGTATAGATGTAGGAAAGTACCATCTTGCCTGGCATGTTACCCCCATTTTTACTTGTGTGCCAGTTTGTTTTTGCCTATGTCACTGGGATCCTGCTAGCCAGGACCCCAGTGCTCATAGCTGTGGCCTATATGTGTTCCCTGTGTGGTGCCTACCTGTATCACTGAGGTTCTGCTAACCAGAACCTCAGTGTTTATGCTCTCTCTGCTCACTGCAGGCTAGTGATCATTTTTCACCAATTCTGATTGGCAAACTGGAACACCCTTATAATTCCCTAGTATATGGTACCTAGGTACCCAGGGTATTGGGGTTCCAGGAGATCCCTATGGGCTACAGTATTTCTTTGGCCACCCATAGGGAGCTCAGACAATTCTTACACAGGACTGCCACTGCAGCCTGAGTGAAATAACGTCCACGTTATTTCACAGCCATCTTACACTGCACTTAAGTAACTTATAAGTCACCTATATGTCCAACCCTCACTTGCTGAAGGTTAGGTGCAAAGTTACTAAGTGTGAGGGCACCCTGGCACTAGCCAAGGTGCCCCCACATCGTTCGGGGCAATATCCCCGGACTTTGTGAGTGCGGGGACACCATTACACGCATGCACTACACATAGGTCAATACCTATATGTAGCTTCACAATGGTAACTCCGAATATGGCCATGTAACATGTCTAAGATCATGGAATTGTCCCCCCATGCCAAATATGGTATTGGGGTGCCAATCCCATGCATCCCCGGGGCTCCAGCATGGACCCCGTGTACTGCCAAACTAGCTCTCTGGGGTTTTCACTGCAGCTACAGCTGCTGCCAACCCACGGACAGGCATCTGCCCCCCTGGGGTATGGGCAGCCCAGTCCCAGGAAGGCAGAACAAAGGATTTCCTCTGAGAGAGGGTGTTACACCCTCTCCCTTTGGAAATAGGTGTTAAAGGCTGGGGAGGAGTAGCCTCCCCCAGCCTCTGGAAATGCTTTGAAGGGCACAGATGGTGCCCTCCTTGCATAAGCCAGTCTACACCATTTCAGGAATCCCCCAGCCCCTGCTCTGCCGCGAAACTGGACAAAGGAAAGGGGAGTGACCACTGCCCTGTCCATCACCGCTCCAAGGGTGGTGCCCAGAGCTCCTCCAGTGTGTCCCAGACCTCTGCCATCTTGAATGCAGAGGTGTGCGGGCACAGTGGAGGCCTCTGAGAGGCCAGTCCCAGCAGGTGACGTCAGAGACCCCTCCTGATAGGTGCTTACCTGTTTAGGTGGCCAATCCTCCTCTGAGGGCTATTTAGGGTCTCTCCTGTGGGTTTCTCTTCACATAACAAATGCAAGAGATCACCAGAGTTCCTCTGCATCTCTCTCTTTAACCTCTGCCAAGGATCGACCGCTGACTAGAAGAAATCTCCTTTGGGTCGACTAACTCTTCCCCCTGCTAATGCAGGCACTAAACTTCTGCATCACCAGTCCTCTGGGTCCCCTCTCACCTGGACGAGCGTGGTCCCTGGAACACAGGAGCTAGATCCACGTGACCCCAACAGTCCAGTGGTCCTTCTTTCTAAATTTGGTGGAGGTAAGTCCTTGCCTCCCCACACCGGACAGTAATCCTGTGTACTACATGATCTGCAGCTGCTAGGGCTTCTGTGCACTTTTTCAAGGAATCCTTCATGCACAGCATAGCCCAGGTCCCCAGCACTCTGTCCTGCATTGTTCAACTCACTGAGTTGACCACCGACTTTGTGGGATGCTCCTTTGTAGTGTTGAGATGACCACTGTGCTCAGATTTCTTGAATGCCTGTTCAAGTGCTTCTGCAGGTGCTGTCTACTTCTGCATGGGCTCTCTGTGCTGCTGAGTGCCCCTTCTGTCTCCTCCTCCAAGGGGCGACCTCCTGGTCCTTTCTGGGCCCGGGCAGCACCCATTTTCTTTAACTGTGACTCTTACAGCTAGCAAGGCTTGTTTGTGGTCTTTCTGCATGGAAACAACTCTTGATCCTCCAGCACACCGTGGGACATCTTCTGTGCAAAGGAGAAGTTCCTGGCATCTTCTATTGTTTCAGAATCTTCAGCTTCTTCCACCCGGAGGCAGCCCTTTTGCTCCTTCATCCGGGGTTTAGTGGGCTCCTGCCCTCCCTTGACACTTGCGTGACTCTTGGACTTGGTCCCCTTCCTTTACAGGTCCTCAGGTCCAGGAATCCATCTTCAGTGCTTTGCAGTCAGTTGTTGCCTTTGCAGAATCTCCTATCACGAATTTAGTGTGTTCCTGGGGTAGTAGGGTAACTTTACTCCTACTTTCCAGGATCTTGGGGTGGGGTATCTTGGACACCCTTAGTGTTTTCTTACAATCCCAGCGACCCTCTACACACTACACTAGGCCTGGGGTCCATTAGTGGTTTGCATTTCACTTTTGGAGTATATGGTTTGTGTTGCCCCTAGGCCTATTCCATCCTATTGTATTCTGCAGTGTTTGCACTACTTTTCTAACTGTTTACTTACCTGATTTTGGTTTGTGTGTATATTTTGTGTATTTTACTTACCTCCTGAGGGAGTACATCCTCTGAGATACTTTTGGCATATTGTCACTAAAATAAAGTACCTTTATTTTTAGTAACTCTGAGTATTGTGTTTCTTATGATATAGTGCTATATGATATAAGTGGTATAGTAGGAGCTTTGCATGTCTCCTAGTTCAGCCTAAGCTGCTCTGCTATAGCTACCTCTATCAGCCTCAACTGCTGGACCTGGCACAAGGTGTAAGTACCAACAGGTACCCACTAAAAGCCACGCCAGCCTCCTACAATAGGGTCATTGCGCTCCACTAGTGGAATAGACCAATTAGCTGCATTGCCTCCCAAATAAGAGATATTAAAAGCTACCTTTGCAGCATCATTGGGGAATGCAGCTGCCCGACACAAAAACTGTAGCTGGCACTGGTTAAGAAAAATGTTGAACGTGGCACTATCTCCAAAAAACCTTTCTGGAGGAGCTAAGGGCACAGGGGTTGGTGTTGTGACCATTACCTGCATGAGTTGTGTGGTGGATGTCGTTGGGCCTGAATCGGGTCTAGGAACATGATTAGACGGGTCAAACCGAGGGGCCTGTAGTACTGGAGATCTTTGTTTTAGTTTGACTACTCCCCAGGGGGTGTCTTGTGGTTTATACCGCTGTAATTCAGTATGCAACTCCAGGTTCTCTTGCTTTAAGGAAATAACTTCCTTCTGTAATCCTTCTAGGGCCCTAATTAAATCTAATAAAGATGGAGCATTCTGATCAGCTGGTAAAGCCTGTGCTAAACCTTTGAAAGCACCCATTGAGGAATCCATTGCCCAGGCAGCCCTGTATGTTGTGGCTTGGCTTTATGTCGAGACGGGCCACTCACCTGAAAAGCAGGATGTCTGCAGGGGCGATGGTATGCCCCCGATCTCCTGGAACACCTCTCGACACTTCATGGTGGACACAGAAACCCTGGCAGGTGTCCCGAAAGAAAAGAGGGAGTAGAAGAGAAGGAGACAAAACACTGCAACGTTTTGCCGGTCCAGCCAGGCATCCCGTATCTTCGGGGGCAGGTCGTTGTTGATAGAGTGATAGTAGACCTAGTGCACTCAACTTCCTTGAAACTGAATCACTCTTTCTGATATGGGCATGGGAGCAGTAGAAGAACACCAGGATGCTCCAGCACTTTTCTTGGATAATAATAACTGTTGGCACAATTACTAACACTGCGTTACCAAAAACCCAAACTGAGGACCATAACAATAAATACTGTGATACTAGGGCTGGCTTCACAGAGATTCACTGTTGCACACTACAATTAGAACTGTGGTTGCACGTATCATGTACAAGAAAGACAAACAAGGGCATTAATTATATCACGTATAATTTTCCTGCATGCATAGGGTTAAACTAAAAGGAACAAAAACAATCCAAGAAATACAATTGTCCACTCTGGGTTCAAACAGTTAGGGTGGCACAGGTTGGTTTGGTTTCACTGTGTGTGTGAAAAACCCTTCAAAAGCAAATTCCTCAAACCTGAAACACAAGCATGAATGACACAATTTAAATCCAAGAGTTATCCTACTAGAGAAAGAAAAGTCACGTAAATGCTCTTTTAAAATTGCACTGTCACTTTTTGTAGAACTTGAGCTCAAGCGGATTTCCTGAAGCACATTTAGGCAAGTAACTACAATAATAATGTAGAATGTTCAGAAATGCGTTTGTCTCTTCAAGATAAGCACTCTGCCAAAATACAAAGTCTGAAATACATCAGCTGTTCTAGGAACGCTCAAAGAACAAACTCCCTGGAGAATACTAGTCACTTAGCTGCAGTCTTTTCCCGAGTGCTGGAGGAATGCCTGGTGTCAGCTGGTACAGGAACGAAGAAAATGATTGCCTCAAAAGTCCTGAATATGAGGATGACAGCAGGGCCTGGACTGCCAAATCAGATGCTGAGATCAGGAAGCAAAACAAAGCCAAGCAGGGAGGCATGCTTCACTCTGCTATTTATAGCCAATCAGGAAATCAGTTGAGTTTCCACATGTGGATGAGTCACCACACCCAATTAGAAGCACATGTCTACACAACACCCAATTAGAAGCACATGTCTTCATCTGCTCACATTAGCAAACAAGCATTGGTAAAACAAGCACTGGTGATACCAATTGTGTAACACAGCACATTATGCTTACTTAGAAACATGAAGGTTTAACCAAGAACAGAGATATGATTTAACCCTAATCCCTGGGGATGCTGACAGATAATGCAGGAGGCACCTTGGGGATTCCTGACAAATATATGATGCCTTTGCCACATTATAGATACCTTATCCACAGAGACTACCCTTCTGGTGGTGGTCTCCTTAGACTTTGAAAAGGAATTTGATACTCTCAGCTGGGCCTACCTGCTGCACATCCGGAAGACCTTTGGAATAGGTCCTAGTCTTCTGAGCTGGTTCATACTCCTATACTCTGCCACGAGGGCACAAGTCCTTATCGGTCATAGTAGATCACGCTACTTCACTGTTGGGCGAGGCACCCGCCAAGGCTGATCCTTGTCACCGGTCCTGTTTGCTTTGGCCATGGATCCGTTGGCTACAGCGCTACACTCCCTGGGCCAGGAGTGGGGTATTAGACTTGATCCAATTTTTCATGTCATCTCATTATATGCTGATGACATCCTCATATATTTACGGGACCACGTCAATACATTATCACACCCATACGACCTCCTCATGCTTTTTGTAGAGGTCGCAGGCCTTAAGATAAACTGAGGCAAATCCTGTATATTTACCTTATGGAAGGTTATACTAGAGCACAGAGAATTGTTAGATGGGGGCCGCCTCCCCTAGGCCTTTGATACCTGCTGCTACCTTGGGGTAAATGTTTACCATACACCCCAGGACATACTGGGAGGCATTCACGAATGAGTATTGGCCTCCATACATCACTCTATGCAATTCTGGATGTGGCTGCCCCTGTCATCCATGGGCAGAGCATCGATAATTAAGATGGTGGTCCTTCCAAGAATGGTGTATCTCTTTGCTGCCTTACCAGTATTTCTATCAAAAGCCTTCTTTCTCTCCTTACGTAGCTTGGAGCCAAACCTGGCGTGGGGACTGGCACGAAAGAGAGTGTCCTTGCCGATCCTGCAATGGCCTTGCTCGGAGGGAGGGCTGGGGGTTCCTGGTTTAGAATTGTATTTTGCAGTGGCACAGCTTCAGTGGCCCATGAGTTGGTTGATGGTACTGAAGCAGGATAGAGAACTTTGATAGGGGCTGACTTAGGGAATTTTAAACTCCTGGAGTGGCTTTTTTCTTTGAATGGGCGGAGCTGTAGATCCGGACTACAGTTGCCTACAGCTAGTCGCACTTGGGCTAGATACATCAATGTCAAGCAGGTACTACTTCTGCATGCACCTCAGCTACCCATGTGGGATCTGCCAGCCATGAGTGGTTTAACGAAAATACATGATGCCACTCCATGGAGGGAGGGCACCCTGCTTTCATTCCAGGACCTGCAGGAACATCATGGTGTTGAGGCGTGCCTCTTTCTTACCTACTCTGCCCTTAGAGCAAGAATTGCGTGCACTTGGCCACCGGGAACATCCAAACCCCCAACCCATTTAGGATTGGAACTAATTCTTACCCATGGCATCGCAGAGCTATATCAGCCCTTTATATGGCATTCTTTTAGGGGAAAGGTGGTCCACCGCCCCGGAGCAAGCTGCGATGAGAGGACTCCCTAACAGCGGAGCTCACTCCTGCGCAATGGGACATAGCCCTCATTCAGGTCAAACGAATCTTCAGCAACGCACGTTTGAAATACACACAATTTAATTATGTGCATCAAACGTACCTTACACCTTATCGTTTGGGCAACATGTTTCCGGGGATGTGCCCCTGCTGCCCCAGATGCAACCTTGAACATGCCACATTCATTCATATTGTCTGGGAATGCCCCCCACTGTTGAATGCCTGGACCAGGTTTATGGAACACATATCAGTGATTGGGGAGGTCCAGATTTCCCCGACTCCACTCATATGCCTTCTAGGAATATTGCCACGTACAAAACGCAATAAACATTACTTGTAATTTTTTACTTAGTGACTACTATATAATCATTTGATTGCTATGCAATTGAAGGCACCTCATCCCCCAACAATAGACAACTGGCTCCGAGTAACTCATAAGAGGGCCTTGGCTGAGGCAACGACTCCGGACCGGCATCCTAGAGGTGGTGCTAATGATACTACAACATGGGATGTGTATGTCCATCACTTACAAGACACCCTACACTCTAGTGCAGGCACTTGAGGTCACCATGTAGCAAGATTTGTGTATAACTTGGCGGCTCTCTGCATCCACCTCCGATGCCACTTGTATTTCAATTGTGATGTGTGTATATTGTTTACGGACGAGGGCGGTCCTCTGTTTCTTGACACCTCCTATGTCCCTTTCCTGTATCTGGGACCCATGCCATCCCCTTCAGCCTCAGAACTCATCCTAGTCATGATATTTTTATTATATATCACTAGCAAGACAGTTTTTCTTGTTGTAAAAGTGTAACGTTATTGTTATGTTGCATGATTTTGTTATGTCGTACCATTTATTGGCTTATCCTGTGCTTATTGGATACGATGTGGCCCTATGTCCACTCCTGGGCAGTTACCTCCACCAATATACAATGCTTTTACATTGCTCCTGTATATTTACTAACCTGTGATTTTCAATAAAATGCCAATAAAGAAATTTTAAAAAAACTAAACAAAAGGATTCATATATAAGCATTGTTTTATTCTCAAGGAAGGAAGGGAAAGACACACACAGATGCTAAGTGAATGTCAGTATTTTGATTGTTCGGGGAATTAGATAACTCCTTTACAATTTCAACAGAGCTCGAGAAGAACCGTAACTCTCTTGTATAACTGTTTCAAGTTTCAGAATATTTAACTTTTGCTTCTAGTGTGTAAGTATGGAACCAAATGCTGTTCTAACATTTTAGCGGACACTTTAGTACTTGAATACCACTTAAAGTGTGTTACAATTTTATAGAGTCCTAATGTGATCTAAATAACACGCTCTACATGACAGTAGAAAATGCACCTTTTTAAACTCTGCTGCCTGAAAACCGAAAAATGTCCCTTCATGTATGTAGTCAGATTGATAGTAAACATAAAAAACAGACATGAGAAACGGAGAGGCACACAGCCACACAGTGATCCAACACTGACATAAAGCAATTCTGCACTGTCTGACGCTTGAAGTTATCACCAAAACCAACACTGCAACAATAACTTTATCAGCAAGGCCTCCAAACACATTCTAAAGCGCTCATTAGCACCTGCAATCACCCGCTTCAAGTAGGAGTGCCATTGACAGTACCTCATTACTTGACATCCGGACATCGAACACATCATTTGGACATTGTTAAATACCCTTTCAAAAGAAGACCTGGCAAGCATACTCCAGTCTCTGAAAATTAGACCTCTTAATGATTATATTCCCAGCCATAAAGAGATTAACAGAGATAGCACTCAAGCCAAAACTGAATGCCACCCGTTAACACATTCTACAAGTACCTTGTCAAATTCCATGAAGGCTGGACAGATCTGCCACTCCTCAAAAACCCAACCTCGATCCCAGTGACTTTGCCAGCTGCCTGCCAATCAAACAACTGCCACTTCTCAAAAAGATCACATCAATGGAACAGCCACTAACCAGATCCATGACCGAATAAAGAGATAGTTACCTGTATAGGTCTACCAATATGGTTTCGGAATATGACACACAATGGAGACAGTAAACATTCAAGAGGTAGGCCACCCTTGCAGGACACAGATAGTGGCGATCCATGCCTTCTCACACAACTTGTCCTTTGTTCAACTTTCCACAGTGTACAACATCAAATTTGCTCAACATCCTCGCACACTAATTGTGCTTCAAATCACCACCGTGCAGCCTGTTGAATCATACCTGAGAAACATAGCCCAGGTAATCTAATCAGTTTAACCCTGTTCAAAGCCCTGCCAGTTCTACTCTGTATCAAACAGATAACATTACATTTTTCTCATATCTCGTGGGTAAGTTGTGAATCAGAACTCTCACTTATCTTTGATTAAATGACTATCATCTTGTGTTATAGCGAAACTTTAAAACGTGCTTTTCTTTCTCTTCTCTGTTTTGGAGCCTCCCAGCCTTTGCTTATCTGACACCCAAATCGATTAGTGGTTGGATACCTTTCAAGGTTGCTGCACACTCTAGAAATTCTGGTTATTCACTCATTAGTTTATTCATTTATTCACTCAGTGGTGTCTCACCCTTATATTTAGTATATGATGAGAAAGAATAAGAGTCAGAATCAGTATTATGGACATTTTAGGTAAGTAGTTGCATCCTTATTCTATTTTTGGAAGTTCTGTGTGGTTGTGATCAATAAAAGACAGTGAAAACGTCCTCTTTAACCTAATGCTTAGGGAAAGTGACTTAAGCCTATACCATGTTACAGTCTCTTTCAACATATGCACATTTTACTATATTTTTGACATGCTGTGTTACATTGACACGTTTTTCTTACCCTGACTTCCCTTCATACACCCTTCATGGTTGGGACCTCTTCCAGTAAGAGTGATCGCTGATGTGTGCCAACTAAAGCACCTTTCAAATTGTACCTACTCTTAATGATTGGTGTTTGTATTCCCCAATTTACAAACGCCAAACAACTTGAAAACTGGCCATGTGAACTAGGTGGGAAACCTGCCAGGACACACTGTTCCTGGTGGATGACTGGGGCAGGTAAATGATTAAGCATGACAAGGGGTGGAGGGAGCGTGACTCAAATTTTGCTATTTTAAGATTCTCCATTCCTGGCACTTGACACCTGATAAGCTATTCAAGGAAACTTTCAAAGCGATGGAGATGTGGGCAGGAGCCTGAAGATATAGTGCTCATCCTGTGGGAAGGCCCAGACCTACAGCAGTATTGGCAACATATATGGAACTTGGTTAGACAGAAATCAGGAATGGGTGGTGTTCTCTCAGAGAAGTTGGCTCTCTTACACCACACCTCTGACCTCATAGTGCTGACCACTTACATGAACAGATGGCGGTCTACTGCTCTCAAGATAACAAACGTGGGTATTCTTAGAGTAGGGGAAAAAACAACCATTCCAACTTTACGCACTCAATTGGACTGTATGAGATGGCAGCTTTTAAGAAATTGATACATATACTGAATGATAAATTGATCAATTCGAGAAGGAATGTGCTAGTTTCCTGATGTATGCTGGACGATACCTCGTCCAAGAGCCTTTTTTGACTGTGAACTCCACGGAAAGGGCCATTACTCCTCCTCACGCATATTGGCCTACACAGAGTGATCTGAACCACAATCTCATGATCAATTCTGGTGTTTTTAATTAATTTCCATTGCTCAAGGAAGGATGGGATGACAGTGATATATAATTGCTCCACAGGGAGGGTTTTCTCCCTTTTTAGACTAAGGGCCTGATTTAGATTTCAGCGGACGGGTTACTCCATCACAACAGTGATGGATCACATCCACCGAAGTATAAATCCCATTATTTCCTATGGGATTCATATTTCGGCTGACGGGATATCCTTCACCATTGTGATGGAGCAACCCATCCGTCGACATCTAAGTCAGGCCGTGGATGTTGTATGGTGATTTCTTAAGCAGTTGAAATAGAGTATCTATCATTGGTAGATATGGTGGTGCAGATATGTTCTAAAGCAGTGGTTCTCAACCTGTGGTCTGGGGACCCCTGGGGGTCAGCATAACCTACTCATGGCACCTGTGACTGCTTAGAAAATTAAATATATTAACAAATAACGTATGTAAGTGAAGAAGCAAAATGTACAACTGACATTTTTAAAACGTTCTGTAAATGTGAAGGAATCTGAAAACTGGAAGCTAAAAAATATGTGAGTATCCTCAAATTGATTCATGGGAGCAGTGCAAGTGCATCAAGCAGAATATTGTATGGATAATGAGTGGCCTCAACTGAGTTTAGAAAAGCTCCAACCTTTCTATTAAAGTTTAGATTTTATTTGTATCTATTTGTAAATAAAATAAAATACTTAATCATTTGGGTATTTGTTTGACGAATGTTAGTTTTTGTATATTTGGGGCTTATTTATGGGGCATGGGCGTAGGGTAGCACCACAAGTCTTCTTGTGGCGCTGCCTAAAGCCAAAGTTGGAGGGCAGAAATGTACAGGAATTATGCAGTATAGTGAATTCCTGTCCTTTCCCCCTGTGCTGGTGTACAATTGCCTGCCTAGCCCCAACGCAGGCACCCTTGCACCTAGGTGCAAGGGTCTGCATTGCATGCAAGATTGTTTTTGTGCAGGAAGGGGCACCTATCTAAGTAAAACCAATCCAGAGAGGCCTTTTTCTCTTTCCATGTGTGCTGGAGAATGCAGCATACATGGAAAGAGGAAAAACAAGGAGAAATACAAACTTTTTTCCTTGTCACGCCTCTCCTGGGGGAGGCGTAAGGTTTTGGCATTTTCCCAGGTTTACTTAAATAAGTAAATCTGGGCAGTGTCAAAATCCATGGGTGTTGCATGGGGAAATCCACAACAATGCCCATGATATGCCTCCATGTCGCAGAGTAAGGCAACACAGCTACTTGCACTGCTTTGTATTACTCCACATCTATGAGGCCATTCAAAGCCACGCAAAATGGCTTTGCATGGAATCATGGGTATGGTTGAGAGGTTAGCGTCACTGGAGCGTCAAAAAAACTGACGCTCCAGTTGCGCAAGGCTCTCATAAATAAGCACCTGTGTGTATTGTTTTGCAGTTCAAATCATCGAAAATTCTTAAGTTGGGGTCCATGGCTTCCAGTATTGACCCAGTGAGGGTTCCCAGATTCCAGTAATGATTTAGTGGGAGCCCCTGGGTTCCAGTAATGATTAAGTGGGGGTCCACAGAAATCAAAAGGTTAGGAATCACTCTTCTAGAGCAATCATGGCTGGTGATGGCACAAAGTGGCAGGGTGGGGGTGGAGGGGGAACCAAAACACCCAGTAAAAAATAATAATTAAAAAAATGTACCTTGACCCCGCTGTACTTCCGCTCTTCTAATCTTCGCTGCATTGCAGGCAGGCGCAGGCCCGAGCCTGCCCTGTGGCCAATCCTGATGCTGCTCTCATGCCCTTGGCAGCATGAAAGCAGCATCAGGATTGGCCTGAGCACCCTGGCTTTGCGCTTCCAGGCAGACTGGGAGCCTGTGCCTGCTCTCTCCAACCCAGCAATTCTGGGTTGGAGAGAGCTCAGTGCGCATGTGTGTTTGGCCCTCCTGAGACGGCCTACCAAGCACACATGCGCACCTTAGGGGAATGTACACCATTCCACTCTATGGCTATAATCACCCATGATCCCGCCCCCTTGGAAAAAATAAAATGATAATAATTGCTGCTGGCTGGGGCAATGGGGGGGGGGGGGGGGTTGGGGCAGCGCTCCTCCGCCATGGTGGAGGAGCCACCGTTGTTCTAGAGGAAACATATGTATTCCCTGTTTAGCTTTTGTAGCTCCACAATGAATATCCATGTTGGTATTTTTGGATGTACAAATGTTTTCATTCCTTTATTTTTCATACTTGTTCTTGACACACGCATGAGTGTTTTAATATGTATGTGATACTTGCTCTCATACTTGGTTGTTTTGGAAAAACTAATAAAGCATTGATATACAAAAAAACAAGAAAATTGGCAATGTACGAGGAGGTCCTGATGCGAAGTTTTAGAATCTCACTGCTGCCTTTTATTGTCACGATGCGCCAAGGTGTCAAGTCATGTTGCTAAAAAGACATGGCATATTTCGGTGCGTGCTGTTCCTTTGTCACACCGTTGTTAATTCGCAGTTACAATTACTTCAACGGCGCGCCAGATCTGATCATTCTGAAGGTGAGGCGGCCGTCTGCCTCTTCACGATTCCTCGACTGTCTTGGGCTTGTTGCCATCAATGAATGTGCTGGAGGGAGTAATTGCTAATGATGGAACTGAAGTGTTTTGGACCAGCGCACATAGGTAAAGATCTTCAGGTATGTTTTCTTAGTACTTCTTGGATCATTTCTTTTATTATTTTCGTGAGTTGATATTTTACCTTTTAAAATATATCATGGGCAATATTAACAACAACAATATTAATAATAATAATAGTTAGTATTGTTATTATAATTATTACTATTATTGCTGTTGTTATTGTCGTTATAAATATGAACAGCCGTGTAGAACATATTAAAGTACAATAAAGATCCTGTCATTTTTCATCATCAATATGTAGATCAATCAATCCAGATGACTAGGCCCCAAAATAGAGTAGCTGTCCTCCAAATGATCAAGATAGTGCAGTATAGATTAAAGCAAAGCATTGGTTAAACTGTATACCATTGAAACTAGTGGCGCAGAGCTGCAAAATGGTGCTAGGCATAGATAGTACTTGACTCTCCACAGATTGTCACATAAAGTTGCATTTTCTGTAGAAGTGCAATAGTATATGCTATTGTTAGGCTTAAAAACATTTGTGTTGTCACTTGCTTCCCAGTTCATTTGAAACATCTATGCATTTAATGGCCTCCAAAATCTCAGATTACTTAAACACATTTTCAGAACCATTTGCCTATGGAAAACAAATCCCACCCGTTTGATGACTAATATTGTTAAACCACTTTGCACTGGGAGCCCAGGCAAGCATGTAGTGAAGGCTTTATTATTCTTATTTTCACCACACGTTCCACATGTCAGATTAATTGTAAATTGTACAATCTCATGCACCCTAGCATCACAGTAGAAGGGCAGATGCAATGATCCACACTTAAAATTTCAATGGCACTAGCTTTAAGGGGACAACCAGTGAATGATATCACAATGCATCTCAAAACTAGAGATTAAATCATCAAACAAGAATACAGTCTATCAAGCCTGTTGTTGGTGAGTTGTAACAGACAGGACTAGGTAAAGAAAACGAATTAGTTAATTTGCCTGCAGGAGTAGTTTTGCAGCCTAAAGGCTTTTTGTTATTTCACAGGCTGTGCATTATGCCACCAACTAGTAGTTAGGACTGAAATTCTCTCTCTCTCTTTTTTTCTTTTGGGCATTGTCGACCATTCGGTCAGGTGCACACCCCCAAAGTCCCTGCATATGGCTGCCATCTTCAGGTTTAAAAAAAAAAAAAATTGGTAACCTCTCATGTTGCCTAATTTGACTACTTCTCTTGACATCTGATGACCCCATGCCTATTCTCAACCTTTCTTTGGGGTGGCACGAGGGTTGCAGGTTAGTCCAGAATAGCCTTCAAGCTGCAAAACGACTCAGGTAGGTTCACATATTCACTTTGTATTGTGAATCTTCTCTGGATTCACCTACTGAGGGTTGATTCATCCACTTGGGAGAGTGTGCAAAAATATGTCTTACGACTTTCTGTCCAACCTGTACCTCTCTGTTCACTTGAATGCCCGCGCAGTAGTTAATTGAAAGTGTGTACTGATGGCACACAGATATTATTTATGGACAAGTTACCTATGAATTCCAGCATTTTTTTCTGGTTGAGTACACTCTTGGCTTTGTCTCCAATACTACCCCTGCCTTTTTGTAGCTATCTATTGACCTCTTACATACAGGTTCCCCATGTGCACACCCCATCCGTGTGAAATGCTTTTGTCATGATGGTTACAGAGTGGAGCAGACATTTGGAAGGCTTGCGTGCATGTGATGCTGTCTTCCTTCCACAACTAAACTTCCTACTCTAATTTTCTTTTGACAGCCACTAGATCCTCCCAGTCCCACGTTGTCTGTTACCACTGCACTTGTACCCATTCCTGCATTCGTCTTTTGTGGAGTCTGATGTGGGCTTAGGGGAACGCATGATGTTTTCATGCCCAACAGTTTAATAACAGTTCTCACTGTCAGAGACTGTCCATTCTGGTAGAGGCGAGTTTGCTCTGTCAATGCTAAGATTCTCTTTTGTATTGGGAAGTCCTGTTTCATTGAGTTCAGGGCAGCACCTAAGAAATCTTTTGCCCTTGCGGGAACTGGGGTGATTTTTCCATGTTTAGTGACTAACCAGTTTATGTAAGGTTTGTGTTGCCCCCTGAATGCTGTCTTGGCATTTCTTCAGTGAACTCGTCATTACCAGCCAATCGTCGAGGTAGCAGTACACATGTATGCCCTGTCTTTATGGGTGCACTGTTACCACAGCAAGACATTTTGTGAAAACTCTTGGTGAAAATTGTATCCCAAATGGCAACAACCTGAATAGAAAATATGAGTTGTTGACTACAGACCTGAGAAAATGTGTTTGCTTGTTGTTCATTGGGATGTGAAAGAAGACATCCATGTGGTCTGTGGTTGCCACTTAGCTGTTCTGCTTCATCATCAAGATCAGCTCTTGATGAGAGGTGATTTTGAATCTTGATTAAGTTGTTCTCAAATTTGAGGTCTTATTGTTAGTTCTTGTTGTGGGAAGAGGAAGTACACAGACTGCACCCCTTGGTTGTATTCATTTCTAGGTACTTTCTCTGTGGCAATTTTTTGTTGAAGTGCCTCTATCTCCCGATGTAGGAGTTTTACTGTCTGCCCAGCATAACCCCCTCTTTTGTGTTTTCTGTTCAGTGGTATGTTCTGTAGTTCTATGTGTGTTTCATTAGGTTTAATGTAGGCTGAGGTAATTTTGCTCCACTCTTGGAAGAACCCTTCTAGACTTCTCCCTACATATATTTAGTATGATGACACACGTGCACACTGTCACTTTGATAATGGTGTACCTCACCTTGTGGTTTGGCTCTTCACCATACCTCTAACTGAAAGGACTGTCTTTGATACTTTTGTAGTTCCCATGGTGTAACCATTGGTTGGACGGTGCTTGTCTTTGACGTTGGGGTTTGTTGTGGGGCTGGCTGGAAATCTTCTTGGGTCAGATGATCCAGAAGGCCCAAGTATAGAACATTAGCATAATCCAGCCTTGAAAGCATCAGTGTCCTCACCACTGTAACCTGTGCACAGCATGTAAGGTAGTGAAGACATTTCCTCAGCATGCAGAGAATTCAAAAGCAGGTCTTTACAACTGCTGACACCTGTGCCCCAAATGAAAGTTGGGCATCAAACATACCTCCCAAGTGCCTGGCCAACACCATGCAGGGGGGCATAGGGGCATGTTCTTAGGCCATGCACTTACCCATCCAGGAATATGATTCTGCCCAAACAATAAGATTTCAGTCTTGTCTGGATTGCACTGCAATTTATCGTCCTTCAGCCACTCCAGAAATGCTGCTGTGCAACATGCAAATGCCGTCTCAGCCATTACAGAGTCCCCGTCATACATGAGCAGGAGTTGAATATCATCTGCATATGAGATGACTCTGACATTAAAGGATTCCACCAAATATGCCAGAGGGGTCATATAAATGTCCCCTTGTGGCACTCCCCACCTCATCCTCTTATCATCCAAGGCATATGGTTTCATTCAGACCACCTGTTCATGTCTCTCCAGAAAAGAACCCAGATGGCCAAGCGCAGAGCTTGTTACTCCCAGATGTTCTAACCTGTGCAGCAATATGTTATGATCGACTGTGTTGAATGCTGCAGATAGATCTAGCAGCACCAAGGGCCATGTTGAGGCCAGAGTCCAAACTGCACCTGAAGGATGCATGGTAATTGGACTGCATATGTTTACCACCAGTGTGCCCCTTTTAAGATAATGCAGCTGTGACGCAGCTAGGATAAGGGTCACTGGACTGGTTGCACTTGAGCATGTGTGTACATATATGTGAGCGTGGGCGCAGGCTGCATTTGAGAGACTACAGGCATGCTCAGGCTGGTTGTTGCACACAGCATACCTCAAGTACTTGACTGTGGCAGTTTTAAACTGCAAATTTGACCTGTCAAAAACCCATTTTGCAAGCTTTGACCTTCCTTTTAAATATTAGTAAGTCATCCATATGTAGGCCTTATTGTCCATAAAGGCAGGCCACCACCTCACCATCAGCTGTGGGTAACTCAGATAGGACCGGGACACCGATCTTAGCAAAAGAAAATGGGGCCTTACCTCTGCAGCGTGAAGCCAAAAAAAACTCCGCACAGCAGGAGGGCTCGCTAATTAAATATTGACTGCTCTGGCAAAGGAATGCCCCATAATAGCTTGCAAGTGCTTTGTTTACTGATTTCAACCTTGATAGGGGTACCACCAACGTGTTGGCTTAGGGTTGTGGTGGCTGAAGAAGTACAGTAGCCCCCTTCAATGGATTTAACAAATACCCATAAGCATCCTGTGTTATTGAATTTGTGACCTCAGGAGAGTTTGTCAAAGCATTCCAAAGCTGGAGCTTTTGCTCTTCAGCTTTGGAGTGCAGGAACCTCTAGTGGTTAAGTCTATTGCTACATTTTATGAGGCCTCAAGGTGTACAAGAAAGACTCAAACACATGTTATGTTGATTTAAATGCTTTATTGTCAATATATTGCTGACTGTGATTTTTGATAAGCATTGCAATGCTCTATTGGCAATAATGAATGCATGCAAATACTGTTATTTATTTCAGTGATATGATGGTGAGTTAATAACATGAAGTGATCCCTTGGCCAAGACATTAAGCTTGCCCTATATATTGATGTAATGATCCTTTGACAAACCTTATATCTTAATGAGCTGACACCTTGACAAAGCCAACTGGCCTGCTTTGCTGAAAGTGCCCCCCTGCCATATTGTGGTGCTTTATCTGGTACAGGCAGTAGGGGTCAAATGTGATTTCAGAATATCACCATCTGCCTGGTGTATTTATTTGTAAATGAATGCATAGCATTTAGTAGTGTGTGTGCAATAAATGTACTTTTCCTTTTACAACGAAAAAGCACTGAGTGGACAATCATTTATTGAGCGTTATTATTGCATGCCAGTGAATGGTGAGTAATAGCCCAGACCACCACTCTTGAGTAGGCTTTGGACTGCTCTGCTTCACTACCCTGAAAGAGTTAAGTGCTACCATCGGTGTTTGGTTCCCAGTGAGGAGACAATTGTGGACCTAACACTTGTGCAGACCTCACGTCCTGCTCAACTAATGACCCACATTTCTTCAGTACTTGGATCAACAGTATCCAGTGTCAGTAAGCACTAATAACATTTAAATTTTTTCACACATGACTTGTGTAATAATGCGCAAATGTCAGAGAACAAGCCCTTAAGAGAGGTTTAAAGGTTTGGTTTTGTGAACTCCAGATGTGGGAAAACAAAGCCCCAGCAACACATATGTCATGTGAAAACATTGATGGTTGGTTCATGTATTAACTGTGTTTATTATGATTGGCTCACATTTTGAAATTATATGATGCGGGTGAGCTTTCACACAGTGTTTCTATGAGAGTGTTCCAGGCCATAGTGTCCATTGAACCCCAACACTACTACACTAGGTCTGTATGAGGAGGGTTCTTCTGTATAGGTTTAGGGACTGCTACAGATACCCACACCAGAGATTTGGGCAAATCAGTAGGCCCTACTTCTTGAGATGAAGGAAGTGATATTGGCTTCAGGATCTTCTCGTGCATGCAATGGGAAAGGCAGGTTTCTGAGAGTCACTGTGTCATTTTTTTTTGTAGAGATTTTCCCACCATTGACGCAGGCCAGAAACCACTGAAAATACCCAGAAGCTGTGATGCCCCTCCCAGAGCCTCCCACCAGAAGGCGGGGATGATCCCTAAGAAATGTTTTCAAGTTGGGGGTGCAAGAAAAAATGTATTTCTCTCAGGGCCCACAGATTATCTTGTGGAAAGGGGGAGCTTCCAAAGATGGTCCATAGTGGTGGGTGGCCCAGTGAGGAGATGGTTTCTGAGGCAGGTGTAGTGACTGACCCTTAGGAGATCAGAGAGGGGGTGGCGGACTCTCTAGAATGCTGGGATGGGTTAGTGGTGGACCCTAAAGATGTTAGGGTAGTGTAGACAACTGCCCAAATACAGTGAAGGATGTCATCCTAGGAATGTTTAAATTGAGGTGGTGGCAGTGGCAATGCCCAGCCAGGTGTTCAGTCAGGTAGGTCCTGTGGCTCAGCCCTGAGAACTGGGGCCAGAAGCTCTGTAGATGAAGGGTACGCAGGAAGTGGGTGAGCCCACTGTGACCTACCCATGTGACTATTGTGGAAGCCCCTGAGCATAAGTATGGAGTAAGAAAGCATGTCTGTTAGGGATTGTCACTCTGAGCTGTCAGACGGGAAGGCTGCAGAGCCTTCACCTTTAGCAGACTCCTGCCTGGACCACTTCTGGTGTACTGGCCTGTGTGAGGCCCTGAGACCCCTTGAAGTCCTGGCAAACCAGGCACTGGTTTGGCTGTTGGGTGCAGCCAGCAGAGTAACGTTGCAGAAAGCCAGTGCACCCGCAGTGGTACAATTAGGTGGCCTGGTGGGGCCGATCTTAATTGAAGGGAAGCTGTGCATCAGTCTGGGTTGGTGCTAGTCACTCGTGTTTGTGACTGCCACTCTAGGCTATCAGAAGGACAGGTTGCAGAGGACTATGCCGGGTAGACTTCTAGTAGGAGGACTTTAAGTGTACAATTTGGGGCAGATGGCCATGTTGACGTGGTGGAAGGAGGTTGAACAGTCAAGTTTCACTGGGGGATCTTTAAAGCCCCTGATTAGTCTCATTTTGACAGCTTGGGGGCTGGGAAGTGGCCTGAAGTGGAGTCTGTGTAAAGCGTGTCCAACATATTGCCAGTAGCACTTGCAGTTGGCTCAGTGGGGTTTGAGAATGCATGAGTGAGGGGTTCCTGTGATGGGAACCACCTGGCGGTGACTCTTATCAAGGGAGCACTTTGTGATTGTCTGAGGTTTACTTAGGAAATACAATCATCCCAAGAGGGTGTGGTGGCAGTGACAGACCCTAGAGTACCTACTGTGGGTGAGAGTCAGAGATCCTGAGAGGGGCCTGTGCCTGCACCTTTAGGGTGTAGTTACCCAGACGAGTGAGAGTACTGGGTTGTGTGTTCTCCAGAGGAAGAACAGCCAGTGACCCATGAGACAGGTTTCAGACCTATCGGCTGTGATGGCATCAGTGCTGAGGCACTGCACTCCCGAGAGGAACGGTGTGGTGGGTGCAGAGTTGCACGACCCAGGGCATGGGTGAGCCTAGACCTGCTCAGGCCCTGTAGACATGTGCCGTCCTGGAAGATTTCGACTGAGAACCAAAAGGGTTCTTAGTGCTGTCTATGTTCCCTGTAGGGAGTAGTGGCCACATGGTTGAGTTAGGTGTGTGCTCCTGTGCTATCCAACACTGAGCACGCATTATTGGGTGTTGATGGAGTCTTTCTCGTCTTGATTGAGGGGTCCTTCACCTTCAACTCCTTCAACTTGTCCCCAACCCCATTCCTGAGTGAAGTCAGTCTTCAAAGGTTTGATGCCAGCTATGTCTTTGTGTTTGAGTCATGGTGCTCTTTGTATTTATGCTTCTCTTCAGCTGCCAGTTGCTTCAGTGCTCGGTGTAGCTGAGCATGCTTTGGATCCAATGCTGTTGGCAGTATACCTGATTTGTCCTGTAGATCTGTTGACAAGTCCTTTTTTATGTTCAGCTTCTTTTAATGCTTTTTTTCATTTTCTGCTCTACCTTCAGAGTGACAATGGCGTCCTAGGCATCAGAGCCCTTGTTCTGTGCAGCTTCAGCTTCTTTAGGCATCATGTCATCACTGGATAGTCCAAGCTTCTTAAGAGAGTCTTGCTTGGTCTGAGGGTGTACAATAGTGTAATGTGCCACCCAACCCTACTTTTCCCTTACCTTTAGTCTTCTTGAGAGGAATACTTCAGAGGCTGGGCGCCCCTCTGACTTCTGGTCCGTTGGAAGGCAGAGGTTACACACCCTGTGGTTGTTCTTTTGAACAAGTTTGTGGTGACACTTCGGGCATAATCCAGAGTAGGTGGTTTCCACATCCCAAGACATCAACCAACCTCGAGAGTGCTTTCTCTGGCCCATGCGGTTGAGCTTCCAATAAGAATTCTTGCATTTGTGTGGTTTTCTCTGTGTTCTTCTGTGATTTCCTTTGGTTTTCATAGTTGCTTTTTGGTTGCATAGGTGAAAAACCTCTTTTTCTTTGATGCTTTTCTGACTTCTTTGACAGGCTCTTGATGTCTTCTCCGGAGCACTTTGTTCTACTTTTAAAACCCAAAACACATCTGAAGATGTTGGTGTTTGGGGACCTTGTGGGGCATGTGCCTGATATCATTAGGGTGTGGACAATATATCCAATGGCCAATAATGAACAAAAGAAAACAAAAAACAAAGAGAAAATAGACAATTACAGACTAAACTGCTAGATGGCAGAATATAGCACAGCATGTGAAACCAGAAAAGATTCATCCTGCAAAACAAAACAGTTTTTTCTCTGCACTGGATGGCACCTTTAAGATAAATTCTTTTCACAACTATACAACCTGGGGAAAGTTGCAGGAAATGGCCACTAGATCTGGACTACATTCAAGACACCATAGTAAGGTGTATTCATCAACACATTCCTCCATCTCATTATTACTGGCAGCACAGATTATGTAAAATTTGTAATTAGTAACATTTACATTTCAAGCAGAAATTTCAGAAGTTTATATGATATATTAACACATTCAAGGCAAATTGAATATGGCAGTAAACATAGGTTTATTAAATTATTTCAAAGCACTTAATGTCACAAAGGAAGGATATTAGAGTAGAAACTGGTGTAGTGAGTTGACAGGAACTTGTAAATGACCTTTTAAGCTTTCAGCGGTTTGCAAGGAATTGTGATAGCAAGTAGATTGCAAGATTGCTGGTTCATTTTATATTCAAAAGACTTTCATTGGGCAGGTGTGCATGCCTCATTGAGGATAATGATAAACCTGGACAGGAATGTTCAGTGTGAGCCCAATGAAGAGAAATGCACACACAGAACTAGCGACATGGTGGCGGTGAAGTAAGCAGTAAACTGCTAACCTCTCAATGAACACTGAAAACTCTCCCTCCTGTTACTTTCAGAAATAGAATGTCCTATGGAGCACTGTTGTTAACCTTTATGAAACAAACAGTGTGATGGTGCATGTGAAAAATTAAGATTTGTATTTTGAACCCTTATCAGAGAGGATCTCCTGCAGGGAGAAATAGTCATTATGCTGATATTTTCTTTCTGCTATAATACAGTGTAAATCATATAGTGCCATTGTGCCAGAGTTGAGGTAATGTCCATAACTAGTCTAAAAAATAGTTTTAAAAGGTGTCTTCCCAAGGATGGGTCATAAGTGGCTCTTTGGGAAGTTTTCTTCTCGAAAAAGCCTGGATCCATCAAAACCAGTAGTATACTTTCTTAGAGATCTGGATATAAAATGTGGCCATGAACAAGTGTGAATGAAAAAAAAGTGTGGCTTAATTTTCGATTTCCTTGCAGTGTACATTAATGGTATGTTATGTATATTTGTAAAATGTGTTATCACCCAACAAGGTTTGGTATCTTGGTGCTGGGCAGGTGTGTGTGCTTCGCCCTGCCTATGGTAGGTTGGCTAATTGAAAAAACAGGTCTTCAGCTTCTTGCGGAAATCAAGAAGAGGGGAGGTGGCCCTGATGTGGAGTGGAAGGCTGTTCCACCGTTTAGGAGCGATGTCAGAGAATGCAAGATCTTGTTCTGTTTATTGCGTGTCCTGTGTGCAAGTAGGAGTCCTGCGGAGCGGAGGTGTCTGGGTGATTTGTGGATGAAGATGTGGCTGTTCAGGTAGGTGAGGTCCAAGTTGTGTAATGCCTTGAACGTTTGAAAGGAGCGTGTTTGTGTATTGGGAGCCAGTGGTGCTCCCTGAAGTGCGCTGTGATATAAATTCAGTTAGAGAGGTTGGGGATGAGTCTGGCTTCCGAGTTCTTGACTATTTGTAGTCTTCTAGTGCATTGCCTGGTGATCTCGGCAGAGAGGATGCTCCCTTAGTCCAACGTGCTGGTGACTTGGGTATGAGTGACAATTTATCTAGAGTGTGCTTGGGAGCCATTTAAAGATCTTCTGCATCTTCAGGGTTCAGAAGCAGAAAACACTAATGGTGTCATCATGTCTAGTTTACTGTTTGTGATTATTCAGAGGTTCCTGGCATGGGTGCTGGGTGTGGGTTCGAGGTTGGCTGGTCACCATTTGGGTCATATGGTGAGGTGTTCTTGACAACTGCTTCTTTCTTGTTGGTCTTGAGCTTGAGACAGATGACTCTCATCCAGTTAGCGTCTTCTGTCATGCGGTGGTGAACTTGTTTCTTGTGTTGTGTGTCTTGTTCAAGAGGGATCGTATCCCTCACCCACCTCTACAACCCCCCCTCCCCTATCTTCTCAACCCTACTCCTATCTTTCTCCCTTATCTCCTAAACCTCCTAACACTCACCCCCCTCCACCCTTAAACCCTCCTCCCCCAGCTCTTCTCACTCTACCTGTCCCCCCCTCCCTCGCGCTTTCCCGCCGCGACCTCCTGCACGCCCCCGCCCCCCAGCTCCCATTCGCCCCCACCTGACCCCTCCCCCCCCTCCTACCTCATATGGCGGCCGCTGCGCGACAGTGGTAGCGACCCTTGACCCAAGGGTAGGTCGCTCCCCCTGCCGCTGCAGCTCCTCCATGTTCCTGAGTTCCTGAGTTCCTGAGACCCACCTCACAGTAAGTACCCCCCCCCTCCCAGCCCCTCGCTCTGCCCCGCGCTACTCACCCTCTCTCCTGCTCCTGCTTCTTTTCTTCTTTTCTTCTTCTCTGTTCTTCTGTTCTTCCTCCTCGCTCCTCGTCTGTAATCTTCTTCTGTACTCTTCTTTCCCCCGTCTTCACTCTACTTCTCTTCTTCCTCATCTTCTTCTGTGGTCTTCTGCCCTCTGTTCTTCGTTTTCTGTATCTTCTTCTGTGTTCTTCTGTGTTCTTCTGTGTTCTTCCGGTCTTCCTTTCTTCTCTCCTTCCGGTCTTCTGATCTTCCTTTCTTCTCTCCTTCCGGTCTTCTGTTCTTCTGTTCTTCTGTTCTTCTTGTCTTCTTGTCTTCTGTTCTTCTTATCTTCTGACTTCGGCTCTTCTGCCTCCTCCGTCCTCTTCTCCCCGCGCCTGCCCTCCTGCTCCTGCCTCATCCCCCTCCCCCACTCGCATCCCCCTCTCTATCTCCCCTATCTAACCCGTTCACTATCTACCTCCCTCACTCCTCCTATCTACCTATCTCTCTATCTCTCTATCCCACTATCTAACTCCCTCACTCTCCACCTCCTCCTATCTTCCTATCTCTCTATCTATTTCCCTATCTATCGATTTCCCTATCTATCTATTTTCTCTATCTATTTCTCTATCTCTCCCCCCCTCCCTCACCCCCTCTATTACCTATCTTCCTATCCTCTCACTCTACCTCTCACCCTCACCCACCTCTACAACCCCCCTCCCCTATCTTCTCAACCCTACTCCTATTTTTCTCCCTTATCTCCTAAACCTCCTAACACTCACCCCCCTCCACCCTTAAACCCCCCTCCCCCAGCTCTTCTCACTCTACCTGTCCCCCCCCTCCCTCGCGCTTTCCCGCCGCGACCTCCTGCACGCCCCCGCCCCCCAGCTCCCATTCGCCCCCACCTGACCCCTCCCCCCCCTCCTACCTCATATGGCGGCCGCTGCGCGACAGTGGTAGCGACCCTTGACCCAAGGGTAGGTCGCTACCCCTGCCGCTGCAGCTCCTCCAGGTTCCTGAGTTCCTGAGACCCACCTCACAGTAAGTACCCCCCCCTCCCAGCCCCTCGCTCTGCCCCGCGCTACTCACCCTCTCTCCTGCTCCTGCTTCTTTTCTTCTTTTCTTCTTCTCTGTTCTTCTGTTCTTCCTCCTCGCTCCTCGTCTGTAATCTTCTTCTGTACTCTTCTTTCCCCCGTCTTCACTCTACTTCTCTTCTTCCTCATCTTCTTCTGTGGTCTTCTGCCCTCTGTTCTTCGTTTTCTGTATCTTCTTCTGTGTTCTTCTGTGTTCTTCTGTGTTCTTCCGGTCTTCCTTTCTTCTCTCCTTCCGGTCTTCTGATCTTCCTTTCTTCTCTCCTTCCGGTCTTCTGTTCTTCTGTTCTTCTGTTCTTCTGTTCTTCTGGTCTTCTTGTCTTCTGTTCTTCTTGTCTTCTGACTTCGGCTCTTCTGCCTCCTCCGTCCTCTTCTCCCTGCGCCTGCCCTCCTGCTCCTGCCTCATCCCCCTCCCCCACTCGCATCCCCCTCTCTATCTCCCCTATCTAACCCGTTCACTATCTACCTCCCTCACTCCTCCTATCTACCTATCTCTCTATCTCTCTATCCCACTATCTAACTCCCTCACTCTCCACCTCCTCCTATCTTCCTATCTCTCTATCTATTTCCCTATCTATCGATTTCCCTATCTATCTATTTTCTCTATCTATTTCTCTATCTCTCCCCCCCTCCCTCACCCCCTCTATTACCTATCTTCCTATCCTCTCACTCTACCTCTCACCCTCACCCACCTCTACAACCCCCCCTCCCCTATCTTCTCAACCCTACTCCTATCTTTCTCCCTTATCTCCTAAACCTCCTAAAACTCACCCCCCACCCCCCTCCACCCTTAAACCCCCCTCCCCCAGCTCTTCTCACTCTACCTGTCCCCCCCCTCCCTCGCGCTTTCCCGCCGCGACCTCCTGCACGCCCCCGCCCCCCAGCTCCCATTCGCCCCCACCTGACCCCTCCCCCCCCTCCTACCTCATATGGCGGCTGCTGCGCGACAGTGGTAGCGACCCTTGACCCAAGGGTAGGTCGCTCCCCCTGCCGCTGCAGCTCCTCCAGGTTCCTGAGTTCCTGAGACCCACCTCACAGTAAGTACCCCAGCCCCTCGCTCTGCCCCGCGCTACTCACCCTCTCTCCTGCTTCTTTTCTTCTTTTCTTCTTCTCTGTTCTTCTGTTCTTCCTCCTCGCTCCTCGTCTGTAATCTTCTTCTGTACTCTTCTTTCCCCCGTCTTCACTCTACTTCTCTTCTTCCTCATCTTCTTCTGTGGTCTTCTGCCCTCTGTTCTTCGTTTTCTGTATGTTCTTCTGTGTTCTTCTGTGTTCTTCTGTGTTCTTCCGGTCTTCCTTTCTTCTCTCCTTCCGGTCTTCTGTTCTTCTGTTCTTCTGTTCTTCTGTTCTTCTGGTCTTCTTGTCTTCTGTTCTTCTTGTCTTCTGACTTCGGCTCTTCTGCCTCCTCCGTCCTCTTCTCCCCGCGCCTGCCCTCCTGCTCCTGCCTCATCCCCCTCCCCCACTCGCATCCCCCTCTCTATCTCCCCTATCTAACCCGTTCACTATCTACCTCCCTCACTCCTCCTATCTACCTATCTCTCTATCTCTCTATCCCACTATCTAACTCCCTCACTCTCCACCTCCTCCTATCTTCCTATCTCTCTATCTATTTCCCTATCTATCGATTTCCCTATCTATTTTCTCTATCTATTTCTCTATCTCTCCCCCCCTCCCTCACCCCCTCTATTACCTATCTTCCTATCCTCTCACTCTACCTCTCACCCTCACCCACCTCTACAACCCCCCTCCCCTATCTTCTCAACCCTACTCCTATCTTTCTCCCTTATCTCCTAAACCTCCTAACACTCACCCCCCTCCACCCTTAAACCCCCCTCCTCCAGCTCTTCTCACTCTACCTGTCCCCCCCCTCCCTCGCGCTTTCCCGCCGCGACCTCCTGCACGCCCCCGCCCCCCAGCTCCCATTCGCCCCCACCTGACCCCTCCCCCCCTCCTACCTCATATGGCGGCCGCTGCGCGACTGCGCAGCGGGCGCGCGCAGCGGGCGTGCCGCTGGCGTGCCGGAGATGCTCCAACACTTGTTTCCAAGCTCACCCCAAACGCACCCATGGACCCTTCGCCTGCAACTCCTGCAAACGCACCTTCCACCACGCAACAACCACGACCACAAGCCCACGCGCCATCAACCACCTCAAGTGCATCCTAGTCAACGCTCGCTCCGTCCACAAACACGCCGTTGAACTCTGGGACCTCCTGGACTCCATAGCACCGGACGTCGCCTTCATCAGGGAGACCTGGATGAACGCCTCCTCGGCCCCTGACATCGCCACTGCCATCCCCGAAGGCTACAAGATCTCCAGAAAAGACCGCACCAACCAGGTAGGAGGAGGTATCGCCGTCGTCTTCAAAGACTCCATCAGCGTCACCACCTCCACCGAAGACACCCCTCTCGCCGCTGAACACCTGCATTTTCAGATTCGCACCGATCCGAGGACCACCCTCAGAGGATCCCTCATCTACCGTCCTCCCGGGCCACGCGCCCCTTTCAGCGACGCCATCGCCGACTTCATCTCCCCGCACGCCCCGCCTCGCCGGACTACATCCTCCTAGGTGACCTCAACTTCCATCTGGAACAAAACAACGACCCCAACACCACCACCCTGCTCAACAACCTCGCCAACCTCGGCCTCAAACAACTGGTGAACACCGCCACCCACATCGCCGGACACACGCTTGACCCCATCTTCTCCGCCAGCAAACAAGTCTTCTTCAGCCACGCCTCCGCCCTACACTGGACCGACCACAGCTGCGTCCACTTCACATTCCGACGCGAGACCCGCCACCTTCGCACCCAACCCATCCCTCGTCGACAGTGGAACAAGATCCCCGAAGAGCAACTCTTCTCCGCACTCGCCGCCAACCAACCCACCCTCACCACCGACCCCAACGACGCAGCCCTCAACCTCACAAACTGGATCTCCAACTGCGCAGACATCCTTGCTCCCCTCAAACGCACGCATCGACAGACCAACACCAAAAAACCTCTCTGGTTCTCTGACACCCTCAAAGAATCAAAGAAAACTTGTCGCGCCCTTGAGAAAGCCTGGCGCAAGGACCGCACCGCTGACAACATGACCGCCCTCAAGAACGCTACCCGCGAACACCACCACCTGATCCGCGCCGCCAAAAGGAACTTTTTCACCGACAGACTGGACAAAAACAGACACAACAGCAGAGAACTCTTCAGCATCGTCAAGGAGTTCTCCAACCCCAGCGCCAACGCCAACGCCGTCACACCCTCACAGGATCTGTGTGAATCCCTCGCCACTTTCTTCCATCGCAAGATTAGCGACCTCCACGACAGCTTCGGACACCAGACCCAACCAAACACCACCGAACCGGCATCCACGGCCATCACCCTCAACAACTGGTCCCACATCAACATGGAAGAAACCAAATCCATCATGAACTCTATCCACTCCGGCGCCCCTTCGGACCCCTGCCCGCACTTCATCTTTAACAAAGCCGACGACATCATCGCCCCGCACCTCCAGACCGTCATCAACTCTTCTTTTTCCTCTGCTACCTTCCCCGAATGCTGGAAACACGCCGAAGTCAACGCCCTACTAAAGAAACCTACGGCGGACCCGAGCGACCTGAAAAACTTCCGCCCCATCTCTCTTCTGCCTTTCCCAGCCAAAGTAAAAGAGAAGACCGTCAACAAACAGCTGACCACCTTCCTGGAAGACAACAACCTGCTCGACCCCTCACAAACCGGATTCCGAACCAACCACAGCACTGAAACCGCCCTCATCTCAGTCACTGACGACATCAGAACCCTGATGGACAACGGTGAAACAGTCGCCCTCATTCTGCTCGACCTCTCGGCTGCCTTTGACACCGTCTGTCACCGCACCCTAATCACCCGCCTCCGCTCCACCGGAATCCAAGGCCAGGCCCTGGACTGGATCGCCTCCTTCCTCTCAAACCGTTCCCAAAGAGTTTACCTCCCTACGTTTCGCTCAGAACCCACCGAGATCATCTGCGGCGTACCCCAAGGCTCATCACTCAGCCCGACACTCTTCAATGTCTACATGAGCCCCCTCGCCAACATCGTACGCAAGCACGACATCATCATCACCTCCTACGCCGACGACACCCAACTTATACTCTCCCTCACCAAGGACCCCGCCAGCGCCAAGACCAACCTACAAGAGGGTATGAAGGACGTCGCAGATTGGATGAGGCTCAGCCGCCTAAAGCTGAACTCTGAAAAAACGGAAGTCCTCATCCTCGGCAACACCCCGTCCGCCTGGGACGACTCCTGGTGGCCCACAGCCCTCGGCACCGCACCGACCCCCACAGACCACGCCCGCAACCTCGGCTTCATCTTGGACCCTCTTCTCACCATGACCAAGCAAGTCAACGCCGTGTCCTCCGCCTGCTTCCTCACCCTCCGCATGCTCCGCAAGATCTTCCGCTGGATCCCCGCCGACACCAGAAAAACCGTGACCCACGCCCTCGTCACGAGCCGCCTGGACTACGGCAACACCCTCTACGCCGGGACCACAGCCAAACTCCAAAATCGCCTGCAACACATTCAAAACGCCTCGGCCCGCCTCATCCTCGACATACCCCGCAGCAGCCACATCTCTGCACACCTGAGACACCTGCACTGGCTCCCAGTCAGCAAAAGGATCACCTTCCGACTTCTCACCCACGCACACAAAGCCCTCCACGACAAGGGACCGGAATACCTCAACAGACGCCTCAGCTTCTACGTCCCCACCCGCCTCCTCCGCTCCTCTGGCCTCGCACTCGCTGCTGTCCCTCGCATCCGCCACTCCACGGCGGGTGGGAGATCTTTCTCCTTCCTGGCGGCCAAGACCTGGAACTCCCTCCCCACCAGCCTCAGGACCACCCAGGACCACTCCGCTTTCCGGAGACTCCTAAAGACCTGGCTGTTCGAGCAGCGATAACCCCCCCTTTTTTCCCCTAGCGCCTTGAGACCCGCACGGGTGAGTAGAGCGCTTTATAAATGTTAATGATTTGATTTGATTTGATGAGTTGTGTGTAATCGGTGTAGGAGAGAATGTTGATGTAGTGTGTGAGTATGATGTTGCCCAGGGGGATCATGTATGCGTTTAAGAAGGTGGGACACAGCAATAAACTTTAAGGCATCCCACAGATGAGTTGTAGGCTTGATGGCTTCTGTTCTATCCCTCAAGAAGGAGCAGATCCAGCAGAGAGTGGGTCCTTGGATATCAACCTCATGAAGGCGCTTGATGAGGATGGGGTGTTAGAACATGTCAGATGCTGCAGAGAGGACCAGGAGAATGAAGACTGCAGTGTCTCCTCTGAAATGGATCATGCAAATGTAGTCTGTGGTTTCAATGAGTGTTTTTTCTGTGCTGTGGTTAGGCCTGAATCAGACTGTTTGGTGTTGAGGAGCTGTTGGTTGCTGAGGTGGTCAGTGAGTAGTCGGTTGATTTGTTTCTCTAAGACCTTTGCCAGGTAGGGTAGGAGGGAAAGTGGCATGTAGCTGTAAAGAGGGGTTCGGTTAACAGATAGTTTCTCTAATAAGGGCATGATGGTGGCATGTTTCCAGGTGTCTGAGAATGTGACAGAGTCACTGGAGGCATTGAAGATGGGTGTCAGTGCCTTGCTGATCTGTAGGAGTCCTTAAAATAATGCACAGTGGGGGCAAGGGTCAGATGGGGCCCCAGAATGGATGATCCTCATGGTAGTGACAGTGGGCCATGAGGTCAGGGTTCTTTCTTTGGCCGTGATGGGAAGTTTAGTTGTGACGGTGACAGGGTCCGGTTGAAGGTCAAAGTTGCTGCATATCACAGAGGAACTCCTAGAGCTTGTTGCAAAAGTCTTGTGAGAGGGTGATGTTGTTGGAGGCAGCAGAAGGCGTGGTGAAATCTTTGATGATGGCGAAGATTTCCTTGCAGCTTTTAGTGCCGGTGTTGATGTTATTTGCAAGAGTTGTGTGCTTGGTGTTCCGTATCTGCTGGTGATACTGCCTTAGGGCTGATTTGAAGATGTGTTTATATGTGGCATCTTGAATTATTCTCTACCTGTGCTCCAATTGTTTGTAGTGGCATTTCGTCAGCCTGAGTCTCTGTGTACCAGCTGGCCTGTTGTTGGGCTCTTGCCGAGGGGAGCGCTTGAGGGGAGCCAAAGTGTCAACATATGCGGTGATCCAGCTGTTGAGGTTCTTTACGGCTTTTAGCAAGTTTCTGGTGTGCTTGGGCTGGTGTGCAGAAAGGGGCAAAGCCCACTCCTCTTCTGTGATTCTTTTCCAGGTGCAACAGACATTTTTGGTGGTAGTAAAGGTGTGTGGTGGTGCGGGATGGGTATGCTGAAAATGGTGAATATGTGGTCTGTCCAGGTCATAGTTGCTGGCTTGTTGACTGATATTGCCCGAGAAAATCGGGTCCAATAGGTTTCCAGATGAGTCGATGGATTCAGTAATGTGCTGTGTAAGGACAAGGTTTGCAAGGATTTTTAGAAGGGCCGTACAGTTTGGGTCAATATGGTCTGTGTTGCTCTCTCTTGCCTGTGTGCTTCTCTCCCACATGCCCGTGTCTCTTTACTTCACCTTATGTTGTGTCCCTCATGTGTGTCTCCCTTCACCGTCCTTGTTACTCTCTCTATAGTGTGCTTCTTTTCACTTCATCCCCCGTACCCTGGCCCCCTAACTTGTTGCCCTCCCCCTTCTCCTTTCATTCCTTCTTTTTTATTTTAGCTTTTTTTGGAGGGCCAGGCAGCAAATTTGTGTTTATGATTTTAATTGTTTGAGAACTACAATAAATATCATCACTACTGCTACATTTATTCTACTACCTCTACTACTACTACTCCTCAAATTAGTCGTATTGTTCCATCCTCAATTACTAGATTAGACTTCACTTCTTAATTCTTTATTGTTCATTCAACGCAAGGCAATACTTTGAAAGCACGTCGCCACCGCGAGGATACATGCTATATTTTATGAGTGTCCTTTTAATTCATAATCTAAGTAGTTTAGGAATCTCTTTTTTAATGTTCAATTAAACTGTGTTTAAAGCACGGAAACAATAAACAGAACTGACTGTTCTTGCTTGCCAGCATTTATTCCAAGAATCAAGACAAAGGTACATGTTCTCCTTTCTCTTCAAATCTAGTTGTAAGGGTAATGATTTAACACCTGCCATTTGAGGATGAATTACAGGCCAGCCACTACCTTTGAAAATGAACTTCAAATAAAGTCATGGTGGGTGAAAGATGTATCTTGGTGCCAAAAGAGGGCGGCTGATGCTGGGTCAAGCAATAGAACGTTTTTTTTAAATTCATAAGTGCACTTTAACATTTACAGCTATTATTGCCTATTCATTCTGACCAAGACGTAATGTATGCACATTGTAATCTATGAACATATGTGGTAGACAAATTTTGGGTTTGCATGACAGTCTTAATGTAATGACCCTATATTTTACATACACTTCCAGTGAAATGTAAATGAAGTACTTAGATAAGCGTAATATTTGTATTCCTAGAGGTTTATGACAGCGTCAAAACTAGTTATGGTTTAGCCACAAGGTCTTTGGTTTCTACCCGGCTACTCTACATCCCTAGAGATTACATTAGAAGGGGAATCAGTAACTCTGGAGAGTAGTTACTGGGGGTTAGAAGTGGGACCTAAAGGTTCCCTCAGAGATGATGAATAACCATGACAACTGGTAAATTAATTCCCGATTCCCACGGTATTTCTGCATTTCCCTGGTATTTCACAAGGAGCCATGAGCTGCTACCAGTCTCTGGGTGAAACACCACGGATTTGGGGTGTTACTGCTATTGCGAGTCTTGTAATCGCGATCCACTCGCTCAAATAACTTGTGTTACCGACCCAATCTGAATTAACAGGGACCTTATAATGATGGCCTCTAATGCACCATAACTACATTTAAATTGCTTGCTCCTGAACACTCCTCGCAAAAGGCTCACTTTCAGAATTCCATGCTTTAATTGCAATTTGTTTCTGGTGCATTACTGCATTATACCACAACAATGCTTGGTGAATCAGTCCTATTAAATCAACGGCTCAGATTATGTAAGTGATTGTGATTATGGATAAAGTACTTATTCCCATGACTATGCGGCACATGTGGCGCCGGATCTCTTCAAAATGCGTCTGTGTGGGCTTGTTTACTGGTGGCAGACGTCTGTGTGCAGCTTAAGTGGGTCTACCCTGTGTGCAGCAATAGCGCACATTTATGCTTCAGAGTGCGAATCAAAGAGCATCATTCGAGGCCTCACAATTAAATATTTCTGGCCACTGAGTGAAAGAGAAAAAAAGACCAGCAATCTGGTAACCAGGCCAGTTTCCTGCTCGGGATAGTAAAGCATATCTCTGAACCGACTGGGAGCTACCGGGTATTCCCGGGAGGTGACATTGTAAAGCTGTTCAACCCTTGGCAATAATCCACAATCTCTCAGAAAGCAAGTTATAGAAAGCCCAGGTGTCATTGTTAGCATCAGTTATTCCCCAAAACACCAGTCAATCTTCTCAATAAAACGGATACAGCTGCCGGCAGTTTTACAAGTCAAGTTCTGAATCGGACAGCCAGTTATGAACCGACCGGTAAATATGGCAAAAACAGGCTGAACAGGTGATCATGCAATAATATTACTAACATCCCGTTTCGACATATGCACTCATTTGGTCGCGTAATTTGGGAAAACACAAGAGGAAATATGATCCCACTTTGAGAATTCCTTGAAGATGTGTGTTATACCCGAAATGTGTCCTGGTATAACTATTGCCTCGCTCAACAATTATTGGAGGTGTCTGTAACACTGCAGAGCAGGAAAAATACTTGGTAGCCCAATTACCCTACATTTTTCCCTTTCAGATGACTATGAACAAAATCATAGTAGGTGCCTAATTCGAGTAATGACACTTGCTACATGCAGTGCTTAAAGGTGAGTGAATGTGCCAGCCAGCAGTATAAAAGACCTTTCAAATCCAATTTTTCATTGTGTATTCCACTTACATAAGTAACAATTATGATACAAAATAAATGTTTTAGTGAAAAATGCATAACATTTGTGAAGTTGCAGGAACATATCCTACTTAAATACAAAGACTTTGATGTCTATTCATAAAGTCATTTTGGATTACGTAAAGTAGCACTCCTGTAGTACTGTTTACTTACTCCGACATGCCTCGGTGAATTGGCCGTAATGTATCTCAAATGGGAATGAAACGGGAAATGTCAGGCAATATTTATATGCTATCAGTACAAACAGAAAGGACTCTGTCTTCATTTCACTTTTATTAATATCAATAATAATATTTTATTAAGGAGTTGGATGGTTCAGGGTTGGGTCACAAAGGAACGTACACAAAAAGTACTCCTGTAGTATTACCTCCCATACTAAAAATGCTTTTGTGAATCGGCCATAAAGATTTTTTTCTTTTTTAAGCATTTGACTAGAGCGCAGGAATAATTCAGGACCATCAACTGTAAGTGGTAGGAACTTCACATAAAAGGTGTATCACTCCCGGTTTAATTTGTAAAAGATTGAGCACTGGCACCCAACAATTTTCTCAGAAGCCTGCACTATCGAAGGTCTGGGTGCCCTCTGAATAGTCTAGTTTGCACCTCAGAGCTCTTTAATCCACAACTAGATACTCCCTGCCTCTTTACCTCGCTCTTGCTGGTTTTTTTTGATCCCTACTTTCTCCCTTTATCACTGTTTTCCATCTTTCGCTTTATCCTTCAATCCCCCTTTTGTGTTTTTCTCTCTCCTCCAGATTGAAGTCTGTTGAGGAAGAATAAGTGCCGGTCCCAAAAATGAGTGCCAGTGGGCTCCACCTGTTCAAATAAAGCACGATATGTGCCCTCTCAGTATGAATGCTGGCCTCTCTCCTACACATGAATTCAGGCCTGTCAGCCACAGATCTCAGAGCAGCCAAGTGTTCAGTACAAATGCTGACTATTAATGGAACTGTGGCCTTCCACTTCGTCAAGCAGGCATGTTCCTGGATCAGATCACGACCTGGAACACACTGTCTGTGACCACTGGCGATTCGAATCCAGATTACCGTGACCCAATTCATGTTTTAAGCAATAGACGGAGAACACAGTGTTTGACAAATCTGCTGGAATGCTTTGTGAAATTGCAGAATAAACACTCAAAATCTGGATGGCGGAACCTGCTAGGACTGTTGGTTTAGCAAATGGTTTAGAACATATTAAATAGCTTAATGTCTCAATGCTTTGAAGGGGAGCGTGCAAAACCAGTGCGTGCTCCTTCATTCACTCTTTTACCGCTTAATTATTAATGTATTTGTTTGGAGTTTTTTTTAATGTGCTGTAGGGAGTCTTTACTTATTTTAGAGACAACAACAGCCATAGCTCACGTTCTGCGATCACAGCCCCTTGTAGTTCGGCTTCCTATAGAACAAGATTCCTTACAGGTCAGTTTTCCGAAGCTTCCTGAATCTCATGTAGTTGGGTTCAGATCTGAAGGTTGGTTTAAGTGGATTTCACAGTCTAGGTCCTGCACACCCAGGGATCTGCCTCTGTGTTGTTAATCTACTTGAACAAGTGTTGCTGACCAGGCTGAAAATGATGATCTTCCTCATAAAACCACATGCATTCAAGGTTAGTGCTAAATGAAGGCAACAGAGCTGCGTTGCATATGATGCTAGTGCAAAGGATGTGGACTGCAGCATGTCATTTTTGCCTATGGCACCAAAAAACGTGCCCTGATCTTGAATACATTGTTCTTTGTGTCTGCACAAGATGATGAAAACCTGAAAAGGAGACCATCACACCTGCACAGTCAAAACGTAAAGAGTGGTCTTGCTTGTGTGAGGTCATAGAAATAATATAAGAAGGACAGGTGAGGAACAGAAAAGGCATGTCAATGGTGCTCATGCTTCACACCAGCATAGTGTGTGTCATTGTTGTACCATGGGACACATGCATTATGGGACCTACTTGACAGAAGAGGGCATATCATTTTAATAGTCTGACATGACAGAGCAGCTGTCGCCAGAAAATTATGTGAGTATCAATAGAGAGGGACTTTTGGCTCCTCCCACATGTTGGGAGCCAGGAGTACATGTTTTGATTGAGCAGAAGCCATATGGTTCCACGAAAAAGTGCTTGCCCTCCACACAGCTGTCATCATTTTGTTTATCTAGCTGCCTGAGCTTGAACTTTCAGGGCACATGACTATTGGGGAGAGCAGGGCGTGGAGTTTCTACCATCTCTGTAACGCCAGCTTTTTAAATTCTGTTTCCATATGGTAGCTCACAAGGATTAAAATTAAGCAGTGTTTCAGCACCAGGGTCGGACAAAATGTTTGGACAGCCAATGCATTTTAAAATATTCTTCATCCAAGTAGCTCAGGAGTGCTCTACCATTTGTCTTGGTGACAAAACATCAGGCTCTGATGATGCTGTGCTAATCGGACATGTGCCAGCATCTGGAGGTGGGGATGTACCATCACATTCACATAACTTTGTTTACACTGGTGTCACCTTTGGAGCTGGCTTCATCAATTTGAAAGCCTTCGTGACACCACACTCAGGGATGGTCGGGTGCTGATCGTAGTGATAATTGGCTGACAAGGGATGAGAGCCTTGCATTAATGTGGGACTTTTGATTTGTTACCTACATTAAATATAACACGGATGTGTCTTTCATGTTCCCCTCGACCTGGGCTTCTTAGGGACTCAGGTCATTGTCATTCTGTGGAGATTGCATGGTTCATCTCCTCATTTGGGCATGGAGTGAAATGATTGAGTTTCTGTATTAGGAGCAATCTTTACCACACGACTGATAGAAAGATGTGCAAAGGGTAGAGTCTCCACAAACTCTCTCCTGCCATTCAGTGGATTTTATATAGTTCTTTCAGACATATTTGCACACTGCAATCCGCCTGCACGGATTTCACCACTTTTGACTATTTAATTACCTAACTACTAGGTATAACCTTGTGCTTTAATACCTTGCAGTGAGGCTAATTTTCTGAAATCGTGCATTGTGTGGAGGATGGTCGTGCATGCCTTGGTTCATTTCAGCTCCTGCAATCCCAAACACAGATTACGTCAGTGATGGGGGTAAGCATAGCGTGAGTACTGTAGACAGAGCATGAGTATAAAAGCACACCTTCTGACTCACAGAGTATCTGACTTATTTTATAGCTTTAAAATACATACCCAACAGTAGTATGAACTGTCCTTTGTTTTACTAGCATGAGGCCACACTTTTCTTGGGTCATGTCTCACCTTCCTGAATTGTGATTTTGGTTTGAGCACAGGCTGAAGACAAAGTGGGCCAAATTTATCAATGGCTGGGTTGCATGATGTGTTAGTACACCAACTCTTATGCAGCCAGGCCAAACCGGGAACATCACTAACAAGGCGGTCAATGCAACGGACAGGGCAGGGTAGCTTTTAGGGTTTAGGGTGGAGGCAGGGCGCTGGAATAGTTTTTAGGACAGGGCAGGATATGCTTTAGGATTCAGGGTTTGGGCAGGGTGTTCGGGGTAGATTTTAGGACAGGGTAGGTTTTAGGGTTTAGGGCAGGGGACGGGGTCATTTTTAGGACCGGGTAGGGTAGGGTTTAGGACAGAGCAGGGTAGCTTTTAAGGTTGAGGGTGGAGGCAGGGGTTTGGGGTAGTTTTTAGGACAGGACTGGGTGGCTTCTAGGGTTTAGAGTGGACGTGGGGGTCAGGGTAGTTTTTAGGACAGGACAGGGTAGCTTTTAGGGTTTAGGGCAGGGAGGGGTAGATTTTAGGACAGGACGGGGTAGTCTTTAGGACAGGGTAGATTTTAAGGTTTAGGGCGGGGGCGGGATAGTTTTTAGGACCAGGTTGTGTAGTTTTCAGGAGAGGGTAGGTTTTAGGGTTTAGGGCGGGGAGTCTGTCGTTTTTAGGACAGGGCGGGTAGGTTTTAGGAGAGGGCATAGTAGCTTTTAGGTTTAGGGTGGGGGTCGGGATAGTTTTTAGGACCAGGTGGGGTAGTTTTCAGGAGAGGGTAGGTTTTAGGGTTTAGGGCGGGGAGTCTGTTGTTTTTAGGACAGGGCGGGTAGGTTTTAGGAGAGGGCATAGTAGCTTTTAGGTTTAGGGTGGGTGCTGGGATAGTTTTTAGGACAGGGAGGGGTAGTTTTTAGGACAGGGACGGGTAGTTTTTAGGATAGGGTAGGTTTTAGGGTTTAGGGCGGGAGTCTGTCATTTTTAGGAGAGGGCATAGTAGGTTTTGGGCTTAGGGTGGGTGGGGGGTCAGGGTAGTTTTTAGGACTGGGGGGTAGGTTTTGAGTTTCAGGGTGGGTGTTGGGATAGGTTTTAGGACAGGGAGGGGTAGTTTTTACGACAGGTAGGGGTAGTTTTTTGGACAGGGTATAGGTTTTACAGTTTAGGGGGGGGTCGGGGTAGTTTTTAGGACAGGGCAGGGTAGGTTTTAGGACACAGCAGGGTAGCTTTTAGGGTTGAGGGTGGGGGCAGGGAGTTGGGGTGGTTTTTAGGACAGGACAGGGTGGCTTTTAGGGTTTAGGGCGGTGGGGGTCAGGGTAGTTTTTAGAACAGGAGAGGGTAGGTTTTAGGATGGGAGGTTGGGGTCGTTTTTAGGACATGGTGGGGTAGTTTTTAGGACAGGGTAGTTTCTAGGATTTAGGGTGGTGGGGGTCAGGGTAGTTTTTAGGGCAGGGCGGGGCCGGTTTTAGGACAGTGCAGGGTAGGGCGGGGGGGTTAGGGCTCAGGGCAGGGGGTGGAAGAGGCAGTTTTAAGGACTTCGGTGGGTGGAGTATGGTGTCAGGTATAGGGCGCAGGACGGAGGAGAAATCACCACACGTTCCTTTACCAAACATGCTTTTACAATCATGCGTGGTAAAGGCATGCATGATAAAGACGCGGGTGTTGTAGAGACCGGGTTGTAAAGGCATGCGTGATATACGCATACGTTTTTCCATCGGACATCCGACCAAATCTTTGCATTGACCTGATTGCATAAAAAACAACGCACAGTGGGATGTTCACAAACATTCACTGAAATATTAATTTATTGCTATTCATGAGATAACATAAAGAGTCCTTGTCGTTGTCATTGCAGAAAAGAATGTCTCCATCTCTGTGTTCATATTTGCAAATATTGGGAGAAGTATTACTATATCAAAAAGTGGCACTTTTCGTAAGGGCAAGAGGGTGGTAACCATGTTCTCTCTGCTTCCTCTTTTGCTCCCAATTACACGGTAGAAAGTGGTCCTCTCCCACAGATTTCACTGTGAAAATGCCTCCCAACCAGTAATGGACGTCGGTATCCTTTCAGTGCCTTGCGAATGCCAGAGTGGTCACAAATTGATTCATTTCTTTGCCAGTTGCACTAGGAGTGGACATCCCTTAACCACGGTAAAGGGCTCACACGTTAAAACAATGTTAACATTGTGAACTGCAATACATTTGCAACTCTCGGGCCTCGATTCCAAGTGCAGTGTGTGCTGCCAGAAGCAGGGCAGAGCAGCGCTGCATCTGCAAAGCAGTGGTATAAGTTAATGCGGTCGTCCATGTCCCTACTTCCCAGTGCATGCCTGCCAGTGCAATGGGAAATACCAGGCACTGTTTCCAGGCTGCACTGCCCGTTGTTCGCATCCACCCGCTCCCTCCCAGCACAAACAGGAGAGGCACTTTTGTGCTAACTGATGCCTTGATGCACTGCCATTGGCATTACAATTGCGTTTAATTGGCTACAGCTGCCCTTTTGCCTACATTAGGCTGCCCTGTGCATATTTACTGCACTCGACAAAAAATACTGTTGAGGAATTAAACTTATACTAGCCACTGCTCCGTCGCACCGCCTACGTAGCACATCACTTAAAAAGAAGGCCTCAAAGTCGCTTTGGAACCTTGTATTTCATTTTACTCCCCTACAGCACCAGCCAATCGGCGCTTCCTTCCCCTTGCTCTCTTTTCTGCTTTTCTATTTCATTTTCTGCGTTAAATTCTGACAATGAAAACTGTGTCCATGGTTTCAAATGATGGGGAAAAATGATCTATGTTATGCGGCAAAAAATACATTATGTGGTGCATTCATCAATTTGAGCTAGAAACAACGTTTTGGTGAAATCTGCGCACTGCAGCCAAATAACTGCATAAATTAAACGACTCTCACCGTCGTGTATTAATTCATCAACAATGTATGTATTCAAGGAAAATAAAACAAACCCTAAGCATACTAATTCCAGTCAGCGTACACTGTGAGCGGCTCTGAAGAAAACAGTCTTTTCAAGATAATTACCAAAAAATAAGCATGTAATATAAAAAAAATACATATTAGGTAGTGTGTAATGCAGTGAAAAATTGCTATATCGAGAATCCGGTGACATTCACAAATCACTCAGTCTTCAGCCTTGTGGTATTATTTCACCAGACCTCCTCAATGGCAATATTGGGCCATATTAATTATTATGTATACTCTATTACATGTGTTGGTGCTTTTTATTGCGCAGACTGCATTGGTGTAAAAACCCAGATGTCACAGGGAGCCAATAATTATGTAAAATATTTCACAGTGTCCTGTGAAATACAGATTTGTCATCATAATGACAGCCAGCAAAAATCTCGGAGTTTACACAATGTTATGGCTTCTAAGATAGTGCAGCAGGGAGGACCAAATTATATGGCAAGCTTATCTAAATGATGCAGCAAAGAATGAAAGGTATGCAACACATTTCTGGCAGCATTATTTTCATTCATTTGAGCTACAAACCATATTTTGGAGAAAGCTACAAATTTGTACATTATGTGAAAAGTTATGTGGCAACTGCAGTAAATACATAAATTTGCAGGAAATGCTGCAGCCAGATTTTTTGCATTTTCACCAGTGTTCAAAGCATTATCAATAATTGATTTGTAAAACATAAACTCAACCTTCATATTTGAATTCCAATCTGTGCCCATTGCTAGCTACAGTTTGAAGAAAACAGTGGGCCAGATTTACAAGGATATGGCGCAGTATGGTGCAGGGATGTGCCGTATTCACAAAAATATGGCACACCCCTGTGTTTCCCCTAGCGCTGGATCTAAATTTAGCTGCAACACCAACGCAGGCATCCATGCACCAAAGTGCAAGGGTGTCTGTGTTAGAGAGAATGATTGTGGCCTTTCCTGCACATAAACAATCTACGCACACATAGAAGTAGCAAATCATCATTATTGAGTGATTGTTTATGTGCAGGAAGGAACACTTTCCAGCACATAAACAATCATTCATGGCGGTTTGCTCTTTCTATGTGTGCTGCAGAATGCAGCACACATGGAAAAAGAAAAACACAAGGAGAAATAAAAGTATTTATCCTCCTTGCGCCATGCTATCGCCACCCCGAGGGGGGGCATTCTTTGGCGTTGCCACAGCTTTACGACTTCTTGCTAATCTGTGGCATCGTCAATAGCAATGGGTGTTGCAGTGGAATGCTCACAGCAACACCCATTGCATGCCCCTCCGCCGCACATAAAGTGACTTAGCGCCACTTTGTAAATATGGTGCAGTGCACAAAAAGTGATGCTCCAGTGGCACTAGGGGCTTGTAAATATGCCCCAGTGTTTTTAATATAACTATGCCAAACACAACATGTAATATAAAAATATGTAATGGGTATTATGTGTAATTTAATCCTGTATTGCTACCTCAGGGTTCTAGTGACATTTGCAAACCACTTGGCCATCAGGCTAATGGCCTATGATGTCACCAGAACCCCTCTATCTATCTATCTATCTATCTATCTATCTATCTATCTATCTATCTATCTATCTATCTATCTATCTATCTATCTATCTATCTATCTATCTGCTAAAACATAGCTTAATATTTTGCAGATTTCAGTTATGCTCTCGATATCGAAAGTAAAGGCCCAAAGGAATCTTCTTTACACAATATGTTTTCTGGTAAATGGCTAGAAAATTGCACAGTAATACTATAGACAGTGTTTTGCTAGCTTGGAAATCGCAGAGGAAGTACAATTATATATATTGTTAAGAATAGTGAACAATTTTGTGTACAATTCTGTTGCCTTATTTTGTATTGATTTAAAAAGATTATGTATTTAAATAATGCTGCATAGCATACATAGCTTTTGTAGGTTGTTTATCGTGAAAAGGCACGTTTATAAATTTGAAATCTTTATTAAAAGTTCCTTGTCTACCTATGACATATATGACACTTTTGTGCCAGGGCCGCAAAACACATTTTCATGATTCAGACACCCTCTCTTTCATCTTACCTAAAATACTCCAAGGCGCTGCATTTTAAAAGCAGTATATGACTAGCAGAATAACAGTTTGCCTTCCCTGCTAATTCCATTTAACACATATGCGAAATCGTCTGTTTAGCTTTTCTTCAACTTGCCACAATTGAATCTGACAGCATTACTTCCATTCATGGAACACATGGGAACATCCACATCAGGACGAAAGATGTAAAAAAAACTCTTTGCCCAAGCCAAGAACATCTGGAACTGATGAATATCTTTCATCACCTCATCCAGCCCACCTCTCCACCTGGCAAATTTCCTCACAGTTCTATCAGCTGTACTTTAATCATCGTTTTGTGGAACACAGGCTGCCCATTAAATACCATGAAGTTTCCTCTTGTACCGAATTGTTCGCTTTTTTTGGGCTCAGCACAGTTCCTGGGTCATCCTCACTTTTACAGAGACTCATCAGGGAACCGCCCTCATCACAAAATAATTGTAGTATGTGGCCCTCGACTAACCCTTCATGGATGTTAGCCATTGTCATTTTATGAAACAATTCAAACTATTTTTTAAACAAAATCATCAGTGAGAGGTTTTTGCACAGGCTTATACATCACAGAGCCCTGATAGCCATCAATTTCATATTCATAGGTGAGGTATGTCTTGAAAAAGTCCAACAACTAGGAAGGTGTGGTGTAAGTAAATTGTGAATGGTGCTTTTCGTGCCTGATTCATTGTCGTCTAGGTTTCCACAGGCGTCAAGTAATTTAGGAATGAAAAATTATTGTGTATCCGATACACTTGGATGACCTCAGAAGTGGGTTTCATCTTTGAGGAAGGATATCAACTGTAGGGCAGCACTGACTTGTTAGCCCTTAATCCTGTGGACGGATGAGTGCCTGGGAGTGGTTGCAGGCCAGCAGGCCCAGATGGTTGCTCTCAGCTCTCAAAACTGTAAGGCAATACATACATAAACATCAGGAGGCCTTGTCCATGGACGGCATGCTGCATTTTGCCATTTGAGGAGTAAAATAAGTTCTGCATATGGTCTTCATAAAAGTGCTTCTCTTATACAATGGGCCTTATGTTCAGCAGTTTGCCTCAGCTGTCAATGGTGGAACCCCTTGTTCATCCTAGAGCTACATCACCCTGCATCTTTCCCTGCAGCTACCTCAGTACCTACCTGGTCTAAGAGATCCTTGTGCTCTTCTGGCTGCCAAGAGCACCACTCACTGTTCTTACCTGAACATGGGCAAGTTAGTTTGGCAGAGACTCATGTCCACCAGTAATTTCAGAATCATTGACCAGCACTATTGAGAGGGGAACTAGAACCCACTCCACCTCAGTCCACATACGATTGACAGATGTCCAGGGGCCATCCAACACAAAATGTTTGCTACTGCATCAATGTATCTCTGGTCCCCTGGAAGGAAGCATGGACTCAGGAGCACATCAAGGAAACCTCTTGGGTAGAAAGGGCTTGTGCTGAAGGAGAAACACAATTGAAACAGAAATGGAAATGCGGGTCACTTTTCTCAGGGGTTGTCACCCCCATTCATGTGGTGTCTTTAATCAGTGTGCTTAATTTGTGCTTGTTGTTTCCGGCACTTATTTTTGAGGGCCGGGGCTTATTCTTATGCCTAAAGCATTTGCTTTGAGCAAAAGACACATTTAGAAAATACGGATGAAGGGAAAAACGAAAAAGCGTCACAAAGGGAGAAAGTAAAATGCTGCAAGAGTGAGCTGAAGGGGCAGGGAGTGGCTGTAAATGGATTGAAGAGGCCCGAGATGGCTTCAGGATTACACCGCTTCAGTATTCCATGTTCACACATTTAATTACAGTAGCCGCATGTTTAAGAGGAGGGCTTTAGGCACCGGCACCTTTGTTTTTACAAATTAAGCACTGCTGCTGTGCATCTGCTACAGAGCATCTAGGCTCTGAGAAGTTTCTGTTGTCATCATTCTGTGCCATGAAGGCCCCGGATAAGAACCCCTTTGATCACTCTCCTATACTGGATAGGCCATCCACCATGGGAGGGAACGCCCAAGACTGTAGAAATATTGTTTGTACCTGTGCATCCTGAGCATTATTTTGAGAGTTGCTGTGTTTTGGAATGCTTTGCTTTACTCTGCCTTTCCTTCCTGGGTCCCCATCTTCTACAGAGATCCGTCAAGCAGTGCTAGACAGCCATTCTATTGTACTCTAGGCTGCGATCTCTTAACAAGCAAGGTTCCTGGCTACTGCATCATTACCATCGACCTCCATCCAGCCTCTGTGGAGCTCACAAACCATACTGCGTGCCAAGGGCGTAGCGAAGCACCCGCTATACCGGCTTCAGTGAGGGTTGCCACTGACAGGCTAAATGGTTATTAAAGACAGAAACATAAGTGAACAAATAACACTGCAAGAAAGGAAATATTCTGAAACAGTTGTGGAGTGGGGGCCAAAAAGTGGCAATAGAACCAAACCTAGTTAAAGAAAAAATGATAAAGTGCGAGAATTAAGAGAAGAATGTAAGAATGGGTGCAACAATACCAGTGATCCATCCTTAAAAGGGAAGGGTCACATACTTACTCATCAATGTTGTGTGATATTGTTCAAAGTGGGAGATATTTTATTTTTCTGGCTACTTCCATGACTGAATCCAATCCTTTACCCCATTCCTAAAGAGCATCTCCATTTTCACCAAGTGCCTAACCTGAGCAATGACATGTTGAGACAAGTGTGTTCAAGCAGGACTATGATAAATGGCCCAGTTGTGACAATTAATATATTTATTGCTTGATTATGTGCTCTAATCCTCACTTTTCAGCTAAAGATAGTGAATAAAAGAGTGTTTGGTTACAGTTCATGTCCATAATGTTTACCTACTGTCACAGAAGTATCTCACTTTATAGGTGCCTTACCAGGTCCATATTCCTCCGTTGTATTGCAAAGAGGTTCTGAGTCCTGACTTGAAGCACATTCACCCATAAATCTTACACCGGAGTGGGAACCCTTGGCCTTTGCCACTCATGGTCATCACTTTCTCCTTTCCTCTTCACTACAGAAAATGCCTATTTCTTAATTTCCAGTGATTTCAACAGATATATAGCAGAAACTCATGTGCGCCAGTCTTGCCAGCACATCCCTGGAACGTCTGTATTAGCAAATAAGCAAAGCCCTAAGCAGCTCCTGACAACTACAAAGGCATTTTCAAAACCTTTCGTGTCTAAATATTTGCGTACATGTAATCATCAAGCCGATACCAATTCCAGTATCAGCCCACACACCAAGCTAAACCTAAGCCTCCTTACACCTCCTTCTTCTTTCAGATGAATCGAGGTTCTACCTTTTCCAAAACAAAGCAATTACTCTTGAAGGAATATCTTTCAATTATAACAATCCTCACCTTGATTCCTTGCGTAGTGATTATCCTAATATGATTTGTAGGGGACCCTGCCTGTGAAATGACCCCTCGCTCCACATCCCAAATACATTTGCCTTGAAACCCATTCTTGAAACAGGTGAGTGAGTGAGTCAAGAATGGTATATTTTGGACAAGATATCCATAAAACCACCCAAAATCCTTAAATTGCATACACTTTTAAATGTCACAAGTGCCTACGAAATTATTCATTAAATAGCAGTGTAAAATATAAACAGGGCCACGGGAATGATACGATTCTGCAGAAGAGGCGATTGTCGCTAAATTATGTATTTGCGGCATTTGTCACATAATCCATTACCTGCTACGTAATCTGTAGATTTTAACAAAAAAATTGTTACTAGCTCAAAAGTTACAAAAAATATGGCAACTTGGGTTCCTGCTAACCGGAAGACTTTCTGCAATGGCTGACTGGCCATCTTTCAGTTGCTAATTGCTGTATTTGATTGTTAAATAGGTACTATTTAAGGTGAACATTTTGTCTCAGACTCTGTTACCAGGTGTTAACATGACAAAATAATATTATCAGAAAATGTGCCTCATTATGCCATAATTTGCCTTTTGTTACCGAATAATTTATTGAACTGCTGCATAATTTGGTCCTCCTCTGCTGCATAATTCCAATGTCCCTAAATCTAAAATATGATACAGTTTGGTGTCCTAAAAATAAATTACTACATTTGTTTGCGCTGAATGATATTTATAAAACACTAAGCGGTCTGAAGACCGGCAGCCTCCCGGTGGCGGTCAGGACTGCCGCTGCAGTGGCCGTCCGACTGCCACATAAAGACCCTGGCAGTCTGACCGCAAAGGTACTGCCAGCACCCGCCAGGATCCCTGATCCCAACGGCCTGGCAGTGGCAGAGTTTGTAATCTGCCACTGCAGTGCTGCATGCAGCGCTGCCCTGTGATTTATGACTTCATTCTCCGCCAGCCTTTCTGGTGGAGAACAGGTGCAGGTGGGCACGGGGGGATCCCTGCACTGCCCATGCACTTGGCATGGTCAGTGCAGGCGGTCCCCCTGCCCAGCACGGTTGCAATGTTCACTGTCTGCATTGCAGACAGTGAACATTACGAGGGTGCTGGTGCACCCTGCGGGCTACAACATTGCCACCGGCTCGATTACAAGCCACAGACAATGCTGTAGCCTGTTTCCCGCTGGGCTGGCCGTCAGAAACCAAGGATTCTGTCCTCTGGCCTACCAGGAAACTCCTAACAGGGCCGGTGGGGTGGCTGCCACAAAGGTGGCAGCCACCCTGTTGGGAGTTTGGAGGATGGGATTTCCCATCTGCCGAACTCAAAATGAGGCCCTAAGCTTCTGGGAGCACAGCTGTCAATTGAGAAATATCAGTCTATTTCTTGTGAAAATCTGAAATTAGGCAACTTGGTGTTATTAAACGTATTCAAAACAAGAGTGAGAGAAAAGTTGAAAGGGTGCATCTTGACACATGTCAAGGACCTCACAGCCGCTCCTCACAAAATTTCCAATAGTCTTTTTTTTGGACTCATTTTTGGCACTTTATCACTGGTAAGTTGTAATTTTCTCAATTTTTACAGTTATCCAAAAAGGAATATTATTGTCCATTTCATATCCCTAAAAGTGCAGGTGTTGCAGCTCAGATCCTTGTCTCATCTTATTATTTTATAATAGTGAGTGATTGGAGCTGCCTTAAGGTCGATGATCCTTTTGACTTGTATGGGTTATATTGATTGCCACATTGATTATTGACACATAAACCAACAATATTAACCAATAATAATATTTGCCAAAGAATCAATATATGATGCACCATGACACATTTGGCCATGAATAACCACACCTTTTAGTCTCAATTAAAATATTTATTTCCCTATATTAACAATGCTGAAGTCACAAAAATTATTCTCAACACCAAATGGTACAAATAAAGTACCATCACAGGCTGGCGCATTGCTCTGAAAAATCTTAGTTTAAACAGAGAAAATAAAACAATACACTCAATAATTAGAACACAAATCAATAACATGAGTATCTGTGTAAGAGAGATAAGATACATTTGATTGTCAAATCGTAAGCATAGAGAAAAACACCTCACTAACCTCAAATTAGCATTAGCATATTGGACATCATGCAAAAGTTTAGAAACATAAACTTAGAAAACATCTAGCTATGGCACTATCCAAAATAGCAGCAGAATTGAAGGCAGTAGCAGTTTGGTATATGTAAAACAAAGAGACAAATACAAATACACAGAATTCATACAGTTACCTCTCTTTAAGATAAACAGCCCTCAGGTTACAGCTTCATCAAGGGGATCTCAGCATCAATATAGAGGCAGTGGAAAGGGGTGACAATTCAGAAATTTTGACTCTAAATTCTCCGAACCATCAAATTAATTATTTAAAGCAGGCAGCCTAGCACTCGAGTCTCTAAGCACTAAGTGCTGAAATACGCACCAGCATTTCTTTGCATGGAACCACGAAAATAATTCAAATTAATAAAGTACCAGAAGTCAGTGGACTGACTGGCAAAACATGAAATGTGAAAGTGACAGATCATAAGAAATGAGAAGTGAAGCCTCTGGAAACCAGGGAAAATAATGCAAAAATGGATGACAATGTCTGATTCACAAACATTAAATTAAACTTGCTAAACTTCTGTGATTGGCTGAAAACAGCATATATGTGCACAAATCATCAATCACAGAACATCAGCACATTAGAAAATATTCCACTATTAACTTAAATATTTCATTTTACTCAGCCTCTTCCTTTTTGCATAAGCACAAAAAGATATTAATTATTATTTCCTGCAGTCTTCTCTGCATGGGTTTTGTGAAGGTCTTTTGCTCAACACATTCCATAACGCCGTCGCTGCTAGACAATAGTCATGAAGAAATATTAAAACTTTTCATATCAGCTCTGTCCCCTCCGAAGAAATACATTCCATTAGAACGAGAACACAGATTAAACTCATCATTCAAACAAAGGAAGCTTGTAATTCTATGGAAGGATTTGACAGTTTAAACTCAGCTTAGCAAACAGATAACTACACGTGATTACCTTGTTTACTTGAGCCACTGCAGAGAACACGTGTTGAAAGAAAGAAATTTAATTACTAAAAGTTTTACACAAGTTTGAGATTCAAACAAAGAATGTTTTATTCAGTAGGCATGAAATCATTCTACTAACGTAACATTTTAGGAACATTGGCAGACAGTCAACATCAGCTCTGTCCTTGTTTTGCTGAAAGGCACGCAGAAAAATCAAGAATTAACTCACATTTATTCTAACATAATTTTTTTAAAGCCCATGTTATTAAAGAGAAAAAATATTTTTCTTTCATCACTAAGTTAACACATTTTAAAAAATATGTGCAGGCCTTTCACTCTGATGGTGGCAACTTAACAAGGACACTTTCTATGTTAATATTTATTATTTTTCATTTGACGCAGTTCTCATGTTAGTGTATCAGTGTGATTACATAAAAAATTATTTCATTTCAAGTCTGCGCTCACAATCCCTCCTCTGATGACTATATATGTCATCACACTTACATCCTAAATATATTTATTTATTTCATTGTAATGTTTTTCTAAAATTTTGTTTCTCTCACATTTTTACAAATTCTTTTCTTCTTTGACTTTTTCCCATATAATCTTTCCAATTGAAATTCTACCCTCCTCTGATTCTTTTCAAATCTTCTTGTTTTGATCACTTTGTACAATTTGCATATTCCCCATATACCAATTAGACAAATCACAATGATTGAAACTCCTTGTATTATTTTCATTACTAATCCTTTCCCTAGGTTGCAATCCAGTTTCCCACAGCAGTCATCCCTTTGCCAGCTTTTTCCCAAATAGTGCGCTCTGTTAATTATTTTAATTGAGTTTAATCTTTTGTCAAATTGTTAATCAAACCTCTAACCTCTTCACTGTTGTCCAGTATGAAGGTACAACAATGACGCAGACCTAGCAATTTACAAACTCTGCCCTCCTTTGCTAAAAGAATGTCTAACTCAAGGTGGTTCTGAAGAGACAGAGCTCTTACCGCAGCCATTTCTGTCTCCAAAAGGATAATAGCTCCTGAATATCTTGTCAACATGTTATCCACAACTGAAGACCACTGTCGAATTTTAATAGAATTCAGAACAACTCCCACTGAAGAAATTATTGCTCCAAAAATGTCTCCAACAATACTAGAAACTGATTCTCGCTTTTGTCTTTTTCGTTGTAATTCAGTCATTTTAGGAAATTTATATAAATCACTAAGTTGATACATTTTCGGGAAGACTATTCCCAAATAACATGTGCCATACCATCCTTTGGGAAGACGGTAATATGCATTTTTCCCACAAATGTAATAGACTCCAGGCACAGGTGGGTCTTGACCATTTAACATAAATGTCCACTTATTCTCAAACAAAAACACATGTCTGCATTCACTCGTTCCCACAAATATTTTATCTACCCAAGATTGTGGTCTGTATATACAAAGCTTTCCTACATGTTGTGCATCTAAAGCTAGTCTCCCTTGTTTAGTAATGTCAGTGTATGCATAGTCAATCCCAAGACTACATGAAACTAATCCCACATCTATTTTAGCCTTGATCGCCCTTCTCCTATCATATGTATTATCTAAAAACTCTTTTCTAAAGATGAAAACAAACAGGTTAAATTATTTCTGTGTGTGAAAGCAGTTCCAAATATTAATGTAGATTCAAAGAAACCCTTCACTATTTCTATGTTATTATCCTTAGCTATCTTATAGAGATCCGTAATGATAGGTACAAAAGAAAACACTACATCTATATTAGAGTAGAAATACTGAATATACTCCTGGTTATAGAATCGTGTTAGCAAAAGACTACAACCTATGCCATAAGTAAGCAGTAAACTATGATATTCCCTCCTCAACAGAGGCTGGAATCTGCGCGCAAACATAACAATCTCTCGCATCCATTATATCAACACACTCATGGAATAAGTGATAGAAGACATTAGAAGAAAGTTCTCCCTGTGAATGCAAATATTTCTCATCTATTTTACATCTATCTATTGTTGAAAGAGTAGGCACCAATTCTGAAGAAGTTGCTATTAAAGCTATGGTATGGTTGTCCCATTTATATCAAAGACAACCACACCCACAATCAATACCAAACATACAATTACACAAACAATCACCAAACCAATACCCATGTATTTAAAGCATCTATTTTTAGTGTTCATCTGGTTGTGCTTAAGAATCAGAAATTAAAAACAAAAACAAAAAATGTGGCTATGCAGCTAAAATCAAAACTTAAAAAAAAAAAAAAATGTTCAAGTCTTCAATTCTTCAGTCTTCAATTTCAATCCCTCCCTATTTCTTTTCCAATAATGTTTACAGCTTCATCCACACAGGACCCTTTTGTCAAAAATTGGCAAAATTGTCGAAATCAGTTTAGCAGCTTTGTCAAAATCAGGTTATAAAAGTATCTCAAGAATATTTTCTTCTCAACAAAGTCTCTTTCATTTAGTTTTCAAATTTTCAGTTTTTCTCAAGCAAATCTCCATCAGTTTTCTTCATGTGCCAAAATATAGACCTGGAATGTCTTTGTAAAAAATAAAATAAAATAAAAAACTCTTCTTGCCATTCATTAGTAGTTGCATATGCCCATTCAGGACCAGAGTATCTTCGATTGGCAACTCTCTTTCTTATTGAATTACGACTATCACTTGATTCACCATCACTCAGATCTTCACTTAGGGTGTTATCGAATTCTTCCTGTATTGTTTGCACCAGATTTGTCTTTTTTTGACTTTGAACTTGTTTCTGGCCAGATGTCATCTTTCAGAGATTTTCTTGTTCATGCTCTTTTCAGTATTGGACTTGAATTCTTCTCCATCGGCGTTCCCGCAACCGGTTCAGGAGAAGTCAAATCTGTTTGGCTTAGATCTTCCTCAATTCTGTTCCCCCTGGGGTCAGTCACTTGTTCAGTCTAGTTTGGCAGACCGTATGCTTCTGAGGACACCCTCCTCTGAGCAGATTTTCTCTGGACCGGTTCCCCTTCTCGTTCTCTCTGGACTGGTTCTTTTACTATTTCATTTGAGGACGTTGATGGCCTTTCTTCCTCATCTTCCAGGATTCCTTCCACTTCGTCCGACACAGAAGTGGGCAAGTCAACTTGAGCCTGTTCAGGCACTGTCTCCAGATTGTTTGTTCTCCTGTCTTGTCCTGGAATACGTTCAGGTGTGGTAATCTCAACAGTTCTTTTTCTTCTTCTTCTATTGGAGTATTCATCTTCCTAGTGTGGCTCACGTGGTTCCAGTTCAGAAGTCCTGCACACTTGACAGCTGTAGTAGTTATTAATATCACCTGGTAGGGACCCTTACACCAAGGCTCCAAACACAATTTTCTCACATACTTCTGGATTACAACCCAGTCACCTGCCTTCAGGTTGTGTCCGTGCTCTTGTGACTGTTGCAGTGTGGTAGTTTCCACCTGATAAGAGAAAGAGCGAACCACATCAGCTCGGCCTTTGCAGTAGTCCAATACCATATCATCTGTAATATTTACAAGAGCATTTGCAGGTACAGCTGCCAATCTCATCGCCCATCCCATGAGGATTTCATGGGGTGACAGTCCTGTTTTCTTGTCAGGAGTACTTCTCATTGACATTAGAACCAACGGCAAAGCATCTGGCCATTTCAGATTTGTGGATGCAGGGAATTTTGCCAATCTTAATTTTAAAGTACCATTTGTTTGTTCTACAAGTCCTGAGACTTCTGGGTGGTAGCTACAATGAAGCTTCTGCTCAATGTTTAAAGCTGAACATAGCAACTTAATCACCTCATTGTTGAAGTGACTTCCTCTATCCGATTCTAAAGCGGCCGGCAAAACAAAATGTGGAATTAACTCCCTAAGCAGTAACTTTGCTACTGTGGGACTGTAATTTCTCCTTGTAGGGGAAGCCTCAAGCCAATGACTGAAAATGCACACTATCACCAACACATATTTCAAACCAGCACATGCAGGCCTCTCAATGAAATCCATTTGCATGCTGCTAAATAGTCCTCATTCAATGCCTATATGTCCCATGTTGACAACTGTTCCTTTGCCCACATTCATCTGCTCGCAGATAACACATCTGTGGCAAACTGCTTCGGCAACCTGTCTAAATTTTGGATTGAACCAAAATTGTTTAAAAAGCCTAACCATGTCATCTCTCCCCACATGAGCTTGACCATGATAGTATCTGGCCATCTGAGTCAGTAAACTGTTGGGCAGAACAACCTCCCCTTCACCCGAGATCCAGACATCTTCGTTCCTTTGGACACACTTCATCTTAACCCAATCTCTACGTTCATCTTTCCCAACATTGTCTTTGAGAGTTCTTAATTCTTCCAAATTATCAATGGCATGCATCACATACTTTGTATAGATTTCATCATCTTCAGGTAACAATTCCCATTCTTCTTTGAAGGATATGCTGTTCAATGCACAGAACTTTGCGACTTGATCCACATATGCATTTCCCAATGACACGTAATCTTGTGATCTCTGATGCGCACTGCATTTCATCACAGCACTCTTTATAGGCATTTGAATTGCTTTTATCAAATCATTAATTCTTTTACCATTTCTTACTGGTGAGCCAGAAGAAGTTAGAAAACCTCTCTGTGACCACAATTGTCCAAGGTCATGCACAATGCCGAGTCCATATTGACTATCTGTGTAAATTATCACTTTCAATTGAGTTGAAATGTGGCATGCTCTAGTAAGAGCCACTAGTTCTGCAACTTGTGCAGAAAATACTCCTTGAAGCCATGAAGCTTCCAGTATGCCAATGATGGTACATACTGCATATCCTGCTCTTAATGTGCCCACATTATCTCTCAGGCAGAAACCATCAACAAAGGTAATTTGATAATTTTCTTCCAGATAAGTATCTCTAATATCTGCTCTGGGTTTTGTGCATAACTCTGTAATTTCCAGACAATCATGTTCAGTATCATCCAATTTTTCAATGTTTGCTTCCTCATTTGGAAGTAAAGTTGCTGGGTTAAGGACTGTACATCTCTTGATGCTAACATTTGGAGATCCCAAGATTGCTGTCTCATATCTGGTCAGCCTTGAGCTTGTCAGATACTGTGTCTTAGACCTTGTGAGTAACATCTCAATGGAATGGGGAACCATTATAGTAATGGGGTAACCCATGATATACTCTTGCTCTGAGCGAGGCTTTGCTTAACTGCTGCAATAGACCACAAACAACCAGGTAAAGCTGCTACAACCGGATCCAAAGTAGTTGAAAAATATGTCATTGGGTCGTTCACACCACCATGAGTCTGAGTCAAAACAGACAAAGAACATGCATCACGTTCATGACAAAACAACAGAAAATGTTTAGTGTAGTCAGGCATAACCAAAGCTGGAGCTTGCCACAAACTCTCTTTGAAATCAGTAAATGATTTCATACAATCCTCATCTAGCACTATAGGATCTGAAATATCCTTATGAGTCAGCTTCTGTAAGGGCTTTGAAAGAACTGAAAAATTTGGGATCCGTTGTCAGCAGTAACCCACCATTCCCAAGAATATCCCCAGACCTTTCTGAGTAGTTGGTGCTGGCATTTGCAAAATAGTTGCACCTCTCTCTCTAGAAATCTTCCTAGTTCCTTTCTCAATCAAATGACCCAAGTATTTCACCTCTTTCTGACAGTACTGCAATTTAGCAGGGGACACTTTATGTCCATTGTCTCCCAGGAAATTCAACAATGCAATTGTATCATATTTACACCCTTCATTTGTCCTGGATGTAAATCATAAATCATCAATGTACTGTACCAAAGTTGACCGAAATGTCATCACTAATGATTCCAAATTCTTCTTCAAGATCTGATTGAAAATGGATGTTGACTCTGAGAACCCTTGTGGAATTCTATACCAGCAGTAGACTTTATTCAAGAATTTGAAACAAAAGAGATATCTGCTGTCTTCATGAAGAGGCACAGAAAAGAATGCTTGACATAAGTCTACCACAGTGAACCATTCAGCATCACATGGGATCTGAAACATAATCACAGCTGGATTTGGCACAACTGGGCAACACTTGACCAGTATGTCATTTATTTTTCTCAAATCTTGTACAAGTCGATTTTTCCCACAAGGCTTGCACAGTCCCATTATTGGTGAATTACATGGGCTGCTCAACACTTCTTTCAGAATCCCTTTCTCCACAAACTCTCCTATCAATGGTTTCACTCCTTCAATTGCATCTTTTGTCATTGGATATTGTGCAGTCTGAGGAAAAACTACATTGGCCTTAACTACAACTCTTACTGGCTCTACTCCTTTTATCAACCCAATATCTTTTCCTGAAAGATCCCAAACTTCAGTCTTAACACTTTTCTGTAAGTCATCAGGAAGATCATTAACTGCAAATACTTCCTCTGTCACTGGCTCATCAAAACTGATCAAAGTAATTTCTTCAGACACTGACTTATTGTTAACAGTAAGTGTTGGATCTTCTTCATAATCACTGTTTGTTTGAATTTCAATTCCCTCATCTGAACAGGTAATGCAACATCTTGTCTTGCACAATAGATCCCTTCCCATTAAGGACACCGGACTTGAATCACAAACCACAAATTTATTCAAACCTTAAAGATTTCCAATTTTAACCAAACGTGGTCTGTAATTGGGTTTGTCAGATATGGATTAGCAATCCCTACACTCTGAACTGTGTTCCCTGACAAGGGCAAATCTGGAACTTCTTCAGATCTCACTGTTGAGCGTGTAGCTCCAGTGTCAACCTAAAATGAAACTCTGTGATCATTCACCTTTCCTTTAACATAAGGACCTTTCTGATCCACTTCTAAAGAAGCTGCCATCATGCATTCTTCTTCATCTGAACTCTCAGACATCCATTCATCGTTTATTCCATCCTCACTCTGTAATGGAAATTGGTGTGTTGTATTGTTACCCTGATTCACATTTGGACCCGTGACCATCTGTTAAGCATCACCTGCTGCTGAGCCATAGGTGCTTGAGATATCTGCATCTGTTGTCTAGGCATTTGAATTTGTTGTGCAGGCACCATCTGCACCTGTGGCTGCATCTGCCGTAACTGGGGCATTCGTATTTGTACAGGCTGTACATTTTGCATGGGCTGCATGGGTTGAAAACCTTGCATTGGGTTTACACTATTCTGGAAATTTAGAATTTGACCTCTCATTCTTGGTCCTTTCACATTTTGAAATGAATTGACATAATTTGCTTACTAAATAATGCCTCCCAGATTTACCACAGGACACTGCCGTTTCCAATGTCCAATTCCCCCGCAAGCATGACAAGGTATCATTCTCTTTCCTTGCTGATCTCCTTGAATCATTACTGCATTCAAATCCAAACCACGATTAACATTTTCAATTCCACCACAAGCTCTACCTCTGCCTCCATTCTGAAATATACCTTGATTCTGAAACATGCCATTTCCCATTTGCTGCTGAGGCTGGAAACTTCCCTGAATCCCTGTTCGTACAGCCTTACTCTGCCTCACCATCGCTTTCTTCTTCAACTTTTTCTGTTTCAACTCAAACTCCTCATTATAGTATTTCACATACTGCAGCACCTCATCAATCGATTATGCTTGCCAACAAATCAAATAACTCTTAATCACCTGACTAATCTCTGGTCTGAGTCCCTCAACAAATATGAACACAAAATTAGTCATGTCTTTTGGCTCAATTGTTTCTATACCACTGTAATGTTTGAATGCTTTTAACAATCTCTCATAGTATGCATGAATTGATTCTTTCGCTTTCTGCACAATCCTATCTATGCATTGCCAATCAAGGTTTTTGGGTGAGATTCTTGTTTTAAGAAATTCAATGACTTTATAGTAATATTTAGTTACTTCAGGTGATGGTGCACCTGTTGCTGGATCTCTTGGTGGTTCACATGTTGGTCAATCTACACTCCTCTTGCATTCAATCTATAAATCTGCTGGAATAACTTTCTCTAAAAGAGTGTTCAAATCTTCCCACAGACATTTTACAAGTTTCACAAATCTGCCTGTCTGCTGATACCACTCCACTGGTTTGTCCCTTAACCTGGGGTAATCATTTTGAAATGATAAAATGTCACTTCTGCTCCATGGGACATGTACAAAATTCCCTCTTAGAATTTCTCTCATTGGTAAAACTTTCACTGCTTCTCTATTCTGCAGTGCTTCTGTAGAAGAAGCATCAGGACTTTTTTTCAGCTTGTCTCTTTTCTTCACCCATCTGCCTTCCCATTTGTCTAATGCTCTCCATATCTGGATTCCTTGAAGTAGCTCTCTAAGATGTGTTTTCATTCCTGCAGATCTCATGTGTTCAAAACCTTTTGCTTCAAAATCCAACCTATAAGTTATTTTCAAATGTCTCATTTTTGATAAATCTATCCCATGTGTGTCTGCTACATCAGCTAATTGATGATGTATCTCACCTGCTTCTCTTGTAATCTTCGGGCTCATTTCTTCTTCAGAGTAGGACTCTAACCTATTTGCAACCAAGGTTCTCTCAACAAGTTCACTCGGTTCCATTGAAAGCCTAGTTTAGTTAATATAATTCCCTCCACTAGAAAAATCTTGTGAGGTATTCAGCTTTTCTAACCACTGGGTTAATGTTGAGCTGTCAACCCTTGTAATGATATGTTAATAGGCTGAGTACTAGGTAGCTGTTGTACAGTTAGACTCAGAGGTTGAGGTGTCATTGACCTCGAGTCAGCATCAATAGGTGACCCTGCTCCAGCATTCAGAGGATTATTCAAAGGAGTATTCAGAGAACCTCTGAAAGGACTCAAGTCCATCAATGACCTTATGCCATCAACAATCTGTGTCACAGGTGTACCTATTTTGCAATTATCACTGATTCCTCCTCCCACTAAATACTGATTCAGGATTCCCTGTCCATTTGTACCATTGTTACCCTGGGCATACAACAGTATGAGTGGACCAATTGTGACAGGTACAGACACTGCATCTGGACTTATTCTGGCATTTACATTCTGAGACTGCATTACACCTGTGCTCTGCATTTGAGGTAGTAACAACGGGGCTGGCTCTGCCTGAATCAATATTGGTTTCTGGTAAACCTGTCCTGTTGGCACTGTAAGATTTGTTGTTGCATCCACAATTGGCACATTTGGATAAATCCTAAGAACACTAGGTTGTGGCAGCTGTACAGAATCTGTTGAGTGATTCAGACTGCTCTGCATTGGTATTTGTACTACAGGACTAGTCTGCATTGAGCTCTGTCTCATATTAGGATTCACCTGTGTAGAACTCTCAATCATGCTAAGACTACTCTGTATTGAACTCTGTGCCATGTTAACATGTGTTGGTGTAGAAGGATTTACATTAGTTCTTGGACCATTCTCTTGTGCCACATATGGTGGTGGTGGACGATTTCTCAATATCTGTAAAATAAACTCATCATCTGATTCCTCATTATGAATCAAAGACCTTTCAGGTTCTTTTGATGTTTGCTCTTCATCTGATGAAGGAAAACTATTTTAAGGTTTCTTTAAAACTTTCTTTGCATCTTCTTCACTCTCTTTAGCCATTGCAGGAAATATCCCAATACCATGTAAGGTATCAAGTCTCCGCTGTCTCTGGTCACTGTCCCACCTAGCTTCTGCTAGTGACTTCTCTGTTCTTCTCATTTTTCTCTCAAATTTCAATGCTTGTTGTTGGCTGGCTACTAGCTCTCAGATTGCTAATGCCTCAAACTGAGCTGGTCTTGGTGGAGATTTTAGACCATACATCACTTGTCTCAAATTTTCTAAAATTCTCAAATTAAGGCCCTCATTATGACCCTGGCGGTCGGCGGTAATATGGTGGAAAGTACTGCCAACAGGCTGGCGGTACTTTCCTCCATATTATGACATTGGCAGTTTGGCTTCAGCCAAACCGTCAATGTACCACACCGACTGTCACGGCGGTAAGAGCCACCGGGTTGCAGATATGAATCTCCAGGGATACTGACCTCGCTTACTACCATGGATTCCGTGGCTCCCTTACCGCCACGAAAACCATGGCGATAGGCACCATCAGTGACAAGGAATCCCTTCCCTGTCACTGATATAGGTCTTCCCCGCACCCACCCCCTTTCCAGATACCTCAAACCCCCTTTCCTCCCCAAACCCCCTACTTTGACACCCCTTCACACACACACGCACTCACACGCAAACACACACCCATTCACACATGCATCAACGCATGCATACATCCATTCACACACACATCTGCACACACTTACATAAATACACGCAGACACGCATTCACAAAACACAACATACATGCACTCACACCTCCATCTGTGCACACACATTCAACACAAAACACACACCTGCATACACGCACGCACAAACATTCACACACACCCCCACACACGCATGCACAACACCCCCACCGCACTCCCCTGTCGGAGCACCCACTTACCTGCATTCAGGGGGTCCTACGGCAGGAGACGGGATGGGGGCTGCTGCCACCAGCAGCGTCCGCCAGCAGAAAACCGCCAGGCCGTATTATGGATCATAATACAGATGGCGGGGTTACTGGCGTGGCGCTGCTGGTGGCAGCAGCGCCACCTTACCGCCATCCGCTGGCATGGTCTCAGTCGGATTTTCGCCATTCTAGTGGCGGAAATCCGGCTGTGGTCATGATACGGCGGACAGCTGGTAGCCGCGGCGACGGTCTTTTGGCGGCCATCGCCACGGTGGTAGGCGGTTTTTACCGCCAATGTCAAAACACACAGCGGCTGACAAAGTCTTGCGGCATGTCCTCCTAAACTAAAAGACATACAAAACTAAGGCAATATTATTTGCAAGCACTTCATCAAAACCTGAAAAAAAACAAATGTGTCTATTTACTACAGGTAGGATAATACAATCACTTCAGGAACCTTACAGATTTTCACTGACGGCTTTTCACTCTAACAGCTATTCTTCTTTCTCAGTTCCCCAGATTCGCAAGCAAAATTTGTCCTGCAAATTTTACTCTCAGCTGATCAATGGATATTGTCCTAGCACGCATAGGACTAGCCAAATCTCAGTCAAAAAAACACTTTGCTCACAACCTGACTCACAAACTTGACTTGCCAACCACGCCCGATTGGCCTAGTAAATAGACAAATTACAACAAAAAATCAAGGCAAAATGTATACTTTTTTAGCGCCGCCTTTGCGCCACTTTTTAACGCAAAAGCAGTGCAAACTTACAAACTACAATTGTATTTTGTAAGTTTGCGCCGCTTTTGCATCAAAATATGACACAAAAGCAGTGCTAAAAAAGTATAAATATGGGCCCAAGTGTCTCAATACACTTTTAATATACTTCAGGAGTCTTAGACCTACCTCAGGGCCCATTTACCAACAGCCACGTGGACAATTGTTTTGAGCACCAAGCCCCACACACATGTGAAGTTTGCCAACTTCCATATTCTCACACTTTGGAGAACATAAACCCCTTCTACAACATCATTTGGAGTACGCCAACTCCCTTAAAATCACACAAACAACTCAATCACCTGCAAAACAAATTAGCTAAAGCTGTGCAAGCGCATAATCTACTTCATCCAACCTAACAACAGAACGCTGAGAACATTCCCCATCAACATAAGCAGACTCTAAGGTCCGGGGACAGTCACCTTTGGTGTTTAGGGACACAGCTCCATAATTTTCATCAATAAAAAGAAATCAATAAATCTCACCAAAAATCAATAATCAATAATAATCAATAATTAGCAATCAGCAATCCATAAAGACATAACCATCAAACTCTGGCTACCAAAAAGTGTTACAGCGCAGATCCTCGCCTCATCTTATTATTTAAAATAGTGAGTGATTGGACCCTGCCTTAAGGTTGATGAACCTTTTGACTTGTATGGATTATATTGATTGCCACATTGATCATTGACACATAAAACAACAACATTAAACAATAATAATATTCACCAAAGAATCACTATGATGCACTATGACCCATTTGGACATGAATAACCACACCTTTTAGTCTCAATTAAAATATTTATTTCCCTATATTAACAATGCTAAAGTCACAAACATTATTCTCAACACCAAATGGTACAAATTAAGTAGCATCACAGGCTGGCGAATTGCTCTGAAAAATCTGTTTAAACAGAGAAAATAAAACAATGCACTCAATAATTAGAACACAAATCAATAACATGAGTATCTGTGTAAGAGAGATAAAATACATTTGATTCAGCAATAAATAATGTCAAATCATAAGCATAGAGAAAACACCTCACTAAACTCAAATTATCATGTTGGACATCATGCAAATGTTTAGTAACATAAACTTAGAAAATATCTAGCTATGGCACTATCAAAAATAGCAGCAGAATTGCAAGCAGTAGCAGTGTGGTACCTGTAAAACAAAATGACAAATACAAATACACAGAATTCATAAAGTTACCTCTCCTTAAGGTAAACAGCACTCAGGCTACAGCTTCATCAGTGGATCTCAGCATCAGGATAAAGGTAGTGGAAAGGGGTGACCATTCAGAAATTTGGACTCTAAATTCTCTGAACCATCAAATTAATTATTTAAGGCAGGCAGCATAGCACTATAAGCTCTAAGCGCTAAGTACTAAAATAAGCACCAGTATTTTTTGCATGGAGCATAGAAAATAATTCAAATTAATAAAGTACCAGAAGTCAGTGGACGGACTGGCAAAACATGAAATATCAAAGTATCAGATAAGAAGAAATGAGAAGTGAAGCCTCTGGAAACTAGGGAAAATAATGCAAAAATGGATGACAATGTCTGATTCACAAACATTAAATTAAACTTGCTAAACTGTGATTGGCTAAAAACTGAACATGTGCACAAATCATCAATCACAAAACATCAGCACATCAGAAAATATTCCACTATTAACTTAAATATTTGATTTTACTCGGCCTCTTCCTTTTTGTGTAAGCACAAAAATATATTAATTATTAATACCTGCAGTCTTCTCTGCACAGGTTTTGTGAAGGTCTTTTGCTCAACAAATTCCAGAACGCTCTTGCTGCCCGACGATAGTCATGAAGAAATATTAAAAATTTCATATCAGCTCTGTCCATTCGGAAGAAATACATTCCATTAGAACGAGAACACAGATTAAACTCATAATTCAAACAAAAGAAGCTTGTAATTCTACAGAAGCTTTTGAGACTTTTAACTCAGTTTAGCAAACAGATAACTACACATGATGACCTTGCTTACTTGGGCCACAGCAGAGAACAAGTGTTGAAAGAAATGCATTTCATTAATAAAAGTTTTACACAAGTTTGAGATTCAAACAAAGAATGTTTTATACAGTAGGCATGAAATCATTCTACTAAGGTAACATTTTAGGAACATTGGCAGACATTCAACATCAGCTCTGGCCTTGTTCTGCTGAAAGGCGCCTCAGAAAACTCAAGAATTAACTCGCAGTTATTCTAACGTTATTTTTTCAACGCACACGTTCTTAAAGAGAAATAATATTTTTCTTTCATCACTATGTTAATACATTTTAAAAAATATGTGCAGGCCTTTCACTCTGATAGTGGCCACTTAACAAACACACTTTCTATGTTAACATTTATTATTTTTCATTTGAAGCATTTCTCATGTTAATGTGTGATTACATAAAATAATTATTTCATTTCAAGTCAGCACTCACACAGGTAAGCCATTCCTTCCTGGACAGGCCTCCTGTTTCCTGTAGGTATGTCAAGTTTTACTGTCTTAGTTTACCAACAGAATCCAACCACAGTCAATGATTCAGTTTTAAAACAATCACTGGCAAAGCCAACAGGTCTGGTGTTGTATAAAGAAGCATTTTCAATGCAATAGGTCTCATAATTGTGAGAGTTAGAGCTATTAGTATTGTAAATGTCAATGTCTTTTACCTATGTGTTTTGGTTTGGAGTATAGCGGATGTATGAACAGAGATGCAGTTGCAGCACTGTCTAGAGGACTAAGAATGGGGAATTACCACTGGGAACAGAGTCACAGCTGCAGCACTTCCTAGAAGATTTAGGGCCTCATTACAACTCTGGTGGTCAAAGACCGCTAGGGTTGCTTTGGCGATTATACCACCAACAGACTGGCGGTACAATCTGCCTTATTACGACCGCGGCGGTAGCGCCGCGGTCGCACCACCTGGACTGGCGGTTTCCCGCCATGGTTGTCCCGGCAGTTTTAATCCTCCAGGGCAGCGCTGCCCAGGGGATTACGACTCCCCTTCCCGCCAGCCTACCGCCATGGAAAGGCTGGCGGGAAAGGGAGTCGCGGGGCCCCTGGGGGCCCCTGCACTGCCCATGCACTTGGCATGGGCAGGGGCCCCCAGGCACAGCCCCACCCTGCTTTTCACTGTCTGCACAGCGGACAGTGAAAAGCTCGACGGGTGCAGGTGCACCTGTCGCACGGCCGCAACACCGCCGGCTCCATTAGGAGCTGGCTCCAATGTTATGGCTGACATCCCCGCTGGGTTGGCGGGCGGAAACTCTGTTTCCTCCTGCCGGCCCAGTGGGGATGTCGTAATGTGGCTAGTGGGATTGCTGCCGCTTAGGCGGCCGCTCGGCGGTCCAACCTGGGCGGGTGGCGGAGGTTGTAATGAGGCCCTTAGAGTGGAAGAGTTAGTGAAGGGACCAGAGAGACAGCTGCAGCACTGCCTAGAGGATTTAGAATGGAGGAGTTACTGATGGGACCAGAGAAGCAGCAAGCAGCACTGCCTAGATGACTAAGAATAAGGAATTACCACTGTGAGCAGTGACACAGCTGCACAACTGCCTAGAGGACTTAGAATAGGAGAGTTACTGACGGGACCAGAGAAGCAGCTAGCAGCACTGTCTAGAGAACTTAGAATGAGGAATTACTGACAAGACCAGAGAAGAAGCTTGCAGCATTGTCTAGAGGGCTTAGAATGAGGAATTACCAATGGGACCAGAGAAGCCGCTAGCAGCACTGCCTAGAGGACTAAGAATGAGGAATTACCACTGGGACCAGAGAAGCAGCTAGCAGCACTGGCTAGAGGTATAAGAATGAGGAATTACTGACGGGACCAGAGAGGCAGTTAGCAGCATTGTCTGGAGGACTTAGAATGAGGAATTACTGACAGGACCAGAGAAGAAACAGTAGCACTTGCTGGGGGACAAAGTATGAGCAATTACCACTGGGACCAAAGACACAGCTGCAGCACTACCTAGAGAACTTAGAATGGGGGAGTTTTATGATGAGAACAGAAAAGCAGCTTCAGCATTGTCTAGGGGACTTAGAACGAGAATTTTTAACTGTGACCGGAAACACCGCTGCAGCACTGCTTAGAGGACTTAGAATGGTAAAGATTCTGACAGGACCAGAGAAGCAGCTAGCAGCACTGTCTAGAGGGCTAAGAATGTGGGATTACCACTGGGAACAGAGACACAGCTAGCAGCACTGCCAAGTGGACTTAGAATGAGGAATTACCACAGAGACCAGAGAAGGAGCTAGCAGCACTGCCTATAGGACTTAGAATGAGGAAATTCCAATGGGACCAGAGAAGCAGCTTGCAGCACTGTCTGGAGGTCTTAGAATGAGGAATTACAGACGGCACCAGAGGAGCAACTAGCAGCATTTCCTAGAGGATTAAGAATGAGGAATTACCACTGGGACCAGAGAAAAAGCTGCAGCACTGTCCAGAGGACTTAGAATGAGGAATTACCACTGGGACCAGAGAAGCAGCTAGCAGCACTGCCTAGAGGACTGAGAATGAGGAATTGCCAATGGGATGATAGAAGCAGCACGCAGCATTGCCTAGAGGACTTAGAATGAGGAATTACTGATGGGATCAGAGAAGCAGCTAGCAGCATGTTCTAATGGACTAAGAGTGAGGAATTAACACTGGGACTAGAGAAAAAGCTGCAGCACTGTCAGAGAACTTAAAATGAGGAATTACCACTGGGACCAGAGAAGCAGCTGCAGCATTGTCTACAGAACTAAGAATGAGGAATTTCCACTGGGACCAGAGAAGCAGCTGCAGCACTGTGTAGAGGACTTAGAATGATGAATTACCACTGGGACCAGAGAAGCAGCTAGCAGCACTGTCTATGGAACTTAGAATGAGGAATTACCACTGGGACCAAAGAAGCAGCTAGCAGTACTTGGGCAGAGGCTCATGAACAAATGAAACCTGAAACTTTTTATGCCTTTCTAAACACAGTGTTTTCACTGGTGTGGTGTGAACACATTGCAATGGACAACCAAAAGAACACTAAGGCTGCAATGCCCAGATGGGAGGAGGGGCCATCACACGTTGTAACTGAAGGAAGCGTGAACGCACATGAAAGTAGTGTGATGGCCAACAAAAATGTTCTCTTAGTGAAATCGCCTGGGAGGGAACTAAGCACACAAAGGAGGGACGTTTAGAAAATTGCACCACAAAAAGGAGACATTTAAAACAACAAAGAATGAATGGCAAAAGTGGGCGTGGTTAAAGCCCATAGACTGGGTACAGCATTTTTTGCAGACAGCACATGCGCGCAGCCTCGGCTCGGCCGAAAAATGGCTAAGGGCAAAACATTTTTTGGTCTCAAAAAGCACACTTTGTTACAGTAGTCCCTGTCATTGAAAGGATTTCTTATGCAGATGCGCTCCTTGTGAATGATCAGCATGTGTCACTCAGAGTAAAGTTAGTCAATGGCTGAAGAGAGTTGACGCACATCCCCATGCTCTATGTTGCAGTGGGCGGAAATAAAAATGTGAATGGTACAACAGCAGGCACATGGATGAAGAAGGCTGCCTGAAAGCCTGTGCAATTAAGTGAATGTAAAATTTTTGTAAAATCAAAAGGTCTTGGCTTACACCAGACCTAAAAGTAAGTACTGGTGCTCAGGACAGATGGCAAGATTAAAGGTAAACCTGAGGCAAGTCAGAGGGACAGGGAAAGCTGTAGAGGTAATGACGGAGTTGGGATAGCAGCAGGTGGCGAAGAGCACAAGGCGAGAGCAGACTGTTAGAGAACAAGGCAGCAGGAGATTTAAGAGGACAGAGAGTGGCATGGTTGAGGGGATGGTGAAACCAGTTGCAAAAGGAATGACAGGGAGAAGAGGGAGAAGCGTGCAACAAGGGTTGCACCAAGGTGCACATTTCTACAACATAGGCCACTTTTGCTGTTTTAAAAAGTGACCCTGGATGGTTTTGGGCAGTCTAAGGAACAAAGAGCTAAGCTTGGAGAGCTACTTTTGCTTTCTTTGTTCTATTTATGCACTTGGAATACCAGACACTATTCAATGAAGCTGGAAAGTCATCTATGCATTTGCCTTGCATCCTGAGAAGTGTGATATTGCAACCTGATACAATTTTCTCAAGGGTAAAAGTTCTAAGGAAAATACTGGGGACTATTTAATGTATGTAAATCACTACGATGTCATAGGAAGCGACATTACGTTAAGTTATGTCATAACCTCATATTATTCCTTACTTAAAATGGAAAGGGCCTAGTTTACAAAAAGCAAGTTAACAAAGTCATGCAGACATGTGAAAATGATCATTTTCGTTTGTTATACTTTATATAACTCACATGTTTATTTTCTACCTCTCAATGAGTACTTGAGCTTAGACATGGCTGAAAGGGACTTTGAGCTTGATTTAGATCTTGGCGGAGGGAATACTCAGTCAAAAACGTGATAGATATCACATCCGCCTTATTACGATCTCCATAGGATATCATGGTATCATAATAAAATGGACCGGAAGGATTCCCCTCCACCAAGACCTAAATCAGGCCCTTTATGTTTAAACAGATGTGTGGAACTTAGAATAATTTTTTTAACTGTGTTTCGAGAGGAAACACAATGTGCTGGGTGTATTTTTTCCGGCACATTTGCAGTTAATTATCTGAAGAGTTAAAGGTGTTAGGTTTGTTATTACTTCTTGGATAAGTGATTCAAAGTTAAGCCCCCACTGGGCCCCACTCTCAGAAATAGAGGGTGCAGCTAGTATTATAGGGTATAATAGCAAAATGAGTTCAGGCTACAGACATACAGGGTTTGCAAATGCAAGCTTTTGCAATGCTGGGGCACAAGATTACATAGCTCAACCTTCTCTGACCTCATAAAAGGGCAATAAAGTCAGCTCACTAGAAATAATGGGGAGACTCTATACTCTTGTGACCAACTTTGACATATGCCCTGCTTCTCCAAACTTCCCTACTTGTCACACACTTTATCAAACATTTTCACAGTAGGTCTAAATGCTGGCTGCTTTGGCTTCCATTATTGAAGGAGGCCTGGAGTGGGGTGCACAACCAGTACGCTTAGCAGCCCACAGACCAATCACCCCCTTTTTCTCGAACCCCGCTTGATGAATCACCCCAAAACTTTCCAGACAGCATGCTAGTTTTGAACATTTGGTGAAGATCCGGCAAACTGAGTCAAAGCAATTAGCAAAACAAAAAACGCTTTTCCTATGGAATCTAGGTCCTAACTATAACTACCTACTGGCAAAGTAGGTAATATATTATATATATATATATATATAGCCACTGAGTAGGTTACGCATAGTTCGAATCAGGTTTCCATAGGAAAAGCTTTTTTCAGTTTGCTTATATGTAACTTTCCCCAAAAAAGTCTCGTTTACATCAGTTCCTTTTCCTGGAAATATTCAGGGTGATCTGTCAAGCAAGGGTGTGAATTGCGTTTTCCCCATTCATTTTTCTATAGGAAATCTAGACATAAATACAGCCCAAAAGGCTGAACGGATTTACACTAAATTTGGCAGAAAGCAAGATCTTGGTCCAAAAAGCATGCTGTTTGTGATGTGGTGTAATCCATCAAGTCATTCTGTGAAATTTAGCCTAACCAAATGTGGTATATATCACACCGCTGAGGATCCGTGGAGGCGACAAATCTCAAGATGAGATCTGATTAGCTGCCACCACATCAACAACAATGTGGGGGCAACTATCCTAAGACTAGGGACTCAGTCCCGAGACCTAAAAATGTTGAAGAAAGATATAATGGGGTAGGGTAAGGTTAGTCTGCTATCTAGGCCTGGTGGTGGGGTGGTCCAGCCCCCTCCCCACAAGCAAAAACATTTTTTTTAAATGTTGTCATGAAGTTGTGGGGGATCTGTGAATCCATAGCAACATTATTAAAAACGTGTGGACTCGCGCTTGAAAACAAAAACCCTGGGTTGGCCTGGGCCCAGGGTGGTGGCACAAATGTATAATTAGGTGAGGGGGTACTTGGCACCCTATGCGAGCCTCTAGAAGGCCCTGAGGACCACATCCCCTGGGGAGCTGCTAAATAAAAAGGGAGTGAGTGCACATCCTTCCTCCATAAGCCTCTTTGAGGCCCCTGGCCAACTCAAAACTTAAGGGGAGTTTCTAAAGGCCCCAGAACCCCATCCCCCTGGGCCACAAATATTTGAAAGAGGAGGGGGCATGTGGCTACCCCAGCCCTTGAGCTTTGAAAGGCCCTAGGGAGCCAATCTCCCAGGGCTCCTATTTTAAAAAGGGGAGGGGCATGCAGTTCACTTCCCAGAGACTCGAAAGGCCCCAAGAACCCCATCCTAAAGGGCCAGCTCCATTGTTATGTCCTTGGTAGCCCACCATTTGAACACAATTTTAAGAGGCTGCAAAATTCCTCTGCCGGGTGGGAGCACATATTTTTTTCTCTGTGTGCACTCTTGCAGGCAGGTAAAAAGAGACTACTATGAGTCACATCCCCTATTCCTCAACAAATAAAAAAAATAAAGAATTGCCTACTTCTGCTGGCAGCTAGAATGGGTGCTGGGAGGAAAACCGGCAGGGCCATGGGGACATCGAGCTCCTGCACAGCCTATAACAAAATATAAGGGTCTGAGTGTTCCGAGTGGGCACCAGGACACCGAAAATAGAAAAATAAAAAAATATATAAATGATAAATAAGCAGCAGGGCCATTCATTTATTGTTCACTGCTCCTTGAAGGCATGTCCCATATTGCCTTGTAAGTGCTGCAGCTCCCCAGCAACAAAACAAAATGTAAGTTTCCTGGGTGATTACGTCTATGATCCCAGGAGAGCTTACCATATTTATTTAAAACACTCCTAGGCGGAGCTCTGTGCTCTTTAGCTGTGGTACGGAGTCCCCTTGTGATAGGTTCTATGGCTGCAATTTGCAGCTTGAAAAATGTTGAAAAAAACTCAAAGGCAGATTGGTGCTTTTTTAAATTAAACTTCATTACATTTTTTATGACAATAACTTTTCGTAAATATTGCACTGTGTGAGCTATTGAAATATATATTTAATTGTAATTTCTGGTAATTTTTTAACAAAGATAATACATGTGCTTTACATATGTTAATATCCTAATCTCTTCATAAAGCCAATCGGTACCTCCCCAAATGGACCCACATTACCCCCCCGCCACCCCAGGAATCTCTACTTGCTACACTTCCAGAAGAGATGCCAGTTCAAACTGCTGACACACACCTACAAAGCCCTACATGATTAAGGACAGGCATACATCTACCACGGCATTAACTTCCACCAACATGCCAGAAACCTGGGCTCCATCTCCCTGGTCCTCACTTACACCTCCCTCACCGGGGGCACAACACAGATAATACACCAATTCACAAACTCTCTTGGTACTATGACAAAATATTGTGTCACAAATATGGTTTACAATGATTTTGTCTTCCTATACTTCTAATAATAATGACATGACAAATATTGTCTCCAAAATATTGTGGGATGGAATATCATAGAAAACCAGGTAAGAATATCGATTTTGTAATAAAGTCAAAATGTAAAGTAACATTTTAAAAATATTATTACAATTAAACACAATGCAATTTAAACTACTACTTGTATCTATATAAAATATATCATTATGCTGTGTTATTCCTCATGCCACTTTATTGAATAAACAAGAATATTTGAAGCAAGCTTCAGAGTGCTGAACCTTCTTTTAAGGAGTGAGGAGGAGTGATACATCTATTCACTGACCAAACGTTACAAGAACTTTATAAATAGGAAATACAATTTTAAAAACACCTTAGCAATGCACTAGAGAAAACAAAGGTTCCAGGAACGCTCTAGTAAGGTTCAGATTTTACACAAACAAAACCACAGAAATTCGGCAGTTATAGTTATACTTATCTCAAGAAACTATAACTCCTGCCCTAAGGTAATTATAACTTATACCCCTGCTGTTCACAGTTTTCTCACCAATAATTTTATTGCAAAGGTAGCAGGGATATTATCAATGATGTCATAGAAGATGTCATGACTGATGTGGGATAATTAGCAGTGCATGGCAAAGGTGCGAGTAACAGTCACCATAGGGCACAAGCTATAGTTTCTTGAGAATAGTAAAACTATAACTACTGAATTTTTATGGTTTTGTGTGTGTAAAGTCTTAACCTATCTACAACATCCATGTGACCTTTGTTTTTTCAGTAAATTTACGTGGGCTTTTGATTTTAAAGTAATATTTATCACACATCAATTTGACCACTACTGTGCATGGTCTTAGGCCATGTGCGGCAGGTTGTTGACCACAGGTCGTGGCCTGTGGAAAGGCCCTGTGACCAACTCCCTACATACAGCCAATCCCATGTCACTCATGGCCTTTGTCCATGTGTGGCGGGGTGTTGCCGGCAGAGCCTAACCTGTGGAAAGCCCATGAAACCAGCCCTCTGCATGCAGCCAACCCCACATCCCTCATGGCATTCAGCCATGCACAGCAGGGGGTTTGCCGCTCGGCTTGGCTTGCGACAAGGTCCTGCAGCCAACCCCCAAAGTCAACCAACCTAGGAGGGGGGCACACAGCCCCCCTCAATTATATTAGATTTAATCCAACCCCCACCTTGGATCTGGCCCACCAGGGGTCTCGTAAAAACAAGCATGGGAAACTGCTCTTGTTTTTTTAAATTTTAAAATGTTCCTACAGTTCCTCCATGGATTTGCAGGTAATTAAAAAAAATGTTTCTCCACCCACCTCCCCCCAACAGAGTCTCTGTGGGACCACACCACCAGGCCTGAGGGGTCATGGTAATCCTACACTGCCCCATTGTCTTTTTTTATGTTTTTTTCTTGGGACTCAGATGAGTCCATGTCCCAAGATGGCTGCCACCACTTCCTGGTTGAAGTGTTGGCAGCCAATCAGATCTCACCATGAGGTCACCAGGATCCGTGGAGCCTCTGCATCCCTAGACATCTATATTTTTTAACCTTTAATAGCTCCAAAAAAAACGTAGGCGCCATTTGGTCAATCTTCAAAAATTTTCAAAACTAGTTTGCCACTCATTTCAGATGCTGCCTTAAAAGTTTCAGTGTGATTCAGAAGCGGGGGCTGAGAAAAAGGGTGAGGGGCCCAAAAAGTGTTTTCCCAATCCATTTTCCTATAGGCTTTTTAGACACAACTTCAGCCCGAACCGCTGAACGGAATTGCACCAGATTTGGCAGGAAGCTAGATCTTGGTGCTCAAATTGTGCTTTTTGTTATTTGGTGTAAATCCGTTCAGTAGTTTTGGAGTTCTTTAGGGCTAAATAGTATAGCTATCTAGGGTTGCGGAGACTCGGTGAATCCTGGAGATCTCATGCTGAGACCTGATTAGGTGCCATCACTCCAACCAGAAGTGTTGGCAGCCATTTTGGGACTCAGCCTCAGCCAAGTCCCCCCCAAAAAAGTTTAATAAAAATAGGCAAGTAGGCAGGGTAGGCAGGGTAGGAACACTCTGACCCCCTAGCCTTGGTTCTGGGGTACCTCGGGGCCCTGTCAGGACAAAAAATATGTTTTTTTAATTTTCACTGAAAATTGAGGAAGGTATGTGATTTTAAAAAACTAGCACGGTTTCCCTCACTTGTTCTCAATTTAGCCCTCGAGTGGGCCAGGTCCTGGGGGCATGTGGCAATATGTTTAAAAAAGGAAGGGGTGCAAGAGACCCTCCTAGGGCTCATTTGAGCCCCGGGGACCACCACCTCCCTGTGGCTTTATCTAGATATTAGTGGGGGGGCTGCACGGCCCGCTCCAATGAGCTGTTTTGAGCCCCGGGGACCACAACCTCGCTTGGGGTTGATTATTACAATGGAGAGGGGCCACCCGGACCCCCCTTCTGGGGCTGTTAGAAGCCATGGAGACCACCACCTCATCTGGGCAAAATTTAAAATATAGAAGTTGGATTGCACTGACCCCCTGAGAACCATCGCCTCTACAAGGGCTCTAAAACAGTTAAAACTGGGAGGGGGTCCTCCTCCAGGGCCATGTACAGCCCAGGGACCATCACCTCCCCAGGGCAGGCCCTGTGAGATTAAGGGAGGTGTGGTTGTGCGGCCCCTCTCATGGAGCCATTAATTGTCCAGGGACCGCCACCCCCCAGGCCAGCCTCCTGCTATCTACTGAGGTGCCCACCCTCGGGAGGTAGTTGTTTTCTTTCGCTTGGCAGTAGCTTTTAAAGCTCCTGCCAAGCAAGAGCAAACAGTAACACCACTCCCAGCAAGTGGGAATATGCTCCCGCTTGCTAGGAGCGGAGTTCTCATGTGTGTCCCTGCCTGCTTTTAAGTGGGCGAGGAACAGATGAAAGATTGCTCCCGCAGGAGGCGCAGAGCTGGGTGAGACTGTGGAGCATTTAGTCTCCCCCGCATTCCCCATCAAAGCACACTGAAGCCCTCATTACAACTTCGGCAATCTTTTTCTAAGACTGCCAAAACCGCGGGTGCCAGAAGACCGCCAGTGCTGGTGGTCTTGCGGCCCCTATATTATGAGTACTGAAGGATTCCCGCCACAATTTGGGTGGAAATCCTTCAGCAGTCGTGCTGTTGGTCAGCGGCACAGAGGCGGTTCCACGGATTACTGTCCGTAATATGGAGGACTCCGTCTGCCGTATTATGAGCAGTAATATGGCATGGCGGTCGCCTGATGGCAGGGCGCTACCGGCGTTGTAAGTACCGGGTCCCGTTCCCTGGCAGACAACCTCCTCGCTGGACAAGGTAAGTTGATTGTCTGACAGGGGATGGGGTGGGAGGACGGGGGGTGTTGTGTGTGCATGTGTGAGTGGGGGTATGTCTGCGTGTGTGAATGTAAGTGTGTATGCATGTGTGAACGTAAGTGTGTAAGCGGGGGAGTTGTCTGCCTGTGACAGGAAAGGAATTTCCTGTCGCTGGCAGCCTTTCCGCCAGGGTTTTCATGCAGGTGCTACTGCCGTGGAAACCCTGGCAGAAAGGTGACTCATAATACCGCCAGTGGTCTTCAGTGGACAGCTGGCCCTGAAGTGCTGTTTTCTGGCCCGGCTGCCCTACTGCCCTGACGGTACCAGCGGAGATGTGGCTGTTTGGCAGAGGCCAAACTGCCACACTCGTAACGTTGTGGTCTTCACCGCCGGCCCATTAGCAGTGAGACTGCCACTGGGGCCGCCAGGGTCGTAATGGGGTCCTGAGTGCCCTGGGTGGTCTCAGGGCACCCAGGGTCCACAGGGCCTAAATCAGTCTTAAGAGGGAGGATGTGCAGCCCCTCTCCCCCTTTTAATAATGACCGGGCCCCGAGGATGGGATCCCCAGGCTGAAAATCAGCCCATGGAGGGGAGCCACACAGCCCCACTTCCCTTCCATTAGTTGATCTGGCCCTGGGGTATGTGGTCCCCAGGGCCAAAATGGCCCAGAGAGCGGGGCCACTTGCCCTCCCTCCTCAATATTATTTGCCAGCATTAGGGGATGGGGTCCGTGTGGCCAAAAGTGGGCCAAGGAGTGGGACACATGGCCCCAAATTGGGCAGGGAGGGAACTCCTATGGGAGGTCAGCCAAAGGGCCTGTTGAGTGGTTCGGTGCTAATGGAGGGTTTACCACAGGGCTGCAGCCAACCCCTGCTGCGCACGTGTGGTGCTGGGTTGGGTGCTTATACGGGGGTTGGCTGCAGGGCCTGGCAGGCAGGCCCTGTGGCCAACCACCTATAACCAGCCAACCCTGCACCACACACAACTCCCGCCACGCACGAGTGCAAGGGTGAGTGCTTATAGGTGTTGGCCATAAGGCCTGCCCACGGACCATGCCCTGCGGCCAACCCCTAACTCGAACAGCCTTTGATGGTTGAATTAACGCAAGTAATTGAATATTACTTTACGTTTAAAAAAACATAGAAATTCACTGAAAAAAATAAAAGTTACAGGGTTGTTATAGTTGGAAAATAGAATTAAAAAACATAGAAATTCACTTAAAAAACAAAGGTTACAGGGACGTTATAGTTAGGTTCACATTTTACTCGCACAAAACCACAGAAATTCACCAGTTATAGTTATCTTAAGTAACTACAGCTTGTGCCCTAAGGTAACTATAACTCGTGCCCTCAGTATGCACTGCAAATTACCCCAGATATTACATCACTCATGGCACTTTCTTTCTTTACCATCATTAATAATATCAATATAACATTTGCAGTAAAATTATTGATGAGATAACTGTGCATGGCGGGGGCAACTATAACTTCCCTATAACCTTTTTTTTTAAGTGAATATATATGCACACACACAGATACAGGAATGACCTAGAGTTCCTAATATATATATATATATATATATATATATATTAGGGAGGTTTCAGTCGAAATGCATCATGTTGGAGTAAACCTTTACACTTAGCCATGGAGTCCTGAGTGAGCGCGTATATTTCACTTTGGGATTGTTTGTCTGGATCCGCCAGTAAGCTCGACCGGCTTCCCGCTTCACCCCTCCATAGGTGCTGAGTCCCATTTTCTTGAGCGTGGATTCTGGTAATTTTATCAACATATTTCAAATAAAAAAAATCCTAAAATATTATTGAAAAATAGCAAAAAAATTAAAGCAAAAGCATGTATGACAAAAACATAACAAAAAACTAAACAGATATATTAAATGTAAAACATAAGTTTACATTTTAGAAAATTAATAGAAACCCTAAGTTTACATTTAAAAAAAATAATATGTACCCTAAACATTAGAAATCATTTAAAACATATAAACATACAACATTAAGTAGCAATAAGAATGACTATAAATTCAAATAAACAACATATATTATTTTTCTTACAAAGGATTATTTTACTATCCTTATTCCATTCTATAGGAAAGTGAGGTAAGTGATGTACTTCGGAGAGGTTATTTTTACTATTCCTATTCCAGTCTAAGCAACAGCAGGGAATGTATGGACTCAGGATGGGTTAGATTTACTATTCCTGCTCCAATCTCAGCAACGGTAGGGAAAGTGTAGGTATCTGGAGGGGTGTAGATTTACTATTCATACTCCAGTCTAAGAGCCTTATTAAGAGGCCTCGTGGTGGCTGGGGGCCCGCTGCTGCTGTGGCGGTCCAATGCCACATTACGAGGTTGGCGGGCAGAGCCCCAACCTATCTCCATCCTCACCAGGATCAGTGATTCCGATGGGAAGATGGAGGTCCTGGTTGTAATCAGCTACAGTGGCACTGACCTCAGCGCCGTCCTGCTGATTACAACCTTGTTCTCCGCCAGTTGAGCCTCCATGAAACAGCTGGCAGAGAAGAAGTGCAGGGAGTCGCATGTCTATGGCATGGGCGGTGCAGGGGTCCCCCTGCCCAGCCCCCTTGAAATGCACACTGTCTGCCATTGATTGATTTAGTGACACATATTATTACAATATAGTGTTCAGTGCTGCTACTGGAGTACTTGCTGGACAACCATACTCATTTTTAATTTTTTTTTAATTCATTTATTCAATTATATTTTTATAGTTTTTATAATCACTATTTAGCCGACTATTATATAGGGTACTATGGAGGCTTATCCAGAAAACAAGTGCAGTAGTCACTAGTCCCACCACGATTACAAGATGCAGGTATCTCCTAGGGTCAGCAATTGTTTTCACCCAGACACTCAGTTACTGAAAGCAGTTAAAACACCCAAGTGAAGTTATGGGGATATAAATGTGGGAATCAGACCAGAAACACCGTTTCCTGTCAGTTATTTTCCAAATACATGCAATCATCAGAGTTATCAAATCTCTCCCCCTGCCACTCAAAATTATTGATACTCTCGGTTTCAGTCACTCTGGGGGGGGAAATACCTGGCTGAATTGCAGCTAATATGTAATCAGGGCATAAACGTATATATTGATCACAAACTTGGTACCATATCATTGAGGGACTGCATAATGAAAAAGATAAGCCAAAGCAAATTGCATCATTTTAGCTGCTTGTGTAGTACACAGTAGTGCAGCTACATGCTGCAGCAATGGAAGCTATGGAAGCTTTGTCCCTGTTAATACACAGTAGAGCAAGCAGATTTTGCTACAGTCCATATCAGATAAACAGTGCATCAAGTGTCTTCTGCTTACATATAGTTAATTGAATGTGTGAGATACACAATAATGCACCCATTTATGTCTGCCAGCTGTAAAAGCGGTGAGATGCCTGTTGCGACACGTGAATAGGATACCTCTCTCTTTTTGGCACTCCGCTCATGCATGGCCACTGTACCCTTCTAATTTAAATCTGGATGCAGAAACAAAGAGAGGAAAGTCTGTTGCCAACAGCGGGCCTCGGTTTCATGCTGCCATTTTGGTATGAAGTCACATTTCTGTCACAGACATGTGAAGGCGATGATTGAAATGCGTTTGCTCAATGCGAAGGCCCTCTCTTTCTGAAATGGGACTGGGCACCAAGGTTTACGGCTGTCGTATTTGTTCTGCCATCTCTTGAAACGTTACTGACTACCCATTTTCTGCCTACAGATGGCAGTCAATGAGGGAAACATAGCAGGTGTCCTGTCAGAATGAATTTACATAGCTAAAGCATCATGTCATCAAAGGAAGCATCAATACATACCACGGAGTGCTGGTACTTCCACAAAAACGGGTTCTGGCGAACTACAGAAGCAAAATATTTGTATGAAAAACTGATCTGCAAGCATTTTACCACTTGCTTTCATTTTGCATTTGGCAGTATGGACGCAATCATGGGGCAATTCTAGTCACTATTCATAATGCAGTATAAAAGCCTCGCTGGAAAAAGAGCGGCCATTGCCTGCTGCACGACATGAGGAGATCGAGCTTATGAAGTTAAATAGACTAATTGCGGATGGGGGGCGGCGGGGCCAATAAATCTGTTATTGCCCGTTGTGCCACTTTTTTAAAGGCACACTGCAAGTCCAGGAGCTGTACCAAAAATTGTGTTCGCAGGTTTGTCTCTCAATTAAGCATCATGCACTAAATGAGGGTGTACATCTGATTACCATTAACTCTTTGCTTGTCACTCTGAAGCAAGCAAGAAATCGGATCACATGTTTTTATGGCACATTTTTATGCACATTTATGTACATTTTTCGTGTTTTTCAGCACCTCTCTGCCCTTACAACATGTTAAGGTGATTTAAAGCACTGCCCTAGTGGATTAGGACCACCACCATCCTTAGGGCCGGCAGGATTCGAGATCAGGGCGAAGCTGGCGGTTCCCTGACGGTCTGATCACCAGAGTTGTAATGTGGCGGTCGGACCGTACACTTGTAATTACTCCCTATGTCTGCCATACTTGTTGGTAAAAAATTGCTATCTCAAAGGATTTCTATCACATCGGTGGATGTAAGGACTGTTTCATGGAAGAAACTCAAGGCTAAAATTCCAGCATGCCCCTGGCAGATTGCGAGTTCCTGTCTGCTGCCTGCATATATGTGGGCATTTAAAATGTAGTCACAGTGGGGTGCTGAAATGTTTCTGTTCAGGGATTCCATTCAGAAGTGGAAAGGAAAGAACTTTGAGGTTGGAGCCTCCATAAGAGCAATTAGAGTTAGGCAGTGGGTTAGGGAGCGGCTGCAGCAGGTGGCGAGGCACGTGGCAGTGGAAGCGCAGCCCCCGCCGTCACCAATGTAGAGACGGACTAAGCAAGGACCACGCAGGGGCTCGGTGGTGTGGGATCAAACTCTTTATTATCATTACTCGCCCAAAAGACGCTGCCTGTTCCGGGTCATCCCCTTTTATCCCCCACCTCTGACATAATCCCCTGTTGGCTGAACAGCGCATTAACTGAGGGACGGATAGAGGGTTCAACCAGGTTCCCACATGCACTTAATGTCGCCCACAGGAGACAACACTACAATGTCCATGTCTAAACTTTCCTGGAAATTTCCACTAGTCCATTGTCCTATGTTATTGACAAGTGCTCTGTGGGCACTTGTTGCACTGGCGATGAGTAGAATTAGCAGTGCTCTTGTACATCTCATCACAAAGATCTGTAGCTGGATTGGCCAGGGACTCACCTGAGAATCATTTGCAGTGTTTCTCTTGTCTGGGCATCAGAAGGTTGCTGCATTACAGGAGGTAAGCAGAGGTCATCAGGCTGAGTTTTGCAGTTGCTGGTGCAGGTCTCAACCGGACTAGAAAGGTACCACTTCAGGAGACACAAGCAGCAGATCATGAGGAGCATGTGACTGCTTGAGAATATCTGGTCATCAAATCAATAAATGTATTCATAGCCAGTTCTCGCTTAACTGCAATCCTAAGTAGATGCATGAAGAGTTGTTAATCAAAGATGAGCTTCCAATTGGTGAAGTAATTTTAGTGGCAAGGAAGCACATAGTGAAGTGTTCAAGTGAGTGAAAGCAGGATGACGGCAAACTCGGAGTTGGTAGTGGTGTCATAGCTGGGAAAAGGAGAGAGGAAGGAAGAGCGAAGAGTATGTTCAGAGGACAGAAATTCAGATGCGGCATGATGGTTCACATGCCAGTAGCAAAGGGTGTCCTCCGATCAAGGCAATCTGCTACAAGTATTCTAGGAAAGACCATTATGCTAAATGTTGCAGCAGTGGGTTGTCTTCTAGGGAGAAAATGCATGAGTTAAACAACATTGTTTGAAGAGGTCATACTCCAGAGTGAGCGTTGATGAACACAAATACAGTGTTAATGATGTTTGATGTTCCAAGTTGTTGATTCAGAGAGTGTCTTTGATAACTTATTTGCGAAGTCTGTGAATCTTAGGTCCATTGATGTAAGACCTGGGGGATACAGTAGACAACCTTTAGGCATTTCTGACTATTTTGGGACCACCAGTGAGTTTAGAGGAAAGGTCTCTGCGGGTAAAGTCTACGTGGCAAAGAAGGGGGATGACATTTTGAGATGCCCCATCAAAAGGCATTAAACAGAAGGTTAGATCCTATTGGAAGTCAACTGGTACAGATAAAAAAATGGGTGAATGTTTTCGAGTCTAGCTTTCCAGCAAAGCGTATATTCATCACATAATGGTGTGTCAGAGTGCAAGACCTGTTTCTGCCAATGTCAGAATGTTGCAGAAATCGTACTTGAAGTGGTCAAGGTGGAGCTAGATAAGTTATGTGAAGAATGGGTGATTGAGCCTATAGAGTTTGGTAGTTAGTGCCAATTGTAGTTGCAAAGAAGTCAAATAGAGACATATGCTTATGTGCATTTCTCTGTGCTCCAAATAAGGAAGTGGTGATAGATACATTTGTCTTGTCAAATATTACAGTGATGCTCACGATGCTGAGAGAGGACAAGTATTTTACCACATTGACATGGGGTTGCATGAAGATTCAAAAGAGATCACTGTCATTCAGATTTTTGGTGGACCGCTTTTTACTTGGAGGTGGAAAGATCTATAGTGCTGTTCCAGTGACAAAGAACTCAGAACACAGGTACCTCCCAAGTGTTCATGCCAAGCAGTGAACCAACCATGCCAAAAGTTGGCTGTATACATTGAAGGATCTCTCGAGTGTGAACAGTCCTTGCCCTACTTACTGGTTATGGTTGATTTTAATTCTCTGTGGCATATAGTCTAAAGTGTGAGTGATATTCCCTCTGATAGTGTTTTTGAAGATCATTTTTGATAGTGAGGTATTTCCCATAAAGATTGCTGATGAACAGTAAGATGCAGCTTTGTTCTTTGAAAAACGAAACATTTCTGAGAAAATTGTGTGGCCATACACAAAAAGTGTGTTCTCTGTGACCTCATGATAAGTAAATGACACACCCACAGGTAAGTGGATCTGGCATGTTTATTCCATAGATGAACCTCCCACGGCGTGCCACGTCCAGTTGGTTCGGATCTCAAACGGCAACTGAGTGTTGTCGTTCGGATTCTTGCCAGTGTTCACTACATATGCGAGCCCACAATACAAAACATAACAAGCTGCATCATAAAGTACATAGAACATATGACAAATGCAAACATAACTTGAACCAATAACAACAGTATGTGTTATATCACAGATCTTTAAACAAATGGGGGGCAGTTAAATAGAGCCATTAAGGAGGGTATCCAGCTTGCCAGGGTGTTAAGTGTAAACGTGAAGGAAGTTTTACAGAATAAAATTGTGGCCTGTCATTTATCTCCTCTTCAAACCACTGGTAAAACCCATTATGATCTATTCAGGGGAAGGAAACCTGATTAAAGATTGGTGTCTGTGAGGATGAGGTGAAGAAAGGGATGGTGTTTGTATTGGTGATTACAGCTGAAGGGCTAAAGAGAGAAATGTCACGATACCAGAAAACATTAGTATGATAAAAGAAAATGTATGAAAGATGTGGAGAAGAAGATGATGTATCTACTGAAGATTGGGGTTCCCACTGGAACTACAGAGTGTTCTAAATTCAGAGAGCCCCCGAAGGGAATCAAGTTATTTCAGAATGCAGTCAAGATTTGTGATGGAAGGATCCGGGATCTCAACAGGGTTGCAGTCTGGAGGAGAAACATTACTGAAGAGGATACAGATGAAGAGAAGTATTGTGTGGTGGGATCCTCACTGGACAGTGTTGGTAATTTTGGTCATGAGACTTCTATCTCCATGATTTGTTTAGAGTACCATCCAGTTTGGTGTACCGAAGACCAGGGTGTCTGAGATACTAAGTTTGTTCATTTCTTCTCTTTCCATGTTTATTTTCTTATGTTTAGATGTTGTGTTGCTATTTTTGCATGCTGCTGTTTACTGAAGAGAAAGTTGTGTGCTATTACTGGAACATTTCTGTTCACGGATCCCATGCTGGAGTGGAACAGAGAGAGGTTGGAGGCTGGAGGTTCCATGACAGTAACTGGTGCTTAGGCAGTGGTTGAGATATCTATGATTAAACTTTTTGGGAAACCTCCATTGGACCTTTGTTCTTTGTTATTGACAAACACTCTGTGGGCACTTGTTACAGGTATATTGTCAGTCTCAACATTACAGATCTCCATGCCATCCGAGGGTGCATTTACGAGTATTCTAGAGGCACCCTGTGGAACTTTCACTGGAAGACAGACATCATTTCTAAAGCAGTCTTTAATGACAGGAACACTGCCAAACACAGTGGATAACATATTGCTTTTATTGGGCTCCACTACCTTTTCAAGCAGCATTTACGCACTCCTTGACAGACTCAATGGGGTAGCTAGTGGCAGCTCAGATGGAGTAACATGTCCTTTGTCACCCTCACAGTAAGCAGCAGGTGAAGTGGATGGAAATCGTGCTAACATTTTGGAAGAGTTTGTGTTACTGTCCGCCTATAAATATAGTGATTAGTCTGTAGTTTTGCACATGCTATGCTAATACTGTTACCGTCTTCCTCCATCCTAGGTCTCTCTTAATCCATTCTGATAGATGTTTAAGAAGCCAGATGTTTTGAATTACTGAACATACTTATTGTTCTTGAGCTGTTGAGGACAGACATCAACTTGCTTTTTATTAATTCTATGCAAAAGGAGTTTAATTGTATCTATGTTTCCACCTGATGGGTAAAGGAGGATTTGTTTAAAGGAGGGTTTGTTTGATGTTTAATGAAGCGCTGACAGAATTGGGATTTTGCATAAGGTGCATAATTGATTACATATGAGTAGGAATATGTATATTTAGCTTGCACTTGATTTTATGACAACTTTGCTGAAGCTTTAAATTTTTGAAGATGTTGAGATAGGCAGCTTGTTTTCTGTTTGAGCTATACACGCTCTGCTTCAGGACTTTTCACAAGTGCGTTATTGATGACACATTAAATAGAACTTTCTGCATTTCAGTTGCATTTGATTTCAGTACAGATTGGGACAGCAAATATATTGTTTTGAGTTGATGAGAGTTGGTAGGCTGTTCGGAATATGTGTGTGACGTGATGTCAAATGCCTTAGGATGTTGTGCCAGGTGTTTCTTAGATTATATATTGAAGAATATTTACACTTAGGCCGAATTTGATGGCACTATCAGACTATTCACAAAGCTAAATTTAAACAAGTAAATCTACACATGTAAATTTACTCTTATTCTTTGTAATAACTTGACTACATTTCACTGTTTGCCATTTTGGAGTGTAAACTTATAAGAAAGTGAAGACCTACATGTCTCTATCCCCTGGAAGAAAGGTTGGAGATAAATGTGTGAACGTAAAGTTACTACTAGCAACATTTCACACATACGTGCTCTCTGCAACAGAGCCCAGGCACTGGCAGATGAAGTCTTTAATGTCCCTGAGACTTCATAACAGGACGCAAGCTTGGTTCAGCCCTTGGAGAACCTTGGAAAGCAGGATGCAGAAAGCAAAGTCCGGTCCTTTCACTCCAGGGACAGAAAACACCTAGAAGCAGACCAGCACAACAAAGCAACAGGCAGAGTGGCAGTCCCTCCTACAGGTTTCAGCTTTTTTTCCTGGCAGAATGTCCTCGGTCCACTAGTGTTCCAATGTCATGGGGTTAGAAGTCCAGTACTTATACCCATTTCTGCCTTTGAAGCAGGCAAACTTCAAAGAGAAGCGCTTGTAGTACACAAGACCCTGCTTGCCCAGCCCTGGCCCCAGACGCACTACAGGAGGTTGGAGACTGCTTTGTGTAAGGATAGGCACAGCACTATTCAGGTGCAAGTGTCCACTCCTTCCACCACCCTAGCTCAGAAAGACCCATCAAGATATGCAGGGCACACCTCAGCTTCCTCTGTGTGACTATTTAGAGTGAATTCACAAACAGCCCAACTGTCAATCTGAACCAGACGTGCATTCCACAGACAGGCAGGGGCACAGAATGGTTAAGCAAGAAAATGCCCACTTTCTAAAACTTTTTTAAAAAAGTAATAAACCTTAACTAACACTAGTTAACGCCCTTTAAAATTGTGGCCAGCACTAAAATATGTTGTGCATACCATCAGTCTCTGTTCAAAATGAAGCCATGTTAAACACAGGGTCGTTCTCCATAACTTTGCAGCCAAGTAACAATTACGCAAAATTCAAGCATGGCGTGCTTGTTTACTTTGTTTAAAAATAAATCATACACCCTTTGAACAGCGGAGCCTGGTTAAAATTAAAGCATTTCTCTTTCAGTTGAGGCAGTGAAAAGTGTTAGTCACCATATGGAATCTGACTTGAAGCCCAAGACTCGCTACTGAAAAACCAGCCTAATAAAGTGAGCTGATTTGACTGGTGAAATGGAAATTAATTCAAAGGCTGTATTCTGAAATGTTTCAACCAAAGGATAAACTTTAAAGTTTCATAATTTTTTTAAGCCTAAGAGTTATTGGAATAGCAGGGTGACATCTTGCACAAACTGGGTCACTCAAACGATTTCATCCGTAGTAAGTGCTTTTAACAGTTCCAACATTTTGATCTTGATTTGCGCTTTCTAATGGAAGAATAATGAACACACGTTTTGGAACATGATTAAATCTGGAACATAATAAACAAGTATTAAATGAGGGGTTATCTCAACGTTTTTCCATTTTCAAAACATTTTTGTTAAAACTCTTTTTTCTTTCTGGATTACAGGACTGTCCAGTTCATGGTCCTGAGGAGAACCCCGAACTGTTGGGTTTGAAACGCGTCAACAGTTACAAACTAGGGAGTTTGCTTTGAGCTAGACTGGTTTGTAGGGAACCTTTAACAAAAGAAAGTAGTCCTGGTCCCCCTCTTTGCAAGTCCTTAAGAAAATAAAAATGAATAAATGCCTCTCAACCCCTTAGTATAGTGGTTAGGAACTTAGAGTTTAAAACAAATGAAAAAAAATGTGCTACTTCTTTTAATTTCAAATGAGGAACTGGGTGTAATGTGTATAGTGAATATTGTTTAGTTTTTTGTTTAATGTGTTTATGGTGTTAATGTCCAATGTGAATTTGTGTATGTATTTTTGTGATTATTTATGCAAAACAAAATGTAGTAAGAGGCATGAAAAGGATGGTGACTTTCTTTAAAAAGTGATTTTTTAGGTTGTTTCTCTGGAGTATATGACATGTTCTGTTAAAAATGTTTTAGTGGTTGATTAACATTTTTTTGAATGACTCAAAATAATAAATCTGGATGCAAACATTCATTTTTTTGTGGCCACAATTTATGAAGGTGTTATCTAGTGTCAGTTAAGGTTTATTATTTGTTTTAACTATTATAGTGGCCTAACCTTACTGACTATAAATAGGTCCTACTCCCTTTCAGTATTACACTTTCTAAAAATGTCATTTTCAAATTTACAATCTGAAAACCAACTTCACCAAAAGATGTATTTTTAAATTGTGAATTCAGAGACCCCATACTCCACATCTCTATCTGCTCCCAATGGGAAATTACACGTAAAAGATATTTCAAGGCAATCCCCATGTTACCCTATTGGAGAGATGGGCTTTGCAATAGTGAAAACTGAATTTAGCAGTATTTCACTATCAGGGCATGTTAAACACACCAGTACATGTTCTATGATTTAAATAAACTGTATCCTGCCCAGGGGCTGCCTTGGGCCTACCTTAGGGGTGACTTACATGCAGTAAAAGGGAGGTTCTAGGCCTGGCAAGCAGGTGCACTTGCCAGGTCAAAATTACAGTTTAAAACTGCCCACACAGACATTGCCATGGCAGGTCTGAGACATGTTTACATGGCTACTCATGTGGGTGGCACAATCAGTGCTGCAGGCCCACTAGTAGCATTTGATTTACCGGCCCTGGGCACATATGGTGCATTATACTATGAACTTACTAGGAAATAAATCATGCCAATCATGGATAAAACAATCACCAATACAATTTAGACAGAGAGCACTCGTACTTTAGCACTGGTCAGCAGTGGTAAAGTGCCCAGAGTCCTAAAGCCAGCAAAAACGAAATGCAGCACACAGTCAAAAAAAGAAGGTCAGAGGCAAAAGGTTTGGGAATAACCCTGCAAAAACAGACATTTCCACGAACATTGTTTTTTAATAGGATTTCAATTTAAGTCCTTGCTTCCATTATCTATTTCTAGGGGAGGTGTTAGCACATCTGACCTTATTTGGCTTTTTATCTTTAATTTATAAGGTGACACGTTAGAGGTTCGATGGACCTTTTGACTACGCTTAGAGTAATTCCCACCATCTGACCCAATTTCAATACCAATTAATAACAATGTCAATCAATAGGATCAATAAACTTGGAAGTCAGTAAATTCCCCTCACCACGACCCCTTTGGCCATGAATAACCACACCATTATGTAAAATTTAGAATGTTCATTTATCTATATCAACAAAGCTAATATCACGTAACTTCATCTCAAAATCAAATGATAAACATAGACTGGTTGACCAAATCTCCTAAAGAATCTCAATTTAATCAAAGCATGTATGGTTACACACTCTAGAATCAGAGTACAAATCAATAGCAAGAATAACTGCGCAATGAAAGTAGAACCTCAAACATAAGAAACAACTAAACTGTCTTTCACATGTCGATGATTGCCTCCTCTTCTCCTGTTCCCATTGTCGGACTCGTCAGGTAACAATTTTGTATCTCTCTGTCCTCCAGTCAGTGCATCCATTATTAGCTCCTGGGAACACGCTTTCACACACACTAAATTCTACAATGTATTGATAGCTAATACAACGTATTCTAGCAAGCAGTTCCCATGGGAAAGAAAATCATTTACTAGCATTTGGTCAACAGGGTGAAAAAATAAAAATATCAATTTCTCTAGGCAGCCATTTTATGTGATTTATTTAAGCAGTGCACCTTAACATGAGGCTGTGCCCTAGACCTCACTAACTTAAGGTCTTTCATTAATAAAACAAATACGTAATAAGTAATCATTAATATAACACACTACTACGTTAATCTAAACATAGGCACATCATTTCATTTTAATAAGCAATTAATAAAGACACTTCGTGATTACTGAAGGCCACTAAAGTAGGCACATTTTCAAAGTTGTGTATTATATTTCTATATTAATTCATTTTCTGTGCAGATTCAACATTCAGCAGTACATTAATATTTATTAGTAAAATTCAGCATTACCAATCCCTCCTCTGATGACTAAATATGTCATCACACTTACATCTTCCCACACAAGTTTTCGCTGTCAACAATTTTTCCATTTTAATTCCTTCCCTCCTCTGATCATTTGTCATTCTCTTTAATGGAATCACATGATACAATTTACATATTCCCCATGCTCCAATTATGTAAATCACAATAAACAATATCCCTTGTATTATTTTTAATACTATCCTTGTTCCTGGGTTGCCAAGCCAATTTCCCACGGAAGCAAACCCTTTGCCAACTTTTTCCCAAACTCCTGGTTCTTTCAGCTCTTTCAAATCAGCACTATCATGAGTCAGATTAATAAGTAAGCTTCTAATTTTTTTGCTATTACCAGGAATATACAAACAACAATGCTTCAAATTCAACATTTTGCAAACTCCGCCATCCTTTGCTAAAAGAATGTCAAACGCAAGGTGGTTCTGAAGAGTCATAGATCCTACTGCAGCCATTTTGTCAGCATGTTATCCACAATAGCAGACAACTTTCTAATTTTCAAAGAATTCAGAACAACTCCTACTGAAGGAATGATTGCTCAAAATACATCCCCAACTATGCCAGAATATGATTCTCGCTTTTGCCTACTATGATGTAATTCAGTGATTTTAGGTAATTTACTCAAGCTCTCTATCTGAAATATCTTTGGGAAAACTATCCCAAAGTAACATGTGCCATACCATCCTTTTGGATGAAGGTAATACGCATTTGATCCACAGATATAATAAACTCCAGGAATTGCCAGATCCTGTCTATTCAGCATGAATGTCCATTTAGTCTGAAACAAAAACACATGTCTGCATTCACTCGTTCCCACAAACAATGTATCAGTTCTAGATTTAGGCCTATATACACAAAGGTTTTCTACGTGTTGCACATCTACAGCTAACCTTCCTTGTGTTTTTATCTCACTAAATGCATAATCATTGCTAAATGTCCTTTTTTCTATGCCCTTTTCTAATTTCTCCTTTAATGCCTTTCTCCTTTCATCTGTCTAATCTAAAAAACTATTTTCTCTGGGTGTAAGCAAGCATGTCAAATTGTTGCGGTACTCGTATGCGGTACCAAAGGTCATCTTAGACTTAAAGAATCCTCTCACTAGTGATATAGTGTTCTCCTTAGCTGCTCTACTCAGATGTTTAATTATAGGGACAAACGAAAACACAACATCATAATTGGAATAGAAATTCTGAATGTACTCCTGGTTATAGAATCTTGTTAGTAACAGACTACAACTTATTCCATAAGTGAGGGGCAAACTATGATAAGTAACTCCTTCCTCGACTGATAAAGGAATCTGCGTGCAAACATAACAATCTCTCGCATCTGTTGTCTCAACATACTCACTCAATAAGCGATAGAAAACGTTAGAAAAAGGTTTGCCTTGTTTGCCATCTACGTGCAGATATTTCTCATCTAGCCTAAACTTCTGTATTTCTGTGAGCGTAGTAGTTGCCTCTAAAGCTAAGGTATGGTTGGCTTTATCTTGTGTAGAACAGTCATTCCCACAATCAGTACCAGGCACAATATCATGCATACAATCACCAAACCAATGATCATGTATTTACCGCACCCACTTTATCCTACCCTTTTGGCTAAGATTACGCATGATATGTAACGAAACAGAAAGTAGAAGGGAAAATTATAACTATGCAGCAAAATGAAAAACAAATCTTCAATCTTCTTTAACAATTATTTACAGCTTTTTTGTCTTTCTTCTAGGACCCTTTTTTTTGTAAAAAATTGGTAAATTTGTCAAAAATCAGGTTTAGCAGCTTGTCGAAATCAGGTTATCAAAAAGAGGCTTTTCCGGTTGCTTTCAATAGTCTCTTTCTTGCACTTTTCTCAGCTTACAGTTTGCAACAGTTCAGTTCATTGACTTCCTTCAAATGCCAAAATATTGACCTGGAATGTGTCAATCAAAACAAAAAAACTAAAATTCTCTCTGCCATTCACATGTTGTTGCATACGCCCATTCAGGACCGGCATACCTTTGACGTGCAATTCTCTTTCTTTTTATCCTTCGACTTCCATTTAATTCTCCGTCACTCAAATCTTCTCCTCTTGACATGTCTACCTACTTTTCAATTGTTGTTACTATTATTGCTTCTTTTCTTTTCGCTTGTGACTTCGGTCACTTATCTCCTTTCAGTGGACCTTTAGTCAATGCTCTTTTCAGTGTTGGACTTCTAATTTCTCCTTGTTCTGCAGGATTTTCTCTTGATGGACCTGCAATTGGTTCAGGAGGAATCAGAACACATTGGCTTTGATGCGCCTTAACTCCTTCCCCCTCGGGGTCGGTTGTTTGCTATGTTTGTCTCTCAGGACCGTCTGCTTCTGGGAGAGCCCTCCTCTGTCTAGACTCTCCTGCTGCCTCATTTGAGGTTGGTTCACTTCCATCTTCCTGTGGGTCTTTTCCTTTGTGTCTCACAGGAGCGGCTGAACCGCTTTCAGTTTGCTCAGATTCAGTCTCAGTTCCTCCTTCTCCCCTCTACTGTTCTGGGGTTGGTCTGGACATTGTTGGTACTCTCAACAACTCCTCTTCATTGTCCAAAGGACATGCCACTTTCCTCGTATGGCTTACGTGGATCCAGTTTGAAACTCCAGTGTACTTCACAGCTGTGGTAGTGATCAGCACTACCTGGTAGGGGCCTTTCCACCAAGGTTCCAAACATGTCTTCCTCACGCGCTTTCTGATCACAACCCAATCACCTGCTCTCAGGTTATGTCTTTGATCTTGAGATGGATGCAGTGTGGTGGCTTCCACCTGATGAGAGAAAGAGCGTACCAAATCAGCCAGACATTTGCAGTAGTCCAACACCATACCATCTGTTAAATTCACAAGCGCATTTGCAAGAAACGCTGGCAACCCCACTGCTCTGCCCATGATGATCTCATGCAGTAATAGTCCTGCCTTCCTGTCGGGTGTGTTCCTCATTGTCATCAGAACTAACAGTAGTGCATCGGGCCATTTCAGATTTGTGGATGCATACATTTTTACCATACTTGATTTCAAAGTACCATTCATCTGTTCCACAAGTCCTGATGCTTCAAGGCGGTAGCTACAATGCAACTTCTGCTAAATGTTTAAAGCTGAACATAGTAATTTAATTACTTCATTGTTGAAGTGAATTCAAACACTCGAATCATAGCATCCCTCCCAACATGTGCTTGACCCTGACAATATCTAGCCATTTGAGTCAACAAGCTATTCGGCAAGAACAATTGACCCTCTTCTGAAACCCATAATTCGTCCTCATGCTGGACAAATTTCAATTTTACCCATGATTTTTCCTCTTCTCTTTCAACGTTATCCTGCAATGCTTTCAGTTCTTCCAATGTATCTATAACACGTAATGCATAACTTGGGCACATCTCGTCTTCCTCAGGTAACAATTCCCATTTATCTTTGAACAATATACAGTTCCAGGTGCAAAACCTTGCGACTTGATCTGCATATCCATTTCCCATTGACACAAAATCTTGTGATTTCAGGTGTGCACTGCATTTCACCACGGCAATCTTCTCAGGCATTTGAATAGCTTGCAACAATTCATGAATTCTCTCACCATTTCTGACTGGTGAACCAGAACAGGTCAGGAAACCTCTCTGTGACTACAATTGGCCAAAATCATGCACTCCTCCAAATCCATATTGGCTATCCATATAGATGGTAACTTTAAGTTGTGCAGAAACATGGCAAGCTCTACTAAGGGCTACCAGTTCCGCCACTTGTGCTGAATATACTCCTCAAAGCCAGGACGCTTCAAGTATACCCGAAATTGTTCATACGACATATCCTGCTCTCAGTGTTCCTGTGTTGTCTCTTGAACAGGAACCATCAACAAAAATAAATTGATCATTTTCCTCCAATCGGGTATCTCTAATATCAGGTCTCAGCTTTGGGCACACTTAAGTTAATTTGAGACAATCATGTTCAACGTCTTCCACTTTGTCAATTTCAACATTCTCTTTCGGGACTAAGGTTGCTGGGTTAAGCACTGTATACCTTTTCAGTGACACATTTGGGGACCCCAGGATGCTCATCTCATAGCGAGTCAGCCTGGCACCGGTAAGCTATTGTGTTTTGGTTCGTGTAAGTAAAACTTCAATGGAGTGAGGGACCATAATTGTTAGGGCATGGCCCATCACAATGCTCTGGCTCTGAGTGAGGCTCAGTCCAACCGCATCGACTGAACACAGACAGCCTGCTGCAAATGGTTCCAAAGTAGCTGAAAAATATGCTCCTGGGCGGTTTACACCACCATGGACTTGAGTCAAGACAGACAAAGAACATGCATCACGCTCATGGCAAAACAATGTAAAGGGTTTTGTGTAGTCTGGCATTCCCAAAGCCAGGGATTTGCACAAACTTCCTCTCAACTCAGAAAATGATTTCATACAAGCTTGATCTAACACTAAATGATCAGTAACCTCTTTGTGAGTCAGCTTCTGCAATGGCTTTGAAATGACTGGAAAGTTGGGAATCCACTGGTGACAATAGCTTACCATTCCCCAAAACATCCTGACATCTCTCTGTGTGGCTGGTGGACTCATCGGTAATATGGCTGTAACCCTTTCTCGAGATACCTTTCTGATTCCTTTCTCAATTATGTGACCCAAACATTTCACTTCTTTTTTACAGTACTGTAATTTCACTAGGGACACTTTATGACAATTCTTCCCTAAAAGATTCAGTAAAGCAATCGTATCATACTTGCATTCTTTCATTTGTTTTGGACGCAATCAACAAATCAGCAATGTATTGCACCAATGACAATCGGAAAGGCATTTCCAATGACTCCAGGTTCTTTTTAAAGGTCTGGTTAAAAATGGAAGGTGATGCTAAAAACCCTTGAGGAATTCTACACCAACAGTAGACTTGATCTAAAAATTTGAAAGAGAGAAATTGACTATCCTCATGAAGAGGAACAGAAAAGAATGTATGTGACAAATCTATTACGGTGAACCATTCAGCAACGCACAAGATCTGAAACAAAATCACTGCTGGGTTTGCACTACAGGGCAACATTTAATCACAATGTCATTTACTTTTCTCAAATCCTGAACAGTTCAAAATTTCCCACAGGGCTTTTGCAATCCCAATATTGGTGAGTTACATGGACTGCTCAATACTTCTTTTAGAAAGCCTTGGTTCACAAATTCTGCAATTATGAGTACAATCCTTTCAATTGCGTCCTGTGTCATGTGGTACTGAGGAATGTGGTGAAAAATCGCCTTCTGCTTGATTGGGACTTTAACTGGCTCAACTCCTTTCATCAGACCAATGTCTTTTCCTGTCAAATCCCACACCTTCATTTTAACTGTTCCCTCTAAGTCAGAAGGAAAATCTCTCACTGTGGAAACTGGAAAGGAGCTAGTCAAAGGATACTATTCATTTATTGTCTTCGAATCTGTCTCTGGAGCCGGGTCAGCCTCATCATCACTGTTCATCTGGATTTCAATTCCATCATTTGAGCAAATAATCGAACATCTGGCTTTACATAACAAGTCCCTTCCTATTAAGGATACTGGACTTGAGTCACAAACTATAAATTTGTGCAATCCTTTAAAGTTACCAATTTTAACCTGAACTGGTTCTATAATTGGGTTGGTCAAATACTGATTCATGACTCCTACAATCTGGACAGTTATCCCTGAAAGAGGCAAGTTTGGAACTTCTGCAGTTCTCACTGTAGAGTGTGCAGCTCCTGTGTCAACCAAGAATGAAACTTTGTGACCCATTACCTTTCCCTTTACGTATGGACCTTTCTGATCTGCTTCTAGGGAAGCTGTAAGCACACATTGTTCTTCATACGAATTCTCGCTCATCCAATCATCGTTTATTCCTTTCTCACTGTGTAACAGAAATTGGTGTACTGTGTTATTACTCTGATTAAACCTGTGACCTGCTGAGGAAGCATCACATGCTGCTGCTTCATTGAGGCTTGAGGTATTTGAATTTGCTGTCTAGGTACCATTTGAACTTGCTGTTGCATTTGCTGTGACTGGGGCATCTGCAAACATGGCATTTGCACCTGTTGCATGGGTTGAAAACCTGCCATCTGATTCACATTACTTTGAAAATTTGGATTATGACCTCTTATTCTTGGTCCTCCCATGTTTTGGAAAGAATTTATGTCACTTGTTTGCTGAACAGCACCTTCCTGTACCAACATCGGAGACTCCCACTTCCAATGTCCGAGCCCTCCACAAGCGTGACATGGCAACCATCTCTTCATTCCCTGTACATCATTCTGAACCACTACAGTATTCAAATTGGGACTACGATTTTCATTTCTGATTCAACTGCGACCTCTACCTCTTGCTTGATTCTGAAACACCATATTTCCCTGCTGTTGTTGTTGCGGTAAATTTCCCTACATTCTTGTTTGTGCCGCTTTAATCTGCATCACCATTGCCTTCTCTTTCAACTTTCTCTGCTTCAACTCAATCTCGTCACTACAGTACTTTGTATACTGCAATGCCTCATCAATCAGTTTAGGTTGCTAGCAACTCAAATGAGTCTTAATCATCTGGCTAATTTCAGGTCTCAATCCTTCAACAAATCCGAACACAAAATGAATCATGTCTTTCGGCTTAATTATTTCTGTACCACTGTAATGTTTGAATGCCTGCAACAATCTCTCACTGTATGCATGTGTTGACTCTTTCGCTTCCTGGGCTGTCCTGTCTATTCTCTGCCAGGCAATGTTCTTCGGCAAAATTCTCATTTTCAAAAATCTGAATCGCCTTATAGTAATACTTCATTACGTCAGGGGATGGTGCGCCTGTTGCTGGATCTCTCTGAGGGTCTCGTGTTGGCCAATCTATGCTCCTCTTACATTCAATCCATAAGTCTGCTGGAACTACTATCTCTAACATGGTGTTCAAATCCTCCCACAGATATTTTGTGAGTTTCACAAACATATCTGTCTGCTCATACCATTCTACTGGCTTTTCTCTCAACCTGAGGTAATAATTTGTAAACAACAGAATGTCACTTCTGCTCCAAGGGACATGGACAAAACTCCCTCCTGGAATCTCTCTCATTGGTAGAATTTTCACTGGGTCCTCAACCTGCTGCACTTAGCAGTAAGATTTGCAGAATCCCTTACCTTATTTTCTCTTTTCTTCACCCATCTGACTTCCCATTTGTCTAATGTTCCCCATGTTTGAATGCTCTGTATTAATTCTCTGAGGTGAATTTTCATTCCTAGTACTCTCATGTTTTCAAAATCTTTTGAATCAAAGTACAATCTGTAAATTCTCTTCAAGGGCTTTGTTTTCTCAACCTCTATGTCATATTTCTTTGCTAAGTCTGCCAATTTCTGATGTACTGCTCTGCTTTCCTTCTCTTATCTCATAACCAAGCTTACAGAACCTCTCTGGAATGCAGTTCTGAGTTTAAAGAAGACATTTATTGTTATTATTACTTCACCACGAGGTTCCTGAGAGACAAAATTAGTAGATTGGAAGCACACGTTCAAAAGTAGTCACAGCAATGAAAGCAAAATATATCAAAGTACTTCTCAGTTGCAATGTACACAGCAAATACATGTGATTATATATAGCATAACTTCAAAGCAAAGCATAAAACTCAAAATTGCATCACCGTAGGGCCTATTACTGCTTCATCTTTCTGGGGTCTGCAAGTTGATGACTCTGGTCAACTGCAAGAAAGAGATTTTCTACCCAAACGGGAGACAGGTAACTGACGTCTCAGTTCCTGTCTGAAGTGAAGCAGATTCAATCTAACCCTGCTGTAGTCCAGAGTCATCCTTAAAAGCAAACTCAGTGTGAGAACCGAAGAAACTTGGAGAGTGGCCAATTCTCCTGAGCCTCACTCGTTCTCAGACTGGATTGAGAGGTAAACACAAAATCTACGTGCTCTTATCAGCTAGGGTCTGGTGTGAAAAACACAGCTTGGTCTATCATGTGGAAAAACACAGCTTGGAAAAACACAGCTCATCTGCAATGCCTCAACTGGAATGTCTAACCCCACGTTAAAGCCAATAGGCAGCTAACCTAAATACCAAATGTAATGTCTAATGCCATGTCAAAGCCAATAGGCAGCTAAACTGTCTAATGCCATGTCAAAGCCAATAGGCAGCTAAATTGAATACAGAATGTAATGGCTAATGCCATGTCAAAGCCAATAGGCAACTAAAATGAATACAAAATGTAATGGCTAATGCCATGTTAAAGCCAATAGGCAGCTGACCTGAATACAGAATGTAATGGCTAACTCCATGTTAAAGCCAATAGGCAGCTAAGCTGAACACAACATGTAATGTGCTACTGGTGAACATTGAGCAATTAATATGCGCAATGGTGAAACACAGAGTCATTGGTCAAACACAATTAATAGCATCACATGCACTATTCCTGCTTTGTCAGTAATCAGCTTGCATAAGTACCGCAGCTCGTTCTTCTTGAATGTGTCAATCCTGTCTAACCCCACGGTTCCCTTAATTAGGTCTTCGGCCTCTAGTCTAAGTCTGGTCAAATTCAGGGCACTTCCTCCACTAGAACCTTCTTGAGTGCTACTCAGTCTCTCTAACCATTCTGTTAACTGCTGGGATGTCAATCCCTGGATTGCTGCGACTCACATCTGGCATTTGCTGTACTGTCAGAATTGGGGTTTCTGGTGTCACCATACTTGGATTTGGACCTATGTATGGTCTCACCTCATTATTTGGAGGAGTCCTGAAAGGACTTAAATTAATTAATGGACCTATTCCATCAAACGTTGGTCTCATGGAGTTGTCATTATTGCATTCCTGTTGTTTCTCTCCCTTTCTACGCTCGGGCTGAGAGATTTCTGCTCACTGTACTCATTATTTCCCTGGGAAAACAACAGTATGACTGGACCTATGGTAACTGGTGCTGACACTGCATCTGGCCTTGGTCTGACATTTGGCTCTCATGTCTGCACTAGTCCTTTAGTATGATTTGTCACGGTGAACATCTCTGTCTATGACCCTGTTATAGGGGTGTATCCTGTAACTGTCTGTGACTGTATCGGGGACATCAAATTCGGGATGGACTCTATCTGGACCAATGTTGGCTTCAGGTAAACTTGTCCTGTCAGCACTATCAAAGTTGTTGCAGTATCTACAATGGGTACATCTGGGCAAATTCTTGGAACATCCATTAGCAGCATAGGCCTCTTACCTTTTGAAGTAGCTGGAAAGTTATGTCCAAGCTGTACCTGGCTCTGGGTTGATTCAACTGATATTGGGGCTGTAGGATCTACACCGGTATTTGAACTTCTCTTGTGCGTCGCATATGGCGTGGATCGATTTCTCAATAACTGTAAAATGAATTTATCATCATGTGACACTTCATCATGTGTCAAGGACTTTCTAGATCTTCTGGATTTCTGCTCTTTGTCATCAGAAGGATATTAATCCCTCTTTCTAGTACTCTTTTTAGCTTTGCTCTCATTCTCCTGTGTGATTGCAGGAAAAAAAACTAATTCCCTGAAACGTCTGGGTTCTCCAAAATTTCTGCTCACTGTCCGATCTAGACTCTGCTAGTGTTTTCTTAGCTTTTCTCATTCTCCTCTCAAATTTTTGTCATTGTTGCTGTCTGGCTACTAGTTCCCAAATTGCTAGTGCTGTGAACTGTGTTGGTCTCGGAGGAGGTTTCAAATCATACAGCACCATCCTCAAATTCTCTAAGCTCCTCAAATTAAATATTTCATGGGCAGGGAACACTAAACTCCCAGCTTTCTCTGTCACTTTGCACCATTGTTTCAGCCAAAGACAAGGCTTAGCACCCTACTCTACTAATACAATGTAGGTGTGTGTAGCTTTTGGCAGTGTAATTTCTCTTATACTCGTTGAATAAACGTATCTCCCCTTAGGGCACTCTTTAAAGCTTAGAAAAATGTAATCTCTGTGACCTTTATGCTGCTTTCAATCAAATCAGGAAGTGACTTTCAATCCCAAAATCCTCTTCGACCTTCTCAACCAATTGCACTTCACGGTTGTCCGCCAATCCGTGCGCAATCTTTCTTACAAACCAACCTATACCAGCACGGCTCCAATGACGTCACACTCACACGTACAGCGGCAGACATTGGCCCTCATTTTGAACACGGCGGGAAAACAACCAAAAAACTATTTATTCATATAAATATAGATAGTAATTTATTTACTTATACATAAATATCAATTTAATATATTCATCTTATATGGACAACCCATCTAGTAAAACAACACACCAAAGGACAGATAGTGTGAGAAAAAGTGCTCGTGATAGATAGAAAGAAGAATAATACATATTCCAATGAATCAAAAACCTATACAAAAAACATTAAAAACAGTTGGTTGGTTCTTTTCTGTTTGCTGCATTAACTCCATTCCAAATCCTCAGAGAGTCTAAATCAATTCCTTTAATCCTCCAAAGATCCTCTGCAGAAACCAATCCAGACTATGATATATCCGTTGACGTTTCGACCCCTCTATACCTTGGGCCAAATCCCAGCTCCACAATGGGTCTTCTTCAGGACTAGTACGATGGGAGTTCCTAAAACACCACAACAACTCAATCAAAAACCATCACTTATATTCTAACCACCTATGTTGTCTAACGAAATTGATCAAAACTTACCTTAAATATATCCTCAGACTTCTTCACTTCTTTTACTTGTCTATTTATGAGGAGATCATATCTAAAATAATAAACCACATTACACCATGTGCATGGGCAGTGCAGGGGCCCCCAGGGGTGATGCAGGGCATCCCCTCCGCCAGCCTTTTCCTGGCGGGATATCCCGCCAGGAAAATGCTGGCGGAGTATGAAACATTATCCACAGGGTAGCACAGCTACCCTGGCGGATGGTGTTTCATCCCGCCGCCAGGCTGCCTGGCAGCGGGAGCATGGCGGTGGGTGACGGCTGCCACTAGCGGCCGTCAACAATTTCATTATGTGGCGGTTCGGCCCGCCATGCTGTCTGGCGGCTTCAGGCGCCACTGCCGGCATGGCAGGCCGAACCGCCAGGTTCGTATTGATCGCCATAGTCTTGCAGCTTGTCCTCCTAAACATGGATTCACACTATACTAGTGCAAAATTATTGCGAGCACTAAACAAAATCAAAACCCAATTTGTCCGTTTACTACAGGTAGGGTAACACAGTGGCTTTAGAAACCTTACAGATTTCTTACTGACGGCCTTTTGCTCTAGCAGCTACTCTTTCTTTCTCAGTTTCCCTGATTCACAAGCAAAATTCGACCTACAAATTTTACTCTCAAATGATCAGTGGGTCTGTCCTGATGCCCATAGGACTCGCTAGATCTCATTTGAAAAAAAAACCTTTCACTCACTTAATCACGCACTCTTGAGTTTGTCAACTATGCCTGATTGGCCTATTAAACCAGACAAATTACAACAAAATACAAGTGTCTCATACACTTTTTAATACACTCTGGAGTCTTAGACCTCTCAGGGCCCATATACCAACAACCATGTGGACGATTTTTAGCACAAAGCGCCACACACATGTGAAGTTTGACGATGCCCTACTCTCACACTTCAGAATATGCAAACTCCTTCAACAACTTAATTTGGTGTATGCAAATTTACAAACATCACAATTCACCTGAGATTTGCATAAGCTGAGCAAGCGCAAAACCTATTCCATCCACACTATCACCAGAATGCCAAGAACATCTTCAAACAAGCATTGGCAAGCTCCAAGGATCTGGGAAGATCATTCTAAGTTCTTAGGGACACATTTTCTCTCCACTTTTTATCATCGAATTTGAAAAATCTTAATTTTCAAAGGGAGAAACTTTTGTGGTGGCCTCTTAAGGAGACATAACCATGTACCAGGCCTTATGATGGGCTCTTAAGGAGACAAACCATCATACTCTCTTACCTTCTCTAGAGGGCAAAATGCAATTTGACTTAAGATGATGGGCTCTTAAGGAGACAAACCACCATACTCTGATACCATCTCTCTTAGCACGTATAACCTTATTTGGCTTTTTATCTTTAATTTATAAGGGAACGAGTTAGAGGTTCGGTGGACCGTTTGACTACGCTTAGTGTAATTCCCACCATCGGACCCAATTTCAATACCAATCAATAACAATGTCAATCAATAGGATCAATAATCTCGGGAGTCAGTAATTTCCCATCACAATGACCCTTTGGCCATGAATAACCACACCTTTATGTAAGAGTTAGAATGCTTTTAATCTATATTAACAAAGCTAATATCACATAACTTAATCTAAAAAAACTGGATGGCGCTTCTCAGTAAAAGATTAAGAAAAGTGAGCTCTCTCCTCTCTGTGCAGTCGGGCTAAGTTTAAGTTCTCTAGGACTCTTCCCACATTGCTATTGGTCCAAGAATTGTACGTTTACATTTAGTCCAATGAAAGTAGAACCTCAAACATAAGAAATAACTAAACTGTCTTTCAGTTGGCTCCTCTTCTCCTGTTCCCATCGTCGGGCTCCTCAGGTAACAATTTCTCCTGTTAGCTCCTGGGAGCATCGCTTTCACACACACTAAACTCTACAATGTATTGATAGCTAATACAATATATTCTAGCAAGCAGTTCTCATGGGAAAGAAAATAATTTACTAGCATTTGGTCAACACGGTGGAAAAATACAAATATCCATTTCTCTAGGCAGCCATTTTATGTGATTTATTTAAGCAGTGCAACTTAACATGAGGCTGTGCAACTGGGCCCAAGACCTCTCTAACTTAAGGCCTACCATTAATAAAGCAAATACATAATAAGTAATCATTAATATAACACACTACTACATTAATCTAAACAGGGGCACGTAATTTCATTGTAATAAGCAATTAATAAAGACACTTCGTGAATACTGACGGCCACTAAAGTAGGCACATTTTCAAAGTTGTGTATTATATTTATTAATTAATTCTCTATGCAGATTCAACATTCAGAAATACATGAATGTTTATTAGTAAAATTCAGCGTTAACACAGGCTGTTCCCCTGGTTTAATATATGCGGTGCTAGACATACTCCAGCTCTGAGCTAGAGTACCCTAACTACTGTTTTGAGTCCTTTTTGGTGTAGTAACTTTAGAAGAGCATTTTGTGAATAGAAAGGTGCTTACACTTTTGTGGGTGGGTACATGCACACCCTCTTCCCCCTCTCAGCGTGCCCTAAAAATCTCTTTTTTCTCCTAAAAGAACCACTCCCATTTAGTCATAAATATTCCCCATTTTCCATCCAGTCCCTCCATGTCCCTCTTTCAATAACTACTAATATAAAAGGCAGAGGTGTAGAGGCAGAGGTGTGGACTACTAATGTAAAAGACAGGCAATGTGGAGGCGTAGACCTCTGCAGGTAGGTTAGTAAATGGAATTTTGTAGTGCATGAGCAGTACTATAGTATTACTACTAACCATGCAACTAAATTCAGTTTGTGAATTGGCCCCAATGACTTTATTTTAATTTTATATCATTTAGAGGTTATAGGGATAGGCAAATTGTTTGGTTTGTGACGCAACAACACCTGCTATAGAATTGTGCTCAAGATACGTCATTGAATATCTTTAGCATAATGTCTCTGCATTTTGCCATCAGTTGATTTCATTACAACTTGTGGAGCAACTTATTGTTTAGTTTTGTTTGGTATGTTAAGTACCAACCCCTGCTTCAAGATTTTGAGACAGACACTTCTTCATGCAATGGTAAATTGAAGAAACCCACTCAACCAGGGCTGTCAGCTCCAAAGCTGTGTGCAGTAAAAATATATTTTTCTAGCATAAGAGAGATAAAGGGTGTGGTCTGCAGACACAACTAGGACACTGACCTCCACAAGACACATTCTGATGGGCAATGATGAGGTCACATCATTGTCACATCACAGTCAGGATTACAAGGATGAGAAAAGAAAAGGATCCTGTTTCACTCACCCATATCACAAAATACAATGCCCCCCCAACTACTCATCTGTATTCTCTGCCCACCTTCCTATACAGTGAGGGTGATTAGGCTCCATAGTTTTTCAACCAGACATGGGAATCAAAGTGAAAGCATGAATTCATGGTGAGTGTTTGCCATTTCTCAACAGTAAATTGTGTAATGGCTCGTATTTCCACAACTCAGAAGTATCACTCTCCACAGTATTGGACATGTACTGCAGGGTATAGAAATACCATTGCGGTACTCCTCCATCCGTTGCAATGGGGAAGTTAGTTCTCATTAGTCATTTGTTTATTATTAACTTTCATAGTCCTTTTTCAGCCTTCTCAGGAATTCTGTGATCAAACTTGTGTCATTTTTTCAGATTTAAAGTACTTATGATGATGTTGCCTTTAATCCACCAAATCTAACATCTTACCAGCTAGTATCAGACACCTTACCATTATGTTCTGTTTGCTACTACAGTCTTTCCTTAAGTACATAGCAGCCCCTGTGTAATCTCACCTAGCTATAACCCCACCTTCTTGGAAGATCTCCTTCAGCTGCAGACTAAAACAAAATTGTGATTGTGGTAGACTTCAATCTGTGGTTGTACAGCCAGCCCAGAGGTCAATCTTGCTATTGACCCAATCTATGACATATAGGCCATTGGATTCAAACCTATAGTGAGCAGTTTGATACATGCAGTGAGTGGACTTCATGTTCACAAATAGTCTCAAAACCTTTAACCTATCAAGGCAAGCCCATGACAGGTAACACATTCCATTGTGCTCACCAATCCAGCCTACAAACCTACCAGCATCATGAGTAAGCCCCATATAATAAAAAAAACACAGAGGATACTGAGCTAATCTACCACTTTGTCAAACAAACAAAAAGGAACACCCCCAATCAACTGTTCTGTACACCCTGCTTGTCAACTTTTACTTCCACCTTACATTCACACTATACAATCAAACTTCATGAAAACCAGAAACCCCAATTCAAGTCACACATTTTCCAAATGTTGCTCAATTGGGATCTTTATGAAATGTGCCACCTGGAGCCTGTACCTGCATTTACACAAATAAGTGACTGATAATGATAAACCCAATGAAAGGAGTACGGGAGAGATTACCACAAAGCTATCAAGAAAGTCCAAAGGCTTTACCAAAAACACATACTCAATCTACTTGAAAACAAGAGCAACCCAAATGTTCATGTGAACATGGGTATAAATACTGTAACATGAAACAACTGTTCACATGAAACACATTTGTGATATACATATAATGAAGCAGGAAATCCCACATGGAGTCAATCAAAATGAAGACATATTTCATTTAAGACACTCTGCGTTCTGTCAGGCATGAGTCAACAATTGACAGAACAACTAGTACAAAACTTATAATAAACATTGAATAATCTTTTTATATATGCAAAAGAGCAAGCCTTCCACATTAGTGACAAAACAGAGCAGTGAAAAGTGCACCCCAAGTGAAGCACAACAAAACAAAACCAAGAAAGGTATCTATTATTGTGACAATAATTGTTGTATTGGTACAAGGTAACAGACATCCACAATAGTTAAAAATCCAAATATGCACACAGGGCAAGCCCCTATGTGAAATTAGCAACTCAGGGGTCTGTCTTTTAAATTGTCAATGGCGTTTTGACCCATACAAGGATATCAGGGTCTCTTCAGGACATAAAATAACCTGGGGGATTAATGTGGAGACAAATTAGTGAAATAATCTTAAAAGTAATGCACTTAAGGTCGTAGAACAAAGAATCGTGTATGTACTGATTGCCTAATTAATGGGGCAAAGAATGGTCTTACTCCTAGGAGACAGCCGCTTTATGAGGGGTGCCAAGGGTACCTGTGGGGAGAAAGGGTAGCATTCAATTAAGAGGCAAAGAGCATGTGAGCGGATATGTACCAAAAGTAGGATAAGAGCCCGCTTATTCAGGTAAAGACAATGCACAAACATAGGTGTGTTAGTGATGTATTGAGTCAAGTAGGATCTGACAGTAATCACTGTGGCGAATCATTGGCCATAAAGAAAAATGAAAATAACGCAATTAAAGGTGAGCACAAATAGGAATTAATGAAACAGCATGTAAATACTGCAATTTACCTGTGTGAGACTGCTGGGCGGCTGAACTCCTCCGATGAGGCAAGGCTGTGCAATGCTGTGAGAATTCGGTTTTCTCTCTGGTGCCCTTAGGTTTATTCTCATTGGGTGTCATTGATTGTTCAGATATCCAGTCGTAACTCTGGGCTGGGATCTGACCAGCCCCTCAAATTTCTCTCCAGCATCTACCACTTGCAGAGATGGCTCTTCCAAGCCTGCCAGACCTCACATGCCTCCACCCCATCTCACAGTGGTTCCTTATCAAGTATAGGCCAAGAGGTCATCCATCCACTCTGCCCGTCCTTATTGAGACTTTAAAGATTCACCTTGGTGGATTTCACCCACTCTCCAGAATCTCTCGTTGAAGCCTCTGGGTGAAAGTAGTGTCCTGATGAGCCTTCTACCAGCACTTTGTCTGGAACCATGACGCCATTTTGAATAATACTAGCGGTAGAGGGTGAAGGTTTCACCCCACAATATTTCAGGAGCAAGAACAGCAATCCAAGATCTCCATCAGCCCAGGCAACTCCTACCATTACCGAACCTGAGACCTCTAATCACTTCCACACAGTGAGAGCTGCATTAGAGTCAGAGCGTCCGTTTGGGAGCTCAGCTAGTTCCGCTCAACAGAAAAACTTATTTAAACATTTATTAAAGGTGGACAACAGCTTTCAGTACTGCATTTTTAAGGTGAGGTCTAAAATGATTTCAGTTTTTTAAAAAACTGAGCACCTTCATGTATATTTACATTTGGAAATTCGCAGTTTCTTTTTGTGCTGAAATGGGCAGGGATGCTCTCCGTTTGTAGTTTAATAGTGTATAATGCAATTCATTTAAAGTTATTGCAAACTTATTAAAATCGTGTTTCACATACGAGCCAACAGAAGACAATTATTTAGTTGCAGGAGTGGGACAAATGTTCAGTTTTTGCAGGAGTCTTCATTCCTCTGATTGATCCCTTAGGTGGCAGTCTGATAGTGTGAGAAAAGTAATTTTTAATAAAATGCACATATTCTCCTCACCAAAGTCTAAAACTCAACAGTATTTGAGTTACACTTTATATTTATATATATATACATTTATGTCAAAACAAATCCCTTTTAGGGTTAGAGTGACACATAAATTATGCAAAAAAGAATAGAGAACTCTGGGTAGTTCCTAAGTTTAGGTGGAGAGCAGCTCTAGTAAGGAGCACTATGCAACACCAGCGACACTCTAGATTTGCTCACCTCAAATGTCTGTTTATCTAGCAAAGCTTTTAAGCATTGGTTCAGCACAGTGCTATCCATGCCGAGCTAGATAGTGAAAAAGTATTTTGCCATTTGTACAGCAAAGGCTTTAGGCACAGGTTTGACACAGTGCCAACCTTGCCAAGCTGTAACATGACAAAAGCCTTTCACTGTCTAGCTCGGCGTGGATAGCACTGTGCTGAAGTCCCTGAATAATGTATAAAGGTGAGCTAAAAAAACGATAGTGTTACAATAACCCAAATGATTAAGGATGGTGGAGTGAATTACCAAATTACATTATTTACTTGGCAAGAAAGGAAGGGCTTTTCACAGATTTTCAACATGAGACAAAAAGAGGAAAATAGCTTGGTGACCTGTGGCACAAGAGGGTTCCTGATCAAATAGAATACCTAGGTTACACCAGTGGAGGTTGGTGTCAAATCACATTGGAGGGATGTAAAACACATACACAAAAAACTACACATAAAATACACCATAACATATACACTAATATAAATATTTAAAAAAACACTTACCTTACATGTTCTGTAGCACGTCCCTTTTGTTCTGCAGCATGTCCTCTGAGCACAAAGCCCAAAGCCAACTCCCTCATCCAATCAAGAAGCTGTTTTCATGCTGTTAAGAGTCTTGATTAACTAGAGAGGGCCGGATGCACGTTCCAAAAGGCACTGTCGGACTATGCCTGCTCTCCAACCCAGCTTTCCAAGACAGCTGTGTTGAAGAGGTTTGAGTTGTGCATGTCGGTTTGGCTGTAGCAAAGTAGCTGGCCAAATCAACAGGTACACTTCAAACTTAAGTGGCCACTCCTCACTGCTGCCAATCATTTGGACACACTGGCCTCACCCTGCCCTTGCACTCCGTTTGCTGGCAGAGATCATCAAAAACAAAATGGTAGTAAAATCATTTCCATTTTATCTTGTAGGCTTTCTGCACAGCAGTGTGGGGGTGACTCTCCTCCACTCCCACAGAGGACCTGATGCTGGGTTGCACACAGCAGCAGCTGGTGCAGGTGAAGGCCACAGTGGGTGAGCCAAAAATCACATGGTAAAATGTGAGGCTTGTACTTCAGTGAAAAGATTATAACCTCAGTTTTATCTGTATTTAGTTTTGGAGAGTTCTTCACCCAATCAGATGCCATTTTAATGCAGTCATGGAAAGTGGTGCCTCTTTTCCAAGAGTGATTACTAAATGAAACAAGAAGTGTCATTGGCATAATATATAAACTAAGGTCTTCTGAGTGAATCAATTTGCCAATGCATGAACAAATAGGTTAACAAGGATGAGACTCATGAAGGAACCCTGACAGCCCCATATGTAACAACTTTGAACTACGAGCAGTAGGAAGCAGGATAAACAGCCTGGGGATTATTGGATAAATAGGACTTACTCTAGTCCAAAGTGGCACCTTTGATGTCTGCCTCCTGCAGATGATTGATGAATATGGCTTGTGACATCATGTCAAATGCAGCCGATGGATCTGTTAACGCGTCCCTTTCTAGTTAATTTACTCACTCTGGGACTCGTTTTAGGCCAATGAATCTTTTGACCCTGATTGAAGACATCTTAGGACGAGATAACTGATCAACTGATCAACATGTCAATCAATATGTCAATAACGTCATCAATAAGACTCAGAAACCACCATGAACTTTCAGTCATGAATAACCACACCGGTTTAGTACAATTTTGTGATGTTTATTCCCTATTGATTACAATTCTACTAGCAAGTTTATTAGTCTCATAACCATGTAACACATCAGAATAGTCATAATATGGCAACACGAATAAGATTTCAGCAAAGCGAAGATTATGAACATTAGAGCATAACACAAAGTCAACATAGGTTAACCTCAGCAGAGTATCATTAACATTATTCAACAAAGCACTGAATCAGTCATTTGTCTATTTGCGTCCGTGTAGTGAACCCCTTAACTAACCTCAAATCAGCATTGGCATGTTGGGCTTCATGCAAAATAATTTGGTACCACTAATTTGGAAAACATCTAACTATGGTCTCTGTCAAAAGAAGCAGTTGGTACCTAGAAAGGAAAGGCAAACAGACAATTACAATTTCATCATCATATAGTTACCCTCCGTATTGGGTAAGCATACAGGATCAGTCTTCGTCCTCAGGACATCAGATAATTCGCCATTAGCCAGGGAATTCAGCAAGACGGGTAAAAAAAGGGACACTCCCCTCATAAGGAGGAAGAGTATAGAACGGGCAAAATAAGGGCAAGGATGGTTTGAAGAACCAAACACAAAGTCTCTAAGCAGAGTGACAAAGTGTCTGGGTCACAGCAAAAGTTCGCAACAGCATCCCCTAATGGCTTCTTGTGTCAAAGGTTTTTATCCCTTTTCTGTTGTACAGTCCCCTAATTTCTTATTGGTTGGGGTTGGCACCCCATTATCTCCATCCAATTGATTTACAATGATTTCATCAAAATTGTCACCCCATAACAGTTCTCACGTAGTTTATTGGTTCTTGTGATTGACGTCTTCAGCAGGTCTGATTTCATACTCTTGTGGTCCTTTCGCATCTTCAGTCAGTAGGTCCATTGTTTGTACCGGTTTAGGCGACCTTGTACCTATGCTTGTCTACAGTGTTGCATTTGGCAAGAAATGTTTCTCTGAGCAAGTCGAATTTCATGGGAATGGATCTACTACGTTACATTCATCTTCTAGCTTTTGGAAAAATACGAGTAAATGTCCTTCAGCAAGTCAGCACACTGCACGTTAGAAAAACATATTTAACATGAAACCGGGCAGCTAGGCCTCGACTCATGCTAACTAAAGCCTAATGATTTATTAGCAAAACCTAAACATATAACTCTTAATATTATTGTAAAACCATTCATTAACATGTCATTATCTCATTATCAGTCAATTTCATTAATCATTGTGTATACTGGCGGCCACTCCCCGTGGGCACCTTTCAAGCGCACGTTTAGTAAGAACACATTAATACATTTTCTATGCGGTATTATTCCACATTAGTTCATAAACATTTCATATTAATTTTGAGTATAAAACTACGCTTCCTCAGATCTAATGGTACCAGTACAGACTGACTGCCATGATCCACCAGCATTTGTAAACTGTCAAGCAGAAATACCAAACCCCCATTGAAAATGCAGAAAATAACATTGCTGGTCATGTAGTTGAACAAAAACAAAGTAAACAGGAATGGAATATGTGAGCATAGAGAATGGAGCAGGAACCAGGAGAGAGGTGAAGGTAGAGAAGGGAAGAAGGATGATCTAAGGAAGGAAGTCAGGGAGCTAAAGGAAACAAGATATAGACGATAAGAGGGACACAAGTAAGCATTCATGTGAGGAGAGAGGGGATTAGCAGTGCACAAGAGAGCATGGAAGGGAGAAGAGACAAGAGAAGTCAGGCATAAGACACAGGAGCATGGAGGACATTGCAGAGTACAAGCCTCACGATTGTAAATGTTGCCAAGACTTTATCATAATAAAGTTATTGCCTTTTGCTGAGGATGTTCTGGGGTGTAGCATTAGCATCGGTATCAGGACCAAGGGTCCTGAGGGGTCTCCACTGAACCCTCGTTGTCGCTGTACTTTACTACCTAACTAGCAGACAGAGCATTTTTCTCGGTTTTCCAGGGACCACGGCCCACTGACGGCTTAAACTGCAGTTATTTAGCTGTATTCCAACTTAGAACAGACGTGCATTTAAATGTCATTAATGCCTAACATCTTCTGGGGACTAATGGAATTACTGTAGATTAGAGACCACCTTTGGACCGACCAGACTTCACCCTGTTTGTCCAAGTGCCATAGTTTGGTGGATTGAAAGACTATTCAGGTTCTCAATGCAACAGTGATCAATCAATGAGAGCAGGTTCTGCCTGAAGCCACAAAGAAACCTTCGAACCTTGCTGAAGCAAAATGTGGGTCCTGATATTTCGAGTTTCCTAATTTGCTAGTCCTTCTAGTCATAAAGATATATGGAACAACGAAAATACTTGGGCATACTCTAGTCAATTTGTTAGCAGCACATATGAATAGTTATATCAAGTGTTAAATTAAGTGACGTTTGTCTATACTTGTCTGTGGGGACAAGTAGTCATTCAGCCCTTGCCACCGAGACTGAACCACTGGCTAAGTCAAGGTAATTATATTACCAAGGTACGAGTTCTTCTTCAAATAATCAATGATTCATTAATTCGGGTTGAAATACACTTGATCTGTTTGCTGAATGTGGGACCGTTCATTTATTCACTAATGTCCTGATTAACTCAAGAATGACAAGTACATACATACAGAGAACGAATAAATTATGTATAACTGTCATATGGCGCACACCGGGTATTTTCATATATACAGCAGATGTTGAAAGGAAGCTTCCAGTCAAACGTCGTTGTCTATTAACAGAATTTATTTGAGAAATAACCCAGTATAGTGTAGTACTGAGCACCTCCACCCTGGCTATTTGATTTAAATGAATATGATTTCCTAGCGTTCTGTGGCTACTCATCCTTTTGCCAGAAACATCAGTTAGAAAGCGACATTCTTCTGCAATGTCATTTCAGATTCATAAAACGACATTCATTGATAATCAGTTTAAAGTCAGATAAAATGACTTCAGAATAACAGACTGTAGCTTCCCCAATCTGAGATGAAAAACTCAAATTTGCTGTCCTCCAAACAGCTCTCTCGGCATTTGTATGACCTCGAGAAGGAACAAGACTTGAAAAAGCTTCAGGCCAAGTGGCCACCAAGAATTTCATGGGATATTAAAGCATCTGTTCTTTGAAGAGAAAACCTTACCTTTATTTTCATTTCTTTTCCCCTGATTTTTAATAATGTCATTTATGTTCAAATGTATTATCGCTCTATTAACTGCTTTCCACCATTTTGACAGACAAACCTTATCAATCTCATAAAACAGGGTCTAACCAGGGGTACCGCACACTTGTACCCTTTAGAAATCTAGAATTCTTTCTGAATTGTCTCATCCATGAATTCAGGCACATACGTCCTCAACTTTGTATCCCCCAACATTCTCCTTTTTCGTTTATCATGATAAGGAATTAATACTTATAAATTAAACACAATATATGGTACACATATCTCTGGAAAGGTTTGTCTAATTCGCCCGTGTCCCTTTCTTTTTTTGTATAAAACTGTGGCACCACCAGCATTGGAACAGATTGCTGTCTTTGATGGGATTTTACCCCAATATCCTTTTAGATTTTATGGGGAATATACTCTGAGGGGGTGATGTTGATATTCTCTGACACATTGCCAGACCTAGTGCAACATAAAAATCCTAAGTGCCTGATTTAGATTTGGGCAGTCAGAAGCTCCTCCATGGTGACGGCAGAGGACATTACCGATGCCACACAGGGACTTTTAGCTACCCAGTTGGAAGTTGTGTGCTGGTCCTGTGGGGAACCCTGTACATTTACAGGAACCGCTGGCTCATATCAATGTATGAAAAGTTTGACAGATGGTACCATGAGCCTTGATGGCAGCCCCTCAAACTTTCCAAAATTGTTTGCTTTTTAAAAACAAACTTCCAAAATGGGAGTTCTTTTTTTTCCTTCTACTAAATGATTCCCCACACCCTGAAGTTGTCTTTTAGGGAGTGATGACCCTTATTGTTTCTTTCCTGTACCTTTTTTTAAACACAAACTTTATTTCCTTTTAAACACATTCAATATGTTTATAGAGGAGTATATGCTTCCATTTATATGTACTGTACATCTCAGTTATCCCGCTGGAATTATCTCAAAAGGATACATAATCTCGTTCAGCAAGGTTCCTCCACCCTCCCCCTGAGGCCCTCACTCATCTCAAAAAGAGAAGACACAGAGGAAAGAAAGAAAGAAATATCAAGAAAATACAACAAACTATTGTTTCTTTCCTGTCTCTTACCACCAGATTTTTCCTGTCAGTGATGGACAAAAAAAAACCTTTACATTATCCACCCTAAACATGGAAGAAGATGTAAAGTCGTTTTTTTTACTGACCCTACTCTGTTGGGCTGTCAGAGGCAGTATTCCATTGACGGAGCCAACCAGAGGTTCACTGGTGGAATACCTTTGGTCTCCTCGACTCTAAATGATGTGGGCTGACCATAAGGTTGGTGGACAGGGCACTCCATCTCATTTGTGACAGAGTAACTTGTCCGTCAAACTGTAAATCAGGCCTATAATGTCTCTAACTTACTCACAAGGAAGCCATAAACGTAGTACTAAGGCACATATTTATACTTTTTGACGCAAACCAGCCCCGGTGCTGGTTTGCGTAAAAGATTTCACCACCGGCTAACGCCATTCCTACGTGCCATGCGGGCACCTTGTTTAAGGAATGACGTTAGCCGGCTCTGTGGACTGGTCAGAGTCAAAACAAATGACTCAAACCAGGCAGCGCCGGCGTAGGGGAAAATGGGGGCTGTGCGTAAAAAAATGGTGCAAGTCAGGTTTGAGGCAAAAATCATGCCTCAAACTGGACTTGCGCCATTTTTTGACGCACAACCCCCATTGAAATGACTCCTGTCTTCGCAAAGACAGGAGTCATGCCCCCTTGCCCAATGGCCATGCCTAGGGGACTTCTGTCCCCTGGGCATGGCCATTGGGCACAGTGGCATGTAGGGGGGGGCAAATTAGGCCCCCCTATGCCGCTTTAAAAAAAAAAAAAAAATACGTACCTCAACTTACCTGTCCTTACCTGGGATGGGTCCCCCATCCATGGGTGTCCTCCAGGGGTTGGCGAGGGTGGCAGGGGGTGTCCCTGGAAGCAGGGAAGGGCACCTCTGGACTCCTACCATGGCCAGAGACCATGGAAGTGAGCCCACAGATCCCTTAACGCCTGCCCAGACCCAAGCGTTAAAAAACGGCGCACATCAGGCTGTGCACCGTTTTTTAAGGCCCGCCCTCTCCTGTGCGTCAAAATGACGCAAGAGTATAAATAAGGCGCACAGGCCTTAAAGTCATTTTTTGGGCGGGAACGCCTACCTTGCACGTCGTTAACGCAAGGTAGTTTCCCGCATCCAAAAAATGACTCACACAGAGGAATTTTGACGTCCGTGGGTCTCAAAGTTTAAATATGGGGCAAGGTTTGCGCCGAATGTGCGTCAAACTTTTTGACGCACATTCGCCGCAAACAGAGTATAAATATGCCCCTAAGTTCGTTCATGTTAATGTGTTCTTCTTAATGAAATTATGAAAAGTATGGTCCTTAACACTGAGCTGGCTTTTGAGCCCCAAACTCTCATAGGAAAAGCAAGGCATGTAACTACCTGACCAAGACACAGAAATGGCATATCTGATAAGGAGTGATGTACTCCAAATTCAGAAAACATCTTCACCAAGTTGTGCTGAGGAAGAAATGTAGGTATCTGCCTTTTTAGAGCGGCAACAGCAGAAGCTAAGTCTGGCCAGAGTGGCCAGGAGAGCAGTCCAAAGCCTTCAGTGTCTCAAAGGGGATAAACTACCTTTCCAACATCCAGTCCTTGGTAATGGCACACCCAAATCTGGGTAGCAAAAACAGAAACTGGAGGGGTTTCCCGACTGAGAATTAAACATAGAATAATGAACCAACACCTGAATACTTTCAGGGCTGGGGGAAACAGGAAAGTGATCAACTTTCAAAAATAAAACCATATTCGTGCAAAAGACCCGGTTTAAGTGTCTGAACTAACACAAAGACAAAACTCACAAAACCTTGAAACAAAAGTTCACTCACTCTCAAGCAATTACAAAGCACAGAAATCAATTACTAACAGTTGTTGTGCCTAATCACACATCATAACTCCTCTGCACTCTCAGAAACATAATCCCCTGGGCATGAAACAGAATCAAACCTGTGCTTTTCACACTGGGTACATAAATCTTGACTAGACCTGCATCACCAGCTTCCTGCATCACGATATGGCAGAGGTTTTCAAGCTGGGTGGTGGGCACTCCTAGGTTGCCTGGATTAATCTCGGAGGGGAGGGTAAGTGCCAGGCTCCAACCAAGAAGAGCATCTACTACGCCTCTAGGGATCAGAGACAACAATCATGCATAGAGATGTGTTCTTAGTGAAAGAAAACAGGGTGCAGTTAGCCAGGAGATGTAGGTTTCCAAACAATCCTTAAAGACCCTCTCCCTATTTCTGATTAAAGATAACACTGATATATACTTTTACGGAATACAGTCGCCACTTGCATGGGGCAATTGTATATTTGACATTTTTAAAAGTGAAAACTGAACATAATTGTATTATTCAAAATGCTAAATATGCCCAGAGCTGCCAAATATATAGAGTTATTTTGAGAAAATATGTTTGCCATTCTGGGGCAGCGCAATTATTTTTTTCTTACTCGAAGGCAGCGTGGACCATTTAGCATACTAGTGCATCCAGACTCCAATGGGCTCCTCTTCATTTCTAGCATTGTTTCTTGCCACACACACAGGGATGACCTGTGACGAGCGTTGGACCGATCTGTCTGTTGTTGGCTATGGACAAGCACTGACCATCCTAGTGCCTTGTTCTTTTTCTACCACTGGGAACGTGCAAAAGAATATCACTTCTCCAACCATCCCTCCATGCAGGAGGATGCACTGCCCTATCCCGCACCTCGGGGCATATTTATACTCCATTTGCGCCGGAATTGCGTTGTTTTTTTTTACGCAATTTTGACGCAAAACTAACTCCATATTTATACTTTGGCGTTAGACGCGTCTAGCGCCAAAGTCCATGGAGTTAGCGTCATTTTTTAGCGTGGACACCTACTTTGCGTTAATGAGATGCAAGGTAGGCGTTCATGTCTAAAAAATCGACTCCGAGGCATGTGCGTCGGATTTATACTCCCGGGCAAAAATCACGCCCAGGAGTGGGCGGGTCAAAAAAAATGACGTACGCCCGCTTTTGGGCCGTTTTTTAGCACCTGCAAAAGGCAGGCGTTAAGGGACCTGTGGGCTCTGAAGGAGCCCAGAGGTGCCCTCCCATGCCCCCAGGGACACCCCCTGTCACCCTTGCCCACCCCAGGAGGACACCCAAGGATGGAGGGACCCATCCCAGGGACATTAAGGTAAGTTCAGGTAAGTATTTTTTTTATTTTTTTGTGGCATAGGGGGGCCTGATTTGTGCCCCCCTACATGCCACTATGCCCAATGACCATGCCCAGGGGACAGAGGTCCCCTGGGCATGGCCATTGGGCAAGGGGGCATGACTCCTGTCTTTGCTAAGACAGGAGTCATTTCTATGGGGGTTGGGAGTGAAAAAAAAATGGCGCAAATCGGGTTGAGGCGCAAAAATTGCCTCAACCTGACTTGCCCCATTTCTTGACGCCCAAGCTCCATTTTCCCCTACGCCGGCGCTGCCTGGTGTACGTCGTTTTTTTTAACGCACACCAGACGGCGCCGACGGCTAACGCCGGCTAACGTCATTCAATAAATACGGCACCCGCATGGCGCTTCAGAATGGCGTTAGCCGGCGCTAATTTTTTGGATGCAAAACTGCGTTAGCGCAGTTTTGCGTCAAAAAGTATAAATATGGGCCCTCGTGTCTGCTTTGTCTGGCAACCCATTTTTAATTCATATGATCTCCTTGCAGGTGTTCACCCAATAAAACATCTGTACGCAGTGTCACTGACACGCATCATAGTCCACACACATCATCTTCAGCCCCCTTCTGGCTGACCCACCTGTTCACTGCACTTACACAGCTTTGTAAATATGAAGCCTGGTCTCCAGTCACACCTGTTCATATACTGGTAGAAAGGCCATTGCTACATCACAATCAAGAGAGATGGCATCACATTGAACATCATTCATAAATCTCCCTAACAGTCTATACAGACCACAGCGGACACCATATAGAGCCACAGGGTTTTTAGTTTTCATAGGTCCTTGATAATTTGATCATATTCCTGCATTTAAGCCACCATGCATGGACATACTACAAAAAGCAAAACATAAAAATGCAGCCGTACACATTCTTTGACTCCTAACATATCTGACAATATGGTATACCTACGGACACTGATTATTTGCATTTTTCTGGTGCACATTTTCTGGAGAAATTTGTGAAAGCACTTTGATATACTTGGGTAGTTGAGTTCAGCAAACTTTATTCGATTTTGCATTAGAAATCATAAAAGTGTACAAAACCAACCAAACTCATACATAAAAAATGCAGCAAACAATATAGCAAGACCTGATAAAATGAAACAATCTTTGAGGTATGAACAACTAACCAGTTCAAAAGAAAAGAACGTGATAATAATAAGGACTATACATTATAATAACTTTCCCAGATAAAACCATTACATGTACAAAAAAGAATACTTCCAGTTATCAGGATCCTATTAACAAGAATGCTTAACTCCCGCTAAAAACTGTGACACATAAAAAGAAATACTACTCGATTATAAAAGCTGCAAGTATAAGAAAGGCCTAATGAGCCTACGGTGAAGAGAATTTAATCTTGGGCAGATGAGCACAATGTGCATAGCATCACACACTGAAAGGTTGTCGCACACGCACACTGGGAGATCTGAACTTTTGTACCAGGCACCATTCAAAAACGTGATGGAAAATGCCTAACTTAAAATAGATTAGTAATTGTCGATGGTAACTGGACATCACCAATTGCAAGCAATGTTCAATGACAGGCACAGATTTGAACATTATGTACTGCCTGACAGACTGCTTGATTAGGGCAGAGGCCTTGTGCACCGCTGCTTCTCTGTGTGAGAAAGCCTCCTTCAGCCACACCAGATCTTTTTTAACAAAGCAGTCAGGGTCCAGAAAAAGCTCTGGTTTTCCAAGCTCCTGAAAATTGGTCTTAATGATGTAGCTTAACCATGGGATGTGTAGCATATTGTCCAGGCCCATACAGTCTCTGATAATGTGCCTGTTGAACATTAGCTCCTCCTTCACCCATACCCAGAGCCAGCGTAAAAGTGGGTGGAACCGTATGAAATCCAAGAGATTTCCTATTCCAAACTCCTTATGAACAAGCATTGTCGGAGTACCTTGAGCGACACTTAAAGGACCGCTCATAAAGGTATTCTCCACAACCTGGAGTGGGGTAGTTGTTGCATATCTGCAAATTTTGCAACCAAAACTAACAGTAGGGACGCATTTGGCTTTATATATGTCAAGAAGAATCTATATCGGTTGTTGCCCCAATCGTTGCAAGAACTCCTGTAGGCTAAAAATAGCTCTACTATAATTGAATACATTTCTCTTAGGAGTGCCAATTAAGGCCTGAGTCTAATAAAATGGCCAAATAAGAAAAATTATCCGCTTTACTGAAAAAAAAGGTCTGGTAGTCTTGTGGACATCTACCATAATATGATCATTTTTCAAATTGGTTGCCAAATCCATACTATCCATTAAGTCAATAAAACAATCTAAGGGACACTGGAGACTCTGGCCCTCATTACAACATTGGTGGTAAATGGCGCTTACCGCCGTGCAGAAGACCGCCAACACACCGCCGCAGCAGCGGAATTCCACCAGAGCTATCATGACCCACAGCACGGAATCCGCCAAAATTCAGACACCCACACAAGTCCGCCACACCAAAGGTCAGTGATAAACTGGCGAAAACAAAACCTCCACTGTCATGCCAACAGAAATACGCCCACACTATCACGACACATGAATCCACGCGGCGGTCTTTCAACCGCGGTATTCCATTGGCGGTACACACCGCTGCGCTCAAAATACACACACATTTACAAAACACAACCACATTGGACAATTCAAAACACACACACCTGATACACATACACACCACTCCCACACACCCAATACAATATAAAACACACATCCACATCACCCACAAACCCCTACGACCACAAGTACAGAGAGAAGGCCAGAGAGAGACACTACAAACAACTACCAAGCATCCACAGGCACACAATACCATCCCCCACATTACTTCCACGCACCTCACACAACACACCACTAAATAGCACCCCACACATCACTACACCCACCACCCCACACATCACCCACACCACCCCATGGCACGGCAAATACACCCCAGGTTCTCTGAGGAGGAGCTCAGGGTCATGGTGGAGGAAATTGTCCGGGTAGAGCCACAGCTATTCGGATCACAGGTGCAGCACACCTCCATTGCTAGGAAGGTGGAGCTATGGCGAAGAATAGTGGACAGGGTCAACGCAGTGGGACAGCACCCAAGAAATAGGGATGATATCAGGAAGAGGTGGAACGACCTACGGGGTAAGGTGCGTTCCGTGGTCTCAAGACACCACCTTGCGGTTCAGCGGACTGGCGGCGGACCCCCACCTCCTCCCCCACAACTAACAACATGGGAGGAGCAGGTCTTGGCGATTCTGCATCATGAGGGCCTCGCTGGAGTAGATGGAGAAATGGACTCTGGTAAGTCAAAGCTTTACTATTACATCCCCCACCCTACCTGCATGCCATCACATACCCCCACCCTCACCCTCACCCCCATAATTCCTGCTCCTCACAAATGTCCCACTATCACAACCCACCCATCCCAACACCAAGCCCTGCATGCAACAACAAAGCATGGACACCCATCACCAAAGCATGGCCACTGCACATACCCATACACCCCCCCTAAACCACCATCACACAAGGTCCCACACAGGAATGCAAGCACTGGGGTACATGGACACCCACCTATTGCACTCCATGGCACACACAGATGTAATAAACATCCTTTCATACCCCTGCAGGACCCCTACCCAACGTCACCGGACAGGAGGGTCCACACATGTCCACACCACCAACAGAAGAGTCCCACAGTGATGACAGCAGCTCTGACCAACTGGATCTAGATGACCAGCCCGGCCCATCGGGGACCTCTGGACAGTCATTTCCCCTCACACAGTCACAGGCCACTACAGACCTTCTCCCCTCTGGAAACCCCAGCACAGCACCCACCCAGCGGGCCCATACCTCTGTCCCCAGGACACGTCAAGCAGCAGTGTGTCCACCACTACAGGGAACCCAGGCTAACCCACCACCCCAACAACAACAGGGACCTGAGGGCAGTGTTAGTGGGCACACGGTCCAGGGGACGGAGGCCCAGGAACACATGGGGACTGGGAGGGCTGCTGTGCGACAGGGGGAGGACAGGCCAAGGGAACCCACTCTCCACGAGGCCCTATCCTCCATCACGGGAGCCTACCACCACTCCCAGGAGACGATGGCAACGGTACTCGGCCAAGTTTCAGGAGACCCAGCGCCTGCAGGAGGAACAGTATTTGGGCTTCAGGGAGGAACTCAGAGCCATCAATTCCACCCTGGGCACCATCGTAGGGGTGCTGAAGGAAGTACTCAACACCAGGAGGGACACCGTGGCACAACAAGGGGCCCCTGACACTAGCATGGATGATGAACTGCCACCACCTCCGCCGGCGCTAGTAGACAGGAGGCACCGACACAGGACCACCACACTAGCACCCCAACCCCTGCAGAGGGAGAACCGCCCCTGAGATCCAGGACAAAGACAGACAACGATGCCAAGACCCCCGCCAAGAAATGAGACCACCCTGATTGTCATCCTTCTGTCCCACCTTGTCACTCTGTCCATCCTCAAACTGCCCCAGCTCCACTTCCTATGCCCATTTGGGCAATGCACCTGTGAGACTAATAGACTGGACTCTGCCATGGACATTCCTCCACCATCACCCATCACCATTTTACAACCCCCTCCAATATTGAGCACTTAAATAAACACCCTTGAAGCACAAAACAATCTGGAGTCAGTCTGTGATTTTGAAATAGTGTATTAGCAATTACAGTGGCAAAATGCTCTTTCAATTATAATGTCAACATACCTATGTCACACAGATCTAGTCCATGAGGAAACAAAGCAGATGTCACACTGTGGGACACACATCTGTGAAATCGTAAGGGAAAGTGACAACTCAGTGACCATACACTGGGTGAAAACGACAGACAGTAGAGAGGTAGTAGTGTTAAAGTACATGTAGTAGGCAGGTTTGTATTCTTACCTGTGTCTCACTGGAAATATTGCAGGATCACCAAGTTCCTGTTGTCCATGTCCTCTTCTTCTGCTTCCTCGTCTTCACTGTCCACAGGCTCCACAGCTGCAACAACACTGCCATCTGGATCATCCTCCTGCAGAAAAAGCACCTGTTGTCGCAAAGCTAAGTTATGAAGCATACAGCAGGCCACGATGATCTGGGCCACCTTCTTTGGTGTGTAGAATAGGGATCCACCTGTCATATGGAGACACCTGAACCTGGCCTTCAGGAGGCCGAAGGTCCGCTCTATTATCCGCTGAGTTCGCCCATGGGCCTCATTGTAGCATTCCTCTGCCCTTGTCCTGGGATTCCTCACTGGGGTCAGTAGCCATGACAGGTTGGGGTAACCAGAGTCACCTGCAAATGGCGAGGGACAACTGTTAAACACACACTAAGCTGTAGGGATATCCCCAGACCCAGACAACCATTCCCACTGACTTGCTTCCAGGTGCTCACCTACTAGCCACACACGGTGCCTCTGGAGTTGACCCATCACATAAGGGATGCTCCTATTCCGCAGGATGTAGGCGTCATGCACTGAGCCAGGGAGCTTGGCATTCACATGGGAGATGTACTGATCTGCCAAACACACCATCTGCACATTCATGGAATGATAACTCTTCCGATTTCTGTACACCTGTTCACTCATGCGGGAGGGTTCCAAAGCCACATGGGTCCCATCAGTGGCACCTATGATGTTGGGGATATGTCCCAGGGCATAGAAGTCTCCTTTCACTGTAGGCAAATCCTCCACCTGAGGGAAAACGAAGTAGCTCCGCATGTGCTTCAGCAGGGCAGACAACACTCTTGACAACACGTTGGAAAACATAGGCTGGGACATCCCTGATGCTATGGCCACTGTTGTTTGAAATGACCAACTTGCAAGGAAATGGAGTACTGACAGCACCTGCACTTGAGGGAGGATTCCTGTGGGATGGCGGATAGCTGACATCAGGTCTGGCTCCAGCTGGGCACACAGTTCCTGGATTGTGGCACGGTCAAGCCTGTAGGTGATGATCACATGCCTTTCCTCCATTGTCGACAGGTCCACCAGCGGTCTGTACACCGGAGGATGCCGCCATCTCCTCACATGTCCCAGCGGACGGTGCATATGAAGGACAACAGCGAGCACAGAGTCAAACAAATCAGAGGTACGTACCCACAGCTTACACAGAACACGAATCATAATCCAAAAATTGGCCTGTATGTGTGTTGAGGCTAGGCCTAGGTATCTGTGATGCAGTTAAAAATTAAGCCATGTGGGCCCCTCAAATGGCGGCTGTAAAGTGGGACAATGGGATGTGAGGTAACTGTGCTGGCGTTGTACACCGTTGCGGTAGGCGGTCGAAGACCGCAGCGCAATGCTGCATTGGTTAACATTGGACCCTATGGGTCCCAGGAGCCAATGACGATGTACGCCGGCGGTGACGCTACGCACCGCCGCGGACATGACCGCCATTTTCTATCTGTTCAATCACTCGATACCTGATCTTTGACAGGAGAGGACATACACTGCAAGTGCTGCTGTGACCTCGGTCTGGAAGAGACAATGGCTTGTGCGTCTGGGGAAAGGGGCCCTGCCTTCACATCAGAGGAGTCGGAGAAACTCGTGGATGGGGTCCTCCCCCAGTACACGCTACTCTACGGTCCTCCAGACAAACAGGTAAATACACTGGGAGCATGCTGTATGGGCTACGCCTGTGTGGAGTGGGTGGATGAAAGATGGTGGGGGGAGATTGAGGCGTGCATGAAATGACGGTGAGTGCATGTGCATCATGGCAAGGGTAAGGATGGGGGCCAATGACTGTGACGGTGCATTTGGTAATAACTTTTCTTTTCCCCCTGTACAATTCATGTAGGTCAGTGCCCACCAGAAAAAAGATATTTGACGTGCCATCGCCAAGGACGTCCGGACCCTGGGGGTCTATCACAGACAGAGAACCCACTGCCGTAAGAGATGGGTGGACATTCGCAGCTGGAGCAAGAAGACGGCGGAGGCCCAGCTGGGGATGGCCTCCCAACGTGGGAGGGGTTCCCGTCGCACCATGACCCCCCTATTGTTCAGGATCCTGGCGGTGGCGTACCCGGAGTTGGATGGGCGCTTGGGGGCATCACAGCAGCCACAAGGGAGTGAGTACACTCTCATTCTGCTGATTTTGCGTGCAGTGGAGGTGTCTGGGTGGGGGAGGTGGGCTGTGGGTTTCCCTAGGCCAGGGCAAGTTTAGTAGGCAAGGTCCCCTTGTTCTGGCAGACCCTGTGGCACTCCACCCCACCTGTGTACAGTGCCAAGTACACCTAGTCAGGCTCCTGTGTCATCCATGTGTGCAGATATCGTCCATAGCCTTGTAGGCCATGTCCCAGGGATTGAACAGTGAAGCCCAAGTGCGCTGCATAGTGCAGGGGGCTTCTGTGTCTGTCGTGTCTGCCAACGGTAGCGGTAATGCATGCACTCAACATGTCTTTCTTCTGTCGTCCCCCACTTTTTGTGGTCTCCCTGTTCTTGTGTGCATTAGCATCATCAGGCGGATGAGCAGTGGCACCGGAGCAAGAGGGAGCTGCATCCCACATGGCCCTGGAGGGTGAGACAACGGACTCGGAGTTCACCAGTGGGACGGAGGGCGAGGGGAGCTCCACGGCGGGGACAGGAGCTGACACCAGTGACACGGACTCGTCCTCTGATGGGAGCTCCTTGTGGTGGTGGCAACATCTGTGCCCCCTGCATCTACAGGTACAGCCGCCACCCCCCCTACCAGCACCGCCCTCCCAGCAGCCCCTAAGCCTTTGCCCCGTGCCGTCTCACCCAGGAGGGTGGCCATCACCTTCGCCCCAGGCAGCTCAGCCCCTGCCCCAGTCACCCCTGCTGCCCTCGGTGAGGAGGCTATTGGCCTCCTCAGGTCCCTCACTGTTGGGCCGTCTACCATTTTGAATGCCATCCAGGGTGTAGAAAGGCAGTTGCAACAAACCAATGCATTCCTGGAGGGCATTCATTCTGGTTAGGCGGCCCTTCAGCGAGCTTTTCAAACTCTGGCCTCAGAACTGATGGCAGCCATTTTCCCTGTGTCTAGCCTCCCCCTCCAACTTCCTCCACCCAGACCCAATCCCCTCTACCTCAGCCTATCCCAAGCACACCTTCAGACCAGCATGCACACACGACAACACACAAGGGAAGCTCAGGCAAACATAAGCACCACACATCCCACAGGCACTCACGCAAGCATCACACACATGCAGGCACACCAACATCCACTGCCTCCACTGTGTCCCCCTCCTCCTCATCTCCCTCCTCCCTCCCAGTCACATCTACACTCACACCTGCATGCACTACATCTACAGCCACTACTCCCATCACCAGCACACACACCACCACACCTCGCTCACGTGCAGTCACCACCCCCACTGCCATTCACACGTCCCCTGTGTCCTCTCCCAGTGTGTCTGTGACACCACCTCCCAAGATACACAAACGCAGGCACACACCCACCCAACAGCCATCCACCTCACGACAGCCTCCAGCGCATGCACCTTCACCCAAAGTCACCAAACGAACACCTCCTACAACCACAACCTCTTCCTCCACTCCCAAACCCCCTCCAGCTACCCGTCCCAGTGTTTCCAAAAATCTTTTCCTGTCCAACCTTGACCTCTTTCCCACACCTCCCCCACCTCGTCCATCTCCTAGGGCCCGACTCTCCAGGTCCCAACCTAGCACCTCAGCCACAACATCTCCGGGACCAGTGGTGCCTGTAGTCACCGGAATCTGGAGTGCACCGGCCACCAGGGCAGCCAGTGTGGCACGGAGCCACAGCACGGACAGTCCCCCACCTGTGAAGCATCAAAAGTTGGCCAGTGCCCGGCGGGAGAGGGGGAAGACTCCAGCCAACAAATCCGCTCCCAAGGGTACAGGTGGGAGTGTGGAGTCAGCTGCGACACCTTCCAAGGTGGGGAAGGGCCCCAAGAAAGTCAGCAGGTCTGGGAAGAGCAGCACGGCGGAGAAGACTGCCATCATCCCCGCTGCCCAGGAGGCCACCGCCATCATCCCCACTGTCCAGGAGGCCACCGCCATCATCTCTGCTGCCCAGGAGGCCACCGCCAGCACCTGCCCTGCTGCCCAAGAGGCCACCGCCACCAGCCCTGCTGCCCAGGACAGGACCGCCAGCACCAACCCCGCTGGGCCAGACAGGACCGCCAGCACCAGCCCCGCTGGGCCAGACAGGATCGCCAGCACCAGCCCCGCTGGGCCAGACAGGATCGCCAGCCCCGCTGGGCCAGACAGGATCGCCAGCACCAGCCCCACTGGCCCAGACAGGATCGCAGGCACCAGCCCCGCTGGGTCATGAAGGACCGCCAGCAGCTGAGTCACTGCAAAGGACCCCGCCGCAACAAGCACAGCTGAACAGGGCACCGCCGCAACAAGCACCGCTGAACAGGGCACCACCACCACAAGCACCGCTGAACAGAGCACTGCTGCCACAAGCACCGCTGAACAGGGCACCTCCGCCACAAGCACCGCTGAACAGGGCACCGCCGCCACAAGCACTGCTGAACAGGCCACCGTCGCCACATGCACTGCTGGCCCATGAGCGCCAATTGCACTGACGCTACTGAGTCCGTCATGAGCAGGATGAAGCACTCTGGGCACCATGCCCCCTCCAGAACCAGTGGAGAGATACATCCACTACCTCAGTCCTTGGCAAGATGAAGCACTCTGGGCACAAAGCCCCCTCCAGAACAAGTGGAGACTGTCACCCACTTGAGAGACTGTGGCTTTGCACTCCCCAGGATTGAACAGTGGGCAAACCACCCACTGTAGGGACTTGAGAGACTGTGGCTTTGCACTCCCCAGGATGAAGCAGTGGGCAAACCACCCACTGTAGAGACTTGAGAGACTGTGGCTTTGCACTCCCCAGGATGAAGCAGTGGGCAAACCACCCACTGTAGAGACTTGGGAGACTGTGGCTTTGAACTCCCCAGGGTTGAACAGTGGGCAAACCACCCACTGTAGAGACTTGAGAGACTGTGGCTTTGCACTCCCCAGGATTGAACAGTGGCAAGCCACCCACTGTAGAGACTTGAGAGACTGTGGCTTTGCACTCCTCTAGGATTGAACAGTGGGCAAACCACCCACTGTAGAGACTTGAGAGACTGTGGCTTTGCACTCCCCAGGATTGACCGGTGGGCATGTGGCCCCCTCGTGGATTTGGCGTTGTGCACTCAACAGGCTGAGGTGCCCCCCCTTTCCCTCCCCCTGAGGTGCCTGTTTTATTGCTATCTGATGCCCCTGCAGTGTTCTCTCAGTCATGGTCGGGGATCTTGTGTGGGCGTAGCCCATACCGTGTGGGCCCAGTGTTCCACGGACTTCAATGGAGCACTACCTGGACTACTATTCTTGGTGCATATTTTGTTAATAGTGTATATATGTATATTTTTGCGTACTGCATTTTAATATATTACAATGGTTACACTCATTTTCTTTGGTCTTTGCATTCTTCCGGGGGGGTTGAGGGGTGTAACTATAATGTATCATGATGTATTAGTGTGTGTGTTGTCGTGGGTGGGGGTGGGGGTGTTGCGTGTGTGTGTCCCTGTTTTTTCCCTCCCCCCTCCCCTGTGTCGTAGGTGCAGTACTCACCGTGGTCTTCGCCGCCGGCATTCGTGCTCCTGGTAGAGGAGCAAGAAGATAAGGGCTGGCAGGATCTGCAGCTCTGGTTCCATGGCGTCTGGTTCCTCGTGGGATGTGTAGAGGTGAGCGTTTTCCCTTCGAGATCCTGTTTCCGCCTTGTTTTTGTCTGCGGTGAATCCGCCCCGGAAAAGGTGGCGGATTGGTAGGTTGTGATACTGTGGGCGGTACTTTGTCCTCCGCCTGTCTGTTGGCGGTGACCGCTAAGCTGTTTGTTTGTACCACTGTGGCGGTCGGAGTCTTAAATTGGCTGTCTTTGTTGACGGTTTCTGCCACGGTCGTAATTCCAATTTTTTTACCGCCTGCCTGTTGGCGGTCTTACCGCCGCTTTAACACCATCCGCCAGGGTTGTACTGACCACCTCAGTGCCATACGTGCTGTTAAGACTGTGTTGGGTGCATATATAAGTGTGGGGAGCAGTCTTCCACCCACCTTCGGGACATTGCACCATGACGCACATAAAACCTGTTCCAAATGATTAATATACAAAATAAAAAGGAAAGTAGCTAGGAGTCAGCCTTGGTGCACACATCTATTGAGTTTAAAGTGCTGCATGCATTCACAAGAATGCACAGGCCAGCAGGGAGATCCCTCAAAAGCACAACAATAGCAAGGACGACTCCCATGGAATTCAATTTGTTCCTGAGCTTTGATCTATTCACCCTATCAAAGGCTGCCTTGGTCTTTGTATATTTACTTACTAGAACATGTAAATTCAAACTCTGCTCCACTGCACATCTTCCCAGCCTGAACTCATACTAGATATCTCAGAGATGTTTTGAGGCATGGGCAAAGTGGGCTCTGGCCTAGGGCCCAAGCTGTTATGAGGCTCCCTGATAGAGCCAGCTGTGTTTCTGCAGAGAGTCTTGCCCTGATAATATTTAATAATTATTACATAGTGTTTACCTATCATTTATTTTTAATGTGGGTGATGCGGGAGTTGATTACAGACATTTTTCAGAGAAATGTGTTTGTTTCATGCAACATTCATAAAAAAGTTTCTTTTAGATCGAAACAGAACTTCACATATGAGAAATGGGAGAGTGTCACAGAGATTATTTGCAGTAATTTTAGTGAGCAGCTTCTGTGTTACACACACTAATAAAAACACACATCACTATCCCTGAATATTAGATGTAAACACATTTAGAATTTGGATCAGTGTGTCTGTGCACTGTCACTGACCTGGCCAAAGAGGGCATAGAAGAGCTGAAATTGGATCATAAATTCAAAGCTGTTCTGAACGGCGGCCTCAAAATAAGTTTGGCCCAGGGTCCCCTAAATCCTTAAGATGTCTCTGGATGTTATTCTCGTTGGCCCGTCGTGTGTCGCTCCAGACTTCCATATCTACTAGGGAGATTGGCCGACAGCAAGCAGAGTCCACTCTGTCCCCCTTCTTGAACACGGACACTATTACTGAGTGATGCCAACCTGCTGGCAGACAGCCGTGCATTGCAGCGTTATGTTGAGTACGAATGGGTGACCACAGATCAACTAAGGATTTAAACATATCCCACGGCACCCCATCGGGACACGTTGCCTTGCCCACTGGATGGGAGAGAATAGAATTACTGACTTCTCCCCAGAGTATCACTGGCCCTGCAACCCCCTGGGACACCACACTGATGACACCTCATGATCACAGCCATTTAAAGATGAGAAGTGATCCTATCAGGCCTGCGAAGAACCTGTGAGTGTCTGACCTGAACCCAACTCAGTACTAAAAAAAGGAATGGTTCACCACCATCCAGAAGGCAGCACTGCCCTGCTGGATAGTAGCATCCAGCAAGACCTCCCACTTCTCTTTCTTAAGGTCGCTCTTTCTATCCCTGAGGGCCCTCCGGCATAATGCCTTAAATGTTTTCACCTCAGTTGGGAGTTTCTTTTTAATTTTAATGGGTACTAACATCTCTTTGTGTGCCCTTGAGCAGCTCCTGTCTAACCATCTACATAAAGAAGTGGGTGGCACCTGCCCCGGTTTGTGAGGACAGATTTATTATACCCGGATGAGAGAGCATAAGCTGCCATGATACAATTGTCTGAAGCAGCCTCGTCGAGGCAGAACTGAACACCCCTCTGACAGGTGGACAAGAAGTCTGAGTTGAAGGCCTCTGGGATGACTTTAGCCCACTTTAGTCTATGGCCCTGATCCTTATGGGAGAGAGGCCCACGATCCACAGTCTTCACATCCTATCAGAAATTAGCCAAAATGGGATTATGGTCACTTAAAATCTCACAATCCACACTAAAATTGAGCAAAGAGGGAAGTGAGCTATCTAATACAATGATATAATCGATATTAGACCTGCCCCCTCCACCTTTAAATGTGAACACAGCTTATTACATTGGACTTGTTTCTATTCATTAAATTAATAATATTAAGGCTAAGTTGTTTAACAAGTTCCCCTGCACAGTACGCTTAAAATTGACCTGGTCACTAAAAGTGAAATCATTATCCGACTACTCATACAGACAACAATCCTGGCAGGGATGTGTTTTAAAATTTCCCATCAGAATGAGAGCTGTGTATGGAGAGGGAAAAGGAAGAAATAATTGGGTAAGAACTTATTCAGTTCCCTGATCACCTCGTCTGGCTCCCTACCAGAAATAGTATTATAACTGTGAATTATCAGGACCCTGAGTTTATTTTCAAAAGCCAGACGGACACAGAGCGGGAAAGGCAAGGTGGAATCAATTATCTCCAAGACCCCTTATGGCTCTTCCCTAGAAGAGGCAATAGCCTTGGAACTAAAAGAAAGAAACTCATCCAAGTGTATCATCCTCTGAGTATCCCACGTCTCCTGGAGACTAATGACATCAAAACAATACAGCATGTCAACCCAATCATCGTCATTGATTTTCCCTTTGAACCAAGCTATGTTCCAGCTAAGCGGGAGGTAACTCCCCCATGATCAGAGGTGCCAGTAGCATGTCCCAGTCAATCTAAATCAGTAAGCCCACCCAAGGTATCATAGAGATTGCTCAAAGCAAGTTTAGGTGATTGTCCCCAAGAGTTCACCTCTCCAGGTTGTAACCTCTGGCCTGAACTCAAACTCTCCCTCTCCCCCCAATTCAAAGGTTTATAAAAAACAAAACAGGGTGCAGGATGATTCTACTGTGAATGGCAGAGTTGGCTATAAGGTATTTCATAATTTAACCCAACCTCTCAAGATTGCGAAAATTCACCACAATACAATCATCTTCACACATTTTTGAGGAATTTCCAATCCACACCACTCTCCGTGTCAAGATGATCTCGTCAGAGGGACTGTTTAACGGTGGAATTACTCTTATTGTCAACTGGTGTACAACTCTTATTGTCAGTTGCTGATGACTTTCCCTTTCATGCTGATTTAGGGAGGAACCTTGGCCAAAACCACAACATATGGGGTGGATGCAGGAGGGATTTGAATAATCACTTTGCAAAGTGAGAAACCTGAAGTGGGCTTGCTAGCAGTGCCAGGGACGTGCCCAGTATTAGCCTTTACTGGGCTCTTGTTTCACCTGGGCAGTGAGAACAACTCTCTCCACCTCCTCACCTGTGACTCCCTTAGCAGGCATTTGGGCCTGTGAGATGAAGAGGGGATGCCAATGCAATTTGTAATTGCATTCCCAAAAATCCTCTACCCCTGTCACACACTGCAGTAAGCAATGAGGAAGGGCTATGGTGATCCACCCCCTAATCTGGATTAATAGAAATGGCAGGGGAAGGTAGAGTCAACAAGGGCATTTTGCTGAGAATGTTAACCGTACAATCCCACATAGACCTCACTGTTTCACCCATTTTGCTTACCACTTCCTCCAGCCTTACAATTCTTACATTAAGAGTATTAAACACATTTGTAATTTCAGAGTCCAGATTAGAGAGAAAGTCCTAGTTTGAGCCATCCACCATGGGCACCAAAAGCCCCTATCCCCTTTTTTGCCCTTCCTAGTTTTTTTTACCAGGGCGAATTCTATGAGGAGACCCCCGTTTTTTGGCTTTAGTCTGTGCCTCACATCCCATATCGCAAGCCAATATCAAAGAAGCATACCGGTCCTGCGGCAGTATGGACCTAGGTGTCCGGGCTGGGCATGACACTGCCTGTGCCCATAATTTGTGACCAAAGTATCTCTGCAGGCATTAGCCAATAACCCCTTAAACACATCTGCATCATGGCGTGGTTGCGACAATTGTTCCTCTACATTGAAAATCTCCTTAGTAAATTCACACCCATTGCATTACTAGTTCTTGGCAGCTTACCCACCACATTCGAACATGCCATCGCCTTTTTCCCATACCGTTGGAGCAGGAGTAGGAGTAGCTACCAAACAGAACAAAGAATGAGGCCAAATGGTTTTGGTAACCCCTAAAGCAAAAGACAGAAGAAAATCAGGGCCACCACCAACAACACTCTGAGCCAGGCCGAGACACTGATCCTATGACCAAAAAATGAAAATACTAAGGAGGGGTGGCCTAGCCCAGCCTCTTCAGGTTGATGATATGTGCAAGACAGGCCTGTCCTTGGCCCACTCAGGTCCTGCACCGCGGTTGCACTGAAAGCTCTATGTAGCGCTAACAACAAGGATCCCGTGCAGTAGTTGCAGGGCTCCTTGTCTACTCCAGTGGTGACCTGGAACAGGTAGTCCCCTGTGTGCTGCTAACGATCTCCCGCGCTGCGGGTGCACTGAATGCTCTACCTAGTGCCAACAATAAGGATTAGGTACAGTATTTGCGGGGTTCCTCCTCCGCCCCCATGGTGAACTGGTGCAGTTAGTCCCCTGTGTGCCACCAATGATCCTATCGGGTAGATTTTGTAACAAAAAATCAGAAGAGTAACCAATTTTCTGAAAAAAATGTTATATCTCAATAAAACAGAATCAAACATTGAATGTATATATTATCATTTTTAGCATCAATTAAAGGTACATTGAAGGTTTTCATATGCATTTCCTATATAATATTTAAACTCTTTCTATGAGCATATGGAAATAGCGCATCCCAGCATGATTAACCAACAATGTTGACTATGGCCCTTCAAACAAGTTGTTTAAGCGACAATGCATGACCATACTACAAAAAGTAAAACATAAAAATGCAAACCCCACACATTCTTTGACTCCTAACAGAGCTGATAAAATATGGTATACCTATGCACACTGATTATTTGTATTTGTCTGGTGCACCTTTTCTTGAACACATTTGTGAATACATTCTGATATTATTGGGTAGATTTTGTAACATGCATGGCTGTGTGACTAAAAATCAGCCAGTAACCATTTAAAAAAACAAAAAAAAAATAATGCAGTAAAACATAATAAAATATTGAATGTGTATATTATCATTTTTAGCATCAATTATAGGTACATTGAAGGTTTTCATATGCATTTCTTATATAATATTTAAATTCCTACTTCCACCGTACCAAAATGGCCACATCCCAGCATGGTAAACTCAAAATGTTGACTACAGCCCTTTAAACAAGTGTTTTTTATCTCACATTTTCCAACATAGTGTAGAAGCATTTTTTTAATGTTGAGAAAATAATGCTATAACATGCAGAATCAACAAGTAGGCCTAAAATGAAAATTGCTTTGAAACGCTAAAGAAATGTAGTTGGCAGTCATATTCGCATGTACTAGGCTTTAAAAGATAAAGCAGCATTTACTGACAAGCTGACCTGGTTCAAAGAATGTGAAATGTTGTATTTGCTGACCATTTTGTTCATAATGTCTAACAATTGTTTCAAAAAGTTTTGGTTGAGCTCTGCAAATGTTTCTACTTACACAAAGAACACTGTAGAATAATTAATGGGCAATCTATCTTTTAGTGAAGTAATGTAGAAGCTTATACTTTGAGATGCAATTTCCTAAAGACAAATAAATGGCGGCGATATCAAATAGTTAAAACTGAACATTAAATTGATTACAAAAATTCACTCGACATTGCTGTCCATGGACTATTGTATTTCTGGTGGGAAGATGAAGGAGTGAATCCTGTTCCTAAGAGGGCATCTAAAGCTGATTGGCTGACTGAAGAACAAAAAAGCAACATGTTCCAAAAGCTTAATTTGCACTGTCTATAATAATGTGTGTTCCTTGAGTAGGTTACCTCAATCATATGCCACGTTCCCTGCCTGCATCTATGCTGCTCATGCTGAGAATCTATGGAGTTTCTTGAACCTCTCTTTATGGGAAGTTCTTTTTTGATTGATTACTAAATTTGAGATGATATTTGATGCCAAAGCTGCATGTTTTCTGATCTCTCTATTTGGAACTCTTTATGGGTTCTGACTGACACCTTTCCTCTAACCATCCTTGTTTCTAGAATAAGGATTCTTTCCTTTATGAAACATGCTTTTTGCATTAATTATGATTTATTGAATGCTTATTTCTGATAACTGACAAAATGAATGATTGCCATTAATGAAAATAAATACTGATTCTAATAAAGATGAGCTACAAAAGTTTTGATTAATAAAGCCGGTATAATTCACATCAGCTGTCATTATCGGCTGAGATGATAATTGAAATTGTGATGACAAATTAACTGATGTAGAGCTCCTGGTTAATCTTATCTCACGTCAAAGATCCATTGGCCCTGAGAGTTAATAACAGCGGGGATTTCTCCCTGATGAGTTAGTAAGCCTTACCTGGTAAATCGATATTTAAAGTTAGATCCCTGCTCCATGAATGATAATCACAGTAAAACTACACAATGACGAAATAGAGGTATTTTTATTGGACTGAAAAACACTTTTTTATAGATTGACTTTGATTCCACAGAAAGCATTGCATACTATGCCAGCCTTCAGCAAGTTCCTTTTAATTTGCTTTATTTTCCAAGCTTTGACGTATTGTGATCAAAATGGGTTAATACCCTTTTCATTTTCTGTTCTTACCTTTGTTCTAATACTGTATACTGACAGTCTTTCTTTGAATAATGCTTGACTGCATCAAATTAGAAATATTAGTTCATGGAGGACAACCCATGTGATTCTACAGAAGGGACCTGTGCCCACTGTGTAATCATGGTTGATTTATTTTTAAGAGCTATTTGGCCAATTAGAGATTAACAGTGAGGGCCTTCTTTGTCAATAGACTACTGTCACACGTTCTTTATGCATTATTTCGCCACATTAAACACCCTACTGTTTTTTGGATGTGTTATAGTTTATTTCTTTGATGTGATATTCAGTGCACAGATTTTCAGTGATGAACACAGCACAAATGTTGGCACTGTACATTTAAGATAATGTAAGGTTTAATTTTAACTGTATTTTCAAACGTTTTGCTCTTGCGATAAGTGGATGTTTTTTCACAGCCTAATCTGCCTTGAAAAAGTCAAAGAAACAAAGGGTAAAATACGAGCATGTAACAAAAATCAACTTAAAAGAAAAAATGTGCAAATTAAATAAACTCAACTCTAAGGACAATCTTTTTTATGCACTTGCTATATGCGATATTATAATCACTTTATAGTGGTGCAATGCCCTACATATTACCTGCCGAATCTTTGCAACACAGAACAGGACACATACAAATCAAACCTTGCTGGACAGTGCAACCTCTGAGTGTGGCAACTGAGAGCATGGAATACTGCCACTAACCAGAAAAACAATGATAGTTTCACTTGAATGCTCAGGCTTCTGAACAGAGCTTTGGGCACCAGCACCCATTCTTTTACAAATTAAGCTCTGGCTTTGCCTAGTACGAGATTATTGTTAACCGTTTAGTATCTATCAAACAATATGGCACATATCTAAGACAACCACAGTGATAAGCCCTAAAGAGAACAATTGTGTAGGAAAGTACCATCTTGCCTGGCATGTTACCCCCATTTTTCACTGTATATATGTTGTTTTAGTTCTATGTGTCACTGGGACCCTGGTAACCCAGGGCCCCAGTGCTCATAAGTGTGCCTGAATGTGTTACCTGTGTAGTGACTAACTGTCTCACTGAGGCTCTGCTAACCAGAACTTCAGTGGTTATGCTCTCTCATTTCTTTCCAAATTGTCACTAACAGGCTAGTGACCATTTTTACCAATTTACATTGGCTTACTGGAACACCCTTATAATTCCCTAGTATATGGTACTGAGGTACCCAGGGTATTGGGGTTCCAGGAGATCCCTATGGGCTGCAGCATTTCTTTTGCCACCCATAGGGAGCTCTGACAATTCTTACACAGGCCTGCCACTGCAGCCTGAGTGAAATAACGTCCACGTTATTTCACAGCCATTTTACACTGCACTTAAGTAACTTATAAGTCACCTATATGTCTAACCTTTACCTGGTAAAGGTTAGGTGCAAAGTTACTTAGTGTGAGGGCACCCTGGCACTAGCCAAGGTGCCCCCACATTGTTCAGAGCCAATTCCCTGAACTTTGTGAGTGCGGGGACACCATTACACGCGTGCACTACATATAGGTCACTACCTATATGTAGCTTCACCATGGTAACTCCGAATATGGCCATGTAACATGTCTATGATCATGGAATTGCCCCCTCTATGCCATCCTGGCATAGTTGGCACAATCCCATGATCCCAGTGGTCTGTAGCACAGACCCTGGTACTGCCAAACTGCCCTTCCTGGGGTTTCACTGCAGCTGCTGCCAACCCCTCAGACAGGCAGCTGCCCTCCTGGGGTCCAGCCAGGCCTGGCCCAGGATGGCAGAACAAAGAACTTCCTCTGAGAGAGGGTGTAACACCCTCTCCCTTTGGAAAATGGTGTGAAGGCAGGGGAGGAGTAGCCTCCCCCAGCCTCTGGAAATGCTTTGTTGGGCACAGATGTGCCCAATTCTGCATAAGCCAGTCTACACCGGTTCAGGGACCCCTTAGCCCCTGCTCTGGCGCGAAACTGGACAAAGGAAAGGGGAGTGACCACTCCCCTGACCTGCACCTCCCCTGGGAGGTGTCCAGAGCTCCTCCAGTGTGCTCCAGACCTCTGCCATCTTGGAAACAGAGGTGCTGCTGGCACACTGGACTGCTCTGAGTGGCCAGTGCCACCAGGTGACGTCAGAGACTCCTGCTGATAGGCTCCTTCAGGTGTTAGTAGCCTATCCTCTCTCCTAGGTAGCCAAACCCTCTTTTCTGGCTATTTAGGGTCTCTGCCTCTGGGGAAACCTCAGATAACGAATGCATGAGCTCAGCCGAGTTCCTCTGCATCTCTCTCTTCACCTTCTGATAAGGAATCGACTGCTGACCGCGCTGGAAGCCTGCAAACCTGCAACATAGTAGCAAAGATGACTACTGCAACTCTGTAACGCTGATCCTGCCGCCTTCTCGACTGTTTTCCTGCTTGTGCATGCTGTGGGGGTAGCCTGCCTCCTCTCTGCACCAGAAGCTCCGAAGAAATCTCCTGTGCGTCGACGGAATCTTCCCCCTGCAACCGCAGGCACCAAAAAGCTGCATTACCAGTCCCTTTGGTCTCCTCTCAGCACGACGAGCGAGGTCCCTCGAATCCAGCGACTCTGTCCAAGTGACCCCCACAGTCCAGTGACTCTTCAGCCCAAGTTTGGTGGAGGTAAGTCCTTGCCTCACCTCGCTGGGCTGCAGTGCTGGGAACCGCGACTTTGCAGCTACTCCGGCCCCTGTACACTTCCGGCGGAAACCCTTTGTGCACAGCCAAGCTTGGGTCCACGGCACTGTAACCTGCATTGCACGACTTTCTAAGTTGGTCTCCGGCGACGTGGGACTCCTTTGTGCAACTTCGGCAAGCACCGTTTCACGCATCCTCGTAGTGCCTGTTTCTGGCACTTCTCCGGGTGCTACCTGCTTTAGTGAGAGCTCTTTGTCTTGCTCGACGTCCCCTCTCTCTTCAGGTCCAATTTGCGACCTCCTGATCCCTCCTGGGCCCCAGCAGCGTCCAAAAACGCCAAACGCACGATTTGCAGCTAGCAAGGCTTGTTGGCATTCTTTCGGCGGGAAAACACTTCTGCACGACTCTCCACGGCGAGAGGGATCCGTCCACCAAAGGGGAAGTCTCTAGCCCTTTTTGTTCCTGCAGAAACCTCAGCTTCTTCTGTCCAGTAGAAGCTTCTTTGCACCCGCAGCTGGCATTTCCTGGGCATCTGCCCATCTCCGACTTGCTTGTGACTTTTGGACTTGGTCCCCTTGTTCCACAGGTACCCTAGATTGGAAATCCACAGTTGTTGCATTGCTGGTTTGTGTCTTTCCTGCATTATTCCTCTAACACGACTACTTTGTCCTTAGGGGAACTTTAGTGCACTTTGCACTCACTTTTCAGGGTCTTGGGGAGGGTTATTTTTCTAACTCTCACTATTTTCTAATAGTCCCAGCGACCCTCTACAAGGTCACATAGGTTTGGGGTCCATTCGTGGTTCGCATTCCACTTTTGGAGTATATGGTTTGTGTTGCCCCTATCCCTATGTTTCCCCATTGCATCCTATTGTAACTATACATTGTTTGCACTGTTTTCTAAGACTATACTGCATATTTTTGCTATTGTGTATATATATCTTGTGTATATTTCCTATCCTCTCACTGAGGGTACACTCTAAGATACTTTGGCATATTGTCATAAAAATAAAGTACCTTTATTTTTAGTATAACTGTGTATTGTGTTTTCTTATGATATTGTGCATATGACACTAAGTGGTACTGTAGTAGCTTCACACGTCTCCTAGTTCAGCCTAAGCTGCTCTGCTAAGCTACCATTATCTATCAGCCTAAGCTGCTAGACACCCTATACACTAATAAGGGATAACTGGGCCTGGTGCAAGGTGCAAGTAACCCTTGGTACTCACTACAAGCCAGTCCAGCCTCCTACATTGGTTGTGCAGTGGTGGGATAAGTGCTTGAGACTACTTACCACTCTTGTCATTGTACTTTTCATAAGAGAAAAATATACAAAACAAGGTCAGTGTATATACACATAGCCAAAAAGTTTTGCATTTCCTCTTTTCACTCTTTTCTAAGTGCTGAAAAGTACCTCTAAACTTTCAAAAAGTTCTTAAAAGTTTAAAAAGTTTTTCTCTGTCTTTCCAAAAAGTTCTGAAAACTTTTTTCTCTTTTTCTATCACTTTAACTCTCTCTAAAAATGTCTGGCACAGGCCAAAATGTTGATCTGTCCAAACTTGCATATGACAACCTTAGCTGGAAAAGAGCAAGGAGTCTCTGTATAGAGAGAGGTTTGAGTGTAGGGAAGAATCCTTCCTTGGAACTGTTACTTAACATGCTTAGAGAACAGGATAAGGCCATAGGTGCCCCATCTGTTGAAAAAGTACCTAATAGTTCTCAATCTGATTCAGGGACTCCCCCAGGAAAAGATTCAGGAAAGAAACTTCCTAGCCTGCCCATTACTAGACAATCTAGCATAGATGGTAATGATGATGAGCCACACCATATAAATAGTGTTGTCTCACATCATAGCAAAAGCATTTATTCTCACCATACTGGTAGTAATGTTTCTGTTAACCAAGCTGTTAGGGTGGCTTCTGTAAGGGACAGGTCTCCTTCTGTTCATTCCCATCATAGCTCTGTTTCTAGAAATGTCCCTCCCACCAACCCTGATGACAGAATGTTAGAGAGGGAACTCAATAAGTTGAGGGTGGAACAAACCAGACTGAAGCTTAAAAAGCAACAGCTGGATTTGGATAGACAGTCTTTTGAATTAGAGAAGGAAAGACAGAAGTTGGGTTTAGATACCCATGGTGGCAGCAGCAGTATTCCCCATAGTCATCCTGCAAAAGAGCATGATTCCAGGAATCTGCACAAGATAGTTCCCCCTTATAAGGAGGGGGATGACATTAACAAGTGGTTTGCTGCACTTGAGAGGGCCTGTGTTGTACAGGATGTCCCTCAAAGGCAGTGGGCTGCTATCCTATGGCTATCATTTAGTGGAAAAGGTAGGGATAGGCTCCTTACTGTGAAAGAAAATGATGCTAATAATTTCCAAGTTCTTAAGAATGCACTCCTGGATGGTTATGGCTTAACCACTGAACAGTACAGGATAAAGTTCAGAGAGACCAAAAAGGAGTCTTCACAAGACTGGGTTGATTTTATTGACCATTCAGTGAAGGCCTTGGAGGGGTGGTTACATGGCAGTAAAGTTACTGATTATGACAGCCTGTATAACTTAATCCTGAGAGAGCATATTCTTAATAATTGTGTGTCTGATTTGTTGCACCAGTACTTGGTGGACTCTGATCTGACCTCTCCCCAAGAATTGGGAAAGAAGGCAGACAAATGGGTCAGAACAAGAGTGAACAGAAAAATTCATACAGGGGGTGACAAAGATGGCAACAAAAAGAAGGATGGTAAGTCTTCTGACAAGGGTGGGGACAAATCTAAAAATGAGTCTTCATCAGGCCCACAAAAACACTCTGGTGGGGGTGGTGGGTCCAAATCCTCCTTTAATCAGAACAAGGAAAAGAAACCATGGTGCTATTTATGTAAAATAAAAGGCCATTGGACAACAGATCCCAGTTGTCCAAAGAAAGGCACCACTGCTCCTACCACTACAACCCCTACTGCTACACCTAGTGTCCCTACTAATAGCAGTGGTGGTGGGAGCAAACCTACTAATAGCCAATCCAAGGGAGTAGCTGGGCTCACTATTGGTAACTTAGTTGGGGTTGGTCTGATTAGGGAGACCACAGAGGCTACTTTAGTCTCTGAAGGGGCTATTGATTTAGCCACTTTGGTTGCTTGCCCCCATAACTTGGAGAAGTACAAGCAACTAACCCTAATAAATGGTGTTGAGGTCCAGGCCTACAGGGACACAGGTGCCAGTGTCACAATGGTGATTGAGAAACTGGTGCACCCTGAACAACACATACTTGGACACCAGTACCAAGTAACCGATGCTCACAACATAACACAAAGCCACCCCATGGCTGTTGTAAATCTCAACTGGGGGGGGGTAACTGGTCCAAAGAAAGTTGTGGTAGCTTCAGATTTACCTGTAGACTGTCTATTAGGGAATGATTTGGAGACATCAGCTTGGTCAGATGTGGAGTTGGAGGCCCATGCAGCAATGCTGGGCATCCCAGGGCATATTTTTGCTTTGACAAGGGCTCAGGCCAAAAAGCAAAAAGGACAGGGAAGCTTGGATCCTGGAACAATGGACCAAGTGCTCCCTAAAGCTAGGGCTAGTAGAAGCAAACCACTTCCTACTATCCCTCCCTCTACAGTGGATTCTACTTCTGAGGAAGAAGAATTCCCTCCCTGTGCAGAACCTACACCAGAGGAGCTGGAAGCAGACACTGCTGAGCTTTTGGGTGAAGGGGGGCCTGCCAGAGAGGAGCTGAGTGTGGCACAGCAAACCTGTCCCACATTAGAGGGTCTCAGACAGCAAGCTGTCAAACAGGCTAATGGGGATGTCAGTGACTCTCACAGAGTTTACTGGGAGGACAACCTCTTGTACACTGAGCATAGGGATCCTAAACCTGGAGCTGCCAGGAGATTAGTGATTCCTCAGGAGTACAGAAAGTTCCTCCTAACGCTGGCACATGACATTCCCTTAGCTGGGCATCTAGGACAAATGAAAACTTGGGACAGGCTTGTTCCCCTGTTTCATTGGCCTAGAATGTCTGAGGACACAAAGGAATTTTGTAAGTCCTGTGAAACCTGTCAAGCCAGTGGCAAGACAGGTGGCACCCCAAAGGCAGCCCTTATCCCACTGCCTGTGGTTGGGGTTCCCTTTGAAAGGGTAGGGGTTGACATAGTTGGCCCCCTTGACCCTCCTACTGCTTCAGGCAATAGATTTATCTTGGTGGTAGTGGACCATGCCACAAGATATCCTGAAGCTATTCCTTTAAGGACCACTACAGCACCTGCAGTGGCAAAGGCCCTCCTGGGAATATTTTCCAGGGTGGGCTTCACAAAGGAAGTGGTATCAGACAGAGGAAGCAATTTCATGTCTGCATACTTAAAGGCCATGTGGAAGGAGTGTGGTGTAACGTACAAGTTCACAACACCCTATCATCCACAAACAAATGGACTGGTGGAGAGATTTAATAAAACTCTCAAAGGCATGATTATGGGTCTCCCTGAAAAACTCCGCAGGAGATGGGATATCCTTCTACCATGCCTCCTTTTTGCCTACAGGGAGGTACCCCAGAAAGGAGTGGGCTTCAGCCCCTTTGAACTTCTTTTTGGACACCCTGTTAGGGGTCCACTCACACTTGTAAAGGAGGGTTGGGAACAACCTTTAAAAGCTCCTAAGCAGGATATTGTGGATTATGTACTTGGCCTCAGATCAAGGATGGCTGAGTACATGAAAAAGGCCAGTAAAAACCTTAAGGCCAGCCAAGAGCTCCAGAAGCAATGGCATGATCAGAAGGCTGTTTTGGTTCAGTACCAACCAGGGCAGAAAGTGTGGGTCTTGGAGCCTGTGGCCCCAAGAGCACTCCAAGATAAATGGAGTGGTCCCCACACAATTGTTGAAAAGAAGGGAGAAGTCACCTATTTAGTTGACTTAGGCACTGCCAGGAGTCCCCTTAGGGTGCTCCATGTCAACCGCCTGAAACCCTACTATGACAGGGCTGATCTCACCCTGCTCATGGCAACAGACGAGGGACAGGAAGAAGACAGTGATCCTCTACCTGATCTCTTCTCTTCCACAGAACAAGATGCTCGTGTGGAAGGTGTAGTTTTGGCTGATTGTCTTACTGCTGAGCAGAAAGATAATTGCATAAATCTCCTAGATCAATTCTCTGGACTCTTCTCTACTGTGCCAGGTACCACTTCTTGGTTTGAGCACACTATAGATACTGGAGACAGTTTACCTGTCAAAAGTAAGATCTATAGGCAGCCTGACCATGTCAGGGACTGCATAAAGCAAGAAGTTCAGAAAATGTTGGAACTAGGACTGGTTGAGCACTCTGACAGTCCATGGGCTTCTCCTGTGGTACTGGTACCAAAACCCAATTCTAAAGATGGAAAGAAGGAAATGCGGTTTTGTGTAGACTATAGAGGTCTCAACTTGGTAACCAAAACTGATGCTCACCCTATACCCAGGGCAGATGAGCTTATAGATACACTGGCATCTGCCAAGTATCTAAGCACTTTTGATTTGACTGCAGGGTATTGGCAGATCAAATTATCAGAAGATGCTAAACCTAAGACTGCATTTTCTACCATTGGAGGACATTACCAGTTTACTGTAATGCCTTTTGGTTTGAAAAATGCACCTGCCACTTTTCAGAGGTTGGTGAACACAGTCCTGCAAGGGCTGGAAGCTTTCAGTGCAGCATATTTGGACGATATAGCTGTCTTTAGCTCCAGCTGGGATGATCACCTGGTCCACCTATGGAAAGTTTTGGAGGCCCTGCAAAAGGCAGGCCTCACTATCAAGGCTTCAAAGTGCCAGATAGGGCAGGGTAAGGTGGTTTATCTGGGACACCTTGTTGGTGGGGAACAGATTGCACCACTTCAGGGGAAAATCCAAACTATTACTGATTGGGTTCCCCCTACCACTTAGACTCAGGTGAGAGCCTTCCTAGGCCTCACTGGGTATTACAGGAGGTTCATTAAGAACTATGGCTCCATTGCAGCCCCTCTTAATGACCTCACATCCAAGAAAATGCCTAAAAAGGTATTATGGACAGCAAACTGTCAGAAAGCTTTTGAGGAGCTGAAGCAGGCCATGTGCTCTGCACCTGTCCTGAAAAGCCCTTGTTACTCTAAAAAATTCTATGTCCAGACTGATGCATCTGAATTAGGAGTAGGGGCAGTCCTATCACAACTTAATTCTGAGGGCCAGGATCAACCTGTGGCTTTTATTAGTAGGAGGTTGACCCCTAGAGAAAAGCGTTGGTCTGCCATTGAGAGGGAGGCCTTTGCTGTGGTCTGGGCTCTGAAGAAGTTGAGGCCATACCTGTTTGGCACTCACTTCATTGTTCAGACAGACCACAAACCTCTACTTTGGCTAAAACAAATGAAAGGTGAAAATCCTAAATTGTTGAGGTGGTTCATATCCCTACAGGGAATGGACTATACAGTGGAACATAGACCTGGGAGTAGCCACTCCAATGCAGATGGACTCTCCAGATATTTCCACTTAGACAATGAAGACTCATCAGGTCATGGCTAGTCTTATTGTCCTTCGTTTGGGGGGGGGTTGTGTAGGAAAGTACCATCTTGCCTGGCATGTTACCCCCATTTTTCACTGTATATATGTTGTTTTAGTTGTATGTGTCACTGGGACCCTGGTAACCCAGGGCCCCAGTGCTCATAAGTGTGCCTGAATGTGTTACCTGTGTAGTGACTAACTGTCTCACTGAGGCTCTGCTAACCAGAACCTCAGTGGTTATGCTCTCTCATTTCTTTCCAAATTGTCACTAACAGGCTAGTGACCATTTTTACCAATTTACATTGGCTTACTGGAACACCCTTATAATTCCCTAGTATATGGTACTGAGGTACCCAGGGTATTGGGGTTCCAGGAGATCCCTATGGGCTGCAGCATTTCTTTTGCCACCCATAGGGAGCTCTGACAATTCTTACACAGGCCTGCCACTGCAGCCTGAGTGAAATAACGTCCACGTTATTTCACAGCCATTTTACACTGCACTTAAGTAACTTATAAGTCACCTATATGTCTAACCTTTACCTGGTAAAGGTTAGGTGCAAAGTTACTTAGCGTGAGGGCACCCTGGCACTAGCCAAGGTGCCCCCACATTGTTCAGAGCCAATTCCCTGAACTTTGTGAGTGCGGGGACACCATTACACGCGTGCACTACATATAGGTCACTACCTATATGTAGCTTCACCATAGTAACTCCGAATATGGCCATGTAACATGTCTATGATCATGGAATTGCCCCCTCTATGCCATCCTGGCATAGTTGGCACAATCCCATGATCCCAGTGGTCTGTAGCACAGACCCTGGTACTGCCAAACTGCCCTTCCTGGGGTTTCACTGCAGCTGCTGCTGCTGCCAACCCCTCAGACAGGCAGCTGCCCTCCTGGGGTCCAGCCAGGCCTGGCCCAGGATGGCAGAACAAAGAACTTCCTCTGAGAGAGGGTGTAACACCCTCTCCCTTTGGAAAATGGTGTGAAGGCAGGGGAGGAGTAGCCTCCCCCAGCCTCTGGAAATGCTTTGTTGGGCACAGATGTGCCCAATTCTGCATAAGCCAGTCTACACCGGTTCAGGGACCCCTTAGCCCCTGCTCTGGCGCGAAACTGGACAAAGGAAAGGGGAGTGACCACTCCCCTGACCTGCACCTCCCCTGGGAGGTGTCCAGAGCTCCTCCAGTGTGCTCCAGACCTCTGCCATCTTGGAAACAGAGGTGCTGCTGGCACACTGGACTGCTCTGAGTGGCCAGTGCCACCAGGTGACGTCAGAGACTCCTGCTGATAGGCTCCTTCAGGTGTTAGTAGCCTATCCTCTCTCCTAGGTAGCCAAACCCTCTTTTCTGGCTATTTAGGGTCTCTGCCTCTGGGGAAACCTCAGATAACGAATGCATGAGCTCAGCCGAGTTCCTCTGCATCTCTCTCTTCACCTTCTGATAAGGAATCGACTGCTGACCGCGCTGGAAGCCTGCAAACCTGCAACATAGTAGCAAAGACGACTACTGCAACTCTGTAACGCTGATCCTGCCGCCTTCTCGACTGTTTTCCTGCTTGTGCATGCTGTGTGGGTAGCCTGCCTCCTCTCTGCACCAGAAGCTCCGAAGAAATCTCCTGTGGGTCGACGGAATCTTCCCCCTGCAACCGCAGGCACCAAAAAGCTGCATTACCGGTCCCTTTGGTCTCCTCTCAGCACGACGAGCGAGGTCCCTCGAATCCAGTGACTCTGTCCAAGTGACCCCCACAGTCCAGTGACTCTTCAGCCCAAGTTTGGTGGAGGTAAGTCCTTGCCTCACCTCGCTGGGCTGCAGTGCTGGGAACCGCGACTTTGCAGCTACTCCGGCCCCTGTGCACTTCCGGCGGAAACCCTTTGTGCACAGCCAAGCTTGGGTCCACGGCACTCTAACCTGCATTGCACGACTTTCTAAGTTGGTCTCCGGCGACGTGGGACTCCTTTGTGCAACTTCGGCGAGCACCGTTTCACGCATCCTCGTAGTGCCTGTTTCTGGCACTTCTCCGGGTGCTACCTGCTTCAGTGAGAGCTCTTTGTCTTGCTCGACGTCCCCTCTCTCTTCAGGTCCAATTTGCGACCTCCTGATCCCTCCTGGGCCCCAGCAGCATCCAAAAACGCCAAACGCACAATTTGCAGCTCACAAGGCTTGTTGGCGTTCTTTTGGCGGGAAAACACTTCTGCACGACTCTCCACGGCGAGAGGGATCCGTCCACCAAAGGGGAAGTCTCTAGCCCTTTTTGTTCCTGCAGAAACCTCAGCTTCTTCTGTCCAGTAGAAGCTTCTTTGCACCCGCAGCTGGCATTTCCTGGGCATCTGCCCATCTCCGACTTGCTTGTGACTTTTGGACTTGGTCCCCTTGTTCCACAGGTACCCTAGATTGGAAATCCACAGTTGTTGCATTGCTGGTTTGTGTCTTTCCTGCATTATTCCTCTAACACGACTACTTTGTCCTTAGGGGAACTTTAGTGCACTTTGCACTCACTTTTCAGGGTCTTGGGGAGGGTTATTTTTCTAACTCTCACTATTTTCTAATAGTCCCAGCGACCCTCTACAAGGTCACATAGGTTTGGGGTCCATTCGTGGTTCGCATTCCACTTTTGGAGTATATGGTTTGTGTTGCCCCTATCCCTATGTTTCCCCATTGCATCCTATTGTAACTATACATTGTTTGCACTGTTTTCTAAGACTATACTGCATATTTTTGCTATTGTGTATATATATCTTGTGTATATTTCCTATCCTCTCACTGAGGGTACACTCTAAGATACTTTGGCATATTGTCATAAAAATAAAGTACCTTTATTTTTAGTATAACTGTGTATTGTGTTTTCTTATGATATTGTGCATATGACACTAAGTGGTACTGTAGTAGCTTCACACGTCTCCTAGTTCAGCCTAAGCTGCTCTGCTAAGCTACCATTATCTATCAGCCTAAGCTGCTAGACACCCTATACACTAATAAGGGATAACTGGGCCTGGTGCAAGGTGCAAGTACCCCTTGGTACTCACTACAAGCCAGTCCAGCCTCCTACAAATTGCGACTAGTAAACAGACAAATACTTAAAACTAGTATGCTGGTTAATCAAATGTTACATATTAGAATAGTCCCTCACTTTTCTTAGCTGCACTTTTCACTCTCCGCTTATCGATTAGAGAACATCCCTGGCTCTGCCCTTCCCAGTGAACAAACACTTGCACATTTCCCCCTCCACAGTGCTGCACACATGTGCATGCAAGGCCTGCACACGCAGCATGTACATTTGCACACTAGCCCTAATCAGCAGTGCTGCTTACACAGAGCCAGCCTCTGCCTAGTTTCCCAATCTCTGACCACCTACAACCTCCACTGAGCTGTGCCTACCGTACTCTAAACTATGCATAGGTGCCCGGTTTCTTAGGTTAATGCATGTTGACGTCCTTCAGTCCAGGTTTTTTTCCTTCAAATTCCCTGACTTGCAGTCCTGGTTTTATAATGGAATAAATACGACTTCAGGTCCCAGAATTCAATGAAAATAACTACACTGGAGCAGCTAATCATGCATAGTCCTAGGAATCTTGGCAGGGCTGTTCATAATTTGAAAAAGAATGAGTGCTGGTTTGGAAAAAAAACACTGCTTTGGTGGTGCTGTTTAAAATGGGAGTGCAGAATTCCAAGGCTGTGTAGTCTTTAACTCACCACAGGCCTCTTCAATTCACTCCCAGACACTACTACCCCATTATCTCACTCTTGCTTGTCCTTTTTTCTACGTTTTTGCTGCTTTTTGTCTTTATCTTCCTCCGTCTTTTCACTGTTTGTTTTTCCCTCTGTTGCTTGTGGTCAATATCTGATGAGGAAAAATAAGTGCCAGTCCTAAAAAATGAGTGCTGTGGCCCCCACCAGGAACCAATGGCTAAAATTGAGCACTGCGTGGAGCACATCTTTGGCCCTCACGCACATCAATAACACACGCACATGGCCCACCTCTGCACTCGTACATTCACATGCTGCCTGTCTCCCCACTGTTCCCACACTGCATTTTTGACTGCCTTCCTTGAATTAACTTTACATCATTTCTGTCACATGTACCTTTGGTTTTATGCTGCAACAGTTCCTCTGTCGTACAAATGAGCACTTCTCTGATAATCATCCAAAACCCCTTGTGTGTGTATAAACCACAGGCCACACCCTTCTTATTCATGCATGCATGCACCTGCATGTCTCTGAGAGTGAGGAAACACTACTGGCAATAGTGCACTATTGGATCGTTCTGAATTTGGAGTGACTAGGTAGGTCTTAGGAATGGAATGTCATTGACCACTGCTGATCTTTAGTAGGAAAAAAACACTAGGGGCCCTATTTATCATAATTTCACACAATGCAGCAAGGCACCTATCAAGATATGGCGCATTCCTGCTCTCTGCCTGTGCTGTAGCACAAACTGTTGCCTACTGCCATTGCATGCACCCTTGCACCATAGTGCAAGGGTGTCTGTTTACAGGCCGTACTGTTTTTGTGCAGGAAGGGACTCTTTCCTGCAGAAAAACAATCTTCTGAGGCAAAATGCAGCACACACAGAAAGAAGAAAAAAGTTGTGAAATACAGATATTTCTCCCTGTTACACCTTCCTTGTGAAGGTGTAGCATTCTGGTGCATTCCCAGGTCTACCAGTATTGGTAAATCTAGGAAGAAGCCATGGGTGGATGTGTGGGAACAGCCACTCTCCATCCATGGTATGCCTCCCTGTGGCAGAATAACGCAAACTAGCGACTGCTCTGCCTTGCATTACTCCAAATTTACCAAGCCATGCAGGGCCACACAAGGTGACCTATGTAAGGTTCTTGGGACCATGGCCCACATGCTGCATAAGGAATGGCACAGACACTGGAATATAGTGCAGAGAACTTGCCCCAGGCACGTGCGCCTGGCTCCTTTATTAGCAGGCGCCACGTCACTTGTGACGCCTGTGTTGGATGGGTATTGGGTGAGTGTGAGACCAGGCGTTGGGGTGGGGGTGGATACAGCTAAGTGTCCAGCAGGACACTACAGGCTTGTGTCTTGGTAAATCTCATATGGGTTTTACAAAGAGCTGCGACCCCTTCCGTAGTGCAAGTGTGATGCAAAACCCTTGATAGATATGCCCTAGGATTTCAAGAGTGGCTAACCACAAAAAAGGGGATGCTTCTGGTGACTTGCTACTCTTTTCAGCTTCCTGACCATTAATCCATAGCTCATATTCCCTACAGCAAGCCCTGCTCCTGTGCACGATTTTTTTTAGAAAATCTCATCTCATCATCAGGGGTCACGGATTCCATTGGTCAGGCATTCACTAGACCCCTCAGAGAAAGGTACCTCCGTTGAGGAAATTTGCTCGGGCGCCCTCGGTGTCAGTCCTGCGCGCGCCACCCAAGCAAAGGCCATTTCAACTCATTCTGCTCACAAGCTCACAAATGTCTATCACAATTGTTTTCCCATCAGATTTAAGGGCACCGCAGGGGTGGAAACCAACCTATCCCTGTAGTAAATCAATCCATCGGGCCAGCCTCTTCCTGTGTCGTATTGAAGCGTTTCAACAGCTTGACGGATCATTGGTTTGAATGCACGAGGGGCCGCTGCATGGCCTTGCGCTTCACGTTTGTGAATGCAGCATAAATACGTTTTTGGAAAAGATGATAGCCTTATCGTTTGGTTTTTAACGCTGCCTCGCTCCGCGGAGTAACTGAGTGATTTCGCAGCAGAAGCCTTCCAGAATTAAACCTGAACTCTCCAAATAGCTTCTTAATAACCCTTGCCCAAAACAATGGGGCTCCGTGTATATATTTGACACACTTTAAATGTGCTCTTATCCTCGCCATTGAGATCTGGTGATTTAGCTTGTCAGGCTGCAAATGTAGAAATATCACCTCTCACTGAGCAAAAGTCCAATATCTCATTAGAAAGGAAAATAGCAGAGAAGGGGAGTACAAACGCTGTCAGTTTCGACGAGGAGGGAAAGGAAACCTCCGGAGGCCTGTATATCTTATACGAAAGATTATGCACTGCCAGGCTGTATAAATCATTCCAGGGCTCGGAAGCGGCATTGGGCTAGAAAATAAAAAAACATAAATGTGTCACATTGAAATACAGTCGCTGAAAGTTCTTTTATGATGAGCCTAAATTCGCCTGACATTCTCGCAAATTCTGGGGCCTGCCCGGGTTGTTTACACCCAGGCCTTAGCTGTCAGTCACGAAGTCCCAGTTTCCACAGCAAATTATTCTAAACAGGGCTTATTATCAGGGCATAAAAAAGTTGAAACACAGATGGCTGGAGAGTCCCCGTGTAATTTAGATGCCCCGTGGCCCGCATCAATGTGAGCCTGTCTTGTCTCAGATTTACTGTCAATAAATTGGCTGCACTTATTAGGCGGCCCAGTTCGGAGATGTTAGTTGGGCGCATTTCAAATGGAATTAGCGCGGAGGGATGCGCAGCCGTACCCCGTCATCTGTGAAATATCTATTACTACAATACATACAAGTCGTAATGCATTAGAGGCATCTTAGGATGAAGTAAATGGCCAAACCAGCGAGGAGAGGAAGACCTTAACAGCCTTCCTTGCAAATCAAAGCTTAATTAGTGCTTCCTATTTCTGCTTTCCCTCTTAGCTCGTGCCATGTTTAATCGAGGAAACCGGAGTCACCGCGGACCATCGTGACATAGTGCAAGGCTGTATGGGACCCTGCAGTGATCTGTATCTTTTCGGATGGCTTATATGGGGATTATAAAAACTAATGAAACGTTAAAACGTTCATTCATTGTTTTTTTTCATTTGTAGCACCATGTCCTTTTGAAGGAACCTGGAACCATCATGGGGAGACTGTGGCACAGTGCCAGTCACTTTGAATTAGTAACTCTGCGACACAGGCCTGAGTAGATAGTACTAAATCGAAGCAAGACGAATGTTTTCTTAAGGCTATCTGTCTCCCTTTACAAAGCATTCATCTACGAATGACCATTTGTCAGTGGCTCTCAGCAATCCACTTTAAAGACATTAGGTTCATCTTGCATGGGAAGACTTCAGAAAATAAATGCATCACTTCATTGTTTGAAATATATGTGCAGATAAAATGATGTTAACCTTCTTCGCTGTTACTCAAAATTTAGCAAAGAGGATCAATTGGAGACACACATAGGAAATGGAGAATTGACAGTTGTGTCAGACTGTCTTATTTTTTCATTCAAAAGTCAGTAAAGTCATGGGCCTGATTTAGAGTTTGGTGGAGGCAGTTACCCCGTCACAAACATGGCGGATATCCAGTCCACCCTATGGAACTTGTAATATGGTGGACGAGATATGCATCACGTTTGTGACGTAGTGACCCCTCTGCCAAACTCTAGATCAGGCCAATAGTATTAAAAGAACCCTTGCAGATCAAAAAAGCTTACAAGTTAATTTCTTCCGTTCGGTGGTCCTCATTAGTCTGGGTTGAGTAGGTAGTCCCAGGGGGCACTAAAAACAAAAAACAATATACAAGGGAACATATTTGAACATATGGTTAAAATGAAATACCACCTTATTGATTTCAATACAAATTCACTTTTATACACAATTTGTGATTTTCAATATGCTTATCTGACAACATAGATGTCAACCACAAGGATTTTTTGCTTTCAGAGAAATGATAAAGAACAACTGAATAATTGCAGTACAAATAATGGTATTTACTAAAGGAAAACATTTGTGGCAAGTTAGTGATAAAAATATCTGTGCAAAATTCCATCTGCTGTGCTAAAAAATATTTTTTCACTATTGGGCTTCAGAATTGAGAGACAATAGTTTAAGTGGTAATTTAGAGATATGTCAGTTTCATGCAGAAATCCAGAGTATTTCTTCTTTGAGATTATCTCATAGACCAGGGGATTTCAAAGCTTTTCTGTATTCTGAACCGCTTGTGTTTAATGAAAATCATCCAGAGCTACTCATGTTTTTAGTGTTGTAATCGTAACCACAGTAGGCAAGATTACATAAGTGGCCACCTTAATCAAGATTACCAACACTGATCACCCCAGTGTATCAGGCAGGACTGCCATCAGTAACATAAAAGGGTAGTACATAAAGGCCACAATGTCCCTGGCACCAAGGGAATATTATTAGCAATATATCTCACCATTGCCACACAATTTATCACTCAAATATCTACCTTAAATATATTTTGGAAATTCAACCATTTGTCTCCGAACATCAGCTGATGAATTATGGAACTACACACATTTTCCCCTTGAACACATGCTTTTCAATTTTAATATAGATATAATAACACTAAGCAAAAACATCCACTTAAGTAGGCTGCTCTGCACATAAGAGAGCTACGTAAAGGTAGATGGAGAGCTACTAGTAGCTCAAGGGCTACTCGTTGGAGAAGACTGCCATAGACAAGTCAGAGTGTTGGCAGTACAAGAATGGCATACTACTGATAATGGGAAGAAGATAAATGTTTTCTTGGTTTTGAAAAATTCTTTCTGAATGCATCTGCTAAGTATCCTGTATTAGTATCATATTTTGCCTAGTTAAGACAAAAGCATGTGGAATTTACCCAAAGTAGAAAGGTACAGTGACCGTTCGAACAATTTAAGATGCTGTATGTATGGCTCCTATGCTGCAACAGCTAGGTTATATGAAGACAACAGATTTTAAAAACTGATGCATTGGGTATTTTAATGCAGATGTTTTTAATCCAGGTGAATTCAGATGGAGGAATGCATGCATGGCAACCTCCCTATCGATTCTTTCAACCTCGCCCGATGATGCCATATATCCCTTTTTTAGGCCGCGGCCGGGGCAGAGGAAGAGGCAGAAGGAGAGGAAGAGGAAGACACATTCAGTGGTCCCGAGAGGAACCTCTAATGGTAACAAGGAGTCAAGCAAAAAATCCCCCAACGAGAATTTTACGGAAACGAGCTAGAAACAACCATCGCAGCGCCTTGTTAGAAACTACTGTTAAACCTCCTCAAACCAGACTAACCCGTGTATCCACTTATACCCCCCAATCTAACTTTATAAAAAAATTGATCAATAAAAGATGGTCAATATTGACTAGTGGGGGTATTCAGGTGCCGAGACCTTTGTTCGCCTTCAAACGTACTGCCAACATTAAAGATATGGTGGTTCATACTCGTCCTCGAACCAAACAGATCACTTCCACTCAGAGAACGCTATGGGATCTCCCTCCAGTCACAGGTCACCACCCCTGTGGCCTCTGTAATGTGTGTTCTCTCACGAGACATCTGATGACACTGAATCTAGATCCTATTGGTACCTGGCTGCTTAGAAAGCACACTAACTGTAACACAAAAAATTGCATCTATATGATTACATGCCCTTGTGGGTTGCGGTACATTGGTATGACATCACGACCAGTGAAGATACGCATTAACGAACATAGGAGCAACATTAGATGTAAAAGGATCACCACAAAACTCTGTGCACATTTTCTTGATACTCCGCATACCCCAGACAATTTATGGTGGACTATTTTGGAGGCACCCAAAGTTCGATCTGACGATCCTACATTCCTATTTAGACTTGAACAGAGATGGGTTTTTAAATTAAGGACTCATGTACAGGGTTTAAACGACAACATACCCTGGGCTCTGTTGACATGATTTCCACCTAGACATTTTTTCAGACGCTCTGTGCCTTGATCTGTGGTTTTGCATTTAAAATTTCTTTGGGTCTAGCTTAAATCACCTCCACATCCTCTTTAGTTTCCAATATTTACACAATTTCTTTATATTTCTCCTTTTTTACTCCTCCAGAGGTTGTTCTGTGATATTCCTCAATTTAACTCATCTCCCTAAATGTGGAGAACCGACGAGTCCTTCCTCTATTTTTTATTCGCCCTTGGATGAGCTCTGGGTCTTGTCCTTTCTTTGTGTCCTTGCCCCTGTTGATGACGCGCTAACCGGAAGATGGTCGCTTCCGTGTTGCCTGCGCGTTTTTCATTCGATCTCCGACTGCAGTCCCTGTCACTTGACGGGAATGCGCACCGGAGGGTAGGTCCTTCGTGTAGGACCGCAGACATACTTGTAAGTACCCGCTAGCGTACTAATTAAGACGCTGCGCCACACGTGAGTGGATTTTGATATTTACACTTTCTCCTCCGATGGAGATTGATTAGCGTTTTCCTTTTCTCTCCATTTCTACAATTTTACATGGTTAGATTTATTACCTTGGACCACATGATGTGGTCTTTTACTTTAAGTCCAGGGGTCCATTTGCTATTTGTCGCTACCTTTGGCTTTCAGATTGTCTTTGGTTTTTCTGCTGTAATTTCGATGTCTCATGAACCTTTCATCTCTATAATGTTTAAAGTGTCTATGCAGTCCTGGGGCTTGCGCTTACTATGGAGCTACTCCTCCTAGTTGGGGTTGGTAAGCATTTTTCTGTTTATATGGTTCCACTGACCACCCATTGTATTAATATGCACATTTGTTTTTTTCATTTTGGTGTTTGTTTTTATCGGTGTTTTCTAGGGTGACCTTTTTGATGACATTTAACAGTTGACTAAATGTAAGTGATTGCTTTGTTCTTTCCTAATGTTAATTGGAGAAGCTATTTTTTGGTCCTGATGAAGCATCAACGGATCCACCTGGACCTTTGGACACGAAACATGTCGACCCTTTGATAGAGGTACCACACATTTAGGGATCCTCTAGTAGTGTTTTGAAAGTTGTTGAGCATTGCACTCATTTCTTACTTTCCTTTGTGCTTTTAACCTTGGTCTTCATTTCTCTTTACTGATTACATTTATGATGTGAGCTTGAAATGAATAACAAATTTTAACAATTATTTTTGCTCTCCTGGTTTTGGATTGGTGGTTTGTTCCTTCCTTCCACCAGTTATCACATCAGCAATTACGGCTGACAGCTCCCTTCTTGGGAGCACGTCAGGCATTGCAGCGCCGGCCTGACGTGAAGCAATTCCCGATGATGATGCCTGTCATCCAATGTGATGCGTGAGGGCTTTTGCTCCTGAACATTCAGGTTCCCTAGACCTTTCTGTTTTTTTAGGAACAGTGTACTCTTTATTTGTTTACACAAAAAATACCACACACTTCTTGACTATGAGTGAGAATGTACATTGGGAGGATGACTATATGTTATTAACCATTGATGTAGGAAGCTTGTTTAGTAGTATCAGGCACAAACTGGGCATCCAGGCAGTGAGACATTTTTTGAGTCTATTTCTCTGTTATCCCATATTAAGATGCTGCAGGAGATGATCCTCTATTGCCGCACTAACAATTTTTAAATCTTTGATACTCAAATGTATCAACATCTATAGGGGACTACGATGAGCACCTGTTTCGCCCCCAGCTACGCAAATGTATTTATGGGCTGGTGGGAGGTATAGGTGTCCACACAGATTGACAGTTTTGAGGAGAGAGTGATCATGTGAATCAGATTCATTGATGATATCTTTGTCATCTGGAACAGTGATCAAGAATCAGCTGCCAATTTTGTTGCCATTCTTAATACCAACACACATAACATCCAACTCACAGGCCAGATGGGCAAAACCAGTATTGTGATTTTGGATGTAGAGAATGTGGTGAGCAAGGGGCAATTGGTCATTAAGTTACACCGCAAGCCAGAGGCTTGTAACAGCCTTCTTAATGTGAGCAGTGCCCACCCATCCAGCTTAATCCATAGCATACCCTATGGTGAACATTTATGGGCCAAATTAAATTTTAGTACTGATGAGTCTTTTCAGGAAGAGAAAGCCACTAAGTACAGAAGATTCTGGGACAGAGGGTACAGCAAAAAGGTCATTAAGCAGGCATGTGTGAAAGTGGACAAGGTCTCTAGAAGAGGCTTATTACATCCTAGATCTGACCACCTGACAGCTAAACTAGATCAAGTGAGATTCGTCAACACGTTTTCTAAACAATCTCATCACCTTAGGAATATCTTTCACAAGAATTGGCATATCCTTAAAACTGATCAGATAATAGACAAATACTTACATGAAACTCCCTAGATCACTTTTAGAAGAAGTTGTTCTTTTAGGGACAGATTGAGTCACAACATGGTTACACAGAATACTGGGAACAGACTGACTGAGGCCACTAAAGGTTTCTTTTTCTGCATGCAATGTAAAGCATGCAGCAATAGCTCCCGTTGCCATTGCATAAAAATTCCCATTAGCACTAGAGAGCATCACATCAAAGGTAACCACGATTGTGATACCTCCTATTGTTTATATTGCCTTATCTGTCCCTGTAACAAACTATACATAGGCAGTAGCAGTCACCGTGTGAAAAAAGGATACTGAATACAGACTTGGTATTCAACACAGTGATCAGCAGTATTCGGTGGCCAGGCATTTCTCAGAAATACACTTTGGAAATATGAACTTTCTGAAATTTGTGCTGATTGATGCCATTACCCTAGATCTTAAAGGGGGTGATAGAGAACATAAACTGAGGGTATTTGAGTCCAGATACATTTTAGACTTTGATACATTGTTACCGATGGGCCTAAATTTGAGTGAGGAGTTGTTGGTACATTTAGGATGAGCATTTAAGCTTGTAGACATTTATGCCTTGATTTGCTTCCAATGAGACTTCAGTATTTTTCAACTGATTTTAACCATGTACATATTTTGTCTGTTTCTATCCCTTTCACACAGGTATTTGCACTACAGATATCGAAGAGTAGCCAGATGGGCACTGTACTTTATTCTGGTCACATCAATTCAGCATGGAGCATGCTTTGAATGTCTGATTTATAGCCCACATGGGCAAGACTTCACGTGCGGCCACACTGTAATCACTAGGCTTGTTTGTATAAGCCCAGTAGAGCGGGATTTGTTGCAAGTTTGTGCACTTGATAAACATTTTAGCATATTTAGTTCACCTTTTAGGTTTGAATGCATGCTGATACTTAAACTGCAAGTCGAATCACAGATCAACCTGTGCACTTCTGTCACATTTGTTTGAGAGAGGTATAAGTTACACGAGCTCGGAGCATGCAGAGCTGTATAGGGTGGTGATTATTGAGGCAGTCTATTACATGTAATCCAGAAGAATATGATGGATAATTTGTGTTGTATACAATGTACAGAGTACTGAGGTGCTGCTTGGATGGGCCTGAGCACTTACTTTGGTGTGGTATTACCTGAATCATTCTGTACATCTGGCGTTATTTTAGGACTTCAATTCCCTCAAGTAAATTGAATGGAAAGTGCCGATGGGATAACACAGTTATCGTAAGTAGGCACCGAGTTGTTTTGGTTGTGTTCGAGCAACTAGAGACATGTACTATTTGGACGATGAACATTTATATATATATATACAGGGGGTTACAGGGACATTATAGTTAGGAAGTAGAATTAAAAAAAACATAGACATTCACTTAAAAAGCAAGGGTTACAGAGATGTTATAGTTAGACTTACATTTCAAATGTACAAAACCATAGAAATTCAGTAGTTATACCTGGAGTTATTTCAAGTAACTATATCTGGTGCCCTAAAGCAAACAAAACTAATGTCCCTGCCATGCAGTTTCCTCATCAATAATTTTCTTGCAAATTTTGCAGTGATAATTTCAATGATGCCATAGAGGATGTCATGACTGATGTAATATATTGGGTACTTAGCAGTGCAAGATGAGGGCGCAAGTTATAGTTACCTTAGGATGCGAGTTAGAGTTACTTGAAATAACTCTAACTATAATTGCTGAGTTTCTATGATTTTAAACATTTGAAAAGTGAGTCTAACTATAAAGTCCCTGTAAGCTTTGTTTTTTTTTCAGTGAATTTCTAAAGTTTTATACTGTTAAGTGATTTTAATTAATTTACGTTAATCCAACCTTCGGCCTTGAGCCGTGGCTTGCCGCAAGGCCTGACCTGAGGCCGGACCCCGAGGTCAACCTCCTATAACCACCCAACCCTGCACCACACACGGCCTTCAGGCATGCATGGCAGAAGTTGGCCTCAGGCCAGGCCCTGCACCCAACCCCCTGTAACCACTCAGCCCCATGCCATTCATGAAGTGGATTTGTGATCATATTCCCGTGCATCAAGGACGTGTTTCCAAAATTGGTGAGAAACGCATTTGGGGGATCCTTTTAGTAAGATGTCCATCACCTGGAGTACATGTCAGGAAGGTGTGGCATACCGCTAATGAATATGGGGTGGGGCAAAAAGGGCTGGGCTTCTTGGCCATTTTACATACTTGTAGTTTTTAAAAGGGGGAACATGATCTCTGGTGTCAGCAGCACATGACAAATAAGAACTCGCTCGCTACATGACATGTTGCGCTCAAAAAAAGCACAACGCAAACACCTCCTTCAAGTATTACAGATAATTTTTCAAGATGGAAATGTAGAGAAAAAACACATGATTTGCCTTGACCATGTGAAAGAAATTAGGATGATTAGTACTTTAAAGAAGCAGAGCTTCAACTTGGGGACCTGCCTTAGTTATATCTGTAACTGCTTCCCATTCAGGTGTGATTTCTGTGAAATGAGCATCATGCCAGAAAGAATCATGCCCTGTGTAATTATCCAAGAGAGGCTATTGTTTTGTGCAGAATGTCTACCCAAATGGAATACTTTCTACTGGCTAATTAGTAAGTGCTACCTCTGTGGGTATATGTATATTGCATCTCCTACACTAGAGCCGTGTAAAGGGTGTAGAGGTAATGTCTCTAGTGACCTTGTGTGTCTGTAACTTTGCCAGTGTTATTGTTCCTCAAGCGCCTTAATTGGATAACTTTTCAAGGTGGAACTGCAGTGAAAACACACTTGGATGATTTGCACTTTTTGTACCATGTCAGTGACTGTGAGGGAAGCCTCAAAGCCCCCGCAGTCCCATCTGGCTCCCTGCCTCTGTGGGAGCCAACACTGCTCCCATACATAGGGTGCTGCTGGAAATGCAGCTCCCTGTGTGCAGGAGCAATACTTCTCTCTCTTTCCCTGCCAGCATGTCTGCGGACTGGGAAAATGAAGCAAACTCTGCTTCCAGCAAGTGGTAACATTTTGACCTACTTGTTCTTCAATGTCTTTTGCCGGCCATGTCTATGTGGTTTACCTTCCATGATTTTAAACAGTCATCTTGATGTCTCCCAGATAAAGTCTGCCCCAAGGTAACTATAACTCGCGCCATCGCCATGCCCTGCTAATTACCCCACAATTACAGCACTCATGATATCTTTGATAACATCATTGATAATATCAATGTAATATTTGAAGTAACATTAGGGCATGAGTTATACCCACTTGAGATAACTAACTAAAACACATGAATTTCTATGTTGTTGTATGTTTAAAATATGAGCCTAGTTATAACATCCCTGTAACTGTTGTTTTTTAAGTGAATTTTAATGTTTAGTTTTTAATTCTATTTCCTAACTATAGCTTTCCTGTGACCTTCATAAATATATATATATATATGTTTGTGCCGTTTGATGAATTGTCATGAAATTTCCCCCCCAAAAAAGTTAATCCATCCTTGAACGTTTTGATGTGATTCATCAAAAGGATGGGTACCAAACACTTTTTTCTACATGCATTTTCCATAGGACAAATTAGACAATGAAACAGAAAAACGACTGAACAGAATTACTCTAAATTGGCAGAAAGCTAGATATTTATCCAGAAAGCATACTTTTTCTGTTTTGGCCCAATTGTGTTCAGCCAAATTAAGGTTTAACATTTATAGATATTTATTGCTGCAGGAGTCTTGTGGGAAAAACACCAAAATGCCCAATTTGAGATCCTCGCAGGACCACAGTATGTGATTGGCAGCTTCAACATGAAGAAAAGTTATGTGGCCACCCTTTTAGGACTTGATGACTCAGTCACTGAATCCGGAAAAATATTTAAAAAACACACATAAGAAGCCGGGGTTAGGGTAAGAGTACACTGACCCCAAAAGACCTTGTGAGTTCAGCGCTGCTGTGCTGATCATGAGTCCTCCCTCTGCCAGATTTTTCATGGCATGGTCCCGGCTATGAAAAGGCTGGTGGAAAGCCAGTGCTGGGGGCCACAGGGGGGCCCTGCACTGCCCATTGCATGGGCAGTGCATGGTCCCCCTGCTAGCAACCTTGGCATGCTCACTGTCTGCAATGCAGACAGTGCGCATACTGAGGGTGCTGTTGTGCCATGGCATTGGCCTCGGCTTCCTTAAGGGAGCCGAGGCCAATGCTGTACCGAGGCCAATGCTGTGCCACTGTTTTCACCAGTCTGTAACATTGTAATGCAATGCTTCCAACGGTCAGACCAGTGGAAACATTGTAATATGACTGGGGGGTCGCCAGTATGATGACAGCCTCCTCCCCACGGCTTTGGCGGTCAGATCATTCTAACCACCAAAGTCGTGATGAGGCCATTACTGTCTTCCTCATGTATAACTCCCCTTTAACCTTTGTCCTTGACAGTGTGTCCGGGATATCACTGTGCTCTTTACCACATTCTTTCATTAAATTTCATTAATTCAGTAGTTCCTGAAAATCTACTATAAGAAATTGAATTATTTTTTGAGTGGGTGAAAATCCACTTCAAAGAACAATCACAATCCTTGTCAGGAGAACCATTAGAGTCACTAATCAAATCTGTGCTTAGCCATCTGGTACCTAGGCACAAAACAGTCAAGCCTAACTTAGAGGTAATATATAATGTATTTATGCAACACTCAAAAAGTAATAAAGTGCAAACAAAACATATGAAAAATCCTAAACAACTTTCCAAAGATAGAGACTATTGTAATAAATAAAATGACAACAACACAACAAAAATCTAATCAGTACAACCCAAAATATGATTTTTTTTAATTTGAGTTAAAAATAGCACTAAAAAGTGAAAAGCTCTAACCTCGTTTATCTAGTCGCTCTAGACCTGGTGAAAGGCTGACCAAGATGAAATATGGGTTGGATGGAGGGATCAAGTTCTTCTCTGTGGAAAGTTCACCTTTGGATTTAGAATTTTTTCTGGAGAAAAGTGTTCATCGATAGTCGTTGGCAGGGAAGTTGCAAGCTGGATCCAAAGCAGGGTCCGATGTTAGCAGGTTGGAGAAGAGCAGAGTCCTAGCACAGTTGTCAATGAAGGCGTGAAAGCTCTGATGTGCAAAGTCTGGAGCCCTCGATGTCAATACGCTTTGGTTTAGTGTCTTCTATGTTTGGACTTAGAAACTTTTCTGGAAGTCAAATCTTCTTCTGCGGAACAATACATCAGGTCGAATGTGACTGATCGACAGCTTCTGCTCGATAGTGGTCCCGATATCCCATTGGTACTTTGAAGGGAAAGTTGGCAAAAAGTTTTTAAGTCCCAGGTTTTGCAGGTTGGACAGGAGAATTGCACTCTAACATCAGCCAAGGGTCCAGGAACTAGGAGACACAACTTGGGATTAGGATTCACTGCAACAGAGATCTTCACAGTGTCAGGAGTGTTCTGAGGATGGCATTAAGGGTGTCACTTGTATACCTAGTGCCAGCCGGAGGCCGGGGAAATGCCTGGCCACTCCATAACAAATGGGGTAAAAGTTCCCAGGATTGATCCTATCCACTTTGCAGCACTTCCTGTGTGTTGTACTGTAAACTATTCCACAGTGCCCCTCTCAACCTAAATCCAACATGGCAGAACCCTTCTTCCACTGGTCAGAGCTCATTGTGCCCACCCAAAGGTGTGGCTATAGAAATGGGCAAACCTTCCCTTGCCATCCTGCTCAAGGAGGAAAACACATCTCCACCACCTAGCCTTCTGTCCATTCTTTGGGAGCAATCGACATTCCATGTAGGGAGCTATTCACCAGTTAAGTGCCATTGGACACTGGCAGGAAGGCAACTTTTGCTTAGCCAGGAAATGACAACTTTCTAAAAATGTAATTTTCAAAATAATAATATATAGTTTTACTTTACCAATACATTGGAATTTAAAGGTACTAGTAAAGTAAGTAACTCAATCATTTTACTTTCTGCCCCCAAAACAACATTAGGCATTATTAGTTGTTATAATGTTTTTCCCTTTAGGAGACACAGCCTTGCTACTGTGAAAAACCACTTAGGAGGCTTTAAACTGTCACAACATGTAAAACGTTAAATATTTATGTCCTACATTTTAAATACCATGCACCCTGCCCTATAGGCATTTAGGGCCTACGCTAGGGATGAGGTATTAGTATTGAAAACAAAAGTCTGGGCCTGGCAAAAGGTTTGTTTTGCCAGATCGAATTGGCGGTTTAAAACTGCCCACCCAAGCTGCAATGGCACACCGGCCAACATGCTTATAGTGCTGCTTTAGTGGATGTCAAAAGGAGTGTTGCAGTCAACAAATAGCATTTAATTAACAGGCCTTTGGTACATGTTGTACCATTACTAGGAAATTGCAAGTAAGCTCAATGTGCCAATTAGGTGTATGACAAATGTATCTTGTTTAAAAGGGAGAGCAAGCACTTTATCACTGGTTAGCAGAGGTAAAGTGTGCTGAGCACTATTGTCAACAAAACTGGTCTAGCTTCAGAAGGCAAAATCTGGGGGAATGCCACACAAATGAGTCATTTCAAACACCTACTATAAGAACAGATAAATTACTTGCTTTTGCTACAGGACAGATGGGTTAAGCTCAGTTCAACCAAGACAAAACTCCTGGTATTTGCCAAGAACAATGAATAAGAAACAGTACAAACCCGGGTCAATTACATGAACCTTGATGGCACATGCCTAAAGGTTGATGTAAAATACAATAAAGTAAAAACCTACCCTCTAAGCAATTCCTTATTATGGGATAGAAATCCCCTTACCCACTGTTCATGGCATGCTTCATCCTTGGGCTGCTACCACAGTCCCTGTATTACCATTAACAGGGGTAGAGCAAAATCATATTTTTTTGGATCATATCAAGTATAGCAGGATCAGTGTTGTTATTGGATTATGGCTAAAGCTACCTTAGGGATACCCAATCAATTCTGATTCTTTATTTGTGGGTTTCCATGACAGGTGGTCTCTGGGCTTTATTACCCTACCGTCTTTCAAATAGCATTCAACACGTTTTGGCCGACCATCTTACGCCATTCAGGGTCAATGGCCTTCATCAGGATTAGAAGATCCATATATCTGGATCACTGTCAGAGTAAGTAAGTCATTTAGAAAAAGAGCAGAGTGTTAATTTTTGCACTATGCAAGTACTTTACGCTTGGTTAGAGTATTTTGATGAAAGGAGTTAGTCTCTGTGAAACCAGAAACCATATTCGTATTCATGAAACACATGTTTGCTCTTAGAAGATAGGTATAACAGGTAATTTTCAAAGGAATGTGGACTGACTTACATTCTTTACAATACCAAAATAAGTGACATGTGAAACACTGCAAATTGTGATGTACTGCACACAAAATATACTTAACCTGAAGATATAGGCCCTCGTTACAACCCTGGCGGTCGGTGGTAAAGCGGCGGTAAGACCGCAAACAAGCCGGCGGAAAAAAAATGGAATTATGACCGCCTCGGTCATCTGCTACTTCACCATTCCGACCGCCATGGCGGTGAAGACCGCTGGGCTGGAGATTACGGTCTCCAGCCCAGCAGTCGTCACTAGACCACCAACGGTATCGGGACCCTGCATACCACCAGGGATTGGAACCGCCATGAGATCCATGGCGGTAGGCACTATCAGTGCCAAGGAATTCCTTTCCTGGCACTGATAGGGGTCTCCCCCACCCCCGCTAACCCCCATGAATCCTCCCCCCAAACCCACCACACCCCTGCCACCCCCCAAAGGTGGCACAACCCCCCTCCCCACCCCGACCCCGAACATGCACATATACACACCCCTACACGCACACACCCCCAACATGCACATATACACAACCCTACACGCACACATACACCCCGACAACACATACCCGCACACATACAAACAGACATGCACACCGTCCGACCCGCACACATTTCCCATACACACAACACCACCCCGTACCCATACACTCACTCACTCACCCCCTCTACACTCTAACACGCACACCCCCATGCACGCACACAACACACAACACCCCCCCACCTCCTTCCCTAACGGACGATCAACTTACCTTGTCCGTTGATCCTCCGGGAGGGGACGGGATCCATGGGGGCAGCTCCGCCACCAGCACACCGTCACCAGAACACCCCCACGCCGAATGATGGGGTGTGATTCAGTGGGCGGTGTTCTGTTGATGTGGCGGTGGAGGTTGAGCAACCTCCACTTTCCCGCTGTTCGCCAGTATGGCTGCTGGCGGCTTTCCGTACGAAAAAGGACGGCGGGCTGCCAGCGGTCATAATACGCGGTGGCGGTCCCTGGCGGTCTTCAGCACGGCGGACCTCGGCGGTCTTGCGAAAAGACAGCCAAGGTCGTAATGACCCCCATAATGTGCAAAATGAATAAAATTGGTAATGTCTAGGAGTCCATATTATCAACTCATCATTGTTTTTGTCCTCCCTAGGCACCAACTTGATTGCTCTGTATAGGGGTTTATTAGATGAACTTCAAGATAGCTGTGATCCCCATTAAATCTGGCCCATAACCATCAGCAGGTAAGTCATTCCTACAAATCATTGTTACAGCCCTCATGTAGTTGCACTGTTGAAACCAATTAATATCAAATTAGGTCACTCCCCAGTTGTTTACTTCATCATGAGCTTGCCGCTACTTTGCTTGCCACTCCAGACCCTCTCCTGATACTGGCAATCTCAAGAGCGGGGATTATGAGCAGTAGGCATTGAACACATGTGGATGGAGGACATCATGGTGGCGGGGTGTCAGATGCTGGAAAGACTAGGCCGCAAACTTCTCTTCCCACCACACAGCTTTGCATAAGGCGTGATGCACATCTTGTGCTTCGACTAGTTAGAGCGGCGGCCTCTGTTTCCTTAGCACTAATTCCCATAGCCATGTCTTTGTGTTTCATGCCATCTTTGCTGCCCAGCATGTTTGGATTTCAATGGTAACGGACCATCAAAAAAAGTTTTGTATATTTTTCGCAACACATTGGGAGAAATATGCTGATTTCGTCTCTATATTATGGGTGTTTTTCAACCAAGCCTCATTGTTTTTGTCAAAGCACTGTTTTCATCAGGTTTTTCATTAAAAAAATCCGGAAAACTTTGGATAATTAACAAAAGATCTTGTTATCTTGTCCTCAATCAGATGGCTACTCATCCTTTACAGGTTATTCAGGTAATGCCATGGGACATTGTAGTTCAATTCCCATATATGTCTTCCAGGCTTGATATCCAATGCTGTTCACATTTCAAAATAACTTTTTTCATATCTCTTACATTACGTGGTATTTCAGATTTGCCTAACACCACCCATGATTGATTGGTTGAATGTTTGTCTTTCAAAAAATGAGTAGTTAATTTAGTTTTAGGTTTTTTTTTGCACCTGACTTTGTTTCTGTGTTCTGTTATCCTTATTGTCTTCTTTCTGATAGTCATGTCTATATATACTAGGTTGCAAGAACATCTCAATAAATAACATTCTCTGAGTTACATGCTGTGTTTTTAGTCAGGACCTAAGGGCATTTTAGCCCCAAATCAATAGATGTGGTGGTTTTCGTAAAATGACACACATTACATGAGCCACATAGTTTGTGTCCAACTACTGGAGGTAAATTCCACATTCTAGACTCTGAGGTAATGTTCTTATCACATGATCATGTGTATACCAGCATGTCTGTGTTGCTGGCACTCTTCCTAAATGAAAATATAGGATTTGGTAATTTCAACTCATTAGAATTTATAATACATCACATTCTATTGATGATTTTTAATGGTGCTTGAGGCTGTGCAAAAAGTGGTAACACTTATAAGTCTATCCTCTGTTGGTCTACTAACTGTTTTCAATAATGCTTCCCAATTGTTATTTATTGATCTCTAGCGATATGATGTATCACCTGACAATGGGCATTTCCAATCCCGTAGTTTCATGCCTAGTTTTTCTGCTTCCTTGTTGAAGCATGCGATAAATGTACAGTTCCTATACAGAACAAAAACTGTCCACAGGGTAAGTTTTTGTCTAATTGCTCTCAGACAGGACAGGCTCCTCAAGTAGGGCAGGGGAGCATGGCCCTTTTAATAAAAATGCCCTGAGAAAAGCCAGAAAAGTTATTTGTTACCATTTTATTTTTCACCAACCTGTCCTGAACTGAGTGTCAGGACGGGCAGTGCCATTATAACAGTCAAGGCTGCCATGAAGGACGGAGATTGTCATGATGGATTATGACTCATATGACAAGGAAATGATGAGGCAACTTAGTGATCCAGACCATTACAGGAGCCTTCCTTCCTACCCTACCCTACCACAGAATTAAGACAGCACATACAGATGATTAGTGAAGTTGCCTGAGACAACTCCTGGATTAGTCAGAAGGAATTTGAATTCCTCAATAAAAAGGATGCACAGATCCTCCACTCTCCCTGGAGGCCTTTTATGTCCGGTTGTGGTTCCCTTTTGGAACCAGTGTCAATGTACATTGACTTTTAGATTTTTTTCTGAAGCCTTTTGTTCCCACCACCAACACCTATATATGAGATGCTATGGATTTCATCACTAAATTTGAGGGGGTGTCTTCCGAGCCCACCACAGACATTTTAGTTAGCAGGGATATAGAATCCCTGTCAACTAATACACCTCAGGATAAAGCCATAGAATTCATTAGAGACACTTTGGAGAAGAGGATCCTGCCACATGATGTGTCCTCTGATTTTGTGGTGGAACTAGACACCTTAGGGTTGGAAAAAAACTACTTTATCTTTAAAAGGGGCCTCTATTTGCAAGTACCTTCATCCCATATGTTGCTAACACATTCATGGCACAGTTTTGGGAAGAATGGATTTATAGCAAATATAATATCTTCAAGACTAAACATTTTAAAAATTGTTTTAATACATTGATGACATCTTTGCCATTTGGCAAGGTCCTCTAGCGGAAGTAAAAGTGTTTTATGAATGGTTGAACCATTGATCAGCTAACTTGAAATTCACAATAGAAAATGATTCCCACCAACTGAATTTTCTGGACTTCTGGATTTAGGCTAGGATGGGATTTTGATAATAAGCCTTTATTCCAAACCCACTCCTAGGAACACTTCATTGCATTTCACAAGTGGTTACCCCAGATCCGTGATAGAAAATCTGCCGTTCAGGCAGTTTCTGTGCATCCACAGAAACTGAACTAATTAAGAAGAATACTTTCAGAATACTGTTAAAGAGGGCGCGGTACACACCCGAAGAAACACTCCTGGTTCTAAAAGAACAGGCCTTACCTCCGACGTGTTCTAATATATGATCCCATTGCCAATCTTATAAAGAAAATCATTTGGTCTAACTTGAAATTACTCTCCAACTTGCACCTCCCAGATCCACTGTTCTTATTCAAAAACGTAATAAACACCAGACAACATCTGGGCAAAGTAGGTAGGAAAACAGAAAGGGGGGGTTTACTCAATCTATTTGGTCTCCCACCGATAAAAGGCCATTATACATGCAGTGGTTGTACTGCTTGTCAGTTTACCACATATTCTAAAGAGCTTTCAATTAATGGGACTACCATTCCTCAGAAGCAGTTTTCCAACTGCAATACAAAAAAGTTGTCTATTGCATCTCTTGTTTTTGTGACAAGTTCTCTAGTTGACCGATGAATCAACCTGTGAAAAATCACATCCTGCAGCATAAATCCAGGATACGCTGTCAGACACAAGGTGCTTCACTTGTTCAGCACTACGGGACTGACCACCAGTGTGAAAATGATACTAAATGGTCGGTGATTTTTGCAACAGCAGATGTGAGGGGTGGGTTTATGGGGAACACTTTATTGAGAATGGAAGCCAGGTACATTGAAAAAATTAGGACAGCTATCGATTACGTCAATGAGAATGATGAAGGATGGTCTCTCATTTAATTATAACAGTTACAATTCTTTTGCCTGCTGTTTTCAGGGCTGTAGGGGATCTGGCACAGAATGTATACAATGTAGAAGCAACAATGGATTTTGGCTTCTTTTTATTTCCATCTATTTACAATCAGCCTTATGATGTATAAACCTGCATTGGTGTCCCCATTCCTTTGTAATCCAGTGTGAGACCTTTTGCGCTTATACCTACTTTTGTTTTCTACGGGGAATGCTCGTTTACTTACCTATGTAGATTTGGTTCTAGTTCTGCCTCCCATATACAAATATTTATCAAACATGCAATCAATTCTCCATGAATGCCACCCTGTTCCTTGAAATAATGTTAACTGGATTCTTTCCTCATTGAAGATGTGGAGAGAAGAGGGAGGTTGAGTTTGTTTTCTCCCCAACCCCAGTAGTTAATAGTTGACTGTTAGGAAGGTAATTTTACCTAGTTCACTCTAAGATTGAGCATGCAGCTTTCCTCACGCAGGTGTCTGTCATGACCATGTGGTTCCACTGTAGAAAGATGCCCATCTCCGTGCCAGTGCTCACTAAGACTCCCATCCTGACCAGCGACCAGACACTATCTCTATAAGTGGGTGTTTTTACGTTTATTTTCCCCTAGGTTTGGTTCATAGGCGTACCTTCTTTCTAAATTAGGGCCATACTTACAAGAAAGTGGTGCAACAACTTTGATGCACCCCTTATCTTGCTCCCCCTAATGACACCACGTGTGCACCATATTGAAAATACGGTGCACCATGATGCATGTTATGACAATAGCATCAGAAGTTATGACATTACTGTGGTACTTTGCAGGATTAGTGCCATAATTTGTGGCGCTAATCCTACAAAGTAAAGGAAGGCCCATTGAAAGTAATGGTGCGTCATGTTAACGCCTGCCTTGGGCAGGGATTAAAAATGACGCTAAAAATGGCTCTGTGGAATGTTGTAAATTTCACTCTGCCATTTTTACGGGCATCCATGTGTGGGAAGGCCCCCTTGAATACTTTCTGCCTGGCGTAGGCATAATGTGGTGCATGGGGTTACAAAGTTGTGCAATGCATGCATTGCTCCAGTTCGTACATATGGTGAAGGAGAATGGCCTCCTTAACTCCACATGCATAAAGAAATGACACTAGTGTTGCTCTAAGAGGCACTAGGGCCTTGTCAATCTGTCCCTTAGTGTTTTTTTGTAGGGCAAGTACCATGGAACTCATTGGAGCATTTTTGATAGACTTGATTCTGTCAGTTTCGCATGCTGCTTGGGTAAGCAACAGACATTGAGTCCTATTTGTTGTAACAAGGGTCCTCACACTTTGTCCCTTTTATTAATTTCTTCAATTTGATCTTCTTAATAGAATAGCGATGTCTGCTGCCATTATTGTGATGTGGAGAGCCTGTTACAGGTTGTTACAGGTGACTGGTGGGGTCCATCAGTCCAAACAGTAAGATTATTAGTTGCTAGCTGGTTTATTTTCTTTTTCACACTATAAATCAGAGTACACTTCTATTGTGTTGAAGGACTCGGTTAGATCTTTCTTTCTAGGTCATGTGGCAGAGTTTTATCACACGAGGTGGGCTTGCTGGTTGCTTCCTGTTTCAACAACTGGTGTATTGCTTGTAGAGGCATACATCTTGCATGCTACATTTTTAGGTCGAGCGCGCAAGTGCTTTCCAACCTGTTGTAGCTATTGTGGGCTTTTAACCATGGCCACATCATGCCCATCACTTTCACTCGTTCGTGGGCTTGCTTTTCAAAAATCCCTTGATGTCATTAGTAAATGCTTTACGTTTGTCCCACCTTGGGGTGGTTTTGTTCATTCCTTGCAGACTAATCCTATTACATGGATAATTGCACAACTGCTGATATACTTCAGCGTGGGCGAACTACTTTTTAGGTCGAGCGTGCAAGTGTGTCTGACCTGTTGTTAGTATTGTGGGCTTTGAACCACACCCACCTCACACACATCACTTTCACTCATTCGTGGGCTTGCCTTTCAAAAATCCCTTGATGTCATTGGTAAATGCTTTATGTTTGTCATACTTTGAGGCTGCTTTGTTATCGCCTTGGGGACTGCCCCTGTTACATGGATAATTACATGATTGCTGATATGCTTTGCTGTGAGAAGACTACTTTTTTATTTATTTTGTCTCTCCCCTTCGTGCTCCATTGCGCTTTCAAGTCTTACACAGCGCAAAATCAATCAGCAGTATGGGAGTGCTTTGCATGACAGCCAGTTACTTCTCATTGTCATTTATTTTGTTCCCCTTTTGCACTCCATGGCACTTTCAAGTCTTATTTTGGTAGGCACAGAGAGATTAAGGGCCTGATTTATACTTTTTTAGCGCTGCATTTACGTCATTTTTGGATGCGTAAGAGGCGCAAACTTACAAAATATAATTGAATTTTGTAAGCTTGCGCTGCTTTTGCATCATAAAATGACACAAATGCAGCACTAAAAACGTATAAATCAGGCCCCTGGTGATTTGCCTAGAATCACAGGATATGGAGTCGATGCACAGACTCAAACCCAGCTTACCAGCTCCAAGGTCAGAACCTCTGTCCGTTTCGCCGCATCCTCTCTCCTCTTTTGAGCAACTTCAAAATATATGTAGAGCGTGACACTAAAAAAAGGGGGTGTGATATCGATTGCTGGGTCTTCATCTACCAGCCTCCCACCTGTTTTTTCTTCCCCCCTCCCACTTACAGAAGTAAAACACATGCAATGAAGAGGCCAGCACTGGCCGCTTTTTAGTGCTTTTTTTCACCGTCTTGATACAGATCCCCACCTGCCCCAGTTACACAACCCCACCCAATTGCCATAGCCAATAGTTCACCCATGGGGGAGACCTTTTGGCATTGCCGGTGTGCGTATTGTTAATGAGGTTGCAGAGTTGCTAAACTCAAAGCTGCTGTAAAGCAGCAGATTTTGAATCCCGACGCAACCACTTAATTGCATTGTCTGATTTTAGCATCTTATCTACATGTGCTTCAGTTCCCATGTTTGATGAGGTTGGAATTCTCTACAAGTAGACTAAATGCTACCACAGAGAGCTATTAAATGTAATTTTTGCTACGTCAGGGGAAACAACATTCAAAAGCAAGCCATAGAGATATTTACAGCTGTGAGGAGGAAAGGAACTGCTACTTGTCAATCAATTTCCACTGCAGTTAAGTACATCTTTTCAGATTGATCTTAGCAAAGAAAGAATGTGTTAGTTGCCCATTGTTCTCCATTTGAATTAAATATATTTGACAGCGTGGAAAGTGAAAATGTTGACAATAGCACTCATTATGTTTAAAAAGAGGGACACCTCCCATTAAATATAGATTTCAGCTTTTGTGCGATATACCGCGTGAGTGGCATCCCTCCATTGCAGAGGTACAGTCATGGCATAATGTAGAAATCACCCTAAATATTGTTTAATGTATGAACACCTTACCATCTGGGGGGACAGGAGGCTCACAGGTCATCTCTCCTAGACAATAACCTCTGACACCAAATCACACGAATGGTGCATTGGGCAAGCCTATTGCACACTGGGTCATTGCTTATTATCCTGGGGTGGAGAGTGACTCTCCCTCTGACAAGTGAGTGTTGCTTGTTATATAGTGATTCTCGAAACTGGACACTTTGGGACTGGGTGCAGCGCAATTGACAGCTTGAGGGGTCTGAAAATGGAAGATTTCAACATTGCGAACTCCGCCAATTTTGCATACTGCAGAATAGTGCGCATTGAAGCTCCTCAACAACTTCATAGCCTTTTTGCAACCAGCTAATGCTCCCATGTTGATATGACTGTCATTTTGACCTCAGAAACAATTATTTGCACGATAGTGGCGTGGCACAAGATGACCGGGCCCTTCTCAAAATCCGGAGTTTCAGTGAAACATGACATATCTACTTGGCCATAGGTGCACCCTCGCCTACCCCTACCCCACATATTAGAGTGTGGTTCAAATTTTTGTCAGTCTGTCTCTGTTTCTTCTCCCCATCCCTTTTTTCATCCACCTTCTGATCCTTTTTTCTTCTCCCACTAACACTGACAGGATTAAAACTAATGCTTTGAAACAGCCTCTCTGGTCACTTCAAAGTGTTTTTTTTAACCATCCTGTTACCCACATGTGGTAATGTAGAATAATCTTCACTCAGATACACCAAGTATCATTTTAAATTATGTTTTAGTCACCTAAGAGAAGATCTCATCCATCTGCTTCAACCTCACCTGAGCAACTGACACTTATTCATAATATAACATTCTTTATTCCTTTACAGTGTGACATAAACAGTGTTCCACCTCTTCCTCTAGGATCATGACATGTGCAACATTACATAAAACTGCTCAGATACGACACACCTCCCTTCCTTTCAGTTAACAGCTTATTTACAATGAATAACTCACACAATAGAACCTAAATTGCATTAAGCTAAGTAGTCACTCAGATATCCAGGTTTCTCTTATAATTCTTCCCGACCTCCTTATTATGGTATCATCTCCAATTCTCACAGAGGCGCCATCCTTCCCCACCTTCAGTTTCTCATGGACCCCTTACCTTCTTCCCAACACCACCACCCTGTTCGAATTCCATATCTGGTGATCTTGTGTTTTGATAGCACTGTTGAATTTCTTAATGACCTGTATTGTCTGTGAGAACTGTGTCCCATCACTACCTTGTGTGGCACGTTTAATCACCACAAGATCTCCTACAGATACCTCTGTCCTCTTTGCCGCCTTCCTCACATCATAATTCCTTTTCCTGTCCTTTATTTTTTCAGTCTCTCTATCTTGGCAAGACTCCTTTAAACTACCTTTCCCTAACTCACCCTCATACTGTTAACCCACGGTGGTTCCACTGAAGTGTTGGGAAGACTTCCTCTAAAGAGTTCAAAAGGTGTTTTTTCCGTTGTGCTATGGGGAGAAAATCTATACATTTCATATTTTTTTGCACTTCCAATTTCCAGTACATTGGATAAGATTTAGCCAACACAATTGTTTCCTGGAGAACTCTGTTCAATCTTGCAACCATGCCATTGATTTCTGGATGGTATAGCACACACTTCTTGTGCTGTATCCTTCTTTTGTTCAGAAACTCTTCCATTTCTCTAGAAACGAATTAAACCCTATTATCTGTGAGTAGGGCTTCTGGGTATCCTTCCCTTGCCATGAGCTCTTTTAGAAACATGGTAACATGGCTAATCTCTATCACATGCGTAAAACAAATCTCCGGCCATCGTGAAAAATCATCTAACTTCACTATTACATACCCAGGTTGTCCCTCACCATGAATACGTCCCAAAATATCAAAAGCTACATCTTTCCAGGGACCTATCTGACGTTCTCTAATGACCATACGCTGAGTCCTTGTACATTTTGGCTTATCGTGACTTGAACAGGAAAGACAATCATGTATGTGCTTTTCAATTTGTATGTGCATACCTGGACACCAATATGATGATTGTAACATTTTTTTAGTCTTTGACATTGCCTGATGAGTCTCAGGTGTCACATTTTTTACCTCTTGTCTGAGAGTACCCGGAGGCACAAGACTAGTGCCCCTGAACAATAGATCTTTGCATGTGCTCAGTTCATCTTTTACACCCCAATATATTTTACAAGAGGTAGATCCCTGCCTTCTACTATACCAACCAGCCTATATTAAGGATATCACTTCACACAACACCTTGGGGTCATTATGAACACGACAGTTTACACCGCCGTATTCATGCTGGCGGTCTTTCCAGTGACCGCCAGCCCCCCTGGAACCCTGCCGGTCGTATAATAAACATTCTGCTGGGCCGGGACATTGCCAATGGCTCCACATGGAGCCGCTGTCAATGCCTCTGTGCGGTGGGTGCAGCTGCACCCGTTGCGCAGATCACTGCCCATAAATCGGGCAGTGACCTGAGCGATGGGGCACTACAAAGGGGCCCCTGCAGTGCCCATGCCAAGTGCATAGGCAGTGCAGGGGCCCCCAGGGGGGCCCCGGGGCACCCCTTCTACCAGCCTTTCCCTGGCAGGAATGGCTGGTGGAAATGGGATCATTATTTAAGGGGCAGCAGTACTGCCCTGTCGGATAATGATGCCGTCCACCGCCAGGCTGCCTCGTGGTGGCAGCCAGGTGGTGGAGGAGGGCCGCCAATGGCGGCCCTCCCTGTCATCATTATGTGGCGGTCTGGGCCACCATGCCGGATGGCGGGATTTCCCGCCACGGCCGGCATGGCGGCCCAGACCGCCAAGTCCATAATCAGGGTCCTTATCTGAGTGTAGTTCCTCTCTCCATCTCGGTTCTGAAATAACCACACATTTTACTTCACACATGTATTCAGTGTCATCACCCAACCACTCAGTGTCCATTGCCTCTGTATCCTTTACTGGAAAAAATATTGAAAGCGTATCTGCAACCCCATTCTCAACACCTGGAATATATTTTACTTCAAAGTCATATTCTTGAAGGGCAATCACTCATTTAGTTATTCTCTGAGAGATTAAGTCTAAGCCTTTTTTTATTGAAAATCTCAACCAGGGACTTAAGATCAGTCCTGATTTCAAACTTGGTACCTCACAACAATGTTTTCAACTTCTTCACTGCCCAGTATACTGCTAGTGCTTCCCTCTGTACAACTGAATACCTTGGCTATGCATTTTTCACTCCTCGGGAAATAAACTTGATAGCGTTCATTCCACCCTGAGATTCCTGCTGAAGCACAGACCCCAATCCTTTTATCCTGGCATCCGTGGTGATAATAGCTTTCTTACTTTGACGTGAGGTTACATTCATCCAATCTCTTCAATACATTCCTAAGATGTTCATTATGTTCCAAATCATCCTTACCAAAGACAAGTATGTCATTTTGATAGATGCACACACCATCTATTTCCCTCAAAACCTTTCCCATCACACACTGGAATACAGATGTAGCAGATACCAAGCCAAATCGAAGCCTAACAAATCTAAGTGTGCCAAAAGATGTGATGGAGGCTGCAAAATCTCTTGATGACTCTTCCAATTCAACCTGATGGTAGACTGACTTGAGGTCGAGTGTGCTAAATACTTTTGCACCTCCCAGTAAAACAACAACTCTATGATATTAGGTAGTGGGTATTTGTCTATAATCACATTCTTATTCAGTTGTCTTAAATCCACTGTCTTTTAACTTCCTGATTTCCTCCTGCATTTCACCCCGGAGAGCAAGGGGTACATTTCGAACTTTACAACAAGCTGGTTGTGCATTTCTTTTCAGCCTTATCTTATACTTGTAATTCTTCAAGCATCCTAGTTCTTTTTTGAATAAATTGGAAAAATCAGAGTTTATTTTTTCAAAAAATTCATCAGTCTCTAATGTTTCCACACAACACATTGCTTCTCTCTCCTTTAATAGAATGGGTGGGTCGCTGCTAGGATCAAGCATGACACCTAACTCTCCTTGGTGCAACCAACTAATAATGCTGTCACCTTTTTGTGAAACAGATATCTTGCCAGAAACCAGATGTCTCTTATATTCAATAAGCGCAAGGAAATACCCTTGTAATTTTATGAGCTCACCCTCACATGCACAAGGCTTTATGTTTAGTTTCAGCAGGATTACTCTAATTTCCAATTTGTTGCAAAAAAAAACTATTTGAAACCATTGTGATTTTAGCACCAGAGTAAAATAATACTTTGGTTGCTTCTCCTTCAACCAGTATGGTGTCAACAGGACTGTTATTTTTTCAACTGCATTAACCTGTAGCACTATTTGTCCACATTCTAAATCATCTGTGTCAAAGTTCTCACACTCCTGATTCCCTTGAACTTCTTCCACATCCACCTCTTCGCCCTAGTTTTACTGTCTCACCTACTGCGACTTTCAAGGCTGGACAATTTGTATCATTTGATAGATGTCCCATTTGTCACATCTGTAACATTTATGCACAGTGGCTTTAGTTTTACTTCTCATACCACTCTCTTTTATCTGCATTTTTTGCACTTTTTCCTTTACCACATATACCTTCAAGTCCTTTTCACCTTCTTTTTTAATGACATCAACACATTTCATTGACTGTTCTATTCTTTTAGCAATTACTATAACATCATCAAGGGTAGGCTCTTCCCTTAGCCACAACTCTTCCCTGACCTTCTCAATATTACACTCAACATAAATTGATCACAGATGGCTCATCTAACAAGCTCGCAAATTTCCAAGAGGCTGTAAGTCTTCTTAATTCAGTCACATAAGATTCTACAGACTCCACCTCTCTCTGCGTTCGCTTGGGAAAATGGTACTTCTCAAAGATGGTACTAACGTTTGGCAAGTAATGCTTACGTACATTTTTAATGCATATTTTGTGTTAAATTAATCCCTCCAACTCATGTTCCTGAAGATCGGGCAGATGATCAAAAACCTTTTGTCCTTCAGATCCTAGGCAATGAAGAAGCAAGGACGTTTTCCTTTCTGCACTCAACAATGTACCACATATCTTCACATACCTTTCAAATACCTTCTTCCATTTCTGCCAGTTTATAGGGGGTATACCTGGACTAGAGAGGAAAAAGGCTGGTGCTGGTATGGTCTGCATAATAATTGCTTATTCAATATGCTCCTGTCAGTAAAGATTCCAGATAACTAAGTCACTCTCCTCCACGGAGGGATTATGTAGAAGTTGTCAAATGTGGCACCTCACATACAATGTAAATAGTAAACTTCTGAACACACAAGTACACATCACTGCAGAGCAATGAACAACAAGATGCTGGCAAATGAGCGTATCACTGGATCAAATGTCATTTGGGAACCTGGGCTACGATGTGACACTGGAAAGTGAGCGCATCACTGAAAGTTAGTCGTGTCCAGGACTCAACAACGCAAAAAATGTGTAATTTCAGTTTTAACAGCTCTTTGTAAAACAGGTGCAACAACAATGAAAGGAGATACCGGATTACCCTAAAATGTGATTTTATCACTGTGTAGAGAGCGAGGCAATACACTGGAAAGTGAGCGTATCACTACTTTGAGGCGGGGTCCCTTCAACCAATGTGGACGCTCTCCTTGACACACTTGTCTTTATGCTCACGTGTCACAAAAGAGCATATACTAGAAAGTGAGGGTATCACTGCGGTGAGGGCGTCTTGTCACACTCAACAGGACATGCTGAAAAGTGAGCCAGTCACTGCATTGAGGCAGGGTCCCTTCACCCAATCTGCACGTCTGCAGGACACACTTGCCTTTATGCTTACACATCACAGAAGAGCATGTATAGGATGTGAGCATATAACTGTGGTGAGGGCATCTTTCCATACTCAACAGGACTCGCTGAAAGTGTGTGTATCACTGCAAAGTGTGAGTATCACTGTATAAATGGAATATTCCACCATTTCAACATGGACACAACGTGTACGACATTTCTCCATGTGCTCCAGTTGAAAGTGGTGACGTTTCTAAAGATTAAGCCATCACAGTCTTTACTCACTTGCTTGTCCGATATCGCACCACAAATCTCATCCACCATAGCAGTGAGTCAAGTTTATTCTTCCTTTATATCTTGAGATTTCCAGGCGAGGTCGTTGTTCTAAACCTAACATGACACTAAACACCAAGAGCTTTACAGGTGTCGGAAAAGGAAAACTAGATGTGGTGAGCAGATATTTTTTCACCTTAATTCATTCTGCAGCTGAGAGATAACTACCAGGAGACAACGCTAGTAATCAAACTTTCCCGAATGCAGTGTTATTAGCTCAACACTGCAAAGGGAGCGCTGCAAATGCTAAGGAAGAGCTGCAACCAACACTAATCTCATTCGTTATTAGAGTGTAGTTTTCCCAATCTTCCAAAACAAATGGGGCAAAATCCGAAGAACACCAGGGTTGCCTTTTGTTGAGATCTTCTCAGCCATCCTGCTGAGTATGCCAGTGTGGTAATGTAGAATAATCTTCACTCAGATATGCCACGTATCATTTGAAATTATTCATCAAAGAGAAAATCCCACCCATCTGCTTCATCCTCACCTGAGCAACTGACACTTATTCATAACATTCTGTATCCCTTTACAGCGTGACATAAGCAGTGTTCCATCTCTTCCTCTTGGATCATGACATATGCAATATTCCATAATACTGCATTGCTCAGATACCACACCACCTATTACTCACCCCCACTTGATTGCCAAAGCCAATAGCTCGTCCATAGGTGAGACCTATCGTCTTTGCTAATGCTTGTTCACTGAGGAGTTTGACACCAGATTTTCAAAACTGGTAAGAATAATGGATAATAATAAATAATAATATTTATATAATAAAAGATATTTCAACACTAGCTGTCTAATCACTTTATAGCTAAGACATGTTGTTGCGCTACCTTGAGGTAGACCACAGACTAATAATGTATGGTGGACATCTTTGCTTAAGTATTGGAGGACAAGAACAATGTGTGCTCAAATGATCCTCACTTTAATGGAGTGTTGATCACTGTAATACAATTGTGTGTGAAAAAACAGCTGGCATTAGCATGCATTTTATTTTTAAATGTGACAAAGGAGTTGTGTAAATTATGTCAACTGTATGTAATCCTGTGCTGCCAAAGAATACTGCATGTCCAATAATAATGAATTTTCTTATTGTTGACTGGAACGTTTTTGTTAATTTATCCCTGCTGAGTACCCGTATTATTGCATACAGATGTAAAGATGGCCTTGGACCAGCTTACTCTTCTAATGAAGGTGAAACAGTTTCTATTAGAAAGCAGTTTCTGAACTGTTGTCCGTACCTTCATACTCTCGCATCTGGATGGTGGTATCATCCTGCTCCATTGCCTTCCTGACTCCACACTAGCATCCCTTAAGGGTAGCCTACATGCGCCGGCATGTCTCATCCAGGGCCTGAAGAAGTATAATCACATCACCCCCACATTACCTCCACATTCATAGAATCCCATTGGCTCTTCCTGCCAGCCTGCACTATATTCAAAAACAGCTGCATCATTTAGAGAACACACAACCAGCAACCTTGCTTATCATACTGACAAGCTCACCATCTCCAGTGGTTTTTGCCACACCAGTAGTTAGGACACAATCAGACTGCAAGCTAAGAAGTATAAAAAAAAATAAACAATGCAAGAGGTGTTTTCTGTCTATGTCCCCAGAATCTGAAACAACATTCCTGCATCCATAAGGACCACTCCAAAGTACACTTCTGTAAGGTACATTAGACCACAATGCAAAAACAATCCAATACCCAGCTACCTCTCCTATTACTCATTGACTTTATGCTTGCCTTTGCCCTGTTCAGCAATGCACTGCGTTTTGATTAAGTTTCCACTATAGAAACACCATATGCATAGGTGCATACATGCATATATTTACTCAAAGGCTACATTTGATATGAGGTTAAGGCACCAGGCACCAGTCAACAGGCAGGTCGCTCCCCCCATCTGCCACGCAGCCCCCTGTGGGTTGAACCTCCGTTGCCACTTTTGCCGCCTGACTACTCGCTCCCTTTTTTCTATTCCCCTGAGCTTGTGCTTCTGTGCCACTTGTTTTTTCCATTCTGTGCCCCTGTGTTTTGCTTTCTGTACCCCTGTGCTCTGTTGTCCCTCTCCCGTCGTCTTTTCCCGCCGTTTTTTCCCCGGGTTTTCCCGTGGGTTTTTCCCTGGGTTTTTCCCTTGCTGCTGAGCCCCTGCTGCCCCGCCCCCTTCACTCCCATTGGCCGCCCCGCTCCCACCTCCCAGCTGCTCCTCCCTCCCTCTGCCCTCATATGGAGGCCGCGAAGCGGGCGCGCCACTGGCGCGCCGAAGGCGCACCTAAGGCAAGCCCGTCTGCGCCCGTCCGCGCCTGGACCGCACCCAGCACCAGAACCCCTGGAACCCGCACCCCCCGCAACGCCAGACTGCAGTACGACGCAAGCACCCTCCACGCACTCAACACCAGACGAGACCACCCCTGCTACCGGGCCACCCCGAAACGCACCCAGGGGCCTTTCACCTGCCGGAACTGCAGATTCACCAGCATCCAACCCTCCACACCACCAGCCAGAGAACCCAACCACCTCTGCTGCATCCTCCTCAACACCCGCTCCGCTCGCAAGCACACCATCGAACTTTGGGACCTCCTAGACTCCACTGCCCCTGACGTTGCCTTCGTGACGGAGACCTGGCTGAACGCCACCTCAGCACCAGACATTGCCATAGCCATCCCGCAGGGCTACAAAATCTCCCGCAGAGACCCCACCAACGGAGTGGGAGGAGGAATCGCCATCATCCACAAAGACTCCATCAAAATCTCAACGAACACCGATGACACCCTCACCACCGCCGAGCACATGCACTTCCAGATCCACACCGACCCCAACACCACCCTCAGAGGAACTCTCATCTACAGACCTCCCGGACCCCGCCCACAGTTCAGTGACACCATCGCTGACCTCATCAGCACCCACGCCCTCGCTTCCACGGACTACATCCTCCTCGGGGACCTGAACTTCCACCTCGAGAACAACAACGACGCCAACTCCACCGCCCTGATCGACAACCTCGCCAACCTCGGACTCAAACAGCTAGTACCGACACCCACTCACGCCGCTGGACACACGCTTGACCCCATCTTCTCCGCAAGCCCCCACGTCTCCTTCAACCACACCACCGAACCACACTGGACCGACCACAGATGCGTCCACTTCACCTTCAGAAAACCCACCACACACCACCGCACCCAACAGCTTACACGCCGCTGCTGGGGCAAGGTCACAGGGGATCAACTGACTACCGCCCTCGCCCTGAGACCACCACCGACCCCACCGACCCAGACACTGCCGCGACCAACCTCACACAGTGGATCAACGACTGCGCCAACACCCTCGCCCCTCTCAAGACCTTTACAACCAACCACACCAACAAGAAAGCCGCCTGGTTCACCGAGGACCTCCGGATCTCCAAGCACACCTGTCGGAAGCTGGAGAAGAAATGGCTCCACGACCGAACACCAGACAACCACACAGCCCTCAAGAGCGCCACCCGCAGACATCACCAACTCATCAGGACCGCCAAGAAGACCGCCTTCAAGGACCGCCTAGACAACAACGCACACAACACCAAAGAGCTCTTCAGCATCGTGAAAGAACTCTCCAACCCCAGCTCCATCACCAACGACATCCCGCCATCTCAAGACCTGTGCGACTCCCTGGCCACCTTCTTCCACCGCAAGATCACTGACATCCACGACAGCTTCAACCCCGACCCCCCCTCACCCACCACCGAGTCCACCACCCCTGCGACTACCACTCGCACCAGTCGCCTGACCGTCTGGTCCAGCGTCAGCGACGAAGACACCATCAAAACCATGAACTCCATCCACTCCGGATCCCCATCGGACCCCTGCCCTCACCACGTCTTCAACAAAGCCAGCGCAGCCATCGTGCCCCACCTCCGGAAAACAATCAACTGTTCCTTCGAGACAGCAACCTTCCCAGAAAGCTGGAAGCACGCCGAGATCAACGCCCTTCTGAAGAAGCCCAAGTCGGACCCCAAGGACCTCAAGAACTTCCGTCCCATCTCCCTGCTCCCTTTCCCGGCAAAAGTGACCGAGAAGATTGTCAACAAACAGCTGACCCACTACCTCGAAGTCAACAACATCCTGGACCCGTCCCAATCTGGTTTTCGCAGTAACCACAGCACCGAGACCGCCCTCATCGCCGCCACTGACGACATCCGGACCCTGATGGACAAAGGAGAAACAGCTGCCCTCATCCTCCTGGACCTATCAGCAGCCTTTGACACGGTCTGCCACCGCACCCTATCAGCACGCCTCCATGACGCCGGTATCCAAGAGAAGGCCCTGGCCTGGACCACATCCTTCCTCTCCGGCAGAACCCAGAGCGTCCGTCTCCCACCCTTCCGCTCCAAAACCACTGAGATCATCTGCGGTGTCCCACAGGGATCCTCCCTCAGCCCGACACTGTTCAATATCTACATGGCCCCCCTCGCCCACGTCGCACGACAACACAACCTCAACATCATCTCCTACGCCGACGACACCCAGCTGATCATATCCCTCACCGAAGATCCCGACACCGCCAAAGCTAACCTCCACCGAGGAATGAAGGCCATAGCCGACTGGATGAAGGACAGAAGACTGAAGCTGAACTCAGACAAGACGGAGGTCCTCATTCTCGGACCCACCCCATCAGCCTGGGACGACTCTTGGTGGCCCACGTCACTAGGCACAGCCCCGGAACCCATGGACCACGCACGCAACCTGGGGGTCATCCTCGACTCCACTCTCTCCATGACCAGGCAAGTCAACGCCGTCTCCGCGTCCTGCTTCAACACCCTCCGTATGCTCCGCAGGATCTTCAAATGGATCCCCCTTGACACGAGTAAAACCGTTACCCAGGCCCTCATCACCAACAGAATCGACTACGGGAACGCCCTCTACTCAGGAACTACAAACAAGCTCCTGAGACGACTCCAATGCATCCAGAACGCCTCGGCCCGACTCATCCTCGATGTCCCCCGCCGCAGCCACATCACACTCCACCTGAGAGGCCTGCACTGGCTCCCCATCAACAAAAGGATCACCTTCAAGCTCCTGATCCACGCACACAAAGCACTGCACAACACCGGACCCACCTACCTCAACAACCGACTCAGCTTCCACACCCCCACCCGAAGCCTCCGCTCAGCCAACCTCGCCCTCGCCACAGTCCCCCGCATCAGAAAAACCACCGCCGGCGGCAGATCCTTCTCCTACCTCGCCGCCAAGACCTGGAACACTCTCCCCACCATCCTACGACAGACCCAGGACCTGCTGGCCTTCAGAAGACTCCTCAAGACCTGGCTCTTCGACCAGTAGCACCCCCCCCTCCCTAGCACCTTGAGACCCTTGTGGGTATGTAGCGCGCTTTACAAATGCAGTGATTGATTGATTGATTGATTAAGGGCTGATGCTCTTCTAGGACACCTATTTCACTTGATACAGTTGTGTCATATCTAAACAGATGGTGGCCCTATTGTTCTTTGCAAAACGAGCCCAAGCTAATTATTTTAGTAGGGGATGCCAGTCAAAAATATGATGTATAATTACATTTTCCTTCAAGAGTTTCCAGGAGCAAGACTACCTAACCGAACGAAGACGAGGCTTTGTAAAAATATTTATACTGAGTTTTGAGGGCAGAGAGGTTGAGTTAGAAAGTATCCCGCATGAGGCCAGAGATCCTTCTGTACCCTAGGGCCCCAGGTGGGTGAATCACGCTCTTGCTCATGCATTGTAATATTCTCAGAGGCCATCATTCATGAACAGTTACGTGAGTTTGCAATTTTCACTCAATAGAAGCGCAAATCTAACCATAAATCTGTGACAATATATTATTAGTAATAAAACAATACTACAGAACCTGTATAAAGAAGCCAGGCGCTCGATTTCATTCTTTAAACAGTTTTGCATTTTTATTGCAATGTTATAGTATGAGATGCCGCTCCTGTTGCCTTTTAAATATTTATCACAGACATATAGTGCAATAAATCCCAGTGTTTCAAAAAAGGAATTGTCATTCTTGAAGAACGTCAGAATAGAAAACATAAACTGAAATGTATGCATGGACGGTAGTTTAAATGTTCATAATTGTTAATAAGTAATACAATGAGGCAATTGCCCGCTAACCCTCATGACCAGGGTAATAAATGCAATAATAATAATAAAGGTCAGTGCAAGGCGAAAGTAGCCTAAACTTCCACGGAATATAAACAGCTTAATAAAATCACTCTATACCATAAATGTAAAAAGAAAGATTCTTTCATTCAGAATGTTGTCGGCTTCTGGAGAAAGTAGCCCCAGTTGCATTTTTATATATTTTTCAACATGACAGCTCATTGGTGAGGATAAGTTATGCTTCATTGGGAAACTTGTTTTTTTGTGTGCTTGCCTGTTATCCTGTAGTACTGTACTTTTGTTAGCATGTGTAGTTGGTATTCCATATAGGACCAAAATATTGAGATAATGAGTTTACATGGGAAATTATAGATTTACTTTACTTAAATCCACATATATGCAGCATGGTGATAAGTATATCTTCAAGGTTCATATGAGTGGTGGTACTACTAGTATTAAATCAACACTTACCTATATATACTTAACCTTCTCAATATTTCTAATACAATATTCTGGTACTACATTATTTTTGCTGTCAATATTTCCCCCTACAATGCTACTCAAATTCAGCTGTGCCAGTTGAGCCCTGGCCATTGTGAACAACTGTTCATAGGCCACTGCCTTCCTACTGCCTCTGTTCTTTACACCTGTGCACATACACCAAATAAAGCACCACTGGGTGTGTAAATTTGTAGGCCCAATGTTGCCATGGTGAACTACACTTTAAGCACAGGTGCTTATTTTCAAGAAATATTATGTGACTGGTGCCCAGAGTTTAATGGGACCTAGATTCTAGAGTGGGATTGATTCAAAATAGTAAGAGTCAAATAGAGGCACTTAAATGCTAAAGGAAGAAATGTATTTGAGAAATGTATTCATGCTAGTAAACATCTAATAGAAAAATGTATTTGAATCAGAACAGAACCTGGGACAAACTAACTGTGACATTTCAATGGTGTTGGTCACTGGACACTATCTTTTTTCATATTATAATCAGTGCAAAACCAAGTACTGTACAGCTTTTATGTATCAAACGTTTAGTCCACCATGTACTGTTTCTCTTGTGATTAAATGACTGATTGATTGAAGGGTTTATAGAGCTATCTCATACCTAAAAGGGAGAGGAACAAGAATTGCTAGAAAGAACAAGAGGGAAAAACTAAAGAAACAAATGAGGTTTTAGTTTTTTAGAAATTGGTAGAAAACTACTATCCCGATGGAAATTGGGTGATAGGTCAATCCAAAGTTTGGTGCTGTTAGAGCAGTACCCTGTACTCCAATATTTATGACACCCCAAAATTCAGATCACCCAAAAATGTACCCAGGGTAGTTCTGCTTCAAATTGATCCTGTACAAAAAGGCAACCCCCCACCAACATCAATTTAGCAGAGTAGTAAAATTCATAATTGGGATCACTCAATCATTGAGTTCTAGAGCATAGAAAATTAAAGGGTTTTATTACAAAAAAATCTCAAAATCAAGCAGTACAGAGTAAATGAAATGAAAGCTCAAATGTAGAGTTATACAGACTAGTCAAAATCAGAAATGATTCTAAGCCCCAAGCAAGCATCAAAAATCTGAAAAGAAACAGACAGCATTCCTAGTAGAATAGAAAAGCCTTCTCACTCACCTCCAAAATGCAGGGATTCTTGCATAACAAATTAGTAAAATAGCAAACTCATCATGGCATGATGGCAAGTAGGTGTTCAATCTGATATGTAACATTCAGACAATGAGCCTTTACACAAGTGAATAAGACGAGTCTCAACAACTGAACTACAGTATAGGGGCCTTGGGCAAATGTTACAGTTAGGAACACTAGAATGTTCATTCAGAACACAACAGGAAAATGTAATCAACTTGTCTTCATCCTGCAGAGCTGTGGGGAGAGAGGATGCATGGGGGGCAGATTGGAGGAGGTGAATACAAGAGTGAATACACATCCATCTTCTCCAAGACGGATTTTTGCTTAATATTGTGGCATAACTAAATGATGTTATTAATTACACATCTATATGTTGTATTTTGAACTGCAATCATATTTAATTCAGTATTTGCCTACTGGATCTCACATAAAAATCATTATTCACCAATATTATTTTTCCATGACAATATAAACACAGAAAACAAACTACTACAGGGCCCAAACAGGAGAAAGCATGGTCTTGAAATGAATGTTGAATCATGTACCTCTGCTAATATTCAATGAATATTAATTGTTTACTGGTGTGATATACCAGGAACAAGTGCTATCTCTGGCTTCGCCTACTTCCTGAGAACTGCACCAAGTACGCCTCTGTCACCTCATACGTCTTGACCACTTTGAGTTGTTTATTGCTTGAAAAGTTGTTTCCACCTCCCCAAGAGCAATATAATGTTGACTATGGTTCCCTAAACAGTTCTTCTTTCTACTTGTTAAAGATAAAATCACCACTAGACCAAATACAGCATGAATGTGATACCTCAAGGGCCACGGCACTGCTGACATTATTGCCATGTCACATCATCAAAATAATATACAAAAAATGTCCCTATAGTTGGAACTTTCGGTCCTTATTTTCTCCATGTGTTGTCACAGTAGCAACCCACTTTGTATTACCTCTTTAGTGGGGATTATCGCTGCATTGATATTCCATCAGAATGCCGATTCCAAAATATTGTTCTACCAGAATGTCATGGACATATTACTGAACACCAAAATATTGTGAAGGTAAGTACATATAGGTAAGTATAGATTTACTATTAATGGATATTAAACCTATACTTACATATATTCATATATATTCTAGAGTAGTAAATCTGTAATTATCTATATGCATATTTATTCAAGAACAGTAAATCTGCATTTAACTATAGACATATACTTCAAGAACAGGAAATCTATACCTACCTACATGCACCTAACTTATCAATAGATGGCCTTTGATGTTTAACACACAATATTATGACAGAACAATATTTTGAGATAATATTTTGATACAACCTGTTGGACCAAGCCCTTTTTGCAAAGCAAACTCCAAACTTGTTGCCTTCCTCCTCCTATTTTTCTGACCACTTTTTGTTGGCTCTAGAACTCTGGGCACTTTATCACTGCTGATCAGTGCTAAGGTGCATGTGCTCTCCCTTCTAAATGTGGTATGATTGGCTTATACCTGACTGGCTTCTTTAATTTACCTGTAAGTCCCTCGTACAGTGGTGTTGGAAATGGCCCTTTTTGCAGGGTTATCCCCAAACTTTTTGCCCTCTTCCTCCTATTTTTCCAGGTCTGTTTGTGCTGGTTTATTGTCTCTGCACACTTTACCACTGCTAATCAGTGCTAAAGTGCAACTGCTCTCTATAGAAATTGTACTGTTGATTGATTTATCCATGATTGGCATATTTGATTTACTGGTAAGTCCCTAGTAAAGTGCACTAGAGGTGCCCAGGGCCTGTAAATCAAATGCTACTAGTGGGCCTGCAGCACTGGTTGTGCCACGCACATAAGTAGCTCTGTAATCATGTCTCAGACCTGCCACTGCAGTGTCTTTGTGTGCAGTTTTGACTGTAACTTAGACTTGGCAAGCGTACCCACTTTCCAGGCCTAAACTTTCCCTTTTCTTACATGTAAGGCACCCCTAAGGTAGGCCCTAGGTAGCCCCAAGGGCAGGGTGCAGTGTACGGTTAAGGTAGGACATATAGTAATGTGTTTTATATGTCCTGAAAGGGAAATATTGCAAAATTCATTTTTCACTGTTGCAAGGCCTGTCCATCTCATAGGTTAACATGGGGGCTACCTTTAAATCTGATTAAATTGTAGATTCCCTTAGGGAGCGGATGGACATGTGGAGTTTGGGGTCTCTGAGCTCACAATTTAAAAATACATCTTTTAGTAAAGTTGATTTTAAGATTGTGCGTTTGAAAATGCCACTTTTAGACGTCACTCCTGCTGACACCAGCGCCGCTGCCTGCACTGTGGCCTGTGGACACCGCTCATGAGGAGCACGAAGCACCGTCCCGTCCTGCGCCGCAGCCCCGGTCCACCGACGCCAGCACTATCGGCTCCAGTGTTGTCACCAGGCATCCCCGCCTGCACCGTGGCCTGTGGACACCGCTCGTGAGGGTCACAAAGCACCGTTCCGTCCCGCACCGCTGGCTCTGGTCCTACAGATGACAGCGCATCCGCAACGAAGATGCCGCTGCCTGCACCGTCACCCGTGGACACCGTGCATTGCACCGCCCCGCTTCACACCGCAGCCCTGGTCTCACCAATGTCGCTGGACACCGACACCGAGCCGTTGCCTGCACCGTGACCTGTGGGCACCGCACATCGCATCGTCCCGCTTCGCACCGCAACCCGAATGCCATCCCCGCCAGCGCACCTGATTTCATCAGCCCGGAGTTCGATCCCTGATGCGCGTGACTTCAAGGGCCCGACGACTCCGGAACCGACTCCGGAACCAACGCCAGTGACGCCGCCCTACGGAGCTCACCGCGAGGATCACGGCGCCCTGCGAATCCAAGGTACTGTTTGTGGGTCTTCCCGACACCGCAGCTGGCCCGCGACGCCGAGGCCAGCCTGAACTTTTGGTTTTGTTGTTCACAACGCTGTGATAGCCCCAGGTGGAGTTATCGACTTCAAGGAACTGTATTGTTAAATACATCTTGCAGCATTCATATTTTTATTACTGTATGTTGGATTTTTTATCGTATTTGGTCTTGTTTTATATAGATAAATATTGGCTATTTTTCTAAAACTGGTGTGGTGCCCTTTTGTAGTGTTTTCACTTATTACTGTGTGTTGTGTGCAAATGCTTTACACATTGCTTCTGAGATAAGCCTGACTGCTCGTGCCAAGCTACCAAGGGGGTGAGCAGGGGTTATCTGAGTGGGTATCTCCCTTATCCTGACTAGAGTGAGGGTCCCTACTTGGACAGGGTGCAAACCGACTGCCAACTAGTGACCCCATGTCTAACAAGTGGTATCCCTTATACCCAGGGCCTGTAAATTAAATGCTACTAGTGCACCAGCAGTGCACCTTACACCAGCCAAAGAAGTAGCCTTTCAAACCTGTCTCAGGCCTGCCACTGCAGGGCTTGCATGCACAGTTTACTGCGCACTGACTTGGCAAGTCAAACTACTAGCCAAGGCCTAAACTCCCTTTTTACTAAACCTAAGTTACTCCTAAGGTAGGCCCTAGACAGCCCTATGGGCAGAGTGCTATGTATGTAAAAGGTAGGAAATATGTATTTAATGTACTAAATGTCCTAGTAGCAACAAACATCTTTTTTCATTTCTCTCTACTGTGTGCACTGCTCCTCTCGTAGGAGTGCATTGGAAATGCCCTGTGGTATCTTCTGATCTATGAGGAATAGCGTGGCCATAGCGGTATGTTTGTAATGATAGTGAGAAATCCTGCTTATTGGTATAGGTGGATTTTTTATTGCCATTGTTGAAATGCCACTTTTAGAAAGGGGCATTTTTCTGTGCTTATAACTATATTGCTTTCACAGCCTGATTCAAATCCACCTCTGGGGCAGAGCGGCAGCTCCACTTAGGGCATACTTCCAAACAGCCATCACACAGGAGGGACTGGGTGTTACAGAAGAGGCATAGGCATACTGAGAGTCTTCCTGGTCTGGGGAGAGGGAGGGTCGTTTGCATCTTACATGTAAAAAGGCTGTGTCCTGTCCTCACACAATGGCATTGTTTAGTATAAGTAGGAGGGGCTTGCCCCCTGATAGGAGGGAACTTGTAGAACTGGGACTGAACCTCTGTCAGAAGGAGTGTTGGACTGCACCAAAGGACTCGTCTGGACTGCTCTTCTCTGTGTTGCCCATTGCCTGGTGTCTGCTGGGTGGCACAAAGTACTAATCTGGATTGCTTTTCTGCTTGATGCCCTGATCTCTGACTCTGGACTCCCAAGGTTCCGTGGGACTGCTAGGAGGAACTGCTATGATTGCCTTGAAGTGCTGGCCTGCCTGATTTGCCCCCACACCTTGTGTTTCTCCTAGAGGCCAGAGTGTGATCTCTGATATTGGCTGGCTGCTCCTGGTCCTGCCAATATAGTGCCTATAGAGCACTATACCTTTACATTTCTGCCAGCTGGTAGAGCTTGAAGTGCGCTTTATTCTCCTCTTCAGTCCCATGCTGCCGGACGGAGGAACCCCCTCTTGGCAAAGGCCCTCACTCCTTCCGGACAACAGCACTCAAAAGTCCCTTGCTGCAGGAGGGCATGGGGTGGGATGACCTCCTCCCTGTGGCTGCACCACGAGGATCCCCCTAGAACGGCCCCACATCCCCAGGCCTCCGGGACCCTGCATTTGCACTACTACTACCAGCAATTTAAAGGAATTGCCAATGCTCTAACCTGCGACTGCTGCCTCGGGCCCCTGGGCGCCCTTAGAGGCAGGGCACAGCACACTTTCCTTTTTCCTCCCTGACTCAAGCTGCACGGGCTGTCTGTGGTGAGGTTGCAAGCTGCCTCCACCCCGGAGCGTCTTACCAGAGAATCCTGAAACTTTCTCACAGCAGCCAGCACCGCTTCACCCCATCCCCGCAGGGGGCTGACGCCAGCGTGGTGCGGCCAGAGGTCATCAGCGGCTCTGGGAGAAAGGAACCTGCTCGAGCCTCTGATTACCGTGTCCCTGGTGGGCCTCCGAGTCGACCCTGATCATCAGCCAGCACCTACCCAGTGAAAAGACACGTACAGTCTGCTCAGACTGGGTGCTCACTGTGGAGCCAGTCCCTTGTGTTTGCCACACGCACATGGTATCACAAATCTCCTTTGGACGCCTCAATCATTATCCGGTATTCCCTGTAATGGGTGGACTGGTGTTTCAATGATCTATACTGGTCCTGACATGGTGACATCTGGGGGGGAATTCATGGGTGTTTCGCTCCTTTCAGACGGCATGCTCCTTCTTGGTAGTTCATGTGCTTATTCATGCTGTCCATGCCTTGATGGTAACAGATGAGTACTCGTGTAATGTACTACTACATTTCATAATGTACATGGTGTTTAGTGCTTACATTACCAGGATAGCAAGTAACCCTACACTACTGATGACTCTTGTTTCTTTGTCTTACAATCTGTACATTTCCTGCCTTGATATGGCATTGAATGTTCTTCTTGACTTGTTGGGGTGACATGCATATTTTCAGGATCTGCTTGGTATGTAGCGGGAGGGTGTGTTTATGACGTATGCAAAGGTTGAGGATATTTTTGCATTCATTATGATGTGTTTGTATGATGTGATTTTGGTGACAATGATGACCTGACTACTCTTGTTTTCGCAGAGTTCTAGTAACCTGCTTGTGTAGCAGGGTATAACTGATACATGTCGCTTTTGGTTTAATGATGTTTTGTGCAATACAGTATATTGTTATATAACTTGTTGTGGAGTTTTCTTTGGAGTGTATTTATTGTGTCACGTGTGTTGTGTGTGTGTTGTGCAAACGCTTTACACATTGCCTCTGGGATAAGCCTGACTGCTTGTGCCAAGCTACCAAGGGGGTTAGCAGGTGTTATCCTGGGATTGTAGCTTCCTCGCCCTGACTAGAGTGGTGGGTTCTGTCTGGCTTAGGTTTATACCCTAGCCAACCAGAATCCCCATTTCTAACAAAACCCTTTTTATTGGCATGCAAAGTCAAATATGTTAGAGTGTGAAGGTGCACTCTGGCTCATTTCTGCATCTTCAGTGCTTCAGAAAATTAACTGCAACATCTCCTGGAATAACTTTGCACCAGCGGCGGTTCCTCTGTGGAAGTGGAGGAGCGTCACCTCCCCACACTGCTGTGCAGAAAGCATCACAGATGAAATGGTAAGAATATGATTTTATTACCATTTTATTTTTGAGGTTTTGTGCCAGCAAATGGACAGCGAGGGCAGGGCCTTTGCGTCACTGCTGCCAATGATTTGCAGCTGTGAGGAGTGGCCACTTCAAGTTTGAAGTGCGCATGTTGATTTGACCAGCTACCTTGCTACTGCCACACGACATGCGCTGTTCAAATATCTCCAAACCAGCTGTCTCAGACAGCTGGGTTGAGGAGCAGGCACAGGCTTACAGTGCCATTTGGAGCGTTTAGCTTACCCACTCCAGCCAATCAAGACACGTTTTCATGCTGCTTAACAGCATGAAAACAGCATATTGATTGAATCAGGGCGTTGGCTGTGGACTTCACGTTCGGAGGATGTGCTGCAGAACATCAGTAAGGTAAGTTTTTTAATATATTTATATTAATGTGTATGTGTAATTATATTAGTGTGTTAGCTGTTGTGTATAGTGTTTTATGTATGTGTTTATTGCCCCTCTGTTGTAATTTGCCACCAACCGCCACTGCTTTACACTCATTCTCAGAATAATGGACCATTCAGCTATGGCATCCTGATGGCTATTGATACCTAGAACTTTGTGTCTGTCTCCTGAACTGCACGGTATCTGAATGGTGATGGCTCTCTTTGAATTAGCAGGACAGAATGCAGTGTTTGAGAGAGCCAGTCAGTGGAAGGTCTTCTTTCCCCAGAGTAACAAAGCATTTTCAATCTACGAATAAGTTGGTGATTAATACATGCTTACCAGTGCATACACAACCGAGTCTCCTGAATTTACTATATATTTGTAGCATAATAAATTAATCTGGTGGATTAATAGAAAGGTATTCAATCGGTTTTGAAATCTACCCCCACAGACATGGCTGTTTGAAGATTTGCTCCTCTACATCTAAGATGTGATACAATCTTGCAGACTTCAAACCTTAAAGCATGTCACTAAAGAAAAAAGATGTTCTGTCTCCCACGGCTACTTTTGTCCATATACACAGTGCAAAACACCATCGCTGGATGGAATGACAGAACCAAAAGAGCTTAAGGATTAAAGACACTAGCAGCCAAAAACTCCAAGACATCTTCACAGGAGCAACCAATAGAAGAGTATTGACCTTCACAGCCTTCAATCACTGCATCAACAACTGCTTAACCAACCAATACCATACTTAACATTCAAATGCAACTTCAGCAACAAAATTGATAAGTGTGTTATAGAAAAAATCAACAAAGTCAGAAAACAAAATAGAGCAGTCAACCAACCAAAACAATGCCAACCATCCTGCAAAAAATACACATCCAATTTGTTCAATGTTATGATGCTTTAATTGAAGACTATAATGCCATCCTCACCAGAGAAAAACTGATATCACTTCTCAATATAATCAATGCTTCTTAACCATAGGCTTTTTACCAAGTGCCCTTAAATAGGGCAAATTCTCCGACTCTTCCTTGAACCCAGTGACTTAATATACTGGCTCCTACCTAAAGTGGCATGGTGGGGGGAAAAGTGATGACTGAAATGCAGCCCTGAGTAAGTACCAGTGGCTGAGATTAATTCAAGCATTCCACCAGTCACTTTTTTGCTTTCATCAGTGCAGCAACCTTATTGCAACAGGTATGTCTAGAGTGCATCCTGTGCTCCCAATACCACTGGAACCAAAGGGCAGGCCCAAATAGGCTAAAACTGGTTAAGAGTCGCTTATGGTCCCATTTGGAGAGGACTAAGACTAGTAGTTAGTGCAGGACTGTTCCTGTTGGAGCATGACCGAGGATAAATAGATTTTGGCTGGTTTCTGTCTGAGGAAGCATGGTGGGTGGTAAAAACGAATTGGAGTGCAGCAAGTAATTACCATTGGCAGTTTTAATTAAAGCATTTCACTCATCTTTTTTTTGTTTTCTTCAGTATGGTGTAGTTTGGGACTCATGATTTACGCAAGCATTTTCAAACCTCATGCATAACTCTTCAGCTCTGTTCCTTGGGCAAATTTAAGTACATACACCTTTTCTTTATGGTCACCCCTACCTTTTTCTAAACTGTATTTTTATCCGGTACTAGAACTCTGTATGCTGTTACACAGTATTCAGTGTCACAGTGTGTATGCTCTGCCCTAAAATTGTATTGGTAAAGTTGTTTTTTGCCCAATTAGTCTATTTAATCATACTTTACGGTCATAGTAGGAGGAGCAGAAACTGTACCAATGGCATGGGTGTTAAATGTTGATTTGAGCTGCAGCCAGTGTGTATAAAAACCACCCACAAATATGACAAAACCATATGACGCCCAGGAGAACCTCTGTGCTCTGAAAGTGCTACAATTTAAAAGCACTGCAGTAAATCATCGAAAGGAAACGCGCCTTGGCTATGTTAGAAACTCCTTTTTTTATATAGTAAAAGGTCATCCCTTAAGTGTGCCTTGTATGACCAGAAGACACAGTTCACAATAAATAAAAAATAGTGTCACACTACATATTTAAATTGTGAATCTTCACTGTGACTCTAAGACTAAAAGCTGTTTTCACTGTGTCGATATGGCTAGATTTTCCATAGACAAGTCCATCTGTGATTAAAATATTTATTTCACATCTCCACTAGGAAAATGGAAAAACATAATATGAAGTTACTTTCCACTTAGTATTCAAAATTTGTTTTAATAGTGACATCAGATTTTGATAACTTTAAAGGAAAAGTAATTTTATAGAAATATGCTTTTGGCTGTTTGAACTGGCTTAAAACCTGCTCAGCTAGTCATCGCACATTCCTGGATTGAACTGATGGCTGTGCCTGGCAGAAGATAATAGCATGGACTCTGGATCCAAGAAGGTAGATATCTTGTCAATAATTGGTCACTTAGCAAGGAATAGATATCTGGGTGGGGTATAATTCAGTAGACAGAAAAAAAAGGACAGCCTAGGAAACTTCATCTTTTGACCTGCTGCTCCCTTAAAGGGCTTATAAAATATATTCCCATTTATTTACAAAACACTCCTGGGCCCCTGGGCTCTGAACCTAGGAGAAGAGAGAACCAGTTTTAACCCTGATAGAGATGAGCTGACCTCATCTAAATAAGTGAGTGGCTAGGGGCCTACCTAGAGCTCTTCTAGAGAGAAGAAGGATTGGCTCATCTTGAATAAAGGGCTTCTGGGAATTTTTACAGTACAGCAAAGAGGATGTACTTCAAAGGGAGTTTGGCAGAAGTGTGAAAATAAACAGGATTGGATAGCGGACATTCACCAACCACTGGCTAGTGCACAGGATAAGACTGTCATCTCTCCATCACCTTCTCAGAACATTCCTGGACCTATGAAGACTACACCTAAAGAAGAATGCTGCACTGGAAGAGGTCTCAATGAATCCTGATTCTTATAGGCACCCAGGTACTAGAATTCTTCTTCAGGGGTTAAGTGCTAGGCTTCCTATATACCTGCTCCAGGGACACAAAAAGCAGATTGATTCAGGTCCCTGAAGGAATACAACTGACCACACAGGAGCTCTGACCCAAGAGAGATTTAGTACCTAGAAGACTGTTCAGAGGTTGTGGGGCTATAAGGCTGACCAGAAAGAATTTCACCACTAGCTGGAAAAAAGTGGGACCCAGTCATTTTTTTTACATCTCCTTTGGGCTGAAATAAGATGCTGAGGGCTGTCCAGGGAGGTTGCAACCAAGGTGGGCAAGGAAAGAAAGTTTGCCCTGTTCTGAGCTTTTTACTGTGCTGAAAATGGAGTCAGGGGGGCTTTGTTTTAAAGGTGTACAGACCTGTGAAGCCCTTCCCAGCTACAGCTTTTACTATTGCCCCCCTTGAGGATTTTGAGAAGCAAAAATTGACAAAGAATGAAGATAAAACATTGGACCAGGTTGAGGTGGCAAATCTTTCCCCACTATGAAGAGACCTTGGTGGCTTTGAAATCCATCTTCATCCTGCTTGGAGCTTTTGGAACCAATCAATGGGATCTCTCACTTAAAGAGATTCTCACCAGCCTCCCTCTTGAACCTTGCCCCACTTAAGGATTTTGACTTCATTTTCAGAGGCTAAGCCCAAAGGTAAACACTTTGACCTGTGTGATCATCTTGGTGTATTTGCCCTCTGCTCCATCGTGGTAGGTCTGAAATCACACCTGGGTCCTAGCCATTAGCAAAATTTGTTTTTCAAATACATTTTGCTTTTTCTAGGTTCTTAATTCTACACAACTTTAAGAAATCATAACTCCAGTTTGCCCTAACCAATTTTAATATGATGTCTTTTTAATCATTAAAAATGTCTCTATTTTTCTAAAGTGATTTGACTTTAAAATTGTCCTGCTTGAACGTAGCACACACCTCTGTGGGAATTGCCTGCTGCTTGTGCCATAGCTTCCAGGGGTTTGTGATGAGATTCTCTATGAGCTGTGTTTTGGCCTAAACAAATTGTGTTTTTTAAGTTGTTAGAAGACACCCCCTAACAAATTAATAACTCAATTTCTGACAGTGCCCATTAATGCATCGATGAGGTGAGTTCAAGGAACCAAACACTCATTTAGAAAGCAGTCTGCAAAATCACAAGCCTGTATCAAAAACACATCAGGGTAAGCTTCAAATAAAGATTAGCTGAGATACTGGCTCAATCGGTGTGGTTTCCAGGTCCAAATTAAGGTATTTCAAGTCATGTTGCCCCCTCCCTGTTGTCAAATTATATTTACCTAGCATTTGCTGATAATATAAAAACAGGAGCCTTTGCTTCTCCTTTGTAGACCAGCACTGATCAGGTGTAACAGGTATATATATCAGCAGTTCCTGACAAGGCACCTGAAGTAGACCGTGAGGTTCTGTTGTGTCTGACCCAAAATTTACAATCCTAGAGACACTCCTATTTCATTGTTACTTTAATTGTGGGCAGCAGCCTGATTCACTGTCTGCGAAGACCGCCCTCGACATCTCCATAAGTTAACCTGACAATAATGAGGTATCCTGCTGGGTTATAGTTTGCTGATTTGTGGCATGAATCAGTGTATGAACATAAGATTTAGCTGGGATCTCATTCCTCACTCTGGCAAGGGCTAGAGAATTCTATGATTTAGTTAATGCAGGTGAGAGACGATGATTAATTAATTTAGGATAGTATGCTGTAATTTTAGGTGATTTTTAAATTATTCTTTTGAAGAAAATCCTAGTTGAGAACGCACTAATCAAAATAAATCAAAAGCAAAAAAAGTGAAAAGCATGTTTTCTAGCTTCATTCTCCTCTTTTTGAACATATAGGCTTTCTCTTTGTATATTCTAAATGTATGTATTTTCGGATAATACGACCATTTCATACCTCAGTTGTTAAGCATCTCTATCCCAGTTGGCATTGCTGGGGTGGTTAGTGTTTTCGATGTTTGAGGATGATACAATAAAAATAAAGTAGCGAATGGAATCCGGGCTGCAATTGTGTTAACTCATGCCCCTATGTTGTTTGCACCGCCTTTAGGCTGCATTTCAACCCCTGAGATTTCAACAGTTTCTATTGCTGATGTGTTGAATGTAAGTATGTCTTCAGAGATGGCAATCTCATTATTTAGTGGTGTGTTTCTGTTATTGATCACTGTTTATTGGCATACTGGTGCCTCGTTATTCCAATTTTGACTCTTTAAAACAATTTACGGCCTGCCCTCTTCATTAAAGGTCATCTACTGTCACGTTCTAATATGCTCTTGAATGTCAAAGGATATGTAAAGTTACAATATTTTTATGCCACTGTGCAAAATTTTATATAAGGCATTTGTGTAGAGGTGTTAATGACTGAACTATAGAGGCCTGGCGATAACTAGCCTTGAATTCCTGGTTGAAATATATTCTGCCCTTGCTCTTGCGGAGCAACAAAATGGTGGCTGTTACAGACCCCATGCTAGACTGCTACCACAACCTTCCATGCGGCAGTGCTTAATTTTGTGCTTGTTGTTTTCTGTGCTTAGCACCTTTGATGCCCGGCGCTTATTCTTCTGCCTCAAACATTTGCTGTCAGCAAAAGACACATATGGGAAAGACGGAGGAAGAGAAAAACGAAAAAGCATCACAAAGGGAGAAAGCAGACAGCTGCTACAGTGAGCTGAAGGGGCAGGGAGTGGCTTTAAATGGATTGAGGAGGCCCGAGATGGCTTCAGGATTAGGCTACCTCAGTATTCCGTGTTCCCACATTTAATTGCAGCCGTGTGTTAAGAGGAGGGCTTTGGCCACCAGCACGTTTTTATTTACAAATTAAGCACTGCTCTGTGGGTTTTGTATAGGCAAAATTCAGAGATAGCAGTATGCTTTGGTTAGTTTTGTGAAATGGGATCATGGGGTTTTGCATAGCTTATGTCCTAAATCAAATCGCTTATCAAATCAGCAGTTTCTCTAACATATTTAGAGGTAGGACAAAAACTAGCTTTCTGATGACAGTGGCTCACCTGGCTGGCTGTTATTCTGCCACTGGCCCATCGGTTCATACAGTCGGAAGGCACAGCATATTTTGGCCTGGACTGCCATGTGATTAAATGCCAGGCAAGAAAATTATGCCACAGACTCCAACATTGCATACGGCGCGTAGGATGGACTGGGCTTGTGTGGGTTGGGGGATTTTATAGATTTCCTTTGCAACTGTTTGTGCAGTGATCATCAAGGAATCAATCATTGAAATGCAATTTCTTGAACCTTGATTTTGAATCCTGCCCTTTATCCACTTTTGCTTATTTTTAGACTGAATCTTCATTGTGCCCTCACAGCTGCTCATCACTCATGGTGTGATATAGACAAGCCACAATTGAATGTGGCTTTATTTAACTGTGAGAAATCCTACGCTGAATGCTGATATTTATACAAGCATAAAAGAAGAACAAATCATATAAGGAACACACTCCAGCCGCTAACTTAAATGAGATGGCTACAAGCGGAATCAAGCATTATGGACGTAAGTTCTGCACAACACAATATACTATAACATTCGCTTAAGAAACAAGTACCTCTTTAAGTGCTTCTCAGAAGTGCAGGGTAGAGACGTGCACAACAGCCAACTTCCTGATGAGGCCCATCTATGGAATTTATAAGAGTCATAAAGTGTTGCCAGTTATTTGACACTATTAAAAGTTACCAGCTGGTACAATATACAGTAAGATACAGCTAAAAGAAACAGTTGATCCTGTCCCTAAACCGGAAAAATATTCCAAATTGGAAGGAAGACAACATTAGCAAGATATTTTGGCAGTCTCTTTGCTCTTGACCAACCTATGCACACAGAAGAAAACGTGTAGACTGTAAATGGAGGAATCCCTTATACTTTGCATATTATGGCCCTCAATATGACCTTTGTGGTAAATAGCGAATACCGCTGTGCTGACTGCCACCAGTATACCGCTGCAGAGGCGGACATTCATCCGCCACATAGTGACACATACATTCAAAACCGACAGAAAACAGCCACAACCACAAACCTGCCAGACCCACTGAACGTGATAAACTCTCGGTACTACCACCCATACCATTACTCCACCAACACTACACCCTCCAAATAATGACCCACCAATCACCACAATGGACATTCATCAACGATAAACCATTGGCAGTGACACCGTCGCGGCAGATAAGGCCACCCAAAGACAAAACAAGACAACATTGGCCAGAACAAAAGACCCACACCTGAGACTAATACACACCCCCCACACACCCACCAACAGCACTATAAAACACACACCCACATCACCCACAATACTTTGCTAACACGACAAGACCACAATAGCCAGTCACGCAAATCACAGAGACAACTACACACACACACACACCACAACCACCCATGTCCCACAAAGGCACCCCCATTTCACTGTTGAGGAGTTGCGGGTCATGGTTGAGAAAATAGTCAGGGTAGAGCCAGTGCTGTTTGGAGCACAGATCCAGCAGATATCCATTGCTAGGAAGATGGAGCGATGGCGGAGGATCGTGGAGCGGGTGGGACAGCATCCACAAACAAGGGACAACATCAGGAAGAGGTGGAACGACCTACGGGGGAAGGTACGTTCCATAGCAGCAAGGCACCAGCTCGCCATCCAGAGGACTGGCGGTGGGTGCCCACCTACTCCCCCACAGAAGACAGCATGGGAAGAGCAAGTCTTGGGCAATCCTGCATCCTGAGGGACTCACTGGAGTTGCTGGAGGACTGGACACTGGTGAGTCAATTTTACCACCTATCCCCCCTATACCTGCATGCCACCACCACCCCCGCCCTGAAACCCATCACTCCACTACATCTCACACAGTGCGCCAACACAATTAACTAACCTAAATACCAAGCCCTGCATGCCATACCCACTGCATGCCCATCCTTTCAAGCCCTGCATATACACCCACCACTAATGCATTCACAGCATGGAGAACTAACAATCCCACAGTACAGCACCATACACAAACAAAGGTGGCAGAGCTACAGCAATAATATAGGGGAAGCTAGTGATGCTGAATATTTCGAAGACATGTAGCATAATACACCACTTACATCCCCACAGGTGCACCAGCCAATCTCAGCATGTGGAGGTGCCATGGCTACCCAGCCCCCACCAGAAGATGCCCCTAGTGATGACAGCGACTCTGGAGTACTGGATCTGGATGAACTCCGTGGCCCATCGGGGACTAGTGGTCAGTCAGATACACCAGCCCACACCCAGTCCACCACAGAGCCTCCCCCCTCAATATCCAACACCACATCAGCCACCCAACATCCCCAGACCTCTGTCCCTAGGTCACGTCAATCAGCAGTGTGCCTACCTATACAGGGACCCCAGTCCACACCTCACAGGCAAGACAATGAGGGTCCTGTGGTCAGTGGCAGTGGGCACACCGTTCAGGGTACAGAGGCAGACGGGGCCAGGGCCAGCTGTGCGCCAGGGGGAGGATAGGCCCAGGGAATCCATTGTCCAGGAGGCACTCACTAATGTCCTTGGGGCTTACCAACAATCCCAGGACAAGATGGGTCAGGTGATAGACATCATGCAGGAGAACCAGCGGCTGCAGGAGGAACACCACCAGGAGATCAAGAAAGAATTGCAGGCCCTGAACACCACCATGGTCTCCATAGCAGGGGTGCTGGATGATATGGCCAATATCATGAGGGAGTACACATCACACCAGCGGGCCCCTTCCACTAGCCAGTCAACTGACCAGCCCTCCACATCTGCAGCAGCTAGTGGACAGGAGGCCCTACCACAGGACCCACAGGCCACCACCACCCCTCCCCCTGCAGAAGGTGAACCACCCGCAACCGTTCCCTGTGACCCAGACAGACGCCAGAGACTCTTGCCAAGACCAAGACCACCGCCAGGAAATGAGCCCCTCCTGAATGTCCCCCTTGTGTTCCACTGTGTCACTTTGTCCACTTTGAACTGCCATTGTTCCCCTTCCTATGGCCCCTTGGATACTGTACCTGTGCTACAAACAGACTGGACCATTACCCTGGACTATTCCCAACAATCGCCCCACTCTATTGCACTTCCCATTGTTGAGCAATTTTCAATAAACACCCTTGGGCACAACTTTAGTAATAGTGCTTTATCTACAGGTAATGTACAATGTAACAAAGTGTAATGAACTGCATGATCCTGTGTAAATGTCCAGTACCATGTTGACCCATCCAAAAGATGTGTCTCAGCAGTCTGTACACATCACAGCTGTACACTGTTGGAACAACACCAACATCTGCAATAAGGGAAGATATAGGTGACAGTCAGGTGGGATGAAAAGGTAATGACTGGCATCATGATGCAGTCACACAGTACAACACTAAAAAGTAGTCTTGCTTAGTTCAACAGTCTTACCTGAGTGTCATTGGAAGTACTGCTGGATCAAATGTGACCTGTTGTCCACATCCTCCTCTTCCTCCTCCTCAGTGTCCTCAGTGTCCACTGCTACCACAGCTGCATTGTCACTCCCTCCTCCTGCAGATAGGGTACATGCCGTCTGAGGGCCAAATTGTGCAACATGCAGCACACAATAATTATTCTGCAGACCTTCTCAGGGGAGTAGCATAGGGATCCACCTGTCAGATGGAGGCACCTGAACCTAGCCTTCAGCAGACCGAAGGTCCTTTCTACAATCTTCCTGGTACACCCATGGGCATCATTGTACCTATTTTCAGCCCCTGTTCTCGGATTCCTAACAGGGGTCATGAGCCAGAACAGGTTTGGGTAGCCGGAATCACATGCAAGAAGTCAGGAACACACATTAGCCCTGCGCAATGGTATGGGCCATGACTCCTGAAGGCATAGACTCACAAACATTAGGTGGGTACACAGGCTCACCTATTAGCCACACTCTGTGCCTCTGTAGTTGTGCCATCAGCTGTGGGACACTGCTATTCCGCAGGACAAAAGCATCATGCACTGTCCCTGGATACTTGGCAGTGATGTGGGAGATGTACTGGTCAGTCAGGCACACCATTTGGACATTGAGTGAGTGGAAACCATTCTGATTCCTGTACACTTGTTCATTGGCCCTGGGGGGGACTAAGGCAGTATGGGTCCCAATGATGGCCCCAATAACATGAGGTATATGTCCCACTGTATAGAATCCAGACCTCACAGTGGGTAAATCATCTACCTTGGGGAATGCAATGTAGCTGCACATGTGTTTGAGCAAGACAGACAAAACCCTTGCAAGCGCAATAGAGAACATTGGCCGTGACATCCCAACAGCCAAGCCCACTGTCACTTGGAAGGAGCCTGTTGTCAGGAAATGGAGCACTGAAAGTACCTGCATAAGAGTGCTGCTGTGGTGCTACAGATAGCAGGTAGCAGATCAAGCTTCAATCCGCAGCTCTGTGATTGTGGCACTGTCCAGACAATAGGTGAGTATGATGTGCCGGTGCTTCAGTGTAACCAAGTCCACAAGGGGTCTGTACACGGGTGCTTGCTTCCTCCTATTCTTCCACATCGGTTGGTTCCTAAGGGACCCAAATGTAGAAAAGGAGTGCCAACAGGAATCACAAACACACTACAGTAGTGTACACAGAGCATGTTTGTATGTTGGACACTGGAACTGTGTAGGTGAGTACATTCGACTGCAATGACGCACTTATTAATCTGTACATGTGTACCAGCATTAGAAAATGGCACCCACCTGTCCTGTATTCAGGGACAGGTGGAAGTGACCTCACACCGTTGGCGTTGGCATCATGGAGGAAGGCAGTCCGCACCGCCGTGCAATTCCTCATTGGCTAACATGGCCCTCTACGGAGTATGGGAACCAATGATGATCAACCCCGGCGGTGACGGTGTTCATCGCCGCAGACGTGACCACCATTTCCTTTCTAACACTTCAATTGATTCCAGACTTTCCACAGAACGACATCTCCACTGCGTCTGCTGCTGTAACCTGTGTCTGGAACCTGCCATGGCTCGTGCCACAGGGGAAAGGGCCCCAGCCTTCAGGTTTGAGGAATTGGAGTGCCTTCCGGACAGGGTCCTACCCCAGTATGGCCAGTTGTATGTGCCTCCAGACTAACAGGTGAAAACACCATGGGTACGTTGCATGCGACATGACTGCATGGAGATATGTGTGTGTGCTGGCAGTGTGTTTGGTAGGGGGGTAAGGCTGGTGGCAGAGTCAATGCAGGGGTGCGGGTCATGTGTGTGCCTGATGAGGGGAAATGCTTTTTGTGGGCCATATGTGTGAAAGGCTGGATTGTCATGTTCATGGTGTACTGCCTTCTGTGTTTCCTCTGCAGGTCAGCCCCCATCAGAAGAAGGGTTTGTGGTGTGCCATCGCCAAGGACGTGCAGATCCTGGGGGTATATAGCAGGCAGAGCACCCACTGCAGGAAACAGTGGGAGGACCTGAGACGCTAGTCCAGGAAGACCGCGGAGGCCCAGCTGGGGATGGCTTCCCAACGAGGGAGAGGTGCCCATCGGAACCTGACCCCCCGATGGGCCGCATACTGGCGGTGGCCGACCCAGAGCGGGATGGGCGTCACAGCAGCCACAAGGGGGTGAGTACAGTGTGTCACCCCCATCTGTGTTGCCTGGCATGGGATTTGGGTGCAGGGTACTAGACAGTGGATGCCCCAATATGCCTGTTCAGATATTGCTGCGTGGTCCAGCTCAGGATATTAGGGTGTAAAGCATGTATGAGATAGCTAAGTAGGTGGCTTCCTATGTCAGGCGGGGATTAGCTGGTCCCAGTTGGTGTGTAGCTGGCACGGTTTGGATCCTACCTGCTATGGTACTTAGCCAATGGTATGCCAGTGTGGTCCATACTGCCCATTCTCACTCTCAGTGCGTGACAGTGATGTGTCTGGTAGTTACTATTTCATACATTGTATTTTTGTAGGATGAAATTTCAAACACTATATTCTGATTTTTATTAATGCTTTTCGTCTTCTTCCCTCATACTCTCTATGTGGTCATGTGGCAAAATCGTGCCTTTCCCTCCAAATTCCACATCTAGTATCAATACTGCAATATCAAATTTTTATATGAGGGCCGTGGTGACAGTGGCGCATAAAACAACAACCTCATTGTAATTTATTTCCGAAAAATATCAGAAATACTGTTCACCAGTGCGTCGGTGTAATAATAACCACCTCATAAGCAGCTCAATAATAAGATAATATCTCTGGTGTGCGGAATCTGCAGCAACTTTTGATTTTATTTAAACAAGAAATCTTTCTTAGGACCTCCATGAAGACACTTGCATAGCCGTGCACTTAATACACACAGTAAACATGCGCGCTAAGGTGTTTGAAACCACAAATTGACTCCATAGCGCAGGCCTTGCCTTGGCTGCCAACACTGTCCCCTTGGGATTGATCAGAAAAGGGTCCCCGGTGGAGTTTGCTCAAATGAACAGATGTGTCTGTCCATAGAAAAATATTTAATTTAACCTTGCAAGATGCACATTCATAGAGTTTTTCAGGGAAGAACACTATGAATCATTACTTTATTCATTGCAAGAGAAAGAGCTGTCATCTTCACAACCTTTCCCCGGGGGACAGGAAATGTGGTACAGAAAAGTAATGTATCACAGTAATTGGTGCCAGGTTTTCTTGTAGCATCTATCTGTAAATGGCACAGGTCTTGGATACGCGCTTTGCTCCGTACAATATACCGTTCACCAAAGTCCCTATTTTTTTGAAAATGTCAAGGTTGTTAAATAACTCCCTGACTTCATTCAGAGCACATCAGAAACCGTGTGAAAGAACTAGCCTGCAATGTGCAGACAAATTAAATAAATGGGATGTGGTGGAACACATTGTGCTTCTCGCTTCATATCGGTGTCTCTGACCTTAGCCGCCGGGTGTACCTTTCAGTGGTGCGGGAGGAGCTGCCAAATTCCCAATAAAAACCTGCAGACGCTTAGTAAGGGGATGAGAAATAAGAGGCATGAAGGCCTAGATCTGACTTTGACTCATTTGCTGTGAGTTCAAGAGGAGGAGGTTAGACTCCCCATCTACCTGGGCTGGGCCTCCGACCGGTCCAGACTCTTTCGGGCCCAGCTCTCCAGTGTGCTAGCAACCGCTGCCCCTGTTTGTGAACCCCTCTCTCCTCTTCATCTCCACTTCGGTTATTTTCTCTTTCTCGTATCCTTGTTTTTATCCCGTTTTGCCCTTCTGCCTTACCTGTATTGCTCTTTTCTCACTTGCACCCTTTTTGCCTTACTGCATTGCCTTCATTACTCTTTTCTCACTCACACCCTTTCTGCCTTCTGCATTGCCTTCATTGCTCTTTTCTCACTCACATCCTTTTGTCGCCATCGTCATTCTCCCCATCTCTCACTTTTTTCTGCCCCCTTCCCTTTTGCTGCTCCCACTGCCGTTCTCCTGCTTTCCCCCTCCCCTGCTCCTTATCTGCTCTTCTGCATGTTTCTTGCCTCTTCTTCCCGCCTTCTGTAGCCCCACCCACTGAGCCTCGCAACCCTTCCACCTCCCAGGAACTACTTAAGGAGGGGCCATAGTATGGCCACACCAAAGGCACACCAAAGCCAGCCTGTCTGCGCCTGTACCATGCCCAGTGCATTAAACCTAGTCCTTCCATCCTCAGCAGCAACACCACTGCTAATCCCTGCGCCCTCAACCCCTGATGCAGCCATGAGCACTGCTGCAGTGCCAGTCCTCGCTCCACAGTAGAATCATTTACCTGTACCCACTGCTATTTCACCTGCTTCGGCACACATGCCAGGATGCAGCCCAGTCCCTCCCAGACCACATTGCTGACCGTACCAGTACAAGTACACCAGCTCAATTGTGCCCTTCTCAACACATGCTCACTGTGCAAACACACCACTGAGATTTGGGGCCACACCACCACCCTCTCACCTGATGCCCTAAAGAGACCTTATTTAACCCCACATCCATACCCGACATCACCACTGCGTTATCCAAAGGATACAACATTACCCGCCACAAATGCAACAACAAGCCCAGGAAAGCGATTGCCATCATACACAAGGAATTCATCCAATGCACCACTTTGATAGAAGACATCGCCCCACATCTCCCCAGCCATGGAACACCTCAACCTCCGGCTCCAAATGGATGGCAAAACCACAGTCAGGTTCAGCCTAGCCTACCTGTCATTCCCAGGACCAGATGGGACAAGATGGCCACAGCACACAGAATGTAATGTCCAACAGTATAGCAAGAATAGATATTCCTGATGTTGTGTTGCAGGTTGGAGGAAGTATGAAGTTGAAAAAAGTCTCAAGTCTTGTTTGTAGATGGTGTCTTTATTTGTAGGTGTTAGAGATCATTGTGTCATCATCGAGATACAGCCAACACGTGTTTCGTCACACAGGTGACTTCATCAAGGTTGGGCCGTCCGGCCAGAGTGGTAGATAGTGATGGTAAGTAGCGAAGGTGCCCTGTGATCAGCTGAGTGGGCTTGAGAAGGTGAAAATGATCTTTTTAGAGTAGTAGACCTGTGAGTAGTATGGCTGCCCAAGCAGCAGCAGGTGCGCAAGGTAAAGAACACGTTTGGTAAAACAGGTATAGAAGGCCCTGATACGCCTGGAATCAAAACCTGGAAAGCAGAGTAGCGAAGCGCCGCACGCAGTCTTAGGAGCGTGTAATGGAGGACCAGGACCAAGCTTCTGCAACTTCATCATCAACCTCATTGCCCCTCTTGCTATAGACTCCAATCAATATATATTTCTCGGCAACCTAAAATTCCATCATTAACACCAAAACCACCAACCTCCTCGACAGCATGAACAACATCAGCTTCACCCAAAACATCCACGACCCCAGGCATATCGTTGGCTACATGGTGGACTCCATATTTACTTCCAGCGACCACATCAAGTACAGCCATGCCACAGACCAACCACTCCTTCATCCAGTTCAGCGTCACTAGCTCACAGACCACATTCCCCAATCTGCCCAGAAACCCCCATCGCAGCTGGAGAAAAGTCATAGAAGGAATATGGATCAACGCCTTCATCACCACCCACTCCATCTTCTCCAACAACTTTAACCAGAAAGATCCACCAAGTTGGCAAATTGGTACCCCAAGTCCTCAGAACTGCTAAACGCCACAGTACACAACTGGAAAGGAGATGGCACACGAGCATGGACACCACTAACAAGGTCTCCTTCAAGAGAGCCCTCAGCCTCTATCGATGACAAATGAGAGAATCAAAGAAAAAAGGCCTAGCTTCACTCATTGAATCAAGCTCCAACAACAGCAAAGAAATCTTCAACATCATTAAGGAATTCTCTAACACCTCAGCTGCAACAAACAGCATCACCCCTTGACAGGAACTCTGTGACAACCTCACAAACATCTTCTATGACAAGATCGCCAAAATGTACAGGAACTTCAAAACCTAGCCCAAGCCCACTGACTTCTTCAACCAACACAACGGCCCCACTGCCACTGTAGACACCCGAGTGACCGAATGGAACAAGATTGCCCTCCGGGATACTACCTACATCATGAACTCAGTACACTCATAGGCCCCCACGAACCCATGTTCACACCACCTAGGTGGGGCCAGGTTCAGCCATTAACTCACCACCCTGTTCAACACCTCGATAGCCACGGCTACCTTCCCAGAGGACTGGAAACACACAGAGGTCAACTTCCTACCAAAGAAAATATCAGTCAACCCCAGCAAACTCAACAACTACCAAGTAATCTCCCTGCTCCAGTTCCCCGCCAAAGTATTAGAAAAAGTCATCAACCAACAACTCTCCTCACATCTGTAATGAAACCACCTACTTGATACCTCCTAATCTGGATTCCAAAGCATCAAGACAGTCCTCATCATGACCATGATGACATCCAAGCCCTACTTGACCAAGGAGAGACAGTGGCACTGATCCTTCTAGACCTCTTGGTAGCATTAAACATGATCTCCCACCACATGCACATCACTAGGCTGCACAACATTAGTGTCCAAGGCACCACTCTAAGATGTATCACGTCTTTCCTTACCGGAAGAACTCAAAAAGTCCACCTACCACCATTCACCTCCGAAACAAAATAAATCATCTGTGTGGTACCACAAGGATCTTCGCTCAGCCCCACCCTATTCAACAAGTACATAAAACAACTGACCTGCATTGTCAAAACCCCCAGACTCAACATCATATTCTAGGCTGACAACACACAACTCATCCTCTCTCTCTCCGAACACACCACCAACACGAAGACCAGCATTCGCAACTGATTAACAAACGTCATCAACTGGATAAAGAACAACTGCCTGAAGCTCGAAATGGACAAGACAGAGGTACCGATTTTTGGCAACAAATGTTCCCAGCGGCACTTCTCCAGGTGGCCCAAGGAACTACTCCAACCATGACTGACCACGCTCGAAAGCTAGGCACCATCCTGGGCCACAAGTTAACCATAATGGCCCAGATCAACTTCTGCTCCTCCTCTTCCTGCTTCTTCATCCTTTGCATGCTTCATAAGATCTTCAAATAGCTACCTCAGAGCTCAAGGTGCACCATCACCCAGGTCTCCATCTCCAAACGATTGGCCTATGATAACGCTCCCAACGGTGGGATCGCAGCTCACCTCCTGTGAAAACTACAGACCAAACAGAACACCTCAGCCACACTTGTCCTCGACCTCCCAAGACGAACCCACATCACCCCCTACCTCAGGGAACACTACTGGCTTCCTTTTCAGAAGAGATGCCAGTTCAAGCTCCTAACCCACATATTCAAGACCCTGCACAACTGCAGGCATGCTTAGGTGAACCATACACCTCTGCTGTGCTTCCCTCTCGCTAACCAACACCCCCCACATCCTACAAAGCAAGAGTGAAGGAAATTCTCCTACCTGGCAGCGAAGACATGTAACAAACTACCCCTACATTGCCAGACCTCTCCATCCCTTCCTGAGCACCGTAAGGCACTGAAGACCTGGCTCTTCGGTTGATCACCTGGACCCTGCCAGCATCTCAATTCCTTTATGGGTGACAAGCTATGCTATACAAATCCACTGATTGAGAGATTGAGAGGGCAAGCGCCAGACAATGTCTTCTGATAAACTACTGCTTATCTAACATGGAGTTGGTGTTTACTTTTCTCTTCTTTGACTGCAAAGTAAGGGGATTTTGTAATGTGAACCAAGTGACAATCTTGCTGAGGGACAGAATGTATGAAAGGAAAGGCTGCTGCATGTTAAATCTCTTCTAAGACACATCAAGACTTAAACACTTGTAAGAAGGTTTTACAAATAATATTTCAAAGTATATAATCAGCAAGAAACCTTCAAATGAGGAACATAGGGACAAATGTATCAAACTATGATGCAGCTCAGGGCAGCAGGACATCTCACTGCTCTGCGCTGCACTGCATCAAATGAAGCGTGCTGGGATCGTAATTGTAATTGTATTTATATAGCACTTACCACCCCTGATGAGGCAACTAAGCACTTTTCGGCGAGTAGCATGTTACTCCGGAACACAAAAGGATTAGTGGTGGATTAGTATAGGGAAATATGAGAACAGTATTAGTATTAGTAAGAGTAGATTTGAGCAGAGGATATGTGAGTTTGTTAGTACATTTGAATAGAATAATGGAGGGACAGAGGAGTGAAGAATCCAGAAGTGTTAATTGGGAGATTAGAGTAATTGAATGAGACATGGGATGAGTAAAGGAGAGATGGAGGAGGGAAAGGTCTGTAGAAAGGGGTTAGGGAGATTATTGTAGTAGAGGGGTTTTGAATGAGTCAAAGGTGAGATAAGTGAGGGTGAATTTAGTTGAATTGTTTGGGATATCATAGTAGTAAACTGAGGTTCTGGGTGAGCCAGGAGCAGTAGAGGAGGGAAGAGCTTAGGCAGGGTTAGTTTGGAGAACATAGGAGTGGAATGGGTTTGGGATGAGTCAGAGAGTGGGGATGGAAGATAGATTGATAAAGATGTAGGGTGTTGGGGAGACAGAGTAAAGGCTACAAGAGAGTTTTTTTTTTCACTCTTGTACAGTAGGACTAAAGTAATAAATACATATATACGTAAATACATAGTAAGGGAATATATGTGTAAGTAAAATAATCATGGATATAATATTTTGAGATTTAAAGTTGTGTTGTATAAACACAGACTTTCAAGATAAGCAATATTTGAGGTTAATTTATTTGTGTACTTTTCTAACATTAATTTATATTTCTTCAATTTTCAATAGCGAAACGCTTGCTTAAAAAAATAGTTAAGATAACATTTGCTCATTGTGATAGATAAAATGAAAGCAGGGATTCATAAGTATCTAATCTAACAACTTATCTAGGAACTTTGCAATGACCTATGAACATGTTAAGCATAAAATATACACATATCTACGTATACATACACATATACATTGTATACATACTTGTATATATATATATATATATATAGGCACACACACACACACACATATATACATTTAACGGTGAGTAAATATACATTTGTTAAATAAGCTTAAAGAGTATGTACATATTTTATTATTATGAAATAGTAATTATACATATTTCTTAACGAAATACACATATCGAGATATATACACATAATCAGAATTTGAATGTTTACCAACACAGGCATATGCAGTCCATTGCTGTTTGGATATGGTGGTTATGAAGGAAAGCCAACTTTTGAATAGTCTTCTGAAGACAAGCTAGTTAACTGTGGATCTCATATCTGGGGGTAATGAATTCCATAGTTTGGCCGCTTGAACAGAGAAGGATGTTCCACCTATAGTCTTTTTCTTGAATGCTGCTGTTTTGAGGCGGGGTGCCAATCTTGAGCGGAGGTTTCTCTGTTGAATTTATTTAGTGATTTTATTCCTGATGGAAAGCCATCTCGTTCCATGTATTGCTTTGTGGGTGATACAAAGCAGATTGAAGGTGGATCTTCTGGCAACCGGTAACCCATGTAATGCCCTCAAGGAAGGGAAAATGGATGTGGGCTTGTGTCTTTAACTATAGTAGTAGTCTGATAGCCAAATTCTGAATGCGTTGCAGTTTTTTCATAGTAGATAGAGATGATCGATGGCAGAGGCCATTGGCGTAATCTAGTTTAGATAGTACAAGAGAGATAGAAGCCTGGAAATTGTGTGGAAATCCGAGGTAGGGGAAGATGCGCTGCAGAGTTTTCAAGGTGATGAAGCCTGATTGTGCTATTTTGTCCACTTGGGCATTCATTGTTAACTTAGAGTCCATGGTAATTCCAAGATTTTTAACATCCTTAGATACTTGAGGAGGTGGTCTCAGATTGTCACGCTAGGTGAACAGTAGGTTAGAAGTTTTCCAGTCGCCACATGTGACTAGCATTCAGTTTGAGATGGCTCTCAGACATCCACTGATCTACAACTCTGAGGCACCTGAAGATTTTTGAGTTTCCAATGTATTTGGGACATTCCAATTTAAGGAGTATTTGTGTGTCATCTGCATAGTTGTAGCATGTTATTTGAAATTCATTGATCAAATATGGTAATGACATCATGTAGATGTTGAAAAGCATAGGTGAGATGATTGGTCCTTGAGGGATCCCTGCCTTTGTTAAGTAGGGTTTGGACGAGAAAGGGGGAGAATAGATGAAATTTCTTCTGTTTTGAAGGTAGGATGTGATCCAGCCAAGAGCAGTTCCTTCTATGCCGGCTTTGTGGAGTCTTTGAAATAGGGTGTCATGGTCAACAGTGTCAAAGGCAGCTGAGAGGTCCAAGAGAAGAAATGCGCCAACTCCATTGCAGTCAACTGTGTTTTTAGGATCATCCCAGATTGCTATGAGTGCAGATTCAGTGACTGTTCCTGGGCAGAATCCAGTTGGGTAGTCTTGTCGTAGTTTGGACTCTTGCTCTGAGCAAGACTGCTGGTCTCAGAATGACAATACTTTCGTTTGTAGGTGACTAAGTCTCTTCCTACAACTAGTTGTAACTGTTGTCCAAACCTTACTGGCTCAGTAGCAGTACCTCACCAGAAACACAATAGTAAAAGGTGATTTGTAGCAGTCGCTTACGCATGGACTCAAAGTAAGATATCTCAGGGTTGTCGTGGTTAAACGGAAATTACCCTTTTCTCACAGATTTATTATGGCCCTCATTCCGACTTTGACCGGCGGCGGTCGCCGCCGGCCTGTCGGGGGCCGCCAGAATACCGCTGCACGGTCAAAAGACCGCCGCGGTAATTCTGAGTTTCCCGCTGGGCTGGCGGGCGGCCGCCTTCAGGCCGCCCGCCAGCCCAGCGGGAAAGATGCTTCCACGATGAAGCCGGCTCGGAATCGAGCCGGCGGAGTGGAAGCTGTGCGACGGGTGCAGTGGCACCCGTCGCGTATTTCACTGTCTGCCAAGCAGACAGTGAAATACTTGTAGGGGCCCTCTTACGGGGGCCCCTGCAATGCCCATGCCAGTGGCATGGGCACTGCAGGGGCCCCCAGGGGCCCCGCGATCCCCCCTACCGCCATCCGGTTCCCGGCGGTCGGACCGCCGGGATCTGGATGGCGGTAGGGGGGGTCGGAATCCCCTCGGCGGCGCAGCAAGCTGCGCCGCCTTGGAGGATTCAATGGGGCGGCGGTACACTGGCGGGAGACCGCCAGTGTTGCCGGTCCGACCGCGGCTTTACGGCCGCGGTCGGAATCCCCATTGGAGCACCGCCGGCCTGTCGGCGGTGCTCCCGCGGTCCTCCGCCCTGGCGGTCTTTGACCGCCAGGGTCAGAATGACCGCCTATGTCTCATACAAACAAAGGCAATAACACAGATGCAGTGAAGTTATAATAGTTTTTATTTAACATAACTGCCATTTGCGATAAGTTGCATGAACTGCAATGATTAGGATAATGAATATACCAAGCAACAGTATTGTGAAGAATGTCATGGTTATGAAGACCCCCACCATTTTTGCAATTTATGAAAGAAATATATATATATACAGGGAGTGCAGAATTATTAGGCAAGTTGTATTTTTGAGGATTAATTTTATTATTGAACAACAACCATGTTCTCAATGAACCCAAAAAACTCATTAATATCAAAACTGAATATTTTTGGAAGTAGTTTTTAGTTTGTTTTTAGTTTTAGCTATGTTAGGGGGATATCTGTGTGTGCAGGTGACTATCACTGTGCATAATTATTAGGCAACTTAACAAAAAAAATATATACCCATTTCAATTATTTATCATTACCAGTGAAACCAATATAACATCTCAACATTCACAAATATACATTTCTGACATTCAAAAACAAAACAAAAACAAATCAGTGACCAATATAGCCACCTTTCTTTGCAAGGACACTCAAAAGCCTGCCATCCATGGATTCTGTCAGTGTTTTGATCTGTTCACCATCAACATTGCGTGCAGCAGCAACCACAGCCTCCCAGACACTGTTCAGAGAGGTGTACTGTTTTCCCTCCTTGTAAATCTCACATTTGATGATGGACCACAGGTTCTCAATGGGGTTCAGATCAGGTGAACAAGGAGGCCATGTCATTAGATTTCCTTCTTTTATACCCTTTCTTGCCAGCCACGCTGTGGAGTACTTGGACGCGTGTGATGGAGCATTGTCCTGCATGAAAATCATGTTTTTCTTGAAGGATGCAGACTTCTTCCTGTACCACTGCTTGAAGAAGGTGTCTTCCAGGAACTGGCAGTAGGACTGGGAGTTGAGCTTGACTCCATCCTCAACCGGAAAAGGCCCCACAAGCTCATCTTTGATGATAACAGCCCAAACCAGTAGTCCACCTCCACCTTGCTGGCGTCTGAGTCGGACTGGAGCTCTCTGCCCTTTACCAATCCAGCCACGGGCCCATCCATCTGGCCCATCAAGACTCACTCTCATTTCATCAGTCCATAAAACCTTAGAAAAATCAGTCTTGAGATATTTCTTGGCCCAGTCTTGACGTTTCAGCTTGTGTGTCTTGTTCAGTGGTGGTCGTCTTTCAGCCTTTCTTACCTTGGCCATGTCTCTGAGTATTGCACACCTTGTGCTTTTGGGCACTCCAGTGATGTTGCAGCTCTGAAATATGGCCAAACTGGTGGCAAGTGGCATCGTGGCAGCTGCACGCTTGACTTTTCTCAGTTCATGGGCAGTTATTTTGCGCCTTGGTTTTTCCACACGCTTCTTGCGACCCTGTTGACTATTTTGAATGAAACGCTTGATTGTTCGATGATCACGCTTCAGAAGCTTTGCAATTTTAAGAGTGCTGCATCCCTCTGCAAGATATCTCACTATTTTTTACTTTTCTGAGCCTGTCAAGTCCTTCTTTTGACCCATTTTGCCAAAGGAAAGGAAGTTGCCTAATAATTATGCACACCTGATATAGGGTGTTGATGTCATTAGACCACACCCCTTCTCATTACAGAGATGCACATCACCTAATATGCTTAATTGGTAGTAGGCTTTCGAGCCTATACAGCTTGGAGTAAGACAACATGCATAAAGAGGATGATGTGGTCAAAATACTCATTTGCCTAATAATTCTGCACTCCCTGTACATACAAGATGGAATATGCTCTAATACCCTAATGAGAATAGGCCTAACCTCCTACCTAAAGGAGAGATGGGTTTGCTAAACCTAATCTGCCAAAGCCATGTCCATGAGAGGAGCCCCCAACCCTTGTTACCTTGGAATGAGGTCTCTATCTCAGACTCCGTAGGGACACGAAGACTGGGTCAGTGTCAAGACGACTGCAGCATCGGTATCAGCGATGGTGGCGATGCCCTCTGGTGGGAATCCCTCTGATTATCTGTCTGAAGTGTGATGTATTTATACAGATCTACAAGGTCCCCTGACGTAGGTGTATTCCAAAACAATAGATAACAGGCATGCTTGGGACGGCAATTAATATCAACATCCCTCGAAAGTATAGAGAGGGAAAATCCCTAAGTGTAAACACATAGGGCCTGATTCTAACTTTGGAGGACGGTGTTAAACCGTCCCAAAAGTGGCGGATTTACCACCTACCGTATTACGAGTCCATTATATCCTATGGAACTCGTAATACGGTAGGTGGTATATCCGCCACTTTTGGGACGGTTTAACACCGTCCTCCAAAGTTAGAATCAGGCCCATACTGTTTGTTTGTCTTTTGTGCTTGATCTTGACGCCATGGCGCAGTGACACTGATAACAAAACTCATAACAAGTGGCCGAACTATAAACAAGGCAGCCATCTTAAAGGAAATAAATAATTAAATGAGCTAAGACAGAGCAAGCTAAGTAGGTTAAAAGTCACTAGGTGACGGGGGCACGAGTTTACAAGCCTACGGCTAAGCTAACTCCTATTATCCCATTAAAACAAACTAGGATTCACTACAGTCTGAAAGTATGGAGTTATCTTTAATGAATTGTGACATCTGGGTAAATACTGCTCTTTCTATCAGTTTGCCCAGGAAAGATCCATTTGTAACTGGTCTGTAGTTTTTGGGGTTCTGTGGGACCAGGTTTGTTTTCCCTAATGACGGGCATATGCATGCCTTTTAAGGTCTTTGGGAAAGGTTCCTGTAGTTAAAGAACTATTGATGAATCCTCTTACTGATGTGGCAGCAGAAGTAGATAAAAGAATGTTCTTGAAGATGTGTGCTAGACAAGGTCGGAAGGGCTGCTGGAAGGCCTGCTTGCTTTGACCAAATACATAAATTCACTTTGCGACATTTGTTTGAAGGAGTGCAGAGGTTGGGTTGATTCAGTCTTGGAGGGGATTTTAGGAAACAGGTTGGTGCTGGTGGTTTTCCTTTGTTTTAAATAGGAGTTCAATGTGTCTGCCTTAGTTGTGTAATGATCTGCCAGTTTGTCTGTGAATTCTTGAGTAATGGGATGAGTTCCTTCCATGCATTTAGGTTTTCAAAATTTGTTAAGAATTTTGTAAAATTCTTTATTTGCAGATTTAGCATTTTGAATTATTTGTGAGTAGTACCTTTTTTTTATTGATGATTTGTATATTCTGCTGAATTTGTGCAGATGAAGTTTGTCTTGAGTATTGTTTGTTTTGAGCCAGGTTCGTTGCAGCCTTCTGATTTGTTGTTTTATCTATTTTAATTCTGTATTTCTCCAAGGTGTTGGTTTTCTTTTGTCCTGTTTAGTTTTTTTGTGTGGTTTTAGGATATCAAAAGCTTCCTGTAGCCACTCATAAAATTTTGGGACAGTATTTATTGTGTCTAGATCTGTGTTGGCTGTTAGTTGTGTTTCTAAGTCTTCAAAATTGAGTTTGTTCCATGGTCGATAGATATATGTTTGTAAGGTGGACTTGGGTGTGTTGATGTGTGGTGTTTTATGTTGTAAAGTTACCAAATGGTGGTCTGACCATGTGGCTGGCATGATGCTTTGAAAGGTAACTAGTTCTGGGTTTGCAACAATGACATCTAGGATGTGTCCAGTGATGTGTGTGGGATTGTGTACAATCTGATGTAGGTTCAATCTAACTAGGCCAGTGGTGATAGTTTTTGGGAGTGGTAAATTGGGTTTGTCAAACCAAATGTTTAGGTCCCCAAGAATGCAGAGGTGGGAGTATAAGATTATTAGGTTTAAAACTGTGCCTAGAAATGTGTCTGGGAATGTCTAATTGTTAGGCAAAGGTCTCTAAAGGAGGAGAAAGTTACAGGAGGAAGTTGGTGTCGGGTTGCAGCTGGTAATGAGGGCCTCACAACCTTGTATGGAAGTGTTTTCTATTTTGCTGAGATTTATTGCCTGTTTGAATATAACAGCTAGTCCACCTCCTCTTTTGCCTATGCGGTTTTGTGTGATGGTTTGATAGCCTAAGAGTCATCGAGCACTTATGAGCAGGCAGTTTAGAAAATATATTTTAGTGGTGGTGTCATTTTGTTTAGGAGAAGGATGAGCAGTACATTTTGAGCTTGTAGCAGGTGTGTCATTAGTCAAGAAATGGAACATTCCTGCTCTCTACTTGCGCTGGTGCACTCAGTACAACCTAGTGCCAATGCAGGCCCCCTTGTGTCATGGTGCAAGGGTGCCTACATTGCAGGTAGGACTATTTTTGTGCAGGAAGAGACCTTCATGCACAAAAACAAACATTAGAGGTGTTCTACTCTCTCCTCATGGCACTTTTTATTGAGAAGGTGAAGCGTTTTGACTCATTCCCAGGTTTACTAGTCTTGGTAAGTCTGGGAATGCACGAAAAGCCATGAGTGGATGCATGGGAGCACTCACGCTCCACTCATGGAAAACCTTCCCAGGGCAGAGTAACACAAGGCAGTGCTGCCTGCTGCCTTGCATTACTTCTGATTTCCCAAGCAATGCATGGCCACACAAGGTGGCCTTGTGTTGCTTGGTAAATATAAATTAAGTCATGCGTTGCCCATACGACGCCTTGTATGACACAAGAGCAACGCAATCCAATGATGAATGTGGCTCATAGTTTTTTTGTAATTCTGATTTGTGATGGAAACAAAGATATTAATAAGATCAAAACAAACTAAGACTTTACTGATGCGCCTGCATGTTATTGTTTGTGCACTACATCATTTTAGCAGTAATGCTGCATGACAGATGAAAATTTAGTGGCCTTTTCAAGAGACAATTTCAATTAAAATGTCTTTTACGTATAAGGCAATATTCTGGACAGCATGCTTTATTCATTTATTGAGGACTATGTGCTTCTCAGTGCACAAATGTAAACAACCTATTCACCCATCATTTTTCAGAATGAGTGAGGCTCATTTGCTACACTTTATGTAACACTTGGATTTCTCGCAACCGCTGTGACTTCACTGACATAACAGTGGCGGCAGGACCCCCACTCCAAAAATGGTTCCAGCACTACTGCTCCCTTTTGTAGTTTGAGACAAGGAAAAATGTATGTTGCTTACTGCTATGGGACTCATTACATTTGTCCCTTATTCCCTAGGTTAATGCCACACCTGGTAAATCTGTGTACTACTGGATGCCTCGAACTGGGGGATAGCTCAGTATATATTCTCAGTTCTGAGATGCAGAAAATCGGAGTGTGTAATTTTTGCCCATGCAGATTCGGAAAACTTTCATCTGGTGAAAATCATGCAGGCAAAAATCAACAGTGCTGTAATTACTGTAAGGTCAGAGTCCCAATGCGGGATGCACCTGAGCCTGGATCAGGAGATGCGGGTCAATCATAATGAGGGCTCAAGAGCAGTAAAAAAATTGCCGATAGTAGATCTATATTTTTCAGCATTTGTCCCAACCTGTTTATTGTATACCTTACATAGCACAAACCTAACTATGAAGTAATAAAGCATTGTACATGAAGAGGGTTGCAGCTTTCTTCGAGGTAGCCGCATCAATTAAAATATTGTTACCTGTGACGGATTCAGTCGCTGTAGCGGTTGCTGTCCTTACAAATTGTGTGTAATAAAGAGACTGACACCATTCTAAGAAGGTGGGTAGTTCAATCCAAGAGACCGCAGAATCTAGCCACTCCACAAATGCAGAAAGAACAATCAGCCAAACAAGAATTTAGAGTAGGATTCAAAATGCAATAACTCAGCAGACATTAATGATAGACCATAAGGAACCCAATGATGCAAAGAATACAATGATGCAATTAAAGAATGTGCTCAAAAAATAAATAAGTGGAGGGGAAGTAAAGGAGAGATAATTGTGATAAGAATACAACAGTAGTAACACTAGAGAAATGAAGGAGATTGCCTTTGACAGTTCAGTGTTTGGATGAACTTTAAAGTCTGGTGAAGAAGGCTTGTTCCCTGGTCTTATCCTTGCAGGTGGGGGCAGAGGATAATTTGGCAATCAATAAATATATTTTTTTACTCTTTTTATTGATTTTGGAGATGAAAGTTTGGATTAACATTGGCATCATTCAAAAGAGTAATGCTGGGGTTGTACTGATTCTACACTGGACCCATTCATGGCTCAAGTTTAGTGCTCAGTGCTGAGAACTGTCTCGACATTGTTAGCACGTTTGTCCTTATTTGGTCTTTTATTGTTAAAGTATGAGGGGACACGTTAGAGGTTCGATAGACCTTTTGACTACTCTTAGAGTGATTCCACCATAAGTTCTTAATACATTGTACTTACAACATCATAATCAATATACATCATCAAATACTCTTTGGACTCACTGATCGTTTCACACCATGATTCATTTGACCATGAATAGCCACACCTGTATGTAAAAGTTTATTTCCCTATATTAACAATGCCACATAAATTAGTCTCAAAACCAAATGGTAAACATACATGAATAACACTGGTTGACCAAATCTTCTGAAAAATTTCAGTTTAACTAAAGCAGTAACAATCAAGCATTCAAGAATCATGGTACAAATTAATAGCAAGAATAACTGCACAATAGAAATTACATACATCTAGATTCAACAGGTAAACAACATCAATTCTTTGTTAATAGCAAATTGTTAACATTTCTAGGACTCCCTAACTAACTTTCTGATTAGAATAGCATGTTCGGACTTCATGCAAAACAATTTTAGTTAAAGTTAATTTGGAAAAAACATCTAACTATGGCTCTATCAGAATAGCGGTTGGTACCTAGAAACAAAGAACAAAACCTACAACAAGGACAATAGCTTTTTGTTGTACCTCTCCTCATAAGGATCAGCAAGCTGAGATTCTCTTCTTTAGTTGGTCATCTGTTCAGTCAGCTTCAGCAACGGGGAATAAAAGGGAATGGTTCAGAAATGGGGACTCTAAGCTATCCGACCCATTTAATAAACAATATCTAATGGGTCAGCAATCAACATTAGAAACTTAAGCAATAAAGTCAAAGATAACCGCTACGTGGAAAAATTGGAATAGAATGAGCCTCTCCTCCCTCTGTGCAGTCGGGTTAAGTTAGAATGTCCTAAAGAACTTCCCACCCTGTCATTGGTCAGAAAATCATATGTTTACGGTTAGTCCAATGGGAATAAAAACCCAAATCTAAGATATAACTAAACTGTCTTTCACATATCGATGATTGGCTCCTCTTCTGTTCCCATCATCAGACTCGTCAGGTAACCTTCTTGTTGTGATTCCTACTCCAGTCAGTGCATCCATTGTTGGTTTCTGGGAACATCGCTGTCTCACGCCTCAAACTTTACAAAGTTGCGGCTTCTAATACAAGACATTCTAGCAGGCAGTTCTCATGAGAAAGTTAAAGACATCTGCTAAATGTTTGGTCAACACAGTGTGAAAAATAAATGCATTGATTTTTCTGGAAATACATTCCCATGATTTTATTAAACATTGCAGTTTAATATTAGGCTGTGCAGATTTGGCGCAAACCTCGCTAATTTACGGCCAATAATTAATAAAGCTAAATACATAATGTAAAATCATTAATATGACATACTACTACAATTTTCTTTATGCATGCACTTCAATTAATAATATTATGCATTTAATAAAAGCATTACGTATTTAATGACGGCCATTCAAGTGGGCACATTTTCTAAGTGGCACATTATTTTCCTTGTTAGGCAAATTCTATGCAAATTCTTAATCCAAAATAAATCAAGATCATTAATAAGTAATTCAGCTTTTACAACATCTAGGTTACAATTTTGAATTCTTGATGGGCTAGCATCTTTCAGACTTTGAACTTTCTAAGGGAGGTAAATTGACCATCGTATATCCGTTAATTGTAACACCTCTAATTTAAGGAGATTTGAAATGGCAATCTGCAATACCTGCCAAGAATTGCCCATTTACTGCCCAATTTGCAACTAACCATACTCCAGCGAAATCCCAATAACAATAGTAACAGAATAATTGTAAGAATATGTGGAACAAACTATTTTAGGATCTACAAACAGGATTTGTACCTGCAAGCATCAGCTTTAGCTAAAAAAAGAGAAGTGTTCCTTAGGATTCTTCTTTATCTTTCTAGGGCTTAAAACACCATCATATAGTGCTGACCAGATTGATCACCATCATATAGTGCTGACCAGATTGATAGATTGGTTTGTGATATCTGGGGGTGTATTAAACTGGATTAGTCATTTCCTCTGTGATTGCACTCAACATGAACAGGACATACAGAGTAGGCTGTACATGGGTCACTAATTGCCTGAACCTCATCCATAATTAGATGAGAAAAAGATCATGAGCCTTAATAGAGATACAACTGGGAGGACCTAGGTCTCTTCTGACCTTTTAGTGTAGGACCAACCCATTCCACTTTGCATAAAGTGAAGAATCTGGGGGGCATCTCTTCAGATCTCTCATTCATCTCTCAAATCGATGTTATGTTCAAGGGTATCAACTATTCATGCTTCTGAAAATTCTCCTGATCATACACACATCTCAAGGTTGCTCTAAAAGGATATCCATGTAAAAGTCACACCTAGGTCTGGAGTAAGATACAACTCACGACTTAATTTGTGAATCAGGCTGTTATTCTCATTAAGACAGGAGTAAGACACAAGTATTCCTAGAAAAAGCTTTGTGAATTAGATCCAAATGCTTGCTTTTTGTATTTAACATATACTAATACCAGCAATAAAGAGCAAAAATAAATGGAAGAAAGTTCAACCCATCATCTTCAAGGAAACTGATCCTTTAGTTATCAGCAATCCAATTTAATACATCCTACTATTTTTTTGCCTTCAAACTCTTCTATGGTGCTTCCTCTTTGAGACAGGCTTTTCAGCTAAAGCGTCTGCACTGCTTGTGTATCTTATTTATGACTGACTGATATTTTAGATTTTCATATTTTCCAGAGATTAATGTACTTCTTTAATTTGGCTTCTTTTCTGACCTTCAGGTATTTGTTTCCTCTGGCTGTCTTTGAAAATTTGTCTTTCCAGGATGTGAGTTGCTCAGCTGGGACTCGAGCATATGGAGAGTGTCCACAGTACTATTCTTGTTCTCTTTAGTCTTGTACTCCACCTGGCTTTGCAGCATAGAATGCATTTTCGGTGATGTTGGGCGCACTCCAGGGTTGATTCTAGATAGAAGAGAGGTTTGTGCTTGACCTTCTACAGTAACATTTTAGAGACAATACAGAAAACCATAACTTCCAAGATTATATTACTTCTTAACACAATAAAAAAAAAGGACTAATCTAAAGGTTGGTAAAGAATGGAAACTCCGCTGATTCCTTGAGAAAGTGATAAATAGAGGACGATTATTGGCTAGAATTTTTCAGACTATGGAGATAGAATGGGGTTGTAAATTCCATCCACTGCAAATCAATTAGGCCCTTCTAGCAGTGATAAGACCTCCGTCAACCTGGCAGCCTCACCCCCAGTCGTATTACAATGTTCCCATCTGTTTGACCGGCGGAAACATAATAGTACGACGATCTCACTGGTCAGCCCGGTTGGAACAGTGATGGTATTGGTCTCAGCTCCCTCGAAACAGCTTGGGCCTCGGAAAGCCTCAGTGTTCATTCCGAGGGTTTCATGGTGGTTAAACCGCCATGAAAAGGCTGGCAAAAAGGGGACTCATGATCAGCACAGTGGCACTGAACTCAGCACCTCTGTGGTTGACCACAAGTTTGACAGCATGTCAGGAACCATGTTCCTGGCAGGACGGCGGTCCCCTTGTGGTCCTACTGCCAGGGTCATAATGGAAGGGTCGAATAACCTGGAGTGTGGCGGTCCGACTGCCACTGAGAGGCTGGCTGTCTCAAGACTGCCAGACTCATAATGAGGCCCTTCGATTGAAGAGAGTAAAGGTGCTAAGATGGTCCTAACAGGCAAATTTGGGATCTAGGGCCGTAGCAGAGCGCAGGTGTGAGAGAGTGCAAAGTTGGAATGTGTGTTGATTAAGTAAGGACTCTTCAGGAGTGGGCTTCTTGCAGAAATAGCAATGACTTCTGGCATTTTTTCTAAACTTTCACATTTTAGTGCAAGCAGGTTATAATTCTAGTCTGTCTAAAGTTGCATACATATTTGCAGACTTTGCAGTCTTGATTCCACATCAGACCTTTATAATCAAACACAATACACTCCAAACACCCTATTCTATTGATCACAAAAATTATTTTCATCTTCTCAATAATATTTTCGGTGCCTGAGAGCTTCCTTTCGGACTGATAATTTTGGAATAACATCTATCCAAGAGCATAAATTACCCACTAACTATATTCTGCAAAATGCCAATATCAGAACAGGCAGATCCCAGATCGATGGAGACACTAAGGGGTATATTTGTACTCTGTATAAATATGCCCCTTAGTGCCTAAAGCCCTGATTTATACTTTTTGATGCAAATTTGTGCTAACGCAGTTTTGTGTCAAAAAGTATATCACTGGTTTATGCCATTCCAGGACACCAGCCGGGTGCCATATTAATGGAATGGCACAATCCGTCGCAAAGTGTCTGTTAGCATCAACATTTTTTATGTTAACCGGGTGGGGGTGGCGGTACGGGAGATGGGTGCTTAGCACCCAAAAATTACGCTAGGCTGGTTTGAGTCTAAAAAGATGACTCTAACCAGATTACCGTCATTTTATGGCGCTAAACCTACCATGCCACATGACTCCTGCCTTAAAAAAGGCAGGAGTCATACCCACTACCCCAATGGCCCTCACAGGGGACAAGGCCATTGCACCCATATCTGGGCCCCCTATGGCATAAAAAAAAAGGTAAATACTTACCTAGACTTACCTGTACTCACCCGGGATGGGGTCACCCATCCTCTGCTGTCCCTCTGGTGTGGGTGGGGATGTCCCTGGGGCCTGGGGAGAGCACCTGTGGACTCATTCCATGGTATTTCACCATGGAAATGAGCCCACAGGTCCCCTAACGCCTGCCTCGACCCAGGTGTTAAATAATGGTGCTAAGCAAGCTTAGCACCATTATTTAGGCCCGCCTCCCTCCCGTGCACAATTTTTGCATGGGAGGATAAATAAGACGCAAGGGCCTTAGAGTCATTTTTTGTCCGGGAATGCCTACCTTGCATCTCATTGACACAAGGTAGTTTTCCGCAGGCAAAAAATGACTTTAACTCCAATATTTTTGCACTAGACATGTCTAGCGCCAAAATATAAATATGGAGTTAATTTTGCACCTGATTTGCGTAAAAATAAAAAGGTGCAAATCCAACGCAAACAGAGTATATGTATGCCCCTCAAATCCTTGAGTACTGAACCAGGTGCATTACAAGATCTGATTAATTTACAGTCCGAGATGCAAACAGCCCTTACTTACCTAATTTAGCCAAGGCTCCTAATTTACACTAACCAAAGCTGAGAACATTTATTGTCTTACTTCCCAGACACAATTCCAATAAGGATACATGATTGCTCTATTGTTAGTGTGCATGTGGAACAGTAGAACAGTGGAACAGTAGACTCCTTCCTATAAAGTAGGACTTATTGTATAAGAGCTAATTCTGTACCTGTTGTTATTTTCCAAAAAAGTTCATCCTTTAAGGAACGTTTGGTGCTGATAAGTCTAGCAAAGACCAAAAAAAAAAAAGATGGTTTCCCAAAACTGTGAACTCCCATTTTAATTCTCATAGGAAAGCTTGCGTTCCAATATAGAAGAAACAGTCAATCGGAATTGCACTGAATTTGGCACAATGTTAGAACACTGCTCTGAAAGTCAACTTTTTAGGGGAGAGCGCAAAGCGCTCCATCCCTCTTCTAATCTCTCGTTAGGGGGATTTTAACCACGCCCATGTTACGTCAGTCACTTTCATTGGTTTGTGGGCTTGTCTTTTAATATCTGCTTGTTTTCCTTCATGAAAGCCATGCATACTTCATGCCTTTTCCGGTGTTTAGCCCTCCTCTAGAGCACCGGTAAACTACTGGAAACATACGAGGCTCCATGTTTTCCATATGGTTTCTGGACTACTTTTTCTCTTTATTTCGCAGTGCGATTGACAGCGCGATCACGCTGTTTTTTTTTTCATTTAATGTGGCTAGAAAAGTCCGGTTAGGCGTTTACAACGCTAATAGCTCTAACTCGACATAATGCAAGACCCGTTGCATTGCAAACAGTTGTTTTACTTGGTGTATATCTATGTACATGCATTCAAGACATTCTAATTTTAAAAAGTTCTAGGGTTGTGCAAGGGGGGTTAAAGGTTGCAAATATTTAGTAGTACAATACCTCCACAGACCCAAAATAAAAAAATACTTGATTCTGATTGGCTGCAGAAGCATTTTTTCCAACAGCCAATTCAGTCCCGCTTTTCCCACACAAATCTGCAGTACACACACAAGGGATTACCTGGCCGCAACCTTGCTAGAAAATGTATGCAGACACCACTACAGGATTTGGTCCCTGATGTGTGAAAAAAACAAAATGGTACAGTACACAAAGTAGGAAAAAGCTCCTGTTGACACTCCAGCCCCAGGTTTGTGAGGCAGAGGGTCCCCCAACACATTGAAACACATTGAAACACATTGTTGCAGGATCCGCAGTACCAGTGCCAGTGCAGATCTCAGGGAGGACCCAGTGCAGTTCTGCAGTTTGACCGCAGGGCTTAGTGGGGCCCCCAAGCTTCTTTACCATGATGTTGTGGTCCTGTGCATGCTTCATTAATGGGTACCCGGTGCACAATACCGATTCTGCTTCTGTGGTACCAACACCATTGAATGACTCTTACATGGGGGAGTGACACCTTGTTGTGGTTGCTTGTGGGACGGAATGCTACGAAGGCTTTGTGCAATAGAGGGGTTGCCCACCAGACCCTGCCCCCAAACCCCTGCAGGCAGCCACCCACCTCCTATTTTGCATATCCTTGGTAATGTGCAGAGTGGATTTGGCAGCAGAGCCTGGCCTGCAGCCACACCTTGCATCCAACCCTCAGCGGGTGGCTAAAACTCCTGTGGGCGGACAATGCCTCACAGATGTCCTACACTACCTTAGGCTTTTTTTTTTTTTTTAAATGCTGGTCCCACTGTAACCCTGCTGGACCACACTGGAACCACAATGGCTCCTGCAGAAGTACTGTGGGACAGTGACAACCACAAAAAACATGTTGATTTTGGCCCACAGGGGCTAGAGGGTCAGGGTATCCCTACTTTTCCACTTATACTGTTTTTCAAATAATTGTTATGTCTTGGGGGCCGAGTCCCTGAGTCCTATAGTGGCTGGATGCAACATTTCTCTCCTTGTTGCAGTCAGCCAATCAGAGCCCTCGGTTCTGGGAGTCAAGCCAATCAGAATGTTTTATTATTACTTTGTGTACCCCAGGACTCCTGTGGGAGTCCCGCAGTCCTATATGTCTCTATTTCTTTTTATTTTAATTTCTCAAAAACCACTCAACAAATTTGCTCCAAATCGCAAAAAGTACACTTTCTTAGTACGGATCTAGCTTTCTGCCATATCTAGCGTAATTGTTTCTGTATTGTTGTCTACAATTTCCAATGGAAATAATTTTTTTTCAATCCTGGCATGATGGATAACCCCAAATCATTCCAGAAAATAACTGATGGGGATGGATATCGACATTTTTTGGGAAGTTTCATGGAAGATTTGTCAAACAGCCTCAAAGGTATTACCAAGACAAAGAACACTCTTCCTATGGAAACCCTGACTTATGTATGACCTCACAATGTCAACCGTGGTAGTTGTGGGCAATCTATGTGCTATTTAACCCAGAGCACCTAAATCCTGCCCTGAAAACTAAGGCATTTTCCAAAAAAGGCCTTCATCACCTCTATAACTGAGGTTTCAGCAGTGATTCCCAAAACCCATACATGGCCACTTCCCACAGGTTCTCTAAAGTTTCAATACTATTGTCAAGTGCTATAATTGAGCAGGTCATACCATTTCTGAAGTTCACTTGCCTTTTTAGACTCTGTTCTACTTGACTCACTCAATCTTCTATCTATGCCATCCTAGTACTTAGGTCCCTCAGTGATCCCTCCATTCCAGATATCTTGCTCTCCACACTTCCTATATGAGATTCTAGCTCCATAGTCACTTTTTCTAGTTTGTGCAGAATAATATCGAATGCTGTAATCACACGTTTCTAGCTCTCATCTGCACCTCAATACTCAGCTGCACTCTCCTTTTCTTCACCTTTCTCCCACCTGTGTCACACATGAGCTTCTACTATTTCTGTCCTCTTTCTGACACTGATATATGCTTGAGGTGTCATCCTGCCCTCACACCATGATACAGGATGTCCTGCAGTCTGTACACTGGCTGGCTGGTGTCAGAAGTGTCTCTGACAATGAGGCCTCCTCTTGGTCAAGGCCCAGAATGGCCTATCCTTAACACTGGACCCAGTCTCTCACAGTGCCAGAGAGCTGAGGCAAAGCAGTTTTTTGAGGGGTCACAGACTCACTTTCCATAGTCAGGCCTAGCTACTCCCACACTCTCTGTCACCAACATCTCCAGCTCTGTGCATGAACTTTCAGGGGTATCCTTGTTTTGTGCAGCTTCACCTTCCACTCCAACACTGCAACACTCCCCACAGTCACACCTGGAGGATGAAGGGGGCCTATTATGGGCTCCGAACCACAAGAAAGAGGGGGACACTCACTCAGCTCAAAAACGTGAAAGGACAAGGTACAGCCCTTACAAGCATAAGACTTATCCATTTTCAGCATAACACAGAAGAGCAGCACAAACTAATAATCCAACATGCATTGGTGTTGACAGACGTATAATGGCACAGTTGCTCTATGCTAAAATTGGTCTTATTAAATGGTCTTCTTATTCAATCAGTTTGTTTGCATTACAATTATTACTTAGCCTTTTAATATGAGTGGTCATTAAATCCTGGTTTGTGTGGTAACCACTGTTATTGCACATACCAGAATTATGACTTTTGCATTTGACACAGAACCCATTCAATTTTACCGAGGCAAATTTCAGTTGGTCAAACGGGCTGAAATTCACCAGAGGAAAAATGCTTCATAATCACCAGACCAGATGGATGTTTGTACTGTAATAACCAAAATCCACATTATTCCTCACAAAATTGAAAGATGTTCTCTTTATTGCACCCAATAAAGTCTTAGCTGACACCTATGGTGTTGGATTTTACTGTGCATGATAAATATTGCACCAAACACTAGGCTACTTGTAATGAGGGTCGTTTTTAGGACGTACTCTTTACACTAATGGTCTTTCATGATTTCTACAGACTTGTCATGCAGTCCAGATTACTACACCAGATTGGTCACTCTTATACAGCATGCGTGATGAGACTAGAGGGATCTTTAGGCCTTGGACTCTGGAAGTATACTATCACTGTGGACAGGTTTTGATTGGCTCTGCTGTGTAGCCATGCAGACACCCATGTGCCGGCATACACAGCAGCAACAAGCACAGCAGGGAGTTTATTGTAAGGTCCTGTCTGCAAACACCTCATTGTAATTTGATGGATACCCTGGAATAGTTTGAATTTGAAAGTACCTAGAGTAGCTAGTAAGATAAAAGTTAAGGCTGTCCTATCTTTTTATGTGTGGAGACTCCACACTCCCAAAGATACTACTTGTAAACCCCTTTGTAAATAGCAAACAATCGTAAACTTACACAAAAGTGACAGTTTACCTTTGTGACTCAGGCCCCTAGTATCTTTTACAAAGGTTTGATCCCACTTAGTACTGAATTCCATTTTTTTAATTTTCTCCTTATTAAAGTAATGTGCAGCCTGGTCAATGGTATGAACTATCAGTCAATTTCCTAAATGAATATGTACGATAAAATATTTAATACAATTTGTGAGTGTGGACTAAGAAAACTCATGAACAAAGTGGTGGGAAAATATGAGAAGGGTCTATTAAGAGTAAATAAAGACGAACTTACATTAGACTGTTCTGAAACCTGGTCAGCCTTCTAGGACAAAACATTGCATCATGTTATTTTGACCGCAGGCAGAGAGAAAAAGTATAGTATTTCCAGTAAGTAGCATTTGGTTTTGCTTACGAGGCATCAAAGGACTGCTATAATGAAAATATTGCCAAGGTAATCACAATTGGAGAATAATATGAACATATAAGAATCGAGGAGGACAAAGACCAGTGACATTCCCTTTACCCTCTGTTGGAAATGGCCCTTCCTGTAGGGTTATCCCCAGAATCTTTGCCGTAACCTCTTTAGTTTCTGTATCTTTATGCTGGCCTTAGGACTCTGAGCACTTTACCACTGCTGATCAGTGCTAAAGTGCATGTGCTTCTCCCCTAAAGCATGGTAACGTTGGTGTATCCACAATTGACATATTTAATTTACCTGCAGGTCCCTTGTAGAGTGGTAAATCATATACCCAGGGCCTGTAAATAAAATGCTAGTAGTGGGCCTGCAGCACGGATTGTGCCATCCACTTACGTAGCCTTGTAAACATGTCCCAGGCCTGCTACTGCAGGGCCTGTGTGTGTAGTCTAACTGCCACCCTGACTTGGCACTTAGGACCTCTTTCCAAGCCCAGAACTCCTCCTTTCCTAAAGTAGGCCCTAGGTAGCCCATATGACAGAGTGCCATGTAAGCGAAAGGCAGGACATATACTTTTAAGCTCTTTTGTTCTGATAATGAAAAACTCCCTAACATAATTTTTTATTACTGTGTGGCCTGCCCCTCTCATAGGCCAACATTGGGAATGATATGAGAGAAGTAGCTGCATCACATTTAGTACCATTTGAATGGTAACAATAAATCCTCTTTACTGGTAAAGTTGAACTTAGTATTACTATTTTAGAAATGCCACTTTTAGAAAGTAGGCATTTCTCTGCACTCACTGTCCTATGTACCCACAGCCTATCTCCATTACACTTCTGGCTTGAGCTAGGTGACAGCTACACTTGTGCATCCCCTTCGGGCACCTATGCATGCATCTGCATACTGATGGGTCTTCCTGGGGAAGAGGTTGGGAAGGTTTCACACTTGCACCTCAAAGGGTAGTGTCTAGAGTCCACACAAAGGGAATAAATACATCCCACTGATAGTCTGGAGCCTAGTTTGACGTGAAAGAGAGACCTGTGCACTTCACAGGAACTCTTTGTATTCACCTCCCACATCAAAGGCACTTTCTACTATAAGTACTGGGTGCCTGACGCCCTAAAAAGGGTGCATTTCTGGACTCAAGAAAATGCTTCTGGAGTGAAGACTGCTGTGTGCCAGGATTGCCACTCTGCCAGGATTGACTGCTCTCAGAAACTACTGCCCTGCCTTGCTGTGCTGCCCCACTGCCTGCTGACCTCTGCCTGGTAGCCCATGACTCATCCTCAGAACCCAGAATGACTCAGAGCGACCTGTGCTTTCCCTTGTCACTCGCCTTCAAATTCAACCTGAGCAGCTTTTACCAAACTTCGTCACTCAAATCTGTAACCTGCCCAGAGCAGCTCTACTTTCCTTTGCTGCTCACCTTCAATTTCAACCCAAGCAGGTTTTGCCAAACTTTGCCCCTCACATCTGTGAGCTGCCTGGAGCGGCCCTGCTTTGCTTTGCCACTCTCCTTCTCTTTCAACTCAGGTGACTTTTGCCAAACTTCGCTGCCCACATCTGTGGCGTGCCTAGAGCGTTCCTGCTCTCCTTTGCCACTCACCTTCAATTTCAACCCAAGTGGCTTTTGGCAAACTTTGCTGCTCGCCTCTGTAAACTGCCCGAATCAGCCCTGCTTTCCTTTGCTGCTCACCTTCAATTTCAAGCCGAGTGGCTTTGTCAACCTTTGCCGCTTACACCCGGAAACCGTCTGGAGCAGCCCTGCTTTCCTTCGTCACTTGTTGCTCTCAGTCAAACTGAGCAGGTCTGCCTATCCAATCCACACATCGCTTCCCAAGAGAAGCGCAACCAGGACAGAACCAGAGTCCATCAGGACATCGTACACCCATGCTGTGGAGTCCCCGGCACCACCCCTTTGATCTATTACATTTGTTCATTAAACTTGCTGTTTTTGAGTCTACAAAGCCTATACTTCACTTATTGTAAATTGGATCTGTATCATGCTGAACTTAAAAGTAACCAGATAAGCAAGCTTTGTTTTTCTACATCAGTGTGAAGCCTTTTTCTGTGGTGTGTCTCATGAGGTTATTGTGTGTGTGCTGCACATGTACTTTACACATTGAATTGAGTAGGACTGCCTTCTCTGCACCAAGCTACCAGAGGGTGAGCACAGACTAATTTATATCATGTTATTGACTTGCTCTGACTAGGATTGTTTTCCCTTCTTGGACAAAGTGCATACCTCTGCCAACTATGGACCCAATTTCTAACCCCCTCTGTTTTATGATATAGATTCTGAGCAATTGATGGATTATGATATCAATTAAAGGTACGTCTGGATTGAGGACTAGAATCGTTGAATGCAGAGTTTATGTTGATGTGGCATCATCATGTTTTTCATATGAATTTGCCAGCATTTAAATGAAATACACAAATGGTCCTTAATTCCATTTCAATGTAAAAAAATTATAATAAGAATAAAGCATCATACAAATCTTTGTTAACATAATGTTGTTATCCAAGTACAGTCTGTCTACATTTTTGTGCATCTACATTTTTTTGTATGATCCGCTCTCTTGAACCTTATAAGTTTGTGATCCAAATCTCTGATGACATATAACATAACCTATCATAACTTAACATGACGTGACATAACGTAGCATAAAATAGGGTGACCAGAATTCTAAAGCCAAAAACGGGACATTTCACAAAAATAGAAGAAGGACTACAATTTTACTTCAACCACGACACAAAGAATGACAGCTCTCATCAAAGTAGAATTACAGAAAAGGCACACAAAACATAAACAAAATGCAATTTTAATGCCAGTATAATGACTGTTAGTGAAATTGCTTTCTGATAACACCTTCTAACTATTTCTATTTTGGAAAACAAAAAAATCACCTCCCACCATTTTCAGGCAACCATCTCTGAAAACCGGGACATGAGCTAAATCTCCTGAAATCTGCCGGGACAGCTGGGGAGAAACCGGGACTGTCCTGGCAAATCCGAGACGCTTGGTCACCCTAGCATACCATAATGGTTTAAGTCCAAACGCACATTGCTACTTCTATTGTAATGACCAGAGCTCTGTCTTCAGGAGAGGCATAATGAAAAAGTAATTGTTTTGTGACCAGGATCTCAAAGAAGGTATTAGGAGACATTTACAGTGGAGGTGCAGAGGTTAAAGTCAATGCTTACTTAGCATTTCTGCCATGGACCAGGAGTGATATTTCCAGATGCTATACATCCCCACAGGTCGTATACTGAGTGCACTGTAATGCATGAGCTGTTGAGAGGATGTATTGGAATGCCAGCCGATGCTGCTATTTTGGGATTAAATAGGTCTCTGAAGATACAATTCTCTTTCTGAAAACCATACTTTCTGATGCTGTTGTTTCACTGACATGTCAAATTTCTAGTGTACTGGTTTTACTGCTCTCTAATATTTCATTCTAAAAGGTAAATAAACCTCACATCTCTTTTCTCCAGAAGTTACATTTGTCACCCATGGGTAACTTGATCATCTCACTAGGAGTGCACTGTGTGCATTATACCCCTAGAGGGATAATACTGGCAGTAAAAAGGATACCACCTGCAGCGAAGATAGTTTCTCGAAAGCGTACTTCTGACTGACGAAGTTTGCTAACTCCTTAATTTACTCATAAGTAGAACTTAAAGGGTTGCTGTGGGTCTGGAAGAGGCAGCATCTATGAATCCAACTCAATGCAGTCAAACTCATGCCACTTCAGGCCCGCTGATGATGGGCTAAACTAGAGGGCAAAACTGACATTTGTGAATACCATATGAAACATCCGCTTCACACCTGGAACAAAAATGTAGAAAGGGTGATCTTATTATTATCAATCTCATTGGTATTCGAGTTATCATCCAAAGAAGGAAAAAATATAGGTAATTTCTTTAAAAAATATGCAGGCCTTTTAAAATGCACTTAGGACCCGATTACGAGTCTGGTGGTCTTAAGATTGCAGAGTCGCAGTGAAGGTCAGTCCACCGCAACCGTGGCAGTCCGACTGCCACATTACAACCCTGGTGGCCGGACCACCAGGGGACCACTGTCCCAGCCAGGAACATGGTTCCTGACGGGCTGACGGCTGTCTTCGTGATACCCAACCAGGGCTGCACTGAATTCAGCGCCACCTGGCTCATTACACCTCAGCTTTCTGCCAGCCTTTCCATGGCAAGGCTGGCAGATAGACAGTGTCGGGGCCACAGGGGGACCCTGCATTGCCCTTTCCAATGACATGGGCAGTGCAGGCGCACCCTCCTCAGCACCGTCGGAATGTGCATTGTCCGCACTGCAGACAGTATGCATTCTGAGGGTGCTGGAGTGCTAACATATTGGCCCTGGTGCCCTTAAAGGAGCTGAGGCCAATATCCTAGCACTGTTCCCACCGGTCAGCCCAGCAGGAACGCGTATTACAATGTTCCCACTGGTCAGTCTAGCGGTAACATTGAAATATGCTCAGGGAGATGCCATCGGTATGACGGGGGCCTCCTCCCCTCTGCTTTGCATTCTGCTTTTAGGACCCCGAAAGTCATAATGATGCCCTAAGTCTACTGAGCTAGTTTAGTGGATACAGGAAATTGTCCGGAAATTTCCTACTTTGAAGCCAAAGAATTATTTTGCAATCATGCCCTTTTGTCCTTTCTTTCAAAAGTCCATTAGAAGAACCCTAGTTAAATGCTTTAGGAGGATTCCATTGACAACATATCTGTTTAAGCAATATGAGCGGTGGATAGCCTGAACTTTATACACCAGGGCCAGATTTACACTTTGCTCTGGATTTGGGCTACTTTGTAAATCAAACCTGAGGCAAAGATACTGAAAATTACTGTCCATCGCAAATCAGAATTTACATTGGATAATTTCCCAAAATAATGCAAAATTTATCTATGTGCTGCTTCATGTTACTTTTTCTTAAGGAGGCCTGCCATAGGTGGTACATAGATGTTCCAAATGCAACTACCCATTGGTTTTGTTGCAAATCCCTTTCTAAAAGCATTCCTAGACACAGATTTGTGCTAAAATCTTATGACTCCTTGATGCAGGCATAATGAGGAGAAATATTAAAATTTTCCTCTTTTTTTCTTGTTTTGCATGCATACTGCATTGTACAGCAAACACACGGTGCAGGACGTGTTTTAGGATAGTTTTTGTACTAAAGGGCTCTCTTCCAACACAAAACCTTCTCCGTAGAGAATGCACACATCCTTGCACTGTGGCTACATACCTCACTTGAAAAGCGTATGCCCACTGATGGGAAGGAGATCAAGTTGCTTGCAGCATCTTACTTGCTCTACTATTGGCATCCATTCTGAGTTTGCCAGTGTTCTTCTGGAAAGGGAAATGTCATGCAGCAGCCTGGTGTCACTGTAGTACTCAAGCTACTTGTGAACAGCTAAGGTACTAGGACAAGATCATAGTTGTACTGGAGCAATTCTGGCTGTTTTAAAAAAAATAAAGAGCTCCAGATAGATCTTACAGAGAGACGTCTTTAACATGCAATCCAATTGCTTTAGGTAATCCTCACATATGTTTCTCAAGGGTGCCATCCAAAATGTTTCCTCACACCTGTAAGATGCGTTATATGTAATATAGTCGACAGAATTTGGCAATATGGTGGCAAAGCGAATGTATCATGTGTTTCATAATTTGGTGCCCATTATTTTGTGCAAGTCTTGCAACTCCTACATTTTTGAGCAAAATCTTCATCAGGGGCAGTTTTCAAGTAAACTACCTGACTTTAGTGATTAAAACAATGTGCTTTGTAAGGTCAATTGGCAGAATGTCTTTAGAGGGGCCATGTAGTGAAAAATGAAAACCCTGTCCTCTAATCCAATGGTACATTATGTACAATCACCAACAATAAAGGGTTTGGAATGTCCAACATGAGGGTTTTGGAAAGTCTCTTTGTTTGATGCAATCTGCTATCATTCAACATATGGCCCTTTAGCATTCAGAATATAAGTCCTGATGTACAAAATAATATTACCTGTCTTAAACACTCTGATTTAGCAAATTAGAGGGTTTGTGCCCAGTAAAGAGCTTTTTCTATGTATAAAACCCATTTAGTGATTCAGAAAAAGATTTGTAGAAAAACAAAATGGATTTAAGAATTGTTCCAGAATCACTGTTTGGAAGGGAGGTGTTTTGGGGCAACTCATACAAATAGTAATTCCGACCATGATGTATCAATCACTTGTGACTGTAATTCTGGTCACAAACCATTGAACAGTTACTGACTTCTAAACTGTGGTGCTAAATGATTCATAAATGTTGGAGAGGAAATGAAATATGAAGAAATTATACTGCATTAGACATCAGTAGAAAATTATATAACAACATATGTAGTGGAAAAGCAGTGTAGGCCTAAATTTTGTGTTGATGCCAGAGAGGTGGAGAGTTCACTTGAAAACAGAATGCATGACCAGCAAAGTCGTAGTTAAAGGAAAACCTGTGTTTGTAAGCCTAAAAGAAGTTATAGTTTTAAGCACACAGGGGGTTATTCCAACTTTGGAGGAGGTGTTAATCCGTCCCAAAAGTGACGGAAAAGTGACGGATTTACCACCAGCCGTATTACGACTCCATTATATCCTATGGAACTCGTAATACAGCTGGTGGTATATCCGTCACTTTACCGTCACTTTTGGGACGGATTAACACTCCTCCAAAGTTGGAATAACCCCCACAGTGTGACGAATAGGAGCAGGAGATTGGATTAGCCCAGGGTATGAAAAAACTAAAAAGAAATATTGAGAGCGGCATGATACAGCACACACACAAATACACATGCATTCAAGAGTAGTGAATGGTAAGTTTGTTAAGCATTGTTAGAACTGCAATAAGGAATGTGTAAGAAATAGGTTAAAGGTTAAAGGACACCGGTAATGTGACTTTGCAACAAGAATGTAATTGCTAAGCATACTGATTAACCTTGTTTATTTGTTTGTACTTGCTATATAAATAGCTGCCTGTGAAGCAGCAAATTGACACCAGATGTTTACCTGTACGGAGATAGCTACTCTTCCTGCCACAACAGTAAAAAGCTGTGGTTTACTTTGCCAAAAGGAGTCCTGTCTTTTTTATCTGATGTTACCCCACAGCACAAAGGAGAAGGGTATCCATGGGACCCGTTCCCCTTTAGGAAGTGGGTGCCACCTTCAGAGGAAGCAGGCAGTGGTCCAAGGGACCACTGTCTGCTCCCACTGAAGCTTTCTAAAATGAAAACAACATTTATTAAAGGTGCTCTAAAAAAAGTGTTCCATTTTACAATACAAAGGTAGGGTTGATGATCTGTTGTCCCTTGCAGCCCACCTTCCCTGTGATTATAGCCAATCACAGGAGGTCGCGAATTGCGACCTGCCCAATGAATAGTAATTAGGCAAATCATTCTGAGACCCCCTTTAATTCAGTATTTTGTTTACCAACCTATATGTACATAGCTTGGTTCACCAATGAAGACTGCATTCGCAAAATGTCTGTGCAGAATTTGCAACCACATTATGAGAATGCAATCTTAGTACATCTGGCACATAGTGGAATGTAATCACTTATTTGTGCAAATGAAGAATCACTTGAGGTCAAAATATGATCGGCCTATTGCATGAGACTAAACTGATGTCAAGTTTTCTTGTATAAGTGTTCAAGGAAGAATCATTGGCAGGGGCTTAGGTTCGGGGGTTTGGAGTTTTACATCCTCCAATAAACATATTTTCTGATAAATAGTTGAGTATAGGTGCTTTCAGTTGGGTATGGTGATGTCTGTTGGATTTCATCAGGAATTTTTGCATACAACCATAAAAACACACACACTCCCTCTCCCTCTCTGTTTTGAAAGTCCCCAAAAATGTTAAATATTTTACAAAATATTGTGTTTTCTCTTAGTAGTCCTACCAAACAGTATTCCTGTCTTTTCCACTGCCCATTAGGTGCCTCTCATGCGCTCTGCTTGTCGTATAATGTTTTTTAATATTATATACCAGCCTGATTGTTGGAAAATCTGAAGCTCACCGCCCCCACACACCTAGTTTTACTGACCAAGCTTTGCACTTGATCCTTGGTTAGGTAGGATACTACAATTCAAGCCTTAAATGTGCCTATATTTGTAGTCAAAGGTTGGTAATTAAACAAAAAATACACTCTTAAATTCTTATTCTTGTTTTGTCTTCTAATGAATATTCAGTAGGAATGGCTTGACACAGTGTGAACTTAGCAAGTGAGTAAAACCAGATTCTCCTGCGCTTGCATAAACGTGCAACTTGTAGCAAGGAACAACACCTACCAACGATTTATCTGATGTAGGAAAAACAGTTCTTGATTTCTTTAAACATTGATACCTGTTTGTGTTTCCGGGCACAACCTTTAAAAGACTTGCCAGTAAACCTGTGTCGTAGCGGCTGCTTTTTCAAATAATTTACAGAGTGTCGTTTATTCTATGAATGTGTTTGTTTGTTCTTGATTTCCTTGTAATAGCATCTGTGTGCAATTTGTGCTGTCTTTTGATGTTTGGACTTTCAATGGTCTGACATGTGATATGAGTCCTTGCCAATAACTGGTAAATGATTTCCTTTTGACATCTGCAAAGAGGATAATTACCAATTTAATTGCAGCACAGGATTTAATATTAAACAATCAAATATTTTCACAACCTGCAAACACTAATAGCAAAATTACTCTTTGAAACATAAAAAAATAACTTGTATGTGATAGACATCTGCATCTAGGACTATGAGGAAACAGAATTAGGGGGTCATTACGACCCCAGCGGTCGGTGTAACAGTGGCGGTATTACCGCCAACAAGCTGGCACTATTATGATATTGGCAGTTTGGCCAACACCAAACCGCCAATTTAACACACTGACCGCCATGGCGGTAATGACTGCCGGGCTGGAGACTACAGTCTCCAGCCCGGCAGCCGTCACTAGGCTGCCCATGGCATTATGACCACAACCACCGCCATGGTTTCTGTGGCTTCTGTACCGCCACAAAAACCATGGCTGTAGACACTATCAGTGCCAGGTAATTCCTTCCCTGGCACTGATAGGGGTCTCCCCCTCCACAGAGTCTTTCCCCACCCTCCACCCCAACCTACTGACATACACACCTACACGCACATACATTCACACTCATACACACACGCATACCCACATTCACCCACGCATGCATACATTCATACACACACAGCAACACTAACAAACATACATACTAGCACACACACAATCACACAAAACAAGATACACTCACACCATTCATGCACACACGCATTACACACGCCTCACACCCGCATGCTCGCACACAATCACAGTCACACCCCCCACACACACAACACCCCCCACCCACCTCCCCTCTTAGAGAGCCTGACTTACCTGCTTGCAGGGGGTCCTCTGGCAGGAGAAGGGACGCGGCACTGCTGCCAGCAGCAGCGTCCGCCAGCAGAACACGCTAGGCCGTATCATGGCTCATGATACGGTTGCAGCGTTTTGCTGGTGTGCCACCTTACCGTCGTCCGCCCCCATGACCGTAGCCGGAATTCCGCCAGCCTTCTGACGGAATTCCGGCTAAGGTCATATTTTGTTGGACGGTTGGTAGCCACAGTGATGGCATGTTGGCGGCCGTCGCCGTGTCGGTAGGCGGCATTTGCCGCCAATGTGATAATAGGGCCCTTAGAGTCTATTCATAAAACTAAAGTCACACATGAGTAAATATACATACATAAATTTACTCTTACACTTTGTAGTAAATTTACTACTTTTAGCTATTCACCATTTCTGAGTGTAAATGTACTACAAAGTGTAGACTTACCTTTTTCCAGTGCCTGAAACAGGGGATAGAGTAAAATTCACAAGTGTAAAGTTTCTGCAGAAAAAAGACCAATGAGTAAGTCTTGTCCTCATGTGGCCGACCACTGGAATGCACCCTCCTACAGAAAATAATAATGACAAGAACTTAAAATCGAACCCTAAAACAAACAATGTTAAAATAAATGTATTTATTTTGACTTTTTATGTATACACTTTTAATGTTGAAAAATTATATCTAACAAAAAGAATTACCATTATTTAATGATAACATATTTTAATACTCTTTATTTAATTTAAAATAAACCTGTTATTTTTTCAAAACAATAATTACATTAATTTAAATTAATTCTATAAATACTTTTCGGCAATGTTTAATACATAAAATGTAAATGCAACATTTTTACTTTACAGACGTTTTAATACACCACTAACATCTAAATAATTGAAGTCAATATATTTATTAATATATTTAATTAAAAAATAAGTTAATGGTATAAACTTACTACTACTAACTTTTCACATTCAAAGTAAGCCAGGGCACACCAAAGTAGTCCAAGAAGTAAATCCAAATGGAGAAGAAAGTTCAGAGACCAGACAGTGTGTGATGGTTGATAAAGGTTTATTCCTTGTAGAAAATGATACATCCGTAAACAGCCGACACGTGTTTCGTCACATGGACTTTCTCAAGGCTGTAGATCAAATTCGTAAACACAGAAGATGAAAATAAGCATCCTGATAAAGGATGATAAAAGGAGAGTTTTAACCTTAATTAAAAGCCGTGAAAAAGAAGAAGAAAAAGAGGAAAGTGAAAGAAATAAAAAATGGAAAAAGAAAGATTATTATAGTGAAAATGATGCTCCGTAATCGAAGAAAAAATAAATAGGTGGGAAAACATAGGTAGTAGGCAGCTACCATGTATTGTGGAAACCAGTACGAGAAAATAATTGAATCATAATAATCATGCAAGAAAATTAAGAATTAGAGTGAAAAGAATTACACGTGCGAACATTGAAACACCGATACTATGATGATGATAATGTCCTACTTGGTGTGAGAAAAAGCGTAATTGAAGGAAATAGAAGACCAAAAAATTCAATCAGAAAAAACAACCTACCCAAGGCACAAAAATATTAATGATTGCAGAATAGTATTGGAGTGTTCCGATAAACAAGATAGTTGATGTTGTCATTCGAAAACTGTGTACGCAGGACTATAGCCTGTAATGGCATTTAGTTCAGTAGCAGAGTCCCAGATATCATAATGAAATGTCAATGCAGGGCAAGGCCATAATAAGCCTAGAAGTATAATAAGAAGAATAGATCAGAAAAAATGAAAAAAATAAGAATTGTGGCATACAAAATCATAAGTGAAAATTACTTATAAATGAGTACATGGGGGGGGCGAAGTAACCATAGGAAATATAGTAAAAAGGGATGTGAATGTGGGTTAAAAATGTGAGGCAGGTTTGTATATAGAAAAAATTCATTATAATTATCTTCGTGCTAGGGCTAGTACTTAGATCAAAAAAACTGAAAGCTAAGATTGAAGGTAGTCATTTGGCTTGACGACATGTAACTTGTTAATGGAATGCCGAATGACAGACGGCGGGTACAAGCTATAGCAAACAAAAAACAAAAATTGTCCTGTTACATGAAAAGCATACGAAATTATAAAACAGAGAGCACTGCTGCAAAATGCAGAGCTGTGGGTATAAAACTCGATAGTAGCTCACGGGTGTGTCAATGTTACATAGCCATCGGTAAAGCTGTACAGGGAAATGGTTATTTTATATAAAACAAAGTTATCCAAACAATGGTTGGAAAACTGTGTGTTGCGTTTGAACGGACGCGAGCGCTAACCGGAAAGTGGCTCAATATAAATGTGGAAGAAAGGGTCATGAAATGTATTGAAATAAAGGGACAATGGAACGGGCATATAATTGTTCCAACCTATTAACATGCGAGGCAACAATTAGGCCTCCTAAATAAAAAAGGCGTGAGCGAAACGCTTACCTCCAAACGCTGATCCATGTCATGAAACCGAACTGAGGTTACGTATGGTGAACTGAAGCCACCATTTTAAATGATATTGCAAAGATAGAAAAGGGACTTGTAGGAGAAGAAAGAAAGTGGGCACCATATTTAAGTGGCTCTGGTCCATACAAAAGAACAATATGCAGAATGATGTGTAGTGTCCTAGTGGGACAGAAATAGCCATAGGAAAGGATTAGATAAAAGTATATAAGAATAAAACAGACAGGCATAGAGCATGGATTCAACTATCACAAATACGTGAAATGGTGATACAATTGCCATATTGGAAAAACAATGTACAACAAAAATAGACAGGAGACAAAAGTAATACAATTAGTACAGCACAGTCTTGGTGTGGTTGTAAGAAATAGAACCTAATTTATAGTAATGACAATTATATTATGTACCAGGTAGATGGATGTTAACCCATGTCAAAAAACATATTGAAATTATCATTGTAGGGGATGTTATGTATAGGTTGGCTACACAGTAATCCATATAGGAAAAGGAAAGAGCTGATATCAACAAATATAATATTTACAAAAAGACATGTAAGTCCTTTTCAATGTTGAGGACCTCCTCCACTGCCATGAGTTTAATAATCCAATTGCTTTCAAGACGCCTCAGCATTAGGGTTCTGTTGCCACCCCTTGGTGGATTATTAACTGCATCTATCCCATATGCAATGATACCTAAGATTTCTCGTTGTCCATGGGCAATGTTGTAGTGTGTCGCAAAAGGATAGTTAATGTTATTTGTACGAATAGCCCTAATGTGTTCTTGAATTCTCTCTTTTAGGGGTCTGATCATGCTACCCACATATGCATAAAAGGCAATACACAACAAACTTAATATTACACTTTATGAATTTACAGATTTTAATCTGGCCATTGTATTGTACTGAAAATTGATTATCTTATCTTTTATATAACAACAAATATTACAATGGCCACATTTGTAGGAACTGTGAGAAGGTTGGGGTAGCCATGTGTCAGTAACGTCCGGTGGTATGAAGCTGTTGTACAGGGAATCTCTTAAAGTGCGGCCTCTGCTGTAGGTGATACTTGGTCTGGTGGTCAGGCAATTGTTTAGAGTGTTGTCCGCCAATAGGAAAGACCAGTGTTTTTGCATGATTCTATGAATCTGTGTGCTCAAGGCATTGTGTGTAATGATTAGTTATAGTTTATTGTGAGTCTTTCCCCTTTGCGGTGTAGTAAGTAGATCTGCTCGCTTCATTCTCTTGATTTTGTTGCTAGCCTTCTGAAGAGTATTGGGGTGGTAACCCCTCTGAGTGAAGCGTTGTTTCATTTGGTTAAGTTCTTCTAGAAAAACATCGTCCTCACCTCAATTGCGTCTAATTCTGGTGTTCTCACCAGAGGGAATGGCTCTGATTTGTGAAATCAGATGAGAGCTAGTAGCATGCAACAAGGCATTGCAGGCTGTTGGTTTTAAAAAAAGCTTGGAACAAATTTTATTGTATTTGATATACAGCGTTACAGCGTTATACAGCGTTAAATCTAAGAAATTGACTGACGTTGTGCTGTACTCATAAGAAAAATTAATGTTGTACGTATTTGAATTCAAATGTTGAAAAAATAAATCAAGGAGATGTGCATCGCCAGACCAAAAAAGCAGGATGTCATCAATGTATCTACCCCAGTATAGAATGTGTTGTGTCAGTTCAGGTGGGCAATCTTTCCAAAGATACAATTTCTCAAAATAGCCCATGTATAAATTGGCAAAGGACGGTGAGAATTTTGCTCCCATGGCTACTCCTTGTGTCTGACGATACCAAGTGCTGTTATGTAAAAAGATGTTGTTGTCTAAAGCCATTCGGATGAAATAACTTTTCACATGTAGGCAATATTTTCCTGCAAAAAGTAGTAAAATACATTTTTAATTAACTATTAATATAAATTATTTTACATATGTATTTTATTTGTTGATTTATTAAATATATAGAAAACAAATAAAAAATGCCACAGCACTATTAAATTAAGTTTTAAATAAACATTTATTTATTTGATATATACTAAATTTAATTAATATTATTTTTAAAGATGTAGTTAAAACAAACACCTGAAGTAAAAGGTTTATATTCACATACTATATAATAAAAATCACAGAAATCTATGTATAGAATTAATTTCAATTACTTTATTGTTTTTTTAAACCATTACATTTATGTTTAAATTAAAAAGAGGTTATCAAAATATTTCACCTTAAAATAGTATTTTCACAAATATATATGCTCATACTAAATCACATTTACATATTTTTTTAAAAAGTCAAGAGAAATGTATTTATTTTAACATTATTGCTTATGGGGTTCTATTTTAATGCTCTGCTGCCATTATTTTCTATAGGGGTAGTGCTGGACTCCTTGAGCTAGTGTACATTTGCTAGGGTTTTGGTTCCTTTTTGGCTGCCGTAACTCTAGAAGTGCAGCCTGTGAATAGCAATGGGCTTACTCTTTGGTGGGCGAATGTCTGTCCCTTCCTACACTCCTTAGCCCACATTTAACTACTTCCTTACTACTCTCTAACCCCCCCCACCATTCGGTGGTAAGCATACCTCTTTTTCCAGCCTCTCTCCTGGTCCTTCTGCGCATACTTCTAAGAAGTAAACTTATGAGTGTGAGGATTTCCACATAGATAAGAAAGGAGAGGTAGAGATTTACACAAGTAGGATTGTTAATTGCATTTTGCAGAAATAGTGCTAGTGTAGTACTACTTTACATACTACAAAATGCAGTTTGTGAATCTGGCCCTAAATCTTTAGGGCAGATGTATGAAGACATACTTCAATCAGAGAGCATGTGCTGCACAGATTGGTGGGCCATGCAAATGCAAAACTTTACAAATTAGGGAGACTCTATAGGACAATGTCAAAATAAAGATATCCTACACCTGAAATTTATTATCGATAAACATGGTCATTGTATATGTAACCTGGGAGAGAGAGTGACATAATTTATGGAAGATTAGTGAACATAACACAAGAGACATCTTCATAGTAAGAAGATGGAATTCATGCACTCTTACTTTGGAGAAAGTCAAAAACATGGCCCAATTCAAAATGTCAGGGCTTGGCCCAGCAGTTTGATATAAGCGTGGAAGCAAATTCAATGAATTTGGCAGTCTATTGACCGGACAATGTAGACACCAAATAGGTCTTACTGTCTTCATCAAAGGTCAATGTATGTGTAATCAAATAACCAGTTGAAATCATTCACTTTTCTTTCTGATATGATAGTTTGAAGAGAATTGCAATAAAAGTTTGCCTAGCGTCAAAAAAACTGCTGTCTTTCATGCAGGTCTGAGAGAGACTGGATAGATGAGAAGAGAATCAATAAAAGCCAAGAAGGATATCAGGAAAAGAATCAAATGTCAGTTTCCTTGAGCTAGCTATAAATATTATCCCATATGGTGACAACATGCCTGGAATACATTCTAACAAATGTTTCATGTACCTTACTCGAAGGTTACTGAAAATCTTTTACTCTCAAAGTATGATACATATACATAGTTAAGGCCTGCTCAGGCTGGAGATTCTAAACCAACTTACACAAACCAAAGGAGAAGGTACTTACAATCTCATCATGAAACATTCCCTAGGAAAAGGAAAAGAGGTTCCTGGTATAAATTCCCAACATTCAGTGCATCTGAACAATGAAAGCAGGACAACAGCTGAAACAACGCTCCTGATTGGAAAAATATTTAGACTTTTTTGGGATATTTTTCACCTACACTTGCAAAGGTACCTTTAAGAAACATGTTGTTAGCTAAAGTTATATTCTACTGTATCCTTATTTATCTTATTCCAGTACAGCATATTAACTCCTCAAATTCATTCCACCGAAGAGCTGCTCGCGCTTCTGTTGTTTTCACTCTTGCATAGTGAACATCAAGTCAGCATCAGATCTGCACCTGCTCATGACAGCCTAGTTTAAGATAGAGCTTCAAACTGTATTTCTCCCATAGCCTGTAGAAGAGCTTGAATGGGTACCTCCCACCATTCACCCTCACATAGTGACACTCAAAAATATATTTAAGGAATGAATATTATTATGTACAGATTTAAAGAACTTTAAAGATCATTTTGGCTCGTTTACATTGAACCATGTACAATACATCATAGAAAAACAAGTTGACATGGAATCAATTATGCTACCTTTGATGTGTACCTGTTAGTGCTCATCCAATTGTCAATTACCATTAGCAGTTTGTGGGAATAAGTCAATAAGAGGTGCTTCTATGGATTTTTGCTTTTGTGCGTTTGTAACCATGATACCACAAACAAATTCACTCCTCGTACATGGATACACACCCGAGCTCTGAAAGTAGGCATGCCATTGCAAGCCCCTTTCTTAAATAAGGAGAACTATTGTTTTGTGTTTATAACAAACAGCTTATTGGCTCGCAAGATGAGACTGATAATGGGACAGAGCCTGTTGACTATTAATAGTGGAATTACCGTGAAGGTATATTTACCCAACTCCTTCATTCTGGCTTTTTCCCATTTTCCATATGTGGGTAAATTAAGAACAAGAAAGAGTGGAGAGGAGACTCAGGTATAAATGGGAAGGTTTAGACATAGGTAAACAGGTCTGATTAACTTCCTGGACAAACCTTGCCTTGCTCTCCATGGATGTATCAAAAAGGTTGTGTCTGCAGAATTCAGTTGTAGTGGCCCACATACCAGTGCTGAATTTATTCATGACAGGTAAATGCCTGGTAAATTCAACAGAAGCTCTCTTTAATTTAGTGGAGTTTAGGAATCTGGCACTTATTGCAGTTACCCCCCCCCAACATGTTTTGCATGATAGTTATGCTGACATGACTGAAGGTGTGCTTGGATCCTGAGGGTGTGCAGGCCCCAGCGTGCTTTCCCTAAAACTGTACTATTGTTTCCACAATTGCCACACCTCTAGCACACAGATGAGTTCCTTATAAAAGATACTAGTGGTGCACAGGGCCATGTGGCCAGGCAGCAGTATGTGTTGGCCACCCTTAGGGACCCCTGACCAAACACATGCACATTGTCATTGCTGATTGTGTGAGTTGGTGGGAGAAAAAGGCAAAGTCGACATGGCATCCCTCTCAAAGTGCCATTTGCAGAAAACACTGCCTGTGGCATAGGTAAGTCACCCCTCTAGCAGGCCTTACAGCCCTAAGGCAGGGTGCACTATACCACAGTTAAGGGCATAGCTGCATGAGTAATATGTCCCTACAATGTCTAAGTCAATTCTTAGACATTGTAACTGCAGTGTGGCCATATTAAGTAGATGGGCTGGGAGTTTGTCAATACGAACTCCACAGCTCCATGATGGCTTCACTGAAGGCTAGGAAGTTTTGTATCAAACTTCACAGCACAATAAACCCACACTGGTGCCAATGTTGGATTTATTGTAAAAAGCACACAGAGGGCATCTTAGAGATGCTGCTTGTATTTTACCCAACCCTCTAGCGAAGACTGACTGGCCTGTGCCAGCCTGTCATTAACGGACAAGTTTCTGACCCCAGGGGGTGAGAGCCTTTGTGCTCTTTGAGGCCAGAAATGAAGCCTGCTCTTGGTGGAGTTGCTTCACACCTCCCCCTTGCAGGAACTGTAACACTTGGTGGTGAGCCTCAAAGGCTCAAGTCTTCTGTTACAGTGCCCCAGGGCACTCCAGCTAGTGGAGATGCCCACCCCCTGGACAAAGCCACACTTTTGGCAGCAAGTCCAGCGTGAAAATTAGGAAAAACCGTGAGGAGTAACCACTCCAGCTAGGACCATCCCTAAGGGGTCCAGAGCTGAAGTGATCCCCTCCCTTCAGAAGGGACCAATAGAGTTAGGAATATGCCTCTCGCCCAAAAGGGAGTGGGCACAGGAAGTATGTAGTGACCCTCAGGGACAGTAGCCATTGGCTACTGCCCTTTGATCCCTGTAACACCCATTAATCCAGGATTTAAGCGCTCCCCTGAACCTAGCTCGTCAGATTCCTGGCGACCTCAAGAAGATGACAAGATGAAAGAAGAAGGACAGCTCTGCTGACCCCCAGCAGAGAAGACTGCAGACATCAACTAATTTGGCCCCAGTCCTGCTGGCCTGTCGACAGCTTCTGAAGCCCCTGCTACAAAAAGGTGACGCATCCTGCAGGATCAGGAAATTCTCAAAACCCCAAGAGGACTGACTGCCCACCAGAGGACCAAGATCTCCTGAGGACAGAGGCCCTGCCCACAAAGAAACTCCAGCAAGGGACTCCATAACAGCCCTGGATCCACAAGTCCTGCCCATTCTGCACTTGACACCCACGGCCGTGTTTGGAGGAAAGTAGCCTCTTTCTAGCATGGTACCCCCCACTTTTGGCCTGTTTGTCAGTGTGTTTGACTGTGTCTACTGGGATCCTGCTAATCAGGACCCCAGTAGTTATGCTCTCTCCCTTAAATTATGGTTATTGCATACTGGTAATCTAGTATTTTATCCACAATTGGCATACTGGTGCCCCCTTATAAGTCCCTAGTATATGGTACCTCAGTACCCAGAGCATTGGGGTCCCAGGGGATCCCTATGGGCTGCAGCATTCCTTTTGCCACCCATAGAGAGCCCATGCAAAGACTTCTGCAGGACTGTCATTACAGCCTGCGTGAAAAGGTGCGTGCACCCTTTCACTGCCATTTACACTGCACTAGGTCACTCATAAGTCACCCCTATAGCAGGCCCTCCAGCCCTGAGGGCAGGGTGTAGAGTGCCTGTGTGTGAGGGCACACCTGCATGGAAAGAGGTTCCCCCAAAACCTCCAGGACCATTTTCCCAGACTTCATGAGTGCAGGGATGCCATTTTACGCGTGTACTGGACATAGGTCACAACCTATGTCCAGCTACATAATGGTAACTCCGAATATAGGCATGTTTGGTATCTAACATGTTGGGATCATGCGCCAATGCATTTACAAGCATTTGTTGTATGATTCCATGCACTCTAGGGGCTCCTTAGAGGACCCCCAGTATTGCCTTTCCAGCCTTCTGAGGTTTTCCAGGCAGCCCCAGCTGCTGCCACCTCTCAGACAGATTTCTGCCCTCCTGTTGCTTGAGCAGCTCAGGAAGGCAGAACAAAGGATTTCCTTTGGGAGAGGGGTGCTACACCCTCTCCCTTTGGAAATAGGTGTTATAGGTTTGGGAGGGGTAGCCTCCCCAAGCCTTTGGAAATGCTTTGAAGGGCACAGATGGTGACTTCCTTGCATAATCCAGTCTACACCAGTTCAGGGACCCCAGTCCCTGCTCTGGCATGAACCTGGACAAAGGAAAGGGGAGTGACCATCTGTGAGGGTCCCTGGTTCTGCCATCTTTGATTCCAAGTTGGCAGGGCACTCTGGGAGCATCTGAGTGGCCAGCGCCAGCAGGTGATGTCAGAGCCCTCCCCTAATAGGTTCTTACCTGTTTAGCTGACCAATCCCCCTTTCAGGGCTATTTAGGGTCTCTCTACTGGGTGGTTCTTCAGATTCAGATTGCAAGACTCCAGCAGAAATCCTCTGCATCCTTCACTTCACCTTCTCACAAAAGAAACTGCATCTGGACCCTCCAGGAACTTTACAACTGCAAAAAAGAAGCAAAGATGACTTCTGCAACATTGTATCTTCAGCCTGCATAAGAAGAATGAAGGAATCTCCCTTGAAGTGAAGGAGTCACACCCCTGCTTCAGCAGGCACCTCTTTGCAACAATGACCAGTCGTGTGGGACCCCTCTCCTGACGAGCTGCATGGATCCTGCTTCACAAGTGGTAGACTGAAGTGGTCCCGACAGTCCTGACGTCCAACTTTGGTGGAGGTAAGAGCTTGCCTCCCTACGCAAGACAATACCCTCTGTGCATCGCATGTATTGCAGATGCCAAGGCTTTTTGGCATCATTCCACAAAGTTCTTTGTGCACTGTGCAGCTCTGGCCCACAGCACTCCTTCCTGTGACACACAGCTTCCTGCGTGGCTCTCCAGCGGCGTGGGACCCTTTGTTGTAGTGCTGCGTGGGCCTCCTTTTGCACCTTCTTTGTCCCCGTGCTGTGGGACTCTTGTGAGCGCTGCCTGCTCTTTTGAGGGCTCTCTGAGTTATTGAGAGCCCCCTCTGACTTCCCCTCCTGGTTAGAGTAATCCAGATCCCTCCCAGGTTCTGGGCAGCGCCATTTTCCGCTAACCGTGAGTTTTGTATGTGCCAAGGCATGTTGGCTGAATCCAGCTACGCAAACTAGACTGCAATCAGCCATCCAGTGTGGGACATCATCTGCACCAACCAGGAACCCGCATCCATCTTCTTGGGTGCAGTACTGACTGTTGTTCTTCACCAGTGGTTCTTCTTTTGCACCTTCATCTGGGTTAGTAGGGGCTCCTGTTCTCCCTGGACTCTTCAGTGCTTCTTGGACTTGGTCCCCTTCTTCCACAGGTCTTCAGGTCCAGGAATCCATCAATGGTTTTCTTGCAGTCTTTTCCGGTTCTTGCAATGTCTTCTTTCTCGTGTTCCTGTGTGTTCTAGCAATGTTACTGTGATTTACTCCTGCTTTCCTGGGCTCTGGGGTGGGTTCTATTACTTACCTTTGGTGTTTTCTAATACTCCAAGTGCCCCTCTACACACTACACTTGCCTAGGTGGGAAACCGACATTCGCATTCCACTTTGGTGGAGGTAAGAGCTTGCCTCCCCACACAAGACAGTACCCCTGTGCACCTCATGTATTGCACTTGCCAAGGCTTATTGGCATCCTTCCACAAAGTTCTTCATGCACCATGCAGCTCCAGCCCCCAGCACTCTATCCCGCAACGCACAGCTTCCTGCATGGTTCTCCGGTGGCGTTGGACCCTTTGTTATAGTGCTGCGTGGGCCTCCTTTTGCACCTTCTTTGTCTCTGTGCTATGGGACTCCTGTGAGTGCTGCCTGGTCTTCTGAGAGTTCTCTGAGTTGATGAGAGCCCTTTCTAACTCCCCCTCCTGTGTAGAGTCCACCAGGTCCCTCCTGGTCCCGGGCAGCACCATTTTCTGCTAACCACAAGCTTTTACTACCAATTTAGTACCATCTGTCTCAGCTGACAAACTAAAGAACCTGGGTTTCTCAGTTGGCAGTCATCTCATCTAAATTTGGTTCCTCAAATGAATTCTGTTGTCAGGGCCTGTTGTTTTTAAATTAAGATGCTAAAGGAAGTTCTGCCACATGTAGCAACTGGCCTCAGAACACTGTTAACAAATTCAGCCATTAATTCCCAGCTTGATCATGCCAATTCAAATTATTTAAGATTCCCATCTAAATATATCCAAAGTATGCAGCATATTCCAAATCAAGCTGTCAGGATGATTTTTAACACACACAGGATTGTATCATCCAACATTATCTGAAGCCCTCTGTGCTCTTCATTGGCTTCCAGTGGAAATGTGGATACAATTCAAGTCTTCATGTTACTGTTTTAAAGCATTTCATAAGAAGTGCACCATGTTCTTTAATAACTTACTTTCAAGATATGCCTGCGTCTGATCATTTCTATCTAATTAGTTGTCCTTACTTTTTAGCTCTTGTGTAACAAAGGGAAGAGTGGCAGACCTTCTCTTTCCTGGTCTCCACACTATAGAATTCTCTTCCTACTTCAACTCAGCTTTAGAAGAATCTGTCCTCATTTAGAAAGGCATAAAAAAACATACTTATTATGTTACAATGCCAGGGTAAAATCAACTTTGAGTTCCATAGTGCTCTAAAGCCTGTGGGTGACAAGTTGTGATTTGTAAATATTTTCATTCATTCAGTTTGCCAAATGGTGGTGCCAGCTCGCACATTTGGAGCTTAGCATGGGAGCCATCACAATGTAAGGTATTTATTGCTAAATAAGCTCCTGTAGCCCTCTGATCAAATCAGCTTTGTTGGCCATAACGTGGTTCATGGACTGTCTATGGTAAAAACTCTTTTTGGAAGAGTAAAGATTTTTGTAAGGGCAGATTTATGCTCCTAAAGGATCTGGAGAATAGTAGAGGCATGTTTCCTGTACTATTGAAAATGTACATTCAGTGATGATAATTTGGGTCCTATGATAATAGTGAAGGGGACGTTACTCCCACCAGAGTGTAGGGGATTTCTGAGATATTATCAAGGAAAGCAGAAAATTGGCAGAGTAGTAATTAGAATGTTTTGTTTCTAATCAGGCTCGGTAGATAGGTTTGTTCTTACCTTTTAATTACATCATCTTGAGCTGCAAAACAAGTCCTGAGGAAGAGAAGACTGCTAGTGGAGGATTGGAGCGAAATAAACCTCTCATCTTGAAAGACATAATAGTGTTTGTCAGGGGACGCAGAACTGTGGCAATGCTGGTACCAATTGGACGTCATTCAGTGAACTGGCTGTAACCTTGCCCATCTCATGTTTTGGCATAATCTTTTTAGTGGGGGAGATAAAACAAGTTCTCCCCTTGGTGACTTTCTCCTGGACGTCTGGCCTATCCATAGCCGTTTTGGACCTTGTAGGCTTTCCTTATTTCCAGATGTGTCCTCTATGATGTGGTGGAGGGTGTTTGGGATGGCATTTTGTGAATGGGAGTCACTGTGCTCCCATCAGGTGGTGAAGTACTGAGGGTACAGGAACACAGCAGGTCCTGTGAGCTTTGTTAAACAGGATCCAAGTTGCGGGGTCTCACAAGAGTGGTGGCCATCTTGGGTGCTTCTCTCTATGTAAGTCATGCTTTGTTGACTCAACCTAACTTGCACTTAATTTTCCAGTTTGACCAGAGCTTCTCTTTAATTCCTTCTTAACAGCATCCTACATCCACCTGCAGGCTATTTCTTTGAGACTAGAACCATTCATCCGCAATTTATCCGCTACCAGTTTAATATTCTTTGACATACTGTCACCTAAAACACAAGAGCTTTGTCTTGCATAAATTCATTTGTGACTAACAGTTTTGTCAGTGACACATTATTCACATGACGGGCAAAATAACTACTAATGTACATATCACATGATGCCATTTGTTGGGACTCTAGGTGCTGGTAACAGGTCTTAATTATTAACAAGCTTAAGATAATTCATTTTACTGACATCAAAAGGTTGACAGACTGAGCAGCCCAGCTGAGATTCAAACATGTGACCTTCATTTTAGTCAAAAACTTCTAAACTGATGCGTCAGTCTAATGAGTTACCTTACCAGCAGAGACGCACCTACCTACAGAAAGGACAAATTAGGTTGCCCAGATTGCTAGTGTCCTGCACACTCATTGTCAAGTTCTTAACCGATCTGGCCTAGGCCTACAAAAACACCAAAAGCCAGCATCTGAAACACAAAGGAACATTGGTTAATGCTGGGGGGCGGAGCTTGTCCGGCTGCAAGATGGCCACGCTGTGAAAGAGCTCATCAGCCACCTTGCAATCCGATCAAAATCCTAAGCAACAAACCAGCTTAAAAACCCTGAACGGCACTGCCGCTGCCGGCGATACCGATCCAGAGATGTGGATTGTAGCGACGGCTGCGGTGGAGCTCTTTCTCCGAAGCAAGTTGGACCACGGCCTCGGGAGGCCTTGAATCTGGCACGCCGGGGAGCGAGGCCTGGCTGGGCGGCCCCTCCTCCGAGCGGCACTGAAATATCCGTTGTGTTCGGCCGTGGCGTGCTGGGATTGTGGTGGTGAGCGGAGGCAATTGCAGCCCTGGCATTGGCTGTGGCAAGAGGCCAGGATCTGAGGCGGCCTTGAGGCGGCAGCAGTGAGTGACGCAAATATCAGAGGCCCGTGTGTGACACATCGCTGAGGAGACGCGGCGGAGGGGTGGAGGGGGTGTCCAAGAGGCCCACTGAAGAGAGGCCTGGCCAAACACAGCGTGCAGTAAAGCAGGCTGCTCGCCCAGGAGGCTGGCTGCTGGATAACCCATTTGGGGGGGTTAGTCCCACCAGAATGGAACGTCACAACAGAGATGGGATGTGGGGTAGCACATGAGAGTGGGTGGGGCTGCCCTGCGAAGTACAGTGGGGTCACAAATCGCGGATTCTGGTGGAAGTGACTGCGGAGGGGTGGCCTCGCGGTGGGGCGTCGAGACTCAGAGACCACTGCGTGTCCCCTAGAGGGCGCACAATGGGCAAGGTGGACAAGAACCAGGCCAAACTGCAGTTTGACCAGCGTAAGTCAAGCGGCCCCACGAGTGATGGTGTAAAGCCTACCCTGACGGGGAGAGCTGGTGTGCCCACAGGAGAGGAACAAGACTTGAGACAAATCTTGGTGGCGATGCAGCATAGCTGTACCCAGATTGATGGTAAGATTGATTCCCTCTCCTACCGCATGGACAGAATGACCAACGCTTGGACAAGCATGCGGAGCGGCTTGACCAGTCGGAGAGGCGGGTATCCGAGGTGTAGGATGGTCAGGTGGAACTGACCATTGGTCAAGCTAAGCTGAGCAAAGAATTAAGGGCCAGATGTAGGTGAGTGACAAATTGCGACTTGCAATTTGCGAGTCATAGCGATTCGCAAATTGCAACTCGCAATTCGCGATGCAGAAAGGTGTCTCAGACACCTTCTGCGACTCGCTATGGGGTCGCAAAGACCCGCCTCATATTTATGAGGTGGGTCGCAGTTTGCGACCCCATAGCGAGTCTAGGCACTCACGGGGATGGTGGCCTGCTGGAGACAGCAGACCACCATGTCCGTGACTGCTTTCTGAATAAAGCAGTTTTTTTTTTCTCTTTGCAACCCGTTTTCCTTAATGGAAAACGAGCTGCAAATAGAAAAAATACCGAAACCTTTTTGTTTCGGTTTTTTTCAGAGTAGACAGTGGTCCATAGGACCACTGCCTGCTCTGAAAAAATAATTTTGTGAGCATTCACAAAGGGGAAGGAGTCCCATGGGGACCCCTTCCCGTTTGCGAATGAGTTACCATCCACTTCAAGTGGATGGTAACTGCGAGTTGATTTGCGACCGCTTTCGCGGTCACAAATCAACTCTACATCGCGGTGCGAATCGCAAATAGGAAGAGAACACCCCTTCCTATTTGTGAGTTGGAAAAACACATTTTGCGATTCGGTACCGACTCGCAAAATGTGTTTCTGCATCGCGTAAGGGCTTTTGCGCCTCGCAAACGGCGTTTTTCGGCGATGGCGAGGCGCAAAAGCCTTCGTACATCTGGCCCTAAGCTCTTTACAAGCTAAAGTGGACGACTTGGAGACCAGATCCCGGAAGAACAACTTGCGTATAGTTTGGGTCGCAGAGTCCACTGCGTTAGACAACATGGAAGGCTTTCTTGAACGTCTGCTGGTCCAGCTGCTGGGATAAACCATATTCTCTGACCTCTTTGTGGTGGAGATAGCCCATCGCTCCTTGGCAACCCAGCCACATCCGGGTGCCCCTCCGTGCCCCATTATACAAGGCTGTTAAACTACAGGGACTGAGATGCAGCTCTGCGCTGGGCCAGGGAACTAAAGACACTACAATATGAGGGCATGGTGATCTTGCTTTATCCAGACTTCCCACTACAAGTTCAGGAGGCGAGATGGCAGTTCATCACTGGGAAAAAACAACTCAGAGAACTACACTTGGAATACTGCATGTTTTACCTGTTAAACTATGGGTGGAGGTGGACGGGAAGCCGTTATTTATTACAGATCACAAAAAGCTTGCTCAATTTGACAAACACAGATTAGCAGATAGTGGAGGTCGCAGAATGGAGGATACTGATTCCTAGTCTGTTGATGTTTGAATCATACATATACATTGCATATCCTGAAGGGGACAATTACAGTACCACCGTGGCAGAAACCACGCTGCTGCGCTCTACATGATTGACTGAACAATGATGGTGGGTGACAGGATCAGTACACTAAATGTCAGTGCTGTTGGCAATTCATCAGTATATGGCAATAATAGACGGGTTTTCTTTGTTTTTCATAAAATTATAGGTGACTGACGCATAGGTGAGGTACGAAGCGGCTGGGTAACATCCACCTGAGCGTGTACAACACTTATAGATGCAAGAAGGGGTAGTTACACTTAAGTAGGGGAGGGAGGGTGGGTGGGAGTTAGATGTCAACTAGGCGTGTTGGGGTAATGCCTGCTGTGGGTGGGGGTTAGGGGTTGAGGTGAGTTTTGGGCTTTCACTGTTGGTATTGTGCTGTATGTATCGAGCCAAGCGATTGCAGACTCATGGACAAGATGGGGCAGACACAGTGTTATGTTCATACAGTAATCAATGACACATAATTATTTGCATGCGGACCGCCGCGGGAGCCTTGGCCGGTCCCAGCTGGTCACGTGAAATGTGAGAGGTTTAAATGATGCTCGAAAGGTGTGTAAGGTTGTGGCCTACTTGCTCAGACACAGGGTGGATTTCGCTATTTTGCAGGAGATGCACTTGGCACCGGGCAGCCCCAAGCTCGCCCCTAGAAGATTACAAGGGCAGTTTGTAACGGCTGGCTTAACCTCTCACGTATGGGGTGTATTGATCTGGGCTTTGTGGTCCTCCGGTGTTAGCCTTCGGGAGGTCGCGGTAGATCCAGGAGGAAGATAGATTGTGGCGCAGTGTGGTGGGAGTGCTGCTCCATTTCTACTAGTAGGGATTTATGGTCCAAATTTTGATAATCCTCAATTTTATTATGACTTGGCTGCTAGGGGGGCTGCCGCAGATCTGGGGGAAGATCTTAACTGCACATTGAATCCCACACTTGACAGGTCGGGCCGGGGCGACCGCAGGCCAGTGGCTGCAGCTAGACCAGTAACAGAGATGGCATCTGAGCTGGGGTTGGTAGATATATGGCGAGATAGACACCCAGACAGGGGTGGATACACGCATTACTCAGCTGCGCACAACTTGTATACACGTATAGATTTGTGGCTGGTTGCCAGGAGTCTGTTGGGTAGTTTACAGCCCCCAAGCTCCTTGGCCAAGGGCATACTCCGACCATTCCCCGGTCCCATTGACAATGTCTTTAGGCACACAAATAACTCCCCTGTTCTTGTGGAGGTTGCCTCCCTACTCGCTATTAGATTCAGTCTTTCGGGAAGAGCTAGCCACGGGGATCAGAGACTTTTTTCAGATTAATAAGGGTTCGTAGCCATTGTGTGCACGGTGTGGGAGACATTTAAGGTGTATATCAGAGGTGTCACGATTGCCAAGCATGCCGGGGTTCTGAGGTCGATTAGGGGGCGTCTATGCTCATTGGAACGGGAACTGGAGCAACTGGAGCAGGAGCATATGCATGGGGCTGACAGCCGGACCCTAGACCACATACACGCTAAATTGATTGCGATTCAGGACACAGCTGTTGCAGAGATTCAGCATTTGGGGAAATATGCCACCACTCGTGCATATTGGGAGGGTGAGAGACCGGGATCAGTGTTGTCAAATGTGATTTGTCCTAATTGAGAAAAAAGTATGATCATAGCAGTACAGGCTGAGGATGGCAGTGCGACTCGAGAACCAGAACTTATAGCAAGCAGATTCCGCAACTATTTACCAATCTCTCAACACCTCCAAGGTCGCCCCGGATCGGGAGGTGCTGATGGATTGCCTTGTACATATTGAGATGCGGCGGTTGACAGACACAGATAGGGAATCTGTTATGGCCCCTCTGACCCTAGAAGAGATTAACAGGGCGATAAGGGGCATGGCAGAAGGAAAGGCCCCAGGCCCCAATGGGGTCACCGTGTGGTTCCACAAAGCCTATTAAGACCTATTGCTCCTGCACCTGAAGGAGGTTTATGAGGAGATGGTGGAGGGCGGGCTTATGCCCCCTTCAATGCGTGAGGCGATGCTGATCAGGCTGCTTAAGCCAGGTAAGCCACCAACGCAATGCTCATCTTATCATCTGTTGTCATTACTAAATGTGGATGTTAAAATCTATCCTAAGATTCTAGCGGACCACTTGGCCAAACTGATGCCGAAGATGGTTCAGCCAGAGCAATCGGGGTTTGTTTCAGGCTGCAGTCTCACTTTGAACATCCGTACATTGTTTGGAACAATACAGAATATTAACCCAGAGCTGAGGGCAGTAGCGGTCTTTTTAGACGCCAAAAAGGCGTTTGACTCAGTGGAATGGTGCTTCATGAGGGCGTTACTACAACGATTCGGAGTGGGAGATATTTTCCTGCGTCTAGTGTCAACACTATATGGGGAACCATCAGCCAGTCTAAGAGTCAATGGGATAGTTCCCCTGACACCGGTGACGGTACAGGTAGATGTAGAGTTCCCTCTCAAGTGGGAGGCAGGTTCAGTCCGATACCTGGGTATTAGAGTCCATCCAGATCCCAAAGTAGTGGCGACCAATAATTTTGACGTCGCACTTAGGACACTAGCAGGTGATGTGGAGAGGTGGATTAGGCTCCCACTGTCATTGTTGGGCTGCATAGCTCTTATGAAAATGGTGGTGCTCCCTCGGTTTCTGTTCCTCTTTCAGAACATCCCTATGTCACTTCTGAAGGCATACTTCGCAGCTTTGAGAGGTTTACTTATTAAATTAGCATGGGCAGGTAAACAGCCGCGAGTGCAATGGTGTACCCTGACTCTTCCTTATGAATTGGGTGGCCTTGGGGCACCAGACTTGGAGGCCTACTATATGGTCGCCCACTCTGCGGTTGCCCATGCCTTGATCTACGGGTCCTGTGACACAAAATAGAGCGTGAGCTGGCATCCCTGGTACCGTTGCAGAGTAAAATATTTCATGTTCCAAATAGGCGCTATGGAGAGTTTGCATCTCTGAACTCCATTACGTGAGCCTTGCACGGATTGCTGCATAGACAGGGACTAGCTTTGCTGTACTCTCCACATGTGCCCTTGGAGTGGTGTGCTTGGTTTGAATTGTGGAGCTATAAAAGTTTAATACAGGCCATGCGAACTCTGAATATCATCAATATAGGGGATTTGTTTGAGGAGGGTGTTATGAACACATGGGAAATGATAGAAGAGCGGGCTACTGGGCCGACTGCATTGCTCCGGTACCAGTATTACAGGGTAAGACACGCTATGGCAGCACCCTTGGGGAAGGATATGCGGGAGCCTCCAGATCTGCAGGCCTTACTCGCAGCAGTAACGAATGATCAACCCCAGCGGCTGGTGTCCTGTCTATACGCACACACAGAAGACACGTATAAATGAGATGAGTAAAGCAAGACTTGAGTGGCAGGGGGATTTGGGGTTACAGCTAACAGATGATCAGTGGCGTTATTGCTGTTCTTTGACTTGCACAATTTCACTGAATGGCCAGTATCAACTGATACAGTTTAAATACTTAAACAGAGCATACTGCACTCCCCTCAGACTTTATAGCTATGGATTGCACACCAGCGCGACCTGTCCCAGGTGCGGCGAAGACCAAGCGGGCTTTATTCACATGTCCTGGGCCTGTGCCGGGGTGCAGCGTTTCTGGGAGTCAGTGTTCTGGGAACTGGAGGAGATAGGTGGACAGCGGCTTAGTTGAGAACCGATATTGGTGCTTCTATGTTGGGATAGAGACTTACCAAAATCAATTAGATGGTTGGTTGCTGCTGGGCTGCTGCTGGCCAAACGTCACATTGGCATGCACTGGGATAGTGGTCTGGTGCCAACAGTGGAAGAATGGCCTAGATATATGGTGTACTGTAACACGCAAACAGAGATCTATAGCAAATTGCTCCCCCCAACTAATAGGCCTGCGAAGCATTGGGACATATATAAACAATATCTGGTTGATAAAGAAACTGGCAAGCCGGAGGGCGTGTGAGCTTGTGCTTATATGGGCGGGAAGGACTGGATGTGTGGTGGTATGAGCTTGGATATTTGCCATTATAGTAATATGGAGGCCTCCTGTTCGGATTGTTTGGGCAACTACTGGAACTACATGACTTTGTGGTATCTGTCAATATATACTGTGATGGGATGCAATTGCTTTTTTCTGCATGTGAAAGTGTTAAAAAGCATAAATAAAAAATAAATAAAACATTGGTTAATGCCCATTCACTGCACACATACCTTGTATTCTTCAATTTGGTGAAGGGACTTGTGTTCTCCTGTTTTCTATTGTAGCCTAGTATGTCTTCTGTTGAGTCCTGGTGTAGAATTTTGTGACTCATGAGAAATGTGTGATGCTATAAGTGTGAGTGTTCTATCCCTGTCAGTTAAAGTTTCTGTCTATAGATGGGCCTCAGCTAGTTACATCCTAGCTCCTGCTAGGGTGTTCTACTTGTAACATGTTGCTTAAAAAAATAACAGTTCCTGTAGCTATCTGGACCTTCCTACCGGTGTACAATCCTGAAATGCAACAGAACGTCAAGACCTCTTGTGGTGTAGAGGAAGTCAACTACTGTCTCAAGAACTCCAGGTATTGTTAAGTCTCCAGCAATGTAGTTCACTTTCATTCATTACCAAAGGGTTATTAACTGGTTTATCTTTGCTTTTATAAGGCAGAAAGTGCTCACTGCTGGTCATGTGCTGATGCAGGACAGCTCAGGATGAACTTATGTTAACTGAGCATGCCCTGCGATTCAGCCTCACACCTTCCACTTTCCTGCTCCAGACTCCGGATGGGGACACTACTGTATGACCACCATAGCAGGGATAGATAGGACTAAAGAGTGGCCTCAGTATCCTTGTCCAAGGGCGCTGAGATAGTTGAATCCAGAGTTCTGGAAATTGCTTAAGGGCCAGGAGCTCTATGACTAGGACTGTCTTTGGCAGAGAAATCCCCAGGCTCTCCTAGGAAATGAGAAGTGGGTCTCAGGGTAGGGATATGTTTGTTATGGCTTACATCTTGTTGAGAAATTCATGCCAAAAGGATTGGAAGCAGGAGCATGACCACCATGAGGGCACTCCAATCACAGCAGCCCTTCCAGCAAAGTAATGCAAACTTAGATCAACCACAACATGGTATGTATGAGTTTTGTACACTGGGCTCTTCCATATTTCTCATACTCTCTCAGGTCTCCTGCACCATTGTGACACCACAGAACTGCAAAAAACCCAGGTGCCTTGAGATTACTCTGATTTTCCCTATCCTTGGAAGATCACATCATTGATATTATTTCCAATGCCAAATCACTCTGAGAATGATTCACAAGATATGACATCACTCTTCCACCAAGACATTAGAACCATCATTGAGGCCTTGATATTAGCAAATCTGGATATGTTTGACATGGTCTTTGGACCTGGCAGCACCTTCTTTCTCAAGAAGCTACAAGTCTTGCACAACTTACCAGTCAGATGCATTGTCAATGCTGGTGGTAGAGCCATTTTTTACCATTTCTGTGAACCTCTCCTTGGTTAGAGTAAGAGAAATATTAGTCCTCATAAACAAATTGCTTCTAGATAAGGTACGCAAGTGCATGTCAGATATAATTTCAGCCCAACAAACTGCAAGGCAAGATAGTGCTATTCTTCCGATAGGAGCTTACTTGATCCTTTATTGTTCAGGTTCCTATCTACAGGATTGAAAAGGTCCTGAGTCAGGTGCAACTGACTTGAACTATTTGCTTTAAGGTTTTTCAGACACATCGATCACCCTTCTTTCACAGAAACTTAAAAATCTGATATTTCACCAAAGCTTCTAATAAACATGAATCTTCTCTCTATTCCATCTGTTCTCCTATTTCCACAGACTGTTACTATGTACCTTCCCCTTCAACCCACCATAGCCAGGAAACTGAGGCTTCAACAACACATGTGGTCGTTAAACACACAAAATACCTATTCCAGAAAAGTAATTTACATATTTTAAAATTATGCCAACCATAAGCCTGTATATTCTATCAACAGGTGGGGACACAAAGATTATCAAGCAGCATCCTGAAGGCTACGGCAGGATAGGCATCCTGATGCCCTAAGTTTGAGGTGACTATCATAAGAGGTACGCTTCCTTACTGAAGGACATGTGTGATGATTTCCACGTGTCCAGTTGCTTGCTGGTCACTTAGGACCATATGTACATATAATTTTTTGCTGTTGGAAATTGACTGATTTGCAGAATCGGACAGTTTACGACTACAGAAATGTTTTTTCAGATGGACAAAGCACAAATTTTGATTCAGTAACATGTTACCGTATCGCAATTTGTTTATCAATTTGGTATTTGGAGGGGGCGAGGTTAAGGCGTCTCTTCCAAATACAGAATCACAGTGGAATGTATGAATGTTTTGCAACAGAATTACGGTTGCAAAGCATTCTGGTAGTCATTACAACCCTGGCGATCGGTGTTAAAGCGGTGGTAAAACCGGCAACAGGCCGGCGGAAAAAATTTGGAATCCCGACCGTGGCAGAAACCGCCAACATAGACAGCCACTTTAAAACTCTGACCGCCAAGGCGGTACAAACAAACACCGCGGCGGTAACCGCCAACAGACAGGTGGAGGACAATGTACCGCCCACAGAATTACAACAGTCCAATCGGCCACCTTTTACGGGGCGGATTCACGGCGTACAAAAACACGGCGGGAACAGGTCTTGAAAGGGTAAAACGCTCACCTCTACACACTCCACGAGGAACCAGGACGCCATGGAACCGGAACTTCCGATTCTACCTGCCTTTGTCTTCCTGCTCCTCTACCAGGAGCATGAGGCCGGCTGCGAAGACCACAGTGAGTACTGCACCTAGGACACAGGGGAGGGAAAAGAGAGTGACACTCACACGCAACACGCAACACCCCCACCCTCACCCACTACAACACACACTAATTCATCATGATACATTACAGTTACACCCCTCAAACCCCCTGGAAGAATGCAAGGACAAAAGGAAATGAGTCGAATGATTGTAATATGTTCAAAGACATGAATCAAAACTATATATATATTTAAAGATATTCACACTATAACAAATATACACACCAAGAATACAAGTCCAAGGGATTCCACCATCATAGTCCGTGGACCACTGGGCCCAAAATGCATGGGCGAGGCCCACACAAGATACCCGAACAAGACGGAGAGAACACTGCTGGGGCATCAGATAGAAATAAAATACGCACCTCAGGGGGAAGGGAAGGGGGGCACCTCAGCCGGATGAGTGCACAACACCAGATCCACGAGGGGGCTCCATGCCCATTGATGTACAGTCTCTCAAGTCTCTACAGTGGGTGGTTTGCCCACTGCTTTATCCTGGGGAGTGCAAAGCCACAGTCTCTCAAGTCTCTACAGTGGGTGGTTTGCCCACTGCTGCATCATGGGGAGTGCAAAGCCACAGTCTCTCAAGTCTCTACAGTGGGTGGTTTGCCCACTGCTGCATCTTGGGGAGTGCAAAGTCACAGCCGCTCAAGTCTCTACAGTGGGTGGGTTGCCCACTGCTTTATCCTGGGGAGTGCAAAGCCACAGTCTCTCAAGTGGATAACAGTCTCCACTGGTTGTGGAGGGGTCTTTGTGCCCAGAGTGCTTCATCCTGCCAAGGACTGAGGTAGTGGATGTCATTCTCCACTGGTTCGGGAGAGGGCTTTGTGCCCAGAGTGCTTCATCCTGCCAAGGACAGAGGTAGTGGATGTCATTCTCCACTGGTTCTGGAGGGGGCTTTGTGCCCAGAGTGCTTCACCCTGCCAAGGACAGAGGTAGTGGATGTCATTCTCCACTGGTTCTGGAGGGGGCTTTGTGCCCAGAGTGCTTCATCCTGCCAAGGACTGAGGTAGTGGATGTCATTCTCCACTGGTTCTGTAGGGGGCTTTGTGCCCAGAGTGCTTCATCCTGCTCGTGGTGGCCTCAGTAGCGTTGGAATCTTTGGCACTCAGTGGCCTGCGGTGCTGCTGGCAGTGGTGTCCTGTTCAGCGGTGCTGTTGGCGGCGGTGTCCTGTTCAGCGGTGCTGGTGGCGGCGGTGTCCTTGGCCACGGTGCTGGTGGTGGCGGTGTCCTGTTCAGCAGTGCTGGTGGCGGCGGTGTCCTTGGCCGCGGTGCTGGTGGCAGCGGTGTCCTTGGCAGCGGTGCTAGTGGCAGCGGTGTCCTTGGCAGCGGTGCTGGTGGCGGCGGTGTCCTTGGCAGCAGAGCAGGTGGCGGCGCTGTCCTTGGCAGCGGTGCTGGTGGTTGCGGTGTCCTGTTCAGCGGTGCTGGTGGCAGCGGAGTCCTTGACAGCAGTGCTGGTGGCAGCGGTGTCCATGGCAGCGGTGCTGGTGGCGGTGGTGTCCTTGGCAGCGGTGCTTGTGGGGGTCTTGTCCACCGTGCAGGTTTTCCCAGACTTGCCAGTTTTAGTGTGCCCCTTCCCCATCTTGGATGGTGGCGCAGCTGGATCCACACTCCCACCTGCACCCCTGGGAGCGGTTTTGTTTGAAGATTGTTTTCCTCTCTCTCGCCGGGCACTGGCCAACTTTTGGTGTTTTTGAGGTGGAGTACTGTCTGTGCTCTGGCTCCTTGGCACACGGGCTGCCCTGCTTCCTGGCGCACTCAAGAAGCCGGTCACTACGGGCACCACTGCTCCCACTGATGTTGTGGCTGAGGCACTGGGTTGGGACCTGGAGAGGCGGGCCAAGGAGACTGAAGGGGTGGGGGAGCTGAGGGGAAGAGGTCAAGGTTGGACAGGTAAAGTTCTTTGGACACACTGGGACGGGTAGATGGAGGGGGATTGGGAGTGGAGGAAGAGGTAGTGGTTGTAAGAGGTGTACGTTTGGTGACTTTGGGTGAAGGTGCATGGGCTGGAGGCTGTCGTGAGGTGGATGGCTGTTGGGTGGGTGTGTGGCTGCGTTTGTGTACCTTGGGAGGTGGGCTCACAGACACACTGGGAGAGGACACAGGGGATGTGTGAATGGTAGTGGGGGTGGTGACTGCACGTGAGCGGGGTGTGGTGGTAGGTCTGCTGGTGATGGAGGTAGTGGCTGAAGATGTAGTGCATACAGGTGTGAGTGGAGATGAGACTGGGAGAGAAGAGGGAGACGAGGAGGAGGGGGACACAGTGGAGGCAGTGGTTGTTGGTATGTCTGCATATGTATGATGCTTGCATGAGTGCCTGTGGGATGTGTGGTGCTTATGTTTGCCTGAGCTTCCCTTGTGTGTTGAGGTGTGTGCATGCTGGTCTGAGGGTGTGCTTGGGATAGGCTGAGGTACAGGGGATTGGGTCTGGGTGGAGGAAGTTGGAGGGGGGAGGCTAGAGACAGGGACAATGGCTGGCATCAGTGTAGAGGCCAGAGTCTGAAAAGCTTGCTGATGGGCTGCCTGACCAGAATGAACGCCCTCCAGGTATGCATTGGTTTGTTGCAACTGCCTCTCTACACCCTGGATGGCATTCAAAAAATGGTAGACTGGCCAACAGTGAGGGACCTGAGAAGGTCAATGGCCTCCTCACTGAGGGCAGCAGGGGTGACAGGGGCAGGGGCTGAGGTGCCTGGGGCGAAGGAGATGCCCACCCTCCTGGGTGAGCGGCCATGTGGCAAACGCTGAGGTGCTGCTGGGAGGGCGGTGCTGGTAGGGGAGCTCCCATCAGAGGAGGAGTCCGTATCGCTAGTCTCAGCTCCTGTCCCCGCCGTGGAGCTCCCCTCGCCCTCCATCCCACTGGTGGCTTCTGACTCCGTTGTCTCGCCCTCCAGGGCCATGTGGGATGCAGCTCCCTCCTGCTTCGGTGCCACTGCTCCTCCGCCTGATGATGCTAATGCACACAAGCACAGGGAGACCACAAAAAAGGGGGGGAAACAGAAGAAAGACATGTTGAGTGCATGCAATACCGCTACCGTTGGCGGACACTAAAGACACAGAAGCCCCCTGCACTACGCCGTGCACTTGGAGTTCCCTAATCAATCCCAGGGACATGGCTTACAAGGCTATGCCCGATTGCTGCACACATGGATGTCACAGGAGCCTGACTAGGTGTAGTTGGCTCTGTACACAGGTGGGGTGGGGTGCCACAGGACCTGCCTTAAGAAGGGACCCTGCCTACTAAACTCATCCTGGCCTAGGGGAACCCACAGCCCACCTCCCCCACCCAGACACCTCGACTGCGCGCTGAATCAGCTGAATGAGAGTGTACTCACCCCCTTGTGGCTGCTGTGATGCCCTCAAGCGCCCATCCAACTCCGGGTACATCACTGCCAGGAACCGGAACATCAGGGGGGTCATGGTGCGACGGGCATCCCTCCCACGTTGGGAGGCCATCCCCAGCTGGGCCTCCGCCGTCTTCTTGCTCCAGCGGCGAATGTCCTCCCATCTTTTCCGGCAGTGTGTGCTCCGTCTGTGGTAGACCCCCAGGGTCCGGACTTCCTTGGGGATGGCATGCCAAATATCCTTCTTCTGGTGGGCACTGACCTACACAAATAGTACAGGGGAAAACGAGAAGACATAAGCGCCCGCACCATCACAGTCATTGGCCCACATCCCTACCCTTGCCATGTCGCACATGCACTCACCGTCGTTTCAAGCACGCCTCATTCTCCCCCCCCATTTTTCATCCACACCACTCCAAACAGCCATTGCCCATACAGCATGCTCAGAGTGTACTCACCTGTTTGTCTGGAGGACCGTAGAGTACCGTGTACTGGGGGAAGACCCCATCCACTAGTTTCTCCAACCCCTCCGTGCTGAAGGCAGGGGCCCTTTCCCCAGACACACGAACCATTGGCCCTCATTCTGACCCTGGCGGATACAATCCGCCAGGGCCAACGGGGGCGGGAGCACCGCCGACAGGCCGGCGGTGCTCCCTTGGTCATTCTGACCGCGGCGCTTTGGCCGCGGTCAGAACGGGAAAACCAGCGGTCTCCCGCCGGTTTTCCACTGCCCCCAGGAATCCTCCAAGCCGGCGCAGCTTGCTGCGCCGGCTTGGGGATTCCGACTCCCCCTCCCGCCATCCAGTTCCTGGCGGTTCTCCCGCCGGGAACCGGATGGCGGGAGGGGGAGTCGCGGGGCCCCCGTAAGAGGGCCCCTACAAGTATTTCACTGTCTGCTTGGCAGACAGTGAAATACGCGACGGGTGCAACAGCACCCGTCGCACCTTCCCACTCCGCCGGCTCGATTACGAGCCGGCATCCTCGTGGGAAGGGAGTTTTTCCCTGGGCTGGCGGGCGGTCTTTTGGAGACCGCCCGCCAGCCCAGGGAAAAACTCATAATACCCTCCGCGGTCTTTTGACCGAGGAGCGGTATTATGGAGGGCTGAATTCTGGCGGGCGGCCTCCGCCGCCCGCCAGAATCAGAATGAGGGGCATTGTCTCTTCCAGACTGAGGTCACAGCAGCACTTGCAGTGTAGGTCCTCTCCTATCGAAGATCAGGTATCAAGTGATTGAACAGAGAGAAAATGGCGGTCACGTCCGCAGCGGTGCGTACCGTCACTGCCGGCGTACATCGTCATTGGCTCCTGGGACCCATAGGGTCCAATGTTAACCAATGCAGGTTTGCGCCGCGGTCTTGAACCGCGGCGGTGTACAACACCAGCGCAATTACCTCATATCCCCTTGTCCCACCTTACAGGTCAGGCAGCCGCCATTTCAGGGGACCACATGCCTTTAGTTTTAAGTGCGTCACACTTATACAGGCCTTGATTATACACTAAGACAGCCATATGTCGATTTTGAAAAATTTTCATATAAAGTTGTGTTTAAGTACCTCAATGTTGGTTGACTCTCTGCTCGCTGTTCTCCTCCATAGAGCACGTCCGCTGGGGCAGGGGAGGAGTTGGCGGCATTCTCCGGTGTACAGACCGCTGGTGGACCTGTCGACAATGGAGGAGCGACATGTGATCATCACCTACAGACTTTATCGTGCCACAATCCAGGAACTGTGTGCCCAGTTGGAGCCAGACCTGATGTCAGCTATCCGCCATCCCACAGGAATCCCCCCTCTAATGAATGTGCAGATGGTATGTTTGGCAGACCAGTACTTCTCCCATGTGAATGCCAAATTTCCTGGCTCAGTGCATGACGCTTACATTCTGAGGAACAGCAGCATCCCTTATGTGATGGGGCAACCCCAGAGGCACCGTGTGGGGCTATTAGGTGAGGACATGGACCCAATACAGTGTGACTAGGTGTCTGGGGATGTCCATAAAAATTAGTGTGTGTCTAACAGTTGTCCCTTGATATTTGCAGGTGACTCTGGTTACCCCAACCTGTCATGGCTACTGACCCCAGTGAGGAATCCCAGGACAATAGCAGAGGAACGCTACAATGAGGCACATGGTCGAACTAGGAGGATTATAGAGAGGACCTTCGGCCTCCTGAAGGCCACGTTCAGGTGCCTTCATATGACAGGTGGTTCCCTATTCTACTCACCAAAGAAGGTGTGCCAGATCATCGTGGCCTGCTGTATGCTTCACAACTTGGCTTTGCGACGACAGGTGTCTTTTCTCCAAGAGGATGGACCAGATGGAGGTGTTGTGGCAGCTGTGGAGCCTGTGGACAGTGAAGACGAGGAAGCAGAAGAAGAGGACATAGACAACAGGAACACAGTGATCCAACAATACTTCCAGTGAGACACAGGTAAGAAGACAACACTGCCTGCTACATCTGTTTGATCCTTCTACCTCTCATCTGTCTGTCATTTTCGAACAGTGTATGGACCCTGAGTTGTCACTTTCCCTTTCGATTTCACAGATGTGGGTCCCACTGTGTGACATCTGCTTTGTTTCCTCATGGACTAGAGCTGTGTGACATAGGTATGTTGACAATACAATGGATATAGAATTTTTCCACAGTTATTGCAAATACACATTTTCGAAAGCACAGACTGACTCCAGATAGTTTTGTGATTTAAGGGTGTTTATTTAAGTGCTAAATAGTGGAGGGGGTTGTAAAATGGTCAGAGGTGATGGTGGAGGAATGTCCATGGCAGAGTCCAGTCTATTAGTCTCACAGGTGCATTGTACAAAGGGGCATAGGGAGTGGAGCTGGGGCAGTTTAAGGATGGACAGGGTGACAAAGTGGGACAGAAGGATGACAATCAGGGTGGTCTCATTTCTTGCGGGGGTCTTGGCATTGTTATCTGTCTTTGTCCTGGATCTCAGGGACCGCTTGCGGGTGGTTCTCCATCTGCAGGGGGTGGGGTGCTGGTGTGGTGGTCCTGTGGCGGTGCCTCCTGTCCACTAGTGCCGGCGGAGGTGGTGGGCAGTTCATCATCCAGGCTAGTGTCAGGAGCCGCTTGTTGTGCCACAGTGTCCCTCCTGGTGTTGACGAGTTCCTTCAGCACCCCTACAATGGTGCCCAGGGTGGAATTGATGGATTTGAGTTCCTCCCTGAACCCCAAATACTGTTCCTCCTGCAGCCGCTGGGTCTCCTGAAACTTGGCCAGTACTGTTGCCATCGTCTCCTGGGAATGGTGGTAGGCTCCCATGATGTTGGAGAGGGCCTCATGGAGAGTGGGTTCCCTGGGCCTGTCCTCCCCCTGTCGCACAGCAACCATCCCAGATCCCCTGTTTCCCTGGGCCCCTGAACCGTGTGCCCACTGCCACTGCCCCCAGGTCCTTGGTGTTGTTGGGGTGGTGGGTTAGCCTGGGTTCCCTGTAGTGGTGGACACACTGCTGATTGTCATGTCCTGGGGACAGAGGTATTGGCCCGCTGGGTGGGTGCTGTGCTGGTGTTTCCAGAGGGGGGAGGCTCTGTGGTGGCCTGTGCCAGTGTGAGGGGAACCGACTGTCCCGAGGTCCCAGATGGGCCGGGCTGGTCATCTGGATCCAGTTGGACAGAGCTGCTGCCATCACTCTGGGCCTCTTCTGTGGGTGGAGTGGACATGTCTGGACCCTCCTGTCCGGTGACGTTGGGTAGGGGTCCTGTAGGGGTGTAAAGGCATAATTATTGCATCAGTGTGTGCCATGGTATGCAATGGGTGGGTGACCCTGTACCCCAGTGCTTGCATTCCTGTGTAGGACCTTTTGTGATAATGGTTTAGGGGGGTGTATGGGTATGTGCAGTGGCCATGCATTGGTGATGGGTGTCCATGCTTTGGTGTTACATGCAGGGCTTGGGTTTGGGATGTGTGGTTTGTGATATTGGGACATACGTGAGGAGTTGGAGTGATGGGGGTGAGGGCGAGGGTTGGGGTATGTTATAGCATGCAGGTGGGTCGGGATGAAGTAATGAAAGATTTGACTTACCAGAGTCCATTCCTCCAGCTACTCCTGCGAGGCCATCAGGATGCAGTATAGCCAAGACCTGTTCCTCCCATGTTGTTAGTTGTGGGGGAGGAGGTGGGGGTCTGCCGCCAGTCCTCTGTACCGCAATGTGGTGTCTTGAGACCACGGAACGCACCTTCCCCTATAGGTTGTTCCACCTCTTCCTGATGTCATCCCTAGCTCTTGGGTACTGTCCCACTGCGTTGACCCTGTCCACGATTCTGCGCCATAGCTCCATCTTCCTAGCTATGGTGGTGTGCTGCTCCTGTGATCCGAATAGCTGTGGCTCTACCCGGATGATTTCCTCCACCATGACCCTGAGCTCCTCCTCAGAGAACCTGGGGTGTCTTTGCGGGGCCATGGGGTGGTGTGGGTGATTTGTGGGGTGGGGTGTGTTGTGATGTGTGGGGTGATATTTAGAGGTGTGTTGTGTGAGGTGTGTGGATGTTGTGTGAGTGATGATGTAGGGTGCCTGTGGATGCTATTGTTCTTTCAGGTGGTGTCTCTCTCTGGCCTTCTGTCGCAATTGTGGTTGTAAGGGTTTGTGGGTGATGTGGGTGTGTGTTTTATATTGTATTGGGTGTGTGGGAGTGGTGTGTGTATGTGCATCAGGTGTGTGTATTTGGAATAGTCCAATGTGGTTGTGTTTTGTAAATGTGTGTGTATTTTGGGTGAGGCGGTGTGTACCGCCAATGGAATACCCCGGTTGAAAGACCGCCGCGTGGATTTGTGGGTCGTGATAGTGTGGGCATATTCCTGTTGGTGTGACGGTGGAGGTTTTGTTATCGCCAGTTTAACACTGCCCTTTGGTTTGGCGGACTTGTGTGGGTGTCTGGATTTTGGTGGATTCCGAACTGTTGGTCATAATGACCGTGGCGGAATTCCGCAGCCGCGGCGGTGTGTTGGCAGTCTTCTGCACGGCGGTAAGCGGCTTTTACCGCCAATGTTGTAATGACCCCCTCTGTTTTCACAGACGCCTCAAAGAAGGTGGTAACCACTTGCAAATGGAAAGGTGTCCACCAAGGACCCGTTTCCCTTTGTTAATGTTGAAACAAATATTTTTTTAGATCACACAGTGGTCCGAGCTCTAAAGAACTGAAACTTAAAGTTTAATTTAATTTTCTAACATGCATCCTGTTTTCATTTAAGGAAAATTGGCTGCATGTAAAAAAAATGCAATTTATAATGTGTCGCAAATTGCACCCTACCTCATTAATATTCATGGGGTAGGTCAATTTGCGACCCCAGCAGAAATAACTATTTAGGAAATTCAATTGTATATTAGAAATTGTGATTTCCTAATTGTGAGTCTCACCAAATCCCAATTCATAAATTCTGTACATATGGCCTGACGTCATCCTTCTACCCCATAGCTGAAGGGTACCTATGAGAGCTATGAGAGGTACCTATGGGAGCTACCCAGAGTCAACAATAGAGACTTGCTTATTGATGCCTCGTAAGCCTTAGTATCATCTATTCACTGTAGGTCTTTGGTTGGCTCTATCATTACATTTCAAAGTCTTTGTCCTCTTTTCCTGCTCTACCCCCATCCCTAAAGAAGGCCCTGGGTAGACATTCTAACATGGTTTAGGTTCACCCTTTCAACCCTCTGTCCATGCATCTATTATTATCCTACCTGTCTTCATTTCATGGGGAAGTTTTATGAAAATAGAGAATGCAATGCACTAAATATTTTAATTTCTGCTTCCATTTCCCACATTACTTGTGTGCTTCACTGCACTCCACACATCCGATGAGTGAAAAAAATTGTAAGCATTTGATATTTTACTGAAATGACTCCGTTGTTGCTGTGCTGCATTGCACTAGGAGAAGAGAGCCGGGCAGAACCATATTTACTAAGTATGACATGGTGCTGCACTCTTCCTCTGCTGTGACACTCTTTAAGGCTGCCTAGCACTACATATGCCTTTGCAACATTGTGCAAAGCTGTGTGCATGCTGTCTAGCATTCGTTTTGCATGGAAGGGTGCTGTTCCAGTAAACCATCCTATGGTTAGACCTTTTTCTCTGACTTTACATATGCCTTTAGGTGGCATTCTTGTTTTTTAACACAGATCCAGACCTGTCAATTTTTTTAGATCTGTCTTTGATTCAAAAGCCATGGGTAGCATCGTTGGAACATCCATGTACCAACCACAGTCGCCACAATGATGCAATATATCATAGGGTTATTTGCACTATGGAAAGGGCAACATTCCTGGGCAAAAAAAGTTTTGTGCTGGAAAGTAAATACCATATCATGACTTTGAGATGCTTTCCATCACTTGCGGTGATGCAAGTTATGGATAAATCTGACACATGTATTCTGCCTCCCATTGAGCCACAGTACTGAGAAGTTCCTTGGAAGAGTGCAGGCCTTCCCAGCGTTTGTGCCATGTAGTTGAATGAATCCAAAAGCCTATTTTGTAAACAGTGGCCCAACAACCTCCACACCGTTTAAAAGGCTCTATTCCTACACATAATTAGCATGGCTGACAACTGGCTTAAGCCTGATCTGCACACAGCTTTGTTCTCTACTCTGCCAGCAACACAGGCGAACGTCAAATGGCTCCAATTCTATAGAGGACCCCAGGATTTGAGGGGCTAAGGTAAAAGCAAACTACTCTCACAAAACTTTCTAATTATCACAAAGATGTGGTTCCATCTCACAATCCACTCCAGTAAACTAAAGAATTGAACTCTCATTTTCAAAAAGAGAAACACTGCATGAGGCTTTTGTCTGGCGGGCATATTCCCTGATGCTTTTACCTTCCAGAGATTTCAGAACCCACCTATCACTCTTTGCAACACACTTTGGACAAATTCATCCCCACCTCCAGGTCATTTTTGTGGCCTCTTACATCTACCATCACCTTTCCCGAAAGAATCTACCACCTTTTCACCCTAAACACAACAATCTAATCCTTAACCTGCTAACAGTAGGCATCCCCTTCAGCCAATGACCCCTGTAACTTCCTTGTACACACTGTTAAATCCAGCGTCTTCGCGAGATAACTTCAAGGCATTATGGTCCATTCAGGTTGTCTACCAGTGGTAAAGGCAGAGGCATTAAAAAAAGGGGTGAGGAGACACCAGTATTGTACTTCCTCTCAATTCCTGCAGTATAACACTCTGTAAAGGTGCCGCTCTTCTTACGACCTCCTGATAATAGGATTTATACATGATTAATACCACATCTTCCAACAGATCTTGATTCAGAGTATGTCAAAGCTGTTGATTACAATCTAGAAAAAACACAGAATTTGACTAGATATTTGACTGGATATTTAGAGACTGATTTAGATGTCGGTGGACGGGTTACACCATCACAATGATGACGGATATCCTCCATAATATGTTTTTGGTTTCGAGAGTATCAACAGGGAATAGAAAGTATTTCACTAAGAACAAAAAAGAAACAGGTTGAATGGTTTAGTTGTTTCACTATGTTTATATGCCTACCAGATTAACTGCATGAAGAATGCACACTTAAGGTTCTTTGTATGGTGAACGGCAACTTGGAACAGCACAGCAGTTTGAAAATAAGCCTATTTATTAACAAATGTAATTGCTGTAATAGATGTTTTTTTCATGATATATTGAGAAGCTGTTCGGGATAACGCATATCACAAGATTAATTGATGTTTGTATTGCAATGTAGAACATTTTCTCCAGATGAATGGAACAAGATTCTCCTGAAACATATAAATTAATTTGGTAATTGATGATGTGATATCATTCATAGTTGAGAAAACAGCAAGTTGGTTTAAAAAGAGTTATGTTCATGAACACAAAGATAAAATAATCAGACATTGGTTTTGTAGTGCGCTCTTGACATTGGTGAGGCTACCTTGAGAAGGTTTTAATACACGGTCCTGCTGGCTATCTAATCAGCAGCGTGATTGTCAGATATTATACATGTGTTAATTATACATCTATCTCTCAAACTGCAGGAGAGTTGCCAAGTTTTGGATTCCATTCTGCATAGGTAGATGACAACTAATGAGCTTGATTTAAACGTATTAAAGGCTGAGACTGTCCTATTGGATCCACTGGATACTTGGGCTATTGCAGTCCTGAGGCCACACCATTATGGCATGTCACCTGCCTCCAGGCAACTGGTCTAAAAACAAGAGGTGGACTTTCATGTCAAATTTGTCCTTTGGGCCAAGAGTCAACTAACCACAAAACAGACTTTAACTAGCAAATGCTCCTGTAGGAGGCATCCAATTTTGCTGGTCTAATCAGTTTCCACACCATACCTTGTTACTGCAATGGAATCATCAAAAGGCACAGTGGATTCAGATCTATACCACTCACTTAATTGTTGACCAAAGTGTTTAGATCATTTGTCAGCTACTATGAAAACTCTGCAGTGGATGCCACTATAAAAGTATATTAAATTTGGAACTCTTTCCTGACTTGCAAAACTCTCTATTAACATGTGTTGCTACCCCAATGACACGGAGGTAGATGCTTATATTTCTAAGGCATCTACCCCATATAACTCTGAAACACATATAATCTCCCTCTGTCTTAAACCTAATGGTCAAAACAGCTCCCAAAACTGATATTTTCCTCTTTGTCTACAGATCGTAGGCTACTGACCTACGGTGTTGAAAAGTGGTGCTGTAAAAATGTTCAGAGTTGCGGTGCTGCCATCAATGTTACATTACTGAACTCATTAGGATTGCCAAAAATCCAAGGGGAATATTTATGTACCCCTTGCACCACATTAGCGTAATATTTTTTACGTTAATGTGGTGTTAGGTTGGCAAAAACCTGCACCATATTTACAAAGTAATGCAATGCAATGCACGCATTGCTCCACTTTGTAAACCCGTGCGCCACATAATGCCTGCTCCAGACATAATGAATGCAAGGAGGGCATTCTGGCATTGGGAGGACCAGAAAAATGGCACAGGGGAATCTCTGAGATTCCACTGTGCCATTATTAGTGACATTTTTAACTCCTGCCTAAGGCATGCTTTAAAATCGAGCTCCCATAGTTTTCAATCGCCATCCTTTCACTTTGCAGGGTTAGCGTCAAAATGTTGGGTGCTAATCCTGCAAAGCACCAAACTAGCATCAAAATTGTTGACACTATCATGAATACGGCACACACGTGGTGGTGTAGGGGGGGCACAATGGGGTGCATGAAGAATGCTGTATCATGACATGAGACGCCACTTTTCATAAATCTGGCCCCAAGTGTCATACAGAGAACAAGTATCACAAAATTAACCACGTCCATTTGGCAAGAGTGGTAAGGCTGTAAACCTATGTAGCACACTAACATTAGCCTGTGGAAATTGTGTTTCAGTGGATATTTGTTATTTGCACATCAGTAAGTAAAGTTCCTTGGTGATGTGTGTTGATCACAAATAAAATCTTTGTTTCCATCACACTTCAGAACTACTTTCTTACTTTCTTACCTGCTTATATATTTTGAAATATGTGTATAGTTCATTTAAATGTATTTAAAATGTGTTGTGTGTTACACAAAATGACATTCTGCTGCCTTTTCTTTCACACCACTTGGCAATCAGAGAAAGAAAACTGCAGTTTCCATGTTAGAAGAATAAGCAGCAATTTGTCAGAAGACATAGCCTGACATTTGTACTCTGTCTTGGTGCACACACCAAATGTGACAAGATAAAAATAAATTGTACAGGTGTCTTTATTGTTCTTTCTCTTTCAGAGCTCTAGCATGGTTATTTTAGGGGTGCTGCAGGACTCCCAGCACCTCTACTTCCAGCAGCTCTGCTGTGGAACTAACTCTCATGACCTAGCCTTCAATTGCAACATACCATCCTCATCTGTTTTGTTCCTAACTTTTAGATCAGCTTTATCTCTCATATATGAACTCCTTTTGTTTTACTCTTAATGCTCAGATGCCTTTATACATGCCACCATGGCATGTTTCATTCCTATTCGTTTAATTCCCCTCAACTCTAATGTAGCAACCTCTTCAATTTTACTCATAACATTTGCATACCATTCATCTAAAAACATATCACCCATTGTTTTTTACTTCTAATGCACAGGTACTGTTAAAGCCACCTCCTGCTTCACTCCTAGCGGTTTTATTACCCGCATTTCCAATGTAGCAACCTCTTCAGTTATACTCCTAACGCTTGCATATCATTTATCTCCAACATACCACATAGAGGTGGGTGAGCTACTAAAAGCTTGAGCCAGGCTTGAAACTGAAGCCTGACTTGCTTGGCTCGAGGTCCTGTCGGAACCTCCAGCCAGTATCAACCCAAGTGTCCATGTGGTTTCTGATTGCCACCCCTGCTATACCCTCATGCACAAAGAGGTCAAAAGATGAGACAAATAGATACCCCTTTAGTAGCTGATCTGTACAAAGTGAAACCAGAAAACCTGGATTAGTCACAGCTTTCTCACGTAATCAAATTGTGTGATCTTAGGAAAATATTTTATTTCACTAGTCCTCTTTTATTCTTCATTACCATGTATAAAAGCACTTTCAAATATGTAAGTTCAGAAAACTAGGTGTGTAAAACCTAAGGTTTTTGATTTAATAGACTATTATGATGCTCTGTCTATATGAATCTGGCCACATACAGAGTTCACGTGCCAACTGCCTTGCCTTTAGTCCACTAATATCACTGTGGCCAGGGTGGGTGTGAGGTCAGGAATGGTTCTAAGTTCATGATTTAAACCAAACACTTTTAATAAGTACTTGTCAGTGCAATGCTATAATGTGGCGTGTTAATATCAAAGCTTCTACATGCTACAATTATGAAGAGATCATATTTTACATAATGTTCTTTGTAGATTTAAGTGGCAAACATTTCAGGTCTCCGCTCGTGAATGGGCTCTAAGTGCCAGGACATCCCATTGCCTTGGCTCGGCTCTAATTCGTTGGCTCACAAACCTCTAGTAACCACTCTCCCCTTCCTAACACTTGGGAACTGCCCTTCAGCTACAAATGGGCACCAAAAAATAAATAACTAAATAAACGCTTGTTCATGGCTAACATAAGCATAGCCATCACTGACCAATGAACCACGTGTCGTCACAACGCACGTTCGAGAAAAATCTTCAAGTATTTGCCAATCATCATCAAAAATAGCGGGAACGAAGACATTGCATTCATACAGCGCTTACTAACTTCAAATTAAATGCTTTACAGTTCTGCGTCACGGTTCTTCGTGCCTGGCACATCGTTCTGTTCGCCCCAATATTTCACAATCTTGTTTCGGAAGAACCCCGGGCTCGAAGTGGATTGCAAATATCACTATTAATCAATCTCTTAATCTATGCGTCTGTTCATTAAAGTAAGTCAGCAGCGTTTGTCAGGGTCCCAGCAGATGTCACAGCGGTGCGCGTTTCAGCTGCCATGTGCTGGCAGTTTTGGCACCCCGGTGGCTCCCAGGCTCCTCCGGCGTCTCAGGATGGGATCCATTTTCTAATGACTGCTCGGAAATAATAGGCCAGAGTGCCCACTAACAAAAAGATATACTGCGTGGCTTCCTTCAAGCAAACAAATGGGCCACTTTAAAAATATTATGGCTATAAATGTCCGTGACTGTAGCAAAGCGTATAAAATAAAAAATAACTACTGTAGAAAAAGCCACTGAATTACTGTAGTAATAAACCAGATGTGATTATTATCATTTAACACAGCCATTGAATCCCATGAATCCCTGAAGCCATTAAAATATTTATGTTTAAACATTTTCTGGTCCGTGTAATAGAACGAATAGTCTGACATTAAAACTGGGAAACTATTACTGCAGCTCGTAGATGCCCGAGTTGTAGCAAGCATTAGCTGACACTGACCGCACTATTACAAAGATTAATTGGACATATTTATTTCTTATCATGTCAGATGGAGGTAAAGTTGCTGCAGTCCATTGGCTGACATTCCATTTTCGACCCCAAGCCAACAATACGGCATTCATTGGAATACTTCAAGAGGGCAGCTTTTCAGGTTGCTCTGAATACACCGCGTCACTTCCGGTACAGATATTAAGCAGTAGGCTTCTCATGATTGAAAATGTACAGGATGGAGTGAGAAGAAGATTGCACTGGCAGACGTATATGCTAATAGCATTACTGGCCTTAGACATGTTTAACGGCTATTTTTAATCCTTTGTCCTCTAACACCGAAACCCTGCCAGACCTGCGGCCTTTCTACTTGAGGCAGGTGTGTGTTATTCGTAAAGTATTTATACATGACAATAATTCCACCATCAATACCTCATAAAATTTGAAATACTGTACTGGGTAGCTGACCGTAATTTTTGACTCCCCGAGTCCTTAAAAAGACCTCCAATCAATCAATCAATCAGCATTTATAAAGCACAATTTATCCCCCGGGGGATCTCAAGGCACTAGCTGGGGGACGAGGGTCAATCGTAGAGCCAAGTCTTGAGGTCCATCCTTAACTGAGCCAGCGATGGGGACTGCCTGAGGTGCAGCGGCATCATGTTCCAGGCCTTTGCTGCGAGGTAAGAGAAGGATCTTCCTCAGGCTTTGTTCTTCCGGATCCTGGGTATGGTGTTGAGGGCCAGTTGAGCAGAGCGGAGTTGCCTTGCGGTTGTGTAGAAGGAGAGGCAGTGGTTGAGGGAGGTCCGATGTTGTGAAGGGCCTTTTGTGCGTGTGTCAGGAGTTTGAAAGTGATGCACTTGTTGACGGGAAGCCAGTGTAGGCTCTCAGGTGGGTGGAGATGGGGCTGGGCGGGTAATGTCCAGAATCAGTCTGGTTGTGGCGTTCTGTATTCTCTGAAGTCTGGTTTGGAGTTTCTTGTTGATTCCGGCATAGAGTGTGTTGCTGTAGTCGAGTTTACTGCTGACGAGTGCGTCCGTGATTGTCCTTCTTGCTTTGATGGGTACCCACTTGAAGATATTCCAGAGTAGGCGGAAAGTGTGGAAGCATGCGGATGAGACAGTGTTGACTTGGCGGGTCATGGAAAGTGACGAGTTGAGGATGATGCCAAAGTTGCATGCGTGGTGGGTGGGAGGGGGGGCAGTTCCGAGGGCACTTGGCCACCAGGCATCACCCCCTGCAGTAGTGTTGGGGCCCAGGATGAGGATCTCTGTCCTGTTCGAGTTGAGCTTGAGGCAGCTGTCTCTCATACAGTCGGCAACTACCTTAATTCCATTGCGAAAGTTCTCTTTGGCTGTTGATGGATCATCAGTGAGGGAGAGAATAAGCTGTGTGTCATGGGCATCTGGGACGATGTTGGGCCCATGGTGTCTGATGATCTTGGCGAGCATGGTCATGTAGAGGTTGATGATTGTGGGGCTCAGGGAGGATCCTTGGGGGACTCCGCATCTGGTTTCTGTCGGCATCGAGTTGAAGGGTGGGAGCCTGATTCTCTCGGTTCGGCCGGTGAGGAAGGCGCAAATCCACTCTGGGGCTTTGCCGCAAATCCTAGTGTAGTGTAGTCTGGTGCACAAGGTGGTGTGGGAGATGATGTCGAAGGCAGCTGAGAGGTCAAGGAGGTTGAGTGCTCCTGTTTCTCTGTGGTCCCGAAGATAGCAGATGTCGTCTGTGGCTGCTAACAGTGCGTTTTTTGTTCTGTGATTGCTCCTGAATCAGGATTGGCAGGGGTCGAGGATGTCATTGATCTCAATAAAGTCAGTGACCTTAAAAAATCTCTTACTATGTGAAACGTTCTAGCCCAAATTGATGGGCCAGAGTCTCACATGGCCATGTTGATGCTTTGAAATACATGACAATATATTACCAGACTTGATACAGTCCTGTTTTTACCCAGAAAAATGTGCACACCTTTATCAGCGACACTTCCAAACAAGCAACGGGGCTTGGACTTTAGTGAACACTGTCACTTGTTTTGTGAAACACAAAACATAGTTGAGACTATTCAGCTATGACACCGAAAGCTCCATTATATAAATGAATGTATTAATACAACTGGTTGTATTGTGATATGTCTACAGGTGGTCTCATACTATTGACTAACGACTGTAAAGTATAACTGGGTGGTGAAATTCATTCTTCTAGGTTATGACTGGTGGTACTACTAATAATGGTGTTTTCACCAAATATCCCAATGGAAAATATTGCCTGAAAATAAGAAAGACTTCATGTAGATCTGAAAAAAGTTAAGATCAGATTCCAATGCCTCAGTTTGAAGACTACATAGACTAGGTGTGGACTCTCAACACTAGATTAGAGTAGAAAAGGCCTTACCTTAAGCCTGCATTTAAGATACTATGGCCAGTGTTTTTTTTTACAGCTGTCAGAATCTTTTTACTGCACTGCTGCCAGTACATTTTGATCTGGGCCCCATTAGCACCTAGAAGTTATGCTTATGGAAGTTGAAATATATAGATTGGCCTATGTCAGATAGCACAGTAGAGTAATAGCAAACAATAGGGCCCTTCAGAACATGATGCAGGACCTTAGAGTCTCCTATATGTCACAGAAATTCATAAGTTTTGCATTGAATGCAGCCCTCAATGGCTTGGTACTGCCCTACACTACAGGGGCTGCAGGGGCCTGTGTTATGCCCCTGAAATAGCACTAACTGTGTACCAGAGGTCCAACAAGCATGATACACTATTCTGTCCCTCACTGCCTCCACAAGTGACCACATACACAAGAATATGAAGGCCAATGGTAGAAATGGGAATAGGGATAAGAGAGGAAGCAGAAACACTGGATGCCTCTACTCTGACTCGTCACTTCTGCTGGGCACTGAAATCTGCAAAACATAGTGGGTGTCTAAAAATAATAAAATATTTCTGAAATAATTTCCATTGAACTCTAACAGTGAATGGGTATACCTCAGTGATATCTCTGTGTAACCAACTCTCTGTACTTTGATGTGGAACGTATTTATTAAACTAATCATACAAGAGATGAGTATTTTGAATGTATGTTCTTTAACACTTCTCTCTAAGTGTAGGATAATTACCTTAAGCTTCATGACAATGCACTTGTGGAAGGTTAGCTATAGTTTCTACTTGACTTGTGTATCAGTGCAAAGTAATTAGAAAACACTGATATTCTGTGATTCCCAGCTTAGCAACTCTTATACCCTTTATTGGAACCCTAAATACTTTACGCATAATCACATACACATGGCATGTGCCCCATAGTTCTGACTATTGTATTCTTCCTGTTCTGTCACAGGATAACCTGAAGTGTAATGCAACAATCTTACAACTCCAACAAAAGCTCAAGTTATATGTTCAAGATTGTTCAAAGATCGTTTTCGACCCAGCTCAACCTTCAGAAAAATTCTCTGTGCACTCAATGTCCTTCAAAACGCTCCTAAGGACGCAACCATTCTCTTCAAAGAAAATCCAAGACCCTCTTAGCAAGGTCTGATCTGTAGCAACATTGTTTCATAATTTCCTAGTAAAGGTGATGCCAACCACAAGGAAACCTATACCCAGATATCCAAAATGACTACCATCGTCGTGTGAGAGTTAATGCTTGCTTGAAGATGTAGTGGTTTGTCAGGGTTCCATCATGTAGTGCATTTTTGACACACATGATGCCTCAAACCAACAGTACATGCACTCTACAGGGACCGCCAAACTTTTCTCCTCTGAAATGGGTTTAGAACCAGCAGTTTTGAAGTATTGCCTCCCTGCACCTTCCGAGTCTTAAGTAGTAAGCCACACCTCCTGATAAGCTTCCTGATATCTTAACTGTCTAACATAACCCTTTGCTATGGTTGTATGTCAGAATAGCGAGGAAAAAAATTGACTTGCTAAATTATTGGGGCAAAAATACTATCAACATCATGAAGGTAAGTATGTGTAGATGAGTATAAATGAACCACTCTTAAATTCACATCTATGTAGGTTGAAGATAAACACATGTTGCCAAGGTACATATATGAGACATTAATTATAGCAGGTCTATACTTATCTATATATAAAATAGAATTAAAAAAACAGAAATTCACTTGAAAAACAAAGGTTACAGGGAAGTTATAGTTAGGCTCGCATTCTAAAAGTACAAAACCATAGAAATTCACCTGGTATAGTTATAGTTATCTCAAGTAACTATAACTCATGCCCTAAGGTAACCATAACTCACGTGTTCACCATGCACAGTATTTTCATCAAAAAGCTTACTGCAAATATTTCATTGATATTATCAAAGATATCATGAGTGTCATACTTTGTGGGGTATTTAGCAGTGCATGGAAAAGGCACCATGTGAGGTGGGGTTCGGGTCCAGGGCCTAGCCTGCGGCCGGACCCTGAGGCCAATCCTCCTAACCACCCGGTGTTTGGTCATGCGCAGCAGGAGTTGGACGCAGGTCTGCCCCATTCCCCCAGCTGATTTAAGCCCCAGGGATCCCTGTAATTGACATACCAGTGCTTAATTTGCAAATAAAAAGGTGCTGGTGCCCAAAGCCTTCCTCTTAAACACGTGGCTGCTGCAAGTGAACATGGAATACTGAGGGGGTGTAATCCTGAAGCCATCTCGAGCCTCTTCAATCCATATAAAGCCACTCCCTACCACTTCAGCTCACTCTTGCAGCTTTCTACTTTCTACCTTTGTGACACTTTTTCTTTTTTCCATTTATCCATCTTTTACATGTCTTTTGCTAACAGCAAATGCTTGAGGCAGAAGAATAAGCCCCGGCCCTAAAAAATAAGTGCCGGTGCTCAGCACCGGAAACAACAAGCACAAATTAAGCACTGTGACATACGTTAACTTGATGATATCAATTACTATGTATTCACACAGTCCTTCACAGGGGCTTGGTTGTCTCTAATTTCAAAAGGGTGTGATGTTAATTAATTGCCAATTCCATGAGCGATCCATGCTTCTTTTGTATATACACACTTACTTTCACAATGTTATAGTATATTCCAGTAGAAAACTACTGCTGCTTGGTGGAGAGGTATCCTAATGATATTTACCACCAGCAGTATTTCTTCTCACATGCATTCTCCAAATGTTTTCTGTTTTTAGTTGTCCTTTATCAGGAAATTTAACACCATTGTTCAGAATGTTTTTCATAGACATAATTTAAGGTTCTCCAGGGGTCACAGCTGTGACTCTTGGCTTTCCCACTGAAAACCCCTAAAACTGCCTTTATGACCCTGGCTTCAGAGGTGACAGAAACTGTCAAGAATAGAGGCCACCGGCCACCTGGACATACCCAAATGTTCCTTTTTGGGAGAGGCCCCGGACGAGGAAGGGGAAGGAAAAAGGGAGTACGTTGGAATCTAAAGGAGGGGCAAACAGACAACGAGGCCCCCAGTACAAGCAGAACATAACTAAGAGATCTACAACTGTTGTCAACCTAAGCGCTAAAATATTGAGTGATAGTGAGCTTCAAGCATTAGAGAAGGGTTTAGGCTTTGTCCCCACACCTAAGCCTGACATCTTCAAATTAAGGATTGAATTGGCCGATTTCTTCCGTAAGATTAGACTGAAAACCTTCCTCCTCCATAATCTCGAACCCAATGTCGGACAGGAAAGGAATACAGGTTTACATCCAAAATCTAAGTTCACTCCCACGTTCCAACAAATGCCACCCGAAGTACTGGCCTTTGAGAAATCGGTGAGCCGGAAAATCGATGACCTGCAAATGAACCAGAGGGAGGTCTTTCACAATATCAGTACTCAGGAACTCAAAGCTCTCAATGACTTAGGCAATGACCCCTCGATCATTGTTAAACCAGCTGATAAGGGAGTGGCTATAGTAATAATGGCTACAACCATGTATAACGAAGAATGCCTACGCTTATTAGGCAATGATCATCACTACAGGAAACTGTCAAAAGATACTACAACAGACATAAAGGAAGAAATAACCTTTCTAGTTAGTAAAGGCCTCGATAATGGCTGGATCACAAAACATGAGGCATCCTTCCTCAACCAAACCAACCCTAAAATACCCTATTTCTACATCTTACCTAAGATTCACAAGAATTAGCACCCCCCTCCAGGGAGACCGATAGTATCTGGGATTGGCTCCATATTGGAACCACTATCGCAATTTTGCGACTGGTTCCTCCAACCATTTGTGAAATGTATCCCTACCTATCTAAAAGACACTAAAGATGTCCTTTCACTACTAAGCAATCTTGAGTTCGACAAGGACCGAGAGCAACTGATGACTCTGGATGTGGAGTCATTATATACTAACATCCCACAGGAGGCAACTCTATAAGTGATTAGCGATTTGTTGAAGAACTGCGACTGGGATTTCATTACTCCACAAGAATTCGTTTTAGACCTAGCCCATTTGGCCCTGCCCCAGATTTTTTTTTGAATTTGACAAAAATTTCTTTCTACAGATTCAGGGTATTTCAATGGGGAGTACTTTCGCACCAAGTTTGGCTTGCTTATATATGGACCACTTCGAGAAAGAAATGGTGCTCACAGAAGACAATCCTTTCTTCAACATCATCAAAATATGGAAAAGATATATCAATGATATCTTCCTCATCTGGAAAGGCACAGAGGAGGAAGCTACCACCTTTGTCACATGGTTAAATGCCTTGAATCCATTTCTAAGATTCACATCTACCTTGGGGGACCCGGCCATTTCATTTCTCGACCTTCTTATAACCGAAAAGAATGGCTCCCTCAAAACTGAGGTATATTACAAACCAACTGATAGAAATAACCTGCTGCAATTTCAAAGTTTCCACTCACGTTCCCTTAGAGAGAACCTACCAGTGGGACAGTTTCTCCGCCTCCGATGGAACTGTACGGAACTCACAGACTATAAGAAACATGCTCATCAGCTTACTAACAAACTCCAAGCAAGAGGATACCCGGATTACCTCTTGAGGAATGCCGGAAAACGTGCTTGCTTCAGCCCCAGAGAGACATTGCTACAACCCACCACCAGAACCAGTAAGGAAGATACACTAATTTGTGTAACCACATTCAATCCCGTGTCCAACATTATCAAAAAGATAATAAATGAGGATTGAAAAATGTTCACTTTTGGAGAGCTCTCTTTCCAGTTACCCATTAATGCCTACAGAAAGGCCAAGAGCATCCAAGATGTGATCGTCCATACTCGCCCACGGGACAGTCCCGTTAGAAACAGACAAGGAACGATTTGGGACCTACAACCTCCAAAAGGACACTTCCCATGTGGCAACTGCAGTGTGTGTGTGTTTATTAAGAAAACCCTTACAGTGGATCTGGGTCTACAAACACCATGGGAACTGAGACAGATGACCAACTGCAACAGTAAGAATGTCGTCTATATGATAACATGCCCATGCGGTTTGAAATACATCGGGATGACAACCAGAAGAGTAGGCACACGCATCTGCGAACACAGAAGCACCATTCGCTGCAAAAGAGATGCCACGAGACTGACAGAGCACTACATCACCAACAACCACCATCCCAACCATATGGAATGGGTGGTACTAGATAAACTCAAACCCACAGTAACAAATTTAAAACAAAAGTTACTACTTTACGAACAAAGATGGGTATGGAGACTGCATACCGACACATCTGGACTTAATGATAGTATCCAGTGGTCGTCCTTAGGCTAATGGCCATATCATATCACTGTTCTACCACTCTAAACTTTCTCAATATATATATTTTTTCATATAAATTTTAGTGTGAATATCATCTCTTCCACAACTAGTCCCCCTGTTTGTGTTTGCCCTTTTTGAGCAGACATCCTCTGTGTGACTTTATTTAAGTCCCAGCAGCCACCCTTCTATTGTCTTCCTTCTTTTCCCAATGCTGCTCTTTTCTCCCTCCTCCTTTCCTTTTTCCCCCTCTTTCTATTCACTTTTCCCCTCCCTTCCACTTCCCTCCAACTTCTTGTCCTGTTTTTTCTCCCCTTTCTCCCCTTCCTTTTTTCCCCCCTTCCCCCTCTTCTCCCTTCCCCTTCCCTTCCTCCCCCACCTTCTCCCCCCCTGCCATTTTCTCTCCTTCTGGTCTCTTTCTCCCCTTTTTTTCGGGCTCCATAGGGACTACAACCCCGAGCCCCTTGACGCGACGCAACCCCGCGCGCGGCATCAATACCAGCTCCTCCCGAGCTGAACCTTGCCCCCACGGAACTCCAACTCCCACCATCCCGGGAAGCCACATGATGCGCTGCGCACCTCGCGGCGCATCATCTTGATGCGCCTCGCCATGTCCCAGTCACAGGACATGGCTGAGGTGACCCACGGGACTCCAACTCCCAGAGTCCCGGGGAGCCTCGTGACGCGCCGCGCACCCCACGGCTTGTCATTCAGATGCGCTTTGCCGCGTCCCAGCCTTGGGATGCGGCTGAAGCGACCACACCTCAATTTTACTGGCGTCTCAGGGCCGTACCCCAGACGCGCCTTCTAACACGGCGCATCCTTTGAGCGTGGCTATCCCTTTCCATGGACACATTTACATACCCGGTCCCTACGAACTTCCGGGAGCGCCGCAAACGTTTGTTGTACACCGGACACCGCCGGCCCAGCATGCATTCTGTTTTCCACTCCTACAGCTATGTCAAATACCGGGCCCACTTTCAGCTCGACATCAGAGCGGTCGGGCACCGGCATGTAGGTACTCTCACCGGGTATTCCCTTTGGAGTGGTGAGTCTTTATTCAGGCACTGCCTGCATTTCGGATTTCACCTGTCCTCTGGCAGGAGGTAGACCTCCCTTTCACCTCGGTTCTGTGGCAACCCCACTGAACACCAGCATTATTTCAATACTGCTGGGCTTGTCCCAGCCCCCTTGTTCTTTTCTCTTCCCTCTTTTTCTTTTCTTTTTCTCTTTTTTCCTTTTTTCCCCCTCTTTTTTCCTCCTCTTTCCTCTCTTATCTTTATCTAATTATCCTCGCTTTCTCTCTTTTTCCCCCTCTCCCTGTCCCCTCCTTTTCCCCTCAAGAGTGTGACTACAAGGGAAAACCCCACCCCCGGCATCACCCAGACCAGAGGCCAATCGCCCCTATTTCTTGGGTAAGTCATCACTGCATGTCTTTTGAGTGTCTTTATTTATTTTTAACCGTGTGTGTTACCACCATGTTTGCTGTGTTGTGTGCAGTGGTGTGTCACCCTGTTTTTACTTAATTGTAACTTGTAGTTTATCTATCCTACCTTACAGACCTATCCTAAAATGAACCACCTGTTCAGGTAGGCCTTTAGACCTCCTTTATTTCACTTAGCGAGCACACCCTTTAGCAGTAGTGCTCTGGGATCCTAGACCCTGACGAATGCCCCTGACCTTCCAGCACATTGAGAGGGCAGAAACATGTTGGTCATGATATTTTTAGACTCTAAGAGACATTAATCTCTATTGAGTCTTCCCCCACTGTTTTAACTTTACCGACATGCACCTCTATTAAATGTAATCAGTTGAAATAGGTGACATGTATGGTAATTTTATTCTAACCCTATCTGGATCCCTGATATTTATCCAGTAAGATTAATTTCAGCACTCCCTCTTGTTCTTTTAACAAAGAGGTTGAGTCCGCCCAGGTAGTATTATCTTACCTGGGTGGGGCTAGGTGGTCAAATGATGAAGCAGGACACTATTATGTGTGTGAGACCCCCTAGTCCGTAAAGGAACTCCCCCCCTTGTTTAACACAGCCACCCGTTTAGAGACACTCTTCACACATTCCTCTCCCCCTATCACGAATCCCTACCTAGCCGGTACTAATAATTGAGGGAACACTGGTCGAATTCCACTCTCAACTTCAACTACCCCACACCTTCAGTGGTTGATGGATATATAGATTTCTCTTGGGAGTTTGTGTGGGATAGTATCACTCCCATAACTCTCTCTTTGTGTTTCAAGAATAGAGGCTAAACAGTGCCAGAATGAGCACTATTTTTTTCTGCAGCTCCCCCTAAGAAATTATACTTTCTGTTTGGTAAGGTAAATGGATTCAGTGGCGCAGCACTCTGTAGACTATGGGGGTTATTACAACTTTGGAGGAGGTGTTAATCCGTCCCTAAAGTGACTGTAAAGTGACGGATATACCACCAGCCGTATCACGAGTTCCATAGGATATAATGGACTCGTAATACGGCTGGTGGTATATCCGTCACTTTACCGTCACTTTTGGGACGGATTAACACCTCCTCCAAAGTTGTAATAACCCCCTATATAATAAAACGGAAACATTTTTCAAACCTTGTTGTCATGCTTCATTATTGTGACTACATAAAAACAATCTTTGGCAAAGCTAATAGGCAATCTGGTGAGATGTTTATTTTGTAATACTATACATATATACCAGTAAAAGAAAATATATTAAAAAAGTAGCACCATATTAATCCAATTCCAATTTTAAATAAATATAAAACAAATCACACACAATTATGTATGTAGACCAGGTACAGAAACCCCTTTTATTTTTAGTGGATATCACAAGAAAATATGATGCTTATTTGTGCCTTAGAAAATGTAATATTCGCTGTGGATTACTGTAACCCGAAGACATAGGGGGTCATTCCAACCCTGGCGGTCGGTGTTAAAGCGGAGGTCAAACCGCCAACAGGCTGGCGGTAAAAAAAATGCAATTCCGACCCTGGCGGAAACCGTCAACAGAGACCGCCACTTTAACACACCGCCCGCCACGACGGGACAAACAAACAGCGCGGCGGTCCCGCCAACAGACAGGCCGGAGACAATGTACCGCCCACCCTATCACAACCCACCAATCTGCCACCTTTTCCGGGGCGGTAGCCCCGCCGATAAAAACACGGCGGAAACAGACATTTCAAACGGAAAACGCTCACCTCTATACACCCCACGAGGAATCTGGACAGCATGGAACCTGAACTACACATCCTACCAGCCATTGTCTTCCTGCTCCTCTACCAGGAGCACGAACGCCGGCGCAGAAGACAACGGTGAGTACTGCACCTACGACACAGGGGAGGCAAACATTTACGGGACACACATATGCGACACACCCACACCCACCCTCACCCTCAACCACTACAACACACACATCAATGCATAGCAACACATCACAGTTACACCCCCAAACTCCCCGGAAGAATGCAAAGGCAAAAGGAAATGATTATAAATATAGAATTATATTCTAAGACTGAGCATAAAATATATCACACATCTATAACTTTATATACATAAATTGTCCAGTCCGATATGTCTATCAGCCATTTTTCGTGGGCCACTGGGCCAAAACACATGGGCAAAGCCCACACAGGATACCTGCCTCCAACGGAGAGAACACTGCAGGGGCATCAGATAGGAAAACTACAGGCACCTCAGGGGAGAAGGGAAGGGGGGGCACCTCAGCCAGATGAGTCCATGACGCCAGATCCACGAGGGGCCTCCATGGCCACTGTGCCATCCTGGGGAGTGTAAAGCCACAGTCTCACAAGTCTCTACAGTGGGTGGGTTGCCCACTGTGCCATCCTGGGGAGTGCAAAGCCACAGTCTCTCAAGTCTCTACAGTGGGTGGCTTGCCTACCGCTATATCCTGGGGAGTGCAAAGCCACAGTCTCTCAAGTCTCTACAGTGGGTGGGTTGCCCACTGTGCCATCCTGGGGAGTGCAAAGCCACAGTCTCTCAAGTCTCTACAGTGGGTGGCTTGCCCACTGTGCCATCCTGGGGAGTGCAAAGCCACAGTCTCTCAAGTCTCTACAGTGGGTGGTTTGCCCACTGTTCAATCCTGGGGAGTGCAAAGCCACAATCTCTCAAGTGGATAACAGTCTCCACTGGTACTGGAGGGGGACTAGTGCCCAGAGTGCTTCGTGCAGCCCTGCCCGACACAGATGCGGGCCTGCCCCTTCCGCCAATGGGCCAGCGGTGCTTGAGATGAAGGGCCCAGTTCAGCAGTGCTTGAGATGAAGGGCCCAGTTCAGCGGTGCTTGAGATGAAGGGCCCAGTTCAGCGGTGCTTGAGACGGCGGTGCCCAGCGGAGCGGTGCTTGAGATGAAGGGCCCAGTTCAGCTGTGCTTGAGACGGCGGTGCCCAGCGGAGCAGTGCTTGAGATGAAGGGCCCAGTTCAGCGGTTCTTGAGACGGCGGTGCCCAGCGGAGCGGTGCTTGAGATGAAGGGCCCAGTTCAGCGGTGCTTGAGATGAAGGGCCCAGTTCAGCGGTGCCTGAGATGAAGGGCCCAGTTCAGCGGTGCTTGAGATGAAGGGCCCAGTTCAGCGGTTCTTGAGACGGCGGTGCCCAGCGGAGCGGTGCTTGAGATGAAGGGCTCAGTTCAGCGGTGCTTGAGATGAAGGGCCCAGTTCAGCGGTGCTTGAGACGGCGGTGCCCAGCGGAGCGGTGCTTGAGATGAAGGGCCCAGTTCAGCGGTGCTTGAGATGAAGGGCCCAGTTCAGCGGTGCTTGAGACGGCGGTGCCCAGCGGAGCGGTGCTAGAGATGAAGGGCCCAGTTCAGCGGTTCTTGAGACGGCGGTGCCCAGCGGAGCGGTGCTTGAGATGAAGGGCCCAGTTCAGCGGTTCTTGAGACGGCGGTGCCCAGCGGAGCGGTGCTTGAGATGAAGGGCCCAGTTCAGCGGTTCTTGAGACGGCGGTGCCCAGCGGAGCGGTGCTTGAGACGAAGGGCCCAGTTCAGCGGTGCTTGAGACGGCGGTGCCCAGCGGGGCGGTGCTTGAGATGAAGGGCCCAGTTCAGCGGTGCTTGAGATGAAGGGCCCAGTACAGCGGTGCTTGAGGCGGCGGTGCCCAGCGGAGTGGTGCTTGAGATGAAGGGCCCAGTTCAGCGGTGCTTGAGACGGCGGTGCCCAGCGGAGCGGTGCCCAGCGGAGCGGTGCTTGAGATGAAGGGCCCAGTTCAGCGGTTCTTGAGACGGCGGTGCCCAGCGGAGCGGTGCTTGAGATGAATGTCCTGGTCAGCGGATCCGGGCCAGGCATGGATGTCACTCGCCACCTGACATGTGGCTGGCGGGGCCTTCCTGCCCATCTGTCTGGTGGCTTGCGGGGCCCTCCTGGGCTGCAGTTCTCGGCCTGTGGGTGTCCTCCTGCCCACCTGGGACGTGGCTTGCGGGCCATCCTGGGCTGCAGTACCGGGCCTGTGTGTGTCCTCCTGCACACCTGGGATGGGGCTGGTGGGGCCCTCCTGGCCAGCTGGCCTGCTGCCGGACTTGTCGGGCTTGCTGCCCTTCCCACCCTTCCCTGCACGCTTGTGGCCCTTTCCCACCTTTGGCAGTGTGCCAGGTGGCACCCCACTTCCTGACGGAGCCAATGTAGGGATTTTGGTCCCTGGGGTCTTTGGTCGCTCGCGCCGGGCACTGGCAATCTTAGGATGCTTTTCCGGTTGTGGGCTGGCCGTGCCTTGGCTCCTAGCTGAACTGGATGCCCTTGAGGGTGGGGGACTCCACAGTCCATGGACAACAGTCTTCACTGGTCCCGGTTTTGTGGTGGCTGAGGTGCTGATTGGAGTCTTATGAGATGGACGGGGTGGGGGAGTTGTAGGAAAGAGGTCAAGTTTGGAAAGGAAAAGCAATTTGGAAAGAGAGGGACGGGTAGGTGTAGTGGGTATGGGAGTGGAGGAAGAGGATGTGGTTGTAGGAGTGTGAAGTCTGGTGTCTTTGGGTGCAGGTGCTTGGGCTGGAGGCTGTTGTGAGGTGGATGGCTGTTGGGTGGGTGGCTGCCTGCGTTTGTGTAGTTTGGAGGAGGGGGTGACAGACACACTTGGAGAGGACACAGGGGACGTGTAAATGGTAGTGGGGGTGGTGACTGCACGTGTGCGGAGTGTTCTGGTGGGTGTGCCGGTGATGGACGTAGTGGCTGAAGATGTTGTGCATGCAAGTGTGAGTGGAGACGTCACAGGGAGGGAGGAGGGAGACGAGGAGGAGGGGGACACAGTGGAGGCAGTGGGTGTTGGTATGTCTGCATGTGGATGTTGCTTGTGTGAATGCTTGTGTGATGTGTGGTGCTTATGTCTGGATGAGCTTCCCTTGGGTGTTGAGGTGTGTGCAGGCTGGTCTGTAGGTGTGTCTGGGATAGGCAGAGGTACAGGGGATTGGGTCTGGGTGGAGGAAGTTGGAGGGGGAGGCTAGAGACAGGGACAATTGCTGCCGTCAGTGCTGAGGCCAGAGCGTTGAACGATCGCTGATGGGCAGTCTGACCCGAATGAATGCCCTCCAGGTATGCATTACTCTGGTGCACCTCTCTTTGTACACCCTGGATGGCATTCAAAAGGGTAGACTGCCCAACAATGATGGTCCTTAGGAGGTCAATGACCTCCTCACTGAGGGCAGCAGGGGTGACAGGGGCAGGGCCTGAGGTGCCTGGGGCGAAGGAGATGCCCACCTTCCTGGGTGAGCGGGCACGGGGCAAAGGCTGAGGGGCTGCTGGGAGGGCAGTGCTGGTGCGCTGGGTGGCGGCTGTACCCGTTGTTGCGGGGGGCACGGATGTTGCCGCCACCACAAGGGAGCTCCCTTCAGAGGACGTGTCGCTGTCACTGACATCAGCACGAGTTCCCGCTGTGGAGCTCCCCTCGCCCTCCGTCTCACTGGTGAAATCCGAGTCAGTTGCATGGCCCGCCATGGCCATGTGAGATGCAGCTCCCTCGTGCTCCGATGCCACTTCTCCGCCTGATGATGCTAATGCACACATGAACAGGAAGACCACAAAAAAGGGGGGGGGAGAAATAAAGACATGTTGAGTGCATGGATTACCGCTACCGTTGGCGGACAAGACAGACACAGAAGCCCCCTGCACTACACCGCGCACTAGGGGTCCACTACGCAATCGTGGGACATGGCCTACAAGCCTATGGACGACAACTGCACACATAGATGACACAGGGCCATGGATACCTGTACTTGGCACCCTACAGAGGTGGGGGGCGGGGGCACAGGGCCATGCCTTACGGATGGGCCTAGCCTACAGAAATCGCCCTGGCCTAGGGATACCCACAGCCCTCCTCCCCCACCCAGACACCTCCACTGCACGCAAAGTCAGCAGAATGTATTTGTACTCACCCCCTTGTGTCTGCTGTGATGTCCTCACGCGCCCATCCAAATCGGGGTAGGCCACCGCCAGGATCCGGGACATCAGGGGGGTCAATTGACGACTGGCACCCCTCCTACGTTGGGAGGCCATCCCCAGCAGAGCCTCTGCCGTCTTCCTGCTCCCGCGTCGGATGTCCTCCCACCTCTTCCGGCAGTGGGTGCCCCGTCTGTTGTGGACCCCCAGGGTCCGGACGTCCTTGGCGATGGCACGCCAAATCACGACTTTCTGGTGGGCGCTGACCTATGTGACATGTACAGGGAGAGAAAAATTGTCATCACCTTCTGCATGCTCGATGTGAGTGGGCCCCCATCCCCACCCTTGCCATGTGGCACATGCTCTCATCTGTCGTTTGATGCATGCCTCAATCGCTCCCCTCCCCACCATCTTTCATCCACCCGACTCAACCCAGGCATTGCCCACTAAGCATGGTCCCAGTGTACTTACCTGTTGGTCTGGAGGACCGTAGAGTAGCGCCTACTGGGGGAGGACCCCATCCACAAGTTTCTCCAACTCCTCTGCAGTGAAGGCAGGGGCCCATTCCCCAGTCGCATGAGCCATTGTCTCTTCCAGACCGAGGTCACAGCAGCACTTGCAGTGTAGGTCCTCTCCTGTCGAAGATCAGGTATCGAGTGATTAAGCAGATAGAAAATGGCGGTCACGCCCGCGGCGGTGCGTACCGCGACCGCCGCCGCACATCGTCATTGGCTCCTGAAACCCATAGGATTCTGTGTTAACCAATACGGCTTAGCGCTGCGGTCTTCGACGCCTACCGCCGCGGTGTGCCACGCCAGTGCATTGACCTCACCTCCCACTGTCGCACTTCACAGGTCAGGCAGCCGCCATTTCAAGGGCCCACATGGCCTAATTACCAACTGCGTCACACATACCTAGGCCATGCACCAACACTCATACAAGCCATTCAATGCATTGGGAATCGTGCTATGTGCAAGCTGTGGTTACGTACCTGTGGGTTGCTTGACTCTGTGCTCGCTGTTGTCCTTCATAGGCACCGTCCGCTGGGACATGCGAGGAGATGGAGGAATCTTCCCGTGTACAGACCGCTGGTGGACCTGTCGACAATGGAGGAACGACATGTCATACTGACATACAGGCTTGACCGAGCAACTATGCAGGAACTGTGTGCCCAGCTGGAGCCAGACCTGATGTCACCCATCTGCCAACCCACAGGGATCCCCCCTCTAGTGCAGGTGCTGCCAGTACTCCATTTCTTAGCAAGTGGGTCATTTCAAACAACAGTGGCCATATCATCAGGGATGTCCCAGCCTATGTTTTCCAAGGTGTTGTCCAGAGTGTTGTCTGCCCTGCTGAAACACATGCAGAGCTACATCGTTTTCCCTGAGGTGGGGGATTTGCCTACAGTGAAGGGTGATTTCTATGCCCTTGGACATATCCCCAACATCATAGGTGCCATTGATGGGACACATGTTGCTTTGGTCCCCTCCAGCAGGAGTGAACAGGTGTACAGGAACCGGAAGAGTTATCATTCGATGAATGTACAGATGGTGTGTTTGGCTGACCAGTACATCTCCCATGTTAATGCCAAGTTCCCTGGGTCAGTGCATGACGCCTACATCCTGCAGAATAGCAGCATCCTGTATGTGATGGGTCAACTCCAGAGGCACCGGGTGTGGCTATTAGGGGACTCTGGTTACCCCAACCTGTCCTGGCTACTGACCCCAGTGAGGAATCCCAGGACAAGGGCAGAGGAACGGTACAATGAGGCCCATGGGCGGACTAGGAGGGTGATCGAGCGAACCTTTGGCCTCCTGAAGGCCAGGTTCAGGTGTCTCCATATGATAGGTGGATCCCTAATGTACTCACCAAAGAAGGTGTGCCAGATCATCGTGGCCTGCTGTATGCTTCACAACCTGGCTTTGCGCCGCCAGGTGCCTTTTCTGCAGGAGGATGGTCCAGATGGTGATGTTGTAGCAGCTGTGGAGCCTGTGGAGAGTGAAGAGGAGGAAGCCGAAGAGGACGACATAGAGAACAGGAACACAGTAATACAGCAGTATTTTCAGTGACACACAGGTAAGAGTAGACACCGGCATATTACATTTACTTAAAGACTCCTACCTCTCTACTGTCTTACATTTTCCCCCAGTGTATGGTAACTGTGTTGTGACTTTCCCTTCCGTTTTCAGAGCTGTGGTCCCCACTGCGTGACATCTGCTTTGTTTCCCCATGGACTACAGCTGTGTGACAGCGGTTTGTTACCATCACAATGTGAATGAACATTTTGGCACAGTCATGTCTAATACATTTGTTCTAAATCACAGCCAGGCTCCAGATTGTTTTGTGCAATAAATGTTTTTATTCAAGTGCTCTAAATTGGATGGGTGGTTGCAAATCGGTGAGGGGTGATGGTGGAGGATTGTCCATGGCAGAGTCCAGACTATCAGTTTCACAGGTGCATTGTCCAAATGCCTGTGGGAAGTGGAGCAGGGGCAGTTTAAGGTTGGACAGGGTGACAATGTGGGACAGTGGGTTGACAATCAGAGCGGTATCCTTTGCTGGCGGGGGTCTTTACATCTTATTCTGTCTTCTTCCTGGATCTCAGGGCCCGCTTGCGGGGTGGTTCTCCTTCTGCAGGGGGTGGGGTTCTGGTGGCCTGTTGGTCTTGTGTCGGGGCCTCCTGTCCACTAGCGCCGGCGGAGGTGGTAGGCAGTTCTTGGTGCATGCTAGTGTCAGGGGCCCTTTGAGGTGCCACAGTGTCCCGCAATGTCGTGACTACCTCATTCAGGGCCACTACGATGGTACCCATGGCGGAACTGATGTTTCTTAGTTCCTCCCTGAACCCCATATACTGTTCCTCCTGCAGAAGCTGGATCTCCTGAAACCTGGTCAGGACCGTCGCCATCGTCTCCTGGGAGCGGTGGTATGCTCCCATGATGGAGGAGAGGGCCTCGTGGAGAGTGGGTTCCCTGGGCCTGTCCCCCCCCCCTGTCGCACAGCAGCCCTCCCAGTTCCCCTGTTTCCCTGGGCCTCTGTCCCCTGGACCGTGTGGCCACTACCACTGCCCCCAGGTCCCTGTTGTTGTTGGGGTGGTGGGTTAGCCTGGGTTCCCTGTAGTGGTGGACACACCGCTGATTGACGTGTCCTGGGGACAGAGGTATGGGACCGCTGGGTGGGTGCTGTGCTGGTGTTCCCAGAGGGGGGAAGGTCTTCTGTGGCCTGTGGCTGTGTGAGGGGAACCGACTGTCCCGAGGTCCCCGATGGACCGGGCTGGTCATCTAGATCCAGGGAGACAGAGCTGCTGTCCTCACTGTGGGCCTCTTCTGGGGGTGGAGGGGACATTTGTGGACCCTCCTGTGCGGTGACGTGGCGTTCGGGTCCTGCAGGGGTATAAAAGCATGGTTATTGCTTCTGTGTGTGTCATAGCGTGCAATGGGTGGGTGCCCGTGTACCCCAGTGCTGGCATTCCTTTGTGGGGGCTGTTGTGACGGTGGTTGGGGGGGGGGATTTGTATGTGTATGTGCAGTGGGCATGCTTAGGTGATGGGTGTCCATGCTTTGTGGACGCATGCAGGGCTAGGTGTTGGGATGGGTGGGTTGTGATGGTGAGACAGTTGCAAGGAGTAGGATGTGATGGCGGTGAGGGTGAGGGTGGGGGTATCAGTTGGCATGCAGGTGGGGTGGGGGGGAGAAGTAGTTAAGATTTGCCTTACCAGAGTCCATTCCTCCACCTACTCCTGCGAGGCCCTCAGGATGCAGGATGTTCAAGACTTGCTCCTCCCATGTTGTAAATTCTGGGGGAGGAGGTGCGGGTCCGCCGCCAGTCTTCTGCACCGCGATGTTGTGCCTGGATACCATGAAACGCACCTTCCCCGTAGGTCGTTCCACCTCTTCCTGATGTCGTCCCGATTTCTTGGGTGCTGTCCCACAGCGTTGACCCTGTCGACTATTCTGCTCCATAGCTTCATCTTCCTGGCAATGGTGGTGTGCTGCACCTGTGCCCCGAACAGCTGTGGCTCTATTCGTACAATTTCCTCCACCATGACCCTTAGTTCATCATCAGAGAACCCGGGGTGTCTTTGCGGTGCCATGGGGTGGTGTGGGTGATGTGTAGGGTGGATTGCGTGGTGCTAAGTGTGGTGATGTGTATTGTTGTGTTGTGTGAAGTGCGTGCAAATATTGCTGGGTAACAGTGAATTGGGCGTCTGGGTGCTCGGATGTCTTTTCTCAGTGCGTGTTCACAAATCTCTAGGAGTGGAGGTTTGTGGGTGATGTGGGTGTGTGTTTTATATTTAATTGGGTGTGTGGGAGTGGTGTGTGTATGTGTCTCAGGTGTGTGTATTTTGAATTGTCCAATGTGGTTGTATTTTGTAAGTGTGTGTGTATTTTGAGCGCGGCAGTTTTTACCGCCAATGGAATACCGCGGTTGAAAGACCGCCGCGTGGATTCGTGTGTCGTGATAGTGTGGGCGTATTTCTGTTGGCGTGACGGTGGAGGTTTGGTCATCGCCAGTTTCTCGCTGCCCTTTGGTGTGGCGGACTTTTGTGGATGTCTGTATTTTGGCGGTTTGCCTGTTGTGGGTCAGAATGACCGTGGCGGTTTACCGCGGCCGCGGCGGTGTTATGGCGGTCTTCTGAACGGCGGTAAGAGGTTGGAATGACCCCCATAGTTTGAACGCACACAGGTGTCTTTAAAGTAAATGAAAGAATGAAAAAAAGAAAAGAAAAAACATTAGAAGAGTAAAATATTGGTCCTCCACCCGTATAACCGAAATGCCCTTATTTTTAGGTAGCTGTACATATGTGATTATGCTAAATTCAGCAACTGACATCACAAGGCAGCCAGTGGGTGACGTGGACTGAACTTTTGCTTTATTCGATACGCTGCAGTGAGGAGGGAGGGGGGTGGCAAAATGTGAATAGTTGTTGAACAAACCAATTGATGAACAGAGCTGGCCCTAAGCCCTTCTATGTGTTTATGTAGTTTGTATTTTTTATTTATGATGTTTCTTCATTACATGCAGCTGGCAAAACTAAACTAAAAGTGTCTCTAGGCTACACCTAATGACGTGATCCTGTTTAAACAAAATGGTGATTCTTTACAAGTGATCATAAATACAAAACCTGGTAACGGTGATAAGGAGTAAGTCAAGCACATTTCGTAGTTTATATGCAAAATGTGGTACACATGCTGCAACAAAGGTTGTCATGATCACTATTGTCTTTTAAATCCCCTTTGTTATGAGTATCCCTGTGACTTCTCAATACATTTTCTCATTCAGTTATGGACTAAGCTTTAATTATTGTGATGGCATCAGGATCAAGGCCATGTGGTATCAACTCTTGTGATTAAGGGGCAGATGTCATAATATGTTACTTCCTGTGATAACATTGAAGTCAAAGGATGTGTGATGCCACTCCTGCTACTCCTGGCATTTTGCTGCATTGTCAGAAAATCCCTCAATAAGTTATATATTATATTTTTCCTCATTCTGTGAGAATTTAATGTACAATGAACTAGCAATGGGCATGTTGATTTTGCATCCAACACATACACAACATATCACATCAGATTGTCTGTTTTACCTTGACTGTCTCCTTCGTCCTCCCCAACCAGGGGTGTAGGATTGACCCAAACCATAAAGACACAGCGAATTCAGTTATGCATCACTATCTGCCTGTTTTGGACTTGGTGCTATTTTTTGCACAGTGAAAGATTCAGCTTCTGCAACTCTGGAGACAGTGTGTTCAATGTAACAGTCTATTGAAACAGGCAAAATAGCAGTGACAGAAAGAGAACAGGTACTGCTCTGGGACTCTGCATTCCCTGCTGGCATGGAAACCCTGCCACTGTTGTTTTGAATGGAGCAGTGAGTCACGCCTGGAAGGAGGTATATTATAATTGGAAGGCAAAGTAATTCATTAAGTGCTGGCATCAGACCCACCTCCATTCCCTCAAGAGAAGTTTTACTTCAAGCTCTGTGACTGATTATGTTGTTCAGGGGGTACAGACTGAGTTCAGAGACACATTGTTCCCTTTGAGACAGAGGTGGAAGCAATGTCAGAACACTGTGCGCCATTTGCCTTCCAAAGCACCGACTATGCTTCCATGCCTAAATGCTTTCAAACCTTTTATGGCTTTGTACATATACAAATGAGGAGGCAAAGCACACAAATCCTCACTGTGCAGGACTTCAACGTGCCTCCCCTATCACCTGTTTTCAAAGATTAAACAAAACAGACTGTTTTCATTTCGTAGTGAGGACATTGTGTGCTTTGAGTAAGGTGCCTTTCAGGTAAAATACTGCCATGTACCATTGCTTAGGGGATGCTCGAGACTGATGTAGGAATACTGCAAAATACTAAACTGTGCTGCTTCTGCACATTGGGAGAAGAGCGATTTCAACTTCTTTGAAGTCTCTAGATGATTGTGACCTTAATCTTTTTTTAATTCCAAAAACCTCGTATCTTCCTTCCTCTCTGTAACTTTACACAGTAACCAAAACGAGGTGCGGTGGGGGCTGAAATAGGATGGAGGAGTGATAGTGATCTTTTACTTCTGTTCTCTTAAAACAGAGAAGGGTTTTAAGACAGGTCAATTGTGCTGCTCTGGTAAACTCCTGCAGCTGAGACATACCTGTTTCACAAGGCCTATTTGGCCCGCAGCATTTGATTTCTTCTTTCCTCCCTCTTGCTGCCTCTGGTGAGGAAAGGGCTTGCCTCCACTTTAGCTTACCATTAGGCCTGGCAGTAGGGGGTGAACTTACACAGAAAGAGGATAGAACAAAAGGGCATTAAACCTACACCTACAGTTTCATTGAAATCGTTACTAGAGCATGGTAGGGATCACCCAGTTGTAGAACAGGGGTACAAGACTGCTTCTAGGCAGGCTCCAGGTTGGGCAGGGTTCCTGTTATCCCTTTACTGGGAAGGAGGTCTAGGGAAATTTAGCTGGAACTAAACATTTGCATGAGGTCACACACACACACGTACACTGTCTTTCACTCTTTCTTTCAATCAAACAAACATTTATAGAGCGCTGCAAATCACCTGTGAGGGTCTCGAGGAGCTGGAGCTGTATGCTGCTGCGTGGAGGAATGATCATTGGAACATCCAGGTCTTTAGTTTTCTTCTGAATCGCTGGAGTAACAGTGCGGTCCTGAGGTGTAGGGAAAGGTTTTCCAGGCCTTCGCTGCCAGGTGAGAGAAGAAGTGTCCTCTGCTGTTGGCTCAATGAATCCATGGGGTGTCTGTGAGGGAGAGGGAAGCTGATCGTAGGTGTCTGGTCGATTGGTGGAAGGTCAAGCGTTTGTAGATGTATGCTAGTCCTTCGTTGTGCGGGCGTTGTAGGCGTGGATCAGCATCTTGAACTGGCATCCCTTTTGAATCGGTTGCCAATGTAGTTTTTTGAGACAGGGTGTGATGTGGAGCCTTCTGGGAAGGACAAGTATGAATCTTGCTGCTGAGTTCTGTATTGTCTGGAGTCTCTTCAGGAGGTGTGCTGTGAACCCTACATAGAGCGTGTTTCCATAGTACAGTCTGCTGGTGATGAGGGCCTGCGTGATGGTTCTTCTGGTGTCTGCTGGGAGCCACCTGAACATCTTGTGGAGCGTGTGAATGGTGGGGAAGCAGGCGGGTGAGACTACGTTGACTTGTTTCTTCATGGATAGCTTGCTATCCAAGGATCATGCCGAGGTTAGGGGCATGGTCTGTTAGTGCGGGGTGTGCCGAGCTCATCAAGGTTTTTTTACATGCTGTTCTGTAGGAATACAAGAGTAGTTCCTAATGATGGACTGTTTTGCAGTTTACCAAAAATGCCAACTGCTGACCAATTCATTTTGTGCCAGTTTCCTCTGCATTACCTTTCAAAGATTTCTTCTTCACAAAGTGGTCCTGAAGCAATAACACTCATCGCTTGTGGACGTGGTTGAGGCTTTAAGGTCACCTGTACTATAATACACTGATTTCCCCAGATAAACCCAAGGTGGGTTTCCTTATTGGTATGTTGCGGCATTAGTAAAGAATGCCTTCTAACAAATACTTTATGAAGCCCATTAAGAACCACCATGAAGACATTCAGTAAAACATGCCATGTATTGTTTGGTATTGCATTCTATTGTATTGTATTGAATTGTATTGTAATTGAATTTGATTAACACTTAATACCCATTGTGAGGCACCAGAGCAGATTATCAGACAGGTATCACAGTACATTGTGTGGAAGTGCTCGGTTGGAACGCTGTGGTGCCCAGAAGGAGACCTATATGGGAAGGGTTTTGGTGTCAGTTGAAGTGCATTACATAGAAAGTTGTAGGATATCACTTGTAATAAAATAACCACAGGAATATCCTTAACCTATCCATGGAAAGAAAAGGTTTCTACAGCGAGTTATAGTTACTTTTTAGGGCACGATTTATAGATAGTTGGGATAACTGTGACTGGTGAATTTTTGTGGTTTTGTTTGTTTAAAATGGTATGTTTTAACTAACATTTTCAATATTGCGTCCCTTTTTTGACTACATTTCTAAGGATTTTTTAAATGCAAAATGCAAAAAAACAATTCCTAAATGTAAACCGTAGGTTTCTGCAGTGAATTTCTATGATTCTTTAACATAACATAAGATGCTAATCTCTTTCCATTGCAGTGCATGGCGTTGAGTTGGGCCAAGGCCCTGGCCCCAGGTAAAGCTCTGCACCCAACCCCTCTTCAGGCGCCCAATCCCCTGCCGGACATGGCCTTTGGCCCAAAACCTCAGGGGCACCAGCTCAAGGGTTAAGGCAACGGCAGGGTGTTGTATGGGAGCATCTTCTATCTGTGTACCCGCAGGGCAGGAGCAAAGTAGTGTTCCCTGTCTGGGAGACTGCAGGTAGGGAAAACAATTTGTATACCCTGTCAAGACTTTTCCAAGTAGGAATAGCAGTGTCCCAGGGGATGCAGTCCCCAGAACTATGCTTTGATTGGGCCATAGGGGGCTCGCCTCCTCTTCAAAAAAAATGGACTCCGAGGATGGAATCTTTGGGACCTATCTGAGGTCCATATAGAGGGGGCACATTGACCCCTCCCCAAAAGTAATGCACCATCCCCAGTGGATGAGGTCCCTGAGGCCTTGCCTAGGCTCAAGAGGATGGCTGCATGCCTCCTTTCCCCAAAAAAGAATTGTCTTTGGGGATGTGACCCCACAGGGCATTACACAGGCTTGGGGAGAAGGAGGCCATCCCCTTATAAAAACCATATCACCAGCCCCCTGGGCCCTGGTCCTCTTCAGGTGGTTTTTGAAAAGACAGGAGCTTGCCTTTTTCCTTTGGTTTTTATCAGCGCTACGTATCCGCTGTACCCTGATGGGGAAGGTTCCCTGTCGGATCCTCACACCAATCCTAGAGGTCAGGGTATACCTACCATGCCCCCCTATATATACTTTTTATAGAACAGAAACTGAACCCAGGAGGCACACGGCTCATCTCCTACGCCTCAAAATATGGCCTCTGGGTTGGGATCCCTCGGACTCTGAGGCTTGGGAAGGGGGCTGCGTAGCTCCATCCTCCAAATGAATGAGTCGTCCCCAGGGGATGGGGTCCCCCGTGTCTCACACAGGCTTGGGGTGTGTGGTCACATGCCCGCACTCCATAGGTAATGAATCAGCCTGGGAAATGGGGTCCCTGGGGAGTCCAAATGGCTCAGGGCAGGGGAGGCTCTCCCATAAGTAGAAGCATATTTCTAACACCCTATTTTTGAAAAGGTTAAAGTTGCCTTTTTTTAACAGTGCCACACATCGGCTTTACTACTAGCAAAAGTACATTTTTGGCCCTGGGGATGAGGGTTCATTCTGGGACACCCACATCAGTCCTTGGGGGGCAGGGTATCCCTACCCTGCCCCTTCATATGTTTTTTGTATAGTTTTCTAGGACAGGAGACTGAGCCTCAATTTTCTAAAACGGCTGCCGCACATCTTTATTGAATAGTAGCAGCTAATCAGGTCATAAATGTAAATCTGTCGGGACTGGGGATCCTCTGAGGCCCGAAATATATATACATTTTGAACCTTAATTTTTCAAAAACTATTGAATGCATTTTCAGCAAATCACACAAAGTACGCTTTCTGGATCAAGGTCTAGCTTTCATCCAAATATGATGTAATTCAGTTCAGCAGTTTTGGCTGTAACTCTGTCTATTTTGCCCATGGAAAAATGTGTGGGGGAAATGTATTTTGGGACCTCTTTTTCTTGCTCCTCCCCATTGACAGATTACCCCAAAACGTTCCAGGAAGAAGCTCACGTTGAGGAATTGTTTTGGGACATTATAGTTATGCTCACATTTTAAACGTAGAAAACCATAGAAATTCGGCTGTTATAGCAACTATAACTCATGCCCTATAGCAAATTTAACTCACGCCCCCACGATGCACAGTTTTCTTCTCAATAGGTTGACTGCAAATATTGCATTGACGTTATCAAGGATGTCATGAGTGTTGTAATATGTGGGGTAATTAGAAGTGCATATGTATGGCTCCATGAGGGAGGCTGTGTGGCCCCCTCCTTTGTTTAGCACAGGGCAGGCCCCGGGGAGGTTCCCAGGGCCATATATGGTAGATGAGGGAGGGCATTGTGACATCCCTCCTTTATTTAAAACATATTTACTGGCCCTGGTGGTTTCTGGCGCTCAGTGGGGTCTGTGCAGCCCCCGGCATCTCTTTTTTAAAACATAGCCCTGGTAGGTGGCGCTCCCCTGGCCCAGGGAAGTCCGTGAGGTCCCATCTTTTTTTTAAGTATAGCCTAAGGGAGGTGGTAGTCCCCGGGGAACAAGGAGTCCGTGCGTCCCCCACATAATTAAATATTTGGAGCCCCAGAGAGGTGGTGGTCCCAGGGCCAGCGGGGGTGCACGTGGCCCCCCTTGTTCATTTAACACAATTTTAGCATCAGCCCCAGGGAGCTGGTGGTTTCCAGGGCACTATTAAGCCCATGGAGGGGACCACATTCACCCCACTCCATTATTTAAAACATAAGTTTGCATGCCCCCAGGACCTGACCCACCCAGGAGCTACAATTATAACCAGCGTGGGAGCCTGCACTTGTTTTTTTTAAAATTCACAATGAAATTCTTTAATATTTGCAAATTTTGCTGTGAATTGAAAACAAAATGTTTTGTGCCCTGCTGGGTCTCCAGGGGGCCCCAGGACCAAGACTAGGGGGTTAGGGTAACGGTAACTTAACCCCTTTACTTTTTTATTTTTACTTTTTTTGGGGACTCGGCTGAAGCTGAGTCTCAAAATGGCTGCCAACACTTCTTGGTTGAAGTATTGACAGCAAATCAAATCTCAGCACGAAATTGGGACTATTTGTGAATTATTTGCACTTTTAGATATACAAATTTGTATTTCGTTTAATAGCTTGAAAACCACTGAACAGATTTACACCAAATAACAAAAAGCATGATCTATGGGCCAAAAGCTACCTTTCTGCCAAATTTGGTGTAATTCTGTCAGGCTGCAGGTGTATATAAACAGTCTATGTGAATTAACATAAGATAAAACAGTTTTTGTGACCCCCCCTTTTTCTCTGACCCCAATTGACGGATCACCCCAAAACTTTTCATGCACAACAAGACATTCTTAGGCACTTTTTTGGAAAATTTCGTAAAGATTCATCAAGCGGTGCCAAAGATCTGGACAAGCCAAAAAACTTTTTTTCTCTGGAAACAAGGTCCTAACTATAAATGCCTACTGGTAACATGATATATATATATATATATATATATATATATATATATATATATATATATATATACATATACAAAGGTTACTGGGATGTTATAGTTAGCTTCATAATTTCCACCCACAAAATCCTAGAAATTCTTCCGTTATAGTTACAGCTATCTCAAATACTCATATACTCATATAACACGCAACTCCGCCATACACACCTCAATAATTTTACAGCAAACGTTGCTGCGATATTATCAATTATGTCATATGATATGTTATGAGTTTTGCAATATGTGGGGTAATTAGCAGTGCATGTCAAGGGAGCGAGTTATAGTTATCAGAGGGCACGAGGTATTGTTACTTGAGATAACTATAACTGTAACTAATGAATTTCTGTGGTATTGTGCATGTAAAATGTAAACCTTACTATAAAGTCCCTGTAACCTTTTTTTTTTTTTTGTGTGAATTCTTATGTTTTTTTCAGTTTTATTTCCTAACTATAACATCCCTGTAACCTTAGTTTTCTCCGTGAATTTCAATGTTTTTTTTAACATAAGGAATATTTAATTAGATACATTGATCCAAACTCCGGGGCACATGACCTTCAGCCCTGCGGCCAACCTCCTGCATGCCCGTCTGCAGCCTCATGACATTCGGTTGTGCAAGGCATGGGGCTGGCTGCAGGGCCTAACTGCAGGGCAGGCCCTCCAGTCTACCCCTCAAAGGCAGTCAACACGGGTGGGGGAGCATGCAATCCCCCCTTCCCTAGGCCAGTATTGGCCCCGGGGACCCATTCCCGGGGCCTTCCTAGTATTTAAAGGGGGAGTGGGGCATGCTGCACCCTTCTGGGCCAATATTAGTCCCAGGAACGGCATCCCCTAGGACCTTCCTAGCATTTAGAGGCAGTGGGGGCACATAGACTCCCCCCCAGGGGACCACATCCCTGGGGCCTCACATTAAATTGTTGGGTACCCTGACCACACCCAGGGTACACATTTCCTCCCTGTTAGGGGTCTGGGAGGAGACCCAATATAGGTCCTGTGAGAAGGGAGGAGGACTGGGAGGTGGTGGGCAGGACTAGACTGGATGTGGGAAAAGATGCATAGCACATGGGAGCAGCAATGAGGAAAAAGCTAAGAGAAAGCAGTGAAAACAAGGGAAAAGCAAGGTGAAGACACACAAAAAATGGGGGGAAAGCAAGGAGAAAGCAGGGATATGAGGGAAAAGCAATAAGAAGAGACTCAATAAATGGGGAAAAGCAAGGAGAAAGCAGTGAGACTGAGGGAAAAGTAAAGAAAAGGAACACAGAAAATGGGGGAAAAGCAAGGAGAAAGCAGTAAAAACAAAGGAAAAGGAAGAAGAAGGCACACAAAAAACAGGGGAAAAAACAAGGAAAAAACAGTGAGAACGAAGAAAAGGAAGGAGAAGGCACACAAAAAAACGGGAAAAGCAAAGAGAAAACTGTGAGAACAAGGGAAAAGTAAGGAGAAGACACTCAAAAACAGGAAAAAAAAGCAAGGAGAAAGCAGTGAGAATGCAAGAAAAGCAAGGAGAAGACAGACAAAAAACAGCAGAGAAAGTACGGAGAAAGCAGTGAAAACAAGGGAAAAGCAATGAAAAGACAAAAAACATGCCAGAAAATGCAAGGAGAAAGCAGTGAAAACAAGAGAAAAGCAAGGAGAAGGCAAACAAAAAATGGTGGGACAAGCAAGGAGAAAGAAGTGAAAATGACGGAAAAGCAAAACTATATATATATATATATAGCTTTCTGCCAAATTTGGCACAATTCCGTTTAGGGGTTTGGGCTGTAGTCATGTCTGAAATCCCTATGTACATTGCATGGGGAAAACGTGTTTTTGTACCCCCACTTTTTCTTCGTCCCCACTTGACGAATCATCCTGAAACTTTCAAAACAGCAGGTGAAGTGAGTGCCAAACTTGTTTTGAAAATTTCATGAAGATTCGCCAAACTGCACCTAAGTTGTAGGTAAAACAAAAAATGCTTTTCCTGTGGAAACTAGGTCCTAACAATAACTACCTACTGGTGACCGCCAGTAGGTAATATATACATATATAAATCTATTCACTGAATAAAGGTTACAGGGTCAATTTGATGGTACTATAACAGTAACATGGAGTTTGAACTTTGCACCATAGTCATCATGGCTGTATGTGTGTGTATGTAGGTATGTGTATATATATATATATACACATATATATATATATATATACAGTATATGTATATTTAAGGAAAACTGTACCAAAATGGAGAAAGAGACTATAACCAATTTGGCCAATAAAAAATACATTATAATTAAGCCAGCCGATAAAGGCAGCGGAATAGTCATTTGGGATCTTGAGCAATATGACCAAGAAGTCATGAGACAGCTTAACAACACTTTACACTACCGCGAGATAAAAGCTGACGTCCTAAAACGAGTCGGCTCTCAAATTGAATTAATTACATGCGAAGCAAGAGATCACAAATGGATTTGCAAGTAAGAATTCGAATTTCTCAACCAAAACGAGGGTAGAATTCCATGCTTCTACATCCTACCCAAGATCCACAACAATATAGAGAAACCACCTGGGAGACCAATAGTGTCGCCTGTGGCTCTATTTTAGAACCCCTGGCACAATTTGTAGATGTTTTTTTAAATCAAATCAAATCAAATCATTAACATTTATAAAGCGCGCTACTCATCCGTGCGGGTCTCAAGGCGCTAGGGGAAAGGGGGGGTTACTGCTGCTCGAATAGCCAGGTTTTTAGGAGTCTCCGGAAAGCGGGGTGGTCCTGGGTGGTCCCGAGGCTGGTGGGGAGGGAGTTCCAGGTCTTGGCCGCCAGGAAGGAAAAAGATCTCCCACCCGCCGTGGAGCGGCGGATGCGAGGGACGGCAGCGAGTGCGAGACCAGAGTAACGGAGGAGGCGGGTGGGGACGTAGAAGCTGAGGCGTCGGTTGAGGTATTCCGGTCCCTTGTTGTGGAGGGCTTTGTGTGCGTGGGTGAGAAGTCGAAAGGTGATCCTTTTGCTGACTGGGAGCCAATGCAGGTGTCTCAGGTGTGCGGAGATGTGGCTGTTGCGGGGTACGTCGAGGATGAGGCGTGCCGATGCGTTTTGAATGCGTTGCAGGCGATTTTGGAGTTTGGCTGTGGTCTCGGGGTAGAGGGTGTTGCCGTAGTCCAGGCGGCTCGTGATGAGGGCGTGGGTCACGGTTTTTCTAGTGTCGGCGGGGATCCAGCGGAAGACTTTGCGCAGCATGCGGAGGGTGAGGAAGCAGGCGGAGGACACGGCGTTGACTTGCTTGGTCATGGTGAGAAGAGGGTCCAAGATGAAGCCGAGGTTGCGGGCGTGGTCTGTGGGGGTCGGTGCGGTGCCGAGGGCCGTGGGCCACCAGGAGTCGTCCCAGGCGGACGGGGTGTTGCCGAGGATGAGGACTTCCGTTTTTTCAGGGTTCAGCTTTAGGCGGCTGAGCCTCATCCAATCTGCGACGTCCTTCATACCCTCTTGTAGGTTGGTCTTGGCGCTGGCGGGGTCCTTGGTGAGGGAGAGTATAAGTTGGGTGTCATCGGCGTAGGAGGTGGTGATGATGTCGTGCTTGCGAACGATGTTGGCGAGGGGGCTCATGTAGACATTGAAGAGTGTCGGGCTGAGCGATGAGCCTTGAGGCACGCCGCAGATGATCTTGGTGGGTTCTGAGCGAAACGGAGGGAGGTAAACTCTTTGGGAACGGTTTGAGAGGAAGGAGGCGATCCAGTCCAGGGCCTGGCCTTGGATCCCGGTGGAGCGGAGGCGGGTGATTAGGGTGCGGTGACAGACGGTGTCGAAGGCAGCCGAGAGGTCGAGGAGAATGAGGGCGACTGTTTCACCGTTGTCCATCAGGGTTCTGATGTCGTCAGTGACTGAGATGAGGGCGGTTTCCGTGCTGTGGTTGGTTCGGAATCCGGTTTGTGAAGGGTCGAGCAGGTTGTTGTTTTCCAGGAAGGTGGTCAGCTGTTTGTTGACGGTCTTCTCTATTACCTTGGCTGGGAAAGGCAGAAGAGAGATGGGGCGAAAGTTTTTCAGGTCGCTCGGGTCAGCCGTAGGTTTCTTTAGTAGGGCGTTGACTTCGGCATGCTTCCAGCATTCGGGGAAGGTAGCAGAAGAAAAAGAAGAGTTGATGACGGTCTGGAGGTGCGGGGCGATGATGTCGTCGGCTTTGTTAAAGATGAAGTGAGGGCAGGGGTCCGAAGGGGCGCCGGAGTGGATAGAGTTCATGATGGATTTGGTTTCTTCAGTGTTGATGTGGGTCCAGTTGTTGAGGGTAATGGCCGGGGGTGCGGGTTCGGTGGTGTTATGTTGGGTCTGGTGTCCGAAGCTGTTGTGGAGGTCGCTGATCTTGTGATGGAAGAAAGTGGCGAGGGATTCGCACAAATCCTGTGAGGGCGTGACGGCTTTGGCGTTGGGGTTGGAGAACTCCTTGACGATGCTGAAGAGTTCTCTGCTGTTGTGGCTGTTTTTGTCCAGTCTGTCGGTGAAAAAGTTATTTTTAGCAGCGCGGATCAGGCGGTGGTGTTCGCGGGTAGCGTTCTTGAGGGCGGTCATGTTGTCAGCGGTGTGGTCCTTGCGCCAGGCCTTCTCGAGGGCGCGACAAGTTTTCTTTGATTCTTTGAGGGTGTCAGAGAACCAGAGAGGTTTTTTGGTGTTGGTCTGTCGATGTGTGCGTTTGAGGGGAGCAAGGTTGTCTGCGCAGTTGGAGATCCAGTTTGTGAGGCTGAGGGCTGCGTCGTTGGGGTCGGTGGTGAGGGTGGGTTGGTTGGCGGCGAGTGCTGAGAAGAGTTGCTCTTCGGGGATCTTGTTCCACTGTCGACGAGGGATGGGTTGAGTGCGGAGGTGGCGGGTCTCGCGTCGGAATGTGAAGTGGACACAGCTGTGGTCGGTCCAGTGTAGAGCGGAGGTGTGGCTGAAGAAGACGTGTTTGCTGGCGGAGAAGATAGGGTCAAGCGTGTGTCCGGCGATGTGGGTGGCGGTGTTCACCAGTTGTTTGAGGCCGAGGTTGGCGAGGTTGTCGAGCAGGGTGGTGGTGTTGGGGTCGTTGTTTTGTTCCAGATGGAAGTTGAGATCGCCTAGGAGGATGTAGTCCGGTGAGGCGAGGGTGTGCGGGGAGATGAAGTCGGCTATGGCGTCGCTGAAGGGGGCGCACGGTCCAGGAGGACGGTAGACGAGGGATCCTCTGAGGGTGGTCCTCGGGTCGGTGCGAATCTGAAAATGCACGTGTTCAGCGGCGAGAGGGGTGTCTTCGGTGGAGGTGGTGACGCTGATGGAGTCTTTGAAGACGATGGCGATACCTCCTCCTACTTGGTTGGTGCGGTCTTTTCTGGAGATCTTGTAGCCTTCGGGGATGGCGTGGCGATGTCTGGAGCAGAGGAGGCGTTCATCCAGGTCTCCGTGATGAAGGCGACGTCCGGTGCTGTGGAGTCCAGGAGGTCCCAGAGTTCAATGGCGTGCTTGTGGACGGATCGAGCGTTGACCAGGATGCACTTGAGGTGGTTGATGGCGCGTGGGCTGGTGGTCGTGGTTGTTGCGTGGTGGAAGATGCGTTTGCAGGAGTTGCAGGCGAAGGGTCCATGGGTGCGTTTGGGGTGAGCTTGGAAGCAGGTGTTGGAGCGTCCTGGGTTGAGGGGGAGGAGGGTGGTGGGGTCGTAGCGGATCAGATCAGCGGGGTTTGGGAGAGCTGGGGACCAGGGGTCGTGGCGCTGGGCGCGGGCCAGGCGCAGGCGGGCGCAGGCGGGCTTGCCTCTGGCGCACCTCCGGCGTGCCAGCGGCGCGCCCGCTGCGCAGTCGCGCAGCGGCCGCCATATGAGGTAGGAGGGGGGAGGGGTCAGCTGGGGGTGAATGGGAGCTGGGGGGGCGGGGCGTGCAGGAGGTCGCGGCGGGAAAGCGCGAGGGAGGGGGGACAGGTAGAGTGAGAAGAGCTGGGGGAGGGGGGTTTAAGGGTGGAGGGGGGAGAGTGTTAGGAGGTTTGGGAGATTAGGAAGAGAGATAGGAGTAGGGTTGTGAAAATAGGGGAGGGGGGGTTGTAGAGGTGGGTGAGGGTGAGAGGTAGAGTGAGAGGATAGGAAGAATAGGTAATAGAGGGGGTGGCGGGAAGGGGGGGAGAGATAGAGAAATAGATAGAGAAAATGGATAGATAGAGAAATCGATAGATAGAGAAATAGATAGATAGAGAGATAGGTAGATAGGAGGAGGTGGAGAGTGAGATTGTTAGATAGTGAGATAGAGAGATATGTGGATAGGAGGAGAGAGGGAGGTAGATAGCGAATGGGTTAGATAGGGGTGATAGAGAGGGGGAGGCGAGTGAGGGAGGGGGATGAGGCAGGAGCAGGAGGGCAGGCGCGGGGAGAAGAAGACGGAGGGGGCAGAGGAGCCGAAGACAGAAGATAGAAGACAGAAGAACAGAAGACAGAAGAACAGAAGACGGAAGAACAGAAGAACAGAAGAACAGAAGAACAGAAGACCGGAAGAACAGAAGACCGGAAGAACAGAAGACCGGAAGAACAGAAGAACAGAAGAACAGGAGAACAGAAAAACTTTTGTTACCAAGACTCTTTCATATGTTCACGACTCCAGGGACATTATCAACAAGATAGAAGAGTTTCCTTTCGATGAGAACAATTTGACATCGAATCACTCTACACAAACATCCCTCAAGACAAAGCCATAGAAGTAATTAGGAAAGTGCTAGATACCAATACAGGTCCAAAAAATCCTCCTACTGAATTTTTAGTCTCCCTAGCTACCCAATGCCTCAAACATAATTTCTTTAAATATAAAGAAAAATGGTACAGGCAACTCAAAGGGGTGGCTATGGGATGCAGCTTTGCACATGAGATAGCTAATTTAGTGATGGACCTTTTCGCGTTTAAAAAAGCACGCAGGTGAGAGCAGCCATCACACAGACACAAAAGAGAGGACTTAGAACAATGTTGCAGCTTCCAGCCCTTCAAGGTCACTACAGGTGTTGTAAGTGTCTAGTGTGTCGGTACACACAAGGCTCGAAAGAGGTGACACTGAATGGAAAGGTGCATGTCCAGAGAGATCTTCCAAATTGTAATACTAAAAATTTTATTTATTGTATTATGTGCCCTTGTGATAAAATATATATTGGACAAACTTCCCAACTGGTCAAAGCCTGGATTCTGCAACACAGGTCAAGGATAAAATGTGCAACAAGAGGAGCACCATTAGTGGAACACTTCATCGAATCCAGACATACAACAGAGGACATTGGCTGGACCGTGTTGGCTGTGCTACAAACCAAACCAGATGGACAATCTATAATGAATAAACTTTTGAAACTGGAAGCAAGACTAATTGAAAAGTATCAAACAGCCCGCCAAGGGCTGAATGATATTGATGAAATATGGACACTGATCTAACAATGAGAAACTGTACTTTTCTGTTTGGCTTCTAACATTAGCTTTTTCCTGCATAGTCAGACTGCCGTGCACCTGTGCATACTTTGCCTGTTGTGCTTGTAGTTGTGATTTCTAGTCTATTTTATTTTATTTTATTTTTCTCACTAGGTTCGGTTGTGCACACTCGTTGCACAGATCACACACTTAGTTCACAGTGCCACACAACCCGAGTCCCTTTTTAGACTTTTCAATGTTTATATTCGGTTGCTAGGTTTTAACAGAGAGGAGGGGCGTGCGTGCATATATTTAGATTTGGGAGTGGAAGGCACTATTGATCTTAGGTACGTTCCTGAGCACACTCGCTTATTCACGTGCTTTTAGAAACAGCTTCACGGTTACTATTAGGACCGCAGGCCCATGCACTGCCAACAGGGTGGACATAAGACACCCCTTTCAAAATGGCCACACCATTCGCTTGGAATTCTTCTTTTCTCCATTCTCCGACGCGTCTTTTCCGGCGCGTCTGTTATTTAACAAGTAGATTTTGAAATGGCGTTAGCCACGCTCATTACGCCGAGTTACTCGGAAGGGACTCTGCCATATGAAGGGGGTGCACACCGAATGCGGATTCCTGCCGCAGATCGGCTCAAGGTCCATTTGTGGACTTCCTCTGTTAAGTAAGTCGAGTTGACTAGGTAGCGCTAGACTCTCTCTTTAGTTTGTTTGTTGTTTCTTTGCTCCCGAGGCATAGATGTATTTATGCCAATGTGTGCCATTTTCTGTTTAGATCAAGACTTCGGCAGCATGTGGATTTCCCGGACTCAGACCTAAGTACATACCTATCAAGGTAATTGCTACTGGTCTTTTCTTGCTAGCTGACAGGCCACCCAAGATACTTGCAGCATGGGTATACTTGCACATACCTTTCCTTTCCCCCCCCTCCCGTCCCTCTTCCCCCCTCCCTCTACCCCCGCCACACACACACTCAGGCATAGTATGCACTAGCACCAACTGTGTGTTCTTTGTCTTTTCCTCTGCTAAACAATGACCGCGAGCTCCACTGGTTGTCACAGAACTGTTTGTTGGGGTGTAAAGGTGTTGCCCAGCCACATAGCCTGCACAGTTTATTTGTCTGGTGCTTTGTAGTTTTGTGGAGTAGTTGTAGTGCTTTCAGCTTTTTGTATCTTTCCCGATTGTTTTAGAGGTAGTGTTGTCCCTCGATAGTCTTGATGAGGCCCACACTGAAGGGGCCAAAACGCGTCGACACTTAACATATTCTGGCAAGGTTGGGTTAATAAAATGTATTCGACCCTACAGAGTTACACCACACAGTGCTAGGAACCCCAAGAAGAAATTGACAGGTGTCCAGCAAGTGTGAGTACAAGAACCTTCAACCCTCGCATTTAAGTGGATTACAACTAGAAACGTTTCCCGTAACCACTACCTCTCTCAGAGGAGATTAAGGTGGGGACAACCCACAGTTGACAGATTGCTCGCTCTCAAGTCTTCATTATGTATTTTGAAATTGTTGATGTTGTTTAACACGTATTTGTTGTATTTTTTGTGCTATGTGTTTATATAATTGAGACATTTTGTCACAAATTGAATCATTTATGAGTCTTTCTTCGCCCTGCTGAATCTGATCCAAATAAATATCGTAAAGAAATTAGACCACGAAGAGAGTATTGATCACTCTTTCTTCTGAATTTAGAGAAATTATCCCAGCCTTTCGACCAACTTTGTTTCATACAAGGAAAACCTAGGGGCAGATTTATGAAAAGTGGCGCTGCACCTAGTGTAGCACCACTTTTCCTGCACCACTTAGCGTCCCCTTAACGCCACCATGGTAGCACCATATTTAAAATACGGCGCACTATGGCGGTAGTTAGGGTGAGTAGCATCATATTTTTTTACCCTAGTCCGGTGCTTTGCAGGATTAGCGTAAAAAATAATGATGCTAATCCTGCAAAGCACCCAGAGGCCCATTGTAATCAATGGGAGCCTCTTTTAATTCCTGCACTTAGCCTGTGTTTAAAAATGCGATAAAAATATTGCAAAGGAATCTCATAGATTCTTTTGCACCATTTTTCTGGCCCCCCTAGCACCGGAACACCCCCCTTGCATACATTATGCCTGGCGCAGGCATAATGTGGCGCAAGGGTTTAGAAAATGGCACAATGCAAGCATTGCGCCACTTTGTAAATATGGCGTAGCGTTTTTGGCCTTGTTGGGCCACATTTGCATTAAAAAAATGACACAAATGTGGCGAAGGAGGCACTAGGGGCTCTTAAATATGCCCTCAACTTCCTCCAGAAATTGAAGCCCTGGTACACAGCTAATGCCCTCCTATGGAACAGTCTTTATCTGTATGAAATTCCTGACAGTCACTGAATCTACATTGAGAAATTAAGTGGATATAAGTAGAAAAGTAGGTACTGTTAACACTGCTTACTCTATGGAGAGAGTTTACTCTGTACCACACTGTTTGCAGTCAGTGAAAGTCTCACAAGAAAGACACCGGAGTGTATTAAAAAGTATCTACTAAAAACAGTGTACACTCTATACATTAATGTCCAAAAAGCGACCATTTACTTAACCCCTCGGGTGCCCTGGACGACCTGGTCTTGCCCTCGGCCACGGTCGCTGTGTGCCGAGGATGAGACCAGCTCGTCCTGCACCCAACCCATGGGGGGAGCGCTAGTGCTCCCCCCATGGGCAGGGATGGAAAGGAAATCGCTTCCTCTTCCACCCTGACCCCCCACGCACCTCCCCAGGGACGTCTGATGATGTCAGCACGCAGTCACGTGCTGACGTCATCAGAGAGCTTCCAGCGCGATCGGAAGAGAAATGCAAAGCATTTCTCTTCCGATCAGGAGGGGGGGCAGACAGAGGCATGAAAGGAAAGGCCTTTCCTTTCATGTCTCTGTGAGCATTTCTGCAGCCCAATTGTGAACCAATCGGGCTGCAGAAATGCCCAGTAGACACCAGGGAGTTTTTTTTATATAAACAATAAAGGGGAGCGATCCCTTTGGCATGGGTCACTCCCCTGGGGACATTTTTTTAAGGCCTATTGTAATTAGGCCAATCTGCCCCCAGGGGAGCAGAAACCTCTAGACACCAGGGATCCTTTATTTTGTCTAGTATTGTTTAGATGTGGGGAGCGACAAATAGTTTTTAGGCCATTTCTGCCCTGGTTGGAGGCAGATCGGCGAATTTCTATTAGGCCGATCTGCCTCCAGGTGGGGCAGAAACCACTTAGGCACCAGGGATTGGAGTGTGTGTTTTGTTTGGGGAGGCAGCCCCTTGTCAAGGGTCGCTCCCCTTGGGGGCATTTTACTGTTGGCCATTTCTCCCCCCATTGGGGGCAGATCAGCCTATTTTTGTAAGGCCCCTTTGCCCCAAGGGGAGATTTTTTTTTCAAAAACAGAGGTTGGAGGTATGGTCATACCCCCACCCCAAATAAATGGGGACAAAGTTGTTCTGCCCACTGGTGGGCAGATGGGGCAATTACCCCCGATCCACTTCCCAGGGGAGGGGGGGGGCAGAAAGCCTACTAGATGCCATGGAATAAAAAAAATAAAAAAAATTGTGGTGTGGTGGCTACCAACCAGTATGGGCAGGGTTATGCCCCCACCCCAATAACTATAACTCGCACCTTGGGTAACTATAACTCGCACCTTCGCAATGCACAACTAATTACTCCACATAATATGTCATTGATGAGAGCTTGTATCACATCTTTGACATCACTGCAAGGTTTCCAATAACATTATTGATAAGAAAACAGTGCATAGCAAGGGTGCGAGTTATAGTTACTTGAAAGAACTCTAACTATAACTGCCGAATTTCTATGGTTTTGTACGAGTAAGTTCAGAACCTAACTATAACGTCCCTGTAACCTTTGTTTTTTTCAATGAATGTATACATATATATATATAAATACTATATATATATATTTATATATTACATATATATATATCAACTATGACTTTACAAACACAAGAAACCAAAGAAGATGGGCATTCCCTCCAGGGTACGAATTCAGGCCAGAGGAAGATGAGAGATGAGAAAGCGGTTGTCTGTTATTGGTATTCTGAATACCTTCCCACTCAAGGAATGTAGCTTCCATCTTTATGTATTGACGCCATTCTTTGAACAGTAGCCTCTATTAGATCATTATACACGCTTTGATTAAGCACAGAATAGCGTCTTTACTAGGAGCTCTAGGGCAGATTTAATACCAGGCTCTGTATCTGCTTCGAGAGAAAACATCTTTTCTGGGCCCTCTACCTTATTCTTTTATGTTATGCCTTGAAGAACGTGGCCCCCTTTTCTTTGCGGGCTCTCCAAATTTGTACAGGGGGGCTTTTTTTTGCTTTGGTTCAGCGATGGGGGGACACATGGTCCCCCACCCCATATTGAATCATTTTGACCATGGGGTGGTATTCCCAGAGCCTGTAAAGGCTAAGGGAGGGGTGGGCTGCTTCCCCCACCTCTCCATACACAATTAATTTGTCCACAGGATGGCTCCCAGAGGCCTGTAAAGGCTGGGGGCGCAGTAGGGGGGTGGGGGCAGGGGGTCTCCACGCCCCTTCCCAGTAATAAAACATAAAACAAAGCGGCTGCCATTTTGTTGTGTTTTTAATGATCCCGCTGGAGTCCTGCGGGAGGGATCGCTGCAATTTTTGCCAATTTGTTTTGTTTTTGGCGGGGGGGCCTCTGGGGCACCCCATGGGGCCAAGAAGTCAGGCTATCCCTACCGTGTCATCTAATATTTGTATTTTTTTTATATGTTCAGGGCAGGGGACTAAGTGCCCAAGTCCATGTTTCTCTTGTGGCTGGCAGTGAATCAGAGCGCTTCCAGGGGAGTCTGAAGTCCATGGGAGTTAATTGGCCCAACAGGAAAAAATCTCTATGGGCCAATCAGAGTGTTCTTCTTTTAAATTAGTGCTCCCGTGAGACTCTCTCTCGAGCCTCTTGCTGACCCAACCGTTCAGATATGCAATTGTTTTGAAAACCTAAATTATCAAAAAGTACTGAACACATTTACACCAAATGACAAAAAAGCACAATCTGCAGACCAAGATCTATCTTCCTGTCAATTGTGGTGTAATTCCTTTCAGTTCTTAAAGAAGTCCATGAAAAAATGTATGAGTATTTTGTGTTTTGGGACCCCCATTTTTTCTCACCCCCTCTGATTGACAAATCACCCTGAAACTCCATACCAAAACTAGTCAAAAAGTAGCACCTTTTTGGAAGGTTTCGTGGAGATTCAACAAACTGTGCCAAAGTTATTAGTAACACAAAAAAGCCTTTTCTATGGTACAGCTGACCTACCTATAACTACCCATAGGCCACTAACACTGAATGATATATGTACACATACATATACGTATATACGTGAGTTTGTATGTGCGTGCAACACACTATTCACCCATCTAGTAAAGGAACAATTAATTGTAACTTGCGACTCATCTCTGACCTGAAAAAAACAGTAATATGCTGTCGGAAAAAATCTAGGTCAGGTATCATACATATATAGTCATGCAGAACGAGCTTCTTTGAACTGTGATCTATAAAGGAACTAGTCTTTTACTTTTTCTTTATATCACCTGGGCAAGCTTTGAATGACCTATTTATGTCAGCAGAACCCTAGGCTACAATTACACCTTTGCAGCGCGCTCTGTGTGTATTTTTGTACATGTAATGTGCAGACCGTTCACATAAAAAAAAAGAAATAATAAACTTCTCTTAGATTCTATAAACTACAAATTCTTGCAAGGGCGATGTCCTGTGCTCCTTGGAGCATACATTTGTTGCGATGGGAGACTTTAATTCCCTATTAAAATTTAACTTTCATTTTGAAACTGTCACTCAGTGACTCCAGCATGTTTGTTAGATCTTGTTCCCACCTGGGAGCTCTTAGCACTGCCTTTGGCAGCTGGCCCAAGGCACTTTAAGCAATTCTTTTACTAACTAATAAACTTTAATACTATTATCAGAACAGTCTTCTGACATTTTCATACCTGAAGGAGAAGTGACCTTGGTGGGAGGGGCTGAAGGAAACGTAGCCTTGGTAAAAGGGGGTTATTTGTCCTAAAGAAGTACAATTATTGACTCTGTGCTTCTTTTAAATGATAGTATTTCACAGAGGTATAATGGCCACTTTTGAGGGCGTGGGAAGCTAGACGGGGTGTGGGGGGGTTCAAATGGACACTGATTTACATTTTTATGTTGAATAGTTAAATATGATTTCTCCTTAGATGTTAGAATCGCTTTTGATTCCCCTCTTTTCCGTGTCCTAATATTCTTAAATATTGTGAGAGTTACACGTTGAGTCAATTTTTCGGCTGTGTACTTACAAAATCCATTATTAAAAGTTTAATTCTTATGCACTAGTCTTTCAATATTGATAAAATCTCTTTTTAAGTCTTGCTGAAGAGAGCTTTAGCACAAATGAAACAAAAGCATCAAAAAACCCTTGAGGTTCATGATGTGGTCGTATACAGTCTATCTTGAATGTCCTGTTATTCATTAGTGGTTCAAAACACCATCCGCCTTCATTGGTGGTTCAGCACTTACTTGAAGGAATGTGTCTACTGCTGCCCTGGATACACACTCTGAATCTCTGCAATCCTAGTTAATCGCCCATCCTCATACCCCTGAGAAGTCTCCTATTGGCTGTTGTGCAGACTGTGAAATGACAAAGGATGAGAATGTTTCTTCCTGTCTGCTGCACCACATCACCAGGGAGTAGAAGAAAAAAGTTCCTGCTGTCAGCCAATTACTGCTCTAATTTCTCCTGTGCAGAGTTCCGCTCAACGCTAAACTGCCACCTTTTTCAAGGAGGCATATGATACACTGTTGGCATGCACATATGCATGGAGGAGAGAGATCTGTCAATCTTTGGGCCCACAATATCCCATCAGTGGAAAGATGGTTAACGGGAATGCTGGTAATGACCCTTTGTCTCCACAACCCTGATTTCTTAGATCAGTCAGGGGTTGCAAGCTTCTCGCTCCCTTCAGGTGGGATAGCCATGGGTGGAGCTTGTTCTTAGTAAACACTCAGAGACACACAGGAGGCATAGTATCATGTAGGGGGAGAGGGGAGAAAGAGAGTTCTCCTTCTGGAGTCTACTTCCTACTTAGAGCCTCCAGGAAGGAGAGAAGAGATAGAATGTGATTGAGAGTAGGTGGGTGTGTCTGACACATGCCAACAGTGCTTGAACATGTTAGGCAGCACCTTGGTATGGTATGAATGTAATTATGTAGGTAAGCGTGCAATTAGGCATATGATGACTTTACTTTGGAATGTTGGACACCACGAGATCATATATGGCTATAGCTCGACATGTGAAGCTGTAACTAGCATTAGATGGCAGTACCTGACTCAATAAATAAAATGAGATAACCATTTAAACAACATTGTGCTTCTCCCTGAAATAAATATAAAAATTATAAGCACTGGAAAACGGTTCAGGCTAATTTTGTGGCCAGTATCTAAGTCTAGCAACACCAAATAAGACCAGGTTTTCCTGAATATAATGTTAGCAGACATCAGTAAATTATGGAAGAATCACTATTGATGTTTTAGGTTCCCTTTGATGTGAAGCATCAATCTGCACTAAGGTAAACAGTGAAATGTTCGAGTGAAAAATGCTGCCAAAAATAGGGAGTAACATACAGGAATCACACAGATTCACATGTTGTTTCCTGTTTGCAATGTGGGGCCTCATAATGTGAAATATGTGTTGTAATGCTAATAATGCATCCGGTATTGCCATGCCCTCTGGATCAGGCTATTCATTGTCGGATCATTTTTCTTCTGCCCCATCACATATAAAAACACCAATGGAAATTTTTCTTAACTCTGATATGTATTTCCATGTGTATCTTTAGGAACATTGCTGAAAAGTAGGAGGATCCTGTTAGATACTGGTTCCAGCAGCTATTTTACGGACTGCATCTGGGAGGCATAGTATCATGGGTCAACTCACAGAAACATACTGAACCTGACCTGGTGTCATTTTCGGACACATGGAAATAATTTAGCACCTCTTGAAAGCAGTGAAGGTGCTGTCATATTTTAACATCCAGCTGGGCCCAAAACAAAGGCCTGATTCACAGGGCTGGCAGCCCACCTTTTGTTCAAGTATCATCATGGCTGGATCTATTTGGAGGCCAAAGCAGTGGAAGGAAACAGAGGGTCCTAGTTAACACTTCACAAGTACTTAAGAAAAACTTTTGGAGGCTGTTTTTTAATTTTGTTCAACTTCCTATGTGATTCCCTATGTAAGAGGTGTGCTTGCTCAATGAGAAGGCAAGATTTAATCTGTCTGTATGAATAATTACACAAATATTGTTTTATATGGCACCTACCTTTTTATTTATTCTTTTACTCATCCCAGTGTAGGGTGTCAGAGCATTTACATCACACACAGAGGCACAATAAGTCAAGCAAGTGTATAAATCACTGTACAGGAATTGTTAAATAAGACAATAAAGGTTATAAGGTGTAAGAATCACATATTATCCATACTTGTAGACATTGTAGAGGTCTTTTGAGTTTGGTGGCGGAAAAGCCCACCTGCCAAACTCCAGCGGTCAGGTTGCCACCAGTGTGGCTGCCTTCCCACAGGCCCCATTACAAGTTCCCCGCTGCGTCAGCCCACAACATTGACACCGGCTCATAATGGAGCCAGCGACAATGTTGCGGTGCGTAGGGTGCAACAGCACCTGTCGCGCTTTTCACTGTCTGCCATCCAAGCGCAACAGGGCTGTCCATGGGGGCCCTGCACCCGTCTCGCTAGCTTTTACATGGCGGTCCTGGCGGTGCAACCACGTCTTGGGGGTCTATCCGTGTCCCAAGGCGTAATGGGCCAGATGTTGACTGAACTCTGGTAAATCAAGAAGCTTCAGAGGGACATGCACAGAGACATGCGAGAACAGATGGATGCCCACAATAGCAACATGGCCTCCCTAACAGAGGTACTGAGGGACATTCACACCAACTGAGTAGGGCTATTCAACAACATTCTCCCCCCTTTCTTTGGCTCATGAACACCAGGTACATCTACATCGATGCCAGCCACTGGAAGGGAGGCCCTGCCAGGAGAAGAACTAGCCCCAGACAACCCTGCCTCTGTTTCAGCTGACACCCCCCTTGTGCCAGCAAGGTTATGTTACGGGTACACAGTGACCAGTTTAGGATTACAACCATTACACAGAAAACACATTAGTACAAGTGTCTGGGCAAACCAAAACTTTAATTCCAGTGCATAGCACATAGGCTGTCAATATCTCAGGACTTTCAAAAACAAGAATGTGTGACTCATGCGGAGTCAAAGAACATATTTCAAGGTACAGACCCCCAGACCACAAAAGAAAGTGCTTTGTCAGACATTGCCTTGTAAAATAGGCAATCATTAAAGTGGTTGATGTCAGCAGTTTCAGCCTTATTATTTGTCTCAGCAAAGAAATCCAACATCACATAATCCAAGATACAGACAGATGGCAGTACAACATTCCCTGATCACAGGCCCATCATAATCCAAAGCACATGCATCTGATGATATGACACAAAGAAAAGGTCAGTGTTGTGGCACAGGCTCTGTGGCCTGCAATGACGAAACATGGCTAAACACAGGTCACAGAAAAAAGAGTGTTTAGTCAATGTGAAGGTTAAATGACTTGATCAAAAGCTAGGACTACATATCTTATGACCGCACAATGACACAAATGATGCATTAGGCCCACCACAACACACAAAATAAGTCCAATGTGCACTTCTGTACCTCCAACCAAACACTGCAAACTTGCTTGGTACAGGTCTCATTCATCCAAACTGTGCAGCCTACATTACCTGGAAAAATCCATGTCCGCTTTGTATGTCAGAACAGCACCAGATAATTGCCAATGTCCCAAATCTGAAATGCCCGCATGAAGATGACATGGTGAAGGTACCTGTACAAAGAAAAAACAAGGAGTACAGGCTTGAAACCATACCTATGGCGCAAGTCACATAGCAAGCAACTGGAAAGCAAAGTACATTGCAAGGAAACTGACGCAAACAAAGCAACATCATCAAGATGTGGATGTGTCAAAAGCTATCTTATCAACCACACTTTGACTGAATATTGCAGAGTATCTGCTCCGTAGCTGTTTTCAAAACACTTAACTCCACACATTTTCACAACTACAGCTCATTGTACAGTCATAGTCATTACATCACATGACATACTTACACTCATGAAAAGTAGCTGTTGATGGGATCTTCGCACAAGTCAGCATTAGCAGCTCTTCCGCTATGGCAGAGCAGCATCAGGACTGGCCGCTTTGCAGGCTGGGAGCCTGTGCCTGCCTGCTGCGGGTGGAGATGGAGGATCGGTGGCGCGGCATGCAGGTACGTTTTTAAATTTAAAAAATATATATTATTAATATTCTTAAATTCCCCATCCCCCTCCTTCCTGTGCATGCCGTCCCACCCCTAGTAATCCCCGTGAGCTGCAACTCCAAGTCACCTCCTTCCTCTTCACCACTGTCTTCCTCAGTTGGTATTTTGGGAGTCTCGCCTGTCGGCACTACAGGCTCCCCCTCCTCTGGGATGTACAGGGTATTCTTTCACAGGGCGATGTTGTGGAGCATGAAGCATGCCACAGTGATCTGACACACTTTCCCAGATGAGAAGAGGAGTGCTCCACCAACCAGTCAAGACATCAAAATCTGTCCTTCAGGAACCCAAAAGCTTGCTCCACTGGCTTCCGTGTTCTTCCATGGCCTTAATTCAAGCAGACTTCCCCAGGCATGGCTGGATTCCTCAGTGGCATCAACAACCAAGGACGCTGTGTCTCCTGTCAAGGAATGGGACAGAAGTGCAACAACATGTGTTAGAAATGGGGTTTCTGGTTGGCTCGGGTAAGTCAGGCAGAACCCACCACTCTAGTCAGGGCAAGGGAGTTACACACTCAAGATAACACCTGCTCACCCCCTTGGTAGCTTGGCATGAGCAGTCAGGCTTATCCCAGAGGCATTGTGTACATGTGACACAGTAAATACACCACAAAGGAAACCCAACAACAAGTTATATAAAAATAAACTGTATTGCATAAAATATCTTTAGACCAAATACGACATGTATCAGTAATACCCTGCTACACAAGCAGTTGTCAGAACATTAGACAGGTTACTAGTACTCTACGAAAATAAGCAGTAGTCAGGTAAACATATAGGTTAATGGTATTCTGCAACACAAGCAGTAGTCAGATTAATATCACCAGAAATGCATGTCCTGATAAACATATTATCATGACTGCTAATACCTTGTTATGAATCCACATAGAGTGAGACATTCCCCAAGTGGCAGGTCATCATTATCACCCAAAACAGATGCGCATGACAGGAAAGCACTTCCATAGGGCCTATGTCATTCTAATCACATTATCAGGAATGCCCAGACATCATCACAATGCATATAGAAAGCAACGTTCCCCTATTACACAAATCATAGGCACACCCTCCCCCTACACATCAGGAAGAACAGGAAGCATAAATGTACTCCTCCAGTATGGCAAGGGTGATATGAGAAACAGCCTCATTTCAGGATTCTGGGTCATGAAAATGCGACATGCACAATGGTAGCAAAAGTTCAATACTGAGATGTCACTTATCACCCCTGTGTGCCCCTGTGTGCCTTTATGGGGAAATGCGGTATTCTCTGGTGGTACGATAGAGGGAGGTGACCCCACTCCTCTCTCAGGGAGGAGGCGACCTCACTCCTGTCTCAGGTGGGGCCTCCGTCGAGGCTTCCCTCCCATTCAGTTAGGAATAGAAAAGAGGAGCCAGAAGGAACACCCAACTTCCACGTCAGGGGAAAAGGCTCCTGAAGGTATGCTCCAGTGCGGGAACAACACTTGGGGATCTACACACATTGGGGAGACCTTCCTAGGCCTCCCACACAGAGCCAAAGGCCAGTCACGAATCCTTACCTGCCTGAGTCCTAGAGGTGGCTGCGAGACACCAGTGGCGGGCAAGCAAGCCGCTTTCTTGGAGACCACGAGTCTCCACTACTAGCAATGCGACCTGGTGGGGCGAGCCTCCTTACTTGGGACCCCTCTAATGCAGAGCACCAGCCCTCCCACGAGGCACTGTAGTGCTCCTGCCTAGCCTGCCCAGTGGCGTCTCCTCTCGCACTGCCTCACCCCGGTGTGAGGCGGCAGTATCGCTTGGCCCTGGGTTGGCTGGCAGCCACCTGTTTTCATGACCCCCACGCTCGTCATGAGTGAGAGTCCCTCTGCTGATTGGAGAGCTGCATCCTCCCGCGCTCAGACACCCAGCGTACATGCTGGGCGTGCTTTCCTGCGGTCTCCCTCTTCTCCTTTTGGTCGCTCGTCACGGGGGTGGGGAGGCCCAATACACATTGAAAACAGGGGCGCTCACTGTATGCTCCAGGGATAGTATAGCATATTGCACACTCTGCGCTTTAAAGACAGCAGAGAACAGCGCTCAGCAGACTTCAATAAAAGTTATAGCACTTGCCAAGCACTATAAAAGCAGGGCCAGGGGTGGCATTTGTAACTGGGGAATCCAATGCTGGCCCCTGGGAGATCACTGCGGCAACAAGGTAGGTCCTGGCAACAGTTCTCTGGTGACCTAGCAGTCCATAGGTCAGCAAAACAAGCAGGTCATTCCTAATGGTGACCAAAATCCCTTCCAGCAGCATCTGGGTACAAGTCCACGTAGTGTCCCTAAATGTGGGGGAAAACCCCCTGTACATATACTCATTTTGCACAGCCTCCAAAAAAGGGGGAGAAGGAGTTCCAACCAGCACTAACTGGTTCCAGGACTGTCCCCTTTCTCCTCCAGCACTGGCTCAAGGCATCAGTGTGGGATAAACAAACCCTTTGTGTGAGGCCAGGGCACAGCCTTTACAGATGCAGGTGTGGCATGCCTCTACCTCTCTCAGCCCAGGAAGACCATACAATATGCAGATGTACTCTTCTGCACCCTCCCTGTGTACAGGCTGTCTGAAAAGTATGCACAAAGCCCATCTGTCACTTTGCCCCAGATGTGGATTGGAGGCAAAACACCAGAGTCATAAGCACAGAGAAATGCCCACTTTCTAAAAGTACCATTTCTATAATGGTAATAAAAATTCACCTACACCAGCAAGCAGCATTTCTCACTGCCATTACAGCCATACCAAACATGCATACACCATCCCTCATAGATAACATAATATCGCTTAGGCATATGTTAGCACATTTCCAATGCAATCCTATGAGAGGAGCAGCGCTCACAGTAATGAGAATGCATGTGGTCTGTTCATCACTACTAGAACATGTAGTATATAAAGACATATGTCTTACCTTCTACATTCATAGCACCCTGCCCATAGGGCTAGCTAGGGCCTACCTTAGGGATGGCTTACATGTAGTAAAGGGGAGTTCAATGCCTGGCATGTACATTTAGATGCCAGGTCCTGTGGCAGTAACTGAGCACACAGGATCTACTGTGACAGGCCTGAGACAGGTTTGAAAGTATACTTCTGTCGGTGGTGCAAGCTGCACTGCAGCCCCACTAGCATAATTTAATTTACAGACCCTGGGTATAGAGATACCACTGTAGAAGAGACTTACATGTAAATTAAATATGTCAATTAGGTGTAAGCCAATCATACAAAGTTTAGAAGAGAACACACATGCATTTTAGCACTGATCAGCAGGTATAATGCTCTCAGAGTCCTAACATCAACAAAAAGAGTCAGAAAAAAAATAGGAGGAGGAAGGCAAAAAGTTAGGGGATGACCCTGTAAAAAGAGCCAGCTTAGACAAATGAGTCACTCACTTCATGATTGTAGACCTGACATTGCTCACACACAATCAGGACAGACGTGTTGATTCCTGGGAGGTCATGATATGTGACTCCGTAGCTTGGTCACATAGCAGAAATTGTACAATGATTGCCTTTGTATGTTGAATGCCATCTCTGTAGGATGGACACACATGTCCAAAGGAGTGTTCTGTGATACAGGTACATACCACAGAACCCATTCCCTGAAGTGGGATGAGTCTGCATTTGTTAGGCCACATGCCCACACATGGACAAGGAAGACACCTTCTGTACGCACCTACCAGACCCTTGATTGTTACTCAAGTGTAATGCTGAAGTCTGTGCTATGTTAGTTGCCTGTAGGACTGTATGCAATGAGTCAATCTCACAGAGTGTGAATGTGTTGGTCCATTCAGGCTTAAAGAGTTTACCCTTCAGAAGCCACATAGGTGTGTAGTGTTTCATTGTAGATCACATCACAGTATATGTTGCCGGAGCATGAGCTACCTGATGTCAGTAAGCTTGCTTAGTCATTGTGGGCCCTGAGCAGGATTGTGGGTTAGTCTGCAGATGGATATATATATGTCTGTAGTCATGTCCCTGTACTTTGGGGTTTTTGTGTTTCACATTTGTGGAGGATTAACACATTAAAAAGTTCTAGCTTGGTGTTTCTGACATGTATGTGACTCAACCATTTGGATAAAAACCTGCGATTGTAATCTCTTGATTTGCTTTTTGCATTCATGCACCATAATGCCAATCAGAAGTAGGAGCTATAGAGAGCCATTGCGTGGGAAGTGCGGACCCGGGGGTCCACAGCTGCCTTAGTGCCCACTGTTGGAAGAGGTGAGAGAACCTGAGATGCTGGGCCAAAAACCACAGACGTCAAGCTGGGGTTGTCCTCACAGTGTGATTGGGGCACATGTCGGACAATGGCCCCTCTAGGACACAACTGTGTAAAATCCACAAATATTTTGCTCGCCAGGGACAACATGTGGCTGTGTACATTGATCAATCAAGTACTGTTTATTGTTGTAGTGGGTGTGTGTAAATTCAATGCAACAGACCACTACTCCTAAGTGTTGCAGGCCAAAAGAAAGGAAGTGATTTGTCACTGTCCTCAGCTTTGTGTCTGGTCAAATAAGTATATTGGCATCCGCCACCCAGAGGCTACTTGTCTTCAGTGTCTGACAGGTGCTGGTGCCTCACTATTGTCTGTAACGTGAAGATGGCCATCACACATGTTACAGATCATGCATTTTTTGGGGTGCAGCTACAGATCAAGACTTTCCCTTGGTCAGTGGGGAATGTCCATAGACATGATTTATGTGCCATCACTGTTGCCAAACATTCCTTGTGCCTACATGTCTGTATGTGTCCCTTTCCCTTTTGACATGTGTACACTGCTATATCATGCATAGTCTACCTATGTTGATGGGATAATTTCTATATTCCCTCACATATATGTTACAGGCCAACCTGTGTTTGGATAGGACATTCGCAATGGGGGTACATTTCATGTGGTGCCACATAGAGGAGTGTGTCACCATTCATTATTGGCTGACACATACCCTCACCCATCATAGCACATCATTTGGCATGGACAACTGCAGTAGCAATGAGGGACAAGACGTGTATGACTAGATATTAGGTTTGCATGACCAAAATGGAGACAGTGACATATCTTGCTATTGGGCAACATGTTGAGGGCCTTCTACATGTACTTGTAAATCTCTGGGCCTCTCCAACATTCAACGGACTAATGGTGTCTATTGATGCAATTAGAGTATATATTGTAAGGGGTGCCAGGCATTCGTGGTAATTTCCCTGGGACTTGCTGATTCATTGTTTTGTGAATTTTACGGTCATATCTCCCTGAACATTTGCACATCTTATCTACGGTGTACATTTCCATGCCAAATGTCTAGCATATAGGAGCAATATTAGTACTACTCCATGACTCCATTAGGACACATTTCACATTTTGAAGTGTGCATTGTTGATATGTTTCCAGTGTGACATGAGTATTTCCCTGCCACCTTCTCGAGGCTATTGTGCTGTTGTCAGCAACAAAGCATGTTCTGGGAGCATCATTTCTTATTGTTGTGTTATTGTGTATGTGATAAATAGATGTCTGCATGACCTTGTGTGGGATCTGTGGGAATGCAGTTGGCATTGGCCTGCTATTGTATGACAACAGGTAACTGAGGTATGCTCCAAGAGGCAAAACCTTGAAGGTGATGTGGTACTTGTTCAATGGTTACTGTGATTGCACAACTTCAGCTATGCAATTGTAGTTGTCTGGGATCCTGATTTTACTGAAGGCAACCGTTGACAGTTCAGAGGGCATGCATGCATAAGGTATGGCACATGTATAGACCACTTAAGTTGCGTTTGTTGCTGGGGCCTACTTGACATCATGGTAATGTTTGCTAATCACGGCTGTTGTTCAAGTGCAAGTGTGATCATGGACATGTGATGACGCTATTTCACTTTGTATTTGCAGCACCAACCCAGGAAAGTGAAGGAGAAAGGCCACAGCCAAGTGGGGAAGTGTCTGACCATGGGACCTTAGGTCAAGACACCAACAACACAGAGGGCCTCAGTGGCCTGGAGGGAGAAGGGAGTGCCACAGAGGGGACAGGATCTACATCCTCATCATTGGATTCCTCCTTCAGTGGCCACTCCCTAGTAGTGGCAGGCCCATCAGGACATACTACAGTAACATCCTTGTCCACCACCCCCAGTTCTAATACCACCCTCCCTGTTCCTTCCCACCCAGTTGGCAGTGCACGCTCACCAAAGTGGGTGGGCGTCTCCTTTGCCGCAGGTGCCTCCAATCAAACCCCTGTTACATCTGCTACCCTGAGTTAGGAGGCTATTGACTTCCTGAGGAGTATCGATGTGAGTCAGACTGCCATTGTGAATGCCATCCAGGGGTTGGCCTGCCAACTTCAGCAGGCCAATGCTTTCCTGGAAGGCCTTCATAGGGCCATGTCTGGCCCACATAGATCTTTTCAGGCACTTGCCTCCTCACTGATGGCAGCCAGTCACCCACCCTTTTCTCAATCCAAATCCCTCATTCCCCTACCTATCTCAAGCCCACAGACAAATCTGCACGCACCCACCTCAACACACAAAAGCAGAACACATGAACACAAATTAGCATGCAAGCACTCAACATACACCCACACACACATCAGTCACCACTTCCCCAGACACCCCCACCAGCCCACACATCACATGAAGCATACCCACATGTACCACCACAACAGGCAGTGACACAGCCACCATACCCTCAGACACCAACCCAACAGACAGACAGACAACCACCATACCCACAGACACCAACCCAACAGACATGCAGACATCCACCACATCCACCATACTCGCAGACACCACCCCAACAGACACAACCACATACACCATTCCTACATCACTCAGCAATTCCATCTCCCAGCCCCCCAAGACACGCAAATACCAACACTCACACACATAACAGACACCACCCAAACATAAGCATACCTCACACATGCACACACCCAAGACATCCACACCAACACAACCTCAACCTCCAAATCCCCACCGCCTCCTGATGACTGTTCCTGTGATCCTAAGGAGATCTTCTTTTAGCTTGCCCTTCCCCTGTTCCCTCCACCCCGTCCCAAACCCAAGAGGCCCCTACCCACATCCTAACTCATCCCTTCCACCTCCAAGTCCTCCCCGCCACACTGCAAGCAACCATGCCCCCCAAGAAGCCCACCCCACCTAAGAAAGAGTCCACTCCTAACTCATCCCTTCCACCTCCAAGTCCGCCACACTGCAAGCAACCATGCCCCCCAAGAAGCCCACCCCACCTAAGAAAGAGTCCACTCCTCCCAGATCTAAACCCATCTATCCCAAATCCCACCCCTCCACCCCCAATGATGATCCCTGAGGTGCCTGCCTGCCTACTTGATGTCCCTTCATGTGGAGGTTCCCTGGCAGGAATAGGGGTCAATGTTGACACTGTAATGTGCAAAGAAAGACTAACGGACTGACCAATGGCCTTGAACATTTTGCCATTACTTGTTAATAAACCCAAACATTTGTTTTTTTGGGTACACATTTTTCCTGCCATTACATTTTTTAGTATTGTTTGTCGCTGAGATACATGAAGGGTCAGTTTGTGTGCAAATGCTGTTTTAGCTGCATGTGCAAAGTGTAATGTGCCCCAGTGCAGCATCCTTCCCTGAGTGCATCTGATGCCCCCATTTCTATTGTGCAGGTATTGTTTGCATAGTGAGCCTTGCTTATTTGTCTCTCTGTCTATTGTGCAACCCATTGTCCTTCCATTGTGTTGCAAACTGGGTGATGTGTGGGTCCATTGCAGGGCTGTTTAATGGGAGTTGTGTTGTGTTCCATGACACATCCATACATATATGTGTTGAATGTGAAAGCAGTCTATGGCACGAGTGCAATGTGAGGGTGTCAATTATATTGGTAGATGTGAAGTTGCTGTGTTGCCTCTGTTGTGTGGCCTAATGTTGTGCACACGTCACTGTCCCTGAGATGGTCAGATGTGTTTTTGTGTAGTGTTGCGGTGCAGTGTGAGTGACCTGCCCAAAGGGTGCATTTAATGGCTTTGAATGTGTACTTCTAAGTGAATGACTCCGACTGTGGACACAATGACACGTGTACTTGGTGCCCATAGCGTGACCCCATATCATGGCGATGACGGCCCGACGATCTGTTGTTAAGGTTAATGACACAGGTAGGTGTCTGTACCTACAGTCGGTTGCGTACACAATGGTGTGGATTTGGGCTCCTTTGATGATCTGCATAAGAGGCAGGACATGTGTGATGGGCCCCATGGCGGCACCAGAGTGTGCTAGGCTGCCTGCAGGTGAGTTGCTTCCTGTATACTCTCCCTTTCCGCCTGCTGAGACATGGTGGTTGGACTGCAACGGTCATAATGTGCCCGTCGGAAACACAGGTTCTGGCGGCCTGTTTGCGCTGCCTCGTGACTACAGTGATCTGTGTTGCCTGGCGATGCCAGCAGGACCACTGCAGTCTTTGCTCCATATGTCACCTGACTTGTAATACAGTGGTCCCACCACCAAGCCGATGGCAGTAGACCTGCCACCGCCGCCATGGTGGTGCACAGACCACCAAACTCATAATGAGGCCCTAAGTAATCTAGAATCAATTTATTGTGACATATGTCATTATAGCAGATTTGTTTTAAAATAAATGTATAAATTGACTGTGAGACTCGGCTTTTAAAGATCAGCACCTCGTGACTCCACCCCCTTTTCTCTGCCACATCTTGACACCCAATTGGTGGTGTTCCTAGATTAAGGGGGTCATTCTGACCCTGGCGGTCCATGACCACCATGGCGGAGGGCGGCAGAAGCACCGCCAACAGGCTGGCGGTGCTTCCTGGGCTATTCTGACCGCGGCGGTAAAGCCGCGGTCAGAAAAGGGGAACCGGCGGTTTCCCGCCGGTTTTCCCCTGGCCCAGGGAATCCGCCATGGCGGCGCTGCTTGCAGCACCGCCATGGGGATTCCGACCCCCTTCCCGCCAGCCTGTTTCTGGTGGTGTCCACCGCCAGAACCAGGATGGCGGGAACGGGTGCCGTGGGCCCCTGGGGGCCCCTGCACTGCCTATGCCACTGGCATGGGCAGTGCAGGGGCCCCCTAACAGGGCCCCACAAAGATTTTCACTGTCTGCTCTGCAGACAGTGAAAATCGCGACGGGTGCCACTGCACCCGTCGCACCCCTGCAACTCCGCCGGCTCCATTCGGAGCCGGCTTCCTCGTTGCAGGGGCTTTCCCGCTGGGCCGGCGGACGGCCTTTTGGCGGTCACCCACCGGGCCAGCGGGAAAGTTGGAATGACCGCCGCGGTCTTTTGACCGCAGTGCGGTCATTCGGCGGTAACCGCATGGCGGGCGGCGACCGCCGCCCGCCGCGGTCAGAATGACCGCCTAAATGTTTTGAACTTCCAGCACTGTTGAGGAGGTAGGTACCAGACATCTGTTGGTTATCAATAGGTTCCACTTTCCCACAGCCTTTAAAAAACACACACAGCACTGACACAGATTTATTTAAATGAACCAGATATTGAGAATTGATATTTTCATATTCTACGATAAAGAGACCTATCAGTTGGTGACACAGATGCCTTCTTTTGGTTGCCTGGTCAGACGAATTTGCAAACAATTGCAAAAGCAGAGTTTCAGAGTTTTAGAATTAAATTTCGCAAACTTTTACATTCCTCTTCTTAATCTCTCACACATTAAAGTGTCACAGACTAAGGTGTACCCAGTGATGTATTGTACGTGATCATCAGAATGTTGGCATCTCATGCATGTATACATTTGAATAGTGGCAATTTCTTAAGAGCTTTTTTCCGTCTGCACTGCCGACGGAGGAGCAGGCAGGAAAATGCAAAAAGCATTGGCAAAATCAATAGCTCTCCCCTTTTTGACCTATTGGCTTTGCCAGTGCTTTTTGCTAATGCTATGCAGCTAAATTAGAAAAAGAAGTGATTAGTTGAGCACACACATAGATGTATATGTGTCCTTATGTTGCTGGCAGTGTCATTTTGTATATCTGCACATTTGTGATGATGTGTGCATGCATGTACACTAGGCTTGGGGTGCCTGTTGAATCATGCAGACACCATTTTATTATGTTTTATCATTTACCGTTCCATAGTGCGGAGCGGTAACACAAGAGGTCTTTCAATGACAAACATCTAAAAGCTGTCTGAGAGGCCTAAAATAAGCATTAGGAAGGCTTTTCGATCTCATGTTTTTGACCGATTGACTTTACCAGTACTTTTTGCCAATGCCATGGAGCACTGGCAAAGGGAAATGATTTTTGATGATGCTGTGCAGCTACAGCACAAACAAGCCAATTCAAAGTGCCACGGCCGCTATGAGCGTGAGAGTTATTGGCTCCCTGCATAAATGTCTAGAACGGATCGCGGCTGGGGTAAAAGTGAAACTGGAGGAGAGGCCATCACACATTGTAACAAGAGAAAGCGTAACGTAGTGTGATGCAACAAAAAATGTTCACTTCGTGAAATCGCCTGGGAGGGAACTCAGCACACAAAGAAGGGACATTTCACCAAAAGCGCCAATAAAAATTAAGCATTTAAGACAAGCACAACAAAGAATGAATAGTAATAGCTGGACGTGGTTAAAAGCCCACAGAAAGATTACAACGGGCAGAGCACTTGCGTGCTCGACCCTAAAATAGCTGTGACGTGAGCTTGCTCATGAGCTCATATGCCCTTGCCTTGTCGTTCTATATGTTTGTGCTTGTCTCATGACTTTTGCGCTCATGTGTCACCACACATGAGCGTACCTATGGAATTACACAGGCACCATTTTATTTACTTTTTATTTACTGTTGGAGAAGTAAATTGAAAAAAATAATTTTAACTTTTAACTGATCATGGGTGTGAGTTGATCATTTTATTTACTCATTATGAAAATGTCCCTTATATTTTGTGGTCTGGACACACAGTTCAGTGTAAAAAAAACGCCTTGAAATGCTGTACTAGAAGCCATATATAACTGGTCAATTGCAATTTCCAGGGGATGAGGGTGGGGGTGGAACTTACCCTCTGTGTCAAGAGATACACATATGCAATGCGATTCCTCCTTCAAAGACCATCAACATTCATACATGATTTTTCTAATGGTCATTTTGCAAACACGCGGTATCTGTTTTCAGGTATTTTGTTCAAAAGAAGATGAAAAATTGGACACAGAAACTAGGGCCAGATGTAGGAAACTGTTTGCGACTCGCAAACGGCAAAATTTGCCGTTTGCGAGTCGCAAAACGCAGTTTCCTATGCAGAAATGCATTTTGCGAGTCGGAACCGACTTGCAAAATGCATTTCCGACTCGCAAATAGGAAGGGGTGTTCCCTTCCTATTTGCGACTCGCAGTGGGATGCAATACCATTTGCGACCGCGTACGCGGTCGCAAATGGCATCGCAGTTACCATCCACTTCAAGTGGATGGTAACCCACTCGCAAATTGGAAGGGGTCCCCATGGGACCCCTTCCAATTTGTGACTGGACCCAAAAATATTTTTTCAGGGCAGGGAGTGGTCCAAGGGACCACTCCCTGCCCTGAAAAAATACCGAAACTAAAGGTTTCGTTTTTTTTTTAAGTGCAGCTCGTTTTCCTGTAAGGAAAACGGGCTACACTTAAAAAAAAAAAAAACTGCTTTATTAGCAAGCAGTCACGAACATGGAGGTCTGCTGACGACAGCAGGCCTCCATGTTTGCGAGTGCCTCTACTCGCTATGGGGCCGCAATTTGCGACCCACCTCATGAATATTCATGAGGTGGGTCATTGCGACCCCATAGCGAGTCGCAGTCGGTGTCTGATACACCGTACTGCATTGCAAATTGCGACTTGCAATTTGCGAGTCGGATGGACTCGCAAATTGCAAGTCGCAATTTGCAAACTTGCTACATCTGGCCCCTAGTTCCTTAAGCAAGTGCTTATTAAACAAGGCATTGAGGGGCATATTTACAAGGAGCTTGCGCACTGACTCCCACGCACCAGTTTCCTTGCGTTGCCCTGCACCCCCCTAACAACATCATGGTGGCTCTGTATTTACAATACAGCGCACCATGGTGCACGTTAGCTCAATAGCGTCAAAATTGTTTACGCTATTTTGGGCCATTGCTGGAGCAGCGGCAAAAAATGTTATGCTAGTGCAGCAAAGCTCAGTGAGGCACATAGGAAATAGCCTAGCATCACTTTAACGCCTGCACTAAACAGACGTTAAAAAATGATGCTAGAATGGCGCAGTGAAATCTTGTAAATTTCAGTGCCCCATTTTTTTGGGCCTGCTGTGGTGGAACACCCCCCTTGCATATATTATACCTGATTCAAGTATAATGTGGTGCAAGGGGTGGCAAAGTTGAGCAATGCTAGCATTGCGCCACGTTTTAAATATGGCGCATGGTGAGGCAATGGCCACAATAACGTAAAAGAAATGATGCTACAGCAGCGTTAAGGGGTGCAAGGGACTTGTAAATGTGTCCCTGAATGTTTTGCCTTTGAAAAAAAGTACTTAGGATTTAGAGCAGGACTACGGAAATCCAAGGGGGATTAGTATTCCTTGGTATCCGATTTTTCTTTTAACCAATATATAATGTGAATTTGAAATTATAATAGGAGATAAATTAACAATTAAGTAATAAACAGGGGAACATGCATACAATTACTTTCATATTGCAATTTTATTCACTCCAGATGTGGAAATGGAAAGATTAGAGTGACCCGAGCACCTGGGCTCTGAATGCAAGCTCTAACATCCATTATATTAAACAGAGTCAAAAACAACGTGAAAGATCTCGAATCTATTCCAGGCATGTACCTCATTACAGACTTAGCAAATTAAAACACAAATAGGATTAGAAAAGAATAATGTAACCCTCTCCCAATAGGGTCCCTGGAGCATTAAGTCATAAATTGCGTTTGCATTAAATTCTGCCTCCAGTATTGAATTCAGGAAAAGAGCTGCAGGCGAGAGATAAACCATGCTGGGCTTCTCACCAGCTTTGGCCAAGCTTTGCATTTTCAGAGACGTGCAATAAATTTGCTAAAATCAAATAGGAAGCGAAAAGATGACTCTCACAGCTTAATTAAGAACACAAGCTTTGTGTGAGAGATACAGGATGCAGTGATTTTGTACACAAAAACCTAATACACACAAAAGCTTCTACATGTGCGCGCCCACACACACATAAAATGCATTCTTTCAACAAAGTTAACAAATAATATAATAGCATTCACTAAACAAATTCAGATATGGAATACATTATTTTCTTAAATAACCTATCTGTTATGTGAGCTCTCAAAACGAAAAGGTTGAAATGAACAAAAAAATCCGATGACACGTTGGGAAGAATCAGAGCTGAATATTATTTGATTGGAGCCCATATTATTATGGCTACCGCCACAAACAAATGATACATACACTAGAACAAAACGGAGAAGGGCCCTTCTGTGATATCGACATGACTGTTCAAAGGGAATGTACCCTAATTTGTCTAAAGGTCTGTATCTCACAGATCTGGGAATTCGCTTTGATGTGGTTCATGGTTCCTCTCTTAAAGACAAATATTCTTGTTCAATAGGACTGCTGAGAGAGATGCAGAATATTGAACACTGGGATGTTGGCTACATCTTACACTTGAATGAATGAATGAATGATTGAATGAATAAATTAATTGTTATTGTATATGACTAATTAAAATAATTACAAATAAACACTGTTTCTTGAAAAGATCCTTGTGTTAAGTTAAAGCCAACACACAGTGAGTTCAAGATTTCCATCTTACACCGTATACCCCTTTGGGTGGAAATGATAGCCCCATACACCTTTTAGCACCACCTATGGACACTAGCCCCTTCCCAAAGTCAGGTTAGTTGTTTCTTGGTGCAGAATAGGGTGGGAAGAAATGGCCACAGTACTCCAATCCTTTGGGGAAGCGTGTACCTATGCCTATCAGGAGGCTGGGTGCATTCTAAAGTTGTGGTCATTCTAGTTTGCAGGATTCAATCCCCCCCCAAATTCTAGCAAAAAGACTAATGACACTACCACCATGTGAGGGTGAACAGGAAACTGTGCTCCACAGGTTAACACTAACATATTGTGGCCTTGTGCTGCGACCCTGTGGTGAGCACTAGGAATTCCACAATTGTGGTGCCCCAGGAGTGGGTTTTCGACTTTAATATTGTTGTGAGAATATTGTTGACCCCTAATATTAGATGAAACATTGTGATGAAACAAATATTGTGGTATTCTTAACTGTAGTTAAGAATATATTTTTTTAGAATTTGTAATTAAGGTCATTGTTAGTAATATTGACATTTGAAATAGTTTTACAGTGTTATTAAGCATTTTGGTATACTGTATTTACATTTTTGTGTGTATTTATTTCAGATTTTATAATGACAATCTCATAGTAGTGCATGGTATCGTGTTTAGGGAAATGGGGATGTTTTAAAAATGTTTGCTTTGTTAATTCTGAGATAATTTAACTGATTACTTTTTTATTGTAAATTGTTTTACATTTTAATAAACAATAATTATTATAAGGTAAGGTTAAGGTATATTTTTTAAAAATTATTATTTCAAATTCTAAAATGAATGATATTTAACATATTTTTGATATATTTAGAAAATTGAATTTGAAAAGTTTTTTTGCTTGGGTTTTGTGATAACATGAAAATGTTTGAATAAATTAAAAGGTATTCTTTTAAATGTATTATTTCTTTAGTGCAATTACATTTGTATTAGAGTTTTATTTTAAAGTTATATTGGTACTATTTTAAAATTATTTGGTAATCATTATTAATTAAATATTGTTGTTTTTCTGTTTTTTAAAACTATCCTTTAGGTTTTCTAGGGGATTGTGTGGTTCTTATTACTTGTAATGTTTACATATAGAAAATAGTAAAATATTTTATAGTTTTCAGTTTAATGTAAAAATTTGCTAATTGTTATTAATTAGATATCTATTTGTTCTAAATTGTAAACAATGTGTTCAACGTTTTCTAATTAATTACCTTTTATTCTTGTCAATGAATGTTATAGTGAACAATGTCTGTTGTTTTAGAAGGGTTTGTTTATTTATATAGACTTTTTTTGTATTCAGATTTTTAATGTATTAATTTTTATAAATCATTTTGTAATCATTTAATTTTTGGCTTAAGAAATTTTTAAAATTCTCTTAAAGTATTTTTGTATCTTTAACTCATACTTAGCGTGGTTTAAACATATTTTTTATATGTTTATAATATTTTTTATTTATGTTGTGAAACGTGAATTGTTAATAGAAAGTTTACACACCAGAGATTTATTTTATTTTTGTAACGTTGTTAATTTTTTTAATTGGAATCATATTTCTGCACCCTGCTTCCTAGTACCCCCCACCCCCAAACAAAAGTCTGCAATGTGGCTAAGATTGGAGTGGGAATAATAACTCTAGCTTTCCAAGAGCCCAATACTTTTTCCAAGGTGGCTTAGGTTGGAGTGGGAAAGGGGTATCAGACACCCCACAAAGTCCAACACCTACCTCAATGTGGCAAATTTTGGACTGTGACTAGTATATCTGATACCTGATGAAGTCCAAACTTTTAACCAATATGGTTAAATCTGTAGTGTAAATAGTAAATATGACACCCAAGAGTGCAACACTTTTCCCACTGTGACTAAGGGCCAGATTGCGAGTTTAGCGGTCCGTAAACTGCCATGGCAGCGGCGGTGGTCCGACTGCAATCTGCTTGGCGGTCGGAACACCGTATTAAGATACTGGCAGGCCCATAGAGGAAAGACCACTGTGATCCCGCGGGCACCGGCAGGCAATTCCAACTGCTGCAGTGGTGAGTCAGGCCATGCAGGCAGACGGAGCCAGTGTTTCCACCTGATGTATTATGATGTGCTTACCGTCAACGTGACCGTGGCGGTCCAAACACTACATCCCAGCAGGCAGAAACGGAGAGTATAAAGGAAGCAGCTCACCTGCAAGTATTCTTACATGCGCTGTACCGCCATGGAGCCCATCACAAACGTCCTGCCGCTGCTGCTGCTCATCAATGGAGCCAAAAATCCATGATGCTGTGGATGCAACCAACAGTAGGAAGACACTCCTATCCCTGTCGCTAAACTCAACGATAGATTGTCACACCGTCATTCACATGATATGGGGCTCACACTACAGGCACCAAGTACACGTCATTGTGCCCCAGGTTGGAGTCATTCTCAAAGAATGGCAAATGTACAGCCATTAATCGCCCCCTTTGGGCAGGTCACTGACACTGCACTGCCACACTCCACAAAACACGTCGGCTCATCTTAGGCACAAGGACAGTGAAGTGCACAGAACATTGTGTCACACAACAATAACACCACAACAACATTACACATAATTTAACTGACACCCTCCCATTGCACACATGCCATGGACTGTCGCCAGATTAAAGACACATATATATGGATGTGTCATGGATCACAAATACGCCTCCCATGAAACAGCCCTGCAATGGACCCACATATCATACACATTGCAACACAGTGGAAGGTCAATGGGATGCACAGAAGTTTGAGTGACAAATGTCCAAAGCTCACAAAGCAAACAATACCTTCACAATATCGATGGGGACATCATGAGCACTCATGGAAGGATGCTGCCCTGGTACATATTACATTTTGTACATGCCCCTAAATCAACATTTGCACAGTAACTGGCCCTTCATGTATCTCAGGGACAAACAATAGTAGAGCCACGTGACATGCCTATCTGCATAATATGTAAGTGCAAGTCAAGAAAGCACATACAACAGCTTCAGCATGGACATACATCTAGATGAAGTAGCTGCAAGGTACACACATCACAATGGTCACATGGTCAGTCAAATGCAAAGGAAGCTAGCTCATTTGAACACCCTCCATGTGTGGATAAACAAAACTCTAGTTTGCACACCTGATATGAATGTACAGTACATATCAGGGGGATAGGTCAAACACTATACATGCTGACATTGGTCAACACAGGATGAGATACTTACCATAGCAAACATAACGCAATGATATTCCAATTGGATTAACAAACAAATATCCATACAATGAACATCTACCCTTGTCTTGGGTGACACCAGCACTGCCCACAAAGTCAGATATTGCAAACAACAGCAAATGAATCAGCAATCAGGGTGAAACACATACAACTGTAGGCATATAACACAAGTCACTCATGAACAACACAATGGAAAAAAGGAATTGCAGGACAAATGTATACCCATTGGCCAGTCCACATGAATTCACACACATTACTGTGCCCAAACCTAACTCCATTTACTGCCAGGGAACCTCCACAAGAAGGTGCATCAAGTGAGCAGGAAGGCACCTCAGGGATCATCCTTGGGTAGGGTGAGGTCAGATTGGATGGGTAGGTTTGGGAGGCTTTTGTTCAGAGTGGTTGCTTCTTCTGAGCGGTGGAAGGGTATAAGTGCTTGCAGGGGGAGCAGGTGTAACAGGGAAGGACTTGGATGTGTAAGGGATGTAGAAGAGATGGGTTGGGATGTGGGTGGGGGCTTCTTGGGTTTGGGAGGAAGTTTGGAGGTAACAGGGGAAAGGGCAAGGTTGAAAAGGAAACTGTGGGAAAACGGGTAGGGTCATTAGAAGGGGTTGGGATTTGGGAGTTGAGGAAGTGGTGGGTGTGTCTGTGGGTGTAGATATTGTGTGTGTGCATGTGGTATGCTTGTGTTTGGGTGGTGTCTGTTGCATGTGGGCATTTGCGTGTCTTGGGGGGCTAGGAGTTGGAGGTGCTGGGTAATGTGGGAATGGTGGGTGTGTGTGTCTGTTGGATTGATGTCTTTGGGTATTGTAGATGTTGTGGATGTGTCTGTGTGTGTTGGGGTGGTGTCTGTGGGTATGATGAATACAATGGATGTATCTGTGTGTGTTGGGGTGGTGTCTGTGGGTATGGTTGATGGGGTGAATGTGTCTCTGGTGTTGTGGTGGTGTCTGGCAGTATGGTGTCTGACGTGTGTGGGTCTGTGGGTTGTGAGCAATTGTCTGGGTGTATGGGGGGTGTCACTGGGTGTTGTGGTGGTGTCTGTGGGCATGCTGGATGTGGAGTGTGAGGCGGTGGGGATGTCTGTTGAAGTGGTGGCTGAGGTGGTGTCTGTGGGTGAATGTTGAGTGCCTGCGTGCCTGTGTCGATGTGTGCTGCTTGTGTGTGTTGAGGTGGATTTGTTTGTGTGCTTGGGACAGATAGGGGAATAGGGAATTTGGACTTAGAAGAGGGAGGTTGAAGGAAGGGAGGAATGAGAGGGTGGCTGGCTGCCATCAGTGAGGAGGCCAGAGCCTGAAAAGATCTCTGTAGGCCTGACATGTCACTATGAATGCCTTCCAGGAAAGCATTGGTATGCTGTAATTGGTTAGCCAACCCCTGAATGGCATTCAGAATGGCAGTCTGCCCCCACAGAGATACTCCTCAGAAGGTCGATAGCCTCCTCTCTCAGGGCAGCAGAGTTAACAGGCGTTGGGGCTGAGGTGTCTGGGGCAAAGGAGACGCCCACTCTCTTGGGTGAGTGGGCACGGCCACCTTGGTGGGGAGCAACAGGGAGGGTTACAATAGAACTGGGGGTGGTGGACAAGGATGGTACAAGAGCAGGTCCTGATGGATACACCATAACTAGGGAGTGGCCACTGAATGGAGAATCCGATGATGGCGAGGTTGATCCTGTCTCCTCTGTGGCACTCCCCTCACCCTCCGGGCCACTGGGTCCCTCCTTGTCAGTGGTGTCATGACTGGTGGCACTGTGGCAAGATGCTTCCCCACTTGGTTGTACCATGTCTCTTCTGCTTGCCTGGGCTGATGCTGCAAATACAAAGAGGAAAAGGGTCAGCACGTGTTCCTGATCAAACTTGAACAACGGCTGTGATTAGCAAACATTACCATGAAGTCAATTAGGTCCCAGCAACAAACTACATCAAAGTGGCTCCTACATGTACCATACCATATACATGCATGCCACATGAACTGTCAACAGTTACTCACAGGAAAATCAGGATCTCAGACAACTACAACTGCATGGGTGAAGTTGTGCAACACATTAACTATTGAGCAAGAAGGAGACCACATCGCCTTCAATGCTTTGCCTCATGGAGCATACCTCAGTTACCCGTTGCCATACAATAGTAGGCCAATTCCAAATTCATTCTCACAAATCCTACACAAGGTGATGCAGACATCTATTTGTCACATACACAATAACACAACAATAAGAAATGAGGCTACAAAAGGCTGCCATGTTGCTGACAGCAGTACTGTAGCCTGAAGAAGGTGACATGGAAATACTCATGTCAAACTGGAAACATATCAACAATGTACACTTCACCATGTGTAATTTGTCCTACTAGAGCCATGAAGGTTGTACTAATGTTGTTCAGATTTACTACACATTTGGCATGGAAATGTACTCTGTTGAAAAAATGTACATATTTTCAGGGAGATATATCTCTAAAATCCACACCACAGTGAATCAGCAAGCCCCAGGGAAATCACCACTACTGTCAAGCACCCCTTACAATGACATACTCTGATTACATCAGAGGAGCCATTAGTCCTTTGTATGTTGGAGAGGCCCAGAGATGCTCGAGTACTTGTAGAAGACCCTAAACATGTTGCCCAATGGGGAGCTACATCACTGTCTCCATTTTGGTCCTGCAAATCCAGATGTCTGTGGATGAATGTTTGTACCCAACCACATGTGATTCCAACATAACTGCAAGTCACTCCATGATGCATCCCAAAAGACAGGTAACAAACCTTTTCCATTACACATGTGCACTGCATATTACCACTTGATACCATATCAATGGCATGGAAATGCAAATTGCGTGTACAAAATACCAGCCCTACCTGTCATGTCCCTCGTTGCTACTGCAGTTGTACATGGCAACAATGAGGGTGAGGATGTGAGTCAACAATCAATGGTGACATACTCCTGTCTGTAGCACCATATGAAATGTAGCCCCATTGCAAATGTCCAATCCCAAACACAGGTTGGCATGCACATATATGTGAGGGAATACAGAAATCATTCCATGAACACAGGTGGAATATGCATGAAAAAACAGTGTACACATTTTGTCTAAAGAGAAAGAGGGACACATGTTAACATGTCAGCACAAGGAATGTTGGCAACAGTGATGGCACATAAATCATGTCAATGGACATTCCCCACTTACCAAGGGAAAGTGTTGATCTGTAGCTACACCCAAAGAACAATGTATGCTCTGTCACATGTATGATGGCCACTTTCACTTGAGAGACAATAGTGAGGGCAGTGATCCATCACTTCTTTTTCTTTGGCTTGTGACACTGAGGAGTAGTGGTCTGTAGCATAGAATTTACACACTCTACAATAACAAACATTACTTGATTGATCAATGTACACAGCCACGTGTTGTCCCTGGAGAGCAAATTATTTGTGGATTGTACCCAGTTTTGTCCTAGGTCTCCGGGCTAATAGGCAAGGCACATCAGTATGCACCACAGTACATGTTTACACAAACAGTTACTTATCTAGTTAGTCAAACCTGACCCATCCCCAATCATCAGGGGGAGATGTCAGAACCTAACTCATCAACTTGGCTAAATGACAGGCAGGAATATGCCCTGTACTCACCCCCCTTGTGGCTGCTGTGCTCTCCTCAAACGTCCATCAAGATCTGGGTACGCCACTGCCAGAATGCTGTCCATTAGGAGGGTCATGGTCTGATGTGCACCCGCCCACGCTGGGAGGACTGCCCCAGCTGGACCTCCACGATCTTCCGTGCCCAGCATCTCAGGTCCCCCCACCTTTTGCATCAGTAAGCGGTCAGCAGGCTGTTGACCGCCAGGGTCAGCACCTTCCAGGCAATGTCTCTCAAAATAAATCTCTGTCTTCTGATGTATGGATGCAAGAGAAAAATCAAGTGATTACAAACACAGGTTTTTGCCCAAATGGTTGTCTCACACACATGTCAAAAACACCAAGCACAAAATGGGCAATTTGTCAACATACCACAGTGTAAAGCACACATGCCAATAAGTACAGGGACATGACTACATACTTTTGGATTTTTCTGCACACTAACCCACTATCCTGCTCATTGCCTACAATGAGTAAGGAAGCCTACTGACATCAGGTAGCCCATGCTCTAGCAACATGTACTGTGATGTGAGCCGGAATGAAACACTACACTCCAATCTGGCTTCTGAAGGGTAAACTCCCCAGACCTGACTGGACAAACACATTTGCACTCTATAAGATTGACTTACTGCATACAGTCCCCAACAGCAACTACCATAGTACAGACTCACCCTTACTTGAGTGACAATGGAAAGGCTGGCATGGTGTGTACAGAAAGTGTCTTCCCTTTGTATGTATAGACATGTGGCCTACCAAATGCAGACTCATGCCACTTCAGGCTGGGTTTTTGTGGTATGTATCTGTACCACAGATTACTCCTTTAGGCATTTGTTTCTAACCCACAGAGAGGCATTCAACATACATAGGTATGTATTGTACACTTTCTGTTATGTAACCAAGTTACCGAGTCACATGTAATGGCCTCCCAGGAATCTACACACTGTCTTACTGTGGGTCTGTTACTTGTGCAATAAGCCTTTCCAGAACAAATGTGACTTCTGTGAAGGCGACAACAGAGCTGTGTGAGTAAAGGTCATGAGTCAAAGACACACATTTGCAATGATGCAAGATGCACACATAGCCTTGTTCTGGGATTTACCTCTGTACTCATTCCTAATCTAGTCAATGGACTAAGGCATTCAGGGCAAGTTTTGGTACTAGAGCTGGCCACCTGATAGGATATTCAGGTCCACAGGGAGTGGGTTCAGTGCCATAGCCACAGTGACTCTCCCACAGTCTGGACTATGTTCCATACCGGGAGATACTTTTGACAGGCCCTGGTCTCTGCAGGCTGAGCATAAAGAACCTACATGACTCTCATATTTTCATCACTCCCATGCATGACAGTACATCAGCTGGTCATCATCAATGCAGCTTGTGGCTTGTTTGGCAACCTGAAGGGTAGAGTGAGTCATGATATGCCCTCCAGATAACATTTTGGCAAAGCCAGATGTGGGGTGAAAGATTTGTGTCACTATACACATTGCTTACAAGATCCTCAAATGACTCATACAAGATGCATACACAGTTGTCTAACATGTACAATCATCATAATTAAAGAGATGTCATTGGATGACAGGAAAGTCTCCTTGCCTATTTATGTGCATCCAACATAAGGACCCCAAAAAACATCACACAACGCAATGCGATTGTGCACAACATATAGTACTGGTCATCGATCCCTGCACCATGTTCATCCCATTGATGCCACACAGACTGCAACAACCGGCACATAAGAAGTCTAACTGGTAGACAGGGGCACATTGTAGCCTGTGAGGAGGGAAAGAGTGGTATTGAACAGAGTCAATTGGGAATATGAGGTACTTACCTGCTTCTCTGGTGAGTCATAGAGCTGTCCATACAGGGGAAGGACCTCGCTCACAAGCCTCTCCAGCTCCTCTGGAGAAAAGGCAGGTGCCCTTTTACCTGCTTGACGTGGCATGACTGCTCCCAGAGGCAACACATAGCAGCTGAAGTAAGTGGAGGTATTGCTGGCCGCAGTGTCAGGGAGTCAAGTGACTGATTTTGAACATGGCGAACATGTACACCACGTAGGCAACATTCACTGCTGATGGACACAGCCATTGGGCCGTGACCACCACTGGCAACAACGTTAGCCTATGGCTGTGTCCGCCAAGGTTGGAACCACCTACCGTGCAGACGACCTCCGCCACCGGCCGCGGGTGGTTCTCAATGTCCATGGTGTAGATCAAGAATCCGCCATTTTAGCAGTTTGAAAAACTGTATATGGTCCTGTAAAATGCGTCACACCTACGATATATGTGTCGGATAATCACAAACATCCTTATTCTCTCTTGTTATGTATATGTCCATGAGTGTTATCATTACTGAGGGCTTCATCCGGGGGGTAGTGATAGTCTGTTCCGTGGCCTTTATGTGCCCATCGGCTGCTCAACCTGTTGGTACATTGTTACTGATTGAATTGTGACATCTATCTCCAAAGGTTTTGTGTTATAGTAAGCAGATACTTTGGACAAAGTTAAGTTGTAGGTAATCGAATTGCGCCAAGTAACCATGGTATAGGGTGATTTGACATGACATGTGTGAAGCATGTCAACCTAATTGTACTCAAGCAGCTGATGAGATGTGCAGATGAGTTACACTTTGGAAGATGGCCTGACAATGGCATTTACCATCAATGCAGGCAACACAGTGGAGAGGCAAGATATGGCCTTGACCATTTGGAGGCCTAGTTGAGTGGGATGCAGGCAACACAGGACTTTCTGGTATATGCGACTGGAGTCATTATGTGCACAGTGCTGTGTCAATGTGTCTGCTGCTGATACCAATCTGGTGATTCATCTTGAGGCCTTAGGAATACTTGTTCTACACACTGTGCTGGGGAAAGGGCCATTCCTATTCTCAATTGTTCCATCTTGGGTTAGCACGTCAAGATGGAACTGGGTAGACAGGCATGTCTCTGAGTTGAGCATGATCTGTATCTTGATCACTCCCAGGTGAGTACACTTAAATTTAAAACTGGGCTTGTGTTGGAGTTAGAGAAACAGGTCAAAAATACAGGGGATTAGGAGGATTAAAGGTCCAGTGTATACCCTCCAATGAAAGTTGCCGGAGATCTTTTCTCCCTACTCATTTGCGGGATAGTGTGGCATCATCGAGAAAAGATCTCCGGCAAAGAGCCCCCCGATGGGTGGTGCCCGTCAGACATTGCAGCGCCGGTCTGACGAGGAGCTTGTCCGATGATGAAGCATGACACCCAACTGGGTGTGTGAGGACTCTTGCTCCTACTAAATAGGATCCTAGAGTACTTCCCCTGGTCTCTTAGGAACAGTGTATTGCATTAGTAGTTAGAGAAACAGGGCCTATTGGGCTTTGCGGTCAGGTCACACCTTCTACTTCCCAACACTTGACAAATGGTATACTCCCAGGTGAGTGAAGAGCACTAGAGAGATTACAAACAGGTGTATTTAGGCAAGTGACCACTGGGTTGGAGGCTGGAGTTATAGAAACATGGCCTCCTGGGAGTTGCAGTCATGCCACTCTCTCTACTACACACACTATACACATGGTATTTTCACAGGTGAGTGCACTTCAATTGAGAGTTGCGGAATAGGGGTATTTAGACAAGTGAACACTGAGCTGGTGTTTGGAGTTAGAGAAACAGGGTCTTCTGGGAGTTGCAGTGAGGTAACTCTCTCTACTACATACTAGACACATTTTGGGTATTACATATCTGTATGCAGGCTGCATTTAGGTTTGGGCATATGTTTCCACGTTGAGACACACCATGAGTCCAGGGATGATTTTTTGATATTGTTAGACTTACGGGCACCATTTGGACATAAGGCATGTGATGAGCCTTATGAGCTGTTATGTTGGGTCCAACAATACACATTGACAGTGTAAACACTCAGATACTCTGGGTACTGAATGTTGGTGAAGTACATGAACTAGACAGTGGCAAAAGCTGAGCTGTGAGCACGCAGGGTATTGCAGTTTTGTGACAGTTTTTATGTTCTGACTTACCAGACTCCACTCCCCCAGGTATTCCTGTCAACCCCTCAGAATGCAGGATGGCCAAGACTTTCTTCTTCGAGGGAAAGAGTGTTAATGGGGCACTGGGAGGGCCACCACCAGTCTTCTTGGCCTGAGCTGGTGCCTGGAGACCAGGGAACATACCCTCCCTCTCAGGTCATTCCAACTCTTCCTGATGTCCTTCTTTGTACGTAGGGTGGTACCTACAGCATTCATCTGTCAACTATCCTGTCCCACATTTCCGTTTTTCTACTGAGAGGAGTGTGCTGGTCTAGGGTTCCAAACATTTGTGGCTCTGCTGTAGTGATTTCATCCACCACGACTCTCAACTCATCCCCTGAAAAAGTGGATTTTTGGACTGTAACATGACTAAAAACTAAATGGAGTGACAGTGACTAACTAAACAAGACAAGCAAATATGGGGAAAAATAGACGATCCATGTGAAGGGTGTAAAATTAGTTGGTGAAACAAAGGGCTGCCTTATAGCGAAAAATGGATGACAATATGTCTAGTCTGTCTTGCAGTGGTAATGCAAAGGATTGTGGTCTGTGGACTGGTGTGTTTTATAGTGTGATTTGCAGGTGTGTTCACTTGGGCAATGTGTGTCAGCTGTGTTGTTTTTTAATTCATCCAATGTGCATCTGTCTGTTACTTTGGTGGATGCAGACCACGGCGTTTGACCACCATTGGCTGGCCACCACAAGAAACCCCCTCATGATGACTGTGTGTTTGTAATAGGCTCTGTGGTTGGCCGCGGTGCTGATGTTGCTGGAGTTCAGACCACCTAGATACATGCCCCCACACCTCTGGCGTTCTGCCTTTTTTGCTTGGTGGACGGCACTCCTGCATGCATAACTCAAAATACAGCGGTCTTGGGACTGCCAGAGCAGCGATCTTTTTAGGACCTCCAACATGGCAGTCTGGTTGTCCGACAGCCACACTTGTAATAAGGCCCTAAGCTTGGAGTAGGACTAGTAAATCTGACAGTCTCCAGAGTACAACACTTTGCTCAATGTGGATAAATTTGGAGGGAAAAGAATAAATCTTACACTACCTGGAATTGTTAGTGTTATCTATTCTAAGTCATACAGTAATTAACTTTTTTTAACATGTATTTTATCATTTACATTTATTTAATTAAAAGTGTAGGACACAGTATAGTGAAATATTTTTTATTTACACATTTAATATTATAATTAACAGTTTTTTAATTTTGTATATCTTAAAATATGATCAATGATTTTATAATTGTTTCAATGTGAAGAACAGTTGCTGTATTTTGTAATCTGTCTATTTCTTTGTAGTTCAGTGTTGGGTTTCAAGCCTAGTGATTCTTGACTAATCTATAGGGTACTTAAGCATTTTTGGGGGAGTGTCAATTATTTATTAGGCTAGTTATTGTAAGGTAGAATAGTTTTTCAATTTAATTTAGTTAGTTTAGGGCTCTGTCAAGTTTCACATTAAGATGATGGTAGGCCTAATAGTGTAATGTTTTGACTTGTTTGGTGCTGCCTGCCCTGGTGGGACTCGGTGTCCCAGTGCCCATCACTTCTGCCTGAATGCTCACAGCTGCTGCTAGGGGGAAGTGCCTGCCATTGAGCTTCATAACGCTGCCTCACCCCCAGTGCAGGACTTGTTTGGTGCTTCCTGCCATGGTGGGGCTCAGTGTCCCAGGGACCATCACCCCTGCCTGAACACTCACAGCTGTTGCTAGGGCGAGGTGCCTGCCATCGCCTTTCGTAGTGCTGCCTTTCCCACCGAATTGCAGGACTTAATTGGTGCTGTCTGCCCTGGTGGGACTCTGTGCCTGCCATCGCACTTCATAGCACTGCCTCTCCACCAGCAGCACGGGACCCGTCTGCACCAATCAGAGCCCGGACCAGGCTGGGCCCATTCGCTGACAGTTTTTTTTTTTTTAAGGGTGAGTTCTTTGTTTCTCCCCTAAACTCCCAAACTGTTACTATGAGGTTCTGTAGCCCTTCCCCTATATACTGGGTACCTAAGCTGCTGTGCAACTTTGGCTTTGAAATCTCTACTGTAGGAAAATGGGAAGAGGAAAGTACCAGGAGGTCCCCTAAAGTACGGCCCTCACCAAAATCCACTCTCATCATTAAAATGTTGCAGAGGGCTACGGGATCATCACTACTGAGTTTGAACGCAGTGAGAGAATGCTGTTGTTGGATGGTTCTAATAATTTACAGTTAGATAGTTCCTCACAGTGTAGCCCTAATTGGACCACTGCAAGCACTGTTACAAACTGTTCTGTGTGAGAGAGTGTACTAATGAGCCATGATGATAAAATCCAGGCACCAACTGCATTAGGAGCTCATCCCAAAAAAGGCCCACTGTCGCCCCCGCTGAGTCTACCAGACATGGCTGACCCAGGCAACATTGCACATTGTGCGCAATTAGTCTCTGAGTCACTCCCATCCTAATGTGCAAGTTGCTTGTGGAGATTGAGTATTAACCCCTAAGGGGTCTGAACATATAAGGACTTCAAAACTGTCCACAGGGAAAGGGCCGGGAAACCCCTTGATAGTTCCAAATCCCGGGCCCAGGGGCAGTAGCAGGCCGTGATCATCCTTCCACCGGCATCTTGCCAATATGTGGCAATTCTAGCAGGAGTCCCTCAGTTACATGAAGATCAGAAGGAGGGTCAAAAAGAACTGCATAACAAATGTCTTTAACTGGTTGGCTCGACATAGAGACTTTCCCTTTTATATGCAGATGAAATACTTCTTGCAAGACGGGTGGGCTGGTTGGGTCCCGGCCCAAATTATATATTGCGTGATTGTATCATCATTAATTTCCGTTCTCCCTAGATACTCTACAGGCTTTTATCCCCTGCTGTAGGATGATATAAGAAGTAAACTAAGTTGGTTCTGCTGCCATTGGAATATTTTTTATAAATATAGCCATTACAGAAGTGACAGACATTTTGTGCAAAGGTCAACTAAATGGGTCAGTTGTCCCAATGCTATTCCATCTATGGATTATGTTAGGCAGGTGCCCCCAACTGATGGGTTTGTACTCCCTCTATCAAACAGCTTTGACATCCTGGACCAGGTGGATTAACTTATACCCAAGATAAAGGGTCCCACGTGGCCACAGTTGAGAGGATGGAAAGGAGAAGGTGGGGTCGGGGGATGGTGGAAGTGGAGTTTGCCATCATAGGGGGTATACTAAAAATTCACCAACTAAAGTAGCTAGTGATTTGGGCACCTGTATTATCAGGACGCAGGCTACTGAGGTGCCCAATGGGCATATATGGAAGCCTGGGATAATATTAGTTGGTTTACTAATATGTTTGAGTCCTGTGAAGCTACCCCTTGATCTCTGCTCACCCTGGAGTGAGATTTGTACTCCAGTCAGGGCAGCCCCTAGATATAAATCTTTGGACATAGTTCTTCCAAATTTAGTATAAGACCCACTTACTTCTCTGGATTGTAGCATTTCTCATGGAGGATCCCAAAGCCAGGAGTGGCCCCAATCCAAGTGCACCAAGATCCATGGCAACTTGCTGCCATGGAATATCGCAGGCCTTGGAGCCAAGCGTAATGTTCCTGAATGGTCTAAGTTTATTGATCCATTTGCTCTATGTCTTTTCCAGGAAACCTGGGCCATGCAGCCTTTACATCATTTAGGGTTTGTTAACTTTAGCAAAGGGGCTGTCTGCCTTGGAAGTGGATGTCCCTCATGGGGCTGAGAAGTTGGTTTCATACAAGCCTTCCTTGTAAGGTTAGAGAAATGCCAATACCCTTTCCAGATATTTTGTGTGTACGCTTGAGTATTGGGTCTCAAAGGGTATATGTTTATAATGTGTACTCAAGGCCTGGTGGAGGCACTCAGGAATCTTCTGTGATCGAAGCTTTGAATACACATTCGATTGATGCTCCAAGGGGTGCCTTGAAGATTGTGGGTGGCGATTTTAATTGTCAGTTTGAGTCCCTAGACATCAGTGCCACAGCTCATACTTTAGAACTTGATAAATATTGGTCAATTCCCGAGCTGAAAGTGGCACCAATTAGGAGATGGTTGACTTTGATCTTGCAAATTAATGCCCTCAAAATGTGACATGGCCTATGGGCAGGTAATGAGACAGCGAGGTCAGATAGTGAGGGGGAGCATACCTTTAACAGAGCTCCTGGTACTAGCTTGATTGATTATATCCTAGTGGATATTAGGAATTGTCCGTCATTGATTGATATGGTTGTCCTATCATGGAAACAATAACAAAAAAATCTCCACCCAGTTCACTCTAAAAATTACCCACTAATAAAACATTTCATAAACGTGTATCAAAAATATAAAATGATATTGAAGTTTAAATATTAAATTGTTTGTAAAGAAAAAATAGAAAACTACATCGAAAACAAACTACACACATTTTAAAAACACAATTAAAAAGAAATTATTTCCCTCCTTAAACCCCTACCCATACCATGCAGGTGCTATATCTTCTCAGGGTTTAGGTGGAGCCTCCTGTCTTGAGCATAGAGGATACAAAGCACCTGGTGACTGCTTGACATTGCAGGTCTTTCCCTCGTTGTGGTACTCCATGCATTAGAGGACAATGTGAGTTACCGAACCCTACAATAGCATTACAATACTGCTAGATACTCGCCAGGATGATCTCTACTCAAGGTAAGAACTGAGGAGTGGACTACCTACTGGGAGAAGTCAGGATGCATCTGTGAATGTGAGTCAGCATATTGTATATCTCGCTCTATCTCTCTCTTTTGTGGCTGACAGGGTGTGTATATATAGCCAAGAAGGGGCCAATGTGGTAAGTGGGCCTTTGGTAGCTCTAAAAAGAAGTATGCTTAAAAAGGCATTCTAGAACGAGCACTGAAAAGACACAATGCAAGGAAAATGCAGGCCTACTATAGCGTAGTTGGTTGTGGATCGTTAACATTGGTGGCAGAATATTCATGTTATTTGATAATATCAGGGGTAGCATAATAACAAAGTTTTGAATAGCAAATATTTGAATAGTATAACTGAAGTATTAAATATCTACTTCTTTTATATTGAGGTATTCAATACTGATGTAATACTTCTATTCACAATATGCAATTTATTTTATTCTTGGCTTTTAAATATTGTTTAATTTTTTTAATGTTGTGTTATAAAGGGGTAATTTTTATGTTTTATTATTTTTTATAGTTTTTTGTTAATCTAATTACATTTGTAATTGCAAATTTGTTCCGGTTGTTGAGTTTTATAAAGGTTTTCCGTGAGTAGTGTTTTAAAATAATGATTTTAATATATTTGACATTAATTCAAATTTTGAGATTATTTCATTTGTTAGTCACTATTTAAATATATAATGATTTGGTTTATGTTTTGGATTGTTTGATTTTATAATGGTTTTGGGTGGATAGTACTTTCAACTGTTAACATTTCAATTTCTTTGTTTTAAATATTTGGTTACATTTATTTGATTACAATGTTTTATTTTTAGTTGCAGTAAATAAAATTCCTTTCATTGATAGATTTGAAGTGCATAGTAAGGGCCTCATTATGAGTTTGGCGGTCGAACGACCGCCATGGTGGCGGTCGGACCGCAGACAGGTTGACGGTCGGACTGCCATATTATAAGTCATGCGGGCCTATTTAGAAAAGACTGCCGCGGTTCTACTGGCACCGTCAGGCAGCACAGAATGCGATGGTCATGAGGCACAATGAACAGGCCGGCGGAGACAGTGTTTCCGCTGGACACAACCTCGTAATGCTGGGCACATTACAAGGTTGCACACCGTCAATGTGACCATGGTGGTCCAACCACCATGTCTCAGAAGGCAGAAAAAGACAGTATAAAGCGAGACACTCACATGCAGGCAGCCTCACTGCCACCATGGAACCCATCATGCTCATCCTGCCACTGCTGATGATCCTCAAAGGAGACCAAAATGAATGCCCTCGTGCATGCACTGACTGTAAGTACACACACCTACCTATGTGATTAACCTCAACAACAGATCACCGAGCCGGCGTCCACATCATATGGGGATCATACACTTGCCATTGTGTCCCATGTCGGAACCAGATAGAAAGAATGACACATGCACAGTCACAATACACCTCCTTTGGGCAGCTCACTCACTCACACTGCACCGCAACACTACACAAAAGCACACAGCTCAAGCACAGGGACAGTGAAGGCTACTCAACAGTCACCCGCACATCACCAACATTACACAAACATCACACATACAAATACAACTCACACACTCACAAGCCACATAGGCCAGGGATTGTCATCACTACCAACACACATATGTATCAATGTGATATTAAACACAAACACAACCACCGTTAAACAACACTGCAATGGACACAGACATCACACACATCACAGCACAATGGAAGGACAATGGCATGCACAATACACAGAGAGACAAATAGACAATGAGCAATATCCCACATTACTTGCATTACTGGGATGGTGGCACCAGGAACACTCATGGAAGGAAGCTGCACTGGGACACATATCACATTGCACATGCCCCTAAAACAACATGTGCACAGGAAAGGGCCTTCCATATGTCTCAAGGACAAACAGTACCATACCCAAATGTTATGACCATCTTCACAATTTGAGAGGGCAAGTCAACAAAGCACATACAACTTCAACTGCATGGGATATACATCTACAGTGCCACTGGTCTGGTGTTTGGAGTTACAGAAACAGTGCCTTCTAGGAGTTGCAGTCAGTTAACTCTCTATATTACACACACTGTACAAATGTTATCCTCCCAGGTGAGGAAAGTTCAATTTGGACTGACCAAACAGGGGTATTTAGACAACTGTACATTGGGCTGGTGGTTGGAATTACATACACAGGCCCTCCTGGTCTTGACAGTCCTGTCAGTCCCTGTACTACATACACCATACAAATGTTATCCTCCCAGGTGGGTACACTTTAATGGTGACTTCACAAACAGGAGTATTTGGAGGAGAGAACACTGTGCTGGTGTATGGAGTGATTATAACAGCGCCTGCCGCGAGTTATAGTCCTGTCAGTCCCTGCACTACACACACTATACGCAGATGTTGCTCCCCCAGGTGGGTCTACTTCAATTGTGAGATGCCAGATTGGGGTCTTTGGACAGGTAGACACTGGGCTAGTGGGTGGGGTGACAGTAAAGGTGGCAGAAGGTGAGCTGTGAGCATGCATGACATGACATTTGGATGACATTTTTAGTGTTGTGACTTACCAGACTCTACTCCCCCAAGTATTCCTGCCAAGCCCTCAGGATGCAGGATAGTCAAGACCTTCTTCTCCCAGGAGGATTGGGGGTGCCACTGCCAGTCTTCTTGGCCTTCAAGCTGGTGCCTGGAGACCAAGGGAGCAACCTTGCTCCTGATGTCATTCCACATCTTCCTGATGTCCTCCCTTGTGTGCAGGGTGGTGCCTTCAGCATTCACTCTGTCAACAATCCTCTCCCACAGGTCAATTTTCCTAGTGACAGTAGTGTGCTGGATTTGGGCTCCAAACAATTGTGGCTCTACTCTTATGATTAAATCTACCATAACTCTTAACTCATCATCGGCGAAACAAGGATTTTTAGTAAGTGACATGGTGGTTAAAAAAACAGTAACAGTTGACAGTGTCTTACTAAAGCTGAGAAGTGCAAAAGGGTGGGACCGGAAAAAGTGTGTGCAAGGTGTGGTATATGTTGTATGAAAAATTGAAGGGGTGCCTATTCTATATCAATATTATTAATATGCTGTGTTTTGCTGGGTTTTGCTGTAAAAAATGCAAAGGATTGTGGAGTATAAATGGGGTGTGTTTTATAGTTTGATTTGCAGGTGTGCTGAGTGTGGCAATGTTTGTCAGCTCTGTTGTTTTCAAATGCATCCAATGTGCAGTCGTGTATTACTTTTGTGACCGCGGACCGCCGTGGTTCAGACCGCCATTGGCTGACCACCATGGGTGCTTGCCACTGTGACTTTGGACTTGTAATATGGTCAGTGGTTGGTTGCTGTGCTCTAAGTGCTGGAGGTCAGACCACCTATTTTCGGCCCTCCATGCTACTGCCAGCCTTCCTTTTTTGGTTGGGGGACGGTGGCACTGCCTGTATAACTCACAATAGGGTGTTCTGTAGGACCGCCAACTTGGCGGTCTGGCGGTCCGATCGCCAAACTTGTAATCAGTCCCTAAATCTGATGCCCCAACACAGAGTCTAATAATTTCCCAATATTGTTTAGTTAGAAGTGGGAATAATAAACTTCAGCCTCCCTCATCTCCCACCACCACTAGCAGAGCCAAACGCTTTTCCTAATATTGTATAGTTTGACATGGAAACAGTAAATCTGATGATAAATCTGAGCCTTCAAATGTCCAATGCTTTCCTAAATTGTATTTCATTTGGAGTGGGAATAGTAAATCTGACCTTCCCACTTAAAGTCTAATGCATCCCCAGTGTTGCTCAGTTTGGAATGAGAATAGTAAATCTGAAACCCCCATCCCTAAAGCCCATCATTTTTCCAGTGTTTTTAGTTTGGAGTGGGAGTAGCAAATCTGATCCCCTCACAAATATAGCCTATTGTATTACACATGTGGATGTAGTAAAACATTGTTTTAGATGTTTGTAGAATTATGTGTAAATATTTTACATTTTCAACATGTCAAATATTTAAATAATACATTGATTTATGTAGATATCTCAGTTTATTTTTTCAGATATATCAACAATTACACAAATTACAATTTTTATTAATATATGTTTTGTAAATTAAATATTTCTTAATACACAAGTTATATTATTTTTTCATTGATTGTAATTAAAGGTACATATTTATAACAGAATAATTACAAAATAAATTCACTTTGATTACACAACATATTTTTAAGCAGTATTGCAAGTTTTTAAAATATAAAATTAATTTTAATTCAATATATTTAATATTTTAAAATATATATTTATATATATAGTATATAGTATATCCTTGCAAATCCTTTCTAGTGACACAAGTGATAAGGTGGTCTTTGCCGTTGTCAAGTACCTACAAAATGCTTAGGCCATAAGAACTAGAGAATACACTGCCGACTGATTGGATTAGCTATAATTACCCTAGGCCTCTGTTGACCATTATCGGCATGAAACTAGAAGGTTTTTTGCAAAGAAAAAGAAAATTTGATGTTAGTAGCTAGTTTACATTGTTTTTATAACTATGTGTATCAACAGCTTATTTTTGCACAATCTACCGTAGGAAGAAATAGACTATTTTATGGAATCAATTTTAGGTAGGTTCTTAGTTCTATAAAAATTAGACAGTTGTCCGGTAATTGATTTAACAAATGAGCATTATATTTTAATTCAGTATAATTATTGTTCCCCTTTTTAATGTTTTATGTGGAAATTGTGTTTTTTTATAATTTATAATCTCATTGCATGGTAATTGTCTGTTATTTATTGGATACTTTTATGGCTCTCAGCCGAAAAAAAGTTATTTATTTATTTATATATTCCATATTTTTACAGTGTATTTTGGTTTTCCAAGTTTTTGCTGATTTAAATATTGATTTTTAAGTAACATTTTATTGTCATCTATATTTTTGCATTACATCTATTTTAAAATAGCATTTTTTTTTTGCACGATATTTTGAAATCAATATTTTTATTGTTTAAAATTTAAGTGTATGGTTGTTGATATTACAGTTGTCTAAGTTTTGACTTCAATATCATTGTAGGTCAATATTTTTGTAATCAATATTCAGGAGTACTATCAAGCAGATGCAATGCTCAAAAGGGAACAATTAATTATTCACTGTTCGGAAAGGATGCCCTAAACACTACTCTACCAAATAGCGATTTGTTATGGGTTTCTAAACTCATATTGAATTAGTAACATGTTATCGAACAGGAAAGTTGGTTTAACACATAACAAAAGCTGATCTTGTGAGTCACAGTCTTTACAGCTCCAAAATGGCTTTGTACTTCAGGACTCTAATTCTTTCCTAGCAGTCAGGGAGACATCTCTAAGTTTATCCTTAACAGGAACAGAGTTTACCTGTAATTCAATTTTATGTGAAAATCCTATAACCTTTTTTAGCTCCGTCTGAAAATATATTTATATTGATCAATGACATTTCTGTGCCTTTACCAGTGGCCCCACAATAAATTGGCAATTCAAAGGTTGGATTCCAAAATGTTCGCAAAGTTCCTTGAAGTCTCTAACCCAATATGTTTTGCTCATCCATAGCCACATATTCTTTTCCAAAAATGTGAGTTCCTGAAATATAAATTACACAACAAAATATCCCATAATACTAATGGAACATTTTCCATACCCATAAGCTTTAACTTAATTGTTTTCAAGATGTCTGTTTTTCCATTTCTTCTTGAAAAACATGGATATCAATATGATGGTGAACCAGAATCAACAAACACATGCTTTATCACTCCATTAGTAAAAATGATAGTTAGGTAGTGTGTAAGGATAATTATCTAGCACTTTCATCTTGGCATTGTAGAGGGTAAAAACAGGATCAGCTTCCCATTCGGTGACAAGAATATTATTTTTCTAAAGCCACACAGTTTGAGAGCGACTATTCTCTTCCTGAATGGAGGCAAACACTGGCAAAATGCCCTGACTTCCCACATTAAAAACAATCGTTAATTAAAACTGCACAAGTGCCTTTATTAAAGAGCTGCTTTGATCCACACCTATTGCACTTTCCTTTGAAATTGTTTGGATATTTCGATGTGCTTGATCCTATTTTGTAATTGAGATTTATCATAGCCGTACCCATGCATATCTTTTTCTTCATCGAGCAGTTTGCACAGTCTTGTAGATCTTTCAATTCCCGTTGCCAATACTATAACTTCTGCTGAAAGTTGATCTGGAATATTCTTACTATGACAATGCATTATAAGTTGATCCTGAATATATTGCCCAGTAATAGCTCCAAATGCACGATTTGCAGCTTACACATTTAAAGGTGTCACGTAGCTTTCAATGGGCTTCTTTAGCATTTGATGTTGTGCATAAATGTAAACATTTTTATTATCACTTGTGGTTTTTCATTAAAATGTAATTTAAGTAAGGTCAAAACCCTCTGCACATTCATCATAATCCTGAGCTTGATCACCTTGGGATGTGCTGATAGGTGGCAGATGATCAAATATGTGTTTTGTTGCACCAATCAACTTCAAAAGTAATCCATTTTTCTAGCAGACATGAATGAATTGCCGTCATTGGCCATCACATAGTTTGTGTCTAGATCAAACCATTTATTTAACTTCATGACTTACGTTCCTGGATTTTATAATTGCCTCACTGTAGCATTTTAGCTACAAACACAAAAAGTAAAGGCTGACAGCAGGTATATAAAAAGGCTTTGAATAAAGTTGTTGCAGCTGATGTCAAAGTCTATATAATAGGCTGCAGCAGTGCTGAGTTAAGATGTGGAGGAATAGTTGGATAGTTGGCCAGTATACAATAGTTGTGTATTTAAAAGATAATGTCAGGGGCGTGGCCATGGCCGTGACCGCCACTAAGATGGCTGCTATCCTGTGTGGCTCCGTCAGTGGCGGACAACTCACTGCTTGAACAGCCACCATCATTGCCTCCTGACTGCTGTGGATGGCATGCCGGTGCTTCTAGAGCCAGGGGCACAAAAGAGGGCCCCTCATTGGGGAGCGCACCACCAGCAGAATGCCCCATCTATCCTGAGAGAGGGCAAAGTGGGGCACTGCTTCGGAGTCCCCGTGACAGAAGGGGCCACGGGTGAGCATGAAGCTGAGGTTGCCTGACCTCGTCGGTGCCGCAGGCCATTTCTCCTCCCTCTCTTGACCCCTCAGCAGTATCGAAGAGGTGGCTGCTCATGACAGGTGCTGTCCTCGGAATCGCCTGATGCTCACCCAATGCACGTGTGGTGGCGGGGGAAGTGTTCGGAGGCCTGCCTGCTCCTGCGCACTACACACGATCTGCGGGGACTGGTGGCCAACTGGATGTCTGCTGTTGGGTCCCCATGCTGAGATTGGCATCCTTGGCCGGCCTGGCCGCATCGAGATGGGAGCTGCCTGGCCGAGCCCATCTCAGTCTCATTGCATGGCCTGCGCAGCTTCAGCCCGGACCTGACGGGGAGGAGATTAGAGGCACTGGCCTTCTGGGCTGAGCAGCCCCAATGAAACCACGAGACACAGTGGTAGGCACCCCCTCATCGTCGAGGGGCCCCCAAATAGCATCCAACTCCTTGCATACCTGCCGGGGGGGCTGGAGCCCTAAATGATGTACTTATTGGATTGTCCGTGGGATGTTGCACGCACATCCTGCTGGCTAACAGAGCCCCATTGCTGACTGGAGGGCCGCCTCCTGACTTACTCTCGTGTTGATGGCAGCCTCCCAGTTATAGTGTACTAGACAGCGCTGGAGCGAGACCCATAAGGGCCCTGGAAGTCACCCTCCTCTCAGCGCATATGTGTGGCATTGTGCACGTTCTCTACTGCGTGGCCACCTGCTGTTGACCTGCTCCTCTGAATGCAGTCCTCTGGCTAATTTACCGCAGACACTGGTCGAACGACTCACATTATTCCTCGCTCTGGATAACAGGGCGGGCTAGTCCCTCTGTTACCGACTCGATCCCACCCCAAATCCTGGCGATCCCACATGGTCCCCATGTTGAGAGTAGACCCTCCATCTATTGCACATGGTGACATTTTCTGTGTTGCAACCATGGGCAGAACCAATCCCAAGCAATGCAGACTAACGTTCAACATGGCCAGGACCCTTGGGGCCCAGGGACCCCCCTCCAACCCAGATGAGGCCACTGACTAGGACACTGAAGTGGCCTCCACCAATGACATGTCTGCCATTATGGCTGAGCTGAAGGCGGGATTCCATCCCATAGACAATCGCTTTGATACTCTTGCTGGCCGCATTGATAAGCTTGGGGAGTGCCTGGACCAGCAGAGGGTGAGGATCGACGGCACGGAGGAGAGGATTTCAAATCTGGAGGTTGACAAGACTACCATTCTGAAACGTGTTATCAAAATAGAATGGCACCTCAAGCAGACTGCGATCAAATGCAAGGATTTGGAGTCCCGAGCCTAGAGAAATGACGTTTGCATTGGGGGCATTGAGGAGACCACCAACATAGGCCGACCTGATGCTTTCGTGGAGAAACTCCTCACAGACCTCTTCGACCGCTCCACCTTCTCATTCACCTTAGCCCTGGAATGTGTCCATCGGTCCCTGGGCACCTGGCTCCTAGGCCTGCCGAAGGTGCCACACCCCACTATCTTATTGCACTCCTATTAAACTATAAAGACAGGGACAGCACCTTCCATCTTGCTTGAGAAAGGGGCCCACTACACTATCAGGGAGCCATCATATTATTGTACACTGACTTCACCTCTATGGAGCAGGAGGCATGTTGGAAGTCTGGCGATGTTAAGAATGCCTTCAGGAAGCTGGGCGTGCGTTACGCCATGCTCTACCCTGCGCGTCTCCAGGTGGAAAATAATGGGAAACATCACATATTTGACACACCTGCAAATGTGGTCACCTTTTGCAAAATCCTGCAATCCAAACCTCCACCTCCTCTTTTGGGGATCCCAGATTGGTCTAGCTTGGGTGCTTCCGAGAGATCGCCCTCACTGGATCACTCATTAATGTATGGATTGACATGTCAGTATCTGACCATGACCTGCGTTTTTATATTGCTGATGCACTCCTGTTTCCTGGTACCTTGATTATCTTACATGTCTATGCATAGGTTATTGATGTATTTTGGCAGCTGATTCGCTTTCTCACTACATGCCATTGTTACTTACTGGGCCCCGCAGTTTGAGTTGTCACCGCGCCCTTATGGTGAACGCCAGTGTTGTCCTCTTGGGATTGCTTTTTGTTATTTTTGCGTTTGCAGGGATGTGCTGTCTGGTGTGGGTGGGGAGATGGGGTAAATTGATGTTAAATTGTTTCTTTGTCCATACTTGCCACTTCACCTCACATATCCTAACCTTCATCATATGTGACATGCCGCCCTACACAGCTCCTCTTCATTGCCATCGCATTTACGAACATGAATAGGGTGCTCAATCACACGCTCCCTACTTGGAACATACATGGAATAAACAAACCATGCAAAGGGAAGCAGGTCCTATTTAAATAGGCATGGCATAGAGATAGTCTTCCTTCAAGAAACACATGTACCCTGAGCAAAGCCCCCTGTTACATCAAGGCCTGGGGTACACATCAATATTTCTCTGGTCATAGCTCATACTACTGGGGCACATGCATTCTCATACACAAGACTATTCCCTTCATCTTTCACTCTAGCCACTCTGACCCAGAAGTTTGTTATGTTCTTCTACAGGGCACGCTCACGGACAAATGTGTTTTGATTCTCATTATTTATGGACGATCCTGTTTTTTACCAGGAGATCGCGGACCGTCTTCGACAGTTCGACGTGGACCATGTAATCCTGGGGACGACCTCAACATGCCACAATGCTTATGTACTGACTCTACCAGCTCACAACCCAGCGATAAACCCTGGGCCTGGAGCGCTTTCCACCATATTATTGATGCCTATGCACTGCAAAATGCTTGGCGTACTGGACACCTGTCCACTCCGGGATTCACGTCTCATCCGCCCCTCAGTCTGTGTGGTTGAGGCTGTATTTTGGTTTCTTTCGGTCACCTCCTACATGTGGGTCTCAGAGATTTCAACTCTCCCCAGACACTGACCGACCATAGACCTGTCCTTAAGATACAAATACCCTATGAGTGTGGCATGGTGCGACCCTGGGGGTTCTCTGGGGAAACCCTCCATGATCCAGTGTTCTTGAGTGAGGTCCCCAGCTCTATAGAAGAGTACTTTACCTTGAATACCGATACGGTCACCATGCAGGCCACCCTTTGGGAGGCCTTTAAAGCCTAAATACGTGGAGTATGCATCTCCAAGCATACTTGCATCCTTCACGACATTTGTACGCAGTTTCAGTGGGCTGAGAATAAACTTCGGGATTTCGATAATGCTTCTGTTGCTGGCGGAGATCCCCAGCCGCACCAGCACTCTGTGTTGTTGACAGAATTTCGTGACCTTGCTGACAGGGAGCTTGCACATCTAGGGAAGAATGCTACAGCCCACCGATATGGGGAGGGGTAATGCATGGGCCGAACTCCAGCACGATTGCTGCACCCAAGCCTATTCCACAACTATGTCTCGGAACTGAGGGCGGAAGACGGGAGGCTCATTATGGGTGGATCAGGTGTATTAGCCGAGTTCCTGTGCTATAACACACAGCTCTATACATATCATACACTGGATGGCCCATTGGTGATTTCTTCTTACCTGGAGGGATAGCGCTGCTCTGGCTCATGGACATGCAGCCTCAGTTCCTCAGCGAACCGCTCACACTTGAAGAGGTGATCCAGGCCACAGACGCCTTTAACGGCTCCAAGGCGCCAGGATTCGATGGCCTCACTGGGGAATTTAATAAAGCCTTTAAAAATCAATGGTGCCTCACCTCTTAATATTGTATACTGAGTCCTTGACCACCGGTACGCTATCACCCAAGGTCTGTGAGACTGTCCTCGCTCTATTGTTAAAGTCTGGCAAAGATCCTCTCAGCTGCACCTCTTACTATCCCCTTTTTCTTTCAAACCTTGACAATAAAATACTGAACAAAATTATTTCCACCAGGCTATCCCTCCTGATAGAACAGCTCATATCCTGTTCAATCTGGCTTCAGCCCTCATCGATCGACTTCTCTCAATCTCTGCACCATCTTTGCAGTTTTACATAGAACAGCCCCAACTATCCCTGCACTTGTGGCCCTAATAGAGGCCGAGTAGGCTTTCAGCTCCTTAGAGTGACTCTTCCTGAGAGCTATCCTTAGTAGGCTTGGTATATCCCCTCTTTTCTATCTCTCATCATGCAGTTGTAAACTGATTCAGTGGCCGCAGAGGAGTGAATGTATCGCTTACTGATGCATTCCAAATTACACGAGGTACCCGGCAGGGGTTCCCTCTGTCCCCTCTCCTTTTCATCATTGCAATCCGTTACTTGGAAGACCACCATGCACATATAGGTCTACAGCTTGTTCATGGCCCCTTATCGCCTTCTCTTTATGCAGATGGCATTATGCTTTCGTTCACCACCCTGGGGACAACCTAGCCCCCCTTATGCAGGAAAGTACCCATTATGGAAAACTTTTGGGCCTACAGATTAATGGGGGCAAATCTGAACTCTTTCCATTAGCTGACGCTGCTAAACCTGTACAGACGGAGTAGCCTTTGAGATGGGTTGGAGATGACACCAAATATCTAGGCATCCAACTCCACTGGGACAACAACCAAATCCTTCAACTTAACTACGGATCAGCAATGGTGGACCATGAGGCCCAAGTGACTCAATGGGTTACACTCCCGCTGTCCATAGCAGGAAGGGTGGCCATTATCAAAATGGTGGTCCACCCTGCTTCTTATACCTTTTTTGAATATCCTTATAACTCTGTCATTGGTGTTTTTTCCTACACTACGTGGACATCTTTTATGCTTGGTTTGGGTGATTGGTCGCCCCTTGGTCCACGAGGATACTCTGACCCTCCCTGTTGAGCATGGCAGTCTCAGCATCACTGACTTTTATCTCTATTATCCCACTGCTCAGTGTCAATATTCATATCGTTGGTATCACCCAGATGCCCGAGTCCCGTATTTGAAGCTGGAGCGGGACTAAATGGGAGTGCTCCTCAATTCCCAGCTTTTACCTAAAGGCATCCCACTAGACACCCACGACATACAAAGAGTGTCGATGACCTGCTGGGTATTGCGCAGACTGCACCGGACATTGGGTGGCAGACCCCTCTTCTCTGCTGCCCTTTCTCCGAATACCAATCCGTGGCTCCATCTCACCCGGGAAGTGCTGGTGCAACACACGCTCTGCAGTCACAACTTGCATACAATGGGGGATCTTTTTCCTGATGCCCATATTCTGCAGCCCACATCTTATCAGCACCAACAGACTGTCTCACACATGGACCTCTTTGTCTTTCGACGATTACACAATAATCTTCGATCCCTTTTCCCTTCGTACCCACTAGCTCCTGAGGAATTCCCTCCGCTAGCACACGTAGTGACAGATATAGGAGGTGGTCGCTTAGTTTCTAGGTGGTATTAGTTATGCCTTGCGATGAAACCAGATTCGACGATTCGAGTTCCGGAGGTGTGGATGGAGGAGCTGGGCATTCCTCTTACTGACAAGGTGTGGACTTACTGCTGCACCCAGACTCAGCGCATCTCGGTAAACTTTCTGCACAAACTATTACATTTTAAATTCCTCACCATTATCTGTCGCTATCCAATATTGCTAAATTTGACCCTGATAGATCTGACAGCTGCCCTAAGTGTCGCTCTCCAAGTGCGGACTTTGCCCATCTCACCTAGGCCAGTCCAGAGATTTCCTGCTACTTAGCCTCTGTTTTCGAACACATCTCTGCTATGCTGGCTATCGATCTAGTCCCCAATCCTCTCATTACTCTCTTCCCTTGCACCGGGGATGTTCCTCGCTCGTCGCGCGGTCATCCTTCCTTGGCCCTTCTGTTGGTCAAGTGTGAGATTGTGATACATTGTGGCAACTGCATGGTCCCCACCACTTCAAAGTGGCTCAAGAGTATGACATATTTCGACAAAGTCAGCGAAGATTATGCACTCCTGCAGCCCCCACATTTCGACCCATTGGCATTTGGCAGCCCTTCCGAGACTACCTCTGTACCTCTGAACATGGCCCCTCGGACTAGCCTGTCCCCTCACCCTCTGCTGGCTCATAACCTCCCCTACACTGCCTCCTTACAGTTTTGTTATGTGTGGCAACTGCTACTTACATCCATATTACCTGTGCTGGTTCTTGTGTACGACTATGGTGTTTCTTTGAAATGTATTGGTGTTGTGAACTATTCCAGCTGGCACTCGTTGTCTGTTCGTCGTTTTCAATAAAACAATTAAAAAAATATAGAAGGTAATGTCAAATGTCTGTAAAAATGAAAGCAATTCTAATGAGCCCAGGGATTGTGGTACAATAGCGCCACAACAACAACATTATTTGTACTGCCTAATGTGACTCCAATTGCACACATATTCTGCTGACACAAACAGTATTTTCTTTGAACAGACATGGCGGCACGCAAGGCATTTGGACGACAGGTGGCTTCCGTTCAGGACCAGGAGTCTTTCTGGCACTGCCTGTGTGATGCGGTGGGAACGTAATAGCAGCAATAGGCCAGCAAGCAAATTTCCTGAACCTCCAAATTATCTGCCATTGAGAACAGAGCGCGATGAAGTTCTTGAACTGAGAAGAGTGAAAAGTTCCAGACGCGGCTGACTGCTGCCTCTTGGCGCAGGTTCGAAAGTGGTGGTCTTTATGTAGACTCTAGCCAAGAATTTCGGTGCATTAGTGTGCACAGCTGGGGACTAGGGATACTCGTCTCCAAAATGCAGCAGGGTCTAAAGCGGCAAGGAAAGTCAAAAGTACCTCTGTTGCTACAAAGTCTACTTCCCAGCAACAGCAAGCTGGTGTTAGCAGACTGCGTGCCAGAAGCATCTGACCACTGAAGGAAAAGTAAACGAAAATGGAACTCAACCGAGGCTCTAGACAGCGATGAGTAACGCCTCAGCATAAACAAACATGATTAAGCAAGATGAGGTAAAATGGGCGGATAACAGTAATGAGAATAAGCAAGCACAGCCCTATTCACTCATGATAATAATTATTAAAAATGGCATAAGTACAGAAAAGAGCATAACATCATACTTCTACAGACTTCCATCTGGTTACTGTGACAACCTGCAGTCTAATGTCAGAGGTAAACATAAAATTGTGTGGTGGGAGAGTGACCGATGTGTGTGTGTGTTTGAGGGAGAGAAAAAGACGCCTGAGAAACAGGCCACAGCCACGGAATATGAACATAAGAGTGTTGTGTTGTATTCCAAAATAAGTTTGAAGTGTGAGTTTTAAAAATGATAGACTAAATTTTTTTTAAATCAAAAAGGTAAAATGTAATTTATAGTGGGATGGGGCATGTTTTCTGTGTTAGCAGAAGCACAAAAACTTATGACGGGAAATTACATACCTCAGGACTTTACCCAGGTTTTTTCTTCTTATACTCTGAAAGTCGGCACACATGCTTCTTAACTTTTCTACGCAGCAAAATAGGAAGCAAACTGTGGTAACTTTCTCGGCGTAGCACATCTTCCAGTTGGAGGAATAGTGACAGGGCTGTGAGAAATGTGCGTGCGTCTTTTGAATCCTCAGGGTTCGCAACCCAGTATTACTTCTTGCTTTTTGTGAGCCTGGCATATTGTGGCACTGGCCATTTGGCTTCCCCTAGGGTAATAGCGGCCTACCCTTAAAATGTGTGACATTTTAGGCCTTATTTAGGGGTTGTTGGAGCAGGAGGAATGCTCTAAAATCGTAATCCTCCAGCTCTGCAAAAACCGCAGTTGATGCCCAATCGGTGTAACCTTTCTGATCCTTTAAGCTCTGTGTAATTTAGTAGCTTCATTGCTTGTATAAGAGTGTAGGATTTCACTATCTCTGATGTCGTGGGCCTTTATTGTGGGATTTAAATTACTTTTGATTTGTCTATCCTCTGTGGAAACGAAATTTCACGGTTATGAAAAATGAATGGCCATGTGACATTGCATAAATATATTTTTAACTGTCTGCTTAGCCATTTTGTCAGGGAAACTGTGCTAAACAATCCACAATTTACCAACACCTTTTTCATGCTGTTCTTGGAAAGGGTGAACCCCGAAACCAGGAGGACAGTAAGAAGTTCTGGTGTTTTTGCTGCAATATTGTTTTAATTGGAATGAAAATGCACAATTTGCTCTTATTCTTCAGATGATTCTCCATGGAATCCTTATTCCAAACCCTTCCTGGGAGGGAGCCTTGTGCGGCCCAACTTATTTAAGGCAGGTATTTTAGCCCCATCACCCGCAATTATACCAGCCACCCCTGCTAGCTGCAGGCATAATGCCTGTCTATGCCAGTTTGATGGCCTGATGGCTTCCTTTGATATCCATCCCAACAGTTAGATGCAGATCGGTTGTAAGATTGCAGATAAATTACCTTTACACTATCCCGTCAATCACCTTAAGGTGGAGTAGTAATAATTATAGAAATTCGTCCTTGGCATCGAAGAATCTCTTCAAAGTACACACAAGGTCACCGTTTTTGACATGTCATCTGCATTCGTTGGGAATGTGATTCAGTGTCAATGCAGATGCCACACAGCTTATGCTCAGTCTAGCCAGCTAGGAGAAGAACCATCTGTCAGTGAGCCAGTAAGCAACTTTAGGACCTATGTGGGAAGGGGCATTTGGTGATCGTCAGTCAGTAAGCGTTTTTTTAAAGCATAACCTTTTATAATTGAGGTTTGCTGAATGACACCAACATCCACTTTTGCCTCCTTTGTGGTGGTTCCACCAACACCTCCAAAACAGGGTAGTACCTGGGATTACAAATCTAGAACTCTAGTTCTTCATCCCCAAGTTGACTCTGTCTCCAGCTCTTTCCGCTATCATTTGAAGGCTTTATGTTGCATCCAGCCTTTTAACAACAAATTCTTTCAAGTGAATGTCCTCAGCACCTTGCTACAATCAAAGATCGTCTACAATAGCATTCAAAACGTCTACACAGCGTATCGTTCCAAGTAGGGAAATGTCCCACTGTTGAAATGTGGACTACTTTTTAGGTTTGACATGAGCCATAACCTTTTTATTTTACTGAAATATATTTAGAAAAATATTTACAAACTTTGTACATGACTATTTTCAGGCAGACCTGTTGCAAAATCCTTCTTTTGATTTACAAAGTGATGCAAATAGCTGTTTGCAATTTAAAAAAAAGTAACCCAGTGCATTGTGCTGCCTTACGTTACTACATCTCACTGCGCCAGGGAGGTCTGCGTCTCGTGCTTGAGTGCTCCCATGTATCCACCCTTGGTTTTAGATGCAAATCCATATCTACAAAAACGTTTATATATGGATTTGCACCAAAATCCAGTGCCTGCCTGAGGTTGTCATAACGTGGAAAAATATTTTACCTCTTGTTATTTTCTGTTTGTATGTATACTGCATTTTGCAGCTCACATACATAGACGAAAAAGCCTTAAAGGCTAGTTTTTATGCAAGAAGCAGTCCCTTACTGCACAAAAACTGTCTTGACTATAACACACATACCTTTACACTATGGTGCAAGGGCAGCTGCATTGGTGCAAGGAAGCACAGTGTGCCTGCGCATGGAGAGAGCAGAACAGTGCCTCCTCTTGGAATATATGGGAATGTTCTGCTCTCCCCAGGTGAAGCAGTTTTTTCTATTGCAGTGCATGCTGAATTTTAATGATAGTTCTGCATTGTCCCAGGACAATCTACAGCACAAGAGGTTGTTCAAAATTCAGCCTATCACTAAACATTTCCATGGTTTCCAGAGATTTATACTTATTGAAAGAATATAGCCATAGAAAATACCTTCTTCCTGTACAAAGGGTGGCTGCTGTTCAGGCAGTACATACCCAGCAAAGAACTAGATATGGCATCATGATGCACATGCTGCGTGAGAGCTCTACAGGTTATGTATACAACCTGTGAGTGTATACAGGGAAGGACTCCACTCTAAATCCTGTAAGTTGCGCTTCCATGGCAATGAGTGTATGGGAGCTTGCCCAAAGACTCTTTCAGAAAGGTTATAACCTTTATGTGGACAACTTCTTTATGGGAGTAGAGCTGTCTCACGAGCTGTACAAAGCAGGATCTGTGAAATGTAGGACAGTTTGATGTAGCCACAAAGGAATCCCGTAGGAGCTTGTATATAAGATGCTCCAAAAATCTGACACTTCTGCATTGCATTTCAACAATCTAGTCACATTCAAATTCTCTGATAGGCCAGATGTGTACATTCTCACTCCAACCCTTGATGAGAGCATTTGTCAGTCAAGGGCTGTGGTCGGTTGGCAGAAGTTCACAAGTCCACCGGTATACTTGAATATATCAAGTACAAGGATGAAGTGGATTATGAAGACCAGGTACTTCAGCCATACAATGTGATTCTTAAAACTCGCACATGGTATTCAAAATTGTTTACCCATCTCCTCCTGCAACACATAATGCATATTGTTTGCCATCAAACCACCACTGTAAGCCTGATGTCTTTCCTTGACTTTCAGTTGACTGTCATCAAAAGTCTGGCTGCTGGCAAAGCAGTAGGGTCCACTTCGTCTGCTGTGAAGGACGTGGCAAGGCTACAGGATCAGCACTTTTCTAACCACCTTCCTGCAACAGTGAGAAAGATTTAACCACATTGTCGTTGCAGAGACTGATCTAAGCAAGGAAGGAGGCAGGGAACTCTTTGTTCCTGTCCCCAGTGCCCATCTCATCCAGATCGATGTTTACCAACTTGCTTTACATTGTACCATACAAAAGATAAGTATTAGGAAATTGGCTGAGCTGGAGCTGCCCTACTGTATGTCTTTCAATGGCTCTGCATAGATACATACTTTCCATTAGCCACTACTTCACTAAGTAGGCAGCCTTTCAACTTGTTTTCTCTAGTTGAGAAAATGTTGGACTTTCCTATGGCCTGCTAGACACCTTTATCTGGCGTCAGAATGTGACAGATACTCTGTTCACCGTATGACAAATGCATTACAGTGTCCACACTGCACATACCGGTGAATGGCACATATGCCTAGTTGTAATGGAGTACCCTTTGAGGCAAAACCTAAGGTCATTTGTAGATTTTGAAATACTCTTTAGGGAAAGGATGACACTCCATCCGTGCATGATTCTAGGCCATGAGGAATCCTTGGACACCTCCCAACTTGCATCCACAACCTGGAAGGAATTGGCTTTAGCCCTGTAAGTGTGCTAAGGGTACATGATATCTTCTTGAGCCTTTGGTGGCAGCCAAGAAAGGAGGCAAAGGTTCACTTGGGAAGTATACAGGACTAGTCAGGACAGAGCAATGGAAAAACTTTAGGCTAGGTGTCCTTTTATAGGGATATTTCGTAGGTTCAAGCCAGACAGTCAAGGTAGTGGAGATACCCATGCAGTCACTTCATTTTCACCTAAGGACACAACACCAGTGGTGCCGCACTCACCCCAATTTTCAATGACTCTCTCACTCAACAAATCAGATCACTCCAAACCAGACAGAACACAGCAACCAGGCACATCAACTCATCACTTCACATACTTCTGACCCACCATTCTGCTTTAAACAACTCCTCCTGACCACGGACCTCAATGTCCTGTGCACTTTATCCGTGTCAATTTTCAAATGATTAGACCTTAAAGACCTCCGAGTAGTGGTTTCCAAAGATAGAGTTATGCCATCCTCTCAGAATCAGTCCTCAATTTAGATGGGTAAGAAGTACGTAAATTGATGAATTAGAAAACCATGATGAAGCTGCTGTGAGAGGAAAATGCGTTGGCTGGCTTTATTGAAAATACTTTGACTAAAGAAGAGAAAAGTTAATCTAATACAAAGCTTGGAGATTTCTTTGGTAGACTCTATATTTAAAAAAAGACTGTTGTGTATTTTAAATCACTATAGCTGTAGCTTCTTTATTTGTGATGAGTTTAAAAAAAAATCATGTTTGCCTCTTTATTTATGAAGATTTTCTTTCGTATATCTGTGACATTTAAAATCACAAATCATGATTTCTGAATACTGTGAACCACATTTCAAATTACATGGTAAATGGGATTAACTTTAGAAGGTCTCTGAAACTGTTTTCTTGAAGATCACAAATTGCCAAAAATTTTATTTTTGCATTGTAAAAAAAAAATTGAAAGGTTTTCTTCAGAGGTGTCCAATCCCAGGGGAGTGCAGATGGATACCTAGAGACATCGTGAGATCGAGTTCCCCAACAGAAAAAAACCACAATCTAAAACATATAGAAAGATGAAAATGCCGCTATGGATTGTTTTTGTGCAGGAAGGTACCCCTTCCTTCACAAAACAATCCTGCCTGTTACGCAGACACTCTTGCTCTGTGGCACAAGGGTGCGTATGTCGGCATTAGGCTGCAGATTGTGCGCCAGCGGAGGATAGGAATGCGCCTTATCTTGATAGATGTGGCGCATCCCAGCCCTGCCCCTTTCAAACAGTACAGCAAGTTGTCCTGCTCTGTTGCATGAAAATACATGTTACAAATCGCCCCAAATATCTTAATGGCTTGGCCCAGGCTTCTAATTTGTTGGCTTGCCCACCTCTATACTGGCTGGCTCTGAAAAGTGAGAGCCAAGGCCAAGTTTATCGTCTTTGACGGTCCTCGCCACATTGACACCAGGTTTAATCTCAGTGCAGTCAGGAAGATGCAGCCAGTCCTAGCCTGCGATCCTAAATAGCGTTATGAATGTTTCTCAGATATCTTCCCCAGCAGCTGTGATCAAATGAATGCCTTACACCCATCGACCTTTTCTTTTTAAGACACAGTAACTAATCCAGTTCCATAATGGGAACGAGCCACTTGTCCAGATATTAATTGAATAATGCAATAGACTTCTGAGCTGATAGATTTATGGTTGCTTGCCTTCGATAATATTCCATTTTATAATGAATTCATGCACAAATGTCAATAGTGAGCTTGGAACAAGTCATTTCCCGAGCTCAATCTGTTCTTCAGAATGACAGCTTTCCGCTTTCACAGCAAGAGCTGTACAGCTCGTCAAGAGTGAAAAAGCCCAGAATCAGAACAGGAAGTAGCTATAAGAGAAGAAATAATTGTTTTTAACGAAAATGAACACTGGCTTTGAGAACAGACCATCTCAGAAAACGATATAACCCGTTTTGCTGTGTTTGTTAACAGTGGAGCGTCCATTCCAGTTACAAACAAGATTTTGTTTTACATGTCTGAATACTCCATCTAGAATGCTAATGATGTGAGTTTGTTATCTCCCCTGTTCTTACATGACCTGACTATGTGCTGTCCATTTTATGCGGAATGGGCGTCAGCTAGAGAAACGGGAGAGGAGGAACAAGCATTGCCAAATAGATTTCACCTTTCTTTTTCCTTTTCCATTCAATCTTACTAACTGGATTATAAATATTAGCAAAAAGGTTATAATAATGTTTGTTTTAAAGTTGATAAACCGTTAACAGTTGTTTATGTTGAGATGTATGTTGAATCAATATTCCAGGGTTCCAAACTCGTAATTACTACCTTATTAAATATGGCACTGTATTAGAGTATAGTAATGTGTAGTTAGTAAAGTCCCACTGCACCTGCTGCACCATTCAAATCATGCCCCTTTTAACTGCAAGGTAACTGCAATTGTGACCGCCTGTTTAGTAGTAAAATATAGCACTATTTGGTGTTGGAGGGGGCCCTAGAGCTTTTGGCCCCAGTGTCACTGCACCTGCTACACCGTTAAAATCATGACCCTGTTGCCTGCAAGGTAGCTGCACTTGTAATTGCCTTTTTAGTAGTAAAATATAGCAATATTTGGTGTTTAGAGGAGTTATGGCAGCTTTTGGACCTGGTGCCACTGCACCTGCTGCACCATTAATATCATGACCCTAGTGCTTGCAAGATAACTGCACTTGTGACTGCCTGTTTAGAGGTAAAATGTAGTAATAATTTGTGCTTAGAGGCGTTCTGACACCTTGAGGCACCGGTGCCACAGCGCCTGCTGCACCATTCAAATCATGACCCTAATACCTGCAAAGTAACTGCACTTGTGAGACTGTTTAGTAGTAAAATTTAGAAATGGTCTGGCTTTACAGGGTTTCTGACACCTTGTGGCACCGGTGCCACTGCACCTGCTGCACCATTAAAACCATGACCCTAGTGCCTGCAAGATAGCTGCACTTGTGACTGCCTATTTACAAGTAAAATTTAGTAATAATTTGTGTTTAGTGGGGTTCCTAGTCCTTTTCGGAATGGTGCCACTGCATCTGTGGCACCAATCAAATCATGACCCTAGTGCCTGCAAGATAACTGCACTGGTGACTGCCTGTTTAATGTTAAAATATTGCAATATTTAGTGCTTATGACAACTTTTGGCTCCGGTGCCACTGCACCTGATGCAGGCTGTACCTTACCTTGCCTGCAAGGTAACTGAACTTGCGACTGCCTGTTTAATAGTACAATAAAGCAATATTTGGTGTTTAGAGGGGTTCCCAGAGCGTTTCCCCCCTGTGTCACTGCACCTTTTGCACCACTAAAATCATGACCCTAGTGCCTGCAAGGTAACTGCATATGTGACTGCCTGTTTAGTAGTAAGCTTTAGCAATAATCTGTGTTTAGAGGGGTTGTGGCACCCTGTGGCCCCGGTGCCACTTCACCTGCTGTACCATTCAAAGATGACCCTAATGCTTGCAAGGTAACTGCACTTGTGACTGCCTGTTTAGTAGTAAAATATAGAAATATCTGGTGTTTTGAGGAGTTCTGACAACTTTTGGCCCTAATGCCACTGCACCATTCAAATCATGATCCTAGTGCCTGCAAGATAACTTTACTTGTGAATGCCTGTTAATAACTCACTGAGAGAATAACAATTCAAAATAAAATGTCGCCTCATTATACAAATGACGTTTCTTTAAAAATGAGTGAGTGGTAATTTATGAAACGAACATGCAGACAATTTTAATATTTACGACTGTTATTCATCAGAAATGTAATTATTAAGTGATGAAAAACACAACATAATGAGCCCACTCGCTGCTTGCTTTACATCTGCACTCGATAGTCCATTGCAAATTGGATGACAGGTTTACACACATTTCAATGCAAATTGACTTGCGTTCAGTTCTCCTTTTTGCATAAAAACACTAACAAGTAACCAATCACCAAAAACCGGAAGGAGTACTTTGGCTACGCTCCACGCGATGGCAAAAGCAGAACAGAAGAGCATGAAGTGACCTGCTAGCCAATAAACAACAAGTAAATTAAAGCGACGTTGGAGAGACATTTGAATGAACAAAGGGAAGTTTAGGTAAGTAAGGGGTGAAGTTGGGATGGGTTCTAAGTCTATTTAGTAACATAAGACTTTGCAAGCACAGCACAAGCACTGTGCAGGCGAAACCTAAAAAAGGGCTTCCACACTTCTTCTGTCATTCATAGGACCGTGAGTTACATCTTGCTTTCACCAAGGACCATAATTCTGTTTACTAAAATACTACTTCCTCTTTCTTTTGCAGTTTTATATATATCGCAAATGTGGCCCAAAGGCATCACAGTGCTTTACGTGAGCAGCAGCGTATACTATATAAGTTCAGATTTAGCATTTCTTGGGCACAGGGAGAAAGTGATTGCGTGATGTTGTACGTTGGTGATACTCAAACCTGGTTCCATAGTTCCAAAGATGGCAGTTCTGGGCCTTAGACCTGCAGTGTCCCATAACCATACCTTATCAAGTCGCCTGGCAGCTACTGTTTAATAGAAAAAGTGTGCTGGTTGGAAAAGGGGCAAGGAAAGGACAGAACTGGAACATGTATTTTCCCCAATCCCATGGAACCCATTGTGGATTTATGACCATCTGTTATTTGTGACTGTCAAAGGTGCAAACCATTGTCACATGCTAGTTTCATAAAGATGGTGAGAAACCTATGCTTCCTGGGCTTTGCTTTTGTTTGCTACCTTATACCTATTAAAGGGTTTGCAGCTGTTCTCATAGTACCTTTGCGGGTTTTAAAGTGTAATCCAGATAGCATCAGTTGTCATTTGCTCTGTTCATAACTGGCCCTCAGGGCACAGCATAGATCCTGGGTCAATTGTCGAAGCCTTAGACTTATGCTGCCATTTCTTTGAAACAAGAACTTTCCAGTGCATGCCTTAAGTTGTAGGCTAAATAGCACTATATGTCAAACTGGCTTCCTATCCTCTTTTTAGGGCCATTGTAGCATTGGGACATTTCACCATGTTCAGCAAGCCCCATCGCTTTTTCTGACCCTTTCCTGGTGCTCTCTCACTTTTATAGTATGTTAACTTCTTTTGCAGTTGTGCAGCCATCATCATGTACACTATTCTGAAGTACACATTTATTAGTGTGGAGCAGCACATCAAATTTTATTTTCTGTGCGGGTAAAACTATATTACAGTGGTGGCATATTGGTCACAAAGCTTCATTACATATTGCGGTGGTACTGTGTTCAATATCCCCATAAGTTACTGTAAAACCATACAAGTAGTCCATCAAACACAATAATTACTTAGTGGCTTGAGTACTCACTTTTACTTCCAGTTCAGACTGGTGTCATATTTGGATAGTTCCTTGCATCTCAGACAGCCTTCGCCGTTTCTGGATGTATCTGAGCCTCCAACTAATATGGACTGCTACAATGACAAAGTTACAAATAGTTTGGCATCTCAGGCATAAACCATGCACCCTAGAAATAGCAATAATGAAAGGTTTGGTTTTTACAAGGGTGCACAATTTATGACCCATTCTGCTTTTTGTCATAAATATACCATGTAGTCTTCAGCCTGAGATTTGCATACTTCGCATGTGCACTATTTGCATGGCTGATTTGTGCCAGGTGTAACCTTATTATCAATTTTATTGGCTTTTCCATAGTTTGTGTTTTCTGATTGTACTACCAATGCTACCTAAGTGAATGTAGATTATTAGTTGAGGTAGATATCGTCCCCAATAAGTAATAATTATTCATGTTAGTTCCAGTAAAGGTTTCAGTAATTTAAACCAGTGCTCCAACCCTAGAAACTATGGCACAGAACTGCCACAAATTCTAGAACTTGCTAAATACTGAATGTTTTAAGAAAACATTTGCCTGATCCTGTCCTAGGTGCAACAACTCATCTTTGAAGTTGAGAACCAATCCAACAGGTTAGATATTAAAGGCATTACCTTACTCTTGTTACAGTGCATATGGTGTTTCCTTGGCTTTCTTTAGTTGCTAGTCCTTTGAAGTTATTGCAGGAAGACAATTGCAACTTTGTGAAAAACCCAAGCATACAATGAATAACAAATTAACACCTGTCTGATTTTCCATCACTATTTAAAGATACATAGGTAGCAGCAGTTCTTTGATTGAAAAAAGGGATGAACTTTGACAACATAATGTACAACATCTAAGGAGCCCCCCCAACTCCATTAACAATTTTCAGTAGCCTCAGTAATGTCATAAATGATCTATGGAATGAGAGGTATAGGTAATGGTATTCTGCAATTTGCACTAACAGCATCAGCACCTACTGTAACTGATTCATAACATCTTCAGCTGCAGCTCCTAGTGCCACACAGTGATATGCCTTTAAAGAGGAAATGAAGACAGATTTGCCAACATATTATTTTGCTACCGAAAACAGGCAGACATAGAGTCAATGTGGCTGCACCATTCCAAGGACATTGTTAGAATCTAAAAATGGAAAAATGCAGGTGTGAAGTCAAACTGGATCCTCAAATCTTTCTATGTTCAGGTGAAAGACATTTCAATATGTCTACTGCATCATGTATTGAACAGTGAAAATGTCTTATGCAAGACCTTCTAAACCAAAATCTTCCAATGCAAGTGGGCCAGGAAATGTTCTCAATGTAAAATAATCCCCCTTCCCCAAAAAACCCACACAGTGTATTAAATGCTCTAAATCGCATACTGAATCCTAGGGACAATTGCATAACGAGCAAGGTTTTCTAAATAGAAACATCTTCTGCCATAATGAAAAACTCAAGTCAAACAAAAAGATGTCCCTCTAAAAAAGAGCAAGGCATGCCCATGTGCCTCTGACTCCAATAAGCACATCACCTGCTAGTTCCCTTTGGATCACTGACACAATATTGTGGTAAAATATTGTTGACAAAAATATTGCTTACCACAATATTGTGTTCCTATACTTGTAATGGTAAGTACAAACCTATTGTTGACACTATTATCATCCAAAAACATACAAACATATTGATTTTTAATATATATAAGTTAAAGTGGAAATTCTTGAATATTATAATATAGGACAATATAAATTAAATAAAGCCCATTAATATGTATTACCTTATTTAAATATATACTGATAGAAATACATACACATATGTCTGTTGGGACCGTAAATTAAATTGATGAATACTCGCTCTGGAGTGCTGCTTCTTCTTGTATTCACTGGAGGAAAGTGTGGATATATATTAGTATATATACATAAAATTACACACACATATATATAAATACACATATAGGCGGTCATTCTGACCCTGGCGGTCAAAGACCGCCAGGGCGGAGGACCGCGGGAGCACCGCCGACAGGCCGGCGGTGCTCCAATGGGGATTCCGACCGCGGCGGTAAAGCCGCGGTCGGACCGGCAACACTGGCGGGCTCCCGCCAGTGTACCGCCGCCCCATTGAATCCTCCAAGGTGGCGCAGCTTGCTGCGCCGCCGAGGGGATTCCGACCCCCCCCTACCGCCATCCAGATCCCGGCGGTCCGACCGCCGGGATCCGGATGGCGGTAGGGGGGGTCGCGGGGCCCCTGGGGGCCCCTGCAGTGCCCATGCCACTGGCATGGGCATTGCAGGGGCCCCCGTAAGAGGGCCCCTAAATGTATTTCACTGTCTGCTGCGCAGACAGTGAAATACGCGACGGGTGCAACTGCACCCGTCGCACAGCTTCCACTCCGCCGGCTCGATTCCGAGCTGGCTTCATCGTGGAAGCCTCTTTCCCGCTGGGCTGGCGGGCGGCCTGAAGGCGACCGCCCGCCAGCCCAGCGGGAAAGTCAGAATTACCGCCGCGGTCTTTCGACCGCGGAACGGTAACCTGACGGCGGGACTTTGGCGGGCGGCCTCCGCCTCCCGCCAAGGTCAGAATGAGGGCCATAGTGTAACAAAAGTATTAAAAAAATATTGTACATTTTATCAAGTATATTTTGTATTGTTGACTCTCTATATACATATATATATATGTATCTTCTGGTGGTCAACAGTAAGTATAGTTAGGAATTAGTTTCCATAGGGAATGTGTTTTTTGACTTGCCTATATCTTTGGCACCGTTTGACAAATGTTCACAAAAGTTCCCCAAAAAGTGCCCTCTAGGGTCTTTTTCTCCATGGGAAGTTTTGGGGTGATCTGTTAAGTGGGGGGGGGGGGGGGGGAGAGCAAAAAAAAGGGGAGGTTAAAGGGGGGGGGGGTGCCAAAAAAAGTCAATTTCTCATGTTATTCCCATAGAGTGTTTAGACATGTCTGCAGCCCTAACCACTTGATGGAATTACACTAGATTTGGCAGAAAGGTAGATTTTGGTCCGGAGAACACACTTCTGATATTTGTTATAAATCCATTTAATAGTTTTAGTGAAATTAAAGGAAAATCAGATTTGTACATCAAGAGTCGCAACGAATTTGCAACGATTTGTGATGCATTTGTGAATGCGAGCACCAACAGGAATGGCATGACTGGCTGGCCACAACTTGAGCAGAAAGTTGTGCCCACCATTGTATGTAACGGGACATGATCCCTGGGGCTGAAAAGAAAGAAGAAAAATGTTATAAGGCACACTGACCCAAGAGCTGAAATATATGTGTATTTGAAGGTCACATTATGAGTTCAAAACAAAGATTTTTTTCACCATGTACGATATTCATGAATACATTGCGATGCTCATCACAACCTCCCCTATACAACATTTCAACGAATTCATGACTATTGAATAAAACCAACAAAAAAGATGATTTACACACTCACAGACCCACTCAGACACTCATGCACCAACTCACAGACCCACCTACACTCTTTCACCCACTCACAGACCCACTCACACACTCATGCACCCACCCACAGACCTATTTTGACACTCATTGACCCACTGACAGGCCCACAGAAACTCATGTCTCCACTCACAGGCCCACTCAGACACTCATGCACCCACTCACAGACCCACTCAAACACACATGCGTCCACTCACAGACCCACTCAGACACTCATGCTCTCACTCACAGACCCACTCCGACACTCGTGCATCCACTCACAGATCCACTCAGACACTCATTCACCCACTCACAGACCTATTCAGACACTCATGCACCCAACTCACAGACCCACTCAGCCACTCATTCACCTACTCACAGACCCACTTAGACACTCACATACCCACTCACAGAGAGAAATAGGTCCCCAAATCACAAAATGGGTTTGGTGCCTTTTAGCGGTCGCAAATGGCCCATTCTCTGTTTGTGACCACTAAAGGTTTTTGTATTCTGGCCCTAAGTTTCTGTTGTCTGTCCCACTTCTCTCTGTGTTTAGCAATTTTAATCAGTTTTCTTTCTTTCTCTAATTTCAGTAGTGAGAGGACCAGAACACAATGTTGTGGAAAATGATGAAGAATAAAGTAAAGTAGTATAGATAGGTCTTCTGACATGGACTTTGCGTTGCACGTATACTTTCAGAATTTGATAAAAAGTGGGGTTATGGTGAATATAGCCTGGAGTGAAGAAAAGCAGTAGTTTTGTGCAAGCCCACATTGGGCAGAATTGGAATTACAACAGTTGTCATGTTCTCATTGTCATAACTAGTCCCTACTGAAGGTGGTGGGTCAGACTTAACAAAAGAAAGGTTGTCCATAAGCATGAGGATGGTTGGGAGTGACTGCCTATACAAAACATTATTTGAAAAACTCTTTTTGTGACTCTTTCTTTTGTGTAAATCAATTTGTGATGTGTAAATTATTCTGTGGATGAAATAGATGGTTAAACCATGCTTTACTTTGACACTGTAAGATGGCCGCCCCAAATTTGGATTACTTTGGTATAATCAGAAATGGCCCGTCATTTGTATTTTGTTTGAATTTGTTTAAAGGGAAATGGAAAAAATGGTGGTAAGCAACCGTGACTAAGGTCCCAAGAGCACCAAAACGCGTGGGTTGATATCAACAAGATTAAACTACTTTGATGCACTAATGCTGGCAGTGCCAGTGTTGCTTTCTTGACAGAGAGGTGCTTGTTTATATATATATATATATGTATATATATATATATATATATATATGAAAACAAATCCCTTTCAGGGTTAGAGTGCTGCATAAATTATGCAAAAAAGAATAGAGAACTCTGGGTAGTTCCCAAGTTTAGATGGAGAGCAGCTCTAGTAAGGAGCACCCTGCAACACCAGCGACACTCTAGATATATATATATATATATATATATATATATATATATATATATATATATATATATATTTTAAATAAATTGAAAAGTGCTCACCACCGGGCTCCTACAGTCCCGAGAGGGGTGGTGCGTAATGAACCGGCAGAGCACTCCGGTTAAAAAATATAAACAATAAGAAAACTTCCACAGAAGAACGCACACTCGGGAAATCACAAAAATAATTAGAGTATTTAATTCACACTACGCGTTTCGGCTGTCAAGCAGCCTTGATCACGTGTAAAGTTTCACCAATGTACATTTAGTTTAAATACCCACCAGATACAAACATAGAAACAGGACTACATATTGAATTTGTTTTTCAAACAATGGAAGTAAAATGGGAATAAATCTATAGACAATTATTAAATACAGATAATACAGAAATAAATAAGTCACTAAGTCAATACTTTTCCGTATATTAAGATACACGATGTTTCCATAAATAACAAGTTAAGGAATTATAAGACCCTCAGCATTCAACTAGGCATGCTGGTATTTCCTGACTGGCCTTTAATCAGTACCTATATAAATAAATAAATATAAATCTAAAATATCAAATACATGGAAAAAAAACTTAAATACATGAATGTAGATCTTTGATGCACCTTATACTTATTTATTTTAATGAATTTAATATTCTTATAACAATTATATATATACATATCGTTTATCGGGACTTAAGTTATAGTTAGGAAATAGAATTGAAAAATAGCAGGTCATGAGTAGTGTAATATGTGAGGTCATAAATAGTGCATTATGGAGGTGCAAGTTATAGTTACCTCAGGTAACTATCACTGCTGAATTTCTATGGTTTTCTATGTGTCAAATGCGAGTATAACTATAATGTTACTGTAACCTTTGTTTTTTTCAGTGAATTTCCATGGTTTCTCTAACATAAAGTAATTTTCATTACTATATGTTAATCCAACCACTGCCACACATGGCCTTTGCTCGTGCGCGGCGGTAGTTGGCCTCAGGGTGTGGCCTCGAGTCAGGCCTTATTGTCAACCCCCTATAACCACCCAACCTTTCACACATTACAGATGGCTGTCAGGTATATATACTAATGAAATGGTGTGTTGTTTTTATTAAATTTAGGAGTCGTGCACCGTACACGAACCCTCGCGAACAGTACACAACTTCTGCATGGTTTAGATATTTGTAGAAAACGTATATAGAAGTTATTAAAATTTAGTTTATGGTAAAAGGTTTAGTAATATTGTTCAGTAAGTATCACAGCAATAGATTATAAATATTATAATTGTTGTTTTACTAGTTTTTTTATATCATCGCACACTGTGCTGTCTTGTATTTGTGGACTCCCAGAGGGTACGCGACTCTGACATTTTTCAAAAGCAAGCAAAAACTTATATAGACACTTTCATTGTTTCAATTAAAGAACCAGGTTTACTATAACACAAAAAAAAAAATATATGTAGAGAATAAAAAAGTTTTAAATATCATTCTAATAGATATTGTGAAGTCGCTTTTCCGTCACACATTTTTATCTTGCATGCAGAAAGGTCCCAGCCATTCTTCTTTGGTTTCGGAGTGGCTGTGAGTTTTCACACTTGCCTTTCCCAATTCATCATTTTGAATTTTGTTTGGTGTTTCCTTTGTTCTTAATTTGGAAACCATGGCATCTGACGCAGGACATCTGAAAGAAGAAGAAGAAAATGTTGTGGAGGAAGAGAAATCAGTTCCTAAGAAGAGGAAGGAAAGCATAGTTTGGGAATCTTTTTCCATTTTGGAAGGTGAAAAAAAGGTTAATGCGCGCAGTACACGATCTGCAAAAAGGTACTGTCACATGGGACTGAGAAAAAATATTCATGTGGTACATAAGGCACGTACAAACATTTGAGCACCATCCACTTCACCCGTCTAGCTAGAGCTGAGATGCAGAGGCTGGAATCCGAACAAGGAACGTCTAGTGCAAGTAATCAACAGCCAAGAACATCATCTGCAGGAGGGCAAGATTCAGGAGTTTCAACTACCATTATGGAGTTCAGCAAAATTTGTATTTTTCGCCCAAAATGTACCAAAGTACTTAGTGTAGGTGAACAAGCTGTGCCTACTCTAGTGCAGTCTATTAATGCACATACATGTTAATTTATATTTTTTCGATCTGTTGCACACTTTGTGTTTTTTGTGCTTGCTGTTGCAAGCGATGTTTCGTATTTTTCACAAATAAAAAAACACCCGAAAAATCAAAATAGTTAAAAAAATCACAAAACAAAATGTCTAAAACTGTTCTTCCTATAACCACCTCTGTTACTTTAAGAAAGAAATGCATGAGTGCTTGTATGGGTGAGTCACTGGGTGCAAGGGCGGGTCTATGAATGAGTGAGTGCATCAGTTGTGTATGGGTGAGTGACAGAGTGTGTGACTGGTTGTATGGGTGAGTGAGTAGTTGCATTAGTGGGGGCATTGGGAGGGATAGGGTGTGAGAGTAGCTGTATACAGTATATGAGTGACAGGGTGCATGAGTCAGTGTATGGGTGAGTGACTGGGTGCATGAGTGCTTCAATGGGTGAGTGAATGGCTGTATAAGTGGGTTCATGGGTAATTGAGTGCATGACTGAATGAATGTATGGGTGACTGACTTGGTGCCTGAGTGGCTATCTGGGTGAGTGATAGGCTGCCTGAGAAGCTCCATGAGTCACTGAGTGGGAGCATGACTGGCTGTATGGAGGAGGGAGTGTGTGCATGAGTGGCTGTATAATTGAGTGAGAGCATGTGTTGGTGGTTTTATGAGTGAGTGAGTGGGTACATGGGTGGGTGTATAGGTGAATGAGAGGGTAGGTGAGTGGTTGTATGGGTGAATGAGTGGGTGCATGGGTGTTTGTATGGTTAAATGAGTGCATAAGTGGGTGTATGGGTGCGTGACGGTGCATAAGAGGATTTGTGGGTGAATGTGTGTATGAGTGGCTGTGTGAGTGCATGAGTAGGGGCATGAATGGGAGTATGGGTGAATGAGTGGGTGCACGAGTGGCTGTATGGGTAAGTGAGTACATGAGTGACTGGGTGGGTGAGTGATTTAGTGCATGATTGGGTGCACGGTGAGTGATATTGTGTGTGATTAGCTGTATAGGTGAGTGACAGGGTGCATGAGTGGCTAAATGAGTGAGTGACAGGGTGCCTGAGTGCTTTGATGGGTGAGTGAGTGGGTGCATAAGTGGGTATATGTGTATCTGAGAGCATGAGTGGTGAATGGGTGAGTGACAATGCATGAGGTAAAGTCTGGCTGAGTGATAGAGTGTCTGACTGGCTCCATCAGTGAGTGAGTGGGTGCATGAGTGGCTGTATGGGTGAGTGAGGGAGTGTATGAGTGGTTGTATGGGTGAGTGAGTGGGTACATGATTGGCTGAATGAGTGAGTGGTTGGGTGTGTGACTGGTTGTATGGATGTGTAGTGTTTGCATGAGTGGGTGTTAAGGTAAGTGGGAGTGTGTGTTAATAGTTGTATAGGTGAGTGAGTGAGTGTATGAGTTGTATGGGAAAGTGAGTTTATAATTGGGTGTATGGGTGAATGACTGGGTGCATAAGAGGATGTATGGGTGAATGGGTATATGAGTGGCTGTTTAGGTGTGTGAGTGGGAGCATGAGTGACCACATGGGTGAGTGACTGAGTGGGCGAGGGGGTGCATAGTGAGTAATAGGGTGTGTGAGTAGCTGTATAGGTGAGTAACAGGGTGCATGAGCAGCTGTATGGGTGAGTTACAGAGTGCATGAGTGCCTTTATGGGTGAATGAGTGGGTGTATAAGTGGGTGTATGGGTATTTGAGAGAATGAGTGGCAAATGGGTGAGTGACTGGATGCATGAGTTACAGTCTGGCTGAGTAATAAAGTGTCTGAGTAGCTCCATCAGTGAGTGAGTGGGTGTATGAGTGGATATATGGGTGAGCGAGAGAGTGTGTGAGTGGTTATATGGGTAAGTCAGTGCATAGGTAGGTGAATGGGTGAGTGAGGGGATGTATGAGTGTGTATATGGGTAACTAAGTGCATGAGTGCCTGTATAGGTGAGTGAGAGGGAGCATGATTTGCATGTGTGAGTGAGCGGATACATTAGTGGCTCTGTGTGTGACTGAGTGAGTGCGTGAATGGTGTATTGGTGAGTAAATGTGCCAGTGATGTATGGATGATTTAATGAATGTATAAGTGCTGTATGTGTCAGAGCATATCTGTGTGAATGAGTGAGTGAATGAGTGAGTGAATGTATAAGTGGTGTATGTACAGTTGTGTGATTGCTTATACAGTAGACTGGTTCTGTATCGGTCAGTATCAAGAAAACAAACTGCCGGCAAGACATCTGAAATATCGTCTATAGATGGAAACTATCTCCATAAGTGTCTGAAAGAAATATTTCACTGCCACTACTACTGTCTTCACAGATTTCATGATATATGTCTCCAAACACTGTTGAAAAAAAGAACATAAATATGTTAGTATTATGCTTAGAAGAGATCTGAAATGAAACAGTATACTATGCTTATGAGATAGTAGTATATGACATTTTAGTAAAAAAAAAAAAAAATCCCTCTTTCCTGTTCTCAGTTCTTATACTAGTACATATAAACAGAGTACTGTATAATCATTATTGAACAGTGGTGAAAAACAATCATATAGATTGTAGAAAAAAGCCCATACCTCCACAGTGATGCTGTGAATTGCACTCACTACAATTTTTTAATTATTCAAGTATGCCACACTTACTACAGGAAAGGAAAAGACCATCTGTTAAAAACATTTTGGATATTATTATAGCTGATACAAAACTACGAGCAAATATAATCCACAGTTGAATTTTCCACATACTTTTGCAGACATCACCCATGATTGACCAAATGATGTCTTAAACAGTGATAATCCATATGGTGAGAAGACCAATATATTCATTTTCTTCCAGAATTCCTATGAAGATATCTCATCCACACTTCATTTTTTTATATCCTTTTGTTGACATCACCCCTTTTAGGCCGCATGATGCCTTAAACAGTGATGATCCACATAGAAGGAAGACTATATAGTCATTTTCTTCCAAAAATCCTAGGAAGATATTTCATCCTCACTTTGTTTTTGGATATCCTTTTTGCTGACATCACCCCTGATAGGACGAATGATGTCTTTAACAGTGATGATCCATCTGGAGAGAAAAACGTAAGTTTTTTTCTTAGCAGAAATCCTTTGAACACATTTCATCCTCACTTCATTTTTTGACATCTATTTCAAGACAGGACCTCTCATCAGCTGAATGATATATTAAGCAGTAATGTTCAACATAGAAGACAGTATCTCATATTTTTGTCCAGAAATCCTTCTTAGAACTTTGGCTGAAGAAATAATAGGTAAGATTTAGAAAGTTTCACAGGTAGTTTTTGTTTGAACGGCAGACTGCTGTCTTTGCAGCCTGTCCATCCAGTTTGAGTCTTTAAATATACATTATAATATCCAGAGGAAGTATTAGGGCCTTTATGGAAGATGATAGCCAAAGTACAGTATGTTCTACCAGTAATTGATATCTGTCCACCTTTAAAGTTTGTTATCTGGGTGTCCAATTTTGATCCATCTGTTCTGCATCATTGAAACATTGCTGTAACATATTTACCCCTTCTCTGTATAATCAATGTAGACAATATATTTGATTTACAATTTACTCACTCTTTTTATTAGTTTTTCAAAAGACACACTTTTAGAATCCGGCAGAATTAAGTAGAGAAATCACTAAATTGGATTTCAGAAGTAGATGAGAATCAGCAAACTTCACACTCATAGTTCCATGTATAACTCAGTCCAAATATCTCATCAATATTTACATCTTCTTCTTATGAAACTCCAAGGATCCCCATAATAAATTCCTGTGCATTTTCTTGAGCATTTGGAGTAAGTGCTACAGACCCACTATATTTGTCTAATAGTTCTCAAATGCCTGAAGCAGAATGTATTACACTTCTGTCTCAAGATAAGTGTTGAATGCAATGAAACAATACTGTGCACAGTGTGTTCCATAGCTTTTCTTGAATTGCATTTATAACATGTGGTAGATGGAAGAGTACACTGAGAACAACATTAGCATAGCAGTTTACACCATTAGTGTTATCCAACCAGTAACCTAAAATACCGCCAACATTTTCCACTTTTCTTTTCTTCACACCTTTTTGTTTAGTCTTGTTTAATTTGATGTAATTTTCATTGATTCTGTTGTCAGTTCCCGCTTAGGACATAATATCCATTGTTCGTAAACAGGATACTTTCCTAAATGAGGAGCATATTTACTTTTTAATCTGTTGTACTCCCTTACCCAATTTGCATCTACACTAAGCTTCTTCTCATCAAAATCAACCAGAAACAAACCAGACAATGTTCGAACTTTTGACAATGCTACATATGGCATTCCTTCTTTAAATACCGTACTTCCAATATTAATAAGTGAAGCATAAACACCTAAACCTTGATACATGTGGATAGCTACAGCATACGCAAGACAGACTGGGAACTGATTTTGCCAGACACAAAAGTCTTTTACAAGCAAAAAGCATAAAATACATCGTACAATTTGGTTAACACCAACAACCAGAACAAACTTTACAGCTAAGAGTTCAACCTCATCACAGTTAAGGTATTTAATGACATTTATAACTTTGCCCATCACACCATTTACTAATCCTTCTTCAGCACTTAAATTACATCTTGAAATTACTCTACAGTTTTTCCAGATACGTAAACACTTCTCTAGTCCAGCAATCCTGGACACAGATTTCTCCAAAGAGTTCAATTTATCTTGTACTTTTTCACTGAGGAGCACAGTTACTCTTTGGTGTTCCTTTTTGTCGACAGCAGCCATCTCCAAAATGTCCTCATTCTCTAGTTTTAGTAACTCTTCATTGAATTCAGCACACTCTTGAAGTAAAGGCATTAAATAAACTATGGATTTCCCTTCTTTACAAAAGTCACACATTAGCTCTGCTGCTGTGCTCTTACAGGAAAGAGTTTCTTAAGAAGTCAACTTTCCTACATATGTTTTCCCTCCTCTGTCAGAGCTCCTACTCTAATGTCCTTTAGAATGTTTCAGTATTCCATGTCAGAGGCTTGACACATATTTTTCACCAAAAATAATTAAATACTTTCCTCCAAACAAGATGTTGTATTGAGTTTTTAAAATCTGTTGCATTCTCAAGTGGACAAAGTCAAGCATTAGATTTGAAACCATGCTTAGTACCTCATCAATAACTAAAAACTTAAATGTATTCAAAACTCTTGTAACCTTATGACAAGTTTCACCAGATAACTTCTGGTATTCCAGTTTATTATCATGCTCTATCAGTAGCATAAGCAATCTATATAAAGTTATTCCTTTGATATTGTGCTGCAGCTAATCCAGTTGGTGCTGATACTACACACAATAAATTTGATTTTGTAGTCTTGTGTAAGTAAGTGGAGAGAACTTTAATTCAAAAGCTTTTCCCACTGCCAGCTTGGCCACTGATATAAAAGTATTGGCTTGAATGGTAGCATTTGCATACTTTCTTCTCACAAAGAAATCCATGTTCTATTTTGTCTTTTACTTCAATATCAATGTCCTCCTGTTCATTGTTGACTTGTACAATGAACTGTTCTAGATCTGCATATTCCTCTCTCACTTGTTCCATTGCAGTTTCCACTTCATTCAAAGCTATTGCAGCTTTGTTTTCAATAAGAGGTTGTCCAAGAAGATCCTGACTTAATGGTGCTGAACTTTGGCTGCTTTGAGAACTATCCTTAGCTACCTCAGCAGCAATAATTTCTTCTTGTTGTCTCATCATTTAACATTTGTAAATAGTTTGTGAAAACGGAAAATTTAATAGTAACTTTGACAGCATTAAAAGAATCTTCGTAGCAGTCATACTCTCCAAATAATTCCGATTCACTATGCCAAGGCTTGAACAGTTGAAGAAGAGCAAAATAGAAAAACTTCTCTTTTGTCAGGAGTTTGGCAACTAAGATTTCAGTGGTTCATTAGATTCTTTTTGCGTGTTTCATCAAACAACCGTCACATCCATGTACTGCATATTTCCCTTCTTCTATGTTTTCACTTTCAATGCTTGTTTATCTGTAGTCTTGAAGAATTCCATTAAGGCACTTGTCTCAAGTTGTGAACTTCTTCTTGGATAGTATGCACCCAACATATTTGATTTTACAATGTCTGTACTTTGTGGTTCAAACTCTGCTAGGCACTGAATTTCTGGTAAAGACTTTTACACTTTTTCATGTACTAGCCAGACCAAGATTTACCCAGACAATTCCTTTTGATTTTGAGAACATACTTGCAGAACTCAACCATTCGCAGGCTTCAGAGGATGCCTGTGTTTCGTTTGGTTCATTATATGGCGGTCCGTACCGCTCCACCGGCGGTGGTGGTAAAAAACGGCAACAGAGGAGCGGTTTGAACCGCCACATAATGAACCAAACGAAACACAGGCATCCTGAAAACCACCCTCCGCCAGTAGAGGAGTGCCGACGACGACGGCAGAGTCCGCCCACAGGCTGACGGAAAAGCCCAACCCACCCATCAAATTATGAACCACTAGTCCTCCGCCAATTCCGGGGCGGAAACCACCGCCACGCAAAGCCAGGCGGAAATGAACCAAATCCAACGAAACACTCACCGGAGGCCCACACAACGCACCGAAGCAGAAATGGATAGGGAGCTGCAGATCATGCCAGCCCTGCTCCTTGACATATACCTCCACGACCGAGACCGCCGACGAAGACAACGACCATAAGTACCGCAACCTACGAAACAAGGGAGGAAAGGGAACAGTCACATACCCAACCACTCCACCCACCCTGCAATGCCCCTCCAACCCTTCCCAGCAGCACAAGTCATACACCCCACAGCAAGAGGTGCTTACTCAACACAAGGCAAATCCAACTTGACCATAGTACATACAAATGCCCCACACCCACAAACTACGAAACGAGAGACCAGGGTGCAACAGTGTGCCGCCAAAACACAGGCCACACAGAAATATTTTATTAAAGCTCACAGAGCCAACTACTTCAAACAAGGCCAATGGCCAGTCCGTAGCGCTACAAGTGCCATGGGCCACAACGGACCCATCCTGACTCCCAAAAGTGCACGGTACTCCACCTAATTGGACAACAAAGGGGCATCCAGGCACCTCACTGAACGGGGGCAGGGAGTCGTGGGGGTGGGGAGTTGCGGCAGGGGTGGGGCTTGGACTTGCACTTGGAAGGTGGAGGGGGTGTGGGTTTGTCCTTTGAAGGATGGGGGGTTGCGCTTCGAGCGGGTGGAGCCAGATGGACTTGGCTCTGCACGGGGCTTCTTCTTCTCTGGGAAAGGGGCACGGGAATGTGAGGGGCAGACAGGGGTGGAAGGAGTGGAAAGGGCAAGGAGGTGTGCACGCTTAGGGACAAGACGGGGTTGGCCAGTGGGTTGGAAGAGGTCAGCACGGGAGAGGAAAAGTTTCTTCAGAGCAATTGGGGTGGTCTTGGATGAGGGCGTGGGAGTGGAGGCAGAGGCTGTGGATGTATGTGGTGTAGGGGTGCATGTAATAGGTGCAGGTGACTGGACAGTATGCTGTGGTGTGGTGGCTGTGTGATGGGTGGGTGTCTTGGTGCGTTTGTGTGTTTTTGGAGGAGGGGGGGTGGACACAGTGGGAGAAGACAGGCTGCCAGTGTGGATGTATGTTGTGTGGGTGTCTGCAAGTCTGGTGAGTGTGCTGCATGTGTCATCTAGAGTACTTGTGGTGAGTGCAGGTGTGGTGTCTGGGGTGCATGTATGGATGTCTGCTATTGTGGTGAGTGCAGTAAGAGGAGTAGCAATAGTGACTGAAGGTGCAGTGCATGAGGGTGTGGATGTAGAGGGGACAGACAGGGAGGCAGAAGAGGTAGGCACACTGGAGAAAGTGGATGTTGTTGTGTGTGCATGTGTATGTTGGCTGTGTGAATGCTTGTGGTGGGAGGTGTGGTGCTTGTGTTTTGAAGTGTGCTTCTTGTGTGTTGATGTGCTTGACTGCATGCCAGATTGTGTGCTTTGGATGGGTGAAGGGAGTGGGGTGCTGGAAGGGGTAGAGGAGGTTGGAGGGGGGACGGAATGGCCAGGGAAACTGGCTGCCGTCCAAGAGGAGGCCAGAGCCTGAAAAGATCTCTGTAGGGCAGACACGGCACCGTGAATGCCATCCAGATAGGCATTTGTCTGCGTCACCTCTGATGCTAGCCCTTGGATAGCATTGACAATGGTTGTCTGCCCTACAGAGATGGTTCTCAGAAGGTCAATAGCCTCCTCTGTGAGGCAGGGCTGACTGGGGCAGGGGAGGAGGTGCCTGGGGTGAAGGAGACACCCACCTTTCTGGGTGAGCGGGCACAGGCAACTCGGTGGGGAGCAGAAGGGAGGGCGGTGATGGAATGGGGGGTGGCGGAAGATGTCATTGAAGTGGTGTGGCCACTAGGGTCCGCCACCACCAGGCAGCCCCCATCAGAGGAGGTATCAGAGTCACTACCTCCAGTGGTAGTTGCCTCCCCATGGTACTCCCCTTGCCCTCCCACCAACTGGTCCCCTTGGCGTTGGATGTCTCTGCCTCCGAGGTTCCGTGGGCCGCTGCTTCCCCACTTGCCGGTGCCTCAGCTCCCTCGCAAGATGTTGCTGCTGTACAAAACCAACACAAGAGACAGGGATGGGGAGACAAAACAGGAGAGACACTTGTAAATAGGTGAATGGAGGTACATAGTGGCCAGACATACAACCACCCAGAAGACACACCCAACAGGCAGCACCGTTCCCTATGCCCATGGCTATGCCCCAGACTACTGACCAAATCACTGCTCTACACCCATCCCCTGAACTACCTAAGGAGGCGACATGTGGGAGACCTGACAAAGACACCCCTACACCCTTTGGGGACCATCATGTAGATGGACACTAGTCAGAGTCCCTGCCTCTAAGCAGCATGAACCCTGATGCACACACAGACATCCTTCCAGACTGAAGTTTGTGACATGAGTACTCACCCCCTTGTGACTGCTGTGCAGCCTTCAAGCGCCCATCCAGGTCTGGGTATGCCACCGCCAGGATACGTTGCATGAGAGGGGTCAGTGCCCGACGGGCACCCCTTCCACGTTGGGAGGACTTCCCCAGCTGGGCCTCACAGATTTTACACGCCCATCGCCGCAGGTCCTTCCACTTTTTCCTGCAGTGGGTGCTCCGCTGGTTGTAGACCCCCAGGGTTCACACCTCCTTGGCGATGGCATGCCAAAGTGCCCTCTTCTGGTGGGCACTGACCGAAAAGGGTGACACAGAAATGGAACACAGAGGTCAGGCACTTGCACGATAGGTACTGAAGGCCGGGGCCCTTTCCCCTGCAACACGAGCCGCATCCATGACTAGAGGCAGGACACAGCAGTACACACAGTGGAGTACCTGTCCGCACGAGATCAGGGAATCAAGTGAAGTATAGATGACAAATTCACGTACGTACCGCGGCGGTGTGCACCGTCACCGTTGACAGCGATCATTATACGCCAGAATTCCCCATTGGCATCCATATTAACCAATGGCGGTGTGAACGGCGGTAAACACTGCCTTACGGTGTTACGTCAACCACTAGTGGTATGAGGTCACTTCCACAATGACAGGCCTGGATTACAGTGGGAAGACATTTTGTCAGTAACTACGCATCCATAAATAAAATTGTGCACAATGCAGGCCCTACTAGCCACATGACGCACCTATGCATGTGACCATTTCATAATATAACACACATGAAATACACTGTTCCCTCATTGATGTGTAGATGTAGATCTGTCAAGAACGTGTTACTGTTGAGTCACTATAATGAAGTATGCAGTGCAGAATTGATGACAATGTGTGCCTATGTATGTGTGTTCATCACGCCTTTTTGATATCCCTCGTAGGTACCGACCCTTGTGGCAAGGAAGGGCACCATCGGTGTACAGACCACTTGTGTATATGAGGACCGTGGTGGAGCGTCAGATCATAATCAATTACTCACCTGTGTAACAATTCATGAACTTTGTGCACTAACTCTGGGAAATCGTAATCAGCATGCCATTCCTACTGAAGTACAGGTGCTTTCCGCACTCCATTTCCTGGTCACGGGATTATTTCAAGTGACAGTGGGCATGGGTGCTGGATTTTCACAGCCAATGTTCAGCATGGTACTGACAAGATTTCTAAATGCATTTGTACTACACCTGCAGTCTATGTGAAATTTTCCCAAAGTACTGACCTCCCTGCCATCAAGTCTGATTTCTATGCCTTTGCCAACATACCCCATGTGATAGGTGCCATCGATGGCACCCACATACCGATCATACCCCCAAGAGTCAGTGAACAGGTGTACAGAAACAGAAAGAACTTTCATTCCATGAACATCCAATTGGTATGTACTGCAGATCAGTACATCTCACATATGAATGCCATGTTCCCAGGTTCAGTCCATGATTCCTTTGTGCTGAGGAACAGTAGTGTGCCACAGAAGATGGAACAACTCCAAGAGGACAGAGGGTGGGTCATAGGTAAGTGTTTCTGTCTCTAACTGACACATAGCAGACAGCCAGGCTGTCTGACTAAGGGGCTTAACAATGACTACTCTGTATTGCACCTTTTTCTAGGTGATTCTGGCTATCCAAACTTGCATTGGCTCCTGACACCAGTGAGGAATCCTAGGACGGATGCAGAGAGGAATTACAATGAGGCCCATGGACGTACTAGGAGGGTGATAGAGCTCACAATAGGTGTCATGAAGGCTAGATTTAGTTGTCTATGTATCTCTGGGAGTTCCCTGGCCTATGGGCCTGAAAAGTTGTGTACAATAGTGGTGGTCTGCTGCATGCTGCACAACGTGGCAGTGAGACATTTTATCCCCCTCTTGGAGGTGGAGGGTGCTGCATATCCTGACCAGCTACCACAGGAAGGGGAGAAGAGTGATGGTGATGATGAGGAAGGGGAAGATATCAATTCCAGGACCCAGCCGATACAACTGTACTTCCAGTAACTGACTTAGGGCTGACATTGGGGTTTGTGACACATACTGTCAGTGTGCTTAGTCACATAGGGGGTGGTTGATTATGATATGTGAAACAGGGTCCAGTTATGCATGGTACAGATTTCAATTAAGTGCATTTACTTTGGACCCACATTTAGTAACACAGGAGTCCTTTCATGCAACGATTTTTCAATAAAGTGGTTATCAGCCAGTTGCATCCATACTTCACTTTGTTCACATTTTAACACAGGGGACAGTGTTACAGGTGTGATATGTGTTTTATTGGTGGCAGGGAGTGAATAATGCTATTTACAGTGATGGCAAGTCGTCATGGGTGGGTGTCCTCAATGCCAACATGATGGCAGCCTTGTTGGTAGTATTGATGGGTGCATCATTTCTTACATTAGTTCACATTGCCTCTTAGCAATGTGTGGTGGTTGATTGAGTGGGATGGTTGCTGTGCAGATTGTTGCAGAGTTACTTCTTGAAGGGGGCCTTGTTCTTTGCTGGGGTTCCAGTGCCATATCTTGGCCTGAGGGTCAGTTTGGGAGCCTGCTGTTGATCTTGAGGGGTTGACGTGGTTGGCCCTTGGCTTTCCTGTGAGGGTGGTTCCTGGGATGTTTCTGGTGATGGTGTAATTGCCAGGTCGGTGTCCGGTGCTGTAGTAGGGGCCTCCTGTCCTGTGTGGGTCTCAGACTGGGTTTGTATAGCTGCAGCAGTGCTGTTGCTATGCTGGCCATTGTGGCATTGTGCTGTTTCCACTGCTCCATGGCCTGTTGGTGGTGTTCCTGCTGCATCCTCTGACTGTGCTCCAGGGTGGATACTATCTGTGCCAACCTGTCATGTGTATGCTGGAAGGCTCCCAACACCTCAGATATCACGTCCTGGGCTGCTGCATCCATCCTTTGGCCTCCCCCCTGGCCCACTGAGGCCCTAGTACTTGCCCCCTGTGCCTGTGTCCCCTGTACAAGTCTGGCAGTACCACTTGTACTGGGGCCCTCGCCTTCTTGCATGTTTGGGAGTGGGAGACTGTTGCCTCTGTACCTGTGTTCCACCTGTCTGTGGCCTGGATAAACTGGTGTGGGGATGCTTGCCCTGGGCTGCTGGTCTTGACTGGGTGGTAGGGGTGTCAGTGGTATCCTGAGTGGGGCTGCTGCATGGTGACAGTCCAGGACTGTATGAGAGGCCTTCCTGCTCATCAGTGTCTGGGGATCCTTCACCAGTGCCCTGTGAGGTGCCTTTGTCTCCATGGGGGGCACTGGCACTCCTTGTCCTGTCCGTGAGGGTAGCATGGGTGGTGGTGCCTGTTTGGGGACATAGACATGTCTGTTACAAATGCATGAACGTTTGGGGTGCACAGAACGGGGCTATTTTGTGCTGGTGTTACTTTCTGTGTCCATCCAGGGTGCCTTTGAGAGGTTTACACTGCATTTTGCTTCAGGTGTGGTATTGCATTGGGGGTGAGGGGTGTAGTTCCATTGTGGATCCTTGCAGGGGTAGGTGGCTGTGCACAGGGGGAGGGATGTGGGCCTGTTAGTGGGTTTGTGGTCATGCAGAGGGGGTGGATTCAGTGGCTGTTGTCTGGGTGGGGTATTGGTCCTGGTGGGTGTGGGTGTGGGAGGGGTGGGGTGGTGCACGCATTACGGGTATGATGTATATGGGGTAAATGTGGATGACTTACCCGAGTCCATTCCTCCAGTGAGTCCAGTGAGTCCCTCAGGGTGAAGAATGGCCAATACCTTTTCCTCCCAGTCTGTGTATTTGGGTGGTGTTGGTGGCAGTCCTCCCCCAGTCTTCTGGACTGCAATGTGGTGCCTTGATTCCATGCCCCTGACCTTTCCCCGCAGGTCGTTCCATCTCTTCCGGATGTCGTCCCTGGTGCGTAGATGGTGACCCACTGCATTGACCCTGTTCACAACTCCATCTTCCTTGCAATGGATGTGTGCTGTTCCTCGGACCCGAATATTTGTGGCTCGACCGTCAGGATCTCGTCCTTAACTCCCTTTCTGTGAAGTGTGAATGTGTGGGGGGGACATGGTGAGTGTGGTGAATGGTGTCGGGGCTGGAAAGGTGGTGAGGGTGCTCTTCTGTGGGTCGGTGTGTGTCTCGTGTATGGTGGCGTTCGGTGTCTGTTTCCGGTGCTCTCTGTCTTCTTTGGCCTGGTTTCGTTGCAAAGGATTGTGGGGTGTGTCTAGGTGTGTTTTATGGGATTATGACTGTGTGTCAGGTGTGTGGGTTTCACGCTTATCCAATGTGTGCCCTTCTTGCTGTTAAGTCCACTTGCCGCCCGTGGCGGTCGTCACCGCCAATGGTCGTCCGGCCTCCACTGTCCGCCAAGGTGATTTGTGCATCATTATTTGGAGGGCGGGATGTGGGTGTGCTTGGCGGTGGCGGGGTGGGGAGGTTCTGCATTCCCACCGAAAAGGTCATGGCGGCGACTGGTGGTCTGGTGATTTTTGGCAGGGTTGGAATTTTCATCATTATATGGTGGGTTTCCATTCACCACCAACGGCGGCCTTCTGTTTACTGCCGTGTTCTTAATGACCGCCAACATTTCTTGCTAGGTGTATTCTCTGCAGAAATCTTCTTCCACATCTCTTTCACCTCTGTCTTTTCAGATTTTGTAATGTGTGATGTGACACAAGCCACAGCGATAGAGTTGTCTGCAACAAACTGTACATCCATATTAGCATTCCACATTTTCAAAATCACAGGGTTATGGTCATTAATATATTTGGAAGCCTCTATTCTTTTTAAGTTATATGTGTTCTTTGTTGATTTCCGTGTCAGTGTATGACTGAAGAAGCTGTTCACGCTTCCTTTTCTAAGCAACAGTTGGGAAAACGTTGGACTGCGGAGGAGTTATATTTACTACTCCTACTACAGTCTAATAAGCCCTGGACAACAAACTTAACTTCAAAAGCATAACACATATGAATAACCCTGTTAATGTAGACAAATGTCAACCCCCAAGTGTAAACAGTATCTAACATGAAATCTACATGCATTAAAAAATAAAAACAATTAAATATATAAAGAAAAAGGAAAAATGAAAAAATGAAAATTACATTTAATAAATTCAACTTTCCTAACTACCAAAAAAAGATAAAATAATTATTAATAGATTTAATTTTAATTAATACATAAATATAATTCAAATAACAAAAATCCTAACACAAACAGACTTTCACAAGCACCCTAAAATAAATTACAAATATTAAAAATATATAAATTGAAAATATATACATAATGAATTCTCAATTAATAAATTACATGTAAATGTCAATTATTATGATACACACACACACACACACACACACACACACACCTACCTTTCAGGTCCCCACAGCCTGAGTGTGTTATCACACCCAAGTCCCCACAAGGATAGTAAGACAAACACACACCACACACACACACACGCACAAACACGCACACACACAAACACACATATATATATATATATATATATTTATATATATTCGTAACCAAGTCCCGGAATGCAGGTGCTCCACACAGCGGTCCTGGATGGGTTCCGAGAGACCCTAATATAACCTTAGACACTCCTTCCAATATCAGGAGAACCAGGACACCTCCAATATGAAAAATCAGTTTATTTCAGCACAAAATCCAACGCGTTTCGGCAACAGCCTTACTCATGGACACCACATAAATAAAGTGCTAAGACAACAAACCTAGCAATATACACACAACAAACCAACCCTGTAACACACATAAGACATACACCACTCCAAAAACACATGGCCAGGGTAACACAGATGTGCAGGTAATAATACATATGCATCATGCTGTAGTATAGCACAATCAGTGCACAGCACAAACACATACACCCACATGTAAGTAACACACCCACAACTTGACAGGCACACCACGTGCAGGACAGGTGGAGCTATGTACCCTTTGTTAACAGAAGATGCCCACAAACCACTACAAGTGTTGACCGGTTGGCTACTAAATACACGTCACACACACACACATTACACCAAACAAAGAGTAGCACAGCAATGTCAATGGCATATACCATGGTCATGTCAAGAAAGTCACACATAGGCACAGCCCCACTCAAATCATGTTGTGGAAGTCTCTGGCAGAACATACATCAAATGCCAGACAACTGGTGCCAATACCAACTACATCTCATCTACACATACCTGACTTACCTGTCGTGTGCATATACATCTGCCTGATGCATTGGGTCACACACATAGGAATACCAAATTAATGGCCATTATACCATGTACCAGATTTGTGAGAATTGGCACCACACCTACTTTAGCGCCACCACACATGCACCACTTACTGACCCCCAACACCATCATCATAGACAATAAATAGCCTACCATGGGGCAGAGTCACTGTTAAACAGTGCAGATCATGGATTCCATAGTGGGACCCTGTAGAAGTATAGAGGACATGGACATCCCTGACCTTACATGCGCTGTGCTAAGGAACACATTTGTAAAGTAGCTGTGCCCTATCTGATAGCCTGCACTGTGCATGAGTGGACATTATAAATGTTGATTCATGTATTGGAAGATAGGATAAACACCGGTAGTAAAATTGATCAGCCAGAAACAATGAGATACACACCCTTGTACACCTGATGGCTGGCATAAACATCAGCTACCACTCAAGATCACTAAGGGCCATATGTAAGAGCCCCTAGTGCCATCGTCATGCCCTGCACTGTATGTACAAGTTGGTGGATGACCAATCTTTTGTGACTTGATGCCACCTTGTAAATAGGCCCCCTCCCATGCAGCACTTTGCATGGAAGGGGCATGCAATGTGTGTTGTTGTAGGTGTGTCACAGCAAGACACATAGCATGATGAGGCTGCCCCAGATGTAGGTTTTTCCTAAAACCTGAGGCAGTGCCAACATCAAACACCACCCCAGGGATGGCATTACCAAGGTACAATATTGTAGTTTCCTTTGATTGCTCCTCATGTTGATGCATGTGTACGTGTTCTGCATTCCACAGCACACATGGACCTGGCAGATTGCCATTTCAGTTTTTGGTTGTGCTGGAAGATGCTTCTCCTACATTACTAATATCTCCCCCTCAATGCAGCCAAACTTGCACTATGGTGCAAGTGAAGCAGCGTTGTGGCAGTGCAGCTAATTTGAAACTGGCACGGGGTGGTCCCAGGGATGGGCAGCATGGGTATCATTTGTTGATTTGTACATCTTTTTCTACATGACAGTGCTTGATGCCACCAAATTATGGACAAAGCCAGTTGACTCATTTTCATCTTTAATCAGTGCCTCAATCTAGTTTGATGGAGATTTTGCAGCTAGTTGTACAGGTGCATGCATGGACCCTCATCAAGTCTGGCAGTCCTATGATCACCAGACTGCCATTGGCAATATGACAACTGCCAATAGCGCAGGTGGAAGTGGCACATGTAGACCATGGGAGATCCCCCACGGACCAATGGCCTGGCAGGTTGCCGGCAGATTACAGACTGGCAATGCCATCTGTCTTGTGACACCAGCCAAGCATTACAATCAGCGCTACCCTCTAGGTATGTTACCGCTTTACCGCCAGCCTTTTCATGGCGATCCAACCCCCATGCAAAGGTTGGTGGTTATGTGGTGTGCAGTGCCGTGCCGTGGGTGCCCCTGCACATCCCATGCACCTGGAATGGGCAGTGCAGGGGGACCCTTGGCCAAACCCTTTGCGTTTTCCACTGACTGATTTGCAGTGACAAGTGCAACGTGTGCTGTCACACCCAATGCACACCAAGGTTGGTGCTGGCTGTAATTGATCCTGCGACAATGTTGTGGTAACTGCACAACAGAGCTGACATGAGAAGACAGATTTCCACTCACAATCCCAGTGTGTAACTCATACTGCCAACCGCAGAGGGTTTACTGCAGTCTTACCAACGCCAGACTTGCCCATGTGCCATCTCCGCTCGTCAAAGTGATATTGTGCACCGTGATGTTCAGAGACATACACCATATGTTGTGTTTGTGTGATTGTTTCTCCATTCCTATGTGGCTCATGTGGTTGTGTCAGAGTTGTTGTGGGCTCAGCCTGTATGTTTTGTGCTCTACAGATTGCAATCTGTAGCGCATATGTTCTCTAGTGGCACAGTTCTGGTCAGCGTCAATATGTGTGGCTCCACACTGCACCAGGTTAGTGACGGAGGGTAGTGCCATGTTTCCTGTGATAGGGTACCACCCTGCAATTTCCCCAACAGCTGCACAGATTAGTTTTCCCAGCACCCAGACAGGCATTATTGCAGCATGATGGAGAAGTGGCTGCCTTGTGAGGATGTGTTGTTTATGTGCAGGGTGGTGTTGGTTCCTGCGCATGTCTGTGTAATGTTATCTAAGGTGCCATTTTAATGTGTGCTGTAACATGCAGCACACATGTGTTTCTGCAAGAGATACCACCATGACGTTACCACAGTAATGGTATTGACTGACTTCCTAGTCTGTGATGTCTCAGTTGTGTGGTTAGGATGGGTTTGACTGTCTGCAAGAGGTGTTGTGATGACACAGCCACAGGCACAGTAATTGGACATGCCTTCCATCCTATGTGCTGCCTATGTACATGTTGATATATAGCCCTAGAGATTGACGTATGTCCAGGTTGTGTATGTGTGGTGGTGCATGGAACGACCAAGGTGTGTGTTGCTTATGTTTGAATGGTGCAACTTGATTCATGTGCAATGTGTCCCCCTACACTCCTTTTATATGCATTGAGTGTGTCCTATGTGCTTCACCCTTCTAGCATTGTAAACATTGGCAGTTATTTCCCCCATGCAACTTATCCTGCATTTGTGGTGGTTGTTGGAAGTCTGCGCTGTCCAGTCCTTGTATTCCAGTGACCAGCTCATCCACGATGACCACTGCAACCATCTCCTTCATCTTATCTAGGACTTCCTGTATGCTGGACTTCCACCTCCAGTTTGCAGATCTGCCTTTCTGTTCCTGGCCATTTTCTCTCTTAGTTCTTCGCTTACAATCATGACAGCGTTCCTTGCACTCAGTGATAGTTTGCTTCACCTGTGCCACACTGTTTCTTTTGTCCACTATTTGCTGCCATATTGCCTCTTTCTTACCAATTGGCAATTTGGATGTGACGAATAGCTGGTGTTGGTGCTCCATCACCTCTCTCACAAGGATCTCATGCTCCTCCTCACTAAACAAACACTTGCGCCTTTTCTTTTCCTTGCCCTGGGTCTTCTGTGTGTCCTCCTGGCTGGTTCCTGGGTATATGGGGTCTCCCTGGGGTATCTCCTGGCCTGCTGCTTTCATCTTCCCTCTGCTTTGTCACCTTTTCTGCTTTAGCGTCTAAAGTTGGCGCTAATGTGGGGCTAAAATGGTTCATACCCGTTTGCAACATGATTACGTGCCGCAAAATGGGTTAGAGTCAGTTATTCAGCATTAACTTTGATTTGCCTTATGACAGGGCGCAAGGGTTTACATCAAATATTTTGACTCTAACCATTTTTAGCACCATCGTGCGTCATAGTATAAATATAATGCCCCGATGGCGCAAAAATATTATACAAGCCAGTGCTAAACTTTTTGACACAAAACTGCATTCGCTCAGTTTTGCGTCAAAAAGTGTAAATGTGGGCCTAAGGGAGGAGATGCTAAACTAAACATTTAAAAAGTCCTGCCTGCCTCACCTACATTTTAGCATGTCAATAGTAAATTTGCTACGCCATGTCCTGGGTGGAAAACTGCATATAGAAGAAAAGTACCAGCTTATTTATACATGCAGTTGTCCAAATATGTAAGCTGTTGTGTTATCTGCTTTAAAAAAGCAGAGGGAATAAAACATACCAGGTTTGTGTAGAACTGTGTGTAATACTATAAACTCATGAATGTAGTTGTAGTTGTGTTTATAAAGCAATTGACACCTCTGAGGAGACACCAAGGTGCCTCTGGAGGAAGGTGGCACACCAATCAGTGTGACTCTTAGGATTGGACAAATGTTATCTATCATGTTGCTTATACAGGTAACATCTCCATGTCATGGCTGAGGACCACAGTTGGGCTTTCCCACACTGGCTTGGTGTGAATTTGAAGTAAAGAGAATGTAAGTTAGGATGCTTAGACATTAGATGCTAGTGTGTAGATAAACAGAGGGCATGAGTGCAATGTGGGAAGTGTTTTGATGTCAAGTGTATAAGGCAGATTCAGCTCAAACCATGTCACAGCAAGCAAGAAGCTGTGCACACCCATGGGAGTACAAGTAAAATGAGACATAAGACTTCTAGCATGCATGCTGAAACTTACCAACTGTGTGGTGGTTCCTCTCATGCCTTTTAAACCGCACTCAGACAACATTGAATATGTTGGATAAGAAAGTATTCACAGCTGAAGGGTGCTACCCTAGGGTGATGCAATCTTGCACCAACTACAGTACATGCTATACACATTACATCAAAGAGCATTAGGTACGAATATATGACATTGCAACACGTGCCTTTACCGTGCCTGTCTTCCATTCCATTCAGAATTTACCATGCAAATGCCCTTACCATGCGTGCCCTTACCATAAGTTTATGTAAGTTAAGTAAACCCTCTTACACACATATACACACATATTAAAACTGGGTAGTTATAGTTAGGTTGGTGTTTCCTTAGGAAATTCCTTTTTCGATTTTGCTTATAGCTTTGGCACTGTTTGAAGAATCTTGACAAAACTTTACAAAAACTCTCTCTTGTTTGCCTAGTATGTGCATGGAAAGCTTCGGGTGATCCATGAAGCAGGGGCCAAGATAATGAGGAGTCCCAAAACGCAAAATCCCCATGCATTTTCCATAGACCTCTTAAAGAAGCACTACAGCAAAAACTTCTGAATGGAATTCCACCGAATTTGGCAGGCAGCTAGATATTGGTCCGCAGGTTGTGGTTTCTGTGATTTGGTGTAAATCCATTCAGTAGTTTTTGAGAAATCAAGGTTTAAAAATATTTATATGTGTGGACCGTTTGTAACACTGCTTGAAGAATTCTATAGAGAATGGATGGGAAAATTTGCTTTTGGGACCCCCCCCTTTTTTCTCTGCCCCTGCTTGATCGCTCATCCCGTAACTTCCCAGGAAGGAGCTAAAGTGATTTTGCGTTTATTAAAAATAGTTTAGTAAAGATTAGTCAAACGGCATGAAAGTCATTAGCAAACTAAAACATGCCTGTTCATGGAAAAGCAACCACAACAATAACTACCCAGTGGTGACTGTTATATATAAATAAAGGTTCAATTAAATCTACGGGTACCTCCGTCCATCAAATTGCGGCACATGCTTGGGAGTGGGAACCTGATGCATACAAACAGCCAAACTCTGCAAATGCAAGAGAAAGTATGCACACTCCAGATGAATATATTCCAGTTTTATTCTTTATTAGGTATTGTTAACGCTGACATTTTACTAATGAATATTCATGTAGTCTGCATATTAAATCTGAATAGAAAATGAGTTAACATAGAGAAATAATACAAAACTTTAAAAATCTGCCTACTTGAGTGACCACCAATAATCACGAAGTGTACTTATTAACGGCTTATTAATGTGAAATGTTGTGCTCCTGTTTGGATCAATGTAGCAGTATGTCATATTAATGCTCATGTATTATGTATTTGCTTTATTAATCATAGGTCTTAAATTAGCGAGGTCTTGGGACTAGTTGCATGGCCTCAGGTCAAGTTGCATTGCTTAGACGAATCATGAAATGGCTGCTGAGAGAATTAAATTGTAATTTTCCATTGTGTTGACTGAATGCTAATAGCTATAATTCTTTCCCATGAGAATTGCTTGCTTAAAAATGTTATACTAGCTACTGATACATTGTAAAAGGCGATGTTCCCAGGATCTATCAATGGATGCATTGACTGGAGTATAAGCTGATACAAATTTGTTACCTGACAAGCCCAACAATGGGAGCAGGAGAAGAAGAGCCATGTGAACAACAGTTTAGTAAATTCTTAGATTTGAGGTTCTACTTTCATTGGACTAAACGTAAACTTACGATTCTTTGACCAATAGCAACATGGGAAGTAGGTTTAGGGAATCTAACTTAGTCAGACTGCACCTAGAGGAGATACACTATTAGTCATATATTCTTCCCAAACTGCACAGAAAGAGCATACTTTTTCCTAAATCTCTACAGAGAAGAGTCTTTTCTATTTTGTAAAGTTGCTCACAGTAACATAACTGACCAATAAGCTAGACTGCATTTTCGGTTACTGACCTCTAGGTAAAGGAATAACTAACAATTATTTGTTTGGCTAGAACCTCCCCTTTCTTGAGGTGGGGGGAGGCAGTAGGCCTTTCCCGTGTCAAAAGGACAGTCCATGCAATGCTAGTCTTGTAACTATTTTAGAAGTAGTGTTAACAAGGAAAATTAGATGAGAATTTTTCTGGGCCTCTGTTTCTTTTCTTGTGAATGAGCCTAATCATTGCCCCTTCCATGAAATAGGTGTTATCCCTTTTGATATAATCCTTTTGCATATTGGGTAAGCCCCTGTTGGACTTTTGCCCTTTTGCAGGGTCATCCCCAATCTTTTTTCCTCCTGCCTCCCATTTTTTCTGACCCGTTGCTGTTGGCTTTTGAACTCTGAGCATTTTACCACTGCTAACCAGTGCTAAAGTGCATATGCTCTCTGTGTAAATTGTATTATTGATTGGTTTATCCATGATTGGCATATTTGATTTACTAGTAAGTCCCTAGTAAGGTGCACTAGAGGTGCCAGGGCCTGTAAAACAAATGCTACTAGTGGGCCTGCAGCACTGGTTGTGCCACCCGCATAAGTAGCTTTGTAATCATGTCTCAGACCTGCCACTGCAATGTCTGTGTGGGCAGTTTTAAACTGTAAATTCGACTTGCAAGTGTTCCCACTTGCCAGGCCTAAACCTTCCCTTTTCTTACATGTAAGGTACACCTAAGGTAGGCCCTAGGTAGCCCCAAGGGCAGGGTGCAGTGTATGGTTAAGGTAGGACATAGAGTAATGTGTTTTATATGTCCTGACAGTGAAATAAAGCTAGATTAGTTTTACACTGTTGCAAGGCCTGTCCCTCTCATAGGTTAACATGGGGTCAACCTTTAAATATTATTAAAGTGTGGATTCCCTTGGGGAGCGGATAGACATGTGGAGTTTGGGGTCTCTGAGCTCACAATTTAAAAATACATCTTTTAGTAAAGTTGATTTTAAGATTGTGTGTTTGAAAATGCCTCTTTTAGAAAGTGAGCATTTTCTTGCTTACACAATTTCCATGCTTCTGCCTGTTTGTGGATTCCCTGTCTGGGTCAGTTTGACAGTTGGGCTGGTTGCACCTCACCCTAGACAGTGACACAAAGGGAGCTGGGGTGCAGTCTGCATTTCCTGATGAGCCATCTTTGCTAGAAGGGATGGGAGGAGTGGTCACTCACACCTGAAAGGGCTGTGTCTGCCCTCCCACAATGCAGTCTCCAACCCCCTGGTGAGTGTCTGGGGCCTGGCCTGGGCAAGGCAGGATTTCACAATCAAGAGAGACTTTGCTTTGAAGTAGGCCTACTTCAAAGGAGAAAATGGGTATAAGAAGGGCACCCAAAACCACAGACTTTAGAACACTTCTAGAAACCAAGAGGAACCTCTGCCTGGAGAAGAGCTGAGGAGAAGTGCTGACCTGCCTGTGACTGTGCTTTGTGGAGCTACCCTGCAGATGCTGCTTCTGCCAGAGTAAGAGGGCAAAGACTGGACTTTGTGTGCCTTCCATCTTGTGAAGAATTCCAAGGTCTTGATTTAGAGCTTGCCTCCTGTTGTTTGAAGTCTCAGGGACAGCAAAGACTTCTCTCTGCCAGCACCTGGAGTCTCTGGAGAGACTCCTACCCTGCCAAGTGGTGCCCATCCAGTTCCTGGGACCCTTCAAGGAGAAGCTGGCAGCCTAAGAGGGAGAAATCCACGCACAGTACGCCGTGCAGTAAAAAGATCGACGTGACTCCGATCTACGGCTGAAAAATCGACACACCGCTGGCTTTGCGGTTAAAAATCGATGCTCACCTGCAACGTGACCCAAAGATCGACGCCCGGGGCTGGAGAAACGGCGCACAGCATCGCTGACAGAGGCTGGTGAGATCGCAACTCGTGCTGTGTGGTTTTTGGATCATCGTGCGGCTGGATTTCTGACACAAGTACCGCTGGACGTGCAATAACAATGCAAGGCCTGGCCGGACCCAAGAGTGCTGACCGGATTGACGCATCACTCTCCTGCGGAGAGAAGAAACTACGTGCCCGACCCGACAGAAGAAGAAACGATGCACGGTCCCACTCATGAGTGAAATCGACGCATCGCAAGCCCTTTTTGACGCATCACCCACCCAAGGTACATTTTCACGCTAACATTGTTAGTGTGTGTTTAAAATTACATGAAGATTCTTTTTGCATTTTTAGTGATAACTTGACTTGTATATTGTGGATTTTTGTCGTTTTGGTCTTGTTTTGTTTAGGTAAATATTCTCTATTTTTCTAAACCTGTGTTGTGTTATTTTGTAGTGTTTTCATTAAGTTACTGTGTGTGTTGGTACAAATACGTTACACCTAGCACTCTGAAGTTAAGCCTACTGCTCGTGCCAAGCTACCAAGGGATAAGCAAGGGTTATCTGAGGGTGATTCTCTTTTACCCTGACTAGAGAGAGGGTCGTTGCTTTGACAGGGGATAACCTGACTACAAACCAAAGACCCCATTTCTAACAACCACCACTGAGGCTGCTGTTATATTGTTATCTGAATTTATAAAGCACATGTTCACACATCCATCTCATGGTGCTGAAGCTGCAGAAACAGAACTTTGGGACATACTCTATGAGATTAATCATAGGCCAATATGAAAAGCCAAGTCTTAAGAAGTTTCTTAAATTTTTGATAGCAAGGAGTGGACCTAAGGCTGTCATAGTATTGCTGCTGGAAAAATCTCAGGTACATGAGTGAGCTTCATTCAGTTAATTAGTGAGGAAGATTCCATCAATGAAAGATCATTTCATCTTTTGCAAAGTCTGAGTTATTACATCCATGTTACTCCCTACATCATCTGAACTACAGATGGAAGAAAAGTCATCTTTCCAGGTAGTTTCTGGAAAAAAATAAAAATATAATAGGACGAATATTCCCATTTAAACCCTAATTTGCTAGGAACCTAAAGGCTTCTGGGCTTACGAAGACTGCAAATTCCACATCCTCCTAAGAAAGACAAACAAATGTTCATAACTTATGTACTTAGGTTTCATAAATTAAACCTCAACAGCCAGCTCATGCAGAATAGATTTCTTAAAAGCAGTCTGTTCTGATAAAAGAAAATATTTAAATACATCTCACTGTGAATTAAACCAGGATTTAAGAGCTTTTATTGATATATGGCACTCAATTTTTTTATGAGTCCTTGTATCTTCCTTTAAACCAGCAAGCACCCTTGCTATAAGTTTATCAAACCAATCAAGTGAGTCACCTAAAGTGCAAACCCAAAGTGAGGTCAAATTTAAATAAGCCTCAACAGAAAACATTACTGCCTCCTATGACAAATAAGTGTGAATTCTCTGTGAATAGCTTGGCTTCAAAGAGTAAGCTTAAAGAGAAAAATCCACAGAATCATGTTCAATTTTAACTTCAACTTTCCGATAATCCTTGTTTATTGTGTCTATTATGTCACAACTACTAAAGATGTCAGAGTGCTCCAAGAGGACAAAGATATAGGGCCATATACTAGTGTGTTTTATATGTCCTAACAGTGAAATACTGCCAAATTCGGTTTTCACTGTGCAAGGCCTATCCCTCTCATAGGTTAACATGGGGGCTGCCTTTAAATATCCCTAAAGCGCAGATTTCCCTTGAGAGCAGATAGAAATGTGGAGTTTAGGGTCTCTGAACTCACAATGTAAAAATACATCTTTTGTTGAAGTTGGTTTTTAAATTGTCTGTTTGAAAATGCCACTTTTAGAAAGTAGGCATTTTCTTGCTTAAACCATTCTGTGACTCTGCCTGTTTGTGGATTCTCCATCTGGGTCAGTTTGACAGTTGAGCTGTTCACACCTCTTCTCTAGACAAAGACACAAAAGGGGTTGGGGTGTAGCCTGCATATTCTGATGAGCCATCTGAGCTAGAGGGGAGGGAGGAGTGGTCATTCATACCTGAAAGGACTGTGCTTGACCTCACACAATGCAGTCTCCAACCCCCTGGTGTGTGTCTGGGGCCTGGCCTGGACAAGGAAGGATCTTGCAAACACTTGAGACTTTGGTTTGAAGTTTTCCAACTTCACAGGCAGAACATGGTATAAGAAGAAGATCCAAAACCCCAGACTTTTAGAATCTTTCTGGAATCAAGAGGAACCTCTGCCCAGGAGAAGAGATGAAGAGCTGAAGGAGGAGTACTGTCCCTTTGCTGTGTTGCTTTGCTGGACTGGCCCGCAGTTGCTGGTTCTGCCTGAAAAGAGTACAAAGGGTGACCTTTCTTATGTGTCCTGCTTGAGAAAGTTCTCCAATGGCTTGGAGTAGAGCTTGCCTCCTGTTGGAAGTCTCAGGGACACCAAAGACTTCAGTTTCCTTGACCTGCAGAACAGGGAACTGTGTGTTTTGTGCTGTTCAAGAGGGGAAACCACTGCGCCGCCGCCAACAAAGCCGCTGGCCGCACCATGACCTGCTGACACAGAACGGAATCGCATTGCTCCGCTTCGCACGGCGACCCTGGTCTCACTGACACCATCATCAGACGACTTCACTGAGCTGCTGCTCGCACCGTGACCTGTGGGCCCTGCACTCTGGCATCGCCTGCTCACACCGCAGCCTGGGCCTCCAGCGGTGCAGGCAGCCGCTCCTGCTGACACCGGCGCTGCTTCCTGCACTGTGGCCTGTGGACACTGCTCGTAAGGAGCACGAAGCACTGTCCCATCCTGCACCTCAGCCGCGGTCCACCAACGCCAGCACCATCGACTCCAGTGTTGTCACCAGGCATCCCTGCCTGCACCGTGGCCTGTGGACACCGCTCATGAGGGTCACGAAGCACCGTTCCATCCTGCACCGCTGGCTCGGGCCTACTGACGACAGCACTTCTGCAACGACAAGCTGTGGACACCGAACATTGCACCGCCCCGCTTCACACTGCAGCCATGGTCTCACCTATGCCGTCACTGAGCTGCTGCCTGCACCGTTGTCTGTGGGCACCGCACGTTGCATCGTCCCGCTTCGCACCACAGCCCTGATGCCATCCACGCCAGCGCTCCTGACTTCATCAGCCCGGGTTCGATCTGCAACGCGTGTGACTTCAAGGGCCCGACGACTCCTGCACCAACTCTGGATCCGACACCACGACGTCAGCTACACCGCTCTCTGGAGCTCGCATGAGGATCAAGACGCCCTACAAATCCAACGTACTGTTTGCGGGTCTTCCCAACACCGTAGCTGGCCCGTGATGCCGTGGCTGGCATGAAATGTTGGTTTCGTTGATCACGACACCCTGATAGCCTCAGGTGGAGCTACTGACTTCAAAGAACTGTATTTTTGAGTAAATCTTGCAGAATTCATATTTTTCTTACTGTATGTTGGATTTTTATCATGTTTGTCTTGTTTTAAATAGATAAGTATTGGCTATTTGTCTAAAACTGGTGTGGTGTCCTTTCGTGGTGTTTTCACTGTGTTATTGTGTGTTATGGGCAAATGCTTTACACATTGCTTCTGAGATAAGCCTGACTGCTCGTGCCAACCTATCAAAGGGGTGAGCAGGGGTTATCTGAACAGGTATCTCCCTTATCCTGACTAGAGTGAGGGTCCCTACGTGGACAGGGTGCAAACCGACTGCCAGCTAGAGACCACATTTCTAACAATGAGGTTGGCTGGCAGACCGACCAAACTACCACAGTCCCTGCCAGGACCTAAGAACCCCACGGACTGACACTAGTCCTGGTTGTAATCAGCCAGGGCAGTGCTGAACTCAGCACTGCCCTGCTGATTGCAACCTTGTTCTCCGCAAGCCTTTTCATGGCAGTTCCAACACCATGAAAAGGCTAGTGGAGAACAAGTGCCGGGGGTCCCCCTATCCAGCACCCTTGAAATGGTCACTGTCTGCTGCGCAGACAGTGTGCATTTCAAGGATGCTGGTCCACCATGCGTGTGGCAGCATTGCCTCTGGCTCAATTATGAACTGGGAACAATGCTGCCGTACCTTTCACACTGGGTTTGCGCTGGTCAGCCCAGTGAGAAAGGTGTAATGGGGCTGGTGGGGAGATCGCCAGCACCGAGGCTGTCTATTCGTCGGGAGTTTGGTGGACAGATGTTTCAATCCGCCAAACTCCTAATGACCCCCATAATCTATTGATACAACTACTACTGAAAAAAGATTGTCAGATATAAGGCTAATCATTCCTTCTCCAGGAGGGATACCTTTGATTGAAACTTAGAAACTTTAAGCAAGATATAAGCTGTTCCAAAAGATTTATGAATCAAAAGATAAAATATTTACAATAATCAATGTCAAATTGAATATCAACCTTTGTGCCAAATATACATAGTGTGTGTTAAAATAGATCTGAAGGCATGGATATTCCAATATAGCAATACCTTGGCTATGGAAGAGCCCATCCCTTCATGAGTAATCACTAAAACCCTTAAAGTTAGAACTACTGGGGCATGATAAAGGAAATCAGTATGATTGAGCACTAACTGTTTCAATGTCCTCCAACTGAGATGTGTGCTAACTTATCTTATCTACCACAATTCATAAAGATTCACCCATATGACCCCACCATGCATATTGATAGGATTCTTCACAAATGCTATAATCCATCTCCTTACCGTCCATCATACCCCTTACCAGCTGGTTTGAAACAAGGCAGGAGTCATATTTTAAAACATTTGCTTTTGACATTATAAGGTTTTTCCTTCTCGAAGTGGGGAGTCAACAGTAGGCTGTCTTTCAAGGGGACATTGCTGGTGAATCTGTTATTCCACAGAATAACTCTGAATTGGCCACTTTTGTTATTTACTTGTCTCACACGTTTCAAAACCAATTTGAGATCAGAGGACTATATTTCTAAAAGATGAGGAATAGTTTTAAAGATCAGTAAATGCTCAAAGCCATTAAGAGCACTAATCTTTTTTCTTGTTTTTCCACAAGGGTTTAACACCAAAATAGAGTGTGTTTAAGTTCTCAGTAATTAGTGACAGACAATAGTTGTTTTCTATAACAATGGGAAGCCTATAAAGGAGACTTACTACCACTAAAATAACTCTGGCCATGGGCTCCTTTCTGAGAACTTGCAGAACGTGAAAACATCTGGTAAAATGTATATTGGACTGTGCATGTTTAGTGACTGGGTTCTTCTTTACCAATTGCCTCAGGGGTTTACCTATCTTTTTCATCATTGTTATAGGCTTCATTACAAACCCCTTGCCTTCTGAAATCTATCTGTGTGGGAAAATAGGTTTAAAATATTTCTTTTGCTCGTAGGTGGAGGGGTCAATAGCTGATGAATCCATAATTTATTTATACTGTGCTTTTTACGCTTTGTAAAGGTTTGTGCTTTAATTTGATTGGAAAGGAAAGCTAAAAGACTGCACCACCACCAGAATCTACCTCTTGCTACCAACATAGGGCTTTGTGAGATAAGTGCTTAAGGTGAGCTCATTAATTGTGTATTGGAACCAATAAGACACTTTAAAGTTGTGGTAAGACTATTTTATGATGGACCATCATGACCTGGGAAACCAGTGTCAGCAATTGATAGAAAAACAATATTACTTTAAACACCCAACAGTTTGTTAGTTTGTAAGGCCTATGTTGGACTTTTTGCCTTACTCAGGGTCATCCCCAGTCTTTTTGCCTCCTTCCTCCTGGTTTTTCTGACATCTCGCTGTTGGCTCTAGGGCTCTGAGAACTTCACTACTGCTGACCAGTGCTAAAGTGCAGGTGCTCTCCCATCTAAAGTTGGTATGATTGGCTTATACCTAATTGGCAAATTTAATTTACCTATAAGTCCCTTGTACAGTGGTATCTCTATACCCAGGGCCTGTAAATTAAATACTACTAGTGGGCCTGCAGCGCTGCTTGCGCCACCCACTGAAGTAGACTTTTACACCTGTCTCAGGCCTGGTAGCGCGGGGCCTGTGTGCGCAGTTTTCTGCCACAGGGACCTGGCATCTAAACTTACTTGCCAGGCCCAGGACTCCCCTTTTACTACATGTAAGTCACCCCTAAGGTACGCCTGAGCTAGTTTTATGGGCAGGGTGCCATGTATGTAGAAAGGCAGGACATGTGCCATATTGCATGGCTTATCCTGGTAGTGACAAACAGCCTAACTTGGTGTCTCACTGCTGTGAGTGCTGCCTTCTCATAGGATTGCATTAGAAATGCCCTGCCTTATGTGTAAGGGGTATTGTCTGATTTATGAGGGGTAGCGTAGGCGTGTTTGGTATGGTTGTGATGGTGATAATAAATACTGCTTACTGGTGTGGGTGGATTTTTTATTACTATCACAGAAATGCCACTTCTAGAAAGTGTGCATTTATCTGTACTTAAGACTCTGGTGTTTTGCAGCTTGACTCCAATCCACGTCTGGGCAGAGTGACAGTTGGGGCTTTGTGCATACTTTTCAGACAGCCTGTACACAGGGAGGGTGAAGGTGTCACAGAGGTGCATCTGCATACTGAATAGTCTTCCTGGGCTGAGAGAAGGGAGAGGCGGGGCACACCTGCATTTGTAAAGATTGTGCCCTGGCCTCACACAATAGGGTCGTTAACCCCCCACTGATGTTTGGAGCCTGTGTTGAAAGGAGAGAGGCGTCACTCCCAGAACCAGTTGTAACTGTCTGGAACCTCCTCTCCCTACCATTGTAAAACACTGTAAGAACTGACTATAAGTACAGGGGAATTTTCCCCACAATTTGGAGACTCTTGGAATCATCTTGGAACTGGACACCAAAGGCTGAAAGGACTCACCAGGAACCGCCATGGACTGCTGCTGCTGTGCTTACCTGTGACCTGCCTGGTCACTGTGAAGGACTTGCCACTTGCTGCCTTTCCTTTGTTCTGGCCTGTAGCTGGGCCCTCCACCTGAGGACCTTGTCTTAAGATTCTGCTCCCCAGGGATAGGGTGCTGTGGCCCTTGACCCCTGAATCCATTTCTTCATGAGGGGTGCTTCTCCGTGGTTGCGGCTCCCATAGTGCTGATTGCAGCGTGCTTATGGAGCCTTGGGAGCTCGTAGGCTCCTTGCTGCATTGTGCCCCTTTAAATAAGATCACTGCAGCGGGCCGGAAACCTGGAAGAACACTCGTGCACCGCATCGGGTGCAGGCGAGTGTCTGCTCGGGCCCCAGGAGGGGTCTGATCTTCTTGTGGCTTCACGGCAGGACCAGGGGAAGGCGCGGGGAGTGCCCCCTGGCCACTGTGTTAGTAGCAGGACGCTCCTTTTCTGCTGTTAGGTAAAACGGGCATTATTATGGGGCCCCCACCTTGGTGGATGGGCCAGTGGAGGCCCGGGGGGGCCCCCAGAGATCGCGGGTCCCGGGAGGGGCCTGTCATTAAACCAGAGGGGGTGCGTGGTGCCCCCCTCCTGCCCTAAGTTGTTTTTGCTGGCTTTGGCCCCCCTTGTGAGGGCCGGTTGAGGCCCTGGGGGGCCCCCAGTAATCACGGTCCCCAGAGGGGCCTGTCTATAAAAGAGAGGAGGTGCATGTCGCCCTCCTCTGACCCCAGAGTTTTGTGCATAGGAGCGCCGGGGCCCCATTGTTCGCCTTCTAGGCACTGGAGGTGCCTTCATCCAACCAGGTACTGTTTAAAGGACCAATATAGTTGCAATCCAAAGTTCTTTCTACAGACTTTTGTTTGATTCATATATTACCTACCTGCGTTTGATGTTTTTACATATGTGTATGCAAATGTTCCTTTTATGGGCATGCTTTCTAATATGTTTTTCTAACTTGCCATATGTTTTCTAATGTTCCTACTATGGCCATTTTATGATATTCTTATGACAAGTGCTGTAAGAACGTGTTTTCCTGACTACTGCTTATGTTGCAGAATACTGAGTAACCTGTGTGTTATGTGTGACTACTGCTAGGTTGCAGAGTAACTAATGTGTAACGTTCTGACAACTGCTAAGGTAGCAGGATAGTACTGATATGTGATGTTTGGTCTGATAATTGCCTTGTGTACAATACAGTATGTCTTCATATAATCTGGTGTTGTATTTCCTTTGTGGTGGGGATATTGCGTCACGTGTGTTGTGTGTGTTGTGCAAACGCTTTACACATTGCCTCTGGGTTAAGCCTGACTGCTCGTGTCAAGCTACCAAGGGGGTGAGCAGGGGTTATCTTGGACGTGTAACTCCCTTGCCCTGACTAGAGTGGGTAAGTTCTGCCTGGCTGAGGTGCATACCCTAGCCAACCAGAAACCCCATTTCTAACAGCCTGGCTTTGTTTAATAAACACCAAAGCCTTCAACATACTCTGAAGGGTACTTTGCATTCGTAATAAAACAGTAGCCACAGAAGCAGAAGTTGTTGGAGCACCCCTAGAAGACTGGAGGCGCTTCGGAACCCATCCATTGCCAGTATTCGTTTAGTGCAAGCTGACTTCATTCCCACCTTTGCCCAGAATGAGATCACTAAATTAAACAAGCCAATGTATTGAAAAGGTGATCCTCTAAGCTGTTTACTTTACATTGGGTTTCATTTGGGAACATGTAATTCATCCTGAAGGTGGGATGACTTCAAGCTTCCTGACAGGTCAGTTTGAGTACTTCTGCCATTTTGACCTAAACCAACAAAATATGCAGCGCTTGCTTCCATCTCCCCTTGTTACTTTATAAATGTTAATGTTAATTAAAATGGTTCTGTATGTTCTCTCTTTCCTGGAGACATGCTGGCGCGGGGGATGAAATCTGGCTGACAGTCTCTGCTGCCAAACAACCACATAGAAACTATTGCTATTCAAACTGAAACAGGGAGTCAGCTGCAGGTGCCTTGCTAAAGACGAAACTGAAGTACACACATGGCATTAAAGATAGAGGGCCAAAGGTATCATTCTTTGATGCAACACAGCAATACAACTGGGTTGCATCAAATAATGATGCTTTTTTCCTCTTCCTAAGTGACGTGCAGAATGCAGTACGCTTAGAAAGAGGAAACATCAAGTAACATTAGAGATATTTCTCCTTGTTGTGCCTCTATTGGGAATGCGCACAATTTTGATGCTTTCCCATGTTTACCAATCTTGGAAGGTGGATGCATGAGAACACCCACGCTAAACCCATGTAACACCTTCCTGGCGCAGAGTAACTTAAGGGAGCAGCTTGCCTGCCTTGGGTTACTCCAGACTTAATAAGCTGCGCAGGGCCATCCGAGGTGTACTTGAGTGGCTTGATAAATCTGGCTTGTGTTTCTCTTGCGTCAGCTTGCATAACAGATGCACAATGCAATGCTATGATACATATGGCACATGGTTTCTGCATGTGTGGTGAAAAGGCGTCCATCACCCACAGGGAACCTGAACAGTCTGTAATCTTGGCACAATACACCAGCAGCAGGTCATATTTCCAATGTGATTTAAACTGAGGACCCAGACACTGTCAGTAGGCCAGAACCACATTCATCATCACACTCTTTTTCACAACACATTCATTCATAGTGTATACACTGAATACAAAACACAGCCAAGACAAGATACAGTAGTCTTCCTCTAGATCAAAACTGAGATTGAAAACTTTATTTTCTCTGTACCAAAAACTGCACCCAAAACTATGTGCAGAGTATAAGACTGAAGCTTTTGTCGGCACAACATGCATTATGGAAGAAAACATTTTGGGAGGTGTTGAATAATAAGGCAATTCTTGTTCTTCCTCTTATGATGCTTAAACTCTGAACAGAAACAAGAAAGAACCTCTCTGTCAATAACTTGAACACAAGATACCATCTCCCCACACCTGTACAGGCTTTGCCACTATGGGCCTGATTCCGACTTTGGCGGGCGGCGGAGGCCGCCCGCCAAAGTCCCGCCGACAAATGACCGCACCGCGGTCTGCCATTCTTACATTTCCGCTGGGCCGGCGGGCGCTCTCCAAAAGAGCACCCGCCGGCCCAGCGGAAATGCCCCAGCAACGAGGATGCCGGCTCCGAATGGAGCCGGCGGAGTTGCAGGGGTGCGATGGGTGCAGTGGCACCCGTCGCGTATTTCAGTGTCTGCATTGCAGACACTGAAATACTTTGTGGGGCCCTCTTACGGGGGCCCCGCGGCACCCCCTACCGCCATCCTGTTCCTGGCGGAACAGGATGGCGGTAGGGGGTGTCAGAATCCCCATGGCGGCGGAGCGCGCTCCGCCGCCATGGAGGATTCTGTAGGGCAGTGGTAAACCGGCGGGAGACCGCCGGTTTACCCTTTCTGGCCGCGGCTGAACCGCCGCGGTCAGAATGCCCTTGGGAGCACCGCCAGCCTGTTGGCAGTGCTCCCGTGGTTGGTGACCCTGGCGGTCACCGGCCGCCAGGGTCAGAATGACCCCCTATGTGTCCTTCTAGTGGGATGCCAAACAACCCCCAGTAGGGTGCTCTTCATTGCAGTTTGGTAGAACATAAGACAACAGTGGCTAATTTAATAACAACATTAGATTATTATACTCCCTTAACAAAGTCGCCCTGAATACTATCGGAACACACACTTTAAGCACATAGCCTCAAAACACAAGTCAACTACTTACAGTGCAGTCTTGTAGAAATACCAACACAGGATACTTTCAAAGAATGGTTTGCTCTTACTATTTCTCACTGCTTATCACTAAGTCAGCATTCAGATGCCATGTAAGTATATTTTGATATTCTGAAGACCAATAGATTTTCTGACATCCTTTGCTGTGAGCTAGCCCAGAACCTTTGCCCTCCACATTTATGCCTCTGACTATGACTCCCACAACTCCATGGATTGCAATTAGATTGGATCAGCTTCCACTAGGCACTAGGGCAGAGGGATCAACATGTTATCTACACGTTCAAAAATCTGAAAAGCTGTTTTGAATCTTCAACTGTATGTGAAAGTATGCAATATAAACGGGTTATTATATTTAAAGTCAGCACAGAGTACATTTTGGGTTCATTCTCCACACAACCCTGCTTTCTATTAGGTATACCTTGTGACATACTTGTTGTGGGGCCACTAGCTTCATTTACTTAAGGTGTGATATCACAATTGCATTATGAATCGGTGGAAATATGCCACTTTCACCACCACACTAATGTGTGCCCAGAACATAGGACTAGATGCAATATCATTAGGAATACTGATTTACCAATTGCGATTCTTTTTTAATCGCAATTAGGAAATTGGTATTCCTAATGTATCAAACACGTTTGAGTTTCATTAGTGATTCCTGGTGGGTTGCAAATAGACCTACCTCATGCATATTAACAAGGTAGGTCGCAATTTGTGACCCAGTAGGACTTTCAGCCACCAGAAGGATGGTGGCCTGCTGAAGTCGGCAGACCACCATGTCTGTGATTGTATTTTAATAAAGCATTTTTTTTTAATGCAGCCCATTTCCCTTAAAGGACAAGGGGAGACATTTAAAAAGAAAAAAAGAAACTTTTCAGTTTCAGTTTTTAAAAGTAGGCAGTGGTCCGCGTGCCACTGCCTTCTTTTAAAAATATTACTATTTACGTTTTCAGAGGGGTAGGGGACCGTCCCCTTTGCGATTGGGTTACCACCAGTTTGAAACTGGTGGTAAAATATTACTATTTTGTGGGTGGAATTTGGTTGCAAAACAGTTTTACATTCCATAACGATTCAGTATTTGAAAGGGACGCCTTAAACATGCCCCTTCAAAACAAACGACTCTCAAACAAGTTACTGAATTGCATTTTGTACATTGCAAAAAGCACAGTACATCTGGTCCATTGCTTGTTGTCCTCTAAAGCCAGCATTGACAAAATAGTGTTGTTTGCATATTGTAATCTTTAAAGGAAAATGTATTACCAATCTATCTGACAGCGATGACATAGTGTATGGTAAATTCCCTAATGTAATAAGGAAAGAAAATACTTAACTGCACGTAACCAATTTCCACAGCTGCAGTTTCTCATTTTCAAAAATGCTTAATCCAATTCATATTCTCTTATATGATTACATCATTTAAGAGACATTCTTTAGAAAAGGGTATGTGACTGGTTAGTGTCCTCTGATTCACCCAACTCTTGGTATTTACTAAAGGAAAAGCGATTGTGTATGTATATATGTATAAATCCCAAGCTGTGAAGTTCAATTGCTCGCTTCGCCTATAGGAGACATTTTTTATATAAAAAAGGAGCACTACTCTTTAGGTGGATCCAGGGGTTAAGGTACATGTTAGTCAGAATTCATACTGTAGAAAGTGCCCCATCTACTTGGTGTTGGTCAACTGAGATTTAGTAAATGTAAAGAAAGAAACAAATAATACCATGATGATACCATGAAGCAAACAGGACCTTTAACATTGCCCCAGGAAAGATTTGCAGGGAACATTTGAGTTTCCTTTTTTTGAAAGGTCAAACGAAGGTCAACGGTAAGCCTTGAACGAAATCTTACCAGACATGCAAATTGAGTTTAAGTTGTGCCGTATAAAAGTCAGACCTAGTATCCACACTTCTGGGAGGATTACTGTCAAATTAAATGTGTCTTTCGTGGAGAACTTATCCACGCCTGAGAAACATCTGGGTCTATCATCAGCTCCACCAAGTTCTGAATGTAGTTCAGACAGACCTGCTAGTAGAACACTTGGCCATTTTTGGTGAATGATCAGACACCAAGGTGGTCATTACAACCCTGGCGGACAGTGTTAAAGCTGCGGTAATACCACAAATGGCCGGCGGACAAAAAAAGGGAATTATGACCGTGGCGGAAACCGCCAACATAGACAGCCACTTTAACACTGCGACCGACACGGCGGTACAGACAAGCAGCGCGGCGGTCACTGCCAACAGACAGGCGGAAGACAATGTACCGCCCACAGTATCACAACCCGCCAATCCGCCACCTTTTCCGGGGCGGATTCACCGTGGATAAAAACACGGCGGAAACAGCTTTTGCAATGGGAAAACGCTCACCTCAACACACTCCACGAGGAAGGAGGCCACCATGGAGCCCGAACTACAAATACTCCCTGCGCTTGTCTTCCTGCTCCTCTACGAACACCAGCAATGTAGGCGCCGAAGACAACGGTGAGTCCTGCACCTACGACATAGGGGAGGGGGGAGGCAAAAGTCAGGGGGACACACACGCAACACCCCCACCCCCAACCCGACCCTCACCCACTACAACACACACACCAATGCATTTCCAAACAGCACAGTAACAACCCACAACCCCCCCGGAAGAATGCAAAGACAAAAGGAAATCAGTTCAAACATTGTAATGTATCAAAATACAGTAACCAAATATATACAGATATATATAAACATTCAAAAATCATACATCACGATTAGTACTGCAGGTAGGCACATATCAATGTCCGTGGACCACTGGGCCCAAAATGCATGGGCGAGGCCCACACTAGATACCTGTCCACAAACGGAGAGAACCCTGCTGGGGCATCAGATAGAAATACAACAGGCACCTCAGGGGGAAGGGAAGGAGGGGGCACCTCAGCCGGATTACAGCACCACGCCAGATCCACGACGGGGCTCCATGCCCATTGATATATCCTGGGGAGTGCAAAGCCACAGTCTCTCAAGTCTCTCCAGTGGGTGGTTTGCCCACTGTACCATCCTGGGGAGTGCAAAGCCACAGTCTCTCAAGTCTCTCCAGTGGGTGGTTTGCCCACTGTACCATTCTGGGGAGTGCAAAGCCACAGTCTCTCAAGTCTCTCCAGTGGGTGGTTTGCCCACTGTACCATCCTGGGGAGTGCAAAGCCACAGTCTCTCAAGTGGATGCAGGTCTCCACTGGTTCTGGAGGGGGACTGGTGCCCAGAGTGCTTCTTCCTGTGAAGGACAGAGGCAGTGGATGCATGTCTCCACTGGTTCTGGAGGGGGAATGGTGCCCAGAGTGCATTACGATCCCCGTGACGGTCCCAGTTCCGTCACTGTCCCAGCTGCACATGGGCTAACGATGCTTGATTTGGCGTTCTTTGCCCTGTTCAGCGGTTTTCACCATGGCGGTCTTTGCCCTGTTCAGCGGTTCTTCACCATGGCGGTCTTTGCCCTGTTCAGCGGTCTTGACCATGGCGGTCTTTGTCCTGTTCAGCGGTGCTTTGCTGTCTTTGCCCTGTTCAGCGGTGCTTGCCTTTGCTGCCTTTGCCCTGTTCAGCGGTGCTTTGCCCTGTTCAGCGGTTCTTCACCATGGCGGTCTTTGCCCTGTTCAGCTGTCTTCACCATGGCGGTCTTTGTCCTGTTCAGCGGTGCTTTGCCTTTGCTGTCTTTGCCCTGTTCAGCGGTGCTTGCCTTTGCTGCCTTTGCCCTGTTCAGCGGTGCTTTGCCCTGTTCATCGGTCTTCACCATGGCAGTCTTTGCCCTGTTCAGCGGTTCTTCACCATGGCGGTCTTTGCCCTGTTCAGCGGTCTTCACCATGGCGGTCTTTGTCCTGTTCAGCGGTGCTTGCCTTTGCTGTCTTTGCCCTGTTCAGCGGTGCTTTGCCCTGTTCAGCAGTCTTCACCATGGCGGTCTTTGCCCTGTTCAGCGGTGCTTTACCCTGTTCAGCGGTGCTTGCCTTTGCTGTCCCTGACCTGTGCAGTGGTGTGTGGCATGACGGTCCTTCAGTGCCCAGTGGGGCTGTGGCTTCCGGGGCCCTCCAGGTCACTGGCGCTGGCGGTGGTCTCCGGACCAGTGACGATACTGCTGCCCCAGTGACGACAGTGCTGGGGGTGGCGTCCCGGCCGGCGGGAAGGATGGCGGCCTTCTCCGCCGTGCTGCTCTTACCAGACTTTGGAGACTTCTTCTGCCCCTTCACCACCTTGGGAGGAGTCACAGCTGACTCGGCACTCCTCCCGGGACCCTTGTGAGCTGTACGGAGTCTTTACCCTCTCCCGTCGGCCACTTTCCAACTTAAGGTGCTTTACAGGGGGTGGACTGGCAGTGCTTTGGCTCCGTGTCACACTGGCTGCCCTGGTGGCCGGTGCACTCCACACACCTTTAACACGCACCACTGGTACCGGACTTTTTTTGGCTGAGGTGCTACTACGGGACCTATGAATTGGAGAGGTGGGGGTGGTGGGAAAGAGGTCAACGTTGCTGAAGAAGAGTTTCTGACGAACACTGGGATGGGTATCTGGAGGGGGTCTGGGAGTGGAGGAAGAGGAGGTGGTTGTAGGAGGTGTAGCTTTAGATGATTTGGGTGCAGGTGCAGGTACTGGAGTCTGTCGTGAGGTGGATGGATGTTGGGTGTGTGGGTGCCCGCGTTTGTGTACTTTGGGAGGGGGCGTCACAGACACACTGGGAGTGGACACAGCGGACGTGTAAATGGTAGTGAGGGTGGTGAGTGCAGGTGAGCGGGTTCTGGTGCTGGGTGTTCTGGTGCGAGTCCTAGTGCCTGTAGATGTAGTGCATGCAGGTGAGAGTGTAGACGACACTGGGAGGGAGGAGGCAGACGACGAGGAGGGGGACACAGTGGAGGCAGTGGATGTTGCTGTGTCTGTATGTGGGTGATGCTTGTGTGAGTGCCTGAAGGATGTGTGGTGCCTCTGTTTGCCTGAGCTACTTTTGAGTGTTGACGTGTGTGCATGCTTGTCTGATGGTGTGCTTGGGATAGGCTGGGGTACAGGGGATTGGGTCTGGGTGGAGGAAGTTGGAGGAAGGAGGCTAGACACAGGGACAATGGCTGCCATCAGTGCTGAGGCCAGAGATTGCAGGGTTCGATGATGGGCAGCCTGACCAGAATGAATGCCCTCCAGGAATGCATCAGTGTGTTGCAACTCCCTTTCTACGCCCTGGATGGCATTCACAATGGTAGACTGCCCAACAGGGAGTGACCTGAGGAGGTCAATGGCCTCCTCACTGAGGGCAGCAGGGGTGACTGGGGCAGGGGCTGAGGTGCCTGGGGCGAAGGTGATGCCCACCCTCCTGGGTGAGCGGGCACGGAGCGAAGGCTGAGGGGCTGCTGGGAGGGCGGTGCTGGTAGGGGGGGTGGCGGCTGTACCTGTAGAAGTGGGGGGCACAGATGGTGCCGCCACCACAAGGGAGCTCCCATCGGCGGACGAGCCCGTGTCGCTGTTTGCTGATCCGGTGAGCGACGTGAAGCTCCCCTCGCCCTCCGTCCCACTGGTGCATTCAGAGTCTGTGGTGTGGCCCTCCATGGCCATGTGGGATGCAGCTCCCTCGTGCTCCGGTGCCACTGTACCTCCGCCTGATGATGCTGATGCACAAAAGAACAGGGAGAGCACAAAAAAGGGGGGGGACGACAGAAGAAAGACAGGTTGAGTGCATGGCTTACCGCTACCGTTGGCCGACAATACAGACACAGCAGCCCCCTGCACTACGCCGTGCTCTTGGCCTCTACAGATGCAATTCCTGGGATATGGCCTACATGGCTATGAGTGTCATCTGTCCACATAGATGACACAGGGGCAAGTATACCTGCACTTGGCACTCTACAGAGGTGGGGTGGAGGGCCACAGGGCCATGCCTTACGAAGGGGCCTAGCCTACGTAACTCGCCCTGGCCTAGGGAAACCCACAGCCCTCCTCCCCCACCCAGACCCCTCCACTGTGCGCAAAGTCAGCAGAATGAGAGTGTACTCACCCCATTGTGTCTGCTGTGATGCCCTCAAGCGCCCATCCAACTCCGGGTAGGCCACCGCCAGGATTCGGAACATCAGGGGGGTCATGGTGCGATGGCCACCCCTCCCACATTGGGAGGCCATCCCCAGCTGAGCCTCCGCCGTCTTCTTGCTCCAGCGGCGAATGTCCTCCCATCTTTTACGGCAGTGGGTGCCCCGTCTCTGGTGGACCCCCAGGGTCCGTACGTCCTTGGCGATGGCACGCCAAATGTCCTTCTTCTGGTGGGCGCTGACCTACATGACATGTACAGGGGAAGAAGCGAAGTCATTACCAACTGCACCGTCGAAGTGAGTGGCCCACATCCCTACCCTTGCCATGTGGCACATGCATTCACAGTCCTTCATGGTCGCAGAACTCTGCCCCCTTCCTACTGACATCCAGCCCTCTCCACCCAGCATAGCCCATACAACGTGCTCCCTGTGTACTTACCTGTTGGTCTGGAGGACCGTAGAGTAGCGTGTACTGGGGGAGGACCCCGTCGACTAGCTTCTCCAACTCCTGAGCAGTGAAGGCAGGGGCCCTTTCCCCAGACGCAGCAGCCATTGTCTCTTCCAGACCGAGGTCACAGCAGCACTTGCAGTGTAGGTCCTCTCCTGTCGAAGATCAGGTATCGAGTGATTGAACAGATAGAAAATGGCGGTCACGTCCGCGGCAGTCACGTCCGCGGCGGTGCGTATCATCACCGCCGCGCACTTCATCATTGGCTCCTGGGACCCATAGGGTTCAATGTTAACCAATGCAGCATTGCGCCGCGGTCTACGACCGCCTACCGTGACGGTGTACAATGCCAGCGCAGATATCTCACATCCCAATGTCCCACTTTAGAGGTCAGGCAGCCGCCATTTCAGGGGCCCACATGGCTTCATTTACTACTGCATCACACATACCTAGGCCTACACTCAACACACATACAGGAAGAGTTTTGTATTTGGTGTCGTGTTCTGTGTAGCTGTGGGTACATACCTGAGAATTTGTTGACTCTGTGGTCGCTGTTGTCCTTCTTAGGCACTGTCAGCTGGGACATTCGAGGAGATGGCGGAATCCTCTGGTGTACCGACCGCTGGTGGACCTGTTAACAATGGAGGATCGACATTTGATTATCACCTACAGGTTTGACCGTGGCACAATCTAGGAACTGTGTACCCAATTGGAGCCAGACCTGATCTCACCACTCCGCCATCCCACAAGAATACCCCCTGAAGTGCAGGTGCTATCAGTGCTCCATTTCCTTGCAAGTGGGTCATTTCAAACAACTGTGGCCATGGCATCAGGGATGTCCCAGCCTATGTTTTCCAACGTGTTGTCCAGAGTGTTGTCTGCCCTGCTGAAACACGTAAGGAACTATATCGTTTTCCCTCAGGTGGAGGATTTGGCTACAGTTAAAGGTGACTTCTATGCCCTGGGACATATCCCCAATATCATAGGTGCTATTGATGGCACCCATGTAGCTCTGGTCCCCCCACGCAGGAGTGAACAGGTGTACAGGAACCGGAAGAGTTATCATTTGATGAATGTACAGATGGTATGTTTGGCAGACCAGTACATGTCCCAGGTAAATGCTATGTTCCCTGGCTCTGTGCATGACGCCTACATCCTGCAGAAAAGCAGCATCCCGTATGTGATGGGTCAACTCCAGAGGCACCGTGTGTGGCTATTAGGGGACTCTGGTTACCCCAACCTGTCCTGGCTATTGACCCCAGTGAGGAATCCCAGGACCAGGGCAGAGGAACGCTACAATGAGGCCCATGGGCGGACTAGGAGGGTGATCAAACGCACCTTCGGCCTCCTGAAGGCCAGGTTCAGGTGCCTCCATATGACAGGTGGTTCCCTATTCTACTCACCAAGGAAGGTGTGCCAGATCATCATCGCCTGCTCGATGCTTCACAATCTTGCTTTGCGACGACAGGTGCCTTTTCTGCAGGAGGATGGTCCAGATGACGGTGTTGTGGCAGCTGTGGAGCCTGTGGACAGTGATGAGGAGGAAGCTGAGGAAGAAGACATAGACAACAGGGAGTCAGTCATACAGCAATATTTCCAGTGACACACAGGTGAGAACACATTTTTTACTATTAAATTCACTTTCACACTTCTACCTCTATCCTGTCTGTCAAATTGAAGCAGTATTTGGTAACTGAGTTGTACATTTCCATTATGGTTTCACAGGTGTGGTTACCAATGCTTCCATCCTTCATGGACTTGTGATGTATGACATAGGTATGTTGGCATTACATTTGAAAACGCATTTTGTCACTGTCATTGCTAATACACATTTTCAAAATCACAGACTGACTCCAGATTGTTTTGTGGTTCAAGGGTGCTAATTATTGGAGGGGGTGGCAAAATGGTGATGGGTGATGGTGGACGAATGTCCATGGCAGAGTCCAGTCTATTAGTCTCACAGGTGCACTGCCCATATGGGCATAGGAAGTGGAGCTGGGGCAGTTCCAATCTGGACATGGTAACAAAGTGAGACAGTGGGAGGACAATCAGGGTGGTCTCATGGGGGTCTTGCCATCTTGCTCTGTCCTGTTCCTGGATCTCAGGGACCGCTTGCGGGGTGGTTCTCTGTCTGCAGGGGGTGGGGTGCTGGTGTGGTGGTCCTGTGGTGGGGCGTCCTGTCCACTAGCGCTGGCGGAGGTGGTGGGCAGTTCATCGTCCATGCTAGTGTCAGGGGCCCCTTGGAGTGCCACGGTGTCCCTCATGGTCTTTTGTATGTCCTTCAGCACCCCTACGATGGTGCCCAGGGCGGAGCTGATGGTTCTGAGCTCCTCCCTGAACCCCAAATACTGTTCTTCCTGCAGGTGCTGGGTCTCCTGAAACTTGGCCAGGACCGTAGCCATCGTCTCCTGGGAGTGGTGGTATGCTCCCATGATGGAGGAGAGGGCCTCGTGGAGAGTGGGTTCCCTTGGCCTGTCCGCCCCCTGTCGCACAGCAGCCCTCCCAGTTCCCCTGTGTTCCTGTGCCTCCGTCCCCTGGACCGTGTGCCCGCTACCACTGCCCCCAGGTCCCTGTTGTTGTTGGGGTGGTGGGTTATCCTGGGTCCCCTGTAGTGGTGGACACACAGCTGATTGACGTGTCCTGGGAATGGAGGTATGGGCCCGCTGGGTGGGTGCTGTGCTGGTGTTACCAGAGGGCGGAAGGTCAGTGTTGGGCTGTGCCTGTGCAAGGGGAACCGACTGTCCCGAGGCCCACGATGGTCCGCGCTGGTCATCTGGATCCAGTTGGCCAGAGCTGCTGTCGTCACTGTGGGCCTCTTCTGTGGGTGGAGTGGAGATGTCTGGACCCTCCTGTGTGGTGAAGTTACGTAGTGGTCCTGCAGGGGTATAAGAGCATGATTATTGCATGTGTGTATGTCATGGTGTGCAATGAGTGGGTGTGCGTGTACCCCAGTGCAAGCATTCCTGTGTGGGGGCTTGTGAGATGATGGTTGGGGGGTTGTTATGGGTATGTGCAGTGAGCATGCTTTAGTGATGGGTGTCCATGCTTAGTTGTGTCATGCAGGGCTTGGTGTTGGGATGTGTGGTTTGTGTGTATTAGTACATTAGTAAGGAGTTGGAGTGGAGGGGGCGAGGGTGGGGGTGTGTGATAGCATGCAGGTAGGGTGGGGGATATGATAGTTAAGATTTGACTTACCAGTGTCCATTCCTCCACCGACTCCTCCGAGGCCCTCTGGATGCATCATGGTCAAGACCTGCTCCTCCCATGTTGTTAGTTGTGGGGGAGGAAGTGGGGGTCCGCCGCCAGTCCGTTGAATCGCGATGTTGTGCCTGGAGACCACTGAACGCACCTTCCCCCGTAGGTCGTTCCACCTCTTCCTGATGTCCTCCCGATTTCTTGGATGCTGTCACACATCGTTGACCCTGTCGACTATTCTTCGCCATAGCTCCATCTTCCTTGCAATTGAGGTGTGCTGCACCTGTGCTCCAAATAGCTGTGGCTCTACCCGTAAGATTTCCTCCACCATGACCCTGAGCTCCTCTTCGGAAAACCTGGGGTGTCTTTGGCGTGACATGGGGTGGTGTAGGTGATGTGTGGGGTGGTGTATGTGTTGATGAGTGTGGTGATGTGTGGAGGTGTGGGGTGTTTTGAGCGTGGATGTTGTATGGGTGATGGTGTTGTGTGCCTCTGTGTGGTGGGGTTGTCTATTCGGTGCTCTCTCTCTGGCCTTCGTCAATAATTTTTGGTCGTAGGGGTTTGTGGTGATGTGGGTGTGTGTTTTATATTGTGTTGGGTGTGTGGGAGTGTTGTTTGTATGTGTATCAGGTGTGTGTATTTTGAATTGTCCAATGTGGCGGTGTTTTGGAGATGTGTGTGTATTTTGAGTGCAGCGGTGTGTACCGCCAATGGAATACCGCGGTTGAAAGACCACCACGTGGATTCGTGGGTCGTGATGGCATGGGCGTGTTTCTGTTGGCGTGACGGTGGAGGTTTTGTTTTCGCCAGTTTATCACAGACCTTTGTGGTGGCAGACTTGTGTGGGTGTCTGAATTTCGGCGGATTCCGTGCTGTGGGTCATAATAGCTGTGGCGGAATTCCGCGGCCGTGGCGGTGTATTGGCGGTCTTCTGCACAGCGGTAAGCGCATTTTACCGCCAATGTTGTAATGACCCCCACAGTCTGACTTAGGTAACTCCATGAAATATTATCGTGAAAATGGTGGCACGTTTTCATGAGTAAGTAGGTATGGCATGCCTAACAAGCTGGGAGAAACCCCTGCCTGAAAACACAACTAAAATATGATCATCAATAGTGCCCCTATTTTTGAGGATATTCCCTCTGCCCACATTTACTGGTGGAATATGTCAGCATAGGCTTATACTTTGCAGATTTGTGTCCTAAAATGTTCTCCTTCAAAGCAGCTACTTTCATAGCTGATACTTTGTTCATGAAATCGCTGTTTCCCTGGCTGTCAGCGCATACATATCACACATTTTCATCCTTTACTTTGGTCGAAGGTTTTAAGACTGCCACCATAGCTTCTCCTGTTAAGGCAATAAAACGGTGGTGCATGTCTGACATCTTTTCGGTGGCCGCGCATCAAACGTTTTTCAGAAACATGTTCCCTAAACTATCCAGGGGATTTTAGAATTTGGTATTTTTTTATTCTTTTTTTCTTTGTTCGTGACTGCCAGGTCCACAGGACAAACTAAACAAGCATTTGGAATGCAACGGGTCTCGCGTTTGCTCATGTTAGAGCTGATCGCATTGTAAACTCCTAACCCAACTTTTCATCTATCGGAAAAAGCGTGTACACATTAACTGTGTAAGCGCTCAACTTCTGCCAAGCGAAATCACTCTAGGAAAATAGAGAAAAAGTAGTCCACGATCCGACGGAAAACAGCAAGCCTCGCATGTTTTCTGTACTTGGTCGCTGCGCTCGAGGCGGGCTAACCACTGGAAAAGGCATGACGTATGCATGCCTTCCACTAATGAAAGCAAGCAGATTTTACTAGGCAAGCCCACGAACCAATCAAATACACTGACGTGACATTGACGAGGCTCCGAGCCCTTTTCTAATAACTAAAGCGCTGTTAGTAGAAAACCTGCTGCATTTAGAGTTGTTCATCATGGTGCCTGTTGTTTCTTTATCCAAGTGACGTTCCCTGTCATCATCAATAGGAATCGGTGTTAAAAAATACAGATACCTCTCTCAGGTGGTGCTATTTTCACCACCAACAGGGGGCACTGAAAATATACCATAGACTGTCAGTGTCCACATATTTGGCATTCCCAAAATGCTGAACACATTTCATAGCATGTTGGGGTCACCATACTCACTTTCCATGAATGTACAGTCAGCTTTTATGTGGCAGTTTTTTGAAGACCAGTCACCCTAGATTCAGTGGCTATTCTGCTACCAAGGTTTCTCGAGCTAACTCTGAACCCTGCGGAGACAATAACAGAACTAGGAAATTTTCCATTCTTTGCCAGACTGACTATTTAAACAGGCAGACATTTTGCTGGATATTGCTATTTGAACTGCTTATTTTACTGCACCAAGGGCTACTGGAGGACTCCAGCAGTTCCTGTGGAGACCAAACCAATTTCAGCCCTGCCATTCCCAGGAAGAAAGCATCCAAGAAGAGAGCATCCAGATAAAATAAATAAATGGCCAAACATGAGAAAGACTTCTCAGTGGGATAAGACACCTACTGAACATTCTCTGTATATGTTTTTCAGGTCAATGATTGTAGTCATAGTGATATAAATCAGTAGGATAGCCACATGTTCTGTGTGTAATATGCAGGTCCTAGTTCTAGTTCCAGTTCAGAGGAGACATGCAAATATTGTGGAGAGATAGAAATAACTTATAACTGAAGGGCTCTATTCTCAGAGAGAAAGGTCAGTGGGTTTACACATCTACGGCAGAGATTTGCTTGTGACCTATAGTTCACTGGTTACAATCCTAGTATAAGAGACCACTTGGTCAATGCATCTGTGTAAAAGAAGTGAAATCTGCTGGTCATAAAACGCAATAATAGTGCAATCTTACACATAGAAGTGCAACAACTATATACAAGGTTTACCTGCTGCACCCTCAATTTTGTCTGGATTAGGAACAAAATCTTTGTGTAGGCACGTTAATGATTTTTTTGCTACATACAAAAATTGCTCCTGAGTAATCTAAGGGCCTGATTATGACCTTGGCGGAGGGGATTACTCTATCACAAACGTAACAGAGATCCCGCCTCCCATAGTACAAGTTCCATTCTATCCTATTGAACTCATAATACGGCAAACAGGATATCGATTACGTTTGTAATGGAGTAATCCCCCCTGCCAAAGTTGTAATCAGGCTCTAAGTGTCTTTGAAGTTTTTGAACACAGCTTGCAAGTCCTATTACATTTTATCCAAAGGCTTTAGATGTTTTTCCATGTTATTGCCAAACATTCCTTGTGAGGTAGAATTCTCCCCCACAGCAAGTCATCCTCAAGGAAGTCAGGCTCTCTTGCTAAGATTGTTTATGAGGAGTAATGAGAGACCAATATGAACATTTTCCGAAATGTACTCTAGAGTCCCAATTTGGCTTTGTTTCCTAAAGTGAAGTATCTGCCACCTGTGGTACACTACATAGGGTGGTTTTACCTCCTTAGAGGCTCATAAAGACAATGCCATTTTTTGGTCTGGCCTAGCAACAGTTTTAACTGTCTCACCAGCTTCATAGTGTAAAAGACAATCATAATATAGGTGCCCCAAATCATTTATATATGCACCTATGGAGACTTTTGGTGAGCCTTGTTATGTTATGTGTATTTGTAAAGCACACTATCATCCGCAAGGGTGACTCAGTGTTGAGCATGAGTTTGTGCCTAGCCTTGCCTATGGTACTTGGCTAAATGACAAGCCAGGTCTTCAGCTTTTTTTGGTATTCAGGAAGCGATGAGGAGTTTGTGATGTAAAGTGGTAGGGCATTCCTCACTTTAGGAGTGATGTGAGCAAACACATATCCTCCTGATCTGGTTCTGTGCATGCATGGGATGTGTGCAAGTAGGAATCTTGCGGAGTAGAGGTGTCTGGGTGGCTGATGGGAGGAGATGCAACTGTACTGGTAAGTGGGGCCTAAATTGTGTAGCGCCTTGACTGTGTGTGTGAAGAGTTTGAAATTAGCACGTTTGTGTATCTGGAACAAGTGTAGCTCCCTGAGGTGTGGTGTGATGTGAGTTCTATGTGGGAGTTTGAGGATGAGTCTGGCTGCTGGGCTCTGGAGGATTGTAATCTTCTGTGAGTTGCTTGTTGATCCCAACATAGAGGGTGTTCCCCTCATCCAATTTGCCGTGAGTGGTGATTTTTCTAGTGTTGCTTGAGAGCCATTTGAAGATCTCCTTTAGCATCTTCAGGGTGCTGAAGCAGGATGCAGTGATGGCATTGACTTGTGCGGACATGTCAAGTTGGCTGTCATTGGTGATTCTGAGGTACCTGGTGTGGGTCCGAGTATGGTGTGGGTGTAGTGATCTTCAATAAGAACATGGTTAGATGTTCTTATTGAAGATCACTACATGTGTTTTGTCAGTGCTCAGCTCTGATCCATGATTTCATCCAGTTAGTGACTTTGGTCATGCAGGCACTCAACTTATTTCTTGTGTTGTGGTTCTTGTCCGAGAGGGAGAGTATGAGGGGGGTGTAATCTGAGTAAGAGAGACTATTTCTGTCTTGCACAGATGACATTGGCCACATGGACCATGCATGTATTGAAGAGGGTGAGACTGGACTATGAATCTTGATGTACTTTGCAGATACGTTTGCAGGCTTCGGAGAAGTAAGGTGCCAAGCTGACATCTTGTGTTCTAGGAGCAGATCCAGCTGAAAGTGGGTCCCTGGATGCCAATTGTGTGCAAGTGCCCAATGAGGATGGGGTGAGAAATCACGTCAAAGAGGTCAAGGAGAATGAGGGCTGCCGTGTCTCCTGTTTCAAGGATAATGCAGATTGCATCTGTGGCAACGGTGAGTGCTGTTTGAGTAATGTGGTTGGGCCTGAATCTGTACTGCGTGGTGTCAAAGAGCTGGTGATTGGCGAGGTAGTCGGTGAGGCATCAGAGCTGGTCGTTTCTACGGTTGTTGGTGAGGTGTCAGTTGATTTGTTTCTTGAAGTCCTTTGGCAGCTGTAGTAGGAGGGAGATGAACCTATAGTTAGAAAGTGTGCCTGGGACAGTGGATGGTTACTTTAGCTGAGTAGATGGAGGCATTGAGGATGGGTGTTACAACTTTGTTGGTCTTCATAGGAGTCCTTTAGTGAAGGTGTGGTGGGGGTAAGGGTCCAATGGTGCCCCTATAAGTAGATGGTCTTCATGGTAGCAGTGGTTTTGACAGTGATAATGACAAGCCATGAGATCAGGCTTCATTCTTTATCCATGATGGGAAGTAGAGTTGCAAATGTACTGGGATCTGGTTGAGGATCGAAATTGCCAAATAGGGAGGTGATTTTGTTACAGAAGTATTCTGAGAGCTTGCTGCAGGGGTCCTGCGAGGGATTGATCTTGCTAGAGGTAGCAGGAGGCACAGTAAGATCTCTGATGATAACAAAGACTTCTTTGCTGCTGTTAGTGAGGCGTCAATGCAGTCTGCAAGAGCTGTGTGCTTGGTGTTCCATATCTGCTGGTGCTAGCGTCTTAGAGCAGATTTGAAGATGTCTTTATCTGTAGTGTTTTGGCTTGTTCTCTATTTTTGCTCCAGGTGTTTGCAGTGGCGTTTCATTAGCCAGATCTCCTTTATGTACCAGCTGGACTACGGACAGGCTCTTGCCATCGGATTGCTCTTCAGGGGGGCAGAGTGATAGTGCATGCAGTGATCCAGCTCTCCAGGTTCATGATAGCCTTTAGCAAGTTGCTGGTTTGCTCAGGCCGGTACACAAAAAGAGCGGAAGCCCACTCCTCTTCTGTGATACTTTTCCAGTGGCAGCAGATGTTTCCGGTGGTTGTATGTCTGTGGTGGTGCAGGACGGCTATGTTGAAACTGACAAGGGTGTGGTCTATCAAGGTCATAGTTGCTGGCTTTTCAACTGTGATGTTGCTGTATAAAGAGAAAATTGGGTCAAATAGGCTTCCGTGGTGTTGGTGGGTTCAGTAACATACTGGGTGAGGCTGAGGTTTCTAAGGTTTTCTAGAAAGGTCATAGAGTTTGGGTTGGTGTGGTCTTCTAGATGGAAACGAAGGTCGTTGAATAAGATAAAGGTGCTGGCATTGATGATGAGAGGTGTGACAAAGTCCATAATGTTGCTGGCGAAATTGATGTGGGATCATGCTGGTCTACAAATGAGGGTTCCACTGATGGAAAGGTTGGCTGTGATGTATTTCTTGAGTGTTAGGTGTTCCATGTAGCTGGTGGGGATGACTCTGTAGGTGATACAGCTGATGATATATTTAAATATGATCCACTGGTCATCTCAAGTGTCTTTCAGACTTTTCTCCTGCCCACCACAGTATAAATATAGGGCAATGGATCGACCCACTTCAATCATTGGCTTTCTTTACTGTGTGTCATGTGATTTTGCTCTTGCACATGTAAACACCCACCTAAAAAGCAGTCAGCTTCCTTGCTATGGTTATTAGATCCACGTCTGCTTTCACTGCATGTTTGTTTTATTTATTTATCTGAGGGGACCTTTTTTTCTGCAAATGTATGCACACTGCATGTGGATGGTGGTATTTTCACTTTTTATTACTTTTACACATTTGATGATAAATGCATATCCTTGCAAAAATATTTTTTTAAATCACAGGCTTGCCAAGGTCAAACCTATTGGGTTTCTCTTGGCCCTACTGAGTCAGGGTCCTAGTGTAGCTGTCCACACTGATTCAACAATGGTGAAGATCTTATTGTGGAATGTTGCTGGGTTGAGAGGAGGAAGATGGATGACCTTGTATGGCTGGATTTGGTGGCAAATGTTCACATCATCCGTCTGCAATAAAAAAGGGCAACTAATTTGCATGAATTGGATGGGTATCAGTCATTTTGTATTCCAGCATGCCCCACAAAGTCAGGCAGGGCAAAGGGAGGGTTGGTAACATTTGTAAGCAATGTTTTTGTTGGGAAAATCACTAATTAGTGCACTGGTTCCCCCCTGCTTTCAATTTATCGTATTTTCTCTTAATTTAGGCTGGGATCTTCTGATAATTATTTATTACAATAATGTTTTTAATGGCTCTGCCTAGCTTGTCATTGACGAATTGGAGAACAGCATCTGAGGTCTTATGAACTCCATACAAAACACGCTAGAGATTGTTTGGGTAGGGGATGTCAATGCTCATTATTGTCCTATGTCTAGAGTTTTAAATTGTGGGCTTACGGAATGTAGGGAACACTCCTTAACCCATTGAAAGAATGATGATGCTCTTAATAAGTTTATTGCCAAATTTAACCTAAGCATGCTGAATGGAGAGAGGGTGTGGGTTGATTTTCTACCGACTTTTGCAGGCCGAAACTGATCAACCACTATTGATTACATCTTTAGTTCTGCGATAGTCGCAGGCTATTGGGGGAGTTTCAGGCAACTTTTTCCGGCTTTAGTGACCACGCCTTAGTGTCTTGCAGTTTTAAGGGGGAGGATCTGGCAAAGCTCCAGGCCGAATCTAAATATCAGCCCTCCTTGGGGAAGAAAAATTGTTTCACTATTGAGTGGTCCAGAATAAATAGCGCTGACTTTTTGCCATCACTACTGCGCGATAATCATGAGGCCTTATCCATATGTTTAGACTCAGATGCAGATTCTGGCATAATAAGGAGGCTTTGGGGGGATTATTAAGGCCATTAGGGACGCACTGACTTCCCCTGCCGAGAGGAAGAAGTTTAATGCTGGGGGGTGGTTTGATTTTTCTTGCACTAAAGCTCTTGTCAGACTTCACAAGGCCCTACGCACAGAGCCTAAGGGTAGCTCTGAGATAGTCAGGGGGCTATTGAGGGATTTTACAACCATATTTTCCTGCTTTAGTGACCATGCTTTGGTGTCTTGCAGTTTTAAGGGGGAGGATCTGGCTAAGCTCAGGACCCGAACTAGATATCAGCCCTCCTTGGGGGAAAAATGGTTTCATTATTAAGTGGTTAAGAATGTATAGCGCTGCCTTTTTGCCATCACTACTGCACAATAATCATGAGGCCTTAGCCATATGTTTAGACTCAGATGCAGATTCTGGCATGAGAAGGAGGCTTTTGGGGGCTTATTAAGGCCATTAGTGAAGCACTGACTTCTCCTGCCAAGAGGAAGAAGTTTAATGCGGAGGTGGTTTGACTCTTCTTGCACTAAGGCTCTTGCCAGACTTAACAAGGCCCTACGCGTAGAGTCTAGGGGAAGCTTCCAGAGTAGGCAACCCAGGTAGAGTACCGGTTAGATAGGATGACCTGGGCTAAAGAGATAAGGGATAAGGCATGGGATGATCTTAAGTGAGCAAGTCTGGTAAATGATTGTGCAGCTTTTTGGAGGCTTTTGAACTTTCCCTATTTCGAAGAAAACTTTGATCACTCTATGGACGTGCATGCCCAGGTGGCGCAATGGGTGGAGCATTTTTCTAAATTGTATTCATCCTCCCAGGAGGACATGGGGTGGTAGTCGCATCTGGCAGTCTGGTGTCCTCCTCGCCCCTGTTGTTTGACCTTGAAGAAGTAAAAACTGCTTTGAGGGGATCTTGTTGGGGTAAGGCACCAGGCTCAATGGTGTTCCAGTGGATCTCCTTATGGATTGCCATGATCTGTGGGACCCGCTCTTAACAAATTTTGTTAACACATTTGGGAATGTTGGCTTCCTTCCACCCTGGTTGGAACCTACCATTACAAAAAGGTGACAGAGCCCTCCCAGTGAATTAAAGGCCCACCTCATTGTTGGACGCTACAGTTAAAATCATGGGCAGAATTTTGCTTCATAGGCTGTAAGAGTGGGCACAACTAAGTAACATCCTTGCTGATACGCAATATGGTTTCAAAAAGGGAATGGGACCAAAGCCTCTATATGTTATAGCAGAGGCGGGGAGAGGAGAGGACAAACCCTTTTGCGATTAGACGGGTTATGAGGCACCTTGCATACAAACAGAATTGAGGCAGTACTTGCCTCTAGGCCCAGAGATGTCCCTTGTGTGGGCCCCTGCCACTTGCTGGTTTTACTCTATGCAGATGATGCTGTTTTAATTGCTAGAACAGGGTGGGGCCTGCAGAGTCTTGTTGACGACTATGTTAGTTTTATGGATCAACTTTACATGCAGGTTAATGCGAAGAAGATGTTTATAATGAGATGTGGGAAGCGTAAAAAAAAAAACCCTGTTTCTATATTACGAATATTAGAATTGAAGAGATGCCTTTCTTTGCCTATTTAGGAGTTTTATTTGATAGAAAAGTGGCATGGAAACCGATGGTGGAAAATAGAATGACACTGTTAGAAAAATCTGTAATGGGGCCTCAGTGTTTTTACAAGACATTAGGTGCAACTCAGGGTAAAGAGCTCCTTTCTATCTATGAGTTTTACACCCATATTTATACTTTTTGTGCACCGCATTTGTGTCATCTTTTGATGCAAAAGTGGGGCAAAGTTACAAAATAATAATTGTATTTTCTAAGTTTGCGCTGTTTTTGCATCAAAAAATGACATAAATATGGCACAAAAAAAGTATAAATATGGGCCTAAGTCTGTTTCAGTGGCCTGCTATTGGGCAGGCATATGGGGGGCGGTTTTGCTGGGACTGATTCAGAGAGCTGAAAACTCTTTTAGCAGACACATGCTAGCCGTGCCACAAGGGTGCTCCACATGTTTGTGTCATGAGGAGCTGGGCAGGCCCTACATTGAGGATAAAATTAAATTAGCTCAGTCGTTGTTGTGGTGGGCTAGCTGGGCAAAAGAAACTGTTCCTTTGAACCGTTTGATTATAATGGATTGTTTGACCTTGGATGGGGCCCCTAATATCCCGTGGCTTGCTTATGTTAAGTTGATGTTGGACTAGATCAGACTTTCAGAGTTTTTCACCTCCTCTAACACCTGTAGCTCCTTTTCTAAAAAGAGTTTGAAAGAGAAGTTTGTGGCTTTGAGGAGGGCGGTGCGAGCTGCAGCTAACCTACACAAATTATCCATTCTAATGTATAGGCAAATTCCCTGTCAGGAAGGGGTTCAACTCTGTTTGTGTGAGATACAGAGTAGGCAGCGCAGCTTTATCCTCATGAAATTCCTCTTTAATTGAATTCCCCTGATGGGGGGTTTTCCTCTCAAGTGTAATTTGCATACCGATTTAGCTCCCTGCCCTTGTGATAGTAGCTCTGAGCAATCAACTTTAAATATTATGTTTTTATGTCCTCTGTATCATACTCCTAGAAAAAAGCTACTGTGCCCGCTGTTCGAGGTTATGAATCTTCAGCATTGCAAGCCAGCACTGTCGTTTCTAAAGCAGCATCTGCAGTCACCTTTGGTGTGCCACACTGATGAAAATTTTATTTGTTGCAGGTGGTGTTTTTAAGAAGTTTGCCCAGTTGACTTCCGCCATTGATGTTTTCTTTTTTTAGCTGATCGTTTATAATGTTAGGAACGTGTTTCCACTTTTTAGTTGTTTTTACATATTTTTATGTACTATTTATTATTCATTGTTTTATTTGTGGTGTGTGTTTTAATGCTGCTGAAGTGCAGGGAATAACGCTTTTCTTGACTTGGTTTTGCCAGTGGCTATTTTTACAGACTGTGTTCCCGTTTTCCTCAAAACAGGTTCTAATATTTTGGTTCTACAAATTGTAACGAATTGTAAATTCCTTTACTTGTGGAGTGACCCGGAGCAGATGAATGGTATTGGGCGAAATATACTATATATCGCAGTGAGGCATGTTTTGGCTTGTGTGTATGTATAAGTGTGAATGTAATTCAATGGAAATGGCCCCATAGGGAGAGATTGACTGAAAGTGAACCCCCTTACATATATATAACAGTACACGCATAAACAGCAGTTGTAATGCATACTTTTCTACATTTCTGTGTGCCTCACCTGTGCAAACGATTTCACAAGGTGTGCAAATAAATGTATTTGCCACTTTACAGGATAAAAGCGCTGTTGTCACAGAGTTACTTGCAAAGTAGACTACTATCAACTAAAACCTGAACTGACATCATAGACTCTTGCCACGTCAGCCACTGAACAGATGGAGATATCTCCGTTCACTGTCCGAGTCTCGAAACTGTGGCACTTTCTTAACACATTTAGACAAATTATTGGCAGTCAAGTTTTCAAACCACGTGCCTTAAGATCGTTCCACTGACATAAAAGACAGCCTTGATGAACTGGGGAAATCTTTCCCTGCTCTTCTTGTAGAAGAGATCTTAATGATGCTTGATAGTTTGGGCCGCAGGATTCAGGATACATAAGGTAGCAGGTCGGTGTGTTGTGTTTTCGTTATCCAAGCTGCTTCCAATTTCGTGCCCTACCAGATGGTAATGTAAGAACCAGAATGGCTCATCCCTATCGGCACACACTTAAGTCTGTCTAAACATTAGAATGTTAACCTCTAAAATATTTAAGGGGCAATTTTCAAATAACAGGAATATTTAGCTACAGATAAGCTATAAAAATAGAAAGCAGAAAAACACTCCGAAATTTGCAGCACTTCCTTTTGTTTGTGCTTTACTGTCTGGATACAGCGACCGCGCTACATAAGACACTTCTGTATATACACTGCACGGAAATGTGTTTGACCTTGTAAGCGTCTACATTGAAAGAAACACCCTGGCCACGAGTGTGGCTCATAATGCTGAACAAACTGGTCAGATTGTTTTGCAAAATGTGAGAAACTGTGTTTTTTCAGTAAAACCCAGATGCCCCGCTTGTGACCAGAAGTCACATTTACTGGCGGTGTTGTGAATGGCAGCCTTTTGCTCGGACGCTAACACTGGCACAGAAAGAATGGACCAGCATCAGTGTTTGAATCTGGTTATTGCGTTTTTTATTCCCAATCAAAATACAAAACGAATGAAAGGCACAGTATGTCACAGTTTAGGCTATGGTCAGCTGATCATCAATAAGCGCATGACCGTGGGCTGCAACTTGATAACAAACAGCAGGTTCAGTGAACACAATTGGACAGAAAGGAGCCAACGCATAAAAATAGTATCGGAGGGAATAAATCAGCGCAAATGATGCGTAGTGTTGCAATGGGTGCACAGTTCCCACGTAGTTAATGCACCAAAATAGGGAAATAAACAGTGAACTTTGCACATAATAACAGAAAAGTTCCAATAAACTCCAGGGCTATCTGGTACGAAACAGTGATTCCCAACCTTTGGACGTCTGTGGACCCCCACTTTATCAGTACTGGAATCCAGAGACCCCACTGAATCATTTTTGGAATCCAGGGACCCCTCCGCCGAGTCATTTTTGAAAGATGGGGACCTAATCTGCTAATAATATTTAGTTTCTAAGCAGTCACGGGCCCCCTGAGGAGTCTTTGCGGACCCCCAGGGGTCACTGGACCACAGGTTGGGAACTGCTAGTATAGAATATTCGTGGATCGAATATTCTAACAGTGTATTGACAACAGAAAGTAAGAGCCCGACACACAACAGTGCACTTCCCACATGAATAACTAGTGTTTGTTCCAGGGCAGTCTTTAGTGCTGGGGACACCCTGTGCGAAAATCTTTTTTGGCGCCCTCCACCCCATGACCGCCTACTCGGATTCACTTCCTACCACATGGAAAATGTGCCCCTCATCTCTCCATAGCCTCTCTCTCTCACATACATTCATTTGTTTTAAAGTGCCATTTAAGGCTAGCTTTACTAGTCCACCCAGGTAAAATATAGTTCTATTCTTTGCAGCAGGCATATTAACCCACTATGCTACTTTAAAGCGAGTCAAAGCTGCCGCTAGACAAAACTCCCATTTCTCTACTGATTAGGAACATAAATCACAAGCGGTATCTTGACATTTTAATTGTTTCCTGAAGGCTGGATGCACAAGGAACTTTTCAGCAGGTGCTTTTAAATCCCAAGTTTTGTAAGTCATAGCTGAACACAGCAACCCTGTGAGGTCAGCGCCCCCCAATCAAGGTAAGCAACCGGTGCAGCCCCGCCGCTCACACTGCCCTAAAGCTGGCCGTGGTCCGTTCAGGTGTGTTTAATGCGCCTCAGGACCCAGTCAGTGCAATGAGCGAGGATCCCTCACCAGTGGCAGCTGGGGACATTTGAAAGTCGTGGGGTGTAAAAGTCTGGGTATGACTTTTATTCAGCAAGTGAAGCAGCAAGCTCAATCGAAAAAACATGTAGTCCAGGGTGTGTCCTCCTCCCAAGAAAAAAATGAAAAACAATTGTCAAATGGTGCATTTGAGAGGAAATACATTGATGAGAAAGCAAGGTTTATAAAGCAGTGGGAATGTATAGTATTGAAATAGTGAAGACATTAAAACCTGACCCCTATCTTACTGCATTAATATGTTCACCCTTGACTTTAATGTGCGAATTGTACATTGCAACAACTTCAGGCCTTTTAAAGTGTGTGCTTACCCAGAGTCTTGCACTGCATGCAGCATCAACTTTGGAAGAAAATGCTCTAACCAGGCATCAGGAAGCACCCTCAGCTGCTGGCTGCAATCGGTCATACAGAAATATGTTCAGACAGGTTTTTAAGAGGGATGAAAAAGTGGGGCTCTCAAAAAAGAACATGCAAAATACATTTCTGTGATTCCGAGCCACCTAGCCTATATTTTGGTTTCTCTCTGACACAGTATTGCATCCAGTAATATAACACAACAACTGACATACACCTAAACCATGTCAGTACTGTTGGCTTTGTCAATGGCTGTTAACTGTTTAAGATAAATGAGTAACAACAATGATTAGTTATATATATTTAACATTGGAAATCTTTCAATTCTGAAATTGTGTCTGTAAATTAAATAATATTGAGGCCTGTGGAAGGAGTAGGGCCTTCAGTTATGAGTGGTCTATGTTAGATACGTTTGGTCTCTTTCGCTTCACATCTTATCCATCTGCATATTTTCAACCTCCTCTCTCCTCTTCAGCACCCTCTTTTCACTCTCGCCTGAATGCACTTCCTCACGTCTCCCTCATGTTACCATCGCAAACATACACTGCACTCATTCACATTTAAGAATTTTATTTCCTTTTGCATTCTAAATATTTTAACCTCTGTGCACACCTTCACACACATTTACACTGAATTTAATTGTAACTGAAATACGTGACCATTGTTGTTTGTGCTTTGCAGAGATGCCAACACACTTACAGGCACTTTGCTTTACCTTCAGCCTCAGCGACAGAGCTCTCAATCAAAGCCCCTCATAAACACCTGGCATGAGTCAAAGTGCGCACTATGCAAGAGTAATAAAATGCACACAAAAAATACAGAAACAGAGCATGATGAAACAGCAAAAGTAAGTAAAACGTGAAATAAGAGAGGAACTATATCACTTTTTAACATTCATTGTTTGCATATCAATCCATGTTTTTGGCATTAATGCTAATGGCATGACGATCGGGGCAGTTTTAAAGCCGTACAGCAGATAAGTGCCTTTACTGTAAGCACATATTTCTCCCTTGGCACTTGAGTCTGATATTTGGATGTATTTCGCAAGGGAAGAAGAACCCCACTTGAATTTTGGATCAATTTTGTGAGGGAACAAATACAGCAGCTCCACTTCTAAAAGAGCAGCGACCTGCACCTTTGGCCTGGGGTGTCACAGTGGGGATGTTAGAGTGATAAGGGGTCTCAGTTCCATAAAAATAACTCAAGATTAGCATTATTACGCTTATCGACCCAAGGCACTAAATCACACATCCTACTGCGTGACGAGTGGAGAAACAGTGGGATCTATGCCTGCGAATGATAGACGGCTACCCTCACTCAGGTATGAAGACTCCGACGCCCGAAACCAAGGATGCTGAAAGTGCCACTATCCTATAGTGGATCCTGCCAGAGGCTTTAGAGCCATCAGCCCTGCGTCGTGCGTCACAGAATAGAAAGTTGATTTACTGTCTGGCTTCCATCTTGTGCTTCAAAGCAAGGTGGGCTAGGCAGTTTGGAACAGACAGCCCAGTCTTAAATGCATTGATCTGTTTAGAGTTACAATCATTACAATCGCATCTCTGAATAAATGGATCTATTTCGTTATTTTTTTATATAAATGTGTAAGAAGTTCGGAGAGGTGCATCCCCTCAGCCCTAAAGGAGAAACCGCCCCTGTCCCGCACCCACTGAGGGCATGGGCCCAGAGCTGAGTATCTTAGGTGTGTCATCTACTGGGTTGTGTACTGCTGCATGAAAGTTGGTTGCTATAGTGTCCCAGGCGTTAGCTATACAAAGAAGAATGGATCAGCATCTGAAGTATAGAATTGACAGAACAATAACTTCACTCCTACCCACACAAGATCACATATTGTGCTAGATATGCTGCATATAACCCTCTATGACCGGTGGCCAAGGCACACACATAAAGGTCCACAGGCAGTAGGTCATTAAAAATATCACACCTAAAGAAGATGAGTAGGTGTAGGGAGTGGTTTGGAGGGGAGACAACCAACCACTGTCTTTACTTTGAGCCTGCTAGCTTAACCATGATGGTTGCAGGGGCAAAAACAAAGGACAGGGAAAAACAGCAATACAAGAGGACCTGGAAGGGAAAACCATTAGGGGACCTCGCACCCGGTCAGTGTAGGTCCTGCCAGTAGAAGGGATCATTTGGTAATTGGTAGGAGACCATGTACATCTACATGTACAAAAGACTTATATAGTGACACTGTACTCTAAACTTTATGTATAGGGGATGTCGCCCGACATGAATAGTCCAGCTTGTTGTTCTCTCTTGAATGACGGATTTAGATGATGAGTCAAAGTGCCATGTCCGGTAGAGGAGATTAGAGTGCAAGGCGCTGGGGACTAACTGGACTGTGGTGTGTGTGAGTGGGAAAAGACATGTCTCCGCATGAGAAAATGTGTTGCCTCCTTTCTACAAGATGACTCCCTGGTGAGAAAGTTCTCTTATAATACTTATTCTATAGCACAGGCATTGTGTCAGTGAGAGGCAAGCAATGAGCAGATCTAGAGATAGGTTCTTAGAGAAAAAGGATACTCAGGTTCCCCATCCAGTATGCATATAGTTCCTGTTATTCAGGAATCTTGGAGACTGTAACATTCTCACAGTAGGGTGTGGTTGTAGTGGGCTATTTCATCAAAGTGAGTGAATGAGTATTGTTACTGATAGCAAATCTTTTTGGGGAACTGACTGTTTTGAGTGAATGAGAAGCTATTTACAAGTATTTGTTGTGTAGGATGGTGGAGCAGACATGTGGCTGGCAACGACTGATCTGATTTTCAAAAATGGATCACTGCCAAAGGTGCCAAGGGTGTTGGAAAATTAGTGAATTTGAGCGAGGACAGCTATATGCATTTGAGTGTGATGAACTACCAATCTGAGTTCCTTGGCACTGTTCATGACATTGCTTACTTTCCATAGATCAAATCAAATCATTAGCATTTGTAAAGCGCGCTACTCACCCGTGCGGGTCTCAAGGCGCTAGGGGGGAAAGGGGGGGTTATCGCTGCTCGAACAGCCAAGTCTTTAGGAGTCTCCGGAAAGCGGAGTGGTCCTGGGTGGTCCTGAGGCTGGTGGGGAGGGAGTTCCAGGTCTTGGCCGCCAGGAAGGAGAAAGATCTCCCACCCGCCGTGGAGCGGCGGGTGCGAGGGACGGCAGCAAGTGCGAGGCCAGCGGAGCGGAGGGGGCGGGTGGGGACGTAGAAGCTGAGGCGTCTGTTGAGGTATTCCGGTCCCTTGTTGTGGAGGGCTTTGTGTGCGTGGGTGAGAAGACGGAAGGTGATCCTTTTGCTGACTGGGAGCCAATGCAGGTGTCTCAGGTGTGCGGAGATGTGGCTGTTGCGGGGTACGTCGAGGATGAGGCGGGCCGAGGCGTTTTGGATGCGTTGCAGGCGGTTTTGGAGTTTGGCGGTGGTCCCGGCGTAGAGGGTGTTGCCGTAGTCCAGGCGACTCGTGACAAGGGCGTGGGTCACGGTTTTTCTGGTGTCGGCGGGGATCCAGCGGAAGATCTTGCGGAGCATGCGGAGAGTGAGGAAGCAGGCGGAGGACACGGCGTTGACTTGCTTGGTCATGGTGAGAAGAGGGTCCAAGATGAAGCCGAGGTTGCGGGCGTGGTCTGCGGGGGTCGGTGCGGTGCATGTATTTTATAGCATTGTGTATTGCTTTGGGATATGGTTGCGAGAGCTCTAGTTGTTTATTGGCACACTTTGAGAAGCTATAATAGCGCACTGGTCATCGACTGACAGACTGCAGCTGCTGTTGACAGTACATGCTTTACTCAGAATATCAGACTTTATTCTGACATGACAGAAGAAGACATTGTAGATTTATAGAAAATGTGGTCAGATTTTAGCTTCTGAAGCACCTCCTATAACTTCTTTGAAAAAATCATGAGAGAAAACAGTTTTCTCTCAAACATGGTTCATCCAATCTCAGCAGAGAATCAGCACTTTTCACGGGGTAAAATCACCTTAAACCGACCAGGTTCCCAAAATTGGTATGTGATATCACCACAAATGCTGTATACTGTGGTTAAAATCTGTTTTCATCCTTTAAAATTGCTACTTTTGTGACCTTCAAAAACAGGCTTTCACTAAAATGCAGTTCAAGATGGACCATGTCCCCATGTCCTATAATGGCAGCGGCAATATATTGTCAAGGTTGTGACCAGTCAATTAAGGAGTGGTCATTGTGTGGCCCACCCGCAGGCCTCTTGGGGTAAGGGTATGCGCATTCGGTCTCCTATATTTTTTTATTCATTTTCAGGGCACGGGGACCATGTGCTTCAGTCCTGTAATGGGTGCCCAAGCATTGGTGAGGTTGTGGCCAGCCAATCAGGATCGACTAGTCCCCTTTAAAATGGCCAATCAGAGCATATCTAGACAACACCAGTCCAGATGTACTTACCTTTTTACCACTTTATGCCCACCAGAACCCCCTATATCAATGTTAATTTCTTGAAAATGACTGGTCAGATTTACTGCAATCCATTAAAAAAACACCTTTTCTAAGTAAAGTTCAAACTTTTCCCCAAAGTTGTTGTACTTCTGTTCATCTGTTTTTTCTGTATCAGAGAGAAAAGTTTCCTATGGGAATTAACATGGGAAACCAAACTTCATACCAAACCCAGGCCTCTTTTTAAATGTTAATTTCTCGAAAATGACTGAACAGATTTACACCAAATAAATAAATAAAAACCCTGCCTAAGTAAAGTTTCAAACTTTTTCCAAATTTGGTGTAATTCTGTTCAGCAGTTTTTTCTGTACAGGAGAGCAAAGTGCCCTATGGGAATTAACATGAGAAATCAACATTTTGGGATCCTCCCTTTCTCTTGGCACCTGCGTGATGGATCACTGTGAAACCTCCAAGGAAGGAGCTGAGATGGATGATATTTTTTTTAAGTTTCATGAAGATTCATCAAATGATGCCAAAGTAATTAGTGAAACAAAAAACGCACTTCTTATGGCAACTCTGACCCAGCTATCACTACACTTTATATATAACTCAATATACAGATTTTATAGCATTGTTTACAAGTTGAAAATATGGCAAAACAATTGACTACAGTTTTAGATATTTACTCAGGTGCAGTGTACGATTAACGAATCTTGTAGTGCTTATTGTTGTCAGACTGAAGAACAGTTTCTATAATATAGGCCATTTAGGTAGACATCTATGAATATTTACAAAACAGCTACAGAGCGACATGTTTTTCAGTGGCTTTTTCACTGAATCCAGTGAAAGATCTGTTCTCTAGGATAACTTAACAAAATAAACATAAGTACCTAAACTCTCATTTATGGAGATATCAGCCACGCCATGTATCATGCATTTTTGTGGTTGCAAACAGCCCGATCGGGCCATTTGTGAACGCAGAAAAGCATTTTGTTTTATATGAATTCCAACTTGCAATTTGGTAACATATTAACGAATCACAATTTAAAATTGCACATACATACAGATTAGGAAGGGGTGGGTCAAGGGCATCCCTTCCTAATACCGAATGAAAGTGGTATGTTGTAATGTTTTGTGACCAAAATGCACTTACAAAACATTCACGTTTTACTACCTACTTCAAGTAGGTGCTAACCCATGTGCAAACAGGAAGGGGTACCCAGGGGACCCCTTCCCCTTTGTGAATGGTAGGGAAAACGTTTCTTAAGAGCAGGCAGTGGTCCCACGGACCACTTCCCACTCTTAAAAAATGAAAAGCAAAGCGTTTAATTGTTCTTTTTTAAAAACATCCCGTTTTCCTTTAAGGAAAATGGGCTGCATTTTGAACAAAATATTGCTTTATTTAAAAGCAATCACATTCATAGTGGTCTGCTGACCTCAGCAGGCCACCATCTATGTGATGTTTGCGCTTCCTAATGGGTCGCAATTTGCGACCTGCCTCATTAATATTAATGAGGTAGGTCGATTTGCAGCCCATAAGGAAATGATAAAGGAAACTCATGCATTGCAGACATTCAAATAGTGGTTACCTAATTGCGATTCGCAGACAATCGCAATTTGTAATGATGATACATGTGGCCCCTAGTTCTCAAAGAATGCAAAACATTTATTTATGTATTTTTAAACTGTCATCCTGATTGAGATAACCAACGTCAGAACTGCACATATATATGGAGAATTAGACACCTGTCAGTTCTGTCATAAATAGTTTATTTAGTAAGTCAAACCATATAAAGTCGACAGTTAGACACCTGTCATTTTAGAGCCTATCGACGTAAGAATGGAACGTTCCAATGGGAGTGACTGAATGAGAAGCGAAAATTTAATATAGATGAACATTCATAGAATCTTAAGTTTGTGATTACTCTCTAATATTTGTATTTTATAACTGTGTCGTTTACAAAACTAAACATACTACTAAAATTGGTTTACACGAATAAGTGACTGTGAAAAAAAGTAATATTTACAGTGAGTAGATGTGGGGAGAGCCTTGGGACCATCTGTAAACGTCTGCCCACTTTATTTTAGCAACAACCTCAATTTGAAGAGTAGATATTTTTTATAAAGTCGATGATAAAATGCATCATTTGCCAGTCAAAACTGGAGACATGAAATGTGAGATATTGGCGTAACAAAAGATTCTGGTTCATTTCCAAATTCGTCCGAACCCTGACTTTTGTTTTTCATTCATTGAATCAGGGGCAACTCCAGCACTTCAATTGTCTAAAATCTAAGACCTACAGGCTTTGATACCTTTATTGGACAAATCAAAAGCCGTTTCTTCACAGGCCTTTATGTCATAGTGCTGTCTTTAGATGGAATTAAACAAATTGTTCAAGTGATATAGTGGGCAATCAGAAAAGCTTCTTTTCAAACACAAATACAATTTTACATGTGAACCAGTAGTTGGGGAAAAGTAGGAAAAACATCCACAACAGTTAAGACAGACCTCTAAATCGTGAGGCAGCCTAGGGCCTCATCAAGAGTAGTGGAGTTTCACAAGGACCAATAGCCCCAGGTGATAATTCCCCTACCCACAAATAATGAGTGCCCTGGTGTCCTTGGGCCTAGGATATTCAGGCCTGAAAACTTGAGATCAAAACATGAAGGTCTCGAGACACTAGACCATCTGTTTCATGCTGCAGAGACAGGGGTTGTGTGCAGGAGCACACCCCAGCCCCCACCTGACCCCGCAGCAACACATGGGAGGCAAAAAATGCTCCTCTCAGATTGACTCAAGCCTGCCCAGAAACCAGCCTCTCCACCTACCCCTTGTGCCACCGCACCATCACATTGACCTTTCAATCTGCTGTGAGAAAAGCAGAAAGTGTCAGTTTTATTAGTAGAAAGAGGAATAAGGATAGAACAAAGGCTATTATAGGGTTCATGCACATATTCCCCATTCCAGGGAGAGAACTTGAAATTGCTGACATTTGGTGAGGTGACACTGGCTGTACTCCAGTATTTCTTCCCCACAGTACAGCACAGTGGTATTGAGGGACCTGGTCGATTGATAAGTATTAAAATTTAAAGGAGGAGGACATCACACAAACAAAGTAATCAGGAAATGAGAGTAGAGTAGTAAATAAAGAAATCGAAAATACAATGTAATTACAGCAATTTCTAGGCACTCAAGAATCAGTCAAGGTGAATTCGTGGCTTATTCTCAAATCTCAAGACACAGAATACGGCAGTGGATGTCAGCAAACCACACTTAGGACTTGGGGCTGACTTCACTGTCACAATATTTAGAAACAATCCCACCCCCCTCCCCAAACCGCCACCCCCGAGTGTATGCGCCTAGCTGCAATAATCTAAAATGTTTCACAATGTAATGTTTTGTTTGAAAATCATCTCAATAATCGTGTGCCTTCACATTCCTTCAAATCCTATGCCTAGTAAAGAGATTGACCGCAATATCTGATGATGAAACGGGTTGTCTGCAAGTTAATAAAAATAACAGTGCATATTTTAGAATACAAGTGAAAGCCAAGTGGGCTACAGTTGTCATGCATTCCCATGTTTTTAAGTACCAAATTACAGTAGCGCCAATAAAGGGTTCTGATTTCTATATTAAGTACTGTGAATGTATTGAACACTAAAATACACTTTTTACTGATTTCAGTGGAGAAGATATGAGTATGTTAGTTTTAGCACCATAGCAGCTTGATAATTTACTGAAAAAGAATTCCTTTGCACACCTTTTCGGTGAAAACATTACTGACACTGAAATACATTACTCAAAGTGAAACATGATTTCAGTGCCTTAAACAAATAACTGATTTACAGTGGTTGCAACTGCTACTGGGAAAAGTTGTGGTGATATATCAGTCTCAATGACTGCCATGCTGAGCGTTCACATGCAGCAAATTAGCAATAATTGGTCAACAGTGTACCTGTGTAAGCAGTTTATATCGTTTGACCTTTTAATATGACTCCATCCACACTCGTTGCCATTTAAACATTTCCAAATAATCTTCTTTCGACGCTGCATTTGCATATGTGCTCCTCTCCTCTGAGTGTTATCTGTCTTTGTGCACTCCCTGTTTTGGAGATTGGTTCTGGTTACATTTGGTCATAAATGTTGGCTGGACAGCAATAAAATACACAGTACACTGACTTCCATCCTCTTACTTAGCAGAGGAGTCCAACCTCAATTGCTGGCCACACATCATTATGAATATAAATGTACTTAATCTGTCTTGAAGCCTTTCTCCTGCTCAGATCCCCAAATTGTTTCCTTCCTCTGCATCAACACACCGACCACCTGCCTCTCCTTTTTCACATCCTTCTTTATTCCTGTCTTTTTTGTAGCCAACCCTAATATCCTTTACAGCTTTTCCTTTTGCTGTGTATGGCCCCCTATCTATTCCCTGCTATGCCCTAAATTGTGCATGGCCTCTTTTCACTAAAGGATGTGGGTGTTGACGTCATAGTCCCTATGCTCCCTATGGAGGCACACTGTAGCATTCATTGGGCACCTCCATCTTGTTGTTTTGCTGCCTGGACATCTAACCTGGTGCACCTTAAGCATAAGTGTTGGTAGGAGTTGCTCCTATTGCTGGTGAATGACAGACATCAAAGTCTCTTAATGTACACAAATAACCACCTGCGATCCATCCTGTCGGGCTGAGGGGCCATGCCCCCTCAACTTTTGCCCCCTCATTTTCAGGTAGGGCAGCCAGGAGCGAGACATGCACTATTTGCGCAGGCTGGCTGAGCTGGACTTGCTGGGCTGCGGAGGTCACAGCTCCCGTAGGCATGACCTCCTTAGCGCAGCAAAAGTCCTTGAGGCCCTCCCCATCGGTGATGAGGGATACTGTCATCCATTGACTCCGACCTGGGAGCTTTAGTTTTAAGCCCGGAAGTGCCCAGGGCAAAGTGCCAATCAGTGACACATCGTCACAGAGTGGGGTGGGGTCAGCAGTCTCACTGACCCCACCTTATTCTGTGACTAGATCAGGGCTGCTGCCTTCTATCACTGGCTGACTTTGCAGCCAATGAGGGAAAGCGGCAGTCCCAACCCGCCCCCCAAGACCTCCGAGGCTGAGCTGTGTAGGAGGCTGTCTTGGCTTACAGTGGGTACCTTGTGGTACATACACCTTGTGCCAAGTCCAGTTATCCCTTATTAGTAGATTAGAAGTGTTCTAGCAGCTTAGGCTGATAGAGGTAGCTATAGCAGAGCAGCTTAGGCTGAACTAGGAGAGATGCAAAGCTCCTACTATACCACTTATATCACTTAGCACTATATCATAAGAAACACAATACTCAGAGTTACTAAAAATAAAGGTACTTTATTTTAGTGACAATAAGCCAAAAGTATCTCAGAGGATATACTCCCTTAGGAGGTAAGTAATATACACAAAATATACACACAAACCAAAATCAGGTAAGTAAACAGTTAGCAAAGTAGTGCAAATACTGTAGAACACAATAGAATGCAATAGGAGACAATAGGCCTAGGGGCAACACAAACCATATACTCCAAAAGTGGAATGCGAACCACGAATGGACCCCAGGCCTAGTGTAGTGTGTAGACGGTCACTGGGAGTGTAAGAAAACACTAAGGGTGTCCAAGATACCCCACCCCAAGACCCTGAAAAGTAGGAGTAAAGTTACCCAACTACCCCAGAAAGACAGTAAGGTCGAGATAGGGGATTCTGCAAAGGCAACAACAGACTGCAAAGCACTGAAGACGGATTCCTGGACCTAAAGACCTGTGAAAGAAGGGGACCAAGTCCAAGAGTCACACAAGTGTCCAGGGGTGGCAGGAACCCACTAAACCTCGGATAAAGGTGCAAAAGGGCTGCCTCCGGGTTGAAGAAGCCAAAGATTCTGCAACAACAGAAGGTGCAAGGAACTTCCCCTTTGGTCAGAAGATGTTCCATGGCGTGCTGGAGGATGCATAGTTGTTTCCACACAGAAAGACAGCAAACAAGCCTTGCTAGCTGCAAGAGTCGTTGTTGAAGGTTTTGGGTGCTGCCAGGGCCCAGGAAGGACCAGGAGGTCGCCCCTTGGAGGAGGAGACAGAGGGGGCGCTCAGCAACACAGAGAGCCCACGCAAAAGCAGGCAGCACCCGCAGAAGCACCTAAACAGGTCATTCAGCAAATCTGAGCAAGGCGGTCATCTCAGCACAACAAAAGAGGGTCCCACGAATTTGGAGTCCAACTCAGTGAGTTGGGCAGTGCAGGACAGAGTGCTGGGGACCTGGGCTATGCTGCGCACAAAGGAAGTCTTGCAAAAGTGCACAGAAGCCCTAGCAGCTGCAGCTGCAGCTCACGCACTACACAGGATTACTGTCTGGCGTGGGGAGGCAAGGACTTACCTCCACCACACTTGGACAGAAGGGCCACTGGACTGTTGGGGACACTTGGATCCGGCTTCTGTGTTCCAGGGACCATGCTCGTCAAGATGAGAGGGGACCCAGAGGACCGGTGATGGAGAAGATGGTGCCTGCGTTATCAGGTGGCAGATTCCATCAACCCACGGGAGATTTCTTCTTGGCTTTCAGTGCAGGGTGAAGGCAGACAGCCCTCAGAGCATGCACCACCAGGAAACAGTTGAGAAAGCCGGCAGGATGAGGTGCTACAATGTTGCTGGTAGTCTTCTTGCTACTTTGTTGCGGTTCTGCAGGTATCCTGGAGCAGTCAGCGGTCAATCCTTGGCAGAAGTCGAAGAGAGAAGTGCAGAGGAACTCTGGTGAGCTCTTGCATTCATTATCTGAAGAGAAACCCACAGGAGAGACCCTAAATAGCCCTCAGAGGAGGATTGGCTACCAAACCAGGAAAGAGCCTATCAGGAGGGGTCTTTGACATCACCTGCTGGCACTGGCCACTCAGAGGTCTCCATTGTGCCCTCACACCTCTGCATTCAAGATGGCAGAGGTCTGGGACACACTGGAGGAGCTCTGGGCACCACCCCTGGGTGGTGATGGTCAGGGGAGTGGTCACTCCCCTTTCCTTTGTCCAGTGTCGCACCAGAGCAGGGGCTGGGGTATCCCTGAACCAGTGTAGACTGGTTTATGCAAGAAGGACACCATCTGTGCCCTTTAAAGCATTTCCAGAGGCCAGGAGAGGCTACTCCTCTCAGGCCCTTAACACCTATTCCCAAAGGGAGAGGGTGTAACACCCTCTCTCAGAAGAAATCCTTTGTTCTGCCTTCCTGGGACTGGGCTGCCCAGGCCCCAGGGGGGCAGAAACCTGTCTGAGGGTTGAAGCAGCGGTAGCTGCAGAGAAAACCCCAGAAAGCTAGTTTGGTGGTACCCAGGGTCCATGCTGGAGCCCCGGGGATGCATGGGATTGTCCCTCCAATACCAGAATGGTATTGGGGGGACAATTCCATGATCCTAGACATGTTACATGGCTATGTTTGGAGTTACCATTGTGACGCTACACATAGGTGTTGACCTATATGTAGTTCACACGTGTAATGGTGTCCCCGCACTCACAAAGTCCGGGGAAATTGCCCTGAACCATGTGGAGGCCCCTTGGCTAGTGCCAGGGTACCCCCATACTTAGTAACTTTGCACTTAACCTTCACTAAGTGAGGGTTAGACAGATAGGTGACTTATAAGTTACTTAAATACAGTGTAAAATGGCTGTGAAATAACGTGGACGTTATTTCACTTAGGCTGCAGTGGCAGTCCTGTGTAAGAATTGTCTGAGCTCCCTATGGGTGGCAAAAGAAATGCTGCAGCCCATAGGGATCTCCTGGAACCCCAATACCCTGGGTACCTAGGTACCATATAGTAGGGAATTATAAGGGTGTTCCAGTGTGCCAATCAGAATTGGTAAAATTAGTCACTAGCCTGCAGTGACAATTTTAAAAGCAGCAAGAGCATAAACACTGAGGTTCTGGTTAGCAGAGCCTCAGTGATACAGTTAGGCACCACACAGGGAACACACATAGGCCACAGACTTATGAGCACTGGGGTCCTAGCTAGCAGGATCCCAGTGACACATATCAAACACACTGACTACATAGGGTTTCCACTATGAGCACTGGGGCCCTGGCTAGAAGGATCCCAGTGAGACAGTAAAAACACCCTGACACATACTCACAAACAGGCCAAAAGTGGGGGTAACAAGGCTAGAAAGAGGCTACCTTCCTACAAGCTGCAGGTAAGTGTGTGTGTTTTTATTAAATTAATGTCTGGTGTGTGCGTGCATGTATGTTTATTTTTTAATGAGTGTTGTGAATGGATGCCTGTATGCGTGTGATTGTGTGTGTGTGTGTGTAAATGAATGAGTGCGAGTGTGTATGTCTATGTGTGCATGTGTTTTACGTCCATCGCTCTCTTTCCTAAAATTACCGGCCACTGCTGCAAATTACATTTCTGGTTATGAACCATATAAACAGCAGAATCTTGAATCTGAGAATGTAATGCTTGCCATGACCCTGTGGGTAATGTTTTGGTGGATTAGACTTGCTTGGCAGACAAAGTGACTACATTAAAAAAAAAACTGACTAATCCTCCAGGTGTGATATGAAATGTTAACATAGCATTTATCAGCCATGGGAGATTGCCTTTCTCAGAACGTCTATTGTTTGTAAAATATTTCGGAGTGGTGGAGCCAAATCACGAAGGCATTTATGAGTACATGATGTACTACTTCCGTAGTACTCCTGTAGTACAACCTCACATATTCATAAATGAGTGAATTGGCCTAATTGTATTGTTATGTATAAACCTACATTTTGAAATCTTTTTAGTATACCTTTTTGGATACTTTTATCTTTCATAAACAATGCTAACATACTATATTCATTTAATTACCTCAGCTTTGAGACATTCTAAAGCTAGACACTTTTTGCAATGGGTCAGCTGGGTACCTCCCTCTGACATGCAGCTCATCTATTTTCACGTTTCTTCATTACGTTTTAATATTTTATTTTTGTGGATAATGTGGGCATGAATTATTTATTACTATACAAATTCCTCGACCTCCTGTTAGGAGGTGGTAAAATATTATTGTTTTGTGACCGAATTTCAGTCACAAAACATTAATACATTGTTTAAAGATTCGGTATCTGGAAGGGACACCCTTAACACACACCTTCCAAATACCGAATCTGTATTTATTTCCAAACCCGTTTAGCAATTTTGTAAGACTTGGTAGCATGTTACTGAGTCGCTATTTGGGTTTGGTGAATTCAAAAATTAAATTTTCAGGTCGGAAAGCATTACCGACTGTAAAATATCTTGATACATCAGGGCCCTAGTTTATTTTGTTTGCACGTAAATCTCATAATATATTTAAATTATATCATATCCAAAACAGATCTTATATACAGAACCACACACGTCTCAGCCATAATTGACATACAGAGAGATAAAAAAAGCCATTATAAAACACTATTCAATCAATGACCACTTCTAAAAGTTCCCATCATCTGCCCATAAAGTGTGAATATCCCACCCACTGTTACCATTGGTTACCCATTCAGTCATATCTAAGTACATTTTTGCCATCAGAAGTGAACGTAAGGCTGACATTGCTTAAGTTATTCACACTATGTAATGTCAAATGGTGTAGAATAACCATATCACATAAATACAAATGAAATTATGGGAGGGTTATGTAATTAACCTTCTAATGGATATTCTTTCTTCAAAGAAAAACAACTCTGGGAGGGCAATTCTTCCATTCTGGCATTTCTCCAATAGGCAGTAGATTAATGTGCTGAAATCTTATCTTGAAGGACTGCTATGATCCATTCATGCCCAGATGGCTCAATTCTAGTGATGGTGTTCTTCATTGTTGGGCTATTTAAAAGTTTGTTCCAGGTGATGCTGATTACCTCTTTTGCCCTTTGAAAAAACATTGTAAAAATGCAAATCTATCACTTTGCAAACTGCAGCTCAATGTATTTTGGCAAGCACTGCTGGTAAAGTTAGACACAAGCACAACAAGCTGATAAGGAACTCAGCTGCTAGGTGGTTACACCATTGAGGACCCATTGGTGATGAAGAAGTAGCTTCCAACAGCAGGGAGAGTGCACCGACCTGGGGACTCACTCGCTCTCAAGCAAAAAGATTCCAGGTGGATGCACTTGAGTGGATGGTTGAGCTATATACCACATGCCAGGAAGAGTTTGTTGATGGGGCTCCACCTGGTCCACAAGAAGATACAATTGTGGTGTCCAGGGAGCTGGCCCCACAATCATCTGAGCCTGCAAACATCCATAAATCCAGAGGCCCACTCATGAATAGGGTCACCAACTGCACTCTCACCTATTTCTTCTACTCCTACAACTTCCCAACTCAAACACCGGCAGCCCAAGGAAACATTTGCCACCAGGAAATCCTGAACAATTACACTATGTGCCTAGCCTATGACTATGACACTATGGCTGCTTTCAAAGAGATTAAGAGTGAAGTGGTCAGCTGAGTATTTTTCATGATGTGAAGGCAATGATGGGGGGGGTGTACACTTTTGAAGCAATGCTAGTTGATGAACATGATAAATTATGTGTTCTCCTGACCTTCTTGATAGCATACATAATGTCTTGTTTGTCCAAGTTGTTTCCTCCATTACCCAGAGAGAGATTCCACATCCATAAGCGGTCTGGTCCAGCAGATGCAAGTCAGCTGTCTCTGTTAGAAAAGGAATTGCCTGGTGGGATGAAAGCTGAACCTGAGGATGGCCAGGAACATTTGTTCCTACCCCAGAACAGCATCTCCAACATTCCATCTGTGTTGAGGAAATTAAAATACTTTTCAGTTGGACTTTTGACTTTCATTTCATAAATTGCCCCCCCTCAGGACTTCGTACTTATGATTTGGACGTTTTACTGGATACTTATGAACTTGTATCATATGTTTACTTTTTATCAATGTATATAGACTTGTTCCTTAATGTTTCCATTGGAATTTTCTTGTTGCCCAAAGTGTGCATAATACTTTCAAAGACATGTAATGGATGGGTTTAAAAGTTATATATATTTTTTGTGAGAATGATCAGTGAGGGGTTGGAAGTAGTTTTCATGGGTCTGGTGATTTTTGTCCTCACGGGGGTCGTCTACATTTCCCACTGTGAAAAAGTGGGCCCATTGCAGGGTGTGGCAGAGTCTGTGGATTTGGAAGTGGTGGGTCTGTAGGTGATGCAAGGGGTTACTCTTGGGATTTGGGGACTGAGTGGGATTGCAGATTGGTGTTGGGCCCCAAATGGCTGAGGCACACCTATCAACCCTGCAGATTGGCAGATGCTCCTGTGCAATATGACCTGTATTATATGCATGACCAAGGAATGTGCTTTGCAACCTGCTCCCTCAAGAAATTAAGAGGTTCCTGGTGGAACATGTCCATGTTTTGGTTGGGTGTCTTCATCTTATCCAAGATACAGCTTACACTCTCCAACACCCTTGGTACTCCTATTTGGATAGGTTTCATTTTACGCATTGCCTCTTCCATTTCTTAAATAAACTGAGCCCTCACAGAGGACCGTTGCTGGAAGAACTGATCCTTCCGGAGGACAGGATTAGGCCATGCCATATCCACCTTCATGCTTGACCATCTTACAATGCCAGTTGGTTGACCTTATATTGAGGGGATGACACCTGGCAGTTTGTGGGACAGAGATTGCTGAATAGGCAAGCAAGGTTTCTCATCAGGGCTTTCTTCTCTCTCACGTGCCAAAGGTAAACAAGCCCATCTGTATGCGTCTGAGTCCGGACGTTGCCAGACGTTGTATCTTATACTTCAGTACAACTGAATTCCCTTAATGTAAGTACTAATGGCAGATGCCTATATTTTTTTGACCCTTGCTTTGGTTCTTCCCCAGGTTTGGCCAGAGATGTATTTGTACACAGCGTTTCAGGAAGTTAGTTCTTTACTAGCAAATTTACTAAAATCTGACGATAGTGCATGTTTGCCCCCTGAGCCCTCTGCTGTTGTGAAAATATATGCATTGCTAGGAAGATTTGAAGGAATTACTTAGAGATTCAGTGGGGGTGGGTCCATTTGCTTCTTTTGTGGATAGATAAAATGTACCTTCTGGGTCTAGTGAAACATGGTCCTGAACATGTACATGTTCACATTACGCCTGGAAACCATTGCCACAATCAGGAATGTTTTTTGATCAATGTCTTCTTCTCTTAGATCAGCAACTTCCTCAAGGTACTGCGTGAGTGGCTGTTCCAAGGGAAATGGAATGCTAATAGCATAGCATACATAAGAATGTAATCACAGTGGCCTTTAAGCATACATGTGGACGTTTACCTGAAAAACGTACAATATGTGTAGTTCTGGTTCTAGCGTGAAGATGTGAGATGTACTTGGCATACTTAAAAAACCAAAGTGTGATGTGTATTGGTTCATAGATGTGAGGGATTGAAAAAACTGTGAGTTTACCAATTCAAATCAATAATAAGCATTCATTTAAGTCTTACCTATTTTCTTAACCAGCTACATAGTGTAAGTAGCAGTGGGAGTCACTGGTAAGAAAAGGGCTAAGGCCCTGACTGCTGCTTAGGTGCAAAAGGTGGCTCAAATTGCAACCCCAATAATTGTTGATTGCATGGGATGCAATAATGAGCTCATACGCAATTTGCACCCATTTGGAAATTGGGTTACTGGTTGAGTGGGGTGGAACCCTACACAATCAGAAACCACAATGTCTGTCAGGGTAAAGCACAAGCAAACCACAAATTAAACTGTGCCCAACCCTCTGGTTGCTTTGCACAATGTGGTTAGGCTTAGCTTAGAGATTACGTGTAAAGTATTTATGCAGCACTTCAAATAGTAATAAAGTGAAAACACAGCACAAGAAAAGGCCCACACTAATCTAGAAAAATAGATACAAATGTAATATATTATTTGAGACCTAAACAACAAAATATCCAATTAGTATAACCGGAGATAGGTAATTTCAAAATTTTAAGCGAAAATAGTGCCTAGAAGCACAAAGCACGAAGTGTGTTTCTCTGGTCATGCCTGACCGGTACAATGTCACAAATTGAGGCCAACTGTGCTGGAGGGTGGGCCTGATACAGAGACCAAGTTAGGCCAGATGAACAAAGTACCTTAAATCCTGGTTGCTGAGTGTTGCGAGATCCCACGTGGAGGATGTGTCACACAGCAGTAGTGCTAAGGAAACGGTGTGGCTGTGATTCAAAGTCCTGCATTGTTGTGAGGATGCTGTAGACGAGGGGCTTCTGACACAAAGTCCTGCATTGAAGCAGCAGTTCCAAAATAGGGCTGCAAGACAGTGCATTGCACTGTGTTGGTTCCAACCACGGGACTACAGCTGGGTTGGCAGAGCACATTCAGGCCCACTTTCAAGGGTCCAGGACTGCAGTGGGCCCATCACACCAGACTAAGTCCAGGTGCTGGGTTTGGGGTGATTAGAACCTTTTCTGTCCCTAAACCTCTGATCAGGATGCCAGTCAACTAGCCCTTGGAGTCACTCTTGTGGTCCTTGGTTCAAGATGAAGATCCACTTCATTTACTCAGGCATCAGGACATCAGGTTGCAGAGTAGCACAGCAGTCCTTCTCAGTCTACCACAGGTCCAGAGATGTAGTGAAGGGTTGGGTCTGAGGGTCCATTACTTATACAGTGTAACTTTGAAGTAGGAGAAGGTTAATAAGGATTTCTCCCCAGAGGTGTTTGGAACTTCCTGCCTCCCTGCCCTGGCCCCAACTTGTTTGAAGTTGCAATAGACTACTTTCAAGCCCTTTGTGAGTGTTTTCTGGCAAAGCCTTTGGGATGTCAAGTGTGCCTCCACCTCATCAAGTCAGAGAAGGCTTATCCCGCCAACACATTTTCTCCTTTGTTTCACTGTGTGGAACAATATACAAAGCCCAACTGCCAGCTACACCTAGACATGTGGCCCAGGAACCAGCCTACAGGCATCAAATGGTTAGAGCAAGAAAATTAAAACTTTCTAAAAGTGGCATTTTCAGAACTGTGACCTAAAATCTAACTTTGCAATTGAAGAGGGTGTCAGATGATTACCCATTAAATCAAACTTCCACAGAAGCAGATGCCTTTTACCCAACTCCCTCCAACAGATGCGTGCTCAGACCTTAAGTGATTATCCGAACCCTGCGCCCGCTAGGGGGAAAGGGGAATGGAAATAGGAAAAGAGAGACTGCCTCCAAATCCAGGTCCAGCCTGTGTTTCCCACTTGAAGATAGGATATTCAGGCCCGTATTTATACTTTTTGACGCTAAACTGCGCCAACGCAGTTTTGCGTCAAAAAAATTAGCGCCGGCTAACGCCATTCTGAAGCGCCATGCGGGCGCCGTATTTATTGAATGGCGTTAGCCGCGTTAGCCGACCGGCGCTGCCTGGTGTGCGTGGGAAAAAACCACGTACACCAGGCAGCGCCGGCGTTGGGGAAAATGGCGTATGGGCGTCTTAAAATGGGGCAAGTCAGGTTGAGTCAAAAAAATCGACTTAACCTGATTTGCGCCATTTTTCACGACGCCCAGACGCCATTAACATGACTCCTGTCTTAGTAAAGACAGGAGTCATGCCCCCTTGCCCAATGGCCATGCCCAGGGGACTTCTGTCCCCTGGGCATGGTCATTGGGCATTGTGGCATGTAGGGGGGCACAAATCAGGCCCCCCTATGCCAAAAAAAAATATATAAAAAAAAAATATATACTTACCTGAACTTACCTGAATGTCCCTGGGATGGGTCCCTCCATCCTTGGGTGTCCTCCTGGGGTGGGCAAGGGTGGCAGGGGGTGTCCCTGGGGGCATGGGGGGGGCACTTCTGGGCCCACAGGTCCCTTAACGCCTGCCCTGACCCAGGCGTTAAAATCCGGCGCTAAAGCGGGTTTTTTAGACCTGCCCACTCCCGGGCGTGATTTTTGCCCGGGAGTATAAATCCCACGCACATGCCTCGGAGTCGATTTTTTAGACGGGAACGCCTCCCTTGCATCTCATTAACGCAAGGAAGGTGTTCACGCCAAAAAATGACGCTAACTCCATGAACTTTGGCGCTAGATGCGTCTAACGCCAAAGTATAAATATGGAGTTAGTTTTGCGTCAAAATTGCGTCAAAAAAAACGACGCAATTTCGGCGCAAACGGAGTATAAATATGCCCCTCAGTGTGTGTCTCTGAAAACCTGCGCCTTTCTTCTTATTGGGACTTCTTTAAAGGAAGGACCTGCAGTCTGGAAATAAGAGCATAGATAAGTACAAGTGATTATCTGAACCCTGCGCCCGCTAGGGGGAAAGGGGAATGGAAATAGGAAAAGAGAGACTGCCTCCAAATCCAGGTCCAGCCTGTGTTTCTCACTTGGATATTCAGTGTGTGTCTCTGAACACCTGCACCTTTCTTCTTATTGGGACTTCTTTAAAGGAAGGACCTGCAGTCTGGAAATAAGAGCATAGATAAGTACAATTCCTACTGTGCATTCAACTGTTCAGCCATTCATATTCACCCAATTCTATCGTTCTCCTAACCTAGATCTTTTGAGAGACTATCCTCTCTCTAAGAGAACAATGTTAACTTAATATCTTCTTACCTCCGGGAGTCAGAGGTTTCCAAGGTTCTCTGGGGAACAGTTCAAAAGTTCACAAAAAATACAAACTACTAATGTCTTTTACAGGAAACAAAAACTTCTTCTCAAGGTTCAGTTTTCTCAATAGCAGTCTCTAGGAATTAGTCAGAGCCCTGAGGTTTGTCTCTAAGACTGACAAGTCTGCAAAGCAAATAGTTCTTTAATATATATGTACATATATATATATATTGGCAAGTCTGGAAATCATACAAAAGGATTCCTTACTGCAGTTGCTTGAATTTCTGTTAAGCCAAAACAAATTCTCCTCAGAAAGCTGATAGCCAGTTGTTGGAAGAAGGAAGAAATTCAGCTTCTCCAGAAGTGAAAACGTAGCTGGTGTGCACACAATAACAAGAAAAAAAAATCATTACTCAACACTGGAAGAATTCTCTATGAAACGAAGCGACTCAGGAACACTGCTCATTCTCCTCAGGATGACAGTTGAAGTGCAGGGCTCCCAGAGAGAAACAACTGCAGGGAAGCTTCAGCACGGGACTAAGGTAGAAACACTAGAGCACTGACCTCACAAGGTTTTGGGGCCACCATCTTGAGTGGCAGTTAAACCTGAAGAAGCTAATTCTAAGAACAGCCTCTGCAAGAGCCACTGGGAGTGAAGACGCCGCTGCAACCAACGTGGGTCAAGGAAAAAGGGAATTTTGACACCAAACTCGGCATTCCTACCTGGTCCCAATTGAAAGTTATCATTTATTGAAAGTAATAGTTACCCAAAGTTTATCCTATGGGACAGGCAGGGTTTGTACTAGTGTAAAACAAATGTAAGAGTTTTTCACTACCATAACATGTAAAAGTTAAAAGTACATGTCCAATTTTAAATTCACTTCACCCTGGATTCTGGGCTTGTTAGGGTCTACCTTAGGGGGTGCCTTATGTGTATTAAAAAAGGACAGTTCAAGCCTGGCAAATGGTTTATTTTGCCAGGGTGAAATGGCAGTTGAAATTGCACACACAGGCTGCAATGGGAGGCCTGAGACATGTTTAAAGAGCTGTTTAAGGGGGTGGCACAGTCCGTGTTGCAGGCCCACTAGAAGCATTAATTTGCAGGCCCTGGGTACATGTAGTGCAACTTTACTAGGGACTTGCAAATTAATTAAATGTGCCAACTAGCAGTGGTAAAGTGCAGAGTCCAAAAGCAACAAAAACGAGATCAGCAAAAATGTAGAAGTAAGGCAGACAGCTTGGGGGGAGATCACATAAAAGCAGACATGTCTAACATACCTATTTCTGAGTTGCAGACCTCAGAACAGGGGAAATACAAAAGATGTGTGCGTGTTCCTGAGTTCCCAGATGGGCAAACTAGCAATTGCCCTAATTACCTTTATGATTCTCATTACATTTTTTGGGGTAAAAATCTGGAAGATAAATATTTGTGGGCGGCACTGTCTGCACCTTGTAATGCCTTTTCAGGAGCAAATGGGTGTTTACCCCTGAAATGGCAAATAATGGCCCGACTGCACTCAGGGTCTTAGGTGTTCCAATGGTGAAAATATTCACATGACAAAATACATATGATGAGTCCCTTGCTCTATGTCTCTGAAAGATACACTGGCTACAAAAAGGTGATGTTCTCATACAATAAAGGAGACACTCTGCTATCAACTAGTTGGAAAGGGGGTGACCTAAGAATAATCCTCATTACAAGACTCAGACAGAATAAGCTGCAGAAGGCTTTAAGAACGGCTGTGTGTTCACTGCCTGATTGAGTGTCAACCTTATTAAGTGCAACATCGCTGATGAAAAAGGCCCAAGGCAATGTGTTTACAGATTTTGTTAAGGATGGTATTTTTAATTAAAACACTCTTAGCTAATTTCCACCCTGCAGCATTGGATCGAGTTATTTACCTCCAGTCAGTTGCATGTATTGAAATAAAGTGATTTAATTATTTAATAGAACTTTGTATTCAAGGCTAATTAAAAAAAAGTAGAATCTGAAGATCCACACAGAAAGCTTTGCCTGGGGTTTGATCAGAGGGATGCTCATAGCATTATCTAGTTTATTGAGAAGAAAGGTGTGTATGTTTGCACCCCTGACACCAAATACAGGGCAAAAAGTTCATATTATAATAAATTGCAGTTTCCCATTAAATCATTAAGTTCTGTGGCACTGGAGCTATCCGCCCCAGCGTATTCTACGATTAAGCACTCGTGTAAATTACCAACTCCTTCCCATGATTCAAAGGGTGGCACGGACCATCCGAAACGGTAATTTCTGAATATTTTTCAAATCTCTCTTTCAGTACTTCACTGAGGGAGCCTGCAACAGCTCTTGACATCAAGCATGGAACAGCATTTTACTAAGGTTTAATGAACAGGTTATAGCACTGACGTAAAGAGTGATATAAAATACACGATTAGTGATTCGCTTAATGAATTGATCAGTTTATTTACGTCAAGGATATGTTACCGTAGCATTAGGGGAATATTAAATATATGCTATGTATGTTGAGATGCTGCTCGTGGAACTGATAAGAAAACAGTACGCAAAAAATAAAAGGCAGATGGAAAGAAACAACATTCACCAAAGAAGGTTTTCAGTAGCGGAACTTCACTCCACGGCACGGATTAGCTGAGCCATTTGGCTCTGATAATTTGCACTGTGTTAATTATCTGTATCACTGACTGTAGAGATGTGCTGGAGTAATACTGGAGACACACATACTATATATTGCCTTACATCCTGGATACAAGAGAAATACTGCAATATCATCTCCCCTGGAGAAAAAAGAACAACAAATTGGAAAAGACTGGTATAAAGCATCTACTTTTAAAACACAGCCAAGTACGTTGTGCGGCCTACTGCTCTAGATATTTACGAGTTGTCAGAAATCAGTAGAAAATGATGCACCAATCCCATAAACACTACTTCCATCATACTTAACATGGGGGTTATGATGCCAGTCAGGAAGTAAACATCAGAAATGTTTAAACATTTCCGGAAGTAAACATCTGAAACGCAGGCCATTTCATCATGGAGCAAGGGTTAAATCAAATATCCACATTCTGCAGTAAGGGCAAGCTTCTATTTCACGAATGGAAATAAACAGATCTTTCAATCAATGAAAGTTTAGCTCATTTCTCAATTGTTCTCTCATGGAGGCTAGTTCACTCCTTTATGTTTTGAAAATAGAAATATTAGAACAAAAAAAAGAAATAAAAGACCATTTTTATTTGTTCTGTCTTAAAAACTTATTAAAATTGAGCGCCCACGGACTAGTTTAAAAGTCTTCCATTTATTTAAACCTATATGTGTATCTTTCATAAAAATAAATGGCAGCCTAACTGCAGTATGGTCAGACTCCTTTGGAAAGCTCTCCCTTTGGAAAACCAACATATCTTTGCATTTTTTCACACTAGTATTTCCTATTTATTGTGGTGAATCATAAAGCCAGATGCTCTTCTCAAAAACTGCAACTTCTGCCAAAATGGCTGGAATGGATTCCGCCGGCTTTGCCTGGCAAACTGACTGATTTTATACTGTTTAGCTGCAAATTGATTCCAACGTGGGTTCTGTTTCTTCCTGACTTTCATGGCCAGATTCTCTATTGCCATGACAAGCAAGAGAAAGGGCAAAAGGCATCCCTACCGCTTGCCTCTGTCTAGGGGAACTGTTTCTGAATTAATGCCATTGACAAGGATTTTGAACTTTGGGTACCTGTAGGTAGCTTGAATCTGTCCACAAACCTCTGACCAAGCCCCTTTCTATTAATTAGATCACCAAAAAAACCTCCTTTGTCTCCAGAGCCAGCAAGATAACCGAAAAAATTGTGATTATTGCTTTCTATGAAATGCATGTGATTACTAATATAATCCATAAACCAACCAAGAATATAACATGATTGGTTGTAGACTAACCAATAAGGGAGTTGACAAAGCCAATTGGACAGTTAGAGGTATATTCTTGGGGAACCCAGACCACTATGGGGGCACTATGGGGATCAGTGTTATGTTAGCTAGTCTCTGTCATTAACAGAGTTGCCCTCCTTAGCCATGAACATATTACTGAGCAATGCCAAGAGTTTCAGGTTGGGTTGGAGGCAGCACAACCAAGAACATTTAGTGAAAACCAATGGAATACTGGGTAGAACCTTGCTCTTTAATGGGTGCCATGCCCTTTATAACATCCTTAGCTTCCTCTGCTTCTATCAGGCGTTTAAGTTCCTTTTGAAGCTCAATTGAGGGCACATGCATTAACAGTGCACTCTTCTATTCTATCAACTCCTATTTCATCTCCGATCGTTTTGCATACATCTTCGGATAGAATTCCCTAACAGGGCTTAGTTTTTCCACCTCCCTCCTGACCAGGTCATGCACGAAATTCTTCAGTCACTTGCAACCCTTGCTATTCCTGAGCCTGAATTGTTCTTGGTTTCTACTGGGGGCGAGTATATTTTATAATGTGAAGCATCACCGTTGAACCTCTGCCTTGACAGTAAGATATCCGCCTAAGGAGCCCATTCTCTATACTTTATTTGCCATGGTCAATGGTGACTCCCTCTGTTTTAGACTTTGACAACCCTGGAAATTGTTCACGGATTTCATGATAACACTGTTGAAATTGGACTTCTTTCATCAGGAGGGTCTTCTGAATGAACACTGTGTCAGAGCGCAGGTACTGAAAACAGTCCCAGAATTTAGCTCCTTTGTGGGGATCTTCAGACCCTATACATTCAGAGTTGTGAGGACCATTCTCCCCCTAAAATGGAATAATCATGGTAGACATATTCCACATAACCACCCATCCTCTAAGTGACTCCCTTCCTCTGTACCATCAATCCAACATCCAAACAGGAAGCCAAAAAAATATTATCTGTTCTCTGTTCTGCTTTTTATGTTGCATTCAGAATATATTTATTGAATTCAAAAATGATGTTCTTCTTTTGGAGGATTATGTACACTATTTTGGTGTGATCAAGATTGAAAATGGTGTCTTTCTGGCTTGCCGAAGGGATTGGACTGCCCCTGGAGGAGTTCTTCCAGCTCAGAGTTTGAAACAGTTATCAGGAATCCCATATTTACCAAGTTATTTCAGCTGGATCTATGGTGAATCCTATCCAGCAGGTCTTAGTGGCCTTCCTTGAGTTCAATAACACAAATGATGGGATGAATGCTTCAAACAAAATCTAACCACTTGTAATTGCTCAGAGTAGCATTCCAATCCATACATTTTCAAACACTGTGTGACTCTAGACAAAGACCTGCCTTGTGCAAATCAGTATTGACTCTGCTCCTCATGGGTGCAGTCTATCCCAAACTGACAGGCGAGGCACCCTTCAAAAAGGAGCACAAGCTACACCAGACTGATTGTGGCAGTGTTAGGCCTGGTCAGTGAGGCATAGCTTGGATCCTATGCCACAGTGAGCAAGGGACCCACACATTGACATTCCCTGGGCCTCTTATGGCATAACATCAATCACACTAAAGGTGATGGGAGAAATGCTTGCAAAAGTCTAACCAATATCAATTGTTTGGGGCAGGATTCCAACCTATTCAACCTGGTGCAGCACACACCCTGTCAATAAAGCAAAAATCATTTAAAAAGAAAAATCATGGGCATTTAGGGGAACCAGGTAAATTCCTCACATTGACTCCTGTCTTGGGGTATGAGAAAGAAATAAAAAGTCATGCAAAATTACGAGGGGAGACAATTTTTTATGATTGTGGACAAATGATGACTGTCAGTGGTTTATAGATAGACATCCATTAATGACCCTCTTTACTTCTTCTTTTGATCACACATTTGACTAGTGTGCATATGATCTCGTTTAGACCAGCATGAACACGTCTAGGTTCTTGTACAGTTACTGAACGCAAAACCAAATAAATTGCAAAACACAAGAGTAGAACCTGGAATAGTCACATTGCAGTTCATCCTTCCATAGTTATAGAATTGTGCTGTTTAGTAATAATAGTAGCAGCTTTTATTTTAAGTGCAAAAAAACTACTATAGTATAACGCACTGTATACAATACAGCCTATATTCATTTTTTAGGTCTAGTGTTAGCCGAAGCCATTTGTTTTTAATAATATTGTATACTTAATATAGGGATTTTCAGCTAGCCCTCTTCATCCATTTGTCTGTCATTGTGCCATTCTTTTTCTTCCTGCCCCGCAGCATGAAACGTTTGGTCGGCCTACTTTCAAGTGCACTGTGAGAGATGGCATTCTGCCCATTCAGAACACAAAGTAGTTGTCTTCAGTGTTAGGGATCACTATGGCAATTTGTGCTTTTTGAGATAAAAAATAATTTTGCTTTTAAGAAATGTTTTTTCTCTCGATCCATGAGGGCCCAACAGCACCAATAACAATAAAGTGCTGTTAAAAACTGACAAAACACACAACTTACTCAGCAAAAAGGCTGACAGCAGACCTATTCGTTTTACCAATGCTTGTTTAGAATGGCGGGAGTCAGCAACTACCAGCATTAATTTTCAGCGTGGAAAAATTGAGTACTATAACTATAACAGGCTATCATACTGGGCATGAGATTGGGGTTAAAAACAGTATCACAGTATGGTACTAAAACATCATATATGCTATATGCTTACAGGTATAATCTATATGAGATATGATGGATGCAAAATGGAATTAGTCACATTCATTATAAGAGCTTTGTAAAATATGGCTCTGAACCCGCAGACATGTTAAACTATCTTAGCTAATAAGTGCAGAGTTTCTGTTCATGCACTCTTTAACAAACAATTGCATTTTGCCATTGGCATAACCTGGATCGTATCCTGTCAAATAAAACAATTTTGTGACTTTAAATCAATTGTGCTCATATTCAGCTATGCTTTCATTTATTTTCCCAGCTTCCTGTGTTCAGCTTAAACTCAAGGGCTGCTTGATTCATGTCTGTTTAATTCTGCCTCCGACTCATTTTTTATGAATAGAGCTGCCCGTGCTAATATGATTTTATTTGCTTCGAAGAAGTGCTACTGAAAAAGAGAATATACACTCAGCCTGATAAATGTTTATTAAAACACATAGATCCTAATTCAAACCAGCAACTGATAGCTGTAAAACAAGTAATTCATATTCATTCGACATCTTTACTCCATATTTTATCGTTATCCTAATAATTCAACTAGGATGACCACGTATTTGCCCATTAAATACATTACATTTCTGTTAAAGCCATTTCATTAAGACCAAGCTGTAGAGACTAAATATACTTGTGACTATGGATAAGGATGCCATCACTTAAATTAAGACTCAAAAATACTTTACAGACCTTGTATGAAAGGAATACCAAACACTATTAAACCGGATGCCGCATAACATTCAAATGAATACTGCACACCATTCAACTGAATATAGCACACTATTCAACTGAATATTGCATACCATTCAACTGAATACCACACACTATTCAACTGAATACTGTATACAATTCAACTGAATACCGCACACTATTCAACTGGATACCTCCCACCATTCAGGTGTTGCCTCATCAAAACATAACAAAGTACTGTATAAGACTGTGCAGTTTTCATATTGAACTAATGAATTACTCATGTCCTTTGCACTTGGGCAAATATAATTTTTGAAGCCTCCTCCTTCAAATCAGTCTCCCCCAGGATGGTGGGATCGTATCGGAGCCCGGTTGGAAGGCAGTCATAATATCATGGTTGAAATAGCAAACTGCAGCAATACTGAACATGTAGTATTGAGTGCCACTATATTGTCAACATAAGTAGATGAGAAGTTAAGAATAGTAAACGTATATTTCCATATACACATACCTTGACCATATAGTGGTAGAAGATAGTGTGATGTTGATATTTTTGCAGGTATTGTTGACCTTAATCTTGTGACACATAACTACCAAGGCAGATCTGACTTAAAAAATAATTGTATATACTAGAGATTCATTTTAATATTAATATAGGATCAGCTAATGTAATACTGACTATGGGCCGCATTATAACTTGTTCCATTGGGGGCACAAAAGGTATTTGTGCCCACTTTGTGCACCCCCTGGCACAATAGTATTACAGAAGGGGGAGCAGAGGCTTCTGCCTCCACTTCTGTAGTACTGATAGGACCAGCGCACATGTGGTGCAAATTTATCACAGTTACATATGGCAACCAAAGGTCAAAGGACAAAGGCCAAAGGCAAAGGCAATTAACTTTAATACACACACAGGACTTGGATGTTTGCAACTGTAGTATAAATAATGATGAACAAGGCTATTTGAACAAGTTCATTTTCATCCCTAAATACATCTCAAATGCCAGAGAAAAGATATGAAATAGACTGATATATTACACCTATTTAAGCACATCTCTGCCCCAAGTGCGGATGTAAAGATACTACTTGTAAATTCCCTTTGTGATCTTTGTGAAATCGTAAATTTAGATGCTTGGTCTAAACTTAGACCAAACTTCTAAGTTTGCCTTTGTGAATCAGGCCCTATATTTTCATTCATCAAACATCGTCATACTGTTATGCATTCTAAACTTGGCTCACTGAAAGCGGTATTATAAGAGATGCACAATGTAAATGATAACCCATTGTCAAAATATATAGCTAATGCCAATCAAGATTTAGAAAGGAATTGGGATAAACGTTCAAGAAATACAGTTTTCCTCATAGCACTAAAGCTTATCTTAATAAAGCATGTATTAGCAGTATAGTGGAGAACGACTTAGAAAAATAAGAATCTTACACGCACTTCAAACTAATATTTGCATCATTTGAATGTGGTACTACTTAAAAGTGCCTTTAAGTAGGGCTTGTAGGAGCATTTTGAACTGGAAGAATAATGCTACTGCCACTCCACAATGTAGGTTTTTGTAACTGTAGAAGAGAATCCATTGTAAACCTACTCTGTTAATTCCCAGAATTTATTTTAGCACCTTGCTCAAACCGATGTTCTTAAAAATTGAATATTCACTTGTATGGTGGCATTGCAATTCTGCTTCAGTAGTTGCAATAAAACAGAGATAGTCCAGTCTGGCAAATACATAGATATGATCTCTTAGTAGATTGAAATCTGTTAACAATATTAAACATTTGCGATAATTACAAAGGTATTCAGCTGTCTCATGGAAAAGCTGGAATTAAGAGGTAGTAAAGAAGCTGCTATCTGTATAACATCATCAGCACTCTAATATTCCATGCATAACAACTAATGGATCTTAAAGTTAGTTACTTTAGTGGGATAACTAACAAAAGATCTAAGACAATGTTAACTAATATGAACATTACCAAAGAGACTATGGTTAATGTTCGATTTTAAGAACTATAATTAACAGTGTCTTATTGAACATGTGATGTAATTTTAAGCCGTCTGCCCATTTTATTCCTAATTTTTATTTTTGTAATTTCTCAAGTATTTTAATACAATAATCTTACTTACTCTTCTTCATTCTCATCGTCTCCTCTTTTTGGTATATGTAAGGTTTTTAAACATTCTTCTCCCCGCCCAAATTATACTTCTAACTTTAGCTTGTCTTTTGCAACAAATGTATCTCCCTCAACAGCACACAAATACGTTTCAAAGGGTTACCTCCCACCCTCCTGTACCATTACCAGTTCACCTGGAGACTGCAAAGACAATGGGAGAGTCCAGTAACTGAACGTTGGCAATATACGGCATAGGTTACTTAGTTATACTTCTATAATACAACAAACCTGAATTAATAGACATGGTCACCATTGTCACCGTTTTAACACCTCAAGTTAATAAAAAATAGTTCCCATTGTCAGTGTTTGTGACTTCTTTGAAATAAAAGTCTTGCAATGCGTTTTAATGATCAGAAGAATTTAAATGTATTCCGAAGCCTTTGAAGTTCTGTCCTCTTTTTATTGCTTTCTTTTGTTACACAGTCGTGCCAAAGGGAAGTGATGTCTCTTCCACTTTGTGGTACATGGCAAATGTTCTCCATTTGTACCCTGAACCTGCTCCACTTGGTGTGTCTGCATCTCTCCTACATGGTCCCGGGCACCCTCGTGCCACCCACCTGTGCCAAGCTGCACTGTTTTTTTGCTCAGTTCAAAACACATAGGTCCTCATTCCGACCCTGGCAGTTATGAGACCGCCAGGGACGTGGTGGAGGTCAAACCACCGTCAAAACAGTGGTCCGGCCTCCACATTCTGACAATGGTGGAGCCGCCAGGGGACGGACCGCCTATACCGCCAGGTTGCCACCAGCCAACAGCATGGCTGTGCCGGCGGTCTTGCAGTGCTGCCCTGGGTATTACGAGTACCCTTTCCACCAGCCTTTGCATGGCAGTACTTTTGCCATGCAAAGGCTGGTGGAAGGGGGGGGGGCACTTGGCATGGGCAGTGCAGGGGCCCCCATGGCAGACAAGTCGCGATTTTCACTGCCCGAATTATGGGCAGTGAAAAGCACGATGGGTGCTATTGCACCCAACGCACCGCCACATTGCCGCCGGCTCATAATGTTAAGGCCCTGTTCCCAGCTGGGCAGAAACACTGTTTCCGGCCGCTGGCCCAGCAGCCAACTCTTAATAGAGCCGGCGGGCGGAAGACCTGAGTGGCAGTCTTCTGTGCGAATGAGTCTGGATGGGCGGCCTTCGCCGCCCGCCAAACTCCTAATGCGGGCCATAATCTCTTTGTAGGGGTTTCTAAGTAAGATCGTGCACTCTCAGTCAAGACAGGCTTCATGCACAGTTCGGACTGTTGGAAATGATTTGAAAATTAACACGTACGCAGTATTGAAGAGCTATATTTCTACATCTTTGAAATGTTAAATATTTTAGACTGTAGCTTCTTCCATATGAATCGTAGCCGTGGTCATATATTCATTGTACCTTATTAAACCTAAAGTTATTTAATTTGCGCTGCCTGAGGTTGTACAACCATTACCAGCTTCACGGAGATGACCAGGATGAATCTGAGGGTTGGATGTAGTCTCTGGTTCCCCTGGTTCCACTCTGTAGCAGTGAAACAAGGATGGCGGCTCAATAGAAATTGATTAGGTTTATTATATAACACCGAAGCAAACCAAACCTGTCAGCAGCCCCTTCAATCTGATTTGCTGGTTCCACTGCCATCATTCTAGAATGACACTGGCAAATTCCAGACAGCAAAAATGAATGCTTTTATGAGGTTCAGGAAAAAACTAAAAACCTCGTTTTCAGACAAGCCTTCCTTTTACCGCAATCTAATGTAGCTTTACGCCTGGTTTCATTATTGTTACTAATAGCGCCAAGAAACCTTAGGGTAAACGTGCGCTGTATAAGTCCTATTAACATAACACAACTATTTTTCAGAAATAAACTGATGCATAAACTATTGAAGACTATGTTTAATATAGCAGTTATCATCACCAAATCTGCATGTCTAATATGGTATCTTAAAGATAATACCTTCCCCGCAGCATCTTTCACTCCTCAATCAAGTAAATACCAACACAGTTGGCAGCTTTAGTGAGTCAACTGTATAAAGAAAGTGGCACAGATCCGTTGATATGTGTGCACCTTCAGTACCTCCTCCTTCATCCTTCTGCAGAGTCAACACGTATTACGTCATGTGAGCTACACGAGGACAATGCATAAAATATTTATCAAAATTGCAGCACAATAAATCGGGAAAGAGGCCTGAGTTGGGCTGCAGTGGCCATTAAAAGGATCAGTATCTGCCTCAGCTGTGTCCAAGATCGCCAATTAGCCATCCTGCGGTTCAAAGAATTGGCACTTCTTGAAGAAAGCCAGGCAACGCTAGATCTTGAAGAGAAGCAGGAAGTCAGTAGTTGTGCTCCTCAGTCACATCTGGTGATCTCTTGTCTCTCAGTTTTCTGCCACATGCATACCAGCCAGAAGTGAAAGCAGAAATATAAGCAAAATGTTAACAAGCATTAGCAAATCCAAAAAGTTTGCTTATGCAAGATCTATTCGCTTTGTCAATGTGTATTTAGACATGCTCCGCAGCAGCGCGGACTGCTGTACAAAATGACTTGAAGAAAAAACAAGGGCTGTGATGCAGCAATCATTGATCCCGTCAAGCTCTTTTTTTCTTTAAGTCGTGTTGCACAGTAGCCTGCATTGCTGTGCAATATGCCTAAAAAGCATACAACAAAGCCAAAAAGCACTTGCATCCACCAGAGTTATTTCGATTTGTTTCTCTGAGGTATGGGAGAGTTAGAGGGGGTATGGAGAGCATTAGGGTGGGGGTTTAGCAACACAACGGACACGGGGAAGAGGGTAATGGGGCAAGCAACACAAGGAGGTGTGGAGGAGGTGTTAGGGTGCAGCAACAGAACAGAGAGTGAGTACATTGCATGGGGAATGCAACACGAGAGAGGTGTGGGGGAGGAGGGAACGAACAGCAACAGAGAGCAAGCAACTGAGAGTGGGTGGGGGACAAAAGCACAGACGAAGGGAAGCAGGAGGGATAGGAGACACATGCCTCATTTAGAGTGCATGTAAAATAAAATCTTAAAAGTGCCTGCATGGTTGTGCAGCCATTGGAAGGACACTGGTTGCAGACAGGAAACTGTACTTGGCCCATGATCCAACACAGGGACAAGCACTTTAAGACCCAACCGGAAGTAGGAAGGGGTGGCCAGCAGAAAGCAAGGAAAAGCAAGTGAAATGTAGGTCAATCAATGGTAAGTAATGGTCGTGCTCTAAGCCTGTTTTAAGATTTTTTTTGTTGACAAAATATTTAGCTGACAGCACATGTGGGCAGGCAAAACCCAAAATGGCACCTGCTTTATTTAGCATTGAGGGAGAGAGACGTTTGAAGTTTAATAATCATGATTTGGTTAATTAAAACCTTTGCATGATTTAAAAAAACACAGTATAAGCGAATACAATGTGCACAAAGTAAACTGCTAGTGCAAACAATCTTTAATAATCAAGGGAGAAAGAGAGAGTAAAAGAGAGGGAAAAGATAACACTTCACATGCTGGATACTGGACAATCCTACAAATCCCCACGAACCATGTCAACACCACCAACCCCATCAAAATATATAGACATCGCACCTTTAATCTATACCCTGTCCTCCCCAGGGATGATGGTAGATGTTTGGGAGGCATTCCACTGATTCACTGGAGAAATGTTTTCATGATACCACTAACACCAGGGAACAGGGTTGTAATTTGGTTATTATTATACATTGTTGTCTTCTGGTGCCTATGAATTTGAGTTTGTATTCTTATTTTTTTTTTGTTCAGTTTTATATATCAGAAATTCGACCTGAGAGTATTGGAGCGCTTTACATGAGCACCAGTTACATTACACAAGGACACAATCACTTTTTATAGGCATAGGAGCATTATGTGATTTGCCCACAAACACAGGATATTGAGCTAATGCGAGACTCGAACCTTGTTCCCCAGCTCCAAAGTCCAATGTAATTTGAAGTCTAGCTTGTAAGTAGATGTCCAAAAGCCCTTATGTGCAGTTTGGTCCAAAGGAAGCCATTTGCTAAATGATAAACTGGATACTTCACTGGGGAAATGCTATGTAGCAATTCCCCTTCATTCTGACTGATTGCTTCAGTAGCTTAAAATAACTCAGTTTAACAAGGTCACTCTGATTTCATCCCTTTCATTTTCATTTCTGCCCCTCCCTCCAGTGGAAATTCATAACATGCACTGCGTGATGAGACAGGAAAGCATATGGCATCTGCCACAGCAGTCTCTCTTCACTTAGAGTAAATAATAGCGCCTTCAAAGGTTGTTTCTGCAGTGTCAGGTTTGACAGCATTTTGTTTTCAGTGCTACAAAATAAAAACTGCATGAAGTGCTTCCTTTGTAGGTGGCAGCTTACTCCATGTTCATTATCTACTGCATTTGTTTGAGGTGATAAAGCTGGATTTTTTTTCTCTGTATAGGATTAAAAATAAACATTTGCTTTTCCTTTTTAGGTCGAGCGTGCAAGCACTCTGACCTGTTGTAATCTATCTGTGGGGTTTTAACCACACCCATCATTATCACTAATTCATGGGCTAGCCTTTCAAAAATCCTTTGTTATCATTGCTAAATGCTTTACGTTTCTCCCTCCTTGTGGCGTTTTGGTTACTGCCTTGGACATTGACCTAGTAACATGGATAGTTGTATGTTTGCTGATACGTTTGACTGCGAGCAAACTTCTTTTTCCTTTTGTGGCTCTCCTTTGTGCTCATGCTCATGGAGGCCATGGTGCTTTGAATTGGCTTGCTTATGTCAATTTCATTTTCAATTTAAGGGGAAAAAAAACTTTACAACGTTAACAGCTCTAATTTGAGCAAACGCAAGACTCATTACATTACAAATGCTTCTTGTATATTATCTTTACTAAACTGCTCAACCGTGCCTTGGCCATCTCCCCTACACCTGTCCGCTAATACATGCAGTTCTAATAAGATTATTTCTGTGCCCAGAATAATCTGATCTAGATGCGGAGGTCGTTTGATCTCTGTTATCTTGAACCCAGACTTCGGAATTCTTTGCATTTTAACTTGAGACAAGAAAAAAAAATTCCCTGAGCTTTAGGAAGCAGTTAAAAAAGTATCTCCTTCCATAACCAGTTCTTCTCTCTCCTCACATTTAGCTAATCCCACAGCGCTGGGAATCTCGGTTTTGGGTAGTCATGTGCTTTTTAAGTTTGGCGAATAGAATAGAATAGAATTTGGTAAAAAGCAAAACGTGGCAAATTCTGCTCAGTCTGCAGAAACGCCGTCAACAGGCCTCCCAGAATGAAAAAAATGGTTATCGAGCAAAGTTAAAACATGGATTAAAAGATATAGGGGGTCATTACAACTTTGGCGGGCGTCGGTTAACCGCCGTGTGGCCGCCAATGCAGCCGCACTCATGCGGTGCCCATTTTGACATCCCCGCCGGCCCAGCCGGGATGAGGGCCGCAACATGGGAGCCGGCTCCAAATGGAGCCGGCGGTGTTGCGGTCGTGCGACAGGTGCAGTTGCACCCATCGCGCTTTTCACTGTCTGCATAGCAGACAGTGAAAAGCTGCATGGGGCCCTGTCAGGGGGCCCCTGCACTGCCCATGCCAGTGGCATGGGCAGTGCAGGGGCCCCCAGGGGCCCCACATCTCCCCTTCCCCCAGCCTTTTCCTGGCGGTTCAAACCGCCAGGAAAAGGCTGGCGGTCGGGGACTCGTAATCCCCTGGGCAGCGCTGCCCTGGCGGATTATCACCGCCGGGGCAAATTTGGCGGAATACCGCCGGCCCGGTGCGACCGCGGTGCGCCAGGAAGCACCGCCAGCCTGTTGGCGGTGCTTCTGTCATTTTAGCCCTGGCGGTCACGTACCGCCAGTGTCAAAATGACCCCCATAGTGGAAAGGAGATTAGTGCCCCTGGACGAGAAAATACTTTTTAAACTAGCCCCAAAATAGTCTGCAGAATAAGTTCCCCAAACAAAAGTTTGCTTTCCATGAAAATGCATAAACTAGCATTTGCGTTATTTAAAGGGCTTACAGAGCAGTTGAATGATTTTTATACTCTTTCGCGGGTACGAAAAATTGTCAGACATGTTATTGGAATTCTTGGATTTTTTCAATAAAGTTTGTCAAAAAACATACAAAATATGCTTTAGCAAATGATGGAAACTACACCGAAACACGAGGCGGCTGTGCCATTAGAGATTCATTTTTGAATAATCCATATAATTGCTTAAGATGTTGTTGGCAGGATTGACTTCACATTGAAACCTGGTTTTTGTCGAACCTGAGTAGGCAGGTATTTTTTTAAAGCAACTTCATTTATTTTACCTTTATTAAATGCAATATAGATTTTGCAATGTTTTTCCGATTGTATTTACCATTTTCAAGGATCCAGTGCGCTGACATCCTCCCTACTACATCTTTCAACAACAACATTCCCCCATTTGAGCCACATTTTAGTAACGCAGTATGCAAAGCCCAAGACAGGACAGAGGCTAGAGAGATTTGGGGTCATTAGATTATGATGATGATGATGATTATGATGATGATGATGATGATGATGATAGATGATGATGATGATGATTATGATGATCGACGAGAGGCAGTTGTGCCAGCTGGGGAGCTGGAGATATTCACTAAACTTTGTGTGGTCCAATTTAAATATTTTCTCACAAGTATATTGTAGTATTAGGTGGGCAAGTTCCCCTCTCTAAGGTGCCTTTGAAGTCAGATACACAGCAGATATTTTTTGCATGTGGTCTGGGACTGCAAAGTAATTTGCCAATACTATAGGAACATTTTTATGTTTCAATGTTTGAGGTTCTGGAGATGCCACTAAAGTGTCCTCCAAAGTCTGCTCTCCTTGGAAAAGTTTTTAAAGTAGGAGGCTCATATGCTTAGAGGGCTGTTGCTTTTACTAACCAAAAGAAACTGAATTGCATCCGCTGGGACACCACTTCAAGAATGGTTGCAGGAGATTACCAGATCATCCCTAATAGAAAAAACAATATACTGAAGAAGGCTATGACCACTAAAGCAAGCCAAGATCTGGGCTGTGTGGTTGACCACTTTCAGTTATCGTATACACTGCTTAGTTTGTAAGGGTAAAAGAGAGAAAAACGCATAAAGTGGGAAGAAGAAGGAACAAAACCAATGGAAAACTCATTAAAAAGGGAGAAAACAGAAACTCTAATCCCCAGGGCCCTACCTGGGACAGCAACACAGGGGTGCACTTTAGCGGGGAAGAGAAGGACCTCGAATGTGCTCTGCTGAATGCACAATCTTTTATAAAACACAGTCTGGAGATTAGTGAGGCAAATGAAACAACTATTTGTGACAGAGACCTCGGCCAAAGAAGACTCAGGCTTGGATTTTGGGATGGCGTCACTCCTGGGGTTTGGGGTAGTGAGAATGGATAGGGCTAGCCATAGGGGAGAGGTCTAGCTATCATTGACAACTGAGCTGTATGCTATAAACGAGTAACACATCTATTGAAGATTGCGAGGTTGGCAGTTCACAATCGAGCATACAAAGCGAAGGAGTTTGGAGGGCTTGTTATTCTATCGTCCTCCGGTCCCAGAAGGCGATTTCTTGCCAACTGGCTTCAAGTTTTGGAGTCTGTCATTCCTTGTAAAAATGTGGTAATCTTGGGGGACGTCAATTTACATTTTGAGCAGGTGCATGATCCAGATACAGCGCACTTTTTTGACTTAACTCAACGGGTCAAGCTTCCGACCCATGTGGCAGGACATACCCTTGACAGTATTTTTTCTTCACAGGAGAAATTGAATATTAGTAAGTGCTTGCAGTTAGACTGGTCTGATTACAATCTAATTCTGTTTAAGGTCCTTGAGACACAGAGACAGGAATGTAAGAGGCGATTTATGAAGAGTGCCATTAACTGAAGTAAAATTCAAGTGAGGGTATTTCGCTATGCCCTGAAAAATTATAAGGAGAAGGTCTTTCTGAACCAAGGTTCGTTAGTTGGGAGCTTTTATAACTGGGTAAGTCAGGCTGTAGAAGAGGTTGTCCCCTTGAGGAGCTTTAGTTCGAAGGGTAGGACAAAACCCTCTGTTCACTGGTTCACTTCAGAGCACAAAGAGCTCTAAAGGCAGAACAGAAGGCAGGAGCGGAGGTGGAGATTGGACCCTAATAGGGAAGAGCAATCTAAACGTAGGGAGCGCACGCTTAAATCTGATTACTTTGCCCAGAGGGTAAAGTCTACCATCATGCTCTGAGGGAATTATTTAATATGGTGCACACTCTTAGTGCTCCCCTGATGCTACAGTAAATTGAGAACTCGCAATCCTTCTGTGAAAAAGTGGCAGAGTTTTTTTAAATAAACGTTTTTGAAGATTCATGTGGAGTTTGAGGTTGCCGCTGAGGGTCCTGAGGCGGCTAGATTGAAAACGCTGGAGGGAGGGGACGGTGGGTCATTAGGCCTCCATAGCTCCAGGTGTCTAGATAGATTCCCCCCGGTGTCAATCGATAAGATTAAGGCTCTGTTAGCTGGAACCTCTTCAGGTTCTCCAGATGACCCTTGGCCACCCAGGATCCTTCAGCTAGTTCCATCCCATCTGGTGGCTAAAAAGGATCTTTGAGGAGATCCTTGAATCCGGAGTGTATCCACAGAACTGGAAGAAGGCGATGGTCATTCCTTTGCAGAAGAAACTGGATGCAGTTCATAGTAATTTGAAAATTCTGCATCCCATCTCCTTGTTGCCACTGCCGGCTAAGTTGCTGGAAATGCATATTAATAAGAAACTACCCGAGTATCTTTATGATACTAATGCTTTGGATCCATCACAAAATGGATTCCGAAAACATCATAGCACAGAATCAGCCCTCATTCTACTACGGATCTCATTTGCAAACAAGTCAATTGGGGGGCAGCTATACTGGTCCTGTTAGACCTGTCAGCAGCCTTAGACACCATTTCTCCTTCCTTGTTGGTGCAAAGGCTGCGGCATGTCGGGTTGAAGGACAAGGCCCTTAAGTTGTTGGAGACTTTTGTAATGGATAGAACCATTACAGTCAGCTGTGGTGATTTTAGAGCCACCCCCTTTTAGCTGCCATGTGGGGTCCCACAAGTGTGCTCCTTAAGTTCATCCTTATTTAACCTATACGTCACCCCTCTGGCAAAAGTGGTGTGCTTGTTCGGCTTCCAGGTCTCATCTTGTTGGGGATGATATCCAGATCATGGTGTCCATCTCCGATGACTGGGAAGAGGTGGCAGAAGGTGGCAGACCGGTTTAGGAGGTGCAAGGTTGAGATCAGCAGATGGATGAGAAAGAATTGGTTAAAAATGAATGGGGAGAAAACGGAGATCATGCTGTTTGGTGTGGACAGCTCCATTTCAAACAACTGCTGGTGGCCAGAAAATTGTGGTGCATTACCTGTCCCGGTTACGGCAGCCAGAAACCTAGGTGTATTGTTTGAGAACACCTTATCATTTGTGACTCAACTTAACAGAACGGTGAGTTCGTGTTTTTGGTTGATTGGTATCTTGAAAAAAATATAGTTTTTTCTCTCTGAAGATCTCAAGGCTGATGTGATCATTGCTTTAATCACCTCTCGCTTAGAATACTGCAATGCTCTGTATTTGAATCTGAACACATTTTCCCTAAATAGGCTCCTAAGCATCCAGAACATGGCCTGTTTGGTACTGGGTATGCCTAGATATTGTTCGGTAAGAGAGGGGTTGAGGTCCCTACATTGGTTACCTGTCAAGAGGTGTGTGCTTTTTAAAACACTCTATTTGACACATAAAGCTCTCCATGGGCAGGGTTTGCACTACCTCAGGATGACCCTCAACTGGTATGTACCCACAAGGACAGTTCAAGGTGGTGGTGCTGTGGTGCTGGAAAGATAGGTGGGGCCCACTGGCACTCACAGTTGCAGAAGCAAGGCTGCTGAACTCCCTCCTTATTACGTTAGATGTTTGAGTTCTCTTTTGCCATTTTCCGTTTTGCAAACAGGTCAAAACATGACTTTTTACATTAGAGTAGCTGAAAGGGAAGGCCTCCCTTTCTGCTGGCGGATCTGGGTTTGGCAGGCCTATTTACTTTAAGAGGTCTCCTCCTAGCACTTTAATACTTTCCTGGTTTAATGCACTCTATACATTTCTAATACAAATACAAACCTAATACAATAAATCACAACAGGTTACGATACATGCACTTAGACACCTATAGGAATGAGCTGACAAAGGCAATGTATAATTTTCTGAAAGGTACTGTAAAGTGCATGTTGTGTCAGAAAGTGCAGCAAATTTAGTTTAGTTCAGTGCATTTGCCAACCATGTTTCTTAACCTCACCGCAGCTGATATAAACTTGTGAACCCTTATACAAGTGAATTCATTTTGCAAAAGCTGTAAATGCAGCAGCGCGGGTCCACATTTCCGAATGTTAAGAGTCTTCAGTAAATGTAACATGAATAATTTCCTTGCCAATGAGTATAGTTTGCAAAAGAACAGAAAGGCAAACATGGACTGTGAGGTAACAGAATCACAGGGTCAGGGTATCAACTCAGAGTCTCTATGTGCCTCTTTGGAATAGGAGACTAGAACATGAGTTATGCTAAAACAGAATCTCACCATATAAAAAAAAATGGCAAAAGCTGGGGGACATAGTAGAAATAGGGTTCTATATGATCTGTAGTTGAAAGTAATTGGTAAGCTGCCAGTCTCTGCTTAGCACACTCTGCCATCTTTCTATTCCTTTTTAAGAAGGCAAGATAACTGAGTTTAAAAGACACTTTACCAGCTGAGTTGATCCTCTCTGGGTTCTCATACAATTCAGAGTTTCCAATTAAAGCAAGCTGATTTTTAATATACATCAACTTAGGAATTGTAGTGACGGGTTGGATCGGAGCGTATTGTGGAAGGTTCCAATTGGAACACTAGATTGGCAGTTGAAGTCTGAACGGGGATGAGACGTTTCGTGGTGTGCGGGGCTTACTATACTACTAAATAAATACTTCAAAACATACCTGCTTCCAGCACGTTATTACAGGAATTGGCCATGAGTGAAAAGGACAGCCCCCACACCGGTCTTCTTCGACAGGACCTGCTCCTTCTTCGCGTCTTTCGGTCTAGTTCGTCAGCACCTGCTCCTTCTTCGCGCCTTTCGAAGTCCAGGACGCCGGCTATAATTTTTTTGGGGGGGGGAGCCTCCTTCCGTTATCGGCTCCCGGTAGGTGCTGCTAACCTGTGCCGTCCACAATTTGTAAAAGAGTCACGCTTTTGGAGTCGCGCGCTGTGGCAGCTTCCAAAACTGTTGGGCGCGTCTCGTGCGGTATCCTGGCACAAGATCGCGCATGGGCTGCGCGCACAAAGGCTGCGCGCGCTGTGGCAGCAGTCAAGTCTGGGGCAGCGATCTCAGGGCGTGTGAAGGAAGACCGCGCCCAGGAAGTACATTGTTGCACAGCAGTCAAGTCTGAGGCAGCAATCTCAGGGCGTGCGATGAAGACCGCGCCCTGGAAGTAAACTGTCGGCACGCATAGGATTGTGCGTGTTGAGGCTACAGGCTACACTCTTTTCCTGAAATCCAGAGGAAAGAACCTTAAACACTACACTTATGTCAAAGGATTAGAAGAAAGGCTGTTTGATGTTTTTCTTGGTATTTCAGTGATTAGACAATTGTTGCATCTGTATAGGGAAGCAGTTGTATTAAAACAAAATAATATAAAAAACTGGATATACACGTTTAATACACAATTTACGGTTTATTCTTCTTTTTATGAGACAATGTCTACTTTGAATTTACGTGCACCCCAACCATTTCTTTTAGCAAAAGGGGAACCTGTCATACAGTGGCAAGAATGGAAAGAATATTTCTGCAATTACATTGAAACTTTTGAAGAAGAAGAATTTTCTGCGGAAAAAAAAAAGAAAGTTCTATTGCATTGCTTAGGTCCTGGAGGTTTGAAACTGTACAATGAGATGGACAAAAAAAACTAGGGTGGAAGTGCTGACCATTTTGCTGATAATAAGAAGTGTCCTGCTAAAAATCTGAAATGTTCATTATGTGGTCGCATTGGGCATTTCGCTAGAGTTTGCAAAAGTACAAAAAAAGGAAATATTAAGTTTATTGAAGAAGAGAATGATTCGGATTGTCAGGAGAATCAGGATGATGAGAATGGTGTCTTTTGCATTGAATATGATTTACTGGAAATTGAACAAGGACTGAATAGAAAACCTGTATGCGTGCTGAGCATGGGTGGCATAGCTGACAATGTAACAGTTAATTTGGGTTCGCCTTTCTCCATAACTGAAAAAGAAATTTGGTCAGAAAAATTCAAAGCAACATATGGAGATATACTTGATAGAACAGATGTGAAAGCAAAAAATTATACTGGGGAGAGAATTAATTTTGTAGAGTACAAAAATATTGGGAGTGTGTCATGAAGGGTATTTAGGTATTTCCAAGACCAAGGCGAGAGTGAAGAACATGTACTGGTGGCCTGGTTTGGATGTTGAGGTGGAGAGATTAGTAAGAGAGTGTGTCTTGTGTGAGAATGCTGACAAAACACAGAAGACTTTCAACCCACCGTTGTTTCCCGTTCCTTGCCCAAATATGCCATGGGACAAAATTGGTATAGATATCATGGGACCAGTGGAAAATAATCAGGGTGAAAAGAAATTCATTATTGTAGCAATGGATCACTTTTCAAAATGGCCGGAGGTGAAAATCACTGATAACGTGCAGAGTGAGGATGTCGTGAGGTTTCTGGATAAGTTGTTTATTAAGGAGGGGCTACCAAGATGTGTAATTTCTGATAACGGCCCTCAATTTATTGCTGACACTTTAAAAAAATTCCTGCAAAGGAATGGAATCTTTTACAAATTAACTTCTGTATACCATCCAGAAGGCAATGGTTTAGTTGAGCGGTTTAACCGAGTAATTAAGAGTACATTGCAATTGGCAGCTAGTAGCGGTCTGAATTGGGAAAAGGAAGTATTCAAAATGATTTGGGCTTACAGGATAACACCCAATGGTAAAAGTCAGTTTGTTATTATGAGAGGCAAGGAACCAGTAAGTAAGGAGTGTGCATGGATTCGGGAAGGAAACATTTCTGAATGGTCTTTGGAAAATGTAAAAAAAAAACTATTAGAGGCAAAAAAAATGTACAAGGTAAATTATGATCGGAAACAGAATGTGAAAATGGTTCCCGTGATAGTTGGAACCTGGGTAAGAGTTAAAAAAAGTGGTAAAGTGCGTAAGGATGAAAGTAAGTTTAGTGAACCTTTGAAAGTTACTGAGTTATTTTGTAATTCGGCGCGATTGAGTGATGGGAAGGTGTGGCATCTAAGTCACATGACTAAATGTAAAAATGTGTGTGATAAGGGCGTTGTAAGGAATTATGGCTGGATGGATGATGAGTGTGATGGGATTAGTATTGGAGGTGAAGTGGGAAGTCGAGAAGTGAGAGATGAGAATGAAGCAAGAATTGAGAATGGATATTTGGATGCTAATTCCGGAGGTAGGATGGGTAGGTTCGGAAGGAATATCAGAACACCAATGAAATTAAGAGATTATGTACATAAATTGTACATTAGTTATGCCATATAAAGTGAATGTGTAATTTTCGTGCAATGTTTTATTTCAAAATGTTTTACCACTAGTAGATTTACTGTGTTTGTATAATATAAAAAAAAAATATATATATATATATGTTCAGAGGGAAGGTGTGTAGTGACGGGTTGGATCGGAACTTATTGTGGAAGGTTCCAATTGGAACACTAGATTGGCAGTTGAAGTCTGTACGGGGATGAGACGTTTCGTGGTGTGCGGGGGTTACTATACTACTAAATAAATACTTCAAAACTTACCTGCTTCCAGCACATTATTATAGGAATGTTACCAATTTTTTCGTATCTCAGGCAATCTAAGATCACAGATCGATTTAGCAGGGTTCCTGGTTTAATCCAAACAAAAAGTCAAAGCACAAAGGGCGCAGTTTCATGTGATCCTCTAGATATGTTAACCCTATCTCTGAGTGGCATAAATATGATGACATGCTCAGGGGGACAGATAACAATTTGTTCAAAAATTTGTTTTCAGTTATCTGTAAGTCTTGTATACCCCAGATGCCTGCCCCGAAATTGGCTACTGTAGTGGACTTGGCCCTATTAATGTTAGTCATCACATCAATAGGACTAGAGCCCAGTTTAGCAGAAAACCAAAAAGCACTGCTATAGAGTATTCCAGCTGTGCTTTCCTAACTTTCATTAGGTGTGACCAAGTGTCTTTCTCATCAAATGGAAACCCAAAGTATGTGAAAGTGGATACACACATCAATCTAGAGTTATTAAAATGATGTGATTGAGTTTTAGAAGGCAGTCGGCCACACATTATAGAGTAAGCTATAGTGACATTAATAGACAAATCCAAGTCATACATAAAATGAGCAAAAGTAGCCTCTGTAAACCTATAACAGTTCTTGCCATTAGGACAGTCATCTGCAGACATTATAACTCGGAAGTGACAAGTTCCCACCTTTGGAGTATCAGAATAACATTCAGCAGGGAATATTCCAGCTCATTAGTATATAAGCAAAACATGAAAGTTGCTAGGACTTATCTGTGCTTAATACCTCCCTCTATTTTAAAAGAGGGTGTACATTCTCCATTTGGCCCATATCTAATCCATCCAGAGAGAGCAGAATGCAGCTGTATTAAAAAAGTGCACCAGCGAGTTCTCCACCCCCATTTCAATCACTCGGTTCCATTATTTGACTCAAGTTACACAGCTGAATGCAGAGGTGAGGTCCATAAAAGCCAAATGTAAACACCTGTTTTTGACCTTCGTGTTCATAACAAGTATATGATGATGGTTCAAACATTATTAAATGATCCCCAGACCTTGTCAAAAACCATATTGCACATCACATAAAACACCCTTTTCATTTGCCCATACCGCCAAATGATGTAAAAATACTCTATCAAAGAATCGTAATTGCCGAGTTATTCAAGGAGATAGGGCGATAGCATTTAGATCGGCTCTGTCCTTCTTCTTAAACATTGGGAGGATGGCTGAATGAATCCATAGGCAGTCCTTCTTGGCAGAATATTCACAAGTCCAGAAATGACCTGAAGAGTGGGTGTATGGGGTTTTATGCCTGGGCCTTCCTTTGAAGTGGGAGAAGCATCTAGAGGTTTCTATTTGAAGTCCACAGGCATCTTGACTTCCCTGTCCTGGCTCCATACTAACTACAGGAGGTATGCAGCTCTTTGCATGGAGGCAGGACACAGCCTATTCAAGTGTAAGTAGGGCTATGCCCAGCTCCGTCCTCCCATACTGCCAGTGATGGCTCATCTAGGCACACCTAAGCTCCCTGGTGTGTGTGGCTGTCTAGGAGGAATACACAAAGCCTTAGTGTAATCTACACCCAATCATATGTACCAAAGACAGGCTGCAAGCACGAAATGGCTAAAGCAGGAAAATGGCAACTTTCTAAAAGTGTCATTTTCAAAGTTGTAATTTAAAATCTGACTTCACCGTGAGAGAGGATTTTTCATCACAATTCCAAAGGCACCAATCATGAGCTAGTTACCTGCCTGCATTTGGAAATTATCACTGATTAGATGTAATAGGATAATTCTAATGCTAGCCTATGGGAGGGGTGGGCCTTGCAGTGCTGAAAAACGAATGGAAGAGTTTTTAATTACCAGGACATGTAAAACTCAAAAGTACATATCCAACTTTTTAAATACACTGCATTCAGCCATCTGGACTGTTCAGGGCCTACCTTAAGTGTGACTTACATGTGTGAAAAAGGAAGGTTTGGGCCTGCCAAAAGGTACATTTTGCCACAATAAAATGGCAGATTACAACTGCACACAAAGGCAGCAATGGCAGACGTGAGGCATGTTCAAAGTGCTACTTAAGTTGGTGGCACAATCATTGCTGCAGGCCCATTAGTAGCATTTGATTAACAGACCCTGAGCACAGGTAGTGAAACTTTACTAGGGACTTACAAGTACATGAATTATGCTGATTGGATATAAGCCAATTCTACCATGTCTTAAGGGGAGAGCACAAGCATTTTAGCACTGGTTAGCAGTGATAAAGTGGGCAGAGTCCTAAAGCCAACAAAAAACAAAGTCAACCAACAGGAGGGTGGAAGGCAAAATGTTATGGGGGAAACTACCCCAAGGATACCAGGTCTAACAGAAAGCTACCCTATTTAGCTGACATCCTCCATCTTAGTGCTACTCATCAGTATGCTGGGCACATAGACAGTGGGCATAGTGAAATTTCTAAATATTTAACAGAGGAAATCCTAGTTTTGTTCTTATCTGCCCAGATAAGGTAGATCTATATTTAACAATTTCTCCTGTCAAATGGAATCTACATTTGGTATGTATCAGTGGAATACTCAAAGGACCACAGCGAAGGTGAAAAACTGGGACATCAGCAATATATATAATAAAAATGGTTTCAGCTACTCTGCAATTTTACTTTACTAATATCAACCCCCCATTTTCTTTAAAGCCATCAGAGATAAGATTCTAACTTCATATTGCACAATGGGGCAAGTTAATGAGATGATGATCAATCTCACCTAGATCGAGGTTAGGACTATATCTAATAATATTACAACTAAGAAATCATAAATTGTGATTTGAAATTTGTGATTTCTCATTTACAATGTATTGAAATGGATTTAGTAGAAGTTGTTGCAATTTGCGTACCAACTTCTATCAAATGCATTGGTCTTTCGCAAACCAACCTATGTATTAATCCGTTGGTTCACAAAATCCTGAATCGTAGTGGGTTGCAATAATATGCATGAGGTAGGATGTGAATTGCGACCCACTACAATTGGCTAAAGTCACAGGTGTAAAGGATTTCTGGAATCAGCAGGCCAGGCAGTGGTCCCAGGGATCACTGCGTGCTCCTAAAATGTTTTTGTCCACATTCACAAAGAGAAGGGGTTACTAGAGAGGCCTGTAGGATCAAGTAGCCTTCAGGATACCCAGAACAGCATGATGTCTAGTACAGTTTCTTCTTACACAAACTTTAAAACTTTCCCACTTTGGATGTGTGCTGAACAGTGCAGCACACATGCAAATGAAGAAAGGTGTTGGAGAAATAAAAGCATTTTTCCTTTTTAACACCAGTCTCAAAGAGGTGTTATTTTTTTGGAGGAAAATCCAGTCCTCAAATTCTAGTAGATAGGGCTTTGTATCATAAACCAAAGGCAGTTGTATGGGAACACCCATTTACCACCCATAATACACCCCCCCACCTGACTCAAAGGAGCACAAAGCCATACTTTACATTTATTTATGTCTACTTTCAAGTATAATAGACGTTTTGTGCTGGCAAGAAAATCCCTAATAGAAAGTTGGCAAGGGTTTTCATCACTTTTGTGATGCAAACCCTGTTCAAGACGCTAGTAAGCCTGCCGTACAGTTTTTCTATCGTTTTCAATAATAAGTTCTCTAAATAGTATAGTATAATGATTAAGAAGAGATTCAGCACAAGGTTGTCTATGATGAGCTGTTGATTAACCTGAGTGCATAATGTATCAGTATTTGTGAAGTTTGACATAATATAAGAATGGATTGACCTCTGAAAAACATTATAAATTATGAACATACACTTTAGTCTTTTTTCTATTTCCATACTTTCTTTGTACATCAACTCCTGATGAAAAGCTAGCACAAGTGTGAATGTATTGATAAAAATAAGATGAGACAATGGGCCTGAGTCTAATGAGTTTGTCTGGAAAATGCCATTTTTATATGCAAAGGAATTCAGATGAATACTAAAGATAACTGAAAGCAAATGAACTTGAATAATTCAATTTTTAAAGCATAGCTAAATGACTACAGTACTTTTTTTAATTTTAGTGAGGATATTGAAAATTCATAAGAATTCACCACTGAATACTTTAAGAGAATTTAATAGGACTCATTTTTAAGTCAGCTGAAAGGAAATGCACAACCGTATTTGTACAAACAAGCATTGGCAAAGCCAACAGTTTAACTTTAAACCTACTAGTTTTGTCAATATGTTTAATCCATGATTTACAGCATATCCAATGATGTGCAGCATGGCTCAATAAAAAATAAACCACTATGACACAGCTTGGGATATCATTGACCTGCCTACAAAATGACACAGCCACTTTTTCTCTTTTTATTTTCTGATCCAAATTAAATCAGAAAATAAAAAAAAGAAAATATGCAAACATTTTTTGAAGCACAGGTGGGAGGGAGGTACATGGAGCATGCAGGTTAATGAGGAGCAACATGGAGGGCATAGGTATGGAAACACGCAGGGTGCAGGTAGTGGGAAGCAACATGGGGTGGGGAGGAGAAGCAATGGGTGACAAATAAAGAGTGTCCGGGAAGCAACAATGAGGGTGGAAGGAGGGAAGTAACGCAGAGGGCAGGAGTGGGAGGAAAAGCATTCGGTGACAGAAAAGGAGGAAGGAGGTGGGGGAAGCAACACAGAAGGTGTTCAACACTGAGGAGTGGGGAGGGAAAACAATGGCTGAGAGAGCAGCAATGAGAAGGAGGGTAGGAAGCACACAGGTGAGAAAGCAAGGGGAGGACACAAGGGTGAGCACAACATGGTAAGGGTAGGAGAAGCACACAAGGACTACATGGAATGCAGGGAGAGAGACGTACACAAGGGAAATAACTGGAACACACATGCACTCTCAATGAGTGTTAACCAAAATGGAAACGGTAGTACTTGAAAAGCAAGCAGTGGTAGCATAAAAGCCAACTAATCAAAAGAGGTGGTAGAGTGACTACCCTCGATGGGAGGGACAAACACATGGCTGACAAGCTGGACCACGAAAAAGAAGTAGGCAAATGAGAGTGACAGGAAAGCAAACCAATGGTAAGCAATGGGCAAACTTCAAGCCTTTCTCTATTCTTGGTAAACACATAATATATCTTTCAAAACCAGACAGTTCAGCTGTCTGGTAACCCCAACTTAAAAGCAGATCTAGTTGCTAGAAAATTGTGAATGTTCTAGAGTCAGGGCACTTTTGTTGAACAGAATAATGGGTTTTAGGCATCAGTTAATTTGGAAGAAACACAAGGGAGTTCCAAAATCTGTAAATCTATACTGATAGAAGTGCATAATTACGAGAAGCCTTTCTTTGTTTCAAGTGCTTCATATCCTTGTAATTTGGAATACTGTGTTCAATTAGCTATTTACAGTTTACATTTTAACCATGTCTTATTGACTTTTCGCTTCTTTAGTTGCATTTTAGGATAAGTAATCTGATTTAGTTTCTACTAATTACCAGAATTAATGTTTCCACAACTGCAAAACGGTACATTTATAGCGTACGTAGTGACAGATGAGATTGTATAGAACTTCCAAAATGTGGAAATTGGAGCTAATTCAGGTAGACATGGATATCAGTACATCAGAATGCCAAGTGTACTGGTAACAAGTGCCTTTTGACCCCTGGTGACTTCACCGAGAACCACTGTAGTCATTAATTTGTGGTGAAGAAGTTGGGAAAAGACAAGAAATGAAAGCCTGAGAAAATAAATGTGGCAGGTATAACCCTGCTTACTCAGTGTTTTTTTTTTTGTAGGTGGCTGAAGGTAGTGGACACCTGCGCTAATTTTGGGGGGCAGGGCTTCTTTTCCTGGAGCAAAAGAGGGAAGAGCAGAAAAGCCAAGAAAAAGGAGGTATCATCAACCCAGTTACCCATGAATTTGAGTCCCAGCACGGGGCATGGCATGCAGAGCTCGGAATTACAAAGTCATTTAGCACATGCTTTTCCTAGATTCCAGGCTCTTTTTTAGCAGTGGAAAACAAGAGCAGAAAAGCATTAGGTTATACTTGGTGCAGTTCTTCACTAGGTAAAATTTGTGTAATAAATCCACAAACACATGCAGAATTGCAGCAGGAGAGGAATTAAGAAAGTCTTGGAGACAAAATCCAGATGCAGAAGGCATCGATTATGAAACAGAACAGCAGGTAACACAGTGGACAAACCTACACAGCATGATGAAAATGCACATAATATGGGTTTAGAGTACTTTAATCACCTCACTCAGCATGTGTACACGCATGCAAAATCTTGCTTTTCTACTTTTTTTTTAAAATTTATAGCAGCCTTTATAAAGTTTTTTATCCTAATATTTGCTCTGACAGGCCGGTCAACAAGTGGAAACATTTAGTTGGTTGAGAGTTTAGAGCCATTGTCATGTCTGTAGAAAAACTGGATTATTAAAGATGCTGACGGTGCCTAATGACTATCGCACGCATGCCACTGGTTTCCGTTCGATGCCTGAAGGCTATCACAGGTTGTCACTAATGAGAAGAGTGAATGCCATCAATCCGCAAACTGAGACCGTAAGCAGAGGTATCCTAACTTGTACCCACACGAAATAATCACGATAAATTGCATCTGTAGAGACATCAGACAATTGAGTTATTTGCCACGTCCAGTCACTACAGCAATAGTTAATAAAATAAGCGCGATACAAGGTGAGTCAGAGTAAGAAACACAGTGAGAAGGGGTGTGTGTGTGAGAGAGAAGTGGAATGGAGGGAAACTTTGACAAAATGTGCCAGTGTAAACAGGAATGAGAAAGAACCCAACAGAGGCAAATAGTGAAATAGCCATGCAGAGAGAGATGCATACAAAGCGAGATGAAGATTGGGACAAGAGACAAAAAGGGAAACCTTGAAAGGCTAAAGAGAGGAAAACGTGAAAGAGACAGTATATGCACAATATAATTTAATTTTTATTTAGCATCTGCATACATTTACTAGATTTTACACAGTGCTTAATTTGAGCCGGTGTTTTCCGGTGCACAGCACCAGCACTTATTTTTCAGTCCAGCACTTTGGCCCTGATTTAAGGGGGCCTACCGCCTCCTTGTGGCACATTACCATCATTTTTTTATGCTAATGAGGCCCGAGGCCGAAATCACCGCGCCACGTTCTGCCTGCGCCAGGCATAATGTACGCAAAGGGGGACATTCCCCCATTGGGTGGGGAGTCGAAAATTGGCACAAAGAAATCTAAAGGATTTCATTATGCCATTTGTTGTTGCACTTTTAACACCTGCTCAGAGCAGGTGTTAAAAGGGGGCACACCATTATTTATAAGGGGTACCTATGTACTGTTGAGGGTTAGCACCAAAATCTTGGTGCTAACCCTCAACAGTACATCAGTAGGGTGAAAAATGTTGACGCTATTGCCCCCTACCCTGCGCCATGGTGCGCCGTATTTTAAATACGGTGCAGACATGGTGGCGGTGGGGGGGCACTAAGGGGTGCAAGAAAAGTGGCACTTCACTGGGTGCAGCGCTACTTTTTTGAAATATGCCCCTTAGCTTTCTGCATCAGGCATTTGCTGTGAGAAAAAGACACATATGGGAAAGGCGAAGGAAAAGAAAAACTAAAAAGCATCAGAAAGGGAGAAAGCATAAAGCTGCAAAGAATGAGCTGAAGGGACAGGGAGTGGCTGTAAATGAATTAAAGAGGTATGAAATAGCTTTAGGATTACGCTGCCTCAGTATTCTGTGCTCGTAATTATTTATTGTAAATAAACTAAAAGGAAAGTCTGTAGGCTTAAATACATTAGAGGAAGGCCAGAGATTAATTCTAATTTGCGTCCCTCCAGCCTTAAAATTAATAAAGAAATATCTGGCATTAAGATCAAGATTAACATTTACAGTTTGCAAAACAAGGTGGATAAAGGGTTATAGAGATACAGTGACCAAGAGAGAAAGGATAACAAAGCCACATGAAGGCTAATAGCCATTGAAAGGGACCCTCGCTTGAAATAATTCTTTGAAATATTTCCTGAAAGTCTCCTCAAAGCCGCTTGAAAAAGCTATGGCTTCTTATTAAATGTATTTGTATGTATGTATGTGATATTCTTACAGCACAAACCTAGGCAAAAACTAGAAAAGAGCTGTACAGGGTCAAAGGCAAGCATACAGTCAATGAGAGGTAAGAGAGGTCGTGGGTCAATGGAATGTTAATACATATTAATGTGGTGTTCTTTGAACAGGTGCATCTTCAACTCTTTCCTAAATCAGAGCAGTGCTGGAGGGGTCCTGATGGATACAAGGATATTCTCCTTGAACCTGGGTGCATAGATAGGAAATGCCCCTACTGCTTTGTTTTTTTCTTATTTACAATGCTTAATCTGGAGGCTGATTGTGTCCTTGCTGCGGGTGTGCCGAGAACCACCAGAGATGGCGAACATGCTCGCAAGATAAGAGTGGGTGCTGGTCAGGTCATGATGACACTGTAAATGATGTAGCTGGCTTTGGAGATGGCGTAGGCCATATTTCAAATTGTATTGTATCATGTGAAATTTCCCCCCGCTTTTCACAATCACTTGATAAGGAGAATCACTCCAATCTTTCCAGATGAAAGTTGACTTTGATGGATATGCTTGCTTAATGCGATGTAGAGTGGGCTGTTTTGCCCCACTACTTTCAAACCTCATCAGCTGCCACTGCAGGCAGTGGTCTAGATAGGAGCCAAAGTGCACTACTGACAGACATCTCAGTCAGCACACATCACTTCTGTCAGTAACTATATCTGCATATTAGATTTATTAGAAACATTCTCTAGTCCACGACCAAGATTTCCTCACACTGGGATGTCAGTAACCAATGATTGTGTCCACAGGTATGCTTCTTGCAAGTCAGTATAAACTACTGATCAACTTGCTTTGTTCAGCTCAGTTTTCGCCCATGGCTAATTGGTAATCAAACTTCTGTAGGCGCCCTGGTCCTTTGTCCCAAGGGCTTGAAGACTTCAGAAACAATTGTATTTATGACTATTTGTTCCTCTGGGTTTATGTCTTTTTATTCTGGAAACTATAGAAAGCCCTCTTTTATGCACAAATGTTGGCCACTAACCACAATTACAGGATCAGATTTCCATCCAGTGCCGAAGCCAGAACGGTTCCAGCACAAGGTGGACCCTCTTAGATTTGTCACAGCCATTGGTTTGACATGAAGGTGTATCCAAGTGGCAAATACACTATGGGTCCTATACGGATTAGGTATTGCAACCATTGTGGCATAGTATGTGTCTATTGTCAGGACTACTGGTTGATCAACGGGCCTGGCACTCTTGCCTTTCTGGAAACCAAGTGCTACTAAGGAGTTGTTTTTGTCACATTTGGATGACACTGGCCAACTATGAAGCGTTTCAGTCAATGTGGAACAGGATGTTCTTATTAAATTAAATATGTTGGGCCTCTTTGAGGCATTGCTAGTAGAACAAAGTTTGCACCCATGGGTATCACTAGTGTTCATTAGGAGCCTAAGTAAAACATTTTGGATTTTGCGCTCAGAGCTATCAAAAGTTTCTACCAGGCGGTAATTGCATGCATGAGAATTTATCTTTGCAAAAATAACATGCATAACAGCAAGCATAAGTACCACATGCCTGTGTTCTTCTCTATTTTTGCACACATCTGTAAAATGGGTGAAAAAATAAACATGATGATTTTTTTAAAGTGTGTTTTTACTGTTTTTCTGTGTCACATCTTCGCACTACACAAGCTATGCCTGAGCAGATATAGGTGGTATTGTCGGTGTCAGGCAAAAGTTGAGTACAGTTCACATGCTGTCTCACAATGGGAAATTATATATTTTGCTCAAACCATGAACCTTCACTCCATTGTTGCTCAATTGTCTTCAAAATGTATGTTCAGCACAATCCTCCAAGTAATTGTAACTTTAACTAAATAAGGATAGCCCCTGTTATCCCAATACAGAGTGCTGTAATGCATTATCGAATGGTGGCAGGCACTCCACACTTTTTGGGAGTGCTTGATAGAAAAGGTGTTGTACTTGTAACCAAGGCTATGTAGGAAGAGTTTTGATGTTGTTTGTTTGGGATCAACGTAGTGCTCCCATGGTGTCTTTAGTTGTAGAGATAGCATAGAACAGAGTCATGAGGAATGATGACTGAGAGATACAGTGCATGCTCTTTATAATAGCCCGCAGCTATGAGTTACACTGTAGGTCCCTTATGGAGTTGTTGGTGAATACGGAGATTTCACTCATGTCTTGTGCTGGATAGAACAATAAGACGGTCACTATGGAAAACTTGTAGGATCTAGAGAGAAGATGCAAAGATGTGCCTGAATGGTCTACATTGAAGTAGTCCCGTACACAAGTTGTTGTACCAGAAGAATTGAGAATGCTTTAGAGGGTTCAGTCTTGAAGTTGGTGACGGATGCCAGCAGGCCTTCAGGATGGAATATATTAAAAGAGTCAGCAGTTCTGTGACAGGTCTCTTCGTGCATTGGATGGCCTCATTGGTAATGTGTACTGTGTGCCTGTGGGTGTAGCTTGATGGTGGGTGCTTGAAAGTATAGGGAGGTTGTCTTGATATGATAGTTGTAAGATCCAAAGCTGTGTAATAGAACCTAGCTCTGGTCTCTTTTGGTTAGAGGAAGCTGGTTGCCACAGTGGTCAATATGATGTTAAGTCTATGGGTTAAAACCAGGAGCGGAGTTAGCGATTCTTGCAGTACTCAGTTTGACACATGATAAAAGATGTGGTATTAACCTAGGGGAACCTACCTCTGAGCTCAATGTCATTAGTCACTGGGAGCAATTTACGTACTAAGAGAGTGTGAGTTTTGTCCCGGGGCGACTGATAGTTTGTTAGCACCTAGAAATAATATTGGTGGTACTGACCCAAGACCTATTCCAAGACCCAAACAGGGAAGACATTACAGGAAGACACCCTTAGTCTGTTGTCCTTAACGTATATGCAGGAGGGATTGCATAGGACAAGCACAAGGGCACCTGATACCAATAGTGCCCATCAAAATGTGTAGGTCTTTGTGGGTGGAGGGACACGAGTTAGCAAAGAAGACAGGGGCCTCCAGCGTAAACAATGAGCAGAGGAAAACTGGCTCCAAAGGGAGACAGACAGTTCAGGCCAAGGGGAAAAACGAACAATTTCATCATCTGCAGAATTTGCAAAGCACAGCCCTGTCTACTACCTGCCGCACTAAAGTAAGGTCACATTAACACTCGTTCTCCACTAAGAGCTGCAATTAATCAGCACCAGCGTTGATGCTGCAGTTCAAAAATAAATAGAACTCAGCAGATTTCACCTCTGGTGCGGCATGCACAATTTTAGCTATGAGAGGGCATTATTGGGTTAGGAGAACAGTGCCACCAAGTCTCCCTCAGCGCAGGTGAGCTTTACTAATATGGCGACCTTACAAGGTGTAAGTTAGGAGACCTACGTCTCTGCGGGTGGACGGGGACGAGTGTTGAAGGGCGGAAGGGAAACAGGGGCCAGAAAAGTGAACCACGTAGCAATATTCACCTATTATTTAATGCGTTGAAATATTCAGTTTTTACATATCTAAATGGCCATTATTCGTTTGTTTCACGTGCATGAAGGCGATTTTTTAAAATCATCTTCATACACGTGAAACATTAAATTACATAAAATATGTCTTAATGGACACATTTATATCGTTGTATGGACGGAAGCCATGATTCACAAGGCCGGACTGGCTGTACCGAGCATCGGGCGTTTTTTTCCGGGAGGCTGGAAAGGGGGGCGGCTGCTTTTGTTACTGGGTGCGTTTTTGTAGCAGGGCACCAGTTTTAAAAGAGCTACAGAGTACCTTGTATATCCAACAGTTTTCAAGCAACAATAAAAGTGCCAAAGTAACTCTGGGGATTATTGCACCTGCTGAAGCGAGAGAGAAGGTTTTGTCTAGTGGCTGTTTTGACTCATCTAGGTTAGCTCAGAAGGTTAATATGCCTGCTGCAAAGAACATGTACTATGCTGATCACAGAACAATATTTTAGGTGCATAGCTCAGTGAAGTGCAACTTTTGTCACAGAGCTTCTTTTGTTACTGTGCAGTACAATTATAATCTAGCACAGTGAGTTATGAACTACCATCAAGGAGCTGCATGAAAACTGCATGGTACAGGTTAGAAAGTTATGTTTTATCCAGTCTTTGATTATCCTAATTTTGCTAAAAGGGTATGTTTGGGTAGAAACAAATGTGAGCAGTGATGTCAACCCTGGCCACTGTTACATTCTCAATCCTAAATGTATGCTTCCCCAGACCAAGCACTCTTAAAAATGCCAACCAGTATGGATGACATGTGAATCCTACACATTGTTGTCCCCTATATCTTATGTAATATTTTCTATACCCTGATTTACACACATATGATTCATCATCTCTGTATGTGTGATGTAAAGTGCTCCAACACCGTACACTGGTAGGAGAGAATCTATAAAACAAATTAAATACATGTGAGAAAGGGAATATGGAGCGATGAGAGGCACTGTGAGAGGGTGATGGTGAGGGAATCATTGAAGAAGCCCAGCAAAGATTGCCATATCCTGGTGCACTGTAAGGTCATCATTTACTATTCTTTAAAAAGGAATACAATTTAACATATAATGAAAAATGTTGTAGAAGGCACCATTTTTGCCATTTTTTCCTAATTTTTCATGAAGGGGTGAGGACCACACAATCCCCATTGTAGTGGTCAGGCTCACTCACTATGCACTGTATAGGGGCTGGTCTGTAAAAAATTGTCAGGGCTGCTTTGGATTCCCAGTCCAGCCCTGAGGATACAAAACATTTTCTTTGCAGATCTTTTCTGTTTTTAGGCACCTTAAAAACGAGTTTTCTGTTATATTTTGACCTTCCTCTGGGCAGAGGACGTTTTGTTTTTCTCCAATGGCCTGCTGAGACCTGAGCACAGTGGTTGAAGTGGGCGGGATCTGAGGGGCATGATGTGTGCATATTTCTTTTTATTTGGCAAAAACTGTTCTCCTACTTTATGTGAAGTGAAGGGCAAAGGTTTCCTGTGCTATGAAGCAGAGGGGGAGAAATAGGTAACCAAATAAGAAAAAAGCCTTGCCAGTGTGCCTGCGGCCTAAAAGAAGTGTAAATGTGGTTAACCTGCAAATGTAAAGCCTGCTTGGAAGTTGATGTTGGCTTTATTTGATGAAGTCAGTTGAAGAGTGTTCTTTCTGAGAAGTATTGTAAGGTGACCTGATTAGCTATGGAGTGTGTGCTTTTAATGGATAGTTAGAAAAAATGTTTGCACCAGGTACTGTATGCATATTACTCAGATCTATATTTTGAAAGCTCTTTTTTTATCTTACACATAAATCTTTTAGTGCACTTTGTGGCAGCCTATCTTATACTGTGTAAATTGTACGTTTAATATAATAACATTTATATTCACAGAGCTTTCTCTCACAAGCTGTGACCTTGTAACACTAAAAACAAGTCACTATTACCCCAGTGCACCTACCAAAATTAAATTCTGTCTCTCTCTCTGGTTACACACACAGATATTTGCAGTGATCACATTAAACAGTAAAGGTTTCACAGCGTATATAGTGCATCTCTCGTTGATCAGTTTAAAAGGTTAACTTGCATTTGTTTTTCACTTTAGGTGTGTGTTAATCTATACGCGGTTACCTGAAGGTGAAAGATCCACAAAATCGTTACAGAATATTTTGTTCATTTTAACCACACCTCTGATCTCGCCCCACCCTCACTGACCCCACCCCTATTGCACTCAGGATCACAGTTCCCATACTTTTTTTTAATGTACTTCGACCACTATTCGAGTGATGATTTGGTGTTATACAGAGCATAGTCTCCTGAGGACAAGGCAGTTGTCAAAAGATGTTCACAAATGCCCTGCTGGTGATGCAATTATAGGGTTGGCTGCTGGTTCTGCTTTTTCAGTGCCTCAATCATGGGTCTGCCCTGAAGCAAAAACCATGTCTGAAAGTCCCAAAGACTGCCAAAAGCAGACTCCTGCGAGAACTCAAATCGTTGGTAACTCCAATCCGGGGAGAGGTGTTCCCTTGAAACTCACTCATATTAAATATGCAATTTTGTATTCGAGCATGCGCAGATAAACTGTAAATCAAAAGAACGTCTATAGTGCTTCCCCTTGTCTTGTGTTTTGCATCTTGCAGGACACCTGTAATTTTGCTTATCAGTTGCACAGTTATTTAAAAAAAAAAATGCATGAAGAGAATGTGGGTGCACTGCTGCACAACAAACTTTAAAATCTATGCTGTGTGATAACAAGGGAAGGTTGGCTCTATGCAAACTGTGTTGGGACAAAGCCAGCATAAGATATATATATATATATATATATATATCTGTCTCTCTCTCCCTATATATATATATATATATATATATATATATATATATATACATCTGTCACTCCCTCTGTCTCTCTCTCTCGCACTCTCTCTCTCCTCCCACCTCCACCTTACTCCCCTCCTCCCCACCAAAGGTGGGGTTGTCTTGGGTATTACACCCCAAATAATGAATGTATTTTCTGGAAAATAGCTGGCTACAGGTGCTTTCAGTCCGGTATGGTGAGATTTCTGTCAGATTTCACAAGGAGTTTTTACATAAACACAGACAAAAATGCACACTCCCTGTCTCACTATCTGCTTTGAAAGTCTTCAAAAATATTAGTAATTTAAAAAAAAAATGTTTTCTCTCACTTAGTAGCCCTACCAATCCGCATTTGTCTCCCTTTCCACTGCCCCTTTAGCCCCTCTCATGTATTTTGACATTATATGCTGTTGTGATTATCACAAAATCTGAAGCTCACCCCTACCCCCAGTCTTACTGACCAAGCTACGCCCCTGACAGAATGCTGTTCAATTTCCAAGATCAAAGCGAAGACTACACTACCTAACTCGAGCGGGGTAACATAGGCCCCCTGCAGCCCCGCACTGTTGGGGGGGGGGGGGGAACAGGCTTCAGGGGCCCCCTAACCACAGTACTTTGACCTGTTAGCTCCTAATTGAGCCCAGATGGGAGGACCCTCCATGTATCTTGCGGGTGCGGCTCAAATTTGTTAAGCCACCGCTTAACTCACAACAAATACGAGTGCATGCCGAACAAACTAAAGTTTAATTTCAAATTAAACTTGCACAATTTTGCACAGTTATTGTGGAAAGGTTTAAATAGCCATGCAATAAAATAATTAAGTAGAGTGGTAAAGTCTGTATTATGACAATGCTGAAAAACATCCAATATTATTTATCAATCTACGTGTTTCTAAATGTCTTTGTTTTTCTTATAAAAACACATCTTGTGTCATTTAGCTTTGCTATTGTGTTATAATCCTTCTAGGAATGGAACAAAAGGTTTTCCTTCATTAAAACATGTCATCCCCTTTAATTAAGACAGTTTGCCAACTCTGCAGCTGAAGTGAAGCGTGGCTATGAGCCTCCCCCCTCCTCCTCGCCCCTCTGGTCATTGCTCGTGCTTAGACTACCGGGCCGTGCTTGCAAATCCGTTTAATTAGAACATCCTTACCTGAAGTAAAGGCCCAGAGGACCTGTCCCCTGAAAAGCCTGGATTTTTCTAGTCAAGGCTCCCAGTAAGAGTGGTGAACTTTGAACTTATCACAATATGCTAAGAAGTGCTATCTCTTATGAGCATTAAAGTGTGAAAGTGACTTTAGCACTTGCCCGCCATCAATGTCAGATATTTTTATAATGAAACTTATAATGATACTGATATTAATTTTGGTTTAATGTGGCAGGTATCTAGACACAATGACTTTTTTTTTGCTTCAGTTTGTAAATTAGTTTCGTGCGTGGAGCTTCTTGAGTTTAGAGGTAGTTTTCTGTTAGATGCTCATCTTACATACAGATTGTGTGATTCCACTGATGAGCATATCTGTGGTAACTGGACTGTTTATGGAGAGCTTCGCACTGAACTGTGCAGGGCTGCCAAGCACAAAACATTAGTGTTCGTGGCCCTCATTTCAATCAGGTTTCACCATGTGTGATAATCACAAAAGACAACGTATTTCTCTTCTCCGCACGATTTTCACCAGGTAAAACTTGTCAGTATTCGTGTGTGTGTGGGTGTGTGTTTGAGTTGGGGGGGGGGGACAAGTAGTGGCGAGGGGGCAGTAGTCAGTTCCTTATGAGTAGGAATATGCTCCAAATGTAAGGCAAGACAGCAGAATTTAATACTTCACTATAGAGCTTAAAAATGTGCTCTTGGGACTGTCAATGGTCTCGGGGAGAAATTGGAAAACAGCTCACAAAATTAAAAAATTATCAGCATACCATTAAACAAGCAACATAAGCAAATTAACCCCTTAACTGCTGAGGCTTTTCTACTCCAGTGTTGAGCCCTTTTTTCGGTATTTGAAGTAGTTCAATTTTAGACCTCTGTAGCATTTTCCCAAATAAGGGCCTCATCACGATTTTGCAAGACGGAAAATCCCATCTGCCAAAATTCTGACGAGGAGGTTGCTGCCATTGTGGCTGCCTGCCCACCTGGCCCATTTGGAGTTTCCCGCTGGGTCAGTGGGCAGAAACCTCAGAAATGGCCTACAGCATTGTCTTTGGCTCTTAATAGAGCCGGTGACAATTCTGTAGTGCGTAGGGTGTACCAGCACCCGTCACAATGTTCGCGGTCTGCAAAGCAGACAGTGAACATTGCAACGGTGTTGGCCAGGGTGGCCCTGCACTGCCTATGCCTAGTGAATGGGCTGTGCAGGGCCCCCTGAGCCCTCTGCATCAGTTCTCCACCAGCTTTTTCAAGGTAGTGCTACTGCCATGAAATCGCTGGCAGAAAACAAAGTTGTAATCCCCAAGGCAGCGCTGCCCTGGTGGATTAGGACCACCATGACCGCCAGAACTCTGGGACGACTAATCCTGGCAGTGCTGGCAGTCCAACAGAGGTTGTAATATGGGGCTCGGACTGCCAGGTTCGTAAAGAGGACCTACATTTTGTCCATTTTCCCAACATCTGGGCAATTCTAAAGGTACCCAGGGCTTGTGAGTTCCCCTGGAGGGGCCTGGAAAAATAAAAAAATTATATCTTAAAATAGCTTAATTTGGATTTTTTATTTGGAAAAAAGTTCTCCACAAAAAAGTGTATGGTTTTTGTCCTAAATATGTTATCAATGAAAGGTTTGCTGTGCTAAAATCATTGTCCTCCCAGCTTTCAGGAACATGCAGAGTTGTATGGGGAAAACATTTTTTTAAACCACAGTTTTGGCATTTGTAACCTAGCCAGAAAGCTACACATTTCTGAAAATAAATAGATGAAATTCTGAATTCGGCAAGGGGTAATTTGTGTAGACAACTCAAGGTTGTCTCAAGGAAAGTAACTGATGAAATAAAAAATGTGAAAAATATTTAGGAAAAAAGATGCCATTTGTGACATTTTCCTCCGTAACTTCTTGTCACGATGGTTGATTTACAAAAGCAGTACACCGGTAGGTCTACTATACTCTTCTGGGAATGGGTATATATAGAGTTTGTAGGTTCTCAAAGAATTTGAGGTACCATGAGCCAGCAACTAAGCTACCCCTTAGACTGTTTTTCCATTGTGTACCGAATAGTGAGCAATTTGTATGGTAAAATATAAAAAGTGAAAAATGGCCATGAAGGAAACCTAAATATTTATAAAATGTACACCACATGGTGGGTGGAGTAGGAGGAGTTATTTGCACACCTCTAAAAATTGTGGGCATATTTTATCATGTGATTCAGAGGGCATTTTGCAAAATCTCTACTTTCTTACACTTTGACTTTCATTTGAAAGGCACAAATGCAAAGAAATCTAATCGAGAATAATAGAGTTCTGAGTAAAGTTATGTGTCGTCATAAATAACACTATTACCTGGGAGGGTACCCTGCTGCTGACACAGGAGCAGTCTGGGCTGGTCCATGTACTCACCTACTTGAAGAGGTAAGACTTCAGCTTCTTGTGGAATGCAACATTTTTAGAGGATACACAGTTGTGTCGGGCAGATTACTCTGGGCTTTTGGCGCAAGGTAGGTGAAGCAACTACTTACTGTTCTGGCGCTGCATATGCATGAGATGTGTGTGAGTAGGAGTCCAGCTAAACAGACATGTCTGAAAGGTTTCTGCAATCTGCATGCAGGTATGCAGGGAAGGTGTTGTGTAAGACTTTGAATGTGTGTGTCTGGAGTTTGGAGACAGCTGTATTTATGGGGGCAGTAAATCTCCTTGATCTGCAGAATGTATGTATGGTGGGAGGATGAGGTGGAGCTTGGCTGCTGTGATCTGTATGATTTGGAGTCATCTGCTTAGTTGAGTGAGGGAATAATTGGGTATCAAGGTGAGTGCAATGCTGATAGTGTTGAGTCCTTTGATGAAGATGAGGTGACAGCATGTGTGTCTCTCCTACCTTGGCCATCTACCTTGTATCTATGCGATATCTCTATGAAATCACACCAAGCATAGAGTTTTCTACCTAAACATGTCTTGGTCACCTTCAAAGTCTTGATTGAGCCTCTTTACTTGCCAAGTGAATCTTTACTAATAGATTGTGTGATAGTTATTTGAAGCTCAACAAGACATGTCTTTCATGCACCTTTAGCACACTCGCTGTGCTCAAATAATCTCCTTCCAGTTGGTGAATGTGAGTTGGGGATTGTCAAAGGATGCCTCGAGGCATAGATTCCCTGAATGGAGTGAGCATATTTACCTTTGAAACTAAGGTAAACATGCTGTGAAAGACTGACCTAAGTTCCCTTTAGAGCACTTCAACAACATCTAAAGGCTTTAGGTTTTGCTGCTTAGGGAACTCTTTGACAGCGTGAGATATGTTCCATCCACCGTTCTGTGCAGAAAAGTGACTGTAATGCACCTCTTATATGGCAAACAGAACATCTACCTCATTCTGACAGTGGATAAAGGTGTCAGGCAGCCCATAAGCAAGTCAAAGATGTTCTCAACTAGTGGAAACAAGGTTGTTTGCCTAGTGAACTAGTGATAGTGATACATGTAAGGTCTATCTCAATGCACAGTCAATGAATGGTATATACAATGACAGCTCCCTCTCAGGAAATTTTCCAACACTTCACTTTTATATGCTACAGCATAAAGCAAGTTGGAAAACATAGGCTTGGCAAGATGGACACTGGGGACAGTAACCGTGAGTCTAATACCCCTTCCTTTGCTTAAAGCAGCACCTGCAAAAATGACACAGTCAAGTCTTTCTTGCTTTTGCGGGATCGCAGTTGGCAAATTACTGATCCTGCACCCTTGCCATATCCTCTACAGCAGATGAAGTGGAGACTACAGCTTCTTCAGCAATGCAGCTTTCAATGACAGTCAACTGAAAGTCAAGGAAAGATATTGGTCTTCCTGTGGTGGTAAACAACATGCTCGTTGTATGTTGCCAACTGGACCAGGTGGATAAACAGCTTCTTATACCACTTGGATGTTTTAAAACTCATGTTGTATGGCTAAAGCACCTGAAAATTCTTATCCACTCCACCCATGTACTTGTTTGTAGTCAAATATACAAGTTGGCTTGTGATCTTCAGTCAACTGACCTCAAAACGTGACCGGGGAAGTGCTCTCATCATGGATTGTAGAGAGCACATACACATCCTGCCTCTCAGAGAATTTGATGCGAACAGTTTGATGGAATGCAATGTAGTACTCTGGGATTTTCAGAGCTTATTACAAACAAGCTCCAGCGGGAATCCTTTGCGGCAACATCAAACTGTATCGCATGCCAAAGTGCTAGCTTTGTACAGGTCGCTAAACAGCTCTACTCCTGCATAGAAGTTGTCTAGATAACGTTTATTAACTTTATGAAGGAATGTTTGGACAGGCTCCCATACAATCTTTGCTGTGACTCCTAGGGTGGAAAGACAACCTACAGAACTTAGAGAGGAGTCATTCACTGTATACACTGTCAGGCTGTGTACTTAACCAGTAGACTTCTCACACACATGTACATTTCGATGCCATAAGGAGCTCTTTTGCTCAGTACGTACTGCCTGAACAGGTGCCGCTCTTTGTAAAGAATCAAGGACTCATCTATGGTTATATTCTTTCCAGGAGTATACATCTCTGGAAACTTGCCAGAAAAATGATCCATGACAGGCTAAATTTTGAACAACCTATCATTGTCTGTATGGTCCTGGGACAAAGCACCAGAATTAGTATTGAAATGCAGCATGCACTGCAATAACAAAAACTGATCTTTGCTTATCGCTTGTGCAAAACTGGGTGTTAACCAAAATGTGCGAGTAGGCCAGTAAGAATGTAAACTTAGTTTGTGCATAACCTCCATTTTGAGCATAAGGCCCTGAAATTTTGCATATCCAAGTGAAGTTGGAGTCCACTTGTGTGCCCTAGAATGAGGTCTAAGCCTCTATGTTCCCTCAGAAACTGTTTGGCATGCACATTTGTTTGGTGCACATATTCCTGAAGGAAGTCAACATCCAAAAAGTGATTGACATAGTCAACAGGCAAAACATTTTCTGTATTGACTTTACATCCAGTGTCTGCAGCGAACACTAAATTGGAGCTGCGAAAAAAGCATTCAATCTGTGCTTGCTACTGCACATGCCTCTGGGATGATCTACCCCACTAATGTCTCTCTGCTGCACTGTTTGTGCTTATGAAGGGACATCACAACTAAGGATGGGTGTAACCGGTGGAATTTGACCATGCAGCATTCCATGGAGTTACAAAAAACTTTGCAAGATTCTGTAGATTTCTGCCAACTGGTCGAAATTAGCACGTCACACTGCTCACACTGTCGTTATAGCAACGGGAGCACATGCCACCCTGAAAAATCAGCACAAACAGCAGCACGCGGCACACCAGAGGGTTCTGCTACTCACATTGATTTTGCTTCTGATCGAGTCAATTTTCAACTTGAGCATCAGCCTTCTGACGCAAATGGTCAAAACCATTCGCACTGGAAAAATCTCACCGGATGTCCTCCTACCGACTGAAAATCACTCTAGGAAATGCCAAATCTGGCTTACGCTCGCCAACTCACTGCTTTGGAGATGCGTGCTAGAAAAAATTCAGCTACTCATGGAGTGGCAGAATTTTGCCAGAACTCTGCATTATAGGCATAATGTGGAGTCTGCAAAATTCCACCAATTCCCCCAGAGGAACGGAATATTTCACCCACCCCAAATCATGACTGCCTTACCAAGTTCCTCAGAATCACAGGAAGGCAAGATATCGGATGGAACTCCGCCTATGGAAAAATTGCATCCATGAGATGTTCCATTTTCTTCTCTTTCAGATGCTGTCTCAGCATCTGATCCTGTCTCAAAGCTGTAACCTTCCTTCTAAACACAGTCCTACTTAGTATAGAAGGCATAAGTATGGTTCTAAATCATGGGAGATGTGTGATGCGTACAGCAGTAAAAAGAAAAAAAAACACTTAGCTTATCAATGCAGCTGTAGATTCTCCATAGACATTAAAAAAAGACAAAAAATATATATATATTTCTTCTCCTTGCCACATACCCGATACCATAGCATACTTCAAAGTACAAGGGGCAAGCTCACTCCAACAGCTGTTCATTTATTATGACACTGATATGCAGTAGAGACAGTTTGAGGTGGGAAGCAACTAAAAAAAAAGAGTCACACAGGACCACAAAACTAGACTCGGGCACTGAAATAAGTGTCCCCTATTAGCAAACCAGATAGCCAAACAACCGTTTGCAAAGCCAAAATGGCTGACAGCGATACCCAGACCTATTTGTCAATGCTTACTGTGCCATGAGTTATGCACAACTCTATTGTCGGGGGACCTGCTGGGCCACTGTCAGTATAGAAATAATTTACTCAAGTCAAAAATAGAGCTTTGATCTCAAGAAGCAAACATTCACATAGATGGTGCTACAACTGAAGACTTCTAATTTGTGCGCAGGTGTGCTGCTTGGGAAAATTCACAATCCTATCACTCACAATGAAGTTGGCCATTGGCATTAGTAACCTGACCAACTGCCTCATGCTGCACTGGGTGTAAGAAAAATGTGAATGGCACAGCAGACCAATCGATGAAGAGAGCTGTGTATAAGCCCCTAATAAAATATAATTTTTTTCAAATCTGTGTATTCCCTTGGGGGACGGGGGGAGGGTGTGATCACCCCCCGACCCCAGTGGAAAACACATATTTTTAAAAAAGGGGACTATAGGGGACTGTAAACGTATTTAGACACCCAACCCAGACGGGAAAAACTTCCACAGAAAACAAGTTTTTTTGTTAGAAAAACCCTCACCCACCAGGGTTACCCCTTGGTGGAATGCTTCATCATTGGGTTTCTTCCCGTTCTGCTGCAGAACGAGGCGTGCTGGGATCCGACGGAATACGTGGGAGCACTATTGGTATCAGCGATGCGGGTGCTAGAAAAGGATAGGAGTGGTGGGGTCTTGGTAAATTAAAAATACCCCCCCTCTGAATGATATTACTAGTTTAATATGTCTCACAGGGGTGGTATGATTAAAAAGGGGTGTCAGGAGGGTGGGTATATTATGTACCTGTCCTCCTTAGTGTCTACATGTTTTGGAGTTTACTCCTAAACTCCTCTTCAGGACCGAAGTTATATCCATAATATCACTCCTCGTGCGCCTTACACTAGTAGAAGTAATTGTACTATTTACTGTGGTAAGGTGATATATACCAATTAAATTCAATTAAATAAATACTACCCATCAGTGTCAATGCTCTGCTGGGCAAATTTTCAGTGTTTATGCTAATTACATCATAGGTCCTCCGGGAGGGGTGTGTGCTTATAGTCACAGGTTCCTCAAAGCGACACTCCCGCCTTAAAACCTACTCCTCACCTCGCCGTGGCCCAAAATAGGACTATAGGGGACTGACCTGTAAGTCAGGAGGACAGACCCCTTCGCATTTTATTAAATGTGTGTCTTCCCATTGGGGGGCTTGAACAGGACCGTTAGGGGAAAACACATTTCAAACAAATATTTCTGGCCCAAAACGGGTCTTCACCTTAGGCTAACCCCCTTCATTTTTCTTTTTTGTTTTCAAATGTATTTCCCATGGGGTGCAATTGCTCCCTCATGGGAAAGACACTTTTTAAAAACTATGTATGTGGCCACAGGTATGTCAGACTATTTACCAGAATGGCTAGCCCCCGGAACTCACACACAGTAGGTTTCCTGCTAGTGGACCACAGCGAAATCGGGATCAACAAGTGGGACACTGTTCAGGGAGGCATCACTGGAAAGGGGGGGTCTCCCTTTTCCTAAAATGCCTCCCTGAAATATGAGGATGCTGTTTTCAGCAAAAACACCAGACACAGTGGACAGAACTCACCTGTATCTCTCCTTCGTGGCTGGTGGGGATTTGTAACGTCAGCATGCCTTACAGCAATTTTGCTTCCACCCACTTTAAAAAAAAAAGAAAACCTCCGGTGCAAGCACTGGCAGTTTCTTTTAACACCCCCCCAGTGTTGGCCAATGACAGACAGACACACTGGGGAGGGTGTGCTGGGCGACACCCACACCAAAAGTATTAAAGCCAGGCAGTACTGTTCATGCTTTTAAATCAAATCAAGGTTAAATTTCAATGGAACATACATTATAGTTCTTCTTTTGTTTCTATGACATAGAATGAAAATAAGGACTATATCAAAAGCACCCTTCCCATCGGACATTCTTTTGAAGCTGAAATCAAAATAGGACCATATTTAGCCTGCATTTCATTTCTATGAAGCAAAAAAAGGTTATCCAGGCTCAGCAACATATATGAGAAGTTGCTGAGGGGAAAGTTGGTCAGGGCAAGGAGAAGGACTGTAAAGCAAGGGGAACATGGTGCACACTTGAGGAATGAGGGAGGGAGTGTAGGCGTGAAGGGCGCAAAAAAATAGCATGCATGTGGCATACCTAAACATTGGGTGGATTAGGGACAGCGTTAATCTACAAATCTATGAGGCAATGTGTTGCTAGACACAAGATTCAAACAGAATTACAAAATACAGACAATAAAAAGGAAAGACCCAAAAAAGATTTTAAGATTAAAAATTAGAAAAGCAAGAAGGTTTGTTACAATATTTAAAGGCACAGTATAGAAATAATAAAATGCAGATGCAGAAGTAATTACATAGAAACCATTGGTCATGAAAACTATCAAATACAGAACAATATATCAATTGGCATAAGAATGGGAAATTCTAAGTCTTAAGCATGCAGCAAAATCAGTAAGAATTTGGGCAGCGACCCTAGTAGAGTCCAAAGGAAACATGGCTACTCCCAGATTCAAGGGTTTGTGTAAATCTTTCTTGCATACAATATGACAAGGACTGCAAAGTCAGTATGGCATGAGCATTATAACAACAAATTAGATTTTCACATTTTAAAACCCCACATAAACCTGTCACCTTAGCACTATCCCACTACATGAATATTGATTCGCTCTCAACGTAGTATCATCCATAAGTGTTAGAACAAACCAGTTAAAAAGTAATGGAGAACACTTGTGAATTAATGCAACTCAGTGTACAACGGGAAGAACCTTGAAGAATGTAGCAAAAGGCTACCTCTATCAACCTCTTTGGGAGTGGAGTTATACAGAAATAAGCAATCCACATCTTGCTGCATGAAGCTTCAAGCAAGAAATATAAACACAGAATGAACATCATGATAAGGCATCCATTTTGAGGAAAATGTTAAATCTAAGCCAGAAAACAAACTTTAGCACATTGTAATAATTTTGTTTCAATATAACAGCTCTAAGTTAGAACACATGATAATTAAGGTGCTGCGCAACAAATAATAATGCACATTTCAGTTTAAACACACAAAAGTTCCATCAGTAGAAACAAGATGATGGTAAGTAGGGGAGTGAGGACTACATGGGGAAAAGAGGGGGCAGCAAGAAAATACTGGAGGATGGCAGGTGGGGGGCTGAGCATTGCAAAAGGGGAAGGAGAGAAGGATGGAGAGAGTAACAAAAGGGTAGCAGTGGTATGAATGGGGTGGGCAGAGCAGAAGGAGGGATGGGTGACAGGGAGCGACAAGATAGAGTGGTGGTCTGGGGATGAATAAGTAGTAGGAAGAGGGCTAGGGAGGGACACATTGAAGATTGCCTGCCAAAGCAGACAAAAAGGCAAAGTGCCTGGCCAAATAATCAAATGGGAAAGGGCGAAAACCCAAAGGCAACTGTATGTTTATTAAAACTAATAGGTCTGATGGCAGCAGTACTGTCAAAACTTATACCTAATAAGGGGAGGTAACACACCTGTCAATGCATAGGCCTTAATTTTCAAAATAATCATTTTTAGAAAGGGCAATGGCAGGAAGTCCAAGAGCTTAGGAGCATGCGGGGATTGCACAGATGTTGGAAAGTGTAGCAGGTTTGTTTAGTCACCACCAGAGTGGGTAAATTCATAGGGAAAAGATAAAGGGCCTGATTTAGATCCTAGCGGAGGGAGTTACTCCATCAAAAGATGTCATGTCCACTGTATTACAATACCATTATAGCCTATGGGGATCATAATACCGTGGATGGGGTATCTGTCACGTTTGTGACAGAGTATTCCCTCTGCCAGGATCTAAATCAGGTCCAAAGGAAGGTAAAACACCATATTTATGCCTAACTCTTTGTAAGTGTGATCAAGAAGGACAAATTATCTCCAATGGAATAACAAAATGGCTTGGTAATTAATTCACTCTAGCGCCATGATTTACCTGGTCATCTTAGCCCTGCTTTGAACCAATTTAGAAGGCTAACTGAAAATATGAGAAAACCTAAGACTAACACTGTGACTCATTATTTAATGGCTGGTTAGTAATGGGAGTAGTTCTGGCTGTGGTGAATGTGAGTTACCGTTCAACAGTTATTTGGGAAGGGCACAAACTACCCCTTTTGTTTTACTCCTCAAATTAACTTTGATACTGCTGTTTCTACAGCTGACAGTGAGATTGGTAACATGTTTTAATGGTATTCATTGTTACAGGTAATCCGTGAGGGCGTTGGTGACGAGTATGTGGAGTTCATGATTTTAAATCTTCAATGGGTGATAGCACACAGCAGTCCTGAAGCTGAGATCTGTACACTGACCCACAAGGGTTCAAGATGAAAGGGTCCCACAGCCATGAAACCGCAGTTGACACCGTAACATTTCTCAGTAAGCTTCTGTTACTCACATCTAAAAAATGATTTATTGTGTAGATTATGTAAAAACCCATAATACAGTGCAACAATGAAAAATATTTAGGATGGACATAATCTGAATTAAAGTTAATCAAAGTTATCCAACCAACACAAGTGAAAGGTATAAAGTTATCTGTACATTTCACTACAGAGTAGCACATTTCAAGGTGTTTTAGCTTAGCAAAAGTAAAATAAATTAATAAATCATGCCTACTGGATATGCCATATTTAACCAATAAAGGTTTAACAAACATAATGATCAGGTCCCAAAATCTTTGACGTAGCAATAATACGTTAGGCAGATCAATATTTTTTACTAAGCTCGCTCTTGGAATACAAATGTCCCTTACATCGCTCAAAAGCACATGCCCCGTGCATTAGGTGTGTGTGTAGTCTCAACAAAATGAGCTTGTCGGTATAGGTGATGCAGATTGGTGGTACATTCTAGCATATTCCTGAAGACCTCTGAATGGACAAGGCTCTTGTGAGAAGAAGGAGAGTGACAGACCCCTTCTGAAATATAACAAAAGTCCCTAACCCATTCCTGCTCCATTCTTCGTCAAAGGTGTGCACATACAGATTTCATGTCAATTGTCTTGCAATCCCCTGTAAGGAATAGCTCAGTTTTACACTCCTGCCTGAAACATTTACAGCACAATTGCATGTAGCTGAGTAGCTAGTTGTGAGGTAAACCCATTCCCTGGATTCAGACAACCCACAAGACTTCTCGCTTGTTGGTTTCAGGTGGTCCACAGCAATGGACTGGGGAATATTTCTGAGTTCCAGTGATGGCACACTTTGGCAGTGAGCATGACATAAAGTCATGCTACAGCCTTTCTAAGAGTACTGCTGAGAGGTACTTCAAGAAAAGAGCTATCATTGAGGAGGAGGGGCACTGGAGATGTCCCTACAGTGAAGCGCCCCCTACACAGAATCATTAGCAGCTCAAAATCCCGTTTTGTATAGAAACTGCGGGGCTACCTTTCGGCTAGAGTCTTAACAGGGGGGACTATGGAGATACCTCTGTAGAAGTAATTAAACCAAAACTATGCAATAGCTCTTTTTATTTCAGTTTTTGCCAGAGGATTCTTCCATGTATTATATTTAGCTAGGGCTATTTCTAGGTAATCATAGGTTTGCATGTCCTCAAGGACACAAACCCTCAGCTCCAGGCCTAATTCGACCTGACTGTTTCAAACATGATAACCATACTTTTGTCACTATTCGAAACCAAGTCGCTTTTCACCCCAGGTGCAAATACTTATGTTTGCAGGCTCCTCTGCATTGCGTGAAGGATCTGTGCATTACAATATATGCACCCTTTTGGGTAGAAATGCACTCTGAGCATATATGTGTGGAGGCACATCCAATTAAAAATAATAGGGGCTACGGGTAGCTGAAGTCTAAAACCTCTATGGGCTGATATCCTAGTCAATGTCATGCCTTATAATATAAGGAACAGTAGAGCAAATTTAGACTTCTACTGACGACATACAGCCTACTGCAGTGCCTTGAGAACGAAATCCCTTCCCACTAACTGCTAGAAGTGTTTGGGATTATTTCACAAGATTACCGTTAACATTTCTGACCAGTGCTTCTCCTGAGCCAGTAACTTTGTCTCAGAAATGCATGTTTATATTCCATGTTAGCCACTTTCATAATAATATATTAGTCTGATGCTTTTTGCTTCTACTGATATTAAGCAATACATTCTCAGCATTCTCATTATTTTCGTCTTTATTGAGGGATACTTCCACCGCATTATCAAACTCATGTAGACCAATGATTGTGGAGCAGCTTCAATGCTTATGATGGTAGCTACAATTCGGTCACCGCGAGCTAACACTATAAACTATGTGTCCACCCTGCACACTGCAGAATCTAAGGCCTAGATTTTTAAGATTTGACGCATCGCAATGCAGCAGGGCAACTTGCTGTGCTGCGTCAAATGGAGAAAACAGGAACGCACCATATTTACTAGGATATGGTGCATTCCTGGTCTCTCTCTGCTCTGGTGCACTTGTGGATGTAACGCTCCAATGCGGGCACCCGAACGCCATGGTGCAAGAGTGCCTGCATTATAGCCAGGACTGTTTTTGTGCAAGAAGAGACACCTTCCTGTACAAAAACAATCCCCAGAGGCATTTTCCTTTTCCATGTGTGCTTCAGAATATAGCACACAAAGAAAGAGGAAATAATGAGGAGCTAAAAAGCCATTTCTCCTTATTACGTCTCACCTGGGAAGGGCGTGGCATTTTGATGCATTCCAAGCTTTACTAGTCTTAGTAAGATTTGGGAATACGCCAAAAACCATGGGTTATATGTGGGAACACCCACGCTCCACCCATGGAATGCTTTCACGCAGAGTAATGCAAGGCAGTGACATTTCTCTGTGTTAAACCTCACCTGGAAGGGCGTAGAATGTTTACGCATTCCAGGGTTTACTAGTCTTAGTAACCTTGGGAATATGCCAAAAACTATGGGTGGATGCGTTGGAACACCCACACTCCACCCATAGAATGCCTTCAAAACATAGAGTAACGCAAGGCAGTGACTTGCATTACTTCAGATGAACTATGCCACGCAGAACATGCAAATTTGCTCTGCGTGGCATAGTAAATCTAACTTAACTGCTTGTGTTGATGCAAGCACAGTGCATGCCTTTGATAAATCTGGGCCTAATTTGCCAGTTATGCAGTTCTTCCACAGCATGCTGCAGGACTATCATCTGTGAACTGTGTTCATTTGGGTTATGAACATCTTGCACGGGGTAATATGGAGGTTGACTTACCTCACTCCAACTCAATCAGGCTGCATAGCTATCAAGGGTGAGTAAATCTGGGACTACCTCATACTAAAATGCAGATCCTGCAGAGCTGCTGTAAGAACTGCACTGGAGCCGATGCCAGTGTTGTCCACGCGGGTGTGGTTGGTATTGCCCTTTCAGTGCCATTGCCGCCCAAGCAGTGGTCATGGGTGTGATTGTATAGGTGCTGCTAGTTGTGGTGTGGGATGTACTAAAGTTGCTACCGCCAGTGGTAACTGCAGATTATACTCTCTCCCCCCCCCCCCACCCCCCGTCAATGCATGATCCTAAACTTTCACTTGTTCTCACCCAGGAAACAACTATCATTCTCACCCTACCCCTTTCCGACCTCCAGGTCTAGTTCTTCCTGCTCATCTACCTATTGTTCTGTAGCTTTCACGGGACTTGCATGTTACCATCCCATTAGAAAGATTTAATAAGTAAGATTGTTGAAATTTGCTAAACTCTCAGAGTTACAGATTGAAGAACAATCTGAACACCTACAAGTTGTCCGGTGTTTCCGGGCCGAAAATATAGGGTCCTCAAACGTCTAACCTGATAATTTTGGCCTTGAAATGCCGGACATGGCTATCTGTGGTGCTTCGAGGGCTGAGGCCAGCTGGTGCGCGCCCCTCCCCGCCCGCCTGCATCTTTCAGCTTGAGGTGAGCAGAAGAAGGTCTCCCCAGCTGAAGAGAAAATAATGCTTCATTCACAGCGCCACTTGCCCCATTAGTGGGAAAAGAAAAAGCTCCATAACATTTACCACCGACTCCAAGCAGATTTGGGCCCGCTATGTCCTCCAGAAGAGGGGAAAACATGCGGAAATAGAATTACTATTACGGGGTTTACATGTTATTCCCCATTCCGGGTGAAATAATTTGGTTATGTCACAGGGTGCATGGGCGTAGGAAGTGTGGGGGACGCGGGGGATATGTCCCCCCCCAGATTTTGGAGTGGGGGGGACACGGGGGACAAGGGTGGGGGGGACGAGGGGACAGAAGAATTTTCCCTTCTCTTCTGTATTTCGCAGGGCCATTAGCGCATGAAAGCGCTACCTATAATGGCCCTGCACTTGACCTGTGACCTGGCTCTAGGACACTCGCCCTCCTCCCTTTTGTTGTGCTGCAGCACACAAGGGATTCTTTCTCACCTTGCCCCACAGCCGCCTGCAGTCTGCACTTCTGAGAACAAAGGGAGACGAGAGGACCTTTGTTGATCGCTCTCTGCATCCCCTCCCTCCTGAGCCCGACCCTTCCCTTCCCTTGAAGATCCAACCCTGAGGACAGCAGCAAGACTTCTGAAGATAAGGAGGTTTGGGTAATTAAATAAAGTATTGCCAAGTAACTCCCTTTTTTTAAATACAGTGCTGTGTTGCAGAGTATCTCCCTTTTTAAATACAGTATTGTTGAGTTACTGTGAGATATGAGCAGGGCAGGCTTTAGCGCGCTAGTGGCACCCTGTGCGCCAATGTTTGTTAGGGCCCCCCTTTCTGCCGCCTCTCTCTCACTCTCTTCTCTCCTCTGTCTCCAGCTTGCCTGCCCCAGTGCTAATTATTGTCCCCTAAGTTGACATCCTGCCCCCCCCAACATTTCGGTCCACTGTCTCTCCCTCAGCCTTCCTGGTATTTGTGAAAGCCCGCTCTGAAGGGCAAGGGCTGTCTGTAAATCTCATTTCCTGCCAATGGCCTGTGGATGCAAAGCCGGCACTGTAGCAGGTCACAGGCTTTACAGGACTTAACAGGCTGTGGTGGAACAGAGCCTGGCACTGCTGGATAGACAGCGGAGAGACTAGCACACAGCACGGGTCCCAGGAAGAACCAGGTGGCCTGAGAGATGGACAGGGCTAGGTAAGGCAGCAGGGCCAGCTCTAGGGCGATGCAACTGGTGCCGCTGCACTTGGTGCTGACTTAGGATGGGGGTGCTGTGTTTGCAAGTATATTGTGACTTTAAAAGCACCTGCTGGGTGTTCCTTGCCACCAACAGTTTCAGGCAACAATAAAAATCTCAAGATAATTCCGGTGATTAATGGTGTTCCTGGAGAGAGATTGAAGTTTTGTCTAGTCGAAGTTTTGACTCATCATAACGTACAGGGTTACTATGCCTGCTACAAAGAACGTCTACATGCAGATCACAAAGTGTATATAATGTGAATAGGTCAGGGAGTTACTGCTTTTGTCCGATGCAGGAAAGTACCCTCTTTTTGGCATGGTTACCCCACTTTTTGCCTGTTGTCATTATGTTTTGACTGTGTTCACTGGGATCCTGCTAACCAGGACCCCAGTGCTCTCTCCCATTACATTTGGTTGCTTGGACCACACACACCCCACATTTGGCGTACTGGTGCCCCTTATAATTCCCTAGTATATGGTACCCAGGGCATTGGGAGATCAGGGGTGCCCCATGGGCTGCAGCATGCATTATGCCACCCATAGGAGCCCATGTAAACTGTGTCTGCAGGCCTGCCATTGTAGCCTGCGTGAAAAGGTGCTTGCACCCTTTCACTTCAGGCACTGCACCAAGTCACTGTAAGTCACCCCTATGGCAGGCCCTCCTAGCCCCAGAGGGCAGGGTGCAAGTACCTGTGTGTGAGGGCACCTCTGCAGGAGCAGAGGTGCCCCCACAAACTCAGCTCCATTTTCCTGGACCTCGTGAGCGCGGGGAAGCCATTTTACGCGTGTACTGGACATAGGTCACCACCAGCTCCATAATGGCAACTCCGAAACCTGGGTATGTTTGGTAACAAACATGTCAGAATCATACGCCAATCCTATTGTTAGTATTGATTGTATGACTCCATGCACTTTGGGGGCTCCTTAGATGATCCCCAGCATTGCTCCTATCAGCTTTCTAGGATTTTCCGGGCGGCCCATGCTGCTGCCACCCCTCAGACAAATTTCTGCCCTCCTTCTGCTGCTTGAGCAGCTCATGCCCAGGAAGGCAGAATGAAGGATTTCCTTTGGAAGAGGGAGCAACACCCTCTCCCTTTGGAAATAGGTGTCACAAGGCTTGGGAGGGGTAGCCTCGCCAAGCTACCGGTATGCTCTGGATTGCATATTTGGTGCCCTCCATGCATAAACCAGTCTGTACCAGTTCAGGGACCTCAGCCCCTACTCTTGTGCCAAACTGGACAATGGAAATGGGCGTAACCACTCCCCTGTCCATCACCACCCCAGGGGTGGTGCCTGGAGCTCCTCCAGGTGGCCACTTGATTCTGCCATCTAGAACCCAAGGTGGGCAGAGGCCTCAGTGAGCATCTGAGTGGCCAGGTCAGGCAGGTGACGTCACAGCCCCCTCCTAGGTGGTCACCCTGCTAGGTGACCAATCCCCTTTTCTGGGCTATTTAGGATTTCCCTCTTCGGTGGGTCCTCAGATTCAATGTGCAAGATTCCAGCAGGACTCCTCTGCAATGTTTAGTTTGACTTCTGGCCACTGGAACCGCAACTGGACTTCACAGGAACCTACAATCTGCAGCTCCAGCAACGACTTCGCCCTGCAACATTGTTTCTCTGGCTCCTTCCAGCAACTGCAACATTTGCCCGGCTGTGCTTCCTCTGATGGCAGCAAGTCTTCATTCTGCATGAGAAGAAAGAAGGAAAATTCCTTGGAGTGAAGGAGTCACTTAGCTGCATCCGCAGGCACCAACTGCAACAACGACAGGCTGCGTGGATCTCCTCTCCTCTTGAGCTGCGTGGATCCTGAATCAGGGGTGGTAGTCTGGAGTGGTCTCCTTGGTCATCTCTACCAGCTGTCCAACTTTGGAGTTGGTAGGTCCTTGCCTTACCATGCAGGACAGTACCCCCATGCACCGCGTCTCTTGCAGTTACCAAGGCCTGTTGTTATCTCCTCCAAGGGATCTTCAGGCTCCATGTGGCCCCAGCCCCCAGCACTCTTCTCTGTGAAGCACAGCCCTCAACGCGCTTCGCCTGCGACGTAGGACCTCTCTCCAGGTGTGCTGCGTGGGCCTCTCTGCAGCTCCTGGGCTCCTTGCCTGTAGGTCTTTTGTGGGGGCTGCCTCTCCTTCTCCAGACTCTCTGCCTTGCTGAGGGTCACCTGGGACTCCCCTCCATGGGTTGAGTCCCCCTGGACCTTGCTGGTCCCCGGCAGCTCCACTTTTGTCCTACTGCGGCATTTGTCTTTGCCAAGGCTTGCTGGTGGGTTTTCCACACCACAGACACTGCAATTCTTCATTCGGCGTGGGACATCGACTGCATCACCTAGGAACTCTTCATCTGCTCCAGTGCTGCATTGCTGACCGTCTTCGTCTCCCCATCCACCAACTCCTGCATCCACAGATGGGCGGGTAGTGGCTCCTGTCACAACCTGACACTCCTACATAAACTGGATTTGGTCCCCTTATTTCCCAGGTCTTCCTCTTCCAGGATCCACCTCTAGTTTTTTGCAGTCTTGCCTGCGTTTTGCAATATCCTTCTCTGAAGTCCTTTTGGTGGGTTGGGGAAAAACCAGTAACTTACCTCTTTTCTCATGGTCGCTGGGGGGCATTCTGGTACTTACCTTTGGGGTTTCCCAGTTCCCGCAGCTCTCCTCTACTGATTACACTTCCTTGCATGGGGACCCGGCTTTCGCATTCCACTTTTTAAGTATATGGTCTGGTCCCCTCTAGGCCTTCAGTGTTGCCTATTGCTTTTCACTGTTTTCTATTGCTTTTTATGCCAATTTCTGATTGCTACTGTACATATAACAGTGTGCTACTTACATCCTATTGGAGTATTGCCTATCTAGTTTTTTAGTGTTTGTGGTACTGTAATAAGGAACCTTTAATTTCGTAACACATGTTTCTTTCATGTGTGTAAGTGATGTGTGACTACAGTGGTATTGCATGATCTTTGCATGTGTCGTAAATAGGTCTTGGCTGCTCATCCACAGCTACAGACACTGTCTACACTTCACTAATAAGGGGATACCTGGACCTGGTATAAGGTGATAATACCATAGGTACTCACCACACACCAGGCCAGCTTCCTACATCAGAGAGCCCGCTCCTTTTTTGTCACCTGCAATTTATAAATTAAAACTGAATATAGAACAGTGAGCAATGAACTCATCAAAGAGCTGCATGCAAACATCAAGGTATAGATTAGAGCGCTATGATTTCCCCCCACTTTTTAATTAACTTAATGTTGCAAAACAAGTTAATTTGAGCGTAAATCAATTCTTAATATTAAAGAGAGTCCCCAACCATGGTGTTATGTTTTTAATTCAGAGTTTGCGCTTCTCTAGATAAAGCACTCAAACTATACCTGCTACCAGTATGGATGACCTATGACACCAACACCTTGTAGTCCTCTGTCCTATGTAACATTTCATATACACTGATTTACACATATATGATGATTGTCTCTGCGTAATGTCTGTGTGATATAAAGTGCTTTGACACCCTAGACTGGTATGAGGGCTGAATGATGGAACAACACATACGTATATCATGCATGCCTTAACATTGCGGTCTCAACAACGACCGCGTCTTTACTACTCATGCCCTTACAACAAATTGCTGTAAAAGAATGTTTGGTAAAGGAACATGCGTGGTAAATTCTCCCCGCCCTGCCCCCTTACATCTGATACCATACTCCACCCTGCCCAATCACTTATAACTGCCCCTGCCCTAAACCCTAAACCTCCCGCCCTGAGCCCTAAAAGTAACCCTGCCCTGTCCTTAAAACTACCCAGCCCCCAGTCTGAACCCTAAAACCTACCCTGAACAGCCCTAAAAACTACCTTGACGCCTCTGCCCCCCTGAACCCTAAAACCTACTCCGCTCTGTCCTAAATACTACATGACCCCCACCCTGTTCCCTAAAACCTACCCCACCATGCTAGCCCCATATCTGTGGTAATGGCAGCGTGGTCAATGCATTGCATTGCATTGATTGCCTTGTAAGGGATATTTCCCGGTATGAGTGGTGCTATAAAACAAATGAAATGCATCTGAGAGAGAGTTGTGATGGATTGTAGTGAGGGAATCCGTGGCGGAGGTGGTCACTGGGGGGCACCATCAAACAATGTCGCACAGGGCGCCACCAGCACTAAGGCCGGCCCTGTCAGACAGCACAGCAGTTCACAGGAAGGCAGCAGCACAGAGGCTGCCACTTGACAATCAGACAAGGACCTAGCAGCAATCATAGGCCTTACTGACCTTCACAGGCAGGCGGGGGGCCAGAGACTGACACAGCCTGACTAGAAAGAAAGCTCCCAACAGGCAGCACAGTGTATTGCAGGCAGCACAGGAATCGACAGGAAGCACTGCGCCCAGCAGGCAGTACATGCCTCTTAGGACTTCACACAGGCAAACAGCAGCACAGAGCTTGTTGCTGTCTAATAGGCAGCCAGGGGCCCAGCAGACAGGGAATTGATGGCCGCACAGGACTCGACTGGAGGCGACCGCCTCCTCCCAACGCCCCCCCCCCCCCCCCCCACGGCAACCCTTCTGGGTGCAAACTTTGTGCAGGGGGCCCACCTCAAGGTTGTCCCTGTCCCCCCCAGAAATTTTGTGTCTCCTACGCCCCTGACAGGGTGGGACCGCCTTGTATCCTTAATTCTGGCTCTGGTATCTCCCGGAAGAGATAATGGGGAACTCACAATGGCGCTCTCCTGGTAAGTAAAGAAAGAGACAAATATGAAGGGAAAATAGAGAGAATAAACGAGAAACAATCTGAATGTTTGGAAGATGATGGGCAGGGCATTCGGGCTGAAGTCTGTTGAGCTCATAATGTACGATACAGAAGTGAGAAGTAATAATACATGCGAGAAAGCAGATGGGATAGAAACAGGTATGAACTGAAGGCAGCACCTCTATCCTAAACTAATGATGTAGAAACGCTGGAGAGAGTAGCTCGAGCTGCTGACGCCAGTTAGCACATGAGCACATAAATCAGTAAACCTTTCGGGAAATTCTGAACTCTTTCCGCAGAAGCACTGGCGCCGTGGGAGTTTGGATAAGGGAACGAAATAGCCATTGATTATCACAAGCCATTGAGCCGAATGATTAGGGAAGACACACGCTGTGGGTACAGTGGCTTATGTTAATAGCCATAGCTGAGTAATCCGTTTGGAATTTATACTGAAAAAACTATAGTTTACCAAAATGTTTCAGTTGCTCTGCATTGGTTATAACACGTGAGAAACTGTGGCCTTGCAAAGAAAGATAAATGTGCAGTTTCTATATTGACAGGAGCTGTAGACCAGTATGTTCCATACTTGGCTGTCATTTAGAAGCAGCCCTCCAAAATGTCGGATCGGAAGATGCTTTGGGCTCAGATGTGACACGCGTGGCAGATGCACTTCTAGCATGGGTGAATGTTAAGCCAGGCAGCATTCGCTGGTACGTTTTTTTTTCCATTTCAAGGTTTGTTTCAGAAAAATATTTTAAAAAACACGTATTTGACGTGCTGGGTGTTTTCACGCAGTGTGTGCGGGGCCATTACTGGTTTGAACTGCCTGGGTATGAAAAAAATCATTGCATGAAAGACCCAGGCAGAGGACGTCTCGATTAAAGAGAACTGCACTAAATAGGGAGCCCCGCCCCCTTCCCGATGCACTATAGGTGGCATACCTGAGTCTGTTGGGCTGCTTCTTTTGATTTACTTATTGGAGTCACTGGTGGTCCATTTACATGCTATGCTCAGTACTAATCTCTCAAATAAGCTTAATACAATTCTCTGTCTGAATTCCTTTGGGGTTTCCTACAACGTCTCTCATGGTTTCCGCTCTGCCATTTTGTATTAGCCAGATCTCTGTTGAACCATCTTAAATCTGCTTCTCGGCTGAACTCGACCTTTTCAATGTGTGAATTGCTGATGTCAAAATAATAGGATATTTTTGGGTGGAGAGAATGAGACAGAGGCGATAGTTTTTTCATATAGTGTTAATAGTTCATCCCAGAACACAAAACCCTAGTGAAACCTGCTTTCATAAACCTTTTGTAACAAATTAATATTTGGGGTGCAAGAATAATCACAACCCTTGTCAGTGACTAAATTAACCAGAGCTCAAACCCCCTGATAGCCATGTCACAGAGCAGGCAGGGTTCACTTAAGGAAAGCGTAAAGTATTCATGCAGTAACAAAACAGTAAAAATGTCAAAATGAAAAACAATAAATATACTATACCAAATCAGTACAATCTAATAAACAAAACAAAACTAAAATATCAGAAATCCAACAGCGAGCACTGGAGATATACATTTTTTAAATTTTAAGTAGGAATACAGCCAAGAAGCACAACGTTCCAATGATAGTCAACGGTTGCTGCAGAATACGACCCAGGTGCAAATTAGAGCTGGTCACAGAGGAGCACATGTCAGATACACAAAGTTCGTCCTGATCAAATTATCTTCTGACTTAGGCCCATACTTAAGAAAAGTGGCGCTTTATGTCATGAAGCGCCACTCTTCTCGTGGCCCATTGTGCCCCCCCCACGCCATCATATGTGCTCTGTATTTAACATACGGCGCACCATCGCACAGGTTAGGGACAATAGCATCCTCATTTTTTACGCTATTGTTGTACTTTTCAGGATTAGCACCAATAATTTTAGCGTTATTCCTGTAAAGTACATGGAGGCCCATTAAAAATAAAGGCGTGCCTCCTTTTAATGCCTGCTCTTTGCAGGCGTTAAAAATGCCACTAAAAATGCAATTTTTGAGGGCCCCCAACGGGTGAACGCCTCTCTTTCATACATTGTGCCTGGTGCAGGCATAATGTGGTTCAAAGCTTTACAAAATGGCTCAATGCGTGCATTACACCACTTTGTGAAAGTAGCACAGCATTTTTGCCATAATTTCACCACAGCTTTAAAAAATGACACTAATGTGGCGATAGTTGGCTCTAGGCCCTTGTTAAATTTGTGTCTTAGTCCTTTAAATCCCAACCCACCACCGAAATACACTTTTACAGCCCCGCAAAACCTTAGGGGAGGTACTTAGAGACTCACAGGGTGCCAGGCCTAAGCCAACTGCAGGGTTCAGTCCACGTCCATTTGCTACTAGTCAGCAAGGGAATTGCAGGAAGGGTCTCTTTTATTTGTTGCCTCCCTGTAGCCACACGGGGGGGTTAGCCAGCTGATCCTTGGAATCCACTTCTTTGTCCTGGGTACGAAAGGGAGCAGGTTTAGCCTTTCAGGGCTCTTCTCTTCTCAGGTCACAGACAACTAGTCCAATTAGTTTATGTTCTTTCTCAGGTCCAAGAGTGTTCTGAAGTGGGTACCAGCAAATGTGACATTGATGCCTGGTATGAGCCAGTGGGTGAGAATAACTCCTGGGAGTACCCTGACCTAAGGTACAAGTTTCCAGGGTGAACCCTACGCACTTTAGGCATTTTCAAAGTAGCAGAACTCTTCGGCCACACTAAACATGGGCTCTGAGGGCTGAGTGTGTGTGTGTGGGGAGTGTAGTATGGTAATCCTAGTGACCTCCACATCTAACACTAAAATCTAGTTTTAAGCAGCGACTAATATAGACAGACAAATAGGAGTCTGGTAGAACAAAAGAGAGGTTTTCAGCAACCAGACAGTGGACAGACAAGAATTGTATTGTCATCCTTTTTCCCTTGCTTTTAAATGTGCCCCAACATCATATGTAAACCCCAGAGACTGGTAGGACAAAGTAGGTCCTTCACCAACCAGACAGTGGTTACACAAGAATTGTCTTGGCATACTCTTCTCTGTCTTTCAAGGGCACCCACAAGTGTTTTATGTAAACCTGGCACACCTTTCAAGGAGGATTTGACAGTCAAGCACATAACTGTATGGTCAAATAACAATATCCACAAAAGAACAACAGGCTCATTGAGCAGCCAGTTATCAGCTTACCAGACAGTGCACAGTCAGCCTTCAAGTATACAGACTCCAACAATTGCCGACTCAGCTTTCAAAATGGCACTAGCTGTCAGGCACATGACAATTGACTCAAACAACTTGCCATACATATCACTGTAGACCTAGGCGAGCTGCAATATTTGAGGCTTCAAAACGTGTTCAATGAGTTGAGAGTCACAAAAGGCATTGTTCCTGAGGAGCAGGATGCCGTTCGCCTTTCACCACAAGTCTGACATGGATGATGCAGGTAGGGAAAGTTATAGGTCGCAGAATTGCACAGTGACCGCTCAACCTACAGTTGGGCAAACTGCTCCTGCTCCCTGTGCTCTCATTGCAATCAGGCAATGACAGTATTAACTGGCCATGGGACAGGAGAATGTTCAAGTACCTCAATCTGTTATTTAGGAGATGTGGGACACGCATTAGACACTGTTGCATCAGAGAATTGGTCAGTGACAGGTGAGGATAGTGGAGGTAGCTCTGCCAGTCTGTTAGCATCCGTATACCCATTAGTCTTCCTCAAATCGTGCCATCAGCTCAGACAGCAAAGAGTAATACAATAATCTGTGATTTGCCAATGTTCTTGGAATATGAGGAAGAGCCTTTTCTCAGAGGGTGCTCTTCTGTGCATTTGACAGCACCTGCACCTCCTCCTGGCTATCATAGGAATGATACCAGAATAATGAGTTTTAAATACCAACATGCAAAAATACTGTAGCCAGGATATCGACCATGTTATTATTGTGAAGGTGAGTATAAATATGCAAGTATTGCTGTCATGTTAACTGCAGACACACACCCACACACACACGCACATATACGGATAAAGATATAGATATATGTATTTATTTTGAGGCACACAGATGTGGAGTGTAAATTTGTACTTACCAATATATACCTATCTTCACAATATTCTGTTTGCCAATATTCTGACCACAATATCTTTGGGTTATAGATGGTCACAACAAAAGAACCTGCAAACAAGAAACCAAGTTTTTTGAAAACAGGTGCACTGGTTTGATTTGTTATGGTTGGGTAGTAGGACGATGGGGATTGCTCATGGGATGCATTATGTTTAGGGAGTTAGTAGGATGATGTGGTTGGTAGATGGGTCTCACATAGGTGAGTCAATTGGGGATTGATTTGTGGATGATGCACAGCTGTGACGTACAAGTATGTGCATGGGCTCACCATCATGCTTACATTCAGGGCCATCTTCATTTAAATCATAGAAGGCCACATTGCATCTGTTGACCACGTTGTGCAGCACACAGCTTGTCACCACTATTTTATGCACCTTCTCGTTTGCACACATAATTGTACCACCCCTGCTGTTGAGGTAATAGAATGTTTATTTCAGTAGCGCAAATGCATTTTCAATGAAATGCCATATATCAATGTCGTCATAATTTTATCAGACCTCTTGTGCTGCTGCAGCTTGGTCAATAGCAATAGCTGAAAAAAGTGTGCTGATCCACCTGTAAAAACGAAATAAATGCTATATGTATGGCGATCGTTGCCACAGGTTCTAACCCTGCCTGCAGACCTTAACGTGCTGATGCATTCAGTGTGAACCCGCTGGTAGTCTAGTACCACTCACTCCGTATGTCTTTTGTTTTTACCATCTATTGACAGCAATGTGTCTGCCTCGGCATGGCCATCTGTGATCAAGGAGAAAAACTATCTCCATGGTGCCAAGTTGGGTGTTAGATATAGACACAGTACAATTTGAACAGTCAGTATAGCTGTCGCTTACATGTAAATGCAGGGGTAAGACATGAGCACAGTGCTCAGTTTATCACCCACACAAGGAATGTATAATAAGCCATTGATGCAGGGTAGCTTTAACCTACAACAGTTACTATTTGTCCTGGATAATTAATGCAGTGTTTACTTAGTCCATATGCAATAAAGGTGGAACATTCAAGACAACTTTATTGGTCTTTAATTTTAAATGTATTAACTGAGATTACAACAATGAGACTGAATAACTCTCTGTCCAGAGCGGATGTTAATATTATCTAAGTGGACATGGCCCACATTGTTTTGTCAATACAAATGACATGGCCCTCATGGTTTTGTTAATGAAGTGGAAGGCGATAAATAAGGCCCACTAGAGCTGTAATAATTGAACATGTTGGGAGGACTCTCATATGGAGCATTTTACATGGTTAAGGAACGTGGCAATGTATGGTATCTGTTGTGAATGGTTCACATCATAACAGAGTACTCAGAGACACATCGGGACTGATCTTTGGGAAAGTGATTTCATGCAATACTGTAATGTGCAAAATGCACTGATGTGGTTCTTACAGTGTCCATGGCTAATCAATTCAGCCCCACACTTATTGGAACTTGTGAGGAAATGGGGCTTATTATATGGTGCAATCGCACTGCGTACTACACTTAGCAACCGCTTTAGGACCCTTGGGTTTCATCAAACCCTTAGCCCAATCCTGGGTATCTGTGGAACTGAGCAGCAAAGCTTACACACAGGAACAAGTGTTGGGGATTTAAACAGCAACAAAACAAATTAAGAAATCAATACCACACTCAAGCAATCCAACATCAATTTATAAAAATAGGTTGTATTTTTATAAGATTTTAGACACTAGAATGAAAAAGATCCACTTGAGGGATCAAGAGATATATATTTTATAAGCAATGATAAATCAGTGCAATTTCACTCAACTGCAAACGACCCTTGGTAAAGTCAACAAATTGGACACTTACAAACGTTTAAAAAAAAAAATGAAGGTGCATGTCACTGGGGTCCATTAGAAATACTTGGGTTGACCAACTCCAACACGGAGCTAGTCAGAGGGACCAGCAAGGTCCTCAAGAACAGTTATTTTCACAGGAGAAACAGTCCTTTAGCAGTTTCAGGGACTTTATCTGCATTGAAATTGTTGAAAATGGCCCTTTTTGCAGGGTTATCCTCAAACTTTTTGCCTTCTTCCTCCTAGTTCTTCAGGTCTGTTTTTGCTGGTTTATTGTCTCTGCGCACTTTACCACTGCCAATCAGTGCTAAAGTGCAAGTGCTCCCGAGCTAAATTGTACTGTTGATTGGTTTATCTATGATTGGCATATTTGATTTACTGGTAAGTCCCTAGTAAAGTGCACTGGAGATGCCCAGTGCCTGTAAATCAAATGCCACTAGTGGGACTGCAGCACTGATTGTGCCAACCATGGCTCAGACCTTCCACTGCAGTGTCTGTGTGTACAGTTTTAAAATGCCAATTCGACTTGGCAAGAGTACCCACTTGACAGGCCTAAACCTTCCCTTTTACTAGGTCAGGCACCCCTAAGGTAGGCCCTAGGTAGCCCCAGGGGCAGGGTGCAGTGTATGTTTAAGGTATGACATATACTAGTGTGTTTTATATGTCCTAACAGTGAAATACTGCCAAATTCGGTTTTCACTGTGCAAGGCCTATCTCTCTCATAGGTTAACATGGGGGCTGTCTTTAAATATCCTTAGAGCGCAGATTCCCTTTGAGAGCAGATAAAAATGTGGAGTTTAGGGTCTCTGAACTCACAATTTAAAAATACATCTTTTAGTGAAGTTGGTTTTTAAATTGTCTGTTTAAAAATCCACTTTTAAAAAGTAGGCATTTTCTTGCTTAAACCATTCTGTGACTCTGCCTGTTTGTGGATTGTCTGTCTGGGTCAGTTTGACAGTTGGACCGTTTTGCACCTCTCTAGACAGTGACACAAAAGGGGGTGGGGTTGTAGCCTGCATATCCTGATGAGCCATCTGAGCCATCTGAGCCAGAGGGCAGGGAGGAGTGGTCATTCACACATAAAAGGACTGTGCCTGCCCTCACATAATGCAGTCTCCGACCCCCTGGTGTGCGTCTGGGGCCTGGCCTGGGCAAGGAAGGATCTTGCAAACACTTGAGACTTTTCTTTGAAGTTTGCCATCTTCAAAGGCAGAACAGGGTATAAGAAGAAGACCCAAAACCCCAGACTTTTAGAATCTTTCTGGAATCAAGAGTGACCTCTACCAAGGAGAAGAACTGAAGAGCTGGAGGAGGAGTACTGTCCCTTTGCTGTGCTGCTTTGCTGGATTGGCCTGCAGTTGCCGCTTCTGCCTGAAAAGAGTGCAAAGGGTGAACTTTGCTGTGTGTCCTGCTTGAGAAAGTTCTCCAAGGGCTTGGAGTAGAGCTTGCCTCCTGTTGGAAGTCTCAGGCACACCAGAGACTTCAGTTTCCTCGGCCTGCAGCACTGGGAACCGTGAGTTTTCTGCTGTTCAAAAGGAGAAACCACTGTGATGACGCCAACAACGCAACTGGCCTGCACCGGGACCTGCCTTTGCCGTACGGAGTCGCATTGCCCCGCTTCTCACCACGACCCTGGTCTCACTGACGCCATCATCAGACGATTTCACCGAGCCGCTGCTCACAACGTGACCTGTGGGCCCTGCACTCCGGCATCACCTGCTCACATCGCAGCCTGGGCCTCCCTGACGCCCCCCCTCCTGCTGACCCTGGCGCCCCTGCCTGCACGTGGCCTGTGGACACTGCCCGTGAGGAGCACAAAGCACTGTCCTGTTCCGCACCACAACCCCGGTCCACCGACGCCAGCACCATAGACTCCAAAGTCGTCACTAGGCATCCCTGCCTGCACCGTGGCCTGTGGGCATGGCTTGTGAGGATCACAAAACACCATCCTGTCCTGCACCGCTGGCTTGGGCCTACTGACGACAGTGCTTCTGCAACTACCACGCCGCTGCCTGCACCGTGACCTGTGGACACTGCACATTGCACCGCCCCACTTCACACCACAGCCCCGGTCTCACCGACACTGCTGGACGCAGTCACCGAGCCACTGCCTGCACCGTGACCTGTGGGCACCACACGTCGCATCGTCCCGCTTTGCACCGCAGCCCCGACGCCATACACGCAAGCGCTACTGACTCCTTCAGCCCGGAGTTCGGTCTGCAACACGTGTCACTTCAAGGGCCCGATGACTCCTGCACCGACTCTGGAACCGACACCGCGACGTCAGTGACACTGGAGCTCACCGCAAGGATCATGACGCCCTACAAATCCACTGTTTGCGGGTCTTCCCAACACCGTAGCTGGCCCGCGACGCCACGGCCAGCCTGAACTGTTGGTTTTGTTGATCACAACACCGTAATAGCCCCAGGTGAAGCTATTGACTTCATGGAACTGTATTTGTGAGTCAATCTTGCAGACTTCATATTTGTATTACTATATTTTGGATTTTTATCGTATTTGGTCTTGTTTTAAATAGATAAATATTGGCTATTTTTCTAAAACTGGTGTGGGATCCTTTTGTAGTGCTTTCACTGTGTTACTGTGTGTTATGTGCAAATGCTTTACACATTGCTTCTGAGATAAGCCTGACTGCTCGTGCCAAGCTACCAAGGGGTGAGCAGGGGTTATCTGAGCAGGTATCTCCCTTATCCTGACTAGAGTGAGGGTCCCTATTTGCACAGGGTTCAAACCGACTGCCAACTAGAGACCCGATTTCTAACAGCAATGGATTCCTATGGAGTGGTTCTGATGCAAGGGATGAAGGATGATGAAGATGCTCTAAGGATACTATGGATGTGACACAGTCAAAGGGGATCTTCCAGTAGGGAATCCTTGGTCCATGAAGATGGTGAGTGGGTCCTGTTTGCAGAGCTGACATCCTACAAAGTCCTCTCCAGTTCGACTGAAATCCAGTCACCACTGGACTACCAGACACCCCTTGTTGAGGTCACAGGCTAATCCTGCCTGAATCGATAACTAGCCTTCTGAGGTTCCCAGCAACTCTCCGACACATTCCCCGGTTCAGCCAAACAAGTGCAACTTTCTGCTTCCTGTCTTGGTCCTTGGTGCTGCATGGTGGCAGTAGTAGCGATTTGAAGACTTTGGGATACCAATTTGCCCCAGAAGGCTTCTTCAGCTTTTATGCCCCTGTACTGTGAACAGAAGGCCACTCAGCTGGCCCTTGGAGTTTCTCTTGACTTGACGTGGCTCAGGGTGTGGCTACCTCAGGGCTACACACTCCTAGTGAAACTGGTTTGGTAACTGGTTCCCCACTCTGCATCCTCTGCCAGCCTGTCTACCTCAACAATGGGGTAGCCGTCCCCCCTGGAGTTACACATCTGTCCTTCAAAGGCAGCTTCACCTTTCAAATCTGCCATTTGGGGCTAACACATAAGTGGCTTCCTGCAGGAGGGAGATGGCAAACTTGCAAACCCTCATTGTTCTCTTTTCTCGGAATCATTAGCACATCTCTCCAGGATGGCAGAAAGCTGTCTCGTGGAGCAGGCTTCATGTGTGCCCGGGAAAGCACAGAAGTTTCAAAGGCAACAAAGTGTCAGCTTAGCTAAATCTGCCTACTGCAACAAGTTACTTTTACTTCGATTTGAGATACAAGTTGGGATTAATGTAATGAGCTGTTTGATACCTTGGAATGCCCACTTTAGTTGTATCATTCAGGAGTTAGCACAGTTGAGGATTCAGCATGTAACTCTGCCCTCGGCAATTGGGCAACAAAGGCCCATATTTATACTTTTTTTGCGCCACGTTTGCACCACTTTTTGATACAAAAACTGCGCAAACTCACAAAATACAATTGCATTTGCAAGTTTGCGCTGCTTTTGCATCAACAAATGATGCAAATGCGGCACTAAAAAAGTATAAATATCGGCCCAAGTCTTTCCACAGTAAAACTGTAGTTTTGCTTGTTTTACTGTCAGGACATGTAAATCACATGTCCTGACTGTGTCATATGTTGCACCCTGCCTTTAGAGCTCAGTAGCCCTGCCAGAGGAGTGACTTATGCACTTTTCCAGTGGCTTTGTCTTTGCTTTCAATGGCAAAGTCAGGCTAGCAGTGCATGACTGCTCTACCAGTCTGCAGTGGCTGACTGAAGTACTTGTTTTACTTGGAGGACCTCCAGGGTGGCACAATCAGTGCGGAAAGCCCTGGGGTACCCCTCTAACTTCAATGCCCTGGTACCAGGATACCATTTGCAGGGGACTTACAGGTAGGTTTTTTAAATATTTTATTTAAAGTAAAATATATGAAAACCAACAATCATCTTCAGCGTCAGCTAAATATTCACAATTTTGATACTTACTGTGGAATTATTCTATATTCATTAGCTACAACAGATTATCAATTATACATTCCGTAGCCATTGAGACAGTGAGGCCCATATTGTCGCCCCTCTCTTTCTACCAGCCTTGCCCTTAATTGCATATAGGTTACTCTCCAGATAGTTCATTGAGCATTCGGGCCAACCATTGATAATAGGTTGGAGGATCCGGCTTTAGCCAGTCTGATGAAATACAACTCTGCATCACCGACATGGCCAAGAACACAAAACATTGAGATTTTCCCTTGCATATCTCTTCATCAATTCCTAACACTACAAGTTGAGTCTTTAAACATAGTTCCTGGTACAGTACTATTTCCAAAAATGTCATTATATCAGTTACAAATGTTATAAGCCTATCACAGCTGTAAAACATATGGCATAAGTCTGCATTTGTATTATTACAATGTGGACAAGTGATACCAACTGTCCCTCCCCACTTAGCTATTTTGGCGGGAGTATAGTATAAGTGAAGTAGAGTTTTATAATGCTGTGCTTGTGGTCCGGCTGATAATAATACTGAAAAGGCCCATTTCCAGAGAGGCTAAAAACGCTGATTCACTGTCCCCTATCCAGCGTCCCCAATTCTCTGTCTGCTTCCATAGATCGTCTTGCATAGAAAGAAGCGGGTAAAGATTTCTAGTATTACTACTATTTGAGCTCCCAAGCAGCTCCATTACTGTAATCTTTTCGCCACAGGAACTCTCCCTAGAAACAGTTTGCAAAAAGTCTCTAATCTGTAAAACTTAAAAAAAAATCTTTACTTTCGAAAGAGAATTCATCTTTCAATTTATGAAATGATTTCATTTGACTACCCAAAAAAAAATCTCCCAACTTTTGAGCGCCGCCTGAGCCCATTTTATACGGTATTCATCCTTAAAGATCCCGGGGAGGTTGGGGTGTTCCCCAGTGGCTTATAATAGCTAAACTGGCCAATTCCAAGTCTACATTTAACCTGCAGCCATACTTTAAATGCAGCCCTTACTGTTTTAAATTTAACTTTTTTGAAATAGCTAGGCTCCACTATTTGAACAAAGGCAGCGTCAGCCTCATTGCTCCAAATCTTTGTGTATATAGATGGGAAAGATTCCCCTAGCAATTTACCAGAATGGTCTGGCATAATTTAAGTTTGAATATATTGCAGGTCAATTATATAATCTGAAAATAGGAACTGCCCATCCCCCCTTTCCCTTGGTAACACTAAGGTGGTCATTATGACATTGGCGGTAAATACCATCACCACCGCGGTGACGGCCGCCAACATACCGCCACCGTGGCTAACATCCATTCACCATATTATGAGCACTGCCAGACTTCCGCCGCAATAAGGGTGGAAATCCGGCAGTGCTCATGGTGGTGGACGGTGGTATACTGGCGCTGCTAACATCAGCACCGCCAGCCATTAGAACACCATCAGCGGTATTATGACCAATAATACAGCGTGGCTGTGTTCTGCTGGTGGGGCGCTGCTACCGCCAGCAGCGCCCCTTCCCGTTTCCTGCCGGACGACATCCTTGCCGGACAAGGTAAGTCAGGCATCCGACAGGGGAGGGGGTGGAAGGGTGGGGGTGTTGTGTGTGTGTCTGAGTGTGTGAGTGCGTGTGAATGCGTCTGTGCGTGTTGTGTTGTTTGCATGGTTGTATGCATGTGAGTGAGTGCGTTCAAGAATGGTGAAGTGAGTGCATGTCTGCATGTCAGTGTGATTGTGTAAAAATGTGTCTACGTATGTCTGGAAGTATGCGGGTATGCAGTGTGTGTATGAATGCGTGTATGCAGTGTGTGTCTGGATGCGTGTATTTCAGTGATAGTGAATGGGTGTATGTGTGGTGTGTGTGGTTGCCTGTGTGCATGTATGTGGGGGGGGCTGGGGTGAGTGGTGCTTTGATTGTAGTGGGGATAGGGGGAGGGGGATGATGTGTGCATGTGTGGATGTGGGGGCTGGGATCAGCTGTGTAGTGTGTGCGTGTCTGTGGGTGTGCGCGTGTATGGGGGTCGGGGGTGTTTGTGTATTGGAGGGGGTGGGGGTGAGTGAGTAAATCGGAGAGGGGTGGGGGGTTAGTCTGTGTATCAGGAGGGTAGGGCTTAGCGTGTGTATTGAGTGCTGGGTGGGGGGGTGTTTGGATGCAGGGGGTTGGGGGGTGTCAGGTGAGTTTTGGGGGTGTGGGGGAGCCACCTACCAGTGACAGGGAAGGAAGTTCTGATAAAATTCTCTGAACAACCTCAGAACTTCTAAATTTCCCCACAACATGTCCGTCTGAATCCTTGATCTCACTAATGGAACCATAAGTCATCTTTTGCCTTGTTCTTGAGGCTAATATTTGCTTACCCTTTCACTGAATTTGTAACATTCACGATGGCATGCCTGAAACTTGCCCGCAACCCTCTCCAAATAAAATTGGGTGATTCTAGCCTTCACCACAGCTATTATATTTAAAATCCCACACACAGGTAGATCATTTCTTACCACCTCCACTATCTGAGACTCCAGTGTCACCAACTGACTGCGCTCATTTGTTGAGAGTGCACTTTCTCTTTCCTTTAGCAAAAACTGAGAGTCTCATCTCTGATTCCTGCCATCCAACACCACATTACTGTGGGTGCTCCCCCGATTAATTTAAGTAAATCTGGTATTCATTTCTTCATGTGTTGAATATATTTATGATCCGACAGCAACCCCTTATCAAATGACCTAGCCTTAGGATATTGTTTTTTACTCCCTACCTGTATCTCTGTGATGAAGAGGTTATGGTAACATCCCACTTGCCCCTCTTGTAGACTTTTTCCTCTCCATCTTCCTCTTGCCTGTTTTCCCAGACCCTGCTTTCTTTGACTTTATTTTGCAGGCCATCCCCCTTAGGCCCACCATAGAAGTGGTGTAACTCCCATTAGAATCTACTTCTGATGATGAGCTGTAATCATCTGTTTCCTTAGATTGGTCTGAAAGTGAAAAGAAGTTCTCTGCTGTCTCAAATTGCCCAGCAGCTCCCCCTTTGATCACTCTAGCACCAATAGTTCCCCCCAAAATGCCCCTAGGTGTGCTGGGCAATTCGTCATCATGCTCCTATCCGGAAACTGATTGACAGTCATAGCCATCCAATATGCCCTCCACATGCGGGGTACAGGTGTGATTTCATCTGAAGCGAGAGTTGCTTGACTTTCCCCTTCTCTATCCTCGGCTATTTTTGTCACTATTTTAGTCATCCCATTAATAATTTGGTTCAAATCATGTTCACCCTCACGGAGAGACCCTTCTGAAACAGCGGATATAGTGTTGCAAACATTGGCACTAATCTGAGAGGATTTGAAGTCCGTTACCCACTGTACGACTGGATCCAAAATTGGTTGATCCACTTTGGCTCTTGGTGCAAGTTTCAAATTGTCACCCTTCCCCATTTCTGGTGCTTGCTCCTTCATAAGAACTAGAGTTGTCCTGGCAGCCTCCTTCTCTGATGATGGTGCTGAACGTTTCGCCAGGGATGGCTTTTTAAAGATATCGGCTATTGTCAATCCTCCTCCATGTTGCACGATATCCTTACATCCTGCCTCCATACTGGCTCCCTCAGCCTAAAGCAGACTGAGCAGACCCTGCGCGGCCCCCTAAGTTTGGCTGCTGGTCCGTGTTGGGGACAGTTCCTGGTAGTCGAGGAGGCTGCCCAAACTCATATGAGCCCGCACCTGGTCTTCCCCAAGAGCAGCAGAGATCCTACCGAGACTTCGGCGCCATGCTGGGCAAACAATCTCACAGTAGTTTGCGCTCTAGATCGCCGAGCCAATCACCGCGAACTAGTCCCCGACCTGCACCCCGGCTTTTCGCAAGTCGGCGGATCAGCATTCTTCTGCCGTTCCATGATGATCACTGTGCAAGACCGCCAAGAAAATAACCACAATGACACCGGCAAAGTCCTTCATTCCAGGAGTATGATGAGAACACCTCTCAAATTATCTAAAACAGTGATTTGAGGGAACGGGGGAGTAGGTGCCAGCTTCAGCTGCTCACGCGGCCACCATCTTGTCTCTACTTAGATTGCGACTTACAGGTAAGTTATAAGTTAGCTAGTCCCAAATGGGAACTGCCAATGTGAAATACACTTTAGGGTCAGGGCACTGGCACTGAGGTCTCGTTAGTAGGCCTCAGTACACTGTCATAATAGAAAAACCAGCAGCATTAGTTGAAAAACTTGGGGGGTGATCATACAAACCGAGGCACTTCCTTACAGAATCAATCAAGAATATTACATGCAGGTGTGAAGAATGTGGTTGACACCTCATTCTCACATAGACTCTCCGGCTACTAACTTTTTGAATGGTTTTGTAATGAGGGAAAATTGTGCCCAAATGCACATTTTTATTTTAGAATACGAGGGTAGTAAACATTTACAGTGATAAAATTAAAAGGGAGAAGCCAGACGGATGGTGTATGTGAGAAAAATTGCGAGTTAATGCCTCACCAATTCAAGATTATTCTGAGTGAATAAAACTAAAGTAATACAACAGTATTGATATCGCATCATTACGTTTCTCATTCTTTGTGGTAATAAAAGTGACATAAAACTAATGGGCCAATTTGAATGCTAGCTGTGAGCAACTCCGCTGCAGTGGCGAGCATGTCCCTAACTCACCAACACAGTGGCCTGCCCACCTGATTTCAAAACACACTGATCATAGGTTTGGCTATGGTGGTGTCTACTTCGATATTGCTGTAGCAAAAGTTGTCCAGTGTGCCAAAGGAGTAAGGGCCATCAGAGAACTGGATATGTGTTTGCCTGCTCAATCACGATGGACGGGCATAGAGCTGTCTTTTTACTGTCCCCCTCGCCATGGGAGTTGACTTCCATGGCGAGGGGGGGCATTATGTTTTTAGTTTTTTTTTTCAAAAAAGCTTGGCGGTCATTTTTAAACTTAGCTGGTGCCATCTCATTCAGGACAAAGGAGTCATTTACTCTGTTGTCCTATGGAGAAATGGTCAGCCCTCCGATACATAAATCTGCCCCTCAGAATGCAAGATATCAAAAAACAAAAACATACACAATGGCAAACTTTTACCAAAATCGTTATAATAATAGAAGTGATATGATTTATTACCCTCTGATGCCATGTCAAGGCAGCAGAAGATGGAGAGGTTGAAATGCTTGAATGAATCTGAACCACCAGTAATTTTTCATGGGACTTTCTTTTACATAATGTTTCCCTCATCTCTGCCAGTGCAGAAAGAGACCAACCATAGGCAAACCATTCTTTGTCAATCTCAAAAAGTAAGAGCCCATGCTTGGTTTAGCTAGCTAAGCATGAGCTAAACATACAGAAAGCTGCAGGAGTTTATAAGAGAGTGAGCCCTCATTACATTAAAGTCGATAAATTATGATATGAGCGGGAATATCTGTTTCCATATATATCAAAATTATTAATTTTGTGTTAAATGTCATCTGGTGAAATCTACCAATATTCATCGAGGAAAATGCCCATTAAATACTATGACATACAGATTTTAGTGCAGTAGCACCAAAATCCAATTATTATTGCTAAAATACAAACTCAAGATAGATGATACTGCTGGCACTCAATAAAATACGAAACACCTCTTTCTATTTTTATCAGCTTTTATAATTCTCACATACAATAATGTCCACCTTGTAATGAGAACATAACTGAATGAAAATATATCTTAATCTGATCCATCATAAATCTTCTCTCTGACACAGTGTATGGCTGTCAGCTGCAACATGTAATAAAGTCTTTCAACAGAGTGTCTCTATTGCAATTCATAACATAAGAAATATGTGGCCTGGGGGTATCAACGAGCCCTTTGATAATTATACTTTGTTATCTATTGTTGTTGATATTGGTATAATACTCTCTCAGCACAAATTACTTATACATTGTACATGTGGCATGTGCATTACTGTGACATTTTGGAGAATGGCACTTGCTGAAACTGATGAAAGGAAAAGGTTAATTCTTTGGATCTGTTTTAGTGCTGTATTAATCTTCATTCCTTTGGATGGATGCTTTTCAGAGAATTGGAATCGTTAGGGTCTTACTGCTTATAGTCCAGGATATCTTAATTGTTATTGTTAATCATGGAATATCCCTTAGGACTTTAGCTTGAGAGAATGGAAATCATGATCCAAGTGGTGTTTGTGGCTAAATAAGTGCTCTAGAGGGTATGGAACTCAAGCACAAGAGTGAGTGGATACAAGCCCTATCAAAACTAATCACACTGGCAAAATCTTTGTTCCATTATGGAAGACCAATAAACAGATATGAAGCTTAGTCAGCCTTTCATAGTAGCACTCCTCATTAGCATCATCAATCATCATCTTTGCAATGTAAGCATTTGTTAATCTCCTCAGACATATATCAGATGTCACCTACCACCGCCAGGCTAGGTAGATTTCTGCCAAAAACAGAGCTCTATTTAAAGTCTTTGCATCGGCATTCAAAGTAGGGCACAAAATCTCACATTCCTTTTTCTCTAAACATCTCTCTGTGCAAATCTTACCATGAGCACTCAGATCCATGCGCCCCACCCACAAACAGATACCAACCCATCTTTCTCTCCACACAGGCTGGACCTCTCACAAGGACCTTTTCACTGAAATCCCCTTTTGATTTTACATTTTATTGAACTCTTTCTTCCCAATGTCAAGCCCACCCATAAAAACACTTCCTTGGTCTCCACACAGTTTTTCTGCATCCAGGTACAAGCTCTCCCTGACTCCATGAGTAATTTCTCTTTACCTGTACTGCCTTGTATAATAATGCAAACGTATAACTTGTAAAATTATAGCTGTAGTGGTTCAGTCCCATGTATGACCAAACATCTTCAATCCCTCTGTATGTTCCATCTTCACCAACTATTTAATTCAATCATGATTTTTAAATCCAAATAAATATAAATAAACCTAAGAATTCAGGGGCAGAAGAAATGGATGGTAGTCATTGTCTACCACTTGCCACCACTTTAGCTGCTATTCCTTAGTTTTATCACTTAGTCTATTCACCAAGTAGGTGAAAAAAGTGTAGTACAATATTTCCTTGAGTAATGTGCTCTAAAACGTATGGAACACTAACATATGGCAGTGTTAGGTTTTCAAGGTCCAACAAGATCCGCTTCATACCACATAACTCTGAAATTTGTAAGAAAAACTATTTTTCTTTGAGGGCCCAATTCACAAAGCCTTTCAGGCCAGTAAAAGTGTTTTCTCGTTAAAAAGGCCTGTGGATACACTTACTTGCTATCCCAGATGGGTATATTTTTACCACGCATTATCATTTATTTCTGTGCATTTGTGTACAGTTAAGGGGGGATGGGCAGGTCAAGGCGTGGCTTACATTGTAAACTTGTGAGTCTTTGCGATTTCAAAAACTCCTCTTCGACTTTTTCCCACACTGTATATGGTTAGATATTTGTTTCTGCAAAGGGCTGAAGTAAATCCATTGCAGGGTGGTAAGGAGAACTAAACACACCAAAACGTCATGAGGGGGTAGGTGGATGGGAAGTTCTATGTGGAAAATGATTTCCTGGTCCACGAAAGAAAAAGAAAGAAAAAGTGTGATTGCACGGTGCAACTGTCTTTCCCCAATGTGGAATTGTGCATCGCATGCAATTCTGAATTAGGAAAATTCCAACATCCAAAAAGGGTCAAATGATATTGTTATTAATGCAATTAGAAACATGTTGCAGGTACTGTTTTTTATGTGTACTTCTAGCAATGTTTGTGACAGCAAAACATGCTCATTGTGTACTCATTCATTGCAGTACTACTTCTGACCCACTACTTGAAGTACATAACAGCCTCCCCTATCTTTTCAGTACAGAGATCTGTGTAAATAGAACTTTGTCACATGTATGACAATCTCTGTACCCTTAGGTATAGGATGTATTCGTCAATGTGGAAGGGACATGGGAGGATGGCTGGAAAATGGGGAATAATTACTACGGTATGGGCGGGATTAATGGACATTGTAGAAGGGTGAAGAGACGGACATGTTAATAAAAAGACACTCTCACAAAAGAGTAAAACAATTGCTATTCACAAAATACACTATAGCTCTGTTAACAACAGAAGAGGGTCAAATGTTCTCCAGCCAAGACTTAGAATCAGCCAAGCCCAACACATGGCTAATCACTGGTACTGGAAAATACCCTCATAGAAATCAATGACGGCAGAAAATATTATCTTAGAAATCAATGTTAGCAGAAAATACCGGTAGGAAATGTACAAAAATAAATATAAAATAAGCTTAGGGCTTTACCATTAATTAAAAAAAATATTTAGTCTAATGTACAGATTTTTAATTCAAAATATTTGCACATTTTGCCTTTTCTTGGAATTGTTTTAAAACATACTACAACAAGCCTGCCAAACCATGGAACACACCAGATAACGCAAGGGGAAAGAAGTTATGATGCCACCTCCGCGCTGCGGGTGAAACTCATTACAAGGCCAACCAATCTGATGCAGGCTGACAACATAAAAAATGAAGTCACACACCAAGCAGGCTTTTTGGGTTCACTATGCCATAGCGGGTCTTCGAAGCATTACTCTTTATTTTGAGAAACAATTATATGAGGAGGTGACACAGAGGACTTACAAGCAATGGCTGAACATATTTGGCATGCCCAGAGAAGCAGCCATTGTCAGATATCGCTTCTCACCTGAACTGATCCTTGACATGGTTACAGCCTGGGCACAAGAGCTTGATTCACCTACAGCCAGCTCCCTGGCTATGTCTGCCGTTGTCAAAATACTGGCTGTACTCCATTTCATGTCCACCGGGTCTTTCCACTGGGTCATTTCTGACAATGTAGGCATCTCACAGGCAAGCCACTTTTAATACTTGTACAAAGTGCCGAGGTGTATTAGCAGCAGAGTGCATATATTGAAATGCCACAGTCACTAAAGGTAGTGAATCAGGAAGAAAGGAATTATTTTTTAAAAATTGTTTTTATTGGCATTTATAGAGAAACACGCATCGTTCCGCTATCATAACAATGTCTGGAAAGGAAACAGAGGAATGAAAGGAAAGCAGGGACACACAAGATGAAAAGGAGGGGGGGAGAAAGGGTAAGGGGCTAGAGGAACGGTACATTGCAGTACATAATTCACTGACTGGGAGCGGCATCTTCCTGCTCAGAGAGCACACAAACGTCCACAGTAACATCAGAGTGAGCCCACACACTATACAAGTTATGATCAAATTACAGAAAGCAATAATACCAATGTTTTGTCGCAAGTATAGACCCATGAACCAACAGGTACAACATGATGTCTGGAGCACTGTCAACAATTGGGCGTAGGGGTATTGTGGGAGACTGAGGTGGAGGACAGCCCTCGGTGCCAATGGAACCCAGAGAGGAGGGGGAGAGCTTTCTGTGGTGCAAGTATGTGAGTAGCAGTTCCCATATGTCCTTGGGGCGGGAACGCAATGGCATCAACTCCCAGTAGTTGGATAGTTGCTCTTGACAATATGTGGTGTTCCTCAGCCAAGCAGGCTCTGCCTGGGTGGGACGCTGACCCCAATGCAGGGCCACTCTGTGGTTAGCCAGCAGGAGGAGCATTGCTATTATTTGACATTCGCCAGCCAGGGCATCTTTAACATAGCCCAGGAGGCCCACCAAAGGAGTTTGGGATAAGAAGTGGCTGATGATTTTGTGTATGGGGGAAAAGCAGTCTCCCAGAACTCAGCCGCCACTGGACAATCCCATGCCAAATGTATGAAAGTGGCCTGCGGGAAGGTGCACTGCACGCAGTGCATGTCTGCTGTGACCCATTTTCACCAATTGCGCAGGGTGCAGTATAGAAAGTGTAAAAACTTAAAATGTATTAGTCACAGGCGATAGTTGGGTGATAAGGCTGCCCCTTGGCAGTAGCAGTAAGACAACTGGACATCTTTAAGAGGAGTTTCTAGGTCTGTGGCCCAGGCATTGCGACACTGCTACTGGTGCGGTGGCCTGCATGATAGAGTAAAGTCTAGTGCCTGGTTTACAGGGTTATGGGGTGGAAAGCATATGTTCCAAAGCTTGGAGCATGGGAGGTGGGGAAGGAAAGGTGGTGTGCACTGCAGGGCAAGCAGCCCAGAGATGATAATATAGAAACATTTCTAAGACCGTTGGGGGTGGAGTGGCAGAAGTTGGGAACAGTGGTCTGAATTTGTCATTTGAATAGAGGTCTAAGAAAGTCGTGAGGTCACAATCACAGGCGTCCATTTTGGAGCCTGCATCCAGCAGAATTGGTAGTCGGGGTTGTTCCCAAGCAGAATCGATGGAGCATACAGATAAGGAAGTTTGGGTCACTTCCTCAGGCCATTCCACACCCACCTCACACACTCTCCTATGTCAATATTGGTTTTGGGTGCCTTACAAGGTAAGTAAAGAGCTGTGGCAAGGGAACACAGTGCTACTTGATCATCCTCTATGGCCACATGTGTCTGAAAAGGTATTGGATATAGACAAAAATGTAGGAACTGTGCCTGTGCACTAAGCGTCTACAGCAATATATATGGTGCACCAAGGCCCCCTTGGGAGAGTGGCAGGGTTAATATCTCCCATGAAATATGGGGCTGTTTGCTAGCTCAAATCAATGCAATAAGGTTGGAATGCAACCTATACATGAACTGAGCTGTGAGGGGAAGAGGAAGGTTGGAAAATAGGTATAGAAACTTGGGGAGGATGACCATTTTAGCGATATCAATTCACCCAGAGAGTGACATTGGTAAGCACGAACAGTTGGATTTCTTGTCTTAAAGCCGTGTCATGACCAGGCCATAATTAGCTTTCCAGAGTTCCTGCGGATCATGTCTAAGCCAGATCCCCAGGTAGCAAAATGGGTATTCCATCTGGAATGGACATGTACTGTCAGCGAGCTGAAACAGTACAGACTTGACTAGGATGCCCAAGAAACTGCCAAATTGGATAATATCATGTTTTAGAGGGGCAAAGTTTTCTCGTGGGTCACAGATGTAGAAGGTGACATCCTTGGCATACCGTGAGACTATGAGCCCCCTTATCATGAAGCCAATGCCTCAGTTAGCATGATGTTGCCGGAGTTGGGCCACCAGTGACTCCATTGCCAATGCAAAGAGGATGGGCAAAAGTGGAGAGTCCTGTTGAGTCCTGTGTGTGACCGAGAATGAGTCTGATATCATGTCATTTAGTTGCATGCAGACAGTGCGCAAAGTGTACAGGAACTGTATCTGACACATAAATCTAGTACTTAAACCAAAGCGTGCCAGGAGAGGAAAAAGGTATGGCCACTCGAGGGAGTAAAATGCCTTAATGGCATCTTGTAGGGATGCAATGGGGGGAATCGGGGATCCAGATGGTGCATAACTGGGAACATACTGCACAGGTTGTGAGATGTGGAGCTGCCAGGTATGAACCAAGACTGATCCGACGCACAATTTTTGGTAATAGAGGAAGCAAATGATTGGCCAGAATTTTGGTGAAATTCTTGTTCACGCTAAACATAGGAAATGGGCAGTTACAGCGGCAACGCTGTAGTGGTTTGTCTGGCTTGAGAAGTGTTACAATGACCACCTCTTGAAGAGATGGAGCCAGGAACCTGCTCTCAAAAGATTCCTCGAACATTGCTAGCATGTGGGGCGCTATGATGAAGGCATATGCTTTGTAAATGGCAATGGTCAGTCCGTCTAGGCCAGGCACTTTATATCCTGGGAGACTTAGAATAACCTGCATGAGTTCTTCTGCCATATTGGGCGAATGTGAATAGGTTTGATGAGAACGATCTAGCCAGATAAGCTGGATTTCATCTAAGTATGCGTATATCTTGTGCTCTGAGTATACTGGGGTCGCAGTATATAGTTTGTCATAGGAGGTCATAGTGGCAAGTAGTTCCTTAGGGGCTGAGTGAAGGACTTGTTGATTGTCCAAGAGTTCCACCATGTATGTGGATGCATGAGGTTTATGTAGCAAGCCTGCCAGAGTTTTGCCCGGCCGGTCGCCATCACCGTAACAGTGGGCCAGCACCTCATGGTCCAGATAATGCTTCTTGCGAAGAGCATCCTCGGAAAATTCTGTCAGTTTCTCCCGGATCAAGACCAGAGCGGACATGTCTCCAAAGAGAAAATATTCCTGCTAGAGAGCACAAATGTTGTGCTCCAGCTTGGCGAGACTCCCCCTAATGGTCCTGAGGACCCTGGATTGCTTGGCAATACACACCCCATGGATAACAACCATAAAGGCCACACAAATCATGGAAGGGGAGTTCAGAGCACTGGTTGTGGGCAAAATATTCCAAAATCACTTTTCAAAGCTCCTCACAGAACGCAGCATCGCATAGGGCACCAGATGGCAAATGCCAGATGACTACGCAGGGGGTGAGTGGGGCATCTTGAGCTCTAACAGAACAGGAGTGTAGTCAGAGAGGGTGCGGGGGACATGAGAGACATTTGTGACCCAGATCCATACATCTCAAGATATTAACGAGTAGTCTATTCTGGACCACTCATTGTGAAAATCAGTGACAGAGGTGCCCTCAACACCAGATGTCCTGCAGGTAATTATCTTGTATGATAGTGTTGAGTGTTGATGCAGTGTGTGGGAGTGGGCATCTAGCCACTCCTGACTGGTCCAGCTGGTCATCCTAAATAACATTGAAATCGCCCCCCCCATAGTACAGCAACAGAGCCTAGGCTGGATATGAGTCTCCATAGCTCTGAGACGAAGTCTGGATCATCATTGTTGGGGCCATACACAGTGGCTAGGATCATGGGCTGTCTATAAAAGGTTCCGGCTAGCAGCACAAATCTGTGGTTTTCGTCGCAGAGTATGCATCTGAAATGCCATTGGAGGCCCTTGTTGAGCAGGATAGCGACGCTCCTGGCATAACTGAAATAGAAAGAAGTTTATGTCTCTCCATACCAGTGTGCGTGTAGCCCGTGAGCAGAAAGTTTGGTAAGATGCAACTCTTGAAGGAAGCAAATATCTACACGATGTCTGGCGTGGTAAGCATGTACTAGGTGGGTTCTCCTGTGGTCATTAAGCCCTCGAATGTTCCAGGTGAGACATTTAATCTGTGTCATGTCACCTGTGTGGCGGGTGCATGTGGTGTGGCAGAATAATGTTGTGGTGAGAAGCATGCCAGAGTGTGAGTAGGTGAATTAAATGACCTTGCAGATGGGCAAGGGGAGGAGGAACACAACACCAAAACAGCCTTGAGAAATAATAAACCCTGGACCACCCCCCACCCACACCAACCCAACACAGTTGAGTTAAGATGACTCACCCCGGGGGCGTAGCCGGGCCACGAAACAAGATGGCCGCTTAGAGCGAGTGCTCCGTGCCGCGACGATCCCGGAGGGGCGACGGGGCGAGAAGACAGCCGGACAACACACTGGGTCCGGAGCCCCTCCACCCCTACAACAGTGGCGACACGGAATCATGCCCGTGGACCCTGTAGGAGCGGGACGCAAGGCAGGAAACTCGCGACTCGCCCCAGGCCGATAAGGCCTGGCAAAAGGGGCGGAGTCGCGTCTTCGGAAGACCGGGGACGGCGTGCCCGCAGCGGCAAGGAGCCAGCTGAACAGGCCGCGGGGACTGCGGGAGCCGTGACGACCCGCATCCAACTCCCTACAACTCCAACAAACATCCGCGGACCTTCGACCCCCCACAGGGAGACGGGGAGATGCAGCAAAGGGGTGCGGCCCCTTCGACAGCCGGGAGAGGAACCCGGCCAGAGAGGTAGGATCGAGCCTCTTCAAAATAAGAACGGCACCACCGGAGGCAGAGGCACAACTTCTCCCCTCTTTTCCATCACAGAGGGACAACAAAACCCTCCCATTGGGACACTCTAATAAACCCTCACCCCCCTCAAGACAGCTAATACTGAGGAGGGCAGAGGGGCACGACGGGAGGCACGTGGAGGCAGAGAGGTGGGGGGGTGAGCGACCGGAGGGGCAGCGGAGATGAGGGGAGCCAGAGGGAGCCAAGGGAACAGAGATACAGGAGAAGGGAGAGGACTGGCACCAGTGTAAGAAATCAAAGCCCTCATCACCCCTTATACGTATACTGATACTTACCGCGGGCTACTGACGGGGACAGCCGAAGAGCCACACATACCCCTGCTCAGATCAGTCAGATCAGACAGACGGCAAAAGACCTGGAGGAAAGTAAATCAGCCCCTCCCCCCCCCTCAGCTATTCAACGCAAACAACGTCAACCACTGAAGAATCAACCTTGGCAGACACAAGCCACAGCTTTCCAACAATAAGGGCCACAGTAGGCTCTACAACGACCCCATGGCAACTGACTTCTCCTTGATTATAACCTTCTCTGCCCCATAGACATTGACAGGCCTCTGCCATTTACAAAAAACGCTAGGAGGATACACTAAAGAGAATGAGGGCAAAAAAGATATACGGAGAACAATAAATAAGTGGACGCGGAGACAGGAGGAGGGAAAGAGGGGGAAGTCAAGTCTATCACCAGCAACCAAGGACCCAGAAAAACGAGAAGAGACAATATAAATTCGAGACCAGGCTGGCATAGAACATCTATATCCTTATCGGAATTCACGGAGGGAGACCCGGGCCCTACGTGGCCAGACTCTGCAGACAATTGAGGTGATGCCCGGCAACAAACCGAACCATAAACCTGTCAGCAAGCCTGCACGACAACTATTATTCTCAGAAGCGCTACAACACAAACGCCTAACCCCCACAAAGATAAATCCTCAAACATCGCCACCTTTAAACGAGTCCACCACAATGTCTGATAAAGATCAACCCACAACTATGGACAGGATACTACAAGAGATCACCACCGTCAGTCGCCGCATAGAGGGGATGGACGCCTCTATAACTTCATTGACACTAGAAACCAAATCCATGCGATCTGACATTGCAGGCTTTCAATCTAGAGTGACAGGGCTAGAGCAACGCATGGGATCACTAGAGACGCAGATCAACATGTCTCAGGAACGAGAACAAGTCCTCCTCCACCTTAGGAGTAAATTAACGGACATGGAGGACAGGAGCCGGAGAGACAATATCCGCGTACTTGGGATCCCGGAAAACGAAGAAGGCTCGGATATGCAGGCTTTTCTGACCTCCACTCTTCCAAAAATGATTTCGTTGGACTTTGATCCGCTGCTAGAATTCCAACGGGCACACAGGATAGGCCCAAAACGCTCTGACACCTCCTCAAGGCCCCGCCCAATCATCGCATGCTTGCTGCAGCATAATCAAACCCGACAAATACTCCAAGTAGCACGCAACCACAGCCCTTTCCGAATAGACCAGCACGAGATCCGAATAACCGCCGATTACTCCAAGGAGACCAACGAACGTAGAAAGGCTTTCCTAAACCTACGACCCCGGCTTCGCAAACTAGAGATGAAATACGGTCTCTTTGACCCTGCAAGAATGTGGGTTACCAAAAATGGAGTATCCAAGGACTTTTATAACCCAGACGAATTGAGACTCTTCCTTGACTCTTTCCAATCTCAGCCTATGGACTCTCTCAACACAGACAGTGAGCATGACATTATAGGAGGCAGTGATAGGGTCGAAACCCCCCACTCGGGAATGGAAAAGGCGAAGACGGCGCTATATGACACCGGAGCCAGTCAAAGAGGTAGAGACATGGAGAGACTAACCAGATCATATGAAGACAGGGGTCAGATTTTACACACAGTAGTAACCCACACCCAACTATCGGAGAGAGACAAATCCCGCTCCCCATTAAAGCCTACAACTGGATCTTCTTGAGAAGGCAACGCGACAAGACGACTTGTGGGACTATCGCTAGAGAGTCGAAAATAACAACTATAGAACCCGCGGAAGGATGAGTATCTTTCCAGATCATATGTGTATTACTATTGTAATTGTCTAAGACTGCTAGTATCAATGTTAAAACTAGATACCTGAAAAATCCATGTTCTTTATAACTAGAGCCGAGGCCCTATAATGGAAAACTACCAGTAAATCGTTATTTGCCCTCAGTACACGACAGATGATGATTACTAGAACAGGGACCAGACCCCACCAACTCCCTGTACGTTGAATAAGGGCCCAGTCCCGACCCTATAACCCTATAACAAGGTAACAGGGGCATTAAATAGATAACAAAAAATAAACAATAACTAACTATCATGGAACCTGCCTTATATTCCACACACTACAAAATATCTCACGGTAGTAAACAACAAAGTATGTGAAATCTTCCTAATACACACCACACTCGACCAGCTCTGACATTAGAACCGTCTAGCCCCCATTATCACCCCAAGGGATGGGACTAGACCACGTAAAGATAAATTAATTCCAATACAGGGACACACAACACGATATAACCTGAGACATATTAACGCTCCCATTACTTGACTTTACTTCATTCTACAATAAGAAAATGGAAAAAAAAAAAAAAAAATTGAACACAAGGACATAATACAACATAATACCGCATAACAAAGCGAAATAATATGACATCTTACACTGCCACACCACACCACATTATAACATCACAATGTAAATTATAAACTATTAGCTATTACTTTCCCCGGACGTTCGTACCTACCCCCATCCTAATCATTATTACTATCTTAAACTATCATCTACAACAGAACGACTATGATGGTGGCACATACCAAGTAAGACCTTAGTAGGTCAGTATTATGATGTAATAATACACGGCAAGGAGTTTGTAATGGGGTGAGATACGCATTATCCTCGCGTAACCCGGGGCTCAGCTACACCCATTACCTATCCTACGATTAATAGAGAGACGCCTGGCATAATGGCTCTTAACATGATAATGTGATAAGATACCAGGATATGTTATGTTGATCAACCTAATATGTCATTGAAACGTTGTAAGGCGAGACGAGGCAGTGTTATAGTTGAAAAGAAATGCTCAGGAAGTATTATATTATATTGTATATTGGTATCTTTATGTACCCTTACATACACGAGAACTGTAATACTCTGTTTGAGCTCTTTTCCCCCACCTTCGCCCTGCCCCCCCTCGCCAGCCGATCTCTGTCCTTCTGTCTGCTCAGTCTCTACTTTAATTTACGACCCTATCTTATGAACTCATAAACACCCTATGATACCATACAACATCAAGTACTAGGCACAACATCCTAAACACCATACCCCATCAACACTCGACACCCTCCCCCTCCTCTCCAGCGCCGCCCAGGTACTATAGTTATTAACCGACCATTACTTCTACCAATATACACTTTAGTTATATAACTAATACACTAGCCACTAACCATCGATGAACAGACCCACTTCTCGATACATAAACATAAGCACTGCTGTGTACCCCCCACCCCTCCTTATCACGACATATCGACAACTGGCTGTCTGTTATCTCCCCCTCGCCCCCCGATCGAGATCGCCTGACAGCACGAGAGCTCTGAGAGAAATCGGACCCGCCGTTTACAGACCTAACGAACGAAGGAGTTTGGACTCCTAACCTCCCTCATCCCTATCCTCCTCCACTTCTCCCCCCCAGTTGCACGTTCTCTTGCTATACTCTCAATTTCAACTTTAGCACACTCATCCATCCCATCCCCCTCCTTCTCCCTCTTTTCTTCTCCCTTTCATTTCTCCTTGTCTTCTTTTTCCCTCATATCTCCCCTCCATCTGGCTCTCGTCCTACTTATATTGCCTCTCTTCCTTCACCCTCTACTCTCTCTTCTCTTTCTTCTCCAGAGGACTCCCTTGGCCTTCACCAGCTGCTAACCCCCGTATAAAATAAAATACCGTATCATATCGAAACACAACTTCCACTCTAACAACTAAGTCAATATCTCCCACCCTCCCTCCCCCCCACCAACACCAACCCCGGAACGAGGGTGTTTACTCACAATTATCCAAGATGTTGAAGTCCCACCCTCAAGCGACGCAACCATTACGTATACTCTCTTGGAATGTACACGGCATGACGAGCTATGTTAAGCCGAAAAAGATACTGTCCTATCTTCAATCCAAAAAAACAGATATAGCTCTGATTCAAGAGACTCACCTTGACACCCTGGAATCCTGTAAACTTAAACGGGATTGTGTAGGGAGGGTTGCCTTCAGCTGCCGTCCAACGAGTCAGGAATCTGGAAGTAACGGGCCCCGCAAATGTGGAGTGGCGATACTAGTGCGTAAATCCCTCCCGGTCACTATCATTAAAACCTGGAATGATACGGAAGGAAGGTATATATTTGCTAAACTAAAACTATGGGACACTGTTTTATGCGTGGGATCCATCTACGCACCAACCGGCCCAAAACGCCCATTCCTTCTACAGCTAAATTGCCTCCTGACAGAAATCAAAACTACTCGATACATAATCGGGGGAGACTGGAATCTCGTCCAAGACGCCATAATGGATAGGACAGGCCCTGTTGATATATGTAACAATCACGACAGAGCGCTTCTGACAGACCTGACCACCGACGTCGGTCTAGTGGACTGCTGGAGAATACAACACCCGAAAGATAAGGAATATACTTTCCTATCCACTGTCCATGGCACCCAATCGCGTCTGGATTATTTCTTAGTATCACACACTGTAATCCCTCATATACAAGACACCTGCATCCTAGACAGCGGGCTCTCAGATCACTCCCCAATACTAATCCGGATCCAGGTGGGACTATCCTTCTCTGGTCGAAAACCATGGCGATTGGCTGTACACAGATACCGCTCTCCCCAAGGGAAGGAACAATTAAAAGCTCATGTAGCTACATACATGGCCGAGAATACAGGCACTGTATCCTCAAAAAGGATCCTATGGGCGGCAGCAAAAGCAACCCTAAGAGGGAATATGATGCGAGACGCAGCACTGGCCAACAAAGACAGAATAGCCCGCCAAACCACCTTAGAGACCACGATACAGGACCTCACTAAACAATATACCGCCCAACCATCCCCTAGGCTGCGACACGCCTTAGAACAGGCCCGCATGGCACACAACGAACTCTATACATCTCAGGCGGAATACGCACTGCAAAAATTGCGAGGCCGCCATTACGAACAAGGAGAAAAAGCAGGTCGCCTCCTAGCGGCGCAGCTCCGACAAAGAGAGGCAGCCTCCGCCATTGCGGCCATAACATCTTCTTCAGGAGCAGTGCTAACTCGCCCACAAGACATTGTAAACGAGTTCGCCAAGTACTACCGACATTTGTACACTCCTGAAACAACGACAGATCAAACACAAATGGAGACATTCCTTACCGCGGCCAATCTACCTCGTCTGTCTGAGGCAGGCAGGGCCCTCTTAGACGGTAATATAAGCAAAGAAGAGATAACCCAAGTTATAACAAGCCTCCCCTACCACAAATCTCGAGGAGAAGACGGATTCCCTGCGGAATTCTATAAATGGGCCGGGGAGGAGGCAATAACCGCAGTACATGAAGCACTGACGGAAGCATGTCAGGAAGGCTCCCTGGGCGCTCTATCCAATAAAGCCACAATTTTCATCCTGCCTAAGCCAGGGAGGGACCCCCTTCTCTGCGGCAGTTACCGTCCTATCTCCCTTTTGAATGGGGATGTCAAACTCCTAGCCAGTGTTCTAGCAGCGCGGCTCAGCAAGGTGATACCATCATTGATTCACAATACCCAAGTAGGATTTGTACCGGGCCGTACCTCCAGAAATCATATGCGAACTCTTTGCCATACACTGTTAGAATCCATACAATTACCTGACGAAGCCCTAGCCCTGTCCCTAGACGTGGAGAAAGCATTCGACCGCATTGAGTGGTCCTACCTATTCACAACCATGAAGCATTTTGGCCTGGGGGAACAATTTATCTCTAAAGTACGTTTATTATATGACCACCCCACAGCACAGGTTAACTGTGGGGGCATCATGTCAGACCCATTCCCTATTGGAAGGGGCACACGCCAGGGATGCCCCTTGTCGCCACTTCTATTTCTATTTGCCATGGAACCCCTAGCTGCCACCATACGAAATTCTCACCAAATAAAAGGGATCCACATCACTGGGGGCATATCCAAAATCTATCTCTGCGCAGACGACATTCTGTTAACAATGTCCGATCTAGAAACCTCGCTCCCAGCACTACTTTCCACTAGAGAAGACTTCGCATCCCTATCCGGATATCGGGTAAACTGGGATAAAAGAGAGGCACTACCATTATCCCACATAACGACGAGGGCAGCAATACATGGCCTCCAATTCAAATGGACCCCGACCCGCCTTAAATATTTAGGAACCTTCATTAACCGAGGTCTAGAACATATGGTCAGGGACAACATAGACCCCCTTATATCTAAAATGAAACAAGACTTTGCCAAATGGTCTCTACTAGGCCTGTCCATGTGGGGCAGGACACAGGCGGTCAGAATGGTCACCTTACCACGTTTCACATACGTGCTAGGCATGCTCCCCCTACAGATACCTCTTTCCTCACTCCGACTAATAGACGCATCCATAAGGGCCTTCGTCTGTGGCTCCTCACGCCCAAGACTGAAACCTGCAACAATACTGGCACAACGGCCCTACGGAGGATTAGGACTACCCTCGGTAGAACAATACTCTCTGGCCCTACAACTCTCACAGCTAATATACACACTCCCGGATATAGCCGATCCACCGCAATGGGTGATCACAGAGAAACTCCTATATGGACAGTATACGGAGATGGGAGGAACATACGCCGACCATGTTCCCTTAGCTAACCCCATCCTCAAGGCTACAAACACAGCGTGGTGCAGAGCCCATCTACTACTAGGAGTACACCCCTCCCTGCATACTCAGGCTCCCATAGCAGGGAACAAAAGCATTAAAATAGGAGGGAATATTCTCAGATGGCCCCAATGGTCCGAGGCAGATATTCACAATATATCTCACATAATAGATGGAGATAGCTTCCGCACATTTGCCTCCCTCCAGGAAGAATTCGGTATCCAAAGTAACCAGGAGTGGCGATATCTACAGCTCAAACACTGTATGCGGAGAACATTAGGAACCCCCCCGTGGATGCTCAAAACCTCACCCATCGTCACCTATCTTCAGAAATGGGGCCGACAAAAAGGCGTCATGGCTGGCCTCTATGCCGAATTAACTAACCACCTTTACTCGCAGCCTCTACTTGAACGACTACGCTTAAAATGGCAGGACACACTAGAGATAACCTTCACGGACGAAGAATGGCCAGACATACTAGAAGCCCTCGACAGGGGCGTACGTGAAGCACGCCTGAAATTTTGCCTATTTAAAATCCTTCAGGGGTGGTACTGGACCCCCGTTAAACTCTTCAGGGCAGGGTTGATACCGCACGCGAACTGTTGGAGATGCACAGAGCCCTATTTTGACCAACTCCATATTCTATGCCATTGCCCAATGGTACAGTCCCTATGGGACGCGGTACGCCTCGCCTTATCGGACTTCATACAGATACCAAAACCGACCCCACCAGCATTTATCATTCTACATGACATTCGCCCGTATCCCTCCCTATCGCGGGCACATAAACGATTAATCCACACGGCACTTGCCACGGCCAAAATATGCATACTACGGCACTGGAGATCTAGCATTGCCCCCACACCGATAGAATGGATGACGGCCATGTATCAAACGGCCACCCATGAACGAGTGATTTATAACCTACAGGACCAAGCAGAACTATTTGCGGAGGTCTGGCGCCCATTCTTGATGAGACCATGAAGCGGCTGGTGGATGACCAACGGATGACCAATGGTGAATGATCAATGATTAGGGAATATCAATTACCAATCACCCTCTGAGAACCCTAGACCCCGGAAACATATTTAATCTCCTACTGTCCCCTCTCTCTCTCCCTAGCTACGCTCTCCTCTCCCCTTTCTCTCTTTTTTCTCTCTCTCCATCAACCCACAGGCCTCTAATTTTGACATATGCTCGAGACCCTGAACTACCCAACTTAATAATACAAGTCGCTCCCTAACACAAACAAGGACGGAGAAATCAACTCATATAAGACGTAGACACTCTCTAACCGACCTCACCATATCTAACATACACACTATCTACCCCTAGATAGTAACTTGCTACAGACGGAGAAGTACAGAACGATTTACCCTTCGGCCTGAACAAACTAGTCTCAGGATACAAAGACCCCCTGCCTACCCCGAGTCTCTTCATCTTACATCCCCCCGCGATTAGCCTTCCTCTTTCTTCCCCATCCCTCCCACCCCTCATTTCATATGACAATTTCATCTCTCCCCTATACCAAGATCAACCCCCCCCACATAACCCTATCCTCGCTCCTCCTCCCCTTACCCCCCCCCCCACCTGTCTTTCTTTTTTCTTCAAAATAAGGGTACAAAACTCAACTATCCAACTGGGAATTTTTACTTGCCTGACAGTACATGCATATATGCCCACAATGGAAATAATTGTGGTAAAAGAATGAAAACAATGTTTTGAAAGCTAAACAGTTTATTTATATGCTGTATGTACCGCCTTATATATTCTTAATAAAACCTTTGAAACTTTAAAAAAAAAATAAGATGACTCACCCCAGCAAACCAGTAGAATAATGTGAACCAATCTGGGAAACATGCCCGGTGGCAGAGGAAGGTTGAGCAGTCACCCCAGCCTGGAACCTGCAGGGTGGCCGACGAGGCATAGTTCACCTGGGTAACTGTCTGCAGACACAGTTAGGAAGTCAAGTATATCTGGAGAGCGTGGCAGACCCATGGAGGGGCCTGTTTGTCTGGCAACTGGCTGGTAACATGAATGGCCAGGAACCCTCACTGGCAATGCCACATGCCAGAGGCCGGAGGAGAAGAATACCAGCAAATATACAGCAGGAATACAGTTATACATTGTCACTAGTAGACTCATCAACACAGCCCCTGTGGAAGCGCTGCATGCCTTCTTTTTGGAGGCGATGTGCTTTGCAAACTTAAGGGCTGGCTTAGCATCAGTGAAAAAATGTGGTTTCCCCTCAAACAGGATTCACTGCTTCGCCGGGTATTGTAGCGTGTATGGAATATCTGCCTTTTGGAGAATTTGTTTGGCTGGAAAGAACTCTTTAGGTGCTGCCTGCACAGACTGCGTGAAGTCAGGATAAAAGGAGACTTCATTACCCTGGTAGGTGCGTGATCTTTGGTCTTGAGCCAGTCTCAGGATGGTGTTGGGGTCTCTGTAATTTAAAAGTCTGGCAACAATGGTTCGGGCCAGAGCTCCAAGAGGGGCCACGGCCCCAGTGAGCCATGAGTACGTTCTGTCACAGTCGGGCTAACAGAAGCAGAATTGTGAAGTTAATATAAAACTCCCCACCGTCTTACAATAAAAATGAGATATACATTTCCTAACCAAGAAAAACTAATCTCTGCCCTAAAGAGAGCTAGGTATGATAAACCTAATCTGCTAGAACTATGTCCATGTACATGAGAAGTGCCCCCCAACCCTTGTTACCTTGGAATGAGGTCTCTAGGTCAGACTCCGTGGTGACACAAAGGCTGAGTTCTGCAGCAAGGTGTGCAGCATAGATGGCATCTGGAAGGACCCCTCTAATGATCTTGTCCGTATTACGTGTATTTATACAGATCATGTAGGGTCCCTGACACAGGTATGTTGCTAAGCAACTGATAATGTGGCAGACTTGTTGTCGGCAATTCCATAAACAATCCCTAAGTGTGCATGATGTTTCTATCACACGTAAATGAAAAAGGGACATGATGACAATACCTACTTATATCATTGATAGTGATACCGATAATGACACCTTCTCAGAATGACATTGATAATGAAAATCAAAACATTTCTTATAAAATGTAACACATGGCGAAGGCTAAAAGAAATAATTAAATAAATTAAATAAAACAGAGCAAGTTAAGTAAGTGAAAGGTCACTAGGTGACGGGGGCAGAGGCCTGCAAGCCAGAGGCTAAGCTGACTCCTGTGTCCCAAGGGGAAACTAAAATGGATTCACCACAGTTCCACAAGAAAACTGGAGAGAGGGCCTCACTGAAGAGTTTGCAGAGAAGATATTCCACAAAGATCTCCATTTTTTTAAGGAGGTGGATTCAAGAAGGATTGTTGCCCGAAGATTGTTTCTTCGGACAACCTTGCTTCCAAATTTTAACTGTTAATTTTTAGGAGGTCTAGAACTTTGTCCATATGCAAGAGCTGTTCCCTAGAGACAGCCTGAATGTTGTCCGTGTCCGATACCCTGTTCTCCAAATTATCTTATCTAGTTTCATGCTTATCAATGTGGTGCTACTTGTGGTCTAGACGTTAGGTGAGGATGTCTAGTTTAGAGTCGATGGCTTTTAGGCTGGACTTCACCTTGTCCAGAATTTCCTTGAGGTTGATGTCTGCTTGAGCATCACCACCTGAGCAGCCAGAGCGGTTCTTGTTCGGTTTGGCATGTGTGGTGTTTACTCTTGAAGGAGTGTTTCTGCTGACGTGCATCATGCTTCCCCATGACGGCTTTAGGGCTGAGCCTGGTTTGAAGGGGTGCTACGAGTACAAGCTTGCCAGCAGGTCCAGCCTGTGCAGGCTCCAAGCCTGGTGGATGTGACTGTAGGTAAGTAGATGGCAGTAACTGCGCAGTGGTCCTCTTGGAGCCCTGCCTCACCCCGGGTACCAATAGCCCCAGAGTCACATGCAGGCTCAGTGCCTGGGGGCATCGCCCGGAATAGCAGAGTAGCAGGCAGACAGCAGGGGCCAAACCTGACACAGGACAGTGGCAGTTGAGCAGCATGGATCCCTGGGCTGGATCTCTCCTATCACCTGTGGTACATGGAGTGGTTATGAGTGCTGCAGCAGGAGGGGGGTCACGCAGATAGAAAACCTAAGAAGTGGAAAAACAAAGTATAATATGTCAGCCCCATGTTCTACTGCTGAGCGACAATTGAGTAACCAGCATTTGAAGGATGTTTTCATAGTAATAGTAGATGTATGTGTGATTGGTACTAGTTTGAGGTTCTTGTTATTAATGTACCTAGAGTTAGGGTGGAATTCCCTGAGAGAGTGGGTAATAATAGTCTGAACTTTTCTAGCAGGTATCACTTGGTCAGTAGGAGCACAGTTATAAGTGGCGAGGAGGGAGAGGATATCTGTTAAGCTCATTCCAGCAAACAGCGAAGGAAACACATGGGTGTTGATCCAAACAAGATGAGTTTATTCACCAAAAAGAAACGCCAGGTACTTTGGTACAGCATACAGCTTCAGCCATCTCCCGCTCCCAACTCCCAATACTTGATCACAAACATTCTCAAATGGAATGGGATAGGACAAATAATACAAAAGAAATAAATAGGGGAGAACAAAATGTACCAACCACTGCGAAAGAAGACAATACCACACACCCCCTCCCTAACCCACAACCAATATATAAAAAATGACACTAGATGAAGAGAAAATATTTTTTAAATATAAAAGCATAAAACACTACAGGGAGTGCAGAATTATTAGGCAAGTTGTATTTTTGAGGATTAATTTTATTATTGAACAACAACCATGTTCTCAATGAACCCAAAAAACTAATTAATATCAAAGCTGAATATTTTTGGAAGTAGTTTTTAGTTTGTTTTTAGTTTTAGCTATGTTAGGGGGATATCTGTGTGTGCAGGTGACTATCACTGTGCATAATTATTAGGCAACTTAACAAAAAAAAATATATACCCATTTCAATTATTTATTATTACCAGTGAAACCAATATAACATCTCAACATTCACAAATATACATTTCTGACATTCAAAAACAAAACAAAAACAAATCAGTGACCAATATAGCCACCTTTCTTTGCAAGGACACTCAAAAGCTTGCCATCCATGGATTCTGTCAGTGTTTTGATCTGTTCACCATCAACATTGCGTGCAGCAGCAACCACAGCCTCCCAGACACTGTTCAGAGAGGTGTACTGTTTTCCCTCCTTGTAAATCTCACATTTGATGATGGACCACAGGTTCTCAATGGGGTTCAGATCAGGTGAACAAGGAGGCCATGTGATTAGATTTCCTTCTTTTATACCCTTTCTTGCCAGCCACGCTGTGGAGTACTTGGACGCATGTGATGGAGCATTGTCCTGCATGAAAATCATGTTTTTCTTGAAGGATGCAGACTTCTTCCTGTACCATTGCTTGAAGAAGGTGTCTTCCAGGAACTGGCAGTAGGACTGGGAGTTGAGCTTGACTCCATCCTCAACCCGAAAAGGCCCCACAAGCTCATCTTTGATGATACCAGCCCAAACCAGTACTCCACCTCCACCTTGCTGGCGTCTGAGTCGGACTGGAGCTCTCTGCCCTTTACCAATCCAGCCACGGGCCCATCCATCTGGCCCATCAAGACTCACTCTCATTTCATCAGTCCATAAAACCTTAGAAAAATCAGTCTTGAGATATTTCTTGGCCCAGTCTTGACGTTTCTGCTTGTGTGTCTTGTTCAGTGGTGGTCGTCTTTCAGCCTTTCTTACCTTGGCCATGTCTCTGAGTATTGCACACCTTGTGCTTTTGGGCACTCCAGTGATGTTGCAGCTCTGAAATATGGCCAAACTGGTGGCAAGTGGCATCGTGGCAGCTGCACGCTTGACTTTTCTCAGTTCATGGGCAGTTATTTTGCGCCTTGGTTTTTCCACACGCTTCTTGCGACCCTGTTGACTATTTTGAATGAAACGCTTGATTGTTCGATGATCACGCTTCAGAAGCTTTGCAATTTTAAGAGTGCTGCATCCCTCTGCAAGATATCTCACTATTTTTGACTTTTCTGAGCCTGTCAAGTCCTTCTTTTGACCCATTTTGCCAAAGGAAAGGAAGTTGCCTAATAATTATGCACACCTGATATAGGGTGTTGATGTCATTAGACCACACCCCTTCTCATTACAGAGATGCACATCACCTAATATGCTTAATTGGTAGTAGGCTTTCGAGCCTATACAGCTTGGAGTAAGACAACATGCATAAAGAGGATGATGTGGTCAAAATACTCATTTGCCTAATAATTCTGCACTCCCTGTATTGCATCATGCACATTATAACCTAAAATATAACATTTTTAAAAATGTATAGTTACACAGTCAAGCTTCCAGAAACTCATTAGAATAAACTTCATTTCTGTGAAACCAAAACTTCCCAGTTCTGGTTCCAGATCCTCCAATCATCCACTTTGACTGTCCCCTTGAACACCTTGACCACTTTATAGGTTTTACTGAAGTGTGAACCCAAACCCCTTGAATTTTCTGGTAGTTTCACCCTAACCACATCTTCCACCATCACCTCCACAAGTTTGACAGCCTTACGAATATCATACTTCAGTTTCCTGTCCTCCTGAATGGAAGATTCCTTCTTCCTGCTCGCTTCTGACAGATCTATCACATGAGAGAGCTTTTTCTGATATTCACTCATACATGGTGGGTACCTTTTTTGTATGTGGATCGTATTTTCGAAACTGTACAAAAGGACACAAACCCGTGATAGAGTGTGGTGTGTCCTGGTATACTTCCACCCTGCATTTCACCAAATCAATCTAATTTGCACCTCTCATTTTAGTAATCTAGCAATCTAGCAATAGTTTCTTTCAGCATTCTATTAAACCTCTCGACCATACTATTTAACTTGGGATGGTATAAGCACATTTCTTGTGCCTAATCCCCCTTGAATCCAAAATATCCTCCATAATCTTAGAAATTAACTGTACACCACTGTCCATCAAAATACATTTAGGACCACTTTCGCTGGCAAAAATATCAGACGAAAGGCTCACAACTGATGTGGTTGTCATTTCTGTGGCAATCGTGACTTCAGGCCACGTAGAAAGAGTGTCCACTAATACTAAAACCTACCTAACTGTGGATCCATAATTTATGGGTCCCAATGTGTCCACAGCTACCTCATCCCAAACGTTCTTAGGCATTTCTCGACAAATCAAAGGAGGAGTTCGAACCTTTAGAGTTGTATCTGCAGATTTACACTCTCCCTGACTATCATTTCTACCATCAAATCCATGCCAGGCCACCAATAAATAGATCTCAACCTTTCTTTATTCTTGCAAATTCCGTGATGTCCTTCATGAGCCAAATGTATAAGATGCTCTCTATTCCCTGAAGGAGGATTTTACTTGCAACCTCTTAATATTATTTTATTATTGACAGATAGTTCTTCTGAAACCTTGACATACTCCTTGAACTTCTCATCATGAATCCAAGTGTTCTACTGTGACATTACACTCTCTTGCACAATTTTCATTTCTTCATCGCCTTCTAATTTAGACAACCATTCACTCTCTGACACACAACCACTAGTGACAGCACACATCTTGACCTCTTCTTCAATCCACCATGCTTCTTCATTATCCTCTGACTCCTGTGTTTCACTCTTAAGCTTGGATAAACAGTCAACAGACTTGTTTTCCACACCAGGAATGTATTTAACCATAAATTGAAAATACTGCAAACCTACTATCCACTTACATAGTCAAGATGACACACAATCCAAACCTTTCTCATTTAAGATTTCCTGCAAGGGTTTGTGATCTGACTGCACAACAAAATGCACTCACCACAAAAAAACTGTTTAAGTTTCTTGAGGGCCCGTAACAAATCTAGCGCTTCCTTCTCTATAGTTAAATACCGTCTTTCTGCTCCTTTAAGAGACCTAGATGCAAAGACTATAGTGACTTCTTTCTGATCTTCCATCTGTTTAAGAACATAGCCAAGGTCACTTTCTGATTTAAAACATTTCAATGATTGCGCTGATGACAAAGCCAACTTTATATCTTCAAACTCTTCCTCACAAGGATCCATCTACTTGAACTAAATGCCCTTCTTAAGTAATCCTCTGATAGAATAAGCTCAAGTTGCAAAACTGGGAACATACCTGGCATAAAACTCTGCCATGCCTAAAAAAGCCTGCACCTCCACTTTTTTAGTAGGTTGCTTGAGATGCAGTACAGAATTAACTAACTCGTCTTTAGGCTTGATCCCTTCCCTAGTAATCACTTAACTCAAGTATGTTACCTCCCCCAATAGCAAAATTTACACTTTCCACCCGTGAGGGCAATACCTCTGGAGGAGAAAATATGCAAAACCTCTCTGATCTTGGACCTGTTTACTTCTAAGGATTCTGTAAAAAGAGGAACATCATCATGGAAAAACTTTACTCCATTGATCTTCCCCAACAAATCATTCATACATCTCTGGTACACTGAAGCTTCAGAGCACAGACCAAACAGCATCCTGTTGAACCTATAAATGCCACATTTGTGTAATGAACACTGTCAGGTCCTTAGACTCATCACACAATTCAACCTGATGGTAGGCTGAACTAACATCTAATGTAATGAAATAGTCTGCACTACCTAACACACTGAGCATCTCTGTTATGTTGGGTTAGGGGCACTTGTCTTCTATAACCTCTTTGTTTAGATGACGAAGTGCGATGCACACCCTGAAGTCTCCTGAACTCTTAGTGGCAATCACCACTGGTGCAATCCACTGAGTAGCTTGTACAGTTTCATTTATTTCTTCATTCAAGAGCTTCTGTAACACTGCTTCAACAGCTCCCTGTAACCAGATGGGATGTTCCTGACCTTACATGAGGCAGGTACAGCATCTTTCTTTAGGCATATGTGATGTTTATATCCTTTAACACATCCCACCTTTGCAGAAAACACTTCAGGATACTCTTTCATCAGAAGTTCTTCTGTGGTATCTACTTTCCTGATTTGAACTTGGGATTAGCATTAGGATCAAAATAAATCCCTAACATCTTTTGATGAGGACAATTTAAGATAGTATTCCCTTTCACAGAGACATAAATCTTTCCAAATGTCTCTTTTCTATGAAATGTAATGCTGGACTCAAAATAACTAATCAAGTTAATGGACTTGCCTCCATAGCAATACAAAGTGATATCAGGGTCAGGTAATTGGACCTTTCCTTTAAACTTAGTGAAATCAGCATCAGAAATTAAAGACAATTTGGCACCAGAGTCCATCATCATAGAGACACTTATACTGCTGGGTTCCAATATGTCTGACAGGTATGCACAAGAACTCTCTGGAGGGACCCAGTCCACTTAAAACCCTGGTAGTACTTTGTAGGTAGACATTTTGTTGTCAGCTGAACCATTGACCTCTCAGGTTGTGACAGAAAGGTATCTCCTTATCCAGCACCTGGGAAAACATTAATTTGAAATCTAAGTTGAGGCGCTGTGAATCAAAGCATAACAGTGGTATTTGGCACCTATGGTGTTAATGCAGCGAAATTATAGGAAAGCTAAACAATAACCCATAACAAATAAAAATAAAAAAAGCTGAGAAATGAAACAACTAACAAAAGAAGCTGATAAAGTACATATAACGGAAGGCAGCTGTAGATGTCAGATGTTCACAGACATATGTGATATATGGATGGGTGAGGACTGAATTGGGGCTGCTGGAATGTCCCCTGATTTCTTCTGTGGTGTTGGTTGGAATGTAAGCAACAGGAGCTTCTGTCTCACTGCAGCTGACAAGAGAGGCTTATACAGACTGGTAAGGTATCCAACAACATACACTCTGATGGTACAGTGGAATGGTATATGCTGGATGCCCAGTAAAACCATCAAACATGGTCCTCTCCCATGTGTTTTTAATTGGGATAAATGAAATACTATCATGCTGATATTGCAATGCCATGTCATAACATTAAGTAAAGTAACAAAAGCTATCAGTCAATAAATAAATAAATAAAATGGAAACATGGGTGGATATACGGATGTGTGAAGGTAGATGTACAGCTATCCCATCAGAGTAGTTGATATTCTTCTCTATTTAAGGTGTGGAGATCTCCAACTCTTTGGCGGAGTTCTCCTCCTCGGTGGTGGGTATCCACATCAAAGAGAGGGAACATAAAACACAGTTGTAAAATTACTTGTAGTACCTTCGCATTCATGAATTCAGTTGTAGGAAGTGCCACTTCACACTGGAATTGGGGGCAGACTCTTAAATATCCACTCAGAAATGGTAAATAGGAAAGGCACTGTCAGTTTACACCTAGATGTAGGAATAGATCTACATGTGAGTGGATCTACATGCATACTTACCTTTGTCAATCAAGCCCATCAATGTAAATGTACTCATGTTTTTGTGAATCACACCCTGGGTATTTGTCTGGGACACCATAACATACTGTTTGCATATGTTTGTAATGAACTCATGCAAGATAGGTTTCCAATGTGCTTATGCACAATTCTGTATATTCTGTAATGGTGGTGTGTGAAGTACTTGGCACAGCAAAAAATGTTGTGCTAATAACTCAAACTAACATATTAAGGCCATAGTGCAGTCAATAGTATTGCAGTTGAACATGGATGATAAGTCAGTTTGGAAAACAGGCAAAAATTGAAGTCAGGTTGACAATGAATTGATGATTTTATATGCTTTGGCTCAGCTCCTATTTCCTGGAGGGCACCTCTGTACCATAGCTGAACCCAGTTGAATGACATTAACTGTAGGGGTGGTGGAAGTAAGGTATCTTTTTTCACAGCATAGTATACATATAACTTGCAAGAACTGAAGGTTTTATGTGTGCGAAAGAAGGGCTGGCTTCTGTGTTTAAACCATGACTTTGGTGATGCTTTTTGTTTCTACATTCCCATTATCACCGTATACACACACATATATATGTATATATATATATATAACTATATAACTATGTAAGACTGCTCATAGCTTTACTATATGAATATCCACTGGCCAATCAGTTGCAAGGCAAATAAAAATAAAGTATGCACTTGTGAGCAAAAGGCATGCTGTAAATGCTGGCAGCATAGGGGCACACACCCAGTTTTCAAGTTCCAATGAGACATTTCTCCTTAAGCCTAGGTTCACACGACAGAAATGCAATGTGTGAGCACAGGCTTAAGGAAAACTGAGAATTATGCAAGCAATGATTTGATCAACTAAGGAGGAGTACACAAGATCACACTAACATGATAGACACTCTACTGTATGTAGAGCACTTTGCAAATTTATCTGAAACTGTGCATAATCTGTTGATGTACAGATCTCAATTAACTTGCTGTGTTGCATTGTGCTGTATTTGGCCATCACAAAAACATTAAATGACTTTTCCCTGTTCCTAATCGTAATAGGAGGCCATCCAGATACTTCCTCCTCCTCATACAGCATCAAAAAGCTTGAGGGGAGTTGGACAGAGGTTAAACCCAAAGTTTACACCTTTCTCCAGGTGTCTATTGGCTCAGTACGCAAGAGGAAATGACAGCGTCCACCTGTGTTTTAGTTCCTCCCTTCTGTAATGTCAACCCTGAGGGAAAACAGGTGAAGGGCAACTGATGCACTGGTGTGTCCTACTATCTTTTTATTCTTCACCGTGATCTGCCAAGACCTTAGGGAAACAGGTCATATGTGGAAATTCTCTTCATCAGTCCTGTAATTGAGGGACCACAACCAGAATTCTGAGAGGACTCTGGAGTGCTGTTAGAGCCATATTGCTCTCCCAAATATGATTTTATTGCTGTGTGATGAGCGTGTTCGGTGGAAGATAGGTGCAACATTTTTGTTGAGTTTGTGAGTTTAAAATATGCATTCAGGTAATAAGATTTAAGATTATTTATTACATTTGTTAAATGCTACATTGAGTCATATTTCAGCTAATAGCACTTATTGTATTTGTAACCGTCTACTGAAGGCCACTAACCGGCCCCTTAATTTAACTGAATCATCAGTTTCCTGAATTTCGGTTTCAATTGCATGTTTCTCCTTGCAGAAGTCACTCACGTGTCTGAAATAATTAAATTTGAATATCATGACGGGTCCTGTTTGTCCTTGCAGAAGTCACTCACAAATCTGAAATTTTGTCATTTGTAAATACTTAAATATGTTACAATAATTCGTATTCGATGAATTACTTTTAGTCAATGCTTTCTTGTACACGATTTTATAGTAAAGTGAGTGGTTTGGAATGTATGTCATTTTTTTCAACGTGTTAAGCGCCTGTGGCCTCTAGCCTGTGGTCCAAAATCTTAGTCGAATATCACTGGTTTGCATATTGCTATGCAAGTTGATATGGTGATATGCTTGTCTTTTAATCAGTATTTGCTATGACAGCTCACCATTTGTTACATTTTGATATATTTTAGTAGTTATCATCACTGCCTTTTAAGAGTGCCTATGAATAACTTCGCTGTAAAGCGCTATATACAAGCATAAATATTACACATTTTCTCTAACAACTGTCCCCACCGAACATCATCCTGCCTTGGGCTGAGACGATGCACTTACCAAGAAAGAAGGCTCTCCAAGAGCACTGGTATTTGCCCCTTACACAGTCTGCTGGAGATTGTGGGTTTTGTCGAGCTCCCCTGAGTGAACACTTGGCCTTCATGTAGGAGGGTTCTTTAATCCATCTTTCGTTATGGAAGATTATCTCGCTGCTGCTAATTAGCACTACTCTATGCAGGAAGAAATATAGACCAACTAAAATAATGCAACCTTATTTTAATTTTGCATTAAGTTTGTGTTCGACTTGTGATATTCCTAGCCATTGTTCTACATGCATTTTGTACTAGACTGCCATATACTAATTAAACGTGCATGTTTCCATCTGTGCCAACTTGTGTGACAGTTTGAGTGGAACTCAGCCAAAACCTGGCTTTTTCTGGCAGGAGGGGCCCCTAATCAACCCATGCTGTTCAGGGGGGTCCCCAACCCTTCTTGGGGGAACATTAAGCCCAAGGCAAATGGATTTTGTGAGATGTGCGAAGCTCAGGGGTCCCTACCACATTCTGCAGGAGTGCCCCATCTTTTTGCCTCATGCCACTGCTTGGCAGGGCTGACTGTTCCCAAATGAACTCTCCATGAGTTATGATATCATGGGACACGTTCGCTTCCTTTGTTCTGCACTGCAGATATGTAAATCTTCACAGTCCAGCGACCAAGAGGAATCTACCTGGTGTGACTAAGGGGGTCATTCTGATCTTGGCGGTCCATGACCGCCATGGCGGAGGGCGGCGGAAGCACCGCCAACAGGCTGGCGGTGCTTCCTGGGCGATTCTGACCGCGGCGGTAAAGCCGCGGTCAGAAAAGGGGAGCCGGCGGTTTCCCGCCGGTTTCCCGCTGGCCCAGGGAATCCGCCATGGCGGCACTGCTTGCAGCACCGCCATGGGGATTCCGAGCGCCTTCCCGCCAGCCTGTTTCTGGCGGTGTCCACCGCCGGAACCAGGATGGCGGGAACGGCTGCCGTGGGCATGGGCAGTGCAGGGGCCCCCTAACAGGGCCCCACAAAGATTTTCACTGTCTGCTGTGCAGACAGTGAAAATCGCGACGGGTGCCACTGCACCCGTCACACCCCTTCAACTCCGCCGGCTCCATTCCGAGCCGGCTTCATTGTTGAAGGGGCTGTCCTGCTGGGCCGGCCGGCGGTCTTCTGGCGGTCGCCCGCCGGCCCAGTGGGAAAGCCGGAATGGCCGCCGCGGTCTTTCGGCGGGAACCGCTTGGCGGGCGGCGACCGCCGACCGCCGCGGTCAGAATGACCGCCTAAATCTTCAGCATGCAACAGTGGCAGGTATGAAGAACATCACACTAGAGTACATTCCTGCATTGCAGTTCATTTTCATTTGATGTATGGTGAGCCCGTTCACCTTTATATTTACCCAAAACCCAGTCGAATATTAAGTTGAATTGAGTTGAATTCAGATATCGTTAGTGCTGCGCGTTGTAGATTATATTACCACCACGCACAAGACATTTCTTACTTTAAGATTAAATACCTTTTTATTTCCACTTACTTTGTACGTTTTAACGTGGCCGTTATCCTAGTGTACTTTTTGATGGAACCTCATTTTTCATTCTCTCCCTCATACTTCTGAGAAATCTCAATGCACTACAGGAATTGTTCTCCTGACTCATCCTTCCATGCTTCTCTTTATGTTTTTTTTTTTCTTAATTGCTGGTTTACCGAAGAGGACCAAGAAGAAAGTCCTTGTTAAAAATCCCTTTGACTGCTTAGTAATAAACCTACATTCCACTCAGTTTGTGGAAAACTGCATCAATTGAATGCATACCTGGCTGCAAAACAGTCCTTCCTGTAAACTGCCGGCCAAGGTAATTGGTGGTTTATGGAAGCCATTAGCATCTTGCCACCTGCACATCTTTCTCTTTCTGCGTTGTGTCCTTAGGAAATAGACATGCAATAAAAAGTGAGATATTTCTTTCACATAGAATCATATCAGAACAAGACAAAAAGTGAGCAGTCTGCCATGTGTACTGGGTAAGCTAAGGTGAAGCTGACACAAAGTGAGCAGCCTGCCATGTGTCCACAGTAAGCTAAGGTGAAGCTGACACAAAGTGAGCAGTCTGCCATGTGCCCTAGTAAAGCTCATGTGACGTGCTCCATCATCGAACACGGCCTGTCCTGGAGAGTACAAGGAAGACTGTCTGCTCCTGCAGTAATTATTTGCAGAGTTTGGAATAGTTCTGTGAGGCGCACCATCTCTAGCTAATGACCCACGAGCATCATCTGTGCACACCACATCCTGTTCAGATCCATTTTCCTATTTTCTGTATTAGGATCTGTGTGTTGATGTGCCTGTTTCTCCTCTCAGAAGTCACTGACATACCACAAATGCTGGATGTTGTGACATAAAGGTTGATTTATGAATTCCTAAAATGGCTGTGTGCACATAGGCCCTCCCTTACTGGTGATCTGGTAATTGGTGTGCTTTTTAGCACACCTAATAAAATCCGACTCCGCTGAGACGGAATTTATCGAGTACACTTAATACCTTCCAGTTACAATTTTTTTGCGGAATACGATGTGGTTTTTGGCGCTCATTGCACCAAAAATCCTCACGTGTCACTAAATATCTGTCGTTTTCCCACAGATGTTCTGCCGATTTACCATGCTGATATTTATCACAAAACTCTTAATTGCGATACTTAAGGTAACAGCAGATTCTTGTATTCTTACAACGTCACAAATGTGTTTTGTATCCTGGTTGCTATCTACAGGAACTCCTTTGCCATGGTCAGCGAGATGTTTAGTGAAGCACATTCCTTCTGTAACCACAATTAGAGCGTTTTAATGAATAAATTAGATAATCCCTTCTCGTGCTAAGGATGTACCTCCCTCTCTTGTTTGTATCAATTTTATATGGGTGTTCACAAGGAGCTGGACTTGCTCATTCATGCAATATGGAGGGAAATCCTCGTGAATGAACCAGATATCTCACCAAGGCAGCCCCTCATGTCCCTCTTGTTCAGCTCCAGAACTGCACTGGAGATCCTGCACCTAACCCCACCGCATAAAGTGTGAATATTCAGTGCTGCGTTGTGCAGTTGATTGAATGACATAGCTTTTGCTCGATGTGTAACTCACTTGATATCAATGTGTTAGCTTCCATATCAGCTTCTTCTGACTGAGACAACAAACAAGGTGTATATGGAAATATGAGAGAGTTTCTCTGAGGCTCACAATGGTATTACTATCTGCAAAAAGATCTTATACTAGTGATAGAGCGTTCCGTACCTAATAATTTACCTGTAGTTGGACGCTCTTGGGTCGATGAATCTTTTGGCCAAGTGGGACTCTCCTTACTCGGGAGTAATCAATCAAAATCAACAATCAATAATCAATAACGAACATAAGCAATTCCCCGATCAACATAACACTTCACAATTAATCCAGAATACATTTCGGCGAAACCATGACCTTTCGGTCATGAATAATCACACCAGTTTATGCAAAGTTAATGAATTTATTTCCCTATATTAACAAAGCTAGCACAATGTAGATGTGTCTCAACACCAAATGATATATGTAAATGAACAATAATAGCTGTCCATAACGACGAAACAGATGCAATCTATGCAGCATTTGAATAACGATGCCTTCTATGATGGCAACGCAAACCACTAAAACTACAATCTGTAATGGGCTAATTGCATACATTTAGTCAGCATAACAAGGTCTCAAATTGCATCGTGCATCAAATGAATCCTCATCTAACCTCAAATCAGCATCGGCAGGTGGGACTTCATGCAAAAACAATTTAGCAACATTAATTTGGAAAACTCCTAACTAAGGCTCTTATCAAATATTCAGCAGTTGGTTACCTAAAAGAAAACACAATGCAATTGTACAATTTTCCTTTCATATTTACCAAATTCAATCAGCATTCAAGGAAGTCTTCGTCTCACAGGTACCGATTTCGATCAGCATGGGTACCGGTTCCGATCAGCATGGGACGGGGGTAAGAGGGCAGGATGGACGGGGCAATTGCCTCACAGCGGCAAGATAAAACTACTACTTCATGCAAAGGGACAAATCAAAGTTAAAGTCTCTAGGGCGAGAATTACTTAAAGTCTCTAGAAGACGGCAAAATAACGATGTCAGCAAGATGGGCCATAATGGCCAATGTCCTGCAAAATGGCGGGTATGGGCGATGTCTCTCGTAAGGTCTCTCAAAATGGCTGGTAAAGTTCCTAATGGGCTGTAATGGCGGGCAATGGCTGGTAATGGCTGCTTTCTTCTTGTGCACCTGGTTTAAATAGACAACAGTTCAAATCCAATAGGGTCTTCCATTGGAGGGTTCATAGGTTAGCTTCAAATTGTCCAATCAAAAACAACAGTTCTCAAGCTTTTACCTAAGCATACATTATCCTTGGAGTCGGGAACGTAAGTTGCAACATATTTTACCAATTAACTCACTTTCAGAGCGTCCATTGTCTGCACCTGCAGATTGACCTTGGAGTGGAAAAGAAGATGCCAGGCTGGCACGAAACCTTAAAGATAAGCATGTGAACGGTCTCACTGGAAAAGTACAGCTTCAAGCAAGAATACACGTTTATTAGCACATTGGAAAAATACGAGCATCTAAACCGTGAGACAAGGCAACTAGGCCAAGGCCTCCACTAAAGTTATGCTAAGCTAAAGCATTTCTAGTAAGCAAATCATGGCACACGTTTACGATTATATCAAACTAGTACAATTCTAATACATCACGTTATATGAAGCACGCTTATAAATGTTGGCAAACTACTCTAAGGGCACATTTGTCCCCGTACAATCTTATTTAGTTCGATTAAAGTCACACTTGATTATTGCAGCACTACGTTTATGCACTAATAAATGTAAAACCTTCATTTCAGCTTCATCAATCCCTCCTCTGATGACTACTTGTCATCACACAAAACCATTCCCACAAATTTTATTCCATTAAAATTCTGTCAGTTCTCTCTGCCTTTTAGTTCCCCTTGTCCTTGCTTTGTATTCTTCTGCCATTCTTTTCATCATTTTCTCTTCCTTCCTTCTTTTAATTCTTTCCATGATCATTATTATTCCCCTTTTTATTCCCCAAATTCCAAATATGCAAATTAGGACTATTAGAATTCCCTGTATTATTTTTAGCAAGATTCCATTCCAAATGCCACCAAGCCAATTTCCCACTGAAGCAAGTCCCTTTCCAACCTTCTCCCACACTCCTGGTTCTTTCAATTCCTTCAAATCTGCACTCTCTTTTGTTAGGTTAGCAAGCATTGTTTTAATCTTCACACTATTATCTGGAATATACGTGCAACAGTGTCGCGCACCAAGCATTTTGCAAACGCCGCCATCCTTTGCTAAAAGAATGTCTAAGGCAAGCCTGTTTTGAAGAGTTATAGCTCTTTCTGCTGCAAGTTCAGCATCCATCAGGATTATAGCACCTGAAAACTTTGTCAACATGTTATCCACTATAGTAGACAACTTTCTTATTTTGATGGAATTCAACACAACTCCTAATGAAGGAATCATGGCTCCAAATATATCTCCTACCACAGCAGCTGCGGTCTCTCTTTTCTGGATACGATGGGATCCAGATGTCTTTGGAATCATCGATAGGTCATCCAGTTGATAAACCTTTGGGAACACTATACCCAAATAACATTTCCCCCACCATCCTTTTGGAAGACGATAATAGGCATTATGCCCACAAATGTAATACACACCTGGTATGACAGGGTCAAGTCCGTTCAGCATGAATGTCCATTTGGCTTTAAAGATAAACGTATGTTTACACTCACTCGCTCCTACAAAAATGTTGTCATAATAAGATTCACCTCGATATATACAAAATTTCCCTACATGCCAAGCATCTAAAGCTATTCTCCCTTGTGTCTTTATTGCAGCAAAAGCATAATTATCTACTGAAATCCTCTTATGTAGTTCCTTTTCTAATTTCGCATTCATGTGTGCCCTTCTATCATCTGTGCGATCTAAAAAGCTTATTTCTACTGCAGAGAGGGAGCAGGTAAGATTCTCCCTATGAGCGTGAGCTGTTTTAAAAGGTGGCATTGGCTCGAAAAATTCCCTCATTATTTTAGCATCCCAATCTTTAGCAATCTGGCTAAGCTGCGTGATTATAGGAACATATGCAAAGGTAACATCATAATTTGAGTAAAAATACTGTATGTTTGTTTGACCATAAAATCTAGAAGTTACTATACTACATGTAATCCCATATGTAAGAGGCATGTGATGATAAGTCACCCCTTCCGTTACCGATGTCGGTATCTGTGTACACACATAACAATCTTTCGCATCCATAGTCTCAACATATTCTGTTAGCAAGCGATAGAAAACATTATACGAAAGCTCCTTTTTATCATGCAAGTGTCTCTCATCTAATTCTAGTCTTTTCAGTGCGGTTAGTTCAGTGACAGTAACAGGAGCAAAAGTAGAAGCATCAATTTTCTCATTCTCACTCTTACCATGCATTGCAAGCACTATTGCCATTATTATTAGTACACATGCAATTACCAAACCTATACACACATATTTACAATATTTCTTTCTACTGTTTTGCGTCATGATCTGTATAGAATCAGAGAGCTAGAAGCACCTATAAAAGAAACGATTTAGCAATTCAGTTACAAAGCTGAACGAGCGCAATGTTCACACAGTCTTCTTCAGGAGCCAAGTCACTTATCGGTTAGCAGCATTTGTCTCAATTCGGCAATGACTCAGTCTCAATTCGGCAATAACTCAGTCTCAATTTGGCAATAACTCAGTCTTTTTTTTTTTTCAAAATTCAATAACTCACTCTCTTTTTTTTTTTTCAGTTGGCACGTTGTCTCAAATCGTGTTTAAGAGTCAATCAAGTTTTCAAAGTCTTATCAAGTTAGCAAATGTCCCATCCGGTTTAGCAATGTCTCAGCTGGTTGTATCATGTTATATTAGAGCAAGCAATGTCATTTATCAGCTTTTCAATCAACAGTGTCCATAAAACTTTTCTTTTCTATTGGTATCTCTTCTTCTTCGTTCTCGAGGCTGAGAGATACAAACTCGTCAGTCCAATCGTCATGGACTACATATGCCCATTCAGGACCAGAATATCTTCTGTTTGGTATCCTTTTCCTCTTCAATTTTGCATCTCTCTTTGACTCTGCCTCACTGGTACTTTCCTCTTTGGCCAAGTCTTTTCCTTCACTTGAGGTTGGTACCACGACAGACACTTCTTTTCTTTTCTCTTTCACTCTTGGCCCTTCGTCATTCAATTTTTCTCTAGTTCCTAATTTTACTGCCAATATACTTTGTCTTTTCTTTGCACCGTGTCCATTTGATGGACCTGCGATCTCTTCTGAAGAAGTTTGAATAGTTTGGTTCTGTTCTGCCTTGTCCCCTTGTTCTGGGGAGACAATCACGTTTTCCTTTTCTTTTTCTGTACCGTCTGCTTCTGGGAAAGCCCTCCTCTGATCAGGCTCTCCTGCTTTTTCACCTCTTTCGAGCCCTTTGTCACCGTTACTTTCTTCAGGCTCTGTGTCACTTTCAGCTGCTTCAGGCTCTTTGTTACCTTCAGCTGCTTCGTCGCTGTCTGAGGTTTCTCCTTGGTCTTCCCCAAGTGAATCTGTGTCCTCGTCTTCAGAGAATATTTCTCTCTCGACTATTTCTGCCTGTTCGCTTCTAGTTCTGTTTTGCTCTGTCTCAGCGCTCGGCACTTTGTTATCAGGTACTGGCAGTTTCAGCGCTTCAACTTCCTCATCTGTGGGGCACAACACTTTCTTTGTGTGACTGGCGTGAATCCAGTTGGGAACCCCCGCACACTTCACAGCGGTAGTTGTCGTCAGGATCACTTGGAAAGGGCCTTTCCAACGGGGTTCCAGACACGACTTCCTCACGTGCTTCTTTATCACAACCCAGTCACCTGCTTTCAGTGTGTGTCCTGGACCTTGGATCGGTGGCAAGGTGGTTGCTTCCACCTGGTGAGAGAAAGAGCGAACCACGTCAGCCAGACCTTTGCAGTAGTCTAACACCATATCATCTGTAATATTCAAAAGCGCCTTCGCGGGAACTGCAGGAAGTCTCATGGCCCTGCCCATGAGAATTTCGTGCGGGGACAATCCAGTCTTTCTGTCAGGGGTGTTTCTCATTGACATTAACACCAAAGGCAATGCGTCAGGCCATTTCAAATTTGATGATGCACATATTTTCGCCATTCTTGATTTCAGTGTACCATTCATTTGCTCCACCAGTCCTGAGGCTTCAGGGCGATAGCTACAATGCAGTTTTTGCTCAATGTTCAGCGCTGCGCAAAGTAACTTTATCACCTCGTTATTGAAGTGACTTCCCCTATCTGATTCTAAAGAGATCGGGAATCCGAAACGTGGTATCAACTCCCTCAACAATAGTTTTGCAACTGTAAGGCTGTCATTTCTACGTGTGGGGTATGCTTCAATGCAGTGACTAAAAATGCACACAATCACCAACACATACTTCAGACCTCCATGCACAGGCATCTCGATAAAGTCCATCTGCATTCTGCTGAACGGGCCACTCGCCCTGCCAATGTGGCTCGCGTTCACAACCGTTCCCTTCCCTGGGTTCATCTGCTGACAAATGACGCAACGATGGCAAACTGCTTCTGCAGCTTGACGAAATCTGGGGTTAAACCAATCAGTTTTGAACAACCTTATCATGGCATCTCTCCCTAGGTGAGCTTGCCCATGATAGAACCGCGCTAGCTGCGATAAGAGACAATTTGGTAAAACATATTTTCCCTCATTTGAAACCCATAACTCATCTGGTCTCTGTGTACATTGTGACTTAATCCAGGAAGCCTTTTCATCCTCCCTGACACTATTCTGTAATGCTTTTAGTTCATCCATTGTATCCACGACCTTTAAAGCAAATGCTTCAGCTGGTTCAAGCTCTGGCTCACTTATCGAATTCCATTCATCCCTGAGCAATATACAGTTCAAGGCACAAAATCTTGCGACTTGATCCGCATACGCATTTCCCAAAGAAACATAGTCCTGTCCTTTTGTATGAGCACTACACTTTACCACTGCAATTTCGGCTGGCATTTGAATGGCGTGTAACAATTCCCTTATTCTCTCCCCGTTTTTCACTGGGGACCCTGAAGAAGTCAGGAAACCTCTCTGTGACCATAGTTGCCCAAAGTCGTGCACAATTCCAAACCCATACTGACTATCAGTATAAATGGTAACCTTCATCAATGTGGACAGTTGACATGCTCTGGTAAGGGCTACAAGCTCTGCTACTTGTGCAGAATAGACTCCTTGAAGCCAGGACGCTTCCAAGACACCTGTTACAGTACATACAGCATATCCTGCTTTCAATACTCCCAATGCATCTCTTAAACATGACCCATCAACAAAAATAATTTGGTCATTTTCATCAAGCTTAGTATCCTTAATGTCAGGTCGGGGTTTTGTGCAAAATTCAGTCACCTGAAGGCAGTCATGCTCGACGTCTTCAGCGTTCTCAATTTCAGCATTTTCACCGGGAAGCAAGGTTGCTGGATTCAACGTAGTGCACCTTTTCAGCTGCACATTCGGTGAGCCCAGAATTATTGTTTCATACCTTGTGAGTCTTGCTCCAGTCATGTGTTGAGTTCGGGAGCGGGTCAAAAGTATCTCAACTGAGTGAGGGACCATGACTGTTAATCGATGTCCCATCACTATTCCTTCACTCTGAGTGAGGCTGATACCAACTGCTGCTACGGCGCGCAAACACCCTGGCAGTGCTGCTGCGACCGGATCCAAAGTAGCTGAAAAATACGCTACTGGTCTGTTTATGCCACCATGGGCTTGGGTCAAGACAGACAAAGAACATGCATCACGTTCATGACAAAACAATGTGAAAGGCTTTGTGTAATCAGGCATACCTAAAGCTGGAGCCCTACACATGCACTCTTTCAATTCAATAAAAGCATCCATCTCATCTCCTTTCAGCTCGATTTCATCCAATGCATCCTTCTGGGTCAGTTTCAGTAAAGGCTTTGCTAGAGTCGAGAAGTTGGGAATCCACTGGCGACAGTAGCTTACCATCCCCAAAAACGTTCTCACCTCCCTCCTTGTCTTTGGTGGACTCATTTGAAGTACACTTGTTATTCTTTCCTTCATTATTCTCTGTGACCCTTTCTCTATTTGGTGACCCAAGTATTTCACTTTCTTCTGACAGAACTGCAATTTTGAAGGTGACACCTTGTGTCCATTCCTTCCCAAGTGGTTCAGTAGGGCAATGGTATCAGCTGTGCAGCCACTTTCTGTCTTAGCTGCAATCAGTAAGTCATCAATGTACTGTACTAGGACTGACTCGAATGGCAATTCTAACTCTTCCAAGTCTTTCTTTAGAATCTGATTGAAAATTGACGGTGACTCAGAAAACCCTTGAGGAATTCGACACCAACTGTAAACTCTGTCTAAGAATTTGAAACAAAAGAGAAATTGGCTGTCCTCATGAAGAGGCACTGAAAAGAATGCTTGTGACAAGTCGATGACTGAGAACCACTCAGCATCGCAAGGGACTTGGAACATTATCACAGCTGGATTCGGTACTACAGGGCAGCATTTGACTATGATGTCATTTATTTTCCTTAAATCCTGCACAATTCGGACCTTTCCACTCGGCTTTATTAGTCCCATTATTGGTGAATTACATGGACTGCTCAACACTTCTTTCAGCACTCACTGTTTTACAAACTCGTCAATGAGTTGGGCGACTTTCATGAGGGTATCTTGTGCCATGTGGTATTGTGGGGTCTGGGGAAAGATTACATTGGGTTTTACTGTCACTTTCACTGGTTCCACTCCTTTCACCAATCCCACCTCCTTTCCTGTCATATCCCATACTTCTTTTCCGACTGTTTCCCGTAATTCAGCTGGAATATCTTCTTCAGTTAACATCGGAAGAAGGTTAATCAGAGGATATTTTTCATCGACAACTTCCATTTCGTCCCCTTCTACACTGTCCTCCTCTTCCCCATCACTGCTCGTCTGAATTCTGATTCCATCGTACGAACACATAATCGAACATCCCAATTTGCACAATAGGTCTCTCCCTAACAGTGCTATCGGGCTTGAGTCACAGACCACAAAATTATGTAACCCTTGGTAGTTACCAATGCTGATTGGTACTGGATCCGTGATTGGGTTCGTCAGGTACCTGTTTGCTACTCCCACCACTTGAACTGTTCTCCCTGAGAGGGGCAAATTTGGTACTTCAATGCTCCTAACAGTTGAACGTGTGGCTCCTGTGTCCACCAAAAATGAAACACGATGACCCATAACTTTTCCCTCTACATATGGACCCTTTTGATCAACTTCCAAGGATGCGGAAAGCACACAATTTCCCTCCTCATCTGAACTTTCACTCTCCCATACATTGTTTATTCCACTCTCACTGTGTAATGGGAACTGTTGTACTGTGCCATTTGTATTCATCACCTGACTCGAGACCTGTGGAGGAACCATCACTTGCTGCTGATTCATTGGTGCCAAAGGTATTTGCATTTGCTGATTAGGTACCATGGGTAACTGCTGTTGCATTGGCTGCATTTGCGTCATCTGCATACGAGGCATCTGCATCTGCTGCGGCTGCATAGGCTGTAATCCTTGCAGCTGATTTATGGTCTGAAAATTTGGGTTTGGACCTCTCATTTTCGGTCCCCTCATTGTCTGGAATGCATTGACATCATTGTTTTGCTGACCAACACCTGCACCTTCCTGCACCACCATTGGGCACTCGCGTTTCCAATGTCCGACGATTCCGCACACGTGACACGGCATCACCCTTTTCATTGCCTGCATACCATTCGGAGTCACAACAGTGTTCAAATCCGGACCATTATTTACAAAACCTCCTCTGCCTCTGCCTCTCACCTGTGGCTGAAACACCATATTTCCCTGCAGCTGCGGCTGCGGCTGCTGTTGGAACCCTTGCAACCCTTGCAAACCTGTCTGAGCTGCTTTAAGCTGCATCATCATCACTTTCTCTTTCAACCTTTTCTGTTTCACCTCAATCTCGTCACTACAGTATTTCGCATAATTCAACACCTCATCAATAGGTTTCGACTGCCAACAAATCAAATGCGTCTTTATCATCTGACTTATCTCTGGTCTCAACCCTTCCACAAATCTAAACACAAAATGAAGCATGTCCTTCGCCTCTATTGTTTCCGTGCCACTGTAGTTCTTGAACGCCTTCAACAACCTCTCATAGTAACCATGAATCGACTCCTTAGCCTCTTGGGCAGTTCGATCAATCTTCTGCCAATCCACATTTTTCGCGGCAACCTTCGTCTTCAAATGCTCAATCACCTTGTGGTACAAGCTCATCACCATAGGTGATGGTGCACCCGTATCCCTGTCTCTCTCTGGTTCACTTGTCGGCCAACCTACAGCCCTTTTGCATTCCTCCCACAAATCTGCCGGAACCACAATCTCAAAAAGGGTGTTCAGGTCTTCCCAAAGACATTTTGCAAGCTTCACAAACCTATCAGTCTGTTGATACCATTCAATCGGTTTCTCTCTCAGTTTGGGAAAATCATCCGTAAAAGACTGAATGTCGCTTCTGTGCCACGGTACATGTATTAATTTTCCCCCTGCTGTCTCCCTCATTGGTAACATGGTTACTGCATCACTACTCTGTTGTCTTTTCTCCTTGTGCTCTGGGACACTGTCTTTCTTCTTTTCCTTTTTCTCTGCCCACCTGCTTTCCCATTTGTCTAAGCACCTCCACACTTGTGCACTCTGCAGCAATTCTCTAAGGTGCGTCTTCATGCCTGCTGACCTCATGTGTTCAAAGTCTGTGGTCCCGAAATCCAATCTATAGCTCCTGCTCAAGTGTTTTGTCTTGTCTATCTCAATCCCGTTTTTGTCAGCTATTTCTTGCAACCTTCTGTGTACCTTATTCACTTCTCTCGTAATCCTGGGACATAGATATCTCAGCTCTTCTTCCGAGTAGGACTCTAGCCTATTCACACCCATAGTCCCTTCCACCAACTCTTCTGCTTCCATGCTCAACCTTACCCTATTCAGGTAGTCTTCCCCCTTCCCACTTGTTGAGCTTTGTGTGGAATTCAGACTGTTGAACCACTGTGTTAGCTGTTGCGCATTCAACCCCATTAGTGTAGCATTCACATCGACTGCCATTGATGGTTGCGGCAACTTCTCAGTGCTCGATGATAGCGGTATTATCAGTGGGGGACTCGACCTCACCACTGTTGACTGAGCACATATGGGACTAAACTCCATCAAGGACCCAGATCCAGTTGGCTGAGCCGCTATCGGAGTTATCTCTGGAGTGTTTTCTATGCACCTCCTTTCCGTCCCATTCTGCAGCATTGATCCTTGACTGCTCATACCTGCGTTAGGCTGAACGTACAAAGGTACCGGAGGACCTACAGTAATGGGTAGGGTTATCGCATCTGGGTTCTGTCCATTCCCCAGGTTCTGAGGCATGTTCATTCCCACACCATGGGTCATCATTGCCGGCATGCCCATCTGACTCCCCGTCATCTGAGCATGTGCTGTTCCCCCCTGCATCTGCTTTTGAGGCATAAAAAACTGGGTTGATTCAGCTTGTGCCAATGTTGGGTTGTGGCCATTCTGTACTCCCATTACGGTTGGATCTAGAATCATTCCCGTACTGTGGTCACTGCTGTAGTACCTTGGGACCTGCGGCTGATAATTTTCTGCTGGTTTCAATATAGGCACATCTGGGTATATTCTCCTAACCTGCGGTATCTGCGGAGTGAATAGTAAACTCGGGTCCTTAGATCCCGATGGCGTTTCTGAATTCGGAATTTCATCATTCTGTACCGGTGCCGGAGGGGCAGAACTGGTACTTGGACCTTGTCCACTCTCTGCATAAGGCGGTGGACGGTCGTTCAGCAATTGCATGATGAACTCCTCATCATCTGACTCATCTTCTCTATCTTTGGAACACCTCCTATTTGTCTTACAGGTAGCTTTCTTGCCTGTCGCCTCTTCTTCCTTAGCAATTGCGGGGAACAATTTTATCCCCTGCAATACATCTGACCTCCACACCTTCTGTGCATTGTCCCACCTAGCGTCCGCTAGTGTCTTTTCTACCTTTCTCATCCTGGTCTCGAACTTCTTTTGCTGTTGCTGTCTAGCCATTAGTTCCCAAATCGCTAGAGCCTCAAACTGTGCTGGCCTTGGAGGTACCTTCATGTCGTACATCGCAAATCTCAAATTCTCTAGGATCCTTAGATTGAATGTCCCATGGATCGGGAACGCTACGCTCCCATGTTTCTCTGTCAGTTTGTGCCATTGCTTTAGCCAAAGGCACGGAGCTACCCCCTTTTCCTCCATTACAATGTAAGCTGGTGTACCTTCGGGTGGCGTCTCCTCTCCTACGCTCGCTTTAATGTAAGACTCCCCCTTCATCGCACTCTTTAATGCTTTAAAAAATTTCATTTTCTCGTCTTTTATTTCACAAAATTTGTAATCAATAAGTGACTTTAATTCCCGGAATACTCTTCACTTGCCTTTCCCCTTCCAATCGAGCCCCACGGACTGCGTCCAATCCGTGCGCGACCCTTCTCTGCAACCAACCTATCCCAGCGCGGCTCCTAGTGACGTCACACTCACACACACTGTGGCTGACAAAGCCTCGCGGCTTGTACTCCTTCACTCAGCTCCTCTCGTAACAATTTCTAGCATGTATCGCGAGCAACCAAAAAAATATAAAACAGATCTGTCGGTTTACTACAGGAAGGGTAACACAATCGCTTCAGGACCTTAGGGATTTTTCACTAGCCTCGGCAGTTATTCCATCTTTCTCGGGCCCCACTTTCGCACGCAAATCTGACCCGCAGACTCTGCTCTCAACTTGTCAATGATCTATTCTAGTGCACTTAGAATTTGTCAAAGCCCGAAGTCGAAGTTTTCTTTCACTCCCTTAACACACGTACCGACTCGTTGACCACGCCCGATCAACCTACTAAACCGACCAGACCACAACATAAACAAGTGTCTCATACACTTTTCAACATACTCCGGAGTCTCTTGACCTCGCAGGGCCCGTCTCAACAACAACAACCACGTGGACCTTTTTCTGCACAAAGCGCCACATACACGTGAAGTTCGACGACTTCCCTACTCTCACACTCGGAGTCGCACCTCTGCTATTTCTATGAAGTTCGACGACTTCCCTACTTCTACACTCGGAGTCGCACCTCCGCTATTCTCTAAGATCCTCGCAACCTTTTCACACAATCTGCGGCAATAAGCTGTGTAAGCGCAAAACCCTAACTTCACTCATACCGTCACTAGTACCACCAACGCCGATTCCACACCTCCATTCTCTCCATTCGCAAGCTCCGAGATCCCGGGAAAGTCGCGGGGGACTTAGCCCATCATCATTCTCTCAATCTGTTTTATCCAAGAAAAATCTAATTCAACTTCTCGAGTGGGGTCTCAAAGGGCGTAACCGTTAATTCAACACCATGTACTTTAAAAGTACGGGGTCCCAAAGGGCGAAACCGTCCTCTGCTACCATCTACTGATAGAGCGTTCCGTACCTAATAATTTACCTGTAGTTGGACGCTCTTGGGTCGATGAATCTTTTGGCCAAGTGGGACTCTCCTTACTCGGGAGTAATCAATCAAAATCAACAATCAATAATCAATAACGAACATAAGCAATTCCCCGATCAACATAACACTTCACAATTAATCCAGAATACATTTCGGCGAAACCATGACCTTTCGGTCATGAATAATCACACCAGTTTATGCAAAGTTAATGAATTTATTTCCCTATATTAACAAAGCTAGCACAATGTAGATGTGTCTCAACACCAAATGATATATGTAAATGAACAATAATAGCTGTCCATAACGACGAAACAGATGCAATCTATGCAGCATTTGAATAACAATGCCTTCTATGATGGCAACGCAAACCACTAAAACTACAATCTGTAATGGGCTAATTGCATACATTTAGTCAGCATAACAAGGTCTCAAATTGCATCGTGCATCAAATGAATCCTCATCTAACCTCAAATCAGCATCGGCATGTGGGACTTCATGCAAAAACAATTTAGCAACATTAATTTGGAAAACTCCTAACTAAGGCTCTTATCAAAATTTCAGCAGTTGGTTACCTAAAAGAAAACACAATGCAATTGTACAATTTTCCTTTCATATTTACCAAATTCAATCAGCATTCAAGGAAGTCTTCGTCTCACAGGTACCGATTTCGATCAGCATGGGTACCGGTTCCGATCAGCATGGGACGGGGGCAAGGGGGCAGGATGGACGGGGCAATTGCCTCACAGCGGCAAGATAAAACTACTACTTCATGCAAAGGGACAAATCAAAGTTAAAGTCTCTAGGGCGAGAATTACTTAAAGTCTCTAGAAGACGGCAAAATAACGATGTCAGCAAGATGGGCCATAATGGCCAATGTCCTGCAAAATGGCGGGTATGGGCGATGTCTCTCGTAAGGTCTCTCAAAATGGCTGGTAAAGTTCGTAATGGGCTGTAATGGCGGGCAATGGCTGGTAATGGCTGCTTTCTTCTTGTGCACCTGGTTTAAATAGACAACAGTTCAAATCCAATAGGGTCTTCCATTGGAGGGTTCATAGGTTAGCTTCAAATTGTCCAATCAAAAACAACAGTTCTCAAGCTTTTACCTAAGCATACATTATCCTTGGAGTCGGGAACGTAAGTTGCAACATATTTTACCAATTAACTCACTTTCAGAGCGTCCATTGTCTGCACCTGCAGATTGACCTTGGAGTGGAAAAGAAGATGCCAGGCTGGCACGAAACCTTAAAGATAAGCATGTGAACGGTCTCACTGGAAAAGTACAGCTTCAAGCAAGAATACACGTTTATTAGCACATTGGAAAAATACGAGCATCTAAACTGTGAGACAAGGCAACTAGGCCAAGGCCTCCACTAAAGTTATGCTAAGCTAAAGCATTTCTAGTAAGCAAATCATGGCACACGTTTACGATTATATCAAACTAGTACAATTCTAATACATCACGTTATATGAAGCACGCTTATAAATGTTGGCAAACTACCCTAAGGGCACATTTGTCCCCGTACAATCTTATTTAGTTCGATTAAAGTCACACTTGATTATTGCAGCACTACGTTTATGCACTAATAAATGTAAAACCTTCATTTCAGCTTCATCAATAGCCAGGCAGGCAGTGGAAGGCAGATCTCCACCTCCACAACCTTGAATTCCTTATGGTGTGCAAAGTGATACAGTATATTATATATTTTAAGGACTGCTTAATTTACCCACAATTCACAAAGATAATAGAGGGGGCAGAGAGGGAATTCAGATCATGCACAGATGGGTCTCAGGACCAAACCAATCTATATGATTATCTGGTATGTCAACCTTTAAAGCTGTACAGTAATTCAAAAGTTTTTATGTCACATATTTTGAAAGGCTTTTTCTTACAGTTCCAAAATGTAAGACTTTACACTAATCTGTAGAGGAGGTGTCAGCAGGGCAGCTTCTACTCTTTGAAAATGGTGGGGCGAGTGAAGTGCCCACCACTCCCCCCCCAAAAAAAAACACCCTCTCCCACCAAAACCCCAAAGTAAACCACCCCTCCCTCCAAATGGCCAAATAAAACTATAACACTAACCGCAAAATAAACACAACCACAACACTTACATGCATTAGATACTTATATGCATTACACACACATGCATTACACACATACCTGCATTACACATTTAAAATAAAAAAACAGCACTTACCCATAGGCTGTACATCCTCCTCTGTGCTTTTCTCCTTCTCCGATGCCGGAAGAGTTGCCCTAACCAATCCAGACACTGCTCTCATGGTGTTAACCAGAATGAGAGAAGTGCCTGGATTGGATGGAGTGGCCTGACCAGATGCTCCTTCTGGCTCTAGAAGCCTGTGCTTGGTCTTCACCCAGCTGCCTTAGAGTAGCTGAGTGGAGAGCTTTAAAGTGCACTTGCCACTTTGGCCGGCACAAAACAACTGGCCAAAGTGACATGCACACTTTGGAGCGTCCAGTCAAGCCACTGCTCATTGCCATTTTATTGTTTGCCTGCGCGGCTCGCAGTGGGTGGGGGACGACGCTCCCCTGCCCTTGAGAAGAAACCATTGCTCACTGCCAGTCTCTGCTCCCACCTATTACATTTAATTTACACTACGAGGCAAGGCAGGAGAGAGGTTAATTCATTTTTTGAGAGTGGAGGCAAACCAAATGGAGGACTTCTTTCTAGCTCTTTTTTTAACTGGAAGTATGCCGAGCCTCAACATAGAATCAAAGGCAATATTACAGAATTCCCATGGATGCAGCAAACGTTGGCACCCATTTTCTGCTTGCTGGTGGCATTTCGTCATAACAGAAGTTGACGCATATGTTATTCTTTTGTGGCCCCTTCTGTAATATTGATTGCACAGGGACATATTTTGAACATGTAGAATCACAATGGGGTGTTCCCTCATTTTCTGGTGCACTGCCCCATGAAATTAGGGTGACCACCGTACTCGAGGCATTACGTACACTGCCTCCAGTCCTTAATTATTCACCTACAAATCTTTGTTTTCAGGTGCGTTAGTCTACTTCAATGAAAGCCATGCAAAACAACAATATCCATGATACATTAGGTGAGCCCACAAAAGTGTAGGTATGTAAAGAATGTCTGTAATACCTTGGAAGGATAGTAGTCACCCTACATTAACTTCTTTACTCCTGTTCCTTTGAAATATTACTGACATTGATGCAGGATCGAGTATGCTTGCAGGCGGTGCACTTATTATATGCCACCTTAGGAGGCTGCACTTTTTGGGAGGGGGCCTACTGTCCATAGGTTTCCTCAGGCAACCCTCAGGGCAGCAGTGCTTGATTTGGGCCAGTGGTTGCAAGTGACTGGCACTTATTGTTCCTCAACAGACTGATCCTGAGGAACAGAGAGAAAAACAAAAAGGGGGATAAAAAGTGGAAGAGAATGATGGTCAAATAGTTTGAGACATAGGAGTTGTAATCAAGACTACGCAACCTTGGCATTTAACCTTTGATAGTGCTGTCCACGGGCTTCTGAGCAAGTGTCCTGCTGCTTATTCTTTTCAATTCTGCCATGCAGGTACCCTCACATGCTGCACTTGCTGTGTAGGTTTGTTGCCCACTTCTTTACAATCAGGCTGGTCACCCTGCAGTGAAAAGTGACCCTGAGTTCAAATTGCCTGTTTGAGTTTCACTCTTGCACTTTTTGCCACAGAAGGGGCGAGTTCATTCCTGCACAGTCTATGTCGGATATACCCAATAAGAATGCTCCAGGGCTGAATAGGAAAGTGCGCAATTTTAGATGATATCGCTTAAGCTGTTTAGAAGAATGTGCAAATTGAGGTAAGGGCTGTTGCCTCGGGCATAGTTAAAATGTGTTATTGTGGAGATGCATTTTAACATTTACTTGCCACTACTGTCAATAAACAGAATGCAGAATATTATGTTAGGTCTAGCTCTCCACCCCTAGTCTGTCCTACCTATTTCAAGAAAACGTGAAGAAGGTCCTTGAAACCCGAAGGTATCATGCTTTGGACCGCACTTCCTATTGATCTGATAATAGAGGGAGATGCTGGTCGTTTCCACAGAGCATTAAAATATTATTTGAAGAACTTTACTTCACAAGCCCTTGTGAAATTCTATTCTCCGTTAAACACTTCTTGTTACTGGAGTGCACGGTACTGAGGTACCTTGAAACTGGACTTTGTATATACATCTCATATTCTCTCCTGCCTATATCTCCCGGCCCCTCAAGATTTCTTAACTATGGAGAATTTGGCGGCAAGGCGCTCTACAATGCATATTACATAACATAACAAGAACTAATGATCACCAATGAATTCAGTTGTGCATATTTATTTGTACCTGGCTCTATGTAGTGCCTCGGTGTACTAATGCATCCACTACAGTAATCTCTGTTTGACTTCATAGTCTTGAATCTGAGTACCCAGTCAGCTTTTCAGTCTCCAAGACTGCTAAAATGAGAAGTATGAAGTTCGGTAACAATAAACATATTTCAGAGCCAAGAGATTCATTGAAAGTGCACTTTGCAAATACATGTGTTTATTTTCTAGAAAATAAAGCAAGGCAAGTTCAACAGCTTTTTTAATGAACCAAAACAAGTGATCCATAAACGAAAGCTTTAAATTGTCTTTCACTCAAGCAAAACAGTAATTAAATGGCAGTACGAAGGCAAATGTGGTCCATAGACTGGCAACGTTACTGGGTTTCCCATTGTTAGGGAAACTACTTTTCAACCCTCCTCAGAGTGACGCAAAGAAAACACAAACACCATGCAAGGCTCCATGGAGCCCAATAGGAATCTGGTATCATGGATGTCAATTCACAAAAATTCTAGTGGTGGCATCTTGCAACCTTTGACCCCAGATGACATCACCAGTATAACTCATTGCCCCAACCTTCCTCCAGCAGCAGCTTCTTGTGTGCTACTGAAGTGCTAGGGATACTGAAGGAGATACGAAAGGCTGCCTTCATGACCTCCATGGCCAGGTGTAGCTAGGGCTGTTCAATAACAGAAGATTCCCAATGGGTCCTGATGTAGTTTAAATTTTAGTGTCATCCCGCATGTCACAAAAGTAATCAAATTGTGACAGTTTATGCCTTATGTAAATCAAAACATTAGTGATTTAAATGTAGAAGCTGCATTGACACACAATTTAAATGTGCACTTGTTTATATTAGAGTTTCACAGGTGGAATTTGAATTAAATTACATATTACAGAATTAAATTGATATTATAATGTATTTAAGACTCCAGACTAACAGAATATATTGAAACAATATTGAATTTCTAATGATTAATGAATTAAAAATGTGTGCAGAAATTAAAGAAATGTACCTCTCAGTTATATTCAATAAAGTGCACTGACAAAGTTATTTTTTGTTTAAATGAATGTAACATGCATATTGTTGAAGCATCATTAACATTGACTTCATAAGTTTGCATAATAAAAGTGTGATTATTAAAACATTAATAAAATGCATTGCTTTAATTCACTTATGTTAGCTTAAGTGAGGCCTTTAGTTTTGTAATTCATGATTGTGCAGAAAATGCTGATTCATTTTTTTTCATTACATGAGTTTTCTTTCAGACTTCATTCTCATGAGAAGACTAGATTTTGGTAATAGGGCCTGTAGTTTGGACACACAGAAAATGTATCCTGTCGACCTTGGGAATGGAACATTGTGGAACATGAACTGCCCCTGAATACAATTGTTTCAACTTTGCATGGAGTCACACAGATGGAAGAAGTTCCCATGAACAGACCTGGGAATGGAATTTGATGTTACAACCTGGAGTTGTGTAATCAATTTCTATTGAATGATGCCCATTCATTGTAATGTGGACTGCTTTTTGGAGCAAATCAAATTGTTTCCTGAAATGTAATTCACCAGTTGATTGTTGGACTTTGGTCTGATCCCCTGGGTTTCTGATCCTATGCTGAAGAAGAATCCTGTATGCTGAGCTTCTTAGAGAGGTATCTTCCTCTCTGTGGTTGCCCTTTTGAGATGTTCCTTTGAGATTTCGAGATTTCTACCCTAACCCCTTCCATGAGACTCTTGGTCGAGCTTCTTTTATGCTGACGCTTTCTCTGTTTACCTATCTTTTGTCCACCTTAGTTAGGTCAGTGTGTGGGACATTTTTTGGTCTGTTTATGGGCCTGCTTTGTGGTCTGTTGGGCTGATTTGTACTGTTGATTTCCCTGATATTAAAACAAACATTGCCCACAGCAAGCTCTAATCAATGGAGTCTCACATGCTTTGAAAAATACTTACACATGTCTATACAAGTTCAAAACGGCCCGAATTTGCACACATATTGGGAGTTGGGGGCATCGCTCAGTGCTAGGTTATGCATTTACTTGCTATCACTGATTCTTCAAAAAGGAAAAAATGGACTGTAGTTAAATGCAGTGGCAGCTAGGATTAGTTAAAAATTATGGGGCGGGTTGCTGTGCAATGCCGAAAAACTCACCCATGCTGCATGCCACTCTTCTTCAAGACCCGGGTGACAAACAGGAAGGTGTTTCACAACTTCCTGTCGTGCCAGCAACCAGTCCTGGCGCTGCTCTTATACAGTTTTCAGCATGCGCGCTGCTCCAGGATTGGTTGTAGCAGGCTAACCCAGCCCTCATTTTGAGACTGGGGGCTTGCCTGTGCCAGCAATCCCAGGGCTGTTTTGCAGCCCTGGGATTGCTAGGTCTAAAGTGCACATGTCGCACAGGCTGGCTGTAGGCAGACAGCTGTCTGACATGTGTTCTGGCAGCAGTCATCATGCTGCTGTCACAGCACTGCAGCACACAGAAAAATAAAATGGTAATGCTCGCTGCAGGTGGTGCATTGCCCCTCCACCCATTAGGAGGAACTGCAGCTGGTTAAATCATTTGTCACGTTACATGATTACTTCTAGGGCACTGCCTTACTTTAAAGAATACAAGGTGCAATTCAGAAGAAACTTTTTGAGAGTCACCAACATTCACACAAGCATGCCTGAAAACATACTTCAGATGTAGATTTCCAATATAGTCCAGATCTCCTATTTTTACATTTAGCATCTGTCCACAGGGTGCATTTGCGTCTGTACATTCTTTCTTTTTTTTGTATATTCGCCCATGTAGAACTTCCCTACCACTACACCAAAGGAAAACTTGGGAGTTTTCTGGGTTTTTGTTTTGCACATTTGTTTCAGGCTTTTTGAGCACCAGTTAATATAAGGTGTACAAACAATTGTGTATGTTACTGAAAACCTACAGAGTGCTGATTTTGAGGTTGTGCAGCACTTCCTAAAGTCATGCCTAATGCCCTTCCTCTGCTTATCGCATCTCAAACAAGCAGTTTCAAAGCCAGTATGTTTCGGCTATGCAAAATCTATTGGCTTTGTCAATGTTTATTTAGATATATTGCACAACAGATTGGGCTGCTGTATAATATGGCTTAAAGTAAAGAAAAACAAAGTGCTGTGACATGGCCAGCGTTGACTGCATTATATCACTTTTTTCTGTAAGCTGTGTTGCACAGCAGCCTGTGGTGGTGGTGGACGATCAAGCACAGACAGGAGGTGGAGGGTGGTATGTATTAAAGTAAGCATGGACAGAAGGAGGAGGGTTGGGTGGTGAAAAGCAGGCAAAGACAGCAGGAGGAAGGCGGAGGGTGGGAAAGAAACAAAACAGAGCTGGAGGAGGGAGGGAAAGAAATAGTCAACAGCAGGGGGACTGTAGAGGGCTGGTAAATAAACAAGGGACAGCGGGAGGAGCATGTGGGGGTGGTAAAAAAACAACCAATAGAGGGAGGAGGACAGAGGAAAGCAACATGAGGGAGGGATGAGAAACATATGGAATAGGGCAGGAGTGAAGGAGAGGGACTGCAGAGACATGCGCGCTATATGTGTGCAAGTAAAAAGTAAAAATAAGGAGTACCTGCAGGAGCCTGTGTCCAATGGAAAGACACTGGCCGCAGACAGGAAGCTGTAACTGGTCTATGCTCCAAGGCAGGGACAAACATGAAGCCCCAGGCAGAGGCCAGAGGTGAAAAGGAGGCGCTGGCCAATAAGAAACAAGCATACAAGAGTGACGTGGAAGACAACCAATGTTAAGTAACAGTAAGTAATAGGTGGGCTGTAAGCCCGTTATAAGCTTTTTTTGGTTTACAAGAAATTTCGCAAGCACATTGCAAGCTGAGTACCAATAATGCTACTTTGTAGAACGTCTCTGATTGAAATGTAGTTGTGAATAAATAGAACCTTACTTTTCCACATTATTTATGTCAGCATTGAGGGAGTCAGGAATGCAAAGTGATAAATGGTAGGGTTCCCTATAATAGGATTTCCTGTAAAGAAAAGTTCTGTGCAGACTGCTTTTGGTGCTTTTTTCTAACAAACGTGTGCAAATGTAAAGGTCACAATCCGATAGTATGAAATGCTCTGGGTGTTTTTGTTTCTTGTTCTTCGCACATACCTATATGAACAGAACACACTGTTTCAAGCTACGCTAACAGGAATATGGGCAATGGAAATGAAGGGATTTCTGCAAGATGTATACCCTTAATGCTTTCTATTTTAACAGGCAAATAGTCTATTTGCATTGTTGCAGCTGATATGCTAATATGAGAATGTTCTAATGATTTGCGTATACATACTAATGAGAAATAATGACAATTTGAACTAATAATTGAAATAACGTGTAATGTGTAAAATGCGCCCACGGGGAGTGGTGACCATTTGTGTGAACAGCACTAAAATAATGTGGAATTTATGAAATGATGTATTAATATGCCATAATCAATAGTATAACCCTATGTTTGTGATGGTTCATATTCTTAACTTAGCTGCATTAAGGGCCTGGTCGGCGCTGGGCCTTGCTTGCTTAAACATGGAGATGCGATGAGCTGCCGAGGACTGGAACTGGAGAAAAGGACCTTGAACTGTACAAAGTTCAGCGATGAACCCTGCTAGAAAAATCTGCAAACTCACCGGTGGACAGGAGACGATCAGAACAAATTGATACAAATATGTGTAGAGTAGGCTAAATGTACTTTCCCAGGACTTGAACAATGGAGCTACTGACTAAAAGCTGGAGCAACAATTTTGTTACCTGAAGATCCAGATGAATGTCCTCATTGACATAAGGACCAATCATGTTAATGGAACTTGACTCTCAAAATAACGTAGACAAGTGGTAAACAAAAACTATAGGTTAGAGTTATAACCTCTGATAAGGTTGACCAATGCGCGGATAGTGGGATGGACTGAGAGACCCTAACAAAAAGTCATGACACAGGGGGAAAACTCAGAACTGAGAGGCGAAAGTTGATGACATCAGGAGACACTGTCCGAAGTGCTGAAAATCTGGGCTTGCTTCCTGCGAGCCAAGTCTAGCTGATGACTGATGACCTGGAGACGAAGACGGACTTGTTGCTGATCTATCTTGGACAGGTAGCTATAACACAACTGACTAATGTGTGCTTTTTCTTCTAGGTACCAACTGCGCTGTTTTAATAATGTTTTTCTCTTTCAGTTAGATTTTTCAAAATTACAATTTATTTCAAAATTGTTTTTAAGCATGAAGTCCCACATGCTGATGCTAATTTGAGATAGGTAGGCTGACAATGGTGACTAATGGTGACTTTGACTTAGACTGACTGACTTGAATTGTTGAATTGTTCAATGCTTTTGAATTTCTATGCTTTGATTAATGTTGATTGCATATTAATAAAATCTTGATGATTCATTACTCATCTTGCTAATAAAATTATGGTGATTATGGTTTATGTTGAATAAAGGTTTTGATTAGAGTTGTAATTAATAGGGAATAAAACAAACTAACCTTCTTATGAGTGAATGGTATTCTTCTTATTAGACTTGTCTTTGGTATTAATTGATGACTGAATTTATTATTGTGGATGTTTCTTACTCATAACACTTGACTAGGATACCTTATGCGATCCAAAAGATTCATCGACCTATACGCGTCCCCTTGTGAGTTTACTCTATAAGGACAAGGTGCTTTCAGTTTTTGGTATCAGCCTGATGGTTAGCTTCCTTAGGGAACTAGTTAAGTGGTGAGTAAAGGTTATGGTGGTAGTTTAAAATTGAGTATAGTTGTTTAGATTTTATGAGGTTTGAATTTTGTTTTTCTGAAATGGTAATGATGGCAAAGATGATGTCCCGTTAAACCCAGAAATGACTTTCCCAGATCCTGGATCCCATTGGTAAAAATTGAGTATGTTCCCGGCGTGTTTTGAAATAGTATGAGAGTAGTAGACTGCGCTTGCACAGGCTTAAGCAGACCGCAGGTGAACTGCGATATATGCGAGGTGAAAAGTAGGGAGTTTGTGTACTCCAGTTTAGGGTTAGTAGGAGTGTGCGTACTCCAAGTGTGAGAGTAGGGAACTCGTTGAACTTCAATTGTGTGTGGTGCTTTGTGCTAAAAAATTGGCCACATGGTGGTTGGTGATGTACGGACCCTGCGTGGTCTAAGACTCCGGAGTATATTGACAAGTGTAGGAGACACTTGGGTATATGTTGTAATCTGTCTGGTTTAGTAGGTTGATCGGGCGTGGTCAACAAGTCTGAGTGAATGTTAAATAATTAAAAGAAACTTCGACTGAGATTTGGTGAGTCTTATGTACACCAGGACAGACCCAGAAATCAGTTGAGAGTAAAGTTTGGAGGTCGAAGTTTACTTGCGAATGTGGGGGACTGAGAAAGAGGAATAGCTAGGGAATTAGAAAGTGCTATTAGTGAAAATCTGTAAGGTCCCTGAAGCGATTGTGTCCTTTCCTGTAGTAAACCAGCAGGTTTGTTTTAGATATTATTTGGTGAAGATGCTCGGAAATATTTGCATTAGTCGAGAGAAATTGAGTCAAGGAGGACAAACCCCAAGACCTTGTCAGCCGCCGTGTGTTATTGTGACGTCAGTGTGTGCCGCGCTGGGATAGGTCGATTACTGAGAGGAGCGGCGACCGGATTGGCAGCCGTCCATGAGAGGCAATTGGTTGAGCGAACGGGTGAAGGGAATCTTGGGAGTAAAAGTCATTTCATTTATTGAATTCTTATTACACAACACAGGCAAAATGACGTTTTTCAAGCCATTTAGGAGTGCGATGTAGGGTGAATCTTACATTAGGGTTTCAGTGGGGGAACCAAACCCCCCAGAGGATAGTCCAGCACATCTCGTAATGACAGAGAAAGACATAGCTTTGTGTCTTTGGTTAAAGCAATGGAGCGCATTGCCTAAGAATCAGGGAACCTTAGCATTCCCAGAGCATGGAATGTTTAATCTGAGGATTTTGGATCAATTGCGATTATCATTATATGACATGAGACCGCTACCGAGACCAGCACAGTTTGAGGTTTTAGCAGTTTGGGAGCTACTGGTCAGACAGCAGCACGAGTTAAAAACTAATAGAAGAATAAAGAAGATAGAAAAGTCACTAGCTGAAGCTAGGTGGGATTGGGAACAAAAAAGATGGAGAATGGTAACCATGAAGGAAATTAAGATGTTTCCTGCAATCACAGAAAATGAGGATTCAGATAATGGGGAAAATGGCAAGGAAAGGGAGGACGAGGAAAAAAAAAGAGGATAAAAACGTATATGGGTGATGACGATTCTGATGTTGAGGACTACATTACACAGTTACTGAGGGATAGACCTCCATCAATGACAATTTATGCAGGGGGACCAGGGAATATTGCTACAGCCCCTCCTGCTACTCCTGGGACGTCTCAGGGAGCTGCGGGTGCTGTATCAACAGAAGGAGGACAGATACCATGGGCAGTGCAGAGTACACCAGTTGCGGGAACCAGAGCGGAAGCTCAAGTACAGGTACCTACACCTTCAGCGTGAGGAATTTATCCAAATGTACCAACTCTTGAGACTGTTTCAAACATTGTGGTGCCGAGGGAGCAGGTGCAATTGCAGCCAATGCTAGTGCACACTGACTCGACTCCAATGTTACTGCAACCAGCACAGATACAGAAAATGTTGAGATTCAATCAGTTAACAGGGACATCAGTGGATCTCGTACCAGTCATGAATCAGGCAATGGGAGTAACACTCACACAAAGTGCAGGGTCTATAGCAGCCCCAGATGCAATATCGTTACCGATTACTGTAGGACCAGTGGTACCCTTGTATGCCCAGAAGCAGACAGAGGGTGGGGAACAAACTGGGACATCACAGAGCTTAGGAAGAAGGGGAGTGGGAGACTTAGCACCGACGACATCATCTTCAAGTACTTGTATGGGTGAGCTCAAATCTCCTGTGGGATTTAGTCCTCTTGTGGCATTGCCAGATGCCAATCAGAGTATGAAACTTTTGACACCACAAGCCATGGGAACAGTGGCGCAACAGTTGACAGTGGTTAATGCGAGTAATATTTCACTACAAGGGTTAACAGTAAAGCAGTTAATTAGTTGGCTGGATAGTCTAAGCTCATCGCAAGGTGCCTCAAAAGGGGAAGAGCAACTGAATCAAGTGGGACTAAATATTGAGGCAAACAAATTAGTTGAGGGAACAATGGGATTGAATAGGTTAGAATCCTTTACTGAAGAAGAGCTGAGGTATTCATGTCCAAGGATTACAAATGAAGTTGGGAAAATACATCAGAAATTAGCAGAAGTAGCAGAGAAGCATGACATTGATCTTAAAACAACAAAGCACTTAAGACAAAGTTACAGATTAGACTTCGAAGCAAAGGATTTCGAACACATGAGGTCAGCAGGAATGAAGGCACATTTAAGGGACTTGCTGCAGAGTGCGCAGATTTGGGGAGCACTAGAGAAGTGGGAAGGCAGATGGGCGAAAAGGAAAGATAACGAAAACGAGATTGAGAAGGTGAAACAGAGGGAACGGAGAAGGGGGAAGCAGTCAAAATGTTGCCGATGAGGGAAATCCCAGGAGGGCAGTTTGTTCATGTCCCATGGCATCCAAGTGACATACTGTCTTTTACAAATGATTATCCTAAATTGAGGGAGAAGCCAGTTGAATGGTACCAACAGACAGAGAGGTTTGTGAAACTCTCCAAGTGTTTGTGGGAAGACTTGAACACTTTGCTCGAGATAGTTGTACCAGCTGATTTATGGGTTGAATGCAAGAGAGCAGTAAACTGGCCAACAAGTGAACCTGAGAGACATAAGATTATGGGCACACCATCACCTGAGGTGATGAAAAATTATTATAAGGTGATTGAGTATCTGAAAACTAGAATTTCACCGAAAAATATTGATTGGCAAAGAATTGACAGGACTGTTCAGGAAACCAAAGAGTCAATACACACCTATTACTAGAGATTGTTAAAGGCTTTCAAAGAATACAGTGGCAAGGAAGCAGTTGAACCAAAGGACATGCTGCATTTTATGTTCAGATTTGTTGAAGGCTTGAGACCTGAAGTAGGGCAGATGATTACGAATCATTTGATTTGTTGGCAGGCAAAACCTATTGATGAGGTGCTGCAGTATGCTAAATATTGTAGTGATGAGATTGAATTAAAACAAAAGAAATTGAAGGTGAAGTCAATGGTGATGCAGATTAAGGCAGCACAATCAGGAGTGCAAGGAGCTTTTGTGCCACCAATGCCGCTGCAACAGAGAGCTATCACGTTTCAGCCACAAGTGAGGGGTAGAGGACGTGGTATGGATGTGATACGCAGTCAAGATCTGAGTACGGTGGTTTTCCAGAATGACATGCAGGGCATGAAAAGGATGTTGCCATGTCACCTGTGCGGAAACGTGAGACACTGGAAGCGGGAGTGCCCATTGATGATGCAGGAAGGAATGGTTCAGCAAGGCAATGTCAGTACAGTTCAAACTGTGAGAGTCCCCATAATGAGGGGGCAAGTTCTGAATGTTCAAAACCGAGGTCAAAACTTTTTGCCTGTACAGCAGATGCAGGTGCCTCAAGCACAATTCACTGCTTTAGCACCAGTACAGCAGCAGATTCCTATGGTGCCTAGACAGCAAATGCACATACCCCAAGCCCTGATGGAGCAGTAACAAGTTATCCTTACTCAACAGGTTAATGGTCAGATAACAGTAACAACACAGTACACCAATTCCCATTTCACAGTGAGGATGAAATAAACAATGAATGTATGAGTGACAGTTCGGATGAAGGAGCCTGTATACTTGCTCCGTCCCTAGAGGTAGATCAGAGAGGACCCTTTGTAAAGGGAATGGTAATGGACATAAGGTCTCATTCCTAGTGGACACTGGAGCCACGGGCTCCACAGTGAGGAGTGTGGAAATGCCAGATTTACCCCTTTTCGGAAGAACTGTGCAGGTTGTGGGAGTGGAGAATAGACAGCTAACAAACCCTATCACAGAACCGGTGCAAATCGAGATTGGAAATTATATAGGATTGCATAGATTTGTGATGTGCGACTCAAGTCCTGTATCCTTGTTAGGCAGAGATCTATTGTGCAAAACCAAATGCTCCATAAATTGTACAGCTGCAGGGATAGAAGTCCAAACTAACAGTGATGATGAGGAAGAGCATGCATCCGCCATGGTATTTAACGAGGCATTTGAGGAGTACCCATTAATTGAGATTTTTCCAATGTTCACAATGAAGGAGTTGCACGCAGACTTGCAGGGAACAGTGAAACAGAAGATCTGGGATTTGACAGGAAAAGAAGTGGGTTTGATCAAAGGAGTGGAACCGATTAAAATCACATTAAAGCCAAATGTTGAGTTCCCGAACCTTCCGCAATATAATGTGCTGCAAGATGTGATGATGAAAGTGGCACAAATAACTGGGGACTTCTTGAAGCAGGGTGTTCTAAAGGAAGTGCTGAGCAGTCCATGTAATTCACCATTAATGCGACTGAAAAAGTCTTGTGGGAAAGTGAGAGTTGTGCAGGATTTGCAAAAAGTGAATGACATGGTGGTTAAGTGTTGTCCGATTGTGCCCAATCCAGCAGTGATACTGTTTCAGATTCCATGCGAGGCAGAGTGGTTCACAATAGTTGATCTGTCACAAGCTTTCTTTTCAGTACCACTTCATGAGTATAGTCAGTTTCTTTTCAGTTTCAAATTCCTAGATAAAGTCTACAGCTGGTGCAGGCTTCCACAAGGGTATACGGAATCACCATCCTTGTTTAATCATATTCTGAAAAAGAATCTGGAGACATTGGAATTACCCTGCCAATCGACTCTCGTCCAGTACATTGACAATTTATTAATTGCATCCAGAACAAGAGATGAATATAAACATGACTCGATTGCCCTGTTGAATCACTTAGGGGATTTTGGGCACAAGGTCTCACCTGCAAAATTACAATACTGTCAGAAATCTGTCAAATATTTGGGTCATCAAATTGAGAAAGGGCTGAGGAGAATTTCCCGAAAAAGAATTACAATGATTTTGCAAAGGAACCCACCGACTTCCCAGAAAGATGCGTGCATGTTCCTGGGAATGGTAGGATGCTGTAGACAATGGATTCTGAATTTTGCTGAAATTGCCAAGCCTTTACAACAATTGACACACAAGGGATTCACAGACCCCATTGTTTTAGATGAAGATCAGATGAGGGCTTTCACTGAATTGAGAGAGAGTTTGTGCAGAGCTCCGGCGTTGGGAATGCCTCATTACACAAAGCCTTTCACATTGTTTTGTCATGAATGTGATGCTTGTTCTTTGTCTGTCTTGACACAGGTCCATGGAGGTACTTATCACCCAGTAGCCTATTTTTCAGATACCTTGGACCCAGTTGCAGCAGCTTTACCAGGCTATCTGCGAGCAGTAGCCGCAGTTGATCAAAGTCTTTCACAATGTGAAGGGGTGGTCATGGGATACCCAGTGACGGTAATGGTGCCACATTCTGTTGACATTTTGCTGACAAGAACAAAAACACAACATTTGACGGGGGCTCGACTTACAAGGTATGAGACGAGCATATTAGGAGCTCCAAATGTTACTCTGAAAAGATGTACAGTGTTTTATCCAGCAACATTATTACCAAGTGATACCGTTGACATTGAAAAGGAGGAAGATATAGAGCATGATTGTCTGGAGGTTACCGATCTTTGTACAAAGCCTAGGCCTGATATCAGAGGCACCGTTTAGAAGAAAATGATCAATTTGTTTTCGTTGATGGTTCATATCTCAGAGATGGAACAGACACATTGATGGCAGGATATGCTGTATGTACCATTACAGGAACTCTGGAAGATTCTTGGCTTCCGGGTGTATATTCAGCACAAGTAGCAGAATTGGTGGCTCTCACTAGAGCATGTTATGTCTCTACCAGGCTGCGAGTGACAATATATACAGATAGTCAATATGGATTTGGAATTGTTCATGATTTTGGTCAATTGTGGTCACAAAGTGGGTCATGACCTCCAGTGGAACCCCAGTACGATATGGTGACAGAATGAAAGAGTTGTTGTATGCCATACAGTTACCTGAAGAGATTGCTGTAGTAAAATGCAGTGCACATCAGAAAACACATGATTACATTTCTTTGGGAAATTGATATGCGGATCAGGTAGCAAGGTTCTGTGCCCTGAACTGCATATCATTCAAGGATAAGTGGGACCTAATGCAAGATGAGGAAAACAGTTGTGCACATTTTGCTTTAAAAGTAATTGACACCCTAGAGGAATTAAAGACATTGCAAGAAAATACAGACAAGAAAGAGAAGAAATTGTGGATCAAGCTAAAATATGTACAAAGACCAGATGAGATTTGGGTATCTGAGGAGGGCCAAATGGTGTTACCGAATTATCTGTTGACTCAGATGGCTCAGTATTACCATGGTCAGGCACACATTGGAAGGGATGCCATGATTAGACTATTCAAAGTTGATTGGTTCAATCCGAAATTGAGGCAGGCAGCCGAAGCAGTATGTCATGGGTGTGCGATATGTCAGCAACTAAATGTGGGAAAAGGGACAGTGGTGAATTTGAGCCACATTGGAAGAGCAGGAGGACCATTCAGCATAATGCAATTGGATTTCATTGATATGCCTGCATGTGGTGGATTAAAGTACGTGTTGGTGATTGTGTGTGTGTTCAGTCATTGGATCGAAGCATACCACACACGCAGAAATGATAGTCTCACAGTTGCAAAATTGCTCCTCAGAGAACTGATACCAAGGTTCGGATTCCCGATCTCTTTAGAATCAGATAGGGGATCGCACTTCAATAACGAAGTGATTAAGTTCTAATGTGCAGCATTAAACAAAAGCTACATTGCCGGTATCGACCAGAAGCATCAGGATTGATAGAACAAATTAATGGTACTCCGAAATCAAGAATTGCAAAAATGTGCGCTGCCACAAATCTGAAATTGCCAGATGCATTGCCTTTAGTGTTGATGTCAATAAGGAATGTACCTGACAGGAAGACAGGATTATCCGCACGCAAGATTCTTATGGGGAGAGCAATGAGACTGCCAGCAATACCAGCCAATGCTCTAGTCAATATTACAGATGATATGGTGTTGGACTACTGCAAGGGTCTGGCTGATGTGGTTCGATCTTTCTCTCAGCAGGTACAAGCCGTTACCCTGCCACCTATCCATGACCCAGGTCACAATCTGACAGCCGGAGACTGGGTCGTGATCAAAAAGCATGTGCGAAAGACTTGCCTAGAGCCACGTTGGAGACGCCCATACCAAGTGGTCTTGACGACTATTAGAGCTGTAAAATGTGCAGGATTGCCTAATTGGATACATGCAAGCCATACGAAAAAGGTGGTGAGTCCTCAAGAACATGAAGAGGTGTTGCTGAGAATACCAGCAGCAGCAAAACTAATAATTCTGCCTGAACCAGAGTCAGAACAAATTGAGCCTGAAGTAGACCCAGAATTGGCGGAAAAAGGATCAATCACCCAAGTGAGAGACGAGGGTGTGGAAAATGAAGAGGCAGAACGTGAAAACAACGCAACAGAGGTGGTAAGAGATCCATGTATAGGAGAAGTGATAAAACCAGCAAAAGAGACTGAGACACAAGAAGACCCAGTGCCAGAGACAGAGGGGGAGAGAGTTGAGGCAGGTCAAAGCAAAAGTGATCTGACTCCTCCTGAACCCATTGCAGGCCCATCAAGAGAGGGCACATCAGACAAGGTGAAAGAAAAGAGTCCGATCTTGAAAAGATTGTTGACAGAAGGAGTCAGAAAAGGAAATCATTGGCCTGAGTCACAGATAGGCAAGAAAAAGGACTTGGTAATAAATGAAACAATAGAGGAAGAACACGACACCACAAAGAAAGATGAACTGAGTGATGGAGAATTAACAGGAGAAAGGAGGTTGAAAATAAAGAGAGTGGCAAGTCGGAAATACGTGGGACCAGAGTGGGCATACGCCTCGACAAGTGATTGACAGAACGAGTTTATGTCCTTTTGTTTTGATAGGGAGGTTCCAAACCAGTATTTTGATGCAACATGAAGGAGAAAAGCACTAGATTGTGGTGTCAAACAAACGAAAAATTGGGATTACTGATTCTACCGGAAAAATACATTAAAAGCCTGATATGACACTTAGAAACCAGATATGACCAGCTGCTAACCGGATTGACAAAGGAAGTAAAAGGGTCCTGTTGAATGAAATTGAAATGTGAAAGAGAAGAAGTATATTTTTATTTTTGATTTGCTGCATATTAGTTAAGAGTTGAAATTCTGCTTTCTGATTCTTTATAGATCATGGCTAGTTCGGACAATAACGTTAGGAACACTAGGTATTGCAGATATTTGAGGGTAGGAATGGCAATATTGTGTTGGATATTGTTTATAATAATGATTGTGGGAATGTCACTACATGAAATGAAAGAAGCAAAAGTTACATTTGTGCATGAAACTACTACACTAACAGCTATAGAGAAGTTCAAATTAGATGAACAATATTTGCATGAATATACTAACGCAAAGGGAGAGTTGTCTTCTAACGTCTTTTATCGTTTATTGAGTGAGTATGTGGAAACAATGGATGCAAAGGATTGTCTTGTGTGTACGCAAATACCCTCCTCTGTGGAGGAAGGGGTTACTTATCATAGTCTACCTCTGACTTACGGTATAACTTTTAGTCTGCTACTAACACATTTCTATAACCAAGAGTACATTCAATACTTTTATTCAAATTATGATTTTGCATTTTCTTTTGTTCCTATAATTAGATACTTGAGTAGGGTAGCTAAGGATCATGATATAGTATTAGTTAGAGGATTCTTTGAGCCTACAGTAACTTTTGGCACAGCTTATGCGCATCGTAACAATTTGACTTGCTTATTAACCCCCAAGGAAAAGAGCTTTATTGGGCATACTGATGATAGAAGAAAAGTATTAAAAGAAAAACTAGAAAAAGGATTAGGGAAAAGAACTTACAAAAATGATTACGCTTACACTGCTATTAAAACACAAGGGAAGTTAGCGCTAGATGCCTTACATGTAGGGAAGCTCTGTATATATAGGACAAAGTCACGCACTGACACTTTATTTGTGGGAACGAGTGAATGTAGACATGTGTTTTTAATACCAAGGATGAATTAATTACACTGAGTAAGACAAAGAAGAGAAACAGCCTCTGCAATAGTAGGGGAAATTTTGGGAGCGGTAATTCCTTCAGTGGAAGTTATATTAAATGCAAACAAGATTCGAAAGCTGTCAACTATAGTAGATAATATGTTAACTAACTTCACAGGAGCTATACTATTACTAAGTACTGAGTTAGCTGCGGATAGAGCTATGACGCTTCAAAACAGGCTTGCTTTAGACATAATTTTGGCAAAAGACGGAGGAGTCTGCAAAATGATTAATGAAAGGCACTGTTGTTTGTATATTCCTGCAAATGAGCAGGAAGTAAAAGAATTGCTTACTAATTTAACTAACGCAAGCAAGGATTTAAAAGAGTTGAAAGAATCAGGAGTTTGGGAGAAAGTAGGAAATGGATTTGCCACACTAGGCAATTGGTTTAGTCAAATTTGGGATGGGATATTGTGGAAAATTGTTTAAGGAATATTAATTGTGATCACTATCATATTAGGATTATGGGGGGCATGCAAATTATGGCACAGAATTCAATTGAAAAGAGCTAAAAATAATCAGAGGAGGGAAGAACAGCTCAGAAGAAGAATCTATAGGGAAAATAGAAATAGAAGAGACCAAAATGTAACTGAAAGTAATTTGTATTGATCAATGAAAGAAAGGTGTGATGACATATTTAGTCATTAGAGGAGGGACTGTTGCAGCTGATATGCTATTATGAGAATGTGCTAATGATTTGCGTATACATACTAATGAGAAATAATGACAATTTGAGCTAATAATTGAAATAACGTGTAATGTGTAAAATGTGCACGCGGGGAGTGGTCACCATTTGTGTTAACAGTACTAAAATAATGTGGAATTTATGAAATTATGTATTAATATGCCATAATCAATAGTATAACCCTATGTTTGTGATGGTTCATATTCTTAACTTAGCTGCAACAAGGGCCTGGTCGGCCCTGGGCCTTGCTTGCTTAAACATGGAGACACGATGAGCTGCCGAGGACTGGAACTGGAGAAAAGGACCTTGAACTGTACAAAGTTCAGCGATGAACCCTGCTAAAAAAATCTGCAAACTCACCAGCGGACAGGAGACGATCAGAACAGATTGATACAATTATGTGTAGAGTAGGCTAAATGTACTTTCCCAGGACTGGAACAATGGAGCTACTGACTAAAAGCTGGAGCAACAATTTTGTTACCTGAAGAGCTGGATGAATGTCCTCATCGACAGAAGGACCAATCATGTTAATGGAACTTGACTCTCAAAATAACGTAGACAAGTGGTAAACAAAAACTATAGGTTAGAGTCATAATCTCTGATAAGGTTGACCAATGGGCGGATTATGGGATGGACTGAGAGACCCTAACAAAATGTCATGACACAGGGGGAAAAATCAGAACGGAGAGGTGAAAGTTGATGACATTAGGAGACGCTGTCCGAAGTGCTGAATATCTGGGCTTGCTTCCTGCGAGCCAAGCCTAGCTGATGACTTATGACCTGGAGACGAAGACTGACTCGTTGCTGATCTATCTTGGATAGGTAGCTATAACACAACTGACTAATGTGTGCTTTTTCTTCTAGGTACCAACTGCGCTGTTTTAATAATGTTTTTCTCTTTCAGTTAGATTTTTCCAAATTACAATTTTGGTCAAAGTTGTTTTTAAGCATGAAGTTCCACATGCTGATGCTAATTTGAGATAGGTAGGCTGACAATAGGGACTAATGGTGACTTTGACTTAGACTGACTGACTCGATTGTTGAATTGTTCAATGCTCATGAATTTCTATGCTTTGATTAATGTCGATTGCATAGTAATAAAATCTTGATGATTCATTACTCATGTTGCTAATAAAGTTATGGTGATTATCGTTACGTTGAATAAAGGTTTTGATTAGAGTTGTAATTAATAGGGAATAAAACGAACTAACCTTCTTATGAGTGAATGGTATTCTTCTTATTAGACTTGTCTTTGGTATTAATTGATGACTGAATTTATTATTATGGATGTTTCTTACTCATAACACTTGACTAGGATACCCTATGCGATCCAAAAGATTCATTGACCTATAAGCGTCCCCTTGTGAGTTTACTCACTAAGGACAAGGCGCGCTGGCAGCATCATGTTCATTTCCTAATGAGAATGTGCAAGAAATCATATACAAACAAATCCTCAACCATGAAGAATAAAGGGTTGAGACAGGCATTTCTATTTTGTCATAGCATCTTTGTCAAAACACAGCAACAAAACTTGATAGGTACCATGCCAGCTCTGCGTGCTCTAGGATAGTGTTGGGAATTAGAGTTAAACTGGATGGATGTGTTTGTGACTGGCCAGCCTAGACTTGTAATGGGCAAAACAAAAACTACACTTATTGGTCGGAATGCAAAGGTGCACAGGACTGGATGACAACCACCCGCACCAGTGATGCGACAACAAGTCCATCAAGGGACCTGTCAAACAACGTATGATTTTTTTAAATCTGACACTATTGAGAAAAGTAAAGTAACATAATGTTTAGAAATATTACTTTTTGTTTCTGTGAAAAAAGAGAAAAATAATTAAAAGGTATTCGATATTACAATATGGTTCCCTGGGTGCACATACTTCCATGTGGCAGTCGTTCTCAGCCAGGTAACACTGCACCACAGCCTAGTCATAGCTTGTGATTGCTGGAAACTCATCACACTGCTGGGTTAGGTCCCTGGTCAGGCAGCTTTCCACATCTTCCTCACCCATACCATCAGGCTCAGGGATGCTAGCTTCCTCCAGGAGCGCACTCTCCTAAGGCATCTCCATATGCAGCACGTGAGCTCAGAAGGAACTCTACATGAAACTGCAAAGGCCCTGCCTTTGGCCACCGGTAACATTGTAGACTTCAGGCGGACAAAGACTGGCCCACAGTGCATCACAGTAGAGTACAGAAACAACTGTTGGTGGAGATTAGAAACTGCTAAATGTGGATGGAGAGTATAAGACTGTATCTACAGCAGATTGCTGTGGCTTCTAAATAAGTAAGTAACATGGGTATGAGTTTGCAGTGGCCACAATGAAATGCTTCCATGGTCCACTGCTAATTGAGAAAGAAACAGTCAAAGAACTGCACATTATAATAAAATGTGAACTTAAAACTTGTCGCTGGACGTCTTTTTTTAACAATTTGCTTCACAGCCCTATCAGACCTAGGCCCAACATAGCTACTTCAAGGTAACTTCTGTGGTTTGTGTCCACCGATATTAACATAAACTATGTTAGTTTATTTTGTAATTAATGGAAAATTGCATAATTTCAAAATGATGTCTTAGTGTTTTTAGACTAAATTTTATTCAAGTTTATATTTCACATTACCGTCTGTCTACATATTGTGCATTCTCGACCAGAAGCAGCAACAGCCAAGCCACAGGTAACATTGTTAAACTTCAGAACCTGCAAAGACTCACCTCAGTGGAGTAACAGAAATTACTGAAAACGTCAAGACAGAGCAGAAACTGATAAATAACGCAAACAAAGGCAAGTGGCACCTTTCTGAGTTCCGCGACAGCTTCACTCTCTAGTAGGCCATCTTCGAATGTGGTTATATTAGTAAATAAGTGTGTAACAGTTACACAATTAGAAGCTTTCATGAACAATTGGTAGATGAAAATGGCAGCAATATGTAGCTGTAAATTGAAAGAAAAGGAGAAACATTTTTCTTGCTGTGCCTCTTTTTTTGTATATTTGATACTCTCCCATCGTACTGATGCCATTCAACACTATATGATTAGCCTATGTGGATAGCCAACAGACAGTGGAAAGAGAGCAGGGGGAAAGCAACATGAGAGAGGGAGCAGCAATGGTGGGAGGAAGGCAAGGTGAAAGAAAGGCAAAGCAGAGACAGAGTAAGAGTGCATGCAAAAAGTAAAAAAACGTACCTGCCAGAGCCTATTGTTAGTGGAGGGACACTGGCCGCAGACAGGAATCTGCACTTGGTCCATGCTCCACGGCAGGGATACACACGAAGCCCCAGGAGGAAGCCAAGGTGTGGAGGAAGCTCTGGTCAATAGTAAGCAAAGAAACGAGAGTGAGATTGGAACCAACAAATGGTAAGTAATGTTGAGTAATGAGTGGCTCTAAGCCTGTTTTAGTTTTTTTTGTGTACAAGAGATTTCACAAGCACAGTATACACACTGCAGGCGAAACCTAAAAATTGCATCGATGGAAACGATTCAAGCTTGTGGAATTTGCAAACCCTAATTTCCATCTGAGGTCTTAACTGTCCATAGATGCTTAGTCTGAGCATTTACGCCCACAGATAGCATTTTTTTGCACTTATGTTGATGTTAGGTGCTCAAAAAGAACATAACATAGGAAATACAAAAATACTTTACTTAGGGTTATAATATAGGATTTACTGCATACATCTTTTGGCATTTCTAAAGTTCATTTATCTTCAAGTTCATTGCAAAACAAGCAACCTCTACAGTCCACACCGATCCCTGTTAAAAATAATAATAATAATAATAATCTGGCAATCTGCCAACTCTCCTCGTTTTAATGGAACTGTCACTTTTTCTTCAGTACCTGCTCCGCCATCTAATTACAAGAACATAATTTATGATTTCCTGATAAAAAAATAAAATATCAGATGCCAAGGAAGCAAATGCCTTTCTTTATTTTCCCTGTGATGCACAAGACATCAGTTACACGCTTCTTACACATCATTAGACAGATGTGAGGGACAAAACTGGAAGAAAAGCAAACACAAAAAATATTATTTCTGAACACTGCCAAAATGCTATCTTCGGCCCTGCCAGACATTAGCCAGTGTTTCAGATCATTACTTGAACCTTACACCCTGAAAAAGATTTGCATAATGACCCGGAACACTGCATAATTCATGGGCAGGACGCAAAAAATATATTTAACGTTTGGAAATTAGACTTCTGTGCTTCACGGCTGCTGCCTGAAACTCTGATATTTACCCCCATAGTACATGTGTTGTTAGAACACACAGTTGTTGATAATTTTGGTTCTTTACCATAGTTTTATTGTCTGTAACATACCAAACTGGGTGATTCAATGTAGAACTATTTTAAGTTATATTTTTCGTAATCCCACTGATGCTGTTCCTAGATATTTTCAGAGATCTGCAAAGTATGCGTTGATGCAGAATCTGGACCATTTACACCACCGCAAATGTAAAACTTGGGTGTTCGATGAAATCACTGCTGAAATGACATCAGCATAAAAAATGCTGAGACGGTGCAAACCAAATTTAGTGTAAAACATTTATGTATTGGTAGCGTATGTAAAACAATGTGAACTTAGAGTAAATTGAGTTACCACCATGTCAAGAGTTATTCATGCGGATTTACGAAAATTAACAACCACCGAAAAAAGTCCTAAATCCATGGAGGCCATTTCAAATAAATGAAGGAATTAGAGGAGTAGCAACCACTGCTACATGCCAACAAGGACATGATGAGGAGGGACAAGATTCAACCCCCTCGGCATGAGTGCAGCACACACATCCCCACTGCTTTCATATTTGATATGGTGAGCATCATATCTATACTGGCCTTATAATGGAAGACCTATATCCCACACAGGCGTACAAACAGGCATGCCTCCTCTTCTAAGGCTGCTAGAAGTGACACATGTATGTGCTGTTTCCATGGCACATGGGAGTCCTTAGCTAGTCTCGTTCCAAAACGTTAGTGCATGTCAGGAATGCTCTATTGAGAAAAGGTAGCCGCATCACTTTCTAAGACAGGCAAAACTCAAGTGTGGATAAAGGTTGTGTTTAGGCAATGGCCATCTCTTTTCAAATGTTGTTGGTGTTACTAATTGCACTCATATGCAGTTGGTACCATCCAAAGACAGACTAGATGTACACAGAAGCAGGACGATTGCCAGTTCCATTAAAGACTAGGGCCCATATTTATACTTTTTAAGCGCCGCATATGCGCCGTGTTTTGATGCAAAAACGAGGCAAACTTACAAAATACAATTGTATTTTGCAAGTTTGCACCACTTTGCGTCAAAAAATGACGCAAATTCGTTGCTAAAAAAGTATAAATACGGGCCTAGATGCTCTGCAATGCAGATATTACATTCACCCTTGTGTGTACCCCATATCCCCATTATCACAAGACTCAGTAGATTTTCATAACAAATGAATCCCACACATCATGTGAAAGCATCATGAGCAGATGTGGCTTCTAAGTGGAAGGTAATGAAATGAATATGAATTGTCCTCATACGGGGGTGGTGGTGGTGTTTGTTCAACTTCCAAAGTTACAGGGTGGCAGTGGTAATAGTGTCTCTGTCACACACAGACAGGCAGTTGGACACGGCTACTCACTTTGAAGCTTACATCACATCGAAGCTTATATCATGCTGAACAGTGCTTAATTTGGAAATAAAAACGTGCCGGTGCCCAAAGCTCTCTTTTAAAATACGTGGCTGCTGCATTTAAATGTCTGAGCCATCTCGGGCATCTTTAATCCATTTACAGTCACTCCCTGTTCCTTCAGCTCACTCTTGCAGCTTCAGTTTTCTCCCTTTCTGATGCTTTTTGTTGTTGTCTTCCTCCACATTCCCCATATGTGTCTTTTGCTCGCAGTAAATGCCTGATGCAGAAAAGTAAGTGCCGGCCCTCAAAAATAAGTGCCCGTGCCCCGCACCAGAACCACGGGCTCAAATTAAGCATTGATGCTGAGTGACTGCACAGTGATATCTTAGCTCTCAGTGCACATGTTCCCAGCTGCATTCCTGATGAGGGCCACGTAGCAGGCATCAGTTTTTCCTCTTGTCCTTGTCCTTGTCTTGTTGTGTTTGCATTTTGTTCATAACCTTTTCCTAGTCCTCTGGTCCCGTTGTTGGTGTTTGAGATATGATTGCACTTGCCTCTGCTGCAGGTGTTTGCGTAACACGTCTCTCAACTGATGCAGGGCCCTGTTCTGGTTCTTCCTCATTTTTCTCATTATCTTCCTCCTCTTCATGTTTGTCACCAAAGTAGTATGTTACATTTGCATGTTATTGCATTGGTTAAGAACCTGCTATTCTTCCATTTATGTTATGTTTTGTTATGTTACGATATATAGTGTTATTCTATACTATGTTATGGTGTGTTATGCTATGTTATGTTTTGTTATGTCTTGTTTTGTTATTTTTGTTTTTTGCGTGGCACAAGTCTACTGTTTGACAATGCAATGCTTTGAAACTCTGTAATACTGTGGAAGCATTATCTTGTCCTCCCGCACCTTCGGCTCCTGCCTCATTTCATTGGATTCCTTCCACAGACAAACTTCCAAACCATTCTGCATCTTCTTCTCCCATGGTGAAGTTTTCAGAGCAAGGACTAGTCCTCCATCTGCTGTGCTTCTTTCCTTCTGGTTGTCTGCTATGAGTCTACGGACGTGCCTCTAAAAGGCAACCCTGCTTCTTCTGGCTGAGCCCCTTAATATTGGACCAAATGATTGATTTAATCCCTAATGCAAATCCATATGATTTTGTGTGTGCTTAAGGCCTACTGGCAACCAGTCGTATTCAAAGACATTTTGACTCAATTCATAAACGTACTGTCTATCTGTTAGCTGTAAAAGGTGGGAGCAATGTCTTGCTTTCCCTTAGTTGGCACAAAAGATTTGAATCTTTTTTGTTGATGTGTTCTCCTTTTCTCAATAACTCCTCAGAGGTGCAGTATTTCTGCTTCTGGTAGGGAACAAATTAAATTGCACATGTGTGGTCTTTTCACAAATGTGTGCAGTCTTGAAGCACATGCACGAATATTTCACTCATGCATGGGTCTTCTGTTGCTGTGCTGTGTTTATGCAATATCACTGTGCATGTATGAAGTTTCCTCCACCATGATGGTTCCATTACTTGACTATCCTCGACCACATCCCTTGTGTTAAAGTCTACATTGCATTAAGGAAACAACCCATAGTAATGTAATACACACTTTGATGTATTTCAACTCACCAATCATTCTTTATGTGATGGCCAGAACCTTCTTAAATAAGGTTAAACCACTCATTACTTATGATTCTACATATGCATGAACCATTGTGTATGGGTAAATCAACAATAACTAAGGTCTTCTGTTAAGCTACAAAAGCTGCATTGAAATTAAATGGTAGTCTATACAGCAGTGGGAGATGGTGGTGGAAACTTCCTGAAAAATTTGTAACCCAACAGAGGGAATTCTAAATATTCATATTTTAACATTCAAAGGAGGACATTTTGGAATGCGGTAGGCACAGATACTACGCAGGTCATATAGAGAATGACTGGTTGCCCACCTGAACACAGGAAATTTGGACGCTGTACCATTCACTCAGACACGTCAACTTGTTAAGAGTTTCCTGTCTGCCTTGTGGGGAATCTTTGTCAAAACTGCATTTGCTGGTGTGACTGGTGGACTGTAAGTAGAGCTGAAATAGTATGCTGGCAACATGGGAGACAATGAAATACTTCCCACTTTGAACCAAAGCTCTGATGGCATCCAACATGTAATGCAAATGAGCCTGACCATCTCTAGAAAGGCTCTCTTTTCTTTTCCATCCAAACATCTAACCATTCTCTTTGCACTCTTCCATCCAACTGCTAGTAATCACCATTTCACCTTCACATTCTGTCATCTATTCATTCTTTCATCCGTCATTCAGTTTTTTACTATTCTATTAATCCATTCACACATCCATCACCTATGCATGCATCCATTCATTTATCCATCCGCTCATACAGCCATCCTTTGACTTGCACATCCATCAATAAAGCCTTCTCTCCATTATTTGAATCATTATGCCATCCATCCACTCATTCAGACTTTATTTACTCTGCCATAATTTCACCGTCCATTCATCACCCCCTTATATTTCACTTACTCTGCCATCCTTTCACCCATCCAGTCACCTACATCTTTGATCCACCCGCTCATCCGTCCTATCACTTCTACTTTTCTTTCACCCTTAATTGCATTCACCTTTCCTTATTTTCAGCGTCCCACCAATGTTTCCATTTTCTATCAACCCATGTTTCTTTCTTCCTTATAACATTAGTCATGCCACGTTCAGAAAGAAGAAGCCCATAAAATAACTCAACCATGATGTCGTTGCTAAAGCAATGGGTTCACGACACTCCTGGCAGCATGTTCTTTCATCCCACTATGGTAATTTTACTGCTGCATGGTGGTCATTGATCGTTTTTCCTGCCTCGGTCTGCCATACCTTTCATGGTGTGTGGAGCAGGGCAAATCAGTGATGAACAGTGTAAGGTGATCGCTACCATGACCAGGAGGTGCTGTCCAGGATGGCCCACCAGGTCAGAAGGTTCTGAAGAGTCAGCTGATCAGTGTGGCTGCCGCAAATCTCAAGTGGGTGGTGGGGATTAGGGAAATAATAATTTTAAAAAAGATTTACATGTCCTACCGCCGATGCTGCCGGCTGCCTTGATCCTCTTCTCTCCTTCTCCTGATGGTGTCCCTGTAATCCGTGGGGCACCAGCACAGGCTCCCCATGCAATCCTGGCTCTGCTCTCAAGCTATAACTAGCATGACAGCAGCCCCAGGATTAGTCTAAGTGGCTTGGTCCGTCGCTCAAACAGTGCATGGGAATCTGTGCTGTTTCTCCAACCCGGCTGTGCAACACAGCAAGGCTGAAGAAACCTAAGTTTGCATGTCTGATTGGCCGGCCTAAGATGGCCGGCCAAACTGACACATGAACTCTTAAGTGCACTCCAGTGACTCCACTCTAAGCCTCCTCCCCCCTCTCCCAATGCCAAGTCTGCACACGCTGGCTCAGCCAGCAGCTAAAAAATAAAACGGTAATATAATATTGTTTATTTTTCAGCTGCAGGCTCTGAGCCAGTGAGGAAGCACTACTCCACCATTGCGGAGGAGCCACCACTGCTTTGATGCTCCATAGTCAGAAAGCCAGCAGCCCCACTACCTTTAAGTAAGACCGAGAAACCCCTAGTGAAGAGCGGCGGGTCTCTCACTCGGCCTAACTATAAATGAGTCATTGCATGCTTTCACAAGTAGGAGGTCTGTAGTCTTGTCTTCCATCTTATCATCTTCTACAGACATGTTTTCACTCATTCTGGACTGATATCCCTTGGTCTAAAATTCGCAAAGTGGCATTTTTTAGTTTGTATTATAACCTCCAGACTATCATTTCAGACGTACTAAGGAGCACTATTTCCTTTGTCTAATAAAAAGTCGATTTAACTTCTATAATTAGAACTGTTTCCTAAAATTGTTTGTTTTAAAAAAAATAAACCTACATATTTAGGTGTAATAGAAACTGCAATACTATTAGTCCACAGTATAAGCACAGAGAGAGATTTTATTTGGCATAAAACACGCATGTACACAGCACCTTTTTTGCAATGTTATGACTGCACAAAGTGTACTTACTTTGCGAATCAGTTTAAAATCTAATTTTAAATCTGTGTATTTGATCTATAGCATCAGCAGAGCATTTCGAAAAGAACACAATGAAATTAGAGAAAATAAATTACAGTCACATTCTTCCGGAGCAAGCAGGAAAAAGGATAGCCAGAAGTATACCAAATTATTCCATCTGATCAAGTTAAAGATCTCTGAATTTGTGTTTGTTGTGATTAATTTAGAGTTAACTGAGGTAGGGGTGCCCATTACTTCTAGGGGAGATTTCAAGATGCAATTATTAACAAGAATAGAAACCGACAATGGCAAAGCCAGCAGATCTGGCCTCGGTAAGCCTATGTGATAGCTTTTTCTTTTCATTTTTTAGGGGCGAGTGCAAAGCTCTCTGTCCCTCTTCTAATCTCTCTTGAGGGGGATTTAAACCACGCCCATGTTACTTCAGTCACTTTCATTGGTTTGTGGGCTTGCCTTTTAAAATCCGCTTGTTTTCATTCGTGAACGGCATGCATACATCATGCCTTTTCTGTTGTTTATCCCTCCTCAAGAGCACCGGTAAACGACTGGAAACATACGAGGCTCCATGTTTTCCGTATGGTTTCTGGACTACCTCGATGTAATGTGAGACCCGTTGCATTGCAAATACTTGTTATTACAAGCCGATCCCACAAAAGTGCCATTGACTAAACATGGTAGATATATTCAACACTGCATATTATAAGTGAAAAAACATAGCCATACAATATATTTTTAATAGAACAGGATGAGTGCTACTGAGCAGGTAGGTGCACATAGAACTGGTACAGAGATCCATTTTAAATGTAATGCACCTCACAGGAATATATCATTCTTATTGGTGCAAATAAAAGACAGTTATGTCCTTGAATGACTGTAAGCTGAAGACAAAGTTTAAACACATGAGGGCAACAAAATGAATATGTGATTTCTAAAAGGCAAGCCCATGAACCAACGAAACTGATGGGCGTGTGGTTAGCGTGGGTAAAAGCCCACAGAGAGACTTCAGCAGGCTAGAGCGCTTGGGCACTCAACCCTAAAAAGAATAGAGAATGTAAACAAAAAAAAGCATCTGGAGAAGAGTACTAGTTCACTAGTCTTGGCACAAAACTACCCTTATGTTTAGTGTGATGTGTGCATGTTATCAGGCAAAATGTCATCACTCATAGTGCAAGAGAGCAAATGTCTAAAGGTGGCGTGCCCATTCCCCAGGACACTGGAAGCTGTGGTAGGCAGAAGCAAAATGTGAATGACAGTTAGATCAGTGTATGAGCACTGATTACCCAAGCCCCTCTGTGAATGTATATAGGTATGTATTTGTGTTTTTATGACATAAGGCTGATGGTTCTTCAGGCCACACCTCAAGGTGGTCTGCCCAGGGCCCACAGACTATCCAATGGATTGTTCATCACAATGGGTTCAGCTCCACAGCCACAACCAAATAAAAGCTATGCTGAACCATAGCACCAAATATAACAGTACAAACATGCCCATCAGGCTCAAACATGTGCAAACAAAACTCTAAAAGTGTACTGCAGAGTTTGGGAAGCCTAAGGGTGATTATCATTGGTACAATTCAGCTGTAAGAAGTGGAACGATGTGTAGTACAAAAAAGACTACAACACACAGCACATGCAAGCACATACCCGAAACCCAGCCATGACTCTGCCACGTTCTGTTTTAATGCACGGCAATAAAGCATCAACTAGTCCACACCATCCCCATTCCAATAGGTCCATCATTACATTTTGTCAAAGAGGACCATTTGTGTCTCGTGATCCCCCAGCATTTCTTGCAAAACTGTTAAAGATGTACAAAAGTCGATAAAGTTCTGTGCAATTGGGCTTTAGGTAAGCAAGGTTTGCTCTTGCACACAAAACACTGTTTTTCAAACATCTAGCTGCATAGACTGAGAACAACAGATGAGAAAGAGAGCTATACAAAATGTTTTTATTCAGGTCATCATTTATTGCAGAGTGTTTGTTGGTGAAGGGAAGGAAGCAATGTGAAAGATAATGTGCAGAGGAAACAAAAGTGTCGGCCTAGGAGAAGAGAAAATGAGAAACTGCACAAACTATAAAAAGGTCAGAAATCAGAAAGGCACAAACATATGCTCTCGTCATAAAAAACAAAGTGCACACTCCTAACCTCTGCGTGGCTTGGAGGCACATTAATGCATAGACAACAACAGTCAAGAACATTATGACACGGACTACACAACTATGCCACTAACTTTTATCCATGCTGAACAGCAGCCACTATGGTGTACAACATGGCTAAAACACACTGGCAATGCCAATAACTGTTGCGTAGAAGAGACCCATTGGCTTTGCCAATGTTTGTTAGTACTATGAGGTACTGATGTCCCTGAAAGAACTGTGAATGTGTAATTAATTATCTTAAACATGTATTACACACATCATAATGATGGCTGCTACAGAATGCCCAAATACATTTCGGTTAAATAAAAAAAGTCCTTCTAAATGCATATTTGAATAATATACAATTTATACCTAGTACTAAAACAATTTATAACAACCCATTAAAACCACTCACTCCACAGATCACCTTGGAACACCCTTACAGTATCTCGCTAAAAGAAAAAATCATTGTCATCAGAAAGCTTCAAGTGACTAGGTCAGCCAATGAGGGAAAGCAGCAGTCCCAGCCTCGTCACAGAGTGGGATGGGGTCAGTGAGACTGCTGACCCCACCCCACCCCACTCTGTGACGAAGTGCCACTGATTGGCACTCGCCCTGGGCACTTCAGGGCTTAAACCTGAAGCGCTCAGGAAGAGTGTCAATCGGTGACGTTTTCCTCATCACCCAGGGGAGCGCCACAAGGCACCTTTGTTGAGCCGAGGAGGTCACGCCCATAGGAGCTGTGACCTCCTCAGCCCAGAAAAGTTCAGCTCAGGCAGCCAGGAGTGTGTGCAAATCGCTCATGTCTGCTCCTGGCTGCCTGAGCTGAACATGGAGAGTGTCTGTCAGGCTGACCTTTGTTCAGCCTGACAGACACTCTTCATGAGGGGCAAAAGGTGGGTGGGGGGGGGTGGCCACTCTGCCCTACAGGACGGGCCGCCCCTGCTAAAATTACAGACAAATGCTGTCCGTTAAGCATTTCATCACGGACAATGGACGGCAAGGTGAAATGACAGGCAGTCTGTGAAAATTATGGACGAGTGGTCACCCTACCCCAGACCCACATGTGCAGCAACCGCCTAAAATAAAATGAGACCAAACTGTCACCTCCTCGCCCAGAAGACAAGGGCGGGTTCCCTCAGGCCCGGCTTTAGAGCTGGTAGCTCATAGTTTGAAAACCTTTTTTGACGAGCCATTCCATGACCTCCTCTTAGTACTTTTAGGATTCCTTCACTACCACTTGGAAAAAGAGCCCCCACATCTCCGTATAGCCCCTCTCACATACATTTCATGTGCTTGAAAGCACTGGTAAAGGCTGGGTTTACTAATCCACTCAACTATCCACATAAAATACAGATCTGCTCTTTGCAGCAGGAATATTAGTTATCTGTGTCACTTTATTGAGAGTCAAAACTGCCACTAGACAAAACTCTGAGCTCTCTCCAACAGGAACATTAATCACAAGAATTATCATGACATTTTAATAGCTGCCTGAAGGCTCGACGCACAAGGAACTCTGCAGCATGTGCTTTTAATACACGAGCCATTGTTAAACACAGCACCCCCACCACCCAGGCCAGGGCCCCCCTCAGGTCAGCGCCCAGAGGGTCCGTACCAGCTGCACTGTTCTAAAGTCGGCCCTGGTTGCCCTAAAATGGAGACAGCTGCCACTGTTTGAATTGGCCCCTAGGAGGGACGAGGATGACTCGAATGTCAAGTTGACCAATGCAACAGGCGTCTAAATAAATAGAGTTTTGAGAACACCAATGCTGCGCCAAAAGTCCCTACAGGAGAGTAAAACAATCTTGCCCTAAAGGAACCAATTAAACGTGCAGGTTTTTCGTTATCACTGTCGCGTGCAGCCCTGTCATTGTGAGGCGCTGGTGGCGGCGGTGCCGTCCTAACAGGCACCATTTGCTTTTTCCCTTGATAGCGATCAGGCTACAAAAGACTTCACAGCAAATCTGCGACAAGATGACAGTCAACGCGGAAGACTGTCTTGCAGATAACACGCTGTGTGTCGGAGCCTTTAAGGGATCACCAGCGTGTTCAAAGGCGTTTCCTTTCCTCATGGGACTGTTTTGACGCATCCCGTAAATCCTGCATTTAATTCCTGGAGAGAAATGAAAGAATGCCTCCAGGGCAGGTAGAAATAGCATATCTTCAGAACTCAAACCTCGTTCAAGAAAAGAGGAATTAAAAAAAACATTTTACAGCAATACAGCCCGAACGTTAAAAAGGTGTGGAGGGGCAAAGCGCACGGACGGGTAAAAGCATCACATGGGCACATGGGGGCAGAAGCAACACAGGATGTTTTAAGCAACAGTAAACAAAAAGGAAAAAACAGTAGTGCCTGCTAATGGGGACTGCAAAGGGACATTAGAAGGACGCAATCAAAGCGTCCATACTCCAGGGGAAGGACAAGCGCAGGTGGCCACTGTGAACCACACATAAACCATCAATAAGAAACTAGCAAATGAGAGTGACAATGAAGTCAACCAAGGGTAAGAAATGGACGGCTTCTGCTCCTCCTGTATGATAACAAAAGGCCTTTCTCAGACAAGACTCCAAAATGGCCTATTTGGACTACCTATGGAGTTTAACAAGGTTATTGAATGAATATTACAGCCAACGACTGGAAACACCATTACCATCCTGTTCATGAATTTGCACAATTCTCTTTTTTGTTGTTCAATTAATGTGTTTAGGTGTCAGCATGTAAATTAAACCAGAGCTTGGGATCGTAACAACAAGGTTAGATGGGATATCTGCCAGTATTGTAGACCCTTCTCTGTGTGGAATTAAATTCACTGCATAAATGGTGGGGGTATGTAAATTGCCTCTGAAACAGCTGCCACACAGCCCCTCCACAACCATAAGCAAGTTGATTAAAGCTGGAGAGACACTTCTTCTTTTTGATTAGAAATTAACTTCTCAGGGCATATTTATTAAACAAGTCATAAACAATTCCATCACGTGCTATAAAATTGCCAAGGAGATGTGTTACCATTTGTGGTTTTTCCCTGCTAACTGAGATCCTCTTAAGTAGTTATTTGCCACCTTTTGTGTGTATACTATTCTAAGCGGGGTGGCACAGTGGCTACTGGGAGGAGTTGTCGTTTCCTCTGGTAATCAAGAAAGGTACTCAACAGTCTTTATCAACAGTCATTATCAGCATCCACTCAATAACATTTTGGACATTGTACGCTGACATGGTGAATTTCTTAGTAATTGTGCTGTGATTCACATCTCCATATTAGAGTAATCATGCAGCCTTAGTGTACAGTGGCTTGTAACAAAAACAAAAAACTAGTCTTAATCCCTTCGCAGCTAGGCCTTCCCAAACCCCCATGCTAAGCCTTTTTGTTGGCTATTTGGGTAGTTCACACTTATGCCTCTATAACGTTTTGTCTATATGAGGTGTCCATGTCAAATGTACCTCCTTTTTCCATTATCCTCTGGAATCTAAAGGTACCCAGGGTTTGTGGATTCTCCTAGAGGGGACCAAGAATCTAGCCAAAATACAACTAAATGTTGTGTTTTGGGGGAAAAATGGGAAGAAAGGGCTGCAGAAGAAAACGTCTGTTTTTTTGCTGCAAATGGCATAAATGTAGGGTTAGTGGTGCTAAAATCACCATCTTCCCAGCTTTCAGGAACAGGAAGACTTGAGTCAGAAAACCAAATTTTTCAACACAGTTTTTGGCATTTCACTAGGACATAGCCCATTTTTCCTATTTTTGTGCTTTCAATCATTTTCCATTTAGTGGTAGAAACGGGTATACAATCAATGGTGGATCCCACAAAGCTCTGCATTTCTGAAAAGTAGACACAATTATGAATCCATCAAGGGGTCATTTATGTAGATCCTTCAAGGTTTTCCCATAGAAAGAACAGTTAAAATGAAAAGATATTGAAAAAGGCTTGAAAAAAACAGCCACGTGCGTCTACATTTTCATCTGTAACTTCTTCTAACTATGGCAGATTTTTGAAAGCAATATAATGTTACATCTGCTGAACCCTTCTGGTTGCGGGGATTTGTAGGGTGTGTAGGTTCACCGAGAACCACAGGTACCCAGAGCCAATAACTGAGCTGCACCTTGCAATGTTTTATTTTTCATTGTGTTGCCGATATACAGCAATAATTTGGAAAAATATAAAGAGTGAAAAATAGATTGCAATGTAACCTATGTATTTCCAAAATGGGCACAAGATATGGAGTTTAGAAGCAGTGGTTATTTTCACATCTCTGAATTTGGTTGTACACATGCTAGCATTTGAATTAAAGGGCATTTCTCAAAATGAGTTCTTCTTTACACACTGTCCTACATTTTGAAGGTGCAAATGCTGAGAAAGCAATTGGCAATAACACTTGTTCTACAATTCTGTGATCCTCTAAGTCTCCAGAGAAAAATGGTGACTCACTTGTGTGGGTAGGCCTAGTGCCTATGATAGGAAACAGCCCAAAACACAACGTGGGCACTTCACATTTTTCCACTGAAACTGATACTTTTATTGCAATGTGCCTAGCTGTGGATTTTGGGCCCTAGCTCAGCTGGCACCAAGGGAAACCTAGCAAACGTTTATCATTTTTAAAACTAGACTCCAAGGGGAATCCAGGATGGAGTGACTTGTGTGGCTCTCTCAGGTTCTGTTACCCAGAACTCCTTGCAAACCTCAAAATATGTCTAAAAAACACATTTCCTCACATTTCTGTGTACAAAAGTTCTGGAATCTGAGGAGAGTCACAAACTTCCTTCCACCCAGCATTCCCCCAAGTCTAAAAAATGATACATCACTTGTGTGGGTAGGCCTAGTGCCCATGACAGTAAATGGCCCAAAACACAACATGGCCACATCACATTTTTCCACTGAAAACTGACCCTTTTTTTGCAATGTGCCTAGCTGTGGATTTTGGGCCCTAGCTCAGTTGTCACCTAGGGAAACCTAAAAAACCTGTACATTTTTTCTAAACTAGACACCTAGGGATATCCAGGGTGGGCTGACTTGCGTGACTCTCACCACGTTTTTTACCCAGAATCCCTTGCAAACCTCAAATTTTGACTAAAAATACATTTCTGTGATGGAAAGTTCTGGAATCTGCAGAGAGCCACAAACTTTATTCCCCTCAGCATTTCTCCAGATCTCCCAATAACAATGGTACCTAACCTGTGTGGGTAGGCCTAGTGCCAGCGACAGGATACGGCCTAAAACACAACATGGACGCAGCACTGTTTTCCACCGAAAACTGACCCTTTTTCCCCAATGTTTGTAGTTTAAGATTTTGGACTCTAGCTCAGCTAGGACCTAAACAAACCTAGTCAACTTGTACATTTTTTAAAACTAGACACCTATGGATCTGGAGGGTGGGCTGACTTGCATGGCTCACATCACATCTTTTTACCTAGAATCCCTTGTAAACCTCAAATGTTCACTAAAAACACTTTTTCCTCAAATTTCAGAGATGGAAAGTTCTGAAATCTGCAGGGAGCCACAAACTCCCTTTTCCCGGGCATTCCCCAGATCACCTGATAAAAATGGTACCTCACTTGTGTGTGTAGCCCTAAGACCCATGATGGGGAACATCCCAAAACGCAAAGTGGGCACATCACATTTTCCCACTGAAAATGCACCCTGTTTTTGCAATGTGCCTAGCTATGGATTTTGGACCCTACCTCACCTGACACCAAGGGAAACCTAGCACACCTGTACAATTTTTAAAACTAGATACCCAGGGGAATCCAGGATGGAGTGACTTGTGTGTGTCTCACCAGGTTATGTTACCCAGAACCCCTTGCAAACCTCAAAATGTGCCTAAAAAACACATTTGCCTCACATTTCTGTGAAGGAAAGTTCTGGAATATGAGGGGAGCCACAAACCTCCTTCCACCCAGCATTACCCCAAGTCTAAAAAATTGTACCTCACTTGTGTGGGTAGGCTTAGTGTCCGTGACAGGAAACGGCCCAAAACACAACGTAGGCACATCACATTTTTTCACTGAAAACTGACCCTTTTTTTGAAAATGTGCCTAGCTGTGGATTTCAGGCCCAGCTCTGTCAGTACCTATGGAAACCTAGAAAACCTGTACATTTGAAAAAACTAGACACCTAGGGGTATTCAGGGTGGGCTGACTTGCGTGACCCTCACCATGTTTTTTTACCCAGAATCCCTCAAATTCTGACTAAAAATATATATTTTCCTTACATTTCTGTGATGTAAAGTTCTGGTATCTGCGGGGAGCCAAAAACGTCCTTCCGGTTAGCATTCCACCAGATCTCCCAATAACAATGGTAGTGCCTGCGACAGGAAACAACCTAAAACACAACATGGATGCTGCACTGTTTTCCACCAAAAACTGACCCTTTTTCCCCAATGTTGGTAGCTTAGGATTTTAGACCCTAGCTAAGCAGGGACCTAAGGAATCCTAGGCAACCTGTACATTTTTGATAACTAGACACCAAGGGGTATCGAGGATGGACTGACTTGCATGGCTCTCACCACAACTGTTTACCTAGAATCCATTGCAAATCTCAAATGTTCACTAAAAATATATTTTCCTCACATTTCTGTGATGGAAAGTTCTGAAATCTGCACAGAGCCACAACCTTTCTTCCACCCAGCATTCCCCCAGGTCACCTGATGTAAATGGTACCTCACTTGTGTAGGTAGGCCTAGTGCCCACAACAGGAAACGGGTCAAAACTTATTGTAAGACATCAAAATTATCTATCACAAAACAACTTGGTTTTGAAGGGGTGTAACCTGCGTCCCGTGATTTTATCCATATTTCTGTGTGGGATCACGGCATTGACACAGATTTCCTGCCATCCATTGTTCCCCTCAGTTTCCAGATAAAAATGATACCTCACTTGTGTGGGTGGGCCAAGTGCCTGCGATAGTGAAGGGCCAAAGCCATGTATAGAATGAGGGGGTATCAAAGCGTGTTCATAAGTGCAGTTTTTTAATAGGTTTTTTGGCTGACTCTGCTTTGATCATCCAAACAAGTGAGATGTCATTTTTATCGAGAGACAGAGAGGACTGTGGTAGGAAATTTGTGCCGGCACGGTGATCCTACAACTTTCCCAAACACAAATGTCAGGAAAAAGTAACTTTTGAGCTGAATTTGTGGTTTGCAGGAGAATGTGGGTAAGAAAATGCTTGGGAATCCACATAAGCCACACTGTCAGTCAAGCGCCAGTCTACACACACCATCAGCCAAGTGCTATCCACACACACCGCCAGGAAGTGTCATCCACGCCACCAGCCAGCCAACTCCATCCACCCACACATGCTGCCAACCAAGCGCCATCCATGCATACCACCAGGCAAGTACCCCAAGGAGGACAGAAAGGGCCAAAATGTGTGTCCCAAAAAAGAGGATCAACCCTTGCCTACGGTGCTGCTCCCTGACATGCCCAAAAACATTTCTCTGGTGCCTAGTGGACATTCTGCCCCGCCTGGGGGGGAGGAGGGGGTAAGAGGGGATTGGGTGTACTAACCACTATCCACCCCCTGGTGGGGCAGAAAGACTGTGCCCATTTTTTTGGGTGGTGAGGGCATCAGCATGCCCATTCTGGACAGCAAACATCCCTAAACAATAAAAAAAAATAGTCCCCTGTGCCTAGTGGGCTTTTGATCGTGGGCTGTTGCCCATATCTGCCCCCCAGGGAGACAGAAAGAATGTGCCCATTTTTGCAGGGAAGTGGGGGCATTTACTTGCCCATTCAGGTAGCCCTCATCTCGACTCTGCTGAAAAATACTCCCTGGTTCCTACTGAGCTTTCTGCCCCCCAGGGGAAGATCATAGGCTCTTGACCGCAGCTGCCCCATAGGGCTCATTTTTTGGGAAGAGTGGTGGCATTGCCAAGTCCATTGTGGGCAGACACACCTATACTCTGGCTAAATAAAATACTCCCTGGTGTCCAGGGGGCTTTCTGTACCCTATGGGCGCATATTGGGTGAAATAACCCCATCTGACCACCGGGGGGGGCAGAAAGACTGTGCCTATTTTCTAGGGGGTTTGGGGGCATTGCTGTGCCCATTCTGGGCACCGCCCACCCTTTCCTTACAAAAAAAAAAAGAATCCCTTGTGCCAAGTGGGCTTATACCCCCATCTGCCCATCAAGGGGGCTCAGAAAGACTGATTATGCCAATTAAATTAAGGGGGAGCAAAAGCACCTGCACCAAGATAGCCCCCTGAGCACAGAGGGAGAGAAAGCGAAATGAGCTGATTGGCTCATTTTACTTTCATTTTCACAGAAATTATGTAAGCGTGTTGTGTGAGCTGCTTGTCATTTCAGTGAAAACTAAAAAGAGCCTTGGGAGCTGGGAAAGCTCTTTCCTAGCTCATGAGGCTGGTTTTGATGGTCATGTGAAGAGAGCGGAACGGTTCTGTCCTCAGCACACAACCAAAGGTGCTCATGACAGAACTGTTCCGTCATGAGCACCGAAGGGGTTAAAGCTTGCCTTCTATTGTCCACTTGACTGTAAAATCAGTTACTTTGCTGCCTACATGTGGAAACAACATGAGCACTTTTGGCAAAATTGCAATGCTGGTGAGCAGCCATTTTATGATGTATAATTCCAAGGGAAGAAACCACTGCACTCCGTTTCTCATGAAAAATCATAATGTTTAATCCACGCCAACATTCTGACATGCGGACTGAAACATGCACTTCCAACACCTGCAGCAGACTTTCAGCTAACTCCCTGGTGATCAGCAGGTTACAGCAAATTTGACTGCAAATATTGCATTGATATTATCAATGATTTTATCAAAGATGTCATGAGTGCCGTAATTTGTTCACGTAATGTAGATTTTCCTAGTTTATGACGGAAAGTCTTAATTTTATTAAAGACACGGAGGCGAGTATTATGCGTTTCTCTTTGTAGTTTTGTAGTTTCTTTCTTGACAGCAGTCAAGAAAGAAACTACAAAACTACAAATCCCATGTGGCTAACCCAGAGAGCCAATGGGATTAAAAACGTAGTACATCATATGTTAACCAATAGGAACACCCCCGTGCCATTATGATGTCACTTGACTGCAAGCAGCCCTCTTTTCTTGCGAATGAAGTCAATTGTTGAATAATAACGGAAATAAAGAACATAGAATAAACAAAGCCATCAGGAAAGCAAAAACGTCCGAAGAAAAATCCAAAATCCTACAAAGGAAGGAATGCTCCAATAAATCGGGAGAATACGATCCCATGCTTGTGATGAATAGAGTCTTCCCAAGGTGTGAAGAAATCGTATTAGGACCCTGGTTGAGCGGCTGGAACTGTAGCTAGAAGAAGGGAGGGAGAAAAACAGTGTTTAAACTAGAGGCGGGGTAATACTCGCCTCCGTGTCTTTAATAAAATTAAGACTTTCCGTCATAAACTAGGAAAATCTACATTTTATGACAAGACCGGAGGCTCCTATTATGCGAGTTTAAAGCATATTAATTACATTTAGTGAAACATCGTCAACAGGTTTGCAATAAAATACTCTTAAGGTATTGTCATTAGACCAGTCTGCAGATTTCAGAATATCCTCTAAACAGGAGCCTACCCAAAAGGCTTTGGAGGCCATAGCCCCTCTGGTAGAATGGGCACCAAAACTGGAAATATCGATACCCGCTAGGGACATAATCCACTTGACCCAACGAGCTAAGGTGGCAGATGAAACCGGGTGATAGGGTTTTCTAAAGGAGATAAGATGTTGGGAAGAGGATGTTCTCAAATCTGCAGTTTTCTGTTCATAAACTTTAAGATATTGGCCCACACATAATTTGGGATGCTGTGGGAAATATGGATAAAAAACTGATGACAAACTGGTTTTTGTACGTCGTACAACCGAAAATAGCACTCCTGTAGGGGTGAACTGTTGGTTGGAGACGTCCAAAGCCTTTACATCTGATAAACGTTTGATGGAAACTAGACACAGTAACATTGTTAACTTAGCAGATAACATCTTTAGAGAAAGAAAAGGATTATCCGGTAAAGAAGTCAAAAATTTTAGAACAATATTAACGTCCCATAATTGGTTATTTTTAGGTAAAGGAGGTTTGGAAAATTTTACTCCCTTTAATAATCTGGATACCAGCGGATGTTCGCCTATCGGTTTCCCATTGACATGGATATGGTTAGAAGAGATAGCTGACCTATAAAGGTTGATAGTACGGAAAGCTTTACCTTTACTGGCTTCTGCGGACAGGAAATTAACAACAAAGATTACATCTGCTGAAAAGGGATCAAGTTGCCTTCCCAAACACCAGCCGTCCCATAAAGACCAGGCTGACTTGTAGGCTTTTTTGGTACCAGGGGCCCAGGAGTTTGAGATATACTGGGAAGCTTCTGACGAAATGATAGGGAAAGGTTGGGAATTCCTGAGATCTTCCAAGCGGATAGAGTAAGAATGTTGTCCACAATGAGGAGATGAGGACGCAGGAGAGGGTCCAACAGTAAGTCTGGGAAGGACGGAATTAACAATGGAAAATCCACCGATAGTTCCAGAAGGGACGGAAACCATACTTAGGATTGCCAAAACGGAACAATGAGAATAAGAGAAGCGTGTTGACGTCTGGCATGAGCTAGGACCCTGTTGATCATGATAAAGGGGGGAAAGGCATAATTGAGGGAATGAGACCAATCCTGTAAGAAGGCATCTGATGCCAAGGCTAAGGGATCCGGGCGCCAACTGTAAAATTGGGGTAGTTGAGTGTTCAGTCGAGATGCGAAGAGATCTATCGAGAACGGACCCCATAAGGAATGAATCTTGTGAAAAATTGAAGGGTGAATTCTCCAATCGCTGGAGTCTCATAGGTGACGAGAATGCCAGTCTGCGACTGAATTGAGAGCTCCTGGAAGGTATTCTGCCTGTACCGAAAGATGGTTTGAAAGGCAATATTCCCAAAAACTCTTGGCCAAATCCGCTAGAGGTTTGGATTTTGTGCCTCCAAGATGATTTATGTACCTTACTGCAGAAATATTGTCCATCCTGAGGAGTATTGCACAGTGCACTTTGTGCTTTGCCAGGCTTTTGATTGCAAAGGAGCCGGCAAGCATCTCTAAACAATTGATATGCAATTTGGACTCCTCGGAGGACCATGTACCTCCAGTCGAGATGGGACCACACCGGGCCCCCCAGCCTAGACGACTTGCATCGGATTCTAACACAAGATCTGGGGCTGATGGAAAGATACTTTTCCCGTTCCAGGCATCCAAATGGTCTATCCACCATTGAAGCTCTGTGCGGGACTCCATATCTAAGGGAATGAGGTCGGAGTATGCTAGACCCTTCCTCAAGTGTTGAATCTTTAGTCTTTGAAGGGAACGATAGTGAAGGGGACCTGGAAAGATTACCTGTATGGAAGAGGACAGAAGGCCTACTATTCGAGCCAAAGTACTGAGAGAGATAAGAGAACTGCGAAGGACCTGTAGAATCTCTGACTTTATGGATCTTATTTTTGCGGAAGGAAGAAGCAGAGTGGCTGAGATGGAATTGATTTGAAATCCCAAGAACTCTAAGGTTTGGGAAGGCATTAGGAGAGATTTTTCTCTGTTTATTATGAAACCCAGATTCTCTAGAAGTGAGCTGGTTGTTTGTAAGTGTAGAAGGAGAGTCTGCGGAGCTTGACTTAAAATTAGGATGTCGTCTAAGTAAATTAAGAGCCTTATGCCCTGGGATCTTAGGAAAGCCACGACAGGCTTCAGGAGCTTGGTGAAGCACCAAGGGGCGGAAGATAGCCCGAAGGGTAGAGAAGTAAAGTGATAAGTTTGGTCGAGCCAGTGGAACTGAAGGAATTTCCTGGAGTCTGGATGAATAGGAACCACTAAATAGGCATCCTGCAGATCCAGTCTGACCATCCAGTCGTTTTGAAGGAGTATATCTCTGAGGTGGAGAATTGTTTCCATTTTGAAATGTCTGTATACTACAAATCGATTGAAATGTTTTAGATTGATGACTGGACGCATCTTTTTGTTCTTCTTTTGAACAAGGAAAATTGGGCTGGTAAATCCCAAAGGATGGGGTTGGGCAATAGAGATTGCTTGTTTTTGCAAAAGAGAGCTTACTTCGAGAGATATTAGGTGGGTCCTTTCTGTGGAAAAATGGGGAAGAGGAATGGAGAACGTTTGCACTGGGGTAGAATAAAGATCTATCATGTAACCCTGTACAGTATTTAGTACCCACACATCCGCAGTAATTGTTAACCAATTTGAAAGAAAATGGAAAATGCGACCCCCTGTTGGAAAGGAACCAACTTGAGGGCTTACCTGTTGGATTGGCGGTCTTATTGTGTCTAAAGGATCTGGCACGATAACCTCTGCCGCGCTGGGGATAGAATTGCGGTCTGAAGTCTTGTTGGTAAGACCCGTAGTATCCTCTGGAGCTTTGGGTGGTGTTACCTCGGCCGGTAAAGCGGCCCCTGCCTCTACCGGCCCTGGCAAAAACACGTTGGCTGAACATTTTTCTCATGGACTGTTGTGCTTTGTCCAAAGAAGTAAAGGTGGCAACATATTTGCTGAGGTCTTTGATGAATGAGTCCCCAAAAAGTTGTCCCTCAGTGTGAATCTGGGGTTGAACCGTGGCCAAGTTGACTAATTTACGGTCTAATTTTATAAGGAGACCCTTCCGTCTCTCGTGTATTAGGGAAGCGTTAGCATTGCCCAGCAAACAAAAACAACGTTGGATCCACAAAGAAAGTTCTTCTGGATCCAAGAAACTACCATCCAGTCTAGCCGTTTCAACCATGTCAAAAATTCTGGTAAGTGGACCAATGACGTCCAACAGTTTGTCCTGACAGGACGACCATGCTTTGTCTACCCCTTTGCGAGGGTCTTTGCCCTGTTTGTTGAAAAAGGTCAGCATCTGTTGGTCGATGGAAGGGGTAGAAGTAGCCTTATGTGGAAGCACGGGGCGAGGGCATTCTGATTTAAGTTTAGCTCTGGTTTGCTTGTCAAGGGGAGAAAATAATTTTTGAGCCACGTAACGACCAACATGGTCGGCAGGGAACCATTCAGTGGAATTGGGACGGAGTATGTGGGAAGGGTCAAACATGGGAAAGCCTTCTGCATCAAAGAGAGTAGGGGAAACATAGGGAACTTTAGGCTTCTTATGAGGGGGAGGAGAAAAAGAATCGGTATCATCTTTATCAGATACCACGTAATCGGAATCTGCATCAGGGATATCTTCGTCTGAGTCAGGAGTAGATGCAGAGGGTACAGGTAAGGAAATATTGCGTTGTTTTGCTGTTCGTTTTAGGGAAAGTTTAGGAACCATATTATTATACTCCTTGGCAGGAGCCTTGTGAGGAACCGCGTCCTCTGTCATATGTGAGGTAGACTCACTCTCCATTTGAGTCGAACCCGTAGGGTTGACAGGCTGGCGTTGACTGCATTCCCCCGCAGACTGGGCCGAAGATTTTGATAATAAATTAGAAAAATTTGATTCTAAATTTTTTGATAGTTTTTGCATGGATGACGCCATAGCCTGTTGAACAGAACTTTTTACAAAATTTCGAAGTTCATTTCTAATATCCTCAATATCATTGGGCACACCTTGTTCCCCAGAGGAAGTATTAGATTCCATATTAATATTTATCTTCTTTAAATTCAAATAAGGAAAACAACTCCTGAGAAAAAACAATTGAAGTTAATAGGAATTGACTTGAAAAGAATGCAGACAACCGGGGGTTAACAGAGCAGGAAACATCAATTAAGCTATGAAACCAAAACCCCTCCTATCGGAGGGCGGGCCCAAAGAAGGTGTTGACAGCAAAGGGGAAAAGCGACTTGCGTAAGAGGAACGGCTGAGGCAGGTAAATTGAAGCCGGCGCGTAGAAATTTGTGGCTTCCTCGCGTCAGGAAGAAAAACCGAATGACGGTTATTCTCCAGACGCGAGGAAGAGCCTGAGCACGTCGCGCGCGCAGCGCGCCTGCAACCGCCGAATCTCCTGCCTCGGGAAACGGTTTAGTCCCTGCCCGAGAGCAGGAAAAGAAACGGACGCTAGCGCGAGGCAAAGCTAAATAAACAATGCGGCAAACTTGCCGTCTACATAGGAAAACACAGATTATATAAAAATAATATCATAAATACCACATATCCTCATAAAACGTTTAGAATATCAGAGGAAATAAAAGGAGAACTTATCCTTGACTGCAGCAGCAAGAAAAGAGGGCTGCTTGCAGTCAAGTGACATCATAATGGCACGGGGGGTGTTCCTATTGGTTAACATATGATGTACTACGTTTTTAATCCCATTGGCTCTCTGGGTTAGCCACATGGGATTTGTAGTTTTGTAGTTTCTTTCTTGACTGCTGTGTTAATAAAGCGAGAAGAGAAACGCATAATAGGAGCCTCCGGTCTTGTCATAAAATTAGCAATGCATGGTGAGGGTGTGAGTTATACTTACCTTAGGGCACAAGTTATAGTTACTTGAGATAACTCTAACTATACCAGGTGAATTTCTATGGTTTGGTATGTTTAAAATGTGAGCCTAACTATAAAGTCCCTGTAACCTTTGTTTTTTAAGCAAATTTCTATGTTTTTTTAAATTCTATTTCCTAACTATAATGTCCCTGGAACATTTGTTTTTTTTAGTGAATTTCCATGGTTTTTTAATGTAAAGTGATTTTCATTACCATACGTTAATCCAACCTGTGGCCAGACCCTGTGCTCAACCCCTTAACCACCCAACCACATGCTGCGCAGGGCCAATTGGCCATGAAGGTGGGAGATGGCCCAGGCCTGTCTCTCTGCGTGTGAGAATAGATGTGAGAGGGTGTATCTGGGGGTGAGAGTAGCTGTGAGAGTGTCTGTTTGGGTGTGAGGGTGGGTGCATCAGTGTTTGTGTGGGTCTGTGAGTGGATGTGTGAGAGTCTGAATGGGTCTGTGAGTGACTGTGTGAGTGTCTGAGTGGGTCTGTGAGTGGGTCCGTGAGGGTCTGAATGGGGCTGTGAGTGGGTGCACAAGGGTCTGAGTGGGTCTGTGAGGGGGTGCATAAGGTTGTGAGTTGGTCTCTCAGTGGGAGTGGGAGTGTTTGAGTGGGTATGTCAGTGTGTGCATGAGTCCATAAGTCTAGCAGTGGGTCTGTGAGTGGGTGCATGTGCCTGAATGGGTCTGTTAGTGGATGCATTAGTGGGTCCGTGAGTGGGTGTATGAGTTTCTGCCTGGGTATCTGGATATCTATGGGTGGATCTGTGAGTGGGTGTGAGAGTGTCTGAAAGGGTCTGAGAGTGTGCGCATTAGTCTCTGAGTGAGTCTGTGAGTGTGATCATGAGTGTCTAAATGGGACTTTTATTGGGTGCATGAGTGTCTGAGTGGATCTGTGAATGTGTGTGAGTGTCCAAGTAGGTCTGTGAGTGGGTGCGTGAGTCTCTGAGTGGGTCTGTGAGTGTGAGCATGAGTGCCTGAGTGGGTATGTGAGTGGATGCATAAGGGTGAGAATGGGTCTCTTAGTGTGTGTGTGAGTGTCTGAGTGGGTCTGTCTGTGGGTGCATGAGTGTCTCAGTTGGTCTGTGAGTGGGTGCATGACTGTGTGAGTGGGTGGGTGAGTGTGAAAATATATTTTTTTGTTTTCTTTCCAGTGTTTGTAAATTTGCTGTGACCCCACACAAGGGGGCCGTGCTGGGCATTGCAACGGACTCATGAATATTCATGTGGTGAAAAAAAAAAATCCCCATTTTTAAAACACATAACCTGTCACAATAAGACTTTGCTTTTTGATTCATAGGTTCAGAGTACCTCCAACGTGACCCTTAAAGCCACCATCCACATTTTTCCACCTCATTTCAGCCCCAGAGACTATTCCCCGTTTTAGAAAATGACGACTGCAACTTTCCTTTTAGATCAGGTTGTGGCCTGCCAATGAGAGAATTCTTGTGACTCGAGGGATAGCGAATATGGCGTGAGTGGATTCAGGAAGGGTTTGCATCTCCAGATATACAAATGTAGTTTCCCTTTAATATCTCAAAAACAACTAAACAGATATACACCAATAACAAACAGCTTCTTTCTGGACCAAAAGCTACCTTTCTGCCAAATTTAGTGTAATTCCGTCCAGCAGTTTGGGCTGTAGTCATGTTCAAAATTCCTATGGGAAGTATAATGGGAAACACTTATTTTTACCTCCCCCCCTTTTTTCTTACTCCCTGCTTGACGGTTTACCCCCAAACTTCCCATGCACAACAAGATTCTCGGGCAGTGTCAGTGTCTATGTCAATGTACAGCAGCAGGGAAGATGAGCCACTTAGCCAAAACAGACAAAACACTTCACTTATCATTTCTGGACAGCCGTCCCTCAGCTCAATTTCCCACAGCAAACACCCTGGTGCATTAAAAGCTGAAACATGTAAATCAAGGGACATGTGTGTTTTCATGTACAGTATTAGAATTACTTAAGCAAAGGGAGGGATGTCCACATGTTTGCTTAAGATATGTTTACATCATTGTTTTGTTAAGCAGGCACAACGCTTTTTCGTTTGCTTTTGTGCCTCATTTAACCATATTTCATTTACATTTCTGCTTAGTTGTATTAATTTACGGCTATCGTATTCTTATGGATAAATACCTCAACACGGCCCCTTGCAGTCATTGGGGACAGCGTTCTCTCTGTCGTGATTCGGGGTGTCAAAGAGAGACTTGTAGCAGTTTCATTCTTTGAAAGAGCATAGGCTAATAAAACAGTGTAAATGTTTATATTGAGCAGGTGTGCGTGTCCCAATGTAAGAAAAATAGAAACACTTTGCTGGGACTCCTCAATTGTTTATGTTCCTTTTTCCCGCAGTATCCCAAGGGATTAGTGTCATACGATTGTTCCCAAACAGACATCCCGCCCCATGCTGCATATAATTTGTATAGTCTTCTTCTGGCCACTCTACTTTTTTTTGCAGTTTGTTTTACATAGCATGAGCCTAACCCATAGATAGTGGAGTGCTTTAAATGAGCACCAGTCACATTACACATTATTTGTTTATGCATGGAAGATTAAGTGATTTGCTCAGAATCACTAGATATTATGCCAATGCTTAGATTATACCCTGGTTCCCTAGTTCCAAATTTGGGACACCAGGGTTCCCACTCCTTTTGGCACATAGCAAGGAATGGCAAAGCCAGTAGGTTTTGCCTATCTATGTGAGATTTATTGACTTTGATAATGTTTTGTTGACATGTTGCACAGCATGGTTAAAAGTAAAGAAAATAGAAGAGTTATGATGCATTCAATGCTGGCTGCATCTTGGCGCTTTTTTCCTTTATTTTTTCCTTTACTTTAAGCCATGTTGTAAAGCAACATGTCTAAAAAACATTGTCAAGGCCAATAGACCTCACACTGGCAAAACTTATTGGCTTTGCCAATGCTTCTTTCTCATGGTGTCCCCAAATCTCCACTGTGATTACAAATGTGCTCACATATGGGGAAAGGGGCTGCAGTCCCAAGGAGAGGACCAAGTTCTTTGTCATCATGGTGACCTGTTTAGTTTACTGTCCTGTTGCTCTAACCTTTGCCTTCTCACTGCTGGAAACATTTAATACTGTTTGTTTGTTTCATATATTCTTTCTTCGTGTAGTCTGCCCCACATATCTTGTTATCTTGATCCATTCCAACAGTGTTTAACAAGATCAATGTTTGCTTCCCTTTAATGTTAGTGATGATTTACTTGGCCCCACATAGTCTATCTCTGTAGGAACATTATATTGACTAGTGTGGCACATCCTCAAAATGCACCTAACATTAGGGTAGGGGTTGCCATGAGGAATCAGTGGTATGGAAAGAGAACATAGCAGATGAACCTCAGTCTCTCAGCAGCCACATGTTCCCCAGAACACAATATGTATATTTAATGAACTAGGAAAGAGATGCCCCTGGAGACAAATGCAAATAGATAAGGAGAAAAGGGAAAACAAACAAGACCAGATGGGATACTCCAGGACCTGGGATCATGTTCGGGAAATGCTAGCAAAGGTTAATACAGCACATAAATAAAAAAGAAAGGCATTGATCATAGAAAAAGGCATTTGAAAACTATTCACCTCTCACAAGGGAAAGGGACTGCTGGCCCAGAGAAAGTGAAAGAGGCTGCTCCAACTGGCAGGAGTAACAAAGCAAAAACATAACAAATAAGGACTAATCCTAGCCAAGACTAAACAGAGTGAAGGGACATGAAGAAAACAACTAAGTATGAAAAGGTGAGCAAGGTGATGAGTTGCATGAAAGCACTTTGAACCCACCAACATGCAATGTTGCGAGGAAGGGTGCTTCTGTCTCCCTATGTTTTTTCACTGTCACGGCCACTCATTAGTCTGAGCAGGAAGGAGAAGGGCAGATCCCTGTTTCTGTGCAATTTATTGGAATGAGCTGTGACATATCTAAAAAATATTGACAAAACAAATAGATTTCCTAGAGGCGAAACATATTGGCTTTGCCAATGCTTGTTGTATGTGAGCACAAGTTACATTACATAAGGTTGCATTAATTTATTTTTTATAGGCTCTGGGTGATTAAGTGATTTGCCCAAAATCACAGAATGTTGAGGAAACGCTGAGACTTGAACCCGTTTTCCCAATTCCAAAGGGGCAGCTCTGACCATAATGCCAAACCCTCTCTCCTTCCATGCCTGGTGTGATTTAGAGTACTGAGTAGATTAGAATTTCTGCAGGGTGAATGTGCGAGGTGGATAGATAATTGTAGGATGCATGAATGTGTGTGGTGGGATGCATGGATGCATGAATGGGTGTGGGACATTTGCATCTCGCACTGTACATGATTAACTATCTTGAGGCACTGGTGTAAGTTGTTTCTTCACCCTATCTTCAACTGCACAGTCAGTATCTGGCTTATCTTGTGCTCTGCCCCTGTTGCTTTACACTTCCATCGGACTAGCTGATGTCACCAAGAAGGCACGGTCTTGAGGGCATCAATAAAACACATCCCTATCCTCTTGCCACTCCTATGGTGAACATCCGGAGGTTGTTACCTTAAATATACAACACCCACATATGCATCATTCAATATGGTTGTCAGAGTAATGTCAGCCCACTCACATCCCAAGTACTGCAAAGTGTCCAACACATCTTTAGAGTCCTTAATCAGGTGCTGAGTGAAGTGAGAGAGCACTCACTCAAATGGGAAAACGATAATCCCTCAAGCTTCACCTGCAGTTGTGTGCACTCCCAAATATATCACCAGAGTCCTCACAATCTGTCACACCATTGCTTTACAAACTTTATTTAACTTGTTTTATTATCTACAATTGAAAGTTATGTCAAACTGACAGTGAGTCACACAGGAAATGGATGTGAAACACAACATTCCATGCCAATAGCACATGAAATCGAGCGAGCAGTGATGGTGTAATTGTATTATGTACCTTGCTGAAAATCTGGATACAAGCAATTCTAATTGAACCCTTTACAACCCTTTCATAGTAGTTAAAGCCTTTAGGGTCATGCAGCTTACACAAAAGTACCTCCGACCAACCACCTTTGAAGAACCAAATTAAAAGAAAAAACCTTCTGCAGTGGAACAACACTGGCCAGTAGTCAGTGGCCAGTGACCAGAAGCCGTACTTGGTCCAGGCTCCATACAATGGTAGGGATGACAAAGCAGAGCACAGGAAGTGAAAGTGGATGACGTGCTGGCCAATCAGAAGAACATAAGTTAGAGTGACGTTAGAATGAACCAATAGTACTTTCAGGTAAGTAAGGGGTGGGTTCTGAGCCTCTTTTAAGATCTTTTTTTACTCACAAAAGATTTTGCAAGCTCTGCGCGCAAGCGTGCATGTGCAGACAAAATCTATAAAAGAGGCTTTCATCTTGGAACAGGTTTCAATTGAATACAACCCAAAGAATTGCTCCACCACCATCCAACAAAAGGGGTGCTAGATCCTCCAACTCCCCCATTCTCTGATCTGGATTCACTGTCTGTTGCTACAATGCTGAACCCAAAGTTGAACCAACAGCAAAATCTTTCTGACTCCTGTCAGAGAGCATGAGGGTAAGATCAGGCAGTTGCAACACAAACTCATCTGGAGGCACCTTTCTTCTCCATCATGCAAAAGGAGTAGTCATGTGTAGCCCCTAAATTTCAAAGAAGAAAGACATGGTGGAGATGTCTCAATGGCCTTTAGTACTCAGAAGCCTGAAACTCTGGGTAAATATCTGATGCTCTTTTTCTCTGGCTGTCCATAATTGATGGATGAAGGTTCTGTAAATGTTAGCGATATGGAGTGGAACTTAGGGCCAGATGTAGGTAGCTAAAAAATAGCGAGTCGGAAATTGCGAGTCGTTGCGACTCGCAATTTCCAACTCGCAAACTGGTATCCAACAAGAAAAAGTGACTCGCAAATGAAGTCTCACCGCAGATTGCGAGTCCGCTGTTTGCGAGGTCGCTTTTTGCGACCTCGCTAAAAACGGACACGCAAATTGCGAGTGGGTGTCGCAAATTGCAACTGTGCCGCAAATTGCATGCAGGTGCAGCAGAACAGTCTGGAAAACACTTCCTGGCTCTTGCTGATGACATCACAGCCAGGAAGTTTACAAATACACCTGGGAGGAGGGAGGACCACACCCTTTTCTAACTGCTGAGCAACCACCTTGAAGAACAGCAGCAAGAATGGAGGACTCTGGCAGGAACAGAAAACTGAAGTTTTCAGAAAAGGAACTGGAGGTGCTGACTGATGAAAGCTGCCAGCACCATGACCAGCTATTCGGAAGGGCTGCCCTGAGTGTGCCTGAGACTGAAAAAAGGCAGATCTGGAAGGACATCCAGGAGAAAGTCAACGCCATAGGGGTTAGCCACAGGAGTATTGAGGAGCTCAAGAAGAGATGGTATGACCTGCGCTCCAGGACCAAGGAGAGGGTGGCAGAGCACCTCCGGGAGATGAGGGGCACAGGAGGAGGCCCATCCACCATCCCACCACCCACACCCATTGAGGAACTAGTGGAACAGACCCTTGAGCCTGCGGCAGTGGCTGGAATGGGAGAGCTGGACACGTCAGCGCCAGTAACATCAACAAGTGAGTACCATGAAACATGCATGCACACCCATATCTGCCTTACCCCCACCCACCCAGTACACAGCAGCATGCACAACCAAATTAGCTCCATTCCAGACTTGAAACCACCAGCATGGTGCATTATGGGCAATGTAGTTCAGTAGTCAGCTGATAGTCAACAGTTTATTAGGAGGCATACAACAGATGTTACATACTGACAGTGTGTTCCCTATGTCCCACAGGTCTCCCACAAGACATCCCCACCAGCCAGTCCGTCCAGGGTGCAGAGAGCAGCCAACAGGCAGCACAGGAGTCAGAGGCAGCCACTACAGGGCCCAGCACCACCTTACCACAGTCCCCTCCAGCTGCACCAATGGACATTGTGGATGTCGACACAGCACCCGATCCCAGCCACAGTGCCATACAGCAGGACCCTGATGCTCCACCACGTCGCAGACGCCGAGTCCATGTCCCTGCAGTGTCCCAGGAGGATGTAGGTGACTCTTCCATGTCCGCCGTGGAGGCAGCCCTCATAAGTGGTCAGTGCCTGCAAACCAGGCAGATGAGAGTTATATCAGGGGCTATGCAATGCATGGAGCGGAATTTCAACACAGGGCTGGCACAGGTGCACAGAGTTCCAACGCCTGAACAATAATATCGGTGACCTTGCACTCTCCATCCATCAACTCGTAACTGAACTAGTGTCAGAGAGAGAGAGTGCAAGGCGCCATGAGCGGCAACTCATACACCGGTTTGACTGCATGGCTGCATCAATCATCCACCTGGCAGTCAACACCACAAGGTTGTCACGTCGTACAGTTAGTTTGCAGGTTGACTTGGGCCACTTTGCAGGGGATGTGGCTCGGGGACTGGGTCGGATTAGCCCCGCTGTGGACATGATGGAAGCAAGACAGGTGGCTAGGGGCACGGCAGACACACCTCAAGATAGTGAGGAGGGCTCCACCGTCAGCAGTGCATCTGCCACGGACACAAGAGTCTTGAGGAGTGGCAGTGCACGTCAGGGATCTGCTGACACACCAAGCACTAGCCATGCTGGGCGTCCCAGGCGGAGGAGTTGAGCCTATGCACTTGCGGACACTTGAGGCACGAGGTGAATGTGTCCTCATTGCAGGTGGACATTTACAGCCCCTTCACAAAAGTTCAGTTCTTAATTAGTTAGGTTTACTTAATAAAAGTTCTTGTTTGTTCCACTTCACAACTGACCTCTTCGTGTGTGACATTAGTGTGTGTGGTGACAGTTAGCACGTACCTTCCAAAGTATTGGTTTGCAATGTGGTCCCGTCTCTGTCTGCCTTGATTTGCAATGCTTCTATCCCCAGGATGGTGATGTGGTAGCTCTTGCTTGTCATCCTCCGACTCTGGGTCTTCAGGGGTGAGATGTAGCCCACGTCTGGTGGCAATGTTGTGCAGTATAGCGCATGCGTCAACTATCTTGAATGCTGTAATTGGGGCATACTGGAGCGCACCTCCACTTCTGTGGAGGCATCGGAATCTTGCCTTTAACAGTCCAAAGGTCCTGTCTATGACATTTCGGGTCCTCCTATGTGCACTGTTGTATCGCCTCTCTTGCTCATTGCTGGGTGTTAAGTACGGGGTAAGTATCCATGGTCGTAGCGCATATGCACTGTCACCTGTTTGGCATAAATGGACAATGTTAGCAGGGCATGGATGGTTTCTACAGTGACCTGTGTGTATGGCTTCAGGGTGTATTCAGCAATACCTAATAGATATCCGTCTCCAAACTCCCCACGTTCTAGGCGTTGGTGTATCCCACTGTGCCTGAAAATGTACGAGTCATGTGTACTCCCTGGAAATTTGGCTACCATGTCAGTGATGACATAATGGGCATCACATACCACCTGGATGTTCAGTGAGTGGGTACACTTCCGGTTGCGGAACAGATATTCCAGATTTGCAGGTGGGCATATTTGTATATGTGTCCCGTCTACACACCCTATTACATGAGGGAAGTTGGCAATCCTGTAGAATTCCAACTTGGTGCTGTTGATTTCTGCCTCATTCCAGGATAGGTATATGTATCTGGACATGTGTGTGAGTATGGCATCTAGGAAACATCTGAAGAACCGTGAGAGTGCACTTTGGGATACCCCACCTGCCACTGCAATCACCCCCTGATAGCTACCCGAGGCCAAGAGGCGCAGTGAGCATAGCACTTGCACATGTGTGGAGATGGCGCTGCCGCGCACAGTCTGTCATTGCAGCTGCGGATTGAGTTGATCTATTAATTCTAATATTGCTGCACTGCTGAGTCTGTATTTATCAGATATCTCCTCCTCTGTTTGTTGGAAAAGTGTCTGCCTGGTTCTGTATATCCTCTCCTGTCTCTGGCTCCTCCTCCTCCTCTGCTGTGCGGCGTGGACTCTCCTCCTCCTTGCTATCACATATATCTCCGCCATCTTGAGTAACCCAGGTGCCTTATGGGTCTCCTTTTATACTTTGGTTATGGTTACCACCTGCTCTGAGTTAGTGGTAATTTGGGTGTGCAAAATGGGCTTTTTGCGACTAGTCGCAATTTGCGAGTGGCTTTTGCATATGGTTTGCGACTCGCCAATTGCGACTTCCTATTTGCGGGTCGCACAATGGGGTCGCAAATTTTGCGAGTCGGTAATGGCTCGCGTCGCAATTTGCGATTCGGAAATTGGGTTTTTGCATCCCATTTCCGATTTTGCAGGGTCGCAAATTGCGAATCGGGCCATTTGCGACTCGCAAAACTTTACTACATCTGGCCCTTAGTTCCCTGTGGGACCTCACTCCACCCTCATTCACCATCACAGGTGCTCACCTACACACAAGTGGATGTACTTGCATACACATAGGCACACACAAAATATATCTCACATTTTGTTATGGAGTGTTAAATACTGCAAGGCTACCAGTGCCCTCTACTACAAGGTAAATATGTGCATTCCAGTCAACAAAATTCTACGAATACAATATCAGAGTCTGTTCATATGGAAACGGTTTGTTCTTAGGGCGAAAAGACAATTCACGTTCCATTTGTGTTATACAAATTATCCTATTCCCACTTTTTAGCAGCTTCTATTGAGAACATAATAACCCAGTTCCATTGCTCCACAATTAATTAATAAGCAGGAGAAATGTATTCTTTCCAGGATACTAATATGAATTGCTGATGACTGAGAAATAACACGTTCTTCATGCAGTATTTCATATAGAAGCAACTGAGAGCAGAATACGTTTGGAAATATATAGATAATACACTCACCCAGAAAGGGCATAAGGCCCTGTAAGGGAAACGCACCCTCAGTACAAATACCGAATCAATACGATACAACGTAATTAAATATTGTGGAAGAAAGAAGCGGCGTAGGAAGGGTGTCATTAGCCCTAACGTAATTAGAAGGGAAATAGACAAACTGCTTCCCTGCAGTAGCAAAATGCAGCCAACACTGGGGTATAGAGGACCCCTCGCTGCTCTGTGGCTCGTTGCACCTGTTCATGCACAATAAATTATAGCTAAGTCTCTCCATAAATGTGTCTTACAGCTACTTGTAGTACATATATAATGAGAGCTGGAAAATACATATGGAACTGTGAAGTGAAACAGTGCAAAACATAACAACGCACAAAGAAATATTAACCTTACTTACGTAATATGCCAACATCTTTGAATCTGATGACGCTGAAATGAAGGTTTTACATTTATTAGCGCATAAACGTAGTGTAGCAATAATCAAGTGTGACTTTAATCAAACTAAATAAGATTGTACGGGGACAAATGTGCCCTCAGAGTAGTTTGCCAACATTTATAAGCGTGCTTTATATAACGTGATGTATTAGAATTGTACTAGTTTGACATAATCGTAAACGTGTGCCATGATTTGCTTGTTAGAAATGTTTTAGCTTAGCATAACTTTAGTGGAGGCTTTGGCCTAGCTGCCTTGTCTCACGGTTTAGATGCTCGTATTTTTCCAACGTGCTAATTAAACGTGTATTCTTGCTTGAAGCTGTACTTTTCCAGTGGGATCGTTCACATGCTTATCTTTAAGGTTTCGTGCCAGCCTGGCATCTTTTTCTTTCGCTCCAAGGTCAATCTGCAGGTGCAGACAATGGACGCTCTGAAAGTGAGTTAATTGGTAAAATATGTTGCAACTTACGTTCCCAACTTCAAGGATAATGTATGCTTAAGTAGAAGCTTGAGAACTGTTGTTTTTGATTAGATAATTTGAAGCCAACCTATGAACCCTCCAATGGAAGACCCTACTGGACTTGAACTGTTGTCTATTTAAACCAGGGGCACAAGAAGAAAATAGCTATTGCAGCCATTACGAGCCCATTACGAACTTTACCGACCATTACCTACGATGCCAATTGATGTTCGACGCCATTTTAAGAGACTTTGATGCTTTCTCTAATCGAGAGAAAGAGACTTTAAGTAATTCTCGCCCTAGAGACTTTAACTGTGATTTGCCCCTTTGCATGAAGTAATAGTTGTCCTTTTATCTTGCCGCCGTGAGGCAATTGCCCCGTCCACCCTGCCCCTTTGCCCCGACCCATGCTGATCGAATCCGGTACCTGTGAGACGAAGACTTCCTTGAATGCTGATTGAATTTGGTAAATATGAAAGGAAAATTGTACAATTGCATTGTGTTTTCTTTTTAGGTAACCAACTGCTGATTTTTGATAAGCGCCTTAGTTAGGAGTTTTTCTAAATTAATGTTGCTAAATTGTTTTAGCATGAAGTCCCACATGCCGATGCTAATTTGAGGTTAGATGAGGATTCATTCGATGCACGATGCAATTTGAGACCTTGTTATGCTGACTAAATGTATGCAATTAGCCCATTACAGATTGTAGTTTTAGTGGTTTGCGTTGCCATTATAGAAGGCATTGTTATTCAAATGTTGCATAGATTGCATCTTTTCCGTCGTTATGGACAGCTATTAATGTTCATCTACATATATCATTTGGTGTTGAGACACATCTACATTGTGCTAGCTTTGTTAATATAGGGAAATAAATTCATTAACTTTGCATAAACTGGTGTGATTATTCATGACCGAAAGGTCATGGTTTCGCCTAAATGTATTCTGGATTAATTGTGAAGTGTTATGTTGATCAGGGCATTGCTTATGTTCGTTATTGATTATTGATTGTTGATTTCGATTGATTACTCTCGAGTGAGGAGAGTCCCACTTGGTCAAAAGATTCATCGACCCCAAGAGCGTCCACATACAGGTAAATTATTAGGTGGGAACGCTCTATCAGTAGATGGTAGCAGAGGACGGTTTCGTCCTTTTGGGACCCAAAATCGAGAGGTAGATGGTGTTGAATTAACGGTTACGCCCTTTGAGACCCCACTCGAGAAGTTGAATTAGATTTTTCTTGGATAAAACAGATTGAGAGAATGATGATGGGCTAAGTCCCCCGCGACTTTCCCGGGATCTCGGAGCTTGCGAATGGAGAGAATGGAGGTGTGGAATCGGCGTTGGTGGTACTAGTGACGGTATGAGTGAAGTTAGGATTTTGCGCTTGCACAGCTTATTGCCGCAGATTGTGTGAAGAGGTTGCGAGCATTTTAGAGAATAGCGGAGGTGCGACTCCGAGTGTAGGAGTAGAGAAGTCGTCGAACTTCATAGAGGATAGCGTTGCCATTATAGAAGGCATTGTTATTCAAATGTTGCATAGATTGCATCTTTTCCGTCGTTATGGACAGCTATTAATGTTCATCTACATATATCATTTGGTGTTGAGACACATCTACATTGTGCTAGCTTTGTTAATATAGGGAAAAAAATTCATTAACTTTGCATAAACTGGTGTGATTATTCATGACCGAAAGGTCATGGTTTCGCCTAAATGTATTCTGGATTAATTGTGAAGTGTTATGTTGATCAGGGCATTGCTTATGTTCGTTATTGATTATTGATTGTTGATTTCAATTGATTACTCTCGAGTGAGGAGAGTCCCACTTGGTCAAAAGATTCATCGACCCCAAGAGCGTCCACATACAGGTAAATTATTAGGTGGGAACGCTCTATCAGTAGATGGTAGCAGAGGACGGTTTTGTCCTTTTGGGACCCAAAATCGAGAGGTAGATGGTGTTGAATTAACGGTTACGCCCTTTGAGACCCCACTCGAGAAGTTGAATTAGATTTTTCTTGGATAAAACAGATTGAGAGAATGATGATGGGCTAAGTCCCCCGCGACTTTCCCGGGATCTCGGAGCTTGCGAATGGAGAGAATGGAGGTGTGGAATCGGCGTTGGTGGTACTAGTGACGGTATGAGTGAAGTTAGGATTTTGCGCTTGCACAGCTTATTGCCGCAGATTGTGTGAAGAGGTTGCGAGCATTTTAGAGAATAGCGGAGGTGCGACTCAGAGTGTAGGAGTAGAGAAGTCGTCGAACTTCATAGAGGATAGCGGAGGTGCGACTCCGAGTGTGAGAGTAGGGAAGTCGTCGTACTTCATGTGCGTGTGGCGCTTTGTGCAGAAAAAGGTCCACGTGGTTGTTGTTGTTGTGACGGGCCCTGCGAGGTCAAGAGACTCCGGAGTATGTTGAAGAGTGTATGAGACACTTTTTATATGTTGTGGTCTGGTCGGTTTAATAGGTTGATCGGGCGTGGTCAACGGGTCGGTACGTGTGTTAAGGGAATGAAAGAAAACTTCGACTTCGGGCTTTGACAATTTCTAAGTGCACTAGAATAGATCATTGACAAGTTGAGAGCAGAGTCTGCGGGTCAGATTTGCTTGCGAAAGTGGGGACCGAGAAAGATGGAATAACTGCGAGGCTAGTGAAAAATCCCTAAGATCCTGAAGCGATTGTGTTACCCTTCCTGTAGTAAATCGACAGATCTGTTTTATTATTATTTGGTTGCTCGCGATACATGCTAGAAGTTGTTACGAGAGGAGTTGAGTGAAGGAGGGACAAGCCGCGAGGCTTTGTCAGCCGCAGTGTGTGTGAGTGTGACGTCACTAGGAGCCGCGCTGGGATAGGTTGGTTGCAGAGAAGGGTCGCGCACGGATTGGACGCAGTCCGTGAGGCTCGATTGGAAGGGGAAAGGCAAGCAAAGAGTATTCCGGGAATTAAAGTCACCTATTGATTACAAATTTTGTGAAACAAAAGACGAGAAAATGAAATTTTTTAAAGCATTAAAGAGTGCGATGAAGGGGGAGTCTTACATTAAAGCGAACGTAGGAGAAGAGACGCCACCCGAAGGCACACCAGCTTACATTGTAATGGAGGAAAAGGGGGTAGCTCCGTGTCTTTGGCTAAAGCAATGGCACAAGCTGACAGAGAAACATGGGAGCGTAGCGTTCCCGATCCATGGGACATTCAATATAAGGATCCTAGAGAATTTGAGATTCGCGATGTACGACATGAAGGTACCTCCAAGACCAGCACAGTTTGAGGCTCTAGCGATTTGGGAACTAATGGCTAGACAGCAACAGCAAAAGAAATTCGAGACCAGGATAAGAAAGGTAGAAAAGACACTAGCGGACGCTAGGTGGGATTATGCACAGAAAGTGTGGAGGTCAGATGTATTGCAGGGGATAAAATTGTTTCCCGCAATTGCAAAGGAAGAAGAGGCGACAGGTAAGAAAGCTACCTGTAAGACAAATGGGAGGTGTTCCAAAGATAGAGAAGATGAGTCAGATGATGAGGAGTTCATCATGCAATTGCTGAACGATCGTCCACCGCCTTATGCAGAGAGTGGACAAGGTCCAAGTACCAGTTCTGCCCCTCCGGCACCGGTACAGAGTAATGAAACTCCAGATTCAGAAACGCCACTGGGATATAAGGACCCGAGTTTACTGTTCACCCCGCTGGTCCCAAGGTACTACAGCAGTGACACCAGTACGGGAATGACTTTAGATCCAACCGTAATGGGAGTACAGAATGGTCACAACTCAACATTGGCACAAGCTGAATCAACCCAGTTTTTGATGCCTCAAAAGCAGATGCATGGGGGAACAGCACATGCTCAGATGACGGGGAGTCAGACGGGCATGCCGGCAATGATGACCCATAGTGTGGGAATGAACATGCCTCAGAACATGGGGAATGGACAGAACCCAGATGCGATATCCCTACCCATTACTGTAGGTCCTCCGGTACCCTTGTACAGTCAGCCTAACTCAGGTATGAGCGGCCATGGATTAATGGTGCAGAATGGGACGGAGAGGAGGTGCATAGAAAACACTCCAGGGATAACTCCGATAGCGGCTCAGCCAACTGGATCTGGGTCCTTGATGGAGTTTAGTCCCATATGTGCTCAGTCAACAGTGGTGAGGTCGAGTCCCCCGCTGATAATACCGCTATCATCGAGCACTGAAAAATTGCCGCAACCATCAATGGCAGTCGATGTGAATGCTACACTGATGGGGTTGAATGCACAACAGCTAACACAGTGGTTCAACAGTCTGAATTCCACACAAAGCTCAACAAGTGGGAAGGGAGAAGACTACCTGAATAGGGTAAGATTGAGCATGGAAGCAGAAGAGTTGGTGGAAGGGACTATGGGTGTGAATAGGCTAGAGTCCTACACAGAAGAAGAGCTGAGGTATCTATGTCCAAGGATTACGAGAGAAGTGAACAAGGTACATAAAAGGTTGCAAGAAATAGCTGACAAAAACGGGGTGGAGATAGACAAGACAAAGCACTTGAGCAGGAGCTATAGATTGGATTTTGGGACCACAGACTTTGAACACATGAGGTCAGCAGGCATGAAAACGCACCTTAGAGAATTATTGCAGAGTGCACAAGTGTGGAGGTGCTTAGACAAATGGGAAAGTAGGTGGGCAAAGAAAAAGGAAAAGAAGAAAGACAGTGTCCCAGAGCACAAGGAGAAAAGACCACAGAGTAGTGATGCAGTAACGATGTTACCAATGAGGGAGACAGCAGGGGGAAAATTAATACATGTACCATGGCACAGAAGCGACATTCAGTCTTTTACGGATGATTTTCCCAAACTGAGAGAGAAACCCATTGAATGGTATCAACAGACTGATAGGTTTGTGAAGCTTGCAAAATGTCTTTGGGAAGACCTGAACACCCTCTTTGAGATTGTGGTTCCGGCAGATTTGTGGGAAGAATGCAAAAGGGCTGTAGGTTGGCCGACAAGTGAACCAGAGAGAGACAGGGATACGGGTGCACCGTCACCTATGGTGATGAGCTTGTACTATAAGGTGATTGAGCATTTGAAGATGAAGGTCGCCGCGAAAAATGTGGATTGGCAGAAGATTGATCGAACTGCCCAAGAGGCCAAAGAGTCAATTCATGGTTACTATGAAAGGTTGTTGAAGGCGTTTAAGAACTACAGTGGCACGGAAACAATAGAGGCGAAGGACATGCTTCATTTTGTGTTCAGATTTGTGGAAGGGCTGAGGCCAGAGATAAGTCAGATGATAAAGACGCATTTGATTTGTTGGCAATCGAAACCGATTGATGAGGTGTTGAATTATGCGAAATACTGTAGTGACGAGATTGAGGTGAAACAGAAAAGGTTGAAAGAGAAAGTGATGATGATGCAGCTTAAAGCAGCTCAGACAGGTTTGCAAGGGTTGCAAGGGTTCCAACAGCAGATACCGCAGCCGCAGCCGCAGGGAAACATGGTGTTTCAGCCACAGGCGAGAGGCAGAGGCAGAGGAGGTTTCAGGAGTAATGGTCCGGATTTGAGCACTGTGGTGACTTCGAATGGTATGCAGGCAATGAAAAGGGTGATGCTGTGTCACGCGTGCGGAATTGTCGGACATTGGAAACGCGAGTGCCCGATGATGGTGCAGGAAGGTGCAGGTGTTGGTCAGCAAAACAATAATGTCAATGCATTCCAGACAATGAGGGGACTGAAAATGAGAGGTCCAAACCCAAATTTTCAGGCCATAAACCAGCTGCAGGGATTACAGCCCATGCAGCCGCAGCAGATGCAGATGCCTCGTATGCAAATGACACAAATGCAGCCAATGCAACAGCAGTTACCCATGGTACCTAATCAGCAAATGCAAATACCCTTGGCACCAATGAGTCAGCAGCAAGTGATGGTTCCTCCACAGGTCTCGAGTCAGGTGATGAGTACAAACGGCACAGTACAACAGTTCCCATTACACAGTGAGAATGGAATAAACGATGTATGGGAGAGTGAAAGTTCAGATGAGGAGGGAAATTGTGTGCTTGCAGCATCCTTGGAAGTTGATCAAAAGGGTCCATATGTAGAGGGAAAAGTTATGGGCCATCGTGTCTCATTCTTGGTTTACACAGGAGCCACACGTTCAACTGTTAGGAGCATTGAAGTACCAAATTTGCCCCTCTCAGGGAGAACAGTTCAAGTGGTGGGAGTAGCAAACAGGTACCTGACGAACCCAATCACAGACCCAGTACCAATAAGCATTGGTAACTACCAAGGGTTACATAATTTTGTGGTATGTGACTCAAGCCCGATAGCCCTGTTAGGGAGAGACCTATTGTGCAAATTGGGATGTTCGATTATGTATTTGTACGATGGAATCAGAATTCAAACGAGCAGTGATGGGGAAGAAGAGGACAGTGTAGAAGGGGACGAGATGGAAGTTGTCGATGAAAAATATCCTCTGATTAACCTTCTTCCGATGTTAACTGAAGAAGATATTCCAGCTGAATTACGGGAAACAGTCGGAAAGGAAGTGTGGGATATGACAGGAAAAGAGGTGGGATTGGTGAAAGGAGTGGAACCAGTGAAAGTGACAGTAAAGCCCAATGTAACCTTTCCCCAGACCCCACAATACCAAATGGCACAAGACACCCTCATGAAAGTCGCCGAACTAATTGACGAGTTCGTAAAACAGGGAGTACTGAAAGAAGTATTGAGCAGTCCATGTAATTCACCGATCATGGGACTAATAAAGCCGAGTGGAAAGGTCCGAATAGTGCAGGACTTGAGGAAAATAAATGACATCATAGTCAAATGCTGCCCTGTAGTACCGAATCCAGCTGTGATAATGTTTCAAGTCCCTTGCGATGCCGAGTGGTTCTCAGTCATCGACTTGTCACAAGCATTCTTTTCAGTGCCTCTTCATGAGGACAGCCAATTTCTCTTTTGTTTCAAATTCTTAGACAGAGTTTACAGTTGGTGTCGAATTCCCCAAGGGTTTTCTGAGTCACCGTCAATTTTCAATCAGATTCTAAAGAAAGACTTGGAGGCGTTAGAATTGCCATTCGAGTCAGTCCTAGTACAGTACATTGATGACTTACTGATTGCATCCAAGACAGAAAATGGCTGCACAGCCGACACCATTGCCCTACTGAACCACTTGGGAAGGAATGGACACAAGGTGTCACCTTCAAAGTTGCAGTTCTGTCAGAAGAAAGTGAAATATTTGGGTCACCAAATTGAGAAAGGGTCACGGAGAATAACGAAGGAAAGAATAACAAGTGTACTTCAAATGAGTCCACCAAAGACGAGGAAGGAGGTGAGGAAGTTTTTGGGGATGGTGAGCTACTGTCGCCAGTGGATCCCCAACTTCTCAACTCTAGCAAAGCCTTTACTGAAACTGACCCAGAAGGATGCCTTGGATGAAATTGAGCTGAACGGAGATGAGATGGATGCTTTCATTGAGTTGAAAGAATGCATGTGCAGGGCTCCAGCTTTAGGTATGCCTGATTACACGAAGCCTTTCACATTGTTTTGTCATGAACGTGATGCATGTTCTTTGTCTGTCTTGACCCAAGCCCATGGTGGCATAAACAGACCAGTAGCGTATTTTTCAGCTACTCTGGATCCGGTCGCAGCAGCACTGCCTGGGTGTTTGCGCGCCGTAGCAGCAGTTGGTATCAGCCTCACTCAGAGTGAAGGAATAGTGATGGGACACCCATTAACAGTCATGGTCCCTCACTCAGTTGAGATACTTTTGACCCGCTCCCGAACACAACACATGACTGGAGCAAGACTCACAAGGTATGAAACAATAATTCTGGGCTCACCGAATGTGCAGCTGAAAAGGTGCACTACGTTGAATCCAGCAAATTTGCTTCCCGGTGAAAATGCTGAAATTGAGAACGCTGAAGACGTCAAGCATGACTGCCTTCAGGTGACTGAATTTTGCACAAAACCCCGACCTGACATTAAGGATACTAAGCTTGATGAAAATGACCAAATTATTTTTGTTGATGGGTCATGTTTAAGAGATGCAATGGGAATTTTGAAAGCAGGATATGCTGTATGTACTGTAACAGGTGTCTTGGAAGCGTCCTGGCTTCAAGGAGTCTATTCTGCACAAGTAGCAGAGCTTGTAGCCCTTACAAGAGCATGTCAACTGTCCACATTGATGAAGGTTACCATTTACACTGATAGTCAGTACGGGTTTGGAATTGTGCACGACTTTGGGCAACTATGGTCACAGAGAGGTTTCCTGACTTCTTCAGGGTCCCCAGTGAAAAACGGGGAGAGAATAAGGGAATTGTTACACGCCATCCAAATGCCAGCCGAAATTGCAGTGGTAAAGTGTAGTGCTCATACAAAAGGACAGGACTATGTTTCTTTGGGAAATGTGTATGCGGATCAAGTCGCAAGATTTTGTGCCTTGAACTGTATATTGCTCAGGGATGAATGGAATTCGATAAGTGAGCCAGAGCTTGAACCAGCTGAAGCATTTGCCTTGAAGGTCGTGGATACAATGGATGAACTAAAAGCATTACAGAATAGCGTCAGGGAGGATGAAAAAGCTTCCTGGATTAAGTCACAGTGTACACAGAGACCAGATGAGTTATGGGTTTCAAATGAGGGAAAATATGTTTTACCAAATTGTCTCTTATCGCAGCTAGCGCGGTTCTATCATGGGCAGGCTCACCTAGGGAGAGATGCCATGATAAGATTGTTCAAAACTGATTGGTTTAACCCCAGATTCCGTCAAGCTGCAGAAGCAGTTTGCCATCGTTGTGTCATTTGCCAGCAGATGAACCCAGGAAAGGGAACAGTTGTGAACGCGAGCCACATTGGCAGGGCGAGTGGCCCGTTCAGCAGGATGCAGATGGACTTTATTGAGATGCCTGTGCATGGAGGTCTGAAGTATGTGTTGGTGATTGTGTGCATTTTTAGTCACTGGATTGAAGCATACCCCACACGTAGAAATGACAGCCTTACAGTTGCAAAACTATTGTTGAGGGAGTTGATACCACGCTTCGGATTCCCGATCTCTTTAGAATCAGATAGGGGAAGTCACTTCAATAACGAGGTGATAAAGTTACTTTGCGAAGCACTGAACATTGAGCAAAAACTGCATTGTAGTTATCGCCCTGAAGCCTCAGGACTGGTGGAGCAAATGAATGGTACACTGAAATCAAGAATGGCGAAAATATGTGCATCGACAAATCTAAAATGGCCTGACGCATTGCCTTTGGTGTTAATGTCAATGAGAAACACCCCTGACAGAAAGACTGGATTGTCCCCGCACGAAATTCTCATGGGCAGGGCCATGAGACTTCCTGCAGTTCCCGCAAACGCGCTTTTGAATATTACAGATGATATGGTGTTAGACTACTGCAAAGGTCTGGCTGACGTGGTTCGCTCTTTCTCTCACCAGGTGGAAGCAACCACCTTGCCACCGATCCAAGGTCCAGGACACACACTGAAAGCAGGTGACTGAGTCGTGATAAAGAAGCACGTGAGGAAGTCGTGTCTGGAACCCCGTTGGAAAGGCCCTTTCCAAGTGATCCTGACAACCACTACCGCTGTGAAGTGTGCGGGAGTTCCCAACTGGATTCACGCCAGTCACACAAAGAAAGTGTTGTGTCCCACCGATGAGGAAGTTGAAGCACTGAAACTGCCAGTAGCTGATAATAAAGTGTCGAGCGCTGAGACCGAGCAAAACAGAACTGGAAGCGAACAGCCAGACATAGAGGAGAGAGAAATATTCTCTGAGGACGAAGCAACAGATTCACTTGGGGAAGACCAAGGAGAAACCTCAGACAGCGACGAAGCAGCTGAAGGTGACAAAGAGCCTGAAGCAGCTGAGGGTGACAAAGAGCCTGAAGCAGCTGAAGGTGACAAAGAGCCTGAAGCAGCTGAAAGCGACACAGAGCCTGAAGAAAGTCACGGTGACAAAGGGCTCGAAAGGAGTGAAGAAGCAGGAGAGCCTGATCAGAGGAGGGCTTTCCCAGAAGCAGACGGTACAGAAAAAGAAAAGCAAAACCTGATTGACTCCCCAGAAGGAGGGGACAAGGCAGAACAGAACGAAACTGTTCAAACTTCTTCAGAAGAGATCGCAGGTCCATCAAGTGGACACAGTGCAAAGAAAAGACCAAGTATATCACCAGTAAAACAAAGAGTTAGAGAAAAGTTGAACGACAGTGAAGGGCCAAGAGTGAAAGAGAAAAGAAAGGAAGTGTCTGTCGTGACACCAACATCAAGTGATGAAAAAGACTTGGCCAAAGAGGAAAGTACCAGTGAGGCGGAGTCAAAGAGAGATGCAAAATTGAAAAGGAAAAGGATACCGAACAGGAGATATTCCGGTCCTGAATGGACATATGTAGTCCATGACGATTGGACTGACGAATTTGTATCTCTTAGCCTCGAGAACGAAGAAGAAGAGATACCAATAGAAAAGAAAAGTTTTATGGACACTGTTGATTGAAAAGCTGGTAAATGACATTGCTTGCTATAATCTAACGTGATACAACCAGCTGAGACATTGCTAAACCGGATGAGACATTTGCTAACCTGATAAGACTTTTGAAAACCTGATTGACTCTTAAACACGATTTGAGACAACAAGCCACCTGAAAAAAAAAAAAAAAAAAAAAAAGAGAGAGTGAGTTATTGAACTTTGAAAAAAAAAAAAAAAAAAAAATGAGTTATTGCTGAGTTGAGACTGAGTTATTGCCGAATTGAGACAAATGCTGCTAACCGAAAAGTGACTTGGCTCCTGAAGAAGACTGTGTGAACATTGCGCTCGTTCAGCTTTGTAACTGAATTGCTAAATCGTTTCTTTTATAGGTGCTTCTAGCTCTCTGATTCTATACAGATCATGACTAGGTACGCTACACAAAATAGTAGAAAGAAATATTGTAAATATGCGTGTATAGGCTTGGTAATTGCATGTGTACTAATAATAATGGCAGTAGTGCTTGGAATGCATGGTAAGGGTGAGAATGAGAAAATTGATGCTTCTACTTTTGCTCCTGTTACTGTCACTGAACTAACTGCACTGAAAAGACTAGAATTAGATGAGAGACACTTGCATGAAAAGAAGGAACTCTCGTATAATGTTTTCTATCGCTTGCTAACAGAATATGTTGAGACTATGGATGCAAAAGATTGTTATGTGTGTACACAGATACCGACATCGGTAACGGAAGGGGTGACTTATCACCACATGCCTCTTACATATGGGATTACATGTAGTATAGTAACTTCTAGATTTTATGGTCAAACCAACATACAGTATTTTTACTCAAATTATGATGTTACCTTTGCATATGTTCCTATAATCACGCAGCTTAGCCAGATTGCTAAAGATTGGGATGCTAAAATAATGAGGGAATTTTTCGAGCCAATGCAACCTTTTGAGACAGCTCACGCTCATAGGAAGAATCTTACCTGCTCCCTTTCTGCAGTAGAAATAAGCTTTTTAGATCGCACAGATGATAGAAGGGCACACATGAATGCGAAATTAGAAAAGGAGCTACAGAAGAGGACTTCAGTAGATAATTATGACTTTGCCGCAATAAGAAGACAAGGGAGAATAGCTTTAGATGCTTGGCATGTAGGGAAATTTTGTATATATCGAGGTGAATCTTATTATGACAACATTTTTGTAGGAGCAAGTGAGTGTAAACATACGTTTATCTTTAAAGCCAAATGGACATTCATGCTGAACGGACTTGACCCTGTCATACCAGGTGTATATTACATTTGTGGGCATAATGCCTATTTTCGTCTTCCAAAAGGATGGTGGGGGAGATGTTATTTGGGTATAGTGTTCCCAAAGGTTTATCAACTGGATGACCTATCGATGATTCCAAAGACATCTGGATCCCATCGTATCCAGAAAAGAGAGACCGCAGCTGCTGTGGTAGGAGATATATTTGGAGCCATGATTCCTTCATTGGGAGTTGTGTTGAATTCCATCAAAATAAGAAAGTTGTCTACTATAGTGGATAACATGTTGACAAAGTTTTCAGGTGCTATAATCCTGATGGATGCTGAACTTGCAGCGGAAAGAGCTATGACTCTTCAAAACAGGCTTGCCCTAGACATTCTTTTAGCAAAGGATGGCGGCGTTTGCAAAATGCTTGGTGCGCGACACTGTTGCACTTATATACCGGACAACAGTGTGAAAATTAAAACAATGCTTGCTAATCTAACAAAAGAGAGTGCAGATCTGAAGGAACTGAAAGAACCAGGAGTGTGGGAGAAGGTTGGAAAGGGACTTGCTTCAGTGGGAAATTGGCTTGGTGGCATTTGGAATGGAATATTGCTAAAAATAATACAGGGAATTCTAATAGTTCTAATTTGCATATTTGGAATTTGGGGAATAAAAAGAGGAATATTAATGATCATGGAAAGAATTAAAAGAAGGAAGGAAGAGAAAATGATGAAAAGAATGGCAGAAGAATACAAAGCAAGAACAAGGGGAACTAAAAGGCAGAGGGAACTGACAGGATTTTAATGGAATAAAATTTGTGGGAATAGTTTTGTGTGATGACAAGTAGTCATCAGAGGAGGGATTGATGACGCTGAAATGAAGGTTTTACATTTATTAGCGCATACACGTAGTGTAGCAATAATCAAGTGTGACTTTAATCGAACTAAATAAGATTGTACGGGGACAAATGTGCCCTCAGAGTAGTTTGCCAACATTTATAAGCATTCTTTATATAACGTGATGTATTAGAATTGTACTAGTTTGACATAATCGTAAACGTGTGCCATGATTTGCTTGTTAGAAATGTTTTAGCTTAGCATAACTTTAGTGGAGGCTTTGGCCTAGCTGCCTTGTCTCACGGTTTAGATGCTCGTATTTTTCCAACGTGCTAATTAAACGTGTATTCTTGCTTGAAGCTGTACAGATTTCTGCATATATGCGAATTCGCAAAAACCCATATAAATGCCATCGGAAATATGCTTAAACAGTTAATTTGTATGTGTATTTCACCGGAATGTTTAAAAACGCTAGGAGAACGTTTCAATCTTATGGATTCACCATCCTTCGTAGGAATGGCTTTATGTGAAAATGTGCAATGTGAAAATAGGGTGGTAAATAAAAGAAGGTGGTCTGTGGACTCCGATACACTAAACAAATATGGTTATGTTCACCCCATTTTCACTGACCAACCCTGAAGCTTCCTTCAGACAGTTTGTTCCCGTCATTAACACTGTAGATAAGACTTTGAAATAACTGCCATATATGTAGATTGTTCCTGAGCAGAACAGGAGTTTTCATCAAACAAATTTGCAAATCTCAATGCGGACTACAAATGTAAATATGTGATGTTGAAAATTGCACGTACGAGCACAAAAGGTTTGGCCCATTTAAGCGTAATGTGGCACACAAAGGAGCTAGGGCCTTGTAAATCTGGTCCTAAGAGTATGAAAATGTTGCGTAAAATTCATCACACCATTTTATCTTAACAATAGCTGAATTTGAAGTTCGTTTCCTAAAAGGTTTTTAATCATTCACTTATAGTAATGTTATCCTGCAAAATAAGCGTCAGTACTTTGCGATGTCAACATGAGGTTAAAAAAGAAAATGCTATGACTAGGGAAAAAAGTTAATCAGCAACAGTTTAAAAAAATATTTTTATTACTTTCAATGGATAAAAACAGAACTGTTCACCATCTGCGGCCCATGTAAAACAACAGCAGTTTTGATACATAAAGTTTAGTAAAAGTGAGCAAGCCATGCCTATACAGCTTTGTTTACTGTAATTACTAACAACTATTGACAACATATATTTGCTATCGATGAGCAAGGTAAATGCTTAACCTTTCGACCTCTGTGGTCCCCAACTGAATCATTGCTGGAATCCAGGGACCCCCATTGAGCCATTACTGGAAGCCAAGGACCCCAGCGGAAGTAATTTCCATGAATTGTACGTCCAAACAATACACCAAAATTAAAAAAACAAGTATACACCAAACATATGCTCAATTATCGCAATCTTTTCAATTTTTCTTCTTTATCTATACTTTCTTAATTTTAATATTATTTAATTTTGTAAAACAGTTGCGGACCCCCCTCGTAGGCCTTTGTGTCCCCTAGGGGTCCCTGAACCACTGGTTAAGTGCCACTGACCTGGGTCAATCCAGCTGGATTGTAATGGGGAAGAAAGGTCTGGTAAATACCAGGCTCGGTGGGGAAAGTACCAGAATCCATATATTATGCCCCTTTAAGGGGGGTGTACTTGGGCAGGTGATATTTATCACATCCTATAAATTCTGAACAACTCAGTTTCTGGTTTTATCAAGTCTGGTAATTATAACTTCTAACACATGGGCACTCATGTACTATGTATTAATACCAGTGAATTAAATGGTACTCAGTTTGCCAATTTATAAAGATCCAAGGCTTGCACCGAGCGTTTAACTTATTAAAAACCTTTCCATAGCTTCATTAGATTTGGGTGCTAAGTTGATATGTGTTTAAAATGCGCATAAGGCTGTAAAGTTTAATCCTGTGGAGAAAAATAAGATTAGCGTTTGGCTACAATAAAATAAAAGGTTTGTACTGCACACTGAGAGGATGAATCCAAGGATGCTAACATTTGCCCAAGATCAAGATGCAAAGCCATTGAGATTTTCGTTTTAAAAATATTGGCCAAGGCGTAAGAAGCTGCCTTAGTAAAGGCTACAGTACCATAGAAATCCTACTCGTCTGCTGTTTCTAAATGCTGTAAATTGCAGCTTTTACTGTTACCCAATTTAATGGTACTCAGTTCACCGAATTGAAAGGATTGATATTGCCTTCATATTCTGCAGATGATAGTGATTCCATTTTAGCTTACTGACCTTTTTTGCCCATGTCTTCCTTCTCAGCGCTAATTTTAGTGTCAGAGCCCTGTTTTTATGAATAGGGTTTGTTATTGTTTAATTTTGAAGATGCTTTTGGAGGCTAAAATATCTAGGTTTCTTTGCATGCATCAAGAACTGCTGCTCTCTGTATCTCTCATTTAGGCACTGTTTCCCACCAGGAGGGGTGAAATTTATGATTGCCTGACACATATGTTCCATGGCCAGAATGGTTAGTTTACTCTGCACGTCACTGAAGGTCACAAACTCAATTTTCCTTTAAGGCCCCTGGCACCTTCATATATCACCTAGATGGTTCTAAGAGAGCTTTACAGTTTATCCTGCAGACACATTCCTTATTGAGGCAAGGTTTGCTTCTCTCAGAACAAATGCCTCAGTGAGTCCAATAAATGACACTGTTATGTGCCCTGGTCCTCAGGTCACAGTCTTGAGTCCTAACAAGGCAAATTCTGCCTTGCATCCTTCTGGAATTGTTAAACTGACTACCATCACAATCGGCGATAGTTATTACTGTTTTTAAAAGACAGGAGTGTAATATGAAGCGCTATATAAAAAAAACAAGGTGGTATTGATATTGTTGTGAACCTACGAAGGCCAGAGTGTCACTCATTGTATGCTGCTTTTAGGTTAGAGGTGTAGTCACAATCTCTAATCATACAGCATAAAAGAGCTTAATAAACATTTCTTCACAATTCTAGACACATCTTTTTATTTCTGTTTCCCTCACATTTATTGTGCATTATTTCCCACAGTGAAAAACCCTTAAATTTACATTGCAAAAGAAAACAAAGAAAGAAAATGTATACTTTATTTAAACTGGAAGTGGAATTCAGTGATGGAAAAGTTAACAGGCATCAGTGCCTGATGTAGAATTTGCCGCTTTGGTCACTTGGTGACAACGTGAACGATGTCCCGTCCACCTTACTACAAGTGGCACTGGACATAGTGCACTTGTAATGAGACAGATGGAATATCTGTCAAATTTATGAATGAGTAATCCATCTGCCAAAATCTAATTCAGGTCCTAAATATCTAACAAGAATATAGAAACAAAAGACACTAACAGGATTACTTGTTTCAAGAATCTGGTAATTCCAAAGCAGAGGCCCAAAGAGAAAAAAGGCTCTTTTACAAAGGAGCTTCCTTGCAAAGGTGTTTTCAGCACTAAATGTAGCCATCTTAAAAATCTGGCATTAATCCAGCCCTTCAGGACTGACATTGGAGAATCCTGCTCTAGACAGCGACAATCCAGGTGCATGTCAGTTGTGCTCCTCTACCGCCACAGTACATTTCTTGGGAATAAGAGAAAGTGCTTTCATAGTTCTATAATTTTCTTCCTTCTGATAGTTGTGAGTCACTGGGTGAGTCACATTAGGGAGGCTTCAGCTACACTGAGGGCCTAGGATAGAGGTTATGGACGATGGTGTTGCCTTAAGGGTGTATCCTAGCCCACCTCTCATCACTTATATGATAAGCACAAATTTGAGTGTGGCAGGCTATTGGTATTCTTCTGTAACTCGACAATTACCAAAAGCCCTATACTCCATACATTCTTAGAGTTGAAGGGCTCCGTGAGTATTAATGGACTTGCATTTGGTTGTTCAGCGCAGATGGGTAAAATAAAAGTGCTTCTAGGGACTTTAGAAAAAGGAATACACACCTAAGGATGCTACTACATTGGTGAAGATAGCTCAATAAATGGCTAGGCGTTTTCTAGAAAAAGACTACATCAGCTAATTAAACAGGACTTTGGGCAGAATAAAACACAGCATATGCCCATCATACATAGCACAGACCCACCATTACCACAAATACAGAACAATGCAATACATATTCACCCATTTTTATCAAGAAGTCACGCAATGCAGGGAAAGGGACAGAGTAGAATAATGACATATCTATTAAAATGTGGTGTAGATCTGCCCTTTCTCTGCACTTGCCAGCCATGCACCAATTCAGACACTCTTGTATGCTGGCTCAAGAGTGTCTGCGTTGTCTGATGCATACTTTTTAACTGGAAGGGGTCCCTTCCATCACAAAACCTATGCTTTGCAGCTTGTCCCACATCATATGTGTGCTGTACACATATGCAAAGTGAGAAACACGAGGAGAAATTAAAACATTTTTCCTCAATATGCCCGTCTCGAGGAGGGGGTAGGATTTGGTAAAAATCCCTGTCCGAAAAATTTGTAAGTAGGGATTTCTGACAAGAGTCATGGATGGTTTCGTGTGGAAACCCATGCCTCATCCATGGAATTCCCCTGGTTGCAAAATAACACGTCAGCGGATTGCACAACTTTGCATTACTTCCGGTTATTATCCAAAGCAAAACAGTAAATAGATCGTATATCCCACCTGAACACTTTGTGTCAAGCTACACTTTGTGTCAGGCTTGATTAAAATAGTAATATAAACCCAAAGTAAACCATTTGTAAATCTGGCCTGTTTTTCCTCTTAATCTTTGTAGAGTAATGTAAACAACTATTTGGAGAAACAAGATTGGGAGAACATATACAAAAATGCATGACGTCTGTAACAGCAGAGCAGTGAAGAGCTGGTGCAAATGAACGAAAACACTCTCGTCAAATTCAACCAGAGTGGATGGATATTCAGTTGTAGTTGGTTGGATGCTATCCCTGTCAAAGGTTGCATAAAGACAGACCGGTTGTCTGCCTCTCCTTGCCTTTTTGAAGTGTAACCGGGTTTTTCTATAAATCCACTTTTTCAGATTATTCATGGATGCAGACTTTGCCCTTAGGTGGGGTTTTTATAATAAGTATCTCCAGAGATTTTTTTCTGAGGAAGATCTTGTCTCAGTCATTCCATATGGGTCAAAATGTTGTTGACACCTTTTAGCAATTCGACCATAATGTTTTGACAATCAACAGACTATAGACCTTAATCACTGATTAAACCTTGTGAGGTGACTGGGCCAGCCCACTGTGTTCCATCATATGCGAGTTCGTGGGATGTGCATTCATGAGCCTAGATACATTTGTAATGCTCACCATAACTGGGTACTTTGGTATTTGTTCTTTGTCAGCTTTTACACCGTAATCGTAGTATCCCTTCGGTGGAGCTTCTGAGTGGAATTACATGTTTTGTTTACAATAAATGCGTTTCTCTTTTGGGTGGGCAATCATAACTTTTCTTTTAACATCTTTTTTATGTTGTAATAATATGCTTTGGCCTCTGGCCAAAGCAAGAAACAAGCCTTTAACCATGAACCAATTCTTAGGGCAGGCAGTCGCCTCCATTCATGCCCTGAGATCTGAACCTATTATATAAGAGCAGTAAAATAACTGCACTCTGGGCTCTGGCAATTCCATGGTTTGGTGCAATCTAGACTGGATATTTACGCACCTACCTCTTTCAAAGATTGCCAGCTGTCACTGCTTCTGATACATGGCACTGACGTTTATGTTTTTATGTGAAGTGAAAGTGACAGACACATGGACAATGCTTAATTTGTAAATCAAAACATGCAGGTGCACAAAGCCCTCCTCTTAAAAGCGCTGCTGCTGCATTTAAATGTGCGAACACAGAATACTGAGGCAGCGTAACTCTGAAGCCATCTTGGGCCTCTTCAACCCATTTAAAGCCTCTCCCTGCCCCTTCAGCTCACTCTGCAGCTCTCTGCTTTCTACCTTTGTGTCGCTTTTTCGTATTTCTCTTCCTCCGTCTTTCCCATATGTGTCTTTTGCTCGCAGCAAATGCTTGAGGCAGAAGAATAAGCGCCGGCCCTCGAAAATAAGTGCCGGTGCTCAGCACCGGAAACAATAAACACAAATTAAGCACTGCACATGAACAGCTTTTCCATTTCAGTGGTATCATGTAACCTTCAATGCATGAGAATATTGATTTTCCTGTCCAACATTACTTGGTCGGCCCATTAAGTCACATAGTGGAGAATTCAGAACAGTTACTTGTCTTGTTCAGTAAAATATTTCCACTGAGTTTTAAGTATAATTGTGTTTATTCCAAATTCAACTACACATATCGTTGCTTATAACCACCCAGCCAGCGAGAATCTATTTCAAATGGGAAAAACACATTCGATATATTTCAAACCCTGCCACTCCCATCTCCCAAGGACAATCTCTCTGAACATCTTGTGGTTAAAGAGCGTAATCCCAGAGCATCAATCTCTTTTTATTCCCCCCCCAAGGCTTGGGAAATGACATCCCTTATGAGGGTACTACTCTTGGATATCTTGGACAAGAAAGTTCCTTGTAGTTACGAGCTAAAAGTAGCATAGGAATGAGAGCTTGTTTCCTAGCATTTACGTCTGTTGTTGAGCAGCAATGTAATTTTTATATGGCTAGTAAGACCCACATCTCATTAATGTAGGCTGAAAAATCTGGGGTGACACCTTAACCCAAAGCACCAGTATTACTGCCATCGCTGTAGCCAGTGCCATAGTCAGTTGTTTTCCTTTGGGCGAGCTCAAAAAGGTCTACCTTGTGGGACTCCACTCAGGTTCTTTGGTATCTTGATTTCAGACACTCAGTTATATCTTCTGTTATCACCTCCTTCCAGTAGCTACCCAACTTCGAGCAATTCGACAGGAGATTTAGGGGGTCATTCTAACCCTGGCGGTAAAAACCGCCAGGGCGAATGACCGCGGTAGCACCGGCAACAGGATGGCGGTGCACCGCTGGGCATTCTGACCGCGGCGCTTCAGCCGCAGCCAGAAACGGAAAGTCGGCGGTGTACCGCCGACTTTCCGCTGCCCCTGAGAATCCTCCATGGGGATTCTGACACCCCCTACCGCCATCCTGTTGCTGGCGGGTCTCCCGCCAGCAACAGGATGGCGGTAGGGGGTGCCGCGGGGCCCCCGTAAGAGGGCCCCAAAAAGAATTTCAGTGTCTGCCTAGCAGACACTGAAATTCGCGACGGGTGCTACTGCACCCGTCGCACTCCAGCAACTCCGCCGGCTCCATTCGGAGCCGGCTTCATCGTTGCTGGGTCTTTCCCGCTGTGCTGGCGGGCGGCCTTTTGGCGGTCGCCCGGCAGCACAGCGGGAAAGCCAGAATGGCCGCCGCGGTCTTGTGACCGCGGTGCGGTCATTTTGCGGTAACCGCATGGCGGGCGGCGACCGCCGACCGCCGACCGCCGCCCGCCGCGGTTAGAATCACCGCCTTAATGTGGTTCCCACAATAACAAGTCCTCTCTAGCCCAAATTACCTTTGGTTACATCTTACTTCCCGATTCTTTCGGACTTCCTGTACCAATAAGTCAGGATTTTATATTGAGATTCCCACAGCCTGATGCCTAATACAAAAGACAACACCCTATCATAGGGTTTCTGCCTTTCCTTGTGCATAAATTCCACTCCCATCTCCTTCTCGCACCTCTTTTGGATGTTTTTTCCTGTTGAGTAAAATCTGAGCAGAATCAATAAAACGTGGCGTTTAAGCCCCTATCATGGGGATCATCCTTAAATCATTTTTGAAACCCTGTAAAGGACAAGAAACCCCGTCTTTCATTGTGGAGTGGAGAATACAATGTCTAACCTGGTTGTAGACAAATCTCTCGTTCTCCAGGAAACCGAACTGGTTTCTAAAGGTCCTCAAAGTATTTAATTTGCTTTTTTTTATCAGAAAACGGGAGATCCATCATGAGGCATCTCTTTTTCTGCCAAACTTGAAAGTTTGCTTCCTCCTTAGCTGTTTCAAATCTTAGTTGTATGAAATAGGAGTGAATGGGAAAGGGAAGGACATAAAGCCCAGTCTCAGGAAAACTTTATCCCATACTGCCATTGTGACTCTGGTAACTGGTGGGGTGCAAAAGCCCCAGCCCCTTTGCATGTTCCACATCAAGGGTACCTGCCGGAGGTATATCCCAGCTATAAGATGATCTATAAAACACCACTGCTTAGTTGTTTCTTTCATCTACAACTACACTAGAAATCTAAGTTGGCCATATGGAAAAAGCATGCGATTTGTGAGATTGCTAGTCGTGCTCTGCTGCTGAGTGGTAGAAAATCTTGTTGGCAATGCCCAGGCTTTACCCTGCCATATTAAGGAGTTTATCAAGTCCTGGAGTTGCTTGAGAATTAAAGGAGGGACCAGAAGAGCAATTGTTTGGAATAGATAAACAATCTGTGGAATAATCGTCATCTTAACTACCACAATCCTACCTAGCCAGGACAGTCATTTTGTTTACCATCGCTGGATGTCCTGCTGTATATATTTGATGAATTTAGAGTGATTCAATGCCACAACATGAGCGGTAGTATGTCCTATCAGTACCGCTTCTGTTTTCCGAACTCATTTTTGTTGGCTTTTAGGTCTCTGTGTACTTTACATCTGCTAACCTGTGCTAATGAGCTTGTGCTCTCTCCTTTAAACATAGTAAAACATATTTACACCCAATTGGCACATTTTATTTTGTTTGTAAGTCCCTAATAAAGTGATACCACAGATACAGAGGGCCTATAAATTAAGTGCGACTAGTGGACCTGCAATACTCATAGTGCCACAAACTTACTTAGCCTTTTTAAATATCTCAGGCCTGCCTTTGCAGTCTGTGCATGCAGTTTTAAACTGACATTTCAACCTTGAAAAATAAAACTTTTAGCAGCCCTAAGCTTTCCTTTTTAATACATATATGGCCCTAAAAAGCCCACAGGACAGGGTACATTTTACTTAAAATGATGGGTAGGTACTTAAAAACTTTACATGTCCTGGAGTGTAAAACTCCTAATTCCATTTTCCACTAGTGCAAGGCAAACCTCTCCTTAAAATAACATTGAGTTGCCTTATTACTTTTAATAAGAGATAACGTTTGCATGGGAGCAGGTAGGAATTCATGGCCGGTGTCTGAGGAATTGTATTTTAAAACCTTTAATGGTAAAGTCATATTTTGAGTCTCAGTTCTGAAAATGCCACTTTTAGAAAAGTGGCATTTTCTTGTCCTAATCATTTGGCTCCTGCAGCCTCTATCCTCAGTCACTTGATTGTGGTAGTTGGCAATTAGCCTTTGTGTATTCCACTGAGACCATAGAAAAAGGGGGACTTGGTGATGGCAGGATGGGTCATCTCTAGCAGGATAAGGGGGCAAAGCTGGCACCTACCACACTAGCAATTCAATAAGGATATCTCAGCACACATGTAAATGATTTGACACTGGGCTATTGTGACCCCAGACAGACTGGAGCCAGGGCAGAGAGCCAGGAATTTCCAGACACCTCTGTAGGGGGGAACTCTAGAAGCATCTCCCACTTCAAAGTGGGCACCAAGTATAAAAAGGGTACCCTCAGACCTACTCTTCAGTGCACTCTTGGACCTGTGTATTCTACAAAGAAGGACACCCTGCTACTTGAGGCATGCCCTGCTTGCTGAGAAGGAAGACTGAACCTAAACATTTCATCCCAGGCTGAAGGGACTCCAAGGATCTGCTGGCTGACCTGTTCTGAGCTACAGAGACATAAGAAGCTCCAGAAGCCTCTCTGCAACAGCCCGCTTGACCTGCTTTAATTAAACCTGCTAGGACCTGCAACTGGACCTGCCTGAGTCCTGCTGGTCTCTGCTGCAATGTGTTCCTGATCCCCAAGTGGTGTTTCACAGGTCGTGGAATGAGCTGAGCTCCTACTCACAGAAAATAAGAAATCTTGAAGATTTTGACTCCTCCCTTCCGGGCCAGATCACGCAGAGATCTCACTGCCCACACCGACCACCAATGTGAAGCTCCGGTGACTGGCAACCCGGTGACTGCCTACGAGAATACCCAGCAACAACAGAGCCTGACAGGATCATCGCGCTACCGCAATGATCGTCCATGATGCCTCACCTGTTTTTCTCACTACAGCAGTGAATGTCCATAATGATCCCCCTGCTCCTGGTGGCATCCTCTACCGTGAATTAAACTCTTCATGCTGGACCTTAGAAGGAATCTTTTTCAGTGCGACTAACATGGTCCCTGTAACCGGCCCATGCTCCACCATGGTTGGCCTGAACTTGTAACTTTCACCCACTCTTGCACGACCGGATAACTGTGAGTGCTGCTTCATGCTTTTCAGCACTATACTTACCTCAAATCTTTGAAACTGCATGGCTCTAGTTCTACTAATTGTTTTTTTGTTATTTTGATGTCAAGTAATTTATTATATTTTACTCTATTTTATTAAATTGGTATGGGATTTTTTTGTGTTGTGTTTTCACATTTTTACTGTTTGTTTGTTCCATAAATACTTTACACATTGTCTCTAATTTAAACCTGATTGCTTTTGTGCCAAGTTACCAGAGGGTTAAGCGCAGGTTAGTTTTGTATATTTATGTGGTTCACTCTGAGAGGAATTGTGGCTAGTGCTTGAGCAAAGTTTCACTCCCCTCAACCAACAAGCCAATTTCTCACAGGTTTCAAGTGTGAGTGCAAAGTGAGTGGCATGGGGGCAACTTTGACTGGTGCCATTTTCAATTACAATAGGTGGTGGAGTAATACCATTCACTCTGACCCAGGTCTGGGAGTCTTCAAGCTTGCAATGGTCCAGCTAAGGAAATAGAGTCCCAGTCCTAATTTCTGTAGCATGCCTCTTACGTAAGTCTAGACAACTCTCTCAAACACTATGAGCAAAAAGGACATGCTGCTATTTCCCTTGGGTGTTTTCCAGGATTTGGAGCAGCTTTTTAGTGTTGTCCCCTGTTAGACCTGGCAGCTTTTTGGCCTGTTTCCCCTGTCTTTTTGCCTTCTGACCTCCTGGTTTTTTACTCTGTTTTTGCTGGTTTATTGTCTCTGTGCACTTTATCACTGCTAATCAGTGCTAAAGTTCAAGTGCTCCCCATATAAATTGTACTGTGGATTAGTTTATCCAAAACTGGCATATTTGATTTACTAATAAGTCCCGAGTAATGTGCCCTAGAGGTGCCCAGGTCCTGTGAATCAATTGCTACTAGTGGGCCTGCAGCACTGGTTGTGCCACCCACATTTGTAGCCCTGTAAACATGACTCAGACCTGCCATTGCAGTGTCTATGTCTGCAGTTTTAAACTGCCAATTCGACTTGGCATGTTTACCCACTTGCCAGGCCCCAACATTCCCTTTTACTACATGTAAGGCACCCCTAAGTTAGGCCCTAGGTAGCCCCAGGGGCAGGGTGCAGTGTACGTTTGAGGTAGGACATATACTACTGTGTTTTATATGTCCTAACAGTGAAATACGTCCAAAATCGCTTTTCACTGTGCAAGGCCTATCACTCTCATAGGTTAACATGGGGGCTGTCTTTAAATATCCTTAAAGCGCAGATTCCCTTTGAGAGTAGATACAAATGTGGAGTTTTCAGGTATCTGAAGTCACAATTTAAAAATACATCTTTTAGTGAAGTTGGTTTTTACATTGTCTGTTTGAAAATACCACTTTTAGAAAGTAGGCATTGTCTTGCTTATACCATTCTGTGACTCTGCCTGTTTGTCGATTGTCTTTCTGGGTCAGTTTGACAGTTGGGCTGTTTTGCACCTCTCTAGACAGTGACACAAAAGGGGACAGCGGTGTAGCCTGCACATCCTGATGAGCCATCTGTGCTAGAGAGGAGGGAGGAGTGGTCGTTCACAACTGAAAGGACAGTGCCTGCCCTCACACAATGCAGTCTCCAACTCCTGGTGTGCGTCTGGGGCCTGGCCTGGACAAGGAAGGATTTTGCAAACACTTGAGACTTTGCTTTGAAGTTTGCCAACTTCAAAGGCACAACTGGGTATAAGAAGAAGACCCAAAACCCCAGACTTTTAGAATCTTTCTAGGATCAAGAGGAACCTCTGCAAGGAGAAGAGCTGAAGGAGGAGTACTGTCCCTTTGCTGTGCTGCTTTGCTGGACTGGCCTGCAGTTGCTGCTTCTGCCTGAAAAGAGTGCAAAGGGTGAAATGTGCTGTGTGTCCTGCTTGAGAAAATTCCCCAACGGCTTGGAGTAGAGCTTGCCTTCTGCTGGAAGTCTCAGGGACACCAAAGACTTCAGTTTCCTTGACCTGCAGCACTGGGAACTGTGTGTTTTGTGCTGTTCAAGAGTAGAAACCACAGTGACTCCGTCAATGACGCCACTGGCCTGCACCGCGACCTGCCAACGCCACACGAAGTTGCATTGCCCCGCTTCGCACTGCGACCCTAGTCTCACCGACGCTGTCATCGGATGACTTCACTGAGCCGCTACTCGCACCACGACCTATGGGCCCACCACTCCAGCATCGCCTGCTCACATCGCAGCCTGGGCATCCCAGACGACGACGCTCCTGCTGAAACTGGCGCCGCTGCCTGCACCATGGCCTGTGGACACCGCTCGTGAGGTACACGAAGCCCGTCCCATCCCGTACCGCAGCCTCAGTCCACCGACACCAGCACCATCGGCTCCTGTGTCGTCACCAGGCATTCTGCCTGCACCGTGGCCTGTGGACACTGCTCGTGAGGGTCACAAAGCACCATCCCGCACCGCTGGCTTGGGCCTACCGATGACAGCGCTTCAGCTATGATGACGCTGCTGCCTGCACCGTGACCTATGGACACCGCACGTCGCCCCGCTTCACACCGCAGCCCTGGTCTCACCGGTGCCGCTGGACGCCGTCACTAAGCCGCTGCCTGCACCGTGACCTGTGGGCACTGCACGTCGCATCGTCCCGCTTCGCACTGCAGCCCCGACAGCATCCACGCCGGCGCACCTGACTTCATCAGTCTGGAGTTCGATCTGCAACGTGTGTGACCTCAAGGGCCTGACGACTCCTGCACTGACTCCAGAACCAACACTGCAACGTGATGCCGCTTTCCGGAGCTCACCGCGAGGATCCCGACGCCCTGCAAATCCAAGGTACTGTTTGCGGGTCTCCCCGACATTGTAGCTGCCCGGCAACGCCGCGGCCTGCCCGAACTGTTGGTTTTGTTGATCAGAACATCGCAATAGCCCCAGGTGGAGCTATCAACTTCAAGGAATTTTAGTTTTGATTTCATCTTGCAGAATTCATAATTTTCTTACTGTATGTTGGATTTTTATTGTATTTGGTCTTGTTTTAAATAGATACATTTTGGCTATTTTTCTAAAACTGATGTGGTGTCCTTTTGTAGTGTTTTCACTTAGTACTGTGAGTTATGTGCAAGTGCTTTACACACTGCTTCTGAGATAAGCCTGACTGCTCGTGCCAAGCTGCCAAGGGGGTGAGCAGGGGTTATCTGAGCGGGTATCTCCCTTACCCTGACTAGAGTGAGGGTCCCTACTTGGACAGGGTGCAAACCGACTACCAACTAGAGACCCCATTTTTAACATTCCCCCTTTGTCGTCCCAGAATAAATCTAGACTGGACTGTCTGACTCTCTGGAAGAAGGACTTCTAGTCTTGCTGCCAAAATCCCATCGACTTTGTTAGCGCGTCAATCCTTAATAAGTAAACTTACAAGGGGACGAGTATAGGTCGATGAACCTTTTGACTCATTTAAGGTGTTCTTACCATAGCTCCAGGATAAAAACAATAATCAATACACAATAACCAATAATCATTAGTCAAATCAATAATCAATAAAGTAAATGTCACGCACCATGACTTTTCAGCCATGAATAACCACACCTTTAGTAAAAGTTTAGTAAGTTTATTTCCCTCATATTAACAATGCTAAAGTCATGTAGATTAATCTCAATGTCCAATCAAAATGCATATGAGAACAAGATTTATTAACCAAATAGACGAGCGTAACACAACCTAATCAAAGCTTGAATCACAATACATTCCAAAGCATCAGTTCAAATCATTAGCAAGGTTAACTTTACTAAAGCTACGTAGTCCATAAGATTCAACAAAGTAGTCTGTCAAACCTTTGTCTCTGTAATTTGTCATAAATCTTGTAGACAACCCTCAACTAGTCCAGATTAGCATCAGCATGTGGTACTTCATGCAAAACGATTTAGAACACAAATTTAGAAAACATCTACCTAAGGAAAACTAATAAGACAACGCAGTTGGTACCTAGAAAGAAAAGGCATAAAAATACAATTCAGCCATATTGTCATATCTACCTATCCACAGTATGGGTCAGCAAACAGAATCAGTCTTCGTCCTCAGGTCATCAATCGATCAGCAACACGTCAGTCAGCTTTAGGATTTTCTCATCATCCGGTTCGTCAGGTATCAATTTTGTTGCATCTTCTTCTTCGGTCAGTGTCTTCATTGTTCGCGTCCTGGGAAAGTACATCTCACACACATTTCACACATTTTGATACATTACTAGAGACCTCATCTCCTGTCCCTCAGTTCCCAAATGAAGCTTCAGTTAAACATTTTATTAAACATTGAGCATTTCACACTTAGTTAACTCTGTCAGCATTTTTCATTTAACGCTAAGAAATACAGCTTCTGCATGAGGCCTGGCAAACTAGGCTAAGACACTCGCTAAGTTAAGGCCTACAATTAATACACAAGAGCATACTGCACAATCCTTAATATGACATATTATTGCATTAATCTAATACATTTTCAATATTTCATAAGTATTAATCATAAATTAATACATTTCATGAACACTGGTGGCCATTCTTGGTAGTCACAATTTCAAACGTGCACATTATTTTTCTTTATGTTATTCGTTTTCTACAGAATTAATTTTTCAAAATACATAAACACTTGTAAACAATTTCTAATTAAGACATCTGCTTCAGCAATTTTTACATCAATATTCAGGAGCGAAATAGGTCTGCCCGAGGAGCACTGTGCATGAGCTTTACTCAACTTAGCAATGACTTCTATTGCCTCCTCACACATTGTGTCTGCCTGTCCCATAAATGTCATTAAATAGCCATGTTAGGACTGGAGCAGTCTTAGAGCAGTATAACTTGTAGAAGTTGTTCGTAAAGCTGTCCGGAACCAGTGGCGTAACGAAGCATGAGGGGACGCTTCTTAAAAAACTATGGAGGGGGCCCCATGCTCCGGACCCAGTCAAGAGCTCTTAGGCCAGTCGCCTGCTGCTCGTGCACAGAGAGGGAGGAGGTCCTCTGAGCTCGGGGCCTTCCTGCACTGCCGGGGCTGCGGGCTGTTATTATGCCACTGTCTGGAACTATGGATTTCCCTGATTTAAGCCTATTAATCACCATAGTGAGTTTCTTAGCTGTCATACGCTCACCCAGTGCTTTCCTCCAGTTCAGATGGAGCAAATAGGTAAAATTATCAGGAGATATGGTGATATCTCCACTACAGGTGCCTGTTCTTTGCCACATAGGTGTTAATAAAAAGTGTTGGAAGAGTCTGTAATAGTATCATTGTCATACACTGTCTCCTGAATGGCTTACTATCTTTTGGACCCTATCAGTATGCACTCTTGCCTTCAACTATGTTACAAAGGGTCTCCCTGCTTTTTAGGACGAGGAGTAGTACCTCGGTTTAGTTCTCAGCTGAGCATATTCTGTTTTGCCCCAGTCTAGTGTTTTAGGCTGGGTCCCCATTACCATAACAGTGCACCAAGGTTTTTTAGGAGGCTTTCTTAGGCTCCTCCTGCGCCACTACAGATTCTACAGAAATTCATACAGTTAGCCTTACTCTCTTACACCTCACTGCTGCCATGATAAGGATGCCACAAATATACGCTTTCGGCGAGTCCCAGAGAGTGAAAGATGAGATGTGTGGTGTGTCTTTTTCCTGTTGATACCTCAACAGCTTCTCCCCAACCTCGGCCCTACATGCTGTATTTTGCAGTAAGTATTTGTTTAGGCACCAGGTTGAATGTTTGTTTGTATGGGAGTATGTGCTTAATTTGACTGTGAGGGGTGCATGATTAGAGGACAATGTCTCCTATTTTTGTGTTTGCTAGTGCCCCTCTCAAACTAGCCCCACCAACAAGTGGTCCAAATGTTTATTCAGTTTATGAGTCAAGAAGTAGAACGCCTAGTATTTATCGCAATAGTGCCTATCCTTAAACACATCTATCTACCATCCAAGTCTCATCAAGCCACTCCCTGAACTGCACAGAGGCAAATCTGCCTCCACCATCATAGCGTTAGCTCAATCTGTCCATTGCATTATCGATTATGTTTAAGCCCCTTGCCCCCACCATCAGGTCCACCTGTACGTAAGCAAATTATAAGCCAATGCAGTTGAGATTAAAACTTTGGGGACTGCCTCTCGCTAGACGTCTGGGGCAGATAAATTGGTGTACGTCATCACCCTACCTGATTGACCAGGTCTCATCATTGAGTTTTAAAGATCCTCTTCATACCAAATTTATTTTTACTAGAATGTTATGCCCAAGAGGTTGAGTTCTGTGCAGAAGATAATCATATAATCACCAAGGCCGCATTTGCCTGTCCTGCATCTATCTGATTCTGAGACCTAATTTCCTTATTTTCAGTGGAGACCAATATAACCTTTGTTAGAGCCTTTCTTGCATATAGATGAGGTTTAAGCCACGACCCAATTTATGGGTACTATGGAGAATTGTATTCCAATTGTCATTAGAAACATTTATAGCTAGGTGGTTGTTTCCGTCCAGTAAGGTCTTTGAAATTGATCTGGTGTCTCATTGTTCAATATTTGTAAAGCTTTGAGTCTTTGCCTTTATTGGAGAGGAAATGGTATTGCAGTTGGAAATGTTTTGCAAAAACTTTGCTTATACTAGAGCATTAAGGGTTTTAATGGAAAATATTTGAGAAATTACTTTTGTGGTTCAATTCAGACAGAAAACGTTGCGCGACGCAAAATTTTCATATTCCCAAATTTCCATTTTCAGAGAATACTTTCTGCATAGGCACAGACACCTCGGGCCATATTTATACTTTTTTTGTGCCGCATTTGCATAATTTTTTTACGCAAATTTGGCGCAAACATACAAAATATAATTGTATTTTGTAAGTTTGCGCCGCTTTTGCGTCAAAAAGTGACACAAATGTAGGGCAAAAAAAGTATAATATGGGTCATGGAGTCAAATCACAATGCATTTTGGTCCATATTTATACTTTTTTAGTGCCACATTTGTGTCATTTTTTGACGCAAAAACAGCGCAATCTTGCAAAAAGTGTAAATATGGGCCTTTGTCTGGCACTATTAATTGGTGTTGAGACAGTGCTTGGAGCATGTTTTTACACCATCATCTTATATCAATAGGTCTATGGAGATGGTAATGTGTTACCAGAATATGTGTGTGTATTTAGACAGTTAGATTGAAGTGATACAGCAACACCACAACAGCGCAAAACCAAATTACATCCTCTAATAAAATAAATGTTACCCAATAAAACAGCATACCACAACACAATAACAAAACAAATATACAACATTTTACGTTACAGCACACCAACAAAATGGCAACATAATGACAACACACAATGCTACTCAGCTCAACAGTACAACACAGCAATGTCAATACAGTAAACCAGGAAAACACAAGGAAACACCAACTTAAAACAACACAACAGCACGTTTGCAGTTATTTTCTGGTGTTTGGTTGCTGTTTTATGTTATGCTTTTGTTCTGTTTTGTTGTGCTGTGTTGCTTTGTTAGATATTGGTGTACAGTTGTAAAAGTGCTCTATTGCGTTTTTGTGGTGTATTGTGTTAGAGTATTTGTGCCTTATGTGTTTAGACTGTGTTGCAGTGTCATGGTGTGCTGTTGTTCTGCTATTGCATTTTTGTTCTTTTTTATGTGGTGTCCATTGTGTTGTTGTTATGTTGTGATTGTTTTTTTGCCTTTTGATTTGTGTTGTGCTGACTAGCTTCTGTAGAGATGATATGACATCAAATGATGCTACACCTCCCGCCAAAAGCAACACATTCTTTTAAAGCTGACAAAAAGCAATTTACACTGCCAAAGACAGTGCGATGCCACTGCTTAAGTTCTTCAACTACTGAAAACACCTGCCAACCCACAAACATGTCACATAACGTAAATTATCACTTTCATCGACTGGTGTGCAATGGTGCACTGTAACAAATCGGCATCAGATAGGTACCTGCAGGCTTAGACAATCTATATTCACGATTCGTTTTAGTTTAGCTTCTTCCCCCCACCCCCCAAAAAAGAAAAATGAATCAAGTTATAGTCCCTTTACACCTCTTGGGCTACTGATTCAAAGGAACGAGCAGTTCTTGGCTGCCCTACCTGGCGCCTTGTCCATGGAGATGAATGCACAATGCTTCTGTGGAGGTCCCTGCAGATTCTGCACTGTAAATGAAATTGACAGACGGGCCTGCATGTGGGTGGCTGTCTTCTTTCCAACTGTGACCAACTGAGTTATATCACCTGTCCCACTTGATGTATGAGGATATTCTGCAGCTCAAGATACATGTTCCAGCAATAGGGAAATTAATGTCCGCCAGTGGAGGCAATTAATAATGATTAGACGCCTAACAGCAGGGTTAACTCTGCATTTAGCCAAGTGCTCGCTTGTCTTCTTATTCCTCCGATGGCCAACTTTTTATTTTTTTCTTCATGTATTGTTAGTTCATTCTGCGGTTTTATTTTAATTAAATGTCAAACTTTGCTGAGGTGTAAAAGTCAGTAAGTGTGGAATGTTTATTCATTATTTCCATATCTTAATCGGCATAGGGATGCAAACTTAGTGCAACTGAGCAGTTATGTCTTTATCCATGCTAGGCTCTAATTCACATCCTTCCTGAGCCAACCGCAGAGTTTGCTACTATTAAGTCATGAAGTAACCTTATAGTCTTGTACTTCATGTATACGAGTCTGAGGTAGAAATGTACTGGGGAGAGTTAATTGAAACACTACAAATGTGTACTGCTCAATCTGGTTCTGCTCCAGTAAAAACCTTATCTAAATATCAAAAAGGTGAAGTATTTTATATTTATGCCCAAAATTTCTAATTTAAAAGTACAATCATCAAGTATTAAAAAGATGTTTAAGTTATAGCAAGAGTGGCAACTATGAATATAGTTTATGCATGAATATTTACAGTGATGTCAGCTGCGATGTTGCAGCACTCTGCACAGTGTGATGCAAGGCAATGTGCACAAGGAAGGAGATGTGCACGCTGGGCTGTGAGCAGTGTCTAATTTGAGCCGGTGGTTGCCAGTGGAGGATACTGGCAATTTTTTTTGGGGGCCAGCACCTTTTTTTTGCAACAGGCATATACTGCGAGTAAAAGACACGAAGGGGATACATACGAAGGAAGAGAAAGGTGGAAAAGGTCACAAATGGAGAAAGCAGAAAGCTGCAAGAGTGAGCTGAAGGGGCAGGGAGAGGCTGTAAATGGATTAAAGAAGCCCAAGATGGCTTTAGGATTATGCTGCCTTAGTATTCTGTGCTTGCAAATTTAATTGCAGCAGTCGTCAGTTTCAGAGGAAAGCTCTGAGTACCAGCACGTTTTTATTTACAAATTAACCACTGGCTGTGGGTACTCGAGAGGACTAGAAGACCTAACTCTGGCAGGTATTTGCCCCTACTGACAACAGCAGGCATGCTTATGGTGTATGCATGAAGGACAAATGTGAGAATTTGGGTGTGTCATGCTTTACATATCATCTTTTTCCTTGTGGTACATTGTTCAGGCCCTTACATGTGCAACACTGAATACAGCAGCAGTTTGTACCCAGGAGTGTAAGGGCGTTGCCTCTCCCTCCTTACTTCCCGGTGTTAGTGGAGGCACCAGTAGCATATCTTTTTAAAAAATGAAGTCCTATGCAAGTCTACTGGGCCCGAGGAGGCTCCAGTGGTTGGGCAGAGTAGTCTGTAACATGGAAGGGATGGCCATTTCTGATTGGCAATGCGGGCAGCATGAAGTCCAGTGCGCATGTCAGATTGGACAAGTCTGTCACTGTGGCTAACCTGACATGCTCACTTCAGGTCTCAAACCAGCGCTCTGTTTAGGAGCCAGAGGGTAAACAGCATAGCCCCTCTGGTCTCTTTAGGAGCGCTGGGTTGACTTGTCCAAACAAATCCTTGCTTTATTCTCCTTCAGTTGTAAATATGAGTGCAAAGCCTGGATTGGTTTGGGCAGACTGTCCCCGGGGCCACACTTTCAAAGCATCATAGGGGTCGGGCAGTGGCGGCCCGCCCTTTAGGTCGGAGGGGCCACGCCCCCCCACCTTTTGCCCCCCATGAACAGTGTCTGTCAGGCTGAACAAAGGTCAGCCTGACAGACACTCTTCATGTTCAGGTCAGGCAGCCAGGAGCAGACATGCGCGATTTGCGCAGACTCCTGGCTGCCTGAACTGAACTTTGCTGGGCTGAGGAGATCACAGCTCTTATGGGCGTGACCTCCTCAGCCCAGCAAAGGTGCCTCGAGGCCCTCCCCTGGGTGACGAGGAAAGCGTCACCAACTGACACTCTCCCTGGGCGCTTCAGTTTAAGCCCTGAAGTGCCCAGGGCGAGTGTCAATCAGTGACACTTCGTCACAGAGTGGGGTGGGGTCAGCAGTCTCACTGACCCCATCCCACTCTGTGACGAGGCTGGGACTGCTGCCTTCCCTCAGTGGCTGGAGGGAAGGCAGCAGTCCCAACCCTCCTGGGACCTGGAGGCCGAAGCTAAGTGTGTGTGTGTATGTATGTGTGTGATGTTTCAAATTGAATGTTTGGTGGGTGCGTGCCTGTTTGAATGGTATGAATGTTGTGAATGGATGTGCGTGCGTGTCTGTGTGTGAAAGAATGAGTGTGTGTGTGTGTGCCCCGCCCGCCACCCTCCTTCCTAAAGCTGCCGGCCGCCACTGGTGTCGGGTAATTAAAGACATGAGCAATCACTCTGTGCCTTCGTTTTAAAGCAACACAGTGATTGGCACTTTTCTTTAACGGTGACCCATTGCACTGTTTTCCCTTCATGCACGTTGCCAGTGACAGCATTGTGCAGCAAGGGAGTGAAGGTAGCAGTTACCCGCTCACTTGTGTTATGCCCCCACTTCTGAGCATCCTAGGCCTGCTTACTGTAGGCACCGCCGCGACCAGTCCTCAGGCAGCAGTGCACCAATCAGATCCAAAGAGAGGTAATTTTAAACTCATGATTTTCTGATCAGCCTTGTGATTTTTTAATACACATTCATATTTGTATGTTGAATGTAGGGGCAGTGCTTTAAATGGGCCGGTACTGTCCGGTACTGGGTACCGGCACTTTTTTATTTTGAGAGGGAGAGTACCGGCACATCTCAAGAAAAACGTAATACTTTCAATTGGAGAGTACCGGCACTTCTCGGAAACAAGCAGGTACTCTGGCACAGAGTACCAGCACTTTAATTTTTCCATTTCAAGCACTGTGTAGGGGAGAAGTTAGGAAGTGTTATTATGGCCTCATCTGTCGGCTTGGCAATTGCTGAACAAGCAGCGGTGAAAGAAAGCCCCTATGCAGCTCCCAGGGTGTGGGGGGACCCCCAAGCTTCAGCGAAGCCCTCAGGCCAGTACCCTGCCCTGAAAGCTCCTGAGTGAGTTTATGGGGGGGGGGGGGGCCTCTCCGTGTACTTTGCTAGGAGGGGGGATCATGTTTTGTTATGGAACTGAGCACAAGGTTCAAGTCTCGGCATCAGACAAATGATGTCAAAATTACTTCATCTTCCCAAGCCTTAAAATATGAATGTGACCTGTGGAATGTAACTAGGGCTCATGTAAAGTGCTCCAATATCTTTGCTATATACAATTGCAAATGAAAAAATGATGACGCGTGGAATAAGGCACGAGTGTTGAATGTTTTTTTCAGGTCAGCATGACTCCCAATGTGTTGAAATGCACATTTGAGATGTGTGCAGCAGAGATTAAGCTACTATATATGCGCTAAAATGCCATTATTAGACTACGAACTCCTTATTTCTGTCCCAAGCACGCTCTCCAGATGGAGATAAGCCAGTTTAGGCGGGCTGGGCTCACTGGCGCTGATAGCACTGCCATTCGATCTGGCACATCGATCACGCTGTCTGCCTGCGGAGGTTTCTTGGGAGCGGTGACTGGTGTAAAGTGAGTTGCCATGAGGCTGGTGGCTGGTCTGGTTTCCCTCTGCACCGAAGTCAATGGCAGGCTTAGATGAACGTGGGGTGTACCGTTTGCCACATCAGCCTCATGTGAAGAACATGTTCAGATGCACTGGGGCGATTCATGTGTCCAGCCCACAGCCCATGACCATAACATGCTCAGATACGCTGGAAGTGCATCATTTGCCCACAAGTATGATAAACAGATGGAGGCTGAACCTCTAGTTCCAGTTACCCTGGGGGGTCTACAAATCGGTTCTGTTGCAAATTTATTTTAATTTATTGAAAGGTCAATATCACTGCGTTGTAAAGAGCCACTAAACGATGCTTCGCATCATATCTATTCCCTGCATATTTCCCCATATCATGTGTCTCCAAGCTGTGCGTAATGAATGCCTTGTTTATGATGCTTCTCATATAATGAAATGCGTGTTTGCCCAAATTATAAAAGGTACAATTGTGCAAGCAAGTATATCAATTTAAAGAGGCAGTTTCTAGAACTTTTTAAAATTCTGGATCCCAGGTCTAATTGCTTGTAAAATAGTTTTGTATTGAAGCGGCACTCTTTTTTTAAACAAAAAAAAGTTTTCACTGAGAGGACCACCCCTGAATCTTCTTTTGTTGGTCAGTCTTGCTTGCTTCGCTTGCTTGTGATGTAACACTCATGCCCCACTACATTCAAAAGTCACCAGCCGCCACTGCTGAATGATGCCCTACTGATAATATTTCAGTCAATTGGGAGTTAATATATATGTTTTTATGGTGACTGATTGTGCTTACATAATGCACCCATTCCACCATGTTGAGGTGGTGACTCATACGTTCCCTATAGAAATGGCTGGATGCTTAAGTACTGGTCTTGGGATGACTTCTTGGAACTCTTGATTGACTGAAACAGGTGCAATTGCCATGATGAATTAATAAGCACCATATGTTGCACAGTGGACACTGTATTCTGATAATGCATTGAAATGTGCAATTAGCTGTGACTTGCTGAGTTTACTTGTGTTGGGGACATGGTATAAACCCATCTTCTGGCCTGAAGGATCTATTGCATTATGACATGACTGTCTAGAGCAAGTGTTGCTTGCTGTGCCTGGTAGGATTCAGGTTTACATCTTGTGTTGAGTGGGGTAAACATTGTTTTGCTCCAATATCAATTGGTTTATGTATTTTTCTTGTCAGTAGAGGCTAAATGATGACCTTTCACAATTGACTAGCCACACAGCTCATCCCTCTTCTTTATACAGACAGATACGGGAACGACTCACAAAAGGATAGCAATTGTAATCTTTTATGGGAGAAACATAATATAATTGGGAATTATTTGGTAATCAAAGAATGATCTATGTTTGAAGGACCACTTGTACACCCAATTATACAATTATATTCATATTGTTATTTTGGATCCTGAAGAAGAAATACACTAGGTCAGATGTGCATTAAGTGAGCATATATTTTACCCAACAAAATTATCCTTCAGTTTGTGAACCACAGCTGCAATAAAGCTGTTAATTATATGATATCACAAATTTATTGATTTAGGAAACACAGAACATTGATCAAAACACATAGAATTTAATTTCATGATTAGTTTGAATTTTTGATGATATTGATCGGTATAACTGCATAAATATACAAAAGAGAATACAAATAATCAATAGTAATACTTTCCTCTTTTCATAATGTAATGACTGGGAGATGAACTTCCCTTAAGCAAGTGAAGATCACAGAATGGTAAGCTACTGCGAGAGCGAAAATTCCGGAAATAAATATTTTAAAGTTTTCCACTTTGCTACTGGACCCTAGGCAATGGAACTTTGAGCTGTGTTATGAGACAGGGAGAAGCTTCAAATCATGCATTAACAATTGTCAATTTATCAATGACATTTTATGGGTCAATGATGAGAGTTGAAAGAAGGTTTAGTAGTTTATCAATTTTTCTTAGTTTCTCATATTTATTTGACAGAATTGAAGAATTTATTTCAAAGAACAACAAATCAAGTTTAACAGAACATTGCATACATCGCGTTCCATACAATTTAATTTCCATAGTCTAATCTAAAGGATGGTTCTGTAGAAGATAATCGAGCAATCAGAAGAACCCATAAAGAGTTCATACATTTTAGAGATGTGAGTGCATTGAGAAACTCAGTAGAGTTTCAGAGCAAACTAAGTTTCAGGCAAAGAACCTTAAAATGAATCTAAGTGTCAAATTTAAAGCTGTTTAAACGGATTCTGAGAAGTATGTCAGAGAGCATCTTTGAATAGTGTCAGAATGGAGAGTAGGATCAATGGTGAATAGGCCTAAACCTCTAGGCTTCAATGTCTCAATGCTTCTACATTCACACACTAATCTAGGAACACTCATTTTATAATCATACAATTTTGTATCTTGCATCTTCTTTCATTGTCTCCACGACCGGTTTGTCCAATCAGGCTTCAATGTTTTCATGAGAGCAGGATAGCTTCTGTCGACTAATCTATCTAAACAAAGCAGCTATGAAACATTTTATTTATCATGTTCTAACGTTGCAACTGAACTATCTACTGGATAGGACATAGAGAAAAAGATCATGGTAAGTGCAATGCATATTTTGCAGACCACATTTCCTTCCACATGCTCTCTTTCTATTCAGCTTATTCATAATAAAAGACGTTGTGATTTCAGATTGAACATTTTATTTATTTTATTAACTTATAGATGTGTGAAAGTTAAAAAGAATATATTTTTATAGCATAAGTCATTGATAAATATTCCAAACAAGTTTTAACATTTATTCATAAAACATTGTTAGCCTAGGTAACTAATGGCAAATCAAGTAAAATATGTGATTGATGGTGCATTGTTTAACTAAAGCTTACAGATATTGTTGCCTTGCGTCTTTTTGGCTGCTAAGAAAGGGATAATAAATGCATTTCTCTATTGTTTTCAGACCTACATGTTATTCCTACATGTTTAATTCTGCACCTAATACTTTGTTAATTAAAAAACACTCTTCCACTACCATTCCATAAGAATTAATGCAAATTAGACAGTGGTTGACACTAAGGTTCAGCATTAACATATAATGAGGAACATATTAGAAAGCTATAAAAATTACTATAAATATTTGATCAAAAAACACACAGCACCATACAAATGATAGCGAACCGAAGAACAAACACAAGTGTAGTGAATCACTAGAGTGATTTCTTTGCTGTGAGGGGTCTTGTACTTTGGCTGTGCAGGTCAATTATATTGATTACTGCATGTGTATGCTTTGTGCATGTCTATTAAATGTGTGGTTAGTAGGGATCAGCCTAGTAAGGATTTATGGGATTTCAAGAATGGTGTTCTTAAAGAAATATGTGGAACCTGGGGGCAAATCAGTGAAATATTTAGTGGCTACTCACAGTGTTGTGTTCTGTACTCCTAATTCAATGGGTACTTGCCTGCTTTTGATTTAGGTATGACAAAGAACACTACTGGCAACAGATGCAACCAGAAGCCCATGCCAGGCAATGGAGCAGAGAGGATCAGTGGAGCAAGGTTGTGAAATGTGCAAGCTGACCTACCAGCATATTAGATTCATGAGCTAGAGCATAGGCGGAGTGAGGTTTAGGGTGGGCCCAAGATCACATTGCAAAAAATGTGGCTTGGCAGCAAGAGCTGTGTCAACTGTACTTGCCACTTTGGTTGGGCTGGCGCAGGCAACCATGTTACCTTTAGGTAAGGTCTAAGTTCCGGTGTGGCAGATTATCAGAAGCATCTGCACTTTGGGAGGATGATGTCCTCCTTTGACAAGAGGGGTCTGTTATCAAGAAGTATATAAGAAATACTTGGTGCAGTGATTTCAGTCGGATGCTTTTAAAGGCAGAAGCTGTACTGGTGACTTGACAAAGTATGATCCTTATTGCCTTTGCCATAATTGTTTCATTTGCTACTATGCTGCTACATGGTCTAGTACATTAAAGAATGTTTCTTTCACAATCATATTGATTCACTCTTACTACACAGAAAGTCTAGATAACGGACAGGATATATGTGGAGGTGTATTTTGGTCCTAAAGAAAGCCCTTCATCTTTTGGTACAGCACTCACATTCGGGTCGACCTCCTAGCAGGGGGAAAGCATTCTACCGCATCTCTAGTTTTTACCCTACTTACTGATGGCATGACTAAATTACTCATCAAGCCAGTAGGTGCTTTTGAAGTCCATTAATTTCACCTTCTGTTTCTTATTAGGTCCCTCACAATTACATCAGGAAATATGGTCAATAAAACTCCCTTAAGCAGCTTGTAGCTGACACTGCCTTAACACTTTTGACCAGTGTGAGGAGAGGGGCCCTATGAGGAAGCATGCCACTTAAGGGTAAGTGAGAGACTTCCGTCCTAATCATTTGGTTTTTGAGAATTGATAGCCTCACAAAGTCATTCATGAACACCAGACATAATACTATTAGTTTAATTACACAACATAAGGGTTTCCTAGTTCACTCTGGAGTAACTTTTTCTTGTATATAGTACTGAAAAGGGAAGACCCACTCTAGGAATTTCTTATCTCCTGTCTCCCTTTTTGTGTTTAACTGCCAATGTGTTGTTCCACTCAAATATATATATTGAAGTCGGAGTGTGTCATACTACTGCAGACAAACTAAACATTGGAGCATACTAAAGTAGCGGAATGAAGTAATGATTATGTTTAGTAAAGGAATCATTGTGCATTCAGCACACAGGGCTTGTTCCCAATGGGAAGATCTTTGGTGTGCACAATGAGAAGCTATTTTACCTCTCTGGCCTCCCTACTGAATGGGTTAAGATAACAATCATTATACTGTTATACTGCTAATTGTTTGTATCATGTATTTTGTTCCATAGCAGAGTTAACTTACACAGACTCATCAAAGAGTTTAGACTCTATGTATGTGGAGGAGAGTATGGGATGAGTTTTAAGGTGACAACACTATGCAACAGCAAGACAACACACAAGGGCATCTTGTAATTAAAAGGTGCCTCAATGAATGATCCTTCTAAACAGTGAAAACTCCATCTAGAACTAGAGGGTGTTCAAGAAACATATGAAGGTTATTTAGCAAGGAAAATACAAATCAGTTGGCAGACGAGCAAGATGCAGCACTTTGCCTGTGGAGAGCTGTGTAGTTCCCTCCTGGCATGGAAAACAAAGACTGACAGAACTAGACATTGTGTAAGTGCTCTAGTAGACTCAAGCACAGGGAAAGATCTTAGCACCAACAAGGAGATTGAAAATAAAGTTTTGCAGTGTATGAGTGTGTTATATAAAAAAGACAGGCACCCAAATGGTGAGTCCATCAAGAATTAGCTAGCAGACAAAGATCTCCCAGTACTAGCTAAGACGCAGGTTAACATCCTTAGTGCAGAGATCGACAAAGTAGGTAGACAGACCATGCATCTTAAGGGAGCGAAGGCAGCTGGATCCAAAGGGCTTTCAGCTGAACTATATGAGGTGCTCATGGATGTCCTTGTACAACTATTAAAGGTGCTGTTTAACGCAATCTATCTGGAGGGAGAAACGGTCCGTCCTTCTTAGTCTGAGGCTGCAATTGTATTTGCCCTAAAACCAGCAAAAGGCCCTATGAAAGTGGAATCCTACAGGCCAATATCCTGCACATGTGATTAGGGCCATTATAATTCAAGATCAGAGGGGCTTCATTCCTGGACAGCACTTAAATGAGTTAACTCATCTCCTTATCGGTGCCATAATCTAGCTATGGCTCATAACGCCCCAATAAATGTTGCAGCATTAGACACTGCAAAGGTGTTAGTGTCAAATTGGACTATCTGTGGAAAGTACTTAAAAAGTTCTGATCTGGTCACAAGATGATTTGAACGATGCAGTGTTTGTATAAATCTCCAGTCGCACGAGTATTAGTAAATGGGGAATTGTCAAACAGTTTTAAGATAACAAGAGACACTAGGCAGTGCTGACCCCTTTAACTCCTCTTGTTTAACTTTCTTTTATATAGAGCCCTTCACACATCAGATTAGGACAAACCCCTCTATTACCCCACTTGTTGTCCCCGGGCTTGAGATTAAGTTGGCATTGTACACAGATGACATCCTTCTGTATACTAGTAACCTAAATCTTTCAATTCCTAAGGAGTGGGCAGGAGGATTTGGTGAAACCTCAGGATACAAAATAAACAAAGATAAAACTGAAATCATGAAGTAGGGGGTGAGTAGCTGGGCTCAGCAGGTTAAGCAATAGATGAGATATTTGGGGATCCAAGTTGTGCATAATTTGAGTGATATCCCTCTGGTTAATATGAAGAAAATGAGAGGAGAAATAGATAAGTTGCTGGGGAAATGGAACAACTAACCTTTAACAATCTACAGGAGAGTGAATCTAGTCATAATGATTATTCTCCCCAAGGTTTCCTTCTTATTTGATACTATACCCCCTCACTTTTACAAAAAAGTATATGAGTAAGATTCAGGGCAGAGTCAGTAGCTTCATTTGGGCATCCAAGGCTATTAGATTATTGTGAAAAAAGAGTAGGAGAAAGTTGATGGCAGGGGAAGTGTTACTGTCTGATTTCCAGATCTATTTCCATGACTTTCAGTTTAAGAACATTCAGCTGCTAATGAACGAGCCAGATAACTCATTTAAAGGCAGAATATACGCAGCTCTGTCAGAGGGTATGGGACGTCATCACTTTTTGTCTAAATGTGGAGATCCTAAATAATTTAGGAGAATCAGACTGATAGACCTTATTTCAGCATTAAAGACCAGGATGTGTTTTAGGAGAATTAATAATATCCCATACTACTGCCCCAATTTGGGATTCACCTGGGACATCAGAATGCCTGAACTGTGCACTGATCCAGGCTCTGAAATGAGCAGGTTTGAATTACTGGAGAGATCTGAGTAGTGGGACAGGTTTAATGGGGTGGGAGGCGCTGAGAGTACTCACTGGGGGCGTGATCTTGAGGTTCAAATATTATCAGTTACGCTAATGGGGAGCATCGCAGGACTGGTGAGATGAGCCAGATCGGAAGTGGGAGGACTGGTTAGAGAGCAATGAAACCATGAAAAAGGAAGCTGCAACATGGTATTGGGACCTTCTTGAGGCTGAAGATAAACATTGTCCTGAGCCTTTTTCGATCTGGAAGGAGGACTTAATTGAGACTGATATTGACAGGCTGTGTCAAGTATAGTTAAAATCTCTATATTCTGTAGTAACATCTGCTCCACTTAAAAGAAATCATTTTTTTACCATGCACAGAGCCTACTGGACTCTGAGTAAGCTGGCAGCGATGACGGGCAAGGCTTCTTCCTACCCAAAATGTGGAGCACTGCAAGCAGATGATAAGCATATGTTCATGGCATGTTATCTATTGTCAGCATATTGGACTAGTGTAAGAAAGATTTTATGTGAAATATTTGGCTATAGAATTCAAATAAGCCCCCAGCTGGTGTTATTCGGCAGTGATCCTATGCTAATAACTGAGGTGAAATGTATCTTTTATTTAGACTTATTTGCGAGGTGTGATATATGCAGGAAATGGAAATCAGTGGATACCCTTACCATCGGGGAGTTACTAAAAAATGCTGACTATGCCTCCCAAGTGGATATAGCATGTGACGCAGGCAGTTATGAGAGGGTCTGGACGAACTATGTTGAAAGACAATATTTCTGTATAGTCCAATGGTTACCCTGGAAAAGCTGAAAAGATGCTGTACTGGTGAAGTCAACAAGCTTGAGGCAGATATCTCCCTAAGTCATTTTCTTCAGTGGAAGGAGCAGCATTTTGAGAAACTGACAGTGTGATGAGGACTTTTTGAAAAAAGACAACACACACACGCAACACAGATCTATTTACACCTATTCTGGCTAGTAGTGAAGTAGACAGGACTGTAATGCATGCAGATAAACAGACACTATAGTAAGGCTGATCCTGCCATCAGATTGAGGATATGGAATGTTAGAGACATAAATACCTTTTATAAAGCTTGACAGGTTATTACATACATCAACAAACATGAAATTGATATTGTATGATTTCAAGAAACCCACATGATTGATGTGAGTGGCAGCCATTTTGCCCAAAGTTGTGCATCCCAAAGGTTCTTCTTTTTTTTCTCCAGAGGCATGGATATATTGATGAGGAAAAAAGTGACATTTGAAGCCCATGGGTGTAGTAGCGAATGTAGAGGGCATGTTTCAGCACATGTAGGATCTTCTTTGCTCCACACTTGTCTACATTATAAAAATATATGGCCCAAACTTTGACAGCCCTACCTTTTCCACTGACATTGGAGAAAAATCGAAGGTAGGGCTGGACAACATAGGCACCGGGAATGGTTATTTCACATCTCCGTTGTCGGCTCATTCGCTTGTGATCCTCTCTTGCAGTATTCCTAATATCACTCATCTCTGCAGAACATGGTGGTTACAATCCACTTAACTATTAGATTCTGTCTTTAAAATGGAAATACTACCAGTGACACAAGCATGTTTCGATGACAATCAAGTATTGATGGCCACATAGTTAACACTGTGAGAGCCATATGAATCTATAGTTAGAGGAGAGTGCATATCAAAAGGACCCGGGATACATACGATTTACATAATCAACTTGACCTGTTACAATCAGAAAAAATGCCATATTAAATGAATTGCGATTGGACTTTTGCCAATATGGAGAGGGCAATGACCTGGTGGCCCCCTTGCTGGGATGATCTGTCCTGATTGTCACTCCTCAAATAGTATCCAAATAGAGGGCCAGTCCGGGGAGCTCTATAAAACCAATGCAGATATATTGCATACATTCTTTTAGTTCTACACAGACTTATATTCTTCTGGGATTGACTTGATATCTCCAGATACTAATGACTATTTAAGCCAGGCAACCCTGGCATGGCTTGAAAATTACTAAAAAGAATGACGTTTCTCCCCAATAATTCTAAAGGAAAACAAAGCAGCATTAAAATCCTTTAAAAACGGCACCAGCCCCAGGGAAGGATGGATTTGTGGCCAAAATGTATAAGGAATATATAAATCTCCTTTTTCCTTTCCTACATGTAGAATAAATGTAGTCCTTTGACTCTGAGGTGCTGCCTTAAACTACTCAAGAGTGATTGTAGATTGGTGATTACTAAAATTTACCAAGCCTTCATAAAAATGTGACGCATAGATCGTTGACACTAATAAATGTTGACAATTACAATTTAGCTAAACTACTAGACAGCAGATTGCTCCTGCTGCTCCCGTAGTTGGTGCAATAGAGTCAACACGGATTCATCCCAGGTCTCTATACTGTGGATAATTTACAAACCTTGTTTGTGGACACTCACCATAGATCTAGAGGTGAAAGTGGTAGCAACTTTTTCAGACCCTGCCAAGGCACTTGAACCCATGGACTTGTCCCTTCCTTATGACTTTAATTGATAGATCGGGTAAGGTTAAAGCTATGACCAAACAGGATGCTATCCTCTACACCGAGCCCAATGCCAAAGTTAAGATTAATGGTCTGATGCCCCCCAATCTTACCCCTTTATGAAGGGACACCAGACAAGGGTGCTCCTATCACCAATACTCTTTTCCCTGATGATTGACTCTTTGCTAGCATCTTTAGGGAATACCATCGCCAGAGGGGTGTTACATTTGAATGCAATAAAATTGTAACCTTCATGTAAGCTGATTAAATTCTCTTATTGGTTCGGAAGCCTAAAAATATATTTATCCCTATTATTAAAGAGATAAAACTGTTTGTCAGCAAAACTGGTTTAAGTATTAATTGGCTGAAGTCAGTGATGCTCCCATTGACCAGATGCACCGAAAAAATGGATCCATGATTCCACTAAAATGGCAATTAGAACCTGCGAGAGAAAACTATGGGCGGAATACGACCACTATCACTCAGCTGTTGGAGCGACTGATCCAGCTACCATTATCTGCTGCGGGTAGAATTTCATTATTTCAAAACTTTTAAACCTTTTTCAAAATATTTCAATCTCTTTAACGCGTGCCTTCTCCGACCACTTATAACCACTGCTGGTGCGTTTGGCAGGTCGCCAACCTAGAGTAGCCGGGCATAAAACAATTGTGCCTCATAGTAGGGGCGGTTTAGCGGCCCCCAACTTCGAGATCTACTACTACTTCTTTAATCGTTGCTTGAAAATAAAATTTGTATTGCATCTCAGTATTATACAAAAGGCTCTAAGATTGACGTTGTTAAATATCATTGTCGGCAAAAACAATCTAATGCTTGTCTATCTTTATTCATGAAAGTGCAAAACAAACCAAATCACATGCTCTATAATTATCTCCCGACCCAGTCACTAAGCCCTGCTTGCCTGTTTATATTGACTGTATGGAGGGTGACAAACAGAATGGGGCCCTGACATGCAACTTGGCTCAGCAGCAATTGGAGGTCTGACTAACCAAAAACGAATTCCCCTCAGCCGAAGACCTGCTCAGTGTTTGGTCGTAAATGACAACGATTTGTCTTAACATGAGAGTGTGACCTTCCTGACTGTGGTACTACTAGGAGCAGGGTAAGTGAAAAAGGTGACACAGGAATAACCTTACTCCCTTTTTGTCCCCACGTGTCACATCTCTGCATACTGGTATGCTTTTTGCATACTTTGGTTTCTGGTGTTCTTTATCCATTACAATTCTGTGATTGGAGTTCTATGGTTTTAAGAGCTGTATGCATTCACGAAACATTAAGGTGGGTGCTTAGCAAAACTGCAATAAAAATAAATGATACTGTATATGTCTACTCAATAAAACCAAGACCCTGCATGAATCCAGCGCAACTGTAATTATTTGTATAGATAAATGTGGAAACCATTAGCTACAAGTATTACCCTGTGGAACAAGAATAGATGTGATTAAATACTACTAAAAGGACAATGCAAAAAAAGTATAGTTAAATACAGATTCAATTGTTCAGAGAAGTAAGGGCCAGATGTAGTAGGCCTTTTGCATGGCGCAAACTGCGAAAATCGCAGTTTGCGCCAAGCAAAACGCACATCGCGATGCACATTCCCATTTTGCGAGTCGGTACCGACTCGCAAAATGGGAATGCGACTCGCAAATAGGAAGGGGTGTTCCCTTCGTATTTGCGACTCGCACCGCGATGCAGAATTGCTTTGTGACCTCGAACGCGGTCGCAAAGCAATTCGCAGTTACCACCAGTGTCACACTGGTGGTAACCCATTTGCAAAAGGGAAGGGGTCCCTTTGTGAATGTTGCCGTTAATGTTTTTTCAGAGCAGGCAGTGGTCCGATGGACCACTGCCTACTCTGAACAAACCAAAACCAAATGGTTTCGTTATTTTTTTGTATTGCAACTCGTTTTCCTTTAAGGAAAACGGGCTGCAATACAAAAAAGAAAACTGCTTTATGTAAAAAGCAGTCACAGACATGAAGGTCTGCTGTCTCCAGCAGGCCACCATCCCTGTGAGTGCAGGGAAACTCAATGGGGTCGAAAAATGCAACCCACCTCAATAATACTAATGAGGTGGGTCTTTGCGACCCCATTGAGATTCACAGACGGTGTCTGAGACACCGTTCTGCATCCGATTTTGCGAATCGAAAATTGTGAGTCGCACCGACTCGCAATTTCCGATTTGCAAAATCGGAGTTTCCTACATCTGGCCCTAAATGCCGTAAAACTGTGAGCCCTAATTATAAGTGACTTGTGTATGTTAGCATGTGTGTTAAAATTAATCGAGTTAATCCCTTGCTTTGAGATGTATGTACAACTTGTCAGTCATGGGTTCAAATCCCAGCTGGGCCGAATCAGATTTTCATCTTCAGGAGTTGATAAACTGAGGTGAATTGTGTCTGATGAAGGTAATAAATTGTACTGTGCAGTACTAAAAACAAGCAACTAATAAGTATAGAAACTAACATGCACAAAACCCTAAGGATGGTTAAGGGTGTGCAGTGGGAATGCAATCTTTTCCATGTTGTTCTGTCTATACACCCTAAGCCTTTGAACAAGGCGGCCAATAAAATAGGCGGCGTAATGAGATATTTCAGTACTTCAAGATTTGACATTGTGCTCTTCATCATTGTTCACTTGAAATTTAAGGGGGGCATGGAACTCTGATTTGTGGGAGTTTATATCCATATGTAAACAAATGAGTGATACTATATTCATATGTCCATCAGAAATGTACACGTCCTAAAGAAATATTGGATGATCAGGAAAACATGTGTCACCTTAGAAACGGACACATCCTAATTGTTGCCAATGTCTTTGGAGTTAACCTTTGGATGACATGCAGCACTCCAAAAAAACATTGTACCAAAGATACTGTGAGTAACATTGCAACATTGCTCCCTATGCCTGTGGACTTTAAATGCTATGAGTGCTGTGCCGTGTGCCAGTGTACCACCAAGATATTAGAATGCTACTCAAAATGGCATAATGCTCCAGTAACATCACGGTGCTACTCATTATGCCTATGTATTACATGGGATTCTGTAATCCCTGTTTAAATGCTAGTGTCTAATTTCTTTGTAATCAGCGACTTGTGACGCATCCAGTTGTAGATTATAAAGAAAAGACTTCAAATCTCAACCATTATAAGTTATTACAGTCAGGTTCTGATGTCATAAAGCCTACTGCCAGAAACAGCAGTTGAGGTGAAAGGCAGGTTAGGTAATAAGGCATAATTGAAGCAGCTGTTTAAAGCAATGAAAACAGAACATTGCTTTTCTGTCTTCGGTAACATATTTTTTAGCTCACACTGACACGCAGAAAGAAAGTGTTTCTTTCTAGAATTCTACACATTCCTAGATAGTACAGGATTTTTTATTCAAAATTGTAATTCAATTGACTTGTTTCTGTTTGCAACAAATAACTAACAGGTTTTTGATGTGTTTAATTTTTCACTAGAGGTTTTATTTGTATTCTTCATATTTGTAAACATGCTCGCTCTTTCATATAAAAGAACAGTGCACCAAGGTTTTAAGTGGTTTGTGGGCAAGGTAATGGTGTGACCATGTATTAGATAGGATAAAGTACCCTCTAGCTTACATGATAAGGATATTGCAAGACATCTCGGAATTCCAAAATCATACAAAGGAACACGGCCTTCAGCCTTATTCTTCTATGTGGTTCTGGAACTCCTTGAGAACTTGCAATATCCTTATAATGTACAGCGGGGTTACTTTATCCCTTATAAATTGCAAAACATAGAAGGAGTCTACTAAATGTGCCCCAGTCCTCCTGATCCTCAATATCCCTGGGTGCTAACCAAGAAGCTAAGAAAGCTTCTCTGCATGCTTGTGGTGTGCAGTGATGTCAGAGTGCCCCTTTCCCTCAGTTCCCTCACTTTCGATCTTCAAACAATATCCTGAATGGACTAGAGATTCATGCCCATGACTTCATGCATGAGTGGGAAGAGGTAGTGTAGACTGAGAAATGCTATGGAGGCCCCTGCTGTTGGTCAAGGAGGCAGCAATCGCACTCCTTCCACGATTATTCTATCTTGCTTCAAATTATGTCACTTTCCTTATTTTATTATTTGATTTTTGGCATGGCGTTATGGTGTCTAGAGTATCAGTACCAGTTAATTTTCTCATCATAGTCTTCAGTTCAGCCAATAGAGGTATTCCTATGGGGGGAAGAGGAGTGACATAGGCTAGCAACTGCCTGCAGAGCACAGAGAGGGCTAGTTTTGAAGTCCCAGTGTCTGTTCTCTTTCTGTCATAGTATAGGGCCTATGCATCAAAGATGTAACCCTTGATAGGCCATAACTGTCTTACATGATATTGGTTTCTGTGCTCTAGGGAGTATATACCTCCAATTCATGCTAACTGCCCACTCGAAGAGGTCTGTTGCACAAAAGTACCAATAGTTCAGCCCCTGTAAAACTAAAGACTGAAGACATTGCTCCCCTAAACCATGGAGTCTGAGAGGCTGCAAAGGTAACCATAGTGGCCCCCAGGAAGACATAGTCTCACATGTCCGACCTGGTTGGTTAAGCTTCAAGATGATAAGGTGGCTTTTAACACCTGAATGCTCTAATTGAGGAAGCAATGCGAGAAAACAAACACCCCACTCCAACTCGTAGTTTGGTTTGGGCTGGCTCACCAAAGAAACCTATGAAAAAAATAAAAAAAAGGGAAAATTAGTGACAAATTACACTTCCTTTCTTTTCCCATGCTGTCCCGTCAGAAAATAATCTCAGTCACATGATAAAACTGAGAATCTACCTCGAAGGGACCAGATATGAAAATTAAATTTCCAAACCTTCAAAGCATCTGAACCCCTTCTTCATACCACGTGCATCATCTTTATCACTCTACTGACATTATATTAATGTATTATTTGATAAAGTTTTAGACTGTTGGCCCCAGTAATGCAAAAAAGAATGACCCATTTTTGCTTGTGTATAATAAATACATTGGTGGCAGAAATTCCCACATCTACTCTAATTAAGTTTGTCAGAATATTGAATAATGTGGAACTCCATGTTCAAGTGCAGGGTCTTCATTTAAGACCTCTCTGAGAGTTGGTTCTGGTTCACCTTAGTGGACTAAAAATATAAACCACGGTCTCTCCTTTGAAGGCAAAACTATATTGGGATTAGGTGGCCTTGGTGCCTTGGAGCAAGTAAAATGGTAATCTCACTTTCCCTCTGTCAAGTAGTTAGAGGTCAGTCACATTTGAAAAACATGGCACTGGTATACCAATAGTGTGTAAGGAACACAAAAGCCACCAGATAATACTGTCCTATCTATCTATGGCTGTCTAATGTCCTCAGTCTAGTAACTATCAAATACTTGCATTGTCTGAGTGTACAACTCGTAACGTTCATATATATCTCAGCCTAGTGACTGTTCTGAGGCAGAAATCAGATGACTCTTTGGCCTAACCTGCTTACGAGCGATAGATTCATGCTGACATTCCTTTGAAATAATAGCTGTTGATGATCAACTAGAAATACAAAGAAGGATAGATGTTTCAGAGTTTGGTTCGTCCATATAATGAAGCCAGATGATTGGTAAGGAAAATGCAATATAAAATAAAGAAAATATGTATTCTAACCAACTGAAAATACTTTGGAAGGGATGTACTCACTATGTTGCTCAAATACTCATGTATCATTGTACAACTGTGACATCCAGAGTTGGTGTCCCGAAGAGGTTAAGACACTTTCTTGGAGAATTAACAACGGGGTGTAGCAAAGAGAGCCATCTTGCAGTTGGTAGCTGCAAAATAGGCCATTTTGCTATGGAATTGGCCGCACAAGCAATATACATTTTTGCCTGAGGCTCCCATAATCCCTGCACTGTTCATACTAATATTGTGTTTGTCTCTGAAATTGACACAGTTATTAGATAGCTGTTTACACTGGGTTTCCATCCTCAGAGAACCTGTTTTGATAATTCCCTATCCCAGAACAAGATAATGTGGTGTTTAGCGGGACTTAGACTGTAAGAGAGTCCTAAAAGAAAATATTTATTTTTTGGATAACATTTGCAACAAATAGCAGTGTATATAATCAATTGTCTAGTGAATAACGAAAAATATAATTAGGAAGTAACACACCAGCTAAATGGAGCTAGCAAATATCCATTAGCTGCATCCCCAGCCTTCTTAAGACACAGGCATTAATTCTTGAGCTCCAGCGAGCTCCAGTGCAGGCATTACTGTAGAGGAGATTTGTAGAGGAAGAAGAGGGGAACATTTTTTATACTGTCCACTAAAACATCTCAGTGGCAGCCTAGATTAGCAACAGGCATTTTACATGTGGTGTGGGAGGATGCACAGGACATTAAGCCTTGGTTTATTGTGCTGCTTCCATTAGCACATTCAAATTGTCTTGAGCGAAAGGCAGTTTAGGAAAGATGCCTGCAGGTCTATAAAATCTCTTCAGATCGGCGTGAACAAGTTACGATCATCATGCAATTAGGCACGCAACCCAGCACACACGTCAACATGTTTAGCTACACGCACAGTTTGTTGTATGTAGTCTTAAACAGTTTCCCTATTTCCATATCTGTTCTCTGTGCTGTGTTTTACTTGTAATAAGCAGGTGAGAGGTATTGCTACACTATTGCTTCAGGCACAAGGCTGAAAAATTGCTATACGTTTGGAGGTGCAGTGGCGGGTCATCATTTTTAGAGAGAGTGGGACAAGCACAGTCAGACACACACGCCCAGTCACTTCTACCATTCTATTCACAAGCCCACATGCATGCTCATACCCTCCCATCCACAAGCACACTCACAACCATGCATCCGCAAGCACACTCACTCACACTCATTCATTCACAAACACATCCACTATTCACAGGGTTATACATGCACATACTCATACACAGGGGCAAACATATACATACATTCAAACATAGATGCATGCACCCAAACATTCAGTAGGCGCTTACGGGGTCGTGGCAGTGATGGCAGGACCAGTGGGTAACTGGTGGGAGAAGCACACAGACATCGGAAGGAGTTGAAGGCTTCTGGGAGGGAAGGGATACTTTGGCCTACCTTGTCTTGGGCCAGCCGGTGGGAAGTGGACCTTCTTCAACTTGTCCTAGATTGGGGTGCGGCCCCACCCTTCTCTGTTGCAAGGCATCACTGACAGAAAGGCAGTCCTGGGCACTTCAGGGCTTAAACCTGAAGAGCCCCGCGTTGACTCTGCTGGTCACAATCCCTTTTGTCATGACAGGGAAGAATTCACAGGGCTTTGCCGGGATGATGAGGTCACTGCCCCCAAGGCTTTGAGATTTTCAGCCCGGCTGAGGGTGCTGAGGGTAAAGCGTTGAGCTACTTGACCCTGATATGATGAATGTATGTCAGGCTGCCCCATTCTCAGCCTGAGGGACTCACATCATGCTTTGAAAAATGGAAGGGGCAGAGCCCTGGATCCCTTAATTATGAGTCACCACTGCAGAAGTGGCCCCAGACCTGCTGATTTGTCCTTCGAATGAAAAGGCTCCCTGGCACTGCGTCATCGTCGTTTTCTTTGTGTAGCTAAATGTGCTACTTGCAAAAGAGACATATTGACATATCTACAAAGTAAAAGAATGTCTGTACAAGGAGAGTAAAGAAAGAATGTCTTTCTGTGAAAAACAACTGGTTAACTTCTAACGCCCCTGTTACAAGTAGGTCGGAATTTCACGGGGAGATTCCTGGTAGCTAAAAGTAATGTTACTGGCCAGTATCACTGCATGGAATACCACCTATCAGACATTTGGCTCCTCAGAATGAGGAATACAGATGCTACCACAAAATAACTGTTCAAATTTCACATGGTATTCCCTAATCAAGGTTTTAACGCTCACACTTATCGTATAGTCTTTGCAGCTGATGAATGGGAGCAGGGACTTTACTGTGGAGTGGAGGGAGGAGGGTTGGAAAGGTAGGAGATGGAAGGGGAAAAAGTGCCCTGGGCTTTTGGGACACATATGCTCCCTCTAGGTTTTAGCAAAAGCTTCAAGCTAAATTACAACCTAGAGTAAAGGTAGTGTAGAGATGGGTGTTCCTGCACACAGGGAAACCGGGTGCAAAAACACCAGGCCATTTGTATTCAGAAAGAGCAAAATTTCACACAGCAATTCGGTCTAGCCCAACTTGTAACCAGATCCTAAAAAGTGGCGCAGATAACGGTCCGATTCACTTATGTGACAGTGAAACTATGCATGACTTAGTATTCAAGAAAGCTCCCAAATATTGGAAGCATCTGAAAGGTTGAGAAAGCATTTGGGCACTCTGAGGGACAGTCCAAGGTCACAGTAAAGGCCAATGTGTGCGGGGATGAATTGGGCCAACTGCAATTTTATTGCAGGTAAAGGAAGCACTTCATGTCCCTGCACCTCTGGGAACCCACTACCAAGGCAAGGCATTTTGTGAATAATTGTGAGGCTGAAAGGCAACTTTCTGAACCAGTAACGGCTCCCAGCTACTTTAAATCATAGTGATATGTGGCATTTTAGATGTATGGGGTAGTGAAAATGCACATCTTATAAAAATCAACAAAACATGTTCTTCCTCTCCTGGATTAACTCAACACCTCTTGCTGAAATACCATTTGGAAAGCCTTTTCGGAGTATGCAGATCTAGAATGGAGGGCCATTCTTTGCTCTTCACCATGAAGAACCAGAAGTAGAAGCATGAACTACACTCCAAGTCTAGAGTGGACTCAAGGGCCTGTTTTTCTAGTCTTCAGTTGTTGATGCATTGTTGCTGTGGTCGAACCAAAGGTAGTCTCTAAAATAAGTTCAGCATGTGCTTGAAGCAGACCCTTTCCAGTAGCCATCATGAATAGAAAGAAGAAGTCCTGAGTGAGTTCTACTATTTGAAATGGTTGCCACCTCTCTTCTGGGCTGCCACCTGGAAGTTGATGGTGTGATTGACTGCCATGGCTAACTGAATACATGGTTGCCTACAAATGAAGCATCATCTATGGTTCTTGTTATCATTGGCTTAGAAAGATCTTACAATAGGAAGGTGCATCAGTATACCTAGTGTCCAAAAATGGAACCCCTGGACATTACTGAAAAGATAGTCTATATGCAATCTAAAGAGTTTCTTGCCATTAAAAGGCATACCAGGATGCAATGCTGGACCTCTGTGCCAAAGGCAATATAGCAGAGCCATTCTTAAGGACCTAATACCACCTGGCAGAACCCAGTGCTTGAAACATCTATCGGATTATCAAGGACAGCGGCAGAAATTATTTCACTCTTACGAAGGTTGCTTTTTCATCTTCTTTCTTGTTATTTGGTAACATGTTTAGAAACGAAGCAACCTCCCCAAATAAGTTTGTCGAAACATCAGGCAACTACATACTAGACTGCTTTAGCGGAAGAGGCCACTAAAGCTGTTCATTTTATGCCCTCCTTCCTCAGGTGGCATTTTGCAACCGGAAGAGACGGATGGATGACCAGTATGGGAACATAAGTGTATTGCTCTGGGTCTCTACATTTCTTCTTAAGTCTTGGTATCATGGCAGGCACATAGACTGCTCTTTTCGTGATGACAATGCCCACCTGGCAAATGTCTGTTATAGACTTTCTAAGAGGTTCTTTGAAGTCATAAAACACTCATTCACAGTGACTGGTGACAGACAGCTAAAAGCACTTTGGTGCCCTGTCCGCTTAGGAATGGAAATAGACTTGTTGGGAGGAGGTCCTGTAGTTACTCACTGGCACACTATAAATGTAGACCCTTCAGAAGCTTGCCTTACTTTACATCAACGATATCTGTTTCTTCTTGACAGACTGGAACCATTGCTGACTTAGATGAGATATGAAGAGGCTTAGCCAGTGTGACAGATGCTGGTTGCAACACGTCTGACATTGGTGTATGGCCCAGAGAAGACAGTTGTGTTGGTTGGGACACTACTGCAAAAGCCTTGCAGCATTATATGTGATTCTTTTATCAGACCTACTGTAACTGACAACATTGGTTGATCTAAGTGCTTTTCATAGTATTCGCCATATTATCTGTTAACGTATGAAGCCTTGTCTCCTGTTCATGTTGGCTACCAGTTCAACACAACTTCATGTAAAATATATTAAGATAAGACGTGGTTGTTTAAAAGGGTGCTATTGCTGTAACACTACTACTTCAGTATCCAGAAGTGGTAGCGCATAGGTTTGAGGGAGGAGTGGGGGTCAATGGAGAAATTTTACTAGACGGCCTGTCCCCTCAAAAGAAGACTGGTATCTCTATCGTACTTCAAGAGATCTTTGGGTCGACATCGGCAGACGGGACTTTGATGGGAATGAATACTGGTATCATTAATGGAAAGAACTTTCCAGATAATGGGGATGTTGAAGATGGTGGGACTGCTGGTGCTGTGTTAATGCTGCCAGGTGTTGACAGTGGTGTCGACAATAGCAACTTGTGTGTCAATGGGACACTGGAGAAACTAATGGAGGCAAGGATCATTGTGAACATGGATGACAGTGGTGCCCTCAACAATGATTCTGACATTTCCTTAGAAATTACAGGCACATCAAAAGACACTTTTCTCAGCCTGGAGAACATCTTGTCTGATATATATATATATATTTTTTAGAAAGCTTACTACGATGTCCTCCAGAAGTTAACAGACTCCTGAGATCAAGGCGATTGATTAGAAACATTAGCTCCTAGGAGTGGACGCTTCAAGAATGGAAAACCAGAATAAGTTAGTACACTGGCCGCCTTCAGGGGGCACCTCAAACGTCACCTCTTACAGTCATTCTGCATTATGGAAGAAGATTTCAGACAGTTTGCAGTCTTTTAGCTTATACATGAGATAGAGGCACTATGGGGGTCATTTTGACCTCAGCGGTCTTTTGCCAAGACCGCCGAGGGACCGCCGTGCTGAAGACCGCCAGTGGTGGCGGTTTTCCGCTCGGCGTAATATGACTGCTGGCAGCCCTCCGTCCTTTTTCGGACGGAGAGCCGCCAGCAGCCATATTGGCGGGCGGCGGGGAAGTGGAGGTTGCTCCACCTCCACCGCCACATCAACAGAACACCGCCCACCGAATCACGTCCTGTGATTCGGCGCGGCGGTGTTCTGTTGACGGTGTGGTGGCGGCGGAGCAGCCCCCATGGATCCCGTCCCCTCCCGGAAGATCAACGGACCAGGTAAGTTGATCGTCCGTTAGGGGAGGGGGGTGGCGGGGTGTTGTGTGCGTGCTTTTGGGTGTGCGTTTGTGTATGTAGAGGGGGTGTGTGAGTGCGTGTATGCATGCGGGGGTGTTGTGTGTTTGGAAATGAGTGTGTGTATGTCTGTATGGATGTCTGTATGAATGTCTGTATGGATGTGTGTGTGTATGTCTGAATGTGTGTGTGTGCGTGTGACTGTGTGTGGCTGTTGGCATGTATGTTGATGTGTGTGTGGGTATGTGTGTTGATGGTGCCTGCGTGCATGTCGGGTGTGTATGTGTAAGGTAATGTTGGGGGTTGGGGTGGGGAGGGGGGTCCTGCCACCTTTGGGGATGGCAGGGGTGGTGGGGGGTGTAGGGGAAGGACCCAGGGTGGGGGTGGGGGGGAGGGGGAGACCCCTATCAGTGCCAGGGAAGGGATTCCCTGGCACCGATAGTGCTTACCGCCATGGATTTCATGGCCGTTTCAAACCTCATGAAATCCATGGCGGTCAGCCGGGTCATTATACCGCCGGCGGTATTGAGACGGCCGCCGGGCTGGAGACCCAAGTCTCCAGCCCAGCAGTCATCTCTGCCCTGGCGGTCGGAACGGAGAAGTGGCAGATGACCATGGCGGTAACAGCCATGGTCAAAATTCCAATTTTTTTACCGCCAGCCTGTTGGCGGTAAGACCGCCGCTTCTCCACCGACCGCCAGGGTCGTAATGACCCCCTATATGTGTTCACATTGACACACCTGATTATAACCTTTTCTGTCCAGAAACGCCACAAGGCGTGTAAAACAAGGCGTCTTTGGAGAGTCAGCCATCTCAATAGGTACAAAATTCAAACATTCACAAGTTCAACAGCCAAGGGCAGAGATATGAGGTACGAGAAAAGCTACATAACTTGGAATGCAGGTAAAAGTCCAGATAAAGGAAACAGAACTTTAGCATGACACCCTTCCACAAGACGTATGGTGGACAATCTACAGTGAAGTGGCCTCTAGAGGGGAGTAGAATTGTTGCACTACTCAAGAAAACTTGCTTGAGATTTTCAATGGAGCTTAATACTTTACTTTGGGGTCTCCCAGGTCAACAGGACATTGACTTGTATGCACATCTAATTGTAAGAGAATGTAGTATTGTAAATGTGCAGTATACTGCATAAAAGAAAGGGTGAGCAACAATTTTTACTTGCAATGTACAGAAAACCAACCTTGAAAAATGGGAAATCAAAGGGTGGGATACTGTGTGGGATCAGTACTTCATATTTTGTCTCAAATTTGAAGGAACTTAAATTTTTTTTGAATGCCATAATTTAAAAATTAACACACAGGTACAAGAAGTGTGTACATAATCCTGAGATTAGGAAAATTATCATTGACAACTTTTTCCTGTCACATTTCTTTCCTCAAAATAAATTATTTCTCTATACTTGACACCTCTCCTCCACAACATCTGCACAGAATCAGCACTTTACTGCAATCTGTGCACGCATCTTTTTAATTTTGTGCAATGTAGCACTTTAGACAAGTTTACTAAACACTTCTGAAGTGTTTTTGATAACCCACCATGTTCCCGCTTTGTGAGTGCTAAATGTCCCTTTCCAATCGTTTCGCTGAAATGCTTACCCCTACACATTCATGTAGCAATTTCTGGTAGCTGATTGCATATACTTTGCATAATTTACAGCCATGCAAATTACACCTTCATTTACCTAAATAACTCACTGAATTGCACGGAGATTACAAAAAACTATGTACGTTTCAATGACACAGTGGATCTGAGCGAAAGTATTTAAGAACTTAAACAAGATATAAGTGGCAACTCTAATAAAAACCAGTGATCAGCAAGTCTAAGCACCACGTCCTGCATGAAAGTCCGGCTTTTACTAACGATCCCGGTGAATATGCGGGGTGTCCTTTCGTGTCAGTCCTGGTCCACATAGGTACCTCAAGGTCTATTAACCTTCTTTCTAGTTTCCAATGCAGCAAAAGGAAGCACAGCAGACCTCCCAGCATTCCCTGATCCTTGTAGCTCATCTGTTCATTGTAAGTGCATATTAATTTAATTAGAACTGCTCAAGTCAGAGATATCATAAGGAGCACTTCTCTTATTCAGTGATTCTTTGAGAAGTATGGATTTTCTCTTTATATTATTCTGCATTTACAAATCATTCTGCCCTCCCTCAAAGGAACTCCTGTATTTGAGTTGAGGGCGTGGATTTGCCATCCTATACATGCATATTCATTTGGGTAACCAAAGTACAAAGATTCCAGCATGAGGTTTTTAAGTTTGTTTGCCTGCTATATACTGTACAAACATTTTACATTTTAGTGAGGGAGACAGGCATATTTAAGTGCACCTTCTAGTGTACGGACCATCCTCTTTTGTTCATATCTCTGCCAACATCAAAGTGGTGCATGGTGGATGACAGGCCCACTGTTTCAAATGACATTCCCTTCAAGGAGTGCATTGGTTGGTGGATGAATTGTTTTAACAATTTTAACAGATGCTTCGTGCTTTTGTAAAGTGCATTGGAACTCATTAATGTGGGGGTGCAGTTGTACTTAAGTCAATAAAATGAATGAAACACGGGTTTAAATGTAAAACATGTGAGATGTACTCCTGTTGGTAAATGTGGGTTACAGCCACAGAATTGTGAACAATCAAAGCATGAATTTATCCTTGGAGTTCGTAAGCCTATTGAAGGTTGATTCTAACGGCCAGGGTTTCAGAAACTCCTCGGTCTATGGTGGTAGCTTGAAAAAGCAAAAAAATAACAGAAAGTGCTTCATAGTTGTGAGACTGATCGAATCAGTGGGCATAAAGGAAATAGCATGGGTACATACTTTGCTCTAGATGTGATATGGAGCAATCGGGGATATAGAGAAGAAAAATATAAGGATGTTGTAAAGACATCTGGCTAATCCATTATCAATTGTGAAGTTTTAGAGATGTCTGGCTAACCCCACTATGAAATGTCAAGTTAGTTTAGGGAAAGGTTTACACTATAAAGAGCAATGTAACAGAAACTTGCATTGCAAGTGCCACCGAGCACAGATGCTGAACTGTTCCTTTACTAAAGTTCACGGAGTATTCATTATCATTGTGTTTCAGGTTTTAGTTTCAGCACACAATTTCCCACGTGTTCTTCCTGCACTAGCTAGCATTTCCATGGGGCACACATCCAATTATAATGCAAGCTGGGGCACCAATCACAAGCTGTGTAACCACACCCATAAAATAACATATTTTCAGGTATATGCATTTACTATACTCTTATGTACAATTTCCTCAATTTGCACACACCTGTTTGAATAGGATCGCAATTACAAGTGGTGCAATGCTTACCACACCTGGGGTCCTATTATACATAGGCGCACTTTCTCTGTTTGCACCACAGTCACCTTAAAACAGATGTGCCGGGCACAAAGAGAGAAAGTGTGCCCTATTACATTGAATGAGCTATGCCCATGACAGCCGGGAACTCTTGCTGCCCGGGGGCAGGGCATTCAAGTGAAAAATGGAGTGACTTTGAAGCAGCCGCTCTGTGTTTCACTGTGCAGGCGGCAACTTTTAAGGGGGATTAGAGATCCCCTTGCAGGCGTGTGCAGTGAGTGACTGCACCCGCCTGCAAGGGGATGTCTGGGGTCCCATTGGACCCCCTATCTCCCCTCCAGAGGGCTGTCCTCAGGGGGCGCACTGACAGTGCACCTCCTGACAGCTTCTTTGCCTCTGCGCCCATGCCTATAATATGGAAAAGATGCAGAAACAAAGGGATTCCCTCCTTTGCATGGGGCCACGCCTCCAAACAAATGAGGGAACGCCATTTGGTGATAGCACTAGCGCTATGTGCACCAGCACTATCTGTATTACAGAACGGGCGCACAAGCACCTGCAGCCCTTTCTGTAATAACAAAGTGACCCAGGAGCACACAAAGTGGGTACACATGCCCATTATGCCCCCGGGACACTTTGTATAGTATGTACCCTGGTAATTATCAATTGCGATAAAGAGCACATCATTGGCTTTTTCTCCCATTCATTTTCAGCAGGTGTAACATGATGAAACTTGATATGGTATAAGGCCCAGTAAATATGCAGACAAGCAGGTTTTGAGGCAGAAAGCATTAACATTTGTATATTGTGCCCCATATTTAGGACTGGAGGCATAATTGGAGACACATATCTCACATGTTAAATTCTGAACCCCCGGCGATTTTAAAATATTGCACCTCACACTGTTGCGACCATGAAAGAAGCATCAGACTTACAGAACAGTATATTGGTCTTGAAGGATTCTTCTGTAAGGAGTTTAAGCATATCCGTGCACCAAACATGAGCTTCGAATGAGATATAATGGGCATTAAAAACATGTTCTCGGATGTACCTAGACTTAAGGAACATTGCCACTAAATACTGAAACCTATTACTTGGAGTCTTAACAGTTCAATTATGTGCTAAACTCTTTGTGTGGTGAAGGAACTTGGGTGGTCATTCTGACCTCGGCGGTAAAAGGCGCCTACCGCCGGTCAGAAATACTCCATAATTCCGCCGCGGTCGCGGTAACCCGCCACGGTCATTCTGACCCGCAGCAGCCAAACCTCCGAAAATCCGACAGCCACAACAGACCGCCAGACCAGCGGTCGGCGGAAAAGTGGAGGTGACCAAACCTCCACCGTCACGCCAACAGAAATACGCCCATGCCATTACGACCCACGAATCCACGCGGCGGTCTTTCAAACGCGGTTTTCCATTGGCGGGACACACCTCCGCGGTCAGAATACACACAAACGAACAAAACTCAGCCACATTGGCCGATTTGAATTCCACACACCTGATACACATACACACACCACTCCCACACACACAATACAATATAAAACACACACCCACATCACCCACAAACCCCTACGACCAAAAATTCAGAAAGAAGCACTGAGAGACACATCAGCGATCACAGAATACCATCACACAGAGGCACACTACACCATCACCCACACAATATCCACACACAAAACAACACACACCACCACACTCAACACACTTAACTACATATACTCCACCCCACACATCATACACACCACTCCATGGCACCCCAAAGACACCCCCGCTTCTCAGACGAAGAACTCAGGGTCATGGTGGAGGAAATCGTTCGGGTAGAGCCCCAGCTCTTCGGCACACAGGTCCAATACACCAGCATTGCCCGGAGGACGGAGCTATGGCAGAGGATTGTTGACAGGGTCAACGCTGTGGGACAGCACCCCAGAAATCGGGAAGACATCAGGAAGCGATGGAACGACCTACGGGGGAAGGTGCGTTCCATGGTATCCAGGCCCAACATCGCCGTGCAGAAGACTGGCGGAGGACCCCCACCTCAACCCCCACAATTTACAACATGGGAGGAGGAAGTCTTGAACATCCTGCATCCTGACGGCCTCGCAGGAGTCGGCGGAGGAATGGATACTGGTAAGTTGAAGCTTCAATACTGCTTCCCCCCCACCTGCATGCCAAATCATACCCCAACCCTCACCCCCATCCTCGAACCCCACCCTCACCCCCACCCCCATCCTCACCCCCACCCTCACCCCCACCACCATCCTCACCCCCACCCCCAGCACACCTATTCCCTGCCAATGTCTCACCATCACAACCCACACATCCCAAAACCTAGGCCTGCATGCGTCCACTAAGCATGGACACCCATCACCAAAGCATGCCCAATGCATATACACATCCCCCCCACAAGCCACCCTCACCAAAGCCCCCACACACGAATGCCAGCACTTGGGGACACGGGAACCCACAGATACACCCATATGCCACACATTGAAACTATAACCATACCTCTATACCCCTGCAGGACCCGACCGTCAACACACCGCCACGGAGGGCCCAGAATTCTCCACACCCCCCACCCAAGAGGCCGTCAGCGATGACAGCAGCTCTGTCGACCTGGACACTGATGACCAGCCCGGACCATCGGGGACCTCTGGACAGTCGGTTCCCCTCACACAGGCACAGGCCACTACAGACCCAAACCCCTCTGGGAACACCAGCACAGCTCCCACCCAGCGGGCCCATGCCTCTGTCTCCAGGGCGCGTCAATCTGCGGTGTGTCTACCACTACAGGGCACCCAGGATAACCCACCACCCCAACAACAACAGGGACCTGGGGACAGTGGTAGTGGGCACACCGGCCAGGGGGCAGAGGCCCAGGGAAACAGGGCAACTCGGAGGGCAGCTGTGCGACAGGGGGGGGACGGGCCCAGGGAACCCACTCTCCACGAGGCCCTCACCACCATCATGGGAGCATACAACCGCTCCCAGGAGACGATGGCGACGGTACTGGCCCGGTTCCAGGAGATCCAGGTACTGCAGGAGGAACACTATCGGGGGTACAGGGAGGACATCAGAGCCCTCACCTCCACCCTGGTTACCATGGTAGGGCTGCTGCAGGACCTCATCAACACCAGGACGGACACTCAACAACAACAAAGGGCCCCTGCCACTAGCCTGGCCCAAGAACAGCCAACCACCTCCGCCGGCGCTAGTGGACAGGAGGCCCCCGCACAACAGCAGCCCACCAGACCCCCACCTCCTGCAGGAGAAGAACCACCCCGCAAGAGGGCCCTGAGATCTCGCAAGAAGACAGAGTAGGATGTCAAGACCCCCGCCAGCAAAGGATACCACCTGATATCAGCCCACTGTCCCACATTGTCACCCTGTCCATCCTTGAACTGCCCATGCTCCATCTCTCCACAGGCCTCTGGACAATGCACCTGTGTGACTGTTACTCTGGACTCTGCCATGGACATTCCTTCACCATAGCCCCCACCCACTTGAAACCACCCATCCCATTTTGAGCACTGAAATAAACACCTATTTTGCACAAAACTATCGGGAGTCTGGCTGTGATTTCAAAATATTGTAATTGACATGACATTGCAAATATGTCCTTGTACATAGTGAAGTCAACAAACAGCTGCCACAAAGCTGTAGTCCATGGGGAAACGAAGCACAGGACTCGTAGTGGGGACCCCAGATCTGAAATAGGGAGGGAAAAGCCACAACTCAGTCATCATACACTGGGGCAAATAGACAGGCAGCAGAGATGCAGGAGAGTAGTTCACATTTACTAAATTATGTTTGAATTGCTACCTGTGTCCTATTGGAAGTACTGTTCAATGATTCTGTCCCTGTTGTCTGTTTCAGCACCGTCGTCTTCCTCCTCGTCACTCTCCACAGGTTCCACAGCTGCCACAACACCACCGTCTCGACCATCCTCCTGCAGGAAAGGCACCTGGCGGCGCAAAGCCAGGTTGTGAAGCATGCAGCAGGCCACGATGATGTGACACACCTTCTTAGGTGAGTACATTAGGGATCCCCCTGTCATATGCAGGCACCGAAACCTGGCCTTTAGGAGGCCAAAGGTGCGTTCGATCACCCTCCTAGTACGCCCATGGGCCTCATTGTACCGTTCCTCTGCCCTGGTCCGGGGATTCCTTACTGGGGTCAGTAGCCACGACAGGTTGGGGTACCCAGAGTCCCCCAATAGCCATACACGGTGTCTCTCTAGCTGTTCCATCACGTAAGGGATGCTGCTATTCCTCAGGATGTAGGCGTCATGCACTGACCCTGGGAATTTGGCATTTACATGCGAGATGTACTGGTCAGCCAAACACACCACCTGGATGTTCATGGAATGGTAACTTTTTCTGTTCCTGTACACCTGCTCCCTGTCTCTTGGGGGAACCAAAGCCACATGGGTCCCATCAATGGCACCAATGACGTTGGGAATATGTCCAAGGGCGTAGAAATCACCCTTCACTGTAGCTAATTCGCCCACCTCAGGGAAAATGATGTAGCTCCTCACGTATTTCATCAGGGCAGACAACACTCTGGATAACACCTTCGAAAACATGGGCTGAGACATCCCAGAAGCAATTCCCACTGTTGTCTGAAATGACCCACTTGCCAAGAAATGGAGTACTGACAGGACCTGCACCAGAGGGGGAATCCCTGTGGGTTGGCGGATGGGGGACATCAGGTCGGGCTCCAGCTGGGCACACAGTTCATGTATAGTGGCACGGTCAAGCCGGTAGGTCAGGATAATGTGGCGTTCTTCCATTGTCGACAGGTCCACCAGCGGTCGGTACACGCGAGGATTCATCCGTCTCCTCGCCAAACCCAGCGGACGGTGCCTAGGAAGGACAACATGGAGCACAGAGTCAAGCAACCCACAGGTACGTACTCACAGCTTGCACAGTAAACGATTCTCTATGCATTGAATGGCGTGTCTGAGTGGCTATGCAAGGCCTAGGCCTGTGTGACGCAGTTGAAATTGAGCCATGTGGACCCTCGAAATGGCGGCTGCCTGACCTGTGAAGTGTGACAATGGGATGTGAGGTCAATGCGCTGGCGTGGCACACCGTGGCGGTCGGCGGTCGAAGACCGCGGCGCGAAGCCGCATTGGTTAACATTGAAGCCTATGGGTTTCAGGAGCCAATGGCGAAGGGCGCCGGCGGTGGCGGTACGCACCGCCGCAGTACGCACTGCCGCGGGCGTGACCGCCATTTTCTATCTACTTATTCACTCGCGACTTGAACTTTCACAGGAGAGGACCTATACTGCAAGTGTTGCTGTGACCTCGGTCTGGAAGGGACAATGGCTGCTGCGCCTGGGGAAAGGGCCCCTGCCTTCACTGGAGAAGAGTTGGAGAAACTTGTGGATGGGGTCCTCCCCCAGTATGCGCTACTCTACGGTCCTCCAGACCAACAAGTGAGTTTAATTCAATATGGATTTGGGGCCACTGGCTGGCTTGGGGGCCTGGCGGGGGGCCTGGCGGGGATGGGGGGCATGTTGGGCCTGGCGGGGGGCCTGGCGGGGATGGGGGGCATGTTGGGCCTGGCGGGGGGCCTGGCGGGGGGCCTGGCGGGGATGGGGGGCATGTTGGGCCTCGCGGGGGCCTGGCGGGGGGCCTGGCGGGGATGGGGGGGCATGTTGGGCCTGGCGGGGGCCTGGCGGGGATGGGGGGCATGTTGGGCCTGGCGGGGGGCCTGGCGGGGGGCCTGGCGGGGATGGGGGGCATGTTGGGCCTGGCGGGGGACCTGGCGGGGATGGGGGGCGTTGGGCCACTGGCAACGAAAATGCAGACAAACTTGAACGTGGTATTTCTCCCTCCCTGTACGTGTCACATAGGTCCGCGCCCATGAGAAGATCGGGATTTGGCGTGCCATCGCCAAGGAAGTCCGGACCCTGGGGGTCCACCATCGACGGGGCACCCACTGCCGCAAGAGGTGGGAGGACATCCGCCGCGGGACCAAGAAGACCGCGAGTCTCTGCTGGGGATGGCCTCCCAACGTAGGCGGGGTGCCTGCCGTCAACTGACCCCCCTGATGTTCCGGATCCTGGCGGTGGCCTACCCTGATTTGGATGGGCGCGTGAGGGCAGCACAGCAGACACAAGGGGGTGAGTACAAGCATTATCTACTCTGTTGTCGCGCAGTGGAGGTGTCTGGGTGGGGGAGGAGGGCTGTGGGTCCCCCTAGGCCAGGGCGATATCTGTAGGCTGGGCACCCCCGTAAGCCCCTGTGTCCCCAGCCACCACCCTCAGTAGTGTGTCAGTACAGCCATCCCTGGGCCGTGTCATCCATGGGTGCAGTTGTCAACTCTAGGCGTGTAGGGCATGTTCCACGGAATGCGTAGCGGACCCCAAGTGCGCAACTTAGTGCAGGGGGCATCTGTGTCTGTCATGTCCGCTAACTGTACCGGTGATCCATGTACTCAAAATCTCTTTATTTCTCTCTCCCCCCCCCTTTTTGTTTGTCTTTCTGTGCTTGTGTGCATCAGCATCATCAGGCGGAGGAGAAGTGGCATCGGGGCAGGAGGGAGCTGCATCTCACATGGCCCAGGAGGGCCATGCCACAGAGTCTGACTGGACCAGTGAGACGGAGGGCGAGGGGAGCTCCACAACGGGGACGACTGGACCCTGCAGCGACACGGACACGTCCTCGGAAGGGAGCTCCCTTGCGGGGGTGGCACCATCCGTGCCCCCTGCCATTACAGGTACAGCCGCCACCCAGCGCACCATCTCCACCCTCCCAGCAGCCCCTCAGCGTTCGGAAGCCCGGCATCTCCTTCGCCCCAGGCACCTCAGGCCCTGCCCCTGTTACCCCTGCTGCCCTCAGTGAGGAGGTCATTGACCTCCTCCGAAGGCTCATTGTTGGGCAGACTACCCTTTTGAATGCCATCCAGGGGGTGGAGAGGGAGGTTCATCGCAGCAATGCGTACCTGGAGGGCATTCATTCGGGTCAGGCTGCCCATCAGCGATCGTTCCAGGCTCTGGCCTCAGCACTGACGGCAGCCATTGTCCCTGTCTCCTGCCTCCCTCTACTAACTCCCTCCTCCCAGTCTCCTGTTCCTCTGCCTGTCCCACCCACACCATCAGACCAGCCTGCACACACCTCAACACCCAAGAGCAGCTCATCCAAACATAAGCACCACAGATCACGCAGACATTCACACAAGCAACATTCCGATGCAGACATGCCAACAGTTACTACCACCTCTGTGACCCCCACCTCCTCGTCTCCCTCCTCCCTCCCTGTGACGTCTACACTCACACCTTCATTCACCTCACCATCAGCCAGTGTTTCCATCACCAGCATACCCTCCACTACAGTCCGCACACGTGCAGTCACCACCCCCACTGCCATTTACACGTCCCCTGTGTCCTCTCCCACTGTGTCTGTCACCCCCTCTTCCACACCACACAAACGCAGCCACCCACCCACCCAACAGCCATCCACCTCACGACAGCCTCCCGCTCCTGCACCTGCACCCAAAGAGAGCAAACTTGTCTCGCCTACAACCACATCCTCTCCCTCCACTCCCATACCCACTGTACCTACCACTCTCCATTGTCCCAAGAAAATCTATCTCTCTACTGCTACCTTCTTTCCTGACCCTGAGCCCCCCCCCTCCTTCTCGTCGGGGTAAAAAGAGCACCTCAGCCACCACCAGCCCTGCAGCCCCCTTGACAAGGGTGCAGGGGTATTGGAGCCCACCAGCCCGCAGGTCTGGATCTTCGCCCAGCAGCAAGGGGACAGCCAGCCCACCCCCTGGGAAGAGGAGCAGAAGGCGGAAGGGCCGCCGCCGGAGCCCGGATTCGATATCCCCCCAGGACACTAGCCAGCCACCGTCAACAGCCACAGCTCCAAAGGGAGGAAAGGGCCACAGACTCCCGACTAAGGAGGGCAAGGGCAGCAAGGCGGAGAAGTCAGGCAGCAGGCCTGCTGCCCATGGAGGACCCGTCACAGCTGCCCAGGAGGAGCCCGCAACCCCCATAGCCGCTGCCCCGGGAGGAACCGGCACAGCTGCCCCGGGAGAGCCCACCACCCCCATAGCCGCTGCCCAGGGAGGACCCAGCCCAGCTGGCCAGGAGGGCCCCACCACCCACAGCCCAGGTGGGCATTGAAGGAGCACCATCCCCGCTGCCCAGGAGGGCACCACCAGGCAATGAGCAGTTGGCCATAGAATGGCCGCCGTCTCCAGCACCGCTCCGCTGGGGACCGCCGTCTCAAGAACCGCTGAACTGGGCCCTTCAAGGCAAGAACCGCTGAACTGGGCCCCGCCGTCTCCAGCACCGCTCCGCTGGGGACCGCCGTCTCAAGTACCGCTGAACTGGGCCCTTCAAGGCAAGAACCGCTGAACTGGGCCCTTCAAGGCAAGAACCGCTGAACTGGGCCCTTCAAGGCAAGAACCGCTGAACTGGGCCCCGCCGTCTCCAGCACCGCTCCGCTGGGGACCGCCGTCTCAAGAACCGCTGAACTGGGCCCTTCAAGGCAAGAACCGCTGAACTGGGCCCTTCAAGGCAAGAACCGCTGATCTGGGCCCTTCAAGGCAAGAACCGCTGAACTGGGCCCCGCCGTCTCCAGCACCGCTCCGCTGGGGACCGCCGTCTCAAGAACCGCTTAACTGGGCCCTTCAAGGCAAGAACCGCTGAACTGGGCCCTTCCAGGCAGGAACCGCTGGCCCTTTGGCAGACGTGGCAGGGCAGGATCTGTCTCGGGCAGGGCTGCAGGATGTCCTCTGGCCAACATGCCTCCTCCAGTGGCAGTGGAGTCTGTTATGGACTGTTTGGACTGTGGCTTTGCTCTCCCCAGGATGGCCCAGTGGGCAGGCCACCCACTGTATGGACTGTTTGGACTGTGGCTTTGCTCTCCCCAGGATGGCCCAGTGGGCAGGCCACCCACTGTATGGACTGTTTGGACTGTGGCTTTGCTCTCCCCAGGATGGCCAATGGTCATGGAGTCCCCTCGTGGATCTGGCGTCGTGTACTCAAGTGGCTGAGGTGCCCCCCCTTCCCTTCCCCCTGAGGTGCCTGTCCTTTTTTCTTTCTGATGCCCCTGCAGTGTTCTCTCCGTGGAGTTCTTGTCGTGGGACTGGGCCTTGCCCCTTTGCTCAGGACCCCTGTGGTCCACGGACAGTGGTTGGACTACATTTAGTAGCTGTATATATTTTGTACATAGTTTATTTATTTATTTGGATTACTGCTGTCCATTTTTCAATATATCTGCCCGTTTGAGATCTCTTCTTTTGGTCTTTGCATTATTTCGGAAGGGGGGGGTTTGTGGGTTGTGACAGTGATCTGTGGGAATGCATTGATGTGTGTGTTGTAGTGGGTGTGGGTGGGTGGGTGTGTGCCGGTAATCTTTTCCCTCCCCTGTGTCGTAGGTGCAGTACTCACCGATGTCTTCCGCGCCGCCGGGCGTGCTCCTGGTACAGGAGCAGGTATAGGAGTGCGGGGATGACCTGCAACTCGGGTTCCATACTGCCGGAATCTCGCGTGGAGTATGTGGAGGTGAGCCTTTTCCCGTTCGTAGTCTGTTTCCGCCGTGTTTTTATCGGCGGTGCTCCCGCCCCGGAAAAGGTGGCGGATTGGTGGGTCGTGATAGGGTGGGCGGTACATTGTCTGCCGCCTGGCTGTTGGCGGGGACCGCCGCGCTGTTTGTTTGTTCCGCCGTGGCGAGCGGAGTGTTAATGCGGCGGGCTGTGTTGACGGTTCCCGCCAGGGTCAGAATTGCATATTTTGGACCGCCGGCCTGTTGGCGGGTTGGCCGCCGCTTTATCACCGACCGCCAGGGTCAGAATGAGGGCCTTGGTTTGGGAAATAAGGGGCAAATGTGTGAATATCTAGTCTCAAAGAACTGGTTGCAAATTGTAACCAGTACAGATTTATAAGAAGCGACCTATGTTCTAACGTCACACTCCAACCTACCTCATAAATTTAAAGGAGGTAGTTTGCAATTTGCAACTTACTACAGTTGAAGGCCATCACAGCGATGATGGTCTGCTGAGGGCAAAAGAGAATCCCAAGTATTTGTCTGTTTTTAAATAAAGCAAACTTTATTTTCAACATAGGCCAGTTTTCTTCAAATAAAGGACCTCTTCCATTTTGTTAAATGTTTACCACCTTGATTAAGGTCTCTTTAACTTTTCAATATTTTGTGATCAAAGTTCGGTCACAAAACATTAAGGCGTATACATACGATTTGGTATTTGAAAGGGACACCTACATCGTGCCTTTTCCAAATAGTGAATCGTATCCACTCCAAATCCTATTTAAGGAGTCAAAAAAACTTGTTTCCTAAAATGGGATGAGTAGATTTGAAAAAAAACATTATTACGGATGCAAACCAGTCTTTGGAGCATTTGCAACTGTAAAACTGCTGAGTACATCTGGCCTCTAGTCCCTACATTTACACTTTTAATTCTAGAGAAAACGGTATTTCATTCTCCTCCGGGGATCCACCCACTCTTCCTACCACTATAGGCACCCCAGTAGTGTGTGCAGAATATATATTTCTTATTGAACATTCGTAATTAGCTACATGCAGATATACATTTATATAGTTATGTATTCTACCACATGCTACATCTTTTTTTACAGTTTTATGTAGCGCAAACTTGAGCCAATAGAGCACTTCTGACCACGAGATTACAACACACTAGGTCAGACTGGTTTTCTCTAAACACAAGGAGATTAAGTGATCTACCCAGAATCACAGTGTGTTGAGTGGACGCAGGGACTAGAAGCTGGTTCTCAATTTCCAAAATTGGCATCTCTAGCAGTTAGGCCACATCTTTTCGTAGTTCCTTGATAAATAATTTATAATTTTTCTATCATTGACCCTGGGGGAGTGCGGTGATACATATATGCTTACAATGTCATCCGGGTATTTTATTATCTCTGCTGTTATATTCATGTTAATCGCCTTCAAGACAACTAGACAAGCATAACTGCAGGAATGATTGCTAGTAATCTGAACCTGTTGAGGCCATATCTCCCCTTCCTTGCCAGGAGTGGGGAGTTCCTGTTGAATAATTTCTCCTTCATTTCCTATTCCAGGTGCCAAATTAATTTCAGCAAACTGTCACCTTTAGGAGGACATAATTAGTTTTATTGCCAAATCTTGCCTTTCTGTTGGAGAAACATTGGCAGATGGAGCCCTGCACGATGGTCCCATTGCTTCAATTCCAGACCTCCAGCATATGGCACTTGTACAAAAAGCGGGGAATCAAAAATACTGCTGCTGGAGTGGCCAGTGTCATTTTATTCTATTTCAAAATCAAACATTGAACTCCATGTCAGGCCATGCATCTTTTTCTCATTTGCCCTAAGTGTTTTCTTTCTTTAGTGAAATGAAATGAGAAATTGCTAAAGGACAGTACATGCGTTCAGCTTACATAGGGTTGTGGCTGCTATGGGCCTGAGCTGGCTGAGCATTTATATGATTTTACCAAATCCACAGGCAAAGAAAAAATCCTCTAGTGAAATGAGAGGAAGTCAAACCCTACAATAAAGAGACCTGCTGACTCACGTTAGGGCCACCATGTGTCACATGATACACACATTGAGCCTTTTAGAGTTGAAATCACGTAGTGAGCTGGAAACCCCTGAAGAGTATGTTTCCAACTCTGCAAGTCTGACGGCCATAACGGCTTTAACCACCTCTCTAGTAGCGGGAAGCAGCAGCAGAAACCTTTGTTTGAGTTTTGATGAGGGAAGCAGGAGGAGTAGGGCGGAGGCAGCGTCCTCTAGACCCATTCAGTCTCTAAATCTTTAAGTCTTTGACGCCGATGGACCTCAGCTGAGTGCGGTGATGCAGCCCCTTGTGGGCGGAGGACAGTCCAAGCCCAGTTCGGGCCTAAGCCAATCACACAGTTCCAGCCCTGATGGAGACTGTCTCTAGTGTTCAGAGCAGGTGCATTCCCCTTCGAGGCTCAAGATGATCATGCAGTTTCACCCTGACTGGGCCCAAGACAGTCACGCAGTTGCAAACAAGAATGGACGTACGATGATTAAGGAACCGGGATGAAATACCAGGAGACCAACTTATCACACAAGTCTTCCCTAGCTTGCTCTGGTGCAATCAGCTCTCTGTGGATGTCCCAGAGTCACTGGGACACTCTGGTCCACTCTCATCCTAGACAGTCTCTATTCATGCCAGACCAGACAGGCTCCTTCTGTCTGTCAGCAGGCAGGTAAGCTTCTAGCTGCTTCAGGAAACATTGTCAGCTCCTCCAGCAGAAAGTGTAGACTTCAGCAATGTTCCCTCACCTCTAGGAGACTGGCTTTCAGGAGGACACCAACTCTACTAATACAGTAGTCATTTGCATACTCTCTGAGGCATTCCTTTCACTTATCAGAAGATGAGACAGTAGTCAGCTGTTCACAATAGGACCACATTTGGTACACCCCTCCAGGTCTCAAAACAGGTCCAGTATCCCACTTAGTCAGGGTCAGGGCTAGGGTTCCTCTTACACGCTAGATTAGTGTGACACCAGAGCCAAAGTAAATGACAAGATTAGTGCATAATTTGAGCTGGCGGCGGCCACCGGCACTTATTTTTGGGACTTACACTCATTTTTCTACATCAGATATTTACCAAAAGCTAGAGACAGAAAAACAAAGTGGAAAAATGGAGAGAGAGAAAGACTGAAAAACAGCCACAAAGGATCAAAGCAGGAACCAGCAAGGGTGACATAAATGGGCAAGGAATGTTTGGAATTGGATTCAAGAGACATGACGTGGGTTAAGACTACCAGTCTTAGCATTCAGTGCGTTGACATTTACTAGCCCAGGTCGCAGGCTTCTGAGAAGAGCGTTAGGCACCGACTCTCTTTATTTTATATATGAAGCACAGGTAAGGATACCAAATTTACCTACAGTTGGGCAAAAAGGGCAGGGTAAAATCGTCCTATATACCATGCGGTAGGCATTCCTGTCTCAATGAATACCCTCTGCAGAATGGGAATGTCGGCAGCTATAAATAAATTACCCCTTGTGGGTTTCTGCAAGGAAAATAAAGCCCTGTGTGGTAATATGGCAATCTACCTCCAGAGGCTCCTCTTTTGTGTTCCACTTCTGGTACCCATTTTGTTTGTGATACGGCAACGCAATGCCTTATTGTATTTGTGTGTAACAGGATTTGGGACAATGTTTCTTTTCTGAAAATGGAAACAAAAACTATTGGGGGGGGCAAAATGGTAAATTAATTTGATTTAGAAGGGTGGTGAATTATGCTGCTGAAATAGAAAAAGTCAATCTATGGTCTGATTGCATCAATGCATTTTTTTACAACTTCTGCCTTTACAGAAATTGACAGCAAGAAGTGTATTTTGTAAGTTTGCGCTGCTTTTGCGTTAAAAAAAAGTACGTAAATGCAGCGCTAAAAAAGTATAAATATGGGCCGTAGTATCACTGAGTCTCACCAGCTTCTGATTTATTTTTAAATTTTACCAAGGACTTCCCTAACTTTCCCACAGTTACAGTCAGGATTGTGGGACAGATTAATCAATATTCGTGTTCTATGTCCATATATTTGAAATTGAACTCCTGGTTTTAATGAGAACTTATGATGTAATGTTGCAAAGAAGCAGGGATACGCAAACCCCCTGGAGGGCTCCTGTTTCCATGGTGAAAGTGTAAAAGTTTTCCTGGTCAACAGTTAGTTTGGTTTTCCTCTTTCAAAGGAATTTAGTGATTTCAGGTTGAGTTGGATGCCCCAACTATCTGCTCCATTCTCCTTGGGAGCATTAGCTGTTCAAGGGTATCAAGTCGAGAAAGATGAGCAGAGCCAAATCTCTTGAGCCCATGGCTCAAGGTTGTCTGAATATCTATTGAAGCAGTTCGGCCCAAAAAAATACTTTACTCAATGTAGTTCTGGAGCCGCATGCTAGCTACCTTCTCTATGATTTTGAGAACTAGTGGGCTGTTTGAAATTGGAGAATAATTGTTATAGTTCAGTAAATTCAGTGATGACTTCTTCAATACCAGTATGACCCATGGTTTCTTGAGAGATGCTGGAATCAAATACTCTTTAAAAGAGCACTTAATTATTTCCCTGATGTAAGAGGTTAAATCTTCATCTCTCTGCTTGATTAAGTTTGAGGGAAATAGGACACCCCGACAGACAATGATTGCTATGATTTTAATAAATTTTATAAGAACATCGTCTCCATTAGTAAAATCTAATGGAAAGGCACTGCTTGTGAGGGAATTGTCCGAGGTGTTTAATTAGGAATTGCAGATCTTCTCTGGTCCATTTTGGACTGAAAGCAGTATTGGATCGTATTGCACCAATATTTGGCAGATTGGAGATGGTACCACTGGGTAATGGTATTGCAATTGTTGTCAGGGGGAAAAATATCTTTGATCAACATTTATATTGTATGAAAAGATTATTGGTTTCAATAATGGATTTTCATAGTGTTGACTGCGTTAACCACATGTTGGTAAATTACCCCTAGGCAGGTTATTTTGCTAGACTCATTTGGTTTGTCTTACTTTATCTTGAAATTTAGTTTTTTCATAATCTATGTATTCTGACAAAGAGTATAGTATACTAACGCTCAATCATTTGGTGTATATCACCATTTTGGGGCCAATTAGCCTCTTCTCAAAGAAGAGTATTCTTAAGCTTGTCAATGAAGAGCTTTAGATTTGAAGCATGTGGTAGCATTCGGTTTGCTGGCTTTGCAAAGTTTGTGATTAAGTTAAACTGGAACAGCAATACTTGATGGTTGGACCAGTCACCGTGCTGGTTGGTACCTGGACTGATATTAAGGCCCACAATAAAGACCTTGTCTAAAGTGCCTCTTAGTGAGCAGCTCTGAAGAATTCCTATTTAAATTCTAACTGAGTCATTTATTGTTTGGTGGATGGCCCACCAGACAGCTGATATATAATGGAGGCCCTCACATCCACCTGCATGATGTAGGAGCACTCACCATAATAAGAGATCCCTGCTATGTGGATGGGGATTGTTTTGTTAAAAGTGTTCCTGCTGACTCAGCAGGAGCACTTTTATCAAAGGTATGTTAGAAATGGGATCTTTGGTTGGCAGTCAAGTTACCCCCTGTCCAAGCAAGGATCTTCACTCTAGTCAGGGTAAAAGAGAATCACCCTCAGCTAACCCCTGCTTACTCCCTTGGTAGCTTGGCACAAGCTATAGGCTTAACTTCAGAGTGATAGGTGTAAAGTATTTGTACCAGCACACACAGTAACTTAATGACAACACTACAAAATGATGCAATACAGGTTTAGAAAAAATAGAGAATATTTATCTAAACAAAACAAGACCAAAACAACAAAAATCGATAATACACAAGCCAAGTTATCAATTAAAAAGCAAAAAGAGTCTTCATGTAGTTTTAAACACTGTTAGCATGAAAATGTACCTTGGGTGCGTCAAAAATATCCCTGCACGGGCGAGTGTGTATCAAAAAGGACTTGCGATATGTCGATTTCATTCACGAGCGAGACCTTGCGTTGTTTCTCCTTTTGTCGGGTCGGGGCGCTTGGTTTCTTCTCTCCGCAGGAGAGCGATGTGTCGATCCAGTCAGCACTCTCGGGTCCGTGCAGGCCTTGCAATGTTTTTACACGCCCAGTGGTACTTGCGTCGGAAATCCAACCTCACAATGATCCGAAAACCACGCAGTGTGGGTTGCGATCTCCCAGCCTCCGTCAGCGATGCTGCGCGTCATTTCTCCAGCTCCGTGCATCGATTCTTCGGGGTGCGTTACAGGCGAGTGTCGTTTTTCAGCCGCAAAGCCCGCGGCACGTCGATTTTTCAGCCGCAGATCAGAGTTGCGTCAATCTTTTCCCCGCATGATGTTCTGTGCTTGGATTTCTTCCTCTTAGGCTGCCAGCTTCTCCTTTCAGGGTCCCAGGAACTGGATGGGCACCACAGGGCAGAGTAGGAGTCTCTCCAGAGACTCCAGGTGCTAGCAGAGAGAAGTCTTTGCTGTCCCTGAGACTTCAAACAACAGGAGGCAAGCTCTACATCAAGCCCTTGGAGATCTTCACAAGATGGAAGGCACACAAAGTCCAGTCTTTGCCCTCTTACTCTGGCAGAAGCAACAACTGCAGGATAGCTCCAAAAGGCACAGTCACAGGCAGGACAACTTTTCTTCCTCAGCTTTTCAGCTCTTCTCCAGGCAGAGGTTCCTCTTGGTTTCCAGAAGTGTTCTAAAGTCTGTGGTTTTGGGTGCCCTTCTTGTACCCATTTTCTCCTTTGAGGTAGGCCTACTTCAAAGCAAAGTCTCTCTTGATTGTGAAATCCTGCCTTGCCCAGGCCAGGCCCCAGACACTCACCAGGGGGTTGGAGACTGCATTGTGTGAAGGCAGGCACAGCCCTTTCAGGTGTGAGTGACCACTCCTCCCCTCCCTCCTAGCACAGATGGCTCATCAGGAAATGCAGACTACACCCCAGCTCCCTTTGTGTCACTGTCTAGTGTGAGGTGTAACCAGCCCCACTGTCAAACTGACCCAGACAGGGAATCCACAAACAGGCAGAGTCACAGAAATGGTATAAGCAAGAACATGCTCACTTTCTAAAAGTGGCATTTTCAAACACACAATCATAAAATCAACTTTAATAAAAGATGTATTTTTAAATTGTGAGCTCAGAGAACCCAAACTCCACATGTCCTTCCGCTCACAAAGGGAACCTACACTTTAATCAGATTTAAAGGTAACCCCCATGTTAACCTATGAGAGGGACAGGCCTTGCAACAGTGAAAAACGAATTTAGCAATATTTCACTGTCAGGATATATAAAACACATTACTATATGCTATATGTCCTAATGTCCCAATGGCAGGTCTGAGACATGATTACAGAGCTACGTATGTGGGTGACACAACCAGTGCTGCAGGCCCACTGGTAGCATTTGATTTACAGGCCATGGCACCTCTAGTGCACTTTACTAGGGGCTTACTAGTAAATCAAATATGCCAATCATGGATAAACCAATCAACAATACAATTTACACAGAGAGCATATGCACTTTAGCACTGGTTAGCAGTGGTAAAGTGCTCAGAGTTCAAAAGCCAACAGAAACAGGTCAGAAAAAAATAGGAGGCAGGAGGCAAAAAGATTGGAGATAACCCTGCATAAGGAAAAAACTCCAACAGTCTACCAACAATTTTTTTCTACTTCTGTATCAAACCCCTTAAGTGGGGGTTATTACTGAAACAGAAAACAATGATGGTTTAGGACAAGCTTGAATGTTTCTCCTTGGGATATTAATTATCGTTTGTGCCTGAGACCGTCATGTGGTCATCGGGGCTACCACTCTGCTAAACGCTAAATGACTCCTAATTTTAGTGTTGCCCAGTGACTCAGGGCTGCCCTTCTTGATGCTATATGGTGAACCCTCAAAAAATTTAATTTATAGCATTAGGTTACATTAACGGGAGACACACAGCAGATAATTACCTTTCACAGTCTACTGATTACTGTTGAATGTGATGAGGTAGAAGAAGAAAGACAGGCCAGTAGCTGGCAATATTTCAGTTTGATTATCATCTTTGCAACTTTAGACTCTACTAAAGCTCACACCACTACATCGGTTTGGGCTGAGCCTTGTCTAATTCAATAGGGAAAGTTTTCTGAACCTCTCTTTTGAGATATTAGTGATCTATAATTGGTTGACATACAGGTTCAGTTTGTATCCTTGTTTACCTTTGTACCTTGGCTCGGAAAGTGGTTCATATGCTTTCAATTATCACACTCATCCAGTACCCCGCCTACTGCTTTATATTTTACATCTGCTTCTATGCTTTCCTGACTTCAGTTCCTGAACATGCAGCCAGTGGTTTCTGAAGCCTAGTTCATTTCACCTCACTTCAGCCCTTTCCAGTTTCAAGTTGGCCAACGTGAGCCACTTAGCCACTGTCAAATAAGCACATTCTGGTTACTCCACTTTACCATTCTGTTGAAGACAATGTTTCTCTCTCTTCTCAATGGATCCATCACAATCGTGGAGGATGTCCCGTCTGCACGTTACAAGTGTATAAGAGGTTATGGCACTCTTAATACAGCAGACGGGATATCTGTCACGGTTGGCGGAGTATCCCATCCACCAAATTCTAGCTAAGGCTCTTGGTAACTGAAGGGCTTGGCCATGTGCTATTCCCCTTTACTTTTAACTACTGGTAATTAGGTAGTCTCTTAAATTGAAACATGGATAGTGCAGCATTTTGACAAGGAGTTAATTTCTCGCATGTTTGTATTGGGGGCAACCAGTGCTTAATTTGTGCTTGTTGTTTCCGGTGCTGAGCACCGCACTTATTTGTGAGGGCCGGGGCTTATTCTTCTGCCTCAAGCATTTGCTGCGAGCAAAAGACACATATGGGAAAGACAGAAGAAGGAAAAACTAAAAAGCGTCATAAAGGGAGAAAGTAAAAAAGTTGCAGGATGAGTTGGAGGGGCAGGGGTGGCTGTAAATGGATTGAAGAGGCCCGAGGTGGCTTCAGGATTATGCTGCCTCAGTATTCAGTGCTGGCACATTTAATTACAGCAGCCTCGTGTTTAAGAGAAGGGCTTTGAGCACCGGTACCTCTTTATTTACAAATTAAGCACTGGGGGCAACTGATAAGCTACCATCCCCTACAAGCCCATCTTCATTTGGTACACAAACTGGACACACCACATGCCGATCGGTTCTTAGTGGCTGATCGTAAACTGAAGGGTATGCATTTGTTTGAAATTATGTGATTTCACTTGCAGTGCTTGACCTTTCATTACCTAACATGTTGTCAAGACTTTATTTGCCTTGAAATAGTTCAAGGTGACATATGCCTGAGTGAAGTACGTAGGCTATATTCTTCAAAACTACAGTTTGAATGTATACAAATAAGATTATCTATCTATCTATCTATCTATCTATCTATCTATCTATCTATCTATCTATCTATCTATCTATCTAGTCTTCACAAAGTTCTACTCCCAGCAGCAGTTCAACATATTATTGCGGTGGCTAATGTCTTTTTGTGAATCTCAAGTTCTTTGTATTGTCCTCAGTCGTGTTTCATGTGCTTTTACCTTTAACCCAACCAAGGCCTAATTTCCCTTCTGAATAGCATTGAGTTGTTCATAGATTTCTGTGCCTCTGGTGCTTTTTTGTCTACCCACTTTTAATGTCATTTGCATTCATTTTCCAGTTTCCCCACCTTTCATGAAGTAATAGATCTAACAACCCCTTCATAAATTAAAGAATTACAAGTCTCCTCTGAGAAGGATAAGAAAACATCTTTTACGCACAGCAGCGTCTATGTGAATGGATGTAAACCATGCAGTGCTGTTCATATTGGCTAGAATGAATTCTTCACCTGGAGTTTGGAATCTTTGGGAGAGGACATAATGTTGGGAAACCAACTAGTTATCCCATGCCGTCTTGACTATACATCATGTAACTTTACCTTTTTTATGACCATTCTTTGGTCCTTCTAACAAAATATATGTAGGATACCGTAATAAAACCATTTAACAAAATATACATATAGGCATTTATATATACATATTAAACGGTGGTGAGTGTCCATAAGAAAGGCCTTTTCCCATGGAAACATACTCATGAGGAGGAAGGTAACGTTTCCCATAGGAAACTCTACTTTGTGATAAAGAAATTCATGGGTGAAAGGAACTACACACGATTTGTTAAGAAGTTCGAAAATTACTCAGAAAACGTGCCTTTTGTGATTTGGTGTAAATCCATTCAGCCATTTTCAGGGAATTAGCACTTACAGAAGTGCTCATGTGGGCATGAAGGAGGTTAACGTTTATAAAAAGTTAAAGATATATGAACAATTGGTGTCCAGACATGCTCTGATTGACCAATTTTAAGTGAATGGGCAAATCCTGAGACTAAGTTGTGGCAGCCATAACAGGCCTCCCAGCCTCGGCCCCTGAGTCCTGAAAAAGAAAATGAATGGCCACATAAGGGAGGGTGGGCGCACCTTGACTCCTAGGGTTATGTAACTGGGACCCTGCAGCCAACCGCCATTGTCCAGACCCTCAGCTAAGGGAAGTGGTGGTTGGCTGCCGCAGTGGGTGGGCAAATTTACTGTTGCGCATGGCTCAAGTCTGTGTGCAGGGAGGTTGAGAATCTGTGGGGGGGTGGGGGTTGGGCACCTGGAGTGAGTTGGCTGCAGGCGTTAGCTAGAGGAAATGGGGCTGACAAGGGTTTAGGTGCCTGTGGGAGGACGAGCCAAGACAGAGGTAGAGCCCAACATTGTGCTGTGCTCAGCCAAAAGCCATGGACAGCAGGATGTTGGGGACCAACAGGTGGTTGGGACGAGATCCAGTAGCCAACTGCCATTGTGCAGGCTATAGGCTATGTGCTGTGGAGACCGGCTATCTGCATTTGTTAGGGTGCAGGGCCCATCCACTGCCTCGAATGGCTGAAGGCTGTGTGCTGTCGAAGGTTAGCCATTTTCTGAGGCTTAGGCATCCGTGGGGTTTGGATGCAGGACCTGACTAGAGTCCAGACTTTGCAGACAGCCCCCTTATACACATCACTGTGTGCAGCAGGGGGTTAGATGCCTATGGTCTAGCCAGAGGCCAATCCCAGAACTGCGGCACCAGCATGTGGTTGGTATCCAGCAAAGCACTCAGTGACTTCAAGTGCTACCAGTACTGGTACTGCAGTTCTGAAAAACCATTTGAAAAAGAAAATGAGAAGGGTTTAGTCATAGATGAGACCCTGGGATCAACCGCCAATGTACGCGTATACGGCCAATGTGCGCCGTTTCTCTACTTGAAATCGACCATCGGTATTTGGACCATAGACGATATGATGTGCTGCTGTATTTGACAGCTTTACGACATGATGTGCCGCTTTATATTATAATGCCTTGAGAAAGCCCTAGGTGGACTGACCATAGAGGGCGAAACATGTGTCGGCTGTTTCTTCGGTTCACAATTTTCAACTCAATTTTCCTGACAACTTTGGAATTAATGAATAAAGACTGTTTTTTGACTACTGAAGAGACTGCATTGAGAATTTTTCTCTCCAATACGTATAACTTCTGTGGGTTCTCATTCTCAACTAGTTCAGAATATCTACTCTCTAAAGGGGGAATCTGGTCCAGACCCCTTGTTTGAGTACCCACCATCAAATTCTTCATCAGCTATAAGGCATTTACACAGGAAGGAAATTTGGACCTTCTTTTTTTTAGGGTTAAATATTGTATACGATTGTGTTCATCTCAGGAATGGGAATAGTGTATTTTACCAAACTTCGGAGGGTCGTCAATTGGGCCTGGGAGAAGGTGTGTAAATACATGCCTGTCAACTTCTTGACTTAAAATTACAGGTCATATGAAGTCTTTAAGAAGGTGATTACATTAAGGTGAAGAGAGTACAAACTCTTTCTTGGAAAGTATTCAAGGCATAAAAATGTATGACATCACTAAAGTCTTTGGAGACATTTTGTGTGTTAGCTGGATCAATACAAATATAAAAAGGGTAACATCCACAGAATGTTGGTGACTTCACAGAAAAACTATGTGTTCAGCATATGGCCAAAGGTTATGTCCATGAGTCCTTGAATCGTGATAGAAAATTAGGCACAAATGTAGCACAGTCCACAAACTATATAAGTCACTGTCAGAATGACTTGATGATATTATCAGTAATGTCATCAATGAAGTCATTTGAGATGTCATCAGTGTTTTCATTTAACATGTCACAAGGGATGCAATATGTGAGGTGGTCAAAAGCACTGCATGACAGGGGGAAATTTCCTCTCAGAAGTACATATCAGCCTATTCAGCTTGAACTACAATTGCATCCACCTGTCCTCTCTTTTCAGGTGACTGTCTGCTTAGCTCCTGCACAAATCTTTTTTTCACTTAGTGCTCCACTGCATCTCTCGTTTCTTCAGGGTAAAATTATACTTCTTTGACAGGTCTTGGTAATCTTTAGCTTTATGATCTTTAATGGTCACATTTTAGAGCAGAAGGTAAGAGACAATATTTGATGCCCCAGTTGTTCCTTGCAACTGTGGTTTCTAAGAACTTCCTCATCCTTTCTGTAATGCATTTTTAAATTGTCCTGAGATGTGCATCTTGCACCTATCTTTTAGAAAGTGGACCTTTTCATGGGATAAGTGAAGTGTTTGTCTTCCCCGTTTCTGCCTCATGAAACAGGCTATAAAAGGCCACCGCATATTTATTTCCCTTACTCAGTACCACCAAATTCTGGAGGTGGCTCCAAATGTGTCTGAGGTCATTACTTTTATTTTGAATAAGGAGCTCATCCTACGAAGCTAGAGAGGGACCCTCTATATTTTTCTGTACCAATAATCTAACGTCAGGGATTTACCAGCTGCTGAACACCAACTATATGTATTATTATTATTTTATGTGTTTGTAAAGGATTTCAATTGTCAGGTTATTTCAGTATAAAGTAAGAAACTCGACAAGCTTGCTTCATGTCCCGTTTTTATTCAATCTTGCACTAAAATTGTTTGAAAGTGTATTAAAGCAGTTTAATATGTCTATCCACAACCCTACTTACTTTCTGCAGAGTATTTTCTCCTGTTAGTCTCATAACCCAGCACTGATGTAGCTGTCATTGTGTACATAATAGCAATGTTTGTTGTGATAAACTAGATTAAACATATGGGATAGTAATAAAACATTGCAAACTTTTCCTGGGTGCAAAATAGACTTTGTTTGTGAGTGGATGGTGAAATTACTTTTATGGGTATGAAAATTATACAGAACAAAGCAAAAATGGCAGAGAAGGAAATAGGACTTTTAGGAAGGATGTTGAATGTGGATAAGTATAAGTGAAAGTTAATAAACCAAACACCATGGATCAAATGGTACTTAATGAAAATGATGTTGGGACTAAAAATTACCTATGCATGTAACACCTCCTGGGTTACATCAAAGGGCTGTGAAATATTGTAAGAACTTCAAAATTAATTAATTAAGTCCCATGTGTAACGTCTTGGCCAGCTTGGTGCCCTCTGAATGACTAGGCCACACACTGGGCTGTAAATCACATATCTTAAGTCCTCTGTGTGTACCTGTAAAATCCCACATTCTAAGGCCACCTTTCATTACATTCTATTCTAGTCGATTACGTCATACAGATACAGAGTCTTCGAGGAGCCAGAAAGATTCTGTTCTAAATCATGCAAGATACTACATCTTCCCCTCTGTTAAATGAAAAATTGCAATTTTTTAGAGGACCATGAGACAAACACAAATATCAACATATATAGAAAATATGTACAACTATATCTCTTGAATTAATCTTCTTGGCGCTTTGATCTATTGACCCGATCTGGTTACTGAAAGCTGTACACAGTCGTCTTCAATGTCTGATCTTGCCAATAATGGTAAGGAATCAGCAACAGTCATTGAGTTTTCAGAATCAGTCTTTCTTTCACCATCTCGAGTTGAAGATGAAATACAGGCCTGAAGTGAGAAGAGACTCTGCTAAGAGACTACCCTGGTTGTTAGGCTGTCACCATGTGTGCTCTGGTAGACACTGCTTGAACAAATTCAACATCACAAGAAACATCAGATTTTCTTTTACATATCTGTTGAGCAATAACCAAATCTCCTTTTGAAATTAGAGGTATTTTGCATGTCGCCTCTTGTCTGCATACATTTTAATTTTCTGTTTTTGACTCAAGTCCCTCATATGAATCACGTTTTCATTACTATCTCTCTCTGTGGCCCATTGGGGTATTTTGGTAGCCCTGCTCTCCCGAACATCAAAGTTGCAGGACTTTCACCTGCGGTTGAGTGGGGTGTCACACAAAAAGCTTGTAAAGTAGGATTTAGTATTGTTTTTAGACTTAGCTTCTCAAGAGTTGCACGCTGCACTGCTTTCTTTAGCTTACTCATGAAATGCTCAACAAGTCCATTGTCCTGTGGCCATAAGGGTGTGATCCTTTGATGATTTATGTTCAGATGCTCCAGAAATTCTTTAAGTTATTTGCTGTTGAAGGGTTAGACTTCACAAAAAATGGCGAACCCCATGTTGCAAAGATGCCATCAAGATTTTTGATTACCTGCTCATGTGTCATGGATGAAAGATCTTCAACCAGAAGAAAACATAAATATTCATCTACAATCACCATGAAACAATGTCCATTGTCAAGTGGACCAAAGAAATCAATGGCTTTTCTCTCCCAAGCATGTTTAGGGGGTTATGACAAGTTTAGAGTATGTTGAGTGACCTTGGTTGACAAGCAATTGCATATGTGACAGGCTTTGCATTGCTTTTAATTCTTTCATCTAGGTATAGAAGCCAGATTTGGTCTCAGGAAGCTCTCTTTGTAGCAACAATACCACGATGCCCTTCACAAGTCACTTCTATGACCTTTTGTTGTAGACTCTCCGGAATCTGGATCCTGGATCCTCACAGTATAAATCCTTCCTGAGTTGTGGACAATTCATCTTTGACAATCTTCTACTTTTGATATTCACAATCATTACTGAGAGGTCGCGCATGTTTGTTCCACAACTGATGTTTAATTGTGTCCTTTAACTTTAGCAGGTCACGATCATGACTACTAGCAGTGACAGTCTAGGCTAACAATACAGCGGTTAGTGTACTTCAGTTGACAATGATTTTATTTTATTTGTTTTATTGAGAAAAACAGAGGTAAACATTACATATCAGTACAATAATAAAACAAAGCAAAGAGGACCAGGAAGCTGGGGAGAGGGAGAGGTGAGACATTGACCCATACTGCATCACAATGTATCTGCATTGGCAAGGGTATGTGGGTCCATTTGGCATATGTAGTGTGATTCGTATTGAAAGCATGTTTGGCTAAGGGGTAATCTGTATACTGCAGGGCGTGGGGGAAGAAGGGGAGTGGCGCAGTGGACAGGAGAGGGAGAGTTGGTGTGGGGGGAATAGTGCTAGGGAAGGCAAATAGAGGATGAAGGGGTCTTTCATCCTGGGCCTGGGGTATTTTGATGCCTGGTCGGTGGTCATGGCATTTAGGTGGATGTTGTGTACTGATCTGGGACATAGTGGTAGCAGGAGGAGACTGGGGGCAGGGCATGTAGAAAGGGTGACCACGTTTGGAGAAAGGCTTCTGTTCTTATCTTGGTGAGCATAGATTATACGCTCGTGGGAGGCTGTCTGGTACATTGTTGCCAGCCATTCCTCATGGGTAAGCGTGTGGGGAGCTCCAGTGGCTGAGGATACATATTATCGCAGTGGCGAGGCTGTGTGCAAAAAGATGGTATAAGAGGCAGGCGAGGTCTGGGGAGTCTCCTGTGTCATGTAGAAAGAGCATGGTGTGTGGATGGGGTGTCCTGAGTGGCAGCACCTTGTGCAATGTGGACCCAACCACGTTCCAGAGAGGCTGAAATAATGGGCAGAGTACATGCAATAGGTCACACCGGTCTTTGGGGCAGCTCCAGTAAAGGAGTGGGGTAATAGGCCCACCGCATGCAACCTCAGAGGGGTCCTGTGCCAGTCATGCAGCATCTTGCAGAGGCAAAACTTCAAGCAAGCGTCCCTTGGTCAAGTGCTTCTAGGTGGTCAGCCCATTCTTCCTCCCTGTAGTCTGTTTGCAGTCTAGTCTGCCATTTAGTGTGGGGGTTAATGAAGAGAGGGTGGGAGAAGAGATGTCAGCTTATCAGACCATAAAACCGAGATATGACTCCATGAAAACACCCCATGTTCTGAGACATTCTGGGGAGGTTAGAAGGGTCCACGGTCATGGGCCAAGGCGTGGCCGGAGGCAGTGCTGGAGTTGGAGATTCCTGTTGAGGGGTAGTCAGTCTTCCTTCTGGAGTGTTGCAAAGGGTTTGAGAGCGCCTCCATCCAGGACCTGATGCAGGCCGGTGATGCCTGCCATTCACCACTTGCCTCAGTCCACAGGGCTGAGTTCCATGCGCATGTTCATGGAGGAGAGGGTGCGTGTTGAGAAGGTGTGGACTCATTGCCAGGATTTCAGCATGGCTTGTATAATCAGGTTGGTGGGGTGCGTCTGGGGCCCTGTACCTGTAGATTGGTTGTAGGCCATTCCCGCAGGCCAGTATGGAGATCTGTGATGCTACCCACAAAAGGGGGCCTGATGTACCGGGGAGCATGTAAGTCAGCTGAGATAGGTGCAGGGCAAGGGCGCAATGCTCAACTGAATGTGTACCCATACTGCTGCACGAGCAGTGTTGGAGGAGTTTAGATGGGCTAGGCAAGAGCAGTTGGACCCCCAAACAAAAGAGCGTGTGCCGGCATCTGCTGATCTTAGTGAGGTCAAAGGGACCAGATGAAGCAGCATGCTTAAAACATAGGTGAACCATGGTAGGGTCACCATTCGGACCACCTGTACTTTCCCCCACATAGAGAGTCCAAGATCAGGCCATTTATCAAAGTTGAGTTTCATGCAGACTATCAAGGGATCTATGTTGTCTGGTATCATGTGTTCTAGGCCCTTGTTTATATAGACCCCTAGGTATATTGGTCGTTATGCTTTCCAACAAAAGGGGTGTCCTGCTAATGCTGTGCAAATGGTTGTTTTTGAGAGGGGGGGAGAGCTCCACTTTTGTCCCAGTTTACCAAGTACCCTGAAAGTTGGGGATGATGTATTGCAGACCTGTGAGGGATTGGGGTAGGTCTGTGAGGGTGAAGAGTACGTCATCTGCATACAGATAAATCTTGGAGGATCCTCCTGGTATATGGACACCCAAGAGTAGTGTGGATTGATGTATGGTGGCCGTGAGGGGTTCCATTGCCAAAAGGAACAGCAGGGGTGACAGCAGGGTCCTGCGTCTCATCAGAAATGGTTCTGACAGGAAGCCGCTGCAGTTGACCTGAGCCGTGGGGGAGTCGTAGATCCAGTGGATCTTGGAAATTAACCCTTACCCCAGGCCGAACGATTGCAGGGTCGCAAAGAGGCAGCCCCATCCTATCTGGTCAAACAACTTCTCGGTGTCCAGAGAGAAGACAAGCACATCATCCTGAAGGTCCCTGGCTGCCCATGGAGTGTGCATGATGGTTCGGAGGTGATTCCTTGAGGAGCATCCAGGAACAAAACCCACCTGCATTTGGTAGATCAAAGGTGAGCTGTGAGAACACTGGCAAGTATTTTGATATCCTCGTTGAGTAGTGACATAGGCCTATAGCTGCCATAGAGGAGAGGGTCCTTTGCTTGCTTGGGGAGGACCGCTATCCTTGTTTGAGATGGAGCCAAGAGAGCCCGACTTCACGGAAGGCATTATCAAGAGTGTTAACTATATCCCCCCCTGTCCATTTATAAAACTCCACGGGTAATCCGTCCTCCCCTGGAGGTTTATGGAGTCGTGAAGTCTAGGAAGGTGGATGCTATCATAAAATGCCTCCAAGTGGGTAGGTTCCACTGCCACCTCTGAAGTGTAAAGTGTCCAGTAGAAGGCAGCAAATTTGTTGACTATATCTTGCAGGCATGAGAGTAGCAAGCTACCCGCAGATCGGATGACAGGGATAGCGATTGCTGCTTCCTGTTGTTGCAGTTGCGCTGCCAGGAGACATCCCGCTTTCTCGCCCTGTTCGTAGTGGTGGCCCTTAAGCCTCTGGAGTGCGTATTCGGCCTTGGTGGTGAACAGGGTATTATGGTCCATGCAAGACTTTTCCATTCAGCAGCGGATGGCAGAGGGGGTTTTTGCCGTATAGAGGCATGTGAGGGACATTAAGGGCCTGATTACAACTTTGGAGGAGGTGTTAATCCGTCCCAAAAGTGGCGGTAAAGTGACGGATATACCACCAGCCGTATTACGAGTTCCATAGGATATAATGGACTCGTAATACGGCTTGTGGTATATCCGTTACTTTACCGTCACTTTTGGGACGGATTAACACCTCCTCCAAAGTTGTAATCAGGCCCAATATCTGCCTCTAGATCTTTCTGCTGGGCTGCCCATCTCTTACCATCTAGGGCTGCATCTTTCATAAGTTGTCAGCATATGGTGCCCTTCGCTGCCGCCCATAGGACCCTGTGGAAGGAGACAGAGTTTTGTTTTCAGATAAGTACAAGGAGATGTGGGAGCAGAGTTATATTTTGCCCTAAGGGGTGCAATAATGCACCACGTTCAGGCACCACAGTTTTTGACCCTGGAAGTTAAGCCCAGGTCTAATGTTAGCAAGACTGGGGAGTGGTCAGATAATGTCACCTCTAGGATTCGTGATTCCTGGGTGAGGGCTGACATTCAGTGGGAAAGCAGGAAGTAATCTAGTCTGGATTGGTTACTGTGTTCTGTGGATAAGAAAGTGTACTCCCAATCATCCAGATGGGAGAGTCGCCAGTGATCTACCAAGCCATGATCAGAGATAATGGCCGTTAGGAGGGCTCTGTTGGTATGGTTTCAGGGTGTCTAGGTGACCTGTGCAGTCCAGCACCACATCCTGTGCCAGGTTCCAATCGCCCCCAATGAGAAGGTGAGTCGCCAATTTCCATGAGGAGGCAATTGGGTTGTAAGAAGAATGGACACTTGGCATCCATGGGAGCAACCAACACAATGGGGGTCATTCCGACCCCGGCGGGCAGCGGGTGCCGCCCGCCGGGCGGAGACCGCCAGAAGACCGCACCGCGGTCAAATGACCGCGGTGGTCATTCTGACTTTCCCGCTGGGCCGGTGGGCGACCGCCAAAAGGCCGCCCGCCGGCCCAGCGGGAAAGACCCAGCAACGATGAAGCCGGCTCCGAATGGAGCCGGCGGAGTTGCTGGGGTGCGACGGGTGCAGTGGCTTTACCGCCGCGGTCAGAATTGGCCAGGAAGCACCGCCACCCTGTTGGCGGTGCTTCCGTGGTCGTTGGCCCTGGCGGTCAATGACCACCAGGGTCAGAATGACCCCCAAAGTGTCTGGTCCCCAATTTTCAGTTTTGCAAAAGACGTGTCCATCCCAGTCAGATCAGGACTTGACAGGTAGTTTTGATTGAGGACCACAATGCTGCATTTCCTAAGGGGGGGACCCGGAGGCAGTTGTCTCTGGGCAGCTGCTGTGAAGCACTAGTTCCACCCATTCCCATCGCAGCTTTTTAGACTCCGTGCACAAGAGATGAGTTTCTTGCAGCAGAGCCACATCCACTCTTTTGAACTGCAAGTAAGAGAGCACCTTCTTGTGCTTTATGTAGTGTTTTAGGCCATTGACATTCCATGAGATTGCATGTAGGAGGAGGCAGGCACTTGCAGGTTGGCCGGCATCAGGATGGCATGTAGTCCAGAGGATGGCGCTGTGTCGGAGGACTTTCAATGCAAAGAAGTGGTGATGTAAGGGAGGAGTGTGGGGAGACAGAGACAAAGGGAGGGGGTTAGGGAAAAGGGATGAGGTAGGGTGAAGGGAGGGATTCGGTGTGGGGACCCTCAGAAGAAATGCAGGCAAAACTGGCTGGTGTAATGGTAATGGGTTTAATCTGACTCTTAAGCCAGAGTGGGTCCCAGGAAGCTTCTAGTTCTGTTAACCACTGGTCTAAGCTTCTAGCGCCGGCGCGCCGGGGTCCCGCAGCAAGGGTGTGGGAGGTGGACATTCGCCTAGATTTAAGGATGGTCTCAGCATCAGGCCTTGGGGGGTATATGATCCTCATCAGGCTGGGCTGTATTCCACATCGTGATCCAGTGGTGGTGAACAATAGTGTGTTGTGGGAGGGATGGATGGTCTACGTCACCTCGGTCCTGCCGGGCGGGTAATGAGGTCAGGGTGTGTGGAGGGGTGAAGCAGGTGATGAGGGGAGTGCAAGTCCTGGTAGGGAGCGACAAGTCATAGGCCACTAGGTATATGGTGAGGGGGAGGGAAGATTAGTGACAATAGTGACTAGGACAGTTGCCGGTTTGAAGGTGCAGCCCTGCGCAGTGTGTGGCAGAAACAGCCCCAATGGGCAATACATAGAGATGCACACTAGTATAAAGTGAGGACAGTGCAACCAGGATGATAATGAAACATTGGGAACCTTTGGAACATTAGTAGCAAAGTATAGAAATATATTGCAGCTAGTGAGTTGCAAGCAATAACATTTAACAACATAGGCAATGTCAGAGATAACAGGCAGGAGCAAGTGGTATACTCATTCGTTCACCAACAAGCAGCCAAGCTTCACAGAGATTTGTGTCCAGTTCCGCATAGTTTAATGCAAGGCAGATCAGAGAAGGGGGCCCAGGGGCCGAGGGGCCCAGTGACAGTACCAGGAGGTGGATCTCAGTCTTCATACTGAGGAGTTTTCAGCAGGGAACGAGATTAATCGCTAGCCTGGTCCTGGGTGATCGCTGCCACCACCTTGAGGGCCAGATCTCTGTCATCCTGAGACCGGGGTGGTCACTCCATGCCTCTGCCTCTATGGTGGCTCCCTTTAGATTGCCAGCAGCCTCCGGACGCGATGGTAGAGGGGAGGACTGAAGACGGGAGTCTAGTTGGCTGTCTATGGAGACAAGGTCCATGTTGTGGTCAGTGAAGTCTTCAAAGAAATGGCATAGAGCATCTGGATTGAAGAAGTCCCTGGATCTGACGTCCTTCATGATCAACAGACGGGCAGGTTCAAATAAGCCAGATTTGTTAAGTTTCTAAAGTTCTGGCCAGAGGGCCAACTACGCCTTCCTCTTATTTCTCGTGTCTCGCGAGAAGTCTGCAGTGATGCAAATCTCATGCCCCTCATAGTCGTATGAGCCACAGGACCAGGCTGCAGTGAGTAGCTGCCCCCTCCACGCATTCCGGGAAGATAAAAAAGAGAACATTGTCTTTCCGACTCCTGTCCTCTAGCTCTGCAAGTTTGTTCCTCAGGAGGGTAAGTTCCTGATCTCTATCCAGTAAGATGTGAAGGCAGTCTTCTATGGTCTCCAATTGATGCTCCACCCCTTCCACCCTGTCCTGAAATCCCGCAATCACTGAGTGGATGGATTTGGTTTCGATCACTATCTCTATGACCTTGGAGTCCATGCCTTGCAGGCATCGGCTGGCCGCCATGACCTGCTCTAGGATGTGGTCCACGGTAGACTCGTGCTGTGGGCCAGGGAGAAGGGCGACGCTTGATCAACAGTGGCTATTGGGGCGGTGATGGTGTGGTGCTGGGAGATGGCCTCCAACAAGAGCAGTTGGCGGGAGGATTTGCCTTCATGTTTACTGGAAGGCATCTCCAAAGTTGAAGTCCAAGAGATCCCGTCTGGGGCCTCGCAGGGTCTCAGGTGAGGCTGGGGTATCCCACGTGCTGAAGGTCAAGCAGCAACAGGTTCCTCTGGGTGAGGGAGGGTCCGCCAATAGTTGGTGGGCGTTCTAGGCAGGGGAGTTCTGGGTTCGCCTCATTTCCCCCAAGGTTGTTGGAAGGGAGGGTCAGATTGTTGGTGGAAGTCACTCTGTCCCCAAAAGGAAAAGCATCAAGGAGAACAGCCTGGGGCGGGAGGTGGGGCGGTGGCAACACAGAAGAGCCCTCAATGCCGAAGATGGGGCCAATGATGGGGCCCTGCAGCCTGTAGTTTGGTGGCTTAGGGAGGGTAGCATTGAGAAGAACGGGCTGTTCACCTGGTTTGGGCAGTTAGAGACAGAAAGGCTGCCTGTGGGCCTGACCTTTAGCTCAGTGGGCTGGCGGGGGTGTGGAGCTGCAAGCAGGATGGGGGGCCTTGGGAGCCAGGACGCTCACCTGTCAGGACTGTAGTGAGGTAATAGCCTGTTTGGACTGTTGCGGGTCATCACTTTCACCTCACTTCACATTACTTCACGCTCTCCCGCCTGCTGCTCTCCATACTGCCACATTGGGTGGCAGTAGAATGGCAGCAGATTTGGGGGCCTCGCTGGTCTCACCTGTCTTCTGGGTCTTCCCACTGCCCCTCTCTGCTCACCATGTTGCCTTGATGGGAAGTGAGTTGAGGTGCAGTGGTGCAGGTCACAGTGAGCTGAACTGAGAGACAGGCGAATGGGTATAGGGTGTTTCCACCCATTACAATCTATGTGTACAGGGCAGGAAAGGATGTAGAGAAGCCTGGTGCCTTGCAGCTAGCATTGTGCCCGGGTGGGTGTAAATTAAGGGAGAAGAGCCTCTGGGGTGGAGAGCCGGCATCTCAGTCAGGAGAGAGGCAGGGGACAGAGGCGTTACTGTGGGCCGCTGCTTTGGGTCTGGGCTGCATTGATTGCAGCTGCCCCTCCTGCAACGTTGTTGGCAAATGGGCATTTGGTGGCACGCCATGCTCTGCGCCATGATCCTGCCACCCCCTGCTGCACTGGTGGGGAGGCAGTAATATTTATCAATGCCCCTATGGTTGAGATCACGCCATCTTCCTCTGCTGCTCCACCCCAGCACATGGAGCTTTTCAATTAAGTGGTCATCTATGTTAATAGCCCGATAAGGCCGCCCTTGACAATGCAATTGATGTCGGCCTCAGCCGTTTTGGATGGAGTGCCATGACCTTGAATGGGCACTCTCGAAAAGTAGTTAGCAGGATTTTGATCCTTTCATGGGCAATGTACACTTGTATAATTGTACTCTTGCAATTGTAGTCCCCATCGTTCAACTTGAGGAGGCATCTTGGCTTTTGGATTGCCGAAGATGGTCAGTCACCAGCGAAAAAGGCTTTCCATATAGGAATATATGGAAATGTTCACAAGCCCATCCTACAGCCAAACGTTCCTTTTCAAGCTGTGAGCAAGCACATTCCGTTTAATAGAAACTTCTACTAGCATAAGCCACAATATGTCTTCTTGCATTTGGGCGTCCACTATGCTGTGCAAAGATAGCTCCTAACCCAACAGGGCTAGTGTCAACTACAATCTTGGTATGGGGCTTTGGATTGAAATACACCATTTCTGTAGCATTTTCTATGGCATGTTTGATTCTTTTGAAACCGTTCACATTCTTGTGAACATTTAAAAAAAACATTTTTCTTTCTTAACTCTGCTAACGGAGCACTGACAGTGACAAAGTCCTTTATGTACCTTGGACAGTAACTGGCCATTCCAAGAAAAGAATGTACCTTTGAAGCATCTTGTAGTGGTTCAGCATCTGTCAGACCTTGTAACTTTGCAGAATCAGGTGTCATGCCCTTATCAGAAAAGATATGGCCAAAGAATTTAAATGATGTCTTATTTCATTCACACTTGTCTGTATTTAAAGCCAAACCTGCATCACTGAGTAATTGATATATTTGTGTGAGAGCTCTATCATGCTCCTTCTGTGTAGCTGCAAAACCCAGTATGTCATCACTATAATTGAATGCATTCACAACAGGTTGTATGATGCATCGATTGACGTCTTACAAAAGGTCTGCAGCAGATGACACACCAAAACTGAGGACCTGATTTAGAGTTTGGCAGGGGGGTTACTCTGTCACTGTGGTCACGGATATCCCATCTGGCAAAATCAGAATCCCGTTATGTCATATGGGATTTATATTTCGGCAACTCGTCTATGTCTCTTTGCAACAGAACAGCATCCTATTTAATATGCAGTTTTACTTTCATAGTTTTTAACTTTCCTATACCATGAAACAATTAAGGGAATTAATTTACTATTTAATGATGAGTATTCATGTTGTTATTCACTGAAATCAGTCCCATGTCATCAGCCTATTGAAAGTAGGCAGGCAGGCACTTGCCGCTGTACCTTGAAGCACATGGATCAGTGCTTGTACTTTTGTTTTCTCATATTTCACTGTCACTAGAAATGAACCTTTACTCCTCAAGGGTGTCGAAGCAGCCCAAGTATACACTTTGGTTTTTGGTGGTGTAGGCTGCAGTAACTGAGACAGCTCATTGTATTTTCTTCAAGCATTATATTTATCGATGCACCGCTATCGACAATTAAAGGTATGGAACATCAGTTTATTTTCAATGGAATCTTTGAACTGTGTTTGTATGATTTTATTGCTTTGACATGTTGACTTTTCATTGACTGACTTTTCTCCTTACATGTGATTAGTCTGACATGTGCATGTTTTTCTAAGGTAGGCATTGACAAGGCACAATCACTTTCTTTACTTTCACTTATTATTGAGGCTGAAGTACTGTTCAATGATGATTTAGATGGCAATCGACTTTGTTTAGTATTTATTTGCCTCAACTGATACTCCAGATTGGCCTTGCAGGCGTGCATCAAAAGTTTCTTCTGGAACATTCTGGTGGTCATTTTGTCTTCGCGCCTTGACGCACTTACTTTCACTTCACTTTGCACATCGTCACAAAATGGTTCTCTTTACCACATCCTTTGCATATCTTACCAATGATGAGGCACTTTCCTTTGTGTGGAAACGCAAATCCACATCTGAGACACAACTTCTTTTTGCATGTAGATGTCACTTTGTGTCTTTCAGTCTTTTGTTTCAAATTACTTTTGCACTCATGATTGACTCACTAGGGGCACCTCTGGCCCCCATGTCGGCAGCTTGTCTCTCAGCATGTTTGTGCATGTTCCTTAGCTCTGGCAGTCATCAACACTTGCTCCAGACTAAGAGTTTCTCTCAGCATTCATCATCTGAATGAATTGGACAAGAATCCATTGATCACTCTAGGCCTCATAGCTTTTTCATCATTAAATTCATTGAATTTACAGTGTTTAATGAGTGTGTCAAGTTTTTCCACAAGTTTATCGATTGTTTCGCCAACTCTTTGACGTTCTTGGCTGAAAACATTATCATCCATAGTTGACATTTTGTACTGGATTAAACTTGAGAGTCAATGCATTCTTAATCAGACGGTATGTGACTTCTTCATCGGTTCTTGACATTTTCTTTACGACTTCTTTTCACACCATCACCAGCAACATTTTTGAGATATTTGATAATCTTCCTGTTATCAGTCTCTTCAAGTGCATCAATGAAATCTTCAAAAGTCTCTATCCAGGCAGTCCCTCTATCGCCAATATTTTGCTTCTTGGAGGTTTCGAGTGGTGGTGGTTTCAGGAAGAAGGCAGCATTGTAGATCAATATGGAACTCAGAGATGTTGAGAGTAGTGTGGTTTTTGACACTGTTGAATGATCAAGTGTCTTTGACACTGTTGAATGATCATGTTTGTGCAAATCCTCTTTAAAATCTATTGACGTGTGAGTCTCATGATCAACTTTAATTTTCATGGGAGTGGCATCTTTCCTAGTTGCCATCCTCAAGCTCACAGACCCAACTGTTGCCTTCAATCTTTCACTCTTGAAAGATCTATGAAGTTGTTCTGAGCCCCACTTCATAGCTAGATGAGCAACTGCTTTGGGTACTGACAGCTCTATAAGAACAACCCGGAGCACTTCTACTTGAGCCCCTTTGGTGACTGCTGTGACATGATTACTTTCTTTTGAGGGCTTGGTAAGTCACCTATTTTATTCTTTTAATACTTCAGTTTGTATTGTCTCACACCTGGTTGATCTCTACCTTGCAGTGCTATGTGGCATCTGATAAATGTATTTAACTTTGCTTTGTAAACCTGGTTAAATCCGCCTTCAGCGTTAACACTCTGTATATTGTATAACTTTATTTTGCTTGGCAGTGCTGTACTTTTTTGCAGGATCCTGGTCATAGTTTCTTGACCAACAATGTGTAGACTTTCCTTGAAGCTCTCTTTCTATTCATATGCTTCACACCAGCTGGAGTTGCACTTTGACTCCACGTAGCCAGCCCTCGACACGGAACTTCAAAGAAGGCACACGTGGCACGCACAAGCACTTTGCTTGGGCCACGGAAACTGCACTTTCTTTTCAGGGTTTATTATCCCCTATCTCATCACCAGTTGTACCATCTTCCCCAGCTTGGTTTCCGTTCAATGATTAGGCCACACAAGGAGCTTTAAATCACAAGTCTTTGGCCTTCTTTGTGTACCTTTGAATACATTCTAAAGCAAGACCTCAGGAAGTCAGAAAGGTTCCTTTCTAAATCATGCAAGACACTACACCACACATGCAAAAATAATAAGAGGTTGGTTGCATAAAGAAAGAAAGATGAAATAGAGAGTGTTTGCATTTATCACCAACTAACTGGAATAATTGAGCTGTATGATTTACTCTGAATAGTCAGCCCCTGTCCCACAATGTAAAGTGAAAGTTAAATGTAAAGTTTATGTTATAATCTCTATGCACCCTTTGTAGAACCACAATATAGCATAGGGTACAAATAGGCAGCAGACACATGAATTGCCATGGGCATTGTTGGCTTAGAGGAAGAAAGAGAGTGAAAGAGAGAGAGAAAATGAGGGACAGAGAGAGAAAGAGGAATAGAGAAAAGGAGAAAAGGAGAGGTGAATCAGTGAAACAAGCACACGAGACTCACACACAAGAAAGAGAAACAAAAAGAAAAAGAGAGTGAGCTAGACAGAAAGGCCTCGGCAGAGGTGGGAATGACAGATGGAAGAGAGAGAGGAAAGGGGAATACAAGAGAAAGAGAAAGCTAGCTGATAGATAGATAGATAGATAGACAGACAGACAGACAGACAGACAGACAGATAGATAGATAGATAGATAGATAGATAGATAGATAGATAGATAGATAGATAGATAGATAGATAGATAGATAGATAGATAGATAGATAAATAGATAGATAACCATGTGTGCTTTTAAACTGCAAAAGAAAGAAGTGCATGGTAGGCGTCAGCGTTCCTCGATAACCTTTAGCATATATTTGCTAACACATGGAAATATTTTCCTAAGCTTTTGCGATGCAAATGAATATCACCGATGGAAGAGGGCTTGATTTCAGATAAAGGCTATATATTCTGCTTGGTAATATAAGAAAAAATGATGTGTTATTCTACGGCAAATACAAATATCATCTATTCAGCGACAACCAGTCCTAGTGTATTATATTGCTTCGCAGTTTTTTCAGATTGGTTTATGGCTGTTCTAGTTCCCTGCACATTTTGAAAATGACACGTTTTTCATTCCTTTTAGAGATGCACATTTTACACAACGACCCCTTTATGAGATGCATTACATTTCACATGGTTATTATTCTGAGGGAATATATCCAGGTAAATCTTAAAATGGAAGTGGCGCCTGCATGCAAATAATTTGCAGCATATTTCAGTATGTTTCGATGGAATTGTGTCAAAAATATTAATGTCAGCACCGTGCAGCCTATGCCAGGCCTGCTGTGCCCATTAAAGGATGTTGTGGAGAAATGGAGACGTCAAACCAGGAGTCTCTTGGGGAATCCTGAGACAGAACAGGGACAGGAAGGCAGTCTGTGACACGAAGGATGCATGCTAACATATTTATGATTATTTATTTAAGTGCTGCGAAGACTCAATGTTGTGTGACTGACATGCCAAGCACCGGTGCGTTAGGATTCAGATCATATTTCAGGCAGCACAGTAATCATTTGCATGTATAACAGTCTCTTGACAGGTAGGTGTGTCTGGGGCCTGGAGGAGGATGAGGGAGGGACGGTCTGCCAAGACGGGGGAAGGTGGAGGGGCTGACTTTCTGGGTTCACAGACTAAGCTTGTCAGGCCACGGATACCATTGGGGTGGTTTTGGCTAAATGCAAGGAACAGTTGAAGATGCACGCACTTTACAAGATCGGGGAAAAACACAAATTGTTGGTTAGGCTGCCATATTTAAAGGACATTGGAAGAAACATGATCAAAGTATGTATGACTTTAAGGCAAGCAATGAGGTAAATTAGTTTTGCCCTCTAACTGGAAATCAACCAGTCGTCTTCTTGTGTTGTTTTTCATTGCACATTTTCAAGTGCAACCCCTTTTCTTTAACATTCGGATTTTTTTTGTTGGCTATACTCTAAAACAAGTTTAGCTTGTGAAGGCACATGGATGTTAATGCCGCAAACTGCCAAGGTTAGTGGGGAGTGACCTCGGTTAGTGGGACGTGACATAATTTACCCTTTGTCCTTCGATGACATCACAGACTTGGGCCCTCATTCTGACCTTGGCGGGCGGCGGAGGCCGCCCGCCAAAGTCCCGCCGTCAGGTTACCGTTCCGCGGTCGAAAGACCGCGGCGGTAATTCTGACTTTCCCGCTGGGCTGGCGGGCGGTCGCCTTCAGACCGCCAGCCAGCCCAGCGGGAAAGAGGCTTCCACGATGAAGCCGGCTCGGAATCGAGCCGGCGGAGTGGAAGCTGTGCGACGGGTGCAGTTGCACCCGTCGCGTATTTCACTGTCTGCGCAGCAGACAGTGAAATACATGTAGGGGCCCTCTTACGGGGGCCCGTGCAATGCCCATGCCAGTGGCATGGGCACTGCAGTGGCCCCCAGGGGCCCCGCGACCCCCCCTACCGCCATCCGGATCCCGGCGGTCCGACCGCCGGGATCTGGATGGCGGTAGGGGGGGTTGGAATCCCCGCGGCGGTGCAGCAAGCTGCGCCGCCGCGGAGGATTCAATGGGGCGGCGGTACACTGGCGGGACCCCGCCAGTGGTGCCGGTCCGACCGCGGCTTTACCGCCGCGGTCGGAATCCCCATTGGAGCACCGCCGGCCTGACGGCGGTGCTCCCGCGGTCCTCCGCCCTGGCGGTCAAAGACCGCCAGGGTCAGAATGACCACCTTGATCTGTAGTTTCACACCTAGGGGCCAGATGTACGAAGCAGTTTTCATGTCGCAAACTGTGAATCAGCCCGTTTGTGACTTGAAAAATGCTATTTGGGATGTACAAAGCCCAAACTGCGATTTGGTAACTTGTTACCGAATCGCAGTTTGGGTTTTGCGAATCGGTATTAAGAAGGGGCGTGACAAGGGCGTCCCTTCCTAATACCAAATCCAGATGGTATGTATGATTGTTTGCGGTCGCAAAACAATCGCAGTTAGCACCAGTTCCAAACTGGTGCTAACCCATTCGCAAACGGGAATGGGTCCCCATGGGACCCCTTCTCCTTTCAGACTGGTAGCGAAAATATTTTTACATAGCAGGAAATGAAAAGAAAACTTTTCATTTTTGTTTTTAAATGCATCTCATTTTCCTTTAAGGAAAACAAGCTGCATTTTTTTTAAAAACTGCTTTATTTAAAAGCAGTCACAGACATGGTGGTCTGCTGTCTCCAGTAGGCCACCATCCCTGTGAGGGCGGCCATTCCCAATGGGGTCGCAAATTGCGACCTACCCTATGAATATTCATGACATAGGTCATTTGCGACCCCATTGGGAATCGCAAACAGTGTCATTGACACTGTTGCACATCAGGTTTTGCGACTTGCAATTTGTAAGTCGCAAAACCTTATTTTTTGTACATGTGGCCCAAAGTCCTTCAAAAGCATCTGCTGAGGGGGGAGGACTCCTGCAGAGACGTTTACTTTCTCTTCCTACTTAAAGGTCAGTTTGTCTGAGGCTAGCAAAGTGCGAGCAATGGGTAGGTGATTCATTTAAAAGAAAGCAGTGTGTGAGCTGGAATCAAAATGCTTGGGCCTCCTTAACTGAAAGATTGAACAAGGGTGCCCACCTATCTTTTTTTTTTAATAGTGATCAAACTTTCAAATGATCATTGCTGTCTTCTCTGCTGCCTCCAGGACAGCAAACTCAGGAGGCAAAAGGTGCTATTTGTCATAGGTGCAATGCTAAGGAGAACTCCATCAAACTTCTGTGTAGTAACTCTACCACCTGAAATACTATGCATGCCTGGTTTCACCAGATACCATTAGTAAGGACAAAATAAAGAGTTACCCTGCCATGACATAGTGTTGGCACTTGAACACTGTGTTGTGCATATTAGCCACACCTACTGGGGGGCCCATATTCAGCCAGTGGTTCTTAATTGGAGGGCTTCTCTTCAGATTTTGCAAGGTCCACCATCATTTTTTTCATTACGCCACTGAAGAATGTCCAAGTGCCAAGATATCTACAGCAGACTTCAAGCATGGTTGCAAAATGCCATTAACCGAGGGGCTGTGCAGAATGAGTTTTTACTAAAGGCACAATTACATTCCATAATCTCCTTGCCCTCAAAATGAAGAAACTAAAATTGAGAGTCAGTGTAGCCATCAAACATTACAACATAGGGCTATCCAACCTGGAAAGTACTGTCTTTAATATGAAACATTCTGATGACCCAACACAAAAAAAAAATAGTAAACTGCATGCCCGGATATTGAAAAACAGTCAAAAATACCTTAGAACCAATTAAACTTGTGATTAGTTGACACTAGTACAACAGATTCCCTGAGCTGCCCAACCAGGAGACATTAACCAACTCCTTAAACAACCTACAATAAAATACAGGAAGCAACAGTTGTTAGTTTACACTATAACCATAAGAAAAAAGTAATTTCTATAGATCCAGTATGATAACCATTCATATTTCTTTATGACAGGATGTTCTTTAACTTATTCCCAAAAGATGAAACAACGCAATAGTTTTACAGTCTGTTCTGTTCCATAGCTGTAATTAAGTGTCACACTTAGGATTCGGGAGGCAGCACGGCAGCCTGCCCGATGAGCAGGGATCCTGATCTCTGCCTCCCTGGTGGAAGACTGCCCGCCATAATTAGAGATCCCTGATTGCCTGCTGGGGATCTCTGTACCACGAGTGCGTCCACTAGGGGTTTCCTATGCTATTGGTGATGGAACCAACTCCCAATCATAGTTTTTAAAAATATATTTTTGGGAAAATTTCATATAGAGCAGTTCTGCATAGATATTCGTATAACAGCATAGGAGTCCAGAAACATTTCCAGGCTGGATTTCTGTTATGTTCCACATGACCTTTAAGTGACTGATAACCGACTGAAAGTTTTGTGATTTAGTGGTTCATGACTGAACAGTAATTGATCTGAAATGTGCATTCACCTTCCCTATACATGATCTTTGTGATGAGCTGTTAAAAGTGGTTATATCGGGGCGTGGTCTGGCGGCGATCCATGATGGCCGCCTAGGAGCTGAGCTCCGTGAGGCGGCGGGCCGCGTGGCGAGGACGGCGGTGCTGGAGGCGCACCAGAGGACCCCTGAACATAGCAGGGGCCCGTGTGGAGGTTGGTGACAACAGATGACCGGCACTTGCAGCGCGGGGGTGCGCCCTCCCTGTAAACGGCGAGCGGAGTGGGAGAGGCGAGATCGAGGCCCGCAGCAGGCTCTCAAGCCTTGGCCTCAGGTACGGAGGCACCCGGCACGGAGCGGCGCGTCCCCCAGTGGAGCCCGAGGGGGAGAGACGCGCTCTCCGATATACTTGAACTTTGGTGGTGACCGGCCGCGGTCCCCAGAACCGACGAGCAGCCGGGACGCCGCCCACCCTTCCCTCCTTCCCGGCTGGTGGGCGTTAGAGAGGGAGAGCGAACCTGAACAGCGCCGCGGCCCCACACATGCGGAGGCCCGACGTTGGTGAGCCACCTCCTGGTGCCTCCTCCTTTCCCCCCCTGGGGACGATGGAGAGCGGGGAGCCCCCCCCTTCGACTCGACTTCCCTCCCCCTGTAGAACTGGTGACGGGAGGCCCCGCCAACGGAGCCCCAGGGATGGCTACCCCCAAATCCCAACCCTATCCACTACAAAGTAGCCCCCCCCCCGGGAGCGGCAGAAGCCCCACAGAGGACAGAGGCACAAGAGCTGAGCCGGTGGGGAGGTGAGAGAGGTGGATGAGGAGAGAGAGAGAGAGAAAAAACAACAACAGTGAGGGGAGGAAGGCGGCAGGGAGCGGACCGGAAGACAAAAAACAAAGAAGAAAACACCACTCAATAGAAAGAGAGACACACAAAAGAGGGGGGAAAGAGAAGGGAAAAAAAAAAAGGAAAAAGGAAAAAGGAAAGAAAACAAATGATATAAAAACAAAAAGGCACAATATTACACTAACAGCAATAGCAAAAAGTCGCTGCTAACCCCAACAGAGCCAGAACCAATGAGGTACGGAGAGTAAAGAGGGCCAAGTGCAGCAGGGGACCTCGACACCAAAGCAACTTCTCTCTCCACGTATCCACCAATTCCCAAGCTAATACGGGGGCTAGAGAGCAGCAAGTAGCCCCATCCCCACATGGTCCTGGCACAGCCCAGTGGGACACTGCCCGTCACAGAGTCAACACCAAGACCCTCCCCGTACACACCAAGAACAGCCTATTACCCGAGGTTGCTCGGAGAGGTCAACTGATACTCGCCTGAACTAACCAACTACTCAGAGCCCTCCTCACCCCCCCGCCGCCATCCCCTCTTCTCTACTGCCCGCACGTGTGTGCTGGTTGCCCTCACTGTGACACAGACGGGTACCTTCCAGACCTCCATCAGCACGGGGAAACCTGCAATGACCAGAGGCAAGACGGCGGGTAAAGCATCGGGCAAGTCAGCCCACCAATTACTCTTCTCTGAAGCCCTGCGCCAACAGAAGCACTCTACCACTGCGGACTCTTCACCCCCCCGCATGCCATCATGTCAGAAGACACTCAAGGAGTGTCAATGGATCGCATACTGCAGGAGATATCGGCAGTAGGTCGCAAATTGGAAGGTATGGACAATGCCATGACGGCTCTAACAGCTGAGACGAGATCTATGCGCCTGGAGATAGCGGGCTTCCAGTCACAAATCTCCGGACTGGTTCATCGAGTAACGGCAGTGGAAAGTCAAGTGGCCTTACAGACTGATAGAGATCAGGAACTCTCACACCTCTGCACTAAGCTAACCGACCTTGAGGACAGAAGCCGCAGAAACAACATCCGTTTCCTTGGGTTCCCAGAAGGCATTGAGGGTACAGACATTCTCTCTTACTTGCGAGACACGCTCCCCAAACTAGCTGACATAACATTTGAACCTCCTTTGGAATTTTAAAGAGCACACAGACTTGGTCTCAAGAGACAAAACGGAAAAGACCGCCCTCGCCCAATCATAGCCTGTTTCCTACGACACGGAAAGGCCCACCAACTACTACAGATAGCCCGAACGCAAGGTCCACTCCGGTTAGACTCCCTCGAAATCCGCTTCTCCAAAGAAACAGCAGATCGAAGGAGAGCCTTTCTCTCTCTACGTCCTCGTCTACGTCATCTGGATGTTAAATATAGCCTCTTCGAGCCAGGCAGGATGTGGATCACTAAGAACGGAGAGTCACGAACCTTTTATGACCCAGAGGACCTGAAAACATTCCTAGAGGGTCTACATGACCCAACACAACCCATGGAATCAGCAACTCAACCCCTCCAAGATGCACAGAACCAAACCAGGGGAGTGGGCCAACCGGAAACCTCTCTGGACACAGACCCTCAAGCCAGGGGCAGACACTTGGAGAGATTAAGAAAAGCTTTGATGACAGGGGCCAAGTCCTACAGGTGGTGGCGATGCACACACAGCTGTCAGACAGAGATAAATCCTGATCCCCTCTGAAACCCTAGGTGCCCACCATCTGAAACCAAGACGGATACGGTTTCTCTGCAAGCCCTTGATGTCATGAACCACAGACTGTCATTGAGACGCTGCAGGTGCTGCAGGAACTTTATGGCGAAGGAGATTTGATAACGAGAAGTGATGAGTACCCTTTTTCATGTATACCTTCAAGACACTGTATCGCTGGGAACCATCCCCCCCCTGGTAGGCTCTGACCGCCTCAGACTGTTTGGATTGTGTGATAGTTTCTGATGGCTCCCGACTGCTCCTGTTTTTCCTCCTTCCTACCCCCCCACCCCCTTTTCCGCCTCTTGCTTGTTTGGCAACACTAATCACATCCCATACCGCCACACACACCTGGAACCACAACTTAATATACTCCCCGGGAAATGTGGGAATTGACGTAATACTCTTGTACATAACTGGATGGTCCAAGCTGGGGTGGGGCTAGATGGCCCTGATCTAGGTATGGGCTCTGGGTCCCGGCCTGCTAACAGACGCTGAAGTGGTCCAACAATGGGAGCTGTTGCAAAGCAGTGTAGACTACAGGTGCTAAGGTCTAGGGTATGCACATGCCGCAACCCTTCAGAACTATCAAGGGGGTGAGATCCTTGTCATAGCAGCACCTATCACTATCCCTTCCTCACACCTCCCTCATTCCCCCTCCCCGGGATACAGCTAAAACGCAGCTTCAGTTCCACCCTCTCCCTCCCTCCCCTGAAGAAAAAAAAAAAAACGAAACCAAAAACAGAAAAAATAAATTCTATACAGACACCTGGCGTGTACCTTTTCTGTCCCCCACTCCCCTCGCTTTCCCCCTTGCCCCCAGACCTACACCACCATAAGAGAAATGTGCACCCTCAGTGCGACCCTACCCCCTACTTCACCTCCCTGCCGCCCTCCCCCCCTGCCCTCGAGCCACAAACATACACCCCCCTGGACACGATTGGAGACGTATATGTGAGGGACTGGGGCGCCTCGTAGGCGCCGCCCCCCCCCCCAGCGCGGGGCCCGCTGGCCCAGCGTCGATGCTCACTCGACCTACGTTTTAGACCCGCCAGTTAAAGTTCGAGTACATCGGGACCCGAGTCCCGTTCTTCCTTCTTTATCTTCTATTCTACTCTATCTCTTCCCCACTGACTCATTACCTCCTTTTTCTTTTCTTTTCAATTCTCCTTCGTATTTTATATACCTGCTGTTTCCCCTCCTCTCTTCCCAGCATCCTCCCCAGTTTATAGAGCCTACTCCACCCCCCGGGCCCATACCCCCAGGTGGGCTGACACAGGAAGCAAGGATGCCCATCTCGACTGGAGCACCGGTAGTACCTCTTCGGGTCATCTCATGGAATGTAAATGGTCTCACCCACTTCATCAAACGGATAAAAGTCCTATCCTACCTCAACTCTAAACAGACGGACATCGCCCTATTACAAGAGACACATCTAGACAGTCTTGAATCTGATCAATTGCGGCGTGACTGGGTGGGTACCGTCCTGTTTAGTTGCAACTCACCCTCACCCGATACGGAGAATGTCCCAAGGAAATGCAGGGTGGCGATCCTCTTAAGTAAAACCCTCCCTTTCACGGTCGTCAGATCGTGGACTGACCCTGAGGGCCGATACGTATTCGCCAAACTGAAAATCGGTGACTCAACACTGTGCGTGGGATCCGTCTATGCACCAACAGGTCCTTTTTCCTACAGCTCAACCGACTTTTGACCGAGATAGGGGCATCCCGTTACGTTATAGGAGGAGATCGGAACCTAGCTAGGGACGCAGCACTAGACAGGACGGGGCCCCTGGACACGAGCAATAATGCAGATAGAGCCATACAGACTGACATACTCACGGACAACGGCTTAGTCGACCACTGGAGGCTGACCCACCCGGCGGACACAGAATTTACTTTTCTCTCGCTAGTGCATGGTACCCAATCACAAATCGACTATTTCCTTCTATCCCACAACCTCGTGGCCCATACCCTTGAGGACGACATACTTGAGGGAGGCCATTCAGACCACTCCCCAGTCACGGTAGCCATCTGCCTCGGCCTGGTATCTCCGGGCCGAAAACCCTGGAGATTAGCGATTCATCGCTATCGATCCCCCCAAGGTAAGTTGCAGTTACAAGACCACGCGACCACTTTCGTCCAAGATAACCTAGGCACTGTTGACTCAAGCCGAATCATGTGGGCCGCAGCCAAGGCCTCGATACGGGGACAACTTATGCGGGACGTGGTGATAGCAAACAAAGACAGAAAAGAGCAGCAGGCGGCACCGGAACTCGACATACGCCGACTAACCAAACAATATACAACACACCCCTCCCTCCTAGGCCGTCGAAACCTAGAGCGCGCCCAAATGGCCCTTATTGAGCTGTACACAACTCAGGCCGAATTCTCGCTACAGAGACTCCAAGGGAGACACTATGAACAGGGCAAGAAAGCGGGACGACTGCTAGCAGCCCAACTCTGTCATGGAACTGCCATTCTGTTAGGGAATAGGGACATTCTGTCTCACCCACAGGCAATTGCAAACTAATTCGCCCGGTTCTATAGACACCTCTACACGCCGGAAACAATGACCAACCCGGCGCAGATTGACACCTTCTTAGAGAAGCTTGACCTCCACTCCCTAACAGACGAGGGCCATAGCCTATGAGAAGGAGAAATAAGCCGGCAGGAGATAGATAAAGTCATCTCTGACCGCCCTTATCAGAAATGACCCAGGGAGGACGGATACCCAGCAGAATTTTATAAATGGGTAGGGACAGAGGCGATCGATATCCTATGCGAAGCCCTCAATGAAGCCTTTGAAACGCAAACACCAGGGGCCATATCCGATAATGCTACAATAGTTGTCATACCGAAGCCTGGGAGAGACCCTTTATTATGTGGCAGCTACCGACCCATTTCCCTCCTAAACGGGGATATCAAAATCCTAGTAAGCGTCCTGGCAAACAGATTACGAATAGTATTCCCATCCTTAATACAGTATACGCAGGTGGGGTTTGTGCCGGGCCGCACCTCTAGGAACCACCTACGTACCCTATGTCACACCTTATGGGCGACCAGGGACTCGCCGGAGACAGCACTGGCCTTGTCCTTAGACGCCGAAAAGGCATTTGATCGCATAGAATGGTCCTACTTATTTGCAGTCCTGGAGAGATTAGGTCTAGGCGGCAAATTTATCTCCATGGTTCGACTGCTCTACGACCAGCCCGCGGCCAGAGTCAACTGTGGGGGTTTCCTCTTGGACCCTTTCCCTATCCGGAGAGGCACACGGCAAGGATGCCACCTGTCGCCTCTCCTGTTCCTGTTGGCAATGGAGCCCTTGCCGGCAGCCATCCGATCCTCCCCCTCCATAATCGGCCGACCACTACCCGAAGGTACCTCCAAGATATACCTATACGCTGACGACGTTCTCTTAACACTTACAGGCTAAGAACGATCCTTACCGGCCCTACTAGAGGTCATTGAGGACTTTTCAGCCCTCTCGGGATACATCATTAATTGGGAAAAAAGCGAGGCACTTCCGTTATCGCCAACAACCGCAAAAGCAGCACTCCTAGGCTACCCATTCTTCTGGACGCCGAAACACCTTAAATACCTGGGAGTGCTTGTCAACCCAGGCCTGACACATATGGTGGCGGATAACATTGACCCTCTCATTGCGCGGACGAAACTGGACTTTGCAAAATGGACCCAGTTGGGCCTCTCCATGTGGGGCCGAGTACAAGCGGTAAGAATGGTGACAGTGCCCCGCTTCACCTATATCCTGGGTTTTCTTCCATTACAAGTGTCCCTTTCCACACTACGAGGCATTGATGCACTAATCAGATCTTTCGTATGGGGCACAATGCGACCACGGCTATCACCAGCTAAACTTTTGGCCAGACGCACATACAGAGGCATTGGACTCCCATCGGTGGAGCACTACTCTCTAGCCCTCCAAATGTCCCAACTGTCCAATACACTGTCGAATATACCTGACCCCCCCTTGTGGATAGCAGTGGAAAGACAACTCCTAGCTGCAAATGAAGGACTCGGAGGGCCTTACAGTGAAGACTTCCCATCCACCAATTCGGTGAATCCTATCTTGAAGGCGACCAGTGCAGCCTCGCGAAGATCCCACCGACTGTTTGGGGTCCACCCCTTTATACATGCCCAAGCACCCCTATGGCACAACAGCGGCGTCCGCATAGGTGGCGAGGTACTCAGTTGGCCGCAGTGGAGGCAGGCAGGTATCCTTACCCTCTCTCAGGTCCTAGACAATGACGTGCTCAAACCCTTCCCCGAGCTGCAGGAGGAGTTCGGCCTCCACCCGAATCAGGAATGGAGATATCTGCAACTCAAGTACTGTATTTCCTGGGGGAATATATCCCCCGCCGGGGGTCCCTGCCTTCACCTATAGTGGCTTACTTGCAGCAATGGGGGCAACAAAAGGGAGTAATGTCGGGCCTCTACGATCTAATTATTCAACGACTCTACTCCCAACCTCTCTCGGACAAACTGCGCTTACATTGGCAAACCCGACTGAAACAGGACCTAGACTCAGACGACTGGGAAGCTATCCTAGAGGCACTAGATAGAGGTACCCGGGAGGCACGCTTGATATATTGCCTCTTTAAAGTCCTACACGACTGGCATTGGTCCCCAGCGAAATTACATAGGACTGGACTGCTCCCACACGCGAACTGCTGGCGATGCCCAGAGATATCTTGTGACTTGACACATATCCTGGTAAACTGCCCAACAGTTCGACCACTCTGGGATGCTGTGAGTTCCACTCTGGCTGAAGTGATGTCACTCGCGTCACCACTCACTCCTGCCCTTATACTTCTGCAAGATACGACTTCTCTACCAGATCTCTCTAGACCTCACAAGAGACTGTTGCATACAGTTCTAGCCACTGCAAAAATATGCATACTCTGACACTGGCGGTCAGAGACACCTCCAACTCCGGAGGAATGGATCATAGCCATGACCCGCACTGCCACACATGAAAGAATCATCTACAACTTACAAGATCAAGCTCAAATATTCATGCAGGTATGGGCTCCCTTCCTTATAAGGGGCAATAGGGCCCCACCCAGAATCACCACCACTGCTCCCTCCCCTTTTCCCCCTCTACCCCCTTTCCCAAACTCCCCCTCTCCCCTCCTCTTCCCTACCCTCGCTCTCGCATCTCTCTTTCTTCCTGCGTTCTTCCCCTCTCTCTCCCCTCGCTTCCCCTCTCTCCTTTCTTTCCTTTTTTCCTTTCCTCCTTCTTATCTCTATTTCCCTCTCTCCTCCTGTCCTTTTCTCTCTTTCTTTCTCTCTTTCTCTTCCTCTCCCTCTATCTTTCCTTTCTCCCACGTTCCCTTCTAAAATTCATTAGAGATCATAAACCACCCCTTAGCAAAACCCCAATCAAACCTTCGCTGCAGACCCCTACCCCCGTGTCGTTAGAAAGATACCCGGTCGCAGCAGAAACTGGTCACAGGGTTGACAAGAGCCGTAAACTCCACTACCCGCAGTGCAATACCCCCCCCCTTGGTAAATTGAAACCTTGGGACACATCACTACCACGACGCGACGTTCTTCCAAAGGTGAAACTTCCCTGTCTCCCTGTTCGAGCAGATACGATCCACCCTCTACCCTTATCTCCATCTCCTTTAACCCCCCATTTGTTTAATACATGTTAGAATAGAACAGTACCTCAGGTTTTTCGAAGTACGAGCGACAACTTATTAGTGTCTTATACGGTTTTCATCTTCTCTAATTTTCTAATATCTTTGATGTGTAATTATTTCTAAATGTCGGGACCTTGATCCCAACTGACCTTAAACCATACTGTACTGTTATCAATAAAAAAAAAGTTTAAAAAAAAAAAAGTAGGTATCTCCCATTGAACTCCTTTGGCAATATCATGACTGTGTGAGCTCACAGAGGATATTTATTGCTATTGTGTTACATTATATTTAACTCTGACTTTCTCTTAGTGTATGAGCAGTAAACAGTACAGCGAGAGCCAACCACTGCTTTCTATTTCCAAGCTGTGCCATCTGCAGATCATGCATACTGGATTTTTATAACAATGTAGCATAATACTTTTAATGCTCATTTTTGGGTAAACAAACCTGAACTTTCTTTCCTTGCTGTGATCTGGCTTGAGAGCGCATCTGTCAGCAGACAATTATGTGGGTATCACTAGAAAGGGGTTTTAGCTCCTCCCATATGTTGGGAGCCAGGAGTACATGTTTTGATTGGGCAGAAGTTATGTGCTTCCCCCCCAAAAAAACGGTTGCCCTGCATACATTTTGTTTACCTAGCCGCCTGAGCTAGAACTTTCAGGGGCACACACATAACTTTGCAATGCTATTAAAGTGTCTTAGATAACTACGTAACTTATTGTGGTTTTCTTTGGTGGCAGCACAGATGGGACAAAGGGGGTCCTTAACCTACATGGATGTTTAGGTCGTGCTTGACAGTGCAACAATCACCTGCCCTTTTAACCTAAGGCAATATTATTCTACAGTTCTTTGCTTCCACACAAATACATATCCATTCCCGTGATGTTTACTTGTAATGATTCACATTACCATATTTAACATTCCTTTAAAGCCAGAGCTATTGACATTGCTAATGCAGTTTTTTCCTTTTCAAATCTGTGTGCACCGTCACCCTCTGCCAGCCCACTGGTATCCATAGGCTCCACTTTAGCACACCTGCAGCCCCACAATTAACAAGGATGTGTTACCTCAAGCAAAACTATAAATGGAAGTGTTTCAGTGTGTAGCCAATATCTCATGCTGTATAGACTCCCTCTGAATTTTACTTGATGGCTTAACTGACAGTGGATTCTTAAAATGCGGCTCCTGCTCTTCAGATCCATAGACCAAAGCTTTGAAGAAAAAGGGTATTTCACATGACATGCTGTAAATCAGAAAGTCTCAAACATTTGGGATCCTGATATTTAAAAAAATATATATATATATTGAAATGTTATGCATACTTTGCATACCGCTATATCCACCTGCAAGATCTGTCTTGCATGTCTTCTAAGCGCTAAGCTTCCCTTTAGCATGAACACTTACAGTGCCTGTCTTACTTGTGGAAAGCTGCTTCTAACTTGAGAGCAGAACACTTGACACCAAGGGGTATATTTATTAAGATTTTACGCCCTGTTTGCATCACAAAAGTGGCACAAATTGAAGCAAAATATTGTTTTTACCAATTTACTTTCCAGCGCAAAACTGTGCTGTGTGAGAATCTGGTAAATCTAGGCCCAAATTTATTTTAGGCTATTAATAGTTCCTACATAGCTCACTTTAATTGACACAAGCATGGTGCTTCCCTGACTTCTCTGCATGCATCTATATGAGGAAGAGGATGGCCACAGTTCTTAGGTGGCCACTTAAAGTTTATTGGAGGTTATAAAAAATCATGTTATTTGTGCGGAAAGTGTGATTACACGTATTAAACACAATATTTAAGAGTAAAATGCTATAAACACCTCAAAAAGAAGTAATGCCAATTCTCTGCATGCAAAGAAAAATCAGCAAAAAGCTGATGCCTACTTCACAATAACAAATGTGGAAAAATATACAAGCAGGGTTGATATCCTGCTGTAATGTTACAATTACAGACTACTGTAACATAATTAATGGACATTCGTTATTACTACAAATCAGCTGACAAATCCTAAATGAGGGCCTTAGTGTTTGCTTTATTAATGTACCCTTTTCATTTGTCAGGAGTTGTGAATTTGTTAACAAAAAGGACAAACTCCTTTTCTAGATCACGGTAGATGCTTTCAAGGATAAATTACACCACCTTAGAGATTCATCCCTGCTTTGGAAGTAGCTAAAGAAGAAGACAAGACATTAACTTGCTATTATGTGAGCTACAAACCAACAATTACCCCCTTGAGGTATCCTGCCATCTAGGGGACACATTTATGGGGATTTGATGCAAGGCACCTTGCTGTGCTGCCCTGTGTCAAAGTGAAAGGGCAGGAATGCACCCTATGTATAGCACACCCTGTGCATGGGGTGTCTGCACTGCATGTAAGTTTGTTTTTGTGCAGGAAGGGGCACCTTCCTACACAAAAACAAACCTAGGAGGCTTTTTCCTCTTTATTCTGCATCAAACATAGAAAGAGGAAACAAACTAGGAGAAATACACATATTTCTCTTTGCTTCATCGCCCCAAGTCTACAAGCGCTTGTAAATCTAGGGATGCGTCAATATCCATGGGTGTTGCGTGGGAACACCCACTGCAATGCCCATGGAACACCTCCTTTGCACAGAGTAAGGCAATGCAGCAATTTGTGCTGCCTTACCTTACTCTATATCTATGCGGCCATTCAAAGCCACACAAAGTGAGTTGCCGTGGCCTCATAGATATGAATTCAAGCTCTGCACTGCCGTTGAATCACAAAAAGTGATGCAACGGCGGTGTAAGGGGGTCATAAATATGCCCTTCGGTCTTCAGGTAACCTTTCGATCCCTCAATAAGGGGGGTCTAACCTGTTGTCAGATTTTCCCCTCATTCTTGAAATTGAGGTAGACAACCTAACAATATCAAAGAAAGGTTGTAGGTGCTGCACATTGAAAAGGATACTTGGTACTCAGCTTTCAACAGAAAGTTGGCCTCCCAAAAGTCCTTCATACACCAGAAATCTGTTAGCAAGCAGTTTTGCTTTATCTCAAAAGAATTGAAGTGAGGGTGATCCAGGGTACAATGCAACACCGTTATTAAAGATGCAATTATAATGTGAATGTTCAGCCAGGGTTGTGGACCTTTGTGAATATACAGCACTTTAATAATAGCTCAATATAAAACAAGCATTGGCAAAGCCAACAGATTTCACCCATACAAGAGCTATTGTCTTGGCTAGGTGTTTTTGCCTTGTTGTACACCAGACTGGCTGCTTTTCTGCATGACTAAAGGTTATTGGCATAAAGTGTCACAGAGTGGAGTGGGGGAGTAGTGTTGTACAGTGGATTTGTTGGAGCACAGTGTCGCAGAGTGGAGTACGGGGAGTAGAGTGTTGAAGAGTTGAGCAGAGGGGAGTAGAGGAGATTGGATTGGAGTGGGGCACATTGTTTTGGACTGGAGTGGGGCAGATTGGAGTAGGGAAGATTGTTTTTGATTGGAGTGGGGCAAATTGGAGGAGGGAGGATTGTTTTTGGATAGAAGTAGGGCAGATTGTTTTATATTGGATTGGGGGAAGATTGGAGTGGGGCAGATTATTTTACAGTTGGAGTGGGGCAGATTTTTTGGGATCAGAGTGGGACAGATTGTTTGGGATTGGAGTGGGACAGATTGTTTTAAGTTGGAGTGGGGCAGATGGAGCAGATTGGAGTGTGGTGGGGTGGGATAGGAGGATCGGAGTGGAGTGGATTGGAGTGGATTGAGGTGAGTAGTTTTGTTTGGAGTGGGGTGGATTTGAATGGGGGATTGGATTGGTTTGGGGTCAGTTGGATGAGTGGTGGTTGATTGGATTGAGTGGGGCGAATTGGTATGGATTATACTGGGGCAGATTGGATTGGAGTGGGGTGTACTGCGTGATTATTTGTTAAAGCACAATTTCGGAAATTACACCTAAGAATGAAACAATGGCATCCTGCAATATTTAGAAAAAGATAATTGTCATCTTTTGAGAACAGCACCCACGAGCAAAAACAAAACAAAACATGCTTGCAATGTGAGAAAAGAAGTCTTGGCAAAATAAAATAAAAGAGTTAACTATAGAAAATAAAACTTTGTAATTTTGTTTGTCCTGCTAGGCACGCCTTTGCCAGTCACAGACCTACTATTGCAGGGCCATAGAAGTTAAAAAGAAATACCTCAATTACGTCGGAAGCAGCGGCCCGGCACTGATTAAGTTCAATCAATCAGTGTTTGGTTTCTACTCATCAGAGAGGAACGGAAATGATGCTAGGCCTTCGTTGACAAATTACGAGGTTTTCAAGAAGAGTGCCAGGCAAGCCAACAAATGGTAAATTATAGGCGCACTTCAAGACCTTTACAGTTAACAACAGAGTCTCACAAGTGAGACGTATGCGCATGCTCTCGCAGGCTCGACCCTAAAAATATGTAAACAGTAAACACCCTAGTCAGATAATAAAACCCACACAAATGAAATACAAAATAAGAAAATAACAAACATAGGCCCTCATTACAACCCTGGCGGTTGGTGCAAAAGTGGCGGTGATATCGCCAACAGGCTGGCGGAAATTACAGCCAAATTATGACCACGGCAGAAAGATCTCAGATAGACAGCCATTTTACCACACCAACCGCCAGGGCGGAAACAACAGGCACCGCGGCGGTAGCCGCCTACAGCCAGGCGGAAGTGAATGTTCCGCACACCGTATTAAGACATGCCAATCCGCCACTTTTTCCGGGGCGGTACCACAACATCAAAAGCCTGGCGGAAACAGACCTCAGAAGTAAAAGGACTCACCATTGGAGACACAGGGAACAACCACGCCGCCATGGAGCCCGAGCTGCAAGTCTTACCCATGCTCTTCTACATGCTGCTCCACCATGAACACCAATGACGGCGAAGACGACGACGGTGAGAACAGCCGCCTAGCACACAAGGGAGAGAGGGAGGAAAAAGAGAGTGACACAAACACACACAACCCCCCAACAGCATACACACAACCAGATGCACAAGAAAACAAGTTATTCCCCCTAAATTGACTGAATAATGCAAGGACAAAATGAATTTACTAAAGTGAGTGTAATAAGTGCAACACAGTATAAAAATAACTTAGCCAATTTGACAGATATTTACAATTGTACAGTTCAAGGGACACTGCCCAGTCCTCAGTTTGCGTGGGCCACATAGGCACAGGGCAAAGTCCAAGGCCTCACTTGTCACCTGCATCAACATGGAGAGAACACTGCAGGGGCATCAGTTGGTAAATAGGCAGGCACCTCGGGGGGATGGGGGATGGGGAGGCACCTCAGCCGGGATATGGAACAAGACCACTGGTTCTGGAGGGCGCAACATGCTCTTTGCTTGATCCTGGGGAGTGCAAGGCCACAGTCTCTCAAGTGGGTGATTTCCCACATGCTCTGGAGGGGGCAACATGCCCTATGCTTGATCCTGGGGAGTGCACGGCCACAGTCTCTCAAGTGGGTGACCTGCCCACATGCTCTGGAGGGGGCAACATGCTCTGTGCTCTTGATCCCGGGGAGGCTGGGTTGGTGGGTGTCTTCCTTACTGCTTCTCGAGGGGGCATCGTGCCCTGTGCTCTTGATCCTGGGGAGGCTAGGGTTGGTGGGTGTCTTACCCACTGGTTCTGGAGGGGGCATTGTGCCCTGTGCTCTTGATCTTGAGGAGGCTGGGGTTGGTGGGTGTCTTACCCACTGGTTCTGGAGGGGGCATCGTGCCCTGTGCTCTTGATCTTGAGGAGGCTGGGGTTGGTGGGTGTCTTACCCACTGGTTCTGGAGGGGACATCGTGCCCTGTGCTCTTGATCCTGGGGAGGCTGGGGTAGGTGGGTGTCTTACCCACTGGTTCTGGAGGGGGCATCGTGCCCTGTGCTCTTGATCCTGGGGAGGCTGGGGTTGGTGGTTGTCTTACCCACTGGATCTGGAGGGGGCATCTTGCCCTTTGCTCTTGATCCTGGGGAAGCTGGGGTCGGTGGGTGTCTTACCCACTGGTTCTGGGTGGGGCATCGTGCCCTGTGCTCTTGATCCTGGGGAGTGCAAGGTCACAGTCTCTCCGGTGGGTGTCATACCCACAGGATTTGCAGGGGCAGGCCACACAGCAGCCCATGGAGGCAGGACTACATACCGTCCGCCAGCGGTGACGGCTGCTCAGTGATGGAAGTGGTGCTGCTGCAACCGCTCGTGGGGAGAAGCTTCAGCACATCTCCTGCAGCCTCGGATGGCTGCCCCCTGGTGGTGGTGGTGCTGCAGCTGCTGGTGGGGGGAAGCTCAAGCCCATCCCCTGCAGCCTTGGATGGCTGTCCACTGGTGGTGGTGGTGGTGCTGCTGCTGCTGGTGGGGGGAAGCTCCAGCCCATTCACTGCAGCCTTGGATGACTGTACAAACATGGTTGGTGGTGGGGGCTCCATCAGAGTTCCTGCCCCAGGCCCCTTCCCCTTCCCCTTCCTGCCTGCTGAGGCTGATTCCTTGGTCTTCCTTGCAGCAGCTGGGGCAAGCTCCTTGCCCTTCCTGGCAGCAGCTGGGGCAGGCTCCTTGCTCTTCGTGGCAGCAGCCGGGCCGGCTCCTTGCGCTTCCTGGCAACAGCTGGGGCAGGCTCTTTGCTCTTCCTGGCAGCAGCTCGGGCTGGCATATTACCCTTGAGGCTGCCTGGTGCAGACTCCTTCACCCTCAGGACATGTGCCCTGGATCCTTTCTCTCCACAATTGGGTGTGATGACTGCTGGGCCCGTGGACTGGGTGGCTGAGGTGCTTGGCTGGGTTTTTGCCACCCTGGCCAGACATGCAGGACGGGGGGGAGGGGTTGGGAAGAGGTCAATGGCAGATAGGAAAAGCTTTTTAGGGATATTGGGGTGGGAAGAGGGAGAAGGTTTGGGAGTGGAGGAAGAGGGAGTGGTTGTTGGAGGTTTCTGTCTGCTGACTTTGGATGCAGGTGCATGGGCTGGATGCTGTTGTGAGGTGGATGGCTGTTGGGTGTCTGAGTGCTTGCGTTTATTTACTTTAGGAGGGGGGACAGACACAGCGGGAGAGGACACAGGGGGCATGTGCATGGCTGTTGTGGAGGTGTCTGCCAGTGAGGTGTGTGTTCTGCTAGGTGTGGTGGTGATGCTGATAGTGGTTGAGAATGTAGTGCATGCAGGTGTGAGTGTAGACGGAACTGGGAGGGAGGTGGAGGAGGAAGAAGAGGGGGACACAGTGGAAATTGTGGATCTTGTGTGTTGTCTTGTGTACATGCTCTTCTGCCTGTGTGCTTGGGATAGTTTGGGGTTGAGGGGAATGGGATGGGGAAGAGAAAGTTAGATGGGGAGGGTAGAAACAGGGACAATGGCTGCCATCTGAGAGGAGGCCAGAGCCTGGATTGATCTCTGTTGGACCACCAAGCCAGTGTGAATGCCCTCCAGAAATGCATTAGTTTGTTGCATCTGGGCTGCCAACCCCTGGATGGCATTCACAATGGTTAACTGCCCTACAGAGATGGATCTCAGGAGGTCAATAGCCTCCTCACTCAGGGCAGCAGGGCTCACTGGGGCAGGGCCTGAGGTGCCTGGGGCGAAGGAGATGCCCACCCTCCTGGGTGAGCGGGCACACGCAACTTGTCTGAGAGGCTGCTGGGAGGGTGGTACTGGTATGGGGATGGCGGCTGTAGCTGGGGTGGTCACAGAGGTGTCCGCCACCACCAGGGAGCTTCCATCGGAGGAGGTATATGTGTCTGAACTGTCCCCTCCAGTCTCCGCCTTGGTGCTCCCCTCGCCTTCCATCCCACTGGTGCCCTCACCGTCGGTGGACTCCGCCTCCTGGGTCCTGTGGGATGCAGCTCCCTCTGTCGCCGGTACCTCTGCTCCTCCGCCAGATGGTGCTAATGCACATAAGAACAGGGTGACAAAACAAAAAGGGGGTGGGGAGACAAAGGATACATTGGGTCAGTGGCTGCACCAACACCACCGTTGGCGTACACAGCACACTCACACACAGATGACAGGCCAACGCACTATGCATTGAACTACCAGTGATAACACTAGCCAACAAGGCATGGGGAGGGGCACACACCATCAAATCCAGCACACCTGGGACCCACACAGCCTTGACCAGTAGTGGATGCCTATGACCTAGGTAGCAGGAATATCCCTTCTGGACCCTAGCCACCAGGGCACCTATGCTGCAATGTCCGGACTGGCCTAGGGGCACCCACTGACACACATCCCTCACCCGGATACCACCCTACCATGCGTAAATTATAATGACGGGCACTGTACTCACCCCCTTGACACCCCACTCCATGCATTCATGCCACATGCATTGTGCCCACAGTGTACTCACCTGTAGGTCTGGAGGCCCATGCAGCGGTCCGTAGTGGGGTAGGACCCAATCCACCAGTCTCTCCAACTCTGCCGAAGTGAAGTCAGGGGCCCTTTCCCCAGTGGGGTGATGATCATAGGTTCCAGACACATGTCACAGCAGCACATGCATTGTAGGTCCTCTCCTGTTGAAGGTCAGGTAGCAAGTGAGGAATCAGATAGAAAATGGCGGTCACGTCCGGGGCGGTGCATACCGTCACTGCCAGTGTACATCACCGTGGCCAACTGGACCCCATAGGGCTCAATTATAACCAATGAGGAGTTGCACAGCGGTTCCCGACCGCCTCCCGCAACGGCGCACAACATCAGCAGAATTACCTCACTTCCACCTGTCCCTCCACATAGGATAGGCGGATGCCATTTCAGTGGGGGGGGGGCCCTGGACAATAACAGCATCACTATTTAAATTTGGACATACATGACAATTCTCATTGACCCATTGCAATTTGACAGCATGCATCGTTGTATTGTAGCCCCATTGTTCAGTTTGTGACCGGCTCCTCACTCTTTTGTCCCTTAGATTGCTACCGCTGCAGATGAATAGGAGATGGAGACATACCCACGTGTACAGACCCCTGGTGGACTTGGCAACAATGGAGGACAGGCACATCATCCTCACCTATAGACTTGACAGGGCCACAATCACAGAGCTGTGTGCCCAATTGGAGCCTGACCTGATATCTGCTATCCATCACCCCACTGGGATCCCCCTCTTGTGCAAGTTCTATCAGTGCTCCATTTCCTGGCAACTGGTTCTTTCCAAGTGACAGTGGGCTTGGTAGCAGGAATGTCACAGCCAATGTTCTCAATTGTTCGGACCAGAGTGTTGTCTGCCCTGATTAAACACATGTGCAGATACATTGTATTTCCCCAGGTGGAAGATTTGGCCACAGTAAAGGCTGACTTCTATGCAATGGGACATATCCCAAACATAATTGGTGCGATTGATGAAACACATATTGCATTTGTCCCCCCTGTCAAAATTAACAGGTGTACAGAAATCGGAAGAGTTTTCACTCAATGAATGTACAGATGGTGTGCTTGGCAGACCAGTACATATCCCATGTCAATGCTAAGTATCCTGGGTCGGTGCATGATGCCTTTGTCCTGAGGAATAGCAGCATCCCAAATGTGATGGCCCTACTACAGAGGCATGGGGTGTGGTTAATAGGTGAGCCCTGGTTCCCACCCAAGAGATGTTGGTGTATGGGTATGGTGTGGGCCATATGGGATAGTGTGTGGCTAAATGTTGTCCCTCAATATTTGCAGGTGACTCTGGTTACCCCAACCTATCATGGCTACTGACCCCTGTGAGGAATGCCAGGATAAGGGCAGAAGAACGTTATAATCAGGCACATGGGTGAACCAGAAGGATCATAGAAAGAACATTTGGCCTCCTGAAGGCCAGGTTTTGGTGCCTCCATCTGACAGGTGGATCCCTGTGCTATTCACCCAAGAAGGTCTGCCAGATAATAGTGGCATGCTGCATGTTGCACAACCTTGCCTTGAGACGCCATGTACCTTTTCTGCAGGAGGAGGAGGCTGGAGATGCCCATGTGGCAGGAGTGGACCCTGTGGACAGTGAGGATGAGGAGGCAGAGGATGAGGATCATGACAACAGAACAGCAGTGATCAGACAGTACTTCCAATGACACACAGGTAAGACCGTGTTACTTCACATTTCATTGTCATTATTTTGAAATTATTTGGCACTGGCATGATGTTATTCCTTACTCCTATGCCCACTAACTGTACCCTTTGGCAATTTATTTTACAGATGTTGGTGCCTCACAGTAGCTCCTGGTGTGATCACTGCAGCCATCTACAGGTCTCTCATATGTGCTCATTTACTGTACAGTTGATTTGCAATGTTTGTACACGGTTAAACGTATACATACTTAAATAATGTGACATACTCCATACTTATATTTGTTTCAAGGGTGTTTATTTAAATGTTAAGAAATTGAGGGGGCAAGTGCAATTGGATGGGGTGAAGATGGAGGAAATGCCATGGTACAGTTCCAGTCTGTAGCACAGGTGCATTGTCCATTGGGACATAGGAAGGGGAGCAATGGCAGTTCAAGATGGACAGGGTGACAGAGTGGGACACAAGGGTGACAATCAGGAGAGTCTCATTTCTTTGCGGGGGTCTTGGCAATAGTCTCTGGCTTCTGCCTGGATCCCAGGAAACGTTTGCGGGGTGGTTCTCCTTCTGCAGGGGGAGGGGTGCTGGTGGCCTGTTGGTCCTGTGGCCAGGCCTCCTTTCCACTACCGGTAGCTGAGGTGGAAGGCAGTTCAGATATCTGGCTAGTGGCAGGGGCCCACTGTTGTGAGACTGCCTCCCTCATAATATTGGCCATGTCTGCCAGCACCTCTGCTATGGAGACCAGGGTGGTGTTGATGGCCTGCAAGTCCTACCTGATCCCCTGGTACTGTCCCTCCTGCTGAGGCCTGTTCTCCTGCACGTTGTCCAGGATCTGGCCCATTGTGTCCTGGGAATGTTGCTCCCAGGATCTCTGTGAGAACCTCCTGGAGAATTGGTTCCCTGGGCCTGTCCTCCCCCTGGCGCACAGCACTCCTCCCAGTTTCCCTGCTGACCTGTGCCTCTGTCCCCTGAACCGTCTGCCCACTGCCACTAACCCCAGGTCCCTGATTCTCTTGGGTATGAGGTGTGGCCTGGGGTCCCTGTAGAGGTGGACACACTGCTGATTGATGTGTCCTTGGGACAGAGGTGTGGGTACGCTGGGTGGGTGCTGTGGTGGTGTTTTCAAATGGGGGAGGCTCTGTGGTTGTGTGTGACTGGGCTTGGGTAACCGACTGTCCAGAGGTCCCTGGTGGGCCAGGTTGGTCATCCAGATCCAGGCGACCAGAGTTGCTGTCATCACTGTGGGCCTCTTCTGTGGGGGGACTGGATATTGCTGTCACCTCCTCTCCGTTGACATGGCTGGGATACCTGTGGGGATGTAAATGCTGTGTTATTGTTTCTGTGTGTGACATATTGTGCATCGGTAGTTTGCCCTCTTTGGTTGTATTTGCCCTGGCAGCTTTCACTTGTGTAAATTGGTATGTGGTGGGCTAGCTGATTCTCTCTAGTGTGCATGCTTTAGTGATAGGTGTCCATGAGGTCTGTGAGTGGTATCCATGCATTGGTAAAGCACGCAGGGCTTGGCATTGGGATGAGTGAGATGTGATGGTGGGGTGTGTGGGAAGTGGCGGAGTGATGGGAGTGAGGGTGGGGGTATGTGTTGGCATGCAGGTAGGGGGGTAGTAGTAAAGAAGAGTTGACTTACCATAGTCCAGTCCTCCTCCTACTCTCTGCCACCCCCTCAAGACTTGCTCCTCCCATGTTGTTAGTTGTGGGGAAGGAGGTGGGGGTCCATCACCAGTCCTCTGTACAGCGAGTTGGTGTCTTGCTGCAATGGAATGTACCTTCCCCATAGGTCGTTCCACCTCTTCCTGATGTCATCCTTGTTTCTTGGGTACTGTCCCACTGTGTTGACACAGTCCATGATTCTCCGCCATAGCTCCATCTTCCTAGCTATCGATATGTGCTGCACCTGTGCTCCAAATAGCTGTGCATCCACCCTGATGATTTCCTCTACCATGACCCTTAGCTCCTCCTCTGAGAATCTGGGGTGTCTTTGTGGTGCCATGGGTGGTGTGTGAATTGTGTAGGTAAGGGTGTGTAAGGTGATGTGTTGGGGTGTGTGATGTGGGGTGCGTGGGTGGTGTATAGGTGTAGGTAGTGTGTGGCTCTGGTTTTGTCTGTGGTTGTAGTGTCTGTCTAGTGCCAATGGTTTGTAATGGTAAAGGGTTGTGTGTAATGTGGGTGTGTGGTGTGTGTATGGGTGTCAGGTGTGTGTTGTTTGAATTGTCCAATGTGATGTTGTTTTGTTTGAGTATGTGTATTTTGAGCGTGGCAGTATGTACTGCCAATGGTTTACCACCATTGAATGCCCGCTGGGATGATTCGTTAGTCATAATGTGGTGGGTGTTGTTCTGTTGGCGTAACGGTGTGGGTTTTGATCACTGACCTTTGGACTGGCGGATTGGTGTCTGTGGCTGAATAGTGACGGATTGGTTTGTCCGCCGCAGTATGTTCGCGGCAGTCAGTGTGGCGGTAAGTGGGATTTACCACCAATGTCATAATGAGGGCCACAGTGGTGAAACATGACACCTGAACCACATATCCCTCAAAGGGTCTAAAAACAGGAATCTCCTGAAGCAGATAAAATGCAACATGATTAGCTACTGTTACAAACAGGGTAGATGGTTCAATAAACAAAATATACTGTTTATGAACATGCACCATTTGCCAATTACTGACCAATTAAATCACTAATAAGCTGCAAACACTGTGCTGTGAAATGGAGATTCACATTCTTCCTTGCTAAAACATGTCTTCTTTGTATAAGGGTTTATCAACCTTTACCTTGTATGTTCCTACTGACAGGCTCGGGTTGGGACAGAAGATGAGCCTGGGCACCAAAATAAAACTGGATCCCATTAGTGAATCAGGTAGCCAAAAACGTAGCCTATGTTGCAAATTGTGACAGTTTTGAACTTGCAATGACACGCGAATATGTGACAGAACAACTAGGTCCTAAACAACTATAGCTTAAACCACTACTGCTAAACAACTAAAAGGTCTCTACAACTAAGTACTGAACAACTACTGTCTAAACAACAATTGTGCCTGAATAACAATTGCCTGAACAACTAATATATATATATATATATATATATATATATATATATTACCAACAATCCAGTTCTGGGAGGAAGCATTGGTGAATAAAGTCTTTTGGACCTCCACTTGGTGTCCGGGAACTTTCTGCATGTAACAGGAGGACTGTTGGTAATAATATGTGGATGGCTAGGTCCACGCCTGGACCGCTACTGAAATAGCAGCCTCGGATGTCTGGCAACGTTGGTGTTTTATATATATATATATATATATATATATATATATATATATATATATATATATATATATATATATATGTATTCTAAACAACTAATAAACCATAAAAACCAAAAAGAAAACCTTACCTTAAAATTAGTTGTTCAGGCAATTGTTATTCAGGCACAATTGTTGTTTATACAGTAGTTGTTCAGTGCTTAGTTGTGGAAACTTTTTAGTTGTTTAGCAGTAGTGGTTCAGGCAAGTAGTGGTTTAGACCTAGTTGTTCAGGATGTTTCCCCATTTGCAGATACCCACTTGTAAAGAAATGGCTCCCTGTTGCAGTTACCCCCCACTTTTTGCCTGATACTGATGCTGACTTGACTGAGAAGTGTGCTGGGACCCTGCTAACCAGGCCCCAGCACCAGTGTTCCTTCACCTAAAATGTACCATTGTATCCACAATTGGCACACCCTGGCATTCAGATAAGTCCCTTGTAACTGGTACTTCTAGTACCAAGGGCCCTGATGCCAAGAAAGGTCTCTAAGGGCTGCAGCATGTCTTATGCCACCCTAGAGACCCCTCACTCAGCACAGACACACTGCTTACAAGCCTGTGTGTGCTGGTGAGAACAAAATGAGTAAGTCGACATGGCACTCCCCTCAGGGTGCCATGCCAGCCTCTCACTGCCTATGCAGTATAGGTAAGACACCCCTCTAGCAGGCCTTACAGCCCTAAGGCAGGGTGCACTATACCATAGGTGAGGGTACCAGTGCATGAGCACTGTGCCCCTACAGTGTCTAAGCAAAACCTTAGACATTGTAAGTGCAGGGTAGCCATAAGAGTATATGGTCTGGGAGTCTGTTTTACACGAACTCCACAGCACCATAATGGCTACACTGAAAACTGGGAAGTTTGGTATCAAACTTCTCAGCACAATAAATGCACACTGATGCCAGTGTACATCTTATTGTAAAATACACCCCAGAGGGCACCTTAGAGGTGCCCCCTGAAACTTAACCGACTATCTGTGTAGGCTGACTAGTTTTAGCAGCCTGCCACAAACCGAGACATGTTGCTGGCCCCATGGGGAGAGTGCCTTTGTCACTCTGAGGCCAGTAACAAAGCCTGCACTGGGTGGAGATGCTAACACCTCTCCCAGGCAGGAATTGTCACACCTGGCGGTGAGCCTCAAAGGCTCACCTCCTTTGTGCCAACCCAGCAGGACACTCCAGCTAGTGGAGTTGCCCGCCCCCTCCGGCCAGGCCCCACTTTTGGCGGCAAGGCCGGAGAAAATAATGAGAAAAACAAGGAGGAGTCACTGGCCAGTCAGGACAGCCCCTAAGGTGTCCTGAGCTGAAGTGACTCTAACTTTTAGAAATCCTCCATCTTGCAGATGGGGGATTCCCCCAATAGGGTTAGGATTGTGTCCCCCTCCCCTTGGGAGGAGGCACAAAGAGGGTGTACCCACCCTCAGGGCTAGTAGCCATTGGCTACTAACCCCCCAGACCTAAACACGCCCTTAAATTTAGTATTTAAGGGCTACCCTGAACCCTAGAAAATTAGATTCCTGCAACTACAAGAAGAAGGACTGCCTAGCTGAAAAACCCCTGCAGCGGAAGACCAGAAGACGACAACTGCCTTGGCTCCAGAAACTCACCGGCCTGTCTCCTGCCTTCCAAAGATCCTGCTCCAGCGACGCCTTCCAAAGGGACCAGCGACCTCGACATCCTCTGAGGACTGCCCCTGCTTCGAAAAGACAAGAAACTCCCGAGGACAGCGGACCTGCTCCAAGAAAAGCTGCAACTTTGTTTCCAGCAGCTTTAAAGAACCCTGCAAGCTCCCCGCAAGAAGCGTGAGACTTGCAACACTGCACCCGGCGACCCCGACTCGGCTGGTGGAGATCCGACACCTCAGGAGGGACCCCAGGACTACTCTGATACTGTGAGTACCAAAACCTGTCCCCCCTGAGCCCCCACAGCGCCGCCTGCAGAGGGAATCCCGAGGCTTCCCCTGACCGCGACTCTTTGAACCTAAAGTCCCGACGCCTGGGAGAGACCCTGCACCCGCAGCCCCCAGGACCTGAAGGACCGGACTTTCACTGGAGAAGTGACCCCCAGGAGTCCCTCTCCCTTGCCCAAGTGGAGGTTTCCCCGAGGAATCCCCCCCTTGCCTGCCTGCAGCGCTGAAGAGATCCCGAGATCTCTCATAGACTAACATTGCGAACCCGACGCCTGTTCCTACACTGCCCCCGGCCGCCCCCGCGCTGCTGAGGGTGAAATTTCTGTGTGGACTTGTGTCCCCCCCGGTGCCCTACAAAACCCCCCTGGTCTGCCCTCCGAAGACGCGGGTACTTACCTGCAAGCAGACCGGAACCGGGGCACCCCCTTCTCTCCATTCTAGCCTAAGCGTTTTGGGCACCACTTTGAACTCTGCACCTGACCGGCCCTGAGCTGCTGGTGTGGTGACTTTGGGGTTGCTCTGAACCCCCAACGGTGGGCTACCTTGGACCAAGAACTAAGCCCTGTAAGTGCCTTACTTACCTGGTTAACCTAACAAATACTTACCTCCCCTAGGAACTGTGAAAATTGCACTGTGTCCACTTTTAAAACAGCTATTTGTCAATAACTTGAAAAGTATACATGCAATTTTGATGATTTGAAGTTCCTAAAGTACTTACCTGCAATACCTTTCGAATGAGATATTACATGTAGAATTTGAACCTGTGGTTCTTAAAATAAACTAAGAAAAGATATTTTTCTATATAAAAACCTATTGGCTGGATTTGTCTCTGAGTGTGTGTACCTCATTTATTGTCTATGTGTATGTGCAACAAATGCTTAACACTACTCCTTGGATAAGCCTACTGCTCGACCACACTACCACAAAATAGAGCATTAGTATTATCTATTTTTACCACTATTTTACCTCTAAGGGGAACCCTTGGACTCTGTGCATGCTATTCCTCACTTTGAAATAGCACATACAGAGCCAACTTCCTACACCACTCTATTCTCTGAGACTGTAACTGCGTGAACATGCTTATAGAGTCTCAGAGGGCTCAGAAGCCGCTGGAAGGCAGTCTTTTAAAGATATGTGGAGTATCCTAACAAACAAATAATTTAAACATCAACTGAGGCAGTGTTCAAAGAAGTAAGGATGCACATTGATCAGCTTGTCCTCGTCTTTGGTTGCAAATGGAATTGGAAACCCCATACAGTTTTTCCTAATGCGGGATATAGCACCACGCAAGAAATGAGATTCATAATTGCTGGAGAATGGAGGGAAGCCTTAGAGATTGGGAGTCTTCTTCATTTGTGATCTGTTTTGTCCCTTCAATTTCAATCCCTATTATTGTACTGGTGGGTGATGAGTAGAAGTCTAAGGGCAAGAGGATACAAGACTCCTGTTTGCATTACAGCATGTTGTAGACTACTAAAGCGACCAGTCTTTCCCCTGTTGTTCAGTGTGTGTGTTCCACTCACGTCACATTTATTTCTTCATAGAGCCTTTCGCTCACATGCTTGTTTACTCCCTTACTGTTGACTGAGTTACCAGTCATAGGAGCCCAATTCCTTTCAGTCAAAGAGATAGGCTTACGTATCCCTTGGATATTACTCGGTCACACTGAGCCTCACTTTTTAGCAACAAAAAATGTCAACTTCAGTGAAGGGAGGTAAGGGAAATCTAAATAGAGCACATAAGAGCCCAGCTCCATCCTTATGTGAGCACAGTCCACACAATTGATCCAAGGGACTCCCAAAGGCTCCTCGCTTCACTTGCATACTGACCAGACTCCAGGTCAGCACATCTTCACTTACTTGACCAAGAATCTGAAGCTCACCCCCATCAGAATCTGCCCCTAATCCCCACATCTTAAATACATGTAGACGCTGAGGCCTTTCTGGAGCCACTAGGCCTATCAGCGAACAAGGATGAAGCTGTACCACTTGCATCAACGTGTGCCCCCTGATGCATGATGCTAATTCTGCTTCAGTGTCAGAATTAGAGTTGGCCATTTTTTTCATTCCTCAACAATTGGAAGTAAATCTCAAACTGAGCTCATATCTTTCAAGGGATCCGCATTGGTCTGCTGGAGGCTGAAAAAAATGTGCATATTAATGTATAAAACAAAAAAAAATCAATGGCCTTTATGTGCCAGGAATGTTCCCTCTTGGCAAGGGGCCTTTATAAGTTTTCATTTGCTAGGTCCATCATGACTTTCACCGAAAATAGGCAACTATCACACTGCCCGAAAGAGGATGACTGTGACCAGCGGTGTGATGCCCAATGATTTGGCCCTCCTGTCGAATGTGAAGAGAGATCCTTAAGTCTCCCATATCCCATAATCATCTGCTGAAGGGTTGGAGGAGCATCTGTGCTACAGGGGCCTACTTTTCACCCCTGGCTGTTACCGAGATGTCCTGTGGAAGATGGAATTTCAGGTCAAGGTTTTCCAATGGCAGAGTCAGCTGAGACTTCGCTTTCAGAAACCTGGTTGTTCCCCTGGCTCATAATGTGGCGAGGAAGCGCCGGTTTGGCCCACTGGAGGGTTGCGCCCTAAACTGCCAAACTCTAAAAGTGGCCCTTATCACTTACTGTAGAAATCTGATTATTCTCCTTCAACTTTGAATCAGGCCCCAGAGTTACTTTTGAGAAAACCAGCAGCGGCTCGGAACGGTAAATAATACTGCGCTTCTATTTTTCATAATATGCTAAAGTGCCTTGCATCTGTTTCCTCGCAGTACTATTTATCAAACGCGAATTTCCATTTTAGAAAGTCATAAAGGCCGACTGTTTCTCTGCGGATCTATTAGCAATGATATAGCCTACAGAGGTTTGTACAGCCATGGAGAATGCTCTCTGATAATAGACTGTCCTGCTGTTACATGGTTTATGCAAACTTCACATTTATCACAGCGGAACTATCTATCCGCAGGCACGAGGCACAACAAACAAGCGCGCACCAAAAAACATGTCCACACCTCATTAATCAGAAGCAGAGGATTTTTAAAACCGGGTTCGAGCTATACGAGGGTCCACGGGGGAGGCCGGCCGGTGGCTATTGAGACACAACACACTGTTTATTTTCATTGCCAAGAGCGTGCAGGCCACGTGCTGGCAGATCCCCACTGGGACATGGCCAACAATCTATGCACATGACAATTCTTGCTCAAAGCAACCCATGCTAGAAAAGTAAAGCAGCCACCGCAGTCCAGACAGAAACTTTTCCTAAAGTTTTAATAACATTACTTAAAACGAAAAATATATTACGTACAGGAAGAGCTTAATTTGGGCCAGTGTCAACAGACGGGGCCCGCTGGCACTAATTTTTTTGAGGACTCGCACTCATTTTTGATATTCAGCTTTGACCCAGAACAAGAAAGAGAAATGCAAAAAAGGGGTAAATAAGGAAAGCAAACATGGAAAAACAGGAGCAAAGGCGGAAAGCATGGATGAAAGTGAACCGGCAATAGTGAGATAAAGGGGAAGGGAGAGCCTGGTGGTGGAATAGCCTGAGTACCAAAGGCGAATGTGTTTATTTTGCCCGATTTTGTCCTTCGTTTGAATTTCTTTTGTTAAAAAAATGTCTGCAACATTTTCAAAAAGATATTTTTGTCTTTGATTTTCTTATTCTTTTTTTGCATTCGTCTCGAATTTGTTTTAAGCTATCTTTGAGAAAGATCCTGCCCTCAAACTCCAAATCCTATTTTTGTCTTTCCCAAGGAATATTTCTCTTTTTTTTCACAAACGGTTCGCAACTTGAAAGGGCCTCAGTGTAGGGACTGCCTTACTCAACTTTGGTTGCACTGAGGTATGATGCAGAGCATTCCAAACCACCTTCCTTCCTGGCCTCAATGTCCGCTCCATAGCAAATCCACGTCCTGTTCTGGTCTCACTTTCAGCCACATAGCAAAACCACCTCCTGTTCTGGCCTTTGTTGCATAGCAAAACCACCTCCTGTTCTGGCCTTTGTTGCATATCAAAACCACCTCCTGTTCTGGTCTTTGTTGCATAGCAAATCCACCTCCAGTTCTGATCTCACTCTCTGCTGCATAGCAAGTCCACCTCCTATTCTGTTCTCACTCTCTACTGAATAGAAAATCCATCACCTTCTCTGATCTCTGCTGCATAGCAAATCCACCTCCTGTTCTGGTCTCACTCTCTGCTGTATAGCAAATCCACCTCCTGTTCTAGTCTCTCTCTCTGCTGCATAGCAAATACACCCCCTGTTCTGGTCTCAATCTCAGCTGCATAGCAAATACACCTCCTAAATTGGTCTCACTCTCTGCCATTTAGCAACTCCACCTCCTGTTCTGGTCTATGTTTCATAGCAAATCCACATCATGTTCTGGTGTTTGTTGCATAGCAAATCCACCTCCTGTTCTGGTCTCACTTTCCGCCGCATAGCAACACCACCTCCTGTTCTGGTCTCTGGTGCATAGCAAATCCACCTCCTGTTCTGGTCTCACTCTCTGCTGCTTAGCAATTCAACCACCTGTCCTGAACTCTGTTGCATAGCAAATCCACCTCCTGCCCTGGTCTCAAGCTCTGCTGCATAGCAAATCCATCTCCTATTGTGGTCTCACTCTCTGTCGCTTAGCAACTCTACCTCACGTTCTGGTCTATGCTGCCTGCTATGGTGCTGCACAGCTCAGTATGTTGATTGTAAACACTTACATGTGAAATATCACTGAAACCTTCTATGACCCTGGCTACGAAATAAACTGATATTGGACAGTTTGTCTTTTTTGTTATTTTAATGAACTTTAGCTGTATGGTCAAAGGATACAATTGTCTCCTGGGGAACTTGACCCTTTGTTGCATGAAGGTCCAAACCGTTAAAGGACTAAGATGCTTTTACTCAGGTATTTTGCAATGCAGTATTATTAGGGGTGTGTACAACTTGTGTATTTTGCTTTATAGTAACTAGATAACATTTCAGGGAAAATATGCAAAATAAACTTAATTATGAGAAATGCAAATCCATCATCTGGTGCCATATTTCAGCACAAAAATATGTCCACATGGGAATTCTTGATGTGAAGCTGATTTTGTGCTAAATGTAGAGCGAAAATTGCAAGAGCCGCAAACAACAGCTGCTCGAGTTCTGCGTTTTTGTGTTGTTCCTATGATCCTGTACTCAAATTTTGCCGTGAACTGCAGCATACTTAATGTGGTGTAATTCTGGGAATTTACTGTAACAAGAGTAACACAAACCTACATAAATTACACCGGTGTACTTTAAATTTTACTCTTGCCTAAATATTAAGTAGACCAAATTATTTCAAAAGCAGTCTTTATTCACAGAAAACCATGTTTCTACAGGTAGGTTGGAGGAGGAGGTATATTCGTGGATCAAGTAGCTTCCTCTCAGCATGATGGTGGGAGTCAAAAAGTCAACACACCACAGAAAATCATGGAGGAGGCGGAGGCATTAAGCAGTGAATCAAGGTAATGCCAGTGACTTTGGTGCTTTATAAACATGGCAATAGTCACCTGAACTGGTGAGATATCTGTACCCACACCTGCCAACTCACACAGCACCATTCTGTGTCACACGATATCGTCTCCCTTCACTTATAGAGGAGCCAATATCACATGGTGGAAGGGAAAACGAGCTGGAAACCACTGCAAAGAATAAAGTAGATTCCAGTTCATCATTAGATACTTTGAACAGCCAATGTCCATTAAGTCATGTGAAAACACTCCTCTTAGTAAGTTTTTTTTTTTTTTTTAAGGTGGGGGTTTGTTTTGGGGAGGGGCCAACATTGCCTCTTAGGTACATCTCAGCAGGAGGCCCTGGCCCCTCCAAAGCCCCATCATCTCCTCACACTGTGAACTCAAGCAAAACACAAAGCTCACAAGAAATATCCTAATAACTGATTTCATAAATTTGAATTCAGGAAAGAAGTAGATGAGGAATTGTGGAAAGACATTTACAGTCATACCACCAAGATGCACCTATTAAAAGGGATGAACAAGTTTAACAGTGGCGCCTCGATCCAGCTATGAACTGCTGCAACTCACATTTACCATACTACAAAATCACCTTATTAATGATAGTTCTCTTTTAAAGTTACTTATTTTATCTCGTGCAAGTTTTCTGAATTTCATTGTTTCAGGTGGAGAAAATGTGTATTCCTAAAGACATAAGTCTACTTGAAGTGGCTACCAGGCTAACAAGGTATGTTGCCTTGTTTCAATTAATAGTTTTGTAAAACCAGATGGTTAAGTTTTCCCAGTGGTGGCTGGTGGACCCCAAAAGTGGTGGGGCAGAAATCCCAGACCCTAGTGTAACCCACGCACAAACCCAGAACACGGATTCTACATGTGCACACACATACAGATCCACACACAGAGTGTACAAGAAACTGCAAAAAACACCAGTACCCATGCAGAGAAATCCCCCACACCCATCCACATACACCAAACCCTGCAAACACCCACTACACAGACATCCAAGCACACCCAAGGGCATCAAGCACACAGCACAAACTCTGACCCCACAGACTTGTCCCCACTGCAAATGACGGACAGCGATGCAATGCAGCCCAGAGAAAGCTGAGGTGGGTTAAGCCAATAAATCAACATAGAGAGCCAAGCCAAGAGCCGCGCCTGGCTCCCAGAACACGGGCTCAGGCTGAGCTCTGAAAACTGCATGCCCCAATATAAAACACACAACCTCACACAAAATATGACAAAGACCCCCTCAAAATCCAAAAACTGCACCTCTTCAATACGCCGAGGACCCGACACCACCATGTCACACCATATTAGTGCAGTGAGAGACATCCACCACATAAAACAGAGGACAGAGGACAAACCTACTGTGAAGTTGAGGCCTGGAATATGAAGTCTTTGCATGCAACACCTCTGTGGTCCATCCTCCACAGTGTCTGCTGGCCTAGGCTGATAGCAGTAGTTGCCCCTCTTGAGCCAATCCTGACGCTGCTCCGATCAGTATTAGAGCAGTGCCAGGATTGGCTTGAGCAGGCCAAACCAGCACTCTTTATGAGACCGGGGAGTCTGCGGTTGTAATCCCCAGCTCACTAGGTGTTCAGATAAGACAGGCCTTAAGTGCGCATGTCAGATTGGTCATAGAAAGTCATCCATCCAACCCGACATGCGCTCTTAAGTGCTGACCCAGCCAGCTTGTCTGCTATCATAATTGAGCCCCACCTGACTGGCATCTGCCTGCAGTGTGCTCCTGATCCACCTGTGGCAGGGCAAGTGAAATAAAAGAACTGTGGCCAGGGATGAAAAAACCTTTAGTCTCGTAATTGTCTAAGATTTTTAATATGGGTGCTATGGGGTAACAAATACAGGGTGGCAACACCCTTTACGTCCTCCTAGAAGAACCACCGCTGAGTTTTACTTTTATTATCTATTACATATATTTCAATTAGATATTGAAAAACATATCTCAGTGTGAATAATTTTGTACTAAATGTAGTGTTTTTTTCCTCTGACAATGTCCTACTTTAGTGTTTGTGTTAGTCAAGGCTTTCCAATCATTTTACATTTTCTGAAATAAGTCAAAATCTAATTGTTTCTGGGCTGTGACATTTAACTTTATTAAAACCATGACATCATTCTAAAGAACGGAGCACTTTCTATGTGAATTGCGAGAACTGCACCTCAATCCACTGTCTCCGTTCTCTAACCTATTGATGTGTTATTGTGTTTCATGCTTCTTGACTGGCAACTTTATGAGTGGAACTATAAATGCAAATATGATCTGGGAAGTCTGCTGCTCAGTACTAATCAATGCAGACAAAGTGACTGATGTGTTTATTAATCGATCATTCAATCAATCCATCAGCATTTTTTAAATGTGTCAACTTGGAACAATTTAGGCCTTACATACAAACCGCTTCAGCAGTCTGTTGTCCAAGGACCCTTTGTGTACAATACCAACACATACAATGGGCTGTGGGTCACCTCAGTGATTGGCTTTCTCATCAATCACATTTGCTTACTTCTTATAAAATGGCTTCCTTTTCCCTTCTTGTGTTTTGCCGCCCGCTGGAGCATAATTTCTTTGCCATCATTTGATTGGATGACTTGTATCCTTCCACTGCTTACAGAAAGCTAGTTTTTTGTTTTTGCTTTCAGCACTCCTTGGAAGTGCATGCATTTTTTTGCTCTCTTTCACCTGTCAGTTCTTTCCTCTTTCATCTGTGCACTCATCCATACCGTCTGTCATGCTCTCCCAGCCCCCAGCTCATAGCCATCCATTGTTCAACCTACTGCGTTCCTCTACTTGTTCACTCATTCTCATTACTGTCCCACCCATTTGCGTTCTTTCTCTTTGTTTCAATTTTTTACCTTTTGCGGAGAGCCTAGTGGCTGTAATGTTTTTGTGGGCTGCTCTGTTAACTAAATGTGTATGTCATGCAGTCTGTTTTGTAATTTACTGATCCAAAATGCCACCACGATATGACCTATGGGTGCATGAAGCCATCACAATGAGACAAAAAGTCAAAATGGTGCTGTGCCTTTACATGCTCAAGCGTGCCCAGGGCCACTCCTGGAGCTATCTAACAGAGATTTATGGCCTGGTCTCTGGAACACTTAGACGACTGAAACCTAAATAGGACATGCACTATGATCGTCGGTTAATGCTTGCAAATATTGTGTGTATATCTATGTGTTGAACACATTCTTCCACTAATCAACTACTTTCTCCAGCGCTTCTGGTTCTGGAATGTAGCAATAATCTACCAGAATACTTTGGCATCCTCAACTACATGCCTCCTGGGGGTAGATAAAGTCTGCGACACCCTGCTTGACTTATATACTTCAAGGCTCACTAAAGGTCATTGAGTTATGGAAAGCTGCCAAGGGCTCTGTTCCAGAATCTACAGCCTTTTACAAATCTCCACCTGTGCCAGTATATTTTTTCTTTATGGCAACAACCATGATTAGCAAGACTCCTTACAGCTATATGAACCATCTCTTCGCAAATGGAAAATGTATATGGCCGGGTATCGCCGAGGCCTCCTACCAGCAAACACCACTCACCCCTTCCCAAGCCTATTTTAAAATTCAGACACACTTCCCTTGGGGTTAGGGGTCGTAAACCCCTGGCCGTATTTTATTATTGACAAGACATTGTTAATCATAATCAAAACTATACGCAGTAACCACAATAATATTCACAAAGTATTTACAGAGTTTTTCAATGGATGCCTAGCCTTAACAGAGTATGCTAATACATCCACATGCCTGACACTGACTAAATAACAGTTCATTCCTGCGTACCTAATGTTGGTGGTTGTGAATGAGATCATGAATGTTTTTCTAGTACCCCGAAACCCTACACCTCTTACGCTATGAATCCCAGGGGTAGGATCTCCATCAGGGTGTTCTCATCCCTTCCCAAACTGGATTACTTTGGAGGGGGCCCGCCTGCCAGCCAGGATACCTCCCTTGAGCGCCCCCGCCACCCTCAGACTCCACCCCCCAAGGGCCAGTGCTCGCTTCAGACCTTCTGCGCATGCGCAGGTGGTTGGCCCTAAGGGCCTGATGCCAGCGACCGTTTGCGACCCCCGCACCCCTGTATGTCCCAGCCAGCACCCCTTGGAAGGTCCAATTAGCTTGCCACCCAGTTCCTATAATAAAAGGTACCCATTTGTATTCCCAGTCATGATCTCACACCACCACAGGCCCACATTGTTGACCGACGATGTGGCCTCCCCCCAGAAGAGGTCAAGTACGCTGACATAGCCAGGCACATACATTCTCCAAAAACATTTCATATCCGACTAGCGAAAGATGGACTCCGTCCTGCAAGAAAAAACCCTCTCCTTTAATGCAGCTATGCAAGACCACAGCCAACTTTGGAGTCTGAAACAACTTGGCCAATTTGCTTTTTGATTCTCTTCACTGCGTCATTGAAGGCTTTTACTGAGAGCCCACCCATCGACAGACTACGAGGGATCATGTTCGACCAAGCAAGGACCGCCTAAGGGAATGTTTTGGCTTACCATCCAATTTCTGATATTACCAGCTCAAACAGCCACCAGCGCCCTAGAGAAACCAGATCATTATCCCCAAGGTGCAGCACTATGATGTCCAGTGACGAGTAGCCTGAGGGCGGCATTGAATCCAGAAATGTCCTTAATTGAGTGAGCCACAGCACGCCTTGGTAAAAGAAAGAGATACGGAAACCAGACTTTGATGCCCGTGACGCAAAGGCACTCCTTGTATATAGTTCACCTGCTCATTGGACATGAGAGTGTCCAATTACCCACACCTTGGTGACCCAAGCAACTCCTGCATGCACCGGAGTCTTCGGGACTGTCAATCACTTGTCACGGGCGTCTACAGAGAGTACAGAGAAAACAAGGCTTCAAGACATGAACTCATAGTAAATACAATCTCACATATCGCTTGTAGCAATCTGAGGACCACCTCCCAGTTCTCTTAATTGCTGCTCCAGGGAACCCCATTTTCACGGTCGCCATGGCTGCCCCTATCCTAAAGGAGTGAGTGCCAAAGTCAGAGGCGTTAAAACCCGCTGCCGAAAGAGAGTGCTTGGGCACCTGTGAGAATTGGTACCCAGTAAGTGGTGTGTCCCCTGCATGTACCAAAACTGCACCTATTTCCCCCGGTGTGCGCTGTGCTAGGAAGGCCTCTAAGATATGTATAAGACAACACGTGCTACCTGGGGCTCTATGCAGTAGGATGTGGTTCGCCCTCCCATCTTGATCCATCGTAGAGCGGGGGACGTTGATCAACAGACACCCAGATCCCTCTGGCCAATTAATATCTGCCAACTGCAGTCCCCCTGAGGTATCCCCTTTATTTTGGCAACCAGCTCGCCCAATGTGAAAGCCGCATAAAAAGCTAGGGTAAAGGCTGACTTAAATAAGGCGACCTCCCAAGGAGAAGTACAAATGCAATCCAAAATGACTAGCAAGGCCCCCAACTTTGCCGCATCTATGGGCTGCCTAGAGTCTAGCTTAGAGCCCTGAATGCACTGCCAGCCCTTAAGGGCCCTTCTAACCATAAATGATTTTGTACCATTGGGCACCCCCCACAGTTGCGCAAAGAAAGAAATAGCAGCAGAGTGATGACTGCCTTATGCCAGTGACTGCCCCTCTGCCCTCAAAAACTCTAAAAATGCCAAGACTAAAGACGGATCAAAACAAGCGGAAGATACCACCCCACCCCAGAAATTAATATATGCTGCAAATGCTCCCTGAGAAGTCTTCTGTGTTCTGGGTGCTAACCTGGCTGCCACAAGGTCCGGTATTCCTTGGCACCAATCTGCCACAGATGCTCTGGAAAAGGTGTTGAGAACTCCTCTGCTCCCAGGAGGTGAGACCTGAAAACCTGCATCTCAAAATGGGAGTGTGCGTCAGCAGCATTATTCAAAACACCAGTTATGGGCTTAGCTCTGAAGGTCACATTCAACCTTAAGCACAGTAACATTATCTCTTTCAGCAGCCTTAGGATCATCTTGCACCTGGCTGCTTGCTGGTTAATGCACTCGACCACTGACATGTTATCTGAACAGAAAATCACAGACTAATTCGGAAATCCCTCTTGGCAAATTAACAAAGCCACTAGAATTGGGAATAGTTCCAAGAAACCAATGTTAGCTACCAGGCCCTCCTGGATACAGCAAAAAGGTCCATTGTTGAGTGCCTAGGCCTTACTAAATATAGCCCCAAAGCCTTCTCTGCCTGCCGCGTCTGTGAAAAGGCCCAAATCCTCATTGGATCTAGGCGGACTGGGCCACACTACCGTCCCATTAAAGTCCTGTAGAAAGGACTCCCAAATCCTCCTGTCTTGTTTGACTTTGTTGGAAAGCCTGGTGTGATGATGCTTGACTTTCAGCCCTGACCTGGCCTGAGCAATGGACCAACAAAAGGGGCGCCCCATGGGTATGATTTGCAGCGCGAAGTTGAGCTGTCCTACCAAGTACTGTAACTGATGAAGTGTCAATTTCTGCACCCTCAAACAAGACCGCAACGCATGCGAAAAAGACACCACCTTATCCCAAGGTGATCTAGACATACCTGCCACTGAATCCAACTCTATCCCCAAGAATTCAATCGTAGAACAGGGGCCCACTGTCTTTCCTTCCGCTATTGGGAACCCAAATTCCCTCAGGAGTTTTTAAAAACCTCCAACGCACCAGCACATTGATTAGATCCAGCAGGACCCAGGAAAAGGAAATCATCTAAGTAGTGTAGAACCCATCTGTGCTGTGTCCTGTCCTTAAACACCCACTCCAGAAAGGCACTAAACTTCTTGAAATAGGAACATGACACAGATCAGCCCATAGGCATACACCTATCAAAGTAATAGCTTCTTTCCCACTGGAAACCCAATAGATGGAAGTCATTATGTTGCACCGGCACCAACCAAAATGCTGATTCATTTTGCTATCAAAGCCCCAGGCCCCAGCTCCTGTAGCATTTGAATTGCCTGATCCAAAGAAGCATACCTAACAGAACACAATGCCCCATCAACGGTCTCGTTCACCGATTGCCCCTTTGTAGCTGACATGGGAATTTCATCAAACTGTCCAGCTACTCGCCCCAAGCCCAGTTCCCTTTTGATTTTTGCCCCTGCCACCCCAGGGTTGGACCTCAGAGACAGTTGATTCATGCAATGGGGTGAGTGCATGTAGTCTTAGGTTGGTATTCTGAAACCGTCTTTGAAGCCCAAACACAACACCTGCGCAGCTGCCTGATTGGGGTAAACATTAAGCCAAGGGACCATAGCCAATAGATTAACGGGGGATTGAAACCTTAACAAAAAAGGAAACCATTTGACCCTTGCCCACCGAATTGTCAGTCTTGTTTTTTGTCACCCTTAGCCCATGATTTCTTAAAACACTTGAATTCAGGGTGGGAGGACTGGCCACAAAAGGAACAGCAGTGTTTGAAACGACATGTACCGGGGGACCTCAAGAAAGTGCTCTGGTTGAGATCCCAGCAGGCCCCCCTCTTGGCCCCAGCCCCCCGTGGCACCTGAGCCCATCCTTGTAGTCCCACTAAAGGGCTGGTGACCAGGCCCCCGAGTGCAATTTGTGTAACGCAACCAAGTGATTGTGTGTATCTGATCCCATCCCAACGAAGGTTTATTTGCCTTGATTCACCTGAATTCCTTATCGGATTCTTTAGATGCTGTGTCTCCATACTCATCGTGCACTCCCAAAATCCTATTCTGAAAGCAGGCTAACTGGGCACCTAAGTCACTGAAACGTTCCTCTAAAATGGCCTGGTAAATGGAGAAGGCTCTCACCCAGATGGACAAAGACTCCACAACCTTCTTCCTTTGGGGCCCATGCCCACACTCTCTTGAATGCGCACATTCTTTACAACACTTCACTTCCTCCTTATCAACTTTGTCAACCAGTAAATCAAAGATATCGATGTAAGCCCCCTTCCAGATCTTCTCCCTCACCTTTACTGGTACATGTAGCCCCAATTGTTCATGCTCAGAGCGAATATCCCCTAAGTCCGTAAGGGGAGAAGCGTGACTAGTACCTGAACTTGAGGTTCCCCGGCCAGATAAGACATTGCTGTAGAGGTCACCACCGCTGGGGCATTAACCAACTGATGTGCGGACACGCCTGATGCATGAGTATCTGGTTGTACTCCTACCAAAGTGTTAGACAGTAACCCCACTTCAGACAGACATGGCAACACCGACGCAAAATGTCCCACAAGATCCCGCTGACTGGTCTCCTCCTCACTAGATGCACCTGTGTCCCTACCCGCGACTGTGTCCACTGGTCCGACCACAATACTTGCGGTTTAATCCGTCACCTGACCCATACCACCACTCCAGGGTTGCCCTGCACACACAACCGGGAATGCACTAATCCCACACTGCCTCAAAGGTAGATCGACGCAGTCCCCAACCTGCTCAGGGGTGGCCTCTGCTCGCTTTTCACCAGTCCCTTTACCTTTCTTCTGCCTGTGCACCTTCTTCGGAGCTGGGGGGACGCCTCCCTAGGTGGTACTCCTGATTGGCGGGACCTATCCTCCTGAACACACGCCCCCCCCCCCCCCGAAGAAGATGGCTGAGCCTTCAAGGATGCTATGGCCTGGTCCATAGCATCCATCCTAAGCATGAAGGCCTCTAGGAGCTCCTCTGTGCACGATCGTTTCTCTGCCATGCCACAAAACACAAGCAGCAACTCCTCACCAAACCTGTTAATAGGCCAAACAACAGTAAACAGGCCACTTTAGGACACTCCGCAAACAGGCAAACAAATGATTGCCCTAAGAAAGCCCCCTCGGGATAAAAGATGCTAACTTTAAAGCCCCCGACACTAAACTGAAATTTTTTGGGGCTTCCACCCTACCTAGTGTAAAACAGGGCCACCAGCGCTCCCCACGCAAAATTGGCCAGCAGGCCCACTCACCCAGCAGTCCAGAAACCCCACAGGTCAGGTGAGCTCAGCTCGAACCCGTACGGCTCCCCGTGAGGTGTGCTGGGCCGCTTGCGTTGGTTCTGCCGCACTCGTTCTCCTGTTCGTCCTGCACCTGTGAAAGAGAAAAAACAAACAAAACACAACAAAGAAAAGGCCCTGGTCTGGTCAGCGAGCGCGAGCAAGGGACGCGCTCGCCGAACGCGGCCACCTTTTCAAGGCCGGCCCCGTGATATCATTCCTGTGCGTGACCCCCAGAAGCACAAACAGTGCATCCGGGGCTGCAGCATCACTGCAGCCAATCGGCTGTGACTGTGTAACAGGGGGGGGGCCGGGGAACCTGCTGCTCCGCAACCCACACCTCCACACTTCCTTGCCTGGCGCCACCACCATAAGTGCATTAGTGCGGGCAGTATACTGTGCTAGAAGCTGCTCTTGCAAACATAAACCACTGAGAAGGATACTAAATTTATTGTCCCAGATTCTGTCACCCAAGGGTTCCTCTACAATTCAGACACACAAATGGGTGTACCTTCACTGTCAGGATTAAGAATTGTCTACTCTGATATGTTTTTATCTAGTTTTATTGTTCAGACTTGCAAATCAGGACTGCATTCAATGTCGAAATCACCCACTTTTCACTAGTCTTCAGTACCTGTGTCAGGTGCATTAACATTCACCTATGATTGGGCCAATCTCCTGGCAGTGCTGGAACTACTGCTGGACCCCTTGGCTGATGCAAGGTTTCACAACCTGGAACAATTAGTAAGCATAAGCTGTTCCATTTAGCCCAGCAGAGCGAGCATGCGTGAGAGGGAATGTGAGAACAAATCAGTAGAAAATTATACACAGGCTTATGTGTATTTTGTTGAGTTATATTTGTGAGCTGTTAAAAGTAAGCACGTTTCTTGTAATGTATGTGTCTGGCCGAGATAGATAATTCCATTTAGCTTTGCTCTACTATATGGAACGAACTGCTATGAGACTGCACTGAGCATGTAGTGATACTAGAGAGCGTCCACTGCAGTGAAAAATGCTATAATGTATATTGGTGTGAATCTAAGACACTAAGGGCTTGATTTATTAAACTTTAGTACGTAAGGAAACGTAAAAACTTTAAAACGGCGCAAACTTACAAAATATGCACTGAGCATATATATTTTGTAAGTTTGTGCCGCTTTTGTGTCAAAAAATTACATAAAGGCGGCGCTAACTTTTCATAAATCAGACCCGAAGGCCCATATTTATACTTAATTTGTGCCGCATTTGTGCATTTTATTTACGCAAATGCAGCGCAATCTTAACTCCATATTTATATTTCTAAGCTAGACATGTCTAGCGTCACAATATTGGAGTTTGCACCATTTTTTGGATGTGTGAACCTACCTTGCGTCAATGAGATGCAAGATAGGCATTCCCATCCAAAAATGGTGCTATCCCCAAAGTGCCATATTTATCCCCCGTGATAAAATGATGCACGGGTGGGGGATGGGGCTAAATAATGGTGCTAAGCTTGCTTAGCACCATTATTTAATGCCTGGGTGGACCCATTTCCACAGTTAAACACCATGGAATGGGTTCACAGGTGCCCTCCCCAAGCCCCAAGAACACCCCCACCCCCACCAGAGGGACACTGGAGGATGGGGGACCCCATCCCAGGTAAGTCCAGATAAGTACTTTTTAAATATTTATTTTTGTCATTGGGGGGCCTAACTTGGGGCCCCCTACATAGCATTGGGTGCAATGACCATGCCCAAGGAACAGTTGTCCCCTGTGCTGGTCATTGAAGGGGTGGGCATGACTCCTGTCTTTCCTAAGACAGAAGTCATGTTTTTGGTGGTTGCATGCTAGGAAATGGCGCTGGTCTGGTTAGAGGCATTTTTTTGTCTCTAACCAGGCTAGTGTCATTTTTTGACACACAACCCCCTCCTTGCATACTCCCACCCTCACCGAGCTAACATATTTTTTAGACGCTAGCCCAAGTTTAGCACCATTCTATAAATATGGCACCCGGCTGGCATTGTAAAATGACGCTAACCGGCACTAAACTTTTTGCCGCAAAACTGTGGTAGCACAGTTTTGCGGCAAAAAGTATAAATCTGGGTCTAATTTTCACGTGCACAAAATAGTACTACCTATTTGTGATTGGCTGGTTTAACGCTGTGAAGTAGGCTGCCATATTTTCATATACTCTGCAGCAACAGCATTTTAGGTGCAAGAAAGGTCTACTAAGTTTTCATTATTTCTACAAATAATCGTAACTATGTATCTCCTTCTGTGCTTTCTGTATGCATAAGGCTCAGTCCCTCTCCCTTCTACTTATGGCAGAAGATCATCTACAGCCATCATCACTGGCTCAAGATTACATTTTTATAATGCATTATATCTCGGCATGAATAAATCTGATTTACTAAGACTCTCATCTATTCAAAACCAAATCCAGATCAGATCCTCCTTTTTACCAATACCAGACCTATTCTTTTCAAACCCATTGGCTTCCCACCCACAGGAGAATCGGGTTAAAAATAGGATGCCTAGTACATACATTCCCCTTTTGCCTTCTGATTGAGAAAACCAAGAGATAGTCTTCAACCGACCTGCTTCTCTCATCCTCATCACATCTGCTAATTCCACTCCATTTTTGTGAAACCTGTATTGGAGGAAAATCTTTTACGGCACTAGCTGCCTGGCGCTTTCCAATGGATAGCATCTTTTCTCTCTGGATTGACCAAGAGAATCCGGCTCCCTCCTTTCACTTCACAACCCAAGCACATAATCTACAGCATCTCTCAAGGTCCCACTCCAATATCTACATGACTCCACTGGCGGACATCATTAGAGCCCATGACATCAACATAGTCTCCTATGCCGGAGACACCCAGCTCATCCTCTTGCTTTCAGCAGACCCCCACCATGATGAAGACCAACTTCCACAACTGCATGAGGATCGTCTCAGCTTGGATGAAGAACCACTGCCTGGAACTCAACACGGACAAAACTGAAGTACTGAACTTTGGCAGACACACCTCCCTCTGGAACGACTCCTGGTGGCCATCAGAACTCGGACCCACCCCCACTTCTAAAGATGACACCTGCAACCTCTGCATCATTCTGGACAACAAACTCGCCATGAAATGCCAGATTAACGCATTCGCCGCTTCCTGCTTCCACACCCTCTGCCTGTTCCGCAAAGACGTTTAGTGGCTCCCAGTCAGCACCAGGAAAACAGTGACGCGGGCTCGCATCACAAGCAGACTGGACTACATCAATGACTTTTCACCGGCATCTTCACCCAGCTCATGAAAAGACTCCAGACGATCCAGAACTCAGCAGCCATATTGATCCTCAACATGCCCAAGAGGACCCACATCACCCAGCAGCTGAAGTCCTCTACTGGCTCGCCATCCATAAAAGATGTAAATTCAAGCTCCTGACGCACGCCTACAAATCCCTCAATGACCAAAGAGCTGCCTACAAGAACCACCGCCTGAGATTCCATCTACCTCAGAGGAACTTCGCTCCACCCACCTAGCTTTCGCTCAACTACCATGCAGTAGATGCAGCTGCACTTGAGGTTGCTCCTCCTACCTCGCTGCCAGGTCCTCCACCTTCGCACATCACCCTCGCTGCCACACTTCAGGAAGGGTCTCAAAATCTGGCTCTTTGACTGGCGCAGTAGCAAAGTGACTGGTTACCTGCTAGTGTGAAAAGTAGAGCTTTATAAATTGAATTTGAATGATTGATTAAATATGTAATGCTTTACTGCTTTAATTGAAATACATATTTTCCCATAGGCTTTTCAGAAAGAAGCTTAAGTCTCTAATCTTTGTCAAATAAGGTTTCCCTTGTCACATTGCTACACCTTGCGCCAAGAAACCCCCATGGTATACGGGTGTTCTATAAATACACAAACTAAACGAAAAAATTTAAATAAAAATGTGTACTTCGTTTTTCTTTTAAAGTATAATTCTTAATGAAATAGTAAGACTCGACAGATGTTAAATTACATACTTGGGTTGTATGGACAGAAGAACTTTCAATTCACCTGGTGTCCCATGGGTCTGCTGGAGACAGCATTCCTCACAAGAACATTTTGCTTATTAATGATTTAAACGGTGAAATCGAAAGCTTTACCTAGGGCCGAAAGAGTGAGTCAAAGAGGATGAGTGTATCATATATTTCGTGTCTAGTTTTCACTCACTCGGCTATGTTGTGATTGGAATTATGAGAAATGATCTCTAAGCAGTACATTGAGTAATGATCACGACTTTTAGTACATTTTTAGATATTATTAACTGGCATTTTAGTGAGCCATGTGGCTTGTTCACGGAGCACGCCGAGAGATGATTCGGTGTGAGGTGAGCAAGGTGCAACGAATTTAAAGTAAAACAAAAAGCACACATGGTAGTAGTGGGCGGAAGAAAATGTGAATGTGACGCAACGACAGACAATTGGAAGAAGCGGGCTGGCTAAAAGCCCCTATTGGTAAGTATAATGTATACATATATACTAAGGCCAGACCTAACGAAAGAAAGAACGGGAAAGCCAACACAAGACCTATTTGCTTTGCCAATGCTTGTTCATTCATAGTGTGCAGTTTCAACATAAAGTAAACCTTATTGATTTTTTCCTAAGTTTGAACTCGTGCTAATTGTCTCTGTCTCTTCAACCCACACCGCCTTCCTGTGCCGCAGTCGAAATGTGGCAGATTGGGTGCAGATAGCACAAGAACGAGATGACGGTAACTAATGTTTTCATTCAATGAAAGAGACGCGGCTTGCCTCACTCCTCGGCCCACTCCCGGGGACTTACATTGAAGTAAAAAGGGCCTGGAGCTAGTGCCCACGGGATGGCGAAGCGTCCACATTGTCAAATAATTATAAAATACAAGTATCTACCAAACACACGTACCAGTGAAAAAACACACACAAGTGGACCCAAAGTCGAGCAATACAAACAATCCGCTGATCTGAATAATGATTTTCTTTGGGAAATGTAATGTGCTACAGAGCAGAATGTCTGGGTGTCAGCCGCCATTATCTGCCACACTTCTGGGTTGCTTGACAGTCTTAACACATCCATTATGCTCAGTGTCATTAAACCATTGAAGTGGATTTCAGCAGGCCCAAGAGAGAAGCTTGTGATAGTAGTTACAACTTTACTAAATGGGAGGCTAGACAAACTCCCAGCCTGGCTGTCCATCACGCAGCCATGGTATCAGGCACAGCAGCCGCAACATTAAGGAAGCAATTGAAACTGTCTCTTCGGCTGAGCGGGCTTCAAGATAAGTGAGGTGGGCACCGCTTGGCAACCACCATTCTGGACTACAATGACTGCTGAGGTTTTTATTGTTTTATTGATTTTATTTTTGAGTTTTTATAGCTCGGGCACGGCACGGAGGTTTCAGAGTGCTTTCCAGATGTGCAGTTACCAAACAATTACAACAGGAGTACATTAGGGATACAACCAGGAACAATTAAGAGAATCGAAAAGCAAGTGGGAGATAAGCTATACAGGAGTACAATTACCAAAAAAAACGACCCAATAGTACATTCTAAATACAACCTAGAAAAGATTAGGAGCTGACATTCGAGAGGATTTGATGAAAGAGAATTTGATCCAAGTGTCTCTCAAGCAGAATAGTTTTGTGATCTCTTTTGAAGGTAGCATGGCATTTGGTCATAGGGAGGGGGAATGTATGATGGAACAACACATGCACCGCCCACGCATGCCTGAACAGCGCAGTCGGAACAGCAACTGCGTTGTTTCCACGAATGCCTTTACCAGGCATGCCTTGACAACGATTTTCCTTGTAAAGGTATGCCTAGTAAAGGCATGTGTGGAACGGCATGTGTGGTTTTCGCATGACATCTTCCCCACACGCACTAAAAATGCAACTACCCCGACCCCCCGATAAAAATAAAAGTAACCCGACCCCCCCAATCCGCCCTAAAAATGAAACTACTCTGACCTCCCACCCACCCCTAAAAACTACCCCGATACCCCCCACTCACCCTGAGCCCTAAAATCTACCCCGAGGGCCCCACCCAACCTAAAATCTGACCCCCACCCCAAAAATAAAACTACCCTGCCCCTAAAAACAAAATTAACCCGACCCTCCAACCCTGCCCTAAAAATAAAACTACCCCGACCCCTCTACCCTCCTTAAAAATAAAGCTACCCTGACCCCCACTCACAAACAAAAACTACCCAGATCCCCCAAAAATAAAACTACCCCAACCCCCCAACTTCCCCTAAAAACTACCCTGATCTCCACACCCAGAGCCCTAAAACCTACCCCAACCCCCATCCGCCCTCAAAACAACCGACCCCACCCCCAAAAATAAAACTACCCCACCCCTAAAAACAAAATTATCCTGACCCCCACCCACAAAAAAACAAACTACTCCAACTCCCCACCCCAAAACACTAACTACCCTGACCCCATCCCAAAACGAAACTACCTTGATCCCCCATCCCCAAAAACCTAAGTACCCCAACCCCAAAAACCAAACTGCCCCGATCCCCCACCCAAACTAAACTACCCAACCCCACCCCCAAAAACCAAACTACCACAACCCCCACCCCCAAAAAACCAAACTACCCTGACCCGCACCCCCAAAAACCAACGACCCATACACCCAAAGAACAAACTACCTGATCAACCACTCCCAAAAACAAACTACCTCGATTTCCCACCCCCAAAAATAAAAGTACCCCGACCCGCCTACCCCAAAACAAAACTACGCTGACCCTCTACCCCGCCCCTGAAAACAGAACTGCCTCGAATCCACCGCCCCTAAAAGCAGAACTATCCCAATCCCCCACCCGCCCCTAAAAAACAAACTACCCGACCTCACCCCACTCCAAGTCCTTAATCCCCACCCCTAAAAACTACCCCCAACCCTGACTCCCTTTTTCTCTGCCTTAACCACGCATGTGCGTTATTCAGCACATGAGTGGTTGAGGCAGAGAAAAAGGGAGATGTTGTTTATGCGAGGGAGGGAGGAAATTCTAATGTCTTGTGGCACTTCCAGAGAATGACTGGTTCATGAATCTCCCTTGTTTGAAGGTCGGGGGCTCCAAAAGAAGGGATTTTGAGTGTTTATTGAACTCCGTTTTGTGACAGTGAAATGATGGGCAGTGGGTCACTATACACGAATGCACAACTGATCAAACCGATCTCTCACCTTTTGTACTCTCTGGTAGGTTTGAACACCTCACCCCAGCGTTTTATTTTGATATTATCTATAATAATATGAATCTACAAAGGATTTTGAAATAACACCAGAAAGAGTAATATTAGGCATAAATGTTTCAGCTCTTGAATCGGGAAATAACAAGTCAGCCTTTGTGGCAGAAATGTTTTCTTAAATGTTAAATCGTGCATATCTTGAGCAATCCATTTAATTCCAATTCACCCTTTTAACTTTCAAGCCCTTCAAGGACGTTTTGACAGTTTCTATTGCTCCCACTGCAAAAAATATAGGCCTGCTGGAAAAATGTAATCCTCTATGATCTTTCGATTTACTTTCCGTAGGTGTGTGCAAAGTTGTTATTGCATAAGTGCACGTAGTTCCTGATGCCCTTATTGTAGTTCACTGACTTCTTGCATACCCAACCTTAAACTCAATCAGCTCTTCGAAAATCTGTAATAAAAAATGCTCCCAATTGAGAAATTAATGTTTCTTGTTTCTTTACACCTTCTTTTTCATCTTTTGTTCTCATTATTCTTGCATATAAAATTGTAAAATTCAGACTAGAGGTACAAAAGGCACTGCAAAACTCCAAAATTCCACTCACAAACGCAATCGCATTAAGCCTTTTAATACTTCCATATTTTTTGTAGTTTTTATAAGAAATGCAAGAGTTTCTTGTGGGAAAAAAAAACTTCAACGTGACACATCTCTGCTTCCTGCTGTGGCAGAATTCACAAATTCATCATGAATTAATGAATGGGAAAGCAACAATCGTCATTGTCTGGACCGGTCGTATGTCACAAATACCAAGTGAGAAAATATTGCCCTGCCAGAATATTCTGACCAAAAATATCGACTACTTTTGTACTGAAAGTGAGTATATATTTACTATTCTAAACTTCACATCGATGTATGTTGTAGTTAAACAATACACATCATCACAGTACAAATACCGGGAGTTAAGTGTAGTACATCTTTACTTAGCTATTCTTAATTACCTTCATGATATTATGGTAGTCGACATTTTGGTCACATTCGGGCAGGATGATATTTAAAACCCAATAGTGTGGGGAAATATTTCTGGACCTAATCATTGTGCCCTTCAACTGTCCTTTTATGGCCGATTGTAAGCCCATCATGGCTCCTTAGCTAGTTGCCCTACCTCTGCCAGGGCCCTGCCTGTGTCACCAGGCTTCTGAGCTTTGTTTCTTATTTGGAAAAAAAGCAATTCTTATAGGTTTTGACATCCAAAGCTTCTGAAATGTGCACATAAGTCCATTCCCTTCTCTCTTCCTTCTGTTGAATTATTGTCAGTGCTCCTCTTTTTCTTATTTCTTCATCTTTATTGTCTTCGGACTGATTCCTTGTTCCCCCTCCTTAATATTAGACTCACTACTTCGTCCGCTGTTGCTGATATCCCTTACCTCTTTCTTGCCCTCTAAATAATATAACTTTCTTGTGGTACATCAAAATCCAGGGTACATCTCTCAAAGCTTCCCATCAATGTATACGTTTGCTTATAGGGTGGTGCACCTTTCAAGAAAGTGCCAAATATTGTTTAGTTATCAACACCTGCTCTGCTTATAGGCAGCCCCCTTTTATTTCCTAAGCAATTAGAGTTTAGCTTACGTCCCTTGGCTCAATACAGCTAGAGTAGGCCTGTAAGAGCCTAGTCCAAGGGTTCTGTTGAAAGCTGGTGATCTGGTTTCTGTCCTTATTAAACTCTCGGACACCTGGAAAAAGCCTGAATGTAAACATACCTTCTGTGGGCTCTCTCTTAGTCTAGTACAGGGCAGCTTAACAAGATCCCAAAGTGCTGGAAACTGGCAGATTTCCAATAAAACTACTATGTAATGAGTACCCATTTTTTAAGTCGGTGTATAGAAATGTATCTCATACTGATTTCCAGAAATTCTGGTATTAATTTGGCCACTAAGCAACAGGGTTTTAGCTCCCGGACCCAGAAGGTGCTGCAGTACGTTTTTATGTATTTTAAGAAGGAAATGCCTAGCATTGACACTTATGAAACAGGACCCTCCATAGACTACCAGGTGCTCTTGTGTTTTAATAGCCCTGTGTTTTAATCCATTGAAAGTCTGTGCCATTTAACATAGAACCAGGCCTACTGATGAGCTACTAGGTAGTGTATCAGTTGATGATCCCTGTATTCAAGGCCTCAGCATATCTAACACCAGTGTATTTGGTACTTTACTCTTCAAGGACTACTTGGTGCTCTAATGTTTATCGAACATGTATTTTAAAGTCCTAGAATCCCTGATTCCACTTACATAGGAAGAAGCCATGCAGTGGCTTGTAGCTGTTGTCCAGCTCTATAGTTTATGTTGTAGTAGCCTAGCGCCATGATGAAATGGAAGTTTCAGACACTCCGGTAGCTCCTAGTGGTGCAATGCTACATTTGAAGCCGTAGTTGTGCAAGAAATTGAGCTACCAAAAAGTCACAGATGACTGTGGTTGTCACTTCCTTCTGATCCTCCCTTATATTGTCTGGCTCCTGCTGTGAACAAAAGGCTTCGATGCGGTTGCTTCTTAATGCACCCTTCTACTGGACTAGACCCTTATTAATTCACCACCTGGCAAACGTGTTGTTCTTCTTTGTTCAACCATGACGTCCATTAGGCTTCTCTGTGCCAAAAAAGCCTCACGAAAAATGAGAATTCTTGACTAAGTGCTGTTGTAAAGCTCCAGGGGTCAGAAAAAAATAAACAGGAAGAATGAAAAAATGAGTAAAACGGCACAAACCTGATTGTGAGTCCATCCATTGTAAAGCCAACTGTGATGATAAAAATGAGGTCTATCAATGGTAAATAACCATTAATTAGTTAGTCAATCTGTTCCTATAACAAACACACTCTAATCTGAATTTTTGGCATTGACAGGGCCCCTCTGTCTGTACTGCTCTAGTGCTACACATACCCTGGAAACTCAGTGCCACGATCTGGCCCAGGTCATTCTTTGTTCACATCTACATCTGCTATAAAAAATGATTGTGCTTCACTGTCAGTCTATAACTCTTGTGGACCTTTTCTAATTTTAGCCTTCTTTGTTTCACTTCATGCCTTTTTCTCTCATCCTCTTCTTTCCTCTTGGTGATTTACTAGCCTCTTCACTTCTCTCCTTTGCTTTATCACCATTTTTGGCTGCTTCTCTGCACCACACACCCAGTAATACTGGGTGAGAAATGCACAATCATTTGTAATTGTGCTGACCTATATGGCATGGTGCATCACTCATTGTCGGTGTGGCGTTGAACTGTGCTGCAGTAATGCGTTACTATCGCCAATGGGGCAGTGAGGCAGTTCTGGATAAATACCTCAGTGACATTCCTCACCATAATGTCAGCCTAAATACACCTTGGCAATATTGCTGCTCTCAAGAGATGAAAGCACGCTTGGAGGAGCAACAGTATGTACAATGTACTGTAATTGTATTGTATTGTAGTATTTATAGAGCGCGTTCCGGCCGTAGCATCGAATGTGTAGGCACTCACAGACCCTTTCAGTTAGCTCCTCTGTGGCTCTTCGCTTCATCAGCAAAAATTGATGTTCCTATTCTGTCTGGGAATTTCTAGTTACACGTTCCTATCTGCTGACATAAAGAGTATGATCTAGACCTGCTCTTCGGCTTTATGGACCCTTTTCTATTTCCTTTCCAATTCTGTTCTTCACTTCACATCTTCACTCTTGGCTTCTTTTTTTACTTCACACTCACAAGCCTCTTTTTGTTGTCTCCTCTCTTGTTTTTTGGAAGACCTTCATCACTCAGAACATCCAGCAACAAAGAGTGAGGGATGTACAATCATTTATACATTTGGTGAGGTACGTGGCTTATGTCGTTTTGCCATGCCCCACCTTTTCTATTTTGAGCACATTTCCTACAAAATAAGCGCTATCTGTAGAATAAAGGCAGTTTTGAAGGTATAAGAAGGTCAGGAGCAGTTGAACAGTTTTTGATGAGACATATTGTTTAACCTCTAATTTAGGAATGATATAATGTAGATTATAAAGCATAAAAACTTGCATTTACATATGATTTAATTTCTCTGTATTGTCTTGCACAGGAGACTGTTTGGATCACACGTGTATAGGACTACAGAGCTTAGCAAGTAAGAGAAACATCTCTGAAGAGTGATTCAAAACATTAGTTACCAACACATCAGATTACTAAAAAGTTAATTCCCAACAGAAACATTCTGGTGTACGGTCCCTAAACCGTATCTCTTAACACAGTGCACTTCTTATATTATGAAAATGTGTACAGTGTACTTCAAACAAGTATACGGCCCTGTAGCATTCTAGCAGTGTTGGTGATATTTGTGGTTTCTTCTTGACTAGTTATTGCATCAAGGAGTTGTTGTACTGTGTTGTACCATGATGGATCTACACATTTCTGCTTAGTAACTGCTATGCCCGACATTTCCTGTCCACCCAAGAACAAATAGGCATACAGCATGCCATAAGACAAAACCAGCCACCGCCAACGTCCATAGGCGCTGAAGGTAGGGTGGCGGGTGCTGCAGGATCCCCAAAATAACCATGCTGGAGTTCTGAAGGTGAACAGCAATTAAGATTAATTAAAATGTTGTTTGTATCTTGTCACATTTGCTGTGTGTTCAAAGACAGATGTCAAATGGCAGTCCAGTCTTTTGACAAATTGCTTTTATTCTTCAATCATGGAAACTTCTGTTTAATTTTCATTCTCTTAATGCAAAGTGTGAATATTTTGTAAAGTGAACTATGTGACAATCTTGCTGGTGTGAAATAAAATGCTTTAGGATGTTTTCTTTTTAACATACAACAAAATGTGAAGGTGAGCTATAAAAATATTCCAAATAATAAATACGAAAGCAAAAACACCTTTTTTTTCTAATTATGAAGTGTGATGGAAACAAAGATTTTAATAGGATTAAAACAAATCAAGACACTACTTGGTGATGTGCAAATGACAAATATTCACTAAAACACAATTATCACATGTCAGTATTTGAGCACTACATGGTTTACTAGTAAAACTACATGACTCTGCAAGTACAGTGGATATTTCAATGGACAATATTGTATTTGGAAAGAATAGTGCACTACCACACAATGATTTAGTAATACATTTGTGACAGTGTGCTGCTGAGCGCAACTCCTGCTACATACTACACCGTACCACTCTCCTGCTGAATGTTCTTTGTGTTGTGCTTGGATTTCTCACTATCTCTACGAGTTCTAAGAGTTCGGTGATGTAACTTTGATGGCAGCAACCCCACTTTGAAAATTGTTCCACCACCAATGACCCTTGACTATTTGGATTTCTTTCAGAGAGGTGAGTCTGTGACAATATGCCCAGTTAGCTGGCTTCGTAAAAGGGAGTCTTGCACTGAAACTGCATTTCTATCAAGTGTCTCTTCCACATTTTGGTTTTCCATATCCTGATCTGCGACCTTAGAACATTGACCTGAATGTGCTCACTGCATTCTTTCATCAAAGGTTTCAGCTTTCACTTTTATACATTTAAGATTCTCACGTGGCGCCAGCAGGCATGACATCATCATTAGGATTATCTGCAAAATAATAAAAATGCCTTAAAAAAGACAAAACGCATTCAGTTGGCGTCTTGTAGGAAGGTGCCTGGAGCAAACGCTAGGAAGTGAATCACACGTCTAGGTTCAACAGATACTTTTAAATTCCAATTGCTCAGGCTCAAAACCGGATCCATAATTATAACCATTAGGCCGCATACGCTTGGCAAACGGAAATGTTTTGAGTTTATTTTGGAAGTGAAGTATATATAATTATGTATAATCCTTAAAGACATAATGGTGGCTGTGCATTAGCTGGCAAGAACAGTCCACTTATGTAAATTAAAATTAATACACACGGAGGAACACAAACCGGAAATCTTCCCGGGGCTCAGACGAACATCTCTTGTTCAGTAAGTCATTTCAAATGCAGACAGATCTTTGTTTCCATACAAGAAAATAGTTTTACAGGAAATGCGTTTCCTTTTGATTAAGATGCAATAAAATAATGCACTCAAATGACATATTTTGAAACAATAATTCGAGTATTGATTCATAAACAATCTGAAGTCAGATATTTGTGGCAAATACTAATTTTCCACAGAAACTCTACAGGACATCCCAGCATCCTGAAGTGGCCCAAACATGGCCCCGAAGGTGTGATAAAACTCCTAAACCAATGAATGGATTTGTAGTGGTGTGCTGGGGTTGGATGACAGTTTTGTGTTGTACTGATGGAGGGATATTCTGTTCTTTATTTATTACGGTGATTCACTACAAGTATTTCTCTCTGAAAGTATAGGACATTTGTAGGTGAATTGTGTATTGGCAGAGCGTGTCCAGTCAATTGTGCAATGGAGTGATGGCGGTTTCCTCTTGTGTTTGGATGATAATTGCAATCATGCTATCCCAGTTTGTAGTCAAGTGAGCATTTCATTACCAGATCTAGGATGAGTATGAATGTAGCCATCATCTAGTATTGCTCCTGCTTTTAAGCAGGTTAGAAGGTGGTTTTGGAAAAAATAATAATTTTACGTGCAGTTTATTAGCTTAGTTTAGAAGTACATTTGAAAATGTAATTTATGTATGATTCCTTGACACTCCAGCCCCACTCCCTGACATAGGCGAAACGCATACCTAAGAAAGCCAGCTGGGTCACCAACGAACTCCAAGAATCAAAGCGTTACCTGCAAACGTTTAGAGGAAAAAATGGAGGAACAGCCAAACCAACGAAGACCTCGCCTCATTTAGAGCCACAACCGTCGTTCACCGCCAAAAAAATCAAGAACGCAAGGAAGGACGCACTCTGGGAGTGCATCACCTCCTCTGCACAAAACTCTAAGGAACTCTTCTCAATTATCAATGAGTTCACAGATCCCCCCACTGAAGCTACTAGCATCCCTCCTATCACAGGACCACTGCGACAAACTCGCCACCTTTTTCCACCACAAGATCCAGGACATCTAGGACAGCTTCCTCCTGCAAAATCCTGGCACCGGAACCTGTGACCGACCTCCCCCCCCCAGAACCCAACCAGACCATCCACAGCTAGTCCACACTCACCACAGAGGAAACAGTCAGCATCATGAACTGCACCCACTCAGGAGCCCCCACGGAATCCTGCCCGCACAACATGTACATCAGAGCCAGCGCATCCTTTGCCCTAGAGCTCCAGAACACAATCAACTGCTCCATCAACACCGGCACCTTTCCCGAGGACTGGAAACACACTGAATTACACCCTCCCCTGAAGAAACCTTTAGGCGACCCATCAGAACTAAAGAATTTCCGGCCTATCTCGCTGCTACCCTACCCTGCCAAGGTACTGGAGAAAGCAATCTACGTACAACTATGGAATTTCATCGAGGCCAACACTCCCTGGACAGCTCCCAGTCCAGCTTCCACAACAACCACAGCATGGAGACAGCCCTCCTGGCAGCCACCGATGACATCCGATTACTCCTAGACCGTGGCCACACCACAGCGATTATACTCCTCGACTTCTTAGCAGCTTTCGACACGATCTTCCACAGCACTCTGCACACCAGACTCCACGACATAGGCATCTGCAGAAGAGCCCGGGAATGGATCCACTCCTTCCTCTCCTGGACGATGCAGAGTGTCAGAGTCCCGCCCTACACTTCCAGACACACAGGAGTCAACTGCGGAGTCCCCCAAGGATCCTTACTGAGTCCCACACTGTTCAATGTATACATGGCCCCTCTCGCTGCCATCGTCCGAAGCCACAGTATGAACATTGTGTCATATGCCGATGACACACAACTCATCATACCCTCACCGAAGACCCAGACACGGCAAAAAGGAACTTCCACTCAGGATTGGAAGCTGTCGCCACCTGGATGAGAGAAAGCTGCATCAAGCTCAACTTAGGCAAGACTGAGCTCATCATCTTCAGAAATGCCACCTCAGCTTCGGACGACTCTTGGTGGTCCACATCCCTCAGCGCACCCCTGCACCGACTGAGCACACCCGCAACCTAGGAATCACCCTTGACTCCTCTGTATCCATGACCGTCAGGTAAACTCAGTCGCCTCCTCCTGCTGGCACACACTCTGCAAACTTTGTAAGATCTTCAGATGGACCCCAGCAGACTGTTGCAGGACAGTCACCCACTCCTTAATCACTAGCAAGCTAGAACATGACAACGCCCTCTATGCCGGCACCTCAACTAGAAACATCAAAAAACTACAACTCATCCAGAATGCCGCAGCCAGACTCATGCTCCCTCGCCGAGAACACATCTCCCAACACCTGAGGACCCTCCACTGGCTACTGGTCGAGAAGCGGATCACCTTGAAGTTACTCACCCACACATACAAAGCCATACACAACTCAGGACCAGCCTACCTGAACCATCGCATCTCCTTCCACACCCCCACCAAATCCCTCCACTCTGCCCAAATGGCCCTGGCCACCATCCTTTGCATCCGCAAAACCACTGCCAGAGGACGATCCTTCACCTACATTGCAGCAAAGAGTTCCAACCTCCCCTGCACCTCAGACAAAGCACATCGCTCACCATCTTCAGGAAGAACCTCAAGACGTGGCTCTTCGGTTTAGGCCCCTCCCCCTCATACCTTGAGACCCTCACAGGTGAGTAGCCACACTTTATAAAAACTGATTGATTGATTGAATGCCAAAGAGGAGTCACTGTATCCTCCTAATATTTGTAGTTTGTGCTCTGTAAGAATTATATGAATGTAAATATTGGATGATATGCAGGTGACTGCCTTCCTCTGGTGTTTGTGCAATACTTCAATTTTGGAATTCTTTAGATCTATGAAGTTGTCTCTGGGGCCTTAACTTTCCTTTCCGGATTTTTAAAAAATATTAGTGACCACCAAATCTATTATAAGATTCATTTTCTCCGCCTAATCACCAAACCACCACCCTTAAGTCTTCTTAGTTTATGGGGGGTGTCCAACCCACCTTCCTTCCTTCCATCCATCCATCCTAAATTGACCAAAAGAGGGTCCGAGCTGTGTTGCAGTGTTACTAGGTGCTGCAATTAGTTGCAGGGTGAGCTATGTTATAAGAACAGTGTCAATACACAAGTCGCTAATGGGCCATGATTTCAGGCAGTGGCTTGTGGTTTATGTTGAAGTAGCTCAACAAAGGTTAACCCTCTGAACACGCAGTGCATTGTTGGATGTAGCATCACGTTTGTAGTCTAACTATTTGCACTTGAGACGGATTGGAACCAGTTTGTGGTGGTGTGGAAGATATTGGCCATTTCTAATATCCTTCTGAACAGGCTGACAGCAGAAATGTACACAAATTCTATGGAGAGATTATGAGGCTACAACGTATGGTGCTTACACCCCGTCAATCGGTTGTATCAGGTTGTTTTATGCCAAGAAGAAGAGGTCTACAAGTTCAACCAATAGTGAAGCCCATGGTTAGAATATCAAGGTCACGAATATCAACGTACAAAAATATTAACTGCAGAGTATCGGCTATCACTATGAATACATATAAATTATCAAGGTAGATAGAGGTGGGATTAAGAATAATGAATCTATATTCACCTATAAATATGGTTATGATGATGATCTGGTGGCAGTCCACGCCCTGTGCTAATTTATCCAGGAGTTTGTATTTTTGTAGATATATGTGAAAAACTTGATATTTCGGTAGTACACCATATTGGAGCATTTGGCATTCTCAAAATAACTTTATCCCAAGAAAGGTACCTTTGTGCTAATCTGCTATGATGTATTTAGACTTCTTTCGATAAACAAATTTAATCAGATTATACTTTGTATTTTGCACACTCTGTTTCCCAACTAAACCGTTTGTAACAATCTGCTAGGGATAACTAATACAATTTAAGGTAGCCTGCTTGCAAAGAACCCTCAGAACTTAAGCCAAGGCGGGTGAATCTCTTTTCATCTGGGAAGGTCACATTGTTTAGAAATATCATATTTCGACCAAGGTCCTTCCATCGTCTGAGATTTGTTTTTGCAGATACTCTAAGGCAAAGAAATTTTTCATAATGTCACCGAAAAATAAATTAAAACGTTTTTCTTCGTGCGACTGCCTCCATTGCATTAAAATAAATGTTGCAGGCTCATTTAATTAGTATAGTTAGGAATGTCTCGTTCCTGCTTCACTGACTCCCCAAATCACAAGTTAATTTGTCAAAATCAGACCATTGTTTTTTCTTCATTCTTCATTACTGCAAAGACAGGCCCATTTGAATAAATGTTTACGGTAGAGAGAGCAGCACAGCGAACAGCCCCAAATATTTTCCTAGGCTGAGGAGGGAGAACCTGGCACACGGATCAGAAGTGTGTTGTTCTTTGTTCCTCGGCTGTGTTATTGGGTATTTGATGAGCCTGAAAGGTATGAGAGTGGGCAGCGCGCTGTAGCCGATGGCGCAGCAATCCCCATATCTCAGGCTGGCAGCTGCATGGGCCTGGAAACAGCCTTCTTCTGTGTTTTCGGAGACAAATGATGACAAAAGATGCGCCCGCTATAAATTACCCTCATCAAATCCTCCTCTTAGGATGCGATGGTCTATGCTTTATCAATTAGTCAGCGCACGCGATTTTTATGAGAGTGGCGCGTGACTTATTGGCCGTTTGCCTTAGCGCGCGCCGATAGTGGCGCTGCACCGCACCAAGATGTAACCCTCTTCAAATGCAGCAAATAGGTTCGTAATGGAAATCACATGAGAATTAAATTATGTGGGTAAACCCATGAAATATAATACACGTATGAATTATACAGAATGAGGGTTAATGATAAGGACCAAGGAACTAATGTTTACTTGATTGGGAAAAATGTTATTTATGCAGAGGCCTTCGCAGAAGGCATCTATCTGTAATGGATGGGAGAGATTACCGGGTAATCATCAGGGTCTCACGCTAATGAGATGTTACATTTCGGCTACGCTTATGCTCCGCCAGAAGATGCTGCAACGATATCGCATTACGTCTTCATCTGTTAATTGTGAACCTTGCGGACTCTTTGACGTTACAACCTGTCTACTGCAAGTTCCGCAAGTCAGATTGTCAGGACCGATGGAGATAAACTGATCTGCCTCCTGATTGTTTTTGTTGTGGTCCTGTTTCATCGCATTCCTTGCCCTTTCTCGCCATTATCTGCCATGTAGAGGAACAACTAGTCTTACTAATTGTATTCTTCCACCTGGCCGCGGGAAAAATATTATTTTCAAACGCTGCATTTCCCGTGATTCCAAATACTGTCGGAAAGCAGAGAATTTATTAATTCTGTGCTAGGCTAGTCAGACAGATTTTGTTGCAAAGAATGAAAGACGACATAAGTTAATCAATTGTTTAATTGCCTTGCAAGTTTAATTGCAGCTGAGATTCGAAATTCTACAGCGTGCTAGGCGAATTTCTGTGATGCATTAAAAATATACTGTTATTAGAGCACACTCAGCTATGGATGATGACTGCTATTGACCAAGTCCAATCAATCCGAAGTCCCTGGAAAAAGCTGCCTTGTCTGCCCACACAATTTAATTTCAGGTTAGGATGCTTATTTTCCGATCTGACCTAAAAGGGAAATAAATCATGGACAAGGGGAGATAAGTTGTATTTGTGAAAGTGTGCATTACAGACGTCTATACTTATTTCATCGCTAATACCCATGTAAAATCTAACACGTGCTTGCAAAATTCATCTGTCAAAAAAAAAACAGTCAAAATTACTTGTGTTTATAATCAGCGGCAGCTCCTCTGCTATGGCGGAACGTCGCCCCCCTGTCAGCAGCAGCAGCTGCAAAACCTTTAAAAGTAAAACGATAATAATGTATATTATCGTTTTACTTTTAAAGTGGTGGGGCCACGGGAGATGACAGGGACGGAGGGGGGAGTGGTGTTCACTCGCCTCAGTGCGCTTGTGTGTTTGGCAGGACGTCTTAGGACAGCCATACACACATGCGCACTGAGCACTCGCTTCAACCTGGCACTCTGTTGTCAGGTTGGAGACAGCAGGCCCAGGCTCCCAGTCTGCCTGGGAGCACAAAGCCAGAGCACGCAGGCCAATTTTGACTCTGCTCTCATGCTGCCTGCAGCTTGAGAGCTGAATTAGGATTGGCCACAGAGCAGGCTGTGTACCTGTGCTTGGGAGCTTGCAGTCCATGGGGAGACCTGAAGAGCAGCGGCGCGGCAAGGGCGAGGTAAGTTTATTCAAAATGATTATTTATTTGTTTGATTTACGCCTCCCTTTTGCCCCGCTGTCAGCTGCAACTGTTTATAATACAGATCTACACGAATAAGTGGAGGACGAAACTAACAACTAAAACAAAAGATAACAAAAAGCTGCAAATATTTCTAACTTTTAGAAATTTTCAACTTCAGCTAAACTTATTTCCCCTCTAATAGGACTGTTAGATGACTATTTTCACTTTACTTCCCGCTCACATTTTGTGGACAAGTGATGAATCGTGTAATAGTCACCAGTGCATATTTTCTGCAGGTGGTTGCTGTTGGTGGGCACAGACACTCTTATTTGAGGACTAGGACTTATTTTTCATCACCAGACTTTGACTCAAAAGCAAAAAAGAGTGGGCCACAAAAGGGATGAAGAAGAGGAAGAGAAAGATAGGAAAACAGGGATAACATGAGAAGGAAGGATGAAAAAGAACCATCAAGACTAAGAAAAAAAGGAATTGCAGGGTGGTTAACCCCTTACTCGCCATGGACGTAATGGTTACATCCATGGCTGCACTTGTGAGGCGCCATGGACTTAACAATTACGTCCATTTACCAGCCCTCGGGAGAAGCGCTAGCGCTTCCCCTGAGGGCCACCCCCCCACCACCACAGGTCAGGGCTGGAAAGGGAATCGCTTCCCCTTCCACCCCGACCCCTCCAGTGACGTCTGATGACATCAGCACGCGATAGCGTGTTGACCTCATCAGAGGTCACCTATTGAGGAAGAGAAATGCTCAGCATTTCTCTTCCGCTCGAGAGGAGGGGGCCAGCAGAGACATGAAAGGAAAGGAAAGGCCTTTCCTTTCCTTTCATGTCTCTGCAAGCATTTCTGCTGCCCAATCGCGATGAGATCGGCAGCAGAAATGCCCACTAGACACCAGGGAATTTAGTTGTTTTTTTAAATGGACATAAGGGGAGTGGCCCCTTAGGCAAGGGCTGCTCCCCAGGGGGGCAAATCATTTTTATGCCATTTCTGGGGGGCAGAAAACCCCTAGACACCAGGGAATTTTTTTTTATCTTATACTTACGGATAAGGGGTGCAGCCCCTTGGGTAGGGCCGCTCCCTAGGGGGGGCAAATCATTTTTAGGCCATTTCTGTCCCCCATGGGGGCAGATCAGCCTAATATTATTAGTCTGATCTGCCCCCAAGGGTGGCAGAAAATCCCTAGACACCAGGGATCATTTTTTTTTCTTTTATGTGTAGGGAGCGACCCCTTCGGCAAGGGTCGCTCCCTGGGGGCCAAATTGTTTTTAGGCCATTTCTGCCCCCCCGGGGGCAGATAAGCCTAATATAATTAGGCCGATCTGCCCCCCGGGGGGGCAGAAACCACTAGACACCAGGGATTTTTTTTTTACTACGCAGAAGGGGAGCGGCCCTTTGGGCAAGGACCACTCCCCGGGTGGCCAAAGTATTTTTAGGCCTTTTCTGCCCCCCCTGGAGGCAGATCGGCCTAATACAATTAGGCCGATCTGCCTCCAGGGGGAGCAGAAACCTCTAGACGCCAGGGATATATATATATATTTTTGATTACTTTGTGTTTTTATGTGTGGATAGCGAACCACTAGGCAAGGGCCGCTCCCCTCGGGGACAAATTGTATTTAGGCCATTTCTGCCCCCCTTGGGGACAGATAAGCCTATTTTTGACAGAAATCACTAGACACCAGGGATTGGTGTGTGTTTTGTTTGGGGGGGCTGCCCCTTGGGCAAGGGTCGCTCCCCATGGGGGCACATTATTGTTGGCCATATCTGCTCTCCTTGGGGGCAGATCAGCCTATTTTTGGAAGGCCCATCTGCCCCCAAGGGGGGGCAGAAAGCCCACCAGAGACCAGGGAAGATTTGTTTTTCAAAATAAGAGGGTGGGGCCCAAGATGTTCTGCCCACCAGGTAATCACCCCCGATCCACATCCTGGGGGGGCAGAAAGTCTACTAGATAGCACGGAATTAAAAAAAATAGTGGGGTGGTGGCTACCAACCAGTATGGGCCTGGTTATGCCCCCACCCCAACTGAAGGGGGTAACAGTCTTTCAGCTCTCCACCCGCACACTAAAACATCTTATCCCATGGCAAGCAAGAAGACACTTAATTATTTTGGGTTTTGGTTTTACATTTGGGCCATGAGAGCTTGTCTAACTCAAAATCGTCCCACTTGGAATGGTCAGGGCTGCACTTTTTTGACTTTGGGACGCTGCCATGTAGAAAAATCCACAAGACCCAGACACATCTGAAAACTAAACATCTGGTTGATTCCAGGGTGGTGTGCTTCACATGCACTCCACACCATTTTCTTACCCACAAAGCCCTGCAAACCTCAAACTTTGCTGGAAATCACACATTTCCCCCACAATTGTGTGATGGAACCTTCCAGAATCTGCAGGTATCCACAAAATTCCTACCACCCAACATTGTCCCATCTATACCCATCTGCTGCACTTGTCAGCCTAAAAATGTTTTTTTTCAAACGGCCCTTTTGGACCCGCTTTGGTTCCCCCTCAATTTCAACATGTTTTTGGCTCTTCCCCGTCACAGGCACTTGGCCCACCTACACAAGTGAGGTATCATTTTTACTGGGAGACTGAGAGGAACGTTGGGTAGTAGGAAATTTGTCCCGGTGTGGTGATCCCACACAGAAATGTGGGAAAAAAGTGATTTTTAAACTAAATTTGAGGTTTGCTGAGGATTCTGGGTAAGAAATCATTGGGGGATCCACGCAAGTCACACCTCCCTGTACTCCCTCGGGTGCCTAGTTTTCAGAAATATCTGGGTTTGGTAGGTTTCCCTAGATGGCTGCTGAGCCTAGGACCAAAAACGCAGGTGCCCCCCCCCCAAAAACAGGTAGTTTTATATTTGATAATTTTGATGTGTCCGGATAGTGTTTTGGGGCATTTCCTGTCGCGGGCACTAGGCCTACCCACACAAGTAAGGTATCATTTTTATCGGGAGACTTGGGGGAACGCTGACTGGAAGAAAATTTGTGGCTCCTCTCAGATTCCAGAACTTTCTGTCACCGAAATTTGAGGAGAAAGTGTTTTTTAACCAAATGTTGAGGTTTGCAAAGGATTCTGGGTAACAGAACCCGGTGAGAGCCCCACAAGTCACCCCATCGTGGATTCCCCTAGGTGTCTAGTTTAAAAAAATGCGCAGGTTTGGTAGGTTTCCCTTGGTGCCGGCTGAGCTAGAGGCCAAAATCCACAGGTAGGCCCTTTGCAAAAAACACCTCTGTTTTCTTTGGGAAAATGTGATGTGTCTATGTTGTGTTGTGGGGCATTTCCTGTCGCGGGCACTAGGCCTACCCACACAAGTGAGGTATCATTTTTATCGGGAGATGTGGGGGAACGCTGGGTAGAAAGACATTTGTGGCTCCTCCCAGATGCCAGAACTTTCTGTCACAGAAATGTGAGGAGAAAGTGGTATTTTTTAGCCAAATTTTGAGGTTTGCAAAGTATTCTGGGTAACAAAACCTGGTAAAAGCCCCACACGTCACCCCATCTTGGATTCCCCTAGGTGTCTAGTTTTCAAAAATGTGCGGGTTTGCTAGGTTTCCCTAGGTGCCGGCTGAGCTAGAGGCCAAAATCCACAGCTAGGTACTTTGCAAAAAACAGCTCTGTTTTCTTTGGGAAAGTGTGATGTGCCCACCTTGTGTTTTGGGGCATTTCCTGTCGCCGGCGCCAGGCCTACCCACACAAGTGAGGTACCATGTTTATCAGGAGACTTGGGGGAACGCTGGGTGAAAGGAAATTTGTGGCTCCTCTCAGATTCCAGAATTTTCTGTCACCAAAATGAGAGGAAAAAAGTCTTTTTTTGGCCAAAATTTGAGGTTTGCAAAGGATTCTGGGTAACAGAACCTGGTCAGAGCCCCACAAGTCACCCCATTTTGGATTCCCCTAGGTGTGTAGTTTTCAAAAATGTGCAGGTTTGCTGGGTTTCCCTAGGTACTGGGTGATCTAGAGGCCAAAATCTACAGCTAGGCACTTTGCAAAAAACACATCAGATTTCAATGTAAAAATGTGATGTGTCCATGTTGCGTTTCCTGTCGCAAGCATCAGGCCTACCCACGCAAGTGAGCTACCATTTATATCGGGAGACTTGGGGGAACACAGAATAGCAAAACAAGTGTTATTGCCCCTTGCCTTTCTTATAATTTTTTCCTTCCAAATGTAAGACAGCGTGTAAAAAAGACATGTAATTGAGAAATGTCCTGTAATTCACATGCTATGATGGGAACCCTGGAATTCAGAGATGTGAAAATAACCCGTGCTTCTCAAAACCTTATCTTGTGCTCATTTTTGAAATACAAAGGTTTCTTGATACCTATTTTTCACTCTTTATATTTCAGCAAATGAATTGCTGTATATCCGGTATAGAATGAAAACCCATTGCAAGGTGCAGCTCGTTTATTGGCTCTGGGTACCTAGGGTTCTTGATGAACCTACAAGCCCTATCTATCCCCACAACCAGAAGAGTACAGCAGACATAACAGTATATTACTTTAAAAAATCTGACATCACAGGAAAAAGTTACAGAGTAAAACATCAAGATAAATGGCTGTTTTTTACCTCAATTTCACTATTTATTTTTATTTCAGCTGTTATTTTCTGTAGGAAACCCTTTCAGGATCTACACAAATGACCCCTTGCTGAATTCAGAATTTTGTTTACTTTTCAGAAACGTTTATCTTTCTGGTATCCAGCATTGGTTTCACACCCATTTCTGTCACTAAGTGGAAGGAGGCTGTAAGCACACAAAAAAGTAAAAATGGGGTATGTTCCAGTAACATGCCAAAATTGTGTTGAAAAATGTGATTTTATTATTCAAGTCTGCCTGATCCTGAAAGCTGGGAAGATGGTGATTTTAGTACCACAAACCCTTTGTTGATGCCATGTTCAGAGAAAAAACACAAGCCTTCTTCTGCAGCCCTTTTTTCCCATTAAAAAAAAAAGAGTTTGCTGTATTTTGGCTAATTTCTTGGTCTCCTTTAGGGAAACCCACAAAGTATGGATACCTCTAGAATCCCTAGGATGTTGGAAAAAAAGGACGCAAGTTTGGTGTGGATAGCTTATGTGGACAAAATGTTATGAGGGCCTAAGCGCGAACTGCCCCAAATAGCCAAAGGGGGCAAAGGCCTGGCAGCGAAGGGGTTAAAAAAGAGGCACCGGGTGTTCTCAAAAGTAGGACTCCTTAACCCCTAGGATGCCGAGGACAAGGTGGTTACGTCCTCTGCCGTGGTGCTCAGGCGCCAGGGACGTAACCACCTCGTCCTGAACACGGCCCAAGAGGGGAGCGCTAGCACTCCCCCGTGGGCCTCCCACCCCCCTCCCATGGGCAGGGATGGAAGGGGAATCGCTTCCCATTCCACCCCAACCACCCCACCTTCCATAGAGACATCTGATAACATCAGTGTGGATCACGCGCTGACCTCATCAGAGGTCACCTCCCATCGCGCTGGAAGAATGCTTCCAGCACGATCCGAGGAGAAACTGATTAGTTTCTCCTCTGTACGGGGGCAGGGAAGGTCAGGGAGGCATGAAAAGGGAAGGAAAGGCTTTTCCTTCCCTTTTCTTGTCTTTATGAGCATTCCTGCAGCACAATCGCATAACGATTTAGCTGCAAGAATATCCACTAGACATCAGGGATTTTGTTTACTTTGTTTAAACAAAGAAGAGGAGCGGCCTCTTGGACAAGGGTCACTCCCCAAGGGGGGGCATTTTATTTAAGGCCATTTCTGCCTCCCTGAGGGCAGATTGGCCTAAGATAAACGGCAGAAGCAGGTTTTTAAAAATTATTTATGTTTATAAGGGGAGCGACCCCTTAGGCAAGGGTCGTTCCCCAGGGAGCAATTTCATTATTAGGCCTTTTCTGCCCTGCCCCGCCGGTGCAGATCAGCCTAAATTAATTAGGCTGATCGGCCCGCGGGGGGGGGGCAGAAGCCACTAGACGCCAGGGATTTTAATTTTTTATGAAATTGGTATACGAGGAGCCACCTCTTTGGCAAGGGTCGTTCCCCAGGGGCTATTATTTTATTAGGCATTTTCTGCCCCCAGTGACAGATCAGCCTATATTAATTAAGGCCGATCTGCCCCAGGGGGGCAGAAACCATTATACACCAAGGATTTTTTTTGTTTGTTTACATTGATAAGGGGAGCGTCCCCTGAGGCAAGGGTCGCCACCGTGGGGGAGCAAATTGTTTTTAGGCTAGGGGGCAGATCAGCCTATTTTTATTAGGGCTATCTGCCCCAAAGGGGGGCAGAAATCCCAATACACTTTTTTTTTGGCGACAATTTAAAAAAAAGGGGAGCGTCCCTTAGGCAAGGGTCGCTCCCCTGTGGGGCAAATTGTTTTTAGGCCATTTCTGCCCCCCCGGGGGCAGATTGGACTATTTTAATTAGGCCGATCTGCCCCAAAGGGGGGCAGAAACCACTAGGCACCAGGGATGTTTTTTACAGATGTGGAGTGACCCCTTAGGTAAGGGTTGCTCCCCAAGCGGGCAAATTTATTTTAAGCCATTTCTGTCCACCTTGGGGGCAGATCTGCCTATTTTTCTTAGGTCAATCTGTCCCAAAGGAAGGCAGAAACCACTAGATACCAGGGATTTGTTTTTGCGCCAATTTCAGGCAAGGGGAGCGACCTCTTAGGCAAGGGTCACTCCCCTGGGGGAACATTTATTTTATGCCATTTCTGCTCCCCTTGGGGGCAGATCGGCCTATTTTTGTATGGCTCATCTGCCCCCCAGGGGGGCAAAAAGCCCACCAGACACAAAGGAAGATTTGTTTTTTAAAAAGAGGGTGGGGTATGGCCATGGCCCCACGACCAAGTAAATGGGGAAAAGTTGTTCTGCCCACCGGTGGGCAGATGGTGCAGTTACACCCGATCCACTCCCCAGGGGGGCAGAAAGCCTACTAGATGCCAGGAAATAAAATAAATAAAATACTGGGGTGGTGGCTACCAACCAGTCTGGGCATGCTTATACCCCCACCCCAACTGAAAGAGATAACAGTCTTTCATCTCTATCCCTGCATACTAAAACATCTTATCCCACAGCAAGCAAGAGTACATTTGATTATTTTGGGTTTTGGTTTTACATTTGGGCTATGACCGCTTGTCTAACTCTCAATATTGTCCCACTTGGAATGGTGAGGTCTGTACTTTTTGGACTTTGGGACGCTGCCATGTAGAAAAATCTATGAGACCTAGACACATCTGAAAACTAAACATCTGGGTGAGTCCAGGGTGGTTTGCTTCACATGCACCACACCATTTTCTTACCCACAATGCCCTGCAAACCTCCAACTTTACTGGAAAGCACACATTTCCCCCAAATTTTTGTGATGGAGCCTTTCGGAATCTGCAGGAATCCACAAAATTCCTACCCCCCAGCATTGTTGCGTTTATACTGATAAAAATTCTACCCCACTTGTCAGTCTAAAAACGTTTTTTGTCAAACTGCTTTTTGGACCCGCTTTGGTTCCCCCTCATTTTCAATGTGTTTTTGGCTCTTCCCTGCCATCGGCACTTGGACCACCGACACAAGTGAGGTATCACGTTTACCTGGAGACTGAGGGGAACATTGAGTGGTAGGACACTTGTGCCAGTGCGGTGATCCCACACAGAAATGCGGGACAAATCTGATATTTTAGCTGCATTTGGGGTTTGCTGAGGATTTTGGGTAAGAAAACACTGGAGGATCAACGCAAGTCACATCTACCTGGACTCCCTCGGGTGTCTAGTTTCCAGAAATGTTTGGGTTTGGTAGGTTTCCATATATGACTGCTGAGCCCAGGACCAAAAACGCAGGTGCCCCCAGCAAAAACAGGTAGTTTTGTATTTGATCATTTTGATGTGTTCAGATTGTGTTTTGGGGCATTTCCTTCCACGGGCACTACACCTACCCACACAAGTGAGGTATGATTTTTATCGGGAGACTTGGGGGAATACTAGGTGGAAGGAAATATGTGGCTCCTCTCTGATTCCAGAACTTTCTATCACCGAAATGTGAGGAAAAAGTGTTTTTTTTGCCACATTTTGAGGTTTGCAAAGGATTCTGGGTAACAGAACCTTGTGAGAGCCCCACAAGTCACCCCATCTTGGATTCCCCTAGGTGTCTAGTTTTAAAAAATGCACAGGTTTGGTAGGTTTTCTCAGGTGCCGGCTGAGCTAGAGGCCAAAATCCACAGCTAAGCACTTTGCAAAAAACAGGTCAGTTTTCTTTGGGAAATTGTGATGTGTCCACATTGTGTTTTGGGCATTTTCTGTCGCGGGCGCTAGGCCCACCCACACAAGTGAGGTACCATTTTCATCAGGAGACTTGCTGGGGAATGCTAGGTGGAAGGACATTTTTGGCTCCTCTCGGATTCCAGAAATTTCTGTCACCGAATTATGTGGAAAGGTGTGTTTTTTTGCCATATTTTGAGGTTTGCAAAGCATTCTGGGTAACAGAACCTAGTGAGAACCCACAAGCCACCCCATCCTGAATACCCCTAGGTGTCTAGTTTTAAATCCTGCACAGGTTTGGTAGGTTTCCCTAGGTGCAGGCTGAGCTAGAGGCCAAAATCCACAGCTAGGCACTTTCCAAAAAACACATTCGATTTCAATGTAAAAATGTGATGTGCCATGTTGCGTTTCCTGTCGCAAGCATTAGGTCTACCCATGCAAGTAAGGTACCATTTTTTTGGGGAGACTTGAGGGAATACAGAATAGCAGAACAAGTGTTATTGCCACTTGTCTTTCTCTACATTTTTCCTTCCAAATGTAAGACAGTGTGTAAAAAAGACGTCTATTTGAGAAATGCCCTGCAATTCACATGCTAGTATGGGCACCCTGGAATTCAGAGATGTGCAAATAACCACTGCTTCTCAACACCTTATCTTGTGCCCATTTTGAAAATACAAAGGTTTCCTTGATACCTATTTTTCATTCTTTATATTTCACCAAATGAATTGCTGAATGCCCAGTATAGAAAGAAAACCCATTGCAAGGTGCAGCTCCTTTTTTGGCTCTGGGTACCTAGGGATCTTGATGAACATACAAGCCCTATATATCCCTGCAACCAGAAGAATCCAGCAGATGTACCGCTATATTACTTTTGAAAATCTGACGTTGAAAAAAAAAAGTTACAGAGTAAAACGTGGAGACAAATTGCTTTTTCTTCACCTCAATTTCATTATGTTTTATTTCAGCTGGTATTTTCTGTAGGAAAACCTTGTAGGATCTATACAAAAAAACCACTTGCTGAATTCAGAATTTTATCTACTTTTCAGAAACGTTTAGCTGTCCGGGATCCAGCATTGGTTTCACACCCATTACTGTCACTAACTGGAAGGAGGCTAAAGGCACAAAAAATAGTAAAAATTGGGTATTTCCCAGTAACATGCCAAAATTTTGTTGAAAAATGTGATTTTCTGATTCAAGTCTGCCTGTTCCTGAAAGCTAAGAAGATGGTGATTTTAGCACCACAAACCCTTTGTTGACGCCATGTTCAGGGAAAAAAACCACAAGCCTTCTTCTGCAGCCCTTTTTTCCCATTTTGTTTTTTAAAAAACTAACTTTTTGCTGTATTTTGGCTAATTTCTTGGTGTCCTCTAGGGGCACCCACAAACTCTGGGTACATCTAGAATCCCTAGGATGTGGGGAAAAAAAGAAGGCAAATTTGGCGTGGGTAGCTTATGTGGACAAAAAGTTATGAGGGCCTAAGCGTAAACTGTCCCAAATAGCCAAAAAACAGGCCTGGCACCTGAGGGGGAAAAGGCCTGTCAGCGAAGGGGTTAAGATGCAGTATCGCCAGAATTCAACAGCACTCTCGATGGGCTCCTATGAAAAACGTTGTGCCCCTGCACTTAAAAAAAAAAAAGCACTGGTGGTATGGTTAGCTGCTTGTTGATATTTTTACAGATAAATCTTTTTCTATGGGATTTCTTTTTGAAGTCTACTTTTTAAAGTCTTTTACATTTATGGTCCTTATTCTTATGATCTGAATTATCAGATGCTACCTGTGACACAACCATGGCTTCAACATGACTCACAGTACTTTAGTGCAGCTGTATCCAAGTTATTAACATGATACTTATGTGATACCATCTCTATTCATATAAAAAGAAGGCCATATTGGGACTGTTGATTGGCGATCTACTCTGACAATTTCGGTATCTGGTGTAAGAACACAAGCCCTAACTCTGTCTTTGATCGTTGGGTACCACTTACATCATCAGTGTTTTTCAATTCTATCACTGAAAGTGCTTAACACGACACTGACCTTCATCCAAGTTGGCAAGGAGTAGTGCTGGACTTGTTGAGCTACACAGTAAAATAATCCAGCCACATTTCTGTGATATCCACAATGAATATGTATAGAGCTGATCTACATCCAATTAATTTCAGAACTAATGCTCATTCTGAAAACCAGACTGGATTTTATTATTTGGTCTCTTGACAAGCAATGCATTGCAGAGCAGACAATTTCCCAAAGAAATCAACGTGTTAGTGAAGGGATCAAACTGTCAGCCAGATATTCACGTGAAGATTTTCCTGCTAGTTCAGTCAAACTTCAGTACTGACCTAGTCATAGCCCAAATTCTATCTCAAATGCAATGCTGCCACAACATTGGATCAGATCATAAAACTTCAAAGTATAAAAAAAAGTTGAGGAGCTATGTCTCCCCATCTGTCATCACTGACAACAAGAATCGTGTGTCCCAACTATTTAAATAGTAAGTAAAAGAAGCCTGTTTGAATAAAATATAAGACCACTCGATAGGGGTGCCATAAAATACCTAATGTACTGCTGACGCAGATACATGATAAATTAGCTGAGACAACATGTATATATATATATATATATATATATATATATATATATATATATATATATATATATATATATATATAGGTAAAATGGGTCAGAAGAAAACCTAAAAATCACTAAATCTCACCAATTTTAATTGAGTAAAACAACCATAATTTACACCCCCATCATGTGATAATTATGACCTCACATATTAAATCACACAACATGCTAAAAGACATCATTAACGACATCACAGATGACATGTCAAATGCATCACTGAACTACTGAAGGGATTTACACCAAAACTAAGCAAAGGCACATCCTTGAGTACATTTCTACATACATGCCATGGGAAGTAAAATGTGAAATTTCACTTTTGGGACCTCTCTGTTTTATTGGCCCCTTTTGAGGGAGCTTCACTAAAATTGCCTTGATGAACCCAGCTTGGATATACTTATTTGTAAATGTTTTTTGCACATCCTCTGAACAGCAACAATGTCATTAGTAAAATAAAAAGATGCATTTTCAAGGGAAACAGTGATTTCACCTGAATTACAATGGTGCTATCACCATCTGTGTAATATGTATATTAATTTGCTTATAACTTTAATAATGTTTGACTAAGCTGCAGAAACACTGACAGCTATTTAACATGTGCACCTCCTAGTGTCTTCACATTTGTGCTGATTCGGATTAATCAAAGAGGGACATATTTGTAAGCGGGGGTTCAAAATATTTGAAATGCTAATAAATTTGGTGCCTTATCACAAATAAGCAAATAATTTGGAAGACCCATATCTTGCATAGCTTACTCTTGGTATGTTATGTTTGATGGAAATCCATCAAGGAAGGGCTTGAACTTCAATAGGGTGGGTCAAAAAGTGTTCATTTGCTAATAACGTTGGTATTGGTGAAGGAATCAGCATAATATTCCACATGATTTTTGCAAATTTAAAAAGAGGTGGGGTCATAAATTATTTTATTTGCTGTTATCTCTGGTACCAAATCTCAGAGCAGTACAAAATTGAGCAAACCATTATCCTGCCTAGCTTAGCCATACTATATGCAGCCTCGTGCAAATCCATCAACAGTGTCATAGTTCCAGTGGGGGATTGTTTATTAATAATGCTAACAATTTCTTAATAATGTTAATGTTAATAATGTGATAATGTGCAGCAGACTGCCAGTCCCCATCCCCTCACACACAGCCCTCAAATATACATAGCATGGTTTGGATGTATGGCTTGGCTATTAGCCTGGATGGGTATTCTGGGTGGGTAAATATTTCTAAAGGTTTTTAGGGTTGTGTGGAGTCTGTTTTAAGGGATTTGAGGACCAAACCATGACACTGTGGACTTGAATTGATCAATGGCAGCTGAGCGTTTCCTTGTCCAATGGAGGGGCTTTCACTTTTTAAATCTAGGTTCATGCACAGGATGCAAAACTGTATTCAAGGAGTGGCCGCACAGTAATGGTCCAGACGTCTCTCACTTTTAACCCTTTAGAGCCAACTAAAACATCATAGTAATGGAAAGTGATTTTGCTTTGAAGTGAATGGATTTACACCAGAAAAAGCAACAGCACTTCCCTGACTGAACTTTTAGTTAGCCAAGTCTAGTTCGCCTAATTCCATTCAGCATTTGTTTTGATAGCAGTAACCAAATATTCCCATGAGTATTCCAATCGAAATTATGCCTTTTTGACCACACCATTATCTGTTCCCTGCCTGACAAGTCTGCATAAAACTCCAAATTTCACGAGTAAGCTAAACGTGGTAAGTGCCTGCCAAGAATTAGGCAAATCTGTAACACTGTGATTAATTTTTTCCCTCCCCATTTAACTTTGCCCTTTTCTCAGATCTGCAAGAAATCAGAGATTCCTGCACTAGGCGTAATGTGCTAACACACTGCGAAATTTCATGCAGATTCATTAAAGCACACATGTTTTTGCCCCCCCCCATTACCTTTGAAGCCCCTGATGGACCTACTTACACTAGTCATACCTACAGAAAAAATTTGGATTAATCAAATTATACCATAGGCATTAGCAGATAAACACTTTCTTGATCGTCTATTTAAATGCGCCCTCTTGGTGATTTTGCAAACATTTTAAAACACCAAGAGTAAGCTAAACATACTAAGCATGGTGACTAGGTTGTTAAGAAAAAAAAGGCCTTTTCAGCGGAGACTCTGAACTAACAATAACCACAAAGGCTCTATGGGCACCAGTGAACAAAACCGCTTTGAAATGCAGTTTGGGTTACTAATTAAAACCGAAAACCACAAAAAATTGCAAGTTATGATTAGGATCACAATCCATAACTCATTCAACAGCCCTGCAGACCATAACTTCCACACCAATTTAAATGCTCATGAACTCATCTTTAATGAAAGCGATGCATTACAAGTGTAAATCATTTTACAGATGTAATACATATTACATTACACATACCACTTTGACAAAGACAGTTATAAATGTAGTATCATTTTAGTAGTTCGCATACCTGTTGTGTTTTAATTACGTTTTGCTTTTAGGTATTTTGATTATTGTAGCTTAAATATTGTGAGGTCATAAGCCTTGCCTTTGGTGTGTTACGGTTTATGGCCAATGCTAACTTGCGGCCGCTTGAGTAAAGTTCTATTTGCATGCCAAGTTTGGTGTAATTCCATACTGCCATTTGTTCTGTATCAAGGAGCAAAGAATCCTATGGGAGTTAAAATGTGAAATGTCACTTCTGGGACCGACCCTATTTTTAGACCCCTGCTTGACAGACCTGCATGAAACATGACAGGAAGAACATAAAGTAGATATAGATGTACATATTGTTTTTTAATATTTAATCAAACCTCAGACTTGACTATATATATATATATATATATATATATATATATATATATATATATATATATATATATATATATATATGTAAAAACAGGTTTTCTAGACATGTTGCCATCATATGCAAGGTTGACTTTATTGGCTATGGGTACTGTGCAGCCACATGTTAGCTTTGTTCAGCAATTATGTTAAAGTGGCATCATGCTTTACTGACATGTCAGCGCATACTACAATCATATGTCAAGTGTGTGATACTTTCCGATGATAGCTGTCATGATATGCCACAGCTACAACATTTATTTTCTGTGCTTTCATTCTATAAATAGGCTTGCTGCCAACATATGCAAAGGGTATGCTGACTTCCTAAAGCAGATGTTCTGTTGTCACATGACGAGATTCAGTGCCACCATATGCCAGTGATATAGTGCCATTGCATGATAGGTGTAATGCTGTCACACGGGTGGAGATGCATCATTTGACATGAAAGGGGTACCATTCTACTCCATATGTACTGCAATCATGTGCTTGGAGTGAGCTGCTATCATCTACCACGGTGCGTTTCCAATGTATGAGATGTGTGCACCAGTAAGTATTACCAAAATCATTTTCAGGTACTTACCTATGAATGAATCATTGTGGCAGGAGTAGCGGGACAACGGGAGGATGCAGGACAACTGGCAAAGCAAATGTTTTTTTACATTCAATATTCACTTGTAGAATCTCCAAGGATAATGCAATGGAATACGAATACAAATGGGAAAAAGCAACATTATTCAAGACTAAACACTCACAAGGAAAACATTAACCTGAAAGAAGAATGTTATATGTTTTTAAGGTGGAAGAAGTGTGAGCATTTCTAAAAATATGCAATCGGGTAAAAGGAAATCCCAAGACAAGGATAGAAAAAGTTAGAAAGAAATACAACTAACAGCTAGACTATGTACTAAAACATTTTTAATACATTACGGTTGTAGTTGTAGATGAGCAGATATTTTCCATTGAAAGATTTCAAGTGGCATCATAGACTCCATTTGGACTAGTGAAGAAATTAAAATTGTTTCTGAACTTCATTAAAAGGACTGCTGGAATTTTCTTGCAAACTTGACTCTCAAGTTTCAGAGCAACCAATTCAATTCTGCAAATGAACCATGAAAGCAGGGAGCAGCTAGTGATGCCAGAGAAACATGAAAAACATTCTGATACAAAAGTTCCCCTGGCTCCCTGGCCAGACACAAAGACGTGTGACATTACAGTGGCTTAGCAAGGGTACTATGGGCCCTAATGCAGGCACAGAAAATGGCCCATCTCGCTCCTGTTTAGGTAGTGAAATAAGGCCAGAGCTGGGGGACAGAAGGCCCCGCCGACTGTGGGCTCGATGCCATCGCCCGCGCTGCACTCTTGACAGCTACACTGCTCTCCATATTAACGGTGATTGAAATGCTTAGAAATTACAAGCATTGTGAGTCTGACAAGGAACACGTGGAGACACCAAGGGCGCAATATTAGAGCGACCCTGAAGCAGAAGATAGCTTTTGTGAAGTGCATAAGTAGCACGGCTTCTATAAGGCCAATGGTTGTATATTTCACGACATCAAGAAAACATATTTTGTTCCAGGGAGAAAGGCTTCATTGGTGTTTGAAACTGTTCGAGGTAGGAGGTGGCCTCGAGACAGGGCACCCTGTCTATTTTAAATCCTGTAATTTTAAGTTTGTAGCTATGTTGGTGTTAACGCGTCCGTCTATGTTAATCTATACACATCAGGACTCGTTTTAGGCCAATGAATCTTTGGACCCAGTGGTGAGACACCGTAGGACGAGATAACTGATCAAAACACCAATCAATATGTCAATAACATTGTCAATATTTAACACCAAAATATATCTCGCTTTAGGCATTAATAAACATTCAGCGCAACCATGACCTTTCAGTCATGAATAACCACACCTTAATGAAGTTTTATGAGTTTTATTCCCTATTGATTACAATCTAGTAGCAAAGGCATCAATCTCAAAGTCAAGAAGCATATGAGCACAATTACAAGATGACAACCACAATAAGCTTTCAATAGTGCAGAAATCAGAAGCATAGATAATCAGATGAGTATAACCAGATCACAATACATCGAGTGTTCTAAGATACAAGTTCAGCATAGCATCATGTCAGTCACGTCAGTTTGTCAGACAAATGAATACCTCGTCTAACCTCTAATTAGCATTAGCATGTTGGGCGTCATGCAAAACAATTTTGAACACCAATTTGGAAAACATCTAACTAAGGTCTCTAATCAAAAACATACAGCAGTTGGTACCTAGAAAGAAAAGGCAAATAAACAAATTTTCATTAGCAACATTATAATTACCCTCCTCTGATTAGGTCAGCATTCAGGATTAGTCTTCGTCTTCAGGACATCAGTTAGATCGCCGTCAGTCTATCTAAGTTTAAAAGGCAAAGACACTCTCCTCATAAGGAGAAAAGTGTAAGGGCAGTCTAATGGGCAAGGATGGTTTTCTCTAAGTCTCAGGTCACCAAATAGAGTGACAGAGTTTCGAGATGCAATCGATATCATTCCCTACCTAATGCTCTGTCTGTTCCCTGTGTCATGGGTTTTTATCCCTTTCTCGTGATTCATTCCCCCAAAATTCTATTGGTCAGTCAATACACCCCACCATTGTTAACCTATCAAATTATACATTAAGTAATGCATTCTGTCATTTTTGATAAAACTTTATGTTCTAATTGGTCATCATAATTGACGTATTTTCGTAGGTGGCTCATCCGGGGTTACTTCATTGTCTTTGCACGTATCAGGTCAAAAGTTCTCTTCTTCTCGCTCCATCGTCCTTGGAAGTGTCCATTAATGTTTCGAAGCACATAAGTTTATACTAAAAGCTGCTAGCATGCGGATGGGAATATCTGGTATTGTTGCGAACTATTGAGGAAAAAGAACAATCGCTGGGTCATGGTCTTTTACAAGTCAGCACACTGAAGAGACAGAAGAATACGCTTTAATATGAGAGCTACACAGCTTTGCTTGCCTAATGCTAACTTACGAGTTCTAATGAATGCAGTTTTATACGTTTAATGTGCACAGTTTTAGTAATCTATGAACGATTATTTCTTATAGTTGACATTAGTTTACACACACATAAAATCCTTTATGTTAATTAATATATTTCAATGAATATTTTATTTGATGCAGTATTGTTAATCATAAGCATTTCACGTCTATAATATGTAATATAAAGCTACGCTCTCTCAGTCCCTCCTCTGATGACGCTCGTCATCACAAATTCTTTAGTCTTAATTTTTCACCTTGCGCATAATACGCATTTCAACATCTTTTCCTTTATGTGAACTTTCCCATATTTCATTGAACATTTTCTCTCTTTCACTTTCTTCATTTCTCTTGGTTCTTTTAGTCCAATTTCTTTTCACTTTGTCATTAATTTTGCATATTCCCCAAAATCCCAATAAACAAATCAGAACAATTAATAATCCCATCATAATTTTTGCAAGTACCCCATTCCAAATGTTGGTAAACCAGCTTCCCACTCGGGCAATTCCTTTTCCAAATTTCTCCCAAACACCAGGTTCTTTTAGATTCCTCAAATCTGTACTATCTCTAGTCAGGTTAGTAAGCATGTTTCTAATTTTCTTACTGTTATCAGGTATATATGAGCAGCAATGACGTTCATTAAGCATTTTGCACACACCTCCACTCTTTGCTAAAAGAATGTCTAAAGTAAGCCGGTTTTGAAGAGTCATAGCTCTTTCTGCAGCAAGTTCAGTATCCATCAGGAGTATGGCTCCTGTAAAATTTGTCAGCATGTTGTCCACAATAGTAGACAACTTTTGAATTTTCATAGAATTTAGGATAACCCCTACTGAAGGGATTATAGCTCCAAATATGTCACCAATGACAGCCGCCACTGATTCTCGTTTTTGTCTGGCATGTTGTAATTCAGACGTTTTAGGTAGTTGTTTTAAGTCATCAATCTGGTAAATCTTTGGGAATACTATTCCCAAATAACATGTCCCATACCATCCCTTAGGGAGACGGTAATATGCATTTAACCCACAGATGTAATAGATTCCAGGAATCGCAGGGTCTTGTCCATTTAACATAAAGGTCCATTTGCTCTGAAACAGAAACACATGCCTACATTCACTCGTTCCCACAAACAAATTATCTTGATCAGATTTTGGTCTATATATACAGAGTCTACCTACGTGTAATGCATCTATAGCTAACTTGCCTTGTGTTTTAATTGCAGTATAAGCGTAATCATTTGCATAAGTGCGTTTTTCTTAACCTTTTTCTAATCTTTCTTTTAATGCTTTGCGTCTATCATCTGTATGATCTAAAAAGCTTTTCTCCACAGGAGACAGTAAGCATGTTAAATTGTTGCGATGTGCATAAGCAGTTCCAAATGTTAGTGTTGGCTCAAAGAATCCTCTAACTAATTTTATATCATGCTCTTTAGCTAGCTTATTTAAGAATTCAATAACAGGCACAAAAGAAAACACAACATCTAAATTTGAATAAAAATATTGCACATGCTCTTGATCATAAAATCTTGTTAGTAGCAAGCTACAGCTGATCCCATACGTAAGAGGGAGGCTATGATAAGTAACTGCCTCCTGCACAGATGAAGGAATTTTAGTACATACATAACAGTCTTTCGCATCCATAGTTTCCACATACTCATTTAGTAAGCGATAGAAAACATTAGTAGAAAGTTCCCCTTTTGTATTAGTTCCCTCATGCAGATGTCTTGCGTCTTGCTCAAATTTCTCCCATGGTGATAGTTTATTAGTTGTAGTAGTAGTCTCAGGTTTTAAAGTTGCATTAATAGTTTCACTCTCCCTCCATGGCATTCCCACAATCACTCCCACAATCATTATTGCGCATACGACACCTATCATAAGTCCTAACCAACCACACACTTTACTTCCTTTGTTACTATAAGCCATGTTTGTATAGAATCAGAATAGCAGATCAACAATCAACTCTGAGTAGCAAACTCTTTCTGCGTATTTTACAGCGTTTTCACTCACTCCAGGACCCTTTTCGTCAATTCAGGTTAGCAGCTTGTTGTAATCAGGTTTCTATAAGTCAAATCCAGGTTTTAATGTCACTTTCCGGTAGTTTTTGTTTTTTTTCCCTTAAGACTCTTTATTATTATTTTTCAGCTTTCACAATTTCAATTTTTATCTCAGCTTTCTTGTTGTATATTCTTCAGGTACCGTAGTACTGGCCTGGTATTTCTCGATCAAAACAGAACGCTAAGAATTCTTGTTGCCATTCAGAGGTTGTAGCATATGCCCATTCAGGACCTGTATATCTTCTGTTTGCTATTCTCTTTCTTTTTAGTTTTCGTTCTCCTTGCTGTTCTCCTTCACTCAGATCGTCTGCTCGTGACGTATCGCTTTCCTCTATTATTGTTTCGTTTGCTATTTCTCTTATTCTAAAGTGTGATTTGTCTGGCCAATTGTCACCTCTGTTCGTCTTGCTTCGGCGTTTCCCTTCAGTACCTTGGACAGCACCCTCCTCTGGTGATATGGTGTTTTCTCCTGATAGGCTTGGGATTTGTTCAGGAAATTCTGATTCGTTCTGATTCAAATTTACCACTTCTCCGTCTCTTTCTCCTTCTTGTTCGACACTGTATTCAGACTCTGAATTGTAATCGTCTGCTTCTGGGAGAACCTCTCCTTGTCTTTGTTCTCCTGCTGCCTCCACTGAGATTGGCACTCTGTCACCTCTCTCGAACTCACTGATAGTTTGAGGGACATAGCTGTTCTCAGCGGGCTCTCCTGCAGTCTCAGATCTTTCTTGACTGATCTCTGACTCTGAGACTTCTCCTATTGAAGTTGCTGTACCGGAATTTTCAAGTTCCTCTTCAACAGGGCACGTTACCCTTTTTGTATGGCTGGCATGTATCCAGTTGGGAACCCCGTCACACTTTACGGCAGTAGTTGTTGTTAGTATTACTTGATATGGCCCTTTCCAACGCGGCTCGAGACACGATTTCCTCACGTGTTTCTTGACAACCACCCAATCTCCAGCTTGCAGAGAGTGTCCTGGTTCGCCGATTGGTTAGCTTCCACCTGGTGAGAGAAAGAGCGAATCACGTGAGCCAAACTTTTGCAGTAATCCAACACCATATCATCTGTAATATTCACTAGTGCGTTTGCAGGTACTGCTGGTAACCTCATTGCTCTGCCCATGAGGATTTCATGTGGGGACAATCCTGTTTTCTTATCTGGCGTGTTTCTCATAGACATCAGCACTAGAGGTAATGCATCTGGCCACTTCATGTTTGTTGCTGCACACATTTTTGCTATTCTTGATTTCAGAGTACCATTCATCTGCTCGACTAGTCCTTAGGCTTCAGGGCGATTGCTACAATGCAGCTTTTGTTCAATGTTGAGTGCGGCACACAGAAGTTTAATCACCTCATTGTCGAAGTGTCTTCCCCTATCTGATTCTATAGAAACCGGAAACCTGAACCTGGGTATTAATTCTCTGAGTAGTAGTTTTGCAACCGTAAGACTGTCATTCCTACGTGTGGGATATGCCTCAATCCAACGTCTAAAAACACACACAATCACCAACACGTACCTCAAACCTCCGCAAACAGGCATTTCAATGAAATCCATTTGTATCTTATTAAATGGACCACCAGCTCTCCCAATGTGGCTCAAAGTTACCACGGTTCCTTTTCCAGCGTTCATCTGTTGACAAATGACGCACCTGTGACAAGTAATTTCTGCGGCATGTCTGAATTTTGGATTGAACCAATCGATCTTAAAGGATCTGATCATGGCATCTCTTCCTAAATGTGCCTGCCCATGGTACAGTCGGGCAAATTGCGACAGAAGACTGTTTGGTAAAACCAGTTTTCCCTCTCCTGACACCCAAATATCATCTGCTCTTTGTACACACTGCATTTTCTGCCAGGAATGTTTTTCTTCTCTACCAACGTGGCTTTGTAATGTCTTTAATTCGTCTAAGGTATCAACCACTTGTAATGGTAGGCTTAAGGTTGTGTCATTCTCAGGTTGTGGCAACAGTTCCCACTGATCCTTAAAAGATATACAGTTTAATGCACAAAATCTGGCAACTTGGTCTGCATAACCATTCCCCATTGACACAAAGTCTTGTGATCTGGTGTGAGCACTGCACTTCACCACGGCAATTTCAAGAGGCAACTGAATCGCATGTAACAAATCTCTTATTTGTTCTCCATTTTTCACTGGTGAACCAGAGGATGTCATAAACCCTTTCTGTAACCAGAGTTGACCAAAATCGTGTACAATTCCAAATCTGTATCTGCTGTCTGTATAGATTGTGACTTTCAGATTTACAGCAGCATGGCAGGCTTTTGTGAGAGCTATTAATTCTGCCACCTATGCAGAAAACACTTTCTCGAGCCAGGAGGCTTCGACTATGCCAGATATGGTACATACTGCATAACCAGCTCTCAATGTTCCTGTCGAATCTCTTAAGCAAGACCCATCAACGAACATAATGCAATCGTTTATCTTTAACTGGGTATCCTGTATATCTGAGCGAGGTTTGGTACTAAGCTCAGTCACCTCAGACAATCATGCTCAAACTCTTCCCCATCTTTTATTTCTGTGTTCTCATTGGGAAGTAGAGTTGCCGGATTCAGCACAGTGCACCTTTTCAACGTAACGTTGGGTGACCCCAGAATAATTGTCTCATATTTGGTAAGTCGTGCATTTCTCATGTGTTGTGTCTTAGTTCGTGTCAGCAGAATTTCAACAGAATGTGGAACCAAAACTGTCAAAGGGTATCCCATGACTATGCCCTCACATTGTGAAAGGCTTTGACCAACTGCTGCGACTGCTCGCAAACAACCCGGTAAGGCTGCTGCAACAGGGTCCAAAGTAGCTGAAAAATATGCTACAGGGCGATTTGCATCTCCATGGACCTGTGTTAAAACAGACAAAGAACAAGCATCACGTTCATGACAGAACAACAGAAATGATTTCTCATAATCAGGCATTCCTAATGCTGGAGCCCTGCACATGCATTCCTTCAGCTCTAAAAATGACTCAAGCTCTTCTTTTGTTAATGTGATTGTGTATGGTTCATCCTTAACTTCTTTTCCTATCAGTTTTATTAATGGTTTTGAAATAATCGAGAAGTTGGGTATCCACTGGCGACAGTAGCCCACCATTCCCAAGAACATCCTGACATCTCTCGTTGTTGTCGGAGGATTCATTTGTAAAACGGCTGTTATTCTCTCTTTTGATATTCTTCGGGACCCTTTTTCAATCAGATGCCCCAAATACTTCACTTCTTTTTGACAGTACTGCAGCTTTTTAGGTGACACCTTATGTCCGTTTTTCCCTAAATGATTCAATAATGCAATGGTATCATATTTGCAGCTGTCTCTGGTTTTGGATGCAATCAACAAATCATCAATGTACTGTATAAGAGTCAAATTGTAAGGCAGCACGAGAGGTTCCAGATCCTTCTTCAATATCTGATTGAAGATGGATTGTGACTCAGAAAACCCCTGAGGAATTCTGCACCAACTGTATACCTTATCCAGGAATTTGAAACTGAACAAAAACTGGCTGTCTTCGTGAAGTGGTATCGAGAAAAACGCTTGTGATAGGTCTACTACGGTAAACCATTCAGCATCACAAGGAACCTGGAACATTATTACCGCTGGGTTGGGAACCACAGGGCAGCATTTTATCACAATTTCATTTATTTTTCTCAAATCCTGCACAATTCGAACTTTCCCACAGGGTTTTCTCAAACCCATAATAGGAGAGTTACATGGACTGCTCAGGACCTCTTTCAGAACTCCCTGTCTGAGAAAATCCACAATTATCTGTGTCACTTCAATAAGGACATCCTGAGTCATGTGATATTGTGGTACTTGTGGGAACACTGCATCCTGCTTTATCTGCACTTTGACTGGACCTACTCCCTTGATTAATCCAACTTCCTTTCCAGTTAAATCCCATACCTTCTCTGTTACCGATCCTTGTAGGTCAGCAGGTAGATCGATCAGGGTAAACACTGGGAATAAAGTAATTAGAGGGTAATCTTCATTCATCTCTCCTCCTTCTTCTATGAGTTGACCCTCATCTGCCTCATCATCACTGTTTGTCTGAACCTCTATTCCACCATTGGAACAGGTAATCGAACATTTGGTTTTGCACAATAAGTCTCTTCCTAATAAGGATACTGGGCTTGAATCACATACAACAAATCTATGCAGGCCCTGGAAATTTCCGATTTCAACCTGCACTGGGTCAGTGATTGGATTAGTCAGGTACTGGTTAGCCACACCAACCACTCGTATGGTGCGCCCCGAGAGAGGTAACCTTGGTACCTCTGCACTGCGAACCGTAGAGCGTGTAGCTCCCGTATCAACTAAAAATGAGACCTTATAGCCCATTACTTTTCCCTCCACATATGGGCCTCTCTGGTCTACCTCTAGGGATGCTGCGAGTCTGCACTCTTCGCTGTCTGAGCTGTCATCTGACCAATCCTCATTCATCTCATTTTCACCTCGTAATGGGAATTGTTGTACAGTGTTGTTTTGATTTGTTACCTGACCTGTGACCTGCTGAGGAAGCGTCACCTGTTGCTGTCCCATCGGAGCTAGGGGTAACTGCATTTGCTGTCTAGGCACCATAGGGATCTGCTGTTGTATTGGTTGTACTGGCACTGTTTGGAAACGCGGCATTTGCATTTGCTGCATGGGTTGCACCCCTGACATTTGCACCAAATTATTTTGATAGCTCTGATTCTGGTGTCTCATTCTTGGACCTCGTGAATTTTGCAGTGTACCGGCATTAATACTCTGCTGAACCGTACCATCCTGCATTATATTCGGACAATCCCGTTTCCAATGTCCCACACCCCAGCACGCATGACATGGTGACATCTTTTTCACTCCTTGACCATCATTTTGAATAACAACATTATTCATGTCCGAACCACGGTTCACAAACCCTCGACCTCTACCTCTCGGCTGTGCCTGAAACACACCATTCAATTGCGGTTGTTGCTGTATCATTTGCTGAACACCATTTCCCTGTATTCCAGCCTGTGCAGCCCTCATCTGCATCACCATCACTTTCTCCTTCAACTTTTTCTGCTTCAACTCAATTTCGTCACTACAGTATTTCGCATACTGTAATACTTCATCAATCGGTTTAGCTTGCCAACAAATCAAATGATTTTTAATCATTTGGCTGACCTCCGGTCTCAGCCCTTCGACGAATCTGAACACAAGATGATTCATGTCCTTCGGTTCAATTGTTTCAGTACCACTGTAATGTTTGAATGCCTTCAACAACCTTTCATAATATGCATGTATTGACTCTTTAACCTCTTGAGAGGTCCGGTCGATTTTCTGCCAATCAGTCACCTTCGGCGACACCTTTTGTTTCAAAAACTCAATTACTTTATGATAATATTTCATCACCTCTTCAGAAGGTGCTCCAGTCACTTTATCCCTTGCTGGTTCCTTTGTGGGCCAATCTACCCCTCTCTTGCACTCAAGCCACAAGTCTGGCGGAACAATAATCTCAAACAATGTATTTAAATCTTCCCAGAGACATTTTGCAAGCTTCACAAATCTATCTGTCTGTTGATACCACTCGATCGGTTTTTCCCTTAACCTAGGATAGTCATTCGTAAAAGACAAAATGTCTCCCCTGGACCAAGGCACATGCACCAAAACACCACCAGCTGTTTCTCTCATAGGTAGGATTTTTACCGTATTTAAATTAGGTGTGACTGTTGTTTCATTAGATCCCGAACTATCTCTTTTTCCCTTATCTCTTTTCTTCATCCATCGGCCTTCCCATTTCTCTAGTGCTCCCCAAATTTGTGCGCTTTGCAGCAACTCTTTCAAATGTGTCTTCATGCCTGCGGATCTCATGTGTTCAAAATCTTTCGTGTCAAAATCTAACCTATAACTTCGTTTCAAATGTTTCGTGTTTCCAATGTCGATATTGTATTTGTCTGCCAAATTCGTTAATTTCTGGTGTACTTTGCCTACCTCTTTGGTAATTTTAGGGCATAAGTACCTTAATTCTGCCTCAGTGTAAGACTCCAACCTATTTACTCCCAGTGTTCCATCCACCAATTCAGCAGCTTCTGCTCCTAGTCGTACTAGATTTAGGTATTCATTTTGTTTTTCTTTTTCAGGTTCGATTGTAGTCGCTGTAGTCTTTTGTGATGTGCAAGTTTTCTCTAACCACTCATTTAACTGTTGTACTGTAAAACCCTGCAGTGAAATGTTCCCTGCATGTATCATTGGAGTGTATGAGGTATTTGTACTCATAGTTTGGGGAGTCAGGACTCCCAACCCTGCTTGTCGCATTGCCTCAAGAGGTGCCCCTATTGGACTGAGGTCCATTAAGGGTCTTGATTGTTCGCAAACCTGTTCTCCCTGGGCCATTTTTTGTGGAGTTCTAATAGGCCCTCCTCTTATCATTTCATGAGTCATAACTCCCTGTTCACACGTCCTTGTTTTCTCCTGTGCATATAACGGCACCGGGGGACCAACCGTAATGGGTAGTGATATAGCGGCAGGTGTCTGGCCTGCTCCCAAGCTTCTTGGGGCTTCAACACCATAAGTCTGCTCTAATAATCCTAGTGCAGGTTCTTTCAAAGGACCCGCTACTGGGTTGTACCCAGGTATCAGTTGTGGCGGTTGTGACACTAACTGTGGAGTTGACTCAATCTGTATTAACCTTGGCTTTGTATATATCGGGTCTGGCGGCACCACCAAGTTCGTAGTAGTCTCGAGTACTGGAACATCGGGGTAAATTCTTTTTATCTGTGGTGGAGGCTGTAACTGTATCGGCGAGTCTGGTGCAGTGGGCACACTGACACCATTCTGTATCAAAGCTGTATCGCTAGTCTGCACTGTATCAGTAACACCCTTCTCCTTCGACTGGTTCCCAGGATCCAAGCTAGTACTGGGAGCACTGTCGTTCACCGCGTATGGTGGCGGACGATCATGTAACAATCTATCCATAAACGCCTCATCATCTGAATCATCCTCCTCTTCCCAGGATCTTTTATTCTCTTTGTGTTTGCCTGATTCTTTGTCAGTTTTGCAGGAAGCTTTCTTTCCCTGTGTCTCTTCTCCCTGGGTTATTGCCGGAAACAGCTTCAACCCATCCACTATTCCTCGTCTCCACATTTTGTTCTCATTATCCCACCTAGCCTCTGCATAGGATTTTTCTGCCCTTGTCAATCTTCTGTGAAATCTTTCTTGTCTATGTTTAAGAGCCATCAGGTCCCAAATTGCCAAAGCCTCATATTGTGCTGGTCGAGGAGGTGGTTTCTGCGTACTTAACATCCACCTCAGATTTTCTAACACCTTTTGATTGAACGTTCCATGTTCCGGAAACGCTAGACACCCCTCTTTCTCGGTTAATTTGCGCCATTGTTTTATCCATAAACATGGTGCAACACCCTTTTCCTCCATAACCGTGTAAGCTGGTGTACCCTCAGGTGGTGTAGGTTCCCCATCAGTTGCAACAATATACACATCTCCTTTCAAAGCGCTTTTAAATGCCTTAACAAAATTCATTTTACTTTATTTTTGATCAGAAAACGGCTTAATTCCCAGGACACTCTTCACCTACCCTTTGCTCAACCTATTGCCTCTCACGAACGGCAGCCAATCCGTGCGCGACCCCTCTCGGCATCTGACCTATCTCAGCGCGGCACCACTGACGTCACACTTACACACACTGCAGCTGACAAAGTCTTGCGGCTTGTCCACACCTCGCTAATTCCTTACAACTCATACAAACTAATGCGAATTATTGCTAGCACTTAAATGACAACACAAATCTGCCGGTTTTACTACAGGAAGGGTAACACATTCGCTTCAGAACTTTACAGAGATTTCACTTGAAGCCTCGGCCGCTACTCTCTCCTTCTCAGTTCCCTCATACGCAAGCAGAATTCGACCTGCAAATCCTACTCGCGACTTGTCAATGACTCCTTCTAGTGCACTTTAGAACTTGTCAAATCTCCATCGAAGGTTACACACATGCATCATAGCTCGAAACTCGACTTGTCAACCACGCCCGATTGACCTACTAAACCACACAGATTACGACATAAACCATTTTAACATCATACTCCGGAGTCTTAGACCTCAATAGGTCCGTATACAACAACCAACCACGTGGATAATTTTGAGCAACAAGCGCTGCATTCACATGAAGTACGCCGACTTCCCTACTCTCATACTGTGGAGTACGCCCACTCCTTCTAAACAACACTTAATTTGGCCTAATCACACTCAAATATTCACAATCACCTGCAAAGTGCATAAGATTTAATAAGCGCAAAAGACCCTAACCACACATACTATGGCGCCGAGAACATTCCCAACTCATTTAGGCAGGCTCCGAGATCCCGGGAAAAGCCATGGCGAATCTAGCAACTCATCATCTTTCCAAATTGCATTATCACGAGAAAACAAATTAAACAATGAAACTCCGTCCTAGGGCCCCCAAGGGCCAAACCGTACTCTGCTACCAGAACTGTTAACGCGTCCGTCTATGTTAATCTATACACATCAGGACTCGTTTTAGGCCAATGAATCTTTGGACCCAGTGGTGAGACACCGTAGGACGAGATAACTGATCAAAACACCAATCAATATGTCAATAACATTGTCAATATTTAACACCAAAATATATCTCGCTTTAGGCATTAATAAACATTCGGCGCAACCATGACCTTTCAGTAATGAATAACCACACCTTAATGAAGTTTTATGAGTTTTATTCCCTATTGATTACAATCTAGTAGCAAAGGCATCAATCTCAAAGTCAAGAAGCATATAAGCACAATTACAAGATGACAACCACAATAAGCTTTCAATAGTGCAGAAATCAGAAGCATAGATAATCAGATGAGTATGACCAGATCACAATACATCGAGTGTTCTAAGATACAAGTTCAGCATAGCATCATGTCAGTCACGTCAGTTTGTCAGACAAATGAATACCTCGTCTAACCTCTAATTAGCATTAGCATGTTGGGCGTCATGCAAAACAATTTTGAACACCAATTTGGAAAACATCTAACTAAGGTCTCTAATCAAAAACATACAGCAGTTGGTACCTAGAAAGAAAAGGCAAATAAACTAATTTTCATTAGCAACATTATAATTACCCTCCTCTGATTAGGTCAGCATTCAGGATTAGTCTTCGTCTTCAGGACATCAGTTAGATCGCCGTCAGTCTATCTAAGTTTAAAAGGCAAAGACACTCTCCTCATAAGGAGAAAAGTGTAAGGGCAGTCTAATGGGCAAGGATGGTTTTCTCTAAGACTCAGGTCACCAAATAGAGTGAAAGAGTTACGAGATGCAATCGATATCATTTCCTACCTAATGCTCTGTCTGTTCCCTGTGTCATGGGTTTTTATCCCTTTCTCGTGATTCATTCCCCCAAAATTCTATTGGTCAGTCAATACACCCCACCATTGTTAACCTATCAAATTATACATTAAGTAATGCATTCTGTCATTTTTGATAAAACTTTATGTTCTAATTGGTCATCATAATTGACGTATTTTCGTAGGTGGCTCATCCGGGGTTACTTCATTGTCTTTGCACGTATCAGGTCAAAAGTTCTCTTCTTCTCGCTCCATCGTCCTTGGAAGTGTCCATTAATGTTTCGAAGCACATAAGTTTATACTAAAAGCTGCTAGCATGCGGATGGGAATATCTGGTATTGTTGCGAACTATTGAGGAAAAAGAACAATCGCTGGGTCATGGTCTTTTACAAGTCAGCACACTGAAGAGACAGAAGAATACGCTTTAAAGCTTTGCTTGGCTCATGCTAACTTACGAGTTCTAATGAATGCAGTTTTATACGTTTAATGTGCACATTTTTAGTAATCTATGAACGATTATTTCTTATAGTTGACATTAGTTTACACACACATAAAATCCTTTATGTTAATTAATATATTTCAATGAATATTTTATTTGATGCAGTATTGTTAATCATAAGCATTTCACGTCTATAATATGTAATATAAAGCTACACTCTCTCATTGGTATGGTTTACAGTGTCTTTGTTGTCGAGTGTATCCCTCCGAAACGGCCATTTGACAGTTCAGAATGGCCAAATGTAGTTTATGATGATTCCATCAAATTTTATCTCGGAGAAAAAATGGTTGTCTGAAAACTCTGCCATTTCTTTAAATTATGTTTTACCTGTCTCCTAGCCAGTTCGATTTTTGAGTCATCAACCTAACAACAGGGAATGGATGCCTTAAAACCACAATAACTCCACAACGTTAGTCTTTGTATCTAACTCCCTTGGGAAATTCTGTGATATTGTTGCAAGACCCAGTCACAGAACCATTTCACTGAGTAAATGATTTTACCTAGATGCACTATGAGTGGGGTTTTATTTAATTGAGAGAACACCCTAGTCTATTTATTTTTGTCATGACCTACCTGACTTCAATCTGACATAGAACTAATAATATTTCAATGTTTCTATATTTTTTTTTTAAGAACCCGGGACTCCTGAATTTACTAGCAATATTTAATACTGGGTTGATAAAAATGGGATGAAAATTTTTTTTTTAGGCACTACCCATATCAAATGGGGTTCTAGTGCAGAGTAATACATATTTAAAATTTAGAAGCATCTATCCTCCCTGATAATTTTCTATATTGTACTTCCGAGCTGACCTTATGGACTTTGTTGGTCAAAATAATATAGCTGTGGGCCTCTATTTCCAAATTACCACCTGAGAAACAATCAATAAGGAAGGATATTTCTTTTTATGAGTATGTCTGTGAGCCGCAATGGGAAAAGCTATATGCTGCCGTTTTGGCATTTCATCACACTTATTTCAATAGTGGCTTCTAACTAAATGTGACCATTTCTTATTCAGTATGGGGGACCCTGATCCATAAATAGACTTGAATATTTGTTACTATGTAGGTACATCACTCTGCCAAGCATTTAACAATAAACTAGCAGATTTAATTGTATTAATAATTGTATCTCAATATTTGAGAATTGTCTTTAATCACTTTGAATAATGTTAATATATTGGATTTCGCAGAACATAATAAAAGTGTAATAGCCTTTTTGTACAACCTTGTCTTTGAGATCAGGAATTCCCTACGTGTCCAATGCCTGGTTATCGTTATAGTCAGTGGTTCTACAAAAACCACTAACAGCAGGGATAAACGGTTGTCAGAGTTTGTGTCTCTTTGTGTCACTAAGCACTGGATCAGTTCATTCATACAAGGTTGCTTCCCTTATGGCAATTCGAAATGTCACAACACTGAAGCCCATATTTATACTTTTTGACGCAAAACTGCACAAACACAGATTTGCGGCAAAAAAGTATAGTGCCGGCTTGCATCATTCTAGAGCGCCACCCAGGCAACAAATTTATGGAAACCCGCAAGTCTGTGCAAAGGGTGGGCTAGCATCTGGGAAAATGACGTTCGCCTGGGCATGGCCATTGCACCCAATGCCATGTAGGGGGACCCAATTCAGGGCCCCCAATGGCACTTTAACTTTTTTTTAAGTCCTTACCTCTACTAACCCTGCTTACCTGGGATGGGGTACCCCCCAGCCTCTGGTGTCCCTTTGGTGTGGGTCGGGTTGTTCCTGCGGCTTGGGGTGGGCATCTGTGGGCTCTTTCCATGGTGTATGACCAGGGAAATGGGTCCACAGGTCCCCTAACGCCTGCCCTGACCAAGGCGTTATATAATGGCACTAAGAAGGCTTAACGCCATTATTTAGGCCCGCCTCCCACCCATGCACCTTTTTTGCACGGGAGACTAAATAAGATGCTAGGGGCTTTGAGTAATTTTTGGGACAGTAACGCCTACCTTGCATCTCATTGACGCAAGGTAGTATCACGCATCCCAAAAATTACTTTAACTCCAATATTTTAACGCTAGACAGGTCTAGCATCAAAATAAATATGTGGAGTTAAGTTAGGCTGAATTTGCATACAAAAATGACACTAATTCAGCACAGAGTATAAATATGCCCCAGAATGCTTTTCTGCACCAAATAGAATGATTACCAAATTAATCTTTGTAAACTTTGTATAATTATTGGCTCCAGCACACAGTGTTTTTGGATGAAATCTGTTTGAGTAGGTTATGTAATTCGTATCCTATATTTATTAGTATGTTTTGCTCCTCATTGCATAATATGCTATGCGGGTCAACCCTCCCTGTTTATATTTTATTCCAGGTTTAATGAAAATTACCACATAACTATGATCGAAAATGGAGGGAGTAGTGCAATTGTGTAAGCCTTGGAATTTACATCTCCCAAAGCATCTTGAATATTTCACTAAGGAGACCAACCTCCTCAGGTCTTGCTAATGGAAAGGACGTTAACTTCCATTTACACCTCCGTACTGTGTTCTGCAAATTTCATCTGAGGTGTTTGCAACATAATAACATAATAGTAGGAGTGGACAACTGTCAATTAAGATTTAAGAAAGCTTTTTCCACCATGACAAAGTTTCAAAGTACTGTACTGGTCTTAAGATCTTTAATCTTGTTAATAGTCTTCTGCTCGTTTGTTTGTGACACTGGTATTCTATCATTTGTTTGGTTATATTGCTAAATAGTTTTAGAGTGCTTACGTGCTAAAATGCATACCATATACTGCAGTGCTAGAAAAACGTCCCACAAAGAGAGTGTGAAAAATTACAAATGCATCTGGGGATGCCATTCCCACTCATAAATGAAATTGTATGCATGCCCATGGAAATCTCATATTGCTAATCATTAGCCTGTGTGTCCTGATTACAGAAAAAGAGAAAATATTTGAAAGACCTCCCTGTTGAGAGTAAGACGAATTAGAGAAATCAGCCACTCTGAGCATACAGGTAGTACCAGGACTCAGCTATGTTAATTTTTATCAGTAAAATGTCTCAGAAATATTTTTGTAATTTCTAAATATTGCATTTACATGAAGTGTTCACAACAAGAGCTCAGTAGTTAATAAAGTAAGCCATTAAAGAAAAGTTGGGTGTTATTTCTTTCCCTAGGTTAATCCATGAACTTTCCGGAAAGGATTACAACACAAACTAATGAGAAAGTACCGACAATAACCTAATTTCCCGTGTCACGCACCAAGATGCATATTATCTAAGACACTTGAAATTGGATCGGTTGAATTAACTCTACTGGCTAAAAGCCAAGTGAATCAAAAACATTGTTTTTATAGCCAAAGTGATATATGTATCTTTTATATCCGTGGGAGAATTAAGTTATTCATCAAGAGTAGTAGTGGGGAAGAATAATGTATGTTCTAAATTTATCCATGTGTCAAATCATTTGCTCCATAGATCTCCAAAGGCATGGGAAGATTTCACTGAAAAAGGCAGACAAAAGTCCAAGAAGATTTTAGAAACAGTGACCTTGAATACATCAGGGTGCTTAGAACTGTGAATCCCCAGACCCTGCTGTTCTTTGCAAGCTATGAGGAATTCTCAGTTAGCTAAATAGCACAAGACCAAAAGCCAGCAGAGCCAACTCAACCTCTCATCCTTCTGGGGTTGGTAAATCAAATACATTTAGAAATGGCAGAAGTGTTAAAGCTGAACGTAGCTGAAGTAAACTAGTGTTGAATCGCAAGCAATTTCATGTTGTGCAGCAGCAGAATATAGTCAGTGGTGAAAACCAAGCATCAACATCTAGTGGTGTACAGCAACAAAATACATCTAGTAGAGTAAACTATCAGAAGACCCCAATAAGTAAGTAGCAACAGAATTGTGGAGGGGTGGGTGGGAATATGGCTTCGGATGACTTTTATTAAATACAAATTAGGCAAGTTATGGCTTCAGGTGACTTTTATTGAATACAAATTAGGCAAGGGAAATAAAAAATATAGATAATTCCGTGGGCACACCACTGAAAAAAATCTCACTCTCTCTTTTTATATCCAGTTCTTCTAGGTGATATAGATGTTTGTGGCTTTTTTTTACCCAATCTTTTGTCTTCCATCTATCTCTCCTTAGATCTCTCTGGATGGTCACTGCCAGCACTCTCGTGCGAACAGGAAAAACATACTGGTAAGTAAAGCCCGTGAAAAGCTTGATAGTGATATCTTGGAGTGCCATCAAAGGAATATGTTATCACTTCAAAGCTTTTAGTGTCATCAAAGGTCGTCCCCTTTCAATATGGTGATCATAGGTGAGCTTGTACAATGAGGTTTGTTTGGCTAACTTTACTGATTAGTGCACTAAGATGGCGGCCGTGGGCGGAACACAAGGATCATATGTTGCACTAATGATAACTTGGACAATTAGGGGTTTGCTATGTTACAGACGTAATTTTTACAAAATTTAAGAGTGTGTTTCAAGGGTTTACAAGGTTTGTTGCACTCTGCCAATATGCAGCCGCAGGCTGAGTGTATGAGTCGGGGCTTCCCCATCATCCATTGCCAGTAACTGTGTGATTCCGTGACCCCCAATATGGTGGGCGGATACTTCACTAGGCAACGTGGTCTAGTTTCCTCAAGAAAAGACAGAGGCTTGCACATACATACCTTACTTATACCCTTACTTGTTTAGTAATGTGCATTAAACACCACCTATGTTAGTGTTCTGTAGGTTCACACCTCCCTCCAGGGGGATATAGAAATATAGTTTCAGATATGGGGACCTCATTCTAATTCATAAACATGTGTGCGTTTGGACGCTACATGTTATATCATTTTGCATTAAGCTTTAGAGTAGTGTGTGATGTCCTGGTTCATTAATTTGTAGTGAGCTTGAGGGTAGTCTAGCGAGGGTGATCACTTATGGTGGTACACTAGAGGTGTTTCTATGGTAAGATATTGTGTATGAAAATGAGGGTATCACTCTTTACGGTGTTAGAATGGAGCTTTTTTTGTTCCTTTTCTTTGTCCTCCTCCTTGCTGTTTATTTAAGATTTTCTGGTGTATGGTTTTTCTGGTTCTTTTCTTTTTTCCTCCTCCATCTTTTTGTGTTTCTTTGTTCATACAGAAAAAATTCTTAACTAACACATTTTGTATGTTGGTGTCTAATTAGTATTCCTAATTCCAAGCATGAATAGGGTGATTCTGTTCACTGTTTTAGAATATGGTATGTTTTAATGCTGAAACTATGGTTGAATTGCTGCTCAGTCAGGACTTGTTATGTATGTTTCCCCCACTATATGCCAATGTGGAACACATATCTACACTTGTGTATGGACTGTATTCCATGTTGTTTGCAAACTAGTTGGTTAACCATATGTGGGTGACCATTAAAGGTTTACGGAGAAGTGGAATGATGTGTTTTTCAGTCACAATATGTATGGTTGGGCAACACGTAGGTCGTTTTTAAAAGGCGTTATTTGTATTTTTTCATGTTGCAGCCCTGAAGAATCTCTGATTTGGGTGAAATGCGTTGGTTGTGCTCCTGTTCGTAAAGAAGAATCAAGAATCCTTGCAACAAGAATCTTACTGATTGGTTTTTGGAATGTTTTCATCTGCATAGTTGGTTATATGTTGCCTCTCTAATGTATAGGAATTGTTTCAGTTTTGTTTTGGGTGGCTAACTCATAGAGGTGGGCAACAAGTGTAGATACTCGGGATTTACAGGTGGTACGGTATGCTGGTCCTTAGTTACCCTATTTTTCTATTTTATAAACAAAAATCATGCTGAGAGCAAAGGTAACCTAACATGCTCTTTGATCCTAAGGAGCTTACCAGGAGTGCATCAGACAGCTTTTGCCCACTGATTATGAACAGTTGTACCTTTTATAAAGATTGTGTTGAAAATGTAAGTAAGACGCAGGTCAATAATTGGTGATCCATAACAGGCCCATAGGTCAGCCACTAAAATTAGCAACAGCTACAATCATTTTAGCAATCACTGTGATTGATTAATCACAGTGTTGCAAGGTAGCTCTCAAGGCTGGTAAGCTGCAACATCTTAGGATACTTTTGGTTATTGGCAAAAGTGATCTATTCTCTTTCCACTCACTGAACTCTCTGGAAGTACACTTTCTCATTAGCAGACTGGTTACGACTCATGCTATAGCCCTAAAACAGGGAAAATTGGTTTTGACACCACATTTTTCAGGAATTGAGCATAAATTACATTCACTCCTATGTTTGTAATGGAAAGTGCCACCAAGACCGACCAGCAAACCTATAGTTCAAGGGTACACAAGGACATCTAGTAATATTGCACACAAAACTAGTGAAAATACTATTTGCATACATATATTTCCATTTCTGTAAAAAAGATGCAAAAAACATCAGGACCTGTATTATATAGAGGGCACACAGTCCTTGTTTGCACTACTTTCTAATGGTGTACCAGTTGTAGGCCAGGATAGTTTGCCTATTATCATGTATCCACTGTCCCCCGGATCAGCCGTGAACTTGCGCCTGCCTTGGGGGTAGTGCACTCAGTGAAAGATGGAGTGGTTGCTTATAAGCCACTGTGTGTCTCACAGTGCAGGCAGTGCAACACCTGCACTTTAAACATAGGGAAGAGCTCTCCTTGCAGGCAGGTGCAGCAAGTGACTGAACTCACCTGCAGGGGGATGTGTGGAGAAGATCCATGGGACCCCTTTCTCATGCCAGAGGGCTGTGGACCTCCTACGGGCATGTTTACCACTGCACCTGAGTATGTAATACAGGGCAGATGCGGAGGCAAAGTGATTCCCTGAAGTTCATGGGGGGAATGTCCCCTTGCAAATGAGGAAATGCCCTCTCACAACAACGTTGATGCTACATGTGCACCAGCACTATAAGTATTACAGGGAGGGCACAAGTGCATCTGCAGCACTTTTGGACTACTAAAGTGCCCTGGGGGAGAACAAAGCGGTACACAGGCCTGTTGTGCTTCTGGGGTAATATGCACAAGAAGGTCCACGGTGTCTATTCATGGTGTTGTTGCACCCATCTTAACACTAATGCATGGGTCTAAATCACTCTATATATTTAATTAATGCACTGAAACAAAACAACATTGTTACACATTCCTCTTACCTAAAATTAAGCTAGGATACAAGTCTATATTTGTTAGGTACATGCTATAAATCCTTACATAAAAAGCCCACCTGCTTTGAAATTAACGTGTTGTGGTACAAAGAAAGCTTTGACTTTTAGCACTCCATACAGAAGGTGAAAAGTATCATGCTCCATTGCAGCCTGTGTAGAGAGCTACAACTAGTGAATGGAGACAAGTCATTTGTAATAAATATTTAATACATTTATTGGACAGACACTAAAATGTACTCAACAGCTTAAAATAAATTCAGAGTTATTTAGGGTTTAATTTATGGCCAGTAAAATAAACCCTCTGTTCCACCATTAATGTTTTTTATCTGGGCCATCAAATTTCACACGCTACTGGATTTGGATGTAAGGTCACTGAAAACAACATATCAAGGATGTCAGCATCACAAATTTTGTTACATTCCCTTAAAAATAAAAATGCCAGGAGTAAAATAATAGCCAATAGTTATTTCATGCAATGAAAGTCGTTCAGTATATCAGGAGCTCACCTTTTTCTATTACTTTGATGTAGTACTGTAAAAATTACGTTTAATTCTATTTGAGACCTAAAATAAAGCTGACATCTAATTTTAAAAAGGCAAATATTCATTAGGCTATACAAAGAGAATATGACAATTATTCTCAACTACATTACATCTACAAAATAACCTAGCCAAAAAATTGCAGTGATGTGATCTGTCCATTAATTGGTAAACTGACATTCATGGAGAAAATCTGGTCCTTCTAGTAACTATGATGCGAAACAGAAATGCACGTGTCTTACAGAATAGCCCACGTGAATGAACACCTTTATTTAGAATTTGTTACATTGATTTTCCAGACTTGTCCCTATGGTTAAACTTGTCTTGATATGTGGTGAGTGAAAACCTGATTTATGTTTAGCACTGAAGCTACAGCTCAACATAATATAGTCAGAGGTTTATTAACTAAGGGCTGGGCAGGCAGATAGAGCGCTGCACAATTTTGTGCAGTGCTCACTGGCTTTTAGATATAGAATTATAGAGGGGTAACAGTGAATTAAGGGGATGCTCTTCAAGGAGGTTTTCTGACTGAAATCAAATAGACATGAGTGAAAATAGCATTTGGAAGAAACATGATCATATAACCATATATTCAGCCCCTGGAGAGTATTATCACATAAAAAAGAATAATGAACATTGCAGTGTAACCATATAATCAGCCCCTTGAGGGCCTAGTGCATTACACATTTTCAGGCCTAGAATGCCTTTTAAATAGCATTTAACTGTGAAGTCAGCAGCACAATGGTGCATTACCACAGGTGCTAAATGTCCCTGTAGAGCAGTGGTGTCCATACTTTTCAATGCCACGCCATCCCAGTTGAAAAATAAATATCATTGCCCCCCCTCAGAATTTTTCACAATTATTTTAGAAAGATGACAATGTTTAAATATGTCTAGACCTATTTAAACATTGTAGTTAAGTACTGTTAGCTTTTAAAAAATGCAATAACATGCTCCTGCTTAAAACAAAGGCCTGTTATTTGTATAATGCTTCTTTTGGCCAGAGTCTGGCGCCCCCTCTGGGATCACTTGAGGCCCCCATTGGGGGGCCTGACCCTCAGTTTGAAGACCTTTGCTGTAGAGTCAACAGCAGAAGGTGCAGCACCACTGGTGGTGGCTAGATGTCCCTGTAGCGTCAACAGCAGAAGGTACAGTACCACTGGCTGTGGCAGATGTCTCTGTAGAGTCAACAGCAGAAGATGCAGTACCACTGGTCCTGGCTAGATGTCCTTGTGTAGCCAAAAGAACTCAGAGTACAGTGTCACAGAACGCTGGCAGAACTTCTCCTGACATCAGAAGCTCAAAATGTCCCCCAAACCCAGAAACAGCTGGAGAAGTACCAGGTCCTCAGTGAAATGAGTGAATACTTAGCCATGCCGCACATTAAACCTTTATCGGAAATAAACTGTGTTCGTTCTTTAGTAGAAGGTGCAATACCACTGGTCATGGCTAGATGTCCCTGTAGAGTCAACAGTAGTATAACTAGTCATGGCTGGATGTCCCTGTGGAGTAGGTAGTGCCTTGGGGCAAGTATCATCCTTCAGCCCTCTGAGAGTATAGTGAATTACACATTTGCAGGCTGAGCAAGGCTGTAGGAATATTATTACAAACAAGGCCCTTATAATACAAACTCCTCTCAGCTATAAAAAAAAACAAAAGTTCCACTTATAAGAATGTTTAACTATACATTGAATGGTGGAAGAGATTATGATTTTTGGGCCTCCTCTAACCTAGTGTGACCCATAAGATGGCCTGGACAGAAAGAGCACAACGTTCTAAATGTTTTGGTGGTGGTCCCATTGACCTAGGACCAACACAGGCTGAGTTATGGCCAAAAATGTGTTGGAAAAGGAATGCTTGCAAAGCATTATGGGGTGAGCTACCCGGAGTGCAGTGAATAATGTAGTATGTTGAGGATTCAATACCTGGGTCGATTTCATGATATATAAAGCCACCAAAAAATGTTTAAAACACATCCACAAGACACAACTACATGTACTTACTGATTATGTAAAGTAAGGACCAAGTGAAAGGAAAACAAAGAAAACAAACCACAAGCGTGAACACAAGTGCTTACAAACAAGGCCCTCATAACACAATCTCCTCTCAGTGGTAAAAACAAAAGTTCCGTCTATAAGAGAGTTTAAATGGGCATTGAATGGTGGAAGAGGTTATGATTTTTGGACCCCCTCTAACCTAATGTGACCACAGGATGGACAGAAAGATCACACCGTTCTGAATGTTTTGGTGGGGGTCCCATTGCCCTGGGACCACCACAGACTGAGTTATGGCCAAAATGTGTTGTAAAAGGAATGCCTGCAAAGCATTATGGGGTGAGTTTCCCCGAGTGCAGTGAACATTGTAGTATTGGCTCTCCCGCTGTGAGGTGACAGCTGCTGGTGAAGATTCAATGCCTGGAGAGATTTCATGCTATTTAAAGCGACAAAAAATGTACAAAACACACACAAGACACAACTATATGTATTTATTGATTATGTAAAGTAAGGCCCAAGTTAAGGGCAAACGCAGTAAACGAACAGGGCGCATGAACACAAGTGCTTACTGACAAACATGAGAGGCAGGAAATAAAAAATAGTCCGTCCAAACAACAGAAAAACAATGCAGGAGTAATTCAACTGTACTTGGCCGGTGCGCCTCAGCCAAGTACAGGAAGTTATATATCGGCTGCCAAACCAGTTAGGAGGCAGCAAAACAAGAGCAACATTGCCTTCAACCTATGGTAAGCAGCAGACAGCGGCAGGCAGGAACAAAGTCCTATACTCATTCCAACAGGTCTGCGCGCTGTCTAGGCTCGACCTAAAAAGTACCTTACTTGCCTCCGTTAACTAACCCCAACCACCTTTCTTGCCTTCCTTACCCCTCCTACAGCTGTGCTTTCTGTCAAAGCAGGGAAGCAGGACTGTAAAGATAGGCTCTGTGAGTGCCCTGTCAACCTGGCCTGGAAGGCCTTTATGGCATAGCAACAGTGGGTGATGAATTTTGTTCTAAACTGTTGCTACATCATAGCAGTAAATTACCAGATTTAGAATCTGGTGTAAATGATAGATGTTTCCTGTGGAAGCCATTCATAACAATGGTAAAGAAATCTACTCCATGCCGTGAGTCACTTTTGAGCCATGCGGGTATCCGCAGAAAACCCTTAGCAAATCATCACCTACATGTTGAGGTGCAATGGTGCTGAAATTGCCCTCAGCTTGATGAATTAAATTTTTTGAAGTTAGAACGAGTTTATTTGATTAAATAGAGAACTAGAAAGACAACATTATTTCATTAGTATTGAGTGAATGAGCTGATTTAACTACAATAGTAGTATTAAAAAAGATTATTTAAATTACGACTCCGAATATATCAATATATTCTTAATACCATTTCCATGTATAATATGACCAAATATAGGGAAGCATTATCAACAGTCATACATTCAGTTATTAATTATTATTCAATAAGTAACTGCAAGCTTATAATTCATTAAGTATTGTGATAAATTGGAACTGCAATACATTAGAAGAAAAAAGGAGAAAGTCAGGGGAAGAAAGTACCAATGCATGATGTTCTATACTATATCATAAATGTGCACTAAATGCTACTGGTACTCTGTGTATGCTTTGCTCTATATGATGTCTTAGTAATGTAGAAAAATGAAGACATAAGTTTGTAATGCATTGCTCACATTAATGCACAGATTCTGTCACCATTACTTTGTAACCTTCTTACTGCTACCATTGTGCTATCTGTTTCTCGTACTGATGTAAACGCTTTGCTCCGGACTTCTGATGGAAGTCAGAATTGTTCTCGTCAGCCTTGAGTTTCTATCATCCATTATGCTACCTACTACACATCAAGATTTCACACCGGCGGCTTCGACCATGGCTCTGATTGGGCCTCTTGGATCCGATACTGGATCCAGAACAACGCTGAGTTCACACAGTCGGTCTCCTCTGGCATCATTTCCCATGTCAACACTCCCCACGCCACCAGCACCCACGGGTGGTGCAAGCCCCATCCTCATACCTGATGATCTGGAGCCAGAATGGCATCGTATGATGCTGATTCTGACTTTGACGGTGCCAACAGGGCCCAGATAATTGTCTGAGTCTTATTATGAGCAACCAGGCACAGGTGAGGAATGGGAGGGGTCTCAGGATCCTATAGGGTATGGTTTGGACCAAATGGACCAGTATGAGGAACTAGGGGAAGCCAGCGGGCTGGACACCTCTCCAAATGCTGGCATGCTCTCACCTCCTACAGTGGCTATGGAGGAGGGAGCTTCGTATGCGATGGTGGTGCGCAGGGCAGCTGAGGTCTTGGAACTAGATTTGCCTACTGTGCATAATTGTTCTCGTCAGCCTTGAGTTTCTACCATCCATTACGCTACCTACTACACATCAAAATTTGCAGCTGGTAATTTATGCATTTTGATTCTCACAAATCAGGCAGAAACCTTCAGGTATACATCTTTTCAGTCATTCCCTGCAATGCTATTCACAGAGATTAGGGCACACAAGTTCTCACACTATCAAGAATGCTCACTGCAGTCCAGAGTTTCTATTTTGTCCTTGTAGCTGATATGCCTTACAAACATTCACATATTTGTTACTCACAACAGGTAACCAGGGCAAATCAGCTAGAGAAATCTGATCCCGATGTATGTTGGGAAGTGATTCATTTGATTGTGGTAGGTAAGTTAATCGTAAAAAGGGCACTGTCTCAACAGTAGACTATTTTTCTTTTCAGTTTCCTTCATGAATCGAAAGGTGTTTGAGGTGCTGAATTGCTACAAATGCAGTGAGCCAAAGCTCTGCACTATGGAGGTGAACACAGTTGGGGCTACTGTGCAATGTAAAGTACATTTGCAAGTAATTTACATGTGTGATTTACTCTTACTCTTTTGAGTAACTTTAGTACTTCTAGCTATTTCCAAAATCCGAATGTAAACTAAAAAGCGTAGACTTGCAGATCATGAAAAAGGGAGTGGAGACAAATTTACGATTAGAAGATACTACTGTAAAAAAAAAAGCCCCTGTGGCCCCAGCTGGCTCCCCACATGCAGCAGGAGTTGGCATTGCTCCTGTCCTTGGGAATCAGATCAAAGGTCTGCTCCCAGGTGGTGGGAGTATTTGAAGCTCCACTTCCTGGGAACAGACTCAGGGGGTCATTTTGACCCTTGCGATCTTACCACCGCAAGGGTAAATGTGCCAAAATCCGGCAGTACCCCTGATATGGCGGGCGGGAGATCTACAGCTTTGGCGGTCTTCACGGAAGACCACCAAAGTCATAATGAGGGCCTCAGTGTTTGCTCCCACTTGGCAGATGTTTTGAAATGGTCCCTCCAAGCGAAATCAAACACAGGTATCTGATAGAGACTTCTAGCTGCTGATTCCTTACCTTAGAATTTCCTGGTGTCAGCTTGGAATCCAGAATTTTTGCTGAGCAGTACCCTGGACGTGCCATTGTGTGGCGTTGTTTAGAACCGCGTGGCGTCATTGTTGGAGCAGTCTGTGATGTCACTGTCGCCTATGAAGGCCCCACCCCGGCACATGTACGTTAGTTCTTTTCCATCTGCACCGGTTAAGCGCTGATCTGGAATCGAGCTACCCTCTGTCTTTTTTGACAGGCCTTTTTCAACCTTTTTGTCTACTCTTTTTGAAGTCTGTGCAGGATGGCATCAAGGAAGACGTGGTTTAAGCCGTGTGGTTCCTGCTGGTGATGTCGGTGATGGACCCCCACCAGGTATGTCTCTGGTGCCTTGACTGAGACCACAACTCAAAGCCGTGCTCTCACTGTCGGGCCATGGCCCCAAAAGCTCTGAGAGAGCAGACTCTGAAGCTCATGGCGGCCCAGCAGTCGATGTCGGATGGTGCGACTCCAAGGTGGTCATGGTCTCATTTGAGGAGGAGGTCGCGGGACTGCTCAAGGACCCCCAAGTCCTCTTCTTTTCACTCAAAGTCCTCCTGGCATTCGGGGAAGAGGCAAAAGAAGAAGTCCAAGCGAACTTCAACTTCGCCCCCCCACTGTCAATCGGCGAGTTGACTCGGGAACGTCAATTTTCCAGGCATGGTTCCGCGGAACCGATGCCTGGTCCGACTTTGACTCGCTCACACTTCTGGGGAGCCAGAGCGACCACCGCTCAACTGAAGGAGTTTTAGGAGGCCATGCATCTCATATTCGAGTGGGCTGGCCCTGCTGGTAAACCTTTAGGCCCCGTGGGGTCAGCAGGGTCCCCATCAGATTTCACACCGGCGGCTTCGACCATGGCTCCGATTGGGCCTCTTGGATCCGATACTGGATCCAGAACAACGCTGAGTTCACACAGTCGGTCTCCTCTGGCATCATTTCCCATGTCAACACTCCCCACGCTACCGGCACCCACGGGTGGTGCAAGCCCCATCCTCAGACCTGATGATCTGGAGCCAGAATGGCATCGTATGATGCTGATTCTGACTTTGACGGTGCCAACAGGGCCCAGATAATTGTCTGAGTCTTATTATGAGCAACCAGGCACAGGTGAGGAATGGGAGGGGTCTCAGGATCCTATAGAGTATGGTTTGGACCAAATGGACCAGTATGAGGAACTAGGGGAAGCCAGCGGGCTGGACACCTCTCCAAATGCTGGCATGCTCTCACCTCCTACAGTGGCTATGGAGGAGGGAGCTTCGTATGCGATGGTGGTGCGCAGGGCAGCTGAGGTCTTGGACCTAGATTTGCCTACTGTGCATAATTGTTCTCGTCAGCCTTGAGTTTCTACCATCCATTACGCTACCTACTACACATGAAAATTTGCAGCTGGTACTTTATGCATTTTGATTCTCACAAATCAGGCAGAAACCTTCAGTTATACATCTTTTCAGTCATTCCCTGCAATGCTATTCACAGAGATTAGGGCACCTAAGTTCTCACACTATCATGAATGCTCACTGCAGTCCAGAGTTTCTATTTTGCCCTTGTAGCTGATATGCCTTACAAACATTCTCATATTTGTTACTCACAACAGCTAACCAGGGCAAATCAGCTAAAGAAATCTGATCTCGATGTATGTTGGGAAGTTGATTTATTTGATTGTGGTAGGTAAATTAATCGTAAAAAGGACACTTTCTCAACAGTAGACTATTTTCCTTTTCAGTTTCCTTCATGAATCGAAAGGTGTTTGAGGTGCTGAATTGCTACAAATGCAGTAAGCCAAAGCTCTGCACTATGGAGGTGAACACAGTTGGGGCTACTCTGCAATGTAAAGTACATTTGCAAGTAATTTACATGTGTAATTTACTCTTACTCTTTTGAGTAACTTTAGTACTTCTAGCTATTTCCAAAATCCGAATGTAAACTAAAAAGTGTTGACTCGCAGATCATGAAAAAGGGGGTGGAGACAAATTTACGATTAGAAGATACTACTGTAAAAAAAAAAAACCCCAGTGGCCCCAGCTGACTCCCCACATGCAGCAGGAGTTGGCATTGCTCCTGTCCTTAGGAATCAGATCAAAGGTCTGCTCCAAGGTTGTGGGAGTTTTTGAAGCTCCCACTTCCTGGGAACAGACTCAGGGGGTCATTTTGATCCTTGCGGTCTTACCACCGCCAGGGTAAATGGGCCCAAATCCGGCAGTACCCGTGATATGGCGGGCGGGAGATCTACAGTTTTGGTGGTCTTCACGGAAGACCACCAAAGTCGTAATGAGGGCCTCAGTATTTGCTCCCACTTGGCAGGAGTTTTGAAATGGTCCCTCCAAGCGAAATCAAACACCGGTATCTGATAGAGACTTCTAGCTGCAGATTCCTTACCTTAGAAGTTCCTGGTGTCAGCTTGGAATCCAGAATTTTTGCTGAGCAGTACCCTGGACGTGCCATTGTGTGGCGTTGTTTAGATCTGTGTGGCGTAATTGTTGGAGCAGTCTGTGATGTCACGGTCGCCTATGAAGGCACCACCCCAGCACTTTTCCCTTTGTTCTTTTCCATCTGCACCGGTTAAGCGCAGATCCGGAATCGAGCTACCCTCTGTCTTTTTTGACAGGCCTTTTTCAACCTTTTTGTCTACTCTTCTTGAAGTCTGTGCAGGATGGCATCAAGGAAGACGGGGTTTAAGCCGTGTGGTTCCTGCTGGTGATGTCGGTGATGGACCCCCACCAGGTATGTGTCTGGTGCCTTGACTGAGACCACAACTCAAAGTCGTGTTCTCACTGTCGGGCCATGGCCCCAAAAGCTTTGAGAGAGCAGTCTCTGAAGCTCATGGCGGCCCAGCAGTCGATGTCGGATGGTGCGACTCCAAGGTGGTCACGGTCTCGTTTGAGGAGGTCGCGGGACTGCTCAAAGACCCCCAAGTCCTCTTCTTCGCACTCGAAGTCCTCTGGGTATTCGGGGAAGAAGCAAGAGGCACAAGAAGAAGTCCAAGCGGACTTCAACTTCACCCCCCCACTGTCGACCGACAAGGTGACTCGGGAACGTCAATGTTCCAGGCATGGTTCCGCGGAACTGATACCTGGTCCGACTTTGACTCACCCAAACCTCTGGGGAGCCAGAGCGACCACTGCTCAACTGAAGGAGTTGTAGGAGGCCATGCATCTCATATTCGAGTGGGCTGGCCCTGCTGGTAAACATTTAGGCCCCGTGGGGTCAGGAGGGTCCCCATCAGATTTCACACCGGCGGCTTCGACCATGGCTCCGATTGGGCCTTTTGTATCCGATACTGGATCCGGAACAACGCTGAGTTCACACAGTCGGTCTACTCTGGCATAATTTCCCATGTCAACACTCCCCACGCCACCGGCAATCTCGGGTGGTGCAATCCCCATCCTCATACCTGATGATCTGGAGCCAGAATGGCATCGTATGATGCTGATTCTGACTTCGACGGTGCCAACAGGGCCCAGATCATTGTCTGAGTCTTATTATGAGCAACCAGGCAGAGGTGATAAATGGGAGGGGTCTCAGGATCCTATAGAGTATGGTTTGGAGCAAATGGACTAGTATGAGGAACTAGGGGAAGCCAGCAGACTGGACACCTCTCCAAATGCTGGCATGCTCTCATCTCCTACAGTGCCTACGGAGGAGGGAGCTTCGTATGCGATGGTGGTGCGCAGGGCAGCTGAGTCTTGGACCTAGATTTGCCTTCTGTGCCGGTCCTGACTGAGGTGCTTCAGCCAGGGTTTTCCACATCAGAACCGATGTTACCCTTTAATGAAGCCCTCACTGATGTCCTGCTGTGGACATGGTCCAAACCCAACACAGAGGCTCCTGAAAATAGGACAAGTGGCCACTGCCATCGCCTGCTCCAAATGATCCTAGTTTCCTCACCCAACACCCCACCCCAGAGAGCTTGGTGGTCCAGGCCTCCACTTCCCATGGTGCCTTCCCTTCCACTCAGCTGTCTGTAAACACCTCATGCCTATTGGGCCATTTTTCCCATACTTTATGGGATACGGTGGCATAGGTGCTGCCTCCGGTCCCAGAGGGCATGTAGTACACTCTCACTCAAGCTGTTAAAGATGAGTGAGATGCAGCAAAGTTTACAATATGGTGTGGTTTAGAGATGACTGACACACTGGGTAAGGCGATTTCATCACCACAGCCTTTTGTTGCCATGCCTGGCTACGTACATCTGGCTTTTCAGGGGATGTCCAGGCAAACCTTATGGACATGCCCATTGATGGCTCATGCCTATTTGGTGAAAAGGCAGATTCGGCGCTAGAGAGCTTCAAGAATTCTCGGGCTAACGCCAGGTCCTTGGTCCTTTCGGCACCTCCTCGCCAGCAGTCTGCCTTTTGCCCCTTTCGAGGCTTCGGAAGGGCTGAGGTACCACGCCATCCACAGACCAGCCACCATCCTCCACCAGGTACGCATCCTGTGCGAGGATAAAGTCGTGGTACCTCCAGACCCACAGGGTCTGGCCAGAAGTCGTCCATCACCCAGCCCCCCTCCTCCTCAGTGCCCAAGTCCTCCTAGTATGATTCTGCAAGACCACACGCATCCAGTTGGAGGGAGGATTCAATTTCATCTCCCTCACTGGCGCTCATTAACATCAGACAAATGGGTCTTGCAGATCATTCAGAAGGACTATTCCCTCCCCTTCCAGTCTTTCCCTCCCTCTATGCCTTCATTAAAAGAATGGCTGATAAAGGATTATTTAGTCTTGCTCTGTGAGGAAGTTACGGCTCTCTTGCCCAAGGAAGTCATAGAAAGGGTCTTCGCCCCATTCAGGATTTGTGGAATTTCAATCTCTTCCTCAAGAAGGAGAAATTCAAGATGCTCACTCTTGCTCAAGTTTTGTCTGCCCTAGACCCTGGACGGTAGCGCTGGACTTGCAGGATACATATTTTCACATCCCCATCCTGCCTGCCCATAGGCGTTACTTGCGGTTTAAGGTGGGCCACGAGCCCATCTAGTTTACCGTGCTTCCCTTCAGTCTCATCAGTGCCCCTCAGGAGTTCACAAAAGTGATGGCGGTGGTAGCAGCTCATCTGCGCAGGTTAGGGATTTCAGTCTTTCCCTACCGCGACAACTGGCTGTTGAAGGCTCCTTTACCCCAGGCTCTCGTCACCCACCTTCAGACAACGGCGAACCTCCTGCATTTGCTGGGGTTCACTACAAACATGCCGAAGTCACATCTGACGCCCTCTCAGAAGCTCCCTTTCATTGGAGCTCTTCTGGACGCAGTGCAATTTCGAGCTTATCCTCCCGAGCAGCCAGTCCAGGATATTCAGGTTATGATACCGATGTTTCAGCCTCTATCCTGGATTTCAGTGAGACAGACTCTGAGGCTGCTGGGCCTTATGGCCTCCTCCTTCCTGTTAGTCAAACATGCCAGATGGCACATGAGGGCTCTGCAGTGTGACCTGAAGTTCCAGTGGGCAAAGCATCAGGGGAATCCCACTGACACAGTTCAGATCTCAGAGGGAACTGCAAAAAACCTATAGTGGTGGTTTGTGAACTGCGATTGGGTCAGAGGCAGACTCCTCTCCCTTCCCCAACCAGATCTCACAGTAGTGACAGATGTGTCACTTCTGGGATAGGGTGGCCATCTGAGAGAGGTGGAGATCAGAGGCCTCTGGTCTCTGGCGGAATCCGGACTCAGTATCAACTTACTGGAGCTCCAGGCAATCCAAATGGCATTGAAAGCATGTTTTCCTTTTGTAAAAGGGAAGATGGTGCAGGTGTTCATGGACAATACTACTGCAATGTGGTACTACAACAAGCAGGGCGGTGTGGGGTCGTGGACCCTTTGTCAAGAGGTCCTGTGTCTCTGGACATGGTTGGAACAGCAGGGCATAACCCTGGTGGTTCAACACCTGGCATGTTCTCTGAACACCAGGGCAGACAAACTCAGCTGTTAATGCCTAGCGAATCACGAATGGTGTCTCCACCCGGAGGTGGTGCAAGGACTCTTTCAGCAGTAGGGAGAGCCTTGGTTAGATTTGTTCACCTCCACAGGCAACGTGCAATGTCAGCGGTATTGAGAGCTGGAGTTTCCAAGGTGGCAGTCGCTCTGCAGCACTTTTCGTCGCAAGTGGAGTTCAGGCCTCCTATACGCCTTTACGCTCTGGACTGGGCATGGAGAGTTTGGTATTCCGATCTTCTGAAAATGAGCATCGATCCTCTGATCAGGTTGCCCCTTCGGGTGGATCTTCTGTCGCCGCAGCAGGGGAAGGTTCTCCAACCGAACCTGTCAACTCTGTGCTTTCATGCATGGAGATTGAGCGGTGGAAGTTGATGGCTTTTGACCTTCCTCCCAGAGTCTGTAAAATTATTTTGACAACCAGGCATCCCTCCGGTATATGACTGTTGTTGAAACGATTTGTATATTATTGTGCAGAAAGATCTATTGATCCTCTTTCTGATATTCTTCTTTTTATACTATTCCTTGCCCAGTAGGGTTCTGCCTTGGGTGCTCTCAAGGGCTATTTTTCCGCCCTATCAGCATTTCTTCGGCTGCCTGATTAGCCTTCACTTTTTAAGACTCCTGTTGTACGTAGATTTCTTAAAGGACTTGTACATATGGTTCCCCCTGAGCCCTTTGTTATGCCTCAATGGGACTTAAAACTTGTCCTCACATTTCTCATGTGTGCTCCCTTTAACCCTTTCCACAACTGTCCCCTCCGGCTGCTCACCATCAAGACAGCCTCCTTAGTGGCAATAACATCTGCTAGGAGGGTGAGTGAGATGCAAGCTCTTTCATCTAAGACACCACATCTTACTATGTTTCCAGACAAGGTGGTACTCAGAACTCATGCCTCTTTCATCCCCAAGGTTATGACCCCATTTCACGTGGGTCACAACATCACCCTGCCCACCTTCTTTGCTCCACTGCATCCCTCTAAAGAAGAGGAGCGACTCCACTGGCTGGACCCAAAAAGAGCATTGTCATTCTATCCTGACTACACAAAAGAGTACCAGGTGAATAACCAACTCTTTGTGGGGTACGTGGGAGTAAAGAAGGGTCAGGCAGTGCAGAAACGAACCATTTCGTGTTGGGTCGTTCTCTGCATTAAGATCTGCTATGCACTGGCCAAGAAGCAGCCTCCTGAGGGCTTGAGGGCTCATTCCACCAGGGGCAAGGCTGCTACCACTGCACTAGCACAAGGTGTTCCAGTCCTGGATATGTGTCTAGCAGCAACATGGGTATCCTTGGACACATTTGCAAAACACTACTGCCTGGACAATCAGGTCTCGAGAGAAGGACACATTGCTCATTCAGTCCTACAAGACTTTCTAGTGTGAGAAGATTTATCTGCAGCCCACTGCCAGAAGGGTATGGCTTGGGTATCTATTCTAAGGTAAGGAATCTCCAGCTAGAAGCCTCTATTAAATGAACAAGTTACTCACCTTCGGTACTGCATTATCTGGTAGAGACTCTATCTACCTGCAGATTCCTTACACCCACCCATGCCTCCCCTCTCTGCGGATATGTCTAGTAGGGTCAGGGATCATTCCTTTCAGGGCGATAGTGTTTTTTGCACAAACAGTTAGTTCTATCCATGGCTCTGCACTTCTGGCGTGGAAGTTCGTGGGTAAAAGAACTGACGTAAGTGCTCCTGGGTGGTGCCTTTATAGGCAACCATGACATCACAGACTGCTCCGATGTTGCTGACGATGCCAAGTGGATCAGAATAACGCCATGCGATGGCGCCCGCAGGGTACTCTTCAGCAAAAATGTCAGATTCCAAGCTGACACCAGGAAATTCTAAAGGAAGGAATCGGCACCTAGATAGAGTCTGTACCAGATAATGCGTTACCAAAGTCTATTATACTATTTTCTTTTTTTTTACTTAAGGATCGACAGGGGACTAAGGGGGTCATTCCGACCCTGGCGGTTGCCTACCGCCAGGGCCGGGGACCGCGGATGCACCGCCAACAGGCTGGCGGTGCATCCATGGGCATTCTGACTGCGGCGGTACAGCCGCGGTCAGAAACGGGAAACCGGCGGTGTCCTGCCGGTTTCCCGCTGCCCAAGGGAATCCTCCATGGCGGCGCTGCAGGCAGCGCCGCCATGGGGATTCCGACCCCCTTACCGCCAGCCTGGTTCTGGCGGTTTTGACCGCCAGAACCTGGCTGGCGGTAACGGGTGTCGTGGGGCCCCTGGGGGCCCCTGCAGTGCCCATGCCAATGGCATGGGCACTGCAGGGGCCCCCTAACAGGGCCCCACCAAGATTTTCAGTGTCTGCCAAGCAGACACTGAAAATCGCGACGGGTGCAACTGCACCCGTCGCACCCCTTCCACTCCGCCGGCTCCATTCGGAAGGGGGTTTCCCGCTGGGCTGGCGGGCGGCCTTCTGGCGGTCGCCCGCCAGCCCAGCGGGAAACTCAGAATTACTGCGGCGGTCTTCTGACCGCGCAGCGGTATTCTGACGGCGGGACTTTGGCGGGCGGCCTCCACCGCCCGCCAAAGTCAGAATGACCGCCTAAGTCCTCAAGTCCTGTCATGGCACCATCAACATTTTCTCATGTTGCTGATAGCCATAAGAGCACTCACTCCTGCGGGAGTCTCACTCCCTCAGTAGTAAGAAGGTTCAAGGTAAATAATGCTTCCTGGGCCAATCAGAATGCTCCCTTTTAAAACTGGTGCTTCCACAGGAGTCTCTCAAGGTTCTCACAGACCAACGATCCAGATATACATTTAATTTTTACCCTTAATTTCTCAAAGTCTACAGATTTACAATAAACAAAGGGTGGGCTGAGATCTAGCTTCCTACCAAATTTGGTGTAATTCTGGTCAGCAGTTTTTGCAGTAGCCTGTCTTAAAGAAGTCTATGGAAAATGCATGGAGATTTAGCATATTTTGAGACCCCCTTTTTTCTCAGCCCCTGCTGGATATATAATTCTAAAACTTTCCATGCAGAAACTAGTTTTAAAGTAGCACCATTTTTCGTCAAATGGTGCCAAAGTTATTAGCAATACAAAAAATGCTTTTCCTATGCAACAGCTGACCTAACTATAACTACCTAATTTTGATTTACTTATTAATTCCTAAAGGTCGTTAGTTGAATTCCCTGCCTCAGTTGTTTTCAATGGGAGTGTGATGCAGTACCAGTGGTTGGCGCAGTGTGGCGCTTGCCTTATTCCAAAGCTCAACTGTAGTACACTGAAAAATGTTTTGACAATGTTAAGAACGCAGCACATTTAGAAATTGATTTTGTCAATTGCAATGGTTTTGCTCTTATGAGCATATGTTTTGTATTAGCATGTTCCTCCCTAACTTCTCCTTAATTTTCCCTGATCCCCTCCCATTCTCCAGCAAGTGACCCTCATTTTCTAGTTACTCCTTCTTGTCCCACCCATATTTTTTTTTACAAAAAGTGTATCTATGTGTGCAGAGATCTTTGCCACTCAAATAATTATTTAATACATATTTAATTTGATTAGGTAATGTGCTATGACAGTTGTTTTATTAGAACCAGGCTAATAATAAATATTTTACAACAATGAATACAGAACGTCAATTACTTTCCCTATACTCTCCCACAGGGAAATCTCCACATGTGTGCAAAGTTACAGTAGTAACTTTACACTCACAAATCCTGTTGTAGGTGACTGCTCCCCCAAGTCTACATCTATGTGTGTATGTACATTTAGAGTTGTGAATAGCAAAAAAGTGTGGAGTTCTACCTAGATGCAGTAGTAAACATACATATGGATAAATATAGACATGTATATTTACCCTTGAGAATCTGGCCCTATATGAATAAACATAATCAGGTTCCAAGAAATTTTGAGCTTTCCTATAGGCAAGGTTATAAAACCTTTATTGTACCAGCTCAGAAGTCGCAGGCTGGTAGGCCTTCAGCAAACTTTGTTTTGTGGCTCAAAATTACTCTGAAAAAACAACTAGATATCAATTCCCCTGACCTGTTAGGGCTGGAGGTATCCTCCTGGTATGGGAAGACATTATTCCTATATAATGTGTATAATAGGAGTGCCCCAAAGAACTTCTCCAACCCTACTACTGTTAAGAGACTATACTGAAGGTTTGGCCAAGGATGAAGTTGTCATTGTTGGTGGAGACTTCAACATATCTTTCTAATCTTCCACTCTTTTGAAGGACATTGCTAGCGAGGAGGATCAAATTTGGAGTATCCCCCAACCCGTAGGCCCATACTTATGGTCCCCTTGCCAAGGCAGTCCTACAAATGATAGATCTGTGTTTAAGTTGCATTTGAGAGATTGCAATGCATCCATTACTTAACGTTAATGGCATTACTCCTAGTCCTACTCCCTCGCCTTCCTTATTAACCATTGAGGCCTCTTGCCTCACCTACACCTCTCCCTTCCCCTTTTAAAAAGTTCTCCACTCCAAGCCCCTACTGTACAGAAACAAGGCCAAAAAGCAACTCAGTTGTCTTGTACCGGGAGGGTGGAAGGGAACATTAAGGAAGATGAGGGAGTAGGTCTAGGAGTAATGCCATTAACGGTAAGTAATGGACACATTACCTCCTGTCCCTCCCTTGCCTTCCTTATTAACCAATGAGACATAGCAAGTAATGAGGAGACCGACAACTGAGTTGCACCACAGAAAGACATCATTTACGACCAGGCAGGAAACAAAAACACCCCTATTCCATCATAGAGGATAATACCCTGTGCCCCAAAACTGACTCCAAACGTTCCAACTCAGCAATTCTGTAGTGCTAAACAAAAGTGGAGGGAGTGGCCAAAGTAGCCACCCTACAAATCTCCACCACCGATGCGCCCTGTAATTCAGCCACCTTAGCCGCCATACCATGAGTGGAATGACCATGAACCCCTGGAGGAAGCACCACCCCCTTCAAAGCATAGGCTAGCAATACCAATGACTGGATCCAGCGACTAAAAGAAGCAGTAGAAGGCGTCTCCCCTTTCCTAGCGGGACTAAAATTCACAGACAAGGAATCCTCTTTCCTAAAAGCCACAACCACCTTCAAGTACCACAACAAAGTCCGACGCACATCCAGACAATGCAACCTGACATCCGCCTCCGAGGAAGGGGCCGGATAAAAGGCAGGGAGGATCACCTCCTGGTGAGCATGAAAAGCTAAATTCACCTTGGGGACAAGAGAGGGTACTGTAATCAGAACAACCCGATCTGGAAAAATCTTGCAAAAAGGGAATTTGCAGGACAAAGCACCCAACTCCCCCAAACGCCTGGCAGAAGTAATAGCAACCAAGGAACAAGTTTTGAAAGTCAAATGTTCCAAATCACTGTCTTCCAGAGACTCAAAGGGTGAGCCCGACAAGACATCCAACACCAACTGGAGATTCCAACTAGGAAAAGAAAACACAGGCCTAGAAAATAAGTTCAAGATCCCTTGAAAAAATGTTGACATCAAATTCCCTCATCCTTCAAATTCTGCCAAGGAGTCCAAAACACCTGGATTGCCGCCCATTGCACCCACAAAGTAGTCACATACAGTCCCATGTGGGGCCCAGCCTGTAAAAACTGCATCCCCAAAAACACGCCAGAGTGGGATCCACCTGCTGGTGCACACACCAAGAGGAAAAAACTTCCACTGACGAGCATATGAATGCAAAGAAGACCTATGCCTAGTGGCCTGTAAGGTCACAGTCAAAGGACCAGGTACCCCCCGCACCTCGCCGTTCAACCTCCAAGCTGTGAAATGTAGCCTCTGCAGGGACCCAGGGTTGAAGCATGGAAACATCAGAGGAGAGGAGTGGAGAGAAGGAACCCACTCCAGCTCGCTGGACAACATCTGGAGCAAAAGGAACCGATTCGCCTGAGGCCGATGAGTGACGATCAAAAGCACCTGAGCCCTCAATCTCAGGACCCGAACTAGAAAAGAGCTGAGAAACCGAAAGGGGGAATGCATAAAGAAGACCCTGTCACCACTGATAAGTCAGCACGTCCACTGCCCAAGCCAGAGGACTCCGAACCCGGGAGCAGAACTGCATCACTTTCACATTTTCTGAGGATGCAAACAAGTCGTTGGATGAAGGAATTACCCTGCTCAACAGATCCACTTGAACATTGTCTATACCCTGAATGAGGAGGGCCCAAAGAGACAGAACATAGCCCTGAGTCCACAAGAAAAGGTCCAGTCCAATCAGATTCAGAGATCTGGACCTGGTTCCACCCTGTCTGTTGAAGTATGACTTGGTGACCAAATTGTCTGTCTGTACTAACACCGCTTACCCCCTCAGTCGCACCTGAAAATGCACCAGAGCCAGAAGAACAGCTTTCAAGTCCCTCCAATTTGAGGAATTTCCCAACTCCAGGGGAGACCAAAACCAATGTACCTGCTCCGAACCCAGCCAAGCTCCCCACCCGGAGAGACTGGCATTGGTCGTCACTACCACAGGAACCGAAGGAGGCAGAGGAACCCCCAGCTGGAGATAAGCCGCCACCAACCCAACTTCCTGCAAATGGACCTCGACACTTGAATCCTCACCTGAAGATTGCAAGGATCCGGAGACCAATGGGAGAGAATCGTGTTGACTGGACAAAGGAAATGAAGTCTGGCCCAAGGTACCAGAAATACCACCGAAGCCAAGTGACACTGCAGACGTAACCATTAGAGAGCCCTGGGAGCCACCTGCGCCAACACAGTGCCCACCTGCTCCTGGAGGGACCGCAACCTTCTTTCTGACACAGTCACCAACCCCAGCAGAGTCAGAAACCAAGCCCTGATGAAAACCAAGTCCTTTGGAGGGCCCCAAATCTGATTTCACCCAGCTTATCAAAAATCCATGACCCTGGAGGACCTGCAAGACTCTTGCCACATGAACCTGTAATTGGACCTCACAAGAAGCCTGCACCAAAAGATCATCCAAATAGAGATTTACAAACACCCCCTCTGTGATAGGGATCTGAAGGTATGCATCATGCAGATCCAGTGACCCCAAAAAATCCCCTGGGCTAATCAGAGGAATAATCACCTTACAGTCAACATCCTGAAATGCACAGTGTTGACCCAAGAATTCACACACTTGAGATCCCAGACAGGACGAAAACCTGCAGACACCTTCTGAACGAGGAACAGGACTGAAGAAGCCCCCCCTTCCGTGTTCCCCAGAGGCACCCTAGAGATGGCACCTTGATTTAAGGGGGAGGGCACATGCACTTTAGCACTGGTTAGCAGTGGTAAAGTGCGCAGAGTCGTAAACCAGCAAAGACAGTGTCAAAAAGTGGAGGGAGGCAGGCAAAAAGTTGGGGGTGACCACCATAAGGCTGTCAGGTCTAACAATTTATATAAATACATCTCACATAGACAAGGTTGTCAGAGGGATTCCTACCAGATGACATCTATGCTGCACGTCACCTTGCTGCAGAAATCAGCTTTGTGTCACCACTGAGTCTGACCTAGAGACCTCTTTGCAAGGTAACGAGGTTTTGGGGGTGCTTCCCATGGACATGGTACTAGCAGATTAGGTTTAGCACACCCAGCTGTCATTTTGGTTAGAGACTAAGGGCCAGATGTAGGTACGTTGGGTTTTGAGACTCACAAAACCTTATGCCCAGCAGTGTCCCTAATACTGTTTGCGACTCGCAAGGGGGTCGCAAATGCCCACCTCATGAATATTCCCCTTGAGAATAGCGGCACTCACAGGGATGGTGGCCTGCTGGAGACAGCAGACCACCATGTCTGTGACTGCTTTTAAATAAAGCAGTTTTTTGTTGTTGTAATGCAGCCCGTTTTCCTTAAAGGAAAACCAGATACATTACAAAACTAAAAAATGAAACGTTTTTGTTTAATTTTTTCAGAGCAGGCAGTGGTCCATAGGACCACTGCCTGCTCTGGAACCATGTTTTTAATGCCATTCACAAAGGGGAAGCCTTCCCTTTTGCGAATGGGTTAGCACCCATTTGAAATGGGTGCTAACTGCGATTGGTATGCGACCGCGTTCGCAGTCACAAAGCAGTCCTGCATTGCACTGCGACTCGCAGTTAGGAAGGCGGCACCCCTTCCTAATTGTGACTCGCAAACCCGCTTTGCGATTCGGTAACCAGGTTACTGAATCGCAAAACGGGTTTTGTGCATTGCAAAGCGCAGTTTGCACATCGCAAACAGCGAAATTCGCTGTTTGCGACATGCAAACTGCTTCTTACATCTGGCCCTAGGTTCTTTATGCTAGGGATTTTACATTTCTTGTTTATTGCAAAAAGATGAGGGTCTTTGTATTCATGACTCTCATTTTTACAATCATGCTTCTCTCATTATTTGTTATCCTAATGATTGCAGCTCATGCATTTTATCGTAGATTGCAGTCTTTTCAATAAACCTATTGAATACTCTCCTGCATAGCCTTCATTGTTTGTGTATGACTGAGACTTGTTTTTAATGTGAGAAAAGGGCAACTTCTGTTCCACCACTGAGATGTCGTGCTTAGAGTCCATGCGGAGGACTGCCAGAAATCACCTTTTATTGTTTGGGTTTTTGGTGAGGTACTGCTTGTGAGCTGGAAGAGTTGGGCTGACAGTTGCGACTTGTAGGAGTGACTCCGTCGCCTACAAACAAAAGTGCTGTCATCCCTAAACAGCAGTCTCGCCTAGGAGCGAGAGTCTAACTATGACACCCTATGCACATAAGATTGGTATAACCTTCCCTCCATCTGAACCAGAAAGATATGCGTACCCTGAGCCGTGGTTCTGCTACACAAAACTATCGGACCTACCTACTTCAGCTGCCTATGACCTTAGATTGTGAGTTCTGTGTAACTTAATTTTTCCACCTTGCTCCTACAGATTTTTCCATGGAGGACACCCCCTAAAATCACCTGAATGAAGTCTCCCTCATTTGGTGTGCTTGGTGCAATTTCGGGGCATGCTTTACTGAAACGTCACTTTCGAATTTCACCAGCCTCTGCTGCTCATAGCATCCCTTAAATTGGAATATTTAACTGCCGCCGTTGATTATAGCATCTGTTGAGAAGAATTTTGCTCGCCCTCTCACAAAAACCTACTTTGATCACTGTCTAGTGTTTTTAGACTGCAGTGGATGAATTTGATTTTGTTATTGATATTTCATGTGATACGTAACGATATTTATTCATGTAGAGATGTGACTTATACAAAGTAAAAGGCAAATTCAGCGAATTAACACTTCAGTGAACATTTAATGTGAAATACACAACGCGGAAGGTTCATCTTTTATTCTTCTGATGGTGATACGAAATTCACACATTTTTTCACTTTCATACTGCACAAATTCACTCACTCTAACACTCACCCACACGTTCCCAGGGAACCCGGGACACTCAGTGACTTGCTGAATCAAATAGTCAGTTCAGAATGAAGGGACCCGCGGACAGAGAGACGCAGTCTAGTCTCTCCGCGGGTGGATTCGGGACGGGGGAAGTGGCGCGCAAGGCGCCTGATTGGATGTTTGGTAAGTGGGGGCGGGGATTAGAGTAGGTTTATAAGGGGGGTGGAGGGTGGGGTCGGCCCTTTTGCGCGCCGACTTAGGAAGGGAAGAGTTTAATTAGTGAGGCGAGGTAAGGAGGTTTTGTAGATAGGTCAGCTATGCCTTTTTCAGCTGCGTGGGGTTACGCGGCTTCCAGGGCAGCGGGACGCGGCCAACAGAGAGAGGAGGGCATCGGAGAATGGGGGTGGCGGCCCGAGGGCAATTTTCTTTTGTTTCGTTTGTGCGTAGCCGGGAGGTGGGGGAAGCTCAAAGGGGCAGCGCCGCATCAGAGGGAGCCGGCCCCGCGGGCAATTTGGGTTTTTCCAACGCGCGGAGAGTGCGCGCGGCAGCACGAGGCGGCCCCCTGGCCCGCGGGTGACACCAAGAGGCCGTGTATCAGAGGCCAGATACTGCAGGCCCAGCGGGCAAGCGGCGACCCCACACCCCCGCGGTGGGCACCCAGAACACGCGGTAAAGCACACAGGGCGGCGAGGGCCCCCCGGTATATTAAAAAAATAAAATAAAAAAAAACTCTTTTCAGGAATTGGGTAATTTTCGGCCTTTGATCCCCTTGCCACCCCCCAAGCAGGTGGTCCACTGGGGGAAACATTGAGCACGAGTGCCAGGGCAGGACAGGCCCCTAAAAAAAATATATATATATATATATATATAAATAATAATAAATATATAAAAATACATAAATATAAAATACACACTCAGGGTTAAATATATAGACCATATATATAGCCATCCAGAGCTCGGGCAAGGAGAATAGGATTACATTAGATCGGCAACTGTTAGTGCCGGCTGTCGGTATGGCCACAGGCCACGACGCAGAGGCAGTGAGGGCTGCACTACGCGTACTGGGTGAAGCAGGCAGGGCAGATCTGCTCAGGCCAGGGGTTCTAGACCAGGCTTGGGTCGGGATGGCACGCCCTACCAGGGCGGCATCTGGCAGGGTCGCGGCCGCAGTAGCGGCCTGTGAGTCACAGGAGTCCGACGGGGAGAAAGATGAAGGGCCTATCCCCCCAGGTCAGGGCACTTCGGCTCAATCACGGCACGGTGCTCAGAGCCCGCTGATGTTCGGCGAAGAGACACAAGCTTCCCAGGTCATGGGCACGGACAGCGCGCAGGCAGTGTTCGACCCCGCAGGCCCGGGCGGGCAGGCGGCGGGGGGGGCCAGGGTTGAAGGACAAGGCAAGGAGGCAGAGCAGCACATACCGGGGACCAGAGGGGTTTGCGCCCCCCTAGATTTGTCATATCACAGAGGGGAGGCCCCCAACCCAGGTTGGTTTGGGGCGCCACTGAAGAAAAGAGGCAAGTACGCCGGGAAAAACAGGGGAGGGCCGGGGAGGGCCAAGACGGCGCCTCGCCAGGCCAGGGGGGGGAAAGTCAAGACACCACAGGAAACAAGGGCCGTGGTGAGCCAGATTTCGCACACACAAGGGAACTGGGAACAGGCAGATACCTGGGATTTAGAGGCTAGAATCAAGGAACAGCGCAGGGTGGTATTAGAGACGGAGGCCAGGTGGGCACAGCTGTGCAAAGACAGGGAAGAGGCGAGCACCTACAGTGAGACAACTCCTAAAACCAGAGAGGCCAGAGGGCAACCAGGGATGCAGCAGCCAGGGCAAGAGAGCGGAACCTGGGTATGGGTACCACGGGTAAGAGGAGAACAAGGGCAAGAGGCTAGAGCGGCCGAAGGGTTAGTTGGCGCGGGGAGACCCAGTGACGCAGACGGTCACGGGGACAACAGGGCAACAATGTCAACGACAGAGGTTGGCAAGAGGCGGTACACGCCGACTGGGCGCAAGACGGCCCAAACGCGTTGGCACGAAGCACTGGAGGGGTCTATGGCGGCCTTCTCCACACCGAGGGACCAAGGACACCGTCACGAGGACACGCCTTCTGCGGGCAGGGAGGCAAACGAGAGTACATCAACCAATGTGAGAGATGTGGGCCAACGCAAGGGCCAGTGGAAAGGAGATGATGAATTGGAATTGGATTACGAGGAGGAAGGGGATGAATGGCAGGATGGCGAAATACGTGATTGGGAGGTGAGCGCTGTGAAAAGGGGTGGCGGGCGAGGGCGCAAGAGCGGCGCAACCTCTTCTTCGTGCTCTGTTTTACAGGTTACAGCTCCTTTGGAAGGCCCCACTGGGAGTAGGCAAGTCATGCAGCGTGGCAGGAGCTGGAAAGGAGTGCCAAAGAACCTGGGGGACGCCGCTGGAGGTAAGAAATGGTGGTCAGTATGGGGCGAGGGGGGGGGACAATAAGGGAGGCTAACACGAGTAGGTCCATCGGAGTAGGTGACGGGTCAGTGTTGGAGATAACAGGCAATAGCACTACGCAAAAGGAGGGCGAGAACAAAGAGAAAGAGGGTAACGCCACAATAGATACGGCCACGGCAGGAAAGGAGGATAAAGGGGAAAAAACGGTAGAAGATAAGGAGGGCGGAAGTCACAAGAAGAGGCTGCCGTACATGGGTTTAGCCATGCCACTGGGTTCACATGTGGCAGAGAAGACAAAGAGTAAGATATGGAAACACGAATACGTAGATGTGTTTAAACTATTACATAGGGACATACAGGCGAAGGAAGGGTCCAAGGAGGAAGAATGGGAGTTAGCACGCAGGCCCCGGGTACCTATAACAATGGATAACTGGACGTCGGCCTTTTTGATATTCGCAAGTATATACTGCGAAAAATACCCAGACAGGGCTATCGCCCTGTTTAAATTCATGGATATAATTAGAAAGGCTCAAATGCATTTTGGGGGTTTCGCGTGGCTCAGTTACGACGAAGAGTTCAGGGCCCGGGTAAGTGTTAACCCGGAAAAACCATGGGGTGACGTGGACTCCGAACTGTGGATGCAATGGATGGCATCGGCACAGACAGCGGCGTCCACTCACACGGCGAGCGGACTGCCGGTGACCTACAAGCCCTTTCAAGCGCGCCCCGCCCATGGAGGGGCGGGCAATTCAACTAAGACAGCGGGGGCAACCGCGGGGGCTTGCTGGAACTTTAACAAAGGATTTTGTTCCAGAGCGCAATGTAGGTTCAAGCATGACTGCTCCAAGTGCGGGGGTCGTCATCCAGTCACACAATGTTTCTCATTGTCCAGCCCAGCGGAACAGTGGAGGGCCTCTAGAGGGAGAGGGGCACATGGCGCTCCTGCGCCAAAAGGGCCCTACACCAGTTAGACTGGAATTTCTGCGGCCATGGTTGCGCATATACCCAGATATGGATAAGGCACGACTATTGGAATGGGGCTTTAGAGAAGGTTTTAGATTAGGTTACCAAGGCCCACGGCAAAGGAGATGGGCTGACAATTTGCGGTCAGCCAAAGAGCATCCGCAGATTGTGGGCGACAAAATAGCAAAGGAGGTAGGTTTAGGCAGAATAGCAGGCCCATTTTACAAGTGGCCAAGTGACGCGTTAATGATATCACCATTGGGAGTGGTACCCAAGAAAGCGCAGGGAGAATTTCGTTTGATTCACCATCTGTCATGGCCCGAAGGGACGTCAGTCAATGATTTCATTACCCAAGAGGACTCTAAGGTAGTTTACGCGTCAGTCGATGATGCGATAAAGCTGGTCTTAAAGTGCGGTAGGATGGCGGAAATGGCAAAATGTGATATTCAATCAGCTTTTAGATTTCTTCCTATTCATCCAGCAGAATTTGACCTCTTGGGCATGCAGCTAGATGGCAACATCTACGTGGACAGAGTGTTGCCCATGGGTTGCTCGATATCATGCGCCCTTTTTGAGACTTTCAGCACCTTTTTGCAGTGGGTTTTTGTGAAGACAAGCGGGCATAGGTGGGTGACGCATTACTTGGACGATTTTCTATTCGTAGGAACGGCGGCATCTGGGGTTTGTGGGCGGGCCCTAGACACATTTCAGAAGCTAGCACAACAGGCGGGTGTGCCTCTGGCCCCGGAGAAAACAGAAGGCCCTGCGCCGATCCTGACCTTTTTAGGCATTGAATTAGACACGAGGACGTTGGTCGCTAGGTTGCCAGCGACAAAAGTGAGGGAGATACTGGATTTCTTAGCAGTAGTGCGCACTCTGCGCAAGATGGATTTGCGGACAGCTCAAAAGCTGTTAGGGTACCTCAATTTTGCATGCAGGGTAGTTAGGGGAGGTAGGACTTTTTGCAGGCGGTTAGGACTTTCCATGTCAGGTGCCGTACTTCCGCACCACAAGATACGAGTGTCATTGACATTACGAGAAGACATTAGAATATGGGAGATTTTTCTCAGAAGGTTCAACGGAGTACCGATGTCATTTGGTGAGTCAGGCACAATATGGCAAGTAAAAATTTTCTCGGACGCGGCAGGAGCGTCGGGGTTTGGATTATACTGGGATGGGAGGTGGTGTGCGGAGTCTTGGCCAACATCCTGGAGGCAGCAAGGGAGAAGCATAGCGTTCTTGGAGTTTTTTCCCCTTTTAGTGGCACTAGCAGTGTGGGGACAGGAATTAGCCAACAGGACTGTGATTTTTCAAATAGACAACATGGCGGTGGTAGAGTTGGTAAATAGACAGAGAACAAGGGACATCAGAGTTTTGCGCTTGTTGCGGCAGTTTAGGCTTTTATGCTTATCTTTGAATGTCATATTTAAAGCTGCACATATACCAGGGGTTTACAACGAGATTGCAGACTCCCTATCTCGTTCACAGTGGCAGCGTTTTCGCGAATTGGCCCCAGGAGCAGATCAGAACAAGACTGTGGTCCCGGCAGACATCTGGGAATGGGGGGCATGACGATCACAGGGCTGGTGGAGATGTCATTAGCAGTATCCACGCGGCGTAATTACAGACTGGCATGGTTGGAGTTTCAATCTTTTGAACAGTTTGGGGGTAATTTTTGGGAGCAAAGCCTGCCGGTACTGGAGGCACGGACCAGACGTTTCGTGCTGTTTCTGATCGGGGAGGGTTTATCTCCGGCGACAATTGGTGGAAAACTGGCTGGAGTGTCTTTTTACGGAAAACTGTTTTTTGGATATTACCCAGCACACAGTGATTTATTGGGTAAAATGCTGAAGGGTTGGAGCAGGGTTAGAACGAGTGGGGATAGACCAGCAAGAGAGCCCATTACATTCGAAATGTTAGTAGAGACGACACAGGTGTTACCAAGTTGTTGTAGGGATAAAGATGAGGTGGGTTTATTTCGTTTATGCATGTTGTGGATGTTTTTTGGTGCATTTAGAGTATCAGAGTTGCTGGGGGTGGGTAAGGACATTGGAGTACGGAGAAAAGAGGTGTGCATACACAAAGACAGGTTGGGGATATGGCTAAGACGGTCCAAAACGGATCAGCTGGGTAAGGGCAAGTGGATATGGCTAGAGAAAGGGGGAGTCGAGGCGGCTTGCCCGGTAAAAGAATGGGTCCGTTTCAAGACGAGGTGGCCAGGGGCAGGTGAATCAGGGGTTTTTATGCATGCGTCAGGGAAAAAGTTAACTAGTTATCAATTGTTACAAGTGATGAGAATGACCCTTACAAGGATAGGGCGGCGCGCAGGAGATTATGGAACACACTCATTCAGAATTGGTGCAGCAACGGAGGCAGCACATATTGGCTGGGATTGGGCCAAGATCAAATCCGTAGGGAGATGGAAGTCTAGATGCTGTGAGCGGTATGTCAGGCTTTGAAAAGTGCAGAACAAACAGGTTGGAGGGGGGGGCGTTTTGCGGTTAGTTTATCAAGACAGTGGTTACAATGTTTTTTCTTTGCAGGCTGTGTGGCCGGGCCAGAGAAGGTAAAGATGACTACGTGGTTGGTCGGACATTCGTTCGTTCATTGGGCGGCGAAATTTGCAGAGAAGCAAATTTACGGCAGATCATTGGGACTGCCCAGCAGAAGCCATGAAGTGCGTTGGTGGGGCAAGAGTGGTATGAGGTGGGGGAGCTTGCTCCCATTTATCACGGGTAACTTGCCGCAGTGGGGATGCCCAGATCTTTTATTGATTCACCTGGGTGAGAATGATTTAGTGAAGCTATCGGGGCTCACTTTGATACAATTGATGCAGAGGGATCTGGAGCTCTTGAAACGGAAGCTATGCGGGACAAGCTTGGTTTGGACCGAATTTGTGCCAAGAAGGGCATGGAGAGGGGCGATCAATCATGGAGCCATTGAGCGGGCTCGAAAGAAACTGAACAGAGCCATGAGAGTTTTTTGTTGGGCTCAAGGGATCAAGGTTTTAAGACACGAGGACATAAAAGAGCAAGCTTTATTCCGTGATGACGGGGTGCATCTATCACAGATAGGTAACGTGTACTATATCAAAGAACTGAGACTAATGCTGGAAAGCATATGGGGTACAAATTTGTGTACCCGAAAATAAAAAGGGGTGTGGCAGCGAAACGCCTCACGGGTTTCCCTGGGTGGCAGGAGATGGGGGAGGGTGGAGAGCCAGGTGCGGGTTTGTCCACCCTTCCAGGGGGAAAAAAAGGAGGTGAAGCATCAGAGCGGGGAGGGGTAGGCTACAGGCAAGGAAGGCATGGGCGGAATAGGGGAGCATATACGGCAGGAAAATTGAAGGGAGACATTTGTGGAGAAAATGAATGCGAGGGAGTTGTAAAAGTTAAAGTCTGCTTTAAAAGATATACAGTTAAATGTTTTAAAGTATTGTTTGTGTTTAAATCCTGTTCTAATAAATGACCTTTTACACCAACAAGAGTGTCACGTATGTATGTCCCGATGAAGGGACCCGCGGAGAGAGAGACGCAGTCTAGTCTCTCCGCGGGTGGATTCGGGACGGGGGAAGTGGCGCGCAAGGCGCCTGATTGGATGTTTGGTAAGTGGGGGAGGGGATTAGAGTAGGTTTATAAGGGGGGTGGAGGGTGGGGTCGGCCCTTTTGCGCGCCGACTTAGGAGGGGAAGAGTTTAATTAGTGACCACCCACCCACCCAGCTTAGGAAGACAGGGGGAGGAAAGGTTTTAGTTAGGTAGGCTAGTTAGGTCAGGTAGGGGGGGTCAACAGTCATTTAGGACAGGTGAGTTGTGAAGAGGTAGCAGGAGATGGGGGAGGGTGGAGAGCCATGTGCGGGTTTGTCCACCCTTCCAGGGGGAAAACAAGGAGGTGAAGCATCAGAGCGGGGAGGGGTAGGCTACAGGAAAGGAAGGCATGGGCGGAATAGGGGAGCATATACGGCAGGAAAATTGAAGGGAGACATTTGTGGAGAAAATGAAGGCGAGGGAGTTGTAAAAGTTAAAGTCTGCTTTAAAAGATATACAGTTAAATGTTTTGAAGTATTGTTTGTGTTTAAATCCTGTTCTAATAAATGACCTTTTACACCAAGAGTGTCACGTATGTATGTCCCGAAGCTGAATATTTCATCTATTTTGACCACCCTTTTGGTGTAACCATTTTGCATTCAGGACAATATGTTTGGTCACTGAGCAGCCAATCAGAAAGGCTGGAGCATTCTGTGATTTCCTTTACAGTTCAGAAAGGTGCAGGTCTCCTGCACCGGAGGAGGGAAACAGCGCACTGGTCATCTTGCAGAGGCCCTTGCAATGCAATGGAACTCTTCCCACCATTTCCTAGTCCCACCTTGGAATCGACAGAAATGGGCGATTCGTGCAGAAATTCCCAACTGTGATCCATGAAACTGAAAATGTGAGTTCTTCTCACCTCTACTAGTAATATAGTATTGGGTAAGCTAATTATTTTTATTTTGGATATTAAAAAATGTCAGGCTATTCAGTGTGTACACCTGTCTTGAAATTTAGAGCGGTAACGTTTTCTAAATGTTTTGCGGCAAATACAAATATAATCTATAAATATTTAAAATAATTCTCACCCCAGATACCTCGGTGGATAGGTTAGAGACGTCACCAAGTGTAACATCCTTTCCAAAGCAGGAGGCATCTTCCCCTTTCAAGGTCCACAAAAAGTTGCATACTTAAGATTCTAGGGAAACTTTTCCATTGCATGAATCGGTAGCAAATGTAGATAATTGTAAAAAAATTGGGAATATCACGAGCAAACAGAATCTACATCGAGTTTGACCGTGGTATTACCCCTTGCACACCCTTTCGCACAGACACGCCATTTTCCTAACAGGAGCAGATGATAAAACGAGATTTAATGAAATGTGCAATTGCTTACTCACATACCTAAATGTCAGTGTTCTATTTTAATCATCTTAATGTGACATTTTAAGCTGCTAATCCTTGCTTAAATAAAAGTCAGAAAAAATATTTATTTGCCCAAGTGCGGGAAAATGTGGTAACTTCGATGTTTGAAGATTACGGCCTTAATAATTTACAGTGCTGTAGTTGCAAAGTCACATATATATTCAGGTTAAATAAATACAGTAATGAATACAGCACCAATAGTCATCTGCATACTTGAAGCTTTCCAATAAGGAATGTAAATGCATAAACACCTGGATATTTTATTGATTAATTTTCATCAAATATTTTTCTTACATGCATACTGTAGGCAAACCTTACAGCCAAGGGCAATTAGAGTTTGTATTCCGATGTTTTATAGTGTTTACAGTTCTTCTTCTTCTTGTTTTAAAACCAAAATCCAGATGGAACGTGTTTTCTTTCCTCTTGTTTACAGCCTCGGTCCAGAGGCATGGCTGGCAATTGTGCAGCCATCCTTTTTAATATTTATTCTCCAGTGAGCAGGGCCAATATGTTATTTACCAGATTTGGGAACGAGAGAAATGTTGTAGATGGAGAGTAAACCTGGAATGACCTCTTTTTCCGAAATAAGCCTCACGTTTTCGACCTTTTTACCCATCCTGAAAGATAATGATGAATATGTCTACGAGTAGCCAGACTCATAATATTGCAACAAATGGTAATATCATTAACCACTAATCCAAAGCTAAAACCCTAAAGTGTGTCTTTGTGAGTATATCTGAACCATAAGTACATCTTGTTCATGTCGCCATCTTGGGTGTACTCTTCGCCCAGTGAAATTGTTAGAGAACATTTGAACATATTTGAGCCTGGAAAGTGGTTCCAACCCAGCGCATGGTATTGCATGATATGGCATCTGTTATTGCACTGACTGCAATCCCTGCAAAGCTGCAAATGGGTCGGATTGTGCATTCTGGTTTGAGAGTCAGCCTTTTCCTACCGATTTCATAGCTTCCTGCTTCTTACATTTGGGGAGTAGTAAACCTGTGTAGAGTTCATATGATTCGTCCTGTTACCCACTATGGTATGTGATGTTGACTAATTTGCATTATTTATCTTCAAATGCTGGGCTTTTTGTTCTGTAACTAATTTCTGTGTTTCATGTCTTTCACAGATGTTTATGAAATAGGGAAATACCATCTATTTTCACCTGCATGCAGGACCTTTTAACGACACTAGCTTGAGAACACTAGTGAAAAATGTGTAGGTATCCTGGGCCCACACCCCCACCTACAAGTGGAACAAAGACATGCACGTTGATCGTTCCTGGGGGTGACAGTGACAGCAAATTTAACCCGGTGCTGATATTCAATAGGGATTCAACATGAGGGGAAATGAATAACTGCAAAGGAATACGGCCACTTACTGTTCTGTCCTTGGTTTCAGACACAGGTTACAGGAGGAATGATAGCTAGCCTACGGATATTCTTACATATTGGGTTAATGGAGTCACACAGATAATTGAGGGACATTTTATAGTGGGCAATGGAAGAAGTCGGGAGATTGATATGTAAGATGGTTGCAGTTTGAGGATCCTACATGGTAGGAATGACTCAATGATCAAAACATACTAACTTCAATTCAAGAATGTAGTTATGGGTTAAATTGAGCTCGTGCACTGTGGATGGGTATTGCAAGGCCAGATCTGTTCCTAAGGGTGTCTCTAGAAGGAAATAAAGATAGCACCAGAATTTTACATCGCACTACATTTTCATCAGAATTATTAAATGTCTTATAGACATTGTGGGACTGACATATGATCCCCATCATCACTCTGAAGAGAGGTTGCAATTGGTGTAACAGTGAATCGGTGTGTAGGCATTGTACCTTCATCTTCGCTTCTAGATGAGGATTTGCCTTCTACTACTGACTTCTATGAGGATCATGAACATGAATGCATCACCCCCTTGCCTACACCCAGTATATTCTTCAAATATCTAGAACATGAGGAGCCATGAAATTAAGGCCCATATTTATACTTCTTTAGCGCCGCATTTGCATTGTTTTTTGATACAAAATTGGTGCAAACTTACAAAATACAATTGTATTTTGGAAGTTTGCACTGCTTTTGCATCAAAAAATTACACAAATGCGGCGCTAAAAAAGTAAAAATATGGGCCTAAATTCTTCATGGAGACATTTGGTGATGCATTGTCACAATTGTTTAATTTTGTTAACAACATTTTAATGCACGTCACATATAAACATAGCTTACTTATATCTAGGTGTGATTTTATGTTCAGGTGAACCATAATTAATGATTTTTACATTAATAATAAATCATAGTTATAGTGTGTTCACATTAAGGTAGCCATAGTTCAAGTAGGCCTCAAAGTAACAAAGTTACATTTCTGCTAACATTGAAACTGTGCCTTTGGCTGTTAATGTACTTATTCTCTGTTCTTATTTCAGGAGCTATGTTAGCTACCATAGGCTGAAAAATAACTATTTCAGTTGTTTTAATCTGCATGAGAACGTATTGTTGATAGTTTTACTGTAACATTATAATTAGTTTCCAGCATTTGTGCCCATGACGGTTTGACCAGCCTGACAAAGATAATCTGAATGTTGTGCAGGTTTAAGCCTCCTTTGTATGAAGCACGAGAAAACGTGGTGATGGCATCTTATTAATGTGATGGCTCCTGTCCACCTTTAAATGTAGATGCCTCTCTTGAGACTATTTGTTTATTTTATTTCTGCAGATTGAGTTAATCTCTCAAGTAAATATATCTTTCCTTTGGCTAATTAGAACCTTCATTTTGTACTGTCTTAGATGCTTCATTTGCTGACACCTGCTGCTTAAACTTCCCAAACCCCACTTCTGGAACTTTAGCTAAGCATTAGGCAGTTTCATTCAGGGGAACTAAGGGGCATATCAAGTGCCCCTAGCGCCACCTAGCGCTGCCATAGCGTCATTTTTGTGATGCTAAGGCGGCACTAAATTGCCCTATTCCCAGCACCGTATTTACAAAGTGGCACAATGCATGCATTGCGCCACTTTGTAAACCCTTGCGCCACATTATGCCTGCGCCAGGCATATGTTTGCAAGGGGGGCATTCCCCCATTAGGAGGGGCTGAAAAAATTGCGTAAAGAAATCAGAGAGATTTCCTTACGCCATTATTTATAATGGGCCCCTATATACTCTGCAGGAGTAGGGCGCTACTACTGCAGAGTACATCAATAGCGTAAAAAATAAAATGATGCTATAGCCCCCTACCCTGGGTATTTTACATACGGTGCATGCAGGGTGGCAGTAGAAGGGCACTAAAGGAGCACGAGGAGTGGCGCTGCACTGGGTGCAGTGCCTCTTTCCTTAAGTCTTCCCCTAAATCTTTCATGATTTGCCTACAATCATCTTTAAATATATTGGCTTTCAATTTTCTGTTCTGACCTGCTTTGGATTATATTGAATTATGCTTTAACCAGGTGATTATCAATTTTGAATAAATCTGACTGATTTTATTATGTAATTTTAGTGTGTAAATTTGTTAATCTGCTAATATACCTTTATGGTTTTCAAACTTTCTCTCTCTCGGTCATTCTTTTAGGGCAAAATCTGCTTCACTGTTATTAATATGCTATTAAACGCTGATGTAAATTTGAGACAAAGATCCATCGACCTGAGTACCGCTGGGATGCGAATTGCGCACCAAGACTTTGCATGGTGAAAACCCCCTTGCTTGCTCCATCATGTTCATGTACACTTTATCTTATCAGGCAATGATAATGGCTTTTTCTCCACCACTATGCAACTGTCAAAATCCTTGCCTCCCCTGTACATTTTATCAAATATGCCACCTCCCCATTTGCATGACAACAAGGACTTGTTAGCAATTGATAAGTGTGCTTACCTTTCAGAACTGTTTCAGCTCTGAAATGTCCTTTATTTTGCCCCATCCTGAGTCTGGAAGCCACAACTTCAGTGCATTCTATCATGTTTCTGGAGGTTTGTGGTGCAGCGTAGTATCTCCAGTATCTGCACCCATCTCTAAATTATTTGTTTCTCCACTGGTTGCTTTTGTCTTTTGCTAGACACAGATTAACTGTGTTGTGCTTGTCTAGCTTTCAGTAGGGCTCTGTACATTTTACTAGAATTTGAGAATAGCTTGACAAGCGGGTGTTTCTTTTGCTCTAAGGTGAACATTTAATCATTGGTGAATTCAGGTGTGCAGTGGAATAACCAAACCAGCTCTCAGCCACGACCCCCAGCACCTGGATACCCCCTGTGGCAATAACTCGCACTCTATAAATCAATGTTTGTTGTTGTTGCAGTGTGAGGTGTGCTCATCATAACTGTTAGGTGCAAACTAGAAATCTTTTGGAGGTTTCAGTAATACACAAGTGCAAGTACTCCACTTTTTGAGAAATAAATCATTTGTTTATTACTTTGATGTGCCTTCCTTTACTCTGGCTGCCTGAGATCTTGCATCCAACCTTGGTGTTTTCTTCTGCATTGGGATAATTCGATTTTCAGTCAGAAGAATGCATTGTTGAAGTGTTGTTGCTGAGTATGTTATTTAATAGCAACAATCTTTGAGTTGTCAACTGGAATTTCCACGAGGAAGATTCTTGTATTGCTGCCTGTGAAATCTTACAGTGAGTGCTTTGTTGATTTCAAGACTGCCTCGTGTAAGATGAGACAGGCTTGTAGAAGCACCAACCAACACTTCAACCCTGCATCCGGGATGGAGATACAATATAAAATGTCAGTTCTTAACTTTATGCAACTCCCACCATAAAACATAAAGCATCATCTTGAAACAGCTGGAGTTGTCACTAGATTTGTGCATGTGTATGCTTGTAATGGTCGCTATAGCTCAATGTAAAGAAAGTTGGGGGTCACGAAATTAAAGACAAAAACACATATATCCTAGACCATCAAGTTCCACCTTTGTTTCATTTTTCAGAAGACAGAGAAATCACAACTCTTTCAACAGAACGTCACCCTCAATTAACTAGTTAGTGAACCCCCTACATGTGATAGGTGGAAAGATTCTCTAACTGTAAGCTGTACTCGCACGTTCTTGTATTATTCGTCTCTTCTTGCGCAGAACTGCTGCGTTGCTCCCCAACTTAATTTGAGATATGTAAGTCCACAAAAATACATATATACATACGGAGTATGGGACAGGAAACGTGTGTGACAAATCGTATGCAATAATATAGAAAGGCTAAAGTTAATCAGAGATTGAAATAACTCCATCAATATTTTTTAGAAATATTTTCAGTATACACTGTCTGACCCTTGACTCCCCTACCAAGGTCGACCCTGAGTATGAGATTCAGTCCTGACCAGAGAGGTGCTTTGGACCAGAGATGTCCAACACACAGGAACAATGAAAGGAAAGGGAGAAACACTTTGCTAATGATGAAGCAGATGTGTGTAAAATAAATGGATAAAAACTCATATTAAACCCATTTAAGCTACATATTTAAATCCTTCTTTGGCTAAAGGAGCCAGGGCGGTGAAGTCGATGCTCAGATCAGCATAGACCAAGTGCACATCCAAACTCTTGGCACAGAGCCAAAACTGACAACTTAGCGGTTCCTCAAGGATAAAGGCTGTGACTTTATTGTTGGGAGTTGTCCGTGGTTTCATAACACCAGCTCATTCTTTCATTTCATCAAGTCGCCAGCTAGGAACCCCTGCAGGAAATCAGCCAATTTTGTGCACGTCAGCTTGATAAGCATCCCAAAATATGCGCGACTACTGTGCATTTTCACCCATCCCCTTGCTCTGAACAATTCAACCCTGACCTGCAGAAAACGATTTTGAGCTGATTGCATTTTGCTGAATTGTGCTAATTGTATAAATTAATTACATGTCACAAGCAATGAAGATGAGACCTTGAAAATCCCCCCACTAAGGACTTTTTTCGAAAGTCAGAGAGCAAAATCTTATTTTATTTATTTTGATCCGGTCTGGAATTCATAAATGGTCAGACAATTAAAGGAGCACCCCTCTTCTTCAGTTCACAGGTACACATGAATTGATGAGAAAGAAAAATAAGTGGTTCAATGTTTCCACAAAAATGCTTTATTGGTATATAGCCTGTGATTGGCACTTAAAGGTCGAAGAATGTTGGTACAGACAGTGCCCCTCTTACCACCTTCTTCATAGTTTACTGATCTCATTTGCAGCCGTATGAAGAGGATTAAGACAGCATCCATGTGAGTTCATCATCATCACACACAGCTTTATTCGGTTATATTTAACCATCAAAGCAATAACATCATAAATAAATACAAAAAATAAAATCAATTTCAGAAAGGAAAACACAACTTATCTATGATGATTTGGGAAAGAATAAAAACATAGATACTTAAAATCGTAGGCATACTTTTCCTGCAATTTATATTTGACCTCCTAGAAGCCCATCTCTCTTATCATCCTCATTAGCAACTAGTAGACAATCACAGTAATCTTAAAATCTTATATTAATCAAGAATAAATAATTAAAACTATAAAACTTGAGCTAGTCATTTTGACTTTTTTAGATAGCGTGTGCGTATATACCATGCGGCCACAAGGAATTTGCTGACCGCACAGAACAGGGGAGTAGAGGTGTCCCTCATCATAATCCTTAAAGCATCTTTGCATTGTCTCATGCCCATATTCCTGCAAACTGTGCGTAACCACTTCCGCCGAGCAATCCTGTATGCAGTACATATGAACATAAAATGTACTACGGTTTCTGAGGTACAATTACAGCTGGGACATAAATCAATTATCGAAGCAGAACTCCAAGTGCTACTAAAAGATTTGAGAGGTAAACATCCATACCTAAACTGGACATACAAACTTTTACTTAACGGGTCAGAGATTAAATCCATAAATGGTTCAAAATGGGGATACCACTTGAAGTCTAAGAATTGGGATGTCAGACTGCCATGTGACATATGTAGCAAATAGTTTTCCCTGACGTAAGCCAAATAAGCTGCTTTCAGGTGTTTCTTCTGGTCCCTCCTTAAGTTGTAGGGTTGGCTCCAAAAGTTTCTAAGTCCCAAGATATGAAACCATTTTGAGATATGGATATGCTTGAGCCAAGGAATAGAAAGTGCATTGGGTCTGTCTAGGATGTCTTGAAGGGACTCCTTATATACAATTAGTTCAGGGGTAGTCCAAATACGTACCCAAAAAAGCAGGGGTCTTAGGGCAATTACATCTAGGATACGCAGAAGACCAAGATCCCAGAACATTGGGATCAATGGGGTGTTTCGAGGGCAGGCCATAAGCGATCTTATAAAGCTATTTTCCCCCACACAAAGTTTACTAGCATTAATAAATCCCCAGACTTCTGCCCCATAGACCACAGCACCCTGGGCCTTCGCCAAATAGATTTTGATGGCTGGAGAAACCGCTCTCTCAGTGGTGGATTTATGGAAACACAAAATGGCCCCAGATCTGTGCAATAGGAAGGCTATACTTTTATCCTTCTGAGCCTCCCATTGCATATTATTACTAATTCCTACCCCCAGGTAATCCATGGAACATACCTTACTTAAGGGTGTCGCATTATGTAAAATAGTATATCTCTTGGCGGGACCACAGCCCAAGGTCATAAGTTTTGTTTTATTATGATTAAGCTCCAATCCATAATCGACGCAGAATGAGCTGAACCTATCCACTAAGACCTGAAGACCCATAGGTGTTTTGGAAATCAAAAGGGAATCATCAGCAAATAATAGAATCAGGATTTTTTTGATTATTTAAGGAGGGCGCGTCGTTATGACAATCGGTTACAACTTGCACCACCTCATTGATAAACAGGGTGAAAAGAGTTGGGGCAAGGACGCAGCCCTTGCGCACCCCTCGCCTGATATCTATTCTGTCTGTGAGTTCCCCCTGTCTACCCTGTAGGAAGTTGGCTCTGTATGTGCTATTTCAAAGTAAGGAATAGCATGCACAGAGTCCAAGGGTTCCCCTTAGAGGTAAAATAGTGGTAAAAATAGATAATACTAATGCTCTATTTTGTGGTAGTGTGGTCGAGCAGTAGGCTTATCCAAGGAGTAGTGTTAAGCATTTGTTGTACATACACATAGACAATAAATGAGGTACACACACTCAGAGACAAATCCAGCCAATAGGTTTTTATATAGAAAAATATCTTTTCTTAGTTTATTTTAAGAACCACAGGTTCAAATTCTACATGTAATATCTCATTCGAAAGGTATTGCAGGTAAGTACTTTAGGAACTTTGAATCATTTCAATTGCAGGTATACTTTTCAAGTTATTCACAAATAGCTATTTTAAAAGTGGACACACTGCAATTTTCACAGTTCCTGGGGGAGGTAAGTTTTTGTTAGTTTTACCAGGTAAGTACGACACTTACAGGGTTCAGTTCTTGGTCCAAGGTAGCCCACCGCTGGGGGTTCAGAGCAACCCCAAAGTTACCACACCAGCAGCTCAGGGCCGGTCAGGTGCAGAGTTCAAAGTGGTGCCCAAAACGCATAGGCTTCAATGGAGAGAAGGGGGTGCCCCGGTTCCAGTCTGCCAGCAGGTAAGTACCCGCGTCTTTGGAGGGCAGACCAGGGGGGTTTTGTAGGGCACCGGGGGGGACACAAGCCCACACAGAAATTTCACCCTCAGCGGCGCGGGGGCGGCCGGGTGCAGTGTTAGAACAAGCGTCGGGTTCGCAATGGAAGTCAATGAGAGATCAAGGGATCTCTTCCGCGCTGCAGGCAGGCAAGGGGGGGCTTCCTCGGGGAAACCTCCACTTGGGCAAGGGAGAGGGACTCCTGGGGGTCACTTCTGCAGTGAAAGTCCAGTCCTTCAGGTCCTGGGGGCTGCGGGTGCAGGGTCCTTTCCAGGTGTCGGGACTTAGGTTTCAGAGAGTCGCGGTCAGGGGAAGCCTCGGGATTCCCTCTGCAGGCGGCGCTGTGGGGGCTCAGGGGGGACAGGTTTTGGTACTCACAGTCGTAGAGTAGTCCGGGGGTCCTCCCTGAGGTGTTGGTTCTCCACCAGCCGAGTCGGGGTCGCCGGGTGCAGTGTTGCAAGTCTTACGCTTCTTGCGGGGAGATTGCAGGGTTCTTTAAAGCTGCTCCTTTGGATAAAGTTGCAGTCTTTTTGGAGCAGGTCCGCTGTCCTCGGGAGTTTCTTGTCGTCGTCGAAGCAGGGCAGTCCTCAGAGGATTCAGAGGTCGCTGGTCCCTTTGGGGGGCGTCGCTGGAGCAGAGTTCTTTGGAAGGCAGGAGACAGGCCGGTGAGTTTCTGGAGCCAAGGCAGTTGTTGTCTTCTGGTCTTCCTCTGCAGGGGTTTTCAGCTAGGCAGTCCTTCTTCTTGTTGTTGCAGGAATCTAATTTTCTAGGGTTCAGGGTAGCCCTTAAATACTAAATTTAAGGGCGTGTTTAGGTCTGGGGGGTTAGTAGCCAATGGCTACTAGCCCTGAGGGTGGGTACACCCTCTTTGTGCCTCCTCCCAAGGGGAGGGGGTCACAATCCTAACCCTATTGGGGGAATCCTCCATCTGCAAGATGGAGGATTTCTAAAAGTTAGAGTCACTTCAGCTCAGGACACCTTAGGGGCTGTCCTGACTGGCCAGTGACTCCTCCTTGTTGCTTTCTTTGTTCCCTCCAGCCTTGCCGCCAAAAGTGGGGGCCGTGGCCGGAGGGGGCGGGCAACTCCACTAAGCTGGAGTGCCCTGCTGGGCTGTGACAAAGGGGTGAGCCTTTGAGGCTCACCGCCAGGTGTCACAGCTCCTGCCTGGGGGAGGTGTTAGCATCTCCACCCAGTGCAGGCTTTGTTACTGGCCTCAGAGTGACAAAGGCACTCTCCCCATGGGGTCAGCAACATGTCTCTGGTGTGGCAGGCTGCTGGAACTAGTCAGCCTACACAGACAGTCGGTTAAGTTTCAGGGGGCACCTCTAAGGTGCCCTCTGTGGTGTATTTTACAATAAAATGTACACTGGCATCAGTGTGCATTTATTGTGCTGAGAAGTTTGATACCAAACTTCCCAGTTTTCAGTGTAGCCATTATGGTGCTGTGGAGTTCGTGTTTGACAGACTCCCAGACCATATACTCTTATGGCTACCCTGCACTTACAATGTCTAAGGTTTTGTTTAGACACTGTAGGGGTACCATGCTCATGCACTGGTACCCTCACCTATGGTATAGTGCACCCTGCCTTAGGGCTGTAAGGCCTGCTAGAGGGGTGTCTTACCTATACTGCATAGGCAGTGAGAGGCTGGCATGGCACCCTGAGGGGAGTGCCATGTCGACTTACTCGTTTTGTCCTCACTAGCACACACAAGCTGGCAAGCAGTGTGTCTGTGCTGAGTGAGAGGTCTCCAGGGTGGCATAAGACATGCTGCAGCCCTTAGAGACCTTCCTTGGCATCAGGGCCCTTGGTACTAGAAGTACCAGTTACAAGGGACTTATCTGGATGCCAGGGTCTGCCAATTGTGGATACAAAAGTACAGGTTAGGGAAAGAACACTGGTGCTGGGGCCTGGTTAGCAGGCCTCAGCACACTTTCAATTGTAAACATAGCATCAGCAAAGGCAAAAAGTCAGGGGGCAACCATGCCAAGGAGGCATTTCCTTACACAACCCCCCCCCAAACGAAAGAGGATGAGACTAACCTTTCCCAAGAGAGTCTTCATTTTCTAAGTGGAAGAACCTGGAAAGGCCATCTGCATTGGCATGGGCAGTCCCAGGTCTGTGTTCCACTATAAAGTCCATTCCCTGTAGGGAGATGGACCACCTCAACAGTTTAGGATTTTCACCTTTCATTTGCATCAGCCATTTGAGAGGTCTGTGGTCAGTTTGAACTAGGAAGTGAGTCCCAAAGAGGTATGGTCTCAGCTTCTTCAGGGACCAAACCACAGCAAAGGCCTCCCTCTCAATGGCACTCCAACGCTGCTCCCTGGGGAGTAACCTCCTGCTAATGAAAGCAACAGGCTGGTCAAGGCCATCATCATTTGTTTGGGACAAAACTGCCCCTATCCCATGTTCAGAGGCATCAGTCTGCACAATGAACTGCTTAGAATAATCTGGAGCTTTTAGAACTGGTGCTGAGCACATTGCTTGTTTCAGGGTGTCAAAGGCCTGTTGGCATTCCACAGTCCAGTTCACTTTCTTGGGCATTTTCTTGGAGGTGAGTTCAGTGAGGGCTGTCACAATGGATCCATATCCCTTCACAAACCTCCTGTAATACCCAGTCAAGCCAAGGAATGCCCTGACTTGAGTCTGGGTTTTTGGAGCTACCCAGTCCAGAATAGTCTGGATCTTGGGTTGGAGTGGCTGAACTTGGCCTCCACCTACAAGGTGGCCCAAGTAAACCACAGTTCCCTGCCCTATCTGGCATTTGGATGCCTTGATAGAGAGGCCTGCAGATTGCAGAGCCTTCAAAACCTTCTTCAGGTGGACCAGGTGATCCTGCCAGGTGGAGCTAAAGACAGCAATATCATCAAGATAAGCTGTGCTAAAGGACTCCAAGCCAGCAAGGACTTGATTCACCAACCTTTGGAAGGTGGCAGGGGCATTCTTTAAACCAAAGGGCATAACAGTAAACTGATAATGCCCATCAGGTGTGGAGAATGCTGTTTTCTCTTTTGCTCCAGGTGCCATTTTTATTTGCCAGTACCCTGCTGTCAAGTCAAAGGTACTTAAGAATTTGGCAGCACCTAATTTGTCTATGAGCTCATCAGCTCTTGGAATTGGATGAGCATCTGTCTTGGTGACAGAATTGAGCCCTCTGTAGTCCACACAAAACCTCATCTCTTTCTTTCCATCTTTGGTGTGAGGTTTGGGGACTAAGACCACTGGGCTAGCCCAGGGGCTGTCCGAGCGCTCAATTACTCCCAATTCCAGCATCTTGTGGACTTCCACCTTGATGCTTTCCTTAACATGGTCAGACTGTCTAAAGATTTTGTTTTTGACAGGCATGCTGTCTCCTGTGTCCACATCATGGGTACACAGGTGTGTCTGACCAGGGGTTAAGGAGAAGAGTTCAGGAAACTGTTGTAGGACTCTCCTACAATCAGCTTGCTGTTGGCCAGAGAGGGTGTCTGAGTAGATCACTCCATCTACTGTGCCATCTTTTGGGTCTGATGACAGAAGATCAGGGAGAGGTTCACTCTCTGCCTCCTGATCCTCATCTGTTACCATCAACAGATTCACATCAGCCCTGTCATGGAAGAGCTTAAGGCGGTTCACATGGATCACCCTCTTGGGGCTCCTGCTTGTGCCCAGGTCCACCAGGTAGGTGACCTGACTCTTCCTTTCTAGCACTGGGTAAGGGCCACTCCATTTGTCCTGGAGTGCCCTGGGAGCCACAGGCTCCAGAACCCAGACTTTCTGCCCTGGTTGGAACTCAACCAGTGCAGCCTTTTGGTCATACCAAAACTTCTGGAGCTGTTGGCTGGCCTCAAGGTTTTTGGTTGCCTTTTCCATGTACTCTGCCATTCTAGAGCGAAGGCCAAGTACATAGTCCACTATGTCTTGTTTAGGCTCATGGAGAGGTCTCTCCCAGCCTTCTTTAACAAGAGCAAGTGGTCCCCTTACAGGATGACCAAACAGAAGTTCAAAGGGTGAGAATCCTACTCCCTTCTGTGGCACCTCTCTGTAAGCGAAAAGCAGACATGGCAAGAGGACATCCCATCTCCTTTTGAGCTTTTCTGGGAGCCCCATGATCATGCCCTTTAATGTCTTGTTGAATCTCTCAACCAAGCCATTAGTTTGTGGATGGTATGGTGTAGTGAATTTATAAGTCACTCCACACTCATTCCACATGTGCTTTAGGTATGCTGACATGAAGTTGGCACCTCTGTCAGACACCACCTCCTTAGGGAAACCCACTCTGGTAAAGATACCAATGAGGGCCTTGGCTACTGCAGGGGCAGTAGTCGACCTAAGGGGAATAGCTTCAGGATACCTGGTAGCATGATCCACTACTACCAGGATATACATATTTCCTGAGGCTGTGGGAGGTTCTAGTGGACCAACTATGTCCACACCCACTCTTTCAAAGGGAACCCCCACCACTGGAAGTGGAATGAGGGGGGCCTTTGGATGCCCACCTGTCTTACCACTGGCTTGACAGGTGGGGCAGGAGAGGCAAAACTCCTTAACCATGTTGGACATATTGGGCCAGTAGAAGTGGTTGACTAACCTCTCCCACGTCTTGGTTTGTCCCAAATGTCCAGCAAGGGGAATGTCATGGGCCAATGTTAGGATGAACTCTCTGAACAGCTGAGGCACTACCACTCTCCTAGTGGCACCAGGTTTGGGGTCTCTGGCCTCAGTGTACAGGAGTCCATCTTCCCAATAGACCCTATGTGTTCCATTTTTCTTGCCTTTGGACTCTTCAGCAGCTTGCTGCCTAAGGCCTTCAAGAGAGGGACAGGTTTCTTGTCCCTTACACAGCTCCTCCCTTGAGGGTCCCCCTGGGCCTAAGAGCTCAACCTGATAAGGTTCAAGCCCCAAAGGCTCAGTTCCCTCAGAGGGCAGAACTTCTTCCTGAGAAGAGAGGTTCCCTTTCTTTTGCTGTGTTGCAGTTGGTTTCCCAACTGACTTTCCTGTTCTCTTGGTAGGCTGGGCCATTTTTCCAGACTCCAGCTCTACTTTTTCACCCTGTGCCTTGCATTGTGCTCTTGTTTTCACACACACCAGCTCAGGGATACCCAGCATTGCTGCATGGGTTTTTAGTTCTACCTCAGCCCATGCTGAGGACTCCAGGTCATTTCCAAGCAGACAGTACACTGGGATATTTGAGGAGACCACCACCTGTTTCAGGCCATTGACCCCTCCCCATTCTAAAGTAACCATTGCCATGGGATGTACTTTTCTCTGATTGTCAGCGTTGGTGACTGTGTAAGTTTTTCCAGTCAGGTATTGGCCAGGGGAAACCAGTTTCTCTGTCACCATGGTGACACTGGCACCTGTATCCCTCAGGCCCTCTATTCTAGTCCCATTAATTAAGAGTTGCTGTCTGTATTTTTGCATGTTAGGCGGCCAGACAGCTAGTGTGGCTAAATCCACCCCACCCTCAGAAACTAGAGTAGCTTCAGTGTGGACCCTGATTTGCTCTGGGCACACTGTTGATCCCACTTGGAGACTAGCCATACCAGTGTTACCTGGATGGGAGTTTGGAGTGGAACCTTTCTTGGGACAGGCCTTGTCTCCAGTTTGGTGTCCATGCTGTTTACAGCTATGACACCAGGCCTTTTTGGGATCAAAGTTTTTACCCTTGTGCCCATTGTTTTGTGAAGAGGCTCTGGGCCCACCCTCCTGTGCAGGTTTTTGGGGGCCTGTAGAAGACTCTTTACTATTTTTAGTTTTGGTTGTCTCATCACCCTTCCCCTGGGGAGTCTTTGTGACCCCTTTCTTTTGGTCACCCCCTGTTGAAGTCTTGGACACCCTTGTCTTGACCCAATGGTCCGCCTTCTTTCCCAATTCTTGGGGAGAAATTGGTCCTAGGTCTACCAGATGCTGATGCAGTTTATCATTGAAACAATTACTTAACAGGTGTTCTTTCACAAATAAATTGTACAGCCCATCATAATTACTTACACCACTGCCTTGAATCCAACCATCTAGTGTTTTCACTGAGTAGTCAACAAAGTCAACCCAGGTCTGGCTCGAGGATTTTTGAGCCCCCCTGAACCTAATCCTGTACTCCTCAGTGGAGAATCCAAAGCCCTCAATCAGGGTACCCTTCATGAGGTCATAAGATTCTGCATCTTTTCCAGAGAGTGTGAGGAGTCTATCCCTACACTTTCCAGTGAACATTTCCCAAAGGAGAGCACCCCAGTGAGACCTGTTAACTTTTCTGGTTACACAAGCCCTCTCAAAAGCTGTGAACCATTTGGTGATGTCATCACCATCTTCATATTTAGTTACAATCCCTTTAGGGATTTTCAACATGTCAGGAGAATCTCTGACCCTATTTATGTTGCTGCCACCATTGATGGGTCCTAGGCCCATCTCTTGTCTTTCCCTTTCTATGGCTAGGAGCTGTCTCTCTAAAGCCAATCTTTTGGCCATCCTGGCTAACAGGAGGTCATCTTCACTGAGAGCATCCTCAGTGATTTCAGAAATGTGGGACCCTCCTGTGAGGGACTCACTATTTCTGACTAACACAGTTGGAGACAGGACTTGAGGGGTCCTGTTCTCCCTATTTAGGACTGGAGGAGGGACATTGGCCTCCAAGTCACTAATTTCTTCCTCTGTGATGTCATCATCAGAGGGGTTGGCTTTTTCAAACTCTGCCAACAGCTCCTGGAGCTGAATTTTGGTAGGTCTGGAGCCAATGGTTATTTTCTTTATATTACAGAGAGACCTTAGCTCCCTCATCTTAAGATGGAGGTAAGGTGTGGTGTCGAGTTCCACCACCTGCATCTCTGTATCAGACATTATTCTGCTAAGAGTTGGAATACTTTTTTAAGAATCTAAAACTGTTTCTAGAATCTAATTCAAACTTTTAACAAACTTTTAAACTCTAAAAAGACAATGCTAAACAGGGACTTAACACACAAGGCCCTAGCAGGACTTTTAAGAATTTAGAAAACTTTCAAATTGCAAAAATGAATTTCTAATGACAATTTTGGAATTTGTCGTGTGATCAGGTATTGGCTGAGTAGTCCAGCAAATGCAAAGTCTTGTATCCCACCGCTGCCACCAATGTAGGAAGTTGGCTCTGTATGTGCTATTTCAAAGTAAGGAATAGCATGCACAGAGTCCAAGGGTTCCCCTTAGAGGTAAAATAGTGGTAAAAATAGATAATACTAATGCTCTATTTTGTGGTAGTGTGGTCGAGCAGTAGGCTTATCCAAGGAGTAGTGTTAAGCATTTGTTGTACATACACATAGACAATAAATGAGGTACACACACTCAGAGACAAATCCAGCCAATAGGTTTTTATATAGAAAAATATCTTTTCTTAGTTTATTTTAAGAACCACAGGTTCAAATTCTACATGTAATATCTCATTCGAAAGGTATTGCAGGTAAGTACTTTAGGAACTTTGAATCATTTCAATTGCAGGTATACTTTTCAAGTTATTCACAAATAGCTATTTTAAAAGTGGACACAGTGCAATTTTCACAGTTCCTGGGGGAGGTAAGTTTTTGTTAGTTTTACCAGGTAAGTACGACACTTACAGGGTTCAGTTCTTGGTCCAAGGTAGCCCACCGCTGGGGGTTCAGAGCAACCCCAAAGTTACCACACCAGCAGCTCAGGGCCGGTCAGGTGCAGAGTTCAAAGTGGTGCCCAAAACGCATAGGCTTCAATGGAGAGAAGGGGGTGCCCCGGTTCCAGTCTGCCAGCAGGTAAGTACCCGCGTCTTTGGAGGGCAGACCAGGGGGGTTTTGTAGGGCACCGGGGGGGACACAAGCCCACACAGAAATTTCACCCTCAGCGGCGCGGGGGCGGCCGGGTGCAGTGTTAGAACAAGCGTCGGGTTCGCAATGGAAGTCAATGAGAGATCAAGGGATCTCTTCCGCGCTGCAGGCAGGCAAGGGGGGGCTTCCTCGGGGAAACCTCCACTTGGGCAAGGGAGAGGGACTCCTGGGGGTCACTTCTGCAGTGAAAGTCCAGTCCTTCAGGTCCTGGGGGCTGCGGGTGCAGGGTCCTTTCCAGGTGTCGGGACTTAGGTTTCAGAGAGTCGCGGTCAGGGGAAGCCTCGGGATTCCCTCTGCAGGCGGCGCTGTGGGGGCTCAGGGGGGACAGGTTTTGGTACTCACAGTCGTAGAGTAGTCCGGGGGTCCTCCCTGAGGTGTTGGTTCTCCACCAGCCGAGTCGGGGTCGCCGGGTGCAGTGTTGCAAGTCTTACGCTTCTTGCGGGGAGATTGCAGGGTTCTTTAAAGCTGCTCCTTTGGATAAAGTTGCAGTCTTTTTGGAGCAGGTCCGCTGTCCTCGGGAGTTTCTTGTCGTCGTCGAAGCAGGGCAGTCCTCAGAGGATTCAGAGGTCGCTGGTCCCTTTGGGGGGCGTCGCTGGAGCAGAGTTCTTTGGAAGGCAGGAGACAGGCCGGTGAGTTTCTGGAGCCAAGGCAGTTGTTGTCTTCTGGTCTTCCTCTGCAGGGGTTTTCAGCTAGGCAGTCCTTCTTCTTGTTGTTGCAGGAATCTAATTTTCTAGGGTTCAGGGTAGCCCTTAAATACTAAATTTAAGGGCGTGTTTAGGTCTGGGGGGTTAGTAGCCAATGGCTACTAGCCCTGAGGGTGGGTACACCCTCTTTGTGCCTCCTCCCAAGGGGAGGGGGTCACAATCCTAACCCTATTGGGGGAATCCTCCATCTGCAAGATGGAGGATTTCTAAAAGTTAGAGTCACTTCAGCTCAGGACACCTTAGGGGCTGTCCTGACTGGCCAGTGACTCCTCCTTGTTGCTTTCTTTGTTCCCTCCAGCCTTGCCGCCAAAAGTGGGGGCCGTGGCCGGAGGGGGCGGGCAACTCCACTAAGCTGGAGTGCCCTGCTGGGCTGTGACAAAGGGGTGAGCCTTTGAGGCTCACCGCCAGGTGTCACAGCTCCTGCCTGGGGGAGGTGTTAGCATCTCCACCCAGTGCAGGCTTTGTTACTGGCCTCAGAGTGACAAAGGCACTCTCCCCATGGGGTCAGCAACATGTCTCTGGTGTGGCAGGCTGCTGGAACTAGTCAGCCTACACAGACAGTCGGTTAAGTTTCAGGGGGCACCTCTAAGGTGCCCTCTGTGGTGTATTTTACAATAAAATGTACACTGGCATCAGTGTGCATTTATTGTGCTGAGAAGTTTGATACCAAACTTCCCAGTTTTCAGTGTAGCCATTATGGTGCTGTGGAGTTCGTGTTTGACAGACTCCCAGACCATATACTCTTATGGCTACCCTGCACTTACAATGTCTAAGGTTTTGTTTAGACACTGTAGGGGTACCATGCTCATGCACTGGTACCCTCACCTATGGTATAGTGCACCCTGCCTTAGGGCTGTAAGGCCTGCTAGAGGGGTGTCTTACCTATACTGCATAGGCAGTGAGAGGCTGGCATGGCACCCTGAGGGGAGTGCCATGTCGACTTACTCGTTTTGTCCTCACTAGCACACACAAGCTGGCAAGCAGTGTGTCTGTGCTGAGTGAGAGGTCTCCAGGGTGGCATAAGACATGCTGCAGCCCTTAGAGACCTTCCTTGGCATCAGGGCCCTTGGTACTAGAAGTACCAGTTACAAGGGACTTATCTGGATGCCAGGGTCTGCCAATTGTGGATACAAAAGTACAGGTTAGGGAAAGAACACTGGTGCTGGGGCCTGGTTAGCAGGCCTCAGCACACTTTCAATTGTAAACATAGCATCAGCAAAGGCAAAAAGTCAGGGGGCAACCATGCCAAGGAGGCATTTCCTTACATACCCCATCTTACTCATGCGTATGTTTTCTCATGCAACCTTTGGATTAAATGCACTAAGTTCCCCGGGGTACCAATTTTGTTCAAGACTTCCCATAGTTTCTCCCTTGGGACAAGGTCAAAGGCAGATCTTAAATCCACAAATGCAACGTATAACTTTTGTTTAGCTGAGGTAACGTATTTCCAAAATAGCAGTGAAAGCCTAAAGACTTGGTCCATGGTGCTGGTTTTTGGGCGAAAGCCAGCCTGGAGAGGGGATAAAACTTGGCTATCTTGAACCCATTCCATGAGCCTGTCTAAGACTTGCTTAGCAAAGATCTTTTGCAAGTTATCAATAAGGCTGATTGGTCGGTAATTAGCTGGCAAACCCACATCACCTTTCTTGTATATAGGAATTATTTCTGCCCTATGCCAGGAATCTGGGATGGGACTACCCTGCTGCTATGGCATTTGACAATGTGTTTATGTACCATGCCCATATAATATGTTCAGATTTAAACAGGTCCCCTGGTATCTTGTCGGGACCAGGGGCTTTTGCTGGTCTCAAGGAGTTGATGGCTGCTGTTGTTTCAGCTATCGTAAAGGCAATGTCCTCTGCAGAGCTTTTACCGGAAGCTCTGCAGTCATCACACCCAGTATCCAGAGAGTCCTGTTGCATAGGGGAAGCATAGATCTCAGAGAAGTAAGTCACCCATCTTTCAGGCTGAATATGCATACTAATAGTGTCATTTTCCCCTATTGATCTGCAAGCCAACAACCTCCAAAAGGAACCATCATCTCTATTCTTGACTGCATCTAGCAAACTCTGCCAAACCTCCTGTACCCAGTTTTGTTTTGTTCTTTCCAGGGCCCTAACATACCTGAGTCTCACATTCCTAATCTCCCCCTGTGTGTGGATTTTTAAAGCTACTTTTAGATTGGATCTTGCATTAACACAGTCCTTTTTATACCATTCCCTACAAGGAACATTATCAGTTTTCTGCCTAGCGAAGGTTTCCTTATAAAAGATGCAGTGTAAGGTACCTACCAATTCTGTATGAATGGTCATAATTGGGATAGCGGCAGCCTCTTGTTCCCCAAAGATAGACATTTTTTTTTAGAAACGATAAATACATTTCCCTGATCAAATACGGATTTGATATCACTTTTGGCCAACTGACACGGGTTCGTCTGAGATTCAAACAGGGAGTCGGAACATCAGTGGTCTCTAAATGTTGAGCTCTTGCAAATGCATGGTTCGTTAGAACAAGACACAAAGGATTGTGATCACTGTCATGGCGGGATATTACTTCCATATCCAAGGTACTTGTCCATAGCCTAATGTCCACTAGGAGATAGTCAATGGTACTAGAGGATAACCCTTGCTTGAAGGTGGAAGCACGATTGAAATCCGATCTGGTGCGACCATTGCATTCTCTTAGCCCAAATTTTAATCATAAAGAGGTCATCTGCGAGGCGACACAAGAGACTGAGGAGGAAACAGTCTCCTTGGATTGGGGAATACCCCATAGATCATCTTCCTCAATTGTTAGGCTACTAATAATATTCCTTGATACAAAGGAACAGTTGAAATCGCCCGCAACCATCAGATAATCCAATGGATGCAGGAGCTCTATATAATCAACTAACTGGGCAAGAACATTAGATTCTGTGCCAGGTGAGACGGACCTTGCATACACATTTATCATGATCACCCTGAAGTCAGGACGAAATGTGAGTTCTACACCCAGCAGGTCATGGTAATTAAATCGTATTACTGAGTGGTCACATTTCAATCTGCTGTTCAGCGAAATCATGAGCCCCCCTATCCGTCTGCCAAGATCCCCAGAAGCTGGTTGAGCCGCAGAGAAGTAGGTTGTAAACCCTTCTAGATGATTTGATTTTTCAGCCCAAGTTTCCTGGAATAAACATACATCTTGCTTATTAATGAAGCTAACCCACTCGGGGTCCTCTAGTTTTTGCTCTATTCCTGCTACATTCCAAGACATAACGGTAAGTTTTGGGGGTATGATTGCTACCTTAGTTCTCATTTGAGGGGCAATCTTTGGGTTCCCTAGGCATTCTACTTGACATGCCTCAGTTGCTACTTTTAACGTCCCTAGATAAGGGTCATCAATTAGTCAGTCCAAGTCAGATAGTGAGGGAGAGGAGTTTTCTGCCCTAAATGGCAGGTGGTTCTCAAGTGAAACTTTAGCCCCCCCCTTCATGGTCATCAGATGGACAGCAACATCTGCACATCTTATCTCCAGGTGGGTACATACAAAGACTAATGCCAGTTTTCCCGCCAGCTCTTAAGGAGCCACTCCGTATATAAAAAGATATAAGATTGTTCACCAGAGCACTGTCGGTAAAGAGGATAGAGATGTAATCAAGTTCCAACCCCGGTTGATTGTATCTACACACCTCTTGGATATCAGACCGGAAAACAGAGAGACAATTCCACTGTGTGCGTATCCAGTATATAACTTTGTTAGTAAGAGAATCATTTGACTCTCTATAGCAAGTTGGCAGCCTGGGGACCCCTGTTAAACATATATAGGCACCATCCCTTCTCCAACCATATCTCCCCTTCAAATTGTGGGTCCGTATTGGTCTCGGTTGGCTAAAAGATGGAACTCTAGGGGAACAGGAATACACACCCACAGCTTCCCCATGGTCCTTGTTAGGACCTGTTTTGCAAACAATACTTGGATCCCGCACCTCAGGGATATATTCATGATTGTTTACATCTAATTTGGAAACTCTCCCGTTAGTAGCTGGTGCGGTCAGACAGATCGGCCTATCATTCGCTGCTTTATTTCCAGATCTAGCCCTGACCCCTTTACACGGAGGAAAGGTGGTTACTTTATCACAAATATTAGGCGTAGTTGTCATACTTGGCCCCACAATCGATTCGGGATTATGATCAGCCTCGCTGGATGGTTTACAGTTTCATGCAGCCCTCTGTTCAGTAAGTCCCGAAATTTTATTCAAAAGTGTTACCAACAGGAGCTTTAAATCATCCAACTTGTGAGAGATGGTTATTAATTCAAAGACTCCATTACTCCCCGACTTCTCGCCCTAGTTCCCTACATCATGTACATCTAGAGCTGAGACTTGGGGACATTCTAGACTTTCACTAGATAGAGACAAAACCGAAAATCTATTTGAGCAGGGAATGTCAGTAGAAATTAGGCTCTTATGCCTTGGAGATAAAAGGTCCTCAGCGTGACTGCGTTCGGCAGATTCCGCTTGCGAAGGAAGTCTCTTCAAGGGTGAAGGAATTACATCCTGAGTTTTGGGGGGAGAGTGAAGATCCACCTTTGTATCCAATCTGGGGGTCTGTACTTTTTTCTTAAAAAGATCAGGGATCTTTTTAGGCAAGGGGATATCAGGGTTGGGGAGGGCGGAGATGGAGGGACTCATCAATATTGCCTCAACCTCCTCAATAAGTCAATAGTTTTGAATTGGTTCCTACTAATAGTGGGCGACCATCCCCTTTCCCAGTAGACCGCTTTTTGTGTTTCTTAATCCCAGAATGGGGCACTGAAATATCGTCAGCCTTCCGCTTCCCCATATCGTGTTCAGTGACCAGATTTGAATAAGTGCAAAAAAGAGTGATAGATTTTCAGTCAATAAATATCACGAACCAGCCTATGGGTCTCCTTACTTTCTTGGCACTTGCCTTCCAGTCCAAGGGTGCTGGCCCAGCCCAGTCTCCTACAGGCGATGACGGGTGAAGACAGGCCCATCTTGGCCCGGTCTTCGCCCAGACACACGCCCGCACGCGTCCCGCGCGCATCCCGTCCCTCTGAGATGCCAGCCCCAGATAAGGGCATTGGTGCGCTTAGGGTGCTGGGGGCCGTAGTCCTCTTCCCCCTTCTGCAGCCTGGTCTGGCCCTGATGAAAGGCGCGTCCCGCGCTGCGGAGATGCCGGCCCCAGATAAGGTCGTTGGTGCGCTTAGGGTGCTGGGGGCCATAGTCCTCTTCCCCCTTCTGCAGCCTGGTCTGTGCCTGATGAAAGGCACGCCCGTGCCGCGGAGATGCCGGCCCCAGATAAGGGCATTGGTGCGCTTAGGGTGCTGGGGGCCGTAGCCCTCTTCTCCCTTCTGCAGCCTGGTCTGGCCCTGATGAAAGGCACATCCCGCGCTGCGGAGATGCCGGCCCCAGATAAGGGCGTCAGTGCGCTTAGGGTGCTGGGGGCCGTAGTCCTCTTCCCCCTTCTGCAGCTTGGTCTGGCCCTGATGAAAGGCGCGTCCCACGCCGCGGAGCTGCCGGCCCCAGATAAGGGTGTCAGTGCGCTTAGGGTGCTGGGGGCCATAGTCCTCTTCCCCCTTCTGCAGCCTGGTCTGGTCCTGATGAAAGGCGCATCCCACTTAGGGTGCTGGGGGCCGTAGTCCTCTTCCCCCATCTGCAGCCTGGTCTGGCCCTGATGAAAGCGCGTCCCATTAGAGTTTTAAATAGGGTCCCCCATCAAGGTGTGGTAGATGGTGGCCGTGCATCAACCAGGAATAAGGGGAGCAAAAGGTGGGATGTGAGGGCAGAATTAAAGGGGAACTAGAAATGGCTTCTAAGGAAAAGGCAGAAAATCACAATAGTCTTAGAATTGAGACAATAAAATCAAGATTTATTTAAAGGCACAAAGACCTGCATTATGCACATTTCTTTATTACAACTCCTTAAACAGCAGCAAACCACAAATTTCAAACTGCATTCATGGCCTCTATTCGGTGAAGACAATAGCCCAAGAAAGCATTACAAAGTCAATATTAAGAATTATTAAACCAGTAAGGAACACAATCTTAAATACTAGGTTCACCTCCAAGTGTATTTTGAAAACCAAACATAATGTAAGAAAACATCGTTGTGCAAAGAAAAACAAAACAAGCCAACACATTTCACACATTAAGGTATCTCCAAGGACATTGAAAAGGATACAGCTCCTCGCTTAAACTCCTCTGTGCTGGTGGAATAGACTTCAGAAATCTAGATCAGTCCCAACACCTCTGTTCCCATCTTTCACTTCCTGGAATGATTCAGCAAACTGGAGCTTCATTTTGACACCGAATCTGACAAACCAGAAGATACTTCGCTTTTGGTGGTATATTGTGGTGCAAGAAAGTGTAATAAGTCCTTTATTAAGTCTGCTAATTTCTTAAGTCTCATGTCATAATGTTTGTTTGTTTACTGAAGAATTCATGAAAAACTGTCTATTCTCAACACTCGAGCAAGCTGGTCCAGCTTTTACAAAAAATCATGCTGGTAAAGCCGCCAACCAACAAGCCATACAATTGATAGGCAAACTTTGTTTGTAACAACTACACATTGAATAGTTTCCTTTTGGCCTTAACTCACATTGAACATTTCTGAATCACCACAAAATCAAGTATGATTCCAACAATAGCCCTACTCTACTAGTTGTTCAGAACTCGCAACCACCATTTCTGCTGTCCCTGTGAGTCCTGATCTAAAGGTATCAGAGTCTATTTAGGCACTGTATGAACTTGTAATGTAAATTGACCAGGAAAAACTGCCTTAATTGATGATGATGATGATGATAATGCACCTTTATACCTGCCAAACTTCACAGAGGAGCGTAACCTTTTTAAAATAATATCTTATGTCTTTCTTCATGTCCAATAAGTTGTACTCCAGAAGATGTAACAGAGACTTCAAAGTATTTATCTGGAAAGCTAATGTTTCCCAAAATTCTCCAACATAAGCATAATGTCATCCAAGTGTCTCCTGACCTATTTTGGCCAGGTAATACACTGACCCGCGCGCACAGCACCACCAAGCCGTGCCCATGTCTCCCCCTCGCCGCCCTCACTGCTTCTAGGGATCGAGGCCCTCCGGGACCCGATCCACTAGAGTGTCTCGCTGGTTCCTCTCCTCTTTTTTCTGTCGGTCTTTCTCCGCTCTCTCTGCCTTTTTCAACCTCTTACTCTTTGCCATTTTTCAGCCTTTACTCTTTTGCCTCTTTCTCTAACTTTTTTAATCTTGGGCCTTTTTGCCCTCTTTTAATCTTTGCACCTTTTTTTCCCGCTCTTTTCCCCGCTCCCCCACCCCCGCGCCCCCATTCGCCTGCTCCTCTCGCCTACCAGCAGCTCCTCCCTCCCCCCTCCCTTCTTAATGGCGGTCGCGCCGCTGGTGTGCCGGAGGCGCTCCAGAGGCAAGCCCGTCTGTGCCCGTCCACGCCTGGACCGCGCCCAGCGCCAGAACCCCTGGACCTCGTAACAGCCACATCTCCAGCCTCCGCTACGACGCGACACCCTCCGCGCACTCAATACTGGCCGAGACACCACCTGCTTCCAGGCCACTCTGAAGATCACACACGGGCCCTTCTCCTGCCACAACTGCAGCTTCACCTGCACCAGATCCCACAAACCTCCCAGGACCAAGACCAACCACATCCGCTGCATACTCCTCAACACCTGCTCCGCACGCAAGCACGCCATCGAGCTCTGGGACCTGCTCGACTCCACCACCCCGGACGTGGCCTTCCTAACAGAAACTTGGTGGAATGACTCCTCAGCACCTGACATCGCCATAGCCATTCCTGACGGGTACAAGGTCTCTCGCAGAGACCGCACCAACAAAACCGGAGGAGGCATAGCCATCATCCACAAAGCCACCCTCGAAGTCAAGACACTCCTGGACGACTCCCTCAGCTCCGCCTAACTCCTGCACTTTCAAATCCACACCGACCCCAACACCACCCTCAGACGAACACTCATCTATAGACCTCCTGGACCCAGGGCACCATTCAGCAACGCCATCTCTGACCTTGCCAGCACCCACGCACTCGCCTCCACGGACTACATCCTCCTCGGGGACCTGAACTTTCACCTCGAAAACAACAACAACATCAACTCCACCACCCTGAACGACGACCTCGTCAACGCACCCACTCACTCAGCCGGTCACACTCTAGACCCCATCTTCTCCACAAGCGACCACGTCACCTTCAATCACACCACCGAACTCTACTGGACCGACCACCACTGCATCCATTTCACCTTCAAGAAACAAACTGAACACCACCTCACCAAGCAACCACCCTGCCGACGCTGGGACAAAGTCACCGAAGACCAGCTAACCAACGCACTAGCCCAGAAACCACCCACCAACCCCACCGACCCTGACAGCGCCACCCACAACCTCAAGCTATGGATCAACGACTGCGCCAACCGCCTTGCACCACTCAAGAAACCCTCCAACAACCAAATCAACAAAAAAGCCCCCTGGTTCACCAACGACCTCCAAATGCAACTGCTGTAAACTCAAACAAAAATGGCTCCTCGAACGCACACCAAACAACCACACAGCACTCAAGGACACCACACGCAGCCATCACCAACTCATCAGGCTAGCAAAAAGATCCTCCTTCAAAACTCGCCTAGAAAACAACGCTCACGAATGCAAATAACTTTTTAACATCTTAAAGGAGCTCTCCAGCCCAAGTGCCACCATCAATGACATTACCCCCTCCCAAGAACTATGTGACGCCCTAGCCACCGCCTTCCACCGAAAAATCACAGACATCCACGACAGCTTCAACACCCCTCACACCTCGTACACACCTACCCCGCCCTCCACGAACTCCACCCGCTCCAGCCACCTGACCTCCTGGACCAGCATCAACTACGACGAAACTCGCAAGACCATGAATTCCATCCACTCCGGATCACCATCAGACCCCTGCCCACACCACATTTTCAACAAAGCAGACGTAGCCATCGCACCACACCTACGGAATGTCATCAACATCTCCTTCGAAACAGCAAGATTCCCGGAAAGTTGGAAACACGCCGAAATCAACGCTCTACTCAAAAAACCAAAGGCGGACCCCAAAGACCTGAAGAACTTCCAGCCCATCTCCCTGCTCCCATTCCTGACGAAGGTCATTGAGAAAATCGTCAACGCACAGCTCACCCGGTACCTCAAAGACAACAACATCCTTGACCCCTCCCAATCCGGCTTCAGATGAAACCACAGCACTGAGACCGCCCTCCTCACCGCCACAGATGACATCAGAAGCCATCTCGACAATGGAGAAACATCAGCCCTCATCCTCCCAGACCTGTCGGCCGCCTTCGACACTGTCTGCCACCGCACTCTGAAAATCCACCTCCTTGAAGCAGGAATCCAAGATCAGGCCCTCGACTGGACCACATCCTTCCTCTCCGGCAGAACCCAGAGAATCCACCTCCCCCTGTTCCAATCCAAAGCCTCCAACATCATCTGCGGCGTACCACAGGGCTCATCCCTCAGCCCGACGCTGTTCAACATCTACATGACCCCCCCTCGCACAAGTGGCCTGTCAACACAACCTCAACATCATCTCCTACGTCGACGACACCCAACTCATCCTCTCCCTCACCAAGGACCCACACACCGCCAAAACCAACCTCCACGAGGGCTTGAAAGCCAGCGCTGACTGGATGAGAAGCAGCCGGCTGAAACTAAACTCGGACAAAACAGAGGTTCTCATCCTTGGGCCCACCCCCTCCGCTTGGGACGACTCGTGGTGGCCAGCCGCGCTGGGCACCCCACCGACACCAACCGACCACGCACAAAACCTCGGCTTCATCCTCGACTTATCTCTCTCTATGTCAAAACACGTCAACGCCGTGTCCTCTTCCTGCTACAACACCCTCTGCATGCTTCGCAGAATCTACAAATGGATCCCAACCGAAACAAGAAAAACAGTAACTCAGGCCCTCGTCAGCAGCAGGCTCGACTACGGCAACATACTCTACTCAGGCATCCCGTCCAAACACCTGCAACGCCTCCAACGCATCCAAAACGCCTCTGCCCGACTCATCCTCAACATCCCTCGCCACAGCCACATCACACCCCACCTAAGAGACCTTCACTGGCTCCCCGTCGACAAGAGGATCACCTTCAAGCTCCTCACCCACGCACACAAAGCACTTCACAACAGACTCAGCTTCTACACCCCCACCCGCAACTCCGCTCCGCCAACCTCGCCCCGCCTCCATCGCCCGCATCTGGCGCAGATCCTCCGGCGGCAGATCTTTCTCTTACCTCGCCGCCAAGACCTGGAACACCCTCCCGTCTGACCTAAGACAGATCCAGGACCTGCTCACCTTCAGAAGACACCTCAAGACCTGGCTCTTCGAGCAGTAGCAGCACCCGCTCCCCCCCCCAGCGTCTTGAAACCCTCACGGGTAAGTAGTGCGCTTTAGAAATAGACTGATTGATTGATTGAAGTAGTAATGAGACAATAGACCAAGCTCTCACATAACTAAGCACATGTTTTAGGAACTTTGACAAAAACAAGGGAGAGGAAGATATACCAAAAGGTAGCAAGCAAAATACAATTTCTTTGAATCACAAATTGTATAGAGTTAAAAAAAAAATGGATGAATCAGAACTGAGAAATAAGTATCCTTCAGATCCGTCCTTAATATCCAATCTACAAGTAACAAAATATCCCTCTACAAATGGATACCCTCCACCATGGAATGTTTGTGTGATACCAACGTGTTCAACTCATGAAGATTTTCCCCTGGTCTTATTCATCTCAATATTTTCCTCAGTAGCAACAAACTGCTCATACACTCTGGGACTGAAAGTTACATTTCACAATCACGCCCTTCTCTAACAAGTCCTGATGAACTAGCATTTCCTGGTCTTGTGAATATGTAATTTCTTTAGGAAACTTTGCGTGGATGGGTGGGGCATAAATCTCTTTCACTGTCTGAAGCACTGAAGCATTCAAATTGTTGCCCTCTTTATTATTGGTACAAAACACAAACTCAAAGGAATACGTACCTCAGTGAGACCAAGCACTCTTTTTTGCTTTTACGAAAAACCAATAACTCTTCTAAATCTTTCTATTTCTGGAACTAAACCTGTTGCAGCTCTAAAATTGTATCCTGACAACCTCTGTCTATATTGGGAGGCCTGGGACTTTGTAAACCACAGCCTGATAAAGGCCCCCTACTTCTTGCCCTTACAAAAACACCAACACCAAATAATCTCCATAAACTAGTTTGGGCCCTATCCTTAAACATTGACAAAAATATGTACTTTTTTCAGGAGGGTAACATTTTCTCCTCAAGCGAGGTTCATTTGATTCCACTCCAGATCACTTTGAATGTTTTCTCATTAATAAAGACCTGCGTATCTCAGGCATGGTGGTGAAATTTGTGTTGCTTGGGAGATAAAAATCTTGCTGTCTCTTTAAAATGTCTACATTTCCAGGCATTTCCATACCTTTGACTTCTCCATGATATCAAGGATCCTAGCTAATGTACCAATCGGGCCACTCAAATCTTAAGGATCATATCCAAACCCTTTCAATGGTCACATGTAACTTAAAGATACACCTTTTACTTAATTCTAGATCTATGTCAGCAGCAGAACTTGCATTTCCCCCTACATCTGGGTGGGAAACCTCTGCCCAATGCATTTTGGATTTCCCTCTCCAGAGTTTTCCAAATACCCTTTTTAATATATAGTGTTTTAGAAAAGTGACAGCCTACCAAATTCTTATGCAAAATTAATGGATCCCTTAAAAATTAAATATGCCTTTCCCATAATGATTCTTAATTTGCATTTGAGATGCCAAACTCATTCTTGGAAGCCTGCGTTAATGCATCAGGATTGCCAGGAAACCTGTAGAGTGAGTCAATGCATAATTCACCTAATAATAAAATCTGTATAGCTGAATCATATGGGAGGCAAATATATTTGAGAACTTCATCAAAAATAGTCATAAGCTGTCATATGGTGGCTAGGGTTGCATGGGGTTAATCATGTAATATTCTGACATTGAGGATCATGAGTTAATTTTTTCCCAGAACCAATATGTTCTCCACTGATGAGGGAGATTGAGACTCTTGAGTTATTTTGTAATGGAACCAACATTTTCTCCACCATTTTATCAATAATGATGAAATATAAGAGCTGTCTGAACTGAAAAATTAACCATCATCTCAGGTGGAGTTAATCCTAATCAAAGTGAAATGTAAAAAGATAGAAAATTACAAACAAAATATATCAGATAGTAAAAGTTATTAGAGAACGCCAAAGGTGAAAAATACGGATCAATTGGTAGGATTATTTAGATATGTTATTAACAGATAACTTACAAGAGGCACATATCACCATTATTTAATGATGATTGATGTATTGTAGATTTGATTGTCTACTTCCAGAAGGGAACTCTTCAGTGCCCCTGTACCAAGAGGTGAACAGGTAGGTAACTCTGTTTGTGGCATTCATCCTTATGCCTGGGACAGTGTGTAGGATTATTCTATTTACCCTAAGCAGCTTGTGACTTAAAGGAAAAGAGTAAAGTTTGTTTGATGCTTCCCTAAGAAGAGCAGGGCATTCTGAATGCCCTGTCAGGCCCGCTTGTCACTTCAATTAAGTGGAGCCGTTTAGCCCTATATTTGCAATCTTTTTATGAGACCTTTAAGAAATTGGTTTATTAGACAGAATGTGAAGCCTGCACAAGTAATCGGTACACAATTTCTGCTACTGGGAACCAAGCACCCCGTTGTAGCACTTGACTCTCTCAGGCTAGTGAAGCAAAGCAGTCCACAGCCTACTCAGGGGAGGTGGTGTGGTCAAGTACTCACCATTTGCTGGAATGCAATAATAACACTCATTAAATGATTGTCCAGTCAGTGCTTTTTGTTTCAAAAAAGGTAAAGTACATTTAATACACACACACACACACACACACTACTAAATACTATGTATTAATTTTACAAGTATATAGATCAGGCATACAAAATTGTCTTAGGTGAAATTCTGAAATCATATTTAACCCCAAAAGAGTCATGATCCTATAATCACAGCACCCCCCCATATCAGATAGAACATCACAATCTAAGGGGGCATCACTTTAAATAAAGCATGCCTATTGGCTTTGTCAGGGTCTCTACATAAATATATAAAGCAAGTGATTGACTTTGACAAGTGGTGATCACAGTAAAAGACCAGTAACCACATCTCAAAAATATCCATTGTATCATTGAAATCAGTAACCATTTTACATGCAGTCGTTATTGCCAGTACAGCATTGCAATGTTTATCAAAACCACTATTAGCAATATACTGTCAATAAAGCATTTAGAATAAACATAACATGTGTCTGAATCTTTCTTATACATTTTTAGGCCACATAACATGCTGCCATAAAACCAATCACTACAGATCATTGCACTGTTAGGCTTCAAACAAATGTTCCAGGCTTAGGAGTGTTTTAAATAAAAAATAATTGAAAGCTGGTGCAATGAATTTCATAACCCCAGAACTTTAAGGTCTTTTCCAGCTGTATCTGGGATGGGGAGCTGTTTTGCTGTCTCTGATCACAGGCTTCTCTTTCTTGAGTCTGTTCTTATACAAGGTGTGAGGGTACGTACTCTACTGCTTTTGGCTCTGGCTCATTGAACACTATTTCTTCATAAGGATCTCTTGTTCTCTGGGTATGTGAAGTGTGTACCCAGTTTGGGATTCCAGCACATTTAACTGCTGTATTTGTGACCAGAATTACTTGATAGGGGCCTTTCCAATGTGGCTCTACACAGGTCTTTCTCACAATCTTCTTGACTGAGATCCAGCCACCTGTACTAAGGTTGTGACACTGCTCCTGGTTTGGATTTGCGGTAGCAGCTGTAACCTGCCAAGAGACAGAACGTACCACATCAGACAGAACGTACCACATCAGCCAATGCCATGTCATCTGTAATATTCACAAGTGTATTTGCTGGAACTACAGGTAATCTCATTGCTCTGCACCCTAAGAATCTCATGGGGCAATAAACAATTTTTCCTTTGTAGACTTAGCAACACTAGAGGCAAAGCATCAAGCCATTTCAAAGAAGTGGAAGTACACATTTTCACAAATCTCGGTGTAATCGTCCCATTTAGTTGTTCCAGTATGCCTGAAGCTTCTGGACGATAACTGCAATGGAGATTCTGTTCAACTTGCAATGCTGAACACAACATTTCATAATCTCACTGTTAAAGTGAGTACCTCGATCCAACCCTAGACAGACAGACATGCCTTACCTGGGTACTAACTCCCCCAACAGTAACTTTGCCACAGTGAGACTATCATTTCATCTGATTGGATAAGCTTCTACCCTTTTGGAGAAGATGCAGACAATCACCAAGAGATATCTCAGCCCATTGCAAATGGGCATTTCTATAAAATCCTTCTGCATCCTGTTGAAAGGACCTCCTGATTTTCCTACATGACTCAATGTAACATGTTTTCATTTGCCTACATTCATTTTCTGACATATTACACATCAATGACACAATTCTTCTGCTTGGGTTCTGAATCTGGGAGAAAACCAGAATTGTTTAAAGGTTTGGATCATTACATCTCTACGTAGGTGAGTTGGGCAGTGGATATGTCTTGTTGTTGGAGATAGCAGACTGTCTAGGAATGCTGTTCTTCCATCCCCTGAAACCCAAACTTTGTACTTGTCTATCCCACATCATGCTCTGATCCAGCTCTGTTTCTCTCTCTCTGGTGCATTTTCTTTCATTTGTCTCAATTCATCCCAATTATCAGCCACTCTCAACATCATGGAAAATATGTTTTCGTCTGGATTTTCATAAGCAAATTAGCAGTTAAATGTGGAGGCCACAATGGCACAAAAGTGTGCCACTTCATCAGCATCTCTGTTGCCAACTGTGACGTGACTACTGTCACTCCTGTGTGCTGCAGATTTCACAACTGCAATTTCAGTGGGGAGTAGAAGAGCTTCCAAAGGTTTTTTAACTTGTTCCCCATTTCAAATGGGGGAACCACACGAAGTCATAAAACCTCACTGTGACCATAATTGCCCAGAATCATAGATAATACCAAATCAGTACTGTCTATCTCTAAATATAGTCTCTCTCGTTTGAGCTGTCTAGCTGCAAGCTCTGGTAAGGGCAATTAATTCTGCAAGTTGTGCTAAAGAAAGTATTTGAAGCCATGAAGCTATTATGTCTTGAATTATGCAGACAGCATAAGCTGCTCTTAAAGAACCTTCATTTGTTCTGACGCAAGAGCGATCCACAAGTAGGACATAATATGGACTTAATAAAGGCTCACCTTTTATGTTTGGTCAGGGTTTGGTTCATAATTGCCTGTCATCAAGGCAATCACATTCAAAATAATTCTTCTCCCTCTGGTATGGGTAACAATGTGCTAGAATTCAGTACTTGGCATCTTCTCATCGCAACGTTATTTCCCACCAATATTTGCTGATCATAGCACGTTAGTCTTGAACTAATATGATGTGTGTTTTAGTTCTGGCGAGTAATACCTCGACTGAGTGAGGGACCATGACTATTAAAGATGTCCCATCACAATGTTTTCACACTTCTTGAGGCTTACACTTACTGCAGCTACTGCTTTAAGACAACCAGGCAAAGTGGTGGCTACAGGATCAAGAGTTACAGAGAAGTATGCCACATGATTTTTGGAATCTCCATGAATTTGGGTTGCACTGAGAGAGCGCAGCCCAAATGTCTGTATAATCTGGCATTCCCAGTGCTGGGGCACTACAGAGACTTTCTCTCAGCTCTGAGAATGCTTTCAAGCATTTGTTGCCCCATGGAATCGGATCTGGTACATCATTGTGTGCCAACCTCAGTGAAGGTTTCGCCACCAAGGAAAGGTTGGGCCTAGAGTAGCCAACCAGTCCCAAAAACATCCTGACTTTTCTCTGTATTTTTGGAGGAGTAATTTTCAGAATAGCTTCATCTCTTTCTATTAACACTTTTTCGTTCCTTTTTCAATGATGTGTCCCAAATATTGGACCTCTTTTTGCCGATACTGCAATTTGTTTGTAAACACTTTGGGGGTGATTCTGACCCCGGCGGTCAGAGACCGCCGGGGCCAGGGTCGGCGGGAGCACCGCCGACAGGCCGGCGGTGCCCCGGAGGGCATTCTGACCGCGGCGGTTCGGCCGCGGTCAGATGCGGAAAACCGGCGGTCTCCCGCCGGTTTTCCGCTGCCCATGTGAATCCTCCATGGCGGCGGAGCGAACAGGATGGCAGTAGGGGGTGCCGCGGGGCCCCTGGGGGCCCCTGCAGTGCCCATGCCAATGGCATGGGCACTGCAGAGGCCCCCGTAAGAGGGCCCCACTTTGTATTTCAGTGTCTGCTATGCAGACACTGAAATACGCGACGGGTGCCACTGCACCCGTCGCACCTTCTCACTCCGCCGGCTCAATTCTGAGCCGGCGTCCTCGTGGGAAGGATGATTTGCCCTGGGCTGGCGGGCGGCCTTTTGGCGGTCGCCCGCCAGCCCAGGGCAAATCCCAAAATACCCTCAGCGGTCTTTCGACCGCGGAGCGGTATTTTGCTGGGGGAAGTCTGGCGGGCGGCCTCCGCCGCCTGCCAGACTTAGAATGACCCCCTTTATGTCCATTCTCTGCCAAATGATTCAACAATGCAATGGTGTCAACTTTGCAAGATTCTTTTGCCCTTGATGCAATAAGTAGATCATCAATATATTGCTCCCTCCAAGACTGAACTTTGGGGCAAACTCAATGCTTCTAGATTCCTTTTTTAAGATCTGGTTAAAAATCGATGAACTCTCAGTGTACCCTGGTGGGACACAGCACCATGCTAAGACTTTCTCTCGGAACACAAAGGAGCACAAATACTGAATGTCCTCATGCAATTAAATCAAGAAGAATGCTTGACAGAGATCAACCAACAGTAAACCACTCAGCTGTGCATGACATTTGATGCAGTATGGGGGCTGCATTAGGTACCACGGGACAGTATGGGATCACAATATCATTCACCTTCCTCAAATCCTGCAGTATCCTAAACTTCCCACTAGGTTTTCACAATCCCATGGTTGGTAAATTGCATGGACTCCCAATTATCCCCATTAAAATTACCTTTTCCAGCACAACATTGATCAAGGGTGTTGTTTCATTTATCACTTCAGCTGTCATGTGATAGAGTGGTGTTCTAGGGAAAACTGCATTTGGCTTTATGTTTAATCTGACTGGTTCAACTTCTTTGATTAATTCAACATCCTTCCCTGTGAAATCCCACACTTCTGGATTTATGGTCAATCATACCTGCCCGCAAATCTTTTGTCATTAACATAGAGTAGACCCCTACTGCCTCATGTTGAACAATTTTAAAATCTACATCCTCATCGTGAGTCTAAAATTCAATTCCTTGCAGTGTACAATAGATGGTGCAATTTACCTTGCTCTATATATCTCTTCCTAATAGGTCAACTGAACTTGAATTGCACAATACAAACTAATGATTCCCTCAAATGAACCAATTTTATAGGTTGTTCTTTTGAAACCGGGTTAGATATCTCACTGTTTGTAACTCCCATAACTTGGATCCATTTTTCTAAGAGGGGTAGGTCTGGTACTTCCTCTGTTCTCAAAGTGGACCAGGTAGCTCCTGTGTCTATCAAAAATGACACTTGGTGGCCATTCACTTCACCTTCCTCAATGGTCCATTCTGATCCACCTCTAAGTCTGCGCCAACCATATAATATACCTACCATCTCAGGCATCGTAATTGTGACATGCCAGAGTCTAACATCTCAATGTTATCAAGCATAAGAAACTGCTCGACTGCATTTGTATTTTGAACCTGCATCACATTTCAAATCATTTTCAGTACCTGATTCTGATTTAATCTTGCACTGTTTATTTATGACTGGACCACAGGTGCTTGTGGCATAGGTATTATTTGAGTTTGATTTTGAATTAGCACTTGCATCTGCCACATGGGAACATTTTGGCATCTACTTATTTGACTCTGTGCATCTGATTATTGACAGTTCCAGTCCTATTACACAGATGACAAGGTGTCATCTTCTTCAGTGTTGCAACATTAACACCTGAACTCGGATCAATCGGAGCATGTCTTCCTCTTTCTTGAGACAATACCATCCTCCCTGCACACGCTGCATCCCTGCTTGAAAACCACCTGTTTGCATTCCTCTGACATCTTGAACTGCATCACCATTTCTTGCAAACAGCAGATTTCGAAAACCTCACTGCATTTAGTTTGAGCCAACATAACCTTCTCCTTAATCTTACAATGTTTCATCTCCTGCTCATCACTGCAATACTGTGCATACTTCAAAATCTCATCCAAAGACTTTGTCTGCCAACAAATCACACTCTGTTTTATATTCTGACAAATCTCAGGTCTCAAGCCACTCACAAACTGTGTAATGAAAAAACGCATATCTGTTGGATTAAGATGCATCTATTGTGTATGCTGCTGAAATACTTTCATCAACCTTACATAAAATTCATGCAGAGGTTCCTCAACTTCCTGCTGCATTTGATTCAATTTGAAATAACTCAAATCCTGAACTGGAACTCTGCTCTTCAAAAAATGTATCACCTCATCATACTTAGTCATCACCACAGGGGAAGGCTCATTTGTAACAGGATCTCTTGCTGGTTCTGCATCTGAACATTGAACAGCAGCCTTACACTCCACCTACATAGCACTTGGAACCACAATATCAAAGAATGTATTTACATTCACCCATAACACTTTTGAAATTTTAACAAATCCCTCAACTTGTTGTACCACTGCATTGGGCTTTCGTTTGTAAATGATGCAAGGTCCCTCCTACTCCAAGGTATATGTACGTACCCTCCACCTGGTATCTCCCTTAAAGGATATGCTGTAGGTGTCTCTTTCTTTTCTAAACATACTGTTTGTTTTCTTTTCTCCTCAGCCTCTTCTACTTGTTTCTTTTTCAAATTCACTCCATTTGCATACATATTTTAATAACTCAGGGCCATATGTACGAACACATTTTCCCATAGACACAGAATGGGTAAAACCCTTTGCTACATCTGGCCCTCAGTGAGGTGAATTTGCATTCCTGAAGAACACATGTTTTCAATTGATTCATCATCTAATTGCACCCTGAAACTTTTTTGCAATGGCACACTTTTAGAAATATTAACCTTATATTTGTTTGCCAATTCAGTTAATCTGTCGGGAACAGTTCCAGCCTTTCTCATTATTTCTTTGCACAAGTAAACCAATTATTTTTCATGACATTGGTTTATGTGATCAGGATTCAAATGTCCTCTAATAATTTCTTCTAGTTTGACATTCAATTCAGGCAAATCTAAAGTTCTCTCCTTTTTAGGAGCTGGGCTGGTATCTGAAATTTAACTTGTACTCAGTCTTTCTGCATCCTCAGCTTTCACACAATTTCTGGCAGTTTCTTCAAACCAAGGAGGAAATATACCACCTTCTAAATTACATTCAGCTGGTACAGTTTGTGATGTGAAAACAAACCCTCTACCTTCTCCTAGTGTTTGAATGGTCTGTGGTGGCGTCCATACTACAATCTGTGTATTTTGCGATGATGGGATAAATCCATTTACTGGTGCACTCCCCAGTTGTTTCCTGAACCACTGTAGCTGGACTATAAATATTCTGTGCAGTTTGTTAGGAAACTATTTTTCAACCCTCCTCAGAGTGACGCAAAGAAAACACAAATACCAGGCAAGGCTCCGGAACAGATGAAATGCTTTTATGAGGTACCAAGGTTTATTGGCAGGCCAAGGCAGAAGGCAGACGCACATCCCAGTGTAACGTCTTACAAGCTGTCATCTTCTGCCCTGAAGCATATAAGTCAGGCATTTATATATGTTGATAAGTGCTGTCACTGCACAACCCAAAAAGGTGACACAGTCCAAACATGGGCACGCACATACAAAAGAAATGCTGCACATACAAAACTAGAAGTCCATAGTGTAAAAATATACAGAATGCAGTGTGAGCATGAGCACGTGAACAGACAACAGGTGGTCCCTAAAGAAATGGGGGCTGGGTTGCTGGCTGAACTTAAAGTGTGAGACCGAGCTAAACTTAACAACGTGGCTTGGAGAGGTTTGTTTGTACAACTGGCATAGGTGTCAGAGAGGTCAGTAGGGAAGTCTTACTGGGATTCAGATAAGGGTAAAGAGAGTTGGAACTAAAGTATAATATCTATAGGTACATACATGTGAATATATATTTTTCCCAACAATATCTCCTTTTTGATAGTAATATCATACTGGATTGCAAAAATATATATATACATTGCAGAAATATAGTAATAACGTATCAAAAATACATATCTTTGGATGGCATTACACATTTTGTTCAGATGAAACACATATATTGTCATCTAGATATACATCTATGAGGTATTCATTATTTAAACATAGACTTAATGATATGCTAGTATTTAATCTAAAGCATTCATGTGTTATGGGTCTATAGCCATTAAATCAAACATTTCTTTGTGTGCTTCCTCTACATCTTGTTGTATTGTAAGATATCTGAGGGCTATCTCCTGCTCTGTAGGATGTAGGACTTTAACAGCAGAAAATGAATAGATGTTCTTACTACAGAACTGCTGGAGCATGGAGCAACAGCACTGGAGGCAACACAAAAGTACCACTATTGTTATAAAGATACCGAATAGCGCTAGAACTAAGCTCTTCAGCCATCCTGTTGGTAACCATGACCAAAGCCAGGACCAATCATCAGAATCAGACATTTTCTCTGCTCCATGAAATATTCTAACTGCTTTTTTAATTTGGGTGACATCCCTTGCTATGTTTCCACTTTTATTTAAAAAATAACAGCAAGAGGAATTCAACAAAACGCACAGTCCTCCTTGTTGTAGTGTCAGGAGGTCAAGGGCAATTCTATGTTGGATAGTCATGGCAGCCAAGGAATTAATTTCCACCTGCAACTCTTGAAGTGCATCTCTTGTTGCATTGAATGCTATGGCTAGCTCAGCAGACATGTTAACAAGGGCCAATTCCAAATCATATACGCCATATCCAGGGATTAATATACGCATTAGCTCAAAAAATAGACCTTGTCTAGCCTCCAGAATAGGTGTATGTATATCTCTTTGATACCTATGAGCAAAACTCCCCAAGTTTAATGGCTCATGCGCTGCAATATGCAGTACAACTGAAATGTTTGGTGTTAGATAAGAAATAGCACACATGCCTTCCCAATGCCGCGGAAGCACCTTGTAAGCCTTAGTTCCACAAATGAAATACATACTGCCCTGTAACTGTGTGTCCAATGTGTGATATTTACTGAGAGGAAGGCCTACCCCCTCAGGGAAAGAGTTCTGAAATTGGTCACACCATTTATAATCAATCCATGCAGAGTTTATAAAAGTAACATTTGCCCACGGCGCCATGTAAGAGCAGCGAGCTGACCATAAAGGATATTCTAATATTTTAGAAATCACACTTGGTGCCCTAGTATAATAATTTTCTTGTTCAATTAGTGGATCATATAGAAGACCATCAGGTGTTATCAACAGTGTTTCTCCAAGAATAGTGATGTTCCAGTAATGTAAAGTGTAGGTAACTTTCTTTCCTTGCCTCTTAGTTGTCCAGATCCTACTTATTAACTGTCTGTCCTTTAAATTCCAATTACCCGTGGTATCATCAAATTCTAATATGTTAGGACACTTGCTACTTGCGAGGTATCCTAAGTATCGGGAATCTGGGTTACATCCTGAAACTTGATGCTTTATACATACAGGAAAAGCACTGTCCTCTGCATTGTTCTCTCTCATAGGTGACACTGGGTATTCAGCTTGAATATTGGGCAGTATGGTACAACGTGGGTACCATCCAATCCTTCCTTCTCAACAGTCCCAAGTTACATTTGGTATAAGGCATCCTTTTCCTTGTGCATAATTCTGTATAGGCACAGGTGTCCCATGTAAGCCAATGGGGTCATTGGGGTTTCTGGATAATTCTCTACACATCCAGCAGTTTTCAAGACCTAAGACTTGGGCTACTTTCTCATGTACCGCAATGAGGGGATGGTCAGCTGTTTGTCTAAATACTGTTAGTACATACAAAATTAAGGTACTAAAAAATAATATTTGTACTATGCAATGCATTTTTTTTTCTTTTTTTTTTTTCTTTTTTTTCAAAAGTTCTAGAAATAGATATGAAGTCTGTTCAGTAAGTCAATGGCACGCAGTGTGCTGTCCTCGTCTTCCCTTACTAGTCTGCAGTAGTCTTGTTCAAGGGCGGTTTCACGGACCTGCCCTGCAGTGTCCTCTTCAGTCTATTTTTCTGCGGGTGTGACTATCACCTTTCTTCGAGACTACGTTGTGTGCTTCACTCAACTGCTTCAGTTGGTCTCACCTGACACTTGATGACGGACCCTCAGCGTGGCTCTTGGGAATGGTCTGGTCTGTCTCCCCTTTTTCTGGTATGCTGTGCTGCTCCACAGGTTGCATGTGCTCATCCGTTGTAGACACGTCGATCTTTGTTGTTGATGGTGCGAATCTGCACCTAGGGGGTGATTCTAATTCTGGCGGGCGGCCTCCGCCCCCATAAAACCGCTCCGCGGTCAGAAGACCGCGGAGGGTATTATGAGTTTTTCCCTGGGCTGGCGGGCGGTCTCCAAAAGACCGCCCGCCAGCCCAGGGAAAAACTCCCTTCCCACGAGGATGCCGGCTCGTAATCGAGCCGGCGGAGTGGGAAGGTGCGACGGGTGCAGTAGCACCCGTCGCGTATTTCAGTGTCTGCAAGGCAGACACTGAAATACCTTGCGGGGCCCTCTTACGGGGCCCCTGCCGTGCCCATGCCATTGGCATGGGCACGGCAGGGGCCCCCAGGGGCCCCGCGACCCCCCCTACCGCCATCCTGTTCATGGCGGCTTTCCCACCATGAACAGGATGGCGGTAGGGGGGGTCAGAATCCCCCATGGCGGCGCAGCAAGCTGCGCCGCCATGGGGGATTCTGAGGGCAGCGGTAAACCGGCGGGAGACCGCCGGTTTACCCTTTCTGACCGCGGCCAAAGCGCCGCGGTCAGAATGCCCTGCGGGGCACCGCCGGCCTGTCGGCGGTGCTCCCGCCGACCCTTTCGACCGCCGGGGTTAGAATCAGCCCCCTAGTGCCGTGAATCCACTCAGGACGTCCCTGTACCTTCACCGCCGTCCGCGTCACCAGTAGCACAAGGTGTGGTCCAGTCCACCTAGAACTAAGAGAAACATCTTTTATTTTTTTCACCATGACTATGTCTCCAGCTTTAAAAGGATGTGTGGGCTCTGAGGACGGATGGGGCAAGGCTTCCTTCACCTGGAGATGGTGATGCCTCAAGACTGATGACAATTTTATAGCATAGTCAGAAATGTTTTCATCTGTCCACAGCAGTGCTGCTTGAGATGCTTGTAGAGGCAACCTCAACCCCACAGACATAGGCCGCCCCATCAGTACCTCATGGGGGGACAAAAGGGTTGTCCTAGATGGAGTTGCCCTTATGGCATGCAGCACTAACGGTAGAGCATCAGGCCATTTCAGGCCTGTTGCATCAGTTGTTTTTGCTAATCTATTTTTTATAGTGGAGTTTATCCTCTCCACCTGTCCTGAACTTTGGGGGTGGTAAGGGGCATGCAGTTTCCACTCTATTCCCAAACATTCACACATCTTTTGCACCACTGCAGCCACAAATTCACCCCCTCGGTCACTATTAATGCCTTGGGGGACCCCAAATCGGGGTATGATATCTTTCATCAAGCATCGCACCACAGTTGCCGCATCATTCTTCCTTGTGGGAAACGCCTCCACCCATTTTGAAAATTGATCCACACACACCAGCAAATATTTTAATCCATTCACTGGGGGCATATAGGCAAAGTCTATTTAGACATTGGTAAACGGCCCCTGTGGTACTGGTAAGTGATCATGTGTAGCATGTGTTCCCTTCCTATTTGCGAGTTGGAGTGGTATGCAACTCCATTTGCGACCGCGTACGCGGTCGCAAATGGAGTCGCAGTTACCATCCACTTGAAGTGGATGGTAACCCACTCGCAAACGGGAAGTGGTCCCCATGGGACCCCTTCCCCTTTGTGAATGGACCCCAAATTATTTTTTCAGGCCAGGGAGTGGTCCAAGGGACCACTCCCTGCCCTGAAAAAACCGAAACAAAAGGTTTCGGATGTTTTTGAAATGCAGCTCGTTTTCCTGTGAGGAAAACGGGCTGCACTTCTAAAAAAAAAAAAAAACCTTTATTTAAAAGGCAGGTCGCTAACATGGAGGCCTGCTGACGTCAGCAGGCCTCCATGTTAGCGAGTGCCTATACTCGCAATGGGGTCGCAAACTGCGACCCACCTCATAAATATTTATGAGGTGGGTCTTTGCGACCCCATTGCGAGTTGCAGAAGGTGTCTGAGACACCTTTCTGCATGTCAAATTGCGACTTGCAATTTGCGAGTCGCACAGACTCGCAAATTGCAAGTCGCAATTTGATTTTTTCCTACATCTGGCCCATACTACGTGGAGCCACAGGTCTCCCATCCTGGTGGACCCACAATCCCTCATCATTTTGCAAACACCCAGCATCAGTCCACACTCTTTCCTCAGCTAGTGCTGCAGACCATTGTGCTTCCTTTACATCAGCTAGTAACAACTGTCTCTGAATAAGCTGAATTTTAGGAATGCTTTTTGCCATTAGGGGCACCATTTGTATTGGCTGTAACATGCTTTCTCTTGCTGCTGTGTCAGCCGTGGCGTTTCCTCTGGCTATCTTGGTGTTAGCCCCTGTATGTGCCTCGCATTTTATGACTGCTATGCTGTTGGGTAGTAGTATTGCTTTTAACAAGTTCTTTACTAAAAGGCCATTTTGGATGGGGCGCCCTGCTGCTGTTATGAAACCACGATACTGCCACAGCTGGCCAAAATCGTGGACAACTCCAAAGGCATAACGTTGCCTTCCAGGTGTAGGCTGTCAAGGTCTCTCTTTACTGCCTGTGCATAGACCATGGGACTCTCTGTGAAGCCTTGGGCCAGTCTTGTGAAAGTGGACTGGGTATCTTTTATTGTGAAGGCAAAGAGGTACTCACTCTCAAGAGATCTATAATTGAGAAGAACTCTGCTTCAGCAGGTATAGAAGATAATATAGTATTGGTGTCAGGCACAACAGGTGCTAAGGGAACCACAATGTTGTTTATCTGGCGTAAATCCTGTATGAATCTATACTGCCCAGTGTTGCCCTTGGGCAACGGCATTATTGGACTGTTACAGGGGCTAGTGGTCTTTTTAATGATACCCTGTTGTAAAAGGGACTCAATCACAGGTTTTATTCCCTCCTCTGCCTGAGGTGACAGTCTGTACTGACGCACATAAGGTAGTTCTGCATTCTCCCTAAGCTTCACTTTATGGGGAGGGCATGTTTTTAACAATCCTGCCTCATTTTTGTGTTTTGCCCAAACCTCTGAGTTCACTTGTTCTAGGACCTTGTTTTTTGTCAGCTGTAAAGCCATATTCCCTTCAATCTTGTCAAAAACTGCAGTCCTGTCATTTCTGAGCATACACAACGTCCAACACCATCCTTCTCCATCTCCCAACACAGACACAACTCCCAAAGGAAATGTAAAGTCCTTAGTTCTTGGTAAGACCCGGAGACGTTGGACCATGGGGCCCAAATCTTTAGGGTAAAATCCTGGTGCTACAGCTATGGACACATGTGGTTCTGAAGCTGGTACTTGAAATAACCTCTCTTCCTGTGATCCTAGCTTAATGCTCACAGCACAACCCTCTTTTCCTACATACAATGGGCCTGATTCTAAGCTTGGCGGGCGGCGGGAGCCGCCCGCCAAGCAGGAACCGCCAGAAGACCGTTCCGCGGTCAAAAGACCGCGGCGGTCATTCTGGGTTTCCCACTGGGCTGGCGGGCGACCGCCAAAAGTCCGCCCGCCAGCCCAGTGGGAAACACCCTCCGAATGGAGCCGGCGGAGTGGGAAGGTGCGACGGGTGCAGTTGCACCCGTCGCGAATTTCAGTGTCTGCAATGCAGACACTGAAATTCTTTGTGGGGCCCTCTTACGGGGGCCCCACGACACCCCATACCGCCATCCTGTTCCTGGCGGGTGACCCACCAGGAACAGGATGGCGGTACGCCATGGCGGATTCCCATGGGCAGCGGAAAGTCGGCGGTACACCGCCGGCTTTCCGCTTCTGGCCGCGGCTGTACCGCCGCGGTCAGAATGCCCGGCGGAGCACCGCCAGCCTGTTGGCGGTGCTACCGCCAACCACCGCCCTGGCGGTATTTACCGCCAGGGTCAGAATGACCCCCAATGTGTCTTCATGCAACTCCGTTGTCCAGTACAAATATTTGTCTGCCATGTAGGCGTACCATTCAGGCACTGGGCTAAATAATGCTGCAGTACAGTGTCTTGGCCCAGGTACTAATGCCAACTGTACTAACTTGGTCATCAAGTCAATCTCAATGTCAGTGCTGTATTTAAACAATTCTTGAAACATGTCATTGTAGAAATCTCCCTGTAACGGGGTCCATTGGTATCGTGTTGGAGAGAGAGACAAAACTGGGTTTGGACATAGCATAGAGTCCTCACTCAATTTGCAAGCAGTAAGTGCTCTATTAGCCATTTCTAATCTGTCCTCAGGCACTTGTAAGTAAATCCCATTTTGTGAAAAATATAATGTTGCATGCAATTTACAGAGGAGGTCTCTTCCCAGCAAATTGATGGGTGCATCTGGTGACAGGAGAAACTGATGGGTCGTTGTGAAATCCTCAACAGAAACTGGAAGGGGTTCTGATAACTCTTCATGCATCAGCATTCCATTTACAGCTACAGTAGTTACTGTTTTACCACTACTGGGACCCAATTTGTTTCTTACTGCAGAGATAGTTGCACCACTGTCTATTAGGAAATCAATTTCCTTACCTCCTACCTTAATTGGGAACATGGGATTCTCCTCAGGCGTGTCAGATACCTTCATCATAAAGCACTGTGTTCGCCGGTTTTCTGTTGTTTGGGTCATCTCTCTCTCCACGTGGTCCTATGCTGATCCATGTCGCTCCTGAAAGGGATTCCTCAGGGAGTGCTGTGTTTGGTTGATGTCTCTAGGCATGGGTGGTGCTGATGGCTGGACCTTATCCCTGTCAAACCTGTCATACCTGTTGTTTCTGTCTTTTCTCTCATACCGGTCATTTCTGTCATTTCTGTCTCTTCTACCTCTATAATTTTTACAGTTTCGGCCCCAGTGCCCATACCTCAGGCAAACATAGCACTAATCCCTAGCTATGTCTCTTCTCTGGTATCCTTGTCCTTCATCCTGTCTTTTATGCGCCCCCTGATAGTACATTCCCTCTGGCTCCTCCTCTTGCTGTACTTGTTGCAACATCATCCCTTTGTCAGTTTTAGCTGAGTCCTTCTTTACTTTAAAAATGCCATCCCTTTCCATAGTTGCCAGAAGTGTGCACAACTCTTGATATCCTTTAGCAGACCAGTCAGGGTGGCGTAGTTTACAACTATGGGCCACAGATGCTAATAATCCATTCATAAGGGTCTGAGTTGCCAATACTTTATATGCCTCTGTCGTGCGTGGTACACCTGCACTATTATCCCATGCTTCATTGAACCTTAGGATGTAATCAGCCACTGATTCCCCTGATTTCTGCAACGTGGCTGTTACTTGAGAAAAATCACCATGTTTTACTGCTAAGCCATTTATTGTGTCCCTGACAGACTCTAACCAATTCATCAATCTATTTTCTGTGACATCTATATTATTAGTCAGTATTGTCCAGTCCCTCTCCTGTGGAATTTGGAACGCACTCTTTACTAAAGACCATCTGCTACCATATCCTAGTTTTAGTAACATTTCTACGTCTCTGGGAAGGGGGGTATAAGCAATGCATATTTTATGGAGCCATTCATAATATTTTACACTGGCCGTGAATGGGTCTGGGGCATCCTTAGCCATTTACCATTTATTTAATTGTTGTCAGCCTATCCGGCCATAACAATAGTACACAATAAGTATCAATCCATCACACGCAATAAAATTACATTAAATAAAACATTGTAATAAAAGAAAGACTATACTTGAGTTTTTGATTTTACATGGCCCTAGGTGAATCCAATATACCCTGCAATATCATAAAACTTGATAATTAGCCATAATTGGCATAAGACTCTTTACTTATTCTAAAAGCATTATAGATCTAAAATTTAAATATCCTATTCTTGCACTAATCATTTGGGTTCTTGCGATACCTGCCAGCAATATAATAATAACCCAGGACCTAGCCCGGTTTAATCAGCAACCTTCAACGGTTTCCCATATAAATGATAGCTAGGATAACACAAGTAATTATACTTAGGCCAACTGTGAGTACATTAATGAACGTAGCTTCCATGCTTCCAATATATAAGTTGAAACCTTCGCCACAATATGTTTCTCATCTGATCGCATACAAAGCACTTCCGCCTCATTACATTTCCTGATTCCGTATGATCTAAAAAGCGGACGTAAGTACAATTTGCGGAGTTTAAGCGTAAAATGACATAATAAAAGGAAGTGGGATAATGTTTCTTGACCACCATGAAGGCAAGGACAGCAGTCCGAACCGCGCTGTGAGACGGCTTGCCATCTGTTAGTCACCGCCATCACTGGTAATGTACCCATACGAAATTTAAAATAGAGAGCCCTTTTTTCTTCCGGATAAATGCAGTCAATGAAAATTGCTGGTTTAAGCTCTTGATTGAACAAAATGTACCGCTTGAGTAAAGGGCTAAGTATCTCACACATACTCTGGGTCTTTTGGTCCCAGTATGCCTTTTTAATGACAGATAAACTGGGCCTTCTGATTTTCCCTGGATGAAGCCAGAGGTCTTCTTGGCTAATAGCAGCCAGGGTAGTTGAGATGTGTTTAAACCAAGGCAATTTTCGATGATTTTGTAGCTTCATGATGTCCATGAGTGTATCTCTGTATGGTTTGAGTTCCTCTTTTGCCCAGATACGGATCCAATATCTTATTGGGGCCAGTGCAATGTAATCCTCGACCTTTCTCATTTGTAGATCAGTTCTCAACGCAATCATTGGTGCGGCAGTGCCTAAGCAAAGTAATCGGCGTAGAAAATTATTCTCGGTTACTTGTATTAATGGGGTCTTTCTAAATCCCCAGATCTCTGCGCTGTAAAGTGCTGCAGTCCTTGCTTTGGTTTTATAAGCAAGCAGTGCAGAACTCACAGAATGATTGCCTGTGGCTTTAGCAAATCTAAGTACTGCTCCAGCGTGCTGGGCCAAGGAGATGTTACTTTTGTAGATTTGTGATTTCCATGTCTGTTTTTCATCCAGTCTGCAACCCAGGTAGTCATAGGTAGTCACTCGGGCCAAGGGCTTGTTGTTTACCCTAAAAGTCGAATGCATCGTTTGTTTTGGGTTAAGAATCATAAACTTTGTTTTCCCCTCATTAATTACCATGCTCCTTGAAGTGCAAAATGATTCGAAACCCCTAAGTAGACGATGCATTGCTATCTCTGTTCTTGCCAGTAGTACAGCGTCGTCAGCAAAAAGCAGGATAGGTATACTTTCGTTGGCTAGTTTTGGCACATCCAGATTTAATTTCCTCAGATCTTGGCTTACTTTATTTATATAACAGTTAAACAAGGTTGGGGCCAAAACACATCCTTGTTTTACACCACGCTGGATTGGAATTTCTGCTGTATAATCATTTCTCATAGAATATCTAACCCTGGCAGTATTCCCTGTATGCAGTAGAATTAGCAGCCTTAGAATTTTTCCCTGTATGCCCATTTCCGACAATAACTGCCATAATGTTTGGCGATTGACGCTGTCAAAAGCTGTTTGGAGATCCACAAAGACCAGATATAATGCACAATCTTTTAGGGTGGCGTATTTCGCGCAGATCATATTTAGCTTAAAAAGTTGGTCTATTGTACTTTGGCCTCTCCTAAAACCAGCTTGGTGTGTCGATATTAAATCTCCATCCTCCAGCCATTGATCTAAACGCAGCTGGATCAATTTGGCGAAGATTTTTCCAACACTGTCAAGCAGTGAGATAGGCCTATAATTGCACACCATGTCCCGAGGTCCTTTTTTGTGAATTGGGACAATTATTGATTTCTTCCAAGAGGTAGGAATTACCTCGTGGTGCCAAATACTGTTGAATATACGTGTTAGAGCAGGCAGCCATAGCGTTAACTGATTACGATAGACGTCTGAAGGGATACCGTCTGGGCCTGCAGCCTTGTACGGCTTTTGAAGGAGAATAACTTGTTTAATCTCTTTCTCGCTGAATTCCGGTATCAGCTCCATTGCGCAAGGGATGGCATGGGTTACTTGCATGGCATTTGTGCCGGGGAGTTCGTTTGGGACTAATTCATTCTGGGTTCCATTTGTCGATCTAACAAACCTTTTTGATGATGCTACATAGGTCGTTTGAAGTGGAACTACCTTGTTTGATCTTTGATTACTACCTTCCAGTCCTTGGATGAGGCTGGTTGAGTTATTTGTACTCCGGGATGCCGTCTTGACCTCTTCCTGATACAAGGCGGTAAAATGCTCTACCCAGAGTTGTGGGTTGATATTCAGTTCTAGGTTTTTTGAAGGGCCTTCGCATCCCCATCTGACTATCTCCCAAAACTTTTTGCAGTTTCCTGCCGATATTGCCTGCAGGAGGGATTTCCAGATCTTATGTGGAAATGTCTTCCTTTTATATCTTAGTAATTTTTTGTACTGTTGCCTGCATTCATAAAAGTATTGCTCATTATGGTTATTCAAATGCCGATTCTTTAGTGCTTGCGATAAGGTATTTTTTAGTTTCAAACACTCTTCATCGAACCAGCCCTCCATCGTATTAGGGTTAGTTTGGGGATGCTTAATTCTTTCCTTTGTTGTTTGTAATAGCAAGTTGTTAAAATTATCCAGGAGGGGTAAAGCTTCATTAACTGGTAGGTTTAAAAACGTACTAAGTGATAGAAACCAGGTTTGACTAGGTACGCTCAAATAGGGTTCATCTACGTTTGACCTTAGTATGTTTTTCCTATTTGGTCTCATGGTTATTGCTAAGCAATTTCCGTTAAATGGAAACTCAACCTTCCCCAGGCTTGCGTCCGGATGGATTATCTCCATTAGCAATGGGTCGTGGTCACTCTCGATCCTGTCCCTTATTTCCATATCGATAACATAATGCCAGGCTTCGATGTTTATTGCCATATAGTCAATTATACTGTGTCTTTTTCCAGTTCGAAAGGTAGATTTAAAAGTTCTATCTGAGTTGGTTCTTCCGTTTACTGTGCGAATTCCGCCTTCTATTAGTACTTCAAAGATTAGTTCCCCTTTTTTAGAATCTTGACAACGTTGGATGAGGGGCGTTGGTATATTCCAAGCGTGATCTTCCTCTACTACTTGTTCATCCCAAAGGATAGAATGGGGTTTAGTGTTAAAATCACCACATATTAGTAGAAGGGTTTTACAAAACTGAGGGGGACGGTTGTTCGCGTAACCTAGTGTTGGGTTCCTCCAACCCTTAGATCTTTTATTTAAAATATGTTCTTCGAGGAGCCGCACACCAGGCGTGACTTGGGCCCGTCTAATGGGAGGGAAGTACACGTTTACTATTTCAAGTGACCACTCCTCATGTTTTACTGCAAGCGTCTGGATTTCCTTGCTTAGTATAGCATGGGTTACAGCAGAATTTCCCAATAGCGAAGTTCTGATCCAAATGATCAGACCTCCCGATGGTCTTCCTTTTTTTTGTTTGATAGCAGGTATGTAAAAAGTGGAAAACCCGTCTAGGTCAATGGCGTTGGTAGACCAAGTTTCTTGGAAGCGGCTGATATCTTGCTGTTTAATAAATTCAACCCAATCCTTATCTTCCATTTTGCTTTTTAGGCCTGCAATATTCCAGCTTAAGATTTTTAATGTAGGACTAGTTCTATTTTTTATGTTTGAGCTGCCCATTTGTTGCTACAAATTTCTAGATGGTTGGTCTTCATCATTCTGCAACTGTGGGGGATTGCCCCTGCTGTTTCTAGGGGAGTTAACAAGCAGGCAGAACCTCATATTGCTCAGGTTTATTCGTTCAGGGAGTTGTTGTTTGGAACTAATTGCTCCCTGTAGTATCGAACCAGAATTGCCTTCTACCTCTTGCCTGCCCGAAACATTTTGCTTTGGAGCTTTTTCAAGAAATATTGTTGGATACGGTTCCTTATGTGGAATAGCAGTAGATATTCCCCATGTCTTCATCATGTTAGAACATTTTAAAATCTGTTCTACTATCCAGGGTGAAGCCCAGACTGTTTCTGTTGATTCCCCGTTCTCCGATTCTTTCCTTTGCATAAATCTTACTGAGAGGAGGTCTTTAGTTGTTACGTTCTGCAGAGCTGGCAGAGAATTGACCAAATGTAGGATGTTAGTCCTATTTAGAATGTCATGACTTCCTCTTGAGGAGTACTCGGGAATAAACGTGATTGTGGCATCAGGCTCTTTAATTATTTCAGTGCGAATCTCGGTATGCCCGTTACCTCCCTGTGACCATCTTCCTTGAGATTGATTATCTTCCTTTGCTTTATTGTAAATAGTAGCTGCCCGACTAGTCAATGTTCGTTCTACCTGGCATTTTTCCCTCCCGAATTGCAACTCCTTGTTCCTATGTTCCTCATGAGGTTGTCTTTTTGGAGGCCAATTATCCTTTTTTCCTTTAGTTTCCAAGTCAAGCACCGGACGCGGTGGGGCAGGTGGATCAGTAACCCACCCTGGCTGGCTACTAAAGTTGTGGTTTCCCGAACTTGCCTGAGAGCAGTGTTTTACTTTTGACCGAGGTGCGGGAACCGGGGCTATTGTATTATCCACGCACATGGTTTTTCTTGTGCTTTGTTCGCTTCTTGTGCATTCTGGGCTCTCTGCCCTTCCGTTTTCACTTTTGCTGTTTTCTTGTTCTACCCCCTCGGTAATAAAGTTCAGAGGCTGCTGACGTTTTCCATTATGGACTCCTACTGTATTTGGATAATGCGCCTGAATTGAGTGTTCTATTTTTAAGGCTGGGAGGTGCTTATCAATGCCGGTATTTGATTTTGTTGTCTCTGGGCTCCATTTGTATTGTCCATTGGCTAGGGGATCGTTTGCCTCATTGATCCCGTGATTTGTACCTGAGTCTTTTTCTGGTTTCTTTCCTTTGTCTAAGTCGTGCCCAGATACTTGGTAGCCCCTAGGGCCAATGGGAATTCGGTTTATATGAGAATGGTGGGTGCAGCTTTTGTCGCACAATAATCCAGGATTTTTATTTATAAAACTAATATCTTTGTCAGTTGGTTTCTCGAGACTCTCGGGCTTGATGCACTGATCTTTAGGCTGCTGTTGAGTAGACTCATCGCCTGTGTTCCTGGTCTGCCCTGTTGGGCTTGCCTGTTTCGGCATATTTAGAGCCTTTTTTGCTGGTACTTTGTTGTTTCCTCTAGGTTTTTTCCATGTGTATTTCCATCTACCTGTTTGTTGATGCCCTTTACTCAGAGTCTTTTTTTTTACTATATTTGAGATTTCGATTGCTGATACAGGACTTTTGTTGATTCTCTCTGTCTTGTCTATGTGGGTTTTTGCGTCTGGGCGCTCGTCTCGTCCCGTGCCAGAGGGCCCTTCTTTATCTTCGCTATCTATTGGTCTTTCAGTTAATCTCGATTCCGTTTTTGCTGACTCGTGATTGCACGCCTGTGTGTTTTTGAGACTAGATTTGCAATCTTCGATTATGTCTTTAATTACTTTCGGAACTTCCAGTAATTTTTCCAGCAGTGGGCCACAAGCTTGCCTGTCCATCTTGTCCATTTTTTCAGCCACTGCCTGATGTAACAGATTTTCCCTTATTACACCCTCTACTAAGGCCATCCTATGGTCTATGGTCTGTAATGAGTTAGTAAATTGTTTAGTTAGCTCAAGTTGATCATCAAATTTTTGAGACTGGACCATGATCGTTGTTGCAATTGAGTCCAATGTTGTGCATATAACTTTCATGATGCTTAGAATTGGTTGATCTAATGGGGGATCGTCTCTATTTCCCCAGGTTTGCTCACTTTGCTCATTATTTGTCTGGCCTTCTAGGTTCTTATCGTCCTCTCCTCTATGACCTAACATTATACTACCTTCCAAGAGGTTTAAGTCTTCCGATGTTATACTGTTTAATTGGGGCTCTATACTACCAATTACGGAGTTGTCAGGCGAGGAGAGCTCCAGACTACAAGAACTATGATCAAATCTGCTCAACGTTAGGTTCGTTTTTACAATTTGGCTTCCATGGTGAAGCTGTGGCGTAGAGAGCTTGTGTGAGTATTTCTGTGATGATTGTTCTGTTTCAGGCCCCTTTACATTTTGAAGGATTGTAGGTTCTACTTTTAGATGAGGTAAAGGGAATATCAGTGGAGAGCTCCCAGAATGTAGTGGTCCCATTAGGGCTTCCGAATGAGGTGATTCATTACTTTTTCTTTTTCTTTGTCTTTGTTCTTCCGAGAAACTGCCCCATTCTGGGGAACTAATTGACCCCACTTCACTACCCACAAAGGAGTCGTTCGTTCCACAGGGTAGTCGTGATGGTCGGGCAGAACGCTGCTGGGATGGACAGGAATCCTGATGCCCGGTCTCTAAGAGCTCCAGCTCGCCCTCCACATTATTGTCACCTTTTTCCCCTGATGGCTGTGATGGGAGGTCGCTAGCTTTAGAGCTTTGCATCTGCAGCCAATCAGTATTTAGATTTATATGATTGTAATAGTTGGTAATAGTATTTATCTTTGATTTAATTTCCCTTGCTCCCCTGGTCCCACCTGGGCCCAGGTGCGTTGGTATATACTGTTGTCTCCTATGCGGAGGACTTGCAGGGCCCCCCGCCATTTCACCTGCATTCAGTGATACATGCCCCATGTCGTCAGAGTCAGTATGGACTAGCAGCATAGACAGCATAGACCCTGGTGCCGCTTCGGGTGTCCCACCCGGTTCTTCTCCTGGTTTGCTTTCATCGTTGGGAATCCCATTATGGGCTTCCTCTGCTGCTGCGACCACTCCTTGGTTTATAAATTCCCCTCGGGATGACTTAGTGGCTCTAGGGTCCAGGTCTTGGTCTGACCCCAGATCTTGTAAGCTGTTGGGTTCCTGCTCTGGTCTTTAGGGTTTCACTGGATTACCGAGTGCTTCGTTGGCCTCTCTGGCTTTCTTTGTTTTCCCTCTTGTTCCAACCATTTTTTTTTTTTTTATCTTACTGTTTGAAAAGATCAGGATCAGCAACTTCAACAATTTCCGGGATCTGTAGGATCTGTAGGATGTTTCTCTAGAATGTATAGAGCTTGGCTTTGCTTGCCTTGCTGTGTGGTGACGCACAATGTATGCACAATATGCACAATACGCCGTACAAAAAAGCGCGATGTTCGAATGATATCTGTCCCTCTAGCGCAGTTTAATGTGTCGATTAATGGCCTCCTCTGGTTCTCTGGTTCTCTCTATCTGGCCCCTTCAGATCCTCTCTGTCTCTGTTGTGAAGGCTACTTACGCCTACTTGCGTTACTTATGCGTTGCTTATGCATTGCTTATGCATTACTTGATGCGCTACTTTGTGTGGCCCACTCTTGATCCGCTCACGGCCAGGCCTGGCCACAGGCCACAGGAGCCACTTAGGTCACTTATGTCACTTAAGTCACTTAAGTCACTTAGGTCGGGGTAATATCCTTAGGTTGGGTCAGGTCAGAGAAAAACTAAATATGGCTAGGTGCCGCTGTGGTGGCTGAAAAACAGCGGATACCCTCCTTGGCTCACCTCCTTGGCTCACCTAGTCCATGTGATGGCAGGGCAGGGCAGGGCAGCAACTCCAAGCTCCTCTGGTACCCCTCTAGTACTCCTCTCGTGCTCTGGGACTCCGGTACTCCTCTGGTGCTCCTTCTGGCTTTACTTAGTGCCCAGACCACGCCGTAGTCCGCACTGTAACAGCGAACCGGCGCCCCCAGAGGTGCTGATGAGAAAACAGGCAGCAGCCCTGGTCACACCCGCCTGCTCGCGGAAGCTGCTCCCCCCCTGCCAGCAGCTTCTGCCCCGGACCGTGCACCTCGGAGCGGCAGCAGCTCACAGAAGCAGCTCACTCGGCTTCCCGGCTTCCCGCGGCTGTTCTCCTGCTGACACCGACTTTTCCGCGGCTGTTCTCCTGCTAGCACGGGCAGCGGCTAGCAGCGGCAGCCCGCAGACCGTGTGCCGCGCGCCGGACGCCGCGCACCTCGCGCTCGCACTCGCGGTGAGCAAACCGCGACGCGAGCCACCCAGCACCAGCGTCGTGCGTCTGAGCTCCTCTCTCGTCTCTCGTCTCTCGCCTCTCACAGTGGTGAGTGTCAGAGGGTACACCTGGTGAGTGTCAGAGGGTCCTTAGCCATTTGAGCTGCTTCCAAGGGGGTCCATGGTTTTAACATTGCTGTCCATCCTAACACTATTTTTGGTGCAGTCAATCTAGCGTTTAATAGTGCATCCTCAGTATAGGAGTTCTCACCCTTTCCTTTTAGCGCCCATGTGCAAGACTGTGTAAGTATCAGCCGTTCTCTGCTATCTATCTTATCTTGGAGATTATGAATGGAGCGTTGTATTTTCTCCCTTTCTGTGTTCACTTCTTCCTGGAACCTGTCTGTCTCCCACCTTCGTTGAGCTAACTGCCTGTGTTCCTCCTCATTCTTTTTTCCTTGTGCACTCATCCCTAAATCCTCCCTTAGACCAAAAGTGGAAGTTGGTACAGGGGTTTCAAAAGCAAGCGGTATGTCCCCCCCAAAGGACAGGTGTCTGTTCAGGACCGGTGTTGTGGCACCACCTTCTCTGGCACTAGTTGGCATGTTAGATACCCTAGTTAAATCACCCTCCAGGGAAATATGGAAATAAGGCACACAGGGCATGCCTTGTTTTGGACCCAGAGCCTGCTTGTGTGTGTTATTTCTTTCACAATGTACATAGGGGCCTGAAAGTGATGGGTAAATTGAAGTTGATGGAGGAGGTGGAACTGGCCCTGCAGAATGGATGCTTTGATCCAATCTTAGGGGGCTGCTCTCATTGTTATTTCTACCTGTGTTCCAGGAATTGAACTCACTATTCACATCCAATCTCTATCTTTTCCTTTCTTCCTCTGTAAATAACAGTATATCTTCCTCAGTTATTGTACTACTCATTATTTGCTCATTATTTCCTCCTTCCCCCAATTTTACATAAAGGCCATGAGGCTTGGAGGTGATAAACAGTTTCTTCAATTAATTTATATCAATATACACCTGGCGGTGAGTCCAAATACACAGCAGAGCAGCAGCCCTTCTTGAAGTAGTGGCATTTGGTATTGTTTTAACTCTGTCTATGTCAGCTGTTGTCAAACCACAGTGGTTACATAGTGACAGAAAATGCTGCTCTGTTTGCACATAGTTACTTAATTCCAATAAACATTGGCTATATGTTGTGGGCCAATCCTTTGCTAATTCTAGCTCCTTTTTATTATGTTTTACGCATTCCCTGTTCACCACTGCCACTGTATAACAGTCTCTGGACTCTGTGGAGACTATTTCCTTGCCTTTTCTTTTTGAAAGGAGAGCTTTCTTCTTAGCAATGGAAAGCCACTGCTGCAAGCAATCGCTTATGTAGTGTGAATCCCATGATGGGTCACCCCGTAATTCTATAGTTTCTGTCAATAGTTCAATATCCTCTACCTCAAGAGAACCAAATCTAGGCCACTTCCCGTTATTCCCTTTCCAAGTCCAAACTAGCGCGCAGAAAGGTGTCACATATTCCAGACAATTTGTATCTTCTAGAACCTGGGCTGCAGGGCTATCTGGAGGTAATTTGAAACCTTTCTCTCCTGTCAACTGTTTAAACAACTTTTTAGTCTTTTTCAGCATTCTAGGGCTTACCACCATTACATTTCCTTTAGACTTGCCGCTGCCCATTGTGCCCTTCCCTCACAATTTTATAATCTGAAAAAATAAACACAATGGTTGTATCCTGCAAAAAAAATTGTTAAACAGGGGAGAAAAATGTTATGCGGTGGTGGATAGAGAGAGATAGAGAAACCAAGAGCTGTTGACAATTTAGAGGCACAACATAAAACAGTTTTTCTTGTCTATTGCAGTGCTGCACTACTTTACAAATAATTCAAAATCATTGCAATGAAACATAGTGACGCATTTACACTTAATCAACACATAATTCAAATACAGCCATTGATCAATGACAGACTATTTGTTTGCGCGCATTTCAAAATCATTTCCTGTGTTCCGGCGCCAGCCGATCAAATGCTTCCCAAGCTACACTCCAGGAGGGTTTTAAATAATTAATTAATTTATTTTCTCTCTGGGATTCCCATTAAACAAAAACAAAATTCTCTTCTTTCTGTTCAGGATCTCCTGCGTGGAATTACAATTCGCCGTACGAATTTGCCACTATCATTTAACGCAATGATACGGATAACTTTGTTACTCCTCAGTCACCTATAAAAAATTATCTTCAGTCTGGCCAGGTTCTCCTGCGTGGAATTACAATTCGCCGCACGAATTTGCCACTATCATTTAATGTAATGATACGGGTAACTTAGTTACTCCTCAGTCACCTATTAAATAGCCAGCTATATTTTTATTTATATCAATCCCTAGTTTAACTCTTAGCTAAGCGTTGAAAGGCCACAACAACAGGCATTCAATTAACTTACCCGTGGTGGCATTTCACACGTCCCACTTCTGACGCCATTTGTTAGGAAACTATTTTTCAACCCTCCTCAGAGTGACGCAAAGAAAAAACAAACACCAGGCAAGGCTCCGGAACAGATGAAATGCTTTTATGAGGTACCAAGGTTTATTGGCAGGCCAAGGCAGAAGGCAGACGCACATCCCAGTGTAACGTCTTACAAGCTGGCATCTTCTGCCCTGAGGCATATAAGTCAGGCATTTATATATGTTGATAAGTGCTGTCACTGCACAACCCAAAAAGGTGACACAGTCCAAACATGGGCACGCACATACAAAAGAAATGCTGCACATACAAAACTAGAAGTCCATAGTGTAAAAATATACAGAATGCAGTGTGAGCATGAGCACGTGAACAGACAACAGGTGGTCCCTAAAGAAATGGGGGCTGGGTTGCTGGCTGAACTTAAAGTGTGAGACCGAGCTAAACTTAACAACGTGGCTTGGAGAGGTTTGTTTGTACAACTGGCATAGGTGTCAGAGAGGTCAGTAGGGAAGTCTTACTGGGATTCAGATAAGGGTAAAGAGAGTTGGAACTAAAGTATAATATCTATAGGTACATACATGTGAATATATATTTTTCCAAACACAGGTGCTGTTTGCGGTGCATTCAATTCTGTAACCTGTGCTGGAGTTGTAACAACAGTTGTAACTAGAGCATCTGTTTGTGTCACATTTGAGCTTTACTTCACTTGTAACTGCTTTCTGAGTCACAGGCTGTGTAATAACAGGCTGCACAACAATCTGTAGAGTTATTACTGGCTGGGGCACAATAGGCTGAGTCAATAGAGGTTGTATATTTGCAGGCTGTACTGCTTGCATCAGACTAGCAATTTGTGTAACACCTGGATCTATTGAAGCTGTAGCAATAGTCACATTATTATCTAATTTAGGTCCATCATTTAGCATGGAACCCACATGTGGTGGTGGACGTGTAGCCAGATATATCCTCACCCAAGTCAGTATCTGAATAACATTTTGTTTCCGTTTTTACTTCTTTCTCTCCTTTAATGTTTTCCCTTATAGGCTTTTCAGATTCATTTTGTTCTGCTTACTTTTCTAAGTATGGAATATAATCTAGTATCTTACACCTTTTACAATATACCCATGTTTGTTTATCCCAAATGGCACCTGTGTGATTTCTCATTGCTTTCTTGGTTTGTTTTTCAAATCTTTCTCTGTCCTTAATTCATGCCATCTTCTGCCATGTACTAAGTGCTTGAAATTGAGTAGGATTTCATTTCATGTAATACTTCTTTTAATCTACCAATGATTCCTAAATTAAATGTTCCCAATCTAGGAAAACTCAATTCCCCTTCTTTTTCAGTGATCTTGCACCATTGACGAAACCAAACACATGCTTATAAACCTCCTTCAAAAATCATATGATATGCTGGTGTATCCTCAGGAGGTGCCTTCTCACACTCCCTAAATGGAACCATTATATGACCTCTCATTACAATCAGCTTTAAAAAATGTAATGGTTTCAAATAGTATTCAACAAATTCAATAATCAGAATTACAATGTCCCAATTGTTTTGAAATTGTTCCATATACGTCAGAACACAGACCCTCCTTTTATCAAGTCACAATGCAGTTTGGTAATGCAATCAGCCAATGACTTTGCAACTTTTGCCAAGATACAGCCAACCACAGCACAACGTTACACCAACCAACCAATGCCAGGGCGGCTCAATATAATGCAACAACTCACTCCTTGCAGTGGTTTGCCCTTCTTTACAATTTTCTCCCCAGAACCAACAAAAAACAAATCTAATAACTAAGCAACATAAAATGACATAATTATTTGTCTGCTTCTTCTAAAGAAAACTGATAGTACAAATCAACAATCATACTAGGTTTTACACCTTCCAATCCCTAATCATGAAAAATTCTCCACTCACAATGATGAATTCACGACCTGCGGGAAATCTCCTAATTAGTGTTGTGTCACCTTTGTGTATCAGGTTTCACAAGCACTAACCAAAATTAGTACAGTCACAACATTTTTTTACATCCCAATTTGTTCGGAAAGTCAACAACATGTCACGACTTACACTTCTCTTAGCAGACAAGAAAACCTCTTATTTTCTCTGTAAATCTCTATCTCTAGCCCGCGATATTGGACTACTTCTTGTGAGAGGTGAGCGGAACTTGCAGAGTTTTACTCTGTGGAATTCCACGGAGTTACATAAAAACTCCACGAGATTCTGCAGAGTTCTGCCCACCCCTACAGGCAGTATAGTTTCAAGGTTACATTGCCATGCTCACTGCATGATTGCCATTGCACTGCTGAACACATGGGCATGACTACAGGATGACTGTTTCACTTCCCGTGAACACAGTAGCCTTGTGTGCTTGTGGCACACTGGCACACTTCTCTCACCCCTCCGAGTTACTTGCCTTATCTCTCTCGATGCGAGTGAGGAGCGTGCGCCGTTACTGGATGATGGTTATAATATATAATTCTGTCAATACCAAGTGCAAACCCATACTTGGAATTCCTGCAAGTGGAAACCCAGAGCTGCTTCACAGACTGGCAAAGACACAGCCTCAGTGTCGGTTTGAGCAACTCTACAGAGCAATCTGGCTGCTTCTGACACAGCCAATATTAGCAACAACTATGAGTGGCATAGGTTTGGCATTACTGAGAACTAAATAATACAACCTCAAGAGATGACACATTTGTCACAATCTTAGCTCTAATGTGCCCTACCCACCTATTTAATGAGAAATAATGAATCAGTGACACATCTGCACCCCTTATGTACAACCGTATTTCAAGAATCGTGCATATGTTCTACATTTCTGCAGATTTGTGCTCACGTTAAGAAATAAACACTTCTTACAAGCTGTGGTGTTGTACTTACTGGTTTTGGGACTGGAATAGTCTCCTGTTCTTGTCTCTCTGCATGGCCACTGTGTTGGTAGTTCTGCTCCGGTTATTCCTCTTGACTGATGCTTGTCCTACCTTAACGTTGTCTCCGTTCAGGTTTTGGCTCCAAATCTGTCCAAAGCTGGCTCCAGGTTTAAGTGCGGTCCTGAAATAAAGTGCGCTCCACTTGAAGGGACTCGTCAGTTTCTTTTCGGATGTTTCGCTGTTTTGCAACACTGTCTTGTTTTGCTTCTCTCAAGTTGGCAGCTCCCATGACAGGCACCTGAGATTCCTCTGATGTGCATCTCTAGGATGTCGAGCAGTCAGTAAGCCTGTTGTGGGCCCCGCTCAGTCTAGAGACATTAAACAAGAGAACCCCGAACAGGAGGAATAGGTCAAAGCCATTAGCCCACTTTCTCTTTCCAAAGAAAACAAAAGCTGTAGAGGCACCACAACAATGATGAGAGGAGAAGAGCAATGGCAGCTTTGAATTGGTTACGGCCATGTCTTGGCTGCTTATTTTCCTCCAGCCTTTGCTATTCTCAGGGTTGCCAAAATGCTGCAGCCTCAGCCTCTTCCCCGGATCCCAGAGGCCTGCTTCCCACTAGAGTAAAGTGGTGTCAGAGACTGTCAGACACAGAAGTATTGAGGGGCAGAGACACAAAAGTAGGGATGGGCGCCAGTAAACTCCACCACACAGCAGCTGGTGGAGTTTTTGCCAAACTTCATGCACGAATGGCCTAGTTTTCACTCATACAGGTCATTAATTAAATGGATTTTAATGAAATCTCTAGCAACATCATTCATGACATCACTGATGACATTTTAAATTGCATATGCAATGGTAAATGTGAGAGGTACCCTCCTGTTATCTTTTGTGAAGATGATTAAATCCGCTGTTCTTGGGCTCTTTGCTAGATGTGTACTTTCTGTTGTCAAAGATGAGTATTTTTGAATGTATGTACTACTTGCCATTCCATCTTTGCTATTTTAGTTACAGAGTATTTGCTTGATTTAGTCATAATTCTATATATCCTGTAGGTCCTACAACAATCAACTATTGCTACTGTAGAACATTGGATGTTCAGGATGATTATCATAGATTTGCAGACAATAAATTTATTTGGACTAAGTGACAAATGAATGATACGGTAGTATTTAAAATACTTAATTCCAAAAATTAGACTTGTTCATCTGTTCTAACCTACGTAACCTACGTAATAGAACCTGTAAAAATCAGAGAGACTTCCTTAGATATCTAATAACAATTTTCAAACAACAAGTTTCGAGCACAAGAGTTCTTGTTGTAAAAGTAAATATTCTGTCACAGACAGATAATAGTTTGATAGGTAACAAAAACCTTGATGTGGAGTCTATGAATTGATTAACTTTGAGCTGAGTGATAGCGAAGCACATTTGAAATTATCACTCTGCAACATCTGAGTTTTCAGTTGGTGGTTGCCCTGTTTCTTAGCATAAGTGTTTTACCAATCATGGGTGACTATAGTCTCAATTATTTAAACGGTAGGATTCGGCTGGGCCTAAGGGACATCATTGAGAGTGATTTTCGGACCTACTACTAAGCTGATATTCTTGCATGATTAAGGTTCAGGGTCAGACTTATTTAGGTAAATGTGCAGACTATCCTTATGTCTTCTAAAAGCAAGTGAGATTTTAAAACGTTACATAAAGGGAAGGTATTGTTAAATCATCCGAATGGAATTTCAGCAACTGATTTAAGCAATGTGCATTCTTTGGCATAGTTATGCATATTACAATAATGAAACACTATTGGAAATTGCCCCACAATGTTTCTTTATACATTGAATACTGAAACAAAGAAACATTTTCTATGTTAAAGATTTGTACATACTCTTGCAGTGAAATGATTGTGAAATGATGGTATCCTGACCACATACTCGCCTGACGTCGCATTCCTTACTGAAACCTGAATGAATTTGGCCTCAGAACCAGACGTAGCCATAGCCATACCAGAAAACTACAAGATCACCAGAAGAGACCGAATCAACAGACCAGGAGGAGGAATCGCCATAGTCCACAAAAACACCATAAGAGTCTCCACCAACTCCCACGACACCATCAACTCCGCCCAGCACCTCCACTTCAAAATCCACATCAACGCCAACAACACACTCAGAGGAACACTGGTCTACAGACCCCCTGGACCCAGACCGCAGTTCTGTGACGACATCGCCGACGCCATCAGCTCCCAAGCCCTCGCCTCAACAGATTACATCCTCCTTGGTGACCTAAACTTCCACCTAGAAAATAACAACGATATCAACACCACCAACCTAATCGACAACATTGCCAACTTCGGCCTCAAGCAACTCGTCACTGCACCCACCCACACTGCAGGCCACACACTCGACCCCATCTTCTCAGTTAGCAACCACGTCTCTTTCAGCCACACCACCGAACTCAGTTGGACAGACCACTGCTGCATCCACTTCTCCTACCAAAAACCAGTCACTCACCACCACCGCACACAACCCCCCGACGCAACTGGAGCAAAATATAAACGGATCAACTGATCTCCACTCTCGCCCGGGCCCCACCCCCTGGGATCCTGGACCCCAACATAGCCACCACCAACCTGCATCGCTGGGTAGAAGATTGCGCCGACACCCTCGCACCGCTCAAAAAAAAAACAAACACCTCCCACAGAATAAAGGCCAGCTGGTTCACCCCAGAACTACAGGAATCCATACGGCTTTGTCGCAAAATGGAAAAAACCTGGCACCTTGACCCTACCAACTCCAACCACATCGCTTTCAAGGATGCCCTACGCAAACATCACCAACTGATCCGCACCACCAAAAGGCCCCAATTCAAAAACCGCATCGACGCCAACGCTCACAACAGTAAAGAGCTCTTCGGCATCGTCAATGAGCTCTCCACCCCCAGGATGTGCTCCAACGAACCCCCGCCGTTACACGAGTTCTGCAACTCACTGGCAACCCACTTCCGTCGAAAAATAGAAGAAATCCACAATAGCTTCAATCCCCAGACCCACCAGCTGACTACAAACACCCAAGAACCCAATGCTCCAAGCAACACCCACCTCCTCAACACTTGGACCCCCGTCAACATAGAGGACACCGCCACAACCATGGCCTCCATCCACTCTGGATCACTATCAGACCCCTGCCCACACCATATCTTCAATAAAGCAAACATCATCATCGCCCCCCACCTCTGCAAAATCATCAACAGCTCCTTCGAGTCAGCCACCTTCCCAGAAAGATGGAAGCACGCAGAAATCAACGCCCTGCTAAAGAAACCAAAGGCAGACCCAGATGACCCCAAGAACTACCAGCCAATCTCCCTCCTCCCCTTCCCAGCCAAGGTCATCGAAAAAATTGTAAACAGCCAACTATCCCGGTTCCTGGAAGACAGCAAGGTACTCGACACCTCCCAATCCGGATTCCGCAGAAACCACAGCACTGAGACTGCACTCATTGCTGCCACAGACGACATTAGGACCATGCTCGACGAAGGAGAAACAGCAGCACTCATCCTCCTGGACCTCTCCGCAGCTTTCGACACGGTATGTCATCACACTCTCCGCACACGACTCCACAACGCTGGAAGCCGCGACAAGGCACTCGACTGGATCTCGTCATTTCTCTCAGGCAGAACCCAGAGAGTCCGCCTCCCACCGTTCCTGTCAGAAGCCTCCAGAATCATCTGTGGCGTTCCCCAAGGATCTTCGCTCAGCCCCACGCTCTTCAACGTTTACATGGCCCCCCTCGCCAACATCGCAAGAACCCACCACACCAACATAGTTTCCTACGCAGATGACACTCAGCTCATCCTCTCCCTCACGAAAGACCCTACAACTGCAAAGAACAACCTCCACAACGGACTTCACGCCATCACCAGCTGGATGGAATCAAGCCACCTCAAGTTAAACACAGACAAGACAGAAATCCTCATCTTTGGCACCAACCCCTCAACTTGGAATGACTCCTGGTGGCCCACCTCGCTAGGAACCGCGCCCTCACCCACCACCCACGCACGCAACCTAGGCTTCATCTTGGACTCCACACTCAGCATGACTCAGCAGGTCAATGCCATCTCCTCTTCCTGCTTCAACACTCTCCGCATGCTCCGCAAAATCTTCAAGTGGATTCCCGTCGAAACCAGGAAAACTGTCACCCACGCCCTGGTCAGCAGCCGATTGGACTACGGAAACGCCCTATATGCAGGAATAACAACCAAACTCCTAACAAAATTGCAAAGAATCCAGAACGCATCCGCCTGCCTCATTCTGGACATCCCACGCCGTGACCACATTTCCCCCCACCTCAGAGACCTTCACTGGCTACCAGTATCAAAGAGGATCACCTTCAAACTCCTCATCCACGCACACAAGGCCCTCCACAACACAGGCCCAGCCTACCTCAACGACAGACTCACCTTCCACACCCCTACCCGCAATCTTCGCTCTGCCATCCTCTCCCTCGCCTCCATCCCCCGCATCCGCCGCACCACCGCCGGAGGAAGATCCTTCTCTCACCTAGCCTCCAAGACCAGGAACTCCCTACCGCTCCAACCATCGCCAGACCCAAGACCTCTTGACATTCAGGAAACGCCTCAAGACATGGCTCTACGACCAGTAGCTCCCCCCAGCGCCTTGAGACCCTAACAGGTGATTAGTGCGCTCTATAAATCCTTGATTGATTGATTGATTGATTGAAATGTTGATATGGAAGACGATAACATGCACTACAATAGGCTACCGCTGACCCATGGCCTCCTAACTTTAAAAGAGGAAGAATTGTATAATTGATGTATGTACTTTTTCTACTTTGGTCTTAATCAAAGCCTAACAACATGATTTAGTATAAACAGTTGTAGGTAAGTTGCAAGCTGAAATTGGGTGTCGGGACATTTTTATTGATCTGGGAAACAATGTATGTAGCTGCTATCAACTGTATTAACAAGCAAGGAGCTGTGAGAGTGTATAAAATAGTGACGTGCCAAACAGAAAAAGCCAAACTCATACATTTACACCACAAATGGTCATTACGAACCTGAAGCAGTTAGAGAGGATTTCCTTTTTATGAGCCCCCACAAAAAGTCTCAGTTTGCTGATATTAGATAAAGCATTAACGCTGCTATATGCCAGGATGCATGAGACAAACATTCAACATAGCCCGCTCCATCATGCTCTGGACTTAAATATCATGTCACGGAAACTGTTCATTGTTCTTCAGAAATGTGGTAATGGGAGTGGATAAGAAGGCAAGCAAGACTTATTCACCTTTTCTTGCCCATCAATCTGTACTTTCTTGGGCATCAAAATGAAAAATTAAAGATGGAGGCCTTTCCACTTTTCTCCAACAGCCATGAGGCTTTCCCAACATTGGGTCTACTCTAACAGTGGTGCAGGAAGAAAATACTCTTTCTCTACACCTCTTTTGTATTTCATATTTTATAAAGTCTTCACGACAGACCAATTTGTCTATAGGCACTCGCGTGAGGTGATAAACAAATGGCTGTAACATAAAGGAGAATAAATCAATATATAAGTTCCTTTGTACTTGTGGATGAAAATAACTAAGAATTACATATCTCCAATCGCACACCTGCAGTTACGTACCACTAATAAATTCTTAACACAATGCTCTGGCAGTCATACAGAACTTCATCTCGTTTGAATGATGTAAGGTGCCATAACATGAAAGCACCTGAAAACCAAGGCCCAGCTGGCAGCCGGGCTATAGATCTCAGCAAACTGACCACCAATTGACCTATCATTAAATCAAACATCAGCCCCCCATGAACCATTATGCATTCTTTGTCACCTACTGGACAGATCTTCAGTCGAGCTGTGATTTAAACAATGATAACATTCGCATTATGTCATATGAAGGTGAGATAAAATGCAAACTATTATGTGGTGTTGATATTCCAGAAAAACAGTTTTAATCACCTGATCTCGCACTGAACACTGAAACATAGTTAGGCTTCCTACAAAATACCCATGTGACTTTGGCACCCAGTAGCAAATGTCAATGCACAACCCATCACTTGCTGTACCATGAGCAAAACAACATTCCTTTTTCCCTCATTGAAGCACGAGCAAAGATCAGAAGACTAAACTCCCAGGGCACTTGTAATGGAGCTCGTAAAGTCAATTACCCAAACTGCCTTTGTCAGTGTCTCACCGAAAGGCATCACAACTCGGTATAGCCTTTGCCCATATAACAGTGCAGGTTAAAATACAAACACTTCCCACAAAATACTCTGGTATTGGTTAAAATTTCCACTCCCTCATTTTTGTGTTTCAAATTGTATGACTTTTCTGCCTCATATAAAACTTACAAAGACAGAAAGTAGTTAAAGATCAAACAATGAGGTCTAATTTATGACTCAAGCAGTTAAACATGGCACGCCAATTTTCACAAAAGCCATTGTTGAGCTTTATTCGGTTGAGACGTAATTTAGACAGCAGACAAAAAATGTGTAGTCACATTGTGAGCAACAAACAATTGCCTTCCCATACATACATCTTCAGCTTTTACTCATGACTTTGTATCTGTTGCCATGACGAACCCTCCTGCAGAATATCGCTAACGCATGTGTTCCTTTTTAGTTTACTTTTGAAACCGTTCTTACTCTGTATGGAAAGTAATGCAACTTTTCTTCAGAAAACTGAGGTAAATCCACTTTCACTGCAATACACTTTTCACTGCTATCTGACAATCCTGCTGTTTTGCAACACTATTTCCCAAGTCTTGTTTTTTGTTGTTGCTCGAATGCAATGTTACTTGGAGGGTCGAGCTAGAAGATGTAGCAGATGTTATTCTGAAGAACTCCACTTGAACAAACCATGACATTTTGTGTACACCGTCTATTTTTATTTGAGAATAATATTTTCGTTCTCTGCGTGCAAAATGGAGGAGGGGGCAGCAAAAGGGTCAAACGTTGAATTTCCCCAGCACTCCAGCAATTTCAAAATGCACTGAGGAACATGGAAGGAATGATGCACTTGTTTTGGGATCCATGCAGAAAGACGACCTGTCTATTTTCTTCCTGACATCTGGCCCTTACTTAGAGTGCACAAAAGCCACAGCAGCAATAGATTAATTTAAGTTCATCACCACCACAACATGGTCTTATACACCACATTTGGTTATTCACTTGCATGAATGTGATAATGCACAAACTTAAGGCCTGGTTTACCAAGGTAAACAGACTTTTGGTCTAAGTTTAGACCAAAAGTTTAGGTATACGACTTTTCACTACTCACAAATATAAGTTACAGGAGTATCTTTACATCCTCACTTGGGGCAGAATCTCTCCACTTGGGGTGGAACTCCACCATGATTGCAGAGATTCCACTCCGCACCGGAGTTTAATCTAGGCACCTGGAGTGTACTCTCCACACAAGGATTGGAATCTCTCCACTCGGTGTGGATCTCCACCACAGGTGCAGAGATTCTGCCCTGATTGCAGACGTAAAGATACTACTCGAAACTCACCTTTGTGAATACTGACAAGTCGCTAACCCAGACTTTTGGTGTAAACTTAGACCAAAAGTCTAAGTTTTCCTTTGGGAATCAGGCCCCAAGCTGGTAAGCAACAAAGCACTGTGCCACAGCTGCAGGGAAGGGAACAATTAAAAATAATGCACAAAATCTGGGGAAGAGAGGAGATAATTTCACATTTTGGCCCAGTGGGCAGAAGGAGCCCGTTGGTTCCTTATCGGTAGCAAAACAGGTGCTCCCTGAAGAGAAGCATTTTCACCTCCTTTGTGGGGTGGAGGAGTGCAAGAGAATGTTGGAAATCAAAGAGTATTGAAAATCTAGAGGATTTAAAAACTTAAAGGCTCCACCGAAAGCATGTCATTGTTTGTTGTTGGATGAGATAGGTCTCAGTTATCAAGGGTGGCCTCACTGTTGTAGTCATATACATCTTGATGGTATTTTGAAGAAATATACTTTTTGCTCCCATCCGTTTTCGTTGTACACACAAACCATTAAGTGTTTACTCCTCTGTTTCTCTAAATTTCATGTAAAGCAGGCTTGCTACCTGAAATGGCTGAATAAATACATGAATGAATCAAGCCAGCTGAGTGACTTAAAGTTTTTGCTGCAGGATCTGTTTGTCACCTACATGTCATGAGTTTGAATCCTGGCATGGCCAATTAATTCTTTCTTACTTTTGGAGTTAACACATTTAGGGGGTTATTCTAACTTTGGAGGAGTGTTAATCCATCCCAAAAGTGACGGTAAAGTGACGGATATACCACCAGCCGTATTACGAGTTCCATAGGATATAATGGACTCGTAATACGGCTGGTGGTAAATCCGTCACTTTTCCGTCACTTTTGGGACGGATTAACACCTCCTCCAAAGTTAGAATAACCCCCTTAGTTCTATTGCATTCAGGAATGCTGACAAGTTATTTACAGGCCTTAGAACCAACCGAACTGCAGTTTTGCATGCTATAGAAAGAATAAGTTAATTTATATATCACTGTATACCACAGAGACATTTGGGGTTTCCACTCCAATGATTTGTAGGCAAATGGAGTGTCAGATGCTGAATTGGAGTTGTAACAGTGGCCCGTACCCGGTCATAGAATTTTAAGACCACATTGAAGTTCAGTTGATAGTATTGGTTGAGAAATAACAACAGAATTTAATTGAATTGTGCATTTGTTGATTTCATTGGGCCAGTGGCATGTGCAATTTAAAGATTCCTTTGCAAGTAGCTTTTGGGGCACTTCCACAAAGATATTTGGGAAACATAGAGGTAAACTGTAAGCATGTTGGGCAAGTAGGTTTTGACAATCACCTTACACACAGCTGTAGTGTACCAATCTTGCCATCAAAATTAAAGGATCGTTGCAGGCAATCCACAATTTGACACTGCACACCTTTCAAGTGACCCCTAGTGGTGAGGTTCAATTGTCCACAGATCACAGATAAAAAGAGACAGAGACACACAGACATAGGCACACATACAAACAAAAAAGAGAGAGATAGAAAATATTTTTTAGAGTGCATTTTCAAACCAGTAACAAAGCTGCGCATCGATCAAGGAAGATGGGATTCTAACATGTATAACCACTAAGGGTGTGGGGTAGTAGGGGTTGAGGGTGGAGCGGGACACTGATCCAGCTCCACCCTCAACCCCTACTACCCCACACCCTTAGTGGTTATATAGATTTCTCTTGGGAGGTGGTGTGGGATAGCAATACTCCCAGTACTCTCTTTCCATTTTCTATGGGATTCTAACATGTAAGTGTATTTATTTGAAACATATTTATAGGGCACAAAGACAGAAAGACATTAAGGCGCTTTCAATCACAACATTAAATGTTAGAGCACGTGCATAAAATGATTTCACAAAACCATTTGTGCGTAAATAGACTTAGAAAGAGAGTGGGTGACAATGTAGAGGCACTTGGTGCATACTGGAAGTGAAAAAGGGTCAACGAGAATTAACTGGGGCAGGAGTTGAACAAAACATTTTATTGAGCTAAAGGAGTTCCATGTGGGTGAGCTAAGGATGGTACAAGCCGTGGTTGATGAGTGAAGGTCAGGTGGAAAAGACTTGTATACTGAAGTGACAGGCCCATAGAAGGCAGGTTGAGGGCCAAGGTAGTCTCTAGGAATTTGCAGAATGAGTGTGTCTTTACATCTCATTTCCCTTGAAATGGCGGACATTGGTAGCAGAACTTTGGTAGTGAACTTTGATAGTGGATGACCTTGTGGACTATGCATCATAACCTGAATTTAATTCTGGATGAGATCGGGAGCGAGTGTAAGTCTTTGAGAATGGGAGCAATGTGGTCATATGTTTTCTTGCTCAGTTCACTCATCTGGCCCGAGTGAGGTGTGGTTTTCAGCAGGATAATATGCGAGTGGAGAACTCCAGCAAGTGACGCTATTTCCAAAGTGAATGTCAGCAACATTACCTCTTACCCATACAGGCGCTGAATCATTCCAACTAATTTAGGGTTGAAACTTCTAGCAATATCAAACTATTGGGTGAGTCAGAGGTCTGATCAACCATCATGATAAAGACAAAGTTAGGACTACCCCTTGTCTGCACAATCAAAAATACCAAAAACAATGATATGGTCTAAGAAACCGCATCATCAAGAAGCAGTGAAGAGCTGTGAATGTAAAATATTGTTTTCAATATTAAGGTCACCAATTGTCTCATCAGATGTGATTCTGGATTTTATTGGAAGCAATTTAAAAATCACAGTAGGGTGGGAGAGGTTTTCTGTGGTTGACAGCTTTTCAAAATAGGAAACCACACATTCACCAAAAGTTAATTATAAATAGTGCGATACGCATCATGTATGATACTGCCTGACCTACGTTGAACAATCCAAATACATAAGTCCCTCTTTGAGTTCCCCACTGAACTTTAAGGGGCTGATGGAGTTTATGGTGATTAAAAATAGAATTCAGATCTCTAAGATGCAGATCTGACCCTCCTGTTATTTCATATCCAGGAGGTTCATATCGGAATATGAATTCCAAATGAATGATAACCACACTGTGAGTAAAATGGTTGTGTCGTATGAGTCTTACAAATGGAATGGGTTAGCCTTGTCACTTTATCCAGGAATATTGTCCGAGTGTGCTTATATCAAAATGCTTCTCAGTTAATTATTGCATGTATAAAACTAATAGTTTTTTTTAATTAACTCTTTAGTTCGTTTTTTTCATTATGTGCAGCCACCTTAACGGTTGTTAACAAGACAAACCAAATCTCCATTAGACACTTGATGTAAACCATACCAAACTGCGCTTTGACTTTAAGGTATCTTTATGTTTATGAGTGCAATGAGTCACACATTAAAGATTTGGCTTGCAAGGTGTATGCAAGGAAACATGGCTGCAACATTTGAACATTTAACTTGCAAAGCTACATAGGTGCATAGGTGCAAATCGCCTTTGACATTAAAACAATTCAAGTTAAAGTGTGTATAAGCATTTGGAACTCAAGATTATTGGCCACCCCAAGTTTAATAAGAGCCATTAATAGCCCTGACATGCATTATAAGCCTGGCCCAAAAGTTTGATTGTCTTTAGGGCTCTACCTGAATGAGCAGTAAAATTATTTACCAACACAAAGGCCCTCATTACGAGTCTGGCGGTCCTTGGCCCGCAGTAAAGACCGCCATATTATGACTTCAGTGGTTTGGCCAAAACCAAACCGCCGAAACGCCATCCGTACCACCAGGGCAGTCAAACCACCGGGCCGGAGGTGAGCACCCCTGGCCCAGTGATAGCCGTAATACCACCATCAGTATTATGACTTGGCATACAGTCAGCATTTTTGTGGCAGTCGCACCACCACGAAAATGCTGACGGTCATGCACTCGGTGACAGCAATCTCCATTCCTGTCACCAGCAGACACACCCCCACACGACCACACACCTACATTGATGCACCCCCATTTACCCACGAAGTTGCTTACATACACCCCCACACACTCAGATACACCCATTCACTCGCACACGCGAACACACCAATTCATGTGCACACAGGCACTCAAACAGACACATGCATGCACTCAAACAGACACAAACACTTGCATGCACGCACTCAAACTGACTCCCCCTTTCCCCCGCATTCACACAAACATACATGCAATCACACACACACACACAACATCCCCCTCCCCCCCTTGGCATATACGCACTCACACACAGACAACACCTCCTCAGCATACACACACTCACAAAAGCACACACAGACACCCCTTCCCCCTGCGCATTCATACACACATGAAGACACCACACACGTTCACACAATCCCCCCCCCTCCGCCCCATGGGACGATTAACTTACCTACTTCGGCGAGGTGGCCATCAGGGAGGGGATAGGTCCCGGCGATTTCTACCGCCGGCACCGCACCGCACCGCAGTGCAAGAAACCACTGCGCCATATTACAGATCATAATATGGCGGGCAGCGTCCAGTTGGTGTGGCGGTGCCGGCAGTGATCGTAATACGGCAGGCGGCGTCCAGATGGTGTGGCGGTGCCAGCAGTGGAACCACCTCTATTACGATGTCGGCCAGGCCGACGGTGTCAGATTTCCACCCGAAATCAGGCGGAAATCGGCACAACATCGTAATATGGCAGTCTTCGGACCGCCAGCACTGGCAGTCTTTTGCGCAGTCGTAATGAGCACCAAAGTGTTCTTCTGGACAACTTTGCAACTGGGTTCATATTCTAACCCCATTCTCTTCTTCCCTAGCACAGACAGCACACCCCACTTCATAACCATCTAGCAAGTTTATTTTTACCTGCTCACCTTCACCTCCACACTCAAAGACGTACCTGTGGACTTCAAAACACTGCCAGAAATCATCTCTTGCTGAGCTGCATCTCTCAGCCATTGCTGCCAAATATCAATAGAGCAATACAGCTTCAGGGGTGTAGCTCCTGCTTGAGCAGGTGCTCTGGCAGCGGGGCCCAGAAACATGAGGGGTCTACTGAACCCTTATTATTGCTATATTTTATAATTCGAACAGCAGCCAGGAGGGACATTTATTTTCTTGCACAAGAGTCTGTGACACACTGGCTACGCTACTGTCCAACTCCATTCACACAGCCCACACCGAACAGCACACCACCCTGGCAAAATAATTCATTTTGCCTCTCAAAATCTTAAAAAAGAACTAGAAGAAAGCATCAGACGTCCAGTGCAGCAAGAGAGAAGAAAGTAGGAACAGATAAATGGTTGTTTTCAACCTTGGACCAAAGAATTTGGTTTTCATGCAGATTCACCTATTTGTTTATGTGTTTGTTATGGATCCTGTCTGCTAAGGTAGTAATTTTAAATTGGCAAAATCAAATGAAATGTCATATCTGGGTACATTTTCCACTTTTATTGCATGAGTTTACATAAAGTTACTGAGCATGATGGTAAAATGATGCAGAGGTAGCAATAGTAACTGCACCAAAATCATGTACAAACCTTCGGAGAAGGAGGTTGGAATGGCAATAAAAACCACAGCGGTTTATATATATTCAGTTTCCCTTCCTTAACCAGCCCAACAATTACACCCTTGGACCATTTTTGTGGGGAAATGCAAATACCGTATAAGGACGGGCTACCTCAGAAGGGATTTCCAGATTTGTGGTTTGCAGAACTTGAAAGAGAAGCCAACATGCATAAAGTCAGTATTTCTCAGGGGAAATTGTAAAATGTAAGAAGCAAGTGTTTATATTTGTGTGCCGTGCTAGAGTTTTAAGGGCAGCCGAGTTCAGTTTGTCGCCGTTACAAATAGTGCTGGAAAAAACCATAACGACTGTTCTCTAAGCAATTGTTGAAGGCAAGTAAACATCCGGGTTTAGACAGATGTGCACTGAATTTCACAGCCTCTGGCTAATTGATAGGGTGGATAGTGAGATTACATTTTGTGTCCAATCCTGATACTTTGTGTTATATTAAATTAAAGCTGCTCGGATATAATAAGAGTATTCTTATACCTCATGTAAAAGCATGTCATGTATCAGGAATTCTGGTTGAAATATCCATAATAATCATCTATGAAATGAAATTGATTATGTCTGCTGAACAGGTACTGAAACCATATTTTCTGCCGTTAGCAATGCTCCGAAGTTAGCCATGCGGATCACTATTGTTTTCTCATCTTGTCTATTGCAGGATCATCTGTTCTGGGTGAAATTCAGACTCCACCAAATACACACACAGGTGGAAATTTTCTGATCACCAATGTTGCAAATTCAAGTCTATTTAACTTAATTATGATTGTGTTGGCAGATGGTAATTTACCACCAGATGTGTTCATCCAGTAAACAGTTGTAATTACTTGGTAACAATGGCTATGCGTCCTAGGTGATTGTCAGACGTGCAGATGTGTAATCAAAATGCGCAATGCTGGTAATATGTAGCCGATATACGTTATAACCGTAGTGTTACTGTTGACACATGTGCACTGCATGCAGAGTGAGCCAAAAGCACAGATGTTCCCTTAAGAATCCAACGGGCATATCCTCATTTTCACAGACACATTATGCCAGAGCTGCCTTTATTTTTTATAAAGTATTCACAGGCCCCAAAATTCTGACCATTGTTTACGTGAGAAAACAGTGGGTAAAACAAATGCACAAATAATGTCTCTTATCAACATGCTCCCTAGTTCTGTGTTTCTCCATTTATCTGTTTCTCTAATGCTTTGCGTATTTATTACTCTTTCACCTACCTTTTTATGTTTTTAGTTTTTCACGAAATCCTAGTTTACTCTTACAGACCTTTGAAAGCTGCAAAATTGTCACCCTGTAACTTCTTACTATTTTAAACATGTTTTGGTGACTATTGTAAGCAGCTCAATCTGTGGAAGCCATACTCATTCCTTTTCAAGGTCACATCCTTCTAAAGAATACCCATACAGATTTTATAGATGACTTTGATGGCAGGTTTATAGTCCAGCCTCTATCTCTGCTCAGCTTATCACACTTTTTAAATGAGGGCAGGTGCTTGCTATACATACAGAGCAGCTTGTTTCTTTTAATTGCATTCTCCTATTTCTAAGGAACAATGGCCTATGATTGGAATTGATCCACTCAGAATAAAGTTGTTCCCCGCATTCAAGCTTTTCAGGGTTGGTCAAGAGTGCTCGAAAGAGCAGTTGCCTTAACTGCTTCAAACGCAAAGGCACAGACAAGAGGGAAAAGCACTCTAAATGGCCCAATCCATCAGTGGCTAGCCTTGTCTAGTTCTTCAATGTCCCTCCCTGATGCCAGTCCCAGCCCTGGTGGTGCACTTTCAAGGAAAGGGTACCTAAGTATAGCATCCCTGGACGGTGCAGCAGTAGCAGGTGTCTTTCACAGTTCATCATAAAACAGATTCTCTCAGCTGTCGTATCTTAACAGAACACCCCCAGCCCACCCATGCCCCAGGCACTTCACCTTAGGAAACCGTTCAATATCATTCACACATCATGCATACTTCAAGGACGCATTTCTTTATTATGTAGTTTTTATTGCTTGCTTATATTACAATACCCTTCAATGTTTTCTTGCCTTCAATACGTTTTCACAAGGGAAGCCCTTAGTCATTTTATCTCGTGGCTCCTGTGTTCCCTCTTGAATGTCCAAGAATACCAAAAGCAGGCCTTTCTTGGCCAGGCTAGTTCTTCCTGTAGCAATCCTAAAGCACCAGTCACTAAGAGCTTCATCATCAGTTTTCATTTCCAAAGATATTGCAGCACTTTGGGAAGCAATGTGTCGGAAACTGTTGTTTTATGACTTTTTAGGACCGTATTGGGATTAATGTGTGCTTCTTTGGAGTAACAAAGTCTTGTTTTGTGCTTCTTTTCAAGTAGGGTTGCATTTGTTTTGGGCTTCTTTGGGATGGTTTCAGAATTGCATTAAACTTGTTGATCTTATTCCAGTCTGCAGCCATGAGCTGAAGATCTTCTTTGGCCCATTTATCCCGAGCCTTCACATACAATGCATTAGCCTTCTTCTGTCTGAATGTAGCAATCGAAAGGCTAATAGATCTGCAAGTTCTAGAGTCTACCAAGTCGTCTACTAATTCTAAGCTAGATTTAATTGCAATTGGATCTATTATGCTTAGTAAATGTTGAATCTGAATAAAGGATCATTTCAGTATATCGCTGGAATATCTAATACTAGGCTCAACTTCGTTTCAGACTTTCCACCTTTCAAATTTGCATAAAGGATATAATTGAATGATACCTATTACTCTCCGTCTAAAGCAATATTCTTCTCTAGGCGGGGTTGATGCCTGATAGATATATCCACCAGGAGAGTAGCTCCATTGATAACTGGTATGTTATAATGCTTAAACATTTGTGCTCTACGCTTTATTATTCACTGTAAGTTCTTATATCTCACTTTCTTGGGAGCTTTTGTAAGGTGTAGAAAATCTAAAATCTCATATTCTGAAAGATCAGATCAAGAAAAAAGTCATCACTTAAATTCACGCCTGAGGGATTAAAAAATCTTTATGTAACATGTGCAGGATTCGCAAAATAGTATTCTCTCAAGCCTGCGAGACCTAAGCCCCCTTCTCCTACAGGTCTATATAATGCATCTAGGGACAGTCTAGGAGTTTTGATAGCCCATAAAAAATGCTGAAAACATCCCCTCCACCTCTATGAAGAATTTCATCTGCAAGGTCCAAGGGATGGCAGCAAACAGAAAATTGCATAGAGGCAAGACTTCATACGAAGCTGCCATGGTCTGACTTCCGGCTCCGCCAGGTTGCCACCAGTCAACAGCCTGGCAGTGCCTGCGTTCTCAATCTGCCAGGGCAGCGCTCCACGCAGCACTGCCCTGGGGTTTACAAGTCCCCTCTCCACCAGCTTTTCATGGCGATCCCACCGCCATGCAAAGGCTGAGGGAGATGGGGTGCCGGGGGCCCCTGCACTGCCCGTGAACTTGGCATGGGCAGTGTAAGTACCCCCATGGACAGCCCTATCGTGCTTTTCACTGCCTGAATGACGGGAAGGGAAAAGCACGACGCACCGCAACATTGCCGCCAGCTCCATTACGAGCCTGCGTCAGTGTTGTGGTGAGTTTACGCCCTCTGGCCCAGCAGAAAACTCACAATAGGGCCAGTGGGCAGAAAACCAGAGTGGCATTTTTCCGATCCAAAGAGTTTGGAGGGTGGCCCTAGTCTTGTTCATCACCCATACCACCATTTGATTTTATCCAACCACAAGAATATAAAATCATCAACCTCAATAGCAGAGAAAAAACTGGTTGAGAACCCTTATCAAAAAGGAGTCCCTTAGGTGCAAACTGAAAACATAAATAAACTTTTCTTCATGTCAGTACCTTAATAAAGAGATTACAAACATGACACCAAAACCAATAAAGCTGAAAAGCTTATAATGCCCTCCTGGGGGCAAAATGTTTTTATCGATGGTTTCCTTGATTATAACACTGATCACAATATCTCCTCTGGTGATCATATTTTTCTAAATTACCTTCTACTAGAAAACAGATGAAAACATGCTTATCTACACAAGCTCTTCTTATTGGACATTAGTTTACTCCAACATTGCACCCTCCCTATCCATAATAAGAGATCTACCATTGACTTGATATTCCCAAGGGAATGCCACGTACACATCTCTAGCCCTCTCAAATAGGCTTGATAAGACCACTCTTCTTTATTTCCTTAAAAATCCTTACCTTAACCCAACCTTCTCTGGCGAAACAGGACATGGAAACTATCACATTTAAAGGCTACAAACACTTTCACAACAAGAACTTGCAAAGGTAAGGGGTCTGGATTTAATGTGCTAATGCCGGCAAACACTGGCTATTTGTGCTGTTATTATCGCAATTTATCTCTTTCTGTGCCAACTCTGTTTATTTCATGTTTTTTAACCTCCAAACTTGTTGCACTGCTCTTTATTATTCTCTAAGCTTGCAATTCCGAAGTCATGCAGCATGGATACTAAATAAAGACTAGACATAGGAGATACAGAAAGAGACAAGTTGCATGGAGACAGCAAACATAGGGGGTGATTCTAACCGTGGCGGTCGGTGATAAAGCGGCGGCCAACCCGCCAACAGGCCGGCGGTCCAAAAAATGGAATTCTGACCCTGGCGGGAACTGCCAACACAACCCGCCACTTTAACACTCCGACCGCCACGGCGGGACAAACAAACAGCGCGGCCGTCACCGCCAACAGACAGGCGGCAGACAATGTACCGCCCACACTATCACAACTCACCAATCCGCCACCTTTTCCGGGGCGGGAGCATCGCCGATAAAAACACGGCGGAAACAGACTACGAACGGGAAAACGCTCACCTCTACGCACTCCACGAGGAAGGAGGACAGCATGGAACCCGAATTAAACATACTACCTGCTCTTGTCTACCTGCTCATCTACCACGAGTACGAACGGCGGCGCAGACGACAACGATGAGTACCGCACCTACGACACAGGGGAGGGGGGAGGAGGAAAGGTTACGGCACACACATATGCGACCCCCACCCCCTTCAAACTATGTACACACCAATGCAGAGCAACAAGTCACAGTGACACCACCCAAACCCCCGCTGAAAAATGCAAAGACATAATTAAATTGTGAATCAAAATTTATGTAAAAATAGCCTCTGATAAGTCATGGTTAAATAGCAATAAACATTGCTTGCGACGGCGGGGCCCAGCGGAGCGGTGCTTGACAGGAAGGGCCCAGCGGAGCGGTGCTTGACAGGAAGGGCCCAGCAGAGCGGTGTTTGAGACGGCGGGGCCCAGCGGAGCGGTGCTTGACAGGAAGGGCCCAGCGGAGCGGAGCTCTTCTGCACGGCGGGGCCCTGTTCAACGGTGCTCTTCTGCACGGCGGGGCGCTGTTCAGCAGTGCTCTTCTGCACGGCGGGGCCCTGTTCAGCGGTGCTCTTCTGCACGGCGGGCCCTGTTCAGCGGTGCTCTTCTGCACGGCGGGGCCCTGTTCAGCGGTGCTCTTCTGCACGGTGGGGCCCTGTTCAGCGGTGCTTGTGCAGTAATTCACGGGAGCCAGACCTGGCCTGGACTCCCTGCTCAGTCGCCCTCCGACCGTGCAGTTGCTGGACCCTTCAGTGACTGAGTCCTGGGCCCTTTGGTGTCCTCCCTTACAGCCGGGATGGGGCTTGTGGGTCCCTCCTGCTCCGCGCTCCTGCTGGCTGACTTCTCCGCCCTGCTGCCCTTTCGCTCCTTAGAAGAGGCTCTCTGGCCCTTGCCTCCCCTGGATGTTGTGGCAGGTGAAGTGGCCGAACTTTGGTCCTTGGGGGCAGCCGTGGCACTCCTCTCACGGCGGCCCTTGAGTTTCCGGGTCCTCTTGCCTGGGGGGGGGCTGGCTGTCCCCTTGCTGCTGATGGAAGTGGCACTGCTGCCAAAGGGTGGGCTCCAGAACCCATGCACCACAGTGACACTCGAAGCTGGGCTGGTGGTGGCTGAGGTGCTCTTGGGACTCTTAGCAGATGGAGGGGGTGGGTCAGGGGAGGGAAAGAGGTCAAGATTAGAGAGGTAAAAAAATTTAGGACCAAGGTAAAGGGTGGGAGTAGTGGTGATGGGAGTGGAGGAAGAGGATGTGGTTGTAGGAGAGTCAGGTGTGCTGTCTTTGGGTGCAGGTGATTGTGACGTAGGCTGTCGTGAGGTGGATGGCTGCCTGCGTTTGTGTGTCTTGGAAGAGGGGGTGACAGACACAGTGGGAGAGGACACAGGGGACGTGTAAATGGCAGTGGGGGTGGTGACTGCACGTGTGCGTACTGGACTGGAGGGTGTGCTGGTGATGGAAGCACTGGCTGATGGTGGTGTGCATGCAGGTGTGAGTGTAGACGTCACAGGGAGGGAGGAGGGAGTCGAGGAGGAGGGGGACACAGAGGTGGTAGTGACTGTTGGCATGTCTGCATCTGGGTGTTGCTTGGGTGAGTGTTTGTGGGATCTGTGGTGCTTGTGTCTGGATGAGCTGCCCTTGGGTGTTGAGGTGTGTGCAGGCTGGTCTGATGGTGTGGATGGGATAGGCAGAGGAACAGGAGACAGAGACAGGGTGGAGGCAGTTAGAAGAAGGAGGCTGGAAACAGGGACAATATCTGCCGTCAGTGCTGAGGCCAGAGCATTGAACGATCGTTGATGGGCAGCCTGACCCGAATCAATGCCCTCCAGGTAGGCATTGCTCCGATGCACCTCCCTTTCTACCCCCTGGATGGCATTCAAAAGGGTAGTCTGCCCAACAATGATGGTCTGAAGGAGGTCAATGACCTCCTCACTGAGGGCAGCAGGGGTGACAGGGGCAGGGGCTGAGGTGCCTGGGGCGAAGGAGATGCCCGCCTTCTTGGGCAAGCGGGCACGGAGCGTAGGCTGAGGGGCTGCTGGGAGGGCGGGGCTGGTGCGCTGGGTGGCGGCTGTACCTGTAGAGGCGGGGGCCCGGATGTTGCCGCCACCGCTAGGGAGCTCCCATCCGAGGACGTCTCGGTGTCGCTGGTGTCACCACCGGTCCCCGTTGTGGTGCTCCCCTCGCCCTCCGTATCACTGGTGCCCTCGGTGTCTGTACCACGGCCCACCGGGGCCTTGTGACTTGCAGCTCCCTCGTGCTCCGATGCCAAATCTCCTCCGCCTGATGATGCTAATGCACAAGCAGATTAAGAAAAAGGGGGGGGGAATAATAAAACAGGTTGAGTGCATGCAATGTCAACACCGTTGGCGGAGAGGACAGACACAGGAGCCTCATGCACTACGCTGCGCAATCGGGGTATACTACTCAGTACTTGTGACCAGGCCTACAGGTCTATGCACAACAAATACACACCTGGATGATGCAGGACCATGGATAGCTGTACTTGGCACCCTACAGAGGTGGGGGGCGGGGGCACAGGGCCATGCCTAAAGGAGAGGACTACACTACAGGAAACGCCCTGGCCTAATGTCACCCACAACCCTCCTCCCCCACCCAGACGCCTCCACTGCGCATAAAGATAGCAGAATGTGCTGATACTCACCCCCTTGTGTCTGCTGTGATGTCCTCAAGCGCCCATCCAAATCAGGGTAGGCCACCGCCAGGATCCGGGACATCAGGGGGGTCAGGGTACGACTGGCACCCCTCCTAGGTTGGGAGGCCATCCCCAGCAGTGACTCAGCGGTCTTCCTGGTCCCGCGGCGGATGTCCTCCCACCTCTTGCGGCAGTGGGTGCCCCGTCTGATGTGGACCCCCAGGGCCCGGACTTCCTTGGCGATGGCACGCCAAATGTCGACTTTCTGATGGGCGCTGACCTATTTGACATGTACAGGGTGGGAAAGGAAAATTCATCATTTATCTGCATGTTAGATGTGATTGCCCCCCCCCTCCCCAACTTTGCCATGTGGCACATGCTCTCATCTGTCGTGCGTTGCACTCCTCATTCGCTCCCCTCCCCACCATCTTACATCCACCCCACTCAACACAGGCATAGCCCAATCAATGTGCACCCAGTGTACTTACTTGTTGGTCTGGAGGACCGTAGAGTAACGCATACTGGGGGAGGACCCCATCCACAAGTTTCTCCAACTCTTCAGACGTGAAGGCAGGGGCCCTTTCCCCAGTCGCAGCAGCCATTGTCTCTTCCAGACCGAGGTCACAGCAGCACTTGCAGTATAGGTCCTCTCCTGTGGATGATCAGGTCTCGAGTGATTAAGCAGATAGAAAATGGCGGTCACGCCCGCGGCGGGGCATACCGCGGCGGTGCGTACCGCGACCGCCGGCGCACCTCGTCATTGGCTCCTGAAACCCATAGGCTTCAATGTTAACCAATGCGGCTTCGTATAGCGGTCTTCGACCGCCTACCGCCACGGTGTGCCACGCCAGCGCATTGACCTCACATCCCATTGTCCCACTTCACAGGTCAGGCAGCCGCCATTTCAAGGGCCCACATGGCCTAATCTGTACTGCGTCACACAGGCCTAGGCCTTGCATTGACACACATACACGCCTTTCAAAACATAGATAATCGTGTGCTATGCAAGCTGTGGTGAACGTACCTGTGATTTGCTTGACTCTGTGCTCCATGTTGTCCTTCCTAGGCACCGCCCGCTGGGACTTGCGAGGAGAAGGATGATTCCTCGCGTGTACCGACCGCTGGTGTACCTGTCGACAATGGAAGAACGCCATATCATACAACGATACCGACTTGACCGAGCCACTATACATGAACTGTGTGCCCAGCTGGAGCCAGCCCTGATGTCCCCCATCCGCCAACCCACAGGAATTCCCCCTCTTGTGCAGGTTCTGTCAGTCCTCCATTTTTTGGCAAGTGGCTCATTCCAGACAACAGTGGCCATGTCATCTGGAATGTCTCAGCCTATGTTTTCTAAGGTTTTGTCCAGAGTGTGGTCTGCCCTGATGAAACACATGCGGAGCTACATTGTTTTCCATGAGGAGGTTGATTTGGCCACTGTGAAGGGTGATTTCTATGCCCTTGGACATATCCCCAACATCATTGGTGCCATTGATGGGACCCATGTGGCTTTAGTACCCCCAAAAGACGATGAGCAGGTGTACAGAAACAGGAAAAGTTACCATTCTATGAATATCCAGGTGGTTTGTTTGGCTGACCAGTACATCTCCCATGTAAATGCCAAGTTCCCTGGGTCAGTGCATGACGCGTATGTTATGCGTAATAGCAGCATCCCTTATGTGATGGAACAGCTACAGAGACAACGTGTGTGGCTAATAGGTGACTCTGGTTACCCCAACCTGCCTTGGCTATTGAGCCCAGTGAGGAATCCCCGGACCAGGGCAGAGGAACGGTACAATGAGGCCCATGGGCGAACTAGGAGGATCATAGAAAGAACCTTTGGCCTCCTGAAGGCCAGGTTTAGGTGCCTGCATATGACAGGTGGATCCCTGATGTACTCACCAAAGAAGATGTGCCAGATCATCATGGCCTGCTGCATGCTTCACAACCTGGCTTTGCGACGCCAGGTGCCTTTCCTGCAGGAGGATGGTCCAGATGGGGGTGTTGTGGCAGCTGTGGAGCCTGTGGAGAGTGAAGAGGAGGAAGACGACGGGGACGACACAGACAACAGGGACACAGTTATCCAACAGTATTTTCAGTAGCACACAGGTAAGAATCAACCACGCCATTTAACATTTGCTGAAAGCCTCCTGCATCTTTACTTTGTGTATTTCCCCCCAGTTCTTTTAAAATGATGTTTGATTTTCCCTTCCCTTTTCAGTGCTGTATGACCCACTGCGTGACTTCAGCTTGGTTAGCCCATGGACTAATGCTTATTGACATCGGTATGTTGTCATCACAAAATTACCTGAACATTATTGATCAATAATGTGTTATACATTTGTAATTAATACAGGCAGACTCCTGAATGATTTCAGTGCAATGAGTGATTTATTTTAGTGCTAGATATTGGTACATGATATTAAAACGGTGATGGGTGAGGGTGGAGTTATGTCCATGGCAGAGTCCAGTTCTCAGTCGCACAGGTGCATTGTCCATATGCCTGTGGAAGGATGGAGCAGGGGCAGTTCAAGGTTGGACAGGGTGACAATGTGGGACAGTGGGATGACATCAGGGGGTATCTTATGCTGGCGGGGGTCTTGGCATCCTACTCTGTCTTCCTTTGGGATCTCAGGCTCCTCTTGCGGGGTGGTTGTTCTTCAGCAGGAGGTGGGGTTCTGGTGGCCTGTCGTTGTGGTGGGGCCTCCTGTCCACTAGCGCCGGCGGAGGTGGTAGGCTGTTCCTGGTCCTGGCTAGTGACAGGGGCCCTTTGTGGTGCCACATGGTCCCGCAACATGGTTTCTATACGGTTGAGGGCCTAGACTATGGTCCCCATAGCGGTACCGATGTTCCTGAGTTCATTGCTGAACCCCATGTACCGTTCCTCCTGCTGTGCCTGGATCTCGGTGAACCTGGCCAGTACCGTCGCCATCGTCTCCTGGGAGTGATGGTATGCTCCCATGATGGTGGTGAGGGCCTCTTGGAGAGTCGGTTCCCTGGGCCTGTCCTCCCCCCCCTGTTGCAAAGCAGCCCTCCCAGTTGCCCTGTTTCCCCGGGCCTCTGTCCCCTGGACGGTGTGCCCACTACCACTGCCCCCAGGTCCCTGTTGTTGTTGGGGTGTTGGGTCAGACTGGGTGCCCTGTAGTGGCGGACACACCGCTGATTGACGCGTCCTGGAGACAGAGGCATGGGCCCGGTGGGTGGGAGCTGTGCTGGTGTTCCCAGAGGGGGTTGGGTCTGCTGTGGCCTGTGTCTGTGTGTGGGGAACCGACTGTCCAGAGGTCCCCGATGGTCCGGGCTGGTCATCAGGTTCTAGGTCGACAGAGCTGCTGTCCTCACTGGGGGCCTGTTCTGGGGGTGGGATGGACATATCTGGACCCTCCGTGGCGGTGTGTTGGCGTTCGGGCCCTGCAGGGGTGAAAGAGTATGGTTATTGTTTTTGTGTGTGCCATGGCGTGCATTTTGAGTGCCCTTGTCCCCCAGTGCTGGCATTCCCTTGTGGGAGGTGTTGTGATGGGGGGGGGTGTATGGGTATGTGCAATGGTCATGCTTTGGTGATGGCTGTCTATGGGTTGTGTTGGCATTCAGGGGTTGGTGTTGTTTAGGGTGGGTTGTGCTGGTGAGACATTGGCAGGGAGGATGTGTGCTGGGGGGTTGAGATTGGGGGTGAGGGTGGGGGTGGGGGTTGGCATGCTAGTGGTTGGGGGGGGGGTGAAGTAGTTGAGATTTGACTTACCAGAGTCCATTCCTCCGTGTACTCCAGCGAGGCCATCAGGATGCAGGATGTTTACTACCTCTTGCTCCCATGCTGTGAATTGGGGTGGTGTGGGTGGGGGTCCGCCGTCAGTCTTCTGCACAGCGATGTTGTGTTGCGACACCATCGAGCGCACCTTCCCCCGTAGGTCGTTCCATCGCTTTCGGATATTTTCCCGATTTCTGGGATGCTGTCCCACAGCGTTGACCCTGTCTACGATCCTTTGCCATAGCTCAGCCTTCCTTGCAATAGTGGTGTGCTGCACCTGTGTGCCGAAGAGCTGGAGCTCTACCCTTATAATTTCCTCCACCATGACCCTGAGTTCTTGGTCCGAGAACCTGGGGTGTCTTTGGGGTGCCATGGGGTGGTGTGGATGAGGTGTGGGGTGGTGTTTGTGGTGATGTGCGTGGTGATGTGTGGTGATGTGTACGTAGATGTGGTGTGTGTGAGGATGTTGTGTTCCTGTGTGTGTTGTGCTTTGCGTTCCCTGTGCTCTCTCTCAGTGTATTGCGCCTTCTCTCAGATATTTGTGGTTGTAGGGGTTTGTGGGTGAAGTGGGTGTGTGTTTTATAGTTAATTGGGTGTGTGGGAGTGGTGTGTGTATGTGTATCAGGTGTGTGTATTTCGAATTGTCCAATGTGGCAGTGTTTTGGAGCTGTGTGTGTATTTTGAGCGCGGCGGTGTGTACCGCCAATGGAATACCGCAGTTGAAAGACCGCCGCGTGGATTCGTGGGTCAGAATGGCATGGGCGTGATTGTGTTGGCGTGGCGGTGGAGGTTTGGTCATCTCCAGTTTATCGCTGCCCGCTGATGAGGCGGAGTTCTGTGGATGTCGGGTTTTTGGCCGTTGCACAGTTGGTGGTCAGAATGACCGTGGCGGTTTGCCGCGGCGGTAGAATGGCGGACTTCTGGCCGGCGGTAAGGGCCTTTTACCGCCGAGGTCAGAATGACCCCCATAGTGTACTTTTTTGTACATACACATACTTGCATATGTTACCATATTAGGGCAACACCGTATGGCTTTGCCAATGCTTATTTAGCCCTATGAGTCATCACTTTGCCAAAGTAAAATCACATTGACATATTGATGTTATACAATCAATGAGCTGCAAGAAACTATGATGTTCACAAGAGCACAGATGTCTTCTTTGATACAGCATGTTTCAGCTCTAATATAGTATTTGTGACACTACAGCAGCAAGTAAAACACCCCAGCCACATACAGTGTCATGTTCAGGATTTGGGGCCCTTGGGCAAGACATATTTTGGGGGTCCTTGTTCCAAACAACTTTTTATTTTATTATCCATTTCTCACTAATTGAAGACCACCTGGTGCCAAACAATACTGATTTATATATTAAACTTTCAGAAACAGGGTCGCACAAAAACATTTGAGGAACTCCTGCAGATGGCACTAACAGAGTGAGCTGTGAGATGGAGAAGTAGACAGAATAATCAGAAATAAAAAAGAAAGTTCACCTTTTATGGTGACCCTTTGGAAAATGGCTGACCTGGGCAATTGCCCACTTTGCCCATTACTTAAAATGTCTCTGGCCACATAGTACCAAAAAAGACATCTACACCAAGCTATAGCGTTAAAAATGTCAATTGTGCTCTCTATCCACACTGCTAATGAATATACCCAATGGCTTCTTAAGACACTGTCAAAGAGGAACCCAAACTATTCTTCGCATGAGCAAGCCTATCTCCACTTCAAAGGCATGCCTATAAGAAAATATATTGTCTGCATAGTGTGCATCAATTAAAGGCCCCGATAAATGGCACAATGCTGGTGATGCTGGAAAGTAGTGATATAAGAAGTGAAATAACTGTGTGGCATTTTGACCTCAAACATGCATGCTGACATGTAAACAATGCTGTTGTTAGAGATTATGGCATTTGCTGGACAGAAGTAAAAAAGAGTTGACTACATTTGATTCCCCAGAGAGCATGACATAAAGTGAGCATTGGACATGGAAATTTAATATATGGGGCCAGATGTATCAATATGCAATTTTCCATTACTTAACTAGCAACTCCATAGAAATTGCTATTTAGTAAATGCAAAATGATATGTATGTAATTACTGATTTCCCTATAGCGATTAGGAAATCCCATTGCATTTGTTCCAATGGGCTGGTTTTGCATTTCCCAAATAGTGATTTCCTTGTGATGCACCCCAGAACTAGTGATGAACATGTGGAGCACACATATGCGCTAGTGTGAGCTCTATTGCACTTTAAAAAAGTCATCTTTGGGTGATTTTTTAAAATTAAACATGATTACCATCGATTTGGAGTCTATGGCAATTGCATTTCCTAAATGCCCATTTTGCATTTAGGAAATGGTTTGTACATGTGCTTTGGAAATCCCTATTTGTGATTCCCTAAAGGGCTTTGCACATCTCAAAAGCCCATTTAGCATTTCTTAACGGTCGGTAATAGCGATTCAGACCGTTAAGAAATGCTAAGTGACTTTGTACATCTGGCCCATTGTCTCTGCCATAGTTTTGTCTCTTGCTTAAATAGTCGAAGAGCAGCCACATTTTCTCTGCCATAGTTTTGTCTCTTGCTTAAATAGTCGAAGAGCAGCCCTATTTTAACCTCTTGGCAGAGGTAGAAGTTTGCTTGACAGAACTTTAGGGGAATGTGCTGTTTTAAAATTGAAATGTCCCAGCATTTTTGACATCTCTAAAGTAACTACAGAGCACAAGAGACCACAACACAATGACACAACGATGAGCAAAATAACTACACAACAAAAAAACAACATCGCACAATATAAAAAAACTGAACACTAACCACAATAAAACACAAAAATATCACAATGCAATTATGCTGCACAAAAACAGAACAGCACATAAGCATTATCACCACATCAAAAAGCAATACAGCGCCAACAAGGACATGTAATAGCACAAATTTAAAATATTTTGTGATATTGCTCCCTTTCAGCTGTGCTTAATGCAATAAGTCTAACCAGAAAGATTTTCCACATCAAATCACTGGAATTTTTGACGAGATTTACGCTCCATCAAGAGTCCGTTTTCATTCTTAAAGATGAAAGTGAGCATGGCCTTTTGGATGTATTTTGCGTAGCTTGGGTGCAGGATAGCAATGCACATCTTTGACTGGTAGCCTGGCACATCAAATGCAAGAGAAAAAGGATACACGAGTATTTTATTTTGTTGGGATTTTTTTGTCTTTCCAAGTGAGGAATTGCAGTTTATTTCTCTATTGTTTTTCTCTAAACACTGAGATCATTTTAATCCCATTCGCTATGAATGGGTAAGTATTCATCCACTTTTCCATGGAAGTGTATTCCTTGAAAATGAATTAGTATTGGTGAGGACCTCCTCCAAACTTGAATTCACACAAATGGTTGCATACAAAGTGACACTGGATACAAATGGAGTCACGCCTCTGATGCGCATTTAATGTAAACAAAACAAAGATGTAATGGAATCAAGATGTTGTGCAGAACAAACTAAATAATTGAAAAAGATAATTGCCTCTAATCCATCTGATGTATTTCATTTCTTTTCCGTGAAACAAATGTTGGCTGCTTGAAAAATCTTGCACATTCACGGGCTTGCAGAGCAGGTTTACCTTCGAATTATACGTCTGCAAAGTATTCATGTAACCGATTTTACATCATGGAATTTACAGAAATGCTGCTCGGGCCTGTGTTTTTTGCACAAGCTAAACAGTGCATCAAAGGGAGTAACATGCTGTAGAAGCGTTGACAACTGTTTCCACAATGTATAAACCAAATTGGGCACTAAGGGCCACATGTAGCAACTTTCAGATTTGCGACCCGAAAATTGCGAGTCAGAGCGACTAACAATTTGCGAGTCGCAAATCTGAATGTAGGATGGTGTCCCTGACACCATCTGCGGTTCGCAAGGGGGTCACAAATGCCCACCTCATGAATAATCATCCTGCAAATGGCGGCCCTCACAGGGATGGTGGCCTGCTGCGGACAGCAGACCACCATGTCTGTGACTGCTTTTCAATAAAGCAGTTTTTTTGGTTGAAATACAGCTCGTTTTCCTTAAAGGAAAACGAGATGCATTACAAAAACAAAAAATGAAACGTTTTCGGACCACTTCCTGCTCTGAAATTTTTTTTACAGTGACATCCACAATGGGGAAGGGGTCCCATGGGGACCCCTTCCCTTCTGCCAATGTGTTAGCACCCATTTGAACTGGGTGCAAACTGCGATTGGTTTGCGACCGCATTCGCGTTCACAAACCAATCCTACCTTGCACTGCAAGTCGCAATTAGGAAAGGAACACCCCTTCCTAATTGCGAGTCGCAAACCCGTTTTGCGTTTCGGTAACCAGGTTACCGAATCGCAAAACTGGGTTTGTGCATTGCAATGTGTTTTTTGCACGTCGCAAACAGCGAAATTCGCTGTTTGCGACGTGCAAAAAGTTTAGTACATGTGGCCCTAAGATTTTTACCCCAATACCATGCACTGAAGGTTATTCCCAAAGCATGGGTTTGTATCTGAGAAACAAGTCATCTTTTGCCCGACGTGCAGGGAGTTTCTATCATTGCATGTGGGTGCTATTGATTAATTTTCTTGATTGGGAATGCCTTGCATGGTGGTCCTGGGCATGGAAAATTTATGTGGGAAGGCCATCCCTAAATAAGGATGGACTACCGGTGTAGAAAGACCGGCAGCCATGTGTCAGATGGAGTCCTGGTCAAATGTATCCAAGAACAGAGACACCTGAATGTCTGTGTTCTAAAACCTGGTGGCCCTCCTCACTCTAAATAAAGTGGGGAAACTGCGAGATTGGAAGGGATGGGGCTTGCTGATTTACAGAGGATTACCACTCCACTAAACACCAAAAGACCCCTAGTAGCTATCACACAGAGTTTTGATCTATTGGCTTACATAGGTGCAGTCCTTAATTTGTAAATAAAAAAGTGCTGGTGACCAAAGTTCTCCTCTGAAATACGCAGCTGCTGCAATTAAATGTGCGAGCACAGAATACTGAGGCATCTCAATCCTGAAGCGATCTCAGGCCTCCTTAATCCATTTACAGCACTCCCTGCCCCTTCAGCCCACTCTTGCAGTTTTCTGCTTTTGCCCTTTTTGACCCTTTTTCCGTCCTTTTCTTTCTCCGCCTTTCCCGTATGTGTCTTTTGCGCATAGTAAACGCCTGATGCAGAAACATGAGTGCTGGCCCTCAAAAATGAGTGCTGGTGCCCTGCATTGGCAAACACCGGCAATGCAGGGGTTGCACCTCTGATGGGTTGCACCTCTGATGTGAGATGTCCACATGTGAAAGATGGCGATGATTACAAGGGATGTGCTTTAGAAGCATAAAAGTCCTTGTTCTCTAACAGAGATGGTAAGCTTCTGTGTTGAGGGCCCCTTGATGAAGGGCAGATGATGGTAAACAAGTAAGACTCACTGTAGATGCAGGGCCCAAAGCAGAATGGACTTGCATCAGCAAATAAAGAAGGAGAGTGAAGTCTTGAGCAAACTGACTTCTGCTTTGAAGTCTCTTCGATGAGACTGCTCATATGGCTTCTTGGAGTAGCTGGGAAGATGGAATGTAGAGAAGTAAGATGACGTTTCGGAATCAAATAACAGTAAATATCTTTGAGTGCGCAGTCTCTTGCCCTCCATCACACAGTTCAAGGAGTGCAAGCTCCCAGATACTCATTTGTGCAATTAATTGTATCACTGTGATATGTATGTGGTTCACAGGTTATCTTGGGCTCCTGCAATTGAACCCCTCTACAAATTGTCAGCTTATCCCTCAGAATGAGCACAAAGTACCTCCCATGTTGGATGGCCTGTCCCCCCTCTTGAAGATGTATGTCCATCTGATTTCTTAGAACTTAGATGGGTATAGAGTAAAGTTTTTCAGCATCTGTTTCAGTCTGGAATGTGCTTCTGTAACCATGCTATTACAATGGTTTGTGGTCTTGAATATCGTGTAAGGAATTGTGTTATACCTTAATAACGAGCCAACATAACGAGGACAAAAATATTGGATGGTAAGTGCATATAGGGAAGAATAGATTTACTATTCTTAACTCCACACCTATGTACCTTAAAGATATGTTTTGTCCAGGTACTTGTGTAGCTAGGTATAAAAAACTGATACATACTTACCTGTCAGTATTTTTGCTCTTGATTTTTTGGCAGAAATACTAATGTACAATGATATTCTTTACTTAATATTCAGGACTCATATACTCCCAATGCAGCTTTTTCTTTGAATTAGGCGTTAAGTCCCTGGCAGAGGACTCCAGACTCTTTTATCTTTTCCTTTGCTATGGGTTATTCAAGGCTAAATGCCACAGTAAAATACAATACCGAAGGAAGAGGGAATCTCACAACAGTAATTATTAAGCTTACCCCAGGAAGCCACTGCTCCTTGGCTGGAGTGTCAGCATGATGTCATGGTATCACTTGATGTGGGAAACTGGGGCCAAGCAGCATGCCCACTTTCGTCAAATAAACTGATCGCAAAATGCAGTTTATCATGACTGTGGTGTAACCTAAACTTGGGCCTATATTAGTGCTGTAGCTTTTTTCATCCTTCGCAGCAATCAAACGCATCAGAGAGGTCAATTAATCTTTTGACCCAGAAAGATGTATGGTGAATCATCAACAAAATTACAATCACACCACAAACAATTTAGTCACCATGAGCAATGTGGCCACAAAAGGAAAACTCCATTCAGGAACAAAGTTAAAAGCTTTATTATAAACACAAGCTCAAAGTCATGTAGACAATGGGCAAAACCAAATCATAAAGATACATAATCACCAGGGGTTGCCCAAGCTGACCAAATAGATTCAGAAGAAACTAACATCCATAAAATGAAGCATTCAAGAAACATGATACATAAGGTCAATAAGAATATCTGTACTACAGTCATTACACATTGCTGAAAATGTACAATACTTGGTCAATTCAAATTTAACAAAGTCAATAATCTTTGGCTGGGCACAGGTCAACATTACAGCTAACCAAATTATGGAAATACATGTGTGGGGAGGAACATATGCAGGCAAACTACAAAAACTGAAAAAGAACAAAAATAATTTGAAAAAGAAGAATAACTTGAGCTACTAACTAAAAACAAAAAAAATATATAGCCTCAGCATAATGGAGTTTCTAACCTACAAGGGCATTTCAAGACGCAATGGCAATTGTCAGAGAGGAAGATACCTCTCCAAGGATACAGCATTCAAGGAATCTTCAAGCATCAGGTTAGCAAGGCATTTGCAAGCATTAGGAGAGCAGGTGGAGAAAGAGTATGAGTGTCGAGTGTCACAAAATTCAGATGTCCATAAATATTATGAAATTCACAGAGCAATCCAATTTGTCAGTTGACATCAGTTAAAGTCACTTTGAAGGAGCAACATCAATTGAAAATTAGTCAGCAGACATCAGTTTGCAACAGTTCGACAATTTCCCAAGTCTGTCATGAGGACTTCTCCTTTCCATGTGAATCCAAATAGATCAAAACAAAAGTTTACGTTTACAGTCCCTGTTCCTGCAATGTTATTTTTTCAAGGATAAAGAAACTCATCTTTCCTCGTTGAAACAATGAACTTATTACGACAGGACTTTGCTTCTCATGGGAACGAAATCTGAAGGACTTCACATTGTGAATTCTTACATGACCGCAAGATGCAAGCGCTGTAGGCCATGCGTATTTTAACATAAGGAAAACATAAACATGCAATTCATTAATATGCTTTAGTAAATCATATAATATGAAAACTTATAAACTCAACATTAATAATATTTCATCAGTATAAGAAAAACATTTCATAGAAATGAAAAAGCTTTGTGATAGCATCACATTAGATATAACAGAAGTGCATTTTTTCATTTTTGCATGTATCTTTAAACTCATAAATCACTCATTAATCATTAGAAATTCAATATCGTTTTCATAAACACATTTAGTTTAGAGTCTAAATTACATTTTAACATAACTTTTATCAATCTAGCATGATATTTAACTCAAAAAGCACCTATGTCCACTTTGAAATACAAACAAATTGCACCTTTAAAATGAGTGTCAGTTCAGCTTTCTATGTTAGTTGTTCCACTCTTTACGTTCATAAAATAAAACTTGTCACAATCTGCTGACTTGTGACATGAGGGACATTACTAAATTTATACTCTATTTTTAGTGTGGCAATCCACTGCAGAGACCTTTCGGGTAGAATTTTAGATCTCTATCAAAGGAAAACTGTTGGCGCTCAATAGCAACTAAGAAACATGTTCTTCTGCATGCTGCTGATCAGAAAGGAATGCTTTTCTAGGTTGGCTAACAATCATACTCTTAGACCTTCCCAGAGCCCACCGACCCTCTACTGGAAGAGGATTGCCAATGACCTGCACACAGGATGAGTAATTATCCAATGCTGGAGGACCAAAGGCAGTGGGTACCAGCAGTCTCAGCAGCACAGCAGCTTTGCCCTGACTGGGGACACCAGGTTAGAGCCTCAGAGCTGGGAGCGCACTGGCTCAGCCATTGTCGTGGCACGACAGATCATGAACTAACAGCAATTACTCCTGCCTCCTTCTTCATTGCTTCCACTTCCTGCTGAAGGAGACACCTTCATGGGAACTAGAGGACTCAGTAGGCTTGATGCCACTAAGACTTCTCCTTCCTCTACAGTAATGACACAATGCAGGGAAGGTGGAAGAAGGAGAGGAAGTTGGAGACTTGCAGATGGTCTCTTGCTTCTCTGCTGAGTGACAAGCTCTTTCCTTCTTTTGGCTATTCTAGTAAGTGCCCTTACACATGAAAGCTAAAAAATCTGGGTCCGCTAATGAAGATGACAGGACCAACATCAAATGGAGCAAAGTCTGGTTTTCAGCAATGAATCACAAAAAAGCCCTCATCATTAAAGGCTGTCTCTTGGTGCAGAATAACTCTGACACTATTGACAGTCTTCTACCACCCTGAAATATATACAATTGCAATAGATTTTCTGAATGTCACTGCCTTTTTTGACAAATGAAAGCATACACATTTCATGACATTATGTCCATTAGGGAGGGTGAATTATCTTCTAATAGCTCAAGGACCTGTCTTAAACGTGCATTTGAAATGCTCTAGGCATTGCTTATTGAACCTGCTTTCCACTCACCATAGCTTATAAATATTGTCAAAATTGAGAAGGCCATCATCTCAGCCTTGGTGCACACATTATGTCAGCTTGTCACAACTCATCAGCAGTGTCTGTCATCCCAACTGTAGTTCCAGGAGTGTAACTAAAACTACCACAGCAGCATCAGGGCCAAGGAGATTCATGCTCAATTCTTCCTATCTTTGACTGCCCTCCTAAGGAGGAACGGAGGCATTTCCTCGCTTGAGATAGGGCCTGTGGCACCCTGGCTACAGAGCAGTTCTGATTTTGGATCAACTGCATGCGCAATATGTGGCTTTGGCACATTCCAAGCCATCTCACCTATGATACATTATTTTCATGAGCAAAATACCTGAGCTTTTAAATGGGAGGAACCTTTTTTTTATCAAAAACTCAAGTGCCCTCTTGTATAATAAAGTTGCTCACCAGTGTCTGTGCCTGCAGTGACAACTCCATCATTTATAGGTACACAACAATTCTGCTATGGGCAGGTAATGGAAAAGCGCTAATTGGCATATCAGTATTAGGTAAAAAGCTTTAATGAAACACCTTTCACATGTCTGTGAATTACCCCAATGTGAGTATGTGCCTTGAATCCTCCTGGAGGAGTGTTTCGTAGCTGTGACTGCAAAAGATGTAGGTTATTAAAAGGTTAATACTTTATTTACATCACAAATTACGTCAGATTTGCTCGATTTAGTGGTTCCGGGTTGCCACACAGAGAGGATTTCACAGAAGTTGCTAGTATTTAAATATTATATAGTAGTATTCAGAACTCTAGCAGAAGTGAGTCTTTATCTGTTAAACAGGTAGAGCTTGCATTAATTCCATCACCCATCATAGCACCAACATATGCTAACTGCTTTCCATGTGGATCATCTACCTGTTCCTAGAGGCCCATTTATTTATATCTGTGGGGGTTTCTGACTATATTTCATGCCAATAGCGTTGTCTTGAACACATTTGTTTCCTTCATTTCCATCGGATGTGATTTTGACTGAAAGTGCACTAGGTTCCTGCTAACCAGGTCCTCAGTGCTAAATCTCTTTCCTAAAACTGCACAGTTGGTTCCCCCACCTGGCAAAACCTTTAGCACCCACTGTAAGACCCTAGTAAATGACACCCCTGGTAAGTAGTGTTTGGGGTACTAAAATGGGTCCCTAAGGTCTGCAGCATGAATTGTGTCACCCTAAGGGACCCCTCACCAAGCACATGCCAAGTTGCTATTGAAGGCTGAGTGACTTGGTGCAGACAAAATTGAAAACACAACATGGCACACAGCCTGTTTGCCATGCCCCCTAACACTGCATGCAATATCTGTGAGTCACCCCTCTAGCAGGCCTTACAGCTCTAAGGCAGTGTGCATTATATTACATGCGAGAGCATATCTGCATGAGCAGATATACCCCTGCTATGTCCTTGTCAATTCTGAGACATAGTAAGTGACCAGGGAAGCCATGTTAAATACATGTTCTGGACACTGGTCAATACAAGTTCCCCAGCTACATGATGGCTTTACTGAAGATAGGGATGTTTGGCATCAAACATCATATATTGGTGTCCCCACACTGATGCCAGTGTTGGGCTGATGCACTTATAAGTCCCCACTGAAACCCTAGCAGCCTCTGGTGTACTTGCTGACCAGTTTCTGTTAGGCTGCCACCCGAGACACCACTTTGGATCCCGAGGGTGAGAGCCCTGCCTCTGCTCTCAGGAGGTCCAGAAAAAAAAGCCTGTCTAGGAAAAGGGTGTAACACCCCTCCCACAGAATGACTTGCTTATAAGCCTTCCTATGGCACAAGCCTCAAATGGCTCCCACTTTTGAAATGCAAATCTGGCTTCTCTCACAGGAGAGGAAACCACCTCCCGTCCAGAGCCCATTAGGCACTTCGACAGGTGGGAAAAATTAGCTAGTAAGGTAGGCATGCCAACCCAAGGCTAGTACCACCCCTAAGGTGGGCTACTGCAAGGTGGACATGATATTTCAGAATTAGCCATCTTGGTGATGGCACACTTAGGAATTCTGGGACAAGGTTATGCCCACTTCCCATAGTAAGTTGTCATAAAGGGGGTGCAGCGACCACAAGGGTCAGTGGCCCATTGGCTACTACCCTACACACCCCTAACACCACTAAATTCAGTATTTAGGGGAGCCCCTTGCACCAGAGAGGGAGATCCTAATGACCTAAGAAGAGAGAGGACACACAAAGACTCGCCAGAGCAGAAGAGCAGAGAAGAAGCAGCTGACCTGGCACCAGCCCCACTGGCCTGTCTGCACCTCTCATCAAAAACTGCACCAAAGCCGACTCATTGTTCATCTGTTGACTCTACAAACCTGGGAGGACTGCCTGCCTTCAAAAAAGATTCAAGACCTCACATGATCAGTGGATCTGTTCTAAAGAATCTCCAAAAGAGAAGTCTCTGAGGCCACTGGAAGCAACTGCACCCGTCACCTCTTGCCCAAGTTGAAGTGGGCCATCAGTGCCAACAAGGTTCCCCAGCCCTCCAGAGCTCAGGCCTCCGGTCGGAGTTGAAGTGGGCCATCAGTTCCAACAAGGTTCTCCATCCCAGAGCTCGTCTATCGTGGTTTCACCCCTCCTGGACTCTACAACATCGCCTGCAGCCTCTGCACACATGCCCCCTCATCCCGGTAAGGAGATAACAACACCTAAGGACACCCATACATCGGTTGCCCCTGGGCCGTTGATAAGAGGATCAAAGGTGTCCTCCATCACCATGTATCACAAGGCCTGCGCCTACTTGCTGGTTCAGCCGGACAGGCTTCCTACTCAGAGCCTGCAGCCTCTTTTTGTGGTGACCAATCTCCATTGAAACGCATTGGGCACCCAATGCTGAAAAGCACCTCTACACCCGGACGCCCTGGTGCCTCCTGAAGTGGCCTGTTGATGCTGGCTTGGGCCATGCCCCATATTTACCTTAAATCCAGGAGACTGGTCCCGTAAGTCACTGTGAAATGCCTGAAAGCAGTACATGTTTTTCCCCCATAGGATAACATTGGGCACCCAATGCTGAAAAGCACCTTTGCACACAGACTCCCCCGTGCCTCCGGAAGTCACCTGTTGGTGCTGCCTTGGACCTTGCACCATACTTACATTAACTCCGGAAGACTGGTCCTGTAAGTTGCTGCTAAGTGCCAGTTTGCAGAACTTGTTTTTTCTCCTATAGGATAACATTGCAGAACTAAGAAATTACAGTGTCCACATTTTAAAGTGAAAAGAATTCCTATTTAAAAATGTACTTACCTGAATTATTTTTCTCTAATGCCTCAACAAATATAAATATACTTGCTACTTTTATAAATTGGTGTGGTTCTCCTTTTTGAGTTGTGTCTCTCATGTATTGACTATTGTGTGTATTTGTAATATCTTGCACTCCGCTGTGTATAGCCTAAGGCTACTCAACCACACTACCCCTAGGTGGAGCACTTTGGGATTGCATAGAAAGCCATGTCAACTCACTGGGAAACCCCTGGACCCTTCACACGGTATTTACATACCACATGAAGGGCCAGCTTCCTACAAAGCCATTCTTTTGTGTTCAATAAGTTTACAACAACAGCCACCCATTTATAACGCCTTCAGTTTCTTTAGGTACTTAATGTATGTTTGCGGTATTTGCATTGCGTGAACCTAGCCAAAAGGCAGCAGACCACTGAAATATATCTAGTATTTTGGAAGTGTCACTTGACATGAGTTTCAAATAATTTTGCAACCTCCTTATTCAAACCAAGGTCTTGCCCACCCATATTACCTTCATGATTTGTTGTGTCTATCAGTAAAGATGACAGGCATGATGAAGATCTCTGAAACCCTATGAAGTATTCCCAAGCGTTACATCATCAGGCTCAAGACCAAAAAGTTCAACATGAGGAAGATCAGATGGCAAGCTTTCTAATGCTACAGCATCCAGGTTCTGAAAATATATTCCAAAGCATATCTGACAAGGCCCCTCCTATTCTTCATGGAACATATTGTCTTCAAGTAAACAGTCCCACCAACACACTTTATCAGTTGTCATATGAAGAGGTATCCAATAGAAGTAGATTGCTTCAGCCTTTTATATCCTTTATGCAATGTAGTACAGTGTTTCACTGTTTCTGATTGAGTGATATAAATGAAAACCTATCAGAACACAGATAAATATAAGTGGGAGAGATCAAGACTTCTGCCAAATGATCCTTCTTTTTACTGCAACACTACAGGACATAGCAAACATTAGTAATGAACTAAGAAGAAGCTAGTGCTTGCAGAGACAGGAGTGAATAGCAGCATGGCAGTAGAGCAGGGGTCTTCAAACGTTATTGTAGTCAGAGCTACTTACATTCAATGAAAATCTTCCTGAGCTACTTGTAGGAAGCTGGCTCTGTATATACTATTCCAAAGTGAGGTATGGTGAGTACAGAGTCCAGGGGTTCCCCAGAGGCTTAACCTCCCTCGTGCAGGCCACGACCAGTGGCCGACACCAGGTAGGGTGTTAAAAAATCTTCCGGTGCTTTGCACCGAAGGATTTTTTTAAATTTAGAAAATCCCTGGGAGACACGGAAGATTTTCACTGACGTCACTGTCTGTTTTCCCCACCGGAGCAGGAAGAACCCTTGCAGCTGCTTCCCTCTGTGGGTGGGGAAAACGGGCCCAAACAGCCCTTACCAACATTCGGGAAGGCCACTTTTGAAATGGGAGATTCTCCCCTTTCAAACAAGGCCTTCCTGAACCGGTTTCCTGGCCCTTAATCACAGCCCAGCTGCGATCGAGGGCCAGGAAACCCCTCTAGACAACAGGACTCTCACTTGGGGGGGTTGGCCCCCTCAGAAAATGGGCCACCCCCGGGGCATTTTTTTTATTAAAAAAAGGTAGGTTTAACCCTGGGGGGGCACGGTCGCACCCCCCAGGGCTTAAAAAAATGTTTAAAAAAATAGAATTAAATTGACAGGTGGTCGCCCGTGAGAAATCTTTTTTTTAATAGTTGTATGGGTCCGTGGCCCACAGGAGACCATACAGCTATTAAAATATATATATATATATATATATATATATATATATATAGACAGACAGACAGACAGATAGATAGATAGATAGATAGATAGATAGATAGATAGATAGATAGATAGATAGATAGATAGATAGATAGATAGATAGATAGATAGATAGATAGATAGTCAAGTCTTGTAGTTGCTACAAAAGTATCTGCCTTTTGTTTACTGGCAGTTTTGATTCCATAATGTAGCGCAGAAGGTTTATATGCCTATTGCAAAGATCAAATCTGTATTTTATGTAAACAGCTGAGTAGATTCTTAAAGCCAGCCATTACCTGCGCTATAATACAAATAAAATGTATGTGCAAGGGGGGCTATGGAGAGATGAAGGGTACTTTTGCTGGGTGGTAGTGAAGGAATCGGAGGAGGAGGTAATGGGAGTGGGAGCACCAATAATGATTGTTGGACTGGGCGCTAGAGGCGCTAAAGATTGTGAAGATTGGTATGTGACAAGGTGAAGTAATAGTGAGTCTTTTTTCAGTGTCTTGAGAGAACATGCTGATTGAGGGAAGAAGCAAAGGTAAGGTGACCTCTGCTGTTGCGTATCACACACACAACCACCAGCAATTTTGTTACTGTCTGAATAAGCTAGTGTTTTAGAGCGACATTTTAGCCAGTAGCAGAAATGGCATCTCGTTGGATGGCTGCTACTCAAGCCCTCACTCAGGTTATAGAGGACAGCTCTGCTATAGTATCAGAGACTGAGACAGCAGATACTGAGACAGAATCTGAGGGATAGGACAATGGCACAGACTCTAGAAGTGATTTTTCAGTCGGAGGAGAGCCATTCAATAACTCCCCTTCCAGTGATTATGAGGGAGGTGATGAGGACAGTCCTGCTGTCCCTTCACAAGCACAGTCTGTGCAGCGGGACAATAGTGGGTTAGCCCAACCCAGAGAGCAGGTGCATGCGGCAGCAAGCACAGAGAGAGTGCTCTCTTGGGAGCTCCTAAATTTAGTTCAGCCCCCAATTCCACTGCCCAAATCGTATTGTGGAGACACCAAAATTATCTATCACAAAACAACCTAGTTTCGTAAGGCTCGGCGGCCATAATGGGAAACATACCAAACCCAGGCATTTCTGGAAACTAGACACCCAGTGGAGTCCACAGAGTTGTGACTTGTGTGCATTCCCCAAAGTTTTCTTACCCAGAATACCCTGCAAAGGTGAAATGTTGAATAACAACTTTTTCTTGCATTTCTGTCACACAAACTACAAGAATATGGTGGGATCCACAAAATTCCTATCACCCAGTGTTTCCCCACCTGTACTGGTAAAAATGCTACCCCACTTGAGTGCCTGTACCTAGTGCATGCGTCAGGAATGGATCACCCCAGGGTCAACAGTTGTCCTCATGTAAGGATCAACATTGACCGTTGTGTGATCTATATCTGACACAGGCACTAGGCCTACCCACAGAAGTGAGGTACCATTTTTATCAGGAGACTTGGGGGAGTGCTGGGTGGAGTCACCCCATCCTGGATTCCCCTAGATGTCTAGTTTTCAAACATGCACAGGTGTGGTAGGTTTCCCTAGGTGCCAGCTGAGCTAGAGGCCAAAATCCACAGCTAGGCACTTCAGACTTCAATGTAATAATGTGATGTGTCCATTTTGCGTTTCCTGTCATGGGCATGAGGCCTAGCCACGCAAGTTAGGTACCATTTTTATTGGGAGACCTGGGGGAACACAGAATAGCAGAACAAGTGTTATTGCTCCTTGTCTTTCTTTACATTGTTTCCTTCTAAATGTAAGACAGTGTGTAAAAAAGACATCTATTTGAGAAATGCCCTGTAATTCACATGCTAGTATGGGCACCCCGGAATTCAGAGTTGTGCAAATAACCACTGCTTCTCAACACCTTATCTTGTGCCCATTTTTGAAATACAAAGATTTCCTTGATACCTATTTTTTACTCTTTATATTTCACCAAATGAATTGCTGTACACTGGGTATTCTGTAGGCAAACCTTGTAGGATCTACACAAATGACCCCCTGCTGAATTCAGAATTTTGTCTACTTTTCAGAAAAGTTTAGGTGTCCGGGATCAAGCATTCGTTTCATATCAATTTCTGTCACTAACTGGAAGGAGGCTAAAAGCACAAAAAATAGTAAACATGGGGTATGTCCAAATAAAATGCCAAACTTGTGTTGAAAATGTAGTCTTTTGATTCAAGTCTGCTTGTTCCTGAAAGCTAAGAAGATGTTGATTTTAGCACCACAAACCCTTTGTTGATGCCATTTTCAGGGGGAAAAAACATGTGCTTTCTTCTGCAGCCCTTTTCCCCATTTTTCTGGGAAAAAAACAATATTTTAGCTGTATTTTGGCTAATTTCTTGGTCTTCTCTGGGGGAACCCACAAACTCTGGGTACCTTTAGAATCCCTGGGATGTTGGGGGAAAAAACGACGCAAATTTGGCATAGATAGCTAATGTGGACAAAAAGTTATGAATGCCTAAGTGCAAACTACCCCAAATAAGCCAAAAAAGGGCTCAGAACTGGGGGGTGGGGTGAAGGTGCAGCATGTAAGGGGATGACAGAGACTAAAGTAGATAATACTAATGCTCTTTTTTGTGGTAGTGTGGTCGAGCAGTTAGGCTTGTCAGAGGGCAGTGCAAAGCATTTGTTGTACACATACAGTCAAGAAATGAGGCACACACTCAATGACTAACTCCAGGCCAATTGTTTTATATAGTAAAAATATATTTTGTTACTTTATTTCTAGAACCAGAAGGTCTTTGTTGCAGGTAAATACAGTTGTCAATAATTATGAAGCATGTGTATCAAAGGTACTTTGTTTTGTTTTTTGAAGATAAAGAAGTTTACAAGTAAGTAACACTTTTCTAATTCAAAAGTTGACACAGTGCAATTTTTCAAAGGGGTCAAAAGAGTCCAGTGGGGGGGGGGGGGAGGGTTATCACAGTTAACAGGTAAGTACCCAACTTACACTTCCAGTCATCAGGGGTTAGGATATCCACAGGTTAAAGTTTAGGCTAACCCCAAAAGTGCACCATCAGCAACATGGTGTCGGCTGGGTGCAGAGGTCAAAATTAGCATCAGGTTTTCAATGGAATGCTATGAGCACTAGGGGTGCTCGATAGAAAGCAGATTGAAGGTAAGTACTGTGGTTCCAGGACACAGGCCAGCAGGGCTTAGGTCAGCACAGGTTCACACCAAACACACACCTTCAGCGGCACAGGGGTGGCCAGGTGCAGGGTGCAAACACAGAGCTGGGCACACAATGCTTTTCAATAGGGGGGCCCCTTGGGGTCACAAAAGATGCTGTAGGTTGGGTCCAGAGGATCGGTTCATGGAAAGCAAAGGATGGACAGGTAGGGGAGGCACCCGCTGGACATTGGTGGACAATCAGTCAGATTCCCAAAGGCCAGAGGGATACATGTGCAGCTGCCTCGTTGGGTGTCAGGTATCTTCGCTGGATCTGGTCGCGGTCAGAGGGGTCCTCTGGATTCAGGCTGTAGGCCTCATTGTGTTGGCCAGGAAGGGTCAACCCAGGGTGAACTCGAGGTCCGAATCACCTGGGGACCTTTTCTTGACCAATCAGCCACCTAGACTCGGGCAGTGGGTGTCGGGTGCAGAGTGGGCAGGGCTTGCGGATCTGGGGTGGTTCTGGAGCCCTTTTGGAGTGTTTCTTCTGGACAAGGCTGTTGTGCTTGGGAGTTCTTGGTCCTCTGCTGGGAAGGCAGTCCTCTGGGGGTTTGTAGAAGTCACTAGTCCTGCAGAATGCATCAACATTTTGGAGCAGGAGTCTTGAAGCTGCAGACAGGCCAGTAGAGCTCGGACCAAGTCAGTTGTCATCTGCCGTCTTCACTGCTGAGGTTGACATTGCAGTACTTCTTCTTTCTTCTTGAGGTCACCAGGAATCTGGTGAGTAAGGTTCAGGGGTGCCTCTAAATACTAGATTTAGGGTGTTACAGGGGTCAGAGGACAGTAGCCAATGGCTACTGCCCCTGAGGATGGCAACACCCTTCCTGTGCCCACTCCCTCTGGGAAGAGGGGCACGTTCCTATCCCTATTGGTCCCTCTCCTCCAAACCAAGATGGAGGATTCTGGAAGTTGGGGGTCACTTCAGCTCTGGTCACTTTAGGGGTGGTCCCAGTTGAAGTGGTCACTCCTCCTTGTTTTTCCTAATTTTCCCGCCGGACCTGCTGCCAAAAGTGGGGCAGGCATCTTCACTAGCTTGAGTGCCCTGGGGCACTGCAACAGGAGGCCTGAGTGTTTGAGGCTCATCTCCAAGTGTTACAGTTCCTGCAAGGGCGAGGTGTGAAGGACCTCCACCCAGGGCAGGCTTTATTCCTGGTTCCAGAGAGCACAAAGGCTCTCACCCCATGGGGTCAGAAACATGTCTGTTAGTGGTCAGCTGGTACAGACTGGCTAGTCCTGCACTGAAGGGTTGGGTAAAATACAGGGGGCATACTATAAGATGCCCTCTGTGAACACTGTACAATATATCCAACACTGGGTTCATTGTGCTGAGAAGTTTGATAACAAACTTCCCAGCCATCATGGCCATCATGGAGCTGTGCAGTTCTTAATGACAAACTCCCAGCCCATGTACTCAATCTGGCCACACTGCACTTACAATTTCTAAGAATGGACTTAGACACTGTAGGGGCATATTGCTCATGCAGCTATGCCCTCAACTGTGGTATAGTGCACCCTGCCTTAAGGCTGTAAGGGCTGCTAGAGGGGGTGAATTACCTTTGCCACTGGCAGTGGTTTGTGAGCATGGCACCCTGGAAGGAGAGCCATGTCGATTTTTCCTGCAATGGCTGTGTGCACGTGCTTGGTGAGTGGTCCCTTAGGGTAGCATAATACATGCTGCAGCCTTTAGGGACCCGCCCTAGTCACAGTGCCCTCTGTAACACTGGTACCTTTTACAAGGGACGTAGCTGTGTGCTAGGTGTGTGCCAATTGTGAAAACAATGGTATAGTTTAGGGAAAGTATACTGGTGCTGGGGCCTGGTTAGCAGGATTCCAGCACACACGTAGTCAAGATAGCATCAATATCAGGCAAAAAGTGGGGGGTAACCATGCCAAACCAAATGTGAAATCGATATGCTGTTTGAAATTTGATGAACATTTGCAATAATTGATCTAGTTATGATACAAAGAGTATACTTTATAACCATTCTAAACATCTTCATAGTGCCAGCAGTGCGACAATGCATTATGCAACTGCACTCCATTCTGATTTAAAAATTTCTTAAATAAAGTTGCTTCTTATGTTCCATTTCACAGAACTTAGGGGCCAGATGTAGGTAGGAAAAAAATTGCGAGTCGGAAATTGCGATTCAATCCGAATCGCAATTTCCGACTCGCAAAATGGGTTCAAAGAAAAAAAAGCGACAACAATTTGCGACTCGCAAATGATGTCGCACAGCAGTTTGCGTGTTCGCTTTTTGCGACCTCGCTAAAAGCGAACTCGCAATTTGCGAGTCGGGTGTCGCAAATTGCGACTGGCCCGCAAATTGCAAGCAGGTGCAGCATAACAGTTGGAAAATACTCTTCCTGGCTCTTGCTGATGACATCAGAACCAGGAAATCATCAAATACACCTGGGAGGAGGGAGGACCACACCATTTTCAAACTGCTGTGCAACACCCAGGAGAGAGGAGCTGCTGCTACCATGGAGGACACAGGCAGTGCAGGGAGGAAAAGAAAACTCAAGTTTTCTGAGAAAGAACTTGAGGTGCTAACTGAGGAATGCTGCCAGCACCATGACCAACTTTTTGGCAAGGCAGCCCTGAGTGTCCCAGACACTGAGAAAAAGAAGATCTGGCTGCAAATCCAGGACCGGATCAATGCCATTGGGGTGAGCCACCGAACCCTGGATAAAATTTAAAAAAGGTGGTACGACCTGCGCTCCAGAACAAAGGACAGGGTGGCAGAGCGGCTCAGGGAAATGAGGGGCACAGGAGGAGGTCCATCCACCATCCCACCACCCACAGCCATTGAAGAATTGGTGAGCAGACCCTGGTGCCTGAGGCCGTGTCAGGAATGGGAGCATTTGACAGTTCTGCCCAAGGGACATCCAAAAGTGAGTACCATGAAATATGCATTCACACCTACAAATGCAGTATCCACACTCTCCCAGTACACAGCAGCAGGCACAACTAGACTAGCTCCATTCCAGACTAGCAACCACTAGAATGGTGCATTATGGGCAATGTAGTACAGTAGTTAGCATATAGGCAAATGTTTAATATTGAGGCATACAACAGATGTGAGAGACTGACAGTGTGTTCCCTATGTCCCACAGGTCTCCCACACCACCCCCAGCAGCCACACCATCCATGGAGGAGACAACAGGCCAGAGGCAGTGCAGGAGGCTGCAGCAGATATTCCAGGGCCCAGCACAACACCACCACAGTCCCCTCCGGAACAAGTGCAGGACATGGAGGAAGCACACACGACCCCTGGCCCCAGCCCCACAGTAAGACGTCTAGAGCCATCAGCACAACCATGTCGCAGACGCAGATGCCAAGTTAAGACGCTGCCCCAGGAGGAGATTGGGGAGGCAGCAATGTCTGTAGTAGAGGCATCCCTCCTTACCGGTCAGCGCCTGCAAACAAGACAATTGCGTTTAATATCAGGTGCTTTGCACAGACTTGAAAACAACATGGCCTGGCTGATGTGAACTCGCAGTTCACAAGACTCAATGACAATGTGAGCGAACTCACCCAGTCCATCCGCCAACTAGTGACAGAACTGATGGCTGACAGACACAGCGCAAGGCTCAGGGAGCTAATCACACGATTTGACCGCATGGCAGCGTCCATTGGGCTTCTTGCTACGAACACTACTGGCCTGTCAAGATGGACCGTGAGTCTGCAGGTCAAACTTGGCCACTTTGCTGGGGATGTGGCACAGGGACTAGGCTGCATCAGCCACGCAGTGGACATGTTGGAAGCCAGGCAGGTGGCAAGGGGCACAGGTGAGACTCCTCAGGACAGTGAGGAGGGGTCCACAATCAGCAGTGTGTCTGCAAGTGACTCACGTGTGCTGAGGAGTGGAAGTGCACGGCAGGGGTCAGCAGACCCACCTGGGATGAGCCATGCTGGGCGAACAAGGAGGAGGGTGTAGGCCATAAGACAGCAGGACTCATGAGGCACATGAAGTCAATGTGTCCTCAAAAAAATTGGACATGTGCAGCCCCTTACGGACAGAATTTTTCTTTCAACATTTAGTTCACAAATAAAAAGGTTTTGTTTGTTCCACTACACAACTGGGCTCTGTTTGTGTGACATCAGTGAGTGTGGTGACAGTTGCCACGTACCTGCCAAAGTATTGGGTTGCAATGTGGTCCCGTCTCTGTCTGCCTTGATTTGCAATGCTTCTATCCCCAGGCTGGCGATGTGGGGGCTCTTGCTCCTCATCCTCCGAATCTGTGTCTTCAGGGGTGAGATGCAGCCCACGTCTGGTGGCAATGTTGTGTAGGATCGCGCATGCGCCAACGATCTTGAATGCTGTTACTGGGGCATACTGGAGCGCACCTCCACTTCTGTGGAGGCATTGGAATCTTGCCTTTAACAGTCCGAAGGTCCTCTCGATGACAGTTCTGGTCCGCCGATGGGCACTGTTACATCGCCTCTCATTCTCATTGCCAGGTGTTAGGTACGGGGTAAGTATTCATGGTCTTAGCGCATATGCACTGTCACCTGTTTGGCAAAAATAAGCAATGTTAGCAGGGCATGGATGGTTTCTACAGTGACCTGTGTGTATGGCTTCAGGGTGTAGTCAGCAATACCTAATAGATATCCGTCTCCAAACTCCCCACGTTCTAGGAGTTGGTGTATCCCACTGTGCCTGAAAATGTATGAGTCACGTATACTCCCTGGAAATTTGGCTACAATGTCAGTGATGACATTATGGGCGTCGCGTACCACCTGGATGTTCAGTGAGTGGGTACATTTCTTATTGCGGAACACATATTCCAGATTTGCAGGAGGGCAGATTTGTATAGGTGTCCCGTCCACACACCCTATTACATGAGGGAAGTTGGCAATTCTGTAGAAGTCCAACTTGGTGCTGTTAATTTCTGCCTCATTCCTGGGTAGGTATATGTATCTGGACATGTGTGTGAGTATGGCATCTAGGAAACATCTGAGGAATCGTGAGAGTGCACTTTGGGATACCCCACCTGCCACTGCAATCACCCCCTGATAGCTACCCGAGGCCAAGAGGTGCAGTGAGCATAGCACTTGCACATGTGTGGGGATGGCGCTGCCGCGCATTGTCTGGTGTTGAAGCTGCGGATTGAGTAGTTCAATTAATTCTAATATTGCTGCACTGCTGAGTCTGTATTTGTCATAAATTTCCTCCTCAGTTTGTTGGAAAAGTGTCTGCCTGGTTCTGTATATTCTCTCCTGTCTCTGGCTCCTCCTCCTCCTCTGCTGGGCCGCGTGGACTCTCCTCCTCCTTGCTATCACATACAGTTCCGCCATTTTGATTAACCCAGATGCCTTCTGGGTCTCCTTTTATACTTTGGTTCTGGTTACCACCTGCTCTGACTTAGTGGTAATTTGGGTGTGCAAAATGGGCTTTTTGCGACTAGTCGCAATTTGCGAGTGGCTTTTTCATATGGTTTGCGACTCGCAATTTGCGACTTCCTCTTTGCGGGTCGCAAAATCAGGTCACTATTTTTGCGAGTCGGTAATGGCTCGCATCGCAATTTGCACTTCGGAAATGGGATTTTTGCATCCCATTTCTGATTTAGCAGTGTCGCAAATTGCGAATCGGGTCATTTGCGACTCGCAAAACTTTGCTACATCTGGCCCTTAAAAACTAACCAAGTGACTATTTCAGAGTTCGAATGAGTTTAATAATCGCATATAGAGGCAGGTTACAAATTAATTCCTGTAGTAGTTACTTACCATATGAAAGTCCAGAGGACTCATATTTTCTATAATAGGTATACCCAGTGCTTACAATCGATGTAATTTGTATGAATTTTAGCAGTGCACACATAAATGCAGTCACACAAGATACCCTCTTTTAAATGTACCACTTGGGAATTGCTTGGATCAGGCTAATTAAAAGAAATTCACCTCAATCCCCTGTGCTGTTGATGTACATACCCAAGAAAATATTTTTGCACAAACTTCAAGTTTCTACCATTACGGTATTAAATTTACTCATGGCAGCAAAAAATGTAGAGATATTCTTAGACAATGACCTTTAGATGTGTTTCAGTCCGTTTACATGTCAATGATTTAAGTGACGAATTGTTTTTAAAATATGTTGCCACTCTATGCATTCTCTACACACAATATAAAATTGAGACTATAAATTGAGTGTTTGAATGTATAAACTGTAGGAATAAATTATCTCGTTACTCACCACCTTAATTATAGCATCAGAGAAGCCTTTGCCTAGAATCTTTATTTTGTGCTGCATACTGTACCCACCTGGGTCTCAGTTAGTGATGGCATTTGCTTTTAATGCTTCAAGCCCCTCTTTAACTGAATGGCACTCCATAAAAATTTAGTGTTTTCTTGCTGTAATTAAATAGCCCCTGTCACTTTTACACTTATGATTTAGACTACAGGCGCTGTAAAATCCTGCAATTAACTTCCCTTTGCACCAACATTTCATACTTGAGAAACTCCCATTACAAATTTCATTACTATTTCACTTATCTATAATTTGTCATATGTACCCTAAAGAACATTAACACATTTGTAATCAATTTGATTTGCATTAAATTTGCATGTAAAAATATTTTTAAGTTCCAAGGTAATTATGGTAATTTAATTTAATAGAGAAAAGAAGGTAAATTCTAAACGCAATTTCAATAAAATGGGTAATGCAAATCGAAGAACGATAGATGTATATATATCATTAGGTAATTTGGAAAATAGGTGAAACACATTTTAACTCAATAATTTACCAGACATAAAAACAGCAACAACTCTCACAGCTTAAATAATATTATCCTGTGAAGACAAATTATAATAAAAACATCTATTTTCTACAAAATCAGAATTGAGATAGTTTTGCCATTAAACTCATCTTCAGTTTTCTGACTACATTTCTTTTTATGACTTGCCCTTCTGCTCGTCATTGTTTGCACATTTTTTGATTGTTTGAAGTCTAGAAATGCGCCACAGAATTGCAAATATGTTTGCCTTCAGTTTCATGCAGCAGAAGTCGCAAGGGGATTGTGTTTCATTCTGTTGTAATTAAATACCCGCATTAACAGCTAGTGTGTTTCAGCACTGAGGGTTTTAGCTGCCTTGAGCCCCATCTAGTTAGATTACACATCCAATCTGACCTATCAATGAAGTGGCAATCCTACGGGTCTGATCAAGCTAATCATGAGTGCCACGAAACCATTTGGTAATGTCAAGATGAACTTGCAAAAACTAGCAAGCAGCAGTCGAACAATTAGGCACATGATAAGGTCTTTGTGAATATATGTGAAGACTGGAACAACAACAAAAACCTGGAGATAATAGCACAACTGTAGGCCAAGAATATAATGGCAAACAATACATTTGCTAAACAATACATCTAACCATGAAGGATTAAATACGGCACTGACGCACGAGCTGGCCCGGTTACCACCAAAAGGAACTCCAACAAACAGCAAAATACAATAGACAAAACTCAGCACACACCCTCATGCACACATATCCTGTGCACCGCAATTAATAGCAACACGGTGATGCCCCTCGAGCACCGCTACACTGGAAAAAACTGCAGTGGAGCCTAACCGTGTCCCCTGCGCTGACAGGGTCACATGTCCAAAAACCTACAAACAGCATTCCAGCTGGGCACATCTCACACAATGACAAGCAGCTAAGGTCAAGATAACATTAACTTTACACAGCACGCAGACTCTCACATAGCAAAAATCCAGATTTGTTTTAATGCACCCAACCACGTCCCGTCACCTGTGTTCTGCTTAAGGCCTAATATCTTGGACAGAGCAGGGCTACAATAAAGGGCATATACAGAACAGGAGTGAGGGTGAGTGGGAAATAAACGGCACCAGAATACATCTTCCTAAAATAAATTTTTCTTCCTAAAGTGGTGACCTACGAGTCGCTGTCTGGGAAGGTGCAACACATGGTATTCATCACAAAAAGTTCAAACACTTATTATTGAAGTGAGCTTTGCTCTTACGGTACTTTTTACCAGATTAAACACACTAAGGGCCTGATTTATGAAAAGTTAGTGCTGCCTTTATGTCATTTTTTGACCCAAAAGCGGCGCAAACGTACAAAATATAATTATTTATATTATATTATATTGTAATTATATTTTGTAAGTTTGCGCCACCTTTGTGTAAAAAAATTACGTGAAGGCAGCACAAATTTTTTCATAAATCAGGCCCTACATTTGCCGAACACATTTGTAACAGTGAGCCCAATCATATTCAGCAAGGGCTAGTGGAAGACCGATAACCATATCACCTATATAAGACCTAGAGATAAGACGATCACCTATTTAAGACCCAGAGAGAAGACGTTACCCGGGGTATTTAGGTATTATCATACGATTATTCCAGTTAGGATCACTGTCGTCAGAAAGTTTTTTTAAATATATATATATTGTATACATAACTTGTGATAACCTTATTAAGATGAAAAGGTTAAAGTCATGTTTCATTTTTGTCTGAGTCAACATGTTTCAGTCCATCCTAATGCATGAAAGGGGTCTTGCACCTTCATCTGGAGACTGTCTTGCACATACATATTAAGTAGAAACAGTCACATTGGTAATGCTCCGGTTACTTACTGGTAATCTTCATTACTCCAGGTCCAAATCCTCCCTGATACAGTCTTGTGTCCCAAGACTCCCCTCCGTCCCTTTGGGTGGGATTGATTATAAGTGCTTCTTTTTTCTGTGGTCTGCTTGGAATTACAGGATATGTGTTTGCAGACGTCTCCCTTTGTAGTGGCACCTGGGTAATGGCGGCCATATTGGAGGAAATATTTTGAGTTAGCTAGGGAATAGGTTCTGTCAGAAGGAAATTAAATCTCTATAGTAAGCACTGGATCGGGGAGGATGGACATGAAGGTAATGCCTCCAAGCATTCAGGTCAGTATTGGGTGATGTAGCTGCCCTGTTTTCGGCATCATGTCCCACTCAACAGCTTGGAAATGTCTGGGTGTGTCTGCGTTATATAATAGTTGAACACAATCCGGAAACATCTTCTTAACACTAGTACTATGAGATTTGTGTGGAATGTGGTACATGGCATAATCTGAGCCAAACACTTTCAAGCTATATAGTGGGACATGACTGTTACTCAATAAGGACCTTGTTCGTGGGAGAGAATGTTACATTCCCTTTGCCTAGACTCACACAATTTTAATTAGTACAATGCAGTGCATTTCAAAGTCAGACAGTGTTTTACTATAAAGGAGATGTAAAACTGTGAGTTTTCTCTGAATATAAGGTCAGATGTACAAAGCAATTTAGTAGTTGCAAAGCCTTCAATTCGCTCATTCACAGGGCTTGTGATCACTAAATGACTTTTTTAAACATACTAAATCCATTTTGTGATAACGAATGACTATTTGTCTTCCAAATAGCCATTAGTTATGATATGTTTAAATGTTTTGTGACTGAAATCCAGTCTAAACAATTGAAAAGTTACCGACTCCCTGGTCACCAGTCCCTTTTTCATGGCAGTGATCATGTGGATCTCTGATAATTCTCAAGCAAACTTTAAACCTTTAAAAAATAGAAACGTATCTGTTGACAGCACCCATGTTTCTTTTAAGGAAAATGGGCTGCATTAAAAAAAAAGGTTGACTTTATTGCATCCCTTCTCATGAATACTGATTAGGTAGGTGACAAACTATGATTTGTAATTTTGTGAAATGACCTAATAGTAAATAGGTCATTGCACAATTCACGATCACTTTTTCTGAATGGAAATGTCGTATATCTGGCCCAAGGTTCTTAGGCATTCAGTAAAAAACCATTATGAACATAATAAATATTTTAAAACTTCGACCACTCAATGTTAACATCAAATGCCTTTCAGTACCGGTTAGTCCCTTGGGTTAGTACAGACAATATAGTCTTGGTTCTTCCGCTAGTCCCCTAATCTATTTAATATAATTGAGTTCTCTTGAAAGGATTTTTGAACCACATTCGCCATCTTGAATCTGATAAAACCTAAATATGAGACCCCGATTTTCTGGGTGTTTAAAATCTTTGGCAAGTGTTCTACTATGTGCTGCTCTTTTCAAGAAAATTATATATAGTGCCGGGCCACAGCTACAAACAAATGCACACCTCGATAGCCTGGAAGCAAAGCATGCAGTTGCAAATGGGACAAAAAAACTCACCACCATCCATAAATACACCCATAAAATCTGCCCTGTAAACCTTGTACCTTCAGTGATTTACTAGTTACTCATCACACTGATCCTTGGACTGTGAGACTTTAGCCCTGCAAACAACTTCAGCCAATCACCCTCTTGTATACACTGGGGTCATAGCCTCAATGAAGACCAAAGGCAAGAGAAGAAGCTATATACCACAACCAACAAGCTAGGTTATTCTAAATAGTGGGGTTTTCCACGCTTGAGCAAGAGAAAACACATACACAGAGGGAATGGATGTGAACCTTTACATGTCTAGAAAGCAATCTCTGTACCTGATGCCAACTTCAGCTTTCTCTTGCACAATGCAAATTTTTCACACACTTGCCGCTGCAGGTCATGACCTAATCGGTTGGGTAGTGTGTCAAATAGATGCAGCCATTCCACGTATGCCAAAGTACAAGCATTCTCAAACTTCAGCTCATCTGCCAGCCTGAGCAAACACCATCAACACCTTCAACCCAGCACAATCAAGTAATGCAGGACACCTCTATAGTCATGTAAACAGAAAACGTGCCAGGGTCCCAATACAGTACAGAATCCGAATGTATCAGTGCCATCAACAGAAGACAGGAGAACTAAGAGAAATTCAATAACATTCAGGAATATCGCCCGGCAATGACTTATTTCTAAATCTGTGTCTCTCTGTGTATCCATGTGCCTCTACAGAAAGAACACCTGCAATACAGGCCACAGGGACACAAAGAGTGACCACAACTGCACAGGTGGCATCCCCACTGGCATAAACGTCAACTGTAGTGTCCACCAAATGAATGTACTCATTAAGGACACACCTCAGATGGCAGTTAACAAGATGCCTGAAATTCTCTTCTTTATACAGGAGAAACGCCCTCATGTTAAAATGCTCTACCATTCAAGCCAAACAATCGAGCCTTCCAGAAAGCAACTAGGGATTCTGTCTGCCGGTGATTCTGTGTTCAAGTAAAAGATGGTCGTATAGTTGGCACAGATGAGGTTAAATATTGCCAAATAGGACTCTCTGTAAATAAAAGCCTACAACATGGGTTGGCTAAAATTACATATACTAGGACGTCTCTATAAATGTCCAGTGGCAAGAGGTAGTGAGAACAAATTGTGGATTGCTGACGAGCAAGGTAAGCAGTGTCACAACTTGTAAATATGTCTTTATTCGATGCTGGCACATGTAGGCACAATTGCAAAGGACCAGGGGTAATTCATATCCTTTCCACCACCCACCAGGCAGAGCAAACTCCAAGACCCCTGAAGGATAGCACATATAGGGGAACACTTGGAAAGGGGAATCAGCATTTGAAGAAGGGAAAGGGTGGGCGTTTCTTCTCTGAGATTTTTATGGCTGGAGAGATACTACAGGTAATGGGCCAGATGTAACAAATAGTGTCCATCTAGCCCATAAGTGTGCATTGTACATTAATGCATACATTCTTTAGGCAATCTGGTGTTTCTACAAGGGATCTGGATGTTTAGCTTGCTCAGGAGCATGTAACTCTTATGCAAAGGAAAAGTAACTACAATGCTGGCATGTCCCTTTCCTCAGCTTGCAGCCACATTATGTAGCAACATAGAAAAGTGACTAGAGATGCAATAGTCAGACATCATGGAGCTATGTGATAGGGAGGTATGCTCTCAATAGTCACATTCCTCCTCCCACCTTCCACTGGCCGTGGAAGCCCCACAGAGTAGTCCCAGTCCTGATGGACCACAAATGTGACATTTCACACATGCATTACTACACCTTTTCTTTGAGACTGTGACTGTTGTGCCACTTTTTTGTAGTCTACCTCACTGACACAGGTTATAGTTATCTTAAGGCATGAGTTATAATTACTTGACTTAACCATAACTATAACTGCTGAATTTCTATGGTTTTGCGCAAGTAAATTTGGAACCGAACTATAATGTCCCAGGAACCTTTGTTTTTTAAAGTGAATTTCTATGTTTTTTAAAACTCTATTTTCTAACTATAACGTCCTTCTAACCTTTGGTTTTTCAGTAAATTTCTATGTTTTTTTTAACATAAAGTAATTTTAATTACTTTATGTTAATACAACCACTGCAGCACATGCCCTTTGGCCATGTGCAGGGAAAATACCTATAAACATTAAACCCTGTGCCATGCACGGCCTTTGGCCATGCACTATGGGTTTGGATGCTGGGTCTGGCCTGCGGACAGGCTCTGAGGCCTACCCCCTATATGTATCCAACCCTGTCTCAGGAATGGCCATGACCCTCCTTTAAGAGATGGAAGACAGAGAGAGAGGGAATGGGAGAGAGAGACATTGACAGAGTGAGAAAGAGAGGGACAAATACATTAACATAGATAAATTGAGAGAAAGAGTCTTTTTAGGCTTTGATGAATGATGTATTTAGAATGGAATATCATTGGACAAATCGAAAAGAAGAATCCATTTGTCACATAAATAGAATGAGATTCCCTTTCAGTATGTACTTGAAATATTTAAACTTTAAAAAAATTAAAACAAGGAAATGACCACTAGCACACGTCCACTGGAACCTTCAACCTGAGAGTCTGAGATGTTAACCACTAGGCTACAGGTGAGCCCTTACATCTTGCTAGTGTGACACTATGATGTCATTGTATAGAGAGAATATTGCAAGAACAATATCTCTGTCTCTCCTACATCCCATTATGAGATGGAAGAGAGAGAGCGAGAAAGTGAGATTGAGAGAGAAAGAAACATTTAGAGAGAGAGATTGACAGAGAGAAATTTAAAGAGAGAGAGAGGTTTTTTTAGGCTTTGATGAATGATATACTTAGAACGGGATAACTCCCGACAAATTGAAAATAAAAATATATTTATCAAGTAAGAAGAGTGAGCTCACCTTTCGGTATGTACCTTAAATATTTGAAATTGAAAAGAAATGTAAGCAGGGAAATGACCACTGACACTGAAACACTTAACCTTCAGTGTGCAGATGAGAGACCTAAACCACTAGGCCACAGGTGCCTCCCTTCTATGCAGTGTCCAGGCACAGCCATAATGTTTCCTAACTTTCCTACCACCCCAAGGGCCAAATATTTATTTTAAAATGGGAAAGGGCTGCATGGCCCCCTCCCTAGGCTGATTGTGGCTCCAGGGATCCCTCATGGGTGCCCTGGCCTCACCCAGGGCACCCAATATACTGTGACAGGGACCCTGGGGGGAGCCTTAAAACCCAGTGGTCCCAACCGGCTCCCCAGATCCTGTGGGAGCTGGCATTTCTCCCACACGCAGGGAGCTGCTGCAAAATGCAGCTCTCAGCATGCAGGATGAATACTTTCATCTCTTTCCCTGCCCACATGTCTGCATGCAGGGAAAGAGATGAAAACTCTGCTTCCAGCAAGCGGGAGTGTTGGCTTTTGCAAAAGCAAACAGCTATCACATTGGGGTGGGCATCTCAGGAGATAGCAGGAGGTGGCCCTGGGGGGTGGCGGTCCCCTGGGCCATAAATGGTTCCAGGAGGTGGGACCACGCAGCCCCCCTCTGTTGTTTAGCATGGGCTGGCCCTGGGGGTGGTGCTCCCCAGGGCCATATGTGGCCCTGGAGGGGGGCTGCACGGGCCCCCTCCTTCATTTGCCCCAGGTAGGTGGTGGTCCCTGGGGGGTAGGAGGTGACCACACGGACCCTCTCTAATATTCATTGTTTGCCTGGTGAGGTGGTGGTCTCCGTGGCCCAGGGGTGTCTATGTAGCCCCCTATCCATTTTTTTATGTAGCCCCTGGGAGGTAGTGGTCCCCGGTGCCAGGGGTTCTGCTCGGCCCTTCTGCATATTTGTCAGATGTACCCCCCGAGAGGTGGAGGTCACCAGGTCTTTTAAGAGCCCTAGGAGGGGGACTCCATGCACCCGCTTCTTATTTATTATCATCATCATCAAACTTTATTCTGTCTCATAGCTAACCATAAAAACACACTATTTAAAAAAACAAATAAACTCATAAAACATTTTTATAATAAATACAACAGTAATATCACCAGTCCCCCATTTCTAAATCATGCAGCATACTTCCTTCTTGTTCTCAAAGTCTGGGTAATAAAGTCCAAAACTACAAAACGTATTTTTGGGGACTCCAAATGCTGTACAAACATAAAATCCCTCCAATAAAATATACAATGTTTCTCTCTAAAAATGGGGCATAAAAACCGTTTCCTAAAAACAGAATATAGTATGCAAAACAACATAAAGTGCATAGTGGACTGCTTGGAAATCCTGTCACATGGAAAACAAGGTAATGACGAGAACCATGACCCGGTAACTGGAAAAGCACCCAGAAAGTGAATTGTGTTGGTTATAAGCGATGTTAAATAGAACCTATGTTATAATCCTTTTACCCATATCAAATAATGCTCCATGCCAGCGTTTATAGAAATTGGTATGTAGGATTGCACTGAAGACATATCGGGCACTTTTGTCATTCTCAGTCTATCCATATGGGCCAAATACAGTCCTTAACATGGCACTTAATATTCAGGCTGATATTCTTGGGAATTTCAAAAACATTATTCAAACTTATGTCCTGCAGTACACTCTTCACATAGGAAATCCATGGAATAGCCAAATGTTTACTTTGTTTAAGACATTCCTCTAACATTTCATGGGTAAAATTCAGTTCTGGAGAGGACTAAACCTTCACTCATAGCACAATAGCCACTAAGCCCAGCCAGTCCTCCAGAAGCCCCAGTCCCACTTCACAATGAGAAATAAAATTCAAAGTGGATCTGAGGAGCCCCAACAATCTACTCCAAGATGTATTTTCTATTACTTGGGGTGATTTGGGTGACATATACCCCATGCCCTTGCACCATATATGCCTGCCAAAAGGCATTTGCCATTATAGAGCTGAACCATTGCTTTTGGGGGATTGGGGATTAATTTATTTGCAAACCTAAATAGCGTCTCACAGCCCGCTTCCATTATTTCAGACCGCTGAGAAAGTAATCGGTGGCAGGAGAGGCTTGTGTCAAATAAAATTCCGAAATAACAAAAGTGCTTGGTTTTTTATGGGTATGCCCCCAGAGAAAAAAGTTTAGAGCCGGAGTTTTTTGGGCCACAGTTTAAAATTTAAGATTTATCATTATTAACCTTAAGGTTCAGTCCATGCATAAAACAATAAAACACATCTAAAAGTGCCTGCAGGCCATTAGCTGTGTGGGCTAAAAGGACCGCATCACCTGCATGAAACAAGGCTGAAATTGGTCATGAGCCAATTTTGGGGACATCCAAAGTACATGTGCTTAAAAAAGAATCCAATGTATTAATACAAAAAAAGAAATAAAAAAGGAATAAAATTACATCCCTGTCTCACCCCAAGAGTGACTATGATAAGAGACATCAAATCACCCAGCTGTGAATACCGCACTCTCAAATATTTACATTTTTCCGAACAGCCAAGAGAGGTGGATCAATACCTGCTTAGGTCATAATGCCCCAAAGGTTTTCCCTGTCCATTAGATTAAAAGCACAGGAGAGGTCCATGAAAGCCCTGTGATTGACACCTCCCCTGGCTTTTACATATTTCCCTAGGACCAGGGAAAGGTTTAGGGCTTGTTCAATCATTCCCCTACCTGGGGGAAACCCATAATGCACATCTGTAAAAAAATAAATTATCTTCCACCCAAGTTTCCAATTTACCCCAAAAAACCTTCCCAAAGATCTTAATAGAAGAATAAAGCAGGGAGATAGGGCAATAATTAGAGGGGACATTTGTATCTCCTTTCTTATAAATTGGGACTATAACTGACTGCTTCCTTGACTCTAAATTCCTCCAAAGACCTAAATACATTGGTCAGCAATGGGGCCCACAAATCAAAATTTTGTTTAAAGAATTCACACAGGACTCATCAGGTCCTAGTGCCTTTCCTGTCGCAGAATGTTGAACGGCCACTCGTACTTTCCCCACTAAGATAGAATTATTGAACTCTTTAAGTTCTGCTAACGGAACAGTCTTCTCTATGGGGGGGCAAAACATAATCAAATCGCTCTACATTAAATATCTTAGAAAAATTAACAACCCTTTCATGTTCTGTTATATGACTGTCTATCCCTGAGGGGTTCTGTTCCGTAAAGAAAGGTTTATTAACAACCTCCCAAAATAACCTATTATCTTTCAGAGCAGCTGCTTGTTCCAATTTCTCCAAGGCATTTACTCTAATCTCTATCTTTCTATTCTCAATGGCCACTCTGTAATGCCTTCTAGCTGCTCGTACTGCAACTGGGTCTTGTGGTAGGATATTTATGCTTGTTTTAAAACTTTTAGCATATTTGTGCATTCTGAATCAAACCAGACGTGGGGGGCACTCTCCTTGCGAGGATTCTCTATCAACGAGGAGTCTGAAATAAACATATAGATTTCAGTAAAACTTAAACAAACAGTGTCTGGTTCTGGATCACCCATTAGGCAATAATTCACCTCCCTCGTATTGTTGTCAACTGTTTCTATCATTATTTTATTAGCATCAGAATTTTGCCATTTTCTGTGTAACAAAGGCTAACAAAGGTTTTTTCACTTGAGTTGGAGGGGCTCTAAATGTGTTAATTAGCTCAATCATGACTAGCTAAATGTTAACTCCACAGGGAATGATACACCTCATACTTTCCCATCTATTGATGTAGGTCTTCTGACAAAGGGATATGATTTATTTCACTCACCTTGCCTCTCCCCACGAAAGTTGGTTCAAGTGGCAAATTTACATCTTTTTGATATGATGCAAAATACAAATTATTAACCAATACTATTTTAGTTAATGCTTCTCTATACACTGTATGCTGAAAGTGACTCATATGGTGCCCATGCCCATTTAAAATCTCACAAACTGCTCCCTTTGTGACAGCATTTAGCTATATTAAAAATCACCAGCCCATAATACAGAGGCATTGAGATCTGTCTCCACTATTTCATTAAACAATGTTCCCAACTCTTCAACAATAACCACTGGCTGATGCCGAAAGAAATTATAATAAAACTTGATGAGAACAATAGTATGCGCTGCTAGATACGATAGCTTCAGAACTAAAAATACGCATTTGAGAAAACTTCCTTGATTATAAAGCTCCCTAAAGCTATAAAAACAAAAACTGCAAGTCCCCTCTTTCTCCTCCCAACCGCAGATGGCACCGCAGGGGAACAAAAATATCTATACCTATTAATAGAAGGGCAATCAAGCAACCATGACACTTGGCAACATACGATGTCAAATGAGTCAATGAAGCTCAGCCATTCCTGATTCGTCACTTTGGATCTAAGTCCAGCCATGTTCCAAGAAAGGAATCGTAAAGGTTTTAAATGAGGTGTAGTCATGCTGTCTAAAGTATCATATCAGGCTGTCCCCTATCCCTCACAGATGGTGGATCAATGGCCAGGGTTTTACACACTGTATTTCCCTTCGCGTGAACCACCACTTGCCACACCAAGCCTCTATTTATCCCTTGAGTTTGAGATGAAGTAAGGCCTCCTTCTTAGTATCCACCTACATCCTTCAACAGTCAATCATTACTATCCAACTCTGCTAGACCTGGAATATATTTTGGGTCAGAATCCCATGAGCTCCTTGTGTAGTTTGGCGATAGGATATACAAATGCCCAAATTTTCCTTCTTCCTACCCTGATCATGTATACTGTAGAAATTATCTAATGGGACAATCATTATCCCGTCACTAACTCTCTTCCAGCAGCCCCTATGGCTTAAGTTTACCAGTCGATGTGCCAAGCTTGGATACCTACAATTAATAACAATGCAGTCTCCCTCTAAAGATTTTACTGAAGGGCCTATCCAGTTGACTCTCCTCATCTGAGAATGCCATTAAACTCCACAATGGCAAAATCAGTGTTCCTGTAATCGTCTTTGTACGTGGAAACCCCACTAATACCACCACATTAGGACAGTATTCGGGAAGCAGATGTTGAGGCTCCTGATTGCACATGGAACCATATTTGGAGGTGCTTTGACTGGTGCCTATACATTTTGAAGAGCTAGGGGAGCTTTCTGCTCTATAGCCGAACCCCGAGTGCACAGTATTTTTGGAAAGTGAATTATTGGTAAGGGCAGGTAAGTACCTACACTTAGCAATAGGCCCTAACCCCCTCTAGGTTCATTCAGGTCTCAAATAATTAATGCCCGCTCAACCGTTGGTAGCTTGGCAACGAGCAACAAGGCTTAACTTGGGAGACAGGTGTGTAATGTATTCAATAACCACAAAACAGTAAATAAGTAAAACACAAAACACAATAAAAAAAATCCAACACCAATTTATAAAAATAGATTAAATTTTTATCTTTAAAATGACACCAAAACGATTAAAATCGGATAAGGGGAACCGGAGAAATGAGTTTTTTAAAAGAATTAATGTTTTTTAGCGCATAAAAACTAAAAGCCCCAATCTGGTCATCTTGTCACACTAGACCGGGCCAAAGTCAAAGTTTGAGGCTGACCGCGATGGAGACCTGCTCAGCTACAGCAAGCGGGAGGCTTCGGTCAAAGGTTTACCTTCGGACTTAGGCCCTGATTTATACTTTTTTTGTGCAGCAATAGTGTCATGTTTTGACGCAAAAGCGGCGTAAACTTACAAAACACTATTGTATTTTGTAAGTTTGCCCCGCTTTTGCGTCAAAACATGACACTAATGTGGTGCAAAAAAAGTATAAATCAGGGCCTTAGTCTTTTTCTTGATGTTTTTCTTCTGCGGGATGAAGTCACCAATCTGATCTGACCTCCCAGGAGCCCTCTTCAGATCCGCCTCGCAGGAGACCTCTGTGAAGAATTTTACCTCAGATGTAGACGAATTTTCAGGACGGAAATCTTCGTCCGGGCCGAAGATGAATTTGGATCCAATTTCTTTGGACCCCCCCCTCAGATACGCTGTGCAGGAAGTCCCCGTCAACTTTTTACGTTCTGAATTTGTCACTTTTTCCAAGCTTTTTTCTCCAACGTCAGACGACACTCAACAGCAAGATGATCTTGAGTCGACATCATCAGATTATCTTTCCAGGAGTCCCTTGTGAAATCATCAAAGTCTGGGTTTCTGGAGCTCTTCAGCAGGAGGAACGTGCAAGTCAAGCCGGGTTGCGGTTGATGTAAGCCGGCTTGACTCAGAACATCAGGTCGGTCCCTTTATGGAGCTTTTATCCACAAGTTCTCCAAACTTCTTGATCTTCTTCCAGAAGGTCTTAGGAGGTCCTGTAGGAGTCCACAACTCACCCCAAATTTCCAGAAGCTCTGAGTTTCTCCTTTTGGGTTAGGATTCCAACTCCCAGAATGCACCTGCTCAAACTCCAAAATGACCACTGGACAGTGGTCAGCTGGTCAGTTTCTTCAGCATTTTATGTAGGGGACTCTGGTTAGCTATTTTTCAGCTGTAGCAAACAGGAAGTCCCTTCTTGAACCAGTTGAAGCCAGGCAAAGTCCTTTTAGTGGTGAAGCCAAAGTGTGCAGCTGGTGCAGTCTTTCAGAGTACAGTGTCCAGGTGCAGGTCAGGGGTCCAGCAGAGCAGTCCTTTATCTTCTATCCTTGTTCATTGTAGGAATCTAAGGTGTGGGAGCAACTCTGCCATATTTATCCTTGCTCCTGGGGGTGGAAAGTATTTGGGGGGGGGGGCAACTGTCCAATTACAGGCAGGACATTATCCTCTTGGATGACCACTTTCTGGGAAGTGTGTCAAAAATCAATCGTAGGGAGCAAAATTCTTTAAAAATCCAAAATGGTTAGGTCTGGCTGAGTCCACCCACTGGTGTGGCTAAGTTCCCTTAACACAACCCTCTCCAGTCCTCTCCTAATCTAATCAGGGGGGAACCTGGTTGTCTGGGTTTGCAGAAAATTTGGGCGGTCCTGAGCAGCTCCATATGTCCTTTCCTCCGTTGAAGGCCAGTTTGGCTGCTCTCCCCCTATCCTATTTTACCATCTGCTGAGGTAGATCTCCTCCCTGAGGCACATCCTTTGTCTTCAGCCAAGGACACTTCACACCTCATCAAGGCAGCCTGGCCAGGCTGCCAGAGTTGGGCCAATAAGAGAAAGGCACTTCAGAGCTGAAGTTGGCAACTTTCAGGTAGAGTTCTAAAACTCTTTCCCTGAAGTAGTTATATTCAATTCAACAAGGGCAAGTTGTTGAGTTCATAATAACAAAAAGTTTGGTACCAAACGTGCTATATTTAGCTCCTTTTGGGACTTTATTAATTTAAAATAAAGTGTCCCCATTTTAGCCTACAGAGCCCATTCACTACAATGAGGGAAAAACTAATTTGGCAATTTTTCCTCACCAGGGCTTATAAAACATGTTTTGTAAGGTCCCTCCTTATAGTTACACTGCACCAAACCCTTGGGGCACCAAGGGCACACCTTAGGGGTAACTTATATGTAAAAATAACATAGTTTAAGATTTTGGATGTACTTTTAATTCCAAAGTTGAATTTGCATGTACCTTTAGTTTAAAAGCAGCCAGCAAGGCAGGCCTGCCTTTAAAATGACACTGGGCACCTCAGCAGTGCACCTATGGATGAACTACCTAAACCTACATGCACTACCATATACTAGGGACTTATTGGTGGGTTGATACTGCCAATTATAAGTAGCCTAATTTGCATAGCCATTTTAATCAGAACACAGGTCCTGGGACTGTTTAGCAGTGCCCAGGGCACCATCAAAGTCAGGAAAACACCAGGAAAAAGTAAAAAATGGGGGCAAAAAGTTAGAGGGCTTCTGCAATTAGCCCAGTTTTCTCACAAGTATCATGCTTGGACAAAGCTTGATTAAGCTTGTTCACTAAAGCAATTTTAACATTGCTTGGGTTTTTACTTCTGTCAAAGATCCATGGGGGGCTACAAGAACTGGTGCTACAGTAGATATAGGGTCCCGAATGGAAGGTGCAGTCTTACACTGGGAAATTAAATCCTTTATAGCCCTTTTGAGTGCACCAATTCTTTCCAAAACATATGCTATTGCAACAGCAATGGCATCCTTCAGTAATGGCACCATGGTCTGCCAAACTTGATTATACCCAGCTCTAGATGCTAGCATTGTAGAGACCTGTTGCAAAAAAGCATCCATAGTCTGTATGGATGTGCTAGCTCCCAGGTTATTGGTTTCATTATTCACTATACCCATTTTCAGCCTCCTCATTCTTTTTGGTATTGTCTCTCCTGTACTGCAGTTTAGACCAGGGTTAAATACAATCCATAATGAGAGAGTATCTAACCCATATATCCTACCTGCCCTACAGGCTCCAGAGGAGATGGCTGGCGATACTGAGTTTCTATAGGAAATGCATTTTTTGTATTGTTAATAACTTTGGCACTATTTGAAGAATCTCCCCGAAACTTTCCAAAAAAGTGTTCTTTTTTTCCTTCGTTTGTGCATAGAAAGTTTTGAGGTGATCTGACAAGCAGGGGCCGGGAAAAAAGGGGATCCCAAAATGCAAAATAACCATGTATTTTCCATAGACTTCTTTAAGAAGCACTACAGCAAAAACTGCTGAAAAGAATTACACCAACTTAGGCAGGAATCTAGATCTTGGTCCACAGATTGCGCTTCTTGGGATCTAATGTAAATCCTTTTCATAGTTTTTGCAAAATTAAGGTTCAAATATATTTGTATATCTGGATGATTGGGCATGCAGATTGGCACAGGGAGCTTATTTTCTACTGGGCCACCTTGCTCCCACAGGAGTCAGGCTCCTACTGGAGCAAGCACTCTGATTGGCTGCCAGCACCTTGGGAAAAATGTTGCTGGCAGCCATAAAAGGACTCTGAGATATAGTCCCCAGTCCTTAAGTTTTAAAAAAATGATATAAGGCAGCAGGGTAGGAATACACTGGCCCCTTAAGCCCCATATGCAGGACCAACTGGGACCTCCCCTTGCCAGAAATTTAAACAAATCTGTAAATTATGCCAAGATCCAGCAAGAGTCCAGCAGGATCGTGACAAAAAAAACAAAATATTGGCTGCCATTTTTTAGATATACTTTTTGTTTATATATGGTGAGGTGGGCCTGATTAGGGCCCCCAGCCCATTTAGGGTCCTGGGGATCCCGTCCCCTGGGGCTGGGTATATTAAAGTGGAGGGGGACAAGCTAACCCCCTCACGAGCCCCTTTTAGCCCATCCCCCGGGGTCCAATGCTTTTATTAAGGGAAGGGGGATATGCAGCCCCCCTACTGAGCCATTTTTGGCTCCAGAGCCCCTATCCCAGGGGCCCAATGCATTTATGAAGGGGGAGTGCACTGCCCCCCAGCTCGAGCCATTTTTGGTCCTGGGGACCCCATCCCCTGGGGCCCAATGCATATATGAAGAAGAGAGTATGTGTGGCTCCCCTAATCGATCTGTTTCAGCCCCAGAGACCCCACCCTGCAGGGTCTAATGAATTTATTAAGAGGGGGGAACCATTTTTGGCCCAGGATACCCCACCCTGTAGGGTGGGTTGATTTCCTGTATCCCATGGCCCCCTCAGGATACAGTAGTTTCCCTGCCCACACTACAGCATGCAGGGAAATGTGTGTTTGTGCTGTACCTGGCAGGAGCATTATCAAATCTCCTATCAAACAGGAGCAAATATTAAGTCTTCTCCCAGCTGGCAGTAGCTTTAAAAATGCTGCTGATGGCTGTGAGCAGACTTGTATTCTGTTTCCCTGCCAGCACTGATGCAGGGTGGGAAACAGAACAATATATTGCTCTGGTCTGGAGAGAGCAACATAAGTAGCTGCTCCCTTCAGGCAGATGCAATGCCAGGATCGGCACCATGCGGGGAGCTGGCTAGGTGTATGGAGGCCCTGGAGCTCCGCCTGGCTCCCAAAGCGTTGTCGGTGAGTGTCCTGGGTAGGCACCAGGACACCCACCTAAAACTCATGGGGCCCTAGGTGATGGGGTCACCAGGGCCAAAATGTGCAACCCTCCTTCCCCTACAGCCCCGGGGGATTGGGTTCCTGGGGCCTATAAAGGTTTGGGGAGGGGCAGTCACACAGCACCCCTCCCCTTTTATTTACATTTTGGCTCCAGAGAATGGGGTCCCCTGGGCCCAAATTAGGTTCAGAGAGGGGGTCCGTGCGCTCCTCTCCCTTTACACATCACTGACCCCAGGGGAAGGGATCTCTGGGGCCTAATAAAGGGAGGTGCACACCCCCTCCACTTTTTTATTGAATTTGGCCCAGTAGGATGGGATCCATGGGGCCTAAGAACGCTCAGGGAGGGGGGTCATACAGCCCCTACAATTTTATAAAAGGTACGGCCCTGGGGGATGGAGTCCCAGGGGTCTATAAAGGATCAGGGAGGGGGCCTACACCCTCCATTTTTAATTGGCTTCGGCCCCAGGGGATGGGGGTCCCTGGGGCCTCATAGGACTCGGGGAGGGGGGCCGTGCAGCCCCCCCACTTAGATTTGGTCCCAGATGTGGGATCTCCAGGGCCAAAGAAGGCTTGGGGAGGACCCCTCCCATTTGTTATTGTATTTGGCCCTAGGGGATGTGGTTGCTGCAGCCAACTAAGGCTCGGGAAGGGGCCTACATGTCCTCCTTCCCATGTTTAATTGGATTTGGCCCCAGTGAATAGGGTTTTGGGGGCTTTTTAAAGAATGGGGGGAGGCCACAAGGCCACCTCCCCTTTTTATTGGAACTGGCCTCTGAGGATGGGGTCCACAGAGCCAATGCATGCCCCCTTTCTTTATATAATTTTTGTCCCCGGGCTCGAAGCCCAACCCTATACTACACAGACCAAAGACTGTGAGCCGTGCTTGGAGTTGGCAGCCTGCTGGGGGTTTGATAACAAAGCGTGGCAGCAGGCCAAGCCCTGTGGCAAACCCCCGCTGCGCACGTCCAAAGGCTGTGCGTACCATGATATTAGCTGTGCATGGGGAGTTGGAAGCAAAGCCTGGCTTCAAGACAGGCCCTGTGGCTAACTCAAGGCCACACACAACCAAAGGCTGTGCGCTGCATGGGGGCGGCTGTCTCCAGATGGCTGCCTCCAGGGAGTTGGACGCAAGGCCTGGCCGTAAGCCATGCCCTGCGGCCAACCCCATGACAACTTGCAACGAATGGCTGTGCAACGTGTGGGGTTGGCTGCCTGCAAGGGGTTGGCTGCCTCTGGATGGGTTGGCCACAGGGCAAGGCCACAGGTGAGGCCCTGTTGCCAACTCCCTGTAGTGCAAGGCCAAAGGAAGTTGACTGTCTTTGGGGAGTTTGATGCAAGTCCTGGCCACAAAATGTAATTGCAATTTACTGAAATTCACTGAAAAAAACAAAGGTTAAAGTAACATTATAGTTAGGTGTGAAAAAAGATCAGTTTTATTTTTTAAAAACTTTGAAAATTTGCTAAAAACAGCAAAGGTCACTGTCACAGCCCAAAAGGCCATTCAGTACCTAAGAAATCAAAGATACTGGTGAGGGTGCAAGAGGAGAGGAAGGGCTGCCGGACGGTACCAGAATTCTCAACGCTATTTTGCATCTTTGCCACCTCCAATCCCTCAGTTTTAATAAACATGTTAAGAACATTTTGCATGTTCAAAACGTCACCTCTATGTTCTTCGTAAGAGGCAAGCATTTCAATGATGGCACTCCGAAGGCGAAGAGGGCATCTACAAGAAAAGTTGGAATTTATACAAACTTAGAAAACAGCATGTACAACTGATAAGCATCAAGAGATGAGCTAGTGCTACAACACAAGGATTTATAAACTGGAAAAAATTGTATCCACCATGTTTTCAGCTCAATTATACACTGATCCTTCCTCCCAAAGTGCAGCACCTTTTTCAAAGGTCCAAATGCATAGCAGAAGGCACTACCACCCTGCACTTTCTTCCTGGCGATAGAGAGGAAGTTACTTTCCTTTCCTCTTCGTCTAGCCCTCTGTCTTGAATTGGCAAGTGCTGTAAGGACCAAGGCCTGCTGGAAGTAAACTTAAATCTCAGAGAGCCACGTTTGTTTTCTGTTGCTGATGTTTCCATTGGTAAAGCACTGTTCACGAGGGCAGTACCAGGGATTTCTAAGGGAAAGCCAGGGGTCATTGTCTGGTGACCCCCTTAATGATGCCCATGGCAATGACTATACTGAATCCACACTGCTTGTAGTGACAGCTTGCTATGGGGTCAAAACTATTTAATGACTTTTGCCAGGGGCAATAATTATCCCTTCTGGAATGTAAGGTATAGAACTAATAGTGTTTACCATTAATCAGCAGTGGTAAAATTACCATTTGTTCGGACAAGAATCCATACACCAACTTTCAGATTACTTAAATGGCCTTGTAGTTTCCAAATGAGTTGTACACCCTGTTGGTTGTCGCCCAAGTGAAAGATCGGTTCCAGCCAATGGGGTTGGATTGGCGATGGGTACCGCCTGGGCCACTCCAAAGGGTCCAGCAGAAGGAACCTCCACAAGGGCTGAGTCACTGCCGGAAAAGGTTACCAATAATTTGCGTCCTGAGTCTATGCCATATGTAGTGGTACTGGGCAATGTTTCCCTCCGCTTGGGTTAGGGGTTTCCAAAAATCACGACCAATTATGGAGAAAGATTCTCACTGGTTGGGCACACACTCCTCCCTTTGGATTCATGGTGTTAGTAGGATCAAACTGGTAAGGAGGGCTCACTGGGAAGGGTATAAAGCAATATCTTTGGCTGGTGACTGTGTGGTAATAAACTTTGATAATCCCTTTTCTGCTGGAAGAATTCTTGCAACTACTGGCCAGCTAATAGCCCTCACACTTCTGTTCTGGCATGTCCACTGGGATTTGTTTACAACCCAAAGACAATTTGGTTTGACCAGCAGAGTTGTTTAATATTTAAAACATTGCAGTATGGGCCAAGGCAATGTAGTCAATCTATAGCGTTCCACCAGGTGGAAGTGCCCAATAGATATGCTCCGCTGTTCTCGCTCGATACATGTGACTGACTGTCTGGACATGATCATTTGGAAGGTCCTGATGATGCCATTAAGATATTTGCCAAACAGTGTACCGAGACTCCAATTGACTCACTGAATTGTATTAGTTAGAACATTGTTTGGCTTGCGGCCAAGTTTAAGGACCCCAATAGGCTGAATTTTATTAAAGGTTTCAGGGCGATATGTTTGCAAGAAACCTGGGGGATCTTGAATAGTTACTTTTTGGAGGAATATAAGACCTTCTTTGTTCCTTCCTCTGAGTCCCAGGCTGGTAGACCAAAGGAGAGGCTTGTTGTATTTGTATCTCTAGCGGTTAAAGGTAAGCTGGAGGTACTCCCCACTGAAGCCCCAACATTACAGGCTCTATTGTTTTCTGTGACAGGCCTACCCAATTTTGTGCTGTTAAATTTCTACAATGCTAAATCTCCATTGTCTAAGGTGAGTCACATTCAAAGATTTGGGCCTTTTTTGGAAAACTTGAATAGGTCCAAAGGATCTTTGGCCAAAGTAATTGTGGCAGAAGATTTTAAAGTACCTTTATGTGGGGATCCAAGGGAGGAAGCAGATCAGGCATATGGCTGTATGTCTTCTTCTGGCTTGCATGTGGAACACTTCTGTCAAGGTTTGGCTCTAGATGCGATCCTTAAGGCATATAGCTTAGTTTTTTTCTATTGTAAAACTAACCTCCTCCGAGTCTGGTTGCATTTATTCCTCATTCACTGGAAGGGGCTGTGAGTAGTTCATCGACTATATTTTTGTTTCAGTACCCCTTTTTTGTTATGTTACACAGAGCCCATCAAGGCCTTTTAGTGATCACAACCCAGTGTGCTTATCTTTATCCAGCTCTTCAATGGCGCATGCAGATCTCTTTGGTGTGACACGGTTCCTTAAAACCATCAGCCAGAGAAGAAAACTCAGATGATCCCAGATAGCTTCCAACAGCCTCTATGAGACACTATACTCTCAGTGTACAAGGGAATTTAGTATTTCTAGGTCTACAAATTTTAATCCTGGTGACATATTAGGGCCCCTTTTCAGTGGTCTCTGAAACAATATCTGCCTTTTGGAGGTGGAGGTAGCAAAAAAGATGCCCGAAATACCTAAATGGCTTGATAAAAGGTTGCTCTAAGGCACTAAGGAATCTTAAGTGTGCTTTACACACCAAACCAAGGAACCTGGTCCTTGTCCGGAGTAGCCATAAACAGTATAATGCAGCACAAGAAAGCCTTTAAGGATGGTGCCTGGGGGGACCTTTTAATGGCATGCAGGATGAAAAGCAGCTCCAAATTTTGGAGGGTAGTGAACAGCCCATTTTTTGCTCCAGACACAGTTGCTTACATCAGGTCACATGTCACAGAGAGTCTCTCATTTTGAGGAAGCTTATAATTTGCATATTGACAATGGTGATCATGGAATGGAAATCCTGGCTGAGGGCCTTCCAATTTATGTTTTTCCCCAGAGGAGGATGTGGAAAGTGGGGTAGTAAGGCTGACTAAGTATAAGGCACCTGAGCCCAATGGAATCCCTTCCAATTTATATATTAAGGATGTTAAGGTATGGGCCTCAGTCTTGACCTCAGTTATTCAATTCAATTCAATAAACTTTATTTGGCTCATAAATGAACCATGAAAGCATGTACAATCAAAAATAAATATCTTAAATACCCATAGATTCACAGTCCCTTGATACATAAAAACACACAATACATTAGAGCTAAATACAATTATCAGTGCACAAAACGCATATATACAGAACATACTTCCTACACAAAAAGCTAAAACCATGACCTAGAACAGTAAAAAATTAATAACCATTGAAAATGAGCAGTTCAGTTTACTCAAAGTGCGTGGTGCCTCATGATTGTACAGCTGAGCAAAGAAATAAACTTGTGCAAATACACATATCATCATCTGAGAGTGGTTGCAGATAATGAAAGGCAGTCGTGGCTCGCTGCTCCTAAAAGGGGCGGGGTCGGTGCGGAGCGACGGTGAGGGGAAGGGGGGACAGGCAAAGGTGGGAGCGGGGGGAATACATTACATTTTATTTTTTTTAAACGTACCTTAACTCGCCGGGGGGGGGGGCGCTCCTCTTTTGCAGGCTGCAGGCACAGGCTCCCAGCCTGCCCTGCACCAATCCCGACCCTGGCTGGGCGCACCCAGGCAAACTGGAAGCCTGTGCAGGCTCTCTCCAGACCTGGAACACAGTTGCCAGGCTGGAGACAGCCTACTGCACATGTGTGTTTGGCCGGCCCAAGACTGCCGGCCAAACACATGTGCTCTGAGGGAGAGTGCTGAGCACTCTCCCTCAGTGCACTCACTGCTGTGGCCCCGCCCCTTTCAGAATGAAAGGATAATAAACATAGTTTATTATCCATTTGTTCTGAAAGGTTTGCAGCTTCTGCTGCTAGGGGGGGTGGGGGGTGACGCTCCTCCGCCTATATGGAGGAGCCGCCCCTGATGAAAGGCCTCAGTGCAATTCCTAAAATTCCTGAATTTCAAAAAGGGAGCCAGACACTGCTTAGTAAAAATCTTACAGAAATCACAAAAGAATAAAAAATGTAAAATTGATTGGGTGGAAACACTGTTGCATGGCATGTTCTGCTTTCTAATTTTTGCTGATATCCAAGAGGGAACAGAGCAAGTATTTACTTGTGCCAGCTCTAAACCGGAACAATAATAAATGAGCCCAGTGGCTCTTGTATTCCATAAATAGCTAGTAGGTGATATTTCAGGATCCAAGGGCATGAAACTCACAAAAGATGATTTCAAACGTTCGACAGTTACCCTCCCCGCTTGCAGGTGAGCCACCAATAAGTCCTGAACCTGTCTTCTATCAATGGCCGCACAAGATACCCTATCAGTGAAGATATATGGCAAGCCAATCTCATCAAAAGATTGTTTAACGTATGCCAGTCACTGAATCAAAAAACCCTTTTCATATAACAGGCAGTCAGTTATTATATCCCTGGTTAAGTCTGTCTCCTCGTTTTGCCATATAGAAATCCACAGTGAGGGGGTTTGACCCAAATACAATCACTTAAGTAATTGCCACCTAATTTCCTGTGACATACATAGTGCGAGGTCGAGGGGGGAATGGCCAGAACTTTCCTGAGGAAGCAATTTTCTTCCCTCTGTAGGGTTTCATAATCCTTTAACCCCCAATTTTCCACCCGATAAGGTGCTGTTGGAAGATATTGTGCAGCATAGATCTGCAACAGCGGGGTTAATGCCCTTACTCCCAACGGACAAGGGAGACTAAGGAGGGATCCTGCTGCTCTAGCCAGTTTCACTCTGCAAGATGCTACACGTGGAGCCCAAGAGCCCGAAGAACTAATCGTCACAGTAAGTAGAAGAAATAATCTGTACTTATTAGGCGGTGACTGCCTACCTGGATACTCGCTAATTTGGTGCACTTATGGCCACAGGACATAATAAAATATTTTGCATAATTTGTTGTTAATTCAAGGTTGGCCATAAAATTTATGAATGAATGCACTAACTGCCCCAAAGCTTTAGGAGTGCGAGCAATAAGCAAGGCATCATCTGCATACAGCAAAGCCGGTTGCAGGTTACCATTTATTTTAGGCATTTCAGGACTGCTTGCAGTTTGCTCATGGTCAAGGTTCTTATTATACAGAATAATTAACAATGGAGAAAACACGCAATCTGCCGTACTTCGCAGTCCACCGAAATCTAAATCAGGCCCTAAATCTTGGAAGTGTTTGTCAATCCCAACAAACTCTCCCATTTGTGCAAACGGTCTGCTTGAGTAAAACATTTTCCTGAAATGTTGCTCACTTTAAAAAAAAACATGCCCAAATGGTACACTTTCCAGTGACATTTACTCCCCGAAATTACTGAAAGTGATGTAATGGCATAATCTTGGTAATTATGTGTAATTTTTGTTAGGAGAAATTACCAAATTTATGCCATTTGCTCCAGCGTAACTAACGTTTCACCCGCGCCTAATTACAAGCAATACACTATAAAAAAAGGAAATATGTGTATTGCAAGGGATGAAACAGGAGGGGAGCCTTCTGAGGAAGAATCACATACAAATGTTCTTACTTTCCTGTGTGGAACAAAGGAATCAGTCATCTGCTGCTATCACAGTAATTACAAATGCATCGTTGCTATCATAGCTTCTTTTTAGTGGTGTCATGCAATGAAACGGTTTTCAAATGCCATTCAGAGTTTTCCCGGTTTCGCTGAAGTCAATAGCTGAGCTTTAATAGAGGAGATATTTGCAATGAAATGAGATTTGTAGCATATTGTCCCTCACAATAACTTCCTAGCGCACTGCAAGCGTGTCTAGCCTCTCAAAGTATTCTCATTTTATTCTAATTTGTAATTAACTTTCAGAAAATTGAATTGGGAGATACAAAATTACTGTTTTATAACATCAATAATCTTGCTGGGCACCAGACTTTTAACACAATCAGCGACACAGTTCATAAAGGAAAGAAATGTTGTCATTCTTATTACTTGTGTGTGCTTCACCCTTTATAGGTTATTACATCGTAAATTGAAATTTTATATGATTTAATAAAGCTCAGAAAGATATTACAGTTTAAAAATCACATCACTGTAACAAATTGTACACCTCACTCATTATAAAGCCGCCTGCCTGCTCAATCCACTTTTTCATTATCAAAAACCTGGCATTAGGCAATGTTAAAAATAGGACAAGAATGGCAAAGACACTTCACGTAATCACTTCACAATGTGATTTTGGATTTCTGAAGGACGTTGGTTCTGAAGATTAATGTATGTGATTTCTTCGAACTGTGAATTCATTTTTAGCATGGCTGCTTTGTTTAAAAGCAACATTTTCACAATGTAATCCAACTACAGTAATCATCGGGATGACATTAAAGGACACATTCACATTTTGCATTCGTGTGTCAAATTGTGATGTTATGAATTGGATTTTCAAGTTCTGGCGATGGGTTTTATGTTTGGATTGTTTCTTATGTGCCGGATAAAGTACTGCAACTGTACCTTTAAATGATGAGTAAGTCAGCAGATAAAGCAGTGTGCCCTCAGTGAGCACATCAGGCCTCCCTGTCACACCATCCCTTCCCGGTCTGCTTCTCTCTGGTGCATCTCGAATGGATGAGCACCGTCCCTTTGCCTCCGGCCTGCCAGGAGCCTGGCAGAAGTGGGGAGGCAACCAAGCAACCAGCACCTCCTGCACATCCTGCCATGCTCCTAACCCCTAGGAGTCAGAAGGCAATGAGAGAAGAATATATGTAGCGTGCCCACTGTTATTGATGCCCACTCTGGCAAAATGTCATCTGGGAGTGGCAGAGAATGAAGTTATTGTCGGAGTAGAGGTTGGTAGCTGAGGCAAGAAAGAGGGTGCAATGGAGATGGTTCTAGCCCTCAAGATATTCACAAGACCTCGTAAGAATCCCACAGAGGACCCTGTGAGCTCCTCTGGCTGGAGGAAACATCTAGAAATGGCAACTCCTCCAATATTCTGACTTTTATATCATGGTGATATGCAACATTTTCACATGGTGGGAAGTGGTCAGTGAGGTAATAGAATGTTCGAAGAGTTTAAGCATGGGACATTTTGGAGGGGTGACATGGCAAAGAGGAGTGAAGGGTTCATATGAAAATGAGGGTTCTGGTCTAAGGATTCCATTTTGGTTTCGCCTCAGATCACTGCAATCCTCCCTTCCCACTCCCCAGTGCTGTGCCCCGCTCTCTTGACCATCCTTAGATTGATTGCACCCTTGCCTCTAATTTCTCCCTCAATCTTCACAAACATTTTTATTCCTATTTAATTTTTAGTAAACTTGCTTAAACATAATGTATTTAATTAATATGAATATTTTTTTTTAAAGTTTAAAAGTTTAATGTATTTTTAATTAAGTTTATAATTAAGAAATAAAAACATCAATGATAATTGTGCAATTATCTTAATTACATCCCTCCCGATATCTATCTATCTATCTATCTATCTATATATATATATATATATATATATATATATATATATATATATATATATATATATATATACATAATATATATATGTGTGTCACTGAGCCTAGTTACCGGAATCCCGAGGCTTACAATAGTGGCGGTCCGAGCGCGGACCCGGAAATCCAAACAAATGTCGCACAAAATCCTAAATATCAGAAGGAAATGCTCGGACACATTTGGAATTGCATATTTTCTATTAGTAAAACGATACTTGCTCCCAACGCGTTTCAGCCGTAGAAACGCGTTGGGAGGAAGTATCGTTTTACTAATAGAAAATATGCAATTCCAAATGTGTCCGAGCATTTCCTTCTGATATTTAGGATTTTGTGCGATATATATATATATATATATGTATATATATATATATATATATATGTATGTATATATATATATATATAAAGATTTCCTTGAATTTAAAGAAATAAAAAGCAGTAAAAATTGTGCAATGTTTTTAATATATATATATATATAAAATTACAATGTCAAACTATTTAATGATTAATTTAAATAAATAAAAAAATAGTAATAAGTGTGCAATGTGTGTGTATATATATATATATATATTTAAATTAAAATGTCAAACTAATTTAATGATTCGTACAATAGTTCACATGATGTGTTAATTTTAATCCCTGGTATGCCTGGGAGGTATGGGAGTGTGTTGCAGTGTTGGAGTACCATTGGTTGGTCATGTGTGGCGCTTCATTTACTCCAGTGCTGGGCTGAAAGATATTTAAGCCTATTTTGACACCCATAAAGTTGTAATAACTTTAGAAGGGTATTTTGTTGATTGTTTTTTTTTACTCTTTTTTGGGTGTGTGTTCTGTATGAGTGCTTCCTTCGCAAACTCCTCATTACATTTATTTAACCCCATCCATTTTTTAGCAATTATCCCCCATTTTCCCACCACTCCCCTGGTCTTTACTATATTTACTAAAGTAAATACACATATGTGCTGAGACCTCTGCTACTGTGGCAGATAATTCTGCACAGATAAGATAGCAAAGTCAGAGGTCTCTGGACGTAGGTTTGTGATTAGCATTTTGTAGTACATGAGTAGCAATACCCTATCTCTACTTTATGTACTTCATAACTAGTTTATGAATTGGGCCCATAGCTACTAAGGGAATGCATTAGGTTCTTCCTGAGAATGGCATGACTTCCATCACCAGGGAGTGATCTATTTCTTTGCCTCCAAGGCTGCACTAAGAAGTTGCTCCAGTGCCTACATTTCATCATTAACTGTTGTGTACCTACAGTAGGCACCAGTTCTTCCAAAAAGAAAACTCATAATGAAAGTCCACAACAATTTTCAATAGTTTCTAACTATAGAGCAGGTTTGTTTCAAGCTGACTTGTGTGACGCATAAAGAATTATGCAGCAAGTATATTAAAAGCATACTTGCTATATCTTCTAGTATGCTACAGCCCAGCACAAAAAGTCCCCCCCCAAAAAAGTGAAGTCCAGCTACCAAGCAAATGGTCTGCCCACCTCACTCTGAATTAAGACGGCAACCCCACTGTTAGGTGCATACACAGGACTCACTTGGCAATCAGGGACTGACTAAAGCCCACTTTAATTTCCTATTTACTCTTATTTTTGTTTGCAATAGATAATACTGCAAATATGCAATTTGAACTAATAACAATTAGCCCCGAATAATTAGGAATCCTGCTGTTGCCAATGTTTAGATCGCAGCAATTTGCTTGGGCACTGGAAATGGAAGTGAAACTTGACCACACTATGTGCGTGTAAAAAACATATCTGAACATTAAAGCAGAAAGTGTTCTAATCTTCTCAAGTAAATGTACAGCATCACTGTAGCAGATGGCTAAAGACCAACTGAGCTAGGACGTTTAGCAGCCAAAGACCCTACAAGGGTTTATGATGTGAACAGATGATATTTGTCTCCACCCTTCTTTGGGCCAGTCTTACCTCTTCCTTATTGTCTGGAACCCTGTGCATTGCATACTACTCCAGAGTTTAGCCTCTCGTGCCTTTCTTGAACTATGTCTAACTTCAACTCTCATCTGTTACAAAACTGATCCCTCCATCAGGCTACTCCTGTATACCCAACTGTCCAATCTTGAAAATTACCCAAATACTTAAGTGATCAAATGTACAGCACCCCCTTGTATCATACTAACTCAATCTATAATATTTCAGGAGGATTAATGTAATTTATTACATCTGAATGGAATCCTTTAAACTTGCTCTCAATTTGTACTCCACACACAATCACATCCAGGTTAGGTTTGTGCTTTAGAAAACAAGTATAACAAAAATGTTTTAAAAAGTTTAAAATGTAGGCGTTTGATATTCTTATGACACGTGATGGCTCTACATTCAGTGATTTTCATGTAATGAAACAAATAATCCACCAAATTCACACTTACGGCGGGAGTGTAGTTTTTAGCATAAGAGGTGTGTGATGACTAATGTGTAATACCTAATGGGAGTTTGTGTGTTGAGCTGCAGCCACGAGGCTGCTCGCCAAGGAAAGGTGTCTGCTGAGGTAAATGTGAGATGGAGGCGCCATTTATCTTATAGTACAAGAGTTCATCAGGTCCTCAGCACAGCTGTCAATGCCGGGGCACCAAATGATTTTATGGCACTGTTGGTTACTCTAAATAATACTGAGGTGATCATCTGTGGCTGGCTGCAGGGCCAGGGTTCACGTCAGGCGTTAAGGGGGTGCGACCGCCCTGTACTCATGTTAAACAGCTATCAGTCCGAGCCTACATTCTCTCTGGGTGATGCAGAGCTGGGTGGAGGTGGCGGCTGATTTACAGCGGCCATCTGTGATGAATGCAAATTGTCAATGTACTGAAATCGCGATTCTGCATTGAGCGTTAACATAACTCATCTTTAGATATTGCTTTTTTGAAGGGTGCGATATTTAACATTCAGTGGATCTGCCACAACAGAACCGTCTATCATCTAGGTGCCTTTTGAGAAAGATTTCCCATTGCAGGAAAAAAAAAATACAATCAAGCACTGGCAAAGCGAATGGGTCTGGCGTTGGAAGCATCCTTTTGGCTTTGTCAATTGTTATTTTGATATGTCATGGTTTTTGCACAGCTATATTGTAAGGAAAACTGCTGAATCTCGTCAATCTAAAAAAATATATATTTAAGGTCTCAAAAAGCATACATTGCTTTAGTAGTCACTCGTACTGAAAGGAACTGCTCTGTGTGTTGATGAGTTCCTTCTGGCACAATACCATCAGTCAGAGTGAAGTTAGCTGATGGCGGAAGTTGGCAGAAGTTGCCTGACCCACTGCCCCTAGTGTGCTGTAGAGGGAGGAAAAAAATGTAGATTGACACAATAACAGTCTAATGGATGAGGAGGCTGGCTGAAATTGACTATAATTGATTATATTATATATTCTACTTTTAATAAAGATCAAAAAACATTGGGTAACAACAGATCGAAAAAGAATATAGCAGCAGTATTGTTTTTTGCTTGGAAGAAGTAAAAGTGTCACAGTGTTAGGTGACAAAATATAGGCCCTCATTATGAACACGGTGGTAAAAACCGCTGTGTTCATGCTGGCGGTCAAAACACTGACCGTCAGCGTCCCCGGATCCCCACCGGCCGCATAAAGAACATTCCTGTGGGCCGGTGGGCGGAAACATTGTTTCTGCCCGCCGGCCCACAGGAAGGCTGGCCGGGACATTGGTGGCGGCCAATTCCTCTGTGCGGTGGGTGCAGCTGCACCCGTCGCACAGAACACTGCCGCACGATGGGGCACTACACCGGGGCCCCTGCACTGCTCATGCTAAGTGCATGGGCAGTGCAGGGGCCCTCAGGGGTGCCCCGGTGCACCCTTTCCGCCAGCCTTTCCCTGGCAGGCAAACCCACCAGGGAAAGGCTGGTGGCTGAGGAAACATTATCCGTGGGGCAGCCTGGCGGTGAGTGGGGGAACTTATATGGCGGTTTTACCTGCCACCGCCGGCATGGCGGGCCACACCACCATGTTCATAATGACCACCATAATGTTTCAGGACTACAATCCAGATGCGCGTGAACAGAGCAGTCCTCAATATAAACCACTGGCATGCTTAGTACACATTTTACAAACATGACAAAATGAGGATACACAGCAAAATTATACTTTGAGGTTTCTGTAGCATATTTTCACAAAGCAAAAATGTAATACTCTCGGTTGCCTTATGTTTCAGCAGTCCGGTACACATTAAAGTAGAAGTAGTGTTGGTCTTCAACCTTCCTGCAGGGTCATCCATAAAGGTTTTGCCTTCTCCTTCCTGTTTTTTTAACCCATTTGTGTTGGGTTTTGGGACTCTGTGCACTTCATCACTGCTAACCAGTGCAAAGTGCTTGGGCCTTTTCCTAAACTATGGTAGAAACGGCTCACACCCAATTGGCACATTTCATTTATTTTTAAGTCCCTGGTAAGGTGGCACTACCTGTGCGAGGGACTGCAAAATAAATGCAACTGGTGGACATGAAGCACTGGTTATGCCATCCACTTAAGTAGCACTTTAAACATGTCTCAGGTCTGCCATTGCAGGATATGAGACAGTTTTAAACTGCCATTTTGACCTGGCAAAATAAACCTTTTCCCAGGCCCAAACCTTCTTTTTGAATTCAAAGAAGTCATCCCTATAGCAGGCCTTAAACAGCCCACAGGCCAGGTTGTGATCTATTTAAAAAGTTGGACATCCATTTTTAAGTTTTACATGACCTAGTAGTGAAAAACGCTCAAATATGTTTTTCACCACTGCAAGGTCTACCTCTCCCATAGAAAAACACTGGAGTTACCTTATTACATTCAGTAAGCTGTAACTTACAATCACAACCAGGTGGACAGGAAGGTGTAACTTACAATTACAACCAGGCGGACAGGTTGAGTTTGGTGTCCAAAGAATTGTAATTAAAATCCATCTTTATTGGTAAAGTCAGATTTTTAATTGCAATTCTGAAAATGCCACTTTAAGAAAGTTGGAGCTTTCTTATCCTAACCATTTGGAACCTGATCCCGGGTCACACAGCAGTTGGTCTTTGTGTTTTGCTCCCAGATAGTGATACAAAGGGAAGACAGGTGTTGGCAGAATGAGCTGCTCTGACTTACTGAGGGAGAAAAGCTATCACCTACCAAACCTCATCACAATGGCTCTGCCTGAGCACTCTCATAAATGGTGTGTGATTACGCTATTGTGACCCCAGACAAGCTCAAGCCAAGTCGGGGTGGAAGGGGATACCTGACACCTCAGGGGAGTGGAAAAAATGTAGAAGCTTCTCCAACAACAAAGTAGGTACTAGATATAAAAAATGGACCTGAGACTCCAACTCTTCAGGACTGCTGTGCTGCTCAAAGGACTGTCACTGTGCTCCTCTGAAGGTTTGCTGCCCTACTGTGCTGGCATGCTGCCTGCTGCCCTCTTGCCTGGATGGACTGGACAAGCATCTGTTTAACCCAGGACCTAAGAGTGACTTCAAAGGCTAGTCGGCTGGCCTCCTGACTTGAGCCTCAGGGACAGAAGGCTCCAATGACCTCGACCTCAGCACCTCAACTCTGCCTTCTGTGATTCTAACCTGTCAAGTGCTGCCATCCCAGTCCTGGACCCATGGAAATTGGCCAAAGGTGCCCTGCCGGCCTCTTTGGATCCAGTGGAATTGATGCATCTCCTCTGCTGCGCAGCGCAACCTGACCAGAACAGATGCATTACTGCTGCTGCATGGATTGGACCTGTTGCAAAGACCTGCATCACCTTCATAGCCCATGGACACTTCAGACCTGCCACTACACAATGCACCCACGCCGCAGGCCCTTGAATCCCTGGTAAATGGCAGCCTCGACGACGGATTACATATCGCAGTCTTGCAACTCCTCAGAACCGACGCATCGCCCCGACTGCACGACGCAACCTTAATGCCGAAATGGCATAGCAAGCCATCCTTGACGGGATCTTCGATGACGATACAGGACCTCGCATTGCAGCCTTGCTGCACTTCAGAACTGACACATCACCTCGGCTGTGCGGTGCATCTTCGGCACAGATCGTTGCTAAGCTCCACAACTCAGGATTTAAAGTACTTTGATAGGCAGGCCTAACTTGGTCCATGTAACCAGCCCGCACTCCATTGCAGTCAGACAGAACGTGTTACTTTACCCCAGTCCAGTGCACTCAGATGTCTACAGATGGTCCTTTGTGCTTTTTGGCACTATTTTTACTGAAATCTTTATAATTCCAAATCTTTGGTTCTACTGATTAGGCTTTTGTTGTTTTGGTCTTGTTTTCTTTATTAAAAATAACTCTAACTATCTTGGTGTGGGATCCTTTTTGTGTGGTGTTCTTCACCTTATTACTATTTGAAGTGTTACACAAATACTTTACAGATCATCTCTAAATTAAGCCTGACTGCTCTGTGACAAGCTACCAGAGGGCTGAGCACAGGTTAATTTAGGGTTGGCTTGTGCCTCAACCTGACAAGGATTGTGATTGCTGCTATTCCAGGGCTCACACCCCAGTAAACCAACAACCTTCATTTCTTACAAGTAGGAACTATAAAGATACAGAGGGTAATGAGAAAAAAACGATAAAACCTCTTTCTCTTGTTTAGGGACTTCCTAAAGATGGCTTCTGCACCTATTATTCTCATATCCACCAGGTACATACAAGAATTGATAGGTTTGTGTGCAGTGGGTCAATCTGTGGTCAGATAAGACACTCAGGGGGTCATTCTGACCCTGGCGGCCGGTGACCGCCAGGGTCACCGACCACGGGAGCACCGCCAACAGGCTGGCGGTGCTCCCGAGGGCATTCTGACCGCGGCGGTTCAGCCGCGGCCAGAAAGGGTAAACCGGCGGTCTCCCGCCGGTTTACCACTGCCTTTGTGAATCCTCCATGGCTGCGGAGCGCGCTCCGCAGCCATGGGGATTCTGACACCCCCTACCGCCATCCTGTTCCTGGCGGGTCTCCCGCCAGGAACAGGATGGCGGTATGGGGTGCCGCGGGGCCCCTGGGGGCCCCTGCAGTGCCCATGCCCATGGCATGGGCACTGCAGGGGCCCCCGTAAGAGGGCCCGCAAAGTATTTCAGTGTCTGCTAAGCAGACACTGAAATACGCAACGGGTGCAACTGCACCCGTCGCACCCCTGCAACTACGCCGGCTCAATTCTGAGCCGGCGTCCTCGTTGCAGGGGCATTTCCTCTGGGCCGGCGGGCGCTCTTTTGGAGAGCGCCCGCCGGCCCAGAGGAAATCGGTGCGGTCATTCAGCGGCGGTACCTTGGCGGACGGCCGCCGCCGTCCGCCAAGGTCAAAATGACCCCCTCAGTGTATCTTGGCCACACATTCTCGGACCATAGCCCGCTTCTGCTGCGCATGTAAGTGGTAGAGCCCCAACCCCCATCTCAACATGGTGCCTACAGCCGATTGCGCTGGAAGATGCCACTTTTAGAGAAGCACTGTCTGCAACAGTGGCGGAGTACTGTTCCTGTAATGAGGGCTCAGCATCACAGAGGGGGATGGAATGGGAGGCCCTCAAGGTGGTGGTACGGGGCCACTGTATGGGCCAGACAACTGGCATTAAGCAAGTGTTTGAGGGAGACATCTTACGTCTCGAAGATCGATTGCATGCTTTGGATAATCAGCAGGGCCATGGCCCTGAGGCCCTCTGCCGATTATTGGATGTTCGGGAGAAATATGCAGTGGCCCTTGAGAAACTTAGGTGTCATGACCATGCAGGGTATATGCGCAGGGTACACAAGGAGGAAGGTAGGGCTGGATGGTTGCTGGCCTGGTTGGTTCACCTTCATACAGCGGGGACCCCGATTATTGGGATCGTACTGCCTGACTGTTCCTTGGTATATGAACCCCTCAGTATAAATGCAGCGTTTCGTGATTATTACCTGGCACTGTATGAGCCCCCGGGGGCTCCATTACCAGACACATTAGATGACTTGTTGGCCGGACTGCAACTGAGGACCCTCACTAAAGAGACCACTGCCCTGCTGGGTACAGAGGTGACGGAGGGTGAAGTGAAGCTGGCAAAGACTTAGAGACTGTTAAGACTCCTGGGACGGACGGCATCCCCCCAGAGTTTTACAAATTGACAGTAAATATTTTAGCACCAAGGCTGGTAGCAATATATGCGGAAGCCTATGGGCACGGCCTTCTCCCTGTGACACTGAGGGAAGCTCTGGTGGTCCCCCTCCTTAAGACTGCTGATCGATATGCGGGGGTGAAAGACTTCCGTCCCCTTTCCATGCTTAATACTGATTTTAAAATTCTGAGTAAGGTCCTGGCTACCAGGCTCCTGCTGTATATGCAGAACCTGATCCTTGATGACCAATGTGAGTTCATACCTACTAGGAACACCTCACAAAATCTCCGTAGACTGTACACACTATTATACAGCTCCCTCCACCGGAAGGATTCAAACGCAGTAGTAGTGTCAGTAGACCTTGAAAAAGCTTCCGACACAGTGAGATGGGACTACCTAGAAGTTAAGATGCAACGGTTGGGATTCGGAGAAGCATGGCTTAAATGGTTCCGGCTGTTATACGGTTCCCTATCCACAAGAGTCAGAACTGGGCAGCAGCTCTCAGACGTATATGACAACCATAAGGGTACCAGGCAGGGATATCCGCTCTCCCCATTACTCTTTGCTTCGGCTATGGAGCCACTGGTGGAGTGGTTCAGGAAGGAGGGGCATGGAAGAGGGATATGTCGGGGAAGAGCAGAACATATCATATTGTTGTACACTGATTGTTTGCTGATTTACTTAAGAGATGGGGAGAGAGACTTGCCTGGGCACTTAAGACACTGGAAGGTTTTGGGACCTACTCTGGGTTACTGGCAGTGACCCACCCCCCTCCTGCCCAGCAGATGTTAAATGGGCCCCTAGTACATTCAAATATCTTGGGATTCAAATCTACCACGACATAGTCCATCTTTGGGAGGGCAATCTGTGCAAAACTATACGATCCCTTAGAACTTTGGTAGGTTTTTGGCGCTCCCTGAACTTGCCCTTCATGGCGCGTATCTCACTGTCCAAGATAATTATGCTCCCATGGCTTCTATATTTCTTTATTAATCTGCCAGTGACTGTTCCCGTACACTGGCTTAGATCATTAGACACCCCTCTCAGAGACCCAATATGGAATGGTGGGCGCCATAGGGTTGCACTGGCCACCCTTCACCTACTCCTGGAGGCGTGGGGGACTGGGGGTCCCATACTTCGAGCTCTATTAGGTGGCGGCACAGCTGCAATGGCTGGTGCGGTGGTTGAATACTCATGGGTTGTCTGAACTGTATTGGGATGGGGCCGGACAGCACACAGACAAACTGATGGCTTGATTCTTTCGGCCGAGACTCCTACCCCAGCGTGATGGGGTTTTCATGGCCGTGACCTACAGAGCCTGGCGTAGAGCACTTAGGTGTACTGGGACCCGGATGCTCTACACGCCTGAGACCCCATTGGTGGGACTTCCACTTGGTGAACCCCCACACTGCTTTACACAGAGACAGATGCTTCTCAGGATGGAGGCGGGGTTGGCTACCGGGGGCGACTGTTATGCCCAGGGTGAGTGGTCCTCTTTCACAGAGCTCCCACTTCACCTCCCACAGGGTCAGTCCTTGAGGTACTAGGTAGTAACCCAAGCTGTAAGAGACTTATGGGGGAAGGGTACGGAAGAGCCCCTCAAACATGCGGTGCTCCAGACAATGCTCTGGATGGGTGGAGGATCCCACTTAGTGACCTAGCTGGATAAGGCACTGACTGGAATGACGAGTAGGCCACTATATTCCCTGAAGGCTCGATGAGAGGCGGATGCGGGCAGGGAATTCACGGAGATTGAGTGGGGATGGGTAGTCGCATATGCATCCCATGTCTCAAGGAACACTCGCTTTAAACTAATTCAGTTCAATTTCATACACAGGATATATCTTACCCCACATAGACTTCAGTCAATCCACGGTGGGGAACTCCAGGCCTGCCCTAGATGCCAGGCCCAGGACGCAGATTTCAGACACATGGTTTGGGGGTGACCTACCCTAGATGTTTACTGGGCCGAAGTAATTGTGTGCCTTAACCTCACTTTAGATAGGTCCTTGCCTGTGACCCTAGAGGTCTGCTTATTGGGCCTACTAGTCAGGACACCTAAAAAAGTAGGGAACAGATTTATAGACCTGGCTCTAGTGTTGGTGTGGTGTAGGACAGCGATAACCTGGAAAACGCCTGAGGGACCCCAGCTTACTACATGGGTGCACGAGGTCACACGCTGGGCCGGGGTGGAGGAGAGGTCTTTGAGAAGAGAGGACTCACAAGGGCTCCGACACCAACCTATAGCACATCTCTGGGCGGAAATTATGGAAGAGTGGGAGGCTACTGACCTCCCTGCTGATGCCCATACACAGCCCAGCACAGAGGAAGGCCGGGAGTAAGATCCTAACATTAAAGCCAGAGTGTTCTCCCGGAGGACACTAGTGCTTACAAGATAAAACTCAGCTGTGACAGATGAGCAGTTACTGCTCAAGTATCATCACGGAATCACTAGCGATTGCACACCACGAGGACACCGTTAATCAGTTTGAAGTGTTATACCTTAGTAACACAAAGACTATTTTTCTGTATGGTTGATATGGCATGGGTGTGCTCTGGACAGTAATCGGGCTCCACCTGAGGGCATGATATCAGGTACTTGGGAAACTCCCTAGAGGTTTCATATACTGCTGTAGAACATGATGGCCAGAGTCTAGACGAGTAAGCCATATCTGGAAGCAAAGAACTGAGCTCTGTGTATAAGAACAGTTATGAACACAAACAAAATATGTAAGCTCAAGATAACATAGTTGTAACAAAGTGCTAAATTATCATGACGTCTGTCAAAACTTCAAATGGCAATAAAAATATCTTTAAAAAACACAGTATGCGCAACATAGATAACAGCTGCATGCACAACACAGAGCTAAATTGTAAGCGCTAAACCCACTTATATGTCTTACTGGCTGTAGCCCACTGCAGAAAAATAGTAAAATGAAGAACAACACTGTGAAGTCCCCAGACAGATGAAACTCCATTGGCAAATTACCAACATGGTGAATGTGGAAGCCCTTTTCCTAGTCTGATTTAATTTAAGGAAATCTGACAAAAACATCAGAAACAAGGGATAAAAATGGCACAGGAAAACAAATCAGAAGAAATGGTGATGGCAATCTGAAGAAGTGAGGAGGTAGACATGCAAGGTAGAGGTGGGGGTAAAGGTACTAACATATGTTAGGTGGTGCAGATGTACTGGAGTATAAGTGGACCAGCGATATCCAGGGATGGGCATTGCATAGATGTAATGGGCTACAGGCAAGGTGAGAGCTACTTAGGCATGGGTAGCTGCAATGGCACTAGGAAACAGGCATGTGTGGAGACACCAAGCTATAGGTGAGGTAGAGGTTTTGAGGGATAGAGAAGGGGTTAGAGAAAAAATACACAGTTGAGAGTGAAAAGAGAATAGCTGAATTAGGTATAGAAAGAGGGATAAAGTTAGAAGGAGAGAAGAAGAGGAGAAGCGTGTTGGAGAGTTCTAACTGTCACAAACTAGACAAAGAGGATGAAGAAAGGGGATAGAGTGGACAAAGAAGGTTACCGTTACTAGGGATCAAGGGACCTATGTGGTCTTGGGAAAACAGGACTGTGGTGAACTTTCTGACATGAAGTATATCCAGGAGGTTAGATTCCATTCATTCATTTGGTCAGATTCACAGAAAGAGATCAGTGGAAAACGATTCTCCAGAAACATTTTCTCATGCAGCTAATACCGTTTCAAGATTGTTTGATGCTTATCAGCTAATAGACTCTACAAACTGCATTTTTTTTATTGGTTTACCGCTATAAATCCCCTACTTTTTGATCCAAAGATCCATTTTTGTCACTCGACAAAAGTGTATCACTATCTACAACTTACAGATTGTTTTTTTCACTAATTCATCGATTAACAACCTCTTTGTGTGAATTAAAAGACAATAGATCCTTTCAAATACCATCAAGGAATAGTCCTATTACATTACTATGCCCAGCAGTAAAGCTTCAACATCTCATTTCTGTGAAATTGTTCTTTTGCTAAGGAATGAGAGTCCGTGACAGAGCAATGTTACCAGTGACCACATTTTGGAAAGACTTCACGTGTGCAGAGAGGAGTACATGATAAGACCTGGGTACTACGTTATTGAAGTCCCTTCAACATAGACTCAATTTTACTCACAGTAACAGGCCAGAAACACAGTCTTAATATGGTAGTAAGAATGTTTCATTTTCTGTTAAGGCTTACATTGAACTTCTGATGCAGAAACATTGATAATTTTCAACAAAGATTACTTTAGGATTGGTATTTCTTCCAGTGGAAAAGAGGGAAATTCCTACAACATTGCCTGAGAGCAGATTTGCAGTTTTTCTGAAAGCTTTACTATTGTTGCAAAAATATTGCTAAACATAAAAATTGTGTTAAAAATATCACGATGTCAAGAATATCGTGGGATAGAATACTGCAGGTAAGACTTTTGTTTTTAAGCCTTTAATATCATTTTTAACATAGTTGTGGATAATATTGCTTTTTAACTATTTTGTTATGTTTTATCACTCATTGTGGTATAGGTTATAATTAAGTTAGTGTTAAATATTTATTTATTCTTTAGTATAGTTTTTTTTGCCATGGTGCTATATTTAAAGATTCTTTTGATTTTATTTGAATGTAATGATTTATTGGTGAATTTGTTGTTGTGTCTGAAGGGGAATAGGGTAAAACGTTTTTTTACTATATATTTTATAATTGTTTGCACATATTTCTTTAATAAATTTTATTTTGTGAATCATGAATTGGATTGTTAATTAGGTCGATGATTTTATTGGTAAAGTAATTATATAGATCATTAAAAGAATGGTAATTAATTGTTTTAACTGTTAATTCGTTGATTGGATTATTTATTATGGTTTACTTAGATTATTGTGTAAATAAATTATTTGTATTTAATAATTTGCATATACATTAATTGTTTGTTTTGGAATTTTGATATAATAATTAATTTTATTGTATTTTTTTAATTGATGTGCACTAGTAATGTTTCTAGTATTATTTTTATTCGCTTTTGTTCAGTCTTTTATTCCTCCTTCTTGCAATCTTTCTTATGTTTTCCATCACCCTTTTTCCTTCTTTCCATCGTTCTGTCCTTTTTTGCATCCATCCATCTATCCTTACTTCCCTCCAGCCTTCTTTCTTTAAATTTTCTTTATATCATCTATCCTTCCTTCTCTCCATAATTGTATTTGTTTTCATTTCTTATCCATAAACTGTCCCTACTCGCCATGCATCCATTCATACTTCTTTCTTCTATCCATCTGTGACTCCTTCCTTCCATTCTCCATCATCGGTCTTCTTTTCTTTTTCCATCCATCACTTCCTTCATCCTTTTCTCTATCCATCCAGTGTTTTCTGCATCCGTCTCACCATCCATTCTTTTCCCATTACATCCTTCTATCAATCCATCCTCTTTGCTAGTCATTCATCTCTGCATCCAACCATCGGTCCATCTAGCCATCCAGGCATCTTTTCTCCATACTTGTCTACATCACTCTATCTCACCATCATTCTCTCCATTCCTCCCCTCCAACCACCATCACTTCCTTCTTTCCACTGCAAGAGCTAATATTTATGAGCTTCTGGTTAAAACCAAAGAAACCATAAACACAAATCTAAATGTTTCATGTTACACAGAGCTACCCTCTGGCACTCAACCAACTCTCAAGCAGCTAAAGTGGGGGTTCCAGATCCCCATGAAGATGAACAGCGTTATAACGTTTTTCGAGAAAATTTAATATACCCTGAAAGTACATGGGTCCAGATGTGCAACCATTTTTAGCAGTCGCAAACAGAGATTCGACCTGTTTGCGACCACTAAAAAAGGTTGTAGCATGTACTAACCCTAATATGGGAGTCAGTTACCTGTTACTGACTCGCAAAATAGGGGTTGCGAGTTGCTATGAGGAAGGGGCATGCCAAGGGCATCCATTCCTAATAGTGAGTCACAGAGTATGAATGATTGCTTTGCGACCTTAATGCAGTTGCAAAACAATTGCAGTTTACCGCCTATTTCAAGTAGGGGTAAACCAGTTGCAAATCGGAACGGGTGCACAGGGGACCACTTTCCCTTTGGGATTGGCAGTGAAAACGTTTTCTAAGAGCAGACAGTGATCCCTTCAACCAATGCCTACTTATAAAAAATGAAACTGAAACATTTCATTTTTATTGTTGAAATGCAGCCTGTTTCCTTGAAGGAAAATGGGCTTCATTAAAAAAAAAACGCTTTATTTAAAATGCAATCACAGACATGGTGGTCTGCTGATCCCAGCAGTCAACCATCACTGTGAGTGCTAGCCATTCCTAGTGGGTCGCAAATTGAGTCCTGCCTCATGAATACTAATGAGACAGGTCCCTTGTGACCCATAGAGGAATCCCAAACAGTGTCTGAGACACTGTTGCACATCAGCTTTTCTGACTCGCAAATTGCCAGTCGCTAAAAATCGCAATTTGCAAGTGGCAAAAAGCTGACCATCGTATATATGGCCCTTGATCTGTCTAGGGTACAAATGTGATGCAAAGCACAAAGCACACACTTGCACACATTTCTGCTCCTGAACAGCATGACAGTCAAGGAGCTACTATCCCACCAGTACACATTATGGTGGCACAGGAGCCACATTCATGCAAACAGAATGGAAACTGCTATTAGCCATAAAAACAAAACAGCATTTTACATCACTTGATCAGATGCACATTTGTAATGATTTAGGGTGAAATTAAGGTACCCTACTCCCAAGCTACTTGGGAGAGACAAAATCATGATTTGTAATAATATGAGTGAGAAATACAGTAGGTAAAGTTGCATTCTTAAAGTGTGGCTTGGTTAATGTTGTCTTCTTAGCAAAGCATACTTTGCAATTTACAATAATTCACGTATCATATGTATTCTAGGTCTACTAATTGTTCTGTAAGCTGTAACGTTGCTGTATTGATCCTAACCAGGAGTCAATTATATATACTAGTAAGAACATACTGGAAGAGAGGAAACGTGAAGTAGACATGATTTTGAGATCAAATTTACAAATAGACCTGTAGATTCCTTACAGATGTTGCCTAGCACCAACTATAGACAATATGTGATAAGAAAAAAATATATAATAATGACATGTTTTAGAAATGACTAGCTTAAAACGTACTTACAGTAACACCCATACCTTATACACTGATTGCATGATTTTACTCTGGACTTTTAATTATTACTATGAATACCTTGATGATGTTTACACCTAAAGTGATCTGTAAGAGCTTGTCAGCAGTAGTGCTTCTACTCAAACTAAATAACGCATTCCTCTTTCAATTACCCATTTTTAAGGGTGAGTTATAAATGTGTTTATTTTTCAATGGTGGTATACTTTTAGTGGCACCCAAGACATGATCTTTTTTAATCCACACACTGCAGGCGCAAGCCTAAGCTCAACAGAAACTTAAAAAAAGTGGCCCTGTTTGAATCTTCCTATAAAGTCAAAAAGATCTGGTATTCCCTCATCTCAGCAGGTAGATCTTTCCAGAGTTCTACCTGGCTATTGAGAAATACCTTTCTCTTTGGTGGCTCTACAATTTGAGAGCTGCTAACATCCTTTCAGAAGCTGACCCAATTTTTTTACCAGGCACAAACATTCAAAATGTTCTTTCAGAAAGAAAGGGACCTGTGACCAGATAGCTTTATGAATCAAGGTTGACATTTAAATACAAGTCTCCTCTTCTCTGTCCATTCAAAAGACACATACCTCATTGTACACTCTGGAGGGAATTTTTAAAGCTGATAAATAAATTATCCATTCTAGGACCGATCTGTGAGTTTGTCTCTAATCACAATCTTTCACAAACAGAAACCACAGTTCCTGTTAGGATGAACCACAAAAGTCACTAAATTATGCTGTGTTTAAGTATCTGATAGCTTGGCACAAAAGCAGTAAGGCTTAAATCAGAGGCAATGTGTTAATTATTTATGCAGCACATAAACAGAAATAAAGTGAAAATTCAACACAAGAAAACTCCACACAAACTTAGACAAACCTAAAGGAAAACGTAATGAATACATTGAGACCAAACCAACATAAATTCAATAGGTAGAACCAGAGATATACAATTTCAAAGTTTTAGTTAAGTATAGTGCCTACAAGAGGAGATATACTCACCCATGCAATGTGATTAGTATATTCTTTCTGGCCAAACTATTGTAAAACTTTGTGGGCATGCAACTGCATTGGCAGCTAGAAAAATACTGCACGTAGGACCCTGTCCAGTTGGGATTAAGCCTTGACATGATATTAAACTTTCATTTTTCATTGTGGAAAGACACCTTTATGTTTATGGGTTTGTTATTACATATACATGCTAGTTTCATTGGGTCTCTTCTTTGCCTTCTGATGTGTTTGGCATCACCACCATAGAATGGGTTTGAGCCTTTTTTCACAACTTGATTGCATTCTGTGGTGCTAGACATGTTCACCTGTATAGCAGCTGCTGCATCTTGCTGGGTGTCAAAGGGTACCTGTTCAACATAAATATAGCTCTGCCTCTTGTCTTAGAAGGTAATTCAGATTTCAGAGTCACTCAGTTGTACTTCATTATTGATTGTCTGTCTTCCAAAGGTCCTGGGACTCTTGTTATCACCACAACTATTCAGCATAAACATGGTCCCACTTGTTGGCTCAGAAGGCAATTCAGATTTAACGATCACTCTCCTGTATTTCATTATTGATTGTCTGCTGTCCAGGGGTCATGCAGTCATCAAATGTTTAGATCCGGCTGAGGACTGGATGAAGCATACCTGGCTTCATTTAAATGGCACAAGAACTGAAATCATTTTACCTAGTACTAAAAGGAAATTCCTAAATCAATTCAACCCACTATATTAACAGGTTCCTTTGTGAAGATCTTCATTTGAAAAATAGTTTAAAAATCCAGTGGCATCAATCGGTAGTGATGAATTGTTCAGTTCCTGAAAAGGGGCAACAGCAGGGGTTCCCATCCTGTGGTCCGGGGACAACTGGGGCTTCGCGAAGTCTCCTCAGGGGGTCCGCAGCTGCTTAGAAAATGTAATAATATTAATAGATTAGGGCCCCAGCTTTCAGTAATGATTCAGTTGGGGGGGGGGTTCCTGGAGTCGAATTATGATTCAGTGTGGGTCCCTGGTTTGCAGTTATGATAAAGTGGGGGTCCTCAGAAGTCAAAAGGTTGGGAACCACTGAGCTACATTGATTAATGTGGTTTTTCATCTTCATAAATGAAAGAAAATTATTAAAGAAGTTTGTTATTGACAGATCTAAAATGGCTGGTGCCACTTAGATCGATAAATAAAAAAATTAATTGTTAGTGTGCTAAAACTATTTTGCAAAGGGCAGTCATTGATTTGCTGCCTAACACTCCAAAATTATATATTAAAATTATATGTGCAAAAAAGAACAACAGAGGTGGGGGCTAATGATAGAGCAGGCAAAGGTGACATATTGCGGGGAAGCAATGGAGAGTGGGCAGGGGGCACGAAGGAGAGGCAGCACTGGCGGCAGGCGGAGAAGCACTCGAAATAGACAGCAACATACAGTGCAGGGAGATATGGGGGGAGCAGAATACAGGAGAGAGAGAAAGAGAGAGAAGAGAGAGAAAGCAGCCATGAGAAAGAGAGAAAAAACACAGAGCATCGGGTGGGTATTTTTAACGGAGAGAGAAATGCAGGAGGGAAAGAACTCGAAAACACATGCACACTGATAAAGCACTTACCCAAAAGGGAAAAAGTCATTAATTTTGTCATCAGAACTTTTACACTGTTATGATGCTCACAAAAGATGTACGGGCACACATTTATTATACTAATGTTTTCACTTTGTAAGTCATGGTAAGTTGGCTGGAGTAACTTATTCCTGACGGTCACAAAACCTTAAATAAGGTAGTTATACAAAAAAGAAAATATAGTTTCTTGAGATTGAACAGTGGAAGGACACAAGTCAGCCAGTCAAAAGAATGGTAAAGGGACTAGGCTCCCAGGGATGGACAAACACAAGATGGATAAGGAAATCCAACAAATAAGAAAGAAGCAAACGTTAGTGACATTAAATGTAAGCAATGGTAAGCAACGGATGGGCTGTAAGGTCCTGTACACTCTTTGTTGGAAAACGCCACTGTTGGCATGGTTACCCCCTAACGTTTTGCCTTTTGTTGATGCCAGCTTTGATTGAAAGTGTGCTGGGACCTTGCTAACCAGGACCCAGCACCAGTGTTCTTTCCCTAAAACTGTACCTTTGTCTCCACAATTGGCACAGCCCTGGTACACAGATAAGCCCTTTGTAAAATGTACCCCTGGTACCAAGGGCCCTGTGGCCAGGGAAGGTCTCTAAGGGCTGTACCATGTATTTTGCCACCCAGGGGACCCCTCACTCATCACATGCACACTGCCTCACAGCTTGTGTGTGCTGGTGGGGAGAAAAAGACTAAGTCGACATGGCACTCCCTCAGAGTTACAGCCCTAAGGCAGGGTGCACTATACCACAGGCGAGGGCATAGCTGCATAAGCACTATGCCCCTACAATGTCTAAGCCAATTCTTAGACATTTTTAAGTGCAGGGTAGCCATATAGAGTATATAGTCTGGGAGTTTGTCATACACAAACTCCACAGTTCCATAATGGCTACACTGAATACTTGGAAGTTTGGTATCAAACTTCTCAGCACAATAAATCCACACGGATGCCAGTGTGGGATTTATTGAGAAATGCACCCAGACAGCATCTTAGAGATGCCCGCTGCATGCCAGCCCAACTGCTAGTGCTAGACTGACCAGTCTCTGCCAGCCTGCCACTTTCAGACAGCAGACAGCTTTCTGGCCACATGGGGTGAGTACCTTTGTGCACTCTGTGACTAGGAACAAAGCCTGTCCTGGGTGGGGATGCTTCACACCTACCTCTGCATGAACTGTAACACCTAGCGGTGAGCCTCCAATGCTCAAGCCTAGTGATACAGAGCCCCAGGGCACTCCAGCTAGTGGAGATGCCTGCCCCCTAGACACAGCCCCCACTGTTGGCACCAAGTCAGGGGAGATAATGAGAAAAACAAGGAGGAGTCACCCCCTCAGCTAGGTCCACCCCCAAGGTGACCAGAGGTGAAGTGACCCCCTCCTTAGAAAATCCTCCATCTTGTTTTGGAGGATTTAGCCCAATAAGAATAGGGATGTGCCCCCCTCCCCAAAGGGTAAAGGCACAAGGAGGGTGTAGCCACCCTCAGGGACAGTAGCCATTGGCTACTGTCCTCCAGCCCCAACACACCCCTAAATTTCATATTTAGGGGTGTCCCTGAACCCAGGAAATCTGATTCCTGATGACCTACAAAGAAGAAGGACTGCTTTGCTGAAAAGCCCTGCAGAGAAGGAGGAAGATGACAACTGCTTTGGCCCCAGCCCTACCGGCCTGTCTCCAACTTCAGAGAACCTGCACCAGTGACGCATCCTGGGGGATCAGCAACCTCTGCCGACTCAGAAGACTGCCCTGCATCTAAGAAGGATCAAGAACTCCTGTGGACAGCGGACCTGTCCAACCAAGCAAGAAGAAACCATCTTTAAAGGGACTCTCACCTCACTCCAGAAGTGTGAGTCCCCACCACTCTGCACCCGACGCTCCTGGTCTGTGTCCAGAGAAACTAACGAGCCAGAGAGGATCCCCAGGTGACTCTGACGAGGTGCCCACCCTTGGCTAACCTCTCTGCACCTCCACGACGACGCCTGTAGAGGGAATCCCTGGGACCCCCCTGACCGCGACTGCCCGGGACAAAGAAACCCGACACCTGGAAGAAGCACTGCACCCACAGCCCCCAGGCCCATGAAGAACCGACCAATGGTGCAGCAGTGACGAGCAGGTGGCCCTCACCCTTGCCCAGTCGGTGGCTGGCCCGAGAAGCCCCCCTGTGCCCTGGTTGCTATGTCTGAGTGACCCCCGAGTCCCTCCATTGAAACCTATTCCAAACCCGACACCCTGTTTGCCCGTTGCAACCGGCCGCTCCTGTGCCGCTGAGGGTGTATTTTGTGTGCCTACTTGGGACCCCCCCCCAGAGCTCTACTAAACCTCCTGGTCTGCTCTCCGAGGACGCTGGTACTCACCTGCCAGCAGACGGAAACCGGCGCCAGCGGTATACCGCCATGGCGGTCCCGGCGGTCGTCATCCGCCAGGACATCGCTGCAAGCAGCGCTGCCCTGGGGATTTCGGCTCCCCTTACTGCCAGCCTGTCCATGGCAGTAAACACCACCATGGAAAGGCTGGCGGTAAGGGAACTCGGGGGGCCCCTGGGGGCCCCTGCACTGCCTATGCGCTTGGCATGGGCAGTGCAGGTGCCCCCAGGCACAGCCCCATCGCGCATTTCACTGCCCGACGGGTGCTGCTGCACCCGACGCACCTCAACATTGAAGCCGGCTCGAAATCGAGCCGGCTTCAATGTTGTGGTGACATTTCCGCTGGGCCAGCGGGCAGAAATGCTATTTCCGACCGCTGGCCCAGAGGACATGTCAAAATATGGTGTTACACATACCGCCAGCACTGGCGGTAGGTTGGCGGCCGACAGCACAGCGGTAAAATGCATTTACTGTTGATCTTGAAATTAGGCCCTATATCTCATTTTGCCATAGTATGTACAGAGCCTGCACCCTACACTCTTGCAAAGCCCAAAATAGGTCTTTGGCAACCACTGTGCGCTGTCTGCAGGCTCGACCTAAAATGGAATAGTCATGTGTAGCAACATGAAGTGGAAGTTCTATTAAAATACAGACTAGATTGTATGCACTAATTAAGAGAAATGTATTGACATGACATGTTTGGTTTGTCCTGGGTGAAAGCAGAGGGGATGATGTAGGACCATGATATGTCAGGATTTGCATGGGCTGAGTGGGAATGCTGCAGATTGGTGAGTGTGGATGCTGTGGGCATGTGATAATGCATTAAATGTTGGTGTCTAGTGTGCTGGTGGATGCTGGCAGTTGATCACAGCTGCAGGGAGCACTCAAAAAAACAATCAGATTATGGCTGAAACCTAAGTGCCTAATATGTAATAAAGAACTCACCTTCTACCTCAGTGGTATCAGACACTTATATGAAAACCTTGCCCTTCAAATTCATCATTTTGGCAAAAAGCATGGGTGATTGAGCGTACTAGAGTGAGGTATTGTTTCATATCGATGGTAGTATCAAAGTAGCTGTAGTATGTGAGCGCCTCCTTACCTTGGCACGTTATGATGTTGGTTTCTTGTTCTAATGTAAATTAGCATTAGGAGTGGGAGTCCTGTACTGCATACTGCACTGCTTTTTGTTTATTTTGTTGTGTCAGTGCTTTATTACTCTAGTGTTTGATTAACAATGCTAGCAATTTTCAGATCACCTCTGTTGGGGGCTGCCATCATTGCGGTCAGGAGATGTTAACTTCTGTGCAGCTTCCAGAAGGCATAGAATTGGGCCCTGATTTATGTGCTTTCTCTCATCTGGTACATGGCCATGTTGGTTTGGCCAACTATTGTGAGGGATGTAGGGTGTGTTGGAGTGCTCTGCTGCACATTTGTGTGTATGGGAGTGTGGTGGAGTGTACTGACCTTGTAGACACATGAGTGTTGTTTTATGGAGGATGAGAGGGTTTGAGAGTTTGTCTTATTGTCCCTGGGAGATTAAAGTATTGTCTTAATGTTTGTCCTATGTCTAAGGAAAAAGGAATATGTAGTGATGTGGTATGTCTCATTTGTCTAGGGCTGGGGTCTTCAAACTGGAGGTTGAGCCCCACTAGCGGGCCTCAAGTGATCGGGGGCGGGGGGTGGCGCCAGTCTTTAACCAAAATAGGCATTATGCAGATAAATGTGCTTTGTTTTAAGCAGAAAACAACTTAAAAAAAAAAAAAAAAAGGTAACATAACTTCAATGTTTAAATAAGTCTAAACATGTTTAAACATTGCCAATTGGACCGATGATTTTTATTTTTTCACTGGGGGACGCAGCATTAAAATGTTTGAAAACCACTGGTCTAGCGTGAGAGGAACGAGGATGAGTTATTAACATGATGTGTTTGGGTATGCATGCTGGTTGGTGAGCATGCTGTAGAATGTTGAATGTGGATGCTGTGATAAAGTGATGGTGCATAGAATGTTGGTGTCTGTGTTCTGGGTGGAGCCTGGTGGGTAATTACAGCTGGAGGGAAAATGGAGCCCCAACAGTACCTATCAGACTGTGGCTGAAACCTAAGGGCCTGACATGAACTAAAGAATTTACCTCGTACCTGATTGGCTCCAGACTCTTGAGTTGTCATCCTGCCCTTCAACTAAAACAAGACGTTTTATACAGGGCTACTAGCATTACGTGGCTGAGTGGACTAATTTATGAGACAGCATTGACTAAATAATGCAGCAAGACTAGGCAAATTTTATGACAAGACCGGAGGCTCCTATTATGCGTTTCTTCTCTTGCTTTATTTATACAGCAGCAGTCAAGAAGAACTACAAATCCCATGAGGCTAAGACAGACAGCCAATGGGATTGAAAAAGTAGTATGCTAATATGACAACCAATAGGAACGACCCCATACCATTATGACGTCACTTGACTGCAAGCAGCCCTCTTTTCTTGCTGCTGCAGTCAAGATAAGTTCAAAAAAAAAATTCTCTCATGACCTTACTTTATTTTAACATGTTTATCTATAATTCTTCATACAATTGCTATTATATTTTGTTTGACGGCATGTTGCCGCATTGATTTCAGCGCGTTACTTTGCGCTCGCGTACCTTTCCCGGTTCCCGGGTGCAACGTCTGTTGCTCCCGGGCCGTGAAGCACAACCGTTCTCTGCGCGCCTCGCGCGCGACATTCTAAATGAGCTTCCCTCGCGTCTGGGATTTAACCGTTACTCAGGTTTTTTCCCTGACGCGAGGAATAATCCTTCACTTGCCGCTCCTACCTGGACTGCTTTCTCCGACGCCTTCAGCTATTCCCCAGCTTCTGGCAGCCCCGTGCAACTTGTTCCTCGGCCCGCCCTCGAGTAGGAGGAGTTTTTCTGCTCCAAGTCGGTTTATTTTTCCATTAACCTCCGGTTGCCTGGGTTTTAACCCTTTTGACTATTTACACATATTCCTTTCTATTTTTTCATTGAGATTTTTTTTTTTTTTTTTTTTTCCTTACAGTTAAATTCTATATTTTCCTTTATAATGGAGCCCAATTCCTCACCAATGGAACACAGTGTTTCCAGTGTAGAGGAAATAAGGAATGAACTGCGTAATTTTATTAAAACTTCTGTTAAGCAGGCAATGGAGTCATCCATTCAAAAACTATCAAAACACTTGGAATCAAATTTTGCTAACTTATTGTCTAAATCTTCGGCCCAGACTGCGGGGGAATGCAGTCAACGCCTGCCTGTCAACCCCTCAGGTTTGACTCAAAAGGAGAGTGAGTTTAACTCACACATGACAGAGGATGAGGTTCCTCCCACGGCTCCTGCCAAGGAGTATAATAATATGGCTTCCAGACCCTCTTTAAAAAGAAAATCCAAACAACATAATATACCCCCTTCTATTCCCACGGCCTCTGCTCCAGATACTGATGAGGACATGCCAGACGCTGATTCAGACTACTACGTTTCTGATAAAGACCATGATGATTCTTTTAACCCTCCCCTTCCAAAGAAACCCAAAGTTTCCTCGGTCCCCCCCCTTTTGGATGCAGAAGGCTTACCTATGTTCGATCCCTCCCACATTTTACATCCCAACTCTACAGAATGGTTTCCAGTTGAACATGTTGGTGGTTATGTGGCTCAAAAGTTATTCTCCCCCCTTGATAAACAAACTAGAGTCAAACTGAAATCAGAATGTCCACGTCCTGTGCTTCTGTACAAGGCAATAACTACCCCTGCCATTGACCAGCAGATGTTAACCTTCTTTACTAAGCAAGGCAAGGACCCTCGCAAAGGGGTAGACAAAGCGTGGTCGTCCTGCCAGGACAAACTCCTCGATGTAATTGGCCCATTAACAAGAATCTTTGACATGGTGGAGGCGGCCAGACTGGAGGGTACCTTTTTAGACCCAGAGGAGCTTTCCTTGTGGGTTCAACGTTGTTTTTGCCTTTTAGGGAATGCTAATTCCGCTTTCATTCACGAGAGACGTAAAGGCTTCCTGATCAAATTGGACCCTAAATTAATTAATTTGGCGACTGTACATCCTCAGATCCATACTGAGGGACAACTGTTCGGGGATTCCTTCATAAAGGACCTCGGCAAGTATGTAGCCACTTTTACCTCACTGGATAAAGCCCAACAATCCATGAGGAAGGTGTTTAACCAACGGGTTTTTGCCAGGGCCGGTAGAGGCAGGGGCCGCTTTACCGGCCGTGGTTTCTCCAATCAAGGCTCCAGAGCGTACTATAATTCCTACCAACAAGACTTCAGACCTCAATTCTACCCCCACCGTGGCAGAGGTTATCGTGCCAGGTCCTTCAGACATACAAGAGCCTCCAACCCTACAGGTAAGTCCTCAAGTTGCTCTCCTTCCAACAGGGGGTCGTATTTTCCATTTTCTTTCAAATTGGTTAACAATTACAGCAGATGTGTGGGTTCTAAACACGGTACAGGGTTACAGCATAGAGCATTACTCTACTCCGGTGCAAAATTTTTTTCCCCCTCTTCCCCATTTCTCTGCAGAAATGAACGAGTTGATATCTGCCGAGGTAAGCTCTCTCTTACAAAAACAAGCGATTTCAATCACTCGCCCTCATCCCTTGGGATTTACCAGCCCAATTTTCCTAGTTCAAAAAACATTTCAATCGGTTTGTGGTATACCGACATTTCAAAATGGAGACAATTCTTCATCTCAGAGATATACTTCTCCAATACGATTGGATGGTCAGACTGGACCTTCAGGACGCTTACCTAGTGGTTCCTGTACATCCAGATTCCAGAAAATTTCTGCAGTTCCTATGGTTAGATCAAATGTATCACTTTACCTCTCTACCCTTCGGTCTATCGTCTGCCCCTTGGTGTTTCGCCAAGCTTCTCAAGCCCGTAGTTGCTCATCTAAGGGCTCAGGGTATAAGGCTCCTAATCTACTTAGACGATATCCTCATCATGAATCAGTCTCCCCAAACTCTGCTACTCCATTTGCAGATCACTTGTTCTCTCTTAGAGGACCTCGGTTTCATGATAAACAGAGAAAAATCTCCCCTAACTCCCTCTCAAGTCCTAGAATTCCTGGGTTTCCAGATCAATTCAATTTCCGCTACTCTTCTTCTTCCTACAATGAAAATAAAATCCATAAAGTCGGAAATTCTTCAGATTCTTCGCACTTCTCTCATCTCTCTCAGAACTTTAGCTCGAATAGTAGGTCTGCTTTCCTCTTCCATCCAAGCGATATTTCCAGGTCCCCTCCATTACCGATCACTCCAAAGGCTAAAGATCCAGCACTTAAGGAAAGGGCTGTCTTATTCCGACCTCGTGCCCTTAGATCTCGAATCTCGCACAGAGCTTCAGTGGTGGATAGACCATTTAGATGCTTGGAACGGAAAAAGTATATTTCCGTCAGCCCCAGATCTTGTGTTAGAATCCGATGCAAGCCATCTAGGCTGGGGGGCCCGGTGTGGTCCCATCTCGACTGGGGGTACATGGTCTATCGAGGAGTCCAAATTGCACATCAATTATTTAGAGATGCTTGCCGGTCCTTTGCAATCAGAAGCCTGGAAAAACACAAGGTACATTGTGCAATCCTTCTCAGAATGGACAATATATCCGCAGTCAGGTACATAAATCATCTCGGAGGCACAAGGTCCAAACCTCTGGCGGATCTGGCCAAGAGTTTTTGGGAATTTTGCCTTACAAACCATCTTTCGGTTCATGCAGAATATCTTCCAGGAGCCCTCAATTCAGTGGCAGACTGGCATTCTTGTCATCTTCGAGATTCCAGCGATTGGAAACTTCATCCTTCAGTTTTCCACAGGATACAATCCTTATGGGGTCTGCTCTCCATAGACCTTTTTGCATCCCGTCTCAATACACAGCTTCCTCGATTTTACGATTGGCGCCAAGATCCATTAGTCTTAGCATCAGATGCTTTCTTGCAAGATTGGTCTCATGCGCTCAATTACGCCTTTCCCCCCTTTATCATGCTCAACAGAGTCTTGGCACAAGCCAGACGTCAACAGGCCTCTCTTATTCTCATAGTTCCGTTTTGGCAATCCCAGGTATGGTACCCTATCTTACTGGAACTTTCAGTGGATTTTCCCCTGCTAATCCAGCCCTTCCCAGATTTACTCCTAGACCCTCTTCATCGTCCTCACCCCCTCATTTCGGACAATCTCCTTATTCTATCCACCTGGAAGATTTCAGGAATTCCCAACCTTTCCCTTTCATTTCGTCAGAAGCTTCTCAATACATCGCAAATTCCTGGGCCCCTGGCACCAAGAAAGCATACAAGGCAGCCTGGTCTTTATGGGACGGCTGGTGTTTGGGAAGGCACATTAATCCCTTTTCAACAGATATAATATTTATAGTCAATTTCTTGGCCGCAGAAACCAGCAAAGGCAAAGCTTTCCGTACTATCAACCTTTACAGATCAGCTATTTCCTCTAACCATACACACGTCAATGGGAAACCGGTCGGCGAACACCCGCTGGTATGCAGATTACTAAAGGGAGTAAAATTTTCCAAACCTCCTCTACCGAAGTACAATAACTTGTGAGATGTTAATGTTGTTCTAAAGTATTTGAACTCTTTACCAGACAACTCAATCTTATCACTAAAAATGTTATCTTCCAAACTTACAATGTTATTATGTTTAATTTCTATTAAACGTCTTTTGGATGTCAAAGCATTGGACGTCTCCAACCGCCAATTCACTCCTTCGGGGGTGTTGTTCTCGGTTGTTCGACGTACCAAGACCAACTTATCGTCAGTTTTCTATCCTTATTTCCCACAACATCTGAAGTTATGTGTAGGCCAATGTCTCAAAGTTTATGAACAAAGAACTGCAGAGTTGAGAACATCCTCTTCCCAACTTCTTATTTCTTTCAGGAAACCTCATAACCCGGTTTCATCAGCCACTTTAGCGCGTTGGGTTAAATTGATCATGTCTTTAGCGGGCATAGATATTTCCAGATTTGGAGCTCACTCTGCCAGAGGGGATATGGCTTCCAAGGCATTCTGGGCAGGTTCTCGTTTGGAGGATATTCTCAAGTCTGCAGACTGGTCCAATGATAATACCTTTCGAGTTTTTTATTGCAAGCCTGTTGATAATGTTTCGTTAAATGTAATTAATATGCTTTAAACTCGCATAATAGGAGCCTCCGGTCTTGTCATAAAATGTAGATTTTCCTAGTTTATGACGGAAAGTCTTAATTTTATTAAAGACAATGAGGCGAGTATTATCCCACCTCTGGATTAACTTGGTTTTCTCTCCCTCCCTTCTTTCCAGCGCCAGCTACAACTACGCAACCAGCATCCTAATTGGACCTCCTGGCATCACGTGGAGCTCCCACTCACTTCAAGTTTGGAATCGTATCCCTCGGATTTAAGGAAACATCCCTTCCTTTACAGGATACTTGACTTTTGTTCTGACGTTTTTGCTTTCCTCATGGCATTGTTTATCCTTTGTTCTCTATTCCCATTATTTTTCAATGATTGACTATTCGCAAGAAAAGAGGGCTGCTTGCAGTCAAGTGACGTCATAATGGTATGGGGTCGTTCCTATTGGTTGTCATATTAGCATACTACTTTTTCAATCCCATTGGCTGTCTGTTTTAGCCTCATGGGATTTGTAGTTCTTCTTGACTGCTGCTGTATAAGTAAAGCAAGAGAAGAAACGCATAATACTCGCCTCCGTGTCTTTAATAAAATTAAGACTTTCCGTCATAAACTAGGAAAATCTACATTATGCAAAGTAATACAGCATTTTTATGGCAGTCATATGTCAATATTTTATCATTTTTTCCATTGTTAATATTGAAATCAGCAAGTGCAAGGTGCTCAGTTAATTTTGTAAAAGGGACTGCCACTGTGCAGCACAGCTTGTGAAAGAGCTTTTAGTAACTTTTGATCTTTGTCCTAGAAACCACATTTTTTAAAAAAATGTCCAAAATTATGCAGCAGAATACAGATTATGTGAACAGCTCAACAATTCCATACTTATGCCGAAAATGATGCAGCTGCAAAGTCACATAATTCCAGTGGCCCAAGCTGTATCAAACTAATTTACAACAGTGACAAGTTACCCCATTCTTAGGTAACATTATGGTAATAGTTTAGACAATTTCTTTCTGGAAACATGAGAGACCCATGATCATGCATTTGAGACTGCTCCACATTAAAAAAAAATACCTTAATGTTTAGGGTTGGGCAAGCATCTGCCCTGTTAATTTGTTTTAAAATGTTATGGCATGGCCCATGTTGGACGGCTAGTCCATAAATGTTCAGTCTGCTTATTCAAATTAATCACAGAGGAGACACGAAATGTTCTGGTTCAGGAGCTGCTGCTCTTGGATTAATGCCTTTGGAATTTTGTAAAGAAACTAACCTTTTCTATTTCCAAAATAATTTTCCCAAGACTCCTATTGTTGCACCCTTGCTCTCTTCTTGACTTTTTGACCTTTCCTCTCCCTTCTGAGTGTTTGCTTAGCTCTCTAAATTGATTCCATTCATAAACGAGATCTATTTAAATAGCCATTAATCACTCACTCATGGGAGCTGGGGTGGTTTACACAGGGAATAAGTAACTAACATTTCACCATATCTTTGGAAACCAGTCCCTATTTTGATAGATACTTTTTCTCTCTGGAACTGAATTTCTGACCAGATCCTCCTGACTCAAAAATTTGATACATTACAGAGCCGTTATAGATATGGTTTGGCAATTGTCTTTTGATTAAGAATCGACTTAATGTCTTCACTGTCAGTATATTTACTGGATTTTACTGTGCATTTTATTGCTCAAAGAACACTTTGATATTTTAGATAATTGGCATGTCATACATTTTCAGATACATTACTATACCCCCATGACTGTATTAAGTCATGGTGGATTTAATGAGGAATTATGTTTTTATGTATTCCATTATTTGCAAGATTTATATAGATGCACTCATTTGTGTTGAAAGCTTTGCAGTGAATGACTAAAAGCAGCATAGTTAAGGATGGAATGCATACTATTTAAATAGCGAGACACATCTAGACCCTAATAATGGCTTCATTATTTGGGCGCACTGTATCTAATTTTGTTTATGCCCTCATCTCTAACACCCTTTATAGGTGGTAATAAAATATATTTTGTTCACAAAAAATCAATTAACAAAATAATGAAAAAGGCAATAATAAAGAACACCATGTTGAACTTCCTGTGTGCATATTACTTATATAATAAGAAGGCAAAGAAACTGCACGAGAAAACAGTTTTTGTTTGAATAGAGAAGAATACAAAAACATAAGCGTGGACGAGGAAATTATGTAACTAAAGTATAGTTAAAAGAGAATAAATACAAGTAAATAGCAAGGCTGTGTCTAGGTCTCACTAAGAAGATGTGTAAAATGGAATTGTGCACATAAAAAAGACAATATATGTAATCAAAATGAGTGCGGTATTCCTGAAAGAGAACACAAAAACAGTCACAATATAGAGGTTTCAGAGTGCTGCCTTGTCTTTTTTTCAAGGCAAAGGGGTGGAATAAAAGAAAACACAATCATGTCTTGGAATCGGTGCACAAGCCCATTGTTCTTCTCCCAGATAACTAGATTAGTAATGTAGGCATTGCCATTATACCATGTGATGCTTTGCTACTTGTTCTTCCTTGAAAAATGGCAATTTCATATATGTCAATTCCGTTCTGGTTTCAGAGCTCCACATCCTATTCATATTCAGCAGCATTGTATTTCAAACGCTGTTATTTGGGAGTCTTTTTTCTATGGCCTTTGATCATTCCTATTCTGTCTAGATACATGCTGAGTCTGCAGCATGAACTCCTTTCAGATTTTCACCTACTTCTGAGCACAAAGGTTCTCCAAAAAGTGACACTTCTTGAGTTTTCCATCCAATACTCATTATCCAATCGTTCAGCTTTCAGCTGTGACTTCCTGGATTAATAGGAATTGGGGACTGTGAGACCTTGTTCAGGGAGCCACAGGGCAGTGTGGGGCTGTTGGGTAGCAGCTCTGGTGGTTGTGATCGTTTAACTCTGGTGTCCTGGGGTCAGTCCTACCTCCACAAACTGGGACAAGTACACCCTTTTCCACTTGTCACTGAGAGTAACAATACCTAGCAGTCAAACAGTCAAAGGCTTCTGAGGAAGATAGTGTGGGGAGCTCAGAACTGAAATGATAAACAACAGACATAGGGCCTCACTACGATCCTGGCGGCCTTAAGACTGCCAGGACCGCTGTGGTTTTTAGACCGCTGCCATTACGGCCGTGGCAGTTGCGTCAAGGTCGGACCGTCAGCACCGTCAGGTTCTGGCGGTGATGGCGGTCCTAATCTGCTAAGGCAGCACCACAAGGAGCGCTGCCCTGGGGATTATGATCCGCTCTCCAACAGCTTTTACATGGCGGTAGCACCATGTAAAGGCTGGCTCAGATAGGGTGCAGGGGGCCCCTCTGCACTGCCCATGCATACGGGCATGTTCAGTGCATGGGCCCCCAAGGCCAGCCTTGTCGCTCTTTTCACTGTCTGATTTGTGGACAATGAAAAGCGCAACAGGTGTGGGTACACCCTACGCACAGCAGCATTGCCACTGGCACAATTATGAGCCAGCATCAATGTTGTGGGCCAGTGACATTTTTACCTTTAGTTAAAAAAAGGACTTTAATCTCACTGCAAAACAAAATAATTTGTATTCCAAGGATAGTTCAGTTACAGTGTTGTATCTCACCTGCAAGTGCTACATCTTGTATGATGCCTTCTGCCCTATCTGAGAAGCACACAATTTCTATGGCAACTTAGGCAAAAATACAGGTATAGGCATTTATTAAGCACAGGTAAAAATCATTATTGATTAACTCTAAAATACAGTTTATAGCTTAGTTCAACAGTCTTTATGCTCACAGAGTTTGTACTAGCAAAGGTTACCATTCTAGCAGCAGGTTTCAAATTTGTGCACATTGGGCATTGTCTCCTAGTATATGCAAATTTAGCCTGCATTACCTGCTCAATAGAGTTCTATATTAGTGATAGTGACACTTGTTGAGGCAGACAGCAGCTTCTCACCCTCTGTATCAGTGACAGGGCACCACAAAAAGCAGTCTCACTCCTCCCTTGGGCTCTGGTGTTGAACAGAATGAGGGTTCTTTGTGGTGGGTTCTTCACCTGTGGCAGTTGTGGCCTCTGGGTGGGTACAGATGGCACTTGTCTACAGCAGTAGTAACTTCTGTGCTGTTGCACGAAGGCGCTCATCTTCAAACAAATTGTGGCCTAAATTCCAGTGCAGTTGTATGTTTGTCTTTTGTCAGTTGTGGCCATTAGACTGGTGCGGACGGCTCCTCTAAGGCGACAACCACAAGCATGAAGTGGCAAAAACAATCTTTTGTGGTTGTCCCTTAGCAGGAAAGCAGATTTCTAGGTTCTACACAACCCCTTGGCTTCTACAACAAGTTTCAAACTTCAGGTGATGTCCTCACACTTCTGGGAGACTGGCTGTCATGTAGACCTCAGCCCTGGTCACAAAGCAGTCGGTCTAATATTCTGCAGAGCTTTCCTTTCTTGGACAAGACCAACGTCGAACAGAAGCCGAGTGGAGTGTTTTGGGTCCTTCTTGTATGCTTATTTTCTGAAGAAGGAATATGGATCCACTGTTTTATGTTCTGGAACTGGTTTGGGGTGGTAGCCTTTCAAATTTCATGATTATGGCTCTCACAGCAGGCAACAATGATACTGGCTCCCAGCACAAGTATACAAAACACAGGTACAAGGAATTGTCAGATCTCTACACCTGACTTTCATCAGCCTCCATGAAGTAGTAATCAGGGATGTTAAAAGGCAGTCCCAGTCTATACACATCCTCACCTTGAACAACAGAAACTGCAGACCCATTCCTACCAGCTACCAATGGCATTGCTCAAAAAAACTAATCAGCAGCCCTTCAACAACAAGGATTTAATTTAATTTATAAGGGGAGCCCTGTCTTGTTCCTCCCTCATTCAGTGTCTAAGTCTTCACCCCCTAGCCATAGGTCAACTGTCTGGTAAAGCTGTCTCAGCCCTCCATTTTGTGCCATATTAAACCACGGACCATGAAAAACGCATCTTGCCACCCCAGAACTCAGACTCTCACCATGCATTGAACTTTACCACCAGAAGTGCTGCAAATCCACTGCACATACACACACTCAGCACACATACCAATAGAATGCCATTGCTAGTCTCTGGGAGGCGCACTAAAACTGAACTGTACGAGTGGAGTCAGTAGGCAGCACTCTACTCTGACACAGAAGAGCGGTCTGACCAAGACAAATAAGTCACAAAATATAGTGCACTTTCCCCACTGCTTCATTTGATCAATCCAAGACATAGACAGTAGTCCAATGTCAGTTAGGAAGGCACACTTGTGCTCCTCCCAGGACAGGAACATGTTTTGGGCTACATTTTATCATGGGCAGGCCTAGGCTTCTGTGCCCATGCTAGATTAGTATGGTTCAGGGCCAACAAAAAAAAGTCAAGATACTAATTTCACATATAGTTGGGCACTCAAGGCAGGGTTGCATGCCCATATACCATGAAGGGAACTTTACCATCCCAAAAGGGGCTAGTCTCATTTCTATGTTCCATACATTTTGGCTAATTAGGTATATATCTTTCTGCATAGCAGGTGCTCACCTTAAGTCTGGGAGGGCTACATCCACACCAGGGTTTTCAGGATAGCAACTGACTGCAAATGTGTTCAATTTAGCTTCATTGGGCCTCTTCACAAAAGTAAATTTGGTCATAAGCACATGTTTGATACCAAATTTACATTTTTATGCCTGCCAGGAATCAATAAAGACATCTCTGGCAAATGCAACTTCTTTTATGTTAAAAGGCATCTCCTCCATGGTTTAGAGTTCTCTTTATCCATTAATCACACTCAAATGGTGGGGCTATGTGGATTCAAGGACTTTGGAAGTTTGTGAGGGGCCACAAAGAAGTATGTTTGTGAACATTCGCAAACTACTATGATTTCCGTATCCATTTTGGAAACCGTAAGATTTTTACTCCAGAATGAGCTGATGTAAATTTCCATTCAGGGTGACAAGGGGAATGAGCCATCCCCAGATCTGTTGGCAGTGTATGTGGAAGGAGTTTCTCCATCGGAAAACTATTGTTCTCTGCTACGGAGGATTCCCTACAGGGAGCATAGACCCTGCTGGAAATGTCACTGATCTTCCCAAGAGTGATCCTGGTAACACGCACCTCGCACAGATATGAAGACTTACTTTTGGAAATTTTGCAAATTCATGAAAGTAGGAAAATGGCATCCAGGTAGAGGCATAACTCTCCCTTTACAAGTTCCCAATTTTATTTGTGAATCGGGCCAATTGTATGTTAAAGCATCTTATCCAGACAGCCTGAAAATTGCTCATGGACACCGCTGTCATATTGGCTAAACAGATATGAATGTAATCAGTGTACAAACAGATTTGTTTAATTCCTTTGTTTTTTTCCTTGGCACCATAAACAATATTTTCCCAAATACACTGGTAACAACAAAGACATTACGAATGGATTTGTGTAGTTTTCTTATAAAAGTGGTCAACTCGGAAATTATTGAGTACCAAAAACTGCTGAAACTATATTGTTTATATATAAAACAATAAAAAATACTACACGAGGGTACAATGGTGTGAATTATCCCCAGAAATACAGTTAAAATTATAGTTATATTTTTCTCTTGAATGATAATATGTGCATCCTGAAGTGAAAAGTAGGTCACGGGGAGAAAAATATGATGATGTATACCTTTGTAGAGCAGGCAATAGTCACTTAGCGTGTCGTATATGTATTTTTTACCTCATGATATACAAAAAACACATTTATTTTGAAGTCAATATATAGTAATAAATGAAAGGATTGACGCAGAATAAAGGCAAATAGAGGAAATGCCAGGAATTTTAATGCTCTCAGCAATTAATCGTAACCACAGAGCCAGGAAACGGCTACAAGAAGGCATCGTCCAGGCACTGAGCCCAGTGGAAGGTTATCATCGCCTAGCTTTGGAATCAAATCGCTCTTCTAAATTAACTATGACAACTTGCTTTTGTGATAACAATAAAAATCATTTGTTTTTGATACAGTACTAAACCGCACTGTCACTTCTAGAAGCTTACGCTTAAGGGTAATTCATTTGTGGCATGTCAACCACACAGCAATCACATGATAAAGGATTATAGTTTACAAAAATGTATGCTGCATAGGTAAAAGCAGATTCCAAACGGACCCGAAACAAGCACAGTGCTTAGTTTGTTAAAAAAAAAAAAAGTGCCAGAGCTCTCGCCAGGAGGACATTGCAGATTGCACCACACATTGTCCCTGCCACTGCTGCCAATGATAGTAGAAACACAACTACTAACCAACTTTTCCAGGCCCAAAAACCTTTAATGTATATTGAACTATGAATTAACTGTTGTCGTGCTTATCTAATTTAGACAGGCAGTCACCGGTGTTGACAAATAAGTGCCTCTGCCCAGCACTGGAAACCACTGGCTCAAATTAAGTACTGACTAAGCTCTCTTAGACGTGGGCAGGAAGGTCACATGAAAGCCATAAGTAAGAAACTAAGACTGAGGGTCACAATAACAAGTCTCATTTTCAAAAAGTGTCACCGTAAATTAATGATTTGTGACCCAACTCACGAATTGTTTCCTGCACATAAATTGAACTTAAACAGAAAACTGGCTAGAGCCCGCATGAGCAGATGCCAATGATGTGGCAAATCTGCCAGGCTTATGGTACAAAGGGAAGGGTGACTTGGGGGTCTCTGAATAGTGTGAGAAGGTAGGCAATGCAAAAGGTTTAAACATGCCAGGGCTTTGTGGATATTCATGAACCTGTGCAATGACTTTTCCACTGTAAAATAAAAACACAACTCTAGGTAGACTATAAAGTCTACTGTGTTTAATGCAAAATAGCCAATATGCATGCAAAATAATGCAAGGCAATTGCTGATTCACGGACCAGAGCTCCCACCCTTAATCAGCTGGAGGATATGGTACTAGAATCCATACTTTAGGCATTTTTCTCGCTAGAAGTGAATTGAAGCAGGAACTCCTGCTTGATACTGCAACTAAATGATAGTATGTAATGAGCAGGTGCGAATATCTTATATCGAGAAAGAATGTGAGAAGATCTCGGAGAACTGATAGTGATAGCAAAAACAGACACAGAGGGGCTCATTACGACTACGGTGGTCTTTTGCTTAGACTGCCGAAGTCGTGGGTGCCAGAGGACCACCAGTGCTGGCGGTCCTCCAACCGCCATATTCCAAGTACTGAAAGATTTCAGGCACAATTTGGGTGGAAATCCTCCAGTAGTCGTGCTGGCGGTTGGTGAGGCAGAGGAGGTTCCACCACCGGCCCGCCTGGCCAAAAGGACTCCACCAGCTGTATTATGACCTGTAAAATGGCCTGGTGGTGTCCTGATGGTGGGGTGAGGCAGGAGGTAGGAGAGCCGGGTCCCATCCCCTCAGGGAGGAGCACCTCGTCAGACAAAGTGAGTGTCCTCCGCAAGGGGGGGTGTGAATGGGTGTGGTTGAGTGTGTGTATGCGTGTCATGAATGGGGGGTGGGAGAGGAGTGTTTGTGCGAGCGTGTTTGTGTGTGTCTGTGTGTAAATGTGGTGATGGTGATGCATGTTTGTGCGAGAGTGTAAGGGTGTTGTGAGTGTGTGTGTCAGGGTGTGCGTGTCTGTTGATGCGTGTGTGTATGCGGGGGGCGGGTTAAGTATGTTGATCGGGGAGGTGGGGGTCACTACTGGGGATGGGGTGGGAGGGGTTACTACTGGGAGTTGGGGTGTGGGGATTTGGGGGGGTCATCTACCGGCAACAGGAACGGAAATTCCTGTTGTCGGTAGCCTTTCCTCCACAGAATCGGAATACCGGTTGCGGTATTGGATGGGCCACCGGGTCGGAGATGCTCATCTCCGGCCCGGCGGGTCCAACCGCCCTGGCGGTAGGAATGGGGAAAAGGCAGTTTGGCATAGGCCAAAGCGCCACGCTTGTTATGTGGTGGTCTGCACCGCTGGCGTAGCAGTTCAGTTCCCGCCATGGTCGGAATGACCCCCTGACTCTCTATTTTCTAAAACTCTTGCTTCATGGTGCCAAGCTTCAGAACAAGACTAACCTTACAACATAATGCAGAAAATGTGCATTTGTAAAACACAAAATATAATGTCTACAGTGCATTAGAAATGCGTGTGCAACTTAGCCGTTATACTATCATTTTAGTGGTTTGTATAAAAACAATATAGTAAAACAGTAGTAAAATGTAACAGTACATGTTAAAGCATAGATAAGAGTTAGTATTTTTGCAATATATGGAACGGTATTAAATCTCAAATACGAGTAAATCTGCTTTCTCACCTATACTAACCTACAGTTGCAAATGTACAACGCAATGTACCAAATTGGTGCAGCAAGTGTAGGTGCATGAAATAGCTCCATTTTTGCAGAGGTGGAAAGGTTCATAGGAAGGTGTAGAAACACATTTCCAAGTAAAGAAAAATCCAATGAAATGAAAAAAGAAAGGTTGTAGCAACGCTAGCCCACATTACTGACAATTCACACACTTTGTGTTAATGCAAACAGTCACATGCCATGCAAATGATATAAAATTTAATTTTTCCCTGCTCCACACCTGGTGGTTTTCTGACTTGGTTAACAGTGGTAAATTTCTACATATTGTAGAAAGACACCTAGGCTTGAAAGATATGTTAAGATTCAGGGACCTTGTTGTGATTTTGTACGGCATTAATATCCTAGGCCTGGAACTGAAGGCTGTTGAAAGTAGACATACATATGTACAAACACACACAGACATCCACACAGATGGATGGATTTATTTTTTTATGCCATTGCAGTGGGAATAAATGTGGCCCACATATTATTTAGAACAACTGCACAAATCAATGCACTTTCACACATTCATTAATGTCAAATTTGAGTTTATTAGTAGAATAAAGCCACGTGAGAAAAAAAAATTAAGGGCTCATAAATTGCATGCATGTAACAATTATATTGCGCAGGAAAGCGACTCGCCAAATAGTCACGAGTGCATTTTAATGTGATTGTACAATACACATTTAACCGTATGCATCCTGGCTTTGGTTAAATACCTTTACACATGAAAAAATACCATACACCATATATGTAGATACATATAGTTTAATACCATTGATGAGGGAGGCAAGAGGAATCATAACTGGCTCTAGGCTTTGTCTCTCAAGAATCATGGTCCCTTTCCACAATCAACAAAGACATGTAACACTCGGCATATCTGCAACTAATGTGTGTGTGTGTATATATTTATAGTTGTTAGCTGTTAGATGAAAGGGGTGGAAGACCCACTCGGTAAACAACCACAACCTTTGTCATCTAGAACTAACTTTTTGAAAGAAATTGAAGACATTTTTATTCTCACCATAGATATTTCCTTGGGCTTATGCTCTGGGCCTTGACTTACCTTTTTAGCATTAGGAAGCCTCCAGGTAGCCATGTGCTCTATAAATTTCCTAAACTAAACTAAACTTGTCAGGGTGAACCAAAAAATCACTAAATTAGCCTGTGCCTACCGCTCTGGTAGCTTGGCACAAAGAGTCAGGCTTAACCTACCTAGAAGCAATGTATAAAGTATTTGTGCAGCACACAACAGCAATAAAGTGAAAACACAGCACATGAAAAATCCCAAACCAATTTAGAAAAATGGAGTATATTTTAACAATCAAAAAGGATACCAGAACGACAAAAAGCAGTCAGTACAACTGAATATAATCAAATGTAAAGTTTTAAGTGAAACTAGCCCCTAAATGCACAAAGCTCCAACTCGGGTTACATGGTTGCACTACACTGGGATAAAGTCATAGGTTCAGGACAACAGCGATGGAGCACGCCCCAGGCACAGGACCGTGTTTGGCCCACTGGGAGGGGTACCTTTACGTCTATTCATTTGAGATGCAAGGCCCTGAATCGGTTCTGGTGAGGGCACTGGTCAGGAGCTGTGAGGTGCTGTGAAGCAAGGTCCTGTGTTGGGTTGCGCCACGCTGTGTCAGTTCTGATGAAGCTCCCTATGAGGAGCTGCAAGGTCCAGCATCACTTTGTGTTGCACTGTGCTGGTTCCAATGAAGCCTTTAATTAAGTCAGGAGTAGTTTTCTCTGATGCTAGCCAATGGTTCAGGACCCAGGGGATACCTCTTGCTGATAAGTACTCACTCCAGTGGAGGCCAGCACCAGAACTCAGGAAGGTCTAATTGCATGGCTAGGCAAGTCCAGTTTACAGCAGGTCAGCTGGTCAGTTGCAAAGAGGCCTCTGAAGCTTGTTGTGTCCATGTAGCTCACCCAGTAGGTCAGCTAACTGACTCTTGGACTCACACCTGGTACCCTGGGATAAAGGCAAGTAGGTCCAATCGTCCTTCTCAGTAGGCAAGGCTGCACTTGAAGCAGCAGGGCAATCCTCTAGCAGCAGGGCAGCCCTTCTTCTGTAACTCCTACAGGTCTAGCAGTGTTCTAAAAAGTACCTTTGGACGTCCAATATTTATAACTGGTGCCATTCTTTGTGTGGGTGGTGGACTCCCTGTACTACTCCTTCGCTTGGTTCTGGAAAGTTACTCCCCGTTTAATGCTTTAAATTCCCTTGTATGAGGTTCCTTAGTGTGTTTGCAGGAGGCAAAGCACTTTGGAGTGTAAATGGGGCTGGGTACAGCCTCTCCCCAGTCATCCTGCAAGGATGGCCCATCCTGTCCACAACTAAGCCTCCTTTGTGTCACTATCTGGAAGCAATATGCAACCCTCAACATCCATTCACAGTCATGTGACTCAGGACACTGCCAGAAGGCACAGATGGTTAGGACAAAAAAATGTCTTAAAGTGTCATTTTCAGAATTGTGACTTAAAATCCAACTTTACCATTGGAGATTATTTTAAATATGAATTCATTAGAGTGTAAACAGCATATCTCTAGCTGCTTCTAATCTAAAGTTACACATAGGACACACATCCCCAGTGTGCATCTTCACACACTTTTAGTTGGGGGAGCCTGGGGCAGGTTAAGGCAGTGCACCCTATTACAGTAAATGTGGAGTCCCCAATGAAGCCGCAAATGCTCACCTGCAGAGAAGATAGTGTATTGGTGAGAGGTGGGGTGGTTGTTTGAAGCCATCTCCCCGCTCCTCACTGGTCCAGTGGCAACCCTTCCTGCATTAAAAAGGAAGGCAGAAACCCCTCTTTAGGTGGGTGCAGTGAGTGACTGCAATTGCCTGGAGGGGGATGCCTTGGGGGTTTCTAGGATTACCTACCCCATTAAAGAGTCACCTTCAGGGGACTCCCTGTACATCACCTCTATGTGGAGCACCCTCAGTATGCCACCCAGGAGCACCTTTGTCTCTGCCGGCGTCTGCAATGTAACATGAGCACAGAGTCCAAGGTTTTCCACATTTGCATTGGGCCAACCCTTGAGGAAATGCTTTCTTTGGCGTCCTGGTATCTTAGTTCTTTGAGCATGAACTTCAGAAAAAGTATTGGAAACATGAAATCCCTGTTCTAAGAAAGTCTGCTACTTTAGCAGAAATGCAGGATTAAGATACGTTGGATCCTTGAGCTCTAACCACTCATCAAATGTCGCCCATTTTGCAACTCTCTGTGGCATGCAGAATTTTCAAATTAGATCACCTTGCCCACAAAGCTGGAAAAGCTATAATATTGATATCTGAAATCTGGAATAAATCTTTAACAGTCTGCCCTGCTATATGACACTCCTTTTGTAGCTAAGCATTTCCGAATTTCCATTGATTGTGCAGAAGGAGAATTTGGATTTTGCAAAAACGAGGACTCATTCAGGAACATGGTGCTGTGAGTTACTCAGAAATTGTTCTATATGTAATGGGATAAGGGATAACCTATCATAACGCACACAGCTCCTCTCATCATTTTCATGACACATTCTTCCAGAACGTTTGTGAGAAATGGTAGGCGAAATGTTACTATACCTTACTGTCAATTATCAAAACCCACTTGAATAAAACTTGCTTAACAGTATCATTTAAGACAATAATCATCTCTCATGCTTACATTTGTAACATTAGTCTCTTAAAACACACATTTTCAAAACATTTTGTTTAAATCATTTTCTTCGACCATGTTAATAATAGCCAAAGTGCACTAAGAGTACATTTCTGAAACCTTAACTGGTTATTTTCTTTGCATTAAAATCTTAAACGTTCCCAATATAATTGTTAAAGTTGGGGCACAAATACCGTTATTATCTCCTTTAAAGCACAACTCTGTAGCCTCTGAAGGTTAACAAAACTCGGGTGTATATTGAAGCATCTTAACCTGACCAACACTAGATGGCTACATTATGTATTTACTAGACTCTTTACTTTATATCCAACCAACCATTGTTTGGATATTCTTTATAGGTTTCTATGTGATTCAAAATTTCCCAGTTGGAAGCCATGTAATTCTAAAGTACAGATTTCTGGATTTAATATGTTGGTCCCTGATAATAAGAAGATATATCTTATCTCAATTCTTTTAAAGAGTAAGATAATATTTGGTAATTTTCTTCTTGTGTAAAATGAACCAGTCTTTCAAAAAGGAAAGTTCTTCAATCAGATCTTTTGGGAGCCTTTTTGATGCATTCAGTGGTCAAAGACTGTCCTCCCAAGCTAACTGAATGCTTACTGCTGAATTTATCTCTATATTGGAACTCTCTCAGACGTACTAATTAGTTCTGGTCTTAAAATTCACCAGGATGCAGATGACACACAATTAAATGCAGACATCCCTCATTAATGATATTATAACTCATAATTTGTACCTAATGAAAATCCAGCAGTGAATGTCGAATTACTTTATCCAAGTAAATCACAAAGAGACCAAATTCATCCTTCTCTCACCATGCATAAAACAAATTTGAAACTGCTTGGTTAAATAACTTAAGTTCATAAATTTTTGCCATATATTTTCCCTTCTGAGACGCGATCCCACAGTACCTAACATCTAACCATTTCCAAAGAACTAAAGGATCTATGAAGTAAGACCTCTCTCCATTTGGAAGTTCAAAAATGTCAATCACTTCTAACACTAAAGGAATCTTTTTCCAGATATCCTATTTATGGAACTCTCTCTCACCCTAACTCAGGACTCAATCAGATCCCCTTTTATATAGGAAACAATTGAAAGCACATATATTCTCATCACTATGTTGTAAATATTTCTAATCGTATTTGTATCACTTCTTCATTTTTTTCAATGTTGTATGATTTATGACCTTTGAAGGTCTTTGTCTTATCCACTTTTCGCTGCTTCAAACATGCAGAGACTCAATCGTTTTAATTGAAATACAACTATAGACTTAATCCTTTTTGTTTTATAAGCTAAAGGGTTAAATATTAATTTAAATTGCATTTTCCAAGGGTGACCGCAGTCTCTTTACACCTTCAAAAACCAAGTTACTAGAACATGGTGATCATATGGCAAAGAGCCCAAAAAATTGTGAAGTCGTTTTTCTACATTCCCTTGGCATGTTATAAGCTTGGTCCTTCTTCGAACCTCCCAAAACCCTAAGCTAGAGGTTGGCAAGCAAGTAATGCTTTAAGGTCAATTGAAAGTCCTTGGGGAAAAAAGATCATTTTTGAAAAATCAAAAAGTCAGCTGTCACAAAACTGTAATCAAATAGCGAAGATCATGAGAAGGAACTATAAGTATTATTGTAAGGAGCGTCAGACGGATCTTCATGTTATGCGGTACAGATTTAAACTATGGAACCACACTGCTAATTCAAGAATGTTCTGGCATACCTTCTGAACTGCTTACTAAGAGTCAGAATATGAAAGCCTTTTAAAGCAATATCAGATTCATTTGAACCTACACCAGTTGGAAATAACGTTAGGCTAAATTCATGTGTAATGATAAAAAGGTGCAACTGCTGCCGATCATAAAGTAACCTACTTACGTAGGTTTTTTTTGTAAAGATTTTTATTGGCTTTTTTACAACATTAGTACAGTATAATGGTACAGTTCAGTGTAGCAAACATCAGAATACACTCAAGATATACATATGATGTCAAACTGTAAGTCCTCTCCTCTCCCCGCTCAGCATCCCCCCGGCTCAATGTTCCCCACCATGTGTCACGCCATGTAGATCAATCTGGTCCTTCCCTTTCTGTATGGCCAACCTTATTTTTCATAGTGTCAGTGTGCCCAGTCTCTTCGTCTGAACACTATTCTAACACATCGTCCCCCGTGATGTGTCAGTGGACAGTGGGTCTAGCAGATCATTTCGCATGGCCGTCCAAGCCTGCAAATCATCTGCAAGCTTAGTATCCCAGGGGGTCTGGTGCACGTGGAGCTCTTCAGCATTTGCCCATTCAATCATGTCCCTGTGCACTCAGGCAATGTCAGAGCCCTAGGGGATAGCCACTGTATTGCCAACCTCCACTTAGCCAGAGTGAGGCCCAAAATTAGAAACCTCCAGTTCATTTTCTTTTCCTTCCTAATCGGGTACCCGTCCCAAGAGGTATTGCCCTATATCCCTGGGAGTTGTCCTTTCAGTGGCTCCACTTAGGGGAGACAGTAGCTAATCATAACCGGGCCAATACCCCCGAACCACACATTACCAGGCCCCGCAAGTCTGCTTGATCAGCCTGGTAACCCAGCCAGGACACTGGAGCCCATCATCAACAACTCAGGTAGGGAATGGTCCCCATAGTTCCCGCTAGTAAGCGTGCTTCCCAGCTCTCTACATTGTCAAACCAGTACAAAACATGTTGCAGCTGTGCAGCAAGGTAGTATAATTCTAAGTGGGGTAGCTCCAATTCTCCACCGTCCCATGTACGGCTAAATGTAGTAAGACTTACCCGCTTCCTTTCTGTCACCCACAACAACTAGGTGACTAATCTATCCATCTTCTTGGGGATGTCATATAGTGTTCCTTGAAAAATATAAAGACAGTGGGGAAGTACAATAATTTTCACCAACGCCACTTTACCCATTAGAGACAGGCATAGCATGTTCCAAAATGTGATGGATGACTAATTTCTCTAGGACCCTCCCAATATTGAGTTCTACGAAGCGTTCTGCATCCTGAGCTAGTTTGATACCCAAGTATCTGATAGTGTCCACCTCCCAGGGCATATCAGTATTATTGAGAGAATCCAATGATCTGCCCTCCAGTCCCTCACATAGGGAATAATTTGGATTTAGCATGATTAACTTTGAGACCAGATATCTGACCAAACTCAGCCAGGAGTGCAGGAACAGAATACTGTGGTTGTCTCAGGTAAATTAATGCATCATCTGCATATAGAGATACCACATGAGCGCGGTTTCCAGTTTGTATGCCCCAGCCTCCTAATGCCCCATGCAGTCAACAAGCCATAGGTTCCATAGCTAAAGCAAACAACAGGGGAGACAAAGGGCACCCCTGCAGAATGCTGTAACGCAAACCGACTAGGCACTGTTCTCCCACCCTAACCTGAGCTGAGGGGCACGTATAGAGCAATCGGACCCCTCTCAAGAAGGCATCTCCCACTCTGGCCCTGTGCAAGACATCCCACAAAAATTCCCAAGACAAGGAATCAAAGGCCTGTTTGATATCCAGAAAGGCCAATGTATATGGTTCGTCTCTATCAGTCAGGATATGCCAAACCATCAATAGTCTCCACAGGTTGCAGGTAGTGTTTCTGTGTGAAATAAATCCACATTGATCCTCGTGTATTAAGCAGGGTAGGTGCGGCAAGAGCCGTTATGCAAGAATCTTACTTAATATCTTGATGTCGATATTTAAAATGGAAAGGGGGTGGCATGATGTGAGGTCCTCCGGGTTCCTATCAGGTTTGGGAAGCATACCCACAATTGTTTCCCACATGGAAGCCAGGAGTATGCCCTTTTCAAAGGCCTCCCTACATTCCTCCAGGAGTTTCTCAGCTACAAAGTCAGCTCTACGATGATAAAACTCCATGGGTAGGCCATCGCAACCAGGGACTTTGGCAGTGTTCAATGAACGTATAGCCGCCACTATTTCTTCTTTGAAGTTAGGAGACTCCAAACCATCTTCCTTCTCTCCAGTCAGGATGGGGAATACCAAACCTTCAAGGTAGTGTGAACCTCCTCGTAGAGCACACAGCTGCGGACTGGAGTAGAGCAATATCAGGTGTGTGGCAAAAGTCTCAGTGATACTTCGTTGGGTACATGTCCTGACCCCTGGTCTGTCACGGATCCCCAGTAGCAGGGGCCTGAGTGCGGAGGAGATTGTCGAGCATCCTGCTCGCCTTATCGCTCTCCTTATGTAGTCACTGCTGATAATTGGTACGACCTATTTAGGTAGTTATTCATCAAATACTAATAATGCAGTCATAGTTGTTTTAACCTTAACACAATTCTGACAGTTGACATTATTAACATGACTCTATAGAGCTGATGAGACTGAGGTACACAGTCCCACTTCTGTTCATCTCTCGATTCCAGCTGTTTCAGATTTAGGAAATGAATCATATCGAATATTACCTTTGCAATGCTACACCTCTCAACTAATATTCTCTCCCGAGTACAGTATTGGTTAAGGACTGGGTTGCGGATGAGGGAACAATGCATTAATTTACATATTTTCATAGGCAAATAAACTGTTGCAAAACGTACTAGTAGTATGTGTAGCAGTAGTGCGGTGTGTTGTTCCTGCCAGGTCTATAGTTATATGAGGGTTAGGGGTGAGAGATCAATGAAAGAGGGTACACTATTCTGCCCTTTTATAGACCTCTCCTGTGCCCTCAATAGTGTCATTAGATCGAAGTGCTGGGTGATACTGGAATCTATGGGGCTGGACGAGGGAATGGTGGACTTCCTGCATGCACTTCACTTTGACCTCTCAGCCTCAGTTAGATATGGTGCGAGTGAGGAATGCTCTGATTCATCTGGCCTGGGGTCCAACAGGGCTGCGTTCTAGCCCCAGTTGATTGTCTCTTATAAATTAAAAGGTTTGAAGCTGCATTGGCCAATAAAAGCTGGGACATGCCAGTAATTAAGACCAAACCTGTCCCTGTATTACTCTATGTAGGTGATGCCATACTCCCGTCAAGAATATACAACTGACTAAAAATTCTGTTGCACGCTTTTGTGGACTTTATGGGTCAACTAAATTCGGAGACAAATTTATCAAAAACATACCTCACAACTTGTGGTCCTAAAATTACAAATTATGTTGCCTGTCCTTCAAGGGTAAATCTATAGCAAAGATTCACGAGTTTCGCTATCTTGGAGTTACCATTGACTCGTCAAGCACTTAGGTCACTTGTATGTCAATGTGTAGGCAGCGTTTTTTGCAATCCATTCGGTTTTTACTTAATTGAGCATCCATTATGGCTGGGACACAAATTGTCCCCCTTTTTTAAGTCTAAAAAAAGAAATGTCTCCTTAACTTAACCTATTGTTCGGGAGTTTGGGTGTTTTACGACCAGGTCAACCTAGCTCCTCTCTTAGTATGGTGTCCAATTTGGTATAACGCTCACGCTTCGTTCAACAAAGACATTATTGAAGACTGTCTATCCTGTGAGATATGAGATTCCCTGGCTTTATTATATTAAGTTAATCTGTAGCAAACTTGGTAGGCCTTCTATTTTCAAGCCACTTGACCTAAACAAAATGGGGAGATGCTGGCTTAGAAACATTTTATCACTATAAACATTTCAAAAGGGAAAGGGTTGAGCTAATAATACCATACAACCAAGAATATATCTTGATCCAAACCACCTCTAGCACCGAACTATGTCTGGAATGATTGGTTAACACATATGACCAGATGCACTTGACAAGATTTAGATCTGGGAACCTTGCTTCCCTGTGGGTCAGCATGATTCTGCTGCACATGTAATGAAACTTCCCCACAGAGCCTGTTACATTTTGTATTTTTTGTAAATGTTATCAACCCTTCACGAGTACATTTTTAATTCCTGTTCTTAAAGTGTCTTAAATTCACAAATATGGGGCGTGGCTAAGATGGCGGCGTGAGCGGACGCACGGGTCCGATCTCCGCTGCCCGGGCCTCTAAATCACCTCGAAACTCCCGACCTTGAGGGCCGCGGGGCCCGGCTGTGGTGCCCGATGTGGGAGGATCCCGGGGTGCCCCAAAGAACCGAGAGCGCCCGTTGCTGGATTCCTGCGTGCGGGCTGTGGCGCGTCAGGGGCCGGCGCCGGCGCGCGGGATGCACAGCGGGCCCTGCTGTGATGCGTGCCCGTGACTCAGTGGCCAGCGGCTCGGTCCCGGAAGTGGCGGCGCTCGGGCCAGGAGCTTTTGAGGAGAAGGTTTGCACTGGAGCCCAGCGTTATACTGGGTGCTGGACTTGGAGGTGGATGTGCCTGCCTGATGGGCCTATCCGTATGGGGTCCGAGAAGATGGAGGGGATGGAGGTACGGCTGATTCCATGGCACGGTGCTAGAGGAGCTGGAGGGAATTTGATGGGCTCGGGCCTCTGATCGGCGGCGCGGTCGGCCCGCGAAGGCCCTAGGCAAAGCCAAGCTGTACTGCTGCGTGAAGACACACAGCCACTGGCGGAACTGCGTGGCTAGGAGCACTCGATCCCTGAGAGCGAAGCGCAGAGGTCCGACTGATATATCTGTGCTTTCATAGTTTGAGGTCAGAAGTGATGGCGACCTCTAAGGCAAAGCGGGACCGGACGGTGAGGGACATGCTCACGGGGGGACGTCCAGTTCTGGGTGAGGCTCATGAGGAGCTGCCGTCCACGAAGGGTCCTGAGACTCGGAGGGAGACAGCAGAGGATGAAGCAGCACCAGTTACAAAGGCTTTCCTTACCTCCCTGTTTGAATCTCTCAGTAGCGACTTACAGGAACTCCGCAGGGACATATCTCAGGAGGTGAAGGAGGTACGGGTTGAGCTCACCTCCCTGGGCGAGTGGATAGCACAGGTTGAAGATGAGGAAACGGCGCGGGGTGAGGAGCTGGCAGATCTACAGCAGGAGGTTATTCGCTTGCAGGAGCAGCAGGACCACCTTCTGGAGAATCGGTCACGCAGGCATAACATCTGTATTAGAGGGGCGCCGATCGGAGCAGAGAAGGAGGACACTGGTGACTTTGTGGTTGTGTTGTTCCGCTCTGTCCTCGACCCGGAGGAACCTCAGGAGATCGTCCTGGACAGAGTTCATCGGGTGCGTCGCCCTGGTGGAGCAGGGGACCGCCCGCCGGATATTTTGGCGTGTGTCCACAACTTTGGGCTGAAAGAAAGCATTCTGCAGCAAACGCGCAACCTTCCGCAGATCCACTTTAGAGGTCATCAGCTCCAATTATTTCAGGACTTTTTGGTGCAGACTCTGCAGCGGCGACGTGAGTTTAAGCCTATTATAGAGCACCTGCGAGCACATGGGGTGTCGTACTCGTGGGGTCACCTGTTTCGCCTTGTCTTTCGCTGGGAGGAGCAGCTTCGTCAGGTGAAATCGTTGACGGAGGCGAACCGGATCCTGGGTTTGGAGGAGGATGCCCAGGGATCGGCCTTGAGGCTGGGGGCAGCTGACGGGTCCCGCCCGCAGTGGCGGAGGAGGGAGAGACAGAGAAATCGATGGCGTCCTACTGTGTCGGAGCAGATCTCGGAACGTCTATCGGCAGTCAGCAGTGTGGCGGCTGGGACAAGAGCCTAGGTGATGGGAGCCGAGGTGCTGTTGATCGGCTGGGGGCTGCTTTTGCGAGCCTCTGACCCTTTGAGCGAGGTCTGGGCGGCGGAGTCTTTGGGCTTGGTGGACTTGGTGGACGATACGGTGTGGTTCTACGGCCTCGCTGGGACTTTTTCCTCTTCGGATGTGTGTGAGAGGACTTTACTGCTCTGAGCATTTGTTGTGTGTTCTAGATTTATGTTGGTATGCTTCCCTGCGAGTCTGGTGTTTATGGGTTACAAAGGTTTGGCTGTGCGACCTAGAGCGGCTGAGGTACTGTGTTAGGCCTAGGTCCTGGTCGCCCTATGGATCCCCTCCCCGTATGGCAAATTCTTCCCTGGGATGTATGGCAGTTAAGTGCTTGAGTCTGAATGTCCAAGGGCTTAACAGCCCGACCAAGCGGCTGGCGATATTGTCAGATCTAGAGAAATCTGGGAGTCATATCTGTTTATTACAGGAGACACACCTGCTGCACAAAGACACTTTTTGCATGCACTCGCGCTGGTTCCCTAGACAACTTTGGTCCTCTGCAGCCTCGAAGCATGCAGGGGTGGCAATACTGCTCTCAAGGTCCTTTCCTGGGGAAGTGGTGGGGAAAGTACACGAAGTGCAAGGTAGGTTCCTGGCTATTAGAGTTAGACTGGGGCCCTTTTTCTTCACCGTTGCCTCTCTCTATGCTCCAAATGTCCAGCAGGAAGCATTCTTGAGACAGGTGGTTTCCCCGACACTTAGCTCACCGGATAGCGCCATTTTGGTGGGCGGAGATTTTAATCTAGTGATGGACAGCGAGCTTGACCGCTCGGGCCAACGCTTTGGGCAGGGAGGGGCATTATCGGAGGCAGGGCGACAGTGGCTGGCTGAATGTGGGTTGGAGGATGTATGGAGGAAGCTACACCCCACGCAGCAAGATTATTCCTTCTATTCTGCAGCGTCCAAGACTTATGCACGCCTTGATCTTTTCCTGGCCTCACACGAGTTTCTGCCCCGAGTTAGGGAGGCCACGATCGAACCGAGGGCTTTGACTGATCATGCTCCGGTTACCGTAGAACTTACCATAGAAGTTGGCCGTGTGGGTACACTGACTTGGCGTTTTAGGGATTCCTTGCTGCAGATTGAGACAGTAGTAGAGTCGCTCCGGCTCGTGATCGTGGACTACATTAGCGTCAATGACAATGGCAGTACTTCTGTGGAGACGGTTTGGGAGGCTCTGAAGGCTGTGGTGAGGGGCGAGGTAATGGCACTGTCCGCAAGAGACAATAAGGCACGGAGGGAGATAAGGGAGCAGCTGGAGCAGAGTGTGGCCACACTGGAGCGTGCCCACAAATTCACGGGCGCGCCGAGAACTTGGCGGGAGTTAGAGAAGGTGAGGCAACAGCTTAAACGACTGGATTGGGATAGGGCGGAGTATGCGGTAGGGCAACTTAAGCATAAATATTATATTGGTAGTAACAGGTGCGGGAAACTCTTAGCACACCGGCTGCGAGCGCAACAGGCGGCGTCGGCGATAAAGCTAATTCGTTCCCCTTCAGGGGGGGAGGCCCCCTCGAGCGACCAGATTGCTGAAGCTTTTGCAGACTTTTACCGGGGGTTGTATGCGGCGGATGTGCGGGATGGCACAGCTCTGGAATCAGCAGATGAGGTTATATTGGCTATCACGCGCCTAAAGGCTGGGAAGTCCCCGGGTCCCGATGGGTACACAGCGTTATTCTATAAGACCTTCTGTACAGAGCTCGTCCCGCTCCTTGTGCGTCTTCTTAATTCCTTTCAGACGGCGGGAGCTTTGACACCTAGTATGCTAGATGCTACCATTGCTGTTATACATAAGCCGGGTAAAGACCCAGAAGAGTGCGCTTCATACAGACCGATTTCACTCCTGAATATTGATGCCAAGCTGTTCACCGGAATTCTTGCATGTCGCCTCAACCCTTATATGCCTGGTCTTATTGACTCAGATCAGTCAGGTTTTATCCCACATCGACAATGTGGCGATAACACGAAGCGGCTTCTGCATTTGTTAGATGAAATAGGCCGATCTCGTAGGGCCGCGCTCTTCTTAGCTATAGACGCCGAAAAGGCATTCAACAGAGTTCACTGGCCATACCTTTTTCATGTGCTGAAGCGTTTTGGTCTGGGTCCCGGGTTTAGATCATGGATACAATGCGCCTATCAATCCCCTAGGGCGGCGGTTCAGGTTAATGGCGTGCTCTCGCTACCGTTCCCAGTTAGGCGCGGGACTAGACAGAGATGCCCGCTCTCACCCCTCCTGTTTGCTCAATACATGGAGCTCCTCGCGCAGCGCTTGCGAGACAGTCCTCTGGTCTCCGGTGTGACCACCATCTCATTACTCTTTACGCAGACAATGTTATCCTTACAGTGGCAGAGCCTATGCCTCGTTGCCCACGCTCTTGGGGATACTAGATGAGTTTAGCCAGGTTTCGGGATTTAAGGTGAACATGCAGAAATGGCAGATCCTGAGTTTGTTGGTGAACTCGGACCACGAGGAAGACCTGAGAGCGAGATACCTCTTTCTGTGGTCGTCCTCACACCTTTCCTACTTGGGGGTAGAACTCGCGACCTCTGCTGCGAAGACAGCGAGCGTGAATTATACGAAGTTGGTCCGCGAGGTACAGCAAGATTTAGAGCCGTGGGGGAGACATAGGCTGTCATGGCTGGGTAGAGTGGCGGCGGTTAAGATGACTGTTTTACTGCGCTTTCTTTATGTATTCTAAGCGCTCCCGCTGACCCCGCCTCCCCGGACGATTGCCACTCTTCAATCAGCGGTTCTGAGGTTTATCTGGGAGGGCCGACCGGTGCGTCTGCCGCAACAGGTTTTGTATCGCCCTAAGAGTGGGGGAGGATTAGGGATCCTGTGTCTTCTGCGTTATTTCCAGGCTACGCAGCTGCGTTTTCTTTTAGAGTGGAGTTGTCCGCTCATGGAGAAACATTGGTGCTTTATGGACCAAGCGGTTGCTGGCTCCCATTTATGGAAGGAGCCCTGGCTCCTACGTCGGCACAGAGCTAGGGGACTTTATTCTTCTACGGTAACTGGAGCAACCTTGCGAATATGGGACACTGTGGCTTGTCGTTCGGGGTTGACATCCTTTTCCGTCCCCTATGACCCCCATCGACTTAATCTAGAGGGACTGAAACGCTGTGTCAACATCAGAGCAGTACGCGCTCTATTGGCGACAAAAATGCAAAAACCCAGCACTCTCAAAACAAAGTAATTTATGCATTGTGCTGCTATGTTGTGGTTTAACCTTTTGCATTGCAGAGTTCAATCCTGAAAACTTATTTTTAATATGCTTACAAATACTGTTCCTTTGCAATGTATTGCTGCAGGTTTTCAGAGTGTGTTAGGGTGTGGCCCCTTTCCAGGGCCTTCCAGAGACTTTCCCTGCAACATGCCTGGGCGCTGTTCTGGGCTGGGCCAAGACTCTATAAAAGAGAGCCAGCCCAACTCCCAGTGCTCACTATTCAGAGGTCCCGGTGCAGAGCAGCAGCTTCTTCCTGAGCTCCTGTCCCGGCGGCCTATTTGGATCTTCCAGTCTTCTGCCCTTCATCCTTCATTGGTGATCATTGTTCCAGGCGGTAAGACGGTGGTTGGACTGTCCCGACACTGTTATTGAGAATTTTCATATTCTTGATTTAATTCTTAAATGAGCAACAGATTACTTGCTCACTACCATTTCTTGACATTTATATGGTAGTTTACAAATAGGCAAGACGCGCGATTTGTTTCATAAATGTTTGACTTTGTTATTCATTGCGTGCTACCATTTCTTGACATTGGCATGGTGGGTTAAGAATCGGCAAGACGCACGATTCGTTTTATGGTGTTTAAACATTGTTGTCCATTGCACGCTACTATTTCTTGACATTTAGATGATGTTTTACGAATTGGTAAGACGCGCAACTCGTTTCATGAGGATTTAACTTTGTTGTTCATTGCGCGCTACCATTTCTAAACATTTACATGGTGGCTTAAGAATCGGCAAAAGAAGCGCAATTCGTTTCATTGTACTTTCTTCTTGTTATTTATTGTGAGCTGTTATTTCTTGACATTTACATCGTGTTTTACGAATCGGCAAGACACGCAATTCGATTAATGATGATTTGACTTTGATATTCATTGCGTGCTACCATTTCTTGGTATTTTACATGGTAACACTCGAATCGGCAAGACGTATGATTCTCTCCTCAAGTTTATTTCATGTTGTTTATTGTATGCCACTATTCTAAGATATTTATTATGTAATATTCGAGTTGACAAGTTATGTGATTTGTTTCCTGAATCCATATTGTGTTATTCATGGTGCACAATCCTTTTATGGTGTTTACTATATATATATATATATATATATATATATATATATCTGCAATATGCGCAATTTGTGTTGAAACATTTTAAGAGTACACAGAAGGCCAGAGTTTCTAGATGCAATATTGTATGGTCCTAGTATACATTCTCAAAACAGGATTTATATGACTGGTTTAAAATTTAGTCAGAATGTTTTTCTGATTCTCATGTAAAGGAAAGTACTTGAATAAGAAAGTTTTCATTTAATTCATCTTGATTCCCCTACAGGTATCCGGCCATCTTAAAACTTAGTAATTTTAAACTTAACTCTTAGATTGTTCATGTTTTCAGAGTGACTAGGCTTAGAATCATAGTCTAGTATTGATTTCAGGATATATAATTTTCATATTGTGTGTTCTAACCTTTTTCTTACTACAGGCCTCCTTCCCAGCTGTTCCCTTCCTAATCCCCTGCTCCCCTCTTGAACTCTCTCAGTCTCTGTGATTTATCTATCAGAGTCTTGGAGCTGTTCAGTGGTGGACGTGTTGGGAACGTGCACAGACCCCGAGGATCCGGTGACTCTGACACGCTGGTACGAGGGGGGCTGTAGGAGAGTGGGTAGCCTCTTTGATGAACAGGGGGTACTGTCCTTTGACCAAATGAAGGAGAAGTACGGCTTACGGGAGGCGGATAGGCTGATGTATTATCAGGTCCGGCATTGGGCCCTACTGCCGGCTAATAGAGCATTAATAGATAGGCCCCTTACACCATTCGAGAAATGGCTGCTGCTAAAGAAGGGTGATAAGGGCATCATCTCCGAGCTATATTGATTCCTGCAGGGGGAGAAGCAACTGCCCAAGCCAAAGGGGCAGCTGAGATGGGAGAGAGAACTGGAGAGGGAATTTACGGACGAGGAGTGGGATAGCATATTCTATAGAACGCACCACACAGCCTATAATGCAGCAGGGACAGAGACATCATATAAAGTGGCCTCCAACTGGTATTATACTCCAGCGCGCATCCACGCATGGAACTCTGATAAGTCGGATCTGTGCTGGAGGGGTTGTGGAGCCACAGGTACACTTGTGCATTTACTATGGCATTGTCCCAAGCTACATCGTTATTGGGGAAGCATACTAGATGATATAGATACAGCATTTCACACTGAGATCCCAAGGTTCCCATCATATATATTGTGCTGGGGTTGCCCAATCCCCTTACCTTTCCCCTAAGATCGCTAAAAGGGAGGCAGATGGCTCTGGCGCTTACTGCTGTGTTACAGCAGATTTTAGCTCTCTGGGGTACGGACAGAGTGCCGACACGGGCGGCATGGTTACAGAAGCTGTGGTTTATCCTGGCTATGGAGAAATTCACTTTGGTCTCTGTGACCGTATGGGAGTGGATGAAACACTCTGGACAGAGTTCTAGTTGTGAAAACAAGGAAGTTTTATTTGGAGTAATTTATGTGGTATTGAGCAGGTACGTAATCGTTATTCTTCGGGTGCTGGGAATAGGGTGGTGGGGTGTTCTTTGCGGTTTGTTCTTCACTCTTCTCTTTCTGTTTCCTTCTTTCGTAGGGTGTTCCCCGGGAGGCGCATGTGGAGAGAAGAGAATAATATTGGTAAGTGGACCAGGTAATCGTATCTATTTGTTTATTACCTTACGTCTTTCTTATGTTTCTTTCCTGTCTCACTGTTCTTCTAAGAGGTACGTTTCTCAGCCTGGTTCTTGTCATGATCTAACTTATGTGCTTTCTGTCTTGTTATTCCTCTTCAGTGCTCTTTATCCTGTGTGTGGTGCCTTAGGTGGTCTATTCTGAATATTGTGCTCTACGGTGGTCAGTGGTAAGTCTTATGTCTCTCCCGGTTTGTTTTCTTCCCCCCCCCTTTTGTGCCCGTGCCCCTTTTGTTTTGTCTTCCCTTTTTACCCTTTTCTGTAACTCTCTCTCTCTCTCTTTTCCCCCCCTCACTCACTCTCTCACTCTGGTTCAGGGACATGAACTGCCACGATTCTCCAGAAGCGTGGCGGGATGCAGCGGCTCGTCCTCCCGGTTGCTGGGTATAGGGGCTTCCGTCAAGCGTCTCCAACCATCTCCTCCAGTGTACGAATGGTCCCGCTGTCTCCGGCTCCTACTTGGGCTCTGCTCTCCGTTTCCGTCATCCGCCTCTCTTCCTCCGGATTCCTCCTTCGAGGAATGGTTCACGGCTGCTCTCTGGCCTCCAACTCCTTCCTCACAACCTCCGAACGCCGTATGTTCAGACAGCGGCGGTTTTGACCTCCTGACGTCCCGCCACTCCCGATCTCCCAGCCAATCATGGGATGGGAAGCCAGGCTGCCTGTGGCTACCAGTGGCAGTGGCAGCACAAGCGAGGTCCGGGTGCGGGCGATCTGGTTCCAGCCCGTCACAGCCTCCCAGCAGCGAATGAGTGATTTGAATGTATTATGGAAGCCATTTCTTCAGATCCTATCCTCAGAGTTTACGGAACTGACATGCCCGGCCTATCTGAGGGTTTTGAGATTGACTTGAACTGGATGCAGGTTACCGGGAGAGGAGACCTTGGAGAACTGAAGTTGGAGGGGGGAGGGGTAGGGCCCGAGAGAGACATGGAGAGGATTTGGACTTAGAGGGAAGCATTGTTAGTATGTTTTATTTGTTTGTTTGGGTGGTTCACATTAGCAGGATCTGCAATTTGGAAGCATACTAGCGCTGCTAGCCTCCTCTCTGGGTTATGATATGGGGGATGCTGGGAGGTTGCCTTTGGTGCAGCCCGGAGAGTGGGAGTTTAACGGGCAGATCTTCTGTCGTCAGGGTTGTGGTCTTTGCTGGAGCGAAATATGTCGAAAGACCGTCATTTTTTTGCGTGAACGCCTTCCTTGCGTTAATGAGATGCAAGGAAGGCGTTCCCGTCTAAAAAAATCACGGCGACGCAAATGCGTCGTATTTATACTCCCGGGCAAAAATCACGCCCGGGAGGTGGCGGGTCAAAAAAACCCGCATTTGCGCCTGAATTTAACGCCTGGGTCAGGGTAGGCGTTAAGGGACCTGTGGGCTCAGAATGAGCCCACAGGTGCCCTCCCCTGCCCCCAGGGACATCCCCTGCCACCCCTGCCCACCCCAGGAGGACACCCAAGGATGGAGGGACCCATCCCAGTGAAGTACAGGTAAGTTCAGGTAAGTATAACTTTTTTAATTTTTTAATTTTTTTTGTGGCATAGGGGGGCCTTATTTGTGCCCCCCTACATGCCACTATGCCCAATGACCACAAGTCCCCTGGGCATGGCCATTGGGCAAGGGGGCATGACTCCTGTCTTTACTAAGACAGGAGTCATGAAATGGCGTCTGGGCGTCGAAAAAATGGCGCAAATCGGGTTAAGACGATTTTTTAGCGTCAACCTGACTTGCGCCATTTTAAGACGCCCTAACGTCATTTTTTCCCAACGCCGGCGCTGCCTGGTCTACGTGGTTTTTTTCCACGCACACCAGGCAGCGCCGGTCTGATTGCGCCGTCTAACGCCATTCCATAAATACGGCGCCCGCATGGCGCTTCAGAATGGCGTTAGACGGCGCAAAATTTTTTGACGCTAAACTGCGTTAGCGCAGTTTAGCGTCAAAAAGTATAAATATGGGCCTTAATCTTTTGAGCAGTTGGAGGAGAGATTATTTTCTTTAGTATGTCCATGAATTTTTATCAGTGACTTTTAATGTTGTAATGCCTTGGTTACTTACTATAGTGCTATTTTGCTTTGTATGTTTTTTCTTGATTATTTTGTAATGGTCGAGTAAAGCTAATTTACAACATTTTCATGTCATTTTATTCTCTAAATCATTCTTGTTTTTACTAAACGTTTTACTGTTTCATGTCTTGATTTTATTGTTGTTTTGGTGTCGACTCACCTATAACCAGCTTCTGATATAGCAAATCTTCGTTCATCTTGGTTTTTCGCTGCAGAACTAGGCTCTCTTGGTAGCTGCCATAAAGACCTCCACAGACTACGGCACAGTACCTGTGCAAATTAACTTTGTTAAAGACTATCCATCCACTCACTTCATCAGTGAATGGCAATGTTATTCCCTTTTCTAGGTATATTGGTAAATAGGTTCTCGAGGTGGACCAGCGCAAGACATACCTCTACTGGGGAAAAAGGAACAGAGCAGGGGAATTCCTTTCAACGTCAATGGTGATCTAAAGTGACATGGGATGTCCATGTACCTGTTAAGTCCTGCACCCCAGCAGCCTTTTAAGATTTGAACTTTGCCTTGGACAGATTGATGCAGAAATTGTCAGGACTTCCTGCATCCTTGGCTTTCTGGATGGGTTGGAATTCACGCTCTCGTCACTGGGGATGGCTGTCTATGGAATCCCCCTTCTTCTTCCGACTGGTTTTGATGCATAAATTACGTCCTTGCCAAGAAATCCACCTTTGTTCCCTTCAGGTCCCCTCGCCTGCTGAAGCCCACGCCCACTCTACATACAATGGCAATGTGCTGTGCACCAAACTATGGGGGTCATTCTGACCCTGGCTGCCGGTGGCTGCCAGGGCCACCGACCACGGGAGCACCGCCAACAGGCTGGCGGTGCTCCCACGAGCATTCTGACCGCGGCGGTTCAGCCGCGGTCAGAAGCGGAAGGTCGGCGGTCTCCCGCCGACTTCCCGCTGCTCGGGGGAATCCTCCATGGCTGCGGAGCGCGCTCCGCAGCCATGGGGATTCTGACACCCCCTACCGCCATCCTGTTCCTGGCGGGTCTCCCGCCAGGAACAGGATGGCGGTAGGGGGTGCTGCGGGGCCCCTGGGGGCCCCACTGTGTATTTCAGTGTCTGCAATGCAGACACTGAAATACGCGACGGGTGCAAACTGCACCCGTCGCACCCCTGCAACTACGCCGGCTCAATTCTGAGCCGGCGTCCTCGTTGCGGGGGCATTTCCTCTGGGCCGGCGGGCGCTCTTTTGGAGAGCGCCCGCCGGCCCAGAGGAAATGTCTGAATGGCCGCCGCGGTCTTATGACCGCGGTGCGGTCATTTGGCGGCTCCCTCCAGGCGGGCGGCGCCCGCCGCCCGCCGGGCTCAGAATGAGCCCCTTTGTCTTGCCTACAAACATTAAAACTCTAACCTTATCAAGATGCATAATTTGATAATAATGGTAACATTTTCGTTACCATTATTCCCATCAGACACCCTTGGAGAGTAACGTGGCGCAATTTGAAAGAGGACCAGTCCCAAAGTAGATGGGGATATGCTCATCTTTCTGCATCCTTACTTTGGACAGACCCTCAGCGGTCGGGTCTGCGCTTCTCTGTGCTGAATGGACCTCAGTGACTAGGGCGCTCGCAACAGTCTCTAAACACTTGGGCCATTATATTTCCTCCAACCTTATCTGAGCCCTGCCCCCGGGAGTTTGGAAGCTTCGCACTGAGAATTTCCCAAGGGAAGGAGTCCTGCGGCGCTTTGCTCCAGTCCAGGTCAGTTTCAGGAGTCCTCCACTAGGAGAGCTGAAACAACGAAGACTCCTGTATACTTTTGGGATGTAGATAAGTCACCACACCCACTTTGGCACTTAATTCTGTTCAGTTGTGCATTAACTAATCTTTAGTGCCTACAACTAACTTTTACTGCGCTCCGCAGGAGACGCTTTGACGACTTCAGCTAGCTCTTCTCTCCTGGGGAATCAGACCCAACAATTGGTTTGGAGGAAAATATCCTTGTGTGTAATACTGTGTTTAGTTTCTGTGTGTAGCAGCACAATGAAACCGCTTCTTGTGATTCTCTGTGTACACTTTGTTGTGTGATTTATTGAGTTTGGTATATTGTATGGTACAGACAAGCATTCACTTAGCAGTTAGTATTAGAGGCACACGCCCATGGCTCACTGAATATAGGTGGGAATCTGATGTTGATCATGGTGGGAGATATGTATGCTTCTTTAGGCCATTTAAACATGTGTGATATTGTGTGTCTATAACGCAATGTGTTGCAGAAGTTGGCCTTGCAAACTACTCAACTAAGAACCTCAGGTGGTGTTTATTTGTCACATTGCGTAACCTTTGTTAGAGTATCATAGTAATGAGGAACCTAATACAGATATAGCTCAAGAGTATGCCCAACCATTGGAATAGGAATAAGAGCCTTAGGGGCATATTTATACTCTGTCTGTGCCGAATTTGCATAAAAAATTTTGACGCAAATTCAGTGCAAACCTAACACCATATTTATACTATGACGCCCGACCCTGCGAACGTCAAAATTCCTCCGTGTGCATCATTTTCTGGATGCGGGAAACCGACTTGTGTTAATGACATGCAAGGTAGGCGTTCCCGTCCAAAAAATGACTTTAAGGCCTGTGCGCCTTATTTATACTTCAGTGTCATTTTGGCGCCAAGGAGGGGGCGGGCCTTAAAATCGGCACCCAGCCTGAGGGCAGGCGTTAAGGGGCCTGTGGGCTCACTTCCATGGTCTCTGACGATGGAAGCAGTCCAGAGGTGCCCTCCCCTGCCCCCAGGGACACCCCCTGCCACCCTCACCCACCCCGGAGGACACCTATGGATGGGGGACCCATCCCAGATAAGTAGAGGTAAGTATAAATTTTATTTTTTTAAAGTGGCATAGGGGGGCCTAACTTGGCCCCCCCTACATACCACTGTGCCCAATGGCCATGCCCAGGGGATAGAAATCCCCTGGGCATGGCCATTGGGCAAGGGGGCATGACTCCTGTCTTTGCTAAGACAGGAGTCATTTCAGTGGGGGTTGTGCGTCAAAAAATAGCCCAAGTCCGGTTAGAGCCATGATTTTTTACTCTAACCTGACTTGCACCGTTTTTTGACGCACAACCCCCATTTTTCCCTACGCCGGCGCTGCCTGGTTAGAGTAATTTCTTTTACTCTGACTAGCCCGCACCGCCGACTAACGTCAATCCATAAATAAGGCGCCGCCTGGCGCGTAGGAATGGCGTTAGCTGGTGTTAAATGTTTTGACGCAAACCAGCACCGGCACTGGTTTGCGTCAAAAAGTATAAATATGGGCCTTAGATCCAAAGATAAGACCGTAGACCCTTACTATTGTTTTCTCTACAGGCACAAATGAGCACATGTTGTTTTCTTTCCTATTTTACCTTTTTATGTTAGTTTAATGTTTGTTCCCAAAGCCCTTCCCTTTGGATCATCAGCTGGATACTGGCAATCTAATTTTCAGTATCCGTTGGGTAGTTTCATAAGATTGTTGGGTTCTAGCTGCCTCTTCGATCTTAGCAGAGAGATGAATGCATTCCAACATTCAAGACTATGATCTCCTGTAAAGGAAGTCCCACTTTTGGAAGACTTACTTCAAAGTAGACATTGGTCAGGTATTTTAATGTACATCAAACATGAATCTCTCCTGACCCTGACGCTATGGGCCTTATTTATACTTTTTGGTGCAAAACTGCACTAACGCAGTTTTGCACCAAAACGTTTTGAACCGGCTTGCACCATTTTTTAGCACCAGCTGGGCCCCATATTTATGGAATGGTGCAAGCCGGTGCAAAGGTTAGGCTAGCGTAAAAAAAAATGACATTAGGCAGGTTAGAGTAAAAATAAATGACTCTAACCAGATTAGCGTCATTTTTTGACGCTATGCAGCATATTTATACTCTGCACTGAATTAGCGTCATTTTTAAAAAACTCTAATTCAGTGCAAAACTAACTCCATATTTATACTTTGGTGCTAGTCCCGTCTAGCACCACATTTATGGAGTTAAAGTCATTTTTTAGAAGTGGAAACCTACCTTGCCTTAATGATATGCAATGTAGGCATTCCTGTGCAAAAAATGACTGTATGGCCTTAACGCCATATTTATACTCCAATGCAAAAATGGTGCAAGGGAGGGAGGAGGGGTCAAAAAATGGTGCAAAGCTTGCTTTGCCCCATTTTTTAAAGCCTGGGTCAGGGCAGGTGTTAGGGGACCTGTGGAATAAGCACACAGGTGCCCTCCCCAGGCCCCAGGGGCACCCCCACCCACACCAGGGGGACCGCGGAGGATGAGGGACCCCATCCCAGGTAAGTACAGGTAAGATTGCAATTTATTTTTTAAAGTGCCATTGGGGGCCCTGAAATTGGCCCCATACATGGCACAGGGTGCAATGGCCATGCCTGGGGGACCCTTGTCCACTGTGCTGGCCATTGGGGTGGTGGGCATGTCTCCTGCCTTTTCTAAGGAAGGAGTCATGTGGCATGGTAGGTTTAGCACCATAAAATGACTGGTTAGAGTCTTTTTTTTTTACTCTAACCTGCCTAAAGTCATTTTTTGGTGCTAAACACTCTTCTTCTATACCACCAGCCCCTCCCGACTAAAGTCATTATTTTTTTACTCTGGCCTACCCTTTGCACCGGCTTGCACCATTCTATAAATATGGTGTCCGGCTGGTGCACAGAAATGGTGCAAGCCGGTGCTAAACTTTTTGGTGCAAAACTGAGTTAGTGCAGTTTTGCACCAGAAAGTATAAATAAGGGCCAATATTTTGTAAGTTTGTGCCACTTTTGCATCAAAAAATGACGTTAATGCGGCACAAAAACAATATAAATCAGGGCCTTGGTGCTAGACGGGTCTAGCACCAAAGTATAAATATGGAGTTAGTTTTGCACCTAATTAGAGTAAAACAAATTATGCTAATTTGGTGCAAACAGAGTATAAATATGCCCCTAAATATGGCGTTAAGGCCCTAGAGTCATTTTTTGCACTGGAACGCCTACCTTGCATCTCATTAAAGCGAGGTAGGTCTCCATTTCAAAAAATTACTAACTCCATAAATTTGCCGCAAGAAGGGTCTAGCACCAAAGTATAAATATGGAGTTAGTTTTGCACCGAATTAGAGTTAAAAAAAAGTATGATAATTCGGTGCAGAGTATAACTATGCCCCTATGTTCCAGGGGGACGAAGTGGTACTGTGAACTCACATCACTTTTGTTCCAAGTTACTGATAGAGTTTCACTTGAATGAGGAAATATATCTGTCTGCAGTTTTCATCACCCGTATCCTTTCCCAGTTGAGGACACACTGCAAAACAATGCACCAAATTTCACCCTACTTTTCACTTGCACAGATGTAAAGCTGTGCATTTTACAAAGCAATTCTTCATGCTCTTTGGTGGCTGTGATGCAGGCCAACGTGAAGCTAAGGCTTCTAATGCCAGATGATTACATCTATTTCCTACTGCTTTATTGTGCACTGGACACACCAGCCGCTGGGAATCTCGCAATACTCTTCAAGGCAAGCTTCAGAGATCTTCTCCAAAAATGTACTTGTCTGGAAAATATGGAGGATGCCTACTCGGGCTACCTCACAAATGTTGGTCAATATTTTGCCATTAAGTCTTCCACCTAAACTAGCTGACACATTTTGTGCCATATAGCCCCTCACAGTCTCAAGCACTTAAATTTGGACAAGGCTGCTCTCGTATGACTATTTGTAGAATGCACATCTCACCTAGAGGGGAATCCATGTGCAAAATAAGAGGGGGACTGAGCTGGCCGAGTCTGAGGTGTAGGTAAAGAGTCACATCTTTAGTTTCTTTTGAAATTCAAGGGCTGCAGATATGGGTCTGGTGTGCCGACCGAGATCATTTTAGGCCTTAGGTGTGATGTATGAGAAGACGTGGCTGCTGGCTCTGCTGATGCACAGGAAGTGAGTGAGCAGGCAATCAGCTGGTCGTAGATTTCTACTCAGGTGTGGAGGCTGATGTAGCTGTTGAGGAATGAGGATCTTCCATTGTGCAAAGCTCTGTATGTGTGGGTGAGGAGTTTGAATAGAGTGCGCTTGTGCACAGGGAACCAGTGGAGATCTTTGAGGTGTGGGGTGTTGTGTATGCAGGGTAAGAGCCTGAAAGTGAGTCCATCCGCTGTGTTCTATATGACCTGAAGTCTCCAGGTCTTTTAAGTGATAATGCCAACATAAAGTGCACTGCTGTACTGTAGCGTGCTGCTGATGATGGCCTGGTTGATGGTGTGTATTGATGAGGAGCTATTTGAAGATATTTCTGAGGATCCAGAAGCAGGATAAGGCAAACACATTGACCTGACTGGTCTTCGAAAGTTGGTTGTCCACTACTATTCCCAGGTTCTTGACTTGATAGATCAGACAGGGAGTTAGTCTGAGGTCTGCTAGCCATCAAGTAGGTTTCCATAGGGCAATGTTCTTACCAAAAAGTACCACTTCTGTTGTTTCTGTGTTAAGTTTCAGACAGTTGGTCTTTATCCAGTTGGTAACTTGGATGTGCATGAGGTGAAGATGGCCCGGGTATTGGATGTTTCATTGGATAGGGAGAAGATAAGCTACATGTTGTCTGTATAGGAGAGAATGTTGATTCCTTGGGATCTGATGATGTTGGCGCGTGGTGTTATGTAGGCGCTGAACAGCATGGGTCTGGGAAATAATCCTCGTAGTACGCTGCAGGTGAGTTTGGCGGTAGTTGACGTGTAGGTGGTGAGGCTGACTGACTGAGTACCTCCGATTAGGAAGAAACAGATCCAGTGGAGGGCAGGCCCATGTATGATGGCCTTGTGGATGCATTGAATGAGGAAAGGGTGGGAGATGGTATTGATGGAATTGAAGATGGCAGATAAGTTGAGTAGAATGAGAACTGTTGTGTCAAATCAAGGCACTTTACTTGGTGATGCACAAATGATAAATATTAATGTAATCTGATTTCCATAAATTATTATTTATGTGCTATATAATTTTATCAGTAAAACTTAATGTATGTTAAAATTTAGTGGTTATTTCATTGTAAAATGTCTATAAATGACTGTGCGCTACCACACCATGCTTTAGTAATACATGTGTGCCAATGGTCTCCAAAGTACACTACCAGCTATAAATCACACCGTTATCACTCTCCTGCTAAATGGGTATGGCTCACTTGCTATGCTTGTTATTGGTGAATTTCTTGAATTTTTCACAATCCCTATGACTTTGTGACTTAAGGTTTGTAGCAGCACACCCACTCTAAAAATTGTTCCAGCACAACTGGATGAGGGTGATTTTGGTGATGTTGTTGTGCCTGAAACTGGATTGGGTTTGATCAAGCAGATTGTTCTCATTCAGATGGCTTGCTACTCATTTGTGGTTGATTTTGTCCAAAATATATAGCAGAGTGAGTGTACAAGCTGATGATAGGCTCCTTACCCTTGGAAGTAGAACTAAGGTGTAATCTTCTTTGCAGCCTAAGAATTCATCCGCTCTCCACCACCAATACACCAAGCCCAAACTAATGTTATTCCAATAGCTCTGCACATCTCCCTTAGAATGAAAGGCTTGAAAGCCATTACAACTCCATCCTTCCATTCCTTGTGAGTTTTCCCTTTACACAATGAGCTTAGATAAAATGCAGGCCTCTCTGATTATGCAGTCCTGGGATGCTTTACCCAATTAGGTGGCATTCTTAGTTGAATAAAGAGTGGTATCTTGTGGCAACTTAACAAGTGTTCGCAAGAGAAATAGCATTACAAACAGTATGAAGAATTAAGAAGTAATAGGTATAAACCATTCTGTGATCTATGTAAATGCAACCATGCAAATGCATGTGTATCTAGGGGTGAACAGAACACGTGGAGTTTCACTCTGGAGTTTTGAGTCGAAAATCTGCTCGAATGGCATCCCTCTGAGTGTGACTGCTCATTGACGCCGGCGTCCGCCCACATTAGAAAATTGCGCTTGGGGACACCAAGCCTCGTTTGCACTCGCCAGCTCATTTATTATGGAGCCTTGTAGGGAAAAAAATCCACAACGTGACAATTGGCTGAATTTGGGCAGAACTCTGCATTAAAGAGTTATGTGAAGTAGCCAGTATTCTTATATTATAAAATATTCAGCAATAAATGTTGGAAACACCATTTTCTGCATGGTCATCCCCAGACTTTTTGTCTTCCTCCTCCTGGTTTTCTGACCTCGGTTTTGCTGGCTTTGGGACTCTGTGCACCTTTTCACTGCAGACCTGTGCTAAAGTGCATGTGCTCTGTGTCTAAAACATGGTAACATTGGCTTCTCCATGATTGGCATATTTGATTTACTGATAAGCCTCTAGTAAAGTGCACCTTGTACGCCCAGGGCCTGTAGGTTAAATGTTACCAGTGGGCCTGCAGCACTGGTTGTGCCACCCATTTCAGTAGCCTTTCAAACATGTCTTAGGTCTGCCATTGCAGAGCCGCTGTGCATTTCGACCTGGCAAGTGTACCTACTGGTCAGGCCAAAGCCTTCCTTTTTATTACATCAAAGCCACCCGGAAGATAGGCCCTAGTTAGCCCCAAGGGCAGGGTGCAGTGTTTTTAACAAGTTGGATATGTACTTTTAAGTTTAACTTGTCCTGATAGTGAAAAACTCCTAATTTTTTTTTCACTATTACAAGGACTAACTTTCCCAATGGCTAGCTTTGGGATTGCCTTAAAACGTCTTTTAAGTGTAATTTCCAATTGGGAAAAGATAGAAATATGGAATTTGGTGTCTTTAGACAGACAATTACAAAATATATATTTTGGTAAAGGTGATTTTTTAAATTGCAGGTCTGAAAATGCCACTTTTAGAAAGTTGGTATTTTCTTACTTTAACCATTCTGTGCCTTAGGCTGTATGTGAATATACATATATGAGTTTAGGTGACAGCTACATTTGTGCATTCTCTCCAGACAGACACAAACAGAAAGGGCTGGGTGTGACAAGAGATTCATTTGCATAGTCGTCCTGGGCAGGGAGAGGCAGTTCACACTTATATCTAAATAGACTTCGTCCTGCTCTCACACAAAGGGCTGATTACCCCCTACTGGTAGTTTGGAACCAGGGCTGGGATGAAAGGGATCCTTGTGCACTTCTGAGGATTCTTTTGAAGTTACCCCTACATCAAAGGTCTTTATGGGTATATGAACTGGGCCTCTGACATAATATAATCAGAACACCTCTGGACTGAGCACAAACTAACAGGAAGAAGGAATGCTGTGCTGGCAGGAGGGACTGCCGTTTTTCTGTTTGCTTTGCTGTGTTGACCTGCTACTTCTTGCCCAGCAGTGAGAGGATTGAACTGAACTCTACATCCTGCAATCTAAAGTTCTCCAAGGGCCTGACTGAGCTTGCCTCCAGTTTCTGCTGTCTCGGGCTATCAAATAATTCACCTGCATCTTGCTACCAGTGCACATTGCGCAAGGAGACCAGCAGTGCTGGCGGTCTCCCAACTGCTATATTATGGATACTGCTAGATTTCTGCCACACTTTGGGTGGAAATCTGGCAGTAGCCATGCTGGTTGTCAGAGGGGCTTGGGCGGTGCTGCCACCTGCACTGTCCCGCCAGAAGGACTCAACCAGCCGTATTATGACCAATAATACGGCCTGCCGGTGTCCTGCTGGCGGGGCGCTGCAGGTGGTAGCAGCGCCCCTCCCCGTTCCTTGCCAGACGACCTCCTTGCTGGACAAGGTAAGTCGGGCGTCCAACAGGGGAGGGGGCTGGGGGATGTTTGTGTGTGAGTATATGGTATCTGCATGTGTGTATGAATGTGTGTGTGCGTGTGTGAATGCTTCTGTGACTGTTGTGGTGTATGCGTGGTTGTATGCATGTGGGTGAATGAGTGTATGAATGTTACAGTGAGTGCGTGTCAGCATGATAGTTTAGATGCGTCCCTGAATGAGTGTGAGTATGTGTGACTGAATGCTGGTATGGAAGTGGAGGTGAATGGGTGTACGTGTGGTGCATGTGGGTGTGTGTGTGCATGTATGGGGGAGGGGGCTTGGGGTGAGGGATAGGGGGCGCTGTCACTCTAGGGGGCGGGGGTAGGTGGCGCTGTGAATCTAAGGGGTGTGGGGGAGGGGGTGGCCTCCAGGGGATTGCTGGGGGGGTGGAAGAGCCATCTACCAGTGACAGGGAAGGAATTCCCTGTCACCGGTAGCCCTACCGCCATGGTTTTCATGGTGGTGCTACCGCCGCGGAAACCATGGCGGTAGGCCGGCTCATTATACTGCAGGCGGTCTTGTGTGGACCACCGGGTCGGAGATGCTTATCTCCGGCCTGACGGTTCATACCGCCATGGCGGTATGAGTGGAGATGTGTGGCGGTATACACCACCAGCCTGTTGGTGGTGATACCGCCCCAGTAACCCTGGCAGTCCAAAGACCGCCAGGGTCAAAATGAAGTCCTATGTGTCCTGTGCCCTTTCAAATGATGTAGATGGCTGCAGAATCTTTCTAGTGCATTGTTTGGACTTCTTTAAGGGGTGGTTCTAATGGAAACATATCAAACCACGTTCTTGTTTCCAAGTGAGATCCCACCTCTTTCCAACACTTACGCTGTTCTACAGCATAGCTAATGTCTACTTTTCACACATGCAATGCATGTAGCTGAAAAATGGTTGAGCCTTCACTCTCCTTTCTCATGCAGTGTGCACAGAAAAACCAAGGCCGATGTTTCCCTGAATGAAGGGTGATATTTGCAAGAACCTGCACATAGGCATATGTATGTCCTGAGAGCGGGTTTGCCCTGGAAGCATTTCCAAAAGATTGCCTAGATTGCTGCTGTCAGTTGTGTTAGGAGTTGTATATCGGTCAGAGGAGTTTGTGAAGATCCTGTGTGCCTTCATGCATGCTTGTATGTGCTTCTGTGTGCTTGTGTGCACATGTTTGTGTATCTGTGAGTGTATATGTGTGTCTGAATGAACAGATGTATGTGCATGCTGCAGGAAAGATCCCAGGAATTGTGGTGGCTCTGGTGTAGCAGTGCACCTCTTGAAATATTACGGGCAAAAGTCACATGCAGCAACGGGTTGAGATTAATCGAGCTGAACAGAGATATGGCCAGCTATGCTAAGTCAATTAGGAGTCACAGAGCCTGTGGTTCATCAAATGGCTTTTGTGTATGTATTAAACCCATTCTGTGATTCAGTAACTGGTTACCAAACAGCTGAATGGTTTAAAAAATGCATTACGAATCACAGTTTGGGAGTGGTATTGTTTAGGGAGTGCCATCCAAATTCTGATTCACAATGTTATGTATAAATGGTTTGCAACCGCAATTTTAATAACAAACCATTGATAGGTTACTGACTCCTCCAGTGAAGTGGTACTCCACTTGACAAGGGAAGGGGTCTCATTGTGAGAGAAAAAAAATGTTTCCAGATGACTGCTGCCATATCTTACACAAACTTTTTTTTTTTTTAAAGAACATGTTTTTTCTTAGAAGTAGACCCATTTCTTTAAAGGAAGATGGGATGCATGTAAAGAAAAAAATGTACTTCACTTAAATGTGATCACAGACAAGGTGGTCTCTATCACCAGCAGGCCACCATCCATGTGTTGGCATCCAAATGGTGTGAGTTGCAATTTTGGACCTACCTCATGAATATTAATGAGGTAGGTCGAATTTCGACACACACTGAATGTTGATTATGCAAACTGGCCTATTAGTGCTAGGTCAGATCGCAAAATCAGAACTGATTCACAAAAAGTTGTTGTGCAATTTGTGACAACTTTTTACTAATTAATTTTTAGAACAAATGGCCAGTAGTCAGTAGATTCCATCATTGCTGACTCAAAACACAACGTTGTGTACTAGGAATTACCACAGTGCTACGATGGGTAAAAATAAATCTATCTTTTCAAAACAGACAAAAAACATCTACTGGTACATGGCCTCGAGGCAGGGGCATAGCTCCTGGGGATGGGAAGTGTTTGGGGTGTTACACCTCCCTAAAAATACATTCTGTAGTAAATGGTTGGTTGAAGTGTCTGTCGGATTTCACGTGGGATTTTTACACGCCCACTCTGACCAAAAAAAAAAACACGCACTTCTTTGTCTGTATTTTGAAAGCCTTATAAACGATGATTAGTTTGAAAAATATTGCATTTTAAGTACCCCTAACAATCTGTACTCCTTTCTTTCCACTGCCCCTATAATGTCCTTCTTCTCATGTAATGTTTTAGCGTGATTGTTGGGACATCTGAAGCTCACACTCCACAATCACACACACCAAGCTGCGCCCCTGCCTCGACGGCACTAAAACTAAGAATAGAAAAAGGAGTGATAGCAGGCGTAGAAACAGAAATAAATGCAAGTGAGCCATAGATATGGACAAGTTTGAAATAAAAGGATTTCTGAAGCGCAAATGCCTTTGTACCACGTCCCTTTCCATCTTCACAAGCAGAGATCTTAAAAACATCCTAACATTCCTTTCCAAAGGCCTGTAGGCTAGTTTGAGCTCACAGGGTCTGGTGCAAAGTAAATCTGCAAACCTCCCACAAATATTTACAGCAGTTCTAATCCCCTTTTATGCCTTCCAGCTGTTTTCATAATCATAGCCACTTGATGCACGAGGCAGACTGCACGTCTCAAGCAAGCAGCTGAGTATAGAGTGTGTGTCTGAAGCAGCAATCTTTCTGGCATGCTTATCCAGAGGTTAGTTAGGGTGACCACCCATCCGTAATTTTCATGGACCCTCCGTAAATTAGCCCTAACATGGGTTGTCTGTGATTGTGGTCTTAAGGGACTGCATTTGTCTGTAATTGTAGCCTCACAGATAAAGAACAAAAGTTAATTCCCTCAACTGAGATTCCCCAGGGACTCTACTGTGCTGCAGTCCGGAGGGAGGGGCAGATAGCTAAACAAAACAAGCATTTTCAGTGCAATGGGTCGCATTTGCTCGAGTTAGAGCTATTAGCGTTGTAAAGAAAAAAAATCGCACTATGTAAAATGCAGCGCGATCACGCTGCGTGGAAAATAAACAGATAAAGTAGTCCGGACCCCAGGCTAAAAACATCGAGCCTCGTATGTTTTTAGTAGTTTACCGGTGCTGTGTAGGTGGGCTAAACACCGGAAAAGGCATGACGTATGCATGCCTTTCACAAATGAAAGCAAGCAGATTTTAAAAGTCAAGCCCATGAATCAATGTAAGTGACTGACGTGACATGGGCGGGGTTTGAAGCCCAAAGAGAGATTAAAGAATGCACGGAGCGATTTGCACTCGCCCACATCTAGGCCTTCTTGTCTGGGTGCCTGTTTCCTCAAAGAAAAGCAAATATGTGCAATCGGTTAATCGCACATGTAAAGGCTGCTTGGGAGGTTTTAATTGATGGAGTCACTTGAAGCTCACTGATGACAAGATATTTTTTGAAAGGTACTGTCAGGGTGTTTCAAGCTGAGGTGTGGAGTGTGTGCTTTTAGTGGACAGTTATCAAACATGTTTGCACTAGGTATATCTGCATATCACTGAAATCTATACTTTAGAAGCATTTTTCATCTTTAACCTAAATTTGCATGTGTATTTAGTGGCAGCCCATACTATACTGTGTATAATGCACATTTAAAATGATGACTTGAACATTCACAGTGCTTTCTGGGACCTCCTAGCACAAAAAATACACGTCACTTCTCTCTGCTGTACCAAACAGGTTTCAATCCTGTGTGCCTCTGGTTGAACTCATATACATCTGGAGTAATCTCAGTAACAAATAGAGGTTTCATAACCTAAAATACTGCACTTCCCACTGATTAGTTTAACTTTTATTTATTGTTCAGTTAAGGTGTGTGTTATTTTACATATAGTTACCTGACACTGAAAGATCAACAAAATAGTTACAGAATATTTTGCTGTTTTTAGCAATGCATTACATTCCACCTTTATGCACACTGACCCTGTCCCCATGGCAGTATCCATACTTTGTTTTAATGCAGTTCAACCGTTGCATTGAATAGCTTTGAGGTGGGTGAGCCAACAAATTAACAAGGAGAGCCAAGCAAAGGGTATGGCTTAGATCCTAAAGCTCATGCACGAGCCACTCACTGATAATTCTGCTGACTAAATCATATAGCAAACATCATGTCAAATATGATACAAATCAAGACAAGTGTATTTCATTAATAGGTGAAGCACTGAAGTTAATATGTCACATTAAAGTCTATTAGATCAAATACAATAGGTTTTTGTACAACTAGTATTTTGAACATGTATTTGAAAGTGCTTCCATTCACATTAATAAAGTAAAAAGTGTTTTGGTGAAGTAAAATATTTGCCTAAGATCACACAATTAATGCAGCGAAGCTGTGATTTATGCCAGTTTTCTCATTTAACTTTGTACAAATCAACCAAGAATTGGGTATTTGTCTTTCCTTATGTTAAGTCTTTGTTTTCACTTCTTTGTGCATTTTTGTGCAATTTTAGTATAGTGTGAACTCGACCCACGCTCACAAAGCACTGCACAACACCGGACCAGAATACCTCAACAGACGACTCTCCTTCTACACCCCGACTCTGCATCTCCGCTCCGCCGACCTAACCTTTGCAAACGTCCCACGCGTCCGCAGAACTACAACTGGCGGTAGATCATTCTCGCACCTCTCCACCAAAACGTGGAACACTCTTCCCACCTACTTGTGCCAGACCAAAGACCTCCTTACCTTCAGGAAACTTCTCAAGACCTGGCTATTTGAGCAGTAGCAGTACCTCAATCCCCTTTCTCCCCTCCTCCTCCTCAGCACCTTGAGATCCTCAAGGGTGAGTAGTGCGCTTTACAAATTCCTGATTGATTGATTGATTGATGCAAAGTTATCGGAGCATTTTACTTGAATATCACTTACATTACATAAGGTTGCATTCATTGTTTAAAGGCAAGAAGAGATTAAGTGGTTTGCCCAGAATCACAGGATGTTGAGCCGATGCCAAGATTCAAACCTAGTTCCCCATTTCCAAAGTCAGCAGCTCTGGCCCTAACGCCTCATCCTGGGTAGAATAAAGGAGGCAGGCAAAAGTTAAACAAAAGTGCGTCTCGTTATGGGTTCACAGTTCCAACAGGAACTCAAGCTGGGCTAGAGCCAGGCATCAGGCTCAAGCCTGGTTCATGCTTTCAGTGTCTTGCCCACCTCTAGAATAGCTATATAATGTTTAAAAAGTCAATGATATTAGCATATGGTGACCTGCTTTCACTTACCTTCATAATGGACCTTTTGTTTTAGATATTGTGTCAGATTAACCTGTGATCTGTATTAAACACAATATACTATTCATCTTACAGAATTTTACAAAACACTGTCTTCCTTGAATAAATTAATCTCATCATTGGCTAAAGTTCACTGTGTGTTGCAGGGAAGCCTGGGTTCAAATCCCAGATTTCCTGCATGTCTAAATTGTGTAATCTTAGTCAAATCAAATTAGTTCATGTGTCTAATTTAATTGATAGGGACATTTGAGAGCACTTTCAAGTAATTCAGTTTAAAATGGACTGTGCACAAAAAAATCACTTGTATATTTTATTAGCCTGGAATGTTCCACCATCCATAACAATAATATTGGCCATGATGTAAGGGACACCAGATAACTGGTTCACTTTGCTCACTCGTGGTGTTGCCAGAGGGAGGGTTAATGAATGTTTTAAAGTTCATGTTTAGAAACCATCACTACAAATAAATGTCAATGTAATGTTGTGATCTAATGCAGTAAACTGAAACACTATCATATGTTTTTTTAAAAATATTTTATTGTTGTATGCCAAAATAAGTTTAATTGCATGACAATAGCCAGGTATAAAGCAATAGATTCCATTGCACAATTACAGAAGAACAGTGCTGGGCTATTTATGAAGAGTTAGCATAACATGTTTAAAAATGTATAACAAACTGACCCATAATAATCTGTCTCTCCCCACCCACCTGCCGAGTTGCAGCAGGTTTACCTATTAGCATAATAAAGCAAAGCAATGAACCGTGTACTGCTTAGAAGAAAGTGTTCTATAGGGGAAATCATGACTGTCATAAAAAGGAGCCCTTAGACCACTGCCTTGAGTTATTTGCCTAGGTGTGACAAGAACAACCACTATATAGAAAGAGGAAGTGATTCCTTCTAGAGCAATGTAATATTGTGTTTTGTTAGAAGAAGAGCCAGTTCGAGGAACTTGATTGAGGGCTTCTCAAATTTAGGGCAGGGGAATATTCCCCAATAGGACCACTTCAGACGTGGGACGTATCCAAATGTCTGAAGAAGGAATGAGGGCTGAGCAGGTGAAGGTTTGCATAATAATACAATTACCGGGGTAGCACCACCATCTTCAATATTGTCACGTGGCCCATTACTGAAAGTGGAAGAGAAGACTAAAAAATCAAACTGGGATCAAAGGGACTGCGTTGCTCTGCCCAGATTTTCATCCTGTAAATCAGATTAGGAATGAGAGGTATTAATCCCTAGGTAATGAAAGGTAACTGATTTCTAGTTCACTCTGGGGTCTAATTGTACATAAAGGGAAAAACACTACCATATGTTAAGGAAACACGTCTTACATTATCAAATCTTTATCATGTTCTTACATTTTGCTTGTGAAATTTACATCCCCAATACTTTGAAGATCCCACGTGTACTTTGTCACGTGAGCCAGATCCCGGGCTGGGCTTTGGCTCAACGGCAGAACCATTTTAAGGAATGGACAGAGAGGGCAATTGCCCAGGACAACCTTCCAATGGGTCTGGCCCCAGCTCACACTTCACACGCATGACAGCTGACTATTGCACCAGCAGAGTTTGCCAGGGGGGGTGGGTGCTGTTTGCTCAACCACTTGACAGTGCCTCTTCTGTTTCTGGCCTCTCTGCTGAGACAACTCCCCAGGAATGCAATGCTTTCTGATATTCATGGTGGGTCCAATGTGGGTGATGTTAGGAATGGTCCCACCATGTTCTTCTCTTTCTTATTTATCCTGTTGTTAGCAACAACCCTTTGAATCAGTTTCTGTGGATCTCCCCCCTCTGATCTCAATTTCATCCTCCTCTTTAAATCTCTTTGATTGGTAGTCTGGACTACCACTTCTGAGATAAATGTAGAGTCCCAGGTGCACACTCAAGTGCTGTAAGACTAAAGACAAAATGTGGGTACCTTACTGTTGGAGGCGGCATGTTCTTGTTGGGTGAGGCCAGGCACTACCGAGGCAGAACCCGCCACTCCCATCAAGGGTGGGTGATTACACTCACTGTATAACTTGTGCTCACTCCTGGGAAGCTTGGCACAGAGCAGTCAGGCTAATCACAGAGGCAATGTGTAAAGCAAAGACACAGCACTTCCCTGCCACAACCAAGTTGTGTGGCACAAAGGAGACTTCGCAGACAGTGTTTGCATAAAAAGATTGTATTCAATACACACATTGTCAACACATTATGAATATAATGTAACTCTGGGCCTATACCCCAATTAGCAATGGGGGTCACAATATGAGGCCCAACAGTGTTAAATACTAACTGATGTATGTACACATGAGGAAGACAGTACATTCCCTCCCTGCATCCACATAAGGGCTTAAACCTTGTCAGCACAAGGCCCTTCCTAAAATTCCCCACAATCAGTGTAAAACTAAATGTAGATTTTCCTAGTTTATGACGGAAAGTCTTAAGTTTATTAAAGACACGGAGGCGAGTATTATGCCTTTCTTTTCTTACTTTATTCTATAGCAGCAGTCAAGAAAAAATTACAAATCCCATGAGGCTAACACAAACAGCCAATGGGATTGGAAACGTAGTACAAAACATATCCACCAATGGAGGTACACCTATACCATTATGATGTCACTTGACTGCAAGCAGCCCTCTTTTCTTGCGAACGAAGTCAATCAGAGGTAAATAAAGGGAATAAGGAACAAAGAATAAATAAAGCCATAACAAATGCGAACACGTCAGAACAGAAGTCCAAAATTCCATTAAGGTAGGTATGCTCCGTTAATCCAGAAGGGGAAGATCCAGAACTTGAAGAGATCGAAGAGTTCATCTGGAAAATGGTGTTGGAGCAGGATGGACATCTAAGCCGCCGGTTGATTGATGGAAACTGGCGCTGGAAGAAAGGTAGGGAGAAACAAAATTTATACCAGAGGTGGGATAATACTCGCCTCCGTGTCTTTAATAAAATTAAGACTTTCCGTCATAAACTAGGAAAATCTACATTTTATGACAAGACCGGAGGCTCCTATTATGCAAGTTTAAAGAATATTAATTACATTGACTGAAACACTATCAACAGGTTTGCAATAAAAAACTTTAAATATATTATCATTAGACCAATCTGAAGATTTCAGAATATCCTGCTGGCAAGAACTAGCCCAAAAAGCTTTGGAAGCCATAGCCCCTCTGGAAGAATGAGCTCCAAATCTGGAAAAGTCGATACCCGCTAAGAACATGATCCACCTAACCCAACGGGCCAACGTAGCAGAAGAAACAGGATTATAGGGTTTCCTGAAGGAGATAAGGAGTTGGGAAACAGAGGATGTTCTCAAATCTGCAGTCCTTTGTTCGTAAACTTTTAAACATTGACCCACACATAATTTCGGAAGTTGTGGAAAATAAGGATAGAAAACTGACGATAAATTAGTCTTAGTCCGTCGTACAACCGAGAATAACACCCCCGAAGGAGTGAATTGCCGATCGGAGACGTCCAAAGCTTTAACGTCAGATAAACGCTTGATGGAAACCAGACATAATAACATTGTTAATTTAGCAGATAACAGTTTTAAGGATAGAACAGAATTGTCAGGTAAAGACATCAGGAATTTTAAAACAACATTAACGTCCCACAACTGACTGTACTTAGGTAAAGGAGGTTTGGAAAATTTTACTCCCTTCAAAAGTCGGATGTTCGCCTACTGGTTTCCTGCTGACATGGATATGATGAGAAGATATGGCTGACCTCTAAAGGTTGATAGTGCGGAAAGCTTTACCTTTACTGGCCTCTGCGGCCAGAAAATTGAATACAAATATTACATCTGCTGAAAGGGAATCAATATGTTTTCCCAAACACCAGCTGTGCCATAAAGACCACGCTGATTTGTAGGCCTTCTTGGTGCCAGGGGCTCAGGAATTCGAGATGTATTGTGAAGCTTCTGACGAAATAAGAGGTGTAGATTGTGAATTCCCGAAATCTTCCAGGCGGATAGGGTGAGGATGTTGTCCACAATAAGGGGGTGGGGACGATGAAGAGGGTCCAACAGTAGGTCTGGGAAGGACAGAAGGAGTAAGGGTAAGTTCACAGAAAGTTCCAAGAGAGTGGGGAACCAGACTTCGGACTGCCAAAACGGGGTTATCAGAATTAAAGTGGCGTGCTGACGTCTGAGATGTGCTAGCACCCTGCTGATCATGATGAAAGGGGGAAAGGCGTAGGTGAGGGAAAGAGACCAATCCTGTAAAAAGGCATCTGATGCCAAGGCTAAGGGATCTGGATGCCAGCTGTAAAACCGAGGAAGGTGAGTGTTCAGACCGGATGCAAACTGGTCTATAGACAGGGGACCCCATAGCGACTGAATTTTGTGGGAAATCAATGGATGGAGATTCCAATCGCTGGCATCTCGAAGATGACGGGTATGCCAATCCGCTACTGAATTGAGAGCACCTGGAAGATATTCTGCATGAACCGAAAGATGGTTTGAAAGGCAAAATACCCAGAAGCTGTTGGCTAAATCCTCCATGGGTTTGGATTTTGTGCTCCCGAGGTGATTTATATACCTGACCGCTGAGATATTGTCCATCCTGAGAAGGATTGCACAATTAACTTTGTGTTTTGCTACATTTCTGATTGCAAAGGAGCCAGCAAGCATCTCTAAACAATTGATGTGCAATTTGGACTTCTCAGATGACCAAATACCTCCAGTCGAGATGGGACCACAACGGGCCCCCCAACCCAGACGGCTTGCATCTGATTCTAACACAAGATCTGGGGCTGACGGAAAAATACTTTTCCCGTTCCAAGCATCTAAATGGTCTATCCACCATTGAAGCTCTGTGCGTGACTCGAGGTCTAGAGGAACGATGTCCGAATACGATAGTCCCTTTCTCAAGTGTTGAATCTTCAGTCTTTGAAGAGAACGGTAATTTAGGGGACCGGGAAAAATTGCCTGGATAGAGGAGGATAGAAGACCTACAATTCGAGCTAAAGATCTGAGAGAAATGAGAGAGCTGCGAAGGATTTGGAGAATTTCTGACTTTATGGATTTTATTTTTGCAGCGGGTTGAAGAAGAGTTGCCGAAAGAGAATTGATCTGGAATCCCAAAAATGCTATGACTTGAGTGGGAATTAGAAGAGATTTTTCTCTGTTTATTATTTTTCTCCTCTAAGAGAGAGCAGGTAGTCTTTAAATGAACGAGAAGAGTTTGAGAAGACTGACTTAAGATGAGGATATCGTCCAGGTAAATTAGAAGTCTTATCCCTTGTGCTCTCAAGAAAGCAACAACGGGTTTCATAAGCTTGGTGAAGCACCAAGGGGCTGATGATAGATCGAAGTGCAGAGAGGTAAAGTGATAAGTTCGATCCAACCATTGAAATTGAAGACATTTTCTGAAATCTGGATGAACAGGAACCACCAAATATGCATCGTGTAGGTCCAGACGGAAAATCCAGTCATTTTGGAGCAGGATATCTCTGAGGTGAAGAATGGTCTCCTTTTTGAAGTGGCGATATACCACAAACCGATTGAAATGTTTGAGATTGATAACTGGTTGCATCTTTTTGTTCTTCCTTTGAACTAAGAAAATTGGGCTGGTAAAACCCAACGGACGCGGACGGGTGATTGAAATCGCCTGTTTTTGCAGTAGGGAGTCTACTTCAAAAGAGATGAGGTGGACCATTTCTGAGGAAAAATGGGGAGAAGGAAGAAAGTCTACTTGGACAGGGGTTGAATAAAGATCTATTTTGTAACCCTGAACTGTGTCTAGAACCCACGAATCTGAGGTAATTGCTATCCAATTTGAAAAAAAATTGCAAATACGACCCCCTGTCGGAAAGAGACCGACATGAGGGCTTACCTGTTGGATTGGAGGTTCTTGAATTCCTGAAGGACCTGGAACGGGTACCTCTGCCTCGTTGGGGGTAAAACTGCGGTCTGAATTCTTGATGAGAGGCATTGTAGAATCCTCTGGAGCCTTGGTTGGTAAATCCGCGGCCAGTAAAGCGCCCCCTGCCTCTACCAGCCCTGGCAAAAACATGCTGGTTAAACATTTTCTTCATGGACTTCTGAGCCTTGTCCAATGAAGTAAATGTGGCAACGTATTTACTCAAGTCCTTAGTAAAAAATTCCGGGTCTAAAAAAGTGCCTTCCAACCTGGCCGATTCCACCAGGTCAAAGATCCATGTAAGCGGGCCAATGACGTCCAAAAGCTTGTCCTGACAGGACGACCACACTTTGTCAACCCCTTCACGAGGGTCCTTGCCCAATTTGGTGAAAAAGGTCAACAAAGGCTGATCAATAGCAGGAGTGATGGTAGGCTTGTGAGGAAGAGCCGGCCAAGGACACTCTGACTTTAACTTGGCTCTTGTTTGTTTGTCCAGAGGTGAATATAGTTTTTGAGCCACATAACGACCCACATTGTCTGCGGGGGGCCATTCCTTTAAGTTGGGATGGAGAATATGTGTTGGGTCAAACATGGGGAAACCCTCTGCATCAAAAAGAGGAGAAGCAGCGGAGGAAACCGTATGTTTCTTTAAAGGCGGAACCAATAATGAGTCATTATCATCCTTGTCAGAAATATAAGAGTCCACATCAGGCATGTCTTCATCCGTATCAGGGATGGCAGAGACAGAGGGGGTCATTTTGACCTTGGTGGTCTTTTTTAGAGACCGCCGAGGGACCGCTGTGCGGAAGACCGCCAGTCGTGGCGGTTTACCGCTCGGCCTATTATGACCGTTGGCAGCTCTCCGTCCTTTTACGGACGGAGAGCCGCCAACAGCCATACTGGCGGGAAAGTGGAGGTTGCTCCACCTCCACCGCCACCGCCACGCCAACAGAACACCGCCCAGCGAATCACGTCATGTGATTCGCCGTGGCGGTGTTCTGTTGGCGGTGTGGTGTCGGCGGAGCTGCCCCCATGGCTCCTGTCCCCTCCCGGAGGATCGTCGGACCAGGTAAGTCGATCGTCCGTGAGGGGAGGGGGGTGGGGGTGTTGTGTGTTGTGTGCGTGCATGGGGGTGTGCGTGTGTGTATGTAGAGGGGGGGTGTGAGTGCGTGTATGCTTGCGGGGGTGTTGTGTGTATGGGAATGAGTGTGTGTATGTCTGTGGGTATGTCTGTATGGATGTGTGGGTGTATGTTTGAATGTGGGTGTGCGTGTCTGACTGTGTGTGTGGATGTAGGCATGTATGTCGGCGTGTGTGCGTGTAAGTGTGTAGGTCGTGCCTGCGTGCATGTCGTGTGGGTATGGGTGATGTGATGTTGGGGGTCGGGGTGGGGAGGGGGGCCCTGCCACCTTTGGGGGGTGGCAAGGGTGGTGGGGGGTGTAAGGGGTGTAATCGGGGTGGGGGGTGGGGGAGACCCCTATCAGTGTCAGAGAAGGAATTCCCTGGCACTGATAGTGCTTACCGCCATGGATTTCATGGCGGTTCAAACCGATGGAAATCCACGGCGGTAAGCCGGGTCCAAATACCGCCGGCGGTCTAGTGACGTCTACCGGGCTGGAGACCGAGGTCTCCAGCCCAGCGGGCGGAACGGAAAACCGGCAGATGACCATGGCGGGAACCGCCATGGTCATAATTCCACAAAGTAAGACCGCCAGCCTGTTGGCGGTCTTACCGCCGGTTCTCCGCCTTCCGCCAGGGTCATAATGACCCCCAGAGACAGGTAAAGTAACATTATGAGCTTTGAATTTACATTTTAAAGTTGGTTTGGAAGAAGCCATATTATTATACTCCTTGTCAGGAGCCTTATGAGGAACTGCATCCTCTATCATACACAAGCTCACTATAATTTTGCGCCAAAACAGTTGCCTTGGGTGATAGGCGCTGACTGCATTCCCCAGCAGTTTGGGCCGAAGATCTGGACAAAAGATTTGAAAAAGAAGTTTCTAATTTTTTTAATAGTTTTTGGATGGAAGATGACACTGCCTTATGTACAGAAGTCCTAATAAATGTGCAGAGTTCATGTCTGATGTCCTCCAAATCGCTTGGAACATCCTGTTCCATTGCAGAATTATCAGATTCCATACCAGAAGTACAAAAAAGCAAAGCTTTGAACCCTATTGGAGAGAACCCAGGCAACACGGGGTTAAAAACTTAGGAGAAAAAAGAAAAGGAAGCCAAACGCTTCCCCTGGGCGGAGTTTCAACCCCAGGCGACTCGCTGGCACAATAAAAATTATTGCCGGTCTAACTACAACGAGGAAGGCAGGCTGATAAGCAGACACGCGGAGAGCGGCAGGTAAACAAAAACGGTAACGCGGAGAGCGCTTGCTAGGGGGTTTCCCTTGCCTCAGGAGCAACACGAATGACGGTTACTGCCTGAGGTGAGAAAGAATGCTGACACGCTGCGCGCGCGGGGCACGCTGAAATTTCAGGAATGCGGCCCAGGAGCAATGCAACGGTTGCTGCCTGAGGCTAAAAGTTAAATAACACGAGCGCGAGCGGAGCGCTTATATGAACGAATGCAGCAACTTGCCGACAACAGAAAAAGTAAAACGAGCGAAATACAGGGAGTGCAGAATTATTAGGCAAATGAGTATTTTGACCACATCATCCTCTTTATGCATGTTGTCTTACTCCAAGCTGTATAGGCTCGAAAGCCTACTACCAATTAAGCATATTAGGTGATGTGCATCTCTGTAATGAGAAGGGGTGTGGTCTAATGACATCACCACCCTATATCAGGTGTGCATAATTATTAGGCAACTTCCTTTCCTTTGGCAAAATGGGTCAAAAGAAGGACTTGACAGGCTCAGAAAAGTAAAAAATAGTGAGATATCTTGCAGAGGGATGCAGCACTCTTAAAATTGCAAAGCTTCTGAAGCGTAATCATCGAACAATCAAGCGTTTCATTCAAAATAGTCAACAGGGTCGCAAGAAGCGTGTGGAAAAACCAAGGCGCAAAATAACTGCCCATGAACTGAGAAAAGTCAAGCGTGCAGCTGCCACGATGCCACTTGCCACCAGTTTGGCCATATTTCAGAGCTGCAACATCACTGGAGTGCCCAAAAGCACAAGGTGTGCAATACTCAGAGACATGGCCAAGGTAAGAAAGGCTGAAAGACGACCACCACTGAACAAGACACACAAGCTGAAACGTCAAGACTGGGCCAAGAAATATCTCAAGACTGATTTTCTAAGGTTTTATGGACTGATGAAATGAGAGTGAGTCTTGATGGGCCAGATGGATGGGCCCGTGGCTGGATTGGTAAAGGGCAGAGAGCTCCAGTCCGACTCAGACGCCAGCAAGGTGGAGGTGGAGTACTGGTTTGGGCTGGTATCATCAAAGATGAGCTTGTGGGGCCTTTTCGGGTTGAGGATGGAGTCAAGCTCAACTCCCAGTCCTACTGCCAGTTCCTGGTAGACACCTTCTTCAAGCAGTGGTACAGGAAGAAGTCTGCATCCTTCAAGAAAAACATGATTTTCATGCAGGACAATGCTCCATCACACGCGTCCAAGTACTCCACAGCGTGGCTGGCAAGAAAGGGTATAAAAGAAGGAAATCTAATGACATGGCCTCCTTGTTCACCTGATCTGAACCCCATTGAGAACCTGTGGTCCATCATCAAATGTGAGATTTACAAGGAGGGAAAACAGTACACCTCTCTGAACAGTGTCTGGGAGGCTGTGGTTGCTGCTGCACGCAATGTTGATGGTGAACAGATCAAAACACTGACAGAATCCATGGATGGCAGGCTTTTGAGTGTCCTTGCAAAGAAAGGTGGCTATATTGGTCACTGATTTGTTTTTGTTTTGTTTTTGAATGTCAGACATGTATATTTGTGAATGTTGAGATGTTATATTGGTTTCACTGGTAATAATAAATAATTGAATTGGGTATATATTTGTTTTTTGTTAAGTTGCCTAATAATTATGCACAGTAATAGTCACCTGCACACACAGATATCCCCCTAACATAGCTAAAACTAAAAACAAACTAAAAACTACTTCCAAAAATATTCAGCTTTGATATTAATGAGTTTTTTGGGTTCATTGAGAACATGGTTGTTGTTCAATAATAAAATTAATCCTCAAAAATACAACTTGCCTAATAATTCTGCACTCCCTGTATGTTTAAACAATATAACAGTAATAATCTTAATATGACAAGTAATTAAAACCAATGACATGAAGAGAAACATGAAAAGTGAACTTATCTTGACTGCAGCAGCAAGAAAAGAGGGATGGTTGCAGTCAAGTGACATCATAATGGTATAGGTGTACCTCCACTGGTGGTTATGTTTTGTACTACGTTTCCAATCCCATTGGCTGTTTGTGTTAGCCTCATTTGATTTGTAGTTTTTTCTTGACTGCTGCTATAGAATAAAGTAAGAAAAGAAACGCATAATAGGAGCATCCGGTCTTGTCATAAAATTCAGGGTGCACCCCGGTTTCCAACGTTAGCAGCAAAATGTGCATACAAGGTTTACAACACTTTCACGTAGCTCTGTGGGTAAGATGTAATGCGATCCACAAGAACTCCCTGACAGGATAAACGTGACCAGTGTGGTACTATCTTCTCATTCACCCACACTCACTCCCACATATCCCTCTGCACGGTCGTGCAGTGCCACAGGTATTAGTCGGCTTGTGCACACTCAATCGTACTCACTCACTCCTGGCACCCTGATGCGGTTCCCTGATATCCAGATAGTGGATGCCACTGTGTTTGCAAGCGCCATGGGTCCCAAACCACATTTCACCCACCAACCAGCTTTGGCTATAATGCCCCTCCAGGAACCAAAGATTGCATCCACCTTTTCCTGGTTACTAGGCTGTTCACGGCTAAGTCCCACTTCTCAGGGTTCCGGGTTGAAGGTGGGGGAAAAAAACAATAACAGCTGGTAAACAATTAAGAAGTAGATGTTTGAACTCCCCACAGGAGGTTCACTCAGAGGTCTGCAAAACACAGGTGGAGGGTCACTGGGGCCGCCGTAGACACAGTTAGGCACCAGCCCTTTTCAATGTTAAAGAATAGTTACCAATTTCAGCACCTCCGGAACACAAAGGTGCTGTCGGGGCTTGTTGACTTGAGTCACCCTCGACACTTCCAGTTGCATACAACAAGTTACTAGGCCTGCACCTCCTGTACCAGGAGATGCCTTGAAGTCTCAAGTAACACCAGACAGTTATTATCCCAAGTGAAAAGCGCTCAGTGCCGTACCTCCACAAAAGGGAGGCATAACGTCAAGGGTCCCATGATTTGAGTCGCCGTGACAATGCATTAATTCACAAGCCAAGTCCCACAGTGATTCCCTACTTGGACAGAGTCACCAGGCTGGTGCATGATGACTTGAACTGCACCATACTGTAGTGAATCCTAGTTTGTTTTAATGGGATAACGGGAGTTGGCTTAGCTTTTGTCATGCAGACTCGTGCCCCCGTCACCTAGTGACTTTTAACCTACTTAGCTTGCTCTGTCTTAGACCATTTATTTAATTAAATCTTCTAAGATGGCTACCGTGTTTATAGTTAGGCCTTTTTGTTTAGAGTTCTGTTATCAGTGTCACCTCGCTAAGGCGTCAACTCATGCAACAAAGACAAACAAACTATAGGGGCTCACAGAGGGATTCCGACCAGATACCATTGCTGCTTTCGATGCTGCACATTGCCTTGACGCTGACCTGGACTTTGTGTTCTGCAGAAGTCTGAGCTCAAGACCTCATTCAAGGTAACCAGGGTTGGGGGCTCCTTCCAGGGACATGGCATTGGCATATTAGGTTTAACATACCCAGCTCTCCTCTAGGTAGAAGGTTAGGCCTATTATGATAGGGTACACGGACATATGATACGCTTTATGTCTTCCTATGCTAATACAAGATGGTGGGGGTCTTCATAATCATGACCCTCGTCTTTACAATTATATCTCTTGTACTGTTCATTATCCTAATCATTGCAGCCAATACGATTTACTGCATTATGTTGAATAAAAACGATTGAAACATTACTGCATCTTTGTTATTGGCTGTGTTTGGTTGAGATGTAATATATCTGTGAGAAAGGGGGAATCTCAGTTTAAGCACGACATTCCCTGAGATGTCATACTTCTGAGTCCATGCGTAAAGGCTGCCACAAATCACCTTTAACTGTTTGGGTTGTTGGTGAGGTACTGCTAGTGAGCCGGAAGGGTTGGGACTACAGTTGCGACTTGTTGTAGGACAGGTATAGTCACCTACAAACATAAATACTGTCATCCTTAAACCAGCAGTCTTGCCCAGGGCAAGAGTCCAAACTACGACAAGATAACCCCGGACTCTCCCAAGAAGGATGCAAATCCCATACCCCTCTGCGAGGCACAACGTCTAGCACACAATGACTTTAGTTGCACTAGAAGACCCTGTAACACTCAGAACTTGGTTTCCGTACTGCTCTGTAATAAGGCTAGGACACAATTACTTGTAGTCATACCAGACTCCCCATTCACACAGTTCGATGCAAGTTCAGCTGTGCCATACTAGGCCAATTACAGCACAACTCAGGTTGCACCCCTACCTCCGAGGAATGCAATCAATGAACAGGGCACCACACACAATGAGCATGCAGCCAAGGCTCACATGTGAGAAATGCGACACACTCTACAATAGGGGGCACCACAGGGCCCCACAACAGGTGATCCTGTTCACAGCAAGAATATGTTTTGTGTGCAGTGGTCCCCACGATGGAAGGCTCAAGTGCGGGAAGTCCTTGGCAAGCTTCCCACCAGGCAATTCCAGTCACTAGACACAATACTTAGGCCATGCTCATGCTGCTGCTGCCAGGTGAAGTCCAGCATATGATATAGGCACAGCAGACGGCACCACTTTCCAGATATTACCGGTCGTTGATGTAAGTCCTTTTCAGGAGGTCTTTGATGTCCCTGAGACCTCCTCCGTAAACAGGGGCGAGCCAACGTGCCCTTGGAGAGTTACCCTTTGGGATGCTACACAGCAGCAGGCAATCGGCCCCAGGCCAGCCTCTAAGCAGAAAGTGGGGAGCAGATCAACTCCTCGGACAGTGTCCTCCTGGGCACAACAGATTCCTCTGTCAGTGTGCCCACACGGTCCAGCAGCACCAGTCCTGTGTCACTGTAAAGGTCACTGTGCCTTGTAGATGTTGAGTACCCCTAGCTATACTATATGGTTCCTTTGAAGTTGGAGGTGGTTAAAAAGGGCTCTCCTTTGAACCACAGAAGTCTTGCCTAAATGTCCTCCCTGTCTGTCCTGAGGCTCTGGAATGCAGGTCTTTATCTTTAGTGGGGGCCATGCTATGGCTCGAAGAGTACAAGCGTCAAAAACCTCTCTACCCAAATGGCAGGGATCTGTCATTCTGGATGCCCAAGTTTTATAGTGGTCACAGGGGAATGCAGAGATGTGCCCCATGAAACGAAGCTTAATTTATAAGTCACCAAACCACTTCAGAGCCTAGAAATGGCCACATCCTAGAAGTGGCCATTTCTAGGGTACTGATGACAAAACCACCTTTATCATCAGAAGGGGTTTGCCGTTCTGAATGCAATGACACCAAACATCACGAGCCTGCCCCTCTGCAATCCACTATTGCAGACAGACTTAATTGGACTCATTGCCCCACGTTATCTTACGGGCAGAGCAGCTTTCATAGGTAGTGCAAACATGCATGGCTATTCGGCACTCCCTGAGGCACATATGCCCTGGCGCAGTCCCAGGCCTGAAGGGGCAAGTGAGACACTTTTGTTAAAGCCACTACAAATATGCAAGTGCACAAATACTGGCCTGCTCTATCATTCTCAGCCCTTATGTTGGAATTCTGGTGCACAAATGTGCACACCCTGGCAAGGGATGTCAACTCCCGTCCCTATATAGGAAAACTGTCCGGGTGCAAGTTGCACACATAGGTGAGTGACACTAGTCTCCACTTACACATGGCAACATCTGTGTGCAACTATGCACACATTGGCAAGTTGTGCCAGTCTCATTTAAGCGTATGATGCCCTGGTGCACGTAGGCACCTAGAGGCCAGCTATGCCAAGCTCCCCAAATATATGAACTCCCACATGCACATGGGCATGGAGCGCCCCCCTGGACCTGGCTCCCTATATGATCTGGCACCCCTCTACAAGGGTGCATCTATTAGCAAGTTGTGCCAGGCGCAACATACATGAAATCCCCCATCGGGTGAGTGTGCACCCACTGGACTTGAATGCTAGGCTCAGTACCTCTGAAGGCCCCATGACCTCTGTGCACACCCTGGGCCCTGCCATAGCGGGGCCCACACACGTTGGTCAGCTTCACCTCCCCTCCAGGGGAGGACATGCATGTGCACTTCCACCCTGCCCGTACAGGGGTAGAGTGCCCATTGCCCACAGCTACTAGTGGCGGACTGGCCAACCCTTCTGGACACGGCTGGCCCCCTCCCCATTAGGTAGAAGACACCCACATGGGGGTGCTTCCTTGCCCGGACAAGGTACACCTTTGTATACTGGCCCTGCCCTCTGCCTACCACCGGCCCCGCTGTCAGGGCCCTCCAAGGAAGACCTAAGGTAGCTCAGGGTTTGCCCCTGCATAGGGACTGCTGCCCTGACCGCAGGTGCGCTAGTGCCCCTGCAAGCCTATTCCATATGCCTAGGACATGGTTACTGAGGTCATCTAGGGGGTGGCATACCTAGTACCCTCTATCTAGCAGTCAGGGCCAAACCAACCCTGGGTATGTGGTATACCTGTTTCACAGGGCCCTTCTGGATACAGTTCCTCTACCATGTCCCTACCTGGCCCTTCCCACTATAGGTAGGACGGTGCACCCACTTTCCCACTGCTAGACAATGGGGAATTGCCTGGAGTCCTAAGGTCATGCACACAGTGTCAGCAAAGACTGGGAGAAAAAAGCAAAAAGTTTCAGGGGAATTCCCTCAGCAGACCCATGTCCATTACACAGATCCTGAAATTAGGTGTGAGACTTTCGCCCCCACACCATCTGCTCTACCTCATAATTTTTTTTTTAGGTTGAACGTTGACTGGAGTTTGAGGTGAGTCAGATGTTTTTATTCCACTTGTCTAAACAAGATATGGTCATTTACCTTAATGTTTACCAAACTGTTTGCCATAGGTTTTATAATGTTTAGAAACATTATCAAAATGTTGCTGTTCCTTTCTCTCCAAGAAAACTTGGATAAATCTGGTTAGGGCTGATGCTATTCACACCGAGCGGAATGGCATTAATTTGTTATTGAACAAGGGCATAATGTGCCACCTGAATGTAGCATACCTACAGGCAATCACATAACGACCATAATGCATAAAAAAGGCTATGTGGAAAATAGTAAATAAATGTAGTTGGCTGAGGCCTCTCCTTGGATGTCTGTAAAATCGGCCTTCTGTCCTGAGTTTTTGTCTTGAATTTTGACCCTTTGCCCTACATTTTTTTACCGTCCTGTCCAGAATTCGCCTCCATGTCAGGCGGTCACCCTAGGATTAGTGCGTCCGCATCTGGATATCCTGGCTTTTCACAAGTCGTGTTGTTTGCCAAAGCACAGGGCTATCAGTCAAAAGCAGACAAAGCTTTGCTCCTTAACCAACCCTAGGAGAAACCTGTGGGGGCACCAGGCAACGGTATAAGGAAGCTGACTCCGGCAGGCACCACAGAGAATACTTTATTGACAACTAGGGGCCAGATGTACAAAGCCTTTTGCATGTGGCAAACTGCGAAAAACTTAGTTTGCGGCATGCAAAAGGCCGAACCCGATGCTCATCCCCAAATTGCGAGTCGGTACCGACTCGCAATTTGGGAATGCGACTTGCAAATAGGAAGGGGTGTTCCCTTCCTATTTGCGACCGCATTGCCATTCAGAGTTGCTTTGTGACCGCGAATGCAAACCAACTCGCAGTTACCACCAGTGTCACACTGGTGGTAACTCATTCGCAAAAGGGAAGGGGTCCTTCCCCTTTGTGAATGCCGAAAAAAAAAAAAAAATCAGAGCAGGCAGTGGTCCTATGGACCACTGCCTACTCTGAAAAAAACGAAACCAAATGGTTTCGGTTTAGTTTTCATTTTGCAGCTCGTTTTCCTTGCAAAATGAAAAAAAAACTGCTTTATTGACAAAGCAGTCACAGACATAGAGGTCTGCTGACTACAGCAGGCCACCATCCCTGTGAGTGCAGGGACTCGCTACGGGGTCGCAAACTGCGACCCACCTCATGAATATTGATGGGGTGGGTCTTTGCGACCCCATAGCAATTTGCAGAAGGTGTCTGAGACACCTTTCTGCATCCAATTTTGCGAGTTGCAAACTGCGAGTCGGTCAGACTCGCAATTTGCAAGTCGCAAAATTGGAGTTTACTACATCTGGCCCTAGGTCTTTTCTGAGCATTTGGCATACTTGAACAAGGGGTCATTGTAGGTGATTGATAAGCAGGATTCGATCACTATAGATTGAATATGGTTTCTAAAGTAGCATTCTGGCTCTGTACCCAGACAATCGATATGCGTTAATTGCGCGACGGTTAGACTTCATCAGCTACGGGAAGCTATTTCCTTTCTTGGTAACTAAAATATAAGAATTGGATCTGTAAGGGCAACAATATACATTTGTTATCACATTTTAAAACACTTCACTGTTTTTCATTTGTTTTACAGAGTTCCTTATAAGCCCCCTTATTTGCTTACATTAAAAAACGCGTATTGATTCTCCAAGGAGCACCAGAGGCTATTGACCAGTGAAGGCCCTGCTCACATTTTTCAGAATAACTACTATTGACATATGCTTCGAGGGTCAGCTGTCGAAAATGTTACTTTTACTCTTATGGGCATCATTATCTGTTTCTTACTATCACTGGGGTCTGAGAGGGAGCTATAAAATTAATTATGCTTCATTTCGCTGTCTTTAACAGTATTGACCAAATTTAAGAACAAATGAGAGGCGGTTATCAAGCCTGAACCAAATAATCCATCAGCGGAACAATTTAAATTCTCCGCAGTTCGCTTATTAATCACAGCAGCACTTACCATCCTATCTCCTCTGCCCATTAACAGTCATTAGGAGCCGCTGCTGCTGATTGAAGCAATTTCTTTAGGGATCCCAACCTCAATTTTGAGCGAACGTTCTTGAGTGGAAAAACAATATAATGTGGAGACGGGAACCCACACACAGTAAGCAGGTCCTTCAATCACCGCCTGACCTTGACACCTCTAGCGAACGGTGGTATGGGTTCACAGACTATACCAGTCAGGGTTCCAGACATCAGGCGGATACTTGTAGGTGGCATCACTCACATATACAACTTTAAAATTTGCAGGATGCTTTCAGTGTATCCCATAGTAAGTTAAATGCCTCTATTTCTGTTAACCGGCTTTGATAGAGCCATCCCTTTCATTTTGGCTATGCAGGAGACAACAATATTTTGACTTTTTTATATTTCCTGGCAGGTTAGTCATACTTCTATTTAATTATCTTGTTTTTCACAAGTATCTTATTGTTCTGCTTCTTCTACATACTCTTAGATGCCCTGATTATGAGCTCTCCGGTGAGTTTTAGTCCCCTGGGCAATAACGCCTGTTAGTTTGGGACTCAGGATTACAAGAAGTGAGGTGTTTTCCACACCCAGTAGTAACCGGCAGCCTCGTTTAGAGCTGGCTCTTTAGACCACCTCTTTTACTCTCACGAACCACTCTCGTGGTTTAATTGATTCCTCGTGAGCAGTTAATGGCTTTTCAACGTATTTCTCTTTCCCCACATTTTCTCCACTCCATGCGGTTCCCTAGTGGAGAACAGAACCTCCTGTTAATGTGATAATAGTGCAGGTGTTTCTGGGAGAGTGAAAGGTGGCAGGACATTTTTCAAGAGCATACTCTGTATAACCAACAAAATAACAACAAATATATTTTTACCTTACAGGTTTTGAATTTTCAGCTTTGCACCTTCAAAAGGTGCACCTGAACCAGACCAGGACAACACACCATATCAAAATAATGAACTTTCCACAGTGTAGGAACAAAATTGCATCTGCACCTGGGGACAGGAGGAGGACCAATGCTTTAAACCCACATTTCAATGCAGGGGCACAGGCAGGACTTTCAGGAGGAGGGAAGTGATTATCCAATAGTACCTGCCTGCTAGGAGATGCCTAGAGGGTCCCAGAGACTCCTCTTCTTCCTCTTAGTATCATCCTTAGGGGCGCACTAAATGTGCACCACATCTAATGTGATGCCCAGTAAGTGAGCTTACTGGAAGCCTATTTGCCCATCTGCACTCGTATTATCACACGAGCACCGGAGTAATGCATTCCCTTATTTGCCAGGGACCATGCCTCCATGCAAATGAGGAAACAACTACCTTGATTACTCTCACACAAAATGTGCACTGTCATCCTCCATTACAAAAGGGGTCACAGAAACGCCTGTGTCCTCTTTTTAGGTTGAGCCTAGCAGAGCGCAAGCGCTGCTCTTCACAACATGTTGCAATACATTGTGTAGGCTTTAACCATGCCCTTCTCACACCCATCACTTTCATTCATTCCAGGCCTGCCTTTCAAAATTCCCTCGACTTCCTAGGTTAACGCTTTACCTTTGTCACAACTTGAGGATACTTTGTTACGCCTTGCAGACTGACCCTGTTACATGGATTATTGCACGATCAGCCATATACTTTATTTATTATTTTTTTTACTTATTATTTTCTGTTGTCTTTCCTCTTCACGGTCCATAGCGGCCTTGGCACTCTGAAGTTTCATATAGCGCGAATTAGATCGGAGGTATTGCAGTGCTTTGCATGAGTACCAGTTACATCACACTGTTACAGAATCGGAGTCAATCACATTTTTCTTTTGTCTCTTCCCTTTGCACTCCATGGCAACCATGGCAGTTTGACGTGCAAACTCGATTGGAGGTATTGGAGTACTTTACGTAGGCACCAGTTATGTCACATTGTTACCAAATCTGAGTCATTTAAATTTACAACCCCATTCTTAAATTCTTCCAAGGTTTAGAAGTTGAAAAATATGCAAACTGCATCCGTTTCAATACAAAAAACACAGAAATCCTCAAAGCGGCTCTCCCGGCACAGTGGGAGAACCAATACTACAATATTCACTACACTCAGGAAACTCGCCCCATAATGCTTTGCGGGGCAATCCTCTTACAAAACATTTTTGCTCATAACTCAGCCTGTGTGGCCCTGGTACAATGGGCCCACCATCAAACCGTTCAGCATGATGTGCTCTTACTGTCTAGGTCATCTCTGGGTCCCCAAACTAGGTTAGTGAGGACCCAAAAATAATAACCTCTCCCACCATTCAGTGTCTTTTGAAGATCTCTCATGGCTGAAACTTTTGTGTTATAGCTGGGAGTAGTTTGTGTTTCAAGGGCCTTGTTTGTAGTATTATTCTAGTAGGCCTGAAAATGTGTAATGAACTAGGCTCTCTAGGGGCTGTTCTGAGAATTACAATCAAGATACTACAATATTCGCTGCACTCAGAAACTCTCCCCATAGTTTTACAAAATATTTTTGCCCATAACTCACCGTGTGGTGCTCCTGCTCCTAGGACAATGGGACCATTATCTAAATGTTGAGCACAATGCGCTCTTTCTGTCTAGGTCATCTCTGGGTTCTCACACTAGGTTAGGGGGCCCTAAAATAATAACCCCTCATACCATTCAAGGCTGGAAATTTTGTTTTACAGCTGGGAGTAGTTTGTAGTTTAAAGGCCTTATTTGTAATAATATTCTAGGTGACCTGCTAGTAGGACTGGAAATGTGTAAGGCATTATGCCCTCTAGGGGCTACATATATGGTTACACTGCATTATTTTCTGCCATTCTGTTTTCATGTGGTTATGCCTTCTAGGGGATGACTGTATGGTGACATGACCATGTTTCTTCCAAATGCTATTTTTATTGTGGTGCCCTCTAGGGGTTGTTTGGAGCATCACAGTCTAATGCCAAAAGTTTATTTCTGAGAAAGGTTTTTATTGGGTTTAGATGATGATTGTATATGTTTTATTAATCACTCCTTATTGCAATTATGAACATGATTGAGGCCAACGTAACATCCTTATTACACTATGACTGTTTGAACACTCTTGATATGTTTGGATGAGCCTTCTGGTTTATTTCTCTCGTTACTCCCAGTCACGGCTTGCAGGTCCTAAAAGGGGCAGGGTGGATGCGACGTGATGGGGAGGGGAAACGGGACAGGGGAGGTGGGAGCGGAGGGGGAAATACATTAAATTATTTAAAAAAAACAAAAATAAAAAACTTACCCTAACTCGCTGCGCGCCGCTCCTCCATCTCTGCTGCCTTCTGCTGCAGGCACAGGCTCCCAGCCTGCCCTGCGCCAATCCTGACGCTGTTTAGAGCAGCATCTGCTCAGAGCAGCGTCAGGATTGGCTGTGAGTGCCCAGTCAGGGCGCTCCCAGGCAGACTGAGAGCCTGTGCAGGCTCTATCTAGCCCGGCAACACGGTTGCCGGGCTGGAGACAGCCTACTGCATGTGTGTTTGGCTGGCCTGAGACAGCCGGCCAAACACACATGCACTCTGAGGGAGAGTGCTGAGCACTCTCCCTCAGTGCACATCACCCCAAATACCCCACCCTTTTCAAAACGAAAGGATGATAAACCTTGTTTATCATCCTTTCATTCTGAAAGGTTTGCAGCTTCTGCTGCTGGCAGGGGGTGACGCTCCTCAGCCCATATGGAGGAGGCACCCCTCGTTACTTCTCCGTGGCTGTCTTGAGTCTTTTTTTTGGGGGGGGAACTGTGTTAGCCAGCCAGCAACTCTGATGGTGGGGTGGTGAAAGTGGTATTCTATTGGAATTAGCATGGCAGATTTAAATTAGGATGCTAAGTGGCAACATTTTCATTTTTTGCTGGAAGAAGGTAAATGGGAATGCTTTAATTAATGTAGGGCCAGCCGAATTATGCGGCAGGGAAAGACCAGATTATGAGGCAGGCATGACCAATTTATGTGACAAGAAAAGTCTGATTATGCATTTACAACACCAATAGCTCTAACTCTCACAAATGCGAGGAGAATTCCATTGCAAATGCTTGTGTAATATGGAAGCGCCTGGGTCGAGAGGAGATTTCAAAAATCAGATGCAAAGACCCATTGCATCCCACTCCAGCACTTCTATGATAAGGTCCCATTAGGAAACAGCTCTGGGGTACATCGAATTATATTTCATATTTCTTATGGACATGTCAAACCTAGAGATGCTTTAGAATTCAAGACACTGCAGCCAATAAAATGATTAAACATATTTGGGATTCTTCTAAAGTTTGCATGCACTCCTGAAATAGCTGCTACTTTGAGTACAGTGTATGTGATGCAAACATGAAGTTCTTTAAAAAATCTTGACAAAAATAAATGTTTCCATTGTTTAAATGACATTTAAATATTTAGGGCCATATTTATACTTTTTGACGCAAAACTGCGCTAACGCAGTTTTGCGCCAAAAAAATTAGCGCCGGCTAACGCCATTCTGAAGCGCCATGCGGGCGCCGTATTTATTCAATGACGTTAGCCGGCGTTAGCCGCCGGCGCGGTCTGGTGTGCGTTAAAAAAAACGACGTACACCAGGCAGCGCCGGCGTAGGGGGAAAATGGCATATGGGCGTCCACAAATGGTGCAAGTCAGGCTGAGGCAAAAAAATCGCCACAACCCGATTTGCGCCATTTTTTTACGACGCCCATCCCCCATTGAAATGACTCCTGTCTTAGCAAAGACAGGAGTCATGCCCCCTTGCCCAATGGCCATGCCCAGGGGACTTCTGTCCCCTGGGCATGGTCATTGGGCATAGTGGCATGTAGAGGGGCACAAATCAGGCCCCCCTATGCCACAAAAAAAAATTAAAAAAAATACTTACCTGGACTTACCTTAATGTCCCTGGGGTGGGTCCCTCCATCATTGGGTGTCCTCCTGGGGTGGGCAAGGGTGGCAGGGGGTGTCCCTGGGGGCAGGGGAGGGCACCTCTGGGCTCATTCTGAGCCCACAGGTCCCTTAACGCCTGCCCTGACCCAGGCGTTAAAATCCGGTGCTAATGCGGGTTTTTTAGACCCGCCCACTCCCGGGCGTCATTTTTGCCCGGGAGTATAAATACGACGCATATGCATTGGAGTCATTTTTTAAGACGGGAACGCCTACCTTGCATATCATTAACGCAAGGAAGGTGTTCACGCAAAAAAATGACGCTAACTCCATGAACTTTGGCGCTAGATGCGTCTAACGCCAAAGTATAAATATGGAGTTAGTTTTGCGTCGAATTTGCGTCGAAAAAAACGACGCAAAGTCGGCGCAACGGAGTATAAATATGCCCCTCAAGCTTTTTTATTTCTGCTGCAGACAACTTCACACCAATTCCATCAAATTAGAATATTTTAAATTTTGTAAAAAAAAATGTCAACTTTCTAAATGCCTGATTACAGCAATCAACGGATGAAAAATAAGCAGTTAACTTTTGTAAAGTGTCTAGTGCAGCAACACAAGCGTGTGTCGATTTTTTTAACCACTGATTCCTTTCGAGCTAGAAACTAAATATTTAGTTTTTATTTTTGTTAAAGTCTGCAAATTATGCAGCTGATGAACGATTATGGGGTGAGTGTCACAAAATATTATTTACATGGAAAACGCTGCATGATGCATACTTCCAGCAGAACAAACTATGTTGCATCGAGAAATGATGGTTTACCAATAGTTAGAAAACAGAGAAAACAGTGAAAAGTGTCAACGGCTAACTAAACTTCAGAGGATCTTTGTCGATGAATGTACCCAGCACTAACTGGCCAATACAGTGCACTTAGATAGTTCAGAAGATGCAAGCTGATGTTTCAGCTCTCAGGGCTGATTTATCAGGTCTGTCCACATATAATGAAGCAGAGGAAAGTAAACTTCAGTGTCTTAAAAGCTACGCCAGACTTGTACTGGGACTAGAAAAACAAGATCACTTCACAATAGCCCTATCCCATGAATGCCGGTTGCTGATGGCACTGCATTGTGTGGTGCACCAAGCGTTTAGGAACTCACGTTTCCAGGTAATTACCAAAATCACCATGATTATAATTACTGTCAATTTTGTATAGTTTTGAAGACCAAGTGCTTTTGGTGGTGCATATTTTCAACAGTTCAGGATGATTTAAACATTTCATCGCGAGAACATGTTGTGGAACAATTTATAGCTCAATAATGCAGCAGGCAAACACACCTTTAAGAAGTTTCTGAATATTACTATTATTCAAAGCTTTTTAAAAAAATTACTTACTTACTATATTGCGTATCTTCTCTGATTCCTTTGGTATTATTACATTTTGATCTATATATGCCTGCCTTTTGCTGTGGTTGTATTGTATGAGCCAGCTCTGAGAAGCAGCCAATTAAAATTCATAGAGAAATACATCACCAATATGCTGTGAAGTGAAGTTCAGCTGAGAGTGAAGTTGCACTGCATGTATAGGGACTCCTCCCCTGAGTACCTCAAAAGCCATATTGCATGGGGGGACTTCTTGCTCACAGTGTGAAGTTGTAGAGTGATTCAGTGCTAGAGCACCATGGAACTTCTGAATGTCCTACAGCAGTGGTTCCGAACCTGTGGTCCGGGGACCACTGGGGGTCCACAATGCCTCCTCAGGGGGTGTGCGAATGCTTAGAAAATTAAATAATATTAACAGATTAGGTCCTCAGCTTTCAGTAATGACTCAGTGGGGAGGTCCCCGGATTCCAATAATGATTCAGTGGGTGTCCCCCGGTTCCATTAATGATAATGTGGGGGTCCACAGAAGTCAAAAGGTTGGGAACCACTGTTCTACAGAGCCTGAGGTATTATAGAAATTAACTTGCATAACTAAGGATAGGTTTCGTGCTGGCCAAAAGACATGCCCAGAACTGGAGAAGAAAGGCAACCTCAAGTAGTACTCAATGGAAAGAGGGCTTGGATAGCTGTCATATCCTGCAACAATCTATTTATGAAGCCCAGAGATGCCCAAAAATCATGGGAAAATTTGGAAACAATGGCTAGAACATCATGGCATTGCTGTTTTATAAGCTGCAGTGTTCCTGCTTTGAATCCTCTTTATTTAGTCGACTAATTCATCTTACAAGCAGATATACATGTCAAACGTATAATATGCCGATGATAAAAGGAGATATACATGTTGAAAGTACAATATGCTAATGATACATGAAAAGCACACTTGTCAGTGCTTGTTTTGTTTATCTAAAACTGCCAATGAAGAGTTAGATAAAAAGATACTTAAGTAGAGCCTTCAGCATTAATAGTGGGCACATAGAAGATGGGACAAGATAAGTCAATTACATGTTATATGGTATCAAACCCACGTTTTGGCAAGGTTAATGCTTAATAAATACAACATACATATATGCATAATTACATACTGAAATACTTAAGTTCACTTCTGCTCTCAGAACCCAGCTACCCTTGCAATCACTCAGTGACTGTAACTTTGCCTTTCACCCTGAAAAGTCATTGCTGCTTTTCAGGTAGTTTTGCATTATATACATACATACATGGGAACGTACATGCTATGCTTTCTCTGCTTAGAACTATAGCTTTAACATGTAGAGGTTGTTAGTACCTCTTTCAATATTCCTTGGACGTAGTCTACTGTTAAGGTGGCATTAGCGATGTGGCAGAGACCCAAAGAGGCTTGCTTTCAGCATTCTTCAATTTGCCAGAAAAACAGCCCAGTAAAGGCACTTAGGTGGTCATTCTGACCCTGGCGGTCTTTGACCGCCAGGGCGGAGGACCGCGGGAGCACCGCCGACAGGCCGGCGGTGCTCCAATGGGGATTCCGACCGCGGCGGTAAAGCCGCGGTCGGACCGGCACCACTGGCGGGGTCCCGCCAGTGTACCGCGGCCCCATTGAATCCTCCGCGGCGGCGCAGCTTGCTGCACCGCCGCGGGGATTCCGACCCCCCCTACCGCCATCCAGATCCCGGCGGTCGGACCGCCGAGATCCGGATGGCGGTAGGGGGGGTCGCGGGGCCCCTGGGGGCCCCTGCAGTGCCCATGCCACTGGCATGGGCATTGCAGGGGCCCCCGTAAGAGGGCCCCTACATGTATTTCACTGTCTGCTGCGCAGACAGTGAAATACGCGACGGGTGCAACTGCACCCGTCGCACAGCTTCCACTCCGCCGGCTCGATTCCGAGCCGGCTTCATCGTGGAAGCCTCTTTCCCGCTGGGCTGGCTGGCGGTCTGAAGGCGACCGCCCGCCAGCCCAGCGGGAAAGTCAGAATTACCGCCGCGGTCTTTCGACCGCGGAACGGTAACCTGACGGCGGGACTTTGGCGGGCGGCCTCCGCCGCCCGCCAAGGTCAGAATGAGGGCCATAGTCCCATATTTATACTTTTTTAGCGCCGCATTTGCAACATTTTTTGACGCAAAAGCAGCGCAAACTTACAAAATACAATTGTATTTTGTAAATTTGTGCCTCTTTTATGTCAAAAAGCACACAAATGCAGCGCTAAAAAAGATGAAATATGGGCCTTGATGTCTTAAAGTCAGGTCAGTCTCCCACATAGGACAGTCACAGGAGGGCTAGCTGTGAGATCCTGTTCCCTCAAATAACTCTGGCGGAAGCTGACGATTTTCAGCATCCCAGCCTTCTGAGGGCATGTATCCAGAGTATGTAACTTATTTCTTGTGTCCATTAGACTGCTGATCTCCTTCAACTTACTTAAGCGCCCCCTAAAGTTTCACGTCCTCAAGAAATACATCAAAACTTGACATCCCTCTACCTTGATGTATCCTTGTCTGTCTTAAATGTCGGTCTCCGAATAACTGCCACAAAAACTAAGAAATTGCTTATAAGAAGGAGACCACCTTCTTGACCGATTCTATTTCCTTTGGTATGTCTGTTCAAACTTGTGATCCAGTGATAATGAAAGCTCACTGTGTATTCCACAAATATTACTTTTGTGACAATACCTGGTTCAGTTTCCATACGAATCTCGTGTATATACTATTTTATAGGGGAATTTAAATCTGAGGCTCTCTGGTGTACCCTGAGCCCTTGTTTGCACCTATATAAAGCTTAAAAATAAATATTACATTGCACATAATGATATATGCTGAGAGTCAATTGTCAAACAAGAAAAACATGGCATAGTGGTCGCTCAACTACTATTTTCTGCAACACAAACCAGATTTCAGAATCATTTCCCAAAAAGGTCAAAAAGTTTCAATCTAACTATCAAAGGAATGCAATTTGAGGCGCAATGAAAAACATTCGTAATCGCCTGTTCTACATTTGTGATGAGGGTATTAAACGCTTGAGCAGGCATGTTCACCCACACACTATAGGTTACATATAATTATCTTTTTTTCCTTTATAACTCAACCATTTCAAAGGGAAAATCCCTATTTCCATCACTCTGCAGATCCTTCATTTGTCAGATGTGGGAAACAGTTACATGTGATTAAAATGTCAAGCTAAAACGAGCTACTTTGGACTTCATTTTCAGTGGAACAGAATTAAACCGCGGTATAATGTCTACAAACTGGTTTCCCTAAGTATGGCTGCCATGAAATTATTGCTGTGACCTTTTAGACGTGTGAAGAATGAATCAATAACCTCTCAGAGGTAAGATTGCAGAAGCCGAGCTAGCTGTGCTGTAATAGTGTGTATTTCTGCATCAGAAGGCAGTCGAAACCTAATTATCGTCAATCACGTCTAAGATGGCTCCATGAACTGATGAACGCGGGGGAAGGTGGAGGGAGCGCGGGTGCTCATGGGAGAGCATGGTGTGCTGTGCGCTCGGGCCAGTGGATGAGGAATTTCACTTGAGTTATGGGGGCTGCGACTCATTTACTATAACTAACATGGCGCTGTCAGAAACGAAATGAAGTATTGAGGTGGCACTTGGCTGTCTCAGTGCCATCCTCCACTACAGCTTGCAGTCAAGCAACATCTTATAGGATATTCTTATAGAAAATTAAAAAATAAAAGTTTTAAAATTAGTTTTTACAAATAAATAGTCCCAGGGTCCACTGCCTACTCCTAAAAAATTTTTTTTTACAACATTGACAAAGGGGAAGAGGTCCCTAAGGGACCCCCTCCAGTTTGTAAGTGGGTTACCACCTCCTACTGAGGTGTCAGTAACCCATTAGTTATTTGCAACCACAATTGTGGTTACAAACCATTGGCACATGCCATTAGCGATTACAATTTGGAAGGGGCAACCTAAACATGCCCCTTTCAATTTATAATTTGTTATATAGTTGTAAACCTGTTTTGCGATTCGGTAACAAGTTACAGAATCACAATTTAAGTTTTGAACATACCCAAAAGCTATATTGTGGTCGCAAAGGCACTGATTTTGTGAATCGAGTCTTTGCAACTACAAAATAGCTTTGAACATAAGGCCCTATGGGAGCTACGTAGTTAAATAATTTTGAGTCAAGTTTAAAAAAAATGTCATATGTGACCCACCAAGGAAATTTGGATATGGCAGTGATCGCTGGTAAAAATGATACATTAGAACCTTGAACCATAGCTCCCAGACATAAACAAACAAGCTAATTCAAAGCGCCACGGCCACCATGAGCGTGAGCGTGAAGGACAGATACAAAAGGAAAAAGAAGTTCGCTCGCAGTCAAATCTATCAGCAGTCGTGCAATTATCCATGTAATAGGGTCGATAGCCAAGGAGATAACTAAACCGCCCCAAGGAGGTACAACCGTAAACCCATTACCAATGATGAAAAGGATTTTTGAAAGGCAAGTCCATGAACGAGTGAAAGTGGTGGGTGTGCGGTGGTGGTGGTTAAAAGCCCACAGATGGATTACAACACGTCAGAGCGTTTGCGCTCTCGAACTCAAAAGGACAAATGGAAACAAACTATCAGGTCTGCACCTCACAGCAAAAACATCCAAATGTCACCGTTAGCCGACATGCTTGAAAAACTTTGGTCTGTCTGAAGCTAGAAGTAGGGTTTCACCAAACATGACCAAGCCACAACATACTATCCCAGCACATTGGAAGGTATGTTTGAAGAGTAATAGAATACACTACTAGGCCTCCATGAATCTCATCTTACTAGCTCCACTTGCTACCTCAGGTTAAGGAATGTCCTAATCTGTAAACTTCTTTGTAGTTTTGCAATTCCTGTGGCTCTTTCTTTCGACAGTGCATCTCATGGTTAGACTTCATTATACTTTCTTCATCTTAAAATGCCCAATGTATATTGCTGATTTACTGCCAATAATGCATTAGAAATAGGTGGAGTGGTATATGACTGGAAAAGGCAAAGTTTAAAGTGAATCAAAGCTGCTGCAAATAGATCTCCATGTAGCCTTTGATACCATAATTTACTACTGTGGAGGCTCTGACAGGTGGTGAGCATTGCTGACCCGAAAGGTGTCTTGGATTGTCTCCTGTTTTGATAAATGATTTCCTGCGGTTCAACAGGGGACAGTCAGCTCCTCTTAGGACCTCTGGAGCACCCTAGATTCCCCCCTGGCCGTTCTATGTGAAATAAATATCCAGCTATTGGTATCAGTGGTCCAGGAGAGCAGGTGAAAAGACCAGGCCTATGCCGATGATGCCTAGTAGCTAAGGGCTCTTCTAGCCAAAGCAAAACATTGGCTTCTTGTTTCTCCAAAACTGAAACATGAATACAATACAACTTGCCCCAGTTATATTGCTCCAAATCAAAAATGATCTACTGTCACCCTGTAGATGTGCATTTATAGGGTATAGATTGTCTCTGGCCAGTAAAGGTAAGAACACTGGTGTCAAGCTTGTCCATAAATTTAAAATAAATTGTCAAACTGAGTTAGTAACAAAGAATATATGATTTCAACTGTCCAAACTATGAAAAATATTACATCTGCTACCTTCTAACCTAAGACCATTACTGATTGTGCTTATAGTAACCCCAGTTTGAATATGCCAGTAATCCCTATTTGGGGAACAGCAGGAAGCTTGTGTTTAGACTGCACGCAACACAAAATTCTGGAGTAAGACTCCTAATGCTTTTGCGGTAACAAGATCATCTTTGAGATGCCAGTTGTAGATTTTATTTGTTAAAAGTGGAAGCCAGGTGTGCCTCTAAATGTCTGTGACTCATACATAAGGCCATTTGTAGTGCTTTCCTTCAATATGTATCGAAGAAACTATCTACCACTCAATCTAACCACTAGTATTATCTGGCACAGGCTGATTACAGACTTGTTGTGCCAAATGTGCTCAATGGGAAGTAGGTGTTTCTCCACCGTGTCCCCTAAAACATGGAATATATTCCCACCTTTCTAAGAGCATAACCTGTATATTAGAGGTTTGCTGCTAGCTAAAATTGATCTTTTTTTTATTTTGAAACACACACTGACTCTGGGCACCCCAGCACCTACAGACCCACTGCAGAAAGTGTGCACTACAAAAGTACTATTTATCTACTAGTTGAACTCAGTAATTACATCTACACAGGACAATTGCAGGTCATGATAATGCATTTACCTGGGTTTCCACTTTGCCCAACAGATGATACTATCTGCAGGTGTCCAAAGTGCAGTGTAAATCTTTGCAATATTTTGTTCAACCTTTCTCTCTTTTCAAGTCTAGTAAATGTCCTTACTTCTTGATTTCTTCTCTTGTGATGGGGGGTGGGCACAAATATCATATTACGCCTCACATCATGTTCTTCCTCCTTTCTATCTAACTCGTTAACCCATGTGTTGTCTTCATGAGATCAAGAAAGAAGCATGGCATTCTCAGCACCATGTGCTTCTTTGTTGGTCAGTGTTAGGCTCTAAAACTTATTGTAAACAAAATAACTGTGTCACACTTACAATATTACCAAGATAATTTGCATTTAAGAGTACCCCCCCATGGGGAACTTAGATAAGTTATTGTGACACTCAGCAAAACAAAGTGGACAATTCTGTCCTAGGGAAAAAACATGACCTAATGCCTTAGTTCTAACTTGGGGGAATCCTGATATTAGGGGATAAGTTTCTAGAGTGAATACTGAACAAGGAGTGGGATTCCTCATCTAGGAGAGAGACATTTTTTATTGATTGTGCAGTTTTGCTTTAAGATGGTATCCTATCCTAAGAAAGGAATTCAGATGATGGGTGAAATCAAGGGCATTAGAACGGAGGCCTGATTTGGAGTTTGGAGGACAGGGTTTACTCTGTCGGATGATGGAGGACAATACCTCTGCCATCCCAAGGGACCCCTTCACCAAATTTAATGTTGTCCTCCCGCCCTGCTGATAGCTCTCTACATTGGCAGAAACCAATATCATGGCGGTTCCTGTTAATGTAGGGAACAGTTAGTGGATGGTACCATAAGCCATTCAGTTATGATGGCTGGCCACCAAGCTTTTCAATTTTTTTTCTTTTTCAACAAACTCCCAAAGTGGGGGGTAATGCCTGCTGGTAGCACACTCCAGTACCTTCCCCCATTCACATAGCCGAAACCAAGGACACGCCGAGCTGGAGCATGGCAGACTGGTACATCAGGCTCTGCTTTGTGGGGGTTGATGGCGGTCCGCTTGACTGAAGCAGCTTGGAGTAGATGCTGCCGGCCCAGTGATTGAGCCATGAGAAAAGGCTGAAAATATATTTCTTTTGACAACCAGAGAGAGCTTGATAAAGAGAACAAGAGGCTCAGGAGGCTACACAACTGTGTTTTGATTATCGGTAGCCACTGGGGGAGCTGACAGGTTCCTAATCGAGGTAAGTGGAGTGCTGTGTAGCCACAAGGAATCGGGACAGGGGCTTCTCTACTACCTGGTCTGTGGGAGGCCCTCCAGGCAGGCTCGTCCTGGTGACTGAGTGAAATTCAGTAAAGATGCTGACACTGCACAAAGGACTGTGAGGGGGTCCCATAACAGGAGTTTCAATATTTTATAACTATCATAAGGCAACTTCATCTCCGATAGGCGACAACCACTACCACTCCACTCAAAAAGTTAAAAAACGGACTGCACAGGGAAGCCTTGGTGCAGTCCATAATGAGAAAAATCTTGTTTCTTGAGAAAGCCTGCATAGTGGGATGATCGAAAAGGCTGCTGCTATGCTCCCTCTAGTGCCTTCTACCCAACAGGCAGAAAAGGGTGGGGATCCATTAATTGCTTGCTCCAACTCATTGAAGTGGATTAGCAATTCACCTTTGACAGCAACAACCAGCCCAAGCAGCGCAGCGCTTGATTTTGAGCTAAGTAATAGGTCTACGGAAGGAAGGGAGAGTTCAGAGGAGAGCCAAACAATATCCTCGTATGAGGATCAGAGCACGGAAGTGTGGCCAAAGAACTACCCGCTCTTTGCAAAACATCAAAGAGACAGTGCCAAGATCACTGTGCCACAACAGCCTCTCCCCACCCCCCAGGGCTTGGATCTGCATTAGTAGGTAGGGAAACCCAAAGATAATCTCTGACTTTTCTTCCGCCAGGCCCAAAGGTAGTGCTCCCTCACATACATTGGGACATGTTTTGGAACCATCTCCTCCCCGCACTCAATGGACCCTCTGGAATTGAGGTTGCGAGGCCTTCACGTCAGGTGACAAGTTTGGGGAACCAACGTCTTCTGACAAATATTATTTGCACCACTTTGACCTTTGGGCTTACACGCACTATCAATTTGGATCAACCAGCTTTGCTTCAGTCTCTCTTGGAGACTATTCTGGCAGGAATTCGAGCTCTTAAGTTGATCCAAGACTAACATTGGCTGCACTTCATCAAAGGCTAAATAAAATTGAGGAGATTGTTCTGCAAATTCCAGAGCAGTTGCAGAAGGTTAAACAAAGGGTCTCAGATCTCGAGGATTTCTCCCTCTCCTTTGATAAGAATATAAGCAATATTCCAAAAAAAGTCACTGGTGTCCAAGAACAACATTGATGAAATGGAAAACTATGCCAGGAGGTTCAACCTGCGTTTTGTGGGTGTTCCCTAAGGAGCAGAAAATTTAGGCAGTCACCAGAATACTTTAAATTCATGGAATCCCTGATTAAAACATGTAGTCTCAATGAAGCCCCACTAGACCTCTCCATTATGTCGGCCCACCTGGTCCCTACCCAACGTTCTGTCGAACCTAAGTTTCCTCAAACTATTATCATCAGTTTTGTGGCTATCGCATAAAGGAGTGTATTTTCTTGATAGCCATTCAGAAAAAAAAAACTTTACTAAGGCCAACAAGTTGCAGTTTCGAGTCTTTTCAGATATGTCTGCCGCAGCAGCCAGAAGACAGAGAGTCTTTCTAGGGCTAATGTGCCAAGTTAACGCTGTTGGTGCTCAGGCCTCAATAGCCCAACAGTCAAAACAAAAAGTTTTGTTTAAGTGACAATTTCATTTGCGCTCTACGTTGGAAGAGGTGCAAGGCCTATTGCAAAAAGAGCAGTTTTGACTTGATTTAGGATAGAAGATGTAGGATGCTAGATTAGTCTTGCATTTCAGAACAATGTGCCTCTTCTTCTGTGTCCTGTTTCATTTTTTTCTCTTGCTTTTTCCTTTTTGGAGTGGTTCGGGATTTTTTTGAGTGTTGCCAGGTACATTTCCATTGTACCAAAAACGAGGCTAGGGATGGTAGCAAGTATGGTGGGCAATTCTCCCTTACAGTTGTGGTTTTATTTGCTATTGGTACACAGAACTAGGGTGCTGAGTTTTTCGGGGGGAGAACAGGGGTCACGGGGATTGCAAGCTAGAAGAAAAAGAGAAGATTCATCATGAAGATCACAGCCCTAAGCAGGTGGAAAGTTGGAGGTTCCGGCTAGCCTGAGGACCTGTGCAGATAAGGGAAAAGAGTAGAGGTACTAAGAGATTGGCAGTTTCAAGAAGTTTGATATTCAGAAAATAGGGAGATCATTTAATAGTGTATAGTGTATAGATGATCTCTTGTAACACTAAAGGGGTTTTAAACAAACTGAAATATCGTGCCATCATGAATTGGGTGTCTTCATTCAATCTTATTTTTTTTTTTTACAAGAGACACACCTAAAAGAAAATAGCCCAAAGCTTTGTATCCTTGAGAAATTCTCCCATGCATATTTTGCATCTTGCGGTAGCCAGTTGTGGGTCGGCCATATACTTTGCAAGGTCTATCAACTGGTATGTGAGTGATGTGATAAGCGTTAAAATAGGAGTTGGATTTGGCTAAAGGTGCTAGCTCAAGGCCTTGCCCTCAATCATGTGAATTGTTATGGTCCAATATCAGATGATGTGAGTGTATTAAGGGACCTTCATAACCTGGCTGGGGGGGGGGGGAGAGAAGCGCCAATGATTTTTTGGGAGAGATTGTAATTTTATTGAAAATTTGAATTTAGATACTTCCAACACGACTAAAAACATCTGAAACCTAAAATAGCTGCCTCTCTCTCATCACAATTAAATAGGATTTCCAACTTGATGATCCATTGCAGGTCGACCACCCGGGAATGGTGCAATTTACATGCTTCTCGCATCAGTTTAACACTGCATCATGACTCGATTTTTTCTTATTAACACAGTCTCTTAGGTGGGGGAACACTGATATATGGGCCAACACTTTCCCCGATCACTCAATTGTGCCCATCCATCTTGAACTAGATTTCTTAAAAACTGAGAGACCCAAGTGGCAGTTTGATAAGTCTCTCTTGGAAGATCAGGATTTGCTAAGGGCAACGCATATTTTCATAGGGGATTTTTTAAAAATAAATAGTAATTTGGTCCCCGTTGTTTCCGTTTGGGAGGCCTTTAACACCACCTTTTGTGGCCGATTAATAGCGTATAACTCAAACCAAAATAAAATGTGCATTTGTAAAATACAGTAGCTACAATCTGCAGCTAATTCTGCTTTTGGGTGTTCTTGTAAGGGCTGAAGATAGGTCTGGGCAATAAGAGCAGCTTACACTTGCTTAGCTGAATCTCAGAGATTTATTATAGAGGAAATTGATAATTCTGGGACCTTCCAGCAGAAAATGAATGAGGACGACCAGTTCATATGAAAATTCCTCGCCTGGTCTACCCTAATTAAGTAGGATACACAACATAACAGTAAAATCAAGAACTCGGCCACTGATACAGTGCAGGCAAATAACAATGAAATTGCAGAAGTATTTCTGAAATATATAGGAATCTATGTGAGAGAGCTAATCCCATCCCTACATCTAGTCTTGAACAATATTTCCGTTCAATCCAACTCCCTTAACTATCCAACAAGCAAAAATCAGGTTGCTAGAGCATATTTCAGTACTGGAGGTAGTGCCACTTTTCAGAAGATACCCGATGCCAAAGCTTATGTAAATAATGGAATACCTACAAAGATCTATAAGCTATTCACAAAAGATCTGCTTCCGTTTTTACCTGATCTATTCAACATCATCAGGGAAGGTAGGAGCATACACTTTACATTCAATTAATCTGTGATATTCAGCTTCTTCAAGAAAGACAAATCCCCCGTCAATGTGAATTCATATTGTCCAATAAGTCTTCTCAAGGCAGACTATAAACTGTTGACCAGGGTATGGACATCACAAGCTATTCTCTCAGGCAAATCACACATTCATAAGGGCCAGAATGGTTTCCTACCTAGCCTCGTAGGCTGATGACGGCGAATACGATTTTTTTGATCCAAACTATAGAATACTTTTCCAGTCGTCAAGAAAGAGCAAAAATTGTGATGCTGGACGCCAATAAAGTCTTTCGTTTGGTTAATTGGAATGCCTTATTTTTTATTCTGGGTAAATTTGGGTTCCCGGATCAAATCACTAAAATACTCTAAATTCTGTATCAAGAAATGCAGAGGTGTGAATTATCATAAATTGAAAGATAGGTGTCTTGGTAAAAATGAATAGAGGCACATGTCAGGGATGCATGATGTTACCTATTCTCTTTACTCTTTTTATTGAACCCCTGGCAGTTAGAATTCATAGGGTGGAATCCACAGCTGCTCGTTTGAAGGGATTCCTAAAATCAAACTTTTTGCAGACGGTATGATTCTTTACCTAAAGGTCGAAAAGACAAAAAATCAAGTGGCAATACGTGTAACTCAAGAGTAAATAAATGTCGAGGCTTACAAGATTAATCAAGGCTTCTTTTATTTAATGCCTCACCTACAGTACTGCATCTAGACATCAGCATCAGTTTAATCCCCAGCGTCCAATCCGCTATTTGGGAGTGTTTGTTACAAATAAGTATTCTGAATTATTTTAGTTGAATTATAAAGTGATGCACCTTAAAGCAAGAACTCTATTAGCAAGATGGGCTCCTCTCCCCTTGACACTGATCGGCAGAGTGTCTCTAATTAAGATGCCTATTTTGCTGTCATTTCTATTTTTATTTTTTAATCCCCCTATTAAACTGAACCAGACATTTTTAAAGGAATTAGGTTCTCTCCTCATTAAATTCTTATGGAATGGTAAAGCCCCGAGGGTCAAATATCCACTTTTGCAATAAGATAAAAACCAGAGGTTTACCCCATTTTTTAAAAACTTTTTACCATGCCACACTATTACTACGAAGAGGAAAGGACTCTGGAAGTTTTGATAATTACTTATTAACTTGTTTGGTGCAAGAATGCGAATTTGATCTCCCGACAATTTTAAAGACAGCCAAGGTACCCAAAAAGATTATATATATGGTACTTTCTGAAAGGGAGAATCCCTTAATGGGTTTTTTCAAGGAAAGACATGTGCCGATCCGCCATAGGCTTGTCCAGTTACAGGATTGTACATTTTTAGAAACTGAGCGGCGTCTTGGGGAAGTTTGTCACCGCTATTGGTTCAGCTTTCTGCAAAATACTATGGGGGTTATTCTAACTTTGGAGGAGTGTTAATCCGTCCCAAAAGTGACGGTAAAGTGACGGATATACCACCAGCCGTATTACGAGTTCCATAGGATATAATGGACTAATACGGCTGGTGGTAAATCCGTCACTTTTCTGTCACTTTTGGGACGGATTAACACCTCCTCCAAAGTTAGAATAACCCCCTATATTCTTGACAATTAATTATCAGGAGATAAGTGTAGAGACCCAGGCATTCCTTCAACTCTTAGTAAAGACTGAGTTCACAGGGTTGGTGATTGGTTCGAGGGTTTGAGAAGACACGCTGATCCGGTTTTAATTCCTGAATTTCTGAACAAATTATACAACAGAACCAGCTGTAGGATAACTATCAGGGAATGGGAACATATTTCTGAGTTGGGGCATGAATCTCTCAAGGCTACCAATTTTAAAGGGATGGCATTTCTCTCAAGATGGATTGCATACTACACCCCACATCCATTGCATAATGTGTTCCCAGTAATTTTAGATCAATGACTTGATTGTCTGCAAAACAATAAGGGAGTTTGGCTGCATATTTGTTTATGTCCTAAATTGTCTTAAATTTGAGAGAAACTGTGTCAAACCCTTGGTGAATGCCTGCGAGCTACAATTAAGACCAAAGCCACTTTAGTTTTATTTGGTGCTTCTTTCAATATCCGGAAGCTGAACAAATAGGTACAGTACCTTCTATCAGTTTCCTTAATGGTGGATCACTCCATGATACTCCAGTATTGGTCAATTAATACCCTTATTGTCAAAAACTAGTTTGATAAAATGAGGAGGACTAAGGGGGTGATTCTAACCCTGGCGGTCGGTGATAAAGCGGCGGCCAACCCGCCAACAGGCCGGCGGTCCAAAAAATGGAATTCTGACCCTGGCGGCAACCGCCAACACAGCCCGCCACATTAAAACTCCGACTGCCACCGCGGTACAGACAAACAGCGCGGCGGTCACCGCCAACAGGCAGGCGGCAGACAATGTACCGCCCACACTATCACAACTCACCAATCCGCCACCTTTTCCAGGGCGGGAGCCCCGCCGATAAAAACACAGCGGAAACAGACTACGGACGGGAAAACGCGCACCAAAACACACTCCACGAGTACGGAGGACAGCATGGAACCCGAATTAAACATCCTACCTGCACTCGTCTACCTGCTCATCTACCACGAGAACGAACTCCGGCGCAGACGACAACGGTGAGTACTGCACCTACGACACACGGGAGGGGGGAGGAGGAAAGCTTACGGGCACACACATATGCGACCCCCACCCCCCCAAACTATGTACACACCAATGCTGAGCAACAATGCACAGTGACACCACCCAAACCCCCCTGAAAAATGCAAAGACATAATTAAATTGTGAACCAAATTTTTATATAAAAAATAGACTCTGAGATGTATCGGCAACTATGCAAAATATCCCTAACAAAATAATACTATACACACTGCCATGGAGAACCGAGGCAATTAGTCCGCTACATCAAAGTCAAATGGAACAGTCCGTGGGCTACAGTGTAGCGACACAAGGGCAAAGCCCACACAGGAGACCTGAGTCCTTTGGAGAGAACACTGCAGGGGCATCTGATGATAATACTACAGGCACCTCAGGGGGAATGGAAGGGGGGGCACCACAGCCACATGAGTCCACGACGCAAGATCCACGAAGGGGCCATCATGCCCACTGTGCCATCCTGGGGAGTGCAAAGCCACAGTCTCTCAAGTCTCTACAGTGGGTGGGTTGCCCACTCTGCCATCCTGGGGAGTGCAAAGCCACAGTCTCTCAAGTCTCTACAGTGGGTGGCTTGCCCACTGTGCCATCCTGGGGAGTGCAAAGCCACAGTCTCTCAAGTCTCTACAGTGGGTGGCTTGCCCACTCTGCCATCCTGGGGAGTGCAAAGCCACAGTCTCTCATGTCTCTACAGTGGGTGGGTTGCCCACTCTGCCATCCTGGGGAGTGCAAAGCCACAGTCTCTCAAGTGGATAACAGTGGGTGGGTTGCCCACTCTGCCATCCTGGGGAGTGCAAAGCCACAGTCTCTCAAGTGGATAACAGTCTCCACTGGTCAAGGAGGAGGCATGGTGGGCACAGTGAACCATAGACAGAGACGGCGGGGCCCAGCGGAGCGGTGCTTGAGACGGCGGGCCCAGCGGAGCGGTGCTTGAGATGAAGGGGCCCAGCGGAGCGGTGCTTGAGACGGCGGGGCCCAGCGGAGCGGTGCTTGAGATGAAGGGGCCCAGCGGAGCGGTGCTTGAGATGAAGGGGCCCAGCGGAACGGTGCTTGAGACGGCGGGGCCCAGCGGAGCGGTGCTTGAGATGAAGGGGCCCAGCGGAGCGGTGCTTGAGACGGCGGGGCCCAGCGGAGCGGTGCTTGAGATGAAGGGGCCCAGCGGAGCGGTGCTTGAGATGAAGGGGCCCAGCGGAGCGGTGCTTGAGACGGCGGGGCCCAGCGGAGCGGTGCTTGAGATGAAGGGGCCCAGCGGAGCGGTGCTTGAGACGGCGGGGCCCAGCGGAGCGGTGCTTGAGACGCCGGGGCCCAGCGGAGCGGTGCTTGAGATGAAGGGGCCCAGCGGAGCGGTGCTTGAGACGCCGGGGCCCAGCGGAGCGGTGCTTGAGATGAAGGGGCCCAGCGGAGCGGTGCTTGAGACGGCGGGGCCCAGCGGAGCGGTGCTTGAGATGAAGGGGCCCAGCGGAGCGGTGCTTGAGATGAAGGGGCCCAGCGGAGCGGTGCTTGAGACGGCGGGGCCCAGCGGAGCGGTGCTTGAGATGAAGGGGCCCAGCGGAGCGGTGCTTGAGACGGCGGGGCCCAGCGGAGCGGTGCTTGAGACGGCGGGGCCCAGCGGAGCGGTGCTTGAGATGAAGGGGCCCAGCGGAGCGGTGCTTGAGACGGCGGGGCCCCGCGGAGCGGTGCTTGAGACGGCGGGGCCCAGCGGAGCGGTGCTTGAGATGAAGGGGCCCAGCGGAGCGGTGCTTGAGACGGCGGGGCCCAGCGGAGCGGTGCTTGAGATGAAGGGGCCCAGCGGAGCGGTGCTTGAGACAGCGGGGCCCAGCGGAGCGGTGCTTGAGACGGCGGGGCCCAGTGGAGCGGTGCTTGAGATGAAGGGGCCCAGCGGAGCGGTGCTTGAGACGGCGGGGCCCAGCGGAGCGGTGCTTGAGATGAAGGGGCCCAGCGGAGCGGTGCTTGAGATGAAGGGGCCCAGCGGAGCGGTGCTTGAGATGAAGGGGCCCAGCGGAGCGGTGCTTGAGACGGCGGGGCCCAGTTCAGCGGTGCCTATCTTCACGGCGGGGCCCTGTTCAGCGGTGCTCTTCTGCACGGCGGGCCCTGTTCAGCGGTGCTCTTCTGCACGGCGGGCCCTGTTCAGCGGTGCCTATCTTCACGGCGGGGCCCTGTTCAGCGGTGCTCTTCTGCACGGCGGGCCCTGTTCAGCGGTGCCTATCTTCACGGCGGGCCCTGTTCAGCGGTACCTATCTTCACGGCGGGGCCCTGTTCAGCGGTGCTCTTCTGCACGGCGGGCCCAGTTCAGCGGTGCCTATCTTCACGGCGGGGCCCTGTTCAGCGGTGCTCTTCTGCACGGCGGGCCCTGTTCAGCGGTGCTCTTCTGCACGGCGGGCCCTGTTCAGCGGTACCTATCTTCACGGCGGGGCCCTGTTCAGCGGTGCTCTTCTGCACGGCGGGCCCTGTTCAGCGGTGCCTATCTTCACGGCGGGGCCCTGTTCAGCGGTGCTCTTCTGCACGGCGGGCCCTGTTCAGCGGTGCCTATCTTCACGGCGGGCCCTGTTCAGCGGTGCACATCCAGTAGGTTCAAGGGAGCCAGACCTGGCCTGGACTGCGTGCTCAGACGCCCTCCGGCCGTGATGTTCCTGGGCCCTTCGGTGACGGAGTCCTGGGCCCTTTGGTGTCCTCCTTTACAGCTGGGATGTGGCATGTGGGGCCCACCTGCTCCGCGCTCCTGCTGGCTGACGTCTCCGCCCTGCTGCCCTTACGCTCCTTAGATGGGGCTCTCGGGCCCTTGCCTCCCCTAGACGTTGTGGCTGGTGAAGTGGGCGAACTCTGCTCCTTGGGGGCAGCCGTGTCAGTCTTCGCACGGCGGCCCTTGTGTTTCCTGGTCCTCTTGCCGGGGGGGGGGGGCTGGATGTGTCCTTGCTGCTGATGGAGGTGTCACTGCTGGCAAAGGGTGGGCTCCAGAACCCATGCACAACAGTGACACCCGAAGTTGGGCTGGTGGTGGCTGTGGTGCTCTTGGGACTCTTTGCAGATGGAGGGGGTAGGTCATCGGAGGGGAAGAGGTCAAGATTAGCCAGGAATACATTTTTAGGGCCAAGGTAAAAGGTAGGAGAAGTGGAGATGGAAGTGGAGGAAGAGGATGTGGTTGTAGGAGAGTTAGGTGTGCTGTCATTGGGTGAAGGTGCAGGTGCTGTAGGCTGTTGTGAGGTGGATGTCTGTTGGGTGGGTGTCTGCCTGCGTTTGTGTGTCTTGGAAGGGGTGGTGACAGACACAGTGGGAGAGGACACAGGGGACGTGTAAATGGCAGTGGGGGTGGTGACTGCACGCGTGCGGACTGTACAGGAGGGTGTGGTGGTGATGGAAGCACTGGCTGATATTGGTGTGCATGCAGGTGTGAGTGGAGACGTCACAGGGAGGGAGGAGGGAGACGAGGAGGAGGGGGACACAGGGGTGGTAGTGACTGTTGGGATGTCTGCATCTGTGTGTTGCTTGGGTGAGTGTTTGTGGGATCTGTGGTGCTTGTGTCTGGATGAGCTGCCCTTGGGTGTTGAGGTGTGTGCAGGCTGGTCAGATGGTGTGGATGGGATAGGCTGAGGAACAGGAGACAGAGACAGGGTGAAGGCAGTCAGAAGAGGGAGGCTGGAAACAGGGACAATGGCTGCCGTCAGTGCTGAGGCCAGAGCATTGAACGATCGTTGATGGGCAGCCTGACCCGAATGAATGCCCTCCAGGTAGGCATTGCTCCGATGCACCTCCCTTTCTACCCCCTGGATGGCATTCAAAAGGGTAGTCTGCCCAACAATGAGTGCCCTGAGGAGATCAATGACCTCCTCACTGAGGGCAGCAGGGGTAACAGGGGCAGGGGCTGAGGTGCCTGGGGCGAAGGAGACGCCCGCCTTCCTGGGTGAGCGGGCACGGAGCGTAGGCTGAGGGGCTGCTGGGAGGGCGGGGCTGGTGCGCTGGGTGGCGGCTGTACCTGTAGAGGCGGGGGGCCCGGATGTTGCCGCCACCGCTAGGGAGCTCCAATCCGAGGACGTGTCGCTGTCGCTGCTCTCACCAGCGGTCCCCGTCATGGTGCTCCCCTCGCCCTCCGGCTCACTTGGACCCTCGGTGTCTGTTCCTGTGCCCACCGGGGCCTTGTGGCTTGCAGCTCCCTCGTGCTCCGATGCCAAATCTCCTCCGCCTGATGATGCTAATGCACACATGCACAAGAAGATGAAGAAGAAGGGTGGGGGGAGAAAGAGAAGACCTGGTTGAGTACATGCAATGTCAACACCGTTGGCGGAGAGGACAGACACAGGAGCCGCATGCACTAAGCCGCGCATTCGGGGCACACTACTCAGTACTTCTGACTCGGACAACAGGTCAGGAGACGACTAGCGCGCACATGTGTGAGGCTGAACCATCAATAGCTGGACTTGTCACCCTACGGAGGTGGGGGCCGGGAGCACAGGGCCATGCCTAAGGGAGAGGACTACACTACAGAAAGCGCTCTGGCCTAATGTCACCCCCAACCCTCCTCCCCACCCAGACGCCTCCACTGCGCAGAAAGATAGCTGAATGTGCTGATACTCACCCCCTTGTGTCTGCTGTGATGCTCTCAAGCGCCCATCCAAATCAGGGTAGGCCACCGCCAGGATCCGGGACATCAGGGGGGTCAGGGTACGACTGGCACCCCTCCTAGGTTGGGAGGCCATCCCCAGCAGTGACTCGGCGGTCTTCCTGGTTCCGCGGCGGATGTCCTCCCACCTCTTGCAGCAGTGGGTGCCCCGTCTGACGTGGACCCCCAGGGCCCGGACTTCCTTGGCGATGGCACGCCAAATCTCGACTTTCTGATGGGCGCTGACCTATGTGACATGTACAGGGTGGGAAGGAAACATTCATCAACTTACTGCATGTTAGATGTGATTGGCCCCCCCTCCCCAACCTTGCAATATAGCACATGCTCTCATCTGTCGTGCATTGCACTCCTCATTCGCCCCCCACCCCACCAACTTACATCCACCCCACTCCACACAGGCATCGCCCATTCCATGTGCACCCGGTGTACTCACCTGTTGGTCTGGAGGACCGTAGAGTAAGGCATACTGGGGGAGGACCCCATCCACGAGCTTCTCCAACTCTTCAGACGTGAAGGCAGGGGCCCTTTCCCCAGTCGCAGCAGCCATTGTCACTTCCAGACCGAGTTCACAGCAGCACTTGCAGTATAGGTCCTCTCCTGTGGATGATCAGGTCTCGAGTGATTAAGCAGATAGAAAATGGCGGTCACGCCCGCGGCGGTGCGTACTGCGGCGGTGCGTACCGCGACCGCCGGCGCACATCGTCATTGGCTCCTGAAACCCATAGGCTTCAATGTTGTCCAATGCGGCTCCGTATAGTGGTCTTCGACCGCCTACCGCCACGGTGTGCCCCGCCAGCGCAGTGACCTCACATCCCATTGTCCCACTTCACAGGTCAGGCAGCCGCCATTTCAAGGGCCCACATGGCATAATCTCTACTGCGACACACAGGCCTAGGCCTGGCATTGCCACACATACACGCCTTTCAATACCTAGATAACCGTGTGCCATGCAAGCAGTGGTGAACGTACCAGTGATTATCTTGACTCTGTGCTCCATGTTGTCCTTCCTAGGCACCGTCCGCTGGGATTTGCGAGGAGAAGGATGAATCCTCGCGTGTACCGACCGCTGGTGGACCTGTCGACAATGGAAGAACGCCACATCATACTACGATACTGACTTGACCGTGCCACTATCCATGAACTGTGTGCCCAGCTGGAGCCAGCCCTGATGTCCCCCATCCGCCAACCCACAGGAATTCCCCCTCTGGTGCAGGTGCTGTCAGTCCTCCATTTTCTTGCAAGTGGCTCATTCCAGACAACAGTGGCCATGTCATCTGGAATGTCTCAGCCAATGTTTTCTAAGGTTTTGTCTAGAGTGTTGTCTGCCCTGACGAAACACATGCGGAGATACATCATATTCCCAGAGGAGGTTGATTTGCCCACTGTGAAGGGTGATTTTTATGCCCTTGGACATATTCCCAACATAATTGGTGCCATTGATGGGACCCATATAGCCTTAGTCCCCCCAAAAGACGATGAGCAGGTGTACAGAAACAGGAAGAGTTACCATTCTATGAACGTCCAGGTGGTCTGTTTGGCTGACCAGTACATCTCCCATGTGAATGCAATGTTCCCTGGTTCAGTGCATGACGCGTATGTGATGCGTAATAGCAGCATCCCTTATGTGATGGAACAGCTACAGAGACACCGTGTGTGGCTAATAGGTGACTCTGGTTACCCCAACCTGCCTTGGCTATTGACCCCAGTGAGGAATCCCCGGACCAGGGCTGAGGAACGGTACAATGAGGCCCATGGGCGAACTAGGAGGATCATAGAAAGGACCTTTGGGGTTCTGAAGGCCAGGTTTAGGTGTCTGCATATGACAGGGGGATCCCTGATGTACTCACCAAAGAAGGTGTGCCAGATCATCGTGGCCTGCTGTATGCTTCACAATCTGGCATTGCGACGTCAGGTGCCTTTCCTGCAGGAGGATGGTCCAGATGGTGCTGTTGAAGCAGCTGTGCAGCCTGCGGAGAGTGAAGAGGAGGAAGACTCAGAGGACGACACAGACAACAGGGACAGAGTTATCCAACAGTATTTTCAGTAGCACACAGGTAAGAATCAAGCACGCCATTTTACTTTTCCTGCAAGCCTCCTGCTTCTCAGCTTTGTCTATGACCCCCCAGTTCTTTAAAACTGATGTTTGATTTTCCCTTCCCTTTTCAGTGCTGTATGACCCACTCCGTGACTACTGCTTGGTTAGCCCATGGACTAATGCTTATTGATCTCGGTATGTGTTCAGCACAAAGTTAACAGAACATAATTGATCGGTAATGTGTTATACATTTGTAAATAATACAGCCTGACTCCTGTTTGATTTAAGTGCATTGAGTGATTTATTTTTTGTGCTAGATAATGTTACATGATATAAACACGGTGATGGGCGGGGGTGGAGTAATGGCCATGGCAGAGTCCAGTTCTCAGTCTCACAGGTGCATTGTCCATATGCCTGTGGAAGGATGGAGCAGGGGCAGTTCAAGGTTGGACAGGGTGGCAATGTGGGACAGTGGGATGACTTCAGGCGGGGTCTCATGCTGGCGGGGGTCTTGACATCCTACTCTGTCGATTTCTTTGATCTCAGGCTCCTCTTGCGGGGTGGTGGTTCTTCAGCAGGAGGTGGGGTTCTGGTGGCCTGTCGTTGTGGGGGGCCTCCTGTCCACTAGCGCCGGCGGAGGTGGTAGGCTGTTCCTGGCTAGGGAAAGGGGCCCTGTGTGGTGCCACACGGTCCCGCAACGTGTCTTCTATACGGTTGAGGGCCTGGACTATGCTCCCCATAGCGGTAGAGATCTTTGTGAGTTGATTGGTGAACCCCAGGTAGCGTTCCTCCTGCTGTGCCTGGATCTCCTGGAACCTGGCCAGTACAGTCGCCATCGTCTCTTGGGAGTGGTGGTAGGCTGCCATGATGGTGGTGAGGGCCTCTTGGAGAGTGGGTTCCCTGGGCCTCTCCTCCCCCCCTGTCGCACAGCAGCCCACCGAGTTGCCCTGTTTCCCTGGGCCTCTGTCCCCTGGACGGTGTGCCCACTACCACTGCCCCCAGGTCCCTGTTGTTGTTGGGGTGGTGGGTTAGCCTGGGTGCCCTGTAGTGGCAGACACACCGCTGATTGACCTGTCCTAGAGACAGAGGCATGGGCCCGCTGGGTGGGAGCTGTGCTGTTGTTCCCAGAGGGGGTTGGGTCTGCTGTGGCCTGTGTGTGGGGAACCCACTGTCCAGAGGTCCCCGATGGTCCGGGCTGGTCGTCAGGTTCCAGGTCGACAGAGCTGCTGTCATCGCTGGGTGCCTCTTCTGGCCGGTGTGTTGGCGTTCGGGTCCTGCATGGGGTAAGAGAGTATGGTTATTGTTTCTGTGTGTGCTATTGCGTGCCATTGATTGGTGCCCTTGTCCCCCAGTGCTGCCATTCCCTTGGGGGAGGTGTTGTGGGGGTCTTGGGGGGGGGTATGTGCAGTGGTCATGCTTGGGTGATGGGTGTCCATAGTTTGTGGGGGCATGCAGGGGTTGGTGTTGGGTGGGTTGTGCTGGAGAGACATTCTCAGGGAGGATGTGTGATGGGGGGTTGGGGGTGAGGGTGGTGGTGGGGGTTAGCATGCTGGGGGGGGGGAAGTAGTTGAGATTGTACTTACCAGAGTCCATTCCTCCGTGTACTCCAGCGAGGCCATCAGGATGCAGGATGTTTAGTACCTCTTGCTCCCATGCTGTGATTTCGGGAGGAGTGGGTGGGGGTCCCCCGCCAGTCTTCTGCACTGCGATGTTGTGTCGCGAGACCATCAAGCGCACCTTTCCCCTTAAGTCGTTCCAGCATTTGCGGATGTCGTCTCTATTTCTGGGATGCTGTCCCACCGCGTTGACCCTGTCCACGATCCGCTGCCATAGCTCCGCCTTCCTGGCTATGGTGGTGTGCTGCACCTGTGAGCCGAAGAGCTGCGGTTCAACTCTTATGATTTCCTCCACCATGACCCGGAGTTCTTGGTCCGAAAAGCGTGGGTGCCTTTGGGGTGCCATGGGGTGGTGTGGATGAGGTGTGGGGTGGTATATATGGTGATGAGTGTGTTGGTGTGTGGTGCTTTGTGCTTCTATGTGGTGTGTGTGATGGTGTAGTGTGCCTCTGTGTGATGTAGCTCTCTATTCTGTGATGTGTCTCTCTCTCCTTCGTCTCTGATCTTCGGTCGTAGGGGTTTGTGGGTGATGTGGGTGTGTGTTTTATACTTGTATGGATGTGTGGGAGTGTTGTTGGTATGTGTGTCAGGTGTGTGTATTTCAAATTGCCCAATGTGGCAGTGTTTTGGAGCTGTGTGTGTATTTTGAGCGCGGCGGTGTGTACCGCCAATGGAATACCGCGGTTGAAAGACCGCCGCGTGGATTGGTGGGTCAGAATGGCATGGGCGTGTTTGTGTTGGCGTGGCGGTGGAGGTTTGGTCATCTCCAGTTTTCCGCGGCCCGCTGATGCGGCGGCCTTCCTTGGATGTCGGGTTTTTGGCGGATTCACAGTTGGTGGTCAGAATGACCGTGGCGGTTTACCACGGACGCGGCGGTAGTATGGCGGAGTTCTGACCGGCGGTATGGCCCTTTTACCGCCAAGGTCAGAATGACCCCCTAAGGCTTTTGAGGAGGCATACGCTTTGCGTGTTGGGAATATCAGTTCTTTTTCAGCTCTTCAGGAACCATTGGAATTTTTGGAGACTAATATAACATAGTTGCTCATTTGTTTGTTATCTCAACTTTCCTATGCACTTTTAGGATAATCAGTGTTTGGTACTGTCTCACATGCTTTATTTCCGCTTTGATATTGTATGCACTGTATCATGCTTATTCTTCAAGGACGAAACTAAAATGCATGAGAACGTCTATCGTGAGGGTTAAACCAGATGGTTGCTTTTTATTCTACACTTTTTCACTTTAGCTCTCTATTTTGCTAATTATTGCACTGTATTCATTATTAGTGCTATCTATATACTGAGACAGTTTTGTAAAGGTATGTCAAGAGACACTATTCGAAGAACTGCATTGCATATACTATGCATCTGGTCCCTTGCATATAGAGGGCTATATTTTGATTTACACTCTTGCACCTTATGCTACATTGCTGACAGCTTTATGGTGAATGACCTGTTGGTGCTAGGGCCTTACAGGGCATACTTTTAGATATGCATTCTAGTTTTTCAAATATGTATAGGAACTTTTCCCTATTGTATTGTATTTTATTGTATTTTTTTAGTGTGGCACTGGGGGTTTTTGTAAATTGCATGCAATATTAGTTTTATTTGGTACAGCTGACCCCTCCCCCCCTCCTACCTCATATGGCGGCCGCTGTGCGACTGCGCAGCGGGTGCGCGCAGCAGGCACGCCGCTGGCGCGCCAGAGGCAAGCCCGTCTGCGCCCGTCCGCGCCTGGCCCGCGCCCAGCGCACGACCCCTGGTCCCCAGCTCTCCCAAGCCCCGCTGATCCGCTACGACCCCACCACCCTCCACGCCCTCAACCCAGGGCGCACCAACACCTGCTTCCAAGCTCACCCCAAACGCACCCATGGAACCTTCGCCTGCAACTCCTGCAAACGCATCTTCCACCACGCAACTACCACGACCACAAGCCCATGCGCCATCAACCACCTCAAGTGCATCCTGGCCAACGCTCGTTCCGTCCACAAGCACACCGTTGAACTCTGGGACCTCCTGGACTCCACAGCACCGGACGTCGCCTTCATCACGGAGACCTGGATGAACGCCTCCTCTGCTCCATACATCGCCACCGCCATCCCCGAAGGCTACAAGATCTCCAGAAAAGACCGCACCAACCAAGTAGGAGGAGGTATCGCCATCGTCTTCAAAGACTCCATCAGCGTCACCACCTCCACCAAAGACACCCCTCTCGCCGCTGAACACCTGCATTTTCAGATTCGCACCGACCCCAGGACCACCCTCAGAGGATCCCTCGTCTACCGTCCTCCCGGACCGCGCGCCCCTTTCAGCGACGCCATCGCCGACTTCATCTCCCCGCACGCCCTCGCCTCGCCGGACTACATCCTCCTAGGCGACCTCAACTTCCATCTGGAACAAAACAACGACCCCAACACCACCACCCTGCTCGACAACCTCGCCAACCTCGGCCTCAAGCAACTGGTGAACACCGCCACCCACATCGCCGGACACACGCTTGACCCTATCTTCTCCGCCAGCAAACACGTCTTCTTCAGCCACACCTCCGCTCTACACTGGACCCACCACAGCTGTGTACATTTCACATTCCGACGCGAGACCCGCCACCTCCGCACTCAACCCATCCCTCGTCGACAGTGGAACAAAATCCCCGAAGAGCAACTCTTCTCCGCACTCGCCGCCAACCAACCCACCCTCACCACCGACCCCAACGACGCAGCCCTCAGCCTCACGAACTGGATCTCCAACTGCGCAGACAACCTTGCTCCCCTCAAACGCACGCATCGACAGGCCAACACCAAAAAACCTCTCTGGTTCTCTGACACCCTCAAAGAATCGAAGAAAACTTGTCGCGCCCTCAAGAAGGCCTGGCGCAAGGACCACACCGCTGACAACATGACCGCCCTCAAGAACGCTACCCGCGAACACCACCACCTGATCCGCGCTGCCAAAAGGAACTTTTTTACCGACTGACTGGACAAAAACAGCCACAACAGCAGAGAACTTTTTAGCATCGTCAAGGAGTTCTCCAACCCCAACGCCAACGCCGTCACGCCCTCACAAGATCTGTGCAACTCCCTCGCCACCTTCTTCCATCGCAAGATCAGCACCTCCACGACAGCTTCGGACACCAGACCCAACCAAGCATCACCGAACCCACACCTCCGACCATCACCCTCAACGACTGGACCCACATCAACACCGGAGAAACCAAAACCACCATGAACTCGATCCACTCCGGCGCTCCATCGGACCCCTGCCCTCACTTCATCTTCAATAAAGCCGACGACATCATCGCCCCGCACCTCCAGGCCGTCATCAACTCCTCTTTTTCTTCTGCTACCTTCCCCGAATGCTGGAAACACGCCGAAGTCAACGCACTACTAAAGAAACATACGGCTGACCCGAGCGACCTGAAAAACTTCCGCCCCATCTCGCTCCTCCCCTTCCCCGCCAAGGTAATAGAGAAGACCGTCAACAAACAGCTGACCACCTTCCTAGAAGACAACAACCTGCTCGACCCTTCACAAACCGGATTCCGAACCAACCACAGCACTGAAACCGCCCTCATCTCAGTCACAGACGACATCAGAACCCTGATGGAAAACGGTGAAACAGTCGCCCTCATCCTCCTCGACCTCTCGGCTGCCTTGGACACCGTCTGTCACCGCATCCTAATCGCCCGCCTCCGCTCCACCGGGATCCAAGGCCAGGCCCTGGACTGGATCGCCTCCTTCCTCTCAAACCGATCCCAAAGAGTCTACCTCCCTCCGTTTCGCTCAGACCCCACCGAGATCATCTGCGGCGTCCCTCAAGGCTCCTCGCTCAGCCCGACACTCTTCAATGTCTACATGAGCCCCCTTGCCGACATCGTACGCAAGCACGACATCATCATCACCTCCTACGCCGACGACACCCAACTTATACTCTCCCTCACCAAGGACCCCGCCAGCGCCAAGACCAACCTACAAGAGGGCATGAAGGACGTCGCAGATTGGATGAGGCTCAGCCGCCTAAAGCTGAACTCTGACAAAACGGAAGTCCTCATTCTTGGCAACACCCCGTCCGCTTGGGACGACTCCTGGTGGCCCACGGCCCTCGGCACCGCACCGACCCCCGCAGACCACGCCCGCAACCTCGGCTTCATCTTGGACCCTCTTCTCACCATGACCAAGCAAGTCAACTCCGTGTCCTCCGCCTGCTTCCCCACCCTCCGCATGCTCCGCAAGATCTTCCGCTGGATCCCCGCCGACACTAGAGAAACCGTGACCCACGCCCTCGTCACGAGCCGCCTGGACTACGGCAACACCCTCTATGCTGGGACCACCGCCAAGCTCCAAAAACGCCTGCAACGTATTCAAAACGCCTCGGCCCGCCTCATCCTCGACGTACCCTGCAACAGCCACATCTCCGCACACCTGAGACACCTGCATTGGCTCCCAGTCAGCAAAAGGATCACCTTCCGACTTCTCACCCACGCACACAAAGCCCTCCACAACAAGGGACCGGATTACCTCAACCGTCGCCTCAGCTTCTACGCCCCCACCCGTCTCCTCCGTTCCTCGGGCCTCGGGCTCGCTGCCGTCCCTCGCATCCGCCGCTCCACTGCAGGTGGGAGGTCCTTCTCCTTCCTGGCAGCCAAGACCTGGAACTCCCTCCCCACCAGCCTCAGGACCACCCAGGACCACTCCGCATTCCGGAGACTCCTAAAAACCTGGCTTTTCGAGCAGCAGTAACCCCCCCCGCCCTTTTCCCCTAGCGCCTTGAGACCCGCACGGGTGAGTAGCGCGCTTTATAAATGTTAATGATTTGATTTGAATATTGGATTTCACATATTATATACTCAATGCAATCTGATTTTCTGTGTCAGGCACGCCACACGCATATTGGTGGGTGGCCCCTTTAAAGTGAAGCACTTAGCCTTTCAGGTTACACGCTGCACCATGATAACTGCTCGTCATCAGCTTCCTTCCCCCTGTACTCACCTGTGTTGAGGCTCGTCCTCGTCTCTTCACGTTTCCTCCCGAGTGCCCAACGTCTTCGTGGGGTGTTTTCATGGGGTGGTTCCCTCTTCTCCGTCGGGTCATCAGCTTCCCAGCTTCTGTTCACCGTGATCTGCTGGCAACCTGCAAAAGACAATTAAAAGACATTATTTAAGCAGCAAACTATATATTCTGGTAACATTTACGAATTGTACTAAAGACAAGAAAGAAAAACGTATCTGATGGAATCCTGTTGAAATGATTGGTGAAGTCAACCATGTTTTTGTTGTTGTTCTCCCAGAGGAAAGAAAACAAAATTATTATTTTTTCAGCAGTGTTTTGTTTAAATATGATCAAGGACTCATATCAAGGTCATTATTAATAAATGCATAAGACATTAATTAGTGCAGAGTGACTCATCCTTAGTGTAATGAAATGCAGTGTGTTTATGATTTTAGGAGATGAAGGCTGATTAAGTCTTGAAACCATTATTTGAACCTTAATTCACTGTAAAGGACTGATGTTTAAATATCTAGATTTGTAAGGACTATACGCTTAGGCAAGTGTAAGCGTAAACTGTCATATGTCTACATGTATCCTCTACTATAACCTGTAGAATTAATTATCTTGGGTTTGTCTTCTAGAAGTATTGCATAGCGAATTCAGTCTGCAGGAACCAGCAGCTAAAAAAGGGAGAAAGGACATTAGGTAATCAAACATGGGTTACATAAAATTGGGGAGAAGTCACATTGAGAATATTAAGTACTAAAGGTTGTTCTTCTGTTTTCCGAAACTAAAAAGACACTCAACATCGCAAGGTGGAAATCCGGTTTAGTTTTGTTCAAAGTTTGTCCCTTCATCCCGGTGGGTAGGGAGTGACCTCTCAGGAGTCTGTTTGCTTCATAGGAAAGTTGGAAACTACGTTGTATCCATTTCACTCCTGCAGAAAGGTACAAGCCTGACATTCTGCATGCTGCGGACTATATGCTAGCTGTATCTGCTCAATAAAAAAAAAAACTTCCAAAGTGGGATTTAGTTTTGAAAAACAAAAACTAATGCTAATGCCCCCAGATAATGGGAATTTCCATTCACCGTGTGCGGGTCATTATTGCTTTTTTTCCTGTACCTTAAGGCCAGGCTTTCTGTCAGTGATGGAAAGGAAAAAAAAAGACTTTACACCATCCACCCATAATAGGACAGGCAGTGTAAAGTCCTTCCTTCAACAACCCCTACTCCATCAGATCAAAGGCTCCATCAAGGGGGCTGATGGGGGCTCCGCTGACAGAATTCTTAACATCCGCCCAACTGTAAATGAGGTGGCAGACTGAGGATTTTGCAGACAGGGTACTCTGTCAAATTAGTGACAGAGTACCCTGCCCACCAAGCTCTAAATCAAGTCTAAAGTGTGGTCTCTGTGCTATCTATAGTCTTCTAAAGAAACAGAAATCCACAAGGTAGTCAAAAATGAAGTAATAATACTTCCTAACGCAGATGCCATCCCAGTATCTTTCAACTTAAACAAAAAATTCACTAACATGGTGAATATTCAAATGTGGCACCTCTTGGTTAAAAATTACCCTTTCCTCATTTCCAACTCCTACCTACCCATCATTCTTTATTTTCTCACCATTTTCTTTCCGGCATTTCAATCGCTTAGTCTCTTTATTGATTGTTTTCCCTGTTCTTTCTTTTTTCCATCTTTCATCATTTCTTTGTCTTCTTCATTGAGCTTGATTTAATTAGAAGCCTTTCACCTCCAACTGTCAACCTTGAGATCATATTCCCTTAGAGCATTTTTATAAATGTTTTGCCTGCAGAAAGAAGATCCCAATATAAACCTAACAGACATTTTAGTGCAACCAAGATTATCAGGTCAAAAGAGTCACACAAAGCCACTTATACTCACCATCATTCCCACAGAAAGGATCTAGCCTGGACCAGAGCGGTGGCCAACCAGAATAGTAGTCTCATCATTTCATCATGTGAAAAACATGCTTTAAAGGGAAAATCCAGTGTAGAAAAGCAACACAGTTCTCTTTACTCAGTCCTGTATCACTAACAGTCAACAACAATAAGCATTCTAGAATGTTTTGTTGTTTGAATGTTATTTGCTGAGGCTTCGAGATGCACTGTGAAATCATTCAACAAATTGCCCTTATTCATGGTCTGATTGCACCTCCAGTCCACTCAATCTTCAGTTTATTTCACAGGTCACAGAAACAAGTTCCACAAATCAGATCTAGACCAAATTTCAGAGCACCTTAATGGTGTTTAACAAAGACTGCAGCCATACAAAATATCTTGAGAGAAACACTCAAATCCAGTAGCCAGCAATGTTGTACCTCCTTAATTTTCCAAGATTGTGCAGCAGGATTTGACACTGTTTACCACTCATTATCATATGCAAAATAGCTTGGCAGTGTGCAAGACTATGGTGGAAGTGCAGAATCATTAACCAAATCCTTCCTCTCCAACAGATGCAGTAAATTAAGCTGGATGGGTTTAACCCTTTGAACGTAGGCTCAAGGATTCTTTCTACCCCATTGCCACAATATTGGTCCATAAGGAATACTGCATCGGCCATTCATTGACTGCAGAAAAAAACAAAGGTTAAATGGAACGTTATAGTTAGGTGAAAGTGCCAGCTAAACAAACGATTTTAAATTAACAAATCCACTCAAAGTCACCAGTTATAGTTATCTCAAGTAACTACAACTTGTGCCCTAAAGTAACCATAAATTGCACCCCCCCACCATGCACAGTATTGTTATCAATGATTTCATTTCAGATGTTGCAGTTATGTTATCAAACACATTTTGAGTGAAGTAATATGGGAGGTAATTAACAGTGCATGACAAGGGCATGAGTTATAGTTATTTAGGATAGCTAGAGCTGGATAATTTTAGTAGTTTTGTTCATTGAAAACAATAGGTTTTACCTGACATGTTCACCTGACTATAACTTCACTTTACCCTTTTTTGCTCACTCACTGGTGCCCCATTCCTCACTGCTCATGGCCTTTGGCCATGAATTGGGTGTGGGCACAGGGACTGGCCTTTGGCCAGGCCTTGTAGCCAACCCCCCCACTGGAGGACAACCTCTCTCTGTGCAAGGGGGGTTGGGTGCAAGGGTTGGCTTTCGGCCAGGCTCTCCGCCCAACACCCCAGCTGGTGGCCAACTCTCTGTTGCGTAAAGCCTTTGCCATGCACAGCTGGAAGTTGGGTGCAGGCCCTACCACCAGCCCACTGCTAGCGCGGATTATGTGTAAAACTATGAAGAGTGTCATTTTTAATAAGACAGACATACTGGCTTTGTCAAAAAATCACCAATAACTATAATCAAATGTATAGTTCATAAATTTTCACATTACAATGTTTAAAAAATGTGATTGACATAAAATATTTTGAATAATAAACTTCAAAAAAATACTACGACTTTGAGTCTTGTTTTAACATGTTTCAAGGCACAAAGTGAAACCATAGAACCAGCCAATAGAGGTCCTTGCACTCCAACTGAAGAACATACAGCTCCATCTTGGAGTGCTTTTCAAAATTATGGTAAGTTCTCCTGAGGTCATGGATTTAATGAACCAGAAGACTTCCTGTTTTTTTATGTTGCTGGGGGGCTGCTGCACTACCTCCAGCCACTCACAACATTACAAAAATGTCTAGTGGTTCCCTTACTTCTACTAGGAGCACACCAGCAAGAAAATACATACTTAAAAAAAGCCTGAGGGCATTATGGGTGCAGCAAATGATACGTGAGTGGCTCCTGCCACTCATCTATTATTCATTTTTAAAAACAAATATTTTGAGTATTCCAGTGCCCACCCAAGGCACCAACACAATTTTTTACTGTGTGAGGACTCAGGGGACGTCCCAAGGTGCCTGCAGCCCCTGTCAGCTCCCATGCTAGCACCCATCGTGGCTCCCAGCAGGAACCAGCAATTGTTTTTAATCACTGGGTGCCCCAGTGTCCACCCGGGGCACCCAGAACATAGTAGTCAGTGTGGGCTGTAGAGAGAGCCCCAGGGCCCAAATGGCCCCAGCCAGCTCCCCTAGCGGGAGCGGGTGACTACTAATCCAGGTCACCCACACTGTCATTATCATTGTGTGCTTCAAGGGGAGTCCAAGGGCCCCACAGCCTCAGCCGGCTCTTGTGGCAGAAGCTTGCATCTTCAACAGTTGGGGGATAGTCCAGTGTCCAACCAAAGCACCCACAATGCTTGCATGTTGGGGGCCACACAGAGAGTTCCATGGTCCACACAGTACCAGCCGGCTCCCACGGCTGGAACCAGCATATTCAATAGTTGGTAGGTGCCCTAGTGCCCATCCGGCGGACCCACAATGCCTGCATGTTGGGGGCCATGGGATGGAGACCCCGGGCCCCAGAGGCCCCAGCAGGCTCCTGACCCAGGACCATACTGGGTGCTTGACGGGAGATGGCACCACTCCTTTGCTCCTGCCCAGGCGGGAGAAGCATTTGTCATTGACCCGCTGGGCAACAGCAAAGTAATGCTTTCTGCCTGGGATGGTGCAGGCATATATACATAATATGTATGTTATATATATTACCCAGTGGTGGTTGACAGTGAGTAGTTATAATTAGGACCACATTTCCATAGGAAAAGCATTTTTTGCCTATAGCTTTGGCACCATTTGACGAATCTTCAAGAAACCATCCAAAAACAAGTCCCATTCATCCAAGCTCCTCCTGGAAAGTTTCAGGACAATCAGTCAAGCGAGGGCTAAAAAAAGGGGGGTTCCCAGAAGGAGTTCTCCTCCTTCATTTAAGATAGGGTAGCCTGCCTCCCAGGTCTGATGGGGTGCTCCCAGAAGGACACCCACTGCAGCCCAAAACAGCTATTTTTTTTAACCACACCGCAAATCTGCAGTGTCCGCAGAGGATCTGCACAGCAGATTTAAAAAATTGTAGATTTCTGACTTTAATAAAAAAAACTTTCAAGTGGGCCAGCATTTGGCACAGTTACATTTTTGGGGAAGAAAGGCACGTGCCCGCCCTCCTGAGCTTTTCAGAGGCCCCAGAAACATCACACTAAGGGGCCATATTTGAAATTAAGGGGAAAGGGACACGCAGCCTCTCCTACCCAGGCTGCCCAGAGGCCTGGGACCCCATCCTGCATGGCTGTACTTAAAATTAAAGGAAAGGGACATGCGGCCTTCCTCCTCAAGCCTCATGGAGGACCTGGGGACCCATCACCTGGAGCCACTAGTTTTTTGGGGAGGTGGTTTGCCCCCTCCACCAAGCCATAGACCGGCTCGAGGGACCCCATCCCCGGAGCCTGGTCAAGCAGTGTCCTGCACAACCCATTCCCTGGGACACTGCTGTGTACCCTGGCCGAGAGAGTGCAGACAGGCATCAACTTTTCTCCTGCCTGACAGGCACAGAGAAACAGCTGTTTTTGCCCTGGTAGGAGCAGAGTAGCAGCCGGCTCCCTCCAGTACCCAGTAGCGTGCTCGTGGGGAGCCAGCAGGGGTCACAGGAGCTTGGTGCTCCTCACACGGCCCCAGATGACTAACATGGTGTGGGTGCCCTGGGTGGGTGCCAGGCACACACTTGAATAAAAATTGCCAACTCACACTGGCACACACTATGGGTGCCAGCTGGGGAGCCAGAAAGGGCTGTAAAGGCTTTGGTTTCCACAGCTCCCAAAAAATACCATGTTGTGGATGCCCGGGTGGGCTATGGAACATCCGCTACTAAAAAAAATACCAGCTCCCCTCTGGCACCCAGTATCAGTGCAACTGTGCACCCTTCCAATCTCCTAAAGATTTAAATTTCATAGCAACATTAATGTAGAAGAACCATGTCAGCTGATCCTATCACCTCCACTGATGCAGATCTCAATTCTGAACTCCATCGACATTGCTTCTTCCATTCACACCAAGCATACCGCTCCTGGTTCATAACAAATTAACACAGACAGAGCCAATGCTACAAATGATTCTAAACACACTAGGTCATCGGGTTTGCTCCATGACTCTGCAAGTGTCACAGAACACTTGCAAATAAGTGCGGGCATTGCTAAAAACAGCAAATTCCTAGCACCAAAACTGACCCAGAGAAACATCAAAAGCTATTCAACCCAAAAGACGCTGAGATAATACTCACAAACCTGAAATAGATGTGATTTAAATCATGCTAGTTTCATATATCAAAGGGATTTTTCTCATACTATTGAATATTGTATAGACTTTCAACTAAAACATATGTAAATGTTATGTAGGAAAATATAATATTCCAAGTACAGTGAATTAAATTATCTTTTAAAGCAGTGGGCAAATAAAAAGGTACACAAACTCAGTTATAGCTAAGCACAGTGGACTGAATGCCACTATAGTCACACAGCTGTTCTTTACGTACTTACTCGTCTTTTATGTTGGTCCAAACTCAAGATTTCCATCCGCACGTGAAACGAAGACAGTACCCCCAAATACTACATAGGGATAGGTGACTCATATCCATGCATGTTGTTGGATCCCATATTATCATTTTAGATGATGGTGTTAGATAGGCAATGTACAAAGGAATAGCTCAAATGGGTTTAACACACAGTACTACAGTGCAAGTGAGACTATGAGGAACGCAATGCATCTACTAGGCACAGAGTCTGAGGATCCTGTAAGGGCAGGGATCGACAGAGAGACCCCGATACCTCTGCATTGGCAGAGATCCCATGTAGCAAGAGGACAGTGCAAAGTATGGAGAGAACACAGGTAAGGACACAGACATGGTGAGTATCATGCCGCTGTAGAGGAGTGCAAGCCAGGCAGAGGTCAAGAATGATGTTTATATCTAGAAGGTATTGAGTGCCATAACAAAATGGACACCTGTCCCACGTGAGATGCGTGGGGAATGGATGCGGTGAGAGCTGGCAGCTTTGATTGACCCACAACACGCTACAGAAGGGGAAATCAGGGAATCTAGTGAGGAAGCCCTTGCACAAAATGACATTGCAGGCATAATTATGGGTTTGTAATGAAAGGATCAAGCGTTTTGAGTGAAAACAGGATATAATATGACAGTGGCATGTTTGTGGTAAGCCAAATGTGGGAAAGATGGGTATGGACTGCTTTCAACATCCCAGACGCATACAAATGAAGTTGTTGGAAAGGATGCACGTAGTACTTAGTCTGCTGTTGAGAGGTTTCCAAGATCCAATGTGTCAATTGCGTGAAGCACCTCTTGGATGCGGCATGATTCTAGTGTGCAGATTGTTGGGTGTACTTTATCCTCTTTTGTGCAGGCTGGTTTTAGCTACAAGAATCAATCACACCCTCCTGAGAGTGACTGCAATGTCTGAACCTTTTTGACAGCGCAGGCCACTGTCAGTGCCCTTGCACTTCCTGAAAACCGTTTGTGCCAGCTGCTGTTATGGGGTTCACTATCCCATAGGACTCTTCTTTCACCTCTTTCAGAACTTGCCATAATTATCATTTATTCTTGACCCATCTCAAAATGCTCTGATCCTCTACGGAATGGCAGCTTATGGTGTTTCTCTATACCTGAATATATACTCACAATGTGAACAAATACACACACGTAGCCAATAACTGCTTCTGGATAGGTTGCATAACGTAAATGTTACAGAAAGTTAATATTTTTGTGCAATCACCATAAAATGTATCAATAATGCTACATAATCATCCTGCGACCCAATATTTTTAGGATTGCCTTCCTCATCCCTTTCTGTAAACTCTGCTAACCTCCCATAAATAGATACATGAATACTCTGAATTCTGAGGAAAGGGTGGTCTTTGCAGTTGAAATAGACAAAAGGGTGTTCTTTATGGCTAATTGATGGCTAGATGTGTGGAAACGATGGCCCCATAGGTGAGTAGGAAGATGCAGATGTTGTAGAAATATCTCTGCACCAGTGGTATCTGCGGTGGTGTGCACGGGAATGTGAGTAACATGGCATGCCACCTGGGGCTGAGTGCCTCTGTGTTCTATTAGACAGCCTTGAAGATAGGTGAGTGGCAGAAGATGACTGTGTTCCTGGTGACTCAGTGCAAAGACCCTGTAGCCTAATGATGCAGCCACAAAGCACTGTTGTCTGTAGCATGCTTCTTTGATGTAACTTCAAAATGGTGACTAGCAGCAATTCACTTAAGGTGTATTGCTGAGTCAGTTTCTAAATGCATTCATTGTTAGTGAAGTACTGTCATGCTGCCTTTGGGCCAGGCCTTCTATCTCTGTGTGTTCAAACTGTTCTTCCTGAGCTCTTGCTTGAGTTTGTGCTTCAGACCGAGTTGCACATGCATTAGATAGCGATGTTCTGGGGTGTTGTCTGCCTTACATTTGTTGTTTGTACGCTGTAATAGAGATATTGGGTGTTAGTGCTGGAATCTACAATTTTAGGGTATTTGCAGATATGTAATCTCAGCTGCACACTATCTAGTGCATTTATGATGATGCTACAGGTGGAACAAAATCTCAGAGACGAGCTGGGCAGACCCCCTTAGCAACTCCGACCCCACTACCACCACCAACTTTGAACAGGGAGTGAAAAACGTCAATGCCTAGATCACCAATTGTGCTGACAGCATCGTCCCATCAAGAGCAACAACCAGAGAAAATCCTTCAAAAAGGCCAGCTGGTACATCCAAGAACTCAGAACAGTGAAGCAAGAGAGCAAACAGCTGGAGAGGAGATGGCACACCAGCAAGGATGCTTCCGACAGAGCACCTTTTAAGACCTCCTTCAACCTCTACCACTACATACTGAGGGCAACAAAGAAGACAACCCTTGCAGCACATATCAAAACTAGTGCCAACACCACCAAGGAACTTTCCAACATCGTTAAGGAATTCTCCAACCCGGCTGCCAGCAAAAACAACATCACACCCTCACAGGAGATGTGTGACAACCTCACCCACTGCTTCCATGACAAGATTGCAACCACTCACAGAAACTTCGAACCCTAACCCACACCTACGGACTCCCCTGGTAGATACTCCACCACCGTAACCAGCACTAACCACTGACTGACCACCTGGAACATCCCGTCCACCCAGGACATCCCCTCCACCATGAAATCCATCCACTCTGGATCTCCCACATACCTATGCCCGCACCACATCTTCAGTCCTTGAAACCAAAGGATTGGCCAGGAACTCACCACCCTGCTCAACACCTCTATCACCACCTCAACATTTCCTGATTCCTGGAAACACGCCAAAGTCAGACCACCACTCAAAAATCCTCCGCCAACCCCAGCGAATCCAAAAACCGGCCAAGCTCTCTACTCCCATTCCCAGCAAAGGTACTAGAAAAGATTATCAACAGGCAACTCATGACATACCTGGAGCAGAACCAGCTACTGGACGCCTCCCAATCCGGCTTCCACACAATCACAGCACTGAAACTGCCCTGATCCCAGCACCAATGACATCCAAACGCTCCTCTACAAAGGAACAACAGCATCTTTGATCCTCCTCGGTGTCTTGGAAGCCTTCAACACCACATCCTACCACATGCTGATCAAAAGACTCCACCACTACAATCTCATCCAAGGGGACACGCTTAGATGGATCACCTCTTTCCTCACCGGAAGAATACAGAGGATCCACCTCTCACCTTTCACCTCTGAATCCAAGGTGATCACCTGCAGTGTCCCCCTGGCTCATCCCTCCGCCCCACGCTCTTCAACGCATATATGACCCTGCTGGCAAATATCATCAGATCCCACGGTCTCAACACAATTTCCTACGCAGACGACATCCAACTCATACTCTCACTCACTGACGACCCCTCCACCACCAGAACCAAATTCCACAGATGCATGAAAAGCATCGCTGACTGGATTAAGAACAACTGCCTGCAGCTGAACAAAGACAAGAAAAGCAACTCATGGAATGACTTCTGATGGCCATCAGACCTAGGACCCGCACCCTTCGACCTAACCAGAAACCTCAGACTTATCATTGACAACAAGTTCACTATGAAATCACAGATCAACACTGCCTCCTCTGCCTGCTTCCTCACTTTGCGCATACTATGTAGGATCTTCAAGTGGCCACTCCTACACACGAGACGCACTGTGACACAGGCCCTCATTACCAGCCAACTAGACTTTTGTACGGCCCTCTATGTAGGAATCGCTGCACACCTCCTACAGAGACTTCAGACCATACAGAATGCCACAGTGAGACTCATCCTCGGTCTCCATCGATGAACCCATATCACACCGCACCTCAGGCAACTCCACTGGCTCCACATACAGAAGAGATTCCAATTAAAGCTGCTGACCCATGCACTCAAGGCTCTACGCAACCAAGGACCTGCATACATTAACCACCCCCTGAACTTCCACCAACCGTCTTGAAGATTACGCTCTGCCTCCCTTTCACTTGCCCATACTCCCCGTATCTACCCTCAAGACCTGGCTGTTCAAATAAGCCTCCGGGACCTGCAAGCTCCTGGATACCCCATCAGGTGATTATCTGTGCTTTATAAATCCTGATGTATTGATTTTCTTCAAGTGTGCCTTTTAATTTGCACTTTTCCTTACTTGCGATGTTGATTCTGTTATTTGTTTTTTTTTGTGTGTTTGCTTTGCTTCGAATAGGACCTATATTTTATGTCACGTACAGCTGCATGCCATTTGCTTCTCATTGTTAACCACATTGTAGGGGTTTGAATATTGGTGGTTAGGAGTGTTAAACATTTTTTCCAGATTTTATTTAGATTTTGCAGGTGTCTGTCAATATGCCTTAATGTGATTCGGATGTTATGATGTTTTGTAGTACATGTTTTTCTCGATTTCAGTGGTAGCCTTTTTAGATGAGTGTGCTCATCGAAATGTGTTGTTAATCGCATGGTTACGTGCCTCATCTATTTCGCAGAACATGATGTTACCGCCATCTGCTTGAGCACTTTCCACAATACAATAAAGAGTTTTGATATACATTTTCTGCATCAGTGCTATTTTAGCTGATTTGGTGTTTATTTTATTGGACTGGTTATGTGTTATTCCCACCTGAATATTGAAAAATCAAATTCTTCCTGCTTAAAACAGAACTTCAATACAAAAGAGTGAGAGGGTTAAAAAGGTGCAATTTCATCAGATGGCTTGGACAGGAAATAAAAGGCCCACAGGCCATTGAGTGTATTTTAAAGCAAAGTAAAAATCAGTATTAAAACATTTGGGGATTGTGAAATCTCAACATGGAAGGGGGTAAAAATAACCATACTCGTCCTTTGCTAGTGAACATATCATCAAACAAAAATGCAAGGATCTGCCAATTACATAAAAGCAGCTAAAGAGGAACAGTAAATCCAGCAACTAATATTATATTTTCATGCCTTCACCCAAGTCACTACACATTCAATCTAGTGGGGAATCCCATCCAATTCTTTTAGGTTTCCCAGTTCCATATGTGAGTAACTAATTTATCAGGTCCAATAAATAACTCCCAATTATGAGTTTATTACCCAATAATGGAGACTAATGTGCACATTTTGGTGTGGAAAGCACCAAAATTCGCATGTCCCGGTAAAGATTTGGTGTGTCAAGCACCAGCACCTGAACAGGATTAACAGGACTAGTTTCAAAGAACAAAGGTAAAACCAGAACAGGATAACCTACTCAAACATCTAATAGGGAAACTCGAAAGGTCTGAACACCTGAACTTCATGTCTACATAAGGAAAACTAACCCTGCATTATATCAAAAGCATATAAACTGTCTGGGTATTCCACAATCGATGTACTGGCAGATATTATAAGTGAAGTGGTCTATATGCCCTTGTCCATATGATTGATTTCATGGAGTTAGTGTTTAGTGCAGGCCCTGCAAGTTCTCATGACTAATCCATCGATTATATGGCCATGACCAGGGCAACCACAATGACCTTTCACAGGGATAATAATGATGTCCCACTGTGGAAAAAGGCATTTGAAACCCACTCACTGCAACATGGATAGGAGTGTGAAGGATGCAGGGGTCAAGTGTTGTGAAATGAACTATATAAACAACAATTGTGGGAATCGCAAAGGACAGGGGCATTCAAAGGTGGGAATGATGTTTGTCTGATGACACTTGTCAATAAGTGTGAAGCACCATGCTCTCATTCAACACACACACAGGGCCTGATTCAAATAAACTCAGACCTGAAGTTTAACTTTAGAACTGAAGTCTACCTTTAGACCTGAAGTCTACATTAGGACTGAAGTGGAAGTTTAGACCTGAAGTTGAAACTTTGGCTTTAGTTCTGAACTTAGACTTCAGGGCTAAACGTAAACTTCAGGTCCAAGTTCACACTGTGAATCGGGCACACATTTGCCTCTTGCAGTGAGACTTCTAGACGCATCAGTAGAGAGAAAGGCTGATGTGAACAGGCCAGACTGTTCCACATGCCTCTATGACAAATGTGCTGAGTTTGCTGAGGTCAAAGGAACAAGACTGGGATAATATATTGCTCAATTGCTTTACAATGAACTTCAGCTGACATCAACCGACTGGTGATGCAAGGTATCCTCCATCCCACTTTCAAACACAATAAGATTCTTCATTTGCACCGGTGACACAGAGGTCTTGACCCTTTTGTTTCCATGCACTGCTTGCAGCCTTGTGTAGAGTTGCTTCCTAAAGGAACTCTGAATCTTTGGAAATGCTGCCTAAATACCTTTCTGTGGATTCATAACAACTGTTAGAGTCTTGTCAGTATGTTACTGCCTACCCCAACCATTTTCTCCACTTCTGCTATGATGCAGATCTTTTACCTGTCTCTAAGCACCCAAGCTAGTTACACAGCACTGCTATCTGTGCATTGATCTAATGTCTGATCTCAAAGATCACATAAACAATAAGTTCACCAAAGCCATCCTTTTTTTGGTTAGTAACTTTGTTTTTGCCATTGTCATGCCAAGATTGTATACTCTTCCTCACCGAGACACGAAGCAGTGGTGTCATCATTGCCGGTGGTACTTTCTTCTTCTGCAAGACAAACTTTCCCATGATATTCATATTTATTCACGTTGACGCATGGTGTGAAAATCATAGTGTCCATTGCACTGTGTCTGTCCTTGTTTTTGTTCAATTAAAAAACAGAAACGGTGATCACTTGTCTGTTTCAATCGTATCTGTGCTATTGTTCTGTTTTGGTGCTATTGCCTCTGATGGCATCTTCATTTGGGTCGTTGTTTGATGAAAAGTATCTTTTGGCAGTATTTCATCTTGACTGTACAATCTGCTATCATGTGTGTATGTCTCTGCCAAGTGCATTTTATTATTGAGTAGTGGTCTGTTTTTTCCCAAGCAAATTTTGATTTAAATGCACATAACTGGAAGGGTCCTGTTTCTATGTATTTCTTGAGATTTGTTTGGTGCTGTGATTGCCGGTTGTATTGTAGTCTTTGCAAGAACTTTAGGCCCTTTTTGTTGTTTTAATGCCGTAGAGAGAATTTTTAAATATTTTTCTTTTTTGCCAATTATCATTTTATGTTAATTAATCTCCATCGTACCTGCATTATGATCCATATTCAGCTGGGTTTCAGGACTCCGCAAGTTTCATATCCTGTATGCATGAAAACCTTAGCAGATAATTGTGCTACCATAACCAGAATCTGAATAAACAAGGTGCAGTATCAAAATATTGTGGAAAACCTATCGTGCTATAAAAATATTGCACAAAAATACATACTACCGAAACATTGTCAAGGAAAGTCTATGTAGTTAGTTTCACGTTTACTTCATAGCTCTCTGTAGTAAACTACAATAACATAATAAAAAGAGACAAGCTGTGACTCTTGGATGAAATAAAAAGGAGGTAAACATGCCAAATTAGAAATCCTTCGAAATGTAATAGGGACTCCATTTAGAAAAATAACCAAGGAGGTCTGGAGAAGCTGTCATGATAAATGAACTGGAGCCAGCAGATATGTGAATGCAATAAGTGAGAATGTATTCACAGCAGCCGGTCTTAGTTTAAGCACTGGCAGAAAGTCACTTACAGAAGCACGCACAGAGGATGGTGCGGAAGTAAATGTTTTTCACCTTCTCTGCTGTAACTGCTTCTCTTTACTGACCTTTCGGTAGCAAAGGGTTCGAGCCCACCAGTGAAATATACATGAACATGGCTTCCAGCCTGGAGCCTTACACAAGTAAAGAAAGTATTTGTGTTTAACAAGTAACTTTATTAAATAATTACAGAAAAAAGATGTTATCTCCATATGTGGTCTTCTAACTGGGTTGACAAATGCATTCACTTCAGGGATCTGTGATTGTATTTTTTATAGGTTGAATCCCGTTGTGTCCACTCAGCCTTTCATCTTTCAAGGGGTTGATAAAAATTAGCACCACTGATTTGGGTGATAATATCTATTTGATAGCGTCTAGAGAACCCTCTCGGGGGTAAAGATGCAATCTACCATTACACATCCTATGACCCTTAAGTAAACACTAAAATTAAATCAAGCCTGAAAAAATGATTTATCAAATTCATCAGCAGTATTTGAGACCCTCATATAAAGGTAAAGGATAAAAACATTAGAAGTATTAACAATTCAAATTTATAATTTGGTGTTGACCCGGATAGTTTAACATTCCAAACACATCTTCAACCTTTACAGATACCTGAATCTCGTCCCTCAATTAACCTGATAAGGAGGACTTTTTTGCCCTCAGGTCTTCTAACAAGAGTGGAGCTCACCACAACAGTTCTGTGTGGGAGGCTGGGGGGGATTATTACAGCATACCAGTCACAATAACCCGCAGTAACTACATGCTTATTTCAGCCATCATGGAAATGAAGACCAGATGTTGCAATAGATACTAAAGTGACCTTTTCGGAGGGTAAAGTGCAGTATCTTACCATCAAGCTGGAGATGAATCAATGGAAGGTTAAGGGTATTGTTTTATACACCGCAGGAAACATAGAGTTAATTAGGTCGAGCAGGCAAGTGCTTCTTGACCTGTTGTAAGTTTTCTGTGGACTTTTAACCCCGCCCATCTCATGCCCATAATTTTCACTTGTTCGTGGGCTTGCCCTTCAAAAATCCCTTGATGTCATTCGTAAATGCTTTACATTTGTCCCGCCATAGGGCGGTTTTGTTACCGCCTTCCAGACTGATCCTGTTACATGGAGTATTGCACGACTGCCAATATACTTCAGCGTGGGTGAACTTTTTTTTTCTATTGACCCTCCCCTTAGCGCTCCATGGCGCTCAGAGCACAGAACACTGCGACCTCCATCAGCGGTATTGAAGCGCTGGTAACATTGTTCACACTGTTACCTAATTCACTGTACTTGGGAAACTCACTCCATAATGCTTTCCAGACCATTACTTTTAGAAACTTTTTTGCTTATAACTCAGCCTCTGGTGATCCTAGGACAATGGGACCACCATCAAAACGTTCATGACAACATGATATTTCTGACTACCTCATCTCTGGGTCCTCACATTAGGTTAGTGAGACCCCAAAGTAGTAACCGCTCCCACCATTGTGTCTTTTTAAGCCTCTTTCATGGCTGGAAGTTTTGTTTTATACCTGGGAGTAGTTTGTGTTTTAAGGGCCTTGTTTTTAATATCATGGCAGAAGGCCTGTTAGCTCAGAAAATAAATAAGGCAGTACACCCTCTAGGGGCTAAATATATGGATACAGTGCATTACTTTTTGGCATTTTCCTTTCATATGGTTATGCCCTCGAGGGGCTAACTATATGGTTACATGACCATGTTTCTTACAAATGCTATTTCGATTGTTGTTTCCTCTAGGGGCTGTTCTAAGCATTACAGTATTCATATCAACATAGAGCAATATTTGCGGCACGGAAACTCGCCCCATAATGCTTGGCAGGGCATTCGTTTTACAAAACATTTTTGCTCATAACTCAGCCTGTGGTGGTCCTAGGACATTGGGACCATATTCAAAATGTGATCTTTCCCTCTACATCATCTCTGGGTCCCCATAGTAAGTCGGTGGGGACCCCAAAATAATATCCCCACCTATCATTCAGTGTCTTTTTAAGTTCTTTTAAGGCTGGAACTTTTGTTTTGCATCTGACAGTGATTTTGTTTTGATGCCCTTGTTTATTATATCATTTCAGTAGGCCTGCTCGGCTTCAAAATGTGAAATGCACTATGCCCTCTGGGAGCTAAATATATGATTACACTGCATTAGTTTCTGCCATTCCCTTTTCATGTGGTTATGCCCTCTAGGAGATAACTATATAGTTACATGACTATGTTTCCTACAAGTGCTCTTTTTATTGTGGTGTCCTCTAGGGGCTGTTCTGAGCGTTGCAGTCATCATAATGCAATGTTCGAAGGCACGAAAATGTACCCTATTATGCTTTGCAGGGCATCACTTTTATGATACATTTTTACTCATTACTCAGCCCGTGGTAGTCCTAGGACAATGGGGCCACCTTCAAAACGTTCACCAAAATGTGCTCTTTCTGTCTACATCATCTCTGGGTTCACACACTAGGTTAGTGGGGGTCCCAAAATAATAATCCCTCCCACCATTCAGTGTCTTTTTAAGTGCTCTTGTGGTTGTAACTTTTGTTTTACAGTTGGGAGTAGTTTGTGTTTTAGAGGCCTTTTTGTAATTTTATTGCAGTAAACATGTTCGCCCTAAAAACATGTAACACACTATGCCCTCTAAGGGGAAAATATATGGTTACACTGCATTACTTTCTGCCATTTTCTTTTCATGTGGTTTTGACCGCTAGGGGCTAACTAGATGGTTTTATGACCATGTTTCTTACAAGTGCTATTTTTATTGTGGTGTTCTCTAGGGGCTCTTCTGAGAACTGCAGACGTCATACTACAATATTCGAAGGCACGAAAACTTACCCCCTTATGCTTTGCAGGGCATTACTTTTACAAAATATCTTTACTTATGACTCAGCCTGTGGTGGTCCTAGGACAATGGGACCACCTTCAAAATGTTCACTGAAATGTGCTCTTTCTGTCCACATCGTCTGTAGGTCCACACATTAGGTTAGTGAGCAACCCAAAATAATTATCTCTCCCACCATTCAGTGTCTTTTTAAGCACTCTTGTGGTTGTAACTTTTGTTTTACAGCTCGGAGTAGTTTGTGTTTTAAAGGCCTGTTAGTAATTTAATTGCAGTAAGCCTGCTAGTCCTAAAAACATGTAACGCGCTAAGCTCTCTAGGGAGTAAATATATGGTTACAGTGCATTACTTTCTGACATTTCCTTTTCATGTGGTTATGCCCTCCAGGGGCTAACTGTATGGTTACATGACCATGTTTCTTACAAATGCTATTTTTATTGTGGTGTTCTCTAGGGGCTGTTCTGAGCCTTACAGTCTAATGGCAAAAGTTTATTTCCGATAAATGTTTTTATTGGGTTTACATGATAATTGTATATGTTTTAGTAATCTCTCCTTATTCCAATTATGACCATGATTCAGGCCCAACTTAATATCCATATTACACTATGACTGTTTGAACACTCTTGATATGTTTGGGTGACCCTTCTAGTTTATTTCTCTTGTTACTCCTCCATGGCTGTCATGCGTCTTTTTTTGGGGAATTGTGTTAGCCAGCCAGCAACTCTTATGCTGGGGTGGTAAAAGTGGTATTCCATTGGAATTAGCATGGCAGATTTAAATTAAGATGCTAAATGGCAACATTTTCCTTTTTGGTTGCAGAGAAAGGAAGAAGGTGAATGGAAGCGCTTTAGTTATATGCAGTGTCACTGGAATTATGTGTCAGGAAAATACCAAAGTATGAGGAAGGGTTGACCAATTTATGTGACAAGACAAGTCCACTTATGAATTTATAACACCAATAGCTCTATCTCAAGCAAATGCAAGATCTATTGCATTGCAAATGCTTGTTTTTGAAAATGATTTACCCCACAACACTTAAATTAATAACATGCTAGTGGTGCCCCTGCTCAGATTGGGGCACTATCATGAAGCACAATATATGTTAATTAGCATTTGAAGTGTATTATGGGGTGCTCCTATTATTCTTTCCCGCTTTCTTTGGTATTGTTTATTTTTTGTGTGGATGTCCTGGTGCAACCCAGGACACCGACAGCTTGCTTTTTTATTGAGGACCTCAGGGGAGCTCCAGGCCCCTGCTGCCCCACTGGCTCCCTGTATGCAGCCCCTCTTGAATGGGGCCACGTAGAAGATGGCCAAACTTTTCCTTTTTTGGGGGGCAATGAGTTAATGCTTAAAATATGTTTTATGCAACAATATGGATTAGTATGTCATGTTTTAAATGCAAAGCACATTGCAAGGAAATTACAAACATGCATTCTAAAAGGTGCTTTTCGCTTGTAGTACACTGATACTACAGCATAAGTTTAAGAAGACTTCTGTGAAGAAGGAACATAAACTGCAATGTGTGGCAGGGTTCTTGCACTTACATTGTTTTCTTTCATACACTGGGAAGGATTCATTGATAGATGCTTGCATCAAGGATGGGCCTGCAAGGGTGAGTTTGTTGGAAGTGCTGATTAATACTCTGAGAGCAGCACTGTCCTTGTGAAAGTGTTTTTATGCAAGCGCTCAATGAAAGGTGAAATACTGTGCAAACATCTACTTAACTTTTTTATTTGTTTAAAGTAACTAAATAGTTTTAAATGAATTCACCACTGTGAATTACAGAAAGAATCCACAGTTAGACATTTTCATTGAAATATGAGCTTTGAAAAAACTGACAAACATTAAATAAGAAGGTTGACTAGTGTTTATGTGGATATATATTCAGTGAAAAAGTCAAAGGTTAAAGTAAGTTTATAGTTAGGTGAAATATTCAGTAACAACGACATTTTGAACTAAAAAAAAAGAAATTCACCAGCTATAGTTATCTCAAGTAATTATAACAGGTGCCACACAATAACTATAACATGCACCATTGTCATGCACTGTTTTCTCACAAATTATTTAATTGCAAATATTGCAACGATTTTATCAATTATGTCATAGAAGATGTCATGCGTGATGTAATATGTGGTGAAATTAGCAGAGCATGGCATGGGTGTATGGCCTTTGGTGGTGTACAGTGAGGGGTTGCAGCAGAACCAGGCCTACAGCCATGTCCTGCTTCCAAAAGGCTGCAGGCCGCCAAACCCATGCTGCACACGTCCTTTGGATGTGTGCAGTAGGAGGTTAGCCACAGTGCCTGCAGCCAGGCTCTGTGGCCAACACCCCTGCAGGCAGCCATCCTCATGCTGTGCATGGCTTTCAGCTGTGCACAGTGGGAGTTTGTCCACAACCCACCCGAAGGCTGCTAAGCCCTTCACCCCCAGGTTGCCAACCCCACGCTTCCCACAACCTTTGGCACATGCAGGGGTTCCTGGTGTCTAATAAGGCTCAGGGAGGGGGACAGCACACCCCCTCCCTTCTTTTCTTACCTTGGGGATGGAGTCCTCATGCTTTTTTTAGGCTCAGGAAGAGATCCGCTGGCACCCCCCACTTAATTAAAATATCAGCCTGGGGTTCCTCGTACCTCTTAGAGGCTGGGGGAGGTGGGGGCCATGCAACGCCCTCCCCTAAATTCACCAATGCACCTCCCCCTTCAGCCATGGCCAAACCTGGGGGATTTTTTTTTTACCTCGCTGGAGCCTACTTTAAAAAAAATATATATACTGCAAATTTGCAGATCATACGTGAATTTGCAGCAACATTGTTTAAAATATGCCTTTTGGCAGTGGGACCCCTCACAGCCAGGCATAGAGGGTTAGGGTATCCCTACCCTTCCATCTATGTCTTTTTAAAAAAACTTTTTTGAGGGCTCAGGACTGAGTCCTACAATGGCTGCCACCACTTCCTGGTTGATATGGTGGCAGCCAATCAGATCTCAGCAGGAGATTGGTTGGCTCCAAGCATCCTCCATAGTGAAAAATATATTTTTTTAGTATTAATTGCTCAAAACCTACTGAATTGGTTTACATCAAATAACAAGAATACCTCTTTCTGAACCAAGATGTAGCTTTCTCTCTCATTTGGTGTAAATACATTCAGTAGAAGGTTTTAGGGTGATTTATTGGTTGTGAGCTGAAAAAAAGGAAAATGGGGCCCAAAACAAGTTTTCCTCATGCAATTTTCCATACGAAAATTAGACACAGTTACAGCCAAAACAACTGAACGGAATTACATCAAATTTGGCAGAAAGCTAGATCTTGTTCCACAAAGCCTACTTTTTGTGATTTGGTGTAAATCTACTCAGTAGTTTTTGAGAAATTAAGGTTCAAAATGTAGGTATGCATCACGCCATGGAGAATCACTTGGCGCGACAGGTCTTAAGATAAGATATAACTGGCTGGCATCACATCCACAAAGATGTGCCAGCAGCCATTTAGGGACTAGGGTCTCCGTGCCCTGTCCTAAAAAATGAATTAAAAAAAATACAGGGGGCAGGGGCTGGTTGGGAGTAAGTGTCCCTCCCCCAACCAGGCCACTCCTGGGACCAAAAACATAATTTATTTTTTTACAGTACGACGAATTTGCAGAGAATCCACAATTAAATTTAAAAAACTGCTCACATCCTTTTGACTAAAAGCTTATGAGTTGTTCTAAGGTCTGGAGGGTTGGCGCAAATATTTTTGGGAAAGGTTGTGTAGTTCCCTCTTCCAGCCATTTTAATGCCCAGAGATTCAAACCTCCAGGGGGACTTTCATTTTAATGAGGAGGAGGCGCATACCCCCACTTCCTGAGCCATTTTAAGGCACTGGGGACCCCGTCTCTTGGAGCTGAAGTATTTTTTCTGTTGGGGAAGCAGCATCTGGCTCCACTTCCCAGGGCATCATAAGGCTCATGGGACACTCAAATGGAGCTCAATGACGTGGTGTCCTGGGGAACTCATTTCCAAGGACATTGTGCTGTTACCTACCTGGAAGACTGCAGCCAGGGAATACAAATCTAACTTCCTGGCAACACTCAACTGGGCACAGAACACATCTTTGCTCCCTCTTAGCGGGAGAAGAGAAAAAATCTGCTCTGGCATGGGTGTGAGCACAGCAATAAAGTTGGCTCTCACTAGCACCCAGGATGGGTGCTGGCTGGGGAGCAGGCAGGGACCGAGGGGGGCCTTTGGGTTGCCCCCACTCCCATGTACCAAAGGAGTGGATGTCCCAGGTAGCACTGGGTCACCCATGTTAACAAAACAGCCGGCCCTCACTGGCATCCAGGATGGGTGCTACCCGGCAGCCTCCAGCATTTGCCAAAGGTGTGGATGACCCAGGTGGCACTGGAACAACTATGGTAAAATAATGGCCAGGTCCATCCATGATTGGTGCTGGCTGGTGAGCCAGCACAGGCTGTGGGGGCCTTAAGGCTTTCACCATGGGCCCAAACTATAAATATAAGGTGGGTTTCCCACGTCGGACAGAGACACCCAAAAAAACAAATGAAAAGAAATGATAATGGGCGACAAGACATACTCAATTATTATTCACTGTTCTAGGCAAGGAGTGTCCCATAATGCCTTGCAAGGGCTTTTTATTTACATTTTTGGATCCTGGTGGCACCCAGGAGGGGGCAGAGGCACTACCAAGCATTTTTGTAATGTTGTGAAGGGCTTCAGACTGTGCAGCTGCCCTCCACCAACATGACAGAAAATATACAGTAAGTCTTCGAGGTCATTGAATCCAAGACCTCAGTTCATCTTACTATTATTTTTCATGTACTTGGAGCTGGAGCTGCATGCTCTTTAGCTAGAGTGTAGGGACCTTTCTGATTGACTCTACGACTACATTTTGTGCCTGAAAATGTTAAAATAAACTTAAAGATGTTCACGGTTGTTTAAAAAAAATTATTTGTTTAAAATAATTCTAGACAATAAACATTATTAAACCTTACAATGTGTGCATTTGTAAAATAATGTTTTATTATAATTATAGGTGACATTTTGATCAAGTCAGTATGTATGCTTTATATATGTTGATGTGTTCACCTCCTAATAAAGATAAATGTCCTTCTTTTCATCTTTATTTATTAAAATGAAAGTGGTTGTGCATCCAAGGGTGGTTGGAACCAGGCCCTGCCCTCATCCTCATGCCATGCACAGCCAAAGTTTGTGCATGGCAGGGGTTGGGAGCCTGTTGGGTGTTGGCCACCAGGCCCAGCCCCCAACCTCATGTGGTTGCCAAAGGCCATGCTCTGCGGGTATTGTGGGTATCTGCAGGAGGCTGCATAATCAACATCTTACTTTACAATAAAAATACTGAAATTCATTGAAAAACAAAAAGGTTAACATGATGCAATATGTTATTGAAGTAAATAATACCTTACTTTACATTGAACAAACACCTTCACAATTCACTGAAAAAAGCAAAGGTTCAAAGGACGTTATAGTTATATGAAAATGTCACTTAAAACATAGGCCCTCAGTACAACCCTGGCGGTCGGTGATAAAGCCAACAGGCCGGCGGTAAAAAAAATTGAATCATGACCACAGCAGAAACCGCCAACACAGCCACTTTAACACACCAACCGCCATGGCGGTAGCAACCAACACCGCAGCGGTAACCGCCAACAGCCAGGCGGAAGATAATGTACCGTCCACAGCATTACAACACGCCAATCCGCCAGCTTTTCCAGGGTGGGACCAATGCCATCAAAAGCACGGCAGAAACAGAACACTGAAGGGAAAAGACTCACCTCTCAACACTCAAGGAAGAACCACAACGCCATGGATCCCAAGCTGCACTTTTTCCCAATGCTGGTGTACCTTCTCATACACCAGGAACATGAACGCCGGCAAAGACGACCACAGTGAGTACTGCACCTAGCACACAAGGGAGGGGGGGAGGAAAAAGAGATTGACACACACACGCAGCACGCAACACCCCACCCCCACCTCTACTAATCTTTCCTGTTGTTTGAACTATATTGGTAACTGGATGATCGAATCCAAACTTAAATTCAATGACGGTAAATCTGAGGTATTGATTGTAGGCAACGGTCCTCCTGCTTCTCCTCTGGCACTGCATTCGGAGGCCTTTAATAGTCTGCCTCCCCCAAAGGTGCAGGTTAAAAGCCTAGGTTTCTGGCTCGACTCACGTTTGACCATGGAACTCCAGGTTAAAAAATTTCCTCCATGTGCTTCGGTTTCATAAGAGCCCTTAGGAAGATTTTTTATTTTCTACATTTTATGGCCAGAAGAATCCTCATCCAAGCCTTGATTCTTTCCCGCCTTGACTATGGGAATTCGTTGTATCTCAGCTCTCCTGAGTACGTGATAAAGAAGCTGCAAATAGTGCAGAATGCGGCAGCCAGACTTCTTACTAATTCTCCCAGTCACCTCTCTGCTAAGCCGGCCTTTGCAACACTTAATTGGCTGCCCATTAAGCAGCGTATTCATTTTAAAGCCATGTGCATTACTCACAGAGCTCTACATAATAAGGGTCCGCTTTTCTTTAGAAAACAGATCTTTATTTATGTCCCCTCTAGAAGTCTGAGATCATCCTCTACTCGGCAGATTTATATAGCACGTTTCAAGAGATCATGGGGAGGCAACTCTTTCTCCATCAAGGCTGCTCGTCTTTGGAATGCCCTGCCCTCCGAACTTCGTTATGAATCCTCGGAGCGTCTTTTTAGGAAGAAGTTGAAAACTATCCTTTTCTGCAGTTAACTGGAGTAGTCACGTACCTTTAACGCTGGGATGCCCTAGGGTAGCTACGCGCTTTACAAACCCATAAAACTAAACTAAACTAAACTACCCCCAACACCATCCACACAAACAGATGCAACAACATTGCGTATACACCCCATAACCCTCAGGAATAACACAAGGACAAAAGGAATGGAGTAAAATGAGTGTAATAGTACAAATTTAGATTAATGCGTCTTTAAACAATAAACAGTATGTACAGTATATATAATATATACAAAAGGAGGGACAATGCCCAATCCAAAATGTCCCTGGCCCACTGGGCCATAACACATAGGCTAAACCACACTTGACTCCTGCCTCAATACAGAGAGAACACTGCAGGGGCATCAGGTCAAAAACACACAGGCACCTCAGGGGGATGGGGAAAGGGGGGGTGCACCTCAGCTGGAAGATGGTACAACGCCACTAGCCTGGAGGGGGCTCCATGCCCACTGCTTGGTCCTGGGGAGTGCAAAGCCACAGTCTCTCAAGTGGGTGGTTCGCCTACTGCTTGGTCCTGGGGAGTGCAAAGCCACAGTCTCTCAAGTGGGTGGTTTGCCCACTGCCTGCTCCTGGGGAGTGCAAAGCGACAGTCTCTCAAGTGGGTGGTTTGCCCATTGCTTGGTCCTGGGGAGTGCAAAGCCACAGTCTCTCAAGTGGATGGTTTGCCCACTGCTTGGTCCTGGGGAGTGCAAAGCCACAGTTTCTCAGGTGGGTGGTTTGCCCACTGCTTGCTCCTGGGGAGTGCAATGTCACAGTCTCTCAAGTGAGTGGTTTGCCCACTGCTTAGTCCTGGGGAGTTGAAAGCTACAGTCTCTCAAGTGGATGCCTTCTTCCACTGGTTCTGGAGGGGGCCTTGTGCCCAGTGTGCTTCATCCTGGCAAGGAGGGGGTCAGTGGATGGCTTCTTCCACTGGTTCTAGAGGGGGCCTTGTGCCCAGTGTGCTTCATCCTGGATGGGGCAAGGTCACAGTCTCTCGCCTGTGTGTCACACCAACAGGTGTTGCAGGGGCCAGGACGCACTGCAGCCCATGTAGTCACCACTACACACTGCTCGCTGGCGGTGACGGCTGCTCAGTGGATGCCAGTTGCGCTGCAGGTGGTGGTAGCCTCCAGGCCTTCACCTGCAGCCTTGGACGGCTGCCCACTGGGGCTGCTGCCGCTGGCAGCGGTGCATGTGGTGGTGCTGGCCGCAGTGTAGGTGGCGGTGCTGGCTTCGGTGCAAGTGGCAGTGCTGGCAGTGGTGATGGTAGCCTCCAGGCTTTCACCTGCAGCCTCGGACGGCTGAAGTCCATGACTGGTATTGTGTGCCCCTTCCTGCCCTTGACAGATGGTGGTGCCTCCTTGCTTCTGCCATCTGGTGTCTTTTTCTTGCCCTTGCTGGCTGGTGGTGCCTCCTTCTCCTTGCTGGCTGATGTCCCATTCTTGCCCTTGCTAGGTGGCGGACCCTTCTTGGCCTTCACAGGTGGTGCTGGCACACTGGCTGGGCTGACGGGTGACTCTTTAGAGCCTCTCACACCTGCAGTTGCTGCAGAAACCACAGTGGCCATGGACTGGGTGGCTGAGGTGCATTTGCTGGGTTCTGGCCCCCCTGGCCCGAGGTGAAGGACGGGGGAGGAGTAGGGAATAGGTCAATGGTGGCGGGGAAAAGCTTCTTAGGGACACTGGGGCGGAAGAGGGTGAAGGTTTGGGTGTGGAGGAAGAGGGAGTGGTTGTAGGAGGTCTCAGTCTGCTGTGTTTGGGTGCAGGTGCATGGGCTGGATGCTTTTGTGAGGTGGATGGCTGTTGGGTGTCTGAGTGTTTGTGTATGTGTACTTTGGGCAGAGTAGTGACAGACACAGTGGGAGAGGACACAGGGGATGTGTGCATGGATGTGGGGGTGGTGACTGCCAGTAAGGGCCATGTACTGATAGGCGTGCTGGTAATGGAGGTAGTGGATGAAGATGTAGTGCATGTAGGTGTGAGTGGAGATGCTACTGGGAGGGAGGTGGACGAGGAGGAGGGGGAGGGGGACACAGTGGAGGCAGTGGATGTTGGTGTGTCTGCATGTAGATGGTGCTTGTGTGAGTGCCTGTGAGATGAAGTGTGATGCTTGTGTTTATCTGAGCCACTTCTGTGTGTTGATACGGGTGATTGCTGGTCTGAAGGTGTGCTTGGGATAGGCTGGGGTTGAGGGGATTGGGACTGGGTAGAGGAAGTTGGAGGGGGGAGGCTGGAGACAGGGACAATGGCTGCCATCAGGGAGTTGGCCAGAGTCTGGAATGCTCTCTGTTGGGCAACCACGCCAGAGTGAATACCCTCCAGGTATGGATTTGTTTGTTGCCAATGCCCTGCTACACCCTGGATGGCATCCAGTATGGTTGACTGCCCAACAGTGAGGGATCTCAGGAGGTCAATAGCCTCCTCACTGAGGGCACCAGGGCTGACTGGGGCAGGGCCTGAGGTGCCTGGGGCAAAGGAGATGCCCACCCTCCTGGATGAGCGGGTACGGTAAACACACTGAGGGGCTGCTGGGAGGGCGGTGCTTGTATGGGGGTTGGCGGCTGTACCTGTAGTTGGGGTGGGCACAGAGGTGTCTGCCACCATCAGGGAGCTGCCATCGGAGGAGGTGTCGCTGTCGGTACTGTCTCCTCCTGTCTCTGTCGTGGTGCTCCCCTTGCCCTCCATCCCACTGGTGGCCTCACCGTCAGTGGATTCGGCCTCCAGGCCCATGTGGGATGCAGCTCCCTCCGTCGCCCTTGCCTCTGCTCCTCCGCCAGATGATGCTAATGCACACAATGACAGGGTGACAAAACAAAAAGGGGGGGAGAGACAGAGGATACACTTGGTCAATGCCAGCAACAACACTACCGTTGGCGTACACAACTCACAGGGAACAGCCCTATGCACTAGGCCATGCACTACCAGTTACAATGCTAGTCACCATCCCATGGGGTACAATGCCTAACACCATTAGCTGCACACCTGAAACCCACAGGATCCTGCCCAGTAGTAGATGCCCACTAACATTATTGGGGTTGGAGTGCATCTGAGCTTGCCCATCATTGAACATACCCTGCCATGTTTGCCCTGGCCTAGGGGCACCCACAGCCCGCATCCCCCACCCAGGCAATACCTTAACGCATACAAAGTCTTGATTCTGAATCTGTACTCACCACCTTGTGGCTGCTGGGATGCCTTCAAGCCCCCATCCAACTCCGGATAGGCCACCGCCAGGATGCGGAACATCAGGGGGGTCAGGGTACGATGGGCACCCCTTCCTTGTTGGGAGGCCAGCCCCAGCAGGGCCTCCACCATCTTCCTTGCCCAGCGGCGCAGGTCCTCCCACCGTTTGCGGCAGTGGGTGCTCCGCCTGTCAAAGACCCCCAGGGTCCACACCTCCTCGGCGATGGCACGCCAAATACCCTTTTTCTGATGGGCGCTGACCTGCAGAACAACTACAGCAGAGAAGGTATTAGTCATACCGTCCGGACTGTTATACTCATGGCCCAACATATCCCCTTCATCCACTTACGCACATACATTGACCACCATACATGCAGCACTCTGCCCAGGACCCCTCAGACCCCCCCTACACAAGGCTTACACACACAGCAATCCATACATTCATGGCCCACGCATCATGCTTACAGTGTACTCACCTGTTTGTCTGGAGGACCATACAGTAAAGGGTACTGGGGTAGGACCACATCCACCAGTCTCTTCAACTCCTCCAAAGTGAAGGCAGGGGCCCTTTCCCCAGACACTTGAGCCATTGTCGCTTCCAGACACAGGTCACTGCAGCACTTGCAGTGTAGGTCCTCTCCTGTTGAAGGTCAGGTAGCGAGTGAGTGCACAGGTAGAAAATGGCGGTCACGTCCACGGTGGTGCGTACCGTCACCGTCGGCATACATCGCCATTGGGTCCTGGAACCCATAGGGCCCAATGATAGCCAATGCGGTGTTGCACGGCGATCATTGACCGCCGACCGCAACGGCGCACAACGCCAGCAGAATTACCTCATTTCCACTTGTACCTCCTCACAGGTCAGGCAGCCACCATTTCAGGGGGGCACAGGCCATGGCACCTAACTGCGTCACAGCAGACATTGGCACATCAACTGACTTACGAGTTCACATACTATAAAGCAAAAATTGAATATTAATGTTGAAATATGTGTGAATATGACCTTCTGCTCACCGTTTTTCACCCTAGAGTTCAACCACTGAGGATGAATAGGAGATGGAGACATCCCCCGTGTACAGACCCCTGGTGGACTTGGCAACAATGGAGGACAGGGACATTATCCTGACCTATAGACTTGATAGGGCCAAATCCAAGAACTGTGTGCCCAATTGGAACCAGACCTGATCTCAGCTCTCTGCCACCCCACAAGTATCCCCCCTCTAGTGCAGGTCCTGTCAGTGCTCCATTTCCTGGCAAGTGGTTCCTTTCAAGCAACTGTGGCCATGGCATCAGGGATGTCACAGCCTATGTTCTCAAATGTGCTGACCAGAGTGTTGTCTGCCCTGCTGAAACACATGCGCAGCTACATCGTACTCCCCCAGGTGGAGGATTTGGCCACAGTGAAGGCTGACTTCTATGCACTGGGACATATCCCCAACATCATTGGTGCCATTGATGGTACACATATTGCATTTGCGCCCCCCCCCCCACCGGAGAAATGAACAAGTGTTCTGAAATAGAAAAAGTTTTCACTCTCTGAATGTGCAAATGGTGTGTTTGGCGGACCAGTACATCTCCCATGTGAATGCGAAGTACCGTGGCTCCATGCATGATGCCTTTATCTTGAGGAATAGCAGCATCCAGAGGCACCGGGTGTGGCTAATAGGTGAGCCCATGGTCCCCACCCAGTTTATGTAGATATATGGGTGTGAGTTTGGCCCTAATGGTGAGTGTGTGGCTAACAGGTATCCCTCAATATTTGCAGGTGACTCTGGTTACCCCAACCTCTCATGACTACTGACCCCAGTGAGGAATGCCAGGACAAGGGCAGAGGAACGTTAACAATGAGGCACATGGGCGAACAAGGAGGATAACTGAGCGAACCTTTGGCCTCCTGAAGGCCAGATTCCAGTGCCTCCATCTGACAGGTGGATCCCTGTACTACTCACCCAAGAAGGTGTGCCAGATCATCGTTGCATGTTGCACAACCTGTCCTTGAGACGCCAGGTGCCTTTTCTGCAGGAGAATGAGCCTGGGGATGGTCGTGTGGCAGCAGTGGAGCCCGTAGACAGTGAAGAAGAGGAGGCAGAGGAAGAAGATGTGGACAACAGAACTACACTGATTCAACAGTACTTCCAGTGACACATGGGTAAGACACTGTAACTTCACCTTCCATTGCAGTTTTGTGTTGGACATTGAACATGGCAGCCTGATTTCCCTATTTCTATGGCCACTTACTGTACCCTTTGGCATCTCTATTTTCAGATCTCTGTGTCCCACTCTGGCTCCTGGTGTGATTACTACTGCCCACTACAGGTCATACCTATGTAAATATTACAGTACATTTGAATTGCAATGTTTACAGTCTGTGAAACTAATACATTTGTCAAACAATTGCCAGACTCCATATTTGATTTTGTTCCAAGGGTGTTTATTTAGGTGCTTATAAGTGGAGGGGGTATTGCAATGGGCTGGGTTGCTGATGAAGGAAAGTCCAGGGTAGAGCCCAGTCTATTTGTATCACAGGTGCATTGTCCAAGGGGGCATAGGAAGGGGAGCAATGGCAGTTCAATGTGGACAGGGTGACAGAGTGGGACACAAGGGTGACAATCAGGAGAGTCTTATTGCCTGGCGGGGTCTTGGCAATGTTCGCTGGCTTCTGCCTGGATCGCAGGGACCGTTTTCATGGTGGTTCTCCTTCTGCAGGGGGTGGGGTGCTGGTGGCCTGTTGTTACTATGGTGGGCCCTCATGTCCACTAGCGTCGGCGGAGGTGGAAGGCTGTTCTTCGCTGTGGCTAGTGTCAGGGGCCCGTTGGTGTGCCACTGACTCCCTCATGGTGTTGGCCATGTCTGCCAGCACCCCTGCAATGGTGACCAGGGTGGTGTGGATGTCCCTCAGGTCCTCCCTGATCCCCAGGTACTGTACCTCCTGCAACCCCTGGGTTTCCTGCAACCTGGCCAGTATCTGGTCCATCGTCTCCTGGGAATGGTGGTATGCTCCCAGGATGTTGGTGAGTGCCTCGTGGAGAGTCGGTTCCCTTGGCCTGTCCTCCCCCGTCACACAGCAGTCCTCCCAAGTTCCCTGTTGTCCTGTGCCTCTGTCCCCTGAACCGTGTGCCCACTACCACTGACCCCAGGTCACTGATCTTCCTGTGTTTGTGGGGTTTTCTGGGTTCCCTGTGGTGGTGGACACACTGCTGATTGACGTGTCCTGGGGACAGAAGGATGGGCCCGCTGGGTGGGTGCTGTGGTGGTGTTTCCTGAGGGGGGAGGCTCTGTGGTGTGTTGGGACTGTGGCTGGGTAACTGACTGTCCAGAGGTCCCTGATGCGCCAGGTTGGTCATTGTGATCCAGGCGTGCAGAGCTGCTGTCATCACTGTGGGCCTCTTCTGGGGGGGCTGGATGTGGCTGGCACCTCCTCTCTGGTGACAGTGAGTGGGGGTCCTGTGGGGATGTAAATGCAGTGTTATTGTTTCTGCGTGCGCCATCTTGTGAATGGGTATGTTTACCTCTATGGTTGTTATTAGCAAGGCAGCTTTGGCTTGTGTGAGTTGTGACTGATTTGGCTAAGTGATTGTCACTAGTGTCCATGCAGGTCTGTGAGTGGTGTACATGCATTGTTGTTGCATGCAGGGCTTTGTATTGGGATGGGTGGCTTGTGAATGTGGGGTATATGTGAGGTGGTGGAGTGATGGGGGTGAGGGTAGGGGTAGGAGTTTGTGATGGCATGCAGGTGGGGGGGAAGTAGTAAAGATTTGACTTACCATAGTCCAGTCCTCCTGCTACTCCTGTCAGGTCCTCAGGCTGCATGATCGCCAAGACTGCTCCTTCCATGTTGTTAGTTGTGGGGGAGGAGGTGGGGGTCCACCGCCAGTCCTCTGTACAGCTATCTGGTGTCTTGCAACCACGGAACGCACCTTCCCCGTAGGTTGTTCCACCTCTTCCTGATGCCATCCTTTGTTCTTGGGTGCTGTCCCACGGCGTTGACCCTGTCCACGACTCTCCGCCATAGCTCCATCTTCCTTGCTATAGATGTCTGCTGCACCTGTGATCCGAATAGCTGTGGCTCTACCCGGATGATTTCCTCCACCATGACCCTTAGCTCCTCCTCTGAAAACCTGGGGTGTCTTTGTGGTGCCATGGGTGTAGTGTGAGTGGTATGTGTGAGGGTGTGTGGGGTGATGTGTTGGGGTGTGTGCTGTGAGGTGCGTGGATGGTGTATGGGTGATGGTGTTTTGTGGCTCAGATTCAGTGGGTGCTCTTGGCTTGTCTCTCTCTCACTTGCCAAAATCTTTGGGTCGTAAAGGGTTGTGGGTAGTGTGTGTTTTATATTGGTGTGGGTGTGCAGGTGTGGTGTGTGTATGTGTGTCCGGTGTGTGTATTTTGAATTGTCCAATGTGGTTTAGTTTTGTATATGTGTGTGTTTTTTTAGCACGGCGGTATGTACCGCCAATGGTTTACCGTGGTTGAATGTCCGCCGCAGTGATTCCGTGGGTCATAATGCTGTGGGCGTAGTTCTGTTGGTGTAACAGTGTGGGTTTTGGTACCGCCAGTTTATCACTGACCTTTGGTCTGGCGGACTTGTGTGTGTGTCTGTATAGTGGCGGATTTCTATGTGTGGGTCATGATACGGGTAGCGGTATACCATTGTAGTTGCGGTATGTCTCAAATAACTATAATTTGCACCCTAAAGTAACTATAGCTCAGGTCCTCACCTTTTACTGTTAATTACCTCACATACTACATTAATTATGACATGTTCTTATGACATCATTGCTAAAATCACTGCAACATCTGAAATTACATTATTGATGACATCACTGTGATGGTGGGGCATGAGCTATAGTTACTTTATGGCATAAGTTACCTCTTTTCAAATTTCATACATGTGCTTTAGCTTTCACCCCCAAATTCCTCTGTGGGATCTCCACCTCACTGTTTCATTGGACCTGGTCTCTCAGCATCGGTTACTGCTTTTTCTCTCCCTCCCCTATTCCCTGACTGCTCAGGACCTTCCTCCATCACCCCTATCACTCAATGCTACATCTCCAATTGCACCTTAAAAAATGTGGAGCAGCATAGGATTTACTGCCACCCCTGATGTCACAATTTAATTTATATGTAACCATGCCATTTTGTAACCCACCCCATCCCAATCCAATCCATCCAACTCCAATCAAATCCAGTCCTCCCCCTCCAGACCGCCCCACCCCAATCTACCCTACCCCATTTCAATCCACTCTACCCCACCCTAATCCATCCCACTACAATCCACCCACTACACTCCAATCCACCCTACTCTAGCCCAATCCACCCCACTACATCCCAGTTCAGTCCACCACATTCCAACCCAATCCATCCAGCCTACCTCACTCCAATATGCCCCACTCCAATCCACGCCACCCCACCTCACTACAATCCACCCCACCCCAATCAAATCCACCTCACCCCATCCCAGTTCAGTCCACCCCACTCTAATTCAAACCATCCATCCACCCTACTTCACTCCAATCCACCCCTCTCCAATCCAATACACCCCACTGCAATACACCCCACTCCAGTCTATCCCACTCACTCCAATCCACCACACTCTACTCCAATCCACCCACTCTATCCCAATCCAATCCACCCACTCCATACCAGTTCAATCCATCCCACTCTAATCCATCCAGCCCATCCCACCCCAATCCATCTAGCCGATCCCAATCTAATCCACCTCACCCCACACCAGCCCAACCCAATCCAATCCACCCCAATCCAATCCACCCCACTCCAATCCTACCCACTCCACTCTAGTCCAATCCACCACACTCTAATACATTGAATCCAATCCACCCTACGCCAATCCAGTAAACCCCACTCCAGTCCAATCTAATCCACCCCACCCCAATCCAATTCACCTCACCCCACACCAATCCACCCCACTCCAATCCTATCCACGCCATTCAAGTCCAATCCACCATGTTCCAATCCAGTGAATCCCATCCAACCCACCCCACTCCAGTCCAATCGAATCCACCCCATTTCAATCAACCCACCATAGCCCTGTCACTCCAGTCCAAACCACCCATCCCACCCCAATCCAATCTAATCCTCCCCACTCAAATCCACCCCAATCCCATCCACCTCACCCTATTTCAATCCACCCCACTCCAATCCAATCCACGCCATGCCACACCAATCCACCCCACTCCACTCAACCTACCCCACTCTACCCCAATCCAGTCCACCTCAACCTACTCCAATCCAATCCACCCCACTACCTCAGTCCACTCCAACCCACTTCATCCTGTTCCACCCCTCTCCACTCTACGACACTCTCTGCCACTGAACCACTGATGTCTACTCCCCTCTTCTCAACACTACGACACTCTACTCCTCCTATTCCATTCTACAACATTCCAACAAATCCAGTCTTTGACACTCTACTGTACTCTCCAACACCCAACCCACTAACTTTTAGCCATGCTGAACAGCAGCCACATTGGTGCACAACACGGCAAAACAAATTGCCTAAGCCAATAGCTCTTGTATAGGTGAGGCCATTGGCTTTGCCAATGCTCATTGAGATTTGTTTACATTAACCTGGGTGTTAATTTTTAATAAAGCCCTTTAACTTTATTTACATTTTGGGTCCTTATTGTTTGGCCATATTGGTTACACTAAAATGTAAATGTTGATTGATAATTACCTGATTCCCTAGTTAAACCCTTGCACAGATCCAAAGGTCCACGAGCTCAGAATTAGAGCATACAAAAATGCTCCATCCAATGCATAAAAACATTTGTGAACACATAATTGGGAGATTTAAAAAAAATTGTGGGAATGAATTTTCTGATTATCCTTCATTGAAGTGGAGATAATTGTAAGTGGGAAGCATCTACAATCACATGACTTTTGCTTTAAAAATCATGAACATTACAGTCAAATAGGTAGTGTCATTGTGTGTGCTGACATCTTCCCTTCTCTCGATCTATAATGCAACAGTAAATGATTAAACTGGTGTAAATGCTATCACGCGTGTTGAGCTCAAAACATAGCCTGAGAGTGCCACCAACTTGTATACTCTTATAAACATAAACTTATAGGAAACTCTTAGAAACTTATTCTTATAAACATTTAAAAATAAATGCCAGTGCTGAGCATGGAAAACACTGGCACAAATTAAGCTGTGCTATATTATTGGTCCTGCTCTGTGCTGCCCACCTTCTTCCTTCATGAAAGCTAGACACAACGTAACCGACACATGCAAAACCTTGTGAAAGGAGCACAAAATACATCTTGACATTTTAGAGAGCATATTCAAATTCAACCCGAGCATGACCCATGGTCAGTGTTACTGTCAATGCCATCAAAATTTAATTGTGGAAACACTACTATGATAAACCCGACAAAAAGCTTAGCCCTGTTTGTTTTTTTGTTGTTGTATTGAATACAAGAGGATATTAGACAAGCACTTTCCAATTTCATCATAGCCCTCTAGTCAGAATCACACTGGATTATCTGTTTCTGATTGTCGTTGGACTATCACAATCCTTTGCATTTGTCTTAAATAATCTTATTTCTGGATTCAGATTTAAATTTTAAATTGTATGTAATTGGTTTAGGCTGAAAAGCAATTGCTATTATTAGATGTGCCATGCCAGATAATTCAAAGGAAGAGCATAGCCACAGCCCAGGCACTCTGGCTTGGCTTCAAGGGCCAAAGCCTGGGCCATTGTTTATTGTTCATTGAAATATATATAGCGCAAAATCACCATGGGTCTGTAGGCACTACGGTGAGTAAAGCAGAGAACTACCCCTACAGAAGTCACTAATATGCATATTTGAGCAACTGATGGAGCCTTGGCCCCTATCTTTTCATCTGGGGGGTCAGATGAATCTTTTCTTCTCTGTTCCACGGGATGAAGAGATAATTTTACCCAATCATTTAAATCAATTGCAGTGTAACTCAATAGTCAAACATTAAACCTCAGAGTCCAAATTCAAGTTTCAAAGGGCTTTATTACAGACTTGAAGCCAAAGTTACATAACTGAGTCTCAAACCCATAGTTCAGACATACAAAATTATCAATGGAGAGGTAAGGCATTGCACAGTATTAAATCGAAGCAATATATAAAAGACCAAAGCTTCAATAGCAACAACACAGAAAATGAGGAAAAATACTTGCTGTCTGGGTTCTAAAATTAAGTTCTCTTGTCTAACCATTGAATCTAGCTCCCAAACTAATCTAATATCAAAGGAATGCCTAAGAAAAATTAGCAAACAGAACTTCAGTAGACAATTCTCTCTAAGAGAGGTGCGGTGGCATGAAAACACATAGAAAGTATGAGGTCTATATCGCAAAAAGGAACGGTCTGAGCCAGGAGCAGATGAGTCTGATCCCTCGCAAGCTAAACTGCTCTTAAATCTTGTTTTTTCCAGTTGTGATGACATCATGACAAAAACTCTCATTTGAAAAATAAAACTGTACGCAGTTATAATTAACTATTCAGTCTTCCGAAGCCTTTGACTCCTGACCTTGACACACCCTCGCAATCAGGAATCTCAAAAGCTATAGCTGCCAGTGCCAGGATACTCCTTTTGTCCGGTAGCATTCTCTCAGACCCACTTATCCCTTGTGCATAACGAACGCCTTTAAACTTCAGGACCTGAAGCATTGGAAAAACAAGCTTTCACTTTGAAGATTAGAACATACAAAAAGAATGCGGCCTTCACTCCGACCAACTAAAATGAACACAAATGTACATTTAGTTCAAATATATTTGAATGACTAACTCGCTGAATAGAAAAGGATTATAAAGAATAAAATTTCTAAAATGCTACAACATGACATTCTTGCAAGTGAGTATTAATGTGGCTTGCATAAACATTAACGTTCATTGTGCACTTTTACTAATATATCTAAGTGCACTACGTTTAACAATGTGTTTTACTTATTACAGAAAGAAAATAACCTCCCCTTCTTCTCAACGTTTTAGGAAGCATAATGGTGTAGCCAGGTTATGCTCTTTCACAACCATGTTTGAATGCCCAGTCTACATTTCATTAAGGAGGGCTCTGTGCGTAGATGGACAGGCAGACAAACATCGAAAAAAGGTTTACACAGTGTCTAACTACGGTCACTAGTCATGCTCTTGGATTCCTCCTTTTTTTATTCAGCCCAAAATTTACATCCATTTATTCACACATATTCCCCCTTCCTCTTTCATTCTTTATACTTCTCTCATTTCTCATTTTGAGGTCATGAAAATGCAAAATGCCCGCAGCACTGCCCTCCTCTGCTGCACGCATGGGCTGACGAACAGTGTTAGAGAATGAGAGAGGGAGAGGACCCAAGTGAGGCAGGTCCTTCAAGAAGGCTCAGGAACCTCGCGCCCAGCCAGAGCCACACATCTGGGTGGAGGCAGTCTATTGACTTTTCTGGTTCTCCCACCTCTACATGTTAAATTAGAGCTGGTAACAGGTGAAGTTATGAGCAAAATATGTAGAAATTTGGGTTTCATATGCAAAAATAAAGATTTTACATGGAGGATTTTTCATCTCTACAGGAGCCTCGCTTAAGTGGTATGTTGGTACTTTACACTTCCATCAAAGAATTCGGCCTGGCCACACACAGTCCTATAGCATTTTCAGAAAATGACAAAGAGTGCAGAGAAAACAAACTCACATCTAATTTGGACTTTCATACCATACATTTGAATATTTATCTCACAGCCCTGATGAAGTTATATAGCCTTAAACTTGTTTCCGACATTGCAGAAGTCATTTATATGCAGCACAGAACTATGTTTCTAGATACTGATACAAGTGACAAAATACAGAATATAAGGTACAAATGCTGAGACCACATGAGGTGCTCAAGTAGATCATAATAAGTGTGGGGGCAATAGAGGACCCTTGATCAAGCATGCATAGATTTAATATTTCATTTTACACATTGTCAAGGAATATTGTCATTGACAACAATAGAGTTAAAAAAAAATCATTAGCAAAACCAATAAGACTCACCTTTAAATAGCCGAGCTATTGGTTTTGACAATACTCGTTCGCACTAGTATGCAAACGTACACATTATTCTACATGCACATGTATTGCTAGCAGTCTTAGAATGGGTTTCTTATGAAGGGAAATCCCTTACAAGGTGGCCACTATGCACCATTAAACCTTTGTGCGTGTAATTCATGCGTGTGTCATGACGGAAGTGTGCGTATGCTTTATGACACATGTAGCCATTTAAATTTGCCATTGTAACATGGTGGACGGCCATGCCTGAACGCTAAACTAACCTGATGAAACATAGAAAATCAGTTGCCGCCCACCATTTAATATAATAATAATTATTATAATAATAGTATTAATAGTAATAATACATGTACAGCAGGATGGGGGAGAGAAGCATAATTGAGTGGGGGAAGGGGTTGTGAAAAAATGCACTGGTAGGTGGCACATTACAAATAGGAAAAGGAGAGAGAGAGGTCTAGGGACCGCACACTGCAATGGAGCGCTCAAAACTAAACAAAAAATAAAGAGCCCTGATGCAAGCAGCGCAAGGAAACAACTCATCTAATCAGAACACTGATAACAAAGTGCTGCTGAGTGGGATAAACACAAGACTATGGAGCAAAGCCATTGAGTCAGGAACAAACATCCGAGGTAGACAACTAAGCCATCCAATCATGAGCAAGGAGCTATCCTAAAACCAGTGCTTAATTTGTGCTTGTTGTTTCCGGTGCTGATCACGGCACTTATTTGTGAGGGCCGGGGCTTATTCTTCTGCCTCAAGCATTTGCTGCGAGCAAAAGACACATACGGGAAAGACGGAAGAAGGAAAAACTAAAAAGCGTCATAAAGGGAGAAATTTGAAAGTTGCAGGATGAGCTGAAGGGGCAGGGGTGGCCGTAAATGGATTGAAGAGGCCCGAGATGGCTTCAGGATTATGCTTCCTCAGTATTCAGTGCTGGCAGATTTAATTACAGCAGCCTCGTGTTTAAGAGAAGGGCTTTGAGCACCGGCACCTCTTTATTTACAAATTAAGCACTGCCTAAAACAAATTCTATATATATTGGAAAAAAATGGGTCTAGCTAACGAACAACTAATTCTGTATCCGAGACGGAAAATCACAACTGCATTCAGGTGTATGATTGAAATTAGCCTGGTTTTAAATTATTTAATGCGAATTAGAAAGGCTATGACCACTATTCAGATTTTCCTTATTGAAAGTGGTACGTCTGAAGTAGTAGAAAGACGTCAAGTCTAACTGATGGAACAATCATGCGCTATTTGTTTCCCCTAATCATGAAATAACGCTAAGTGACTCTTATTTCTCAACTGCAACTTTTCATTGTTTAATTCTAAACAGCACTCACTCTATGGCATATCTAAAACTAATTGTAAACTGATCTGGGACTTTTCTGTCAAACTATAAACATAATAAGTGAGAGTCTGACCAAAGATAACTACTGATGTAAAATATTACCTGGCCAAATTATGCCAATTCAAATTGGCACAGATAATGCACCACGGCTAATACAGTGTACAAAGGATGAGAAACACAACCCTAGTAGAAGTCGATGCAGATAATAAATAGCACTAATGACCATCATTTATGTAATTAAATGCTACACATTTGCATTTTAATAATTTTGTATTATGTGCAGAAGTGTGAGCCTTTGTAAAATTGACATGTAAAAATACAGTTTAGTCTTATTCAGACACTTTTGTAAAACATTATGAGTTAAAATATGCCAGAGCAAATAAGCACCACCAGGTTACACGCAATCCTAATACAGCACAAGGGGACAGGATGGGGAGAACACCACATCTGCACAATTTAGAGCAAATAAATAATGTATGCTCCCACCCTGGCGCAATTTATGCAGTCAATTCCTTTGTGCTCTGCACTTTGCCAATTATTTCAGAAGCATGAATTATTGGTGTCTGACGGCTCCATTCCGGAGGTCCCTGTCATCACGTGGTCACTGCATTCAGAAGGCATGTCCCTGAAGCCAGTGTGGTCCCTCAACACAACAGATGGTCTTCGAGAGGTGCTGCAGCTTAAGCCTGTCACGCGCCAACCATCCCAGTGACCTCTGGCTCCACCTGGGTCCTACCAAGGCAGCAAATCACGGACTCCATTCTCTCCTTTGAGACATGCTGCTTATGAATTTAAATCCAATGCCAAAATATGAATTCACATTAGTGTGTGCTGCCAGTTCTAAGTAGGTTTGTGTTTGTCTTATGGGCTACATTTCATAATTTTAAAGTAAGATCTTTGCAAAGTAGAAAGATAAGGGCAAATCACTTGTAAAAGCTAAAGAACAATTAAGTAAAAATGTGAAAATGGACAACCTTAATCCTAGGAAAACGTAAAATCACAAATAATTATCCTAGCCAATTTCTGTAGGGCCATGGGCCCATGGCAAACACATAATGATTCAAAAAGCTGTTTAAGTCCGTAGATTTCTCCATTTACGCCTCATTGCTAGCCACCAAAGGTACCTATCGGGTGGAAATGATTTTACTACTGTTTACTCCTCTGGGAGAAATGCGTACAGTAGCAGAGTTAAAACAAATCCCGTGACCTTTTCAGCAGTAACCCTGGAAAGTTGTGCAGCTTTCATACAACTGCTGACTTTCATGAATAAGGGGACATCGTAAACAAGCAATGGTACTTCCCCGAGCAGACCCCTCTCTCAACAAGCAATGGTACTTCCCCGAGTCTTCCCACAATGCTCGGTTTAAAGAGAGGCCAGAAGTAGCTGAGGTGGGTTGTGACTGAGGTTTACACGCAGCTTTATTTGCAGTCACTAATTATGCGTATGCACGTCTAACTGAAACGTATTTCGTATGCGAATCAAACACATTTTAGACTCAGTTTCCGGGCAATAGTGACTGCCCGTAAGTAGCCTGGGTAGCGGTTGAAAAAAAACAGCCATTTAGCATCGATGAAGCAAAATGCTATTGACTGCGGATCATGGTTGCTCAGCGGAGTACTCGTCATCAAGATAGTTTCTAAGCAATCTTTTTTTGTGCAATTTTACAGGGCGCGACCTCGATCCGAAGGTATTGTAGGGCTTTACATAAGCACCAGTTATGTTAGAGAAGGAAACCTTCATTTTTCGGTAGGCAATGCGTGCCCAATTATCTTCAGTTCTAGAGGTAGCCTACAACCTGTGCTCTGGTGCCACTACACCTGCTGCATGATTGACAGGTAACCTCCTGTCTCCTCTTTCACAACACACACCACCCACTGCAACTTGCCTCAGACATGAGCTAGGCTGGTCATGGGCTGTTTTCTTTTTACACGCATGCCCAGAGTTTTGTCTCAGACAGTTGAAAAATAGGGGAAATCATCTAAAGGTGGTATTTTTCTCCCTATCAGTACACAAGTAAAACATCTATTATTAAAAATTGCAGTGTGAAATGTATTCTAGAGATTTCTCAGTGACACCTGACTGGTAATTAAAGTAAACAAAAGTTAAACAAAAAGTCACATTTGCCAACGTGGAGGTGCTTTCTCTGTGGCATCTTTTGCTGTTCCTGGGAGGGCCAAAGGTCATGTTTGGGTGGGCCTGGCCCACCCGCTAGAACCGGGCCTGTTGAGCCGACGCCGAGACTCGAGCCTGGTTTCCCAGCTCGATGTCTGCAGCCATGTCCGTTACGGGACACCCTTCACCGACCCCTTCTTCTTCACCCCCAGAGTGCTCCTCGCAATGCCGAGCAACTGTCCAATAATGGCTGTCTAGCCATACCGTCACTTAAAGAGGCACCGTGCATTATTACAGTTGTAAATATGGAACATGCATTTGCTCCCTGTAGGTAATGATGGATTGTGTTGGCACGAAGAATGTTTGAAGAAAAACGCTCTTTTCCTGATTGCAGCTGTAGGACGCTATTTAAGATGCATTTGGTGGCGTGGGGAGGAGAATTAAAGAAGCAACGCGCGCCAGGTGCCACTAGCTTTCATGTTACCAAGGTCAACCCTCCGTCGAAGGGGTTTCTGTGCGTGGCAGTGGTTCTTCCCCTGCGTGTTTACGCCCCCACCTCTACAAGCCCCCGTCACATACACAGGGGACAGATGTTTAACATCACGCCATTAATCCAATCTCCCAGGGTCCTGTGACAGCGCAGGCCCAAACAGAAGGAGCCCTCTGCCTTAGTCCTGTGTAAATGCTGCAATTTACTGCTGATTTACAGAACAGGGTCAGGCTATTAGAAACTTGGCAATCTCCAGTGCAGCTGGAAAACAATATGCGCGATAAGCTAAAATCCAATACCGTCCTGCGCTAATTAAATGGGCTCCCACCAGGACAAAAACACAAATTGCAAAACAAGGATTTTCTGCATCCCTGTGCATTTTTCGGCATATGTGACGATGCTTGGTGCACCCTTCCCTGGGTATTTGGCTGTTTTCCCTTTTCGTAGATTATACTGTAGGTTGCATTCTTACCAGCATCGTCCTCCTTCGTTTTCTGTTGTGTTTGGAATATTTTTTTCGTCCCAGGCGGTCAATTCCTTTCTGCAGACAATAAGAGCAGGTGCGCGCACAACAGATATGGAGGTATTGTGGGAGTTCCAGAGGTATTTAATAGCACATATGGTTTTTGAAGGCACCATTTACAAACGGTTGATCTCGGCCTGTTCCTTTAGCAGGAGCAGCACGAGTAAAAGTAGTTGGCTATCATACATTAGAGAAACAGCTCTATGTGAGTAAGCAAAATGAAATTGTTTTTGTTGCCCTACTAATTCACTTTTAGTATAGCAATAAATAAAACACGCATGGTATCTATCAGTTGTAATTATACGTGGTTATGCACGTGTACAAAAATTAGAATACGTGAATACATATACTTTTCAGAAAAACTGTAGTAACAGCAGTGTTACAGACAGAAATTTACATTTAAAGATGCAAAATGCTCAGATTCAGCACTTTTGTTTACTAATGATAGAACCCATACGGGTGGAGTAAACTGACAAAGTGCACAATTACAATAAAGCAGTGCTTAATTTGTAAATAAAAAGGTGCCGGTGCCCATAGCCCTCCTCTTAAACACGTGGCGGCTGCAATTAAATGTGTGAACACGGAATACTGAGGCTGCGCCAATCCTGAAGCCATCTCGGGCCTCTTTAACCCATATAACGCCACTCCCTGCCGCTTCAGCTCATTATATCAGTTTTCTACTTTCTGCCTTTGTGACGCTTTTTCGTTTTCCGGCCCTCAAAAATAAGTGCCGGTGCTCAGCACCGGAAACAACAAGCACAAATTAAGCGCTGCAATAAAGTAACATACCCTGTATGTGCTGGGGTGACCTGGCATTCCGGATTTGCTGGGACAATCGCACGTTTTGCAGGTTTCGGTAAATTTAGACTGTTCTAGGCCATGTGGCGACTGAACGGAGAGGGACGCTAGTTTTCATGTGTTTCAATACAGCATTAGTTAACAGCCCTTATCAGAAAACAATTTACTCAACATAGATGATGCTGTTTGGAAAAGTTTTATTTCATTACCCTTAGTGCCCCTCTCTATGTTTTCCATGTTGGTGAGCGCTGTGACTTAAATCATTCTGTGCCCTCAGTCGATGCTCCCTGTACTCCTATTTCGATGATTACGGAATGTCCACGGTATTTGTTTTCCAACTCTGGTCACCCTAATATGCACCACATGGAGACGTGAGTACATCCCTTCGGTGGTGGGGTGTGAAGTGACTTCTTAGCACCCACCCTTTGATATGATAACGAAAGAAACACTTTCACAGAGAAAGCTAACAGCGAACAAAATGGCAGCCAACATCTGATGGTCTCTGGAAAATGAAGTAGAGAAAACATGAAATTTCATGGAAAGGCACAGATCCTACCAAGAAGTCAACCAAGAAAGTGACTGCCTCCTAAACATCATCTTTATGTACAAATCCTGAAGAAACCCTGCAACAAGCTATTACTTGTTTTACTTTGGGTTTGTTTCATGTTTGAGAAAGTTTTGCGACCTCAATGAGGAGTTAGCGGGACTTTGGGTGACTCTTTGATTTCTGGCCCTTATATTTGTTCATGGCTACTCTCTTACATCAACATATGAGGAAGGGAAACAACTGTAGAAAGGGGTCAAGTGTGACCACATTTTGTCATGTTGTTATGGAACTGACCACTGCAAAGTGCTTTGTTAAACTTTATTATGGACTTGTGTTGTTCTGCCAGGTGTCCCTGAGAGTCTTCCCACATGGATTATAAGTGTCCGTTGAGGTTTAGAATCTGAATTGTCCACAATCAGGGTAAATCGTTGATATGTTTTCAGATGTGTTCCGGCCCGTCTGTAGGACCTTGTATTGTAACTTACCTTGTGAGAGATTGAGTGTCAGATTCAAATGAAAAACTATGATATATAGTGGTGATGGTTGGCAGGGTGGGAGGGATTTATTCATGAGCTAAGGTTGCATGACACTTATATCAAAACGTTGAGGATGGAGGGATTACCAATTGCTTTTTTCCACATCTCAGTCTGACAACATGCCCACGGCTGGCTTTAGACTGTGCGACCAGTGCAGCTGAACCTGGTGCTGAGCTTGGGGGTGCGGTGTTTAGAAATAACATGGGGTTAAAAGAACCTGCTGCAAAGTTCCATACACATCCAGCAGTTTTCAGGCAAATGTCAAAATAACTCCGGTGATGAATGTTCCTACTGGAGAGAGATGAGTTTTGTCTAGTGGCAGTTTTATCCCATTATAGAGTAGAGCAGAGGAGTAATATGCTCGCTGCAAAGAAGATGTTCAGTGTGGATCCCAGAACTGTATTTTATGTAGATAGCTCAGTGGGGTATTGCTTTTGTCACAAAGATCCTTTTGTTACTAGAAGTTCATAAGCTACAATTTTAATATAGTACAGTGACCTGTGAACTGTCATCAAAGAGCTGCATGCAAACAACATGGTATAGGTAAGCAAGTTTTGTTTTCCCCAGCATTTCATTATTGTAATGTTGCTAAAAAGGGATTGTGTGGGTAGAAATATACTCTTATTATTAAAGCCAACCGCAATCACTGTGGTGCATTTTAAATCCTGAGCCTGTCACTCTCCAATCCAAACACTCTTAAAATATTCTGCCTGCTAATATTGATTACATGTGATTCCTACAACTAGTAATCCTCATTGTTTTTTGTAACATTTGCTTTAGACTGATTTACACATGTATGATTTATCGTGTCTGTATAATGTATGTGTGAAGTAAAGTGCTATGACACCCTACACTGATACAAGAACACTATAAAACAAGTGAAATGCATGTGAGAGAGGAGCTGTGGAGGGATGAGGGGTACTGTTGGAGGGTGGTAGTGAGGAAATCCATGGAAAAGTAGGTCATTGTGGGGGCACCAAAAAAGAATGTTGCACGAGGCACCACCAATGCTAATGCCAGTCCTGTGCGTGCAGATTTCACACAATTGGGATGTTGCTGACCATAAGCAATGTCTCAGATGTTTTGAGATATTTTTTACAAAGTGGAGGGTATGGTGAAGCTTAAAGTTTGTACACAAGATCGAGCAAAGACGGAAAATGCCGTTCTCTTTGGTTCTCAGGAACCAACCAATAAGGGAGATATCCAGCTCTGCTACCACTGTAGTTTCCAGGTTAAATGAGATATACAACAAAGAGGACGAGCATGAAATTGAGAGAAAAGTTGAATATCAGCACTGAAAGGGAGATTAGTAGAGGCTGTGATACAGTGGCCCCATATGAGGCGGCGTGATTGGAAGAATTAGTGAGTGGGGAGCTGGGCAGATTCCGGATGATACATCCTCCATTTTATACTGGTAATCTCAGCTACGGGCTCTGTTGTCATCCCTGCCAAAAATCAATGACTGCAGAGTGTCTCACCCCAATAACAAGAAAGTAATGCAGACTAGCCTTTTTGCCTAGTACCTTTTCAAAAGAGCCAAAACATACAACCACTCAGTCACTCTGATTGTCAGACCAAATCAGTAAGAGTCTATAGTCTATAGCTACCCAGTCTGTTTGATTCCAAGGTGACATCCTGGGTTCATCTATCACACGCTCAAATGTGTATGACGTGGGCATTCCTGATCTGAAGAACATTTCCACGATTCAACTCTTAAACAGTCCATGACGTAGCCAGGGATTCTTTGACCTCAGTTCCTGAATTCAGCATTCCTGTCCACCGACCCATGACATACAGTTTGCAGGCCCTGTTCAAGAGATTTTTAGCACATTGGAAATTAGGTAATCATGGTGAGAAAAATAGGCTCACTATGACCAGTTCCTAAGACTTTCAGTTGCATGGAAATCCTAGGGACACGGACCAACAGGAAACAACCACAAATAAGCAATGGTAGTGCTCACTTGAGCTCTGGTGAAGAGGAAGTTGAACCTTCTCATTGCAATTTCATGAGAGACATGTCAAGCATCAGCTCCCTCTGCCACATCAGGGCAAAGGAATCAGCAGAATCTAGTAATCCAGTTAGGGGTAAATAGTCCAATCCTGACGCCAAAATGTTCTATCTCTGGTCACTGTGCTGACAACATGGTGCAAAAGGTAAAGCTGGGGTGAATCAGAAGAGAATCTCCTCCATGCCCCAATGGACAATGGAAGGCATGATAACTGTCTAGAAGGACAACATGTCAGTGAGATTTTGCAAGGAAATGTCCCTTTTTTTGATGATCACCCCATCATTTTTGGGCTGATGCTGCTGGTTTTTCGACTCTGAAGTGCCCTGGGCTTTGCTGACCAGGCCCCTGTGCATGTGCTCTCTGTCCTCAAGTGTGCATTCAATTGGCTAATACTCAATTGGCATTTTTAACTTACCAATAAAGTTCCTAGAACATGGCACAAAGTGTAGCCAGAGCTAGTAGTTGAATGTAGCATCTATTGCGCCACCACTGAAGTGAACAAGTGAAAACACGACTCTAGGCCTGCCACAACAGCCTAGTACAGCAGCTAATAAACTGTGAACTCTGCTTGGTCAAATCAATCCTTTTGCCAATTCCAAACCTTTCTTTTTAATATTTCTAAGTCACCCTTAAATATAATGATTTTTGCAAAAAAAACAGAGGCTACACACTTCGGCTACTCAACTTCCCAATGTCATCGAAGTTCCCTGGGTGCTGACTTCAGATTGCACCCACTGAAAAGTTTTGCCAGTTTGTGGATAGCCTCGAACTCCCATCGAGAACCAAGGCACATACTGGGCTGCTGGACTTTGCCTACCCCCTGAAGTTGAGCCCAAATTTAAAACTAAGCTGCAAAGGACCCCGCAGTTGAGCCCCATCGATGAAGAGAGGAACCAGAAACGTTTCTAAGGGCAAAGGTAAAAGTTTGAACAGGACCAACCAGGCCCCTGCATCCCACTGGCAAGCCATCACGATTGGCTTCATGTTTGTTGGTCATACACCACTACTACAAGTTATAAGCAGTGATTTATAATACTTTGAATTACAGTGATTTATCAAAACCTTTGATAAATGATAACTTTGGTTCCCTTCATCAGATTTTTTGACATTTTGATGCTATCTAAATAGAAACTATTTTTTATAAGTTTGAGCAGGATTTTTATAGTGTCACATTTCTTACTTATTAACTGTTTTGTTACTGGTAAAATGCTTTACACTTGTTTTTTTCCTTTGTGTTAAGCCTGACGGCACTGTGTCACACCTACCCATGACTGAGTTAAGGTCTAAATCTAAGTAACCTAACTGGAAATGATACATAGTAGTGACATCATTACTTAGTGAGGTCTCCCAACCACCCCAACTAATAATACACTTTCTCACATGTCATCTGAGTTAGCACTAGGATGTACTTCAGATTATGTAATACATGATGTAAACCCCAAAACATTTATCAGGGGATTTCAAACTCCAAGGGAGGAATCCCCTGAACTGCCAAACTTTAAGACTTATAAATGGAAAACAATCTCTTAGAAGCATTTCCTACCTAACAAATTACACTTGGCTGATAATTGGATGGTGGGAGTTTTCTCTAAATGTGACTGCTCTCTGGACAAGAGAAATAAGTGCACCTATACAATTCATCAAGCCAGTGATCTTCAGCCTACAGTCTGATTATGAAAAGTACAAAATAATAATGCTCAGCATAGGACACGTGTTTCAAAACATGTGCCTTCCAATAAAGCTTACAATAGTATCACCCTAGGTGAAACGAGTTTAGAAGAAACTCGCTGAAAATGGAGAAAAAATGCAGAAATCAGTTTAGAAACATTGATTCCAACACATTATTCACCTTTTTTGGGGGGCAATCTAATAATTGCCCAGGAAGTTCACAGCCCAGAAGCACCGATTCCCATATTACCAATACGCACAGGGTCAGGAGTACTTATGCAGCATAATTATAACATTTATGCTATATTCACATATCACTCAGAATGGTGACCAACTAATCAGTAGCATTTTATGATTTGCTTATAACTTTCACACACCTTTCCAAAAAAAGTGTTGTTCCACCTCAGCTCATTCCTGAAATGTTTTGGAGTAATCCATCAAGAAGCTGGTCGACAAAAAGGAGGTGTCCCAAAACAGATTTTTCCCATTCATTTTTCCATAGGAAAGTTGGACACAGCTACAACTAAACCAGCTGAATGGAATTACACCAAAGTTGGTACAAAGCAATATTTTGGTACAGAAAGCATGCATTTTGTGAGTTGGTGTAATTCCTCTCAGTAGTATTTGAGAAATTAATGTAAAAAAATTATAGCTATTTCACTTCACGGAGGATCCGCAGAGCCTGTAGACCTAGAGATAAGACCTGCTTGGCTGCCACCACATCAACAAAGATGTGATGACAGTCATTTTAGGACGTGGGACTTTGTCCCTTGTCCTGAAAAAAAGTATAAAAAAATATAAGTAGCAGGGTAAGCATATCCTGGTCCCCTAGGCCTGGTTTCGAACCTTGGGCCAAAAATGATTTAAAAAAAAAAGTTACAGCAAATTTGCAGTCCATCAAGGATCCGTGGCAAAATAAAAAAAAACATGAGCTCCTGTGCTGTGGAAAAAAAAAAAACAGGGCCTGGGTGGTGACACAGTGTATTTTATAAGGGAGGGGGGCAAGTGGCTCCCCTCCCAAAAGCTTCTTCAGGCTCAGGCAACACATCGCCCCTGGCCAATATGTTTAAATAAAAGGGAGATGGCATGCAATATTCCCCAAGCCTCTATGAGGTGCTTGGGGCCCCATTCTCTGGGGCCAATTCTTTAAATAAAGGGGAGGGTGGTGTGCAGCCTCCTTGAGGCCGTGGGTACCCCAGACCCTGAGGCCAGTCTCTTAACTGGGGAGTGGGGCGTGCAGCACCCCCTCCCCATGCCTTCTTGAGGCACCAGGAGCCCCATCCCTCAAGACCGTTTGAACTTTTTTGTGGAGGGGGGGTGCATAGCACCTCTCCCCAAGCCATTGTATGGCCTTGGCAACCCCAGTCCCCAGGCCCAGCTCCATTGCGTTGTCACAGGGACCCGAAATCCAGGTCAGGGAACTGTAACATGCTCCTACCCAGCTGCTCCCGCTGAGTGGGAGCACAAATGTTTCTTAGTCTTGAGCCGCCGCCATGCTTTGCTCATTGCTTTCCATATTACATTGCTCATGACATATTCTATGACATCACAGACAACCATCACTGCAGCATCTGAAATCACATCATTAATGGCAGCACTGAGGGGCGGGGCACATGTTATATTTACTTGAGATAATAATGACTGGTGAACTTCAGTGGTTTTGTTCATTTAACTGTATGTTTTAACTGACATTTTCACCTAACTATAACATCCCTTTAACCCATACACACACACACTCTCCTCCCCCACCACTGACTTTAGGATGGTGAGACAAGTGCCTCAACGGCAGGTGCCAAGCTTGGGGTGCGCCATCTGCACTTGACCAACATAAGCACCGTTGTCCATCTTTCATTTACAATATGTTGGTTGTTGTGTAGGTAACAGAAAGCCAACAATGCTTACTAGGTCACGGATGCTGTTCGGTGTTAACAGACTAAGCAATTTTCCGCACAAATGGGTGACATGTTTGTAAGGGAAAACCTCAACTGGTGGGTGACATTTTTGGGCTAAATTGTGCTGTGTGTGCTTTTTAAATTTGAGGCAGTGTTCACTTTAAGTTCTACTGCCTTAACAAAGCTGCTGCCATAGGCTCTTTCTGCTGACACAGTGTGCTTCTCAGCAGGGTCACCCTCACACCCAGGCCCACCCTCATTTCCTACCAACAGCATAGACTGGTGTGTGTGTATGTGTGTCACAGGTGCACAAACATGAGACAATGACATATGTGCCTCTGTTATAATGTTGTTATGATTGGATGATCCAAAAATCGAGAAATAAACTAGGTTTAGTCAATATGGTATTAATAAGGTGGGGAACTCTACCCAACTGCTTGGACCAGAACCTTGAGCCCAAAGGACTCCCATTGGAACATTCATGTAGTGTTCCATAAGGCAACAGTGGTACTGTGCCAGCAGGATGCTACAAGTCACCTCTCCTTAAAACAAAGAAAGACAAATTATGTATGATACAAGAGTAACTGCTATACACAGCATAGAATATGTACAAAATAAAAGCAAGTACAAAAATGAACATAGTAAAATAAACGTCATGACAAGTTGAGATACTTTCATGAGAGCCTGCTGAAGCACATAAATATCCATCAATGTAGGCGTTTTCCTCACCCTTGCACTGAAACTTCTCTAATTAACTTTAAGCATTCTACCACGACTGCCCTTGGACAAGACACCGTCTTTGGGTCTAGATAACTCACTGACTCCCTTACATGCAGCAAACACACTGGTACTTAAACAATACTTTTTTTTTACAATTCCACATACTACCATCGCTCAACAACAACCCAGACTTGCTTATTTTTTTGCAACCTGAAGAGGTACAAAGAAAAGCAACCACTCTTTCCAGACCTCCCTACCTTTATTCACCCTAACCCCGAGACAAATCTGAAATTCCCCATGATGGTAAGTGTGAAACTTCCTTCTCTAACTGCCCTCTACACTCCTCCTTGCTGCAAAACGTCCATCCCCCTCCATCCATTTCAACTTAATTGAGTTCTCTATGTTTTGTCTTTCAATAATTCACATGGGCTTTTCCCCACATCCTTTACCGGAGTGGTGCAGTACACCCACAAAGGCATCCTGGTGGAAACCCTTCAGCCACTTTCCTCACAGTGGGCAAACTGTAAGCTTTCCTTCAAAATCCTGTTCTTCCTCTCAACAAGTCCATCACTCTGAAGGTAATAAGGAGACATTCTTATTTGCTCAATTCTTCTTCCACCAAGATATTCCACAATTCCCTTGGAAACTGACAGTACCACACAGTCCATCACTAACATTTCTGGAAGGCCCTTGCTGGCCAACAGTTCCTCCATGTAGGAAAGTGGCACATTATTTGGCGTGGGGGGTTAGTCCTCACCATGTAATACTCTCACGGGAATCCTTTAAAACAGTGATCAGGGGATATTGTATTAGCACTACTGTGGGAGTACGGAAAGTGCTAGAGACAGAATTAACTGATCTCGAGAACTCCCTTAGGGAACTCGAACGTAAGCACCCATCACAACCCGACCTCTCAACACAACTAGAAGAGACAAGGACTAGAATAATAGAAACTAACACTAGATTATCATTTTTCGATTACAAACAATTCTTGCAGAAGCAACATGCAGAGGGCAACAGAGCAGGCACCCTACTGGCATGGCTGGCCAAACCGCCCCAACTTCAAACCATAGTGGTGGAGTTAGAGACCACCACGGGTATAAAAGTATATGGACAGAAGGAGATCAATACCACCTTTCTTAAATATTACTCAGAGCTGTATGCGCCTCCCTCCGAAGTACTCAGCGACGCTCAATTACAAGATCTGGGGAACCTCAACCTCCCAGCATTGAAAGGGGAAGATAGAATAGCCCTGGCGACTCCCATATCACTTACAGAAATAAAGGCTGCAATCCAGAGCATGGCAAGGGGCAAGGTACCAGGAGCAGATGGTCTCCCTCTGGAGTTCTACCTTACATATCAGGTCTCATTAACCTCCCAGCTCAGCATCTTATATGCAGAGGCATGGAATAACAACAGCTTACCTCCTTCCACTACAGAGGCAATAATGATTCCCCTTCTGAAACCTACCAAACCCCCCACAGAAGTTCAATCATACCGCCCACTATCAATGTTGAACTTAGATTATAAAATACTAAGCAGGGTACTAGCTAATAGACTTCTACCATATATGTCCTCATTAATCCATCAGGAACAATCGGGATTCATCCCAAAGAGAAGCACTGCCCAAAATATCCGTCAATTGATTTCACTCCTTCATGCCCTACCCCCTGACGCAAATAGAGCAGTAATCATCTCGATAGATATCGAGAAGGCTTTTGATAGCCTGCGATGGGACTACCTAGAACGAGTGATGCTGCAGCTAGGACTAGGAGAAGGATTTGTCAAATGGACGAGGCTTCTCTACACAAACCCCACAGCGAGAGTACGCACTGGCCGTACAATATCCCCTCCCTTTGCCATAGGTAGGGGTACAAGACAGGGATGCCCCTTTTTCACCTTTGCTTTTTGCATTGGCAGTTGAACCTCTCGCCCAATCAGCTAGGTCCCAGAGGTTCTACGAAGGCATTACAATCAATGCTTGGACGCATCATATTGCTCTCTATGCGGATGACATGTTACTCTTCCTCCGGAACGCAGAGACCGATCTACCAGGAGCAATGACAATGTTAGACAACTTTGGAGCCGCAGCTGGACTCCGGATAAACTGGGGGAAGTCGTCCATTTTTCCAGCTACTAGGGGTATCGAAGAACCAATGGACAATCGGGGTCTTCCGTGGTCCCCGTCCACATTCAAATATTTAGGGGTCAATATCTATCACTCCGCTGAGGATTTACTAGAGGGGAACATTCAGAGTACAATTAGGAGTATCAAAAACAACATGATATTCTGGCAGACACTCCTGCTAGCGGTTACTGGGAGAGTTGCACTGATTAAGATGATAGTGTTACCTAGAATGTTATATTATTTTGCAACCATCCCACTCATTATACCAAGGGTGGTATTTAAAACAATTTCGTCCTTGATTACAGGATTTATATGGGGAACCAACAGACAAAGGATAGCATTACGCACCCTCCAGAGAAGAACAGCAGAGGGTGGTTTGGCTGTTCCTGACTTTGAATTATACTATTGGGCGAGCCAACTCCAATGGCTGGCGCGACTCATCAGAGCACCCCCAGGGGGGAAGCACTGAGAACCCCTCTCCATTGCGCCCGTGATAGAATTCTGGGCATTCTACTAAACCCCAAGAAACAGAATAAAACACTTCCGATAGAATGGGAAGCATCACATCACTGCTGGGAACAATACCTAAAACGAACACACACCAGAACACCGTACTCGCCAGAGGCTCCCCTGATCTGTATAGGAACCGTCACAGGAAATCATGTAATAAGGGGTATCACCCAATTCATGGCACTTCAGATCGACACCATAGGGGCTCTATATAATAACAGGAAACTGTGCACTTATGCAGAACTGCAGGAAAGGTTCCAGATACCACCAGGGCTGTTCCTAACCTTTAACGCAATTGCTAGGACTCTTCGTAGACAATGGGGTACAAGACTAGAAGAGCCCCCCAGACATAACACCTGTGACAAAATATGCACTATAGGAGACCAAGGGAAGTTGATTTCAGGGATATATACATCTCTACTAACCAGCATATGTCTTCCCTTAAATAAACTTAAGACCAAATGGCAGGGGGAACTGGATGTTACAATAGATGACACACAGTGGACCAGAATAACCACACACATATATACAGTTTCCAGAAATGCCAGGTTTAAATTAATAAACATATATGTTTATCACAGAGCTTACTTAACCCCCTATATGATATCAAAAATGTATGATGTAGAAAATGCCAGCTGCCCCCGATGTGCAGAACTAGCAGCAGGGTTGCTGCACATGCTCTGGAGTTGCCCACTAATCGGGGACTACTGGATGGGGATATTTGAAGCACTCTCCACTTGCACGGGCAGAACTTTATCCCTATCAGCCATGGTGGCGGTTTTGGGAGATTTCCCTCGCCCCAGCAAGCATAAAATCACAAACAGATTCATAGACCTGGCTTTGATACTTGCAAGGAGAGAAATAACTTCACACTGGAAAGATCCGAAGGGACCACAGATAAATCGTTGGAGAAATGCATTAATCAAGTGGGCGGAAACTGAAGGGACAGTATTACTAAGGGGAACACTCAGGGGCCTAGGAACTAGAGACAATGCTCAGCACTGGGACATGATACTGGAGAATTTTAGAACACCTGACACTTCTAACTCTGATGCGGAGGCAGATTTACCAGAAACAGATCATGTATAATTGTTCAAGACATTCCTGTTGAAGATCGTACAAGAGACCAAATAAGTGATTCATTTGTGAACCGAACAAATACCTCTGTATAATTGATGGGAAGTGCGAAAGGGGAGTTACAAAAAGATGGGAAGTTATTTTGTTTTTGTATGCGTTTCATATCATGTTATTGTAGCGATAGATTACACAGTTTGAATAGAAAATTGGATTTCAGAGACTGCCTCCACCCAGTGCTTAATTTGTGCTTGTTGTTTCCAGTGTTGAGCACCAGCACTGATTTTTTAGGGCCGGGGCTTATTCTTCTGCCTCGAGCATTTGCTGCGAGCAGACACATATGGGAAAGACGAAGGAAGAGAAAAACGAAAAAGCGTCACTATGGAAGAAAGTAGTAAACTGCTGGAGTGAGCTGAAGGGGCCGGGAGTGTCTTATATGGATTGAAGAGGCCCGAGATGGCTTCAGGATTACCCTGCTGTTCACACATTTAATTGCAGCATCCGCGTGTTTAAGAGGAGGGCTTTGGGATTAAGTACTGCCTCCACCCATAGGCTGCCGAGCTCGTTCACAGGCCTGTTGCAGCTATCGCCGACCGTATTTGCCTCACCAGCACAGCCTGCCCAATTAATCGCACACATCAGACAACACTCTACCCTACGTGCAGCACAGGTCCTTTCTTCCTGTGAAACATGCCTAACAGTCACTTCCTGCACATTGCCCAAGGCCCATTCTTCCACATCCTCTGCAATTACTTTGTCAGCCTCTACATTAACCAGCAATCTGGATACACAGTCAGCTAAAACATACTAATTCCGGGGCCTATTCTTAACTCTGCAAGAGAATTCTTGCAATTGGTGTACACTAGCGACTAATGGTCAGTCTGTAACACAAATGCCACCTGAAATAACCAGAAGCCTCCAGTTGTGACACCCACATAGTGCCCATAAGGGCACAGTGGTATTGTGCCAGCAAGATTCCATTGTTGTACCACTTGTATCATTATTCACAACACCTGCAGTGGGGATAATGGTCGCAAGGCCTTCAGAGTAATACAGCTTGCGAAATCGCTACCGATGATGGCTCTGCGTGAAGTGCATTGGCCAGCCCTGATCCTCTTTTAAAAAAAAGATCTCACTAACTGTATTGCGTCTCTTCTACTCCTCATACAGTTGACAGTCTAGAGTGCTGTCAGTAACTCACTTCACTCCAGGCAGTCTCTCAACCAGACAAGCGAAGGCTACCAAAATATTCTGCAAAGGAAAGAAATTAGTGTCAGAGGAGACCAGGCTGAGCTATGTCGGTGGTAGCTAGGAGAAGGAGTCTCAAGCTCCTAGGTTCCGCCTGGGCTCAGCTCTACCTCATTCCCTCTCTGTGCAGGACAGGCCAGCTAGAATATACTCTGTCCTGCCCCTTGGCCATGATAGTCTGCTACCCACTGCCACCAGTGACTTCAGTGGCTGCCTCATGTGACCCGACAGAGGCCATCATACAATTGGCTGCACTAACATGCTACAGTGCCCTGAGTAAGCCCCTGTAAGGAGTGATAAACATGTTTTTAATATGCAGTGTCCTTGCTTGCTTATTTAATTGGTTCACAATCAGACTCCATTATAAAATATCTCACAGAGTCTGCTGTAGAGATCTTTCCGTGTCAGGGGATAGTAATAATGACTTTGGTGGTTCATGTAATTGCTGGACAGATCTGTGTTATGTGCAGTCAAAGTTGTGACATCATAAAATAGCACAGAGAGTTAACGTGCCTTCTGCAAAGCACAAAATGTAATATGCAGTTCACAGATTTGCATTTTATGTAGGTAACTCTGTGGGTTACTGATTTTTTCACAGAGATTCTTTTACTACTTTCAATTCATATGTTACAATCCTTTTGATGCAGCACGGTGAAATATGAACCATACAGCTGCTTTCAAACTGTAAGGTATAGGTTTAGGACCTTATTGGTTTTCCCTCAATCTTTGAAAATTCTAAAGTTGCAAAAAGGGCTGCTTTGGACTGTAATATATTGTACCTCCTGCCGTACATTATATGGATATTGCAAGTCACGGAGAGGTTCTACGACCATACAAAGAAAAAAGACTAAAGGTCAAACTCCTTCATAAGGTTGCAGAACATCCCAGGAAATATATGCTTTAAGGGTAAGCATAATTACTTGGCAGGCATCAACCCAATGGGCAGAGAAATGATCAGAATTGGTGGTGGGTGTCCATCACATATTTCAGGCTCAGAAACAACAGAAGGGCAGCTGTCAATTTTCCCTTAAAAAAGGAATGCCCTTGTAAGATAAAAAGTATTTAGATGGTACCAGCCACTCGCAAGAGAGGTTTGGGCAGTCCCTATTGCAGCTGAACAGCATGCCCACACATGCCATCATTGACTGCATCCCAGAATGTTTACGATTACTGAGAAGGCAGAAGCAAAGGACCGAATGTGGAAATATCGCAAATCGTCAGTGAAAAACGGTAGCACAACAAAGGGCATTGGAAACAATAGCTAACTGGAGGATAGCATGGTGGGTCTCATGCACTGACAAGGAAAATAATAAATAACTTATGGGCAGGCCGAGAGCGTGGCATTACTGGACAGGAGAAAAGGTAGGAATGTATCAAAACCACAAACAGACTCCCCATTGCCATGCAATCAGCTCCAAAGCAAGGGAAAGACAGCAAACAAGAGCAACACAAGCAGTATGTAGAACAGAGTGAAATGCAAAAATGGACCAGAGATAAAGAGGGCTATGATGTGGCAGATGATGGCTCCAGTATAAATAATGCTCTGAGAGCGTGCATTCACTAAGCAATAGAATGATGGAAGTATAGAAGGCTCAGAGAAGTCGCAGTGTCAATGGGTGCACCTGCAGAATCTAATTTAAAAGAATATAAATGCTTGGAGGACCAGCCAAGATGATGAGCCGGAAGGGATGGCAAAATTGTGCGTATCTCAGACTCTGCTGATTGGAAAATCCTTAATTTTGGGGGTAAAAGCTGAGCTGAGAGAGTAATAGCAATGGAGAAGGTATAAAGGGGGTAGTTATCAAAGATCAGTAGGTGGCAGAGATGCAAAGGAGCATCTCACCTGGTGACAATCTTGTTGTTGTGCTCTTATTCTATTCCTAAGTGATTTCTTGGTTCACCTTACACCCCTATTGCTATATTTGATTCACACAGATTTTGACTTAGCTACTGAAATTATACTTGAATTACAAACCACCTGAACTAAAAAACAATAATTTCAGAAAAACAAAAGCGTAGTACTGATAAGAAAGCTCTGTCAGGAAAAGTGAGTAGGTGCATTTCTGGGTCTGGGAGGGAAGGCGGAGCTCCAGATCCTGCTCTGTAATAATAGCGATACCTACCAACAGTGGTTGGTAGGCTTATTTTCATCCATCTAGTTTGAAACCGCTCACAGGTACTGTGCTTCTTGTTCAGCTTTGTCTCCTACGCTCACCGCTGGTGCTGTCTGAGGTCTCCTTCATAATTTGACATGTACTTTCAGCGCAGACTCCTAATACTCATTCTTTGGCAGAGTATGACTCAAAAGCAGTCTTGTAAAGTCCCACAGGCTAGCCACCATGTCTACAGATGCCATTACTATAAGCCACCCTGCTTTACCACTTAGCCAACAAAAAAGTGATGGAAGGTATGCTTGAATTAATCTAAGCCACTGATAATTACTTGGGCCGCATCCCAGTCCATCGTTTTTTTGCCAGCAATGCCACCTCAGATTAGACCGATCTATATGCATACGAGCCTTGGCCCTTCTCTTGTAGGACCAGTCCAGCTAGAATAGCCAAGCTAGGTCCTCTCTGGACTGGAACACAAGCAACCCAAGACCAGTTTTGCCCTCGTTGGAGCTTTTCAGTTGGGTGCAGCTTGGTTGAACTGTCAAAGTGAACATGGGCCCCACCCACGTCTGTGCATACCTTCGTACTTAGGAAGTCACAATGAAGTCAACAAAAAGTGATGAGACGGATGTGTGAATTATTCTTAGCCATTGGTAATTACTCAGGACACACCCCAGTGTTTTTAGGCATTAGTATATGGACATTGAGACCCGCTACCAGGGTGCAACCTATGGAGAGTCAGGGTTGTATGAGTGTTCTTTCTATCTTTCCACCTGTGTGTGGTTTACACTAATATAATGCTAGGGGGTTCATACAACTATCCAGGACCACATGATCCCAAAGGATGAAGGCCCAAGGCAAATAAAGTAAACTCATGCAGGACAATAGTCAAAGTTAAATCCATGAAAGTCTATTCAAAATTAAGAATCATTACAGAAGGCAAACATGTAGTCAGTTTAAATCAGCATCACATTAATTCATAAGTCAAGAGAAAATTATAAAATGTAAAATTAATGTAAAAAGTGAAAAATTAAATGTCAGCTATCATACAGTCTACCTTTATAGAGCAGGAAGAAAGTCTAAGATATATCTAAGCGCAAAGACAGGAAGAGGTGTGAGATGAAGTCTGCTTCTGGAAAATAGGCCAAAAGCCTTGGCAATTCCAAATACACTAAGGCCCTGATTACAACCACGGTGGTAAATCCCACTTTCCGCCGTGCAGAAGACCGCCAACATACCTCTGCGGCCGCGGAATTCCGCTATAGGTATTACAACCCACAGCTCGGAATCCGCCACAATACAAACACTTACACAAGTCCGTCACACCAAAGGTCAGTGATAAACTGGCGATACCAAAACCGACACCGTCACGCCAACAGGAATATGCCCACACTATCACTACCCATGAATCAACGCGGCGGTCTTTCAACCGCGGAAATCCATTGGCAGTACACACCGCCACGCTCAAAATACACACACTCTTAAAAAACACAACCACATTGGACAATTCGAAATACACACACCTGATACACATACACACACCACACCCACACACCAAATCCAATATAAAGCACACACACCTACATCACCCACAAACCCTTACAACAAAAAATTTGAAAGAAGGCCAGAGAGAGAGACTACCTAAAACAATACCAGCATCCACAGACACACAACACCATCACTTACACAACATCCACGCACCTCAAACAACACACACAAACACATCCCCTCACATATCACAACAGACAGCACCTCACACATCACCCACACCACATCATGGCACCTCAAAGACACCCAAGGTTCTCTGAGGAGGAGCTCAGGGTCATGGTGGAGGAAATCGTCCGGGTAGAGCCACAGCTATTCGGATCACAGGTGCAGCAGACATCCATTGCAAGGAAGATGGAGCTATGGTGCAGAATTGTCGACAGGGTTAACGTAGTGGGACAGCATCCAAGAACACGGGATGACATCAGGAAGAGGTGGAACGACCTACGGGGGAAGGTGCTTTCCATGGTATCCAGACACCAGATTGCTGTTCAGAGGACTGGCGGAGGACCCCCACCTCCTCCCCCACAACTAACAACACGGGAGGAGCAAGTCTTGGCAATAATGCATCCTGAGGGCCTTGCAGGAGTAGCAGGAGGACTGGACTCTGGTAAGACATATCTTTACTACTTTATCACCCACACCCCACCTGCATGCCATCACATACCGCCACCCTTACCCTCACACCCATCACCCCAACAACCCACAGATACCCCACTAACACAACCCACACATCCCAAAACCAAGCCCTGCATGTAACACCAATGCATGGACACCCATCACCAAAGCATGTCCAGTACAGAGACTCACTCATGCCCCAAAATCACCAATCACACAAGGACCAAGCCAATAATGCAAGCACAGGAGTAGAGGGTCACTCACCCATTGCACAAGATGGCACACACAGATACAATAACTATGCATATACACCCCAACAGGACCCACACCAAACGTCACCGGACAGGAGGTGCCAGACATATCCAGTCCCCCCACAGAAGAGACCCACAGTGATGACACAGCTCTGCACGCCTGGATCAAGATGACCAGCCCGGCCCATCAGGGACCTCGGGACAGTCCGTTCCCCTGACACAGTCACAAACCACCACTGAACCTCCCCATCAGGAAATACCACCACAGCACCCACCCAGCGGGCCCATCCCTCTGTCCCCAGGACACGTCAATCAGCAGTGTGTCCACCACTACAGGGAACCCAGGCAACCCCACTAACACAGGACGATCAGGGACCTGGGGGCTGTGGCAGTGGGCACACGGTTCAGGGGACAGAGGCACAGGATAACAGGGAAGCTGGGAGGAATGCTGTGCGACAGGGGGAGGACAGGCCCAGGGAATCCACTCTACTTGAAGTCCATCAACAACACCCTGGTCACCTTTGCAGGGGTGATGGCAGACCTTCTCAACACCAGGAGGGACAAAGTGGCACACCAATGGGCCCCTGACACTACCCTGGACGATGAACAGCCCTCCACCTCCGCCGGTGCTAGTGGACAGGAGGCACCGCAACAGGAACAACAGGACACCAGCACCCCACCCCCTGCAGATGGAGAACCACCCCGCAAACGGTCCCTGAGATCCAGCAACAAGACAGAGAACATTGCCAAGACTCCCGCCAGGAAATAAGACCCCCCAAAATGTCACCCTTTTGTCCCACTATGTCACCCTGTCCATCCTTAAACTTCCATTGCTCCACTTCCTTTGCCCCTTTGGACAATGCACCTGTGAAACAAATAGACAGGAATCTGCCATGGACATACCTCCACCATCACCCCAGCCCATTTTACAACCCCCTCCACTTATTTGCACAGGAATAAACACACTTCAATCACAAAACAATCTGGAGTCAGTCTGTGCTTTCACAAATGTGTAATTGCAATATCTATGGAATATAGCAATGTCAATTTACTTGTTCACATACCAAGGTAACACAGCTGTAGGCCAGGAGTAAACATAGCAGAGGGCACAAAGTGGGACCCAGATCTGTGAAATGGAAAGTCAAAGTGACAAGTCAGTGTCCATACACTGAGTGAAAATGACAGACTTAGTCTAGCTCCAACAATAGTATGAGATGTGGGAAGTAGTGACATCTTCTTACCTGTGTCTCACTGGAAGTATTGCATGATGATGTTGTTTCGGTTGTCGATATCCTCTTCTTCTGCCTCCTCTTCTTCACCGTCCACAGGCTCCACAGCTGCCACAAGACCCCCATCTGGCCCATCCTCCTGCAGAAAAGGCACCTGGCGTCGCAAAGCCAGGTTGTGCAGCATACAGCAGGCCACGATTATCTGGCACACCTTCTTTGGTGAGTAGTATAGGGAACCACCTGTCAAATGGAAGCACCAGAATCTGGCCTTCAGGAGGCCGGATGTGCGTTCTATTATCCTCCTAGTTCGCCCATGTGCCTCATTGTAGCGTTCCTCTGCCCTCGTCCTGGGATTGCTCACCGAGGTCAGTAGCCATGACAGGTTGGGGTAACCAGAGTCACCTGCAAATGTCGAGGGACAACTGTTAGACACACACTATCCTTTAGGGACAACCCCATACCCAGACACCTATGTCAACTGTATTGGGACCTTGGCCTCACCTAATAGCCACACACGGTGCCTCAGGAGGTGCCCCATCACATAAGGGATGCTGCTATTTCTCAAAATGTAAGCGTCATGCACAGAGCCAGGATACTTGGCATTCACATGGGAGACGTACTGGTCTGCCAAACACACCATCTGCACATTCATCGAATGGTAGCTTTTCCGGTTTCTGTACACCTGTTAATTCCTGCGGGGGGGGACAAATGCCACATGTGTACCATCAATGGCACCAATAATGTTGGGGATATGTGCCAGGGCATAGAAGTCACCTTTCACTGTGAGCAAATCCTCCACCTGAGGGAAAACGATGCAGCTGCGCATGTGTTTCAGTAGGGCAGACAACACTCTGGACAACATGTTAGAGAACATTGGCTGGGACATCCCTGCTGCCATTGCCACTGTTGTTTGAAAAGATCCACTGGCCAGGAAATTGAGTACAGACAGGACCTGCACTAGAGGGGGTATCCCTGTGGGATGGCGGATAGCTGACATCAGGTCTGGCTCCAACTGGGCACACAGTTCCAGGATTGTTGCACGATCAAGTCTGTATGTGATTATGATGTTTCTCTCTTCCATTGTCGACAGGTCCACCAGGGGTCTGTACACCGGAGGATGCCGCCATCTCATCACCTGCCCCAGCAGACGTGCCCTATGGAGGAGAACAGGAAGCAGAGAGTCATCCAACACTGAGGTATCACAATGTGTTATTTGCAGAAACGTTAGTAATCCGCAATGTGCCAGTATCTGTCTGTATTCCCGGCCTAGATAGGTGTGACGCAGTTTTCATCCATCCCATGTGGCCCCCTGAAATGGCAGCTGCCTGACCTGTAAGGTGGGACAAGGGGATATGAGGTAACTGCGCTGGTGTTGTATACCGTCACGGTGGGCGGTCGAAGACCGCAGCGCAATTCTGCATTGGTTAACATTGGGCCATATGGGTCCCAGGAGCCAAGGACGATGTACGCCAGCGGTGACGGTACGCACTGCCGCGGGCGTGACCGCCATTTTCTGTCTGTTCACTCACTTGATACCTGACCTTCAACAGGAGAGGACCTACACTGCAAGTGCTGATGTGACCGGTGTCTGGATGCGACAATGGCTGCAGTGTCTGGGGAAAGGGCCCCTGCCTTCACTTCGGAGGAGTTGGAGAAACTAGTGGATGGGGTCCTCCCCCAGTACACGCAACTGTACGGTCCCCCAGACAAACAGGTGAGTACACTGTGAGTATGCTGCATGGGCAATGCCTGCTTTGAGTGGTGTGGATGGAAGATACATGGGGGGGTGAGGCCTGCATGTGCGGATGGTGAGTGTATGTGCGTCAGGGCATGGGTGGGAACTGGTGGGCAATGAGTATGACGGTCTGGACGGGTGAGTAATTTCCTTTCCCCCGTACCATTCCTCTAGGTCAGCGCCCACCAGAAGAAGGGTATTTGGCGTGCCATCACCAAGGACATCCGGTCCCTCGGGGTCTACCACAGACGGAGCACCCACTGCCATAAAAGATGGGAGGACCTGCGCCGCTGGTGCAAGAAGACGGCGGAGGCCCAGCTGGGGATAGCCTCCCAACGGGGAAGGAGTGCCCGTCGCACCATGACCCTCCTGATGTCCCAGACCCTGGTGGTGGCCTATCTGGAGTTTGATGGGTTCTTGAGGGCATCACAGCAGCCACAAGGGGTGAGTACACTCTCATTCAGCTAACTGCGCGCATTACGAGGTGTCTGGGTGGGGAGGTGGGCAGTGTGTTTCCCTATGCCAGGGTGAACTTGGTAGGCAAGGTCCCTTGTGAGGCAGGCTATGTGGCACCCCAACCCCACTAGTGGTAAGAGCCATCTACACCTAGTCAGGCTCCTGTGACTTCCAGGTGTGCAGCAATTGGGCTTAGGCCTTGTAGTCCATGATCAGGTGAATTTTCTAGGAACTGTTAGTGCATGGCGTAGTGCTGAGGGCTGCTCCCTGTGTGTTGTGTCCGCCAACGGTAGTGGTGTTGCATACACTGAACATGTTTTTCTTCTGTCTTTCCCCCCTCCCCTTTTTGTAGTCTCCCTGTTCTTGTGTGCAATAGCATCATCAGGCGGAGGAGCAGTGGCACCGGAGCAGGAGGGAGCTGCAACCCACTTGGCCCTGGAGGGGGAAGCAACGGAGTCTGAAGCCACCAGTGGGATGGAGGGCGAGGGGAGCTCCAGGGCGGGGACAGCAGCAGACACCAGTGACAGTGACTCCTCCTCTGATGGGAGATCCCTTGCGGTGGCGGGCACCTCTGTGCCCACCGCATGAACAGGTACAGCCGCCACCCCCCCTACCAGCAACACCCTCCCAGCAGCCGCTCAGCGTGTGTCCGTTGCCCACTCACCCAGGAGGGTGGGCATATCCTTCGCCCCAGGCACCTGAGCCCCTGCCCCAGTCAGCCCTGCTGCCCTCAGTGAGGAGGCTATTGACCTCTTGAGATCCCTCACAGTTGGGCAATCTACCATTGTGAATGCCATCCAGGGTGTTGAGAGGCATTTGCAACAAACAAATGCATACCTGGAGGGAATTCATTCTGGGCAGGCAGCCCAACAGAGAGCATTTCAGGCTCTGGCCTCAGCACTGATTGCAGCCATTGTCCCTGTGTCCAGCCTCCCCCCTCCAACTTCCTCCACCCAGACCCAATACCCTGTACCTCAGCCTATCCCAAGCACACCATCAGACCAGCATACAATCAATCAATCAATCAATCATAAAATTTATAAAGCGCGCTATGTACCCGTCAGGGTTTCGAGGCGCTGGGGGGGGGGGGGTGGGGGGGGGGAGCGCTGCTTATTTAGTGGTCGAAGAGCCAGGTCTTGAGAAGCCTTCTGAATGCGAGGAGGTCCTGGGTCTGGCGGAGAGATGTGGGGAGAGAGTTCCAGGTCTTGGCGGCGAGGAAGGAGAAGGATCTGCCGCCGGATGTCTTGCGCTGGATTCGGGGTACGATGGCGAGGGCGAGGTTGGCGGATCGGAGTTGACGCGTTGGAGTGTAGAAGTTAAGTCTGGTGTTGAGGTAGGAGGGTCCGGTGTTGTGAAGTGCCTTGTGAGCGTGGGTCAGGAGTTTAAAGGTGATCCTCTTGTCTACCGGGAGCCAGTGGAGTTCCTTTAGGTGAGGGGAGATGTGACTTCGGCGGGGTATGTTGAGGATCAGTCGGGCGGAGGCATTTTGGATACGTTGGAGTCGTTTGATGTCTTTGGTTGGGATGCCTGTGTAGAGTGCGTTGCCGTAGTCAAGTCTGCTGCTGACGAGGGCCTGGGTCACCGTCTTTCTGGTTTCTGTTGGAATCCACTTGAAGATTCTGCGGAGCATTCGAAGGGTGTTGAAACAGGAGGAGGAGACGGCGCTGACCTGTTTGGACATGGTGAGGGCGGAGTCCAGGATGAAGCCGAGGTTTCTTGCGTGGCTGGCAGGGGTGGGTGGGGGTCCGAGGACGGAGGGCCACCATGAGTCGTTCCAGGCCGAGGGAGTGCGTCCGAGGATGAGGACTTCCGTCTTGTCGGAGTTGAGTTTCAGGCGACTGTTGTTCATCCAATCGGCGATGGATTTTAGTCCCTCGTGGAGGTTTGTTTTGGCGGTGAGCGGGTCTTTGGTCAGGGAGAGGATGAGCTGGGTATCGTCGGCGTAGGAGATGATGCTGAGATGATGTTGGCGGGCCAGTTGAGCGAGGGGGGCCATGTAGACGTTGAACAACGTAGGGCTGAGGGAGGATCCTTGGGGGACGCCGCAGATGAGGTTGGTGGCTTTGGAGCGGAAAGGGGAGAGACGGACTCTCTGCGTTCTGTCGGAGAGGAAGGATGAGATCCAGTGGAGGGCTTTGTCTTGGATGCCGGCTTCCTGGAGGCGGGTCAGTAGGGTGCGGTGGCAGACGGTGTCAAAGGCGGCTGATAGGTCGAGGAGGATGAGGGCTGAGGTTTCGCCGTTGTCCATTTGATGTCTGATGTCATCTGTGGCGGCGAGGAGGGCAGTCTCAGTGCTGTGGTTTCGTCTGAATCCGGATTGTGAGGGGTCCAGGATGGAATTGTCTTCGAGGAAGTGGATGAGCTGAGTGTTGACGATCTTCTCGATGACTTTCGCTGGAAAAGGGAGGAGAGAGATCGGACGGAAGTTTTTGAGTTCGTTGGGGTCAGCCTTGGGTTTTTTGAGGAGGGGTTGGATTTCTGCGTGTTTCCAGCTGTCCGGGAAGGTGGCAGAAGTGAAGGAGAGGTTGATGATCTTGCGGAGTTCGGGGGCGATGGTGGCGTTGGCTGAGTTGAAAAACATGATGGGGGCAGGGGTCCGTGGGGGAGCCTGAGTGGATGGTGTTCATGGTTGTTATGGTTTCTGCCTCGTCCACGTGGGTCCAGGCGGTGAGGCGGCAGTCGCGGGAGGAGACGTCGGGGTGGGGTCTGGCGGTGGACCGGTGTTGAAGCTGTCGTGGATGGTAGTGATTTTCTGGTGGAAGAAGGTGGAGAGGTCGTCGCAGAGTTTCTGGGAGGGCGGGATGTCGTTGGAGTTGGCTTTCGGATTGGAGAGTTCCTTCACGATGCCGAAGAGTTCTTTGCAGTCGTGGGCGTTGTTGTTGATGCGTTCGGTGAAGTGGGCGCACTTGGCGGTGCGGATCCGTTGGTGGTGTTCGCGGTTGGCGTTTTTGAGGGCGGCGAGGTTGTCGGGTGTGCGTTCTTGGATCCATTTCTTTTTGAGCTTCTGGCAGTTGCTTTTGGAGGTGGTGAGATCGTCTGTGAACCAGGCTGGTTTTTTTCTTTCCTTGGATGGTGGTGGGTTTCTTGAGCGGGGCAAGGGTGTTGGCGCAGTCGAGGATCCATTGATGGAGGTTGATGGCGGCTGTGCTCGGGTCGATTGCGTCGGGTGGAAGGTTGTTGATGAGGGTGCTGGTCAGTTGTTCTTGGGTGACTTTGCCCCAGCGGCGGTGGGGAGGTAGCTGGATGCGGTGTTGCTCTGTGGTTTTCTTATAGGTGAAATGGACACAGTGATGGTCGGTCCAGTGGAGTTCGGAGGTGTGGCTGAAGGAAATGTGGTTGCTTGAGGTGAAGAGGGGGTCAAGGGTGTGTCTGGCGATGTGGGTAGGCGTGTTGACTAGCTGGTGGAGACCGAGGTTGAGGAGGTTGGAGGTCAGTGACGCGGTGTTGACGTCGTTGGCATTTTCCAGATGGTAGTTCAGATCTCCCAGGAGGATGTAATCCGGGGAAGCGAGGGCGTGGGTGCTTGCAAGGTCGGCGATGGTGTCGTTGAAGGGGGCTCTTGGTCCTGGAGGGCGGTAAATGAGGGTTCCTCTGAGGGTCGTGTTGGGGTCCGAGTGGATCTGGAAGTGGAGGTGTTCGGCTGTCCTGAGGGTGTCGTCCGAGTGGGTGTGGATTTTGAGAGTAGCTTTGTGAGCGATGGCTATTCCGCCGCCGATTCCGTTGGTTCGATCTCTTCTGGTGATTTTGTAGCCGTCCGGTATGGCGATGGCGATGTCCGGGGACGAGGAGTCGTTCCACCAGGTTTCGGTCAGGAAAGCCACGTCAGGAGCAGTGGTGTCGAGCAAATCCCAGAGCTCGATGGCGTGTTTTCGTGCGGAGCGGGTGTTGATGAGGATGCAGTTCAGGTGGTTGGGGTTGAATGCTTCAGTAGTTGGTTTGGTCGTTCTGATGCAGGAGAAGTTGCAGGTACGGCAGGAAAAAGGTCCTTTAGTGTGCTTGGGGGTTGCCCGGCAGCATTCAGTGGAGGGGCCGGGGTTGAAGGCGCGGAGTTCGTTGATCGAGTAGCGGATGCGGGGAGCGCGAGGGCTAGGGGGAGTGGCGCTGGGCGCGGTCCAGGCGCGGACGGGCGCAGACGGGCTTGCCTCTGGCCTCTGGGAGCGGCAAATGGGGGCGCGAGGGGGGCGGGCCGCAGGGAGGCAGCGGCAGGGAACGGGGAGCGCACAAGGGGCAAAAACACTGAAAACAAGCAAAACTACAAGCAGTTACAATGAGGAAATACAATCAGAAATACAGTCAGAAATACAATAATGGCACAATACACGATCGGGGAGACAGCAATCAGGGGGGCACAAAGGGGGCAGAAGCGCCGGCGGCGAGGCGCTGAAAAAACGAAGAACGAAAAAAGCCAAAAAACACTTACAGGACGGCGGAAGCGGCACACGGGTCAAGTGAGCCCACTAGCCACCAGGGATGAGGCGCAGGAGGATGCCTGCGGGTGGAGGAGGGCCTTGAACACGCAAACGGCAGCGTGCTCGTGGGACAGAGGCAGAAGGCAGCAGGTTGGTGCTGCGGTCGTGGGGGGCGAGCTCAGGACCTGAACAGGTCAGAGTTCGCTCACTCGCGACGCGCAGCGCCAGCCATTAAGAAGGGAGGGGGGAGGGAGGAGCAGCTGGGAGGCGGGAGGGAGCGGCAAATGGGGGCGCGAGGGGGGCGGGGCCGCAGGGAGGCAGCGGCAGGGAACGGGGAGCGCACAAGGGGCAAAAACACTGAAAACAAGCAAAACTACAAGCAGTTACAATGAGGAAATACAATCAGAAATACAGTCAGAAATACAATAATGGCACAATACACGATCGGGGAGACAGCAATCAGGGGGGCACAAAGGGGGCAGAAGCGCCGGCGGCGAGGCGCTGAAAAAACGAAGAACGAAAAAAGCCAAAAAACACTTACAGGACGGCGGAAGCGGCACACGGGTCAAGTGAGCCCACTAGCCACCAGGGATGAGGCGCAGGAGGATGCCTGCGGGTGGAGGAGGGCCTCGAACACGCAAACGGCAGCGTGCTCGTGGGACAGAGGCAGAAGGCAACAGGTTGGTGCTGCGGTCGTGGGGGGCGAGCTCAGGACCTGAACAGGTCAGAGTTCGCTCACTCGCGACGCGCAGCGCCAGCCATTAAGAAGGGAGGGGGGAGGGAGGAGCAGCTGGGAGGCGGGAGGGAGCGGCCAATGGGGGCGCGAGGGGGGCGGGGCCGCAGGGAGGCAGCGGCAGGGAACGGGGAGCGCACTAGGGGCAAAAACACTGAAAACAAGCAAAACTACAAGCAGTTACAATGAGGAAATACAATCAGAAATACAGTCAGAAATACAATAATGGCACAATACACGATCGGGGAGACAGCAATCAGGGGGGCACAAAGGGGGCAGAAGCGCCGGCGGCGAGGCGCTGAAAAAACGAAGAACGAAAAAAGCCAAAAAACACTTACAGGACGGTGGAAGCGGCACACGGGTCAAGTGAGCCCACTAGCCACCAGGGATGAGGCGCAGGAGGATGCCTGCGGGTGGAGGAGGGCCTCGAACACGCAAACGGCAGCGTGCTCGTGGGACAGAGGCAGAAGGCAGCAGGTTGGTGCTGCGGTCGTGGGGGGCGAGCTCAGCTCAACACACATCAACACACAAAAGTGGCTCCGGAAAACATAAGCACCACAGATCCCACAGGCACTCGCACAAGCACCATCCCCATGCAGACACAGCAACATCCACTGCCTCCACTGTGTGCCCCTCCTCCACATTCTCCTCCTCCCTCCCTGTCTCATCTCCACTCTCACCTGCATGCACTACATCCTCAGCCGCTACCTCCATCACCAGCACGCCCAACACCACACACTGCTCACGTGCAATCACCATCCCCACTAACATTCACACATCCCCTGTGTCCTCTCCCAGTGTGTCTGTGAACCCACCTCCCAAAGTACACAAACGCAGGCACACACCCACACAACAGCCATCCACCTCACAACAGCCTCCTGCCCATGCACCTTCACCCAAATTCAGCAGTCGTACACCTCCTACAACCACTACCTCTTCCTCCACTCCCAAACCCCCTCCATCTTCCCATCCCAGTGTGTCTAAAAAACCTTTCCTGTCAACCCTTGACCTCTTCCCTTCAGCTCCCCCCCGTACTTCCCCTATGGCCAGGCTTTCCAGGTCCCAGCCCAGCACCTCAGCCACCAAATCCCCAGGCACAGTGGTGCCAGCAACTGCGGGGTCATCGAGTGCACCACCCATCAGGGCTGCCAGTGTTCCACATTGCGAGGGAAGGACATTCTGCCACCGGCCAACATGAAAAAGGTGCCCACATCCCGGAGGGAGAAGCCCCACCTACCAGCCACCAAGGGCTCAGCAAAAACAAAAGGGGATAGTGGTAAGACAACTGCGGCACCATCAAAGGTGGGGAAGGGACAAAAGCAGAAGAGCAGGTCAGGACAGGGCACGGTGGCACCGACTGAGGGACCAGTGTCACACCTTCTGTCCACGACCACACCAACCTGTACGGCGGCAAACACTGCAAGCTGCCCCGCCACCACAACCGCCACCTGCACCGCCACCTGCACAGCCACGGCACGTCTACAGCCTCAGCGACAGTCCCCCGCCTCTTCCCCAGTGGGCAGCCATCCGAAGCTGCAGGAGACGGCCTGCTGTGTCCCTCAGCAGGTGCTGACCCATGCACCACAGCCAGCACAGCCACCACAGACACCGCCGCAAGCACTGCCACAAGCCTCGCGACGTGCTCGGACAGTGGCACCACCGCTGACATGGCTACCATCCCCAGTGGTCAGTCGTCCGAGGCTGGAGGAGACTTCCTGGACCCTGGCCAGCTTCCATGAGGCATGAGTTCCATCACTGTTTGCACCTGCAGGTAGAAGGCGAAGCCGCAGCAGTGTGGAGTATGTTGCTGCCTCATGGCGTATCATGCTACCAGTTCCTCAGCAATCTCATGGCACACACACCCAGGTGAGGGAATTGTACCGGCCACACTGCACGTGGAGCACTCTAGGAACCATGCCCCCTCCAGAACCAGTGGAGAATGACATCCACTACCTCAGTCCTTGGCAGGATGAAGCACTCTGGGCACCAGGCCCCCTCCAGAACCAGTGGAGAATGACATCCACATGAGAGACTGTGGCTTTGCACTCCCCAGGATAAAGCAGTGGGCAAACCACCCACTGGAGAGACTTAAGAGACTGTGGCGTTGCACTCCCCAGGATAAAGCAGTGGGAAAACCACCCACTTGAGAGACTTGGGAGTCTGTGGCTTTGCACTCCCCAGGATAAAGCAGTGGGCAAACTACCCACTGGAGAGGACTTGAGAGACTGTGGCTTTGCATTCCCCAGGATATAGCAGTGGGCAAACCACCCACTTGGGAGACTGTGGCTTTGCACTCCCCAGGATAAAGCAGTGGGAAAACCACCCACTTGCGAGACTTGGGAGTCTGTGGCTTTGCACTCCCCAGGATAAAGCAGTGGGCAAACTACCCACTGGAGAGGACTTGAGAGACTGTGGCTTTGCATTCGCAAGGATAAAGCAGTGGGAAAACCACCCACTGGAGAGACTTGAGAGGCTGTGGCTTTGCACTACCCAGGATAAAGCAGTGGGCAAACCACCCACTGGAGAGACTTGAGAGACTGTGGCTTTGCACTCCCCAGGATAAAGCAGTGGCCAAACCACCCACTTGAGAGACTTGAGAGACTGTGGCTTTGCACTCCCCAGGATAAAGCAGTGGGCAAACCACCCACTGGAGAGACTTGAGAGACTGTGGCTTTGCACTCCTCAGGATAAAGCAGTGGGCAAACCACCCACTTGAGAGACTTGAAAGACTGTGACTTTGCACTCCCCAGGATAAAGCAGTGGGCAAACCACTCACTGGAGAGACTTGTGAGACTGTGGCTTTGCACTCCCCAGGATACAGCAATGGGCATGGAGCCCCTTCGTGCAGCAGTGGCGTTGTGCGTTCATCTGGCTGAGGTGCCCCCTCCTCCCCCTGAGGTGCCTGTATATTTTCGGTCTGATGCCCCAGCAGTGTTCTCTCCGTTTCCAGTCAGGTATCTTGTGTGGGCTTCGCCCATGCATTTTGGGACCAGTGGCCCACGGACAATGATTGGTACACTATCTGGACTTGTGTAGTTGGTGTACATATTTGTATATACTGAATTTTGATTTTTGACTATCAGATTTTTCATGATAACACTAGTTACAATCGTTTCCTTTTGTCCTTGCGTTCTTCCAGGAGGTGATGTAATGTTGCTGCATGTATTTGTGTGTATGTTGTTGTGGGTGGGGGTAGGGGTATTGCGTGTTGCTTGTGTGTGTCACTCTTCCCCCCCTCCACTGTGTTGTAGGTGCAGTACTCACCATGGTCGTCAAGGGCGTCTGTCCTGCTCCTGATAGAGCAGGAGGAAGAGCAGCATTGGTAACACCTGTAGTTCGGGCCCCATGGCGTCCTGGTTCCTCGTTGGGTGTCGAGAGGGGAGTGTTTTCCCTTCTGTGTATTGTTTCCACCATGATTTTGATAGCGTTGGTTCCGCCCTGGAAAAGATGGCGGATAGGCGTGTTGAAATACAGTGGGCAGTACTTTGTCTTCCACCTGTCTGTTGGCGATTACCGCCGCGGTGTTTGTTCCTACCGCCGTGTGGTCTGAGTGTTAAAGTGGCTGTCTGTGTGGGCAGTTTCCGCCATGGTCGTGATTCCATTTTTTTTTTCCAACGCCCTGTTGGCGGTATTACCGCCACTTTAACACCGATGGACAGGGTTGTAATGAGGGCCTAAGTACAGAACTAAATAACAGTCCGACATGAGACCTGCTCGGTATGAAAACAAAGAAAGGTGTGTCACACATCCACACATCCCAAATAAGGCACATTTGAGGAGTAAAAAATAATGTTCTCGACGCACAAGGTGTTATAACAGGGTTGAACTATCAAAATATACAACACAAACCAATCACCATTGTAGAAATTGTGTTCCATATAACAAGCTACTCAGGGACCATCTAATTATTAAATAATAATGATAATCCCCTTTACCGTACATGCAGGGGAAATGGCGTTGCACTGATGATCAATAAACAATTTAAATGGATTAACAGTCGAACAGTTGTGACTGCAAGCATCAGTAGCCTTGATTATGTGCAAATTTACGCAAACATCTCCACCAAGGCTTCATCTAAAGCACAAGTTAGATACAGTATGAGAGGCTTCATCATGGAATTAATCTCATTTCAACTATTTTATATTCAGTAAACACAGAAGAGTGAAACGTTCCATGCAACTTTTAAATTATGTTCTGTCTTCAGCTATCAGTGCAAGCAAAGGCCTACTCAATTTTTTCAGCCCTGTTATGCTAACAAAATGCACAAAAATCATATGTAATTTTAAAGAAAAAATCTTTAGGACAGCCCCTACTAGATGCGGAAATTAAGTTGGTACAAGGGTGTGTTGCAGAAGGTGGGTTGGAATCAGAATCCAATCACTTTAGCCATAAGATTACCCGACAAGCTGATTACAATTGCATTGAACACTGCTTAGGTGCTCCTTAAAGATTATTTTTCAGGGATATTTTCCAGGAACGACTGTAAAAACAGATAGCAGCAGCATCACTGTCAGCAACAGAAAACCTCAATATACACCACGGCATGTTCTCTCTAAAGCATTACCTACAGACAAACAAACTGAGGAATTGGCATATTATAGCACTCCCAACAACTCCCAACAGTGGTCAAGGCCATTGCTAGTAGCATCACCTCATTCAATAGCCCTGTGCCTTCAATACAAGTTGTTAGAAAACAGGACTCTAGTTGGCAGAGGTCTGCACTCTGCCCAAGTAACGACCACAATCCTAGTTAGGGTAAGTAAGATACACAATAAAGATTTATCTGTATTCGCCCTCTGGTAGCTTTGCACAGAGCAGTCAGGCTAAACTAAAGAGGCAATGTGTAAGGTATCTGTGTTCACACACAGTAACACAGTGAAAACACCACAAAAGGGCTCAACACCATTTTAGAAAAATAGCCAATATTTATCTGAGTCAAAAAAGACCAAAACGGCAAAAATCCAAGATACATAAGTCAAGTTATGAGTTTTCAAAGATTCAATCAAAATGCAGTTCTTAGAAAACAATAGCTCCAACTGAGGCTAATCCAAAAGTGCAGTCCAAAGGTGATGGAGGGTGGGCTGGGTAAAGGTGTCACACAGACCTGCTGACAGTACCTTTGTTGCGTTGAAGCTCGGTGACGATGCATTGATCCAGAATAGGGGATGTGCTTGCAGCCGATGCATCATGACCTAATCGGGCAATGTTATTCATGTGTCGATGTCCAGGAAGGGATGAGTACTGGTTCCGATGCATCGGTGCTGCATCTGGGGCTGCGTTGTGAGTCAGGGTCATTGCATCGCACAGTCGGCGAGCGGTGACCGCAGCTTTGGTGGAGGCAGTGGCAAAGCATAGTTTCTGCAGCAGGATGAGTCAGCCCCAAATGACGCACCAGTGTCATTGCGTCAGTTCTTGTGTTACAGCACCACTATCACCCCCAGGGGTCTAGGATTGGATTTGTCACCACTTTGCAGAGCAGGACTCACAGCAGAGGAGCCAAGGTGCTGGTACCAAGATGCAAGTAAATTCTTTGATAGCCCTGAGACTTCAGAAACAGGAGGCAAGCTCAGTCAGCCCCTTGGAGAAACTTTAGATTGCAGAATGTAGAGAATTAGATCTATTCCTCCCACTCCCAGGCAAGATGTAGCAGGCAGAGGGCCAACACAGCAGAGCAACAGCAAAGTGGCAGTCCCTCCCGACGGTACGGCCGTCGTTCTTCCTGGTAGAATGGCCTCAGTCCAGAAGTGTTCTGAGTATATGGTGTGAGAGGTCTGAGAGAGTGTAGTATAAATATCATATATTATAGACGTGAAACACTTACATTTGGCAAAGCAATATTAATAAATAATAATTAAAATGCATTAATAAACGTAAAGATTTACTCATTTATGAACACTAATGTTGAATAATAATAATAATAATAATAAGATATATGCATTATTACAATCAAAACTGTATTCATTAAAACGTGTATGTCTTAAGTTAGCATGAGTTGCGAACTAGCCGTGTAACTCTCATTTAAAGCTTATTTTCCTGTTTTTCTGTGTGCGGACTCGCAAATGACTATGACCCAGCTATTGTTCTTTCTGTATTAATTTGAAACATGAAGAAATCTTCCCATCCGCATGCTAGCAGTTTTTAGTATAAAAGATATGTGCTTCGAAACAGTAATGGACACTCTCAAGGACGATGAGACGAGGGGAAAAGAACTCCTGACCCGAGACGTGTGCCAAGATGGTGAAGTAACCTCCGACGTACCACCTACGAAAATGCTGATTATGAAGACCAATTGAAAGACAATTCAATATCAAGAAATAACAAATGCATTACTTAATGAATAATTTGATTGGTTACCAATGATGGGGTGTAGTTAATAACCAATAGGATTTTAGGGGAATGTATTAGGGAAAAAGGGATAAAAATTAATGACACAAGAGACGAAGCTCAGTTAGGAAGGGATGACATCAATTGCATCCAGAAACTCTGTCACTCTATTTGGTGATTTGAGACTTAGACCAAATTATCATAGCCCATAACCCGCCCTATTATACTTTCCTCCATATGAGGAGAGTGTCCCTTGATTCCATTTAGATAGATAGACGGTGAACCATCTGATGTCCTGAAGACGAAGACTGATCTTGTATGCTGACTTAACTCGAGGAGGGTATTTATTATACTAACAGAATCTATATGCCTTTCTTTCTAGGTACCAACTGCTGTATGTTTAATTAGGTATCTTAGTTAGATGTTTTTCCAAATTGATGTTCTAAATTGTTTTGCATGAAGCCCAACATGCTAATGCTAATCTGAGGTTAGATGAGGTATTCATTTGACGGACGGAACTGACGTGACTGACATGTAGCCATGCTGAACTGATATTCTGTTGTTTATCGTGCACTATGGTCTATCCTCTTCTAACATGTCTATTCTGTGATTCTGATCATCTCATTGTTGAAAGTTCATCATGATTGCCACTTTGTGATTATGCTTTTATGCTTCTTGGCTTAAGAATAATACGTTTATTATTAGATTGTAAGCAATAGGGAATAAATTCACAAAATCTTCCTTTAAGGTGTGGTTATTTGAGTCAGAAAACAAATGAATACGTCGAAGATTCTTTAATGGGTTTTGTGAAATATATGTTGATGGTTGGTAATTTCGTCTTACGGAGACTCACCACTGGGTCAAAAGGTTCATCGACCTAAAACGAGTCCTGATGTGTATAATTTAACATAGACGGACGCGTTAGCAGTTCTGGTAGCAGAGTACGGTTAGGCCCTTGGGGGCCCTAGGACGGAGTTTTCATTGTTAATTTTGTTTTCTGTGATAATGAAATTTGGCAAAACAATGAGTGGCTAGGTTCACCATGGGCTTTCCTGGGATCTCGGAGCCTGCCTAAGATGAGTTGGGAATGTTCTCGGCGCCATAGTATGTGTGGTTAGGGTCTTCGCGCTTGCTCAAAGCTTATGCCTCTTGCAGGAGATTGTGAAGAGTGTGTGTATTTAGGCCAAAATAAGTGTCGTTTATCAGGAGTGGGCGGACTCCACAGTATGAGAGTAGGGAAGTCGGCGTACTTCATGTGAATGCAGCGCTTATTGTTCAAAATTATCCACGTGGTTGGTAAAGGTACAGGCCTGTTGAGGTCTAAGACTCCGGACTAGGATGAAAAATATGGTTTATGTTGTAATCTGTGCGATTTAATAGGTCAATCGGGCGTGGTTGACAAGTCAAGTTTGAGTCACAACGTATGTGTGAAACCTTCGATGGAGATTTGACAAGTTCTAAAGTGCACTAGAAGGAGTCATTGACAAGTCGAGAGTAGGATTTGCGGGTCGAATTCTGCTTGCGTATGAGGGAACTGAGAAGGAGAGAGTAGCGGCCGAGGCTTCAAGTGAAATCTCTGTAAAGTTCTGAAGCGAATGTGTTACCCTTCCTGTGGTAAATCGACAGATTTGTATTGTCATTTAAAGTGTCTGCAATAAATCGCATTAGTTTGTATGAGTTGTAAGAAGTTAGTGAGGTGTGGACAAGCCGCAAGACTTTGTCAGCTGCAGTGTGTATGAGTGTGACGTCAGTGGTGCCGCGCTGGGATAGGTCAGATGTTGAGAGGGGTCGCGCACGGATTGGCTGCCGTTCGTGAGAGGCAATAGGGTGAGCAAAGGGCAGGTGAAGAGTGTCCTGGGAACTAAGCCGTTTCCTGATTAAATCTAAAATAAAATGAATTTTGTTAAGGCATTCAAAAGCGCTTTGAGGGGAGATGTGTATATCGTTGCAACAGATGGGGAATCTACACCGCCCGAGGGTACTCCAGCTTATACAGTTATGGAGGAAAAAGGTGTTGCACCTTGTTTGTGGTTAAAACAATGGCGCAAGTTGACAGAAAAAGAAGGGTGTCTAGCGTTTCCGGAACATGGGACGTTCAATCAAAAGGTATTAGAAAACTTAAGGTGGATGTTAAGTACACAGAAACCACCTCCGAGACCGGCACAATACGAGGCTCTAGCGAATTGGGATCTGATGGCTCTTAAACATAGGCAGGAAAGGTTTCACAGGAGATTGACAAGAGCAGAGAAATCGTATGCAGAAGCAAGATGGGATAACGAGAATAAGATGTGGAGACGGGGAATCGTAGATGGGTTAAAGCTGTTTCCAGCGATAACACAGGGAAAAGAGACACAGGGAAAGAAAGCTTCTTGCAAAACTAACAAAGACTCAGACAAAGTTAAAGAACAAAAAAGGACCTGGGAAGAAGAGGATGATTCAGAGGATGAGGAGTTTATGGATAGGTTACTGCATGACCGACCACCACCTTATGCGGTGAGTGACAATGTTCCGAGCACTAGCTTGGATCCTGGGAACCAGACACAGGAGAAGGGAGTTACTGATACGGTACAGACTAGCGATACAGCGTTGACACAGAATGGTGACAGTGTACCTACTGCACCAGACGTACCGATACAGTTACAACCTCCACCACAGATAAAAAGAATTTATCCCGATGTTCCAGTGCTCGAGACTACTACGAACTTGGTGGTGCCGCCAGACCCGATATAGATACAAAACCAAGATTGGTTCAGATCGAGTCAACCCCACAGTTAGTGTCACAACCACCACAACTGATACCGGGGTATAACCCAGTAGCGGGTCCTTTGAAAGAACCTGCACCGGGATTATTAGAGCAGACCTATGGTGTTGAAGCTCCTAGAAGCCTGGGATCAGGTCAGACACCTGCCGCAATATCACACCTATCACTGTTGGTCCCCCAGTACCGTTATATGCCCAAGAGAGAACAAGGACATGTGAACAGGGAATCATGACCCATGAAGCCATAAGAGGAGGGTCTATTAGAACTCCACAAATAATGGCCCAGGGAGGTCAGGTTTCTGAGCGATCAACACCCTTAATGGACCTCAGTCCAATAGGGGCACCTCTTGAGGCAATGCGGCAAGCAGGTTTGGGAGTCTTGACTCCTCAAACCATGAGTACAAATACCTCATATACTCCAATGATACATACAGGGAACATTTCACTGCAGGGTCTTACAGTACAACAGTTAAATGAGTGGTTGGAGAAAACTTGTACATCACAAAAGGCAACAGCAACTACAGTAACCGAAGTCAATCCTGAAAAAGAAAAACCAGATGAATACCTGAATCTGGTACGGCTAGGTGCAGAAGCTGCTGAGTTGGTGGAAGGAACAATAAGGTTAACAGGTTAGAATCTTACACTGAGGCAGAACTGAGATACTTATGCCCAAAGATTACCAAAGAAGTGGGAAAAATACACCAGAGATTAACGAATCTGGCAGACAAATACAACATCGATATTGGGAATACGAAACATTTGAAACAAAGCTACAGATTAGACTTCGACACAAAAGATTTTGAACACATGAGATCCGCAGGCATGAAGACACACCTGAAAGAATTGCTGCAGAGTGCGCAAATCTGGGGAGCATTAGAGAAATGGGAAAACCGATGGGCAAAGAAAAAAGACAAAGGGAAGAGGGATAGCCCAGGGTCTATTGAAACAGCGACCACACCCAATCTGGATTCAGTAAAAATCCTGCCCATGAGAGAAACAGCTGGTGGTGTTTTAGTCCATGTGCCATGGTCCAGGGGAGATATTTTGTCCTTTACAAACGATTACCCGAGGTTGAGAGAAAAACCGATCGAGTGGTATCAGCAGACAGATAGATTTGTGAAGCTCGCAAAATGTCTTTGGGAGGACTTGAATACTTTATTTGAGATTATTGTTCCACCAGATTTGTGGCTTGAGTGCAAAAGAGGGGTGGATTGGCCCACAAAGGAACCGGCAAGGGATAGTGCGACAGGAGCACCTTCTGAAGAGGTGATGAAATATTATCATAAAGTGATTGAGTTTTTGAAACAAAAGTTGTCACCGAAGGTGACCGATTGGCAGAAAATCGATCGGACTTCGCAAGAGGTTAAGGAGTCAATACATGCCTATTATGAGAGATTGTTAAAAGCATTTAAACATTACAGTGGTACTGAAACGATCGAGCCAAAGGACATGAATCATCTTGTGTTCAGATTTGTTGAAGGGCTGAGACCAGAGGTTGGTCAGATGATTAAGAACCATTTGATTTGTTGGCAAGCTAAACCGATTGACGAGGTGTTGCAGTATGCGAAATACTGTAGTGATGAAATTGAGTTAAAACAGAAAAAGCTGAAAGAAAAGGTGATGGTGATGCAGATAAGAGCTGCACAGGCTGGAATTCAGGGAAATGGTGTTCAGCAAATGATGCATCAGCAACCGCAAATGAACGGTGGGTTTCAGGTACAGCCGAGAGGTAGAGGTCGAGGCTTTGTGAATCGTAATTTAGACATAAATAATGTTGCCATTCAAAATGATGGGCAAGTAGTGAAGAGGACGTCACCATGTCACGCGTGCGGGGGCATGGGACATTGGAAGCGGGATTGTCCAAATATGGTGCATGATGGTACAGTTCAGCAGAGCATGAGTGTTGGGGCACAACAGAATCCACGAGGTCCAAGAATGAGACAACAAAATCAGAATTATCAAAATAATTTGACGCAGATGTCAGGGGTACAACCCATGCAGCAAATGCAGACGCCACGGTTCCAAACTGTGTCAGTACAACCAATGCAACAGCAGATTCCTATGGTGCCTAGACAGCAAATGCAGCTACCTCTAGCCCCGATGGGTCAGCAGCAGGTCACAGGTCAGGTGTCGAGTCAAAACAACACTGTACAACAATTCCCATTGCGAGGTGAAAATGAGACGAATGACGAATGGTCAGATGACAGTTCAGACAGTGAAGAGTGTAGGCTCGCAGCCTCATTAGAAGTAGATCAGAGAGGCCCATATGTAGAAGGAAAAGTAATGGGCTATAAGGTTTCATTTTTGGTTGACACTGGAGCTACACGCTCTACAGTCCGCAGTGTGGAAGTACCAAGGTTACCTTTATCAGGACGCACAATACGAGTGGTTGGTGTGGCTAATCAGTATTTAACAAATCCAATTACCGATCCAGTACAGGTTGAAATTGGAAATTTCCAAGGCCTGCATAGGTTTGTCGTATGCGACTCAAGTCCAGTATCCCTGCTGGGAAGGGACTTACTATGTAAAACTAAATGTTCAATTACCTGTTCCAACGATGGAATAGAAGTTCAGACAAACAGTGATGATGAAGGTGATGAGGACCAGCTCATAGGAGGAGGGGAGACGAGCGAAGATTACCCTCTAATTACCTTATTCCCAGTGTTCACACTAATCGACTTACCTGCTGACCTACAAGGGTCCGTAACAGAGAGAGTGTGGGATTTGACAGGAAAGGAGGTTGGATTAATTAAAGGAGTTAAACCAGTCAAGGTGCAGATAAACCAAATGCAGTATTCCCACAAGTACCACAATATCACATGACTCAAGACGTACTTATCGAAGTGACACAGATTATTGCAGATTTTCTCAGGCAAGGAGTTTTGAAAGAAGTTTTGAGCAGTCCATGTAACTCACCTATTATGGGTTTGAAAAAGCCCTGTGGGAAGATTAGGATTGTGCAGGATTTAAGAAAAATAAATGAAATTGTGATAAAATGCTGCCCTGTGGTTCCTAACCCAGCGGTAATAATGTTCCAAGTTCCTTGCGATGCTGAATGGTTTACCGTAGTAGACCTATCACAAGCATTTTTCTCAATATCACTGCATGAGGAAAGCCAATTTTTGTTCAGTTTCAAATTCCTAGATAAGGTGTACAGTTGGTGCAGAATCCCTCAAGGGTTTTCTGAATCGCCATCTATCTTTAATCAGATCTTAAAGAAGGATTTGGAACCTCTTGTACTACCTTTTAATTCAACTCTTGTGCAGTACATTGATGACTTGTTGATTGCATCCAAAACCAGAGACAGTTGCAAATATGATACCATTGCATTATTGAACCATTTGGGAAAAACGGGCATAAGGTGTCACCTAAGAAGCTGCAGTACTGTCAGAAAGAAGTAAAATATTTGGGGCATCTAATTGAGAAAGGATCCCGAAGAATATCAAAAGAGAGAATAACAGCTGTCATACAAATGAATCCCCCAACAACAAAAAGAGATGTCAGGATGTTTTTGGGAATGGTGGGTTATTGCCGCCAATGGATACCCAATTTCTCAATCATTGCAAAACCCTTAATAAAACTGACAGGAAAAGATGTCAAAGATGAGCCATATACAATCACTTTGACAAAAGAAGAACTTGAGTCATTCCTTGAGCTGAAAGAATGCATGTGCAGGGCCCCAGTATTAGGGATGCCTGATTATGAAAAACCTTTTCTGTTGTTTTGTCATGAACGTGATGCTTGTTCTTTGTCTGTTTTAACACAGGTCCACGAAGATGCAAACCGCCCTGTAGCATATTTTTCAGCTACTTTGGACCCTGTCGCAGCAGCCCTACCGGGTTGTTTGCGAGCAGTTGGTCAAAGCCTTTCCCAATGTGAGGGCATAGTAATGGGATACCCTTTGACAGTTTTCGTTCCACATTCTGTTGAAATCTTGTTGACAAGAACGAAAACACAGCACATGACAAATGCACGACTTACCAAATATGAGACGATTATTTTGGGATCACCAAATGTTACACTGAAAAGATGCACAGTACTGAACCCGGCAACTCTGCTTCCTAATGAAAATACAGAAATCAAAGAGGGGGAAGAATTTGAGCATGATTGTATCGAGGTGACTGACCTCTGTACCAAACCTCGCCCAGACATACAGGACACCCAATTAAAAGAAAATGATTGCATTATGTTCGTGGATGGGTCCTGTTTAAGAGATTCAACTGGAACATTAAGAGCTGGCTATGCAGTGTGTACAATGTCTGGCATAGTCGAAGCCTCCTGGCTTGAAAAGGTATTTTCAGCACAAGTGGCAGAATTAATAGCTCTTACAAAGGCCTGCCATGCTGCTGTAAATTTGAAAGTTACAATTTATACTGACAGTAGGTATGGATTTGGAATTGTACATGATTTTGGTCAGATCTGGTCACAAAGGGGTTTCATGACCTCTTCCGGATCACCTGTGAAAAATGGAGAACAGATAAGAGATTTGTTACATGCAATTCAGTTACCTCTTGAAGTTGCCGTGGTAAAGTGCAGTGCTCACACCAGATCACAAGACTTTGTGTCAATGGGGAATGATTATGCAGATCAGGTAGCAAGATTTTGTGCATTAAATTGTATATCATTCAAAGAACAGTGGGAATTGCTACCTCAGCCTGAAAATGACACAACTTTGAATCTAGCATTACAAGTGATGGATACTTTAGATGAGTTAAAGACACTACAAAACCGTGCTAACAAAGAAGAAAAACGCTCCTGGCAGAAAATGCAATGTACACAAAGAGCAGATGATAAATGGGTCTCAGATGATGGAAAATTGGTCTTACCTAATAGTCTACTGTCACAATTTGCCCGAATATATCATGGGCAAGCACATTTAGGAGGAGACGCCATGATCAGATCTTTTAAAGTTGATTGGTTTAATCCAAAATTCAGACATGCCGCAGAAATTACTTGTCACAGGTGCATTATCTGTCAACAGATGAATGCTGGAAAAGGAACAGTGGTAAATTTGAGCCACATTGGAAGACCTGGAGGTCCATTTAATAGAATACAAATGGATTTCATTGAAATGCCTGTTTGTGGAGGATTGAAGTACGTGTTGGTGATTGTGTGTGTTTTCAGTCATTGGATTGAGGCATACCCTACACGTAGAAATGACAGTCTCACAGTTGCAAAACTGTTACTGAGGGAATTAATACCACGATTCGGGTTCCCGGTTTCTATAGAATCAGATAGGGGAAGACACTTCGACAATGAGGTGATCAAGCTTCTGTGTGCAGCACTCAACATCGAGCAGAAGTTACACTGTAGCTATCGCCCTGAAGCATCAGGACTAGTTGAACAGATGAATGGTACCTTAAAATCAAGAATAGCGAAAATGTGTGCAGCAACAAACATGAAGTGGCCAGATGCATTACCGCTAGTACTGATGTCCATGAGAAACACACCAGATAAGAAAACAGGATTGTCCCCCCATGAAATCCTCATGGGTAGAGCAATGAGGCTACCAGCGGTACCTGCAAATGCACTAGTGAATATTACAGATGATATGGTGTTGGATTACTGCAAAAATTTAGCTGACGTGATACGCTCTTTCTCTCACCAGGTAGAAGCTAACACGTTACCACCAATCGGCGAACCAGGACACTCTCTGTAAGCTGGAGATTGGGTGGTTGTCAAGAAACACGTAAGAAAATCGTGTCTTGAGCCGCGTTGGAAAGGGCCATATCAAGTGATATTGACAACCACTACTGCTGTGAAGTGTGCCGGGGTTCCCAACTGGATACATGCCAGCCACACAAAGAAGGTGACGTGTCCTGTTGAAGAGGAACTTGAAAATTCTGGTACAGCAACTTCGAGAGAAGAAGTCTCAGAATCAGAGATCAGTCAAGAAGGATCTGAGACTACAGGAGAGCCCGCTGAGAACAGCCGCGTCCCTCACACTATCAGAGAGTTCGAGAGAGGTGACGGAGTGCCAATCTCAGTGGAGGCAGCAGGAGAACAAAGACAAGGAGAGGTTCTCCCAGAAGCAGACAAATACAATTCAGAACCAGAATACAGTATTGAACAAGAAGGAGAGAGAGACGGAATAGTGACAAATCCAAATCAAAACGAATCAGACTCTTCTGATCGAATTCCAAGCCTATCGAGAGAAAACACCATATCACAAGAGGAGGGTGCTGTCCAACGTCCTGAAGGAAATCACCGAAACAAGACACATAGAGGTGATACATGGCCAGAAAAGTCGCCTTTTAGAATAAGAAAATGAACGAACGAGACAATAATAGAAGAAAGCGATACCTCACAGATGGATGATCTGAGTGAAGGGGAACAGAAAGGTGAACGAAGATTAAAAAGAAAGAGAATAGCAAACCGAAGGTACACAGGTCCTGAATGGGCATATGCTACAACCTCTGAATGGCAACAAGAATTCTTGGCATTCTGTTTTGATCGAGAAGTACCTGGCCAATACTACGGTACCTAAAGGAAAACAACAGGAAAACTCTGCAGAAAATATATCAAAAGAAAAGAGACTTTATAAACCTACCGGAAAGAGACAATTAAACCTAGATTTGACTTATAAGAAACCTGATTACGACAAGCTGCTATCCTGAATTGACAAAAAGGGTCCTGGAGTGAGAGAAGACGCTGTAAATACGCAGAAAGAGTTTGCCATCTTAAGTTGATTGTTGATCTGCTATTCTGATTCTATACAAACATGGCTTATAGCAACAAAGGAAGTAAAGTGTGTGGTTGGTTAGGACTTATGATAGGTGTTGTATGCGCAATAATAATTGTGGGAGTGATTGTGGGAATGCCGTGGAGAGAGAGTGAAACTATGAATGCAACTTCAAAACCTGAGACTACCACTACAACTAATAAATTATCACCGTGGGAGAAATTCGAACAAGATACTAAACATCTTCATGAGGGAACTAATACGAAGAGGGAACTTTCTACTAATGTCTTCTATCGCTTATTAAATGAGTATGTGGAAACTATGGATACGAGAGATTGTTATGTGTGTACTAAAATTCCTTCATCTGTGCAGGAGGGGGTTACTTATCATAGCCTCCCTCTTACTTATGGAATTGGCTGCAGCCTGTTACTAACCAGATTCTATAATCAAGAGCATGTACAATACTTCTATTCGAATCTGGATGTTGTGTTTTCTTTTGTGCCTGTAATTGAATTCCTAAATAAGCTAGCTAAAGAGCATGATATAAAATTAGTCAGAGGATTCTTTGAGCCAACACTAACATTTGGAACTGCTTATGCACACCGCAACAATTTAACATGCTTACTGTCTTCTGTAGAGAAAAGTTTTTTAGATCACACAGATGATAGACGCAAAGCACTAAAAGAGAAATTAGAAAAAGGTTTAGAAAAACGTACTTATGCAAATGATTATGCTTTCACTGCCATTAAAACACAAGGCAAGTTAGCTATAGATGCATTACACGTAGGTAGGCTATGTATATACAGACCAAAATCTGATCAAGACAATTTGTTTGTGGGTACGAGTGAATGTAGGCATGTGTTTTTGTTTCAGAGTAAATGGACCTTCATGTTAAATGGACAAGACCCAGCGATTCCTGGAATCTATTACATCTGTGGGTTAAATGCATATTATCGTCTCCCAAAGGGATGGTCTGGGACATGTTATTTGGGAATAGTTTTCCCAAAGATATACCAGATTGATGACTTAAAACAGATACCTAAATCTTCTGAAATACAACATTCTAGACAAAAACGAGAATCAGTGGCTGCTGTCATTGGTGACATATTTGGAGCAATAATCCCATCAGTTGGGGTTATCTTGAATTCTATGAAAATTCAAAAGTTGTCTACTATTGTGGATAACATGCTGACAAACTTTACAGGAGCAATATTATTAATGGATACTGAACTCGCTGCAGAAAGAGCTATGACTCTTCAAAATCGGCTTGCTTTAGACATTCTTTTAGCAAAGAATGGAGGTGTGTGCAAGATGCTTAATGAAAAACACTGCTGCTCTTATATACCTGATAACAGTAAGAAAATTAGAAATATGCTTACTAACCTGACTAGAGATAGTACAGATTTGAAGGAACTGAAAGAACCTGGAGTTTGGGAAAAGTTTGGAAAAGGAATTGCCCGGGTAGGAAACTGGTTTACCAATATTTGGAATGGTGTTCTTGCAAAAATTATGTTGGGCCTACTAATTGTTTTAATTTGTCTATTAGGATTATGGGGAGCATGCAAAATTAATGACAAAATTAGAAGAAACTTGTCAAAAAGAGTCAAACAGAATGAAGAAAGTGAAAGAGAGAAAATGTTCAATGAAATATGGGAAAGTTCACATAAAGGGCAAGATGTTGAAATGCGCATTATGCGCAAGGTGAAAAATTGAAAATGAAGAATTGTGTGATGACGTGCGTCATCAGAGGAGGGACTGAGAGAGTGTAGTATAAATATCATATATTATAGACGTGAAACACTTACATTTGGCAAAGCAATATTAATAAATAATAATTAAAATGCATTAATAAACGTAAAGATTTACTCATTTATGAACACTAATGTTGAATAATAATAATAATAATAATAAGATATATGCATTATTACAATCAAAACTGTATTCATTAAAACGTGTATGTCTTAAGTTAGCATGAGTTGCGAACTAGCCGTGTAACTCTCATTTAAAGCTTATTTTCCTGTTTTTCTGTGTGCGGACTCGCAAATGACTATGACCCAGCTATTGTTCTTTCTGTATTAATTTGAAACATGAAGAAATCTTCCCATCCGCATGCTAGCAGTTTTTAGTATAAAAGATATGTGCTTCGAAACAGTAATGGACACTCTCAAGGACGATGAGACGAGGGGAAAAGAACTCCTGACCCGAGACGTGTGCCAAGATGGTGAAGTAACCTCCGACGTACCACCTACGAAAATGCTGATTATGAAGACCAATTGAAAGACAATTCAATATCAAGAAATAACAAATGCATTACTTAATGAATAATTTGATTGGTTACCAATGATGGGGTGTAGTTAATAACCAATAGGATTTTAGGGGAATGTATTAGGGAAAAAGGGATAAAAATTCATGACACAAGAGACGAAGCTCAGTTAGGAAGGGATGACATCAATTGCATCCAGAAACTCTGTCACTCTATTTGGTGATTTGAGACTTAGACCAAATTATCATAGCCCATAACCCGCCCTATTATACTTTCCTCCATATGAGGAGAGTGTCCCTTGATTCCATTTAGATAGATAGACGGTGAACCATCTGATGTCCTGAAGACGAAGACTGATCTTGTATGCTGACTTAACTCGAGGAGGGTATTTATTATACTAACAGAATCTATATGCCTTTCTTTCTAGGTACCAACTGCTGTATGTTTAATTAGGTATCTTAGTTAGATGTTTTTCCAAATTGATGTTCTAAATTGTTTTGCATGAAGCCCAACATGCTAATGCTAATCTGAGGTTAGATGAGGTATTCATTTGACGGACGGAACTGACGTGACTGACATGTAGCCATGCTGAACTGATATTCTGTTGTTTATCGTGCACTATGGTCTATCCTCTTCTAACATGTCTATTCTGTGATTCTGATCATCTCATTGTTGAAAGTTCATCATGATTGCCACTTTGTGATTATGCTTTTATGCTTCTTGGCTTAAGAATAATACGTTTATTATTAGATTGTAAGCAATAGGGAATAAATTCACAAAATCTTCCTTTAAGGTGTGGTTATTTGAGTCAGAAAACAAATGAATATGTCGAAGATTCTTTAATGGGTTTTGTGAAATATATGTTGATGGTTGGTAATTTCGTCTTACGGAGACTCACCACTGGGTCAAAAGGTTCATCGACCTAAAACGAGTCCTGATGTGTATAATTTAACATAGACGGACGCGTTAGCAGTTCTGGTAGCAGAGTACGGTTAGGCCCTTGGGGGCCCTAGGACGGAGTTTTCATTGTTAATTTTGTTTTCTGTGATAATGAAATTTGGCAAAACAATGAGTGGCTAGGTTCACCATGGGCTTTCCTGGGATCTCGGAGCCTGCCTAAGATGAGTTGGGAATGTTCTCGGCGCCATAGTATGTGTGGTTAGGGTCTTCGCGCTTGCTCAAAGGTTATGCCTCTTGCAGGAGATTGTGAAGAGTGTGTGTATTTAGGCCAAAATAAGTGTCGTTTATCAGGAGTGGGCGGACTCCACAGTATGAGAGTAGGGAAGTCGGCGTACTTCATGTGAATGCAGCGCTTATTGTTCAAAATTATCCATGTGGTTGGTAAAGGTACAGGCCTGTTGAGGTCTAAGACTCCGGACTAGGATGAAAAATATGGTTTATGTTGTAATCTGTGCGATTTAATAGGTCAATCGGGCGTGGTTGACAAGTCAAGTTTGAGTCACAACGTATGTGTGAAACCTTCGATGGAGATTTGACAAGTTCTAAAGTGCACTAGAAGGAGTCATTGACAAGTCGAGAGTAGGATTTGCGGGTCGAATTCTGCTTGCGTATGAGGGAACTGAGAAGGAGAGAGTAGCGGCCGAGGCTTCAAGTGAAATCTCTGTAAAGTTCTGAAGCGAATGTGTTACCCTTCCTGTAGTAAATCGACAGATTTGTATTGTCATTTAAAGTGTCTGCAATAAATCGCATTAGTTTGTATGAGTTGTAAGAAGTTAGTGAGGTGTGGACAAGCCGCAAGACTTTGTCAGCTGCAGTGTGTATGAGTGTGACGTCAGTGGTGCCGCGCTGGGATAGGTCAGATGTTGAGAGGGGTCGCGCACGGATTGGCTGCCGTTCGTGAGAGGCAATAGGGTGAGCAAAGGGCAGGTGAAGAGTGTCCTGGGAACTAAGCCGTTTCCTGATTAAATCTAAAATAAAATGAATTTTGTTAAGGCATTCAAAAGCGCTTTGAGGGGAGATGTGTATATCGTTGCAACAGATGGGGAATCTACACCGCCCGAGGGTACTCCAGCTTATACAGTTATGGAGGAAAAAGGTGTTGCACCTTGTTTGTGGTTAAAACAATGGCGCAAGTTGACAGAAAAAGAAGGGTGTCTAGCGTTTCCGGAACATGGGACGTTCAATCAAAAGGTATTAGAAAACTTAAGGTGGATGTTAAGTACACAGAAACCACCTCCGAGACCGGCACAATACGAGGCTCTAGCGAATTGGGATCTGATGGCTCTTAAACATAGGCAGGAAAGGTTTCACAGGAGATTGACAAGAGCAGAGAAATCGTATGCAGAAGCAAGATGGGATAACGAGAATAAGATGTGGAGACGGGGAATCGTAGATGGGTTAAAGCTGTTTCCAGCGATAACACAGGGAAAAGAGACACAGGGAAAGAAAGCTTCTTGCAAAACTAACAAAGACTCAGACAAAGTTAAAGAACAAAAAAGGACCTGGGAAGAAGAGGATGATTCAGAGGATGAGGAGTTTATGGATAGGTTACTGCATGACCGACCACCACCTTATGCGGTGAGTGACAATGTTCCGAGCACTAGCTTGGATCCTGGGAACCAGACACAGGAGAAGGGAGTTACTGATACGGTAGAGACTAGCGATACAGCGTTGACACAGAATGGTGACAGTGTACCTACTGCACCAGACGTACCGATACAGTTACAACCTCCACCACAGATAAAAAGAATTTATCCCGATGTTCCAGTGCTCGAGACTACTACGAACTTGGTGGTGCCGCCAGACCCGATATAGATACAAAACCAAGATTGGTTCAGATCGAGTCAACCCCACAGTTAGTGTCACAACCACCACAACTGATACCGGGGTATAACCCAGTAGCGGGTCCTTTGAAAGAACCTGCACCGGGATTATTAGAGCAGACCTATGGTGTTGAAGCTCCTAGAAGCCTGGGATCAGGTCAGACACCTGCCGCAATATCACACCTATCACTGTTGGTCCCCCAGTACCGTTATATGCCCAAGAGAGAACAAGGACATGTGAACAGGGAATCATGACCCATGAAGCCATAAGAGGAGGGTCTATTAGAACTCCACAAATAATGGCCCAGGGAGGTCAGGTTTCTGAGCGATCAACACCCTTAATGGACCTCAGTCCAATAGGGGCACCTCTTGAGGCAATGCGGCAAGCAGGTTTGGGAGTCTTGACTCCTCAAACCATGAGTACAAATACCTCATATACTCCAATGATACATACAGGGAACATTTCACTGCAGGGTCTTACAGTACAACAGTTAAATGAGTGGTTGGAGAAAACTTGTACATCACAAAAGGCAACAGCAACTACAGTAACCGAAGTCAATCCTGAAAAAGAAAAACCAGATGAATACCTGAATCTGGTACGGCTAGGTGCAGAAGCTGCTGAGTTGGTGGAAGGAACAATAAGGTTAACAGGTTAGAATCTTACACTGAGGCAGAACTGAGATACTTATGCCCAAAGATTACCAAAGAAGTGGGAAAAATACACCAGAGATTAACGAATCTGGCAGACAAATACAACATCGATATTGGGAATACGAAACATTTGAAACAAAGCTACAGATTAGACTTCGACACAAAAGATTTTGAACACATGAGATCCGCAGGCATGAAGACACACCTGAAAGAATTGCTGCAGAGTGCGCAAATCTGGGGAGCATTAGAGAAATGGGAAAACCGATGGGCAAAGAAAAAAGACAAAGGGAAGAGGGATAGCCCAGGGTCTATTGAAACAGCGACCACACCCAATCTGGATTCAGTAAAAATCCTGCCCATGAGAGAAACAGCTGGTGGTGTTTTAGTCCATGTGCCATGGTCCAGGGGAGATATTTTGTCCTTTACAAACGATTACCCGAGGTTGAGAGAAAAACCGATCGAGTGGTATCAGCAGACAGATAGATTTGTGAAGCTCGCAAAATGTCTTTGGGAGGACTTGAATACTTTATTTGAGATTATTGTTCCACCAGATTTGTGGCTTGAGTGCAAAAGAGGGGTGGATTGGCCCACAAAGGAACCGGCAAGGGATAGTGCGACAGGAGCACCTTCTGAAGAGGTGATGAAATATTATCATAAAGTGATTGAGTTTTTGAAACAAAAGTTGTCACCGAAGGTGACCGATTGGCAGAAAATCGATCGGACTTCGCAAGAGGTTAAGGAGTCAATACATGCCTATTATGAGAGATTGTTAAAAGCATTTAAACATTACAGTGGTACTGAAACGATCGAGCCAAAGGACATGAATCATCTTGTGTTCAGATTTGTTGAAGGGCTGAGACCAGAGGTTGGTCAGATGATTAAGAACCATTTGATTTGTTGGCAAGCTAAACCGATTGACGAGGTGTTGCAGTATGCGAAATACTGTAGTGATGAAATTGAGTTAAAACAGAAAAAGCTGAAAGAAAAGGTGATGGTGATGCAGATAAGAGCTGCACAGGCTGGAATTCAGGGAAATGGTGTTCAGCAAATGATGCATCAGCAACCGCAAATGAACGGTGGGTTTCAGGTACAGCCGAGAGGTAGAGGTCGAGGCTTTGTGAATCGTAATTTAGACATAAATAATGTTGCCATTCAAAATGATGGGCAAGTAGTGAAGAGGATGTCACCATGTCACGCGTGCGGGGGCATGGGACATTGGAAGCGGGATTGTCCAAATATGGTGCATGATGGTACAGTTCAGCAGAGCATGAGTGTTGGGGCACAACAGAATCCACGAGGTCCAAGAATGAGACAACAAAATCAGAATTATCAAAATAATTTGACGCAGATGTCAGGGGTACAACCCATGCAGCAAATGCAGACGCCACGGTTCCAAACTGTGTCAGTACAACCAATGCAACAGCAGATTCCTATGGTGCCTAGACAGCAAATGCAGCTACCTCTAGCCCCGATGGGTCAGCAGCAGGTCACAGGTCAGGTGTCGAGTCAAAACAACACTGTACTACAATTCCCATTGCGAGGTGAAAATGAGACGAATGACGAATGGTCAGATGACAGTTCAGACAGTGAAGAGTGTAGGCTCGCAGCCTCATTAGAAGTAGATCAGAGAGGCCCATATGTAGAAGGAAAAGTAATGGGCTATAAGGTTTCATTTTTGGTTGACACTGGAGCTACACGCTCTACAGTCCGCAGTGTGGAAGTACCAAGGTTACCTTTATCAGGACGCACAATACGAGTGGTTGGTGTGGCTAATCAGTATTTAACAAATCCAATTACCGATCCAGTACAGGTTGAAATTGGAAATTTCCAAGGCCTGCATAGGTTTGTCGTATGCGACTCAAGTCCAGTATCCCTACTGGGAAGGGACTTACTATGTAAAACTAAATGTTCAATTACCTGTTCCAACGATGGAATAGAAGTTCAGACAAACAGTGATGATGAAGGTGATGAGGACCAGCTCATAGGAGGAGGGGAGACGAGCGAAGATTACCCTCTAATTACCTTATTCCCAGTGTTCACACTAATCGACTTACCTGCTGACCTACAAGGGTCCGTAACAGAGAGAGTGTGGGATTTGACAGGAAAGGAGGTTGGATTAATTAAAGGAGTTAAACCAGTCAAGGTGCAGATAAACCAAATGCAGTATTCCCACAAGTACCACAATATCACATGACTCAAGACGTACTTATCGAAGTGACACAGATTATTGCAGATTTTCTCAGGCAAGGAGTTTTGAAAGAAGTTTTGAGCAGTCCATGTAACTCACCTATTATGGGTTTGAAAAAGCCCTGTGGGAAGATTAGGATTGTGCAGGATTTAAGAAAAATAAATGAAATTGTGATAAAATGCTGCCCTGTGGTTCCTAACCCAGCGGTAATAATGTTCCAAGTTCCTTGCGATGCTGAATGGTTTACCGTAGTAGACCTATCACAAGCATTTTTCTCAATATCACTGCATGAGGAAAGCCAATTTTTGTTCAGTTTCAAATTCCTAGATAAGGTGTACAGTTGGTGCAGAATCCCTCAAGGGTTTTCTGAATCGCCATCTATCTTTAATCAGATCTTAAAGAAGGATTTGGAACCTCTTGTACTACCTTTTAATTCAACTCTTGTGCAGTACATTGATGACTTGTTGATTGCATCCAAAACCAGAGACAGTTGCAAATATGATACCATTGCATTATTGAACCATTTGGGAAAAAACGGGCATAAGGTGTCACCTAAGAAGCTGCAGTACTGTCAGAAAGAAGTAAAATATTTGGGGCATCTAATTGAGAAAGGATCCCGAAGAATATCAAAAGAGAGAATAACAGCTGTCATACAAATGAATCCCCCAACAACAAAAAGAGATGTCAGGATGTTTTTGGGAATGGTGGGTTATTGCCGCCAATGGATACCCAATTTCTCAATCATTGCAAAACCCTTAATAAAACTGACAGGAAAAGATGTCAAAGATGAGCCATATACAATCACTTTGACAAAAGAAGAACTTGAGTCATTCCTTGAGCTGAAAGAATGCATGTGCAGGGCCCCAGTATTAGGGATGCCTGATTATGAAAAACCTTTTCTGTTGTTTTGTCATGAACGTGATGCTTGTTCTTTGTCTGTTTTAACACAGGTCCACGAAGATGCAAACCGCCCTGTAGCATATTTTTCAGCTACTTTGGACCCTGTCGCAGCAGCCCTACCGGGTTGTTTGCGAGCAGTTGGTCAAAGCCTTTCCCAATGTGAGGGCATAGTAATGGGATACCCTTTGACAGTTTTCGTTCCACATTCTGTTGAAATCTTGTTGACAAGAACGAAAACACAGCACATGACAAATGCACGACTTACCAAATATGAGACGATTATTTTGGGATCACCAAATGTTACACTGAAAAGATGCACAGTACTGAACCCGGCAACTCTGCTTCCTAATGAAAATACAGAAATCAAAGAGGGGGAAGAATTTGAGCATGATTGTATCGAGGTGACTGACCTCTGTACCAAACCTCGCCCAGACATACAGGACACCCAATTAAAAGAAAATGATTGCATTATGTTCGTGGATGGGTCCTGTTTAAGAGATTCAACTGGAACATTAAGAGCTGGCTATGCAGTGTGTACAATGTCTGGCATAGTCGAAGCCTCCTGGCTTGAAAAGGTATTTTCAGCACAAGTGGCAGAATTAATAGCTCTTACAAAGGCCTGCCATGCTGCTGTAAATTTGAAAGTTACAATTTATACTGACAGTAGGTATGGATTTGGAATTGTACATGATTTTGGTCAGATCTGGTCACAAAGGGGTTTCATGACCTCTTCCGGATCACCTGTGAAAAATGGAGAACAGATAAGAGATTTGTTACATGCAATTCAGTTACCTCTTGAAGTTGCCGTGGTAAAGTGCAGTGCTCACACCAGATCACAAGACTTTGTGTCAATGGGGAATGATTATGCAGATCAGGTAGCAAGATTTTGTGCATTAAATTGTATATCATTCAAAGAACAGTGGGAATTGCTACCTCAGCCTGAAAATGACACAACTTTGAATCTAGCATTACAAGTGATGGATACTTTAGATGAGTTAAAGACACTACAAAACCGTGCTAACAAAGAAGAAAAACGCTCCTGGCAGAAAATGCAATGTACACAAAGAGCAGATGATAAATGGGTCTCAGATGATGGAAAATTGGTCTTACCTAATAGTCTACTGTCACAATTTGCCCGAATATATCATGGGCAAGCACATTTAGGAAGAGACGCCATGATCAGATCTTTTAAAGTTGATTGGTTTAATCCAAAATTCAGACATGCCGCAGAAATTACTTGTCACAGGTGCATTATCTGTCAACAGATGAATGCTGGAAACGGAACAGTGGTAAATTTGAGCCACATTGGAAGACCTGGAGGTCCATTTAATAGAATACAAATGGATTTCATTGAAATGCCTGTTTGTGGAGGATTGAAGTACGTGTTGGTGATTGTGTGTGTTTTCAGTCATTGGATTGAGGCATACCCTACACGTAGAAATGACAGTCTCACAGTTGCAAAACTGTTACTGAGGGAATTAATACCACGATTCGGGTTCCCGGTTTCTATAGAATCAGATAGGGGAAGACACTTCGACAATGAGGTGATCAAGCTTCTGTGTGCAGCACTCAACATCGAGCAGAAGTTACACTGTAGCTATCGCCCTGAAGCATCAGGACTAGTTGAACAGATGAATGGTACCTTAAAATCAAGAATAGCGAAAATGTGTGCAGCAACAAACATGAAGTGGCCAGATGCATTACCGCTAGTACTGATGTCCATGAGAAACACACCAGATAAGAAAACAGGATTGTCCCCCCATGAAATCCTCATGGGTAGAGCAATGAGGCTACCAGCGGTACCTGCAAATGCACTAGTGAATATTACAGATGATATGGTGTTGGATTACTGCAAAAATTTAGCTGACGTGATACGCTCTTTCTCTCACCAGGTAGAAGCTAACACGTTACCACCAATCGGCGAACCAGGACACTCTCTGTAAGCTGGAGATTGGGTGGTTGTCAAGAAACACGTAAGAAAATCGTGTCTTGAGCCGCGTTGGAAAGGGCCATATCAAGTGATATTGACAACCACTACTGCTGTGAAGTGTGCCGGGGTTCCCAACTGGATACATGCCAGCCACACAAAGAAGGTGACGTGTCCTGTTGAAGAGGAACTTGAAAATTCTGGTACAGCAACTTCGAGAGAAGAAGTCTCAGAATCAGAGATCAGTCAAGAAGGATCTGAGACTACAGGAGAGCCCGCTGAGAACAGCCGCGTCCCTCACACTATCAGAGAGTTCGAGAGAGGTGACGGAGTGCCAATCTCAGTGGAGGCAGCAGGAGAACAAAGACAAGGAGAGGTTCTCCCAGAAGCAGACAAATACAATTCAGAACCAGAATACAGTATTGAACAAGAAGGAGAGAGAGACGGAATAGTGACAAATCCAAATCAAAACGAATCAGACTCTTCTGATCGAATTCCAAGCCTATCGAGAGAAAACACCATATCACAAGAGGAGGGTGCTGTCCAACGTCCTGAAGGAAATCACCGAAACAAGACACATAGAGGTGATACATGGCCAGAAAAGTCGCCTTTTAGAATAAGAAAATTAACGAACGAGACAATAATAGAAGAAAGCGATACCTCACAGATGGATGATCTGAGTGAAGGGGAACAGAAAGGTGAACGAAGATTAAAAAGAAAGAGAATAGCAAACCGAAGGTACACAGGTCCTGAATGGGCATATGCTACAACCTCTGAATGGCAACAAGAATTCTTGGCATTCTGTTTTGATCGAGAAGTACCTGGCCAATACTACGGTACCTAAAGGAAAACAACAGGAAAACTCTGCAGAAAATATATCAAAAGAAAAGAGACTTTATAAACCTACCGGAAAGAGACAATTAAACCTAGATTTGACTTATAAGAAACCTGATTACGACAAGCTGCTATCCTGAATTGACAAAAAGGGTCCTGGAGTGAGAGAAGACGCTGTAAATACGCAGAAAGAGTTTGCCATCTTAAGTTGATTGTTGATCTGCTATTCTGATTCTATACAAACATGGCTTATAGCAACAAAGGAAGTAAAGTGTATGGTTGGTTAGGACTTATGATAGGTGTTGTATGCGCAATAATAATTGTGGGAGTGATTGTGGGAATGCCGTGGAGAGAGAGTGAAACTATGAATGCAACTTCAAAACCTGAGACTACCACTACAACTAATAAATTATCACCGTGGGAGAAATTCGAACAAGATACTAAACATCTTCATGAGGGAACTAATACGAAGAGGGAACTTTCTACTAATGTCTTCTATCGCTTATTAAATGAGTATGTGGAAACTATGGATACGAGAGATTGTTATGTGTGTACTAAAATTCCTTCATCTGTGCAGGAGGGGGTTACTTATCATAGCCTCCCTCTTACTTATGGAATTAGCTGCAGCCTGTTACTAACCAGATTCTATAATCAAGAGCATGTACAATACTTCTATTCGAATCTGGATGTTGTGTTTTCTTTTGTGCCTGTAATTGAATTCCTAAATAAGCTAGCTAAAGAGCATGATATAAAATTAGTCAGAGGATTCTTTGAGCCAACACTAACATTTGGAACTGCTTATGCACACCGCAACAATTTAACATGCTTACTGTCTTCTGTAGAGAAAAGTTTTTTAGATCACACAGATGATAGACGCAAAGCACTAAAAGAGAAATTAGAAAAAGGTTTAGAAAAACGTACTTATGCAAATGATTATGCTTTCACTGCCATTAAAACACAAGGCAAGTTAGCTATAGATGCATTACACGTAGGTAGGCTATGTATATACAGACCAAAATCTGATCAAGACAATTTGTTTGTGGGTACGAGTGAATGTAGGCATGTGTTTTTGTTTCAGAGTAAATGGACCTTCATGTTAAATGGACAAGACCCAGCGATTCCTGGAATCTATTACATCTGTGGGTTAAATGCATATTATCGTCTCCCAAAGGGATGGTCTGGGACATGTTATTTGGGAATAGTTTTCCCAAAGATATACCAGATTGATGACTTAAAACAGATACCTAAATCTTCTGAAATACAACATTCTAGACAAAAACGAGAATCAGTGGCTGCTGTCATTGGTGACATATTTGGAGCAATAATCCCATCAGTTGGGGTTATCTTGAATTCTATGAAAATTCAAAAGTTGTCTACTATTGTGGATAACATGCTGACAAACTTTACAGGAGCAATATTATTAATGGATACTGAACTCGCTGCAGAAAGAGCTATGACTCTTCAAAATCGGCTTGCTTTAGACATTCTTTTAGCAAAGAATGGAGGTGTGTGCAAGATGCTTAATGAAAAACACTGCTGCTCTTATATACCTGATAACAGTAAGAAAATTAGAAATATGCTTACTAACCTGACTAGAGATAGTACAGATTTGAAGGAACTGAAAGAACCTGGAGTTTGGGAAAAGTTTGGAAAAGGAATTGCCCGGGTAGGAAACTGGTTTACCAATATTTGGAATGGTGTTCTTGCAAAAATTATGTTGGGCCTACTAATTGTTTTAATTTGTCTATTAGGATTATGGGGAGCATGCAAAATTAATGACAAAATTAGAAGAAACTTGTCAAAAAGAGTCAAACAGAATGAAGAAAGTGAAAGAGAGAAAATGTTCAATGAAATATGGGAAAGTTCACATAAAGGGCAAGATGTTGAAATGCGCATTATGCGCAAGGTGAAAAATTGAAAATGAAGAATTGTGTGATGACGTGCGTCATCAGAGGAGGGACTGAGAGAGTGTAGTATAAATATCATATATTATAGACGTGAAACACTTACATTTGGCAAAGCAATATTAATAAATAATAATTAAAATGCATTAATAAACGTAAAGATTTACTCATTTATGAACACTAATGTTGAATAATAATAATAATAATAATAAGATATATGCATTATTACAATCAAAACTGTATTCATTAAAACGTGTATGTCTTAAGTTAGCATGAGTTGCGAACTAGCCGTGTAACTCTCATTTAATGCTTATTTTCCTGTTTTTCTGTGTGCGGACTCGCAAATGACTATGACCCAGCTATTGTTCTTTCTGTATTAATTTGAAACATGAAGAAATCTTCCCATCCGCATGCTAGCAGTTTTTAGTATAAAAGATATGTGCTTCGAAACAGTAATGGACACTCTCAAGGACGATGAGACGAGGGGAAAAGAACTCCTGACCCGAGACGTGTGCCAAGATGGTGAAGTAACCTCCGACGTACCACCTACGAAAATGCTGATTATGAAGACCAATTGAAAGACAATTCAATATCAAGAAATAACAAATGCATTACTTAATGAATAATTTGATTAGTTACCAATGATGGGGTGTAGTTAATAACCAATAGGATTTTAGGGGAATGTATTAGGGAAAAAGGGATAAAAACTCATGACACAAGAGACGAAGCTCAGTTAGGAAGGGATGACATCAATTGCATCCAGAAACTCTGTCACTCTATTTGGTGATTTGAGACTTAGACAAAATTATCATAGCCCATAACCCGCCCTATTATACTTTCCTCCATATGAGGAGAGTGTCCCTTGATTCCATTTAGATAGATAGACGGTGAACCATCTGATGTCCTGAAGACGAAGACTGATCTTGAATGCTGACTTAACTCGAGGAGGGTAATTATTATACTAACAGAATCTATATGCCTTTCTTTCTAGGTACCAACTGCTGTATGTTTAATTAGGTATCTTAGTTAGATGTTTTTCCAAATTGATGTTCTAAATTGTTTTGCATGAAGCCCAACATGCTAATGCTAATCTGAGGTTAGATGAGGTATTCATTTGACGGACGGAACTGATGTGACTGACATGTAGCTATGCTGAACTGATATTCTGTTGTTTATCATGCACTATGGTCTATCCTCTTCTAACATGTCTATTCTGTGATTCTGATCATCGCATTGTTGAAAGTTCATCATGATTGCCACTTTGTGATTATGCTTTTATGCTTCTTGGTTTAAGAATAATACGTTTATTATTAGATTGTAAGCAATAGGGAATACATTCACAAAATCTTCCTTTAAGGTGTGGTTATTTGAGTCAGAAAACAAATGAATGCGTCGAAGATTCTTTAATGGGTTTTGTGAAATATATGTTGATGGTTGGTAATTTCGTCTTACGGAGACTCACCACTGGGTCAAAAGGTTCATTGACCTAAAACGAGTCCTGATGTGTATAATTTAACATAGACGGACGCGTTAGCAGTTCCAGTACTTATATCAAAAATGGCCTTTGATGTAGGGGTAACTTCAAAAGAATTTTCTGAAGTGCACAAGGTTCCATTTTAACCCAGCTCTGGCTCCAGACTACCAGCAGTGGGTATTCAGCCCTTTGTGTGAGGGCAAGACACAGCCTATTCTATTGTAAGTGTGAACTGCCTCTCCCTCTCCATGCCCAGGATGACTATCAGTATGCAGATGAAAGTAGGTGCATCTCCTGTCACAACCAGCCCTTGCTGTTTGTGGCTGTCTGGAAAGAATGCACAAATATAGCTGTCATCTAAATTCAGACGTGTATTCAGAGACAGCCTAAGGCACAGAGTGGTTATAGTAAGAAAATGCCACTTCAGACCTGCAATTTAAAAACCAGCTTTACCAAAAGATATATTTTTTTTGTGTTGAATTTTTTTATTAACACTGCAAGATGATACAGAACCAAAGAGGGACCGGGGTCCCAGCATGAACAAAAAGTGACACATAATGGGTCATATAGAAAAGAAACTGAATAAAACAATGAAACACAATCAATCATATTTCTGATTCATAAGAAATGGGCAGTTTACAATGAAACAATAAGAGAAAGAGAGAAGTCGAAGTTTTGGATTAAAGAGAAAGAAAAGAAAAGAGAGGGAACTCAGAAGGGGGGAGAGAGTGAGGTGGAGAAGGGGTGTCAGAGATCAGAATATCAGGGTATCAGTGTGTTGAGATATCGCAATATCAAAATAACAAAACAACTGAGACCGTTTGTACCTAGGCATTCCCTCAACATGGACAGTGATTGGTGCCTTGTACAACAGCTGTGACTCAGAAAGGTGCGACTATGAGGGAGTCTTGCCAGGTAGGGCGCAAAGGGCTAAGATCAAATCTCTAAAAGGGAAAGGGAAAGGAAAGAGAGAAAGAGAGGGGGGGAAGGGAGGGGAGAGATAGTAATAGCAGCAGGAGGACAGCGGAGAATAGTGAGGTGGGAAGAGATATTAAACAGAAGGAGGATGCGCCATAGGTGTCAGCGAATTCTGCAGAGAAAAGAGGACCGAGATGGGCACCATCAGTGTTAAAGGGGGGGAGATGGGGTGGTGGGAGGGAAGAAGGGTAAGAGAGGGAAGGCCGACATACAAGAGGGGGGCAGGGGACAAGGGGAGCAGGGGAGGGAGGGTGAGCATATCTAGGTGAAGCTTTCATGCAGGAGAGAGAGAGAGGGGAACTACAAGCTAAGGGCTGAGGAGAGATAGAAATGCAGTAACCAAGGCTTTTACTTGGACCGTAGGTCTGTGTCTGCTTATAGTTGGAATCTTAGTGAGAAGCTGTTAGAGACGTAAGTAAGAGACGTGAGAGACGAGGAGCGGTCCGCAGCGATTAAGGGTGGTGTCGGGCAGCCTACGTCAGTCCTGCAGTAAGGAAGGGGGTCCACACCTGGTTAAATATCTGAGCCTGGTCCTAAAGATTGTAGATGACTCTCTCATGCGTGGCTATGCAGGTCATAGCTACAATCCATTCCTCCGGTGTTGGGGAGGTCATCAATCGCCAATAGCGGAGAATGCAAATTTTTGCAGTAGCTAGCGCCGTATGTAACAGTCGTCTGTGCGGTCTGAGCAGGGCCGGGAGAGAGGTCATATCATGCAATATGATAAGAGAAGGGGGGTGCGGGAATGAAAGCAGTATAGACTCAGCCAGAGTGGAGCCCACCACGGCCCACAAAGGGCGGACCTTCGGGCAATCAGTTAAAATATGTATCAAGTCACAGCACACCTCTGTACAGCGCCAACATTTCACATGCGGAAGAAGTCCTGTCCTGTGTAGCTTCACTGGGGACCAATACCAGACATGCAGCACCTTGTAGAGACAGAACTTTAATCAGGCCTCCCGGGTACCCCTGTACAAGGCCTCCAGGATGTCCTCCCAGTCCTCCGTATCAAACGTCTGCTGCAGGCGGTCCTGCCATTGCAAGCGCAGTTTGTCCAGAAGAGGCTGGGAGTATAACTGCCGGGTGATGACCTCATAGAGGCCTGCCATGACACCCCTCTGTTGTCCCCACGTCTTCAGGTAGGTCACCACAGGCAAAGTCTGGAGCCCCCGTCGGATGGTGTAAGCACCCTGATGCAGGCAATGTTTGAGTTGTAAGTATCTCCATTCTTGCCGCAAGTGAAGATCAAATTCCTCCCGAAGCCTGGCGAAGGGTTTGAGCGCACCACCCTCTAGAACCTGAGCAAGATCATGGATACCGACCCTGCTCCATTGTGGCCAGTGGAGCACCTCACCGCCAATCCGTAATCCATTGCTGTTCCATAAGGGGGCCTGGGCGTGTAAGAGAGGATGGACCCCGAGCAGGGACTGGACCCTGCGCCAGACAGCCGGGGTCACCCTCTGGATCGGGTTCGCCATGCCAGAAGATGAGAGGTCATCATGATAGAGCCCTCCAAGTCCCCCATCCGTGGAAAGCAACACCCTTTCCAGAGCTACCCACTGTGCCGGCTCCGGCACTCCGGGCAGTGTGTGGGCCAGTTGTGATAAATGTAGTGCAAGTGCATAATGTTCCACTGAGGAGAGTCCCATTCCCCCATGGGAACGGCGCGGTAGCAGCTTGGCGGTTGCCAGGCATGGCTGCATGGAGCCCCACACGAAGGCTCTGATAAGAGTGTCAATGCTCTGCAGAGTAGAGAGAGGCACTTGTAAGGGTAAGAGCCCCAAGACATAGGTGAAACGAGACACTGTGACCATCCTGACCGCCTGTACCTTGCCCCACATGGAGAGGCCCAGATGGTTTCACTTTTCAAAATCTTGTTTCATTCACGCGATAAGGGGGTCTAGATTGTCTGCCACCATGTGCACCAAGCCTTGATTGACCAACACCCCCAGGTATTTGAGGCGTCTCGGAGTCCATCGAAATGGGAAGCCGAGGAGTGCTGCATTTGTGCTCACACGCGAAAGAGGAAGCGCCACGCTCTTGTCCCAGTTAATACGGTAGCCAGAGAGGGGCACAAATCCATCAATGATCTCTAGTAAGGCCGGCAGAGATCACTCGAGGTCCGTTGAAGTTAGAAGAACATCATCGGCGTATAGGTAGTGTTTGGAAATGCCATCAGGCAGAGTGAGGCCTTTTATTGAAGGGGAGGAGCGGATAGCTGCGGCAAGGGGTTCCATCGCCAGGAGGAACAAAACGGTCGAGAGAGGGCATCCCTGTCGTGTCCCTCTGCGGATGGGAAAGGGGTCTGAGAGGAAGCATCCACAGTTAACTCGTGCCGTGGGTTGATCATACCGCAATCGGATCATAGAGATGAATCGGTCTCCCAAACCAAACCTTGCCAGCGTCGCAAACAGATATGGCCATTCTTTACAATTGAACGCCTTCTCGGCGTCCAGAGACAGGGCCAGCGCAGTCTCCGGTAGATCCCTGGAGGCCTATAGGGTGAGGCACAAAGTGAGCAGGTGATTCCGGGAGGTTCGGCCCGGTACAAACCCCACTTGAGTATGATGGATCAGGGACGGTATGACTTTACGTAGCCTATTTGCTAAGATACTGGCTAAGATTTTGACATCACCGTTTAAGAGAGAGATGGGTCGGTAACTGCTGCAAAGCAGGTCTCTCCCAGGTTTTGGTATAATCGCTATTGTGGCGTTGTTGGAGATGGCTCCTAGAGCTTTCGTCTTGCAGGCTTCACTCAAGGCCTCATGCATTATGTCAATCACCTCTTCCCCACCCATTTATACAATTCCACCGGGAACCCATCCTCCCGGGGCGACTTGTGGTAGGGGAGGTTGGAGATGACTCTCTCTATTTACAGCCTGCTGATTTCTCCCTCCAGGAGGCTGCACCGGTCGTCTGATAGAAAGGGTAAGTCAAGATCAGCAAGAAAAGCTGCAATCTGAACAGGGCTAGACGTTGTCTCCGGTGTATAAAGGTGCCGGTAGAAGGACACAAACTCATCTGCTATCGCCTGCGGGTGCCTGAGCACCTCACCTGAGAGGGTACAAATGGCCAGGATAGCGAGAGCAGCCGTTCTCTGACAAAGCTGAGTTGTAAGAAGCCGGCCGGCTTTCTCACCTTGTTCATAGTGCCTCCCCTGTAGACGCTGTAGGGCGCACTCGGCCTGGGAGGTGCATAACTCATTAAGAGCCAATCGGGCGCGTTCCAGACACTGACGCCCTGGAAGAGAGGGGTGGTCAGTATATTGGCATGTAAGACAGCGGATATCAAGTTCCAATGCCCCTTGTCGCTCTTTCCTTTCTTTATTTTCTAACGCCGCGTCTCGCATGAGCTGCTCCCGTATCGTTGCCTTGGCTGCAGCCCACACGGTTCGCCTGGATTCAACAGTGCCCAGGTTGTCTTGGGCAAAGGTGGACGCATGGCCTCTCAGCTAGGTCTTGCCCTGGGGGGAATGATACCGGTGAACGGCAAATCTCCCAGCCCATCTGGACAGCGACGATGATTGGGAAGTGGTCTGAGAGACCACATTCAAGTATGCAGGTGTCATGGGCATGGGCCACCATGTTATGGGACATAAGGAAGTAATCAAGGCGAGATTGGGTGCCATGCACCGGTGACAAAAAGGTGTACTCTCTGTCAACCGGATGGGTCAGCCTCCAATGATCCACCAGGCCGTTGTCCGACAATATATCGGACTGTAGGGCTCTGTCGGCATTATTACTAATGTCCAGGGGTCCCGTCCTGTCTAATACTGCATCTCTGGCTAGATTCCAGTCGCCCCCTATCACATAGCGGGTCGCCCCTAACTCCGTCAAGAGGCGGTTGATTTGCAGGAAGAACAGGCACGTTGGGCCGATTGGTGCGTAAACGAAGCCCACGCACAGTGAGGAGTCACCTATCTTTAACTTAGCAAACACATAGCATCCGTCTGGGTCAGTCCATGACTTAATAACTGCGAGGGGAAGGGTTTTGTGCAGGAATAGTGCCACTCCGCATTTCCGGGGGGCGCTACCCATAGCGGGTGATGTAGGGCTGCAGCTGAATAGTGTAGTGCCCACTCAGTCCCTGTGCAGTTTGCTAGACTCCTCTCTGTCTAAGTGTGTCTCCTGAATTAAAGCTACATCAGCCCGTTTGGAGTTAAGGTAGGACAGGACCTTTTTTTGTTTTATAAAATGGGTAAGACCGTTTACATTCCAAGATATAATCCGCAATGGTACCGAAGGGGATGGGCGAGGGCCTGCAATCACAGAGACCTAGTGGAAAAGACAGAAAAGAGGACGGTGGTGGAAGAGAGAAAAACTAAGAGCCAGGAGAGGGGGGGGGGTGTGGAGACACAAGGAATGGGCCAAAGGAGGGGATAGGGAGAGCTTGGTGCTGTCCTCAGAAGCAGAGAGAGGGTAAGCGAAAGTCAGAAAAAGAAGAAAAGGAGATAAGAGAAAAGAAAAGGGAAGAATATGAAAGAGGAGAGAGGAAAGAGGAAAAAAGAGGGAGGAGGAGAGAGAGAGAGGATGAAAAAGGGAGAAGGAAAGAGAAAGAGAGAGAGAGAGAGAGAAAATAAGGAACAGAAGAAACAAAGATATCAGAACAAAAGTCCAGACAATCCTGATCTATAACCTGCGGGTCTAAACCTTGGCCTATAGAGCTCAATCGCCCGGCCAGCGAGCCCCAGACCGGGGAAGGCGGCGGGCGCGGGGCACCCCAGTCCCACAGTCCCATTCCCCCCATCAGGGCGTAATCATAAACATCAGGGGAGGGGGGCAGCGCGAGAGCGCGCAGCAGGCTCACGTGAGAGCTTGCAACAGGAGCCAGAGCGGCGCCGCACCGAGCGGGGGGGGCGTGCGGGGGGATGGGAAAATTGCCACAAAGTTCAGCAGGAAGGAGATCAAACCATGATCACAACAAGGGACGCAAGTATAGGGTGCCTGTAAATAGTGAAGGGGGGGTATGTAGGGAGAGGTAAGGCTGAGTCAGGGAAAGAGAGAGAATGAGCCTCTTTCATGTCGTACCAAGCAACTATGATAGCATACTGTAGCACACATTTATCATTGAAAAGCAGTCAAACTTAAGACATATTGCTAACAAACAGGATAAAAAAGCAACACTAATGCAGTACCGAGTGCACTTGAGCAGACAAAATAAGGGCTAGACAACTGAGTAAGATTGCCGTATGACCTGCGAAAATATTGACCTCCCTATAAACAAAGTGTCTGTGATATTATAAAGGCAGGTACTCATCTCTCCGGCCCGTCATCCCTGCAGTAGGGCCTCTGCAGCTTCTTACGGGACCCCGCGTCCGTCGATGGCGGGGCTCCTTTAGGACACTGCGCTTCCTTGCCCTCAAATGGGGGGGGCGGGAGAGTGGGTTTCAGAGGGGAACGAGACTTGTACCTGTCAGCGATCTGCCTGTGTATCGCTACTGCCTGCAGCACCTGACCCTTGTCGTCGTGGCTCTTCGTGAGCCTCTCCAGGTCTCTCCCCCTAGGATGGAAGTCCGCAGTGGTCCGTCCCACAACCTCAGGAGCAGGAGTTGAGAGGGCGACACTCAAGAGAGGTCCCTGCATGTCTGGATAGATCGGAGCCGCCGTGTCCATGGACTGGGTATGGTTCTGAAGCCCCTCCAGGAATACTCGCAGGTCCTCCGGGTCATAGAAGTCCCTTGACTCCCCATTTTTGGTGATCCACATCCTGGCTGGCTCAAACAAGCCGTATTTCACATCCAGTTGGCAAAGGCAAGGTCGGAGGGACAAGAATGCTCTCCTGCATTCACTAGTCTCTTTGGAAAAGTCGGCCGTTAGTCTAACCTCCAGAGCATCAGACTGGAATGGACTGGAATGGACCGTGCGCTCGGGCCACCTGCAATAGTTGACGGGTCTGCACATGACGCAGCAGACAGGCTATGATTGAGTGGGGGCAGTTGGTGCCATCTTGCCATTTGGGGCCAAGTCTATACACCCTTTGAAATTCCAGGGGAGGGTCAAAAGTTATGCCAGTAAGCTCGGTTAGGGTCTCCCGTAGGTAAGAGTGTATGTACGTGCCTTCGATGTTTTCCGGGAACCCAAGAAAGCGAACATTATTTCTGCAGCTCCTATCCTCCAGGTCAATCAGTTTCCTACAGAGGTATAAAAGTTCTTGGTCGCTGTCTACCCAGGAGGCAATGTGTGTTTCTACTGATGTTACTCGCTGGTCCAAACCCGTAACTTGTGACTGAAAGCCTGCAATATCCAGGCGCATGGATTTTGTCTCCACCGTCAGCGAAGCCATGGCACTGTACATACCTTCCAGCTTACGGCCCACCGCCAAAATCTCCTGCAGGATGCAGTCCATGGTCGCACCCTGTGTGGTGTCTGCCATTCTACTGGGTAGAGTGAGTGGATGCTCCTCTGCGGGCGGGAGTCCCTGGTGGTGCAAAGCTTCCAAAAAGAGTAACTGCCGGGACGGCTTACCCTGTTGTTTACTTGCCGTCTTACCGCCATGCATCGCAAGCTCCCCAGTATAGGTAGGGACCGGGAAAACATTGATCCACTGTGCAGCAGATGTGGGGGAGCAGGCGGGTGATGCAAAAGAGGAAGAAGGGGAAGGGAGGGAGATGGGTCGCCTCCAGAGTCGCAGATCCCAGCAGAGACCAAAAAGCATCCACTGGTGTATTAGTAACTGAGGATCAGAGGGCCAGAGTTAGTGGTTAGGACTCAAAAGTCCAAAGCGGGGTGGAAAGCGTTAGGCCCAGTCATTTATGGCCGACCAGGAAGAGAAATGGTAGCCAGAGAGCCCTCCATTGGGCCAGCGCCGGTGAGACTCCTCCAGTATTGCCAGTGCGCCAGCTCGACGGTCCAGGGTGACACGGGGCAGTGCGGGCCCCCTACTGCTGCAGGCAGCACCACTAGTGATCCCCTCCTGGCAGTCAAATTAGGGTCCCACCCCTGCGGTGTCCATAAGGCGTAGTGTAGAGTATCTCGCCACTTCCAAAAGTACAGAGGCCCACTGCATGGACTCTCCGGCTCTACCCAGCCATGTGCCTCTCCGCACCTTTGCAAAATACAGCCCCTCCAGTCCTGCTGCAATCCCCCCTCCACTATCGCCAGCCAAGGGGGGCCGTCCTCATCAGCGCTGTTCCATCGCGCTCCTGGTACCTGTAGCGGCTATTTCCTTGCGCCGGTAGATTGCACCAATGCCCCGATCCGCACTCCCGGGAAGCCGCCCGGGAGGGGGGGTGGGTCAGAGGTGATGGTGGTGTGGGGGCAGGTCAAGCCACTGCCCCACTATCCCTCATCGAGGTCCTAGTCGCCAGGTTGCCGAAAATGGGGCTCCAGATGCTGCCCCGGGCGTCCCCGCGGGGGGAAAGATGCCATAGTAGTAGGAGGGTAGGGCAGGGGAAGGCACTCGAATGGGCGAGGGTGTGGCCACAGTCTAAGCCCTCGCTCACCTGCCGCCCTTATCAGCGCCCTCCATCAGGGCACCTGAAGCCCTCAGGGAGTCGTGTGCTCCGAGCCGGGCCTCCAGATCAAGCGAGGCTGCGGCTCGTCAGCCCCATTTAGGCCGCCAGGCCGCCACGGTTCCCGCGAGCCTCCTGGATGGAAGCGGGAGTCCCCCGCAGGTGTTCAAGGGGAGTGAGATCCCCGGATATCAGCAGCCCCCAATGCTCATTCCACGATCAAAGGAGGGCATCTGGTGTACCCCCAGCACCGCCGCCCCCCGTCCAAGTCCCGCCGTTCCACGGAGCTCAGCACTCAGGCAGCCATCTCGATACCTGGCCAGACCACGCCCCCTCAAAAGATGTATTTTTAAGTTGTGAGTCCAGTGACCCCAAACTCAATTTTTCTATCTTTTCCCAATTAAAAATTACACTTAGAAGATGCTCCAAGGTAACCCCAATGTTAGCCTATGGGGGAGATAGCCCTTCCAATTGTGAAAAACTAATTTAAGAGTTTTTCAAAACCTGGACATGTTAAGCTTAAAAGTACATGTCCAACTTTTTAAATACACTGCACCTTGCCTTTGGGGATAAGCAGGGCCTACATTAGGGATGACTTACATGTCATAAAAAGAAATGGTTGGGCCTGGCCAGAGGGTACACTTGCCAGGATTGAAATGGCAGTTTAAACTACACACACAGACTCTGCAATTGGCAGGCCTGAGACATGTTTGAAAGGCTACCGTGGTGCATGGCACAACCAGCACTGCAGGCCCATAAGTAGCATTTGACTTACAGACCCTGGGCACACATAGTGCAGTTTACTAGGGACTTAGTAGTACATCAAATATGCAAATCATGGAGAAGCCAATGTTACAATGTTTTAGACACAGCGCACACGCCCTTTAGCACTGGATTGCAGTGGTAAAGTGTGCAGAGACCTAAAGCCAGCAAAAATGAAATTCAGCACACAGTCAAAACATGAGTCAGAAAGCAAAAAGTCAGGGGAAACCATGCCAAAAGATGCCAGGCTTAACACGTGTACCCCCCAGCAGAAAGTGGGGAGAGCTACCCACCCCTGGGAGTTCTCTTCACTAAGGTGGAAAAACCTGGAAAGACCATCATGGCATGTTCTGTTCATGGACACTGTTCCACCGTAAAGTCCATTCCATGTAAAAAGATGGACCACCTCAACACTTTAGGATTCCTCACCCCTCATGTGCATCAGCCCTCTGAAGAGCCTGTGGTCTATCTGAACCTGGAAGTGAGTCCCAAACAAGTAGGGACCTAGCCTTGTCAGCGGCCAGACCACAGCAAAAGCTTCCCTTTCTACTGCGTTGCACCTCTGTTCCTGGGGCAGTAACCTCCTACTAATGAAGGCTAGAGGTTGATCCAGGGACTTTTCATTTAGCTGCGAATGCACAGCCCCGAGGCCAGGCCCTGAGGCATCAGTCTGTACCTCAAATTATTGAGAGAACTCAGCGGCTGTGAGCATAGGTGTTGCACACATGGCCTTCTTCAGGGTATCAAAAGCGGTCTTGCACGCCCATGTCCAGATCACCTGATGCAGCTGCTTCTCCTACAATAGACAGTGAGGCCTAAAAAGGCTCTCACTTCAGTCTGGGTCTTGTAGAGTTCCCGAGCCAGAATGCTGTCAATCTTGGGTTGCAAGGGCTGCACTTAGCCACCCCCTACTTAGTGGCCCAAGTAGACCACAGATGCCTGCCCCGTAGATGTAGGCAATGGGCCCCTTGGAAGCACATGGATGCTGGTAGCTCCAGTGCAAAAATTACGGAAATTTGTAATATCGAATAAGACTATCTATTGAATTAGGCTTGTTACCCATAATGGTTAAAAACACTCTTTTTGTTCAAAGATAGCTAACTAGTAGAACCAATTCCATATATTACTACCTAGATTGAGATATAGTAGGTTACCCGGCCCAATAGAAGATCTAAAATTCATCATCAGGTATGAATAGCATGCTGAGGTAATAATCATAAAACTCGGGCTTCTGAATGCCAATTTGTCTGGTCTTACATATGGTGAGTGCGTGATTCATGTCATAATTTAAATTATGTGACATCTTGAGTGTGTCTAACTTGTGTCAGAAGATCATTTATCGCTACTTAAAAAATATATTGCTTCACCTTATGGTCAGATCTGGATATTGCCATGATCCAAGTTATAAACCTGGTCGGCGGATATTATATGGTTATATTGATCTACTCGAATATGCATTGTACTCGGATCTAGGGTTATGAATATCTATATCGATCAAATGGGTATCATGTTAACATATATGTGTAGGTAAGTCAACCCTTCTGAAAAAGGAGATTTCAACAACCCCACCCTTGCCAACCAGTATAATAGTCAAGGTATACATTGTTGAATCACCCTTAGTCACAGGAATATAAATGGCCGCTATGGTAGGCTTGTAATAATTCACAGATATGTGGATTGTCAGCTCCCACCAAGTTTCACGTTGTGGTCTGATCTGGATAGAGCCGGGTAAAAAACCTTGCAGAGAGTTGGCGGTCATATGTGATTACATATTTGTCTTCTCGGATATGTACATGAGAAAGTCAGCTTCCACCATATTGTATCCTACTTTGGTCTCGGGTTATGGTTATCTATGTTTCACACAAAAAATCATGGTTTTCAGTTGTATTTCTCTGTTTAGGTTAAGCAAACCTCCTGAAAACTGAGTTTGTACAGGCCCCGCCCTTGGCATCCAGTATGTTTGTCGTGACATGACCGTTCAATCGCTAATGTTAGTGGGGATAAAAATTGACTTTGCCTCCTCATAGTCTTTATTAACTGCAGTGGCCATTACTAGAAACACAAAATGGGTCCTGATAACAAATGCAATTGTTGTGAATAGACATCTGTGATAACAAATACATTGTACCATGCACAAACATACAGGGAGTGGAGAATTATTAGGCAAGTTGTATTTTTGAGGATTAATTTTAATATTGAACAACAACCATGTTCTCAATGAACCCAAAAAACTCATTAATATCAAAGCTGAATATTTTTGGAAGTAGTTTTTAGTTTGTTTTTAGTTTTAGCTATGTTAGGGGGATATCTGTGTGTGCAGGTGACTATTACTGTGCATAATTATTAGGCAACTTAACAAAAAAAAATATATACCCATTTCAATTATTTATTATTACCAGTGAAACCAATATAACATCTCAACATTCACAAATATACATTTCTGACATTCAAAAACAAAACAAAAACAAATCAGTGACCAATATAGCCACCTTTCTTTGCAAGGACACTCAAAAGCCTGCCATCCATGGATTCTGTCAGTGTTTTGATCTGTTCACCATCAACATTGCGTGCAGCAGCAACCACAGCCTCCCAGACACTGTTCAGAGAGGTGTACTGTTTTCCCTCCTTGTAAATCTCACATTTGATGATGGACCACAGGTTCTCAATGGGGTTCAGATCAGGTGAACAAGGAGGCCATGTCATTAGATTTCCTTCTTTTATACCCTTTCTTGCCAGCCACGCTGTGGAGTACTTGGACGCGTGTGATGGAGCATTGTCCTGCATGAAAATCATGTTTTTCTTGAAGGATGCAGACTTCTTCCTGTACCACTGCTTGAAGAAGGTGTCTTCCAGGAACTGGCAGTAGGACTGGGAGTTGAGCTTGACTCCATCCTCAACCCGAAAAGGCCCCACAAGCTCATCTTTGATGATACCAGCCCAAACCAGTACTCCACCTCCACCTTGCTGGCGTCTGAGTCGGACTGGAGCTCTCTGCCCTTTACCAATCCAGCCACGGGCCCATCCATCTGGCCCATCAAGACTCACTCTCATTTCATCAGTCCATAAAACCTTAGAAAAATCAGTCTTGAGATATTTCTTGGCCCAGTCTTGACGTTTCAGCTTGTGTGTCTTGTTCAGTGGTGGTCGTCTTTCAGCCTTTCTTACCTTGGCCATGTCTCTGAGTATTGCACACCTTGTGCTTTTGGGCACTCCAGTGATGTTGCAGCTCTGAAATATGGCCAAACTGGTGGCAAGTGGCATCGTGGCAGCTGCACGCTTGACTTTTCTCAGTTCATGGGCAGTTATTTTGCGCCTTGGTTTTTCCACACGCTTCTTGCAACCCTGTTGACTATTTTGAATGAAACGCTTGATTGTTCGATGATCACTCTTCAGAAGCTTTGCAATTTTAAGAGTGCTGCATCCCTCTGCAAGATATCTCACTATTTTTGACTTTTCTGAGCCTGTCAAGTCCTTCTTTTGACCCATTTTGCCAAAGGAAAGGAAGTTGCACACCTGATATAGGGTGTTGATGTCATTAGACCACACCCCTTCTCATTACAGAGATGCACATCACCTAATATGCTTAATTGGTAGTAGGCTTTCGAGCCTATACAGCTTGGAGTAAGACAACATGCATAAAGAGGATGATGTGGTCAAAATACTCATTTGCCTAATAATTCTGCACTCCCTGTATAGTGAAAACTATAGTGTCAGAAAGTATTTCCCAATAGCAAATCCATTCTAGCAGTGCCATCCCCTATCCGGTCAACCTCCTGCCCAGCCTTGGAAGCATTAGATCAAAAAGTCTGTCCCCCAATATGGAGGGATATTCACTGCATCTCCTTAGGGTAGGGGTCTCTTCGACATACCCATCATCCATGTGTCCATAATTACTTTTGCCGGGTGGTGTCAATATATACAAAGCACTCACCAGTATAGAGATAGGACCAGGCTGGTGTCAAAAAGAATAGTGGCAGCCATTTTGGAGTGGTGTTGATTTACTCCTAAAATTATAAGTATATAATGGTGAACAATCACCCACCTACCCTGGTGCAGTCATATTACTTGCCGATTGAGGGAACCTATATAGAATTTTTTTATAAACAATTTTACAGACAAATCTCTTAGTATCTTCAGTTAGAATAAAATGTTCTTAATACATTCAGGTGGATTTAAATAAGGACCAGGTAGGTGTCAAAGCAATTGAATGATTGCAGCCATTTTGTAGTAATGTTGATTAGCTCGTAGAATTATAAGTCTGTAATAGTATCACCCTCCTCTTCTGGTGCAGTCTTATTGCTTGCCTATTAAGGGAACCTATATAGAACATTTTTACAGACAAATCTTCCATTAGGATGAAGTGTTTCTTATACAAAGGGGTTATTTAAGGAAAAGGTTTAGAGATTGGGCCCTCATTACGACCCTGGTGGTTGGTGTTAAAGTGGCGGTAATACCGCCAATAGGCTGGTGGTTACTACCGCCAAATTATGACCAAGGCGGAAAGATCTCCGGTAGACAGCCAACGTACCACCCCGACCGCCAGGGTGGAAACAACAGCCATCACGGCGGTAGCCGCCTACAGCCAGGCAAAAGCCAATGTTCCGCCCACCATATTATGACCCAGGAAACCACCACCTTTTCCCGGACGATACCAACAACTTCAGAAGCCTGGCGGAAAGGGAGCTCAGAAGGGAGAGGACTCACCATTGGAGACACAGGGATCAACAATGCCGCCGTGGAACCTGAACTGCATGTCTTCCCCATGATCTTCTACATTCTGCTCCACCACAAAACCAGCGCCGGCGAAGACGACGACGGTGAGTACAGACGCGTAGCACACAAGGGAGGGGGGAGGAAAAAGAGAGTGACACACACACGCACAACACACACACTCCAACACCATACACATAACCAGATGCATTATAAAAACAATTTTACCCCGTATCTCGGATGAATGATGCAAGGACAAAATGATTTTGCAAAAGTGAATGTAATGAGATCAACACAGCATGAAAAATAAGTTAGTCAAGATAATAGATATATACATATATACAGAAAAAGGGACACAGCCCAGTCCACTATTTGCAAGGTCCACATGGTCACGGACCAAAGTTCAAAGCCACACATGTCACCTGCTTCAGCACAGAGAGAACACTGCAGGGGCATCAGCTGGTAAACATGCAGGCACCTTAGGATGTCGGGGGCACCTCAGCTGGGAGATGTTACAAGACACTGGTTCTGGAGGGGGAAACACGCCCTGTGCTCTTGGTCCTGGGGAGTGATGGGCCACAGTTTCTCGAGTGGGTGTCTTGCCCACTGGTTCTGGAGGGGGCATCGTGCCCTTTGCTTGATCCTGGTGAGTGATGGGCATGTGGGTGTCTTACCCACTGGTTCTGCAGGGAGCAAACTGACCTGTGCTTATTCCAGGGGAGTGCAAGGTCACAGTATCTCAGGTGGGTGTCATACCCACTGGCTTTGCAGGGGGAAGGCCGCACAGCAGCCCATGAAGGCAGGATTACATACCATCCAGTGGTGGTGACGGCTGCACGGTGGTGCTGGTGGTGGGGGGAGGCTCCTGCCCATCCCCTGCAACTTCGGCCAGTTGCACAGTGGTGGTGGGGGGAGGCTCCTGCCCATCCCCTGCAACCTCAGACGGCTACACAGTGGTGGTGGGGCTGCTGGTGGGGGGAGGCTCCTGCCCACCCCCTGCAACCTCTGATGGCTGCACAATCATGGTTGGTGGTGGGGGCTCCGTCACAGTTCCTGTCCCAGGCCACTTGGACTTCTTGCCTGCTGGGGCAGGCTCCTTTGTCTTCCTGGCAGCTGGGGCAGGCTCCTTTCTCTTCTTGCCTGCTGGGGCAGGCTCCTTGGACCTCCTGGCAGCTGGGGAAGGCTCCTTTCCCTTGTTGCCTGCTGGGGCAGGCTCCTTGGTCTTTCTGGCAGTTGGGGCAGGCTACTTTCCCATGAGGCTGCCTGATGCAAGCTCCTTCACCTTCAAGACATGTGGCCTGGATCCTTATCTACCACGAGTGGGTGTGGTGACGACTGGGCCCGTGGACTGTGTGGCTGAGGTGCTTGGCTGGGCTGTCCATACATGCAGTACGGGGGGAGGGGAAGAGGTCATTGGTGGATAGGTATAGTTTTTTAGGGACATTGGGGCATGAAGAGGGAGAAGTAATGGGAGTGGAGGAAGAGGGAGTGGTTGTTGGAGGAGTCTGTCTGCTGCTTTTGGGTGCAGGTGCATGGGCTGTATGCTGTTGTGAGGTGGATGGCTGTTGGGTGTCTGAGTGCTTGCGTTTGTGTACTTTAGGAGGGGGGGACAGACACAGTGGGAGAGGACACAGGGGACGTGTGCATGGCTGTTGTGGAGGTGTCTGCCAGTGAGGTGTGTGTTCTGCTTGGTGATGCTGGTAGTGGATGATGATGTAGTGCATGCAGGTGTGAGTGTGGACAGAACTGGGTGGGAGGTGGTCGAAGAGGAGGAGGAGGAGGGGGAGACAAAAGAGATAGTGGATGTTGGGGTGTCTGCAACTGGATGGTGTTTGTGTGAGTGCCTGTGGAATGAAGTGTGGTGCTTGTGTTTGCCTTTGACACTCTTGGCTGTTGTCTTGTGTGCATGCTTGATTGCCTGTGTGTTTGGGATTGGTTGAGATTGAGGAGAATGGGACTGGGCAGTGGATGTTGGAGGGGGGAGGGTATAAACAGGGACAATGGCTGCCATCAGAGAGGAGGCCAGAGCCTGGATTGATCTCTGTTGGGCCACCAATCCACTGTGAATGCCCTCCAGGAATGCATTAGATTGTTGCATCTGGGCTGCAGCCCCTGGATGGCATTCACAATGGTTGACTGCCCTAGGATCTCAGGAGGTAAATAGCCTCCTCATTCAGGGCAGCAGGGCTAACCCGGGCAGGGCCTGAGGTGCCTGGGGCAAAGGAGATACCCACCCTCCTGGGTGAGCGGGCACGGGCAACTCGATGAGGGGCTGCTGGGAGGGCGGTGATGGTACGGGGTTAGGGGCTGTACCTGTAGCTACGGTGGTCACAGAAGTGTCCGCCACCACCAGGGAGCTTCCATCGGAGGAGGTATCTGGGTCAGAACTGTCCCCTCTAGTCTCCGCTGTGGTGCTCCCCTCACCCTCCATCTCAGTGGTGCCCTCAGAGTTGGTGGACTCTGCCTCCTGGCGCCTGTGGGATGCAGCTGTCTCCGTCACCGGTGCCTCTGCTTCTCCACCAGCTGATGGTAATGCACATAAGGACAGAGGCCCTCATTTTGAACACAGCGGGATTTCCCGCCATGTTCAGGATGGCGGTCTTTTCATCGACTGCCAGCCCCCTGGAAAACCCGCCAGTCGTATTATGATTTACCCGCCAGGCCGGCGGGCGGAGACAATGTCTCCGCCCGCCGGCCTGGCGGGGAACACTGCTGTAACATTGAGGGCGGCTCCATTAGGAGCCGCCGCCAATGTTGGTGTGCGGCGGGTGCAATAGCGCACATGTCACTGCCCGTAAATTGGGCAGTGACGTGTGCGAAGGGGGCCTGCCTGGCGGCCTGGCTGCCTGGAGGCAGGAGCATGGCAGTGGGTGACGGCTGCCGCTGGTGGGCGTCAACCACTTCATTATGTGGCTCTTCGGCCCGCCATGCCGGCTGGCGGCTTCCGCCAGGTTCATAATGATCACCAGGATGACAAAACAAAAAGGGGGGAGAGAGACAAAGGATACACTTGGTCAGTGGCTGCACCAACACCACCGTTGGCATACACAGCACCCTCACACACAGGGAACAGGCCTATGCAATATGCCATAGCACTACCAGAGAATTAGTTAGCAGCCAAGGCATGGGGAGGGGCACCCACCGCCAAATGCAGCACACCTGGTACCCATGCAGCCCTGACCAGTTGTAGATGCCTACGAGCTAGGTAGGCAGGATAATCCCTTCAGAACCCTAGCCACCAGGGAACCTAAGCTGCAATGTCAGGCCTGGCCTAGGGGCACTCACTGACACACATCTTCCCCAGATACCACTCTACCATGCGTACGTTGTAATGACTTGTAATGATGGGCACTGTACTCACCCCCTTGGGGCTGCTGTGATACCCTCAAGCGCCCATCCAGCTCTGGATAGGCCACCGCCAGAACACGGGTCATCAGGGGGTCAGGGTTCGATGGGCACCCCTTCCTCGTTGGGAGGCCATCCCCAGCTGGTCCTCCGCCATCTTCCGTGCCCAGCGTCTCAGGTCCTCCCACCATTTGTGACAGTGGGTGCTCAGCCTCCCCCAGGGCCCGCACCTCCTTGGCGATGGCACGCCATATACCCTTCTTTTGATGGGCGCTAACCTGCAGAGGCAATACACACGTGAAAATTGAATTACACAAACAGTCCTACCTGTTGCACATATGACCCACCATACCCGTTTCCTTCACCATTGGCACACACATGGCCCAGTACACAACCTATATGCCGCCCAGAGGGCATCCACCCACCCCCCTTACACGAGGCCTTCACACACACCACTCTATGCATTCATGCCACATGCATCGTGCCCACAGTGTACTCATCTGTTGGTCTGGAGGCCCATACAGCAGTCCGTACTGGGGTAGGACCCCATCCACCAGTCTCTCCAACTCCTCTGAAGTGAAGGCTGGGGCCCTTTCCCCAGTCACACGGGCCATGGTAGGTTCCAGACACAGGTCACAGCAGCACATGCAGTTTAAGTCCTTTTATGTGGAAGACCAGGTAGCAAGTGAGAAATATGATAGAAAATGGCAGTCACGTCCGGGGCAGTGCATACCGTCACCGCCGGCGTAGATCACCATTGGCCTCTGTAACCCACAGGGCCCAATTATAAGCAATGAGGAGTTACACAGCGGTTCCCGACCGCCTCCCGCAACGGCACCCAACGTCAGCGGAATTACCTAATTTCCACCTGTCCCTCCACACAGGACAGGTGGATGCCATTTCAGGGGGGTGGGGCAGGCCCTGGAGAATTGCTGCGTCACTGGTGAAATTAGCACATACTGACCAAATCACACGGACCCATTACAAATTAACAGCATGCAAAGTTCTTTTGTATCTCCATTGTTCAGTTTGTGACTGGCTCCTCACTCTTTTGCCCCATAGATTCCTACCGCTGCGGATGAATAGGAGATGGCGACATCCCCGGTGTACAGACTCCTGGTGGACTTGGCAACACAGGAGGACAGGCACATTATCCTCACCTATAGACTTGACAGGGCCACAATCACTGAGCTGTGTGCCCAATTGGAGCCTGACCTGATATCTGCTATCTGTCACCCCACTGGGATCCCCCCCTCTTGTGCAAGTTCTACCAGTGCTCCATTTCCTGGAAACTGGTTCTTTCCAAGTGACAGTGGGCTTGGCAGCAGGAATGTCACAGCCAATGTTCTCAATAGTGCTGACAAGAGTGTTGCCTGCCCTGATAAAACACACGTGCAGCTACATTGTTTTCCCCAGGTTGAAGATTTGGCCACAGTGAAGGATGAGTTCTATGCAATGGGACATATCCCCAACATAACTGGGGCGATTGATGGAACACATATTGCATTTCCCCCCCCCCCGTGAGAATGAAGAGGTGTTCAGAAATATATGCTAAATATCCTGGGTCAGTGCATGATGCCTTTGGCCTGAGGAATAGCAGCATCCCAAATGTGGTGGGCCAACTACAGAGGCACAGGGTGTGGCTAATAGGTGAGCCCTGGTTTCCACCCAGTACATGTTGGTGTATGGGTATGGTGTGGGCCATATGGGATAGTGTGTGGCTAAATGTTGTCCCTCAATATTTCAGGTGACTCTGGTTACCCCAACCTCTCATGGCTGATGACCGCTGTGAAGAATGCCAGGACAAGGGCAGAAGAGCGTTATAATGAGGCACATGGGCGAACCAGAAGGATAATTGAAAGGACCTTTGGGCTCCTGAAGGCCAGTTTACGGGGCCTCCATCTGACAGGTGGATCCCTGTGCTACTCACCGAAGAAGGTCTGCCAGATAGTGGTGGCATGCTGCATGTTGCATAACCTGGCCCTCAGATGCCATGTCCCATTCCTGCAGGAGGAGGAGGCTGGAGATGCCCGTGTGGCAGCAGTGGACCCTGTGGACAGTGAGGATGAGGATGAGCACAACAGAACATCAGTGATCAGACAATACTTCCAATGACACACAGGTAGGCAGGTGTTACTTCACATTTCAGTGACATTTGTTTGAATTTCTGTGGCACTGGCATGCTGATATTTCCCATTTCTATGCCCACTTACTGTTCCCTCTGGCAATCCATTTTGCAGATGTTGGTGATATGACAAATACTCCTGGTATGATCACTGCAGCCAGCTACAGGTCATTAATCTATGCTCATTTTCTGTACAGTTGAATTGCAATGTTTGTACCTGTTTCAATGAATACATAATTGATACCCATGACATACTCCAAACTTCTTTTTTTTCCAAGGGTGTTTATTGAAGTGTTAAACTATAGAGGGGCAAGTGCAATGGGATGGGGTGATGATGGAGGAAAGTCCAGGGTATTGTCCAGTCTGTTTGTAGCACAGGTGCTTTGTCCAAGAGGACATAGGAAGGGGAACAATGGCAGTTCAAGGTAGACAGGGTGACAGAGTGGGACACAAAGGTGACAATCAGAAGACTCATTTCCTGGCGGGGGCCTTGGCCAGTGTCTCTGGCTTCTGTCTGGATCGCAGGAAACATTTGTGGGGTGGTTCTCCTTCTGCAGGGGGAGGGGTGCTGCTGGCCTGTGAGTCCTGTGGTGGGGCCTCCTGTCCACCAGCATAGTGGAGGTGGAAGGCTGTTTAGATGTCTGGCTAGTGGTAGGGGCCCACTGTTTAGTGACTGCCTCCCTCATAATATTGGCCATGGCTGCCAGCACCCCTGCTATGGAGATCTGAGTGTTGTTGATGGCCTGCAAGTCCTCCCTGGTCTCCTGGTACTGGCCTTCCTGCAGCCGCCTGTTCTTCTGCACATTGTCTAGGATCTGGCCCATCGTTTCCTGGGAAGGTTGATGAGCTCCCAGGATCTCTGCAAGTGCCTCCTGGAAAGTCGGTTCCCTGGGCGTGTCCTCCCCCTGGCACACAGCACTCCTCCCAGTTTCCCTATTGGCCAGTGCCTCTGTTCCCTGAACCGTTTGTCCACTACCACTGACCCCAGGTCCCTGATTGTCTTAGGTATGAGGTTGGCCTGGGATCCCTGTAGCGGTGGACACACTGCTGATTGACATGTCCTGGGGACAGAGGTGTGGGTATGCTGGGTAGGTGCGGTGGTGATGTTTCCTGATCGGGGAGGCTCTGTGGTGGTGTGTGACTGGGCCTGGGTAACCGGCTGTCCAGAGGTCCCTGATGGGCCAGGTAGGTCATCCAGATCCTGAAGACCAGAGTTGCAGTCATCACTGTGGGTCTCTTCTGTTGGGGGACTGGATATTGCTGGCACCTTCTCTCCTCTGACATTGGCTGGGGTAGCTGTGGGGATGTAAATGATATGTTATGGTTTCTGTGTCTGACATATTGTGCATCCGCGGCTTGCCCTCTTTGGTTGTATTAGCCTTGGCAGCTTTCACATGTGAACTTTGGTGTATGGTAGGATGATTAGTTGGTGTATGGTAGGATGATTAGTCTTCTATGGTGTGCATGCTTTAGTGATGAGTGTCAATGCAGGGCTGTGAGGGGTGTCCAAGCATTGGTAGAGCATGCAGGGCTTGGCATTGGGATGAGTGAGATGTGATGGTGAGGTGTGTGGCAAGTGGTGGAGTAATGGGAGTGAGGGTAGAGGTATGTGATGGCATGCGGGTAGGGGGGTGATAGTAGTAGAGATTTGACTTACCAGAGTCCAGTCCTCCTCCTACTCTGGCCAGGCCCTCAGAATGCAGGATTGCCAAGACTTGCTCCTCCCAAGCTGTTAGTTGTGGGGGAGGAGGTGGGGGTCCAACGCCAGTCCTCTGTACAGTGAGCAGGTGCCTTGCTGCAATGAACGTACCTTCCGCCATAGGTCGTTCCACCTCTTCCTGATGTCAATCCTAGTTCTAGGGTGCTGTCCCACGGCGTTGACCCTGTCCATGATTCTCCGCCATAGCTCCATCTTCCTAGCTATTGATATCTGCTGCATCTGTGCTCCAAATAGCTGTGGCTCTACCCTGATGATTTCCTCCACCATGACCCTTAGCTTTTCCTCTGTGAAACCGGGGTGTCTTTGTGGTGCCATGGGTGTTGTGTGAGGTCTGTAGGTGAGGGAGTGTTGGGTAATGTGCTGGGGTGTGTGATGTGGGGTGCTTGAGTGGTGTCTAGGTGTGTATAGTGTGTGGCTCTGGTTGTGTCGGTGGTCTTGATGTCTCTCTGCTGGCAATGGTTTGTAATGGTAAAGTGTTGTGGGTAATGTGGGTGTGTGTTTTATAGTGCTGTGGGTGTGTGAGTGTGGTGTGTGTATGTGTGTCAGGTGTGTGTTGTTTGAATTGTCCAATGTGGTGCTGTTTTGTCTGTGTGTGTCCATTTTGAGCGCAGTGGTATGTACGCCAATGGTTTACTGCCATTGAATGTCCGCCATGGTGATTCGTGGGTCATAATGTGGTGGCCATTGTGCTGTTGGCGTAACAGTGTGGGTTTTGATACCACCAGTTTATCACTGACTGTGGGCTGGCAGAATTGTGTCTGTGGCTGAATACTGACAGATTGCTGTGTATGTGTCATAATACGGTGAACGGATATCTGCCGCTGTGGCGGTATGCTGGCGGCAGTCAGCGTGGCGGTAAGTGGGATTTACTGCCAATGTCACAATGAGGGCCTGTGTTTTTAAACAACAAGCTGTCCCTAAACAATGGTGTTACTCTCTATTACAAGAATAGCTATTGGAAGGTTAGCTCAGACCAAGCAATATCATCATTCATTCACCTGACATGTGTCTGTAGCTTGTAGACCCAGTGCGGTTCCTTAACAAACAGCCTTTGCACAGTGTTAAATGTGCCTTGTAAAGTCTCTAAAAAGTCCCACATTAGATCCTCGGAGAGTGTCTCTGTTCAATGAAATGTGTGGTCATCTTTGTTGCTGACCTTTGACACTGAATGGTACTACAATGTATGAGAATCCTGGATTTTACCATATGTGTAGTCATGCCAACATACATGAGGTTACCAAGGCATTTAATCAAATAAATGCAGTTATTGGTATTGCAATTGGTATATATCCTCAACTGCCATGTACCTGCGTTTCCTAGATCCACCGTCATTGTTTTTATCGTTAATGGGAAAACATTGCATTGACCACAAGGATAGTGACTCTTAAATGGGGGTAATGCCCATAGATCCGTAAGGGTCTTTGTTCTGGTTCGATTTGTTTGACGTGGTCTAGGGCGGATGATCAAGTCTCTGATATTACTAGTCCTTTTAAAAGCAAATAGTGGAGGTTTGCTCTTTTCACCTGTGCTCCTTAAGATAGATCATCTTTTATTGATGATTTTTTAAAATCTTATTAGACATTGGTGTAAAAGTAGTAACACAAGTCAACCTGATTTGTTGCGGTTTGAGATGGGTCGCCAATAAATTGTCCCTGTCACTGTATCTAGCTCATTTTCTTGCAGAGTTAATTACCCCTTGCGGATAGTGACGATCCACCAGACTCTGTGTGAGTTCTTTGGCTTGCCTGTGATAGTCTTCTATTTTAGTACAATTACGTTGTAGTCGCAACAATTGGCCAAAGGGTAAATTGGTCCATAGGGACCTCAGGTGGTGGCTGTCATAAAAGAGTAGACTATTCCTGTCAGTTGGTTTGTGAAAGGTAGTTGTCTGTATACATCCTTGGTGTAGAGTAAGGTGAAGGTCCAGGAACGAAATCTCTTTATCAATGGCTATAACAGTAAACCTCAAATGTTTGTCAAGAGTATCAATCCATTCAGTAAAATTAGGTATTGTTGTAATTGTACCTTGCCAGACAAAAGATGTCATCTATATAGTGACACCATAATTTGATATTGTTAATAAAGGGGTTGTTAGTACCCACAATATATTTCTGTTCAAAACTGAACATTTAAAGGCAGTCCAGGGATGGCGCAAAGGTACTCCCCATAGATGCCCCTCTGATTTGGTAATATAGTTGATCTTCAAATTAGAAGACATTTTCCTTCAATGCAATGGTCGCACATTCCATCACAAAATGAGTGGGTGTAAAGGAGTCCCATTGTTCAAACAGCAGCATCTCTTCAACAACCACTATGGTGGCTGCTTCTAGTGTATTGGTGTATAATGCTTCCACATCCATACTAATCAGGACATCAGTGGGTCCTTGAGAGTTGATTCCATCACGCAGTACCAAGACAGCTTTGGTGTCTTTTTCGGTATGTACAAGTATGCTGAACAATTGGTCTAAGAAAATGATCACAAAATTTGGAAAGGGCTTTTAGTAATGATCCAATACCAGAGACTATATGGCGCCCCAGGGGTGGTATTGTTCCCTTATGTATCTTTGTTATGCAGTAAAAGTAGGGAATACGCAATTGTTGCATAAAAATTCTGCCTCATGTTTAGAAATCCATCCAGAAAGTTCTCCTTCTTCTGCTATAATCTCGGTCTGCAGAAGACGAGGAGTTGGGTAATTATGTATTGGTTCATAGAAAGTCGTGTCTCCCAACAGTCTCATACATTCTTGTCGATATGTTGCATGTAATGTCATCAAGGTAGGCAGGACTGAAGTTCTCCAACCCAGACAGGACCTTGTTGACCAATCTCTGGAAGGTGGCAGGAGTGTTCTTTAACCTAAAAGGCATGACACAGAACTGGTAATGCCCTTCTGGGGCTAAGGACGTTGACCTCACTTTTGCTTCCTCGGTCAAGGCAAACTGCCAGTAGCCAGATGTTAAATCAAATGTGCAGAGTAACTTGCAGCTCCAAGCCGTTCAATGAGCTCATCAGCTCTGGTGTTGGAGTGTGTGTCAGTCTTAGTGACTCCATTGAGCCCCCAGTAGTCTACACAGAACCGGAGTTCAGGTGTGACATCTTCGGGGGGAACTTGGGGACCAGAACCACTGGGCTAGACCAAGGACTGTTAGAGTGCTCAATAACCCCAAGCTCAAAGATCTTGGTAACCTCCTCCTTGATGCTAGCTCTCACTATGTCACATAAATTGTAAGTCTTGTGTCTGACAAGCAGACTATCCCCAGTGTCTATATCATGGGCGCACGAATGGGTGACCCCTGGGGTGAGTGAGAACAGAGATACAAACTTTCACAGAAACTGGTGACAGTCTCTCTGTTGCCCTAGGGTCACAGTAGAGGAGAGGTTCACACCCTTTAGTGAACCCATCCTGCTATTTGGAAGAGCCGGTAGAGTTTCACTCTCCTCTTCCACCCCATCATCAGTGACCTAAGAGCAAGGTCAACTCAGACCTCTCAAAGTGTGGCTTGAGGGAGTTCCCATGCAGGACCTTCAAAGGGTTCCTAGGAGTTTGCATGTCTGCCAGGTAGGTGACATTACTTTTATGCTCCTTCACTTCAAATGGGCCAGACCAGCGATCTTGCAGAGCATGGGGCTCCATTACCCACATCTTTTGACCAGGCTGAAACTAAATCAGAGTGGTATTCTGGTCATACCAATGTTACATGCCCTCCTGGCTAGCTTCCAGATTCTCCAGTGCGAGTTTCCAGAAGTGGGCTGCCTGGTTGCAGAAGGTCAGCATGTAGCTAAATATATCCTCAGGTAGCTTCCTGGGGTCCTCTCACAGGGTGCCTATACAGAAGCTCAAAAGGGCTGAAGCCATTCCCCTTCTGCTGGACATTCCTGTAAGCAAATAGCAGACATGGTGGAAGGGCGTCCCACTTGCACCTCATGGGTTCGGGTAGACCCATTATCATGCCTTTCAGGGTACAGTTGACTCTCTCAACCAACCCATTGGTTTCGGGGTGGTAAGGCATGGAGAACTTGTAAGTTACCCCACAGACCTTGTGCATGGCCTTCATGTATAAAGACATGAAGTTGGCACCGCGTTTGGAAACCACCTCCTTGGTGAACCCCACTCAGGTAAAGATTCCCATCAGTGCCCTGGCCACGGGGCACAGTCACTGTTCTCAGAGTGATAGCCTCCAGGTACTGGGTGGCATAGACCACCAAGACCAGGATGAACCTGTTGCTCATGGTTGTCTTGGGATCCAGGGGCCCCACAATGTCAATGCCCACACTCACAAGAGGGGTGCTCACAACAGGAAAGGGCTGTAGGGTGGACTTGTATCCCTCCAGTCTTGCCACTCGCCTGGCAGGTAAGAGAAGACCTGCAGTACACATCTGAGGTCTTCATCATTTGAGGCCAATAAAAGTCCTGTCAAAGGTCTTGTACTGCCCCAAATGACCTGCCAGTGGAACATCATGAGCCGGACCCGGTAGGAAGTCTCTGAAGCACTGCAATACCACCAGCACATGGGCTGTCCCAGGATCAGGAGCCTTAGGCTTACTATACAGGAGAGCATTCTCCTAATAAATCAGGTGCATGCCAGAGCCATCACCAGCTGCCTGGGCATCTGCCTGCTGCCGAAGGCCCACGAGAGTAGGGCACTCTCTCTGCACTTTGCAGAACTCCTCCCTGGATGGACTTCCTTCCTGCTGCCAACTGGTCAGCTAAGGCAGATTCCCCAGTTGGTCCACAGTTCCCCCTGAAGGTCAGCCTCCTCCCAGACCGTGGGAATTGCAGGAGTGGGTTTCCTGAACCCCTTGCCCTTCCTCCTCTTGGCAGATACCTGGGCCACTCATTTAGGCCCCAGGACTTTCTGACCACCCTCGTGTACTGCCATGGACCGTGTGGTCAGGCACTCCCATTCAGACTACCCTAACATCTCCAAGTGTGACCTGAGCTTCACCTCCTTCCAGGAGGTATGCTCCAGGTCATTGCCCAGCAGATAATCCACAGGCATGGACAGACTTACAGCTATCCTCAAGGAACCTGAGACCCGCCCCCCATTCAGAGGGAACCTAAGCCACCAAACATTGGCTCTCACGGTTGTTTACAGCAACAACGTGGTGGACCACTTTAGGGGTTACCTGCTCTGAAGACACCAGATGACACCAGATGGTGGTCATGCTGCCTCCTGTGTCTCTCAGTGCCTTCACCTTTTGCTCGTTAATGGTAACCCACTGCCTATACTTCCTTTTATTGTCAGGCATAAAAGTTTTCTGTATCATTTCACTGTCACCCATGGATACTGGGGACATCTCAGCTGGCTCCCAACCACTAGCTGGGGCTATCTCTTCCCCAAGTGCTACACTCACCATCCCCGGTGACTGTCCATCAGTAGTGGGCTGTGTCCACTTAGGGCACTCGGGAGCCCCTCTGAAGTGCCCTTCCTGACCACAGTCAAAGCACTTCCAGGGCCCCTTCCCTGCAGTTTTACCCTACGGGAACCATATCTTCTTCTCAGTAGGGGATTGGGAATCCTGATCCTGGGAACTAGTTTAGGGCCCTTTTGAGAACTCCTTACTCTCATTTTTGTCCCCCCCACTTTCTTCTACTGGGAACCCTGCCCACCCTTGGCTGAATCTCCCCCAGAAACTTTCTTGTGGACCCTGGTGTTGACCCAGCGGTCCGCCTCATTAGCAAGCTCCCAAGGGTCAGAGAGCTTACTATCAATCAAGTGCTGTCACAGCTCTGTAAGACAAAGACTAAACATGCTTTTGTGCAAATCAAATTGTACATCCCTTGATAGTCTGTCGTATTACTACCCTTCACCCAACTATCCAGTGCCTTGCACAATCTACCCCGGTCTGAGGAAGAAGCTTCACACTCTCCCTAAACTTCTGCCTATTCATCTCCAGGGTTGACCCATAACTCTTGATAAGGGCCTCCTTCAGGGCAGAATACTTCATCTTATCCTCCCCCAGTAGGGTTAGTCAGGTGTCCCTCTCCTCCGTAGGAAACTGCTTCCACAAACTGGCCCCCCAATCCTGTACATTTGTAATGCAATCTCTTAGGCCTCAAACCAGTGATCTATGTCCACCTCTAACCTGTAGTCAGCTATCAGACTCTTGGGTATATGTACTCTCCTGTCATAGATACTGAAGATATGCTACCACCATCTGCACTGGACTTAGCCTTCAGGGCTTTCAGGTCCAGTTCCTTCATGCTCAGCTCATGAGCCAAAATAATTTTCCTTTCCTCAATGGCCAATCTCTTTTCCTCCATAGCTTTCGACGAGTCATTCTCCATTTTGAGCTTTGCCAGCTCCAACTTGAGCCTTCTGGTTCCAGTGTGTCCTCCAGCTCCTCTAGGGACAGACCTCTGGAGACAACACTGCTGTGTGCTTTAGAGAGGTCTCTCTTTCTCCATTGACACTGGCACCTCGTCTCACAGGCAGTTCTGGGTGGTCCAACAACTTCAGATGCACATCCTCCTTGCCATCTACAACACTGCTCTCCTCTGAATACACAGCTTCTTCTGTTGCTTCATTCCAGAACTTTAGCACCTTTTGCAGCTCCTCCTTTTTAGTAAGACATTTAAAAAAGCACTTGAAATCTCTGCAGAATCCTTTGAGCTGGGACACCCGGTAGGTTTCCAATTTTCCTGCTCAAACTCCACTCCTACAGTTGCAGCTATTGGCTCTCCAGATTGAGACATGGTTGTTGCAAAAACCCAAAAAATTGTCAAAGAGAAAAATTATGTATATTGGTATGTAATAGTCTGAGATATAGAGGTAGTGTACACCAGTGACTGTATGTAATCCACAAATACAAGTCCTATCCTCACTGCTGATCACCAATGTTAGAAATTGGGTCTCTAGTTGGCAGAGGTTTGCATTCTGTCCAGGTAAGGACCACAATCCTAGTCAGGCCAAGTAAGATACACGCTAAGTCCCTTATTTTGCCGCCCGACAAACTTTTAAGGACGGAAAACTGCCACTCTGGTATTCCGCCCTCTGGACCTATTATGACTTTCCCGCTGGGCCAGCAGGAAACAGGCCACAACATTGGCGCCAGCTTGTAATCGAGTAGGTGGCAATGTTGTGGTGCATTGAGTGCAACAGCAATTGTTGCGCTTTTCAATGCCTGTAATTCAGCCTGTGAAAAGTGTGACAGGGTTGTCCATGGGGCCCCTGCACTGCCTAAGTGCTTGGGCAGTGCAGGGGCCTCATGGGGCCCCCGGCACCTTGTCTCCGCCAGCCTTTTTTATAGCAGTAGAACCACCATGCAAAAGCCGGCAGAGAGGGCACTTGTAATCCACAAGGCAGTGCTGCTTGCAGCGCTGCCCTGGTGGATTAAGACCACTGGCACTGCCAGGCTTTCGACAAAAATCCAACATACACAAGTCAAGTTATGAATTTTCAAAGAGTAAATCAAAATGCAGTGCTTAGAAGACAATAGGTCCAACCGGGGCTATCTGGCTGTGCTGGACTGGGGCATATCTCGAAGTGCAATCCGACCGCGATGGAGTGCGGGACGGATACAGGAGTACCTGCTGTGTACCCGCTGACAGTACCTTTGTTGTGTTGATGCTTGATGACAATGCGTCAATCCAGAAGAGGGAATGTGCTGCACTTGCAGGCGGTGTGGTGTCCTGATCGGGCAATGTTGTTGATACGTCAATGCCCAGAAGCGATGAGTACTGGTTCCAATGCGTTGGTGCAGCATCGGCCAAGCCAGGGGATTTCTGCAGCAGGATGCGTTGGTTCCAAATGATGCGCTGGTGTTGTTGCATCAGTTCTTGTGTTGCAGCACCACGCTCAACTCCAAAGTCCCGGGGCTGGATTTGGCACCACTTGGCAGAACAGGACTCACAACATAGGAGCCCAGGTGCTAATAGCAAGATGCAGTTGAAGTCTTTGAAATCCCTGAGACTTCAGAGACAGAAGGCATGCTCAGTAATGCTCTTAGAGAAACTTTAGATTGCAGGGTGTAGAAAGTTAGATCCAGTCCTCTCACTCCCAGGTAAGAAGTAGCAGGCAGCAGGCCAACACAGCAGAGCAACAGCAAAGTGGCAGTCCCTCCTGACAGCACAGCGGCACTTCTTCCTGGTAGAAAATCCTCGGTCTGGAAGTTTCCTGAGTATATTGTGTCAGAGACACAGAACTTATATCCAAAATGGCCTTTGATGTAGGGTAACTTAAAAAGACTTCTCTGAAGTGCACAAGGTTCCCTTTCAACCCAGCTCTGGCTCCAGACTATCAGTAGGGGATAATCAGCCCATTCTGTTTTCTGCATGTCCGAATTTTCATGATCTAGAAAATTCATTGCACATAGGTATTCTCAAGTTTCATTTGTCCCAATTTGAAAGCTGTTCCTCCCACAGCTGTTGCTGACAGACAGGCTTCCTGTGCTAGAAACTACAAACACACATAAGTTCTGATCATTCTCAAATGATACTGTGTCAAAGCAATACATTTTCTCAAATTGTCTGGCATTACATATAAATTCCTCCCTTTCGGCTCACCGAACCATCTTGCCCTCAAACTCACTGGTCACAATTCACGTAGAAACACTATCTGCAGACTCTGACACCCATCTTCAGGAAATTCCAGTTGTTATGTATGAAAAATATTGTTTTATCTTTCATCTCGTGGCTTAGCCATGGGGGGCGACGCACCTTCGCCATTGCAAAGGAGCCGCCCCTGGGTGATTGCTGCATTATGCATATAGACAAGTTATGATGCAGTTTAATGAAATACCTTTTTACAATACAAGACAATATGGATCATTAGATGTTCTTTAATTTTGACTGCATGAGGTGGCACTTCAAGGCACTTTTTAAACTAACAGAATTTACTTACAAAATAAGAGCTTGAATCTCAGAATGTAGTAAGCTCCATTGAGGGAGACCTGCACAACAAAGAAATCCTACACTATACGCTGCACATGGCAGTTTGGGTATGACCAGTAATTTCTGATTGATGGATAATACATTTTTGCTTGGTCTGTAGCAGATCAGTATGTAGTAGGGTTGTGTGTACACATGCAGTGGACTACTTTAAATAAATGTACCACCTTCTTGCAGGCGGTTCTATCTTTAGCTCAGTGCTAACCAGCTTGCTGTTGATATGGGAGGGTGACTGGCCAGGTTGAGTAATGAGGAAGTGCCAAAGGTAGGATGTAACAAATATTTAATTTACCAAGTAGTAGGTAATCGATTTGTGCATTAGCAGTATGCAGTGTGAGACAAGGGCATATTTTTCACACATTTTCTACTTAGTACCCTGACATTATTGTATCTGTAGTGATAAAGTATTCAACATGCATACAGGGTAGAAAACAATAGAGGTGAAAGTCAGTATATTGGTGCAAATAATTACAGCTAGGTGGAAGGATGGGTGCAGAAGGTTTGGTGAGTAGAGGACCCTTGGTTTTGAAGCAGTTCAACATTAGAAATCTGAGGACCATCCAATGTCAATTGATAGTGAGTCAGTCACTGATGTGTAATTCGAGATACACAGAAAGGTAGGAAAGAAGAAGAAGATGTGGATATAATATGGAAAAAGAGGAGATTATGTTTACAAGTGAGGTGGTGTAAAGAGAGATATTACAAGTGAACCTCCAACTGACCCTTGAGAGATCCAAATTAGTAAAGAAGTTAGAGGGCATTTTTGGGGTCCAATGCCACTAAGACGGAGAAGTATGATAGATATGACAGACATATTAAAGCACAGCATCTGATATCAATGGAATGTAGTGAGTAATGAAGCAAGTGTTGGTCGACAGTGCCATTTGGTGTGGACAGATAAGAGGAATAAGGATATGAGATAGGTTATAGAAGTGACTAAAATAAATAAAGGTGGGAAAAGGAAGAGTGCAGTTTCAGTTGAAGTAAGAGCATGGTAGCCCAATTGGAAAGACTTGAGGAGGTTGTTAAAAATAAATGTTTGCTAAATCAGAAGGAGAATGGGCACTCATGTATCTTGGATACATATGAAACTTGGAGTACTTGGCAGTACGTAAAAGGTGAGGAAGGGTTAATCGTTACTTTTTTTCAATAAGGGTAGTACAAGAGAAGATGTGAAACATTAACGGTGAGTTCCTGACAAATGGGAGTAATTGAATAGAGAAATAAGGTGCTGGAGCACACTGGAAGAAAGCGCTCTGTTGTATTAGTTTGTTGGCTTAAGGGATCAGATGGTGCACATGAATGATTAGTGGATTTGAGAATAGGATTATCCTTCATAAGTGAAGTAGTAAAAAACCCAAAGATAGTAGCAGAGTGGGATTGTTTGTTAGTCAGGGAATGTGAGATGGAGGTGCAGCAATATGTATAATAGTAAAGGTTTGCCTAACAGGGGTGACCTTGGAGGAACAGTATGATGCAAAATCCTTGGCTTAGAGTGAAGAGTTAGTGCAATTCATTCCAAGTGGGTCTGTAAATGTAAAGAATTTCTAAAGTATTGTATGGTTGTGCTGGTTGCAAAGAAATAACCTAATCCAGATACCCAGTAAGTGAATGTTGCAGGTAAGAATTGTGCAGGCAATAGTATTTTTCAATAGCTTATTGAAGAGTTTCATTGAATTTGTCTAAGAATGTGGTGTGTTTAAGTGATGGAAAACGTAGAGAGAATCTAGAACAGGTTTTCTCTTTATATAATAGAAGGATGATTGGACTGTAGAAACAAGGAATATTGATCACCACATATACAACATTGTAGACTGAGGGTGAGGGATCAATGATAGGATAGAAGGGTAACTTTTTTTAAATGAGTATGAGGTCCAAAGCTTTTCCATGTTTATAGAGAGGTCTGTAGTGTGCTTTATAAGAAGGATTATGATAGATGTTTATTTAAATGACAACCCAAACAATCTCCATACCTATGGAAGCTATTTACAAATAAAATTCAGACAAAATTGAAAACTAAGTTTGACAAATGTAGGGGAACTAACTCAAATGTTGAAAACATGCAAGAATTCAACCTAACAATATGGCCTAAATAAAGTTTTTTTAAATGAGACTACTATCAACAATCCATTATGTACTTCAACACATCTGTGGAGCAAGAAATACTGCAATTTGTGTATCTCTAGAAAATATGATAAATATGTTTATTTGGTCACCCAAGCACCACACCTTACTCTCATTTAATGAGCTTAAAATTCTCTGTTAGGAAGTTTGGGGTTCACAAACCTACAGCGTATCACCTCACATTCACCTTTTATCAAAATAGACACTGGTTCATTCATCACTCAGTGTCAAATCTTAAATCAGGAGAACAAAAACCAGATCTTTATATGTAGACCCTTTTCATATTTGTTTGAACACATCTGCCAACTTCATTCTAGCCAACATTAATGTTATGGAATCCTCATTTAACAACATTATGAGAAAAAACAAATTTAGTCTATCTCTTGTCTGAGGCATCAATCTGGGACAACAAAAACATTATTCTACAAAAAGAAAGTTCTTAGCTGGGAAGCTCGGAAGAATAATGATGTAATATTCATTCGTCAAATGATAGTGAATGATATTGATTTATTAGTTAAATAATTGAGAAAGATATATCATCTGCTCAAAGTGAAACACGGAACTACATTTGTTTAAGAATCTGCTTTAAATTTGATTTTAAACAATATAGTGAAACTATGCATTGAACCTATCACTAATGTAAAAGCAAATGCATTATTATGCAACATGCATAAATATCTTGGCAATGACAATATTCATCTTCTAGTCAAACAAAAAGTAGATCAGGAGTTTGATTTTAACTTCATCACCCGAGATTAAGATTGGTCAATGTATCTTAATTAGTTATAGGTGTTTGGTGTAAATATCCAAACTGTACTATTTCAACAAAACAATATTTTTAGGGCTCCTTTGAAAAGGTTCAAAAAGATGCCAAAACTCTCAAACTGAATTCAAAGATGGTGTTTATTTACTGCCCTCTAATACTGAATTGGTGGAATGAAGTGGCAGCTAGACTGAGCATCAACATACCAACAGATGTAAACATCACATATAAACGTGTCCTTTTCAATTACCATACAAGTCTGGTATATTTATCAAGAAGTCAGAAACTGTTGGTTCTGTAAGGTTTTCTCACAGCAAAGCAAAGATTTTAAGTAATTTAAATTCAAGAAGTAAACCTGTTACTGAGGGATGTACCTTTATCATGGTTAGTGCAAACTGAAGGAGATAAATAAAGGATCAAATAAAAACATTTCAGGTAATATGGAATTATATTTTAATTTCCATGATTTTTAAATTCTTAACTTTGTTTCCATAATGCAACTAGTTACTAACCTAATTTGCCAAGGAAGCCACAGTTCAAATTGGCCCTTTAAAATATGTTCTCTTGCTTCTTTTTTACCTAAAAAAGGAAATGCAGGCCCAGATTAATTTAACTATATGCTTAATCATTTTCCAGTATAATGTACTCTCATATTGATGTAGGTTTTAAATGATACTCATGCAATGTTATTATGTAGTAGGAATGTAGAAACACTTATTTATTTATCTCTTTTTTCATTGTTCTACGTCAATACATTAAAATGGTATTGAAACCTACTTCCAAAATAAAGCACGCAAAACATTTAAAAATAATATTAGCACAGTGAACCATGAAAACACTCTACCAAAAAGGTCATTCTTTTCAGGCAACCCCTCATCCTTACCTGACTACACACATTGATTAGGGAATTACAAACCACTGAATCAACAAATGTCAACAATTCCAGATTGCTGCTACCAGACAAGCATTTAGCCTGGAGCAAGGCAAGTAAATAACATTCCTTTCCTAAAGGCCTGCACTGGCTTTGGGTTGCAAGAAGAATCTCTTTCAAAGCACTCTGCACTGTCCAATGAGCATTCCATAGTACTGTACACATTTTTCTACAGTCCAGCTTCAGGCTCTACACCAAAATCAGATTCAAATCGAGAATGGCACTTCTCCTAGTTATCCCTCTTTTTAGAAGAACCCACTTAGATGTAAATCGCTTCTCTGTACTAACCTGTAATCACTGGAGCACACTATCGAAGAAAATAAGGATAACCAGCTGCCACCTGCAATTCAGAAAAGCAATAAAACAGTTACACATGTGTAAAATGATTGCTAATGTGCATCAGTAAATTCAAATTCTTTTTTTTCTCCACTGGGAAATAGTTTTTCTTATGGAAAGCCTCCCCTCTCCACATTTAGTTTGTCTGTGTTCCTTTCCCATCTCCACCCTGCAAATAAATGTATCACTTGCCACAAAGGAGTACAATTGATACTGTGTGATAAACTACCTGCAAATGATGGGTGAATAACAACCTTACATGCACTTTACATACATCTCATGTGCATCTTCACAGGTATCCAAATCCAGCACAGCCACAAACTTGCCTCAACAACTAAATTTGTTAATACAGCAATTCTACCATACCGCTCAACTTTCGGAAAAGCCCACCAATCCTGGTTTTGTGAATGGGGATTCAGAATTTCCATAGTGAAACTGAAAATTTGGTGCACCTAAGTTTCTCTTGGGTGAACAGAATGCTATAAGAATCTGGAAGAAATTCGTCATCTAGGTAATGGAGGAGTAATTTACATTATGTCAGGCAGACCAGGACAGCCAGCAAAGGTCTTTTCCTCCATATTCTTGGCACAGGACCACTCACTATATTTGGAGATCCCCATCAGGCAGGCAAAGATCTCTCTGCATTCAAAGGAGCCACTGCTCTGATGGCCCCATTGGAGCAAGAGAGTTCCATGGTTTTTTTCCCCAAGAATTATCTCCCACAGCAGGAGTTTATTCTCGAAAAACAGAACATAAATCATAGAACCTGTCACACTGGGAATTTGTCTCTCTGCAATAAGGCCATTGGTCGACTTCCCTGTCCATGATCGGCACGCATCACACGGCGGCAGATGATCCATCCTCAGAAACACAGCACTTCTCTCAACTCTAAGGAAAGCAGGGAACCATCAGTTTAACGAGGTGGTGGTACCGCCGATTTACAGTGTTAATCCGGCTCTACCAAACTCTAAATGGCCCTGAAGATCTGTAAAGCGCAAGAGGTGTTTATCTGACAGAACAAAATATGAATGGAGATTTGTGATTGCATTTCAAAAGGCGAAACAGATATTTCCTGGATGAAGAATCCCACATAGCAACACTTTATGACACTTTTATTTTATTACTAGTCAACATTTCTTATGAAGTAATACCCAATGCAATATCCAAATCGGACAGAGGAGGAGTATAGGGAGTAAATCACTATTTCAAAAAGTAATTTCAATTTGTTGAATTGCATTTCTAATTATGATGGAACAAAATGTTTTCTTAGCCAAAAAAGGATAGTCGTGTGGTGCCCTTTTGGCGTTCTGAAATACGAGTTTGTTTAAAGGAGAATCATTTTTTTTATTGGACAGTTTCTGAGTGGAGGAAACCTTTTCTGGGACTTGAGCTCAGGGACTAAACGGTTTTCACTAGGCTCATAGGTGGGAAATACTTTTCTTTAAAGGGGACGTCAAGTGAAAGTTATTAATCTCTGTAGTTTTATAAAGCCAGATGGCGTATTCAAGTGTGTCATAAAAGCTTTCTGCTGAAATTGTTCCAATTAGCATAGCACAAATAATGTTTGAATTTATTTTGACATGCCTGGCAGGTGGAGTGAGTCATGACTTTGGAGGTGAATTCAATCTCAATAAGAAAATTATCAGCTCACCTTAATTCTGTTATTTTGTAATCAATAGTTACGATTTTATTTTTGAACACTGCAGCAATACCGTTTTTTCCAATATCACTTTATAAAAAATATTGGTATGGCATATAGGAACGACGTTCGTTTTGAAGGGTCAAAAAAGCTCTGACTTGGGGGCTTCTGGATATTTCCACTGTCCAGTTGATTTGAAAACTACTGAGGCCAATGACCTAACTTCCAAAGACCCATCCAGAGGCAAACTTGCACCTGCTCTGGGGGCAGTGTATTAGTGAAAGACGAGAGGCCTCTTAAAGCATCTGCTCTGTTTTTCACTGTACAGGGTACCCACCTGCACTCCTTATGGGGGACACAACTCCCCCTGCAGGTAGGTGTAGTGAGTGGGTCATCCACCTGCAGGTGGATGTCTGTCGAGTTCATGGGACACCTTTTAATTTCTCCAGAGGGCAACGCTCAGCGGGCGCACTGACTGCCATCTTACTGTTGTGCACATTCAGTGCATCCCCTGATGGCCTTTTTGCCTCTAGTCTTGTGTCCATAATATGATCGGGTCTCAAAGGCAAATCATTTCCCGCGTTTTCATTTGGTCATGCTAAACATGCAAACATGCACTGGCACTATCAGTATTACAGAAGGGACCAAGCAAGAATCCGCAGCCACTTCTGTGATATAACCGTGCCCTAGACGAGCAGAAAATGGGTTCACATGCCTGTTGTATGCCAGTGCACGGTCCGCAAAGTGGCCATAGGCCCAAAGCAAGAGAGAATGAAATGCAGCAAAGGAAGATGGAGAAAGCAAACTATATAGGAAAAGAGTTGGGGAGAAAGTAAGGATGAAAATGACACTGAAAAAGTGAGAAAAAAGTGTAGGGCAGTGGAAGGTATATGGAGGGATCAAGACGAGGCAGCCTTGGAATCTTGTAACCACAGTAATCAGCAATGATAACAGTGGGCTACTAAGAAAAACATTTAGTTACATCACTTTTTTTTTCCAGGGCATTACCCGTATGTATCGCACACATGCCCTAATTGCCATGTTTAACAGTGAATAAGAAGAGACATCGGACAATGTCTGCATCACCAAAACAAACATACAGTAATCATTTGTTCATCTAACAGGGTTTCACAACTTATCACAATTTTTTTTACAGAGAATGTATAACTAACCTGCCTTTATAATTTGAATAAATTCTAATTGTGTGGACAGTAACCTTGCAAAGACTCAAATGCACTTGATTGATGTCTACTTAACCAACCCATTAGAACACATTACATGCATAGTCGCATCACAAGGATGCTAAGATATGTGTTGGGATTATACAGTACAACCACAAAATCATTTTTGTGTAAAAATAATTGTATTTTTATACATTTATCAATTAAAAAAAAAATCGGTAAAACAATTTGCACTGAACAAAATCAGAATTTCTTTATTTCTTTCCAGTTCTGTTCAAGTCAGTAACCACAAAATTCACAAAAGACAGTGAAGAGACAGCCACTAGGCTCTATGGCTTTTGGTTCCGCCATGCTGTTTATCGGAAGGAAGCTGAATGGTGCTATGTGCAACAATGTCACCTTATCGTGTGTATATATTGAATTGTTCTTTAGAAATGCCTTAAATCTGCTATCCTGATATCCTCACTAGTAGTTAAATTAACAAGAAATTTGAGATGATTGAAAATAGAGGTTGAAGGATATCACCTTATAATAGGAATATATTGACTGGATCTTTGAAATCAGTTTAAATTTGTTATCCAGGTAATAACTTCAATGAACAAGAAATTGGAGATACTTGGAAATAGAGGTTGGGGGTGTATGAAGATGTTTTACACGCAGAGAATTGGCAGCAGTGGTAATACAGATGTTGCTCCTCCCTTGAAGTAAGCACTGTCATTTGCAATAAATAGTGTAACTGCTCAACAGGTGAAAGCACTCTGCTACCAACTTAGTGCTGCAGGCAGTGAGAGATACTTCCACATCAACATAGAGAAAGCAACACCAAGAGCAAAGTAGTAATTTATAAAAGTCACTAAGAAGGCATCCAGTAAATTCATTCCAAACGAGAAATCAGCAGAAGAAGGCAATGTTTAGTCCATAATGAACGGGCAGCTTACACGTTTTTCGTCTTTGACGGCTTTTTCAAGGCTAAGTTATAGGAAGCGACTGTCCACTTTTTATTTTCGTTCCTAGTGTACGATGGCACCAGAATACTAGGCAAACTTATCATGGCTTCAGCGAGTAAGCCTGACTTCTTACTGCATCTCCGCATACCTGAACTTTCTATTAGAATCGAGATAGACTAATAGCCTGCAGCTTGACTTTAGTTGCCTTTTGTTTGGATGTACTACAAATGTTGCACGAATCCTTACAGACCATGCGGTTACTCCGTCAGATTTTCTTCCACATCTTATAAATTTGCCTTGAAAAAGTCACCAAGGACAAAACACGTGCAGCCAACACGTGTTTTGTCTTTGCCTGTTCATTATGGATTAAAAATTGCATTCTTCTACTGATTTCTCATTTGGACTGAATTTACTGGATGCCTTCTCAGTGACTTTTATGTATTACTACTTTGCTCTGGGAGTTGCTTTCTCGGTATAATGATGATGTTACAACTCTGGTGTGACAGTGATGAAACCAATCAGGAAGAAGTTGTGAAAATTAGTGTAACCTATCTCCGGGTTATAATTAGCACTGAAGAGGCTGTGGACTGCTCACCACGAAACACTTGTTGGCTGTCCCTTCACAATTGTTTGTGAATTCTTTGTATACTGATTTGGAAAACTGGAAAGAAATGAAACTTTTCTGATTTTGTAAAATGCAAATAGTTAAATTCTATCTATAAGATGGTTGTTTGTAATTGATGAATCCTGAAAAAACGAAATATTTTTACATTTGTGCAAAAAGTCATTTTTGTGTGATTGCAAGGTAGATTCCCCACACGTATTGTAGCATCCTTGAGATGCAACTTTGCACGTAATACTACAAATCCTGTTGCATTGCCCTAACATGCTCTGATACCACATAAGATGATGTGTACACTATAGAAAATGTCTACAAAAATAAATAACTCACTTTCACAACACAATGCCATGAAAGTAATTTGCCTAAGTATGGATTGTAGCTACCTATGCCACCATCCAGGGACAGCTAGCTCAAACCAGGCACTTCAGTGGGATATAGCTAAAACGTTAAGAATTTGTTTTAATACAGCACAAACTTGTAGTCTTCACCAGACTATATTCAGGGCCACCAAATTATGCTGCAGAATTGACTAAATGATGCGGCAATGAAAGGCAAATTATGCAGCATAATGAGGCACATATTTTGATAGTATTACTTGTTTTTTTGTAATTGTTACACATAGTAATACAGTATGGGCAAAGATTTCACCTCATAAGTACCATTTTAACAACCAAATACATAAATAAGACGACTGAAAGAGGACTAGTTATCCTTTGCAAAGGATCTTCCAATCCTTGTGAACACATATTGCCATGTTTTTAGTACATTTTCATCCGTTTGAGCTAGAAACGGATGAACCTTTTATTGTCAAAATCTGAGGATTATGCAGCAGACGATTATTTTGATGGCAAATGCGGCAAACCCTTAATAATGCAGAAAAAAAGCTGCGGCCACAGAATCACTTAATTTGAGTGGCTCAGACTACATTATAAAAGCCAGAGTTGACATAATGCCCAATGTTTCCATCGATACATATTCATTAGCCTCTTGTAAGGGAATCCCCTCCATGCCCCATTTTCTGCATTCTGCACAAGTCTTTCTCTTCACTGTAAATTGCTGCTATCTCATTTTTACTTTTCTCTCTTCCGGCTGACCTACCAAGTTACCTGGATCTCTGACAGCCCACCGAGCAGAGGACTACCCCCTATATTCAAAGATCCTACAGGGCGAAGAACTCTAAACCTTTAGAGCATCTGCACCTGAGGGAGCTGCTTTGAAGGATGGAGAGTTTGCCTTGCGGATGAGGGGTTCGTTCTCAAACAACAAACAATGTATTGCCCTGATGCACAGGCACTTTGCTCTCTGTGTGTGGAGGCCACTGATGGATTTCCCTGCCTAGGACCGCTATGCCTTGCTTAAAGGTCTTGTGCATTAAAATATAGTCATGTTGTCCCATCATAAATAGGCAGATATGGTCAATGGTTTAAGCTCTGCTGGCTTCAATCCGGTGCTTCCTCAGACTCTAAATAAAACAGGAGAACCAGAAGGTCAGCAGATCCAAAGCACTGGCGACCAAGGGAGGTGTTTTCACTTGAGCAAACTCTAAATTAAGCCCTACGTCTCCTGTTACACACACAGTAATGACATATTTCTCCCAGCATCCTGTCTTTGTCTCTTACAAGAAATGCCTCAATAAAGCTGTAATGTTGGGGGGAGGGGGGGCGGGGTTGTTTGTTTTAAAATTATGTAATGTGAAATTAAAGGTTTGTTTTAAAGAAAAGGTTTTAGAAATTCTTTATCATTATTTTTTAACGAATGTATTGCATTTAATTCGTTTTTAAATCGCTGTACGAAATTAATAACAAAATTAGCTCTGAATCACAAAACACCCCTACAATTGATATAATATGCGGCATCTCTATAAACTAACAAAACCCCAACCTACATATAAGGTACACAAATTAAGGAGCAACTGCGAAGTAATTCAAAAGCTAACGGCCAACAGTTCCATAACCAGCACTTTTAACGGATCATTCATTAAAAATTCTGGTACCATGCTTGTTCCTTCTTAACAAACTGCCGAAGCAAGATTCTGAATTTTCTTCCCCGTTGCAGCTAATCAAAAGTATACTTCTGTTTACTGTATGTCCGAACTTTCATGATCTAGAAAACTCATTGCACATAGGTATTCACAAGTTTCATCTGTCCCCATCTGAAAGCTGTCTCTCCCGCTGCTGTTGCTGACAGACTGGCTTCTTGTGCTAGAAACTACGAATACACATAAGTTCTGATCATCCTCAAATGACACTGTGTCAAAGCAAAACATGTTCTCAAATTGGCTGGCATTACATTTAAATTCCTCCCCTTAGGCTCACCAAACCATCACTGGTCACAATTCACGTGGAAACACTATCAGCAGACTCCGACACCCATCTTCAGGAACTTCCAGCCGTTATGTATGAACATTCTAAACCAATCTTTCTCTGGAAGCGCAGCCCGGATGTGGAACTTCTTTCCACAATTCATTAGGACAATCCCATGCTTCCAGAACGTCAAGCAAGAACTAAAATGCTATCTGTCCCAGCATCACTTTTTTTCTCTACATGGTGGACTACTGTTGGGATGTAATGGGTCTAAGCAGTTATGAACTAACTTAAGTCTTATTTTTTTAAATTGTATTACAAGCACGGAGGCGAGTATTATGCTAACTTCTCTTGCTTTAATTTAAACAGCAGCCAAGATAAACTACAAATCCCAGCAGACCCAGCTGGGAAAAACTACAAAAATATGTCATACAGAATGTAACCAATCAGATTCACAGGAGAGTATAAACATATTGGCTGAGAGCAACAAGTCCTCTTTTCTTGCTGCTCGCAGTCAAGATAAGTACTATCTTTCTATTCATGCGTTTACATTTTCCTTAACATGTATATTTGGTGTTTTTTCTTCTTCATATAGTTTCATTATACATTTATATTGTTATGTGTTTCCTCTCACCCCCTTTCTCTGTTCGGTTCGTTTTAAACGCCGGTATTAGCGTCGTTTTATGGTTTATTATCGCGTCCCCAACGTTCTAAACTGAACGCCTGGGGCGCGCGCTCTGCTCGGCAGCGTTTTATTGACAGAACGCGAGCCGGCACAGCTTCTGACAGCGTGTTTATTCAACGCGCGTCAGATCAGCTGTTTCTCCTTCAGATTGCAGCATTGCGGTCACGCTACATTAGCGCTTCCGCTCGCTCTCTCTCTCGCATTCCAACAGTGACTCCGGTGAGCTTTCTTCCGCATTCCAAGCCGTTTTTCTTGCCGGGGCTCAATTTAATTACACTGCAAAGCCGTTTTTTTTTCAGGTTTTTGCTATCAGACGCCCATAAATATTTTATTGTTTGTTTCCAGAAGGGTGACTTAATTATTTAATTAATCGTTTAACCCTTGTTTGAGGGGCACTCATAATTAGTCCTTTATTAATTCACTAAAACATTACAATTTATCCCTGTTGCTATGGAAAATTATTCTGAAGATGAGGACGCTCAGCAGTTTAAAGAGGATTTGGATTCCTTTATACAAGACTCCGTCCAGAAAGCGGTTTCTTCCTCAATCTCCGGTTTTTCTAAAACATTTGAAGCCTCTATTAAACGATTACTTTCTCCTGCCTCCCCTTTCAAGGCCAAGAAAAGAAAGGCAGACAATGTTGAGGCTAATTCTGACTCTCCGTCAAAAGATGTACCCAACCAACCCTCCACCTCTAGTATTTCCTTTCCCATTCAAATCACTAATCTGGGAGATACAGATGACGATATGGGTGATTCCGACACGGATAAAGACATGGATAAGGATGATCCAGACATAATGATCTGGTCGGGCCTGTGGAGAAGAGGCGTAAAACTTCTCTAAACAAATTGGGAGAGTCATCTCAAACCAAATCGAAAAGTACTTTATTCGATTTTGCGGGTCAACCGATGTTTGATCCATCCCTTATCCGTCACCCTAATTCCACTGAATGGACTCCCTGTGACCATGTCTCTGAATATGTTTTAAAGAATCTACGTCAACCGTTAGATAAGTTAGTACGCAATAGACTTAAGTCTGAGTGCCCCAGACCCTCCCTCCCCAACAACATCACTGAGACCCCTGTTATCGACCCTAATATGATAATGTTTTTTACTAAATTTGGGAAAGACCCCAAAAAAGGTGTGGACAGAGCCTGTACCAACTGTCAGGACAGGTTGTTTGACCTCTCTGGCCCTCTCACCAGAATTTTGGACCTGGCAGAAGAAGCCAGAATGGAAGGCAAGAAAGTTGACCCAGTCATCCTTTCTAATTGGACCCAATGGGCGATTTGCCTACTTGGCAACACAAACGCCTCAATGGCGCATGAAAGACGCAAAAGCCTGCTACTCAAAATCGATCCTAAACTGTTTAGAGATTCTTGCAGGTTCCTTTGCGATCCAAACCTTCGCCAAAGACAGGGTAAGCTGTTCTATTCTCCTCCGGATGGACAATCTTTCAGCAGTACGGTATATAAATCACCTCAGAGGTACTCAGTCAAAACCCCTCGCCGAACTAGCGAAGAGTCTATGGGAATTCTGCCTTCAAAATCAGATTTCCTTACGAGCAGAGTACCTTCCGGGAAATATGAACACAATCGCGGATTGGTGTTCCAGATATCTTCAAGATTCCAGCGATTGGCGTCTTCACCCTTCCATCTTCAACAATCTCTCTTCCAAATTCGGTCCCTTCTCCGTCGATCTTTTTGCTTCGCGTTTAAACACTCAAATCCCTCAATTTTACAGTTGGCAACCAGACCCCCAGGCTTTAGCCACCAACGCCTTTCAACAGGACTGGTCCAACCAAATCAACTATGCCTTTCCCCCCTTCATAATGATTCCCAGAGTTTTGGCGCAGGTTCGTCGTCAATCCACCAAAGTGCTTTTGATTACCCCCCTCTGGCAGGGTCAGCCTTGGTTCCCTTCAGCTCTCGAATTACTCATAGACCTCCCTGTTCTCCTTCCACTCTTTCCCTCCCTCTTGTTGAATCCCCAAGGTCAGCCTCACGACTTGATACTCAGGCAATCTCTTCAGTTAGTCTCATGGATGGTTTCGGGTCTGCCTGGAGAACCCCAGGAATTTCGCAGGAAGCTGCAAGCTTCATACGTCAAGCCTGGGCTCCCGGCACAACCAAAGCTTACAAATCAGCCTGGTCAGTCTGGCATAATTGGTGTCTGCTCAGGGGTGCCAATCCCACTTCAGCAGATGTAGTCCTAGTTGTTAATTTTCTAGCATCCCTGGCAGCTCAGGGCAAGGCCTACAGAACAGTCAACATGTACAGGTCCGCAATTACATGATAGAATAAATTATAAACCCATTGGCGAACATCCTCTGATTTGTCGACTGTTAAAGGGAGTTCGTTTTTCCAAACCCCCCTTACCTAAGTACAATTCCATGTGGGATGTTAATGTAATCTTACAGTTTCTCTTATCTCAACCGTCTAATTCCCTTTTATCCCTAAAATTTCTTTCTGCTAAACTAACCATTCTCCTCTGTCTAGTCTCCCTTAAACATATTTCTGACGTTAGAGCATTAGATGTGACTTCTGTACAGTATACTCCTCAAGGTGTTTTCTTTCAAGTTCAAAGAAGAACAAAAACTAATTTAATGTCTGTTTTTTATCCTTATTTCCCTGATCATGCGAATATATGTGTAGGAACTTGTTTGAAAGAATACATTTCAAGAACTAAAGATTTGAGAAGGTCTTCTGAAACTCAACTCCTCGTCTCATTTAGATCACCTCATACTCCTGTCACTTCCACTACTCTAGCCCGTTGGGTAAAATGGATTATGGACCTGGCCGGTATCAATATCTCCCTTTTTGGGGCCCATTCCACCAGAGGAGCTATGGCTTCCAAAGCCTTTTGGGCAGGATTGAGTTTAGGGGACATTCTCAAATCCGCTGATTGGTCAAATGTCTCAACTTTTAGAACCTTTTATTGCAAGCCTGTTTCCCATGTAGCTAATTCAGTAATTTCTATGCTTTGAACTAGCATAATAGGAGCCTCCGTGCTTGTAATAAAATGGAGATTTTCTTAGCTTTAGTGAAAGAAAGTCTTGATTTTATTAAATACACGGAGGCGAGTATTATCCCACCACTATTGTTTTCTATTTAGCCCTCCCTTTTATTTTTCATCAGGTACAGCTACCACTACCAACCAGACATCCTAAGGCTCTTTCTTCACCCTACCAGGATACGCCGATGGCCACATCCTCCTGGATTCAGGGAAGGACTCTACTTCAAGACCTTTTCATCCCGGATCTTGATCAAAAGACTGTTCATATTGTACATCGTTTTGAAGCTTTATTCTCAATTTTATTGGCATGTGCTATTTTACTCCTGATTGTACCTTTATTCAGAGTGACTTAACTGCTCTGCAAGAAAAGAGGACTTGTTGCTCTCAGCCAATATGTTTATACTCTCCTGTGAATCTGATTGGTTACATTCTGTATGACATATTTTTGTAGTTTTTCCCAGCTGGGTCTGCTGGGATTTGTAGTTTATCTTGGCTGCTGTTTAAATTAAAGCAAGTGAAGTTAGCATAATACTCGCCTCCGTGTATTTAATAAAATCAAGACTTTCTTTCACTAAAGCTAAGAAAATCTCCATTTTGTTAAAACAAAATAGATTTTTTCACATGTCCCTTTTCGCCGAATATAGAGTTATATTTTTGTACTGGGCCTTATAACCCTTAATCTCTGTACCTCTATTTTATGGAGTATTCTGTAACCTGTGTAAATGGTTGTGTGGTCTACATAAGGCTTATAATAAATAAATAAAACAAATAAACCATCTGCAGCATAGTAACAGCCTTCACCACCTCCTCCGGCCCGTCCCCCATTTCTTAAAATAAGTGGGCAGACCATCATTAACATTTAATGGATGGCTATTTAGACATAGCTACCAGAGCAGGTGCGAAAAAGTGGTTTATTAGTAAGTGATAAGGTATGATGCTGATAAATCCAGCCAAGGGTTTCAATAATTTAAACCGACCTCAACCCCTCACAGCTATGGCATGGCGGAGACAGGTGTATCTTAATAAAAATGTGTGAAGCAAATGTGTAAAAACAAAATAATTAAGACGTCGAAACCACAACACAATAAAATCCTTCTCCAATTTACATCAATAGATAAACATTTTAGAAGCTTAATGACACCAAACAACAAAATCCAACAGGGTGAACTGGAAAAATGAATCTTTAAAGATTTCAGTGAAAATAGCACAAAAAAATTTGAAAAGCACAAATGGTCTCACAGTCACAGCAGCCAATAGTCAAAGTTGACTAGGACCTAGGCACAGTTTGAGTTCAACAGCGATGGAGCGCAGGACGGATACACCAAGTAGACTACCTGCTAGGGCCTAGAAATAAAATAATGAAGGGCACAATCTGAAAAGAACATTGCTGTTTTCCTGAGAATAAACTCTTCTCCACTCTGGACAAACCTGAAATTATATCCAACACAGTGGAACTGATGGTTGAATACTTTTCCTGGTCGATCCCATTGAAGCTCTGGAATTCTGGAGCAAAAGTTTTGAAAAGGTTCCAAAACTTCTTTTGGTTCATAAAAAAACACAGAAGTACACTTCCAGGGATCCCAGGACCGTAGGCGCAGCACCTAGAGACTCCTGGGTGTCAGGCAAACGGAACAGCAAAGTCTAGTCCAGGTTCAGTTGCCACTGGTCAGCTGGGACTCGTCACAGGAATGTCCTCTTGATACTTTTTTATGTTCCTGATGCCACCCAGAGGACAAGGCTCATTATCCTTGGAGATCTTTCTGTCCTTGGATGTCAAGTGGGATGGTGTCCCGCCTCCTCTGGAACATCTCACAGGCCTGAGAAGCCAAGTACAGCAACTTCAGCCCACCTAATATCCTTTCACAAGTCTAGCAGTGCTCTGAGGAAGGCTAGGTGAGGGTCCAGATGACTAGGATTCACTAGCCTTTTGGTGGGAGGCATCCCAAGACCCATCTAGTTTCCCTTGATCAATGTAGTCATTGTTCTCAGGCCCTGCACTACCTACTTATTCAGTAGTTCCTGTTTGTTTTACTGAAAACAGGGCAAGAACGCAATGTCAAATTCAAGGTGGTGATTGTCCTCTGCCACACTAAACTTGGGTGAGGAAGGCTTGGTGTAAGCAGTGTACTATGGTAATCATAATGTCCTTCCACATCTAACATTAGAATTCAGGTTGAAGCAGGCATTGCACCCACAACAAACCCAGAGACAGAAATTTAGCAGGACAAAAGCAGGTTCCTTCGACAACCAGACAGGGGACACACAAGAATTGTCTTGGCATCCTTCTTGCTCCCTTTGTTGGGAGCAAAAACTGCGTGTGCTGCAGATAGGACTGTCATGCATTGACATGTGGTGTCAACAGAATGCCCACAGCCCCCAACCTGAATATTCTATTGTGGAGGAGTCAGCCTATTGCGTGTGCCTGGGAGGAATTTCACACCTCTTTCACACCACCTTCCCAGGCAGAGCACAGGCTAAGGGAAGCTGGGGAGTTACTGCAAATGAGTTTTGAGGAAATTCAGAGAAAGGGTACTTTTCTAAATGTTCCTTGTCTTGTCCTTAATATTTATTAATATTGGGCTTTTAAATTTTATTAATATTGGTGTTGAGGACCAAGGCTGCTTTCCTCCCGAAGGTTGTTTCACCCTTCCATTTGGATTTCCATTTGATCCTTATATCCAATAAATCCGCTTGACTTGAAGCTCTGTAAACGAAGAGGAGATGTCATCCATCAGAGCATGAATATACCTCCCCAGGATACAGGTCGCATTAGTGGCTTTTAACGCCAGACTGCAGGACGAAAACATCTTCTTCGACTGCGCCTCTAGCTTTTTTGAGTCTCTGTCCCCAGGCACCGTCGGGAAAGAACCAGGCGCTGACTTGGACGAACAGGAGGCCTGCACAACCAAGCTCTCCGGCGTAGGGTGCCTAGATAGGAAACCAGGATCAGTTGGAGCCGTCCTATACCTCCTGGCCACGGCTCTGTGAACTGCTGGGGAAGATGCCGGCTTCTTCCACACCTCTAAGACCGGATCCAGCATAGCGTCATTAAAAGGTAATAGAGGCTCCGCCGCGGCTGAGGCCGGATGCAAAACCTCTGTCAAAAGGTTTTGTTTCGCCTCCACCACCGGCAAAGGCAGGTCCAAAAAACTAGCTGCCTTCCGTACCACTGTATGAAAGGAAGCAGCTTCCTCGGTATATTCCCCCGGGGACGAAAGGTCCCACTCAGGGGAAGTGTCCAGCCCACTGGGACAGTGAAATACTCCCATGGCGCCAGCCTTCGACGGAAATCTTCTTACTAGTCTCTGCACGTCGACGAGGACGTCACTGTCTCGCACGCGACGCCGTCTGACGTCATACAGGCAATAAGAGGTCCTCGACGACGTGCGGACGTCAGTACCAATCATTTTTTACGTGCATGAGAACAACCAGGCAATGCAATGAAAGAACAAAGCAACATCCATTATATTGTAAAAATACACCACATTGTATGAATAACTGTAAATCTTTTTATGTACATATATATATATATATATATAAAACTCTCTCTTTTAAAATATATACACACACCAAGTATATACATAAAGATATATAAAGATAAGTTTCCTCATGACGGAGGAAAGGCCCGACCCAATGTCGTATCCAGTACTGCCCCTATGAACAGGAGGCGCTGAGAGGGCTCCAGGTGAGATTTGGGCTCGTTCACCGAAAAGCCCAGGTCGAACAACAACTGGGTTGTTGACTGCAGATGACGCAACACAAGCTCCGGGGACTTGGCTTTGATAAGTCTTATGGACAAAGTAATTGCCTGAGCCAAATGGAAGGGTGAAACAACCTTCGGGAGGAAAGCAGCCTTGGTCCTCAACACCACCTTATCCCCATAAAAAGTTGTATAAGGGGGTTTTACTGATAAGGCCTGCAACTCACTCACTCTCCTTGCTGATGTTATAGCTATCAGGAAGACTGTTTTTAAAAACAAATACCTCAAGGGGCAAGAATGCATAGGTTCAAAAGGGGACCCCATAAGGAAAGTCAGGACTAAGGGCAAATCCCATTGCGGCATAACGAATGGCTTTGGAGGATGGTTTGCTATCGCTGGCACATGAGGGCTCTTCAGTGGTGTCTCCCAAATTATCCAGACGGGACTGGATACCACCGACTCGGTAGCCAGAGCAATGGGCACAACTGTGGTGGAAAGGAGACAGGCCTGGCTCCGTAACTCGGGCTTTTCGGCGGATGTACAGTCCACATTGTTGGATCTCCCGTTTGATGGGGACAAACTGTTTGGGGCTAAGGCGGATTCGGCCTTGGAACGTTTTAAGGAGAGCAGGGCCACGGCTAAGTCGTTGGGACTCCAAGCTCCTTCTTCCACGGCCTCTTCCAGATTCTTCAGGAGGTTTCGTGGATTTGGGCGTGGCTCTTCCTCCTCTTCCTTTCGGGGAAGATATCAGCAACCTGCCTCTTCCCATCCCTATAGATCTTTTAGGGGGAGGGGTAGGGTCCGCACCAGGGGAGCCTCTCAGCAGCACTCTGCCTCTTCCTCATCCTCTGGCGGGGTGCAGCAGGGGAAGCAGCCTTAGGCTTCCACCATTTCCCACTCACTCCTCTCCTGTAGGGGGAAGATTACAGCATTTTCTCACCAAATGGGAGACTGTTACGTCGGACACTTGGGTTCTCAGTGTTGTGGGAAAAGGCTACACCCTTCCCTTTCGGGAGTTTCCGCCCCTCATCCCGCCCCGCCCTTCGTATTGTTCACAAGAACACCTCCTGTTGCTAGAACAGGAGGTAGAAGTCCTCCTTTTAAAGGGCGCGGTGGAGTTGGTCCCGGAGCAGGAAAGGGGTCAAGGAGTTTACTCAAGGTATTTCCTGATTCCCAAGAAGGATGGTCGTTTGAGACCAATTCTGGACCTGAGGATCTTGAATTGGTTCCTCAAGCAGGAAAAGTTCAAGATGCTGACCCTAGCACAGGTGCTTTTGGCGTTGAACATGGAAGACTGGATGGTGTCTGTCGACTTGCAGGATGCTTACTTTCATATCCCGATACTCAAGTCACACAGGAAGTATCTCCGGTTTGTGGTGGGATCGCAACACTACCAGTTTGCGGTCCTTCCGTTTGGTCTTACTTCAGCACCTCGAGTCTTCACGAAGGTGATGTCGGTGGTTGCGGCAGAGCTCAGAAGGAAGGGGATAGCAGTATTCCCTTACTTGGACGATTGGTTGATCAAAGCCAAGTCCCCGGAGCTTGTGTTGCGTCATCTGCAGTCAACAACCCAGTTGTTGTTCGACCTGGGCTTTTCGAAATCCGTTATCCGTTGATAACTCGTTCCAGATACCACCAGGGCTGTTCCTAACCTTTAACGCAATTGCTAGGACTCTTCGTAGACAATGGGGTACAAGACTAGAAGAGCCCCCCAGACATAACACCTGTGACAAAATATGCACTATAGGAGACCAAGGGAAGTTGATTTCAGGGATATATACATCTCTACTAACCAGCATATGTCTTCCCTTAAATAAACTTAAGACCAAATGGCAGGGGGAACTGGATGTTACAATAGATGACACACAGTGGACCAGAATAACCACACACATATATACAGTTTCCAGAAATGCCAGGTTTAAATTAATAAACATATATGTTTATCACAGAGCTTACTTAACCCCCTAAATGATATAAAAAATTTATGATGTAGAAAATGCCAGCTGCCCCCGATGTGCAGAACTAGCAGCAGGGTTGCTGCACATGCTCTGGAGTTGCCCACTAATCGGGGACTACTGGATGGGGATATTTGAAGCACTCTCCACTTGCACGGGCAGAACTTTATCCCTATCAGCCATGGTGGCGGTTTTGGGAGATTTCCCTCGCCCCAGCAAGCATAAAATCACAAACAGATTCATAGACCTGGCTTTGATACTTGCAAGGAGAGAAATAACTTCACACTGGAAAGATCCGAAGGGACCACAGATAAATCGTTGGAGAAATGCATTAATCAAGTGGGCGGAAACTGAAGGGACAGTATTACTAAGGGGAACACTCAGGGGCCTAGGAACTAGAGACAATGCTCAGCACTGGGACATGATACTGGAGAATTTTAGAACACCTGACACTTCTAACTCTGATGCGGAGGCAGATTTACCAGAAACAGATCATGTATAATTGTTCAAGACATTCCTGTTGAAGATCGTACAAGAGACCAAATAAGTGATTCATTTGTGAACCGAACAAATACCTCTGTATAATTGATGGGAAGTGCGAAAGGGGAGTTACAAAAAGATGGGAAGTTATTTTGTTTTTGTATGCGTTTCATATCATGTTATTGTAGCGATAGATTACACAGTTTGAATAGAAAATTGGATTTCAGAGACTGCCTCCACCCAGTGCTTAATTTGTGCTTGTTGTTTCCAGTGTTGAGCACCAGCACTGATTTTTTAGGGCCGGGGCTTATTCTTCTGCCTCAAGCATTTGCTGCGAGCAAAAGACACATATGGGAAAGACGAAGGAAGAGAAAAACGAAAAAGCGTCACTATGGAAGAAAGTAGTAAACTGCTGGAGTGAGCTGAAGGGGCCGGGAGTGTTTTATATGGATTGAAGAGGCCCGAGATGGCTTCAGGATTACCCTGCTGTTCACACATTTAATTGCAGCAGCCGCGTGTTTAAGAGGAGGGCTTTGGGATTAAGTACTGCCTCCACCCATAGGCTGCCGAGCTCGTTCACAGGCCTGTTGCAGCTATCGCCGACCGTATTTGCCTCACCAGCACAGCCTGCCCAATTAATCGCACACATCAGACAACACTCTACCCTACGTGCAGCACAGGTCCTTTCTTCCTGTGAAACATGCCTAACAGTCACTTCCTGCACATTGCCCAAGGCCCATTCTTCCACATCCTCTGCAATTACTTTGTCAGCCTCTACATTAACCAGCAATCTGGACACACAGTCAGCTAAAACATACTAATTCCGGGGCCTATTCTTAACTCTGCAAGAGAATTCTTGCAATTGGTGTACACTAGCGACTAATGGTCAGTCTGTAACACAAATGCCACCTGAAATAACCAGAAGCCTCCAGTTGTGACACCCACATAGTGCCCATAAGGGCACAGTGGTATTGTGCCAGCAAGATTCCATTGTTGTACCACTTGTATCATTATTCACAACACCTGCAGTGGGGATAATGGTCGCAAGGCCTTCAGAGTAATACAGCTTGCGAAATCGCTACCGATGATGGCTCTGCGTGAAGTGCATTGGCCAGCCCTGATCCTCTTTTAAAAAAAAAGATCTCACTAACTGTATTGCGTCTCTTCTACTCCTCATACAGTTGACAGTCTAGAGTGCTGTCAGTAACTCACTTCACTCCAGGCAGTCTCTCAACCAGACAAGCGAAGGCTACCAAAATATTCTGCAAAGGAAAGAAATTAGTGTCAGAGGAGACCAGGCTGAGCTATGTCGGTGGTAGCTAGGAGAAGGAGTCTCAAGCTCCTAGGTTCCGCCTGGGCTCAGCTCTACCTCATTCCCTCTCTGTGCAGGACAGGCCAGCTAGAATATACTCTGTCCTGCCCCTTGGCCATGATAGTCTGCTACCCACTGCCACCAGTGACTTCAGTGGCTGCCTCCTGTGACCCGACAGAGGCCATCATACAATTGGCTGCACTAACATGCTACAGTGCCCTGAGTAAGCCCCTGTAAGGAGTGATAAACATGTTTTTAATATGCAGTGTCCTTGCTTGCTTATTTAATTGGTTCACAATCAGACTCCATTATAAAATATCTCACAGAGTCTGCTGTAGAGATCTTTCCGTGTCAGGGGATAGTAATAATGACTTTGGTGGTTCATGTAATTGCTGGACAGATCTGTGTTATGTGCAGTCAAAGTTGTGACATCATAAAATAGCACAGAGAGTTAACGTGCCTTCTGCAAAGCACAAAATGTAATATGCAGTTCACAGATTTGCATTTTATGTAGGTAACTCTGTGGGTTACTGATTTTTTCACAGAGATTCTTTTACTACTTTCAATTCATATGTTACAATCCTTTTGATGCAGCACGGTGAAATATGAACCATACAGCTGCTTTCAAACTGTAAGGTATAGGTTTAGGACCTTATTGGTTTTCCCTCAATCTTTGAAAATTCTAAAGTTGCAAAAAGGGCTGCTTTGGACTGTAATATATTGTACCTCCTGCCGTACATTATATGGATATTGCAAGTCACGGAGAGGTTCTACGACCATACAAAGAAAAAAGACTAAAGGTCAAACTCCTTCATAAGGTTGCAGAACATCCCAGGAAATATATGCTTTAAGAGTAAGCATAATTACTTGGCAGGCATCAACCCAATGGGCAGAGAAATGATCAGAATTGGTGGTGGGTGTCCATCACATATTTCAGGCTCAGAAACAACAGAAGGGCAGCTGTCAATTTTCCCTTAAAAAAGGAATGCCCTTATAAGATAAAAAGTATTTAGATGGTACCAGCCACTCGCAAGAGAGGTTTGGGCAGTCCCTATTGCAGCTGAACAGCATGCCCACACATGCCATCATTGACTGCATCCCAGAATGTTTACGATTACTGAGAAGGCAGAAGCAAAGGACCGAATGTGGAAATATCGCAAATCGTCAGTGAAAAACGGTAGCACAACAAAGGGCATTGGAAACAATAGCTAACTGGAGGATAGCATGGTGGGTCTCATGCACTGACAAGGAAAATAATAAATAACTTATGGGCAGGCCGAGAGCGTGGCATTACTGGACAGGAGAAAAGGTAGGAATGTATCAAAACCACAAACAGACTCCCCATTGCCATGCAATCAGCTCCAAAGCAAGGGAAAGACAGCAAACAAGAGCAACACAAGCAGTATGTAGAACAGAGTGAAATGCAAAAATGGACCAGAGATAAAGAGGGCTATGATGTGGCAGATGATGGCTCCAGTATAAATAATGCTCTGAGAGCGTGCATTCACTAAGCAATAGAATGATGGAAGTATAGAAGGCTCAGAGAAGTCGCAGTGTCAATGGGTGCACCTGCAGAATCTAATTTAAAAGAATATAAATGCTTGGAGGACCAGCCAAGATGATGAGCCGGAAGGGATGGCAAAATTGTGCGTATCTCAGACTCTGCTGATTGGAAAATCCTTAATTTTGGGGGTAAAAGCTGAGCTGAGAGAGTAATAGCAATGGAGAAGGTATAAAGGGGGTAGTTATCAAAGATCAGTAGGTGGCAGAGATGCAAAGGAGCATCTCACCTGGTGACAATCTTGTTGTTGTGCTCTTATTCTATTCCTAAGTGATTTCTTGGTTCACCTTACACCCCTATTGCTATATTTGATTCACACAGATTTTGACTTAGCTATTGAAATTATACTTGAATTACAAACCACCTGAACTAAAAAACAATAATTTCAGAAAAACAAAAGCGTAGTACTGATAAGGAAGCTCTGTCAGGAAAAGTGAGTAGGTGCATTTCTGGGTCAGGGAGGGAAGGCGGAGCTCCAGATCCTGCTCTGTAATAATAGCGATACCTACCAACAGTGGTTGGTAGGCTTATTTTCATCCATCTAGTTTGAAACCGCTCACAGGTACTGTGCTTCTTGTTCAGCTTTGTCTCCTACGCTCACCCCTGGTGCTGTCTGAGGTCTCCTTCATAATTTGACATGTACTTTCAGCGCAGACTCCTAATACTCATTCTTTGGCAGAGTATGACTCAAAAGCAGTCTTGTAAAGTCCCACAGGCTAGCCACCATGTCTACAGATGCCATTACTATAAGCCACCCTGCTTTACCACTTAGCCAACAAAAAAGTGATGGAAGGTATGCTTGAATTAATCTAAGCCACTGATAATTACTTGGGCCGCATCCCAGTCCATCGTTTTTTTGCCAGCAATGCCACCTCAGATTAGACCGATCTATATGCATACGAGCCTTGGCCCTTCTCTTGTAGGACCAGTCCAGCTAGAATAGCCAAGCTAGGTCCTCTCTGACTGGAACACAAGCAACCCAAGACCAGTTTTGCCCTCGTTGGAGCTTTTCAGTTGGGTGCAGCTTGGTTGAACTGTCAAAGTGAACATGGGCCCCACCCACGTCTGTGCATACCTTCGTACTTAGGAAGTCACAATGAAGTCAACAAAAAGTGATGAGACGGATGTGTGAATTATTCTTAGCCATTGGTAATTACTCAGGACACACCCCAGTGTTTTTAGGCATTAGTATATGGACATTGAGACCCGCTACCAGGGTGCAACCTATGGAGAGTCAGGGTTGTATGAGTGTTCTTTCTATCTTTCCACCTGTGTGTGGTTTACACTAATATAATGCTAGGGGGTTCATACAACTATCCAGGACCACATGATCCCAAAGGATGAAGGCCCAAGGCAAATAAAGTAAACTCATGCAGGACAATAGTCAAAGTTAAATCCATGAAAGTCTATTCAAAATTAAGAATCATTACAGAAGGCAAACATGTAGTCAGTTTAAATCAGCATCACATTAATTCATAAGTCAAGAGAAAATTATAAAATGTAAAATTAATGTAAAAAGTGAAAAATTAAATGTCAGCTATCATACAGTCTACCTTTATAGAGCAGGAAGAAAGTCTAAGATATATCTAAGCGCAAAGACAGGAAGAGGTGTGAGATGAAGTCTGCTTCTGGAAAATAGGCCAAAAGCCTTGGCAATTCCAAATACACTAAGGCCCTCATTACAACCACGGTGGTAAATCCCACTTTCCGCCGTGCAGAAGACCGCCAACATACCTCTGCGGCCGCGGAATTCCGCTATAGGTATTACAACCCACAGCTCGGAATCCGCCACAATACAAACACTTACACAAGTCCGTCACACCAAAGGTCAGTGATAAACTGGCGATACCAAAACCGACACCGTCACGCCAACAGGAATATGCCCACACTATCACTACCCATGAAGCAACGCGGCGGTCTTTCAACCGCGGAAATCCATTGGCAGTACACACCGCCGCGCTCAAAATACACACACTCTTAAAAAACACAACCACATTGGACAATTCGAAATACACACACCTGATACACATACACACTCCACACCCACACAACAAATCCAATATAAAGCACACACACCTACATCACCCACAAACCCTTACAACAAAAAATTTGAAAGAAGGCCAGAGAGAGAGACTACCTAAAACAATACCAGCATCCACAGACACACAACACCATCACTTACACAACATCCACGCACCTCAAACAACACACACAAACACATCCCCTCACATATCACAACAGACAGCACCTCACACATCACCCACACCACATCATGGCACCTCAAAGACACCCAAGGTTCTCTGAGGAGGAGCTCAGGGTCATGGTGGAGGAAATCGTCCGGGTAGAGCCACAGCTATTCGGATCACAGGTGCAGCAGACATCCATTGCAAGGAAGATGGAGCTATGGTGCAGAATTGTCGACAGGGTTAACGTAGTGGGACAGCATCCAAGAACACGGGATGACATCTGGAAGAGGTGGAACGACCTACGGGGGAAGGTGCTTTCCATGGTATCCAGACACCAGATTGCTGTTCAGAGGACTGGCGGAGGACCCCCACCTCCTCCCCCACAACTAACAACACGGGAGGAGCAAGTCTTGGCAATAATGCATCCTGAGGGCCTTGCAGGAGTAGCAGGAGGACTGGACTCTGGTAAGACATATCTTTACTACTTTATCACCCACACCCCACCTGCATGCCATCACATACCGCCACCCTTACCCTCACACCCATCACCCCAACAACCCACAGATACCCCACTAACACAACCCACACATCCCAAAACCAAGCCCTGCATGTAACACCAATGCATGGACACCCATCACCAAAGCATGTCCAGTACAGAGACTCACTCATGCCCCAAAATCACCAATCACACAAGGACCAAGCCAATAATGCAAGCACAGGAGTAGAGGGTCACTCACCCATTGCACAAGATGGCACACACAGATACAATAACTATGCATATACACCCCAACAGGACCCACACCAAACGTCACCGGACAGGAGGTGCCAGACATATCCAGTCCCCCCACAGAAGAGACCCACAGTGATGACACAGCTCTGCACGCCTGGATCAAGATGACCAGCCCGGCCCATCAGGGACCTCGGGACAGTCCGTTCCCCTGACACAGTCACAAACCACCACTGAACCTCCCAATCAGGAAATACCACCACAGCACCCACCCAGCGGGCCCATCCCTCTGTCCCCAGGACACGTCAATCAGCAGTGTGTCCACCACTACAGGGAACCCAGGCAACCCCACTAACACAGGACGATCAGGGACCTGGGGGCTGTGGCAGTGGGCACACGGTTCAGGGGACAGAGGCACAGGATAACAGGGAAGCTGGGAGGAATGCTGTGCGACAGGGGGAGGACAGGCCCAGGGAATCCACTCTACTTGAAGTCCATCAACAACACCCTGGTCACCTTTGCAGGGGTGATGGCAGACCTTCTCAACACCAGGAGGGACAAAGTGGCACACCAATGGGCCCCTGACACTACCCTGGACGATGAACAGCCCTCCACCTCCGCCGGTGCTAGTGGACAGGAGGCACCGCAACAGGAACAACAGGACACCAGCACCCCACCCCCTGCAGATGGAGAACCACCCCGCAAACGGTCCCTGAGATCCAGCAACAAGACAGAGAACATTGCCAAGACTCCCGCCAGGAAATAAGACCCCCCAAAATATCACCCTTTTGTCCCACTATGTCACCCTGTCCATCCTTAAACTTCCATTGCTCCACTTCCTTTGCCCCTTTGGACAATGCACCTGTGAAACAAATAGACAGGAATCTGCCATGGACATACCTCCACCATCACCCCAGCCCATTTTACAACCCCCTCCACTTATTTGCACAGGAATAAACACACTTCAATCACAAAACAATCTGGAGTCAGTCTGTGCTTTCACAAATGTGTAATTGCAATATCTATGGAATATAGCAATGTCAATTTACTTGTTCACATACCAAGGTAACACAGCTGTAGGCCAGGAGTAAACATAGCAGAGGGCACAAAGTGGGACCCAGATCTGTGAAATGGAAAGTCAAAGTGACAAGTCAGTGTCCATACACTGAGTGAAAATGACAGACTTAGTCTAGCTCCAACAATAGTATGAGATGTGGGAAGTAGTGACATCTTCTTACCTGTGTCTCACTGGAAGTATTGCATGATGATGTTGTTTCGGTTGTCGATATCCTCTTCTTCTGCCTCCTCTTCTTCACCGTCCACAGGCTCCACAGCTGCCACAAGACCCCCATCTGGCCCATCCTCCTGCAGAAAAGGCACCTGGCGTCGCAAAGCCAGGTTGTGCAGCATACAGCAGGCCACGATTATCTGGCACACCTTCTTTGGTGAGTAGTATAGGGAACCACCTGTCAAATGGAAGCACCAGAATCTGGCCTTCAGGAGGCCGGATGTGCGTTCTATTAGCCTCCTAGTTCGCCCATGTGCCTCATTGTAGCGTTCCTCTGCCCTCGTCCTGGGATTGCTCACCGAGGTCAGTAGCCATGACAGGTTGGGGTAACCAGAGTCACCTGCAAATGTCGAGGGACAACTGTTAGACACACACTATCCTTTAGGGACAACCCCATACCCAGACACCTATGTCAACTGTATTGGGACCTTGGCCTCACCTAATAGCCACACACGGTGCCTCAGGAGGTGCCCCATCACATAAGGGATGCTGCTATTTCTCAAAATGTAAGCGTCATGCACAGAGCCAGGATACTTGGCATTCACATGGGAGACGTACTGGTCTGCCAAACACACCATCTGCACATTCATCGAATGGTAGCTTTTCCGGTTTCTGTACACCTGTTAATTCCTGCGGGGGGGGACAAATGCCACATGTGTACCATCAATGGCACCAATAATGTTGGGGATATGTGCCAGGGCATAGAAGTCACCTTTCACTGTGAGCAAATCCTCCACCTGAGGGAAAACGATGCAGCTGCGCATGTGTTTCAGTAGGGCAGTCAACACTCTGGACAACATGTTAGAGAACATTGGCTGGGACATCCCTGCTGCCATTGCCACTGTTGTTTGAAAAGATCCACTGGCCAGGAAATTGAGTACAGACAGGACCTGCACTAGAGGGGGTATCCCTGTGGGATGGCGGATAGCTGACATCAGGTCTGGCTCCAACTGGGCACACAGTTCCAGGATTGTTGCACGATCAAGTCTGTATGTGATTATGATGTTTCTCTCTTCCATTGTCGACAGGTCCACCAGGGGTCTGTACACCGGAGGATGCCGCCATCTCATCACCTGCCCCAGCAGACGTGCCCTATGGAGGAGAACAGGAAGCAGAGAGTCATCCAACACTGAGGTATCACAATGTGTTATTTGCAGAAACGTTAGTAATCCGCAATGTGCCAGTATCTGTCTGTATTCCCGGCCTAGATAGGTGTGACGCAGTTTTCATCCATCCCATGTGGCCCCCTGAAATGGCAGCTGCCTGACCTGTAAGGTGGGACAAGGGGATATGAGGTAACTGCGCTGGTGTTGTATACCGTCACGGTGGGCGGTCGAAGACCGCAGCGCAATTCTGCATTGGTTAACATTGGGCCATATGGGTCCCAGGAGCCAATGACGATGTACGCCAGCGGTGACGGTACGCACTGCCGCGGGCGTGACCGCCATTTTCTGTCTGTTCACTCACTTGATACCTGACCTTCAACAGGAGAGGACCTACACTGCAAGTGCTGATGTGACCTGTGTCTGGAAGCGACAATGGCTGCAGTGTCTGGGGAAAGGACCCCTGCCTTCACTTCGGAGGAGTTGGAGAAACTAGTGGATGGGGTCCTCCCCCAGTACACGCAACTGTACGGTCCCCCAGACAAACAGGTGAGTACACTGTGAGTATGCTGCATGGGCAATGCCTGCTTTGAGTGGTGTGGATGGAAGATACATGGGGGGGTGAGGCCTGCATGTGCGGATGGTGAGTGTATGTGTGTCAGGGCATGGGTGGGAACTGGTGGGCAATGAGTATGACGGTCTGGACGGGTGAGTAATTTCCTTTCCCCCGTACCATTCCTCTAGGTCAGCGCCCACCAGAAGAAGGGTATTTGGCGTGCCATCACCAAGGACATCCGGTCCCTCGGGGTCTACCACAGACGGAGCACCCACTGCCATAAAAGATGGGAGGACCTGCGCCGCTGGTGCAAGAAGACGGCGGAGGCCCAGCTGGGGATAGCCTCCCAACGGGGAAGGAGTGCCCGTCGCACCATGACCCTCCTGATGTCCCAGACCCTGGTGGTGGCCTATCTGGAGTTTGATGGGTGCTTGAGGGCATCACAGCAGCCACAAGGGGTGAGTACACTCTCATTCAGCTAACTGCGCGCATTACGAGGTGTCTGGGTGGGGAGGTGGGCAGTGTGTTTCCCTATGCCAGGGTGAACTTGGTAGGCAAGGTCCCTTGTGAGGCAGGCTATGTGGCACCCCAACCCCACTAGTGGTAAGAGCCATCTACACCTAGTCAGGCTCCTGTGACTTCCAGGTGTGCAGCAATTGGGCTTAGGCCTTGTAGTCCATGATCAGGTGAATTTTCTAGGAACTGTTAGTGCATGGCGTAGTGCTGAGGGCTGCTCCTTGTGTGTTGTGTCCGCCAACGGTAGTGGTGTTGCATACACTGAACATGTTTTTCTTCTGTCTTTCCCCCCTCCCCTTTTTGTAGTCTCCCTGTTCTTGTGTGCAATAGCATCATCAGGCGGAGGAGCAGTGGCACCGGAGCAGGAGGGAGCTGCAACCCACTTGGCCCTGGAGGGTGAAGCAACGGAGTCTGAAGCCACCAGTGGGATGGAGGGCGAGGGGAGCTCCACGGCGGGGACAGCAGCAGACACCAGTGACAGTGACTCCTCCTCTGATGGGAGATCCCTTGCGGTGGCGGGCACCTCTGTGCCCACCGCATGAACAGGTACAGCCGCCACCCCCCCTACCAGCAACACCCTCCCAGCAGCCGCTCAGCGTGTGTCCGTTGCCCACTCACCCAGGAGGGTGGGCATATCCTTCGCCCCAGGCACCTGAGCCCCTTCCCCAGTCAGCCCTGCTGCCCTCAGTGAGGAGGCTATTGACCTCTTGAGATCCCTCACAGTTGGGCAATCTACCATTGTGAATGCCATCCAGGGTGTTGAGAGGCATTTGCAACAAACAAATGCATACCTGGAGGGAATTCATTCTGGGCAGGCAGCCCAACAGAGAGCATTTCAGGCTCTGGCCTCAGCACTGATTGCAGCCATTGTCCCTGTGTCCAGCCTCCCCCCTCCAACTTCCTCCACCCAGACCCAATACCCTGTACCTCAGCCTATCCCAAGCACACCATCAGACCAGCATACAATCAATCAATCAATCAATCATAAAATTTATAAAGCGCGCTATGTACCCCTCAGGGTTTCGAGGCGCTGGGGGGGGAGCGCTGCTGATTTAGTGGTCGAAGAGCCAGGTCTTGAGAAGCCTTCTGAATGCGAGGAGGTCCTGGGTCTGGCGGAGAGATGTGGGGAGAGAGTTCCAGGTCTTGGCGGCGAGGAAGGAGAAGGATCTGCCGCCGGATGTCTTGCGCTGGATTCGGGGTACGATGGCGAGGTTGGCGGATCGGAGTTGACGCGTTGGAGTGTAGAAGTTAAGTCTGGTGTTGAGGTAGGAGGGTCCGGTGTTGTGAAGTGCCTTGTGAGCGTGGGTCAGGAGTTTAAAGGTGATCCTCTTGTCTACCGGGAGCCAGTGGAGTTCCTTTAGGTGAGGGGAGATGTGACTTCGGCGGGGTATGTTGAGGATCAGTCGGGCGGAGGCATTTTGGATACGTTGGAGTCGTTTGATGTCTTTGGTTGGGATGCCTGTGTAGAGTGCGTTGCCGTAGTCAAGTCTGCTGCTGACGAGGGCCTGGGTCACCGTCTTTCTGGTTTCTGTTGGAATCCACTTGAAGATTCTGCGGAGCATTCGAAGGGTGTTGAAACAGGAGGAGGAGACGGCGCTGACCTGTTTGGACATGGTGAGGGCGGAGTCCAGGATGAAGCCGAGGTTTCTTGCGTGGCTGGCAGGGGTGGGTGGGGGTCCGAGGACGGAGGGCCACCATGAGTCGTTCCAGGCCGAGGGAGTGCGTCCGAGGATGAGGACTTCCGTCTTGTCGGAGTTGAGTTTCAGGCGACTGTTGTTCATCCAATCGGCGATGGATTTTAGTCCCTCGTGGAGGTTTGTTTTGGCGGTGAGCGGGTCTTTGGTCAGGGAGAGGATGAGCTGGGTATCGTCGGCGTAGGAGATGATGCTGAGATGATGTTGGCAGGCCAGTTGAGCGAGGGGGGCCATGTAGACGTTGAACAACGTAGGGCTGAGGGAGGATCCTTGGGGGATGCCGCAGACGAGGTTGGTGGCTTTGGAGCGGAAAGGGGAGAGACGGACTCTCTGCGTTCTGTTGGAGAGGAAGGATGAGATCCAGTGGAGGGCTTTGTCTTGGATGCCGGCTTCCTGGAGGCGGGTCAGTAGGGTGCGGTGGCAGACGGTGTCAAAGGCGGCTGATAGGTCGAGGAGGATGAGGGCTGAGGTTTCGCCGTTGTCCATTTGATGTCTGATGTCATCTGTGGCGGCGAGGAGGGCAGTCTCAGTGCTGTGGTTTCGTCTGAATCCGGATTGTGAGGGGTCCAGGATGGAATTGTCTTCGAGGAAGTGGATGAGCTGAGTGTTGACGATCTTCTCGATGACTTTCGCTGGAAAAGGGAGGAGAGAGATCGGACGGAAGTTTTTGAGTTCGTTGGGGTCAGCCTTGGGTTTTTTGAGGAGGGGTTGGATTTCTGCGTGTTTCCAGCTGTCCGGGAAGGTGGCGGAAGTGAAGGAGAGGTTGATGATCTTGCGGAGTTCGGGGGCGATGGTGGCGTTGGCTGAGTTGAAAAACATGATGGGGGCAGGGGTTCGTGGGGGAGCCTGAGTGGATGGTGTTCATGGTTGTTATGGTTTCTGCCTCGTCCACGTGGATCCAGGCGGTGAGGCGGCAGTCGCGGGAGGAGACGTCGGGGTGGGGTCTGGCGGTGGACCGGTGTTGAAGCTGTCGTGGATGGTAGTGATTTTCTGGTGGAAGAAGGTGGAGAGGTCGTCGCAGAGTTTCTGGGAGGGCGGGATGTCGTTGGAGTTGGCTTTCGGATTGGAGAGTTCCTTCACGATGCCGAAGAGTTCTTTGCAGTCGTGGGCGTTGTTGTTGATGCGTTCGGTGAAGTGGGCGTGCTTGGCGGTGCGGATCCGTTGGTGGTGTTCGCGGTTGGCGTTTTTGAGGGCGGCGAGGTTGTCGGGTGTGCGTTCTTGGATCCATTTCTTTTTGAGCTTCTGGCAGTTGCTTTTGGAGGTGGTGAGATCGTCTGTGAACCAGGCTGGTTTTTTCTTTCCTTGGATGGTGGTGGGTTTCTTGAGCGGGGCAAGGGTGTTGGCGCAGTCGAGGATCCATTGATGGAGGTTGATGGCGGCTGTGCTCGGGTCGATTGCGTCGGGTGGAAGGTTGTTGATGAGGGTGCTGGTCAGTTGTTCTTGGGTGACTTTGCACCAGCGGCGGTGGGGAGGTAGCTGGATGTGGTGTTGCTCTGTGGTTTTCTTATAGGTGAAATGGACACAGTGATGGTCGGTCCAGTGGAGTTCGGAGGTGTGGCTGAAGGAAATGTGGTTGCTTGAGGTGAAGAGGGGGTCAAGGGTGTGTCCGGCGATGTGGGTAGGCGTGTTGACTAGCTGGTGGAGACCGAGGTTGAGGAGGTTGGAGGTCAGTGACGCGGTGTTGACGTCGTTGGCATTTTCCAGATGGTAGTTCAGATCTCCCAGGAGGATGTAATCCGGGGAAGCGAGGGCGTGGGTGCTTGCAAGGTCGGCGATGGTGTTGTTGAAGGGGGCTCTTGGTCCTGGAGGGCGGTAAATGAGGGTTCCTCTGAGGGTCGTGTTGGGGTCCGAGTGGATCTGGAAGTGGAGGTGTTCGGCTGTCCTGAGGGTGTCGTCCGAGTGGGTGTGGATTTTGAGGGTAGCTTTGTGAGCGATGGCTATTCCGCCGCCGATTCCGTTGGTTCGATCTCTTCTGGTGATTTTGTAGCCGTCCGGTATGGCGATGGCGATGTCCGGGGACGAGGAGTCGTTCCACCAGGTTTCGGTCAGGAAAGCCACGTCAGGAGCAGTGGTGTCGAGCAAATCCCAGAGCTCGATGGCGTGTTTTCGTGCGGAGCGGGTGTTGATGAGGATGCAGTTCAGGTGGTTGGGGTTGAATGCTTCAGTAGTTGGTTTGGTCGTTCTGATGCAGGAGAAGTTGCAGGTACGGCAGGAAAAAGGTCCTTTAGTGTGCTTGGGGGTTGCCCGGCAGCATTCAGTGGAGGGGCCGGGGTTGAAGGCGCGGAGTTCGTTGATCGAGTAGCGGATGCGGGGGGCGCGAGGGCTAGGGGGAGTGGCGCTGGGCGCGGTCCAGGCGCGGACGGGCGCAGACGGGCTTGCCTCTGGCCTCTGGGAGCAGCAAATGGGGGCGCGAGGGGGGCGGGGCCGCAGGGAGGCAGCGGCAGGGAACGGGGAGCGCACAAGGGGCAAAAACACTGAAAACAAGCAAAACTACAAGCAGTTACAATGAGGAAATACAATCAGAAATACAGTCAGAAATACAATAATGGCACAATACACGATCGGGGAGACAGCAATCAGGGGGGCACAAAGGGGGCAGAAGCGCCGGCGGCGAGGCGCTGAAAAAACGAAGAACGAAAAAAGCCAAAAAACACTTACAGGACGGCGGAAGCGGCACACGGGTCAAGTGAGCCCACTAGCCACCAGGGATGAGGCGCAGGAGGATGCCTGCGGGTGTAGCAGGGCCTCGAACACGCAAACGGCAGCGTGCTCGTGGGACAGAGGCAGAAGGCAGCAGGTTGGTGCTGCGGTCGTGGGGGGCGAGCTCAGGACCTGAACAGGTCAGAGTTCGCTCACTCGCGACGCGCAGCGCCAGCCATTAAGAAGGGAGGGGGGAGGGAGGAGCAGCTGGGAGGCGGGAGGGAGCGGCAAATGGGGGCGCGAGGGGGGCGGGGCCGCAGGGAGGCAGCGGCAGGGAACGGGGAGCGCACAAGGGGCAAAAACACTAAAAACAAGCAAAACTACAAGCAGTTCCAATGAGGAAATACAATCAGAAATACAGTCAGAAATACAATAATGGCACAATACACGATCGGGGAGACAGCAATCAGGGGGGCACAAAGGGGGCAGAAGCGCCGGCGGCGAGGCGCTGAAAAAACGAAGAACGAAAAAAGCCAAAAAACACTTACAGGACGGCGGAAGCGGCACACGGGTCAAGTGAGCCCACTAGCCACCAGGGATGAGGCGCAGGAGGATGCCTGCGGGTGGAGGAGGGCCTCGAACACGCAAACGGCAGCGTGCTCGTGGGACAGAGGCAGAAGGCAGCAGGTTGGTGCTGCGGTCGTGGGGGGCGAGCTCAGGACCTGAACAGGTCAGAGTTCGCTCACTCGCGACGCGCAGCGCCAGCCATTAAGAAGGGAGGGGGGAGGGAGGAGCAGCTGGGAGGCGGGAGGGAGCGGCAAATGGGGGCGCGAGGGGGGCGGGGCTGCAGGGAGGCAGCGGCAGGGAACGGGGAGTGCACAAGGGGCAAAAACACTGAAAACAAGCAAAACTACAAGCAGTTACAATGAGGAAATACAATCAGAAATACAGTCAGAAATACAATAATGGCACAATACACGATCGGGGAGACAGCAATCAGGGGGGCACAAAGGGGGCAGAAGCGCCGGCGGCGAGGCGCTGAAAAAACGAAGAACGAAAAAAGCCAAAAAACACTTACAGGACGGCGGAAGTGGCACACGGGTCAAGTGAGCCCACTAGCCACCAGGGATGAGGCGCAGGAGGATGCCTGCGGGTGGAGGAGGGCCTCGAACACGCAAACGGCAGCGTGCTCGTGGGACAGAGGCAGAAGGCAGCAGGTTGGTGCTGCGGTCGTGGGGGGCGAGCTCAGCTCAACACACATCAACACACAAAAGTGGCTCCGGAAAACATAAGCACCACAGATCCCACAGGCACTCGCACAAGCACCATCCCCATGCAGACACAGCAACATCCACTGCCTCCACTGTGTGCCCCTCCTCCACGTTCTCCTCCTCCCTCCCTGTCTCATCTCCACTCTCACCTGCATGCACTACATCCTCAGCCGCTACCTCCATCACCAGCACGCCCAACACCACACACTGCTCACGTGCAATCACCATCCCCACTAACATTCACACATCCCCTGTGTCCTCTCCCAGTGTGTCTGTGAACCCACCTCCCAAAGTACACAAACGCAGGCACACACCCACACAACAGCCATCCACCTCACAACAGCCTCCTGCCCATGCACCTTCACCCAAATTCAGCAGTCGTACACCTCCTACAACCACTACCTCTTCCTCCACTCCCAAACCCCCTCCATCTTCCCATCCCAGTGTGTCTAAAAAACCTTTCCTGTCAACCCTTGACCTCTTCCCTTCACCTCCCCCCCGTACTTCCCCTATGGCCAGGCTTTCCAGGTCCCAGCCCAGCACCTCAGCCACCAAATCCCCAGGCACAGTGGTGCCAGCAACTGCGGGGTCATCGAGTGCACCACCCATCAGGGCTGCCAGTGTTCCACATAGCGAGGGCAAGGACATTCTGCCACCGGCCAACATGAAAAAGGTGCCCACATCCCGGAGGGAGAAGCCCCACCTACCAGCCACCAAGGGCTCAGCAAAAACAAAAGGGGATAGTGGTAAGACAACTGCGGCACCATCAAAGGTGGGGAAGGGACAAAAGCAGAAGAGCAGGTCAGGACAGGGCACGGTGGCACCGACTGAGGGACCAGTGTCACACCTTCTGTCCACGACCACACCAACCTGTACGGCGGCAAACACTGCAAGCTGCCCCGCCACCACAACCGCCACCTGCACCGCCACCTGCACAGCCACGGCACGTCTACAGCCTCAGCGACAGTCCCCCGCCTCTTCCCCAGTGGGCAGCCATCCGAAGCTGCAGGAGACGGCCTGCTGTGTCCCTCAGCAGGTGCTGACCCATGCACCACAGCCAGCACAGCCACCACAGACACCGCCGCAAGCACTGCCACAAGCCTCGCAACGTGCTCGGACAGTGGCACCACCGCTGACATGGCTACCATCCCCAGTGGTCAGTCGTCCGAGGCTGGAGGAGACTTCCTGGACCCTGGCCAGCTTCCATGAGGCATGAGTTCCATCACTGTTTGCACCTGCAGGTAGAAGGCAAAGCCGCAGCAGTGTGGAGTATGTTGCTGCCTCATGGCGTATCATGCTACCAGTTCCTCAGCAATCTCATGGCACACACACCCAGGTGAGGGAATTGTACCGGCCACACTGCACGTGGAGCACTCTAGGCACCATGCCTCCTCCAGAACCAGTGGAGAATGACATCCACTACCTCAGTCCTTGGCAGGATGAAGCACTCTGGGCACCAGGCCCCCTCCAGAACCAGTGGAGAATGACATCCACATGAGAGACTGTGGCTTTGCACTCCCCAGGATAAAGCAGTGGGCAAACCACCCACTGGAGAGACTTAAGAGACTGTGGCGTTGCACTCCCCAGGATAAAGCAGTGGGAAAACCACCCACTTGAGAGACTTGGGAGTCTGTGGCTTTGCACTCCCCAGGATAAAGCAGTGGGCAAACTACCCACTGGAGAGGACTTGAGAGACTGTGGCTTTGCATTCCCCAGGATAAAGCAGTGGGCAAACCACCCACTTGAGAGACTGTGGCTTTGCACTCCCCAGGATAAAGCAGTGGGAAAACCACCCACTTGCGAGACTTGGGAGTCTGTGGCTTTGCACTCCCCAGGATAAAGCAGTGGGCAAACTACCCACTGGAGAGGACTTGAGAGACTGTGGCTTTGCATTCCCCAGGATAAAGCAGTGGGAAAACCACCCACTGGAGAGACTTGAGAGGCTGTGGCTTTGCACTACCCAGGATAAAGCAGTGGGCAAACCACCCACTGGAGAGACTTGAGAGACTGTGGCTTTGCACTCCCCAGGATAAAGCAGTGGCCAAACCACCCACTTGAGAGACTTGAGAGACTGTGGCTTTGCACTCCCCAGGATAAAGCAGTGGGCAAACCACCCACTGGAGAGACTTGAGAGACTGTGGCTTTGCACTCCTCAGGATAAAGCAGTGGGCAAACCACCCACTTGAGAGACTTGAGAGACTGTGACTTTGCACTCCTCAGGATAAAGCAGTGGGCAAACCACCCACTGGAGAGACTTGTGAGACTGTGGCTTTGCACTCCCCAGGATACAGCAATGGGCATGGAGCCCCTTCGTGCAGCAGTGGCGTCGTGCGTTCATCTGGCTGAGGTGCCCCCCCCTCCCCCTGAGGTGCCTGTATATTTTCGGTCTGATGCCCCAGCAGTGTTCTCTCCGTTTCCAGTCAGGTATCTTGTGTGGGCTTCGCCCATGCATTTTGGGACCAGTGGCCCACGGACAATGATTGGTACACTATCTGGACTTGTGTAGTTGGTGTACATATTTGTATATACTGAATTTTGATTTTTGACTATCAGATTTTTCATGATAACACTAGTTACAATCGTTTCCTTTTGTCCTTGCGTTCTTCCAGGAGGTGATGTAATGTTGCTGCATGTATTTGTGTGTATGTTGTTGTGGGTGGGGGTAGGGGTATTGCGTGTTGCTTGTGTGTGTCACTCTTCCCCCCCTCCACTGTGTTGTAGGTGCAGTACTCACCATGGTCGTCAAGGGCGTCTGTCCTGCTCCTGATAGAGCAGGAGGAAGAGCAGCATTGGTAACACCTGTAGTTCGGGCCCCATGGCGTCCTGGTTCCTCGTTGGGTGTCGAGAGGGGAGTGTTTTCCCTTCTGTGTATTGTTTCCACCATGATTTTGATAGCGTTGGTTCCGCCCTGGAAAAGATGGCGGATAGGCGTGTTGAAATACAGTGGGCAGTACTTTGTCTTCCACCTGTCTGTTGGCGATTACCGCCGCGGTGTTTGTTCCTACCGCCGTGTGGTCTGAGTGTTAAAGTGGCTGTCTGTGTGGGCAGTTTCCGCCATGGTCGTGATTCCATTTTTTTTTTCCAACGCCCTGTTGGCGGTATTACCGCCACTTTAACACCGATGGACAGGGTTGTAATGAGGGCCTAAGTACAGAACTAAATAACAGTCCGACATGAGACCTGCTCGGTATGAAAACAAAGAAAGGTGTGTCACACATCCACACATCCCAAATAAGGCACATTTGAGGAGTCAAAAATAATGTTCTCGACGCACAAGGTGTTATAACAGGGTTGAACTATCAAAATATACAACACAAACCAATCACCATTGTAGAAATTGTGTTCCATATAACAAGCTACTCAGGGACCATCTAATTATTAAATAATAATGATAATCCCCTTTACCGTACATGCAGGGGAAATGGCGTTGCACTGATGATCAATAAACAATTTAAATGGATTAACAGTCGAACAGTTGTGACTGCAAGCATCAGTAGCCTTGATTATGTGCAAATTTACGCAAACATCTCCACCAAGGCTTCATCTAAAGCACAAGTTAGATACAGTATGAGAGGCTTCATCATGGAATTAATCTCATTTCAACTATTTTATATTCAGTAAACACAGAAGAGTGAAACGTTCCATGCAACTTTTAAATTATGTTCTGTCTTCAGCTATCAGTGCAAGCAAAGGCCTACTCAATTTTTTCAGCCCTGTTATGCTAACAAAATGCACAAAAATCATATGTAATTTTAAAGAAAAAATCTTTAGGACAGCCCCTACTAGATGCGGAAATTAAGTTGGTACAAGGGTGTGTTGCAGAAGGTGGGTTGGAATCAGAATCCAATCACTTTAGCCATAAGATTACCCGACAAGCTGATTACAATTGCATTGAACACTGCTTAGGTGCTCCTTAAAGATTATTTTTCAGGGATATTTTCCAGGAACGACTGTAAAAACAGATCGCAGCAGCATCACTGTCAGCAACAGAAAACCTCAATGTACACCACGGCATGTTCTCTCTAAAGCATTACCTACAGACAAACAAACTGAGGAATTGGCATATTATAGCACTCCCAACAACTCCCAACAGTGGTCAAGGCCATTGCTAGTAGCATCACCTCATTCAATAGCCCTGTGCCTTCAATACAAGTTGTTAGAAAACAGGACTCTAGTTGGCAGAGGTCTGCACTCTGCCCAAGTAACGACCACAATCCTAGTTAGGGTAAGTAAGATACACAATAAAGATTTATCTGTATTCGCCCTCTGGTAGCTTTGCACAGAGCAGTCAGGCTAAACTAAAGAGGCAATGTGTAAGGTATCTGTGTTCACACACAGTAACACAGTGAAAACACCACAAAAGGGCTCAACACCATTTTAGAAAAATAGCCAATATTTATCTGAGTCAAAAAAGACCAAAACGGCAAAAATCCAAGATACATAAGTCAAGTTATGAGTTTTCAAAGATTCAATCAAAATGCAGTTCTTAGAAAACAATAGCTCCAACTGAGGCTAATCCAAAAGTGCAGTCCAAAGGTGATGGAGGGTGGGCTGGGTAAAGGTGTCACACAGACCTGCTGACAGTACCTTTGTTGCGTTGAAGCTCGGTGACGATGCATTGATCCAGAATAGGGGATGTGCTTGCAGGCGATGCATCATGACCTAATCGGGCAATGTTATTCATGTGTCGATGTCCAGGAAGGGATGAGTACTGGTTCCGATGCATCGGTGCTGCATCTGGGGCTGCGTTGTGAGTCAGGGTCATTGCATCGCACAGTCGGCGAGCGGTGACCGCAGCTTTGGTGGAGGCAGTGGCAAAGCATAGTTTCTGCAGCAGGATGAGTCAGCCCCAAATGACGCACCAGTGTCATTGCGTCAGTTCTTGTGTTACAGCACCACTATCACCCCCAGGGGTCTAGGATTGGATTTGTCACCACTTTGCAGAGCAGGACTCACAGCAGAGGAGCCAAGGTGCTGGTACCAAGATGCAAGTAAATTCTTTGATAGCCCTGAGACTTCAGAAACAGGAGGCAAGCTCAGTCAGCCCCTTGGAGAAACTTTAGATTGCAGGATGTAGAGAATTAGATCTATTCCTCCCACTCCCAGGCAAGATGTAGCAGGCAGAGGGCCAACACAGCAGAGCAACAGCAAAGTGGCAGTCCCTCCCGACGGTACGGCCGTCGTTCTTCCTGGTAGAATGGCCTCAGTCCAGAAGTGTTCTGAGTATATGGTGTGAGAGGTCTGAGAGAGTGTAGTATAAATATCATATATTATAGACGTGAAACACTTACATTTGGCAAAGCAATATTAATAAATAATAATTAAAATGCATTAATAAACGTAAAGATTTACTCATTTATGAACACTAATGTTGAATAATAATAATAATAATAATAAGATATATGCATTATTACAATCAAAACTGTATTCATTAAAACGTGTATGTCTTAAGTTAGCATGAGTTGCGAACTAGCCGTGTAACTCTCATTTAAAGCTTATTTTCCTGTTTTTCTGTGTGCGGACTCGCAAATGACTATGACCCAGCTATTGTTCTTTCTGTATTAATTTGAAACATGAAGAAATCTTCCCATCCGCATGCTAGCAGTTTTTAGTATAAAAGATATGTGCTTCGAAACAGTAATGGACACTCTCAAGGACGATGAGACGAGGGGAAAAGAACTCCTGACCCGAGACGTGTGCCAAGATGGTGAAGTAACCTCCGACGTACCACCTACGAAAATGCTGATTATGAAGACCAATTGAAAGACAATTCAATATCAAGAAATAACAAATGCATTACTTAATGAATAATTTGATTGGTTACCAATGATGGGGTGTAGTTAATAACCAATAGGATTTTAGGGGAATGTATTAGGGAAAAAGGGATAAAAATTCATGACACAAGAGACGAAGCTCAGTTAGGAAGGGATGACATCAATTGCATCCAGAAACTCTGTCACTCTATTTGGTGATTTGAGACTTAGACCAAATTATTATAGCCCATAACCCGCCCTATTATACTTTCCTCCATATGAGGAGAGTGTCCCTTGATTCCATTTAGATAGATAGACGGTGAACCATCTGATGTCCTGAAGACGAAGACTGATCTTGTATGCTGACTTAACTCGAGGAGGGTATTTATTATACTAACAGAATCTATATGCCTTTCTTTCTAGGTACCAACTGCTGTATGTTTAATTAGGTATCTTAGTTAGATGTTTTTCCAAATTGATGTTCTAAATTGTTTTGCATGAAGCCCAACATGCTAATGCTAATCTGAGGTTAGATGAGGTATTCATTTGACGGACGGAACTGACGTGACTGACATGTAGCCATGCTGAACTGATATTCTGTTGTTTATCATGCACTATGGTCTATCCTCTTCTAACATGTCTATTCTGTGATTCTGATCATCTCATTGTTGAAAGTTCATCATGATTGCCACTTTGTGATTATGCTTTTATGCTTCTTGGTTTAAGAATAATACGTTTATTATTAGATTGTAAGCAATAGGGAAAAAATTCACAAAATCTTCCTTTAAGGTGTGGTTATTTGAGTCAGAAAACAAATGAATACGTCGAAGATTCTTTAATGGGTTTTGTGAAATATATGTTGATGGTTGGTAATTTCGTCTTACGGAGACTCACCACTGGGTCAAAAGGTTCATCGACCTAAAACGAGTCCTGATGTGTATAATTTAACATAGACGGACGCGTTAGCAGTTCTGGTAGCAGAGTACGGTTAGGCCCTTGGGGGCCCTAGGACGGAGTTTTCATTGTTAATTTTGTTTTCTGTGATAATGAAATTTGGCAAAACAATGAGTGGCTAGGTTCACCATGGGCTTTCCTGGGATCTCGGAGCCTGCCTAAGATGAGTTGGGAATGTTCTCGGCGCCATAGTATGTGTGGTTAGGGTCTTCGCGCTTGCTCAAAGCTTATGCCTCTTGCAGGAGATTGTGAAGAGTGTGTGTATTTAGGCCAAAATAAGTGTCGTTTATCAGGAGTGGGCGGACTCCACAGTATGAGAGTAGGGAAGTCGGCGTACTTCATGTGAATGCAGCGCTTATTGTTCAAAATTATCCACGTGGTTGGTAAAGGTACAGGCCTGTTGAGGTCTAAGACTCCGGACTAGGATGAAAAATATGGTTTATGTTGTAATCTGTGCGATTTAATAGGTCAATCGGGCGTGGTTGACAAGTCAAGTTTGAGTCACAACGTATGTGTGAAACCTTCGCTGGAGATTTGACAAGTTCTAAAGTGCACTAGAAGGAGTCATTGACAAGTCGAGAGTAGGATTTGCGGGTCGAATTCTGCTTGCGTATGAGGGAACTGAGAAGGAGAGAGTAGCGGCCGAGGCTTCAAGTGAAATCTCTGTAAAGTTCTGAAGCGAATGTGTTACCCTTCCTGTAGTAAATCGACAGATTTGTATTGTCATTTAAAGTGTCTGCAATAAATCGCATTAGTTTGTATGAGTTGTAAGAAGTTAGTGAGGTGTGGACAAGCCGCAAGACTTTGTCAGCTGCAGTGTGTATGAGTGTGACGTCAGTGGTGCCGCGCTGGGATAGGTCAGATGTTGAGAGGGGTCGCGCACGGATTGGCTGCCGTTCGTGAGAGGCAATAGGGTGAGCAAAGGGCAGGTGAAGAGTGTCCTGGGAACTAAGCCGTTTCCTGATTAAATCTAAAATAAAATGAATTTTGTTAAGGCATTCAAAAGCGCTTTGAGGGGAGATGTGTATATCGTTGCAACAGATGGGGAATCTACACCGCCCGAGGGTACTCCAGCTTATACAGTTATGGAGGAAAAAGGTGTTGCACCTTGTTTGTGGTTAAAACAATGGCGCAAGTTGACAGAAAAAGAAGGGTGTCTAGCGTTTCCGGAACATGGGACGTTCAATCAAAAGGTATTAGAAAACTTAAGGTGGATGTTAAGTACACAGAAACCACCTCCGAGACCGGCACAATACGAGGCTCTAGCGAATTGGGATCTGATGGCTCTTAAACATAGGCAGGAAAGGTTTCACAGGAGATTGACAAGAGCAGAGAAATCGTATGCAGAAGCAAGATGGGATAACGAGAATAAGATGTGGAGACGGGGAATCGTAGATGGGTTAAAGCTGTTTCCAGCGATAACACAGGGAAAAGAGACACAGGGAAAGAAAGCTTCTTGCAAAACTAACAAAGACTCAGACAAAGTTAAAGAACAAAAAAGGACCTGGGAAGAAGAGGATGATTCAGAGGATGAGGAGTTTATGGATAGGTTACTGCATGACCGACCACCACCTTATGCGGTGAGTGACAATGTTCCGAGCACTAGCTTGGATCCTGGGAACCAGACACAGGAGAAGGGAGTAACTGATACGGTACAGACTAGCGATACAGCGTTGACACAGAATGGTGACAGTGTACCTACTGCACCAGACGTACCGATACAGTTACAACCTCCACCACAGATAAAAAGAATTTATCCCGATGTTCCAGTGCTCGAGACTACTACGAACTTGGTGGTGCCGCCAGACCCGATATAGATACAAAACCAAGATTGGTTCAGATCGAGTCAACCCCACAGTTAGTGTCACAACCACCACAACTGATACCGGGGTATAACCCAGTAGCGGGTCCTTTGAAAGAACCTGCACCGGGATTATTAGAGCAGACCTATGGTGTTGAAGCTCCTAGAAGCCTGGGATCAGGTCAGACACCTGCCGCAATATTACACCTATCACTGTTGGTCCCCCAGTACCGTTATATGCCCAAGAGAGAACAAGGACATGTGAACAGGGAATCATGACCCATGAAGCCATAAGAGGAGGGTCTATTAGAACTCCACAAATAATGGCCCAGGGAGGTCAGGTTTCTGAGCGATCAACACCCTTAATGGACCTCAGTCCAATAGGGGCACCTCTTGAGGCAATGCGGCAAGCAGGTTTGGGAGTCTTGACTCCTCAAACCATGAGTACAAATACCTCATATACTCCAATGATACATACAGGGAACATTTCACTGCAGGGTCTTACAGTACAACAGTTAAATGAGTGGTTGGAGAAAACTTGTACATCACAAAAGGCAACAGCAACTACAGTAACCGAAGTCAATCCTGAAAAAGAAAAACCAGATGAATACCTGAATCTGGTACGGCTAGGTGCAGAAGCTGCTGAGTTGGTGGAAGGAACAATAAGGTTAACAGGTTAGAATCTTACACTGAGGCAGAACTGAGATACTTATGCCCAAAGATTACCAAAGAAGTGGGAAAAATACACCAGAGATTAACGAATCTGGCAGACAAATACAACATCGATATTGGGAATACGAAACATTTGAAACAAAGCTACAGATTAGACTTCGACACAAAAGATTTTGAACACATGAGATCCGCAGGCATGAAGACACACCTGAAAGAATTGCTGCAGAGTGCGCAAATCTGGGGAGCATTAGAGAAATGGGAAAACCGATGGGCAAAGAAAAAAGACAAAGGGAAGAGGGATAGCCCAGGGTCTATTGAAACAGCGACCACACCCAATCTGGATTCAGTAAAAATCCTGCCCATGAGAGAAACAGCTGGTGGTGTTTTAGTCCATGTGCCATGGTCCAGGGGAGATATTTTGTCCTTTACAAACGATTACCCGAGGTTGAGAGAAAAAACGATCGAGTGGTATCAGCAGACAGATAGATTTGTGAAGCTCGCAAAATGTCTTTGGGAGGACTTGAATACTTTATTTGAGATTATTGTTCCACCAGATTTGTGGCTTGAGTGCAAAAGAGGGGTGGATTGGCCCACAAAGGAACCGGCAAGGGATAGTGCGACAGGAGCACCTTCTGAAGAGGTGATGAAATATTATCATAAAGTGATTGAGTTTTTGAAACAAAAGTTGTCACCGAAGGTGACCGATTGGCAGAAAATCGATCGGACTTCGCAAGAGGTTAAGGAGTCAATACATGCCTATTATGAGAGATTGTTAAAAGCATTTAAACATTACAGTGGTACTGAAACGATCGAGCCAAAGGACATGAATCATCTTGTGTTCAGATTTGTTGAAGGGCTGAGACCAGAGGTTGGTCAGATGATTAAGAACCATTTGATTTGTTGGCAAGCTAAACCGATTGACGAGGTGTTGCAGTATGCGAAATACTGTAGTGATGAAATTGAGTTAAAACAGAAAAAGCTGAAAGAAAAGGTGATGGTGATGCAGATAAGAGCTGCACAGGCTGGAATTCAGGGAAATGGTGTTCAGCAAATGATGCATCAGCAACCGCAAATGAACGGTGGGTTTCAGGTACAGCCGAGAGGTAGAGGTCGAGGCTTTGTGAATCGTAATTTAGACATGAATAATGTTGCCATTCAAAATGATGGGCAAGTAGTGAAGAGGATGTCACCATGTCACGCGTGCGGGGGCATGGGACATTGGAAGCGGGATTGTCCAAATATGGTGCATGATGGTACAGTTCAGCAGAGCATGAGTGTTGGGGCACAACAGAATCCACGAGGTCCAAGAATGAGACAACAAAATCAGAATTATCAAAATAATTTGACGCAGATGTCAGGGGTACAACCCATGCAGCAAATGCAGACGCCACGGTTCCAAACTGTGTCAGTACAACCAATGCAACAGCAGATTCCTATGGTGCCTAGACAGCAAATGCAGCTACCTCTAGCCCCGATGGGTCAGCAGCAGGTCACAGGTCAGGTGTCGAGTCAAAACAACACTGTACAACAATTCCCATTGCGAGGTGAAAATGAGACGAATGACGAATGGTCAGATGACAGTTCAGACAGTGAAGAGTGTAGGCTCGCAGCCTCATTAGAAGTAGATCAGAGAGGCCCATATGTAGAAGGAAAAGTAATGGGCTATAGGTTTCATTTTTGGTTGACACTGGAGCTACACGCTCTACAGTCCGCAGTGTGGAAGTACCAAGGTTACCTTTATCAGGACGCACAATACGAGTGGTTGGTGTGGCTAATCAGTATTTAACAAATCCAATTACCGATCCAGTACAGGTTGAAATTGGAAATTTCCAAGGCCTGCATAGGTTTGTCGTATGCGACTCAAGTCCAGTATCCCTGCTGGGAAGGGACTTACTATGTAAAACTAAATGTTCAATTACCTGTTCCAACGATGGAATAGAAGTTCAGACAAACAGTGATGATGAAGGTGATGAGGACCAGCTCATAGGAGGAGGGGAGACGAGCGAAGATTACCCTCTAATTACCTTATTCCCAGTGTTCACACTAATCGACTTACCTGCTGACCTACAAGGGTCCGTAACAGAGAGAGTGTGGGATTTGACAGGAAAGGAGGTTGGATTAATTAAAGGAGTTAAACCAGTCAAGGTGCAGATAAACCAAATGCAGTATTCCCACAATTACCACAATATCACATGACTCAAGACGTACTTATCGAAGTGACACAGATTATTGCAGATTTTCTCAGGCAAGGAGTTTTGAAAGAAGTTTTGAGCAGTCCATGTAACTCACCTATTATGGGTTTGAAAAAGCCCTGTGGGAAGATTAGGATTGTGCAGGATTTAAGAAAAATAAATGAAATTGTGATAAAATGCTGCCCTGTGGTTCCTAACCCAGCGGTAATAATGTTCCAAGTTCCTTGCGATGCTGAATGGTTTACCGTAGTAGACCTATCACAAGCATTTTTCTCAATATCACTGCATGAGGAAAGCCAATTTTTGTTCAGTTTCAAATTCCTAGATAAGGTGTACAGTTGGTGCAGATTCCCTCAAGGGTTTTCTGAATCGCCATCTATCTTTAATCAGATCTTAAAGAAGGATTTGGAACCTCTTGTACTACCTTTTAATTCAACTCTTGTGCAGTACATTGATGACTTGTTGATTGCATCCAAAACCAGAGACAGTTGCAAATATGATACCATTGCATTATTGAACCATTTGGGAAAAAACGGGCATAAGGTGTCACCTAAGAAGCTGCAGTACTGTCAGAAAGAAGTAAAATATTTGGGGCATCTAATTGAGAAAGGATCCCGAAGAATATCAAAAGAGAGAATAACAGCTGTCATACAAATGAATCCCCCAACAACAAAAAGAGATGTCAGGATGTTTTTGGGAATGGTGGGTTATTGCCGCCAATGGATACCCAATTTCTCAATCATTGCAAAACCCTTAATAAAACTGACAGGAAAAGATGTCAAAGATGAGCCATATACAATCACTTTGACAAAAGAAGAACTTGAGTCATTCCTTGAGCTGAAAGAATGCATGTGCAGGGCCCCAGTATTAGGGATGCCTGATTATGAAAAACCTTTTCTGTTGTTTTGTCATGAACGTGATGCTTGTTCTTTGTCTGTTTTAACACAGGTCCACGAAGATGCAAACCGCCCTGTAGAATATTTTTCAGCTACTTTGGACCCTGTCGCAGCAGCCCTACCGGGTTGTTTGCGAGCAGTTGGTCAAAGCCTTTCCCAATGTGAGGGCATAGTAATGGGATACCCTTTGACAGTTTTCGTTCCACATTCTGTTGAAATCTTGTTGACAAGAACGAAAACACAGCACATGACAAATGCACGACTTACCAAATATGAGACGATTATTTTGGGATCACCAAATGTTACACTGAAAAGATGCACAGTACTGAACCCGGCAACTCTGCTTCCTAATGAAAATACAGAAATCAAAGAGGGGGAAAAATTTGAGCATGATTGTATCGAGGTGACTGACCTCTGTACCAAACCTCGCCCAGACATACAGGACACCCAATTAAAAGAAAATGATTGCATTATGTTCGTGGATGGGTCCTGTTTAAGAGATTCAACTGGAACATTAAGAGCTGGCTATTCAGTGTGTACAATGTCTGGCATAGTCGAAGCCTCCTGGCTTGAAAAGGTATTTTCAGCACAAGTGGCAGAATTAATAGCTCTTACAAAGGCCTGCCATGCTGCTGTAAATTTGAAAGTTACAATTTATACTGACAGTAGGTATGGATTTGGAATTGTACATGATTTTGGTCAGATCTGGTCACAAAGGGGTTTCATGACCTCTTCCGGATCACCTGTGAAAAATGGAGAACAGATAAGAGATTTGTTACATGCAATTCAGTTACCTCTTGAAGTTGCCGTGGTAAAGTGCAGTGCTCACACCAGATCACAAGACTTTGTGTCAATGGGGAATGATTATGCAGATCAGGTAGCAAGATTTTGTGCATTAAATTGTATATCATTCAAAGAACAGTGGGAATTGCTACCTCAGCCTGAAAATGACACAACTTTGAATCTAGCATTACAAGTGATGGATACTTTAGATGAGTTAAAGACACTACAAAACCGTGCTAACAAAGAAGAAAAACGCTCCTGGCAGAAAATGCAATGTACACAAAGAGCAGATGATGAATGGGTCTCAGATGATGGAAAATTGGTCTTACCTAATAGTCTACTGTCACAATTTGCCCGAATATATCATGGGCAAGCACATTTAGGAAGAGACGCCATGATCAGATCTTTTAAAGTTGATTGGTTTAATCCAAAATTCAGACATGCCGCAGAAATTACTTGTCACAGGTGCATTATCTGTCAACAGATGAATGCTGGAAAAGGAAAAGTGGTAAATTTGAGCCACATTGGAAGACCTGGAGGTCCATTTAATAGAATACAAATGGATTTCATTGAAATGCCTGTTTGTGGAGGATTGAAGTACGTGTTGGTGATTGTGTGTGTTTTCAGTCATTGGATTGAGGCATACCCTACACGTAGAAATGACAGTCTCACAGTTGCAAAACTGTTACTGAGGGAATTAATACCACGATTCGGGTTCCCGGTTTCTATAGAATCAGATAGGGGAAGACACTTCGACAATGAGGTGATCAAGCTTCTGTGTGCAGCACTCAACATCGAGCAGAAGTTACACTGTAGCTATCGCCCTGAAGCATCAGGACTAGTTGAACAGATGAATGGTACCTTAAAATCAAGAATAGCGAAAATGTGTGCAGCAACAAACATGAAGTGGCCAGATGCATTACCGCTAGTACTGATGTCCATGAGAAACACACCAGATAAGAAAACAGGATTGTCCCCCCATGAAATCCTCATGGGTAGAGCAATGAGGCTACCAGCGGTACCTGCAAATGCACTAGTGAATATTACAGATGATATGGTGTTGGATTACTGCAAAAATTTAGCTGACGTGATACGCTCTTTCTCTCACCAGGTAGAAGCTAACACGTTACCACCAATCGGCGAACCAGGACACTCTCTGTAAGCTGGAGATTGGGTGGTTGTCAAGAAACACGTAAGAAAATCGTGTCTTGAGCCGCGTTGGAAAGGGCCATATCAAGTGATATTGACAACCACTACTGCTGTGAAGTGTGCCGGGGTTCCCAACTGGATACATGCCAGCCACACAAAGAAGGTGACGTGTCCTGTTGAAGAGGAACTTGAAAATTCTGGTACAGCAACTTCGAGAGAAGAAGTCTCAGAATCAGAGATCAGTCAAGAAGGATCTGAGACTACAGGAGAGCCCGCTGAGAACAGTCGCGTCCCTCACACTATCAGAGAGTTCGAGAGAGGTGACGGAGTGCCAATCTCAGTGGAGGCAGCAGGAGAACAAAGACAAGGAGAGGTTCTCCCAGAAGCAGACGAATACAATTCAGAACCAGAATACAGTATTGAACAAGAAGGAGAGAGAGACGGAATAGTGACAAATCCAAATCAAAACGAATCAGACTCTTCTGATCGAATTCCAAGCCTATTGAGAGAAAACACCATATCACAAGAGGAGGGTGCTGTCCAACGTCCTGAAGGAAATCACCGAAACAAGACACATAGAGGTGATACATGGCCAGAAAAGTCGCCTTTTAGAATAAGAAAATGAACGAACGAGACAATAATAGAAGAAAGCGATACCTCACAGATGGATGATCTGAGTGAAGGGGAACAGAAAGGTGAACGAAGATTAAAAAGAAAGAGAATAGCAAACCGAAGGTACACAGGTCCTGAATGGGCATATGCTACAACCTCTGAATGGCAACAAGAATTCTTGGCATTCTGTTTTGATCGAGAAGTACCTGGCCAATACTACGGTACCTAAAGGAAAACAACAGGAAAACTCTGCAGAAAATATATCAAAAGAAAAGAGACTTTATAAACCTACCGGAAAGAGACAATTAAACCTGGATTTGACTTATAAGAAACCTGATTACGACAAGCTGCTATCCTGAATTGACAAAAAGGGTCCTGGAGTGAGAGAAGACGCTGTAAATACGCAGAAAGAGTTTGCCATCTTAAGTTGATTGTTGATCTGCTATTCTGATTCTATACAAACATGGCTTATAGCAACAAAGGAAGTAAAGTGTGTGGTTGGTTAGGACTTATGATAGGTGTTGTATGCGCAATAATAATTGTGGGAGTGATTGTGGGAATGCCGTGGAGAGAGAGTGAAACTATGAATGCAACTTCAAAACCTGAGACTACCACTACAACTAATAAATTATCACCGTGGGAGAAATTCGAACAAGATACTAAACATCTTCATGAGGGAACTAATACGAAGAGGGAACTTTCTACTAATGTCTTCTATTGCTTATTAAATGAGTATGTGGAAACTATGGATACGAGAGATTGTTATGTGTGTACTAAAATTCCTTCATCTGTGCAGGAGGGGGTTACTTATCATAGCCTCCCTCTTACTTATGGAATTAGCTGCAGCCTGTTACTAACCAGATTCTATAATCAAGAGCATGTACAATACTTCTATTCGAATCTGGATGTTGTGTTTTCTTTTGTGCCTGTAATTGAATTCCTAAATAAGCTAGCTAAAGAGCATGATATAAAATTAGTCAGAGGATTCTTTGAGCCAACACTAACATTTGGAACTGCTTATGCACACCGCAACAATTTAACATGCTTACTGTCTTCTGTAGAGAAAAGTTTTTTAGATCACACAGATGATAGACGCAAAGCACTAAAAGAGAAATTAGAAAAAGGTTTAGAAAAACGTACTTATGCAAATGATTATGCTTTCACTGCCATTAAAACACAAGGCAAGTTAGCTATAGATGCATTAGACGTAGGTAGGCTATGTATATACAGACCAAAATCTGATCAAGACAATTTGTTTGTGGGTACGAGTGAATGTAGGCATGTGTTTTTGTTTCAGAGTAAATGGACCTTCATGTTAAATGGACAAGACCCAGCGATTCCTGGAATCTATTACATCTGTGGGTTAAATGCATATTATCGTCTCCCAAAGGGATGGTCTGGGACATGTTATTTGGGAATAGTTTTCCCAAAGATATACCAGATTGATGACTTAAAACAGATACCTAAATCTTCTGAAATACAACATTCTAGACAAAAACGAGAATCAGTGGCTGCTGTCATTGGTGACATATTTGGAGCAATAATCCCATCAGTTGGGGTTATCTTGAATTCTATGAAAATTCAAAAGTTGTCTACTATTGTGGATAACATGCTGACAAACTTTACAGGAGCAATATTATTAATGGATACTGAACTCGCTGCAGAAAGAGCTATGACTCTTCAAAATCGGCTTGCTTTAGACATTCTTTTAGCAAAGAATGGAGGTGTGTGCAAGATGCTTAATGAAAAACACTGCTGCTCTTATATACCTGATAACAGTAAGAAAATTAGAAATATGCTTACTAACCTGACTAGAGATAGTACAGATTTGAAGGAACTGAAAGAACCTGGAGTTTGGGAAAAGTTTGGAAAAGGAATTGCCCGGGTAGGAAACTGGTTTACCAATATTTGGAATGGTGTTCTTGCAAAAATTATGTTGGGCCTACTAATTGTTTTAATTTGTCTATTAGGATTATGGGGAGCATTCAAAATTAATGACAAAATTAGAAGAAACTTGTCAAAAAGAGTCAAACAGAATGAAGAAAGTGAAAGAGAGAAAATGTTCAATGAAATATGGGAAAGTTCACATAAAGGGCAAGATGTTGAAATGCGCATTATGCGCAAGGTGAAAAATTGAAAATGAAGAATTGTGTGATGACGTGCGTCATCAGAGGAGGGACTGAGAGAGTGTAGTATAAATATCATATATTATAGACGTGAAACACTTACATTTGGCAAAGCAATATTAATAAATAATAATTAAAATGCATTAATAAACGTAAAGATTTACTCATTTATGAACACTAATGTTGAATAATAATAATAATAATAATAAGATATATGCATTATTACAATCAAAACTGTATTCATTAAAACGTGTATGTCTTAAGTTAGCATGAGTTGCGAACTAGCCGTGTAACTCTCATTTAATGCTTATTTTCCTGTTTTTCTGTGTGCGGACTCGCAAATGACTATGACCCAGCTATTGTTCTTTCTGTATTAATTTGAAACATGAAGAAATCTTCCCATCCGCATGCTAGCAGTTTTTAGTATAAAAGATATGTGCTTCGAAACAGTAATGGACACTCTCAAGGACGATGAGACGAGGGGAAAAGAACTCCTGACCCGAGACGTGTGCCAAGATGGTGAAGTAACCTCCGACGTACCACCTACGAAAATGCTGATTATGAAGACCAATTGAAAGACAATTCAATATCAAGAAATAACAAATGCATTACTTAATGAATAATTTGATTAGTTACCAATGATGGGGTGTAGTTAATAACCAATAGGATTTTAGGGGAATGTATTAGGGAAAAAGGGATAAAAACTCATGACACAAGAGACGAAGCTCAGTTAGGAAGGGATGACATCAATTGCATCCAGAAACTCTGTCACTCTATTTGGTGATTTGAGACTTAGACAAAATTATCATAGCCCATAACCCGCCCTATTATACTTTCCTCCATATGAGGAGAGTGTCCCTTGATTCCATTTAGATAGATAGACGGTGAACCATCTGATGTCCTGAAGACGAAGACTGATCTTGAATGCTGACTTAACTCGAGGAGGGTAATTATTATACTAACAGAATCTATATGCCTTTCTTTCTAGGTACCAACTGCTGTATGTTTAATTAGGTATCTTAGTTAGATGTTTTTCCAAATTGATGTTCTAAATTGTTTTGCATGAAGCCCAACATGCTAATGCTAATCTGAGGTTAGATGAGGTATTCATTTGACCGACGGAACTGATGTGACTGACATGTAGCTATGCTGAACTGATATTCTGTTGTTTATCATGCACTATGGTCTATCCTCTTCTAACATGTCTATTCTGTGATTCTGATCATCGCATTGTTGAAAGTTCATCATGATTGCCACTTTGTGATTATGCTTTTATGCTTCTTGGTTTAAGAATAATACGTTTATTATTAGATTGTAAGCAATAGGGAATACATTCACAAAATCTTCCTTTAAGGTGTGGTTATTTGAGTCAGAAAACAAATGAATGCGTCGAAGATTCTTTAATGGGTTTTGTGAAATATATGTTGATGGTTGGTAATTTCGTCTTACGGAGACTCACCACTGGGTCAAAAGGTTCATTGACCTAAAACGAGTCCTGATGTGTATAATTTAACATAGACGGACGCGTTAGCAGTTCCAGTACTTATATCAAAAATGGCCTTTGATGTAGGGGTAACTTCAAAAGAATTTTCTGAAGTGCACAAGGTTCCATTTTAACCCAGCTCTGGCTCCAGACTACCAGCAGTGGGTATCCAGCCCTTTGTGTGAGGGCAAGACACAGCCTATTCTATTGTAAGTGTGAACTGCCTCTCCCTCCCCATGCCCAGGATGACTATCAGTATGCAGATGAAAGTAGGTGCATCTCCTGTCACAACCAGCCCTTGCTGTTTGTGGCTGTCTGGAAAGAATGCACAAATATAGCTGTCATCTAAATTCAGACGTGTATTCAGAGACAGCCTAAGGCACAGAGTGGTTATAGTAAGAAAATGCCACTTCAGACCTGCAATTTAAAAAACAGCTTTACCAAAAGATATATTTTTTTTGTGTTGAATTTTTTTATTAACACTGCAAGATGATACAGAACCAAAGAGGGACCGGGGTCCCAGCATGAACAAAAAGTGACACATAATGGGTCATATAGAAAAGAAACTGAATAAAACAATGAAACACAATCAATCATATTTCTGATTCATAAGAAATGGGCAGTTTACAATGAAACAATAAGAGAAAGAGAGAAGTCGAAGTTTTGGATTAAAGAGAAAGAAAAGAAAAGAGAGGGAACTCAGAAGGGGGGAGAGAGTGAGGTGGAGAAGGGGTGTCAGAGATCAGAATATCAGGGTATCAGTGTGTTGAGATATCGCAATATCAAAATAACAAAACAACTGAGACCGTTTGTACCTAGGCATTCCCTCAACATGGACAGTGATTGGTGCCTTGTACAACAGCTGTGACTCAGAAAGGTGCGACTATGAGGGAGTCTTGCCAGGTAGGGCGCAAAGGGCTAAGATCAAATCTCTAAAAGGGAAAGGGAAAGGAAAGAGAGAAAGAGAGGGGGGGAAGGGAGGGGAGAGATAGTAATAGCAGCAGGAGGACAGCGGAGAATAGTGAGGTGGGAAGAGATATTAAACAGAAGGAGGATGCGCCATAGGTGTCAGCGAATTCTGCAGAGAAAAGAGGACCGAGATGGGCACCATCAGTGTTAAAGGGGGGGAGATGGGGTGGTGGGAGGGAAGAAGGGTAAGAGAGGGAAGGCCGACATACAAGAGGGGGGCAGGGGACAAGGGGAGCAGGGGAGGGAGGGTGAGCATATCTAGGTGAAGCTTTCATGCAGGAGAGAGAGAGAGGGGAACTACAAGCTAAGGGCTGAGGAGAGATAGAAATGCAGTAACCAAGGCTTTTACTTGGACCGTAGGTCTGTGTCTGCTTATAGTTGGAATCTTAGTGAGAAGCTGTTAGAGACGTAAGTAAGAGACGTGAGAGACGAGGAGCGGTCCGCAGCGATTAAGGGTGGTGTCGGGCAGCCTACGTCAGTCCTGCAGTAAGGAAGGGGGTCCACACCTGGTTAAATATCTGAGCCTGGTCCTAAAGATTGTAGATGACTCTCTCATGCGTGGCTATGCAGGTCATAGCTACAATCCATTCCTCCGGTGTTGGGGAGGTCATCAATCGCCAATAGCGGAGAATGCAAATTTTTGCAGTAGCTAGCGCCGTATGTAACAGTCGTCTGTGCGGTCTGAGCAGGGCCGGGAGAGAGGTCATATCATGCAATATGATAAGAGAAGGGGGGTGCGGGAATGAAAGCAGTATAGACTCAGCCAGAGTGGAGCCCACCACGGCCCACAAAGGGCGGACCTTCGGGCAATCAGTTAAAATATGTATCAAGTCACAGCACACCTCTGTACAGCGCCAACATTTCACATGCGGAAGAAGTCCTGTCCTGTGTAGCTTCACTGGGGACCAATACCAGACATGCAGCACCTTGTAGAGACAGAACTTTAATCAGGCCTCCCGGGTACCCCTGTACAAGGCCTCCAGGATGTCCTCCCAGTCCTCCGTATCAAACGTCTGCTGCAGGCGGTCCTGCCATTGCAAGCGCAGTTTGTCCAGAAGAGGCTGGGAGTATAACTGCCGGGTGATGACCTCATAGAGGCCTGCCATGACACCCCTCTGTTGTCCCCACGTCTTCAGGTAGGTCACCACAGGCAAAGTCTGGAGCCCCCGTCGGATGGTGTAAGCACCCTGATGCAGGCAATGTTTGAGTTGTAAGTATCTCCATTCTTGCCGCAAGTGAAGATCAAATTCCTCCCGAAGCCTGGCGAAGGGTTTGAGCGCACCACCCTCTAGAACCTGAGCAAGATCATGGATACCGACCCTGCTCCATTGTGGCCAGTGGAGCACCTCACCGCCAATCCGTAATCCATTGCTGTTCCATAAGGGGGCCTGGGCGTGTAAGAGAGGATGGACCCCGAGCAGGGACTGGACCCTGCGCCAGACAGCCGGGGTCACCCTCTGGATCGGGTTCGCCATGCCAGAAGATGAGAGGTCATCATGATAGAGCCCTCCAAGTCCCCCATCCGTGGAAAGCAACACCCTTTCCAGAGCTACCCACTGTGCCGGCTCCGGCACTCCGGGCAGTGTGTGGGCCAGTTGTGATAAATGTAGTGCAAGTGCATAATGTTCCACTGAGGAGAGTCCCATTCCCCCATGGGAACGGCGCGGTAGCAGCTTGGCGGTTGCCAGGCATGGCTGCATGGAGCCCCACACGAAGGCTCTGATAAGAGTGTCAATGCTCTGCAGAGTAGAGAGAGGCACTTGTAAGGGTAAGAGCCCCAAGACATAGGTGAAACGAGACACTGTGACCATCCTGACCGCCTGTACCTTGCCCCACATGGAGTGGCCCAGATGGTTTCACTTTTCAAAATCTTGTTTAATTCACGCGATAAGGGGGTCTAGATTGTCTGCCACCATGTGCACCAAGCCTTGATTGACCAACACCCCCAGGTATTTGAGGCGTCTCGGAGTCCATCGAAATGGGAAGCCGAGGAGTGCTGCATTTGTGCTCACACGCGAAAGAGGAAGCGCCACGCTCTTGTCCCAGTTAATACGGTAGCCAGAGAGGGGCACAAATCCATCAATGATCTCTAGTAAGGCCGGCAGAGATCACTCGAGGTCCGTTGAAGTTAGAAGAACATCATCGGCGTATAGGTAGTGTTTGGAAATGCCATCAGGCAGAGTGAGGCCTTTTATTGAAGGGGAGGAGCGGATAGCTGCGGCAAGGGGTTCCATCGCCAGGAGGAACAAAACGGTCGAGAGAGGGCATCCCTGTCGTGTCCCTCTGCGGATGGGAAAGGGGTCTGAGAGGAAGCATCCACAGTTAACTCGTGCCGTGGGTTGATCATACCGCAATCGGATCATAGAGATGAATCGGTCTCCCAAACCAAACCTTGCCAGCGTCGCAAACAGATATGGCCATTCTTTACAATTGAACGCCTTCTCGGCGTCCAGAGACAGGGCCAGCGCAGTCTCCGGTAGATCCCTGGAGGCCTATAGGGTGAGGCACAAAGTGAGCAGGTGATTCCGGGAGGTTCGGCCCGGTACAAACCCCACTTGAGTATGATGGATCAGGGACGGTATGACTTTACGTAGCCTATTTGCTAAGATACTGGCTAAGATTTTGACATCACCGTTTAAGAGAGAGATGGGTCGGTAACTGCTGCAAAGCAGGTCTCTCCCAGGTTTTGGTATAATCGCTATTGTGGCGTTGTTGGAGATGGCTCCTAGAGCTTTCGTCTTGCAGGCTTCACTCAAGGCCTCATGCATTATGTCAATCACCTCTTCCCCACCCATTTATACAATTCCACCGGGAACCCATCCTCCCCGGGCGACTTGTGGTAGGGGAGGTTGGAGATGACTCTCTCTATTTCCAGCCTGCTGATTTCTCCCTCCAGGAGGCTGCACCGGTCGTCTGATAGAAAGGGTAAGTCAAGATCAGCAAGAAAAGCCGCAATCTGAACAGGGCTAGACGTTGTCTCCGGTGTATAAAGGTGCCGGTAGAAGGACACAAACTTATCTGCTATCGCCTGCGGGTGCCTGAGCACCTCACCTGAGAGGGTACAAATGGCCAGGATAGCGAGAGCAGCCGTTCTCTGACAAAGCTGAGTTGCAAGAAGCCGGCCGGCTTTCTCACCTTGTTCATAGTGCCTCCCCTGTAGACGCTGTAGGGCGCACTCGGCCTGGGAGGTGCATAACTCATTAAGAGCCAATCGGGCGCGTTCCAGACACTGACGCCCTGGAAGAGAGGGGTGGTCAGTATATTGGCATGTAAGACAGCGGATATCAAGTTCCAATGCCCCTTGTCGCTCTTTCCTTTCTTTATTTTCTAACGCCGCGTCTCGCATGAGCTGCTCCCGTATCGTTGCCTTGGCTGCAGCCCACACGGTTCGCCTGGATTCAACAGTGCCCAGGTTGTCTTGGGCAAAGGTGGACGCATGGCCTCTCAGCTAGGTCTTGCCCTGGGGGGAATGATACCGGTGAACGGCAAATCTCCCAGCCCATCTGGACAGCGACGATGATTGGGAAGTGGTCTGAGAGACCACATTCAAGTATGCAGGTGTCATGGGCATGGGCCACCATGTTATGGGACATAAGGAAGTAATCAAGGCGAGATTGGGTGCCATGCACCGGTGACAAAAAGGTGTACTCTCTGTCAACCGGATGGGTCAGCCTCCAATGATCCACCAGGCCGTTGTCCGACAATATATCGGACTGTAGGGCTCTGTCGGCATTATTACTAATGTCCAGGGGTCCCGTCCTGTCTAATACTGCATCTCTGGCTAGATTCCAGTCGCCCCCTATCACATAGCGGGTCGCCCCTAACTCCGTCAAGAGGCGGTTGATTTGCAGGAAGAACAGGCACGTTGGGCCGATTGGTGCGTAAACGAAGCCCACGCACAGTGAGGAGTCACCTATCTTTAACTTAGCAAACACATAGCATCCGTCTGGGTCAGTCCATGACTTAATAACTGCGAGGGGAAGGGTTTTGTGCAGGAATAGTGCCACTCCGCATTTCCGGGGGGCGCTACCCATAGCGGGTGATGTAGGGCTGCAGCTGAATAGTGTAGTGCCCACTCAGTCCCTGTGCAGTTTGCTAGACTCCTCTCTGTCTAAGTGTGTCTCCTGAATTAAAGCTACATCAGCCCGTTTGGAGTTAAGGTAGGACAGGACCTTTTTTTGTTTTATAAAATGGGTAAGACCGTTTACATTCCAAGATATAATCCGCAATGGTACCGAAGGGGATGGGCGAGGGCCTGCAATCACAGAGACCTAGTGGAAAAGACAGAAAAGAGGACGGTGGTGGAAGAGAGAAAAACTAAGAGCCAGGAGAGGGGGGGGGGTGTGGAGACACAAGGAATGGGCCAAAGGAGGGGATAGGGAGAGCTTGGTGCTGTCCTCAGAAGCAGAGAGAGGGTAAGCGAAAGGGAGAAAAAGAAGAAAAGGAGATAAGAGAAAAGAAAAGGGAAGAATATGAAAGAGGAGAGAGGAAAGAGGAAAAAAGAGGGAGGAGGAGAGAGAGAGAGGATGAAAAAGGGAGAAGGAAAGAGAAAGAGAGAGAGAGAGAGAGAAAATAAGGAACAGAAGAAACAAAGATATCAGAACAAAAGTCCAGACAATCCTGATCTATAACCTGCGGGTCTAAACCTTGGCCTATAGAGCTCAATCGCCCGGCCAGCGAGCCCCAGACCGGGGAAGGCGGCGGGCGCGGGGCACCCCAGTCCCACAGTCCCATTCCCCCCATCAGGGCGTAATCATAAACATCAGGGGAGGGGGGCAGCGCGAGAGCGCGCAGCAGGCTCACGTGAGAGCTTGCAACAGGAGCCAGAGCGGCGCCGCACCGAGCGGGGGGGGGCGTGCGGGGGGATGGGAAAATTGCCACAAAGTTCAGCAGGAAGGAGATCAAACCATGATCACAACAAGGGACGCAAGTATAGGGTGCCTGTAAATAGTGAAGGGGGGTATGTAGGGAGAGGTAAGGCTGAGTCAGGGAAAGAGAGAGAATGAGCCTCTTTCATGTCGTACCAAGCAACTATGATAGCATACTGTAGCACACATTTATCATTGAAAAGCAGTCAAACTTAAGACATATTGCTAACAAACAGGATAAAAAAGCAACACTAATGCAGTACCGAGTGCACTTGAGCAGACAAAATAAGGGCTAGACAACTGAGTAAGATTGCCGTATGACCTGCGAAAATATTGACCTCCCTATAAACAAAGTGTCTGTGATATTATAAAGGCAGGTACTCATCTCTCCGGCCCGTCATCCCTGCAGTAGGGCCTCTGCAGCTTTTTACGGGACCCCGCGTCCGTCGATGGCGGGGCTCCTTTAGGACACTGCGCTTCCTTGCCCTCAAATGGGTTGGGCGGGAGAGTGGGTTTCAGAGGGGAACGAGACTTGTACCTGTCAGCGATCTGCCTGTGTATCGCTACTGCCTGCAGCACCTGACCCTTGTCGTCGTGGCTCTTCGTGAGCCTCTCCAGGTCTCTCCCCCTAGGATGGAAGTCCGCAGTGGTCCGTCCCACAACCTCAGGAGCAGGAGTTGAGAGGGCGACACTCAAGAGAGGTCCCTGCATGTCTGGATAGATCGGAGCCGCCGTGTCCATGGACTGGGTATGGTTCTGAAGCCCCTCCAGGAATACTCGCAGGTCCTCCGGGTCATAGAAGTCCCTTGACTCCCCATTTTTGGTGATCCACATCCTGGCTGGCTCAAACAAGCCGTATTTCACATCCAGTTGGCAAAGGCAAGGTCGGAGGGACAAGAATGCTCTCCTGCATTCACTAGTCTCTTTGGAAAAGTCGGCCGTTAGTCTAACCTCCAGAGCATCAGACTGGAATGGACTGGAATGGACCGTGCGCTCGGGCCACCTGCAATAGTTGACGGGTCTGCACATGACGCAGCAGACAGGCTATGATTGAGTGGGGGCAGTTGGTGCCATCTTGCCATTTGGGACCAAGTCTATACACCCTTTGAAATTCCAGGGGAGGGTCAAAAGTTATGCCAGTAAGCTCGGTTAGGGTCTCCCGTAGGTAAGAGTGTATGTACGTGCCTTCGATGTTTTCCGGGAACCCAAGAAAGCGAACATTATTTCTGCAGCTCCTATCCTCCAGGTCAATCAGTTTCCTACAGAGGTATAAAAGTTCTTGGTCGCTGTCTACCCAGGAGGCAATGTGTGTTTCTACTGATGTTACTCGCTGGTCCAAACCCGTAACTTGTGACTGAAAGCCTGCAATATCCAGGCGCATGGATTTTGTCTCCACCGTCAGCGAAGCCATGGCACTGTACATACCTTCCAGCTTACGGCCCACCGCCAAAATCTCCTGCAGGATGCAGTCCATGGTCGCACCCTGTGTGGTGTCTGCCATTCTACTGGGTAGAGTGAGTGGATGCTCCTCTGCGGGCGGGAGTCCCTGGTGGTGCAAAGCTTCCAAAAAGAGTAACTGCCGGGACGGCTTACCCTGTTGTTTACTTGCCGTCTTACCGCCATGCATCGCAAGCTCCCCAGTATAGGTAGGGACCGTGAAAACATTGATCCACTGTGCAGCAGATGTGGGGGAGCAGGCGGGTGATACAAAAGAGGAAGAAGGGGAAGGGAGGGAGATGGGTCGCCTCCAGAGTCGCAGATCCCAGCAGAGACCAAAAAGCATCCACTGGGGTATTAGTAACTGAGGATCAGAGGGCCAGAGTTAGTGGTTAGGACTCAAAAGTCCAAAGCGGGGTGGAAAGCGTTAGGCCCAGTCATTTATGGCCGACCAGGAAGAGAAATGGTAGCCAGAGAGCCCTCCATTGGGCCAGCGCCGGTGAGACTCCTCCAGTATTGCCAGTGCGCCAGCTCGACGGTCCAGGGTGACACGGGGCAGTGCGGGCCCCCTACTGCTGCAGGCAGCACCACTAGTGATCCCCTCCTGGCAGTCAAATTAGGGTCCCACCCCTGCGGTGTCCATAAGGCGTAGTGTAGAGTATCTCGCCACTTCCAAAAGTACAGAGGCCCACTGCATGGACTCTCCGGCTCTACCCAGCCATGTGCCTCTCCGCACCTTTGCAAAATACAGCCCCTCCAGTCCTGCTGCAATCCCCCCCTCCACTATCGCCAGCCAAGGGGGGCCGTCCTCATCAGCGCTGTTCCATCGTGCTCCTGGTACCTGTAGCGGCTATTTCCTTGCGCCGGTAGATTGCACCAATGCCCCGATCCGCACTCCCGGGAAGCCGCCCGGGAGGGGGGGTGGGTCAGAGGTGATGGTGGTGTGGGGGCAGGTCAAGCCACTGCCCCACTATCCCTCATCGAGGTCCTAGTTGCCAGGTTGCCGAAAATGGGGCTCCAGATGCTGCCCCGGGCGTCCCCGCGGGGGGAAAGATGCCATAGTAGTAGGAGGGTAGGGCAGGGGAAGGCACTCGAATGGGCGAGGGTGTGGCCACAGTCTAAGCCCTCGCTCGCCTGCCGCCCTCATCAGCGCCCTCCATCAGGGCACCTGAAGCCCTCAGGGAGTCGTGTGCTCCGAGCCGGGCCTCCAGATCAAGCGAGGCTGCGGCTCGTCAGCCCCATTTAGGCCGCCAGGCCGCCACGGTTCCCGCGAGCCTCCTGGATGGAAGCGGGAGTCCCCCGCAGGTGTTCAAGGGGAGTGAGATCCCCGGATATCAGCAGCCCCCAATGCTCATTCCACGATCAAAGGAGGGCATCTGGTGTACCCCCAGCACCGCCGCCCCCCGTCCAAGTCCCGCCGTTCCACGGAGCTCAGCACTCAGGCAGCCATCTCGATACCTGGCCAGACCACGCCCCCTCAAAAGATGTATTTTTAAGTTGTGAGTCCAGTGACCCCAAACTCAATTTTTCTATCTTTTCCCAATTAAAAATTACACTTAGAAGATGCTCCAAGGTAACCCCAATGTTAGCCTATGGGGGAGATAGCCCTTCCAATTGTGAAAAACTAATTTAAGAGTTTTTCAAAACCTGGACATGTTAAGCTTAAAAGTACATGTCCAACTTTTTAAATACACTGCACCTTGCCTTTGGGGATAAGCAGGGCCTACATTAGGGATGACTTACATGTCATAAAAAGAAATGGTTGGGCCTGGCCAGAGGGTACACTTGCCAGGATTGAAATGGCAGTTTAAACTACACACACAGACTCTGCAATTGGCAGGCCTGAGACATGTTTGAAAGGCTACCGTGGTGCATGGCACAACCAGCACTGCAGGCCCATAAGTAGCATTTGACTTACAGACCCTGGGCACACATAGTGCAGTTTACTAGGGACTTAGTAGTACATCAAATATGCAAATCATGGAGAAGCCAATGTTACAATGTTTTAGACACAGCGCACACGCCCTTTAGCACTGGATTGCAGTGGTAAAGTGTGCAGAGACCTAAAGCCAGCAAAAATGAAATTCAGCACACAGTCAAAACATGAGTCAGAAAGCAAAAAGTCAGGGGAAACCATGCCAAAAGATGCCAGGCTTAACACGTGTACCCCCCAGCAGAAAGTGGGGAGAGCTACCCACCCCTGGGAGTTCTCTTCACTAAGGTGGAAAAACCTGGAAAGACCACCATGGCATGTTCTGTTCATGGACACTGTTCCACCGTAAAGTCCATTCCATGTAAAAAGATGGACCACCTCAACACTTTAGGATTCCTCACCCCTCATGTGCATCAGCCCTCTGAAGAGCCTGTGGTCTATCTGAACCTGGAAGTGAGTCCCAAACAAGTAGGGACCTAGCCTTGTCAGCGGCCAGACCACAGCAAAAGCTTCCCTTTCTACTGCGTTGCACCTCTGTTCCTGGGGCAGTAACCTCCTCCTAATGAAGGCTAGAGGTTGATCCAGGGACTTTTCATTTAGCTGCGAATGCACAGCCCCGAGGCCAGGCCCTGAGGCATCAGTCTGTACCTCAAATTATTGAGAGAACTCAGCGGCTGTGAGCATAGGTGTTGCACACATGGCCTTCTTCAGGGTATCAAAAGCGGTCTTGCACGCCCATGTCCAGATCACCTGATGCAGCTGCTTCTCCTACAATAGACAGTGAGGCCTAAAAAGGCTCTCACTTCAGTCTGGGTCTTGTAGAGTTCCCGAGCCAGAATGCTGTCAATCTTGGGTTGCAAGGGCTGCACTTAGCCACCCCCTACTTAGTGGCCCAAGTAGACCACAGATGCCTGCCCCGTAGATGTAGGCAATGGGCCCCTTGGAAGCACATGGATGCTGGTAGCTCCAGTGCAAAAATTACGGAAATTTGTAATATCGAATAAGACTATCTATTGAATTAGGCTTGTTACCCATAATGGTTAAAAACACTCTTTTTGTTCAAAGATAGCTAACTAGTAGAACCAATTCCATATATTACTACCTAGATTGAGATATAGTAGGTTACCCGGCCCAATAGAAGATCTAAAATTCATCATCAGGTATGAATAGCATGCCGAGGTAATAATCATAAAACTCGGGCTTCTGAATGCCAATTTGTCTGGTCTTACATATGGTGAGTGCGTGATTCATGTCATAATTTAAATTATGTGACATCTTGAGTGTGTCTAACTTGTGTCAGAAGATCATTTATCGCTACTTAAAAAATATATTGCTTCACCTTATGGTCAGATCTGGATATTGCCATGATCCAAGTTATAAACCTGGTCGGCGGATATTATATGGTTATATTGATCTACTCGAATATGCATTGTACTCGGATCTAGGGTTATGAATATCTATATCGATCAAATGGGTATCATGTTAACATATATGTGTAGGTAAGTCAACCCTTCTGAAAAAGGAGATTTCAACAACCCCACCCTTGCCAACCAGTATAATAGTCAAGGTATACATCGTTGAATCACCCTTAGTCACAGGAATATAAATGGCCGCTATGGTAGGCTTGTAATAATTCACAGATATGTGGATTGTCAGCTCCCACCAAGTTTCACGTTGTGGTCTGATCTGGATAGAGCCGGGTAAAAAACCTTGCAGAGAGTTGGCGGTCATATGTGATTACATATTTGTCTTCTCGGATATGTACATGAGAAAGTCAGCTTCCACCATATTGTATCCTACTTTGGTCTCGGGTTATGGTTATCTATGTTTCACACAAAAAATCATGGTTTTCAGTTGTATTTCTCTGTTTAGGTTAAGCAAACCTCCTGAAAACTGAGTTTGTACAGGCCCCGCCCTTGGCATCCAGTATGTTTGTCGTGACATGACCGTTCAATCGCTAATGTTAGTGGGGATAAAAATTGACTTTGCCTCCTCATAGTCTTTATTAACTGCAGTGGCCATTACTAGAAACACAAAATGGGTCCTGATAACAAATGCAATTGTTGTGAATAGACATCTGTGATAACAAATACATTGTACCATGCACAAACATACAGGGAGTGGAGAATTATTAGGCAAGTTGTATTTTTGAGGATTAATTTTAATATTGAACAACAACCATGTTCTCAATGAACCCAAAAAACTCATTAATATCAAAGCTGAATATTTTTGGAAGTAGTTTTTAGTTTGTTTTTAGTTTTAGCTATGTTAGGGGGATATCTGTGTGTGCAGGTGACTATTACTGTGCATAATTATTAGGCAACTTAACAAAAAAAAAAATATACCCATTTCAATTATTTATTATTACCAGTGAAACCAATATAACATCTCAACATTCACAAATATACATTTCTGACATTCAAAAACAAAACAAAAACAAATCAGTGACCAATATAGCCACCTTTCTTTGCAAGGACACTCAAAAGCCTGCCATCCATGGATTCTGTCAGTGTTTTGATCTGTTCACCATCAACATTGCGTGCAGCAGCAACCACAGCCTCCCAGACACTGTTCAGAGAGGTGTACTGTTTTCCCTCCTTGTAAATCTCACATTTGATGATGGACCACAGGTTCTCAATGGGGTTCAGATCAGGTGAACAAGGAGGCCATGTCATTAGATTTCCTTCTTTTATACCCTTTCTTGCCAGCCACGCTGTGGAGTACTTGGACGCGTGTGATGGAGCATTGTCCTGCATGAAAATCATGTTTTTCTTGAAGGATGCAGACTTCTTCCTGTACCACTGCTTGAAGAAGGTGTCTTCTAGGAACTGGCAGTAGGACTGGGAGTTGAGCTTGACTCCATCCTCAACCCGAAAAGGCCCCACAAGCTCATCTTTGATGATACCAGCCCAAACCAGTACTCCACCTCCACCTTGCTGGCGTCTGAGTCGGACTGGAGCTCTCTGCCCTTTACCAATCCAGCCACGGGCCCATCCATCTGGCCCATCAAGACTCACTCTCATTTCATCAGTCCATAAAACCTTAGAAAAATCAGTCTTGAGATATTTCTTGGCCCAGTCTTGACGTTTCAGCTTGTGTGTCTTGTTCAGTGGTGGTCGTCTTTCAGCCTTTCTTACCTTGGCCATGTCTCTGAGTATTGCACACCTTGTGCTTTTGGGCACTCCAGTGATGTTGCAGCTCTGAAATATGGCCAAACTGGTGGCAAGTGGCATCGTGGCAGCTGCACGCTTGACTTTTCTCAGTTCATGGGCAGTTATTTTGCGCCTTGGTTTTTCCACACGCTTCTTGCAACCCTGTTGACTATTTTGAATGAAACGCTTGATTGTTCGATGATCACGCTTCAGAAGCTTTGCAATTTTAAGAGTGCTGCATCCCTCTGCAAGATATCTCACTATTTTTGACTTTTCTGAGCCTGTCAAGTCCTTCTTTTGACCCATTTTGCCAAAGGAAAGGAAGTTGCACACCTGATATAGGGTGTTGATGTCATTAGACCACACCCCTTCTCATTACAGAGATGCACATCACCTAATATGCTTAATTGGTAGTAGGCTTTCGAGCCTATACAGCTTGGAGTAAGACAACATGCATAAAGAGGATGATGTGGTCAAAATACTCATTTGCCTAATAATTCTGCACTCCCTGTATAGTGAAAACTATAGTGTCAGAAAGTATTTCCCAATAGCAAATCCATTCTAGCAGTGCCATCCCCTATCCGGTCAACCTCCTGCCCAGCCTTGGAAGCATTAGATCAAAAAGTCTGTCCCCCAATATGGAGGGATATTCACTGCATCTCCTTAGGGTAAGGGGTCTCTTCGACATACCCATCATCCATGTGTCCATAATTACTTTTGCCGGGTGGTGTCAATATATACAAAGCACTCACCAGTATAGAGATAGGACCAGGCTGGTGTCAAAAAGAATAGTGGCAGCCATTTTGGAGTGGTGTTGATTTACTCCTAAAATTATAAGTATATAATGGTGAACAATCACCCACCTACCCTGGTGCAGTCATATTACTTGCCGATTGAGGGAACCTATATAGAATTTTTTTATAAACAATTTTACAGACAAATCTCTTAGTATCTTCAGTTAGAATAAAATGTTCTTAATACATTCAGGTGGATTTAAATAAGGACCAGGTAGGTGTCAAAGCAATTGAATGATTGCAGCCATTTTGTAGTAATGTTGATTAGCTCGTAGAAGATAAGTCTGTAATAGTATCACCCTCCTCTTCTGGTGCAGTCTTATTGCTTGCCTATTAAGGGAACCTATATAGAACAGTTTTACAGACAAATCTTCCATTAGGATGAAGTGTTTCTTATACAAAGGGGTTATTTAAGGAAAAGGTTTAGAGATTGGGCCCTCATTACGACCCTGGTGGTTGGTGTTAAAGTGGCGGTAATACCGCCAATAGGCTGGTGGTTACTACCGCCAAATTATGACCAAGGCGGAAAGATCTCCGGTAGACAGCCAACGTACCACCCCGACCGCCAGGGTGGAAACAACAGCCATCACGGCGGTAGCCGCCTACAGCCAGGCAGAAGCCAATGTTCCGCCCACCATATTATGACCCAGGAAACCACCACCTTTTCCCGGACGGTACCAACAACTTCAGAAGCCTGGCGGAAAGGGAGCTCAGAAGGGAGAGGACTCACCATTGGAGACACAGGGATCAACAATGCCGCCGTGGAACCTGAACTGCATGTCTTCCCCATGATCTTCTACATTCTGCTCCACCACAAAACCAGCGCCGGCGAAGACGACGACGGTGAGTACAGACGCGTAGCACACAAGGGAGGGGGGAGGAAAAAGAGAGTGACACACACACGCACAACACACACACTCCAACACCATACACATAACCAGATGCATTATAAAAACAATTTTACCCCGTATCTCGGATGAATGATGCAAGGACAAAATGATTTTGCGAAAGTGAATGTAATGAGATCAACACAGCATGAAAAATAAGTTAGTCAAGATAATAGATATATACAGAAAAAGGGACACAGCCCAGTCCACTATTTGCAAGGTCCACATGGTCACGGACCAAAGTTCAAAGCCACACATGTCACCTGCTTCAGCACAGAGAGAACACTGCAGGGGCATCAGCTGGTAAACATGCAGGCACCTTAGGATGTCGGGGGCACCTCAGCTGGGAGATGTTACAAGACACTGGTTCTGGAGGGGGAAACACGCCCTGTGCTCTTGGTCCTGGGGAGTGATGGGCCACAGTTTCTCGAGTGGGTGTCTTGCCCACTGGTTCTGGAGGGGGCATCGTGCCCTTTGCTTGATCCTGGTGAGTGATGGGCATGTGGGTGTCTTACCCACTGGTTCTGCAGGGAGCAAACTGACCTGTGCTTATTCCAGGGGAGTGCAAGGTCACAGTATCTCAGGTGGGTGTCATACCCACTGGCTTTGCAAGGGGAAGGCCGCACTGCAGCCCATGAAGGCAGGATTACATACCATCCAGTGGTGGTGACGGCTGCACGGTGGTGCTGGTGGTGGGGGGAGGCTCCTGCCCATCCCCTGCAACTTCGGCCAGTTGCACAGTGGTGGTGGGGGGAGGCTCCTGCCCATCCCCTGCAACCTCAGACGGCTACACAGTGGTGGTGGGGCTGCTGGTGGGGGGAGGCTCCTGCCCACCCCCTGCATCCTCTGATGGCTGCACAATCATGGTTGGTGGTGGGGGCTCCGTCACAGTTCCTGTCCCAGGCCACTTGGACTTCTTGCCTGCTGGGGCAGGCTCCTTTGTCTTCCTGGCAGCTGGGGCAGGCTCCTTTCTCTTCTTGCCTGCTGGGGCAGGCTCCTTGGACCTCCTGGCAGCTGGGGAAGGCTCCTTTCCCTTGTTGCCTGCTGGGGCAGGCTCCTTGGTCTTTCTGGCAGTTGGGGCAGGCTACTTTCCCATGAGGCTGCCTGATGCAAGCTCCTTCACCTTCAAGACATGTGGCCTGGATCCTTATCTACCACGAGTGGGTGTGGTGACGACTGGGCCCGTGGACTGTGTGGCTGAGGTGCTTGGCTGGGCTGTCCATACATGCAGTATGGGGGGAGGGGAAGAGGTCATTGGTGGATAGGTATAGTTTTTTAGGGACATTAGGGCATGAAGAGGGAGAAGGAATGGGAGTGGAGGAAGAGGGAGTGGTTGTTGGAGGAGTCTGTCTGCTGCTTTTGGGTGCAGGTGCATGGGCTGTATGCTGTTGTGAGGTGGATGGCTGTTGGGTGTCTGAGTGCTTGCGTTTGTGTACTTTAGGAGGGGGGGACAGACACAGTGGGAGAGGACACAGGGGACGTGTGCATGGCTGTTGTGGAGGTGTCTGCCAGTGAGGTGTGTGTTCTGCTTGGTGATGCTGGTAGTGGATGATGATGTAGTGCATGCAGGTGTGAGTGTGGACAGAACTGGGTGGGAGGTGGTCGAAGAGGAGGAGGAGGAGGGGGAGACAAAAGAGATAGTGGATGTTGGGGTATCTGCAACTGGATGGTGTTTGTGTGAGTGCCTGTGGGATGAAGTGTGGTGCTTGTGTTTGCCTTTGACACTCTTGTCTGTTGTCTTGTGTGCATGCTTGATTGCCTGTGTGTTTGGGATTGGTTGAGATTGAGGAGAATGGGACTGGGCAGTGGATGTTGGAGGGGGGAGGGTATAAACAGGGACAATGGCTGCCATCAGAGAGGAGGCCAGAGCCTGGATTGATCTCTGTTGGGCCACCAATCCACTGTGAATGCCCTCCAGGAATGCATTAGATTGTTGCATCTGGGCTGCAGCCCCTGGATGGCATTCACAATGGTTGACTGCCCTAGGATCTCAGGAGGTAAATAGCCTCCTCATTCAGGGCAGCAGGGCTAACCCGGGCAGGGCCTGAGGTGCCTGGGGCAAAGGAGATACCCACCCTCCTGGGTGAGCGGGCACGGGCAACTCGATGAGGGGCTGCTGGGAGGGCGGTGATGGTACGGGGTTAGGGGCTGTACCTGTAGCTACGGTGGTCACAGAAGTGTCCGCCACCACCAGGGAGCTTCCATCGGAGGAGGTATCTGGGTCAGAACTGTCCCCTCTAGTCTCCGCTGTGGTGCTCCCCTCACCCTCCATCTCAGTGGTGCCCTCAGAGTTGGTGGACTCTGCCTCCTGGCGCCTGTGGGATGCAGCTGTCTCCGTCACCGGTGCCTCTGCTTCTCCACCAGCTGATGCTAATGCACATAAGGACAGAGGCCCTCATTTTGAACACAGCGGGATTTCCCGCCATGTTCAGGATGGCGGTCTTTTCATCGACTGCCAGGCCCCTGGAAAACCCGCCAGTCGTATTATGATTTACCCGCCAGGCCAGCGGGCGGAGACATTGTCTCCGCCCGCCGGCCTGGCGGGGAACACTGCTGTAACATTGAGGGCGGCTCCATTAGGAGCCGCCGCCAATGTTGGTGTGCGGCGGGTGCAGTAGCGCACATGTCACTGCCCGTAAATTGGGCAGTGACGTGTGCGAAGGGGGCCTGCCTGGCGGCCTGGCTGCCTGGAGGCAGGAGCATGGCAGTGGGTGACGGCTACCGCTGGTGGGCGTCAACCACTTCATTATGTGGCTCTTCGGCCCGCCATGCCGGCTGGCGGCTTCAGCGCCACTGCCGGCATGGCGGGCCGAACCGCCAGGTTCATAATGATCACCAGGATGACAAAACAAAAAGGGGGGAGAGAGACAAAGGATACACTTGGTCAGTGGCTGCACCAACACCACCGTTGGCATACACAGCACCCTCACACACAGGGAACAGGCCTATGCAATATGCCATAGCACTACCAGAGAATTAGTTAGCAGCCAAGGCATGGGGAGGGACACCCACCGCCAAATGCAGCACACCTGGTACCCATGCAGCCCTGACCAGTTGTAGATGCCTACGAGCTAGGTAGGCAGGATAATCCCTTCAGAACCCTAGCCACCAGGGAACCTAAGCTGCAATGTCAGGCCTGGCCTAGGGGCACTCACTGACACACATCTTCCCCAGATACCACTCTACCATGCGTACGTTGTAATGACTTGTAATGATGGGCACTGTACTCACCCCCTTGGGGCTGCTGTGATACCCTCAAGCGCCCATCCAGCTCTGGATAGGCCACCGCCAGAACACGGGTCATCAGGGGGTCAGGGTTCGATGGGCACCCCTTCCTCGTTGGGAGGCCATCCCCAGCTGGTCCTCCGCCGTCTTCCGTGCCCAGCGTCTCAGGTCCTCCCACCATTTGTGACAGTGGGTGCTCCGCCTCCCCCAGGGTCCGCACCTCCTTGGCGATGGCACGCCATATACCCTTCTTTTGATGGGCGCTAACCTGCAGAGGCAATACACACGTGAAAATTGAATTACACAAACAGTCCTACCTGTTGCACATATGACCCACCATACCCGTTTCCTTCACCATTGGCACACACATGGCCCAGTACACAACCTATATGCCGCCCAGAGGGCATCCACCCACCCCCCTTACACGAGGCCTTCACACACACCACTCTATGCATTCATGCCACATGCATCGTGCCCACAGTGTACTCACCTGTTGGTCTGGAGGCCCATACAGCAGTCCGTACTGGGGTAGGACCCCATCCACCAGTCTCTCCAACTCCTCTGAAGTGAAGGCTGGGGCCCTTTCCCCAGTCACACGGGCCATGGTAGGTTCCAGACACAGGTCACAGCAGCACATGCAGTTTAAGTCCTTTTATGTGGAAGACCAGGTAGCAAGTGAGAAATATGATAGAAAATGGCAGTCACGTCCGGGGCAGTGCATACCGTCACCGCCGGCGTAGATCACCATTGGCCTCTGTAACCCACAGGGCCCAATTATAATCAATGAGGAGTTACACAGCGGTTCCCGACCGCCTCCCGCAACGGCACCCAACGTCAGCGGAATTACCTAATTTCCACCTGTCCCTCCACACAGGACAGGTGGATGCCATTTCAGGGGGGTGGGGCAGGCCCTGGAGAATTGCTGCGTCACTGGTGAAATTAGCACATACTGACCAAATCACACGGACCCATTACAAATTAACAGCATGCAAAGTTCTTTTGTAGCTCCATTGTTCAGTTTGTGACTGGCTCCTCACTCTTTTGCCCCATAGATTCCTACCGCTGCGGATGAATAGGAGATGGCGACATCCCCGGTGTACAGACTCCTGGTGGACTTGGCAACACAGGAGGACAGGCACATTATCCTCACCTATAGACTTGACAGGGCCACAATCACTGAGCTGTGTGCCCAATTGGAGCCTGACCTGATATCTGCTAACCGTCACCCCACTGGGATCCCCCCCTCTTGTGCAAGTTCTACCAGTGCTCCATTTCCTGGAAACTGGTTCTTTCCAAGTGACAGTGGGCTTGGCAGCAGGAATGTCACAGCCAATGTTCTCAATAGTGCTGACAAGAGTGTTGCCTGCCCTGATAAAACACACGTGCAGCTACATTGTTTTCCCCAGGTTGAAGATTTGGCCACAGTGAAGGATGAGTTCTATGCAATGGGACATATCCCCAACATAACTGGGGCGATTGATGGAACACATATTGCATTTCCCCCCCCCGTGAGAATGAAGAGGTGTTCAGAAATATATGCTAAATATCCTGGGTCAGTGCATGATGCCTTTGGCCTGAGGAATAGCAGCATCCCAAATGTGGTGGGCCAACTACAGAGGCACAGGGTGTGGCTAATAGGTGAGCCCTGGTTTCCACCCAGTACATGTTGGTGTATGGGTATGGTGTGGGCCATATGGGATAGTGTGTGGCTAAATGTTGTCCCTCAATATTTCAGGTGACTCTGGTTACCCCAACCTCTCATGGCTGATGACCGCTGTGAAGAATGCCAGGACAAGGGCAGAAGAGCGTTATAATGAGGCACATGGGCGAACCAGAAGGATAATTGAAAGGACCTTTGGGCTCCTGAAGGCCAGTTTACGGGGCCTCCATCTGACAGGTGGATCCCTGTGCTACTCACCGAAGAAGGTCTGCCAGATAGTGGTGGCATGCTGCATGTTGCATAACCTGGCCCTCAGATGCCATGTCCCATTCCTGCAGGAGGAGGAGGCTGAAGATGCCTGTGTGGCAGCAGTGGACCCTGTGGACAGTGAGGATGAGGATGAGCACAACAGAACATCAGTGATCAGACAATACTTCCAATGACACACAGGTAGGCAGGTGTTACTTCACATTTCAGTGACATTTGTTTGAATTTCTGTGGCACTGGCATGCTGATATTTCCCATTTCTATGCCCACTTACTGTTCCCTCTGGCAATCCATTTTGCAGATGTTGGTGATATGACAAATACTCCTGGTATGATCACTGCAGCCAGCTACAGGTCATTAATCTATGCTCATTTTCTGTACAGTTGAATTGCAATGTTTGTACCTGTTTCAATGAATACATAATTGATACCCATGACATACTCCAAACTTCTTTTTTTTCCAAGGGTGTTTATTGAAGTGTTAAACTATAGAGGGGCAAGTGCAATGGGATGGGGTGATGATGGAGGAAAGTCCAGGGTATTGTCCAGTCTGTTTGTAGCACAGGTGCTTTGTCCAAGAGGACATAGGAAGGGGAACAATGGCAGTTCAAGGTAGACAGGGTGACAGAGTGGGACACAAAGGTGACAATCAGAAGACTCATTTCCTGGCGGGGGCCTTGGCCAGTGTCTCTGGCTTCTGTCTGGATCGCAGGAAACATTTGTGGGGTGGTTCTCCTTCTGCAGGGGGAGGGGTGCTGCTGGCCTGTGAGTCCTGTGGTGGGGCCTCCTGTCCACCAGCATAGTGGAGGTGGAAGGCTGTTTAGATGTCTGGCTAGTGGTAGGGGCCCACTGTTTAGTGACTGCCTCCCTCATAATATTGGCCATGGCTGCCAGCACCCCTGCTATGGAGATCTGAGTGTTGTTGATGGCCTGCAAGTCCTCCCTGGTCTCCTGGTACTGGCCTTCCTGCAGCCGCCTGTTCTTCTGCACATTGTCTAGGATCTGGCCCATCGTTTCCTGGGAAGGTTGATGAGCTCCCAGGATCTCTGCAAGTGCCTCCTGGAAAGTCGGTTCCCTGGGCGTGTCCTCCCCCTGGCACACAGCACTCCTCCCAGTTTCCCTATTGGCCAGTGCCTCTGTTCCCTGAACCGTTTGTCCACTACCACTGACCCCAGGTCCCTGATTGTCTTAGGTATGAGGTTGGCCTGGGATCCCTGTAGCGGTGGACACACTGCTGATTGACATGTCCTGGGGACAGAGGTGTGGGTATGCTGGGTAGGTGCGGTGGTGATGTTTCCTGATCGGGGAGGCTCTGTGGTGGTGTGTGACTGGGCCTGGGTAACCGGCTGTCCAGAGGTCCCTGATGGGCCAGGTAGGTCATCCAGATCCTGAAGACCAGAGTTGCAGTCATCACTGTGGGTCTCTTCTGTTGGGGGACTGGATATTGCTGGCACCTTCTCTCCTCTGACATTGGCTGGGGTAGCTGTGGGGATGTAAATGATATGTTATGGTTTCTGTGTCTGACATATTGTGCATCCGCGGCTTGCCCTCTTTGGTTGTATTAGCCTTGGCAGCTTTCACATGTGAACTTTGGTGTATGGTAGGATGATTAGTTGGTGTATGGTAGGATGATTAGTCTTCTATGGTGTGCATGCTTTAGTGATGAGTGTCAATGCAGGGCTGTGAGGGGTGTCCAAGCATTGGTAGAGCATGCAGGGCTTGGCATTGGGATGAGTGAGATGTGATGGTGAGGTGTGTGGCAAGTGGTGGAGTAATGGGAGTGAGGGTAGAGGTATGTGATGGCATGCGGGTAGGGGGGTGATAGTAGTAGAGATTTGACTTACCAGAGTCCAGTCCTCCTCCTACTCTGGCCAGGCCCTCAGAATGCAGGATTGCCAAGACTTGCTCCTCCCAAGCTGTTAGTTGTGGGGGAGGAGGTGGGGGTCCACCGCCAGTCCTCTGTACAGCGAGCAGGTGCCTTGCTGCAATGAACGTACCTTCCGCCATAGGTCGTTCCACCTCTTCCTGATGTCAATCCTAGTTCTAGGGTGCTGTCCCACGGCGTTGACCCTGTCCATGATTCTCCGCCATAGCTCCATCTTCCTAGCTATTGATATCTGCTGCATCTGTGCTCCAAATAGCTGTGGCTCTACCCTGATGATTTCCTCCACCATGACCCTTAGCTTTTCCTCTGTGAAACCGGGGTGTCTTTGTGGTGCCATGGGTGTTGTGTGAGGTCTGTAGGTGAGGGAGTGTTGGGTAATGTGCTGGGGTGTGTGATGTGGGGTGCTTGAGTGGTGTCTAGGTGTGTATAGTGTGTGGCTCTGGTTGTGTCGGTGGTCTTGATGTCTCTCTGCTGGCAATGGTTTGTAATGGTAAAGTGTTGTGGGTAATGTGGGTGTGTGTTTTATAGTGCTGTGGGTGTGCGAGTGTGGTGTGTGTATGTGTGTCAGGTGTGTGTTGTTTGAATTGTCCAATGTGGTGCTGTTTTGTCTGTGTGTGTCCATTTTGAGCACAGTGGTATGTACGCCAATGGTTTACTGCCATTGAATGTCCGCCATGGTGATTCGTGGGTCATAATGTGGTGGCCATTGTGCTGTTGGCGTAACAGTGTGGGTTTTGATACCACCAGTTTATCACTGACTGTGGGCTGGCGGAATTGTGTCTGTGGCTGAATACTGACAGATTGCTGTGTATGTGTCATAATACGGTGAACGGATATCTGCCGCTGTGGCGGTATGCTGGCGGCAGTCAGCGTGGCGGTAAGTGGGATTTACTGCCAATGTCACAATGAGGGCCTGTGTTTTTAAACAACAAGCTGTCCCTAAACAATGGTGTTACTCTCTATTACAAGAATAGCTATTGGAAGGTTAGCTCAGACCAAGCAATATCATCATTCATTCACCTGACATGTGTCTGTAGCTTGTAGACCCAGTGCGGTTCCTTAACAAACAGCCTTTGCACAGTGTTAAATGTGCCTTGTAAAGTCTCTAAAAAGTCCCACATTAGATCCTCGGAGAGTGTCTCTGTTCAATGAAATGTGTGGTCATCTTTGTTGCTGACCTTTGACACTGAATGGTACTACAATGTATGAGAATCCTGGATTTTACCATATGTGTAGTCATGCCAACATACATGAGGTTACCAAGGCATTTAATCAAATAAATGCAGTTATTGGTATTGCAATTGGTATATATCCTCAACTGCCATGTACCTGCGTTTCCTAGATCCACCGTCATTGTCTTTATCGTTAATGGGAAAACATTGCATTGACCACAAGGATAGTGACTCTTAAATGGGGGTAATGCCCATAGATCCGTAAGGGTCTTTGTTCTGGTTCGATTTGTTTGACGTGGTCTAGGGCGGATGATCAAGTCGCTGATATTACTAGTCCTTTTAAAAGCAAATAGTGGAGGCTTGCTCTTTTCACCTGTGCTCCTTAAGATAGATCATCTTTTATTGATGATTTTTTAAAATCTTATTAGACATTGGTGTAAAAGTAGTAACACAAGTCAACCTGATTTGTTGCGGTTTGAGATGGGTCGCCAATAAATTGTCCCTGTCACTGTATCTAGCTCATTTTCTTGCAGAGTTAATTACCCCTTGCGGATAGTGACGATCCACCAGACTCTGTGTGAGTTCTTTGGCTTGCCTGTGATAGTCTTCTATTTTAGTACAATTACGTTGTAGTCGCAACAATTGGCCAAAGGGTAAATTGGTCCATAGGGACCTCAGGTGGAGGCTGTCATAAAAGAGTAGACTATTCCTGTCAGTTGGTTTGTGAAAGGTAGTTGTCTGTATACATCCTTGGTGTAGGGTAAGGTGAAGGTCCAGGAACGAAATCTCTTTATCAATGGCTATAACAGTAAACCTCAAATGTTTGTCAAGAGTATCAATCCATTCAGTAAAATTAGGTATTGTTGTAATTGTACCTTGCCAGACAAAAGATGTCATCTATATAGTGACACCATAATTTGATATTGTTAATAAAGGGGTTGTTAGTACCCACAATATATTTCTGTTAAAAACTGAACATTTAAAGGCAGTCCAGGGATGGCGCAAAGGTACTCCCCATAGATGCCCCTCTGATTTGGTAATATAGTTGATCTTCAAATTAGAAGACATTTTCCTTCAATGCAATGGTCGCACATTCCATCACAAAATGAGTGGGTGTAAAGGAGTCCCATTGTTCAAACAGCAGCATCTCTTCAACAACCACTATGGTGGCTGCTTCTAGTGTATTGGTGTATAATGCTTCCACATCCATACTAATCAGGACATCAGTGGGTCCTTGAGAGTTGATTCCATCACGCAGTACCAAGACAGCTTTGGTGTCTTTTTCGGTATGTACAAGTATGCTGAACAATTGGTCTAAGAAAATGATCACAAAATTTGGAAAGGGCTTTTAGTAATGATCCAATACCAGAGACTATATGGCGCCCCAGGGGTGGTATTGTTCCCTTATGTATCTTTGTTATGCAGTAAAAGTAGGGAATACGCAATTGTTGCATAAAAATTCTGCCTCATGTTTAGAAATCCATCCAGAAAGTTCTCCTTCTTCTGCTATAATCTCGGTCTGCAGAAGACGAGGAGTTGGGTAATTATGTATTGGTTCATAGAAAGTCGTGTCTCCCAACAGTCTCATACATTCTTGTCGATATGTTGCATGTAATGTCATCAAGGTAGGCAGGACTGAAGTTCTCCAACCCAGACAGGACCTTGTTGACCAATCTCTGGAAGGTGGCAGGAGTGTTCTTTAACCTAAAAGGCATGACACAGAACTGGTAATGCCCTTCTGGGGCTAAGGACGTTGACCTCACTTTTGCTTCCTCGGTCAAGGCAAACTGCCAGTAGCCAGATGTTAAATCAAATGTGCAGAGTAACTTGCAGCTCCAAGCCGTTCAATGAGCTCATCAGCTCTGGTGTTGGAGTGTGTGTCAGTCTTAGTGACTCCATTGAGCCCCCAGTAGTCTACACAGAACCGGAGTTCAGGTGTGACATCTTCGGGGGGAACTTGGGGACCAGAACCACTGGGCTAGACCAAGGACTGTTAGAGTGCTCAATAACCCCAAGCTCAAAGATCTTGGTAACCTCCTCCTTGATGCTAGCTCTCACTATGTCACATAAATTGTAAGTCTTGTGTCTGACAAGCAGACTATCCCCAGTGTCTATATCATGGGCGCACGAATGGGTGACCCCTGGGGTGAGTGAGAACAGAGATACAAACTTTCACAGAAACTGGTGACAGTCTCTCTGTTGCCCTAGGGTCACAGTAGAGGAGAGGTTCACACCCTTTAGTGAACCCATCCTGCTATTTGGAAGAGCCGGTAGAGTTTCACTCTCCTCTTCCACCCCATCATCAGTGACCTAAGAGCAAGGTCAACTCAGACCTCTCAAAGTGTGGCTTGAGGGAGTTCCCATGCAGGACCTTCAAAGGGTTCCTAGGAGTTTGCATGTCTGCCAGGTAGGTGACATTACTTTTATACTCCTTCACTTCAAATGGGCCAGACCAGCGATCTTGCAGAGCATGGGGCTCCATTACCCACATCTTTTGACCAGGCTGAAACTCAATCAGAGTGGTATTCTGGTCATACCAATGTTACATGCCCTCCTGGCTAGCTTCCAGATTCTCCAGTGCGAGTTTCCAGAAGTGGGCTGCCTGGTTGCAGAAGGTCAGCATGTAACTAAATATATCCTCAGGTAGCTTCCTGGGGTCCTCTCACAGGGTGCCTATACAGAAGCTCAAAAGGGCTGAAGCCATTCCCCTTCTGCTGGACATTCCTGTAAGCAAATAGCAGACATGGTGGAAGGGCGTCCCACTTGCACCTCATGGGTTCGGGTAGACCCATTATCATGCCTTTCAGGGTACAGTTGACTCTCTCAACCAACCCATTGGTTTCGGGGTGGTAAGGCATGGAGAACGTGTAAGTTACCCCACAGACCTTGTGCATGGCCTTCATGTATAAAGACATGAAGTTGGCACCGCGTTTGGAAACCACCTCCTTGGTGAACCCCACTCAGGTAAAGATTCCCATCAGTGCCCTGGCCACGGGGCACAGTCACTGTTCTCAGAGTGATAGCCTCCAGGTACTGGGTGGCATAGACCACCAAGACCAGGATGAACCTGTTGCTCATGGTTGTCTTGGGATCCAGGGGCCCCACAATGTCAATGCCCACACTCACAAGAGGGGTGCTCACAACAGGAAAGGGCTGTAGGGTGGACTTGTATCCCTCCAGTCTTGCCACTCGCCTGGCAGGTAAGAGAAGACCTGCAATACACATCTGAGGTCTTCATCATTTGAGGCCAATAAAAGTCCTGTCAAAGGTCTTGTACTGCCCCAAATGACCTGCCAGTGGAACATCATGAGCCGGACCCGGTAGGAAGTCTCTGAAGCACTGCAATACCACCAGCACATGGGCTGTCCCAGGATCAGGAGCCTTAGGCTTACTATACAGGAGAGCATTCTCCTAATAAATCAGGTGCATGCCAGAGCCATCACCAGCTGCCTGGGCATCTGCCTGCTGCCGAAGGCCCACGAGAGTAGGGCACTCTCTCTGCACTTTGCAGAACTCCTCCCTGGATGGACTTCCTTCCTGCTGCCAACTGGTCAGCTAAGGCAGATTCCCCAGTTGGTCCACAGTTCCCCCTGAAGGTCAGCCTCCTCCCAGACCGTGGGAATTGCAGGAGTGGGTTTCCTGAACCCCTTGCCCTTCCTCCTCTTGGCAGATACCTGGGCCACTCATTTAGGCCCCAGGACTTTCTGACCACCCTCGTGTACTGCCATGGACCGTGTGGTCAGGCACTCCCATTCAGACTACCCTAACATCTCCAAGTGTGACCTGAGCTTCACCTCCTTCCAGGAGGTATGCTCCAGGTCATTGCCCAGCAGATAATCCACAGGCATGGACAGACTTACAGCTATCCTCAAGGAACCTGAGACCCGCCCCCCATTCAGAGGGAACCTAAGCCACCAAACATTGGCTCTCACGGTTGTTTACAGCAACAACGTGGTGGACCACTTTAGGGGTTACCTGCTCTGAAGACACCAGATGACACCAGATGGTGGTCATGCTGCCTCCTGTGTCTCTCAGTGCCTTCACCTTTTGCTCGTTAATGGTAACCCACTGCCTATACTTCCTTTTATTGTCAGGCATAAAAGTTTTCTGTATCATTTCACTGTCACCCATGGATACTGGGGACATCTCAGCTGGCTCCCAACCACTAGCTGGGGCTATCTCTTCCCCAAGTGCTACACTCACCATCCCCGGTGACTGTCCATCAGTAGTGGGCTGTGTCCACTTAGGGCACTCGGGAGCCCCTCTGAAGTGCCCTTCCTGACCACAGTCAAAGCACTTCCAGGGCCCCTTCCCTGCAGTTTTACCCTACGGGAACCATATCTTCTTCTCAGTAGGGGATTGGGAATCCTGATCCTGGGAACTAGTTTAGGGCCCTTTTGAGAACTCCTTACTCTCATTTTTGTCCCCCCCACTTTCTTCTACTGGGAACCCTGCCCACCCTTGGCTGAATCTCCCCCAGAAACTTTCTTGTGGACCCTGGTGTTGACCCAGCGGTCCGCCTCATTAGCAAGCTCCCAAGGGTCAGAGAGCTTACTATCAATCAAGTGCTGTCACAGCTCTGTAAGACAAAGACTAAACATGCTTTTGTGCAAATCAAATTGTACATCCCTTGATAGTCTGTCGTATTACTACCCTTCACCCAACTATCCAGTGCCTTGCACAATCTACCCCGGTCTGAGGAAGAAGCTTCACACTCTCCCTAAACTTCTGCCTATTCATCTCCAGGGTTGACCCATAACTCTTGATAAGGGCCTCCTTCAGGGCAGAATACTTCATCTTATCCTCCCCCAGTAGGGTTAGTCAGGTGTCCCTCTCCTCCGTAGGAAACTGCTTCCACAAACTGGCCCCCCAATCCTGTACATTTGTAATGCAATCTCTTAGGCCTCAAACCAGTGATCTATGTCCACCTCTAACCTGTAGTCAGCTATCAGAGTCTTGGGTATATGTACTCTCCTGTCATAGATACTGAAGATATGCTACCACCATCTGCACTGGACTTAGCCTTCAGGGCTTTCAGGTCCAGTTCCTTCATGCTCAGCTCATGAGCCAAAATAATTTTCCTTTCCTCAATGGCCAATCTCTTTTCCTCCATAGCTTTCGACGAGTCATTCTCCATTTTGAGCTTTGCCAGCTCCAACTTGAGCCTTCTGGTTCCAGTGTGTCCTCCAGCTCCTCTAGGGACAGACCTCTGGAGACAACACTGCTGTGTGCTTTAGAGAGGACTCTCTTTCTCCATTGACACTGGCACCTCGTCTCACAGGCAGTTCTGGGTGGTCCAACAACTTCAGATGCACATCCTCCTTGCCATCTACAACACTGCTCTCCTCTGAATACACAGCTTCTTCTGTTGCTTCATTCCAGAACTTTAGCACCTTTTGCAGCTCCTCCTTTTTAGTAAGACATTTAAAAAAGCACTTGAAATCTCTGCAGAATCCTTTGAGCTGGGACACCCGGTAGGTTTCCAATTTTCCTGCTCAAACTCCACTCCTACAGTTGCAGCTATTGGCTCTCCAGATTGAGACATGGTTGTTGGAAAAACCCAAAAAATTGTCAAAGAGAAAAATTATGTATATTGGTATGTAATAGTCTGAGATATAGAGGTAGTGTACACCAGTGACTGTATGTAATCCACAAATACAAGTCCTTTCCTCACTGCTGATCACCAATGTTAGAAATTGGGTCTCTAGTTGGCAGAGGTTTGCATTCTGTCCAGGTAAGGACCACAATCCTAGTCAGGCCAAGTAAGATACACGCTAAGGCCCTTATTTTGCCGCCCAACAAACTTTTAAGGACGGAAAACTGCCACTCTGGTATTCCGCCCTCTGGCCCTATTATGACTTTCCCGCTGGGCCAGCAGGAAACAGGCCACAACATTGGCGCCAGCTTGTAATCGAGTAGGTGGCAATGTTGTGGTGCATTGAGTGCAACAGCAATCGTTGCGCTTTTCAATGCCTGTAATTCAGCCTGTGAAAAGTGTGACAGAGTTGTCCATGGGGCCCCTGCACTGCCTAAGTGCTTGGGCAGTGCAGGGGCCTCATGGGGCCCCCGGCACCTTGTCTCCGCCAGCCTTTTTTATAGCAGTAGAACCACCATGCAAAAGCCGGCAGAGAGGGCACTTGTAATCCACAAGGCAGTGCTGCTTGCAGCGCTGCCCTGGTGGATTAAGACCACTGGCACTGCCAGGCTTTCGACAAAAATCCAACATACACAAGTCAAGTTATGAATTTTCAAAGAGTAAATCAAAATGCAGTGCTTAGAAGACAATAGGTCCAACCGGGGCTATCTGGCTGTGCTGGACTGGGGCATATCTCGAAGTGCAATCCGACCGCGATGGAGTGCGGGACGGATACAGGAGTACCTGCTGTGTACTCGCTGACAGTACCTTTGTTGTGTTGATGCTTGATGACAATGCGTCAATCCAGAAGAGGGAATGTGCTGCACTTGCAGGCGGTGTGGTGTCCTGATCGGGCAATGTTGTTGATACGTCAATGCCCAGAAGCGATGAGTACTGGTTCCAATGCGTTGGTGCAGCATCGGCCAAGCCAGGGGATTTCTGCAGCAGGATGCGTTGGTTCCAAATGATGCGCTGGTGTTGTTGCATCAGTTCTTGTGTTGCAGCACCACGCTCAACTCCAAAGTCCCGGGGCTGGATTTGGCACCACTTGGCAGAACAGGACTCACAACATAGGAGCCCAGGTGCTAATAGCAAGATGCAGTTGAAGTCTTTGAAATCCCTGAGACTTCAGAGACAGAAGGCATGCTCAGTAATGCTCTTAGAGAAACTTTAGATTGCAGGGTGTAGAAAGTTAGATCCAGTCCTCTCACTCCCAGGTAAGAAGTAGCAGGCAGCAGGCCAACACAGCAGAGCAACAGCAAAGTGGCAGTCCCTCCTGACAGCACAGCGGCACTTCTTCCTGGTAGAAAATCCTCGGTCTGGAAGTTTCCTGAGTATATTGTGTCAGAGACACAGAACTTATATCCAAAATGGCCTTTGATGTAGGGTAACTTAAAAAGACTTCTCTGAAGTGCACAAGGTTCCCTTTCAACCCAGCTCTGGCTCCAGACTATCAGTAGGGGATAATCAGCCCATTCTGTTTTCTGCATGTCCGAATTTTCATGATCTAGAAAATTCATTGCACATAGGTATTCTCAAGTTTCATTTGTCCCAATTTGAAAGCTGTTCCTCCCACAGCTGTTGCTGACAGACAGGCTTCCTGTGCTAGAAACTACAAACACACATAAGTTCTGATCATTCTCAAATGATACTGTGTCAAAGCAATACATTTTCTCAAATTGTCTGGCATTACATTTAAATTCCTCCCTTTCGGCTCACCGAACCATCTTGCCCTCAAACTCACTGGTCACAATTCACGTAGAAACACTATCTGCAGACTCTGACACCCATCTTCAGGAAATTCCAGTTGTTATGTATGAAAAATATTGTTTTATCTTTCATCTCGTGGCTTAGCCATGGGGGGCGACGCACCTTCGCCATTGCAAAGGAGCCGCCCCTGGGTGATTGCTGCATTATGCATATAGACAAGTTATGATGCAGTTTAATGAAATCCCTTTTTACAATACAAGACAATATGGATCATTAGATGTTCTTTAATTTTGACTGCATGAGGTGGCACTTCAAGGCACTTTTTAAACTAACAGAATTTACTTACAAAATAAGAGCTTGAATCTCAGAATGTAGTAAGCTCCATTGAGGGAGACCTGCACAACAAAGAAATCCTACACTATACGCTGCACATGGCAGTTTGGGTATGACCAGTAATTTCTGATTGATGGATAATACATTTTTGCTTGGTCTGTAGCAGATCAGTATGTAGTAGGGTAGTGTGTACACATGCAGTGGACTACTTTAAATAAATGTACCACCTTCTTGCAGGCGGTTCTATCTTTAGCTCAGTGCTAACCAGCTTGCTGTTGATATGGGAGGGTGACTGGCCAGGTTGAGTAATGAGGAAGTGCCAAAGGTAGGATGTAACAAATATTTAATTTACCAAGTAGTAGGTAATCGATTAGTGCATTAGCAGTATGCAGTGTGAGACAAGGGCATATTTTTCACACATTTTCTACTTAGTACCCTGACATTATTGTATCTGTAGTGATAAAGTATTCAACATGCATACAGGGTAGAAAACAATAGAGGTGAAAGTCAGTATATTGGTGCAAATAATTACAGCTAGGTGGAAGGATGGGTGCAGAAGGTTTGGTGAGTAGAGGACCCTTGGTTTTGAAGCAGTTCAACATTAGAAATCTGAGGACCATCCAATGTCAATTGATAGTGAGTCAGTCACTGATGTGTAATTCGAGATACACAGAAAGGTAGGAAAGAAGAAGAAGATGTGGATATAATATGGAAAAAGAGGAGATTATGTTTACAAGTGAGGTGGTGTAAAGAGAGATATTACAAGTGAACCTCCAACTGACCCTTGAGAGATCCAAATTAGTAAAGAATTTAGAGGGCATTTTTGGGGTCCAATGCCACTAAGACGGAGAAGTATGATAGATATGACAGACATATTAAAGCACAGCATCTGATATCAATGGAATGTAGTGAGTAATGAAGCAAGTGTTGGTTGACAGTGCCATTTGGTGTGGACAGATAAGAGGAATAAGGATATGAGATAGGTTATAGAAGTGACTAAAATAAATAAAGGTGGGAAAAGGAAGAGTGCAGTTTCAGTTGAAGTAAGAGCATGGTAGCCCAATTGGAAAGACTTGAGGAGGTTGTTAAAAATAAATGTTTGCTAAATCAGAAGGAGAATGGGCACTCATGTATCTTGGATACATATGAAACTTGGAGTACTTGGCAGTACGTAAAAGGTGAGGAAGGGTTAATCGTTACTTTTTTTCAATAAGGGTAGTACAAGAGAAGATGTGAAACATTAACGGTGAGTTCCTGACAAATGGGAGTAATTGAATAGAGAAATAAGGTGCTGGAGCACACTGGAAGAAAGCGCTCTGTTGTATTAGTTTGTTGGCTTAAGGGATCAGATGGTGCACATGAATGATTAGTGGATTTGAGAATAGGATTATCCTTCATAAGTGAAGTAGTAAAAAACCCAAAGATAGTAGCAGAGTGGGATTGTTTGTTAGTCAGGGAATGTGAGATGGAGGTGCAGCAATATGTATAATAGTAAAGGTTTGCCTAACAGGGGTGACCTTGGAGGAACAGTATGATGCAAAATCCTTGGCTTAGAGTGAAGAGTTAGTGCAATTCATTCCAAGTGGGTCTGTAAATGTAAAGAATTTCTAAAGTATTGTATGGTTGTGCTGGTTGCAAAGAAATAACCTAATCCAGATACCCAGTAAGTGAATGTTGCAGGTAAGAATTGTGCAGGCAATAGTATTTTTCAATAGCTTATTGAAGAGTTTCATTGAATTTGTCTAAGAATGTGGTGTGTTTAAGTGATGGAAAACGTAGAGAGAATCTAGAACAGGTTTTCTCTTTATATAATAGAAGGATGATTGGACTGTAGAAACAAGGAATATTGATCACCACATATACAACATTGTAGACTGAGGGTGAGGGATCAATGATAGGATAGAAGGGTAACTTTTTTTAAATGAGTATGAGGTCCAAAGCTTTTCCATGTTTATAGAGAGGTCTGTAGTGTGCTTTATAAGAAGGATTATGATAGATGTTTATTTAAATGACAACCCAAACAATCTCCATACCTATGGAAGCTATTTACAAATGAAATTCAGACAAAATTGAAAACTAAGTTTGACAAATGTAGGGGAACTAACTCAAATGTTGAAAACATGCAAGAATTCAACCTAACAATATGGCCTAAATAAAGTTTTTTTAAATGAGACTACTATCAACAATCCATTATGTACTTCAACACATCTGTGGAGCAAGAAATACTGCAATTTGTGTATCTCTAGAAAATATTATAAATATGTTTATTTGGTCACCCAAGCACCACACCTTACTCTCATTTAATGAGCTTAAAATTCTCTGTTAGGAAGTTTGGGGTTCACAAACCTACAGCGTATCACCTCACATTCACCTTTTATCAAAATAGACACTGGTTCATTCATCACTCAGTGTCAAATCTTAAATCAGAAGAACAAAAACCAGATCTTTATATGTAGACCCTTTTCATATTTGTTTGAACACATCTGCCAACTTCATTCTAGCCAACATTAATGTTATGGAATCCTCATTTAACAACATTATGAGAAAAAACAAATTAAGTCTATCTCTTGTCTGAGGCATCAATCTGGGACAACAAAAACATTATTCTACAAAAAGAAAGTTCTTAGCTGGGAAGCTCGGAAGAATAATGATGTAATATTCATTCGTCAAATGATAGTGAATGACATTGATTTATTAGTTAAATAATTGAGAAAGATATATCATCTGCTCAAAGTGAAACACGGAACTACATTTGTTTAAGAATCTGCTTTAAATTTGATTTTAAACAATATAGTGAAACTATGCATTGAACCTATCACTAATGTAAAAGCAAATGCATTATTATGCAACATGCATAAATATCTTGGCAATGACAATATTCATCTTCTAGTCAAACAAAAAGTAGATCAGGAGTTTGATTTTAACTTCATCACCCGAGATTAAGATTGGTCAATGTATCTTAATTAGTTATAGGTGTTTGGTGTAAATATCCAAACTGTACTATTTCAACAAAACAATATTTTTAGGGCTCCTTTGAAAAGGTTCAAAAAGATGCCAAAACTCTCAAACTGAATTCAAAGATGGTGTTTATTTACTGCCCTCTAATACTGAATTGGTGGAATGAAGTGGCAGCTAGACTGAGCATCAACATACCAACAGATGTAAACATCACATATAAACGTGTCCTTTTCAATTACCATACAAGTCTGGTATATTTATCAAGAAGTCAGAAACTGTTGGTTCTGTAAGGTTTTCTCACAGCAAAGCAAAGATTTTAAGTAATTTAAATTCAAGAAGTAAACCTGTTACTGAGGGATGTACCTTTATCATGGTTAGTGCATTAAGGAGATAAATAAAGGATCAAATAAAAACATTTCAGGTAATATGGAATTATATTTTAATTTCCATGATTTTCAAATTCTTAACTTTGTTTCCATAATGCAACTAGTTACTAACCTAATTTGCCAAGGAAGCCACAGTTCAAATTGGCCCTTTAAAATATGTTCTCTTGCTTCTTTTTTACCTAAAAAAGGAAATGCAGGCCCAGATTAATTTAACTATACTGTATGCTTAATCATTTTCCAGTATAACGTACTCTCATATTGATGTAGGTTTTAAATGATACTCATGCAATGTTATTATGTAGTAGGAATGTAGAAACACTTATTTATTTATCTCTTTTTTCATTGTTCTACGTCAATACATTAAAATGGTATTGAAACCCACTTCCAAAATAAAGCACGCAAAACATTTAAAAATAATATTAGCACAGTGAACCATGAAAACACTCTACCAAAAAGGTCATTCTTTTCAGGCAACCCCTCATCCTTACCTGACTACACACATTGATTAGGGAATTACAAACCGCTGAATCAACAAATGTCAACAATTCCAGATTGCTGCTACCAGACAAGCATTTAGCCTGGAGCAAGGCAAGTAAATAACATTCCTTTCCTAAAGGCCTGCACTGGCTTTGGGTTGCAAGAAGAATCTCTTTCAAAGCACTCTGCACTGTCCAATGAGCATTCCATAGTACTGTACACATTTTTCTACAGTCCAGCTTCAGGCTCTACACCAAAATCAGATTCAAATCGAGAATGGCACTTCTCCTAGTTATCCCTCTTTTTAGAAGAACCCACTTAGATGTAAATCGCTTCTCTGTACTAACCTGTAATCACTGGAGCACACTATCGAAGAAAATAAGGATAACCAGCTGCCATCTGCAATTCAGAAAAGCAATAAAACAGTTACACATGTGTAAAATGATTGCTAATGTGCATCAGTAAATTCAAATTCTTTTTTTTCTCCACTGGGAAATAGTTTTTCTTGTGGAAAGCCTCCCCTCTCCACATTTAGTTTGTCTGTGTTCCTTTCCCATCTCCACCCTGCAAATAAATGTATCACTTGCCACAAAGGAGTACAATTGATACTGTGTGATAAACTACCTGCAAATGATGGGTGAATAACAACCTTACATGCACTTTACATACATCTCATGTGCATCTTCACAGGTATCCAAATCCAGCACAGCCACAAACTTGCCTCAACAACTAAATTTTTAATATAGCAATTCTACCATACCGCTCGACTTTCGGAAAAGCCCACCAATCCTGGTTTTGTGAATGGGGATTCAGAATTTCCATAGTGAAACTGAAAATTTGGTGCACCTAAGTTTCTCTTGGGTGAACAGAATGCTATAAGAATCTGGAAGAAATTCGTCATCTAGGTAATGGAGGAGTAATTTACATTATGTCAGGCAGACCAGGACAGACAGCAAAGGTCTTTTCCTCCATATTCTTGGCACAGGACCACTCACTATATTTGGAGATCCCCATCAGGCAGGCAACGATCTCTCTGCATTCAAAGGAGCCACTGCTCTGATGGCCCCATTGGAGCAAGAGAGTTCCATGGTTTTTTTCCCCAAGAATTATCTCCCACAGCAGGAGTTTATTCTCGAAAAACAGAACATAAATCATAGAACCTGTCACACTGGGAATTTGTCTCTCTGCAATAAGGCCATTGGTCGACTTCCCTGTCCATGATCGGCACGCATCACACGGCGGCAGATGATCCATCCTCAGAAACACAGCACTTCTCTCAACTCTAAGGAAAGCAGGGAACATCAGTTTAACGAGGTGGTGGTACCGCCGATTTACAGTGTTAATCCGGCTCTACCAAACTCTAAATGGCCCTGAAGATCTGTAAAGCGCAAGAGGTGTTTATCTGACAGAACAAAATATGAATGGAGATTTGTGATTGCATTTCAAAAGGCGAAACAGATATTTCCTGGATGAAGAATCCCACATAGCAACACTTTATGACACTTTTATTTTATTACTAGTCAACATTTCTTATGAAGTAATAGCCAATGCAATATCCAAATCGGACAGAGGAGGAGTATAGGGAGTAAATCACTATTTCAAAAAGTAATTTCAATTTGTTGAATTGCATTTCTAATTATGATGGAACAAAATGTTTTCTTAGCCAAAAAAGGATAGTCGTGTGGTGCCCTTTTGGCGTTCTGAAATACGAGTTTGTTTAAAGGAGAATCATTTTTTTTATTGGACAGTTTCTGAGTGGAGGAAAACTTTTCTGGGACTTGAGCTCAGGGACTAAACGGTTTTCACTAGGCTCATAGGTGGGAAATACTTTTCTTTAAAGGGGACGTCAAGTGAAAGTTATTAATCTCTGTAGTTTTATAAAGCCAGATGGCGTATTCAAGTGTGTCATAAAAGCTTTCTGCTGAAATTGTTCCAATTAGCATAGCACAAATAATGTTTGAATTTATTTTGACATGCCTGGCAGGTGGAGTGAGTCATGACTTTGGAGGTGAATTCAATCTCAATAAGAAAATTATCAGCTCACCTTAATTCTGTTATTTTGTAATCAATAGTTACGATTTTATTTTTGAACACTGCAGCAATACCGTTTTTTCCAATATCACTTTATAAAAAATATTGGTATGGCATATAGGAACGACGTTCGTTTTGAAGGGTCAAAAAAGCTCTGACTTGGGGGCTTCTGGATATTTCCACTGTCCAGTTGATTTGAAAACTACTGAGGCCAATGACCTAACTTCCAAAGACCCATCCAGAGGCAAACTTGCACCTGCTCTGGGGGCAGTGTATTAGTGAAAGACGAGAGGCCTCTTAAAGCATCTGCTCTGTTTTTCACTGTACAGGGTACCCACCTGCACTCCTTATGGGGGACACAACTCCCCCTGCAGGTAGGTGTAGTGAGTGGGTCATCCACCTGCAGGTGGATGTCTGTCGAGTTCGTGGGACACCTTTTAATTTCTCCAGAGGGCAACGCTCAGCGGGCGCACTGACTGCCATCTTACTGTTGTGCACATTCAGTGCATCCCCTGATGGCCTTTTTGCCTCTAGTCTTGTGTCCATAATATGATCGGGTCTCAAAGGCAAATCATTTCCCGCGTTTTCATTTGGTCATGCTAAACATGCAAACATGCACTGGCACTATCAGTATTACAGAAGGGACCAAGCAAGAATCCGCAGCCACTTCTGTGATATAACCGTGCCCTAGACGAGCAGAAAATGGGTTCACATGCCTGTTGTATGCCAGTGCACGGTCCGCAAAGTGGCCATAGGCCCAAAGCAAGAGAGAATGAAATGCAGCAAAGGAAGATGGAGAAAGCAAACTATATAGGAAAAGAGTTGGGGAGAAAGTAAGGATGAAAATGACACTGAAAAAGTGAGAAAAAAGTGTAGGGCAGTGGAAGGTATATGGAGGGATCAAGACGAGGCAGCCTTGGAATCTTGTAACCACAGTAATCAGCAATGATAACAGTGGGCTACTAAGAAAAACATTTAGTTACATCACTTTTTTTTTCCAGGGCATTACCCGTATGTATCGCACACATGCCCTAATTGCCATGTTTAACAGTGAATAAGAAGAGACATCGGACAATGTCTGCATCACCAAAACAAACATACAGTAATCATTTGTTCATCTAACAGGGTTTCACAACTTATCACAAAATTTTTTACAGAGAATGTATAACTAACCTGCCTTTATAATTTGAATACATTCTAATTGTGTGGACAGTAACCTTGCAAAGACTCAAATGCACTTGATTGATGTCTACTTAACCAACCCATTAGAACACATTACATGCATAGTCGCATCACAAGGATGCTAAGATATGTGTTGGGATTATACAGTACAACCACAAAATCATTTTTGTGTAAAAATAATTGTATTTTTATACATTTATCAATTAAAAAAAAAATCGGTAAAACAATTTGCACTGAACAAAATCAGAATTTCTTTATTTCTTTCCAGTTCTGTTCAAGTCAGTAACCACAAAATTCACAAAAGACAGTGAAGAGACAGCCACTAGGCTCTATGGCTTTTGGTTCCGCCATGCTGTTTATCGGAAGGAAGGTGAATGGTGCTATGTGCAACAATGTCACCTTATCGTGTGTATATATTGAATTGTTCTTTAGAAATGCCTTAAATCTGCTATCCTGATATCCTCACTAGTAGTTAAATTAACAAGAAATTTGAGATGATTGAAAATAGAGGTTGAAGGATATCACCTTATAATAGGAATATATTGACTGGATCTTTGAAATCAGTTTAAATTTGTTATCCAGGTAATAACTTCAATGAACAAGAAATTGGAGATACTTGGAAATAGAGGTTGGGGGTGTATGAAGATGTTTTACACGCAGAGAATTGGCAGCAGTGGTAATACAGATGTTGCTCCTCCCTTGAAGTAAGCACTGTCATTTGCAATAAATAGTGTAACTGCTCAACAGGTGAAAGCACTCTGCTACCAACTTAGTGCTGCAGGCAGTGAGAGATACTTCCACATCAACATAGAGAAAGCAACACCAAGAGCAAAGTAGTAATTTATAAAAGTCACTAAGAAGGCATCCAGTAAATTCATTCCAAACGAGAAATCAGCAGAAGAAGGCAATGTTTAGTCCATAATGAACGGGCAGCTTACACGTTTTTCGTCTTTGACGGCTTTTTCAAGGCTAAGTTATAGGAAGCGACTGTCCACTTTTTATTTTCGTTCCTAGTGTACGATGGCACCAGAATACTAGGCAAACTTATCATGGCTTCAGCGAGTAAGCCTGACTTCTTACTGCATCTCCGCATACCTGAACTTTCTATTAGAATCGAGATAGACTAATAGCCTGCAGCTTGACTTTAGTTGCCTTTTGTTTGGATGTACTACAAATGTTGCACGAATCCTTACAGACCATGCGGTTACTCCGTCAGATTTTCTTCCACATCTTATAAATTTGCCTTGAAAAAGTCACCAAGGACAAAACACGTGCAGCCAACACGTGTTTTGTCTTTGCCTGTTCATTATGGATTAAAAATTGCATTCTTCTACTGATTTCTCATTTGGACTGAATTTACTGGATGCCTTCTCAGTGACTTTTATGTATTACTATTTTGCTCTGGGAGTTGCTTTCTCGGTATAATGATGATGTTACAACTCTGGTGTGACAGTGATGAAACCAATCAGGAAGAAGTTGTGAAAATTAGTGTAACCTATCTCCGGGTTATAATTAGCACTGAAGAGGCTGTGGACTGCTCACCACGAAACACTTGTTGGCTGTCCCTTCACAATTGTTTGTGAATTCTTTGTATACTGATTTGGAAAACTGGAAAGAAATGAAACTTTTCTGATTTTGTAAAATGCAAATAGTTAAATTCTATCTATAAGATGGTTGTTTGTAATTGATGAATCCTGAAAAAACGAAATATTTTTACATTTGTGCAAAAAGTCATTTTTGTGTGATTGCAAGGTAGATTCCCCACACGTATTGTAGCATCCTTGAGATGCAACTTTGCACGTAATACTACAAATCCTGTTGCATTGCCCTAACATGCTCTGATACCACATAAGATGATGTGTACACTATAGAAAATGTCTACAAAAATAAATAACTCACTTTCACAACACAATGCCATGAAAGTAATTTGCCTAAGTATGGATTGTAGCTACCTATGCCACCATCCAGGGACAGCTAGCTCAAACCAGGCACTTCAGTGGGATATAGCTAAAACGTTAAGAAATTGTTTTAATACAGCACAAACTTGTAGTCTTCACCAGACTATATTCAGGGCCACCAAATTATGCTGCAGAATTGACTAAATGATGCGGCAATGAAAGGCAAATTATGCAGCATAATGAGGCACATATTTTGATAGTATTACTTGTTTTTTTGTAATTGTTACACATAGTAATACAGTATGGGCAAAGATTTCACCTCATAAGTACCATTTTAACAACCAAATACATAAATAAGACGACTGAAAGAGGACTAGTTATCCTTTGCAAAGGATCTTCCAATCCTTGTGAACACATATTGCCATGTTTTTAGTACATTTTCATCCGTTTGAGCTAGAAACGGATGAACCTTTTATTGTCAAAATCTGAGGATTATGCAGCAGACGATTATTTTGATGGCAAATGCGGCAAACCCTTACTAATGCAGAAAAAAAGCTGCGGCCACAGAATCACTTAATTTGAGTGGCTCAGACTACATTATAAAAGCCAGAGTTGACATAATGCCCAATGTTTCCATCGATACATATTCATTAGCCTCTTGTAAGGGAATCCCCTCCATGCCCCATTTTCTGCATTCTGCACAAGTCTTTCTCTTCACTGTAAATTGCTGCTATCTCATTTTTACTTTTCTCTCTTCCAGCTGACCTACCAAGTTACCTGGATCTCTGACAGCCCACCGAGCAGAGGACTACCCCCTATATTCAAAGATCCTACAGGGCGAAGAACTCTAAACCTTTAGAGCATCTGCACCTGAGGGAGCTGCTTTGAAGGATGGAGAGTTTGCCTTGCGGATGAGGGGTTCGTTCTCAAACAACAAACAATGTATTGCCCTGATGCACAGGCACTTTGCTCTCTGTGTGTGGAGGCCACTGATGGATTTCCCTGCCTAGGACCGCTATGCCTTGCTTAAAGGTCTTGTGCATTAAAATATAGTCATGTTGTCCCATCATAAATAGGCAGATATGGTCAATGGTTTAAGCTCTGCTGGCTTCAATCCGGTGCTTCCTCAGACTCTAAATAAAACAGGAGAACCAGAAGGTCAGCAGATCCAAAGCACTGGCGACCAAGGGAGGTGTTTTCACTTGAGCAAACTCTAAATTAAGCCCTACGTCTCCTGTTACACACACAGTAATGACATATTTCTCCCAGCATCCTGTCTTTGTCTCTTACAAGAAATGCCTCAATAAAGCTGTAATGTTGGGGGGAGGGGGGGCGGGGTTGTTTGTTTTAAAATTATGTAATGTGAAATTAAAGGTTTGTTTTAAAGAAAAGGTTTTAGAAATTCTTTATCATTATTTTTTAACGAATGTATTGCATTTAATTCGTTTTTAAATCGCTGTACGAAATTAATAACAAAATTAGTTCTGAATCACAAAACACCCCTACAATTGATATAATATGCGGCATCTCTATAAACTAACAAAACCCCAACCTACATAGTAGGTACACAAATTAAGGAGCAACTGCGAAGTAATTCAAAAGCTAACGGCCAACAGTTCCATAACCAGCACTTTTAACGGATCATTCATTAAAAATTCTGGTACCATGCTTGTTCCTTCTTAACAAACTGCCGAAGCAAGATTCTGAATTTTCTTCCCCGTTGCAGCTAATCAAAAGTATACTTCTGTTTACTGTATGTCCGAACTTTCATGATCTAGAAAACTCATTGCACATAGGTATTCACAAGTTTAATCTGTCCCCATCTGAAAGCTGTCTCTCCCGCTGCTGTTGCTGACAGACTGGCTTCTTGTGCTAGAAACTACGAATACACATAAGTTCTGATCATCCTCAAATGACACTGTGTCAAAGCAAAACATGTTCTCAAATTGGCTGGCATTACATTTAAATTCCTCCCCTTAGGCTCACCAAACCATCACTGGTCACAATTCACGTGGAAACACTATCAGCAGACTCCGACACCCATCTTCAGGAACTTCCAGCCGTTATGTATGAACATTCTAAACCAATCTTTCTCTGGAAGCGCAGCCCGGATGTGGAACTTCTTCCCACAATTCATTAGGACAATCCCATGCTTCCAGAACGTCAAGCAAGAACTAAAATGCTATCTGTCCCAGCATCACTTTTTTTCTCTACATGGTGGACTACTGTTGGGATGTAATGGGTCTAAGCAGTTATGAACTAACTTAAGTCTTATTTTTTTAAATTGTATTACAAGCACGGAGGCGAGTATTATGCTAACTTCTCTTGCTTTAATTTAAACAGCAGCCAAGATAAACTACAAATCCCAGCAGACCCAGCTGGGAAAAACTACAAAAATATGTCATACAGAATGTAACCAATCAGATTCACAGGAGAGTATAAACATATTGGCTGAGAGCAAAAAGTCCTCTTTTCTTGCTGCTCGCAGTCAAGATAAGTACTATCTTTCTATTCATGCGTTTACATTTTCCTTAACATGTATATTTGGTGTTTTTTCTTCTTCATATAGTTTCATTATACATTTATATTGTTATGTGTTTCCTCTCACCCCCTTTCTCTGTTCGGTTCGTTTTAAACGCCGGTATTAGCGTCGTTTTATGGTTTATTATCGCGTCCCCAACGTTCTAAACTGAACGCCTGGGGCGCGCGCTCTGCTCGGCAGCGTTTTATTGACAGAACACGAGCCGGCACAGCTTCTGACAGCGTGTTTATTCAACGCGCGTCAGATCAGCTGTTTCTCCTTCAGATTGCAGCATTGCGGTCACGCTACATTAGCGCTTCCGCTCGCTCTCTCTCTCGCATTCCAACAGTGACTCCGGTGAGCTTTCTTCCGCATTCCAAGCCGTTTTTCTTGCCGGGGCTCAATTTAATTACACTGCAAAGCCGTTTTTTTTTCAGGTTTTTGCTATCAGACGCCCATAAATATTTTATTGTTTGTTTCCAGAAGGGTGACTTAATTATTTAATTAATCGTTTAACCCTTGTTTGAGGGGCACTCATAATTAGTCCTTTATTAATTCACTAAAACATTACAATTTATCCCTGTTGCTATGGAAAATTATTCTGAAGATGAGGACGCTCAGCAGTTTAAAGAGGATTTGGATTCCTTTATACAAGACTCCGTCCAGAAAGCGGTTTCTTCCTCAATCTCCGATTTTTCTAAAACATTTGAAGCCTCTATTAAACGATTACTTTCTCCTGCCTCCCCTTTCAAGGCCAAGAAAAGAAAGGCAGACAATGTTGAGGCTAATTCTGACTCTCCGTCAAAAGATGTACCCAACCAACCCTCCACCTCTAGTATTTCCTTTCCCATTCAAATCACTAATCTGGGAGATACAGATGACGATATGGGTGATTCCGACACGGATAAAGACATGGATAAGGATGATCCAGACATAATGATCTGGTCGGGCCTGTGGAGAAGAGGCGTAAAACTTCTCTAAACAAATTGGGAGAGTCATCTCAAACCAAATCGAAAAGTACTTTATTAGATTTTGCGGGTCAACCGATGTTTGATCCATCCCTTATCCGTCACCCTAATTCCACTGAATGGACTCCCTGTGACCATGTCTCTGAATATGTTTGAAAGAATCTACGTCAACCGTTAGATAAGTTAGTACGCAATAGACTTAAGTCTGAGTGCCCCAGACCCTCCCTCCCCAACAACATCACTGATACCCCTGTTATCGACCCTAATATGATAATGTTTTTTACTAAATTTGGGAAAGACCCCAAAAAAGGTGTGGACAGAGCCTGTACCAACTGTCAGGACAGGTTGCTTGACCTCTCTGGCCCTCTCACCAGAATTTTGGACCTGGCAGAAGAAGCCAGAATGGAAGGCAAGAAAGTTGACCCAGTCATCCTTTCTAATTGGGCCCAATGGGCGATTTGCCTACTTGGCAACACAAACGCCTCAATGGCGCATGAAAGACGCAAAAGCCTGCTACTCAAAATCGATCCTAAACTGTTTAGAGATTCTTGCAGGTTCCTTTGCGATCCAAACCTTCGCCAAAGACAGGGTAAGCTGTTCTATTCTCCTCCGGATGGACAATCTTTCAGCAGTACGGTATATAAATCACCTCAGAGGTACTCAGTCAAAACCCCTCGCCGAACTAGCGAAGAGTCTATGGGAATTCTGCCTTCAAAATCAGATTTCCTTACGAGCAGAGTACCTTCCGGGAAATATGAACACAATCGCGGATTGGTGTTCCAGATATCTTCAAGATTCCAGCGATTGGCGTCTTCACCCTTCCATCTTCAACAATCTCTCTTCCAAATTCGGTCCCTTCTCCGTCGATCTTTTTGCTTCGCGTTTAAACACTCAAATCCCTCAATTTTACAGTTGGCGACCAGACCCCCAGGCTTTAGCCACCAACGCCTTTCAACAGGACTGGTCCAACCAAATCAACTATGCCTTTCCCCCCTTCATAATGATTCCCAGAGTTTTGGCGCAGGTTCGTCGTCAATCCACCAAAGTGCTTTTGATTACCCCCCTCTGGCAGGGTCAGCCTTGGTTCCCTTCAGCTCTCGAATTACTCATAGACCTCCCTGTTCTCCTTCCACTCTTTCCCTCCCTCTTGTTGAATCCCCAAGGTCAGCCTCACGACTTGATACTCAGGCAATCTCTTCAGTTAGTCTCATGGATGGTTTCGGGTCTGCCTGGAGAACCCCAGGAATTTTGCAGGAAGCTGCAAGCTTCATACTTCAAGCCTGGGCTCCCGGCACAACCAAAGCTTACAAATCAGCCTGGTCAGTCTGGCATAATTGGTGTCTGCTCAGGGGTGCCAATCCCACTTCAGCAGATGTAGTCCTAGTTGTTAATTTTCTAGCATCCCTGGCAGCTCAGGGCAAGGCCTACAGAACAGTCAACATGTACAGGTCCGCAATTACATGATAGAATAAATTATAAACCCATTGGCGAACATCCTCTGATTTGTCGACTGTTAAAGGGAGTTCGTTTTTCCAAACCCCCCTTACCTAAGTACAATTCCATGTGGGATGTTAATGTAATCTTACAGTTTCTCTTATCTCAACCGTCTAATTCCCTTTTATCCCTAAAATTTCTTTCTGCTAAACTAACCATTCTCCTCTGTCTAGTCTCCCTTAAACATATTTCTGACGTTAGAGCATTAGATGTGACTTCTGTACAGTATACTCCTCAAGGTGTTTTCTTTCAAGTTCAAAGAAGAACAAAAACTAATTTAATGTCTGTTTTTTATCCTTATTTCCCTGATCATACGAATATATGTGTAGGAACTTGTTTGAAAGAATACATTTCAAGAACTAAAGATTTGAGAAGGTCTTCTGAAACTCAACTCCTCGTCTCATTTAGATCACCTCATACTCCTGTCACTTCCACTACTCTAGCCCGTTGGGTAAAATGGATTATGGACCTGGCCGGTATCAATATCTCCCTTTTTGGGGCCCATTCCACCAGAGGAGCTATGGCTTCCAAAGCCTTTTGGGCAGGATTGAGTTTAGGGGACATTCTCAAATCCGCTGATTGGTCAAATGTCTCAACTTTTAGAACCTTTTATTGCAAGCCTGTTTCCCATGTAGCTAATTCAGTAATTTCTATGCTTTGAACTAGCATAATAGGAGCCTCCGTGCTTGTAATAAAATGGAGATTTTCTTAGCTTTAGTGAAAGAAAGTCTTGATTTTATTAAATACACGGAGGCGAGTATTATCCCACCACTATTGTTTTCTATTTAGCCCTCCCTTTTATTTTTCATCAGGTACAGCTACCACTACCAACCAGACATCCTAAGGCTCTTTCTTCACCCTACCAGGATACGCCGATGGCCACATCCTCCTGGATTCAGGGAAGGACTCTACTTCAAGACCTTTTCATCCCGGATCTTGATCAAAAGACTGTTCATATTGTACATCGTTTTGAAGCTTTATTCTCAATTTTATTGGCATGTGCTATTTTACTCCTGATTGTACCTTTATTCAGAGTGACTTAACTGCTCTGCAAGAAAAGAGGACTTGTTGCTCTCAGCCAATATGTTTATACTCTCCTGTGAATCTGATTGGTTACATTTTGTATGACATATTTTTGTAGTTTTTCCCAGCTGGGTCTGCTGGGATTTGTAGTTTATCTTGGCTGCTGTTTAAATTAAAGCAAGTGAAGTTAGCATAATACTCGCCTCCGTGTATTTAATAAAATCAAGACTTTCTTTCACTAAAGCTAAGAAAATCTCCATTTTGTTAAAACAAAATAGATTTTTTCACATGTCCCTTTTCGCCGAATATAGAGTTATATTTTTGTACTGGGCCTTATAACCCTTAATCTCTGTACCTCTATTTTATGGAGTATTCTGTAACCTGTGTAAATGGTTGTGTGGTCAACATAAGGCTTATAATAAATAAATAAAACAAATAAACCATCTGCAGCATAGTAACAGCCTTCACCACCTCCTCCGGCCCGTCCCCCATTTCTTAAAATAAGTGGGCAGACCATCATTAACATTTAATGGATGGCTATTTAGACATAGCTACCAGAGCAGGTGCGAAAAAGTGGTTTATTAGTAAGTGATAAGGTATGATGCTGATAAATCCAGCCAAGGGTTTCAATAATTTAAACCGACCTCAACCCCTCACAGCTATGGCATGGCGGAGACAGGTGTATCTTAATAAAAATGTGTGAAGCAAATGTGTAAAAACAAAATAATTAAGACGTCGAAACCACAACACAATAAAATCCTTCTCCAATTTACATCAATAGATAAACATTTTAGAAGCTTAATGACACCAAACAACAAAATCCAACAGGGTGAACTGGAAAAATGAATCTTTAAAGATTTCAGTGAAAATAGCACAAAAAAATTTGAAAAGCACAAATGGTCTCACAGTCACAGCAGCCAATAGTCAAAGTTGACTAGGACCTAGGCACAGTTTGAGTTCAACAGCGATGGAGCGCAGGACGGATACACCAAGTAGACTACCTGCTAGGGCCTAGAAATAAAATAATGAAGGGCACAATCTGAAAAGAACATTGCTGTTTTCCTGAGAATAAACTCTTCTCCACTCTGGACAAACCTGAAATTATATCCAACACAGTGGAACTGATGGTTGAATACTTTTCCTGGTCGATCCCATTGAAGCTCTGGAATTCTGGAGCAAAAGTTTTGAAAAGGTTCCAAAACTTCTTTTGGTTCATAAAAAAACACAGAAGTACACTTCCAGGGACCCCAGGACCGTAGGCGCAGCACCTAGAGACTCCTGGGTGACAGGCAAACGGAACAGCAAAGTCTAGTCCAGGTTCAGTTGCCACTGGTCAGCTGGGACTCGTCACAGGAATGTCCTCTTGATACTTTTTTATGTTCCTGATGCCACCCAGAGGACAAGGCTCATTATCCTTGGAGATCTTTCTGTCCTTGGATGTCAAGTGGGATGGTGTCCCGCCTCCTCTGGAACATCTCACAGGCCTGAGAAGCCAAGTACAGCAACTTCAGCCCACCTAATATCCTTTCACAAGTCTAGCAGTGCTCTGAGGAAGGCTAGGTGAGGGTCCAGATGACTAGGATTCACTAGCCTTTTGGTGGGAGGCATCCCAAGACCCATCTAGTTTCCCTTGATCAATGTAGTCATTGTTCTCAGGCCCTGCACTACCTACTTATTCAGTAGTTCCTGTTTGTTTTACTGAAAACAGGGCAAGAACGCAATGTCAAATTCAAGGTGGTGATTGTCCTCTGCCACACTAAACTTGGGTGAGGAAGGCTTGGTGTAAGCAGTGTACTATGGTAATCATAATGTCCTTCCACATCTAACATTAGAATTCAGGTTGAAGCAGGCATTGCACCCACAACAAACCCAGAGACAGAAATTTAGCAGGACAAAAGCAGGTTCCTTCGACAACCAGACAGGGGACACACAAGAATTGTCTTGGCATCCTTCTTGCTCCCTTTGTTGGGAGCAAAAACTGCGTGTGCTGCAGATAGGACTGTCATGCATTGACATGTGGTGTCAACAGAATGCCCACAGCCCCCAACCTGAATATTCTATTGTGGAGGAGTCAGCCTATTGCGTGTGCCTGGGAGGAATTTCACACCTCTTTCACACCACCTTCCCAGGCAGAGCACAGGCTAAGGGAAGCTGGGGAGTTACTGCAAATGAGTTTTGAGGAAATTCAGAGAAAGGGTACTTTTCTAAATGTTCCTTGTCTTGTCCTTAATATTTATTAATATATCTTCACTACTGAATTGGATTTGTAACAACTATTAAAAAATAGTGGTTCAATTATTTTTCTAGCTGGTCCCCTTCCTGAGATATAGTATTTGTATTTTAATCTGTAGACTGATTTTCTACATCTGCCAGCTAGGCCTCCAGGAGTGAACATTGCTTTAAGGGCCTTTGTAGGGATATAGTAATGTCCTTTCCTACATGGACCACTCTCAAATACCATGCACCCTACTTTGTGGGCTACAAGTCCTATGTAGGGGTGACTTACTAATACTTAAAGTTAAAAACTTTACCTGTCAAAAAGGGTTATTTTAGTAGACTACACTATAGGTTTTACACTGCAGCAGTCAGGCTACCACAGTAGATCTGAAGCCATGTGTACCTTTGTCACACTAGTGAATGGTACAATAAGTGCTGCAGTCCACATGTGAATTTAACTCTTCATGCTATGGGTATATTTCTCCACCATAGACTATGGCCCTCATTACAACACTGGTGGTTGGTGATAAAGTGGTGGTAATACCGCTAACAGGCCGGCGGTCAAAAAAATGGAAATACGACCATGGCGGAAACCGCCAACACAGACAGCCACTTTAACACTCTGACCGCCACGGCGATAGCAGCAAACACCACGGCGGTAACCGCCAACAGACAGGCAGAAGACAATGTACCGCCCACACTATTACAAGGCACCAATCCGCCAGCTTTTCTGGGGTGGTACCAACACCATCAAAAGCACGGTGGAAACAGTCTTTGGAAGGGAAACCACTCACCTCTCGACACTCAACGAAGAACCAGGACACCGTGGAGCCTGAACTATAGGTGTTACCAATGTTGGTGTATCTTCTCATCTACCAGGAGTACGAACGGCGCCAGTGATGACCACGGTGAGCACTGCACCTAGCATACAGGTGAGGGGAGGAGGGAAAAGAAAGCGACACACACACGCAAAACGTAACACCCCCACCCCTCACCCACAACAACACACATACATATCCAATCACAGATACACCCCTTCACCTCCTGGAAGAACGCAAGGACCAAACAAAATGAGTTTAACTAATGTAATATTCGAACAATCAGATAGCCCAAGAGAACAGTAAATAATCAGTATACACAAATATTTACAGCAAGTACACAAGTCCGTACACTGTCCCATGAAATGTCCGTGGACCAGTGGTCCCAAAAAGCATGGACGAAGCCCACACATGACACCTGCCTCAAAACGGAGAGAACACTGCAGGGGCATCAGGTTGAAAAAAAAAGGCACCTCAGGGGTATGGGGAGGGGGGCACCTCAGCCAGATGATGGGACAACGCCACTGCTCCTCGAGGGGATCCATGCCCACTGCCTGGTCCTGGGAAGTGCAAAGCCACAGTCTCTCAAGTCTCTCAAGTGGGTCCACTGCTTGGTCCTGGGGAGTGCAAAGCCACAGTCTCTCAAGTCTCTCAAGTGGGTCCACTGACCACTGCTTGGTCCTGGGGAGTGCAAAGCCACAGTCTCTCAAGTCTCTCAAGTGGGTCCACTGCCCACTGCTTGGTCCTGGGGAGTGCAAAGCCACAGTCTCTCAAGTCTCTCAAGTGGGTGCTTTGCCCACTGCTTGGTCCTGGGGAGTGCAAAGCTACAGTCTCTCAAGTGGGTCCACTGCCCACTGCTTGGTCCTGGGGAGTGCAAAGCCTCAGTCTCCAAAGTCTCTCAAGTGGGTGTTTTGCCCACTGCTTGGTCCTGGGGAGTGCAAAGCCACAGTCTTTCAAGTCTCTCAAGTGCGTGGTTTGCCCACTGCTTGGTCCTGGGGATTGCTAAGCCATAGTCTCTCAAGTGGGTGGTTTGCCCACTGCTTGCTCCTAGGGAGGTCAAAGCCATAGTCTCTGAAGTTGTTAACATGGTCCACTGGTTCTGCAGGGGGCTTTGTGCCCAGAGTGCTTCCTCCTGCCAAGGAATGTGTTAGTAGATGCTTTTCTCCACTGGTTCTGGAGGGGGCTTTGTGCCCAGAGTGCTTCATCCTGCCAAGGACTGTGTTAGTGGAAGCTTTTCTCCACTGGTTCTGGAGGGGGCTTTTTGTCCAGAGTGCTTCATCCTGCCAATGACTGGTTTAGTGGATGCTTTTCTCCACTGGCTCTGGAGGGGGCTTTGAGCCCAGTGATGCTGCTCCTGGGGTGTGGCATGTTCACTTTGTCTCACCTGTGTGTCACAGCCACGCGATGTACCCGGAACAGGTAGCATGATATTCCATGGAGGCAGACCCACACTCCATCCTGCAGCGAATTAGGCTGCCAATTGCTGGTTCGTGTCAGTGCTAGAGGTGGTGTCTCAAGTGGCGTGTCCAGGGTCCAGGACGTCATGACTCTGACGGCTGCACACTGGGGATGGGGTTGACGCCCAACAGAGTGGCATCGGCTGTGCACGTGGCAGTGCTGATGGTGGTGCAGGCGGTAGTGGCTGCGGCGAAGATGCTGCCAGTGCTGGCCGTAGTGCAAGTGACCGTTGCAGTGGATGGAGACACCATACGGCCTCCGGCAACCTCGGATGGCTGATCCTTGGAGACTGACGTTGTGGCAGTGCAGGTGGCGGTCGGAGCGGCAGTGGTGACTGGGGTGCATGTGGCTGCCATCCCTGATGAGTTGGTGGTCACCAGCCCCTCACCAGGTGACATCGTTGCCAGAGGTGATGTGCCCTTTGCCTTGTGGCCCTTCCCCATCTTGACAGTCGCTGCAGGGACCTTGGCACTGTCCATTCTGTGTTTGTGCAAGGCCTTGTTGGGTGGGTGGTGTGACTGTCCCCTGCTTGAAGCCGGTCCCTATTTGAGATTTGCAGGTGGTGGAATAGGGTGGTCCTTCTTTTCCATCGGTGGCACACTGGCAGTTCTGTCGGGTGCCTCCTTTGACCGTACTGGAGTAGCAGGGACCACAGCGGATGCAGATTTGGTGGCTGAGGTGCTGGGCTGGGATCTGGACATCCTGGCCCTAGGAGAAGGACGGGGGGAGGTGGAGGGAAGAGCTCCAGGTTAGGTAGGTACATTTTTTTTACACACTGGGACGGGAAGATGGAGGGGGTTTGGGAGTGGAGGAAGAGGTAGTGGTCGTAGGAAGTGTACGTCTGCTGAGTTTGGGTGAAGGTGCATGGGTTGGAGGCTGTTGTGAGGTGGATGGCTGTTGAGTGGGTGTGTTCCGGTGTTTGTGTACTTTGGGAGGAGGGCTCACAGACACACTGGGAGAGGACACAGGGGACGTGTGAATGGTAGTGGGGGTGGTGATTGCACGTGAGCGGTGTGTAGTGATGGGCGTGCTGGTGATGGAGATAGTGGCTGAGGATGTAGTGCATGCAGGTGTGAGTGGAGATAAGAAAGGGAGGGAGGTGGAGGACGTGGAGGAGGGGGACACAGTGGAGGAAGTGGACGTTGGTGTGTCTGCATGGGCATGTGTGAGTGCCTGTGGGATGTGTGATGCTTATGTTTGCCTGAGCCACTTTTGTGTATGATGTGTGTGCATGCTGGTCTGATGGTGTGCTTGAGATAGGCTGAGGTAGAGGGGATTGGGTCCGGGTAGAGAAGTTGGAGGGGGAGGCTGGACACACGGACAATGGCTGCCATCAGTGCTGAGGCCAGAGCCTGAAATGCTCTCTGTTGGGCCGCCACGCCAGAATGAATGCCCTCCAGGTATGCATTTGTTTGCTGCAAATGCCTCTCAACACCCTGGATGGCATTCAGAATGGTTGACTGCCCACCAGTGAGGGATCTCAGGAGGTCAATAGCCTCCTCACTGAGGGCAGCAGGCCTGACTGGGGGCTGGGGCGAAGGAGATGCCCACCCTCCTGGGTGAGCGGGCACAGGAAACACGCTGTGGGGCTGCTGGGAGGGCGGTGCTGGTAGGGGGCGTGGTGGCTGTACCTGTTGTTGCGGTGGGCACAGAGGTGCCCGCCACCGCAAGGGAGCTCCCATCAGAGGAGGAGTTGCTGTCGCTGGTGTCCCCTCCTGTCCCCGTCGTGGAGCTCCCCTCGTCCTCCGTCCCACTGGTGCCTTCAGACTCCGTAGATTCACCCTCATGGGCTATGTGGGATGCAGCTCCCTCTGTCTCCGGTGCCTCTGCTCCTCCGCCAGATGATGCTAATGCACACAAGGACAGGGAGACAAAACAAGAAGGGGGGAAAGACAGAGGACACACATGGTCAATGCCAGCAACACCACTACCGTTGGCGGACACAACACACAGGGAGCAGCCCTATGCACTAGGCCATGCACTAGCAGTTAGTAGGAAAATCACCTGCCCATGGGGGACTATGCCTAACCCCATTTGCTGCACACCTGGAACCCACAGGAGGCTGACTAGTTGTAGATGCCCACTAACACTACTGGGGTTGGAGTGCCACAGAGCCTGCCTAACAAGGGACCTACCCTACCAAGTTGGCCCTGGCCTAGGGGAACCCACAGCCCTCAACCCCCACCCAGACACCTCGTAAAGCACACAGAGTCAGCTGAATGAGACTGTACTCACCCCCTTGTGGCTGCTGTGATGCCCTCAAGCGCCCATCCAACTCCGGATATGCCACTGCCAGGACCCGGAACATCAGGGGGGTCATGGTGCGACAGGCACCCCTTCCACGTTGGCAGGCCAGCCCCAGCTGGGTCTCCGCCGTCTTCTTGCTCCAGCGGCGCAGGACCTCCCATCTCTTGCGGCAGTGGGTGCTCTGTCTATGATAGACCCCCAGGGTCCGCACTTCCTTGGCGATGACATGCCAAATACCCTTCTTCTGGTGGGCGCTGACCTAGAGGAAAGGTATAGGATGAAAGGAAATTACTCCCCCGTCCGGTTCGTCATACTCATTGCCCCCCAGTTCCCACCCATGCCCTGACACACATACACTCACCATCCTCACATGCAGGCCTCAGCCCCCAACCCCACATGTATCTTCCATCCACACCACTCCATACATTCATGGCCCACGCATCATGCTCACAGTGTACTCACCTGTTTGTCTGGAGGACCGTAGAGTAGCGTGTACTGGGGGAGGACCCCATCCACTAGTCTCTCCAACTCCTCCAAAGTGAAGGAAGGGGCCCTTTCCCCAGCACTCGAGCCATTGTCGCTTCCAGACAAAGGTCACAGCAGCACTTGCAGTGTAGGTCCTCTCCTGTTGAAGGTCAGGTATCAAGTGAGTGAACAGATAGAAAATGGTAGTCATGTCTGCGGCAGTGCGTACCGTCACCGCCGGCGTACATCGTCATTGGCTCCTGGAACCCATAGGGCCCAATGATAACCAATGCTGAATTGCGCGGCGGACTTCAACCGCCTACCACGACGCTGCACAATGCCAGGGCAGTTACCTAATTTCCCCTTGTCCCTTCTTGCAGGTCAGGCAGCCACCATTTCAGGGTGGCACATGGAATGGCACCTAACTGTGTCACAGCACATTTGGGCAGAAATACGGACAGACAACGCCACACACTGATTTACTAACATTACTGCAAAAACACTTGTGCAACCTATGTGGTACATGACCTTCTGCTCGCCATTCTCCTCCATAGGGCACACCCGCTGGGGCAGATGATGAGATGGCGTCATCCTCCGGCGTACAGACCCCTGGTGGACCTGTCAACAATGGAAGCCAGACACATCATAATCAACTACAGACTTGATCGTGCCACTATCCAAGAACTGTGTGCTCAATTGGAGCCTGACCTGATGTCAGCTATCCGCCATCCCACAGGTATCCCCCTTCTAGTGCAGGTCTTGTCAATGCTCAATTTCCTGGCAAGTGGTCCCTTCCAAACAACAGTGGCCATGGCATCAGGGATGTCTCAGCCAATGTTTTCTAACGTGTTGACCAAAGTGTTGTCAGCCCTGCTGAAACACATGCGCAGCTACATCGTTTTCCCCCAGGTGGAGGATTTCCCCACAGTGAAAGGTCACTTCTATGCCCTGGGACATATCCCCAACATAATTGGAGCCATTGATAGTACACATGTAGCATTTGTGTCCCCCGCAGAAATGAACAGGTGTACAGAAATCGAAAAAGCTACCATTCTATGAATGTGCAGATGGTGTGTTTGGCAGACCAGTACATGTCTCATGTGAATGCCAAGTATCTGGGCTCTGTGCATGACGCTTACATTTTGAGGAATAGCAGCATCCCTTACGTGATGGGCCAACTCCAGAGGCACCGTGTGTGGCTAATAGGTGAGCCCAAGGTCCCCACACAGTATGAATAGGTATCTGGGTATGGGGTAGTCCCTAAGGGTTAATGTGTGTCTAACAGATTTCCCTCAACATTCACAGGTGACTCTGGTTACCCCAGCCTCTCATGGCTACTGACTCCAGTGAGGAATGCCAGGACAAGGGCAGAGGAACACTACAATGAGGCACATGGGCAAACTAGGCGTATAATTGAGCGGACTTTCGGCCTCCTGAAGGCCAGATTCCAGTGCCTCCATCTAACAGGTGGCTCCCTATACTACTCACGGAAGAAGGTGTGCCAGATAATCGTGGCATGCTGCATGTTGCACTACCTGGCTTTGCAACGCCAGGTGCCTTTTCTGCAGGAGGATGGACCTGATGATGGTATTGTGTCAGCTATGGAGCCTGTGGACAGTGAGGAAGAGGAGGCAGAGGAAGAAGATTTTGACAACTGAAACAACATCATCATGCAGTACTTCCAGTGAGACACAGGTAAGAGATTGGCACTGCTCATCTCATATCTGACTACTGTAGGACATTGTATCAGTCAGCCTCCTAACATCTGTGTATGGACCCTGACAGTTCACTTTGGCTTTCCATTTCACAGATCTGGGTACCCCATTCTGCCTTCTGCTATGTTTACTGCTGCCCAACAACTGTCATACATTGGTATGTGCAAATGAACATTAACATTGATATTTGTCGAAGAAGTTGTAATTATACATTTGTGAAAGTACAGACTGACTCCAGATTGTTTTGTGATTCAAGGGTGTTTATTTATGGGCTAATGTGTATAGGGGTATGTGGAAGGGGCTGGGGTGATGGTGGAGGAATGTCCAGGGTAGAGGCCAGTCTCTTGGTTTCACAGGTGCATTGTCCAAGGGGCATAGGAAGTGGAGCAATGGCAGTTCAAGGTGGACAGGGTGACATAGTGGGACAGAAAGGTGACAATCAGGAGAGTCTTATTTCCTGGCGGGGGTCTTGGCAATGTTCTCTGTCTTCTGCCTGGATGTCAGGGACCGTTTGCGGGGTAGTTCTCCTTCTGCAGGGGGTGGGGTGCTGGTGGCCTGTTGGTCCTGTGGCGGGACCTCCTGTCCACTAGAGCCGGCGGACGTGGAAGGCTGTTCATCGTTTGGACTGGTGTCAGGGGCCAGGTGATATGCCACTGCCTCCTTCATGGTGTTGGCCATGTCTGCCAGCACCCCTGCAATGGTGACCAGGGTGGTGTTAATGGACTTCAAGTCCTCCCTGATCCCCAGGTACTGTCCCTCCTGCAGCCGCTGGGTCTCCTGAAACTTGGCCAGTACCTTGCCCATGGCCTCCTGGGAATGGTGGTATGCTTCCATGATGTTTGAGAGTGCCTCGTGGAGAGTGGGTTCCCTGGGCCTGTTCCCCCCCGTCGTACAGCAGTCCTCCCAGCTTCCCTCTTATCCTGTGCCTCTGTCCCCCGTACCCTGTGCCCACTGCCACTGACCCCAGGTCCCTGATTGTCCTGTGTTTGTGGGGTTGCCTGGGGTCCCTGTAGTGGTGGACACACTGCTGATTGACGTGTCCTGGGGACAAGGGCAGGGGCCCGCTGGTTGGGTGCTGTGGTGGTGTTTCCTGGGAGGTTCTGTTGTGGTTTGGGACTGAGGCAGGGGAACCGACTGTCCAGAGGTCCCTGATGGACCGAGCTGGTCATCTTGATCCAGGCGTGCAGAGCTGCTGTCATCACTGTGGGCCTCTTCTGTGGGGGGACTGGGTATGACTGGCACCTCCTTTCCGGTAACGTTGTTTAGGGGTCCTGTTGGGGTAGAAATGCTTTGTTATTGTATCTGTGTGTGCCATCTTGTGCAATGGGTGTGTTTCCCTTTACTACTGTGCTTGCAATATCGCCTTGGCCCTTGTGTGAGTGGTGATTGTGTGCCCTGGACATGCTTTGGTGATGGGTGTCCATGCAGGTCTGTGATGGGTGTCCATGCATTGGTGTAACATGCAGGGCTTGGTATTGGGATGTGTGGGTTGTGATAGTGGGGTATATATGAGGTGGTGGGTCCTCCACCATGACCCTGAGCTCCTCCTCAGAAAACCTGGGGTGTCTTTGAGGTGCCATGATGTGGTGTGAGTGATGTGTGATGTGATGTGTGGGGTGATGTTTTGGGGTGTGTGGTGTTTTGTGCATGGATGGTGTATGAGTGATGGTGTTGTGTGCCTCTGGGTGCTGGTGTTGTCTTTGCTTCTCTCTCTCTCTGCTTCTTCTTCCAAACATTTCATTGTAAGGGGTTGTGGGTAATGTGGGTGTGTGTTTTATAGTGGTGTGGGTGTGTGGGTGTGGTGTGTGTATGTGTATCGGGCGGACATGGTATGTTGGCGGCCGTCAGCGGACTTTACCACCAGGGTTGTAATGAGGGCCTATGTCCTTACACTATGTCAGGGATTATCCAACTTCTGCATGTTTTAGGGGCCAAGCACATACACTGGATAGCAATGCCCCAGTGTGCAGAATCAACAAAACAGCAATACAATTCAGCAAGAATTTGGGGTGCCCACTTGTAATGGGACAATTTCTCACAGCAGGTCAATAACTTCTTAAACCACAGCTTTACACACTTAAATGCATCTGACAACCATGCACTCTCTCAGTAACTAAACCATTGCATAGCAGATCACCATGATGACTATTTGCAGCAACACCCCTAAAAATAAATGAAATCCATATCTAACACTGATGATAACAATTGCAATTGCCTATGGTGCAATCAGTAAGGGCATGTTACCCTGCAGCAGCAGCATAGACACAAAAAGGCATGCACCAGTCCAAAAGGTAAAAATCCAGGAAACCTATACCCCCTGCCCCAAGCCCTGAAACCCGACCCCCAGTGCGACCCCCTCCCTGACCTCCAACCCTTTTTAAAAAAACACCCTCCCCTGAGCCCTAACACTGCCCCCTACCCGAAGTCCTAAAAGCATCCTCCACTGCCCCAAAGTCTTTCTTTAAAAAAAACAGGCACCCTGACCTGAGCTCTAACACCGCCACTGCCCCAACACTAAACCTGTACTCCCGCCCCAAGCTCTTAAACCTAACACCCAGCTTGACTCCCTCCCCTGACCTCTAACCCTTTAAAAAAAATACCTGCACCCGCCCTGAGCCCTAACACCTCCCCCCACCCTACGCCCTAAAGCCTAACCCTCAAGCTCTAAATCAGCCCCCACGTTTCCCCTCCGCTCACTCTCCACACGACAAGGCAGCTCTCCAAGCAGGCCGTAAAGAGGAAAAGGAAAAGCCTTTCCATTTCTTCTGATGATGCTGATACCCTTTTCCACACCTTTACCACACATATGCCCTAACCACCACAACCACGCATGTGTCCTTATCATGTATCCTTTACAACTTCATTTATTGTAGAGGTATGTGTGGTAAAGGCATGTGTGTTGTAAAAAATGCATGGTTAATGCATGGTTAAGGCCACCTGTCGTAAAGGTGCATGCATTGTAATGAATGCGTGGTTAAGGCTGTCCGTGGTTACAGCTGCAGGGTAATGAACGTTTCCCCACTGCACATGTTCAAATGCCGTGTGCAGTGGAGTGTTGGCCACAGGTACTAGCCCTGGGGACCCCATTCCCCAGGACCATTTTTTGTAGTTAAAAGAGAGGGTAGCCCATGACCCCCTCCGCTATTGGCCATGAGGACCCTATGCCCTAGGCTTCTTGTTTAAATAAAAGGGAGGGGCGGTGTGGTTCCTCAAGCCTTGTTAGGCCCTGGGGACCCCCATCCTCCAAGGGTTGCTCTTTTAAATAAAGGGAGGGGGCGCTTGAGGCCCCCACTTCACGGGCTGATTTCCGCCATAGAGACCCCATCCTCAAGTGGCCAGCGCACTTTTCAGCGGGTGCGCACATGGCACCCACTCCCTGGGCTGATTTTGGCCCGAGGACTCCATTCCTCAGGACCCGGAGCATTTTACAGGGGGCCGCCCCTCCCTGGACCAATTTTGGTCCCAAAGGATCCATTCTCTGGGGCCCACCGCATTTTACAGGGGAAGGGGCACAGAGCCTCCTCCCTAGGGCCTGGCTTTATTATTAGGCGGGGGCAGGCAGCCCAGTCCCCAGGCCAAAATCTGCCTCAGGCACCCCATCCCATGGGGCCTGGCATGCTTGCTTGGGTTAGGGTGCACACAGTCTCCCTCTCAGGGCCAAATTCAGTCCTGGGGACCCCATTAAACGGGGCCCGCCACAATGTTTTTGGGGAGAGGCATGCAGCCCGACCCTCTGGGCTGATTTTGGCCCCAGGTACTCCATCCTCCAGGGCCCAGCGAAATTATTAGGGGAAGGGGTATGTGCCCTCTCCCTGGACCAATTTTTGCCCCAGGGACCCCATCCCCTGGGGCCTTGCAACATTTTTTAGCAGGAGAGGGGCGTGGGGCCCCCCTGCCCAGGCCAATTTCAGCCCCAAGGATCCCATCCCCTAAGGCCTGGTGAAATTCTACAAGGGGGGGGGGGTGATGTGGTCCCCACTCCTGGGCTTATTTCAGCCTCGGGGAACCCCATCCCCGTGGCCCATTACCATTAAGGGAGAGTGCCCTGGTGCCCACCCAGACCACCCTCCATACTGTAGGTGGGGGCCACAGGGGAGGCCCAAGGCCCCCACGACCCAGGCTGGCTCCCCGCAACCAACAGCAGCAGGCATTGCCCCTGCTTGGAGGGAGCAATATTTAGATCTGTTTCTCTGCTCTCATCACAGTAGGCAGGGAAACAATTTTAAAAGTCCATTCCCTGTGTGAGGAGGCATTTTTGAAACTCCTGTTAGCTGGGAGCAGACTAAGGGCCCGATTTAGATCATGGTAGACAAGTTACTCCGTCACAATGGTGACGGATATCCTGTTCAGCGAAACATAAATCCCATAGGACACAATGGGATATATGTTTCGGCTGACAAGAAATCTGTCACTGATGAGACGGAGTAACTCATCTGCCAAGATCTAAATTAGGCCCTTGGTGTTTGATCTCATTTGACTGGAAATTTAAAAATCTTCCCTCCAAGCGAGAGCAAACACAGGCTTCACTGCCCATGCCACTGTGTGCAGGGAAACCCCATGTCCCGGGTGTGGGCTCCCTGGGACATAGCATCTGAACCGCCTCCAGGCGATAGGGTCCACAGGGCCCTAATGCTTTAGGAAGGGGGGCCCGTGCAGCCCACCTCCTTAAAGGAATGAGCCCCAGGGTTGGGCTCCTTGGGGCCTTTCCAGGCTCGAAGTGGGCAGCCATGCAGTCCCCCTCCCCATTTTGTGAATTTTCAGCCCCAGGGATGGATTCCCCAGGGCTTTTAGAGGCTCGGAGAGGGGAGGCCACAAGGCCCCCTCCCAATGTTACAAACTTTCAGCTCCAGGGCGGATTCCACAGGGACTCTCAATGCTCAGGGAAGAGGGGCCATGCAGCCACCTCTCCCCCATATGTAACCAGCATCAGGGTAGGATCCCCAAGGCATACAGTATTAAATGCAGTCCGGCTGCGATTTTGTTTTGCTTTTTTTCAATCCCGCAAGAGTCTTGTGGGTTCGCTGAATTTTTTGCCATTTTTTTTTCTTTTTGTCCCCAGAGGGAAGGCCGTCTGGTTCTCCCAGTGGAGGCTGTGGGGGGGTATATGCCCAATATACCCTTATTTTTCCTAAAAGTTGAGGACAGGGGACTAAGTTCCTAAGTCCTGTAATGGTTGCCAGCAACATTTTTCTAATATTGCTGGCACCCAGTCAGAGTGCTCACTTTTGCGGGAGTCTGACTCCTGCAGAGCAAGATGGCCCTCGGGAAATAAAGCTCCCTGGGCCAAGTGAAATGTTTTATTTTGACCCCTAATTTCTTAAAAACTACAGAACAGATTTACACCAAATCACAAAAAGCACAATCTAGGGGCCAAGATCTAGACTCCTGCTAAATTATGTGTTATTTCATGCTGCAGTTTTTGCTGTAGCCTGTTGCAATGATCAGTCATACCTAAAAATTCAACCACTTCATCTTTACAAACAGGTGTAGCCATGTTGTTTATGGTGTCCACCAATTCACTTCTTCTATCAATTTTTTGAGGGAATTATTCTGTGTCCTACATAGTTCACTTCAGTGAGATTAAATTTAGACTTTTTGGGCTTCACTATTAACCCACTGTCATGCAACCTTCCTAAGACCTTTCTTACCTGTTTTTTGGGCTCATCTCCTCTACACCCAAAAACTAAAATGTCATATTGGAAATTCTTCGTGCCACACACACCTTTCAGAATACTTTCCATCATTCTTTGAGGGACTGCTGCAGCAGTAATTAGCCCAAATAGCATCATGAGAAACGTAAAAGTTTGAAAGGTATGATAAACGGTGTAAAGTCATGCGAGTCGGGATGCAATTTCACCTGGTGGTACGCAGAAGTAAGAGTAATTGATGAGAAGCATTTTGCCCCTTTCAATAATGACAACATTCATGTAGGTTAGGCAGTGGGTAATGATCTACCACCACACACCATTGAGTTCTCTTAAATCGAAGCATAGCCTAACCTCAACATTTGCCTTTTGTGCTATGACCACTAGTGCAAGCCACTCAGTGGTTTCAACCTCCTCTCTTACACCAATCTCTTAATTTCTTCAATTCCTCCTCCATCTTTTGTTTCACCTTGATGGGAACACCCCTCACTTTTCTTGGTGTAGAACTACTCTTTATTTTTAAATTATGGACGGCCCCCTTAGACAACACAATCTTTCTCCAAACAGTTCAGAGAACTCTCTCTCATACTCAGGTCTACATACATTTACTTGACACATTTGTTCCCTGTACTCTGTGTTCCCACTCTCACACTCTTGCTCAATCATCCTTCATCTTACAGAATGACACACATTAGGATCAAGGAAAATCAATTCATTTTGGTTAAACCAACTGATGAGAAAACCACCCTTAAAAGACACATAACATTTTCCCACAGTAGACCTGCCCTTGAAGTTGATGCAACCCATTATAATTTGTAGCGCACTTCTGTACACTTATCGTGGTCATCCCTTGTCTGCAGTCATTCCAATTTAAAATGACCTCCTTCCCTAGCATTCCAATTTAAAATGGCCGGATGGACTTTTAAAATAAATGTTTTGTGAAAATTCAGCAAATGGGGCCAAAGTTATTAAAAAACAAAAAAGCACTCTTTCCATGAAAAAGCAGACCTAACAATAACCGCCACTAGGCAATATATATATTTATTAAGGTGGAAAGATTTAAAGAATATGAGTCCCCACAATGGGTGCTCACCAAAGCAGTACAAAAGGTGGAGACGAAGTCCAGCATGGAAATACTGTTTGGCAAGAATACTGAGCCAGCTATTGAGGAAGAACGGCCCATTAGGATGATCACCACATACACCTGTGAATCTAACAGTGTGAGTAAGGTCCTCAGTAAACACTGGAATGTACTCAATTGTGACCCAAACATTGCCAGCTTGGTAGGCAAAAGACCTGCCATTACTTATCGCAGGAGCAGATCTTTAAGAGACAACCTGATTCATTGTAACATCACCACTATCTGGAGCAAGGAACATAATCCCACTTTGGTTTTTATCCATAAGGGAACTGTAAGGCTTGTTCTAATTCCATGAACATTAAGGACTTTGAGGGACCCTACAGTATAGGACCTTGTACCGCAGAGCGGCCGCCAATGCGGCCGCACTCCCGCCGGACCCATTTTGACATCCCCGCTGGGCCGGCGGGGATGTCAGCCGCAACATGAGAACCGGCTCCTAATGGAGCCGGAGGTGTTGCGGCTGTGCGACGGGTGCAGCTGCACCCGTCGCGCTTTTCACTGGCTGCTGTGCAGACAGTGAAAAGCAGTGTGGGGCTGTGCCTGGGGGCCCCTGCACTGCCCATGCCAAGTGCATGGGCAGTGCAGGGGCCCAGCGACTCCCCTTCCCGCCAGCCTTTCCATGGCAGTCTCTACCGCCATGGACAGGCTGGCGGGAAGGGGACTCGTAATCCCCTGGGCAGCGCTGCAAGCAGTGCTGCCCTGGAGGATTAAAACCGCTGGGACAACCATGGTGGTAAACCACCGGTCCCGGCGGTGTGACCGCAGCGCTTCCGCCGTGGTCGTAATCCGCAAGATTGTCTTGTTTAAGAACGTAGTGCTGGTCTAGGCAAGGAACAGCTAGATAGAGAGAATTAACCAAGACCACAAATGTGACTATTGCTAAAATAATAAATGAAGCTGAATAAAATGTATCTAGGGTAAAGTGCACAGTTGCAGGCCTAGTGCGCTAAAATAACATACATGGTGCTATAACTAAAATAGCTACACAACAAAACCATTGTGTCTTGGTCCACTAGGGCATTATTTGCATGTACAGTAGCATGTATCCTTATCAAAGGGAACTCACCTGTGAATGGTCTGTTCCCACTTGGGCCAGATTGGTATATTTCCTTGCCAGTGGGATATAAAGTTGGGGTATGCTATACCCACAGGAGAAACATCATGTAGTTAGGTGGTGGAGTCTACTGTGAGTTCGATGTCACTTCTCCAGCTACTACATAATTCTATTAGAGAGACTGACACAGTGATATTGATATTTTGATTGTGCTACCCTAATTGGAGAATTCATTAAACCTACATTCTTGGGGTTATATAATCTGAAGAATGTTGATGACAGCCTCTCTCATTGATGCCTGAAATGTAATGACATACTGTAGTCCAGCATGTCCCCCCTTTGTTTACAATTGCGGTTTTATCATAATATTGTAAAAAATGTATTTCAAAAAGTGGTGTCTTATATTGTTCACCTCAATGATTCTAACTATGTTTACTTAATATGCTGTATATCAAAGCCATCATTGGCTCCTTGAGGGCCCCCCCCACACTCAATTAGCACAATCCCCCCGGGAGGTAGTGGGGACCACTCAACTTGCACCATGCTTGGGGAGGTGGCACCACACAGCCCCCACGCAAATAATTACACAAATGCCCCGGGGAGGTGGTGGTCCCCAGGGCTGCGGGGGCTGGTTGGCCCCCCTCACACTCAATTTGCACAATGCCCCGGGGAGGTGATTGTCCCTGGGGCAGCAAGGGTGGGCCATATGGCCCCGCTGCACACAGTTACACAAATGCCCCCAGGGAAGTGGTGGCCCTCTGGTCAGCAGGGGGACTGGAGAGTCCACTCCACATTAAAATATTAAATGCCCCCGCAATCTGACCCACCCGGGGGCTTAATAGAAAACAAGCATGGGAACCCAAGTTTAGTTATTTTTTATTTTTTGGGGTCTGGATTTGAAACCTTGTCGCAAATTTGTGGCAATTTTTTTTTGAAAAAGTGCTTCTTAGCCCTGGAGGAGGTCCCTCTAAGAAGGGAGCGTGCCCTGGCACCTTTTCTTTTTTTAAACTTTTTTTCTGGGATTTGGCTGAAGTAGAGTCCCAACATGGCTGCCATAACTTCCTTGTTGAAGTGTTGGCAACCGGATCTTAGCACAAGATCAGTAGGTGTCACAAATATTTTGCATCCATATATATAGAAATTTGGATTTTCTTTGACTTCTCTAAAGTTACTGAATAGATTTACACCAAATAACAAAAAGGGCTCTTTCTGGATCAAGAGGCACCTTTCTGCCACATTTGGTGTAATTTCATTCTGTGGTTTGGATGCTATTGCAGTTCAAAATCTCCATGGAAAAATGAATGGGGAAAAGAGTTTTGGAACGCCCCCTTTTTCATGGCCCCAGCTTGACAGATCACCCCAAAACTTTCAAGGCTGTCGCTGAATTGAGTGTTGTATTTTCTTGGAAAATTTCATGAAGATTCATCAAACTGCGCAAAAGTTATTAGCAAAACAAAAACGCTTTTTCTATAGAAACAAGGTCCACCTATAACTACCTAGTGGTGATAGCCACTAGGTAATAAATACATACACATATATATATATGAACCTGTGAACAAGGAGCAGAAGATTTTGAAATAAACACGCTGGTGCTGAAGGAGTCGCGGTATGCTGTTTTTTGATAGCACTGCATTGTTTTGTGCATTCGAGGCAACGTATGTTTGGAATTTATGAGGGTTCGCTACCCTGCCACGACTCGCCGCGATTATGTGGCTGGAACCCAGCGAATTTGGGTGGCATTTATATATATATATAAATATATATGTAGAGAGAGAGAGAGATAGATTTGGATATATAATTACCTACTGGCGATTGCCAGTAGATAGTTATAGTTAGGACCTAGTTTTCATAGAAAAAGCATTTTGTTTGAGGTGGGTATATCTTTGGCACCACTTCCCGCAGCTTCACAAAATTATCTAAAAAGAGTGCCTTCTAGGGTCTTGTACATGCAAAGTTTCTGGGATGATCCGTCAAGTGGGGGCCATGAAAAAGGGGGGGATCAAAAAAAGTGTGTTTCTCTTGATAATTCCCATAGACACTTTACACATGCCTGCAGCCGAGCTGTTGGACAGAATTACACCACAACTGGCTGAAAGGTAGCTTTTGATCCACAGATCACACTTATTCTTATTTCGTGTAAATCCGTTGAGTTGTTTCCAAGATACTAAAGGAAAAACAAATTTGTACATCTACAAGCACAAAGACTTTGTGAATCATCCTGATCTCGTGCAGAGATCTGATTTGCTGCGAACACTTCAGCTTCAGCCAAGTCTAAAAAAAAAGAAAAAAAAAGAAAAGTGGGCTGGGTACATTTTCCATTACCCCCTCTAGCCTTGGTCTATGGATCCCCCTGGGACCCACCAGAGCAAAAAAGCATTTTTTTAAATTCACTGAAAAATTTGCAATTATTCACAAATTTTGCAGTGTTTTCGCACTCCCTTTGAATTTTGCCACTGGGTAAGTCTGAGTGCATTGTGCGCTTTTTTAAAAGATAGAGTGGGACAAGGGGCCCCCCTCCAAGGACTTATTGAAGCCCAGGGGACCACCACCTCCTGGGGCTGAATTTTAAGTTAAGCAGGAGGTGCCGCATGGACTACACTGGGCCCCAGGGCTACAATATTTTAAAAGTGTGGGGGAGGCGCGCAGACTTTCTCAGGGACCACTACCTCCTGGAGCCAAAACAAATTAAGGGGGTGTGCAGACCACTACTTCACAGGGGCTACAATTCAAATAAGATGTGGGGTCACGCAGACCTCCTGGGATTCAGGGACCACCACTTCCCTGGGCCCTGGGGACCACCACCTCCCTGGGGCTGCTAGTCAACTAAGATGGAATGGATGTGTGGCCCCCCCAGGACCCAGGGATCACCACCAACCCAGGGCCAATACATTTATTACAGCCCCTGGGACCACCACCTCCCCGAGGATGGCCCATGAAGATCAAAGAATGGGGGCTGCGCGGCCCCCCTCTTGGAGCCATATATGGCTCTGGGGAATGCCAGCCCCCAGGGACCGTTCCTGCTACCCCCTGAGGTGCCCACTCTCAGGAGGTAGCTGTTTGCTTTTGCTTAGCTGGAGTTGTGACAATTCCTGACAAGCAAGAGCAATGCTTCACTTTCAGCTAAGGGGAGATTTTAAAATGCTCCTGCTCACTAAAAGCAGAGATTTCATCTCCTTGCCTCCCCACAGATATTCAGGCAGGGAGAGAGATAAAAGTATTGCTCCTGCGCACCGGGAGCACACAGGGAGCTGCATTTACAGCACCTCCCTGCATGTGAGAGCAATGCCGGCTCCTGCAGAAGGCAGAGAGCCGGCTGGGACTACGGGGGCCCTTAGGCTACCCTCACGGTCCCTTCCATCAACAAGAAAAACAGAAACAGTTGCTTCTGTAAATCACAAATCATCCAAGTGTGTTTTCTATCTGGTTCCACCCTGTAAAGTTATCTGATGAAGACACTTGAGGAACAATCACAAAGGCAAAGTTACAGCAACACAACGCCACTGGAAAAATGTCCCCTGCGTCCTCTACGCAGCTGTAGTGTAGGAGATGCACTATACATTTATCCAATGAGGTAGCACTTACTAATTAGCCAGTGGAAAATAATACAGATGGGTAGGCATTCTGCACAAAATGCTGGCCTCTTCTTGGATAAATACTCAGGGCAGGATTCATTCTGGCATGATGATCATTTCACAGAGATAAAACCTCAATGGGAATCATTAACAGATATAAACTGAGCAGGTGCTCAAGTTGAAGTTCCACTTTTGTAAAGTACTAATCATCCAAATTTCTTGTGCATGGTGAAAACAAAACAAGTGTTTTTCCTCTGCACTTTGACCTTGAAAAGTTATCCTTAAACCTTGATGGAGGTGTTTTCATCCTTGGTTTTTTTAGTGCCGTATCTAATGTAGTGAGTATGACAAGTGAGTTCTTTCTTGTCAGCTGTTGCTGAGGTCAGATATTGTGTCATCCCTTTCTAAAAATACAAGCATGTGAAATAGTCTAGTAGTCCCACCCTTTTGGCACTGTCCCATATTCATAAGTAATATACAATATGTTCCTCCACATTTTTCAGTCAATCAGTCGATATTTTTCTAAAGCATGGCTAATCACCCCTAGGGTCTCAAGGCGCTGTTTGCGGGCATGCTGCTCAATCCAAAAGCCAAGTCTTGTCCTGAAATGCTTCAGTGATGCGGTCTGTCTCAGTTTGAGAGGTAGCATGTTCCAAGTTCCGGTTGCGAGGTAGGAGAAGGATCTTCCTCCTGCTGTGCTTTTTCAGATCTTGGGGATGGCTGTGAGGGAGATCTGGGAAGACGGTAGTGGTTTTTTGGGTAAGCAGAAGGTGAGGCGGTGGTTGAGGAATGCCGGTCCTATGTTGTATAGTGCCTTGTAGGTGTGGATCAGAAGTTTGTATGTTATGAGCTTGTTGACTGGGAGCCAGTGTAGGTCTCTGTATTCTGGATTCTTTGTAGTCTTGATTGCAGTTTCTTGGTGATGCCGGCATAGAGTGTGTTGCTGTAGTCCAGTTTGCTAGTGACCAGGGCATGGGTGACTGTCTTCCTCATGTCAGAGGGGACCCACTTGAAAATCTTTCAAAGGAGTCGGAGGGTGTGGAAACAGCTTTGACTTGGTGGGTCATGTAAAGAGAGGAGTCCAGGATGATGCCCAGATTGTGTGCGTGGTCTGTGGGAGCAGGGGCGTTTCCCAGTGCGGTAGGCCACCAGGAGTTGTTCCAGGCGGAAGGGGTGGAGCCGATTACGAGGATCTCCGTCTTGTCCGAGTTTAGTTATAGACAGCTAGCTTTCATCCAGGTGGCAACTGCTATCATCCCATTGTGGAAATGTCTCTTGGCCTTCACAGGGTCATGTGAGAGGATCCGTTGGGTATCGTCGGCGCAGGAGATGATGTTTAGCCTGTGTTGTTTGATGATCTTGGCAAGCAGGCCATGTAGATATTGAAAAATGTCAGACTAAATGATGATCCTTGGGGCACTCCGCAGCATGTTTCTTTGGGTTCTGATATGAACTGCTATAGTCTGACACTCTGTTCTTCAGGTGTGGAATGATCTGATCCATTCCAGCACTTGGCCTTTTTGTTATACTGTTGTTTGTATAAATTTGCAGTGCACCACCTCTTGTTACCATTTCAGCACTTCAATGCGGATGCCAGTGTCATGGAGTGTGGTGCAGAGGGTGGAGTGGGAGACGGTGTTGAATGCGGCAGAGAGGTCAAAGAGGATAAGTGCAGCTGTGGCGCTCCGTGGTCTAGTATGGGGCGTATTTTGTTGTTGGCTGCTAGAAGTGCTGTTTAGTTGCTGTGGTTGCTCCTGAATCTGGATGAGTCTAGGATTTGGTGTGTCTTGAGGAATTTGGTGAGTTGCTAGTTGATGGCCTTTTCTGTTACTTTGGCTGAGAAATGGAGCAAAGAGATGGCCCTGTAGTTTTTAGGGTCCCTTGGGTCGGCAGTGGGTTTTTGAGTAGCAGGTTGATCTGAGCATGCTTCTAGTGTAATGGGAAGGAGGCTGTCTCAAAGGATCGGTTGATAGTTCGGCAGAGCTCAGGGGCTATGGTGGCGCGGGCCAGGTTGAAGATGTGATGAGGGCACGGATCCGAGGGTGCTCCCGAGTTGATGGAGTTCATGAGTCTTTGGGTGACCTCTGTGGTGATGGGGTCCAGGAGTTCAGGATCTCGTGTGGTGAGGGGGCCATGGAGGTATTTGTAGGCGGTACAGCCGGGTTATGGTTCTTGAAGCCTTCATATACGTCCTGGATTTTCCAGTGGAATAAAATGGTGAGGTCATCGCAGAGGTCTTGAGAGGGAGGGATGGATGAGGTGTCTGTCCCGGGGTTTGTGAACTCTTTGACGATAGTGAAGAGCTCCTTGCTATTGTGAGCACTGGTGCTGAGGCATTCTTGAAAGGTGGCTTTTTGGGCAGCTCTGATGTTCTGGTGGTGCGTGGTGACTGTGTTCTTGTAGGCTATGTGGTCTTTGATTGATTTGGTGCTCCTCCATTTCAGTTCCAGTCATCTGCAGAAGCATTTCCTGAGGATGGCTGCACTGTTAGTGCATTCCGATAACCAGCAATGTAGATTACGTGCAAATTCATTAGTGTTTGCAGTGTCCGTTGGGGCCAGCCTCCGGCGTGTACAGCCAAAGGCCATGTGCGGGGTGGTTGGATTAACATATAGTAACTAAAATTACTTTAAAAAACATAGAAAGTCACTGAAAAAAACAAAGGTTACAGGGTTGTTATAGTTAATAAATAGAATTTAAAAAAACATAGAAATTCACTTAAAAATCCAAAGGTTACAGGGACGTTATAGTTAGGCTCACAGTTTAAACGTACAAAACATTAGAAATTCATCTGTTATAGTTTGAGTTATTTAAAGTAATTCTGACTCATGCCCTAGGGTAATTATAACTCGCGCCCTCACCATCCACTGCTAATTACCCCACACATTACAGCACTCATGACATCTTTGATACCATCATTGATAATATCAATGAAATATGTGCAGTAAAATTTTCAAGGCAAAAACTGTGCATGGCAGGGGCGTGAGTTATAATTACCTTAGGGTACGAGTTTTTAAAATTTGAATTAAAAATAGCAACAAAAAGCACAACGCATCAACCGTGCTTATCTAATCATGCTAAACCAGGTCAAAGTCAAAAGCTAAGGCTTACAATGGATCACCAGTGGGATACAAGGACCAGGTTTGTCCCAGTGGAAACTTTACCTATGGAGAAAAAGTGGTAGTCGACATGCCATTAGTGGGGAAAGCAGGATCCGAAGCTTGGATCGACGATGGCGGGTTGCTGAAGAGCCAGATCTTGATGAGGTGTTCGATGAAGGTGTGAAAAGTGTGACCAGCAGAAGTCCGAAATTTGTGCCCATGAATGCCTCGATGGTGACAGGTTGCGGCACGCCGTTGGTCCTGATGAAGTACTCTATGTTCAGACTTGGAACAGTTTCTAGAAGTTAGATCGCATTCAAATGGGCAAATCAGCAAGCTGAGGCCAACGGGTGATTCAACGTCAACAGCTACAGCTTTGATGGTGATCCCAGTGTCTATTGGTTCTCCAGGCAGAAAGTTGGCAAATAGTTTCAAAGTCCCACTTCTTGTAGCTTAGGAACAAGAGGAGTAAACTCTAACACAAGCCAGGATCTAGGATCTAGGGGTTAACAATTGGTGTTGACTTCAAGAGAGCCCATCAGCAGGGTCCAGGGCAGGTACAGCTGGTAGTGATCAGCCAGGCAGTGCAGGAAAAGGGCCTCTGGAATCTTGTTGTGTCCGGCTCAAACAGATAAGCCAACACCCTTAGAGTCGGCTCTGTGGTCTGGGGTTCACGGCAAGCAGTTCCAGTCTCCCTTCTGTTTCCTCAGACAGCAAGGCAGTACTTCTTCAATCTTCACAGGTTCTGAGGAGGGTATTGGGGATGCCACATTTAAGCCTTATGTCAGCCTGTGGGTGGGAAACACTCCTGGACACATACTAGCCAATATGATAAAAACAAATCCCAGGGGTGCCCTAACCCCCTTTGCAGCACTTCCTTTGTATTTTACTGTAAACAACCCCACAGTCGCCTTTGCTACTTAAATCCAACATGGCAGAACCTTTCTTCCACTAGTAAGAGCTCCCTGTGCCCATCCAGAAGTGTGGCTACCCTCCCTTGGTCACACCAGACCATTTCTGGGGAAGCTCCCCCTTCCTCTGGGTTTGGAGCCAAGCTGACTAGCAAGACAGAAGGGAGATAGGCGTAGGTGTGAGCTACATCTGCCAGCAAAAGAGTAGGCCTTCTGTGATGCTCTAGAGGGCGCTGAACACAGACCCCTCAGGCCATCCTGGCCAAGGAAGAAAAACACCTCTCCTCACCAAAGCCCTTTGTTTACTGTCAGGGAGTAATCCACATCCCATCACAGGTAAGCCCTGTTAAAATGAGTTCTTGAACCATTTTCTAGCTGCTCCTAGATTAAATTAAGCACTAGACTATAAGTTATATTGTAAACTAATGTTTTCCTATAGGAGTGCCAGCCTCGTCAAAGTGAAAAATGACTTTGGAGGTTTTCACTGCCAGAGCATGTAAAACATTAAATATACGTGTCTAGCTTGTTAAATGCCATGCACCTTATCCTATGGGCATTTCATGGATTACTTATAAGCATTAAAAAGGTTTGTTTTTGGTTTGGTTTGTTTTGCCAGGCCAAAAAGGTGGTTTTGAAACTCAAGGCTACAGGGGCAGGCCTGGAGACATGTTTTGCAGTGCTACTTTAGTAGGTTTTACAAGTGTTGCAGACCACTAGTAGCATTTAATTTAAAGGCCCTGAGGGGCTCAAGTAGTACCATTTACTAGGTACTTATCAGTAAATTAAATGTGCCACTTAGGTAATTTTACCAGGATTAAAAGGGAGAACTCAAGCACTTTACTGGTTAGCAGGAGTAAAGTGTGCACAGTCCCGTGGACAACAAAAACAGGTTCAGCAAAAGAAGGCAAAAATTGGGGATAATAACACAAAAAAGATGGTCAGGGAGAGCTACCCACCCTCATGTGAGTTCTCATTCCAAAACCTGGAAAGACCACCAGCATTGGCAAGGTCAGTCCAATGTGTGATGGTCCACCCTAAACTCCATTCTCTGTTGGGAAATTGACCACCTGAACAGTTTTGACTTCTCACCCTGCATTCGCAACAGCCATCTGAGGGGTCAGTGATCTGTCTGAACCCAAAAGTAAGTTCCACACAGGTATGCTCTCAACTTATTGAGTGCTCAGACCACTGCAAATCCTTCTCTCTCAATTGCACTCCACCTCTGTTCCCTGGGAAGTAGCCTCTAGCTGATGAAGACTACTGACTAGTCCAAGCCCTCATTGTTCATCTGTGACGAATAGCCCCAATGCCATGCTTTGAAGCATCCCTCTGAACTAGGAATTCCCTGGAGAAGACAGGTGCCTTGAATGCTGCTGCTGTACACAAGGCCTCTCTAAGGGTAGCAAAAACCATATGGCACACCTCTGTCCAGCTCACCTTTTGGTCTGCTTCTTGAAAATCAGTTAAGTTACGTGAAGAACTGTGGTGCCCAGTGCTTAATTTGTGAATGTTGTAACCGGTGCTACGCACCAGCACTTATTTTTGAGGGCCGGCGCTTAGTCTTCTGTGTCAAGCATTTACAACGAGCTAAAGACACATTTGGGAAAGACGGAGGAAGAGAAACACGAAAAAGCTTCACAATGGGAGAAAGCAGAAAGCTGCAAGCGTGAGCTGAAGGGACAGGGAGGGGTTTTAAATGGATTGAAGAGGCCCGAGATGACTTCAGGATTATGCTGCCTCAGTACTCCCTGTTCGCACATTTAATTGCAGCAGCCGCATGTTTAAGAGGAAGGCTTTGAGCACCGGCACCTTTTTATTTACAAATTAAGCACTGGTGGTGCCATATCCCTCAACAAATGTGGGAGTGGTATCTTGGGTGCCATGTCTGAGGTTCAGATCTGTGCTCCAATCGTGTTGTGGCAACTTGCAGCAGCAATTATGGGTGAGGACTGAATGCAAAAGACAGAGATGGTATTGCTGTTGTGTATACATACTGGTACATTTCGCAGACTGCTACTGATGCTTCACGTTTTCCATGTCTTGCTTGTTTTTTAGCAGTCTAGCTAGTTATCCTTATGGTAGCATGACATGCCACATAATCAAGTGAACACTGCAACATAATTCAGCCTTTTTTCACCACATAATAGCAGTGGCCATGAGCTTAAGTTCTCCTTAATAAGTTAGCCAGTATACATATTATGTGTTTCTTGCTTGTTTATTGAAATTTGTTTCGAGTAAAATAATTATTTTCTCCTGGAACTGCTTCATTGAAACATAGGGCCAGATGTATCAAGCTCCCGGTTTGCATTTCTTAAATTGCGAATTTTAAGAAATCGCTATTTTAGAAATGCAAAATGGGATGTATCAAAATTGCGAGTTGGTAATAGTGATTTTTTTTAATTCCCGTGCGCAATTCGCGGGTTGCAAATACTGAATCGCAAAAAAAATAGCAAATCAGTATTGGAAAATTGCAAATTGAGAAAACGGCAAACGGGAAGAGGCTGATGACATCGCATCCAGGAAGTGAGTCAGCCCATGATGTTTCCAGGAGCCACACCCACGGGAGCAGGCAGAGAGACACAGCCCAGCACCAGGGAGGTAGCTGTGTGAGACAACCAGGACCAAACAGCAACATGGCCAATGATGGGAAGGTGAAGGAGAAAGGAAACAGGAAGCGCCAGCTCAAATTCAGTGAGCAGGAATTGGAGGTACACACTGAGGAGGTAGTAAGGAACAACGACAAACTTTTTGGGAAGAACTCACTCCAGGTACCTGAAAGTGAGAAGAGGAAACTGTGGTCAGAAATCCAGACCAAAATATGCACAGTGTGTGGTGTGCAGCGCTCTGTTGAAGAGATACAAAAACGATGGTACGACTTGCGTTCCCGTGCCAAAGAGAGGGTGGCCAGCCGGTTAGAGGAGGCAAGGAGCACTGGAGGAGGACCACCTACCCAGACACCGTCTACACCAATGGAAGACATGGTGGAGTCCACACTGCTTCCTGAAGCTGTCAGTGGTGTCACTGACATTGACACCTCAGGGACACCCAGCACTAGCAAAGGTAAGGGCAGTAATGATGTGTATCCCCATATGTGCATGTACAAATGCCCCTTAGAAAATAGCTATTAGTTCGATGCACTGTGATAAGTAGTCCATGCCACATCTTACATACAATGCAACAATGCCTTATGGGAGTGGTAGTCCACACCCCTAAAGTGCTAATCGCACATATATATCAAGTTAGTGTACAGCCACACAGAGGAACAACACAAACAACTCACAGTGATACGATGTTAGTGTACATTCATTACTTTTGTGCAACATTTTGTGAAATATTCATAAATGACATGCTGCACATTGTCGTTGTAGATGTCCCAGGGCCTGACGCAGCAGAAGGTGGAAATGTGGGGTTGGCGAAACACAGCCACAGTCCGACTCTAACACTAGTGAGTCCTTCAGTAATGCACCAACTAGACGCAGGGCAAGGGTGTTACCTCTCCCAGAGTATAACCTGGACTCTGATGAAATGCCGGAAGAAAGTACCCACACCACCCCAAGAGGCTAGATCCACAGGAAGACAGCAGTCCCTGCCCCAGCGTCAGTCAACTCTCCTCAGGAGGTGTCACGACGCAGGCAGACAGGGCACAGATGAAGGAGAGGGCCCATCAATCTTTGGCGGCTTTGAAGCTTCCATGCTGAAAGTGCAGCACCTGCAATTCAAACACATGAGGTCAATGCACAGGCAGTTGGTGTCTCACAATGACAATATGGGAGTACTACACAAGCAGCTGGATGCACTGAATGAAAATATAGGATCCATGCACATGCAGTTGGAGTCTCTGAATGAGGGACAGCAAACATCAGCAGAAAACTCAAAGGAGTTACAAACGCCATTAGGGAACTCTGCACTGAGATTCAGCAGGATCGTGTCAGCCACCGTAGGAGCCATCACCAATTTATGGGAAGGTTTGATGGATTCTGCAGATCGATCAATCGGCTCGCTAGCTCAACTGCCTTGATATCACAACATGCTGTGGGCATACAGGTGGAAATGGCACATTGCAGTAGGGACGTTGCACAGGGATTGGTGCAAATAACCAATGTTCTAGATGCAATGCAGACAGCACGCAGTGCTACAAATAGCGAACTTGGTGGTGGGGATAGTGAGAAGCTCTCTAGCCTCAGCAGTCTTACAGCCCCTGTGATGGATCCTATGCGTCGCAGTACCAGACACAGTACTGTCTTGGAACCCGCTACAAGAAGTTCCAGAAAGGCCACTGAATACTCAAGTGGAGTGCGTGGACGTAGGAAGTAATGTTGAGGGCTACAGGGGACTACCTTAACATGTAGCAATTCAATTATACTATGATGCTAATAGTGTGACACTGTTACTCGCACATGTTTGCTTATAGTGCAAAGCTATGTCCTATTGACACATGTGTTACTTGAAGTCAGGGTAATAAAGATGCTAACTAAAAAAAAAAAAATATATTGAAGTGGTGTTGTCATTACTTACATCAGAAATGGTTGTGCATGATGTCAGCACGTCTTTGCCTGCCCTCTGCTGCACTGCTTCTGTCTACTGGGTGAAGGGGTGGTAAGGGATCACGATCTTTATCTAAGTCCGGCTCCGTGGGTTTCACAGGTATGCCCCTTGTCGTTGCAATGTTGTGCACCATAGCACATGTAGCCAGAATTTTGCAGGTCGTCTCTGGGCTGTACTGTAGTGCACCTCCACTCTTATGGATGCACCTGACGTGGCTCTTCAGCAGCCCGAAGGTCCTCTCCACAACACTGCGGGTTGCCCTGTGTGCAGCATTGTACCTTCTCTCGGCTGGCATTGCAGGGCTCAGGTAGGGCGTCAGTATATAGGTCCGCACTGCGTAGGTACTGTCTCCTGGAATGAAAAGAGAGTAAAATGAGTACTTGTGATAAATGACGTCACATTTACATCAATGCAACATTGTCAAGTTATCAAATTACCCAGTAGATATCCTTTGCCAAACTCCCCAGCTAGTAGTCTTGTGTGAATTCCACAGTGGCGAAACATGTACGAGTCATGTGTGCTCCCTGGGTATCGGGCCACGAGATCGGTTATGATGTTGGAGGCATTGCTAATCACTTGTATGTTCATGGAATGATGGTTCTTACGGTTCCGATAAACATACTCGGTGGCTGATGGTGGACAGATTGCTACATGTGTCCCACCGATGGCACCTATGACATGTGGGAATTGGGCAATCTGGTAGAAATCAAATTTTGTCTGTAGTAATTCCTGTGGGGTGTTGGGAAATTTTATGTGCTGTTGAATTTTGCTCAGCATGGCATTGAGAAATGCATTGAAAAATCGTGAGAGGGCACTCTGTGAGACCCCTCCTGCTGCTGCTATGACCCCTTGATAGCTCCCTGAGGCTAATAAGTGCAGGGAGCATAACACCTGTCCATGGGTGGGTATACTATTGGTCCTGTGTGTGGTGCGCTGCAGTAGGGGTTGAAGATCAGGTATCAGGTCAAGTATCATGGCTGAGATTAACCTGTACTTCTCATACATCTCCTCCTCTGTCTGGTCAAAAAGGGATATGCGCACTCTGAAAATACGCTCCTGTCTCCTCCTCCCTCTCCTCAAACCTGCCAGGATCCTCATTCTCTTTGCCATCATGTAGAGTGCAGCCATTGTGGAAAAGAGGCTGACTCATTCTGGGCCTCTTTATATAGTTTGCACCTGGTTACCTCCTGATTTCAATTTGTGGTAAATTGCATGTGCAATAGGCCATTCTGCGAATATTCGCTATTTGCGAATTTTTGATGCATCGCATTGCAAAACGGAATTTGCGTGTCGCAATCTGCGTATCGCAAATAGCATCATGATTGTGGATTGCTATCTGTGATTCGCAAATCTAGGTCGCAATTTGCGTAACGCAGATAGCGATTTGCTAAATCATGTCGCTATTTGCGATACGCAGATAGCGACATGCAAAATCATGTCACAGGCGCAAGGAATCGCACTGCGAATGTCTTTCATACATCATATTTGCCATTTTTGCATTTGCAAACGGCCGAATTTTGCGATTCGCACCGTTTGCGAATGCAAAAAAAGTTTGATACATCTAGACAATAATTTCTAATAAAATAAGGTTAAACAGTTTTGGCTCCCAGGCCACTTAAGTAAGCGCTGGTATACTTTGAACTGGCACATCAGTGATACAAACCTCATTATTCATTAATTGGAATGATACTTATAATACAGAATGCAACAAAATACATATATCATGCAAGTTAGTATTCATATTGCAGAACCAATGCAAAATTTGACTGAAAAGTATTGTTTAAATCAACTGTGTTTTCCTTCCAGGCTTCCGAATAAAGAAACAAAATATGTAACAGCCTAGGGGCGTAAAGGAGGGGAGAGCAGCCACTTTTTAACTGGCTTTCAATGATTTGAATAATATTATGGAAAATACCTGATAACTGTGAATTTCATCAGCCAATGTAAAAGAACATTCAAAATCTATTAATATTTTCAAAAAACATTATCTTTCTGCTTCCCCGCTGCTTCGTGACTTGTTATGTCAGCAATATTGTTTGCCTTCAAGCATCGTCTAAGTGTTTTTCCTCCCAAGCGAGCAGGCTCTTCCGCAGCCTTCACAAGGCACAGCCCGCTGCTCCCCTGCAGGAGGAGCAGGGCATCATTAGCTGCCGGGGGCTCTCCGGCAGCAGTCACGGACCCGGCCGCCATGTCTGCCGCCTGCCTGCCTGCCTCCCATCAACATTCAGGACCTGTCACTGCTCCGGGAGCTGCGAGGCTCCTCATTACGCACCACTCCCCCGCCCCCTCGCAAGAAGCGCTGATTGCGGCGCTAGTGGCTTCGCAAGGCAAAGATGTAATTTAGCAAAATAATGTACCATGCTGATTAATTTAATGTAGCCCATGACTAATTATGGTAATTCATTACATCTACAATTAGGCTAAGTAATTTATGGCACTGCAGTCTCATAAAGCAGAGGATTTATATCGAGTTTTGAATGTCACCCAGAGGACGTTTCTGGACTTCGCCTTCGCTGAAGCGGAATGGGGCTGCCAGCTGAGACACGCTTCCTCCGCTCTCTCTCACTTTCCTCGCACACCTCCGCCATTTTGGATGTTTGGTTGACCTGCAGACGGGAGGCCTGGGTTGACGATCTCTGGCAATGACACCGCCCCATCGGCTACATTTCTGGTCCTTCAGAGGACACTGAAATGCTCTTAACTGTGCACTGTCTTCCTCCAGACCTCTTTCCAAGCCATGGTATTGCTTTGTAAACCTGTGCCTGCACCTTTCTTTGTAGATAGAAGAATTTATCTGTGGTATAACACTATCTTATGGGATTTAGCTGGTCACAATGCACACGTGATGTAAGGGCTACCGATTTCTGCTCCTGTTTTTTTTGTTTTGTTTTTTGGCCTCTGGTAAAGGAGAAAAAAACACAAAGTCGTGGCATTACGGTGACATACAGCTCGCCTGCAGCAGGGCTCGCTCCAGCGCTCGTGCACTTCTGAGACCAATTTGTTTAGCTGAACACTGTCTCTTTGACGTGGCTGCAAATGTTACCTCTCCTTTCCAATCAAAAACACAGCAGGGCGGACCATCTGCTCAGCACGGCCTGGGCCGCTTCCCCCGGCGCCGCTCTCAGCAAATCGTTTGTACAGCGACAGCCCTCAGCATCCTTGTATTCACCGTCCTTTGCAGAATATTCTACAATGACGAGGTTTTTCTGATGAGTGATAAAAAGTGGACTGTGAAAAGGTCGCAGTCTTCATATATCTGCAATGTAAGTGATGGTTTATAGTGTTTCAAAGGGGTCAAACAACTGACCACACTAGCCCCTTGAAGTTATTCAATCTGTTGGGACGTACAACTACGTGTTCTTCAAAAAAGATGCTCTGCCTGATCCCACGTCGAGATTTAGCCCCATCCAAAAGGCAGCTTATGATGCAGAGAAACAATATGCAATGCATATTTGTTTCCAGTTGCTTGCATTAGAAAGGGATATTTCACCAGGGAAAGTTGAAAAACGTCGACACTTACATACATCAGAGGGAATTTCAGTGCTAGAAGGGTGGAAGGCACGCCTATGAACATGTAGTTCATGCCACACTTTGTGATCTGGATGGCCTCAAGACACAATTTCTGACAGATAAGGAAAGTAGGCCAGGAGAGTAGCACCAGTTCCCACCATCACAAGGTGCGTTTTGCAGTTTTTTTTTACACAGCACGAACGACCTAGTGGCGTAAATGCAAAACGATGGCTCTGCCTGCAGAATGTGATGAGGGCCCCCGTGTTTCCCATATCTCACAGACATTCATTGGCCATGGGCTCAATGGAGGCCCTCTGAAGGACTGGGGCCCATAAAGGTCTGGAGACCCCACTTCACTGCAGGGCCCTGCATTATGACGGTGGCTCGACCGGAAGGTGTTAGAGTACTGAACATGAGCACCAGTTACATGACACAAGGTCAGATTCTCTCTCTTTTTTTTTTTAGGCATGGGAAGATTAATTGATTTGCCCAGAATCACAGGATGTTGAGCAGATGCTGAGACTCGAACCTGGTCACCCAGTTCCAAAGTGGGCAGCTCTGGCTGTGATGTACGTTTCGTGTGAAAAACAGTATTTTAAACCCAACTCTGCAGCTTAGTCCCCGTTTGCCCTTGTATGTGATTCTTCTAATAAATGAGAGCAGAGGTATAATGCCAAATACTGCAGAGGCTAGCCAGGAAGTGGCTGTGCTCCCCCCTCCCTCACCCCTGCTCGGATGCAGCTCACAGCAAGGAGGCCTCCTGAGAAGAGAAGGCAGGAAGAGCAGATGATGAGCGCCACAAGCCGCAGTCATGGGGAGGCTGCAGGATCCCCGGCTGCCCAGCAGCATACAAATGAAGCATCCTTGTTCGTCTCCAGGCCCCATCAGGATTCAGTGCCATTCCGCTCCTCTGCCTTAATGCAACAGTAGCACACGAACGGCATGCATACATTTTTTGCGACCATTACACTGTACAACAAGTCATATTTCTCAAAACAGTGGTTAAGGTCTGTAAGGATAAGTTCAGTGTTTAGGAGAGGCTAGTGCTTAATTTGTAGAATAATAAGTGCTGTTTCTCAAAGCGCTGTTCAGAAACCACCAGCGGCACCGGCGAACTGAGTACCACACACCTGGTCTTAAATTCACCTCAGGCTGATTTGATCCACCACCAGACAAAGGGGGGACACAGCAAACTGAATGTGTTCTGACCGCTCTATGAAATGCAGACACTGCCTGTGGATTGCAGAGCAGGTATTTGAACCGAAGGAGGAGGACAGGAAAGGTTTTTTAATAAGTACTGAGCCCATCATACAGGGGAGTAAAATTCAATAGCCCTGGCCCTATTAAATAAGTGCCGTTGCTAAGCACTGGAAACCACTGGCACAAATTAAGCACTGGGGCAGGCGCAGGGATTGCTGACATTCTACGTGCAGTAATATCTTGCTGCGCCACCTATCTGGACAACTGGTCACATCTGCTGCTTGTAAGGGCAATGTCCTCTCTCCGGTAGGCACCACCGTCTGAGCCACTATGTGGTATGGGTGAACCAAATGATGTGGCAGGAGGACACAATTATGCAGCAACCAAAGGCAAATTATGCATCAAGAAAAGTAATGGATAATGCAGAACAATCTGAAGCAGTATTACCTCACTATCTTGTCATTTTTACTGATTTGAACACTCTATGACAAAAGGTTTCAGTGTGTTAATATCAGTTTATCACCTGAATACAGCAATCAGCAACTAAAACGTGTCCTGCTTCTGTACTGCAAAATACCACTGTGCCGCAATATGTGATAGTATTTTTAGAATTTTTTGATCTGTTTGAGCTAGATACAATTTGTTTGGTTAAAATTTGCAAACTATGCAGAAAAAGATGGGTGTTTGTCAAATGCACAAATCCATAATATTGTGTAAATCGCAGCATACACAGAATTGCATACTTCTAGTGGCAGAGCCTTAAGGTGCAGCTTTGCCTTAAAACAGTCCCTTGCGCTACAGTGCTGGACCATCTAACTAGGCAGTCAGCATTTCCTCAGAAGGCAGCAGGCGAGGGGGGGCGCTTTCACGGTCAGGCAGGCAGCCATGATCTTACTTTGAATGTGTATAGGAACCCACTTTTCTATAACCCCCTGGGTGTGGCTATCAATATTACAGCAAATTTAGTGACACACAGGCCCAAGAGTTTGAGGGGACCACTGGACCCCAATCATGATAGTTTTTACTACCAAATAATGGTATGTGGCAAAGGACAGGCCTGTGTTTTTTAGGGTCAAGCGCAAAGCGCTCTGTCCCTGGTGTAATCTCTCTGTGGACCTTTAACCATGCCCATATCACTCCCATCAGTTTGGTTGGTTTGTGGGCTTGCCTTTTAAAATTAGCTTGATTTAATTAGTGAAAGGCATGCATACGTCATGCCTTTTCCGGTGTTTAGCCCGCCTTGAGCGCACCGGCCAAACTACTGAAAACATACGAGGCTCCATGTTTTCAGTATAGTTTCTGGACTACTTTTTCTCTTTATTTCGTAGGCAGCGTGATCTCGCTGGGCAGTAGTCGAGCGCGTTGCATGACATCAACCCTGTTACATGGATAATTGCACTTTTGCTCATACTTTTCACTGCAAGTGAACTTCGGTTTCCTTTTGTGTGTCTGCTTTGCACTTATGGCGGCCATCGGCTTGCTTATATGAAACTGTTTTACTTTTCATTTTCAGTTTATTTGGCAAGAAAGTCAGGGTAGGAGTCAACAACGCTAATATCTTTAACTCGAGCAAACACGAGACCCATCACATTGCAAATGATTGTTTTGTTTAGTTCTCATACCACATCACATGCTGTCAGTGCCCACACCCAGCTGAGCAGCCCCTATCAGTTTAACACAAAGCAACACCTAGAAAAACAACCAAGCAGTAAAAGGTGCTGCAGATCAAGCACATACACAAACACGTTTTCAACCATGGGTGACTGCAGCAATTCACATGAGCTGGAGACATGGGTGCATTCCTCGCCAGGGGAGAGATGGACATGTTACAGAAGATTAAGGAAGAAAGGACAGGCTTCCATCTGGCTCTGCAGCAGTGTACTGGGCAGCTGGCACTCAGAAGAGTCATGGGTTCTCAGCCTCTTGAAACCCAGCCTTGCAGCTCCTGACCATCACTGTAGCCCTGGAGCCTGTAAACCGAAGTGTCAAGAGAAAAGGAGAACAGACGGGAATTGGGTGAATTTCACACTGGCAATAGTACGTGTATTCAAATGGATGTTTGCACTGGAGCAATTGTTTTAGGACAGTTATGCTGTAACCAGAGCAAGGTGGATGCTTCCGTTGCAATGGTGCTTTATCTTCTGGGGGATTTTGGTTCCTGGCATGAACTTATATGTCAAAATATCTCTAGCAAAACTATCATCAGACAGAAATACTGTGTCCTAAATACTACCTGCAAACATAACATCCCATACCTGCAAACATAACATCCCATACCTGCAAACATAACATCCCATTGGATGTAGATTTTGAGCAGATGTTGAAATTGAAGGGGCAATGTTTGATTTTCATTTTGGGGCAATACAGACACTGGCATCATGAGCAGTATGTGTACAAAATTGATTATTTTTAAGTTTGAGGCCTGTGTCGACGTGGTAACTAACCTACCTCAGTGAGGCGTCCACAGCAACAGCTTTGTCCCCCAAAGCACGCCTTGACCCTGCCGTCTCATATCACGATGAGCGGTCTAGCCTTTCCGAGCGTTAGTGACCACCCAGTACAAGCTGGCATTGTGGGAAGTAGTTGTCATACTTGTGTAGCCCGTCTGGGAGGATTGAATCATTTGGGTATTTTTATTATAAGTACAAAGGTGTCAATGGGCTCTTTATAGCCCAGGAACAGCGATGGGCGTTATGCTCAATTGATTTTTATAGCTGATGTTATTTCTCTTGGCACATTATTTTGATAAGGACATTTATTTAGTGGCGCGTACTGCAACAGACGGACACTGCATCTCCGGCTGTAAAACCAACTACCTGCTTGTTGGGCATAAGGATTTTTTTATTTGCCACATTATTTCATTGTAAGCATTTACACATGGTTTAGCTTTGTATAAATATTACTTCTGAGCTCTCCACCAATTTTTTAAGTATTGAGATAATACATTAGTTGCACTTCAAAACTGGCAGTAAATTATATTTAGGTTTTGCCAAACACATTTGAAAATATGTGCTGTAAAATAGGCATTCTGTGCCAAGGGACAACCTGAAACATCAATTGAAAGGACCAAGCTTACTGCTGCATGATTACACGTGGAGCTGTTTGAAAATGTCTGTCTGGATTTATTTTGGATTGTTGTACAGTCGATATTTGCTCCTGCTAACACGGAATTTTCTGACAGCACGACCATCCATGTTGGAGTATATTACTGTTCAATAACTGCCCTGCATTTACACCAGATTTCCAGAGAATAAAATTGATAGCCATGAAGAAAGTCCTTTATTTATTTCGTCAAATTTCTATATGTAATGATGGCATCTAATTTGTTGAAATAGTGATTACTCAGTTATAAATGGTTGCTGCTTGATAAATCTGAACATGTGGATTTTTGCACATCGAGTTATCCAGGTACAGGGGGGAAAAGGGCAAACTCTGGTCAAAAGAAGAAAAAAATCAACAGCTGAATCCAACAAACACAATGATGCACAATTTTCCACGTACAGACAGACATTTCTCTCTACCAGCGCAATCAGTCCAATACCATGATGCCGCACATTAGTAGGGTATGAATATAGAATGAAGATGGAGTGATGTCTTTATTTAAATATTTTAGGTATTTATAGAGTGCAGTCCTATTTCCAGAAAGAAGTAAGCACTGTACAGAGTCAGACGAGGGGTACTCTAAACAACTAGAGATAGTTGTTGGATGTAGAGAGCTCATAAGATTATAGAGCAGCAGCAGGCGGTGGGGAGATGAAACATAAAGAGAGGACAGGGCTGACTTTCTATATCTATAAGAAGTTGTTCAGGATCTTAATGAGGTTTCAAGATACTTAAAAGTGCTTGTATTGCTTCTGTCATAAGCACTTACTGTCATGTCCTCAAACTAGAAAGCACTCCTTTGTTAAAGGTCAGGTGTCTCCAACTTTTTCTGTAATAAGGGCTACTTATGGTCAATTAAAATTCTCCGGAGCTACTAATATTATTAGAAATGTAATAGTTACCACATGAAACAAGATTACATTAGCGGCCACTGTATGCAAAGATTGCCAGCAGTGATCACTTTAGTGCATCACGCACTGTTGCTAACAGTAATGTAAAAATACTTTGTTAATATGGAATGTCTTTACATGGGTAACACAAACAGCCACAGGTGCAATGCCCCTGGAACCAAGTTATTAATATTAGTTAAAAAAAACTCCCCAACACCGTTACATTTTCTAACTCAAATATCAGCTTTAAATATATTTTGGAAATTCACTCATTTTCACCACACATCAGCTAATGAGTTCTGAAAGTACACATATTTTCATCTCAAATACATGCATTTCAGTGTTGGTATACCTATATTAATTTAACCAAGCACAAGCTTCTAATTTAGTTAACTAAACTGAACACAAGAGAGCTACTTACAGGTAGCTGGAGAGCTACCAGTAGCTCACAAGCTGCACGTTGGAGAACTTGTTATAATTCCTTGGGTTTGTTTACAATTGGGCTTCTTTTAAACTTGCGCACAGGTTGCGCAGTGTCTGTACATTGACAGAAATGTGGATTGCTAATTTTGTAAAATGCATAAAAATTCTCATATACTGTAAGAAAAGTGCTTGTAGGTGTGCTGTTTGAAGACATTTTGGGGTGGAGACTGTCCGATGTGGAGGGAGTAGTGTTTCACTATATAGCTGTACAAAATAAGAAGGCCTGCCTCTTAATTATCACTGACTTGCTCACTGCAGCTTCATTCTGGTGAAGGATCACCTTTTGGTGCTGTGGTGTTCTGCTGAAGGTTGCTAATTTCTAGGTAGGGCTGTGAATTCGGCATCCACAGGGCACAAGTCCTAAAAAAACAAAGTGAGGGACTAACAAAGTTAGGAAGTATCCAAGTGACATCACTGCGTGTCACATCACAGTGCTTGACATTGCACGTGGAATCACAGGAAGTGACATCCCAACCCATGATGGCACAGGAAGTAAAATCACAAGAGGTGACCTCAGATCTTAAGATCTCACACAGATGGTTAGCAGGTCTACATGAGTATATTTGAGGGCATTACCATATTTAACAAATGAGATTTTGTGTTGGTGCTGTGCCAAAAAAGTGACAGGACCCCAATGTAAAATCTGGACCTCAAATTATACATGTATTTGTTTTAACAATGCTACAAAGAAATTGGAAACAAGGAGAAACATGGTAGTAAATCTGTTAACTGGTTGAAATGTCTGCATTTTGAATTATTTTATGGGGTTAAGGCACCTGCTGCAGAGATCTTCCTGTGCCAGCTAAATCTCAGGGAATAATAATAATGGGAAGATAATACTGGAGGTTAATAAATTTGCTGGGGAGATATGTGTTTTATCTAGTCACAGTTTTGAATCAAAGTAGAATAAGGGGTTAATATGTCTCCCGCAAAGCATGATATATATAACACTCAGATGACAGGTTTTTGTTTTATGTAAATGGGTAAGTGGGTTACTCCTTTTAACACAGAGATCGTTTTGTTACTTGCAGTTCATAAATTGTAATCCTTCTAATATTGCACAGTGCGCTATGAAGGACATGTAGCTACTACACCTTGGAACACTCACTGTCTTATGTAACACATCCTACACATTGATTTACACACATAAGATTTATTGTCAATGTATAATGTGTGATGTAAAGCGCTCTGACACCCTGCACAGGAATAAGTATGGCTATAGCACTATAAAAGAAAAAAAAGAAAATAGCAGTATTTAAGTTGTTATTTGTGTAAATACTGGGACTGAATATGCAATAAGAAACCCCACAGGCAACCAAACTCAACTTTATCTAGTCAATGTTGAACATGTTTTAATGGCTCAGACCAGAAAATCAATATTTAAATTTTACCCACTTTTGTTTTTATTTTCCATAATGTTGCACAGCATTCTGTAATTGTATCATCCATTGTCCAACTGTGTATCTTATATTGGTAAATTATTTCTAATCAAAATGAGTTTATCTTATATACATTAAAAAGAACTAAAATACACCATACCGTTTTCTACCACTCATTCAATCACCATCATACATGTCACATTCACATTACACTCATTCCCCAGTACATATTCACAATATATTGAAATAACAGCTTAAAATCTAGTTGTTCAGGGATGTTCCCATAACATCGAAGTGAAGCATCACATTTCTGTGAGAAAGGATGGTTAGCCAACAGAAATATATAACTAATATCTCAGTCCATAATTCCTCTCTATGTTCCAGTGTTTGAAGGAAAAGTCTGGAAAACATGGGTTGACAAAGACAATAGTTCTGTTTTTGTTTCTAAGCACTGCTATATTTTCAATCATTACCCCATTGCATCACGTGCCTAATGCAGCCAGACATATAACATATTGACGCTGCACTATTACATTGTGTGCCTACTGCATGCCACACTGCGAATTGTGTTGTGTGCTCAGAACAGCTAGACGTAAAGATTAGTATTTGTAACCTGTCTTTGGTGCAGTTAGACAGACTAATAAGTACTATTTGTTTAATGTGCTTAGAGCAGCTAGGAACACAGACCGTAAATGTTTCTCTGTTGTAATGTATGCGCAGCGCAGATGGACACTGTGCAACCGCACTATTATATAATGTGCTCATTACGGCTACAGGTACAGATTTATACCCACAACTATTTGCACAGTAAAACATACCAAGTTCAGCCTGGCATATAGACGTAAATAATACGCTTCTAAGCCACGTGCTTAGAGAAGCTAGGCAGTAAATCCGGCACCATTTGTATCGTGCGTTATTCAATTAGACAGACAGAACACACCAACACCTTTGCGACTGGATGTTGAATTCTGCCAGACTCAGAGTTAGTGTTACTGTACCTGACATTCCGCCAATGAGGAGTTCCCCCTCCCTTGAATCACAGAGGGCAGCCTATCACTGCTGTGCACAGTTTGGGCGCTCCCATCCAACACTAGAGGCTGTGGTGTGCTATCCAGATGCTGGGCGAAATGAAATGGTATCTAAATACTGCACTATTTTAATTATTGAGTTTGTTCTGCCAACTATACAGATAGGATGGAAACTGCACTATTGTCTCAAATGCTTATTGTAGGTTGACACAGATACTGCTAAACCCACTATCTACCTCACTTTCTTAGTGCAAACAGACACACAGAGACACACACTGGCTGTACACACAACTCTGCGAGTATAACATCTTTATTTACGTCACAGCAGGAAGACTGGAGTACTGGTGGTAGATGAAGTGAGAGGTAAAACTCTACCACTTGCTTGGGTGACCCTTTTATAACTCACCAACGCGATACAACACAGCCAGAAATGAATGTGTCTTGCTTTTGTTTACCCCCCTTTACCACCTTTTAACCAGGGCACTTAGGAAGGAAGTCCAGCTTCAACACTCAGAGAGGTGATCGCAAGGGTACTGCTGACGTTGACACTGGATTACTTAAATAACATGCATCTACCTGACCACCCAAGAAGTGCAGAACCGAGGACCCAGTGTATGCCTGAAATTGAAGAAATGTGATCATAGCACACTTGCCTTGTAAGCATTATAATGCTGGGTCAAATTAAGGATGTACTGCTGAAACCCTTTGATACAAAAGCCATGATTGACTCCATACAGCAATCTCATAAAGTCTATTCCCTCTCGGTTTATCAGATTGCAGTCTATGGGAAAATTGCTATGCAGAGCTTCAGGGGTGAGGTGAATTGCCCGGAATTGGCCTTTGATACTGTTTGCTTTATTCAGTCAGAGAAGGGTTTGATCTGAAGTATCTGAACTCTCTAGGCCTGCGTATGTAAGTCTGGTAAATTGCAGGTCAGAGTTACTGATACATATCAATAACTCCAGGGAGGTACAGCTGAAGGGGGTTGCTAGTGGGATCATATACATCCCATTAAGAAATGGGGGATAACAAGGATCCTCTATAATCCAAGGTCTACTTCTGCTTGTAATTTCTTACTTTTCTCAGAAGGTTCACCTGGAGACTGCAACAGCTTTTGGCAACCACAATTCATGGGTGAAAACCAGTATGTCCGCAGAGTTATTGCAGACCTTGTAAACCCCATGGTGTCAGTTCCTCTCATTACCAGCCCACCAGGATTACCAGGGTCACTGTATTGACTCCCTCAGTTTTATTTGTGCTTAACATTTGACTTCAGCATAACACACTAAACCCTGTAATGCCATGGTAGCCCATTGGAGCACCACATACCTCCCTGAAGTAACTGTGACTGGTGCTAAGCTACATGGGAGAGGAGCCACACTCACAACTTGGTGTGTATCATATTATATGTGGACACAGATTTTAATCATACAAAACAATCACAGTCTCCATCCTGGTTGCAGGTCAAATACCGTCTCAGTATCAATTTCCCTCTTGGAATAACTATACATAGAAGAGCTGCCAGGGTGTCATGCTATGGATAGTTTATTTACAAGCCCTGCTGTGTCAACTAGAGACAATGATAAAAGACTGCAGCTCACCAGAAAGCCAGATACAATGCTCTCACATGTGGGATACTTATGCTCAGGCTGCACCTTACTCTCTTCTGCCCTAATGGCTAACACACATATCTATTGGCTTTGTCAATGTTTTTTAGATGGTGCACAGCAATGCAAGCTGTTGTGCAACATGGCTTAAAATTTTTAAAAAAATTCTGACGCAGCCTGTGTGGACCGCGTCATAGTGCTGTTTCCCCCTTTAAGTCATGTTGCAGAGCAGGCTGGCAAGCAACATAGCTTAAAGGAAAAAGAGCATTATGACACATTCAATGCTGGCATCATCACAGCGCTTTACTTTTTATTTTTACTTTAAGCCATGTTGCACAGCAGCTCGTGTTGCTGTGCAACATGTGAAAAACATTGACAAAACCAACAGATTTTGCATAGGCAAAACTTATTGGCTTTGACAATGCTTGTTTTATTTTTTGTAGCACATGCTTGCAATAAAAAAAGGAAAATACATGTACCACTGCAAAGTTTGTCATGGCCAGACGTACTGGCTTTGCCAATGCTTCTTTTGAAAGAGGGTAACAGCTTGCGACAAAATTATCAAGAGTAGATTAAAAAAACTTTTTTATTATCGAAGATAAAACCCAGTCTCTCGTCCACCGCAAAACAGGACAAATGGAAGCCTGCGAGATGAAAGCTTTAGGACATTGCAGAGGCATAATAGCAGTAAGGTGAAATGTAGGTATTGACAGAAGTACCATTTCAGACCGGATTTTACCAGATAATGACATGGGGCAGATGAGTGGAGAAGGAAAGGGTGTTGCAAGGAAGAACTAAACGAGATCCAGAATGAAGGTCGATAAAGAAGACGTAAGGCGAACGGGAGGTAGATAGAAAATATGACCAGGGGAAATGAGTGTATGGAGGACCACAGTGGAATAATAAAATGCAGGGTTGGCGACGGACATCAGGAGAATAAGTAGAATTGCAATGCAGCATATAATCAAAAGAAGTCAGGAAAATGTGGGAATGGTGAAGGAAGGAGGCAGATTGAAGTTCAGTAAATCAGAGGAGAAGGATTACAGGACATCGGGACACAGAGGAAGTTAAGTGCAATTTGGGGAGTGAGAAAGAAGGAAGTGTCCAGTGTATGTACAGCAATGCACTTAACGGATGGGTTAAGTGCATTAGACAAAAAGAGAATGTTTAAACAAAGAAGCTGAATAACAAGCAAGGATGTGGCAGAAATGTGGGGAGGGATGTGTGGTATAAAGATAAGTAGAGAAATTCGGTCAGAACCGTTTAAAACAACAGGCGTAGCAGGAGATAAGGGTCACAAAAAGCCAAAAGTAGAGGGAACAAATGCTATGTCCATCTTCGGGGTACGCAGAAGTGCCCAAAAAGGGGGCATGGCCGAGAAAGCAATTTTTGGGGTGGGAGGGAAAATGGTGCACAGGCGAAACTGGAGGCAATTGAGAAAAAAGCGTATTGCAGGAGGGAAGGGGTGGTATGTAAGGTAACCAGAACTGCAGCCTGTTGAACAGAGGAACAAGGTTCAAGTCTCGGCATGGACTCAACATCCTGTGATTATGGGCAAATCACAAACTCCATAGGGCAATAAATGTAAACAAGTTAATATGTCCATGTGTAAAAAAAAATGTATGTGGCTAGCACTCCAAAACCTTTGGGTCAAGTTTGCAGTATAAACTTTCATTTTTTTTTTTTTTTTAAAGCAACAGAAGGGAGGAGTGTGGGAAATAAGAGCATGAGTGGGTTAAAGAAAACGATGGGTGTGCCAAAAAGTAAATTAAAAGAGAGAGAGAGAGAGAGAGAGAACCTTAAGGAGCCTGTGGCCTGTGGAAGGAATCTGGCCACACGAAGCAGTACTTTCTCCATCCTCCACGTAGTGATACGATGGACGAAAGCTTAAGCCCAGGAGAAAACTGAAGTCGAGGAGGAGGCGTTAACCAATAGCAAGGAAACGAGAATCAATGTGGGAACCACCCAATGACAAGTTAAGGTGAGTAATTAGCAGGCTTTGAGCCCTGTTTAAGCTTTTAAGAGCAATGGCTTTCACTGACAGTGCATGAGAGCTTCAGGCGAAACATAAAAAGGAGTTTCTCTGAAATGAAGGTACTCATGAGTGCTTAATTTATGCCAGTGGTTGTGAGTGCAGGGCATCTGAACTAGTTTTTGAGGACCGGGACTTATTTTTTATGATTAGATCCAGAACAAGAAAGAAGAAGGTATAAAAGGGAGATAGAAGGAAGAAAAAGATAGGAAAAGATTGACAGTGAGAAAGATGGTATGAAAAAATCTGTAACAGTGAGATGAAGAGACAAAGTGAGGGGTGAGGAAGAAAGGCAGAATAACAATTAGGTAGCCTTGGTGTGTGGCAACCCCCAAATTCAATAAACCTGCCTCCTAAATAAAACAGCCGCATATACACTATATACCTAGGCATACATGTAATAAATGTAATATGCTGCTCATTACGATTGATAAGTTGTGGGGGGGGGGGGCATGGCTCACATGAGTCATGATGTCCCTCCTATCATCTTATGTGGTTTATGCTATGGTATTTTTTCCCTGGGTACTTCTTTTAGCAAGAAGCATTCAACTAAAACCAGGACACAAGGGGTTGAATGTGCGCCGTATGGTAAAATTCACATTGAAGAGACCTTTAACTATTCAGAGAGTTGTTGTCCCGTGGAAAGTGATTATGTGCAATCTCTGACGCAGTGGAAAATGTTTTCCTCATGTCAATGTTGCACTGTGACAGTAAACTCAAATGTGACCTTTGCATTTTAGTAATAAACAAGTGAATAGCTGATTAAAAGCAGTTGCTGTAAATCACACTTAATTCTGATACATGTATTATCAGCGTCATAAATACTTACAAATTAAGCATTGTTTTCACCCTAGTGTAGAGTGAGTCGGCGAGGCATGAATTTCACACACCCTTTGGTGCTTGTACTCAGCCTAGGTGAGCCCCAATTAAATATAAATCTCTGTTTCACTACAAAATAAATGAAGAACACCATACAAAGTGGCTGGTGTGCTTTTTGGGGTTCTTACAAAATACCCACATGATCTATTTATGTAATTATGCCCATGTTAATTTTCGCGCATAGTCTTATGCAATTGTTTATTGTTAAAAGAAGACACACCTAATGACAAGTTACCAACACAGTTTTTTATTGTATTTTTTTCAGTAGCAGGTTACACGAAAAGCAGTAACCAAGGAAGACACGCAGCGGCCTTTGTTCTCATCAGTGTTTCACAGAAAAATGACGTTTCCCTGGGGCTGGTGGAAAGCGCTTCATCTAGCGGGATCGGAGTTCACAAAAGGAACATGACAATAGATAAACGCATTTCCCACAAACATCACAGGGCAGTCGCGAACTCAAAAAAACAGAAAAGTAGAGCAAGCTCTGCATAAAACACGAGGCAGATGCTGCAGGCCGGTGACGTATGACAAGCATACCGCGAGATAAGCGAGGCTCGCGGGTGCATTCGGACTCCTCTGCTGACAAGATCGACGGCCTGCGGTAGTTTAACACAAAATCTGTCAACGCGCGCGCTGCAAGGCCCATCGGACACACGCATCCAGAAGACTGTGCAGCCAAGCAAGGAACTCAGGCACGTCAGAGCAGCGTGGCTGACGTCAGCCTCAAAGGGTAGCGAGAAACAAGGGGATTGGTGGGAACCAAATCACGTGCTTCTATGTTACCGTATCTGTTTACCACATAGCGCCCCTCCCCATCCAAGGCAAAGCAGGGGCCACATTCACTAACAAAATCGAATAAAAAAAAGAGCACGAGGAAAAAAAAAGTATGAAGTATCGTTTTACTTCAAAGCGAAATATTCATGTGTCGTTTAAAGCACAAAATAAATTATATTGGCGTTTTCCAATCCATGGTGAAGAAACACAACTATATATTTGGCGAGAAACCAATGTCAACATCTACATATATGGGGGATTATGAACATGTTTTGGGCGACATACGTTGTATGGGGAACGGGGTATTGTCTCAGGCGCGAGGAAGATGAGGAATCTCCCTACTTGGGGACGTTGCGGCCGCAGATTGTACGCCCGGAGGCACCCCTCTGAATACTTTTACCAAGACAGCCACATTTGATTTCTTCATCGAGTTTGGGTTCCAGATGGCGCTGGAATCATTTACTTCACCTTGTTGTGCTTAATTACAACAATCAACACACTATTTTCCAAATTAATCATAACAAAGTAATTTCATTAGCATCACAGCAGGCTGTTGAATTATTAGCGCCATAACACTTTGCAAACGATTAAACTTTATCTGAACCTGCCCGACGCGCCGAGTGCAACATTATTGTCAGATCTAATGGCTGCTCAGTGCAATTTCAGGGCAGAACAAATAACCTGGTGTCATAATGCGCATGAAACATGGTTTACAGACAACTGAAAACACAATTGACCCCTCATTTTTCCACAACAAGACCGATCAAGGGTAAATAAACAATACACATCCCATATGTTTTTGAAAGCTAGTTCCTACTGTATTCACCTTGACGCACCATATTAGCTGTGTTCAATTAGTCCCTTGCGATTAAAATACGTTTAATCAGGCCCCATTCATTGCTTGGGCACCATGGGACGGGCCCGGCGTGCTCCCCAGTACTTAAAATAGTCTCGCGTAGCATACGGCCATGTTTTGGGGGGTTTTATAGCGAGTGCTAGGGGGCACATTTTTTGTTAACATCAAACAAGCCAGTGAAAGGGCAGTACCATTCATTGTGGCGTCGTAGACAAAAACATGTTGGGTGGGGGAGGGGAAAAGACATCCATTTGTGGGCAAAGGACTCCCTCTTCTGGAAAACGGTCACACACAAATATTTCGAGTGGTAAATAGGCCTGTCTGGCTGGCTTTACAAAAACACTTCGTGGGGGAGGGGAAGGCCTACTTTATTATCCTGACGTGACACACTATTGCCATCTACTGGCCACTCTTGGAGGTGCAGGGCATTGATTCGTCCCGCTGATACAAGCTTAAAACAGAGGGACCTGTTCATTTAAGTTCGATATGTCGTGTGAAGGTAGCACGTTGTCTGTTTCTTGTCACGAGATTATTTAACTGTTTGTGGAATGCAAAATGCTATTGCTTGATTTAACAAGTCAACCGTTTCAAATTACAGACACAAACGTTAATTAAAAAAACCTTACAGTGTTAACAGAGAACAGTCAGCCTGGCTAGAACGTTCAATACAAGAGCATAGCAAACCAAAAGAAACAGTTCATTACGCCGAGAACTACCCGTGATTCTGGGCAAATCACTTAATCTTCCAGTGCCTAAGAAATTAATTTGACGTTTTGTAATATAACTGGTGCCCACGCTGTACGTTGAACCGGAGAAACTCAGACACTGTACTTTACAAAACTAAATCACGTTATATACCAATCACGTATTTGACTATTTCCTTAAATGTAAGGCGCTTTCAATGATACTTAACAAGCCTCGTTGTTTTTTTGTTTTTTTTTGGCCTCTTATTTCGCGCACCACACTGACTTTAAATCAGTAACAGGGCGACGGAAGTGTAAGAGGGACGAACAAGAGAAAGAAAGAGAGGTTTTGCTAAAACAGAGGAAGGCGAGAAAGACACAGGACACGACACGTACAAATGGGCGAAGGAGTAAAAAAAAGAGGCGTACGTTTGAAAGAAAAGAATCAAGAAATAAGAAGAAAGTTAAAGAGTAAACGCAAGAATGTTAAAAAAAAAAAACAACGGACGGCCGAGAATCAGAGAAGTAATTGAGGGACAGTACACAGTGTGCAAGTGCTTCCAAGGGATGATTACGACTTTCCCGGAAGTGGTACCCAGGAGAAGGCTCCACTAACCTCTGACCAACTCCCTCTTTCCCCTTCACTCCTCATTGAATCGACACACCATCAGTGGCTGCATTGACAGCAGTTGAGCTAGCAAGGGCAGGGACTCCCCTGACGCTGGGCACTAAAATCAGAGCAGTCATTGTGTATGAGTGAAGAAAACTGACAGCACTGCCCCCTTCTTGCAGCAAGGCATACTACTATCCCCTGTGTGAACGTCCCTGTGTCCAAGGAGGCGCCACTCTGCAGCCATGGTGGCACTACAGTAGAGCATGCTTATCCTCACAAAAGTGGTATATGCTCTATAGTTTATCATGCATGTCCCATGTAGAATTCGACTTTTAAAAACCGTGAATGCACAAAATGGCATCGATTGCCTGTGTAGGCAGCCTACAAATGAAACATAAGAACAATAACAGGCAATGCACAGGAAAAGGCATAAGAACTGCAAACTGTTGTAAAATATTTTATAACAGGGAACGTTTTCCAAATATAAATATTATATTTTCGAGCAAACTCTCAACAATCCCCGGTGATGGCGCCCCAAAACACTGCACACTCAAGCCCACCTCATAAAGTGCATAACTCGCGCACAATACAGGGTTGACTTGTGTGTCGCCTCAAGTGTCTTGGTTCATGTGCAAAAGAAGGGTGGTCCTTCTTTTTCAGTCACTAGTACCAAGCATGTCTGGCAACTATGCACATTCTTCTTGTAGCAGAAAAGGTGAAACTACAAGTCCCAGCATGCGTGACTGAAGATTAGGATTGATCTAACGGAAATGAAAGATGAAAGCTACATTTCAGACAAAAAATGTTTTCACTTGCAAACAAGGTCGAAAAGAGACAGCAATTTATTTGCTATACTTCTGTGCGTTTTGGATCCCTCAAAAGTTGTCATGAGCACATCTCAGAAAAGCTCCGTGGTGGGTGGACCGTGATTTACCCCCAATTAACAGCCTGCCCTTGTTTAATATGGATTGCGGACCATCATTGGTAGTAGCAATGTAGTATAGAATCCACCCAACCCCCAATTTGGGCATAAATGATAGCAAAATGTAGGCAGCAAAGTGTGCCCTAAGTGTTAGTGCCCGGTGCCACTACACCTGATACACTAAAGGTAGGTATGTATCAAATAGTAGCTGGACGTGAGTTACTGTCAAACAGCCATGATTTTTAGCCAAATTATAATAGGAAAGCTAAACTGCAAGTGCTAGTAAGCTTAGTGTTTGGGCTGAAAAATAGCCCTGGTGACTTGGGGCCAGTGCTCAGATATGCCGCATATGACAATAAAAACAGTCCACGTGCAAATGATTACCATTAACCACGCTGCAGTGAAGCCACTAACCCAAGCTTTCACTGCACCCAAATGCTGTTTCTCAACTGGTCCAATTACACGGAGTTGGTTATCAGTTCGTCATAGTCTTTCAGACTGCGCATGCTGGGACTTGTAGGCCCATTCCTTCGAGGATAACATAAAACAACATGCCAGCTGTGGGAGTGCCGTTGACTGCAAACACTGACGCAGTCAACATCATGACATGGAGCCCGTGTAATTGCTATAAAGAATAGTTGTAAAAAAACTTAGCTGACAAGTAGACCAACATAACGTGATCCTTTCATGTAGCCTTGGGCTTAGCTAAAATCACTTTGCATGATGGGATTTTAAGCCCATTTATATAAAGTTACTCATTCTATCCGAGACTTTATTAATCAAACAACACCCCAAACACATGTGTTGGCACACATTCATGGTTCCTTTTTATTTTTTTGCAGTTTTATATAGCGCAAACTTGACCTGAAGGTGTGAGAGTGTTTTACATGAGCACCAGTTATGTTACACAAAAATGTAAGCTTTATTGGGGTTACAAAAAGAAATAGCAAAGCTTCAGAGGTGTGTGAGAAAACACAACTGCACAGCAAGTCCTGAATGACAGCGACAATGGTGGTGTGGCTGGAGGGCTCTTTTGCTGCTGGAGATAGACACATACTGAGATCATGTGACCACGCTGACAAATCCACTCCCTTGTTATATCCGAGAGGGTCATTTGCATATTTGTTATGAATAATATAGACCGGCAAATGAACTCTAGGAAGTGGGAAGACCTTTGCATCGCCTTCTCAATGGTGCACGCTCCAGCAGGGGGCGGGTGGTCCGCCATCTGCGTTGCATTATGTCAAAGGGGTGCTTCAAAGTAACCTGTGTAATTTTCATGCAGATACGTTGGTGTTTGTCATGATAGATACAATGTTTCTAACTTTGCCTTCGAGGTTTGCTCCAAATTTGGATTCCACCCTCCAACTGATTTTTTTGTATAGTGTTGACAGCTGAAATAATGCAATCTTTCCACTACCTGGATAATATCATATCCCCACACCCTCTAGTGGCAAAGAAGGGGCGAGAACCCTCCCCATGGCTGCACAGGGTGGTGACAACTCCAGAGAATGGAGTATCCCTGAAAGGTGATGTGTGCAATAGGTGCCCTAGGTTTACTGTGGGAAACAAATAGATCAGAAGGTGGCACACCCGTCTCTAATATAGAAACTTTATTTACAGGTGATGTGAAGAAGTAGGGGTCTGCATTTCCTCCCACTGTGAAATCTACATGCAGGCCGACACTCACCTCTTTTTAAAGAATTCTTCAAAAAACCTGGACACCTCACAATTAATTGGGGTTAGTTTATTGTTTTGTTTAAAACATCCAACCCAACAGTACAGCATTTACACTAACATCAATGAAACATGACATAAATGTACGTGGAGGCATGCAGAGCTGTATTCACTTTGAGGGTTTATTCCATGCAGTTTTAATCACAGTGGCTAGAGGGCGTGCATGGCTCAGGATGGATGAAGAGAGAGAGAGCAGGACCGCAAAGTTTTCCTCTCAGCAGATGAAGGTGAGGGGCAAGCCAGGGAATGGATTGCTCACTGCGGATGAAGAACAGGTGGCAGGTTCCAACAATGTGACCATCACAGTGGAAGGATGGCCGTGCTTGGCACACATGGAGTTTTCTTTCCAATGGAAGGTAAGGCCAGGTCCACAAAGAGTTTTACACTAAGTGGATGGAGATTGAGAGGCTGCCCCACACAGTTGTATTCACAGTGGGCGATGGGCAGACCCCAAAGAATTACTCATAGTTTTTTAGAGAGGAGCCCACAGAGAGCTTCAATTACAGTGGGTGAAGGCATGAACACAGACCCACACATAGTTTACTTACAGTGGGCGAGGGACAGGCCCTCACAGAGTTTAACTCATACGTGAATCACAGTCTGACAAGTAATTGGGCTAAGAGGTGTGTCTAGCTACACACTACCATTTTCTGATAGTATTACTTCATTGTTTTGTCATTTCTACACTTGTTAGTACTGTCTGGGGATAAGTTGCAGCTCAGTTTAACACCCAAACATAACAATAAGAAACAATTTGCAACTTTTGCAAAGGACCTTCCACTGTGCAGCAACCAGTGTTGCTGCGACATTAGTAACCTTTGAACCATTTGAGCTAGAAACATTTTTTTTTTTTACTAAATCTGCAGCTTATGCAGCAGATGACGATTATGTGGCAAATGCAGCAGATCCATAATTATGTGAGAAGAGAAGCACTTGCACAATCACATCATTTCAGTGGCCCTGGTCAAGCCTCAGTACCTCAAAGAATCCGGTTTTCACTGTTTATGAGCTGGTCCTTGTAATCCAGCATTTGTAATACATAAAAGAACAAGCACTGATAAAGGCACGAGGTCTCGCCTTTTGGGGCCTACTGGCTTTACCAAAGTTCTAGACTGGTTGTACAGCATAACTGATGCAGTGCAGCATCGCTTTAAAAAAAGGAAAAAAGCCATACGCAGCCAGCTGTGCCATTTTGTATGCACACACGCACACACACACGCACACCAAGAATGTGCACGCCTACAAAATGACAAAAACACTTTTTTTGTTTGCCAATCCGAGTTGGATTGATAACAAAAAAAAATAGCATTGGAAGAGGGAAGTGACACAGTGGAGGGGCAAGCTAGGAGCAGGGTGCAACCCAGGGGGGCAACATGAGGGGCTGTGCCAAGCAACATATAGGTGCAGGTGAGGGGAAGCTAGACTGAGAACGCAAGAAAGAAACACACAGGGCAGCAAACAGAGAGGTACATGGGGAAGCAATGAGAGTGAAGGCGGAGGTGGGGGGGACATAGTTGCAATAAAGCAAGGCAGGGGTGGGATAAGCAAACAACAGTAGTGGAAGCACAGAGTCAGCTAGCGCGGCTGAAAGGGAGACAATAAACAAGGGAGACAGCAGAAGAGCACATGGACTCTCCTAGAGTGCTTGAACACATAGAGAAAAGTATCGCCTGAAAACAAAGCAGTGGATGGACACAAGTAATGGGTCCATTTTCCAGTGAAAGACAAACCTAAGAAGATGTAGTGAGCCCACTCGTACTCTGAGCAGGATGCTGTAGCAGGGGCACGGGGTCACGTGACACCATACCGTCCTGTCTTTTGAAACAACAGTGCCTTGCATACTGGGACTTTGTATGGCTTTATCATTTCAAGAATGGACTCAGAACACCCAGTATGCAAAACGATGTTGACTGCAAAGCCATAGAGGCATAGAGCCATAAAGGCAAGGTTTCACATACGAGAAGGGGACACTTAGCAGCTTCAATCGGAAATTAATTACACAAACATAAGAAAAATGACTCTCCTTCAGTAAAACTGCACCTCATTAGGGAAAGAGACACAAATAAGGCGCTCTCGCGACTCTTTAGTAGAAGAAAGCGCTAGAAAGTTGATACAATAAAATAAAGTACATTTTAGTGAGTGGTGAGGAATATCAGAAGAAACGAACAACCACGTCAAGTTGTTCACAGGTGAACTTTTGTTTGCGCCACAGCAAAAAGATAGTTCAAGCAAATCAGTTAAGTGCGTTGACACATATTGAAAACACGCGGGCGATATTTAGTTCACGTCTGTAGTTATTCCAGTCAGCCTGCACTGCATTCAGACGTCAGGTTCATTGTGCGATTATCTTGTAAAATGGCGCTCGACTTCCTTCGTATTGTCCAGCAAGTGGAAAGAACCTATGGGAAAAGAGTAAACTGCAAAATTAGAGAAAAAACACATTGACACAGTGAAAACAAGCACCATCAGCTCACTTCACTTGACAGGGAAGAAACAACTCCAATAAATACATTTTCATTCGCTAAAGAAGATAGCATGTAAGCACAGCGTTGCAAAATAACGCAGATACATTTGCTCGAATTAAAAACACGGCCCCTCGGCTATGCGCACCTTTTTTGTGCAGGGAAGCAATGAGCAGTATGTACGTGTTTATTAATTAAGGCGGGTTGTAAAAATTGCATGTAGCCCTGCGCTTGTATCTGTATAAATGAAAAGCCAGAGCTCCTTGGTCCCCCCGTCTGTGAGGAGCATATTGTTCACTAAAGAGATGGTACTAAAAGAGCGCGCGCGTCAGGAGGGCATATGCGCCATTAGCGCAGATTGGATTACGCAGTACTTACCCGGCCTCTCAGATGTCATACATCTCCGTTATGTATTCTTTAGGCACCAGGCCAATGGCCCCGTTCATCTCTCCGACCCACCAGCCGAACTTATTGTATTCATCCTAATTCAAAACAATAAGACGCATTAACCTTTGGTCGACTGGAGATAATGTCGTTTTGTGCAGAAGCGCTTCTGGCCGCGGGTCTGCGTGCTTTCCCTCGCACTGTTTGGAGCCTGTGTACAGCGAGAGCTTCCTGGGATTTATACAGCGCGCGCCGCGTTTATTCTGGGGGTTTTAAGGGGCCCTCTGGCTTTCTGGCGCAATTACGATGAATTCACACGCACATGTGTGCAGCTGGAGAAATTTATGCAAGGCCCTGGCCCTTTTGAGTCTCTGTTCTGCTTCACTGCATTAGTTTGTGAACCATTATCTTAAATTAGAAAATGCGCAAGTTAATATGGCGTAAGATATGCATTAGAGATTGAAACCAGTGGAAAAATATGCTGCATACAAATAGGGAATGGTCATTACTAAAATACACTCTATACGGACTATATATAGAATGTTTATCAAAATAGGCCGGACACTATAGATATGACATCCTGCAGAGAAAGACACCAGTCACTAGATGCAACATACACTCTACAAAGAGAGGCCTATTACTTGAGGAAGGAGATACTGTGCAGTAAGACTCCAGCCACCACTACAGGTAGGATATATTTTACACAAGCTACTATTATTTGAAGTAGGATATATTCTAGAGAAAGAAACCAATCACCAGAGGTAAGACCTAATTTACAGAAGAGCCCAGTCACTAGAAATATGTTATACTACACAGAAAGAACCACTTATTGGAGACAGGATGTACTGCACAGAAAGAAACTAGTTACTTAAGATAGAAGATACTGTACAAGAGGAGACCGGTTACTTGAAGTATGATATCCTGAGAAGAGAGAGACCTGTCTCTACATGCAAGATACTTTGCGAAAAGAGACCAGTTACTTGAGGTAAAACAGAAAGAGACCGGTTGTTACATGCACGATACACTTTACAGAAAGAGACCATTACTTGAGGTAAGACAGAAAGAGACCGGTCGATACATGCACGATACACTTTACAGAAACAGACCAGTTACTTGAGGTAGGATACACTGTACAGACAGAGACCGGTCACTAAATGAAAGACAGAGTTTACAGAAAGAGACCAGTTACCTGAGGTGGGATATAGCTACCACTCGGTAGATGTTAGGCACACATACACCCCCGCAAGCAGTCGAAGTGAATAAAGAAAAGGATGGGAATTGAGATGTGTGACCCTGAGTACAGTAGGGACTGGGCCAGTGAGTGTGGGGCCGGGTCAGAGACTCAGCTTAAAAGAACAAAATATTTGCTATTTTCTTAGCATTTGACCCCCAGGTAACTGCAGATAAAATATACTGCACAAACCTCAAATGATAAATAAATGCAACTTAAATTCATCTGTGAGAAATGCATTTTTCTGGTAGAAAAGCTTGGTTGGTTAATGCAATCACTGCAGGTGACTGCTGGTGTAACCGGAAGGTCACTGATTTGAACCATGGTTAGCGCACCCGAGAAACAGTGACATGTATTTAGAGTGCTAAGAGGTCCACGCCAATGATATAAAGCGCTGTAAATATATTTCATTAATTTAAAAAAAATATTACGCATAGTATGAGGTTAAAGACAGCGTAAAAAGGCTGTTGCAAAATGTACAAAAAGATTGTTTAAATGTTTACAGTGCCTTGAAAATGTTTTTAGTAAGTCACTACCGTACATATTGCAAACCTTTTTATAGGTTTCCATTAAAAGGACAAATTCTAGATTCTATCAATTAAAGCCCGTTCTGGCCCCAAAGCAGCATTTAGATTTGCTGATTGACCAATTGACACATTTACATTTCTTTCAGGAAGCAGGCACCCTAGAGGGAAGGCTTGTTTCTTCTTCAGCTGCTTCTAGCTTCTCTCACTTCACAGGAGAGGAGACCAGTTTTCCCTCTTTTCAACCCACGGGAACTCAACCACTTTAGGACCAGTTATTTTTTTTTTTAAGTATGGTAGGTGTTTTGACCAAATTATTAAAGCTTGGGATCATCATCCCCCATTTCCCTGCCCACTTCGACCACTGAGACAGACACGCACACCAGCCCAACCTCCAAACCAATTGACAAGTGACAAGCTTCAACATTTCACACAAGTCAACACATTTAGAACTTTTGAAGCACCTGCTCTAGTGTAATTTCCTGATTGGTAGAAATGTTAATAACATCTAAAGGTTTTACTCTTTTCAATGATAGTTGTTACTTTGACATCGGCAGGATGAACGGCTGAGTCAGCATCGATCAAAATTTGAACATTGACAATTAGATCACAACAGATTCCTTGTGGGCATTGGAAATCATGACATTTGGCTTGATAAGAGCCAATAGACTTCCTTAAAAATGGGGGCAACATAAAGTTACCCCGGCAGTCTCATAGAAAATGACTCGCAAGTGAGGTCTGCATGGTGCGTCTGTGCACTAATCTTACTTTATGTTTCAGGGGAGATGCTGGCTCCACAGACGTTTTTAGAACTTCAATTAGTTGTATTATCCCCTTCATGCTACAAGTATTTTTGTTAATTGTTAAACTTTTCTAGAAAAAGCTACAAAAGACATCTATTTTTATCAATTTGTGTTTTCACTCTTAATATATAGTGCCATGAGACAATTCAGGTTGTAGGAGTATGTACAAATCCATCCAATCATCCATTCACCCATCCAAAATAGGTTGAATTTTGAAACAATGTGTCATCATCCGCCCTTGAAGACCCCCCCATCTGTTGATGTGCCACAATATCCAGTTTTATCATTGTTCTGAAACAAACATAAACAAACTTAAACCAAGGTGAAATTTAAATTATGCTGGTGTCATTCACATTTTGCAAAGTTCACATTATACTTGTACGCAAAATAGCTGATGTTACACCATGCTGCTTGACTACACTGCTGTTCATGGCAATATGGTTGTGTGGGAACAACCAGAAAGCAAGTGACTTGTTCGCAATACTTGAGTTTTTAGCGTTTTTTAGAGTGAAATGTGTCCTTTCATCAAAAATTGACATAAGGACATATTTTGCGCTAAAATATAGCGCTAATTGATTGATTTGCAGTTCACATCATTTTGTTTCATTTTCCAGAAATTTCACGTAATTACACAAAAGCAAATTATGCAGTTTTTGCACAACCCTAAATTAGAAAGGGCAGTTGGAAGCCATTTTGCCATGTGTCCCTTTACCATATAAATGATGTCAAAAAGCAGCAGTATTTTGCCCTTCTATATGTTTTGACCCGCCGCCCACATCCGTTAGATATAGTATTACATTAATGCACCCATTTTGAGGCTTACGTGAATATTGTGGGGAAGGAAACTGACGCCAGAATGCGAGACAAAGTATTGTGTGGCCGCAGAACACACACTTCAAACGTTTTTAGCGCGCAGACGGACGGAAGCAAGAAACATCTGCTGATCGCCATGCGGCTGGCAGGGCTGTAAAAGTTGGCTAGCAGCAGCCGGCCGCTCACTTCGGGACGGGCGGGGGGGTATTTGTGCTGGCTGAGATGGGCTTGGTTTCATCCCCCTCCTCCCCCCGAGCCACAGTGAGGCACAGGGAAGCCCCCACTGCCTCCTCCCCACACATAAATCTTTACAATCCGGAGGAAAACGCTATTTTCAGAGCAACAAGGCGCTTATTACAGGACTGCCGAGTTTACTCAAGGATCAATGTTATACATTTCAAAACAACCTGTACAAAATGCATCTGTCATGGACACCTTGTGGCCTGACTCAGCATCTGAAAGATCTCTTTACACAAGCACTGCATGCAAAATAACTACGGGGAATTGAATCTTTATTTGTTTTTTTACATGCATGAAATCTAATTTTTTACTGCAGGGGCGTAGCTACCAGACGTGTATCAGGTTCAGTTGCACCGAGGTCCAAGTCTTAAATAATTGCTGTTTTTTTTTTTATTCCAGGCCTGGGGATGAGGAGCCCATTTTCCTTGACTGCATTAGGACCTTTGGCAGCTTTGGTACAGTAATGTTTAGCGCAGCCCGAATATACCAGCTCTCTCAAGCAGCAAAATCGCTATATATCTGAATATATTAATGATAATTTTCAAACTTTTTAACAATAGCCATTCAAAAATATCCACCTTTCCGCTACAAGTCAATGGAAAACACGCACGGCTGTGCGACAAAATGGTTTAGTTAGGATTGCCTTAAGTGTTGGAAAGTGTGGTTTCGATTTCTTAGTATTTGGGGGCATTTGGTTCACTGGCTGAAAAGTTAGCGATTGAACAAATTTAGATTTCCTTGCGTCCGGTTGGCTTTGTCGACAGCACGGGAAACATTGCAGATTTTAAAGCAGTACTGGGCCTTTCAGATGATTAGAATGGCGTGCATCCAATCTGCCCTGGTAATAAAAATTCAATGATTATCAAATGCAAAACGATAATCTCCGATGTGGTAATTCTAAGAAATAACGTCCAGTTTTTTTCGAAATTACACTTAAATGGAATCAAACAGACAAAAGCGAACTGTCTCTTAACAGCACAGCGTCAGGACGCGGGCAGCTGTGATACCACTTCCCGCCACTGGGGGCGACCGAGTCTGCAACTTGCTCCCATGCCTGAAATCCGCGATGAGCTCAGCGCATTTCTCGTTTAGTTTCGATTAAGTACAAGGTTTTAGTTTCGATTAAGAATTGGGCAAACTTCCTGAGCTAGAAAAGTAAACACATTTGTCTCCGGCAAATGGGTCCAGTGTTTCTAAAAGCGATCTGGGTGCTCTGTCCAGAAATCAACCCATAACGTCTGGTCTTCAGTATCCGCGCATCTGGAGTAGCTCAATTGGCGCAGCCCTTAACGTGAACTGAAACACGACCACAGGCGAGCGACTGTGCTCCGAGAGGGCTGATAAAATAATGAAGAGTCCTTTAATCTGCAGGAAACCATAGCAGTCAATTTGTGAGAAATATTGCATCCCTTTCTACGACGTGGAATAATTTTCTATTAATCATGTGCTATAAAGCAACATTATGCTGTTGTTCTGTTATCACTTGAAATGGGCCTGCAGTCAGTCCCGGACAGCGGCTATAATTACTCGCACAGGGCTGGTGCACGGAGGCCCCTGGTCCCAGGTGGTGGGTGTGGCTATGCCAGGTAAAACCGCTGTGTTCCAGGTGGGAACGTACTTAACTTTGGCGACCAGGGCGCGTCTAGTTTTGTGTGATCTTTGGTAAGTTACTTCATTTCTCCTTGTCTATGGGCGGGCCTTAGAAAAGAGACGAAACAGTGTTGTTTACTATAAAAGACGTATATTTAACGCACAGGGAGCCGACTCCGTTTACGAAACAAAAACAAGATTCAAAGTCTCAAACAGCGGCGTGTAAACACATAAAAGGAAAATATTTTCCACTCTTTGAATATTTTTCAACATTTGTCCTGTAAATACGATCGCTTCTATTAGATAAAATCATCGTCACGAAGATTACAGTTGATGATGTCATCAACATTGTATTTTACGTCTGATAATGCAAGCGCTGCAATTTAATCCAACTTCAGCGAACCCTATTCGTTTTAGAAAGTGAATTAGAATAGAGAGATTTTTTTCATCCATATCACTAGATTTCCTACCAACCTAAACCTCTTTGCAGGACCCCTCCCCCTCCTTCCTTAACCAAAGTTTAAGCCAAGGACCTAAAATGGAACTTAAAAGAAGCATCTTATCAGAAACATACAGAAGGATTTGACAGTTACATATTTCCAACCATAGAAAACGTCCCCCAAACTATTTTTCCAGGATAAAGCCAGTGTAGCTGTTACGGGATGTGTGGTGCCTCTCCAAGTTGTCTGTAGGTTGCGCCAGGGTTTTCCTTCCACATCGAGATCTAAGAGTGGGGTGAGGCATGCAGAATTCATTGCAGTCTCCCAGGTGGTAGAGATGATGCAGTCAAATATTTTGGTCAGCAAGAACTGCAACTTAAGGCAAGCCTATAGGATTTGTGGCTATACCTCTCAGGTAATGTAAACTCACCACAGATCCAAGCCAAGGCTGGTCTAGGTGTCTCTTTAACCATCACCAGGTTTTTACATTTCACTCTGCATTGTCGTGTGAGTCAGTGACAGTATTTGAAAAGTGTCTTATCACCCCAATACGTCTAAGGGCCCTCTATTGGCACTTTAACTTCTACTTTCACGTTGTAGTAGGATAAATTCCTGTCCTAGCCTTAAGAACTTTTTTTGTGACCACTAGCTCCTTGTCATCTCATTAAAGTGCACCAAGGTAGCCACCATCAGCATCGCATTCTTTACCATAAAGATAGTAATAAGGTGCCACAACCTGCCAGGCCACCAAAACTGCCATCACCTGCGTACTCTACTAGACCAATGAACATTGTAGTAATTGCCTGAGCTACAGTAAAAACTCTGAGTTACATTATAAATATGGGATTGGCATCTCTCATTCAATCAGTCCACCTCCACATGACGTGCTGCTATTCTTCTACAGAGAAGGAACAGTTGTAGGAAACCATTTTAGTATCCAGCAAACCAATCAGGCAATATATGGTCACTGTGGAACATCAGCCCTTAATGAGAATGGTACATTTTACCTCTACATTGATTCATTTGTGAACCTCAAGTGTATGCAAGAGAGGAGGAGGAGCAGCAGCAGCTATGACATCACAGAGGCCTGTAGCTTCGACAGTAACCTGCCACCGGTAAACAGCAGACGTAACAAGTGCAAGTTCAAAACTCACAGACATCACTTTGGGACAGTCCTTAATTTGAGCTGGTGGTTTCTGGTGCGCGGCACTGGCACTTAAATGCCAACACCAACACTTTCGACAGTCTGCCAAATGGTGGCGCTGTTTGTCATATTTCGAAATGAGCACAGCAGTTGATTATTAATTCAATATACATTAAAAATGCTGCCCACGTCATTCTTATAGCTTTTGGAGCAGGTGGAGGGGGATTGGAACAGTTTGAACTGTCAGGCTTTTAGCAGTATGACGGTTGGTGTGAGTTATCGTATTGTTATTGACTTGCTGGCAGGGGCATTGGGTGGTGCAAGCTGTAGTGGCCTCCTGACGAGGGCCCTGGCAGTTATGTTTTTACAAATTACGCACTGCTTGGGGAGTAAAAACATTATATCAGCACTTTTAGTTGATAAAGGAGTTCGTAAGATAGTTTATTGGGTAAAAGTGAAGCATCAGATGCGTCAAGACACTTATTACTAGTCCCATCTAAAAAAATGCTGTTCGTCTAAATATTAAATACAGAGATATCGACCTCCAAATATATAGACTGCAATATATCGACTTGCACCACATCATCAAGATAAGCATAGGTAGGGGAGAGAAGGTTTATCATTCTTACTCCACATCTACTTACCTTGACACTATTGTACAAGTTGATATCTTGCCATCAATGTTGTTACAGGTTGATATTTAACAGTCAATATTGTGTTACGAGACCCAGAAAACACTTCTCCTTATAGTAAACAATGAATATTTCCCTCTAGTTCTCACGGCCTATGGCTTCACAATCCCCTGAATCAGAACATATCTAAATACACTGTATGCTTCACCACTCTCTACTACCCGTTTACCTGTCCTGTAAGGATTGTTTTGAATAGTGATACATTCCTAATCTGAAACAGCAGCCCGGGTGTAGCATGTAACATTTTGGATTTTCTTTTACACTTGTCACAGACTTACACTATGTGGGATATTGCATAAGAAGCTCTCATGAGAACAACAAGGAGTACAAGTTGATCACCAGAAGACAGTATATCATGTTGTGATTTAAAATGTTTGATTCCGTTATGTCTCTTTACACTACACACTTTCCAAAATTAATTTTAGATAGGTAAGCATCCAGCTTCATTGTTTTCAGTGCACATCATTCTCAAGTTCAGGACACAACAATAATGCATCCATGTATTGTAATGTACACATTTACTTTATTTTGAACCAAAAGATGAACTGATATTTACTGGAGGAATTAAGACACCATGGATTTATCCTCTTTTCATTGTATAAAGATTAATATTACAAAGTCTGCTCATGCAGCTGCAAACCAGCCCAATATTTGTAGCATGTAAACCCTGAGCCCATATCATCATGAAACTGTGGCTTCAAGATTTAGAAACCATATTACAAATCAGGTGTTGCTAATAACACGTACTGCCCTAACACAACATTCTGCCCATCACTTCCTATACACATATGCACTGAGCCATGCTTTCAACAGACACTTTGAGACATAGGGGGTTATTCTAACTTTGGAGGAGGTGTTAATCCATCCCAAAAGTGACGGAAAAGTGACGGATTTACCACCAGCCGTATTACGAGTCCATTATATCCTATGGAACTCGTAATACGGCTGGTGGTATATCCGTCACTTTACCGTCACTTTTGGGACGGATTAACACCTCCTCCAAAGTTAGAATAACCCCCATAGTCTTGTAATAACTCTACGATCCTTCTCTTGTTTGTTCACTTTTCATGGTCCTGTGGGATTGTGATGAGAGTTCCTTTTTAATGATTTGCCAGACTGACAAACTTAAGCAAATTAACATTTGTTTTTAACGAATTGTCTCTTGCCATATCTATTCTTTGTTATGCTATTTTCAGATTTTTTCTGTGCATTATTGAATGGGGGAGGGGGCTCTGTATACCCTACGTTAATCTTCCACGACTGTACATAAAACCCAAGAAATTCACAAAAAAATCTGTTAAACTGATGTTATACTTCATCATAAACAACAACCCCCCCTAAATTCAGAAGTTATGGTGTGCTTCACAAACAATAATTACACCCCCACCAACCAAAACTCATCCCTCAAATGGGTTGCTTGTACACTCACAATATTATACCAATACAAATCTGAACTTAACAACATAACATCATTAAATGACAACATTTATCCTAATATAAAGGTTATACTATATCCTTTGTGATGAATACATAATGTCAGTCAGATAATGTCAATGGGACACATAATATCACCAGTGATGTCATCATTATAAGTTGCAGTGGCATTTGTCACATGGTATGTGAGATCATAACCAGCCCACTTTTGGGGTGAGTTATGGTTTTCATGGCATGCATGAGTTACGGTGTGCCCTCCAAATTGATTTTCACTAACCTATGGTTATCTCATTGAATAAGTTATACACCATCTTGCACTGGAGGGCAGTCCTCATTACTTGTAGCCCAGCCAGTTTCTAAACCCTTTTACCAAACCTGCCTTCTGCTCAGTATGCTTATGGTTTCTGCTATTCTTGACTCACAGAGTAAATATGCTTTAATACATTTTAATAGATCCTATCCACTGTTTTTCCTTTATCTAATTCCCTGGCAACGTGGGTGGACTCTACAATCAAATTTGTTTAGCAAGAACGTCCCCTGCATTTTATAAACCACAGAGTTTGAGATACACTGCAACCCTTACCTGAGGATGCAATTCGATAACTTTTCCTGGCACCAGTGGCGTAGCGTGGGGGGTGCAGGGGGGGCCGGCCGCACCGGGCGCAACATCTGGGGGGGGGGGCGCGCTCGCACTTGCGAGTGCTAAAATCCACAGGTTAGGGGGCGCAAATTACTTGCCTTGCCCCGGGTGCTGACAACCCACGCTACGCCACTGCCTGGCACTAACAGCAACCTCGTTGGGCAAGAACTATGGGCCAAATTTACAAAATTATTCTGCAGTTGCAAACCCTGTGATTTTCAAAATCAAAGGGGTTGCAACTGCAAAATGTCCTTACAATGCACTAAACCCTTTTGTGATTTTTGAAAAGCCTTTCGGAATTGCAAAATATGCTTTGCAACACAATCCGATTTGCAATTAAGCAAGTGTATGAAAGGGACCCCCCCACCCCACATTCTGTTAGTAAATCACAAATTAGATGTATCAACGGGTTTTGACAGCATTTGTGGTTGGAAACCATTTAAGAGCTACCAGCACCTCAGAGAAGGTGGCAAATCATTCATAAAGGTTAAAGTGTCCCCAGGGAAGAGCTTCACTTTTGTGAATTGTTGGGTGGCATGGGGGAAGTTGTTCAAAGTGATCAGGTTATTTAACACATCAATGTATTTCAACACTAAATGGAATACGGAAGCTTTTAAAATAAATCAAGTTAAGTGCAAAGTTAAATTCTACTCTTCTCTATAAATGGCACTGTTAGCCACCCCTTCCACTTCCTCCTGGTCCTCCAGAATTAACCTTCTCTGTGATCCCATCATGCCTCTGATAAGGCACCAAAGCACTTTCACTAGGAAGCCAGCATTTTAGACAATAGGTTGTACTGGGTTGGAATGGCATGCATTTGTTCTGTGGCCTATGTGGGGAGTGTTTTGATGTTGCACAAGGGCCACAGCTGTGCTCTTTTTGTGCCACAGGAAGCTGTACTGGAGGTTGAATGAATGAGATTCAGAATACTAAGGCTCTAATACTATTTGTGATTTTATTTTGGTCCAAGGAAATAGTTCACTGGGATGAATATTGACTTTGATGCTTTGCCCAGGTGGGCTCTAAAATGTCACTGCAGTCACCCACTTGCCCAGTGATGTGGGGTGGATCATCTCACTCTGAATAGCACTCCGAACAGTGTCCCGTGGAAAACACAAAACTGTACTGTCCATCTTCTAGTTGAAAATAGAGATTTTTTTACCGAAACATATATTGATTAATCCTTTACAGTAGAGTTGCTTTTTGTTTATTCACAAAATATGCCTGAACACTATACATTTCAGCAGAAATGTGCATGCTCTGAGTTAATTCACATAATATTTATTATTAGTTTCAGCGCCTGGGTGCCAGGTTACCACTTTTGAAAATGGAATCTGCAGAGGTTTCTTATTATCTATCTTCTACCAACCTTGCATGCTTTGCATTACTCTACCACTCTGTTCTGTGAGCAACAGCATTCTCCTACCCCATGCTAATTCTGCACGCTATATTTGCATTGCTTTGACTATCAGCGAAATCATTAGCAAAAAAGATTTTGCTGAGAAAGAACATGACATGCAGTAATGTTGATAATAACTAGTGTATCAAACCTTTGAGTGCTACTACTTGTACCCAAAATGTACATGCTCTCCCAATCAATAGCATTCTCATGACTTCACATCGGACGCACTCTCTTCAACAACTACAGAAAAGAGCCTTTCTAATCGGCATCCTTCGAAGAGGACGCAAACAATGGTAGTGAGGAGGCCTCCAAAATTAAGGCTCCCAGGTTAGACAGAGGCATAAATGTCATACTGTCAGGGATACACAGGCACCCAGAGTTAACAAGCGAATGAAGAATGCTTTCCATCCAAATAAGTTCTTCCGGCAAGTTTTCAATGTACTGAAGGCTTTGTGGTTCAGTATGGGGAACCGAAACATGTTGGTGTTCTTACCACACTTCAATGGACTCAGATGCAAATCTATATGATAATTTAAGCGTGGTAAGAACACCAAAGCGTTTTGGTTCTTCATGGAATCTTTCTCATCCCTCACAGCACATAGAAAAATAATATGCCTATACACACTGCAGGGATTCTATGACAGCATTCTCACATGAATCTCATAAATTTAAATCAGGGAAGGAATATTTTTGAAAAAAGACCGGACATCATCGAACAGTTACAGAATTAATCAATTCAGAGTCAATAATGTTCTCAATATAAATTAGTTGATGCCACCAATAAAATTACATGATTAAAAGTCCTAAGGTAATAAAGCACTGTACACAACTGTAACATAACTTTTGATCTGCTCATTAAATCATCTATTTTCAGATCCTTTATTTATTTTATTTCAAACAGCAAGAAAAAATGACACACAAATTAAATGTGGTTTATAGTTTCAAAACCATAACATCATATCGTAGTGATCGACCAAAGAAAATTATTTCTTGCATAAGGCAAGTGATTCAGCATCCTAAAACATTCCTTACACCGCTCTAGTGGGCAACTTTGTAATTCCTCTTAATTTTAATTCAAATAATATCCTTATTAAATCAGCACCATATATGATCCTGACAATCTATCCATTTGATCTTTCCCTGTGTTCCCTAATAAACTACAATGTTTTAAAATATTAAATGTTTGCACAGTCTCAGATCTGCAACAGGTCGCCACTCAAGTTCCCTGAATATTAGATGAATAAAAGCCTGTCTGTAGATTCTGGCTAGTGGGGTTTGGGTCTTGCCTAATTAACACAAAAACTTTTAATTGGGTGTCAAAGTGTATGTAAATGAAAGCAACTCTGGTGGGAATTCCAATTGAAGAACTGAAATACATTTTTGCTACTCCCAGGCTTAATACAAAGATTCTGGATATTGGACTCTTTGGGACCGATTCAGAAGCATTTTTAATAACTTGCAAATAGGCTTACACCACAAAGAAATTCTAACTTGTGCATTTGTAAAGTTTAAGTGAATTGCCGGAGCATGAAAGTCCATATTGCACATAGGTAACATATGGCATAAATGTCTAATCTACATGTAAATGAGTATGTTCCGGGGAGTGTCCAGGAACTGCACACCCATAAAAGAGGAAAACTCGCTGCAGGTTTCGCAATTCTTAAAATAGAAGATTGCTTCTGTGTTCAATGGAAGTAAAATGTATTTGATCCAACCTGGAATGCGTCATGAATTCTACCTAGGCAACAGAGAAGAAACTAATGTGGAACATTTTATTATTATTTATTTATCAAATAGGAAAAATTACAAATTGATAAAATGTTATTCTCGGAAATGCACAATAAAATGCGACTTTTTGCAGTTTACGCTTGGCTGAGGCCTTGCACCAAGCCCTGTGCCCAAAGTGATATTTGTTTCTGTAAACTACGCGTATTTAGATTCAAATCTTAAACTATGCTTAATTTATGCCTAGAACTCAATAGCATGCATGGGTACTAGCAAAAATAAGTAACTTAGACACTGCCAAGTAAATAATTTACAGGCAGCGTTTACACAATGTTTTGAAGCTTTGTGAACAAGATCCTGAAACTTCAGTAATGTAAGTAACAGAAAATTATATTGGCTAAGTGAAAATGCCAACTGAGACAAATAGACACCATCAAATTCCAATTAGATCAATTATTGAAACTAGTAACCAACTCCAGTGTTAAAACTGGAATTCTATTTATGACTGCTAAAAGTTGGAATTCCCAAAATCTTGATTCTAGGAACCAGTATTTAAGGAATTTACATCCCATCATTTCCATAAAAACAGATAGTATACCATTTTTTCTACTGTCACAATTACAGGGTTTGTCCTGGGTGTGTAGGAGGAGGCAAGGGTCATGGAGATGGCCCTTTTGAATGTTATAAAAATCCATACAGTTGGAACTGCATAACTGTTCACAAACATTACCACTTGATTTCCGTACCTTAATTGTACCTGTATTTTAGCATAAATGGTGGTGCAAGCCTACATATAGGAAATAAAGAGCACCAAACTTCCCCATATTTTCGTGGAGGTCAGGCGGCATAGGAGGAGGGATTTCTACATAAGAAAAATTAATTTGGATGGGGATTAAAAGCAGAGCAACAATATGGCGTGAAAGCACGTCTTATAACCGTAAATCGGGGACTTCTCTGCCCACTAACAACCTAAAACCACGAATTGGGGAAATACGTGAGTTCAAGGAAATCTATGATCTCACAGATTTATGAACAGCCCACAATGACAATGTGTATGCCAGTGATAAGTGTAACTTTGAGAGGCACACTTCTTTTCTTTCTTTTCTTTCCTTTCTGGAATTATGCCCATAGAGACTCGTACTACTAAAATTCTCCATAACACGTGCTCCAGCTCTGTTTGCTGAGCACGCGGTGGTGGAGGCCAGCACCCTCGAAGGAAACATGCATTGCTTCTGTTTTAACCAATGGCGGCAAGCTTAACTATCCCACCCTAAATGGGCTCATAGCTATTTTCCAAAAGCCAACAAACAGCAATTTCAAGATGTTTAAAGCATCGTTAGGTCCCACTGCTGCTCTTTGACATGTGCTACCTCCTGGGAAAATACTTCCACATGCTTAGCACAAAGGAAGAAGCCGTCGACAAAATTCCTGTAAGCAATAAACCCTCGCACCACCAGCGGCGTCTTGTGGCAGAGCCTGTACTTCAGAGGAAGCCCCGGAGGGGAGCTGGGGGCCTTGCAGCTGCCGCCCAGCAGTAGCAGCAGCCCTGTACTCTTCCGCCCCTGGAGGTTATTTATTGCCCTGGAAACGATGGGATGGAAGATCTGATTGGCCATCTATGGGTATGATGTTAGAATAGGAGATGAGACCTCCGCAGCGTGCGCAACCTGAGGCCGAGGAGACGACAGCAATAAACGTCGCAACACTACCAGAGGGAAAGGCCGAAGATGGGGTGAGTAAATAAATAGTCTATCGGTCTGAAAGGTAACGTAAATCCTAAATTCACCGTTTTAGCACAGTTTTTAACCCCCGAAGATTCATGGCACTTGTGCTGTTTTCTATTTGTAAGGCCGACACTGGTCCTAACTTTAGGCAGCAAACTTTTGAAATTGTTCTACAGGTTGCAAAATGCGAAAAATTCCCGACAAGCCCACCATTTCACATGCAGGCAGGGTTAGGAAATGGGTAGAGCCAGTCATGTCAGGCCTGGCGTGTGACTGACTAGACCCCGTCCTAAGAGCTTTTCAGATGCAACAACCGGCCTTAGGGCAGTCTCCTGACTCACCTTGGGCATGTTCACCTCAGGACCTCTGGGCAAATTTGTGTTTTCTCTCTCACACACGCGTGTGTATATTTATATCTATCTATTTCTCTATCTATCTAAAATATTTGGGTGATACACAGATCAGTGAAATATGTTAAATATTTGATGGGTCCCTGTGAAATATGGTTTCTTCATCACAATAAAAGACCTAAACCACTCTGCAGAGCTTTACATTGTCCAGGGTTTACATGACAATGTGTCTGTGAAATGTAAAGAAAACCTAAACAATCTAATTCCAGTCAGTGCCCATCTTAGTTGCATCTCGCCGAGAACAGTTATAGACTGTCACGCCACAATGTGATTTTAAAAAAAAGCAGGGATTTTTTTCTCTAAAATTCTACTTTTTCATCCACATAATTAAATATTTTCCTCCTCTTTTTCTACACACAATCTGACTATAATGCAGAATTTCGCAAATTTCACTTCGTGTTTTCAATAAAAATATTGCTCTTTGAAATAACAATTTTTTCCCTAGGTAACTGTCCCACGATGAACATGCCTAAAATACATAACAGGTAAGATCCATAATATGGCCCTATGAGGGTTCTGGTGACATTTGCAAACCACTTGGCTTTTGTTTTCGTGGTTTATGATGCCTACAGAGCCCCTTGACGACAGTATAAGAATATTCCACATGGTTGCCTGTTATTTACTATGCAACAGTAACCTACACATTTAAGGGTGAATTTTGTTTTGAAGATGATCTGAACTGTTACAGCGAGAGATTAAAAAACCCCAGAAAAAACACAATTGAAAAAAGTCATCAGTTTTTGTCAGGAGTCAATCTGTGTTTTTTCACAGATTCCTTTTTCCAGGCTTTTGCAGATTGTTAGAGCGAAAATGTACCATGAGTAAAATAGCATCAAACATCCATCTATGCCACTATTGTTCAGTCATTCCCCCTCCTCCGCTTACACCAGCCTCACCTTATAGAGATTTGAAAGCTTCATTAAGCCCTTGAAACTGGAGAAGCTTCCAAAGACGCAGAAAACATTGAAAACGTTTTTAGACTCCTAACCAAATGATTTTCAAGACAAACAACATGTGCAGTTTCCACAGCCCTTAAGCTGTGGCTTCTACTTTTGTTCACCTTCATTTTTAAGGTGTCTTAAAAAAAAACTCACCTCAAATTTGATTGTTTTTTTTATTTATTATTTGGATAACTTCCCTCCTGTCGCTTGAAAACATTTAGGATAACTATTTTTTTCACATACCGAGTGCAAGGTCAAGCCAAGAAACAGTTGGTGAATGCATGACGGGAAATCCAATATTTCAATTAAATACATGTCATCTTTCATGACCAAAGGCCTTTGCAGATTACACTCGATTATCAGGACAGTTTAGCAATGAAATGCAACCAAAAGTGAAAACAGGCCGCCTGCCCTACTATCCCTAGTGAAGCAGTGAAAGTTCAAAATGGCGAAACAAGAACCAGCATGGCTCTTACTTACTAGCTAGTCTAAGCCAGGAGCACTTAAACAAGGTTACAGCAATAAAACATAGCTCTCATTTTTTTTGCTTTAGAAAAATGTACGGTCATTTTGAAAAGGATGTACAACATATTTTTCTGTAGTTATTCGGACACCATTTGCAATTGCTTTTAGTACTTAAATGTCTCCCTGCAACATTGTTCATTGGTTCCCTCGGTTGGTATACAACACTTCTTTAGATTTATTACCTGCCCTGTGCAAAGGTTAAAGCTGTAAAAATGCCAGACAGTCTGTAGAAGGGAAGGGCCCAGACAAAGGTATTTATGGTCACACGACACCTGCTAATTGAAAAGAATGTAGAAAAATACAGGAACTGACATTTTTTGTATTCTTCTTGTCAAGTGGGCAAAATTATGTATTTTCGAAATTGGTAACACGTTCTGCAAAATTCAAAACATTTGGAAATGTTTGAAACCATTTTTGCACGATGCAAAAAGAAAAAGACATGCCCTGTTTGTAATTCTGACTAGATCTTCCCCGGACCCCGCCCTTTCCATGATGCCCTCCCATCCCCAAGTCAAATTGGCTACAGAAGGTAGGTAGGGCCTTTATGAACCAGTTAACCTCTTGATCAGGGATCATAATCCTTACTTCACCCATACGTGCACGTGTGTGCTACCCTTCTGTCACTTATATGGGGGCAAAGCCCCAACATGGGTTGGCTTCATTAATGAGCATACCAAGTCCAACGGCATCATCCTTAGGGAAGAGGCCTTAAAGCTCGTTATGTTATTCCAGTAATCCCCAGGTACAATAACATGGGTTTAGTTTGGCACAAAAGGCATTTCAGTTCGGTTTTGGCACCGAACCAATCATATGTAATCTGGTCCACTAGGCACTGGTGCTCTACACCAGCCAACGCAATGGAAACCTTAAAACTACCTGCAGCACAGCCATTATCCCTGAAGATACCTGTGATCTGCTGACATACTATCGCTTAAACCCCTCTGCAGTGATGCATCAATACTTCTCGGGTACCCCCTCCAAGTAGCCCATCCAATCATGGACGTTGCTGAAAAATAATATGCAAGACTGGGCAGCCAAACCATGTCTCATTCCACTCACAAGATTGCACGTAGCTATGCTTAATAAAATGGTCTACTGGAAATTATGTTCCTCACAACTCCCCAAAACAGGGTAAGAAAGTCCACATATATGTTGCTGATACAGGCTAGTGCATAATATCGAGCAATTAAGCAATCTGATGTGATATGGCTCATGTAGGATGGCCTTACCCCTGCAAGGATTTCTGCATCTGTTGAAACGTTGTATGTTCTTTGTGACTGGTCCAGGAGAAACAAAAATTAAGCCCTGCTTTGAAAAAGTAGGGGCTTTTCCCCGCATGTTTCCCTGTTCATTTAAAGAATGTGAACAATGTAAGAAGGTGGTAGCTGAACCGATTGGTCACTGTTAAACTCATAGATGCCTTTTGGTTGGAAAATGGTTTAACATATAATCATGTATAGTGGTCCTTGAAAAAATGTAAAGTAGATAAGCTGCTAAGCACAAAGCTCTCTAAGCTTGCTACTGCTAGCCAGAGCGACAGTGATTTTAATGGACAAGAGGCCTAGCATTGGACAGATCTTGGAGTTAAGTAATCTAGAGTGAGCTTGGTATGTCAAAGTCTTAGACTGTAATCACTAGAAGGGATTTAACCTTCAAACACAAGTGGGAGGCTTGCTCATACTAGGCAAAACTGCTGCTCTAGGAAAACAATGACATGTTGGTGGGCTTGCTAGATGTGTGCACGTTTTAGAACATAACGTAACTTGCCTGTACTATTTCAAACAGGAACGTTATCTGCAGGATGTAAATAATTAAATCCGAACCACAGGACTGCTTGAATGTTTGGGCAAAACAGCTAACTAAATTGATTCAGCAACAAACACACTTTCACCCTGTCCTGATCTGCAACTCACTCTCATTAATCCTGCCCAAACAAGGAACATACATGCTACAAAATGACGTGTCACCTACAAGCTGAAAATCTATCTATGATCCCTCCTGCAACCACCCATTCTCTCCTCCCACTCAAAATGGCTTGTTTTCGCCTGGCTCATCCTGCACTAATCCATGAACCTGTGCAGCCCCCTTCAGTAAGACGTCCATTGTATGCACCTTTAGAGGAAACAATCATCCACATCTCAAACTTGGTACCCTCTGCCTGCCTCAAACCTTGCTCCTCCATCCTCATCCTTCTTGACTTCTTCACTGATTTTGATAGGGTTTACCATGATATGCCCCTTTAAACCTTATTGATGTCAGGCATTGTTGGCGTTCTACACTTCTGCTTCACCAATCCTTACAATCTCTTGTTATTTTCACCGCAAACACATTTCTCCACAAGTATATGTTACAGTTCCTGCTTTTCTTACTCATTTAGATTTTACACAAAGCAAAACATGTGCATGAGTAAATATTGTCAAGCAGAGTGCTCCTAGAAGCATAAGCTGTCATTCATTTCCATGCCAACTCCTCTGGATGGTTTTGAATCTAAACAGGACTTTGTGAACCGGGTTCATATGCTTTTTTCCTGCTGAGCGTAAAATCACATTCCCCTAAGCATCCATTCGGGATATTAACACCATCTAGACACAATTCCCACATCTCAAATCCCTGGATACAGCATTCAACAGGTGAAACGTGACCATTTAAGTGAAACAGCAAATTAAGCAGCAGATGCAAATCCATAATTAGAAGGAAATACTGAGGTTGTGATAGTGCATAATTCCAGTGGTATAGGCCATTCTTACACTATCTGATACAAAGAATATAACAGGGTGCTGGAGTAGAATCCTAATAAAGAAAGGCATAGCATAGATTTGAAGACTGCAGGCCTGATTTAGATATTGATGGACGGATTATTCCGTCACAACTGTGACGAATATCCCATCTGCTGAAATCGAAATCCCATTAAATCCTATGGGAATGAGCAGTTTGGCACTTTCTAGAGAATATTTCCATTGTAGCATGAGTATATAAGACATTAGGTGCTTACTTAGACCAGTTGTAGTGTGAGGAGACTGGATTGCTGAACCTCAATTTGATAAGAACATGAAATTCGGTGAAAGCACTGCAGCACTCACTTTCAGACAGCTACAATATTATGCACCAGGAAATAAAAAATTGCCAAAATTGAATGATTATTTTTGAACAAGTGCTAAAGTTAGAATTAAAACCTAGGTCTGCATATTCATTTTAAGCAACATAGGGCTTTATTTGGAGTTTGGCTGATAGGATACTCTGTTAAAACTTGGCTGATATCTCACCCGCATTACAGGTGGTATAGGGCTACGGGCTATAATGCACTTGAATTAGGGTGAATGGGGCATCCGCGAAGTTTGTGACAGAGTATCTTACCACTAACCTGTCAAATAAGCCCTTAGCCATTAGTCACATTGTGTTCCACAGGTCTGCCTCTTAGTCACAGAATCAACTGTACATGACTAACAGGAGAAGGTGCATGAAGCAGTGGTGAGTTAAACATAAAAAAGCCTAGTGAACATGTTTTTGATGACAGAGTCCACCTGAAGAAGAGAACAGAATGGAGATAAAAGAGTTCCTTTCTGTGTTTTGATAGAGTGTGAAGCAGGAGGACACACTGCGGTTGTTGTTTATGGAAGTAAGGAATGATCACCTGAGCCTGTTCAGGTTCACTGCTTGCATTAGTTAGTGGTACACATTGAGTCCAGGATCTTTAATGACTATAAAGCAGCTTGAACAGCAGATTTGGGGAGAACCAGTTAGGATGACATCTTATCTAGATTTGGAGCCACAAACGATGCAGCAACGTACAGTAAGTCACAAAGTTGCCAACAACACTCTTAAAAGGTCGATTTCCTAAAAACCGAGTGCTACTACATGACTAAACAGTTCTCATACCTTTCGGCTAACTCACTGGAGCACATGGTTTTAAAGTCAGACACTTTTCTTCTGACCAAAGGTGGGAAGAAGTCAGTGCACAGTTCCCAAGGCCTACGTGGGCCAGACTGTATCACAGACTGTCCAAATTAGAGATTGTGGCTAAAGAAAACCATCATCATCTTGGAATACAATAAGGCACATGATTTAAGCATTTCCTTTGGTTTTCATAACCACCAATGAGTAATTGAGGACAAAGTGAAAGGGATCACAGCACAAATAACAGCAGTGGATCCCAGGGGCAGGGTTGACAACAAGGTAATCTTGGGCGAGGTATATTTAATGACTCTTGTGCGTGTGACAGGGGCTGAATTTCCCTACATCCAATTCAAGGTTTCCAATTTAATTAATGACTGTTTTGATCTTGTAGAGGCCAAATGGTTTGTAAATATTCATGTATCCGAGCAATTAACCTGAAAACTGTGGAGCTTAAAGAAGGGTTTGCCTTCTTGTTTTCTTGCTAAGGAGAAGGGACGAAAAAATGATGCAGAGGGGAACAACAACAACTACTGAATAGACCATCTAAACTCCTTGGGTCCAGGCGTAAAGCTCCAACATCTACCAGAGGATGTAATGAAAATGTGATTCTCAAATATGAATTTGTCTACAGACTTTAGAAGGACAGTGTGAGGCCCCGGTGTCATGGGTAATTCCTAGCTTGTAGCACGAGTACCAAGTCCACAGAAACCAGAAATGTCTAGCTCAGACCTTCGTCACTTTACACTTTACACAATGCTTTCTCTTTGTTTTTAGAACTGAATAATTAAAAAAAGTATCTTTTGCTTTGTGATGTGCAGGAATGCTTTTTTATATGTGTAGTTTATCTGGATGCACTGTACACCTTAATGCATGTTCACATATTCTGTGCTCTTGCAATAAAAAGTGTTGAGTGAGTCTTTCACACAGCATACATGTGCTTGGCCTCATATTCAGGTTTCAGATTTAACAGGACTATTTCTGTTTCATTTTGTGCAAGTTAACAAAGTGTTTGTATGCACAAAATTGTGACATATCTTCTGCTCATATTGCTTCAACTTGAAGAGGAAGGTTCCTTTCCCTGCTTTGCTTTCAGAGGTTGCATCTGTGAAAGGCTGTGGCATTGACTTTGTGCAGTTCTGTTCTGGGTGTTGTTCTTCTGCATTTCATAAAAATTCTAATAGAAGCGTTGTTGTCAGCTTCATGTTGCAAACAGAGTTTCCAAGTGCTTTGGTGCCACCTGCTCCATAGGCCTCTTAAGAGGTATAAATGTATAAAGGTCACTGCAGTCGACAAAGAGGCAGAGAGAATGACCTGTTCCTGGGAGTGAAGCTGTTCAAAAGGACACTGATTTAAAGCCCTTGTGACTTAGGCCCAGACTTAAAAGACAATAACGGAGCGGGACACTGCGCCACACTAGGCAGCGTCGCGCTCCATCATTTTCAAAACACAAGGATGCGCTGTATTTAGTAGAATACAATGAACCTCTGTGTTGCCCCATGCGCAGGTGCTAAATTTGCTGCCGAGGGCCAATGCAGCCACCCTTGAGCTGTGGGGGAGATTGCACAAAAACAATCTTCACTGGCGATTTGCTCTTTCCATGTGTGCTGCACAATGCAGCACACATGGAAAGAGCAAAAAATGAGGAGAAATGAAAGCATTTCTCCTTGTGGCGCCATGCTAACCCACCCCTAGGGTGGAGTCAGATTTTGGAGCTGTCTCAGGTTTACAGAAACTCGTAAATCTGGGGCACCATCAAAATGCAATGGGTTTTGCTGTGGCACGCCAGCAGCAACACCCATTGCACACCCCTTCCACACAAAGTGCTGTGTGTGAAGGGGTCCTATTTACAAGGTGGGGTTAAGTCAAACAAAGTGGCTTAATGCCGCCTTGTAAATACAGCACAGTGCATACCACCACCAGAGCATCACTAGAAGTGACGCTCCGGTACAATAGGGCCTTTTAAAGCTGGCCCTTAATTATATGCAAGGGTTATTACATTACTTCACTTAGCAACATCATGCTATTAATAACTGAATGAATGCATAATAAAAAAATTAAAAAAATAACACTAATTTATCAGGTTTCAGACTAATAGGTTAGGGTGTGCATGGAACAATGTATAGTGTATATATTTTATTTACTTGCATTCTATTTCAAATCACTAAAGTATTTACCATTGTGATAATTCTTGCTTATATAATATGCAGACGAATAGCACATAATAAATACAAATCGTTATAAGCCCCTTTATCTTTCATGTAAAACAGATTTCCTGACAGGGTTGCTCATTAATCATAATTGAAGGAAAGGGTGAGAAACAGAAGCACTTCCTCTTCTAAGGTCCCAATTTCCTTTAGGGGCTGGAGAAAGCTATCCTTTATGGCAACCAAGTCTTTGGGGTTCCCAAAACAACTCCTGTAATTAAGTGCACCAAGTGTGTCATGGGATGGGGAAACACACCATGGCATAACCTCACCCATCCCCTTACACATGCATTATAGTAAATGTATCTCATGATAACATGAATTTTAGTTTACTCACAAGTATTGAGGTTTTCACCTTTGTTGGTGCTGCTAACGCTGTGTATCTCTGGACATGTGTTTCTGGATTATTGTCCTTCGCCAACGGAGAATAACACTTTGATGTTGGGGTGCTTGGAAATGCTTCTCAATGTCTCTTCAGGCTAAGTGACACTCCCAGAGCACAGGTGCAGCCACAGGGACTTATCAGCAATTAAATCGAAGCCAATCAAAGGGCGAACGCAGCACATGGCCTGGCATATCCTCTCCAATGCAGTATGTTAAATGCAGTTTATTGACAAATATTGAAGTGGTTGCCGTTGTCGGCACAGCTAGTACTGTGTATCCCTGGGCATGCGCAGTGGCGTAACGAAACTTGAGGGGGCACCTCTGCACAGTACATGGAGGAGCCCCCCCTCCGGACTCACTCAGGATGTCTCAGGCCAGTATACTATGCTGAGGGGGCCCCTTGGAGCTCGGGGCCCCCTGCACCGCAGGGGCTGCGGGGCCTTTGTTAGGCCCCTGGGCATGTGTGGTTTTAGATTATTGTCCTAAATCAATACAGAGTAACATGCTAGTATGGTGGTGCTTGGGAATGCTGCTGAAAGTCTTTACAGGTTGAGTACCACTCCTAGAGCACAGGTGCAGCCAAAGAAACTTGTCATCCGGTTACTTAAAAGAAGAGCAAATCAAAAGGGGTTGGGGGGGGGTGGCTAGCTGAACTACCAGCACACCTTTTCTTCCAGATACATTAAGGCAAATGTAGTGTATGATAACAGTCACTTTAGTTTACCCACAGGTATGCCAGGGACCCATAACTGCCACTGCTAGAATTCACGGATGGAGCAAAGGTGAGGGTCTGTGCCGGAGATGGCCACGTGCCCATGTGGCACATCAGATAATCTGGATTTTTAAACGTTAATGGGTTAAGAACACTGCACTGCGTTTAAAACTGCCTTGTTATACTGATTACATATAAAGAACATTATGAAATACTAGATCTTCGAGCCTGTTGGCATGCAAAAGGCCAACGAAGGGCAGGGGAAGAGAGTGAGTAAAGATGGGAAGAGAGTGAGTAAAAATAGGACGAGGTTGCAAAGAAAATTCCAAGTATATCAGGGATCTGTTGCTTCAAACGATGATATCATCCTTATGCCATGACTGAGTCTTTCTGATGCGAGTATTTGAAAGTGCTAATACTCTGCATGGTTTGGTAGCTCTGGGAACACATGGGAAACACAGACTCTCAAATCTACATGTTACGGGAGGCTACTTTTGGTATATGAAGGTTGTTCCGTTATGGAGTCCTCAGATTGGCTGAATATACTTCCCCCATCCCAAGCCATTCCTAAAAATAAAATTTACCTAAAAATATGCTACGTTAAAGGAAGGAGTGCCTGCAGCTTACATCATCTTCTAAGATGGGAAGCAGAGGTGAAGAACAGTTAATTAAACTGCACAGGTTGTGTCAACATTGCGGTCTTTCTTGTTTATAATAGGATGTGAACGCCCACCTGGCAGGATCGTAGATGTTTTCTTTTAAGACATAAGCATAGTTTAAAATAAAACAATTGTCACAAAAAGCTTCCAGTTGCCATCTTCTTGTACACTTAAAAATAGAGAGATGCTAAGATGGTGCATCGGTTGGCGCATGCCATGTTCTCCTAAATAATTAAATTTAAACTAGAGATGACATTCAAACGCTGAAAGTTTTTTTTTTTTAATTATTCATGATGCCAAGGGAGTCCTGCGAGATTTGCCGCATTCTCATTGGACTGCATTTAAAAATATATATATTTAGGTCCCATGGGGAGTCCCTCTGGGACCCCACCCCCATGACCTTTGGAGGATACGAAAACCCTACCCTGCCCCCTTTAATATTTTTTTTTTTTAATAACCTCAGGACAGGGGACTCAGTCCCCCATCCCTGTCCTGGCTGCCTGCAACATTTTCCTCATGTTGTAGGCAGTCCATCAGAGCCTTTCACCCCCAGAGCAAGATGGCCCAAGGATAAAAAAAAAAGCCCTCTGGGCCAATCAGAAGGCCCTATTTTTTTTTTTTTTTTAAAGTGGGTTTGAGGGACTCTCAAGAGAGTCCTTCAAACTGTCTAGATATACAAATAGTTTTCGAGCTTAATATCTCCACTACTACTGAATCGATTTACAGCCAATTACAAAAAGCATGCTTTCTGGTCCAACATCTAGCTCCCTGCCAAATTTGGTGTCATTCCATTAACCAGTTTTTGCAGTAGTGCTGCCTAAAATTTTCTATTCAAAATGCATGGGGAGATTGTGTCTTGCACCCTCTTTTTTCTGCCCCCGCTTGACGGATCTCCCCACAGGAATGAGTCTAAGTGGATAAACTTTTTTTTTTTTTTTTTTTGAAAGTTTTGTGAAGATTCATCAAACAGTGCCAAAGATATTGTTAAACCAAAAAGTGCTCTGTGTATGTAAAAGCAGACCTAACTATAACTACCCAGGGGCGACCGCAAATGGGTAATCTCCCTCTCTTTCTCTCTACATATATATATTCACTGAAAAAAACAAAGGCTACAGGGACGTTATAGTTAGGTTCTGAAATTACTTTTACAAAACCATAGAAATTCAGCAGTTATAGATAGAGTCCTTTCAAGTAACTAAAACTTGCGCCCTAAGGTAACTATAACTTGTGCCCTCGCTGTGCACTGTTGTCTTATCAATAATTTTATTGCAAATGTTGCAGTGAGAATATAAAAAGTGGCATAGAATATGTCATCAATTATATAATATGTAAAGTAACTGGCTGTGCATTGTGAAGGCACGAGTTATCGTTACCTTAGGGCGCGAGTTTTAGTTATATATATATATATATATATATATATATATATATAAATATAATCCGTTTCCTTTACCTCTGCTATGCACCACTGTGCTTCTGACCAAAGGGGGTGTCGGCAATGTAAAGGCTCCGCCTCCTCCGTCATCACTATTCCCTCCTTACTGCAAAAAGGCAGTTGACACTCTTAGTTGTGTCTATATCCTGTGTTTATTTTGCATTTTTCCTCTCCTGCCTTGAGACGTTTTGGCTGCACACACAACTTTGTTCACAACAAGGAGTACCATTTTAAAACTGCATTTATAAAGTGTTCTAAGGCGCAAACCTCTCTGTCATCATAATAAACATAGACAACATACTATATTGCAATTATTTTATCAACATCATTCCTCATGATTTCTCTTGTTTGCTCATTATATTCTTTTTACACAGCAGACTATAAGAATTATCACATAAAATAAATCCTCTTACTTCTCTCATCAAAATACAGAATCCTGCATTTTGCACTGTTTTTAGGACATCAATCTAAGGCATACAATATGCTTATTATATTTCTCAAATAGGCCATATTTTTCACAGTTGTCATTCTTAAATGTATCACATTTTCATTTAACCTGTACAATATGTAATAGATTTACAGTATTTATGTGTGTGTATATATATATATATATATATATATATCAAGTCAGATTTCAACAAGCAATGTTTAAATGTGACTTTGTATTCCAGTGTGTATATATTTATAGGCCATGGGTCTCCAACCTTTTCTGTAACAAGAGCTACTTATGTTCAATGAACATTAGCCCAAGTTATTTGTATTATTAATTGTGACCACATCAGACAAGGCAAGATGACCAGCAATGATAACCTCAGTGCATCAGCAAGGCCGCAACCAGTAATGTAAAAAGGCTTTGTCAATTTGAAATTACTTCACTTAGGTAATACATAACAGCCATAACTGCAATGCACATGGCACCATGGTAATAATAATCTTAATAAATCTCCCCAATGCTATGATTTATCAGTCAAATCTCAGCTTTAAACATATTTTAGAAATGTAACTATTTTTCTCCAAACATAACCTTATAAATTCAGAAAATGCACACACTTTCTTATCAAATACACACTTTTCAAATTTGGTATAACTATATTCAGCCTAGTGAATGTTTGCACACAGGAGAGCTACTCACAGGTAGCTGGAGGGCTACCAGGAGCTCATGAGCTATTCGTTGGAGAGGCCTGTTCAAGACACATACATATAAAGTCAGATTTAAACAATTTAACCAAAGAGATGTTGTTTTGCAGTGAAAGGTAGTTGGGCAAATCCATTTTAATGGCACGTTGCAGTATCTGTTTTGTTTTGCAGTGTTGTCGCCTGGTACGTTCAACAGCTTTGGTAGTGGGACCCAAGGAGGACTACCAGAGCAGGGGCAAGGGCGCCATCTGGTCCTCCTATAGAGATTCCAGTGCCACTCACATTGTTGATCCACTTTCAGGGCAGAAGAGTCTGGATTATGAAAAATACATAGCACAGTAATTCTGAGACAAAAATGTTATTCCCCGTTTAGGGCCCTAAACTTGTGATCACCCAGTACAAAGGTGGAAATGTAGCACTGTATTAAAGTTTCCAGCAAAACTTGCCCTGCACTTGTACCAGGTGGCTCATGTTATCCTCCAAATCACAGAAACACTTAGCAAAAGCTGTGTGAACCGAGCCCTTGGGCTGAGCCTGATTTCAGGAGCATAAGGCATGGTCCTCCAGACAGAGGGCGCCATTCAGCCCAAGGACAATTAATATCTGTGAGATATCAACAAGGAGTGCTCTGTAGAGGGGCCCAATTATTCTGTGTTGAGCCACTGTTTTTATCTCCACACTTCTGAACAGCAGTGCAGACGATATAATAGAGGGGTTCAAGACACTCCCACTCCGGGGTGGCCTGTGGCATGGGCGAGCTGGGCCCAGGCCTGGAAGTTGCCTGATGTATTGTTATGAAAACAACATCTGTTCCATTCCACTTGGTCTCAATCGGTTTTGAAATCAGCTCTTAATGTACCTCAGCGTGATTGTTAGCACCCCATCAGCCCCCTCCTCCCATCTTCCCCACATCCCCGGGCCGGTCAATTCAATTTAGGACAGGCCCGGCTCCCACTGGCGCACGCTGTACTTACGCAGTGCCTACTATTCGAAAAGCACCTAGAACACTAAAGAGCATCCGTAACGCTACCGCCTTCCCCATCCCTTAGATATCTGGTTGTGTGAGTTGTTCACATATACACGTAATTTGTGCAATTCGTTTGTTCTGCTTTTTTCCGCGGTTACAAAAAAACGAGCACTCCGCGCCGTTCAAATGGCTTTCCTTTAGTCCAAAATTGGAATGGAATGCACACTTCCTTTTAAGCTGTCAAACATCCTCGTGCCTGCTGCCTTGCTGTTGGTGATGCATTTCTTAAACACACCACTATGTCCTTTAATTCTATCTCAACCAAGATGTTTTTATGATTTATGTCAGCAGTTTGTTGACAAACGACGTGAAAGCAATCCCTCATAGCTGGGTTAAAGTTAAGAGAAATTTATGACATCAATTCTGGCTTCATGCATAAAATAGCAAAGCCCTGCATCGTTCACCTTCCTCCGGTAGATGGCGCGAAACAAGAGAAAATGTCCAGGAACTCCGAAACAAAACCTCGCTCTTGGAATTCGCAGCGTTTTATTAGAGGAGGGATTCCGGCCAAGGCTTCTATTTACCATGGAATGTCTTGGACGGAAATAAGTGACACTCTAGAGACATCAACTGCCCACGTGGCTTCAGCGGCTGAATACAAGTTGCAATTTCCATTTGTTACAGCAAATAAGCAGATGTGATAGAGCTGGGAAGCACGTGTATCTTCCTGAGTGTGATACCCAAGGTCTCACAGTGTGATTACAGGCCAGAGACAGGGGAGCGGCCATCAATGGTGCAGCAGGTGCAGTGGCACCGAGGAAACGGGTGCCGGAGGGCCCAATGAACTATGTTCTATGACTGAACAAGGACTATTGCTTGCACACGTCACATTCTTGATTGTACAACTATATTTGTTTATATATACGTCTCAATTTCACCTCTGAATTAAATAATTTTATTTTTATTAGAGTTTTCATGAAGTGCTTCCTACGTCAGGGAGTAGTCGTTTGGTTCACAGAAGTAAGTCCAAAGGTATCACTGTTGGTCTTCCTTGGGAGAAGTGACGTGTAAATAAGGACTAATCTCATGAACTGGGTTCTGCCCTGGTTTGGAGACAACCCTTGGTTTTAAGGCATCTTGATATGGTTGTGTCATCGCTGACCACATGAGCCGAGCAGTGTTGGTCTGTACCGCTTTGAGCTTGGAGAGACCTTTGGGCGTGTTTGGTGTGTGAATGCTGTTCTGGTACTCAGCCCACATATACTGCAGGTACCAAGGACATTTTGTGAGAGGGATGTAGCAGAACTAACATGCCACATGCAGGTAAAGGTTGAAAGAATGTACTCTTGGTGCTTGCTTTGACTTGGAGAATGCGAAATCGGCCACTGTTAGTTCTGCCCAGGTTGCATTTCTTCTGGACGCATTGCAGCAGGGGAAGTACAGAGGCAGGTCAGGTGGACGGAGGGAGAGGCCATATGGCCCTTGAGGGAGATCTCTGCCTCCTGATTACTGAGAAGGAGCAACTTTGTTGCATCTAATGCTGGATTTCCTTCAAGCAGTTTGCTACTTGGTGGTGTGTCCCAGATTCCTCTTCCAGCTTGATTTAGTTCTAATGTTATCCATGACCAAATGGACTGTTCAAACTACACAGCATCAGTCCAGTCCTTGCTGTGCCATGAAAGTGAGCAATGGGGTAACCCAACTAATCCATCCCGTTGGACTTGCTGGGTGTGGCTCCTGAGAGGGAACAGCCAAGCAGGAGCCCTGATTCCAGCTCTTGATGCGTAGCGTTTAATCAGCATTTCGCGGACTGCAGTCGCAAATGCTAACAACAAGTGCAACAAAAAGAACGTACTTACTTCACCTTGGGCCATAATACCTAGTAGCATAGTTTTACCTATGATTCCCAGTAGCATAGTTTTACCTATGATACCCAGCAGCATGGTTTTACCTATGATACCCAGTAGCATAGTTTTACCTATGATACCCAGCAGCATGGTTTTACCTATGATACCCAGCAGCATGGTTTTACCTAGGATACCCAGCAGCATGGTTCCTGTTCCTTACTGGAAGTTACTATAACCTCCATAAATAAATAAATACACTTATAAATAGATAATAAATAAATATGTGCAACAATTGCCGTACCCATCACGATTTTCACAACATGATAGCCACCAAGGAAAACCCTGTTGTATTTATGATGGTTAAAATGCTTCAATTTCCCCTCTTCCAACGCGAGGAACTCAGATTGATACAGTAATATTACACATGATAAACAGCATATCTTATAGTACTGGTAATTACCATGTAGAGTATTAGCAGACCAAAATACTGGCCGAGGAGCAATGGGGCCATTATGTGTACTTAAGGACCTTAAACAGTTCCATGCCTGAAACCTGTATTCTCGTGGCTCAAACTGGCTTAAATTTGGCATGAATTAAGATAGATAACACAGCAGTATAGAAGTATAGAAGCTATTCCCTGGAGGCAGTGAAAGGATTTGTCCCACACCATCATCACCCTATCAAGAATTGTCTTCTGGCTCACCTAGATCGAGTACACAATAGATTTAAAAAAAAGAGCTTGTGCTTGTCATTTCTCCTTCAGCTGTTATTTTATAGGTCATCTTTGTCAAGGATGCGCGAATGTACAGTGGCATTCAGCAGACATAGGGCAGGTATTTGCCAACATCCCACATTTCACCTGCCTTATGGTTCTAGGTGGTTAGGCATATCAAGTGTAATTGAAAATGTGGTGTCTCTGAATTCAACTGCGAATTGTTCCGGTCTCTACGCCTTGCCCTGCGGTTTGACCGTCACTGGCCTGTAAGGGCGCTTGGGAATCCTCACTTTTCTTTTGTATTTTTACAATGCAGGAATTTAACCAAGGTGGTGGGGGCTTCAGTGCATCCCCTCTTAATACATACTTTTTCAGAGAGGTCTACTTTCTCCAGAAGGCCTCCATACTAGATTTACAGAAGCACACTAACAACATCACATAAATATTAGTGACCAGGAACTGGCGAACAAATTTTACAAACTAAAACAGGTCCCACCACATCCCACAAAATGCACTAGTCATGTCTGGGAATACCAGATTGATTACGTTTGCTACCTCAAGAGAAATTAGTAATTCACACGCTGCACAACACATTTGTAGTCCACAATTGTGAGTCTAACCCTCTGTAAAAAGCTGTCTGGATTTAACTATTGGGCTACAATAACTATTGTTCGCTATCCCTAAATACTGCAACAAAACTTTCGTGACATGTGGTTTGCAACCTTTTCCATCTTCCCCATTCAGCCACATGAACTCTTATTCCTAAACAATGGCTAGAAATCGTAGAATGTAGATTAATATCAAATATATATTTAATGCAGTATATTCCAATGACCTTGATACGTGCAATCACAACTCTTGATTGTAGGTCTGCAGAAGTGCGAAATAAAAAGGAAGGCAGAAACTCTGTGGCACGCGTGTGGTCTGCCAGGGCTTTGACAGGGTTGCCCACACACACACATCCGTTGGCAGTGGTTTAGACGACAGGCTGTTTTTCCTTTTCCTTTTGGTTGAAAAGCCATTAATGTATCTCAGAAAGAGAGAAAGAGCAATATTGCACGATAAAGTTAACAGCTTTGTCCTGCTACCTTTCAGCGTCTTCATCTTCTGCCTCCTTACTTCCCTCTGAATAGTACCCCCTAACCACAGGTACCTCTCACATATACATTTCACCCTTTCAAACCACGTACCACCTGACCTTCCAATTCCAAAGAATCCAATGCTACCGTTAAATCTGCACTGTATCAGACATCTTAACTACCCCGCCCACATGCAACCACAAACGTCCTGATCTTGCACCTATCTCAACAAACCTGGCCTTAAATCACCCTCAGTCTTCAATTATACTTTTGCATCATACCACCATATTTATGGCTCCAAAACTCACAAAAAACCTGAAACTGCCACTCCAACCCATTAATACTATCCCAAATTCTACTCACCATAATGTGGGAGTCATACACACACCTTATCCTGCCTAATCACACACAGAGCCTCAACTACTCCAAACATATTATATACAACGTCCTGCTCTTATACCAAAACCAACTGATTCAAACTTGTACTTCACAATCTACCATCACCGCACCCATCCCATGCAAGCCAGACTCTCCCCATCCCAACCTTCCTTGTGCTGCTTCCATTCCAGCTAGATAAACTTCGTCTATCGTAAACATTATGCTGCCACAACCATCTCCACACACCCACTTTCACATATCTTAAAAGATCCACTCATTTAAGGCTTGTGCCATCTAAATTCCTTATTGCTACACCCAGAGTACCTAATACTACTTCATACCATCCTAAACACTTTTTTCCGACACCGGTGCCAACTCTCCTATTTTCATACCACCAGAAATGCCCCTCTGCCCAAACCAATTCCAACTAACAGTCTTATAATACATTAAGGCAGTGGTTCCTAACCTTTTGAATTCTGTGGACCCCCACTTTATCATTATTGGAACCCAGGGACCCCCAGTGAATCATTATTAGAATCCGGGGACCCCCTCTGAGTCATTACTGAAAGCTGGGGACCTAATCTGTTAATATTATTTAATTTTCTCAGCAGTCACGGACCCTCTGAGGAGGCTTCGCGGACCCCCAGGGGTCCCCCGGACCACAGGTTGGGAACCACTGCATTAAGGTAAAAATTGAAAAACTGAACCTTAACAAGACCTCGATGTTAAAATCAGAAAATACTGTTACAATAGTAATGTTGTACTCTACTGAATCTAAGAATCATGACACACATGGAATCTCTATGGTTCTTAATTACAGTAGACTAAAACACAATCTCATTATGCCTGAACTCTCCATTCTGATATGCATCCTCAATTACGTCAGGTTCATCAAAGCACATAAATGCTCCCTCTATCTTTGTACTACTCTTCCATTCAATGGAGGAAGATTCCTGCAGACCTCCTAACATGCTTGTTTTAGTTCAAGACGCAGCACCCCCTTACTTGGCTTGTGGTCAAATTGACTTAAGGCGTGATTTAGATCTTGGCGGATAGAATACTCTGTCACAAACTTGATAGATAATCTCTCCACCGTATTACTATCCCCAAAGGATATAATGGGATTGTAATACAGCCCACAGGATATCTGTCATGTTTGCGATGGCGTATTCCCCTCCCCCAAGATCTAAATCAGGCCCTTAGTCATTAACTTGTGGTCACATAGATCCTGCATCCACTTCACCTGCCTGTCAAAAACATGCCTACTCTAAATGCAAGTCGACACAGACAGTGGCTTAAGAATATGGGGGTCAAAATATAATTATACACTTAATGATCATGTGGCCATCGGGTACGTATATGCATACCCGTACCCGATAGCCACATGCTGTCAGCACTGTGCAGTGTCAGCACTGTGCAGTGATTTAAATCTCTTTTACTGATGCAGAGGTATCTAGAGCTTCATAATTTGGTGCAATAAGGGAATTGTAAATATACATGTATTGCCACATCTTTTTGCAATAGGGCTCCTTGTTTTGTCAGTTGATATATAGGCAGTGACAAAAAATGAAACACTTATAGCCATCTACAATAAACATGATATTGCATGCCAAAAGTTTGTGACCCATAAAAATGCCATGTGGTGGTTAAGAGACATGAATATGTAAATAAAAAATATAATTAATTTGGTTTAGAAGATGCTCCTTGTTGAGGTAGCCAAAAGGAACACTTGCTGAGAGAGATTCATAACTAATAATGCAATGGTCATAGATACTGGTCAGTGACATCTAATTTAGGAACTCGTTAACTGGAAATTAAATTGAGGGGCAGTATCTCTTTATGGGAGGGCATTTTTGACTTCGCCTTCTGTCTACTCTGTCGACGAGCAGTTCAGGTGGGGACCACTCTTTCCTCAGATACTGTTAGATTAGATCCAGTGATTCCAAGGCAGAAATACTTGAGGCACTCCCCCTTTTCTCTTACATAGTGTATGGAAGAGCGTATCCATCTCACCATTCCTCAAACATTCTTCCTCTGTCTTGACCTCAGCTCGCTCCGCACACATACCTCCATCACACACATACTACAGTACGTCTTTCTGACTGATCTACTAGAGGATGCTTAGTAGTGTGGGTTCAGGTCTTACAATAGAGCCTGGATCCAGATCACCCACCCTTTTGTACTTTAGGAGACTACTTGCTCACTCAGAAGGACTGGAATCCTAGACTACAAGCAAGGACAAAGTCAGAGATGCAGACACAGAACACATTACTTTTTGTGTCTCAAAATCAATTGATCAGATACACTGATTACCATGGTTCTAAACTAGACCAATGATTATCGTGCACCAAGAAAAATCCATGTCTTTTCATCGTGACCACAGCAGCAGAGTAGAAAATGCACACCTCTTACCTCTGATTACTGAAAGCTGAAATGGCACACGTATGTTGTGATCTGTATGCTACCTGGAACGCTGTGAGGTCCAAACTGGTGCCACATCATACGGCTTCAAAGGGAGAAAGGAGATCGGTGACAGGACAGAACTGAAGGAGTTTGGATTGAAATCTGGATGGAGAATGTGTTCTCTCACTCTGAATAAGGTGTCAGTTTGTGTGTGTGCTGTGATTCAGGTTCTGCACTCTCATTTTCAGATCGACGGGATAAGGGGCTCGCCTTTGAGAACCTTCCTCGACTAAACGATCCAAAAATTCTAAACACATTTTTTTATGAGCCCCATCCCATAGCCTCCCGCACAGTAGGCTTGCTGGATGAATTTCACCACACTGCAAATACAAAACCTTTATGGGACCTTAAGGATAGTTTGCCAAGAAAAATGAAAATCTTTACAGAGAGCAATGAGTAACCACTACCTTACTTTTCTTTTCTGAAAATTTGCTTTTTGCCTTTACACCACAATTCCCTTAATGTCCTAAAGCAGCTTACTGGCATCCTCAGACACTTTACAAATGCCTGGTTATATGACATAAGAGTCTCCCTCAATTCATCATATTTTCTCTTGCCTTTTCTAATATTCTCAACTAGCCCAACCTGAATGTGCCATGCAAGTTCTCTGATATCTGACGACTGGTGTATGTCGTGGAATACAACAGCTCTGAAGTAACCATGAAGATGGAAGAACCCACGAGAATCATATTGAAGGACTTCAACATTTGCAAGTGATTTGGGCCTAGAGTAGACCTTGCGTAGGGGCAATCGACTTAGAGTTATCAAAGTAAAATTACAATATTTAATACACATATTGCACGGTTTCAGTATAGTTTTCTAGCTATATTTTGTGGCATGATAGATATACACACCTGGCTCCAAGTAAAGAGTCAATTTCCTGTATTATTAAGTTCCACTCTTCTGTGAAACACAAATCTGCCTGGTTCCCTAGTTTCTTTCTTTATTTCACTGTTTTATACATTGACAACACACTGACTGACCAAATAGGCAAGGGTATTGAAATTGGTATCACACACCCTCTGACTCCCTTATGACGTTATAGGGTTAGCTTTAGGTCCCATTCATAGCTCTTTAGCAGCGTTTGTTACAGAGGAGCTAGAAGGACAAGGAATGAAAACTAAAGATTTTTTTTCAACTCTTTGTGTTGATACAATACTCATCATACAGCTGGTTCAGTAAAGCATGAAGAGTTATCATATCAAAGCAAGCAACACAGGTAATACATTACAACCACTGCAGATGTAGTGTAATGCAAACTGGCTCTTTTACAGCCTGAATAAACAGCTTACAAGCCAGTCATAGGAGCATCTTCACTTTCATTCCACATCTGTCTCCCCATCATCCACCACCCAACGCCCCGAAAAGTACTTCAGACACCCCACACTTTTTAGGTCATTCTCTACTTTTATAGACCACCTGTTGTACCCTTTGGCATCAATCTAGATCTGCATCGCTCATAATTTCTGGTATTTAGGCATGGTTCCTCCCCTGATAGTAGCAAAAGCAGCCACTTGGCATCCAAAGGAATAGTCGAGCCCAAGACCTGAGAAACCTTATCTGTCACTGCCCTCCAATAGGTCTGAATCACTAGGCACCCCCATAGGATGTGGAAGAAGGAGTCCTCCTCGCCTATTTTATATAGAAGGGCCCTGGAGTAATAAGATCTATGCAGGATTATCAGTTGGACAAGTCGAAATTGAGCATGGATGGCTATTACCCATGGACTCTGCAGTACTTCTGTTTAGTCATTCTCATCGAGTTCACCTAGACCTCGGGACCAGGCCTCCTCAAGGACACCAATGAGGAGTTATTCACTAGCTTTTTATAAATCAGTGAGATAGCTTTATCAGGTATGGGCTCTGTGAGTAGCCTGTCCTCTAAAGGAGAGGCTTCTTGCAATTGTTTGCCCTTGCAGATGTGGCATCTAAGTGTATGGCCAAACCAGAGATACCTGTATCTTTTGGTCTCAGCCAGCTCTAATTCCTATCGGAAAACTTCGAACTGTATAAAGGACTGCTCTCTCCAGGCATCTCCCAAGTGTTCAATGCCAATTAGCTTCCACTTACAGAGACCCCTCAAACTGCCTACCTCCTTCAGTAGAGCACTGTCCCAGAGAGGTGTAACTCAGTGAGCTTATTCCACTAGCCTAGGACACCCGTAGCCTCTCTCCACACCCAAACTACGTATCTGGGTGTGACTCCGTAGAACTTGTTCAAATTGCCGGCGATACAATGCCGTCACAAAGCCCCTCTAACACATTAGAGCTCTGTCCGCTCTGTAGGCCGGCTCCCCATGGTCACTAAAGACCCAGGGCCTTATTTAGATCTCTGCGGATTTCATACTCTGTCACAAACATGATAAATATACCATCCACCATATTACAATCTCCATAAGACACAATGGGATCGTAATATGGTGAATGGGATATCTGTCACATTTGTGATGGAGTAATCCCTTCCGCCAAAATCTAAATCAGGCCCTCATTCATTTACCACCACCAATTGCGAGGCCCAGTTTAAGTGTGTCTGGGACTGCTAGCCCACCATTATACACCCACCTCTGTAGTTTGCATACAGTGATACATGAACTATTCCCATTCCATAACAATGGGTGGATTGCATGGTCTATTCACTGGAAAAACCCTGGTGGGATCCTAGATGGAGTGTTCTGAAATATGTAAAGTAGGCATGGGAGAAACATCATTTTGTACAAAGCCGCCTTACCCATCGGGGACAGGGGCAACGTTCTCCAAAGCTCTACATCTCTGTGTAACTTCTCAATTTGCAGGAGCAAATTCTTCCTTAAAAAGTTCTGTGAGTCTCCGGTGGCATGGATCCATAGGGATTTAAAACTCTCGGTCACCAGGGGTGCTGTACAGCACATTGGAATGCGCTGGGAGCCACCAAACAATGGAAAAATTAGGGATTTGGACCAGTTTATTCAGTAGCGTGAGTAATCTCCATTAATACTGAATATTTGCAAGATACTGTTGATGGAGAGAGCTGGCTGAGTGAGCTACAACAAAACATAATCTGCTTATAGGGAGATACAATCCTCCCAATTCCCACATGCTTACTCCTCGTGTCAGTGGATCTTGACGAACCCAGACAGCTAGAGGCTCCAGCACTAGCACGAAAAACATGGGGGGGGGAAATGACAACCCAGCCTCATCTCTCTGTGTAGGGCAAAGACACAGGACACCATGCCATTTACTTTTACTCTCGCACATAGGTTTTGGTATAGAAGTCTCGCCCAGCTGCAAAATTTAAGGCTGAAGCCCAATCTTATCAAGTGGGGAAGATGTAATTCTATTTTATACTGTGAAAGGCCATTTTTGCATCTAAGGTCTATCAGAACTGCTTCAGGATGGGAGGGCTCAATCGTATGTGGCACACCACAGAGGCGGCGTAGATTGAGGCGAGTGCTTCTATGCGGCATGAAGCCCAATTGATCAAGGTGTATCACTGAGGCAATTACTTGCACAATCGACACGCAAGAGCCTTTGTCAGGACTTTAGTTTCTACATTAAGTAGGGAAACTGGTCTAAAGAAGCTGCAGTCCTTTGGCGGTTTTACCCTCCTTATGTAAAACCACTATCGTAGGGAGCTGGTGGTTTTCTGGCATGGAGCTTCTCTCCTGTGCCACTTTGAACATGTCTTACAAGTGTGGAGCTACCTTGTCTGTCACTTCCTTATATATTTCAATGGGTAAGCCATTTGGCCCAACCGTCTTCCCCAACTGTAAGTCTTGGATGGGCAGTGCAATCTCAGACACTGTCAAGTCCTCCTCCAGCGTCTCTCTCGCTTTGCCTGTCAACATCTGGAGGCTGATATCTCTGAGGAACCCAGCACAATCCCCGTCTGTCATATTTGTTGTAGATGTATAAATGCCCTCAAAGTAGGCTGAAAAGGTCTCCGCTATGTTGCTACTATTGTTGTGAAGCCTACTGCTGCTGTCAGTCACTTCAGGGCCCCAGGACCTCAGTTTATCTCTCTTCTCTAGCCAGGGCAGTAACTTATTGGCCTTATCACCCACATCATATATTCAGGGTTGTGTAGCTAGGACATACCTGAGTGCCTTCTCTTCCGCCAAGACACCGAGATCACATTGTCGGAGACGCAGGAGGTGCTGTAACTCCTCTGTATCGTCACACGTTATCTAGTTTTTTAATGTCACTTACTACATTTGCATACTTCAGAGCAGTTTCTTTCTTTTTCCCTTCAACAAGGGCCTCAGCTTGCCCCCATATAACTGTCTTAAAAGCCTCCCAAAGGGTACAGGCCAATGAGACAGTTCCCTTATTTTCTTTAATATAAGTGTATGCCCCACCTTGTAGTTTATCACTAAATTGCTTGTCTCAGAAGTTCCATGGGTCTTGTCTGGTGGCCAACCTGAAATGTTGGACCAGGCCTTGTAACTTAACCTCAACTGGAGAGTGGTCAGAGATCCCACTGGGTCGTAGTGTAGCTGTCCGGAATTTGTCGGTATGGATATGTTGGGTGACAATGTGGTCAATATGGAAAAAGCAGTAATGGACTGCAGAAACGTATGTGTACTGTCTCTTATTGAGATTGTGTATGTGCCAAAGATTGACCAAGCCCAGGGCCTCCACAAAGGGACATAATGGACCCCCCACACCTCCCAGGGCAGACCCTCTTGCTCTATCTAATTCGGGTCCATCACCACATTTGTGTCTCCCCCTAGTATGAGAATCCCGATGATCAATTCCAAAAGGAGCACACCAATGTCAGGGAGGGTTTGGGCATGGAGTCTAGGCGGAACATATAGGGAGAAAACATTAGGGAGAGTGCCCTCCCAAGTGGCAGACATGACCACATATCTGCCAAGGGGGTCATGCCAGGTACGATGAGTGAGCAGCACCAATTTGTTTTATTAGCATACGGGTCCACCTCGAGTCGGTGGTGTAGCCTGGGTGGGCCACTGCCGCAATGCTAGCATACACCAGGATAGCAAATGTAGTAATCATGTCCCCTGATAGGGGAATTCAAAAGCCCAGCAGACTAAGATTAACAAAAAGTATATTGACCCTCCAAATATGGGCCCCCCTTGCCCACACATCACTAAAGTACCAAATATCAAGTTTACATGCATTTCCCATAGTGGTGAGAAATCCTCTACGACTGCATCCTTAGGAAAACTGAGAACTCTGTACCTCCATTTCTCAGGGTGGGATATTATCACCTTCTGGGCCAAGGGCTGCAGCTAATTTTATTGTCACTCAGGTCCAGTAAGAAATATTTCAAGAGTGTACCAGGGAGGTGTCATGCTGCTGTGTCTATGAGGAGGCAGGGCTACGCTGTGTCGGCATGCCTCGTGGATGCATTCCATTTTGGGCTCGAAAGCCTTTCCGGCCCGCAACATGACACTCCTCCAACCAGTCACCTCTTCAGGTGTGGCGAAGTGCCACATTTTGCCCTTCACGACCACTCGCAGTCTTGCCAGGTATAGAATCATGTACTTCAACTGTTTGGCTCTGTGGGCCTTTTTTTTACCTCATTGAAGTTTTGTTGCTGTCTTTGAACCTGCAATGTAAAGACCTAAAAAATCAGATAGTTGCATTTTCATACTGGAGGTCACCATGAGTACGTGCTGCCTGTAAAATCGTACCTCAGTCTTGGCTATGATCGTCCACGGAGGCACGCCCAGGCATGGCAGGGGCCCTGGCGCCCTGTGTGCCCTCTCGATGGAGAAAAATTTAGGAAGTCTTTTGGGCGGAGGGTGTTTTGGATAAGGTCTTCCAAAAAATTATTAGCGCTGGGTCCCTCTGCTCCCTTGGGAACTCTCACCACTCAAATGTTGTTGCGGCAGGCCCATCCTTCTTGATCTTCCAGCTTTGCAGCAATTTCTGAATTCTGTTTCGTCAGGAATTGAACCTGGTCTTCAAGTCCTTTAGTGGTAGATTGCAGGCTATTTATTTAAGACTCTGCCACCATGACCTTCTCGGAGATTTTGCAGAAATCTGCCCTCATGAGGTTAACACCTACTGTGAGCGTGCACAATTTAGGCTCAATTGTTCCTGTTAAGTCTTGGATCACTGCCATAATTTCTCGGAGGGAGGGTTTGGCAGGAGTCTGGATGTCAGGTGATATGGCACTCTCCAAATCTCCCTATGACCCTCCAGGGCATAGCTATCATCGCAGAGTATTTATCCAAGTTTTTTGTCTGTGTGGGGGCCAGTACCCAGAGGCTATCCAGCAATGTCGCCAGCCACTAAAGCACTAGGGGACTCTTCAGTGGATGCCCCTTCAACAAGTGTCTATTCTCCCTACAGGAATATGCAGGCCGGGGGGTTGTGGCAGGTTGTTCCCTATGCAGTCCTCCAGTTAAGGCATACAGCAAATGTTTCATAGGGCCCACCAACCTCCTGAGCATCAATAGAAGTGGGGAAGAGAGTTAGGCGGTCATTCTGACCCTGGCGGTCAAAGACCGCCAGGGCGGAGGACCGCGGGAGCACCGCCGACAGGCCGGCGGTGCTCCAATGGGGATTCCGACTGCGGCAGTAAAGCCGCGGTCGGACCGGCAACACTGGCGGTCTCCCGCCAGTGTACCGCCGCCCCATTGAATCCTCCAAGGCGGCGCAGCTTGCTGCGCCGCCGAGGGGATTCCGACCCCCCCTACCGCCATCCAGATCCCGGCGGTCCGACCGCCGGGAACCGGATGGCGGTAGGGGGGGTCGCGGGGCCCCTGGGGGCCCCTGCAGTGCCCATGCCACTGGCATGGGCATTGCAGGGGCCCCCGTAAGAGGGCCCCTAAATGTATTTCACTGTCTGCTGCGCAGACAGTGAAATACACGACGGGTGCAACTGCACCCGTCGCACAGCTTCCACTCCGCCGGCTCGATTCCGAGCCGGCTTCATCGTGGAAGCCTCTTTCCCGCTGGGCTGGCGGGCGGCCTGAAGGCGACCGCCCGCCAGCCCAGCGGGAAAGTCAGAATTACCGCCGCGGTCTTTCGACCGCGGAACGGTAACCTGACGGCGGGACTTTGGCGGGCGGCCTCCGCCGCCCGCCAAGGTCTGAATGAGGGCCTTAGTCTGTGTACTGACAAAATGAGGGCATTGGAAAGGGGGCTCCCCGTTCCGAGGCACCTTCTCTTTTTTCAGCAATATTTATAAGGGGATTCCCTGAACATAATGCACGTAGCTCAGACAGGGAAATAACCAAAGTAGGTAAAAACTACTACAAAAGCTACTAAGATAGCCATGAAGATACCATCATCTTTACGTACCAATACTATGGTCTGAGATGATACTAACTATATGTGACTGACCAGTAGAGTATTTTTAATAGGCTACTCAGTTTAGGTACTCAAATAACAGAATCCTATTACATAATTGATACAAGCTTATTTTACAAATATAGATATTTTATTATTCCATAATGATACAATCATAAAAAGTATATACATTAAATCAAAAAAATAGAAGAAAATACATACAAAGCACCTAAGTCAAACATACCACATAGACATTAAATAATTCAAATAAAAAAACGTGTCTTATTTACAAGTGAACCAACATATTAAGGAACCAATGATACCATAGGGACCGAAGGCCTACGCGCGTTTCGGTGTTATGTAATATAGAAGACAACCTTCCTCAGGGCCGTTCCCAGTGGTAATAATGTGTAATACTCGAATCTTGGCAGCCAAGTCTTCTGGTCAGATCAATTGTAAATTCATGATATTCTTTTTGATAATGTAGTCCAAAAATCTAATGGGAGAATTGATTTATATGAACATTGTGTATAAAATTCTTGTGCTAGTAGTCTAGTGGTCACCTCTGTGAGCATGACATATATATCTCTACCGGCAGTGGCATATTGTCTTATCGAAAAGGCATGCCCAAAGAAAGTAGAATGAATTGTATATAGTGTAGTTAATGGAAAGATGCATAGGTCATAAGGTATAGAGTATAAACAAATATAGACTGAAATTGCTTAATTGGAGAACATGAGAGTAGTTCATGCGATGTCAATTACTGCCGTGCATGCCTAATGCCATTAAAAGTTGCAATAGTTAGTATATCCACAGTGATAAGTGTCTAATATTAATCTGTATACCTTAGTTCCCTTAGAATAAGAACATGCAGCTCGATACATGCAGGATGGTGGAAAAATGATAGATTTTAATACAGACAGACCTTGTTTGGAGAGTCTTGTCTAGCGTTTTTATAGGCTATTGATTCTTCTGACCATAACTGCTTCGCTGCAGAACATAATAGTACCTATTATGATACAGGAAAATAGACTGGATAAGAACCTAGAAACACTAAGTGGATAAATAGATAAATAAAGAGATAGTAATAATAGGTGGAAAATTTAATCAATATATATTATTACTATTAATAATATAGTGTACAAATCACCTCGATATAGGCTGATGTCAGTTTCTAAATTCGGGTGCAAATGAGCCCCGGTGTATAGATATAAATCCTCAGAATCTTGCCGATGGACTGAGTGGTTTCGGGAAGTGAAAGCCTGGATACATTGATTTGGGCTCTTATAGATAACAATAAATGAAGACAGACAAGAAGGAAAAAACCAAGATAGTTAGACCCTTATGTGGTTATAGCTCATGTAGGGCTAAGTAACAGTAATCAAATGATGGTAATACAAATATACTGAAACGAGCGCTACAGACTCGAATAAAAACATACCGGTCTCGGCGTTAGATCTTCCCGCGTTCGCTGACGAAGTCAGCTGCCGCCGATAAAGGACGTATTTAAGCGGCTGTGCAGAGATGTTATCTCTGTTACTAGGCCGCACAGAAGGGAAAAAATAGGCAGGCTACTATGGCGGCCATATTGGGGTTGTATCGGGAGTATTTGAGTAGAGCAAAACGGGTAGTAAATATGCTTTGATCAATACCTCTTACTCCCCAATTTAAATATTTAAACAAGTAGTTTTAAGAAACAGCCTGTAAATATTCCACAGACGCATCCAAAATATCGATGTTAAATAAAATATTATCGTAGACAGAACGTGAATTGCATATATAGTATATGTTACTGAGACTGGCCATGAAATAGTAATTCAAGAAGCCGGAGACATTGTTGGCTATACTACATCTATAGGGTATACTCTAAATGGTAGTAGGATAGAAGTTAAACACTGACAGACTCACTTCCAAATACAAATCTCCTTCTTTTAGCATAAAACAAGTTATGCTAAAACTAGTACCGTGATAAAAGGTAAAGGTGGAAGTAAAGATTATAATAGAAGATAAATTTATATGATGGCATTTTCCCACGGAGTATATTCATTCAATCCCTTTTCGCAGCTATTTAATGTAAATATCCAAAAGACTTCTCTCTTTTTCCGAATTATGTGATCTTCTCTCTGTCCAGAATTCTTAATCTTTTCTAAGACAATCCAAGAGAGATCCTCAATTTTATGTCCATGTTGTATCCAATGGGTGACCAATGGAGCATTTTCTTTGCTATTTCGGATGTTGGAAATATGCTCCAATATTCGAATTTTCACTTCTCTTCCAGTTTCTCCTACATAGAGGAGAGGACAGGGACATCTAATTACATAGATACAGTTGACTGTTTTACAGTTAGTCATATCTGATAATTGGAAGTTGGTACCATTCCATGAAAATATATTGCCCACAATAGCTCTCGGGCAGGCTTTGCAGTTACCACATTTATGGTTACCTGTAATAGGTCGATTGCCATGTATCGACTTTTGACAAAAGGTCTCGTTCTTGGGTAGAATAGCTCTAACGAGTTTATTCGCGATGTTTTGATTTCTCCTAAAAGACAGGAGAGGGCGCTCTAATGATGCTTTACTAGAGTCACTGTTTAAAATGTGCCAATTGGTGAATATTATTTTCCTAACTTTGTCATTAAGATTGGAATGTTGAATAACACAGGTTATGGGAGAAATAGATTTTTTATTCTGTTTCTCAAACATACTTGCTCTGTTGTAGTATTTGGCTCTTTTGTATGAATCTCTAATCAATTTTTTGGGGTATCCTCGTAACAGAAATTTCTGTTGTAGGATGTTGGCGTGGTGTTCATAGTCTCCCATATTGGAGCAATTTCTGCGAACCCGTAGAAATTGACTAAAGGGTTTCCCTTGTTTCTGACTGGTGGGATGGAAGCTGTCATAATGTAATAAAGTATTCCTCGCTGTAGGTTTGGTAAACAGCGACATCTCAAGTTTGTAGTTAGCATGACCAATCCAAATGTCTAGGAATTCAACTTTATCTCTGCTGGTGTGAATAGTAAACTTGAGATTGGGATCACATACGTTGATCCACTGACTGAATTCTGTTAGAGCGTCCTCTTCACCTGTCCAAATGAAAAAAATATCATCTATGAATCGTGACCAACAGTGGACATTTTCATAGAATGGTGCCATCTCGTTGTAGATATGGGTTTCTTCAAATGAGCCAACATAGATGTTGGCCACACTTGGGGCGCAGGCAGCCCCCATACTGACCCCTTTCTTTTGCTGGTAAGTTTGGCCATCGAATTCAAAAAAGTTTTCTTGAAGGACAATGTTGAGGCACTGTAAAATGAAGGAAGAATGTTCCGTATTACCTTCTTTTTCGAAGAGGCGTGCAACAGCTAGCCACGCTTCTTTCTGTGGGACGTTAGTATACAGTGCTTCAATGTCCATAGTTACTAGTAGTTGGGTGATCGAATTGAATGGAAGACCTTCTAGTTTGGCAATAATGTGGCTGGTATCGCGAATGAATGCTGGTAGTAGTGCTACTCGCGGGTTTAAAAATTTCTCAACGTATTTAGATAGAGGTTCTGTCAGTGCTCCTACCGTGGAGACAATAGGTCTCATAGGGGGGTCTGTCTTATTTTTATGTATTTTAGGGACCCCATAGAACACAGGAGTCCTAGTTTTTACTGGATTGAGATATGAGAACTCTTGTTGACAAATGATCCCATTCTCTAAAGCTTCAGTGCTTATGTTAATTATCTCTCTCTTAACTCGTTCTTGCCAGTTTTTACCTGTCTTCTGATAATAGTCTGATTGGTTTAACATGGTTAGAATTTTGGATTTATAGACTTCAGTTTCCATCAGAACTATACCTCCTCCCTTATCGCATGGTTTGACTGTAGTAAGTTTATCTTTTTGCAGTCTTTGTAGGGCTTGATGTTCTCCTTGATTTAAGTTAAAATATGGCTTAGGGACAAATTTCAACAGTGATTGAATCTTATTCAACACTATATTCTCAAAAATTCTAATTTCAGGTCCCACCATATCAAGGTGGGGAGTGAAGGTGGAAGCAGGTTTTAGTCCAGAAAGATTTTGTTCCCTAAGATCTGTTTTGTCTTCAAAATATCTAGAGAGCCTAATTTTTCGAAAGAAGGCATGCAAATCGGAAATAAGACCGAATTTGTTAATGGGAGTAGTGGGGATAAATGACAACCCTTTCTTCAATAGGGACTCAGTATCTATATCCATGGATGAAGTACTTAGATTGAAGACTGGTGCTGTCTTTAGTCCCTCCCATATTGTTGTCTCCTGGTTTGGAGGGTATGTGGTTGATTGTCCACATTCTGAAACCTGCCCCTCTGGTAGTTTCTGTATCTCATTCGAGGTCTCCCTCCTCTGGATAAAAAATGGTTCGAGCGGCTTGGGCCTTCATTGGGGTCTACCCTCACATTATATTGTTCAGACTGGTTAAGAGTTCCTTCTCCCTCAGATTCTGAGGTGTCAGAGAAGGTAACGATTTTCTTCGTAGTCCAAAATTGTCGGTCTTGTTGTGATACGTTTCGTTGTTGGTTCGCATAATATCCATCTGATAAGTATGGGTACGCTCGTTCTTTGGTGAACCATCTGATGTCCTTTCTAAGCTTGTCTGTCTTTCTCTTAATCAGATATAAATTGAACGATTCAAGTTCTTGTTCAATAGTCTCTAGCTGTTTCTTCGCTTCCTGTATAGAGTCATGAGTTTTCAGTTCTTCTTCGAGTGACTGAATTTCTTTAATAAGGGTTTCCATCAATTCTCTAGCGGTCTCTATAATAAGGATCATCCAATCTCGAGAACAACGATTGGAGATCAGGGACCATTTTTCTAGGAATTGTCTAATCTCTACAAAGAGACCTGGGATGTTTCTCACTCGTAATCCTTCAGGAATGATCCCGGCTCTAAAATATTCTAAAATATAATCTGCATGTAATTCTGTACCTTCTCTTTTTTCCCCCCCACTGCCCCAGGTCAGCTCTCATAGACAGCTTGCTGCAATGATAGGCGTTCCTTGTCCTGGTATGCCAGCACGCTCCTAGGGTTGTCAGCTACAATTTGGAGCTGCAACTCAAAAGCGATCACCTCGGGTCTCACTGCTGGGTGGAATATGCAGCTCCACTCTGCTGCATTCATTTGAGCCACAAGGAATGATTGTGGCTGGTGCTGCAGACACTGCAAGGTGGCTGGCTCTCCGGCCCGGGGCACCGCTGGGCGCCCGCTTGCTTCTGGGCTGCTTTCCACGGCCCCTGCGGTCAACGGTCTCACAGCCTTCACTGCCTCGAGTCCACTAGTGGCTTGGTGCCATCCACAAGTTATCTCCACGTCACCTCCACGCTCCAGTGAAACTCTGCAGTGCCAGTCACCATTTTTGTCAAGGCACTGCTCTAGGCCGAGCTGCATAATTCTCCCCTGGCCGGTCCAGAAATACACCACAGCACTCAAGGGAGGAGGCTGAAGCTGGAAAGATAAATGAGGCCCCAGTTGGGTGTGGTTCAACAGGATTGTAGGGCAGATGACAGGGGATAATAGGCTGGCACAAGAGCACTCTTCTACTGTATGGCCATTTTTGGCAGCGGTTGGCAATGCCCTGAAAACTAAAGAAATTAAACACGATTCTTGGAAACCTGTTTACTCTTTTTCCTGCTGCTGCCTGTGTGACCTGAGATCAGGGAAGTAAGGGCTTTGCTATGGCTCCCAAAAGGCAAGTCAAAGGCAGCACCTAGTCCCTAAGTGAAGTCCATGGTTGTCTATGACAGCAACGTGCTATTTTTTGGCCGCATTGGGGAGGAGCTGGGGTGGGGTGTTGGACGTGGTAGATTCATCTAGATTACACGATGGTGCATGTGAGGTTAAAGTGAGCCAGAATGTAACCCGGTTAAAGACCGCAATCACTCATAACTTTTATGAGGTTGCACTATTCTCCACAGAGGAAGTTGAGAAGTTTTACCAGAACAAAGAACCTCAGAGCTGGATTTGAAATGCATGCCAGTCCAGTGGTGCTGGAACAATTTTCAAAGTGGGGAGCTACCATCAACGTTAAGTCAATGAAGTCATATGGATTGTGAAACATTTAAAGCAATCCCTAATAACAAGCGTAGCAAATGAGCATACCCATTCAACAGGAGAGTGGTAAGGGTGTAGTATATAGCTAGTGATGCACTTTGTATCCCACTGTCACGCATATATTACTAAAGCAAAGTGTGGTAGCGCATAGTAATTTACAGACAACACATTATTATACATTAAAATGGCCACTAATTTTGCAAAGACATGTGCTTTATTGTTAAAACTATACAGAACACGTGAACATTTATCATTTGTACATCACCAAGTAAAGTCCCTTGATTTGTTTTGATTGTATTAAAATCTATGTTTCCATCACACTTTAGAATTACAAACAATGCTCAATTTGTGATTTCCTAACTGCTGAATAATTTGTACACTTCATTTACAGGTATTTGCTGTGTGTTAGAAAAGACATCCTACAGCCTTTTCTTCCACACTCTGCACTCCACCAAGATTGTGGCATAGTTCACTTTACAAAATGCTCTCACTTTGCAGCCAGAGAAAGAAAAGTAAACACCAATCTGAAAGAATAAGCAGCAATTAGACTAAAGACATAACCCGACATCTGGCCTCTGACTTTCAATGCAGAGCAGATGTGACAAATGGAAACAAAATGTAAAAGCATCTTTATTGCTCACTCCCCTTCTGAACTCCAGCATGTTTATTTGAAGGTGCTGCCGTACACCCTGCACCCCTACTTCGATGACCTATGTGCCAGTCTAGCCAGCGCCTCTAGACTTTCCAAAAGAGCCACAGCAATGTCTGACATTTTATTTTAAGACCAAGAATTCTGAATACAGCTTATTTAGCTCTTACTGTCCACCACTGAATCGCAATTTATAGAACAGCCAGCACTGAGACCTAATGGATAACACTGCAGAATGTACTGCACTGTGCTTCACAGAATGACATTTTTTGTTTAAATCACCCAAGAGCCTAAACTACAGGCAGCTGATATATAAACTCCTAACTCCAGTTCAGACCCTAAAACAGCAATTCATGTGTCAGTGTAATTTAACAACTATAGTGCACAGAATGAGCGTAAATATCCTCTGATCGGCAATATATCGTACATTTTTTAGGGTGTGCCAATACTTTGAAGCCCTTTCATTATTTGTCTGACATGAACAATGTAAGAGTGACAGCATTTGGGCTGGATGTTTCTACCTGTTCATAAAATCCACACTGTGCGGAAGTGACAATCCGGGCATCTGTACACTGCTCAATTTGTCAACCGCACTCAACCGCAGTGTTAGTTTTGGTACCGCCGACACCTGCGCTCTCATCGAAGGAACTCAAGCAGGACCACCACCCCCTAGTCCACACGCCACTGAGCAGCTGCAAGACAGCAATGACTTGTGGTCGCTGGCAAGCAGCGCGAGATCTGAGGCAGTGACCCAGAAGAAAGAGGCTGCCTATAACTCAGTGCCAATCCACTGAGTCGACAAGACTCGCTTCACATCTACACCTTAAGCAGAATCTAATATGTGGAGGGCTGTGATTTATTGGTTGGCAAGACTGGTGGTAAATGGAGCCAATTTAGATTTAGTAGGGCTCAGTCATCGAGATTTGTGGTGGTCCGCAGAGCCAAGCCTCTCGCTCATCAAGTGCTTATGACTAGCGCGCATTAGGATCGAGAGGTCCAGGCATGAGTCCAGGGGCCTTGCCAGCAACAGAGCAGCGACAAAGTGGCACCGGATCCTTTAGTCTGTGAGGTCCCACTGCAACCCAAATATTGTTGCCTTTTACTACCCAATCAGGGTGAGAGGCCTGTTCTCCTTGTTTGCATTACGTCACACAGCACACTTGCTACAACACTCCGTGCGTCCAATCACACTTTCACTGAATGTTCACGCGCGCAAGCTTATCTCCTTTCTCTTCTTGTCACCCGTGAGAGGCCTGCTAAAGAGCTGGCGCAGGCAACTCATTGATTATATAAACGCTGGTGTTTGCAGAACTAGATCATCCGACTTAAAGGTTTGCTTCGTTCCTGTACTGGATACCCACGGGTGAAACCCAAGGCCTCCATGATTCCAAGTGCAGCTTCTGAACCTTTTTAGTTCACCTACTGCTGATCACTGACGTATGTTTGGAGGACGTGTAGATTTTATTTTCTGTTGCTCTTGTCAAGGAGCACATTTCCAAACATACCTGTAAACCTGCAGGTTTACGAACCTAATCCTGGTGCAGATATACAGATATCAATAATTCACAAATATTTCCAAGAGTGTCTCCTTCACCATGGTGATGATTGTAGGTTTCCATGATTACTCCTAGAAAGGTTTTATGAATTTCAAATTATGACCACGCGAATGCATTCCTGCATTTAACATAGTACTCATTTGCATGTGATGAGATACAATAGGATTTCTGCAATTGCACTTTTTGTTCTTTTCATAGCACACAAAATATTATGAATGTTAAGAAACTGCTTGCCCTTCCACCTCTGCCAATATTAGAGGCATTTGTTCCCAAATTTCACCCTAAAAAGGGATGTATTCCTGCCCTTACTTGGTACTTGGTGATTGTAGGAAAGTACCATCTTGCCTGGCATGTTATCCCCATTTTTACATGTATGTAAATTTGTGTTTGCCTGTCTCACTGGAATCCTGCTAGCCAGGACCCCAGTGCTCATAGTTTGTGGCCTGAATGTGTGTACCTGTGTAGTGACTAACTGTATCACTGAGGCTCTGCTAATCAGAACCTCAGTGCTTATGCTCTCTCTGCCTTTAAAATTCTCACTATAGGCTAGTGACCATTTTAACCATTTCTAATTGGCACACTGGAACATCCTTATAATTCCCTAGTATATGGTACCTAGGTACCCAGGGTATTGGGGTTCCAGGAGATCCCTATGGGCTGCAGCATTTCTTTTGCCACCCATAGGGAGCTCAGACAAATCTTACACAGGACTGAAACTGCAGCCTGAGTGAAATAACGCACACGTTATTTCACCGCCATTTTCACTGCACTTAAGTAACTTATAAGTCACCTACATGTCTAGCCTTCACTTGCTGAATGTTAGGTGCAAAGTTACTAAGTGTGAGGGTACCCTTGCACTAGCAAAGGTGCCCCCACCTAGTTCAGGGCTGTTTCCCCGGACTTTGTGAGTGCAGAGACACCATTACACGCGTGCACTACACATAGGTCAATACCTATATGTAGCTTCACAATGGTAACTCCGAATATGGCCATGTAACATGTCTAAGATCATGGCATTGTCCCCACATGCCAAATCTGGTATTGGGGTGCCAATCCCATGCATCTCCGGGGCTCCACTATGGACCCCGGGTACTGCCAAACTAGCTCTCTGGGGTTTTAGCTGCAGCTACCGCTGCTGCCACCCCACAGACAGGGTTCTGCCCTCCTGGGGTCTGGGCAGCCCAGTCCCAGGAAGGCAGAACAAAGAATTTCCTCTGAGAGAGGGTGTTACACCCTCTCCCTTTGGAAATAGGTGTTAAGGGCTGGGGAGGAGTGGCCTCTCTCAGCCTCTGGAAATGCTTTGAAGGGCACAGATGGTGCCCTCCTTGCATAAGCCAGTCTACACAGGTTCAGGGAACCCCCAGTCCCTGTTCTGGCGCGAAACTGGACAAAGGAAAGGGGAGTGACCACTCTCCTGTCCATCACCACCACATGGGTGGTGCCCAGAGCTCCTCCAGTGTGTCCCAGACCTCTGCCATCTTGGATCCAGAGGTGTGAGGGCCTCTGAGTGGCCAGTGCCAGCAGTGCCAGCAGGTTACGTCAGACCCCTCCTGAGTAGGTGGCCAATCCTCCTCTGAGGGCTATTTAGGGTCTCTCCTGTGGACTTTTACTCAGATAACGACTTGCAAGAATTCACCAGACTTCCTCTGCACCTCTCTCTTCAACTTCTGCCAAGGATCGACAGCTGACTGCTCCAGGACGCCTGCAAAACTGCAACAAAGTAGCATGAAGACTACCAGTGACATTGTAGTGCCTAATCCTGCCGGCTTTCTCAACTGTTTCCTGGTAGTGCATGCTTTGGGGGCTGCCTGCCTTCATCCTGCACTGGAAGCCATGAAGAAATCTCCTGTGGGTCGACGGAATCTTCCCCCTGCTCCAGACGGCACCAAACTTCAGTATCACTGGTACTCTGGGACCCCTCTCATCCTGACGAGCGTAGCCCCTGGAACACGGGTGGTGGACCCAAGTGACCCAGACTGTCCAGTGGTCCAGCTGTCCAAATTTGGAGGGAGTAAATCCTTGCCTCCCCTCTCCAGACAGTAATCCTGTGCACTGCGTGAACTACAGCTGCTAGGGCTCCTGTACAATTTTCCCAAAAATCGTTCATGCATAGTCAAGCTCAGGTCCCCAGCACTCTGTCCTGCATTGCTCAACTCCCTGAGTTGACCTCCGGCTTCGTGGGACCCTCTTTTGCAGTGTTGAGATGACCGCCGCATTCAGACTTCATGAACCCTTGTTCAAGTGCATCTGTGGGTGCTACATTCTTGTGCATGGGCTCTCTAAGTTGCTGAGGGCCCCCTCTGTCTCCTCTCCCAAGTGGCGACATCCTGGTCCTTCCTGGGCCCGGGCAGCACCCTTTTTCTTCAACCACAACTCTTGCAGCTAGCAAGGCTTGTTTGCGGTCTTTTGCCAAAGAAGCAACTCTGCATCCTCCAGCACTCTGTGGGACATCTTCTGCATGAAGGAGAAGTTCCTAGCACCTTTCGTTGTTGCAGAATCTTCAGCTTCTTCCATCCGGAGGCAGCCATTTTGCACCTTCATCTGGGGTTTAGTGGGCTCCTGCCCCCCCTGGATACTTTCACGACTTTTGTACTTGGTCCCCTTCCTTTGCAGGTCCTCAGGTCCAGGAATCCGTCTTCAGTGCATTGCAGTCTGTTGTGGTCTTTGCAAAATCCTCTATCACAAGTTTAGTGTGTTTCTGGTGAAATAGTAGTACTTTACTCCTACTTTTCAGGGTCTTAGGGTGGAATATCTTGGACACCCTTAGTGTTTTCTTACACTCCCAGCGACCCTCTACACACTTCACTAGCCTAGGGGTCCATTCGTGGTTCGCATTCCACTTAAGAGTATATGGTTTGTGTTGCCCCTAGGCCTATTGCATCCTATTGTATTCTACAGTGTTTGCACTATTTTGCTAACTGTTTACTTACCTGATTTTGGTTTGTGTGTATATTTTGTGTATTTTACTTACCTCGTAAGGGAGTATATCCTCTGAGATATTTTTGGCACATTGTAACTAAAATAAAGTAGCTTTATTTTTAGTAACTCTGAGTATTGTGTTTCTTATGATATATTACCTGTAAAGAAATGGCTCCCTGTTGCAGTTACCCCCCACTTTTTGCCTGATACTGATGCTGACTTGACTGAGAAGTGTGCTGGGACCCTGCTAACCAGGCCCCAGCACCAGTGTTCTTTCACCTAAAATGTACCATTGTTTCCACAATTGGCACAACCCTGGCACCTAGGTAAGTCCCTTGTGACTGGTACCCATGGTACAAGGGGCCTGATGCCAGGGAAGGTCTCTAAGGGCTGCAGCATGTCTTATGCCACCCTAGGGACCCCTCACTCAGCACAGACACACTGCTTACCAGCTTGTGTGTGCTGATGGGGAGAAAATGACTAAGTCGACATGGCACTCCCATCAGGGTGCCATGCCAACCTCCCACTGCCTGTGGCATAGGTAAGTCACCCCTCTAGTAGGCCTTACAGCCCTAAGGCAGGGTGCACTATACCACAGGTGAGGGCATATGCGCATGAGCACTATGCCCCTACAGTGTCTAAGCAAAACCTTAGACATTGTAAGTGCAGGGTAGCCATAAGAGTATATGGGCTGGGAGTCTGTCAAAAACGAACTCCACAGCTCCATAATGGCTACACTGAATACTGGGAAGTTTAGTATCAAACTTCTCAGAATAATAAACCCACACTGATGCCAGTGTTGGATTTATTAAAAAATGCACACAGAGGGCATCTTAGAGATACCCCCTGTATTTTACCCAATTGTTCAGTGCAGGACTGACTGGTCTGTGCCAGCCTGCTGCTGAGAGACGAGTGTCTGACCTCATGCGGTGAGAGCCTTTGTGCTCTCTGAGGACAGAAACAAAGCCTGCTCTGGGTGGAGGTGCTTCACACCTCCCCCCTGCAGGAACTGTAACACCTAGCAGTGAGCTTCAAAGGCTCAAGCTTCGTGTTACAATGCCCCAGGGCACTCCAGCTAGTGGAGATGCCCGCCTCCTGGACCCAGCCCCCACTTTTGGCGGCAAGTCCAGGAGAGAGAATGAGAAAAACAAGGAGGAGTCACTGGCCAGTCAGGACAGCCCCTAAGGTGTCCTGAGCTGAGGTGACTCTGACTTTTAGAAATCCTCCATCTTGTAGAAGGAGGATTCCCCCAATAGGGATAGGAATGTGACCCCCCCCCCCTTGGGAGGAGGCACAAAGAGGGTGTACCCACCCTCAGGGCTAGTAGCCATTGGCTACTAACCCCCCAGACCTAAACACGCCCTTAAATTTAGTATTTAAGGGCTTACCTGAACCTAAAGATTTAGATTCCTGCAACAACAAGAAGAAGGACTGCCCAGCTGAAAACCCCTGCAGAGGAAGACCAGAAGACAACAACTGCCTTGGCTCCAGAAACTCACCGGCCTGTCTCCTGCCTTCCAAAGAACTCTGCTCCAGCGACGCCTTCCAAAGGGACCAGCGACCTCTGAATCCTCTGAGGACTGCCCTGCTTCGACGACGACAAGAAACTCCCGAGGACAGCGGACCTGCTCCAAAAAGACTGCAACTTTGTTTCAAGAAGCAGCTTTAAAGAACCCTGCAACTCCCTGCAAGAAGCGTGAGACTTGCAACACTGCACCCGGCGACCCCGACTCGGCTGGTGGAAAACCAACACCTCAGGGAGGACCCCCGGACTACTCCACGACTGTGAGTACCAAAACCTGTCCCCCCCTGAGCCCCCACAGCGCCGCCTGCAGAGGGAATCCCGAGGCTTCCCCTGACCGCGACTCTCTGAAACCTAAGTCCCGACGCCTGGAAAAGACCCTGCACCCGCAGCCCCCAGGACCTGAAGGACCGGACTTTCACTGCAGAAGTGACCCCCAGGAGTCCCTCTCCCTTGCCCAAGTGGAGGTTTCCCCGAGGAAGCCCCCCCCTTTCCTGCCTGCAGCGCTGAAGAGATCCCTTGATCTCTCATTGACTTCCATTGCGAACCCGACGCTTGTTCTAACACTGCACCCGGCCGCAACGCGCCGCTGAGGGTGAAATTTCTGTGTGGGCTTGTGTCCCCCCCGGTGCCCTACAAAACCCCCCTGGTCTGCCCTCCGAAGACGCGGGTACTTACCTGCTGGCAGACTGGAACCGGGGCACCCCCTTCTCTCCATTGAAGCCTATGCGTTTTGGGCACCACTTTGAACTCTGCACCTGACCGGCCCTGAGCTGCTGGTGTGGTAACTTTGGGGTTGCTCTGAACCCCCAACCGTGGGCTACCTTGGACCAAGAACTGAACCCTGTAAGTGTCTCACTTACCTGGTAAAACTAACAAAAACTTACCTCCCCCAGGAACTGTGAAAATTGCACTGTGTCCACTTTTAAAATAGCTATTTGTGAATAACTTGAAAAGTATACATGCAATTGAAATGATTCAAAGTTCCTAATGTACTTACCTGCAATACCTTTCAAACAAGATATTACATGTTAAATTTGAACCTGTGGTTCTTAAAATAAACTAAGAAAATATATTTTTCTATACAAAACCTATTGGGTGGATTTGTCTCTGAGTGTGTGTACCTCATTTATTGTCTATGTGTATGTACAACAAATGCTTAACACTACTCCTTGGATAAGCCTACTGCTCGACCACACTACCACAAAATAGAGCATTAGTATTATCTCTTTTTACCACTATTTTACCTCTAAGGGGAACCCTTGGACTCTGTGCATGCTATTCCTTACTTTGAAATAGCACATACAGAGCCAACTTCCTACATTGGTGGATCAGCGGTGGGGTACAAGACTTTGCATTTGCTGGACTACTCAGCCAATACCTGATCACACGACAAATTCCAAAATTGTCATTAGAAATTGATTTTTGCAATTTGAAAAGTTTTCTAAATTCTTAAAAGACCTGCTAGGGCCTTGTGTTAGATCCTGTTTAGCATTTCTTTTAGAGTTTAAAAGTTTGTAAAAGTTTGAATTAGATTCTAGAACCAGTTTTAGTTTCTTAAAAAGTATTCCAACTTTTAGAAGCATAATGTCTAGCACAGATGTGAATGTGGTGGAACTCGACACCACACCTTACCTCCATCTTAAGATGAGGGAGCTAAGGTCACTCTGTAAAATAAAGAAAATAACAATGGGCCCCAGACCTTCCAAACTACAGCTCCAGGAGCTGTTGGCAGAGTTTGCTAAGGCCAACCCCTCTGAGGATGGCAACACAGAGGATGAAGATAGTGACTTGGAGGAAAATTCCCCCCTACCAGTCCTATTTAGGGAGAGCAGGGCCTCTCAAGCCCTGACTCCACAAATAATAGTCAGAGATGCTGGTTCCCTCACAGGAGGGACCAACCTCTCTGAAATCACTGAGGATAACTCCAGTGAAGAGGACATCCAGTTAGCCAGGATGGCCAAAAGATTGGCTTTGGAAAGACAGATCCTAGCCATAGAAAGGGAAAGAAAAGAGATGGGCCTAGGACCCATCAATGGTGGCAGCAACATAAATAGGGTCAGAGATTCTCCTGACATGTTGAAAATCCCCAAAGGGATTGTAACAAAATATGAAGATGGTGATGACATCACCAAATGGTTCACAGCTTTTGAGAGGGCTTGTGTAACCAGAAAAGTGAACAAATCTCACTGGGGTGCTCTCCTTTGGGAAATGTTCACAGGAAAGTGTAGGGATAGACTCCTCACACTCTCTAAAAAAGATGCAGAATCTTATGACCTCATGAAGGGTACCCTGATTGAGGGCTTTGGATTCTCCACTGAGGAGTATAGGATTAGATTCAGGGGGGCTCAAAAATCCTCGAGCCAGACCTGGGTTGATTATGTTGACTACTCAGTGAAAACACTGGATGGTTGGGTAACTGGAAATGAAGTGTATGACTATGTTGGGCTTTATAATTTGTTTATGAAAGAACACATTTTAAGTAACTGCTTCAATGAAAAGTTGCATCAGTATCTGGTAGACCTAGGTCCAATTTCTCCCCAAGAATTGGGAAAGAAGGCAGACCACTGGGTCAAGACTAGGGTAACCAAAACTTCCACTGGGGGTGACCAAAAGAAAGGGGTTACAAAGCCTCCTCAGGAGAAAGTGGGTGACACTAGAAACAAAGAAAAAGAGTCCCCTGAAGGCCCCCAAAAACCAGACCAGGTGGGTGGGCCCAGAGACACAACCCAAAACAAAGGTGGGTACCAGGGTAAGAGCTGGGATGCCACTAAGGCATGGTGCCATAACTGTAAACAGACAGGGCACCACACCAAGGACACTTCTTGTCCCAAAAACAAACCCCCTAGCAAAATCCCAGGGGTGACCAGTGTAGCCATTGGGGATGACTCCTCAGATGAGGAGGTCTTCATAGCCTTCAACTGGAAAAAGGGCCCAACAGGTGAGTAGGAGATTCCAGAGGGAAGTAGACACTTCCACCACCTACTGGTGAATGGAATCCCAGCCACTGCCCTGAGAGACACTTGTGCCAGTCACACTATTGTGCACGACAGGCTGGTGTTCTCAAACCAGTACATCCCAGGTGAGATGGCCAGAGAAAGAGTTAGCCCAGACAGGGTCACTGATAGGCCTGTGGCTTTTGTGCCCATAGAAGTGGGTGGGACTTTTAGCTGGAGAAGGGTGGTAGTCAGTACAGACCTCCCCCTTGATTGTCTCTTTGGAAATGACTACCCAGAGGTTAGTCAGAGCCCAAGAGAGGAACTGGTCCAGTGCCAGTCCTCTCCCAAGGATTCTGGAGTGCCTGCCTCTGCAGTAAATGCAAGTAGGCCCCAGAAGAAAAAGAAAAGGAAACAGAGTAGGAAAGGTGGACAACCTTTAGCCAAGGTTCCAGCAAGCCAAGGAGATTCTGCTCCAGTAGGGGAGAACTCCAAAAGTGGCTCTGATAAAGTCCAACCTGACCCACAAGAAGTCCTGGCTAGTCAGGCAACTGTTAAGCCTGAGTGGGTGGCTCCTCAGCTAACAGAAGAAAGAGTGGAAGAAGGGTGTTTACTACAAGATGTGGTAACCCCCCACTCTAATACAGCAGACAGGCACCCTGAACCCAAAGAAGCCTGTAACTTAGCCCCTTCCCTTGTAGGTGAAGAGCTAAAGGTGTGGTTCTGGGCACTGACAGCTGTCAGTGGCCTCTGCTGGGTGTTAGCCTTTATGGCTGCACTATCCTTGGCATGGTGGTCTGACCCCATGCCAAATAGCAAGTTAGGCCCCCTGACCCTGTTGGTCATGGTGGGGTTACTCCAGCTCTGGGTAACCTCTTTGGGTAAGCTAGGGGTGACCCTGGCTAAGATAAGATTAGCAGAGGTGGATACCTCTAACCCCAAAATAGAGAGAATGGGTGAAGACATAAAAAGCACAGACAAGAGGCAGTTCAGACTAGGTTCTATCACTGTGGAAGTGGGTCAGTTCCCCAGAGGGAATGACCTGAACAGGAGGATGTAAGGCAGAGTAGGCCCTGCAACAAACCAGCCTATTTCCTCTACTCTTCCTCGCCTGACAGACTAGGAAGACTCTCCCAGCTTTGGCTGAGTCTCCTGGCCTGTGGGCTGGGGGGGGCTTGTGTAAAGAAATGGCTCCCTGTTGCAGTTACCCCCCACTTTTTGCCTGATACTGATGCTGACTTGACTGAGAAGTGTGCTGGGACCCTGCTAACCAGGCCCCAGCACCAGTGTTCTTTCACCTAAAATGTACCATTGTTTCCACAATTGGCACAACCCTGGCACCTAGGTAAGTCCCTTGTAACTGGTACCCCTGGTACCAAGGGCCCTGATGCCAGGGAAGGTCTCTAAGGGCTGCAGCATGTCTTATGCCACCCTAGGGACCCCTCACTCAGCACAGACACACTGCTTACCAGCTTGTGTGTGCTGATGGGGAGAAAATGACTAAGTCGACATGGCACTCCCCTCAGGGTGCCATGCCAACCTCCCACTGCCTGTGGCATAGGTAAGTCACCCCTCTAGTAGGCCTTACAGCCCTAAGGCAGGGTGCACTATACCACAGGTGAGGGCATATGTGCATGAGCACTATGCCCCTACAGTGTCTAAGCAAAACCTTAGACATTGTAAGTGCAGGGTAGCCATAAGAGTATATGGGCTGGGAGTCTGTCAAAAACGAACTCCACAGCTCCATAATGGCTACACTGAATACTGGGAAGTTTAGTATCAAACTTCTCAGAATAATAAACCCACACTGATGCCAGTGTTGGATTTATTAAAAAATGCACACAGAGGGCATCTTAGAGATACCCCCTGTATTTTACCCAATTGTTCAGTGCAGGACTGACTGGTCTGTGCCAGCCTGCTGCTGAGAGACGAGTGTCTGACCTGATGCAGTGAGAGCCTTTGTGCTCTCTGAGGACAGAAACAAAGCCTGCTCTGGGTGGAGGTGCTTCACACCTCCCCCCTGCAGGAACTGTAACACCTAGCAGTGAGCTTCAAAGGCTCAAGCTTCGTGTTACAATGCCCCAGGGCACTCCAGCTAGTGGAGATGCCCGCCTCCTGGACCCAGCCCCCACTTTTGGCAGCAAGTCCAGGAGAGATAATGAGAAAAACAAGGAGGAGTCACTGGCCAGTCAGGACAGCCCCTAAGGTGTCCTGAGCTGAGGTGACTCTGACTTTTAGAAATCCTCCATCTTGTAGAAGGAGGATTCCCCCAATAGGGATAGGAATGTGACCTCCTCCCCTTGGGAGGAGGCACAAAGAGGGTGTACCCACCCTCAGGGCTAGTAGCCATTGGCTACTAACCCCCCAGACCTAAACACGCCCTTAAATTTAGTATTTAAGGGCTTCCCTGAACCTAAAGATTTAGATTCCTGCGACAACAAGAAGAAGGACTGCCCAGCTGAAAACCCCTGCAGAGGAAGACCAGAAGACAACAACTGCCTTGGCTCCAGAAACTCACCGGCCTGTCTCCTGCCTTCCAAAGAACTCTGCTCCAGCGACGCCTTCCAAAGGGACCAGCGACCTCTGAATCCTCTGAGGACTGCCCTGCTTCGACGACGACAAGAAACTCCCGAGGACAGCGGACCTGCTCCAAAAAGACTGCAACTTTGTTTCAAGAAGCAGCTTTAAAGAACCCTGCAACTCCCCGCAAGAAGCGTGAGACTTGCAACACTGCACCCGGCGACCCCGACTCGGCTGGTGGAAAACCAACACCTCAGGGAGGACCCCCGGACTACTCCACGACTGTGAGTACCAAAACCTGTCCCCCCCTGAGCCCCCACAGCGCCGCCTGCAGAGGGAATCCCGAGGCTTCCCCTGACCGCGACTCTCTGAAACCTAAGTCCCGACGCCTGGAATAGACCCTGCACCCGCAGCCCCCAGGACCTGAAGGACCGGACTTTCACTGCAGAAGTGACCCCCAGGAGTCCCTCTCCCTTGCCCAAGTGGAGGTTTCCCCGAGGAAGCCCCCCCTTGCCTGCCTGCAGCGCTGAAGAGATCCCTTGATCTCTCATTGACTTCCATTGCGAACCCGACGCTTGTTCTAACACTGCACCCGGCCGCCCCCGCGCCGCTGAGGGTGAAATTTCTGTGTGGGCTTGTGTCCCCCCCGGTGCCCTACAAAACCCCCCTGGTCTGCCCTCCGAAGACGCGGGTACTTACCTGCTGGCAGACTGGAACCGGGGCACCCCCTTCTCTCCATTGAAGCCTATGCGTTTTGGGCACCACTTTGAACTCTGCACCTGACCGGCCCTGAGCTGCTGGTGTGGTAACTTTGGGGTTGCTCTGAACCCCCAACGGTGGGCTACCTTGGACCAAGAACTGAACCCTGTAAGTGTCTTACTTACCTGGTAAAACTAACAAAAACTTACCTCCCCCAGGAACTGTGAAAATTGCACTGTGTCCACTTTTAAAATAGCTATTTGTGAATAACTTGAAAAGTATACATGCAATTGAAATGATTCAAAGTTCCTAATGTACTTACCTGCAATACCTTTCAAACAAGATATTACATGTTAAATTTGAACCTGTGGTTCTTAAAATAAACTAAGAAAATATATTTTTCTATACAAAACCTATTGGCTGGATTTGTCTCTGAGTGTGTGTACCTCATTTATTGTCTATGTGTATGTACAACAAATGCTTAACACTACTCCTTGGATAAGCCTACTGCTCGACCACACTACCACAAAATAGAGCATTAGTATTATCTCTTTTTACCACTATTTTACCTCTAAGGGGAACCCTTGGACTCTGTGCATGCTATTCCTTACTTTGAAATAGCACATACAGAGCCAACTTCCTACATTACCTATATGATATAAGTGGTATAGTAGGAGTTTTCCATGTCTCCCTGCTCTGCTATAGCTACCTCTATCAGCCTAAACTGCTAGAACACTACTAATCTACTAATAAGGGATAACTCCTACAGTGAACCCCGACTATGGGTTGGATAAAAACTTAGCATGGAACCTGGGCCCAGAACCCCCACCCTTGAAGTAGATTTTACCCATGCAAGATATTATACAAGAGTAAATAGATTCAAGGGTAAATAGATTTATGAGTGTAAGTACACCTTTAATTAATCCTTTGTACAACTAAACACATACACACACACGGCTTGAATCAACAGTAATAAATAATGAAGCGTCATGTGGACCATGGTGGATATACCGGATATACCCTGCCACAACAATCATAATAAATACCATTTTACTCTATTTTCCATACATGATTTATGTCATGCGCACACAAAGGTATTTAACCAGAATGTGAGCAATTCTAATTAAGCTAGTTGTTGTGTTATTGTCTTAGCAACATAGTATGTGGGCTTTACGAGTACCCTTTAATAAACATAACATGAAGTAAAAGTGGATCCATTTAGCTTCTATTGTGATAACAATGAATTTGAATTAGTAATAAATCAGTGAATGTGTACTTATTAGCGACCATGTTCTGAATAAAGGGGCCTAGTCACAAGTACGATTTGTAGTTAAAGGAGTACTTCTGTAGTAGCCTTTTACATAATCTTATTAGGGGCGTAATGCAACATGATGGGGCTGGGTTGCAAAATCCAGTGAGGGACCCCAAAGCCTACCATACATTCGGCAGCAGGGAGGCCTGCGTTACTCCCTGACTCTTACGTGCCATTGTGATTTGACCACAAAACATCTAACATGGAAATATTCAGGGGATGTTCATTAACAGTTAGTACAAATAGAAAGGATTGTTCACTCTTCACTTTTAGTAATAGGAAGGCGGATGTTTCAGGGTCAATTCAAAAGGTATGTAAGAGTACATAAGAATACTTCTGAAGTACTACTTCCTGTACCTATAATTGTTTTCTGAATCACCCTCACAATGTTTTATGTTATATATTTATATTTGTATTTATTTGTGTGTAATCACAGTTAAAACAATATGTTAGATTTATTCCCTAGCAATTTTAATGACAATTCGAACATGATAATGAAGTTGTTAAGGAATGCCATATTGATTAAAAAGCTTATGGATTCCACTGTAGGGAAAAGTAAACTTACAGAGCATGTACCTGAGTGCTGGTGTAAGTTGTAGAACTCAACCTCCTTGAAGGGATCCCCATTGGAGAAACCCTCAACCAGCCATCCAGCATGACGAAACTGTTCATGATGAGCAACATCAGCAGTGCAAGTGATGTTGGACGTCATAAATGGCATGCAATATAAGATAACTGCAAAGAATGAATGTCTTATAGCTTTAACAAAAATTTTAAATAATACCACAGTCTAAAAGTCACTGCATGATGTAACAAGCGAAACAGAAATTCAGATTCTGTATGATGTAACAAGCAAAACATAAATTCAGCTTCATTGTATTCAACATTACTGACTGCTCATCTACAGTCTGAGCTTCTGTCAGTTATCTTCAGAGAGACTGGGTGTGAAAGTGCTCTTCACCACTAACTTAAGCAATGCACTCTCTTTGTGACAGCTGGTTCATTTTTTGGGAAGGGCAGTTACTGTGAACAGCCCGGCGATCATTTCCTCCCCCAAATTCCAGGGTCTTCAGATCAAAGTCTGCCTCATGTAAAGAATGTTCTGTGCAAACGTTTCTTTTTTCTTCATTAACTGCATTACTAAGTATTTGATTATGTGATACGGATTGTGAGGGACAGGTGTGTTTGCATCAGAACTTTTTAATATAGTCGTACATCCCTCCTCTTCATTTGTCTTGCCTCAGGTTAAACTGCAAGAACAAGTATGGCACGGAGGCACACTGATTCACTCAGTTCCTGGCAAAGGTGGGCACTAGGAGTGGGCAAAATTAAAATTTTCTCCGGGAAGATTTGTAAAGTTGGATTTGTCAACTCACAAAATCTCACATGTGGTTGCAACGTCCTACAAAAACGATTTTGAAAAAAACATTTCCCATAAAAACACTCTTCTTCAAAAAGTGATCTTTGTGTGGAAACATGACACTTTCATTGGAAGTTTTTTCCTATTTTTTAATACTTTAAACAAGTTGTTTTTTAATTTGTGTATTTTCTGAGGAGCAAAACCATGTTGACAAGATATGTTAGCAATAGTCTACAAATGCTACATTAGGATAGATTCAACCTGGTAGTGATACAGACCATGTGGTTGGTATTTAATGAGTAACAAACAAATAGAGTATGCCAGGCAATAAGAAATAAGTTGGAACAGTATAAGATACAGCTTTATGTTAAATATAATGTTACATTTGAAAGGTTATTCACAGAATTTCCAATGACTAATCTTGAAACACGTGTAAAAAGTGAAGTGACCACAGATGGACTTAATCCAGCCCTCCAGATTGCAAAGGAGATGCTAATCACCACCAGACCATACTTCCTCTGTTGCTCCTAAAATCATACAGTAAGGAGCAGCCCTTTTCCAAAGTTTTTTCTTTTATTTGTTTTGCTACTACATAGTTTAGTCATCCACAAATGCAACAAGCAGCATATGAGACCTTAACTAATTCCTTCCTGACATTTCTTTGCTCTTTTTCTATTAATTATAGAAAAGGTCTTTGTTTTATGCATTGTATTTTTTACTTCATTATTTGCAAAACATTCGATACCAAATAAAGTCAAGCATTGCCATAAGGTAATTGATCAAACCCTGAAAGTGAGCATCGAGAAACAGAAATATTTTTCCACAGCCTTGTAGTGCCCCTTATATAGATCTCTTTTATATTTCTTTCGTTCCTCTCACTCTTCCTTTGCAATTGAACGGTGATTAGAACATAATAATGACTTCTGATGTATACTAAGTTATGATAAAAAAATAACTGATCTATTATTCCCATTTATATGTTTTCATATTTCTAGAGGTCTCTGTTGTATGATTTATTAATTGGACTCGAAAAATAACTTTAGGAGACTAGAAGCAACAAGTTAAGTGTCACAATTGCGTGTAATTAAACATGTCAAATTGTGGGAAATGAACAGCCACTTTGGCTATATTATATTTGTTTTAGCTACATAATGTACTTTGTAATGTAGTAAGGTTTTCTAAAACCATAATATGTAATAGAAATAAAATAAACATGAAGATCTCAGGTAAGAATGCTGTGTTTTTGTTTATAATTCTGTTTTAATGCCTCTCCCATGTATTTTAGACCTCTAAACTCACTCACAGGACGAGACATCTGAAACATCCTGGAAGCAAAGAAGCTCTTACAAAGGTCCGAATTACTTTTTCATAAATTTTTAATGAAGACTATGTTTTTCATGTACCTAAATGTGGACCAAGTCTATACATTCAGAACGTACTACCCTTAAAACTTGGCGTCAATGTGTTTGCCCTTATTCGTTCTCCAGGCAATTGTACACCAATACACTCTTTCAGAAATGTTATGCAGGGAAAGTAGTGAACAATTTATGTACAAATGCGATGGACAATTGATATGAGTTTTTGATTCCACAGCGATTGCTTACTGATATGTAAAAAAGCCACTTTTACATGGAGGTGTTGTCTTAACCATAACTACATAATGTGACAGCATACATCATTTCTTTACACACCAATCTTGTATTACTGACATACCTTGTTGAGAATATAGATTGTGTCCCCATGCTTAAATGACAACTCATCAGGATAGTCCCCTGAGCAGTCCCACAAGCCTTGGTATAAATTTGCATAATCAGTACTTTTATTCACTGAAAAGGAAAGAAAACAAATTAAATGCTGATGAATGTCTTTTCATAAACTGATGCTTAGGCCAAATTGAAACAGTTAAACAAAGTGTTTACTCTGATGCATACGAAACTGTCTATGTTTTAGATATCTAATGTTGTGTTGATTTTGAGAAGACCAGAGCCCAGGCCTGAAATATTTTTGGATCTGTATTTTCTGGCAAATATATGCACTTTATTTTGAGGTGACATAAAACTATAAGAAAACATTGCTTAAAGCCAATTTTCTAATTATATTGCTTACTTCTGCTCCTCGGTAGGCTGCCATGATTTGTCATATTGATTGAACAGAACTCCTAACAGGTACAAACAGAATGTTTATGTTTGAAGTCTCAAAATTTCTGGAGGCCAGACTTCATGATTTTAAATTATCTCAGCTTCATTTTTTATACATGATTTCTATACCTCATCATACCTAAAAAGATGCTAGTGTTGCTACCTCAAACTTTCCTTCAACTAGCAAAATACCCACTACTTGTGTGGCATCAGTGTGGTGACCTAGCTTCTTGTTTGTACAAATCAACAGCTGCATCACTTAGGGATAAGCCAGGAACCAAAACTGTAAAATGAGAGCTTCATTTATTATCTGGAGTTGAAAAAGGTCTGTTGGAAGAAGTGTTTACAAAATTCCAGTTGCACCACTTAATAACAGGAACAGTGCACTCACTTTGATTTACATCACACTTAAGACATGGTATTTTCTTTATAAATATGGTGTAAATGATACCATTGCAATGTAGATTGTCACGAAAGAAAAAAAAGGTTTAACAATAGTTAAGTCAGGAAACCCTGCAATGGGTGTGTGTGGCTATGAGAGTGCGGATGTGTGTATGTGTGTGCGCAGCAAAGGAGAGTATAAAAAAGTTTTTCAATTGCCAATTAATTCTACTGTCATAGCCCTGATGCACACAGTGAAGAGTCCTAGATACAGAATGCCTAGTTAATTATGCAGAAGAGCTTATGCAGCCAAGCAAGGTACATCATTTTCAACATTATGCCCATCTTCTTGCTTGCAGTGTAAAAGGAAGTGTGCTTAGAACAAGATACTGTCTGAATTTCATGCAATACATGCGCTTAGAAGCTAAATTTAGTTTAGTATTTGACACCATGTTTTAAATGTAAATATGTATATAGCTTGGGTCTAGCTACAAGGGTAGCACAGCACTTCACATTAAACAACACAGAATGCTGAAGTTAACCAGTTCCTTGCATGAGTGGCCCAAAATATCCATGTTTTTTCATTTGCAATCCTATTGAACTCATTATAGAGCTGGGACTACAAATCCTAGAATTAAAGAAATAATCCTGGACTTAATAAACTACTAAATGCACCGGACTGTGAAATGGGAGAGCTAAGACAGCAGTGTAGTGAGTGGGATATTTAGTTGTGTTTTGTAGATCGAACAATAAGTAAAGAAAGTGCTTTATAATGTATTTAATTTACGGTCATTTTCATACACTGCAGAAACTTTTAAATTAATATGGAAATCAGATGATGAATGTTAATGCAAATTTTGAAAAACAAGAGGAACAGAGGAATGAAATCAAAGAACATTCAAAAGCAATGTGTAGCAGTGTAGGTGGGTAACTCTTCGAAGAAAAAGATCCCTGTTATTCATGATTTATCCATCTATAATGTTATGTTATGCATAGCAAAAGAAGATGCCCCTCCTTTTAACTGATCAGCAGGGGCAAAGAATTAATGGGGAAATCAGACATAACATGTCCTCTCCTCCCTTTCCCAAATGCAAAAAAGACACCTGACCACCTATTACCCACCACAATTTGTGCGTTGCTTCGGAATTTGCACAATGTGGACAATTCACAGTTCTTGAAATAAGCTATACGGGGTGGCAGAAATGTTACAAAAATCATAAATTTACCAGGAGTTTGTTAAGTCTTCAGGTTTCCTTAGCATAAAGTGAAAATATATGATTGCATTTTGAATCAAGGCCTATATATCCCGATCCCACATTTTCACACCTGTCTTGGGTATATGATAGTTTTAATTAGGGCATTCGATCAAATATGCATACGTCAATCTAGCCTTAATATAAACAACATAACACATGCATTTGAAAAACATATATTCATTCCTTTGGGGCATCTTGTCGCTGAATAACAGATGTATATTGCTGCCCAACTTAATGAAACTTATTTTATCGATCTCAAAAGGATGAAATGCTGAGTGGACCTCCTGTAATTGAAACTTGTGAACATGCGGCCACACAGATGCCTGGAGGGGATGGTTTAGTCCACCGAGTGACCAGACCCAGATGAGTGTGTTAAAACATGTAGGCCGTGAGGTACACTTATCATGATTTCAGTTGATGTTTTTCCCTCAAAACATATTTGCTGTTCTCCTTAAAGCTGGTATGTGCAGTGTTATATATCAAAATTCTTCCAGTGCACAACCTTTTTCAAATCCAGGTTTGTGTTAGGAACTGGCATTTGTGCGCTTCAAACACTACAACAGCAGTTTACACTAGAACAACAAAGTAACTGTGTTTTACTCATCCTCCAGCGTGGTTAGCCCTACTTTTCGAACCCCCTTCCGTTAAACATCCCATCGTGCCAATCTAGGGTCAGGAAGCCCACGGAAAACATGCCCTCTAGGCGCCTGTGACACGCTCCGCCTTCCCGGGGCACGCACACAATGGATGTGCTCTGTTAAACCTGCCTCACAGCCCATTAGCTGATGGATTAGCCAGTCTCCTTACTCCATAATGCCAGAGTGACAGCGTAATAAATGCTTTGTCATGTGCTCATCACGCGCTGTCCCTCGGGAGCCTCAGCCCTAGAAGAGTCTGCAAACCAGACTGGATGCCTCTCTTGCAGCTGGAGATGTTTCCTGCTTTAATTCCCCGTTAAGTGGGTTATGATGATTTAATTCACGGAGAATGACAAAGATACTAATGGGATAACCAATTTCCACTTTGTGTACACTGACCAGATAGCGTATGCACGCAAGGATGAGCTCTATCTGGACGCCACCTTTTCGATTCTGTGACAGCGTGAATGTTAGAGACATGTTTGATCAAAACTGTCCATAGAGATGTATTGTTTTGTATTGCAGCGAGTATGGCTCAGTGAGCTGAACACTCCCCACTCAAACCGGTAGTAATCAGAGTTTGAAGCCCAGCAAGGCTAACTCGGCCTTTTGTCCTGCTGACGTTCCTCAAATAAACACCATAATATTGTTTACTATATTAATTTGCTATTCACAGAAACAGCCGAAGTGCAGTATGAAGTGTTATAAAGAAAACTAAAATGCCACTTTACACCCCGACGTGCTCTCGGGAAAGGCTACTGTGATTTATTGCGCATGGTTGGAAGAGGACGGGTTTATATTGGGGCCTACATGTGGAGTTTTGGTGTCATGCATGAGGATCTCAGGGATGCTCCAATTGTGCTTCTGCGATCTCATGGCTGTGCCAATGCATGGACTACACCAAAGATCTGTAGAGGTAAGAGTCTGGCTTATAGATACGTACCACAGTCTCTATTCTGACCTGTGAATCACCAGGTCATATGGATGGGAACATCCTGGCATGTACCCAGAGAGGCAGCCTGGTCAGAAAGATAGGGGGGTCTGATATTCATATTTCCCAACAATCACACTGGCACAGAATGTCAGAATACATTATACTACAAACAGGGTACATGAGAGGGAATAAAGGGACGGTGGAAAGGGAGACATGCGGATTAGTAGGGGTACTAAGTGGGAGAAAACATAATATTTTGTAAAATAACCAAGGTTTTTTAGGACTTTCAGAGCAGAGAGGAAGAGCCTGTGTGTGCGTTTTTGTCTGCGTTTATGCAAAAATTATTTGTGAAATCCGACAGACATCTAACCATACCTGAAAGAAAGCACCTATAGCCAACTATTTTCTAAAAAATACAGTTAGTAAATACAGTTACTGTTTAACACCCCAAACGCCCTTGTGAAGCTACACCCCTGTATATACCAGTGTTTTTTCATATGATCCTCACACTATGTGGCAAGATCCACATAGGAACATGGCTGACAGCCTATTAGACTGAATTACTTTATTGACCAAGGGCCTGATTTAGATATTGGTGGACAAGTTACTCCGTCACAATGGTGACGGATATCTCATCTGCCAAAATCGAAATGCTAATATATCCCATGGGATTTAGATTTCAGCGGACAGGATATCAGTCACCATTGTGACGGAGTAACTCGTCTGTCAATACCTAAATCAGGCCGCAAGCTTTTGTGCCGTGGGCTAAAAGGAAAGTTCTTCTACCAGTGATGTAGTTTCCATTCTTCCACAGGCATGTGATAGGGTATTATGGAAAAAGAGACCCATTCCTTGATTCTTAAGTAGAAGATCATGGAGTTTCTTGGAAATAATTTACACACCTTTCACAAGAATTGTTTCTTTATCTGGTTAAAAAAGCCATGTTCACTTCTCTTAAGTTGATAGCAAAGGACACTTGTGCCTCCACTGCACAAGCCCTTGCTAATAATTTGACCTCACCTGGTGGTAGTAGCAGCTTACGCCACTTCATTTCTAGACTTGTATATACTGTAGTACTTCTCAACCTGTCATTAAGATTTCAAATAGTCTTTTAATAAATACATTCAACAATAACTCAACTAAAGTTAAACTTGTGCATCCTTTTATCTTGCTAATCAGTCTCGTTCTGGTCAAGGGTTTCTGATTCTATCAGAATTGTCATCAATATTCGATCGGCAATGCTCCTTTTATATTAGCATGCCTGCAGAACCAGAAACAAAGGTCTTTTTAACACCAAATACTCAAGGTGTAATTGTTGTAACTCTTTTGCTAGGTCCTAAGAAGGATTCATAGCACAAGCAAATCTAAGAATTCATTGGTATTGCAGTCTGTTAAGGACTGGACATTGTGAGGATCTGGTTAGTTTCATACTTGACTGCCTGAGGAAATTGTGACACTTCCCAGTAGACATGATGTTACCATGCACAGTATAAGACATGTGAAAGGTGTCAGGTCTCTCCTTAAGAGGGTCTCAGTTTGGAGGGAAAAACTGTGGTAAAAACAAAACCCTTAACAACCTGATCATGCGTAATTGAGGATGGAGATTTATGTTGCAGACAAGCCAGACACCAAACGCCCACTGACATCAGGAAGAAAGAAGACCCAGACCAAATAATCCACAAGGAGAATCCAGAGCAAAAGGCAAAAAATTAAGTCTAGAACTAGAGAAAAATGGTGAATAATGTAATGCAAAATAGGAAGAAGTGTGTTATAGCTCACATAACAACACTGGTGACAGCTCCTCTATTTTTGATTTAGGTGCCAGAGCAAAGGTGTTTAAGATCTTCTCTGCTCTTGATATAGTATTCTTTTAGTAGAAGTCCTGGAGAAGTTCCAGAGAGTTCTGGTGAACCTGTGTTACAGCCTACAATACCCTATCAGTCCAACTCCTCTGAATGGGCTCTGTTCAACCATGTGGCAGAGCATGTTTTACACAGAAAATGAGCACCCAATTGACAAAACTGCAATTTAAATTTAATATGGAGTGTCCCAGACCTACTGTTCCTCAAAGGATCAAAACATGTTCCTTCTCTATATACCGATGAATGAATAAATGAATTCAACGTATAAAGCACACTACAAAAGAGGAAGGGTGTCCTGGCACTGGAGCATATCACAGAAGCTAGTCAAATGAATAGCCAAGTGGGGAACTGATAATGATCCACAATGGCACGAATCTCCAGGGCAAGAGAGTTTCGGTATATGTCTGCAAGTGATGTAAACAATTTGCTGCCATGTCTGGCCCTACTGAACCTTGCACTATGAAGATAGTTAGCTGAAGGAGATCACAAGCATCTGAAAGGAAAGTACCAATTGAAAAGGGTTTGACGATGAACAGGGCCAGTGCCCATAATGGCTTTGTGACACAGACGGAGTGCCTGAAATAAGCTACTAGTAACCAATGTAAAAGTGCTAATCGTCCTGTGAGTTATTTTTCCTAGCATTGCTCTTCACTTTTCCATCTTCCATGATATATGCCATGACTAAGACTCGGAAGGGGCAGGGTAGAAAAGTAAAAACATCCACAAATACAACATTGTCAATCTAAAAGAGCAAATCAAGACATATTTTCAGGTTCATATACAAGCGGTATTTTTTGGTTACAGAGAACTTGCAGTGTCAAACAGAAGCCAGGTTGCTGTAGTCCTTTAGGCAAAGGTCTCAGAAACGCACGATAATGTTCTGAAAAGCTTAAGGAAAACTCAAGTGGGCAAATATCTTTGTGATTTTGGCCCAAAGTAGTCTAATTTAAGATCCTTAAATGCTGCCTAATTCTATTGAGGATATATTGTTTAATGTCGCCTTTGAGATTTGTTTTGTAAGATCCTTTGACCAGGTGTTTATATGCTGTAATCATGTTAGATAGTGGCTATTATCACAATATTTCACACCACATCCTGAGCTCCAATAGGTGCTTGAAGAATAGCATTCTCAAATAAGTGAATGTTTTTAGAAAGTTAAATCTAAACTGAGAAAAAAATAATGAGGGTTGAGCTCTTATTTTTTTTTTTAATATGTGTATAGATGTTCTAAACATAGAGTATATCCACAGATCGTTTTCATCAACAATAATCCACAGGGCGGGAGGGGAGCCAGTTACAGCAACATACCTTGATATACTTGATACATCGTATAACACATCAAAACAATAACCTAACCACCCGTGTTTGCGGCAGACTCTACTCTGGTTCCATTCTTCCCACTGTAACCTCTGAATCTTACTTCGTGTCCCATTCTAAGGTCAGTATAACCCCACACCTGTCACTGCAGGTGGTCTATGCCATGTGTCCCATTGTGGCTATCAATCTCTACTGGTCCTACCCTCTTCACGGGGGACAGTCATCTGCATGTACCTCTAGCTTCTCTAAATAGGCATTCCGTCTAAGTAGCAGGCCCAGCTCTCATTCTCTATTGTACAGCCTCCTGCGGAAGGCCAGTTCAGCCGTGGCCCATTTGCTCAGGTCGGCAAGCCATTTTTGGAGCAACGGTGATTTTCACACTATTGTTATGCAAATCAATGTTAAGGGCTGGATGTACACCACGATTTTGCGGTCGCAAACTGTGAAAATCGCCTTTTGCAACAGTAAAATGGCTTTGTTGTATGTACCATCCTTATTTTGCATTAGGGATTGCGACTCCCAATTAGGAAGGGGTGTTCCAAGAGCATCCATTCCTAATTGCGACTCACAAACCCATGTATGCTTGTTTTGTGACCGTGAATGCGGTCGCAAAACAATCGCAGTTACCACCAATTTCAAAACTGTGGTAACTCATTCACAAACAGGAATGTGTTGCTAAGGGACCCCTTCCCTATTGTGAATGTGGGCGGCAACACGTTTTCAGAGCAGAAAGCGGTCCCATGAACCACTGCCTACTCTGAAAAAATGAAATGTAACTTTTCATTTTTGTGTTTTATATGCATCCTGTTTTCCTTTAATGAAAACGGGCTCCATAAAAAAAAAATGCTTTATTAACAAAGCAATCACAGACATAGTGGTCAGCTGACCAAAGCAGGACACCATCCCTTTGATTGTTGCCATACACAAATGGGTCGCAATTTGCGACCTGCCTCATGAATATTGATGAGGCAGGTCTTTTGCGACCCATTTGCGATTCACAAAGAGTGTGGTTGACATTGTGATACATTTTGTTTTGTGACTCGCAATTTGCAATTCGCCAAAATTGCATATTGCGAGTCACAAAACAAAATGGGCGTACATCTGGCCCGATGTTCTGAAACTGCATTAGGCCTCTTGTTTTTCTAGTAACACTCCTGATGTCAAAGATATATTCCGCAACGGGTCTAGAGGAAACAAAGTGACTGTTATTGTCATCACTGCCTGGGTGACCTGCTGCCAGAAGGGAGATAGCACCACGCACAAACATATCATATGCACAAAGTCTGCCTCCTCCTCACCACATCCAGGGCACCTACTGTAGGAAGCTGGACTGGCTTGTAGTGAGTACCTAGGGGTACTTGCACCTTGCACCAGGCCCGGTTATCCCTTATTAGTGTATAGGGTGTCTAGCAGCATAGGCTGATAGATAATGGTAGCTTAGCAGAGCAGCTTAGGCTGAACTAGGAGACGAGTGAAGCTCCTCCAGTACCACTTAGTGTCATATGCACAATATCATAAGAAAACACAATACACAGATATACTAAAAATAAAGGTACTTTATTTTTATGACAATATGCCAAAAGTATCTCAGTGAGTACCCTCAGTATGAGGATAGCAAATATACACAAGATATATGTACACAATACCAAAATATGCAGTAATAGTATTAGAAAACAGTGCAAACAATGTATAGTTACAATAGGATGCAATGGGAACACATAGGGATAGGGGCAACACAAACCATATACTCCAAAAGTGGAATGCGAACCACGAATGGATCCCAAACCTATGTGACCTTGTAGAGGGTCGCTGGGACTATTAGAAAATAGTAAGGGTTAGAAAAATAGCCCACCCCAAGACCCTGAAAAGTGAGTCCAAAGTGCACTAAAGTTCCCCAAAGGACATAGAATCGTGATAGGGGAATTCTGCAGGAAAGACACAAACCAACAGTGCAACAACGATGGATTTCCAGTCGAGGGTACCTGTGGAACAAGGGGACCAAGTCCAAAAGTCACAAGCAAGTCGGAGATGGGCAGATGCCCAGGAAATGCTAGCTGTAGGTGCAAAGGAGCTGCTACTGGACAGTAGAAGCGTAGGTTTCTGCAAGAACGACAAGGGCTAGAGACTTCCCCTTTGGAGGACGGATCTCTCACGCCGTGGAGAGTCGTGCAGAAGTGTTTTCCCGCCGAAAGACCGCCAACAAGCCTTGCTAGCTGCAAATCGTGCGGTAAGGGTTTTTGGAGGCTGCTGTGGCCCAGGAGGGACCAGGATGTCGCAAATTGCATCAGGGGACAGAGGGGACGTCGAACAAGACAAGGAGCCCTCTCAGCAGCAGGTAGCACCCGGAGAAGTGCCAGAAACAGGCACTACGAGGATGCGTGAAACAGTGCTCACCCAAAGTCGCACAAAGGAGTCCCACGTCGCCGGAGAACAACTTAGGAGGTCGTGCAATGCAGGTTAGAGTGCCGTGGACCCAGGCTGGACTGTGCACAAAGGATTTCCGCCGGAAGTGCACGGAGGCCGGAGTAGCTGCAAAAGTCGCGGTTTCCAACAATGCTGTCTGGCGTGGGGAGGCAAGGACTTACCTCCACCAAACTTGGACTGAAGAGTCACTGGACTGTGGGAGTCACTTGGACAGAGTTGCTGGATTCAAGGGACCTCGCTCGTCGTGCTGAGAGGAGACCCAAGGTACCAGTGATGCAGTTCTTTGGTGCCTGCGGTTGCAGGGGGACGATTCCGTCGACCCACGGGAGATTTCTTCGGAGCTTCTAGTGCAGAGAGGAGGCAGACTACCCCCACAGCATGCACCACCAGGAAAACAGTCGAGAAGGCGGCAGGATCAGCGTTACAGAGTTGCAGTAGTCGTCTTTGCTACTATGTTGCAGTTTTGCAGGCTTCCAGCGCGGTCAGCAGTCGATTCCTTGGCAGAAGGTGAAGAGAGAGATGCAGAGGAACTCGGATGAGCTCTTGCATTCGTTATCTAAGGAATCCCAAGAGACAGAGACCCTAAATAGCCAGAAAAGAGGGTTTGGCTACCTAGGAGAGAGGATAGGCTAGCAACACCTGAAGGAGCCTATCAGGAGGAGTCTCTGACGTCACCTGATGGACTGGCCACTCAGAGCAGTCCAGTGTGCCAGCAGCACCTCTGTTTCCAAGATGGCAGAGGTCTGGAGCACACTGGAGGAGCTCTGGGCACCTCCCAGGGGAGGTACAGGTCAGGGGAGTGGTCACTCCCCTTTCCTTTGTCCAGTTTCGCGCCAGAGCAGGGCTAAGGGGTCCCTGAACCGGTGTAGACTGGCTTATGCAGAAATGGGCACCAAATGTGCCCATGAAAGCATTTCCAGAGGCTGGGGGAGGCTACTCCTCCCCTGCCTTCACACCATTTTCCAAAGGGAGAGGGTGTAACACCCTCTCTCAGAGGAAGTCCTTTGTTCTGCCATCCTGGGCCAGGCCTGGCTGGACCCCAGGAGGGCAGATGCCTGTCTGAGGGGTTGGCAGCAGCAGCAGCTGCAGTGAAACCCCGGGAGAGGCAGTTTGGCAGTACCAGGGTCTGTGCTACAGACCACTGGGATCATGGGATTGTGCCAACTATGCCAGGATGGTATAGAGGGGGCAATTCCATGATCATAGAAATATTACATGGCCATATTCGGAGTTACCATCGTGAAGCTACATATAGGTAGTGACCTATATGTAGTGCACGCGTGTAATGGTGTCCCCGCACTCACAAAGTCCGGGGAATCGGCCCTGAACAATGTGGGGGCACCTTGGCTAGTGCCAGGGTGCCCACACACTAAGTAACTTAGCACCCAACCTTTACCAGGTAAAGGTTAGACATATAGGTGACTTATAAGTTACTTAAGTGCAGTGTAAAATGGCTGTGAAATAACGTGGACGTTATTTCACTCAGGCTGCAGTGGCAGGCCTGTGTAAGAATTGTCAGAGCTCCCTATGGGTGGCAAAAGAAATGCTGCAGCCCATAGGGATCTCCTGGAACCCCAATACCCTGGGTACCTCAGTACCATATACTAGGGAATTATAAGGGTGTTCCAGTAAGCCAATGTAAATTGGTAAAATTGGTCACTAGCCTGTTAGTGACAATTTGAAAGTAATGAGAGAGCATAACCACTGAGGTTCTGGTTAGCAGAGCCTCAGTGAGACAGTTAGTCATAACACAGGTAACACATTCAGGCACACTTATGAGCACTGGGGCCCTGACTAGCAGGGTCCCAGTGACACATACAACTAAAACAACATATATACAGTGAAAAAATGGGGGTAACATGCCAGGCAAGATGGTACTTTCCTACACAACCCCCCCCCAAACGAAGGACAATAAGACTAGCCATGACCTGATGAGTCTTCATTGTCTAAGTGGAAATATCTGGAGAGTCCATCTGCATTGGAGTGGCTACTCCCAGGTCTATGTTCCACTGTATAGTCCATTCCCTGTAGAGATATGGACCACATCAATAATTTAGGATTTTCACCTTTCATTTGTTTTAGCAAAGTAGAGGTTTGTGGTCTGTCTGAACAATGAAGTGAGTGCCAAACAAGTATGGCCTCAACTTCTTCAGTGCCCAGACCACAGCAAAGGCCTCCCTCTCAATGGCAGACCAACGCATTTCTCTAGGGGTCAACCTCCTACTAATAAAAGCAACAGGTTGATCCTGGCCCTCAGAATTAAGTTGTGATAGGACTGCCCCTACTCCTAATTCAGATGCATCAGTTTGGACATAGAATTTTTTAGAGTAACAAGGGCTTTTCAGGACAGGTGCAGAGCACATGGCCTGCTTCAGCTCCTCAAAAGCTTTCTGACAGCTAGCTGTCCACAATACCTTTTTAGGCATCTTTTTGGATGTGAGGTCATTAAGAGGGGCTGCAATGGGGCCATAGTTCTTAATGAACCTCCTGTAATACCCAGTGAGGCCTAGAAAGGCTCTCACCTGAGTCTGAGTAGTAGGGGGAACCCAATCTATAATAGTTTGGATTTTCCCCTGAAGTGGTGCAATCTGTTCCCCACCAACAAGGTGTCCCAGATAAACCACCTTCCCCTGCCCTATCTGGCACGTTGAAGCCTTGATAGTGAGGCCTGCCTTTTGCAGGGCCTCTAAAACTTTCCATAGGTGGACCAGGTGATCATCCCAACTGGAGATAAAGACAGCTATATCGTTCAAATATGCTGCACTAAAAGCTTCCAGCACTTGCAGGACTGTGTTCACCAACCTTTGAAAAGTGGCAGGTGCATTTTTCAATCCAAAAGGCATTACTGTGAATTGGTAGTGGCCTCCAATGGTTGAAAATGCAGTTTTAGGTTTATCATCTTCTGATCATTTTATCTGCCAATACCCTGCAGTCAAATCAAAAGTGCTTAGATACTTGGCAGATGCCAGTGTATCTATGAGCTCATCTGCCCTGGGTATAGGGTGAGCATCAGTTTTGGTTACCTGGTTGAGACCTCTATAATCTACACAAAACCGCATTTCCTTCTTTCCATCTTTGGAATGAGGTTTTGGTACAAGTACCACAGGAGAGGCCCATGGACTTTCAGAGTGCTCAACCACTCCTAGTTCTAACATTTTCTGCACCTCTTGCTTTATGCAGTCTCTGACATGGTCAGGCTGCCTATAGATCTTACCTTTGACAGGCAAGCTGTCTCCAGTATCTATAGTGTGCTCACACCAAGAAGTGGTACCTGGCACAGTAGAGAAGAGTTCAGAAAACTGACCCAGGAGATTTATGCAATGGTCTTTCTGCTCAGCAGTAAGACAATCAGCCAAAACTACACCTTCCACAAGAGCATCTTGTTCTGTGGAAGAGAAGAGATCAGGTAGAGGATCACTGTCTTTTTCCTGTCCCTCATCAGTTGCCATGAGCAGGGTGAGATCAGCCCTGTCATAGTAGGGTTTCAGGCGATTGACATGGAGCACCCTAAGGGGACTCCTGGCAGTGCCTAAGTCAACTAAGTAGGTGACTTCACCCTTCTTTTCAACAATTATGTGGGGTCCACTCCATTTATCTTGGAGTGCTCTTGGGGCCACAGGCTCCAAGACCCACACTTTCTGCCCTGGTTGGTACTGAACCAAAACAGCCTTCTGATCATGCCATTGCTTCTGGAGCTCTTGGCTGGCCTGAAGGTTTTTACTGGCCTTTTTCATATACTCAGCCATCCTTGATCTGAGGCCAAGTACATAATCCACTATATCTTGCTTTGGAGCTTTTAAAGGTTGTTCCCAACCCTCCTTGACAAGTGTTAGTGGACCCCTAACAGGGTGTCCAAAGAGGAGTTCAAAGGGGCTGAAGCCCACTCCTTTCTGGGGTACCTCCCTGTAGGCAAAAAGGAGGCATGCTAAAAGGGTATCCCATCTCCTGCGGAGTTTTTCTGGGAGTCCCATAATCATGCCTTTGAGAGTTTTGTTAAATCTCTCCACCAGTCCATTTGTTTGTGGATGATAGGGTGTAGTGAACTTGTAAGTTACACCACACTCCTTCCACATGGCCTTTAAGTAAGCAGACATGAAATTGCTTCCCCTGTCTGATACTACTTCCTTTGGGAAGCCCACCCTGGAAAATATTCCCAGGAGGGCCTTTGCCTCTGCAGGTGCTGTAGTGGTCCTTAAAGGAATTGCTTCAGGATATCTTGTGGCATGGTCCACTACCACCAAGATAAACCTATTGCCTGAAGCAGTAGGAGGGTCAAGGGGGCCAACTATGTCAACCCCTACCCTTTCAAAGGGAACCCCAACCACAGGCAGTGGAATAAGGGGTGCCTTTGGGGTGCCACCTGTCTTGCCACTGGCTTGACAGGTTTCACAGGACTTACAAAACTCTTTTGTGTCCTCAGACATTCTAGGCCAATGAAACAAGGGAACAAGCCTGTCCCAAGTTTTCATTTGTCCCAGATGTCCAGTTAGGGGAATGTCGTGGGCTAGAGTTAGGAGGAACTTTCTGTACTCCTGAGGAATCACTAACCTCCTGGCAGTTCCAGGTTTAGGATCCCTTGCTTCAGTGTACAAGAGGTTGTCCTCCCAATAAACTCTGTGAGAGTCACTGACATCCCCATTAGCTTGTTTGACAGCTTGCTGTCTTAGACCCTCTAGTGTGGGACAGGTATGCTGTGCCACACTCAGCTCCTCCCTGGCAGGCCCCCCTTCACCCAAAAGCTCAGCAGTGTCTGCTTCCAGCTCCTCTGGTGTAGGTTCTGCACAGGGTGGAAATTCTCAAATCAAATCAAATCATTAACATTTATAAAGCGCGCTACTCACCCGTGCGGGTCTCAAGGCGCTAGGGGAAAAAGGGGGGTTATCGCTGCTCGAACAGCCAGGTCTTTAGGAGTCTCCGGAAAGCGGAGTGGTCCTGGGTGGTCCTGAGGCTGGTGGGGAGGGAGTTCCAGGTCTTGGCTGCCAGGAAGGAGAAAGATCTCCCACCCGCCGTGGAGCGGCGGATGCGAGGGACAGCAGCGAGTGCGAGGCCAGAGGAGCGGAGGAGGCGGGTGGGGACGTAGAAGCTGAGGCGTCTGTTGAGGTATTCCGGTCCCTTGTCGTGGAGGGCTTTGTGTGCGTGGGTGAGAAGTCGGAAGGTGATCCTTTTGCTGACTGGGAGCCAATGCAGGTGTCTCAGGTGTGCGGAGATCTGGCTGCTGCGGGGTATGTCGAGGGGGATGTCTACTTCCTCAGAAGTAGAATCCACTGTAGAGGGAGGGATAGTAGGAAGTGTTTTACTTCTACTAGCCCTAGCTTTAGGGAGCACTTGGTCCATTGTTCCAGGATCCAAGTTTCCCTGTCCTTTTTGCTTTTTGGCCTGAGCCCTGGTTAAAGCAAAAATATGCCCTGGGATGACCAGCATTGCTGCATGGGCCTCCAACTCCACATCTGACCAAGCTGATGTCTCCAAATCATTCCCTAATAGACAGTCTACAGGTAAATCTGAAGCTACCACAACTTTCTTTGGACCAGTAACCCCGACCCAAGTTGAGATTTACAACAGCCATGGGGTGGCTAAGTGTGTTGTTGTGAGCATCGGTTACTTGGTACTGGTGACCAAGTAGGTGTTGTTCAGGGTGGACCAGTTTCTCTATGACCATAGTCACACTGGCACCAGTGTCCCTGTAGGCCTGAACCTCAACACCATTTATTAGGGGTAGCTGCTTGTACTTATCCATATTAAGGGGACAAGCAACTAAGGTGGCTAAATCAATAGCCCCCTCAGAGACTAATATAGCCTCTGTGGTCTCCCTAACAAGACCAACCCCAACTAAGTTACCAAAAGTGAGCCCAGCTACTCCCTTGGATTGGCTATTAGTAGGTTTGCTCCCACCACCACTGCTATTAGTAGGGACACTAGGGGTAGCAGTAGGGGTTGTAGTGGTAGGAGGCTTGGTGCTTTTCTTTGGACAACTGGGATCTGTTGTCCAATGGCCTTTTATTTTACATAAATAGCACCATGGTTTCTTTTCTTTGTTTTGATTAGAAGAGGATTTGGGCCCACCACCCCCACCAGAGTGTTTTTGTGGGCCTGATGAAGACTCATTTTTAGATTTGTCCCCACCCTTGTCAGAAGACTTACCATCCTTCTTCTTGTTGCCATCTTTGTCACCCCCTGTATGAACTTTTCTGTTCACCCTTGTTCTGACCCATTTGTCTGCCTTCTTTCCCAATTCTTGGGGAGAGGTCAGATCAGAGTCCACCAAGTACTGGTGCAACAAATCAGACACACAATTATTAAGAATATGCTCTCTCAGGATCAAGTTATACAGGCTGTCATAATCAGTAACTTTACTGCCATGTAACCACCCCTCCAAGGCCTTCACTGAATGGTCAATGAAATCAACCCAGTCTTGTGAAGAATCCTTTTTGGTCTCTCTGAACTTTATCCTGTATTGTTCAGTGGTTAAGCCATAACCATCCAGGAGTGCATTCTTAAGAACTTTGTAATCATTAGCTTCATTTTCTTTCACAGTAAGGAGCCTATCCCTACCTTTTCCACTAAATGATAGCCATAGGATAGCAGCCCACTGCCTTTGAGGGACATCCTGTACAGCACAGGCCCTCTCAAGTGCAGCAAACCACTTGTTAATGTCATCCCCCTCCTTATAAGGGGGAACTATCTTGTGCAGATTCCTGGAATCATGCTCTTTTGCAGGATGACTATGGGGAATACTGCTGCTGCCACCATGGGTTTCTAAACCCAACTTCTGTCTTTCCTTCTCTACTTCTAAGGTCTGTCTATCCAAATCCAGCTGTTGCTTTTTGAGCTTCAGTCTGGTTTGTTCCACTCTCAATCTATTGAGCTCCCTTTCTAACAATCTGTCATCAGGGTGCGTGGGAGGGACATTCCTAGACACAGAAGTATGATGAGAATGAACAGAAGGAGACCTGTCCCTTACAGAGGGCACCCTAACAGCTTGGCTGACAGTGTAATGTGAGAGCACACCATCTGTATGATGTGACTCCACCTCAGTACCAACTATGCTAGACTGTCTAGTAATGGGCAGGCTAAGAAGTTTCTTTCCTGAATCTTTTCCTGGGGGAGTCCCTGGATCAGATTGGGAACCATTAGCTACTTTTTCAACAGATGGGGCACTTTTAGCCTTATCTTGTTCTCTAAGCATGTTAAGTAACAATTCCAAGGAAGGATTCTTCCCTACACTCAAACCTCTCTCTATGCAGAGACTCCTTGCTCCTTTCCAGCTAAGGTGATCATATGCAAGTTTGGACAGATCAACATTTTGGCCTGTGCCAGACATTTTTAGAGAGAGTTAAAGTGATAGAAAAAGAGAAAAAAGTTTGTCAGAGCTTTTAGAAAGACAGAGAAAAAAAACTTTAAAAACTTTTTAGAACTTTTTGAAAGTTTAGAAGTACTTTTCAGCACTTTAGAAAAGAGTGAAAAGAGGAAATGCAAAACTTTTTAGTTATGTGTACACACACTGAACTTGTTTTGTATATTTTTCTCTTATGAAAAGTACAATGACAAGAGTGGTAAGTAGTCTCAAAGCACTTATCCCACCGCTGCACAACCAATGTAGGAGGCTGGACTGGCTTGTAGTGAGTACCTAGGGGTACTTGCACCTTGCACCAGGCCCAGTTATCCCTTATTAGTGTATAGGGTGTCTAGCAGCATAGGCTGATAGATAATGGTAGCTTAGCAGAGCAGCTTAGGCTGAACTAGGAGACGAGTGAAGCTCCTACAGTACCACTTAGTGTCATATGCACAATATCATAAGAAAACACAATACACAGATATACTAAAAATAAAGGTACTTTATTTTTATGACAATATGCCAAAAGTATCTCAGTGAGTACCCTCAGTATGAGGATAGCAAATATACACAAGATATATGTACACAATACCAAAATATGCAGTAATAGTATTAGAAAACAGTGCAAACAATGTATAGTTACAATAGGATGCAATGGGAACACATAGGGATAGGGGCAACACAAACCATATACTCCAAAAGTGGAATGCGAACCACGAATGGACCCCAAACCTATGTGACCTTGTAGAGGGTCGCTGGGACTATTAGAAAATAGTAAGGGTTAGAAAAATAGCCCACCCCAAGACCCTGAAAAGTGAGTGCAAAGTGCACTAAAGTTCCCCAAAGGACATAGAAGTCGTGATAGGGGAATTCTGCAGGAAAGACACAAACCAACAATGCAACAACGATGGATTTCCAGTCGAGGGTACCTGTGGAACAAGGGGACCAAGTCCAAAAGTCACAAGCAAGTCGGAGATGGGCAGATGCCCAGGAAATGCCAGCTGTAGGTGCAAAGGAGCTGCTACTGGACAGTAGAAGCGTAGGTTTCTGCAAGAACGGCAAGGGCTAGAGACTTCCCCTTTGGAGGACGGATCCCTCACGCCGTGGAGAGTCGTGCAGAAGTGTTTTCCCGCCGAAAGACCGCCAACAAGCCTTGCTAGCTGCAAATCGTTCGGTGAGGGTTTTTGGAGGCTGCTGTGGCCCAGGAGGGACCAGGATATCGCAAATTGCGTCAGGGGACAGAGGGGACGTCGAGCAAGACAAGGAGCCCTCTCAGCAGCAGGTAGCACCCGGAGAAGTGCCAGAAACAGGCACTACGAGGATGCGTGAAACGGTGCTCACCCGAAGTCGCACAAAGGAGTCCCACGTCGCCGGAGAACAACTTAGGAGGTCGTGCAATGCAGGTTAGAGTGCCGTGGACCCAGGCTGGACTGTGCACAAAGGATTTCCGCCGGAAGTGCACGGAGGCCGGAGTAGCTGCAAAAGTCGCAGATTTCAACAATGCAGTCTGGCGTGGGGAGGCAAGGACTTACCTCCACCAAACTTGGACTGAAGAGTCACTGGACTGTGGGAGTCACTTGGACAGAGTTGCTGGATTCAAGGGACCTCGCTCGTCGTGCTGAGAGGAGACCCAAGGTACCGGTGATGCAGTTCTTTGGTGCATGCGGTTGCAGGGGGACGATTCCATCGACCCACGGGAGATTTCTTCGGAGCTTCTAGTGCAGAGAGGAGGCAGACTACCCCCACAGCATGCACCACCAGGAAAACAGTCGAGAAGGCGGCAGGATCAGCGTTACAGAGTTGCAGTAGTCGTCTTTGCTACTATGTTGCAGTTTTGCAGGCTTCCAGCGCGGTCAGCAGTCGATTCCTTGGCAGAAGGTGAAGAGAGAGATGCAGAGGAACTCGGATGAGCTCTTGCATTCGTTATCTAAGGAATCCCAAGAGACAGAGACCCTAAATAGCCAGAAAAGAGGGTTTGGCTACCTAGGAGAGAGGATAGGCTAGCAACACCTGAAGGAGCCTATCAGGAGGAGTCTCTGACGTCACCTGATGGCACTGGCCACTCAGAGCAGTCCAGTGTGCCAGCAGCACCTCTGTTTCCAAGATGGCAGAGGTCTGGAGCACACTGGAGGAGCTCTGGGCACCTCCCAGGGGAGGTACAGGTCAGGGGAGTGGTCACTCCCCTTTCCTTTGTCCAGTTTCGCGCCAGAGCAGGGCTAAGGGGTCCCTGAACCGGTGTAGACTGGCTTATGCAGAAATGGGCACCAAATGTGCCCATGAAAGCATTTCCAGAGGCTGGGGGAGGCTACTCCTCCCCTGCCTTCACACCATTTTCCAAAGGGAGAGGGTGTAACACCCTCTCTCAGAGGAAGTCCTTTGTTCTGCCATCCTGGGCCAGGCCTGGCTGGACCCCAGGAGGGCAGATGCCTGTCTGAGGGGTTGGCAGCAGCAGCAGCTGCAGTGAAACCCCGGGAGAGGCAGTTTGGCAGTACCAGGGTCTGTGCTACAGACCACTGGGATCATGGGATTGTGCCAACTATGCCAGGATGGTATAGAGGGGGCAATTCCATGATCATAGACATATTACATGGCCATATTCGGAGTTACCATTGTGAAGCTACATATAGGTAGTGACCTATATGTAGTGCACGCGTGTAATGGTGTCCCCGCACTCACAAAGTCCGGGGAATCGACCCTGAACAATGTGGGGGCACCTTGGCTAGTGCCAGGGTGCCCACACACTAAGTAACTTAGCACCCAACCTTTACCAGGTAAAGGTTAGACATATAGGTGACTTATAAGTTACTTAAGTGCAGTGTAAAATGGCTGTGAAATAACGTGGACGTTATTTCACTCAGGCTGCAGTGGCAGGCCTGTGTAAGAATTGTCAGAGCTCCCTATGGGTGGCAAAAGAAATGCTGCAGCCCATAGGGATCTCCTGGAACCCCAATACCCTGGGTACCTCAGTACCATATACTAGGGAATTATAACGGTGTTCCAGTAAGCCAATGTAAATTGGTAAAATTGGTCACTAGCCTGTTAGTGACAATTTGAAAGTAATGAGAGAGCATAACCACTGAGGTTCTGGTTAGCAGAGCCTCAGTGAGACAGTCATAACACAGGTAACACATTCAGGCACACTTATGAGCACTGGGGCCCTGACTAGCAGGGTCCCAGTGACACATACAACTAAAACAACATATATACAGTGAAAAAATGGGGGTAACATGCCAGGCAAGATGGTACTTTCCTACACCTACTAGGTGCCCCAGGGTACATTTGCCCATTCCTCCTTGGTGTCAGATATGCATGATGCAAACTGGTTACTTACTGGCTTGGCTGCTCCAGATGGAATCCTCAAGCTGCCCAATTGTGGCTCTCCGCTAGAGGTCTGGACACATAGTGAACTCACAGACTGGAATTAATGAGGCCTTTAAGGAATACTATAAGGGCTCTATGCAGAGAATGCAGGGATAATAGTGGATGCATCCACTGCATATTTGGAAGAGGGATACAGATTCCTAGGATTAGCTCCCTGCAACAGCAAGAACTAGATAGTCCGCTAACTTGGCAATGGGACAATAGCGAACATGGCACATGGAAAGGTACTAAGCACCGATGGGTTCTCACTGGAGTTTTATGCCTATTACTAGGCTTCGCTAGCACCTAAATTACTGAAAGCATATGAGGAAGCACTGGCCCAGGGACATCTTCCATCCTCCATTAGGGAGGCAGTGATAGTTGTGCTCCTTAAAACCAGCCGTGACCCCTGAACGTGACTTCCTATCGTCCCCTGTCACTGCTCAACCTCAATTACAAGTTACTTGGGAAGATGTTGGCACAGCAGACAGAAGGAGGTGGTGGAAGCACTAGCACACTCGGACCAGAATGGTTTTATTCTGGGGGAGGAACGCATTCCTCAAGCTTAGACAATTCTTTGACACCATGGACTGGGCGAGATGTATGGAGGGATGGGTGGCATCCCTGGATGTGGAGAAGACTTTTGATACCCTTGGCCTTACATAATGGCAGACCTGCAGCAGATGGGTATAGGTCCACTCTTCATCAGGGGGGTGGCACTTGTATCTATGTATATACTACTACTAATATATATATATATATATATACACACATACTACTGCTAATTATCTCACATATTACAAGGAAGCCCCAAAAATAAACTAGACTGCATATATAAAAATTCGGAATTACTATATGAACAACTAAAATATACCTTTATGGTCACACGAGTATGTAAACAAATAAGGAAATACATAGCATGTACAGAAGATAAAAAGAAAGAAATCGCATTAACTCTGTAGTTATAGTTAACCTTCAAAAAGATAGGAATTCCTTGGATACTAGCACCCTAATAACTTTTCATCCATTTGACCACACACACAAAACTTTCCAGACCTACAGCATTTTCTACATAATGAGATGATATACATTTTTGTGGTGAATCCTTAAGTAAGGGCCAAGACAAAAGGGGGGCCCATATGCATTTTTCCACCAATACTTCATAGACTATTGTATTTGACGTAGCACGGAAACAGTTGAATGTCTTTACTTAAACTTTGGCAGGATTATACATTGTGGTGCAGAGATGCTGCTTTTTGGGTACTGCAGTTAAGTAAGGTAAGTATGTTTTAAGTTGTAAAGCATTTAAACTTAGTGATATCTGTCACTGCAGTACTTTTCCAGAATTTCAAAGAATTTTGTGAAACTGCTGTACTACATGGTTGTAAGCGTACTTAAAAATATATTTAAAAAATAGATTAATTTCCCTACTTATTACCACTTAAATAAAGTGGTAATAGGAAGGGACCTGCTACTTACCAATATCTAAGGCCCTAACACTGAACACAACCAAAGTGTAGTCAAAAGAATATGGCTGCACTTTCATTCTCTAAAAACAGTCATTACCCAGTTATATACTGGCTTGTCATCGCCATGTACTACCATATACTAAAAAGTTTTCAGGGTATACTATGACCCAAAATATATCTAAGGCCTAGCTGTATTGTTAGATCGATGTACCCTTGCATCACTCTTGGTGTCACATGGGCAATGCAATACTTAAATCCGATTCACAAAGGAACACAACGCCACCATGTGTGGCCCAGCGCTGTCTGGTAAATTTGGAGAAATGCAAGGCAGCACAATTTGTTGTTTTGTGTTACTCTGCACATCATACTCTACACTGCTGCTAAATTTTACATACATCCGTATGCCGCATCACTGTAGCCACTCCACGATAGGCTATAGTGGACCCACTCCATTGTACAAGACTCCACTCTACACCACTCCCCTCCACTCCATGCTATTACACTGTACGCAATGCCGCTCCTGTCTACATCACTCCACTGTTTGCAACTCCACTGGACGCTACTCCACTATATGCTATTCCACTCTACACCATTCTACTGTATGCCATTTCACTCTACCTTATTCCACTGTATGCCTTTCCATTCTACAACACTACACTGAATGCCTCTCCACTGTACAGTACTCCACTCAACACACTCCAGTCTATGGCACTCTACTCTATGCCACTTCATTCTACACTATTGACTGAACCCCACTCTAATGTATACCACTCCCCTGTATGCTATCACACTTTACCTATTCCAGTGTACAGCACTCCAATCTACACCACTTCACTGTATGCCACTGCTCTGCTACTCCAGTCTATGCCACTCTACGCTACATCAATCCACTCTATGCTATTGCACCTTATGCCCCTCCATTATACACTACTCCAGTCTACACCATTCCAGTGTACCCTGCTCCACTTTATGCAACTCCATTCTACAATAGTCCATTACACGCAACTCCACTCTACACGCTAAACTCTATGCCACTCCACTATATGCTACTTCACTCTACCCCACTCCACTGTATACTACTCCAGTCTACACTACTCCACTGTACACCACTCCACTCTACGCTATTCTACTCCATGCTATTCCACTCTACACTATTCTACACCATACCGCTCCTCTGTAGTCCACTCCACTCTATTCCAATGTACGCCACTCCATTCTATGCTATTACACTGTACATAACTTTAATCTTTGCCCCACTACTGTATGGTATTCCACTCTAGCCCACTCCACTGTATGTTATTACACTTTACCCCAACCCACAATACACCACTCCAGTCTAAACCACTTCACTGTACGCCATTCCACTGTACAATACTACCGTGTGCTCTATTACACTCTATACCACTCCACTGCACACCACTCCAGCCTACACTACTCCACTCTACACTATTACACTTTATGCCACTCCTCTGTACACTACTTCACTCTATGCCACTCTATTGTACTCTCCTCCACTCTATATAACTACACTCTATAAAACTCTACTACACTCTGTGGCAATCTATTAGACTCTACTCCAATATATCTTTGTACACCCTGATGTCCAAATTTGCACTCATCTCAATCCCTGTACACTCTATTGTAAAACACTCTACCACTCTTCCAACACTGCACAACACAACACTCCATTCTACTGTATGAGATGCCACTTCAATTTATAACAGTTTCCTCAACTCTATGCTATACTACTTCAATGTAAGTCACCCGACTCACGCTAATCCACTGTACCCTACTCCACTCTAAGCCATTCCACTGTACACCACTCGACTCTATGCTATTCCACTCTATACCACTCCGCTGTGCAGTATTCCACTATACACTATTCCATTGGGTGCTCTCCACTTTACAGTAATTCACTCTAAGCCACTACAATGTATGCCACTCTACTTTTATGACACTCTCCTCCATTCTATTAAACTCCACTTTGTAAAAGTCTACCACTCTTTATGGCACTCTACAACATTCTACTCCACTTTGTCCCCGTACACTCCACTGTACAACTCTATACACCACTCCATGCCTGTGCACTCCAATGTACAAGACTCTGTTCCACTATACAAGTTTTCTATATGACACAGTGCTCTACCCTACTGTACAAGACCCCATTCACATTTTTAACAGTTTATGACCTACGATATGGCAGTACACTCCACCCCATGCCACTCTACTCAAAGACACACCAATATACTCTAATTTACTTTACTCTACACTAAGTTACATCGCTCCACTCAACTCTACTCCACTGTATGATACTTTACCTCACTCTGCGCTACTATACAACAATCCACTCTATGCAGCTCTACTGTACTCTCTGCAACTCCACTCTACAACACTCTACTATACTATATGCCACTCTCTGACACTTTACTCCTGTCTATATCTCTTCACTCAACTATTCAACACTCTACTATACTATATGCCACTCTATGACACTTTACGCCTGTCTATATCTCTTCACTCCACTGTTCAACACTCTACTATACTACATGCCACTGTACAACACTCTACTTCACTCTACTCTACGATACTGTACTATATAACACTGTACGCAACTCTTTCTACGCCACTGCACTCCACTTTAGTCCACTTTACTCTGACTCAGTACTCCACTCTGCTCCACTACTCCACTGTATACCACTCCACTTTACACCACTCAATGCCACTGTACTCTATAACTCTGCATGCCAATCTACTGTACCACACTCTGCAGCACTATACGGTACACCACTTCACTCTACAAAAATCAACTAACCTGTAGGCTAATGTACTCTACTGCAGTCTACATCACTTTCCAACACTGTATGACCCCACTACACTCTACTGTACAACACTGTACCCCTATTTATGACACTTTACTCAACTGTATGCTATGCCACAACATTCTACTACACTTCTCGCCACCGTTGTCTACAACACACCACTCTGCTCTATGACACTTTAATCCACTCTTCACTACCCCACTCCAGGGTACTCCACTCCACTATATTCCACACTAGCACACCTTATCCCATACTACGTCATTGTACTATACCCCACTTTATGCCGTTCCACTAGCTGACACTCTACTCCACTGTATGCAACTCCACTCTACAACACTGTACTATACTCTATGCCACTATACCCCATTCTAAGCCCACCACTCTAGGTCACTGCCCCACACTGTATGACACTTGAAGACACGCCACCCAACTTCTCTCTATAATACGCCACTCTACTATATGACAAGGCACTCCACTCTATGACACTCTCCTCTACTATACTTGATGACACTCCACTTGACTATACTATACTCTATGACAGTCTACTTCACCCTACTCCGCTCTAAAACATTCTACTCTGCTACGACAGTCTACGACATCCTACTCTACTGTTCGACACAACATTTCACTGTAGTACTCACTGCTCTAGACTACGATACTTGACTTTACTATAGGAGACATCATGTCACAACAATGTAGAAGATTTTACTACACTAAGCAATATACTACTACACTCTACTTGATTCCAATCTACAATACTCCAGTCTATGACAATAGACTTTACAACGCTCTCCTCCACTGTACTGTTCGACGCTCCACATAACAGCGCTCCACTTGTGACACTGGACTCTACAATTTGAAACACATTTTTATTCAAATTAAAAAAATATATATATATATATATATATGTATATATATATATATATAAATTCTATGAAAAAAAACAAAGGTTAAATCTTAGTTATAGTTAGGAAAACTTATTTTCCCTATACAAACCAAGTTTGAACTACACCGACTTTACAAATTCTAAAGTTATAGTAATAACTTTCACTTACAATTTACTGCACTCTACTCCACTCAAATCCAATCTACTATACTCCATTCTATGGCAACAGACCTTGAACACTCTCCTCTACTGTATTGTATGACACTCCACATAACAACCCTCCACTTGTGACACTGGACTCTATGAATTGAAACACATTTTAATTAAAAAAAAAATTAAACAAAAGAAAATAATTGACATTCAATGAAAAAACAAAGGTTAAAGATGAGTTGTAATTAGGAAAACATACTTTCCCCATGAAAACCAAGTTTAAACTACACAAACATTAAAAAAGTTATAGTTATAACTTTCATTTACAATTTATTCACCACCTTTAAATTGTTATAAGTAGCAGACCTCGTTACTCACTCTTATCAGCTCGCTAACCAGACAGCACTAACTATAACTTGCCACTCTACCATGGCCTTTGGTCTGACAAATAATGTAATTTGAGAAGTTCTCAAAATCTTATGTGAATTGATCCCTTTGTGCTTAGATATAGAATATGAGTGATAAAAAAAATCAGCATTGACTGTTTTGTAGTATGCAAAAGCAGTGATTAGCATACATGGTAGTGGTGTACGATGTGATTAATAAACATGTGGTAAGTGGTGCCATGCTTCCTATGGCTTCTTGCATAGGAGAGGTAGAGGGAGGTAGTGAAGGTAATGGATACTGTGACCAGAGACGCCACTTCCTTGCTACAGTGCAGTTGGAATGCTGAGAAATGCCCTCATATCAGACGTACGTCTCTGTGACACAGTGAATTGGAAGGGTGACCACTGCATTTAGAAAGTACATACAATACCACAGAAATCACTAATTTTCCCTGTTACTCAGTGCTCACCAACCTATGCTCCTTCGTCGCCAGTTCCTGTTCCCATTTGTAAATGTCACCTCTTTTTGACAGCCATAAAGTGTCTAAGCAGGTAGCCAGGTCTGCAGGGAGTGAACACCGACTCCCTCACACCTCTTCTCACACCTCTTCCCCTCCCTGATGCATTGTGGAATTGCTACCTCTAATGATGACGAATGGTTTCTCTTATTACACGTTCCCTTTGTTGTGGCTTTCAGTCTTTTGCAAATGGAGCTCTGAGGCAGCAAACCTGCCTTTCAGTGGTCCTAGGGAACCACTGGAGACTGCCATGTAAATGATTAAAACGAGGTAATTAATCTGCTATGAAATACTAGACTATTCATTAGCCTTTTTAGAAGGACATTAACATAATCCTCGCTCATTATTCAGATCTAAATAAACTTTGCCCTATAAGTTTATCTCCTCTAGCAAAACTTATAGACATGCCTTTTGAACACGCTAATATTTAGTTAATACATAAATATTCCCTTCAGCTCTAGTTTGGGGTACCTCTCTGCAAGAAGTACCAAAATACAGATTGTATCATTTAATAAGCCTTGCCAAAGCCAGTAAGTCTCACCTTATGGATCTATTGGTTATGCCACTGGTTTTAGCCGTGCTGCACATCATTTTGTAGGCACAGACACTAAGGATGCGCAGGTCTGAAAAATGTTGCACACGTTTTTTTCTGTTTGTTTACACATCTGAATTGGATGGGTAATTACAAACAGTAATGCGAGCTGGTCGGGGAAGTACACAGGTGAGGAGAAGAATGCAGATGGGGAAGCAAAACAGAGGGTAGAATCATGGAGGGCAGAAAAGCATCAGGAAGGGCATCAGAAGCAATCTGAGGGAACACAATGGTTGGACTTGCTTTCCAGGTCAGCTGCTGACATATCCCTGAAAAGTATTTTGCACCCAGACAGCTGCACTTGTCTGACAAGCTTCGACAACAAAGTTTGCAAATTGCAAACAGCTGCTATGGTGATCTGCATCACTCACATCTATATAACCATGCCACAAACACGTTTACCTAAAAACTATATTTATGGCAACATAGCACTTCAGCATATGCTAAAAGATCATCATGGAATACATGTATTAGTTTTCTTGTAGCCCAGCTTCGAGGCATTCTTGAATGCAGCACTATTTACTGCAATTCTAGACTAGGCTTCCATACTTATGAGGGTGACTGAGTGCATGAGTTGATGGAAGGGCCTTTTTAGCACCTAATGTCTCCCGTTCCTTAATGAAAATACAAAAAGATATATAATTTTAAAAATAAATAAATTATATGCCTGGGCCACTCATAAAAAAGCTATTAATGTTGGGTTTTGAGTAAAGTTAAGTCCCACAATGCTGTCCCACCCCATACTACTTTTGTATGACCTTTTTGTTTTTTAAATGTATTTTGACCCTAAGGAGAAAGACAATGATTCAAAAACAGTATAGATCTAATGTGATCACTGTCAAGATATATATCTGGTATTCATGTTATTCAAGAGATCTGGAAGAGAACACCCAGACAACATGCAGTTACCTGCACAGGGCTGGGGAAGCAGGGTCACAGATTTATCACTAGCCCTGCCACCTGTCTCTACTCCTTTCACGTACATTTCAAGTTTCCCCTACCAGACAGTGCAAGCTGTCCATTTGTGAAAATCTATATTGTCAGTTTAAGGTGGAATTAAGAGCGTTAATGTTACGCTCACCTCCTTGATGTGTACTCATTAGCGTGGCTTTGGCTTTTCTTCCCTTTCTTGCCTTTGTCTCTCCTCATTACCTGTCTCCTTTCAATGAATACTTTTCAGAAGTATTTTCTTCTTTTTGGCTAAGCACTCCATGAGAGTGAATGTGTCTTCCAGCAGTCTCCCACGAGTGCCTCTCTACCCACCACTGCTGTGGTCCATGTTGCTCTCTCTGGCCAGGGTGCTTCTCCCCTGGCCCCCTCTGTGTTACACTTGCTCTCATGTGCTTCCCCCATGTTGCTTTTTGGCCAGTGTGCTTCTCCCCTTCGCCGGGGTCCACTGAGAGTGATTGTCTCCATCTTTATAGCTTTGTTTCTCCGCCTTAACGCCAAACATATTTTAGAAAACACTGTCAGGGGGTCAGATGAAATAGGGTCATCATTTGGTGCAAAATAAATAGTTCTATGTCACTTTCTCTTTAAGTTCAATTGAGGTTTAAAATGAAATTAAAAATCTGTTTTATGCAACACCTGTCTGCACGTTTGCATTTCCAGATAAGGGAGCAGTAGGCACCTTGATCCTCTCAACTCATCCTATTTTAGGTCAGGAATGAATGATGTCACTGGCCCCCAGGTGAGGGGGCCTATGGGCACACAGATGTCGGAAATGTTTCCATATGGTGTGAGTTTTTCATTCAGGCCTGACTTTTTTCTTTGTGCAATGACACTTGTAGTCCTTCTAACATGTGAGAATGATATCATTCATCTTTCTCCACTTGCCAAAACCCCAGGGGGCTATTCACAAGCTACGCTTTGTGGTATATTTAGTAGTACCTCAATTCTACTACTCTTGATTCTACTACTCGTGTTCTAAAAAAACTATTCACAAATTACATGCACTCTCCTATATTCTAGGAGGAGTTTCCGTCCCACTTGTGGAGGCCTCTGCACAAGTAGGTATACGTTTTAGAAGCAATTGTGGGCAGAACCTTGGGAAGTGGCTGGAAAATGGTGAATATTTACTACTAAATGTGTGGGGATTAGGGAGGAGTAAGAAGGGACTGGGGGGAAGGAGGAGTTTTGGGGGTCATGAAAATGCAAATACCTACCCAGAAAAGAGAAAGACCTTTGGTATTCACCAACTGCGCTTGTAAAATTACTATAGTGACATGAGGCAAGGTGGGGATCAACTAGTACGCCACAGGAGAAGCTCACTTTCCCAGCTCCTGATTGTTAGTATTGTTATGGAGTAACTGGCTGTCCACCTGTCCCATGAAGGACGGGTGCCAGTGATTTTCTGTGATAGACCCCCCCATCCAGCTGTGTTCTTCCTGGCAGCTGCAGGTGGCGAGTGAGGCAGCGAGCCGGTCAGTATGGAGCTTCCAGGCAGATTTGGCCTTCTTCCCCGGCTAGCGGGCAGGTTTGTTGGCGGTGCACTCAGTCAGCGCCTTCTGCAGTGCCTGGAGTAAGCTATGTCTCTCACACAGTATGCTGCCTAAAGCTGCAAAGTCGCTCAGAGGAAAAACAGATAGTGGGAAGCCCACAGGTGCGTGGCGTATGGTGATGGACCTCAGCAGCTTTGAGGCTAGGAAGCCCGAGGTGAAACTTCGGAGGAGGGAGGAAGTGATGGCTCCAGCACCGGTGCAGGGGAAGGAGGCTAATACGGGAGAATCCCCGGAGGGCAGTCTCCACGCCAGCAGTCCACTGCAGATTACTTCCCAGTAACTGTGGATACTAAGGTGAATGGCGCAACTTATGCGGCAGCTGGCACTATTGATGGAGGTGGAGGCAGGGAGACACAGGGAAATGACTCATCATCAAGGGTGGCCAGGAAGAATGGCGATGGTAACAAACCACTGTATTCTGGCAAGGGTGATGAGCACCAGGGTGTCTCAGGAGGTGAGACAGGGACACAGGTGAGAACTCTCACAATAAACCCTAAAGATTGATGTGGGGGGCATGCAGATGCCAGGCTGCAATGAAAGTAATGCTGTTGACCCCAACCTGACATGTGCAGACAGGTCAGTGTCTCCGGAGGTGGCCGTGCTGGAACTTGGAAAGGCTAGGACTCATGCTGCAGCAGTCCCCCAGCGGACAGTAGTTCAGACTTTTTGTATACCCACAGATGATCAGAGTCTACTGATCTCAATAACTGGGAAGAGCGCATTTGGTTCAGTCTCTATCTGCGCCCTGGGGCAGGGCACAGTAGAGGGCTCCCCGGAACACGTGTACACATTTTTTTCCCTTACGGATGACTCCAAGTCCTCCAGTGCAGATTCTAGTGATGTTGGCAACAATCTGCTTTTGGTGTCCTCAGGAGTTTCAGATCTTTCAGAGATGAGCTCATTTAAAGGGGAGGAAAAGTCTTCAACCATCATTGCGGCAAGAAAACAAAGGGAGAGCAAGCAAAACAACCAACGGATACGTAAACAGTCCTCCACTGGCCAAAGCTCTAAAATGGGACTACTCTGCCACGAGACACACTTACCCTCAAGATGCCAGGTAGCAAGGAGATTCATTAACGCAGAGTCCGGACTATCAAGCTTTCGCAGAGAAGGTGGAATCTACGCTTAGCCTCATATCTAGTTCTATAAGGCAGTTACAAGAAGAGGCTTGTGATGAGTCACTTGGCCCGCTTAGACAATAAGAAAGTACAGGGAGCCATAAGGAAAGTTAACAAAACCTGAGCTGGGATAGGTGTTTGGATTTCAGCTGTTGAAGACTGTGCAGACACGCTGGAGCATGATTTAAGTGTGCTTCAAGGTGAGGCTAAACAGCAACTGTCTCAGATGTTTGACTTGATGTGGACGTTTGACGATTTTGGAAACCGGCAGCACCAAAATAACCTAAGATGCCTGGGCTTTGTTGAAGGTATAGAAGGAAGCGATAGTAGGTTATTTATGGTACACTTCTTGAGGGAAGCCTTCCCGGATTTGCTCATTTGGTACTTAAAAGTGCTCACAAAGGGCAAGCTGACAAACCTAGAGCCATGCTGGTCTATTTCGGGAACTTTTTACTGCGTCAAGTAATATTTGAAAAGGCACGCCCCAACACCATGAGGAATCATGATGGGCAGACTTTTTTTGCCTGCCCGGATTTCTTTCATACCACAGTGGAGAGACTGTGGCAACTTCGACAGCTCATCAAACCCTTCCAGGAGCTGGGTGAAGAACCCTTTTTAATGAACCCTGCCCGGCTGAAAGCTAACTGTAAGGGCAAAAGCCGAATATTTTAAAAGCCTCTGGATATCTGAAACAGCTGTCTGGACCGGCTGGGAAGGCCTCCTGAGTTTCTTAGGCCTCTCTGGTTGTTTTAAAAATAACAATTGTGCCTACTAAGGCTTGGGGATAATGAGCATGGGTAAAGGGTTGAGTATGATAAAATGGGGAATGTGGTGTTGTGAGCTTGGTGTAGGCATAGGGGTGCTGGCATAAGGCTATGAGCGGTACTAGTTATATGGGGTAATTCAAGTTGGACTTCTTAGAGCAGGGGGAGCACAATAGGGGCAGCATCTGTGATCATCACTCTGAATCTGGGGCATCTGATTGCATTTAGATGGTGGTGGGTGGAGGCTAAGGGGGGTAGCCTTGGTCTGGGGAGGGATTTATATGGGCTGGGGCAGTGGGTGGTAGGTAGGGAGAGAGAGGGTGTTGGTGGCAGCACATTGGGCAAAGAGTTTAGATTACAATGATCAGAATGGAGAGTTGCAGAAGACCAGTTAAACAAGTACAGCTTCTTGGTTCAGTTTTTCAGGATTGTTTGCTGTGAAAAAAGATGGGTAAATTACGTATTGCATTGGTCAATATCTGAGGGCTGAATGACAGAAGGAAAAGGAGGAGGGTGACACATGATCTTAAGGTGTTGCAGGCTAATATTTTCTGCTTGCAAGAGGCATATATTGAAACATCTATGAAGCATGTACTTGAAACTTTGGGCTTTAAGTTAGTTGTGAATACAACACAGGGAACACAGACTTGAGAGGTTGCTATCCTTACTCAGGGTAATGCTTATTCTTTTAGGCATACGAAAGCTGATAAACTGGGCAGATAGGTGATTTATAGAGTGTCAGTGTGGGGATGGGCGATTCACATACAGGCCTGTGACCAAAGACCCTGCAGTGTTTGACTGGATTAATAACGAGCTGGCGCTCTTGCCCATCTCAATAGTACTCTGTAGGGATTTTAATTTAAATGGTCACGGGGTGGCTTGAAAAAGGGGAAGGGACATACATTGGTGGGAAACCAAAAGTTTTACGGTCTCTGTTGCATCTGATGGATAGTCATGGGCTGATAGATGTTTGGCATAGGCTAAAGGCTCCTGACCCAGGGTATACTTATTTCTCCATACCACACAAGTCTCATGCCCGGCTAGATTTCATATAGGTCTCTCACACTCTGTTACTTGGGCTCAGATTGATAAATTCCCAAGAGTTCTGTCAGATCATCGCCCATTAGTATTAGAAAAAGAGGTGGCTGGCCTGAGGTCGGCAGCGTCAGCATGGACCTCCAATCAAGCCCTCTTGTTTAATGATGATTACTTTCAGCATATGAGGAACTGGATCCCTGAGTTTCTGGAGACCAATCAGGGAAGTGCCTCAGCTGATGCCATCTGGGAGGCTTTTAAGGCCGGGGTGCGGGGTTACTCAACAAAAAAAAGAGAAACAGCGGCAGCCAGAGTTATATAAGGCTCTGGTGGAAACAGAAGCCCAGCTTCATAAAGTGTCTGCTGTAGGAGATGATATTAGTAGGGCTTTAACCCGGGTGGCTTTGGCTAAAGCGGCAATCTTGGACACCTCTAGCAAAATCGCAGCTGCAAAATGTTTTGTTTGGAAAACGGAGAGCTATGAGTATAGAAAGAGAATTGGACATCAACTAGCTGTTCCTACTAGGCAAAGAACCACTCAAGGGGAAATACAGGAGGTCCAGGACTCCAGTGGGTATTGGGTTGTTGAAGCTGATGGGATTTGAGAAGTTTTCTGGGGTTTTCATGAGAGGCTGTATAAAGAGGATAGGGAGGGAGATGAGGATTCCCTAGGGGAGAATACAAAGCACTTTTTGGCCTCCACTCCCTTCGAGACCTTGGGTGAGGAGCATCAAAAGATACTTGAAGCCCCATTTTCGTTGGAGGACTTGCAGGTCACTATGAGGGATCTTCCACCAGGAAAAACAGTGGGCGGAGACAAGATTCCGTTGGAGTTTTATAAAACGTTCTTCTCTTATTTAAAGACGGACTTGTTGACTATTTTTTCCCAGATTCAGAAGGGGTATCCACCCTCAGATCCTTGAGCTTCAGCTAATATTATTGTTTTTCCAAGGAAAGGCAAAACCCTATACAACCCAGGGTCATACAGGCCTATAACGCTTATTAATAGCAATACCAAAATATATTCTAAAATCCTAGCTACATGGCTGAGTTTAGTTATAGATAAGTTAGTGTCACCGTGGCAGCATGGATTTATTCCTGGGTGCCATGTCACTGTGCTTTTCGATGCTGCATCAGTGTCTGCGACCCCTAGGTCCTTAATTCTGTTAGACGCAGAACAGATATTTGACAGGGTTTTTCTGGGTCTTCTTTTGGAAACTCATGGGCCAATATGGTATTAGACCATGTTATATCGGAGCCCTGCAGGCTTTATACCAAAACCCTAGTGCTAGTACTCATCTGCGGGGGGCAGTCAGATGTGATTCAAATACAGAGAGGTACAAGGCAGGGGTGTACTTGCTCCACTCTGCTTTTTGCATATTGATCCCTTAATTTGGAAACTGGAGCTGTCCCCTAAGATTGTTCCTATGCAATTTCATGGCTGGGGTATCAAAGTTCTCACCTATGTGGACGACATGGATATTGTCACTCTTTGTCTGGCCAAAGCGTTAGCTCAGATAGAGGGAACAGCACAGGCCTTTGGGCAATTCTCTGGCTACTCGCTCAATCAGAGTAAGACTCAGGTTGTGAGCAATCTCTTTGTTTGACTTAGTGATAGTAGGGTGATGAAGAAGGCAGTCTATTTCAGTGTCACTATAATAGCTGAGCTATACCAGCTGGTTGAGATTAATTTAGTGCCAGTGCTGAAACAGGCAGATAAAGATTTGTTCAGGTTGGACAACCTACATTTATTATGGGGCGGTGTAACATCATTAAGATTATTTTTTTACCTAAAATACTTTATTTTTTTTGGGCCATCCCTCTCGAATTTAAGAATGACTGGCTGAAGGCTAGGAATAGGGTAGTCACAGGGTGTATCTGAGCTTACTCCAAGCCTAGACGGGGACTCAAGTATTTATCTCTAGCCAGGGAGAGAGAGGGTTGGGCCATACCAGACTTTAAATTGTATTATTGGGCTGCCGGTCTCCTATAAAAGGGTGCTCTTTTTAGGGACTCGGTACAACAGACCTGCATACCTTCCATTCATGAGGTTCTTTTAGGGAAAGTTGCTATAGATAGTCTATTGCAGCAGGTTGAACCCAGTTATTTTAAAAACTCTGGTTCAAGATGGGTAACAGGGCCCCCAAAGTTTGAGCTCTGATTCGTAAAAACTGGGGCGTTATCACCATTTTATATAGATACAGAGCAACCCACTCCTACTAGAGATTTTCAGGGGCTACCCTGTTTTAGATTCGATGGCCTGTGGAATTGAGAGGCTGGGGGATTTATTTCCACATCATGGAATAGTTTCTTTTGAAAAGCTGCAAGATATGTTTGGGATTCCCCAAAGGGACTTTTTTAAGTACTTGCAATTTAGGGTTTTTTTAGTCGAAAAGGGCGAGGGGTGCGTTGCTCGCGGCTTTCAGTAGTCTGAGTTGTTAGTCCATCTGGTCAGGAGGGAGTCATGCTCTATTAGCTAACTAGGTACGGATTTAAGGGCCAGATGTAGCAAACTTTTGCGAGTCGCAAATGGCCCGAATCGCAATTTGCGACTCCGCAAAATCGGAAATGGGATGCAAAAATCCCATTTCTGACTCGCAAAATGCGACGCAAGCCTTTACCGACTTGCAAAATTTGCGACCCACAAATAGGAAGTCGCAATTTGCGAGTCGCAAACCATATGCAATAGCAAGTCGCAAATTGCGACTAGTCGCAAAAAGCCCATTTTGCACTTACAATTTACCACTAACTCAGAGCAGGTGGTAACCATTACCAAAGTATAAAAGGAGACCCAGAAGGCATCTGGGTTACTCAAGATGGCGGAGATATACCTGATAGCAGTGAGGAGGAGAGCCCACGCCGCCCAGCAGAGGAGGAGGAGGAACCAGAGACAGGAGAAGATATACAGAACAAGGCAGACACTCTTCCAGCAAACTGAGGAGGAAATATATGATAAATATAGACTTAGCAGCACAGCTATACTAGATCTAATAGAATTACTCAAACCACAGCTAGAACGCCAGACTGTGCGCGGCTGCACCATCCCTACGCATGTGCAAGTGCTATGCTCACTGCACCTATCAGGGGGTCATTGCTGTGGCAGGTGGGGTATCCCAAAGTGCACTCTCACGGTTCTTTAGGGCATTCCTAGACGCCTTACTCACACACATGTCCCGATACATATACCTACCCAGGAATGAGGCAGAAATCAACAGCACCAAGTTGGAATTTTACAGGATTGCCAACTTCCCCCATGTCATAGGGTGTGTAGATGGGACACATATACAAATATGCCCTTCTGCAAACCTGGAATATCTGTTCCGCAATAGGAAGTGTACCCACTCACTCAACATACAGGTGGTATGTGACGCCCATTATGTCATCACTAACATGGTTGCCAAATTTCCAGGGAGTACTCATGACTCCTACATTTGTAGGCACAGAGGGATACACCAACGCCTGGAACGTGGGGAGTTTGGAGACGGATACCTCCTAGGTAGAGCTGAATACACTTTGAAGACATGCACACAGGTCAATGTGCAAACCACCCATGCCTTGCTAACATTGTACATTTTGTGCCAAACAGGTGACAGTGCATATGCACTACGTCCATGGATACTAACTCCGTACTTAACACCAAGCAATGATTCCGAGAGGCGATACAACAGTGCACATACGAGGACCAGGAACATAATCGAACGTACCTTTGGACTGCTGAAAGCAAGGTTCAGATACCTCCACCGAAGTGGAGGTGCCCTCCAGTATACCCCAATAACAGCTTTCAAAATAGTTGTTGCATGCGCTATCCTGCACAACATTGTCACCAGACGTGGGCTACCTCTCACCCCTGAAGACCCAGATTCTGAGGATCAAGAGCTACCACATCGCCATCATGGGGATAGGAGCATCGCAAATCAAGGCAGACTGAGACTGGAACACATTGCAAACCAATACTTTGGAAGATATGTGCTCACTTTTACCATACTCACCAATGTCACACACAAAGAGTCCAGGTGTTAAGTGGAAAGAACAAGTGATTTAATAAATGCAAATAACAAAACTATGTACAATAGGAACAGTTCAGGGGCTTCAATAGTCCACCTGGCATGGGACACATTGGCGTCATGTGCCCCAACCCCAGGACTGTGTGGAGCTCAAACCCTACGGCGGGCTCGGCCAGCCTGGCTGGTACTAGGGGGGTCAGCAGTGCCCTGCCTTGTGCTTCCACTGCGAAGTACCCTGGTGTCACCGGCAGAGACACTGCTGACAGTGGAGCCCTCCTCACTGTCCTGTGGCGTGTCACCTGTGCCCCTGGCCACCTGCCGTGCCTCCATGAGGTCCATAGCATGGCTGAGACGGCCCAGTCCCCGTGCCACGTCACCAGCAAAGTGCCCCATGTCCACCTGGAGGCTGACTGTGCGCCTAGACAGACCTGTTGTGTTCACAGCCAGCCTTACTATTGAGGAGGACATCCTGTCCAGGCGGTGCAGCAGCTGGCGGTCCCTGCGCTGTGCACTCTCAGTCTGCGTTAGCAGTCCTGCCACTAGTTGGCGCATGGAGAGTGCAAGGTCACCCATGTTGGTACTGATCACCTGCAACTCCGAATGTACCAGCTGCATACTGTTGCCATGATTGCGTTCAAAGCGCCGCAATGCCCCACTAATCCTCCTCAATTCTTGTGTTTGCAGGCGCTGACCCCGTAGAAGTGCGGCCTCGGTTGGTGATGTGGAGGCATGCCCTGACTCTGCCTGCCGCTCTGATGTTGATGTTCCACGTCGCATGCGAAGCGGTGGAGGCCCTGTGTTGTCTCCCGTGGCACTCTGGCTCGTACCTGGTGCAGGCTCACACACCACTACTGCAAAAGATGTTTCCTGAGGGGACATGGTGTCGGTGGTGCAGGTAGCAGTGGTGGCTGGTCCTGTTCCCTCATGTGCCTGCTGGCTGACCAGTGGCCCCTGGCTGCTTGGGCTGGTGGGGGTGTCTTGTGGGAGACCTGTGGGACATAGGGAACACACTGTCAGTATCTACTATCTGTTATCAACTTCCTAATAAACTATTGCCTATGAACTGCCTACTTGACTACATTGCCCATAATGCATCATTTTGGTGTTTGTTACTCTGAAATGGAGCTATTTTGGTTGTGCATGCTCCTTTGTACAAGGTGGGTGGGGGTATGGCATTAATGAGGGTACATGCATGTCACATGGTACTCACCGGTTGATGGTCCTGCCTCAGAGGTGTCCAGATCTCCCATCCCGCTTACAGCCTCAGGCTCTAGGGTCTCTTCTACCCTTTCCTCCAGGGGTGTGGGTGGTGGTACTGTCGATGGTCCCCCTCCTGTGCCTCTCATCTCCCGAAGCCGCTCTGCCACCCTCTCCTTGGTCCGGGAGCGCAGGTGTACCACCTTTTTTTAAATTCTTCCACACTCCGGTGGCTGACCCCCAGGGAGTTGACTTTGTCCTGGATCTCCTGCCAGAGTCTTCTCTTCTCTGTCTCTGTCACGGTGAGGGCTGACCTGCCAAACAACTGGTCATGGTGCTGACAGCACTCCTCTGTCAGCACCTCCAATTCTTTTTCAGCAAACTTAAGTTTCCTCTTCCTTGGGTTTTCAGCCATGGTTGCAGGAGCTCTGTTTGTTTGCTGTGCTGAAGTAGAAATGGGTGTGGTCCTCCCTCCTCCCAGGTGTATTTGTCAACTTCCTGGCTGTGATGTCATCATCATGTGCCAGGAAGTGTTTTCCAGAGTGTTCTGCAGCACCTGCATTCAATTTTCAGCACAGTCGCAGTTTGCAACACCCACTCGCAAATTGCGTGTCCGTTTTTTGCACAGTCGCAAAAAGCGACCTCGCAAACAGCGGACTCGCTATCTGCGGTGCGACTCCGTGTGCGAGTCGCAAAGTGTCCTCGCATTTTCTACCTGCATTGCAGTTAGCGAGTCGGAAATTGCGAGTCGCAAAGAATCGCAATTTGCGAGTCGCTAATTTTTCCCTACCTACATCTGGCCCCTAAAAATGTCCTCACCTTGGATAACCTGGGCAAACACACTAAAAAATGGCATGATGAGTTGGGGGCGATGGAGCGGTCTTTTCTGGAGTCATTAGAACTACCTTAATATCTGCCAATCTTCAGGTACAGCATTTTTAAACTATCTTCAATCTGCATTACACCCTTCGGAAAATAGCAGCTGGGGCAGGACAGTAGGCATCTCCTGTCCCCGGTGCCAGCATTTAAAGGCCAACTCTTTACATATGTTTGGTAGCTGCCTTGGCCCTAAACCATTATCGGGAGAGTTTTTATAGTTTTTTCATGCATGTCGTAGTCTTAATGTTGACCTGACCTCTCAACTTATTTTGTTTGGAATATGCAATGATAGGGTTCCATTTGCAGCTCAATGATTTGTATTTATTGCCATGACAGTGGCACGCCTGTATATAACGTCATGCTGGCTCAATAAGGACCCCCCTACCTGTCAGCAGTGGCTTGCCCGATTGCTGGCTAATTTTAATCTAGAAAGGGCCATTTATGAGAGAAGAGGCCACAGAGCTCTTAAGAAAGGCAAAGCAATTTTGGGACCGTTTTGGGAGTGGCAGAGGATCCTCTCATCTTGACTTCCCTTTGTGGAATCCATGGGTGGGCAATAACGGAATAGCAGGAGCGGGTCAACTCGCTAAAATGACTTAGAAAGGGGCACGGAAGCCGCAGGCCTAAAACTTGGCAATGGAGGCTTCAGCCTCTTCTGTATATATATCTGGCAGTGCTTGGCCTCTGTATAGTTGCAGATTTGTATACATGGCAATATATTGTTGTACTGTCATTGCTGTAAGAGCCTCTGCATTATAGGTATATTGTGTTTAGAAGATATATTATTGACAGATGAACCTTTGTGGAGCTATCAATGTGCTGCTTTTATATTGTAAAATCAAAATAAAATAAAAATAAAAATTAAATTAATTTTAAAAAGTAAAATTATTATAGCTAAAAAGGACCTAAAACAGTTGTAACTTTACTCCAGTACAGCCTTGGAGTAAATTCAGCACCAAACATAGCCGCGTACAGGTACAGCAACACACTTCCACTGAAAGCAGGGCAGCTGATGCCAGAGTTAATCTGATCAACCTAAAAAATAGTTTTCAGGAGTACTACAGGGACAGGCTTTGGCTCCGTCCACATACTGATAGATAGTAGTACTTTCTATTCGAGCAGAAGTTATGTGCTTCCACAGAAGAAGTGCTTCCTCTCCAAGAGCTATAATTAAGTGTAATCATTTGTTTATCTAGTTGCCTGAGCCAATACTCTATATCAAGACCAGCTTTAGTGTTACAACAGAGCTTGACCTTTATGCCAAACGCATGCCACTGCAATAACATAGGTATCCTAGAGAATTAGATAATTATGTCATTTGTTTTTCTCTGGCTACAGTGCACTAGGGAGGAGGGCAGTCAGGAAGAATGTGTTGCTGTACTGCAGTACCAGCCATCTCCCTCCTGCCCTTTCCATGATCAATTTCAGAGACACTTTAACTTGACACTCCTTGAAACAATGGTGTTTTTTCCAATTCTAATTCCGAATTTTAAGGTTGTTGAGCTAGAGAGACGTTTTAAAACTCCTCTGTTACCAAATGTTAATTTGCTTTTAATTTTAAATTATTGTTAACACATTAAATTACAAATATTGTATTTAGTTTACCTCAAATGTAATGCTTTATATATTAAATAAAATTAATGTACTTATGCAATGTACTTCAATGTATCATTTTAAAATACCATTCTGTAAATCCTTAAAAAAAAAACTCAATGCCCCTGAATGTTAGCCTTCCCTGAATCCTAAAACCCCCTTGCCACCCATAAACGCTACCCAACCTTGTACCCTGAACATCTCAACTACCCCTTATCACTATCTTCATAGACCTCTAAAATCCCCTTACTACTCCTTAACGTTATGCATCCTTAAACCCTAAAAACTCATACTACCTCTTAACAGTAACTTTGTTGAACCGTAAAAAACCCTTTCTACCACTCAACACTACTCCTCCCTGATCACTAAAAGCTTTTCTAACCATTTAATACTACTCATCCCAGAACCCTAAAAACTCTTACCATTACTTGCTGCTACCCATCCCTGAACCCTAAAAATCATATGCCTTAATGCTACCCTTTCCAGAACCAAACAAACACTGCTACCCCTTAACACCACCCTTCCCTTTGCCCTACGAATCCCTTACAGCCCCTTGCAATATCTTACCACTACCCTACCTTAGCTCTAAAAACTCCCTATTACCCCTTAATACTAAAACACCCTTACTAACAAATAATGCTATCCATCCTTGAACCCTAAAAACCCTAAGTTCTTCTTAAATTTTCCCCTTTCTTGAACCCTTAAAAACTCATTACTACCCTTTAATAGTACCCATCCCTAAACTTTAAAAATCCTTAGTAGCTCTTATCGTAATCCTTTCCTGAATCCTAAAACCCCTTACCGCTACCCTTCCCTGAAGCCTACAAGCTTCTACTACCCCTTAACGAGGTGATCCCTAAACACCCTTTTTATCCCTGAATACCACCCGTTCCTGAACCCTAAAAAGTACTTGCAACAGCTTAACACTACCCTTCCCTGTTCCCTAAAACCTCACTTACCCCTTAATGCTACCTTTCCATGAAACCTACAAAGTCTTTACTATTCCTTAATGATACTCATCCCTTGACCCTAAGACCCTAACTATCCCTTGCCTCTACCCTTTCTTGAACCCTAAAAACCCATGACTACATCTTAGTGTTACCCATCCCTGAATCTTAAAAACCTTTACTATACCTTAAGCTGTTCTTCCATGAACCCTAAAAGCCCCTTACTACCTCTTAGTGCTCACTCAGGGACTCTGCCTGAAAGCAGAGGGAGTCTAAAGATGAAATACTGTGACCACCTGGGAATCAAATTGGTGATTCTCCCAGTAATTCCTCAAATATAAGGTGACCCTCACTATCCCACTTGTGATCCTTTTATTTTTATAGCCACCTCCTTCCCCGCAGTTATCAACGTTACCGGGTTTGATAACTCTGGAAAGGAGTTACGAGTCAATATCATTAGTGAGATCAAGCAAAACTGAAAAGTTTATCGTTTTAAAGAGTTAGAGGAATGTTACAGGACATCAATGCAAGCACTTACATTTGGGAAAAATAAGCACCACCCTACCAATGAAATCCTTGACAGAATGTGAGATGTTTTGCTATTATACACCGATTCAGTAAAACCATTACCACAACCATGTACATTACCACAAATTTACGATGAATGTGCAATTAGTGTTTCTGTCTCCTTTTCCACAATTATTGGGGTAAAATTAGCACCAGCTTTTTGCTTGTGCTCTTGTACTAATAGGCATGGAATGCAGTACTTTTCTCTTAATGCAAAAAATAGCTTTAAATGCACTGAAAAACACCTTGCACGCATTGCACGTTTTTTTACAGCTTCCCACATATTCTAAATGGACCTCAAAATAGTATGTCCATTAATGGCAAAATACACCAAATACTAGTGCACGACTATTCTAAATTTCCCTTTAAAATGACCTAGCTAGGTATGCTAAACATCCCTTTATAGGTCTAGCTTGACATTGCTGCTATCTGATGGCATATTTTATCAATTAGCTTCATTGGGCCCTGGGGCCCACATCCCCCAGGGCCTTTTAAAAAAAACTAAAAGAAATCCAAAGTCATGTAGTCCATCGCTATACCAAACTTTTAAAACAGTTTTATATTTGTATCTAAGTAGCTCACACTGGTTTGAACAGTTATGGAGTTTTAACTATGTTTTAATTACAGGTGGGGTGTGCAATTTTAAAAGTATGGTATAAGGATGGACTACATGAATTTAGATTAACCTGTTCTCCTGATATTGTCCTTGAACAACAAAAGAGCTACTGTATCCTTTAACAAAGCCCACAAGTCTTTCTAGTACCAGCAAGGCGATATGTAACAGTATGTTTCAGGGAACTAAGGGCCAGATGTAGCAATTTCCCATTTTGCGATTCGGAAATTGCAAGTCGGTGCAACCCGCAATTTCCGAATCGCAAAATCAGATGCAGAACGGTGTCTCAGACACCATCTGCGAATCGCAATGGTGTCGCAAAGACCCACCTCATTAATATTAATGAGGTGGGTCGCATTTTGTGACCCCATTGTGATTCCCTGCACTCACAGGGATGGTGGCCTGCTGGAGACAGCAGACCTCCATGTCTGTGACTGCTTTTTAAATAAAGCTGTGTTTTTCTTTTTTTTGTATTGCAGCCCGTTTTCCTTAAAGGAAAACGAGTTGCAATACAAAAAAATAACGAAACCATTTGGTTTTGTTTTTTCAGAGTAGGCAGTGGTCCATTGGACCACAGCCTGCTCTGAAAAAACATTTCTGGCAACATTCACAAAGGGGAAGGGGTCCCTTGGGGACCCCTTCCCTTTTGCGAATGGGTTACCACCAGTGTGACACTGGTGGTAACTGCGAATTGCTTTGCGACCGCGTTCGCGGTCACAAAGCAATTTAGCATTGCAGTGCGAGTCGCAAATAGGAAGGGGACACCCCTTCCTATTTGCGAGTCACATTCCCATTTTGCAAGACGGTATCGACTCGCAAAATAGGAATGAGCATCGCGATGCGCGTTTTACATGGCGCAAACTGCGATTTTCGCAGTTTGCACCATGCAAAACGCTACCTACATCTGGCCCTAACAGTAGTATTGAGGACTGCGGCAAGGAATGGTCATCCTTTTACCCACTGGGGTGGTTATAATGTTGCATGAAAGTAAAAAAGTTTAAAAATTACCAATTAATATTATTGGTGGATGAATTAATTTAAAGACATATGTAACAAGTATATGTGCAGCAGTAAAAGTAATGAATTATGTTGCAACAATAACGTTAAGATGTAAAGGCCTGAACATCGGTTGTGTAAGAGAAGTAAGATGATTAGCCGATTAGTAACATGTTTTAAGATGGCCGACCTTCTGTCTATTTCTAACAATGAAGACTGTCATGATAGTCTGCTATTTATGTTTAATGTTTTACAAAGGCACAGGGATTTAAATATGGTGTAATGAGTGTATTTTGGTTACCCGTGATCAAGGAAACTGAGCTTTCCAAAACGCGTTGGGTTTTTATGTTGCCACCATAATAAAAGTTTTTTGCTTCACAAGACGTTTGTGGCCTGGGCTGTTTTTTCTTTTCAGAAACCCGTGATACGGTGTCGTTGTCAAGGGTAACACTTGGACTGAGGTAAGGACGTCGTAGACGACTCCGGAATTGCAATATAAGTTTATTTGCAAAGTACGCGTTCACCGAAGCCATAATATCGTACCAAAAACATCATCGACCAAAGCATTGCGAAAGTTAGTATAGCTTAGTACTACACCCCATTCAGCTTGTATGTACTTGTCACGCCTAAAGTCAGATTATGCAATTTGTTGTCAGAGAGCATTAGTTTGTAGAATGCTTTGATCTCAGGAAAATAATTTGAACATTTCACATGCTTTTTCAGCAGTTGAGTGATTTCAGTACTACCAGCTACTTTACATTTTTCAACAAAAATCATTGCAGTTTGCAAGAAGAGAATTGCGTCTCACCAGAGATCTTAGAGCTGAGACTGAACTCCTGATCATGGCTTTGTAAAGAAGTTGTACACATTCCCGGGTGCCTTAGTTGGCAAAGTGGTGATAAAATTCTATATGGGCATCACAGGTGCCAGCAGATTTGCCTCTATGTAGGTTTCAAATTGCCACTCTGATTTCGTCTGTGAGTAAGAGAGCATTCAGTTTTTCAAGCCCTTCTGGGATGATCAACATACCCTAAAATATTCTATACTGCTATCTGACAAACAATAGGTGGCTTACGTACAGATTTTGATTCAGGTTTCAGAACAACCTTTTATTCATCAGAGAGCCAGAGACCAACATTGGCCCCAGTTACATATTGTTAGATTGTTCTCATTACAGTGAGTAGGTCAGTAAGTTTGAAGGTCTCTCCTTGCTGTCAAAAAATGACTACCAGCTTTAGGTACAATATTTTTTGGCTGTCCATGAGATGCTATCTTTAAACCAGTCCTCAGATCTATCAAGTCTTCACACGGTTCTAATTCATAAATTTTCTCTTTGGGATGTCATAAGGTGTGTGTTGAATAAGAAGGAGGTGCATTTCTGTGACAGCATCCTTTGGAATCATTCCAACAGGATCGAACAAAAACCTCATTACCAAAGATAGGTTACCAGTATTATTCATCTACTGATTTAAGATCTCTTTGAAATCAGGATATTTGAGCCTGGTGATATTTAGACTCATTTTGAATTATCAAAGAGAGGGGACATTTGAGACACTTACATCTAGCAACACTAGAACAGGATCAGGTAGGGTGCTATGTAAGATCTTGGTATGAAGTTCACTTCATGCAATCAGTGTCCTTCAACATTGCAATAATCCTCATTTACGGTGGTCCAGGCACGGTGACACGCAACTCACTGAATTAATTTCCCTACTTATAAGATTTAATGCCATTCATTACGTAATAAGGCAATGGAGATTGGTGAAGGAGTGCCTGCTTCCCCACTGAGCAATGCAGAGTACTGAAAATACACAAATACATGAGGATTATTGCAATGTTGAAAGACACACTGAGTGAAGGGATCTTCTTACCGGTTCAACATCCTGAGGAGAACCCTTGGAAAGAGGAGAGGGCTGAAACGTGTTGACAGCTTTTTTTCGCCAGGGAGTGCATATTAAAGAAAAAGACTGGCATATGGGGAATGTGTATATGGAACTTTAAATAACCCACATCCCTGTAACCAGCAAGTTGTGACATGAACTACACAAGCATCCTCTGGTGTTTAGCTCAATATGTTAAGAGTCACGCATCAATTCATGAACTGTAGAAGCCCCTGTTTCAGCAAGAAAGTCATGAACTGTTACAATGCTACATCAGATTATGTGTAGCTGTGTAATGTTGACAACTATTTTCTTATTAATGTATGGGTTTATTCAACGTATTTGTTATGTTTTTGATGTTATATGTGGGTTGTCAGTAATTTCAGTTGTAATTACATTATCCCCTTGTTTTGTGTGTGTTTCCACGGTATATGAATGGGTTGTACAAAACATCCCTCTGCGAAATAGCACTTTTTTCTAACTTTACGCCATGCTGCAGAGCAGCTGCACTGTTCTGCAACATAGTTAAAGGACATTAGAAAAGCCAATAGCTCTTCCACAGTTGAGACATGTTGGCTTTGCCATAAATACAATTTAAAAGGATGTTCCTCGTCCATGCAGGTGCCTGTTGATGATGCTTGTTTCTGGAAATGCGGAATCTCTCTAGGTACAATAAGTTACGCTGTCACAGGAATTTCCGGGCTTCTCATCTGAAGTCGAACTTGTGACAGATGTGGGTGTATGGAAAAGATGAATCATAGCCAAAAAACCTAGGGTGAGAGTGGGCATTAATGTCACTGAGGGCCCCGAATAATAGATTACATTCCTTTCTACACTGCACATAACCCTAGAAACTCTTAGAAACCGTAATACCCTCAATGACTGAATCTGTACCTTAATATTAGAAGCTCCTTCACATGGTCTCTCGTTTGCCTTGTTTCGTCTTGGTGGCGTAGGGGTGTGAAGAGGCAGGATCTCTTTTGCACTCCGCCTCTCTCACTCTTTCAGTCCCTCCGCTCTCCCTTCATCTGTGTATTTTTATTGTCCTTCGACCTGCCTCTCTTATCCTCTCTTTCTCTAGCCTCTTTCCAGTCCTCTCTCTCTCTCTCTCTCTCTCTCTCTCTAACTCTGTACCTATCACCTCGGTGTTTTTCTGGTTCCCTTCCTATCACTCTTTCACTTTACTTTCCCCATCGCCCTCTTTCACTATCTGTCGCTTTTTGAACTTGCATCTCCTGCCCACTTACTCTCTCTCGCTCTCTCTCCTTTAAATATGAAATAAATTCCTTATTGTGCCTGCCCCTTTCCTTAGCTTACATTACCGCGCCCCTTTAAAATGTATTAGAAGCACTTCCTCTGACATACAATACAATAAGTGCTAAGAAGGGTATGTTTTCCTCCACTGGACTCGTTTAGTTGCAAGACAGCAAGTCTGGGGTTTTTAAATCAATTCCACTGAAATGCGCACACATACAAAATCTAAGAGACACACAGTCATCGGGGAGCAATTATAAAGCTGGAAATGGTCAGAAAATGGCAAAATCCATTCCATTATTGTATGTAAAGAACAAATACATACAATTGTATTTAGTGCAGAACATTAGCAGGAGGAAGAGATGAAAAGAAACTTCAAACAGAGACTATACATTTCTTTGAAATGCTTCAATGTTCTCTGCTAGTGGGGCAATGAATGCATGCAGGGTTGTGGGTAAAGTTTAGAGAAAACGACCACAGCACTTTAAGACGTAGTGATCAGATTTTTTTAAAGGGACACCGATTAACCAGTATATGTCCACATTAAATTATCATGTCAAATTGGTGCACAGAAGAGGAGCATAGAACAACTTTGGAACATACTGCAGTCCCAGCTCCAAAGTACGACGCACAATAGCACTGCATCAAGTAATACGACTCACTCCAGATGAAGCCGGGGGTGGCCACCTTCAGAACGGTGTATTTTTTATAGCTAGGGCAAAAATGTGCATTTTACAGCACACAGGATTTGTAATCAGGTGGAATTCATTACAATTTCATGGGGTGTGGCAAGGTGGTCAGGAGCAATATTTCCTAAACCACCCCATTATGCATGTCAACCTTAGTACATTGTTTGCTGCTCTGACAATGATACAGCGATGGGTGGACAGAAGGTCCTATCCTGGAAAGTGGCTTGGTTACAAACAAGTTGGTTGATATTGACTGAGGCCCTCATTACGAGTCTGTCAATCCTAGGACCGCCAGACTCGCAGTGGCGGTCAGACCGCTGCCAATGAGGCGGTCTGGCCTCCACATTATGACTGTGGTGAACAAGCCACGGTCGGACTGCCGGCACCACCACTTTGTCGTCAGCTGCAGCACCACCACTTTGTCGTCAGCTGATGGCCTGGTGGTGCCAGCGGTCCTAATCCGCCAGGGCAGCGCTGCAACGAGTGCTGCCCTGGGGATTACGTGTCCCCTCTCTACTGGCTTTTACATGGCGGTTGCACCGCTATTTAAAAGGTGGCGGAGACAGGGTACCGGGGGCCCCTGCACTGCCCATGCACTAGTCATGGGCAGTACAGGGACCCCTATGGACAGCCCCGTCGTGCTTTTCACTGTCTGCTTAGCAGTCAGTGAAAAGCGTGATGGGTACTATTGCACCCTACGCACTGCAACATTTCTGTCGGCTCAATTACGAGCCAGCGTCAATGTTGTGGGCTGTTTCCCATCTGCTGGCCAGCGGGAAACTCAGAATAGGGGCCTTTTCTGCCCGCCAAACTCGGAATGAGGGCCTGAGTGTTACAGGCCATCCGGTTATGTTGTTACAGGTTTGTATACCAAGCCCCTTGTGAGTGGTATCAAAGATTAGTTGCAGAGATTTTTGGGGTCATAAGGTACGGGTTTCAGTTAAACTCCCAGGTGAAGTATTTTCCATGCAAATTCCTTAACAATATGTGCAAGGAGTAAGTTTGGAGGCATGCGGCCTTGTTGCCACGTCAGCCCCCGCACCGGACATTCAGCCACCTGCACTGCGCCTATAGCAGACACACAGCAGTAGCGTCAAGTGGCAGAATGTTGCAGACTGCGATACAATGAGATAAGGGCATCAAGGGACACACCCTGTAAAAAAGATACCTAAACAAGTATTTGCAATGCAATGAGTCTCGCATTTGCTCGAGTTAGAGCTATTAGCATTGTAAATTCCTGGCTGGACTTTTCTTGTTTTTCTTGCCACATAAATTGAAAATTAAAAGTAAAACAGCTGACACGAGCGAGCTGATTCAAAGCGCCATGGCCACCATGAGTATGGGCAGGAAGGAGAGACAGAAAAGAAAAATAATTTTGCCCGTAGTCAAACATATTGGTAATCATGCAATTATCCATGTAGCAGGGGCCATCTGCAAGGCGGTAACCAAACCGCCCCAAGGAGGGACAAACGTAAAGCATTTACCAATGAGGATTAAGGATTTTCGGAAGGCAAGCCCACAAACAAGTGAAAGTGATGGGCGTGCAGTGGGTTTAATTAAAAGACCACAATACTTACAACATGTCACAGCGCTTGCGCGCTCGACCTAAAATGTGAACCACAGAAGCCAGTCTTCATATTAGGTCAGTGGACATTAATAGAAACAAAAGAAGCCGCTTTTCGAAAGGGGGTAAGGAAGAGTACCAAAAACACCGGTTAGCCGGCAGATGGGGAGGGAATCATTTGGAATAAAAACAGAAGAATCTCCATGGGACAAATATCAGCAAATGGCGTGTGTCAGTGTGAGGCCTGAGGGAAAATGACTACAAATCAAGGGTGAATGTCACCTGGAATGGCTTTACTGCTCGTTCATATCTAGAATTACTTTAAAAATAGAGCTGCAGCCCCATCAGTCAATTGCACTACATACTCGAAGAGATAGCTACAAATTCAGCTAGAGGTTAATAATGTTAGTGGACTGTGCAAATACAAGTGTTTTCTGTAAACAACTAATATACATTCCAGCAGTTTCTTATTTAATATGGAGGCATTCTCTACTTAGCGGTAGTGCATACCAAACTTTGATAGTAGACAAGATAAACAGTGTCAAGTTTCTCGTGAATTAATGGTGAATCATGGCTTAGGAAATGTAGTGGCATAACTACATCTAACTAAACACCTGGCTGTTTGTATTGTGCTAAGTTGTGAACAATAATTATTAACTTCAATTATACAATGAACTTGGTCATCATTGCACATATTAAGAGTAATCATAATCCCCCAGTATTAAAATATGAGATTGATGATGCGCTCCCTTTGAGATCTGATTTATCGGTTTAGCCAGTGATTTGTCTAGTATTTACACTGCAGTCTTCTACAAACAAATGACCTCTCTAGAGATGTTGAGTTTTTTAAGGTGTCCAGCAATATCTTTTTTGCAACCCTACATAAATTATCAATCCACTACATTTTGGGTGTGACATTGAGAATGGAAGAGGGGCAAGGTAAAGCTTTACTGTTTTTTTCAGCAATTATTCAAAAGCTCGAATTTTAAATGTTACCATACTGCAGGCTGACTAATCAAATAAATCAAACAGGGCATCATCAGATAAACTACTCAACTAGCATTCATTAAGGAACCTATACGTTACTACATAAACCGTCTTCAATGCTTTATTTAATCCTAGGAAGCAAGCATGTGAAAGGTGAACCTGGAATGCCATGAAAGGCCATATCCAAAGGACAAAGCTGATGAAAATGTTTAACCTTTTTTGGAAACGATTTGAATGACCGGATAGAGATTTATCAAGCAATCTTCTTTCTGAATGATTCCAATTTCCAAACAGGTAAATTGCTGCACAGTAACTCACTCTTGAACGGTCACATCACTAACACTATGAGCATCGCACAACAGGAACCTAGGTCCTAGGTATCCCATTTGATATGGATTTCCCAGATGTATGGGTATCTCATTAAACTAAGATTAATAATGCAATTCTGGAACATGTTATTGTTCTCAATAATGTACTAAAGCAATGGGACTGACACAAAAGTTTAATGTCAGAATGTTGTTTTGTTCTTAAATGTTCCTAAAGAATTTTACTTTGGTTTAAAAAAAAGGGGGTGAGTAGAGTGAACAATACTTAAAGTTGCACATAGAGAAAAAACTAAGTTGTTTGAAAAAGTGTCAACCTTTCTGGCCTTCAGGGATCTAACACCCTGACTGTAACAAATTCTCAGTGTTACCCTGAAGGAGAATCCCCTTCTTGATATTTTGCTCCTCCTGCATGTTCATTTGTATGCTTTAGCAAGACCGGGTTGAAACTGGTGAATTGACAAACTTCACCTTACGTAGATATTGATATTGATTTAACTTCTACATCATATCACTTGGAACAGTTGTTGGTCAATATCACAATGATGATCCAAAGGAAGAACCTCAACGTATGCCACTATCATTACATCTCAAAAATGCAATTTAATGTATTGCACCTGTAGAGGCTTCCTGCTCATAATGTTATCCTATCTATGGATGACTGTGATCTCAGAACCAAGCCCCTAAAGTCCAAGCTTATATTTCAAGGCTTTCTATAACATGAAGCAGAAGCCCTGATGTTGCAGACCTATAAAGTTATTTTCTTATCTGCAAATTAATTTTGATTCAACATGCCCTTGTGTGGGGGTATTTTTAAATTCAGAAAATATTACAGTGGAAAGCCAAGCATGTTAAAGGTTTGCAATACTTAAGCAGTTATAACTGTAATCTATAGATACAGGTTCTGAAGATATACTACCCACTTCTTCTGTAGAGGGACTAAGCTCTATCTTGATTATAATGTTGGGGGTCACACAATATTCGTGAATGTATTTTTTTGCATCAGAACAATGCCATATCATATTTCACTGACAGAATTTCAATTGTGTTTGTTTATATGTATATATATATTTATGTATGTATATATTTATTTGAACTAGCTTTAGGTAGTACTACAGGAAGCAGAACTGTAATTAGATCTAGATGGAAGGAAGTGAAGCAGAACTACTCCATGCAATTGCAGATCTCCTACTGACCACTGAGGAAACATGGACAAACCATGGATAGACCAACACTTGGGTCAAGCATAGATGTTGGAGTTCCTGTCAATATGGATCTTGTCATAAGCATTTGACCATACAGAGATACTTTAAAACACCTTAATCTAACTTGAAGAGGGTAGGATTTTAGGCAACGGCTAAGTGGAACCATTGCTTTTTGAGCAACCATGTGGGTTTACAAGAAGGCGCTTCTTACCAACAAAATTATCCCAAATGTTCTCAATAGGCAGACCTTCCCTAATTTGTGGATTCATTATACTGAAAATTTATTCAACCTACTGTGGCCTTCTTCCTTAATTAACTTTCTATGACGAGAGCAGATAGCATAACTATTACATTGGGAAATCTTATAGTATCTTGAACTCAACAGTAAGATAACAATTAGTGCTAAAGAGGACCTCATACCAAGTTTATTTACCAATTTAATGAACTGTGGCTCCTGAAGATTACTTGCTGTCAGTGATAAATGTGAGTGTGAGAAATATCCTAACTTTGCTGAGGTCTGAATTGCTTCCACTAATGGCACAAAGACCAAGCAGATGAAGGGCTAATATGTCTGTACAGTGCCTACTCCCAAGAAACTGCTATGCATCTTGATGTTCCTCTTTGTACTAACCCTCAGAAGGAAATTCATTGAGCCTACGAATGTATCATAGGTAGAATAAGTACAGCCATTTTTGTGCACTTCCAAAATTTGGGTGATTTATATTTGTGTCTTAATGTTGATAAATTCATAATTTAATCGCATTGCTCCTTCTCTCACAAAAACGTAGATCTGGTCTAAGATCTGAAAGAGTCATGGTCCAGCTCATATGCTGATTGGTTGATAAATATGTATATTACTGATAATTGCAATGCTTTATTTTATTTGCAAAAACTCCTGAGCAGTACTTTAAAGTCTCAGAATGCTGTCAACATTGAGAACACGATTTGGAATGAACCAAATGTTGTGTTGTGGCAGAATGTTCTGCATCTAGGAAACGGAGTGGGATTATGTGATTGGATAAACTGTTGAAACTCACAGACACATTCTTTGAAATCTGTTTTATTTATTCCTGTACATTTGGAAAGTTATTCAGGAAGGCTTGCCTGTTTTTAGCGACCAGAGTCATCTGGATACTTTAAGAAGATCAGAAACCAGTTTAGGTCAGGTTGAAAGTCAGTGGTGGCTACTGCAATTCAAAAGTGGTGGGGCTGGGATGCCATAGAGGGGGTGTCGGGAGGGTATAAAAATAAAAATACTTGCCTGCCGCTGCTGTTCCCGCTCCCACTGTCAGCCGCTCCCTCTACTCTCAGCAGTCACCACAAAAGCAAAGGTTCCCAATCCAGACGCTGCTCTCATGCTATAACAAGCATGAGAGTTGTGTCGGGATTTGGCCTGAGTGGACTGGTCTGATGCTCCCTCAGGTACTGGGAGCCTGTGCCATTTCTCCAATCTGCCTGTGTAACACAGCTGGGTTGGAGAAATGTGGTTGCACATCTCCTGTGGGAGCCAGCATTGCTGTCACAAAGAGGGAGCTAAAGCAGCTCCCTCTCTGTGACAGCAGTGATTCCTCTGTTTCCCTGCCTGCTTCTCCACAGGCAGGGAAACAAGGAAACTTCGTTCACAGTGAGGGAGAGCTGTTTAGCAGCTCTCCCTCACTGCTGCAAACAGAGTATTTGCTGTAACTTGGTGGGAGCTGTCAAAGCTCCCACCAAGTCACTGCAAACAGCTATGTCCCGGGGGTGGGCACTCCGGGACAAAGCAGGAGCCGGCCCTGGGGGTGGTGGACCCCCGGGCCATCAGTGGCTCCTTGGGGGGTGGGGTGCGTGGTGCTCCTCAAACATCAGTAGCCCTGGGGAACGTGGTGGTCCCCAGGAGCCTGAAATGGACCCCCTATTTATTTTAAAATTTGTCCCAGGGAGGTGGCGGTCCAAGGGGCTGTGGGTGGGGTACATATGCTCCAGTGCATTACACTTTGTGAAGGCCCCTGGGGGGTGGCGGCCCCCGGGGCTGTGGGGGGGCAGGTGCCCATGTTAGATTTTGTCAAAGCTCCGGGGCGGTGGCGGTCTCCGGTGCCGAGGGGGACACTTCCATATTAGATTTTGTCAAAGCCCCGGGGAGATGGCGGTCCTTCGAGCTGTGGGGGTCAGATGCCCCCACCCCCACATTCTAAATTATAATGCCCCCGGGACCTGGCCCACCTGAGGGCTTCACTAAAAGAAGCGCAAGAGCCCGCACTTGTTTTTTTTTTTTTTAATGTTCGGCGGATCTTCTACTGCTCCTGCCGGAAAGTTTTAAATTTTTTTTTTTTACATGCTTTTTTTGCTCTGGGGTTGTCCCTACCATGGCCCCTTTCCTTCTTTGAAGCTGAGTCCCAAGATGGCTGCTCATAGTTCCTTATTGAAGTAATGGCAGCCAATCAGATTGCAGCAAGAGATCGGGAGGCTTCGCAGAGGCTTTGCATCCTTATAGTTACAAATTTGTTTTTTCGTTAATTACTAAAAAACTACTGAATGGATTTATACCAAATAAAAAAAAGGTTGCTTTCTGGGCCAAGAGCTACCTTTCTGCCAAATTTGGTGTAATTCCATCCAGCGGTTCAGGTACTAACGCTATTCAAACTCACCATGGAAAAATGAATAGGGAAAAAGCATTCTGGGACCCCACTTTTTTCTCGGCCACTGCTTGACGGATCACTCTGAACCTTTCCAGGCAGCAGCTCACGTGAGCATCACGTTTTTTCAGATAACTTTGTGCAGATTCATCAACCGGCGCCAGAGACATAAGTTCGTTAAAAAAAACGCTCTTTCTATAGAAACTAGGTTCTAACTATAAATAGCTGGTGGCGATGACCGTCTATATATATTACCTAGTGGCGACGACCTTCTATATATATTACCTAGTGGCAGTGGCCACTATATATATATATATATATATATATATATATATATATATATATATATATATATACACTCATATTCTACAGTAGGTTGCTTTAACAGGTTTCATCCTTGTGCTCTACACTTTGACCTTAGGCAATTAGCAGCGTCACTGGAATTACGAGATTCCTGTATACTGATTTTCTAAGTTTGCCACATAATCTGTATTCTGATGCATGAGTTGCAGAATTCAGCAAAACACTGTCCCTGGACGAAACAGATCCAAAGTTTAACAAAACAAAAAGTGCTAGAGTTGGTTCTGTGCATTTGCTGACCCTTTGCACAGGTAAACTGGTCAACTTTGAGTTGCTAATTGCTGTATTCAATTGACACAAATGAGTTGCAACTTTGCCCAGACAATATTATTATGTTGTTAAAATGGCAAGGTACCAAAATAATGCTGCTAAAAACAATGCTGCATAATTTAACTTTCCTTGACACATAATTTTGCCATCCCTGCAGTATAAATTGGTCCTCCGCTGATGAATAATTCCTGTGTCCCTGCCAATAAAAGACTGAAATGTCTAGGTTGCAAAGTTGACAATGCTTCTCCGGTGCTGAGACATCCAGCAACACACACACAGGTTCAGTATCCTCTACTAGTAAATATTAATTTTGGTCACCAGAGCAACACTGTTTTTGAACCACAGTACAGGCCGAGCTGACATCTTATGAACCGGTCTTGACTTTCCAAGTGAGACAAGCCCACCAAAAGTCTTCTAGCAACCTGCTCCGGGTTTCCTGTGTTGCCTCCACAGCACGTCATCTGTTTCCTGTCCTCTAGCCACAATGGCAAAAGCTTTGGAAAGCAACTTCCTGTGCACACTCTGCCTGTCCACCCCTCACTTGACAGCACAGTAGGAGTGATGTATATGACCCAGTCTACACTTCCTCACAGGATACAGCTCAGATACGGCAGACCTTGCCACAGCTGACCCTTTGCTAAGATGGGTGTAGAAGGCAGATAACAAGAAAATCTTCACTACAGTTTCTATCAGCTAATAGCTGGTTTGTCAAAGGTGCCTTGTCCTTGAAATAAAGATGTCTTTTTTTGTTTTTTTGTCCACTAGGCAGACCATGCATCCATGGAGCATTGAATGTATCATACCCTTACACATGTAGCCCCATTCTTCTGCCCCATGTTTCAGTCATAATCCTTATTTTGAGCAGCTGGTAATGTTTAATTTTTACACATGATGTGTTTGCCCCTGATGTCAACATTAAGGGGTGTGCACAAATTGTGTAGGATTATAATTTGTTGGCTGAAGAACCTCCATCACTCTTTGTTCACTCTTTGGAAAAAACGGTGTAGCGTCGTGGGTGTAGGAACCGTGGAGGAGGGCGGCACTTATAGCCCTGCCTGGCATTTAGGAGTTTAGCATAGGTGACAATATCCCTTCCAGATTTTAAAGTGCAATCTGAAGAGTAACCAGTGGCACACAAAACATGTCTCTGAACCTATGCTGCTCATCACCTAGGTCTCCGTGAAGGGTCTATGGCTTCTTTGCTTTGTTCATTTTTTAATCGTGGTCATTGTGAAGTGGAGCCTCTCATGAACCGTCCCTAGGTCCAGCGAGGTGAGCCAACAGATAAGGGAAGGCAGGGGCTGTCATTTTATGTTAATGTCACTGCTAACTCAACTGACTTGAGAAAAATAACGATTTAAAGAGAGGCTCGGAATCTGAAAGACCACAATTAATAATAAGAAAAAAGGAAGTGTTATCTGGGCCCCTGAAGTGTTTGCTCCTTATGTTACAGCTCTTCAAGAAGATGCCTGCAAACGTCTACGAAGTGTTGTATGATTTCATGCAGGCATTCTACCACTGTTTGATGTTCAATATCTGTGGAAACATTCCAAACAGAAAACACACATGCATGTATGTGTGTCCAGTGTCAGTTTGCTTTAGGATTTGATAAGTGTATTTATTGACTTCATATACAAACACTAATTGAATCGCTGAACAAAAAAGAACTGATGTTCCCTTGTAAACAGACGACAGAAGAAAGCAACTCTACACTCTATGAAGAGCAGGATATGCTAACTGTGTAACCCACGGTCCATCACTTTACTTCACCGTGTATGATTTTCCTTACCCATCCAGTTTGAGTGTGTTTCGTTTTTTTAAAAAAATACTGCCAATCAAGTTCACTCAAGTGACATAATAGTGTGTACTTCATTGCGAAACTGAAAAATGTTGAAAATACATGTTTTTCATTTTAAAATCCGTATCACATTTTTCTATGGCACCTGTTGCCTATTTTACACTTTTTGAGGGTTCGGTTCGTGCGTTGGCTCTCTGAGCCCGGCCAGATTCTCGGTGCGGCTCTCCCCAAGGCTTTCCGTGTCACCTCAAGAAATGTAGGGTCTCCCTCACCCTTCTGTTGCATGTTAGTCCCCATTCTGTGACCTTGGCTGCCAAAATTGCATATGGCAATATCATTAGCGTGAAGTAAGGGTTTACCCTTAGACGGTTCTTGCACCTGGTATTGCCTTCTACCTCGAAGAGGGTCCCAGTCAGCACCACAGCCCCTTGCCTACCTACACCGACCACCGGAGCACCCTTCAACGCCTGCCAAGCACGGGTGATGTCTTCTCCCCAATGGTGTGCGGCTGTCACCCGGTGCTGGCATTCCCGCCACCCACTCATTTGCTTTCGGTGGTAATTGTATGCAACGAAGATATGCATGGCCAACATTTAAGAAGGCTGCGGATCAATTAGCAGTCTTAAGTTTATCTGATTTTTATCAAAGGAGACAGAGCCGCGGGTCGATTGTCAGAGCTTGTGTCAAGTTGACCTTTTCAGAGACGTCGACGCTGCTGGTCCCCTGAGCGGCTTGTTGTCCCCTGTCAGCGCCTGAATGGCAGAAGTCTGTTCTGCTGAAGCACAAAGTATACACAGATGTCTATATTACATTCTCACAGTTGTGACAGCCGCTGCATGTTGTATCCATAAACTGTCCTTTAGCCCTGACACTTCCTCAATGATGATAAGCTAATTTATGCACCTAAATCTCCTTTGTGCAGAAATGAAAGCTAATTGAGTCATTACAAAGTAATTCTGGAAGGAATACCTTGGATAAATTGGCTGACTTTATAAATCCTTCTCAAGTGGGGTTTGTGCATTCTAAGTGGAGCTAAGTGTGGGGCAGGGAGGACATGAGGCTCAAACATGACAACTCTGAGATATAAAGAGACAGCTAAGGTGGGGACATGCAAGTCCACCCAGGGGTAATAGAGACTCCATTCATTGGTGAAAGTGTCTTTCAAACCTCAACTATCTCACCCAACCTGCCATTTAGGCCAAACTACAAACAACAGCCTTTCAACCATGCACTCCAAAGGATGCTCAGGAACCCGATACAGATTGTAGCGCTTGGTGACCTCACCAGGGTATGAAGCACTACATAAATAATGCATTCAGACCACGCAGTAAGCGCTTTAGGCCTTCCGAGGGCAACAGAAAGCTTTATAGAAATATCAATGCAATGGTGAATGGAAGACTCATGACAACACAGGGGGTTTGGTGTTCATACCTGGCGTGGTGCTGCTCACTGTATCTGGAATCTTCTTGGGTGGTGGAGGTTTAGTCTCAGGGACTGCGACTTTGCCTTCATCTTCTACAAACAAATAAACGGCAGTCAAATACCTCCAAGTCATGTTAAGACCTATTTTTTTCCCAACATAAAGAAAACAATAGCTCCTTGGTCAAGTATAGCACCCGCCCTACCAGAATATGCCATACTATAAAAATCAAAATATCAGAGCACTCCTGGGATGAGTTTAACAAACATTGTCAGTATGACAGAACATAAGACATATAACGTTTATACTTCATTTTAAATGAGTAATGTTTAACAAAGAAATCCGAGCTCAGTAACAAAGAAACAGAGAAATAAAGAGAGCAAAAAAAGGGAAAGAAAAAAGAAAGAAAGAAAGAAAGCGAGCAAAATGATTTTATGTCTACTAAAGATACAATATAAACGTGCAGGACTACCTTTACCAAAATGCAATGTGCAACTCACCAGAGTATTTAATGAAGGAATCAGGTGCCTCCAATTATTTGCTCAATCCAAGCATGTGGCCTGTGATCAAGGACATGATGTCTGAAACGCGTAAGGCCTGGGAAATGTAAAGAATTCTATGAAGGTGACTGGTTTTGCTGCCTTCCGAAATAAAATGCAGACTGCAACCTGTTGGAAGTGTGCTTTCGGTCCGGGGACAACTTTGTTTTGTGTTTATATATTATATAATATATATATATTTATATATATATGGTGGCTGCACCCCTACATTTATAAGTCTTGGAAAAATATGTGGATGAATCCATGGATTTTTCAGAGATTTAAAAAAATGCTTTATAGGTGTGGAGTGGTGCCTGGCGGACCCCTTGATCGAGGCCAGGGGCTCAGGGTGACGCTACCCTAGTCCATTTTCGTTTGAAAAATCTTTTTTCAGGTACTTAGCTGCCAACACTTCCTGGTAAAAGTGTTGGCAGACAATCAGATCTCAGCACAAGATCGGGAGGGTTTGCAAACCCTTTGTGTCCCTATACTTACAAATTAGATTTTAGTTTAATATCTCAGAAACTACTGAACGGATTTATACCAAATAACAAAAAGGGAGCTTTCTGGCCCAACAACTACCTTTCTGACAAATTTGGAATTCCGTCCAGCAGTTTGGGCTGTAGTCGTGTTCAAAAACTCTAAGGGATTCAACATGGGAAAACATGTTTTGGGATTGCCTCCCCTCCACCAACCTCCCCCCCTGCCTATTTTTATCGACCCTTGCTTCACGGTTTACCCTGAAACTTTCCAGACAGCAGCTGAAGAGAGACTCAAGTTTTTTGGGGAAAATTTTGTTAAGGTTCTTCAACAGGCACCAAAGATATAGGCAAGTCAAAAAATGTTTTTTCTAAAGGAACTAGGTCCTAACTATAGCTACCTAGTGGCGACTAGGTAAATATATATATATATATATATATATATATATATATATATATATATATATATAAAACACTCCACTTGTGGCGTTCCCTTTCGGCACCTGAACGTCAACGGTGCTATTCCTCATACGCACGCCATCGCGTATTATGTTACACACTTCTCTTCCATGGATATAGGAAAAAGGCAGCACTCCACCGCCACAACGAATTCAATCAAGTTTATTCACCTACAGGGACGCGTTTCGGCGTTACTGCCTTCATCGACCTGTGAGCCACCATTTTAGCTCGGTTTTTATACTCCAATTACAATGACCTCAATTAACATATATCATGCGAAAAACTGTTTTAGTCACAAATTTTCACCATACATTTCAATTAAACAGCAATTAAATACAATTAGAAAATATACAATGTAAAAATGCATTAGCTTGTCGAGTGTCAATTCTTCAGTGTTTATAAAATGTGTTAAACTAACCCTCGCCTATAATCCATGAATACAACTATGTCTATTCAGTCAATGATCCTTTTCAAATTCATTACCATTATGATTCAATAATAATATGCGTGCTGAATGATGATCTACATGAAATTCATTCCTTTATATACCCTTATTTTCTTAGTGTATATATGTATACATATATAGTGACAAAATATTCTCATCAATCCTTGTGAGTATGGATCTCTCTAAAATTACTTCATTAATATAAGTGAAAGTGCATCTCCTCACTACTATTCAATCCATTTGGCTCTTTAGTATCAAATGCCAATATGTATTTGGATTCTAATTTCCTTAAATGTTTTTCTCTGTCACCTCCCCGAACATCTTTTTTCACTCCATCTATCACGCTATACACTATTTCCTCTACTTTACCTCTGTGTACCTCATGTATGTGTCTAGCTACCGGGTAAGTCTCATCTCGATTTGAAATTGCCCTCAAATGTTGCAAAATTCTTAGATGTACCTGCAATTTTGTGCTGCCTACATACATTTTGGGACAGCTGCATTTTAGTATATACACCACATGGTCGCTTTTGCAATTGTATTTGCCTCTGATAGAGTGTATGATTTTACCTCCTACTTTAATAAAACTGATATTCTCTCCATTTTTACAGGCTTTGCATTTGAAGCATTTATAGAAGCCATCTTGGGGTTTGAGCCAATTAGTATTAGACGTTACCCTTCTCACATCACTCTTGACTAAAATGTCTTTCATGGATGTTCCTTTTCTGTATGTTATAACAGGTTTATTGCTTATTTGTTCCCCAATCACAGGATCACTCTTAAGCATGTGCCAATGCTTTTGTAGCAACTTTCTCATCTCCAAGTGTGCCATATTGAAAGTGGTTATAAACCTCGTTGTATTCTCTAACTTGTTCAATCTCTGTCCTGTTCTGTTACATGTCCTAGATGCTCCCCCGTCTTGTCTAGAAAATAGAAGCAAATCCCTGGTACATGATTTTACTTTTCTGACTGCCCTTTCTAATATGGGTTGAGAATATCCCCTATCATGTAATCTGTAAACCATTTCTCCTTGTACCTCTTTAAAATTTTGCTCTGTACTGCAAATTCTTTTGGCCCTTAGCAACTCACCGAATGGGATATTATCAATCAATGATTGTGGATGATAACTAGTGGCATGCAGAATACTATTGCCGGCTGTTGGCTTTCTATATAATGTTGTTTCTATTTTGTTATTGACAATCATTATTTTCACATCTAAAAATTCAATCTCATAATTATGGACTTTCCCAGTGAATCTTAGATTACAATCATTTATGTTGATCTCTTCCAAAAACTGTGTAGCAGTACTCATATCACCTTTCCAAATTATAAAAATATCGTCTATATACCTTAACCACAAAATTATGTTGTCATTCCATTTATCCATGGGGGAATTGTTAAGGACCAATTCTTCCCACCACCCCATGTAGAGGTTGGCGTAACTTGGGGCAAAACATGTGCCCATCGCGGTACCCCGTTGCTGTTCCAAAATCTCTTGATTGAAAAAAAACATATTATGTTCAAGGCACCATTGTATCATTTCAATTAACATTTTACTATGCTGGTAAAAATGGATTGGTCTTGCACGTAAAAAGTGTTCAATAGCCTTTACCCCTAGATTGTGTGGTATGCTTGTGTATAATGATACAACATCTAAACTTATCAGCAAAAATTCACTCTCCCATGTAATGTCGAAAATCCTCCTCAAAAAATCCGTACTATCCTTCAAATATGAAGCTAAATTCATTACTAGAGGTTGTAGAAAGGAATCTATATATTGGGACACATACTCAAAAAGACTCCCTCTGATAGATACTATCGGTCTACCTGGCGGCTTTAAGGCATCCTTGTGGATTTTTGGTATCAGGTAGAATACCGGGAGTTTAGGAAAATCAACCTTCAAAAATCTGTGTTCATGATCATTAATAAACCCCTCTTTTCTCCATTGCTCCAGTTTATTGTCAAAATTGACCTTAACTTCATCAACATGTTTCATATCAATCCTTCTGTAACATATTGCATCATTTAATTGCTTGTATGCTTCTTCCATGTAATCCTCTATAGACCATATCACAACATTCCCCCCTTTGTCAGAACTTCTAATTATGATCCATGGATTATTAGATAACTTCTTCAAGGTCTTATAATAAGTATTCTTGTTTCTACTGGTTTTGCTCATCATCTTCAACCTGAGAATTCAGTTCTTTAGTTACAGTATCCGAAAATTGATCAATCATGTCTCCACTTGGGGCTGGAACAGTTCTAGATTTTGATTTAAAACCTGATGCACCTTCTTTGTCTAATCTTATTCCCTCAGATTCCAGTCTTGCAACTAGTTGTTCCTCACCAATCTCCTCAATTGTGTTATCTTCCAATGACCATAACTGTCTCATTAAGTGTATATCTTCAATTAGTAGGTTACCCTTCCATTTGTCAATTTCATCCTGTTCAAATTCTGGTCTCTCACTAGGTCTCTTTGTCTTTCTTTTACTGATAGCATGCATCTTTGATAATTTTAATTTGCGTGTAAACAGAAACAAGTCAATACTTGCGAGAGGGCGAGAAAAAGACTCGCAGCAACAGACGGTATTGACCGATGATAAAACAATAATTAATTTAACAGATGTTATCTTAGAAGAAGAAGATGTTAAGAACTTATCCTTAGGTCTTTCTTTCTGCCAACCAGATGGGTTTAATTATGAGCAAAGCCGTATTGACTTGTTTCTGTTTACACGCAAATTAAAATTATCAAAGATGCATGCTATCAGTAAAAGAAAGACAAAGAGACCTAGTGAGAGACCAGAATTTGAACAGGATGAAATTGACAAATGGAAGGGTAACCTACTAATTGAAGATATACACTTAATGAGACAGTTATGGTCATTGGAAGATAACACAATTGAGGAGATTGGTGAGGAACAACTAGTTGCAAGACTGGAATCTGAGGGAATAAGATTAGACAAAGAAGGTGCATCAGGTTTTAAATCAAAATCTAGAACTGTTCCAGCCCCAAGTGGAGACATGATTGATCAATTTTCGGATACTGTAACTAAAGAACTGAAAGCTCTCAGGTTGAAGATGATGAGCAAAACCAGTAGAAACAAGAATACTTATTATAAGACCTTGAAGAAGTTATCTAATAATCCACGGATCATAATTAGAAGTTCTGACAAAGGGGGGAATGTTGTGATATGGTCTATAGAGGATTACATGGAAGAAGCATACAAGCAATTAAATGATGCAATATGTTACAGAAGGATTGATATGAAACATGTTGATGAAGTTAAGGTCAATTTTGACAATAAACTGGAGCAATGGAGAAAAGAGGGGTTTATTAATGATCATGAACACAGATTTTTGAAGGTTGATTTTCCTAAACTCCCGGTATTCTACCTGATACCAAAAATCCACAAGGATGCCTTAAAGCCGCCAGGTAGACCGATAGTATCTATCAGAGGGAGTCTTTTTGAGTATGTGTCCCAATATATAGATTCCTTTCTACAACCTCTAGTAATGAATTTAGCTTCATATTTGAAGGATAGTACAGATTTTTTGAGGAGGATTTTCGACATTACATGGGAGAGTGAATTTTTGCTGATAAGTTTAGATGTTGTATCATTATACACAAGCATACCACACAATCTAGGGGTAAAGGCTATTGAACACTTTTTACGTGCAAGACCAATCCATTTTTACCAGCATAGTAAAATGTTAATTGAAATGATACAATGGTGCCTTGAACATAATATGTTTTTTTTCAATCAAGAGATTTTTGAACAGCAACGGGGTACCGCGATGGGCACATGTTTTGCCCCAAGTTACGCCAACCTCTACATGGGGTGGTGGGAAGAATTGGTCCTTAACAATTCCCCCATGGATAAATGGAATGACAACATAATTTTGTGGTTAAGGTATATAGACGATATTTTTATAATTTGGAAAGGTGATATGAGTACTGCTACACAGTTTTTGGAAGAGATCAACATAAATGATTGTAATCTAAGATTCACTGGGAAAGTCCATAATTATGAGATTGAATTTTTAGATGTGAAAATAATGATTGTCAATAACAAAATAGAAACAACATTATATAGAAAGCCAACAGCCGGCAATAGTATTCTGCATGCCACTAGTTATCATCCACAATCATTGATTGATAATATCCCATTCGGTGAGTTGCTAAGGGCCAAAAGAATTTGCAGTACAGAGCAAAATTTTAAAGAGGTACAAGGAGAAATGGTTTACAGATTACATGATAGGGGATATTCTCAACCCATATTAGAAAGGGCAGTCAGAAAAGTAAAATCACGTACCAGGGATTTGCTTCTATTTTCTAGACAAGACGGGGGAGCATCTAGGACATGTAACAGAACAGGACAGAGATTGAACAAGTTAGAGAATACAACGAGGTTTATAACCACTTTCAATATGGCACACTTGGAGATGAGAAAGTTGCTACAAAAGCATTGGCACATGCTTAAGAGTGATCCTGTGATTGGGGAACAAATAAGCAATAAACCTGTTATAACATACAGAAAAGGAACATCCATGAAAGACATTTTAGTCAAGAGTGATGTGAGAAGGGTAACGTCTAATACTAATTGGCTCAAACCCCAAGATGGCTTCTATAAATGCTTCAAATGCAAAGCCTGTAAAAATGGAGAGAATATCAGTTTTATTAAAGTAGGAGGTAAAATCATACACTCTATCAGAGGCAAATACAATTGCAAAAGCGACCATGTGGTGTATATACTAAAATGCAGCTGTCCCAAAATGTATGTAGGCAGCACAAAATTGCAGGTACATCTAAGAATTTTGCAACATTTGAGGGCAATTTCAAATCGAGATGAGACTTACCCGGTAGCTAGACACATACATGAGGTACACGGAGGTAAAGTAGAGGAAATAGTGTATAGCGTGATAGATGGAGTGAAAAAAGATGTTCGGGGAGGTGACAGAGAAAAACATTTAAGGAAATTAGAATCCAAATACATATTGGCATTTGATACTAAAAAGCCAAATGGATTGAATAGTAGTGAGGAGATGCACTTTCACTTATATTAATGAAGTAATTTTAGAGAGATCCATACTCACAAGGATTGATGAGAATATTTTGTCACTATATATGTATACATATATACACTAAGAAAATAAGGGTATATAAAGGAATGAATTTCATGTAGATCATCATTCAGCACGCATATTATTATTGAATCATAATGGTAATGAATTTGAAAAGGATCATTGACTGAATAGACATAGTTGTATTCATGGATTATAGGCGAGGGTTAGTTTAACACATTTTATAAACACTGAAGAATTGACACTCGACAAGCTAATGCATTTTTACATTGTATATTTTCTAATTGTATTTAATTGCTGTTTAATTGAAATGTATGGTGAAAATTTGTGACTAAAACAGTTTTTCGCATGATATATGTTAATTGAGGTCATTGTAATTGGAGTATAAAAACCGAGCTAAAATAGTGGCTCACAGGTCGATGAAGGCGGTAACGCCGAAACGCGTCCCTGTAGGTGAATAAACTTGATTGAATTAGTTGTGGCGGTGGAGTGCTGCCTTTTTCCTATATCCATGGAAGAGAAGTGTGTAATATATATATATATATATATATATGTATATAGAGAGAGAGAGAGAGAGAGAGAGAGAGAGAGAGAGAGAGAGAGAGAGAGAGAGAGAGAGAGAGAGAGACTGAAAAAAACAAAGGCTACAGGGGCATTATAGCTAGGAAATAGAATTAAAAAAACTCAGAAATTCACTTAAACAAACAAAGGTTACAGGGACGTTATAGTTATGGTCTGAATTTTCTCATACAAAACCATAGAAATTCACCAGTTAAAGTTAGAGTTCTTTCAATGCACTATAACTCGCACCCTTAGGTAATTATAACATGCGGCACAACTTTCTGTTCAGGTTGGAGCCATCCAATTACAGTGCTTCTATTTGCGGGCACATTCGCAAAAATGTGCAAATCATTTGCAATCACCGATATACAAATTTGGATTTCCTTTAATATCTCAAAAAATACTGAACGGATTTACACCATGTAAGTGAAAGCGTAATCTGCGTACCGAAAGTCAGCTTTCTGTCAAATTTGGTGTAATTCCGTCCAGTGGTTCGGGCTGTAGTCGTGTCTTAAATTCTTAGAGGAATTAACATGGAAACCCCAACTTTTTTGACCCCCCCCTTTTTTCGCCCCCCGTTTGATGGATCACCCCCAAACTTTCCATGCGCAACAAGAATCACTGAGGCACTTTCTTTGGAAATTTTCGTGAAGATCCGTGAAACAGTGCCAAAGATAGAGGCACGGCAAAAAACACTTTTTCTATGGAAACATGGTCCTAACTATAGCTACCTAGTGGCGACCTCCACTAGGTAATATGTGTGTTTCTGTAATTTCACAATTTTTATATACAGTTTTGTAATTCTCATCATAGAAATTGTTTAGGCTGAGATCACTAGCTTCCAGTAGTGATTCCACAGTGGGGGTCCACGAGACAGGAAACAGTTTGTATATGCTGGCTTTAAATTTTGCTTAGTGATTATGTGTTGACAGTGATAGGAGTATTCTGCTGCACAGTAGAACATGTGTTTTTCTTTTTCAAAGAGTGCTTTTCTAGGTCTCGTCTTGCACTGTCTACTTGGAAAAGACCTTTGTGGGTTTACTAAGAAATTACTGTGGGCTTTCAGCAAACAGATTGCTTAACTTTGGTTAGCTTTATTGTAACTCTCAGTTGCTTGCTTCTTGCCCAGTGGATTTTCCTTGTCCATCTTGTATTTGTCCTGTCCCTTCCCTGAAAACATTATCTCTTTGCCATCCTTGACTGACCTATAACCTTCTCCTGCCCATTTTTAGGGAATTACTTTTTGCTTCGGCTCTCCATGAGAGTACATGAGAGTAAATGTGTTTTCCAGCTCTCTCTCTCCAGTGCTTAGCTCACCCACCAAGTAGCTGGCACACGTTCTGTGTTGCTGTCTCCCTCCTGTTGCAAGCTTTGTCTCGTGTGGCTCTCTGCACAAAACTCCTCTCCACCCCTCTCCCCACCCATGATCCATTGCGCATTCTTGCTCACGAGCTACTTCCACACCCGTGCTGCTCGCCTTTATATGCCGCTATTCCCCATCCCTGCTCATTCTCTCTTGCTCCCCCACCACCCTCTACTCTATTGTCTCCATCCCACTTTTTTAATATATTATTTTTTTAGGAGGACAAGGCAGCAAATTGCTGCCAGCTTCCGCCTTAAAAAAGCAGCTCCGAGCTACTTCGGTATAAATGTTTTTAATTTACCTATCCTATTACCCATTAGTTCATCCATCTTGGATTGGGAAATAAAATAATTGGCACCTACGCCATTTTGTAGGTGTATGCATGTGTACCAACACATCCATGAGCATGTACGTATGCATGCACGCCTACAAAATAACGTGGCCACAGCATCACCTCTTTTTATTTACCCTGTCATGTTCTGTTTTTTCTTTTGGTCATGCTGCACATCATCTTGCTGATGGTGTACAGCACCACCAAAAGGCTTTGGCAAAGACAATAGTTTCCACGGGGGAGATCTACTGGCCTCGCCAATGTTTGTTGTAAGCAGGCGCCCTGTACCTCCATAATTTTGTATCCTTACCGAGGTTTGTCTGTTGCCCTGCAGTAGGTAAGCGCTTTTCAGAATTTACATAAAACATGACATGATAAATAAGTCCTTAAGAGTGGGAAACACTGTGGGACCTAGAAGTTTGAATGAAACCATGCCTGTGCCTGTGAAGACATCTTGGCTAGTTGGGTCTAGTGTGCTTTACAAACACAACCAAGATCTTCTCAGTGTAGTGCTTGTATTACAAGCTAGTGGTGGAAGGAGTGGTGAAAATCAATCCACTCTCCAACCACCACTGAGGCAAACTCAATGAATTGACGTCCTAAAATTGCTAATTAAACACTGTTGTGTAGTTAAATACAGAGAACATGCTCCATGTGGAACACTAGGAGCACTGCAAACACATTTCCCGATAAGCTGCCTTGCTTGCACAAGAATTTTAGAATCCACGAATGGAGATTGCAGAGCAGGAAAATAATAGCGATAGCACAAATGTCACGTATTATTATCCCTTCATTGAATACCACTGGATATTATTGCTCCTCCACGTCTATGGAGCTTGTTCTCATCATGCTGCTGCAACACTGCCGTAGATCCAAATGTAATTTCTTCTTCCCATCTTCATGAATAGGAAGTGGTGTCCAGGATGGCAGGATTCATAACACTTAGATCCTCATATCTGTAGCATGTCAAATCATCACTCCTCTACCTGAACACAGACGGATCAACCATCTACACATACCTTCAGAGGAGCATTCTATTCCATCATTTATAGCTTGTGTTTAATTTACAGATGGTGGTTAATGGTAAGAAAATCAGTCAAGATTGTAGGGTACCTTGAAAGACCTTGAAGGCCCAAGCAGGTTTCCTCTGAAAAGAAGCGAAGGCACCCCGACGGTACTTGTCGTTTTGGCCGTTGTTGGGTGGCTATAGATTGTGGCTTAGACAGATAGGCCCCCACTTCTAGGCATACCACAGCAGACACATCAAGGAAACCAGGTAGTGGTACTTGGAAATGATTGACTATATGTAATATGGAAGTGCTGATGACTGCAAAAAATATTTGGCAATACACATATTTGTAGATCGAAAGTAAACCTTGTTTTCTGTGCACTTTATAAACATTTGTGGAGAACCGTTTTCAGAAAACATTTGAACCGGAAATGTGCGACTAGAATTGTGCTCCGAGTATTTTCTGTGTCCTAATTCTGGGAGCTATGCCTGCGAAGAGACTTCCTTTGAGACTGATTCATTAAATCTTCTCATTGGATAATTGCGTACAATACGATTCGTTTTTCATAGCTCAAACACGATTAGGTGCACGGATGTATGGCAGTGTTTCTAATTTATGTTTTTTAACAGAATAATTGAAGCACGAAAATACACAGCAAAGTTTACCAACCATTATGAATATGGGCAGCAAAGTCTGTTAGGGGAACAGATATGGTTTAATTAAATGGAATAGCGGATGCTGAGCAGAACATCACAGGCAGACAAGGAAGATGAGTAACAGGTTTAATGAATCATAAATTTCTTCTATCAGTGAGCAACACTCACTGACAGCAGAAGCCGTACCACACAGCCCACACTCAAAAACATATAGAAATGGGGCTCAGTAGATGCCAGCTCTCTGCATTGTCAGATAGGCGTTTGAGGATTTAAGATGCAAATTTAAGGCCATTTAGGTGTATAATTCACTTTGAGTGTTGGGTGATTTTGCATGAGTGAGGTTGTGTAGGACAACCCAATGTTAGGAATGCCCAAGGGAGGGGTAGACCCCCTGCAGTTTTGTCTTTTCTGTTTCTTTAGTGTCCTATGGTAGTTTGGAAAAAGAATGGAAACTGACTCATGTACTCGAGTACCTAAGAATTTACCTTTAATTACTCCTGGGCAACTCTTGGTAGATGTTGGAGATGTCCAAATCAAAATCCCAAAGTGCCTGCACAATCCAGTAAGAATGTAGTAATCATATAATATTCCTTGATTCAAAATTCAACAAAATCTGCAACTACATGTCTAGCCACTAAGAACCTTCCCCTTCCCCACGTTTCGTGCTTCTCAGTTTCCATCAAATCTCATTGGTTTCCTCTCTCTCGCCAAAGAGGAGATGTGAAACATGGCCAAAATAAATCAAACGACCTAAGATCCCTACATCTGAGAAGGAATACCTATGTCTTGGAGACCAGTTTATCACTGCTGAAATAAATGAAATGTTCAGGTTGACTGTGCAGAAGGCTGTTACACATTCGAAAAATAAGCATCTGATATCAGGAAGTTGCTTACAGATTTTACTAATAGCATGGAGCAAAGCTACCCACCTTCTCTCCTAATTCCAACGGATGATTTTAAGTCTCATAGGAAGGAGGTCATCAAGGATTGTGGGAGAGCTATCCTGAGTCGTGTTTTGAACAGCCCAACTATGTGAAACATGTTTTTTGCTAATAAATGGAGTGTGTTAAAGACATAACGTTTGGCCACGTCGTTTTTGATTAGGCCCATTTTTACGTAGGAGCTTCTTTCTCTGTGAGAGCTGAACTCAAACATGGTGCTGAGGGGTGGTTGGGTGTGTGAACACAACTTTTGGAGAAGCAGTTTGATACACTCTTTGGTGCACTAAATCTGTATCTCTTGAAAGTGAGTCTTCAAAACATAAATGTAAGTGAGTGGTTAACGTAGAAGGGATGGCGCAACTTGAGCCACTGTTATCAACCCATGGCACAGTGGGTGAGGGTGAAACAGGAAGGTTGTGATGAGTCTCAGGTGTTAGGTGTGTGACAGCGAGGGAGTTACTACATGATTAGATAAAGCCGGTATCCTATGACTGACTTTCATTTGTGAGTGGAAGTATCCATCAAAGACTGCCAGTTTGTATCCAGTGGCTGGGATCATAACCATTACTTTCGTTCAAAGTATGACTGTGAGCATTCTGGTGGAATTAGGTGTAAGCAGAACCTTTCGTCTGGAGCCATCTTGGATGTACAATCATTTCCTCATGTTAACTTCTTTCAGTCATGTTCCCTACCATGCCCTTGGGTTTTATAGGAAAAAATGTAGATCCGTTTTTGCTCTGCCAACTCTTTGGCTTGTACCTGGATCTACAAGGAAAGTTTCTGGAAGGGATTTTTAGTGGTGCTTTTTATCTGTTTCTCTGAGTGTTTTAATATCATCATTAACAGAAACATTATGATGATGCTTGAGGTGTGCCTGGAGGGTTCCAAGTTACCAGGTAAGCGAAATGCAAACTGAAGTAACACAAGTGAAGGACTAGGTTGTTAGAACTGCCAGCTCTTGGTGTTGTTTCCCCTGTCTTTTTGCTTCTCACCTCCTGTTTTTTATCCTGTGCTGAAGGAGGTGAGCACGGGTTATCTTAGCTATGTAACTCCCTTACCCTGACTAGAGTGAGGGCCTTTTCTTGGAGAGGGTGCAAGCCACTGCCAACTAGAGACCCCATTTCTAACATGTGTGATCAGTGGTGAGGATAGAACTTGTATTTGTACTTTACATACAGTGATCGGTGTCCACTACTTCCATATTGCAGACCACTACACCCTTACATACTGGTTTGATTTTTCTTTCCTAGCAACTCTTGAGTTTTATTCACAATCATATCTCAGTCTGGTGAGCCATCAGTTGGAGCTGCAGATTTGGTGTTTGAACAGGAGAGGTTGGAGACCTATTCAACACCTCAGCTCAAAAAGTTCTGCACGGAGCTCAAATGTCCTGATAAAGGCCTCACTAGGAAAGAGGAGCTGCAAAAGACGCTGAGGTCCTGGCTGGAAGCCAAGGAGGCTGGTGAGCACACAGAGGAGGAGAATGCTATTGTGGCTAGAGAGGATCAGATACTGCATGGGGAGTTTGTGAATCAGAATTTACCTGGGAGGAAGGCGCCTTCCAGGGCAAGCAGCAGTGTTTCTTCGAGGGGTCTGTCCCCAGAGGAACTGAAGGACAGGAGGGAGGCTAGGGAGCTCCAGTTGGAACTAGCTAGGCTCAAAAGAGAGACAGAGAAAGAAAAAAATGCAATGGAAAGAAAATTATTTTAGCTGGACTTAAAGAGCAGGTCCAGCACAGATAGTGGCAGCAGTTTAAGAGTGCCCTTTGAAGGAAATGTACATTTACCCAGGTATGTGGTAAAGGATTTTGTTGTGGGGGTGACATAGCGCAGTAGTTTAGGGGTTATGAAGTGTCATTAAGAATGAACAAGGTCCCTGAGAGAGATTGGGGGCAGGCCTATGGAAGTACTTCCCAGTAGAGGGGAGGGACACCTAGCTGGCTTAAGAGCAAGGAGATCAGATGAGGTACCCTGCCATGAAAGGAGCCCTAACCAGGAGATCTAGTCTCACCCCAGAAAGTTACAGGGTAAAGTTTAGGGAGAGTACTAAACTTGCTTCTCAAACCTGGGTGAAGTATGTTGATTCATTTTGCAGAGCACTGGATGGTTGGGTGAAGGGCAGCGAAGTAACAGAATATCAGGGGCTGTACAATTTGATTGCACTGGAGCACTTGTTTAATAATTTTTCAGTGCTGCACCAGCACTTGATTGACAGCAAGCTTACTGATCCCAGGAAGCTTTCCAAGGAGGTGGACCTCCGGCTCAGCACCAGGGTCCAAAAGAAGTTGTATGTGGGAGTCTCAGCCAAGTGTCACACTCCCCAACAGAAGATGCATGGGGGACAAACATAAAAGTAAGGAGTTCTCTAAAGGGCCCCAAACTAGTTCCCAGGGTAAGGATTCCCAACTTCAGTTGAAAAGGAAAGCCTGCAGGGAAGGGACCCCTAAAGTGTTTCGCCTGTAATCAGGAAGGGCATTTCAGGGGGAGTCCAATGTGTCTTAAGCGGGCACACTCCCCCCCACACCACACCCCGTGGTGGGCAGTCACTAGGGTTGTAGCGCTTGGGGAGGAGTTGGCCCCAATTAGTCAAGGGGAGACAGCTAAATTGACCCTAGTCTCCCCGGGTGAAGGTGAGTTGGTCCAGAGAACCTTCATGCCTGACAAAACTACAGGAAGTGGGTGACTATCAATGGGAGGTATGTGGAGGCTCTGAGAGACACAGGTAGCAGCATGACAACTGTCTGCTGTCATCTGCTGTCTCAGGAGCAGGTAATCCCTAATGTTGTCCACCAGGTTTTAGCAGTAGACAACAGTGAGAGCTAATATTTGGTAGGTCAGGTTCCCTTTGAGTGGAGGGGTCTAAGGTTCCATAAGAGTAGCTGTGAGACCATCCATGCCTGTCGACTTACTGCTAGGGAACAACCTGGAGCATACTGCCTGGAAGGAGGTGGAGCTTATTTTGCACTTGGAAATGTTATGATTGCCACAGTAGGCGTGCATGACCATATGGTCCGTGGCCGCCAGAACGGGTTATCAGAAAGCCCTGGAGCCTGAAACAGTGGCCCACGTGCCTGCCAGGAGGAGAAAGGGCAAGGGGTGCGGGAAACCTACTCCTGAGATTCCCATGATCTGGGAGGAGTCTGAACCTGAGGAGGATGCTTCGGAACTTACAGGAGAAGAAGTGACCAAACTGTAGGCCATACCTGGGCTGACCCATTGGCAGCAGGAAAGAGACCCCACCAGGGAGGAGTTCAGCGCAGAAAGAGTGCCCCACTCTTGAGGGTCTCCGGAAACAGGCTGAGGATCTGACCTGTTTTAAAGGGAGAATGATCTCCTGTATAGGTTGCTGAGTCTGGAGCAGGCCATGTGCTTGTAGTACCCCAGTGATTCAGAGCCTTGCTACTGGGTCTGGCTCATGATGTGCCACTGGTAGGTCATTTGGGCCAGGACAAGACCTTTGACGGGCTAGTCACTGACTTTTAATGGTCCCAAATGAGGAAGACCTCACATGCGTTCTGCAGGACCTGTCAAACCTATCAAGCAAGTGGTAAATCTGGGAAGGGGTGCAAGGCTCCCCTTCAGCCGTTTCCTGATAGGAGCACCCCTTTTGAGCGGGTGGGCATACACTGTGGGGCCTCTGGATCACAAGACAGCCATGGGCAACAGGTATATGCTGGTCTTGGTGGACCACGCCACTGGGTATCCAGAAGCTATTCTTCTGAGGACAGTGACTGCACCCACCATGGCCAAGGCACAAATGGGTATCTTCACCTGTGTGAGTTTCCCCAACGAGGTAGTATCTGACGGGTGTACCAATTTCATGTAGCTGTACATGAAAGCCATGTACAAGGCCTGTCATGTTATCTACAAGTTCACCACGCCTTACCATCCCCAAAACAATAGGTTGGTTGAAAGGTTCAACTGTACCCTGAAGGGCATTATTATGGGTCTCTCAGAACCTATGAGGCGTAAGTCGATTGTCCTGTTACCATGCCTGTTGTTTGCCTACAGGGAGGTACCACAGAAGGGGTTGGCTTCAGCCCTTTTGAGCTTCTGTGTGGGAACCCCGTGAGAGAGCATTTCAGTATGGTGAAGGAGGGCTGGGAGCAAGCTCCTAAGAAGCCACCCCAGGATGTAATCAGTTACATGCTGGCCTTCTGGAACCAGACAGCCTACTTCCAGAAACTCACCCAGGAGAATCTGGAAGCTAGCCAGGAGCACATGAAACACTTGTATGACCAGAATACAACTCTGGATGAGTTTCAGCCTAGTCAGAAAGTGTGGGTGATGGCCCCGGTAGAGCCCTGTGCTCTCCAAGACTGTTGGTCTGGGTCATTTGAGGTGACAGAGTTCACCTATCTGGTGGACATACAGACCCCTAGGAACCCTTTGCGGGTCCTACACGTGAACCCCCTCAAGCGGCACTTTGAGAGGTCTCAGTTGGCCATGCTCTTGGGCACAAAGGATGGGGTGGAAGAGGAGAGTGAACCTCTCTCTGATCTCCTGTCTTCCAAAGAGCAAGATGGGTCAGTGGAGAGTGTGACCCTCTCTCCTACTCTGACCCTAGAACAGCAGAGGGACTGTCGCCAGTTACTGGAACAGTTCGCCTCCACGTTCTCACTCATCCCTGAAGTCACCCAATGGTGTACCCACGACACTGACACTGGGGAAAGCCTGCCTGTTAAGCACAAGTGTTACAGGTTGACTGATAGAGTGAGAAGCAGCATCAAAGAGGAAGTCTCTAAGATGGTGGAGTTAGGGGTGATCAAGCACTCCAACAGTCCAGGTCCCAGCCCATTGGTTCCAGTCTCCAAGGCTGCTCCACCAGGTGTCACACCTGAACTGAGGTTCTGTGTTGACTACTGTGAGCTCAATGCTGTCACCAAGTTTGACGTGCACTCCATCCCCTGAGATGATAAACTCATTGGCTGGTTGGGAGCTGCCAAGTTACTCAAAGCGTTAGATCTAACATCTGGGTAATGGCAGATTGCCTTGATCGAGGTGGCAACAATGAGGTCTGTGTTCTCAATGCCAAAGGACATTATTAGTTCAGTGTTGTACCCTTTGGGTTGAAGAATCCCCTGTCACATTTCAGAGGCTGGCCAACCAGGTCCTGGCTGGGTCTGAGAACTTCAGTGCTGCCTACTTAGAAGATACTGCTGTCTTCAGCTCTAGCTGGGAGGACCACTTGCACCACCTCCAGGAAGAGTTGAGGGCCCTGCAGAGTGCAGGCCTCACTATCAAGGCCAGTAAGTGCCGAATAGGTCCGGGGTCTTTGGTGTACTTGGGACACCAGGTAGGGAGCGGCCAGGTGGCACCCCTACAAGCCAAGATTGACACCATTCTGGCTTGGGCACCCCCCACGACCCAAACAGAGGTAAGGGCCTTTTTAGGTCTCACCAGATACTACAGGAGATTCGTCAAGGGGTGTGGCACCATTGTTGCCCCCTTGAGAGAGCTGACTTCCAGGAAACAGCCAAGTCAGATGATTGCAACACAGGCATACCAGACTGCTTTTGACACCCTGAAGGAGGCCATGTGCACCACACCCATGGTCAAGGCTCCTGACTTTTCAAAGGAATTTGTGATGCAGACAGATGCCTCAGAGCATGGTGTGGGAGCTGTGCTTTCACAGCTAAATGAAGAGGGCCTAGATCGACCTGTAGTCTTCATTAGTAGGAGGTTACTTCCCAGGGAACAGTGGTAGAGTGCAACAGAAAGGGAAGCTTTTACTATGGTCTGGGCACTGAAGAAATTAAGACCCTACTTGTTTGGGACTCACTTCTGAGTTGAGACAGACCACAGGCCCCTCAGATGGTTAATGCAGATGAGGGGTGAGAATCCTAAATTGTTGAGGTGGTCCATCTCCCTACAGGGAATGGACTTTACATTGGAACACCGCCCTGGAGCAGAACACCCCAGTACTGATGGTCTCTCCTGGTTCTTCCACCTTAGTGATGAGAACTCCCAAAAGGTTGGGTCGTTCTCCCCACTCTCAGCTGGTAGGGACACGTGTTAGACCTGTCAGCTCTTAATATGGTTCCCCTGTCGTTTTGCCTCTGACCTCCCATTTTTTATCCTGTGCTGAATTTCATTTTTGCTGGCTTTAGGCCTCTGGGAACTTTACCACTGCTGACCAGTGTTAAGGTTCAAGTTCTCCCTGTCTAAATTGTATTGGTGACTGGTTTATCCATGACTGTCATATATGATTTGCTGGTAAGTCCCTAGTAAAGTGCACTATATGTGCTCAGCGTTTGTAAGTCAAATATTACTAGTGTACTAGTTGGCCTGCAACACTGATTGTGCCACCCACAGGAGTAGCCCTGTAAACATGTCTCAGACCTGCCGCTGCAGTATCTGTGTGTGCAGTTTCGAAACTGGCCAGTGCACCCACTTGCCAGGCCCAAACCTTCCCTTCTACTACATGTTAGTCACCCCTAAGTTAGGGCCAAGGCATTCCCCTGGGCAGGGTGCAGTGTATTTAAAAGGTAGGACATATACAGATGTGCTTTATATGCCCTGATAGTGAAAAACAACTAAACTCAGTTTTCACTATTGCAAGGCCTATCTCTCCCATAGGGTAACATGGGATTGGCTTGAATATCTTTTTAAGTGTAATTTGCCATTGAGAGCAGATAGAGATCTGGGGTTTGGGGTCTCTGACCTCACAATTTAAAAATACATCTTTTGGTGAAGTTGTTTTTTGAACTGTAATTTTGAGAATGCCACTTTTAGAAGTGGGCATTTTCTTGCTTAACCATTCTATGACTCTGCCTGTCAGCTGAATAAACGTCTCGTCAGGATGACAGTTGGGCTGCTTGTAAATTCACTCTAGACAGTCAAACAGAGGGAGCTGAGTTGTGCCCAGCATATCCTGAGGGCCCATCACCAGGCTGATGGGTTTTCCTGAGCTAGAGTGGTGGGAGGAGCTGACACTTGTACCTGCATAGGTCTGTGCCTGTCCTCACACAAAGCAGTCTCAAACCTCCTGGAGTGTGTCTGGGGCCAGGGCAGGGAAAGGCAGGTGGCTTGTGCACTTGAAGTTTGCCTACTTCAAAGACAGAAATGGGAATATGTACTGGACCCCTGACACCACATAGTTAGAATCCTTCTGGACTGAGGGCATTCTGCCAGGAATCAGAGCTGCACACTGTATGAGGGACTGCGACTGCCTGTTGAGTTGTTGTGCTGACCTGCTGCTTGCTGCTCGTGTTCTGGGAGTGAAAGGACCAGACTTGGCTTTCTACATCCTGCTTCCAAAGGCTCTCCAAGGGCTGGGACTGAGCTTGCCTCCTGTTAAGAAGGCTAAGGGGCATCAAAGTACTCACCTGCCAGCATCTGGGCTCTCTTGCTGAGTGTCCTGACTTGCCAAGTGGTGCCAAATCCAGTTCCTGGGCCCTTGGGAGTGAGTCTGGTGCAACAAGGAAGAAACTAGTGCATCAACTTCCATACCGACTTCAGAACCAGTGCGCTCTCTGACCCAGCACCGCTGCCTGCACTGGAGCCTTGGTCCCCAATGAGTACAATGACTGCGACCTATTCGGCAGACGCGATGCTGCCGCAACGCCTCTGAACTCCTGCCACAGCATGAGTCCAGAATGCCGTGTCACTGACATCTGTGGCACCCAACTCTTCTGCAGCTCCTGTGACCCCATGGTGTGAAGGCGACACCCCGAAGTCGACACTTCATATCTTGACCTGCTGGATTCATCGACCCCACCTTATCGTAAGGAACGGATGCCTCGCTGCCAATGTCGTATCACCTCCTCTTCAACTGGAAGGAACCGATGCCTCACCTCCCGAATTTAGCAGTAGGAAACCGTTGCTTTACCTCCCCGGTCGCAGTAAGGAATGGACACCGCACGAGCTCTAGCCTCACCTCTCCGACTCCATGCAACGCCTTCATCGTGTTCCAAGGTACTGTGTATCATGGTTTACACGACTCCATGGCTGGCCACGCTCCCTTGCAGGTGACGCCGAACTGTTGGAAGCGACTCCGTCAAGCTGTTTTGATTGCCCTAGTTGGTGCTATTGTGTTTCTAAGCACTATACTACATTTACTCTTTGAAAATTCATATCTTTACTTGCGTATGTTGGATTTTTGTTGTGGTTTTGTTTTACTCAGATAAATATTGGCTATTTTTTAAACTGGTGTGGAGTACTTTTGAAGTGTTTTCACTGTGTTACTGTGTGTGTGTGTGTGTGTGTGTGTGTATGTACAAATACTTTACACATTGCCTCTGAGATAAGCCTAACTGCTTGAGCCAAGCTACCAAGGGGGTGAGCAGGGGTTATCCTAGCTGTGTGACTACCTTACTCTGACTAGAGTGAGGGTCCCTACTTGGACATGGTGCAAGCCACTGCCAACTAGAGACCCCATTTCTAACTTCGGGCTTAAAAAGTTGTTGCCAAACAAGGGGTATAGCCTTTGTGACCCAGGTACTACATCTAAATTAGGAGCCATGCTGGGTGTGAGCATGGAGTAGATGTCACAACTTAGGAGTTCATTATTTGGCAGAAGCAAAGCCACTGTTACCACAGCAGGTGCAGATGCTAGTGTGCAGGTCATAGAGAGTTCAGATGCGGGTCAGATGCTGTTTATAGTTTTGATTTGCACTGTTTCTATTTTGATGTATGCTTGAATGAAACCTAACTTATTTGAGTGCTTTGTTAGTCTCAACCCCTCCGTATTGGTAATATTAAATGCAAATAATAATAATTGCAAAGTAAGTCAGCGTCACCCTAGCTAAACATGTATGTTTATTCTAGCTTTTACGTGTTTTTACCTCGGTGCGGTGGTGAAGCAACTTCGCCACCAGCCATACACACCTGAAAATAGCTTTCTACGTGAGCACTCTATTTTCGACATGCTAAATTTCAACCTAACATTTATAGCAACATTCTCGTGCCTTCAAAGTTTAGGTAACATTACCTTAGTGCCTACCACTTTGCAATAAATTTACTAGCACATTTGACTAAACTGTCAAACATGAATAAAAGTGAACATCTACTGGGCATGGAGGACATTATCATAGTTTGACCTTATCAAAACAAGTGCATTGTCAAGGCCAAGGAATTCGAAAGTGAGTCTTCTCACAGCCTGAGGCCTCTATTGTGGGGCCAGGAGTAGCCGCTGCTACCCTCGGCTTGACCTTTTTGGTATCTATGACTCTTGCTTGGCTTTGCTGGTCTCGGCAGCATGGAAGGCAGCCGCTGGAACGGAATAGAAATTGGCTTTTAAGCGCCATGTACTTTCCTTTCCTTGCACTTAGCAGCAATCAGAAGGGGTTTTAATGTGATACAAGAGATCAACTATGTGATGTCACCAGAGTTAGATTGTGCACTACCAGTATCACCACGGTGAATCGACATCCATGCTCAAAGCTTCAGTTTACAGCTTCATGGATTGGTCAAATGTGCCTATACTATGCAACCTATGAAGTAATAGAAGTCTAATAATAAGTAGAAGGCGTATCCACCATTTCCTGAGACATTACAGGTTTCTTTTTATGCCCTGCCGCTAGTAGGAGAGCCCCACATTAGTAGTCTAGTTTAGCTTTTCTGGAAAAAAAAAAAATCATTTGATTTTATGTGCAAGATATTTTTGGTGATGAAATCAAATCTACATTTGAAGATACATTACATTTGTACTGTTTTATCACTAGTATTAGTATATCTGTAGTAACAAAATTCAATGCATATGGTCATTCATTCTCAAGGGTTGCAAGTGCAATTTCAAACTAAGGGTGTGATTTAGATCTTGGCGGAGGTGAATACTCCATCACAAGCGTGACGGATATCCCGTCCACTGTATTACGATCCCATTATATACTATGGAGATCATATTACGGCGGACGGGAGGAGGATCCCCTCCGCCAAGATTGAAATCAGGCCCTATTTTTGCAACTGTAATTTCTTGATTATCTTGGTCCTCTCATTTATGATTACATATCTTTACCCGAGTGAACAGTCTTCATACGTTTGCTTTAGGAAACATATGTGCATCTCCGTACTCTGTTTATTGAGACGAGAATTCTTATGATCAAATTAACACATTTAATTTCACCAGTGTTCACTACACTAATAGGTCTTCATCCTTATTGAAATTGGGGCCTTCTTTTAAAGCGTGTATCCCAAGATAGTGGTATATTGTATAGTAATTTACATAGGTATGGCAGAGTTTCTTGTTGGCTTCAGTTTCCCTTTTCTCACAATTAGATTTGCTTGAGGGCCCCCTCAAGGCTTGATAGCTACTTCATCTGTTTATGTCTCTATAACAACTGGCATTGATTATTCAGGATCATCAACTTAAATTACAATGTTACACAGATGATACACAGTTATGCATTGCAGAAGGGGCTATAGGCCCGTGGGGCAACCATCAGCACTAACTCAGCCACTGCAGCCTGGTGGATATATCCCCGTCTGGATGTACCAGCACCAACTTGGGGATGATCAACACTAAGAAAGGCTACACAGCAACTCCACCTATCTCCTTTCAGGAGCAACCAGTTCAGGAACAGAAACTGCACAATCAGTCAGAATTGCGGCTGTTGTGGTTGATTTACATTTGCCATTGATAACTGACCTAACTAGATGCAGCAATCAAAAAGGTAAAATGCAGAATAGAACAAGTAAATATTTAACTTTCTCCTGAACCAAAAGCATTATCAGCATCTGGTCCATGCCCTGTTTTCTCATGTTTACACTGTGTCAGTGGCATATATCTGGGATTGTCAGGTGACAATAAGTGAATACTAAACACGTAATCAATTGCAGTCACACAGTGATAGCTATATTTAAATTTTAGTTCAGCAACTATGTGCAGTCAGCTATCCATGCATATTGCTATTAATACACCAAATATTCAAGTACAAGATATATTCTTTGGAGTGCTGGGTGTACTGGGGTGAAGAAATGTAACCACAAACAGGACCTTGCACTCCACTATGTTCAGGATATCAACATGTGTTCCAACTATATTTTCAAGGACGGGGGACTGTCTATGTCAATATAGTAAATTTGGAATAAATTAGGGCACCTTAGGCTAAAAGGTTTTAGTTCAGGATTTCTAAGTGACATTTCTTAAACACATTGTGCCCGGTTATCATATGATTTTGTTCAATTCCAATAAAGTGCATTAAAATAATTATAAAGGCCTGGAATGTTACCCATGCAAAATACATTTATGAGAACTGAAAATCTGCAGATCCAGTGGATTTCCTGCATTCGATGAGTAGGTGCAATCAATTTACCTCCTGCACTCCGGCTAGCACATGCACATTACAGAACAGGTACACTAATATGTGGTCTTCCCAATGCTTGGTCCATCCCAAAACATCACTGTGAAATATATCTTCAATAAGTTACAATCTTACATAGGTTGTGTTTTGTACGTGAGGGAGAGTTATTCTTCTCTACTAAACAATGTTGTCCCAATGTGGGGTTATTTTTTATACTCAATAGGGGGATCACGATGTGTGTACATATTTCTTCTATGCCTCTGCTACATTGGGAAATGAATAGGAGTTCTTCTAAATTGATGCATCACATTTAAAACTTTATTTGTTTTGATTTATGATAATGGTAACAGTAAAGAGCTTGCTTGGTTTGAGAAAGGTCCACAAGTGACCAAAGCTAATCGGCACAGATGCCAAACGAGCAAGCATTATGAAATAAAAATGTTGGACTGAATTTCTCAGTGCTGGTGTTTCTGATGACAATCTCTGCTTCACGACTTGTTTTGCCTTAAGTGTGTGTGTGTTTGTGTGTTAAAGAAATTATATAAAATTATTACATAATGATGATTTGTAACAAACATTACCATATAGTGTTCATAAATGAAAATGTTAGTAAGAGTCAGTTTTTTAAATTATTGTAAAACTTATTGACAAATTAAATTAATATATCTACATTAATTATTTAATACACATTTAATTCGATGAGTTAATATGCTGTAACATTTTTTTTTTTTAGCTCTAGGTTAAAAATAAATATTTAAAATTATTTTACATTTATATTACACAGTAACATATTTAAACTTTTTAAAAGAATAATAAACTTTCATATTTTTTCTTATCCTTTCTCGTAGGAAGATCTCTGCCATGGTGGTGTAGATCTCCAATGATGTGTGCAAAGTTACTGTTGGTAACTTCACACCTGTATATTCTATTGTGAAGTCTTCGCCACGTTATTTGAAGTGGTGGAGACAAGAAGGTCTACACATAGATGTAAATCTGAACTTGGATATGTTAAATATAAAAAAAAAAGTGTAGACTTGCACCTATGTGTGGTTGTAAATACACATGAGTAAAGGTACACATCTGTATTTATCTTTTCAATCTCTGTGTTTTTCTCAATTAGCGCAATAAACCTTTTTGAGGTAGTGCCACAGCAAATGTTCAACGAACAAATGACCACTATTTTCCATGTTCTCCCCCTATAACTACAGGAATATCTTTGACATATCAGATTCTGAAAAAGTGATGGATAGAATCAGAGTAGAAAAATGATGGATGGGCTTACTGGACAAGTGCCGAAGCGAACTTAGTGAAACCCCCTTACTTAAAACTATTGAACTAATGACTATGTACAAGTCATCACTCTGCCAGGGTAAAGCATGCCCTTATGAGGTGCTAAGTACTACAAGAGGAATTAGTCAAAAATACAGAGCTCCTCTATTCCTGCAATTCTATCACCCCTCACCCTATTTTTCTAATTTCTGGGCAGGGGCACATGGACAAATTCAGTTCACATTGGACTTTAACACTTCCAATAGTTTTTTTCAATTATGCAATTAAGCCTCCTTAGAACAGCAGCAGAAAAAAAACATGGCTTTGAAATACAGAACAATGATCATAACATAAATTAAAAATAAGGATTGTGGCCTACAGTCTAGTAAGAGCACAAATGCAAGTACTAAATACAATTAATACTGTATTGAGGCATTCATAAAATTTAATCCACATGGTATGAAACATAGACCTACTTTAAAACCAGCAAGTTTAATTTAACTTTTTATAGACTTGATTAACACCAGTGGTTAGATACAGTTACCACCCCTTTGTGGCCACCAAGGACCCCCATGTTTCCAACAAACTGGCTATGTGAAGTACTGAAGCTTAGCTTCTAACACACATCCCACAGGATTATCATTTTCTCTGCATGAACACAAACTACCAATTCAGTTTTCAGAAATGTTATTAATTACATTTTGCCAAAAAGCCTTCAAATCCGTAAGCTGCTCCAAATATCCAAAAGCAAAAAAATATCATATTTGCAATTAATAGTGAAACAAACAGCATTTCTTTAACTCAATGTAAACCCTCAGATACTATAAGCTTAATTTATCTTATGTGTCAATCGTATGGTAAGTCTATTTGTTGCTCTTTACGCTATAATGCTATCTAAACAGGTCTGGGTAACAACTGTGGGGGTTTTATTGAATCATGACAATTTTTTTCATGAGGATGACATGGCCATCATGACATGTGGGTGTCGTAAGAGAATTACCATCATAGCCAACACAACAGAAGCATGACATTCGGAGAAATGATTTGCAAGCCACTTCAGTTCTCCATAATGATGATCATGAGCTGTATTCAATTAAGTTCAGTCAGAATCATTTAATTCACCTATGAAAACAGATTTCCACCAGTGCACAATGGATAACATACAACTACCTCTGAGCCTTATTTAAGGCAATTACATTCTGGTTAATTGGGAGACGTATGGTCTGGAACATATGATGCATTTCATTTAGAGCTGCATGTCCTGTGAAAATTACCTCTATTGTTTCAATTATTTGACTTTTAATTTCTCGTTTCCATGCTCTTCTCACCCAGTTATCACTGTCTGTATTTAAAAACAGTACTTAATAGAATATAGATCTACCTGGGAAAATGGAATTGTTTAACACATTTCCACTATTAGAATATAATTCTTGAAGTAAGAACATAAAACATTAATACAAATCAGTCACATACTGGAAGTTGTTGTGTTATTATGGTATGTGGTTATTACTCTCTAGCCCTATTGACACAATGTCAAGCAGGGAACATGAGAGCGCAGATTATGTGGTCAGTGAAAGGAAAAGGGTAGAAACCGAAAGATTAGATAGAGGCTGCTGTTCTGCCTTCAATTACCAAAGAAAACCCTCTCTGGCATGTGGAAGTTCGATAAAGTAAAAGGAAGGTGGATTTGCAGAAAAAAAGAGGTACACTTGAGATCACTTTATGAATCGAACATTGGAACTGTAATCCAATGACATAGGTACTTATGCCTGGTTTGCTAAATTGTGTAAATTTTTTCAATCAAATGGAAGCATATCCTAGTTCATTCTAGGATGAAAATATGTGTTATGGAACGGGCACTGATAATTATTGTGAGTACTCAGGAAACACATTGCTTCACAGAACTGCATCCCCTAGCCCCCAAACATACGTGAGATGTTATATAACGAAACCAGATCCCAACGTGTTCAGCTAAATCAATAGGTAGTGAACCACATCTCGGAAGAAGTTTGAGGAACCGTAGTGCCAGATTCTTTCCAATGAGGGGGAGACTTTTCTTTTATCCTACGGGGCTTATTAACTGAGGTAAGATTGTATTACTTTCTTAGCATAAGGAATCTGCATTGTTAAAGGGGGGTTCAAATAGCCATGCTATGGTGAGTATAATAAATATGCTACAACTAAACAAAACACTTTATATAGGTTTTAAAAGTAAACTTGATGTAATAATAAAAATATAATATAATTTGCCGATTCACAGAAGCGTGACCACACATTTCAGAGAGTCACAATGCCCTTTTCAAATGTGCAGTCGTAGTTTTGAAGTCTGGAGTCCACCTGACATGCCAAGGCGAAGTGGGAGTAGTTTAGCACTAAAATGGAACCTCCTTTAGTGATCCTGTTTTGTAGATCATAAAGCCTGTTTTATAATGGTCGTTTTCATAGCTATTTTCATAGCCTGGCATTGGGCCGGCATTGAACAGTCACATACGTCAACCCATTTTGGGGGAATTTAAGTTTGTGGGTGTATATTAGACACTTCCAGCTTAGAGAAGCATGCATAATTTGGCTTTCAAATTTCTTTTTTGAATTAGGAGACAATGTACATATGGGAAGGGGGTCCCTCATTTTGTTCCTGATACTTTAATGTAGTCCGACTATGGGCCTGCCATTGACATTGTCATGTCACAGTGTCCAACTGGCCATCTGAAAATATTGATTCTCATTTTACAAAATAAGGGGCCAATATTTAGGCCGCTTTAGAGAGTGTGTTTCACATAGGAAAATACCAGATCTCTCTGGATCAAAATGCTGATGAGTCACAATCTATCCCAGATTTGTTTTACAGATGATAACATTATCCAATCTAATTGTACTCAATTCACTGACCGCAAAATGATGGATGCCTTAAGTGGCCTTGCTGTGATTCGAATTCATGGGCGACCTGCAGACACAGCATCTTGGTGCCACCAGAGACATTACATTTACTACGTGGTGACTATGCTGCTGAAAATTTCCTGAACTCAAGCAGTAGGTTCTAAGCTTGAACCACTTCAACATTTTTGGGGTTTAGGCCAAATGATTTTTTTTTTATTTGTTTACAACAAAAATAGTATATGGCTCTTTTAAGGACATCAAGGTGCACTTCATGGATGTTAATTAAGCATAACAGGGGTTGCAGCAGCTGCCCACCCTTTTTCTTTGGCATGTCTTACTACCTCAAGTCTCAGTTGCCATGTAAGTAATGGTCCGAACAGAAAGGAAACAGGGCTCCATCTTTGCTTTCTGTGTTTTTTAGGTTGGAAGCGGAATGGCGCTTTTCCGTTCATGGCAAACACCTTGTACCCTATACATACTCTAAGGAGCCTTGTTGTAGGCTTCTTCAGCTATTGGCATGGGAGCCTTCAGTTTCTGGCCTGAGAGATTGTCAATCATCTTGGCACATCCCAAGTGAGTAATTAAGTCCTACCTTCTTTCTTTTGGCTTAATGGAAGTATCCTCCGTTACTGGAAAGCATGAGTGATTTTTTTATATCTGAAAAGTACACTGTCACCACACATTTAATTATTTATTTCATCTACTCATTGCATAAACCAAAAAATCTTTATTTATTTTTCCTTGCTTTACATTGCAGCGGGTCTTCCTTTATAAAGTCCCTTTAACACACAGTTTTAGCTGTTTGTTTTTGAAGAACTATTGTATTCATACATTAAAATATATACATAAAGAGTCTTGCCCTTAATTGGTTAGTGTTCATGTCTATGTCATTTACATGCTTTTTATTCAATGGCTCTCCTCACTTTTTTTTGTTCAAATTACGTTTGGAGAATTTATTCTTTACTGTGTTCTGATTGGATTGCTTGTGTACTTCCACTGCTTCCATTTAAGGAACAACTTTTTTCTTTTTCTTCTAGCACTTCATGAAGGCGCTCTGTTTTCCTGCTCTTGCCCGGATTTAATGCTTACGCCCACCTATTTCCCTGTTTTCTATTGCTTCACCTCTACCCGAACAGCAATTTCATTGCTTCCTCCACTGCCTTTTGAAAATAATGTTTAATCTCCACTCATTCACTGCTCCTCACTCAGTGATGTTGACTTCCTAATCCAACCAAATCTTTCAATGTCCCCTTGCCACTCCCCATCAGTTTTTTTTTTTAGCGTTTCTATTTTGTAGGCACCAGCAGCTAAAATTTAGTGTTGGCCTGCTCCTTTCTTAATAGGCTCTTTTGCACCCATTTTTTTTATTTACTTCTCCGAGATAGGCGTCTGCCACCATAAAACAGTAAGAAAAAAAGAAAAAACAAAATGGTGGCTGCATCACGCCCTATGCCCACATATAGGTCATTACTCTGCGCCTACTTAGCGTCATGAAGTGTACGCACCCAGGCATGATGACAAAGCCTTTAAAAAAAAAAAAGAAATTCCAATACTGTTCTCTATTAGCAAACAAGTATTTTTTTTTCTTTTTTGCAGACAGGAAACTGTTTTGCATTAGCAAGCCAATAGGTTTGGCGTTACTTTTAAACTAGGGTAACCAGGCATCACGGATTTGCCGAGACAGTTCCGGATCTCAGCAGCTGTCCCTGCAGATTTCAGAAAATTTGCCTCATGTCCCGGTTTTGAGGTTTTCAGAGAGAGTCGACTGAAAACTGAGGGAGGCACGTTTTTATATGTTCCAAAGCAGGACTAGTTGGCAGATGTTATCAGAAAGCAATTTAATCAACAGGTGTGATAGTAGGTTTAAAAATTGCTCTTTATTTATTTCCTCAGTGCCCCGTCTGTTTTTCTAGGTTGATGCGCGCTGTCATCCTGTGCCCCTTGGCGGATGAAATGTTGTAGTCCTTCTTCTATTTTAGTGAAATGTCCCTTTTTTTGTTTTTTATACATCTGGTTACCCTATTTTAAACAGGGCGAGAGACTGATTTGCCAGTACTTGTTTCTTTTGTCAGCGCTTGGGTGCGATCATCACACATACTGGCTTTGCCAACACATGTTCTTGCCTTTCCCCTAGGCCCTTATCAGATAAACTGCTGAGGGTCTATCAGTGGGGTAAGGAGGTCAACACTGCTATGTCACTTACACCAACAAGTGCGCCATGTCCCTGGAACTTCGGTGTACCGCGGTCCCTGCCACTTTACATTAAGCTACGCACCAAACCGTTCATATGAGGAAGCACCAAGGCAGGGCCTGCGGTGGAAGTGATCACAGCATTTACTCTTCCCATTCGTCACGGTGAGTAACACATTACGACTACACGGATAGAGCAGCGGCTTTCAAATAGCCTCACTTAATGCATTCATGCAGCGGAACTAGTAATCTCAGAAATGAATATGAATCAAATCTGCGAGTCGCCACATCTGTCGCAAATCATCTGCGCACTCGAAGTGGTGACTTCCAGCGGCATTGTTTCCCACCGTTAATTCACGGTTGCGTATGCGGTAAACAACGCAGAACCAGTGTCACTCTGTGGTATTTATTATCGCTTCGGCTGGTCTCTACTTTGGTTTTAAAATATTCCATTCAGCATTTTAGAGGCCATAAACAAAAAGGCCTCAACTATGCAGCAAAATCCATCAAACCTCCCAGACGGTTACGGGATTCATTATGTGGTTTCCATAGCAATCACATTGTAAATCTGGAAGGCTCGTGCACACAAGCAGCTTGTATTTACATGCCTCTCAGCTGCAGCCTGGAACTCTGCTCCTGCCAAATTATTATTCCGATCACACACAGCGCGAGATCTGTAATGGGAACATCGTCTGATCGGCCGGGAAACCAATAGGGCGCGTTTGATCTGCAGAGAACAATTAGCTCTTAATAATGTCAATCAAACTATAAGGTGTTGGGGGGTTAAACACCTTTCAGCGGGGTCACAGGACCAGGGCTGTAATTCCATATACAAAGCATTTGATCGTAAGATTAAAAGAAAAATAGATGATCTCAGAATATGACTTCTGGGTGCAATGTCGCATAATGAATGCACGTGGCTGACTCGGAGTAGACGAGACCAAAGTACTCGGTGTAACAAAGTATCACATATAAACTTCATGAAAAATGCACAAGGGCTGCTGGGAGACGGTGTACAGCAATCGTCCTTCTGCTGCATGTCAACCAGAGTCCTCAAATCAGGCAAGCGGAATGGAAGCAGACGACCCACTGGGCACTGGGGTGCACGCTTCAGTGCTGTAGGGTATCCAACCCTGACAAGTGCTTAATTTGAGCTGTTGGTTGCAGGTGGGCCCCACTGGCACTCATTTTTGGCTTTTGTTTTCGTCATCAAACTGTGAACCGGGGCAAGAGAGAGACAAAAAACTAAAAGGGGAAAGGAAGAGAAAGAAAAACTGTGACAAAGGGAGAAAGCATGGATGGAGAAGAACCTGCAAGAGTCAATTAAAGGGACAGACAGTGTATGGATGTGGATAAAAGAGCATAAGGCGGAGTCAAGACTACGGAGGCTTGCTATTCAGCATCCTAACCTTCGATAGTGCCAGCCGTGGGCTTCTGAACAACAATTTGGCTCCAAGGACTTATTATTTTACAACTTAAGCACTGACTTTGACACAACATGGAAATCTCAATCAAAGTATCTCCAAATCAGGAAAAATCTGGAAACGGTCCTATTTAGAGAAGTCTTTGAATACTAGCACACTGAAGCAGGTCAAAATCCTGCCTTCTGTAAGTATCAAGCCATGCTCACTGGTGTAACCCTCAAACACAGAGTAAAGCCAGTATACTGGAAAGCTAAGCTCACCCCCACCATCATAAGAATTCCAGAACTGGAGGCTGCCTAGAACCAAATGGTACCCAACGCCACTGGTACTGCCAACTCCTGGTGCCCCCACCAGTGCTGACACTGACAAAAAAGAGATGAGTTAAGTCCTCACCCTCATGCAAACTGTTGTGATGTGTTGCTAGCGGGCGTGCCAGTGCTCTACAAACCAATGTATAAATAATTAAATATATTAAAAAAAAAACATGCCACTAGGCACACAGCACCGTTTAACAAGTGGCCATCTTATGAAGCCTGAGAGGTTTGACATGTTTTCTCGCATGCCTGTTTAGAGATCGCTTCTATTCCATAATGTCTTGATGATGTTGAAAGGTGAATTATCCAGATTCAAACAGTGTCCACAAACAAGGCCTAAGTGGTTTAGAAATGCAAGATAGTTTACTTTCTTTACCAACTTTAAATTTCATTATTATAGGGCTGGGAATTCCTTGCTGTTGGCACAAAACTCCAAAAAGCCTGAAAAATGCCTCCTGCTAGAGTACCCAAATAAAAACGAACTATGACAGCCTGTTTTAAGAAATGACCTAAGGTTACTGAACAGTCTTCTAAGTTTAACTCTTTTCCAAAGGAAAGGTGTTTACCAAATGATCTAAAATTGATTTAAAAATCATTATTATTATTATTATGATTAATATTAGTATTATCATTTTAAATCTAAGCACAATCTTAGCTAGCCCAGACGTTTCTGGCCCACCACACAGTGCAATATTGTGGGATGGGCGGTTACAGGATACCTATAGGGGCCTATTGATTCTCATGACTCAATTCACCCTTGAAGCGGGCACTCCTGTCCTCTGCTGGTCTTTCCTGGTGCGCCTCTAGCATTTCACTCTGTTGGCCCTGACGTTTCCCAGCTTTAGGTCCAAGGAGTTTGACTTTGAGATCTGTATTTAACTTTCCATGTATCAATGTTGACTCAATGGCATTTCCTCTTTTTGTTTACATTCTTCTCTTCTTCCCTTCGGTGTCTGCAGCATTTTCATATGGACATATCACACATAGACCATTTAATTAAGGTCATTTATTTGTAAGGCTTACCTCTGTGCGTGTTCACTACTTCTCGGGGAGTCTGCCTATTTTTTTAATTAATTTTTGTTGCAGCAGATTAAAACAAGACAGAAAAATTTCCTTTTCACATTGAATCCTCTAAAAGTCACAATAACGGAAAAAATGTAATTAAATAATTAATTATTTTAAAAAATCCAATTGCCTGTCTAATTTAATTAAAAAAAATCCAAATGACCCGTTGCATAACATTTATTGATCATCACTGTAATCCTCCTACCAGGATCCCAAGTTTCCCGACTCGCTGTCCCCGCAGATAGCTTTCAGGACTATTTCAAGGTGGTACTATTTGAATGTCAGTCCGAAATCTCGTCCAAATTCATTTGCATAAACAACAAAACTGCCTTTTTAACTCACAAAGTTCTTCACACACCTGCTCTACTGAAGGTCAGTAACTGTTTCTGCTGGAGAAATAATAATCTTAGCCATTATATTTGCTGGATAAACCAAGGGCTTGTTTTTCCCTTATTCTCCAGTAAATTGTGTTGGTACCATGTGCAAGATTTTGATCAAGACCTCTTCCCAATACATCTAAAATTCTTGTTTAATAACAATCATACAACTTACGGTATACCGAAAATCTATGAGTTCTATCAGTATTTTGGATACCACACCTTGGACAAATAAACTGATCTCTTATTGCAGTGGCTGGCCCTGTTTAGATTTTCACCAGTGATTGAAAAAAGTCATATAGCATGAATAGTGCATTAGTCTGTATTTTGAAATATTGGTGCTGGTGTAGAGTACATTACATTACTTGTTTTTCCATCTTCACAACTTGTAGGGTCAGGGAGACATTAAGATCACCTAGGGCCATATGTACGAACACTTTTTTCCCATAGACACAGAATGGGTAAAAACCTTTGCTACATCTGGCCCTTAATCACTTAGTTTTTGCATATCCTCTATTTGAGTTTTATTAAAGAATATATTTACTGTTGATAAGTCAACAGCTGAAGTATTTAAATAACATTCAATTGCCAGAGGAGTTTGCTGGGTCCATTTTAAACTGGGGTTTACAAAAAAATTGTGTCTCATCTGCAAATATTTAAAAAACTTAAGGTTAGAAATATCAAACTGCAGACCCATGTATGATTTGAACCTTGCCTCAATAATTGATGAATATGTTGTGGATTCCCCTCTCACCATGTACTTTACTTTGACATTTTGAACATAGGCAGAAGAAAAGCATTCCCCCAAATCACAATTCTCCCATATATTTGGAGATCTAGTACAACATAATTATTTCCTTCCAGAGTGTTATTGAGGCGTCTATAGTCTTGTACCAGAAGTGTTGTGCATGAAACCCGGGACCCTGAACTCACAGTAAAACAAATGGACTTAGAGTAAAAAAAAATATTTATCAATGAAGAGATAAGTTTGTTTCTTCCTAGCTCTGTGAGAGTTCTGGACCCTAATCTATCTGTAGTTTAATTTAAAGTTTTTGGAGCTAGTCCCTAATTCTTTATGTAATTTTAGATACAATATAGCATCTCTTGCACCTGACTGGCCTAAAAAATTAAGAACACTGAAAGTTGATTATATTAAGAATATTGTTAAAATATAAATCAGTAACACCCTAAGGATGTAAAGTACCTTGAGTAGGATTACTATCTTCACCAAATGTAAATGTCCCAATGCCGAAAGTTGTGAATGTTCTATTGCCTCGCAATATTACCATGTTCATTCCAGAAAAACGTATAATTCTTCTTGTGTGTACAAGTATAACCTTGAATTAGAATAATGCCTGGCTATCTCACCTGTGTTGCTATTCAATAATAATTTTAATTAAGTATACAATTTACAATAATTTAGGTTTTAGCCATGTTAACCTTGTAACCTGAGACTTCGCCACACTTCACAACCTTGTTCTCTATCTCAGGAATTTGAGGAGTAGTTACTAATATATTGTGAGTATATACCATGGTCTTTCTAGTACCACCGCACTGCTATCATTCAATGTTCCTTTCACTATCACTCATGCCATTATTTTTAGGAACAATTTTGTATAGATAGCATATAGAGAGTTTAGAAACAATTCCATTTATATGGTGTATAAAGAAGGAAAACATGTCTTCTCGAGCTACCTGTCTTAAAATGAGTGACATAAGGTAATTGATTAACAGAGAAGCTTTAGTGTTTCTGTACATTTTCACTCAGGGAATCAAGTGCAGAGGAATTCCAAACCAACTCATTACAGACCATTGAAAATGTCATTGAACCCAGTTTAAGGCTTATTCTGCATCAAGCAATGCTAGGACCAGGGGTTTATGGTAAGTTTCAACCCAGTCAGTTGAAGCTACAGCACCTATAGTATGCTGTGTGTAATTCTACTGGCAATGAACCCATTACAGAATAACAATATCAAACACAGATCACAGCAGACAGCCTTTTCCAGTTAAGATGGCTTGTGGCTTCACCTGAAAATGTAATAACAAGTTTACCCTACACAAATAAGTAATTTAGCAAAATTGGGTGAACATTTCTATACATTTTCCATGGTATGACATCAGTGCCTGTGGAACTAGATGTAGGTGAATATTGTATGGTATCCACAGCCCAAGCATGGTTATTGGTAAAACTATTATTTCTTTACATGCTTGGATTTATAAAACATCTGACAGCATGTTTGAACAAATTTTTTTTTTCTTTGATTTAATGCATTGCTTCCCTTGCACGTCATGTACCATATGGACAGTTTGCGGTCCCATTTTTAATCGGGCCATAGCTCCCAGCTCTTACCCCTGAACTAAAAAAAACTGAATTATTAGAGTGAAATGCTGGTGTAACTAATTTAATTAGTTGTATTCTACGCTGCATAAGTTTCAAAGCTGTAACCTAAAACCCATGATTGCTTAGGGACAATTACCATGCTTGCTATTTCTCTGAAGTGACTAGAGCAGCCTTTTGCTCAGCTCTTTGCTCGTGTAACTTAAATGGGCACCAATCCCTTGAAATAATGCCTTAAGGTGGCTCAAATGATGGAATCCAATTTGCCTGCATATTAAATTGAATAAACTCTCCTATCTCGTACTCAACTTCCACTAGGCAATCCCTATTTGCTGGAAAGGTGCACTGAAAACTCCTTTGTCACATCACTTCTGTATCTGTTGAAATCACACAACCAAAAGATACTGGTGAAGGATCTACAATGGTGCTTGAGCCGACCTCTATAACATACTGCCTGTTCCATGACGTTGCATCAAGAAATAATCTATACGTGTGCATATACCTTTCGTGAATTTGAAAAGAAAGAAAAGGCATGGCCCGTGGGATGTTGAGTTCTCAATACATCAATCTATGCAAAAGTATGCATAAATGTCTTAATAGCCCCACCTAACGTTACCTATCCATGTCCTAAATCAGGTTTGGGTGGTGTCCACTTTAAAGGATGCAATATTTATCTAGAGGTTACAGATGATTAGATACACACTTTGTAGAGAGGAGATTTGATTCAAACAACAAAGTTAAATGTTTTTATAGCTATGTCTGTCTTCCTAGGCAACTCAGGTTTCCTGGTGCATGCTACACACTATTTCGTAAAAGAGATTTCTAGTATATTGACTTTCCATGTAGCAGTTTTAATCTGATAAATTTGGGAGTTCATGCTACCTGTAAGATGTGTCCTTAAATCCCAAAGTCTATAAAGCACGCCACAATCATTTTGGGGGTGGACGAAGGCAGGAGCACTTAGCCTTTGGCATGGGACTCTATGAGCCACAGCAAAAGTCATATACCTTTCTCCATTTGTAGAGTGATTCAATATTGAGTTATTCATCAGTTTATGCAAAATGTTTCTGAAATTCCAAATAATCAGACATTATACTTTCTCAACCTATTCAGTCTTCCCTTGGACCTACTTCATCATTTCAGTCATTTGACTTTGTTGCTCAGTGCAAGTCAAGATCAGGAGTGTCAACGTTTCCCACCACAATGGTGACTGTCAAAAATTCTCCATTTTGTGGCTGATGTCTTTTAGACAATTCTTTATTTTGTCCACGTAGTTACCTGTTGCGGCTTGCACTCACTCTGATTCCTTCACTGTAGCCAATATCTGGTAGAGCATTTTAGAGATACCTTTATCCATCTTAGGTTCAGAACCAGATTTTGACAGCTTGAATTTCCTTGGTGGTATATCAATTGTCGGCTTGGATGTGGATGAGGTGTCAGCAGAAAACACAGATGGAGTAAACCTGCTTCTTCCAGGTCAGTATCTGTCACTCATGAGAGAAGAGTTCTTAACTTTGTCGATAATTAATCTAGATTATAATTCAGATTCAAAGTCCACTCATAGGTTAATTTTTTTCCTCGGCTTTTGAACTTTTATCTTTATTTTGAGAAGGTGCCACCTTGTTATGTTGCACTGAGAAAGACTCAAATTAATTTGCAAGTGCCACTCCAGTCCGGAGTGTTATCTACTGGCATGTAGGCCACCTTTTGTTTTCCACAGTTTTTTACTCATTTTCTCACTTAGCAAGACAATGGTGTTGCTGGTTGTTTGAGCAGGCGTAGCAGGAGATATCTGTGCCAGTCAAATATTGTGTGCACTGCCTCAAACTCTTGATGCAGCACCTCTGCAGCTTTTCAGTATGAATAATTTGCTGATATTTAGTATCAATCAGTGTCTGAAAACAATGTTTGAGCCTGCCCCACACCAAACTCCACTTTAAAGTCAACCAGTTTTGGAAATATTAGGTCTTATTTTTCAAATGTAAGAGTGTTTCCATTAATATGGCCCATTGCAAGCACTCCATATTGTATACTTTATGGGTCATCCTCACACCTTCTCCTTAAGAGGAGACTCATTTCCTTCTGACAATGTTTTGTCTTATGCCCACTGTGAATTTAAGTCCCTAACATCCGACTTCATCTGATGTAGTCCTCAATTCCGTTTTGACCAATGGAGGCCACCATCTCCCTTCTTTTTCAAACAATAGAAGTCGCCATTTTTCCTATATTATGCAGAATCATTATCATGTCTGCTAATAGATGCAGATATTCGCCTGACCATATGTTTCTAGGAACTAAAAAAGCATCAAGCCCTTTGATCAATGACACAGATTCAACCATTAATGCAACATTTCGCTGGGTCAAATGTCTACTTTGCACCATATCAAGGTTGATTAAGAACACATACTGACATATAACCAAAACAGAGTACCCTGAATTGATACCCTTCTACCTTATATGTTCATAAGAAAACATCTATGATGCATACCTTATTGCACATAATCTATGTCAGACATTGTTAAACGCATATATCATAAATTCCAATTTCTGATAAGGTTTAATTTATAAGGACAACCACTTGCCAGGAGAGGTCCTTCGCCCAGACTATCACCCGAGATTCTGCCAGAGAGTGTCTCACCTACTGCCGCAACACTTTGCACTTCACAGATGCTACATCTCACCGGAAGCTGATAACACTGAGTCCTGAAAAAAGACTAATGTAACTGTTACTGCAGCATGTGTTTGCCCTTCGCAAGGAACACTGTCTTTGCGCCTCCACTGATAAAGACAGCCTTTGCTGTCAACAAAGTATGAAGTGTGTCTCTCCTCCCTAAGAAACTCTAGACTGCAAGTCGCTCTGCCTTCCATGTTCTCTTAGTATAGCGCTCAGAAGTAGACATTAGGGTGTCAGGACCTAGATGACATTTCTAATGACATTTTAACAATGCTGGAAATGGTCATTCTATTTTCGTTAGTTATAACATGCCTTTTGGCTGTTTTTATAACATTCTGTGTAGTTATTCTATAAGTACTGAGAAACAGATTGTTCCTGTAGTAATAAATACTTTTAATTTAAAAGTGTTCCTTCTTCTTAGTACAGTGTGTGTGTGTGATATGGTGAATAACAAAATAAGGTTTAGCGTTGGTTCCAGGGTGCCCCTGATCCCTTTAGGGGATTGTTAGTAACCCAAAATCAATGCTTCTTTGTCACTTACACATTGAATAGCGTTTTACGGGGCTAAAATGGCCTTTCACTTTCATCACTGGTGTATTGTACCGAGTTCACCCATGTCACCGGTGGGTTGGAAGGAACACCTTGTTGCATTAAGCCGAAGTTGTAACTTGTGCAACACTTGTCCTTTGAATTGTTTTGGCCTGCGGTCTCTTCTGCATGGAGTCTTTTACCTCACTTAGTGCAACTCCTAGCCGGCTATTCTCGGGTTGTGGAGGAGCGAGATCTCACAATATCTCCAGAGTTTCCACTGAGAGTGAGTGCCTGTGTTTTTCCTTTCTATGATTTCTCTCCCTCATCATGGCACCACTGCTGCCTCTCTGTGCTGATGCTGTAAAAGTGCTTTGCTGGCTGGAGCTCAGATCCATCCATGTGTTGGCTGGCAGAGTAAACACATGAAGATGTCTCTTCTCTTTGTGCCGGCACACAGTTTGAATCTATGACTCTTTCATACCCTGGGCTGTCAAATGGGAAGTGCACAGTAGATATAGCATTGTTTCTGGGCAGAATTATGTTATAGTGTGAATTGATGGGTTCCATGCATCACCTTTGGGGATTCAAGTGGCTAAATCTGCCACCCTTTGAATGTTTTATCCCGTTTTTGATATAGAGCTCCCTGCATGAGCCTCAAAGTAACCCTTTAGAATCCATGGTATCCACTAATCCTGTGCTCCAAACACTGTTCTATTTAGAATCCTTCAGGCCCAATCTCTCCACTTCTTGTTGCTTGTCTCAGATTCTGCCACTTAGTTTTATTGTTTTTCTTTTAAGAAGTCAAGGATAAGAAAGTTGTCACTATCTATTTCATCTTATACACTGTTGAGTTCTGGTGAAGAACTATGGGGCTTAGGCAGTGCCTTGCCTTTTCAGTAGCCATCTATTCAGGAAGATTCACAGAGCTGGCCTCCCAGCATGGATTTTCTATCTTATTCAGATAAAAATGTCTCAAAGACACTTGCCACTTTCTGTTCTACCTCCATCATTAGATATGGCGCCCTGCCATATGCCTGCAGACTCAGAACTCTATGCTTGATAAAAATCACTACAGTAACTTGCAACCTCTTATTTGTTTTGGCTAAGGTTCTAAATCTAAACATGGTCACACCAGTGCCAGATAGTCTAACTTAGTTCAGTGCCTCAGCAGGGGGCCTGCTGGAAGTATAGCATATTTTTACCCACCTGGCCCACGTCAGCCATTGACAGGTGAGCCAGGTGACTTGGGTGGTGGCCGGGAGAGGACTTGTATGCCACCAGTGCCCATGTCACTTGCCTTGGTAGCATTTAAATCTTTACATTAAAAATATGCGTCTAGCAATTAGCAATCCTGATGCAGCAATATTGGTTCTTTCATCCAATATATACATCTATCTAGTCACTGCACAGTTAGCAAAATAATGAATACAGGAATCTCAGTTATGTGCGGGTAATGAGCCATGCCCAAATTAAGCACTCCTGGCTTTACATAACTGCAGGATCCTACTGTCCCATGCTCTCTCATGACACAACAGCCCTCTCAAGGGTTATCCCAATGTCCATTCTCCGGCATTCGTGACAGGATAGCCAAATGTTTCTACCCTATTGCAGGCTGGCCTTTGAAATGTGACATCTGTTTTTAGCAATACATTCCTGTATGCAATATCAATGTCTTTAAATGGAATCCCTCTGACACTTACATAACCTCTTTGGTAGCCAAGTCCATCTGTGGAAGCACAAGCCTTGTCCCAAGGGCCCAAAAGCCGGCCAGGCCCAGATTGGCTGTACTGGGCCCGGGCATTTTCCCAGTGGGCTGGCAGGGTGGGGGCCTTTTTTACCACTGATGGAGGCCAGTTTGTTGCTGGGGTCTAAGCCAGCCCGGTTTTCTGCTAGTAGCGCTTTACAAAATAATAAATACAAATAGTTTTAAAGCATGCCGGCCAGACCATGCTCCCTTCAAAACCACTTGCTATTGCATTTGTTTGGTTTCTGACTTCCGCAAAGTCACTAGGAGCAGTGCTGATATTTTGACATTCAGGGGATGGGGGAGGCCAGGGTTCTGCTGTTGCTTGGCTCCGAGTGTCCCGTATATATATGATTAAGAAACTTGAAAATTCAGAACATTGTATTTCTTTATAATCTGGTAATTGCAAACACATTTTAGTTTAGTATATAAAATTATACCGTTGCATTGAGTGATAATTGTGTGAAATTATTGTAATCATGAACTTATAAACACACACGTGTCTCCGCCACTGCACCGGTGATGATGCTATTAGTGAAGCAAGATGGAAGTCAGTTGATTTTTTCCCCCATACTTTGCCTGGGGTGTTACTATAGATGAACAAACATTGCAGTCTTTTGCTTTTCTGCAGCACACAACTTGATCTAATATATTTAGAGGTGCTTTCATGTGATGATGACAGAAAAGGCAGTACTGTGCAAACATTTTTTTGACTAGGATCCCACAATGTGGTCAAGTTGAAGCCAGGACTGATGCAAGATTTCCTGGATTCACATTGCGCAATTCAGCTACTATATGGGTATCTTTTTCTCTTTCCAATTATAGAACAAAACATAACACTTTTTATTGAATTCTTTGAGGTGCTGAATCTGCACAATACAATACATCTGACAATGCATGGTTCATTAGGTTTGGGGGCGGGAGTGTTTGAGGATGGTGATATTTTAATACAGAAGCGAACATGAGAACTAGAGCACCCACCTTTGGTTAATGCATTGAGATCATTTGCTCCACATAGCTAAAAGTCTTCTTTTTTGTTGGCATCCATTCTTGAATTAATTCATCCCCACACACTTCACCCATGCAACTATTCAGTCATTCATTGACACATGCAGCTATGTCTGAAATCTCCATACATCCATTCAATGATTGGACAAGGTTTATTATAAAAGTAAAGGGTGCTGTAAAAATGCCCCATATTTGAAAAACATTCTTGGGGGGGCTCCCAAATTCCTCCTGTAGTGGTCAGGCTCGCTCACTGCTCTTGCTCGCTATGTGCAGTATGAGAACTGGTTGGACAAAATCTGCCAGGGCTGCTTTTGGTTCCCAGTCTGGCCCTGGAGCCTGCCTTCCCTAAGTGCTGTCTGTAAACAACCCAGATTTCCACAACTGTTTCCTTAAAGGACACCAGCTGTCAATATCTGTCCCTTTTGCTTGCTATTATCTAGCATTTACAGAGTTCCAACTGACTGAGTATCAATTACTAGAAGGAGAAACTGGATCTGGATCTTGCCACCTTGGCAGATGCGAATCGCATGGTAAGTGTGAAGCAGGCCCTGCCTTTGTTTTCAGAGAGCTAATGTACAGAGTTCTACAAGAAACCTTAGGGATCTTCCACTCTAACAGGGTGTTATTAAAAACACAAAATGTTCATGCGTTATATGCCAAGTGTAGAACATTGGAACATCGGTCACACATACTGTCTCTCTTTTCAATCCTGGTACTTTCAGGGCCAGCGTTTGTGCTGCAGACGTAGCATCAGAGACGTTAAAAGTGTAGGTTGGAAAGAGGTGGGTCATCACCCAGAGCCCTAACAAGGAAGCCATCCCTGATTTAATGTATTGTATTGCAAGATTGGTTCCCATTGCAGAACTCACGAGTACTGCATTTATTGAAGGAGCTATGGTGCCCCCATGTTTTAGTTTTACTTCTCTTTACTCAAGAGGGCCTGTGGGGTCCTGGAACAAATTTCCGACTGAGGGTGCTGCCCGGGGACATTAGCTGACTAAAATTATAGGGATATTACTGAATGGACAAGTGTAGCAAATGAGAAAACACCTTTAAGAGGTGAGTTTCTCTTTGTGGAAGGGAAGGTGGTCGATGAGCTGCAAGCCAGATACATTTCATTTAAATGTGCTTCCAAGGTGCGTTATGATGCAATTCTGTTAAATACATGGCTAAATCGCGTCCATATTTATCCAAACAAGAAGTTATTTAAAAAATGCAAAAATTACAATGTAATTGGCATTGGTTTGTTTTCTCACCATAACTTGAAAACCTGTCTGCCCCCAGAGTCCACAATTAAATGGCCCAAGTGAACTGCTCTTCTTAAGTAACGATAGCCTTTGAAAAGGAGCTATTTTTGACTTGCTACCTTTCACAGGCCTCTTCATCCACTGAGGTACCCCCATCATAAGAGTGACAAACGTTTGTTAGTAAATGTCATTTATTTAAAGCATCCATTCTTCAACATAATGTAAACTTAGGTTTAAATGACAAATACAAGTACAATGGTTTGTTAAAAAGGTGTCCTTTAGTCCAGTGGTTCTTAACCTTTTGACTTCTGTGGACCCCCCTTAATCATTACTGGATCCCAGACACTCCGACTGAATCATTATTGGAATCTGGTGACCGCCAATGAGACATTACTGGATGCATGGGACCCCAGCCTAAGCACTTTTGATGATTTGTACTGCAAAACAATGCACTAAAATTTCAGAAACAAGAATTCATCAAACAAATATGCGAATGAAATATTAACAAACATAAAAAAACAGAAATGTTAATTTAATGGGATAGTTGGGGCTTTTCTAAATTCAACTGAGGCCACTCATCACTCATACTAAATTCAGTTTGATGCACCTGCACTACTCCCACGAATCAATCAGAGGATACTAACTTAATTTTTAACCCCCAATTCCAAATTCCTATACATTTACAGAACATTTTAAAATGTTAATTGTTACATTTTGCTTCTTTATGTACACTTCATTCATAATATTTAATTTTCTAAGCAGTCGCTGACACTTTAGAAAGTCTTTGTGGACCCCTAGGGGTCCAAGGACCACAGGTTATGGGAACCACTGCTCTAGGCTCTTCATCATTACCATTAACCTTTCACTGCATTTGAACAAATGGATAATAATGCATGGAAAGAAAAATGATTGAAAGGTTTCATTGTCTTCAGTGAGATTTCTGAACTGACTACAGATTTGGAGGTTCTGCAGCACCATCTGCACCCTTAGCTCCAGTGCCCCTGGTCCAGGTAGAGTTTAGCATCTAACCCTCATGAAAAAAGTCTACAGAATCCAATGCCTTCAGGGGCAGACACCAGCGACAGCTCATGTAAGTCATGTGACTGGCGACACACACAGGACGATTTGCCTTCTCTTGGTTCCGGAGAGGGCCCTTAAAAGAAGTTATATGGGTGGGGGGGTCTGCTTGTGTGCCACTATATACAAGTAGCCCTTATATGAGTTTTTGGACAGGCATATTAGTAAAAAAAAAACAATTACTTAAATGTGACATAAATAATTCAAGATGTTAACTTTCCAAATTCTGTCATCAGAAGAAGTAAGAGTTGAATTATTTAACAAACATCTTTTAAAGGCCAAGTCACGGGGGCTACAGTGTTTAGAATAATGTATTGACTAACACATCTTGTTTAAGTGATTACCAAATAGTTTATTGTGATACTACAGTTCATCATTTAAACGTACGATCTACTGTAGTTATCTATGTCACAAAATCTTTTCTTGTATCTAAAGACAAAGAGGGAAGTAATGTAATTGTAGGGCACTTTCGAAATAGGGAACAGAAAACCAATTTGTCATGGTCTGCTGGAAAAATCTGGCTCCCAGCTGCTTCCTTCCAACCCACAACTAGTTCAAGAATGTTGAAGCTACTCGAGTTCTGCAGTAATTATGCAGTGGCATTCCTCTGAAGCATAAACCTTGTGGGTATTTTCATGAATGGGGCATCTTCTGTGCTTCTGCTTAGAACAGATGCTACTCAATTGCAAAACTGATCATAGGCTGTCAGTATACCTCTGTCGGCTACTGCACAGGACACGTGATCTGCGTAACTTGACAGCCACAAGTTCAGCGGCTAGAAACGCCTGCTTAACCGTTCAATCTTTACAGAAGGATGGAATGAGGACTTACTAGAATTCGACAACCTTATAAACAAAGAGAAGCCTACATTGTTATTGCTAGTTGACCCAAGTACCCATGTAATCACAGGGGTTGTTTATAAATACATACAATAAAACCTCTAGAGTTTAAAGTAAAAAGCAACAGAAGGCAACTTAATAAATTGGGGCTTATTTAAGGGGTATTTGTTCGCCCCCCCCCCAGTCTGCCAGGTCGGAAAAGATCTAGAGGACCTGCACCACATTTGGAGATTCCCGTATGGCGAGGGGCTTTATACATTCAGTGCACTATTAATAAGGCAGATTCACTGATTCTGAGAAGTATGGTGACTGGGTGTCATGTCTGTTTCGCCCACTCATCATTCATTCATTTTCAGGCCTAGCTTGTCACTATATCTTATGTGATCAACAGAACAAAGAGAGGGGCCCACATATTGGAGTTCTATCATATCTATCGAACTCTGTATTGCATCAGATGCACACGCATTACCCTCAGATTTTGATATCATCTTCCTAGGTCCTCCATATTTCAATTTTGCTACACCTTCAACTTAAAGTGCTGAACTGCATAAAAGCCCAGAAGATGCAACTTTGTTGAGAAACACGTGTTGGCTGTTTATTGTAGTGGAATGATACTAAAGTGCAAACTTGTATGAATTTAGTTTTTGACATATACTTATGAATAAAGGAGCTGAAGAGACCTGTGCACACCCTCATTTCTCATTTAGGGCCTGATTTAGATCTGAACGGAAGGGTTACTCCATCACAATGGTGACGGATATCCCGTCCGCTGAAATATAAATCCCATTAGATCCTAAGGGATTTATATTTTGGCGGATGGGATATACGTCACCGTTGTGATAGAGTAACCCGTCCACCGACACCAAAAACAGGCCATTGGTTTGTCAAATGCACACGGGAACCATGCCCAGATTACACATCAGAATATACTATGTCTAGCACATAAGCTAATACTAGACATTCTTCGATGCACCTATTTGCCTATGCACCCACAACTGTAATATGGTGGAGTTGCAACAGCAAAGGCATTCCTTAATTTGCATGGGACCAACCCCACATGCATAACATGGACATCAGAGAAGGGCTTTTGTACAAATCAGCAGTCCCTTCTGGAATACAGAAGTGCCCTGAGAGTGCAAAGATATGGCTATAAAAACCTAAGATTAACTCCGATGTGCAAAGCTGCTTTTCAATGTTGGCTTGAGACTTTCTTACTCACATCTTGGCTCAGCCCAGAGGCGTAATACTCCCTCACCTGATCTTCTGGGTTTTAGGGTGTATCTTTCAGCCCCAGTACTGTCCTTGCCCTTGCACCGAACTACAGGAGGCACGACTTTACAACTAATGGCCCTTCTATCTACCTGTGCTGGCTCCCTCAGGTGTTACTGAGTCTCGTTCCTCTGTACGCCCCTGTCTCTTTCAACATGCACTCCTGCCTTCTGCCGGACACCCCTTTTTGTTCCCCCTTCCTTCATTCCCTCTTTCCTTTCTATGCTTTTTGTTATGCCCTCCATATCCCCTCACTTCCACAGCCCACTCAGCCCTCCCTGAGGCTTCTTATTAGTACCATCGTAACCTTGCCATCTGACATTTATTTGACAAAGAAATAAAAACAGGACTGCACTGGAGACAAGGGAGCCTTTAATAAGGTATGTCTATTTTTCTTTTTCTGGCTGAATGTGCTTACACTGCACCTGTTAGCACATTATTCCCAGATCTACCAGTTTTGCAAATGCATTTCCAGTGGTGCCACCATGAAAAAATTCTGGCATACATGAAAACATATTTAAATGCGTGGATTGATCAGGAATCAAATTCTCATTAGTTTCTTAAAGGAGGCTGAATTATTAGAAGTATATCATACCTTGTTTTAAACATTTTTTAAATAATTTATAAAATAATCAAGTGCTGATGCACTGAATTTATGTTATAAACCAACGGATACCTATATATGTGACGTAGATGCAAAATACCTGTGGAAAGCATGGTGTATAATACCAAAGGATTCCCAGGCCATGGGTTTAAGACAGTGTACCCTGAAAATGCTTACGTTGAATAATTGAGGAGTGGAATATTTTTTTATGTTAGTCTAGTCTTTTTTCAAATCGTATATTATTTTTTATTGTAATGGGAAAACCTTTCTCTTATTGTCAGAATTTTAGATCTCGCCTGAGACAGTGCATGCGCTCTTGTTTGGAAAACATTAGTTAGCTTGTAGTGAGCTTAGAGCCTTCCCATTCGGTATCACTGGTTGACTTCAACGTAACTCCCATTTTCTTGCTTCTCATTTGTTAACGCATAAACACTTCACATCCTCTTCTTAAGTTTGACTCTCTGCTGGAGCATGACCAAATTACTAGTCTTCTTCCACTGCTTGTATTTTTTTCTTTTATTTTTGAAGCAGTCCATAACAGGGCATGTGTTTTAGAGCTAGCTCCCTCATGTGCTTCTTTCACTCCCCTGTCTGTGTTGTTGCTTGCCTCCATCCTCGGTCAGTGTTGTTGCAGGCCCCATTTGATGTACATAGTACTGCTTGCCCCTTCCCACTTTCTGTGTTGTGGCTTGCTCCCTCGCACCTTTCTCTTGCTGTCCATGTTGTTGCTTGCACCTACCCGCTCCCTGTGTGGTCCCTTGCTCTCACGCTCTGTCAATGTTTTTGCTTGCCCAACCAGCGGTCCGTGTTATTGCTTGCCTGCTCCCGCTGTCTGTGTTGTTACTTGCCCCTACCTGTTGTCAGGGTTGTTGCTTGCCCCATTCCTTCCTCCTCCTCCGTCTGTGTTGCTGCTTGCCCCACCAACTGTCCATGTTGTTGAATGCCCCATCCACCGTCCACTTTGTTGCTTGCTCAAGCCTGCCTAATGTCTGTTGTCCATGTTGCCCCCCTACCCACCATAAGTAACAAGCCCCCCCCCCAAACTGATCAATCTCCCTCCCTCTAGAAATTTTAAAAAGTGCTATGACGGAACCAGCACTGGCATGCATCACAGCACTTTTTTGCCATGCTGCTGTACAACATGGCTAAAAACAATGATAAAACCAGTAGCTATTGTAGAAGAAACCTATTGGCTTTGCCAATTATTTTTTTAAGCCATGCTGCATGGCAGCTGTGCTGTTGTACAGCATGGCTAAACATTGACAAAGCCAATAGCTCTCGTCTCATAAGGGAAACCTACTGGCTTTGACAGTTCCTTTTTTGCTATTATATTTCTACTATGTGTTTGTGGTTAACTAGAAATTATTAATGTGCTTAGGTTGTTATAGCACAAGATGAATAAAAAATTACTGTAGACCATGCAATCAAAGTACAATTATTTGTTGTTCATAAAAAGAAATGCTGTTTCTTTGCGACGGCAGTTTGACTTTGTATGTTCAATATGTTTACTACTAACTATAAAGCCAGCTGCCAAGAAGGAACTCGAGGGTGAAGAAATGATGATAGCTGCACAGTTGCGCTGTGTGATTTGTGTATCTTCAGTTGATCAGATTTTCTCACATGGGATTGGATCTCTTAATAGCAAACAACTTCTGCCACATAGTGTTAGCATCAGTTCAGTAGTACAAATCACAATGTGTCAAATCTGTTTAAATATTTGAGAAGTGATGTTTTTAAATGAATGATTTCCTTCAACATCTTGTCTGTTGATTTCTATGATGGCTCACTTAAATTCGAGGAATGGGTTTCTTGTGTTGGGACGGCAATAAAAAGTGTTTTTCTTATTAGCGGTCCATCAAGGTTTTGCATTTGAGAGGGTCTTATTATTACATATAGGCGTCACTTTCCCTGTTGTGTCACAGCGCACCTTCAAACAGGTGCGCCATAGGCAAACAGGGAAAGCGTGCCCTCTTATGTTGAATAGCCACGAAAATGTGCTGCCCTGCGCCAGCACATTCAAGTGAAATACGGAGCGGCTGCTTCAAAGTGGCTCCATGTTTTTCATTGTGCAGGCGGCAAACCGCCTGCCCTTGCAAAAGGGATTAGAGATCCTCTTGCAGGCAGGTGCAGTGAGTGACTGCACCCGCCTTCAAGGGGATGTCTGGGGGACTAATGGGACCCCCTTTTATGCCTTGAAAGGGGTGCCCTAAGAGGGCGCACCGTCAGGTTGCGACCTTTTGTGGCACACTTTCAGTGCTCCTCCTGACAGCGTCATTGCCTTTGAGTCTGTTGTACTCCTGGGGCTATATTATATATTGTGCCGCAAGAGAGCAATGGGTGTGTGCACCCACTCTGTCCATCTACGGAACACAATGGTATTACAGAGGGGGCGACAGACACTTGTGTGGCCCCTTCTGTAATACAGAAAGCACTGGCGCTCCATGTGCATCATGAGAGGGCATTCCCTCAACTGCGTAGGGGCGTGGCCCAAAGCAAATGATGGAATCAATTTGCCCGTGCGTCCGCGCCATATCATAAATGCATGCGCGAAGGCAAACATGCCTTTAGAAGGTGCACTGAAAGTGCTCCACAAAATGGAAGCACACTTTCACTGAGCCTCCTAAAGGCATTTCTCTGGAGGAGAGAAAGGGGGCCCAGTGGAACCCCAAGACATCCCCTGCAGGCGGGTTCAGTCACTCACTGCTCCTGCCTGCACGGGGATTTCTCTCCCCTCTTTTAAAGTGCAGACGGTTTGCCACCTGCTCTGTGAAACAGGGAGCAGCTTTTAAACACCTGTTCCGTATTTCACTTGAATGTGCTGCCCCGGGGGCAGTCCGAATTCACGGCTGCCCTGGGGACAGCGCATTCTTTCTAATATTGCGCACCTTGTGCACTGTTTATCATGTGCGCCTTGGCGCAAACAGGGAAAGTGCTCCGTATTTCGAATAAGGCCATGGTGTCGTTTATGGGTAACTAGACGGTGCACTTAAAACCACACTGCTGCTGCTGGCACCCCATGCATTATCTTGCATTTTGTCTTTGCATAATACCTTGGTGACATTAGTGTGGCTGTTCTCCTGCAAGCCTGGGCTTGTATGCATGTTTATTAGAGTACATGGTGGTCACGTGACTTAGGTGAATAGCGTTAATTGTTGTTTATGAAGGCCTGCGAGGTGTTCTCGTTTTATCACTGTAAACGTGGCCTTGTTTACATTACAGAGACTTGTGGAGTCACAGGCTGAGACATTAGTCTTTGACCTTCGTACATATGTGATAGAACTATTTCTCTGACATACTGCATCTTTTTGCTGTACAAAGGATATTTTTTAAACACCTGCACAGTGGCCTGAAATCATAGTAAATGGTTTTGTTAAGCCAATTCCTGTAATGTAATATGCGGGTCAATCCGCGGGTCAAATCATGAGTGATTTCACTCCCTATGTCGCACAACTTTTGTGAAATACAGTTGAGCCAGAGAAATGGGACAGGTATCCACCAGGAATTCAAACCAGATAATAGTTCGATTTTTTTTTTTTTTAACACTTCGTACTGCAGATTTTGAAAACTCCAGGTGCTGTAAATATCCGGTGTCACGTTTACCCGACAACTACCTAATTTAATAGTAATTATTTCAACGACCTCTCAAAGATGGATGTCTGGCGTTGCGTTTTCGATATCTGAATTCGTGAGCTTCATTTCACATCGGGGGCAGCCGGAAACATTTAACACACTGAGATACCATGCCAGCATTTAAGGACATGGATCATGAATATGGCCATTTTGCCATGCAGTCCTGCGCCATTCTCTTGAGTCCAGAAGAGCTGAAGGGAGCTTTTACTGTGACCCTCTTTATTCCACGTACTTTCTGCTGCAACTTCCAAAGTAAAATTCCACACTCATGTAATGTCAAAATAAAATAAACTAGGAAAGGACCATTTAAAGGTGGTCTCATGCTACGTTACAGTGTACCTAACATAAGGCCATCTTTCCCACAAGTAGTAGCTTCCTTCTTAGAAACTGATTCGCACATTTTCTGGTTGACCTGTATGTGAAAGCATTTTTGTAACATGTATCTGGATTCATGATTGTGTCCTGGTGTTATATTGTTTAGCAATGTGGTTTAAGAAATCAGTGCGTAAATTACATTTTCTAGTAAACTCATAAACATATATATGCCATTTAAAACTTGGACTTATGCTGTCCTTACATGATCACACCAGCAAAAGGAGTCGAAAAATGCTTGAGAAACCCTTGGTACACATGGTCCTCAATGAGAATTTCACAAGATCAGCTGACTGGATTAATCTGCAAATGATCTTCTACACAAGTGAAATGTGAAACAGACTTTAGAATCCCTGCTGTGTTACACCATATGCATCCATAATGAGCATTTGCCTGCAAGCACTGGGAGACCGACTCCTGTAAGATTTCTTTTTCTGAAACTACTTTTTCCAGACGTGGACTACAACCCGGTTTCCCTTGGCCTCAGGCACAAAAAAGAAACTTTATAATTCAGAGTCCTAAATTAGTCTTGAGTTGAGATTCACAAAAATGTAATAGACCTACTTAAACCTTTATAAATCATTCAGTTGCATAAGGCACCGGTGCTCAAAGCCCTTCTCTTAAACACGAGGCTGCTGTAACTAAATCTGCCAGCACTGAATACTGAGGCAGTGTAATCCTGAAGCCACCTCGGGCCTCTTCAATCCATTTACGGTCACCCCCTGCCCCTTCAGCTCCTCCTGCAACTTTCTACTTTCTCCCTTTATGACGCTTTTTAGTTTTTCCTTCTTCCGTCTTTTTCATATGTGTCTTTTGCTCGCAGCAAATGCTTGAGGCAGAAGAGTAAGCCCTGGCCCTCACACCGGAAAAAACAAGCACAAATTAAGCACTGGGCACTTAACTCTAAAGCGCGGAATATCTGCCTAACAACTCTTCTGTTTATAGTTAGAGTCAAGGAGCAAACTCACTGTAACTTTTTTTCACATAGAAAACATCTGTGGCATGGCATGCTGTCTTCTACAACTCCATCTGAAATTATGGGTTGTTTAGGATTTTTTCCACACCTAATTTGCACACTTAACCCAACATTTAATACCAACATTTTTTAAGTGTGTAAATTGGATGTGACATTTTTTTTTTCCAATGGGCACACCTCGATCCCTCCCCATCCATATTTCTGTCCTAAATCCTGATGAAACGACTAATGTGTGGCATACTGGTGGTATTACATGTTCTACATTGGGATTATAGGTTAGAAAATGGACAAAGCAGGCGAATCAATGGAATTTCGGCCTTAAATGTAACTGTTTGCGTTCATAAATGTAATTTATGAGCCCACCCGAAAATGTAACTTTATTTTAAGAGCGAGAACGTGAGGGAGAGAGATCTAGAGACTGTTGATGTAGTGCCATGTTTTACTTTCTTGGGCTTGGTGATACTTCTGATGCAATTCCTTATTTTATTGACCACAACATTTCAGATATCTGTCTGATTATTTGTAAAGCTGCTGTGGTGCCTTTGTAAGGGCCTTTGTATGGGTTTCAGTTGTGCAATACTCTATAATAAAGGACATCAAGAATGCTACACTCGGGGTTGACCTCTGCGAGGTATCTATTTTATATCTGCATATTACAAATATCTGCACTTCATTCAATCTTTTTAATTGAAAACTTCTTTCTTCAACCACTAAGTAGTGAATCATGACACTTTATTTTCAGGTATTGTTCCTTTTAAAACTATCGCACACTTTCATTAAATTTTTCACTTTTTTGTTGCAATTTATTATGGAATCTATTCTATGTCACTTCAGTTATGGCACATCCCCTTCTTCCTTTTGTCTTCCTCCAACATTGCCTTATTGTACCAGAGCCATCTATTGACAACTTTTCATCTTTTTGCTTTTGCTTACCACATGATTACTGCTTCATACTCTATTTATTGGGCTCCCCTGTTACATTTTTCATGTCTATCAAATACAAATCCTCTGATGAGATATATACCATTACATTTGATAAGACCATTCAATGAGGTAAGTGTATGCAACAATCCACATCTCACAACAAACTGGGGACTTTGCTGTCCTACTCAACAGAAGTGAGGTTCCACCACACAAAAGTGAAAAACGCACATTCAGCTGTAGTGTCAGTAATACCTGGAAGTTCTTCATAAATTTCATCTCCTGGTTCAATAATCGCTTGAGGAGGAACACGCTTAGGTGGGGTAACAGTGCTGCTGGATCCCACGTCATCATACTGCTCCCCCTCTTCGGTGTCTTCAGGAATAATGGAACACTGTGAATCTGCTCAAACACCAAAGAAAGGACAGTTTAAAAAGTGACTTGTACCAATACCCACCAAACCTTTTATTTCCAATGACCACAAACCATTTTATTTCAACAATGTGGCCTGGTGACAAAAGCACCACAAAATGAATGTCTAACCAACAAATATGCAATGCAAATAAGATAAATGGTCAGAGCTGTCTTCCAATACTCAAGGGGCGATTGGATTTATCACCATTGCACCTTTTTAGGGTCACTGATTTGGCAACTTTCATAAAGTCAGATAACTGGAGTTTTCACTCTAGAGGTTCTAAGTTCACTTGCAGACATATTATCACCGCTGAACGTGTCTGGCTCCCAATGAGGGCTGGGGTGTCTCAGGTGGTGTTATGTTTAACACATGGGTTGTCCATCCCAATCAGGCCCTTAGAGGTGTGCCTCCAGTTGAAGCAGTGATGGTTTCTTAAGTTCAAGAAAGTATTGCCCTAAGATTGGAAGTAATGGTTTAGCCCAAGGCTAAAATGTGTCACTAATTATATTTGATTCCTGACAGGAGTCTAGAAGCGTCCACTTAAAGATTTGTATTTTTTTAATTACGCACCTATTCTTTTTCTCTAACCAGAAAGTATTCTTCATACAGACAATATTTACGATTATCTAAGTCTTATCATAAGCTAGCTCATTACAAGATCTCACATGCTAAATTTAAAACATCTCATTAGTTGACCTTGTTCAGGAATACATTAGTACCCCTTCTTTTGATGCACTAGCCTCTTGTAACACTTCCAAACATTTAAGTTGAGCACTTCATTCTTGAAACGTTTACAAGGTTTTGTTATTGCGTTGAAAAAAAATACATTTCCAAAGATCGTATAATTTAATTTAGTTTTCAAACATGTAGCAGACGGTGCAAGCAGTCTATGCACAATCCTATCAATGGCATGCCAGGTTTCTACAATATTTCAATGATTATTGAAATATCTGATTGAAGGTCTGCTTGCAGTAAGGGGTCTCCTTTCGCAAATTCCTTCTCTTTAGGAAAGTCTGCATTAATATCCCACTTCAGAAAGGAGTGGATGACCCGGCTGGATTCAAGGTGTGTCTGCTGACACGAGTTCTAAGAAGGCCCTCAGTTCAGATGGCTGATACACATACACCTGTTCCATCAAAACAACAATTCAAAGTGGTTGAAGGATCCTATATTCGTGCATTGACTTTGACTTTGACGTGAGAGGGCCTCACCAGATTGTGCAATGTTTTTGGGTGGCAAAAAATGAAACATGCATCAAATTCTCAAAAACTTGTAAACAAATAAAATAACATCATTGCTGAATTCGACTGACATGATTGGATTAAGCGCCTGATTTAGATTTCAGTGGAAGGGTTACTCCCTCACAACAGTGACGGATATCCCGTCATTCGAAATCTAACGACCATAGGAAACAATGGAATTTAGATTTCGGAGGACGGGATATCCGTCACTGTTGTGAGGGAGTAACCCCTCTGCCGAAATCCAACTCATTTTGGACGTACAGACTCAGTGAATGGGTAGCGTCATATCTTGCAGTATTACACCTTTGAGTTTCATCAATATAAGGGACCTTAATGGAGCCTCACACCTGGTAAGTGTTTTCTGTCAAAACATTAGATTTTGGTGACACCTTACATTTTACAGCCCCAGGAGTCCAGGGTCTGGGGATAGCAGCGAGGGCTTATTTTGTGTCTGTGCTTGGCCACAGTGAGGACCATAGTTCATAATGAACCCGGAAACTTAATTGCAGTAGAGGTTTTACATTAATTGCATGCTGATATCACAAAGCTCTGCACGTATACGTTTGCGTGGAACTGAATGCTTCATTAGTAATGAAACAGATTTAATTTTGGACTGAGTGTAATTTGCGCCTTGCATGATTTTTTACTACATAGTTGCCCCACAGAAGCCTCCACCAGCTCCTGACGATGCCACATCAGAAAGAAGAGAGTGCAGATGGACGGCCTGGCCAGGCACTCTCCTACCTAGATCCACCTATCACACAACTGCAAATGGCAGTAAGAACCGACATATACATCAATTAAAATAGGTACACAATGTAGACAATCAAGGGTGAGAAAATCCCAGGGCAAGTTCTGCAGAGTGTCAGGAAACTTCTGTTTGTAAATTTGAAACCAACCTACAACTGGGCAGAATATCTGGGGCAGGGACTTCCTCAATATTTCACCTAACATCCTACTTTTTCATCTTTCTGTAACTAGAGGTTCTATCCTAGGTTGTTTTTTTGTTTGAAGGTCTTGTTCCTCTCCAATGTTAAAGCCACCTATATATATTCAATCAAGAAATGAAAGCATCATACAGAATTTAAAGGCTGACTCCTGCTGAGTATGGAACTATCTGTAATAAATGCTCAAGCATTCACAATTTTTGGAAGCTAAGTCCCTGAACCAGCTTTGTGGTTGAACCGGGACTGTTTGAAATCCCTTATAAACTAAATGGGAGAACGGACACTGTAATGAAAAAATAATCCACTGAAGTTTGTCCAAGGGGCAGGTAGGTGGTGTCAATGTTAAGGGTAAATGCCATTCTTCACGGATTAAAATGCCAATGATCTTTGTTATGAGCAGTCTGATGTACTTGACTGCAAAGGTTTAGTTAGTATGTATGCATCATCCCTGGCCAATTCATTAAATTCACCATTACTAATACCCTATTTGATAAGCCTAGGAGGAGCTACAAGTAATTTTGGAATGTATGTAGAAATTTAGTATCTGTGTTAGGTAACCTATCAACTATCTCCAGGAAAAAGTATGTTTTCGAATGGCATTCTCAGTTGTATTTAAATGTTCAAAACCTCGACCTCAAATGTGTAGCCTCCCCTGTAATCCATATCAATGTTACTAGCACACTCCCACATTTGTTGTTTCGTTTTTATATTTCTGGAGTTAGTTTGTTCAGCAGACCTATGTCTTTCACCAATTTGGGGCTCAATTATTCCAACAAATTTCACATTCTACGTTGTTATACTGTCTTGCCCTGAAGGAATAAAAATGACTGTTTCCTCACAAGTACATCGAACCCTGTGGGGTTCCCTAGAAATGTTATTACAATATGCCACAATATGACACAAATTTATATTGAATTCAACTATCATATGTACTATAAAGTTCACAGTTTTATTACAATATGCCACAATATGACAGAAATTTATATTGAATTCAACTATGATATGTACTATAAAGTTTACAGTTCAAACATTTTGCTTGTTTTGTTTCACAAAGGTTGTACTTTAGAATATCTCTGGATTTTAGTCAGACGATTTGTTGGTCACAGTATTCCGGTACCGTATCTTTAAAAACATGGAAGGAAAGGGGGGAGGTTTCATGAAAAAGTGTGTTTTTGTTTGTGAGACACAATGGTCAACTGGGAATTAAAAACTTTGTACTACAGGTGTACACAATTGCATAATATTTTTCACAAAACGTCTGGAAATTGCATATTTATGAAATGAGGGTGGGCCCGTACCTTCAGTATAAACGCGTGGCCATGCATTGCATACAAAGTTCATTGTGAAATACCAGCAAGAGACTGGTTCATACAGACTACGTCTCTTGGGCAGCATTCTACCGTTTCCCCGCAACAGTTTCAGTCTGAATTGGTCTCTTACAGGGTCAATCATTTTTGAAATTGCACAATGCAAAATGGCACAAATTTTGCAAACTTTGTGAATTCTGCAAAATTTGATGGTGTATTGCTTTAGGTTAAAACATGGGCCCATGTAGTTGAACATGCATAATTTATGGATAACCTTGGTTCGCCCATCAAAAAGAAATATAATAATGTGGGACAATCATTCATCTTAAAGGCAGTGCCTCAAAACCATCTCTTTATGCGTAAACTGAACTAACTTGATTGGTCTTCTCAAGCACATCTACAATGCCTAACTCTTGGTTATGAACCATTACTGTTCGTATTTTCTCTTAGTAATCTGATTCCTCAGTCTGCGTTCAGTTAGTTAAATTTCAGTTCCAGGCCCCATATAAAGTGCCCTGACACATCAGGGTGCAGCTGCGCTTTAAAATGTTAAATATATAAAATAAATACAAATTAAATAATAGAACACATTTAGAAAGTGAATATGAAACCTAGCAAGATTTGTGAGCTCTCATATCTTTTAGTAATTTGAGGTAGTTTGCCTTACATATTGTAGTGAATACATCTGATAAACTGACTATCAAAAACATGGTCTATTTAGCGTCCCATCTAAATCCTAAAACTTAACTTTTGAGAGAGCCGGTTTTAAAACCAGTGATTCCAAATAATTAATTAAATATTTGAATGTGAAACCTTACCGTTCTCCAAATGTTGTTAATTCATGTATGAGATGTGAGTGATAAGTCTTTGTGTTGTGAATTGTTAAGAAGATATCATTAGCAAACTACTAAATTATGCTTAAGGACATTTTGAAACAGTTAATGTTTCAGGATTGTCTACTGTGGGATACACAGAATTCTGTACTCAAGGCACACACTAGGGGTGGTAAAAGGCGCATAAGATTAGTGCCCACTGAAGTTCGACAACATTTGAACAACCATCATAACCAAAACATTAGCCATTAACTTAAACAACCATCACTCATATCTTCAATGTATGATCTTCAAGTGTGATATTCCATTGGTTGATGACTGATCTTATGGCATTTCCACCTTGGAATATGAGTTGGAAGACATCATGTTATATTTGAACAGCAGATTCTCTGTAGTTGATAGGAAACAAGGATTGTGCTTCTGCAATTATTTCTCTTTTCTACTTGTGAGAATGCCTCGTAGGGAGAAAATCTATTGATGGACCACTTTATTCTCACTGTGAACCATTTCTATGCTAATTTCATCAATCATTTGGATGATTTTACTAAAGTGCGCTGGCATGCATGACTTTATGTCAAACTCTCCAGCACACCTTTTTAATGACTAAAGTTTTATTGTTTTCTCTATCTGTTTGGTATTCAAGGGGTTTATACTTTTCTAATTAAAACTCAAATTTTTGTTAAAGCAGACCTGCTTGTAATTCACCACAGAGAATTTAAATCACTATTGTTTTGCAGCTATTTCATTAGTATGGACATAGCATCTACTTTATATGTGTCTCGAAATACTTGAAACACAAAATTGTGTCATTGTGTGGTGATACTATTATTTGCCATTCAATTTGAGCTTTTCGTTTTTGAGGTGATTTAAAGAGTTGTGGCTAAAGTGTTTTATTGTCATAAGGCAAGATGTATGAGCCTTTTCTCCCTAGTCTGACCTTCTGGTTCCTATGGATGATGAATTATTTATGGCAGCGGTTCTTAAGCTGTGGTCTGGGCCCTCCTATGGGTCTGCTAAGCCTGCTCAGGGGATCCGGCACTGATTCAGAATTAAATAATTTTAACTGATTAATGAATTGAATATAAATAAATAAAAACAAAATGTACAATTAAAATGAAGTTAGTATTCTCAGATTGATTAATGGAAGTAGTGCAAGTGCACTAAACAGTATTTACTATGGAGGATGATGAGTAACCTTAATTGAATTTAGAAAAGCTCCAAACTTCCTATGAAAATATAAGTTTACATTTTTCGATACTTGTGAGTTAAATAAAATATTTTATAATTTGTATATTTGTTTGATTAATGCTTGTTTCTGTATTCTTTGTGTATTTTTTGCAGTTCGTATTATTGAAAATGCTACAGCCATGGTCCCTAGCTTCCAGTAATTACTCAGTGGGGACCCCCAGATTCCAATAATGATTTAGTGGAGGTCCCCATGTTCCATTAATTATTAACTGGGAGGTACACAGAAGTCAAAAAGTTAAAAGCCACTGCTTTAGAATTTGTTCTGAGGAATGAAACTGTGTGGTCAAGTTGATAAAGATTAAAGGGTTAAACACTAGGTCAGACGTCAGCAGATGATGATGTGACATGGCCCCTAAGAAGCCATAACTGAAAAGAGTGATATGCTCAGTGAGAGTCTGGCCACCAAGTGTCTCCCCAATCAAGCATTCAGATTAAAAAGATAAGCAGTGCCTATAGAGGGAATAGTAGAATCTCTCAATGAGGTAAAAATCAGCATTCAGGTATTAGCTTTATATGTATATTTCTTTTTGAAAGACTGCATAACATCCACTGTGGCTAATTCTATGATGTCAAGCACCAATCAGTTTTTTCCAGTTGTGAGAAAACTGCTCTCATATAGCCATTGTTTGTGCTGTAATGCCTGCCCAACTGAAAGAGATGAAGGTTCACTAAGGCATAATAACATCTGTTCAAAGTGAACGTTAGGAGAACCATGAATGGTTTTCTTTGTGTGGGGAACATCCTTGGAGTGGATGCACAGCTGTATTTTACAATCAAATGGCATACGCTGCGTTCTTCTAATTAGTGCAGATATCAGGCCAATACAATATGGCAGCCTTTATGCAGCTCTAAGCCACCCCAGGTAGAAAGGTAGTCATTTACACAGGCAAACTATTGGGAGCAAAATGGCATTCTACAGGATTCAGTCCCAAACAGCAGGATTCTAAGACAGGACCTCCACGGCGCTTCATCTAAGATGATCTGTCCCCGGCCCAAATGGTCAGTGTATGATGTTCATGCAAACCTCCTCCTGCAGCGCCAGCCCATTACTACGCTTAATCACTAAAGTTCCAGTCAGGCACAGGAAAAGTAAGAATAGATCACGATAGTCAGTCCTGACAAACTGCTGATTTCACTTGCTGAGAAAAAGAATGACAAGCCATCTTAAGCTAAAACTGACTGCTTGTTCTAAATGAGAAAGTGCTATGGCAGCAAGTGCCACTCGCCACAAATGCCCTGCATAATAAATATCCTGTTTAGTAATGGAAATATTCCAATGTCTATAAGATATATTGGATAGGTGACATTGCACTAAAAAGGACAACCAAATACTACTAAGACTATAGAAGTATGTTGATTGCCCAGAGAGTAATTTGAGGCCAAAACTGTACAATGATCCAAAACGTTAAATGTATTATTTACATTTCTAAAGTTATTCTGTTGTTTCATTGTGCACCTTGCATTGACTGGTCAACAATATCATTGCATATATGTAAACATAACTTACAAGAGCAACAATTACTCCTCATTGCATACTCATGAGGCACTTTGTATATTTAAAAATCAATAATACCGTTTAGAAAAGTACTAATTAGGTGGACAAAAGGCTTTGAAATTGAACCTATTGCATTCAACTTGCTAAACAGATCTATGGTGACTTCAGACTCTGGGCTAAAATTGATTAATAGATGGATGTAGGGTGTGATGTGAAGGGTAGGGGATGAAGGGGAAGATATATGTACTACTGCACATTACATAGGTCCTTATTATGAGTTCGGCAGATGGTATACACCATCCACCGAACTTCCAACGGGGAGGTTGCTGCCATACTGGCTACCTCCCCACCGAGCCCATTAAGAGTTTCCCACTAGGTCAGCAGGTGGAAACCCGAGTTTCCGCCTGCTGACCTAGCGGGAAACAGCCTGCAGCATTGTCTCCAGCTCGTAATTGAGCTGGCGGCAATGCTGTTGAGCACAGGGCGCACCAGCATCATCGCAATGTTCACTGTCTGACGTGCAACCACCATGTAAAAGCTGGCGGAGAGGGGGATCTTAATCCCCAGGGTGGTGCTGCATGCAGCGCTTCCCTGGCAGATTAGGACTGCCAACACCACCAGTCCCTCCAGCGGACAGATAGACATAATGTGGCAGTCTGACCGCTGTCAAATCGGTCGGACCACCGCTTTGGCGGTGGTCAGACTGCCACCGCGAGTTTGGAGATCCTAGGACCATCAGACTCGTAATGAGGGCCTTAATGTTTGCTTTACTTGTTCATAGTCTCTTGTATGGAATAAGAAAGGGCAAAAAGAATTGCACATGACCAAGTTTTGAACCTTATTGGCAATTTTTCGATTAAACAAACGTACAGCAGTGTATAAAGTATAAAGTACGAGAGTCTTACATTTCAGGCAAAATATGAGGGAGTCCATCAAGCCACAGTCCTTCATACGATTTAGGTCAACTCCTTTGGAGTACAGATCCCTGCTAAGTTTTGACAACGAAAATCCAATCCTATTCCTGCATTCATAGTCCCCCCCCAAGTCCAGCTTCATCCCCCCATCACCCATTATGCTGTCATCACCACAGGCCCCATCCGGGGTCTCAGGATTCAGGATTTTATCACTGAGATCCCTCCAAACCTCAAGGTCCTCCAGCATATTATCATCATGCCTTGTGTTCTTTATGTGTAGTTTTTCAGTCAAGGCCCATTCCCTGACATTGCTATACCGCTGCTATACCACCGAGGGTCAGGAGCCCTTTGTTCCATCAATGTGATGGCTTTTCAGCACCTAGCTAGAAACAATGTAAGTTGCAGGAATTTGTATGCCATTTTTCTCCCTTTTGGGTAACGCATATTCATTGAGAGACAACACTGTGGCGTGAGGGCTATGTTTATGTTTATGGTGTTAAGTTCATCACCACTCATTCCCAATATTTGGAGACCTACCAGCAATGCCAGGCCAGATGAAGGAAACCTGCGCTACCATCTCCGCATTTAGGACAATTGTCCCAGCCAGAGGCAGACATTCTGTGAAGTGCCCCCGGGTTATATATGTCCTATACAGGAAATTATAGAAGATTAATTTAAAGCAGTCATTACAGGTGACCGTGTGGGTGAGGGTGTTGATACAAGACCAGTCCACCTCCCTCAGCTGTTCATCCAGGTCAAGTTAGCATGTGGCCTGTGATCGGGGATGGGTCCCCACCGTGTCCAGTCTCATTGCCTTATATAGTAGCGTGATCAGATAGCAACCTGCCCTGCATCATAAAAGTATTCCTAGAGTGTGCATTGTTCTAGGGGGTTAGGGAAAGTGGGTAACTCTCTGTGCGCCCAGAGGCGATAGGTTGGGGTGGTCTTTGCCTGCTGGCTGTTGATGCGCATTGCCCTAGGGTTGGGCCCCCAGTTTCGTCTTTTACTGCCTCTACCACCTGGAGCCTCAGCACAGTCCCTGAGCTCCAGCAACTCCCATGCCTCCTCCAGGCTATCAAAGAAGTGTGCTTTTTCCTGAAATGTAACTTTCAGAATCACTGGATACAGCAAAACATACTGCAGCTGCAGGGAGTGTAGTTTTTGCTCGACTTCAATGCATGATTTAATGTTGTTCCTGGACCAGCTTTGTATAGTCCAGCTAGATAGCAATTTGTGTGGCTGCCGAAGCGGGGTAGCATCTGTTTTTGTGCTGTCCAAAGAATATAGTCCCTGTCACGGTAATTAAGGTGGTTAAAAATAATGGCACGGCGTTGCCCCAGTGGTGGAAGTGGGACCCACACTCCCTATGTAACCTCTCCACGAGGAACACATTTGACAAGCCCCAGGGTTTCATCTCCTTCCATATCCAATCTTCCAGGAATTTGTTTGTGGCTGACCCCTCTGCTTTCTCAGCAAATCTCAAAACTCTGAAGGTACTCTGGCGGGAGCAACCTTTTGCAACCTCTGCTCATTTTGCCAGCTCCACCATCACTGCCTTCACTGTGCCATCTGCTGCTTGAGGTCTTTTACTTCCCCATGCAGATCAAAGATATTAGTCTCTGCCTCTGTTACTTTCTCCATCACCTACTGTAGGTCTGCTCAGAGGAGATTCACATCTATGGACATAGATTCAATTTGGTGTTCGAGAGCCGACTGAGACCCCTGTAAGGGTGTCAGCAGCTCAGCCCTAAAGGACTCATTGGGTTCCCCCAGAGGATCATCTGCCTCCACAGCACCCGTGTGGCCTTTATCCTTTGGGTGGGGTGGTACGGGGTGGTATATTGAGTGAACATATTAGCTGCATGGTTCCAGGGCTGTTTTATCCTTGCCATTGGCTATGGCAGCTAGCAGCTTTCTTGGGTTTCACAAGATCTCTTGCTACTACTCCCTAATGGCTGCAGCGCTCCTCACCAAGTGTGACCACACCAATGTTTTCACCAGGTATTCAAGGGGGGATGGAACCCCCTCCAATTGTGCAGGTGTTGACAATGTCCGGTGATACCTATCCCTGGAGTTTCTGCTTACAGTGAGCCCTTGACAATCTGTGGTCCAAGTCCTCTGGTTTCTGCTCTCCTTCCCAGGTGTAGAAACTGGGGGGTGGCATTTGTTGCCGAGGACTCAGCAGAGATGTCCCCCACCGCAGGTCAGGCCCCCCACAGCTGAATGTGCCCCCTTAGGGACAAGCCCCTGGATCACCAGGGACAGGTCAGTCATGAAAAGCCAGAGTCATCCCCATACTCCACAGGAGCTGCCACCGTCATTTCTCCCCGAAGCAGGCCCACTGCTTTAGATCCGCATTGCCCTAGGCTAGAGCAGACACAATCCCATTATGGGACCCCCCACGGGCTCCAAGGCCCTCCAGTGGTAGAAGGCAGCCCTGCCAACTCCGCAGCACTCACCACAGGCCCAACCGCCTGCCTGAATTGAAAAAGCCACGCGGAAGGCATGGGCCCGGCCCTGGTGCTCTGCTGATCTTCTGCACTGTCCAGCCTTACCTTGTTGTTGTTCACGGTCTGTGCCTCTCACTGTCTCTGGTGGCGGACTCACCGCCTGGTAGCCCCCACGGCACCTCCGACCAGCTGGCTGATTGGGGTCAAGGGATCACCCCTTGACTCGCCACCGTCTCAAGTGGATCCCCGGAACCAGGGGCGATGCCACTTCACATGTCCAGCGCAATGCCAGATGCACCTCTGGGTCACTACACCTGCGTCCAGAAATGCCGAACTGCAGTTCACAGTTGGCAGGTATAGAGTGGGTAGATGCATATGGGTGAACAGGATTTTTTAAGGATAATGCAGGATTGAGGAGGAATTAAAGGCTAGGCCGGCCAGAAGCTCAGGTGATTATGTCCTGTAGGCCATGTTCCTAGGCCACGAGTCCATTGTCTCTGTAACTTGGCATAGATGAGATCTTAAGGCACAAAATGGTAGAGAATGAGACTTCTCTTGATCTTGAAGTGTTTCCAACGCATGAACTCCTTTACAATTTTCTTTTTACCATATATTTAAGGATATAACTTATCTATCACTATGGCTGTTCGACAATCTCTAAAATATAAAATAAAGATGTAAATGAAGCTTGGTGGAATATGTGTGTGTGTGCGTTCATAAACATATACCACACAATGTGGCAGTAACAATACTAAACTCTAAATAAAAAACTTGAAGGCTACAAAAAGTGCCACCATTAGAAGGATCAAAAGCAGAGTTGGCCTTGTTAAGATTAAAAGCTGTAGCCAGAGCTTACGCATTAAAGTCTAGGTACGGAAGGAAGTACTAACGGAGTTGCAGCACGTGTAGTGAGGCACAACAGAAGTTGACACAAAATATTACATTTTTTTTAAATGTGCCCTTACCTTTAATCACAAAGTCTATCTCTTGAACCCATTCCTCTGCTTCCTTTGGAGTCGCAGCTGCAAACTTTTAAAAACAGAGCAATTGTTAAAAAAAAAAACACATAAAGAGGGTGAAGACGAATACAGCATCACTGTCACCTCTTGCCGAAACCATTAGCAATTCCTTGCATGTCGCCCGCTCCTTTTCTTGCAAGGGTGCTTCCTATAATGTACAGCTAATTTTGACAAATTTACGTAATTGAAGCAGAGGATGATGGATTTGAAACTCTGATCAGCAGCTGGCAGCTGTGCAGAAACCAACCCTGCTCCTCTTCATCAATGTCAAAGCCAGAACTGATGATCAGAATTTGCCCTTGACAATTAAAAGACACCCATGAATTTCTTGAGACTGCCTGGTGCAGGTTCTTAAAAATGTTCTTGTCACATTCCCCTACGCACAACCTGACAGCTTAATTAACTGGCTTTCAGCTGCAATCTCAGATATTTAAAATGTATTAAACTTCCATTTTCTACTGATGCCTCTGTGATAGAGCCTGGAGTAGCGCAGCTGATCTGCGCTCCGCTACCTTAGAATGAAGTACAACCCCAAGTAGCAGGATATATATTGATAAAATGAAATCTCACATGTTCACTTTCAAATGATATAATTTTGATAAACAGCAGGATTCGTACGAAAAAAACGCTGAAGAGTTGACCGATTTGGAGAAGCCAGCTCTGCGTCCCTCATCTTTATTTCATACAAATGGATTTGACATTATGCTCACATTCACCCCTAGCTAGTCCACTAACAATTGTTTTTGTTCACATTTTTAACTCTTTAAATAACATAATATGGCGAAACAAATACAAAATAGCGTTATTTTAAAATATGGCTGGGGGATTTTGGACACATAGGGGCATATGAGTTTATACTAATACAGAAGCATAAGTGAAGCTGGGAAGGAATGCCCCAAAAGTGCATCTGAAATGTCTGGACTTCAAGGGAAGGGCAATACTGTGGGGCATGTCAGTATTGGGGGGGGTCCTTTCCATAGATATGATATTCCAGCATCCTCTTTAAAAACACTGATGTTCACTCACATCATTTTTTTCCCTCCAGATTATCAAAGGGAAGCCATGTTTTAACAGCACCGTTGTTCGTCTGCCAGTGTTGTGGAAGACATGTTAGAATAACTCCATCAAAACTGGAACATTCATGTCACTAATGTTGGCAAGGTAATTGTACTGTCATAATATTACAAGCAATCAAACGTCTCACCTGATAGATGCGCTTATCAGGAGCGGAGATTTCGAAACAGCAGTCTTTCTTGCCATCTTTCCGAAGGGTGTTGTTCAGTTTGACTGTATATCCTTCAACAGAAAATTCGCCTTTCTGCTGTTTGTCTGCAAATACCAAGCCAAAGGTTATGGAAGAACATGTCAAGCCCACCACAGTACCTGGAAATCTTGGATGGACAACATATCTGTTTGCTGTACACGGTTTCAGTAGCCCATCTGCCACCTCTTTCGCCCTAGGACAACAGATAATTCTAAAAGAAGTGGTTATAATGATTCATGCATATTAAGCCATGCAGAGAGGTGTTCCCTACTTGATTTATAGAACAGCAAACATGCCCTCCATCAAATTCATTATTTCCCCATTAGGCCCCGTTGTGCAGTTATGCAGCCTGAACAAGACAGAATCACGCAAGATACATGGAGGGAATAAATCGTAGGCACAGAGCTGGGCACATATGACGAACAGGGCTACTGGGCTTTAAAAGAGGTCTGATAACATCATCAAATATGAGAACCAGTGGCAAGTGGCTGTCAGGGCTGCCATGACTACAAATATGGGAGAACATGCTTTTTCAGTTTCAGTTTCAACTGAAAGAGGAGCCTTTTTCTTTTTGGTTGCCAATTATATGTCATACACAACATAGTGCATTTCCACCTTGGCACACCTTGGCACTAATCTGCCTCTTATAGGTTACTGTTTTCCTAAAACAAAGTGCTGTAAATTGTTTCCCTGATGAGTTATTTATTGCAGTCAATGTAGTTTCATCATGTCTGAAGAGAATTCAATTTGAAGTAAAATCCTGCCTAATGTAACCAGTGAAAGTGATATAAAATCCTGTAGGCATGATGAAGAATTTTGCTACACGAGTGGCATCAAGCGACATGACATCAAGCACTGACGCTTACATTTTTGCTCCCAGGCTGCTTGTCCCTCTTGATCAGTTCCGACATAGATGTTTTTTTCATCAGACTGACCATACACGGGCAAGAACAGTCTAGGCTAGAGGTGGGATGGGAGGAGGTAGGGCAGGCATATACCGTGGTACTGGGTAATACACTGTAAGTTTAAAGTAGGAGGACTCAAATATTTTAGCCATATGGAGCCTGCTCTCAGAGGCTTAGGTATGAGTATGGCACATGTACCTGGCAAAGAATTCGTGGTTTTCAGACGATTCATAGTGCAAGAACATGCGTCACGTGATCACATGGGAGAGGATACTGCTGACTTTGGAACTGGGGATCAAGATTCGAGTCTCGGGGTCGGTGAACATCCGTTGATTGTGACCAATCACTTAATCTACCTATGCCTTAAAAAATGTGGCACTGGGTAATGTAACTTGTGCTCACTCCAATACCTTCAAGTTGGGTGTACGCTATATAAAACTGCAAAAAATAAAATAAATAAAATACAATAAATCATTATGCCATGTATCATGTAAAGAAGAATATAGCAGAAAGCGACATAGTTCCTTTTTTACAAACATTGGCAGAGGAAAAGAACTACTCCAACACATATTCGTTGAAAGGTATTGATTGTTTGATAACCCATTTGCCTGTATGACCTTGCTGCTCCCAGCTAACTCTCCACAAACATCGCTGTTCACTGAAACTACAGTGAAATCCAATCCAGAGATAACTATAAGAATGTCTTTGCACGCTACCAGGAGGAGTCTCAAGCCTTCACCAACATTGTGATTCCCACATTGTTCACCACTAACACCACTTTCTACACTGCAATCACCAACACCATGTCCCAATTAGCCAACACTCAAAGGCCCATATTTATACTTTTTTAGTGCCGCATTTGCGTCGTTTTTTGACGCGAAATCAGCGCTAACTTACAAAATACATTTGTATTTTGTAAGTTTGTGCTGCTTGTGCGTAAAAAAATGACGCAAATGAGGCGCTAAAAAAGTATAAATATGGGCGAAAGTGCATCTTGTTCCATCATCCACCATTTTCCACCCTGACTGGATTCTTGGAATCTGCTACGAGATATACTTTCGTGCACTTTGACAAGCCTTTCTGGACCCAATAAGGTCTGTGAATCCTCACCCCAGTACCAATATTGACAGGCATTTATTTTACACATTTTTGCACAACGTAAACTACTTTTTTACACACCAGATGCTATTTTATGCTGTGACCCAGTATATATACAGGGAGTGCAGAATTATTAGGCAAGTTGTATTTTTGAGGATTAATTTTATTATTGAACAACAACCATGTTCTCAATGACCCCAAAAAACTCATTAATATCAAAGCTGAATATTTGTGGAAGTAGTTTTTAGTTTGTTTTTAGTTTTAGCTATGTTAGGGGGATATCTGTGTGTGCAGGTGACTATTACTGTGCATAATTATTAGGCAACTTAACAAAAAACAAATATATACCCATTTCAATTATTTATTATTACCAGTGAAACCAATATAACATCTCAACATTCACAAATATACATGTCTGACATTCAAAAACAAAACAAAAACAAATCAGTGACCAATATAGCCACCTTTCTTTGCAAGGACACTCAAAAGCCTGCCATCCATGGATTCTGTCAGTGTTTTGATCTGTTCACCATCAACATTGCGTGCAGCAGCAACCACAGCCTCCCAGACACTGTTCAGAGAGGTGTACTGTTTTCCCTCCTTGTAAATCTCACATTTGATGATGGACCACAGGTTCTCAATGGGGTTCAGATCAGGTGAACAAGGAGGCCATGTCATTAGATTTCCTTCTTTTATACCCTTTCTTGCCAGCCACGCTGTGGAGTACTTGGACGCGTGTGATGGAGCATTGTCCTGCATGAAAATCATGTTTTTCTTGAAGGATGCAGACTTCTTCCTGTACCACTGCTTGAAGAAGGTGTCTACCAGGAACTGGCAGTAGGACTGGGAGTTGAGCTTGACTCCATCCTCAACCCGAAAAGGCCCCACAAGCTCATCTTTGATGATACCAGCCCAAACCAGTACTCCACCTCCACCTTGCTGGCGTCTGAGTCGGACTGGAGCTCTCTGCCCTTTACCAATCCAGCCACGGGCCCATCCATCTGGCCCATCAAGACTCACTCTCATTTCATCAGTCCATAAAACCTTAGAAAATCAGTCTTGAGATATTTCTTGGCCCAGTCTTGACGTTTCAGCTTGTGTGTCTTGTTCAGTGGTGGTCGTCTTTCAGCCTTTCTTACCTTGGCCATGTCTCTGAGTATTGCACACCTTGTGCTTTTGGGCACTCCAGTGATGTTGCAGCTCTGAAATATGGCCAAACTGGTGGCAAGTGGCATCGTGGCAGCTGCACGCTTGACTTTTCTCAGTTCATGGGCAGTTATTTTGCGCCTTGGTTTTTCCACACGCTTCTTGCGACCCTGTTGACTATTTTGAATGAAACGCTTGATTGTTCGATGATCACGCTTCAGAAGCTTTGCAATTTTAAGAGTGCTGCATCCCTCTGCAAGATATCTCACTATTTTTGACTTTTCTGAGCCTGTCAAGTCCTTCTTTTGACCCATTTTGCCAAAGGAAAGGAAGTTGCCTAATAATTATGCACACCTGATATAGGGTGGTGATGTCATTAGACCACACCCCTTCTCATTACAGAGATGCACATCACCTAATATGTTTAATTGGTAGTAGGCTTTCGAGCCTATACAGCTTGGAGTAAGACAACATGCATAAAGAGGATGATGTGGTCAAAATACTCATTTGCCTAATAATTCTGCACTCCCTGTATGTTTCACATCCCTTGAGCATTTAGGTTTCAGTGGGGATGCATGCTCCCTCTTTCAAGGCAGATCAAAAGGAAAAAAAACTCTGCTGCACCCTGAACCATACAGTTATAACTGTAACTGCTGTACAAAGGCAAATACTTCATGAGCAGTACTACTATTGCCGCTGAATTAGACTGCACACCATTATCATGGACAGGATGACCCTGAAACACCTTAAATTGTTGTAAAATCGTTTGTGGACTCTCCTTAGCAACCACAATGACTTACCGGCCATTGGTATAGATTAATATAGAGGTCATATTGGGGCCAACAGCCCAGTACATTTTGTCCTTTCCACCCTACGTATAACTTACCCTATACTTGCATATAATTTCGACTCAACAGGTACATGGTGTTTTCTTCGTTTAGGCACTTGGTCAAACACAGGCCTTTAATGATTTATTGTCTCGTCATCTGTACTATAAAGTGTCTTAGTAAACATAACAACAAAATATATTTTGGGAAGCATGAGGAAAGTTAGGGCAGTCATCATATTTAAATGAGTATCCAAAAATTTCTAAAACCATGCTGTCCAAAGTTGTATTTGACCATTAAACCTAAAAGCCAACATTTAACCAGAAGCTCACGGCTCCAACGGTGTGAACCACGTTTACCTATGATATGCAATTAGAAGATGAACAGCTACATAAGAACGATTTCGGTGGAAGTTAAGCTAACTTTAGAGAACCACAGCTGAAATTCTCAAATTTTCAGTGCATGGGAGGCACAGCAGAAACCTACGCTTTTGTTGTAATTCTGTGATGTGAACACATGGTAACTGGCGACCAAGCTGAAAATTATAATTGGTAGAATAGCAACGCTAGCTATCTCTTCTCTGTGTTCCAATCCTGTAAGGACTTCACAAAAGAAAAATAATATTTGGATTTATGACAGTAAACGGAGATGTAATAAACTCAGTAGACAGATAATTACCGTTATGTGGTCCTGGGGCTTTTTTCTGCTGTACACAGTTTTGCAGGCCACGTTATTTGACAATACACTTTATTCGCTGTATGTCCAGAACACATATGGCAGAGAGTGGATGATCTAATTAAATGTTTGGTCAAATATACTAGTTAATATTTGTGTCTTCTTTCGGGGGATGCTATAACAGGTATAACCTCACCAATTGTTTTAGTTTAACGATGAAATTAGGAAGAAATGTGATTATTGAAACATAAGAAATACAATAATAAATATGTTGAGGCCTTCCTATGACAAAGAAACAGATGCAAATGTTGCTTCATTTGCAATTTTCGGTAAAATCAAAGAGACTTTTAAAATAGGTGGTAAAAACCGCTAAAAACAGTTACCGAAATAAAAAGAAATATTGGAAGCAACAATTTTAAAATAGAATTCAATATTTTATTTGTAAACAACATATTGTTGTCTGCTAAAATGGACCAGAAATCCCCTATAGACCCACATGCCCATTACTATGCCCAAAACCTACATTATCTATTTACAATATTTACTCAGCCCTTCTAAGAGAAATGAAGGATGGGCTCACTGTACCCCTTTAAATCTTTTTTTCGGTCTGGCCTTTGAGACATGTTTAGCTGTCTCACCAGACTATTGTTTTTCCCCAAATATTTATACATAAAATGAATACATTCTTTTACCCTCATGTTTATGGGTTTGTCGGTTTTAACAAACATTTAACAGGGTGTATAACTGATATTTAACATAAACAGCAGTAATCAAATAGGTAAGTAAAGAGCATTATCTGAATAGTCTTGTTCTGCTATATGTAAGCAAGAACATATCCAGGCGTGAAAAAGTATTGGACTCAATTAAATCAAAGCTACCGGTGAGATGCTTGTCATGGAGCAATCAAAATATCTACTGCGAGCCTAATACTGAAAGATGGAAGAATTAATGAAGAAAATTATACCCAAGAGCACATCTGAGTATGAGAACAGTAGAACAGCAATAGCTGGGAAATTTGAGATTAACAAAGAATGAGATGCCTCAGGGTAGGGCATGATGCAGCGGAGAATTGGCTGCCACCCCTGATGTTATAACCATGACCCATATAAAGTCATGGCATACAGAAAACTGTGTGTTTTAACTGTCATCCAATGTAAAGTGGTGCACTCAAATTCCATACTGAAGTGCATTAACTGTAGTGCTAGGAAAGATTGTATCTTGAGTGCCTTTAACTTTATTAATCAAAATATAATCAATGTATGTATCTTTAGAATTATTTTCATATTATTTGCAATATTTGCATTTGAAACTATAGTTCATGTAATGTGTGCATTAATGTTAAAGTATGACGTTTAACTGTACGTCTACATCACACCTATACTCATGTAGTAGTAAAGTCTGTATTCAGACTAACTGTATCATGTAATCCTGATTTAGAAAATGCAATAAACATTCATATTGGTGAATTAAACATGTACATAGAACAACATGAAACTGAATGTGCATTTGCCTAACTTTAACTTGACTAGGCCTGAAATTTCTTTAACATGAAAAACAGTTTTCCGTTTTCTGCTAACACGTCATTTCATCGCAGGCATTTTCAAATGAATTGTTGGTATAGAAATAGATCTGCTATTGTTTTGTTCATAGAGAGCCTGAGAAAATAATTTGTTAAGAAAAAACACAGAGAGACCAAGAGAGAGGTGATTATTCCTATTCATCTGTGTTGCAAATGATGTACAAGAGACCAAGGACAGCAACCTTACCAGGACTATCTTAGGAGCGCAAAATAATGTTATAAGTTACAAAGTGGGACAAGAGGAAAACCATAAACATGAGATGGCCTGATCACTTACATTACTATGTTCTAAAGTTGTGGTATTAACTAGGGTTTACACTGATCGATAATAGCACTGCAGATTCCTTTGGACTTTGAGAGGTACACACCTCTGACTTTCCCTTTTGCTCCAGGCTTTGCTGAGTGTGGCTTAGGCTTACACTTAATTCTCTAAGAAGACTCTTGATTGGGCTTCTGAAATGCTGGCACCTTCCCTTTTACCTTCCTCTTCTTTCTTCAAATCCTGTTTGACTTATTTGCACTCCTTAACTTTTGCCCTTGTGTTCTCTAGTTGGATTTTCTTTTTCTAGTCAGATTAGACCTTAAGAAGATTTCCCCTAACTGCCCATAGGTTAACTTGGCTAGATGATTTTAACTTGCACTCATGTGTAAGGGAAATGCCCGGCATTTATTTTCGGAATAGCAAATTTTGTTTCTGATGGGCTGTATTCCTGTTACAGGGTGTTTGGTTTGTCTCATGTTAACACAACTACATTTCTTCAGATGATTCAGCTACCCTCTGGTGAGTTTATCTTTACAGTATATTCTTGAGATTTGTTTAAGCTAACCTGAGAGTCAGTTTATAATAAAACATTTAACTTCATTTCCGATTTGGGTTTTCATTATGTGGCCAAATTGGTTACACTGTAACGTAAATGTTGATTGATTTTTAACAGATTCTCTAGCTAAACCCTTTGCAAGGACTCCAAGATCATCTGCCTTGAATTAGAGCATACAAAATGCTACATCTGACATGAAGGGAATACAGGGTTCCCCTGTCTAATAAGATCATTGGAAAAGTGGAAAGCAGTTTATGGGGCCACAAACTATGGGGAACTGACTCAGAGAAAAACAATGCCAAGGTCTGACCTCGAAGCACAGAGAGGGGAGAGGGTGGTCTATATGCTTTGCTCTAGTACTGGAGGACAGGTATTTCTTGGATTTTATAAAGTGGTGGGAGGCTTGGTTATAACATATGACAATTATTCTGGGTGTTCAGTGAGACCCCACCCCTGTCAGTTCAGGGGGGAAGAGTATTATCCTTGGGTTCCTCTCCCAAGTTCATTCATAATCCATTCCAACCCTCTGCTTTGCATGTTTCAAAGGCCTTACTCTCTTCCATGTTTTGGACTTTACTTTCCACCTGGGCCCAACAGAAAACCACATTCTGCGATGATTCAAAAGAGGGTGCAAGGGGTGACATCCTTTTACAGATAATTGCTATCTTAGACAGAAGGAAGCTGAGATCCAGGAAACGGTTCGCTGCCCTGCATTTCTGTGGATGCTGGGAAATCCTCAAAGCACAAGCCTCCCAAGTGGGCTGTACAGGAATTCTAGTATAAGCAGACAATGCTTGGACGAAAAGGGCCCAGTAAGAAGAGAACGGCGCTCTACTCCAGAGCATGTGCTGGAATTCATTATCAGTGAAAAACACAGCAGGACAAGAAGCTGCAGCTCCTGGAAAAATCCTGTTAATCCTGGCATGGTAAAAATAACCACAATGTAAAATAAAAAAATGAATTAGTTTGAACCTGGCATTCCAGGAGATGGCGTGTGAATTTTGTAACCCTCTCACCCATTCTTTCTCAAGGATTGCCATCCAAAGTTCACCCTCCCAGAGGTCTAGTAAGCATTTCTTTGGGGATGGGAGCGGTGGGTACATTGATTTAGACAACAGGGTGATACAGTGTTCGCTAGCACCTATTGTGTACAGTGTTTGAGTCGGTTGGTGTGTGTTGCGTTATGCATTTACAGTTGCCCATCTAGTGCACAGAATATGTTATTGGACCATATGTTAAGAATTTCCCCTTATGGATTGTATGTTGTCTTGGAAGGTTTGAAAGGATTAAAGAAAACCACCTTGAAACAAATTTCCCAATATATCAAAGCCAGCTGTGCCTCAAGGCATAAGTCTCTTCTGGTCAAGGAAGAAGTGTTGTCCTGAAAGGCCCAATAAAGGGACACTCGGGGAGTAGAAGGTCGAGCTCCTTGTGACTAGGCAGCGTCGAGCCAGGCACTGAAGTGCCATTCTAACTAATTGAGATGGTGTACAGGTGGGTGTGGAACCAAGGAGAACCAAGTTCAATATTTCAGGCAGTCGCAATGGCCTATCAGTTGCACCAATCTCATACAGTCCCGCTAAAGAGAGCCATCTGGCCAACCATGAAGCTGACCCGCTAGTAAAATGCTTCAAAATAAGGTGCCCTCTCAAACTACCTGGGTGAATGGGAGCCTCAATGTGACCAGAACAACTCTTCAGTGGCCACTAGACTGTATTAGATCTCCCAGGGGGTATCGAAATCTGTAAAGAACCACCAGGTTACATAAACTGGGAGATTGGCAAAGTAGTACAGGAGCCTTCGAAGCATCAGCACCTTTGAAATGACATTGCAACCCATGACAGAGAATGGAGTTTTCTCCAAAAATGCATGTGTAGTTTTGAGAGTGATAACACATCACACCAGATTTCCCTCTCGGAGATCATCAGCATTGTGAAATATATTTGTACCAAGATGTTGGATTGTAGTACCTTCACATTTTATCAAGTCCTCTCCCAAGAATTCAGCCACGGAGGGAGTGCCACAAAATAAGGGGGCAACCGTGATTTTCCCTTATTAACAAGAAGACCCGCAGCCAATCCAAATTTCTCTAATGTATGGGCTGTATAGCCTAAGCCTGAACAGGAGTTTTTCCAGTAAAGGACAACATCATCCACGTTAAGTGAGATCACGTGAACACTATCCAAGAGGACGATGCCCCAATTGTGGCCATCCTGTTGCACACAGGCTGCAAATGGCACCATAGCTAAAGCAAACAGGAGGATGAGAGTGGGCACCCCTATCTTGTACATCATCCAACTACAATCAGCTCCCATGTACAGTTGACCAGCTGGCCTCTAGCCATAGTTTCAGTATAGAGCAACTGTACAACTTGGGGTCCGAGTCCAAACTTAAGCTCAAATTAGGGGAATCGAACACTTTCTCCAAATCTAGAGTTAAGACTCCTGCATAAAGCCACAGCCCTGGAGCTGCCACCATGACCTCATAAAGCCCGATGTTATTAGGAGCACTCCTTCTGGAAATAAAGCCACTCTGGTCAGCAGCAACCAGAAGTGTCCCCATGGACATGGTCTGCCAAAACTTTACAGAGTATCTTGAAGTCGGCATTCAGAATGGTGATTGGCCTCTATGAACCTGGGGTACATAATTTATGTACATAGGGGGACATTTTGTCAGAAGCTTCTTCTATTGGTCTATTAAGCTGATGTGCACATTGTGCTTCTGCCCACCACTGCATTCACAATGGGACAATGAGTTAGTCCACTTTATCCACTGGCTCCCTTCACTTTGAGTAACTGCAACAAGCATGTGCACATTGTTTGCATTTGCCTAAAGTAGCGCCTTACTCCTGAGAAGCAAAGCTGGTTCATGATGCACTTTATTTAATTTTTATCTTAACTTTAAATACCCACTATTTATTGTGCTTTCACTTCAGATGCCCAGTCCGATAGGGATCTATTTTCCATTTCCTTATTGAAGTTGTTGGCATTAAATGTGCAGCTGACATTGTAACATTGCAGCTGCCTGTGATTTAAGTGCTAGGTTAGGTTTTTATTAATTCTTGTCTCCTACATAAATAATAATAAAATGCATGTCATGGCCTACATGTTATTTAATAAAACAAATCACTAGTAAAATGGTCACACCAGTGAATGTTTTTTTTCATTTCACATTTTTATTGCAAGCATATTGCAGTCATGCTTAAGGGCAGTATGTTTGTTCTTTTTCTTTGTGTGGCACATACAAAAAAACACTGAATTAGGTTCTCAAGGCCATACATTTTGGCTTTGCCAATGCTTGTTTAAATGTAAAAGCCTAGTGAGTGAAATTATTTCCTTTCACCGCATAAGTGTGTCCATCTTCCTCCTTGATTTCTGCCCGAGCCTTGATACACGTCTTCCCTTTGCTTCGTCTGGAACCCCGTTATGCCTCTCTCTCACCTGGCGTATCCAATACCCCTTTGGATGAGATGATTCTGAGCACATGCTGTACGTTATTACTTTTTGTTTTTTAAAACAAAAACCTTTTTAAAGAAAGATTTTTTTTTAAATTGCTTTTTTTTACAATGTTCAGGACTGAATTCTCAAGGAGAAATTGACAGTCTTTTAAGTCTGATTATTTGAAATGTCTCAAGTATGATTTTACAAAAACGCATGTTTCTGTAGGTTAGGTTATTTTAAGTTCATTCAACACAAAATACATCATAATAAAATTGAAAGAACAAAGCATAAAAAATGTCAACGTCTTATGACACGGGTTCTAACACAGAAATTGTAAAGTTGGTGACACCACTTGGGAACACACTCTGGGCCAGTTCACGTGCCACATCATCTTTCCATAACTGTATGTTCCTCAAATGTAAGGACATATACTCACCAATACACTCAATAGCAGACATGTATGAACATGTGGCCCAAAACAAACATGTCCACACATGTACATTCACAGAAAAAAATGAAAGAGTCATCCCAAGGCTAAGAAAGAAATGCAATGGCATATCACATTTTAAAACATCTGATATTGGCTCCAAAAATACCAGCATGCATATCATATACATGCATGTATGAACTACCCAGGAGTGCAATAATTAAGCACCCAAAAAGATATGCAGCAAAACTTTACTGCAACTCCTTTGTCAAGTACAAATAAGAATAACAATGGGAGTGGTTGGTCACGGTGAAGCTCTTCAAATGTACATGACCATAATTCATGAAAGGTGCTGGGTGGGATTATGGTTATGTGATGGGTGGGTATAGTAGAAGAATATTCACAAACGTTTTGCAACACATATCTGGCCACCTTAACCTATACTAAGTTAAAAATGAGTGGTTAGTGTGTGACTATATGTGAAGAAATTGCGGTCAATCCAATTTTCAAACAGTGGGTAGGGAAGCGAATGTGCAACTGTAAAAAAAGATTGGGGGGGTTAGAGAAAAATGTTTACATGTTTTTATCTTTTTCAACATTATGATTCTCATTTGTGTCACAGTTAAATCTTGCATAAGGATTAAGTGATATCATTTTTCTTTTCTTCCACTGCTATTAACATAAGTGCATGTTTTTGTGTATATCATGTAACTGCATTTCAAACTTGAGAAATTCCTAAATTATGTTTCATTGTCCTGTATTGTTTAGTGAGTTTCGGGGTGAGGCGTAATCTAAAAGCACATATACACATAACATATGATTATTGTAAGCTACACTACTTTTGTGAATTGCCTTCTTTATTTTTAATACTTTTTATGATCATTTACTTTACCCTAGACCTCAAGTTAATGATGCAAACATGGACACTAAAGCAGTGAATGTTAAGTATTTTGTATAACTTCTAAACAATTCTTCAGTAGAAAAGATATTTATCCCAATAATTTTTTTTTTTTTTTTCAATTAACCAATATTGAAATGGTTGTTATAAAAAGATTTTGATGACATATGTTCAATTTGTGTTAGGTTTGTATTGTTTTATTTAATATTTTACAGTGGTCAGATCTATTTTTATCAGCATGACTTACAACATTTTCAGTTTTAGAACTTTTTGTCTGTGTTACCATCCTTTACAGTGTGGAAATTGACTCAGATGCTTTGAACACTGAATATATTTTCCTAGAGACTGAAACGACCAACTAAGGTTATGAAAGGTCACTCAATACATGATGTTTATCTCAACCTGGAGTTCTGTTCTCATCATATAAATGCCCGGAGAGGACCTAGCAGTGTTGTTCGAAGCAGGGTGCTAATTGTAAATTGTGAATGTTTCCTTTGTCCAGGTTCAACACCTAATGACTTTACAATTACAGGAACAAAAGTGTTAAACTATTCAAAGTCTGCAATGCATACCCAGAGAATCAATTACTTTGCAGTTAACTCAATACAATATACAAATTGAAAGTAGAACAAGCATACACTTGCTGATGGAGAAATTGAATCATCTCTATAAATGCTCTTACCAGTCTCTTTAAAGATACACTAGATTAATTTGCCCTTATATTTTTTCTAACGTCAGCATCGCAAGCTATGAGCTTCTCTTCCTGTCTGACCACACCCTTCTCAATTTGTGTATTTTTAAAAAGAGTTGCCGCCAAACTGCACTCACCAGTACCAGAAAGACCCACGCCTCTGGATAAAATCCTTTCTAATATGTTTCCCTACCAGCCTTCTTCTACTAGGCAGACCAATGTAATGAGCTTGTGCCCCAACTAAAAGGACACTTCCAATGCAACTGATTTTAGAGCTATGATGTATGGCACTCTGCTGCAGAGCTCCAGACACTGATTTTAGTCCTTCCCTCGAACTAAAACGGAGCACAAATACATCCAAATTCCAAGATATACAAACTGTGTTTATATGATAGGCAGAGCGCGGTCTACCGACCTATCACACATTCCGGGAACTGGAGCTAGTAGCACAGGTGGTGCTCAATAAATTCAGATTCTCAGAATGAAAGGGACAATTTACATTGGTACTCCACCCGAACACATCTCAGGGCAAGCTACCTCTGCCAAGTACAAAAGGGTGGGGTGGTTGTTTCATGCAAATGCTCTTCCCTCTGGGACGTTCTCTACTATCTTTCACTTGAAAAATATTTTCTATGGTTCTGGAATGGATTGAAAAGTCACCTGTACTCTTCAGCACCTTCCTACCCTGGAACTGTACAGAAGCAGCTTTAGAGTTGTACAGAAACCCTAAATAACAATGAAAATTGACAAAACCAATAGGTCTGACCATGCAAGCATACAGTGTTTTTATTTTTTCAATTTTTTATTCAGGCATTTGCAACTTAATTTAAAAGTAACAAAAAATAAAATTACTGCTGTCAGAGAGTGGCTGGAATTCGTTTTACAGGCAAAAAAAGTAAAACATTTAACCCTAGCAGCATTTGCCCTTCACCTCCCCTCCCCCCACCCAACTTCCAGAGCAGGCACTGAAGCTCACTATTTTTTAGGTGGATGTGCACATTTGATCAGGTAAATGCCATTACTCGAAGTGTAAACAGCCAATTAATGGAGAGGACTGACAAAGTGGCCCTTATGGTATGGTTTTGTGGGCGGAATCAAAACATAAATGGCACTTGAATAGACCAGTGAGTGAAAACGTCTCAACCCACACAAATCTATGCAAGTATAGGTGAGGTTTGCTTTAATCAGGACATTTATTGATTTTGATTACAAGAGCATGTCAAGATAGCTAAAGCTGTCTCTATGTCAGACCTAAAATATGTATTGTATATTCAGTAAGTGAAACTGAACAATGGGACCTTTTGCCGTACACAACAGCCAGTCTTACAAATCACAGTAATGCCAGGTGTCTGCTCAAAGACAGACAACTAAAAACAGTAATATATAATGTGCACATGCAAAACAGAAACACAAAGAATAATCAATGAGACACCTACCTTTATCACTTCCATAATAATAGAAGACATTATTGCTGAGAGCACACCATCGCTTTTGCCACTCTGACCCAAAGAAACTGTGATCTGTGAGTGTCAACAAAAGTTACAAATGTCAGGGCAATTATTGTGCTATTTAACCATGAATTTATCCAAGAGGGTAGCCTAACCTAGTACAACAAAGGTTAAAGTGTGAGTATGATGTGCCGATGTCTATCAAACTGAATTAAGCCTAGACTAAATAAAGTGGGGATAAATCTGCCAAAACCTGTACTTTGATAAACATTCCTCTACACAGCAGCTTAGATAACACGAGTCCTTATTGGCCACATTAAAAACAGGATACATTAATTAAATTAATTATATTGATGCGCAAGATCCGGACTGCAGTGTATCGTGGGTAAGAGAAAGAATGCTGAACAATTCTCCTTTACAGAGCACTCTTTTTTTGACATTCTTGAAAATGGTTTTGTAGGCGCAATGAGGGCTAAAACCATCAAAGATTAAATTTGATAAAGACCGTACGTGTTGATTTTGATATTTGCACCCTCTCACAAGCAGCAGTGCAAAAACATTATACAGAGCATGGCAAGGTGTACTGACGTTTTATACATTATAAATAAATGAGGACGAGTTGTGAAAATCTCTTTTTGTCACTGCCAGTCACAGCAAAGGCTTTTAGAATGAGATTGATAATTTGATGCAAAGAGAAGAAAGACCAGAGAATTGGTCCTAACAGAAGAAAGAACATGACACATTAAGGGCATTGCTGCCAAGTTCTCTAGATCCATGCATGATGTGATGTCCACAAAGGGGCTACTCAACATGTGTGCCCGCCTCCAAATACTCATACAAAACAAACAATCCAGCAGTAAAGCTTGGTTATTGCATTCTATCAGAGTAACAAGGTATCAATTTAGGTCCTCCTGGGTAAACTACCAAGGGACTGAGAGGGGCATTTAATTAATTTTGCTTGACGAGAACACATAGTAGAGCAATATAATGGTAATGTGGATTTCTTGAGTAACAAGAGGCAAGCTGTTTTCATACTGTGTAACATGCTCATTGTTATCATCACTGGGATCCCAGATGACGTTTTGAAAAGAGTATTTTCTTTATTTCAAATGTGTTTGTTTAACGATTAGCATGAGAACTTATGTGCTGCCTGTAGACTCTCCTGTATACTTGCATCCCGGAACTAAGTTAATTCAATTACAGCTCTGATAGTCCCTGAGCTCATACGATGAATAGAAGGTAACAGATTAATGTGAGAGTAAGGTTGAACTTACACCCAGACATGTTTTAAGCATGTGGAAGAAAAAAGTGGTCACCTTTTAGCTAAATGTTGACTAGTAAAGTGTTCTACAATTGTGATTCCTGGCACAAATACCTAAGCAGGCCATTGTATACCTAAGAAGAACTAATGAGTTGGAAGATGACCAAATACGCCCTATGTTAGCCACATTGCACCTCACCTTGCCAGCATTTGTCCTGCAAAGCTGCAGAGTATACAAAACTAGGTCCTCATTACGAGGCTTGCGGTCATCAGACCGCCAGCCTTGCTGTGGCGGTGTTACCACCATGGATCCAGCGGTAAAGGCACCCTCATTACAAGTTGGGGGTTTGGCAGAAGCCAAACCGTCACAGTGTCGCCTGGCCTCCCACACACTCACAAACACCCCCCCACCTGTCCACACACTTACAAACACCCCCCAACTGTACACATCCATCCAAACACCCCCACCCGCTCACAGACATATACACACCACCACTCACACATACGCACCCCCTTCGCAAACATTCACATCCCCACACCGCATACATACAGTCACCCGCTCTCCCCATTCACTCACACAAACACATGCACACGCGCACCCACAAACACCCCCTCACCTCCCCATCCACACTCACTCACCCCCACCCCATCCATAATCGCTCACACATGCACCTCCATCATTCATACCCCTATCCCCTCCATGCAAGCATACATTAACACACTCCCCCCTCCGCATACGCAGACTTGCACACAGACACCCCCACTCACTCGCTAACAAACACGCACTCAGACACCCCCATTCGCGCATACATACATGCACACACCGCACACATGCACCCAACACTCCGCCCCCACCTTTCGGACGATCACCTTACCTTTTCCGACGAGGTGGTCGTCTGGGAGGGGATGGGTCCTGGCGATTTTGCACCGTCAGCACCTCCACACCAGCAAGACTCCGGCAAGCGGCATTACGGCTCGTAATACTGCAGGCAGAGTCTTGCTGCCGTGGCGGTGCTGGGGATGCACCCGCCTCTTCAACTCTGTCGGCCAAGCCAACGGAGTTGGGCTTCCGCCCAACTACTTCAAATACGGTGGTCAGCAGCGGTCTGTTGGCTGCAGTGACTTCGGTGGTCTTTGAAAAAGACCACCTAAGCCGTAATGAGGGCCCTAGTCTGAAGTAAATATTCATAGTGCAGTGCATTTATTGTCAATAGGATGCATGGAGAGGCAGGGTTTTCTCTACTACACAGTGATAAAGGGAAAAACAAAGACAGATATTTTTCAAGGAGGCTAATTCACAGATGCGTTTGTGCTTCTAAGAGTATATTAGGACCAAAAGGAAGCCATTTACATGCAGATATAAAAAAAGATTTTTTGAAAACATGAGTAATTTGGGTGTTCAAAAGAGCAATTTATAATCCCAAATTCCACATCCTGATTTTAAGATCAGGGTTAGTGGAATTTTCAAATTGTGAAATGGACTTACAATATTTGAAAACATGTCAGAATGGTGGATTTTTCATAATTAGAAGTTAAATTTATGGGCATTCATGAAAAGCGTTCAGGTTAAGCACAACATTCCACTGCTTGAAAAAAGTACTCCTGTTAATTCCAGTTGTAAATGTGATTTGGGAAATGGAAAGGAAAGAGACCATATCACAAGTCACGGGGTGTAAGTGTTTCTCCAAAGTAAAAATTAGTGTTTGGGTGGGAAAAAAAAATGGCTTTTTGAGAACTCAGGGAATTTATTACTGATGTTGAGTGGATTACTGGGACTATGCCAGGAATTCTTTATGAGCCTTCAAAATGTTGGAAATCTAGAGGAGGAAACCTAAAGAAGTAATTGTCCTGCTATTTAAAGCTGGGTTTTGTGAATCCAGTCCAAGGTTAAGGGAGACTATGTTAATACTAACACTGCCAAGTGAACCTTCTAGGAGATCAAAGTTAAGAAGAAGGTAGCTTGTGTTTCCAAAAGCCATCCAGCATTCTTGATCTGAAGAGAAATCCATTCGATAACAAAAGGAAGGAACACCAACTGTGCTTAGCCCATCTCTCTGTACCGGCCAGGGGATCACCCTATGATGTTAAAAGGACTCTCACCCACTGGGATTCCAAGTGAAATGTTTCATCATAGAGTTCTTGTCCAGATACTTAATGTATCTGGATGGGCTCAACTTTGGTAGCCAATGTTGGACTCTATGATGAAGCATGCCACTTGGAATCCCAGTGGATAAGAGTCCTTTTAACACCAAAGGGTGATACCCTTGGGCGGATACCGAGAGAAAGGCTAAGTACTAGGCGTTTCCTTCTGTAGTTGTTGACCGGCTACTGTTTATGAAGGTGAGCGAACCCTGTAGCACTTCCCCCTTCCTCATTCTTGGATTATCCTGAAGAGAAATCCACCAATTCATCAGCACCCAGAATTATGAATGGGGTGGTGCAAGAGATCTGGGCAAATGCCTGGTATGCAGGAGAAAGATGTCTCTCTGTAAGGGTTTTAGCGTTGGACATTATTGAGGGGAGATAAGACGATGGATGCAGATTTTGATTGGGTCTTCTGATTTCTCATTAGAGGTCAGTGCCACATTTCTGACACTCAGCAAGGGTGTGCTACTGCATATCTCAGACAGCAGGGTTGGACTGGGCCAAAATAAAAATGTCCTCCTTTAGGGGATCAGATAACCAAAAACTGCCCCACATTCACATATCAGGGCAGTTTTGAACTTGTAAAGACAACCTCTATATGTGGTTTTCAAGATATGGACAACTGTATGCATTTGTGCTTGCTGCAGGCAATGTTTGTGGTAACACCAGAGAAAAACGTCCCACTAGACCATAAAACAGACCTACAAACAGCCAAAAAAGCAGCCCGCTCAGTGACCTGTCAAGCTAGCCCTTCAGGCATTGCCAGTTTGCCCAAAGAGCCAGTCCGACCCTGTCAGCTAGGGCTTCCTGACATCTATTTCAAATACGCCATCTCCACTTTGACACCTAAAATTGTTTGTACTGGTTAATTTTTACTCTCTCTATGTTAAAAAGCTGCTGTGTCTACCCGTGTGCTATGTCCCCCAAAAGCTGCTTTTGAATATGAGCGTTATTTATTCAAGGTCAAGTACGCTGACATTTCCACCACTGCCTTAACACAGACATCACAGGCTAATAATTAGCTTGTTAGAACAGCAGATTGGTCTATGAAATTTCCTCAAAGTTATTCGACTTTTTCATTCTATGCCTGCCTCATTTTATAAGACATCTCTACTTTATTTCTACTTGCAACTAAAGCAATACAAACAATCTGGAATTGGTCAATTTCTAAACTTGATTTTTATAACACCTGCATTTCAACATTTGTATGGGGTCCTAATACTTCCCTAAAAATATATATCTTCAAGATATATTTAGTTTACAACAAATACATTCTTGGGGTCTGCTGTTATTGATTGTGTTAGCAGAACATGCCTGATGTAGACCAATCACATGCACAAATCTCCGTCATTCATTGCATTTTGTCAGTGGTGTATGTCACCTTTTCTTCGTTTCTCGAGGTAGCCGCTCTTCAAAATGACTGTAAGTTCTTGTGCCGCAATGGGAGGGTACTGAGTTCCTGCAAGAAAAGTAGAATATTAGCATCATCCATCAATGGAATATCGCAGTGAAGTACACATATGTAGGTTGAACAAGGCTTGCAAAGACCACTGGGCAATATTTTCAAAACGGTGGGTGTCCAAATTAGGTAAAGGAGGGTCTCATCCATGACAGATTTTCAGGACATGGACATAGGATACCTATCTATACTGTATTTACATGGGATGCATTTACTTAGTGCAGAAACTGAACATATGGCAGGATCTGCCCTCCCTGCACATACGCTCAACACTACTGTTCTAAAGATACTGTGGTCAAACCGTACCCTATCAATTATTGAAAAGAAAAGAAAAAACGCAGTCTGAGAAAGAACAATGACCATAACTAAATAGGTTGAAGGGTTTAATTAGCTTTACTAAATGAGACTATATTTGCTGTATATTTTGGAGCTGGTGACTTTTTCAAAACACTTGTACAAAATCTTACAAGATGCTGTCATATAAAAAAATATACACGCGTCTCAAGAGGGTCTCAAAGTCACATCAACTAAATTAGCCTTCTTACCAGAAGTACTGACAGTGAAATATGAAATGCAGTGAAAGCAGAGTAATATAAATGCGATTTTTTAGCAATGCCAGACAGTAGCCACAAAAAAGAGTGTCCAATATATGCCCTTAATATCCATCTTGATCACCAGGCCCACCATAAGCACTCATCGCTAAAACATATCTGTCTCCAGGAGATGATCAACTGTGCGCCATTTTGCGTTAAATGAATTTAATTTAGGCAAGATTAATAAACGGAATCTTTCTCTTCTTACAAAACGTGCAAATGTATATAAAACTGCTTACAGGAAACTGGGTTGCAATGAATTGGTGAATATTATCTGCATGACAAGTTTTCAATGCTTTAAACTTGAAAAGAGTGTGTTAAGATTTTACAACTAACTCTCTCTCTCTCTCTCTCTCTCTCTCTCTCTCTCTCTCTCTCTCTCTCTCTCTCTCTCTCTCTCTCTCTCTCTCTCTCTCTCTCTCTCTCTATATATATATATATATATATATATATATATATATATATATATTTTATTTTATTTTTTTCCCCTACTGGAAAAAAATTAAAACAAAGCCCCCAGGTGTGCTAAGCCTGGGGGTATGCCTAACTATGAAAAAAAAAGAGAAGGTACACAGGGCCCCCTTTTTAGGGCTCTTTTTATCCCTGGGGATCACCACCTCCCCGGGCCTTTATATAAAAAATGGGTATGGGGCCATACAGAACCCCCCCCTCCATTGGGGTCCGAGAGCCCTGGGGACCATCACCTTCCCAGGGCATTATGTTATAAAGGAGGGGGACTGCGCGCACCCACCTTCTGCAACCTTTCTATCCCCTGGGGCCATCACCTCCCCAGAGTTGAATAAATACTAATGGGGGGCTCTAAGGTCCCCCCGGCCCAAGGGACCACCACCTCCCCTGGGCAGGCTTGTGCTATTTAAAGGAGGAGAGCCATGTGCCCCCTCCTGTAGTCATTAATGGCCCTGGGGACAGCCAGCCCGGATCCTGGATTCTCCCAAGGTTCCCAACCTTGGGAGATAGCTATTTACTTTCGCTTGGCAGGAGCTGACAGCTCCCACCAAGTGAAAGAAAACACTAACTCTGCTTTAAGCAAGCAGGAGCTGTCAAAGAGCTCCCCCTTGCTGGAAGCAGAGTTTTCATCTGTTTCCCTGCCAGCATCCATTTGGGCAGGTAAACAAATTAAATGATTTCTCCTGAATGCATTTCTAGCAGCTCCCTGCATGCAGGAGCAAAACCAGCTCCTGCAGGAGGCGGGGAGCCAGCTGGGATCGCGGGGGCCTTGAGGCTCCCACCATAGACCCCAACAGTGCACACTGAGTGCCCTGGGAGGGCCATGGCACCCAGGCACTAGTGGCTTGGCCCCTGGGGATGGGGTCCCCAAAGCCATAATTGGCCCAGGGAAGAGGGCTGTCAGCACCCTCCCCCTTTTAATTATGTATTTGGTCCCGGGGTGGTTGTTGTCCCCGAGGCCCATGGTGTCTGCCCGGACCCCCTACATTTATTGTAATTTAGCCCTGGGAAGGTGGTGGGCCCCAGGGCATATTTAAGCCTCAGGAGAGGGTCTGTGCATCCCCCCTGATGTTGATAATTTAAGCACCCAGGAGGTCCCTGGGGCTCTAGGAATGCAATAGAGGGGGGTCCACACGGTCCCTTCCTTAATAACAATAACCCCCTGGGGAAGCAGTGGTCCCCAAGGCTCATAAGAGCCTCAGGAGGGCAGCCTCATGCACCCCTTCTTTTATTTTTTATATATTGGAATGCCCTTGGGACCTGGTCCATCCAGGGGGCTTTTTTTTTTAAAAACAAGTGCGTAACCAGCACTTGTTTTTATTTTTTATTTTTGCAGCAAACTTGCAGCAAACACTCTTCAAAAAATGCAGGGGCACCCCAGCACCAAGGCTAGGGAGCAGGGTATAAATACCCTGCCCCCTCAACTTTGGCAAGGCTGTGCAAGGCGGGGCATTGTGTTCTTCTTGTGTGGCAACAGGCCAGGTCCTGCGGCCAACCCCACTGGGCGCACGGCTGTAGGCCGTCCGGGGCGTGGGATTTGATGCTTATGGGTGGTAGGCCACAGGGCCTAGCCACAGAACAGGCCCTGCACCCAACCCTCGCCTGGCATGTGTGTTGCGGGGTTTGGTACTTATAGGGAGTTGGCCACAGGACCTGGCCACAGCCGCTCGGTAGTCATAGTTAGGGTTACCAGAGATAGGAATTCCTCAGATTTTTGCCCCTTAATAACTTTGCACCAGTTTGACGAATCTCTGCAAAACTTTGCAAATCTAATCCACTTGTTACATTGGTGGAAGGTTGAAGATTTTGCTGCGTTTAGTCAAGGGGTAAAAAGGGGAGTCTCAAAACACACTTGCATTCCAATGCATCTTTACATAGACTTATGTGTTTTACATAGCACAAAAAAAGCTGAGTGGTTTGGCAGGACTAGGCTTTATGGTGCGCAGATGATTCTTTTGGGAACTACAGGTAATTAGAGTAAGAACTAAGTTATTAGGCATTTTAACTTAGTGATATCTGTTGTTGCTGTATTTTCATGAAATTTTGCTGTATTTTGCAGCAGTACATAACGATGACCAGTCATTAAGTGATTGGCTGTTGAATGCCTTTACACAAGTTAAAGGTAGCCATGCAGATTTTACGTACACTTTGCCTGTGGTCTTTGTTACACCTTTCGATCTCGGTAAGTATTAGGTATGGTATTTTTTCCTTACCTATTACCACTTTAATAAAACGGCAATAGGTAGGGAAAAATATTTTTTACGTTTCTATATATTTTACCAAAATATGGAGTACCTTGGTACTACGTCGGGAGTAACAGAGAACAAATCAAATAATAATAAAAAAGGTTTTAAAAAAAATTAAATACTCTGTAAGACACTATATTCTACAAATGTAGTGTACTAAAGTATATTTTTCTATTGTTATCATATTTAAATATGCACAAAAAAGCCTACAGTGTATTGCGTTAATACATACAAATTAACGCGCTATTTTTTTTAAAAAAGCAGTTATCCCTAGACTGCTATAAAAATATAGAAAATTATGCATTAAAATTAGCTACCTATTACCACTTCAGTAAAGTGGCAACAGGTAGTGAACCAAAATAAAACCTAATACTTACTTATATCTAAGAGCGTAATCCAGAACACAGTGAAACGCAGACTGCAGAAAGCAGCAAAACTGTGACAAAAACTACAAAGCTGCCTTTTCCCTTTGATAAAAACAGTCATTAAGCAATCACAGGCTAACTTCTTATCCCCATGCACCATGGTATACCACAAACGTACGACGGCCTATTGGGGCACAATATATAACTAAACAAAAATTAACATTTACATCTCATAATGATATTCCTACCACATAACATTTACAGGTATTCATACACTTTCAGGCTGCATATGTTTCAATTAACACATGCCACTCTACGCCACTCCACTCTATGCCACTCAAATTTACACCACTCCACTCTATGCTACTCCACTCTAAGCCACTCCACTTTACATCACTCCACTCTATGGCACTACACTCTCTGCCACTCCACTGTACTCCACTCTGTAACTCCACTCTACACAACTAAACACTATGATACTGTATGCCACCCTATTTTATGACACTGTAGTCTACGCCACTTCACTGTACATCCAATGAGTGCTTTGGTGTGTTTTAGAGTATACATAGCGACAAGTATCTACCATATTATTTTTCTACCTAATGTTGTATAGGCTAGGTCCAGCTAATGGGTGTACGTCTTTACAAAACCCATATACTCCTAATGCATTATAAGTGTGTAGAGGCATTGAACACATTATAAATGTTTGCATTAAAGAGTAACCCTGTGTGCAGGTAACAGTTGACAACTTGTGTCCATTACGTGCCACACATGTTTTTAGACTCTTCAGAAAGAGTGTGCAACAGGGCAAAGACTCTACATACAACATAATAAGTATTGCAAGCAGCCTTGAGTTATTATGCAAAATTGCCTCAGCATGACAATTTCTACGTAAAATAGAATACTGTGGGTACTAGGTATTAAGCTATGTACATGAGCTTGTTTTGTTTCAGAACCTGGGCTATCCGTCTATCTATAAGGTTTTAATCACATTATGAAGGCTCCAGGTAGTATAATCTTTAGCATCTTCAGACATTGCTTATTTTAAGCAAAGTGTCTTTTTTTGCAATGGATTGCACAGAGTGTACACTGTTTTTACTATTTGATACTTTTTAATACTCTGTAGTGCATTTCTCATGAGAGTTTCACAGTCTGCAAACAGTGTGGTATAGGTAAACTCTCACCATGAACTGAATACTGTTTACAGCATCCACTTCTCTACTCATATCAACTTCATTTCTCAAAGTAGGTTTAGTGAATTTCAGGGGGTTGATACAAATAAAAGCTGTCTGTAGTAGGGCATTCATTCTGGAACAAACATTCAATGCTTTTAGGAACTTGGCTTGCTCTGAACAGTTGTATAGAGATTGAACACCATATGCATTGACGACTTCCGATATATCTGTAGTTGATTGTTAATGTGATGTGCATTGTATGGGGTCAATATGGGTAAATCACACTATTCCTCCCCTACGACAGTATCTCCTTCCAGCACTACTTATTCACCCTAATGGGTTTTCATTTTGTCTCCCAGTTTTTTTATTGTTTTCATCTCGTACTGTACGATTTTAGCATTTGTTTATCAGGAATGATTCCAAATTCCACTGTATTTAATGACTATCTTAATTTATCCAAATCCATCATTCAACAAACGTATTTGTATTCCCCTCTTAGTAAATGTTATATTGATCCCCATTGTATTTCGGACCTGATCAGGGGGTTTTCTCTGTGGAATGAAAAAGGCAAATGTCATATCTTACTTTGTTCATACATCAACTCTATGAAATCAACTAGAATCCTTTAGTTTTAAGTTCCAGTCATGTTTGAAACATCAAATGTTTGTGAAAACCCTGAAGTTAACAAGCTACCAAGAAAAAAAGTCTCAACTAACGCTACAACATAATGCAACTGTCTGCAGCGAACGTTTACTGAAGGTGTTCTTAAGAAAAACGTTCTCTAATTATGTAATCTGATGGTACACTTGTTCATAATGATCCATGTCATTATACTCTCTGGTAGATGGCTACTTTGTTAGTATTTAACTCGTAAAATAGGTTTGTTCACTTGCTGGATCACCATAATCAGTTTGATATATATGTGTTCCGTAACTTTTTGGAATCTATGTGTGCTGTATTCCTTGTGTAATCAATGTGTGACATGCCGATGTGTAGTTCCACTTGTGTTGTAGCCAGGTTCCTACGGCTCAAGCTAGAATTATAACAAGCATTTGCAATGCAATGGGTCCCATGTTTGCTCGAGGTAGAGCTATCAGCATTGTAAATTCCTAACTGGAATTTTCTTGCCACATAAATTGAAAATGATAAGTAAAAGAGTGGACATAAGCGAGCCAATTCAAAGTGCCATGGCTGCCATGAGCGTGAAGGAGAGACACAAAAGGAAAAAAGAAGTTTGCTAACAGTTAAACGTGTCGGCAAATGTGCACTTATCCATGTAACAGGGTAGGTGGCCAAGGCAGTAACAAAACTGCCCAAAGGAGGGACAAACCTAAAGCATTTACCAATGATAACAAAGGATTTTTGAAAGGCAAGCCCATGAACGAGTGATAGTGATGGGCGTGCAGTAGACGTGGTTAAAGGCCCACCAATAAATTACAACAGGCCAGAGCACTTGTGCGCTCAACCTTAAGATGAAACACCACTCAGATTCTTAAAGATAGAAATGTGTAACACCGGCTTACTCGCTGGTATGCAAACTTTGTTCTGCTTCCTCGCATTCTAAATCACTGACATATTTTTCATCCTTTTATGTTCACTAGGCCTTTGAGTGTAATGGAGATACAAATGAGACTAATGATTCCCTCCTGGTGTTTTCATGTTTCCATATTTAAAAATTCCTGTAGGTGTCCTAAAATTATTTGAGTGTATTCACGAAGTCAGGACTAATCATAATTGTGAAACGATGTGTAAATGATTTTGAGGATCGTTTAATTTAAATTCCTAGGGTCGTCTTATTATCGGATGTTGTAAATATAGAAACAGGACTTTGGTTGACTAGTGTTTGGGATATGCTTACAAAAGTTGCCCTGTTGAATTGGTTGTTTGTCTTGAATTCTGTGTTGTAGTACAGGAAATAAAGTTAAAATATATAAATTTGGGCCAAATCAAAAATGTAGAAAAAAAAGAATAATTAAAAAAGAATGAAAGAATATTTAAGACTAAACAAAAGAAAGTTGACATTTCTGTTACAATCTGAAATTATTGTATTTTTACAACAGCCCAAGGCATCTTGGGTAATGTCCGTTGGTAGGCAACTTTCAACTATTAATTCTCCTCGACTAAGAGAGGATATGGAAAACAGAAAAGAGTTATTGAAAAGGGAACTATACTGGATAAACAAACTTTATACAATGATAGCAACTGGATTAAAAGATCAAGTTGAATTTACATGTTTCTTGTAAAATTATGATTTAAAAAAAAAAAGAAAGAACATAATTTTATTATATTACTCTGATTAATATCAAGGGAAATGTGAGACGAACATCAGCGTGGGAGAGCATTACAGTTGGCATATGATATGAACTGAGAAGACAATTAGAAATTCATTGAGGTACCTTTATTAGTCAAGGAGAATGAACACCCTCCCCGACCTCTGTTAGGCCCTTGGGACTCCACCCTCCAAGGTCATTATTAAAATTAAAGGTGGGGGGTCTGTGAGGTCCCCCCCCCTCCATGAGCCTTACTAGGCACTGGGGGACCTCGTCTCCCAGAGCCACTCATTTAAATAAAGAGGAGGGGCTCTGCACTGCCCCATCCCCAAGCCATTATTGACCCAAGGGACCCCATCAACCTGGGTCATATTTATAAAAGGTGGGTGCCCTTGTGAACCCAGGGCAGCCACCATACACTTGTTGGTGGGCCCGCAGGGAAGCCCCGAAGCCCCTAGCCAGCTCCTTACACACAGCGAGAGCCAGCACTGCTCCCATCAGGAGGGACCAGCTACTACTGCTGCTCCCTCTGGGCAGCAGCAATATTTTAATCTGTTTCCCTGCGTGAGTACTATGGTCAGAGAAACAGATCAAAAGTCTGCTTCCAGCTGGCAGGAGCATTTTCAAAGCTCCTGCCCGTTGGGAGCAGACTTTGTATTTGCTCCTGCTTGATGGGAGATTTGAAAATGTGGGAGCAAATACAGGATTCCCAGCCCATGCCTGTGCGAGGTGGGAAACCGCTATGTCACGGGGATGAGTTCTCCAGAATATAGCATGTGAGCTGGCCCTGGGGGATGGGGTCCCCGGGACCATTCATGGCTCAGAGAGGGGGCCACGTGCCCCATTAAAGTTCTCAGCCCAGGAGTAGGGTTCTCTGGGGCCTTTCATGGTATGGGGAGGGGGCCTCCTCCCCATTTTAAGTAATTTTGGCCCCAGGGGTGAGCTCCCTCAGGTCTTTAGAGGCTTAGGGAAGGGAGCACGTGGGCCCCACACAATTCTGTAAAACGTTTGGCCCTGGGGGTGGGTTGCCACTGGGTAGTTATAGTTAGGATCGTGTTTCCATAGGAAATGTATGTTTTATGTTGTAAATAACTTTAATTCCCAAAAAAGTGTTACTTTTTGACTAGTTTTCACATGGAAAGTTTCAGGGTGATCCGTCAAGTGGTGGCGGAGAAAAAAAAGGAGTGGGTCGGAAAATGTATTTTCCCAATTAATTTTTCCATATAAACTTAGACACAGCTGCAGCCTAAACACCTGAATGGGTTTACACCAAATTTTGCAGAAAGCTAGATCTTGGTCCAGAAAGAGTGTTTTTTGTGATTTGGTGTAAATCTGTTCAGTAGTTTTTCAGCAATTAATGCTCAACAAAGGTTGTATATCTAGGGAAGCAGAGCCTCAGTGGATCCTGACAGATCTCCTGCTGAGATCGGATTGGCTGCCAACACATCAACAAAGAAGTGGTGGCAGCCATCTTAGGATTCTGGACTCATCCTGAGTCCTTAAAGTTTTTTTTACAAAAAAAACATAAGGAGGCAGAGTACAGATACCCTGAGACCCTATGCCTGGTGGTGGGGTCCACACTGGAGCCAAAACATTTTTTTCATTTTGTCATGAGTTTGCAGAGAATCCGTGAATCTGCAGCAAAACTAAAAAAATAAATTAAAAAAAAAACAAAAAACATGGGATCTCGTGCTTATTTATTCAAAACCCCTGGGATGTGCCACGGCCGGGGGGCAGCGTGTTTATTTTTTTCAGAGGCATGCGTGGCCCCCCTCTTGAAGCCACTTGCAGCCCTGGTGACCCCATCTCATGGGACCAGATATCTTTGGGGGGGCCACGCAGCAATTAAATATTCAGTAACAACGTAACATTTTAAACTCTAAAAACGACTGAAATTCACCAGTTATTGTTATATATATCTCAAGTAACTATAACTCGCGCTCTATAGTAACTATAATTCACACCATTCGCTGCTAATTATTGATGAGAAAAGTGTGCACAGTGGGGCTGTGAGTTATATTAATCTTAGGGCACCAGTTATAGTTACTTGAGATAAATATAACTGATGAATTTCAATGGGTTTTGGAGTTTAAAATGTTACATTGTTACTGAACATTTCACTTAAGTATAATGTTACTTTAACCTTTAGTTTTTTTCAGTGAATCTATATACATATAAATATATATACAGAAAGAGAGAGAGAGAGATTATTCCACTGAAAAAAACAAAGGTAAAAGTGACATTATAGTTAGGTGAAATGTCAGTTAAAACGTAACATTTTAAATGAAAAAAGACACTGAAACTTACCAGTTATAGTTAAATATTACAACACGCCCCCTCCCCATGCACAGTGTTGTCATCATGTTACTATCAATGATATTTCAGATGTCATCAGTGATGTTATCAGTTATGTCAGACAACACGCCATGAGTTATGTAATATGTGAGGTCATGGGCAGGCCAAGGAGAGGGTGCGACTTGTTCCCAGGCTGGGATGGAATACATTTAAGCTTGATTTGACACCATAGGGCTGTAGTAACTTTAGAATTGTATTTTGTGAACGGCAATGGTCTTACTGTTTTGTGGGCTTGAGTTTTGTATTAGCATGTCCTTCCCAAAACCTTCCCTAATTTTTCCTTAACCCAACACATTTTTGAGTCGTTCCCCATTTTCCCACCACTTCCACTGGCCCTCCCATACTTATAACAAAATAGAGAGGATTCAGTTTATGTTTTTGTACGAATATCCTTTATGAACATTGCACTAAACAAATATATTTAATCCAGGAATTTACTGGACGTCAGTGAAGTTCTTTAAGGGTGGGTTTCATGTGGTTCTGTTCACCGATCATCCAGGTTTTCTAGTTCTGAAGACTCTGCAGCATGGAAATTTACTTGCAGGGAAGAACAGAGAAGATGATATCATAGTAGTCAAGGGTTTCCAGGATAAAGGCTCTAACCATCTCAACTCTAGACTCAGTGTAGAGAAGTGGGAGCATTTTTTAAGTTAGAAAAAGCTGCATGTTCATACACATTGTCATTGTGTGAACATGATGTCCAAAAGAGACTGATGTTGAAAATAATTCTCAGATCCTTACTTATTATGAGCTGTGTGAAAGGGTTGTGTGTTATGGCACTATTCATGTACAAAGAAGCTCCTCCTCATCCAGTGGAAAACATGGTCCACACATGACATAATGTGGCTGGAATAATAGGGCCACTCAAGAAAGCATGATGCCACTTGTTGTGGGTTTTTTCAGAACTTTAACAGTCGTTTACAGTTGTTACAACATCAAATGTAAGGCTATCAATGACGAAGTACAGTCACACCAAAAGTTCTTCATGTATTTTAGTGCATAGAATATGATTATTAGCATGGCAAATAATCACTGAATTAAGAACAAATAGAGAAAGGATATAAGAAGTAGCGGCCCTAAAGAACATTTCTTTTTACCTGAAATCATACTTAAGGAAGCAATAGTCATGAGTTTTATAGATAACTGACATGTATCATTGTACCTCCAGATAAGTAATGGAGTGTGTAATGTCTGACATTATTGACTCTGACAGACCCTTGCTTTGATGCAAACCAGCCACTGGATGCACCTCAGCAGCATACTAGACCTTTCAGGTCTCGCTTTTTGCAATTTAATTTACCCGAGCTTACCTAAAAACTCATCCACAAGGCAGAACGATCTCAGAACCTTGAGATCGAAATGCGCATCAGTACACAATAACAAGAGTGCGCAAGACCCCCTTTTTAATAAATGCCCCCCATTGAAGGTCTGAATGCAAATAAAAAAATATGCACCTCGCTTTTTGGTTTCATGATGCACAGTACCTTCCGAAATAGTTTTCTCGCCATGTCCCTACGAGGAACGTCACAATGCGTAACAATACACCAGTCACAACCATATGAAAGGCCAGGGCTTGTCCGTGAGCTTGAACAGCCAACGACTCTGAAAGACACTATTTAATCAATGACAGCTCACCCCAACTGTATGCTCTTCAGGAAGCATTAGAAAAAGGATATGTTAAGGTAAATATTTTATTGTATTGTAATTGGATATCTTATAGCGCTTACTACCCTTAATGAGGTGTTGCAGCACTTTATATGTGTTCTGGGTCCACTGCAAGGTTACACTGAATGCAGGCATAGGTTCCTCAATACCACTAGACTTAGCAGCGTGGTCGCTATGTTTACATAGGGTTGTACCGTATCTATTTGCACTAGTTCACTAGTTTCACAACTGCAAAGAACATGAAAGTGTCTGCATGGTGACAGGCCGATGAGAAGCAACACACACACACACACACACACTCAGAGCCTCTCCCCAGACACAAGCCTATAAACGCTTCACCTCTTCTTGCCACCGTCCCATCTTCCAATTTACTTGAAATCCAGGCTTGAGGGGCCCTGGCTCTGCATCATCCGGTTTGAACAGTGGCTGTGTCAAGTGTGGAGAAACCACCACAGGTGGGTTATTTTGCTTCGTTAGTGAAATTACCAATTCTCCGTAGAGCTTTTGTGGACATGATGAGCCAGAGAATGTCAAAAACCCTTATGCCTCTAATTCAGGTCACGGGCCACCTCAGTCATTTGAAGGAGGTAAACTTGGGGTGAGGATCCAATGTGTTTGCTGTTTTGAAACCTTTGTCTTGCATCTCTTAATCGAGTCTTGTCCATCCGTATCTTGGGTACATGCACACTAACCAGTTGAAGAACTATGGCTCACCGACAATATCTCACTGACATCAGTGCCTGTTGCCCAAATACAGTCTACATTGAATGCACCATAGACCTACAAAAGGGAGCGCACAACAAACTGAAAATAATCCCAACTCAATCCAAGAGGAAAACTAGAAGTCACCATTAGTTAAGTATGGAATAAGATGGCAAAAGCGTTCTTCTCCTTGCACACAAGTTGGTGAAACACAAACAATGTGTGTCAGTAGCGAGGGCCTTTCCAGCGCTTCAAGTACTCAAGGAGAAACAGCCAATTATGGGAAAGCAGAGAAAAAACCAGGCTCGTTTGCAACCTGCAAGGGAAAAAATCTTTTGACTTCTGTCATCATCACAGAACCCATTCAGGCTCTTACAGTGTATGGCTCCCGCAAACATAAACTCACCACAGGAGGAGGCTACGGCCAGAAGAACTCAATAAAAATGTGTGGGGAGTCCAAATCTAGGCCGATCTCGTGCACATTTTCAAAATTAATCAAACTGCCTCTGTACAGGATGTTTTCATGCAATCCCCTGGCCCCGTCAGAGTGATTTATATTTAATTTCCCTTATGAAACACTAAATTCTTGAGGGACAAAATAAGGATGTTCTAAGTTGCATTTGCCCTGCGAAGAACTGGAAGTGAAAACAAAACAAACCCGTGTTATGCCTGTATGTTTGGGTTATAGAGTCGCTGGATTGCCCTCGGAAAGCACACAGCTCCAATGGAAATCCCCCTGGGAGCTCACCGCAGGAAACACACTAGATTAAACAAGCAAAGATCAAAGAATGCAGTCTGGTTACCGTATCAAAAACAAAGAGAGCGGGCTGCTGCGTTAGAAATCATTTCTCATCTGATGCATTTCACTTGTAATTCACTCATACACACAGTCTTTCAAAAGACTCTGAACCTTAATGTCCGTGGGCCTGTTCCACACCGTGACGATGCACTTGCAGCTGAAAGGATTGGGTGCAGTTTAGATAAAACCAGCAACTCCTGTATTGCATCATAAACTGCCTGGGAGTTGGTAATTTAAATAAGGTGGCGCTTAGCACAGCTCTTGCTTTGTAAACATGCAGTGACAAAGTCAATACGTCCACCTATGTGAGATCTGTTGTCTTTGTTCGGGTGAAGTGACATGGAGTGGAATGGAGTTGCACTGAGTGACGAGGAGTGGAGTGACACTGAGGGGAGTGGCACTGAGTGGATTGGCGTGGAATAGCATTGACTGGAGTGGAGTGCCACGAAGTGGACTGGAGTGGCATTGAGTGGAGTGGAGTGTCCGTGGAATTATGTTGTATTGAGTGGAGTGGCACTGAAAGGAGTGAAGTGGAATGAATTGGCATTGAATGGAGTTGAGTGGCATAGAAAGTTGCCCAAGTTGCCACTGAATTGCCCTACAGTGCTTCAAAGTCTTGTGCTATATTAATGCAATTATAATACAATGTTACCAATTATCTCGACCTACGATATGTGTAAACATATGAGGCCTTTGATCCGATCATGAGCTTGTTAGTATGTACAATGCTTCTGTGAGAACTGGATTATTTACAAATGCATTTTTGAACGTGGGTATGGGCTAGTGGTTGAAGGGGCAACATACAGTTCGGGATAAAGGAGATGAAGCCAGGTGGTGACACTGTTGTGGAGGTAGACGTGAGGGGAAACAGCAACATAGAGAAAGGGGGTGGGAGTGGAAGAAAAAATAGTGTCTCAATCACAGCATCAGCAGCAGACGGACACTTATGAAGATGAATCAATCTGTGCTTGGTCCATTCTCCGCAGAAAGAAAAGGCAGTGAAGTCCCGGGCGCACACTGTCCAATTAGGAGGCAGTAAGGAAGAATGACGATGCCTCCAAGCGATTTTTAGTGCACAATAGCCTCTCAGTAGTGACGGCTCATGTGCTGTCAGCTGGCAAGACCTGAAATTTAAGTGCAGGGACACCAAGATTCTAGCTGGAGCCCACAACATGTGCATAGTCTTGATTCCAACTCATGCATGTTTCTTCCACCACACTACACTTGATTTGTCTTTACCACACTCTTGCAAGTTCTTTTACATCCCTGCTTTCTCCCTTTGTCACTGTTCTCCTACTTCTATCTTCCTCCCTTATCTACCTTCTCTCCTTTGCTCTTGGTCAAAGTCAGATGACTAAAAATAAGGTCTGGTGTCCAAAAATAAGTGTCGATGCCCACTGGCAGCAACCAACAACACAAAGAAAGCTCTGACTAGATATTGAAGGATGTGCTTGTCTGCCCTATTTCTTGTTTCTGTAATCAGTGCAGTTTTGAGCCACCAAAAATCAATGTGCCTATTTTGATATGTTTCTTTAGATATAACACCTTTTCCATGTATTGCATTGAGTCCTGGAGAGTCCGGCAGTAGGTAGCGCCACAGGTGAATGCCTGCCATGGGGGGTCCACCAGTACAGGGTTCAGAGAGCTTTGCATGAAACCCAAACAGTATTGCAAGCTTTTATGTATATTTCCCAAAACATAGACCATCTGAGATCCATAAATAAAACCATAACTAAAATTTGTTTTCAAACTCATCTGAAGTATAATGCTGCCCTCAGTTTGACTGGAATATTTTAATTAATGTCAGCCATAGGTAATTACTTGGGCTGCATTCTAATCCACAATTTTTTGCCTGCTGGGGCAACTCAAACAGGAATTAGCCATGCACAAATCAGCCTTGGTCCTGTTGCAATAGGAACAGGCAAGTCTGAACTGCCAGGACCACAAGCAACCTCAGGCTGTATTCAGCTTTTCTGGACCTTGTCAGTAGGGTACGTCTTGGTTGGTTTTGGTGGCTCAGTGAGCACAGGGCCCACGTTGGGACATATTCATCTCTCTTAGGGAGTCGCACTGAAAAAAACACAAAAAGGTTGAGAGGCGTGCCTGAACTAATCTCAGATACTGGTAATTACTCGAGTTCACATTCCACTCCATCTGTTTTTTAGCACACCATGCCAACTTAGACAGGAGCCAGTCACATACAATCAGCCTGGGCCCTCCACGTATAGGGACTGTCCACCCAAAACTGTCAGGCTAGGTGCACTCCAAACTGGAACACAAGCACCCCCAGGTGGCGACAGCCAGTCTAGGGTTGTTTGTTCTCCCTTCTGAAGGTGGAGTTGACTGGCAGTTTATGACAGACTGATGGCATAAGGTGGAAGGCCAGTACTGATTTGCATAAAGAGGGCCTCTGACCAGAGTTGCATGGTGGGTGAAAAACGATGCACTGGAATGCAGCCTGAGCAATCTCCACTGACTCAGATTAATTCAAGTATTCTGTATATCACCTTGTTATTTGTTGCAGCTGATGTCCTAAGTGCATAGAGTATGCTCAAATGTGGGTCTAGTGCACCATAGGATTCAAGCTGCATCATACTGAAGAGGCCCAGCCAGGTTGCTTGCATTCCCTTCAAGAGGGGGCATCAACTCACAGTTCAGGATGGACAGTTCGCATGTGGGGCACGATCAGTACTGATATGCAAAAGGTGGGGCCTCTTCCTACAGTAGCATGGTGGGTGAAAAATGATGAACTAGAATGTGGCCAGAGTGTTCACCAGCAGCTCAAGCACTCCATCCATAATCTTGTTATTTGTAGTATTCTGTTTCTCTGTACAGATTCCCAGGTCACGAGCTGACTGAGAACAATTAATTTAGGTCATAGTAATACCAGTGGTTTAAGGCTCTTTGCAACGGCAGGCATACAGCATGAAGCAATGTATAAAAACACGTTATTATTATTATTATTAATATTAATATTGCTATTGTTATTATTATTACCAATTCGCAGTTTGTACTTATTTTGTACATATTAAAAAAGGAAATCAACGGGTTCCCTTGTCTGAAGTTATCTATCAACATGCATTGGCAAAGCCAATCGGTCTTGTGGTGGACTTTGCTAATGCATGTTTTGTTTGCCATGTTTTTTGCAAAACTTTATTGGGGGACAGGTGTTGGGCCGTTGCCGCTATAAGAAAAAAACAAATAAACACTGGATACAAGCAAAACTATTTTTTGGTCTAAAAAATCAGGCATTGCTCTAGTGGTCACTGGCAATGCAGGGCACTATGTTGTGTGTGCATGTGTTCCTTGTGAAAGAACAGAGTACCATAAGTCACAGTGAAGTTAGTTAGCTGATTGGTTAAGTGAGCTGTCCCTGTTCCCTGTGATGTATGCTGTAGCGGGTGAAAGAAAATGTGAATGACACAATAACAGACCAACGGGTAAAGAGGGCTGGTTGACAGCCCTTACAAGTAATTATAATCTAAAACATCTTTAGTAAGATCAAAAAGTCTTGGATAATGCCAGACCTAGAAATGGATAAAAACTCAGAGACCGAATCTTTTTATGAGTGACTGTTCAGATTGTCAATGACAACCGCCTGTCCAATCACTGGACACATGATCGGCATGCATGGATAATAAAAGGGATGAGATTTCCTAAAGTTGCTTAAATAGATGCAGGTGTGCACGTGTTTGCACTGCACTGCCATCATACAACTGTGTCATACATGACTGCTTAATCTGCAAAAAACCAACAGACAAGAGATCGATGAAATGTGGAAAAACACACCTGCGTAAACACAGATGTGAGTGATAAAACATGTAAATACCACAAAATCTGGAGAACTAATTATTATTATATAATGGTTTATGTTGCTGGAATACCTGTTTATAGTATTTGACCCATGCAACACTCCACGTTCACTCAGGCCTGTCGCCTGCCTGGATTCTGACATCACGGATTTAAGAAACTGCCGTGAAATAAAACTGGCCCGAGTCCTAGTAACGTCCCCTTCTGGTCCTCCTGCAAACTGCTGCCTGGAGTGTGAATCACTAAAGTGAGTTCACCAAGGCATCTGGGCACCTGGAATGACCGCTCACTTCCCTCGTAGGTAGCCTGCTGTTCTCACAGGAGAACTAGAAGATTTCCCTCAGCACTGTTGAGCCGTGGGCCCAGGGCCCACAGACAAATAGGTATGGTTACAGGTAAATGGCCTCGAGCATGTGCACTCGGGCTCTTTTATTGGCTGGGTCACCTGGCTGGTGACGCCTGTGATGGATGGGTGTGGGGTAGGTGTAAGATCCAGCCCTCAAGCAGCGGCTGTGTAACAAACACTAGCATGTGTCCAGCAGGACACTACATTCCTCCTAAACTTTATTAAAAATAAAAACAAGTCCAACCTATGGGAATAACACAAAAATACACTAGACACCACTTAGTCTCTCAGCCTTGAGAGGCAGTCCGCAGAACGATGGTGGACAGGTGTAGCTCAGAGCACGCTGACATCTCTGCACACGTCCCTATTTTAATCAGTTGCTACAGGGCATGAACACTGTGCAGATGTAGTCTGGATTCTGTGGCAGCTGGTTGGTTGGTTCAATGTCCACTCACACACTGTTGATAAGTCCTGTGTGCTCTCGCGGTGATGCAGTCAGTGTCAAACTGTGCAAACTTGGTGCATCAGAAGCATTGGTGAAGTCCGTTGCACAGGTTACTCGTAACGCATCTTGATTCCATGAAGGCAAATCCCACGAAGACTGGAAAGATATTGGTAATGTTTGGACACCTTCCTCTGAAGTCCTGATGCTTTTTGGTACCTTGTCGGTGGAGCAGCTCCCAGACCATCTCTTGTGCAGGGATTACCTTCAGGCCCTTTGAATGGGTCACCAAGGGACCGCGTGGACTGTGATGGCCTGCGTGTGGGCTGCCTGGGGGCCGCTGCAAGATCGCCAACAGGAGTCATTCATGCAGCCGCCTGGGTGGGTGATACGTGGTTGGAGTGCTCACTAACAGGACGTAGGTGTTGGTGGGCTATCAAATAGTCTCTGGAAAATTGGTCTCACCTATTGCCAGGAATGCCTCATTGGTCTTTTGATGTTTCGCAAAGTAAGGTTCCACCGGTGATGGGGTGCTCCTTCGTTGGGTCGGTGATTCACATGGCAATGATGGTGTGGTTGCCACTTGATGACCTGGACGACAGGTGGTGATGACTTTCTGGAGTGAGGGTGAATGGAGGGGACTTCGCATCCACGTAGCTTGGTGTGCCTGCTGGTGCTGTTCTTCTTCCTCTGGCATATGAGGTCGTTGGCAGGGATGCCATCTCTTACCAAGCAGCCGGTGCGGTGTACGGATGGTTACAGCAAGGGGCTGAGACACGGTTCACACATGCTGGTGGCTTACATTTGGTTCTCCCCTAAACTGTCTCCAGGGACATCGCTCCGCCACGGTGGCTGGCATGTCTGCAGGTGCACACTCAGGGAGCAGCACAAGTCCTCCATCCCTTCACTCTGTGATCTTTTGCTCTTGAACATCTGTGGATTCCAGGTCTTTCATTGTGACAGGACTGGTCACATGATCTCTCTCTTCTATAACTCTTGCTTGCAGTCTGGTGACCTGCCATGTATCAGACTTGTTCTGCTCTTCTGTTTGTGTGAGGTTGCATCATGCTACATGTCAATTGTTCTCCTCAGTGGGACCTCTTCCCAGCCCTGTCCTGTCCGTGGGACTGCGCATCTTCTCACAGATGCATCAGGCAGGTTATGAAAGGCTGTGAAGGTAGGTTTGCTTTAATGGGTCTTGTCTGCCGCCTCTTCCATAACTTTCTTGTTGTGGACAAGGTATTCAGGCTGCAACTCAGGACTGCCTTGGGAGGTGAGGCTCTCCTTACATTTGTGGTGGTGGCCACACGACTCTACCTGTGCCTGTAATGGGCCAATATCCGACAAAGTCTTAAGGCAGTGTGGGGGAGGACACTCCCTGAACAGTCTCTGGCCCACTGTGGGCAGTGCTATTGCAGCTGAGATGTAGATGCCTTCCTTCCTGCAAACAGGCCACACTAGCCCTTTCTTCACCTCTTGTCTCTGGGGAGCTGGTGCCCTTTCATACTGTGTAGGACAGCTCACTAATTCCTGCCTGCAGTTTCAGGGGGTGACAGGGACGTTGCTGGAGATTATTGATCGTCTCCCCTGCAGTGGTTTCAGATTGCCATTAGGTGGTGTCAGTGTGAGCCTGGCCTCACTCACTGCGAAGGAGAGGAGTCTGCGTCACGGCTGTCTCCAGCCCCAGTCAGGGCAGCAGGGCAACCTGCAGTTTCTCCTTGGGGGAAGGGGGCTTTCCGGCCACTACTCATCAATAACGCTGCAGGGGAGCAAGTTCACCCCGTTTCCCTTTTGCTAATCCATGCTGTTGTGGCAGTTCACTTCCAGGAGGCGCGCATTCTCTCCTGGGCAGTCTGGTGTGCTTCCCCAGACAGCGGCAGCCAGGTGGTCACAGGGGACGGGCATTGCACTCAGCACCCAGCCTGGTTGTCCCTCATATCCTTGGTCGGCATTCCAGTGAGGGAGTTGGAGAGCTGCCAATTTATCCCCGGGCTCAGGTACCTGCTGTGGGGGCTCGCGACTTACTGTTTCCAGGCCACACTACTCTGTTAGCCACTGAGGACGGAGGTATGAGTTGGGAGCCTCCCAGTCAAACCTTTCTGTTGCTCCCTGCGACTCTGCAGGCAGTATGTACAGGGGAGCGGAGCTCCTTTCACTTCTCTTTTATGGCACCTCTTAGGGCGAGGTTGCATGGGCACTGTAGACTCTCCTTGATGCCGGGCAGTATGTCTTTTCTAAATATGCTAGTCCCGTTGGTGCGCATTACTTAATTCATGTACCGTGATGCAGTTCAGAGAAGCGATCGCTAGGTGGTGTTACTGTCACCACTCCACTCGGGCCGTAGCAGCTTCTTTAATGCGGGTTTTGCAGGGCACTTGAGATGTCTGCGCGGGTTTCTCCACAAAGCAGGAGAGGCTCTATGCAATTCCCTCGCTGGCAGAGTGCAGGACTTCGGGTGGGTACGTGGCTGCAGGGGACACTGCTGGCTCTTTTCTGGTCAAGTGGTACCTACAGCTCCAGTGACACACCTTCTCCCGTTATCATGGCAGTTGGCAGTGAGATGGCACGGCATGTGGGGTCAGACCCCTCGGTGCCAATGTTGTGTTGTGGGCCCTGGGCCCACATGCTATGCACATAACGCATGCAGACACATAGGTATGGTTACTGGTAGCTGGCGTCAAGCACGTGCACTCAGAGTCTTTTATTGACAGGGACACCTAAGCAGTGACGCCTGTGTTGGATGGGTGTGGGGTGGGTGTAAGTTCCAGCCCTCAAGGAGTGGCTGTGTAACAAATACTGCATGTGTCCAGCAGGACACGACATGTACCTCGTTGGCTCCCATTTACTTAACGGTGTATTAGTTGGCTGCAGCCTTTCAGTGTTTTAGGGTGGTTTGTTTCCTTTACCGAACATGTCAATTGCTTTTGTTTAATATTATTTGTAACATATTTTTGCTCCTATTTAAAGTTTGCTAATACTCTAAGGTCAGGTTTGTGCTGTTCAAAAGCTGCAAAACATAATAAATAACTATAAAAATGTAGACATTTCTGTATCGTCTGCATCTATACAAACCTCTCCCACACACATCAGTATGTTACATGTGGCCTCTTAACAGGAACCTCCAAACATAAACACATTCAAGAAAGATATTGATACAAAGCACCATGATGAAAACCAACGAGAAAGGTGTATTATTATTAAATTACTCTACCAAGAAGAGGGTGGTCTTCATAAGTTAATGTATACCCATCTGCACAGTTCCTGTCCCATGTCAGTCTTTTTCTGCCAATGAATGTCTCCAACAGCCCTGGCACTCAAGTGGAGTGCTTTCTATACCGATATCCACAAGTGCACAAGCAAAATGCCATCACCCTCAGTGAAGAGTGCCAGTGGCTGAACTAAGCTGACCATTGGTTTACCTCACGAGGTAACCTTCAGTGGACTGGAGCGAAAAGATGAATAGGCTAGTGGCTGAAGATAGTTGACCGAACGCCGCTCTATGTATGTATACATAGTATGCATGTTAAGTCTGAAGTTGTTTTGGGACACATGACTGGTGAGAGGGACAGCTATGGCGGTGTAGAAAATAGCTCAGACCTAAAATTGGCCCACCACTTCCAGAAACACAATAAAACACAGCTGTCTTTCAAAACCTTTACTTTCGCAGGAATATCTTTCTGGCGAAATTATGTGGTTCAGCACTTTACTGGAATTTTGGTGACACTTTGATGACACTTTCGTCACCTTGCAAATATCCCTAACATGACACTAGAGAGAACAACATAACGTGTCATACTACATGCCATAACATCTAAAATTAGCATAAAAAGACACCGTTCAGTGTAACCTTTGTCTCCATATTCAGAGAGTAGTCAGCATGATTATATATCAAACAGCAAAATACAGTGGACAATGGTGGTTCGTGCACAATTTTGGAAAGCCTGTGTAATATCCAACGTGTATGTGCAAGTTGGAACAACCAGTGATTGAAAGTAAGCCTGGCACTAGCTCTACTGGCAGATGTTTTTGTCATTTCATCTAGTTTCTAGTATGTAGTAGACCAACGTGGATGCGTTGACAGTCATTGAGAGTATTAAAATGCATTGCCTATTTTAGCTGATTAATTGTGTTCCTTAAGAGAGGTGCTTTTCGGTGTCTGGCTGCTGCTATCATTTTTCTGCCTAGGGGCACGTGCACAAATGCACGCGCTTCGGAGTGGAAAGCAATGCATTACGTATACTCTAATAGCCACATGCTCCTGGGAACACAGACCTGGTTTTGATTTTTAGTTTTCATTTTTTTGTAATCTTGGATGTATAAATGTAGACATTTATTAATGAGTGAATACGTTTTCAGGGGATACTATTACAAGTGTGCCGGGTGCTAAACAATGTTAAGGGGCGATGGGGGTCAGTTTGAGACAAGTGAGTGCTGGCTTGTCATGTTTTCATCACTTGGGGCTTCAAATGCTCCTATATTGGGGTGACGGGGTTCATCTCGTAGTGTCGCTCCTGCGAAGAAGGGATCGTTACCTGCAATTAGAGGGTGTGCGGCGGATGTTTCCAGTAATTAACAAAAACGGAATAAGGGAGAGGGCAAACCCAGACATGCGTTGGTGGCAGGGGTCCAAGGATGAACACTTCTCTGTTCACCCGTGCTGACTCTCTGCCTTGTACCTCCCCTTGCTTTCAATACTTCCTATAGGCCTGGACTGGCTCGTAAATGTGCTACTAGCTTAGGGGAAAGGAGGAATTAAGGGCCAAGTGCACTACTACGCATTTCCAAAACAGGGCAAGCAGTTTGCATACCACATTGTTTATGAATGAGTAGAATGAGTAAATAAAATTGCAAAATGTCCTATGTTAATAGGTTGCTTCACAAATTGAACATCTGAAAGAGGTCACAAGATGACCCATCTAATGAATATTAATTTGCGGCTTCGCTTTGAATGACTGCAAATGTAGGGGTGGTGGCCTGCAATGGACACGTGACCACGGCTTTGCATTTGTTATATGCCCCAAATGGGAATCTTTTTTAAAGCAGCCCATATCCATTAAAGGGACAGGTGCTGCTTTAACAAATGTTTTCCGTTCGAGGGGAGGATGCATTTGTCTGCCTGACCACTGCATGTCCCCTCATAATTGACCAACATGGTACCAAGAGGGGAAAGATCTAAGGTGATGTTAACTTTTCAATGGTGGTGAACTGCAATTCTGGTTGCAGACCATTGATTGATATACACCACTGAAATTCGCAGTTAGGAGCCAGGTCTCCTTTCACATTCATTTCCAACTGAGATTCCAGATGATTTGCAATACCCCTACTGCTGTCAGAAGGGCTTTTCTAACTCGTAACAGTGAGGTTTAGCACTTAGCTCCACACCATTTTTTTGTCTCGAACTCTGTGACTGTGCAACAGTAAAATTATTTGGTTCATCAGGCTCTTGGAAATATTGTAGGGGGGACGACTTCTTACCAAAAGGCATTGTTTGCTGATGGCTCCTAGGAAGAGTCTATTCTAGCTCAGTAATTGAAACTGCACCTTCAGATACACCACTTCTTCTAATCCCCAAGCGACTTGTGCCACCTACCAGCCAGTAGCATGGAAGAGTATTAGCTTTCACTCATGGCATTCAAGATTGCTTAAATAAGAGGCAAGAAATATGTCCAGTCAGGTATGCTATATATTTGTTAACATTCATATAGTACAAAGTGTATGTGTGTGTTTAAAAGGATGAAAAAGTAGTTTCCTTATTGCAGCTGTACCATCCAGGGACATTTTAATTTTTTCCTTGCAAGTGCCACATGTCAGTTTTAACACAGAGTTAGACTAGTCCAGGTGGAGGAGCACCGAAATTGTACAGGCTCTGGCAGGGAATGGGGGAATTCACTCTTGTTAGCAGTAGCAACTTGATATAGGTAGGGTGCAACTTTTTCTCAGGGTTCCTAGGAAGGGTTCCACTAACCCCCCTTTGTGTAAATCTATTGTGCTTATCTTCAAACTCAATATTTTCTATTACCCCATGTGCAAGTACATGTGTAAAAAAAATGGAGTTTCTGCAGAATTCAGATGTCTGACTTAGCAGTCTGTACATCAGAGATACTTATTTCAGTCTCTACAGGGCCACCACCTGCCACTCTTTGTTCCTGTGTTCTGTCTCGGTTTGCTATTGACCATCCTGAACTCATCAAGAGCTTCTATTTTTCTTGTTCCATTCCCCCATCTCCTGCCTCAGGAAGAGACTGTTGTGCAGCATAAATGGTTTAAGTCTGCAATGAATGTATAGAGAAAAATTAGACAAGTTTTTTTGTGCCAGCGCATGCAGATCTTCTCGAGACCAGCTTTTCTTATAGTAAGCTGTAACTAGAATGGCAGAACTCAGCCCCACCATGATTGGATTTGGGAACTTTTAACACCAAGTAAAGACTCAATTGAGTAAAACAGAGTAAGACATGGAACTGTTAGACTCCTACAGGGTTCGAGTGCTGGTACTAGTGCTCCTGTGGCTGCAGAATGTAGGCTGATTCCCTCCCAGCAGAGCCAAGCTAGGTGGTGTTCTGCCTGAAAAGAATACCGGTGCCTGCCAAAGAGTCACTTGAAGAGACATAAGGAACCCAGCATGAAGACCCAGCAATGGTCACAGACTGCCTGCCTGTTCTACTGCCTGCCTGTTCTGCCTCAGGTGTGGCCTCAGTAAGATAGTTGAACTGCTGCTCGCTCCAGAAATCCACCTGTCAACTACCACAGGTTCCTAAATGCCTCTTTCGCCATAGACAATGAATTTAGGGTTAATCCACTTCTCAGGTACTGGGAGTTTCCTGGTGCATGAATATGAAACCTATTGCCCTCTTTTTAGTTAATCCGAGTTCTTTAGCCATTGCAGTTTTGAATTATGACACATAAGCCTATAAGGTAACATAGCAAAATATTTTTTCAGCCAAGAAAGAGTTTCCCGATAAATTATGCTTTGCAGTTTTCCTCGTAGCCTTTTATACTTCACCAGCCCACCAGAAAACCCAAACATCCGGGGAACTGACAATGTAACTGGGACTGGTGCAATATAGGGACCCATGAAAAGAAAAATGCCCCAGACACCAGGAAACTGCCATAGCCCCAGGCAGCTTTGAATTACGAGACCCTGAAATCCAGCCAGTAGCCATAACCAGAATCTTGTGCTGAAACAGGTTTAGTGGCATCAGTGGACACTTGAAAACGTTGCCAAGTTAACAACTGTGAAAAAAAGGATTAGTCCCATCAACCATTCCGACTTTCCCCTTGAGGTCTACTTTGCTACATTTATCTTAAGAACATAGGGCCAGATGTAGTAAGCCGTTTGCATGTCGCAAACTGCAAAAATCGCAGTTTGCGGCATGCAAACGGGCGAACGCGATGCTCATTCCCAAATTGCGAGTCGGTAGCGACTCGCAATTTGGGAATGCGACTCTCAAATAGGAAGGGGTGTTCCCTTCCTATTTGCGACTCGCATCGCAATTCAGAGTTGCTTTGTGACCGCGAATGCGGTCGCAAACCAACTCGCAGTTACCACCAGTGTCACACTGGTGGTAACTCATTCGCAAAAGGGAAGGGGTCCCTGTGGGACCCCTTCCCCTTTGTGAATGTCGACAAAAATATTTTTTCTGAAAAAAACGAAACCAAATGGTTTCGGTTTATTTTTCATTTTGCAACTCGTTTTCCTTTAAGGAAAACGGGCTGCAAAATGAAAAAAAAACTGCTTTATTTATAAAGCAGTCACAGACATGGAGGTCTGCTGACTACAGCATCCCTGTGAGTGCAGGGACTCTCTATGGGGTCGCAAAATGCGACCCACCTCATGAATATTGATGAGGTGGGTCTTTGCGACCCCATAGCGAGTCGCAGAAGGTGTCTGAGACACCATTCTGCATCCGATTTTGCGACTTGCAAATTGCGAGTCAGCCAGACTCACAATTTGCAAGTCGCAAAATTTGATTTTCCTACATCTGACGCATAATGTTGAATCTAAAGAGCATAAGGTTGTATTATTTTGAAGTTGTACCTTTGACTACTCTATACTCTTCAATTAATTCTTCCTCATTTAGAGTTTGGTGGGAACAAAAATCCTCAAATTTCTGACCCTTTACACATGGAGGAGAATCCACAGGTTGAATTTTCTCCACCTAAGGGGTGATTTGTGGAGGGAATTCAGTTGGTGGATTCTAATCTCTATTTTAAGGTTTTATCCAGACATTGGATGATTTTGAGTTGCCCCAACTTCACATCAGGCTCTTTGACTTGAAATGTAAACAGGAGTAACCCCAAAACGCCAAGCCCTTTGCCAGGGACTCAGAAACTAGCCACGTAGACTTCCATTGAGTCGTATTTTGGCTCCACTGAACAGCACCGAAATACATTTGGGGTTATTACATTTCAAACACAAATTATAGCTTATTCAGGATTTCACCTTTGTTATCTGTGATATATTCGTTGATTTTTTTTTCTGTCACAGTATCACCAAAGACATTCAAAGAAATACTTTTGGATTGACATTCATCTTTATTAATTGTGACAATCATTGAGCTAAATTCTATTTAAGAATACACTACTTGTGCCGTCCTGAGTAAAGCCTTGACCGCCTAACCACAGTTGCCATTTGAGAATCAAAGAAAGGAAAGGTGCCTGGATAGCTTTCAAAATTAATAGTATGCGGGCCTTGAACAGTGAGGAGAAACAACATCAGTACACACTGATTTTGACCAGTACGTCTGATATACTCCTGGGCCTGGAGAAATGCCCTCACAAGGTGCAGGACCAAATCACTCTAATTAGGAAAAGACTTCCTCGAGCTCCAGATCAGTTAAAAATAAATGTAGTCGTTCAAAACGTGATCTTGAGCCATTGAGATACATACTGGGTCAGAGATACCAAGGACTCCCTGATAATGGGAATCTTTTGAGTATGCACAATACCCTGGCATCATGAGAATGGCATGTTCACTTTTTCCCATCACTAACAGCCCCTGCAGTGAGTCTGTTATGCTTCACACAGCCAAATATATACTGGGGAGCTGAGTGCAGGGCATACAGTGCCTGTCTGTAATATACACCAGAGCCTAATTTCAACTGGTTCCATGCATACAATTATTTATAATCTAATTGCTTTGATTTGCAAGGTGTGGCAAGAGTTGGCAAAATGTGATCAATGCTGTTTGCACTTCTTGTATTTCTGAATTAATTTAGATTTTTTTTGCAGTGCTCCTCGTGTTCGTCTTGGTGTTTTTTCAGAAAAGGTACCAGGGGACATTTCATAGAAAGAGGCCAGCTAAATGGGGAGGGGGGTCACAAAATGCAAAGCTAAGGGTAGAAAGAAGACTAAGAAAAAGGCCGTATTTCTGTCAAGTGAGGCTGACTGTAGACAGACTGAAGCCTTGTGACGTCCAGTTTCCTATTTCTCATTGTGACACTTCGAAGTGGACCTCTCTCACATTGTTCACACACTTGTACCTTGCTGACAACTTCATTCCAATCAAAGTCACCACATACATACACAACTTCATCCATACACAATTGTGAAAAGCCTCTCCGGAGAATCACTTATACCACTACTGTACATAGTTGGCACCTTCCTCAAATCAGGCTTCTTCTCAAATGCACCCCAAACCACAGAAATGTACCAACTATTCAAAATAAGTCCTTCTCAATCCCCAGAATTTCAACAACCCACAGCGAATGGCATTCATTCTTTTGCTTGACATGAAGTAATCACCACTAGTCGGGCTTCAGCTAATGCTGCAGCATTTAGGCAGCAATTATCCAAGTAGGTAACACACCATTCCTGACAAAGAATGGAGCCTCCTGGTCCAATTTTACCTGTCAATGGTCTGCAACAAGTACAATCATCAGAACCTAATCAACAAATTATCAACAAGCAGACATTTCAACCACACCATATTAGAATGGCTCTTATTGTTTCTCTCTAGAAATTATCAATGCCTACAGATGAGAGCCATCAGAACTAAATAGCTCTTGCTTACCCACAGAGTACCATATAAATTCATCATTCACCATCTTTTCCCCAGCTGTCCCAACACTCTCAGAAGCATCCCCGCTCACAACATAATCAAAATCCACCAATTCACAGACAATGTGAACCTCTATCTAAGACTGTTCTTAAACATGGATTTTGACTGCCTCATGTCCAGTCTCACCTTCAAGTCCTCAATGTGTAGTTTACCTCAAATCGAACCATGACTGAATTTATCCTAATCACAAGCATCTTTAAACAAGTATGGGATTCCCTCTTCAACCACCACACAAAGCTCCCAGGCTTCATGATCATCAGCAACCTTTCCTTCAAAACTCACATTAGCAAGAAAACAAGTACTGGTACAGACTGTCAAACCTGCCACAAAACGTTGCCTCCATAAAGTGCACCTTAAAACAAATATCTAAGTCCTGTTCCTCTCAAACCAATATAGCCTTAATGGCCCCTTTCACTGAAGACCCGCCTCCCATCAGATTCCCAATGAAGAACATGATGAATGCCGTCACTCTACTCACTAACACATAAATATAACCATATCAGACTGAACCCGAAGGAATTTCACTGTCAATCCTTGCATCCTCAGCGCATTCTCAAAACCTACATCTCCAAAACAATAACAAAAGACCCCCACACTACCTTGTTGAAACACCCACCAACTCATGATGTCAGAGTAACACACAAAGCCCTAAAATCAGTATAGTGTAATTCATACATTCTAATACATACACATACATAGTAGCCTGTGAGAAAAAGTCAGGAAGATGCTCTGAAATACGTTAATGTTGATTATAATGCCATTTTCACAACTAGCATGTCATGCTTTTTGTACTTTTCCATTTGCGTCGATGTAATTAATATACAGCACCTTTAAAAAGTAATTGGAGATAAAATATGATGGCGAGGAAATCTTTTTACCCCCATCTACACAAAGTATTCAAGACGCAATGAATATCTTTCTCAATGTTTCATCCAGTGCAGACTAAATCTGAGAAATTGTGAACATAAAATTTGTTTACAGATATAGATATGGAGTAGTGAGCATATTAGTTTGCACGACCACACAGGTTTGTTTAACAGATGCATGAGGTACCTATATATCTTTTTTTCACTGAGAATTAGATTTGTTATGTCAATTTCAAGGAGTCTTCGAACCAAAACCGACCTGAGGGAGATATCTAGTCAAAGAGGGATATTTCCCTAACTATGGGGAGCGTCTTACCTGCATTGTAGTATAGAATGTATTTTCGCATTAAACATTGTATTGTATAATCAAATAGTAAAGACTACAAATAGATGTAGTCTGGTGTCTGAATTCCATTATATGATTAGCTTTGTAAGTTTTGCTACCACACTGTGTGAAAAAACATGTTCAAATGAAACGCTCCAAAGTTAAAAGACATATAAATCATGCAGACATGTTTGGCAACAGCTACTTGGATGCCTCACGGTGATATGTGTAACAATCTGCCTTTCCCTCTGCAGTTGATTTACATCAGCCTCAATACTAAAAAACAATTATTTTTTATTGAAAGTACAAGCTACACTTTTCCAGGCACTGGGCTTCCTGGGAAAACGGATCAATAAAAATAGTGCAGCACACAAACCAAATATTAGTGTCTCTTTGTGGGACCCATGAGTGCCAGGATAAGCCAGAAATAAGGTGTCATGTGCTCAAGCATTCCTAGAATGGCAGAGCTCCTTTTATAAGGTAAAGCCAGGGGTTGTTAAAGATCTACGAACTGGCATTAACATCCATCTTGACAAATAACCAGGGCAACAAAAGACTGGCTGTATCGCACTGAAAGACAAGAAAAGGCACCAAGAAGAGGGGATGGAGGAGAAATGATGCACTGGCAGAGTCCCGACCAAGGCACCGAGGTTCAAGGCAGACAGCGGGTTCCAAAATAATCCTCAAGACGAACACATTTTTAATCTTCATAATTGTAGGACTGCCTTTAAAATGTCTATAAACAAATTATGATACCTATCTAAGACAAAGAAGCGCATAGAAAATTAGAGAACAAGGGGTGAAGTTTAAGATCTGTAACTTGTGATTAATGTTTTTCTGGAAAATCTCAGTCAATACACTTTATTTAAAAAACTCTTTCCTTTAGTATGAGTCAACAGATTTACATATTGAAGTACCTTGTGTTGTGCATGGTATTTGGTAGCTGTGGAATGGAATGTTGAAGTGGCATTTGAAATGCTGGTTGTGAGTAGAATCTAAGAGACTGGTTTAGCATGAAGGCAGTTGAAATCAGGCTGATGAACCGTGCTTCCCTGCTATTTGCTGTTGAATATGTCTCTTCACTGGAATTCAATTGCTGTATGATAAAGCCTAGAGTGGGCATCCTTGCAACACTTGTGACAAACGTGTGCCCATCAACAAAGTGGCAGAATGAAAGTGGTGACTGGTGGGAGACCTTATGTGTGTCTAAGAGGAAGAAGAATTGATCGAATTGCCAGGAAATATCTTCTGAGATGTCATACTCCGCATGTAGTTAGGTGCTCAGGTTGCCGGGACCACCTTGCGGACTCTGTGTTCACAGCTGCCTGAAGAAGTGTTCCATGAGCTGTTTGGAGGTAGGGCGCAAATGGCAGTAGCAGGATCTCAGAATCCCACACTGGGTAAAAGATGTCAAACTTGGGCTGCTTCTTCCAAGTGCATGCAATGACTTCCAGAAGGTGGTCATGGCCATGCCTTATGTGTCCTTTACAAGACCATGGTCAGCCCGAAGTGTGGTGTCTGAATAAGAGACAAAGTAAGGTCTTTTCTTGTGAGGTCAGTTATTGATAGACCATAAGTAAAGGATGCATCACAATGCAATCATTTGCATATTTTCCTTGCATTCTTCATCTACTGGCTTCCATTTTTGTCCCACAGTTTTTGCTTCTTGCAGTTAAAACTTCTCCTTGCTTCTCCTCTTGGAAGGGGACCAGGATTTTTCATCTTTATTCTCCTTCAGGAGGAGTGTGGTGCTTTTCTATATTTTTCATTTCTGATCTTCATTTTTCAACCAAGATTCATAAGATTGCCCAGGAGGCTTTTTTTTTTCCTTCTCCAAAATATCCCCCTATTTACAATCCTCTCAAGAAGACACCTGTTTCCTTTCATAAAGTGTTGTCCTTTCTTAGGGTAGTCTAGAAGAGGACTCAACAGAACATTTAAATTCCCAGTACTTGATAGATTGTGATTCCAACAGCTTCTCAAGTGTTCGAACACTCTGGATCCTTCTCAGTACCTGCCCCAAGAGTTATAACAGTTTCACTTGAAGATCTGAGAGCTAAAGCAAACTTTGGAAGTATGGTTTTTAGGTATCCCACTAGTTCCTTTATGTGCCCCGCATTTTCCTAGGATAAAATGAAGATAAGGGAATGCTTGGATTCCCTTTTGCTGCATTTTGCCCTGAACAATTTAGTTATGCCCATATTTAAGAGGAGTACCTAATCAGATGTCTAAATTGATTGGCTTTGGCTGAAGCCATTCCTTTGGTATGCAACACTACTACTTGCTTATAGTCAGATGATGCCTTTTTTCTAGCTTTTAAGTAGATGTTTGAGGGAATATTCTGCAAGGGAAGCATTGTGTGATATTCAAGATGTAGGAGTGGAGGTTTTGACATATGTGACATATTTTTGTCATTCAGCAGCTGAAACTACCTTGATTGAAAAGACTCAGATTAATTTTCAATGTAGTTTGGAAGAGAAAACCAAGGGTGAGTCAGTTTACTCACAACACCCTAATTCACTCTCAGAATGTATTGATTTGGTACTCTAAAATAAACATAGATTACAAGAGAATCAGAAGGAATGACCAAGTTTTAGTAAAGTCATTATAATATTTCTAAGGTTTCTTTGTCTGGTTGATCAGTGGTCACAATTGATCCATTGTACCAACAAGAGCCTATGGAAGTGCTGCAAATGAGAGGATATTTGAATGAAAGTTAAAAGGGAGTGCCAGTGAAAAGCTGGATTGAGCCCACACTGTGGTGATGCTGGACACATGATTGAAATCCGTGCTAAATGGCCTTATGAAAAGGCTGTACTAACTCAGTCCTCTTCAGAGAAGGAGTTGGGAGTACATGGGTTTCTTTATGTTGGATCCTCTGTAACATAATATTACCAATTGTTATCGAGACAGAAAATTGAAATATTGACAATGCTTCTGCTTTTTTGAGTAGTGGAACCTGTTGACCATGAACATCTGGCCCGAAACAGAAGTTCTCTTTCCTATTGCAAGTCTCTTTTTTTTAAACTATCCAAATGATACAAAAGTGTTATCTTTTGACTTTATAACATCCTTCTTATGCTACTGTTTGTGTAATTCCTTAGTTGAAGACGCATAATCCATATGTCAATTGGTCAACTGGAACCATTTATTTTTTGTCATGATCAATGTTAAGCTTCAAGAAGCTACTGGTCTTAAAGTAATTTAAAGGGGCTAACATTTCATCAGTGCCACTGCAGTTCTCTCCTTTTCCACTAGCTTTTGATACTGCTTTTTCAATAGTTTTTGCTAAGCCTAAAATTTGCTTTGTTCCTCTCAGAGGGGATTTGACATAGCTGACATTGAGAGGCAACTCCTATCTCTCTTACAAAAAGGTAAGTGCTGCGAACCTTATCTGAAAAACATCTATCCCTCCCTCCCAGACTTGTTCACTTCATGCCAAATTTATGTTGGAAGGATTACCAATTGGTGATGTAATCAGAAAATGGAACAATGCTAGATTTGACTTAAGAGTTTGCATTTGCATGAACAATAAGATAGAAACCAGTGTCCATTGCTTACTATTCTGTCCTCTGCATATTAATGCCACGAGAAATGCTTCCTGTCTCTGTTTAGGAACCTCAGTGTAAAAAGGGGAAGTTATGCTTATATTTATTGCCACTACACCAAAACACTCCTTTATTCTTTTCGGTGTTTACGTTAATAGTCTATGGTTGGTAGATGAAGCAAAAATTACAGAATTTGTAAATATGGTTAACTAATTGAGAAAATCCTTTTTATTGGATTTTGGGAACATTCATTATAATGATATTGTATTGTATTTATTTTCGTTTTTAATATTTAATTATTAAATATCTAACAAAATGCTGTAATTCCATGCAGTTTTCTGTTTATTTGCAAAATAATCCAATACACTAAATTGAATGTGTTATACCCGTTGAACATGTCCTTGTTGATCCTTCCAGACAAATGTAATCCTTGACTAAGAGAAAGAAGGAAATATTAAAGACGTATACAACACAATTTACAAAATGGGTTGATGCATCTTCATTTTTTGTTGGAGCGCCCTTATTTTTTGTACCTCATAAATATCAGAATCTTCTACTGTGAGGATCTGGCTGTACTATATGATAGGGCTAGGTAGCCTTATTGCGGAGTACACTCACAGAGACCCCTTTTGGGAAAGAACAGTCTTGTCTGCTTACCTTCTACCTCAACCCTGGGTAGCTTTGGCTGCAAGCAGTAAGGCTCAGTAAAGGAGCTTAGCGTAAAGCATTTAACAGCACCATATTTCCGAATAAGAAAATCACACACCAATAAAAAGACATGCCAACAATTTATACAAATATAGCTTATTTTTGTGAATTTTAGAGTCCTTGATCATCAAAATTGGCTGGAGAGTTCTGGATTTGCAGATTTTAGAACTTTTGAGTGCAACCCCATTAAATGCATCCGCAAACAAGCATTGGTAAACATAAAGTTTGAAAACGTTTGGAAGGTTTCAAAAAGAGTATTCTGGCCTGGCTTGGACAACCAAATCCAACAGGGATGAGGTCTAGGGGGGCAGAAAGGATACTTTGTACAGTTACCTGGCGACCACAAGAACTTTAAAGCAAGTTCCCAACTTTAACACTAGACTGCCATAGGATACAACAGAGCGGTCCTGATGCTGAGGGATACAGGCAACAATGCTCACAAAGATGCTCCGGTAGTGGTGGAGTCAACGGGGGTGTCTCTGTGGTGGTTCCTCGGTCCACGGGAGATGTGGGGTAACCTAGTCACATGGATCGACGTTACTTGAAGTCCTCTTTGTTGCAGTTGTTACATAGCTGCATCTGTGCCACTGGCGATGATACACCGCAGTTAGAGACAAAACCTTTGGTGGGGGCTTGTGCCCTTGTAGTCCAATCAATCCAGTCACTGACAGCTCTCCTGGGTCCAGCAAATGTGAGTGCAGACTTTGGCTACCTCTGATACCTTTGTTGATGTGCCCATCAACTGGCAGCAGGGAAACTTCCTTAGGAGCTACCACTTTGTCGAGTCAGGCTCTTTCCGCTCTTGTGTCCCTGTAGCAGGTTCCAGGGGACAAGCCACCTGATCCTTGGAGTCATTAGAGTTGAAGAATCTGGGAAATCAAGTTTTCCCAACATCAGCAGCCACAGGCAGGGTCCCAGCTCACTATACCAAAAGTGCAGCAAATGCAGTCCTCTAAGAGATGCAGGACTTCCCAGTCCGTTTTCTGTGTCTTTTGACATTCGCTTATTTACATCCCCCAACCAGTGTATGTCGGACACACGACACACACTTGAAAGAGACACAAGCTATTTGACTAGTAAGCACTATTTGTTGATCTGTATACTTCTCCTAGTTTTAAAGTGACTACCTTGATACCTACGCCTTATATTGACATTTTAGGACCTTCTGGGGATTTATCAAGGCTTCCCCACAAGCATTTCTACTACAACAAAATAATTCCCTCCATTACAACATTAGGTATGCTATTACTCTCTGGTGGCTTGGCTTCATGGTTTATGCTGGTGCCTACTTACACTGGCTCATGTCAGTTTTACTATTAATTTTGTTTCCATTCCCCCTCTACCCTCTACAGAGTCAATGACAGTATCCAAGAAGGTATTTTTACAGTGGTACCCTGTCTACACACCCAATCCACAGATTTTGACCACTGTACTATAAGACTAAAAATTGTGATAACACTTTGAGTGGACAGGTACTTTTTATCAAATCGTATCTTTGGAGGAGTGTGAACACCATCACATACTTTCCCACTTCTTTCATGATGCACAGCATAATGCTGGCTACCCCCCATCTCCGCCGTCACTTTTAAGTGAGCCTTGTAAATTGGTATTCTTACTGGATTTTAAACCTCACGGACTATCTTTGCCACTTTCTTTTTGGTGCTCTTTTTTCTGACTAACAGATCTGTACGGCCTCATGCACCTTGCCTTCTTTTGCATGATGACATCTCACGTTTTGAATTCTGGGCGCAACAGTTTTTATGGCTGCTGTCCATAACTTACATTGAAATATTTGTGGGGTGCATTACTGAATGTGGTATCCCATGCATGGCAAACATGGCGGCTTGTCCTTCATTTGTTGGGTCATGCTCATTTTAAAATATTAATGTGATATTTTGTTGATTTGCAACCTTGAAAAAGTCATCATAGACAAAACACGTCGGCTGCTTCCTGCACCTGTTTATGGGATTTTGAATTGGCTGCTTTTCTTCGTCTGTTTATGAAACTTGGAATTGAATCTTGTTAATAAATGGACTCACCCTTTGAAGCATAAGGACTCAGTGTGCTCTGGATGCATTTATGTCAATTTGTTCATGTGAGAATTGTCTTACATACATTTGGTCACCAATCTGGTAGCATAGTGGCCGCACCTGTGGAGCACCTTGCACATATTTCTTTGTATACTTGCCCATTAGGAGGGGGGGTGCAGTTTTGCCTGTCACCACTGCTACCACACTTTCTTTTTCTCACAATTAATGGTGACATTAAATCCAATCTGATAATCAGATCGGGCTTAGTTTTCCTATTAATTTGATACCTTACTTGACCTGTTTAGGTGATCCCATTCAGAAATTAGACGCGTTTAAGTGTAAAACACTTAACCCTGTGTTAGCCAATAGGGCTTCTACCTTTTCCCTGAAAATGACAATTTGGACGTTTTGCTGGAAAGACATATGTCTCACTTAAGAATATGTTTCTCCCTGCCACAGGCCTTGCACAGGCCTTGGTAGGCCTGCTTTAGGGGAGTCTGACATATATACTTAAGGGAAGTGGTCCCTTTGCCATGAGGGGTAATGGCAAAGTCGAGTTAGCAGTGTGGCTAGTGTGCCCTTTCAGTCTGCAGTGGTAGCCTGAGGTGTCTTTCATGTTTTGTACATGCAGAATGGCACAAACATTGCTGCAGTCCTGTGTAGAAACTCTGTCTTACATGCCATGGGACCATATACTAGGGACTTATAAGTAAAGCAGGGCTTGCCAACTGGGGATGGCCAATTAAACATACTTTTGTACAGGGTTAAACCTCTGGGACAAAGGTCTGGTTAGCAGGCCTTAGTGCACTTTCGAAGTTGAGAAACCAACAGCATCAGTCCCAAAACGTGGGGGTAAAAGTGCAAAAAGATGCACTTTCTTACATATGCCTTGTAGTGATTATAGAGGCTTAAGTCAAATCACAGTCAAATACAGAAACCATTTGTCTCTTACTGGGGATCCAAGTGGAGGGGGGTGAAGGGGTGTGTGTGTGTGTACTTACATACATTTATATATATATATATATATACATATATATATATATATACCAAATTAATATTTACAGTGCAAAGGAATACAAAATTACAACTTATACTGTTTTTTTTGGGCATAAACATTGGGTAAGCCTGGCCAAAAAGCATGGATGTGGCCCGCTGGCTGCCAGATAGACAGAGGTCCTTGCACTTGCCTTCAGCCACCCAGTGGAACACCTAGATACCCCCACCTTTATAATGAGGATCACAATGCCTAGAATGTAGCCACTGGATCCATGATTGCACAGAAAGTACTGATGAATGTTGGGCGTGGCCATGCTTGTTTCACCCTTTCAGAGTTAATTTTCTTCTGTATTTCTAAAACAAATGCCTGCTTTGAGATTTTGTTTTCGAAAAACAAAAAACTGATGGCCTTGATCTATAGTGAGTTTCCTCATTTGTGCATGGGGGGCACTGATTGCTTTCCCTGCCAGGAACCACCATGTCTTGCATGGAAGTTCCAGCCATGGAAATCCAATGATGGTTGCACCCTCTAAAAGCGGTTGGAGTACTGTCACTGCAACCTGGCAACCATGTGGCAGTGGGGACATCAGGTCAAGGGTTTCCAAAATCAGAGATAGCTGTGGGTTCCCTATCCAAAATCATGCAGTCCCATCACCTCTAAATGTGATATGCAACCGTGGGTTTGGCTGACAGAGCAATCACTGTGTTTTTAGCATATGCCCCACATCCACAAATGTCTATAAATGACCTTGTAAGTTCTGGTCTTTTGAAGAGTTGTAATATGGAGATGACTAGGAAACAACAGCTCCCCCAAATTAATCTACTTCATCTAAGTCCTGCTGAGGTATATAAAAAAGTAAAGGATGGAATCCTTGAATTAATCAAAACTCTGGTAATTACTCGGGTCACATCTCAGTCCATTGTTATTTTAAACACTATGCAACCTCAGTTTGGACCCAGCCATATGCAAATCAGTCTCATCCCAGCTCAAAATGACACAGTCCACTCCGAACTGCCAGGCCAGGTCCTCCCTGAGCACAGGCAACCCATGAAAGGTTTCACTTTTATTAAAGATCATCAGCCAGGTATAGCTTGGTTCCAGTTGCACAGTGTGCACGGGACCCAGGTCAGGGCATACCTGTCCCACTTAGGGCAACACTCAGAAGTATACAAAAAAGTAAAGGATGGAATGTTTGAATTCGTCTCAATTCATTAATTACTCGGGCAGCATCCCAGTCCTTCATTATTTTGTACACCATTCCACCTCGGTTTGGACCCATCAATATACAAATCAGTCTCAACCCTGTTCCAATAGGAACTTTCCAGCCCGAACTGCCAGGCATACTGCTCTTTGTCCCGGAACACACGCAACTCAGGACCGGTTTCATGGTTATTTGAGCTAATCAGCCAGGTGCTACTCTGAGCGATTGCCAGTGGATAGACAAATTGCAAGAATTCCTCCCATCATCTTTGTCTGTTTGATGTACCACACTAGGTGGCAAAGGTATGACCGACGTGGGTCCTGTTCTCCCTGGAACCAAGCTATACTTAGCTGATGGGTCCTTATCAGGACAAACCGGTCATAGGTTACTTGTGTACTGGTTTGGTGACGACCTGGCCTGGTGTTTCGGGCTTGATTGTTTCCATGAGGAGCAGAATCAAGGCTGATTTGCATATGGGGGGGGTCCAAACTCAGGTGGCAATAGTGCGCAAAAGAAGAATGGTTAGGGATGCTACCCCAAGTGAGTGCCAGTGGTTAGACAAATTGCAAGCATTCCTCCCATCACCTTTTGTATGTCTGATGTACTGCTCTAGGTGGCAAGGGTATCCCCATCCGTAGGTTCTATGCTTACTCTGCCACTGGAACCTAGCTAAACCTAGCTGAAAATCCCTTATGAAGGCATAAGTTGTGTTAGGTTGCTTATGTTCTTATTCAGTGAAGACTTGGCCTGGCAGGACTGTTCCCATGAGGAACAGAGTCAAGGCTGATTTGCATTTGGCTCAGTCCAAGCTGAGGTGGCATGGTGAGCAAAATAACAATTGGTTGGGATGCTACCTTAACTGATTGACAATGGTTAGACAATTGCAAGCATTCCTCCCATCACCCTTTGTGTATCTGATGTCCCACTCTCAGTGGCATGGGTAGGTCCAGACATGGGTCCCATGCTCACTGTGCCACTGAAACCTAGTTACACCTGGCTGATGAGCCCTTATCAAGGCAAAACCTGTCCTGGGTTGCTTGCTTGTGTTCTAGTTTAGGGAGAACCTGGTTTGGTAGTTCGAGCAGGGCCAGGTCTGATTTGCATATGCTAGGTCCAAACTGAGGTGGAACAGTGAGCATAAGAACAACGGGATCGGATGCCACCCCGAGTGATTGCATGTGGGTACGTGAATTGCAAGTATTTCTCCCATCACCTTTTTTGTGTGTAATACAACAAAAACGGTAACACACTTTGGCCACCAACTTTCACAAATAGAGGCAAGAGAGGGATGGTAGCTGTAAAAACTGCGCTAAACATCCACATATGCACAAAAATACATTTAACATGCTGTCTGACAGTTAGGCCTTACCCTAAAAATTCCAAAAAGATGGATGGGTTCTAAAGTGAAAAATTCCATCTCTTCCCTGGTCACTAACATGCAGCAATAAGTGCAAAATATAGATAACCTTAACTTGCATGGAAAATGGGCCAAATATCAAAATGTGACTTGTAATTACACTTCAAAACAGCACAAGAAGATGAAGGAGCTGTTCGAGGATATGAGAATGGAGTTTAGTACCTTGATGTTTTCAAAGAGCAATAGAAATCATTGGATCGCTAAATAAATGTCAACCCTTGGGTTAAAAACACCGGATGAGTTATTTTTGGGAGTCTGCTCTTGCAGATGGACACGAGTCCCTAATTTGTTATTAAATATAGTTTTAAGACATTTTTCACAATAACCATACAGTCATTTTACGAGATAGTGATACACATATGATGGTACCAAGTATGTCGGTACAATAGCATACATTTCTTTACAAGCTATAATAGTAACACTCTTGCTGGAAAGATAGGTGGAGATTGTATATTATATACATTATGGTATGACCATCAGGAGTGAACTTGGTCGATAGCGTTACACAAGTCAGGGGGATCCTCCTGCCACCTACAAGTGAGCACCTTGCATGCATGCCATACTATGTGGGATATCTGCTTATCTGTCTCAGCCATCATCCTTTCAAGATGGCGTTCGCCAGGGGGAAACCTTAGTGCCCTGATTAAGTCATGCCATAGCTCCAGGTCTTCCAGGATCGTGGTATCGGTTTGGATCATCCGTACTCTGATACTTTTCAACCTTACCCCAATTAGGTAGCTCTCGTAGCCATCCATCCACTTCCAGAGCTCTAGGGCTCATCCAGTGTATTGCCAGTCGTCTCTTGACCAAAAATAATGAAAGGCCTATGAATTTCTTTTTAAATGGCTGTTTCGCCCTGCAGGCCCCTATGCTCAGCAGAAATACTTGAGGGCAGCGTTGCAGTTCTATTTGTAAGCAATCTTTAAATACATCTACCACACGTTTCCAGTACCCCTGCATTCTGGGGAATGACGATACATCCTCGTCATCATACCAGCCTGCCTTGAATTGAAGTTGGGAGGCCTGGCAATATGCCTGGCTTTGAATCTGGGACTCAAAGCTCGCCCCCAATTCCTATGTGCACTGTAAAACTCCCATCCTAACTCTGCTTCTTTTCTTTACCCATACTATGTGTATCACATCTGATTCTAGTAGTTTGAGTATTTCTTGTGGAATAGGGAACCTGCCACACTGAAACAGATACGGGCACCTTGAAAGCACCAGCATTTTGACAATTGGTATCTTACCGGCCCCCAGGAGAGGTAGTCAAGTCCAATAGTCTATTTTACCTTGTATGTCTATCAACAGGCTACGCCAGTTTAAGTTTGTCCATTTTTCCTGGTCATTTGTCACTTGTTTCATCAAATAGTGGAAAGTATTTACCTCCCACAGTACATCTAGCACCAGGAGTTACACTGTGGGAAGCGATTTAACCCCCGAACTGGAAATATCACTGACTTTAATTTATTGATTTTCATTCCTGACTGTTGTCCAAACCTCTCTTGCTTGCTCACAGTGTTTGAAGGGATACCGCAGGGTCTGTCAGATAAACCAGTAGGTTGCCAGCATACAGCTAGCGCAGGTGTTTGTTGTCCCTAGATTGTCCGGTTGTCATGTGTCTCACGCAGCATGCACGCTAGGTGTTCTATCACTGTTGCAAACGGCAGGGGCGACAAAGGGCACCCCTGACGCATACACCTCTTCAGTTCCCAATCCGGGGACATTGTGTCAGCTGTATGGACCTGTGCAATAGGTTCAGTATATAGCAACAAAATAAGTTTCATGTAGCGGTCTCCAAAAATCATTCACCTAAGAGTAGCAAACATTTATTGCCAGGTCACAGAATCAACTGCTTTTTCTGTATCTACTGACTCTAGCACCATGTCACATTTGTCATGCTCCACCACCCCATTACACTACCTAAACGCATGATATTTCATTATTTAAGGTTGTTCTTTTGCCTAGTACTAAACTATTCTGGTCCACATGGACCAGGACCCTTAGCACTTTACTTAATCTCGTAGCAAGGATCTTACCCAGTATCTTGTTGTCCGTATTAAGCATAGACAGTGGTCTGGAAGGCCTACATTCGTAAGGATCTTTCCCTGGATTTAAGAGAACTATTACAGTAGCCTCTCTCATTATAGGAGTCAATAGCTGCTGCCCAACAATCCTAAAGTCACAAAGAAAATGAGAAGAGAAAATACACTACACTCACAAAGTATGTAAGGCACCTGTTCACTGATGTTATATTTGCACAAGTGATAAAAAGTGAACAAGCATTCTCAGGAGCTACACAGGGAGCAATAGCCTCAGCTAGAAAACCTGACATCCATTTTTCATAAAAGTCAACACTACATACCCACACCAGGCTTGACAAATCTGTACAGGCCACTCAATAAATCGACAGAAACGTTTACCTTTGGTGTGGGGGCCAAGGAACTAAACTCCAATCACAGACTGACCCCGATTGGGGCTAGAGCTGTGATAGGTCAAGAGACTCCCCGACATACACTGATAGCACGTAAGAAGATGGAAAGAAGATATGCTGTTCAATACAAACCAATATGAAACATTGTTTTTTTTCCTAAACATGACTCATAGGCAAGATGTGTATAACAAAAAGTATAATCTTGGGAACAGCTACAAAGACAACTGCCCTCCTTGACTGCTGCAGTACTGAAACAGAAAATGTCCAAACTGTAATACTGTACAGACCTGAAAAGAAAGCCGCTGTCCCTGGAATAAGGCGACAAAGTTCAAAAACCTTAAGTTGCATAATAGAACTTAGGGGAGAAATGCCATACATTTAATACAATAAGATGGGGTGGGGAGTCTGGTGCTAGACAGGTGAAAATGGCCTAATGCAGAGAAGCCAAAGATTTTGTAGAACAAAAGAGTGTTGTCCTGGTTCCAACATAAAACGGAGGCAGGCATAACTGGAACACTTCATCTGCCAGTCTTTCAAAAAAGCTGAATAAAGGAATGGAGCATGGAGAGTAAATATGGTATACTAGATTGGTGAAAAGGGGAACTCGCTTTCTGAATCATTAAGGAATTAAAGGGTAAAACCTTTAACATGAACAGTTAGACAATCGTGATATTCCCAAATCACAATGCCCCGACAACTAAGAACCAGTAACACAGACAGTCTTATCTGAGACAACTCCATTAGCTCTGTGTTGGAAGAAGTCTTTTATTAAAATTTCAAGTGAAAGTCTGAGAGAATAAGGCTTTGCCCAGATCATGATTGGCTGCAAAACATCATGTGCAAATTGCACAGATGCTAATTTGCAACAGCACAAGAAGTGCAAATTAACAGGTGTACAATCTCCACTATTCATAGAGTGCGCACCTAGAAACTGAGAAACACGTGCATTTTGAGCACAGTTCCACTCATTACCAGGTATGCAAAATTACATTTTGCAGCAATTTGTTCCTGCAGTTTATGCGCGGTTTTTCCTACTGCAAATCACAGGTGCAAAATCATACGCCAACTGTGGCCAAATTGTATTCCATGCCTCCACCCCAAAACAAGATTAGTGGGTCCATTGTAATTGATACCTGGTTTACTAAGATTCTGGCACTCTACTCAATACTAATTGCTTCTGACCATATAACAGATATTTCTTGTTGATCATAAGCCTCTATGGTACGATGTGCATTTTAATTGGCTGTTGAGTTACTTTTCTGCATTATACCTCTGCCTTTTCCCTTTGTTTCAAAGCGTTTTAGTAAAATGTTTCCATTCGTAATGGCAAATTGACATATAAAGGTCTGATGCTGAACCAATGTTACAACTACAACCTTTAAACCTAGTAATAATGTGTTGGCCCTTAATCCCCCTTACAAAAACAAGCGTGCCATGACACAGAAAAATGAACAGCGGAAGGCTCGGAAATCACTGTTTAAAATGCCTCATAGTAGTGAGATCTGATTCACTAGCTGCAAATCAGTGCACCTAAGACACCTCCAGCTTATGCAAACCATAAGAGTATGTACATGATATAATGCACACAATCAAATCAAATAATATGCCTTTTCAAAGTTACCCATTTCCGGTGATTGCCCAGACATACCTGGTTTAGGCACGAAGGACTATTTTCTGAGGTGTACATTTCCTGTAACCATTATTTTCCCCTGCCTTTCTTTAATGGCTTAAAAATAAATCCGTGGGATCCCGTAAAGCCAGTGGCAAACTCATTAATATGAATGATGAACGCTTCAGATTGCAAAATACATGACAACTGCAAGTTATGACATCTCCGTGTCATCTCCATTCCGTACAGCAATCAGCAATCAATATCTGTGCGAGCGGGTTAATCCTTCGTAGAATCACTCTTTGGGTGATTGAAGAGTTTGTTCAATCGACACACGTAATCCCTCTTTATCTGCCTGAGCCTTTATTTATTAGAACCACTTAGGAGGCGTGCTGCGCCAGATTAGTACATCTCCACTTGCTAAACATGTCTCTGGTGTTGACATAGAATTGCAGTCAAGGTAATCTCTACAAACATAAGTCTTTACTCAAGGTAAATCGGTAGTCATCGCTAAAATAGCAAGTTTACAGGGAGGATTAGTGATGAAGAACATTCGGAAAAGGGATTGGTTAGAACAAAAGAATAAGGTTGGAAAGTTCTATGGCAGGTTCTCAAGTTTTCTTTGGCTATGGACCAAGCAAAAACTACCTCCCAGAGCTTCGTGTGATTGCACCAAAGTGTGCCAAAGGCAGAACTGCCACAATGCAGTACAATGGAAACAGCACCAAACATCAGCGCTTATTGGCAATGCTAAGCATGCAGCGTTGCTGTGAAAATGGATATACACACATTGGTTAAACACATTGCTTAAGCAGAAGAAAATACCGATTGGAGAGCGCGAGAAATTTTATTGTCTCAAGTTTGGGGCTATTTAACAATCTGTAACAAGGAACAACAGAAATCCAGAGAAGCATGGTGTACAAAATGACTGATGTACCCTACTGGAGTAGAAAAGTCTGTTTCCAGTGGGACAGTTATAGAGTGAAGCCACAAGTGAAAAAGTCAAAGGAAAAGCAATCTTTTTGCATAGCATGGACACAGCTAGCAAGACGGTATGCTTTGAAGAAACTCAGGAGCAGGGTGTGTTGGGGGTGAGGTGACAGCCTCATTCATGACTCTCGGGGTTCTCTCTGGCCTGATTTGGTATGTGTCAAACAGTGAAGCACAGCCTTTAATCAGTGACGGCTGCCACTGAACGGGGCGCGACCGGATGGGGGGGGGGGGGGGGGGGAGGGAGTTAAAAAAGAAACACTTACCTTCAAGGGGAGAAGCGTTTGTCTCCCCTCTGTCCTATTCCAGTTCCCGGGTGTACACAGCCTTCCAGCCGATCACGGTGCTTCTGTCACCAGCATGTCCTCCACTTGGCTGTTCAATACAGCTGGGTAGAGAACATGCAAAGTGCACACTACGGTTTTGGCTGGCCCAACAAGGCCAGCCAAACAGACATGCGCACATTGTGATGAAAAACCCTTCCTCCGGCCCCCTCCCTCCAGCCTAGCCCTGCCACACCCCTTACTCCAAGGAAAAATAAAATGATGATAACGTAGCATAAGTTATTTTCAATTTATTTTTATTTATTTTTTAAATCCAGTGGGGCGATGCTCCTCCATCTTAGAATACATTTTAATAAACATACTTTTATCTTCTGTTTCCGTCTTGCACTTTGCTGCTCCCTATCTTCGTGGACCCATATTATGGAAATGGCATACTGCTTCTGTCTGTGCTGTGGCACACATTTAACTGGGTGCGCCAGTTAGTGAATGCACTGCCCCCAGCAGAGCTGTGAACTCACACCTGCCTGGGGGCAGAGTATTTTTGAAAGGTAGACTTGCTGTTTGAAGCCACTGGTCTGCCTTTTGCAGTGCAGATGGTAAGTAACTCGGCCACCTGACAGTTCCTTACCCGCTTTGTCAGTATCAGTAGTGCAATGCACGCAGAGCAGCAAAGTGGATCCTCATTTGCATCTGGCCACATCCCCATGCAAATGAGGGAACACCCGCTCGAAATCATGCCTGCACACATGGTGGGCCAGCACAATCCACATTACAGAAAGGGGCTGTGAAAGCATCTACGGCCCCTTCTATACTGTATTGCCAAAGTGCCCGAGCAGTGCATAAAAAGTGTATGCACAGGCCTGTTGCACTCTGGGGCACTTTTGGTAAAACTACACACCTGGTCAAACACCTCAGCCCAGCTACCACAAGACACAACTGATCTGTGTTGTGTTACTTGTAAAACCACTACATCCACAATGCTCCATCCTCCTTCCCTCTAATTTGGCCCTTTTTTCCCTCTCACCCAGTTTGGCTCTTTTTTCTTCTCTTTCAGTTCTTCTTTTCCATCTCACCTTGCCTGCTTGAGTGCTTAAGGGAATGCTTTATATGGCATAAGTCATGATACGAATCATCAACATATAACAACAGTGGGGAATTGTGTTTTTTACCTCCCTTTGGCTACCTTCTGCCCCTAAACCAGTAGCAACCAGGTACCACTCTTAACAGTAAGCTTACAATAGCATAAAATCCACTATCCCTGCAGTGAATTGCGTCAGTGGCTGTATGACCGACAATGGCATTTACCTAAATTGTGAATTGAGCACTCAATTTGTGAAATGTAAGGAGAATAATCTAAACTTAAGATTTCTACATCTGAGGAGGCACAAGTGCATTGTCTTCCCTCTATTTGCTGGACTGTAGGGGCTATGGTAATAACAGAGTAATGTTACAGTAAAAAATGTGGAAAGAAAAATGGAACAAGCCTTGCCAATTTATTATACTCCATAATTTCTTTCTAAGAGCTATTTAGGATAAAATATGAATTCCTTGTAATTAAATTTTTTAAAGGGAAAATTCCACTGACTCCCCGTTTTCTTGGTTTTTAATCTTGTCAGAGGTATGGATACGAGCATTAAATATTATTAGTTGTTACCTCTAGGCATTTTTAACCGTTTTTTCATATACCAATCCTTCACTTCATTATTCTTGACCGGCTATTTTTGATTCTCAAAAGAACTCCGGCAAAGAGCCCCCTCGCGGGGCCCGTCAGGCATTGCAGTGCCGGCCTGACGAGGAGCGGGCCCTATGATGAAGCATGTCACCGGATGGTGAGTGAGGGCTCTTGCTTCGAGAAGCTTCGGTTCCTACCTGGGGACCGAGCTCTTCACTTGATTGAAACCCACAGTACAATATGGAACCATGTGTAACCTTTTTTGATTGACTGTCTATTGGGATACTTACACACGGGACCAGGAGTTTTCACTCCGAATATCCCACTTTTCTGCCCCTCTTTTTGTTTTTTCGAGTATTAAGTGTAGCCGCTGGCTACGGGGCTTTGTTTGTTTGTTTGTTTTTTTCTTGTTCTTTTTCATACCCCGATAGACTATATCTGGTGGTGTAATATGTCGGACCTCCAGGGTCTCAGCTTTGACGATAGCATGGTGCAAGCTATCCTACAAACTCCCTCTATTCTTGGGGACAATGACAGCAGTCCCTCGAGCGGCACGAAGGAGGACTGGACAAAATTATCAACTCTTAAGAAAGAACTCATCAAGACCGTTTTACACGGTACCATTATGACTGAATATCTCAGGGCCAATATATCTCCTAATGGTCTTATCGTCACTAATGTACCTAGGATCTTTCTCCAAGATCTACAGTTTCGCCTTGATTGGTCACAGATTTCGTGAAATGCCCTCGTGACTGGCTGATCCTCATCATCAACACCTCGAAGCGTTTAGTTGACTCTATTACCATCCAGATTTCCATCACGGAAGCAGCAATGAAAACTACAGTTCTACTTGCCCAATTTAAATCACGCTTGGTTGAGATCAATATAGAACTTAATGAAACAAAAGAGTATCTAACACGCCAGAAAATTGGCAAACTACAGAAAGACATTAAACGCTTCAGCAGAGAGAAAGTATATCCCTATACTAAAGATGACTTTCAATGTGAGGGCTCTTCCGAGACTTCAGACGATTCTGACACTTCTCAACGGAGACCCCGCCCTTCACAGTATAGCTCCAGCTCTGATGAATGGAGCGGAGATGAGGGACAGAGAGTGAATCGGAATCGCTACACTCCATCCACCCATTTTAACCCTCTGTTTCCTTATCAGCCGATACCACAGTGGCAACCTATGCCTCTGCCTTATTTCCAACCACAGCCCCAATACAACTTTAACCCTTTTTTAGGAAGAGGCCGGGGCAGAGGCAGAGGAAGAAACAGAAGGAGAGGAAGAAATGTGCATTGGGCACAGGAAGAACCCCAGATGATCACCAGAAGCCGCAGTGCGAACAACCAAAAGAGACCCTAGTGGTCAATCTTTCAGGTTCCACTCTGACCCCACCAGAACTATCTGTCCTAGAGAAAGGTCTAGGTTTTGTTCCCACTCCAAGGAATGACCAATTTAGATTACACTGTGAAATGGCAGCCTTGTTTCGTAAAGTTAGGCTGCATTTTTTCTTTAAAGACAGACCAAGCAATGAGGAGAGAGGTGATACTAATCTTAGGAATCCCTCCACTTTCATGCCTCCCACCTCCTCAGTTCCCCTTGAAGTACTTACCTTCGAGAAGGCGGTCCGACATGAAATTCAGCAGCTAAATTCTCCTGCAGTGTTCCAAAACATCTCTAAATTAGAACGGATGGCTGTGAACTCCTTGTCTTCCAATCCTGATATTACATTAAAACCAGCAGATAAAGGTGGTGCCATCGTGGTTATGGACACCACCTACTACCAACAGGAGTGTATGAGACTACTTAGTGATGCGTCTTATTACCGCCCCATCTCTACTGACCCGACCCCACGTTTACAACGCAAGATTCGCAGTATGATTTTGGAAGCAGAGACAGCTGGTTGGATTACCCGGCAAGAAGCAGAATTCCTTGACACAAAAAATCCCAGAATTCCGTACTTTTACTGTCTCCCTAAAATTCACAAAGGGCTCCCACCTCCAGGTCGCCCCATAGTATCTGGCATAGGCTCTTTATTAGAACCATTATCTAAATTTAGCGATTTCTTCTTGCAACCAATAGTTCAAAGTACGTCCACCTTTCTGAAGGATACAAAAGATACTTTGGTTCTATTGAATGATATAAATGAATCTGGTACTACTGACATACTGATTTGTCTAGATGTAGAGGCACTCTATACTAATATTCCACAAGAGGCCACGCTCACCGCTGTAGAGGAGATTCTTCTATCTAATACATGGACTTACAATACCCCAGTGAGCTTCATTATGCAATGTGCCTGTTTGGCTCTCCAAGAGAATTTTTTCCAATTTGAGAAAAGCCTTTTTCATCAGATACAAGGTACATCGATGGGGAGTACTTTTGCGCCAAGTCTGGCCTGCCTCTACATGTTTACCTTTGAACAACGTCACATCCTGACCCCTGAACAACCATTCTTCTCCAATATCATACTGTGGAGGCGATATATAGATGATATCTTGGTTGTTTGGAGGGGAGCGATGGACCGTGCAATAGAATTTACGCAATGGGTTAATACTTTAGATACCCATCTCCGTTTCAGTTCCACCATCTCCGATAAGGAAGTCTCCTTCTTGGATTTACGGATCACAGTTAAGGATGGCCTCCTTAACTCATCTGTATATCACAAACCCACGGATCGCAACAGTCTTCTACTTTACAACAGTTACCATCCTAAATCTCTACGAGACAATCTACCCTTCGGGCAATTCCTGAGAATACGACGCAACTGCTCAGATAAAAATGACTTCCACACACAAGCCAACACTCTATGTCACAAACTTCGTGAGCGTAATTACCCACTGGCTAATATCCGGCAGGCTAAAAAGAGGGCTGGCAATATCCCTAGAGATATTCTATTGATCAATAATACCCGTCCTCCGCAGACGAGATTAACCTGCGTAACCACATTTACTCCCCTGAGTAACCGTGTAAAAGGTATTATCCGCAGGTTATGGCCCATTCTTAACAGTGCAGGTGCCACACTAGAGCGTCCCCTGTTTGCTTTTAAAAGAACTCCCAATATTAAAGATTTGGTGGTTCATACTAGACCTGTGGTGAAACGGACCCCGGATAATCTAGGCACTGGGCAATGGCTTAAAGTGAAGGGACACTACCCATGTGGCTCTTGCAATGTCTGCCCGCTGACTGATATGACCCGAGAAGTGGATATAGGCGAACACAAGACCTGGCAATTAAGATCCCATACCAACTGTAGGACTAAAAACTGTATCTACATGATTATTTGTCCGTGCAATCTGAAATACATTGGTATGACAACCAGGATGGTGAAAGTTCGTATCAACGAACATCGAAGCACCATTAGGTGTAAAAGATCCTCTACCCAATTGACCAATCACTTTATTGAGAAACAGCACACACCTAATGATATCAAATGGCTTGTCCTAGAGACCATTAGTGACAACATTGACAGTGCAAAAAAGCTTTTTGAAAAAGAACAAAGGTGGGTCTTTAGACTTCAGACCCATATAGTTGGTTTAAATGATGATATTCAATGGACCCATTTTATGCATTGATTTTAAGAATTATTCCTTTTTGCTCTGTTGCCAATGGTTAATTACATATCTTGCTATATACATGCCCTCATACAAGACCTTTATTTATATAGGTTGTAACACTTCTCGGAAGCATTTACCATCATTTGGCAGTGACAATTTTTGTTTTTTTCCTAATGAAACTGGCATGCCAGTACTTGCTTTTGATTCCTTTGTTAACACTCCAATATGGCCGACACTTTTGCTGCCCATTTGTGTGCATTACACTCAATAGGGCTGGCATGGTTTGTGAATAGTCCTTCCTTTGTTGTTAATACATTTTTTTTCCCTTTTTAAACCCCTCGGCACCTGTATCTCCAGGGATTCCGGGGTACTCGTTCCAGCATAGGTTGACTGGTAGTGACCGTCAACTACCGAAGTAAGTGCTACCCGCTGTTAGGCACAATGACTTCCTCACACCCGCTTTTGACGCCGTCCTTAATGTTATTTTTTTGGACGCTCGGCGGCGTCCTGCCCTCCATTTAGATAGCCGTAATTTCTTAATTTCTTTTCCTCCCCTTAACATTCACCGAGCGCATCGATAATGGCGCTCCGTATAGACACGCTTGCTCCTGCGCTCACTCGCGCACATCAGAGCTAATAACGCGGGTCTCGTTATACTCTCCTATTATTTCCCATCTCCGTTTATGTATTCACCGCCTTGCGGCCCATCCACCTCGGCCAAGCTAGTCTTTTACATGGGCATCAATGGATCGCACTTCTGTGATGACATAATTTATACTTTATGTATCACATTCTTTCTGTAATGAGGCGCGAATCAGCAAGTGGCACGGGTTGATAAACTCGAATTTTCTCTCTGTTATGGGGCACTTTTGTGATGTATTACTTGTACTCCATACAGCTGATTTAGCGCTACTTCGGCAATATTACCATAAATATCTTCCTTATGAATTTTAATATCTGTTTAGAAAATATGCTACAGAACCAGGGAAGTGATACTCATGTCTTTATAGTGACAGCTGTTCTTATGTTCCCTCTTTTGTATGTACATATATGTATAGATCAGAGTTGACTTTTTGGTCTGGACCCCCCGATGCGGCCCTACCCCTATTTTTAGAGGGTAAGCAATAGAGATGTTTGTCCACCTATTTGGCTTTATATTCCTCCCTGCACAAGACACGTCCCTAGACCACATGGCACTTGTGTGAATCTGCACTTCAATTTGGGGCGTCACCATGTAAATCACTGTGAATTTGGTTTTTTTATATGAATTATATGATGTTAACTGTGGTTTTCTTTCTGTTTTCATATTCCAATAGGTCTATGATTTATATATTTGTGGAAGTTTCCACGATTTAAAGGATTAGGTTTGTTACTAGGTCCTGATGAATCGCATAAGGTAATTCTTCTGTTACAAGCGAGAAACATGTTGACCAATTGTGTAGAGTGACACAGGGGATCCTGTGTGCTCTGTCTCTTAGATGTTATAATTCTCTTTAAGAGACATCATTATACCTACCTATATTTCAATGGGGTTTGTGGTCATCATTCCACTGACTCCCCGTTTTCTTGGTTTTTAATCTTGTCAGAGGTATGGATACGAGCATTAAATATTATTAGTTGTTACCTCTAGGCATTTTTAACCGTTTTTTCATATACCAATCCTTCACTTCATTATTCTTGACCGGCTATTTTTGATTCTCAAAAGAACTCCGGCAAAGAGCCCCCTCGCGGGGCCCGTCAGGCATTGCAGTGCCGGCCTGACGAGGAGCGGGCCCTATGATGAAGCATGTCACCGGATGGTGAGTGAGGGCTCTTGCTTCGAGAAGCTTCGGTTCCTACCTGGGGACCGAGCTCTTCACTTGATTGAAACCCACAGTACAATATGGAACCATGTGTAACCTTTTTTGATTGACTGTTATGATCATTTAGCCATTGTTCATGTTCATGGACAAACCTCGGTGATCTATAAATTCTAAATCGTCAGTCACTGATGACCACGGTCTAACCTTGTTTTGGACCACACATAGTTTAAACACAATGTCATATGTAAACTGAATTTTAATAAGGGAAGTACATTTCTCATAAAACATTTGGACTACAACTCCTTCTTCTTCACTCCAGACCAACACCAGTGTTTAATTATATGGTTCCTTACAACAAAAGAAAGGGGTTAGTAATTTAGTAGCTTCCCTAGTTTTTTTGGCTAAGGACCAAACAGACAATCTTGCAGAGCTACAAGTGATTTTACCAAAGTGTTGCCAAAAATAGCACTGGCCACAAAGGAGTAAATGAAAATAGCACTTAGCACAGTGCTAATTCGCAATGCTAAGCATGCAACGTTTCAGAGAAAAAGGACATAAACACACTCTTACTAGAAGAAAATACTGAATGGAGACTGTGAGAAATAGTGTCTTAGTTTTGGAACTACATAGAAACCTGCAACATGGAAAAACGGAAATCCACAGAAGCATTTTGTACAAAATGACTGCAGCACACTACCTGAGTAGGACTGTTTCTCCCATGCAGTAACAGAGCGACGTCACAACTGAAGAAGTCAAGGGAAGTGTAATCTACTTTGCGTGGCATGGAGACAGCTATTAAGATGATATACTTTGAAGAAACTCTGGAGCAGGGTGAAGTGACAGTCTCCTATATCCAGGGGGTTCTCTCTGCCTGCCCTGGTATATCTCAAACAGTGCACCATGGTTTCTAATAAATCCCCTCTTTACCCAATTCCAGCACACTTCCCTAGCCAGTTTCCCCACTCCCTCCCTGTCCACATGGGCCCATACCACAGACAGGACACACTGACCTGGCCTGTGCTTTAACTGGGTGTGCAGACAGCATCAGTGTACCCGAGGACAGTGAATGCCCTGCCCCAGCACAGCTGTGAACTCAGAACTGCCCTGGGGACAATGCAATCATGAAAGGTGGACTGGCTGTTTCAAGCCGCCAGCCTGCCTTTCACAGCTCAGATTGCAATTTGGCATGCAGTTCAAAGGCGGACAAAGACTTCCCAGCAGGTGGATGTCTGGAGGTGTCAGGGTCAAGTACATGGACTCCCTTATCTGATGGTATGTAGAGGCTACAATCGTAAGGGAGCAAGAATACAGAAACAGATTCGTAAAAAAAATGGTACAAGTCCCCGTTTGTCTAAACTGTACTTGCTTCCTTTAAACAGCTGTTTCAAATGAAATATGAATTACCATGGTGATTTATGAATTCTACATTGGCAGTCATGATGACCATAGGCTATTTGTAGTTTTGACATGCATGGGTTTATATGTCATGGCATAAATACACTGAACTGTAATAGGTGAGGTACACGTCTAATAAAGCATTCGGGCTACTACTCTTTCTTCTTCACTCCAAACTCACACTAGTGTTCAATATAACAACAAGGCCATCATGGCAATAAACTTTTGGAAGAATGTGCCTTGCAATCCAGCTGAGCAGAATTAGGCGTGTTGATGGGTTCTCGATTAGGCACGAGTGAAATGTATGCTATAATGACATAATCTTGTGTAATTTCCAGCATTTTGTGTTATGCTTTTCACCCAAACTGCCATTACACCACATCACCTCCATCTATTAAATGAATCTGGCTTGAGTGGTCAGGTACTCGTTACCTGGGATACGGTTTTGACCAGGGGTGTAATATGATTCTAGCTTCAGCAGATATTGTGAGCCTTCAGTCCTTGTTGCTATGGCATTTTCACTGTAATCCTACATTTACTAGGGACAATTGGTGCTGTTAAAATGGCGAAGTACAGTCACATTTCTAATTCTGTAACAGTTACATCTTCTGAATTTCTTTCTCTGGGGTTCCAACATAAATGTGGTTGCAATTATCCGTAGAAGGAAATATAAAGTTCCTTTTAAACTTAATAGTAACTTTAACTGCAGGAGCAGGTGTACACTTCTCAGCATTATAAGTGCAACTGGTGTAATCTGTAATGGTTATGATACATGGACGAAAAACAGAACTCCGCAGAAATATATCCCAATGTTTTGGTTTTCTGAATTATGTAGGATATCAATCCAAGTCTCAGTGTCTATTTGAGAGGAGAGCACTTTATAAGGAGTCGCCAATCACTGGGATCTTCCAGTATTAGTATTAGTATAGGGCAACATGAGTTCATTTGAACAGTGGACATGTGGAGTCTGTTAGTTCGATTGAATAGAATAATGGAAGAATAGACAAGTGAAGAATCTAGAAAGTGTTAATTGGGAGATCATAGTAGTAAGATGAGGTTTGGGATGAGTGGAGGAGGGAATAGTCTGTAGAAAGGAAATAGGGAGATCTTAATAGTAAAATAAGGCTTGGGGTGAGTCAAAGGAGACATACATGAGGGAGATTTTAGTAGGGTTGTTTGGGAGGTCATAGTAGGAAACAGTGGTGTAACACAGGACCCCACAGCCCCTGCAGTGCAGGGAGGCCCTCTGGCACCAGGGGGCCCCCTCCGTATAGCACCTGGACTGAGTGAGTCCGGAAGGGGGCCCCCCTCCATGTTTTTTGCACCGGGGGGCTCCAGTTTCAATACGCCACTGGTAGTAAATTGAGGTTTGGGATGCGTCAGGAGGAATAGAGGAGGGAAGAATCCAGGAAGGGCATTTTAGAGATCAGAGTAGTAGAATGAGGTTTTGGATGAGTCCGATAATGGAGATAGAGGGTAGATGAATGTATAGGGTAAGAACGAGTAGTATTCTAGAGAGTTATTTTTGTCTCTCTTGTCCAGGAGGACTAAAGTAATAAATATATAGATACATGATTACATATAAAGGGAATATATGTATTAGGAAAATAATATATTGTGATTTAAAGTCGTATTGTATAAACACAGACTTTCAAGTATTGCAGTATTTAAAGGTAATTTATTTGTATATTTTTATAACTCCGTTTTTTTATCTTTTCCTCAATATGTCAATAGAGAAATGCTTGTAGATAAATAGTTAAGATAATATTTACTTATTGTTATGGATAAATGAAACAGAGACTCATGACCATCTAATCAAACAACTTATATAGAAACTGTGCATGACCTATCAACATGTGAAGCATAGAATTATATATAATTTTATATATTTATATATATATATATATATATATATATATATATACTTATATATATTTAACCGTAAGTAATATGTACATTTGTTAAGCAGGCCTAAAGAATTTGTATATATTTTAATAAAAAACATAGTTATTATACATATTTGTACAAAGAAATACACAAATCTAGATATGTACATATAACGAAATTATAAATGTTTACAAACACAGGGAAACGCTGTACATTGCTGTTTGAGTATGGAGGTTATGTACGAAAGAGCCAACTCTTGAGTAGTCTTCTGAAGATAAGATAGTTATCCCTGGATCTTATATTTGTGGGTAATCAATTTCATATTTTGGCCACTTGAACAGAGAAAGATGCACCATCTATTGTCTTTTCCTAGTATGGTGGGGTTTTGAGGCGAGGTCCAATCTTGAGCAAAAGTTCCTTTGTTGTCGCTGAATATATTTGGTGATTGTATTCCTGATGAACAGTGGTCCTGTTCCATGCATTGCTTTGTGGGTGATACAAGGCAGCTTGAAGGTGGATCTTCTGGAAATCGGTAACCAATGCAAGGGTCTCAAGGCAGGGAAAATGTGGGCTTGTGGCTTTACATGTAGTGGTAGTCCGGCAACAGAGCTCTGAATCCGTTAGAAAATTAGCAATGTCAGGAATAACTCTTTAACTGCATTATGCTAATATGTTTTTAGATCTCAGAAATAAAACCACGCAGCCCACTAAGATAAATGTTATTGCCTGTTTGAGGCAGCCAGACTCCTGAATGCTCAGTGCATCAAAGGAAATTACATTATACTTGCCTCACGTGACCTTTGGCTAAAGGGTCTTTTTACACTGTTATCATTATATGCTATTGTTTATGTTCACCCCAGCCGGCTTCAAAAATCAAGGAAATGAGCTATCATTGCTTCAGGATGTAGCTAACCACACCAACTAGGGACAATTATGATAAAAATTCAGCATTCAGCATGTAAGTTTATTTTTCTTCTGCCAAGATAGTGTGTCAGATTGATTGTGCTGCAGTCCTACGAGCACCAAGTTCAAGAAAGTGATATAATGTACTAGAGAGCAACCACCAAGTGAAATCTGCAGGCTTGTTAATCAATGCATGCCGCTTAATAAAGCAGTCCAAACATGGGCTACCACTTAACTATACAATTGTGCTTTCTGACAAATGTACTGCATTGCATGATACATGATCTGTGTAAACATGAATCTTGTGGGGTAAGTAAATCTAATCTATCACAATAGCTACAACTAAAGGCCAAATATTAGAAGCAGAATATATAATAAATAATAAAATGAACAGAATAACAAACTTGCAAGGAACCAGAGCAATATATTATTAATAAAACACATGTGAATGGCTTACCCAAGTGTTCTAGAGGTGAACAAATCATCAACTTAACAGGGAGAGCGGAGCCAGAGTCGAGCGAAGGGTCTGGCCGGGCCCTAGGAGCCCATGAACAAGTCGAGCCTTACAAATACCTGGCATCCAAAGCACCCAACAAAATATCATGTGAAAATATATTCTCTTTAAAATTAAAATGGTATTTCTGTAACATGCAGAAGTGTCGTCTTAATAGATGGTATCATCTTTTATACAGGAACTCATATACTGAATGGTGATCTGAGATATGCCAATGAAGAGACAAAGCTTTGTAAAATAGAATATTTCCCTAGGATTGCATAACTTGGTCCAAAGGGAGGCCAAGACTGGTCTCAGGTTTTTTACATTTCACATTATGCGATTCACACAGTAGATGGCTACCTTCTTCTCTCCTTTATAATCCCACAGGTTTATGCTGTTGTTTCTAATTCTTGGGAGATGATGATAGGACGTGGGTGGTAGGCAGAAGCCACATTAAAGCTCTGCTCGTTTATGGCATGAGAGTCCAAGAGGACCTTGAACTGAGCCGGAGCGAGGCCCCTGGCTCGAGCCTTAAGTAGCTCGCCCACCTCTATAGAGCCACAAGGGATCGTGAAATAGGCAGACACAAAGCACTTGAAAGGCCTCATGCTTAGTTCAATAATTTCGAACTAGAAAGGCATGCATGACAGAATATGATCATAATGTCGGGAGAACTATTCACAGTTCTTTCTCACAAAGCATTATCCACTTTTTATAAGTAGACCAAGTGGCATGACAAGAAACCTACATAGGTACGGTGAGTTACGACTGCCAATAGAACCGTGGTTATAAGTCAGCTATTAGTAAATGATATGTGAAAAAAGAAACAAACCAAACATGACTGGGAAAGGAGTGCATTATTGCGGCTTGTACTGTCCTGAAGCTAGTTTACTTTTCTAAAGATCGGTTTAATTTTGTGTCAAGACTGCCATACTTTCAACGTCAACACTCTAGAACACACTTTTATGGATAATAATGTTGTATTTTCCAGGACATTTTTTAAAAAGTGGAGACATGGCACTGTCTGAAAGCTGAAAAAGGGGGAACAACTCATCCTAAGGTTTGATGGTATTGCAAGAGTGGTAGTCAGTGATTAATTTGCACCGGCGGCTGCAGGTGGTGGTCACTCACTTGCGGGCACCGGGGCATATTTTGGGGGACTGGGACTTACTTTTCATCGTCAGTCTTTGATCCAAATCAAGAAAGAGAACGGAGGATCAGGGGAAAAAAAGGTGGTAAGAACAGAACCCCCTCCTTCCCCTGCCGGATGATAACTTCCATTGCTTACATTCGCTAACGGGTTAGGCTGTTCAAGTGCTTCCCTTCCGCACTTCCTGTTGATTGTTTGTTCAGCACCTGTTCTGGTTTACTTTTTTTCCAGTAAACCCACAAAAAGATTTGACCAACAAAAACTCCTGTTGGCAGTCTCTGCACAGATGACAAGTATTGAATGTCCAGGAAGTCCAACCTACCTTCTCGCCTTGTTTCAGCCATTTTTTTACTTTTCAGATCCTTCTGTGACTGCAGGTTCTGCGTACTCACGCTTACGCCACCTGTTGCGTGGGCTGTATACTGAGGGTAACCTGTTTCCACTCCATTCTAGTAACAGAGTATGAGAGTTAGTTGTCGTTGGTTGAGAGCGGTGATTTGATGCAGGGGTGTAACCCAGATGGGCTCCTGCAGACTGGGAAGCTGGGCCCCTGAGCCTCCCATTTACCATTGATATTCACTGGCCTTGGGCTGCACCGCAAGGGCTGCAGATGCCTGCGTTACACCCCTGAGTTGATGCCTCAGAGACCAGGCTGGCGCCTGACGAGGGAACCCTTAGGATTTTTAAGTCTCATAACGTACTGCAATGCACAGAGTGAATCAGCTTGGCTCTTGGTCGCACTATAACCTCAAAAGCCATTTGGAGAGGGAGAAGAACACCTGTTACAGTCTCACGCAGGGTTAGTCAGAGAAGACCCTTAAATGGTATCTCTCATAATGGCGACTTTCTTCTAATCCACAGAATACCAACTCTCGTTGTTTCTCCCCTTTCTGAAGGTAGACATGAACATTTAAGAAGCTGAGATGAATGCCTGACTTTAAGTGACTTGTCCAGGATACATTATTACGCAAAACAAACATGAAGAAGTACAAGGCAGGTGCTACGCACCATTTCTGCAGAAGGTGAATTTGCACCGGAGACCTGAATAGACCATTAGACCATGATAATTACGGTATTTTTCTGCCCTAACAGCAGTCAAAGGTCCCATGACCTCATGCGTGTCCCTAGCATCCTTGCTACGCTTCTGGTACAAATGTGAGAATGCTAAACTGGCACCTTATGGCTGCTTGGCATCACGGCATCTGTGCTCGCGCGCATTTCCACCAACCAGCCAGTGCGAATCAACATTCGACGCAACAGACTGGGGCAAAAAAACAACATTCTGCAGTAGTCGATCCGAGTAAATGTCATTTCCAACAGGCGAGCTGTGCACATTTGTTTGTACCGACTGGTTGGTGCAAAACTGCACTGCGCACCGTTAAGTTGAGAACTCTGTACTTAGCTCATCGCAGCTACTCCAGGTAACTTCACTTATACACTTTAATTGCAGAATAACACATGACAAACTCTGACGTGTATATGTGCATTCTGCTCTTTATCCACAGGGGAGCGGTGTACTTCAAAACACAAACACCACGAGGGGAATGGGGCTGAGTACACAAGCGCCTGTATAAACAGCTGTGTCCTCGCCTGCACAAGCAAACAGTGAAAAACAAATAAAACAGGCACATTTAGTTCACAAGCGCACAGAATGTGACCAAGCTGGAAACGAGTACGCGTTTGACTTGAAAACTCAGTAGCGAGCGCAGAATCGGGATTATGAAAATGAAATTTTAAAAATAGACTAAATAATTGAGAACTGGTGAAAAATAGTCATTTTCATGATTTAGTGGCAAGTGAAACGATGCATGAACAGCATTATAGCTAGCCTGCGGCGTATGTTTCTCGGTTGCACACATTAGGATTTATTTGAATTACACCCGAATGGAGCTACTTTTCTGTTTCTGTTTTTAAAAGAGGGATTTCAAGCCAAGGCCCGTATTGCATGGGAGAAACATGCAGCACTGACTCAGGCGCTTGCGATGTGCACCGAGGAGTCCACCAGATGCCGGCCTTGACAAAGAGCAGTTTATTTGCGAGTGTGCAGTTTGTTTGTCGCTCTTTGTTTGAAGGGGGTGGGCTGGAGAGGGAAAGGATGCAATGTTACAGGAAGCGGAAACAGGTATGCCTTTCCCCATCCTGTTCTTTCTACAGCAGCAAATGAGTCCTGTGTAGAATGTTTCAGTCGAGTAAAAGAGGCCTCTGTGTATGTGAGTGTGAGGTAGAGACAGTTAGTAGGCGATAGCTGATCAGTTAGGCAGCTCAATGTATAGTTGTAAAGCGCTAGTGTTTGCGGCAGATAGCACAAGTGGGGTTTCTTCTATTTTTTGCAGTTTTAATAAAGAGCTCAGCCCAAGGGCATCGGAGCGCTTCACAGTAACACAGATTACATTACACAAAGTGAGAGTCATTTTTTGGCACTAGGAGAATAAGTGCTTTGCCCAGAATAGCAGGCTCTTGAGCAGAGGAAGGGACTTGAACCTGGTGCCTTTTTTCCAAAGTTGGCAGCCCCAGCCCTTAGGCTCCTTTTTATGACGCAGAGCTACTGGTGAAACAACATGAGGAATTCTTTTAATATTTTACATAAATGAAACATCCCACAGTGGTCAATACATATTCTAGTCAGAATGTGTTCAACATGAATCTGTGTTATGGCCTTCACAACTGCAACTATGGCAACAAGGTATGTTCATATCGAGCACAATACATGAGGACACATCTCTAGGTACTTAAGTACAGGTTATGGCAGTGTACGGTGTACAAGGGCACTGTGCCAATTTACCAGCTATAGATGGCAGGGTTAGTGGTAAATAGGTTTTTTGTAAATCTACTAAAATACTAAGGAGACAATTGCTATTGATTGCAGTTGATTCCAGTTGTTTAGAATGTCTTAATTGGTTCTAAATGGTGTTGATTTGATTTCAGTGTTTATTTTATTTAAAGTTGTAGAGTGTAGCATTTTTTCCTCTAGTTACAGATCCTTTAATTTTTGGAAACTTCATATCCAGTATCTGCCGCAAGCAATGCTACTTTGTAACAGCTACAGTCCCTTACCAAGTAAGTCCCCAAAACGTATGCAGTACATCACATAGGAGGTGAAGGTACATGTGTCCCACAATAAAACCCCCACTGAAATCAATATAGATGCTTAGGATGGGTGTAAACGTGCATTAAAAAGTGTTCTCCACATGGTGGGTGTACAAATGCGCATTTAAGTAATTTGTTCATTTTCGTGCTGCTGTTTCACTAAACGATTGAAAGTGGCATTTGGCAATCCAGCAGCCTCTCCATTGCAGCAGTCAGTGAGGCCAACCATTGTAATAGGAATGAGATTAAAAAACAGGATCTTCATCACTGAAGACAGTAGGCGATTAAGAGTGAGAAGAAGCAATTATACTGCTTCAAAATATCTGAAAAAATTAGCCCTTTAGAGTTAATACTACAGAATCTACTACCAATGGTACAATATTTTTGTAAACGACATTTAGGACACAATATTTATGCCAGACGTTATTTCTAACATTATTAATTTACCGAATTCAGACATTCACACATCCAACCCTAGGAAAAGATGTTCATACAATAACCTCAGGTGCTGTGAGATTTTGTTCATAATTTATTTGTGTGTTTTTTTAAGGCTGTACAACATTTAACCAAATATACCTGCATGCTTAATGCAAGCAATGCCTAAAATGTGTACATGTTGTAGACACCGAGGTACTCATATTGATGTCAGCGGTCTTTTCGCATGACCACCGAAGCTGCGGGTGCAAAGGACTTCCGGTGCTGGCGGTATGAAGACTGCCATATTACGACATTGTGCCGATTAGCGCCCAATTTCGGGTGGAAATCCAACACCGTCGGCCTGGCTGACGTCGTAATAGAGGCGGTTTCACCAACATGACTCCGCCCACCTTATTACGATCTGTAATGCAGTGTGGCGGTTTCATGCACGGCAGTGTGGTGCCAGCGTTGGAAAGGGCAGGGACCCATCCCCTCCCAGACGACCACTTCGCCGAAGCAGGTAAGTTGATCGTCCTAAAAGGCAGGGGTGGTTGGAAGGTGGGGACGTTGTGTGAATGTGAGTGGTGTCTGCATGTGTGTATGAATGCAGGGGGAAGGATGTGTGTGTGTCCAAGTGCGTGTATGCCGAGGGGAGGAAAGTCGTGTTGTGTGTGTGTGTGTGAGTGCGTGAATGTCTGTGTGAATGCGGGGAGTGTATGTCTGAGTGCGTGCATGCGAGTGAATGTGTATGTCTACGTACGTGCATGCGAGTGAATGTATATGTCTGAGTGTGTGCATGCGAGTGGATGTGTATGTACGAGTGCGTGTGTACGAGTGAATGGGTATATCTGAGTGAGTGTTTGGGTGCAAGTGTGTGGGGGCATTTGTAAGTGAATGTGTGAGTGAGTGGGGGTGTGTGAATGTAGGTGTGTGGTCGTGTGGGGGGGTGTCTGCCAGTGACACGAAAATGCTGGCAGTCTGCCGAGTCGCAATGCCGATGGTGGTTTTGCGGGTACCGCTGGACTGGAGGAGCTCCTCTCCGGCCCGGTGGTCCCACCGACCTGGCAGTACGGGTAGCATTTCAGTGATTTGGCTTCGGCCAAACCTCCAAACTCATAATATGGTGGAATTTACAGCAGGCCCGGCGGCGGTAATACTGCCACTGCGAGTCTGGTGGTCCAAGGACCGCCAGACTCGAAATGAGGGCCTGAGTTGTTTCAGATAGATAGGATGCCAGGCAATTATGAATGCCATCTTGAATTTATATGTTAGGATAAGTAGGCTGTCTCTGGAAATAAGATCGGATTTGGGGGGCTTAGGTAGCCACGATGTATTGCAACAAGGGTGACCCTCAAAAGAATTTGAAAACCTATATAAATAAGACCCGAACCATGGGGAAGCAGCTATGTAATGTAATGCTATCACCTAGAATTGCATTAAGCACTTAGATCATAAGCTTTTAGAAAAGTGATTTACATTTGCAAATTTTTTAAAAATATGTTAGATCAACTGGAGTTAGCAATGAAATGCAACTAAATATGCAATTAAATGAATATGGTGCTAAAAACGTAAAAACATTGAGGAACCGAAAATAATGTGGATGCAGTGTGCGAATGTGGCAAGAAGATGCACATTTAAGTTAGTTCGATTTTGTTGTATCCACTGTTTTTGTTTAGGTAGAGATATGCTTGGTGGCAACTTCAAATTGTGTTCTAGTGGAGCGGGGTATCTCAGAAGCGCTGGAGTTCAGCTAGCATGTTCTACAGTGCAAACAATTCCAGCATAAAATTATATAAACTTCTATGGCCATTGGCAAACACACCCTTGCACAGAGCGAGCAACACAACTTCCTTGCAAGAGTGGCCCCATTGTGTTAAACCACCGAACCCACTATGACCTATCAAGAAACACTACTACATTGATAGGCCGCTCTTCACTTACCAAATGCAATGACATCATATCTACATGACTCCAGTTAATAAGAAATCGTATAACTATGGCACAGTCCCTCAAAATGCACTAGCTTGTGTGGCATATCATATTATTAGTACGTTTTGCCAGATTATCTATAGATATGAGTTTTGAGGTTAAGCAATGCAGTGTTATTTATATTAAACAACACTTTGGGCCTGATTCACGAGAAAAGCAATACACATACACTCAGATTTACATGTAGGTGTTGGTTTTCTATTCCCAGTATGATACCTGAAAAGCTCTGCCAGGCATGCTTTCATATGCACTACTGAGAACATCAGGCGATTCCTTATACAGGCCGTCTTCCCGCTGTACAGAGTTTCTCATAGCAGAGACGTTGGAACAAGGTAAATGTAGTTTCCTGCGCATAATCACTCCTTCTCTCCAAGAGGAACCATTCTCCATGTGAAGTAAGCCTTTTACTTGCACTCCCTCCAAACGCAAGGGCGATAGGTTCTCCTCCTGGAAGGGGAGTTCTCCAGCCCTTGGCTGGGGCAAATCTCCAACGATTACTAGGATGGGAAAAGTTTGGAATGGAGTTTGGAAATGCACATAAACATATATGTTCACAAACCTACAAGGTGGATGATGCCCTGGAAATCCCATTTGCAAACTCCTTGAGTGAGATTTACAAATTCTGATTTCTCCACACTTGTGTGGAGAAGTCTGCACTCGTAAAATCCTTCAGTCCTGCCAGCGGTCCCTTTTGTGGATTCTGGGGAGGTGTAAGAAAGGTAAATTTGATCATAAACTTGCATGCATGACTAAATTTACCTTTGTGAATTAGGGACATGCTCAACTGGGGCACAGTGATCCAAAACAAAACCACCAGGAAACTAATAAAAACTAGCTCTCGTTCTTAATTAGCACCGGGAAGTCTATTAAAACCACTCACGTTTTAGTGTGTCCACTATGCAATGAGCTCATAAGAAAAATACATTGATTTTAAGAAGATTATTCCATTCATTATCTTGATGTTAATCTATAATCCTTCAAATTGTTGCAGAGCACAGAAGAATGATGTACACAATTAGACAGCAATGCTTCTATATTGTCTTATCTGGTTCATGCAAAAGTGTTTGCTCCTTATTTAAATGTCAAATAGCCAAGAACCACTAAACATGAAATCAAGTTATTGGATATAGCCTTGTGTCTATAAGTCCTAACCAAGCACACAAGTGTGTAATTAATTCTGGCACATCCCTGGAAAATTAATACAAAGTAATAACTTGTGAGCGTTCATTATAGTTATACTTCTATGTGTAATGTTAAACTGTATTTCATAGGAATTACTCTCCTACAGCAAAATAGCAGAATGTTCTGATTAATGGTGTAATTTACCGTGAATCAATATACTTTGGTATCCTTTATCTGTAGATGATTAAAAACTCTAAATGCTAATAACTTAAGACCAAGGCGTCACCTGAAGAAAACAAAACGTGATACTAAATCCATCCGACAGAATCATTTTGAGCAAGTAAGGATTAAACACTTTGTTTGCCCATCATTCACAGGCATTAGGAAAAGAAGGGGGAAGGGGCCACCTTGCAGGTTGGTGTGATTGTACAGATCTATCAAGAAACAATGTTCATCGTCTTTGACTCTCTGCTTGGAAAAATCAAAAATCCACCGAGCAGATGCACGCAACACCAATCCCTCCTCTTTCAATTCATGGAACGAAAATATAACATTGGGTGTATGGGACGACTTTGCCAACTAAACAATACTATATCTGTTTTTTACTAATAAATTAAACAGACCTAAGTTCACAGACTACTAGTGAGATTTTAACAGCCACCAGCAGGCGGACTAAATATTAACTTTAGATGTACCCTATGGAGAGACAAATGGGAGTAGGCTTTCCATCAGAACTATAGCAAAGATTTTGTTGGAAGAGTTGACAATCAAAACCTATGACAACGATTACTGGTCTTGTTAAGTTAGTCTTCTGCAATAATACATGTCAAATATAGCATTCAAGTGATCTGTAAATCATCAATGGTTAGAACCTTGCTTTGGGAACAAGAGCTTTTGCTATATGGTAATAGCTCAATAACATCTTAATTGCTCCTCTTCTGACCTATTTGGTATGGTACCAGAATACTGTGGACTTAATACCATCTGATAATAATATTGTGTTCCAAATATTGGCTACAAAAATATCACCCCACTGGAGTTATTAATAGATAGTTTATGCCTAGTAGGGCATTATTTTTGTAAACTATAGTACGTTATTTATGCCGTTCAGTAATTTTTGTATTTTTGTCAGCTGTCAAAAATGAAGAGCTCTGAAAGTGTGTGGGACAAAATACTGAAATAGCAGAGGTGTTGTACGCTAAGATTCATGTGAACTGCTGAGATGTGTGGGTCATAGTACAAAAAGGCCAGGCATGATGCAGGTCAGGATTGAGGTGCCTCAACGAAGAGTGTGTAGGGACTAGTTGTGGAACAGAAATGGGTGCTGGAGAGCAGGATAGATGTACACTGACAGATTAGTGTCTGGGTCCCTGGTCAGGGGTACCAAGAGTCGACTGGTCAGGCAGGACTGAGACATCTTGTAGAAGCTGTGTGTAGCTCATAATGTTTGAAAGGTAGTGACGCTAAAGATCAGGATTATAGTACACACTTTGTTCGTCAGGTTGGCGTTTTTGGGATTCCTGCGTTCATTGACTCTGCCCACTGTTATGCTCGGGTCCAGAGAGGGGCAATGATGCCTGGGTGTCTCAAGGGATAGTTGAATGGGACACTGATAGGGCATATGTTAGCTGTGCAATGGAGAACAGAAGAGAAAGATGCAAGAGTCAAGTGAGGTGATTGAGAACAAACTGGATGGGGGATGTGCAAGAAAGAGAGGGGGCCTGCAGTGGAGAGGTGCAGAGTGTAAGGCTGATGAGCACGGGGATCAATAGTCAAAACTGGTGGATTAAATAATACCTTAAAACAAAAGTAGGTTCTATGCCCAGTGATCTAAACACAATAGAGGGAATTTCCGGCATCAGCAAGGTCTTTCCAATCCGTAGCGCATGGTGGCAGTCCCTGGAAAGTCCGAGCTGGTAAGGTCTTTCTGAAAGAGGGTGCGGCGCAGCAAACTCCCCAAACCTACCATTCCCACATGCAACATGTCTCCAGAGTGACCCGTGCAGCTGGCGACGCACTCCTTTTAGCCCACAACCCCAACAATCTTCAGCTACCTGTTTACGCCCTTGCACCTCAGAGCACTTCATTGTAAGCCGGAAGAGGGGGGCTTCTAGAGAAATGATAACACATGCCTCCTAAATGGAGCACAATTAAAATAGGTAGCAGGGTCTACCAGTTTTCAATGGTCAACTTACTCAAAATAAACTGTTTTTGGAATGTAGAAGACGGGGCCTAATCCTATCACAAACCAAAAGGTAAAGTAAAATAGGATAGGACCACATGGTACACTACGGAATTATAATATTCATGTTCAATAAGACCTAAACATCAACATCCAAAGCATATTAAAAGTCAACTATATTTGCAAATATAAACTAATATAGAGTATGTACTGATTTATTATATTTAGCTTGGCATATATATGTGTATGTGTATATATATATATATATATATATATATATATATATATATATATGTATTTACATATACACACTATATATATATATATATTTATTTAATAAATTTTTGCACCGAATTTGCGATAGTCACTGCAAAAAAATTAAAAACAGAACAAGCGCGGGCTCTCATGTTTGTTTCTGACAGACCACCGAGTGGGCCAGATCCCGGGGCCATTAACAATTTGAGTGTGGGGGATCTCTGAGCCTCCCCACAGCCCCGGGGACCACCACCTCCTCAGGGTGATTTTTACAATATATGCTGGGGGCCAATAGCCCCCCCACACCCCAAGGGGACCATCACCCCCCCAGGGCAAACAAAAAATAGTGAAGGGCTCCGTTTTGGACCACCTTTGGCCCAGGGACCACCACCTCCCTGGGGCTATCTTCACAATGGAGGAGCCAATAATGGCCCTGGGGACTGCCACCCCCAAGGGCCGGCTCCAGCTATGTCCTGGGGTGCCCACCCTAGGACATAGCTGTTTGCTGTGGCTTGGCTGCAGCCAAGCCAAAGAAAACACTCCAGTTTCAGGCAGCGGGACCTGTCAAGCAGGTCCCACTGTCTGAAAGAGGACCTTTCATCTCTGTCCCCTGCACAAGTTAAAGCAGGTCCTTGCTTGTTGAAGCAATGGCACCGAGTGGGAAGCCTTAAGGCTTTCCCTGAGGTACCAGGTATCCAGTAAAGGACATTTAGATAACATAAAAATAAATATGTAGGCACCGCAGGGGAGCCATTCAGAGGTAAAGGACTAAAAAGAAAAGAAAGGGGGAATAGCTCAGTGTGAAGGCCCAGACCTTCACACTTAACATTATGGGTTTGAGCCCAGCAGGACTTGTTTCCCTCTTTTTAAAAAAAAAAAAGTACAAATTATTATTCCTTTAAAAAAATGACAGATGATTTTTTTGTTTCAAATTGTACACAACTCTCTCTCGCTTTCTCTCTCGCTATATCTCTTTCAATCGATTTTCACCACTCCCAGACCCACTCAGACACTCACGCACCCACTCACAGCCCAGTCAGACCCTCATGCACCCAATCGCAGACCCACTCAGACAGTTACACACCCGTTCACACACCCACTCAGACTGTCGCACACCCACTCCCAGACCCACTGACCCCCTTGTGCACCAACTCAGACCTGCGCACATACTGATGCACCCACTAAATCACTGATGTATGCACTCTCACATCCAGGCAGGCACTCTGACATCCACTCTCAACCCCAGATACAGCCTCTCACACCTACTCTCACACCCAGAGAAGCTGCAGCCAACTTCTGCCGTGTACATCCAAAGGGCCGTGCACAGCATGGGGTTGGCCGCAGGGACTGACTGCAGGCCAGCTCTTACAGGCAATCCCTACTGCACACGTGTGAAGGCCGTGCACGGCCATGCAAGATTGGATGCTTATAGGCCGAAAGTCGTGCGCAGTGGTGGTTGGATTAACGTATTGTAATTAAAATTACTATACGTTACAAAAATACAGAAATTCACTGAAAAAACAAAGGTTACAGGAACGTTATAGTTAGTTTTCGAATTTACTCAAACAAAACCATAGAAATTCAGCAGTTATAGAGTTATTTCAAGTAACTACAACTTGCTCCCTAGGGTAACTATAACTTGCGCCTTCACCATGCACAGCTAATCACTCCACATATTATATTAGTGATGACATTTTTTATGCCATTTTTCATATTATCTGCAACATTTGCAATAAAATTATTGATGAGACAACTGTGCATGGCAAGGGCACAAGTTATAATTACTCTAGGGAGCGTTACTTGAAAAAATTCTAACTATAACTACTGAATTTCTATGGTTTTGTACGAGTAAACTCAGAACGTATCTACAACGTCTGATAAGAAAAGGTCCGACACAATGGAATCCCATTTCACAATTTTATTCAAACATACTTCACCAAAAGAACATAATGAACGTGTTTCGGCCAAACAACTGGCCTTTTTCCCACATAAAGATGGCGTCACGATGTCCTCACCATTTATAGAGTGAGAGTGCACATGATATATAGACATAGAAAATCACTGCCCATATCACTTATTAATAAACCAAGCATCATGTAAGTTTAATTTGTCTAATGATTTCATGCATGCCGAAATTAAAAGTAGTAAAGACCTTCAGTAAAATAGTTTTGTTGCTGATAAACTGCATTACACCTGACCCCATAATACCTATTATAGTCAATGGGAATTTCTCCTTTCTTTCACTACAGATTCTCCCTCTGAGGGAGACATGATTTCACCCTCATCACTGTCGCACCTATCCCTGTCCTGTTTAGCCCTCGCCACCCCTCCCCCCTTTGGAATTCAAAGGGATCCCAGAGTTCACCATGTATACTGATACTCCATTGTCTGTCTCTCATCCACATATCGCAAGTGAGGTAGGGCATCAATTAATCTTTTCCATGAGCAGTGGAGATAGAGCCTTAGGGTATCTGTGGATCTGACTGAGAACTCTTGGAGAATATCACCACCTTGTGTCCATGACTTGAAAATAGTGTGGGTGGAAGTCTACTTAACTTAGCTGATATATGCCACACTCAGCTTCCAGCTCGAACTGCCATCTCCTTAGGCACACACACTTGCAAAACTCTATTCACCAATGTCTCTGACACAACACAGTTGTAGTCTACATACACTCAGCCCATCCAAAGTTTCTCTCATGCAGAAACCTGTTATAGAGCCAATGTGATCTGTTCCATGAACATAGCTAGCTGGAATTTTTTCATCTCTTATATACAAAGTAATTAAATCACTGCATATGATAGTCTTCTTCTGCCCACACACCGTGTGCAAGAAGTTGAAGGGGTCTCCTTCACCTCAATACAGTCGAAACGCGGCAAACTGAAATATTTTAGTAAATGTTTCCTAACCAGTGATAATTCTTCCTTGTAGCATTCCATTCCAATATGTTTTAGTATGCCCAAACCTTTATAGAAACCTTATAGAGGTGAGCAATCTATGTTCAAATCAGTCTTTGCCAGACCCCAACAGAAGTAGACTAGTGACAACTACAAGACAATTTCCCCTCGGCACATGAACCTAAGCAAGCCAGGCAAGCTTATTAAATCTGCTGCCTTTTTATATTTCAATGCAATTGTCTACCAGGACAGAGGAGTGAATTGATGAGCAGCCCTACTGACCTTGTCAGTGAACTGCTCTGCCTCCATGCAGCTCCTCCATCTAGTGCAGCCTGTGTTGGCCCTCCGCCACCCACAGGCTACTGCCTGCGACTCATCCATGGTGTCTAGTGGGAGAGCTCTGCTCTTTTGCCAGGCTGCCGTATTATGCTTTTTTCCTTCTCTGAGCTTTTCATTTTTTCTCCTTTTTTTCATGCTTTCACTCTTATTTTCTCCTGTTTCTCTCATTTCTCTTGCTTTCTCACTTCCCCCTCCCCGCCGCTGCTGCCCCGTGGCCCACCCCCCTTTTTCGCACTGTTTTTCCCACTCCCGAACCCGCCTCCCAGCTGTCCACTCCTCCCCCTCTCCCTACCTAATGGCGGCCGCTGCGTGGCAAGCCCGTCGGCGACCAGCGTCAGGACCCTTGGACCTCCTGCCCGCCACCTCTACACGCCAACAGCACTCCATGCACTCAACCCAGAACGCAACAACTACTGCAAGCTCTCATCCCAAACCGACACCCATGGACCCTTCAGCTGCCTCCGCTGCCGCCAATCCTTCACCACCACCAAAACCTTGGACCCAGCACAACCCACCCGCAACAACAAGCTGACACCGAAGACCCTGAAATGCATCCTCCTCAACATCCACTTCCTCCATAAACACGCCACCGAAATCTGGGACTTCGTTGACAGCACCACCCCGGACGTCGCTTTCCTCGCCGGGACCTGGACCAACTCCATATCAGGCCCAGACAGCGCCATTCCCTAAGGATAGAAAATCACCCGGAAGGGCTGCCCCGGAGGGGGGAATCACCATCGTCCACAAGTCCAACATCCATCTGAGCACACACTCCGAAGACCCCACAAGCCTGATGGAACACCTCCATTTCAAACTATAGACCAGCCAGACATCCACCCTCAGAGGAACCCTAAACTACCGCCCACCGGGACCCCCGCACCCTTCTACGTCACTGACTGCATCACCGCACATGCCATCACAGCCACCAACTACACCCTGCTGGGAGACCTCAACTTCCACCTTGACAACCTACAAGACCCCAACACCGCATCCCACCTAGACAACCTACACAGCATAGGGCTCCGACAGATCGTGACAGAACCAAAGCACTCAGCAGGACACACCCTCCACCCCATCTTCACAATAGGAACTTTGTTCACCTTCAGCCACACCTCCGAACTTCCACGAACAGACCATCAATACATCCACTTCACCTTCAACAAATCCACCATCCTCAGACCCCAGCACCAACCATCTCATAGAAGCTGGGCAAGAATCACCGATGACCAGCTCACTGCCACCCTCGCCAACTCCGCCCCCTCCATCGCACACGACAATGACCCGAACACCGCAACACACACCTTTCACAAATGGATCGCCAAGTGCGCCAACAACATAGCCCCCCTCAAGAAGAACAGCAGCAACCACACCAAGAAAGCCAGCTGGTTCACCACAGAACTCAGAGAGTTCAGACGCACCAGTCGTTGCCTCGAGAAAATCTGGAGAAACACCAAATCCACAGAGGCCCAAAACAACTTCAAAGCCGCCACCAACACACACAACCAACACATCAGAATCACCAAAAAGAAAGCAATACAAGACAGAATCTTCTCACCCGCACACAACAGCAAGGAACTCTTGAGTATCATCAAGGAGTTCACCCAACCCAACAGTGAAACAGCGGACATCCCACCCTCACAGGACTGCTGTGACAGACTCAACACCTACTTCCACCACAAAATCAAGACCATCTATGACAGCTTCAATGAGGACAACCTACGTGCAGAACCCCCTCCACCGGAATCCGAAACCAACAAACCAACGATCACCAACTGGACCCACCTCACCACCGAAAACACTCTGAAGACAATGAAGTCCATACACTTCGCGGCCCCCACAGACCCATGCCCCCACCGCATCTTCAACAGAGCCACTGACACCATCGCCCCCAAGCTCCGCCTTATCATTAACCGCTCCCTAGCTGATGCCACTTTCCCAGATGACTGGAAACACACCGATATCAACCCCCTCCTCAAGAAACCCACGGCAGACCTCTCTGACCTCAAAAACATCAGGCCCATCTCCCTGCTCCCTTATTCCACCGAAAGTCATTGAGAAAGCCAACAGCCTACTCGCCACTTTAATCGAAGCCCACAACATCCTTGACGCCTCCCAATCCGGTTTCAGAAAAAACTATAGCACCGAAACAGTCCTCCTGGCTGCAACCGAGGCCCTGCTGGACAATGGAGAGACTGCGGCACTCATTCTGCTAGACCTATGGGCGGCCTTCAACACAGTCTTCTACCACACCCTGATACGCAGACTTCACAAAGCCGGCATCAGAGACAAGGCCCTTGACTGGATCCAATCCTTCGGCTCTGGCAGAACCCAACAAGTGGGACTTGCCCCCTTCCTCTCGGAACATACACCTACCACCTGTGGCGTTCCCCAGGGATCCTCCCTCAGCCCTACTCTGTTCAACGTCTACATGGCCCAGCTGGCCACCATCGTCAGGAGCTACGGAATCAACATCGCCTCCTACACCGACGACACCCAACTCATCTTCTCCATAGCCAACGAACCCAACACAGCCAGACACAACTTCTGCGAAGGCATGGGAGCAGTTGCCAACTGGATGAAAAACAGCTGCCTTCAACTCAATGCAAACAAGACAGAAGTACTCATCATTGGCCCCCAACCCGACGTATGGAACGACTCCTGGTGGCCACCCATACTCGGAAGTCCGCCCACCCCCACGAACCAAGCCTGAAACCTCAGGATCATCCGGGACTCCAGACTCAACATGGACCACCAAATCAGCTCAGTCACATCCACCTGCTTCCGAACCCTCCGCCTCCTACGCAAGACCTTCAAATGGATCCCCCACAAACACAGAAAGACCATCACACCTGCCCTCATCACCAGCAGGCTGGACTACGGCAACGCGCTCTACGCCGGAATCAACAAGAAACTCACCCGCAAACTACAGAACATCCAGAACGCTGCCGCCAGACTGGTCCTCGACCTGCTCTGACACTGCCACATCTCCCAACACCTGCACACAGTTCACTGGCTTCCAACAGAAAACAGAATCACCTTCAAGATCCTCATCCACGCACACAAAGCCCTCCACGACAGCAGGCCAGCCTACCTGAACAGGCGACTCAACTTCCACGTACCCCACAGGACCCTTCGATCAGCCCAGTTCTCTCTCGCCGAAGTACCCCGCATCAGGAAAACAAGAACAGGGGGATGCTCCTTCTCCAACATCACAGCCACTGCCTGGAACGCCCTCCCACTGCACCTCAGACAGACTACCACCCTCTCCTCAATTTCACAAAGGACCTGAAGACATGGCTCTTTGAAGAACCACCTCAGTGATGGACACTACACGACTCTCCCCTCCAGCATCTTGAGCCCTCATGGGTGAGTAGCCACGCTCAATAAACCATGATTGATTGATTGCTGCCAGAAGCCATATGTGTAAGAAAAAAAGGATGGTAGTTTTGATGTTTTCCTTCTTTCCCTGCAGTTTCTTTGTTGTTTTATTCCTGTGCGTTGTGAGTCCTCTTACACTCAATATCTTCCTTTGGGTGTTTATTTATTTTCTTCTTCAGTCCTTCCATCTTCTGTCGTCAAGTTTCTCAGTCCTGACTCCCTGGAGCTTTTTATGTGGTTGTTTGCTTTTTCCTCCAAGCTGAAACCCATCGTTGGAGACACCTGCTTTCACATGGAACTACTGTGCAAGCTGCAAAGTGGTTAGAGGAAGGCCTCCAGCCATTGACATGCAACAGTTATTTAGTACTGAGGAGGAGCAGGCTGGCAGTGTGACACTGGGCTTCCTGCGCCCAAATATGAAGTACTCCTACTTGCTTACTTTAGGAGACGCTGTAGATCAATTATTTGTGACTCAATCAGTCTTAAGGCATGACATTAATCAAGTGTTCAACTAGATAAGTATCAATCTTATATGAAATATATCAGTTCTGAAGGATGGACCTACTCTCCAACAATTTATCACCTCCAACTTCCTCTAACTGCTGGACCAGTGACTTCCCCACATCAATAAGTGATACATGATTCATGTCCACATGCAACGGCCCTCTCTGACCTATGTAATGGTTTGGGAGCTTCATCCAGTGCAGAAATGTGAATGAGGAAGGGGCTTACATGCACCTTTACCTCCAGGCATGTGTGCTACTGGAGCGTTATTTTCAATTACCTGTTGTAGCTCCACTGTTTGAGATATTAAAGTTTGGTGGTTGATGGATATATAGGTTCATCTTCCCAGAAAAGACTGCAGACAACTTCAATGGAGTTCAATTCAGTTTACCTTGGTCGGGTAATCAAGATGTCTCAGCCTAGTTATGCCATTTCTCTAGTGCTCCACAAGTAGCAGAACGCTCGATGCATGTTAATGGGGTAGATTTGCATGGAATGGGATACCTTGAGATGGCAGAGTAGAATTACCAAGTGTGCAAATGTGATAGAGGGAAGAGAATTAAATACAACATTTTGCTTTGTACCATTGCATCTGTAACATATTCCACTTTCCTACTCTGAAGTCACTTCTATTTTCAGGGAGTAAGACAACATTTAAAATGGAAACTAGCCTAAGCATGAACAATTCTTACCTAAAAAGTTCAAAATAAGGTAAATGGTAAAGCAGAAAATTCCTGAATTACATTGGGCATTGCAGTGTTGCCATAATTCTAGAGCGATATCAAAGGGGACAAACCTAACACTGACTCATTTTTACCTTTCAAGATACCACATTTAACATATGAAAAGACCCAAGCCAAGCCCTAAAGGCCCACCCAACAGTAAATTCAAACCTGCTCCTCCTTACGAATCAAATTAATTCACATTTTATCAAAATTTTGTTTTCAGTCTCCAGCCAATTCAAATGTTGTCTGTCCCTTTCCAGGGGTTCATATCATGATATGCTTCATTGTTTGTTTTTCAATTTTCTCTGTTTAATTCCCTGCTTAATTAAAAACCTTCTACCCTTGGACGGTGGAATGTTCTACTAGCATTATAGTCCATCTTCCTCGGGCTGTACTGGTTGTTAAAGGCCCTCTCTCTTGCAATAAGCCTTCATCTGAGGCTCGGGTCTATACCTCAGAAACGAGGCCTCTAAGTACAGGTAACGCCCTCTGCAGCAAGACCGTAGTCGCCATAGTATGTTACTTCCTCAACTCTATCCATGTAACTATTAGAAAATGGATAGAAACTTGTCCACACGCTGGCAGTGTAGATCATTCAATTTTTCAGGCCTTTGATATTTACATTTTCGGTGCTGTGCTAGCACATCTATGCTTCATGCTCAAAATGTATTTTATATAAAAGTTGCCTACTAAAACTGTCACGGATTTGGAACGTGACTACACTGATCGAGAGCTTGCTAAAAAAAAAAAAAAATTCTGTTAAGTATGGTTTTGTAAAATTACATTTTTCACTTTTGTTTTTGTCATTTTTCATAACATCAGCTGAAAGAGTAACTCCTGGACCATGTAGGCAGCCAAATATCAGCCCTTAACCATCTGTCATCTGGCGTGGTTTCAGCGAGCATGCTCCATAGTTTTAGTTCTAATTGTGTTTAATGCCGCACTAATTATTTCAATGGGGAATCATTTTGTACAGTCAAAGTTGACTCATTTTATAAACTGGAAGCTCCTCAGCCATAAATTGGCAGGACTCATCCTTCATTTCTCCTAAGCGTCATGCCAAAGGGGAATAAGTATATGGTTGCTCTGTGACCAAGTGTCGTGTGTTGGGCAGAAACATTGATCTGGGCTATTAATCACTCGGCGAGCCCTCCCAGTAATCAAAGGGCACAGCTGCAATGATATATAACCAGTGTCAATGCGGGAAGCCCTTTACAAGGCTGCATGCTTGCCAGCTGATGGCCAGTGTGCTCCGCAGCACGCGCACGTGCAAGCCCAAAATGCCCAAGCGAATTAATCACGCCTCTAAATGTTCGTACTATCATTAAACACCTTTATTGTGGGAATTATCAGAGGAATCCTGCTTTCTAATTACTCTGGACTGAAAGCTAAACTCCTGCTCAGCTGGATACGAGAAGCCGCTGCTACCTGTTCCACAAAAGCAATGCCGTTCGTCCTGACAGTCCTCAAGGAGCGGCCGATGACCCGGCGCGCAGTGAACCCGCAACTGAGAGGAAATGGGATGCCGCCATTGCTGCCGCGGCGACCCCACGTGGCCGCGGACGTCGATTGATCAAGATAAAGTCACACAATATCCAGCTGTCTAACCCCAGTACGAGTGACTTTAATGGCCCTTTAAGAAAGGCGCAGTGTGTGTGTGTGCGCGCGCATTTGGGACCCTGGTAAAGCCTTCCTGCACACCTCGGGCTTTCCCGCCTTCTGCAATAGTATTAAAAGGCATAACCGAGAGCGGAGGCATCGTGAACCTGACATTGCGTGGCCTCAGACAAATGTTGACTTCCTTACTCATTGAGTCTCTCTGTATTAATACATTAAAGGAATGATAGAGGTGATCACCCTTCTCCCCACACTCTTTATCGAATGGATCTCTCGCAGAAAGGTATTTGGGGCCCGAAAGTAGTGAATTTAAACTGTTTTGTGTCATTCCACAAAATAATCATATTTTGATGAACACAAACGTTTAGTAAAAGCTATTATCTTCAAATGCAATATCTAACGTTAATGCACTGTTGATGTAGGTCTTAATTCTCTCCCACCCACCACAATTCTAAGTGCATAACAAAAACATATGGTTAGAAAACCAACAAGATCCTTATGAAAAAATAATCATTAAGTAAAGCTTGTGACTGAAGGGAAGCAGCTATTCTTTGACTGATCTGTTTCATCGGCCAGCATTTGGAATAGTTGCCTCAAGCGTACAGGAATAAAGCGATATAAGTATACACTTAATGAAAGAAAACAGCATAGCCACAACATTCCTACCACATAACAACCATTGAAATAGTTTTGCACTTTTAGCAAATATTGTTTTGACAACCACAAATGCAAGATGGAACAAGGACAAATGAACATTCACGCCGATTCTTTACACGCTTAAACGTGACTGCAAACATTGAGCAATCACACTGATACATGCACACACATACACATACGCCCAAGGCATGTACTCGCAAACGCACTTCCATCAAACCCTGAGCTATTTTTGTGAGGCTGCATTCATAATAACTAGTCTTATATAAATAACCATGCAGTTCAATAAAAGATGACCAATTAGATTGATATCTGTCTTTACTACAATTATCACAAACATCTCGCCTACTTCTTGCCTTCGTTTGTTTACATTAGGCACAAGCTTACGTACATCTTCTTTGTAGCGCATAGCCAGAAAAATAAAATACCCTCACTCCGAACCATACAATAAATAGCACTGAGCAAGCAAGAATTGCTAGTGAGATCGTGCTTAATCATCATTTGTCCTGTTTTTCCCTCATCCATCCATCCACCCATCCATCCATCATCCATCATTCCTTCCTACCCAACCATCTATCCATCCACCCATGCATCATGTCACCTTTTTATTCTCCATGTATCCATCTCTCCAGCCTTCTGACCTTGAATCTAGCCATCCTTCTGTTCATCCATTCAATTATCTCAGTATACATCCATCCATACCTTTCACCATCCATTCATCCCTCATATATGTATCCTTCTCTACTTATATCCACCTTACTCTCCATCTAACCAAACTCCTCCCATCTATCCACCCATCTCTCCATCCATCCAGGTCTTCATCTTTCTTTATTCTAACTTTATGTAATAACTCCTCCTCGAGACCCTGATCAAGCTGCTAAAGTGGGGGGTTGACTCTTCACTGCAAGCATCTACACAGTTTGTCGGAAAATTGGGTACATTTAGTTTAAAACAGATTATAAACATAACCAACTTTGTTGCCTCGAGATTACTATTATACGTAATTGATGAAAGAGTCTTGTGGATGTAATTTGAATTGAATTGAAATTTAATAATCATGGCATCCCGCTTCCATGGGACAGTGTTACATTGTGTGAAAAAAATATTTGAGATCAGTCAGAATATTTGTGACCTATCTTTGATTCATACATTTGGCGTATTTTTTAAAGATAAATGTGCTCAATGATTCTATAGTATGTACGTGAAAGTTAAGAGTGTGCAAAATTATAATAGTGTTTTCTTCCACAAAAATATTTTTTAATGAGATTTTGTATTCGCTATATTTATAATCTTTACCCTTACCCAAAACTACTATTTTGTAAAGAAAACAATAATTTTAATATGTCTAATTTTAGAAACTTTGCACAAAGACAGTCACAATTTATATGTAAGAGCTGTCGGATTTATGTCACCCTAACAGCACGAAGCTGTTGGCATCACACGGTTAATGACCTGGCCAAGAGTCCACCAGTGAATGAGACTGGACTGTCCATCCATAACACAACACATGTATTTGTAAAGCACATGTTCACCACTTGGGCATCTTGGCGCTGCATAACAGGTTTTTACTGTTACTCAACTCAGTAGTGCTCAGATTATCAACCTCAGAACGATGAAAGGCTGAGTGAATATGCCCGGATTTGAAATGAATTTCAACTTGTGGCATGAGTACAAACACAGGTTTCTGGAGTGGATTTATTTGTTCATTGAGCCCCCAGACCAGACAGTGCAAGGTTTCTGCTATATTATGGTTTTACACACAGTAGCATTGGGCTGATGGAGGTAGCAGATACCAATTGGTTGTAGGAGTGAACACACATTGGCAAAACTAATAGGACTTGCCTGCAGAACCTACTGGCTTTGCCAATGTTGTCTGTCATTGTTATACAGCAAAGGTAAAAGCATTTTCTGCTGAAGAAGCGCAACACTGACAAAAATAAATAATAAAAGGTGCAATGCCAGGGCCAATCACTGTGTCATTTCATAGGCATGTAAATGCATGATGATGTATGCGAGCATGTGCACACTATGCATGTGAAACTACGAAATAAGGTGGGTGCTTTTTTGTAGATGTTGTCTAAGAAGGTGCATGCTTTGCCTGTTGCAAGATATTTTGTTAACTTACAGTGGGTTTAGAGTACACTCATTGTCACTCTAATTCGCTTGTATCTTATCAGATGGCTTTAATGGGCTTTTCTTCCTTGTCATGAGTTGTCCTTCCCCAGAGCATGGCAGCATTACTGTGCCCGTAGACAGATTATCCATTTGTATAATAAAGTATAGTCTTTTCACAAAATTCAAACTTCACTGGAACTATATGTAGCACAATTAGCAGTATTTGTTGAGAACATTAGGGACTATACCAAAGCCAAGTCAGCAACACCTTTCCTTTCTTTGGGTGAGTTTTGGAGTCTTTATGGAGACTTTCATCTTCTGGTAAATGGCTCTAGAAAAAGGGAGCAATATTTGTTAAGAGGAGAATGATGCTGATGGCAGATCCAAACCTACTTAACTTGACCCTGAACCCAGGATCTTGCACTAGGATCCACATTGGAGTTTGCCTGGGGTACAAGTGCTGGTTCATATCGCAGGCATGGTGTACATTGAAATTAAATGAGTGAAGCAAGGCCAAGCTGAGGCAGGAGCTACCTTTGACAGACAGGGTCTTCTTCATTTGCTGTCTTGGTCCTGTACAAAACCCTGAACAATACTCTGTCTCTGAATATCTTCAGTTAATGACGGCACAGAACGACCAGCTCCTTCTATCTTCTATTATTGGATTCCTTGATAAGCTGAGGCAAATGGGACAAAGGTCCGACAACATATATTGGTTCAATAGAGGCAATACACTTCTTTTTGAGACAACCAAAGACTCTCTCCTGAAACAAATATGGTATACTTTAGGCAACTGTGCATCAAATTTAGAAATGGAAAAGAAACTCAAACACAAATTTGGAGTATAGATGTATGGTACAGCATGCTTCACTTATAACCAAGGAGTTCTCCTGCACACACGGGACCCAAAATGGATCTTGGAGGTTAAAGTTATTGGCTTCAGAAGCAGACCCAGGTCTTCTTCACCTTGGCATCTTCCGTCACTCGAGGAGGGTATTGTTACTGTGTTATGTACAAGATACTGATGGCTGGCAGGGTGACTGACATAATCAATGTAATAGAAGGGATGAACAACTACTCACAAAAGTGTATCAATGAGCATATGCAGTTTATCACCTCACATTTCCATCCTCAGTTGGCCCCCAGCAGGCAAACTTGGTGGAAGACCACTACACCAGTTTAGGAAAGGAACATACTCAATGGACAAAGCATGCCAAGGACCGGGCCTTCGTCTCTGCTGTGGATACTTGTGGCAACGGACAGCCCTGTGGTGCCAGAGATGGTTCGGAGCTGTGGGTAGACGAGCTCCACTTGTACTGCATTTGACATGGGAACCAGTAACAGTGAGCCGGGTGACACATGATTGAAAGCCCTGTTAATCTGAATTCATTTCTGCTGATGGTCCACATATCCAGAAATACTCTGGAGCAGAAAAGAGATGCAGTTGTTATAGAATTGGCAGTTTGCTTGCAGATCAAGAAAAGCTTTCAGGAACAGTGACCAAGAACAAATCCCAACTGAATATATTCCAACTAGATGGTACAGTACTGAAAGCATTTATCGCTGACCTACACAAACAGATTATGTTTTTGAAAAATCAAACCAAGGATGTAAATAGATGGTGGTGGTGCAGCAGCAATGTTCAATTGGTGGCCTTATCAAAAGATTTGAGGTGCAAAGTATGGAGCTATTTTTTTTATTTTTCGACCACACTGGTTCAGTACAGCGGTCGCCCCAAAAGGCTTCTCTGGCTTCTTCACTGTGGACTGTCCACACAGAGTCCCAATTTAAAAAACACATGTCTATCCTGTATCTCTGCCTTCGCTGGGCACCTCTGATGTGCAGGAGGCTGAACAGAATCACCAGCAGGATGATGGCTGGATTTTGGACCCCATTCAAAGAATTTTTTTAAATGTCTGTTTCTGAAGCAAAGAAATAGCCCAAGAAGAGATGTGAAAGTGGCTGTAGGACATCATACCTAAAATATAATTTCTATAAACTATTATATTATAGTACTAAAATGTAAATAACAGATATCCAAAAACAGGGCTTTAATGGTCGTTGAACCTAACCCTAGTTATAACCATGTACCCCAGAGGAGAATTTGCACGGAACAGAAGCCTAATGCTAACTGTAGGCTTAACAATAGCATTGATCCCAAGCGTAACACTAACCATAAAGCCAAGAGGAGACATGCACCCTGAAGCTAGGGTTATGACTAACACTAACCTTAAGGCATGGCCCTTAACCTAAAGATAACATTAAGCCACAGGCATCTATCTTGATGCAGCTTATTTACCACTGGGTGCACCTTCTGTACCCCAAAACAATATACGTACTAGGGGAAGAGGTATATGCCCTGTTGATTACGGAGGAGAGAAAACAGTTTCTGCCCCAACTACACCAGTGGGGTCCCTGTGGAGCCCCACATTTGAATTTTGGTGGACCCTTAGATCAGAGGCCACTCAAACTGAGTAAGAAATGTGATACCTGAAGGGGAGGTTCTAGGTAGAAGGAAAACGGAGGCATAGCACAGCTCGTACGGAAAACTAAGGACCTGATGTACCAGTGGATTTTTATCATTGTCTATAGAAAAATGTGTTACTAAATACTAGATTTTTTCTCACCACTGCCTGAAACTGAAGACAAATGTTCTTTTTTTAAAAAATTTTGTTAATCATTTCCTTGTAAATTTCTTTTTAAACTCACCCCAAACCCATTTTCTAGATTTCTTGGAAAATCTTATTTTCATGTGCAGTCTCCCTGTAATCTATTAAATTTCCAATTCCCACTTTTTCTCTGTACCCACACTTCTGTATTGTCCTCTACTTTGTACTTAGTTTTGCGCTTTAAGTAGGACCAATGGACTGATGTGATTCCAATGCAACACCATTTTCCATAGAATTGTGGATCTGCTGCACTTGCCACTTAATCCATCATTTTATGTATAAGTTTCAGATTTCTTGAAAATATGTTTCTAACTCGGATCAAAATTAGCTAAAATATAAAAACATGTCACACAAGGTGTTGTGCAGCTGGTGAAACTTTTCAAAGGACACACAATAATTTTTTAGTTGCTGATGGCTGTAGTCCAGTGTAAAACTGGTACTTAAGAGGTAAAACATTCACCCAGACTTATTTTAAGAGTGTAAAAATGACAAAATATTGAAATAATATCTCAACATTATGGTGCATAATTTGCCTTTTCAAGGCGAGTATCTTTGTTAGCACGGTTCATAACTCAGACTTCCATTTGCAGAATTCCAATGGCCCTGGTTATAAGTACTTTCTTGCATATAAGAGGTGGATGAGCCACTAAAAGCACAAACCAGGCTGGAGCCTGAAGCCTCGCTCTGGCTCAGCTTGAGGTCCCATTGGAACCTTGAGCCCACAACAAGCCGAGCTTTTATGTGGCTTCTGCCTGCCACCCCCGCTCTAACTTCATGCGCAAAGAGGTAAAAAATTAAATATTAACAGTTGAGGTAAAAAGGAGAGACAAATACCCATTTAATGGCTCATTTGTTATAAATGAAACCAGAAACCCTGACTAATTATGGTTCCCGCTGAACTAAACTGTGTGATCTTTGCCAATTTGTTTATTTTGCCAATCCCTTTTTTCTTCACTATTGTAAAAGAAAGCACCTTCAAGTATGCAAGTTCAGGATACCACCTGAACAAAACCCTATTGTTTTTGATTTAATAGACTATAATGTGGCTCTGTCTATCAGAATATGGGTTAACGTGACAAGTGTTTTCCCGCCTAGTTCAACAATGGCACTGCCTGGTGGCGACAATGGGCACAATGGTTCTAAATTTCCGTTTAAAAATGATCACTTTTAATAAGTAATTCTCAGTGCAGTGCTACAATGCGATTTATTAATGTCAAAGCTTCCACATGTTAAAGAAAAAACATTTCTGAATTTCGCAGAGACGTTATCACGTTTTAGGTGATGTTTGTTTTATGATTTGCAAGGAAAACATTTTTGGGCTCGGCTCGTGCACGGACTCTATGGACCATGGCTCGGCTCTGGCTTGGCCCGTTTCTATGGAGGCTCTCCCACCTCTAATGGATATATAAAGTTGGAAACCTGTCCAGCGCCGCCACTCATGCATTCTCCGCAGTGGAATTTCCAAAGTGTTTCTTTTGCAACTGGTCTCCATCAGGAATGCTGATGTCATGAACAAAGTGTGCTGTGAAATTCAGTATAATGACAGAAAGAACTCTCCATCCGATTCCCTAGGATTTCACATTTTACTCTCACATGGGAACCACGCCGTCCAGCTTCAAGCAGATGAAAGCAGCTACTTCCTTCTGGAAAAATGTAAAAACATCTGGATCAAATTTGTCTGGAAAAAAAGGCAAAATGTTCTTTCGCGGATCTTCTGGCTGCAATTAGTACTGCAGGGCGGTGTACTTTGAAAGGCCTGTCCAATCCTCGTTATAGTAAAGCCGAGAGCGTCTGAAATCGTTTCCTTTTGGGGTATGTGCTCCTTTCCGAGAAGCAATTTGAGTTGACTTTCTATGCCAAAAATTGTAGGATGCTGCGTGTTAAACGGGCGCCGCTGCATTTTTCACATGAGCCTCTGTTGTGATTCACCGTTTGATGAGACTTGTAACTGACCAGAGTTAAACCCTCAATTTCTGTAAAACTAATAAGTAATGTTGGCTATTGACTGGAAACAACACGCTAACTGATATTACATTGAACAGTTAACTGAAAACAAATTTTGTATCCCTGCTGAGAGATAAAATTAGTTGTTAATTTTACTGCTGGTTTGGCAAGATCTATTCACTTAAATCTTAAACTGTGTTGGTTGCTTGTAAAGAGATTTAAATAGCACTGAAGCTGCCTAAAACCACTGGAAAGAGCAGGAGAGGTGGGACATAAAGGTAGCAAACATTGGCTAAGCCAATAGTTCTGGCCTTTGAAAGGTGTTAGCCACCATTTTTCTTTTGCTAATGCTTCTGGTTAATGTAGAAAAACATCAGCAAAAAGATAAAAAAATAGCTTGTTAGCAATGCTGATCACAATTGGCAAACAAGGCAAAAAACGGACTTCTGTGTGATGATGCAGGCATGCACATTTGTCACCACACATCCATGTGCAAGTCATTACAGAGATTTTGGCTTTGTCCCCACCATGATACTGTATGCATGCTCATGAATCACCAAGCTGTTACAAAATGGCAGACACCAATCTTACAGCTGTAAGTTAGAAAAATATACAAGCATTGGCAAAGTCAATAGGTCTAGTCTTAGGGACAACTTCACTTTGCTGATGCTTTTAGTCACAGTGCAGAGCATCCCTAATGCTGCGGAACATTGCTAATAAACAAGGAAAAAAAAACTACGCTGCCAACTGCATTATTTGGTACGTCTATGCACCAGGCTTGTGCAAGCCTACAAAATAACACAAGCAGTTTGTTTGCCTTTTTCACTGATCCCAGTTGGATTAGTAATAAATAAATAAATAGGTCTATTCAGTGGGAGGAAACAACATGGGTGGGGAAGGAACGCAGGTGGGAAAGCGACACAGGGAGCAGGCAGAAAACACATAGCAGTGCATGGTGAGGAGCAACACACAGGGTGCAGGTGGGAGGGGAATAGATCACAGTGAGGGAAGCAAAAGGAGAGAAAGCAACCTGGGTGGGGTGGAAGTGAACAAATAATAAAGGGTGCACCATGGAGTTATAGCGGAAAGGCGAGCAACTTGAGGTGCAAGCTGTATCGAAGAGAAAGCATACGTTAAGAGCAGCTTGAAGGACACAGTTGTGCAAAATTACATTTTTATAGTGTTATGAAAAGAAAACGCAGAGAGAAGCCAGGCCTCACATCCTTCCAAGGCCAGCAAAAGGAGCTCCATTTCGTTTGGTCATAAATCAATCAATCATAGATTTATAGAGCACGGCTAATCACCCATGTCTCAAGCTGCTGTTTGTGGGCGTGCTGCTCAGTCGAAGAGCCAAGTCTTGAGGTCCCTCCTCAACTACTTCAGTGATGCGTCTGCCTGAGCTTGAAAGGTAGTGTGCTCCATATCCAGGCTGCTAGGTAGGAGAAGGATCTTCCTCCTGCAGTGCTTTTCCAGATCTTGGGGAGGGCTGCAGGGGAGGGCTGCAAGAGTGAGCTGGGAAGAATGGCGATGTCTGTTGGATACGTAGAAGGCGTGGTGGTGGTTGAGGTATGCTGGTCTTATGTTGTGCAGTGCCTTGTAGGTGTGGATCAGGAGTTTGTATGTGATGTGCCTATTGACTGGGAGCCAGTGTAGGTCTCTGAGGTGAGAGGAGATGTGGTTGTGTCGGGGACGTCCAGGATGAGTCTGGCTGCTGCATTCTAGATTCTTTGTAGTCACGATTGAAGTTTCTTGGTGATACCGTCATAGAGTGCATTGCCGTAGTCCACTTTGCTAGTCATAGAGACATTTGACTTGTTTCCAAGGATTGACAGCAAGGCCTGAACAACAAGCTACTAACATAACATACAATTGTCAGCTATGCATTGGAAAAGTTGTCGCAATTTTAGTGGCCGTTTCAAGGAAAAGCATGTTTCCTGTAAATGTCAGTAGTACGCTACCATATCAGTTATTTAAAATGCACTGTAGTTTATATATCACATCCTTACTACTCTCCTGCCTAATTGGTGTGGCCCATTTGCAACACTTGTGGTTTTTGTGTGATGCTTGGACTTTCACAATCCATAGGACTTCAGTGATGTAACAGAATGGCAGCATTCCCACTCTGAAAGTTGTTCCAGCGTCACTGGGAAGCAGCAGGGCTTGGAGTCAGGACTGAGTACTGAGACAGTGTGCATGTGTTGCAGAAATGTATGAAATCTGAAAGGCACAAGCAACAACCCAGCCTTTCATCCTTCTGAGGGCAAAAAAAGGAAGTGCCATTTAAGCTGCTAATATCATACATTAGAATTGCTATGACTGACTGCAAGGTCTGCACAAAAGGCTATTAGCGTAACCTTCAGCTGCCAGTCAGGCAATAAAAAAAGTTGCCTACCTGCCATCACTAGATAGCATGATCCTTACACACACATTAAGACAGCTAGAACTGCCTGCACTCTGCTCCAGGCTCCTTCTCCAAAAGCCCCTACCGTGCAGAGCTCACACACTCTTTCCGAACAGTTCACAAGCTCCAATGTGGCCTCTCATCCTTCTAAGGCCGATAAGATAGAGCTCCATTTGGATTGGTAATTTCAATCTTTTGAATTGCTACCAAACCCTAAAACTAAGCATTTCGTGGGGTTTATTTCAGGATTGAAGTATTGTTTTGGAAGATCAGACACAGCTTGAAATACTTCAATCTCCTCTTAACATTTATGTATTTTCTGTGGCTTAGTGCCCATCTGCTCTCGGAATTTACTGGTAAACCAGAATACCAGAAGCTGGGCTTGGAGCTAGGATACGGACGATAAGAAAGAAATGTGGAGAATCTAAAATGCACTAGCAGCAAACTTGACTCTCATCCTTCCGAAACGGATAAAAAGGAGCTCCATTTAGGTTGCTAATAGCAGACTTTTCAAGTAAAATTGGTAAGAAGAGGCCTGCCACCACTAGATAGCATGACGAGCACGATTACTTCTGCACCAGCATGCTCAGAGCACGGCTCACGCACACTTGATGGTCTCAGAGCTGCTGACGTTGGAACTGGGGAAGTACGTTCCAGTTCTGGCGTCAACTCAACATCCAGTGATTCTGCGCAAATCACCCAATCTCCCTACCTAAAATAAAAAATGAATTTGATCTTGTGCAACGTAGCTGGTGCTCGTGGTATTTGATCCAATGCCTTTGGGCTGAGTTCACACTATAAATCTGCTAAAAAAAAATAACGATTTGGGATTGTGGGACACCTTTTTTTTTTTTTGCACTGCTCGTGCCGAATTCTGATCCCAATATGATCCTGCATGTTGTACACACACTGGGAGATCGCTGCAGCACGTGCGCTACCCCACTCATCTATCACACTATATTTCAAACATGTGACCCAAACATAATACATTAATCCCGAAAGAAGCTGAATTAACCCACTGAGCTTTCTTTGGACCAGAAAACCTGACCTGCAGGACGGAGACAGCTCTCTGAGGTAGGTGCTTTTGCCCAGTTGTCTGACTAGGATAAGAACCGTAGTCCTGCAGCATATGCAGTTGGTGTATTAATATCCCACGGAACTATCTCGCCAGGACTGGAAGCCACGTCTTGCAGATTAGACACAGAGCTCTGAAATACTCTGAGGTGGTCCCATGCAGACTTCACCCTTCAGCAACCCCTGGATTCTCCCAATCGTTGCCTTTCTCTTTCCTCCCCATCTCTTGCTTTGCTATTGCTTTTTAATGTCTATTATTTTACTTGTATTTTTGTGTTCACATGCCTGGCTCCATCCTGTTTGTTTTGCCCTTCCATTCTCTTTTCCTCTTCAACTTGGTATGTCTTTTTCGCTTTTCTTTCTCAATGTGTGCTTTCCTCCCCTTCTCTCTTTGTCTTGCTCTGTTGGTTTACTGTATTACTTTTAAGCTATTTTCTACCATTTCCTATCATTCTGCGTTTCCCTGGAATTTCAGTTTTTTTTTTCTCCACCTCTTTCTTGCTGTAGGTTCTTCTACCGCATTTTCTCTTATTTCCTCGCCCTCTATTTCTGTCGCCCTATTAGCGTGCACGAGTGCTGGTGAAGTCATGAGTGCAGCTCTTCCACGAGCAGCTGACATTGTGCGTGCAAAGATCTCTGCACAAAGCATGTCCGTATGCAGCTGCACACGTCTGGCCCAGTCACCTTTGGAACAGGGATGTTTTAAGCACCAGAAAAAATTACAGTTTGCCTTTTGGGTGCTCCCCGTCAACTAACAACAAGAGAGTTTTGGAGGGCAGTCTAGTAACCTTTGGTGGAACTTCTGATAAGGCAGCTGCCTAGAGCTGCCTTCTTGTGTCACCAGTTACATTAAGTTATGGCACACGTGAAGATCTTTTACAACAATTTGTACTGAAAAAGTAACAATTGTAATATCAATCCTACATTCCCAAGGCAAATCTTTGGGAATATTTATATATTAATTAAACATTCATTCACCCAGAACCCACAGTTTGTTCAAAATATTTGATCCCAGTTGTTTACAGATTCCTCTTATTTATCCCAGTCTCTAATTCTCCATTTGATCCACACCATGAGTTCAAATCTTCATTAGTAGTCTTTATTGTGAGAATTATCCAAAAAAAATCAGGCAGATTAGCATATGAGAGTGAGAATTTTGAACCCATTGCTACACCTCGCTTTTGTTTGAACCAGTCTTTCTTGAACAAAAAGTAATTATGATTGAGTATGAGATCAATAATTTCCAAAATCATATATGTATGTTCCAATAAGCTCGCTGATCTTCTTTTTAACATATGTTCTATTGCTTTTAATCCATATTAATGCTTTATGCTTTATGCTTGTGTACAGTAAAGGTTTGGGATTTTGCCCGTCATCAATTGGAAATATTTGCAAGTCTAAGATAGATCTATATAAGCACATCAGAAAACTAAAACTTAAGAAGTATTTTGATTTACGAATAGGTGATAAAGAGATAGCCCCATCAGGAGGGTTGACACATAGTAAACTGTCCATTCAGGATATCCACGATACGGTTGCACTGATGACAATTACAGATTATGAAGAATTTCCGACAACCGTATCTAGTGTTTTGCTAGACCTGAACATATCCTCTAATACGCATATAACCAGCGGCCTAAGACAAAGATCTACCTGGGTGCCCAGACTGGCAATGGACAATAATTTAGATATGTTTCTCAAAGCAGTCTGGTCTGATTTAGATAAAGAAGAACTGAAAAAGAGACAATTGAAAAAATCGAATTTGGGACCACAAGAAAACATTGCATTGAAGACCCTAAAACAGGATGAGGATTTAATTCTAAAAAGAGCAGATAAAGGAGGGAATATAGTCGTGATGAATTGTACTGATTATGAATAAGAAATGTATTCATAATTGAATGATTTGGATTGCTACGAAAAACTCACATAACCCAATGGTAAGACTAACGAGTAAAATAAATGGTATGCTGAAATGCTGGCGGGATGGGGACTTAATAGATGAGGAGGAGTACTTATACTTACAGGTATACCGTCCCAAATACCCATGTCTTTACACATTACCAAAAATACATAAACAAGCTAGATTCCCACCAGGAAGACCTATAGTTTCAGGCATAGGTAGTCCCACAGAGAGATTATCTGAATTTGTTGATGTATTTCTACAACCCTTAGTTCAAAATTTACCCTCACACATAAGAGATATTAAACATATACTAAGTTTACTATCGGATATACAATGGGAACCAGGCATGATTATGGTTACACTAGATGTGGTAGCATTGTGCACAAGCATAAAGCATGAATATGGATTAAAAGCAATAGAACATATGTTAAAAAGAAGATCAGCGAGCTTATTGGAACATACATATATGATTTTGGAAATGATTGATCTCATACTCAATCATAATTACTTTTTGTTCAAGAAAGACTGGTTCAAACAAAAGCGAGGTGTAGCAATGGGTTCAAAATTCTCACCCTCATATGCTAATGTGCCTGATTTTTTTTGGATGATTCTCACAATAAAGACTACTAATGAAGATTTTAACTCATGGTGTGGATCAAATGGAGAATTAGAGACTGGGATAAATAAGAGGAATCTGTAAACAACCGGGATCAAATATTTTGAACAAACTGTGGGTTCTGGGTGAATTAATGTTTAATTAATATATAAATATTCCCAAAGATTTGCCTTGGGAATGTAGGATTGATATTACAATTGTTACTTTTTCAGTACAAATTGTTGTAAAAGATCTTCACGTGTGCCATAACTTAATGTATATGTTTTAGATAACAATTTCTTTTTTGTTATCGAGTGAGGTTTTTGTTGAGGGTGGAACCTTGTTCTGAGCACCGTGTATAATAGAATTTTTGCTGTGATACAGATATAGATAGGGAATTTAAGAGCGCCAGTTCACTCTCAAAATTCACCCCCTTAAAACTTACATGTATTGAAATTCATTGAGAGGGCAGCTTTACTTTCCCTAAACAGTACACATATAAGATGGATGAGAGATTAAAATCAGCAGAGGACTTTTTAGAAATCTGAATAGTGGATCCACAGTGCGTCAGGCGACCGATAGTGTGAATCGCAAGAATAAAGAGGGTCTAAGGGATAAGTTTACAAAATTGGAGAAATTGAAAAAAAATGAAATGTCAAGATGGTGGGACGCAATTACTCGAAAGCAATATAAGAAATTAGATAGAACACCTAGGGGTCTTCGATCACATATCTTTCCCACATATGACGATTTAGACATAGATTTACTCATGAAGTGGGAAGAAGAATTAAAAAACAACTCAATGAAACTTATGGATATATTAATAGAAAATGCAGAAAGAAAGGTTGTGAAATTACAATCAGATATAGAGGTATTGGAAAAGGAAATTAAAGATCTAAATTTAAAAGAGGCAACTGAAAAGAATTTTGTTATTCTAAATGACATAATTTCAAAATTTGAGGATGAAATTAAACAAAGGAAAGCCAGAAAACTTAAGAGAGATGAATTAGATTACATAAATGGCAGAGTATTTACCCTCTCACGAAAATATGATCATTTGATGAAAAACACAATGCGCACAGCTGAGTCGAGTAACTCTATGGACTCTGCTTCAACATCTAGTAGTAATATAATCACAAACAATAGTGATACAGAAGCTTCCGATGTTCAGATCAGTTCAGACGCACAGGGAGTTGTTTTTTTACAGGAACTGAAGAGAATACAACAAGGCAATTGGGAGCAAAAAAGGAACTGGGTAGGAAGACACGAAGAGGAAAAAGAGGAGGTAAAGGACAAGGCCTACACGGGCATGAGAACAAGATCTTGGAACAAAAAGACATGAATGAATCTATAAATATAGGTAATAATGTGGTGAATCTATCTGATAAACAATTATCGAAAGATATGTTGTCATTGTTGAATAAAGGTTTGGGATTTTGCCCGTCATCAAGTGGAAATATTTGCAAGTCTAAGATAGATCTATATAAGTACATCAGAAAACTAAAACTTAAGAAGTATTTTGATTTACGAATAGGTGATAAAGAGATAGCCCCATCAGTAGGGTTGACACATAGTAAACTGTCCATTCAGGATATCCACGATACGGTTGCACTGATGACAATTACAGATTATGAAGAATTTCCGACAACCGTATCTAGTGTTTTGCAAGACCTGAACATATCCTCTGATACGCATATAACCAGCGGCCTAAGACAAAGATCTACCTGGGTGCCCAGACTGGCAATGGACAATAATTTAGATATGTTTCTCAAAGCAGTCTGGTCTGATTTAGATAAAGAAGAACTGAAAAAGAGACAATTGAAAAAATCGACTTTGGGACCACAAGAAAACATTGCATTGAAGACCCTAAAACAGGATGAGGATTGAATTCTAAAAAGAGCAGATAAAGGAGGGAATATAGTCGTGATGAATCGTACTGATTATGAACAAGAAATTTATTCACAATTGAATGATTTGGATTGCTACGAAAAACTCTCACATAACCCAATGGTAAGACTAACGAGTAAAATAAATGGTATGCTGAAATGCTGGCGGGATCGGGATTTAATAGATGAGGAGGAGTACTTATACTTACAGGTATACCGTCCCAAATACCCATGTCTTTACACATTACCAAAAATACATAAACAAGCTAGATTCCCACCAGGAAAACCTATAGTTTCAGGCATAGGTAGTCCCACAGAGAGATTATCTGAATTTGTTGATGTATTTCTACAACCCTTAGTTCAAAATTTACCCTCACACATAAGAGATACTAAACATATACTAAGTTTACTATCGGATATACAATGGGAACCAGGCATGATTATGGTTACACTAGATGTGGTAGCATTGTACACAAGCATAAAGCATGAATATGGATTAAAAGCAATAGAACATATGTTAAAAAGAAGATCAGCGAGCTTATTGGAACATACATATATGATTTTGGAAATGATTGATCTCATACTCAATCATAATTACTTTTTGTTCAAGAAAGACTGGTTCAAACAAAAGCGAGGTGTAGCAATGGGTTCAAAATTCTCACCCTCATATGCTAATCTGCCTGATTTTATTTGGATGATTCTCACAATAAAGACTACTAATGAAGATTTGAACTCATGGTGTGGATCAAATGGAGAATTAGAGACTGGGATAAATAAGAGGAATCTGTAAACAACTGGGATCAAATATTTTGAACAAACTGTGGGTTCTGGGTGAATGAATGTTTAATTAATATATAAATATTCCCAAAGATTTGCCTTGGGAATGTAGGATTGATATTACAATTGATACTTTTTCAGTACAAATTGTTGTAAAAGATCTTCACGTGTGCCATAACTTAATGTATATGTTTTAGATGTAAAAAAAATTTTTTTTATCGAGTGAGGTTTTTGTTGAGGGTGGAACCTTGTTCTGAGCACCGTGTATAATAGAATTTTTGCTGTGATACAGATATAGATAGGGAACTTAAGAGCGCCAGTTCACTCTCAAAATTGACCGCCTTAAAACTTACATTCTTGTGTCACCAGTCCCGCCAAGGGAGGAAACACATGAATGACAGAGGAACAGCAGCAGGCGGCCTGCTGAGAGGGCTACTGAGGCACCTCTATATACACGATGAAGGCGCCATGACTCTGTACTTCTAAGGTCACAAAACGGCTCTCGAACACGTCTAAAATTTTATACAAAAATGTAAAAAGGAAAACAGAGTTGTTTCTGCATTTAAGTTTAAATAAGTAAAAAACAAAAGTATGTCACTTTAGCAGTTTCTCGATGCATTCAGTCATGACTGTCAGATCAAAGGCTGTACGGAGGGCAGAAGAGATTTACAAAAACAGCTAAAGTAGCTGAACATGTGGTGTGTTTATACTACTACCATGCTCTTTTTACAGGTACTGCATCTTTACAATATGTACTCTGCTGTCTGTAGCACTACATTTTGACAGGCATCTGTAGTGTCGACACATTACGCTAATTGCGCCGTTGCTAGCGCTGCAAGGACACACGGACACGTGGGGTAATGGTTATAGCCTCCAGTGGCGCGGACCATCGCTAGTTGCGAACTATCTATGCTCCCCGGCCACTGGTCGCACTTTATGTAACCTGGCCCACATCACTCGTGGGCGGAAACATTTACACATAAACTCGGAGGGGAGTCGCTCCGGCTCCCCTCTGATCACATCTTTGATAACAATGGTAGCTCCCGAGACCAATGGCGTTACTGGCGTGACTACATTCCTCCAAAACAAACCGCATGAAGCAACTGACACCTTTTGACTATATGAGGCATCTGTTCATACTAAGTGGTCTCGCAATCTCTGAGGTAAGCGGGATCGTCACCCAAACTGTACTTAGTGCGAGTAGACCGGTCTGCCTCTGCATCTCGTTCTGTCACGGCAACGGGCAGTGAGCCAGTTGCGACTGGTTCACTGTTGTGACTGGACATCAACTGAGAGGTTGAAGCACCATCACCACAATCCGGCAGGGACATCTAATCACCATCGGATAACACTGGGTCAGATTCACCCTCATCGGGTGGATGATAAAACCTCTTGAACATGGAGATGTTCCTGGTGACAGAAGTAGTGCCCCGCCGGGCACAACCAAGGAACCACACCTGCGCACAATGATCCAGGGATTCTTGTCAAATGGTAGGCAGAATTTACTTCCCGAAGAATGTTAGTTGAGCAACACAGCAGCCCCAACGTGCAAATCTGAGGCTTTTGCGCGACATATAAGGCTGGCTTTTCGATTTACCTTGATCCGTCGCTGATGTACCTGGTGGTCATCGATTGTTCCAGGGCTCCATTGCTGGTGATTAGGAATAGAATGCACTACTGCTCGGCCTAAAGAGATATGCCCTGGAGCATGGCCAGTAGTGGAGAGGGGAGTCTGTTGATAGTCTGTAAGAACAAATATATGGCATACTCACTCGATTGCCCACTGGCGGCAGCGATTCTGATGACTTTGTTTAGTGTTTGCATGAACCGCTCGACCTCCCCATTAGCTTGAGGCCATTGCAGTGTGATCCGTCGGTGCCGGCTGCCAGTAGCTTCAAAGTAAGAGGTGAGATCTTTACTCTGAAATGGGGGTCCGTTGTCTGTTCTTATCTCTGCGATAAGACCATGAGTCGCCAGGATCTTCTCAATCTTTGGAATCACAATTTCAGCAGTAAGAGCAGGGATGATCTCCACTTCTGGATACTTGGATAAGTCATCAAATCATTACCATGGTGTACTGGCCATCAGGTATGCTCCCGAAATCGAGACTGGCTGAAACCCAGGGTTGTCGCGGACCCAGTTCAGTTTCAACTGGCACAGGCCAGCTGGGTTCCCCAGAGGCTTGGCACCATTTGCACGACCGCACCATATTTTCAACCTGCTTATCCATGACGGGAAACCACACCTTTGTCCGAAACCTGCTCTTCATCTTCACCATGCCCTGCTGCCCATTATGTGCTAATTGTACCACCCGGTCAGTGAGGGATGATGAGATTACTAGGTGGTATCCCTGCAATATGCACCCATCAGGGCCCACAGACAGCTCACTTCGCACGTGGTATAAGCTCTCCATTATTCGTTTGGCGGTGGGGTTGAGCGATGACAGCTGCTTCCTCACATCGTGCCACTGATTGGAGCGGATCACCTGTAAAGCTTTCTGGAGACGTTCATCACATGCAGTGGTCTGCACAATCGCATTGGTTGAGACAGGTAATGGTCTGGACCTGTCAGACACGTACCTTACACACTCTTCAACTTCACGAGCCTCTAGCATCTCATTAGCAGTGGCCGCTAGTGGGTCTCGAGACAAATAGTCAGCTCGGTTATCCGACCCTGGCCGGTACTCCAACAGACATCGGTAGTCTTGCAACTGAAGCATCCATTTTTCTATTCACGGCGGTGGCTTTGACGTAGCACCGTTGAAGAGGGGAATGAGTGGTTTATGGTCGGAGGTAACGAGGAATGGTTGACCATATACGTAAAGGTGAAAATGTTTACAGCCCCAATGAACCGCTATGGCTTCTTTCTCAATCTGTGAGTACTGTTGCTCTGTCAGTCAATGACTGGCTCGCAAAAGCCACTGGTGACCACTCACCTTTGCCTTGTTTTTGGAGCAAGGTCTTTTGGACCTGCATCAACAGCAATCTCGGTGTCCTTGCGGGGATTGTTATATCGTAAAATTGTGTCGCTGGACTGGGCGTCCTTTTTGGCCTCAAATGCAGTTTGCTGGGCTGACTCCTACACCCAAGGCTCTGATGACTTCGTCAGGTTCCTGAGAGGCTGTGTCAATGTGGAAAGGTCCTTAAGGAAGCAGGCACAGTAGTTGATAATTCCCAGAAAACTCCTGACTTCTGTCACATTTGTGGGTGGGGGAGCGTCTTTAATGTCTTGCACCTTCTCCAGATCGGGTGCCACACCCTCCGCTGAGAACACGTATCCAAACAACCAAATCTTGTCAGTAAGAAACTCACACTTTCGTCGGTGAAGGGTTAGGCCCGACTCTTTGATTCGGTGTAGCACGCTCTTGCGCCTGGCGTTATGCTTTGGGATGGCCGCCGCATGGGTTTATATGTCGTCACTGACATTGATAGTCCCAGGTAAGTCTGCTAGTACTTCGTGGATAACATTTTGAAAGACCTCAGCAGCGCTTGAGATACCAAAATTCAACCTCATGTAACGCCTCAATCCTACGTGCGTTGAAAATGTTGTGATATAGAGTGACTCCTTGGTCAGCACTAGCTGGTGATACCCCGAGCGCAAGTTCAGCTTGGAAAACCAGCATGATCCACTTAGTTTCCCTAGCGGAGGGGTTGGAGGGCGACGCTCCTCCGCCATAATGGACGTTTCCATGTACAAAGTAGCTGTACTCAGTGCCACTGCAAAAAGTGATTCTATCATTTTCTATGTAAACATGAATTTGCTGCTCTTGAGCCATCACCTGCTGCATAACTTGCAGATTTTAACAAAAATGCTTCTAGCTCAAACAGCTAAACATTATTGAAATGCCAGCACACTGGGTGCAGCCCTGCTCCTGATAAAAGTTATCTTGTCAGCTGTTGATTAAAATGTTCAGTTTCAATTAAAATACAACACAATTTAAAGAGGTTGCACGTTTTCCAAGATAGTGCACACATCTCCATTTGACGGAATAGTGAAAGGTTTTTATCTGCAGCAGAGAATGTCTTGTTTTACTATTCACAAACATGCACAATCCTAAAAGAATTATCTATTTCAAGGGGACACTCAAAAGTATCCCAGACGTGCTGATATCCCAGACGTGCTCCTTCATGATTAGTGCTTTGAAGCTAAAAATCCTCCTGGTAAGATGCATATTAATAATAGGAATCTACAATACTCTCCGGGGTAACTGTTTCTTAAAAGAAAGAGGAGATTCCGGACACCATACAGTATGAACAAAGTGTATACTCAAGACTGGAGACAAGTGTTAGAACATAACAGGGATGTGTAAACTAAATGAAACAAACATTTTATTTCAAGAAGTGAACATTTGTTTTTCGGTGATTATAAGAGTGTTTATTTCTTACACTAATTCTCCGCGTATAACATTTTGAATAGGATCTGCCCAATGTGTTGTTGCTTTTTAAAAAAAACCTGTTTCAAGCATAGGACTGGGATGCCCTTTCTATCAGGATGTTAAAATTTGTCAATAACTGCATAATAGGTTCATGCAAAATTTTCCCTTAAAGGTGTAACATGCTGCATAATTGGTCTTCCCTTGCAGAATAACTTAGTGAATCTTGCCACTCAGTTTGGTCCTTCACTACAGTATAACTCCAGTGGCCAAAGCTCTTTTCTAGCAGAGGTGAATAATAAGATGTCTTTCAATTAACTTGCCTTTACAGAGTAACTGCTCAATTGTCCCTGATCTCTATATCTACTCAAAACAGATGCAAAAAAGACTGTGAGAAATGCTTTTTGTGAATAGTGAAATATCTTTTATGTATGATGGTTCTCCCTGAAATGTGTTTTCCAAACATGTGTGCATGAAACAAAATATAGGGGTGTTCTATTCAGCAGCAAAATCTTTCAGAATGAAGAATGGACAGAAAACAATAACTTCATCATGAGACTAGCAACATTAAAAGTCAATGACGTGAGCAAGCCTTGGGAATCCTGAAATTTAGTAGGGTGGGAGAAGCGGTTCTGTGTTATGAAGCCATGACTGCATCACAGAGTCCAATCCTCAATATAGTGTTTAACATGAATGCTGGCGTATCCAAAACTATTAGGGCCACTAAGAGCCTGGCAGTAGCACGGTTTTCAATTTAACAGTTTTACATTTAGTATGGAGACGAGGAATGAGTTGGTTCATGCCCACAGACACATTCCCCTTTTGCTACCAAAAGGCCACCAAGGCGTTGCCTTTGATCAAGCTTTTATTTAACATTGACCCATGTTGGTCTCGCCATTACCTTAATCTGGATAATGTGTGTTCATATAGCTGCATGAAACGCACTAGGGTGTGGTACCTGTTGGTTTACAGCCACCTCATAGTAGATATTCACCTTCTGCTGTGATGGGACAAGGAGATCCAGGAATGCACGTTCTTTATACTTGGCTTTGTGTTCTACCATACACTCATTAGCACGCTCCTAACAACAAGAAGGCCGGGTTAGTCATTCACTTCCATTCACCTCTCAAACCTGTACAGCCCTAACCTCCAGCTGACACATTCTGTCACTCCTTCCAATGAGCCATTAAAAGTGTCAGGCACAGCAGTTTGAGAAAACCTACACTGCTGGCAAGATGAGCCCTTAGGTCCTAAATGATGATTGTGTTGCCTTGGTGGACAATCTGGACCTTCACTCCTCCACTGCACTCATCAAGCTGGGCCTGGCTAAGACAAAATATTCTAACTTGACATTTATTCATCCAACAAATAGTTCAATTAATAACTACTGGAAAGTAAATGAATTGGTTCCTGGACTGGGGAATGCAAATGGCTTAAGCCATCATCAATAGACGGTAAGTTTGTCTGCAGGAAAGAAGGAGAGCCTACCATAAAGCCATCAAACAGGCAAAAAATGGCAACTTTGAGAAAGTTTCTTGTAGCATTTTTCAATAAATATTTCACTGAGATCCCTTAAAGAACTGCCTCCTAATCTTCAAGGCATATGTTTAAATATATCAATACTGCAAAGACACCCTACATTTCTTCAAATCCCAAACCAACAACATCAGTGAACTAATAACCCTGCAACACAATTTTTCCCACTTTCCTCTGCCACCTCAATCTAATTTCACAACATTTAGGCATCTGGAGACAAAAGGTGCTTAAGCTGTCCACTAAAACGAAATTATCCAAACCACATTTGGATCCATGTCATGCCTCATGCATTAGCTGTGCCCCATGTTGAATGGAGACATCACCAACATGATAAACTCCCCCCTTTCAAAAGAAAATGCCCATGGCAGACTAAATCATTCCATTGTTTCTGCACCTTTCATAATGTCATCTGCAAACCAAAAGATCCTGTCAAACCTCCTACCTGCCTTACCCTAGCAAGATCATAGAAAGGAAGTCATGAAAATTCAGACCTACGAGGGGCACAGAAATTACCTTATTCGACATCAGAGAAGCACTTCTCTATGTAGACAAAGACAAACAATAATCCTGAATTCCTCGTCTCTTCTGCCTACGACATGATGCACCAGGGAATTCTTCTGAGAAGACTAGGAAAATAAGAAGGTATTTTGGATCTGAAATTGTCAATATGCAGCTCTTCTTCCTCTGAAAAGCTCCACTTTACCCAAAAATGATCACAATGTGAAGCTCATAACAGTGCAGATCATGACAAACTATTGTGATATTATCTATGCAGGACTACCCAAGAAACTCACTTAGAGGCTCTACAGACTGAAACACCAGGCAGCAAAAATGTGCCTGCACAAAACAAAGGTGACCACATCCATCCAGCATTAAAACCGCTTCCATGACTCCAGGTGGACGCAAGGATTGGGTTCAAGGTCCTCTGCACTGTCCAAAAAAGCCCAAAATACCAAAACTATCTAACCCCCACCAACCTGCGATTACTTATCTCATTACCAAATAAACATTTATTGGATGTAAATGCAAAGACAGATACTTGGAAGTTCAGTGCTCTAGTCTATGGAACGCACTGGACCTCATGTGAGGGCTGAATATGAGCTTCAAACCGCATTGTAAAACTGAGCTTCATAAACTCGCCTACAACTGAATCCACACAACAAGGAAGCCACAATTGAAGAACACTGGGTGAGTGTTAGAAATGGAGTCTGTAGTTGGCAGTGGTTTGCACCCTGTACAAGTAGGGACCCTCACTCTAGTCAGGGTAAGGGAGTCACACAGCGAAGATAACCCCTGCTCACCCACTTCGTAGCTTGGCTCAAGCAGTTAGGCTTATATCAGAGGTAATGTGTAAAGTAAATGTACACACACACAGTCACACAGTGAAAACACTACTAAAGGACTCCACACCAGTTTAGAAAAACAGTTAATATTTATTTGAGTAAAACAAGACCAAAATGACAAAAAACCAACATACACAAGTAAAGATACGAATTTTGAAAGATTAATCTTAGTAAAGGGTTAGACACACAATAGCTCCAACTGGGGTAATCACAGCGTCTTAACAGAGTAATTTCCGATAGTCCAAAGCCACTCGCAAGGCGTGTGTGCCGGTCACGGAGTTGTATGGGCCCCAGGTACAGTACCTTGGAAAAGAATGAGGAAACTAAGATGTTGAACGGAGTTGGGGGGATGAGGCGTCACTGGAGATGATGCGGCGTCCGTTCCTTACTGCTATCGGGGAGGTGAGGCGTCGGATCCTTACTGCTAGGCAGGGTGGTGAGGTGTCAGTTTCTTATGGTTGCAGTGGAGGTGAAGCGGCGTCAGTGGCGAGCCGTTGGTTCCTTTTCACAAGATGGGTCAATAAATCCAGCTGGTTAAGATGCAAGGCATACCCATGGGGCTGCCTTGGGCTTACTTTAGAGGTGACTTACATGTAGTAAAGGGGAAGGTGGGTGCACTTGCCAAGTCGAAATGGTAGTTTAAAACTGCACACACAGACACTGCAGTGGCAGGTCTGAGACGTGTACGGGGCTACTCATGCAGGTGGCACAATCAGTACTGCAGGCCCACTGGTAGCATTTCATTACAGGCCCTGGGTACACAAGGTGTACTTTACTAGGGACTTACTAGTAAATCAAAAATACCAATCATGAAGAAACCAATCACCAATACACTTTAGACAGAGAGCTTACGCACTTTAGCACTGGTTAGCAGTGGTAAAGTGGCAAGAGTCCTAAAGCCAACAAAAACAGTTCAGAACAAATAGGAGGAAGAAGGCAAAAAGCTTGGGGATAACCCTTAAGAAAGGGTCAGGTCCAACAGTGATGTTCTATGGCACCTATCAGACACAAACAACCATTTCCTTTGTAGTAAAACAAGGTCACCTCATAAAGACTTTAAAAATCTGTGAACTATATAAAAGAAGATATGCCATAGGCTTTAAAATAGTTAAATAAATACTGTGGGACAGGTCCCATGTCCCTGGACTATAACCCTGGTGCCAGCACTACCAGTCACATAATAGTCCGGGATGGGGGAACCACCGTTCCTTATGTTGAAAATTCACTTTGGTTGGCCTCTACTCCACAAACCCTAGCTTTCTGATGAGTACATCAATTGGAGTCAAAATGCAAAATTCACTTGAAGAAAGCCATAGGGTAAACCGCAATAAAAATAGTGCAGGGTGGGATAACTTTTCTAAACTTTCAACCCAGTAGCTGTTGTGACTAGACGTAGGAGACACACTCCCTTAAAATCCAACTCAAATCATGAACTAGCACCTGGCCCTCTGCAGTACAGGGTAAAATGGTCTCCCCTCTTTCATCTTTTAGTCTTCGAGAGACCAACGAGAAAAAATCTGGGCTGAAACGTGTCTAGTTTGATTGATCTACAGACATCTTTTCACTCAGATCCACCAGTAAGCGTATAAACGGTCTTTCAACCTGACCATGGGACATGAACGTGATCTATTTCACCAATTCTACAAGACGGTTTCTGTGAAATTCAACTGTAACATACTAAAGCCAGTCCCAACTTCGGGAAGCCAATAACTCGCTACTTGTTTTAAAAGGCAAGCCCAACTGGCTTTGTTAATTTTTGTTTAATACGCCCTTCTGCATGAGCTCCTTCTCACATCCTCATACATTACACTCCCCTTTCCAAACGAAGTCACTTTTGTCAGCATGTCAGGTAGGGTAGGCACACGTATGGCACGGGGTATGAGTAATTGGGAACGTGGGAGCCCAACAGAAGGAGCCTCCCTACTCATGTTATTGCCACAAATGTTCACAAGTAATGTACGTCCCAGTAGGAAGCAGGGACATGGAACAAGAAGAGAGCCCACCTCAGCTGCTACCTTGCCCAGGGTGGCTGCAGATGGCTATTAATATTGTCAAAGTTTCAAATTGCAAATTGAGATTTATGCACGTCACATGTGAGGTAGATAGAGAACTTTGGGACTTAAAATTGTGAGGTTTTGTGTTTCTGTAGGAGTGCATAGGTCAGGATGGCTGAGAATGGGCAGGGGCCTATTGCTATACATCCATTATAGACGGATGTTGGTATTCTGCTGACCGGTTTAGCTGACTTTGATAAAAACATGAAATAGACTTGTTCCCCGAAGCAGGAATGATAGAGCTGCTACTTACAGCTGAGACAGAAACGGTGCTGAGATGGAGGAGGAAAGGATGCTGTAGCAGCCCCCCTCACCATTCCTTCATCCTCTCGACGGCCCACTGGGGAGCACCTCATATTTCTGAATTGCTCCCAGTGCTGATGCAGACATATTAGCTTGCAATGCCTACTACCTTTTGATGTTATGAATGCTGACAAGTGCATCATCATAAATACCTTTATTAAGTGTTTACCATATTTATGAAAACTACAGTCGCTGACTCTACGAAATGAATTAACAAATGTTGGTGTAAGTAAAGCAAAGTTCAACCTATTGAAATACTATGTTCTGCAGATAATAGTTTGAGCACTCAGAACCATCAATCGCCTGACGATTGAGTAGCAATATTTGCAGTAATGCTTCTTTAATGTAGTTAGTGACAGGATAAATAATGGTCTGGACTTGCCCCAAGAGAAGAAACAACAGGCGTACCTGGAATATGCAGGTAGTTACAATTATAAACGAAAAGTGAACACTTCATTGAGAAAACAGTCCAGACAGTGTGAATTATTCAGTAGTGCAAACCAAAGGTTCTACCCAGACAACTGAAGATAGACAGTGGACAGACGAGACCCAGTGAGGAAAGAGAAGAGTGCAGCCAGACAACCAAACACCACAAGCATACACCTTCACAGGAAGATCTAATTCACATGAAAAGCACATCATGTTACAAACCCACCACTCCCAAAAACAAACCTTCAGTAGGAACTCACAATGAAGGAAGGAAAAAGTCAGGAAAGGTGTCAACAAAATGTTTTTTTTAGCAATGCCACACAAAATGAGGTACAATGCACAAATGGACAGCCATGCCCAATAAAAGCACAGACGCTGCAATCACCAACCCCACTCAGATGCTAACAAGAAGAGGGTGACTTAGTGGATCATGTTAATAACCCCAGAGAACAGATCTACTTCCTCCACAGGCATCTATTTGGGACCTCAGGACAAGGAACATTGAAAGACAATACTTCTGGCCTGCATCCAGTGCGAAAGGTTTACAGAGATCCAGAGTCACCAAGGTCATCAGCCGCAGACTGCTATGTAGTGTCTCAACCCACATCATCCTCTGAAAAATACATATATGCCAAGCCAGAAGGGACCAGGCTTCTGTGCATGCTGCACATGTAAGCAAATCCCTCAAGAGACACAGCAGCGACAGCACTGGTATATCACAATAGCCTTTGGGCATGGTATTATCTCATGCCATGGATGAATGCAAACTTCATGTAACAAGCCCTGTGAACTTTTCCAAGACACCACTAAGATATGCAAAAAGAGATAGACATCTACAATGTCAGTGGCTTCACTTGCCGCACAGGGTCCACCAACTGTTATGTTATTGTTTGCCATGTTATGCTATGTTATGTTATGTTTGTAGTATGCACTATCACCCGGGAAGGTATACCGGTGCTGATCAGGTGTGAGAGTACCCACACCTAGGGCCTATTGGACTGCTTGTGAAGGCAGGTCTTCAGCTTCTTCTGACGGAATTCAAAAAGTGAGAAAAAGGCCATTGTGTGTAGCGGCTGGTCTTTCCTTACTTTAGGGGTAGTGTAGGGGAAGGCTGGGCTGCTGGATCTGGTTTTCCATATGCGTGCAATTTGTGCAAGTAGCAGTCCGAATGAGCAGAGGTGTCTGTAAGGTTTGTGAAAGCAGCTGCATTTGTTGAGGTATGCTGGAGAGTGCTATGTAGTGCCTTGAATGTGTGTTCAAGCCTGAATTGTGCTCATTTAAGAATGGGGAGCCAGTGGAGCTTCTTCAGGTATGGTGTGATGCGAGTGTGGCATGGGAGGTTGAGGGTAGTACTGGCGGCCTAGTTCTGAATGGTCTGCTGCCTTCTGGTGAGTTTTTTGTTGATCCCAGCATAGAGGGTGTCCCATAGTCCAGCTTGGTTGTGACCAAGGCATGTCTGACGGTTTTCTGGGCACGGATTGGGAGCCCTTTGAAAATCTTCCTCTGGATCTTCAGGGTATGGAAGAATAAGGTGCATTGACTTGGACGACCATGTTGAGTTTGCTGTCGATGATGATCCAGAGGTTCTTGATATGGGTGGTGGAGGTGGGTGGCGGCCCTATCTCTGCTGGCCACCAGGTGAAGTCCCACGGTGATGTCCTCTTCCTGAACATCACAATTTCAGGCTTGTTGGTATTCAACTTCAGACAGCTGGTCTTCACTCTGTGGGCAATTTCAGTCATGCAGGTATTGGGCTTGACCTAGGTATTAGGAGTCTTTTTCGTGCCCACAATTCACAATTTAAAAGCCACAAACACACCGCCATCTGCTGCAAATGGAAAGGATACATCAGTCTCGACATATAGATGTTACACGATGCACAACTAAGTTTAACTGCGCATTCCAAATGCTTCTGAGGTTACCGCCAAGAAGAAGCCTCTCTTGTTGCATATAAAGTCTTGTAGCAAATACAAAGATCACAACCATGGAGTGGTGTCCTTGATGAGGTTTTCACACGTTCAACCACCATGTAACACTTCTGTCTGCTTCTACAGCCACGTATTACTTTCTGTTCTTTTTGAGCAGACAACAATGACTTTCCCCTAAAGTCATGTTAAATGAATCCGTTCTGCAACCCAGGGAACAGAGCAAATACAGCATGGCACATGTCTGAACAAGATGCACTATGAAGTGAACAGAGATTTGTGTGCAAGCATCAAGTAACCTTGTAGCACTACGTCTAACTGCTGACGGCCAGGGACCAACTGTAGGTCTGCTTGGGCCTCCATAACATGCTGGTCACAATCAATAACCAATCTTGGATTACTAAGGACAACCCCTATAAGGCCTGTGCCAATACAGCACATGCAGTGAGCAGTCAACCGAAAATATAGCGGCATCCAGCCAGGATTGTTTGAAGTGGTTCTAGATGGCACTAGCCTGCAGCTTTGTCAATCATACAAATCCAGAGAACCAGGTTGTAGAAAAGGAAAGGAAGCGCTAGCAACAATCTGAAGTCTCCTGGATACTGTCACTGAGTGCGCAACCATTTCTTTACCACATCCCATATCCTACCGTCACAGACCTGCTGATGTATGTCCCAGACTGCACAGAGATAACTAGGAACCAGAGGAAGATGTGGTGTACCCAGCACTGCTCAGAACATCAGAAACAGACAATGCAGCAGATGGTAGGAGGACACGTAGTGTCCGTACCCAATGAAGCTTGCACACTGAACACAGGCTCATTGCTAGGGAGGATTTCTACTGCAGTCTCACAGTGGCACAAGACAGACCCATCTACACACTGACCAGTGGACTGGCCTTATCTTGGAGTCATCCCTTCAACACAATACCAGTTCATGCTCCCATCTCCTAATTGTGGCCTGAGCCGATCATGACATGTTGCTGTAGCATAGCAACATGCATCTCTATCAATGCAAGCACATTTTCACTTTCAATTGCTAATGACTTATTCATTAAACATGTAAATGTGTTTGCTATCTAATTCCTTCTTGCACTCTCCTGTGTGTCCTTCACAACAGCACACTTAGGCTCATATAATGCAACCCACTAATACTGTGATAGGACCTTGCCTATTTCTCCCAATCATGTGGGGCACGTTGCCGGCATAAAACAACACTCAGCTCTCTCTTTAGCAGCCAAATCACAGTGGAAGGCTGTCAGGCCCTGCCTACTTTCCTTCCTATATACGTGTGTCTGCCTGCCATCATTCTGTTTGTTATCATCTTGTCCAGCTTTACCTTGGTCCTGGCCTGCACAATATGTGGGCCCGTTCCCCTTCTTCCATGCCGCAAGTCCTCCTGCAGTCTTGAGGAATTTGTCTCTCTGGTGGGGATCTTGCTGCTTAAGTGTGGATGCTGGGGCACCAGACGCATTGAAGGCACAACTGAGTGGCGAGCCGGGACCCTCTTTTTAAACCTACTTGCCAGTTATTTCGCAGACAAACCCCCAAAACAGGAGTTTGTGAAATACAAAAAAGTCAATATCCCTTATGTGCAGGGAGTTTTCTCCTTGCAAATTAGGCCAATTGATTGCTCTCCCTACTTGGTAACGCCTTGATTGCATAGCAGTTGTGCATGGGGAAATCAAGTGGTGGTTGTCACACCCTACATAGGGTGAGGCTGCTACCACTGTGACCTTGCAGACCTGTGGACGATGGGCCACTGGGACAAGGATTTCTGCTGTTGGAACTAGCTCACATTCTACTGCTCAGCTTACCTGACTCTCAACTCAGACCCTCCTCTCCTCCATTGCTCCACAATCTTAACTTAACTGAAATGGCCTGAGCAGAACTGTATAAGCAGCATGGACAAAACCAAGTTGCTCCAATGACCAGAACCTGCTAGGTATTGCAATAGGTATTTTCAGCGGGGGCGGTGTGCCGTGATTTGCTTACACTTCAGAGTCTGACTTGAAGCCCCCGTAGCTGTTGTAGTGGTGGCAATGGCGGGATCTGGAGAGGGAGCATAGAAAGCAGACTGGACAAGACAAGCTGCTCCATGAGCAGAGAAAGCTCGTGTGCCTGTCCTCCCCGTCATGCTTTCTTCCTGTTGGAGGAGACAAACAAGCCTAATATATTTAGGTGTAATTCAAGCAGGGTGGAAAGTATGTCTTTGTCATCATAATGTCAGTTTTCACTATTCATGCTTCCGCAAGGATACTGTTCTGAAAGCAGCAGTTAATTCAGGGAGGCACACAAAGTGTATAAGATTCCATATATTTGTCATCTCTTTTTACGAAAGTATAAAGTCTTGAAACTTGAAGTTTTTCTCAGTGAAACATCCATACTACATTTGTTATCTACCATACTACTCTGCTGAACTTGTCCTTGGTGCAAAAAGATACTTCTAGTCGTCCTACTGTGTGAGTACAAAGTACACCCGAAAGTAAGAGTACATTATGAATATCATTGGGATGTACATAATAAAAGGGGTGCACCTTTTAATACAAGAAGCTTGTACCTGTATGCTTGTTTTCTGCAGTGTGCACCACTCTATATATTTCATAACACGTATTTAATCACTTAATAAAATGGCGTTTTGATGCTTCCATGTAACACAGTATCATAAACTGTTGGTGAATAATACTTTATATGGGATTTGCCAAATGTACACAGTTTTACTTCTTTAAAACAATACTCTATCTTCTAATGTGTATTAATATTTCAAATTAGATATTACAGTGGCAGAATATGCCTTGTAATTTAACTATCACTGTAGAATATGTCTTAAAATATGCCTTTCCAACAGTCAACCCTCCTGCATAATTTGGTTCACTGTTACCACATAATTTCAGTGTCCCTTCTTTTAACTAGTTAACCACTGAAATATAGGAGAATATTACAAACACACAAGTAAACAGGGTTTGCCTACTGTGACTGTCAACACACTGAAAGCTCCCCTCCTGCCACATATAGCCCTTCTTTGTTTATCTACATCTTTGTCTCAATGGGATCAAACATTGGTACCGATTCACTAAGGCAGTTATAGATACAGAAAGTAATACTAATGAAGTATTATTTTACATACTGCTACATGCCGCTGTGAATTGGCCTCGAAACACCTAACTCCCTAGTAGTCCTAACTCCCTATTAGTAAAGTGTAAAAAGGACAGCCCTTCACTTAGTGCTAATCATAGATACATATTCTTCCAATATTGAAATTGAATCCCCATTACAAATTTCTTGGATCCATTTCAGTTCGTGGGAGTATGGAAAAAGTATTACTGGAGTACTAAGGTACTTACTCCAAAATGGCTTTGTAAACAGGTCCCTATATTTTTAAACTTGCAGAAAAAAATGAATCTGTGAAAATAACGGGTCTGTATCTGGGGCGCCCACTCAGGTGTGTTCTCTATGGTAGAGACAACAGATTTCAAATGGTTGTGTTTCAAAAACAGCAGCCATTATCTTTATAGTCCAGACTGAAGCATAGTATTGAGTGAAACTCTCAGAAAGCTCTGAGCAAACTAACACATTTTACTTCAACATTTTACAATTTACAAGGCAAAAAAAGCCAGATGAATGACCTTGAGGAGAAGATGGGTGTGCTTGGTGGAGATCCACGCGAGTACAGCACTTTAGGACAATTAAATCATTTGGCTGCAGGCAATTCCTTTTCAATCCGAGCTAATGACATCATTTGAGGAGGATGCTCCATTTAACTAAAAGAGTTTTCTTCATCCAGCAGGCAGACAGAAGGCGAACGGGGAAGGTTCGCTAGGACTTGTCCATTCTCCAAATTATAATGCTAAAATGGCTCCATAACATTCGTAAACTAATCAAGAAAATGAGTGATTTATTTTATGAGACATTTTAATGAGTTTATGTGAAATGGATACCATCCTTTACTATTATGGCTCCTCCGCTTCTTTGTGAGAGATAAGTCGACAACTGGTACCACGAAAAACAACCAATACGAGTCCGCTTTATGCATGGGCTAAAAAACAAAACGGTGTGACTAGTAATTGTATGCACAACTTTTCATCACTGCATATGTTGTGTTACTTTATAAAGGTGTTCGCCAAATATGTGGCTCCTTAGCACTTTTCCACTCATACATGTGTGCTGGAAGTTGGCGCATGCCTATGGAGGATACTTCATAGGAGTATCTGAGGATGTGTTATCCCGGAAAATGCATGTGTTGTTGCTTATTTTGCAAGTTCGGTTTTCCTTGCGTTTGTATGTGACTAGACATCCAAAGCTCTGTGAGGATGAAGTCTAAAAGGGTTGTCTTTGCGGAATGGGAGTGATGGCCCTTGACCCTCCACCTAAATCCTTGTCAGCAAATTAGTGCAATCCATAGTTTTGCAGTCTTGTAATCTACAGGATATGAATGCACTTTCCTCTATTGCTGCATAATGTGCCAAAGTACAAAACATGTCTGACTTTGATCATCTTTGGGACCAGAGCAGCCCACACTCTCTTAAAAGTTCTCATACTATATATGCACACCGAGAGACATTAGAGGGGCACTCCAGGCCCCTCCTAAGTTATCTTCCAATACATTTGCTGCTTTTTAGTTCCAGTTCAAGAACTTGGAGATCACCACATTCCAAGTAAACATTGAGCTCTTTAACGAAGGTAAACTTAGATGTTTGGGAATCCGAGCACAAGCCTCATTACATTCACTTTCTTTAGAATAAATTTACTCAAGAGGAGAACTGAAGATCAAGCCAATAAAGTACTATAACGTGTGACTGAAACAGATTATAAAATAGCGTAAGTAAATATTAACCATTTACTTTAACAATTTTTTTTTTACAAACAAGCACTGTCACTATAACACTAATAACTATCTAAATACTAAACATAAAAAACGAATGCAACTGAGGATAGGGTCAAAGTACACAACACCCTTCAGGTCAAAAGAAACAAAAGAAAGCTCTTTACATACTAGGCAAATTTCTCAGACCATCTAGCCAGCTTTCAATGTTTAGCTTTTGAGTAACCCTCTAAAAATGTATGATGATTACACTTACATATATATATTTAAATATATATGGATATAGATATATGTAGAATGTGGAGTTACACATAGATGGCCTAACTTAGATATGTGTACTTACATTGATGATATGCTGGTAGTCAATATTCTGGACACAATATTATATATAAACCAGTAAGGATGTGGGAGCACCCCAGGACAACCCATAATGTAGAATGACAGAGGAGATTTTACTTGTGCTTGTACTATCGTGACTAGTGCCTGGAAGGCCACTGATCACCCAATTTGACAACAGGAGCGGCTTAAAAAACTGTAGGCAAACTCAACCCTATTCCTTTTGGGGAAGAGAGAGCAACAAGGAGTGGATACTTTGCCAGAGGAATTTGCCATCCATCTTTTAGATGTTAGACAGGGGTTGAAAATCCAATTTGGTCTGGTTGGGTGGTCTTTTTTTGATAAATTTTAAACTTTGGCCCATCTCAGTTTGCTGCCAGTTGACTGCTTGCCAGTGAGTACAGTGAAGGTTAATGATCCCATCAGTGGGGATCACCCGTGTTCATAACTAAGAGCTATCCTCAGGAACTATGGCTACTTTTTAGCAGCTTGCTTCCACACTACTAGTGTACCCCAACTTCTGCCTCACCATCAGTCAGCAAACGTGTTTCACTGCTGAATCTGTTTTCCTGTCGCTGTTTACTTTTCATTTCAGTGTAGAAGACAGATGGCCAGTATTTTCATCTTGAAGTCTCCATTCAACCATATGGTCCTTTGTGGTGTAGAAAGCACCTTCGCAATTCACAGATTATCATCATCATCTTTTGTCTTTGGCAGTAATATGTGAGCATTGTTCCATCACACAACAACTTCAAGACTAAGAGAATCACAATATGGTGTCTCTGGCCTAGTTTTAATGAGGTGCAGGGACCCTCAAAATCAGATTTACAATCCTTGTTGGAATCCTAGTGTCTTACTATAAAGGATAAGTGACATGGTTTCCTGTTTCAGAGCCAGGCTGAATGCACCTACCTGCTATGGTCAGTTCTGCACCAGGGAGCACTGGTTTGCCTTTGGGAGGGGTTCAGGGGACTGAAATTCATGATTGCAGAACTTGAGAAAACACAAGGAAGAGTGGAGGATTTTTGGGATCCCTTCTGCCCTTTTGGGACTCTGCCTGGAGTACATTCTGCCTAAGGACTTCCTTTATCTGCATAGATAATACACGGATGAAAAGGAAGTAACCCCCTTGACCAAATGTGCATGGTAAACTGCATGCACTGTCAAATTCTACATAATGAACAGTGGTGGCTGGGCGTAAATACCCAAAACTGCCCAGATTAATACACCACCCCCCAAGGACCCCCTGGGAATTCGATTTTTCTCTCTGCCTCACTTCTATTTCTCTAATTCAGCCTCTCTTTTGCTCCCTGGATACCTTTACCTCTGACTGTCTCTCTCTACTGAGTGTTATTTACAGGGTTTTTGTGGCATGGGTAAGACATTTTCCAGTTTGACCCCGTTTCTGGAAGCTTAATGTATAATTCAGTATTGGTTAGTATCATGCAGCCCTTAAACAGCAGAAAATAGGTAATCAAAGTTGATCAAAACAGGGGGGCTCAAAATACCAAAAAATCCGTAAAATTACACTGACTGGAGGTAGTGAGCTATGATCAAAGCCAAAGCCCATTTCAGAAAATAAATCACTGGCCTCCCTTTTCACAAGTAAGCATATCTCACTCCTGGAGATTCATGCGCATGCCAAACCTAAACATGGAAAATGCTTTCTGAAGCTGGCTCACAATTTCCTCAATATTCAAATTTGGGGAAGTGTTTGCAAGATGCAAAGAATTACCAACCGTACCCTAAAATAAAATAAAAACACAGCACACCATCAAACGAGTTGTAAAGGTCATAACAAGACTTGGAAATGAATGGGCTATCTGAAATGGATTATGGGTCGACAAGAGTGACTTCGTACATAGAACTGAAACGTGAAGATGTGAGATTAATTATGGCGTTTCATGGCCTGCAACTATATAAGAATTTATTACTATTTAATGACAAAAAATGTCCCATGTAAATTCTGCCTATTGTTTACATCCTGTTAGAATTTTACTGAGTGTAGAAAAAGTTTCTTATGTAAGACAACCAGTGGGTCTTTCCTGTCATGGGTCACAAAAATAGATAGTAAATACAAATTCAAAACAGAATTATAGAAATGAATCTGTAATCACATGAAGGGTCCAACATCAATTGACCAACTGATATAAGGAAAATAAGACACAATTGAAAAAGAGAAACACAACATTTAACTATAGTAGTGATCACGGAGTATTGGTTCCCCGGTCTGCGTGGAGAATTTGTGCTCAAATGATCACTCTATGTTTACATTTTATGGCACACTTCGTTTAATGAAAATACATACTTAGAGGAGCCACAAATGGCCTTTCTCCACGAAGACAACATTAAATAATTGTGCTTCCAGGATGTCGGAAGGCGCAGCTTTCCTGATGACTCTTAAAAGTGCCCAAGTATAATGTTGCTTCTCTAGGTGGAATTCATTGACAACGTCATGAGCGCGTGCTGTTCTCCGGTCCATTTAGCGCTTCCTGTCTGCTGTCTCTCTCTGTTGATCCTCCTACCAAAACACCAGGCAGACTGGCTGGGAGAGGCCATAAAACAATAAAATATACATTTGCCTTTTCCTGCCCTGTCTGGCAAACACCATAAAAGGAGGCCATCTCCTGAAAGGGCTGCTTCTCACTCAGGCTCTGAACTGGGGGCTATAAATACCTTCGTCTTTGCGAGAGGACACATTTCCTGCTGCTGTGGGACATGGTGTGGTCTACACTCCATGTACGTGTTCTGTGTGGTCTTTTGTATGTTCCATGGCACCAGGCACATCATCCTTCCCTGCTGCTGTCACTATGCCCTCAGCGCCCATTTTGTTTATTCCTTTTCAAATATTTGTGTGAAGACTGAAAATTGTGCACGATTGCCAAATAATGAAATGCACATAGAACATTGTTATTTGAGAGTCAGCGTGTGCAAGATTAAACGAGAAATCTCTAACGCGCAACAATATAATTTTCATTATAAAGTATCTTCACATCTTAGGTCATTATTAGATAGATCGCAAACGCTTTTATTTAAAAAAAAAAAAAAGTCAACGTTGCATGCCAGATGTTTGGGCCACACACCCTTCCCATCACTTCACCTCTCCCCGAAGAGAACTGGGCGGTATGCAGCGTGCAATGCAGGACTAAAACAGCTTAAACCGACCTACCAAATTAAATGTAGCCTTACAAAGGTATCAACGTTGTTTTTTTTTTTTACACAACTAAAATGTATACCTAGCTAACATGGTATTTACCTTACTTGAAAAAGCAAAGAGGTTTGACTTTGCCGCAAGAAAACAACACGGTGCTGTTTTTATGCAGCGCCTTGAAGCTAAGCAGACATTAGGGGAAAAATCATGAAACAAAAACAATGGTACGTTCATATTAAAAGCATTAGAAAATAATGTAGTTGTTGGGCAGAGCACAAGCCAGCCTCTAAACATAACACAAGTGCTGTGTGAAAATTGTAAAATACAATATATGCAAGCTCTATGCAGTGCTGTTTTATTTCATTATTCTACACTAATAAAAAAGAAAACTTATTTTAAAAGCTAAACATTAAAGTATGCGCTGGCACTGAACAGCCGGTCGCTCTTTGTCACTCGACAGTGAAATATTATCCCGTCGCAACAAAAGGAAACGCTTTCCTGCCTGCACTGCAGTGCTGTGTGTGTTGTGCAAACGCAGTTGCTAAGAAGCAAATATGCCTCCCTCCTAATCAAACAGGCAGCCCCAGCCAGGATGCAGGCTCGGGGCAAGAAGCGAATTCCGTCCGCAAACTAACTTGGGCAGAGCGCGGAATTATTTGTCGCTGACCAGCGCGTGAACCCTGCGCTGATGAGCGCCGCCGCCATTAGCGGGTCCTCGGTGTACTCCATCAAGCGGCGGGAAAGGCAGCATGCTGCAGCCCGGGCTGCAGGGATTGATCAAACCGCGTAATGAGACTATTGCTTCGCTGAGGAGAACTTAAATGAATATAAATATTTTCTTTCTACATAACGTGCCACAGAAAGGTCACCGAACACCACGTGACCCAAAAGAAAAATGTTGCCGCTTTCCCTTCCTCGTCTTCCATCTGTTATGGAGTCAGAACCGCCAAAACAATCATCTGCACGCCAGTGGGTGACAGTTTTGGAATATATAAATAGGGATTTAGCGGCTGTTGGTCGGCTTTATAATGTAATCTGCATTTTTTAAATAGCAACTGGGCACACGATAAGCAACGCTATTTTACATCCAGATTGCCAGTGAAAAATGTGTGGTAGGCCTCGTTTAATTTCTTGCAAGGATCACAGAAAGGTATCCTCCATCAGTTATGTGTTCTCATAAGTGTCAGTCCTGCAGGTAAAATAATGTATTCATATTTACCATTTTAAGGCCTGTAGGCTTACTATGCTCGTAAATATTTTTATTTAATTATTGCTAGGCCTAAAACTAAATTTGCACAATGTGCCGACTAAGCCTTAGATTCCATGAACTGCATTTTTATTGACTCTGCCCTAATAATATCTGATCTTCAATCATATCTAAAAATGGTTCCTTTGACGCCCTGTCTCATCAAACACACTTTTGATTCAGGTAAAAGCAGAAGGTCAGTTATTGTAGCCCAGGATATACAGCGAAAAGGGACAGAGAACTAAACAAAACCACCACTTTGTGTTCACCAAGAAAAATGCTGAATTTCTCAACATAAAATCAATACCACTACAACAACAAATGTATGTTTTATCTACCTGGCCATCGTTTCAGATTCTCTGAATAACAAACAAATGGGCATTATTTGATATCCAGTCACCACAGCCTCGTGTCTTCATAACACACTAATGAGTCAAAGAGTGGAAGCAAACGCCTGTATTTGCATATTAAAAGCAAAATGAGAATCTAGCACTGGGGAATGTGTCTGTATAAACACTGTATTTTCAAGCAAGTACAATTGTCAACAATTTTGTTCTTTGTGCTGCAATAGTTTCTTTCTCCTGCAGCAAAATTTCGAAACCACTGTCCACCCACACTATTTGCTGCACTACTGCAGATAATGGCAACATTGTTAGCAATAGTTCAATGACTCAAGAGTGTCGACATTCTTGTAAAAACATCAAAAGTTACATGCATAGAAACAATGACCTAAGTGCTGATCCATAAGAACAAACACAGGCAACCCTGAACACAAGAGAAACAGAATTAGGCCATAGATATGGACCACCATCTTATGATTTCTGTCTTGTTACTTGCTTTTAACATCAAAAGTCAGTGCCCCAGGCTTTGCCCTCCGTATCTCAGTGCTTTTGTGTCTCATACTCTCTTTTGCCATACAACCAGTTTCAGGACCTTAATAACCAAGACTTGCAGTAGGGAAGGGATTTCAAAAGCTTTCAGGCCCAAATTTCAAAGGCTTTGTTGTGTGCATTAACCTGCAAGGCAATTCCATCCATAAAAAAGGAAAATTCCAAGAGATATGGCACTATGGCAACATTTTGGTACGACAGAAAGCAAGCACCCATATTACCAATATTAGCCAACAAATTTGGTGTGTTGAAGCACAATCGGCCAGAGATGCACGCTAGACAAATAAGCATGTCCCCTTTCAGAGTCTCCAATCTGTTCTCTATGAGATCACTCTAAAAGAGGAGCATTGTATTTTTCTTGAGTCAGTGGCATAATGAAACTTGAGGGGGCACCCCCCATACAGTACCTGGAAGGGCCCCACCTCCAGACTCACACAGGAGCTTTCAGGCGAGAGTATTGTGCTGAAGGGCCGCCCGAAACTCGCCCCTCTTGCACCGCGGGTGCTGCAGTGGCCATTGTTGCACCTTTGTCTAGAGTGCATCTGTGGCTGGTTATGCTTCACTGCACCAAGTTCACCAGCTAATATTGCTATTCTAGACAATGTTGTTCAAGGAAGATGTTGCGGTAACTGGGCCTGTTTGGAAAGATGATGGTTTAGGTGGACAGGTTGATATTTCCACCAAGTAATTGTCGCATAACAGCATAATACATTCAGAGTAAAGAGAAGGAGTTGAAGGGTTTCTTCACAGTCAAACAAAAACATAGGAACTATATCATCAAAATATACTGTTGGCTCTATATAGTTGAAGGGACTGAAGGTGTTTGATGCTATTGTCCACTGTGTGAGAGAATATTAAGCCAATTTTCCTTGTAGCAAAGTAAAACATGCAAAAACATAAAATTATATATTACAATCAACCCACATTGTATCTGGATTCATAATGAATACAAGAAGAGGCAATCAATCCTGGAATGGGACCTAGCCCTTACAAAAATCCAGGGGTATCCTACAAGTTTCCAAGAAATGTTTCCAAGAATATCACAGTACTATTTCTCTGAAATCTTTTGTCACCATAATATGAGGTGTAGGTAGTTACTGGAGGGTTGTCAGCTTGCACTGGCTCTTCTACAAATGTTTTATATTCCAATTTTTTCTGAGGAAGCTTGGCAAGTAGTGAGTGGTGGCTGCATGGATGCCAAAACTGTACATGGCTCGATTTGTGTTTCCGCTGCGGTCGAGTCTACCCCTCCACTGTCAATCTTTTGTTTGGTTTGGCTATATTGCCATAAAATGCTGATGTGATTTCAACTACCTGACCTAAATGGGTGGACTGAAAGGTATTTGCCAGTGTCTCTTTTTTAGGTCGAACTATTGCTGACCATTGGTTGACTTTACTGTCACTCTTATTTGCTTGCTTTCTACAGGATGGTTTTCCTAGTTTCAGCCCGAGGATTGTGTGTTTGTTCACCCGGGGAGCCCAGCCTCTTTACTATGTCCTTGATTGACTGGTTTCAAGATTTCACTGCCCGCTTACAGGAAACTATTTTTTCCCTTATCGTTAAGCACTCAACAAGAGTGCACTTGTTTTCCAGCTCTCTTTCTTGTGTACTTTTCTCCTTCACCCCTCCATGTTGCTCTCTTTCACACATGTGCTTCTAGCACCCACTCACATGTATTCATGTTGCTTTCTCCCCAATGTGCTCCTCCGCCCAGGGCTCCACTTTGCTCTGTTTTGCCCTTGTTCTTTTCCTCATGTTGCTTCTCAGCTGCTGTCTGCTGTGTTGAATCACCCCTTCCCAACACAATCCTGCAAACTGCTCATTTGAGTAAATTAAAAAAAACAAAAAAAAAAACTTTTGCACTATGTATTAAAAGCTTGATTTCGTACTACTTTTAAAAAATGCACTGATCCATCTTGGGTCAGTAAATAAAAAAAAAACCTGTGTCCTTTCAGAGGTGCAAGCATGCTTGATGAATGTATGCACATGGTTACAAAACAGTACAGCTACTGCTTCATTGCGTCTTTTAGTTTTTTTCCCCTTTTTATAGCCATGTTGCACAGCAAACCTAAAAACATTGGTAAAGCCAGTAGGTCTTATAGACTAGACCACTTGGCTTTGACAATGCTTGCTCCACTAATGGCGTTATTTTGTACAGCTCCTTTCAACAACTTCAGGGGCCTGGGCCAGCCCCTCTCTCTGAGACGGGGAGGTTCCAATATGAGCAATTGTAAAGTTATTGGCGGGAAGCCCACTGCTTGCTTTCCTCTCAATGATTGCTCAGTGCTTTGGATAAAGGTGTTAAAGTAAACTTAACAAAGAAATGCAGGCATTTCAGTTTTATACCCGAAGGCCCTCCTAATCATGCAGAAAACAAGGAGTTTTGCGGAGTTGATTAGTTGAAATATATAAAATCAATACATATGCCGATGTCTTCCTTTTCATGTCATTCAGTTTTCTTGTAGAAGGTTGGCAGTCAGCCAGTATAACATCTATTGCAGCCTCAAAATGAAAAAGTGCCCATTTTTGATAGTGCCTGATGTATTAAACATGAGTGGCTATGTGGCCTAACAGCCAGAGCTGACAACTTTTGAACTGGGGACCTGGCATCAGCGCAACTGCCTGTATCAGTGTACAAACTCACTTAATCTACCCATGCCTATAGAAAACAAGCAATTGCAATGCAATTAGTCTTGCATTTGTTTGAGGTAGAGCTATTGGCATTGTAAATTCATAACTGGATTTTCTTGCCACATACATTGGTCAACACTACCTCATAATTCGGGCTAATTTAGCATCCTTATTATGCCTGTTTGAACACTCTTGATATGTTTGGGTGACCCTTCTAGTTTATTTCTCCTCTGTGGATGTCTTATGTTTTTTTGGGGGGGAATTGTGTTAGCCTGCAAGCAACTCTGATAGTTGGGAGGTAAAAGTGGTATTCTGTTGGAATTAGCATAGCAGATTTAAATTAGGGTGTTAAATGGCAACATTTTCATTTTTTGCTGCAGATAGAGGAAGAAGGTAAATGGAAGTGCTTTAGTTACATGCAGGGCCACTGTAATTAGTGGCAGGAAAATATGAATTATGGTCATAAATGTAATAAGGAAAGATTATTAAAACATATACATTTTATCATATAAACCTTTATCAGAAATACACTTTTGGCATTAGACTGGAGTGCTCAAAACAGCCCCTAGAGGGCACCATAACAAAAATATCATTAGTAGGAAACATGGTCATATAACCAAATTGTTATCCCCTAAAGGGCATAGCCCCATGGAAAAAAACAGGAGAAAGTAATGCAGTGTAACCATATACCTAGCTCCTAGAGGGTGTTTTAGGGGTAGCAGGCCTACTGCAATGATTTCACAAACAAGGCCTTTAAAACAAAACTTCTTCCAGCTGTAAAACAAAAGTTCTAGCCATGAGAAAGCTTAAAAGACAATAAATAGTGGGAGGGGTTATTATTTTGGGGGTCCCCACTAACCTAGTGTGGGGATCCAGAAATTATGTACAGTCAGTCTTTTTTAGAGCATAACCACATGAAAAAAGAATGAGAGAAAGTAACACAGTGTAACCATAAATTTAATTTAGCTCCTGGAGAATGTAGTGCATTACATATTTTCAAGGCTAACAGATTTATTACAATGACATTGTAAACAAGGCCCATAGAACACTTCTCCAAGCTGTAAAACAAAAGCTCCAGCCAGGGGAGATCTTAGCCCGCTTAGTGCGGCCGACGCCCACACTACCTCCCTGGTGCGGGTCACGACCAGTGGCTGACACCAGGGACGGGGTTAAAAAATCCTCGAGTGCATCGCACCCGAGAATTTTTTTTTTTTAAACCCCCGGGAGACACGGAAGATCTTCAGTATCTCCCCCTGCCCCCCCACTTTGTGACATCAGCGTGTCACTGTTTTGTTTTCCCTACAGGAGCAGGAAGTCCGCTTCCTGCTCCTATGGGCAAAACAGCCCCAAACTGCCTTCCCGACGTTCGGGAAGGCCTCATTTGAAAGGAGAGACTCTCCCCTTTCAAACAATGCCTTCCTGAACAGGTTTCCTGGCCCTTGATCGCAGCACAGCTGTGATTGAGGGCCAGAAAACCCCACTAGACACCAGGGATTTCACTTGGGGGGGCGGGGTCGGCCCCGTCAGCAAACGGGCCGTCCCCCTCAAGGTAGGAGTCCGCTGGGGGGCACAAATGCACCTCCCCAGGGGCTACATTTAAAAGGGAAAAAGAAATTGACTGGGGGTCAATAATTATTTTAGTAGTTGTAGCCATTATGGCCCCCAAGGAAAGCATACAACTACTAAAAAAATATATAGATCTATATCTATATCCATATATCTATCTATCTATATATATATATATATCTATATATATCTATATATATATATATATATATATATATATATATATATTTGTCAATGCATGTGTGGTTTCCCTGGGGGCTGCGATCGTCCATCTAGCATTGCCTCCTTTTCCATAACCTCCTGTCTGTCCAATGTGGCCATGCCAATGCTCCATAATTAACTTGGGCCAGAAGAAAGCAACAGCTAGGTAAGAGGTAATAAGTAGTGTTTAATTTCAAGTTTATAAGTATATTTTAATATGTTTTTGTTATACTTTGATTGTGTGATTGCAAACCCTTTCACTGCACACTACCCTTTTTTGCATTTCACCTTTCCTCCTCCCACCTTTTCTCCCCCTTTTACAGTGCATTATGCATCCCCTTGTCTATCTCAATAAAGCCATAACCACATTCGCCTGAAAGAAGGCAAGGTCAGCATGGTTGACTCTCCAGACTAAGGCCCTCATTACAACCTTGGCGGTCGGACCCACTACCAACTCTCACCTTCCCCCTTGATTCTCCCGGATACGCGTCAATATGCACTTTAGTCAAGGTTCTTCCTCAGGCTCCTCTTTATCAACCTTCTCTGACAGAAACCATATTGACAATCAACACAAACGAGGAAAGGACGATGCACCAGTCAAAGACGCCAGCACCAGCAGCCCTAGGGAGCTTTTCAGTGAAGTGAACCACCCGGACATTATCTTTCTTGTCATATTCTTTTTGCAAAATGTTTTTCAAAATGTGTGACATTTAGCAATCTAGACCATCTAAATTTCAATTGTTGTACCTTGCTCAATTCCTGCTGCTTAGTTGGCAAAAACATGGCACACTGTCTAGCGAAAATGGAATAGTTTCCAGGTAGAAGACAAATCCTCTTGGAATGTACCAAGAGAAGCTAGTTATGTGTAACTAAAAGTCTTGTGAAAACAGATACACTGAAATGTGTTATCAGTGGCTTCTATTCAAGCTCAAGCTTAAGAATTGATGAATGTCAACTGGCAAACAGATCCAGAGACTAAGCAGACAACATAGATTTCAGAATCAATCAGGCAGAAGGCACTGCAGGGAAATCAATGTCTACGTATTGTTCAATGAATCCTGTGGAAGTCATTCGAACGAAAAGGAATTTAGGTTGCTCAATGTAAAACACTTAACTCCCAACGACAAGTTGGAGTCATTTTGGTGTTGTTTTCAAAGATGCTCAGAAGTTTTCAACAGTCACACAGTGTTAATGTTGTACATCTTGAAATTAGATTAAAAAAATGTCAAAAGGGAGATAGGGAAATATTTAAATGAAGAAATAACCCAAGCAGTCTATCCTCCGGTATCTGTATCCGCAACAGATGTATATGAAAGATATTTACAATTTAAAAAGCAAAGGGAAGGATTAACAATAAAAATAAATACGGCAAAAAATTAAAAAATGAATTGGATTTTTTGCACATTGATTTGGTCATGTAAATTCAATGAGGACTGATTCTGGCCTGTGTAACCAGGGGAAGCTTACAAAAAGGGTCATGTGGGGTGGCGTCCCAGAAGCCTAGGCTGGAGGGAGGGAGGAATTTAGAAGTCTGATATGCTGCTCTTGGGTCTGGCAGAAGTGCAGAAGCGCAATGTACATATGTGCACTCGTATGCTCGCAAATCCACATACAAATGCACACAGCGCATACAAGAGTTACTCCCAAATATTTAGCAGTGAGAGAGAGTATAGGTGTGTGTGTGTGTGGGCAAGCGCGTGTGTGTGGGTGTGTGTGTGGGCATGTGTGGTCTTGCACCGAAGAGCTTGGCAATGTTTGCCCATATTTCACTCTGCCTTCTGTTTCTGTGAATTTATATATTTTGTGAATTATGGAGAAGGCGGAAAAAGACAATTCATGCTTGATCTCACATGTACAGACTGGTATAGTGTAATTACTTTTGAAACACGTTTTCTATGATGTGTAGAGTGCGGTTTTCTAGTGTTTGTGAACTAGGCCACAATCAAGATTGAAGCCATCTCTGACTCTCATCCTGTGCTTCCCCCCTTGCACACATCCTGTGGCCACAAACTCTGCAGCACACAGTCACCCTGAAATGTATTGGGATATTTCCACCTTAATTATCGTTCTGCTCATGATACCTCTTCTCCATTTCAGCTGTAACTTGTAAGATGTTGCGACGTCTTCAATTTGGTCACTGAGACTTATTAATTCAAATAACACATTTTTGTTCATGTGTCTTGTTCTGTTTGTGCATATCCGGATGATATTAGCTTAAAGGGTGCTGAATAATTATTAATGTAGTGGGTTCGTGTTGAGGTGTTACGGTAAAATGACATTTATTTTTCATGTGCTCTGATTTGCTGAAGAAATAATACATTTACTCACACCTCAATGCAGCTCCAGAAATTCTAATTTCCTTTGTAAAAATTGTGTACAAAAACCATCAATTTTGGGGGTGAGCAAGAAGTCTTTTATATTCTACTAGATATGTTGCCCAATTCTTTCATGATTTTGCTGTTCATTGGGACATAGAATATCTTCTGAATTTGACATACTCTGTATAACTCTGCATTTGGGAGGCTTCGTGGCATTGACTCTGCACTGTTTCTTTTTTAATTTTGTAATAAAAGCCTTTAACGTTAATCAAGAACTCAATTATTGAATTGGGCCAATTAATTAATATTTTTCTCGAGTTTGATGTTTTGGGAGGTGCCTTAATGCAGCAACACATTTGCATTATGAAATTGAGGTTTCACACCGCCTCGGTTCCAGTAAACATGGGAAATCCGATTTAGGTAAATTTTGGGGTACCTACATTTTGGGCTACCCTTCTGCTCCCACACAAGCACCTGACTGAACGGAGGTGGATTCACTTGATAGATAATATGTTTATTAATATTGGAAAGTTATATATTTTTTGAAGACAAACTCTTACTCATACATAGGACTACAAAAGGCATGGAGTTTGATGAGAAACCTGTGCTAATGTTTTAGCTCAAATTTAGTTCCCATTTTCAGACTGATTCGACAAACGTTTTGCAACCTATCCACTTCATAGTTGAGGAAACGAATGAAGTTAGTAAAATGGGAACTTGGTGTGAATACCCTAAGTTGAAAGTATTCTTTAACACACAAAGGAAACATGTAACCTGAAATCTGGATTGAAAATATCTACACAAAAAAGAGAACACAGTCCACTGCTGAGAAATGTCTGGCCCAAATTGCAACACAGGATTCGGGAAAGTCGAATATTTCAGTACAGGCTTGTACGTAGTACAGGTGTTAAAACAGACAGTCACTCTTGCATCACGATCACTGCGGCACAGCCCTGTGAACAGTAAATCAGCCATCATCATGTGCACACCCGAAAGTGCTGACACGTGAAGGCGATGGAGAAGCAGGAAGGCTTATTGGCCAGAGGGAGTCTGAAGATGGGCCGAGACACTGATAGGAGGCACATAGCTAAATGGAGAGAGAAGCAGAGCGATAGAGAGAGTCGATTTTGAGACACTGCGCTGGGAGGAGAAGTAGAGAGAAGTGGGGCTGAGAGCTTCACAAGGGTCAAGAGACTGGAACGGTGAAAAAGTGGCACGAGATAAATACACTGGAATTATGGCATAGAAGCTATAAAAACAAGCCCAGGGAATTTAAATGTGGGAGTTTGGTACAAGCACCGAGGAGAAGTGGAGGCCTGAGGAGTTGCGGCTCTGAGAAGGGGGAAGGAGGGAGAAAAGAGAGGCTGGACGACTGACAAGAGGGGAGAGGGCAACGAGAAGGGGTGAGAGACTCAACAACACTTAAAAGTGTGAGGGGGGAGTGTCTCGAGGAACAAAACAGGGTGAGAAAGGGGACTGGTCGACACCCTAACTTGAGGAAGAGAGCTTTGTGCTGCAGTAACTTTGAACGGAGAAGGTAAACAGAGGTCGAGGCATCTATAAGTCAGACAGTCAAGCTTGATTCACTGAGAAGGATATGAGAAGCATTGGAAGATTAAAACGAGACAGAGACGTGAGGGCGTGAAACTGATAAAGTGGGAGAGGAGAAGTGTGAACATGTAATAAAAGGTATAGAGAAATGCATAACTCAAATGGAGAGAAGGAAGAGACATTGAGACCCTGCAAAGGATGAGCAGGAAAACACCTTGAGACACTGAGAATGTGGGTGAGTTGGAGTGCAGGCATCACACAATGAGTCAAACTGAGTGAGGATTACACAAAGTGACGGATATAGGGAAACATAAAATGGATAGGAGGAGAAAAGGGGCAACATGAGAAACATTAAGTGGTGGGGAAAGGTTGGAAGAAAAAGAAAGAAACGGAAAGAGAGTAGAGAGACCAAGGGCCAGGTGTATCAAAGGATTTTGCATTCGCAAACAGTGCGAATCGCTAAATTCCACCGTTCGCGAATGCAAAATCGTCTTTCAGTGGAATTTTAGGGAATCGCAATTTTTAGCGATTCCCTAAAATTGCAACTGTGAACAGGGAATCATGGGAAATTGCAAATATGGAATTCCTATTTGTGATTTCCAAAGCACATGTATCATAAAATGCATTTAAAATGCATCAAAGGGCCATGTAGCAGACACATGCCCCTAGGGCACAAGGGCGCTTTACATGTGCACAATTTCTTTGGGGGGGGGGTGCATCAAAGGGTGCCTTAGGCCCCCAGCACTCATGGATTTGCATTACCTAAATTGCAAATTCCTAACAGGAATTCGCACATTTGGAAATGCAAAACCATTCACACCTATGGGCCTGAAGGCCCATAGGGATGAATGGAGTCCCATTCCCTAATTGCTATTGCGAATTTTAAGAAATCGCTATTAGGGATTCAATATTTTCTTACATCCCATCTTGCATTTCTCAAATAGTGATTTCCTAAAATTAGCTATTTACGAAATGCAAACCGGGACTTTGATACACCTGGCCCCAAAAGAAATGAGAAAGATGAAGGCGGGGGAAGTAAGACTTTAGCAGGCATTATAAATGTTGAAACACCAATAATTGGATGAAGATATCACACACTACATTGCAACTCACACTACACTATTACAAGCTAAAATTGTCTGCTTACTACCGTCAACAAGCAATCAAAAGGTCTTGCCTAGGCAAGACTACATCCTATTTAAAAAATTTAAACATATGTAAATAGGTATTAAAAGTTCATAAGTAGATAATAAGTAGACATGCCACCATCTAAACATTGTGTGCACGTTTGCCAAAAAAATTGTAAAAATTATCCATTGCCAAAAGAAAACCATGAAAAGAAATCAGAAATGAAAACAGGCACTAGGACACTGATGCCCACTACTTCTTTGGCAGATGCGCACGAGCATAATGTTGTCAGCCACAGTGAAGAGGGAATGGCTGAAATGGGCTGACCCATGCAATGGTGGCTGGAAGCAAATTGTGAATGACACTTGAAGAGACAAATGGATGACCTAAGGCCATGTCTGTGTATGCAAATGCATGTTAAAAAAAAAAAAACATGAGGCTGGCGAAAACAACTAAAGCTGTCTCTAAGAAAGACCTTAAAATGTACTTAGATCTGCAGCTCTCTAGTTGAGGACAAGTATGAGAGTGTTCAGTTTGTATTTAAAATGGAATGTAAACATTAAGGCAGCATTTACGAGGGCAAGAAACATTAGCAGAAATGCAAATAAGTGCCTGGCAGTGGGGACACGGAGAGACGACACTGTGACTATCACATGCTTCATCATAATCACCAAACTCATTGCTTTCATCTGAACCTCAGGCCATCTCAAGTGTATACTGGCACTCTCCCATTACACACTAGTTAGTATAAGAAGCACCCAGTCATTATAACAGTGTTTGCTAAAACAAAAGTACATGATGCTAAATAAAATATTTTAAATTGCCATGGCAAAGTGACATTCTTAATAGCAAAGGGCCTGGCTTACATTAAGGACATTCGGGTGACCGAGTGCAGCTTGTAGCCCCAACCTCAAGTGCAGCAGTAAGAGTCAGTAATGGACAGGCTCGCTTTTCTGGAATTGTTAAATATGTTAGTGTGTCCATTGTGACTTGGAGATGCACTCAGTGCTTAATTTGCGCCTGTGGTTGGTGGTGGGGCCCACTGACACTCATTTTGTGGGAGGGGCACATTGACTGAGGAAGAGAGAGGGAAAAAATACAAATGGGAGAAAAGGGGGGAAAGGAAGAAGGTAAAACCTGCACAAAGTGAGAAAGGAACAGACACGAGTGAGCAGAGTCTGTTAGTGTGTTAAAGAGGCCTGAGGTAAATTCAAGACTACGCAGCCTTGGTATTCGTAGCGCTGATTATTAATACCACCGCCAGAGCAGAGATTTGGCCACTGGCTTCTTCAGCTCTGGCAGCAGGGGGCGAGGTCGAGAAACTCTAGTTTGTGATGCGGCAGCCTTTGTTAACAATATATATATTTTTTATATTACGAAGCACTGTGCAAACAAGGAGGCTTCAAAGCACTCTTTGAGCAAGCGTTTAGAAAAAGTGAAGAGAAATCAGTAAAACATTATTGTTAATTCAAGTCCCAATGCTTGGTGGAAAACAAGTCTGCCGGTGTTTGCAGGATTTTATGAGGGTTGATTCGAGGCAAAGCAACAAAGGCAAGACTTCAAAAGGACCGTCTCCCACAGTGTTTGTGTCGCAAAGGTATTAGCAGGCAGTGTGGGGAGGCCAGGTCTAGATATCTGGGTGGTATGGAATGAACACCTTGAAAAGGTGATGCAAGGAATTGTGGGCCAGGCAGACCGTTTTAAATTGGACACTGCGTTTGGCAGATAACCAGTGAAGGCGAGATGTTATCATATCATTTTAGAACGATTAATCTAGTAGCAAAGTTTTAAGTTCTTTGTCGTGTATTTATTGTTTTTTGTGAGCAGTGTTCTGTGAAAGTAAGATCCAGGGTGATTCAGTGGTGAGTCAGTAATAATGGAAGGCTCCTACAAAGTGACAGATTAAAGAACACTTTGCTCATCATGTCAATTAGCAAGGTGAGGAGCAACTCTGATCTGAAAACAATGTCTAGCTTTCTGACCAGACTAGAAGACGCTGCAAACTACCCTTGGCATGAGAAAAACCAACAAACATTGGCTAAGCCAATAGGTCTCGCCTGTGCAAGATTAAAAAGGACTGGTGTAGAGTGCGCTGGTGTAGAGTGCTGCAGAGTATAGTGGCATAGAGTACAAAGGCACTGAGAAAGAAAAGTAAACAAGTGCACTTGGAAGACATCGCCTGACATTTGACCTCAGTCTTTGAATGCACAGCAAATGTGACGAGATAAGAACAAGGTTTACAGGCCTGTTTACAGAAAGGGAGCACTCAGAAGGATACTGTAAATAAGGTTTGGGCAAGGGAAGGTGAGAACTCAAGCTGGACAGCCTAAAACAAATGAAGTTAGCAAATTCGAAGACGAGAAATGTGAGTTACAAAGGCAATGGCAAGCAACGGGCAGAATACATTCCTAGGTCAGCTTTCTCAATGTCCACAAGATGCATTGTCTGGTAGGCTGCAACCCAAAACGGAGCACATAAGTGTCACTTAAGCCAGGTGTAGGATCCCACTTTGCCCTATTCCTGCATTTCCTATCCAGCTACTGTTGTGCAGGACAGCGACTACCCAGAACTTTCTGAAACCTGATACAAATTTGGGTGTTATCAACTGACAAGCAGCAGTGCACATACTGGCTGTTAGGCACGTCAATAGGAGGACTCAGGAGTGTATTGAAGAGAACTAGCAAAAGGAGGAGAATAAGGGCATGGCACAGATCTCTTTGAAGATTTTTGGAGAAGAATGGAAATAATTTCATGTTGGGAAGCGATCTAAACCACCAAAGTTCTCTTTGTTCCACACAAGGCCACCAGAAGCACTACAAGAATGTTATGCTCCATCACGTTGATGGCAGAGAAATTCTCTTCCAGATGTGAGTTGGCAATCTGTCCTTGAACGTAGCTTGCCTTTGGGTTTCCTATTGCAAGTTTGCAGCTTTCCCAAGCTTTGTTTAGTTTTGCTCTGTTAACATGTGATTTGTCTGCTTATCATTTTTTCTACTATAAGGTTCAACCATCTTTGTGTGAGGGGTGAGTCACAGAACCAAGACGACCTTTCATCTGGGATATTTTTTATTTCTGTGGCACAACTGTATTAAAGAACTCTTCATCTGCTATTTGGTATTTCAATATTAGGCTATCAATGCAGACAATAAACTCAATATGACATGAATTAATTATCCCTCCATATAATCTGATCCATAAGCTATTCATAGCTTATGTGTCATGCATACAGTGTACAAAAGCCCCATACAGCTAGACTGTAGAATCTCTCCGTCAAGGCGCTGATGGGTTAACGTCTGAGAGATTGCTGAGCGCCACTTATTTTTATCCTGTGTGGGCCCTCTGGAGTTTATCAAAGACAAAAGGGAAAGTTAATCTCTGCAGGCCCAGTGCTGCCCTGTTCAAGAGTTGTTCTTCCATCTGTTGCTTCCCCCCACCAGTTACCATTGAGAATGACTCGTACCCCACAATACCTCTTTTTGTGGGCACACAAGTGAAGTAATACAGGAGTGTTTACTGTGTGTCCATTAGAGCCGCATCTATGCTGGATTTTCAAGGTATCCACATATGAGAAATCTACAATTAATACAAATTGAATTAGCTTTTTATATCCAGTGGCTATCCTGAAAATTCAACATGGATTTGACTCTCTTGGACCTACGGTGGACACCTCTGCAATAGTCCATACACAATGCCTGAAACTTCCATTCAATAATAAGTTGGCAGCTGAGTAAGGCAGGCCTTACTAAGCTACTAAACAACCAACCTATTTTTAAAGTGACCAACAACTGGGCAAATAATAAGCACTTAACTAAATTCTTTATATCTAAATTATTCTCTCATATTCATTGTGGATATTATGAAAACCCGACTAGATTTTGCTATCCTCTTGTTTGGCAAGTTGAGTCATAAAAAGCACGCTGAACACCAGAACCCCTGAAATCAAAGGCAGCAATCACTCGATCAAAACCATACAGAAAGCAAGCATGACCCTTGAAGAGAACATGCAGTTATCTTAAAAAGTATTCTGCCCACATATGCTCTTTACATTATGTTAATTGTTAACACATTAACCTTTTGTCAGATATTACGTTGAATGTGTAGCACTTATATGGAGTGCTCATGAGCGAAACAGACGGGTGTGCTGCACCATCTTAAGGTAGGCCCCGCCTACAGTGGTACCTGTGTGATCTGCATCAGTTTCCATGACAGGCAACGCATCCTCAGGTATCATCCGCTCCCCAACACTGCTGTCACAAGGTAGCAGCAACCCTCGGATGCCACACAAACTCCACTTTTCAACACCTCCCTTCACAATGTATCTCTCTGGTCCATGTAAAAGACGCTCTTTGCTTTGGGGCAGTGGATTGGTATAACCAGCAGCATAGTAAGGGTCCTTTGACACTAATGCAATTAAAAGCGATAGGCCACACTTGAGCATTAGTGCCCCTCACACCACTAGGTCAGTCACGGCTCACGCCACACTGAAGGGCCCCATCCCTTTTCCACAAAAACGATAATAAACAAAAGTTTTTGTCGAAAACGTCTGCAGCTGCTGCTGCTGGCAGAAGGGTGACACTCCTCCGCCCTTATGAAGGAGTCTCCCCTGCACTAGGCCCTGGTGCCACTGCACCTGCTCCACCCTATGATATCAACATCTTATACCTCTTCCAATAGTATCCGTTGTCTCTTTTAGTCAAGAGTGTTTGTGTGGTTTGAGAGGCTACTGCTGTAGTTTACATGACAATGGAAGCACCTTCAAATTGGGTCCTTGATCGAATAAATCCCGTGCAACACACTGCAAACCTCCAAACTGCAAGGTGGCAGCCAACAGGAGCCAGGTTTAAGACTAAGTACTGCCTTAGAGCACTGGAAAAGGATAATATTTCCAATTTACAGGGTTGTAGCTTGGTCACCTACAATGGTTGGGGGGGGGGGGGGGTCGGTGAGCTTCAGATTTTCCAGCAAGCAGGGCGCATGAGAGGGGCCTTATGGGCAGGTGAAAGGGAAAAGAATACCGACTGGTGGTGAATTAGGGGAGAGAGAAAACAATATTATTTTAAAATAACCAACATTTTTACGACTTTCAAAACAGCGAGAGTGTGTGTGTATTTTTGTATTTGTGTATGTAGATATTCGTTGGGAAATTCACCAGACACCTCGCCATACCCTACTGAAAGCACTTGTACCCAACTATTTACCAGAAAATACATGAAGTAGAGGGCGTAACACCCCAAACACTCCACCTGAACCTGCACCCCTGCCAAAGCATCCTTCACTGCTACAGGTCATATCCAGGGACGTGCTCAAAACATGTGGCAGAAATTTATTTTTTCAGCATGTGCACACAAGTGCTGTAAGCAAACAGGAGCTAAAATAAGCACTATGCTGTGTAACAATGTACCACGACTGACATAAAGAGGTTTCAGGAATTTTGCAAATAGAAAGATGTCAGGGAAAATATTTGAAAACATACGTTCCAGAGAGTGATGTAAGGCCTAAGGAAAGCCTTTAAGGAGCAGTCACCCTAACAAATAAGGACAACTGCTGTTGTTTGGGTATGTGTGGGCATTGTTAAATTGTTTTGTGCCCCTAGTACTTTCACAGCAGCGCTGCGTGTGGGTGCAAGGGGTGTCAGTGCTGGACATAAGAGACACCAGACATGTAGTTTGGTAGATATCCAACTAACTTCCTGGCAGGAAGTTTTGGTCTTTTATTGACCGGCCCTGATATCATGGTCAGAACCAACAAGTTACTTCTTTGTAGGGGGTCGAAGCTTATGATTCCTTTAAATCATGTACAACATGGGATGCGCCAGGCCTCTCAACATAATATCCCTCCTCAACCATAAAGACAAACATTACCTAGAACGAGAAACACCCAACGGACATGCCATCGGGGTATCAAACATAACGAAAGAGAGATAAACAGACAAACAGACATATATCCAATTACAACAGTTGTAATAGGTTCCTTCAGGGTCTATTCTCAAACAAAGTCCTTGAGCCAGGATGATGCCACAGGATTGAGGCGAAGGCTGTACTGGGTATTCCTGGAATGCAGATCCCTCCAGCTGTTCCTGGGGCTAGGCTCTCCGCCTGGGAGCGGGGGGGTCAGCTTCCAAACTGTTGCGGGACTCGGGGTCAATTCTTGACTCCGGGGCTCCACTGATAGCCGTTGACACCTCTTCTGGGAGCGGGGGGCCTGGAAGTGTCACTTCTGGGAGGCCAGTTCACTGTTTACTTCAATGGTTACTTCTGGCAGCTGTGAACCTTCAGAGCTGGGTTGTTGGTGAAAAGGCCCGTAATGTTTCAAAAACACTTCATTCCTCTTGACTGTCCCTCTTCCTTTGGTGGCAGTGATCATTGTGCCTTTCACTCGGATAACCCTCCATAAGGAATATTCAAACGGTAGACGGAACGTGCTTCCCGGATGTCGGTCTCTGATTTGAACCATGTCTACCACCCACAGGTATGGGCGTCAGGCCCTCCTCCGGGAAAACATCTTGTAGTTCTTTGTCTTCTGATTTTGTATGGCACTAGTCGTTTTGTCTTGAAGGTCAGAAGAGGGTTCAATGTGGGAATAGAGTAATTTACTGGCCGATTGAGGCATATGACATTTGGGCTGACTCCCGTGTTGGAATGGGGAGTTAGCCGGTATTCTCTGAGGGACGCATATAGAGCACAATCCAGGTTTTGCCTTTCTGCGACAGCGATGTGAAGGGTTATGTTTAGGGTCATCATTAGATGCTTCATTTCTCCATTCACTTGGGGCCACCATGGTGTGACCTTGAGGTGACAAATGCCTTTGGATTTCAAATAATTGGAAAAGTCTTGACTGGAAAAAGGAGGTCTGTTATCGGTGCATAGTTCTCAAATTAGCCCATGAGTGGCCATAACCTTTTCGGGACGTGGGATGGTCTGGTCTGCTGTGGTTGTCTCAATGATCTCCACCTCGGGATACTTAGAAAAAAATCATCTAAACTACCACCATGAGATGTCCATCAGGGAGACTGCTGAAGTCTGTGCTGGCTTGGAGCAAAGGAATTGACGGGATTGGTGTCATAAGGATAGGTGCAGGTGGCTCGGCGAGACTGACCGCTTGGCACATCGGGCGTTGCTTGACTGTTCTTTCCACCAGGCAGTCTAGCGCTGGGAACCCTACTTTGCTTCGTAGCCTGGATTTCGTCTTTACAATGTCTTTGTGTGCTGAGTCGGCTAGGTCTACCACTCGCTGTTGTAAGGTTTTTGGGATCACAATGAGAGGCCCCCATAGTAAACATCCTCCAGGCGACAGCACCAGTTCAACTTTGATGTGCCTTGGAGAGGTGATGGTCTGTTCAGCCTCATCGGTTCGGTGAGACAGGTTGTGAGTTGTTTTGGCAGAGTTTCCAGAGATGCCATGGCTAGTTGGAGACAGTCATAATTTTCTGTCTCCTTGATGATGTCATTTAGCGAGAGAGGAAGTGGCCTCGACCTTTCCACCACCAGTAAAACATACTCTTTCATTTCGTCTGCTTCAGATTCTTCTCCTGCGGTGGCTGGTCGAGCAGGTCGGGACAGGTAGTCAGCCAGATTCCGGGTTCCAGTTTGGTAGACTACCATGAAACACTATTCTTGAAGCTGCAGAATCCATTTTTCGATCCTCAGTGGTGGCTTAGAAGAGGATCCTGAGAGTAGCGGGATGAGTGGCTTGTGATCTATGTGAACAGTAGAGAGATGTCCATAGAAGTAGAGATGAAAGTGTTGACACCCCCAGTGATTGCGATAGCTTCTTTCTCATTGTGTGAGTGTCTTTGCTCAGTGTCTGTTGGGGCTCTGCTAGCATTATGCCACTGGGGCCCACTCCCCGTTGTTCTGCATTTGAGAGAGTACGTCCCCCAGTCCTGTGGGGCTGGCATTAATGGACAGCTCAGTCTCTAGTCGTGGATCAATGTAGGCCAGCATTGTGTTTTCGTAAAAGGCATATTTCATAGTGTGAATGCTTTTCCTTGTGTGGGGCCCACTTCTCAGAGTGAGTTAGATATTGTTAGTTCTCTGAGATGAGCTGTCAATGAGGTGAAGTTGGAGATGAAACATCAACAGTTGGTCGCCAACCCTAGAAAGTACGCACTCCTGTGATGCTGGTGTGGTGGGTACAGATCGAATATTCTGGACTTTGTCGGGCCAGGCATGACTCCGTGCTCAGAGAATTTGTAGCCACAGAATCTGACATCAACTCCATTACCTAGGGCAAGTGCTTCCAAATATATCTGGTAAGAACCTTGGAGGGGCCACTACCGCTCAGCATTTCCAAACTGGGGTATCTTAAAGCCTATCCACTAACTTGTGGATGTAGCAAATATAGTTATTTCTTTCATTTATCTTTTTCCATATAGGTATTTGTAAACATTATTTCCCAATCCATTAACCCTGTTAGAGTTAGGCCATGCTCCTTTTTTGATGAACCTATATTGGCCATACATTCTCTAACTGCTTCAATACATATTGCTTTATTCACTTAGATTCTTCACACTTGGAATACACTTAGTTACATTTCTTCCCCCCTGGATTTAAGAGCCTTTGATCTGCTTTGTTATTGTTTTTCTGATAACTTGTGTGTATGTTTCGACCCCCCATTAAAGAGAAAATGAAGAACATCAATCTAACAACATCAGAGTGATAAAATTCCATTCTACTGACTTTTTAAAATGTGAAAACCCGTTCTACTCTACATATTTGAGGAAATTTGACAAAAAAGTGCTAGACAAAGAATATACAGTGGGCAAAAGTCTAGTACAAACAAAAGGGTAATTATAAAAAATAGGCAGGATTAGTAATGAGAGGAGGGATAAGAGATACTAAGGCATATACAGATGTAGAGGTACTAGGCTGTAGAATGCACTAGGGGTGCAAGGGTTAAGACAGTGTGGGCATATTATGGTATAAGTAGGTGTAGCAGTGCTAGGACATACGTAGGGGTAGAGGGTAAGTAAATAGCTCCAGGGTATATGGTATAGGTACTGGAGTACAGTTAATGGTAGGAGTATAAGCATAGAGGTAGTGAAGAGGTCATACTGTGTATGTTGGGCTTGAGGTACTTGAGTAGAGGCAGAGGCAAAAGTTTTATGGTTTAAGTAGGAGCAGAGGTATTCAGGTACAGAATCGGGTATTAGTCTGTGAGCATGCTTTAGGCTGTCGTTGTCCATGCAGCAGCTAATACATCCATGGTCAATCCAAGATAATGGACTATAAGCACATATGATAATTTTGCTGTAGGTGACTTTCTTTTTAAATAGAGAACTGGATTTCTAGATACTCTGCTCTAAGGCCTGATGTATCTGTGCAACTCTCTGCAACACCTATTGTTACCAATTCTTTAAAATACACAATAAGTGAGGCCTTGGCTTAGTATGGAGGGATATGTTCTCTCGCCTCATGCCATTGGCTGTTTGATGTATCATGCGGCTTTGAGGAAGAGCTTCCACTGGAACGTGTGAGGAACATTTTACATCTGAAAAGTACACTCAAGCAACACATTGTTAGTCACATTCAATTAGTTGTCTCTTATTCCACATAGAAAGCAGTGCTACATAGAAAACTGTGTGTATATCAAGCAATCCTGTTTTGTTGTGTTTTTCCCCAACATTGGCAAAGATAGGTCGACTGACTTTAATCCTCCAAACATTACTTCTAAATGCTAGTGTTCACATGTGTTAGCATATTAAATTCAGTCAATCACATATTTCCAGGAAAATGCTAACTAATGAGTAGCGCAAATACATAGAATGGCAACACACGCCCGACCGGACATCGCATTCCGTACTGAGACCTGGACCAACCCCACCTCAGGTCCAGACATCGCGGTTACAGCATCCTAAGGAGGGACCGGCCCATCCACTCAGGTGGAGGACCCGCCATTGTACGTAAGTCCTCACTACATGTCAAGGTCGTCCCAGAAGAACACTGCACCATCATGGAACACCTTCACTTCCTGGTCCACTCCAACCACAACTCCTCCATCCACGTCATCCTGGTGTACAGGCCACCAGGCCCCCGCCCAGCTTTCATAGATGACGTCGTAGACATCACTACCCCCAGGCCCTGGCGTCAGTCGACTACCTCCTCCTCGGCGACCTGAATTTTCACCTCGATGACCACTCTGACCCAAACACCAATGCTCTGCTTGACAACCTCGCCACACTCGGCCTCAGACAGGTGATCTCCGCACCCACACACATCGCAGGAGACACACTGGACCCCCATCTTCACCTCAGACAACCGGATCACCATCGAGACCATCTCCACCCCACACTGGACCGATTACCACTGCATTCACTTTACAATCACCTCACCCAGCAGCCGCACCCGTACCTCCAGGACCCCCGAAAGGATATGGAATGAAATCACCAACGAGCAGCTCACCTCATCTATCGTCAAATCCCTCTGACAACGCCAACACAGCAGCACACAATCTCAGCGCATGGATCACTGAATGCGCTGGCACTCTAGCCCCTCTTCGACTGACATCGGTCAAACACATACCCAAGAAAGCCAGCTGGTACACCACGAACCCCAAGAATCAAAGCGTACCCACAGATGTTTAGAGAAAAAATGGAGGAACAGCCAAACCAGCAAAGACCTCACCTCATTCAGAGCCGCAGCCGCCGCCCACCGATGAAAAATCAAGAACGCTAGGAAGGACGAGCTCCAGGAGCACATCAACTCCTCTGCACACAACTCTAAAGAACTCCTCTCAGTCATCAACAAATTCACAGATCCCCCTCCAAAGTCTCCAGCCTCTCTCGTCAAAGGACCTCTGGGACAAGCTTGCCTTCTTTTCCCACCACAAGATCCAGGACGGTCTCCCACAGCACTCTGTGCACCAGACTCCACAACATAGGAAACCACTGAAGAGCCCTGGAATGGATCCACTCCTTCCTCTGCGGGAGGACGCAGAGGGTCAGACTCCCGCCCTACACTTCCAGACCCACAGGAGTCAACTGCGGAGTCCCCAAGGATCCTCACTGAGTCCCACACTGTTAAAAGTATACATGGCCCCCTCGCTGCCATCGTCAGAAGCCACGGTATAAACATCTTGTCATATGCAGATGACACACAACTCAGGAACTTCCACTCAGGAATGGAAGTCGTCGCCACCTGGATGACAGAAAGCTGCCTCAAGCTCAACTCTGACAAGACTGAGCTCATCATCTTCGGAAACGCCACCTCCGCTTGGGAAGACTCCTGGTGGCTCACATCCCTCAGCGGCCCCCCTGCACCGACTGAGCATGCCTGCAACTTAGGAATCATCCTCGACTCCTCCCTATCCAAGACCCGCCAGGTAAACTCTGTTGCCTCCTCCTGCTAGCACACACTCCGCAAACTTTGGAAGATCTTCAGATGGATCCCAGCAGAGTGTTGCAGGACAGTCACCCAAGCCTTGTTACCAGCAAGCTTGACTACGGCAATGCCCTCTATGCCAGCACCTCAACCGGGAACATCAAAACTTACAACTCATCCAGAACACCGCCACCAGACTCATTCTGGATCTCCCAACACCTGAGGACCCTCCACTGGCTACCAGTCGAGAAGCGAATTACCTTCAAGATTCTCACCCTCACGTACAAGGCCATACACCACACAGGACCAGCCTACCTGAACCACTGCGTCTCCTTCCACACCCCCGCCAGATCCCTCCGCTCTGCCCAGATGGCCCTGGCCACCATCCCTCGCATCTGCAAAACCACCTACAGAGGACGATCCTTCACCTACAGTGAATGCGAAGAGCTGGAACAATCTACCCCTGCACCTCAGACAAAGCCCGTCGCTCACCATCTTCATGAAGAACCTTAAGATGTGGCTCTTCGTATGAGGCCCCACCTCACCTTCTATAAGGTAAATATGAGTAGGTATTTCAAATAAATAAAATATTTTCTGTCGGGCTAGGAGGGTAGCTACTGGATACAAGACTGCTCAGTACAAGTAGTGCTAGTTATCACTAGTTAACCTCTTTAGAAAACGGAAGCAGTCCGACAATGACTGCCAGAATAATTTTTGTATTTGGCGGATTTGTATGCGGGCATTCCTGAAAAGCTTCACATTATCATCTGGTGTGTTAGTTATTAGTAGTTTGCAGTACATCAGTGTAAAGCTGGAAACACATTCTAAAGCCCGCTCATCCATGGTATCCACATCATAAATTCAAATCCTGGCATGACAAATCCGGGTTTCCATTCCTCCAGTTATTCGGACATCTCAAGTACTATGCACACATGTATCCTGGTTACAGATTCAGACAGTAGTTACACACAATTGTTTTTTTCAGTGTACACACTAAAAGTGAAACAAGCTAAATGTTCTGCATAATGATAATTCATAATGAACAGATATGGCTTGAAAAATAAATGCAAAGGCAAAATGTCATTTCTTAAAAGCCTTTCTAATATTTTATTTTCTGTAGCATAAATGATACTTAAATACCTAGACGTACATACATAACTATTTACGCCTATATTGCCCTGTAGATGATGGAGTTTTCACACACAGGTTTTATCAGCTCCAAAATAACAGCAGCTCTGCAGCATAGTAAACAGACTAACTGCTGAAAAATGGAGTATGTTAGTAGTGAACTACGACATGTTCCAGTCTTGTATATTAAGGTGCTAATGACCTCTGGACCACTGACTTTAGCCACAATCACTGGTACCACATCTATCACATCTCCCATGGTGATTTTTAGCTCGAGAACAGCAGCGCACAAGCACTGCTCTTCTCGACATGTTGTAATCTATTATGTGGGCTTTAACCACGACCATCTCACACCCTTCACTTTCACTGAATCCCAGGCCTGCTTTTCAAAAAGCCCTTGATGTTGTTGGTAAATGCTTTACGTTTGTCCCGCCTTGAGCTGGTTTGTTACTGCCTTGGAGACTGAGCCCGTTACATGGATTATTGCACGATCTGCCATGTAACTTAATGTGGCGCACTATTTTTCTCTTTTGCCTCACCGCTTCATGCTGCATGGTCGTATGTTGTTTCTTCCTCTTCCTTGTTTTCAGCCATCTTGCTGTTTCTTTGCGATGTCTGTGGGTTTTTTTTTTTTTTTTGCAGTTCTATATAGCGCACGCTCGACACGGAGGTATTGGAGTGATTTATTTATTTATTATTTTTGCAGTTTTATGTAGTGTGAACTTGAAACTAAGGTATTGGAATGCTTTGTTTTTTTGCAGTTTTATACAGTGCAAACTTGATACAAAGGTGTTACAGCACTTTACAGGGGCACCAGTTACATTACACAAGAACACATTCATTTCTGGTAGCAAGGGGAGATTAGGTGATTTCTCCAGAATCACAGGATGTTGAGCTGGCACTGACACTTGAACCCTGTTACCCAACTCCAAAGTGGGCATCTCTGGCCCCTACACCAGATCCTCCCTCCCAGTGTTCTTTTTCTGGTGCGCATTGGGGTAGTCAGAGAATAACTCTTTTTTTATATATATAGTGTTTTGTAATACAGGTTCTGCCACTTCATAGCACTGCAAAGCAGGTGCCAGTCTTAACAAAATTGCTATAATTAATTTGCATCAACCTTGCAGAGCTGAAGAGATAAAAAAATCTATGTCAGGATTGTAATCTGTGAGATTCTCATTCTGGCAAGACCTCTGCAGTGGATGCATTCACCAACTGACTTGAGTGGAGCTTAACACTAGGCGATAGCATGTGCTCTTGATAACCTCTGGAGGGTCACCAACTAGATTAGTTCTAGGCAAAAAGATGACATAAGGATGTGGTCTCCAAAATGATGGAAAAGGAGTTGCAACTCCAGACCCAAGCACTTCATGGCCTCAAGCTTGATTGAAAAAAACATCTAGCCTTTAGATGTAAATTGGGCCACTTTAAATAGAGTTCAGCTAGTAGAGGCAGCCATTTTCCTAATCCTGTAGCGCAAAGAAGCTAACACAAGTGTGCCACAGTGTGAGGAGCAGAGAATCATAGGGCACAAAAGTGGAGCAAACTCCATCTCTTGCTCCTCTCAGCATTCACTGGTGTCATGTCTTTGACAGTCTGCTTACAGCTACTGTGACCTTGCAAATGCCACTTCCAGAAGCGCTCTCTAACACAGCGCTCGAATAGCACTGCTTCCTGTTTGAAGAGGCCCCACCTCAAATACCTCCCACTGTCACTGTCACAAGCGCAGAGCGCTTCTTATCAACCTCTGTGCTCCTGTGTATAATATCACAGCCAGTCTGTAAGAATGAGGCGAAAACACCCCCAAGATGGCGGGCTTGCTGTGCCCTCTCTCCTGCAGACACAGGCCTTGGGGGGTTGCTGTGGCACCTAGCTTACATCCACTACACTCCATACCAAAACACATAAGTAAAAGACATTGTCATTTACAATGCCAATAGCTCGAACTCTCACAAATGTGAGACCTGTGCATTGCAAATGCTTGTTTTTCTGGTTGTGTGTATTATTTCCTGGTCTTTCTTTATTGAAATGTAAGGGCGAAAACCAATTAGTCCCATTGTTGCCAGATATATGATCAAAGGCTTCCTTGAACTGTGCTCCTTGTAAGTATTTGTGACGTTATGACACTAGGAAGGCCCCTTAGATGGGTGCACAGGTTGTTCTATCAGTACAGGGGCCCTACACCTTGATTTTTTTACCTCCTCACTTCTTAAATTTGGATCTGGCTTGGGTCACTAGTTGGGTTGTGTGATTTAAATTGTAGTCTGTTACGTCATTTGTGCCCAGTTTCTGCAGACAGTTTAAAAAACACATCTTCGCCTATTGATGCTAGCAGGCCGGAAAGTCCGGGAAATAAGGAAGCCCTATGTCTAAAATCATTTAGAATTAATAGAAGTGATAGGTCTTCATAAATCTTTGAAAGTTTCATGGTCTTCACGAATGAATACTGACCCAAAACCGATCAGTGAACACTAAGAATTATTTTTCTTTACTGTATAGCTTTCCAAATATATGAAGTTGAAAAACCAGGAGCTTGCCTGCAGACAAGCTTAGATTGCAGTAAGGACACAGAGCTCAATTCACAGAATTTTCCTTCCATTCCCAGATCTTTCAGGTCTATTCATGGGAAGAAGCCACCTTGTTGGTTCTCATATCACTTACATAAACCGGCCACAACTTTCGTACCTCATAACAAACAGAGCCAGGGAAATGGATCAAGGCAAATCCAGGCTAAAAAGCATGGAGGTAAGAACATGAGAAAACAAGACACCTGCCATTGAACAATGTGGAGCACCACACATGTGTGTGTGTGTAGGTGTACACATGCACACAGGCGCAGTGTCAGTTATGCTCTGCTTATGACGCAAGACATTATGCCCAGATGTTTTTTGTGTAGGGGTAGATACATGTGTCTTGTGAGAATTGTATGATAGTCAACAAATGTAACACTTTTCATTACTGGTTAAATCGTTAACATGGAATTTGTCAACATATTATATTTTCCCTGTCTGTGCTCCCTCGTCAGCTCTTAGTCTCAGCTGAGCGTTACTTCCACCAAATTAGTTGGTATTCCCCAAAGACACATTCCTAGGAAATGAATAGAGTGCAGATTATGTTTAGCAACACATCCCCTTCATCCAAACATCTGCCCCTAATATATCTGTGAATTATTCTTACATAAATCTTCATGTCTCATAAAAAATATACTTATATATTGAATGAAAAAACAAAGGTAACATGGATGTGATAGTCAGGCTTATACCCATTCAAAACCATAGAAATGAATCTGTTATAGTTATATTTATAGTTATACTTATGTTAAGAAACTATAACTCGTTGACCAAAGTTGCTTTCTGGCACAAGTTATAGTTGCTTCAGATAAGTATAACTATAAGTATCATTTTAACTATTGCATTTCTATGGTTTTGCATGTGTAAAACGTTGAACTAACTATAACGCCCTTGTAATGTTTGGATTTTTCAGTGAATTTCTATGGCTTTTTCATTTTAACGTGAATGTTAAAATATCCAGAGAAGCTACTGAACAAATTTACAACAAATCACAAAAAGCACACTTTCTGGACCAACAGCTAGCTTTCTGCCAAATTTGGTGTAATTCCATACTGCGGTTCGGGATGTAGTCCTCTTCAAAATACCTATGGAAATTTGCATGAAGAAAATGTAATTTGCCCCCTCCTTTTTCCAAAGCCCCTGCTTGATGAATCACCCCGAAACTATCAAGGCAGCAGCTAAAGTGAGTGGCAAACTAGTTTTGAAAATCGCGTAAAGATTTGTAAAACGCTGACAAAGTTATTGGCAAAACAAAAAACAAAAAAAAAGGTTTTCCTATTGAAACTAAGTCCTACATTCTGGGCCTTGTTCATAGGTGAGCAGCAATACTGTCCAGTAAGCCGGCCCGCATAAATAATTTGCAATGCCCCGGGGAGGTGGTGGTCCCTGGTAAGCGGGGCCATAGGGACCCCCAATTTATTATACTGATTGTCCTGGGATGGTGGTGGTCCCCGGGACACGGGTGGGCCCAGTGGGCAGCCCACATAAACAATTTGCAATGCCCCGGAGAGGTAGCATCCCTGGGGTTGCCGATTGAGGGTAGGGGCGCACAAGCCCCCCCCCCCCACATTAATTTAACAACTTTTGCCCAGGGGAGGTGGTGGTCACCTGGGCTTTGATAAGCCCTATGAAGGGGGCCCCGTGCCACCCTCCTATTTTTCCACAATGCCCAGGGAACCTAGCTCACCCAGAGGCAATATTTAAAGCAAGCGCGGAAGACCACGTCTTTTGTTATCACTGCAAAATTTGCGGATCTGTCATGATTTTCACCATGATTTTTAAAAAATATATACTTTTAAGCCTTGGTGGGGTCCTGGGGGACCTCTGTGCATTTAACACTTTTTGTTTATTTAGAGAAAAGTGGTAATCCTGCTCACTGAAATAAAGGGATACAATTTCTTAGTATGAGGAATCAGTATCTGTTAGCATCTTTAAATGTGGAAAAACATACAAAACATTGTTTCCGCAGGGCATTCTTCATTTTATTTAAAAGTTCGGTTATATTAATAACACAAATTGTGGTAACACAATTAACAATATTGTGGCATTACCATGTTCTGCCTGACCTTTTGTTTATGGCAGTTGGTCTTGGGATTACTAATACAATCTATAAAAGTAAATTGTGTTCAATGCACCTCCCGCACTTTGTCATATTAAGTTTAATGCAAATGCCTATTTTTTTGTGGAATTGTGATACTCGCTATACCTAGTAACACAGCATCAAACAGCGTTGTTTTGGTTTGCTTGCTAACAATGCACTACAGTGAAATTTCTGTTCATGCTGGAAATTGACATTTCGGCAGTAGGATACCTGCTGATCAATAGCACAAAAAATATGCTCTGCTTGAAAAATCAATTGCCTCAACTCTTTTGTGAAGAGAACTACCACACCTTTCAAGCTACTTGTATTAATGAGACAACAAGGCCATGGAATCTCCATCTGTTTCACTGACAAAGCTGCAGCCACTCCAGGCTCATTGAAATTCCATTAATCTTCTACACCAAGGTCCAGTGTTAAAATCAAAACTCCATCTAAGCCTTCATCGGCTCGCGCTAACCTGCAAGTGAACTCTCCTGTTAGCATGCGGTAACACAGAGTTGATGATCAATCAGGCTTTGTACAATGAGAGAAAAAACATGGTCAAAATTCTAGGGCCAAATATCAGTTTGTAAGAATTATATAATGTGTGTTCCTCTTTAACCCCATCCAATTTGCTGCTTTGCAAATCAATGCATGGCTATCTTTTCCTTTGTATTGAATGCTGCGCGCAAGCATCACTGAAGGGTGTTCGGATTTCATTAGAGGGTATAAGTTATGCTACTTTCCTACAGTACCTAATAAACCATAAAGAAACCAAAACACATATGGCTTGGGGGAATAACTGGGAAATTAGGTGCCCATTGGGGAACCGAATGAACTTTTGAACCAGAGGAAGGGGGAAAGAAATATTAAAAAGGGAAGACAGGCTTAGAACACATACAGAGACATCGTGAGGATTTGACCCCGGCGGTACCTTGAAAACAACATTAGCATTATGAAAAAATACATATCTGCCACTGGGTTTGCAATCTATCTTAATTTAGATACTTTGTTAGTACCCACCATAAGGTAGGAGGAGTCCTATGGACGAAATAACATTCAGATCTGGGTAAAGACCTCACTGTGACCCCGCTAATGTAGAGGTGCTCATTTTAAAGCCATAATGATCTGTTGTAGTTAATAAATGGTTAGAAAGCGGTTACAGAATCTGAGAAAAAATAACTATTTTGCGAGAGTCAGAAACAGACAAAAGCTGATAAGTCTATTGTTCAATTATAGCTGTGCAGGGATGATTAAATATTACACAGACACTGAAGTGCGGTGGTTACAAGGAAGAAACTAAAAATGGAAATCTAGTATGCGGCATTTCAGATGACTAGAAGCAATAAGAAACACTTGACAGATAAAACTCAATCCGTGAGATTTATAAACATTCTATTTGCTTCTTCCTAAGCTGGTTTCTCATATTCTTCTTAAGCTGCTATGTATGGAGGAACGAAGCTCAAAGTTGTTTGTCAAAATTATGAGAAACCTGAATACATCTTTAACTTATAAGGATCAAAAATAACAAAATAACATATTGAGTAAAGTTCTGATTTCAAACAATGGATCATTTTTAATTCATCTGCTTTCTAAAATCCCTTTCTTTAATGAAAACACAGTTCTTGAAAGACAGTTATTTTGGCGAATATGTTGAATATGGCGCCCATTAGGTAGCGGAGATCTATCAAATGGCAAATGACTGCGAAAAAAATAAACATTTTGTTATATATATATTTGTGTGTGTGTGTGTATATATATATATATATATATATATATACACATATATATATATATATATATATATATATATATATATATATATATATATATATATATATATAATGTGCTTTATCGAATTAAGACCCTGCAAGCAAGTGACAAGATTCACTTTAATACACACCATGGATTTACTGCATTTACCTGTAATATCAAATTCATGCTTTCTAAAAAATAAAATCTATGGATTTCTTTGTAGAAACACTTCATAAACTCTGCCATGGCCTGGTGCTTTTCAAATCAAATGCGGGAATTATTTAGTAAAGTACTTACAGTCTGTAATAATAGCCAGATGTATGATGAACAGTATACGGTCTTTGTTCTTCTGGCAATGAACATGCACATGATCTGAATTCTGTTGTAAACAACAGCGTCTATCAAGGTGGGGTATTTTTGCACTTACAATAACCAGGGTCGGTTGGTTTTGTGTTAGCTATTGCGCCGAACTTTCCCTGCATTGATTCCTATTAAAACTATTTTAAGACGCACACGCAAGCCTAATCTTTAACAAATACATACAATATTGAGCTTTAAAGGGGCTGGATTATTATTACTACCATTTCCCCATAAAGTTTGAGTGTAAAAACTACTATTCTGAATCACTGCTTAGAATATTTATCACTTCGATGTGCGCTTGGTTTATCCCTGCTCTGCAATAGACATAATTTTATACCTCATAAAAGCAATTTATGTTTCCAAAGGGAATGATCAGGCTAGCATAAAGCGTGGAGTGCTGTGTTGCAGGAAGCATATTTTCATTCAGCAATTGTACTCAGCGGCGCAACTGCACAGTTTGATCATCATATTGTGGCAGAGAGCATTATTCACCCTTAAGTCGATTTGAAACCTGCAATGCTATAAATTAAACCATATCGCTAATTTATGGGTGCACATACTTTACTCAGACTCATAGATAACCTACGTAAGATTTTCCATAACACATCACCATTAATAGTTATCATATGGGCTTCTTCAGAAATGTCATGTTGTATGCTTTAAGAAATTGCGAGCATTAAATGTATTAGTTATACAAGGACAGCTCAGCCAAGATCTTTGTGTATACACTAAGACCTATTTTTAGGTAGATGTTCTTATAGAGCGCTATATCGGATTGTGTATTTACCATCTATATGCCATATTCCAAGAAGAACTGGATAAATTTCTTATTGGGGGATGTTTTTAATTAAATGTTATGATTTACTTGTGCTGTATCCTATGCTATGTTGGGTTTCTGTGAGGGTTGACTTTTATGCTCTCTTGAATTTTATGCTGTGTATTATATGCGGAAGGGCTTTTTGTATTGTGGGCAGTTTTATAGGAATTAGTTTTAGCCTTTGAACTCCATGAGTCAAACGACCTTTTATTAGGATTTATTGAAAACTACAGGCTCAAATTATAGCAAGGTCGACTTAGTGTTTACTCCTTCAGAGGGGCATAAAGCGAGCAACACTTATAACTGGGCAATAACACAACACGTGACTTGCGCTTAAAGCTTGTTAAAATTCAACCACGGATATATCATTCCTTTGAAGTGTCAAATTAGCAAATAATGGTTCAGCGCATTTGTTAAAGCCACTAAAGGCAAAGTGTTGGGTGCTATACACAGACGCCTTGTCAAACATCCTCCAAGGACTGTGGTTTTGCAACTCAGAATCAAGGATATTCTTTCTTTCAAAATGGGACCTTCTCTATTTTAAGAACAAGATTCAATTAGTGAAATGAATAGAAAATATTAAAATGACAACAAAAACAGTCTTATTTTAAATGGTTATTGGTGATAGCCTTATTTTTTCTCTGAGGTACAGATTAAAACATTTGTCATAAAAGCACCCATAAAGCTTCTTAAATGAGTATTCTTAAATAAAAGCTCTCAAAAAATAGAGTGGGTTTGATTGGACGCAACACGGAACTGTAGCAAACTGCACAGGCACACAGTATGAGGTTATCTGAGCCACAAGCAATTTGGAAAAGGTCTGACGTACAACAGAAAAATATGATAGCCAAGATTACTACGTGTAATCAATTAATCAATACTGAGGATATCAGAACATGTAGACTTGGTATTCTATTGTAATCAATTACTTATTTGGTGTGGCATGATACTTCCACGGGAGACGATGTGATAGGGCTACAAAAGGAAGAATGGTTCCTAACAGCATTTAAAAGACATTTACCAACTGGGAGATGAGCCCCTACATCAAACAACACTCACCACTGCATGCAGAACACAGCAATTCACTGACTTCAATACTACCTGGTCACGTAAGACTTTTATAATCTAGCGTGATACAATTAATTCATTCATTCATTTTATTGTACAGAACATGCTCAGAATAGATCATCCACTACTGGCTTCCAGTTTTTGAAAAGGTTAGTGAATGGAGGTGCACGGATTTAAAATGAAGTGTGCAGGGTCACACAATTTGGTGAAGTTAGTGATATAAGGATTTCTACCCAGGTGTCCTGGATTTAAAGTCTGCAATGTACTTCGTAGAATGGGGGGATCTCAACCAAGTAAATGGCAAAATATCCAACACTAACCACCTTTGAGACTTGTTGAGTTTCTCTGGCAGTGTTAGATCAAAAAGATTATATATGCCTCTGTCGTAGCTCTGTTGATGGCCTAATAACATTAACAAATCTATTTGAAAACTCCCAACGTAACGAGAAAAACAACCCCAAAATAAATCTGATTTTCTGATTAAAAAATAACACTTCAGAGGCTATCTTTTAAAGAAACAAATAAAGCCTCATTTTTACAGTTATGAAAAATCAAACAATTGCCAAAGATAATTGACAGTCTTCATTAACAATTGATGGGAGCACGTTTTACAACGTTTTGCAATTGTATGGATCTTAGTCGTGTGCAAAGATTCTGAACTGTATTTTGATAGGTAAACAGAGTGCGGATTTATGTTTAATTGGACCTTGATTACTGGCAGGCCACAGCATCTTTGGTTGTAGACATCATCGATTTTCCTTAAAAGTTGTCAAGGAATAAGCACCTTCAGGATTCTGCACAATCACAATCTCCAACTACTTACAAGTGCCAATACAATGCATAAAATATTCTTATAGAACAGCAGGCACCTGCAGATAGACAATGTACTAAACAGGACACACAAGCAAGCCTATTATAGCTGAACAATGCTCTATCTAGATTACAAAAGTGACAATATAAATTGTAAACTTCGCACTTGTATAGCGCACTAGTCACCCGTTAGGGTCTCAAGGAGCTGTATGCATACCGCTGTGGAACCCCTCTTGGCATTTTCCCTGTGAGGCACCCACTCCTGGACAGCCCGAGGGTGAAGCCAGGCATCCAAGCTCTGTGAAGATTAAACAAGCTATTGCCCAGAATTACAGAGTGGGACCCATTAATTAGATTAGGCACCGAGGCTAGAATTATCTGGTCTAAGGGAATTGAGCCACCAAGGTGGGAATTGAACCCTGGTCCCAGGCCAGATCTCTGCATCAGGGTCTGCCACTCTAACCATTGTGCCACACTTCTCCACCAATATGTGCTTTCTAAGCTGCCCCGGGGTCTGTACGCCATACATTTTGTAAGTGAGCCCTCAATAACCTGCGAGGGGGAGGGGCTTTTTTCCTGACCGATCACATGGTGCACACCTCAGAATACTATGCCTCTCACCACATAAATTCAAGATGGATTGCTTTTGTTACAGAGCTATGTTCATTTTATCAACTTCAGAGAAAAAAGCCTGAGCCAGCCTATCCAGGAGTAAGACCTGACCAGCGGGTAATAACACATACCTGCAGCGTGCACTTATCCTAAGGTACCTTATTAGCTTATAAACCTCACCACACACGCCTTACCCACTGAACTGCCAAACATGAAAAAGGCCATACAACCTAGATCCATCTCCCAAAATGTTCACTATAATTTGTATGGACTTCTACTTCCCCGCTAAAAAGTGTACGTGTTCCCCACCTCATTGATAAAAACAGAATCATGGTGGAAGCACTGTGGCCTAGTGATAATTAACCGTACACTCACTAGAACGTGTTTCTAATCCCGGCACCCCACTTGATTATGTTACTTTGATCCTGGGCAAATCACCTTTTCGCCGCGTTCCGCGAACAGCTTGTCAGTCCCCACCGGAAAAAACTATTAAAATGTGGGCAATTAAATTGCTAATAAATAATCTTTATGAACTACACGAAGGTTGATGTGACTGGATTTTAGAAGGAAAAAATGAGGCTTTGGGCGCTGAGAAACAGACAATTATTTTCGGAAACACAAAACAAAAGTTCAAGAATCTGTGATTCAATTTTTAAATCTCTGAAACAAAGATACCGATCAAGCCAGTCTTTGGCGTTACATAATTTACCTCCTGATGCTTTCAAAACTAGTCGTTCCTTAAATTTCTATTTTAAACGAATGCCTTGTATTTAGCATGAAAATGAAAATAAAGCAATGCCACAGTTCGCTTTCATACAGGGAAGAGCGACGCTCTTGAAAATAAGTAAAATACAAATAAGTTAACAATCAAAGTAAAGTGCCCGTTATTGGAGAAGTAAGGGAGACTCTGAAATGCAGAATGCATATGAGGGGAAACTTCTGTCTCACGTTTTTGTTATTGACATCGAGCAGTACCTGCCTAGTGGAAAACATCTCACCAGGAGAGGCGAGCTGTGGCTAAACGCTTCAGTGCGCTGTCAAGGCCACTAGAGAGCGCTGTTCAGTTCCTAAACGAGAGTTTAGAGCGCTGCTTGGCTGTCTGTGGCGTGTCTGCTCGCTGACAGAAGCCCAGACTCGCCAAGGGGCTCGTATTTCACTGCTTTGGGTAGCACCGAGGAAAGGCCAAACCTGCCTACCGTCAGCGGGCGCGTCGTCGTCCTTATCACCCCGGTCAGAAGGCAGCGAGATGTTGTCGGGAGCCTCCGGGAAGAGCCCTTCATATTCGTCACACTGGTCCGAGGAATCCCCTGCACAAACCAGAGAGACAAGCCAAGGGCTGATTAGATGATGTCTTCCTTTGCCCATTACAAACACACGAGATTGGCAACATAAATGCTCCTGTGATGCAAATTTACCAAATTATAGTCCCATCTGAAAATTGCAGTCGCGGTATTTGTAAGTACACGTTTGTTTCCAGATGATATCTCACAGACGTGGTGGCTGCAATGTGCGAGCAAGGCCGGTGCTGGGGACAGTGCAGAATGAATGATATTAAAGTATGGGAAGAGAGAATGGGTGAATTAAAGTCACCTTATCTGCAGCGTCTATCTATCTATATACAATCTATGGGTCCCAATTTGTCCATTCACACCTGTTTTGTATTGTATTTATATAGCGCTTACTACACCTGATGAGGTGTCGAAGCACGTTTCGGCGAGTAGCACGCTACTCCGGAACCCAAAACGATTAGTGGTGGATTAGTACAGGGAAATACGAGTACAATATTATTATTAGTTAATTTGAGTGGAAGATATGTGAGTTTGTTAGTTGGATTGAATAGAGTAATGGAGGGAGAGAGGAGGGGAGAATCCAGAAGTGTTAATTGAGAGTTTATGGTAAGAGGATGAGGCTTGAGGTGAGTAAAGGAGAGATAGAGGAAGGAAGAGTCTGTAGAAAGAGGTTAGGGAGGTCATAGTAGTAGAAGAGATTTTGGTTGAGTCAAAGGTGAGATAAATGAAGGAGAATTTAGTGGGGCTGTTAGGGAGATAATAGTAGTAAACTGAGGTTTGGGGTGAGACAGGAGCGATAGAGAAGAGCTGAGGTTGGGTTACTTTGGGGATTACAGTAGTAGAATGGGTTTGGGATGAGTCAGAGTGAGGATGGGATAGATTGATAGAGGTGTAGGATGATGGGGAGACAGAGTAAATCTTACGAAAGAGTATTTTTTTTTCTCTTGTACATGAGGACTATATATATAGTATAGTATTATATAAATAATACTTTCCTAATATTTTACACCTGCTGCCATCTCTTTTTGCAATACCATTATTCCTCTCATTAGGCTCATTCCTGGTCATCTTGATTTAGGGGGTTGCTTTTTCACTTTGTATTTGAAATCCTTATAGATTACCTGTGACCTGTGTCTATCCATCTTTCATTCAATGGATCAGTCTATCCGTGTGCTCTGAAGAAAATATGATTTTCAGTAAGGGACCCAAGGTAACCTAAATGATGTTGATGTTTCAGGAGTTCAGTGTACTAACACATTTATGTCTTACTCCAGTACAAAGGTCAATTGATCATTATTGCCTTAGTACTGGCTAGATTTACTTTATTGATCAGGAGCTATCACCCCGTACCTTGTGCACTGTTTCTTGCCAAATACCTTTCTATATAATGTTCACATATTAATAGTCAGAAAGGCACAAAGCACATATGGAGACCTACCATGAGGAAGGTGCTATTTTTTTTAATTCCTGAAGGAGGAGGGCGGGTTCAGGACCCACTTTATCTCTCGAGACGTATGGCATTCTCTACAATCAACAATGGTATGGTAATGCCAAGCACATTACACACTGCACTGCTAGACAAAACATCTGCATATATATTATGCATTTATAGTCATAAATATGTATGCATTGAAGCTACTTTACATTATGTACAGTTGTTTACTAAGATCAGCCACTAACAAACATTAGAAAAATTAAATTATAGGACTTTGTATTCTTAGATCTGTTAAAAAGTACTGGAGGTCTGGGGACCTCCCTGTTTCTGAGGGATGCTGGTTGGGGAGAGGGGTGGACACAGTCTTGTGGTCTGTTAATATCACATTTCAAAGATGGAGCTATATTAGCACAAATTATAGCTGTCGTTCACCTGTTTAAAAAATGAACAAAGACGAGGGAACATTCTGGTTACAATCCATACAAAAAAACACTGAAAATTCCCAGCTAATGTTAGCACAGTGACAAAGCCTTCCAATGCACTGCTCATGACACCACGTGTGACATTATAAATTACATAATCAGTAGCATCTTTCTTGAAGCACCATGTTTTATATTATGTGGATATGTAGGGCTTCTGCTGTTTCAGCCACAAATAAAATAAATCCTGATATATGTTAAATCCAGTTGTACGTATACAGTATACCTGTCAAAATGTAGTTATCCTTGTAAATGATCTTATGTAGCAGAGAAAGGCTTTGCACCTACATGTACAACTTTTGCAGGGGTACCACAGCCAACACATAGATAGTCTTCATAGTATATGACACGAAAGGCTCCAGTTATACATGGAAGCAGTACTAATCATATGCATGTTTAGAAGTTATTAGGCCACTGCACACATGTATATGCTTCCTCAGAAGAGATATACAGAGAAGAACAGATGCTGGTGTTGCACTCACAATTCACAGACACCTTCAGAAACATGGAATAAAACGGGACACGGTCAACATCTTGCTTTTCCCATAGAATTTATGCTGAAAACAACGGATGCTGAAGTTACACTCAAGATAAGTGCAGTTGCCAGGTTGCAGTACCACTCCCCACAGCTAGATGTCCATGCAGAGATTTTATGCAAGAAAAATACTTCATTTCCAGAATCACCAAACATATTTGAAAAGGTCCAACAATTTTGCGGTATCGGTTAAATTAGAGATGCTGTAATTAGTGTTGTGGATCATCAATGATGTTGTGCAGGGAAATTTCAGTGTTTTTTTTAAATATTGGATTCCATTCATAACGTCCTATCAACTGAATTTGGTTTGGTCATTTTTATGTTTTTATATTGTGGGATAATCACTGAATCAAGCAGATTGCCACTAGATCTGCTGGCCAAAGTCTTTTCGTGTTTTTTACATTTGTCATGATACTTATTAACAGCTGTGTGTGATTAGACTGGATTCTTGCCCTCAGTAACTGCTGAGCACAGTCTTTAGATGTGCTGGCTGGGAAATGAACACAGGGTGTGGTATTATGCCACGCCCTGCAGATAGATAGATAGATAGATAGATAGATAGATAGATAGATAGATAGATAGATAGATAGATAGATAGATAGATAGATAGATAGATAGATAGATAGATAGATAGACAGACAGACATGCAGGCAGGTGGACAACAGACAGACAGACAGAGATGCACATATAGCTGTATTGATAGGTGAGATATGGCAATGGCTGTTTCCCTGAACCCTTAATGTGTTTGCTTAGAAATAATATGGTGTCTATGAATCAGAAGCTTAGCGACTTCATATTCAAAAACTAAAGTCTAGCAAGTATTTTCTGTGAACATTCATTATTCTTCAAGTAATATTGTGCAAAGTGATTTTATTTTTTCCCAGTCAATAACTTTCATACACTGTGTAAAACACTTGTTAAAAAAAACAAGAAATCGAAAGAATGTGCTTAACATTTAGTTATACTATTGGAAAGGCGTCTAAAACCAATAAGGAGCATCAGGTAGGCTACTCCACTACAATTTGCAGACGTAATTGGAGGAATTACAGGCTAATCAGGGCTCTAAAAGAAATGTATGTTCAAATGAAATGTCTACAGACTAATTATTTGGCTGCTATTCTATTTGCAATCAGCCATAATGTCAGTGGTGCCCGGAGCCTCTGCCAAAGACAACAGCATAAATTGTGCATCTCATTTCTGTGGTCATAAAATTAATGACCAGTTTAAGTGTACTTCTTTGTAAAAGTTATTGCACAAAGTAAAGACACGAATGTGTCCCTCTGTGTACTCAAGAGGACAATTACGGGTTTGTAATCCATTAATATTATTTCGTGTTTCCCTCAGAGCTGAGAAGTTTAAATACGTGTGATTAACGATACCAAGTCAAATAAAACAAAATAATAGCTATTTTCTATGGGCCTGGATTCATTTAACTTCTGTTTTGCCAAATAATACGTGTAGACGTCTATGCTGCATGGAGCCTGAGAACTACTGGACAAACACAATGTTTTCAATTACATTACCCATCTTCACCCCTGCAAGAACTACTTAAGCTGCCTCACTTTTTTAGCCACCTCAGTGGCCCTGATTGACAACGACAGTATAAGAGGGGGAAAATGGCACAAAGAAAATTACTTGAGTGTTTTGCTTAGGGACAGGAGTCGAATCAAAAGGTTTCTGAACAATTTCACCACATTTTGCGCCGAATCTATTTTGCTACAGGTACTCGTTCCTTTGGAAAAGACTTCTATGACCTATTTGACTAGTTAACTGCCCCTTTGAAACTGCCTGGATATAAGGAATTTTGGCACCAGATACTATAGGAACATCTCACATGGTCCATGTTTGTGAATTAGCAAACGTTCTGTGGGGTTGACTTCCTCCGTGTATGTTACCCTGATTTGCATTGTCTGTCATTGGCTAATACTTGGTCCCTCTTTTTTGTATATGAAAATATGATATTCCCCCGTTTTGTGTTCTTGTACATATTGGCACATATGCAAGTTAAGTGTGCCAGTGTAAAATAAAACCAGCATTCTTTTGTTAGCTCTGTAAATCACGAATATCCTGCAAAAACACAAAAATATGCTTATCTGTGCGTGAGCCTATTCAAATTATCTTCTGTAGTTGGGCAATTTGTTTTACCCATCTAACTTCAATCACATTTATCTTGCATTTGCAGTTAAAACATAGTTGTTGTTACCCTCTTTCTCAATGGCTTTCATCTTATTACCCTCAGGAGGATGAAGCTCTGAGTCCAATATAGTGAGGTTAAATATATGCACCAATCACATATTTCTGCAGCAGGCACTCAATCAGATGTGCTGTCGTGAGAGTCTCATTGAAAAAACACACTTGGGTCTTGCACCTTTCCAGTGCTTAATTTAAGCCGGTGGATGCTGGTGGAATCCAACAGCACTTATTTTAGGGGGCCCGATACTTATTTTTCCTCATCAGATATTGAATGAGAGCAAACGAGGGAAACAAACAAAGGGGAAAGAAGGTGGGAAACAGAGATGGAAAAACAGTCATACAGGAGAAAGCAGGAACCTGCACAAATGAGGTAAAGGGACAGGGAATGTCTTGAAGTAGATTAAAAAGGCCTGAGAATAATCCAAGCAGCCTTGATAGTCGCAGTCGCTGGCTTCTGAGCAGGGCTTTGGGGACCGGCAATCTTTCTGTTACAAACTAAGCACTGCACCTCTCTTTGGTCCATGCCGGCTTCCTTTTTGGTTACTCAGGACCAGGGTTACCCACAAAGGGCCAAGCAGAAAAGATAACCAACGTGAGATGATCCACCTATTATATTTCTGCTGCACAAGACATCCCTACAAAGCCCCCAACTGAAAAAAAAATGGTTACATGGAATTAAAAATATATTTTGCTTTTTAAAAATCTTGCTGATGTCAACTCGAAATGTCTACTGAGAGAGATGTGTTAACAGCTAAGCGCGAGGCTTGCTGTAGGAAGAATTGTTTCCATATAAACTGTTCAAAGTACCAGCCTTTCTACTCGCCTTTTTCTCGATGGATATTCAAAGCCGGAATCAAAGCAGGAGCTTCATAAATACAAACTCTGAAGAATGAACAAGCAATTATCGGCTTTATTTTGCTAGCTGCATTACTGAAGCAACCCATTATTACCAGAACATTTCTATGAGAGATGAATGCAAATGTGTTTTCAAAATCAATCTGCAATTTATGCAGGATCTTAAATTTCTTAAAGATCTATACCAGTGGTTCCCAACCTTTTCACCTCTGTGGACCCCCACTTTATCATTACTGGAACGCGGGGACCCCCACTGAATCCTTATTGGAATCTGGGGAACCCCTACTAAGCCATTACTGAAAGCTGGGGACCTAATCTGTTAATTTTAGTTTATTTTCTGAGCAGCCCCTGAGGAGGCTTCGCGGACCCCTGAGGAGGCTTCGCGGACCCCTGAGGGGTCCCCCGACCACAGGTTGGGAACCACTGATCTATACCAAGCGGACTTCGGCATAAGTCAACTTAATGTTTTTTTTATTTTTGGGAATAACAAGGATATTAAAATAGAAAAAGGAGCAAGTCTGTTTTACCTACTAGACCAACTATTGACTGATATATGACACAGTTATTTTTTATAGGTCAGCCTTTTGTGGACAAAGAAATGTTAAGTGTGATTGTGTTCATTGAGATATGAATTAATAGATATTCTGTCCAGATGTACAGCAAATCTCTTGTCTTTAAATGTTAAAGGCCTGATGTATAATGTGGCCACAATGATGATGTTGAGACACCAGCATGAACACATCATGATACGTATAATTACATAATTGCTTTATAGGCTCCGTCCTGGGCACTATACTTTTTATAACCATTCTAAAACTACAACCTAAGGCCTCAAAGTTACATTCAGCAGATATTTGACTAACAGCCAAATAGGTCAGTGGCTTGAGAGTTCTCTTGAAAATTCTGTTCAGTTGACTATATGAATCTTTGCAAGGCTTACTCAGCTTTTCATCTTTCTGAGGTTAAAGACCATTGATTTGGGTAAATGTGACACCTGGCATTAACAGCAATGAAACAGACAAGTCTGCAGCCCTAAATGTGTTTTGCAAAACATGTTACTGCATTGTAAAAGCTATGTGTCATTTGCATTTGTTTGCAGCGGACTACAGTGATTACAGCGGGAATACTTTAGCTCCCTAATGTTCTGTTTGATGCGTACTGATATGCATATGCACTACCACAAATATAAGGTAAGATTTCAAGATATATAGCATACCTCTAGACGCTTCTACAACTGCAGACTTGTTTTCAACATGATTTTCCACCCTTTGAAAGGACTTAAAATAATAGAAACAGTGTATTCACCTTTATAACTTTGTGATAGTGAATATCTGTATAGTTCACATTCCACTGTCTACGCTAGTCCAGCAAGTCTAATTCCCCAGTAAAATACTGCTATCTACGATGTCTGTATTGACGGTAATGTGGCGGCATGCAGAGGTGAACTACACCCAAGAGCCATTTATATTCTGAACTCTTACTGGTCAGAAATAGAGTACTGCTTTTCAGCCACATGCAAGACCAAAACGTAAACTTTGCACTTGGATAGCGCACTACTCACTCGTTAGGGTCTCAAGGCACTGTACACATACCACTGTGGAACCCCTCCTGGCTTTTCCTTATAAGGCACCCACTCCCGGACAGCCCCAGGGTGAAGCTAAGCATCCAAGCACTGTCAGGGATGTTGTGGAGATTAAGCAAGCTATCACCCAGAGTGCAGATTAGGCACCCAGGCGATAATTATCTGGTCCAAAGGAATTGAGCCCAAGACCCGCCGAGGTGGGAATTGAACCCGGGCCCGGACCAGATCGCTGCATCAGAGGTCTGCTGCTCTAACCATTGTGCCACACTTCTCCACTTACACCCTCTCATCTTAAAACAAGCATAAGAAATGCACCTAGCACCCCCACTCCACTCAATTTTGCTTTTCTCAATGCTTGAAATACGTTTGGAAGCCCTGTTTTTTTTTCCTTTAGCATTTTTATTCATTCACAACAATTCCTGCTCCAGTGATAATGTTTGACTAACAGTGAACAGAAATCGGCTCCAGATATTATCTTTAATCCATACTTTCCTGTATAATGATTGTAAATTGATTTGAAAAGGTAATTTATACTGTGCACAAGACACTCATTTACCTACATTTGTATAGAGAACATAGGTGGGAGCCATGCTTGGCTTAGGTCTTGCTATATTAATGGAATTAGGCACTCATATGTGATCCAAACTGCATTAGATATGTATACAACATTGAAAGTATTGGCAGAATGGCCAGCTGCTCCCTCCAAAAATGATATATTTTGATATTTTGGGATGGGTTCAGTTAAAACATAAACCACTTGGTAAATATCAGTATGTCACGTTTAGCAATTGATGAAACTTTGTTACGATTTTGTTTTAATGTTTTAGCATCTGAATAATTTCCAAGCAATGAAAAAAACCTAAAAAAAATCTCTTGTAATTTGTGATGGGTGTGCCTTCTAAGTGCCAGCCATTTGACCCATTTTACACGAACCAGAAAAAATGCAAGCCAGTCGACTTAATATATCAGTTGCAGACATGATATGTTTGCAGCCTACAAGGATAAATGTGAAAGTTGTATCAAACATTAGCTCTTGTGGGGCATATTACCAATGATGCTGCTCTAAATGCATAAATCGTATTTAGGTTGTATACTGGCCTAATAAAGCATCAATGTATGCCCCTGCTTCAGAACAAGATGTAACAGGCATCTCTTTAGAGTATGTCTTTAAATACGATTCCAGTATTGCATAAAATGAACATTAAGTTGTGAAGAGGCTTATTATTTGACCTGCACCCGTATATAATTCTGATATCGATCATAACAGCAAACACAATGTATTCCTTTTAACCACAGTGATCTGTAGGTTACAAATAGATCTGCAGATATGGCTCAGCGAACCGAACTATCACAGTAGCTTACGTGTTTGATTTTTAAGGCGGCATCACTGTGACACGCTAATGCACAAGGCAAAACGTTACAACCGGTAATAGGAAAAATAAATTACCTATTGGATCACCTGATAATTTCAGATGCCCTGCGGCTGCTAAAATAAATAGTGTCTCATATAGATACATATATGCAACTATATGTGTATATATATATATATATATTTGCAAATATTCATTTATTAACTTACACTATACCATGAACATACCTATTTAACTCGGATTACATTTTGATTTTATTTCGTATTTTTTGGAGATTTGGAGAACACTCTATGAACTCAACGGACATTATGCGGGACTGTGCCTTTGTGCCTCTTTGACAAGGTGTTGCCTGTTTGACACGTACTAGCTCTTGCTCACCGGGGTGGGAAACGCTATCTTTTTACGAAAAAACAAATATCCCGTTAAACAGTGGTGACTGACACCCCTGAAGTATTTTAAGATGGGCTCATTTGACATCAGAGCATCCCAACTACCATACTAAAGCGTGAGAAGATACGTTTTAATTTTCTTGAAGACCGTAAATAAATACAATTCAACAAACGCACTGTAAAACGGCAGCCTCGTAAAAACGAGACAGGGCTCACACACAGCAGTCTGATTTTATTTTACAATTGTCTGATTCCGCGATTCGATTAAAAAGAGAACCGTATTTTATCACCACTCTTGGGTGCAATCTGCCTAGCGGGCTGAGCCTGTTCGGACCCGCTCCCCTTATCGGTGCCTTGTGGGTAACTCCTGCCCACAGCCAGGCGACGCCGGGTGGAGCTCGAGTCCAAAGACAGTTCCGCATTATTTCCTCTGACCTCACGCTGTGAACTTTCGCAAGCGCGTCCCCGGTCTGCAGGTCGTGACCCAGAGTATTTACCGTCCAGGAAGTACAGAGCGGTCAGTGTTCGTTTCATCTTACAGTGTGCATCAGTTACCATTCGGCGTTTTTTGTGCCGTGGCAATTTTTATTTTATTTTAACATTCCTACAAGATTTTGCAAAACGCCCTTCCTGTATCATTGCCAATGAAGGAAAGCCAGTCCCATTCGCGTTAGTCTCCATGTTAGTTGACGTCTCAGCCCCAAATGCTGATATCGTTAATGTTACTCTTCTGTCACCCAAGCCCCGTTCCACAGGTCATGTCAGAGAGATCTAAAACACACAATCATTCGTCCTCAGTATCCTTTTTGCTTTTCTTACATCTATTGGCATGTCTGGCATCTCTCCTGATTGGAATGCAGATTCATTTGCATAGTGCCAAAGAACGTAGTAGTAGTTCAAATATACAAAAAATATAGCATCTGAGTGCCTCGGGAAACACTCACGCTTATACCGTTTCCCATGCAGGCGCCATACAGGTTAAAGCCATACATAAACTGGCAGATGCAGGCATAAAGTATTTTATAAGTGCATGCATATACATTATATTCACGTAACGTAGTCGGCCCAAAAGCCCAAAATAATTCTTCGTCGCAGGTTTTGCAAAATTGCAATCGGAATGCTGCAACTGTCTGAACTGCTCGGAATGTCTTAACTTCTCCATATATGTATATATACTGTGTGCCTAGTGGCAGAATATGAGTCAGTACCTTAAAAACATTACAGATGCGTGTGCTTTTGAATGAAACGCGGATTTGTGAACATAGTGCAGGGTTTTGGAGTGTTTCGTATTTTTTTCAGTAGGGGGAGCTAACACCCACAAATACAGACGGTGTCAAGCGAGCCCAGTACGAGGTCGCTGCTTCTTTTTTTTTTACCGACAGGCTGACACACTTATCAAAAAGAATGACTCTACATTTTGAATCAGTGAGCTAATATATATTAGGAGGACACGATAGAATATTTCAACTATTTACCTTTATCCTGGAATTCTTGGGGATAGCTGAAAGAACAAATAAAGGATAAAAATCACAATCTGAGATCAATAAGCGCATCATATTAATTCAGATATTTTATTTTGCACACATGCAATACAGAGTAGGCGATAAGAGAAATGTTTTGAGATCGCAAGAAAAGAACATTTCAATCTATAGTGCGAAATTAGCTCGACTGACAGAAACAATTCAGCAAGCTGAAAAATATAGGGCTGTTTAAATCAGCGCTAACTGAATTTAGGAGAGACCGTCCCATTTTCATTTAATAACATAAAACGTTGCTTGCAATTTCTCGGCAAACCCACGTTCTCCTTAATTATTTCTTTCGTCTGTCCAATTCGACCAGTACAGAGACTTATCACCCTTTCCCTAAATTACACTGTTGCATCGTGTGTGAGTGACTTCAAGATGTTACCATGTATTGGACCGTGTGACGAGGACTTGTCATCACTTTTTTTTAATCATTCATGACGTTTTTGCTACTAAATAGTAGATATCTGCAATAAATTGTTAACCTTTGTATGTGCTTAGATAAAAAGGAAGGTATAGTAAGACAGTACTTAAAAATAAAAAGCACTGGCAGTGCCAGTATATATAGCTTTAATGTGCTGCACTCTGCAGTCATATAGGCACACTGCTCTTCTAGCATTCATAGAGATACATATCCCAACCTGCACTCAAACAGGCACACTACTCACATGGGCACACTTCTCAACCTACGCACACACGGGAACATTGCTCACCCTTCAATTTTTTTCAAGACATGTTGCATTGATTTTACTAGCAAGCAAACAGACAGGGATGAATGTCTAGGATATCATATGGCAGCAACTAAACAAACGTAGGATATATGCCGGGATGCATAAGAGTACATGTTACGGATAACTAGGCTTCGGGGTCAACAACTTATCTGAGGGGAAAGCCCTACTCCAGAAAAAGGATACTAGGAGGCCGACTAAGAATCAGAGGGGTCTTCTGATCAGTGTCCAGAAACCTGTCAGAAACTGGTGCATAAGTGGGCAATAGGGCAGCGAAAAAGGCCCCTGGGATCGTCCCTAAGTGGCGGCACCACCTCAGCCCTCCAGGCTGTACTACTAGGGAGAGCCACGCTTTTCCAGCACATTGTCATGGCGCGTTTTGCCACGGTGCGGGCTAATATCAGTCAAGCGGACCACAGTTTTATATTTTTTTATGGCGTTTATAAATGCCTGGCGTGTCCAACTCCCAGGTGTTTAGGCGCAGGCGGCGTGTGGTGGAGGAGATAGTTGAGAGCCTGTCCCACCAGTACTGAGTGAGATTCGGGCAGTCCCACATGACGTAACTGAGATCAGCCTTTGCAACCTGGTACTGGCCACAGGTGTCCAGAGTTTTCTGGGAAGATGCAATGGATTTGTTGTGGTTAGAGGTATGTCTTATGCAGTTTATAGAATTGAATAAATTGTAGTCTGGCATTGTGGAAGATCTTATGTGGATGCACTAGTGCCTTCTAAGATTCCCTGTTGTTTAGAGCCCAAACAAAATATGCCTCCCATGTATCAGAAAGAGCCTGAGGGGTTTGGTGTGTGTGTGCACGATCATGGCTTTCAAGAGCAAAGTCAATAATTGTCTCCCATCTCCCAGAGTATGTAGGTTGTGTACTGGAGCTGTGTTTCAGAATTGTCAATCTACCATTTCTCTCAGAAGATTACGGAGGAGGCCATACACCAGGAACAGTCCCTGGTGAAGTCCACATTGCTCCACCAGATGTTCAAAAGAGAGGAGCTGGCCAGTGGCAAACAGATGCCCGAGAGTAGACAGACGGGTCGGTCCCAGGCCTAAAGGTCACACCTGGTGACAGCCTCAGGTCCCCCAGGAAGACTTAGTAGGTGGATGAGGAAGTGTATGGAGAGGACCTGCGGGTGAACCACTAACCACTTTGAGACACTGGAAAGCCACCCGTACTAAACGCAGACTGAAGACCTCACCCCGGGAACCAAAAGGACAATTCATGATGTTGCATTTAAGGGGGGGTTGCAAAGGCACAGGTGTCCACCAGGTCATGGCCCTCCAACCAGCAAGCCAGCTATTGCATCTGAGTCGTTAAAAATACAATTCAAAATTATGAGCCCGGAGACTACCAAACTCCGTTGGGAGCTGCAAATTGGTAAGGGCCACTTTGCCCCTAATGCGATGCCATATAAGATGCCCCAACAGGTGGTGTGGATCTCAGAATTATGATTGTTGAGGAGTCACTGGGAGAGTGGTGAAGTGATAGAGGAGGCAGGGAGCATTACCATTTTTGCCAGAGCTGCATGCCCTTTTACAGGGATTGGGAGGGTTTTCCAGAAGGCAAACTGGGCTCTAAGGGAGGACACCATCTTGGTCAGGTTGCTCTCCAGAACGTAGGTGTCAATATGGAGAATGTTGACACCAAGGTACCAGAAGGAATGGTCCTCCCATTGCAAAGGTGCTCTGCCCATAACTACTGGGATGCAGAGTGTCAAGAGCATCAAAGGCGCCAGGGGATCGACTCATGATTTCATACAGCTAACTCGGAGCCCTGAGAGGTCTCTAAAAGTGGACAGGAGATCGGCGAAACTAGAGAGGTCCATAGTAAGATACTTGACAAAGGACAGAATGTCATCAGCATAGAGGGAGATAATTTGGGTACTGTCCAGCAGGAGGATACCCCACAGCTTCGATGTGTCGGGCATGAGCAGCCAGTGGCTACACGAGAGCAAATAGCAGCAGAGATAGCGGGCACCCCTGGTGGGTGGCTGTCCACAAAGGGATGGCGTGGGATGTAAGACCCCCCGATTTGGAACCGCACCATAGGTGCCGCATAGAGCAGCTCGATAAGCATAATGGTTCACACTGCTCTCCCTTTAAAGACACAGACACACTACTCACCCTTTGCCCATACAGACACACTGGACACCCTACACTCTTGCATGCAGAACTCACACCCTGCACTGACATTGGCACGGTATTCACCCTGGACTTACACATGCTCTTCTCTCACCCTTTCCACCGATGTACTTAAAGTCCATAATCAGAGACATACACATTGGCCAGACCTTAAAATGGAACACGGTTAATGTGAGCTCTGGCTTCAAGAAGCCTCCTAATAGTTAGTCACACTTCATATTGTTTTGTCTAGCAAGCTTGCTTAGTCCCCGGTTGCCTAGCAACCAGAACACATCTCTACGCAGGATGCCTTTGATATGGCTTTATGCCATTTCTTTCCCCAGTAATCACTGCCTTGGTGCCTTCTGGGTGCTTGTCTCACTCCCTCAGATTACCCATGCCTCTATATACTTTTATTTTTCCCCAGCCCTTTGTGGGTTGAGCTGCTCCACCCAGGGCCTTATGTGGTGCGTCACTGTTCTCCTGTGGTCCATCTTCCTCAAAAGAAAAGAAAAGCAGCTCTATTTTGCTGTAGTCAGGGTGACTGCTCTTGTCCCATTCTTTTTTGTTCCTGGGTGCGGGGCGGGCAGAAAATGCTCCTGGTGCCCTGGGACACCCCAATGACTACGCCATACTGGTGATGCCTAGTTGCTTCATTGCATCAAGGAACAACTATGCTCTCTCTACAGGTCATTCAGTACCAGTGCTGAATATAAAAGGATGAAGATCAACTTGTGGGCGGATCCAAAGTCCCTTTCTCCGTACTGCTTCTTATAGTTTTATTTTGGTGATTACATAAGGCATGACAGACAGCGCACTCTCAAAATAGATCTAAAACGTGTAGGAAAAAACATACATTTTGAAAAAGTACTTTTGTATATGGGTTTTGTAACAATCTCTGCGAGTTGTTTTTTGACTGCTTCAGAAGTTTGGGCCTTTGGTTAATATTGTCTTTTTTGGGATTTCCCAAAGGTTGTATTCAGAAATTCTTAGACATTTTTTGGATCTACCAACCAGTTGGTGTTCGGTAATTATCATGCCTGCATTGACAGGTGCATAACAAATGGCTGGTAAATAGTTTGAGTGGAACGGGAGGCAAGAAAGATTTCGTTGTTAGTCTGTGTATCTATTCTCTGGCTTGTTTGTGTGCCTGTTTTTTTTCAGACGACAAAATAGGGTGGGGCAGGTTGTAAACTACAATCTGATTTAATGTATGAATACTTTCCTGGAGAGCCCGGTCTTCAGTTCTTTCCATAGTTAGTATTACTTTTTAAAACATTGAGGGAGTGTTCAAATTTGTTCCAGAGCAGTGCTCTCTAGGCTTTTAATAACATTCCCCCATGCTTTTTTCTATGTTTCGGAGTATGAAGGCAGATTGGCTGGACCTTGGTGGGCAGCCATTTTTCAGAAATAAGTTCATGGTGCATAGGACCCTAAAATTAATCCAAAAGTAATCATATTCACCAGGAGACAGCAAAGGATTTTCACTGAAGTGGTTGGGGGAGCGCATCTCTTTTTCCAAAAGGTAACAAGCATTTGCAATTCAATAGGTCTCGCGTTTGCTCGAGTTAGAGCTATTAGGGTTGTAAATTCCTAACTGAACTTTTCTTGCCACATAAACTTGAAAATGAAAAGTAAAACAGTCGACATAAGTGAGCCGATTCAAAGCGCCATGGCTGCCATGATCGTGAAGGAGAGACACAAATGGAAAAAGAAGTTCGCTTGCAGTCAAACGTATTGCCAAAAGTGCAATTATCCATGTAACAGGGTCGATGGCCAAGGCGGTAACAAAACCACCCCAAGGAGGGACACATGTAAAGCATTTACCAATAATGATGAAGGATTTTTGAAAGGCAGGTCCATGTACAATTGGTAGTGATGGGCTTGTGGTGGGCGTGGTTAAAAGCCCACAGATGGATAACAACACGTCAGAGCGCGTGTGAGCTCGACCTAAAACTAGTATGCTGCTGTGTTTGAAAGCTTCTGTAGTTTGGAAGTTCGCTACCTTGGAAAGCCTGCATCAATTGACTTGCCTAAAGATCAGTAAAAGAGAGAGTAAGGGACTTTATTAGGTTGTTGCCATGAATTGGCTGGAATATCAGGAGAATCTTTCTGACGAGCTGTAGTCCTTACTTCATTCCATCACCACTGATTTGCTCTGCGGGAGAAATAAAGAGCTCTGAATCAAAAAGTATGCCTATATTTCTTACTGTCCCAGATGCTGTGTCTGTTTGCACATGGAGTCTCTGGGAAGCAAGGCTAAGTGAAGTGACAGGAAGGGCTTTACTTAGATTAACCTAACCTATAGGACTTACTCCCGGGACGCATTTAGGCAAGGACGCTCTCCAAATAGTAAGAAAATATGTCTTAAGGCAAGTTGTGACATTTGCACAATTCTACATTTCCACCTCCAGTTGTAGTTTTAAATGAGTGTTATCAGTTTGCACTGCTTTATTAGGGCTTATGTCCCTAACAAGTTTAAACAACAGGATGCTTTTTCAAGTATCACCCACAAGTACAGGAACCCCAAGAGGGACGGGGATTAAAGCCTCTATCCAGGATGCCTTACAGTTGCAATGAGGATTTGTGCACATGGTGTTCACCTGTAGCACAGAAGAGTCTGCATCTCAATACAGACTTGCAGAACTGCACTGAGTATGCCTGAACGGATTTAGTAATAAGGGCCTCTATTGTGCCAGGGCATGGAATGACGACAGAGAGACACCCAGTGACGAAAATCCCATAATTTGCAGTCTTAATATTTGTAAATAGAAACAACATTTTACTAATACTTAGAAATGTTAAGTATTATTGTTGTAGCCTTATACTTCTCAACTTTGTCATTAAGTTCCTTGTACTTTTTTACTGATCAGCGTTTATTGTTTGTTATGAATGTACTTTTCGTTTAGTCATACATGTCCCGAGCTGCGCCTCGTCACCATTGTTTGTTTGTTTATGGCTTTCTAGCTCGAGACCCCTGTGGCAGTGGTGGCTGACTCAGGTCCCTGCCAGATGCTCGCTCTCTAATTATCTCAACTAGTCCCTAGATTTACTCACTAAGAGCTCTCTAAAATTATGTTTTGTGCCCTAAGTAGCTGCATGCTACAATTATTCAACTTTCTAATTTCCAGAAATTTACATATGAAAAAAATGATTGTTTGACAAATATATCATAGAGGTAGCTGTGATACATATTTCTGTTTTTGTCCTATGAAATGTGTGAAATCACTTTAAAGGGTGATTGTTTTTCTCTTAATTCTGATATTTTTGCATGGTTTTGTAAGCTGTTGTGACACAGGGCTCATTGTGGGAGCCATGTTGTTTAATTGGGAGTTACATACGCCATGTGATGTGATGTGATGTGATGTGGAATATCCAGGGGGTGGAGAACTAGTTTCCATCATTGCATAATGTCTAGAGAGAATATTAAATTAAAATATTAATATTTTCTAAACCAGCTGTGAAACCGACCAACAGTTACACTGAAGTTTTAAATCTCATATGTTGAGCTGCATGTTTTCTTACATGTACCATTTTAGGCCACGTTTAGGCATATTTACAGTTCTAAACCCAAGGGTAATTCGAGTACATTCAAACAAAACATATAGTGATTGATATTAATCAGCTCCAATCTTGATATTGCGCCTAATACTTCAAATTTTAATGGTTCCAAATATTCATAACTATAGCATGTAAATGGTAGAGAATGAGTGCATAGAGAGATAAGGTGATTATTTGAGAATAACATATTTAGTCAAGCGGAACAGCTTGGCTCACATCCAAGAACTACATTTGCAACATTGGGCATTTTAGACACTCAGGGGGTGATTCTGACCCCGGCGGTCTTAGACCGCCGGGGCCAGGGTCGGCGGGAGCACCGCCGACAGGCCGGCGGTGCCCCGCAGGGCATTCTGACCGCGGCGGTAAAGCCGCGGTCAGACCGGCAACACTGGCGGGCTCCCGCCAGTGTACCGCTGCCCTGTTGAATCCTCCAAGGCGGCGCAGCTAGCTGCGCCGCCGAGGGGATTCCGACCCCCCCTACCGCCATCCAGTTCCCGGCGGTCCGCCCGCCGGGAACCGGATGGCGGTATGGGGGGTCGCGGGGCCCCTGGGGGCCCCTGCAGTGCCCATGCCAATGGCATGGGCACTGCAGGGGCCCCCGTAAGAGGGCCCCTACAAGTATTTCACTGTCTGCTTGGCAGACAGTGAAATACGCGACGGGTGCAAATGCACCCGTCGCACCTTCCCACTCCGCCGGCTCGATTACGAGCCGGCATCCTCGTGGGAAGGGAGTTTTTCCCTGGGCTGGCGGGCGGTCTTTTGGAGACCGCCCGCCAGCCCAGGGAAAAACTCATAATACCCTCCGCGGTCTTCTGACCGCGGAGCGGTATAATGGGGGCGGAATTCTGGCGGGCGGCCTCCGCCGCCCGCCAGAATCAGAATCACCCCCTCAGTCATATGCCTCTTCACAGGTCTCTTCAAATGTAACTCAAATCCATAAATTGAGGCGATGATGAAGTGACTGAGAAATTAAAAGTGGAGTATGCCAATCTGACAGTGCCAGTCAGGGATGTTGTTATTACTGAATACTGTCACTTAAGGAAAATTGTATTAAAAACACATTGATTTATAACACTTACAGAACTTCTCAATGTAACCTACCAAGGGTCAACCAAAATACACGTAAAGACAGAACACAAACTGGCAGCAGATTTGTAGTAATGTTAGCGTACTGCTGTGGTTTTAACTAATCTGACCTGTGGTGGGTAATTTAACTTGTTTGGCTACTATGAGTTCCAGGTCCAGTTTCCTGAAGCCGCAGATCCAGTTTTTTTGTTGTTGATATCACATTTGACAGGCGGCTGTGTGCACCAAATTCAAGAGGAGGGACACGGTGACTAACATGCAATATGTATGGATATGGGACTGGCTGATGGGTATGACTTAGAAGAACTAAAGTACAACATCCTGCCAGAGTCTACGTGTCATCCTAAGTCTTCTAGCTTGATCCTCCAATAAATCAGTGCCACACCTTGTTACACATAGATGATAGAACCCACTTCCACATAATCATAAAAGCAACCCCTGTTAAATATCAAGAAATTTGACAAACATATGAATCCTCTGTACCTAATCACTGTTTCCTCTGGTTTGTTAAGATCATCAAGGGGAGGGAAAGGAAAAAAGTGGGATTCTGGCACAAGTGCACCAGAGTTAAAAATGTGTACGAGTAGACAAAAGGCACTTCATTGAAGTCTCCAAAACAAGATTAAAAAAACATAACAAGAGTTACTAAACTCAAACCAATGCATTTATCATTCGACCTCTTTGTGCACCCTGTTTTTAGCCATTACTGATTTCGCACATTCACCAGGACACAAATTTAGAGCAGATTCCATGTCAGTGTACACACTATTAGTACCCAGTGTCTGTTTACTCAAAAAGGATATAAACACTGCTGTATTTGTATGCAGCATTTAGCCAGGTATCTTTCATTTGTGCTCCAAGCAAAATATTTGTGAAATATTACCTTTAATAGCAAGTTGGGGAACAAAATTGGGCTCCTTGATGAAAATACCTCAGTCCTTGCCTCAGTTATAGCAATATGTGGTGAATCCGGTGAAATACAGAGGAATATTTCCGGGCATATTGGATAGAAATTTATAACAGCACTTGAAATGAGTAAATCTCTGATCACATCTGGAGTAGAAATGTGACTGCCAAGACTTTGTGAATAACTTGAAACGTGTGAGTTTAGTGCTATCCTGGAATATCTCCTGATCCACCCTTGGAGCAAATGTGCTCACATTCACATTGCTCAAATACCACTCACAAGTAATTTTTAGGATTAAACTAGTCAGCAGTCCATCTGAGTTTTTTTTCTGGAATACTGAGTTCGCCTTTGCAACTTAAGTCGAAAGTAAGAAATGCGATGAGAATGAAATGGACTCAGTGTAATTAAGATTACTGGCAAGTAGTTGAATAAATCCCGCTATTGAGGGTAGTCAAGAGTAAAACTGCTCACAGACTTGAAGCACCACGGAACAAATACGTACCACACAAATCCATCGAGGGGTCACTACTAATTCAGTTCTGCCCTGTTAGAAGTGCATATTGGTGCAAAAAGCATCTTATGGGTGATCAAACAAATAACAAAACAGTTTCTGGAGGAACAGGTTAAAGACTAAAACACAATTTTAGTTTGCACTGACGGGGCCTATTCACAAAATAAGTTAAAACTACACTTACATTTTTAAATCTAAGTCGGACTGTCGTTTACTACTATTTTTGAGCTCACAAAATACTAGAGGAACCCAGATGGAAATCTGCCCTTGGTGCTAGTTTCCAAATAATTTGTTAGGGAAATCATATGATTTCATAGATGGAAATGCTTTCCCTCTGTACTGAGTACTCTTAGGTGAACTCTGCACATGGGTAACCCGTTTGCAAATGCTCATGTTTTTTTTTCTCCATAGGAAACGTTTTTCCCTGTGGAGAAACTTCTTCTACTGCACCCTCAACTAATTTGAGAGGGGTCCATTTCTGTTCCCACTCTAGAAAGTGTATTTACACTAGGAATCAGCTGAAGTAAAAATATGACTCTTTCCAGGCTCTTAAGGAAAATTATCTTAGTTTGTCAATGCCCACAAAAACTCGTTTATGGGAGTTCACACACTTCCAAGGCTATCTATGTTTTAGAATTACGAAAACCTCACCCCTTCTGTGGGATTTACAGGTGTTGAGATATCCGGACGCATCTCGGATCTCTGCACCTATAAAATGCTTACACCAGCCAGGTATCCCTTTAAAAATTCCTAGAAGGCGTAGCTGAGGTAAACTCTGTGGTAAACATATGTATAGGGCCGAATTTACCTTTGTGAATAAGTCCATAAATCTCTACATTGTACACCCTTGCCTAGCATAGAGAATAGAAAACAGACGAAATAACACAGAATCATACTTAGATTTAACGTCTTTTATCTTCTTAAGCAGGACGTCTTTCCTTTCTTTCGCTTTCTTAGACAGGTTCTCTCCCTTCAGAATATCGGAGATGAAAGTTTCCAAGTCTGATCATAGAAAAACAGGAAAAAAGGCATATCAAACGTGAGAATGGACAGAGTATTTACTGAACAGTTTATACTTCTTTGCATCATGGTTTTTTATTGTATGAAGCTTTCCAATTAATTACACATACCAATTAAGATATAGTCTTCACACAACTGAACTGAAATCGAACATTTTCTAGGTGTTTGAAATAGCACCTGTGTTTTCCACTGCAACAAACAGCTGTGTTGTTGTAAATTCCCTGAAGAAGACTTTGATAACTGTACCTCTGAACCACTGCTTTACATCAAACAGAAACATAAATTTATGAGTTGTCTATGTGATGAGGATCGGTTATTGCCAGTTGTAGGTACTTTTCACAATATTATCAGTATGCAAGATTTATTAAATATTCAATAAAACCATCAGACAGAATACAGAGCATACATTTTCCAGAGCGACTTTATGAATTCTACGCCATCGGGGCCACAGGGAATATATTATGCTTCCTTGATTTCACACTTTGCAGTATGTGATGCAAATATATGAAGGCTTTATTCATTTAAAAACATACAAGTTTATGGAAGCCGTTTTTAGGGTCGAGCGTGCAAGCACTCTAGCCTGTTGAAATCTCTCTGTGGGCTTTTAACTACACCCAGTAACTGCTATTCATTCTTTGTAGTGCTTTTCTTAAATGCTTCGTTTTTATTGGTGCATTTTGTGAAATGTCCCTCCTTTGTGTGCTGAGTTCCGTCCCAAGCGATTTCACTAAGTGAACATTTTTGTTGGCCATCACACTACAGGCTGATACACGGATGGCTTCTACCATTTGAGACAGACTGGAGAACGTTTAAAAGGTAAAATAAAGAAATGTCTTCCGCGATAAAAAAACATTAAAAGAGGTTTGCCTAGTCAAGGAGAGTGTAGGCTACTGATACCAGGAATTATAAAAAGGGAAGAGACGTATTCTATGAATTGTCGATAAAAATATTTTTGACAAAAATAATAGGTGTTTCCGGCTAGAAGAATTATTCAGTCCTGAGGATGACCCACCAATGATTTATGTCTTGATATAGGGTCAATCAATCAATCATATAAAGCGCGCTATGTACCCGTTAGGGTTTCAAGGCGCTTGGGGGGGGGGGGGGGCAGCTGCTATCGGTCGAAGAGCCATGTCTTGAGGAGTCTCCTGAAGGTGAGGAGGTCCTGGGTCTGGCGCAGGGAGGTCGGGAGAGAATTCCAGGTCTTGGCGGCGAGGTAGGAGAAGGATCTGCCGCCGGAGGTCTTGCGATGAATTCGGGGGACGATGGCGAGGGAGAGGTTGGCAGAGCGGAGTTGGCGGGAGGGGACGTAGAAGTTAAGTCTGCTGTTTAGGTAGGTGGGACCGGCGTTGTGTATTGTTTTGTGCGCGTGGGTGAGAAGTTTAAAGGTGATCCTCTTGTCCACGGGGAGCCAGTGGAGGTCCTTCAGGTGGTGGGAGATGTGGCATCGGCGGGGGATGTCGAGGATCAGGCGGGCGGATGCGTTCTGGATGCGTTGGAGTTGTTGGATGTCTTTTGCTGGGATGCCTGTGTAGAGTGCGTTGCCGTAGTCAAGTCTGCTACTGACGAGGGCCTGGGTCACCGTTTTTCTGGTTTCTGTCGGGATCCACTTGTAGATTCTACGGAGCATGCGGAGGGTGTTGAAGCAGGAGGAGGAGACTGCGTTGACCTGTTTGGACATGGTGAGGGCGGAGTCGAGGATGAAGCCGAGGTTGCATGCGTGGTTGGCTGGAGTAGGTGGGGGTCCTAGTGCGGTGGGCCACCAGGAGTCAAAACGTTGACTACATTTTATGTGGATTATGTATGAGCAACTTCAAAACACCTGGAATGAAGGGGTCTTATTGAAGTTTGCTCTTTTTCTATATGTTTTTCTATATGTTTTAACCACATTTGTATATATTGTATATAACACTTTGGCACGCATATCACTTTATCACTCTCACTGCGTCATATAATATTGGGAACACTTACTCTAAATTGAAGTTCTTATGATTAAAAGAGATATTTTTTATCAGATTGAATAATAAAAGGTGACAAAATTAATTTGGGGTCATCGTTTATATTTATATTCTCTCAAAAAATTAAAGTCTATTATTTTTATTATATTTTTGCAATTGCCATTGGAGTTTAGGCATATACTTCCCCCAAGTTGACCTAATTTGTGTTGATTAATATTGTAATTACCCAGGTCTAAGGATTATATGGGTATGCCTCCTTTGTTATAACAATGGCCATCCCACTACGTCACACTTCCTCCTGTCACAGCGTGTGATGGACCCTCCTCTGGTTTTGGTTTGCCTTTCATCCCAGCCGCAATCCTTTCTAGATATTGATACAGGGAGCCAAAAATTCTCACGCTCATGGCGGCCGTGGCACTTTGAATTGACTTGCTTATGTCAACTGTTTTACTTTTCATCTTCAATGTATGTGGCAAGAAAAGTCCAGCTAGGCATTTACAGCGCTAATAGCCCTAACTCGAGCAAATGCGAGACCCGTTGCATTGCAAATGCTTGTTATTTTTTCTTCTTTACCACTGAGCAAATCCTACTGTCAGTTCAGTTACTGATCCTTGCACACTTGCAACCTAACACAGCTGGTGCCCTTGTCACCCATTATAACCACCAGGTCACCATATTGTTTCCCTCCATCATATTTATCATTGTGAGCTAGGTCCACCTTTACATTTGCCCAAATGTGAAGAGTAGGATTTTTAGTTATCAGGCTTTGATGAAGTCTTGTTTAAAGGAACACTTCCCTTAGATTACAACAAAGTCCACCAACTTTCGTTAACATCGTTCATAAGTCTCTGATTCAGGATGAAAGGGCTCTGTGGCAGCAAGTTTATTTTCCAGGCAGGCCACCTTTCTTTCAGCCAAATATACACCGAGAGCCACACTTCTGGCCACACTTCTGGCACAAACGTATTGGTTCCAGAGTCAACGCTCTCCCTTCACTTCTGCAAATAGATTTCCTGATTTCCATAAAAGCTCCGGTGTGAGTGTTAAGAAACAGTGGTAGTGAAAAAGAGCTAGCATTAAAGTGTTTTAATTATAAAACTTTAGCGCCTCCATCCTCATTTTAGTAGTGGGAAAGTGATAAAAATTCTAGAACATAGGAATAAATTAATTCACCCATAGACTTGCATAAGAGGACTATAGATTCTTTATTTTTTTAGAATATAGTACCTGATGATTAGCATAATAGTAAATGAGTTCTAAAATAAAAGGCTGAACTGGTCTGAGTATCATTGATAGAGATGTTTAAATGATGAGCAATTACCTATTTCTTTAGAAAGAATATCGTTATTTGAGGTGTAACAAACTCCAGGGCTCCATTGCACCACGGCTTGGCTTACACTATATAAATACTAAAACATACATATACACATAGGAAAATTTGTGAACATATCATATGGCCAGTGTAGGTCCGCATATCCATAACAACAATATCACCAGGCATAAATATTGTAGCCTAAATGCTATTTACAAAAATATTGTTCCATTGAGATATTGTTTTTCCGTTATTAACTCCAATGGGGTGATATTTTGGTAAACAAGATTTAGCACACTATATTTTTGCCAAATGACATCTAGACCTTGATGTTCTGGTACCCTTCAGAATGGCCAGGTAATTGACCCATATATTCGTAATGAACAATTTGACTATTGGAACCATATACTCATTGGACTCTGTATTGACTTTCCCATCCACTTAATATTTAACATGCCCAGATCGTCACTCACCTCACTGTACGGACAATAGTCAGACTGGTTGTGTGCCAGAAGCAGCTCCGAGTACAGATGTTCACACTGGCTTTCAGTGCCATACATGCCCCTCAATATTTCGCTCAGCTGATCACGTCATGCCCCATCATAACCCTTATGTTCGGCCAACATTCCTCTCCACGCTATTTCCAAAAGCCCATGCATCAGTTCAAGATTCATATGCTTAACACAAGAATGTATATTGTACTCAACTTTATAAATGTATTTCCTATTAACTGAGCACACCCCCTCCCCACCGAGTTTATATATGAAATCAAATGCCACTTGCTAATCTTAAAAAGACCAGAACTGCGGGGCTGAAGACCCAATCCTCCAACTCCATTGTGGAAGACTTGATGGTGTATACAACCATATATGTACTGAAGACATCATGTGCCTAAATGTACTACCTTGTAATATCTCGGCCAAACTCCTACTTTCCTGTGTACATACCACTACTGGAAAAATTGAACATTACAAAACCCTCTTTATGTAGGTACCCAGCTGTAAAGTTTGTAAGTCACAATACTGATTACAGAAGTATTATCCTTCACAAATAGCCTATCAAAAATATTGATGTAAAAAAAATTGAGGCGTAAGTATGTATATTGGTAAGGGTAAGTATAGGTTTACTATTCGTAACTCACTCCAAACCTATGTAACTTGAAAAAAAAAAAATATATATATATATATATATTCTTTCTGCCAATTTAACATTCACGTTAAAGATGCCGCACTCACAGGATCCTGGTCTTGATCACTTGATCAAGACCGGGAAGGTCGAAACGCGTTGGTGTGAGTTGGTGGGGTTTTTCTTACTTAATAAAAGAGGATTAATCAGAATCCTGTGAGTGCAGCATCTTTAACTTGAGTGTTAAATTGGCAGAAAGATTGATGGGAATAGGTCCTTCCCTGATGCTGGCACCGACATACTGAGCGTGCCTTTTTTGTGGACCTAGTGGAATTAAATATATATATATATATACACATATATATATATGTATATATATATTTTTGTTTTTATTTCAATGAAAAAACCAAAGGTTAAAGTGGTGTTATAGTTAGATGAAAATTTCAGTGCCATCCTAACGTTTAAACTACAAAAAAGCTGAAGTTTATCAGTATAGCTATATCTAGTAACTTTAACTTGTGCCCTAAGGTAAATATAACTCTCACCCAAGCCATGCACAGTCTTGTCATCAGTAATGTCATGTCAGATGTTGCAGTGATGTTTTCAACAATGTTATAGAACATGCCATGAGCGATGTAATAAGTGGGGTAAATAGCTATACATGGCGAGGTCGCGAGTTATAGTTATCACAGGGTGCAAGTTATAGTTACTAGTGCTAGCTATAACTGGTGAATTTCAGTGTTTTTTTTAAAGTTAAAATGTTAGGTTGGCAACCTAATTAGAAAATCACTTTAACCTTTGGCTTTTTCAGTGAATTTCTAGGATTTTTTTTAAATGTAAAGTAATATTTTAGTACCATATGTAAAGCTCCCCCCTTTCCCAAGGCCTGAGTCCAACCCCCTGCTAGCAGCCAACCCCTGCCATGCACGACCAAAGCCTGGCCAACGACCAGGTCCTGTGTCCAACTCCCAGTAGGCAGCTAGCTCCCTGTTCTGGGATGTGGTTGCTCTGCACCACTCGCAAAGCCACTATTGGCCTATTGCCCTCAGGGACCCCACTTGCCCCCGTCCTCGGTCTTCTAGTGGTCCTGGAGACCAAAGCCATTGGGCCTTTTCTTTATTAAAAAAAAAAAGAGGGTGGAGAGTGGTGTGGAGCCCACCTCTCCAAGCCGCTATCTCCCCAGGAGCCCCTGCCCCTGGGGCCAAACCAAAAAAAAGGGGGTGGGCAAGTGGCCCCGTCCCCAAGCCTTAAGAGGTCCCATGAACCCCATCCCCCAGGCCTTTTCAATCTAAGTAGGTGCCCATCCCAGGCACCCACAATACATATTGTTGGGGGCTGCAGGGGAAACTCCAGGGCCCCAACTGGCTTCACATGGGAGCTGGCATTGTTCCATCCTATTTCTGCTTGCTCGGGTCAGGCAGGAGCAATCACAAGAGCAGGAGAACGTGCAGGGAAACCTACTGGGTGAGAGCATACTTCTTTCCCTGCCTGCACTCCACTGTGTCCCGGGAATGAGCTCCCTGGGACACAGTTAAACAGCTGGCCCAGTGGATTGGAGTCCCTAGGGCCAAGAAAGGTTCAGGGAGAAGGGGGGCACACTACCTCCTTCCTCTTCATTGTTTGGCCCCAGGGATGTGATCCCCTTAAGGACTTGTGGAAGGGAAGGTGCGCGCACCCTTCCCCTCAAAGTAATGTGCTTGGTCTTGGGGCAAAGGGTCCCCAGGTCCACAACAAGCTCAGGGAGGGAGGCGTGCCCCTAGTATTATATTTCCAGCTCAAGGGATGGGGTCCCAGCGCCCTTTTGAGGCTTGGTGAGGGGGACTTGTGCACAAAAGGCACACTTCCTGGACCCAAATCTAGCTTCCTGGCAAATGTGGTGTAATTCCGTTCAGTAGTTATTGCTATATCACTTTCCAAAAAAGTCTATAGAAAATGCATGGGGCTTTTCTATTTTGGGGACCTCCTTTTTTCTCGGCCCTCACTTGATGAGCCACTCAAAACTTCCCAGGAAGAAGCTGTGGTGGATGAACAATTTTTTTAAGTTTGGGAAGATTTGTCAAATGGCGCCAAAGGTATTAACAAACCAAATAATGTTAAATATATTACGCCGTGACTGTAAGGTTGAGTGGAGGTTTGGGCGCCTGCTTGGGGTCGGGGAGGGGTTGCACAATGATGGACATCTTACTTACATTAAAAGAACCATAGAAATGAATTGAAGAAAACAAAGGTGAAAGTAGAGTTATTGTTAGGAATTGAAATAATATCCTCCTTTAAATTAAATAAAACATTAAAAATTCACTAAAAAAAACAAAGTTTCAAATGTTGTTATAGTTATGTGGCAATCTTAATTGAAACATAACATTTTAAACTAGCACAATAACTGAAGTTCACGAGGTATATAATTTCACTTAACTATGTGCCAGATGCATGAAATTCCTATTTTGCATTTCCTAAATAGTGAATCCTAAGAAATCAATATTTAGGAAATGCAAAATGGAATGTACAAAAATAGAGATTTTTAATAGTGATTCCTACAGACTAGGAATAGCTATTAGGAAATCGCTGTTTAAGATATGCTACACCATTCTTTCCTAAAGGCCCATAGCTACGAATGGTTTTGCATTCCCAAATTTGTGATTTTCTAATAAGAAACAGCAAATTATGAAATGCAAACCCAAGGGAGCCTGGGGCCTACAGCCCCCCTTGATGCACCCCCAAAAAAGTGGAGCACATGTAAAGCTCACAAATGCCTCAGGGCATTTGCACGCTACATGACACATAAAAAATGCATTTTGAATGCTTTTTTTAAACTTGCACATGGTTACCATCGACTTGGAGTTGATGGTAATAGCATTTCCTAAATGCCAGTTTCGCATTTAGGAAATGCTTTGTACATGTGCTTAGGAAATCGCAAATAGGTGATCCATATTTTCGATTTCCTATTTGGGAATCACAAAATGCGATTTCTGCTGGGTAGACATCACATTTTGTGTTTCCCTATTGGCCTTTGAACATCTGCAAAAGCAGTTTAGCATTTCATAACGGACGAAATTGCTATTTGGTCCGTTAAGAAATGCTAAATCCTTTCGTACATCTGGCCCTATAACTCATGCTCTAAACAACTGTACCTCGGCCCTCACCAGACACTGCTAATTACCTCACATAGTGCATCGCTCATGATCTATGACATCATTAATATCATGCCTGACTTCAAAATTGTCTCAGGACAATATTTATTTAATATGAAAACCTTTTTGGTGTTGGTTGCACTTGTAATAACACTACAAATACGTGCAACATTAAACACACCAGCAAAAATAAACACAAAAGAAGTGTGCACTCAGAACCAACAAAAAGAAATGTACTTCACGATAACTTGACATTAACAAATGTTTACCCAGCCACCTTTTCTACACCACAGTATCATTTAGTTTCCCACTGTTTGTAAGAACAGCACTATATGTCTTACCTTAACTACCCTCTAAGAAAAAGAAAAATTACTTAGATGCTGTGATGAATGATCGGCACAAGACCTCGAACAAGAAAGTGCACTCAATCTGATTAGGAAATGATGCTGTGTAAAGAAATGTGAATAGAGTAAAAATGGAGATAAGATATGGAAAGGTTCAATTCTTTCAACTTAAAGTAACCAAATAAACCCACCATATCTATGAATACTACTTCTGTTATCTCATCCATGGCCATTTGACCTGCTCGGCGTGGCCCACAAAAGCCTTAAAGTGCTTCTGTCCATAAACCATTAACACTGAAATGAAGACATTGTGTTTTCCTTTCGAGATGAACAATTTAGATATGAAATGATGTCTAGAATTCTTGGGCCACGCACAATAATGGCCTTTGTATAAAACAAGCTGCACATAGAAAGGAAGCAACAGTGATGTAGAGAAGAGGCTAAAATTAGTTTCTCCAAACACTGTTCTCTTTCAAGCAGAGCACGGAAAGGAATAAAATGGCAATATTTTTATTCTGGGGAGTGTTATTGGTGCCTAGACTGGGAAAGTGACTGGTGGCCTGCACTCCGGATACTTATCAATCTCTACATTCTTGAGTTCTGCAGTAGCAAACTTTTGCCTATTTAGGAAACTGAAAAAAATCTGAGTACACTATATAAATCTCATAGGGATACAGAAGCTGGGAGATTGTCATAAATGACCGGGATGAACATACTGTTTTGGAAACTAATAAAAAAATATGTCACAGGAATTCACCTGCTGCTGCTTCAAACGCTGTCCCTTCCCAGTAATATGATAAATAAATAGAGGAGGTAGTTCCCCAAGCGCCTTTCGGACATGCGCATCACCCATCAGTCAGTGGTAGATATTTCATCAATAACACAGCTCACAGCATGGATCCTCATTTTTCCACCCCATGATAATTTGGATATCACACAGCCGCAAACGCAGTGAAATGATTCTCCAGGGCATATTAAGAACATCTTATGTCAGATTTACCACAATAGTTGTCTATTTTATTGAACTTTACTACAAGGCCATGGCTGCAAAGTATTTGTCAAAATCCTCGCCTGTCGGGCCTCAAATTCACAGCGTCACAGCCAACAACACTGCTGACGGACTCACTATTAATAACGGTCTTGGCTTGATAACTGGCTTTCCAGCAGCAGATCTTATTTGAATTTGTGAGGCTGTTCAATGTTCTTTTCTTGCCAAGGACTCCTGTTAAAATAATCTGAATACCTCATGAAAATCAGCTGAAGGTCTACTCTTCAATTGCACATTAAACTTCTCTACGATTGCTTAACTGTCTGCACCATGCTTTGCACCATGCTTTGGAACAGGGGGCGTAGCCACCATTGGTGCAGAAGGTGCAGTGGCACTGGAGCCCAGAGCCACGAGGGGCCCACTGAGCCCTGATTGTTGTATTTTACAACCCCAACGGCAGTCAAAGGGGCAACTTCCAACCAGGACCCGTAGCATCCTTGGTATGCTACAGTGCGTGGTATGGATTGCAGAAGCACCCACATGCTAACCACTGTTCTAATGAGTGGACGCGATAATCAGTATTCACATGTGGGCCATTAACACATATACAGGGAGTGCAGAATTATTAGGCAAGTTGTATTTTTGAGGATTAATTTTATTATTGAACAACAACCATGTTCTCAATGAACCCAAAAAACTAATTAATATCAAAGCTGAATATTTTTGGAAGTAGTTTTTAGTTTGTTTTTAGTTTTAGCTATGTTAGGGGGATATCTGTGTGTGCAGGTGACTATTACTGTGCATAATTATTAGGCAACTTAACAAAAAAAAATATATACCCATTTCAATTATTTATTATTACCAGTGAAACCAATATAACATCTCAACATTCACAAATATACATTTCTGACATTCAAAAACAAAACAAAAACAAATCAGTGACCAATATAGCCACCTTTCTTTGCAAGGACACTCAAAAGCCTGCCATCCATGGATTCTGTCAGTGTTTTGATCTGTTCACCATCAACATTGCGTGCAGCAGCAACCACAGCCTCCCAGACACTGTTCAGAGTGGTGTACTGTTTTCCCTCCTTGTAAATCTCACATTTGATGATGGACCACAGGTTCTCAATGGGGTTCAGATCAGGTGAACAAGGAGGCCATGTCATTAGATTTCCTTCTTTTATACCCTTTCTTGCCAGCCACGCTGTGGAGTACTTGGACGCGTGTGATGTAGCATTGTCCTGCATGAAAATCATGTTTTTCTTGAAGGATGCAGACTTCTTCCTGTACCACTGCTTGAAGAAGGTGTCTTCCAGGAACTGGCAGTAGGACTGGGAGTTGAGCTTGACTCCATCCTCAACCCGAAAAGGCCCCACAAGCTCATCTTTGATGATACCAGCCCAAACCAGTACTCCACCTCCACCTTGCTGGCGTCTGAGTCGGACTGGAGCTCTCTGCCCTTTACCAATCCAGCCACGGGCCCATCCATCTGGCCCATCAAGACTCACTCTCATTTCATCAGTCCATAAAACCTTAGAAAAATCAGTCTTGAGATATTTCTTGGCCCAGTCTTGACGTTTCAGCTTGTGTGTCTTGTTCAGTGGTGGTCGTCTTTCAGCCTTTCTTACCTTGGCCATGTCTCTGAGTATTGCACACCTTGTGCTTTTGGGCACTCCAGTGATGTTGCAGCTCTGAAATATGGCCAAACTGGTGGCAAGTGGCATCGTGGCAGCTGCACGCTTGACTTTTCTCAGTTCATGGGCAGTTATTTTGCGCCTTGGTTTTTCCACACGCTTCTTGCGACCCTGTTGACTATTTTGAATGAAACGCTTGATTGTTCGATGATCACGCTTCAGAAGCTTTGCAATTTTAAGAGTGCTGCATCCCTCTGCAAGATATCTCACTATTTTTGACTTTTCTGAGCCTGTCAAGTCCTTCTTTTGACCCATTTTGCCAAAGGAAAGGAAGTTGCCTAATAATTATGCACACCTGATATAGGGTGTTGATGTCATTAGACCACACCCCTTCTCATTACAGAGATGCACATCACCTAATATGCTTAATTGGTAGTAGGCTTTCGAGCCTATACAGCTTGGAGTAAGACAACATGCATAAAGAGGATGATGTGGTCAAAATACTCATTTGCCTAATAATTCTGCACTCCCTGTAGTTAAAGAGAGAAAAACATTTGAAAACGCAATAGAACTGGACTACCTACGGTAGCGAAATAAGCTCTGTACTCAGAGCGAAATAAGTAAAACTAAGCACATTAAATCCATCTCTTGCTGTGCAGTAGCCCTCAGTTTAAGAGATGTGGATTTGTGGGTGGCATCTGGGCAACCATTGTCCACAAACTGCATGTGTATTCATATAGCAAACATCTGATCCACACAGTCACACTATGTATATGTAACAAAAGGCCTTATGACTGCTGGCTCATCTTCTTGAAACATGCCTAGAGGGTCCTGTCCAAAGAATATCAATGCATTAGTTTCAACCTACATTAAGGTATGTATTTGTAAACAACTGGCACCTAATCATCAAAGCAGTTTCAAGTACTGGTCTGCATATGAGCATATAGGGAGAGTGCCACATGTTGACTAGAGCCATAAGCCCTACTGACAAAAGAAATGTCTTATCCTGCACATACTGCATTCTTGACCGTCCATGTGTACAATGTCATTAAAAGCACACTGACGTGGATGGGTGCAGTACCACTGTTCCCACTTGCATAGTGTTCACAGTCTGCCACAGGGTTCAAAGTATAGTATAACCTTGTGCAGATACTGTACATCCATGGGCTCTGCTGAACTGTTAGTACCCCAGCCTATAGTTGGAGGGGTGCAGGAATCCTTATGTGGTTTAGGGGTACGACTGCACCCTATCATTAAGGGTTCTCTCGAGACTCTGTGAGCTTTGGTCACCTTTTCTAAGGAGTGGCCTGGGTGTTTGCTAAGTACCACCTCTTAGGTGGCACACATTCATCACGTTCCTCCAGGGCCTTTTTACTCATGCAAGTTATTCTAAAACATGGACACAGAAAAATATTCTGTCTTTTACCTTTCATCAAGTTCCTGTGCAATCGAAGAACTATGCACATTACAATACAGGTCCGTTGCTAAATTCAGTGTTACAGAAAATCAATTTGCCTCTTTCTGCAGCATGAAAATGTGGCCACTGCAAGACAAATGGTAGCATATGCATGTTGCCCATAAATGCATTTCCTGAAATACAGCCACTCTTAACCATGAAGTATGTAGTGAATAGTAGCTGTGGATTTGTTTCAAGGATATAGTCATGAAAAATATGTAGGGGAACCATACCTACTTTACCCATCATAGCTAGCGGAGGGCTGCAAACCTACCTCATGCAAGACAGGAGACACTTAAATCTGTCATGTCATTTGGCACAAACCGTGAGGCCAGCCAGCTCAGGAAAAGACCGATGTAGGAAATAATTCTTCTGTTACGTCACACTTTATTCAGTATTTGAGCTGATTTGTTGGCCTTAGTCCGGAAGTCTTTCCCTGCTTCTGTGGAGCCAGTACCATGCCTGTATTTGGATTTGAAATAGTATGCCAGATTAAGGGGCTTATTTAGAGTTCGGCAGATGTGTTACATCTGCAAAAAAAGTATTGGCTGTCCGTCCACAATATTATAAATGAGGTGGATGGAACCTCTCCCACTTTTTGGTGGATATCTCACTGCGACAACCTCTAAATAAGGCATGTGAAATACCTTTCTCATTTATCTGAGAAGTAGTGATGATTACTGCACCACCAGAAAGGCACTGAAGACACTCCTGTCTCCTCCTGACTTGGACTCTATTAGTCTTGGCTCGGCTTTAACTCGTTTTTAACGTAAATGAAGCTAACCTACTGTGTTTCTCCAGTATTAGCAGTGAAGCGAGACTCACGGAGAATGTTGCTCTCAACAAATCCCGCATAAGGTAACACCACAACGTAACACAGCATAAGATAGTGCGTGGCACCTCGGCTAGCTGCATCGGACTGGTGGTAGCAGCATGCACTGCAATGCATTGCTTATGTATTCCAGCATGCTGCAGGGTTCTGCAAAAGTCAAGAATTATGGGAAAGAAATATATACATTAATTTACAATACGTGTTAAGAAGTGTATGCTTTTGCACAAGTATTCCTCTGGTATGTGTTTTTTGGCTTTTGCATACTACTGAAGTAGGAGGCTGCTTCAAATGACTTTGTTTGAGGAACAGTTATAAGAGTGTGATGGTTCATTTATGGAATGTAGCATGATAGAGGGCAACTCTCATACTTGGGAGTTGCAGTGGTGGTAGGTATTGGCAACACTGGAACATGAAAATGGATGATTATGGACTTGTGGCATGTTCTTGATGAGTTTGTTCTTTTTGTCAGAGTTATATATGTGGACTTCAGCTCCACAAGACGCGTAGTCCCCCTTAGCGTTATTCATGTGATTTGCTTAGTACATCCATTGGAGATGCAAAGCCAAGCAGCACACACAATTTGCACACACCACCAGCTTCTTCTGCTTCTGAAAGGACTTACATTCAGGAAGTCTGGAGACCGCTACTCTGCCCCAGACCAGTGCAAAGAGGTAAGTGTGCACTGCTGTTCGTGACATTCACACTTTGCTAATGGTGAGGTAAAAAGGAGATAAGTTTGTGATAGTATTCTAGATGCTGGTTGCTTGCTAGGCTGCTGATCTAGTTTTAAGGACAAATCATCTGAAAGAGATAGATGTAATAAGAATTAAGAGGTGGAAGCGTGGTGCCATGTGCACTGCTGTGATTTCCATTCTGGGTGGAATGTGAGTTAAGATATAAATTCCAAAAGCAAAAGTGGGCTTCTGGGGCATGGTGGCTTTCTCGGGAAGGAGTGTGTGATAGCACCTGGTCAGTATGCTGAGGGTGAGACTGCTGAAGTTTGAGCTGGTGATTACTTGTCAGGCCAAAGCCTGTGCTTTTGTGAATGTTCATCTGCAGCCTCTTCCAGGTTCCCACAGAGATGGGAGAGGCGGCAGAGGTTGCTGTCTTGCCCACCTTCTATGGCCACTCTTTTTTTAATCTCTACAGACCCGAGAGAGATGAAGAAATGCAGGTCACCCTCTAGTAACACCTAATGCAGACCCGGCAAACCAGAGGCTGACAGGAGAGTTTTGACAGGTGTTCCACTGTCAATGCAGTTCAACTGGCGAGTACATCCTCGGATGTGGAGGAGTATCAAATATGCAGAGAGTGATGGGTAGGGATGACGAGATGCCAAGGATTACATTTTTAAATGTTAGGACAGGCGGGAATGGTTGGAGATGACAGAATGCTAAGTCTTGTCATTTTCTTCTTTTTGAAAATATTCTAATCAGTGGGAGAGAGTGCTGTTGAAGGTAATGTGGTAGGTTGGCATGAGGACGGGTATATTTTTGTTTTTTAGTGTGGGGAAAGGAGGTTGACAATGAGATAAGGTTTTTAAAGGACATCCAGCTGCACAAGAGTTAACATTTCTGTATTGGCTGAACCACATGGATAGTGCTCTTCCTGGGTCTATATGTGGTACCATAGACCCACAGTAAGAAACAATGTCATATATTTATTTTTGAAACAACAATTCATGCCTCACTCTGGAGTCTTGTAGGTCCCTCAAGTATTGTTCCAGGTCATATTCCATTTTGCACTCCATATAAGTACTCCAAAATCACAGGTAGCCCAAGTCACATTGCTGCAAATAAGCTTCGAACATATTGTTTTCTGTAAATTAAATCCTATGTCCTATTACTAAAATTATTTATTTCCTCTTGTCTTCTGGTAACTTTATTTTGCAACCATTTAGGCAAAGCTCAGCTGCATAGATCCCTGAAGCCATCTGGGCTAGAAAGTTGCAGTCATAATTTCTGGATTCAGGGCAACCTGTTTTATCTGCCAGGCCAACAGAGATCACTCCATCCACTCATAAATAAATCAGGCCCTAAGTCCCTTGTAATAAGGCATACAGGATACCTGTTGCTCTTGTGATGGACTGATGAGTATGCAAAATTCTAAATTGGCCCCTTCGTTCTTAATTGTATTGATGCTTAGACCCTTCACTGTAGCTCTGGGTCTACACTGTACAAATTCAGTTGTTGGACACGTCGGCTACTTTTATGCCCATCGCTTCAGACAGCATGCCACACAAACCCGCCCAGCTGCTTGAAGAAGGCCAATTACAAGCCTCCCCTCTTTGCGGTGCACGTAAATATGCAGTTCAGTGTCAGTACTGTTCCATGGCTACCTTTTAGATACCAGCGCCCAGGCATGAACCCCCTAATTATTCATTTATACCGTTAAATTTAATCAGTATTTTTACCTGGGGCTCCTAAGAGCTTAATTCACATACTACGAATCATAAACCCTCTTCACACGTTTACTGGATGTAGTAGACTGATCCTTCCCTTGCTGATGTACAGCAGCGCTGGCCCCTAAACACGCTTATTCACATACAGGTGGAACTTCTCCATGTGAGTGTATTCGTGGTTATTGGGTAAATTAATAATTTGTAGGATTGCTGTATTTGAGTTTTGCGAGTTGTAGCTAATACCAGTCCGTCTTCTCTTTTTTCTTCTTTAGGTGTACTGGATTTCTTGCAGGACCCTAAACACGTCCCTCATGTAATCTGACATTGGTTTAGTTTTATTCCATACAAGGGTTTAAGCCTCATTTTCATCTTTCCCCTTAGGCCGCAACCATCTCCCGGGTGTCACCCCTGTCCTGATGATGACCTCTAGTTATGAAGGTCGAAACGCCATCGACATGTACCAGCTAAATTTGGAATTCTAATTATGACATGATGTTGCATTATTTTTATTATAGTCAAACAATTCATGCATTACATTGTTCCAAACTGCTCCAACATGCTGTGGCATCTTTATATTCATGTGTTTCGCTTGCACAGTTTAAATTTATTTTTTCATGAGCACAATGTGGTCACCTTGCACTTAGGACACACTCTAAAAGCAAGTTTTATGTTGCATTATAATCCGTGAAGCATATTGTTATGCCTCTGTTGATAATATCACTGCATTTAACCAAAAAGGTGTGAATATGTGTTTTTTTGTTTCTTGTATAATTAATTTATTCCTTAATTCGTGCCCTCCTAGTGATACCCATTCAGACATTGTTGCATGGTACTATATTGCCTAGGTCTCACCAGGGTTTACAGGTATCTTCTGTGGTTTGTAATATAGATCCTTCACTAAGGCACAGACCCGCAGAGCCTTACAATATTCAGTGCAAGTATAATTACGTAGTTTGTAAACCATAGCAGTGGTGTCAAGCTATTTGCTATTCTGAGGTAAGTATTTGCCCCTTTGGCAGCTACTCATGCAAATATGAAATGTACAGTTTGAAAATGAGTGGTACAATCAAGGAGGTCTGCCATAGCTCCTTCTGCACACAAACCATGCATGCAAGTGAGACATCACACAAGCTGCATCCTTCAAAGGGAATTAAAAAGCTGAAAAAGCACACAACGTTATTTAGACAGTATTTTATCATGGAAAGACAATATGAAGCAACACAACACACTGAAGTATCATGAACAGCACTTACAAACCCAACCTAGCACACTTGTAGAAACGTATTTCCCACCCACACAACCATCCAGTGATTTAAGAGGTATGTAATAAAAAAAATTCCAGCAGTGTCATATAACAGAATCCAGCGGTACATTGCACTGGTGGTATTGTGATACCCCTGTTTAATGAACTTGGATGGAGTGACCTGTTCCACTTTCATAGTATAAGGGATTGCGTTTTCGAAGTATAGCCGATTGGTCTGCCTTCATATTATCAGTCGCCTTGCTCTCCTGCACCTTTCTCTTTTTTAATTCTTAAATCAAGGATGTATTTTTAACATGGGCACTTCACTTACTTGACACTGATCTTATTTTGAAAAATAGCTTCCAGTATTTTTGTATTGGTGTGCTCTTCAATAAACCTGCTCGCGTGACTCATCAGTTTTCTCTATTTCAATTTAGATTGCACCGCCCATTTCCCATCACTAACCAACTTCAAGAACTTCAGTAGTTTGTGCGAGTTCAGCACGTTCTGCCTCACAACCAGAATCCAATCATTGCCCGTTTCATTTTGGCTCTTGGTAACATTGTATAATTTGTTCTCTTTACCTTTCTAATATTATACTCAGCCGAGTTTACAAGCGAGGTAAATTTAAGCGTCTCTATTAATGCCCTATAATCGTGCCACGGATATTACTTTGCTGTAAGTTATCAATCAAAGTTAGGGTGCTTTTTCCACGTCGGGATGACACAGCAGGTGAAACGAACACCATTTTCCCTACACACGAATTTGGATGGAGACAAACTCCGTAAAATATGCTGTGATTTAATGTAAGGTCCATTTTGTTTTTAATGGAGACCTTCAACTGCAGTTTAGCAACACCGTTGGCCCTGTGCGGCTGTGGAAAGCCGTTACTGGAGCAGTGGAGGGCTGGGGGTGCACTCATGGTGCTTAGCAGCTCCCCAGCGCTTGTATTTCCCTGGAAAGATCCCAGCGAACCCTTAAAACACTTTTTTTCCTCTCCATGCACTGGCTCCTCAGAATCCCACTCCTGAGTCCCTCTCACCCGCACCCCACACATCATCCCCGGACCAGTACTCCTGAGCATCCTTGCCCTGCCTCTTGCCCCACCCACCCCTGCTCACTTTGTGAAGCCCCTAGCTCATCTTCCCCATCCGGACACTCCTCTGACCCCCGTGCCTCCACTGTCCCTTTCTCTCACCTTCCGTCGCCATCCCCTGCTCCTCACTCTGGCACCAAATAGACTCCATTCTGCAGGATGCCCCATCCACGGAATTAATGCAGCAATACATCTTTACTGGGTCCGAGCCATGGGGCACATCTTCGTGGTGAACAAAGTCAGACACAGTCAAAAATCTTTGCCTAACTTTGTACAAAAAGTGAAAACTTCCTGACTTCACCCATCTTCACCCACAAAGTCAACACTTCACAAGCCCAACTTCTGTCCCTTGTCAGACACCTTCTAATTAGCAGTCTCTTGATTTACTGTACTTTTGCAAAGTTACACCGGAGGAGCTGGCAGATGGTCAACTAAAGACAGCCCACTCCCTGTGGGGCACTGTCTGGCTTTTTGGAAAACATTTCCAAGAACCCTTTCTTTCCCACTCCTGAGTTGCCTGTTTTGTGAAGTCTCTGAACCTCATAAATGTATTGGACCACAGCAGGCCTTCACAAAGGAAATATTTTATTTTGAGTGAAGCCCAGTTGATATTAGCGAAACTGTGGCAGAAGACCTTGTCATTAAGCTTGCCACCTAAGATGGACACTTTCCTCCAAACTGTATTTAATGGGAGGCAGGGATCTGTTAAGGATGGACTAGTCCAACAAGATTACGTCAGCACCAGCAATAGTTGAGCCCCAATGATGGTGAGCTAGAGTAACAGTGCAGTGAAAAATAAAACATCGGAATCTCTGTGGCAATAGTTGGCTTGGAGCATCATGTAAATAGACCAGAACAGGAGCTACCCCAAAACAGCTGACTGCAAAATATCCGTTGGTAGAACAAAGAAATACCATATAATTATTTTTGCTTGGTGGGAGTAGTAGTTGAAAGAACATTTTATTTCATTTCCAAGGCTGTCAAGAATGAGCTTCAGTTATTGAGCAAATTAGTGCAGGCCCAAAAGTGTTCATCGATAGCCCACTGTGCCACCAGATCCGCCAGTCAAGATATCGTTTGATGGGTGCTGGAACTGGACTCATAATCCGTCTAGCCATAAACCTTCAGTGCTTCGACTCAAACTACTTCTTTGCTAAGAGTAAGGGCAAAACTAAGAGCTGAGATTTTCTCTGTGTTTTTTCTATTGTGTTGAGGTCTTCTCTGTGCGGTTTCCATTGCGTTTTTACAAGAAGAAATCTAAGCAGAATGACATATTTGTAGGCTGATTTCATCTTGCAGACTGGCTACATCTTTCCCAAATTACTATTGATCCAGATAACTAGATACTTTTCTAAGATGCTAAAACATGCTTAAAAACATTTCTACAGCTAGACACTTTTGGACAGTTTGTTTAAAAGCGGTTACCAACAGTTATTTCCTATTTCACAGATTCAAATCATTTCCAGACTATAAGATGAGTGACATTAGTACCACATACATCCCACTGAGGTTTCTGCAGATGTTTACTACCATAGAAGGGACACAGTAATGGACATTAGAAACAATGTATTTGCTGGTTATTTCCTAAAATCCCCAGACATGTTTAAAATAGGTGAGATTACCTGATGTCAATGTTAAATCATAACTAGCAATGCTGCCATATTTTATATGATGTTCTACATTGATTTATTAGTTCTCATCCCTTGCAAATCCAATATGTTTACTTTCGTTTTAAGTTGAAGCCTACCAGCTGTCTGGTTGTAAAAAGACATCATGAGGACATTCTGAAAATTTGTGTACTTTCGGTTTGCTGGCTTTATTTGTTTTAGCACCTCCAGCATACCTTAGTCCCTCCCATTGAGCATAGCTTGTTTGCAAACTTTTAACTGCCTTTTTGTATTCTTCTGTGAAGGCTCCCTGTTGTGAGACCCATTGTTTCTTTGTTGTAAAGTACTCCGTAAGACTACATTTGTTTTCCAGGTGTCTCCCTGTGTATGCATCTCTTCCCTCGCTCCGTGTCGCTGTTAAACACTATGGACTTGTGTGCAACACCCTCTCTCTCTCTCTCCAGTGCTCCAGGTTGCGGTCTCGCCTGTGGGCTTCGGTTCATCATCCACATTGCTCTCTTTCACCCTTGTGGTTTTTGCTCCCTCATCCATGTTTCTCAGTCTCCGGCATGTGCTTTTCCCCATCCCCCAATCTTTTTATCCTAGATTGTGCAGTTTTATTTAGCCAAACCTGAAGGTATTGAAGCGCTTTAACTGACTTCCAGCTATATAACACAAGGTCAGTTTTTTTTCTTTCGGCATGCGGAGATTAAGTGCCCAGGCTCACAGGATGCCGATGCCAAGACTGGAACCTGGTTCTCCAGTTGCAAAGTCAGCAGCGCTGGCCGTTAACGCCACATCTTCTGCCCTTTTTGATGGATGAATACACTTTAATCTAGGACCCTGCCATCCAGCATTTCTGCTGCTGCCCTTATTCCCTTCATCTATCCTTCTCTTCTCCAGTTCCAATCAATACTCAGTCCCTTCTGCCAACCCTTCTCATCATCCCCACTGCATAAACTGCAGTTCTGACAGCCTGCAGCTCACAGCATTACCAACTGCAAGGTTGGTGGCGTTCTATGCATAGTGCTGTCAGGCCACAGTGTCTGCACCATCCACCAGGCTCAGCCAGTGCAGCATATCCAGTACTGCCATTGTGAGGTCTCTGGTGCTTTGCAGGGCCATTGGAGCTCATTACCTGGGACACACAGTACTACTAAGCAGGAACAAGCTGGGCTGCACTAACATGAACTTGGAGACATAACAGTAATGCAACGCTATAGGGCTCTTAGGAATACTGAGCAGGAGCCTCGAAGAAATCTGTGTGCAGCACAGCCATTCAGCATGACATCTACAGTACTGCTTCCAAGCACCAGGCTGGCCCTGCAGCCCAGAGAACTGCCACAGCTTGCTAGTGCCAGTGGTGCATGCCTGGATCTTTAGTGTTCCCCATGGAGCTCTCTCTAGATAACTCTCAGGAACACATGCTATTTACAGTGGGCTATTTTTATAAGCAGATAGTCTGTAAACACCACCATGGAAAGGTTGGCGGAATGGGGGATTCGGGGCCTCTGCACTTGGCATGGGCAGTGCAGGGGCCCCCATGCAGAGCTCCATTAGGAGCCGGCTGCAATGGTAAGGCCCTGTCCCTATCTGGGCCAGCGGGCAGAAACACTGTTTCCGCCCGCCGGCCCAGCAGGGAAACCATAATTGGGCCAGCGAGGTTCAGGCTGCACATGTGGCCTGATGGCAGTATGGCAAGTCATAATGAGGGCCTATGTTTTAGGCATGCCCAAAATTGCACTAGCCTATTACAAGAATAACTTGTAAGCATTAAGCATGGACACTGAAAATGACACCAAACTATAGTCAAGTAAGGAAATACAATTATCTTGATAGAACAAAGAAAAAATCCTAACATTTTATCACGATCCAGTCAGTAATAAATACACCCTGGAAAATGTTTAAACCTCTTGAAAGACTAGTAGCTACCCTTGCAGAGCAGAGTGTTGTAGCTTCATAAGTACATTTGGGGGATAAGAACATTGCATTTCTGTTGATAAAGTAAAGAAGATACATGAGGAATTCAAACACAATCCAATATCAGTGACTGTCTTTTCTAATTTATTGTGGGATAGCCCCACAGAAGTATAATTTAGTAAAGTTGAAGTACTGTCTACAAAATAATTTGATGAGCTCCATGTTCAAAATAAGCAGTCTGGGTAAGCACCTTGCATTTTTCCAGCTTATATATGCTTCTCTCTTTACAAAAAAGTGCTTCCTATGGAACGCTATATCATCAACTCCATCTTAGCTACTGGGATTCAACTATTATTTTAAAAAAGTAATTTGATGCCAATAATAATAGCTCATTGTTCAATCACCCAAACAAAGTGCTTGAGAGAGCTGTAACTCTCAATTGTTAAGACTAATAATAAACTAATGGCAGGGTTTATGCACGGTTTGTGCTTGGAATGGATACAAAAGTGATGGTAACCTCAATAGTACCGGATGGTAGCACTCTTGGAGGGCTGATTCATTTAAATGTATCAGCTGCGCTCGTGAATGTGAACCCTGGCATTCTCATACAGCGAGTATCTGTCTAGTGAGGAGGTGAAACCCTTTATACAACTACTCTACAACTTCAATGGTAGACTTTATTTCTATGCTGATGATTCTCAAATTGTCTTTGGTTTGAAGGAAAGGACCTAGGGTTGGGCAACTGCTTTTAGTTATTGCTTGCAGCAATCCAAGTCTTGATGGGCAAACATGTTCTTAAATGAGATGCCTCTGAAAAATAAGTTATATAATATGGGTACCATGATTTCCAAGGCTTACTTTTTTGTTCTCCCTACCAGAAAGCTCAAGCTGCCTGGTTGCAAAAGATCTATTGAGAACTTACATTGGGCTTGCTTACCATTGGCTGGCTTGTCACCCTCATTTGCCTGCTTCTTATTCAGTGGCTTGCATTTCTTTTCTTCTGGTTGTCCCTCCCCAGGAACATAGCTTCTTCACCATACTTTTTTACTAGCCGACTTGTATCCTTCAACTACTCACTTTTAGGGAACAGCTTTTTGGTTTAGGTCAAGCACTTCCTGAGAGTGCATGTGTTTTCCATCTTGCTCCTTCGTTTGATTTTCCTTTGCCAAAACCTCATCCTTTGCTCAATGTTGCTCTCTCCCTTCTGTGCTGACTGCTCTCTCATGCTTCTCTCCCCAGTTTTCCTCTCCTCTCCTCTCCTCCGGGTTGCTGTCTAGCTTATGTGATGCTCCCTTGCCTCCTGTGTTCTCTCTTCCTCGTGTGGTACACGACTTTTGGCTCATTGGGCTTCTTCCACTCAAACTTCCTACCCACACCTAATGTCACTTTCTCTATCATGTGCTTCCCAGCCCACCCCATGCAGCTGTTTCCTTCAGTGCTAATTTTCCCATCCTCTAACTGCTCACCCTACCTGCTCTTTCCTTGTCCCCACTCCTGCAATGGCGGTTAATAAATGATTCTTTTTTCCAGATCCAAGTGGCATCTGCAAGAAGATCAGAAAATTGCCACCCACGTCGCTTTGTACGCACATGCATGCGTGCGCCTACCTAATGACACGACCAGCAACAGCGGTCGTGTCATGGTAGTCTTTTTTCTTTTTTGCCAATGTAATGCAGCGTCGGCAATAAACTTTTTACTGACTGGCAAAAGCTAACAGCTACAAAAGTCGAGACCTATTGGATTTGCCAGGGCTTGTTTAGATACTTGATTTCCTAACAAAGTAATGTTTCTTGTTTGTGTTTACCAGATTGAGAAATGCATATATTGTTTAAAATGTATGGAAATGGTCCTACTTCACGCTATGATACCCCCAGTCTGAAGGGAAAACTTAACCACTCAGGCATATGCTGCCAAGACAAGGCAAATCATTTGTGTTGACTTAAAGGGACGCTGTGTGTAAAACCAGCTAAAACTATTCAAAACCCGTCCTTTGTGCTAGATTCTGTGCACTGGGTGTAGGACTCCACCCCAGCAACCGGCAGTAAAATTGATGCAAATGGCTTAAATGCAAATGGCATGTACCTGGGTACATGTTACACAAGGTTCTTTCAAATTTTGATGTATCTCTTAGCTGAACAGCATCCATTCAACTAGATAAGACTATTCTCTGAAAGTTTTTAACAGGTATAAATAAGACAATTTCAAGTGATGCATTTAATAAACGCTTTCGAGCACAGGCGAACCTGAAGAACCTTTACGAGCTATACAGCTGGAAATGGAAATGTGGACCCTAAGGATGTGCCTAGCATACCATCACGAAAATTCATAAAGAGAGCATAGCCAATTAATACAAGGAGTCAATAGGCAGGCGTAACCCTAACAGGCCACGGACAGATGAAAGTAACGTTGCAAGCAGGTGTACTTGGTGAACACCAGAAATGTTAGCTGGCAGGTGCATTCTCATGCCACATGCACACAACACAGGTCACTGGGAACCATCTGACCTTTTTCAAGCAAAAAGAACCGCAACTCATTACTGTATGGGAAGCTCAACAGCGTTATAAGTTGAAAGCCTAGGCTTCTCATTGAACAGGTGCACAAGACCTCTTAATGGACATGTTTAACTAGACCATGGGGTGGGGTTGGCAAGAATGGGCACATCTCGGTTCCTAAAGTGACGGTGGTAACAATAGCCACACCACTTAGGTGTTGTCAAGCACGTGTAGTCCCCTTGTGCATGGAGTACCAGGACATTCTTTGGGGGGGGGTCATTAAGAATCCATGATCTCATGCATGCGATTAACTTTTATTTATTTACTTAATTTGTGCATGCAGGAGCAGAATGTCAACACCTTCAATACTGCAGCACCAGAGTCCTGTTACATGTATGCGAAGGAGGAAAGCCTGCTTATGAAACATCTTTCAGGTCTAACTTATGTTATGTATTCACAATGCATAGAAAGGAAAAACAAAACAAGCAATGATAAGTGGGTTAGTACAGTGTAAGCAAATTAAATAAGATGGTAACAACCACAGTTTCTCACAAATAAAAGAAAGACAACTCTGATCTTTCAGAGTGAGAAAAGAGAAGCAGAATTGCCATGGCAGGGTGCTCAGTCATGGACTGAGGAAAGAAAGGGTGCAAAGGTCTCCGTGGAAGACTAATTCCACATCACCAGAGGTAATGATCCTGCAGGACCCTTTAACCATGGGAGTGCAGAATTAACAGGGATTAAGAGTTGAGCACTGGGAATCCCCCAAATAATGTTGAATTACTGCTGTAAGTGGTAAATCTAAGTCTGAATAATGCAGTAAACACTAATTCTCTACAACAGCTTCTCCTGGCGATTTCAGCTGCTTTTAGCAGCATAATTCTTCGTGGAGGGCATGATAGGTCCATGGTAATTCTGCAGACTTGATAATCCTCGGTGAAGCAGGCAACAGCATTACTGACCCACATATAGAATTCTAGGTCTCTTGTACTAAGGCTCTCTAACATCAAAGCTGTATAGTACAACTGAGCATGATGAGTCCAGTCTCCAATACAGGCCTCAAAGAAACATATGAGAACAGGCGTGGACTGACTATTTACCTCATCAGTCATCTGGTGGTCCATACCCTTTTGAGTCAGTTTTTAGGATGTACCTACTAGACAGGGTGTGCGATGTCTGTTGTGAGACATATTGTTTGCTTACAAGAGGCCTGGAGTCCACCCATTGCTTACAATTGGTTGTCTTCATTGTCACTCTGTGCTTGCTTCCTATTTGTTAGACTGTGTGGGCTTTACTTCCTCCTCTTGTGTTTGTCCTCTCCTGCAGCATAGACACATGATTTGTGTCCTTCCACTGCTCATTTTCAGGCACTGATTTTTCTTTTTGATCAAGCAATTCACAAGAGTGCATGTGTTTTCCAGCTGTCTTCCTAGTGCGATTCTCATGGCCTAAGTAATTAAGAGTGTGACGTAAAACATGCTAACTACAATCCTGTGCTTCACTCAGCATGTTGCCTGTCCAGCATTTAGATGCCTCTTTGTGTGTTTTCTGCTATTGCATCCAGGCCTATTACACAACAATCATATGTAAGAGTAAGAGACACCAATTGGTTTAGTGAGTGCTTGTTAGCAGTTGTATATAAATGAGTAACAACAATAATCTTGCTATAACTAATTTAGGACTGGGTAATTACAAATGGTACATATGTGCCCATCACATTGCGTACACTGGCGAGAGGCCCAAGACTGCATGAGCATATCATCTGAATACTGAATACTATTGTGGCCAGCAGTATCACATTGCATTCAGCGTCAGGTCCAGAGCCCTCTGTCTTGACCTTTTATGAACAGCCTCCCACAGCCAAAATTCATCTGGACACCTAAATGAGCATCGGCTCACATACACCACACAAATATTAGAGAACCCAGTAGCTCAGCCCTTTAGCGCTTGGACTACTAGGCTTTGTCAAAATTTAGTAAAGTCTGTTCACATTACAGTACACAATTGCACTAACGCAAAGAGAGTCTACAGAAAATTCCAAGTCTTTAGTTATGTTATATATGCATCTTTTGTTCAGTAGCACATTCCTAAAACCATTGATACAGCTAAAAGGTCCTACATTCGAGACCTGTTGGCTTTGCCAATGCTTGTTCAAAGTCCCAGGGCTGCTGCTAGCACTTCTGTCACATTATTGCAGCGGGTACAGCGGAGGTATACCAAAAGAGAGGGAGGGAGAAGAGAGACAGAGGTGAATGAAAGGCAGTGGATGGAGAGAGCAAGATAGAGAGACTAGAGAGAGGTAAAACGGAGATCAGTCACAGATAATGGATGGATGGAATGGGGGTGGGGATGGTGGGGGAGTGGAAGGAAGTGGGACTTGCTTTAAGATTTTTGGCAGGGCTGTGTTCTTCCCCAGTCCGACTGTGCATGGAAAAGTGTGAGATGGTCCCTCAGCCAAACCCTGACAGAAGAACAAAAACACCTGCAGTTCAGAAAACAACTGAAAACACTCACAACCCCTGACACGCAGCCAGACTGAGGAGAACAGATGGGAGTCAAGAAACTTGGACAAAGCTTCACTTTTGGTTCTTGGCAAAAATCGCGGTCCCCACCGCAGGATGCAGAAATTGTTCAAAGCAAGAGAGAAGACCACATCACATTTGGACCTGATTCTAACTTCACCGGACCAGACACATCTCCCATTCTTGGCTGAGGTTTGTTTCCTCCTCCTCAACACATCTAATAAGTCGGGAGAACCATTTTGAGGGGACTTAATGCAGAAATATTTAAACAAACCCATATTCCAGTACTTAATCCAAAACAACTCTAAATTACTAAGAAAGACTGATAGCAACCTACTGCTCTCAAGTGTCTCGAATGTGCTGTCAGCGCTACACACAACATTAAATATAAATCAATTAATACAAATATCCCTTCTGAAATCCACATCTAATTACAAATAGTCTGTTGTATACTTTAACAAGATGTACTATTTAATGAAAAACAAATATATTGTAAACCAGTACTTAATTTGTGCTTGTTGTTTCCACTTATTTTTGAGGGCTGGCACTTATTTTTCTCCCTCAAGTATTTACAGCGAGCAAAAGACACATATGGGAAAGACGGAGGAAGAGAAAAACGAAAAAGCTTCACAATGGGAGAAAGCTGCTAGAGTGAGCTGGAGGGGCAGGGAGTGATTTACATGGATGAAAGAGGCCCGAGATGTGTTCAGGATTGGGCTGCCTCAGTATTCCATGTTCGCACATTTAGGGCCATATGTACTAAGGCTTTTCCCCATAGACACAGAATGGGTAAAATCCTTTGATACATCTGGCCCTTAATTGCAGCAGCCGCGTGTTTAAGAGGAGGGCTTTGGGCACCAGCACGTTTTTATTTACAAATTAAGCATTGTTGTATACATATCACTTTACACAAGATTCAGTAACGATTTATGTAAGTAAAATTGGTACGATGGATAGATAATCAGCGGAAGAACATTTGATGGACAAGTGCCTCTGACTATATAACAAGGAAAGCTGCCGTGTACAGTGCGAGGGGGTGACAAAGAGGCCCGTCGAGGCTTCCTGGCGAAAACCGACATTGTCTGTCTCTCTGACTGTCAGGCCCTTGAAAGATTCTCGCCATCTCCGTGCAGCTCGTCACTTGAGCACATAACAGCAAGCGTGATAACCTCTGAAGAGGTGTTATCTCTGCTGAAGAGCTGTGATCTCCTCGGCCTGTGTTCTAGGAGGCAGAATCCTGCTGTATATCAAGCTAGACACGAAGGCTCGAGAAGGGGTCATTGCTAAACACGCAATACTTTTGCGCGCAGACTAAAACGTGATCACGTTTTCCATGTCTACAGAAATATTATTTTGTATTTGAATTGCATTTATATAGCAGCAGAGCTGGGGTTAGTAGAGTGGGCTGCTACCTTGGGGACTATTTAAGACCTGGGGCCCTATATATCCCCAAACCAAAGTTTTTTATTTAGATCATTTTGGTGACATGAACTTCCATAGGCAGAACTGGTGAACATTTTTTACATTGCAGGAGGTAGAGAATGTGATTTAGTCAGGGGCACACCACTGAAGTGGTGGCCTGTCCTTCAGGGCGGAGGGGCCACCCCCCCCACCTTTTGCCCCTCATGAAGAGTGTCTGTCAGGTTTAAGCCCTGAAGTGCCCAGGGTGAGTGTCTATCAGTGACACTTCGTCACAGAGTGGGGTGGGGTCAGTAGTCTCACTGACTCCATACCACTCTGTGACGAGGCTGGGACTGCTGCCTTCTCTCATTGGCTGATCTAAGGTCAGCCAATGAGGGAAGGCAGCAGTCCCACACTCCTGGGACCTGGAGGCTGAAGGTAAGTGTGTGTGTGTGTGTGTGTGTATGTGTGCGATCTTTTAACCCCTTCTGTGCCTTGGACGAGATCATCTCGTCCTAGGCACAGGGGAACTTGGGGGCGAACTAGCGCGCCCCCGTGCACCCCCCTTCCCCCCCCCCAAGTCGGGATGGAAGGGGAAGACCTTCCCCTTCCACCCCCGACCCCCCCCACCCCCCCCTGTGACGTCAGTGCGCGAGCGCGCGCTGATTTGTCACAGGGGCCTCCCTAGTCGCGCTGGAAGCTCTGCTTCCAGCGCGATTGAAAAAGAAATGCAAAAGCATTTCTTTTTCAATCACTTGGGAGGCCCGGAGGGGCTTCAAAGGGAAGGAAAAGTATTTCCTTCCCTTTGAAGTCCCTCCGAGGGTTTCAAAAGCCGGATTGCTTGCAATCCGGCTTTTGAAACCCCACTAGACACCAGGGATTTTTTTTATTTTTATTGAAACAGACAAAAGGGAGCGACCCCTTGGGCAAGGGTCGCTCCCAGGGGGGGCATTTTTTTGAGAAGGCCTTTTCTGCCCCCCCTGGGGGCAGAAACCTCTAGGCACCAGGGACCATTTTTTTTTTTTTTATGTTTCATTTCTTTTTTTTTGGGTGGGGAGCGACCCCTTAGGCAAGGGTCGCTCCCCTTGGGGGAAAATTATATTTTGGCCATTTCTGCCCCCCTTGGGGGCAGATTGGCCTATTTTGATGAGGCCAATCTGCCCCCAAGGGGGGTAGAAACCACTAGACACCAGGGAATTTTTTCTTTGCGTGAATTTCACGCAAAGGGAGCGACCCCTTAGGCACGGGTCGCTCCCTGGGGGGGAGGGCAATTTATTTTAGGCCAATTAGGCCTATCTGCCCCCAGGGGGGGCAGAAACCTCTAGGCGCCAGGGCAAATTTTTTTTGTTGTGTTTTTTTTTTTGTTGTTTCTTTTTTTAGAGATGGGGAGCGACCCATCAGGCAAGGGTCGCTCCCCTGGGGGGCAAATTGTATTTAGACCATTTCTGCCCCCCTGGGGGCAGATTGGCCGATTTTAGGTCAATCTGCCCCCAAGGGGGCAGAAACCACTAGGCACCGGGGATTTGTTTTGTGGCGCCAATGTCACGCAGGGGGAGCGACCCCGTAGGCAAGGGTCGCTCCCGGGTGGGGTGGGGGTTGGGGGGGGCAAATTTATTTTAGGCCATTTCTGCCCCCCCGGGGGCAGATCGGCCTAATATTAGGCTGATCTGCCCCCGGGGGGGGGGGGCAGAAACCTCTAGGCGCCAGGGCAATTTTTTTTTTGTTTGTTTGTTTCTTTTTTTAGAGATGGGGAGCGACCCATCAGACAAGGGTCGCTCCCCTTGGGGGGCAAATTGTATTTAGGCCATTTCTGCCCCCCTGGGGGCAGATTTGCCGATTTTAGGTCAATCTGCCCCCAAGGGGGCAGAAACCACTAGGCACCGGGGATTTGTTTTTTGGCGCCAATGTCACGTAGGGGGAGCGACCCCGTAGGCAAGGGTTGCTCCCGGGGGGGGTGGGGGCCGGGGGGGGGGACACATTTATTTTAGGCCATTTCTGCCCCCCCTGGGCGCAGATCGGCCTATTACTAGGCCGAACTGCCCCCAGGGGGGGGCAGAACCCTCAGGTCACCAGGGCAAATTTTTTTGTTGTGTTTTTTTTTTTTTCGAGATGGGGAGCGACCCATCAGGCAAGGGTCGCTCCCCTGGGGGGCAAATTGTATTGAGGCCATTTCTGCCCCCCTTGGGTGCAGATTGGCAGATTTTAGGTCAATCTGCCCCCAAGGGGGCAGAAACCACTAGGCACCGGGGATTTGTTTTTTGGCGCCAATGTCACGCAGGGGGAGCGACCCCGTAGGCAAGGGTCGCTCCCGGGGGGGGGGTGGCGGCTGGGGGGGGGAAATTTATTTTAGGCCATTTCTGCCCCCCCCTGGGGGCAGATCGGCCTATTATTAGGCCGAACTGCCCCCGGGGGGGGCAGAACCCTCAGGACACCAGGGCAAAATTTTTGGTGTGTTTTTTTTTTTGTTTGTTTGTTTTTTTCGAGATGGGGAGCGACCCATCAGGCAAGGGTCGCTCCCCTGGGGGGCAAATTGTATTTAGGCCATTTCTGCCCCCCTTGGGGGCAGATTGGCCGATTTTAGGTCAATCTGCCCCCAAGGGGGCAGAAACCACTAGGCACCGGGGATTTGTTTTTTGGCGCCAATGTCACGCAGGGGGAGCGACCCCGTAGGCAAGGGTCGCTCCCAGGGGGGGTGGGGGTTGGGGGGGGCAAATTTATTTTAGGCCATTTCTGCCCCCCCCTGGGGGCAGATCGGCCTATTATTAGGCCGAACTGCCCCCGGGGGGGGGCAGAACCCTCAGGGCACCAGGGCAAATTTTTTTGTTGTGTTTTTTTTTTTGTTTGTTTGTTTTTTTCGAGATGGGGAGCGACCCATCAGGCAAGGGTCGCTCCCCTGGGGGGCAAATTGTATTTAGGCCATTTCTGCCCCCCTTGGGGGCAGATTGGCAGATTTTAGGTCAATCAGCCCCCAAGGGGGCAGAAACCACTAGGCACCTGGGATTTGATTTTTGGCGCCAATGTCACGCAGGGGGAGCGACCCCGTAGGCAAGGGTCGCTCCCGGGGGGGCTGGGGGGGGGGCAAATTTATTTTAGGCCATTTCTGCCCCATCGGCCTATTATTAGGCCGAACAGCCCCCAGGGGGGGGCAGAACCCTCAGGGCACCAGGGCAAATTTTTTTGTTGTGTTTTTTTTTTTGTTTGTTTGTTTTATTCGAGATGGGGAGCGACCCATCAGGCAAGGGTCGCTCCCCTGGGGGGCAAATTGTATTTAGGCCATTTCTGCCCCCCTTGGGGGCAGATTGGCTGATTTTAGGTCAATCTGCCCCCAAGGGGGCAGAAACCACTAGGCACCGGGGATTTGTTTTTTGGCGCCAATGTCACGCAGGGGGAGCGACCCCGTAGGCAAGGGTCGCTCCCGGGGGGGATGGGGGCTGGGGGGGGGGGCACATTTTTTTTAAGCCATTTCTGCCCCCCCTGGGGGCAGATCGGCCTATTATTAGGCCGAACTGCCCCCAGGGGGGGCAGAACCCTCTAGGCACCAGGGCAAATTTTTTTGTTGTTGTGTTGTTTTTGTTTGTTTGTTTTTTTCGAGATGGGGAGCGACCCATCAGGCAAGGGTCGCTCCCCTGGGGGGCAAATTGTATTTAGGCTATTTCTGCCCCCCTTGGGGGCAGATTAGCCGATTTTAGGTCAATCTGCCCCCAAGGGGGCAGAAATCACTAGGCACCGGGGATTTGTTTTTTGGCGCCAATGTCACGCAGGGGGAGCGACCCCGTAGGCAAGGGTCGCTCCAGGGGGGGGGGGTGGGGGCTGGGGGGGTCAAATTTATTTTAGGCCATTTCTGCCCCCCCCTGGGGGCAGATCGGCCTATTATTAGGCCGAACAGCCCCCAGGGGGGGGCAGAACCCTCAGGGCACCAGGGCAAATTTTGTTGTTGTGTTTTTTTTTTGTTTGTTTGTTTTTTTCGAGATGGGGAGCGACCCATCAGGCAAGGGTCGCTCCCCTGGGGGGCAAATTGTATTTAGGCCATTTCTGCCCCCCTTGGGGGCAGATTGGCCGATTTTAGGTCAATCTGCCCCCAAGGGGGCAGAAACCACTAGGCACCGGGGATTTGTTTTTTGGCGCCAATGTCACGCAGGGGGAGCGACCCCGTAGGCAAGGGTCGCTCCCGGGGGGGTGGGGCAAATTTTTTTTAAGCCATTTCTGCCCCCCATGGGGGCAGATCGGCCTATTATTAGGCCGAACTGCCCCCAGGGGGGGGCAGAACCCTCTAGGCACCAGGGCAAATTTTTTTGTTGTGTTTTTTTTATTTTTATTTTATTTTTATTTTAGGGCATTTCTGCCCCCCCCCCCTCCCGGGGCCGGCTGAGTTAGAGGCCAAACTCCACAGGTAGGCACTTTGAAAAAAACACCTCTGTTTTCTGTGAAAAAATATGTTCTGTCCACGTTGTGTTTTGGGCCATTTCCTTTCGTGGGCGCTAGGCCTACCCACAGAAGTGAGGTACCATTTTTATTGAGAGACTTAGGGGAACGCTGGGTGGAAGGAAATTTGTGGCTCCTCTGAGATTCCAGAACTTTCTGCCACAGAAATGTGAGGAACATGTGTTTTTTTAGCCACATTTTGAGGTTTGCAAAGGATTCTGGGTAACAGAACCTGGTCCGAGCCCCGCAAGTCACCCCATCTTGGATTCCCCTAGGTCTCTAGTTTTCAGAAATGCACAGGTTTGGTAGGTTTCCCTAGGTGCCGGGTGAGCTACAGGCCAAAATCCACAGGTAGGCACTGTTTTCTTTCAAAAAATGGGATGTGTCCACGTTGCGTTTTGGGGCGTTTCCTGTTGCGGGCGCTAGGCCTACCCACGCAAGTGAGGTATCATTTTTATCGGGAGACTTGGGGGAACGCTGGGTGGAAGGAAATTTGTAGCTCCTCTCAGATTCCAGAACTTTCTGCCACAGAAATGTGAGGAACATGTGTTTTTTTTAGCCAAATTTTGAGGTTTGCAAAGGATTCTGGGTAACAGAACCTGGTCCGAGCCCCGCAAGTCACCCCTCCTTGGATTCCCCTAGGTCTCTAGTTTTCAGAAATGCACAGGTTTGGTAGGTTTCCCTCGGTGCCGGCTGAGCTAGAGGCCAAAATCTACAGGTAGGCACTTCGCAAAAAACACCTCTGTTTTCTCCCAAAATTTGGGATGTGTCTACGTTGCGCTTTGGGGCGTTTCCTGTCGCGGGCGCTAGGCCTACCCACACAAGTGAGGTATCATTTTTATCGGGAGACTTGGGGGAACATAGATTAGCAAAACAAGTGCTATTGCCCCTTGTCTTTCTCTACATTTTTTCCTTCCAAATATAGGAAAGTGTGTAAAAAAGACATCTATTTGAGAAATTCCCTATAATTCACATGCTTGTATGGTCACCCCGGAATTCAGAGATGTGCAAATAACCACTGCTCCTCAGCACCTTATCTTGTGCCCTTTTTGGAAATGCAAAGGTTTTCTTGATAGCAATTTTTTACTCTTTATATTTCAGCAAATGAATTGCTGTATACCCGGTATAGAATGAAAACGCACTGCAGGGTGCAGCTCATTTATTGGCTCTGGGTTCCTCGGGTTCTTGATGAACCTACAAGCCCTATATATCCCCGCAACCAGAGGAGTCCAGCAGACGTAACAGTATATTGCTTTCCATAATCTGACATTGCAGGGAAAAGTTACAGAGTAAAACGTAGAGAAAAATTGATGTTTTTTTCACCTCAATTTCAATATTTTTCTTTTTCAGCTGTTATTTTCTGTAGGAAACCCTTGTAGGATCTACACAAATGACCCCTTGCTGAATTCAGAATTTTGTCTACTTTTCAGAAATGGTTAGGTTTCTGGGATCCAGCATTGGTTTCATGCCCATTCCTGTCACTGACTGGAAGGAGGCTGAAAGCACAAAGAAATTGCAAAAATGGGGTATGCCCCAGTAAAATGCCAAAATTGTGTTGAAAAATTGGGTTTTCTGATTCAAGTCTGCCTGTTCCTGAAAGCTAGGAAGCTGCTGAGTTTAGCACTGCAAACCCTTTGTTGATGCCATTTTCAGGGGGAAATCCACAAGCCTTCTTCTGCAGCCACTTTTTCCAATTTTTTTGAAAAAAACGAAATTTTCACTGTATTTTGGCCAATTTCTTGGCCTCCTTCAAGGGAACCCACAAAGTCTGGGTACCTCTAGAATCCCTAGGATGTTGGGAAAAAAGGACGCAAATTTGGCTTGGTTAGCTTATGTGGACAAAAAGTTATGAGGGCCTAAGCGCGAACTGCCCCAAATAGGCAAAAAAAGGCCTGGCACAGGAGGGGGAAAAGGCCTGGCCTGGCAGCGAAGGGGTTAAAATGAATGGTGCATGTTTGAATGGTATGAGTGTTGTTAATGGATGTGCGTGCGTGCATGTCTGTGTGTAAAAGAATGAGTGTGTGTGTGTGTGTGTATCCCGCCCCCCTCCCTCCTAAAGCTGCCGGCCGCCACTGCACCACTGAATGACAGGGCATATATCAATGCAAGAAAACAGCAACACAGGCAGGAAACAGGGGGATGTGTCATACCACTGAGATCAAGCTGCTGGTGCTATGTGAAGGAACATGGCTGCTGGACTAAAATCTAAGCATAAGCATCCCCAGACATGAATAGTGGTGAACTACTGCCGTTGAGAACTAAAACGTATATGGGATTGGGTTTACGGATCAGGAGGAGGAGAAGGGACAGGTAGAAGCAGTTACTGCAAACTCAGATGTGAATTTGAAAAAAAAGAAAAAAAAAAAGACACTGCGTGGAGCGCCGAATGTTTGTCCTTGATATATGAAGGTCATCAATGGGCTCCGCACCCAGTAGCTTTGTGAGCAGCTTTAGACCTAGGACTGCAGGTCATCGGTCTGATGCTACATTAATGTCACCTTCCAGACCATTTCAGATATCTGTGCCTGTGCCCAGTTTCATTGCTGTCCCCCCCCCCCAAGCCTTCTTCTGCAGCCACTTTTTCCAATTTTTTTGAAAAAAACGAAATTTTCACTGTATTTTGGCCAATTTCTTGGCCTCCTTCAAGGGAACCCACAAAGTCTGGGTACCTCTAGAATCCCTAGGATGTTGGAAAAAAAGGACGCAAATTTGGCTTGGTTAGCTTATGTGGACAAAAAGTTATGAGGGCCTAAGCGCGAACTGCCCCAAATAGGCAAAAAAAGGCCTGGCACAGGAGGGGGAAAAGGCCTGGCAGCGAAGGGGTTAAAATGAATGGTGCATGTTTGAATGGCATGAGTGTTGTTAATGGATGTGCGTGCGTGCATGTCTGTGTGTAAAAGAATGAGTGTGTGTGTGTGTGTGTGTGTATCCCGCCCCCCTCCCTCCTAAAGCTGCCGGCAGCTTCTGACAAACACCCCTTATCTTTGGATACCACCCTAAAAGTAGTGAGCATTGAAGAGAAGTAAAAACCATGCAGTGATATGACAAGATACCCCGAGAGATGTGCAATGTGCCAGTATTGGAAAGTTCAGCTCCTCAAATGTTGCAATGTCCATAAAGGGAAGATCACTTTGCCACGAGGAGCCAGTTTTGTATGAGTGCTCAGGATACTCAGATTGCAAGATTTTGTTGATGTTCTCAGAAAACTGTGTAGCTGGTCTGGGTGCTAGCTAGGAAGTAGTGTGAAAAACAAAGTCTGCCGAGTAAACCTCTAGGTTAGTGTGTTATACCCACAACACGTAATGTGTCCTGTCCTCCCTTAGAGTCTTTTTTCCAAACTCAACGGCTCCGTTCGGAGGTACACCATACAAGTTCCCTGACAATGCTGTTTTGTCGTTAGCACATATAGATCCTGCCAAGATGAACCGAGACATTACAAGGATATAGTGTGACATGCTTAAATCTTTGAGACTGGGATGTAGGAAAGTTGGTTACACGTACAGAGATAGCTCATTGGTAAAGCCTAGCAGAGGTAAAGGATTACATACATGTAAGAGCTGAACTTTTGATTTTTTCTTACTGACTGCAAAAGAAGCTGCATGAAATCAGACCTGGTAGAATGGAATGAGAGAAAAAGGAGTGAGTAAAACAATGAATGACTGACATAGGATGTGCCCATTCCCCCTAACTCACTTCCTACCCTTCATCATCTTCTCCAGCTCCAGAAGCTGCAGCATTGCTAATGTGGGTTTTTACTGTCCATGTTGGCCTCTCCTACTGACTACTCCAGCTGTTTCAGCACATTAGATCGGAGCAGACAAAATGGATTGTTGAAGTAGGCTTCGCTTACGTTTGCTATGACCTGGCATGTCAATCTCATCATACCTCTGCCCAGGTCTCTCCACATCTCCACACCAGCCCTATGAACATGATCAGCAGGCTTCTTACTTTTTGCCCTGGGCGGAGCCACTCCATAGGTCAGTAGCCAGTGAGAGAAAATCTAGAGTTGAGAGGAGCCGCCCACACTGAGGAATTGTTTTGATGCCTCTTCCACTTATTTCAATTCATTCTGAATCCCAGTTTTACACAAAACAAAAAGCCTGATTTTGAGCATTATTAAAAAAGATCTAACAGTAAGCCAGTTAGAGGGATTTCAAAAAAGGTTATATTACCAAAGAGTGAAGCATATTTTGTTTGAACATTCTACATACCCTAATCAGCAACATTTGAGAGACTGCAGGTCGCTGTTAACAAAAATATCGATGCCCTCGCCTCTTTCAGAGCTACCATTGGCACCAATCACCAACGCATCAAGAACGCAAAAAAAGCCGCACTCCGTGAACACATCAACACCTCCACGCACAGCACAAGAGAACTCTTCACGGTAATCAACAAATTCACCAACCCTCCCTCCAAAGCCACCAACATCCCCCCATCGCAAGACCTCTGCAACAAACTGGCCACTTTCTTCCACTGCAAGATTAAGGACATCTATGACAGCTTCCTCCCGCAGAACCCACCCAGCGCCAGAACCTACAACCAACCCAGCACCCCAGAACCCACCCAAACCATCCACAGCTGGTCCACGCTCACCACAGAAGAAACTGAAATCATCATGAACAGCATTCACTCCGGAGCTCCAACAGACCCCTGTCCTCTCCACATCCACAACAGAGCCAGTGCATCCATCACACTCAAACTCCGCAAGACGCTGAACTGTTTCATCACAACAGCCACCTTTCCCGAAGACTGTCCGCCTCCTCCTGAAGAAACCTACAGCCGACCCGTCAGAGTTCAACAACTTCCGACCCATCTTGCTGCTACCCTACCCAGTCTGGATTCCGCATCAAATCACAGCACGGAGGCAGCTCTTCTTGCAGCCACTGATGACATCTGCACACTCCTCAACCGCAGACACACATGAGCACTCATACATCAGATTATGTATGGTGTTAGGGGAAGGTTTAGGATTAGGTTTATATATAGGATTGGGGGGGGGGTTAAGATTTAGAGTTTACGGCCAGGCTCCAGGTCATCCTTAAACACAGACTATTGATGCACTAGTTGTTGGACTTAGCCCTTTCTACTCAGTCATCCCCAAACATTTTGCCTTCACACTCTTGTTTTTCTAACCAGTTTTTGTTGGCTTTAAGGACTCTGCACACTTGAAAACTGCTACCTAGCGTTAAATCACTTGTGCTCTCCTTTAGACGTGGTTAAATTGGGTTACACCCAATTAGCCTATTTATTTACTTGTAACTCCTTAGTAAAGTGGTACTCCACGTACCCAGGGCCTGTAAATCACATGCTACAAGTGAGCCTGCATTAATGATTGTGCCACCCACTTAAGTTGCCTTTTGAGCATTTCTCAGGCCTGCCATTGAAGTCTGTGTGTGCAGTTTAAATTTCCATTTCAACCTAGGAGACTAAACCTTTTATGTGGCTTAAACCTTCCTTATTAATATATACAGGTCACCCATAGGGTAGGCCCTAAATAGCCCAGAGGCCAGAGTGTGTGTAATTAAAACGTTGTACTGCACTTTTAACTTTTACATGTTCTGGTACACAAAATCTCTTAAATTCGTTTTTCACTATGGCAAATCATGCCTCTCTCATAGAATAATAACATTGGGTTAACTTATTACATTTAAAAAGTGACAACGTTCAGTTGGGAGCAGGTAGGAAAGTAGAAGTTGGTCAGTAAAGAACTGTAATTTAAAACTCCCTCTAATGATGAAGTCGGATTTTAAGTCACAATTCTGAAACTGTCAGTTTAGGAAAGTTGGCATTTTATTGTCCCAACCATTTGCTGCCTGCAGCCTGTATCCGGGGTCACATGACTAGGTGTAGCGGGCAGTTGGTCTTTGTATATTGCTTCCAGACAGTGCGACAAAGGACCTTAGGTGTTGGCAGCATCGGCCATCTCTGACTTCATGAGGCGGAGGAGCTGTCACCTACCACACTTGCACATCACAAACGTTCTGCCTGAGCACACTCACAAAGGGGTTGACACTAGTCTATTGTGACCCTAGAAGCTGGGACCAGGGTAGGGGGCAGGAAATTTTAAACATCTCTGGGGTGGAAACCTCCAGAACATTCTACTTCACAGTGGGCACCAGGTTTTAATAATGGACCCTTGGACCCAACTCTTCAATACACCTATGGACCTGTGGAAGACTCAGAAGAACTGCTGTGATGCTCTGCAAGAAGGACTGCTACTCTGCGGCCCTGCAGTCTGAGTGAAAAGACCGGACCAGCATCTTGAACCCAGGTCCACCAGAACGATTCCAAAGGCTAGTTAGCTGTCATCCTGATCAGAGCATAAGGGATAGAAAAGACCCCAATTGATGCAGCACAAAGTATCTCTTTGCAGCCACATGGGAACTTAAGCAGCACGATGCATCCCCAATGCAGAATCTCACATCGCAGCCTACAGTCTCCTCTGAACCACCACTGTGCAAGGCATCCCCTGTGCAGGTCTTCACATCGCAAACCTCTTGTTGGCGACATTCTCGCTGACGACACAAGACTCCACATCGCATCCCCGCAGCTTCTTAGGAACCAGTGGTGTGAGACGCATATTCAACGCAGGTCTTCATATCGCAAGCCTCTTGTTGAAAGCATCCTCAGTGATGCAGGACTCAGTGTCGCAGCCTTGAAGCCTTGCAGCTCCTCGGAACTGCTGCTGGGTGACGCAAACTAGATGCAGGATTTCGCAATGCTCTGCAAACCAGGATTTAAGATAGTTTTGTTCAGCAGGCCTAAGTTGGTCCCTGTATCCGGCCTGCACTCCACTGTGGTTGGTTTGAACTTGTGTCTTTGTCTCAGTCCAGCATGGACAGATAACCACAGTTGGCGCTTCATGCTTCTAGGCACTACTTTTACTTAAAACTTTGAAACTGCATCTCTGTGGTTCTACTGCTTGGATTTTCGTTCCTTTGGTCTCAAATAATTGATTAAACCTTAATCTATTTTTGTAAATTGGCATGGGATTTTGATTGTGTTGTGTTTTCACTTTATTACTGTTTGAAGTGCTGCATAAATACTTTACACATTACCTCTAAGTTAAGCCTAGCTGCTTTGTTCCAAGCTACCAGATGGTTAAGCACATGTTAGTTTGGGGTGTGCTTGTGTTTCCCCTGTGTAATGTTTCACTTCCCTCAACCAGTAACCCAATTTCCAACAGTAGTATTCTTAGTAGTGATAATTGTAACGTTGTAAAGTCTAAGTAGTGTAATCTCTTTGTACTTGTATTCTGTGTAGTGACATCAAACCCACTACTTGGGCTAGCCAAAACTCGTCAGACTTAGGCTTGCACCCAATCAATGAGTGAGACTCCCTTGAGGTGCAAGGACACAATTAAAGTAATTAGGGCCAGGACACAGACAGGTCGCAAGAAAATGTATTTCATGAAGCCAATCGTTAGTAGGATTTGAGTTTTTTGGGAGAGTCACATTCCCTAAGTATAAAAGCAAAAAATTGAGGTGGTAGAGACAGACTCATTATAACACAAAACTCATTTGAAATCCATTATCTTTAACAGGCTTTCAGAATAAGCTGGAAAACCTGGAAAATGCCAACTCTTTTACATCCTCCGCCATATTTCCCAGTTTTATTGTCTACTTCACTCACTCATCTCTCTCCCAGTTTCCTTCAAAACGTTTAGAGTAAATCTCTTTATTTTCTTCATACTTCTCTCTACTTTCACCAGCCTCATTTTACACAAAGTCTCTCGCAATTTTCCTTAGTTCCACTCTTCTTATTCTCTCACAATGCACACTTTGTGTGATCTCTCACTTTTGTTACCAGCCACAACTCTATTCCTCTACCTGTCATTCGTTTACCTCCATAGGTTCAAGGTTTCTCTCATTCATCCCCCTAAACATCTAGCAATTTCCCTCTCACGTCTACTTCCTACATACTTCCTCCCTTCTATCTCAGCAAGTCTTTTTCTCATCCTTCTTATTTTTGCTCTAACCTATGCATTCCGCATTTTCTTGTAGCCATCTTTAAACAGCTTCTGTGATCCGAATCTCTCCCTCTAACACTCTCTCCTCCTCCGAACACTCAGTTTTATCACAGTGCGGTCCCCTCACCTCTGCCACCTGATTTTCCCACCTTCACCTTCTTTAGTTTCTGACCTCCCTTTCTACCACTCCCATTCTTCCAATTTTCTTTCACACTATCTGTCAGTTTCTCTTCTCATTTCTGCCTTCGTTTTAGTCTCTCACATTCGTGCCTCCTCCATTCTCTTTTATTTTATTTCCTTTGTTTCTATTCTACATTCACCACCAGTTCCCAACCTTTCTCCATATTTACCAGTTTTCCTCTTGCATCATCCCATTTCTGCCTCTGACAGCATCCCTTTTATGTTGTTTTATATTATTAATGTTTCGATACGTATAAATATACCAGTGTTGCTATTTTCTCTATCACATCTCACAGTTTGTCTGTCATATCCACTAATGACAGAGACGCATGATGACACTGAAGTATGGGTGCTATAAAACAATCATTTCTACATTAAATTTGACAGTGTTCCTGAATCTTACAGATCACTGGATTTTATGAAAGACCTTTGGTTAGCATTTTGGGGAAAAAATTGAGAAGTTCTGTTGCCGTAAAGACTAACCTGGACTCTACTCCATACCATACTTGTAAAATCCATTTTACCAAATTCACTTTATTTACTACAATGAGGTTGCTGTGGCCACATCTCTAAGCTAGACCTAGTATAGTATATCTTTCTTCTTTGTGTATATTTTAAAGTGTTACATTATTTTCACAGAACCAGATGACAGACCAAAAGAAGATCACCCTAAGCTCCCACCCATGATCATCACTCACTCTGATCCCCTCCCATCTCAATATCTTACTTTCCCTTTAATCTGCTGGTCCATTGTCTCTCCCATATCGCCAAATTTCTCTTGCATCACTATGTCTAGACTATTTCATTCACAGTTTACATCTCACAATTTTCTGTCACACACTTCTCTTTCCTCACTCTCTCCCAGCTTTTCTTTAATCTCCATCTCTCTACTTACAGGACTTTCTTTCTGTATTTGAGTGTCCTTTCTGTTCCACCTCATTGGTCTCCCTTACCTTATCCTGCTTTTCTATTATGTATAGCTTGTGTCACCACCATCTCTCACCACATCTATTTAACGGTTATATTTTGTCTCATTCTTCCCTCTTGTGTCTTTGCTCACCATGCTGTGGGTATGTATTTTCTCATTCCTCTATCTGCCACCTCTCTTTTACATACTGTTACCTCTGTTGTTCTTTATCATCTGCTATTCTCCCTCTCCTTTTTGTCTTTTATTCAGCTGCACCGCTTTTTCTAGCCTTCTTTTCTTTCCTCTCCGTTCTTGTTTTGGAATGTAATTTAACACCCCTATTATCTTTCTTTATTCACCCTTCCTACCATTAGCTGTCTTTTCATTCTTCCTCTTTTTTTTCTCCTTTTACCTTGCCATTTCTTAAGATCATTTTCACTATGTTTTATTTTAACTCCAAGTCTTTATCTTGACGTGTCCTCTATTTCACGGGCATTGTCCTTCACCAGTTCTTTTCCTGTCTTTCCACCAGTTTGTTCATACAACTTCCACAGGCCACAAAAGATCCCTAGCACAGGTGGAGTACCCCAGGGTTTCATAACGATTCCTGTTATCTTCAACATTTTCATGGAGCTGCTTGGTGCTTTACTCATAGATAACATCTACATTCACAATTATGCTGACAATGCAAAACCCTACTTGAAAGTCTCCTCTGCTTCAAAGATTCAAGTCTCAAGCACTGCATGCACATCATTCAAACCTGGATGTCTAGCACCTATACCTGAATCTCAAAACAAGAAAGACAGAATTCCTATTATTTGCCAATAACAAAAAACAACATGCAATACAAACCTGACTCATGTCATGAACCTTGATGGTTTAAAACCCCACCTCTAACTGAATGCAAAATCACTTGGATTCACCATGGACACCAACCTCTCCCTCACAGAACACATTATCAAAAAAACAAAGACAGCCTGACAGCAGCTTTCTCTGCTAAAGGAAGTCAAATTGTTTCTTCCTGAAAGCAACTTCAGAACAGCAAGTTCTTCCTGAAAAGGAGGAAGTATGTAGGAAGTAGATGTGAGAGGGAAATAATGATATATTCAGGGGCAGGAATGAGATACACTTTGAACCAATGGAGGTAAAAGAATGAGAGGGACAGGGATAGAGGTGTGGCTGGTAACGAAAGTGAGAGATCACATACAATGCGAATTGTGAGAGAATAAAAACAGTGGAAATAAGAAAAATTTCGAGACACTTTGTATAATGAGACTGGTGAAAGTAGAGGAAAGGATGACGCAAATAAAGAGATTTATTCTAGAAGATACAAATGAAACTGGGAGAGAGAGGGATGAGGGAATGAGAATGAAAAACTGGTAAATATGGAGGAAGATGTAAAGAGTTGTAATTTTTCCAGGAGTTTCAGCTTATTCTAAAAGTCTGTTATAGATAGTGGATTTCAAATGATGTTTTTATTGGTTATAAGAAGCCTCTCTCTATCACCTACATTTTTAGCTTTTATGCTAAGGGAATGTGACACTCTCAAAAACCTCAAATTCTACTCATGATTGGCTTCATAAAATACATTTTCTTGTGACACAGCCGTGTCCTGTCCTTAATTACTTTAATGGTGTCTTTGCACCTCAAGGGAGTCTCACTAAGTCAGACGATAGGGTTTTGGCTAGCCCAAATAGTGAGTTTGATGTCCCTACACAGAATGTAAGTACAATAAGATTACACTACTTAGACTCTACAACATTAAAATTAAAATGATCAGTACTGAGAATACTACTATTGGAAATTGGGTTACTGGTTGAGGGGAGTCAAACATTACTCAAGCAGCAACCACAATTTCTGTCAGGGGGAAACACAAGCACACCCTAAACCTTCATGTGCCTAACACTCTGTTAGCTTGGCACAAAGCAGCAAGGCTTAAAGTTCTTGTACTCTGGCATCTAGATGGTGGTAATGTCCTACTTCATGGGCCAAGAGAGTCCACACTAGCACCCCTTAGGGGTATCATACACACCACAGCACATCTCATCCATGGCCTGAAGAAATATGATCACATCATCTCCATTCTGATGAAAATCCATTGGCTGCCCTTGCCAACCCGCACCATCTTTAAAACCAGTGGCATATTTACAAAGCTATCACAACCAGCATCTCCACCTATATTGCAGATAAGCTCACCATCTCTGATGGCTCTTGGCACATCAACAGGCATGACACCATCAGATTGCACACTAAAAAGTGTGAAAAAGAACAAAACAAGACACTAATCCTTTTCCCTTTACACATTCAGGATCTGGAACAGCATTCCTGTATCCATCAGGACCACCTCAACACTGCTCCAATTTAAGAAAAGAGTTGAAGACACACATCTTTAAACAGCACTATATTATAATGCATTAACCATCCACAACTCAGCTATTCTACCCAGAATTTAAGTTTGCCTTTGACCATGTATAGTCCTCCGATGCATTTTGCCTAGATTTCTGGCATAGAATTAACATATAAATGCATACATTTCACCCCAGTTCTTCTATACATATGTCCTTATTACTTTACATTCTATACTCCTTTTTCTTGATCCTTGCCATCCCTTTCTCTTTTGTTCTCTTTGATCTTTAACCAGGTTAATTATGACCATGTCAGGAAAGATTTGGTTAAGGTCAGGGAGTCCGAATGCAGTGGTTAGACTGGAAACACATTCTAATTTTGATGCCACTGGCAGTGGACGGAGAAAGAGTGGATTTGCCAATCTCTGAGCAGTTGCTGGCTTTTGCCCACTAGTCATTGGCAGGGCCAGGAGGGCATCAGATGTAAAGAACAAAATCCAGGGCATATTGCCGTACTCTGGCATTAATGCAACAAAAAGAAGCAGCCTTTAGAAGCCTGGAAAGCATAGGCCTTTTTTGGGTTATAAGAAAACCAAATTGTACCAATACAGGGGGTATACGAGTCTGCAATTCTTGAGGGGTAACACATTTACAACTGCCTTCATTTTTAATGCAAAAAATATAGATGAGATACCCTAATCTTAGGACAAAGCCTGTAGCATGAGGGGAAGTGGAAGCCGAATAAACCAGAAATAGAAAGCTGCAGAAAATTACTGAAAGGAGAGTGACAATAAATGGGACACAGTAGGGTTAGCAGCAAGCCAGGATCCTGAGATGACATAATTCTGTGATTCTTAACTAGGAGTACAGAACAGCCATCTCAATAGAGCTAAATGGCTATACAGAGCAATATGGAGCAGCAACAAGAGGATTCATATTTGAGGTACATAGCTAACACATCATGTTGTGGCTTGCAGTGTTAACTGAAGAGGACAGAATGGACTAGAGGCAACACAAGAGGAATTAATGAGTAGGGAGTATTTGTCATCAGCAACAACAGTGCAGTCATTACATCAACTTTACAAATAGTACACAAGACACATAATGGGTCTTGGGAATTCGATGTCAGAGAGTGGGTGCATCAAGTAAGGGCACGGCCAGAGATGAGGGTGGCCTCCATGAGGGTTCTGGATGTAATGTCCATTTTCAAGTCTAGGAGACAAGACACAAGGAGGATCAAGCCAAGACAGCACGATTAGGCCAAGTAATTGGTGCAGGGGACAGAATTACAGAAGTATGTTCATGACAGGTACATTTAAGCAATATCGCAGGAAAACCGTCAGTGATTAGGGGCAAAAAGAAAAAGAGGTATCCTTCTTTGGTTATGGTACATGAAAAAGAGTACAGTGAAGCCCATCCTACTGGCAAGGCAAAGGTAGGTGCTAAAGTAGATACCCTTGTAAAAAGGAAATAAAGGCCAAGACAATGGTAGGTCATGCCACTATGAACAAGGAAAATTCTGTGCAAGGAGTGTTTTACAAACCAACTGTAAGCAAGACAGAGGAGAGAGAACTTTCTCACCATGACAGGAAGTACATGCATGTGGCCAGCATTATGTGGGCAAAGGGAAATGGGAGTCCAAGTAATAGTGGTTAGTGCTAGCTTAACATCAGTAGAAAAGACAAAAGGTGAACAATAGAGAACGTGATTAGAAGAGTAAGTGTTCAGCTCGGGATCAGTTACCCATGGCCAGATGGGAAGTACGGACACAAGTACGAGAGGCACCTTTTGAGAGCAGGATGTACAAAAAAGTTAGCAGTAATAAACTAGAAGCCTAATGTGCTCAATTGAGGGTGGCAGCCCTGGAGATAGGGCATGGAGCAGAAGCTCTTTGTGGGAAAACTAGATGATGATGGTTGGACATTGGCTAAGTGTTGAGTGAATAGTGGTGTAGAATGACCAAGCTGACAGAAAACCACTGAAGCTGAAAAACAGAGTGCAAGCATATAAACATGCATGCTGGAACTATTGTGACACTAAGTACAAGGGACAAGATAGGCATGAGGTGCATAGGGCTGCTGAAAATGAAGGGTGTGAACAGAAAGAGGAAACAAGCAAACCAACTGAAATGGCAGCAGGGTCAGGTACTGAAAAGGGGCTGGTAGGGAGGGGGTTCTTCAGTGTATTGAACAATACAATAAAGTGGCGTATTATGATGGATGTAGTAAGAAAGCGTGACAGAGCCCTACAAGTTTCCTGGGGTGACAACAAAGATGGAGGTAAAGATGAAGACCTGCACCAATTTTGGCAGAATGGGGTGCGGGGCACCAAGCACAGCGGTAGACCTGGAGACTCAACGCATGCTACAGGAAGTCTCCTGACTGTGCCTGTTTTGTAGAGGGGGAACCCAGGTCTTTCTTCCTCTGCAATGAGGGCTCAGTGGACTCGGGAGCGACGCTGTGGGTGGCATGTAAACCGACAATGCAGGGTATCATCAAAAGCTACATCCGTGGGCAGGAGCAGTGCCAGAGGGTGCAATGTGTTCAGCTCAAGGCCAAGTTACTTGAGTCAGAGGGACAGGCCAGGAACTTTGATACACAGGTGATACAACGTCAACTGGCATTGGGGCGGTCTGAACTACGTCAAAGATCCCTTGAGGTGGCTAAGCAATGCTGGCAGGCGTCGACCAACAGAGTCTATGGGATGGGTGACGAATCAGGCAAATTGCTCTATTGGCTGGCAACACGCGAGGCAGCCGCCAGAGTTGTGCCATCCATATGCAACAGGGAGGGAAACACACAAATGGAATTGGCAGTGATAGCTCAGGCCTTTGCGACTTTCTACCAAGATCTTTATGCTACAGACTGCCTACCGCACTTGACAGAGGAGAGCTCTTTAGTTCGGGACCTTCCGGTACCGACTATCCCACCCAATCTTGCTTAAGACTTAGATCAACTATTAACGAACGAGGTAGTTGAAGCTGCAATATCTGAGCTTAAAGGGGGGAAAACTGTGGGGCCGGATGGGTACCCAATAGAGTACTACAAAAGGTTCAGTTCATTGCTGTTGCCTCATCTCCTAAACTTTAATGCAGAGGCACTGTCGAAGGGAGCTTTTCCCCCTGAACCTTATTGTGCTACGATTGTGGTCCTTCCAAAGGAGGGGCTGCCCCAGACCAGTGTGCATCATATCGGCCAATTTCCCTCATCAATGCAAATATAAAGATATATGCCAAAATACTGGCAAAACATCTTACCTGTACGGTGGCGCATCTCATCCAGCTAGATCAGTGTGGCTTTATGCCAGGTAGGAGTACGAGGCACTGCATCTGCCGAGTTCAGGTGGCACTATCTCGAGGCTCACAGTCCAGTAGTCCATGACCCTGCTTCTTATTGATTTTTGCAAGGCAATCGACACAATCTCATGGGAATACATGGAGGTAATCCTACTACGTATGCGGCTGGGGAAGTGGTTCTGCCAAATGATCCGTATCCTTTATCAGCATCCCACGGCCCAGGTCTGGGTCTGGGTAAATGGAGTGCTCTCCCCTCCATTTCCTATCCAGCGGGGAACGCGTCAGGGATGTCCCTTGTCCCCACTGCTCTTCACGCTGGCTATTGAACCCCTGGTATGCCTGTTGCGGAGTAATCCTCTGATATGGGGCTGGAGATGGAGGAAAGGGGTAGAGGATAGAGTGGCGCTGTATGCAGACGATGTCCTGGTATACCTGGGGTATCCACCCACGAGGGCCTAGATACGTGGAATTATTGAAGAGGTTTGGGGAGATATCCGGGCTCCTAGTTACCACCAATAAATCAACACTGGTGGAGATAAGGGGGGATGTGGAGGGACGACTGTTGTGCCCCCAATTCTCAGTGCGGAGGAATGTGTTTAGATATCCGGGGATCCACATGTCCCTTCTACCCGAATTGGCTTGGGTATTAAACTTTTGGGGCTTATCAACACACTTGGAGCAGGACCTGCAGAGGTGGACTGACCTACCATTAAACCCAATTGGGTGTATTGCCCTCCTTAAAATGATGTGGCTCCCCTGCTACCTGTATGCCCTCACGCATTATCCCTATCAGAGACCAAGGGAGTGGTTCTGAGCACTCACATCTGAATTTACTAATTTTATGTGGAACGGGGGGTGACACAAAGTGGCCTTTAATACAGCCCGGATCTATATGTTTGTTATTTAGCTGCTCAGTTGGTACCTATAAACAACTGGTTTGTGGGAGTTGGGCTGACCCTGCGTACCAGCTTGAAATCCATGTGGTGGGCTTTGGTGGCCTGCTGGGAATGCTTTATGGAGGCAGGATTCCTGACCAAACAGCTTCATGTGCCCGGGTAGCTGTGGGTTGCTGGAGTGCGGCCCTACGATTAATAAAATGGGATCGGCGCTTTATTCAAATGACTCCACTGAGGCATGGGGGATGGCTACACCAACTTACTACACTTAAGGGGTTTCATTGCTGGGACTGAATAGGGATCACCTACTTTGGGTACCTACCAGTACAGATTGCGCAAGGCACAATTTTTTCGATACCTGCAGCTACAGCACACCTTGGGGGCCCATATTCCTTCAGACACCCAACTTCCTGACTATAGCCAGCTAGAGACAAAACTATTAACTGGGAAACTGGGGAAGAAAGCACTATCCCAAATGTATAAGTCATCACGTACGAACGCCCCTGATGGGTTTAACCAGCTGCAACAGAAATGGGCACAATGGGTAGGGGAGCTAGATGACGATGACTGGCGGGAGGCATCACTGGCCCCCCAGGGAACTAGCCATTTCAGCTATGCTGCGAATGATACAATTCAATTGCCTTACATAACCCCAGCAAGACTATCAAGAATGTTCGCCAGGACGCTTTTAACCTGTGCCAGGTGTGGCCTCCCCAAGGGAAACATTTCCATGTGATCTGGAGTTGCCCCAGTTAAGGCCCTTCTAGGAGGGTGTCGGTGAAGAAATAGCAGAGGTACAAGGGTGCCCTACAGACTTGAGTCCTAAAGTAGCAGTGATGGGGCTACTGGAAGAATTGGGTGACCCCAGAGCAGATCGGACATTCGTAGGGGTGGCATGCCTTGTAGCCAAGAGGGATATAGCTCGCATGTGGAGGCAACCCAGAAGTCCATAGTTGGCGAGATGGAGGGTGGGGATGGACTGGTGCGCGCACCACAAAAAACGAGCTATGCTGCCCGTGGGTGCCCGGAAAAACATGACAAAATGTAGGGGAGGAGGTGGACCTACCAGGGAGTTCTCTTGTAATGTATCATTTAATGTTGGTGGACCAGTAACGCAATGTGAGATTTCCTATGTAACCTTGGCTGTTGATACTGTTGGAGCACGATGTGTGTACACTGTTTCAGAATTAATAAAAATGTGGTTAAATAAAAAAAAAAAAGAAGACCTGATGAAGTGATGGCAAAGGCTTCCCTGCAGAAGCATAAGGGCGTTTTTGAGGGTCGACCAAATGGAAATTATAAAAAAATAAATTGAACCTGAGAATTTTTAAAGATATATATGCTACGTTTGGGAGTGATGTACAAAAAATTGCCCACGGTTGAGGAAAGCTGGCTTGTCAGCTAACAGTACTGATTAACATCAGGTTTGACTCCAAGGTTTTGTATGTGGGGGGGGCGAATGTAACACAGGGGGCTCATGGTGTCCTCCTGCACCCAAAAGAAAGAAGAGGCTAAAATCTGTACACAGAACAGCTGTAAGCAGGGCCTACTGATTCTAACATTTTGTAGTTGAGTTCAATTTGGTCTAGGCAGAAATCTTCATTTAATCGATATAGCCTGATAAGACCTCTTAGCGCAAGAAAGTACTGTCAATGCAGAGCACCCACAAGCATGAAGGTTCAGGTGGGAGGAAGCCCACTGGCCTCTCAGAAAGGTTAGTTTCAGAATGCCCTTTTTGAACAACTCTAATTCATTAAGGATGAGTACCACCCTTTGTGGAATTCTGAAATTGTCTAAGTCAGTAAGCAGGCTTAGCCTGTTGGCACTACTGTAAATGTGTTTTTTAAGTTTGGTGAGTGTAAATGTGGGGTATAGAGCACACCAGTCAGATAGCCTGTTCGTGTGTTGGATGAGATGGACAGTAGACACTAATAGCTTATTGAACACACGTTGTGAGACATTAACAGCTGTCAATTGCCCTTTCCATCAATATATGGTCTTGACTGTCTATGGCTCATAATTGTAGAACAATTACCATCAGTCAAAACAATCTGCTGATGGCATCAAGCACTGGTCACACCCAGAACCATGGGTGTAGAAACTGTGGAGGACGTGGGGGATTTATCCCCCCCCAGATTTTGGAGGTGAGGGGACACAGGGGACAAGAGAGGAGAGGCACAGGGACAAACAACCTTGATGCCATCCCTGTTTAAACTTCATTCATTCTTCAGTGCATTAAAAGCATGAGCACTGAAAACTAATGAAGTTTAAACTGGGTTGCTGATTTTTATCTGATTCAAAGCTGGCAATCCCTGTTGCTGGGGCTGCTGCAGCTTCCCTGACACCAAGGATTGTTATCTGATCTATGAGCTGGACTCCACTACTTCACAGGTCATTCAAAGGCCTTTCAAATGTAGAGAGGAGGCTTTGTTTTTTTAATTGCTTCTTGTGCCCCCTGCAACATGCCCCTCTCTTCAGCCCACTTGCAAGATGTCATTTAAGGTCTTGGTGGGGATGGATAAACAGGGATGAATGGCTCCATTAGCATATCTCTCCGCATTGACACATACACTGCAGTAGTACCTTGTCACACTTAAAACTACTACAAAAGAGAGTTTATGCATGTTTCCTTTAAAATATAAATGAGCAACACAGTTACATTTTACTATATTGGTATTTCTATAGAGCTTTCCTATTCCTTGTGAGTCCTAAGGTGCTGTAACATAAATATTTGACAGAGTATAAATGTCAATATCTTTTTTTAATTTTCTTAGCACCTTGAAACCGTTAATAACGTAAGACACAATTTAATCAGAATCGTTAATGAAAAAGTTATATTCTGTCATCAAGTTCAAAAACTGATATTATTTAATGGCCCAGCCCTACATGTCCATCCACTCTTCTCCTTCCAGGTAATTGTTGCATTTAGCAAAGTATATTATGAGTGCAATAGGCCCTGTTGCACTGTAAAGTGCATGTTGTATTTTCCTTCTATGGAAGATGCTTGGATAGGGATTGGATGATTTTTTGGGGCTTTTAACTGCATGAAACACTGGTTTGGCACCTCTGACGGTTGCTAAGTTTTAACTCATACCAAAATAGTACAAACGTAGGCCACAAGGCACTCTCACGCTTGCATCCATATATTAGAATCAGTCAAAACCAACCTTTCCTTTTCACCTCAAATTAATGCAAAAGAACAGCGAAACCACATGGTAGGACCACAACTCTGATCACCACATACAACATATATGCAACCTTTGGGCGTTAAGCCTGTACTAATGAGGTGAAACCTTTGCCCATACAGTATTAGGATTGTAAAAATGGCAATGTAATGTAGTAATACAATCACAAAAAGTGTCACATTATGTAGCAGAATTTGCTTTTTATTGCGGCATAATTTAGTCAATCCAGTAAAATAATTTGATCCTTCCTAATCTGTGGGCAATCCATTGCTTTGAGAGTAAACCTCAGTTGGTTATTATGGAGGTGGGCGTGCCAACAAAATAACAGGCAGAGCCAAGGGTCTGGCTTGCATCTTAGAACCCGGGCTTGAGCCAAGCCCTGAAAATATTTGCTATGTAAATCATACAACAAATATCACATAAAATATGGTAAAATATGGTAATGTCTTTTCAAAATTGTTTATTTCCTCAAGATGAAGCCTTGACAAGAACAAAGAGCATTTCAGCACTCCACCAGGAAGTACTTGTTAAAAGTGATAGTTTTCTATCACTGGTAGTCTCAACTCACATATGTGAATGTGCTCTCATTGGGGATAATGAAGGAAAAATAGTGTTGGTGAAATAAAATATTTGCCTAAGATCACACAGTTTAACTGGGCAAGCTGTGATTAATTCAACTTTTCTGGTTTCACTTTTTACAAATCAGCCACCAAATGGGTATTTATTTGTTCATCCTTATGTTAAAGCTTTATTTTGACCTCTTAGTGCATTTTCTTCCAGTTTTTGAAACATAGTGCAAACTCAAACCGAAGATTTTGAAGTGCTTTATATGAGCACCATTTACATTATAGAAGATCACATGCATTGTTTACTGGCATTGGGAGTTTAAGTGATTAGCCCAGAATCACAGGATGTTGAACCAATGCAAGACATGAACCTAGTGCCCCCAGTTCCACATTCATCAGCTCTGATTGTTACGCAACTTCCTGGGCAGAGAGGGGGGGGGGCAGCAGAAGCCAATGCTCGGCTCGTTATGGCTTTGAGGTCCCAACAGGTCCCCGAGCTGAGCCAAAGCCAGGCTTCCAGCTCAAGACTTACTTGAGCGTTCAGTGGCTCGCCCACTTCTAATTTCCAGACAACCATCCATGGTTTTTGGTGCAAAGACTGATTTACTTAAAATAAACATTTTAAAAAGTAGTTAGGAATTTGTGCCAAACATTTACACCTCCTCAAGGCAGGCATAAAGAATGAGTAAAGTTTTATTTTTCCCTAAACTTTTGGAACTTTATATATGTACAGCACTTTACAGAACACAGAGTGGTCAAAATATTAAACTAGGTTAAAGCATAGTACTTGTACAGAAGGATACCCTTACACTACAAAAACCTATGCTTGACATCAAACACACACTCATGTACACTAAAGTGCATAGCTGTGTGCACTGGCGCAAGGAAGACAAATGTGCATCAGTGCAGAGAGAGAGAGATAAAACTGGTGCCATAACTCTCTGACACCATGAAGCTTCAAATGATTCTATGAATTAAAGCCTGTACTGGCGCCAAAGGAGACCTTAGATCTGCTTATTATCCAAGCATCACCCACACTCATTTTGTTTGGCATACTTTACTTTATTGAATTTCTGGAGCATCTCACAAGCCAGGACCACATTTCTCATTGTTTCAAGCATGTCTCGACATATGGTACACTGTGTCTCATACAGCAAGCATTATGTGTTTGTATGACCCGTCTCCCACACACACTGCATCTCGTTTGTGCGAACATATTACACACACACACACTCCATCTGTTTTTGATGGCATCTCACATACTAGCCTTTCTCACATACTAGCCTTTATGTATCTCTTTTTTTCACATCAGGTTTTTCACAGTTGTAAAGCATCTATCTCCAATACACACACACTGAGCGTCTCATTTTGCGAGCATCTCATACATAAGGCATATTTCATGTCATGTTTACCTGCATCTTCAGCTTATCAGTTTGTGACCACTCTACACTTGTGACATCCATTTGCACTAATTGTTGTGTTTTATCTTTTGTGCTGTATCAAGTGCATACAGTGCCTCGATCTCGCCTTACGGCCACAAGAGAGCAAGCAATACACTTCACCTGGCTGTGGTTGTATCGAATCCTCACTCACCCTCCTGTGCAATGATAAAGCAAAATGTGATTTACCATGAACACATCATTGTTTAGTGGGGAGGCTAGGAATAATAATCAATCTTCCTGGTTCCACATTCCCCACAGCTCTGAAGTTATGGTGAGATGGGTCCTGAGGAAAATTCCCAGCGATTGACCTTGTGGACAAATGCCGCTGTTGGGGGCCTTATGCAAATTTGAATGCAATGCTTATTACATAATACTTTTATTAAAAAGGGAGAAGCTGGGAATATAAATCTTATAGTTCTTTGGCTAAAACATTTAATGAAGTGGTGCTGTCTGCTAATGCTAGTGAATTGCCAACTGGAGGTCTGGTCAAGGATATTTTAATAGCATTGTTTCTAAGTGTTTTCATTCTCTGAGATGCCTCTTCTAGAGGCCTGGGATAGAAAGTGGTTATTAAATAATGGCTACTGTAAGAAATTGGGTTTTTGATTGAGTGGGGTGAACCCCCTTCTAAAGCAACAACCACAGTCTTGGTCAGGGTGAACCTCAGAAGTCACTAAATTAACCTGTGATTAACCCTCTGGTAGCTTGGCACAAAAGCAGTCAGGCCTAACTCAGAGACACTGCACTCAAACTGTAGTAAAGTTAAAAGACAACAAAATGCAAACCCCATACCAATGTAGAAAACAAAGTAAAATGCAATAAATAAAATGAGACAAAAATGACAAACTCCTATCAGTAGAACTGAAGATATGAAATTATAAAGGTTTAAGTAAAAATAGCACCAAGAACCAGAAAGCTCTGTGGCTATCTGGTTAGTAGACCGAGACAACAACATCCATTCAGACTGATTAAGATGGAGTTTGGGATGGATAACGGGAAAAGGTTAGTCCCGCTGAAAAGGTTACCCCTTCAAAGTCATGCACGCAGAGTTCAAAGAATCAGGATTTCACAGGAGGACCTCTTGGGGATCAGGCACTCATTCCAGCAGCGACAAGCAGGGCTCGGGCAGGTCTAGGAAGGGTCAGTTGCAGCAGGTCAGTTTGACAGGTGTAGTGAGGCCCTTGGAGCTTGTTGTGTCCCTGTAACCCATAAAAGGAGGACAGCCACCTGACCATTAGAGTCACTCTGGTAGTCCTGGGTTCAAAGTGATGGTCCTCTCTCGTTCAAGTAAGAAGGCAGGCCTCAAGAAGCAGAGCAGTCCTCTGAAGGGCAAGGCAGGCCTCAAGCAACAGGGCAGTCCTCTGGAGAACAAGGCAGGCCTCAAGCAGCAGGGCACTCCTCTGGGAAACAAGGCAGGCCTCAATCAGCAAGACAGTCACCTGAGAAACAACTCAGGTCTCAAGCAGAAGGGCAGTCTTCTGAGAAACAAGGCATGTCTCAAGCAGCAAGGCAGTACCCTGGAGTACAAGGCAGTCCTTCTGTAGTTTTCCACAGTACCAGGAGTAGTTGATCTGAGGGTCCAGAATCTATAGCTGATGCCAGAATCTGAAGTGGGAGAACCTTCTAGGCTTCCCCCACATCTGATTCTGGAATTTCCTTCCTTCCCCTGCTGGACTCCAAGGGATCTGGGATACAATAGACTGGTGTCAAGGTATTTGTAAGTGTGCTGAGGCAGCCCCTCCGAAAAGTAATTGGGCCAAGGAACAGCTCCGTCCCTCCCTTCGTGCCAACATCTAGCTCCCCTTTGTCTTACTGTCTGGGAGGAATACAAAAAGGCCAACTGCCAACTACATCCAGTCATGTGACCCAGGACACCGGCTGCAGGCACCAAATGGCTAGGACAGGAAAATGCTGACTTTCTAAAAGTGGTATTTTCAGAATTGAGGCTTAAAATCCAATGTTAACATTAAAAATGGGTCTAAATTACAATTCTTTAGACCCCAAACGTGACCTTCCTACCTGGTCCCAATTGAAGTTATCACTTATTAAAGTAATAAGGTAACCCAATGTTATCCTGTTGGAGAGGCAAGCCTTGCAAGCCTCGCAGTAGTGAAAAATGAATTTAAGAGTTTTTCACTACCAGGGCATGTAAAACTTAAAACCACATGGCCAACATCTGAAATACATTCTACCCAGCCTTTGGGCTGTTTAGGGCACACCCTAGGGGTGACATGTGAATTAAAAATGAAGATTTAGGCCGGGCAAATGCTTTATTTTGCGAGGTTAAATGTCAGCTTAAAACTACACATGTTGGAAAAGGCTACTTATGTGGGTGGCACAATAGGTGATGCAGGCCCCCTAGTGGCATTTAATTTACAAGCCTTGGGGACATGTGGTACCACTTCACAAGGGATTTATACGTAAAAACAAAAAGTGCCAATTGGATGTAATCCAGTTTCACCCTGTGCAAAGAAGAAAGCACAGGCAGTGGTAAAGTGCACCAAGTCCTAATGGCCAACAAAAATAGGTTGGAGAAAACAGGACCGGCAAAGGCAAAAAGTTTAGAAGTGACCCTGTGTTGAGGGCCAAGTACAACAGATACTTATTGGTGTCCCATTGCCTAAGATGCTCCTAAATTCCAATTCACTAAGCCTTTATACAGCTCACTCTTAAAGAGTAGACCTTGACTCAGCACTCAGCAGGTCAACCCAGTCTCCTCTTCCTGTTACAACACCCTCCGCATGATCTTCAAGTGGATTCCTGTAGAAACCAGAAAAACAGTCACCCATGCCCTAGTCAGCAGCCGACTTGACTTCGGCAACGCACTCTATGCAGGAACCACGGGCAAACTACAAACGAAAATACAACGTATCCAAAACGCCTCCGCCCGACTCATCCTTGACGTCCCACACCGCAACCACATCTCTGCCCACCTCAGAGAACTACACTGGCTACCTGTATCGAAGAGGATTACCTTCAAACTACTCACCCACGCACACAAAGCCCTCCACAACACAGGTCCAGCCTACCTCAACGACAGACTCACCTTCCACACCCCCGTCCGCCAGCTCTGCTCCGCCAGCCTCGCCCTCGCCTCCGTCCCCCGCATTCACCGCACCACCACCAGAGGAAGATCCTTCTCTCACCTCGCCGCCAAGACCTGGAACTCCGTACAGCTCCAACTACGCCAGACCCAAGACCTCCTGACCTTCAGAAAATGCCTCAAGACATGGCTAGTCAACCAGTAGCTACCACCTCCCCCCCGCAGCGCCTTGAGACCCTGACGGGTGAGTAGCGCACTTTATAAATTAATTGATTGATTGATTGAGTAGCAACTGTGGGCAGTCAAGGTTTTGCTGTGGTAATAGAGGGATGGTGACTTCTTTATAGCATGATACATTATTCATACATTTTAAAATTCAATGAGTGATTGCAGCTTTGTCTTTCAAAAGACTGAGGGCTTATTGTAGAGAATGACGGCATGGACTGGAACCTCAAAAATAGGCACAGAGACAGGCACAAAACACCATTGCTTGCTACCAAGAAATTGACCATTTGCTACCCTCACCTCCGTTAACTGTATTATCAAGTATGTTTAAGTACTCTTTAAGGCCAGAACTTGTAGTCATACTTTGAAAAAATGCTTCCAAGAGAGAGCTTTTTAAAAATAGGTTTAGGGCCTACAACAGGTCATCTTAGTTATTCCACTAGCTTCTTTGAGGCTGAGAGAAACTTCATTGGACTCCACCAGTGAAAAACTTTGTTAAGGTCAATTATGTCACAGAAAAGACCGGATAATGCATTATGCAATATATAAAAAGATGTTGGAATTATCTGATACACAGACAATAGCAAAATATTTTGTTCTGCACACTGAATGGCACAAGAAAATATTTGGTTTTTCAAACATAAAATCAGTATTTTATTAGCAGCACAAAGAATGGTTTCTGATTAATCCAGATGCATTTTGAGGTTTATGAATGTTGCTAAGAAAATTGTTTATTCTTCCTTTTTTTCTCTCCCACTCTTGTTGCTTGGTGCATAAAGATGGAAAGGTCATGTTTTTTCACATATTTTCCAATTGCTTTCCATAATACAATTAACAATAAAGCATACCTAAAGACTGTGATGACATGCCCTCCTTTCTTGCTATTGCATTTCTGAAGTACGGACTGTATACATTTATCAAAGCCTCCTGCTCTTAGACAACTGGCACCCTCTATAGGGCCAATCAGAAGTCCCCAAGGCTGTGCTGTCTCTGTCCCCCCAGAAATGTTGTGTCTCCTACACGCCTGCCCAGAACAGTTGGCAATATGGCTGAATTACAGATTTAGAAGGTAGTTTAAGACCGAACAGTTTACTGGTGCCTGCTAGTCGTTATGTAGCCCTACCATGCCTTAGTGCAACCTTTGTCATATAATTCCCTATTCAATAGAATAATATACAAACATAAAGGATTAGACTTGGCATTCAATTGTAAAGTGTCCACCAAGATTTATAATCAAGATAAGCACAAGCTAAATGCGTTGAGTGTATTAACACTGACTTACATAAAATATTGCAGAACGTTCGACAGCTAAATGGCAATTGCAGGAGGTAAAATGAAGAAAGGGTAAACACGTAATCCCGCTGGCAAAAAAGATCAACATTCAGAAATATTCACCGCTTACTGTATACCTGAAAGCTTTGCCACAAAGGATTAACAAGCATTGCTAAACAGTCAACATTTGACAAGAAGAAGCAAATAATTAACAAAACGCAGTCATAATTTTGAGATCGACGACATTTTGTATGTCCATTGAAAATGAGGAAATCTATTCTACTTCCTCATTATTTCCAATTCTAAATTGCATCTTGCAAATAAATTGCCCCCCTGCGTCTAAAAACTAACAGCAAGGGAAGCGACGTTTCTGGAGAATGTTGCGAAGTTAAACACTGCAAAGGTCTTTCTGACTGGTTAAGGGGCAAGTATCCGCCCTCCTTTCCTTGCACAGTTTACTTTACCTGCCAGCAGGGTCTTCACATCCTCCGGGATAGCGGGGTGCATGGCGATGCTGTCAATTTACCAGCGTGTTTGAACCCGGAAAGCAGGAGGGCAGCTCGTACAAAAAAGCCAGCCGCATATACTTTTTTAAAACTACAAGGAAGAGCGATAGCGAAAAGGAAATGTCACAGCACAGAAATAATCGAGCCTTGTTTTTTGTTCCTTTCAGTTTGAGGAAGTAGCAGGTTAACAAATACTACAGCCCACACTCCTCCCCGCCTCCCCGGTTTTTATTGCACCACGTCACGTGTATCTCTTTACGCTGTGCTCGCTGCAAACAAATGCTTTGCGCATTTTCATTCTTTTCAGAGTAGAATATGCGGCGTTGCTCTTTCCCTATTTTTTTGTTACATATTTTTCTTTCAAAACTAAAGAAGACAGAAGGGAAAGGCCGTGCTTACGCAGCCTATGACCTTTCGCGTTTCATACTTATGCATCTTAAATATTGAACTGTCAGTGTTAGTGAATCTCTGATTGGTTAATTCCACGCTCTGTCATTTTCTGTCAACTAAACTGTTCTGTCTTGCTAACGGGGCTTTTCTTCTTCTACTTTCAATCATGCACAGTCAATCAAACAAAACCAATACGTTACAGCCAACAACACCTCAAACAGGAAGAATGCGAAATTTCCTAGCTATCGTGAAGGAAAGTTTCAATTCTATTAAGGACACGGAGGCGAGGATTATGCATATCTTTCTTCACTTTTTATTAATCAGCAAGTTCAAAGTTAAACACAAAATGAACAGAAAAACTACAAGTTCCATGAAGCCGCCGCCATGGTAACCAGTATTCAATGAGGTTCCTCCTTTCACGCTGGTATAAATATCCTCAGCTGCGACACACTTCCTCGACTTCACTGCGGAAATCTTGTTCGAATTAACTGGGTGTAGTCTGGGAACCTAAAAAATACGGTGAAATTAGGACCCAAACTGATAACTCAATGTCGCATTCCAATGCCAACAAAGCAAGAAAAAATATACATATGTTTTATAACTTGAATCACAAAATACAAGCCTGAGACTATCAACATCGTTTAAAGAAAGACTAGATACATGAGCAAATAAATAAATAAAATAAATAAAGAAAAGGTATACATGCAAAATATACCACCTCAATACGAAGATACAAGAGCTCGGGTGGGCAGAAGACTCGAGAGTAGTATGTGGGTAGGATAATCCTCGCCTCCGTGTCCTTAATAGAATTGAAACTTTCCTTCACGATAGCTAGGAAATTTCGCATTCTATAGCAGGACCGGAGGCGAGGATTATGCAAGTTCAAAGCTTACCCACCACCAGTGAGGCTGCCTTATGAATAGGTTTAAAGTAGAACTTCTTAAAAGTAGAGTCAGAAGACCAATCCGCGGCATGCATGATGTCTTCCAATCTACCCCCGACCTATATGGCCTTTGAAGCCATGGCCCCCGTGTAGAATGAGCACCAAAAACCTGAATATCAATACCTGCCTCAGACAGAATCCAACGGATCCATCTGGCAATGGAAGGAGAAGAAACCGCCTTAAACGGCCTTTTTATGGAGATCAATAATTGGTTTTCACCTGGAGGTCTATGATTCGCGGTTATTTCCTCATAGACCTTGAGACATCTAACCAGGCATAATTTTGGGGAGTCAGGAAAAGATGGATAGGATACTGACCTGGTATTATTCTTTGTCCTCCTAGAAATAGTAAACGTGACTCCTTCTGGAGTAAAGACACGGGCTGATACATCCAGGGCCCTGATATCTGACACGCGTTTACATGAAATGAGGCATAAAAGTATGGCCAATTTGGCAGACAACTCCTTCCGGGACAAATGCTGATTATCGTGCCAAGAGGCCAAAAGATTAAGGACTATGTTTACATCCCAGAGATTTGTATATCTGGCCTGAGGAGGTCTAGAGAGTCTAATACCCTTGAGGAGTTTACATATCCATGGATGTTCGCCGACCGGAAGGTTGTTCAGAGGGGGGTGACCTGCAGATATAGCTGAACGAAAATAATTAATCGTACAGTAAGCGAGACCAGATTCCGCTAATTCTGCAAGGAAATTTACGATGTCTGTAATACTGGCCCCCATGGGATCACGGTGTTTGCCCACACACCAACGAGACCATCTGTTCCATGCTGAACTGTATCATTTGCATGTCCCAGGGGCCCAGGCCTGCGCAATGAAGTTTTTAGCTTCCTGCGAAAGTCGGCCGTCTTGCCAACGATGCCTGAAATCTTCCAAGCTATGAGAGAGCGATGACCCTGAAGGACCAGGGGGTGATAAAATCCCGACGAGTCACGTAGGAGCGCAGAAAAAACCGGGAGACGCAGGGGGCACTCGCAAGAGAGTTCCAGAAGAGTCGGGAACCAAGCCTGACACCTCCACCAGGGGGTTATTAGAACTATTGTCGCCTCCTGCCTGCGAACCTGAGCTGCGACCCACGGGATCATAAGAAACGGTGGGAAAGCATAACCTTGAAGAGTCCCCCAATGTTGGCGAAACGCATCTGCTGCCGCTATTTATACCAGCGTGAAAGGAGGAACCTCATTGGATACTGGTTACCATGGCGGCGGCTTCATGGAACTTGTAGTTTTTCTGTTCATTTTGTGTTTAACTTTGAACTTGCTGATTAATAAAAAGTGAAGAAAGATATGCATAATCCTCGCCTCCGGTCCTGCTATAGAATTGTCCTGTGTATGTACTAACCCTGATGCCCAGCACTCCAGTCACAGTAAACCATAGCAAGGACTAATAGAGCCAACCCAAAAGCTCTAACTGACCTAGGAGAAAAATACCCAAGAGTGGATAGCTGTCAACCTTTCAGATTAGTTATATGTGGCATTTCTATAGTTTCAATGCACTTATGAATGACAATGAACTGCCACATATGTGTCACTTAAATGACACTTTCTCGAGACTAATATCAAGCAATAAAGTGCATTGAAAGAGTTAAATATCACAATTTACAACATTTTGAGCAATGTGAAGCTCTAAAAATATCTTGACAAATGCAAAATTTACGAAATGAAAGGTCAGTTGCCTACAGCCTCCATTTAAAATGACTATACTGTGAAACAGCTGAAGAACCATCATTCACTGCAATACAGACACACCAGGAGAAAGTTCACAGTGGGCTTTTTGAGCCATAGCCCTAGCCTGACGAGATCAACCATGGATCCATAGTATTCAATAGGTCCCGAGTAACTGGAAGAGACAATAGCAGAGCTTAATTTGTGCTTGTTGTTTCCATTGCTGAGCACCGGTATTTAATTTTGAGGGCCGGGGCTTATTCTTCTGCCTCAAGCATTTGCTACGAGCAAAAGACATATATGGGAAAGACGGAGGAAGGGAAAACCAAAAAAGCATCAAAAAGGGAGAAATTAGAAAGCTGCAAGAGTGAGCTGAAGGGGCAGGGAGTGGCTTTATATGGATTGAAGAGGCCCGAGATGGTTTCAGGATTACACCTCCTCACTATTCCGTGTTCACCCATTTAATTGCAGCAGCCACGTGTTTAAGAGGAGGGCTTTGGGCACCGGCACCTTTTTATTTACAAATTAAGGACTGGATAATAGTGTCTCAAAATTTGATGAAATTACGGACAAATTGCCTCTGGTTTTCAGAACCATATCATTAAAACTGGAAGACGATCCTAGTAGGTTAAAGCACATGCTGCAGACATGCATGAAGTTCAGTGCAGAGAGAATACATGACTAGACTGTGCTATCACAAGTGCCTAGAGAGTGTGTCTGCCAGGATGATCACTTGCCCTGAACATTTTCCAAGTTCTTTGCCTGGGCTGGGCAGAGGGGCCTTCAGCCTGCAGCAGCAGGTAATGCTGGTTTATGTATGCTGAAGATTTGTGGACTGTCCAGTCCTGAGCTGTCAGAAAACTCACCTGTGTCTGCCAGCCAGACAAGAGAGGGAATCTGAACCCCCACCCCTCCGCCCAGGCCCAGTGTGAGACAGGAAATAAGCCCACACACCAAAATAAAAGTGCCATCATTAGCAAATCAGACAGATAAAAGAGTGCCCCACATTTGCAAATAAGGGCAGTTTTGAACTTGTAAAAAAACACTATATAGGTGTTTTTCAAGGTATCGGAGACCGTGCACATTTATGTTTGCTGCAACACAAGGTTTGTGAAACTCAACAGTAAAACTTGGTATACTAGACACAGCAGGCCAGAAGTAGACAAATAATCAGGCTACACTGTGACCTGTCTCGCCAACCCTTCAGGGACATTAGCAGTGGGCCAGGCAAGGAAAAAGAAAGCTGCCTTTCACCACTTTGTACTCTCTATAAGTATTTTCCAATCACTGCGTTAGTTTGCGCTTGCTGCAAGCACGGACCGATCTGGTGTACTATCAGGAAACTCAGCAGTAAAATACGGCTCACCAACCCTAACAGGCCTAAAAACAGCCAAAAAGTCAGTCCACATTAAATGCACTTCCAAATTGTCTCAGATAAAATTAGTCTCATAAGTGGAGAGTTTACAAGCACCTAAAATGGCAGAAACCCTTTGGTCTCATATTCCACAAGGCAGCGGGTCAACAACCCTGGTGGAAATCCAGCTCACCAGTTATATAATGGTTTCTACTTATTCCAAGTCTTGACGTTATTTCTTTGCACATGTGCCAAACTCCTTTGGAGTTATCTGCAGTTGATTTGTGCAGAAGGTATGTTGGTGACTGGGTTCAAATGGCTGGTATTTTTGTTTACCCATTAGAATTAAGTTTGTTTTTATTTTCAATGGATATAAATAATATCCAAAACTAGAGAGGGCTCAGCTGGGTCAAGTAGAAGAGCTTGTACTTGGACAGCGTTGGATTATTCACTCCAGAACATATACAACACTCTTTGCTATGTGGCATTTTCCTCTGGACATTACATTTAAAAGCTTATGTTTGTTTCCCTTACCTTGTTGCCCTCCATTTCTACCACCATTCATGAGAAACAGGTAGACAGGGCCTGCTGGGTCTTCGAGGAAACTTCTTGTCAGCGATATGGTGGAAGGGATGCAGGGAACGCTGGAAAACTGTTCCAGTGATCGCAATCTCCTCCTGGCCACTATTAGAAATGGGGTCTCTAGTTAGCAGTGGTTTGTACCCTGTCCAAGTAGTGACCCTAACTGTAGTTAGGGTAAGAGAGTCACACAGCTAAGATAACCCCTGCTCACCCCCTTGGTAGCTTGGTTCACGTAGTCAGGCTCATCTCAGCGGCAATGTGTAAAGTATTTGTACACCGACATCATAACACAGTGAAAACACCGCAAAAGTACTCCTCACCAGTTTAGAGAAAAAGGCAATATTTGTCTCAGTAAAACAAAACCACCACAACAAAAATCCAACATACACACGTAAAGATACCACTTTTTAAAGTTTAAATGAGTCTTAATCCATAGGAATCAATGGTTGTATCTTTTTAGCGCAAGGTACCTGGGATGTGTCAAAAAAAAAATGATGCGGGCTGCAGGGGAAGTGAGGCGTCGAAGAGCAAAGCAATGTGCCGGTTCCTTACTGCGCAGGGGAAGTGATGTGTCAATTCTTTCCTCGCAGGAGAGGCAATGCAGCGGTTCCTTACTGGCAGGGGAAGTGATGCGTTGATTCTTTCCTTGCAAAAAAGGCGATGCGTTGATTTCCGACACGCAGCCTGGGTTCCTTACTGTGGTGCAGGGTCAATGAGACATTGTCTACCCAGGGATGTTACATGGGAAATCCAGGCATACTGTGTTGTTGGAGCTGCAGTGAAACAGGTGCTGGTTCGATTTTGCAGCCGCAAGACAGGCGCTGCGTCGATTCTTCAGCCACAGGACAGGTGCTGCATCGACTTTTCTGCCGTGGCATATTGGTACATGGATTTTCTCCTTCAGGTCACCAGCTTACACTTCCAAATGGTCCAGGAACTGGAGTTGGCACCACTTGGCAAATCAGGGCTCTCTGCAGAAGAGCCCAGGCACTGGCAAGTGAAGTCTTTGATGTACCTGAGACTTCTTTACAGGAGGCAAGCTCAGTTAAAGTCCTTCGAGAACCTTGGAAAGCAGGATGTAGAAAGCAAAGTCCAGTATTTTCACTCCCAGGACAAAAGCAGCAAGCAACAGTCCATCACAACAACGCAACAGACAGAGTGACAGTCTCTCCCACGGCATCCAGCTCTTCTTCCTGGCAGAATGTCCTCAGTCCAGAAGTGTTCTAACTTTGTAGGGTCAGAGGTCCAGTAATTATATAGATTTCTGGCTTTGAAGTAGGCACACTTCAAAGAGAAGTCTGTGTAGTGCACAGGGCCTTGCCTTTCCTGCTCTGGCCCCAGATATTCTCCAGGGGGCTGGAGACAGCCTCTCCCACCAGTCTAGCTCAGAAAGACCCATCAGGATGTGCAGGGCATACCTCAGCTACCCTTTGTGTGACTGTCTAGAGCCCAACTGTCATCCTGACCCAGACGTGTATTCCACAGACAGGCAGAGGCACAGCATGGTTAAGCAAGAACATTCCCACTTTCTAAAGGTGGCAGTTTCAAACTTACAATTTAAAAGCCAACTTCACCAAAAGAGGTATTTTTAAATTGTGAGTTCAGAGACCCCAAACTCCCGATCTCTACCTGCTCCCAATGGGAAATTACACTTAAAAGATACTTCAAGGCAATCCCCATGTTACCCTATCGGAGAGATAGTCCTTTCAATAGTGAAAACCAAATTCAACAGTATTTCACTATCAGGACATGTAAAACACACCAGTACATGTCATACCATTTAAATAAAAACATTGCATTCTGCCCAGGGGGCTGCCTTAGGCCTGCTTATGGGCTGGCTTACAGGTAATAAGAGGGAAGGTTTGGGCCTGGCAAGTGGTTCACTTACCAGGTCGACATGGCACTGTAAAACTGCAATAACAGGCCTCAGACATGTTTACAGGGCTACTCATGTGGGTGGCACAATCAGTGCTGCAGACCCACTGACAGCATTTGATTTACAGTCACTGGGCACATCTGGTACACTATACTAGGACCTAACTAGTAAATCAAATATGCCAATCATAGATAAACCAATCACCAATACAATTCAGATGGACAGCATAAGCACTTTAGTGCCCAAAGTCCTAAAGACAAACAAAAACAGGTCAGAAAAAAATAGGAGGAAGAAGGCAAAATGTTTGGAGCCAGGTCCACTGCAAGAAGGGCCAGCTCCAACAACCAATAATAACAAAAACCTTTTACACAGGCATAACAGGAGCTTGGGTTTCTTGGAGAGCTGTTGGCGCATCTGGACACTTGGGGATATTTATTTTTTCACCTAGATAAGGAAGCAGGGACACAGCAGGCCTCCTTTCTGCCCAGTGAATTGCAGCACACTGCCTGGGACCTCTGAGTTACTCCGTGCAGCAGTAGGACTGACACTGCCTGCTTGCCCTAAATCCCTTCTCTCCCCTCACTTAGGGCTAATATCTAACAATGCACTAGCCAGTCCGTCCGACTGTGAGTTAAGGTGTTGATCGGCGCTTGCCCCTATGTCAGGCATGCACAACCCTGACCAGCACAGTATGGAAGTCTCTTTGTTCCGTGCGTCTCCTCAACAGAGACTGGACACAGCATTTGCTGTTCATTTTTATTTTATCTGCATGTCCACGGAAGATCCAGCAGCATGTCTACTGATACAATGTATCATAAACTGAAGTCTACTTCGCCATAGCAATGAGTCCTAAATTGTTGTCGGCAAGCAGAGCTGAGTGCTGACAGCGGCAGTACACAGATTAAGCGCCACACGCTGGCTTAAGCTTTGGAAGTGCTTTATGATCCCCACAGTGTTTTAGGGGCTCAGTATTGCTGACTAATGTATGTTAGTGCAGTGATGTGGACCCCAGCACTAAAGTTCATTAGTCTAACCCCTGATGTATGGCACTTGGCATGACCAAGTATGCTCCTTCACATCTTTCCATCCATATCCAAGCATGCGTACACACACGCACACACAACCCACTCACCAATACTGAAACATACACTTGTGGTGTCAGCGGTTTAGGATCGCTAAAAATGGCAATGACAAGACTTACACTAACATTACTGGGCAAGCGCAGCAGTCACCCGAGCACTCCAGTGTTCCCTACTCTTTAATAAATTCCCCTGATGCCGCAACCGGTGGCAGGAATCCTGGATGCGTATCACAAGAAACACTTAATTCTTCCCCAGATTTCTTTTACCTTGAACAATGTCCAACAAGTGGTCACTCAACATGTGCCTCAGACAGTTCTGCAGCAGGTCTAAACTGCCACCTTCGTCAGCACTCCTAGTCATTGAATCTCCTGGTTCGGCAAACCATGGGTCGTAAGAAGTGCGTGTGTCCCCAAGATTCAGCCACAAGTGTGGCCTACTTCCTCTGGGTTAGCATGAATTTGACTACTTTCTAGAATGGTGGGGTTGGAGCTTGCCAGAGTCTCTGTGCTCCAAGGATAGTCCACATTGATTAGCTGGTCATCATCCATGGCACCATGACAGGCCCCACTCCTATCTTTGTAATGGTTGCTGCACCACTTCTGAAAAGCAAACATGTTTCTGGTGACTTGATCGTCGCCCTTTGTGGCAGGCATAGTACCACGCATCCTCGTTATCTTGAGTGGATGCCTTTCAAAAAGCAAACTGAACTTGCCTCTACTTTGGCTGCTGCACACTATGACTCAATCACCAGTCCTTATGTCAGATTCCTTTGATCGCCAGGTCTTGCTACCACTGGCATTGTTGCCAGCTTGAATCTGCTGACTGGTCTGTGTGTCTAGTGGTGCTGGGGACCATGACTCTGCATGAGGGGTGACATCGCTTACAACCTGTCCCAATAAGATATTGGCTGGCGATCAGTTGGTGGTGGTGTGAGGTGTTTTCCTTTGGACTTCAAGAAGTTTGTGAATCACATCTTCTACATCTTTGTGTTGTTCGATGCCAGTCCTAATGGCCTTCATAAGTATTAAAAGTTCCCCATTGGCAGGACGCCACTGGATCGTCATCTTATGGTGTGTGATGCTTAAAAAGTTGAGGTAGTCTCTGAAATCACCTCCATGAAAGGACGGGCATAGGCTGTTTTTACTGTTGGTGGTAATCTTAATATGGCAAATATGTTTTCTAGCCAGCTCTTCATCAACTCGGAGTTGGAGCTAGTCTCTATTTCTTCTATTGGAAATTTAGAGTAGGTATCAGACAAGACAAAGATGTGGCTTCATCCGGCAGGAATTCAGTGTCTATGCCCACATCCTGCTACGGCCTGTTACTGGGAACCAGACTTTGCTTCTCAGTCAGTCTTTGGTCTTTGTTGTTCCTTGAGGTCCTAGGCCAGACGTAACATTTGATTTCTCAGTCGATGCGGGATGACTAGCCTGCATCCTTGCAGGAGAACACCACTATCTGAGACAATGAGCCTTTCTATAACATGCCACAGCGCTTTTAGTTCACAACTGCTTTCATCGTCACAGTCACTAACATTACATAGGAAAACTTTCCACTGGTTGGAGCGTGAAGTTGCGCAAGCCCACTGGAGGCATGGGTCTACCTTTGTTGCCTTGGCAAGGTTTGTAAGACTGACGGTTCATGGACAGTACGTTTCTGCAACCCACTCAACATGTTCGACAGCTGCAGCTACAGGTTCTAATGCTGCCAGCTGCCCCACTCTAGGGTGACGGGAGGGGTAATAAGCAGGACTAGTGCAGCTGGGTTTGTAACTTGATGTAAACTGGTACTAGTACTGGAGCTGTAGCGTGCACTTCTGTATGTGTTTGTGGGGAATGTGGTGCAGTCTCTGAGTATAACTGTATTAGGATCTGATGCCTGTGGTGAGTCTGAAGACTTGTCCGTATAGATACAGATCTATAGTACATCCGCATTTGATTGACCGCACTTCTTTCTCTATGTGCTGGTACCTCTTCTCGGTGTCCGTGAGTGTCCTTCTCACAAAGGCAATCAGATTCCACTTTTCTTTGCTTACCCTTTATGTCAAGATAGTGCTGAGTGCGATATTGCTGGCATTGACAATCAGTTCGGACTCAGTGGCAGGGTCAAAATAGAACATCACTGTGTTGCAGCAGGGCAATCTTGACTTTTTAGGAAGATGTTCTTCCACTTGTCTCCAGATACATGGCGTCAATGTTTTCATAAGGTTTTGCAGCTGCCATGCAAGGGTGACTAAATTGGGGCTAAATCTCCCACAGTTAATCACTAGACCTAGAAAACTAATTAATTCTGACAGTGATTGTGGTGGTGTGGCCTCTCTAAGTCATCACAATTGGCTGGGTCTGTTCGGATCCCTTCCCTTGAGAAGATGTACCCTTAGAATTCCATTTCTTGCTATAAAAACTGACATTTTTTTTGGGTGGGCCCCAGCCCCAGTCACTTATTGTTTGGAATTTGGCAGTTAGTCTCTTCTGGTGAGAGTATATATGACAACATCATCAATGACATTTGTGTCACCGACTTGTCCCGACAGGACCTCACAGATTTCATTTTCAAAACCCTCACTTGCTAAGGAAATGCCAAAGTTAAGATGACGAAATCTTCTGAGCCCAACGTGACTTGAGAATGTTGTTATGTAGCAGCAGTCTTCTTAGAGCTCCAGCTGGTAGTATCCCAAGTTCAGGTTTAGCTTGGAAAACCAGTGGGTTCCATTTAGATCATCGAGGAACGTGTTTACAGTCAGGGTGATATGCTGTTTTCCCCCTGATGGCTTTTTTGGCAACTGCATGCTAATGCCTATTTGAACACTGCTGGGTTACATGGGCTTGCTAGCAAGCACAATGAGCGAGGCCCAGGGTGTGGGGTTTGTGACCTTTTCTCTGACTCTTGCATCCTCTAGTTTCTGTAATACTGCTTTAACTGGCAGACGAAGGTGAAAAGGGATCCTGCAGTTTCTAAGGGCTACTTGCTTGATAGTCGTGTCTATGTGCAGGTATATTGGGAGAGCTCATAGACAGCCAAGCCCTAGGAAGACGTGTTGGAAGCTTTTGAGAATGTGTTCTATCCTGTTCATGTTGACTGCTGTTGCAGGGTGTACAAGCTTAACCCCTTAGCCGCTGGGCCTCCCCTCCCAGTGCTGAACCTTTTTTGGCTATTTGGAATAGTTCGCACTTAGGCACCCATAACTTTTTGTCCACATAAGCTATCCATGCCAAATTTGCGTCCTTTTTTTCCAACATTCTGGGGATCGTAAAGATACTAAGAGTTTGTGGGTTTCCCTGGAGGAGACCAAGAAATTAGCTAAAATACAGCTAAAATTAGTTTTTTTTTAGAAAAATGGGAAAAATCTGCAAAAGAAAGCATTTGTATTTTTCCCTGCATATGGCTTCAACAAAGTGTTTGCAGTGCTAAAATCACCATCTTGCCAGCTTTTAGGATCAGGCAGACTTGAATCAGAAAACCAAATTTTTCAACACAGTTTTGGCATTTTACTGGGACATACCACATTTTTACTATTTTTTGTGCTTTCACCCTTCTTTCAGTTAGTGACAGAAATGGGGAGGAAACCAATGATGGATCCCAGACAGCTAAACGTTTCTGAAAAGTAGATGAAATTTTGAATTCAGAAAGGGGTCATTTGTCTACATCCATCAAGATTTTCTTACAGAAAGTAACAGTTGAAATAAAAAAATATTGAAATTGAGTTGAAAAAAACAGCCCTTTCTGACTAAGTTTTCTTCCGTAATTTTTTCCAGCTGTGATAAATTTTTGAAAGCAATATACCATTTTGTTTGCTGGACTGTCCTAGTTGCGGGGATATATAGGTCTTGCAGGTTCATCAAGAACCCAAGCTACTTAGAGGCAATAAATGAGTTGCACCTTGCAATAAGTTTTCATTGTATACTGAGTATACAGCAAGTCATTTGGTAAAATATAAAGAGTGAAAAATAGGTATCAAGGAAACCTTAGTATTTCCAAAATGGGCACAAGATAAGGAGATTAGAAGCAGTGGTTATTTGCACATGCCTGAATTCGGGGGTCCCCATACTAGCATGTGAATTACAGGGCATTTCTCAAAATGGCGTCTTTCTAACACACTGTCTCACATTCTGAAGGCAAAAGTGTAGAGAAAGACAATTAGCAATAACACTTGTTCTTCTATTCTGTTGTACCTCACTTGTGTGGGTGGAGCTAGTGCCTGCGACAGGAAATGCCCCAAAACGCAACATGGACACATCACATTTTTCCATTGAAAACTCATGTGTTTTTTGCAAAGTACCTAGCTGTGGATTTTGCCTTATAGCTCAGCCGGCACCTAGGGAAACCTACCAAACCTATGCCTTTTTGGGAAGGAGACCGCTAGGGTAATCCAGGATGGGGTGACTTGAGGGCCCCTCACTGGGTTCTGTCACCAAGAATCCATTGCAAACCGCCAAATTGGACTAAAAAAAGTTTTGGAATCTGAGGGGAGCCACAAACTTCCTTCCACTCAGCATTCCACCAAGCCTTCCAATAAAAATGGTACCTCACTTGTGTGGGTAGGCCTAGTGCCCGCAACAGAAAATGTCCCCAAACACAACGTGGACACATATTTTTCCAATGAAAACTGATGTGTTTTTTGCCTAGCTGTGGATTTTGGGCTCTAGCTCAGCCGGCACATAGGAAAACCTAGCAAACCTGTATATTTTTTCAAACTAGACACCTAGAGGAATCCAGAATGGGGTGACTTGTGGGGATCTCTCTAGGTTCTGTCACCCAGAATCCTTTGCAAACCTCAAAATTGGCTAAAAAAACACTTTTTCTGCACAATTCAGCGATGGAAAGTTCTGGAATCTGAGGGGAACCACAAACTTCTTTCCACCCATCATTTCCTCAAGCCTCCCGATAAAAATGGTACCTCGCTTGTGTGGGTAGGCCTAGTGCCCGTGACAGGAATGGATCACACAATGGTCAATGGTAGTCATTACATGAAGGCAATTGTTGACCCTGGAGTGATCCATTCCTGACACAGGCACTAGGCACAGGCACTGAAGTGGGGTAGCATTTTTATCAGGACAGGTGGGGGAACACTAGGTGGTAGACATTTTGTGGATCCCAGCATATTCCTGTAGTTTGTGTGACAGAAATGCAAGAAAAATAGAGTTTTTATTCAACATTTCACCTTTGCAGGGTATTCTGGGTAAGAAAACTTTGGGGAATCAACACAAGCCACAACTCAATGGACTCCCACAGGTGTCCCCTGGGTGTCTAGTTTTCAGAGATGTCTGGGTTTGGTAGGTTTCCCCTATAGGGCCGCCGAGCACAGGACCTCCTCCTCAGATTCCCTCACTACCCCCCCAGCAAAAGTGCCTTTCATCGTTCCATAGCCCCCTTGCACTTACATTTCATTTGTATTAAAGCGCAGGCTGGCTTTACTAATCCACTCAGCTTTTCACATAAAATACATATTTGATCTTTGCAGCAGGCACATCAACTTTCTGCACTACTTTATGGCATTAAAACTGCCACTAGACAAAAGTCTGATCTTTCTCCAGCAGGAACATAGTCACAAGACTTATCCTGACCTTTTTTTTTCCAGTAGTAACTTTAGAAGTGCAGTTTATAATTAAGAATGGGCTTACTCTTTTGTGGGTGAGTGCACTTCCCTCCCTTAATCCCTTTCCTAACTTTGGTTTAAATCACCCCCATTTAGTAGGAAGTATTCTTAATTTTCCAGGCACGCCACTTGGTCCATCCATCACTTAGCATTAAGTAGTAAACTCACAGTTGTGAGGGTCTCCAAATAGAAAAATAGAAGATGAGGTGGAGGAGATGTAGACTCCTAGGTTTGTGAATTGTATTATGTAGTAAGTAAATACTTGAGCTGTGGTACTATTTTAAGTACTACAAAATGCAGTTTGTGAATGTGTGTATGAGGATAAGCCAGTGGGATCCATTTTTGAGGCACATAATTTGTCATGACACCTTCCCCAGGCAATTGTATTCCGTTTGCTGGAGGGTGGAGATCTAAAATTGAGGTGGATGGAGAGGGGACTACTGTTGGAAATTCCATGAAAGGTTTCTTACCAAAGGAATGCTGATTTGTTGTTCCTGAACAGCACTCCCATTTGGTTGATGGTAGAGGCGAGGAGTTGAGCTGCAGTTTATGTTGTGCAAAGTGTGGAAGATTCTAAGTCAGACCTATCCTTTTGTCTGTCCTCGATTACTGCCCCAGGAAGACTGATGAAAGCCAGGTTCAGGACCCTCACACATCATTACCCCTCTCTTGTGATTGCTCCAACTTAGAGACATTCTAGTGCTACCTGCTGTGAGAAACATTACACAAAGATTCTGTCTTGAGAGCAGCCTGAGAAGGACATTTGAAAGAGAACCACACCGAACTGGTTCTGAGGTTTGAGACAAGGGAGCCCCATCCCAACTCTAGAAAATGTGTATACCAGTGGGATTCAAATTTCTCAATTTGGCTCCTGTTCCAAGCTCTTAATGATCAAGGAAGGGTGTGACAAAGGCTGGTGTCTGCCTGACAGCCAGTCTACCAGAGATAATGGGAAATCACTTGAGACTGAACTTTGCGTTGAAAAAGCTGGGGGTCACCTGCTGCCCAGATACCTGTCTGCCTGCTGAGAGAGGGATAGAGTTAAACAGACCCTGCAAGAGGAGAGACTGTCCAGGAAGAGAAACCCAGCGTGTCCTGGCCTAAGAAGCACTCAAGGAAAGCTGTTTGCCTGAGGGTGTGAAGCCCGGAGGAAACCATAATGCAGTGGGTCTCCATTCTCTCGCTGCAGTTCCCATTGAGAACCACAACTGCTCAGATTGACCTGCAACTGCTTTGCGGTGATTCATGCATCAGCCCAAGTTGGGCTATAACTTCCTTGCAGCTTGGTTCACGCATCAGCCCGTTAGGCTACAACTGCCTTGTTGTGTGTCATGTACTGGCCCCAGTTGGGCTACAACCACATTGCAAAGTGATTGACACCCACCCAAGTTGAGCTACAACTCGTCTTCGCTAGTCCGAGGAAGCTGCAACTACCTTACCATGTATTCTGTGAGACAGCTCAGAAGCAGGCAGTGACAGCTGAGGCCTGTGGCATTCCTACATCAAAAACCTGCCAAGCTGCATTTATCTGTACCTTGGAGTTCACCCAACCTACCCAGCGGCCCCTACAGTGACAGAGTATGAGTACCACAGGCCTCCGCCCAAAGTCAGGAACTAAGTGCTGCAAGACACTGAAATGAGCATGAAGACATTAGATTGTTTTTTACCTATTACATCAACAATGGTAGGACCAATGTAAACTGATTGCATATTTGAACTTGTAGGAAACATAATCTGAACTTGTACCTAATTAATGATCCTGCCAAGGATTACGTGGGGACAATAACTACCTGGATCACCTGTGTGACAGAGCACATTGGAAAAAGGTGGGCTGCAGTGAACTCAAGGGAATCGTTGTCAGGGCTATTAACCTGTATTTTCAGATGTGATTGTGTAGTATTTTGTATGGTTGTGTGATTAAAAGAATTTTGTTTTTCAAAAACGACAGGCACTGGGCTGGACATCAGTTTATTGTGTCTGTTGTTTGACTGTTGAGTTCTGAGCTTGTACTGAGTCCTGAGCTTGTGCCCCCACAGTACCAATTTGAAAAGCCCATTCAACCCTGACAGTCAAGTGCTGAAGCTAACCTGCCAATGTAGCACTCCGACCGCCACGGCGGTAACAGCCGCCGGGCTGGAGATATCCGTCTCCAGTCCAGAGGCTGCCATTGTGCCGCCTGCAGGATTATGGCCCGTCTACTACCATGGTTTTTGTGGCGTTCGTAAGGCCACAAAAACCATGGCGGTAGGCCATATCAGTGACAGGGAATTCCTTCCCCGTCACTGATAGGGGTCTCCCCCACTTCCACTACAGTTAACCCAACCCCCCTACCTCCCCAAACCCCCCACCCCCTACATTCACGACCCTTTCACACACACGCATACACACACTCATTCACACATGCCCACATGCATGCATACATCCATTCACACACACATCCACACACACTTTCAAATATACAAGCAGACACCCATTCACATTACACAACATACATGCACTCACACACATACATGCACACACGCATTCAACACTCAACACACACCCGCATTCACGCACACACATACATTCACACCCCCCACACACACAATACCCCTAAACCCCCTCCCCTGTCAGAGACCTCACTTACCTGGATCCAGGGGGGTCCTCCAGCAGGAGACGGGACAGGGCGCTGATACCGCCAGCAGCACCTGCCAGCAGAACACCGCCAGGCCGTATTATAGGTCATAATATGGCTGGCTGCGGGCTACTGGCGTGGCGTTGCTGGTGGCAGCAGCGCCACTTTACCTCCATCTGCCGCCATGGCCACAGCCGGATTGCCACCATTCTTGTGGCAGAAATGCAGCTGTGGTCATAATACGGCGGACAGCTGGTAGCCGCGGCGACGGTCTTTTGGGTCAAGACATTGAGCATGATTGTCTTGAAGTAACTGACTTGTGCACAAAACTGAGACCTGACATTAGAGACACTCGATTGGAAGAAAATGATCAAACTATTTTTGTTGATGGTTCTTGTCTAAGAGACAACACAGGGACACTGAGAGCAGGATATGCTGTGTGCACAGTGCACAATTTCTGGTATCCTGGAAGCGTCTTGGTTTCGGGGAGTGTATTCTGCACTTAGAGTGTGCCATGTTTCTGCTCAGCTAAAACTTTCCATCTATGTGGATAACCAGTATGGATTTGGAATAGTCCATGATTTTGGCCATTTGTGGTCACAAAGAGGTTTCATGACCTCTTCTGGTTCACCAGTGAGAAACGGTAAGAGAATTAAAGAATGGTTGCATGCTATCCAAACGCCTGAAGAGATTGCCGTGGTGAAATGCAGTGCACATCTGAAAAATCAAGAATTTGTGTCAATTTGGAATGGATATGTGGATCAAGTTGCAAGCTTTTGCGCATTGAACTGTATATCGTTCAAGGATAAGTGGGAATTGTTACCTGAAGAAGATAAAACAGGTCTAAGTTATACATTGAAAGTAATTGATACAATGGAAGAATTGAAAATGTTGCAGAGTAATGTTGGTAAGGAGGAAAAACGTTCATGGACCAAAATGCAATGTGTACAAAGACAAGATGAATTGTGGGTTTCAGAAGAGGGTAGATTGGTTTTGACAAATAGCCTGTTGTCTCAAATGGCTAGGTATTACCATGGTCAGGCACGTGTTGGGAGGGATGCCATGATTCGTCTGTTCAAACATGATTGGTTCAATCCAAAGTTTAGACAGGTTGCTGAAGCAGTTTGCCCTTGTTGCGTCATTTGCCAACAAATGAATTCGGGGAAAGGGATAGTGGTTAACTTGAGCTACATTAGAAGAGCAGGAGGTCAGTTCAGCAGAATGCAAATGGATTTTATTGAGATGCCCGTGTGTGGAGGTTTGGGATATGTGTTGGTGATTGTTTGCATCTTTAGTCACTGGATTGAAGCATACCCTACATGATGAAATGACAGCCTCACGTTAGCGAAACTACTGCTTAGGGAACTGATACCACGTTTTGGGTTTCTGATCTCTCTAGAATCAGAAAGGGGAAGTCACTTCAGCAAATAAGTAATTAAATTATTGTGCGCAGCATTGAACATTGAACAGAAGTTGCATTGTAGTTACCGCCCTGAAGCATCAGGACTAGTGGAACAGATGATGGGTACCTTGAAGTCAAGAGTTGCAAAGATGTGTGCGTCCACAAATTTGAAATGGCGTGATGCATTGCCTTTAGTTCTGATGACAATGAGAAACACACCCGACAGGAAGACAGGATTGTCTCCGCATGAGATCCTTATGGGATGAGCCATGAGGTTGCCAGCGGTGCCTGCAAATTCACTTGTCAACATTACAGATCATATGGTGTTGGACTACTGCAAAGGTCTGCCTGATGTGGTTCGCTCTTTCTCTAAGCAGGTGGAGGCCACCACACTGCCACCGATCCTTGACCCAGGGCACAACCTGAGAGCTGGGGACTGGGTTGTGGTCCAGAAACACGTGAGGAAAACGTGGTTGGAGCCTCGTTGGAAAGGTCCATTCCAGGTAGTTCTGATGGATGTGAAGTGCGCTGGAGTTCCAAACTGGTACCACGCCAGCCAAATGAAGAAAGTGGCATGTCCTTTGGGCCATGAAGAAGAGTTGTTGAGAGTACCAACTACGACAAAACAAGTCTCAGAGCCAGAAGGAGAAGAAAGAGGAACTGAGACCAGATCTGAGCCCGTTGATGACGGTTCAGTCACTCCTGTGAAAGACGAAAGAGAAGACCTCCAGGAGGGTGACAGTGAGCCTATCTCAAATGAGGCAGCAGAAGAGCCAAGTCAGAGGAGGGCTTTCCCAGAAGCAGACAGTTTTGAGAGACAAACAGAGCAATTGCCAGACCCTGAGGAGGAAGGAGTTGAGGCAGATCAAAGTCATTGTGATCTAACTCTTCCTGAACCAGTTGCAGGTTCATCAAGAGAAAACACCAAAGAGCAAGAAGAAGTTACAAATTCAACACTGAAAAGAACATTGACCAAGGGTCCACTGAAAGGAGATAAGTGGCCGGCGTCACAATCAAAGAGAAAAGAAGTAGTTTAAACAACATTTGAGGAAGAAGTAGACACAACAAGGAGAGAAGATCTGAGTGAAGGAGAGTTGCAAGGAGATCGAAAGTTGAAAAGAAAGAAAGTAGCAAGTCGAAGGTACGCAGGTCCTGAATGGGCGTATGCAACTACATGTGACTGGCCGAAAGAGTTTTCGTCTTTTTGTTTTGATCAAGGCATTCCAGGTCAATATTTTGTCACTTGAAGGAAGCTGATGTACTAAACTGTTGAAATAATCTGAGAAAAATGCGAAGAGAAAAGAGACTGTTGAAAGTTACCTAATAAGAATTTGATAACCTGATTTGACATTTGAAAACTGATTTTGACAAACTGCTAAACCGATTTTTGACAAAAGGATCCTTGAGAGACTGAGAGCTGTAAATAACTGCTGAAAGAAGATTTTGTTTCTGTTTTTATTTTTTATTTTTGCTGCAATTACAAAATTTCTCTTCTGCTTTCTGATTCTTTACAGATTATGAGTAACATTAGCCAACTGGGTAGGAAGGATGGCCGCAGTAGATACATGAGTATTGGTTTGGCAATTGCATGTGTGATATTGTTTGTGATATTAATTGTGGGTATGACTGTTCTTGACAAAAGGGAAGTCAACCATACGTCTGCTTTAGAGACAACTACTGCATTAACAGCTATGGAGAGGATTAAGTTAGATGAGAAGTATCTACATGAGGGTACTAATGCAAATGAGGAACTTTCTTTTAATGTCTTCTATCGCTTATTGAGTGAGTATGTTGAAACGATAAATGTGAATTGCTTTGTGTGTACGCAGATTCCGTCATCAGTCAAAGGAGTTACTTATCATAGTTTGCCTCTTACTTATGGGATAAGTTGTAGTCTGTTAGTAACAAGATTCTATCACCAGGAGTGCATTCAGTACTTTTTACTCAAATCATGATGTTGTGTTTTCATTTGTCCCTATAATTATGTATCTGAGTAGAATATCTAAGGATAATGACAGTATTAGTTAGAGGTTTCTTGGAGCCTACATTAACCTTTGGCACAGCTTATAGAAACTGCAACAACCTGACATGTTTGCTTTCACCTTTAGAAAAGAGCTTTGTAGATCACACAGATGACAGGAGAAAGGCATTGAAGGAGAAATTAGAGAAATGTTTAGAGAAAAGGACTTACACGAAGGAAAATGCTTATACTGCATTTGGAACACAAGAGAAATTAGCTTTAGATGCGCAACACGTAAGGAAGCTTTGTATACATAGGCCGAAATCTCACACTGACACATTGTTTGTGGGAACGAGTGAATGTAGACATGTGTTTTTGTTTCAGAGTAAATGGACGTTTATGTTGAATCGACAGGATCCAGAGATTCCTGGGATATATTACATCTGTGGTCCTAATGCTTATTACCGTCTTCCAAGAGGATGGTATGGGACATGCTATTTGGAGATAGTTTTCAAATAAATGACTTAAAGAAATTTCCAAACGTGACTGAATTAAATCATATTAGACAGAGGAGAGAGTCTCCTTCTGGTATAATGGGAGATATATTTGGAGCAATAATTCCTTCAGTAGGAGGTGTTCTGAATTCAATAAAGATTCAAAAGTTGTCTACTATTGTGGATAACATGCTGACAAATTTTTCAGGAGCCATACTCCTGGTAGATACTGAATTACCCGCTAAAGAGCTATGACTCTTCAGAATCGTCTTGCATTAGACATTCTTTTAACGAAGGATGGCAGAGTCTGCAAAATGCTTAATTCTCGGTATTGCTGTTCGTCCATTCCTGATAATAGTAAAGAAATTAGAAACTTACTTACTAATCTGACTAATGAAAGAACAGATTTGAAAGAATTAAAGAAACCAGGGTTTTGGGAAAAGGTTTTGCTTCATTGGGAAATTGGCTCAGCAACATTTGGAATGGGATATTATTGAAAATAATACAGGTGATATTGATTGTTGCGGTTTGCTTAATTGGAATATGGGGAATATGTAAATTGTGTAAAATGATTAAAACGCAGAAGACAAAGAGTAATCAGAGGAGGGAAAAAAGGAAAAGGGAAAAATTGTATAGGGAAGATTCAAAAGGGGAACAAAGGTTTGAAGGGATTGAATTGACAGAATTTTAGCTGATGCGAATATTTGTGAAGGAAAGTTTAGTGTGATAACACATTTAGTCATCAGAGGAGGGATTGCTAACGCAGGAGATTTTAATGAAAATTATTAATGAATATGAATGTATTTGAGTGTCGAATTTGCGTAGAAAATATAATAACGGAGAAAAAATAATGCACGCATTTGAAAGTTTGACCACATGAGTGGCCGCCAATATTCACAAAGTATACTTATTAATGGTTTATTAAAATAAAATGTTGAGCATTTGTTTGATTAATGTAGTAATACATCATCTTAAGGGTTATGCTGTATTATTAGGCCGATCTGCCCTCAGGAGGGGCAGAAACCTCTAGGCACCAGGGATCTTTTTTTTTTTTTTTTTAGAGGTGGGGAGCGACCCCTTAGGCAAGGGACGCTCCCCTGGGGGGCAAATTTATATTTAGGCCATTTCTGCCCCCCTTGGGGGCAGATTGGCCTATTTTTATGAGGCCAATCTGCTCACAAGGGGGACAGAAACCACTAGACACCAGTGAGTTTTTTTTTCTTTTTCGTGAATTTCACGCAAGGGGAGCGACCCCTTAGGCAAGGGTCATTCCCCTGGGGGGCAAATTTATTTTATGCCATTTATGCCCCCCTGGGGGCAGATCAGCCTATTTTATTTAGGCCGATCTGCCCCCAATGGGGGCAGAAACCACTAGACACCGGGGATATTTTTGTTTGTTGTTGTTTTACAGATGGGGAGCGACCCCTTAGGCAAGGGTCGTTCCCCTGAAGGGGAAAACTGTATTTAGGCCAGTTCTGCCCCCTTTGGGCAGATTGGCCGATTTTAGGTCAATCTGCTCCCAAGGGGGGCAGAAACCACTAGGCACCGGGGATCTTTTTTTTTTTGCGCCAATGTCACACAAGGGGAGCGACCCCTTAGGCAAGGGTCCCTCCCCAGGGGGGCGGGAGGTGGGGGGAAAATTCATTTTAGGCCATTCTGCCCCCCCCCCCCTATTGTTATTAGGCCGATCTGCCCCCGGGGGCAGAAATCTCTAGGCGCCAGGGCTAAAAAAAAATTTGTGTTTTTTTTTTGTTTGTTTGTTTTTATAGAGATGGGGAGCGACCCATTAGGTAAGGGTCACTCCCCTGGGGGGCAAATTGTATTTAGACCATTTCTGCCCCCCTTGGGGGCAGATCAGGAGATTTTTAGGTCAATCTGCCCCCAAGGGGGGCAGAAACCACTAGGCACCGGGGATCTTTTTTTTGCGCCAATGTCACGCAAGGGGAGCGATCCCGTAGGCAAGGGTTACTCCCCGGGGGGGTTGTGAGGGGGTGGGGGAGCAGGGGGGCAAATTTATTTTAGCGCATTTCTGCCCCCCCGGGGGCAGATCGGCCTATTGTTATTAGGCCGATCTGCCCCCGGGGGGGCAGAAACCTCTAGGCGCCAGGCCAATTTTTTTTTTTGTGTTTGTTTTTTTAGAGATGGGGAGCGACCCGATTTTAGGTCAATCTGCCCCCAAGGGAAACCACTAGGCACCAGGGATCTTTTTTTTGCCCCAATGTCACGCAAGGCGAGCGACCCCGTAGGCAAGGGTCACTCCCTGGGGGGGTGGGAGGGCAGGGGGGCAAATATATTTTAGGCCATTTCTGCCCCCGACGGCAGATTGGCCTATTGTTATTAGGCCGATCTGCCCCCAGGGGGGGAAGAAGCCTCTAGGCGCCAGGGATACATTTTTTGGGGATTTCTGTTTTGTTTTGTTTTGTTTTTTAGAGGTGGGGAGCGACCCCTTATGCAAGGGTCGCTACCCCGGTGGGGGAGAATTTATTTTAGGCCTTTGCTGCCCCCCCCGGGTCAGATAGGCCTATTGTTATTAGGCCGATCTGCCCCCAGGGGGGGCAGAAGCCTCTAGGCGCCAGGGATAAAAACATTTTTTTTTTGTTTTTGTTTTGTTTTTTAGCGGTGGGGGGCGACCCCTTAGGCAATGGTTGCTCCCCGGGGAGGGTGAGGGGGTGGGGGGCAAAGGGTCGCTACCCGGGGGGGGGCAAATATATTTTAGGCCATTTCTGCCCCCCCGAGGGCAGATTGGCCTATTGTTATTAGGCCGATCTGCCCCCAGGGGGGGGCAGAAACCTCTAGGCGGCAGGGATTAAAACATTTTTTTTTGTTTTGTTTTTTTAGAGGTGGGGAGCGACCCCTTAGTCAAGGGTCGCTCCACTGGGGGACAAATTGTATTTAGACCATTTCGATTTTTGTTAGGCCAATCTACCCCCATGGGGGCAGAAACCACTTACGCACCAGGGATGTGTATGCGTGTGTTTTCTTTAGGGGGCAGCCCCTTGGGTAAGGGTCGCTCCCCATTGGGGCACATTCCTGTTGGCCATATCTTCCCCCCATTGGGGGCAGATGGGCCTATTTTTGGAAGGCCCATCTGCCTCCAAGGGAGGGCAGAAAGCCCACCAGAAGCCACAGAAGTTTTTTTTTTCAAAAATAAGAGGGTGGGGGTATGGTCATACCCCCACCCCAAATAAATGGGGCCAAGTTGTTCTGCCCACCAGTGGGCAGATGGGGCAATTACCCCTGATCCACACCCCAGGGGGCAGAAGGTCTACTAGATGTCAAGGAATTTAAAAAATATATATATATATTGAGGAGGTGGCTACCAACCAGTATGGGCCTGGTTACGCCCCCACCTCAACTGAAGGGGGTAACAGTCTTTCAGCTCTCCCCGCACTCTAAAACATCTTATCCCACAGAAAGCAAGAAGACATTTGATTATTTTGGGTTTTAGTTTTACAGTTGGGCCATGAGATCTTGGCTTACTCTCAAAATCGTCCCACTTGGAATGGTGAGGGCTGCACTTTATGGACTTTGGGACGCTGCCATGTAGAAAAATCCACAAGACCTAGACACATCTGAAAACTAAACATCTGGGTGATTCCAGGGTGGTGTGTTTCACATGCACCCCGCACCATTTTTGTACCCACAATCCCCTGCAAACCTCCAACTTTGCTGGAAATCACACATTCTTCCCACGTTTTTGTGATGGAACCTTCCGGAATCTGCAGGAATCCACAAAATTCCTACCACCCAGCATTGTCTCATCTATACCGATAAAAATTCTGCTGCACTTGTCAGCCTAAAAATGATTTTTTGCGAACTGCCCTTTTGGACCCCCTTTGTTCCCCCTCAATATCGACATGTTTTTGGCTCTTCCCTTTCACAAGCACTTGGCCCACCTACACAAATGAGGTATCATTTTTACCGGGAGACTGAGGGGAACATTAGGTGGTATGAAATGTGTCCCAGTGCGGTGATCCCACACAGAAATGTGGGAAAAATGTGATTTTTTTAGCTAAATTTGAGGTTTGCTGAGGCTTCTGGGTAAGAAAGCATTGGGGGATCCACGCAAGTCACACCTCACTGGACTCCCTCGGGTGTCTAGTTTTCAGAAATGCCTGGGTTTGGTAGGTTTCCCTAGAAGGCTGCTGAGCCCAGGACCAAAAACGCAGGTGCCCCCCTGCAAAAACAGGTAGTTTTGTATTTGATAATTTTGATGTGTCCAGATAGTGTTTTGGGGCATTTCCTTTCGCGGGCAGTAGGCCCACCCACAAAAGTGAGGTACCATTTTTATCAGGAGACTTGGGGGAACGCTGGGTGGAAGGAAATTTGTGGCTCCTCTCAGATTCCAGAACTTTCTGTCACCGAAATGAGAGGAAAAAGTGTTTTTTTGGCCAAATTTTGAGGTTTGCAAAGGATTCTGGGTAACAGAACCTGGTCAGAGCCCCACAAGTCACCCCATTTTGGATTCCCCTAGGTGTCTAGTTTTCAAAAATGCGCTGGTTTGCTAGGTTTCCCTAGGTGCCAGCTGAGCTAGAAGACAAAGTCCACAGGTAGGCACTTTGTAAAAAACACCTCTGTTTTCTGTGAAAAAATGTGATGTGTCCACGTTGTGTTTTGGGCCATTTCCTTTTGTGGGCGCTAGGCCTACCCACACAAGTGAGGTACCATTTTTATCGGGAGACGTGGGGGAACACAGAATAGCAAAACAAGTGTTATTGCCCCTTGTCTTTCTCTACATTTTTTCCTTCCAAATGTAAGACAGTGTGTAAAAAAGACGTCTATAAAATGCCCTGTAATTCACATGCTAGTATGGGCACCCCGGAATTCAGAGATGTGCAAATAAACATTGCTTCTCAACACCTTATCTTGTGGCCATTTTGGAAATACAAAGGTTTTCTTGATACCTATTTTTCGCTTTTTATATTTCCGCAAATAAATTGCTGTATACCCGGTATAGAATGAAAACCCATTGCAAGGTGAAGCTCATTTATTGGCTCTGGTTACCTAGGGTTCTTGATGAACCTACAAGCCCGATATATCCCCGCAACCAGAATAGTCCAGCAGACATAACGGTATATTGCTTTAAAAAATCTGACATCGCAGGAAAAAGTTACAGAGTAAAACGTGGAGAAAAATGGCTGTTTTTTTCACCTCAATTTCAATATTTTTTTATTTCAGCTGTTATTTTCTGTAGGAAACACTTGTAGGATCTACACAAATTACCCCTTTCTGAATTCAAAATTTCATCTACTTTTCAGAAACGTTTAGCTTTCTGGGATCCAGCATTGGTTTCTCACCCATTTCGGTCACTAACTGGAAGGAGGCTGAAAGCACAAAAAATAGTAACAATGGGGTATGTCCCAGTAAAATGTCAAAATTGTATTGAAAAGTTGGGTTTTTTTCTAATTTAAGTCTGCCTGTTCCTGAAAGCTGGGAAGATGGTGATCTTGCCACCGCAAACCCTTTGTTGATGCCATTTTCAGGGGGAAAAACATAAGCCGCCTTCTGCAGCCCTTTTTTCCCATTTAAAAAAAACAAAAAAAAATGTTGCTGTATTTTGGCAAATTTCTTGGTCTCCTTCAGGGAAACACACAAAGTCTGGGTACCTCTAGAATCCCTAGGATGTTGGAAAACAAGGATGCAAATTTGGTGTGGGTAGCTTATGTGAACAAAAAGTTATGAGGGCCTAAGCGTGAACTGCCCCAAATAGCCAAAAAAAAGGCTCAGCACAGGAGGGGAAAAGGCCTGGCAGCGAATGGGTTAAACATTTAATAAAATGGCTGTTTATAGAATGAAATTGTGATTTTCCACTGTGCTGACAATGTGCTAGTAGCTAAAAGTCTTTCTCACAAGAACTACTTGCTAGAAGATGCTGTTCCTGTAGAATGAAACATTGTAAATGTAATGTGTAAGACTGACTTTCTCAGGAGAAGACAATTGAGATACTGACTGGAGTATAAGCTGCAACAATAATGTTACCTGACGAGCCGAATGATGAGAACATCACAAGAGCAGCCAATCTTCGACATGGGAACCGTGTACTAACAGAAATGTAGATTGGATGGTTTTTTATTGGACAAAGTGCGAACATGCGATCCCTTGACCAATTGGGACTTGAGAAGTAGTTTTAGGAAATCTAACTTAACGGGACTGCACTGAGAAGAAGACACTATTTGCACATTTGCCATTCACCATTCAACCGCCCATTGTTTTCTGAGCGTCTTGGGAGAGACGTGCTTACTTTAATGCTTAAAAGACTTTGCCTTTTCTGAACTTTGATGTTGAATCTTGATGCCTTGCTGACCAGCCTGAGGTCCTCAAGGCGAAGACTGACACTGCTTGCTAATCCAAACTGAGGGTAGGTATTTGAATATAATGTTGTTTGCTATGTCTATTTGCTTTTGTTTCTAGGTACCAAACGTGCTATTTTGACACAGCCTTAGTTAGATGTTTTCCAAATTTGAGTTGACTAAATTGTTTTGCATAAAGCCCAACATGCTAATTCTAATCTGATGTTAGTTAGGGAACTCACTGATGAAGTTCGATATATGGAATAACATTTGAGGTCTTTTCTGTGCTGAATATAAATGCATGTAATATCATTTGCGCAATTATTCTTGCTATTTATTTGCACTGTAACTTTGGAATGTGTAGTAGCTCAAGCCTTGATTAGATTGCGTTTCTTTTGCTGCTTCGGACAGCCAATTTTGTTTCTATATGTTAATCATCAAATTTTGAGATTAATTTACATGACATTAGTATTGTTAATATAGGGAAATAAATATTTTAACTTTTACATGAAAGTGTGGTTATTCATGACTGAAAGGTCATGGTGTGTCAAATACTGACTCCCATTGATTACTAATGTTATTGATTATTGTTGATAATTGATGTTAATAATTGACATTTGGTTATTAATCGGTATTGGTACAGGGTCTATATGGTGGGAACATCTCAAGCGTTGGTCAAAAGGTTAATCGACCTATTCGTGTCCCCTTGTAAGTTTACTTATTAAGGTCTGATGCGCCGACAACTCCAATCCCTATTGCAGACAGGAAGTCCTATTCGAGACCACTGTTACTCAGTTTAGATCATCTTATGCTTAAGGATTGGTCCAGTTGATTGGCCAACTGTAAATCTGGATCCAGTGAATCCATGCCCAACGGATATCCTCAAGTTGGTAGCTCCACTAATTAGTCCCATCTTCAATAAGCTGATGAATGCCTCGCTTGAGGCAGTATTAGTACTGCAGAGGTGGAAGCAAGCTAACCTTTTACATTTGTTACAGAAAGGTAATGCAGACCCTAAGGTGCACAGCAACTTCTGGCCTATCTCTTTGCTTCCGGCTCCTGTCAAAGTGCTGGAAAAGTGGGACAACAGGCAAATCTTCCGTTTTTTGGAGAATAACAACCTTATCCATGACACTAAGGGCCTGATTCTAACTTTGGAGGACGGTGTTAAACCGTCCCAAAAGTGGCGGATATACCACCTACCGTATTACGAGTCCATTATATCCTATGGAACTCGTAATACGGTAGGTGGTATATCCGCCACTTTTGGGACGGTTTAACACCGTCCTCCAAAGTTAGAATCAGGCCCTAAGTCAGGTTTCCGCAACAGGTTATAGTATGGAATCTGCTCTCCTGGAGGTCGCTGAATTCATTAGAGTCAACCTCGATTGTGGCTCAATAGTCATGGTTGTCCTTCTTGATTTGTATGCGGCCTTCAATATGGTTTCCCACTCCATTCTCTAGGACAGTTTATGGGATGTGGATATCCAAGGCACTGCTAGGGCATAGATTAAGTCTTATCTGGAGGACCATTCATAAAGGGTTTTTCTCCCCCCTTTGCTTCCACAGAGAAACCTCTTGACTGCGGGGTACCTCAGGGCCCTGCCCTGAGCCCAACGCTGTTTGATATTTACTTGGCCCCTTTAGCTAAGCCAGTGGAGGCTTGGGGCATTGTGGTCATCTCTTATGCAGATAACAAGCAGTTGATGATCTCACTCCAGGAAAAGGAGGTGGATGCATTGACTGCGTATTAGGGAGGTCTGGGGCCGTCAGCAATTGGATGGGAGCAAACTGCCTTCAATTAAACTCTGGCAAAACAGACATACTCTTTGTTGGCATGGATTGCCACCCAGAAGCCTGCAATTGTTGGCCTTCTGAGCTAGACTCCCCTCTGTCCCCTGTATCTGTGGTAAGAAACCTTGGGGTTGAATATGATCTAATCTGTCCTTTGAACCCCTTGTTAGAGCAGTGTCTGCCAGCTGTTTTCTGGCACTAAAATCGGTCAGGAAGATGATCCATCTGAATCCGGAATAAAGGCGCAAATCTGTCATTCACGCTCTAGTCACATCAAAACTAGACTATGGATATAGTCTGTACTTACGTTTATCAGTTTTTTTGCTTTGCCATCTTTAGATTATTCAGATTATTCAGGCCTGTCCTATCTTTATATGCAGAGTTTTATCCCTGACTGCAGAATCTCCGCTCTCGGAGTCACTATAAATTGCAGTTTTGTTAAAACCGAAAAAGAGTAAACTTACACATGTGAATCAGACCCTGTCATTGAAACTCTATAGGAAAATCATGAGAAAACAGGGGCACTCAGCTACTCTAAGCTCCATACAACCCATGAAGTAAAAACAAGCACACACAGTTTTTATACTGTGGAACACACACCACGTGATGACTGATACACTGTGCCCATCATACTATATAGGCACACTGTGAGTTTCCACAGTAGATCACACACCATAAGGTATTACATGCTTGACACTGTGCTTGTATCACTGCATGCAAATTATGAGGTAGCACGTGCTTGTATCACTGCATGGAAATTATGAGGTAGCACGTGCTTGTATCACTGCATGGAAATTATGAGGTAGCACATGCTTGTTTCATTGCATGGAAATTATGAGGCAGCACGTGCTTGTAAATTATGAGCACAGGTGCACTCCTATACTTCATAAGCTAGTATAAACACACAAAGTGACATAAGGGAAATATAAGTGCACACGTTTTGCATTTATGTTGAGGGACAAACGCCATGTGGTGAGAATGATGCACACCTATACTGTTCACGTATCAAGCTGGACACTTCAAGAACTGAGACAGGATTGTTGTCAATACATGTGAATACATAAACCAAGCAATGACACAAACACATTCACATGTGTTATAGGCTTAGGTGTAACGTGCTAAAGCATACAGACTCGAGCATGCACTGATTCTGTTTCCTTGAGTTGGCACTTTAAAATCACATCTGTTGGCTTTGCCAATGCTTGTTAGCACTGTGCGTCCTGAAGAGATCGGCATTTTCTTAAACGTATAGGGACCAATAGGATGCCTATCACCGTAGCCACCACAGTGATGATCTTTAAAGTGCTTGGTGAGAGGCAACTACCTTGTGCAGTAATGTAAAAATGTCAATGCTCCAGAAGTTCGGAACACTCTTTGTCTAGACACCTAACACTCCGGGGCAAAATGTGACCTCCATAGGTTTTAAAATTCAAGGTGGCTTTAAGGAACAAGAGTGTACTGCAAGCCTTTGTTTTGACATCACGTCTGCAGCACTTTGGAATGGTCAATTGACAGCTGCATGCTGTGAATTTATGATGCCACCCAACATGACATGCGATTTATTTATATTTTTCTTCATTATAGAGGAAATTGGATAATGTTCAGGGAGTCAGTAGGTGGGGACAGTCATTGGTTGATGTCGTTTTTGCTCACTTACCGAGATTGTATGAATGAGCAAATAAATGTAGAGGACGTCATATTTTGGTTAGCATTAACATTTGCACCTAGGCAGCCTGCACTGGAAGTTCTTCAGCCTGTGTGTCCAGATCTCACCAGAGAAACCGCTGCTATTAGAGTTCTAGATGCCTTTGCATCCAACCAGGGACATGGCAACTCATGCCTCCCACCCCAACCAGAGGTTCTGTAGCTTTTGCCTTCTCCCCCCTGTTAAGGTCTTTGCGGCCTGTGTCTTAGGCCCCATGCTGCACATTTTCCTATGCGCACACTATGAATGTGCCCTGTAACTGTGGCAGCCCACTAGAGACACTGCAGCTTCTGACTCACCATTTTGTATCGGGGACTCGGGGGGCTACGGCCCACCCTCAGGTAGGAAGGAACTCTGCGGCCATTGGTCCCCTCCAGTGATCTGTCATCACTGCCACCCGCCCTTTCTACCTGAATGCCACCTTTCTTGTCTGCACTACAGCTGGCATGCTGTACCATTTTTGTGCTCAAACTTGCACCATTATTGACGTTTGCAAAAACATTTCACTGAAGAAAATCAAAAATTGGCTTTGTCAAGTTTTGCTTGACTAGCGGCGGACTTTGCAATCCGCTGATATAGAAGAATGTGTTCCGTCTAAGAAGCATGGCAGCGCTGCAAAATTGCAAAATTAGCCTCATTGCAACAACCTTGGACACCTGCAGGTCTTGCAGAATCATAAGCGTTCCTATCCAGCCATGCTCAGTAATTCAATCTGGTACTTGACTCCATAGACAGGAGGTCCTTTGTGTCAACTTTTAGAAAGTCTGTTTTAGTTTCTACAACCGTAAGCATTCTACCTGGATTTCAGAAAAGAGAAACTTGATCATTTGTACAATTTTTTCAGCAAAACATTTCTTACAAAATGCTGCTTCGCAGAAAGTCACCTCATCTCCCTTTCAGGACTCCAAACTGTCATGCCATTATCCTAATTTACTTTAAAGTGTTTTAGTTTAAGGGGATACACCTGTGAAAGAAGTCAATAGAAAAGAATGTAACTGTTATGAACTAGCTGTCTTTTAAAGTGAAAGGTTGTATGTTTTGAGATCTAATTATGCTGTCACTTGCTGACAGTTTATTAAGATTTGTGTGATTGGCGGGCCAACACACGATGACCTTTTCTCTATTCTCTATTGAAAAAAACTGTCCCCAAAAGGAAACACTTTTTTAATTGCCATACTCATATCGCGTTTTTTAGCGGCAAACTTAGTAAATGCAATTATTGATACTCGAACTGATGCCTTTATCTCTAGTTGCAAAGACAGAAAAACCTTAGTGACTGAATGTAACCCAAGTCGATGTTAGATAGAAATGTAGGCATGGATACAGCACATTTAAACCCCGGGGAGTAGACAGAAAACACTGCCATGAAAGCAAGGGTTTCAATGGCTTGACATTTCATGTGATTGTCACAAAGTTCTGGACGTTTAATTGAAAAATACAAGGCTCATCAAGCTCAGTTTTCCTATAATTATCCTACTGTCGCAGATTTATTGTGCTCCAGATAGAAGCAGGTCAAATACATACTTCAGAAACACTATCCAGTGCAACAAAAAATTTAGGGAGACGTGGGCGATCTTAGTCCTCGTCTTTAATGTCCCAGGTGTTCAAAATTAAAATCCCTCAGAAAAATCGGGCGCCATTTCCTACAACAAACATCTTCATGGCATGGTTTCCTAAGAAAAACCGTTTCTCATTAAAAATTCACCTGTACAAAAGTAGTTTTCATGGGCTCACCACCAAAATCCCAATCTTTTACTGGATTTGTTTGGTCTTATACTTTTTATTTTAATACATTCCAATGTCTTGAATGTAGAAATGTTTTTTAAAAAGGGAAAACAACTTTACGAATTCACCAGATGCAAACTTTGCACGTTTTGTGCACCACAAATTAAATTAAATGTCATTTTGATCTGCACATATTACGTGTATCTCTAAAATCTTGTTTTGTTTGCTGTTCCGGTCCTCGTTGAGCGATACGGACAATCAGTGAATGCAGTTTTCCATGTGCATAAAATATATGAGGGATTTTATGTTTTCTTATGTTTTATTACATTATCATATCTTATAATTTAGTGATTTCCTGAGCATGGATGTCACAAAGTAAATAGGCTCCTCTTGGTAATTTTTGTTAGGCAGTGGCTGTTTGTATGTAATAGTGGATGGTGAATGCAGGGGAAAGGCTTCATTTTTTGGGTTGTATGTCAGAATACCATGCACAGAAATATTGTCCGATTTCTAAATATCATTCAATAAAATAAGGTCCCCTTGGATGTAGATTTTCTGTTACTAACGTCAATGAGGTGGATTTTTTTGGGAAATTATATTTAGGTCGCAATATTTAGGTCAGAAAATTCTCCGACAACGATATCCTGGCAGCATAGTATTTTTCTGGGCAAATTTTTTTTGCTGACCATTAATGTAGTATATTGCATAAAGTCTATGGAGTCTTGTTGTTACGTCAGACCGTATTCATGGTACTTGCCCTTCTCCAGTCCTAAGGACTAAGTGGATGTGGCTATTTGTTAAATCGTGTTTATATTTCTAGGATGGGATCCTTTTGCTATTATGCGAACAGTCGTGACCTCGATACCTCGATAAGCTGGCTCCAGATATGAAAAAGTTTATGAGACCCGTGGAATTTTGATCGAGGAAGCATAGAACTGGTTCTTACAAGCAAGATCAGAGATGGCACTTTTGTGCTCCTAGCAGAGTTTTCTGTGCCGAATGCCATATTCGATATTGCGTTTTACAGACTGACTACCTCTACTTACATTTATCAGCGGAGAGGACGGTACCTTTCCTGGTAAAGGAGCAAGTCTTCACACACAGTATAAGACGGCTCAGCTATGAGCAGATCTCAAGAACACACATCATCATATCTGTAATAGGGTGATCCTTCTGGGAGCAAGGTTTTTTTTTATTTGTGTAATGTTTGTGAGCTTCAGGGCTGCAATTATGTTTTTGCCTTTGTCTACAGTGCAACCCCAGGAAAGTAATCACACAAAAGAACATCCTCCAGATGATGGTCCACCTAAGGCACCATGTGTGTGAGGTGCTGGGAATTCAGCAGAACTTGTGTTGCTTGATTGCATGACAGCTGGTTGGTGAGTCTGCACTGTCAGAGGCTTAGGACACCAATAGCACAGCCACTGACGTAGTCACTTGTCCACGTGGAACTGAAGGGAAACTAAGGCAAACCCAGTTCATCTCTAATAATGAAGCAATACAAAAATAAACTGGTACTGTTGTGTCATCATGTCCAGCATGTAGCTAAGAGGTCTCAAATGTCCTGATTTCTGAAAAATGGCTAAAGGAAGAGTTTGAATGACAACATATTGATGGTTTGTGAATTGAATTGGTGTGCAACAGAGAGTCTCCTGTCATTAGCAGTTTGGCCAGTGGAGGCAGGTGACATTTGAAAGTGGTGGGGCGTGAAAGCAGGGTATGACTTTTATGTAGCGAGTAAATCGAGCAAGCTTAATGGACAAACGTGGGGTCCAAGGTGAGCCCTCCTCCCAAGAAAAAATTGAAAAAAGATTGACAAATGGTACATTTGAAAGCAAATGAATTTAGTGAGAAAGCAAGGTTTATAAAGCAATGGGAATGTATAGTCTTGAAATACTAAACACATTAAAAACTGCCCTATATCTTACTGCATTAATACATTCAACAGTTACTTTAATGTGCAAATTGTACAGGTGACAACTTGAGGCACTGTAAAATGTGTGCTTGCCCAGGTCGTGCACTGCATGCAGCATCAACTTTGTAAGAAAATGCTCTAACCAGGCATCAGGAAGCACACAAAGCTCCTGGCTGCAATCAATCAAACAGAAATATGTGTAGAACGATCTTTCAGTGAGATGAAAAGAGTGGGGGTTCTCTAAAAGGGAAAATGTAAAATAAATTTCTGTGATTCCCATAGTGTGCCACCTGGTCTCTATTTTGGTTTCTCTCTGAGATGTTATTGCATCCAGAAATATAACACAACAAATGACATGCACCTAAAACCTGTCTGTACTATATTGCTTTGTATGTGGTTGTCAGCTGCTTAAGATAAATTAGTAACAACAATGATTAGTAATAAAAAATTAACATTGGAAATATTTCAACTCTGAAATTGTGAGACTGTGAATTAAATAATACTGAGGCCTATGGAAGGAGTATGGCTTTCATTTAGTTATGTGTGCTTTACGTTAGATATGTATGACCTTTTTCTTTTCACATCTCATCCATCTGCACATTTCCAACCTCCTCTCTTTCCTCTTCACCACCCTCTTTTCCCTCTTCCCTGAATACACTCCCTCACATCTCCCTCATTTTACCACCCCCTAACATACACTGCACTCATTCACATTTAAGCACTATATTTCATTTTGCCTTCTAAATATTTTGACCTATATGCAACCCCTTCACACACATTTACACTGAATTTAATTTGCAACTAGAATGTTCTGTGTGCTCTGCAGAGAGACCAACCCACTTACAGGCACTTTACTTTGCCTTCAGCCTCAGCACCAGTGCTCTCAATCAAAGCCCCTCATAAACACCTGTCACAAGTCAAAGTATGCACTATGCAAGACTAATACAATGCACAGAAACACAGCATGATAAAACAGCAAGCTCTTTTGGGTAATACAACATTAAGTAAAACATGTGAAATTAGAGGAATTAAATGGCTGACACACATTACACACATTTTAACATTCATTGTTCGTATATTAATCCATGTTTCTGGCATTAATGTTAAGGGCATGATTTAGGGCCAGTATTAACAATATACAGCTGATAACTGCCTTTACTGTAAGCATGCATTTCACCCCTTGCGCTTGACTCAGATATTTGAATCCATTTGTCAAGCGAGCAAGAACCGTGGTCATCGTTTGGAACAATTTTGTGAGGAACCAATACAGCAGTACCACTTCTAAAGGAGCCAGCGATCTGTAGCCAGGGCCCGGGGTGTTACATGGGGGAAGTTAGCATGACAAGGGGTCTCAGGACAAGAAAAGTAACAGAAGATTAGCATTATAACACTTACCGTTACCAACGACAAGGCACTAAATCACATATTCTTGCATCCAGTCCCACTGTGTGACGAATGAGGAGAGGGTGTGATCTATGCCTGTCAGGGATGAAGACTCATGTCCAAAATCATGACACTAAAAGCGTAATTGGCCTATAGTGGATTCTGCCATAGACCACAATGGAAATAAAGGGCTTTAGAGCAGTCAGCCCAGCGTTGTGTGTCACAGTGTAGAAAGTTGATGTACTGCCCGGCTTCTGTCTCCTACTTCAAAGCGAGGAGGGGCAGGCAGCCTGGGACAGACAGCCCAGACTTAAATGCATTGATTTCTTTAGAAATACAAATGCATCTTTAAACAAATTGATCTATTTAATATTTTTGTTATATGAATGTTTAGGAATTTCGGTGGGGCGCAGCCCCTCAGTCCTAAAAGAGAACGCGCCCCTGGGCCTGGCACCCAATTATTGCTGGTGATTATCATTGCTTTATCCAGTGGTCTGCCTTTGGATCTTTGCGATGTGTACGGTGCTGGTCATGCTGGAATATAAAACAACAGATCATGCGCGGTCCCAACATCCATTCCATTGCTTTCATCCCATTACTTCACTATTACCCAATATCACACAAGTACCTCCCTGCAAAGTCTCTTGTTAAAAATCATAACAAAAAAGGCTCTTGTTAAAAATCACAAAGAAATACAGGTCACAATGCCAAATCCACCACAACCCCATTACTCTTAAGCAGACTCAAGCACACACCCAACCCTAACAGCCATCCTTTCCCCTTGCCACAAGCCCATCTACTCATGCAAAGTCAAACAGATCTGCCGGGAGCAGAAGGCACGCACAGTAACACCAATGTACCCCAGTCATATTTTGATCCCTATCCCGGTCTTGTCTACTTCCATCGACCTGAACTAGGAAAACAGTGTCCAAACCAAGTTATGTCCAAACCATAAAGTTTGAGAGTTGATCTGAAACATGGAAAACCTGCCTGTTTCTGCTGTTTTTTTTTGCACAAAGACAATAATTGCCTGCAGACATTGTGCTGGTTTTCAGTGAAACATTTTCTGACTCTTGTTCAATCTGCCTGCAGGAGGGATATTGACTGTTTCAGACCCATAAAAGCAGGGTGTGAGCTATTGGTGTGCACACGACAGCAGGGCACCAGCCTCCACTGCGTTTCATCCCTTCTAACATGCACAGGTTTCCAGCACGTGCATCCTTCGCACTCTTAAGTTTACGAGGAGCCCTTAATTTGTGCCGGTGGTTGCAGGAGGTGGGAACCGGGAGTCATTTTCTAGGACGTGTACTTGTTACTCATCATCAAACTTTGATCGAAAGGATGAGACAGAAAGGCAGAGAAGGGAGAAGGAAGGAAAAAGTGAGAAAAAAAACAATAACAAAGGCAGAAAGTAGAGATGAAACGAGACAGGAAGTGTAGGAGGCAGGAAGAAAAGGGCATAGAGCGGAATCGATAGCAGACAGTCTTGGTACTCGGCATCCTTGGCTTCAGCAGCACTGTTATCTGGCTCCTACGAACTCCTTCCGGGTCCTTCTACAAATCATGCAAGTACAGGTAAGATTTGTGCATTAACTGGGTGTTCATATAGGAAGAACATTGTGGGGATTCAGAGAGCCCAAGAAAACAGATTCTAATCAGAAACATTTTATTCTTCTGAATAAAGTATACACTGAGGCCCAGAGATCTTTCTCTACCAGTGATGATCCTGCGTGCTATTTCATTTTCAAGTCATTGCAGTAGAGCTAAAACGTCTGAATACTTAGTGTTATCTACAGAATAAGACCTTCTTTCTGTTTCACATGTTCTGGGCATCACTTTAGTGAACGCACCTCTTTTTTTCGAGGATCTGTCAGTTAGTTGGCGTAGATCAAGGGTTTTACCTCTTCGTGCTATTGACATGTCACGCTTGTCTGATCTCCCCTCTCCTTTCAGGTACTGGGCAGGAGTAACATTTTTTAGGTGGCAGGGACTTAAGAGAAAAGAATATTAACATAAATGTACTTCCTAAAGTTCTAATTAATTTATTTCCCACGAATTACAATAAGTATTTGACAATATCAGCCTTTTGTCTTCTGTATAGTGAAAAGAGCTTCTCACGTTACAGTAAACACCCGACATGGGTACCACAAACACAGCAGTAGTGCAAGCTTCCTCTACACACAAGATACACAATAAGCCACTCAGTAAATTGAGCACTTGCTGGTTGTAGCTTAAAAACATGGCAGGGTTGACTTAACCTTCCATCATCCTTCGAAGATCAATAAATTGAGTACCAATTTTGACTGTGTAATAATATTTGTATATTAAAATGTTCTATGCAAAGCACTTTGTATTAGAAAGCACAATTATTATATGTATTAGCGTTGTTATTATTATTAGTATGTGCTATGTAAGCACTTTCAATTACACTGTTATATAAATATTCTATTATTAATTGTATTAACAACATTAGTAATAATAATCATGATGGATTATAATAATAATATTAATATTTGGGAATTTTTACACAAACTCTTACACATTTTCACACACACGCATGAACGTATCCACACATTCTCTCAGTCACAAGACCGACTGACCTACCACTCAGAAGAAACCTCCTTTACTGGGCAAACCTACAAAGTGCCTACACCAGTCTACACACAGGAAGCCTCAACCACTCTAAAAGGCCTAGGCAATGCTGTATGGTATATTGTATAAAAACATTTAGCGTAGCATAAAAGCAGTACACACTTGCCACTTTTACTCCGTCGCAGCTTCTGTTGCAGGCACCCATCTTTCCGGCCTGCAACGTTGTTTTACCACATCCATCCCAGTTTAAAGGGCTGCCTCAAGGCAATCTGCTACTCTCAATGCACTATCCTCATTACTGAACTCTCCCTTGCTAAATCCGTTGCATAGAACCTTTTCTTCCCACATTCCCTTCTCATCCGCACACCCTGCGTAAAACCGCAGTTCAAGGCAATGAACTACCAGAATTTAAATCTCAACAATCCGCTTCATCCTTTGTTGCTCTAGGCCAGAGGTCTTCAAACTTTTTAAAGCTATGACCCTAGAGTGGTAAAAAAAATGATCTCCCTCCACCTTACAATTTTTTCACAATTATTTGATTAAATTGGCAATCTTTAAATATGTGTAGAATTATTTAAACATTGGTTCTGTTACTGTTTTAAAAATGCAATCAAATACATGATGCCAAACATACTATTCTTAACATGTAAAAGTATTCCCGGTATGATTATTAGAACTGGGATGCGGGTTTTGAAGAGTCCCTTCCCTTTTGACACACACTCCCAGCTTGGATGTAAATGACAAAACATGCGACTGCTCATTTGTTTCAGCTTAAAACAAAGCCCTGTTATCAGCATAATGTTTCTATTGCCCCAAGCCTTGCCCGCCCCAAGAATACTTGACCCCTCCATCCTGTGGACCCGCCCCCAGTTTGAAGACCCCTGCTCTAGGCCTTCCTGTTCCAGCTGAAGGTCAGATTGTTCCCCATTCCCCGTGTGGCAGACCTTCCTGCATGTTCATAAGCATACATAGGCTATACCAGAACTGTGACAACCATAACTTCTTGCTTCACCAAGTGGACTATCCCACGCATCCCACACATCTGCAATGCTATTCTTTCTCCTTTTACTGAAATCTTTCAGCAGGTCGACAACAGGGTCATATCTATCAGTAGTGCAGCAGGTGCAGTGGCACTGGTGCTCCGGGATGTAAGGTGCCTTCTACACCCTACTTATAGCTTTATTTCACGACCTAGACTAGTCATAGGAGCCCGCCTTGGAACGTGAAGACGTGCAATCAGTAGTGTGAATGGATAAAACCTTCTTGTAATTAAATATGTCAATTTCGATCGGACATCGGAACATGTTCTTGGCGTTTGATGATTGGTACCAAAGGCTCCACCAAATTTCTTCCACATCTTTTTGGTTAATAGTTATGCGTATTGCAGGAGTGTATGTGTGTGTGTGTGTAAGGAAGTTGCAAGTACTGAGTGCAGTTTGGTAGGTACAGCCAGGTAATGGCATTGTGAATGGGGTCATTGCATGCAATAGGGCACGGTGTGCCTGAGTGTGATAAACGAAAGAGTGCTCAGTACTAAAGATGCTATGCCAGGGGAATAATGAGAAATAGAGGTTTCCGTTTGGGCACTCTTTGTTGTGAGGGACACAGTGTGGTAGGCCTGTCAATGCTGAGACACACACAGAGGGAGCGTTACAGGATGCTTTAGGTGACACAAGGTGACAAAGTGTCGAAGATCACAAGGTGATAGAGCTTAATGCCAGAAATATGCCAGAGTAGGAACAAATGGTGAGTTGGAAAGAAGACAACAAATTGAGAAGCCCCGTGGAGAGAAAGAAACAAGCCATAGGCAGCAAATAAGTATATTGGAAGAAAGATGGGACAGTTTCATGGGTAAAAATAAAGTGAAAATGTTGTTCACACATACATAAAAGCAAAGAGCAGAATTGTTTAAGCATCCCTTCTGGTTATTTCAGGCTAAAGATTCAAGATCGGGCGAAGCAAAATAAGGAAGCTTGCCTGCCACACTTCTGTTGTCACTCTCTAAAAATGTCATCTACAAAAGAGTACTGCAAGCCTCTCTGCCCACCACTGAGGGCTTTCAGGTGCCAGCACTAATCTATTCCGAACATTCTATCCCTATTGCTCCGACAGCAAAATGGCAACAAGCTCAGTTAACAACCATGGAGAAAAATCCGCAACAAAGTACCTGAAAATAAACACTAAGAGGACAAAGATAATGGTCTTCGAGAAAAATCGGTGACATGACAGAGCCTTTACCATCAGTGGCTCAAAGTTGAAGGAGACCAGTACCTTTGCTTACTGAGCTTCACCCTGACCAACAACATGAACTAGGAAGGAGACATCAGGAAGGCTATTGAAAAGTTAAAGGCAAAATTAAATGCCATACTCTACTCTCGCTGATCACGTGGAAACAGATTTCTCCACTCCCTCCCCCCCGAAAGAAAGTTCTGGAAGACATTGATCATACTCCCAGCAGGCTTCATACTTTTGGATTGTAATTTGATGTGCGGTACAGCTCCATTTTAGATACATGACTAATGTCATCAATCCAATATGGGCCGAAATGCTGGAAGTCTGTCAAAAACCATCTAAGTGATAGAACCTGGAAGGATCATTTTGCCTTGAGCCAAATACATAGTGGCTTTGTCAAAGGAAGTATCACTTCTCCGACTTGCAATATGGACTGTAGAGCTCAGTGCGAGGTCCATCCCACAAAAAAAGCTAACAGAATTGAAAAAAAATGTAAACAATTGTAGCAAAAAAAAGAAATCTACATGCCATAGACAACTTCCACTCAGCGGGTCAAACTGGGATATTTGACAACTCACAATACACCCACTCTCACCTGTCCAGCATGACAAACCCCTGAGATAGGAGACTGTTCGCCCTGGCCAGAAGCCGTGCCCTCCCTCTATTTATATTCCTAAGCAAAAGAAATCTGGCGCCCAAGAACAGTTGTGCTTGAGGAATCCCTGATCTATTTCATCTTGAAATGCCCACTGTAGGAAGGAATTAGAAGGAAGATGATCGCACGAGCAATAACTAAAAACAGCTGGAGACAAATTAGGTAAAAACATTTCACCTGCTCTGCGACATGTCCAAAGTAACGCGAAGACTGATCCTCAAGGCTTATGGGTCAAGATTGATAGGTCAACTACTGTCAAAGAGTTGGGCTACAAGAGACAAAACACTTGTCGAAGCTGAGGTGCTATTGGATTTGTAAGAATTCACAGAAACAAACTCAGTGAAAACAACTGCCTTGAAGCACCTCAGATTTGATGCCCACTGCTAAGATCCACAGGTGCTTTTACATTTCACTTTGGTATTGAAAGACATATTCAATCAACTGGTCTCTCTGTCATGTTCATGGCAGAGTCACCACTAATGTGGATGAAAATGTATCTCATGTCATCGCATCTCATGTTTTTATGTTGTGTTATGTTAAGTGAGGTCGTTTCGTGGCATGGATATCACAATATGGAGGTCGTCACTTTTTGTAGCGCACAACATTGTCATCCTAGAAAAATGTTGCATACACTACGTTGCCGACCAGTATATTGTCAAGATTTGTATATATTTACTTTTCTTAATTTTTAGAATGGGGCACTCAATAGTCCTTGTACAATAAAATCATATTAGTCCTTGAATCGACTCATTGCTTCTTTATTAATCCCTCTTATATTTCTTTAAAAACAGCCAAGCAGCCAACGTGTTCCCTTCTTTGGACTTCATCAGGCCTGTAAGTGCCATAATCGAATACAAAACACAAATATAACATTTCTTGCAAAAATACAAATATCTAGCAGCTTTAGCAGCTAGTTGCTGTCTGGGGAGAGCACCTATGCTAAAAATGTGTGGCTGGCACTGTAGTGATGTTACAAGGGCCATAGCCGTTCTGTAAGTCCGCATTCTTCACTTCACATCTACTTATCTTCACGTGCGTTTAGAACGTTTAACTCCACATCTACTTATTGGTCACAAAGCAGGAGTCCATTTTCCTTATTGCCTGTGAATCAGTGGCCCTTCCGCTTAACAAGTTACGTAATATCATTTCATGTTATATTACGTATTATTGCACCATTTTATGTCCTATTAGTTTTTATTGTGTTATGTTACGCCATATCATATAGTTATAATATAGCTGATATAAATACACACACACACACACATATATATAAAATGATATATACCTATGATATATATTATATAATAGTTATTATCTATATATTGTAGTTATATTATAGCTGAGTTACATGCCTCTAGGGGACTGCGAAAATTAATAGAACAATGTGAGTCAAGGAAAAATAAGTCGATTCCTCTGACTCTGAGACATTATTTCAACCAGGAGTCAGAAAAAAATATTTTTCTAACGGGAATTTGTAATAACGGTGTGCAGTGTGCAAACAGGATTTGCTTATAGGGAATGTCTGTTTATTCGACGAAACTGACCAGTAGATATACGACCTCTGACGCTGTATGGGGGAATGCACAGCTATAGGGTAAGTTTTGGGAAATATTCCCACTGCCACTGATGAGTAGGCAGGTACATTTGTTTCAGCTGGCGAGGTTTAACGCAAACGAAGCAGCGTGAACATGTAATTCCTACTCATGAAACATTCATGGTCATCTTTTAAGACCTTGCTCATTCACACCCCGGCAGCACGGGAAAGTGTTAAAAATGTTAAATTAGCGCACACTCCCAGCGGGAGGCGTCTCTGCGGCATGGTTTCTGTTCGCTACGCTGAGCAATGCCTCGCAAGATGCCGCGTCAGCGGATCCGTGATTAAGCCCCTGAAACAGTGCGCAGGAACAGCTGCCGTCTCATTAACTGTGGCATATGTAGATATCTTGATTATAGGGTGTCAGGAGACCGCAAAGTCAGATCATGGCGCCCAGTCCGGTCGTGGTGTTAATGCGCCCTTGTTGGGGTTCACCTTGCATGTGGCAGGCCTTAGTATGAGGCAACACGCTTCAGAGACGTATGCCAGCCTACACCAAGTTCCTTCTTGCATTCCCTCTCGCATGGCAAAGGGGTCATTGATTGGTTTTGGGGAGTTCTGGCACACATGCTGCCAGTAACCATACATCCCAACCAGTGCTTAATTTGTAAATAAAAACGTGCGGTGCTCAAAGCTCTCCTCTCAAACATGCGGCTGCTGCAATTAAATATGCGAGCACGGAATACTGAGGCAGCATAATCCTGAAACCATCTCTGGCCTCATTAATCCATTAACAGGCACCTCCTGCTCCTTCAGCTCTCTCTTGCAGCTTCCTGCTATGTGTCTTTTGCTCCCAGTAAATGCTTGAGGCAGAAGAATAAGTGCTGGCCCTCAAAAAGTCGTGCGGGTGCTTCCCACCGGAAACAACAAACACAAATTAAACACTGATCCAAACCCTCTTGCAGCAGCACATTACAAGTCCCGTACATGACAACAGACCCAATTTAGGCCTCCATGGAAATCAATGGGAGAAATGCATTCCCCCGATTATTATTTTTAATCTCCCTCTTTTCTCTGCTAAAATGTTGGCATGTATGAGTAACCAAGACAGAAGGCTAGTATTCTCTCACCGTGGACCTTGCTGTTTTGTTGTGCGCGTCCAGGTGTTGGCGGGTTCAACAAGATATTAGGGCCTTCACGAATTGGCAAGGTTTAGTTCTGGAAATACAGGTGGCCCAGAACTACCAGTTCAAGCCTGCACAAAATTCAGCTGTTACAAAATTAGCCCCAGAAATTATGAATAACTGTCAGAAATATCGAGTAAAAATCTGAATGTTTTCCCCAATAATGGGGATTATACTGTTGATATTTGCAGCCTGCTTTGAGCATGTGGGAACTATCAGCGGAGGCCGTTAAGGATGTGTGCTGGTAGGGGGCATCTGGGCCATAGGGATGTTAAAGCTTCACTAGGTTAAGGTGACCCGAATTTTTAAAGCCAAAAACAGGGACATTTCACTGAAATAGAAGAAGGACTGCAATTTTACTTCAACGAGCACACAGAATGACAGCACTCATCAGCATATACTTACAGAAGAGACACTAAGGGCCATATGTACGAAAGCTTTTTCCCATAGACACAGAATGGGTAAAATCCTTTCGTACATCTGGCCCTAAGAACATAAATAAAATAAAAATTTTAAAGCCAGCATTATGCCTGTTAACTAAATTGCTTTCTTATAACAGTTGCTAACTATCCGTGTGCTGGAAAACATAAAAATACGCCGCCCACTATTTTCAGTCGACTCGCTTTAAAAAGCGGGACAAGAACTAAATTTCCTGAAATCTACCGGGACAGCTGGTGAAAAACTAAGACTGGCCCAGCAAATTTGGGACGCCTGGTCACCCTGGACTGGGTGGAAAATTGTCTACTTATAGTTACCCCGAGTGGTATCCATAGGGCAACTCCTACTGGGGAAAAAGACGTGTCCCGTCATGCCTGAGATTTTTCATTTTATTTGCACGGTGTACAGGACCATCCGGCCTTTACTCATGTTTGAGGATGTAATCACACACCCCTCGAGGGTTTAAATAAATGGGAGTGGAATCGTACTGAATTCATTCTGACATCCCTGCAAGTAGTCAACAAGGATTTAATGAGCCTGTCAGCAGTTTATAGCTGAGCGCTGTTGGGCCATGCTGCTGTTGGGGCCCGGTTTGGGTACCAATGCTGGAGGCAATCAGTAGGGCCAAGACCGGACACATGGTAAAATAAAGAGAGGAACTTTGCATGTGCAGGCTGTACCAAGCATACCAAGATATCATGCTAAGGTTCTGTCATAAAAAATTAAGCATTCACTCCACCCAATGCAGCTTTCTCTCCACTCCCAGACTTCAACAACACACAACTAAGAATACTCCCGACCCCTGATATACCTCCGTTAAAAAATTGTTCAGTGACTTTAATTTTTGATTTTTGTTTTTGGATCATTAGAGAAGTCATTTAGCTTGGGTAGACATTGCTGATCTGGGCCAAATTTTTCTTGACGACATTTTAAAAATGACAGATGTGTTACAGTGATGATGTAATATTTCAGGAACCATGAGACCTATATACTTCATTTTGGTGTCAAAACATAGGTTTTGAGGGCCAAGAAGTCTTATAGAGACAGAAAATAACTCCTCAGGGCAATCCTTCTGCCATTTTCCAAAATGGCAGCTATAATAGAGGAAGAAGAGACATATATGGAAATGAAACAAATAATAATGGTTTTAGTCATTTTATGTTTACACCAAACAATGTTTATGATCTGAATATGAAAAAAATAATGTTTATCACTCCTTTTTTAGACACATTTTCATAGTTCAGTTTATTTGTTTCAGGAGTCGCTCATGGTCCAATGTTGAACATTTGAGAGGAGCATATAGACAGGTACATTTATTTGTAGCACAGGTTTTGCAAGTACATGTACATGTACGTTCTATGTGTAGAGGCTTTAGAAATTTCATAGGTTTTAGCGCCCCATCAATATCTTCCCAAGCAAATTCACACAGATCTTTCGCTACATATGCATGATCCAAAACATGTAGATGTCTTCTGATCAAGTGTCATGATCTTTTAATGTGTCCCTGCACACAATGTGACATCGGTGGAAGGTCACTTAATAGGACTGATCTCTTGAAGTCACTGTATCAAAGATCGTCAAATGTGTGAAAGTCAGAACTTGTTTTCCACACATGCACAGGGTATTTTTCTAAGTCTTTAAAATCACATTCTTCTTCTGTCTCAGCAAATCCTTTTAGAAACTACACAGGTTCAGCAGTTAAAGCTCCAAGCTTTGTTCCAATTTTGCTCATAATGTCAACACCCATATGAATATGTGCCTTGAAAGGATAACTGCGCATCGGTAGGTCAAGTTTCTTGTACAGAATATGAGGCGGGATTGAGGGCCCTCATTATGACACTGGCTGGCGGCAGAGGCTGCCCGCCAATGTCTTTCCACCATCAGGCCACACGGGTGACCTGAACCCCGCAGGGCCTATTTTGAGTTCCTCACTGGGCCGACAGGCGGAAACAGTGTTTCCGCCCTCTGGCCTAGGGGGAACAGGGCTTTAACATTGCACCCGACTCCTAATGAAGCTGGCTGCAATGTGGTGGTGCCGCAGGTGCAGCAGCACCCGTCGCACATTCCACTGCCTGTAATTCGGGCAGTGGAGTGCGTGACAGGGCTGTGGGTGGGGGCCCCTGCACTCCCCATGCCAAGTGCATGGGCAGTGGAGGGTCGCCCAGCCCCCCGAGTCCGGTATGGACAGGCTGACGTATGGGGACTCGTAATTCCCAGGGCAGCGCTGCCCTGGCGGATTACAATCGCCGGGACTGCCAGGCTGCAGGCTGGTGGCAGCCTGGCGGCGTCTGCGGTTGGCCCTTGGCGGCTCTGCCACGGTCATAATGTGACGGTCGGACTGCCACAACTGTGGTGGTCCGACCACCACCATGATCGTGGCGGTCTGGTGACAGCCATGGTCATAATGACCCCCAAAGTGTCTTTTTTCACCTGCTCCATAATGCATCCAGAACTCTGACAATCCTTAACTTATGAACTTTGCAACAAATCTAAGTAGCACAATCATAACATCTGTCTCATTTGACAGTACAATGACTCGATTGGAACCATTTCAAACAGCCCACTCAACATGTGGCACAGCACAAAGGTCAGCTTTCTCCAATTTGCTAAGTTTGTGAAAAATATGGCCCGTACCTTTTGAATATATCTCTGCAGGCACCAACTCCTCGTTGACAGTCATTCTACTTGCAATAATTGGATATTCAGTGTTCACTGAAGCATCAGCAATGTTTTGGTGAGTTAACATCTCCAAGTTCATCTTATTCAATGATGATGACCAGAATTTATCAAGTTGCACAGGTATAGGTGTCAAATTTTGATGCAGGCATGGTCAAATGTTCCACTTGTAGACATCTGTCTGATTCTCTCACATTCTTTGACAGATAGTTCAAGATAACTGTCAAAGTCAATGTGCAATTCTTGCAATTCTTGCAAGGTGCACACTGACGTCATCTACGTTTTGCATGGATGAAATCTTGATCATTCACAACTGTGACATATGGTCCACAACAAAGGCAGTTTTCAATGAGGACACTTTTTTTTAATTAAAATTCTTCAGTGTAAAGTTTATTTTCAAGCTCTTGTATGAGTTTGTGCTACACTGGTTTGGTTGCAGCATCTCCATCAAATAATGCGTTTGTTGGAAGAAGATCATGCAACAGAATGTTCTTGATAAATTCACCCCTTTCTTTTGCTACATCCATCTCTCTATGTGCTTGCGAAAGATGTTTTTTTTGTAACCTGTTTTGTAGTGGCTGGTTGGACGAATCTCTAACTAAGGCAATTAAAGCATGAAAGTTAAACTTTAGTGATTATGTTAAACAGCTTTTTCTCTTTCAATGCAAATCTCTCATGCTTCAGTAAAGTTTGATCCATGTTCCAGGACATCTAATAGATGTGCCTTTATATCGTTATCCACATATTGTTCAGTCACAAAGTTAATGGTGAGGAACAGTTTCACAATGGTCCATTAATTTTGAATTTGTCATCTCTCTGAAAACATTGCAAATTGAAAAGAGTTCATGGTGAAGTAGCTGCGAATGAGCAACATATTCACTTTCATGTGTCTGATCAACAATTCCTGAGGAGCTTTTCTGTGATCTCTGGATCGTCTGTTCCAGTTTCATATCATGAGCCACAGCATTGAACCTACTCTCTCTGTCTTTCACCACAAAATGTTTTTGGATGAATTTTCTGTAGAGGTATATTTTTTCTACCTTTTTCTTCCTCACTCTTTCCAAATACCACGACCCATATCTCAGGTAGTTTATGCAATAGAATTAGCAAAACACAGTAATCAATGACTCTACAGTCTTCATGTGCAGCTCCCAATCACCATCCTGATCAGCATGTACCAAGTTTTTCACTAGAGCTATTATGTGTAAAACATTCCCCCAGTACCTGCAAAGTTCTGATTTTTTCACATTCTCTGACAAACCCCAGGAACTGGGTTTTCAGATTTTCTGATTTGAACTTAGTATATTGAACATTGCCTGGCTTTTCATTATGTCTTTTGAGTGAAGTGCACCCTGTCTCTGTTTCATGTCTGAGATAAGATATGGAAAACCTAATTTGCCACCCTTGGTACAGAAAGCACTCAAGCGCAGTGATTCTGTAGCCACAGATATTATGAGCATACCTTGTAATGAACAAACATAACAAGTTCCGCTCAATACTGACTGGACAGTTTTGCTTCCAAAGATTTGAGTATGGTGCATCATATATGCCACATCCACTGAGATAACTTCCTGCGTACTGCAACACAACCTTTGTCATGTGGAAAGCGGCCATCATTGGATAAAGATCATCAGATTCTAGTGGATTGCTCATTAAAATGTCAGCTACAATATGGAAAGCACCTTCATTGCTGAACATTGGCAGGATAGGCTGGTCTTCAAGCTGAGCACTCACATTTTGGAAATTTTTCAGAGCTGTGTACACTGTTACATAGTATGTGATGGCAGGTGGTATTGCTGGTAAAAACACAACCTTTTTCAGTGGACGGTTTTCTGGGAGATCGGAGCATGAATTCCAGCCCACAGAGGAACTGGCTTTTCTTTGTCCGTCAATCCAAACCAAATAAACAACATGATAAATTATGATAAATTCAGTTACAACAGCTTCGCGGACCACAGCATCAGGTAGAAGAAGATCCATGTCCTCAGCCACTTTGAAACTTTATGGTAGACTGGGACGTTTTGATGGCTTGTAGTGATTTTGCACACATTGGCAAGGCAGTTGGGTTATAAGTTTGCAGCTCTGTTTGTTTACCACCTACAGCTGACACAGATGGTTTTCCAGCAGCTACTTCATTAGTACAGTCTTGAAAAAGCTCCATGGCAGTATTATGTGTGCTGGCTGTTCCGGACAAAGAACAGCTGTCTTCAAAATCAAAATTATCAATAGCAGCAATTGGAAATCCTTTCTTGGTGAAGTGACTTGGAAATGATGTGCTGTCAGATTCACAAGATTTTACAGCATGAGCTGCTAACAAGTTCCTGCTCCATACTATATCATTATAAATTGTTGATACACCAATCCAATTAATTGAAGTGATTAGCTCTCTACTTGTGCACTTTTCATAGATTGCATGGGCAGTCATCAAGTGTAACAGCATTTTCTTTTTGCTGTGATGTAATTTATAAAACATGATTTGGAAAAGATAGTACATTTGCACAACATAAGCCTGTCGGTTCACAGGATTGTCTTCCACTTCTCTGCTTATATCACCAATGCTATCATCAATGTTGTCAACTTCTGTTCCAAACTCAAGAACTTCAGTTTGTAACAGTTTTGCTTTTCTGATATTAAACAATGATGTAAAAAATATTAAGACAACATCAAGCATTCTTGTTGACTCCCATGATTTGCAGAGCTCTGCAGACCACAAAATGTGTCATTATGGCCAAAATCTAAATCTTTCAGGACATTTCTTAAAATGGTTCCTGCTGATTTTAATGCACCCTGTTACCTTATTTTGGCAGCAAGAACTTCAGTAGTCAAATCAGCTGAGAACAACATAAGTGGCTCATTCTTTTTGTTAGACTGACAAAAACAAATTCTGTCATTGTACATTATCACCTGAAAAATCTTAATTTCATTATAATGGATCTTACAGTTTCATCAATATTAACCATTATTTCTCTGGTCCCACTGAGTGTGAACCCATAGCCAGCATTTAATAGTGCCTTTAAAACTTCATTTGCCTTTTCAAAGAGTGTAAATTTAACTAAAGGCTGGCAGTTATGTTGCTGCTGGGACCCATTGTACATTCATATTTTCAAATGAATACACGCATGCAGTGTGGGTGGGCATGCAAATCTGCTGAAAATACATTCATGTCGCTGTTTAGATCAGCTACTTGGCTGAAAACTTCATCTTGGAAGAAACTAGCTGCAGATAATAAACATGTTTGCCCTTTGAGACTCTCACGCTCTGTACTTTGTCCTTATGTCAATCCTTTTGGCCCTTGTTGTGGCTAAACCACAGATTGAAGATCCTCTGCTTTCTGACCAGTTGTTGGAGGTGGATGTGGGATGGCCATTGATCTTCTAAGTGAATGGGCATTGGGTTTGGTTGTTATCACTTTCTCAGAAGACGCAGATTCTTGTTGTGATTCACTGGTTTCTGCTATTTTTTGACACATTTTTTCCAGGCTTTTTTTCCATTGTATATGACTTGTAGCACTCATTGTCAAAATGATAAAATATTTGATTCCCTTCACCAATCAGTTTCAGTCTTTTGTGAAACTTTTTCTTGCCCTATTTCTGCAGCATCCCAAACTCTTTTCTGCCTAACCGCAGTTGATGTCTGCTTTTTTTTTGATTAATTTGGCACATGACACATTTTTCTTTGTTGAAGGAGTCCTCAGATTTTGTATTTAACAACACTCTGTCAGGAGGTAAAGATCCTCTGCTACCACCTGCTTCGCTCATGTTTACGAATCTGAATCATGGAAAACCTGAAACAAAAACAATATTAAAATAAATTACCAATATGAAGGATAAAACACATCATTATAGAGCAGGCATTTTGGAAAATGACAGAAGGGTTGCTCTGAGGAGTTATTTTCTGTCTCTATAAGACTACGTGGCCCCCAAAACCTATGTTTTAACACCAAAATGAAGTATATAGGTCCAATGGTTCTTGAAATAATATATCATCACTACAACACATCCGCCATTTTTTAAAATGCCGTCTAGAAAAAATCATCCCTGATTAGCAATTTTTACCCAACTTAAATGACTTCTCTAATGATACAAAATAAACTAATCGAAAATGAAAATCTCGAAAATCCCTGGACAACATATTTTTTACAGAGGTATATCAGGGGCCAGGACTAGAAGTTGCACCTTTTATGTCCAAGGCACCAAACTTTTGAACTCCCTAACCACCTTCATGAAGGTCATAAAATGTGCCTCATCCAGTTTGAAACACTGTCCTTTGGCTAGGTGAGCACTATAGAAATGCCATGTACATACATTCAGAACATTGATCCACAAACACAGCAACCTAGATATAGTGCTGGAACTAGGGTGCGGTCGATGCTGGGAGGTGGTGAAGCACTCCATAAAACTTGAAAAAGGTTCGATAGAGAATGAACTATAAAGAGGCCATGCAAATGTTTTTCTTCTGGCAGCATTTGTTGTGTTTGCAAAGAGAGTCTGCATACATCCCATATGCGTTCAGTAAGGTTGCATTACTTGCCAGTATCCTTACTCTAAAAAGTGTTCCAGCACCAATGCAACCTAGTTTTTCTTCTTCAGCCTATTGTCAATATTCCTCACCAAGACCTACGTGATGGTTCATCAAACAAGTACGTTGGAAAAATACTACATGATTCATGCTGTATTCCTGCTCACATACCTCCTTAAACATTGGCATACATCTCAATGACAAATGGTTTACCGCATCACCACCAGAAAATGTATGAGGACCTTACACACCCATTCCAACCAAACAACTGCACCTGCATTAATTCTGGACAGTTTTAGTGGAATTATATAATCTTAGTAGCAGTTGTGCACTAAACAGTGGTTTAAATTTGATTATAGGTATGTATTTAGATATGTGCATTTCTTTGTGCAGATATGTAGAATATGTATGGTTTTAAAATATACAGATATTCTTATAGGTCTGCTTAAAAAATGTATATACTACTTATGGCTAATATATATATACATATAGGTGCTCATTACGACTTCGGCGAGGAAGACCGCCGACCGCCGTGCTTGCGGCCTCCAAAAGACCTCCAGCACAGCGGTCCTCAGACAACCATATTACAACTGCTGGTGGCTTTCTGCCATTTTTCAGGTGGAAAATCGCCAGCAGTCGAACTGGCGGTCGGCGGTCTAGTGGCCGTTGCACTGTTGACACTGCCATGCCAACAAAACACCGCACACTGTATTTCAGTTTGAAAAATGGCATGGCGGTGTTGTGTTGGCGGCGGCTGGTGGCGCTGCAAGCGCCAAGACCCGTTCCCTCCTGGACGACCACCTCGATGACCAGGTAAGGTGACTGTCCGAAAGGTGTTGTGTGTGTGCGCATGTGTGCAGTGCATGTGACTGTGAGTGTGTGTATGGATTGGTGGGGTAGAGGGGTGTTTTGAGTGTGTGTGTGTGCGAGTGTAAGGGTGTTGTGAGTGTGAGTGAGTGTCAGGGTGTGCCTGTGGGTGAGTGTGTGTCAATATGTGGAAGTTTGTGCTTGTGGGTGTGTGCCTGTGTGCGGGGTTGGGGGGTAAGTATGGGATGTGGGGGGTGGGAAAGGTTACTAGGGTGAGTGCAGGGGTGGGGGGTGAGAATGTTGTAAGGAAAGGGGGGGTGGGGAGGCTCTTGGATGTAGGGAGGGTGGGGGAGTCGTCTACCGGTGACAGGAAGGCCGATGCCTGTCGACGGTAGCCTTTCCATGAGGGTTTTTGTGGCGGTAATACTGCCAAGAAAACCCTGGCAGAAAGGGGACTTGTAATACTGCCAGCGGTCTTAGGTGGACTGCAGGGAAGGAGATGCTTATATCCAGCCTGGCGTTAGGAATGGGAAAGGGGCAGTTTGGCACAGGCCAAACCGCCACACTCGTATTCTGGCAGTCCACATCGCCGGCCCGTCGGCGGTGGGACTGCCACCGTGAGTCTGAAGACCACCAGACTCGTAATGAGGTCCATAATGTATGCTTAACATGTATATAGATCACTGCATAATTTACATATTTGGTATTTGATTATATGCTTGTGGGTCTCTTTTTTATTTATGTTACCTATCACAATGTGTGATAATTTATATGTTATTTGATTAGACGCCCAAGGGTCTCTGTTTTATTTTCTCTACCACAGTATGTAAATATAATCATAACAATTGTATCTATAAGTGCTTCACTATTGAAATATTGGAACAATATAAAATAAATAAACATAAATAAACAAAAAATGCATAAAATGTCTTAAAAAAACGAATACACAAATAAACTAACTTTGTGTACTGTAAAGCTCGAATGTCTGTGTTTCTAACTTTTTATCTATAGGGGAAAATATGGAACTTTATGTAGTACAACTTTATATCTCTTTATTATTTTCCATATACATGTATACATTTCTCTGTAGTTATGTATCTATATATTTATTGCTTTACTTCTACTTGAGAAATAAAAAAGGCCTTTAACGCCCTCAAATGCACTACTCTATATCTTATCCTGAACCGCTCACAGTATACCCTCTACCTGCAGTCTGACTACTATGATCTCCCTAATAACCCTTTCTAGACTCCCCCTCCTCTATCCCACCTTTGACTCATCCCATTCTACCTATTATGATCTCCCCAAAAACATTTTCTAGACTCTTCACTCCTCTATCATTCGTTTGACTAATCCCAAACCTCATTTACCACTAATATCTCCCTAATAACCCTTTCTAGACTCTTACCTCCTCTACCCCTCCTTTGACTCACCCCAACCTCATTTCACTACTGTGACCTCCCAAATAACACTTTCTAGACTTTACCCTCCTCTATCCCTCCTTTAGCCTATTAAATCCACCGCTCAAATTAACAACTTCTATTTTCCTATACTGATCCACCACTAATCCATTTTGGATTCCGGAGTAGTGTGCTGCTTGCCGAAAAGTGCTTCAATGCCTTGTCAGGGGTAGTAACAGCAGCAAAAGGACAAAACAGGGGCAGGACTCTGACCTCTGTTTAAGTACTAGAGCATTTATTTCATGCATATGTTGTAATCCTTGTCAGACAGATGTGATTAGTCTCTTTTCTGTATGTAATATCAGGCAATTTTACATGTGTGGTTTACGTGTTTTTCTGTGATTTATTCACTTATACACATTTGATATGAGGTGATGGTGTATAAAGTGATGTGGAAATGTCACTAAATGAAACAAGAAATGTAATAATGTACAGACAGGATTGATGTACTGTTGTGTATCAAATAGATTAATCAATAGCCAGTGATGTCTCCTTTTGCTGTTGTTTTGAGAATTGATCCCTTCCCCACTTTGGCTTAACAGGATAAAACCCCTTTGTTTAATGGTCGTCAGGGGTAGTAAGCACTATATAAATACAGTTACAACTGAATGGACAGGTACTTAACACATGCACTTCTTTAATTTGAAAAGGAGTGCACCAGCACTTTTCAGCTCGGTTGCATTTGTTGTAATGGTAGATCATGTGTACTTCTCAGGGCTAATAGGTACTCTGGGAAAGAGTATCTGCACTTGAATTTTTTCATTTCAAGCCCTGACACTATACTTATGTCTGAGAACATAACACCACATGTCATTTGGTGGAAGCCCTTTTCTATATTCCTGATTAAACCGTGTTCAGAAGTGGCTTGCTTGTATGTGTCCGATCATGGTTCACCCTTGCTTTTTGGCCATGAAGGAAAGCCGGACTGGCTGTTCAGGGCATCACGCATTTCCCTGGGAGACTGGAATGATGGGGAGGGCAATTTTATTGCTGGAGGCCGGGTTTTGTAGCAGTGCAGTAGTTCTAAATGCACTGCAGAGTTCCTTGTATATCCAACAGTTTTCAAGCAACAAAAGTGTCAAGATAACTCAGGAGATTAATGTACCTGCTGAAGAGTGATTGGGTTTTGTCTAGTGTCAGTTTTGACTCATCTAAGGTAGCGCAGAGGATTAATATGCCTGCTACAAAGAACATGCACTATGCAGATCACAGAACAGTATTTTATGTACATAGCTCAGTGGGATACTGTTTTTGTCACACAGTTCATTTTGTAACTGTGCACTTCATAAATGACAATCATAACCTAGCACTGAGCTAAGAACTGACATCAAATAGCTACATGCAAATAGCATGGTACAGGTTAGAAAGTTCTGTTTTTTTCCAAGTCTTTATCCTAATTTTGCTAAAAAGGTTTAGTTTGGGTACAAGTAAATTGTTATTAGTAAAGCCAACCCTGACCACAGGGTTACGTTCTGAATTCTGAGTTTATGCTTCCCCAGTCCAAGCATTCTTAAAAAGTGTCTACCAGTGTGGATGACTTGAATCCTACACATTGTAGTCCCTTTTGTCAGCATTTTCTATACACTAGTTTACACGCTTATGATTCCTTTTCTCTATATGTGTGTGTGATGTAAAGTGTTTCAGCACCCTATGCTGGTAAGAGGCGTTATAAAAAAATAAAATACATGTGAAAAAGAGGCTATAAAGAGTTGAGAGGATGTTGTATGCAGTCCGTCATTTGCACAATCAGGAGTTAGCAGATCGGTGGTGGATAACAAACTTCTTTTATTTCTAGAACAGGACAACACCTGTGTACCACGGAACCCTGACATAGAACCCATTTAGTCATCACTTACATCCATACATTGTATGTCGCCCGTCAGTTTAATATTTAAACAACACAACACATTCCCCCTTCTCAAAAAAAAAAAAAAAAAGAAAGGACTAATCAACAATTCCCGAAGTATATCCAAGATTAACCTACAATGAAATCCTTCAACCATCCCGATATTACCCTCTTCCTCCTTTCACCATTCTGCCCCACCAATTCAGATTCCTCCAATTCTGCTCTTGATCCTCTCTCTCTCTTGCTCTCTCACCAGGTTCCATCAAGTCTGCTTTTGATCCTTTCTCTCTTTCTCGCCAAACTTTTCATCTCCATCACCACCCTCATCTCCATCAACCCCATCATCTCCTCTCTCAGCTCAGACAACAGTAGAAACATGCAAAGCATCCTCACTTCCGTTACATGCAGATGTGGACTGCCTGCCCGCCAGGTCAACGCTAACCAAATATTCCAGCCATGAGGAGGTTTTATTCCACCTCTGCATTGCCTCATTGCTGTCCTTCCCTTGATTAGTGTGACATAACACAATACGTTTAAGATTCCATCCCTTGCCAACTTTCTAGTGTAACCACATTCTACAAAAGTTCCTTCACATGTTCAGGTGCAAAAAATTGAATTTCACCTTTAGGCACTTTGTAAGGTTTCTTCACACATACATAATCTCCTAATTGTATAAAAACAGGTTTCACAGTATGTGCATCATCATAGTATGATTTAATTCTGATATGCGCCTCCTCTAGTTTCTTTCTTACCAACTCAGGAGACCATTTTTGTAATTCACCATCACATACCCATGCTGGGCTAAACGTACATCTAGTAATTCTGACTCTCATTATTACAAACAGAGATAATCCTGTAGAATCATTCACAGTTACTCTATATGCCCATACAGACTTTCATACTGCCACATTCCAGTTGCACTTTCCCTATTGCGCATTGGATAACTCCCTTGATTACTTCACTGTACCATTCCCGCTAGAATTGTAAAGTGACATGGGTTTGTGTTTCACACCAACTCTTTCAAAATAGGCCTTTGCGACCATCGAGACAAACTGGACTCCGTTGTCACTCAACAACACAGCTGCAACTCCTTCTGACCAAAAAGTTCTACCTAAAAATTCCAAGATGTGGCAGCGTCAGCTTTCTCTACTAAGTCCACCACCGGCCACTTAGAAAAAGGTCTATTAACTCTATCATGTATTCTTGCAACCAACAGGACTTAGTAAATCTACTGCAACATATTCCCAAGGTTGTTTGGGAATCATACCATGGCTCATTGGTGGTCTTAGTGTGTGCAAGGATTTGTCTGCTAAAGAACAAGCTTCACAAGTGCGTACAAATCTTTCCACCATTCTTTCGAACCCAGGTCACCAAAACAATTCCTTGACAATTTATATGATTTATGATTTAATTTCTAGAGTGCCTAAATAGCCGAGGGTGTCTTGGCACTATGAATCCAAGAGCATCAGCTAAGGCAAAACATCTGGAAAAGATACCCCCAGTTAGGCCGGTGGAGCCATGATTTCAACTGTTTTTGAAAATTGAGGAGGTATGTTTGTTTTTTGAGATGCAATGGTATTTTATTCCACAACTGACAAGTAGTACACACAAAAACGCAACCATCCCAAGAAGCTGTCTGTGTCCTTGGAACTATGACTGAAAACGACAAAGCAGATCTAAGATTTATATGAGGTTGATACCACCTTATTTGTCTTGTGAAACCAGTGGATTTAGTCCCATACAGAGTTCTATGAGCTAGACAGAATGCTTTAAAAGCCACCCTTTCCTTTAGAGGGAGCCAGTGAAGTTTCTTTAGAGTACTTGACACTGACATATATTTAGGCAGCTTCTTTAGGACTCGAGCAGCTGTATTCCATTTGGAACTGATTAAGAGCTGATTGTCACAGGCCAATGTACAGGGCATTGCAATAACCAATCCTAGAAAGTACAAGGGTGATAACTACAGTTTTTTGTAGCTGGAAGGGAACTTAAAGAAGAACTTGCTTTAGTGACCTGAGAATTAAAAAACAGGAAGACCACTTTGTTTACCTGTTCCCTCAAGGAGAGATCAGAATTAAAAATTACACCCAGATTTCTCACTTTAGTCACCGGCACAGGAGTGGAATCTAGGATTTCGGGCCACTATGAGTGGCCCCAAAAAGTGGACTCTTTTCCAAAAGTATGAAACTCTGTTTTATCTGAATTTAATTTGAGACAATTGAAGGTCATCCACTTCAAAACAGCATTCATATAATTGTTATATCTGTCTGCTATCTCCTCCACATTTGTAGGAAACTGATACACTATCTGAGTGTTGTCAGCATAAGCAACTGTTGCAAAGCCATAAGAATGGATCAATTTAGCCAAAGGTGCTACGTAAATGTCGAAGAGTGTGGGACTAAGCGATGTCCCCTGGGACTAAGGGATGACCACTGGGGAACTCTGCAAGGAAGGGTGAAAGATTTAGGGCCTGATTACAACTTTGGAGGAGGTGTTAATCCGTCCCAAAAGTGACGGTAAAGTGACGGATATACCACCAGCCGTATTACGAGTTCCATAGGATATAATTGACTCGTAATACGGCTGGTGGTATATCCGTCACTTTACCGTCACTTTTGGGACGGATTAACACCTCCTCCAAAGTTGTAATCAGGCCCTTAGAATGAAAACCCCCAAGGGCCACTGTCTGCACTCTGTGGCTTAAAAAAGAAGCAATAAGGTGATCTGCTGTTCCATGAATCCCAACTTCAGTCAGGCGTTCTAACAGAACCGTATGACACACCATATTGAAGGCCCAAAAGGAAAACCACCATTCTCTTTAATGTCTCTGATCTCCTCAGAGATCTCAATTAAAGCTGTCTCTGTGCTAAAACCTGTCCTAAAGGCAAACTGTGCATTATCTAAAAGATCACTCACTTCCAGATATTCATATAAGCTCGTATTGATGTGCTTTTCCAGAAGCTTAGCCGTAAAAGAAAGGCACAAAGTTGGACAAAAGTTTTTCTCCTCCTTGGGGTCTAAAGTTTTTTTTTAACAAATGTAAAATAGAGACCTTATTCCACTCATCTGGAAAAGACCCTCATGAAAGTATAATATTCAGCAAAATGGGCAAGACTGGTGCAAGATTAGCGGCAAAACCTTTAACTATCCTAGGCGGGTGTTGATCTGTAGGCATTCCATACTTTACCTGGCCAATGAGTTTAATTGTTAGATCATTGGTCAGCAGTGGAAAGTTGGATAGCTCTGCTTCCACATTCATAGTCTTACCAACAGCAGATGGAAGGAAACTGGCAGTATCAAATTTTCTGTACACCTACTCAACCTTATGTTTAAAAAAGTCTGCTAACCTATGACAGAATTTCTGAAAAGGTGGGTGTCTAAAAGAGCAAGCCGAGCTTGAAAGAGATTGAACAACTTTGAAAAGTTCTTAGATGCCACTTAAATTTTATCAGTGAAATATTTGGACTTTTCCTCTACAATTAGTCTTTTACATTCCCGAATGGCTTTCCTATAATTGCTTCTCTAAGACTCCCTATAATCATGCCACCACACCCTCTAAAGTCAATGACATTTTTGTCTCATGACTATAAGTGCTGGAGAAAACCAAGAGGCAGAGGGTCGATTTCTATAGAAATTCACTGTTTTGACTGGAGCACGTTTCATCATCTCTGATTGTAGCTATTTGTGATATCTTGCAACCGCTTCGTTAAACTCACTGTCCAGATCTGGCTTCGTCAGCTCGAGGACCTCTGCCAAGGTCAATTTATCTATCTTTTTCCAAAGTTTTAGAGTTTTACATTGTGTTTCCACTTTTGTCTTTTGTGTCTTACCAACAGATTTGATCCTTACCTCCCCAAAATGCCCCTCGTGGCAAAGTTGCAAAATTTTCTTTCGTAATTGAGAAGGAGAAATGATTTTACTTCCTCTGGAAATCAATTCCGTGTCAACAGACAACTCCAAACTGACTTCCCAAAAAGGTCTACATTCTTCTGATAACTGCTTCTTCTTCTTAGGCCACCCTCCATACATGTACTTCACAACAAATTGTAGAACAGCATCCTGCTTTTGCTTCTCCTCCCATGCCCCTTTTTTAATAGCAGGTATGCCACAATCCTGTACTAGCGCAATTTTGAAATCATTCCATGGGTCATCTTCGCAGACCTCTAAAGGACACTGCAAGATAGACAACTGATCTTCAACTACATTGCTTCTTCATGTGAGATACGTAATCTTTCATTCTCATTGATAACCTCAGAATTCTTGCAGATGGAGTCACACTTCCTTCTGAAGACAATTTAATCAAAGGTTTAAGATTGCACTCAATGGTAATCGGTTTACCCCACACCAAAACATGAAAGTGTTCTAAGGCCAATGCAAGCGCCTCCTTCACAATGGTTGGATATTTTTCCTCAGCTGGCGACAATGATCGAGATGCACATAGGATAATTTTCTCATTGCCCCTAGCATCTTACTTTTATTTCAAGATCAGTACAATAAGCAAACAGGTCTGCTCAGTTTCTCCGCCGCCCAACTGTGTCCCACAGAACCCAGACATGGAACCCATTCACTCACCACTTACATCCATAGATTCTACGTCACCCTACGTCATCATTGAAGAACCCCCCAATAAAGATTGACCCATCCTGGTGCACATAATTTACCATGCTTTAAAAAACGAATACAATTGGATATATAATGACAAGCGTGTTGTAGAATGCACCGTTTTTGCCATTTTCCCCATATTTCCTTGGGGGGGGGAACGCCCAAGACCCATTGAAGTGGTCAGGCTCGCTCACTATGCAGCCAAAGGTGGCTGATCTGACATATTTTGGGCTGCTTTTGGGCTGCTATGAGCTCCCAGCTAGTCCCTGCCGGGAAGACCCATTCTCCACGTGCCCTCTCCCGGAAGCCCCTCTCCTGAGACAAATTATTTTTCATAACTATACAAGTGATATCTCCGAGGCAGAGCAGCGCTGCTCTGAAGGCCAGAGCGCGCTTTGCTGACCCATCCAGTTTTGAAGGCATCTTTGAAGCAGCGCGCGCGCTCTTGTGGGATTCCAACACTTCTGCAGTTACAGCAAAGCAGTTTATAATGATTAATTGAATCGGCGAATGCAAGTTAACTTTGGTAAACATGCTCAATAAATACCCTTCCTAAGTGATTACAGTTTTATTATAGTTTAAGTGCTAACAATTTGTGTAATTTACAGCATATGCGCATTACCGAGACTGGGGCCGGCAGTCTATCACGCTGTTACCATAAAAATATTTTATTACAGCGGGTGCTGCAAAGATGGAAATAAACTCATTTAATGATTACGAGATGACAATTTGTGGTCTGTGGCATGCTTCTCAAGAGTAAACATCACACAGTTTTGACCATGCCGCGAAACCTCCATCAGCCTTCAAAGATGCCCTCACCGCAAGGCCCTAAATTCACATTTTATTCTGAGATCACTGTGCTGCAAGCACAAAGTGCGTGCATTCTTGCAGAGTAACAGGAAATGAGCTGTATGCATGTTTTTAAACGCTATTCAAATGCGTTTTGTTATACTAAGTGTTCGCATTTAATGTCCCTGGCTACATAAAAGGAGCTTACCAGTGTTCTGCTATATAACTTTGAACAATTAGAGATGACCAGAAGGTAGCAGTTGTTACACATGACTTTTTCTTTGGAACCTGGCACTGCCCTTGCCACCCCTGCTCTGCAGACACCTCGAGGCAGTGGAAAAAAGAGGAAATAGCGTTGATTGCCCTCCATTCAAAACTCCTGGCAAGTTGGGAGAAAATAAGAGAAGCTGAAGGCAAAGAATGATTTAAAGAGTCATAGGCAGGTCCAGCCATTAGCGTGGCCAAGCTGGGGCCACGCCCAGAGCGCCCACCTTCCGAGGGCACCGAGCTTCCTGCAGCAGTTTCCTCTCACCAGGCTGCAATGAAAAGTGCAATAAACACTGGCACCCGTGTCCACATTTTATTTTTTTATTCTCATGGCCTTCCTTTCTCTTATCATCTCTGTCTTCCCCCACCCTCCCATTTTTCCAACACACTGACTATGGGTGGGAGGAGGTGTCAAATTTGGGTTTGTCCCAGACACTATCTGTCTAAAGGCCACCTCTGGTTATAGGGGGTGTGATATCACTTCCTCTCCCCTGGAATGGTGTCTTATCAATGCCCACTCGTTGAAGGAGGACTACAAAATGTATAACCATTCATCTGAATATTATTTGCTTTCTAGCTGGGCAAATTAAATTATTTTCTTGCCAACTTCTACTGTTGGCTGCACTGGGTCATGACCTTGAATTTTGTGATCTTGCTTAAGATCCTCAGAAGTCCACTAATTGAAAGCTGGTTAATATCAGTGATCCCCATAGCCAATATGCAATGTACAAGGGTTATGCAGGAGCAGTATGGGGATCTACCAGCTGGATTTAACCTGGCCCATGCTTTTCACTATATTGATAAGTAGCTTGAAAAAATTCTGCAAGGGGAGAAATTAATTTCCACGGCCATTTAAGTAAATCATTTTAAGCGCCATAAGCAGATTTGAGCAGTTATGAGGTATATGACTGTGTCAATCTTGACTGAGAAAATAAACTGTTTCTGGGAAACCAAATCAAGGCCATGTAGCCATTTTTAGTGCCTCAGAAAATGGCGTTGAGGGTGATTCCTGACATGCATAAACGTTTGCGGGTGCATTATGTCTTCTCGCCACCAGTGCAGTGATGATTGATCTCAAGGACTTGGCTCTACCTTTCATGAACTAAGAATTGATTATGCACCTTATTAAAAAAAAGTGGTTTGATGCAAAGAATGCTAGAATCTGTGGCTTTCAGTCAACTGTTCATTTACCTGGTGGTGTTCCCCATTCCAAAAAGGGTTTGCATGCTTTACATAGTGCACACCTGCCCACAATGGGACACACACAAAATGAATTAGTCCTTTCTGGTTATCACAGATTGTAGAATCATTTGTGCCCAGTAGGCACAATCCTAGGGTATGGCTGTCATTTCCCCCTACTGTAGGATTCCTGTTTCCATGCCAGAGACAACACTTTAATGCCTAGTGCGTCTACATTCAACACAGTAAAGGCTACCCTGCTTCTACCTCTACAAGAGTGCATTGAGGGGGACCAAATTAATCTGTCCCCACAGTGTTAGTGTACGTAGTTCATGTTTGTTTCTAGCTCATATTTATTTCTCTCCCCAGGTAAAGACAATTAAAATAGGCTGTTGCATATATTCTATGGTCTGTAGTATATTTTTGGTGCAAAGTGTATTGTTTAGGTGGCATGCCTTGCCATGACAGTTCACAGCTCTCTCTTGCAAAGACAACCAAGTTCATATTTAATATATTGCCCAATGAGGTCTGAGCCTTGAAGAGAGACACATTCATCTCACACACGAGTACCATTATGAGGAATCTGATACAGACTGCACATCAGATACTGTTACACTATTCCTTTTTTCAGTCCACGGCTCAGCTCTCTGACGGTCTCCCTAGCGCATTTATCCCCAGTGAGGTCACTGAGCGGCAACTCCTGTTCATCTGCCTAATTTCCAGTCAGCTTCAAACATCCTCTGTGTGTCTTGATGTTAGTACCTTTGTTTTATGGTAACAGATTATTTAGGAACATATTCACAGTGTACATCATTATAATAATGACAACATACCCTACATATTCCTAATGTACGAATGCAAGGCACAGTATTATGGTTTTTAGGTCATATTGTTTACCGTGCTTAATCCTCTCCTAAATGCGGAGTCGTCCAGATAATTCATGCCTCTGACCGCCTGTCAGACATGGGGAAACACTAGATGTTAGTTCCAGGCGCTTTTTATGAAGGATAGCTGCTGGTAGCTCCCCCGAAGTGGTCCGTGTTTAGGTTTAACTCTAACGGCTCTCTGCACTATTAAGCCGAAAAAACTTCTGGCAAACCGAACAGCGGATTAGGTCTATTGTCAGAGAAAATAAAGGAACCGTGTCATGAATGGGGAAAGTAGTATCCTTCCACTGGCACTGGGCTGAAAAAAAAATCCCTCTTCTCCGAGATGTACACTACATCCATCTCACAGAAGAAGGGATGGCTAAGAGTTAAATAAGCTCATAAGTGGCACCTCTAAGTGAAGGTAGGCGCTAAAGAAATGGAGATTTTAAACATAATGAGAGCTTTGTTGAGTTGAGATGATAAAAAAGTGTGGCCCGCAGTTCGTTACAGATTCTGTTAAGAGATGGTTGCACAGAGTGATATCAAAGCAGAAAACAGGGTTCTGGGGGGCTACCAGTAGATTAAGGTGCAAGCATCAATCTTATTTTATCCTGCCCGCATATTGTTCGGGGCACCTGTGCAACCGATAGGAAGCCATGTATAAGCGCCCTGCCCTGCCTGATTGCCTCTGCTCAGGTCTGACCTACTCCTGCACCCCTCTGGGCTGGGAATGCCTAGATGTGGGTCCCATGCTCGCTATGTCGCCAATTTCAAGCTAGCCTGGCTGATGAGGGGTGATACCCCAAAATAGTCCCATGATGCTTGTATCCGGTCCAGGGAGGACCTGGCCTGTCAGTTCAGGTTGGATTATTCCCATGGGAGCAGAGTAAAGACTGATTTGCATATGTCTGGTTCCAAACTGGAATGATGTGATGAGTAAAAAAAAATATGGATTTAGGACCACATCTGTGACTTGGGGTGAATGTTTGACATTGTCCAGCATTCCCTTCTTCATCTTTTTTTTTTGCACCCCTGGGCTGGTACTGCAACAGCCAAGGACAGCAGCAGAAACAGGCCACGGGGGAAAAACTGCTCCCTGTGGCTACTGCTAGCGCAGATGTTTTAATAAAAATTATTAATGAGTTTTTATGTATCCTGAATAATACGTTTATGTAGAAATTGTAATAACATGGAAAAATAATGCACGTATTTGAAGATGTGGTTACGAAGAATGGCCACCAATGTTAACGAAGTGAACTAATCAATGATTAAATAGTATGAAATATTGAATATATGTTAGACTAATGCAGTAATATGTCGTATTAAGGGTTATGAATTTAGCTTTAGTTTTATTAATTGTAGGCCTAAACTTAGTGAGTGTCTTGGCCTATTTTGCCAGGCCTCATGTAAAAGCTGTATTTCTTAGAGTTTAATAAAAAATGTTGACCAAGTGAATTAAACTGTGAAATGTCTATTGTATTGTTTAAATGTGCTCATAATGGAAGCTTTTTTGTGTGAACCGACTGCTAGGAGATGATGTTCTTGCTAATGCAACATTTTATGTGTAATGTGTGTGAGACTGACTTTCCCAGGACAAGAACAATGAAGATACTGACTAGAATAGAAGCTGCAACAATATTGTTACCTGACAAGCCAGATGATGAGTACATTGTAAGACGAACCAATCAACAATATGAGAACAGAGAAATATTACCATTAATAGATTTGGGATATTAGTTTTATTGGACAGAGTGTGAACATACGATTAACTGACCAATAGGAAATTAGGGGATAGTTTAGGTAACTTTAATTTAACGACAATGCACAGAGAGAAGATACTCATTCTGCCCATATTTTCCTGACTGAAAGTTTATTACTTTCTTATGCGTTTTGATAATAGACATGCTTAACTTTAATGCTTAATGACTTTGCCCTTTTAAAATTCTGATGCTGAACCCTGATGCCTTGCTGATCGACTGATGTCATGAGGATGAAGACTGAGTCTATTTTGCTGATCCACCCTGAGGATAGGTATATTCTGAACTGTGAATACCATGCGTATTTGCTTTTTTTCTTTCTAGGTACCAACTGCGCTATTTTGATAGAGCCATAGTTAGATGTTTTCCAAATTAGGGTTACTGAATTGTTTTGCATGAAGCCCAACATGCTGATGCTAATCTGATGTTAGTTAAGGATTCTCACTAATGACTTATGAAAATAGGGACAGATGTTTGGTGAATTTATCTGCTAAACTTCATGTACTTCATTTCATTGATGCAGTTGACTTTGTTATTGATTTGCACCATAACTTTAGAATGCATTGAAGTACAAGCTTTGATTAGATTGTGTTTCTTTCACCGCTTTGGACAACCAGTGTTGTTTCCATATGTGTTTCATCTGATTTTGAGATTAATCTACATGACCTTAACATTGTTAATATAGGGAAATACACATTCTAAACTTTTACTAAATGTGTGATTATTCATGACTGAAAGGTCACGGTGCTTGACAATTACTGACTCCCTTGATTATTCATTATTGATTATTATGTATTGCTTATTGATTATGTACTGGAGCTATGGTAAGAACATCTTAATTGCAAGTCAAAAGGTTCATCAACCTAGTCGTGTCCCATTGTAAGTTTACTTATTAAGGTCAGGCGCGCTAGCACTACCACTATCAGTGGGAAAGGCAGCCATCTAAGGAATCCTGAGTAGGTGTGTGACCAGCTCTGCATGAGCAGATGGTCTGTGGGCACTTGGTCTGTAAAGATGAAGCCTCTCGAGAGATGCCCCGCCTGAACCTACAAGCAATCCATGCAGGTGACCTTCAGATATACAGTTAATTACAAGCACCCTGTGACTACTTCATCCCAGCTCTCCTTAGGTTCATGGAAAACAGAGGGTGTGTGTCAAGACTGGACTCTCATTTTGTTGCAGATTTGTGCCTATCCATACACATATGCTGGCTACTTGCTGTTAAATGCAGTGTACCAAAAGCCAACCGTTTCATGTTGCAAAACTTGTGATCATGTACCTGTCTTTACACAAAAGGCTGATGCACTGAAACATGCAACGAAGATCCCTAAGGTTGGCTTAAGGACATTATTTGTATCAAAATAACATAGCAAATAAAAGCCCAGTGTCTCTTGGGCCTTAATGCAAAGAAGGAAATGGTCTCCCTGGCTGCTGTTTGAATGATAACATATAGGCCTAAACAGGGGTTCATGGGCCCAGTGCTACTGAACCTGCTACACCAATGGAAGCTATGGTCCTGAAAGCTATAAGCTACACAATGCGCATCAGCTTTGTTCATAACAGACACTGCCAGTGGATGACCAAAACTGTCCTATTTAAACACCACTGAACCTGTTGTTGCAACCCACAACCCCTTCCAGTTACTACACCTATGTTAGGAAAGTCTCATGAAGATTCCCCTGACCCTTATCTAAATCATGTGGTTCATGTTCTCTTAAGAGAAGATGGAAGCATTTCAAAGAGCAAAGAGCTTATTGAAGTCATCTCTTGATAAGATGGATCCTTCTTTGTTGATGCTCGAGTGTTGAAGAGAGGGTCTGTTTATGAGCTGAGGGGTGGATGCAAGGCTTTGAGGGACATGGCTTGACATAGGCTATTGGGTGGAGAAGCAAAGCTCTGGGCTAATGGGAATATTTTGGTGAGGAATCTGTGTATGGCCCGGTTGTGTACTATGAGACAGCTTGCTTGATGTCTCTTTTGAAGGAGAAAGGGAGCAACAATGAAGTGTGGGTGACGAGACTTCAATCTTTGTCCCCAAGCAGGGAAGAGTACTTCTGGAGACCATTAAGAAGACTGATGCATTGGGAATGATTTTACTATACAGAAGGGAATTACCGTTTTGACCACAGGGAGTGTCGTAGGTCTCTGGGTGTGGAGGAACTCTACACACCTGTATTTGAACATGTAGTTGTCTGTCAGGCAGTGAGGAGAGGAACCATTTTAGTACCATGTGGGAGACGCCCCTGTAGGATAAAAGATTAAAGAAAAGGAACTACTGTATAATATTTTGACAAAATCTCAAAGAGCACCAGTGGATCAGTGTCTCCTTTGTAATTTTCTGCACATTATCCAGGCGTAACCCAGATAGGTGGATGTGGAGCATTTATTGACGATCAAATAAGTTCTGTAGCTAAGTGCCTACAGCTCTTTCTGAGTCTCTGGTCATGAAGGAAGTGACCTATGGTACCCCTAGAAACTCCATCCACAAGCATGAAGGTCTCTCAAGGATGGTCCCTCAAAGATAGTTTGAGCCAAATAGGAAAATTAACTGTATAAAAGGTGGATTGTTTTCTAGTCATATCAATGCAAACTGTTCTAATCTATAGAAAATGCTCTCTCGATTCTCATATTTTTAAAGAGTTTTGACTAACTGCACACGTCACACATTGTGGTCTGTTATCCATACTTTACTTCATACAATTTGGAAACCAAGGCTTTTCTAACCACAGGTATACCGCGAATACGATCAAATCTCAGCTATGCACCTGGTCTACAATTTCCTTGGCAGCCTGGGTTAATATAAGTAAAAGGGACATGTTCTGAAATTATTTTCTGAGCATCCTTGAGCCAGTTACAAATAAGGGGCATCAGGTTCCGAATTCAGCATCAACCAGGTATATTGAGAACTGTAAGCCTCTTAGGACATGAAAGAAGCGATTATGTGTAAAACAACACCATGAAACGTTGAACGTATCCGATTTTTTATTATACTCAATTAATGTGCAGATTTAATGTGAGGAAATGCTTCAGAAAAACTGAAGGAAATAGATAAATGGCGATTATTATATACTCCACTAGCCTAGCAGACTTTAGGGTATCATCTGCATCAGTGGACTGCAATGAGATATGGTAGTAGAGCTGTAGTCCACTTACTCACCAGCTCTAATTTTTCAAGCTTTCTTCTGTGCCTTTGCCACTTTGTTGAAAAAGGTCGAAAGGAAAGCAATGAATTTGACACCGATGAATTTGCATCATTCAACCACCCTAGTTGGAAGTTCCAAAAGAAGACTGTTACTTAGTTAACAGGCCACTGCTTGCTATGCTGCCCGGAATAAACTCAAATACACATTGAATGATTGTTGAGAGAATGGAAAGGAATCCTGCCTAACCTTTTCTGCAGAATCTGCTTGCTTTTAATCAAGTGATCCATACTACAAGATTTTAACATATTAAAAGTATATGTGAGTTGAAGTACCCTGCCAGTATCAGAGAAACAAATCCTAACTTACTCCTGCCAGAACACTCTGCAAAAACGTTGTTGATTTACATATACATCACAGAAAATGTCTCAGACAGACAAGGATGCGACAAATCTGGCCCTTAAGAACAATGCTAAGTCCAAGATGCATCAGCAATTCGAGTGACAGCGCACGCATGCTTTAGAGCTGCTCTTAATGAACTAAATATTTGTAAGATATATGATGCTTGATAGAGGGAGCTTGCACACCAGTGCATCATACGAAATAGAAACGTATGATTTACATTACTTCACAGAAGTTAAAATGAATGGTACAGAGACTAATTCTAAATCACCTTTTCGAACAGCAAAAATAATAATTTTCCAAAAGTGGATACGTACTCATAATTAGAATTTTCTGTTACCTATATTATTCTGAATCATGGGTGTCTATGAGTCGTGATGCGTGATATATGTTTCAAAGCTGTGTAACTTGTGCTACAGAAACCCGTGTGCTGGCAATACCATTTCCTTTGTTTTGCCTTTCATGTTTCTCTATTGTTGTTTATATGACTTTCTCTTAATTTTCATCTCTGTTCTAAATGTAGTTAGTGTTATTTGTTATTTACTTTATAGTGAATTTGTGCTTAGAATTTTTAATACAGTGAACATATTATACAAAGCAGGTACTAAAATGATTATGACACTTTTTGCGCAGCCTTCTTTCTAAATGCACCATATTTTTATTGATATAATTTAACTGACATCATTTATGTTTATAAATTAACTAAATTATTTTTTATGCAGAAATGGAGAATGCGCGTTTATGGATGCATAATTCTTTCTAGTGTGAAGAAAAATGCAACTGATTAACATAAAAAGTGGAAATAGCGGAATGGGTGGGAATTACATTGTTCATCAAAGTCGACGTTTTCAGTATTTCCATTGAATGTGGCTGTCTGATTTACTTTTAGCAAGGAGTGTAATAGGCCTTTTATGAGAAAGAACTGATAATGTCGATGATACAGATAATTGCCTCAGGGGAGAGGGATCCCAGTGGCAACAACAGTAGAACATTGGCATTAACGGAGGTGTCTCCCCGTGAGTGGATGATGCTGACAAGGAAGTCAATGGGCCGATGTACGAAGGAGCTCCAGCTGAGAAATCGGAGGGAAGAGCCAATGCTGGAGGAAAGGGTTGTGAGGTTAATAGGTGCCTGCAATTGTTGACTTTATTGATGAAGCAGCAAGTGATAGTTAATTTCCTGGCTGAGTGTGGGATGGCCTAGGTGGTGAGCTGACTCAATGGTTGATATCCTTGAAGGGAATCCTGATCTTGATGTAGGCCCGCTGTATATGGTGTTAATATAGAAGTTGGATTTAGCTTTGTCGATGCTGAGCACACTATATTAAGTTTTTGGAAGTCTCTGGAGAAATGTGGTCGTGCCAGAATGTTTCGATTTCTGAATTTTCCTATTGTTGATATTTAGCTTTTGAATTTAACAAAGTGTGGATGATTCACATTTAAGATTTTAGGACTCATTTACAGGTCAGGACTCATGTGCCACCATCTGCCAGGGTGGCGTAGGTCTTTACCTGTACCATTGTGATGGATTACCGTCCACCAAATTTAAACCACCTGTCGGGTGGAGATCACTAAGCCTTCCCGGGAGTCACAGACATGGTGGCTCCTTCGAAGGCATTGTAAGTTTTTTGAACAGCCACTGTGTTTCATGCTGCAGCTCAGCAAACGTTTTTGATTTGCAAGAACAAATTCCCAAAGCTGGGGTTTGTTTTTGATAAACAAAAATAATCACACTTTCACTGTGGATGTTTTCTCCCAGAGTGTGTGTTGTCATTTTTTATGGTTTGTGACTGCCAGGCTTTTTAAATACAATACATCACGCCTGCCATAAATAAGGAAGATAATCCGACTTGGGGGTTGTACTTACACCAACATTCCCAAGTCTGTTGGCCGTTGGTGTAAGGTTTCTGTTGGTGGAGCTTGCAGGGGCACTGCCGGTGGAAACATAATAGTCTGCCCGACTTTAAATTGAACTGACAAACCATCAGTTTGGGCGACAAGGTACTCCACTATGTTTGCGGGCAAGAACCCTGTTGATCAGTCTCGAAATGAGACTCTTCTTAATCAGTACTTGCTTTGCCATTCCTTCTGCACTCATTATCGCGCCTCTGTTTGCTCAGCAGCAAAAACACTTTATAAAAGGATTCAGACTTTTGTTGTTGTTACCTTTACAGATTTGCATATAGCTTTGTCGCGTAGGCTCTCATTATTCTAATGAGACTACTGGATTTTGAGTGGCAGACTCGCCTGCGGTGTGGGAGTCTTACCCACTATGGGTGACCCCTGTCGCCCTAATCCGGATTTTGCTCCGGCTTACTAGCAGTGCCTCATCCCTACCCAAGGATGATTGGGCAGGCAAGTGCATGACATAATTGACTTATCAGGGAAACCATGGTCACACAGGTCTCATTCGTTTCTCTCAGTTACATTAGTCTCACATACACACTGACAAACAGAGGCAGTATATGTTTCAATAAGATTTTAATGAAGCAACTGCATCTTAGATAGCAAAGCATGTGCTGCAATAACCAGGATGATACAGCATGACAAGATTAAAATTGTGACAAGGAGAGTAAAGCATAGAAATAGCACTACCATTCTCTCACTAGAATCAATAGACAAATTCTAACTAGGCTATAATAGAGCACAGCATGTTAAGCTCTAATTCTACCCTTCAGGTTCCCCTGGGAAGACATCATCCCCCATACTTGAGCAAAGACCTGAAATCTGCATAAGCAGCTGTAGCAAAGCGTTCAGCAATCAGCATAAAGTTGTGGTTCTCTGGCTGGAATCTCCCTCTAACGTGTAAGGGACAGGGAAGTGTTTATATAATAAAACAGCTGGTGTTCTAAGAAAATGTCCCTACTCAAGGATGTGTGTTTTTCTATGAATGTCAGAGTCAAAACTTTTACCAAGTTTACTGGCAACCTATATTACTACAGCCTTGAACGAAGCACAGAGTGAGCAAGAAGGTCTTGTTTGAGAACGTAGTGCTGGCCTAGGCAAAAACAGCTAGATAGAGAAAAATAAAACAAGACCGCAAAAGTGGCTATTGTAAGAATAAAAAAACAAAGCTGAATAACATATATCTAGGTTAAAGTGCACAGCGGCAGGCTTAGTGTGCTAAAATAATGTGCATGAAGCTATAACTAAAATGGCTACACAACACCCTCCCCTTGTCGGTTGAAGGTGGTTCAAAGCCTAAACATACATAAAAGCTACTAAGACTCAACCTAAGATATATTTGTAAAAAATGATATAATGACAAGTTAAAAGGACACATGAGCATATATAAAAGGACAATTTAAAATGTTAACATGTGGCGCAAAAAGGGCTAACTTTTGAGAATCAGAGTCATTTTTAAAATTGCCAATTGAATCCGGGCCAATAGAGGACAGGAAATCTTCCACTTCGGCAGGTGTTAAAGTTGGAAAGGTATCACCGAGAAGGACCAAGGAGCAGTCGTGTTTCGTAGCCTGAGCCTCAGCCAAGGCAGCAGAGTTCTGTGGTGTGCCCAATAATGAGTTAAGAGCCGCATCCTCCAGGAAGGGCAACTCGTAATCAGCTTCCCGTAGCAAACGCACCCTCAATGCGTATGTCTGGTAATGAACCCTCAGTGAGAATATCAACAGTTCAGCGTCCAATGAAGGCAAGCGTTGCGTAGAAAGACAAACTTTCAGTGCATGTTCGAAAGAGCACCAAAGGCACCGAAACACGGGCTGCACACAATGCAAAACCGGTCTAAATGACAGAGACCAGTCACACTCCAATTCCTGCAGGAGTGTTGCTCCAAAGTACTGCATCATGCGTTCATGACACAGATGTGCTGGTGGGAATGCTTTCATTCCTCCTTGTTGTTGAAGGACAGCCATTACGCATGAAAAGTAGCAACAGCAAAATGCCAACCATTATAGCCAAAGTTATTGGAAATCCCCCGAAAATACTGGAGAATATGAGTGGATGGCTGATGGTATTATACCGAATATGGAGGAGAAGGTGTGAACGAAACCAGAAAAAACAGCCTTAAAGAAATTTGCGATTCCAGTAATACTGGACACATTAAATATTCGTCCCACGAGTTCACCAAAGTGTCTGGGAAAGTTGGTACTTAACAGGGACTGTATCTCTGCTGACGGCCTTGCCACCTGAAGTGCATTGGTCTTGCGTGTAGATGTGAGAGCCACATGTTTTTGAAACAATAAAGCCTTGAGTCTGCTCAACTTGTCAAAATTCATATTAGAAGTAGCAATATGTGGCCAAATGTCAGCTACCTCTTTTAATCTAGTGGGAGGAAAAAGTACGTTGCCGCAGCATGTAACAATCTTAGAGACCGAAACAACATAAACTATTTCGACTCACATCCCACAACAGTCTTCACCATTGAGGAGAACATAGCTGCCGTTTGAAAGCACCTGGAACGTAGGTCTAATCAAGGGCACTGGAACTCCCTTCAGATAACAAGCCAAGGTTGCTGCAGACGCGTTACATGCCCCATGCAAGGACAGCGGTTTACAAACCATCAAATGGCTGACAGAAGTCTTCCATTCACTGCCACTAAAAAGACTTTTTTCATTCCACTGAGACATTTGTACGAGAAGGGTAGTTCCCACACCTCATGGATGTAACTATCTCCAAGCCTTTCATATCTGCCTACCGGAATATGTTTTAAACATGATGTGAATTGTAGTGTGGAAATAGGCAGATTAATGACCCTGTGTATTAGCCACTCAGCAGATGGTATTTCAACCACAGTAAAATGCAACTTTTCTAACTTTTCAATGTTTAGCATGACATAAGTCACTTCTTTCTTAGCCATTAGTTGTTGTTGTCACATTAATATAAAAGTAGAAAATATTTCCCTTGCGCTGACATGTTGGCAGGGAACGTGACCTGCCTTCAATGTTTGAAGTGTCCAAACCAACTGCATAATAGACCTTAGTTGACTCTGTCCATGGTGTAAGGAAGACATATCTGTTTGTATAATGACGATAGCAGAAGAGACTATGGGGGTCATTACAACCCTGGCGGTTGGTGTTAAAGTGGCGGTAAAACCGCCAACAGGCTGGCGGTAAAAAAAATGGAATGACGACCGTGGTGGAAATCGCCAACATAGACAGCCACTTTAACACTCCGACCACCACAGCGGTACAAACAAACACCGCAGCGGTAACTGCCAACAGACAGGCGGAACACAATGTACCGCCCGCACTATTACAACCCACCAATCCGCCACCTTTTCCGGGGCGGATTCACTGCGAACAAATATACGGCAGAAACAGGAATTGGAAGGGAAAACGCTCACCTCTAAACACCCCACGAGGAATCAGGACGCCATGGAGCCCGAGCTCCAGATTCTGGCAGCCTTTATCTTCCTGCTCCTCTACCAGGAGCACGAACGCTGGCGGCGAAGACAACGGTGAGTACTGCACCTACGACACAGGGGAGGGGGGAGGGAAAAAACAGTGACACACACACGCAACACGTAACACCCCCACCCCCACCCTCACCCACTACAACACACACACAAATACATATTGATACATAACAGTTACACCGCCCAACCCCCCTTGAAGAACGCAAGGACAAAAGGAAATGAGTCGAATAATTGTGATACATTCAATTACATACATCAAAAATATTTACAAATATATACATTTATACTATATACAATTATATACACCAAGAACACAAGTCCAAGGGATTCCACCATCATAGTCCGTGGATCACTGGGCCCAAAAGGCATGGGCGAGGCCCACACCCAATACCCGAACAAGACGGAGAGAACACTCCAGGGGCATCAGTTAGAAATAAAACAGGCACCTCAGGGGGAAGGGAGTGGGGGGCACCTCAGCCGGTTGAATGCACGATGCCAGATCCACGAGGGGGCTCCATGCCCACTGTTCAATCCTGGGGAGTGCAAAGCCACAGTCTCTCAAATCTCTACAGTGGGTGGGTTGCCCACTGCTGCATCCTGGGGAGTGCAAAGCCACAGTCTCTCAAGTCTCTACAGTGGGTGGGTTGCCCACTGCTGCATCCTGGGGAGTGCCAAGCCACAGTCTCTCAAGTCTCTACAGTGGGTGGTTTGCCCACTGCTGCATCCTGGGGAGTACCAAACCACAGTCTCTCAAGTGAATAACATTCTCCACTAGTTTCTGGAGGGGGCCTTGTGCCCAGAGTGCTTCATCCTGCCAAGGACTGAGGTAGTGGATGTAACTCTCCACTGGTTTTGGAGGGGGCCTTGGGCCCAGAGTGCTTCATCCTGCCAAGGACTGAGGTAGTGGATGTATCTCTCCACTGGTTCTAGAGGGGGCCTTGTGCCCAGAGTGCTTGATCCTGCCCGTGGCGGACTCAGTAGCTTCGGAATCATTGGCGCTCACTGGCCTGCGGTGCTGCTTGCAGCGGTGTCCTGGGCAGCGGTTCAGCTGGTGGCGGTCTTGTCCTAGCCTACAGTGCTGCTGGCGGCGGTGTCCTGGGCAGCGGTTCAGCTGGTGGCGGTGTCCTGGGCAGCGGTTCAGCTGCTGGCAGTGTCCTGGGCAGCGGTTCAGCTGCTGGCGGTCCTGTCTTTGGCAGCGGGGCTGCTGGCGGTCCTGTCTTTGACAGTGGGGCTGCTGGCGGTCGCCTCCTGAGCAGCGGGGTTGCTGCTGGCGGTCCTGTCTTTGGCAGCGGGGCTGCTGGCGGACCTGTCTTTGGCAGCTGGGCTGCTGGAGGTCGTCTCCTGGGCAGCGGGGCTGCTGCTGGCGGTCCTGTCTTTGGCTGCGGGGCTGCTGGCAGTCGCCTCCTGGTCAACGGGGCTGTTTCTGGTGGTCCTGTCTTTGGCAGTGGGGCTGCTGGCAGTCCTGTTTTTGGCAGCCGGACTGCTGGCGGTCCTGTTTTTGGCAGCGGGGCTGCTGGCGGTCGTCTCCTGGGCAGCGGGGCTGCTGCTGGCGGTCTTCCCCTGGGCAGTGGGGCTGCTGGCAGTCTTGTCTGCCGTGCTGATCTTCCCAGACTTGCCGGTTTTACTGTGGCCCTTCCCCACCTTGGATGGTGTCGCAACTGTCTCCACACTCCCAACTGGACCCCTGGGAGCAGCTTTGGCTGATTTCTTTCCCCTCTCCCGCCGGACACTGGCCAACTTTTGATGCTTGACAGGTGGGGGACTGTCCGTGCTGTGGCTCATTGCCACACTGGCTGCCATGCTGCCTGGTGCTCTCCATAATTCGGTGACTACTGGCACCACTGGTCCCGCTGATGTTGTGGCTGAGGTGCTAGGTTGGGACCTGGAGAGTCGGGCCCTAGGAGACTGAAGGGGTGGGGGAGGTGAGGGAAAGAGGTCAAGGTTGGCCAGGAAACGTTTCTTAGGAACATTGGGACGGGTAGCTGGAGGGGGTTTGGGAGTGGAGGAAGAGGTAGTGGTTGTAGGAGGTGTATGTTTGCTGACTTTGGGTGAAGGTGCATGGGCTGGAGGCTGTCGTGAGGTGGATGGCTGTTGGGTGGATCTGTGGCTGCGTTTGTGTACCTTGGGAGGTGGCCTCACAGACACACTGGGAGAGGACACAGGGGATGTGTGAATGGTAGTGGGGGCGGTGACTGCACGTGAGCGGGGTGTGGTGGTGTGTGTGCTGGTGATGGACGTAGTGGCTGAGTATGTAGTGCATGCAGGTGTGAGTGGAGACGAGACAGGGAGGGAGGAGGGAGACGAGGAGGAGGGGGACACAGTGGAGGCAGTGGATGTTGGTGTGTCTGCATGTGTGTGATGCTTGCGTGAGTGCCTGTGGGATGTGTGGTGCTTCTGTTTGCCAGAGCTTCCCTTGTGTGTTGAGGTTTGTGCATGCTGGTCTGATGGTGTGCTTGGGATAGGCTGAGGTACAGGGGTGCGGGTCCGGGTGGAGGAAGTTGGAGGGGGGAGGCTAGAGACAGGGACAATGGCTGTCATCAGTGCTGAGGCCAGAGCCTGAAAAGCTCGCTGAAGGGCTGCCTGACCAGAGTGAATGCCCTCCAGGTATGCATTGGTTTGTTGCAACTGCCTCTCTACACCTGGATGGCATTCAAAATGGTAGACTGCCAAACAGTGAGGGACCTGAGGAGGTCAATGGCCTCCTCACTGAGGGCAGCAGGGGTATCTGGGGCAGGGCCTGAGGTGCCTGGGGTGAAGGTGATGCTCACCCTCCTGGGTGAGCGGGCATGGGGCAAAAGCTGAGGGGCTGCTGGGAGGGCGGTGCTGGTAGGGGGGGTGGCGGCTGTACCTATAGATGCTCGCGGCACAGATGGGGCCGCCACCGCAAGGGAGCTCCCATCAGAGGAGGAGTCCGTCTCGCTGGTGTCAGCTCCTGTCCCTGCCATGGAGCTCCCCTCGCCCTCCGTCCCATTGGTGAATTCGGAGTCCGTAGTCTCGCCCTCCAGGGCCATGTGGGATGCATCTCCCTCCTGTTCCGGTGCCACTGCTCCTCTGCCTGATGATGCTAATGCACACAAGAACAGGGAGACCACAAAAAGGGGGGAGGGTGGGAGACAGAAGAAAGACATATTCAGTGCATGCAATACCGCTACCGTTGGTGGACACGACAGACACAGAAGCCCCCTGCACTACGCCGCGCACTTGGGGTCCACTATTCAATCCCTGCGACATAGCTTACAAGGCTATGGCTGATTTCTGCACACATGGATGTCACAGGAGCCTGACTAGGTGTAGTTGGCACTGTACACAGGTGGGGGTGGGGTGCCACAGGGCCTGCCTGAAGAAGGGAACTTAACTACCAAACTCGCCCTGGCCTGAGGGAACCCACAGCCCACCTCCCCCACCCGGACACCTACAATGCGCGCTGAATCAGCAGAATGAGAGTGTACTCACCCCCTTGTTGCTGCTGTGATGCCCTCAAGCGCCCATCCAACTCTGGGTACGCCACCGCCAGGATCCTGAACATCAATCAATCAATCAATCAATAATTTATAAAGCGCGCTATGTACCCGTTAGGGTTTCGAGGCGCTGGGGGGGGGGGAAGGGTGCCCTCAAGCGCCCATCCAACTCTGGGTACGCCATTCGGCGATGGATTTCAGTCCCTCGTGAAGGTTGGCTTTGGCGGTGTGAGGATCTTTGGTCAGGGAGAGGACGAGCTGGGTGTCGTCGGCGTAGGAGAGGATGCTGAGGTTGTGCTGGCGGGCCAGTTGTGCGAGGGGGGCCATGTAGACGTTGAATAGCGTTGGGCTTAGTGAGGAGCCTTGGGGGACGCCGCAGATGAGGTTGGTGGCTTTGGAGTGGAAAGGTGAGAGTCGGACCCTCTGGGTTCTGCCGGAGAGAAAGGAGGAGATCCAGTTGAGGGCTTTGTCTTGGATGCCGGCTTCGTGTAGACGGGTTAGTAGGGTGCGGTGGCAGACTGTATCGAAGGCGGCTGATAGGTCTAAGAGGATCAGGGCTGAGGTTTCAGAGGGGTCATGGTGCGACGGGCACCCCTCCCACGTTGGGAGGCCATCCCCAGCTAGGCCTCTGCTGTCTTCTTGCTCCAGCGGCGAAGGTCCTCCCATCTTTTCCAGCAGTGGGTGCTCCGTCTGTGGTAGACCCCCAGGGTCCGGACTTCCTTGGCAATGGCACGCCAGATGTCCTTCTCCTGGTGGGTGCTGATCTACAGGAATTGTATAGGGGAAAAAGAGTAGTAATTACCAACTGCACCATCACAGTCATTGGCCCGCATCCCTATCCTTGCCATGACGCACATGCACTCACTGTCGTTTCATGCACGCCTCATTCTCACCCCCCCTATCTTTCATCCACCCCACTCCACACAGGCATTGCCCATACAGCATGCTCACAGTGTACTTACCTGTTTGTCTGGAGGACCGTAGAGTAGCGTGCACTGGGGGAGGACCCCATCCACGAGTTTCTCCAGCTCCTTCGTGCTGAAGGCAGGGGCCCTTTCCCCGGACACATGAGCCATTGTCTCTTCCAGACTGAGGTCACAGCAGCACTTGCAGTGTAGGTCCTCTCCTGTCGAAGATCAGGTATCGAGTGATTGAACAGAGAGAAAATGGCGGTCACGTCCGCGGCGGTACGTACCGTCACCGCCGGCGTACATCGTCATTGGCTCCTGGGACCCATAGAGTCCAATGTTAACCAATGCAGAATTGCGCTGCGGTCTTCGACCGCCTACCGCGACGGTGTACAACGCCAGCGCAGTTACCTCATATCCCCTTGCCCCACCTTACAGGTCAGGCAGCCGCCATTTCAGGGGCCCACATGGCTTTATTTTTGACTGCATCACACATATCTAAGCCTTGCCTAAACACTATTACAGGCAAAATTCGACTTATGAATATTTTCAGAGTAAGCTGTGTTTACGTACCTCAGAGTTGGTTGACTCTCTGCTCGCTGTTCTCTCCATAGGCACCGTCCGCTGGGGCATGTGAGGAGATGGCGCATCCTCCTGTGTACAGACCGCTGGTGGACCTGTCGACAAGGGAGGAAAGACATGTGATCATCACCTACAGGCTTGATCGTGCCACAATCCAGGAACTGTGTGCCCAGTTGGAGACAGACCTGATGTCAGCTATCCACCATCCCACAGGAATCCCCCCTCAATGCAGGTGCTGTCAGTACTCAATTTCCTAGCAAGTGGGTCTTTTCAAACAACAGTGGCCATAGCATCAGGGATGTCCCAGCCTATGTTTTCCAACGTGTTGTCCAGAGTGTTGTCTGCCCTGCTGAAACTCATGCGGAGCTACATCGTTTTCCCTCAGGTGGAGGATTTGCCTACAGTGAAAGGTGATTTCTATGCCCTGGGACATATCCCCAACATCATAGGTGCCATTGATGGGACACATGTGGCCTTGGTCCCCCCACGCAGGAGTGAACAGGTGTACAGAAACTGGAAGAGTTACCATTCCATGAATGTGCAGATGGTATGTTTGGCAGACCAGTACATCTCCGATATTAATGCAAGATTTCCTGGCTCAGTGCATGACGCTTACATCCTGCGGAATAGCAGCATCCCTTATGTGATGGGGCAACTCCAGAGGCACCGGGTGTGGCTATTAGGTGAGCACATGGACCCAAATCAGAGGGAATAGTTGTCTGGGTCTGTGGATGTCCCTATGAGTTAGTGTGTGTCTAACAGTTGTCCCTCACCATTTGCAGGTGACTCTGGTTACTCCAACCTAACATGGCTACTGACCCCAGTGAGGAATCCCAGGACAAGGGCAGAGGAACGCTACAATGAGGCCCATGGGCGAACTAGGAGGATTATAGAGCGGACCATCGGCCTCCTGAAGGCCAGGTTCCGGTGCCTCCATATGACAGGTGGTTCCCTATTCTACTCACCAAAGAAGGTATGCCAGAGCATCGTGGCCTGCTGTATGCTTCACAACTTGGCTTTGCGACGACAGGTGCCTTTTCTGCAGGAGGATGGTCCAGATGGAGGTGTTTTGGCAGCTGTGGGGCCTGTGGACAGTGAAGATGAGGAAGCAGGAGAAGAAGACATCGACAAAAGGAACACAGTGATCCTGCAATACTTCCAGTGAGACACAGGTAAGAAGACAAACCTGCCTGCTACATCTAATTTAAATCTAATACCTCTCTACTGTCTGTCATTTTCACCCAGTGTATGGTCACTGAGTTGTCACTTTCCCTTACGATTTCACAGATGTGGGTCCCACTGTGTGACATCTGCTTTGTTTCCTCATGGACTAGAGCTGTGTGACATAGGTATGTTGACATTACATTTGAAAGAACATTTTGGCCCTGTAATTGCTAATACACTATTTCGAAATCACAGACAGACTCCAGATTGTTTTGTGCTGTAACAGTGTTTATTTAAGTGCTCAATATTGGAGGGGGTTGTAAAATGGTGAGGGGTGATGGTGGAGGAATGGCATAATCCAGTCTATTAGTCTCACAGGTGCATTCTCCAAAGGGGCATAGGAAGTGGAGCTGGGGCAGTTTAGGGACGGACAGGGTGACAAGGTGAGACAAATGGATGACAATCAGGGTGGTCTCATTTCTTGGCGGGGGTCTTGGCATCGTTCTCTGTCTTTGTCCTGGATCTCAGGGACCGTTTGCGGGGTGGTTCTCCCTCTGCAGGGGGTGGGGTGCTGGTGTGGTGGTCCTGTGGAGGTGCCTCCTGACCACTAGCGCCGGCGGAGGTGGTGGGCAGTTCATCGTCCAGGCTAGTGTCAGGGGCCCCTTGTTGTGCCACAGTGTCCCTCCTGGTGTTGACGAGTTCCTTCAGCATCCCTACAATGGTGCCCAGGGTGGAATTGATGGATTTGAGTTCCTCCCTGAAGCCCAAATACTGTTCCTCCTGCAGCCGCTGGGTCTTCTGAAACTTGGCCAGTACCGTGGCCATCATCTCCTGGGAATGGTGGTAGGCTCCCATGATGTTGGAGAGGGCCTCGTGGAGAGTGGGTTCCCTGGGCCTGTCCTCCCCATGTCGCACAGCAGCCCTCCCAGTTCCTCTGTGTTCCTGGGCCTCTGTCCCCTGAACCGTGTGCCCACTGCCACTGCCCCCAGGTCCCTGTTGTTGTTGGGGTGGTGGGTTAGCCTGGGTTCCCTGTAGTGGTGGACACACTGCTGATTGACGTGACCTGGGGACAGAGGTATGGGCCCACTGGGTGGGTGCTGTGCTGGTGTTTCAGAGGGGGGAAGCCCTGTAGTGGCTTGAGCCAGTGTGAGGGGAACTGACTGTCCCGAGGTCCCAGATGGGCCGGGCTGGTCGTCTAGATCCAGTTGGTCAGAGCTGCTGTCATCACTGTGGGCCTCTTCTGTGGGTGGAGTGGACATGTCTGAACCCTCCTGTCCGGTGACGTTGGGTAGGGGTCGTGCAGGGGTGTAAAAGCATGATTATTGCATCTGTGTGTGCCATGGTGTGCAATGGGGGGTGACCTTGTACCCCAGTGCTTGCATTCCTGTGTAGGACCTTGTTTGATGATGTATAGGGGGGTGTATGGGTATGTGCAGTGGCCATGCTTTAGTGATGGGTGTCCATGCTTTGGTGTTGCATGCAGGGCTTGGGTTTGGGATGGGTGGTTTGTGATATTGGGACATGTGTGAGGAGTAGGAGTGATGAGGGCGAGGGTGGGGGTCTGTGATGGCATGCAGGTAGGGTGGGGGATATAGTAGTAAAGATTTGACTTACCAGAGTCCATTCCTCCAGCTACTCCTGCGAGGCCCTCAGGATGCAGAATATCCAAGACCTGCTCCTCCCATGTTGTTAGTTGTGGGGGAGGAGGTGGGGTTCCGCCGCCAGTCCTCTGTACCGCGATGTGGTGTCTTGAGACCACAGAATGCACCTTCCCCCGTAGGTCGTTCCACCTCTTCCTGATGTCATCCCTAGTTCTTGGGTGCTGTCCCACTGTGTTGACCCTGTCCACGATTCTTCGCCATAGCTTCATCTTCCTAGCTATGGAGGTGTGCTGCACCTGTGATCCGAATAGCTGTGGCTCTACCCGGATGATTTCCTCCACCATGACCCTGAACTCCTCCTCAGAGAACCTGGGGTGTCTTTGCTGTGCCATGGGGTGGTGTGGGTGATGTGTGAGGTGGTGTGTGTTGTGATGTGTGGGGTGATATTTAATGGTGTGTTGTGTGAGGTGCGTGGATGTTATGTGTGTGATGGTGTTGAGTGCCTGTGGATGCTTGTTTGTAGATGGTGGTGTCTCTCTCTGGCCTTCAGTCACAATTGTTGTCGTAGGGGTTTGCGGGTGATGTGGGTGTGTGTTTTATATTGTATTGGATGAGTGGGAGTGGTGTGGTGTGTATTTGTATCAGGTGTGTGTATTTTGAATTGTCAAATGTAGATGTGTTATGTAAAAGTGTGTGTATTTTGAGCGCAGCGGTGGGTACCGCCAATGGAATGCCATGGTTGGAATACCACCACGTGGATTAGTGGGTCTTGATAGTGTGGGCATATTCCTGTTGGCGTGACGGTGGAGGATTTCTTATCGCCAGTTTATCACTGACCTTTGGTGTGGCGGACTTGTGTGGGTGTCTAGATTTTGGCGGATTCCGGCCTTTGGGTCTTAATGGCCGTGGCGGAATTCCGCGGCGGTGTGCTGGCAGTCTTCTGCACGGCAGTAATCGGCTTTTACCGCCAGTGTTGTAATGACCACCTATGTTATTTATGGTGTATATCCGGTCGGATAGGGTATTAATTTTATTATCTACAACAGCTAATGCCTTCTGTAAATTTTCTTGGTCTATTTGCCTTAACCGGGCAGCGGCTTCTTGTTGGGAAAGTTTCCAAATTTCATTATATATTCTTCATATAAGAAGCGCTTACTGTGTTGTTTTCTGGGGCCTAACAGAAAGTCCTGTAAGTCAGTATTATTAGACAGGAGACTGGAGACAGAGGTGTTCTCTAACTACATCTATTGCCATTGCTGGTATAGTTTCCCTACACTGTATGTTGTTACTATGCCCGCATGTTCGGATTATATGTAGATAGGGTCCGGCCTACTCATTCTAAAAACCCCTGTGGAGTTAATAAAACATTTATGACACCCATTGGTATCTATTGGCCACAATAACCACCCGCCAGGACGTGACAGTGAAGCATTAAATGTGCCATTCTGGACCCATTCATCGAGCTGATCTTCAGTCACATTGATATACTTTTGCCATTTATGAAATTTTGCAGGGGCAGGAATACTGAGTGTGTTCAATTCCTTAATCTTTGCGAAGCCTAAACAACTTCTTTGAAGTGCAGTTTCATTTAACAAAATCATTAGAACAGGTAACAGGCATGCTCTAAACAAAGCTTCCTTTCCCTGTATTTGCCAATGTCTAGTTCCCCACCCACTTTTTAAGTCAATCGAATTCAGCCAATAATCATAGCCTTCTATAGTCAACCAGGAAACAAAGGAATCCGAATAAATCAATGTTGTATTTGTCACTAATATGCGTATATTTTATGTCAGTCGCAATTTAAAATAATATGACTCAGCATTTTTAACTTTGTGCCCAGAAAAATATGTTAACTTTTCAGAGTATGTTTTAGAACTCCCTTGCGGTGGAGTTGGACAATGTTCCCATTGTGTGTAATTAAAAACAGTCTTTGGGGTACTTGCTCTGTGGATGAAACGTGCCCATAATAATTATAGCAAAACATATCACCATAATTCTCTTTAGATTGATAAACACCTTCGTTTTCAAATACAGTGTAATACTGCAATTCAGTCATCATAGAATCAACTGTTTTCACATCCCAGTCATCAGAAACAACTCTGGGTATTATTATATTGTTCTTAAACACATATGGTATTTGAATGACCTCTGTGGGGCCGTATATATATCAAATGTTACTTTATCCCACACAATCCCATCAGGAATTGGTATAGCGGAAGTGTTCACAAAAGATGAGTCTCTACGGACCTTGTGAGAAGAAAAATGTGGTTTTAGGACCTCATCCACCAGTTTGACGGTTGATTTTTCAGGAAGGAAATGACCATGTATTAGTAAAAGGAATGTTATAACAAACCCTATCCAAAGCAGGAAGGCCAGTACCGTCAAGGAAAGCCTCAGATAGTATCATTGAAGAATACAGTAAACTGCTTTAAGCCAATTTATCAGCTTACGTGTTTTGGACAGTTGAGGTGTCGAAGAGGCGAATGAGTCCGAAACATTTTCATTGATGTCGGCAAAGTATCCAGAAGCAGGTCGTGCAAAAACTGGAGCCGTGTTTGTAGGTGGAGTGGATGTTTCCAGTGGTGGCTCAGAATAAATGACGCCATCCATCTGTGTTGAAGTTGTGTCAAATCGATCAGTTATTTCTGTATTGTTTGATGTCAGTGGAACCAATGCAAGGTAATTTTCCACCCTCCCCAAGCTCTGAGAGGTATCAGTGTTGCTGCTTACAACTTGTAGAGGAACTTCTTGACCAGTAGTGAGAGGGATTCGGGAACTAGTGGCTGTTCCTTTTGGTCGGCTGTGCATGATCGGCCACATGGTGTAACTTGACATTGTCGATAGATACAAAGCGGTTTTCTTTGGCACCTGCCAACGGTGGTAGAATGACAGTTCTGGTATCGTGTATTCCCAAGACTGGGACTGGTGCACAATAAGAAGGACCAAATTATTTTTTCACAGCAACCTTTTCACGTACTAGATTCCCAACTTTAGGAATCCAGCCTGTAGGCGTTACATGTACATCCTTAATTCCTGTGGAGGCAGCACTGGCAGAAGTGTTGTCATCACGGAACTGTTGCAATTCCTGTACGACAGTGACACGTTTATTTATGTCAAAGGGTGTTTCTGCCGCCTCCACGCCAGGACCATCAAGATCTGGAATATAAGTTTGAGTTCTGAACAGGCACTCATATGAAGTACGACCACCCAGGGACCTTCTAGGCAGATTGTTAAGTGCTCTCTGACCTCCATACAGGTGATTAAGCCAACTACAACCCATACCTAAGACTCTGGCTGTTAAGGACTGCTTTAAATCATGGTTTAATCACTCCACAACACTATTTCCCTCAGAATGAAATGGAGACGAGTACTCGAGTTGGACCCCTAACAAAGCTATGGCATCCCTGAATGCCCTTGGGGTGAAAGCAGGGCCCTGGTCCGAGTGGAAAAGCCGCAACTGCATGTGTACCGATAAAGACTCGCAAATCTTTAATAACAGTCTGAGTGTCAGATGAGCATTGTGGCCACACCCATAGAAATCTGGAGCAGGAGTCAACAGCGACTGAGATGTATTTGTATGCACTATATGGTGTTAGGGGACCACAATGGTCCAAGTACACACATTGTAAAAGTTTGTTGGAAATTAGGAGGGGTGCCTGCGGTGGGCACTTAGCAGTGGAAACTTTAATTTGTTGACAGATGTCACAACAAAAGACATACTGTTTGGCCTCTTTGTATAGGCCTCGTCACCAATGACAGGCTTGCAACAATGATATTGTAGCCGCCACACCAGCATGGGCAGATGCTGCTCCCTCATGCACTGCTTTAATCAACTCTGGTCTTATATCTTTGTTGGGAATATCTCGAACCCCTACGCCTGGTATCTTAACCTCAGCGTTTAGGCAGCCCTCCCATTCGGTAGGAATATTTAGCAGGAAGTGCTTTTGGATAGGGTGTACCTTCAGCTGTAGCTTTCACGGCAGCCCATATGTCTTCATCTGGTTTTGCACCTAAGCGGTTTACTGCAGAAACAGTGGCCATAGCTACTGCTGACTTTGTGGCTTCATCAGCCAGTGTATTCATGGCAATGTGTACTCCAACGCGCTAGTGTCCAAGTGTATGTCTAACATGGACATTCGGTAGTGTTTTCTTCAGATCCGTTACTTTCCCCCACAGAAGTCTGTGTTTAATGGTGTTGCCTTTAGTATCTCTGAACCCATTCTGGCACCAATAATGCAGGTATTCATTTAAGGACTAGACACAGTAGTATGAATCACAGACAAACGACGTCAGCTGTGCAGGGTCCGTATGTTCCAGTGCCATCACCCGAGCCTTTAGCTCTGCTAGCTGTGCTGTGCCATCCCCTAGGGTTTGTGTGTATGTATGTTGGGGACAAAATGTATTATCCTCAATGTAGCCACTAATGACAGCGGAGTATTGATGCTTTTTGCCTATTGCAGGTTGTGCTGAGCCATCAGTGTACAGGACTCTTTGATACTGATCAATAGGCAGTGTGTTTGCTGGGACTGGGTATTCTAGTTCATATTGCAAAAATTCTTGTGTTTGTAGTTTTGGGTCAAAAATGTAATCTACATCAGTGGCTGTCGGAGACGTGGCCCATTGTATCCAACGTGGATGTAATGCTTTAGCATTTGGAACGCTGGCTTTGGTGACAGCCTCAATTGCTAGAATTGGAGAGATGACAATAATGTGCTTGCCCTGGGCTAGAGGTCTTTCTTTAATGGAAGCAATCTGTACAGCAGTGAGAATTTTTTCAGTGGGAACAAAGTGTTGTTCTGCTGCTGTGTACAAATGTAATTTGTATGCAATCAGGACTGTCTGACCCTCATTGAACGTTACATAGGCGAAACCAATGGTGAAACCAATGGCACCAGCAATTACTCTGATGACCAAATGTGTTTTGTTGTCCCTTGTATGTAAGTGTTGTGCTGCAAGTATGCCTGTCGTCAGGTCTCTGAGAATGCGTGTATGTTCGACCGTCCAAAATTTACTTGAAAATTCAGGACTTATTAAGTCATATAAAGGTTTTATGCATGTTGCATAGTCTGGAATGTAAATTCTGCCAACATTTAGAGATTAGAGTTTTTTAATGTTATTTGGAGGTTGTAATTGTGCGCATTTTTCTAAGAATTGTGGCGCTAGGCTCTTTCCTTCACTCAATAGCTCGAATCCCAGAAAACAGGACACTAAGGAAGGCTATTTTTGTATTTTTGAAATTGAATTTGTAGCCAAATTCAGCAAATCCTACAACAATGCGGGCTACCCGTCTTAAATGTTGCAGCAATTCATCATCTGTGAGATAGATATCATCTACATAAGACAATGCTCAGGATCAATGTCGTGCAAGATTGAAATCACACGAGCTGCAAACTGTCCTGGACTGTTCTTGTATCCTTGGGGTAAACAACAGAATTCTTTCTGTGAGCCTAGTGCGCTGAAACTTGTTAGGTCTCTACTCTCAGGCGCTATATTTTGGCAGAAAAAAACATTGGAAATGTCTAGTGTTGTTTTGTATTTTTTGCGCACTATGTTGTTCATAAGTGCTGTGCAATGTGAATTTTGTATTGCATATGTGCGTGTATGACTGTTTAAATGTCTGTAGTCTAAGACTATTCTGTATGAATGGTCCGGTTTAGGTGCTGGGAATAAAGGGTTATTTATTGGGGAGACGCAGGGTTCAATTATATCCTGGTACTCCAGTTGTGTGAGAATTTCTCTTACGGGTTCTTTAGCATCATGTTTTTATTGGATAATGGGGTTGAGGTTGGGGTTGATTTTTAATAGGAATTACATGGTAGGGTGAATCTTCGTCTCATTCTACGTGGTTGCAATATAACGCAGGTGCCTGCGCCAATGCCCAAACGATGGCGTAGGATTCTGCGATTTCCTCCGGAATGAGGGGCGAGAAAGAAGGTTTAATAACATCTTCCCCATATGGGGATGTACAGACAAATTCAGGTGGCCATTCTTGTTCGCCCAACAAAATGTCATATATATTTACCACACAATCCCAAAAGATTGCGTCTATGGGGCGTTCAATGTCTCCTTCTAACTGTAACGTTACATTGTACACCCTATCAGGCGTGGGGACCCGCATGTCCGCAGTTTCTACTTGGAAGAAGTCATCAGTTGCTTTCACCTCCAGATGCTCTAGAAGATTCCAGTGAACTATTGTGACCTCTGTTGCGCTGTCTAGCAGCGCTAGTGCCCACTTCCTGTTCTTCAAGAGGGCCCTCTTCTTGAGTGGCATGGCTCAACTGCTGCCACCTTTTTCTTTTTAAATTGGGGTTTTTGTTGGAGAGGTTTCTCTTCCTTTTTAACAGAAATCTCTGTTGAGCGTTGTGATTCCTGTCTTGATTTCACATACTCTGTTCTTCATTCTGACCACCCACCTCTCTCACTGCGTTTTTCCGATGAGTCCTGAAAGGAACGAGATTGGCGTGTATCAGTATATTGATATTTGTCAGACGTTTTTATATTATCTCTATTTCTGAGATTATAATTATTCTGTGGGGTCTCCGTGCGCAGAGATTCTCCCCTTTCTTTTTTAGGAGTTTTTTTTTTTTTTATCCCAGCGTTTCTTGTTACCCTCAGGAGCTTCCTTGGAAAAATCTTTATTAGATTTACCTGAATTTGTGGTTTTATTGGTGTGGCCCCCAGACTATCTCAACCAGTACTAGAGTAGGTCTCTGCGATAATCTTTGGCAGCTCATGTTCTTGATCCTGTTGAGGAACATCCCGGAGCCACATGCGCACTGCTAATGCGATTGCTTCCCCTTTAAGATTACTCAAAATAATTGAGGATACTGTGGCAAAGTTGCCCATTAATTGCATCCCCAAATCTACGGCCGGAGCAGCCCCGTATTCATCCTTAATCTGTTTCAACACTTCCAGTAAATTGGCAAGTGTTGGTGTACCGTGTGCGGTAGTATAGAGCGTGGCAAATACTGTGCCCCATGTATTACAGTTATCTATTGTGGGAATACACACCTGGCACCACTGCATGTGGTTGCGCTGGAGCAGCACGTGCTGGGTTTGTATTTAATGATACATTACAAACTGTACTAATTGTCTATATATTGCTGTCAGCTCAGTATATAAATGATGGACTTCAGCTACCGCTAGGTTTGCTACTGCAGGGTGAGGTGTATAAGTGGCCAATAAAGGCAAGGTAGGACCATCATTACTTAGAGAACCTAACCTAACTGGTAAAATTGTGTGGGGTAGGGCGCCATCAAGCCAGTTATTATGTTCTTGGTAAGATAAAGGTATTTCTAAATATGCGTACGCTCTGTATTGTCCAGGTACGTTTGCAGGTGTATAGGGATGAAATGTGTTCGTGTTCCCATCAACTGCTGGAAATGTGATCCAAGATTCACCATCTGTTCCATAAGCTGCATGTGCGTCCATGACAAATGTGACTGGACTCCCCTGGGCCGTTAGGCCATTTGCCAATAAATTTGCAGTCAGGGGTTGTCTCATATTGACTGCAATTGCTACCTGCTGTAGATTTGCCATATTAGCTGGTAAATTTGTTCAGAGATAAGCACACCAAATGGGGATTTTCCTTTTAGGGTTCAAGCTTAAATAACCTCCAGTGTCAGAGAGGTGTTCCCTACTTAGCTGAGGAGGAAATCCTCAATATCACGGACGTCTCCATATATAGTACTGAGGTGTCTTTGTATATAGTGAGACAGAGATACTCAGGAGGCTCAGAAAATTAGAGCCTGACCAAATGTTGGCAGCGCCATGTCGCGTAGGCTCTCATTATTCTAATGAGACTACTAGATTTTGAGCGGCAGAATCGCCTGTGGCGTGGGAGACTGAGTGTTACCCACTACAGGGGACCCCTGTCGCCCTAATCCGGGTTTTGCTCTGGCTAACTAGCAGTGCCTCATCCCTAACCAAGGGCAAGGATGATTGGGCAGCTGAGCTCATGACATAATTGATTTCTCAGGGAAACCGTGGTCACTCAGGTCTCATCCGTTTCCTTCAGTTACATTAGTCTCACATACACAATGAAAAACAGAGGCAGTGTATGTTTCAATAAGATTTTAATGAAGCGACTGCATCTTAGATAGCAAAGCATGTGCTGCAATAATCAGGACGATACAGCATGACAAAATTAAAATTGTGACGAGGAAAGTAAAGCATAGAAATAGTGCTACCATTTTGTCACTAGAATCAATAGACTAATTCCTACCTAGGCTATAATAGAGCACAGCATGTTAAGCTCTAATTCTGCCCTTCAGGTTCTCCTGGGAAGACATCATCCCACATACCTGAGCAAAGGCCTGAAGTCTGCATAAGCAGCTGTAGCGAAGCGTTGAGCAATCAGCATACAGTCGTAGTTCTCTGGCTGGCATCTCCCTCTAATGTGTAAGGGACAGGGAAGTGTTTATAAAGTTAAACAGCTGGTGTTCTAAGAAAATATCCCTACGCACGGATGTGTGTTTTTCTATGAATGTCAGGGACAAAACTTTTACCACGTTCACCGGCAACCTATCTTACTACAGCCTTGAACGAAGCACAGTGTGTGCAAAAATGTCTTGTTTGAGAACGTAGTGCAGGCCTATGCAAAAACAGCTAGGTAGAGAAAAATAAAACAAGACCGCAAAAGTGGCTATTGTAAGAATAATAAACGAAGCTGAATAAAATATATCTAGGTTAAAGTGCACAGCGGCAGGCCTAGTGTGCTAAAATAATGTGCATAAAGCTATAACTAAAATGGCTACACAACAGGTTGTTGATGAGATTCATAAAATATAATTCACTCTATAAGCTAGCAGCTGTTATCATCATTTAATTGCGCTTTCTAGTGCGGTTCATCCTGGGAGATATAATAGCCATATTGTACAAAGAATCCATTGTGCATATGTAAGGACTTCTGTTTGCTGTCCTTGTTTGTCTGTGCTAAGGGCACCTTCATGTTGCAGAAGGAGTTTCAGAGCCCTCCCCACCACCCCGTGGTACTATCAAGTATGGTATGAAGGTAGTCTCTCCCAGTGCATTCATAGGGATAGATGCATCAATGGTATACAAGATCTAGCATGGCTTGTCCCATTATTTAGAATTCAATGGGGAGGGGTGTTTCATATGAGAAATACAGAATGCAGAGAACCCAGAGGTTGGTCTGCAGCCTATGCTGGAAGAGCTTTGGCAGAAATCCTTGACTGTTGTAGACAATTCAGACCCTAGGCAAGCAGGAAGCGTAGCAGGAGGGTAGTAACGATCTGAGCACTGAGACTATAACATGCCGTCTTCTTCTGCAACTGGGCAGACAGGAGGTGAGGTAAGGTTTGGGGTATATTGACAAAGGGGGACTCGCCAGCATCACAGTAATTTACACTATGTGATCACTGAGGGAAGAAGGGGTGAGCCTTTGAAAGGGTGAGGCCAAGGAGAGGGGCTTTGGAAACCTGGCACAGCTTGATTTGCCACACTTATCTTATCTCCCCCCAACAAATAATACTTCTGGAGCTTATTTTTTGAGGTGGCTTTAAAACCCTAAATGTATTTCAAAAGTGCATAATCTTGATACAGAATATGACAACCTTTTCTGTGCAAGAGTTTCATCCTGACCCTCCTGTTCAGTGTGTGATGAGTGACGAAACCTTATGCCACACAACAGCAGTGTGTGAGTCCGAAGGTCTGCAAAGTTGAGGCAAATAAGACCCTTTTGCCAATGTGCCATGAGGATTGAGCAACACAGGTGCCCACAATAGATTCACGCCTTACTGCCCTCAGTGGCTTCATCAAATCACATAATTGGGTTTTGGGTTAGATCCAGTCCAATCTGCCCTGAGCAAAGGTCGCCTTTCCAGACTAATGATGAAAACAAATCATTTCTACCTGCCCATGTGTGCAGATTGTAAATCCATGATCAATGCAATGTGTTGATGTCTCTCTTGAGAGAAAGTTCTGGAAAGGTGTCACTCGAAGTAATCCTTCACATTAGATGGTCAGTGGGAGGGTAATGGAGCCTGAAAGATATAACGCTATTACCAGGAATCCTTGGGGTACGCTAGCTTTTTATTCAGGTCATTAAAAAAGGAGAGAAGGTGATGGTGAAAACATCCAACGTGGCTGTTCTTTCACAAGAGATGAGGTACTGGGTTTTTCAGAACCGGTACTGATCCGGTAACCCAGCGGTGCCAGGGTACACCCAAAGACCTCGGGTACTTTCCTGATTCAGACCACAGAAACTCAGAGTCTTCCAGGTGAAGTCAAAGATCGAATTTATTGGCTGCAACCAAGTAACATGCGTCCTAGAAGTACAACAGCACGGTTTGTATGTTCTCAGGAGACTGTCTGTCAATGCAAAATCAGGTTTCCTTATATACAGTTTTTTAAGCTTCAGGCAAACATTCTTGACATTTTGGTTGGTCATTCACATGTTTTCACTACAAAGGAAAAAACAGTGTCATGATGAAACCTCATATTTCATGTCATCCAACCCATAATAAATTACCCGGCAAGGCCTAGAATTTCACATCAGATAAGTGTGGACCCCCAATAAAACGGGCACCTCCCCCTCGTAAAGTAAGAAGAAGAAAAGAGCAGGTGCAGGTGTGAGCAAGATTAGGCAGGGTGTGTGAGCGATAATAAGGGTTTTATGGCATGGTGTGCCTTGATGCAATCTGATTCGGCCACTGGGAGAGGGACTGACCAAACAGGGTTGGCCTGAGGCAATGGTTCCAGCTTGCCCAGGTCAGAGAAAAGTCAATCAAGGTGTACGTGTCCTTGGAATCAAATCTGACTGTATTATAAGCCTATGTGAGGGCAACTTTTAAAAATGGCTGCCGTGTATAAAATGGGAGCCACGTGTGCAGGACGAAAATGGCGATTTCGAGGTGAAAACGCTGCTGGAATTGAGCGAAAATGCTCATGCTTAGTGTACTAGTCATTATCGGTCTTTTGATACTAAAATCGTACTGCTGTGGCAAAGTAAATTACATGGGTCCAGAATTTTTAGAACCACAAACCCTCCTTTTGCCCTTAAATAGGCAATACACCTATTCTCATGCTAATCTGAGTCCAGGTCTATGTTTCTAAAGTCGTTGAGATGTTGCTGTAACATCATCCTAGTATTTAGCTCGTCTCTTGGTGCAGGTTTCCTTATGCATGATGTAACACAGAGGCCACATATCGCAGGAGCACACTGCACGCATAGACAGAACAGGAAAAGAATGGCCAAGATCATCCCAATGACCATCAGAATCTTCCATCCCCATGCTGATATCAGTTCCCAGAGCCATCCCATTAATGACCAATCTCCTTTATCTAAATGAATAGATTCAGAAATTATATGCAGTTTGGAGATGGCCTGGTATACTGTTGGAGCATTATCTGGGACAAAAACACAGCAACTCGATTGGATCAATGTACATACTCCACCCCGGTCTGCAAGTATGACATCTAATGCGACCCTGTTCTGAAGGGTCATAAGACGATCCGACTGGAGCTCAGCAGTCAAGTTACCAAGGGCACCAGCGGTTTCAGCCACGGTGGATTCAACCACTCTTATCAATTGCCTTATGCTCCTGCTGTTACTTATTTGTCCCCAGAACGGCAGAAAACCCTTTACGAAGTCCCCAAATTCTTGTCCTGCAGTGTCTTCTTCACTGAAGACGCCTCTAACTATCCTTGTCTTGTGGTAATCTGCCGCTGCTGTGTAGGTAGGGGGCAACAGGAACGAAATGAAGCATGTGCCCGAAAAGTCAGGGGGCAACCATGTAAAGGCTCTATCATGGCAGATGAAATAGGTACCCTTAGCTGCCAAGAGCGGAGGGGAGGTCTGAGATGCGAAGACATATGTCTCAGTGCAGACGCTTTCCCCTAGCTGAGCTCTGGGATTCTTGCCAGTACCTTGCAGACACAGGTGACCCTGATGGGGTACAACCCAAATCAGGGAAGATATCTTAGCTTGCTGTTTCTCACTCATTGTGGCTTCATATCCGGTCATGTTCCATCCTATATATGCCATTGTCTCATCTCTGGGGATAGTCTCGTAGAAGATATTTTCCTTCATCATGTCTATGATACCTTTAACTAAAGCATTTTTCTTAGGGTTGTCTTCCGCAAAACGTAGGGGGTAGTGTGCATAGATGAATATCGTTCTGAATGCCCACACGGAACCATTGTGGCTGAAAGGCAGGATCAGATAAGGGATACCTTTATCTGCTGTGTGAGGCATAAGGCCACACACCCAACAGTTAGTTGTATTTATCACTAGTTGGTGTTGGTGCAAAAGCTGGATGAAGGAGTTATTAATGAACTCTAGTCTCCTAGCAGATTCATGTTTAGGGAGGAGTTGAAAAGAATGTGGGGAAACAGTGGAAGGAGGAGGTGTAGACGAGGTAGTGGGTGCCAATATCACGTTAAAACAGAATAAAATATATCCTATAAAAAACATAAGTATACTAAATAATATAAAAATGCACAGCAGCAAAAACCGTTTCCTGGTTATCGTTTCACATATTCTTTTCTTGAAACTCAGTCTTTCAACATGTTCTCCATTTTGGAAAGATTCCATCCTCTAACCGTTGCCGTTCGTGGCGGTTGGTTTACTTCACTTAGGAGTGTTCTGAATGTTCCAGGCCGCCCTAGAACAAACCAGACCTGTAGACCTTGTGTCCACAGGCTACCCCCCTAAGTCTTTTCAGCCACGATCCTACAGCTGAACCCGGATGGAGGTTAAAAAAAAAACACCAAAAAAAGCAAAAAGTCATTCAAAAATAATTTTCCATATTGGAGAACTTTGCTAAAGGGAAGAAAAGTAAACTGTTTTATTTGTCCTTTATTCTTGGTCGTAGATTATAACGGTTAGTCCCAGGTATCGTGTGGTCCTGAAAAAGGAGTTCAGGTTCTGTAGTGTCCAATCGAATTGACGGCGATACTGCTGATTGTAAAATGTCATCACTTTCTTTCTCAGTGAGTGTTCCTTTTATTCGTGCATCGCTGAAAGGCAGAAAACGTGGCACGGTTTCAGTCTCTGAGTCGGCGACACCTTCCTGGACCCACCGGTCATATGGCAGAGGTAGGGGTACCCTTTTGCAATGTGTTTCTTCCCTTCTACTCGAACAGCTGATCTTGTGGAGAGAAGAACGAGGTGCGGTCTGGTCCACCTGGGCTGCTCGTTTTTGGTATGCTGAAAGTTCTTTATTAAAACCCAGGATCCAGGCTCAATGGGATGACCTGGAGATTCAGAGACCGGAGGCAGGGTGTCGTGGACCTGTTGATGTAAGACACGCAATTTAGCCGTCAATTCATACAGATAGTCAAGCAAAACAGGATGCTCTATCTCGCTGAACTTCTTGGGCCTAGGCACTCCCCATATATTGGCCGGGCGGCCGAAGACTATTTCATAAGGACTAAGTTTCACTCGTGAATGCACAGTCCTTCTGGTTGATAGGAGTGCTAAGGGGAGAGCGTCAGGCCATTTGAGACCAGAGCTCGCTTGTATCTTGCCCAGTTTTAGCTTTAGAGTGCCATTATAGCACTCCACTAATCCAGCTGATTGGGGGTGATTTGCAGCGTGAAACTTTTGGTTTATGCCTAGCCCTTCGCATACTTTCTTCATCACTTGACCCACAAATTCACTTCCATTGTCACTCCAGATAATTCTCGGCATTCCGAATCTAGGGAAGAACTCTTTCACAAGGGCTTTGGCTGTGGATAGCGCAGTATTGTCTTTTAGGGGATAGGCTTCCACCCATCTTGAAAAGGCACAAACAACAACGAGTACGTATTTTAAGTTGTTGCACCTCTCCATGTGGATGAAATCTAGCTGCAAAACCTCAAACGGATACGTAGGAGGTGCAAAATGACCAGCTGGAGTTGGGGTTCCTCTACCAGGGTTGTGTTTCAGGCATACCATGCAATTTTTAACCACATTTTCTGCGCACTTGGGAATTCCTGCATTTTGCCATACTGGGGCCAACAACTTACAAATCCCTTTCACACTGATGTGAGCCATTCCATGAGCCATTGTAACTACTGCAAGCACATACGCATCGGGTAGCAACCATCTTTGATGTTCTGACAACTCGACCCAACAACCATTCGCATCCAATTTACCCGTACTTTCTCTCCACACACTCAATTCTCTCTCTGTGGCTTCAGCTTGAATCGATTTCACGCTTTCTATCGTGTCTTCACACATTCCAACATCACCAATCCATCTTGCAGGGCCCGCGACATACATTCGGCTCATCACATTCCTTGCCGTTTCTTTTGCGACCTCGTCAGCAAATGCATTCCCACGACCAACATCATCAGCCACCTTTTTATGTGCGCTACACTTTACAATCGCAACTTGCAACGGTAAAGTAAGTGAATCAAGGAGCTCATTTACCAACTGACCATGCTGTATTTTAGTTCCATGCGAGGTCAGGAACCCACGTTCCTTCCACAAACGCCCAAAACTATGGGCCACACCAAACGCATATTGGCTATCGGTATAGATAGTCACTTTCATTCCTTTTGATACTGTACATGCTCTTGTTAGAGCTATTAACTCAGCTGCTTGGGCTGAATTATGTGGGATACGTGCAGCTTCAACAATCATACCCAAAGTTGTCACAGCATACGCCGCAGTCGTGTCACCATTCGGGAGCATAAAGCATGAACCATCCACCCACAAAGTACCATCACTCTTTGCAATGGGAGTGTCCAGAAGGTCTATTCTCCCTTTCGTTTCTTCTTCTGTTCTATGGAGACAATCATGTTGTTCAGAAGTATCTAACTCCGTCACAATTGGCAATAACGTAGCTGGGTTAAGTGTAGTGCATCTTTTTATATGTACATGGCTTGCTAACAATGTCAACTCGTAACCTGACAATCGAGCACTAGTTAAATGCTGTGTCTTGGTTCTGTTTAACAACGTGTCCACTGCATGTGGAACCATTACGATTAATGTGTTATTCATCACTAAACCAGCAGACTGTCGGATAGAAACAGCAGCTGCCGCTGCCGCTCTTAAGCAGCTCGGTAGTGCCTTAGCTACTGGGTCTAAGGTTGAAGAGAAATAGGCGCATGGACGCTCCCTGTCTCCAAACTGTTGTGTCAAAACTGCTAACGCACAACCTTCTTTCTCATGGACATACAATGTAAAAGGCTTGCTGTAGTTGGGGGTACCCAACACAGGAGCTGAACATAATGCATCACGTAATTCGACAAAACTTTTCTGACAATCTTCAGACCATGGGACGGGATTTGGTATATCTTTACAAGTTAATGCCACCAAGGGTTTGGCTATTAACGAAAAATTAGGTATCCATTGTCTGCAATATGATGTAATACCCAAGAAAGCACGCACTTCTCTTTGTGTTCTTGGCACACTCATTGCTGCAACAGCCCTGATTCTCTCTGGGGTCAGTTGCCTTCCCTCCTTCGAAAAGAGATGACCTAAATAGGTCACTTCTTTTTGACAATACTGTAACTTTGAAAGGGACACTTTGTGGTGTAAATCAGACAAATGACGCAATAATGACAATGTTGCTTCTTTGCAGATCTCCTTAGTATCTGCGGCAACTAGCAAATCATCTACATATTGAATGAGAGTGGCGCCATCAGGTAACATAAGAGTGTCAAGTTGTGCTTTCAAAGCCTGACTATAGATAGATGGACTTTCACAATAGCCTTGAGGAGCTCTCTTAAATCTGAAGCTTCGTCCTCCCAAATTGAAGCCAAAAATGTCCCTGCTCTCTTCTGCAATAGGGATGCTGAAGAAAGCACTTTTCAGGTCTATTACTGAAAACCAAGTGGCTGAAGCTGGAATCATTGTCAACAATGCAGTGATATCGGGAACAACTGGAAACTGTGGCACAACTATTTTGTTCACCTCTCTAAGATCAATTACAAACCTATAAACAGGTGGCTGAGTAGGGTCAGTATGCTTCAAGACAGGCAAAACAGGACTATTGCAAACGTTACCTCTTGTCTCTTCAATTACATCCTTCTCAATCAGATCACGAATAATTGCCAACAACGCTTTTTCCCCTTCACTAGAGATCTTGTATTGGGGAATACGTGGCATTTTAACATTGGCTTTTAATGTTATCACATATGGCTGAATTTCCAAAAGACCTACATCATTAGGTCCAGTAGCCCAAAGAGTATTAGGAAGAGACGAAAATTCTGGTGGAAATCTGTCCTTTGACAAATACATTGGTGAAACCACTTTCTTACCCAATGTGAGTTGCACTCCAGAAGGAGAGCAATACAATGTTGCATACAATCTCTTTAACAGATCTAATCCTAACAAGTTCTCGCCACAACCTGTCGTCAAAATAAGGGGTGTTTCAAATTTACAAGGTCCAACAGAAAGAGATATAGGGTTAGAAATCGGATTTCTAACTGGGGCGCCGGAAAACCCTACTGATACATTTGTTTCGCCAGACAAAGGTGCGCCAGGGAGTTTTGAGTGCATAATAGAACTCTTGGTAGCACCAGTATCCAACAGAAAAGGTTCTGACACACCTGATGCAATCACCTTAACATAAGGCCCACTCTGATCTACTGGAACTGAAACAACTCCCTCTCTTTGTCTATGGCTGTCCTAGCAATCATTACTGTCCAAATGCTCATCCTCTGTATAGTAATCATCAGTATAGTACTGAGCCGTCCTACCAGATGCATTAACCTGTTGATCAAATCTGTTCATTGAGTTTTGAGGGAGGAATGGGCGCGCGCTCTGGGGAACATATCCACGTCCTCTTCCTCTAGGTGCTTGTGGAACACCTCGACCTCTTAAACCAGAAGTACCATTTGCGCGCTGTAGCAAAGCAGGGCAACTATACTTGAAATGACCCTCTTCCTTGCAATATGAACACTGATTGGGACCTACTGGGATACGTGGTTGAGCATACTCGGTTCTTTGCGAGTTTCTCTGAAACGGTTGGGGCTGATAGTTATTCTGATAGTTGTTCTGTGCACCACTATTCTGACCACCACGTGGCGGGTACGCTTGTTGTAACAGAACCTTCGTTTTCAATTCTTTTGTTTTCTTCTCTACTCTATCTCTCTCATCTTTATCTCTATTTTCGTAGTACTGTGCAGTAGCCAATATCTGTGCTGAAGAGGAAACTGCCCAAGAACTTTCTGAGTCTTTTAACTTTTTACACAACTCAGGAAGCAGATTATGCACAAATTTATCGACGAACAAACGTTGACCACCTTCCGTGCTCATATCTTGACCACTGTGGTCCACAAACGTTTCTTCAAACCTGGTGAAGAAATCTGATACCGTTTCTTCTTTCTTTTGCTTACATGCAGACAATTTATCCCAGTTTACACGCATCGCAGGCATTATAGTTTTCATGTAATCAATAATCCTACCAGGAAGCTCTGTCACTAAAGGCTCAGGTTTAGCACCACCAATTTGTCAGGCATCTGCAGAAGCAATATTAGCCCATGTGTCACCTAACTCTTGAGCATGGTCTGTATGGCGAATCTTTCCCCATAAAGGCTGTGGAACAACATTCCCAAACAACATGTCTATGTCAGCTAAATTCATAATGCAAGACCCCGCAGTCTGTGACAATTCCTTGTAATACCCTGTAGGATTCTTACGGGGATCAGGCAATGTCTGCTTAAGGGCTAAAACTTCAGCTCGCTTCCATGGAACGTGTACCCATACACGCTGGAAATGAGGCAGGACAGGTGGATTAGCATTTGGGTCCCCTTCCCTCCACTGTGGGGGAACTTCCCTCATGGGGTACTGTTTCCCTTTCTTTTTAGCAGAAGAATCATATTTAAACAATAACCTGGAAACACCTTCAGTCCTAAACGACAATAACATCGCAACTGCTTTCTCGACATCTAAACCCACAAACAAACCTGTCGAAAAATCAAACCGTACACGACACAACTTAGGCTGATTGGGCTCCAAACCATTTTCCTCTAAATCCTCAGAAAGAAAAGTACACATTTTTTCAAAAACGTATCTCTGTTTCGGTTCTTCCCACTGATGGAAGACATCCATAACAGACTCTAGTTCATATCTCGCTGGTTCAGTAACCCATTTATGCGCCAAATAATTCAGTGTCTCTTTCTCCATACCATCAGGCAATTGGCTACGCAATTGTTTACGCTCTGAAACTGGGGTCGTAGCTAATGACCCAAAGAGAGGGGATAAAAGACTAGTCACAGTGTTTGTCATTCTCTGACGGATAGAGGGAGAGGTTGACAAATGAACAGGAGGAAAAACAGAATGAGACAAGGCAGAGACAGAAGCAGTGTCAGAAACAATACCAGGAGTGGTAGTCGCTATAGTAGTCAAAGTTGTAGGAAGTAAAGGCAGAGCAGATGTCAAAGCCGGTGGCCCTTGAGGAGGCTGCACCGGAGGAATAGGAACCAACTGAAGAATAGCTGGTGGGTGCTGGGGAGGAGCAGGAGGCAATGCAACCACTGGTTGTGAAACTAGAGGTTGCGGAGGTGCCGTGGCATTCTGCGCATAGGGTGGTGGCTAACTTAGCAAATGCGACATTAGGGGATCTTTTTCAGAGTCTTTTGCTGCATCTTGCTGAAGAGGCGGCAAAACTGGATAGCATTTATCTACTGTTATTTTATGTCGCCTATGCAACTGCTCATTCAACTGTTCTACTTCGTTATCTTTAAACTGTATAGCAGCTTGCATAATCGAAATACCTTTTTCTCTCTTATTTTTCTTAGCTAATTTAATTTCCTTTTGCTTGGCTTCCTTACGCCATAAGCGGAAAGAATCAAACATTGCCGGCCGGGCATTCTTCTTAAAAAGTCTAACTTCGAGGTTATCTAAGATTTCTGTGTCAAAGCTACCATTTTGGGTCCATTTTAAAACACCATCTTTTCTGGTGTAACGGATCCATACTTCATTATATGTGATGGGGCCTACTCCGTGCTTCACATATAGTTCATAGGTTGGAGTTCCAATCGGAGGAACCGGACATGAGTCCTCCAACCGGGAGTCCCTTTTACAACCAAGACAAAACAAATTTCCAAGTCTGCTAAGACCAGGCATCTTCGCTCACTAGTCTAGCTTCAAACTTCAAAGGATTATCGTTTACGATAGTCTCGTGAATACACGAGTCCTTCGGCTTTGGTACTTGCAAGTTCCAAATCAAAGTGATCCCGAAGGGATACCAAACCAAATGTCCAACTAAGGACCAAACCAAGTGTCCAACTAAGGACTGGGAGACGCTCCACTTATACTTAACTGAAAATATCGATGACGTCACCAGAAGACTCGTCTTATCGTTTCGCTCTACCAAACATCAAGGGTCCAAATCAGGGCGATAGCCAGGGCAGCAGTCCTTCATAGCCGTCGGGAAGCGGGGAACCTCGCAGCAAAGACTTTCGGACCACGTCGACATGCAGGGGTCGATGAAGTGGCGGCCTTCCTCCAGAATTTTCACACGAAGCTCCTCACGGACCTCAGGCTTGGACCGGTACCGCTGGTATCGCCCCACGTTGGGCGCCAACTGAGGTACTGGGTTTTTCAGAACCGGTACTGATCCGGTAACCCAGCGGTGCCAGGGTACACCCAAAGACCTCGGGTACTTTCCTGATTCAGACCACAGAAACTCAGAGTCTTCCAGGTGAAGTCAAAGATCGAATTTATTGGCTGCAACCAAGTAACAAGCGTCCTAGAAGTACAACAGCACGGTTTGTATGTTCTCAGGAGACTGTCTGTCAATGCAAAATCAGGTTTCCTCATATACAGTTTTTTAAGCTTCAGGCAAACATTCTTGACATTTTGGTTGGTCATTCACATGTTTTCACTACAAAGGAAAAAACAGTGTCATGATGAAACCTCATATTTCATGTCATCCAACCCATAATAAATTACCCGGCAAGGCCTAGAATTTCACATCAGATAAGTGTGGACCCCCAATAAAACGGGCACCTCCCCCTCGTAAAGTAAGAAGAAGAAAAGAGCAGGTGCAGGTGTGAGCAAGATTAGGCAGGGTGTGTGAGCGATAATAAGGGTTTTATGGCATGGTGTGCCTTGATGCAATCTGATTCGGCCACTGGGAGAGGGACTGACCAAACAGAGTTGGCCTGAGGCAATGGTTCCAGCTTGCCCAGGTCAGAGAAAAGTCAATCAAGGTGTACGTGTCCTTGGAATCAAATCTGACTGTATTATAAGCCTATGTGAGGGCAACTTTTAAAAATGGCTGCCGTGTATAAAATGGGAGCCACGAGTGCAGGACGAAAATGGCGATTTCGAGGTGAAAACGCTGCTGGAATTGAGCGAAAATGCTCATGCTTAGTGTACTAGTCATTATCGGTCTTTTGATTCTAAAATCGTACTGCTGTGGCAAAGTAAATTACATGGGTCCAGAATTTTTAGAACCACAGAGACTGAGGCGTTGCCTTCCAAGGATGTCCAGTCTCAGAGGAAGAGTCATGGGTAGCAGTTTGGACCAGTGCCATCAAGGTCATTGACAGAAATCACGAACAAAAAAGCGGTTTTGAACATGGTGGCCCACGTCACGCACTTCTTCAGATCAGATTGGCTTGCGTTAATCCATCCATTCCTGCTATTTGCAGGTAAGCGGCTGGAGACAGGCGGATTCCTGTCAAGGTTAAGTCTTCCATTCTTCCAGTGTTGATTAACCCAGCACTATTCAGATGGGTAAAAGTAATACATGTCATGTGCAGTGTTAAAAATTGGCAAAACGATGGTAACAAGTACTATTTAAAAAATAAACTGTTTGCAGCCAATATCCAGCGCCCTTTGTTAACTGCGACCTGATGTTTCACACATCTGTATTTGGAGGAAAACCCAGGCGTGCACACGTGCAACTGCTCATGCTGTGATAACGGGTAAATGAAATGCAGGTGTTAACAGAAGTTTGGAGCAAATTACATTGGAAAAAAGCCTTTTACATAGGTTACATTTTTAACTTAGACATCAAAGTATTAATACGGACTATGCTTGAGATAGACTTTTGCGTTTTGCGGTCTTTAGTATTCTCTGAACAGTGGGCATTGCACTCTGGAATGTAGAGCAGATGGAAACATTACATCACCAGTTCCTATTTTTATCTAGTTGTTTCTTGTCTGGGAAAGCATCATATGAGGAGGCCTCGTCCCCATGTGCTAGATTTTTAGGTCTGGCAGCAGCAAAGACATCGTGAGATATATTTGGAAGGCCTCAACGGAGCCCTTTGTTTGCTGCCTGTGGTTTCCCTCTGCTGGCAATACATTATGTGCAGCAGCTCAATCATGCAGGAATAGGGGAATAAAAAACCCGCTTCGACCAATTAAAATAACACACATCAATGCTGACTACTCTTTTCTAAATATATTTTTGTCCATGAGAACTAGAATGACATGATTGTGTCATTTCCACTGAGGATGCAGTCGTTTACAAAGTTGCAGTCTCCCACTGAATGGCTATCAAACATTAATCTGAATCTAAATTGTACCGTTTACAATATTACATGTTCTCTACTGGCAAAGGAAATCACTCATTTTCCATTTTTCCATTTGGGTAATAATTTTTCACTATAGTTAAAGGTAGAATCAAAAGGTGCTCTTTTTCATTTTTATCTCATTTACAATGAACTTATTTCCCACTGCTGAGGGTTGTTTCAGCAGCTAAAGGCCTTCTAAATACGTTGCAAACCTGAGCCTAGAACTCAAGAAGCAGGCCTACAATGAGGGAGCAGACATATAACGTTCTTAGAAAATGTATTCCTCTAAGGATAAAATATTCTAAATTAAAAGAGAAAAAAAAAAACATCGGAAGAGATGGTTTACACAACCCTTTTTTGTACCTTTGCCCCTTTATTGTCTTTAATGGAATTCCCGACATTCCAGAGTTCTGGTATAGCATTGTATCCTACTGCCAAGGGCTATACCGGTTGTTACAATCCACAAGGAGACAGACGGGGCACCCACAAAAAATTGGCAGGTGTCTGTTACTAGGGTCGAACTGAAAACCAAAGTCAGCCCTGGCATAAAAACATTCAAATTAGCCTACACAGCTGGAGGTCGTAATTAGAATGGGACCATGGACTCTTCCATGGCTCGGTTATGGCAGTCCACCCATCTCTGGAAACAGGCCCTTACCCGGCAGCCAACCGGGAAAATGCCAGTGGCAAAGTGCCCCGTTTGGCCTGGTTATTATTACCTTTCTCTAAATTAGGCCCCTACTCTCTCTACGGGTCCAATCCACCCATGTGCTGATTGACCCTTTAACTCACTGAAGGGCCTATAGCTGGGAGGAGGCTACATAAACAAGACCTTGATGTCTAAAATGCTGTTAATAATCTCTCCAAATCTTCTCTCGTTTAAAGCTGTAGCACCTATTTAATGTAGGTCACTTAAAGGCTCTTCCACAAACTGGTCCAGCAGACTGATTAGCCACTGTGCCAAATATGAACAGTAAACCCTTCTGGATGGGCCAGCCCAAATAACTTGTGATTTATATAGCATCACTGGAAGCACTTTGAAGCTGATGGCAGAAAGCACTCTACTGAAGCCAACATAAGAGCGTTCTAAAGTGCTACACAGGAACTTTGTCCCACACCTCCCCAGCTCCTCATCCAGCCAGAAGCCCCTTTGTGTCCTGAAATCTTGAATTTTACCCACAGTTGTATTAGAATCTGATTCTGCTCCTGCTGCACAAATCCTCCGAGGTCCTCTGTGCCCTGAAATTTCTCCATTTCCTTACAGGCTTATTATGCAGGACTTTGCCCAGCCTTCCAGCCCATGACAAGCCCAATTTGTATTCTGTAGTCTTTCTATTTCCCTGCAGGCCTACATGTGCTTGATTCTGATTCAGCCTTCCAAATCCCATCATGTCACAACACCTCTACATTTCACTATATATTTACTTAGAATCAGGCAGCAAGGGAGTTTCTCTAGATCATGGGTACTCGCAAACATTTTCTCAGGGGCCAAAAAGTTTAGTCTGTAATGTGCCTGGGGGCCGCATTGATGCCAGGGCAGTGGCGGTTGGGTGGGGTGGTTAGGGGGACTGGTGGCAAGGTGGGTGTAGGGGAAGCAAAGGATATACATTTAGTGGCTGAAATAAGCAATAGGAAACCAGAAAACCTGGAATTAATCCCGGCTTACCCACTTTTCCAAATTGTGTGATCTCGGCAATTGTTTAATCTCACTTTCCCTCATTTTTCTGCATTATCACATTTAAGAGGACCTCGAAATACATGATTCATGGTGTGCGCTGCACAAAACCTGCTTCTATGTTTGATTTATTAAACTATAATTTTGTTCATGTATGATAGGAACCCAGGCCACCCATAAAGTGTCAAAAACAAACACGGAAGGGCTAATGAATCGGGAGTGTTGAAAGAATTGGTCCTGTGTACGGACATTATTTCTAACTCTCACCCATATTTTGTTTTAAATCATGACAGGGGTCTATTTTTGATTAAATTTGTTATTTCCAGACCCTTAGTCATTTTTACTCTCACATTTTACCAATCCCATATTCCAGCAAACAACAACGGGCATTTCTCGTTCAGAAGATCTCCGGCAAAGAGCCCCCCACGAGGGGCCCGTCAGGCATTGTAGTGCCGGCCTGATGAGGAGCAAAAGCCCGATGATGAAGCATGTCACCAATTGGTGAGTGAGGGCTCTTGTTCTAAAAAGAGCAGACTTATAGACTCCATCATTCACTGTATGCACTTGTACAGAATCTATTATCAGAAACTGTGTACCTTTAGTCTTTTTTCACCCATAAAGTGCACATACCAAGTTACTTGCCTCTTTAATTTACTATTGGTGGTGTAAGGGGAAGAATTAATGTTTCCAAATTTATGGTTGAAAACTATCACTTTTAATTGAATACATCTCAATGCACTGAAAACATAAATTGTACTAAGGCAAAAAAGTTCTGCATGTTAACTAAATACACTTTTTTAATTTTGAAGAGACTGTCTTAGTTTTACACTTATGCTGCAAGATGTCTTTAAAAATGAAGGCGTTTCTAAAGTTAAGTGCAGGAGTCCCTAGTTACTTCCTTTCTTTAACACTAATTAGGTTTGAAATAAATGATTGTGTGTCTATTTAATATTTTTATTGTTAGTGTGGTGGAGTAAAACAGCTGCCCAGTGCTCCTGTTCCCCAAGGGGCCGCATGTAAAGGTCAGAGGGGCCGCATGAGGCCCGCGGGCCGTACTTTGAGTATCCAGGCTCGAGATTGACCTTTTAGTGTTATGAGTGCCTCCTCCAGATTGATTCTCAATCAGGGCTGGTATATTCTGTTAGTCTATCTTAAACCTCCATTAAATCTTCACCCTGCTGATCCGAGGGAAGCTCTCCCCTCACTCATGCCACCTGAAGTTACAACATACATAGGTAAAGCAACAGAAGAGCCAGGAACAGCATACAGAGACTTCATTCATTTACTACTTCTGAGACCTCTGGTGTCTGGTAAACGTATGAGGAAGAATGACTGATGATCATCTCACTTTTAGGCGTCGTCCAAAACTCACCCCATAAAAACAACAATTGTGTCAAAAAAGTACCATTCCATTGTGCTGTGTTGCAAAGTCATCTATTCCCTCTTTTGTATTGCATAATTCAGTGATAGATTACCAGATTGCTCCATGTTTGGGGTTCCCTTTCAGTTCTCGAATTACTAGATGTGTCTAATTACGTTACAACACATTCATTGAATGGTATTTTATAAGAAATTATTTTCCTTTGGATTAACTGTAACTTCTTTCAGGAAAATATTTCGGCTCATGCTAACAAAAGGGCTAAAGACAATGAATTTGCGAGCCGCTCTTTCACATTTGGCTCCCAATGCGAGAAAACATTGATTGGCTTCCTATTCTGAAATGTTTCTATTCTTAATACAAATTGAAGGTAGTTTTCTTCCTAGCTCATGCTCCAGTATTCATATACTTGTATGTTCCCTTTCTTTGAACCTGTTATAGGCTCCCGTTTGCAGATCCCTTCCCGACATACTTTAACCCCTTAGCTGCTGCCACCTCCCCTCAGTGCTGAGCCCTATTTTGGCTATTTGGGGTAGTTCGTGCTTAGCCCTTCATAACTTTTTGTCCACATTAGCTATCCATGCCAAATGTGCGTCCTTTTTTTCCAACATCCTATGGATTCTAAAGGTACCCAGAGTTTGCGGGTTCCCCTGGAGGAGACCAAGAAATTAGCCAAAATACAGCAAATATTTAGTTTCTTTCATAAAAATTTGAAAAAAGGCTGCAGAAGAAAGCATGTGTTTTTTCCCCCTGAAAATGGCATCAACAAAGGGTTTGTGGTGCTAAAATCCTCATCGTCTCAGTTTTCAGGAACAGGCAGACCTGAATCAGAAAACCACATTTTTCAAGGTATTTTTGGCATTTTACTGGGTAATATCCCATTTTTTACTGTTTTTTGTGCTTTCACCCTCCTTCCAATTAGTGACAGAAATGGTGTGAAACCAATGCTGGATCCTGGAGAGCTAAATATTTCTGAAAAGTAGACAAAATTTTGATTTAGCAAAGGGGTCATTTGTGTAGATCCTTCAAGGTTTTCCTACAGAAAGTAACAGGTAAAATAAAAAAATATTGAAGTTGAGGTGAAAATAAGAGCCATTTCTGTCCACGTTTTCTTCCATAACGTTTTCCAACTAAGGCAGATTTTTTAAAGCAATATATTGTTACGTCTGCTGGACTCTTCTGGTTGATATAGGGCTTATAGGTTCATCAAGAACCCTAGGTACCCAGAACCAATAAATGAGCTGCACCTTGCAATGGGTTTTCTTTGTATACCGTGCAAAAATTCATTTGGTGAAATATAAAGAGTCACAAATAGGTATCAAGGAAATCTTTGTATTCCCAAAATGGGCACAAGATAAGGTGTTGAGAAGCAGTGGTTATTTGCATATGTCTGCATTCTGGGGTCTGCATACTAGCATGTGAATTACGGGGCATTTCTCAAATAGACTTTGTTTTTACACACTGTCTTACATTTGGAAGGAAAAAATGTAGAGAAAGACAAGGGGCAAAACCACATGTTCTTCTATTCGTGTGTTCCCCCAAGTCTCCCGATAAAAATGGTACCTCTCTTGTGTGGGTAGGCCTACTGCCCGCGACAGAAAACGCAACATGGACACATCAGATTTTTACATTCAAATCTGAATGTGTTTTTTGGAAGGTGCCGAGCTGTGGATTTTGGCCTCTAGCTCAGCCGGCACCTAGGGAAACCACCAAACCTGTGCATTTTTTAAAACTAGACACCTTGGATAATCCAGGATGGGGTGACTTGTGGGGCTCTCGCCAGGTTCTGCTACCCAGAATCCTTTGAAAACCTCAAAATTTGTAAAACAAAAAACACTTTTCCCTCAGAATTCAGTGGTGCAAAGTTCTGAAATCTGAGAGGAGCCACAAACTTCCTTCCACCCAGCATTCCCCCAAATCTCCTGATACAAATGGTACCTCACTTGTGTGGGTAGGACTAGTGCCCGCAACAGGAAATTCCCCAAAACACAACGTGGACACATCACATTTTCATACAGAAAACTGACCTGTTTTTTGCAAAGTTTCTAGCTGTGGATTTTGGCCTCTGGCTTAGCCGGCACCTAGGGAAATCTAGCAAACCTATATATTTTTGAAAACTAGACACATAGGGGAATTCAGAATGACTTATGGGGCTCTCACCAGGTTCTGTTACCCAGAATCCTTTGCAAACCTCAAAATGTGGCAAGAAACACTTTTCCCTCAGATTTCGGTGCTGCAAAGTTCTGGAATCTGAGAGGAGCCACAAACTTCCTTCCACCCAGCATTCCCCCAAGTGTCCCATTAAAAATGGTACTTCACTTGTGTGGGTAGGCCTAGTGCCTGCGACAGAAAATGCCCCAAAACGCAACATGGACACATCACATTTTTACATTGACAACTGATGTGTTTTTTGGAAAGTGCCTAGCTGTGGATTTTGGTCTCTAGCTCAGCCGGCACCTAGGAAGACCTACCATACCTATGTATTTTTTAAAACTAGACACCTAGGGGAACCGCGGATGGGGTAACTTGTGGCACTCTCACCAGGTTATGTTACCCAGAATCCTTTGCAAACCTCAAAATGTGGCATAAAACACTTTTTCCTCACATTTCGGTGATAGAAAGGTCTAGAATCTGAGAGGAGACACAAATTTACTTCCACCCAGCATTTCCCCAAGTCTCCTGATAAAATGATACCTCACTTGTGTGGGTAGGCCTAGTGCCCGTGTCAGGAATGGATCACACAAGGGTCAATGTGAGTCCTTTATTGAAGGCAACTGTTGACCATGGGGTGATCCATGTCTGACGCAGGCACTAGGTGCAGGCACTCAAGTGGGGCAGCATTTTGTTCAGGAAATGTGGGGAAACACCGGAGGGGTATGAATTTTGTGGATCCCAGCATATTCCTGTAGTTTATGTTACAGAAATACAAGAAAAAATTGAGTTTTTATTCAACATTTCACCTTTGCAGGGTATTCTGGGTAAGAAAACTTTGGGGAATCCACACAAGTCACATCTCAGTGGACTCCCCTGGGTGTCTAGTTTCCAGAAATGTCTGGGTTTGGTAGGTTTCCCTATATGGCCGCCAAGCCCAGGACCAAAAACGCAGGTGCCTGCCTTTTCAAACCAGGTTGTTTTGTGATAGATAATGGTCTGCTCCATCCCTCTGCATTTGGGCATTTGTGGCTCTAAGAGCCACACTCTAGCCCCCCTTGTGTACCTAAGAAAGCCAGCTGTTTCACCACCAAATTCCAAGAATTAAAGCGTTTGCGCGGACGTTTAGAGAAAAAATGGAGGAACAGCCAAACCTCAAGGCAGGACGTACTCCGGGAGCGCATCAACTCCTCCACACACAACTCTAAAGAACTCTTCTCAGTCATCAACAAATTCACAAATCCCCCCTCCGAAGCCACCAGCATTCGCCCGTCACATGACCTCTGCGACAAACTCACCACCTTTTTCCATCACAAGATCCAGGACATCCTCAACAGCTTCCTCCAGGAAAATCCTGGCACTGAAACCTGTGACCGGCCCACCCCACTACCCCCAGTACCCAGCCAGACCATCCACAGCTGGTTCCTGCTCACCACAGAGGAAACAGTCAGCATCATGAACAGCACCCACTCCAGAGCCCCCAGGGATCCCTGCACAGACCACATATACATCAGAGCCAGTGCATCCATCGTCCCGAGCTCCAGAACACAGTGAACTGCTCCATCAACACTAGCACCTTCCCCGAGGAATGGAAACACGCTGTAATACGCCCTCTCCAGAAGATACTTTTGACCGACCCATCAGAACTAACGAATTTCCGGCCCATCTCGCTGCTACCCTACCCCGCCAAAGTACTGGAGAAAGCAATCAACGCACAACTATGGAATTTCATCGAGGTGAACAACTCCCTGGACAGCACTCAGTCTGGCTTCCGCAGCAACCACAGCACGGAGACAGCCCTCCTGGCAGCCACCGATGACATCCAATTACTCCCAGACCATGGCCACACCGCAGCGCTCATACTCCTCGACCTCTCAGCAGCATTCAACATGGTCTCCCACAGCACTCTACGCACCAGACTCCATGACATAGGAATCTGCGGAAGAGCCCTGGAATGGATCTACTCCTTCCTCTCTAGGAGGACGCAGAGTGTTAGACTCCCGCCCTACACATCCAGACCCTTAGGAGTCAACTGCAAAGTCCCCCAAGGATCCTCTTTGAGTCCCACAGTGTTCAACATATACATGGCCCCTCTTGCAGCCATCGTCAGAAGCCATGGTATGAACATTGTGCCATATGCCGATGACACACAACTCATCATTTCCCTCACTGAAGACCCAGACACGGCCAAAAGGAACTTCCACTCTGGAATGGAAGCTGTTGCCACTTGGATGAGAGAAAGCTGCCTCAAGCCCAACTCCAACAAGACTGAGCTCATCATGTTCGGAAACGCCACCTCAGCTTGGGACGACTCCTGGTGGACCACATCCCTCAGTGCCCCTCCTGCACTGACTGAGCACACCCACAACCTAGACATCATACTCGACTCCTCCCTACCCATGACCTGCCAGGTAAACTCAGTTGCCTCCTCCTGCTGGCACACACTCCGCAAACTTCGGAAGACTTTCAGATGGATCCCAGCAGACTGTCACAGGACAGTCACCCACGCCTTAGTCACAAGCAAGCTTGACTATGGCAACGCCCTCTACGCTGGCACCTCGACTAGAAACATAAAAAAACGACAACTCATGCAGAACGCCGCCAGACTTTCCTGGACCTTCCATGCTGAGAACACATCTCCCAACACCTCAGCTTGGGACGACTCCTGGTGGACCACATCCCTCAGCGCCCTGCCTGCACAGATTGAGACCACCCACAACCTAGACATCATCCTTGACTCCTCCCTACCCATGACCTGCCAGGTAAACTCAGTCGCCTCCTCCTGCTGGCACACACTCCGCAAACTTCGGAAGACCTTCAGATGGATCCCAGCAGACTGTTGCAGGACAGTTACTCACGCCTTAGTCACAAGCATGCTTGACTATGGCAACGCCCTCTACGCTGCAACTTCGACTAGAAACATTAAAAAACGACAACTCATGCAGAACGCCGCCAGACTCTTCCTGGACCTCCCATGCTGAGAGCACATCTTCAAAACCTGAGGACCATCCATTGGCTCCCGGTCGAGAAACAAATCACCTTCAAGCCACTCACCCACACATACAAGGCCATACACAACGCAAATCCCTCTGCTCTGCCCAGATGGCCCTGGCCACCATCCCTCACATCCACAAAATCACCTCTGGAAGATGATCCTTCACCTACATCGTAGCAAAGAGTTGGAACAAACTCCCCCTGCACCTCAGACAAAATCCATCACTCACAATCTTCAGGAAGAACCTCAAGACGTGGCTGTTTAGATGAGGCCCCTCCCCCCCAGCGCCTTGAGACCCTCTTAGGTGAGTAGCCACGCTTTTCAAAAACTGATTGATTGATTGAGTTGACCCCCATCTGTATGGCACAACTGTATATATCATTGAGACAATAGAAATTAGGTACTGGTAATGGTGTTGACTCCATGTGAGTCAGCCATTACAATTCCACAACAGATATGACTTGTGTATGACTGGACTAATGGCTTGACAGTGGTATCCCCATATATTGGTAATCTGTTACCTATTGGATATGTGAAGGTTGGTCAAGTAGGCTCTTTTGAAATGCAACTTTTTCAAATGGTCTGATTGCAAACATCATGCATTTCTAAGTGCTAGGTTTGTGCGGATTAAATCTTTAACACAATGGGATAGTGGAGGAAGTTGGCTCTGTATGCACTATTTCAAAGTAAGGAATAGTATGCACAGAGTCCAAGGGTTCCCCTTAGAGGTAAGATAGTGGCAAAAAGAGATAATTCTAATGCTCTATTTTGTGGTAGTGTGGTCGAGCAGTAGGCTTATCAAAGGAGTAGTGTTAAGCATTTGTTGTACACACACAGGAAATAAATGAGGAACACACACTCAGAGACAATTCCAGGCCAATAAGTTTTTGGATAGAAAAATATATTTTCTTAGTTTATTTTAAGAACCAGAGGTTCAAGAATCCCAAGCAATACTTTAAATGAAAGGTATTTCACTTAGGAACTTTAGGAACTTTGAATTAGCAAAATAGCATATACAGTTTTCACATAAATGACATATAGCTATTTTAAAACTAGACACAGTGCAATTTTCAACAGTTCCTGGGGGAGGTAAGTGTTTGTTAGTTTTTGCAGGTAAGTAAACCACCTACGGGGTTCAAGTTTGGGTCCAAGGTAGCCCACTGTTCAGGGTTCAGAGCAACCCCGAAGTTACCACACCAGCAGCTCAGGGCCGGTCAGGTGCAGAGGTCAAAGTGGTGCCCAAAACACATAGGGGGTTATTCTAACTTTGGAGGAGGTGTTAATCTGTCCCAAAAGTGACGGAAAAGTGACGGATTTACCACCAGCCGTATTACGAGTCCATTATATCCTATGGAACTCGTAATACGGCTGGTGGTATATCCGTCACTTTACCGTCACTTTTGGGACGGATTAACACTCCTCCAAAGTTAGAATAACCCCCATAGGCTTCAATGGAGAAGGGGGTGCCCCGATTCCAGTCTGCCAGCAGATAAGTACCCGCGTCTTCGGAGGGCAGACCAGGGGGGTTTTGTAGGGCACCGGGGGGGACACAAGTCAGCACAGAAAGTACACCCTCAGCGACACGGGGGCGGCCGGGTGCAGTGTGCAAACAAGCATCGGGTTCGAAATAGAAATCAATGGGAGACCAAGGGTCCCTTCAGCGATGCAGGCAGGCAAGGGGGGGGTTCCTCGGGGTAGCCACCACCTGGGCAAGGGAGAGGGCCACCTGGGGGACACTCCTGTACTGGAGGTCGGATCCTTCAGGTCCTGGGGGCTGCGGGTGCAGAGTCTTTACCAGGCGTCGGGTCTTTGAAGCAGGCAGTCGCGGTCAGGGGGAGCCTCGGGATTCCCTCTGCAGGCGTCGCTGTGGGGGTTCAGGGGGGTCAACTCTGGCTACTCAATGTCTCGTAGTCACCGGGGAGTCCTCCCTGTGGTGTTTGTTCACCACAAGTCGAGCCGGGGGCGTCGGGTGCAGAGTGCAAAGTCTCACGCTTCCGGCGGGAAACGTGTGTGTTTCAAAGTTGCTTCTTTGTTGCAAAGTTGCAGTCTTTGGGGAACCGAGCCGATGTCCTCAGGAGTTCTTGGTCCTTCTAGATGCAGGGTAGTCCTCTGAGGCTTCAGAGGTTGCTGGTCCTTGGGAATGCGTCGCTGGAGCAGTGTCTTTAGAAGTGGGGAGACAGGCCGGGAGAGCTGGGGCCAAAGCAGTTGTTGTCTCCGTCTTCTCTGCAGGTTTTTCAGTTCAGCAGTCCTCTTCTTCTTAGGTTGCAGGAATCTATCTTGCTTGGTTCTGGGAGCCCCTAAATACTCAATTTAGGGGTGTGTTTAGGTCTGGGGGGTTAGTAGCCAATGGCTACTAGCCCTGAGGGTGGCTACACCCTCCTTGTGCCTCCTCCCTGAGGGGAGGGGGGCACATCCCTAATCCTATTGGGGGAATCCTCCATCTGCAAGATGGAGGATTTCTAAAAGTCAGAGTTACCTCAGCTCAGGACATCCTAGGGGCTGTCCTGACTGGCCAGTGACTCCTAATTCTTTTTCTCATTATCTCTCCTGGACTTGCCGCCAAAAGTGGGGGCTGTGTCCAGGGGGCGGGCATCTCCACTAGCTGGAGTGCCCTGGGGCATTGTAACAGGAAGCCTGAGCCTTTGAGGCTCACTGCTAGGTGTTACAGTTCCTGCAGGGGGGAGGTGTGAAGCACCTCCACGCAGAGCAGGCTTTTGTTTATGTCCTCAGAGAGCACAAAGGCCCTCGCCACATGGGGTCAGAAACTCGTCTCTCAGCAGCAGGCTGGCACAGACCAGTCAGTCCTGCACTGAACAATTGGGTAAAATACAGGGGGCATCTCTAAGATGCCCTCTGTGTGCATTTTGTAATAAATCCAACACTGACATCAGTGTGGGTTTATTATTCTGAGACGTTTGATACCAAACTTCCCAGTATTCAGTGTAGCCATTATGGAGCTGTGGAGTTCGTTTTTTGACAGACTCCCAGACCATATACTCTTATGGCTACCCTGCACTTACAACGTCTAAGGTTTTGCTTAGACACTGTAGGGGCATAGTGCTCATGCACCTATGCCCTCACCTGTGGTATAGTGCACCCTGCCTTAGGGCTGTAAGGCCTGCTAGAGGGGTGACTTACCTATGCCATAGGCAGTGTGAGGTTGGCATGGCACCCTGAGGGAAGTGCCATGTCGACTTAGTCATTTTCTCCCCACCAGCACACACAAGCTGGCAAGCGGTGTGTCTGTGCTGAGTGAGGGGTCCCTAGGGTGGCATAAGACATGCTGCAGCCCTTAGAGACCTTCCCTGGCATCAGGGCCCTTGGTACCAGGGGTACCAGTTACAAGGGACTTACCTGGGTGCCAGGGTTGTGCCAATTGTGGAGACAATGGTACATTTTAGGTGAAAGAACACTGGTGCTGGGGCCTGGTTAGCAGGGTCCCAGCACACTTCTCAGTCAAGTCAGCATCAGTATCAGGCAAAAAGTGGGGGGTAACTGCAACAGGGGGCCATTTCCTTACACAAGCCCCCCCCAGCCCACAGGCCAGGAGACTCAGCCAAAGCTGGGAGAGTCTTCCTAGTCTGTCAGGCGAGGAAGAGTAGAGGAAATAGGCTGGTTTGTTGCAGGGCCTACTCTGCCTTACATCCTCCTGTTCAGGTCATTCCCTCTGGGGAACTGACCCACTTCCACAGTGATAGGACCTAGTCTGAATTGCCTCTTGTCTGTGCTTTTTATGTCTTCACCCATTCTCTCTATTATGGGGTTAGAGGTATCCACCTCTGCTAATCTTATCTTAGCCAGGGTCACCCCTAGCTTACCCAAAGAGGTTACCCAGAACTGGAGTAACCCCACCATGACCAACAGGGTCAGGGGCCTAACTTGCTATTTGGCATGGGTTCATACCACCATGCCAAGGATAGTGCAGCCATAAAGGCTAACACCCAGCAGAGGCCACTGACAGCTGTCAGTGCCCAGAACCACACCTTTAGCTCTTCACCTACAAGGGAAGGGGCTAAGTTACAGGCTTCTATGGGTTCAGGGTGCCTGTCTGCTGTATTAGAGTGGGAGGTTACTACCTCTTATAGTAAACACCCTTCTTCCACTCTTTCTTCTGTTAACTGAGGAGCCACCCACTCAGGTTTAACAGTTGCCTGACTAGCCAGGACTTCTTGTGGGTCAGGTTGGACTTTACCAGTGCCATTTTTGGAGTTCTCCCCTACTGGAGCAGAATCTCCTTGGCTTGCTGGAACCTTGGCTAAAGGTTGTCCAACTTTCCTACTCTGTTTTCCTTTCTTTTTCTTCTGGGGCCTACTTGCAGTTACTGCAGGGGTGGCACCTCCAGAGTCCTTGGGAGAGGACTGGCACTGGACCAGTTCTTCTCTTGGGCTGTGACTAACCTCTGGGTAGTCATTTCCAAGGAGACAATCAAGGGGGAGGTATGTACTGACTACCACCCTTCTCCAGCTAAAAGTCCCACCCACTTCTATGGGCACAAAAGCCACAGGCCTATCAGTGACCCTGTCTGGACTAACTCTTACTCTGGCAGTCTCACCTGGGATGTACTGGTTTGAGAACACCAGCCTGTCATGCACAATAGTGTGACTGGCACAAGTGTCTCTCAGGGCAGTGGCTGGGATTTCATTCACCAGTAGGTGGTGAAAGTGTCTACTTCCCTCTGGAATCTCCAACTCACCTGTTGGGCCCTTCTTCCAGTTGAAGGCTATATAGACCTCCTCATCTGAGGAGTCATCCCCAATGGCTACACTGGTCACCCCTGGGATTTTGCTAGGGGGTTTGTTTTTGGGACAAGAAGTGTCCTTGGTGTGGTGCCCTGTCTGTCTACAGGTTAGGCACCATGCCTTAGTGGCATCCCAGTTCTTACCCTGGTACCCACCTTTGTTTTGGGTTGTGTCTCGGGGCCCACCCACCTGGTCTGGTTTTTGGGGTCCTAGAGAGGACTCTTTCTCTTTGTTTCTAGTGTCACCCACTTTCTCCTGGGGAGGTTTTGTAACCCCTTTCTTTTGGTCACCCCCAGTGGAAGTTTTGGTTACCCTAGTCTTGACCCAGTGGTCTGCCTTCTTCCCCAATTCTTGGGGAGAAATTGGACCTAGGTCTACCAGATACTGATGCAACTTTTCATTGAAGCAGTTACTTAAAATGTGTTCTTTCATAAACAAATTATAAAGCCCAACATAGTCATGCACTTCATTTCCAGTTACCCAACCATCCAGTGTTTTCACTGAGTAGTCTACAAAATCAACCCAGGTCTGGCTCGAGGATTTTTGAGCCCCCCTGAACCTAATCCTGTACTCCTCAGAGGAGAATCCAAAGCCCTCCATCAGGGTAGCCTTCATGAGGTCATAGGATTCTGCATCTTTACCAGAGAGTGTGAAGAGTCTATCCCTACACTTTCCAGTGAACATTTCCCAAAGGAGAGCACCCCAGTAAGATCTGTTTACTTTTCTGGTTGCACAAGCCCTCTCAAAAGCTGTGAACCATTTGGTGATGTCATCACCATCTTCATATTTAGTTACAATCCCTTTAGGGATTTTCAACATGTCAGGAGAATCTCTGACCCTATTTATGTTGCTGCCACCATGGATGGGACCAAAACCCAACTCTTGTCTTTCCCTTTCTATGGCTAGGAGCTGTCTCTCTAAAGCCAATCTTTTGACCATCCTGGCTAACAGTAGGTCATCTTCACTGAGGCTGTCCTCGGTGATTCCAGAGGTGCTGGACTCTCCTGTGAGAGAAGCAGCATCTCTGACTATTACAGTTGGAGTCAGGGTTTGAGGGACCCTGTTCTCCCTAACTAGGACTGGAGGGGGGAAATTCTCCTCCACATCACTAGCTTCCCCCTCTGTGAGGGCATCATCAGAGGGGTTGTTTTTAGCAAACTCTGCCAAGAGCTCCTGGAGCTATTCTTTGGTAGGGTTTGATCCAGTTTTTACTTTTTTTGATTCTGCAGAGAGTCCTTAACTCTGACATCCTAAGACGCAGGGAAGGTGTGAGGTTGAGCTCCACCACTGTCTCTTCTGCAGTAGACATTATGGCGGTCATTCCCGCCATGCGGTCACCGCCATTTGGCCGCTCTGCGGTCAAAAGACCGCGGAGGCCATTCTGGCTTTCCCGCTGGGCCGGCGGGCGCCCGCCAAAGGAGTGCCCGCCGGCCCAGCGGGAAAGGCCCTGCAACACAGAGGCCGGCTCCGAATGGAGCCGGCGGTGTTGCAGGGGTGTGACGGGTGCAGTTGCACCCGTCGGGATTTTCACTGTCTGCTATGCACACAGTGAAAATCATGCAGGGGCCCAGAAGGGCCCCTGCACTGCCCATGCCCCCAGTGGAAGTTTTGGTTACCCTAGTCTTGACCCAGTGGTCTGCCTTCTTTCCCAATTCTTGGGGAGAAATTGGACCTAGGTCTACCAGATACTGATGCAACTTTTCATTGAAGCCGTTACTTAAAATGTGTTCTTTCATAAACAAATTATAAAGCCCAACATAGTCATGCACTTCATTTCCAGTTACCCAACCATCCAGTGTTTTCACTGAGTAGTCTACAAAATCAACCCAGGTCTGGCTCGAGGATTTTTGAGCCCCCCTGAACCTAATCCTGTACTCCTCAGAGGAGAATCCAAAGCCCTCAATCAGGGTAGCCTTCATGAGGTCATAGGATTCTGCATCTTTACCAGAGAGTGTGAAGAGTCTATCCCTACACTTTCCAGTGAACATTTCCCAAAGGAGAGCACCCCAGTGAGATCTGTTTACTTTTCTGGTTGCACAAGCCCTCTCAAAAGCTGTGAACCATTTGGTGATGTCATCACCATCTTCATATTTAGTTACAATCCCTTTAGGGATTTTCAACATGTCAGGAGAATCTCTGACCCTATTTATGTTGCTGCCACCATGGATGGGACCAAAACCCAACTCTTGTCTTTCCCTTTCTATGGCTAGGAGCTGTCTCTCTAAAGCCAATCTTTTGACTATCCTGGCTAACAGTAGGTCATCTTCACTGAGGCTGTCCTCGGTGATTACAGAGGTGCTGGACTCTCCTGTGAGAGAAGCAGCATCTCTGACTATTTCAGTTGGAGTCAGGGTTTGAGGGACCCTGTTCTCCCTAACTAGGACTGGAGGGGGGAAATTCTCCTCCACATCACTAGCTTCCCCCTCTGTGAGGGCATCATCAGAGGGGTTGTTTTTAGCAAACTCTGCCAAGAGCTCCTGGAGCTGTTCTTTGGTAGGGTGCCCTGGGGCATTGTAACATGAAGCCTGAGCCTTTGAGGCTCACTGCTAGGTGTTACAGGTCCTGCAGGGGGGAGGTGTGAAGCACCTCCACCCAGAGCAGGCTTTTGTTTCTGTCCTCAGAGAGCACAAAGTCCCTCACCACATGGGGTCAGAAACTCGTCTCTCAGCAGCAGGCTGGCACAGACCAGTCAGTCCTGCACTGAACAGTTGGGTAAAATACAGGGGGCATCTATAAGATGCCCTCTGTGTGCATTTTTTAATAAATCCAACACTGGCATCAGTGTGGGTTTATTATTCTGAGAAGTTTGATACCAAACTTCCCAGTAGTCAGTGTAGCCATTATGGAGCTGTGGAGTTCGTTTTTGACAGACTCCCAGACCATATACTCTTATGGCTACCCTGCACTTACAATGTCTAAGGTTTTGCTTAGACACTGTAGGGGGCATAGTGCTCATGCACCTATGCCCTCACCTGTGGTATAGTGCACCCTGCCTTAGGGCTGTAAGGCCTGCTAGAGGGGTGACTTACCTATGCCATAGGCAGTGTGAGGTTGGTATGGCACCCTGAAGGGAGTGCCATGTCGACTTAGTCATTTTCTCCCCACCAGCACACACAAGCTGTGCTGAGTGAAGGGTCCCTAGGGTGGCATAAGACATGCTGCAGCCCTTAGAGACCTTCCCTGGCATCAGGGCCCTTGGTACCAGGGGTACAAGTTACAAGGGACTTACCTGGGTGCCAGGGTTGTGCCAATTGTGGAGACAATGGTACATTTTAGGTGAAAGAACACTGGTGCTGGGGCCTGGTTAGCAGGGTCCCAGCACACTTCTCAGTCAAGTCAGCATCAGTATCAGGCAAAAAGTGGGGGGTAACTGCAACAGGGAGCCATTTCCTTACAGATAGTACTAGTACTAGAGGTGGTAAGTGCCTAGACAGACCTTGTCATTCAGAATGTGTAATTTAATACCATGTATGCCAATGCCCTAGCAATTACAGTGCTACATAGCTTATTGGCTGCCTACATCATGTCTCAATTGTTACTTGGGGGCACATCTGATAAAGTTTGAACATTTCAGCTACCTTTGGCCTAGTGGGTGTTTAGGACAGGATTGGGTAATGAATGACTAATGATAAGTTGATGTGAAACGTATGTAGTATTTCCTCTGCTGGGGCAGCCTTATGTAGTAGTGTGATGTGTTGTCAGTGCCAAGGCGATGGTGTTGGCCCATGTATGAATATTGCAACCATATATTGACCGTAAGAGATGTGTGTTGTCAGAACTAAGGTACAGGCATCCTCAACTCTGGAATGGTGTGATTGAGTGTTGTGTTGTGGTATTGCGAAGTCCTATTGGTGAAAATGTATGTGTGATGGTTTTGTATGTGGAGCATGATGTCATATGTGTGTTCCTGATGTTAATCAGTTGTGACACTGCACTCATTGATTGGGTATGGATGTGTTATATGTACAATGTGGGCCATTGTAGATGCACTTAGATGTATGATTAGTTGTGACACATATGTATTTGTTGTCTGCAGATATTCCTCTGTGATTGGGTTAGACTATTCCAAGCCTGGTCCCATTACTTGTATTGTACGCATCAGATATCACCTGTATGGCTGTGTAACTTGTAGTGGCATAATCAGTTCTTAGTAAGATATTACCATTATTGTACAGAGTGTTATGTCAGCCATGTGATGTGACAGGCAGATGCTGTGTGGTGTGTGAGTGTAGCAGTATTCACTGTTATGGATATCTCACAAAGGACATGGACTAATCAGCTGTTGTAACTGTACAGGCCTGATGTGTTTGGTTCAGTCAGCTGCATTTCCAATAGGTGATAGGAATATTGAGAGGTCTTATGTGAATTCAGGTATACATTTGTACTTAATCCACGGCTTGATGTGCATGCACACTTGGCTATGGTGGTGATCATGTGGGTGACTCCAGTGGTGCAGACATACTTGGATGTTGATGAAGGTGTGAGGGTTGGCATACAGGGGTGGGTATTGGTGACATGTTGTGAATTGATGTAGAAATTGTGTATTGGCATTTGAGATAGCCTAGGCAGGACATGTATTGTCACAGATGTGGACGTTTACATGTGTGTATGTGAGGTCTGTGTTGACCCTCTCTCTCCCTATCTCTCTCCCTCCGTCCTTCTCTCTCTGTATTTGTGTGCCTCAGCATCGGCAGGCGAACGAGAAGGGGCACAGGTGAGTGGGTATGCTGCAGGCCACGGGACCCAGAGTGCTGCTACCAGCGACAGCGAGATACCCAGTGGCACCAAGGGAGAGGGGAGTGCCACGGGAGAGGCCGGATCATCCACATCATCTTCGGAAACATCCTCTAGTGGATACTCCCTGGCTGTGGCAAATCCTTCTAGGACCACCCCAGCACCATCATTGTCCACCACCCCCCTTACTACCATCACCCTCCCTGTAGCTCCCCACCCAGTTGCCCGTACCCGCTCACCCAGGAGGGTGGGCGTCTCCTTCGCCTCAGGCAACTCTGCCCATGCCCCAGTCAGGCCTGTTTCCCTCAGTGAGGAGGCTATTGACCTCTTGAGGTCCATCTCTGTGGGTCAGTCGACCATCGTGAACATCATCCAGAGACTGGCAGCTCAAGGCCAGCAGAGCAATGCGTTCCTGGAGGGCATTCACAGTGCACTGGCTGACGTACAGCGATCCTTTCAAGCTTTGGCCTCCACACTGACGGCAGCCAGTCTCCCTTTGTCTACCGTCCTCCTTCCATGTGCCTCTACCAAAACCCCTCTTCCCTAACCCAGCCAAAGCACACAGACACACAAGCATGCATCCACCTCAACAGTCAAAAGTACCAGTGACAAACACAAGCACCACAAGACCCACCACCGGCATGCATGCAAACAACACCCACCTGCAGACACACCAACATCCACTACCTGCACCGACTCCCCATCCTTAACAGACACTACACCAGACACACCTGCAACTACCACACCAACATTGACAGATCAAGCCACACTGCCTATCTTACCCACTGTCAGCACAATAGCAGACCCACAGACATCCACCCCAGTCACCACATCCACACCCACTACAACCACCAACACACCCACATGCAGTACATCTACCATGCCTGCTGACACCAACCGAACAGGTAGTCACCCATCCAGCATGGCAACTCCCAGCACCTCCTCCCCCTCCTCCCAAGACACATAAACGTCCACACTCACCCACCCAGCAGACACCCATTATCCACAAGCATTCATCGCACGCACTTGCACATGAGACATTCACACCAACACCTCCTACAACCACTCCCTTTGCCTCCACTCCCAAACCTTTTTGCCATGACTGCCCTTGTGAGTCTAAAAAGCATTTTCTCTTAGAATTTTCCTTGTTCCCTACTTCTCGTCCACCACGTGATACCCTCAAATGGTTTGTGTCCCTCCCCAAGTCCATCCCTTCCATCTCCAAGTCCACCCCTTCCACCTCCAAGTCCTCCCCTGCAACCCCTGCTAGTACCCATGCCCCTCTGCCTGCCAAGAAGTCGACCCCTCCCAAGCCCAAGGACCCCCCGTCCAAGTCCAAGCCCAAACTCAAAGACCCTCCTCCCAAACCTAAACCCAAACCCTCCCTTTAGCCCCTCAACCCCTGAGGTGCTGGCCTGCCCCCTTGATGCCCCTACCCTGTGGAGGTCATTTGGCAGTCAGGAGTCAAGTTGGGGCACACAGAGGTGCCATTTGTGCCTTTGGCACTTTGGACATTGGACTGCCAGTGGGCTGATTATTGTAAATAGTAATTTATTTTCTTCACTACCCAAAGATTCTATTACATCTGGCTCAACCTGTTGTTGGCATCGATGGTAGCAAACTTGTCTTGTCTTTCTTTCCACATGGCTGTATTGTTTTTGGTACCTTTGGTTTGTTTGTGTGTGATGTGTGTGTGTGTTTGTGTGTGTGTGTATGTGTGTGTGGGTTGTGCTAGCTGTAGGGTCTGGCCTGCATGTGTGTGTGGCCCTGGCTTTTGTCCCGTTGTGATGGCTGTGTATTGTGTGTAGGACACGTTTGTGTTTGGTACATGCATGTATGTGGATTAATTGTGTAATGTTTGTGTTGTGATGTGTAATGGTGGTGCTGTGTGTCCTTATGTGGTTGTTTTGTGTGCATGCATGTGTGTGGCGATGGATATGTCAGATGCAGTGTATGTTGTGTTAGCGTGGCATGAAGTACGTTTTGTTGTATGGCTGTGTGATTGTGCATCCTGGTTGTCAGGTGTTGTTACGTGTTGTAGTATGTATGTGGTATCATGTGGAGGTGTGTACTGAAATCGCTCGATGAAGCATATGTGTAATTAAGGTTGTGGTGTCGTTGTGTGAATCGGTGCTGTTATATATTGTTGTGTTCGACTGTGCTGGTGTTGTGTACCTGCGAGTTGCTTTGTGTATTGCACATATGTGTTGCCCGTGGTGTGTGTAGTATGGGTGCGCGGGTGTATGTAGTACGGGTGCGCGCGTGTGTGTGTGCACGCGCGTATGGGTGTGTGGTTACGTGTGTGTGTGTCGCTTTTGCCTGCTGCCCCGGATGTGTATGTTGTGTGTGTGTGTGTGTGTGTACTTTGGCTTTCCCTACAGTGTCAGGTAGGTGTGTGTATTCACGGTTGTTGTCTTTGTCGCTGATTCCGGAGTCTTGTGAGCAGGAGCAGTGGGAGGCGTTCCAGTTCGGGTTCCATGGCTGCTCCAGAAAAGTATAGCTTCCTGAAGGTGAGTGTCTCCTTTTATAGAGTTGGTTTCTGCCAGGGTTCTCAGGGTGGTGTGACCGCGGCAGAAACCTTGGCGGAGTGCAGCCTTGTAAAATGTCCAGCGGGAACATGGTGTCTGCTGGCCTGAAGGTGGCTACCGCTGTCCGTCGCAGCATGAACGCTCTGGCGGTAGTGACAGTAGTTTGGCTGTCTTCTGTTGGGGAGACCACCATGCTCATAATTTGGCAGTCTTCTCTGCCGGCCTGTTGGCGGTATGTCCGCCGGCATGGCGGTCATGGAACAGCCAAACTCGTAATGACCCCCTTAGTGTCTAAGCCACTTTTGCATGAGTTTGCACAGACCTTAGTAAAAGATCTGGATGAAAAACACCGAAAGACTATCTTGCCAAATTGGATCCATTCAGGATCAGTCTTGAGGTTGGGTTGTACACTTGAGAATTTATCACCAGGGGTGATTGATTATGAAATGACTCTGTAAGATTTATTGTAGATGCTGAGTTGCATTCCTGAGTTTTTATTTTTTGTGGTGAGAAATTGATTATGAAATAACTTTGCAAGGTTTATGGTTTCATTGATTTTATTCGCTATATTTGATAATATTCATTGTTTTCTGTGTTACTAAGCATGATTAAAAAAACGTGTAAAGTTTATGGTTTTAATTAAATATTAAACATTATTAAAATTATTATTATTATTATTATTGTTATTATTATTATTATTATTATTAAGTGACACTTGCATGCATGTGGCTTCTTCCATCCATAGGTTAAGAGTAAAGGATAGGTGTCTTATTTATACTTAATGAGATCATGTTGGCGAGGTTACGTTGTTGCACATTGATAGCGGTTTATAAGAAACAGTTCAACTGCAATTGTTGGAGTCTTCGGTGACTCAGCTTCAGCATATGAGAACAGTTACCGCAATAAGAGCAGATGTAAAACCAAGACCAATTACACAATGCTTATACAGTGGAGTAGTAAGGGTATCAGGACCAAAATGCAAGCCCATCCACTGATTTCAAATTCTAAAATATCTACAACTATGTTGCACCGGATCTCACACACACACATGGGTCTTGGTGCCACTCCATATACTACACTATTATAATACAGCCCTATCCTCATTCATAAACTAAAAGGTGAGCACATTAGTGACTTTTAGTTGCAACAATTTAACATGACACTTAAAAATAGAAAAACATGAAGAATGCAACACAAAACGGACCAAATGAAAGGTATGTTACCCAGGCAAGATGCAAAATGTCAATGGCTGACTTGGAGGAACCCAAAAGAGGCCAGGAAAAGGCTTAGCTGACATATTATAGAAAAACAAGCATTGACAAAGTTGATCAGTCTGGCTCATACCTAAATGGTCTCTCCATTCATTATTAATTAATTTTGTGTGAATCACGCCATGGATATCTGAATGCATGAATGAGTGAACAGTAGGCCTGAGATATTAGTTGTTAAAAGCATATGCTAACATCATTCCACTTAAGGTTAGATTGTTGTTACTCTATATGAAAGACTGCAGGGAAAGGTTTTAACACATGGAATTTCACAGAGTACTGTAGTAGACATGGGTTTTAGTGTTGGTTACTCCCTGTGACAAACCATGGCTATAGAAGATTTGGTCTGTGAGAATCCTTGCTAAGCCATATTAGTAGACATAGGTCCTCATTATGACATTGGCGGTAAATCCTGCTTACCGCCATGCTGACGGCCGCCAACTTACCGCCGCGGCTGCAGATATCCGTTCGGCATATTATGACACACACACACCAATCCAACAGAAAACAGCCACAGACACAAATCCGCCAGACCAAAGGTCAGTGATAAAGTGGCGGTATCAAAACCCACATGTTACGCCAACAGAACAACGCCCACCACATTATGACCCACAAATCACCACGGCGAACATTCAGTGGCGGTAAACCATTGGTGGTACATACCGCCGCACTCACAATGGACATCCACAGACAAAACAACACCACATTGGACAATTAAAACAACACTCACCTGACACCCATAAACACACCACACCCACACCACTATAAAACACACACCCATATTACCCACAACCCTTTACGATTACAATTCATAGGCACAAGACTTACACCAAGACCACTGACACATCTACTTACACACACCACATACACCCATACATCCCTCACGCACCCCACTTCACACACCCCAACGCATTACCCAGCACACCCTCACCAACACACATCACATAACTCCCATGCCATCACAAAGGCACCCCCGTTTCACAGAGGAGGAGTTAAGGGTCATGGTGGAGGAAATTTTCAGGGTAGAGTCACAGCTATTTGGAGCACAGGTGCAGCAGATATCCATTGCAAGGAAGATGGAGCTATGGCGGAGAATCGTGGACAGGGACAGCACCCTAGAACAAGGGATGACATCAGGAAGAGGTGGAAAGACCTACGGGGGAAGGTATGTTCCATAGCAGCAAGACACCAGCTTGCTATATAGAGGACTGGTGGTGGACCCCACCTCCTTCCCCACAACTCACAGCATGGGAGGAGCAAGTCTTGGCAATACTGCATCCTGAGGGCTTGGCCAGAGTTGGAGGAGGACTGGACTCTGGTAAGTCAACTTTCAACAATTATCACCCCCCATACCTGCATGCCATCACATACTCTCACCCTCACTCCCATCACTCCACTACATCCCATCTACCCCACCATCACATCTCACTAATCCCAATGCCAAGCCCTGCATACTGTACCAATGCATGGACACCCCTCACAGCCCTGCATGGACACTCATCACTAAAGCATGCACAGCAGAGAGAACGAACAATCCCACCATACACCATCATACACAAGTAAAAGCTGGCAGGGCAACAACAAACATAGAGGGGAAGCCAGGGATGTACAATATGTCATACACATTAGCCATAACATATCATTTACATGCCCACAGGTACCCCAGCCAATGTCACCAGAGAGGAGGTGCCAGCACTATCCAGTCCTCCAACAGAAGAGGCCCACAGTGATGACAGTAACTCTGGACTTCATGATCTGGACGATCTACCTGGCCCATCAGGGACCAATGGACAGCCAGTTACCCAAGCCCAGTCACAGTCCACCACAGAGCCTCCCCCATCAGTATCCAACGCCACAGCACCCACCCAGTGTCCCCAACCCTCTTTCCCCAGGACTCGTCAGTCAGCAGTGTGCCCACCTGTACAGTGACCCCAGACTACGCCTCGCACCCAAGACAATCAGGGACCTGGGGTCAGTGGCAGTGGGTACATGGTTCAGGGGACAGAGGCACAGGCCACCAGGGACACTGGGAGGACTGCTGTGTGCCAGGGGGAGGACAGGCCCAGGGAACCGACTCTCCAGGAGGCACTCTCCTAGATCCTGGGAGCCTATCAACATTCCCAAGACACAATGGGCCAGATCCTGGACAACATGCAGGAGAACAGGAGGCTGCAGGAGGGACAGAACAAGGAATCACGGAGGACTTGCAGGCCATCAACAACACCTTGATCTCCATAGCAGGGGTGCTGGCAGACATGGCTAACATTATGTAAGAGGCAGTCTCATAACAACAGGCCCCTGCCACTAGCCAGTCATCTGAACAGCCTTCCACTTCCGCTGCCGCTAGTGGCCAGGAGGCCCCGCCACAGGACTCACAGGCCACCAGCACCCCTCCCCCTGCAGAAGGTGAACCACCCCACAAACGTTCCCTGCGATCCAGACTGAAGCCAGAGCCACTTGCCAAGACCCCCACCAGGAAATGAGACTCTCCTGAATGTCCCCCTTGTGTCCTACACAGTCCCCCTGTCCACCTTGAACTGCCATTCCTCCCCTTCCTATGTCCCCTTGGACAATGCACCTGTGTGACAAACAGACTAGAACAATACCCTGGACTTTCCTCCATCATCACCCCTTCCCATTGCACTTTCCCCATTTATGTTAGCACTTCAATAAACACCCTTTGATAAAAATCGATTTTGAGTATGTCATGTATGTCAAATATGTATTATTTGAAACAGGTACAACCAGTGCAAATGAACTGTACATAGAATGAGCATAGAATTAATGACCTGTAGCTGGCTGTTGTGATCACACCAGGAGTATTTGTCAAATCACCAACATCTGCAAAATGAATAGCCAGAGGCAACAGTAAGTGGGCATAAAAGTGGGAACTACCAGCATGTCAATGCCACACAGAATACAAGCAAAGTCATTGAAATGTAAAGTTACACTGTCTCACCTGAGTGTCATTGGAAATACTGATGGATTACAGTTCTGTCCTCATCCTCATCCTCTGCCTTCTCATCCTCACTGTCCACAGGGTCAACTGCTCCCACAGGGACATCTCCAGTCTCCTCCTCCTGCAGAAAAGGGACATGGCGTCTGAGGGACAGGTTGTGCCACATGCAGCATGCCACTACTATCTGGCAGACCATCTTGGGTGAGTAGCACAGGGATCCACCTGCTAGATGGAGGCACCGGAACCTGGCCTTCAGGAGGCCAAAGGTTCTCTCAATTATCTTTCTGGTTTGTGCATGTGCCTCATTATAACATTCTTCTGCCCTTGTCTTGGCATTCCTCACAGGGGTCAGCAGCCATGATAGGTTTGGGTAACCAGAGTTACCTGCAAATATTGATGGACAACATTTAGCCACACACTATCCTATATGGCCCACACCATACCCATACACCAACATATACTGGGTGGGAACCAGGGCTCACCTATTATCCACACCCTGTACCTCTGTAGTTGGCCTATCACATTTGGGATGCTGCTATACCTCAGGACAAAGGCATCATGCACCGACCCAGGGTACTTAGCATTGATGTGGGAGATGTACTGGTCCGCCAAGCACACCATCTGCATATTCATAGAGTGCAAACTCTTAAGATTCCTGAACACCTGTTCATTCTGGCGGGGGGAACAAATGCAATATGTGTTCCGTCAATCGCCCCAATTATATTGGGGATATGTCCTATTGCATAAAACTCGGCCTTCACAGTGGCCAAATCCTCAACCTGGGGGAATGCAATGTAGCTGCACATGTGTTTTATCAGGGAATACTCTTGTCAGCACTATTGAAAACATTTGCTGAGGCATTCCTGCTGCCGAGCCCACTATCACTAGTAAAGAAACAGCTGCCAGGAAATGGAGCACTGATAGAACTTGCACAAGAGGGGGATCCCAGTGGGATGATGGACAGCAGATATCAGGCCAGGCTCCAATTGGGCACACAGCTCTGTGATTGTGGCCCTGTCCAATCTATAGGTGAGTATTATGTGCCTGTCCTCCAGTGTAGCCAAGTCCACCAGGGGTCTGTACACAGGGTATGTCTCCATCTCCTATTCATCCGCAGCGATAGGAATCTAAGTGACAAAAGAGTGAGGAGCCTGTCACAAACTGAACAATGGAGCCACAACAGTAGTTTGCAATCTGTACACATGAAATGTGTCAGTGTGATCTGTCCAGTATGTACCTATTTCTCGTGTGACGCAGCATTATTCCATAGGCCTGCCCCCCCTGAAATGGTGTCCACCTGTCCTGTGTGGAGGGACAGGTGGAAGTGAGGTAATGCTGCTGATGTTGTGTGCCGTGGCAGGAGGCGGTCGGGAACCGCTGTGCAATTCCTTATAGGTTAATATTGGGCCCTATGGGGTAAAGTGGCCAATGATGATCTACGCCAGCGGTGACGGTATGCACTGCCGCGGACGTGACCACCATTTTCTATCTGATTCCTCACTTGTTTCCTGACCGTCAATAGGAGAGGACCTACACTGCATGTGCTGCTGTGACCTGTGTCTGTAACCTACCATGGCCTGTGTGACCAGGAAAAGGGCCCCAGCCTTCACTTCTGAGGAGCTGGAGAGACTGGTGGATGGGGTCCTACCCCAGTATGGACTGCTGTATGGGCCTTCAGACCAACAGTTGAATACACTGTGAGCACGATGCATGTGGCATGCATGTATGTAGGTGTGTGTGACGGCATCGTGTAAGGGGGGAGGGATGTTCTCCTGGCTTTGTACACATTGAGGCCTGGGCTATGTGTGTGCCAATAGTGCTGTAACTGGGTCTGGTGGGCCATTTGTGTAACTGGCTGGACTGTTTGTCTAATGGTGTTCTCCTGTCCATATTGCCTCTGCAGGTCAGCACCCATCAAAAGAAGGGTATATAGAGTGCCATCACCAAGGAGGTGCGGACCGTGGGGGTCTATGGCAGGCGTAGCACCCACTGTTGCAAATGGTGGAAGGATCTGAGGCGCTGGGAACGGAAGACTGTGGAGGCCCAGCTGGGGATGGCCTCCCAATGAGGATGGGGTGCCAGTCGAACCCTAACCCCCCTGATGGCCCGCGTACTGGTGGTGGCCTATCCAGAGCTGGATGGGCGCTTATGGGCAACACAGCAGCCACAAGGGGGTGAGTACAGTGGCTATCATTGCAACTTACGGCTGGTGGGGTGGTATCCGGGTGGTGGTTGTGTGTCAGTGGGTACCCCAAGGACAGGCCAGACATAGCAGCGTAGGTGCTCTGGTGGCTAAGGGTCTGAAGGGAAAATACTGCCTACCTAGCTTGTTAGCATCCACTACTGCTCAGGGCTTCGTGGGTCCCAGGTGTGCTGCAGTTGGTGGTGTGTGCTCCTCCTCATGCCTTGGTGGCTAGAAATATCACTGGTAGTGCAATGCATAGTGCATAGGCCTGTTCCCTGTGTGTGAGGGTGCTGTGTACGGCAACGGTGGTGTTGGTGCAGTCATTGACCCAGTGCATTCCTTGTCTCTCACCCCCCTTTCTTGTTTTGTCATCCTGTCCTTATGTGCATTGGCACCATCTGGCAGAGGAGCATAGGCACCAGCGACTGAGGGAGCTGCATCCCACAGGGCCCAGGCGGCAGAGTCCACTGGGACGGAGGGCGAGGGGAGCACCACAGCAGAGACTGGAGGGGACAATGCAGACTCAGATATCTCCTCCGATGGGAGCTCCCTTGTGGTGGCGGACACCTCTATGACCACCCCATCTACCACCCCCATACCAGCACCACACTCTCAGCAGCCCCTCAGCGAGTTGCCCATGCCCGCTCACCCAGGAGGGTGGGCATCTCCTTCGCCCCAGGCACCTCAGGCCCTGCCCCAGTGAGCCCTGCTGCCCTGAGTGAGGAGGCTATTGACCTCCTGAGATCCATCTCTGTAGGGCAATCAACCATTGTGAATGCCCTCCAGGGGCTGGCAGCCCAGATACAGCAATCTAATCCATTCCTGGAGGGCTTTCACAGTGGATTGGTGGCCCAAAAGAGATCAATCCAGGCTCTGGCCTCCTCTCTGATGGCAGCCATTGTCCCTGTTTCTCCTGTCCCCCCTCCAACTACCACTTCCCAGTCCCATTCTCCTCAACCCCAACCCATCCCAAACACACAGCCAGATGCGCATGCACACAGGACAGCACCCAAAGTGTCACAGGCAAACATTAGCACCACACTTCATCCCACACGCACTCAGACAAACACCATTCAGTTGCAGACACAACAACATCTACTATTTCCACTGTCTCCCCCTCCTCCTCCTTCTCCACCTGCCACCCAGTCACGTCCACACTCACACCTGCATACACTACATCATCATCCACTACCTGTATAATCACCACACCAAGCAGAACACACACCTCACTGGCAGACACTGCAACAACATCCATGCACACGTCCCCTGTGACCTCTCCCACCGTGTCTGCACCCCCTTCTAAAGTACACAAACACAAGCACTCAGGCCCCAGCAGCCATTCACCAGCATACAACCCATGCACCTGCCCCCAAATCCAGCAGACAAACACCTCCAACAACCACTCCCTCATCCTCCGCTCCCATTTCTTCTACCTCTTCCCACCCCAATGTCCCTAAAAAGCTTTTCCTTTCCACCATTGACCTCTACCCTACCCCCCCCGGTCCTGCATGTATGGCCAGGGTATCAAGAACCCAGCCAAGCACCTCAGCCAAACAGTCCACGGGCCCATTTCCATCAGCACCTACTCGTGGTGGAAAGGATTCCAGGCCACAAATACTGAAGGGGAAGGAGCCTGCACCAGCCATCAAAAAGGGGAAGAAGCCTGCACCAGCCAGCAGAAAGGGGAAGGAGCCTGCAGCAGCCAGCAGAAAGGGAAAGGAGTCTGCACCAGCCAGCAGAAAGGGCAAGGAGCCTGCACCAGCAGCTGTCACAGAGCCCCCACCGCCAGCCGTGGTTGTGCAGCCATCAGTGAGTGCAGGGGCTGAGCAGGACCCTTCCACTACCACAACAGTGCAGCCATCGGAGGCTGCAAGGGCCTCCCGCTACCACCACCACCACAGTGCAGCCGTCACCGCCAGCGGACGCCATACGATCCAGCCTCCATGGGCTGCTGTGTGGTCTATCCCCCCCAGAGTGGGATATTCACCCACTTGAGAAACTGTGGCCTTGCACTCCCCAGGACCAAGCACAGGGCATGTTGCCCCCTCCAGAACCAGTGGGGTATTCACCCACTCGAGAGACTGTGGCCTTGCACTCCCTAGAACAGAGCACAGGGAATGTTGCCCCACCTTCCCGCTGAGGTGCCTGCCTCTTTGCCAACTGATGCCCCTGCAGTGTTCTCTCCGTATTGGTGCAGGGAACAAGTGGGGCCTTGGACTTTGCCCTGTGGCCATGCGGACCCTGTGAACTGAGGACTGGGCAGTGTCCCTTTTTTGTACATTTTTACATATCTGTTGCATTGCGAAATCAATTTATTAATTTTGTGTTGATCTTATTACAATCTCTTTAGTATATTCCTGTTGTCCTTACATTATTCAGACGATTTACAGGGATAAATTGTTTTCTTGTGCAGCTGGTTGTGTGTATGGTGTGTGTGTATGGGGTGTGTGTGGAGTGTTGGTGTGTCACTCTCGTTTTCCTCCCCCCCTCCCTTGTGTTCTAGGCGGCTGTAGTCACCGTCGTCGTCTTCATCGGAGTTGGTGTTCGTGGTGGAGCATAAAACGTAGAAGATCATCGGGAATACTTGCAGTTCTGGTTCCATGGCAGTGTGGTTCTTCCCTGTGTCTCCAGTAGGTGAGTCCTTTCACTTCCGTGATGTGTTTCTGCCAGGCTTTTGATGGTGTTGATACCGCCACAGAAAAAGGTGGCGGATTGCTATGTCATTATATGGTGGCCGGAACTTTGTCTTCCGCCTGGCTGTAGGCAGGTACCGCCGTGGTGACTGTTGTTTCCGCCCTGGCGGTCGGTGTGGTACATTGGCTGTCTTTCAGAGATCTCACCGCCATGGGTCTGTTGGCGGTATTACCACCACTTTATCACCGACCGCCAGGGTCGTAATGAGGGCCATAGTGTTTTTCTTTGGCAACTGTAATTTTGTTTTTCTTTGTAATTTTATGAGTGTGTATTTGATGGGTGCCTTGTGCCAAAGCTTATGCTCAAGACAGCAGCCCTGGAAAAAGTTATGTCTGACCTGTTTATCATGAAAAGTTATAACAAAGCCAGGAGGCCTGGCTTATTGTGAAAAGCATTTGTTAAAGCGAGTAGGTGTTAACAGTGGTATTTTGCTGCACATAGTCTCACTGATGAGTGTAGTAGGCAAGAGGTTTGGTCTTTGCCACCCACTCTCACAACCCTAGGGGTTTTCACTATGATGATTCATGTAAGGTTTTATTGAGCAGGGTTACACATTGTTTTGCAAACTGGATTTTTCCACATATTTCTAATTGTATAACTGGTTACATGATGGTTTCCAGTTTTGTGCACTTGAATAGGCCTGTTGTTTTTATTGGTGTCCAGACAATGTTAAAGGCTATAGGCCTTATCGGTTCATTGCGAAAAGTTATGGCCACTTCCATAGATTTGGTCTGTGTATTATGAAACGTGATGACAAAGTCAGTAGGCCCTACTTACTTATTGTGAAAATTATCTTTTAAAGACAATAGGCTTTTAATGACAGATAGTTATTACACTATTAAAGAGCCTGGAGGCAGGCAATTTGTTACATAAAATTGCACAGAATACTGTACTATGTAATGGTTTTGGTGTTGGTTACCTACGCAAACAAACCATGGGGTTAAAAGATGTGCACTAATATTGTCCTCATTGGGCTCTCCTAGGTGGAATTTTATGTTGTTTTAATAACTGTATTCTTATACATATTTCTCAAGTGCCTTGAAATAAAAATAATTATTAAATAATACATCCATTCATAGATACATATATATCAATATAGATAGAGAACCTTTGGGTCAGCCCCATTATGCCATTGATCAGCATGACTGCCATTTACACTCCATCCACCCATGACAGCGTACTCCTCGGGGTGATGGTTCAGTCTGTATCAGTCATTAGCTCTATTGATTGTGAATGACAGCATTTTCTGATCCCATGTGCACATCAACATGAAAATGAGGGGGCATCATCGTCATAGCTGTTTGAGCAGTCCTTTAGCTTTCAATTTCTACATCATGTAGTGGCCCTTTCAGTTCATTGCTTCACTGTTTTTATTTCAATTTTTGATAAGGGAATGCTACAGCTCTTCTGGCAGTGCTAATATGCTGCTGCTTGTCACTCATTTCACCTGCAGTGCACCACATCTCGCTTAGCTAGTACCCTAAAGCAGGTGACTCGCTGCTATGTTTCTTTTCAGTATTGCAAGTATAGTCCCACTATATTTAGACTGTAACATGTTTTCTTTTTTCCTACTTGCATTTGTTTTATTTATGTTGCATGAGTCATTCAGTTTATGTGTGTGGTTTGTTGTGGTTGTGTCAGAGAGTGAATGCAAGAATGAGACTTTAACAACGAGGTTGAGTCCGCCCAGGTAGTACCATCTTATCTGGGTGGAGCTAGGTGGTCAAATGATGAAGCATGCCACTATTATGTGTGTGAGACCACCTAGTCCGTAAAAGGAACTCCCCTTTGTAAGATACAGCCGCCCTCATAGAGACACTCAACACACACCTCCCCATAGAACTAACCCACACCTAATCGGTACTATTAGCTGAGGGTACACTAATCCAGTCTCACCCTCATTTCTGACCACCCCACACTTCCAGTGGTATATGGATGTGTAAATTTGTCTTGGGAGTATGTGTGGGGCGGTATGACTCCCACCACTCTCTTTTGTGTTCTAATTGCACTCTCGTCACCAGCCAACCTATTGCTAGCCCACATGTAAAAACCCATCTTTATTGACAGACACAAATAAAGGTCACCTGAGTGCAGAACTTTATATGAATGTTATGCTATTTTATTACACTTTCAATATACTATGTTTGCATTTCGCTGATTGTCTGCCCCTTGCCATCAATAAAGTTTCTAAAAAATAAAGAAAGGTCATCAGTGGTGGCAGTAGAGTTCAAAAGATGACTGTGTTACCCTACATGTACAGCATTATGACTGTTTTACTGAACAACCATTTCGAATACTGAATGTGTTTATCATGTTCCTTGAAGTAGAAGACTTTGGTCTAGAATTTTAGACATAGTACTTTCTGAGTGTGGTAGTAGTATTATTAAGAATCTAACACACCTAAAGCTTTATCTATAATATTACAAATCCTATTACCAGAAACAAACAATAATAGTGTAAGTGTTGAATATGCCATTTCAAGCTCACCTTTTACCCAATTTGGTTAGAAAATTTCAAATTAATATCAAATTCTGAAATAATTTTACCGAAGCAGGGCCCCTTTTGTGTCATCCGGTTGTCCAATGCACAGCATGTCAGCTTCTCATGGGACAAGCATCACTTGGTAGGCACATGCATGATGATGTATACACTCACATGGGCCACTACAAATGTGTGAGCCTAAGATGATATTTGACTTGCGCTACCTTTTTGTTAGGTGGTGTGACCCAGCAGCAAATGGCGTTGCTGGGTCCTTTATTAAAAAAAAAAAAGAACTGCATTGGCTGCATGGGGTGGGAGGAGCAATGGAGGAGCAGCTGGGAAGAGTGAGGGTGGAGGGAACAGGGAGACGGCAAGGGTGGTCAGCGAGCAACAGAGACACTTCAGGCAGAACAGCGGGGAAGGAAAAAATATATTATAAGTAAGCCCCCGGGTGGGAGTGAGAAGGCAATAGATGGGCTTGAGAGAGTGTATGAGGGAGCGGCGTTTGGGTGGAAGAAGTGGTACACACAAAGGAGAGAACTGGAAAACGTGCACTCGCATTGAGTGCTGAAAAAAGGAAAAGGGAGTTTCCTGATTGTGAACATTAGAAGAATAAAAATGATAAAGAGACTACGCTCCATGGGAGGGACATACACAAGAAGAGTAAGGCATGCCATTAAATAAGAAACAAGGTGACAATAAAGCCACCCAGTGGTAAGCAACATCTGTACTCTAAGCTCACTGTACATTGTGCTATGGCCCACAAAAGGCTTTCCCCTACAGACTTGTACATCTGCCCTTAGGCAAGACGTAAAATTGAAAATGTGGGGTTAACTACTAAGACTCATTATTCAAAGCAGAGCAGTTGGAGAGAACTGCAAAATACATCTGGACATTAATGTTTTTTATTGTTAGGCACACATTTAACCAACAGGCATGTCCTCTAACAGCTATCAGCTTTTTCCCTAGACTCTTTCCTTTTTATCACTTTTCATTTTCATCTTTATTTACTGTTCTTCTTGTTGCTGTTCGTACATGTGTCTATAAATCAATCAGATTTCCTCTTCATCACTTATGAGGTTTGCTCTATTCATATAGAATTTTTTCAGCACATTCTGCCCATATAACCCCATGGTACCCTTGTATATAGATAAACCTTACAGCTAGTTTCATGTGATTAGATGTTCTTTTACTAATGATCTTAATTTCTGATGGTTCCTGGAAGGAATCCTGTCTTTACAAGAGCAGTCCATAAGTCTTTTATCTCCCCCTTCATATAGCCAACCTTTTGGCTATGCACAGTAAAGAGCCAATAGGAATAAAAGCCTTCATTATGACCCTGGCGATGAGTGATAAAGTGGCGGTAATACCGACAACAGACTGGCGGTAACTACTGCCAAATTATTACCATTGTGGTGACAACTCCCATAGACAGCCAATGTACCACACCAACCGCCAGGGCAGAAACAACACTCACCACAGCGGTAGCCGGCAACAGCCAGGCGGAAGACAAAGTACCATCCACCATATAATGACACAGGAAACCGCCACCTTTTCCGGGGTGGTACCAATGCCATCAAAAGCCTGGCAGGAACACATCACTGAAGAGAACTGACTCACCATTGGAGACACAGAGAAGAACAACGCCGCCATGGAACCCGAACTGCAAGTGTTCCCGATGATCTTCTACGTTATGCTCCACCTGGAACACCAACGCCGACGAAGAGGAAGATGATGAGTACAGCCGCCTAGCACACAAGGGAGGGAGGGAGGAAAACAAGAGTGACACACACATGCACAACACAAACCATTCATACGCACACCATACACACGTCCAGCTGCACACGAAAAACAATTTGCACCCGATACACTGCAGAATAATGCAAGGACAACAGGAATGCACGAAAGTGAATGTATTAATATCAACAGCAAATAATTTTTTGAACTGCCCATGAAACAGATATGTACACGTGTACACAAAGGGACACTGCCCAGTCCAATGCTCAAAGGGCCCACATGGACACAGGGCACAGTCTAAGGCCCAACTCGAATCCTGCCTCCATCCGGATAGAAGTCTGCAGGGGCATCAGTTTGCAAGTGGGGAGGCACCTCTGGTGGAGGGGGGGCACCTCAGCCAGATTCGGGAACAAGCCTACTGGTTCTGGAGGGGGTTCCATGCCTATTGCTCTGTCCTGGGGAGTGCAAGGCCACAGCCTCTCAGATGGGTGACTTGCCCACTGGTTCTGGAGGGGGCAACATGCCCATTGCTCTGTCCTGGGGAGTGCAAGGCCACAGTCTCTCAGGTAGGTGACTTGCCCACTGGTTCTGGAGGGGGCAATTTGCCCATTGCTCTGTCCTGGGGAGTGCAATGCCACAGTCTCTCAGGTGGGTGACTTGCCCACTGGTTCTGGAGGGGGCAATTTGCCCATTGCTCTGTCCTGGGGAGTGCAAGGCCACAGTCTCTCAGGTGGGTGACTCGCCCACTGGTTCTGGAGGGGGCAACTTGCCCTTTGCTCTGCCGTGGGAAGTGCAAGGTATCTCAGGTGGGTGACTTCCCCACTGGTTCTAGAGGGGGCCCCACGTACAGCAGCATCTGGAGGTGGTGATGGCTGCAGTGTGGTGGCAGATGGAGGTGCATCCTGGGCAGCCTCTGGAAGTGGTGATCGCTGCAGTGTGGTGGCAGATGGATGTGCCTCCTGGGCAGCCTCTGGAGGTGGTGATGGCTGCAGTGTGGGGGCAGATGGAGGTGTCTCCTGGGCAGCCTCTGGAGGTGGTTATGGCTGTACTTCCTCAACTGGCAATGGGATCCCCATTATCGCTGGTGGTGGTGGAGGTGTCACACTGACAGCCTCTGCTTGAGTATAGGGCTTCGTCCCCTCCATGACATGGGTCGTGGATTCCTTACCCTTCCTGGCAGGGGTTGATGGCTTCTTCACCTTCTTGCCTGGAGGTGCAGGCTCCTTCCCCTTCTTGCCTGGAGGTGCAGGCCTCTTCCCCTTCTTGGATGGAGGTGCAGGCTCCTTCCCCTTCTTGCCTGGAGGTGCAGGCTCCTTCCCCTTCTTGCCTGGAGGTGCAGGCTCCTTCCCCTTCTTGCCTGGAGGTGCAGGCTCCTTCCCCTTCTTGGATGGAGGTCCAGACTCCTTCCCCTTCTTGCCTGGAGGTGTGATATCCTTCCCATCACGAGTAGGTGGAGCCACCACTGTCCCCGTGGACTGTTTGGCTGAGGTGCTGGGTCTTTTGGACCCTGCTCTGACAGGCAGGAGGGAGGGAGAGGGAGGGAAGAAGTCAAGTTGGGCAAGGAAAAGCTTCTTAGGGATGGGGGGGCGGGAGGAGGGATGGGAGTGGAGGTTGAGGGAGTGGTTGTAGGAGGTGTATGTCTTGTGGATTTGGGTGCAGGTGCATGGGCAGTGTACTGATGTGAGGCAGATGGCTGTTGGGTGTGTGAGTGCTTACGTTTGGGTCCTTTAGGAGGGGGGCAGACAGGGTTAGAGAAGACAGAGGGTACGCGTGCATGGATGTTGTGGAGGTGTCTGCCAGTGAGGTGTGTGCTGCTTGGTGTGGTGATGCTGGTGGTGGATGTTGATGTAGTGCATGTGGGTGTGAGTGTGGACGTTACTGGGAGGGAGGTAGAGGCGCAGGAGGAAGGGGAGACAGTGGAGGCAGTGGATGTTGTCATGTCTGCAACTGTATGGTGTTTGCGTGAGTGCTTGTGGGATGAAGTGTGGTGCTTGTGTTTGCCTGTGCCACACTTGGGTGTTGTCTTGTGTGCATGCTCGTCTGTATGTGTGCCTGGAATGGGTTGGGGTTGGGAAGAATGGGACTGGGAAATGGTAGTTGGAGGGGGGACAGTAGAAACAGGGTCAATGGATGCCATCAGAGAGGAGGCCAGAGCCTGAATCGATCTCTGTTGGGCGGCCAGTCCACTGTCAATGCCCTCCAGGAATGCATTGCATTGCTGCATCTGGGATGCCAGCCCCTGGATGGCACTCACAATGGTTGACTGCCCTACAGAGATGGATCTCAGGAGATCAATAGCATCCTCACTCAGGGCAGCAAGGCTCACTGGGGCAGGGCCTGAGGTGCCTGGGGCGAAGGAGATGCCCATCCTCCTGGGTGAGTGGGCACGGTCAACTCGCTAAGAGGCTACTCTGATGGGGGTAATGGTACGGGGGTTGCAGCTGTACCTGCAGCTGGGGTGGTCACAGAGATGTCGGCCACCACCAGGGAGCTTCCATCGGAGAAGGTATCGGAGCCTGTGTTGTCACCTCCTGTCTCCGCCGTAGTGCTCCCCTCGCCCTCCGTCCCACTGGTTCCCTTGGGGTCGGTGGACTCTGCCTCCTGGGTCCTGTGGGATGCAGCTCCCTCTGTCGCTGGTGCCCCCGCTCCTCTGCCAGATGATGCTAATGCACACAAGGACAGGATGACAGAACAGAAAAGGGGGGAAGAGAGAAAAAGGAAACACTGGGTCAATGACTGCACCTACATCACAGTTGGCATACACAGCACCGTCACACACAGGGAACAGGCTTAAGCACTATGCATTGCACTCACAATGATGTGGCTAGATGCTAAGGCAAGATGAGGGCCGCACACCGCCAACTGCACCCCTCCTTGGACCCACGATGCCCTGCCTGAAATGGACTGCTAACAAGCTAGGTTACCTGTATTTGCTATACACCCATTACCCTAGAGATGACCCATGCTGCAATGTCTGGCCTGACCTTAGGGGCACTCACTAACTCACATCCACCACCCGGATGCCACCCCACCTGCCAAAATTTGCAATTATACCCACTGTACTCACCCCTTTGTGGCTGCTGTGATTCCCTCAGGCGCCCATCCAGCTCAGGGTAGGTCCCCGCCAGCATGGGGTCCATCAGGGGGGGTCAGGTTCCGACGGGCACCCCTTCCTTGTTGGGAGGCCATCCCCAGCTGGGCCTCGGCGGTCTTCTGTGCCCAGCATCTCAGGTCCTACCACCGTTTCCGACAGTGGGTGCTCCGTCTGCCATAGACCCCCAAGGTCCGCACATCATTGGCGATGGCTCGTCATATTCCCTTCTTTTGATGGGCGCTGACCTGCAGATATAATACAGACAGGAGAACACCTATAAACAAACAGTCCAGCCCGTCACACAAATGGCCCACCATTACCGTTTCCATCCCCATTGGCACACTCATTGCCTAGCGCACACCATGTACACCACCACAAGCCCTTATCCCCACCTCCTCCTTCCACGATGCTTGCACATACATCTCCATGCATCCTTCCCACATGCATCGTGCCAAAAGTGTACTCACCTGTTTGTCTGGAGGCCCGTACAGCAGTCCGTACTGTAGTAGGACCCCATCCAACAGTCACTCCAACTCCTCCAAAGTGAAGGCAGAGGCCCTTTCCTCAGTCACACAGGCCATGGTGAGTTCCAGACACAAGTCACAGCAGCACACGCAGTGTAAGTGTTCTCCTGTTCAAGGTCAGGAAACAAGTGAGGAATCAGATAGAAAATGGCGGTCAAGTCCATGCCAGTGACTGGCAGATCCCCATTGGCCACTGTACTCCATAGAGCCCCATATTATCCAATGAGGAATTGCATAGCGGTGCAAGACCGCCTTCCGCCACGACGCCCAACATCGGCAGAATTACCTCACTTCCACCTGTCCCTACATACAGGACAGGCGGTCACCATTTTAGGGGGGGACAGGCATATCGACATTAACTGCGTCATAGATTAGATTGGCACAAGCCTCACCATTAACTCTGTCCCATTACATTAGTGCACCAAGTAGACTGCAGTTGTGGGTCCATTGTTCAAATTGTGACAGGCTACTCACTCTTGTGTCCCTTATATACCTACCGCTGCAGATGAATATGAGGTGGAGACATACCCCCATGTACAGACCCCTGGTGGACTTGAGGACAGGCACATTATCCTCACCTATATACTGGACAGGGCCACAATCACAGAGCTGTGTGCCCAATTGGAGACAGACCTGATCTCATCTATCCATCATCCAACTGGGATCCCTACTCTTGTGCAAGTGCTATCAGTGCTCCACTTCTGGCAACTGGTTCCTTCCAAGTGATAGTGGGCTTGGCAGCAGGAATGTCACAGCCAGTGTTCTCAATCATGCTGGCAAGAGTGTTGTCTGCCCTAGTAAAACACATGTGCAGCTACATTTCTTTCCCCCAGGTGGAAGATTTGGCCACTGTGAAGGCCGGATTCTATGCTATGGGACATATCCCCAACATTATTGGGGCGATTGACAGTACACATTTTGCACTTGTCCCCCCCCCCTGCGAGAATGAACAGGTGTTCAGGAATCGTAAGAGTTTCCCCTCACTGAATGTGCAGATGGTATGCCTGGCGGATTAGTCCATCTCGCACGTCAATTCTAAGTATCCTGGGTCGGTGCATGATGCCTTTGTTCTGTGGAATAGCAGCGTCCCAAATGTGATGGCCCAACTACAGAGGAACAGGGTGTGGCTAATGGGTGAGCCTTTGTCCCCACCCACTGTATGTTAGTGTATGCCTTCTGGTGTTAACCCCATAGGATTGTGTGACGCTAAATGTGGTCCCTCAGTACTTGCAGGTGACTCTGGCTATCCAAACCTATTATGGCTGCTGACCCCTGTGAGGAATGCCAGGACAGGGGCTGAGAAACATTATAATGAGGCACATGGGTGAACCAGACGGGTCATCGAGAGGACCTTCGGCCTCCTGAAGGCCAGGTTCAGGTGCCCCCATCTGACAGGTGGATCCCTGTGCGACTTACCCGAAAAGGTCTGCTGGATAGTAGTGGCATGCTGCAAGTTGCACAACCTGGCCCTCAGACACCATGTACCTTTTCTGCAGGAGGAGGAGACTGGCGATGCCCCTGTGGCATCAGTAGACCCTGATGACAGTGAGGATGAAGAGGCAGAGGATGAGGATGAGGACAACAGAACTACAGTTATCCATCAGTACTTCCAATGACACACAGGAAAGACAGTGCAACTGCACATTTCTATGACTATTGGTGTATTCTGTGTGGCTGTAGCATGATGGCATTAACTTCCTTTTTATCTCAACTTACTGTCACCTATGGTTTGTCATTTGGTGATATAACAACTGTGTACTGATATGCTGATTAAAGCCAGCTACAGGTCATTATTTCTATGCTCTCACAGTGTACAGTTAATTTGCACTAGATGTGACTGTTTCCATAAATACACATTTTCAATCCATAAAATCCTAGTAGTGAAGTTGTGTTCAGGGGTGTTTATTGTAGTGCTAATAAATTGAGGGGAAAGTGCAATGGAATGGGGTGATGGTGGAGGAAAGTCCAGGGTATTGTTCCAGTCTGTTTATAGCACAGGTCCATTGTCCAAGGGGCCATAGGAAGGGGAGAAAAGGCAGTTCAAAGTGGACAAGGTGACACATGGGGGACAATCAGGAGAGTCTCATTTCCTGGCAGTGGTCTTGGCTAGTGTCTCTGACTTTTGTCTGGGTTGCAGGGAACGTTTGCGGGGTGATTTACCTTCTTCAGGGGGAGGAGTGCTGGTGGCCTGTGGGTCCTGTGGCGGGGACTCCTGCCCACTAGCTGCAGCAGAAGTGGAGGGCTGATAAATGGACTGGCTAGTGGTAGGGCCCCGCTGGTGTGCTGTTGCCTCCCTCATGATGTTGCCCATGTATGCCAGCACCCCCGCTATGGAGATCATGGTGGTGTTAATGGCCTGCAAGTCCTCCCAGATCCCCTGATACTGTCCCTCCTGCAGCTGCCTGTTCTCCTGAATGTTGCCAAGGATCTGGCCCATCATGTCATAGTAATGTTGGTAGGCTTCCAGGATCACGGAGAGTGCCTCCTGGAGAGTCGGTTCCTTGGTCCTGTCCTCCCCCTGGCACACAGCGTTCCTCCCAGTGTCCCTGTTGGCCTGTGCCTCTGTCCCCTGAACGGTGTGCCCACTGCCACTGATCCCAGGTCCCTGATTGTCTTGAGGTTGAGGTGTGCCATGGGGTCCCTGTACAGGTGGGCACCCTGCTAATTGACGTGTCCTGGGGACAGAGGTGTGGGTACGCTGGGAGGTGCTGTGGTGTTGGATACTGAAGGGGGAGGCTCTGTGGTGGATTGGGAGTGGGCTTGGGTGACCTGCTGTCCAGTGGTCCCTGATGGGCCATGTAGGTCATCCAGATCCAGAAGTCCAGAGTTACTGTCATCACTGGGGGCATCTTCTGTTGGGAGACTGGATGGTCATGGCACCTCCTCTCCACTGACATTGGATGGGGCACCTGTGGGGATGTAAGTGATGTATTATGCTTCATGTGTGTGACATATTGTGCATCCTGGCTTCCCCTCTATCACTGGTGTTGCCCTTCCACCCTTTGCTTGTGTATGGTGATGTATTGTGGGATTGTTAGTTTACCTATGCTGAGCATGCTTTGGTGATGGGTGTCCATGCAGGGCTGGGAGGGATGTCCATGCGTTGGCATAGCATGCAGGGCTTGGCATTGGGGTTAGTCATCTGCGTTAGTGCAGTATGTGGGATCGAGTGAAGTGATGTGAGTGAGGGTGAGGGTGTGAGATGGCATGCAGGTATAGGAGGTGACAAGTGGTAATTGTTGACTTACCAGTATCCAGTCCTCTGGCAACTCCAGTGAGTCCCTCAGGATGCAGTATTGCCAAGACTTGCTCCTCCCATGCTGTAAGCTGAGGGGAGGAGGTGGGGTCCGCCGCCAATCCTCTGTATGGCGAGCTGGTGCCTTGCTGGTATGGATCCTACCTTCCCCCGTAGGTTGTTCCACTTCTTCCTGATGTCATTCCTTGTTCTTGGATGCTGTCCCATGGCGTTCACCCTGTCCACGATTCTCTGTCATGGCTCCATCTTCCTGGCAATGGAGATCTGCTGTACCTGTGCTCCAAACAGCTGTGGCTCTACCCTGACAATTTCCTCCACCATGACCCTTAACTCCTCCTCAGTGAAACAGGGGTGCCTTTGTGAGGACATGGGTGTTGTGTGGTGTGTGTTGGTGAGAGCGGGTTGAGTAATGTGGTGGAGTGCGTGAGGGATGTATGGGTGTAAGTGGTGTGCCTGTGTCTAGTTGTCTCTGTGCTGTTTGTGTCAATCTCCTGGCAGTAATTGTTGTTCGTAAAGGGTTGTGGGTACTGTGGGTGTGTGTTTTATAGTGCTGTGGGTGGGAGGGTGTGGCGTGTGTATGAATGTCAGGTGTGTGTTTTTGGTATTGGCCAATGTTGTTTTGTATGTGGGTGTCCACTCTGAGCGCGCGGTATGTACTGCCAATGGTTTAGCGCCGTTGAATGTCCGCCGTGGTGATTCGTGGGTCATAATGTGATGGGTGTTGATTTGTTGGCGTAACGGTATGGGTGTTGGGACTGTCACTTTTCCACTGACCTTTGAGCTGGCGGATTTGCGTATGTGGCTGTATTCTGTCAGATTGGTGTGTGTGTGTCATAATATGGCAAACGGATATTTGCCACCGCAGCAGTATGTTGGCGCCCATCACTGTGGCGGTAAGTGGCATTTACTGCCAATGTCATAATGATGGCCAAAATGTCTTAGCCCAATGGTGCCTATCTCTGCACCAGATATTCTGGTCAAATACTTTACTTTTGAGATGGAAGTACTTTGTGGGTTACTCTGGTGAGACCCCACTACCACATAGTGCATGCAGAAGAGGCAAAACCCTCACTCTTTACTTGTAGTATACACTGCATCTCAAGGCCTTGAAAGAGGCTCCTGCCAAACCCAAAGTATTGGATATTTTTACTGACTGTCGAATCTGAAGTATAAAATCAGCTGACATATGTTTTGCATGGTTTATTCAATTGCCCGGCTTTGTCAAGTCTAAGATTATTCTGATATCCTCCATGTACATAGTCAAAGGTTTATCCGTGTTTGCAGTCTTTTCAAAAGATTGTATTATAGTTTCAGTCAACTATGAGGTGAGTGGTGCATAGCATCCCTTCTTCAAAGAATTAAGGGATTGTACATTGTCCAATCCAGTACAACTCACTACTGATCAGGGCGTTCTCTCTCTCTGCCCTCTCTAGCTATGTCTCTCTGTCCCTCCTCCTCCTAACAAACTCTTGTTAGGTAACACCAGTTGTATTCCATAGGGAATGTAGGGCCAGATTCTTAAACCTTTTTCATCCTTAAGTTGTACTTAGGTGTGCATCTGCTGACCTCGTTTCCAACCTCCTGATGATTGACAGATCAAGATAAAAATGACTGACCGAATCATGATCTGCAGAGATGAGACTCCAAACGGATCTTCGTACAAGAGTTTAGAATAAGGGGACACCAGACAATATGCACAGAACGCCAATAAAATCATAACTTTGTGGGTTATCATTAACATTTTCTGACTACTTTAGAACACCACGTGAATCGGCTCAAAAAAGGCAGAGGATGGAATTTTCCAGAGTTAAAAGGAAGCACACCCTCCCAAAATTCATTGTTGTAGGTAAAGAGTTTTTCTCTTCCATGAAAAATATTTTCTTGATGGGGAAAAATAAAATAAAAGGTGTAATCTATTACATTTACTACAGCAGATTGGCCTTGTTGTCAATATGAAGGAGTACAAGGAAGAGGGCAGTTGTACCCAAGGGAATAAGTGTATGACTTGCATTAGGCACCATTTGTGGCCCTGGCGATTACGTGAATCCTGAAAAGCCTGGAAATCTTCTCAGATCGTAGCACCGTCCTATGATGAGATAATTCTGGCTTTACAGATCACGCTTGTGGCTTAGCATCAAAGGTATTGTTGCGTAGGTTCTCATTATTCAAATGAGACTACTGGATTTGGAGCAGCAAGATCGCCCACGGTGTGGGAGACTGATTCTGACCCACTGCAGGCGACACCTGTCGCTCTAAATCCGGGTTTTGCTCCGGCTAACTAGCAGTGCCTCATCTCCACCAGGAGATAGAGGTGATTGGGCAGCCGAGTGCATGACATATTAAACCTCTCAGGGAAGTCGTGGTCACTCAGGTCGCATCCGGTTCTCTCATTCACAATTCAGTCTCATATATAAATGACAATAAGAAACAGTATGAGTTTTAAAGACTGGTTTAATAAAACAACTGCATTTTAGTTAGCAAAGCATGAGCTGCAATAACCTGGACAACACAACATAACAATATTAAAATGGTGACGAGGAGAGTGAAGCATAAGAATAACGCTATTATATTGTCACTAGAATCTATGTACTATTTCCTATCTAAACCATAATCTGAGCACAACATGTTAAGCTCTAATTCTGCCTTTCAGGTTCCTCCGGGAGGACATCAACCCTCATACCTGAGCAAAGGCCTGTAGTCTGCGTTAGCATCTGCAGCGAAGCATTCAGTCGTGGTACCCTGGCAGGAATCTCCCTCTTAATGTGTAATGGGACTAGGAAGTGTTTTTATAATAACACAGCTAATGTTCTGAGAAAATGTCTCTACGTAAGGATGTGTATTTTCTACTGATATTGGAGACCAAACTTCTACCACGTTCACCGGCAATCTACCAAACTGTAGCCTTGACTGAAGCACAAAGTGATCAAGAATGTCTTGTTTGAGAACACAGTGCTGGGCTAAGCAAAAACAGTTAAATAGATGAAAATAAAACAAGACCTTAAAACTGGTTATTGTAATAATAACAATGCGAAGCCGAATAAAATATATCTAGGTCAGAGTGCACAGCGGCTTAGTGTATTAAACTAACGTGCATGGAGCTATAACTAAAATGGCTACACAACAGTATTACTTGTTTTGGACTTTCCACTGGATGTGTCCAGCATTCCCGTGATCTCTTTTCTGCATGACCTTTGAACTTCTATAAACACCAGAGTCTTTCTTCAGCTGTGAAAGGCTTTCTCTCAAAGGTCCTATGTTGTCGGTGTCAATCCTCTCTGTCAGTATCAGTCCTCTACCACTACTATTGGTATACTGATTTTGCTGGTTTCGAAAGTGTTTTTTCCCCATTTCACTTGTCACTTAAGTCATTAGTGTAGTAAAGTTGAATAGCAAGCCACAAACCAAGAGAATAGGCGTCTTCTGTGAGGCCGGAGCCCAAACATTCAGTGTACAGAGGTTTTTTTATTGTAACTTCTGTATTAAGTTTGAGGGCTGTTCTGGCAAAACTAGTGCTGTTGATGTTAATGTGTAAATATTTTTACCGGAATCTGCATATAACATGTTCACAATGTCTAATATGTGTACTGTGCATTCAAGATAGCACCTATTTAGAAAGTCCAAGTTCTAATCCCTTGTAATGAAGTCGCAGATAGTTTAAGTATTATTATATTTTATTTTTAAGGCTTCTGTGAAACTTTTCGTGGTTGCAGCAAGTATGATGGGAGTTGGCTTCCCAAGATGTATCATTAGTTCCATATTACATACTTTTCTAATTTGTACGCTTACCATATTGCAAGTTTTCACAGGAGTGCTGAAACCTCCAGAATTTCATATTACCCTCAGCAGTTTGTAAAGCACTCAGTAGGAATGACATACAGGGTTTCGTTCGTGAACATGTGATGAGTCCGCGGAAAGAATAAGTGCATTATTGGTCAAACTTGTTGCTTTATTGCTGCCGTGCTTAATTTGGGCTTGTTGTGAGAAAGACGGAAGAAGGAAAAACTAAAAAGCGTCATAAAGGGAGAAAGTAGACAGTTGCAGGATGAGCTGAAGGGGCAGGGGTGGCCGTAAATGGATTGAAGAGGCGCGAGATGGCTTCAGGATTATGCTTCCTCAGTATTCAGTGCTGGCAGATTTAATTACAGCAGTCTCGTGTTTAAGAGAAGGGCTTTGAGCACCGGCACCTCTTTATTTACAAATTAAGCACTGTCGCTGCGTCTAATTTAATTTTGTGTGTATAACATGCCTGTGTTATGTATGATATTATGGGTGGTAGAACTATGTGGTAATCGAGCACTACGTTAGGCATCAAGGATGACTAAATTCTGAGGCAAGAAAAAACGAATTATGCGGCTTACTGTGACACATTCTGTGGCAGTTTTATTTTGCTATTTTGTGAATAGAATACACGTTACCAATGCTTAACAATATATATAGAATTGGCACTATAATTAGTGTTTTACCAGCCCGAGGCATTGACTGTATAATTATTGATTCACCATCCTTGCCACATAATCCAAAACCAAAGCGTGGGTTTGGCTTTGCCTAGACGAGTATTTCTCTTGCACTTCGTGCTGCTGACTGTGTGTTGTATTATTCCACCAAAATGAAGTGCTCGCTTTGCATTGCATTAGGGACCTTTTCATATTTCAAAGGTCTTCTGAATCCTCACAAATTAAATTCTTTATTTGGTACATGCATTGTACACAGAGAGCCATTGTTTTGTTGTGTGTTTACATTGCGGCATACTTTTATTCACATTTTCCTCAAACTCAAAATGCAAGCATGACCCACAGACTTTCCCAATGGTTGTAACTTAAGCAGTAGATGGTTGATTATGTGGCAAGGGTGGGGAATCAATAATTATACAGCCAATGCCTCAGGGCGGTAAAACAATAATTATACTACCAGTGCCAAAGCAAGAGAATCACATAATTTAGTGCCTTGATAATACGTTTGTATTTGAAGCAAAGATCATTTCTAGCCAGAAAGTAGGCCTGTGTAGGATTTCTGGTACACGTGGTCGAAGTATTGGAAGGGAATGGCTGCTTAGTATGTCAGCACAAACGTACGGTGTAAAATGCCTTTATCCGATTGCATTTTTGTTAATTCACCTCAGGCACTGATCATAAGACAGGAATGACAGCCATTGAAAGGGAAACCTTCCCTTTCATCACAGTCGCAATGGAAGAAATGGCGTATCAGCTTTCTGCCAAAGATCAAGCGGGTATTGCATTCCTCAGCTTGGCCTGTGGCAACACCTGTCTCCAAACAAGCCTTGATGACCCAGGTCCTCTTTCACAAGGTAAATGTTGGTACACTGCTGTGGCGACCTGTGCCATCAGCTGGCATGGAGTGAGTCCCTCAGCCTGGATTCCGAAAGAGATCGGTTCTTTAGCGTGGGCTTGCCCTAGTGGTGAAACAGGCTTCCAGCTGAGGTGTGTCTCCAACACTGGCATGTGTCCAGAAGTTACCTTTTCCTAAAGTCGATCTGCCTGCTCTTGCTTTGCATCTCGTGTGAGCACATTTTTGCAGTTCCCTAGGCATGGTTTGTACAGTGGATAATGTTTTGAAGATATCCTGGAAAAGGGCCACGTTGCTGTGCTTGCTGCAGGCGGTTCCTGCCCTGAAAGTCTTCCTTTGGTATCACTATCCTCGCTTGCACCTATGAAACGTGGATCCATTACACTGCAAGAGTCGCACCACAAACGTTTTGTGGGTCACTTGCCCTGCTGTTGTAGTAGCATTTTGTACTAGTGTTTACCTGTTAGCCGTAGTAATATGTGTCCTCCTTTTCACAGTCACTTTCGAATTTCTGTTCTTTGCCCTTAGATGCCTGTGTGCTTATAGTAGATTTCCATCAAATGTCTTAATTTGTACCCCTCTACTTCCCAGAATCCTCTCACTTCTGTATATCCATCAATGTCTCCTTTGGCCCGGCTGAATTCTCTAGGTTTATGTTGCTTCTTTTTTCATTTTACTCTTTTTAATATTATATATACTATTTATTGTTACAGGCACGGTACAGTGTGAAGCACCACGCACAACTCAATATGCCATGCTCTGTTTGACTCCATTGACTGATGTAAACATGTCAGTAACTAAGTATCTTACATTTACAGCTTTAACGTAAAAGTATCATTATCAGAGGGGAGGAAAGAGGGAAATCAATATTGGTGACAAATAGGCCATTCTCAATCTGCAATACATAGTTCCAAAAAGTCACCCCACATTAAAAGAAAAATTGGTCCATTCTATTATTCCAACCGTCAGAGTTTCAATACGAAAGTAAATTTGTAAAGATCTTGCAATCAAGAGAGTACCTGTACATTATATTTCGACCTTTAGTGAGAACATTTCTGATTGTTTATGAGGTATTATTGAAGCAAAATTACAGTTCCATACGTTTCTGTTCTTATTTAACTTTGCATTCTTTGCTGCAGGGCTATCATCATTCCTACTGTCCCTGCTCCCCTGGTCTCGCCAGGTGACGTCCATAACCCTTCATTGTCCTATAACAGATCCCATAAGCCAAATCAGCACCTCTTCCTCTTGACATCTATTTTAAAGAGAGCGGATAAAGACGCTGTTCATGTCATTTTGATTCATTGACTGTCTCTTTGTTGTTTGCATTAAAGTTCAGTCCACGTTAACCGTCCATGGTTAACTCATTTCTGATTTTCTCTTATATTAACACCATTTTCTTTCGTAGTCTCAATCTCTAATATTTTGATGACATTGTACCCGGCACAATCCTGTCAAGACTTTCGTTTCTTCGTTTCTTATATTGCCACTTCTGCTTCACAAAAATGCTTTTGCTCATTTGCTGCCATTATTTATCTTTTCTTATTTTTGACTATTAACTCATTTCAAAACCTGGCCTATTTATTTATTACTTTTACAGGTAAACTCACATTGTGTAACAGCCAGTACAGGGCTGAAAGGGACACAACATTTGGTCTGCAACTGCGACCCGTAAATATTTTTAAGAACCAACCTGTGTACTAATAAGTTGGTTCTTAAAAAGTAGTGGGTCTGAATTTAACCTTCTTCAGGAATATTAAGGAGGTAGGCCGCAAAGTATGATGCACTACAATTGGAAGCCATCACAGGGCATGGTTGCTTTTAAATAGAGCAAACATTTTTGTAAATACATTCTGTTTTCCTTAAAGGAAATGAGAATGCATTTTTAAAAGGATTTCTTTTTTAAAAGTTTATGTAAGAGGAGACTGTGGTCCACATCGTGGACCATTACCTCCTCTTAAACAATGTTTTTTTACATTTACAAAATAGGCGGAGTTCCAATCGCAGTTGGAGGGAGGGAACTGGCCAGAACTAGTTTAGGGTGTGGATAAAGGTTTGCCCTCCACCCCTAGGCTGGCACTGGGCATAAAATTGGCAACCCTGGATACCTTCTTCAGAATACTACTGGACCTGCGGACTGCACCTGCTATTGAGACCTGCAAGGAGAACACTAAGGGCTAGACCTGCTCCCACTTGTACCCAGGCCAGAAAAGTGGACTCCAAGTTTCAGTTGAATGACCTCTGTTAAGCTACAGGGACACAAAAGCTGTAAGAGGCCGATCTTCCTGGAAGATCCCAGTGCGGTGAGTCCTGACCTCTCAGTGCTGTTCCTTAGATCCTGGTACCCTTGGCTGGTGTCAGAGTGTGCTCCTCCTGCATAACCCTGCAAGTGGGTATTCAGAACTTTCTTGACAACTTTTCCCCAAGAGAACTGATGTTGGACCTGGACCTTCCAGCCAGATGATCCACCAAAGGTGCACTGGTGTTAGAATTGAACTTCCTGCAGCTCCTGCTACGTTCGTCATTGGGACTGACATTGAAGCTGCATTGGACGATATTGAGCACTTCACCTGCACCAGCCTGCAGCCTTGCCCAGCAAAGGCAACCCGAGCTCCAAAGACATGTTGAAAACTGTCCACTGCCAACTTCACTAGAACAAACGCCAACAGACACCCAGTTTGTGCCTGCTCACAGCAGGGACCAGGTAATTATTCTCCCTTACACTAAGAAAATGTATTTTTGGTGCCAAGATACCTGTTTCACAGTCATAATCAGGGCTTGGGTCAGCCACTGACCATTAAGCCTGATTTCCTTAATTTCTCCTGCTTTAGTTATCTACCCATGCGCCATTCTACAGCTCAGCTCTCTGTGATTCACTTTTTAAAATCTATGTCTACCTGTCAAAGTGCCAGCACAAGCCAATAGCTTAGCACCATTAAGCAGTGGTCTCATTGAGGGAACCCTTGCAGCTTCAGTGAGATAGCAAAGGACTGTCTAGGAACATGGCACTGCCCCTTCCAAAAGGTTGTTTCTCGTAGAATGTTGAAACTTTTTGCCTCCCTGGAAATGTCCGCCACTCAAATTAGACCCTATTTGTAGATGACCCTAGTCCTAGAATACTGATGACAAGGATTTTCCTCTGGTGGGCTCAGTGACACTTTGAATTTAATGCCCTGTTGCCAGGGGTCGATCCCAACTCTAGGATGTTTGGCTCCATGCTAATGCAATCTACCTGACACAATAAGATACTTGAGTAAAATGATTGTGGGTGCATTTGTATTTGAATTGTTTAAAGGGCCTTATGAACCCTTCTTTAACACCAGTTTTCAACAAGTAGAAATTATGTTGTAATATCTGTTTGTGTTGCCTGGCACACTTTAGGGTATAGAATCCATAATATATTGTTAAACATTTTCGAAATGCTTCCATATACTGCTGGATCTTTTTATTTTAGCTCTTCACCAGATCACTACAGTGAGTCGTTTGAATTTGTTGTAGAAACCATGTTTTCACAACATTCCTGCAAAGCTAGGTTATGTTCCATTTTATACACTTTATTTAAACCCAGGAATTCTCTGTACAGATTATCACACGTACTTATCACTCTGTTAGTCTAAATCTATCCTCTGCTAACCCCTCACGTATCACACGAGCAAAAGAGGACACCAATTCCAGATCAGTTACACCGTTGCGTTCCTCCTTGTCACTGTTGGTGACTTTTTCTCCTGCAGACCTCAGAGGCATGCAGCATGTTCAGAACATTGGTTCTTCAAACTTCAAGGAGTAGGAGAAAGTGACACCATGCATACTTTGACCACTGACGACACTGTACTGTTCACCCACTGTCTCTTGCATAGCGTCTCAGCAGCCTTCTATTTGCTGCTGAGAGTTTAGTGGATAGTTAAGGAGTGGAAACTATGATGGATCAATTGGTGTGGAAAGAAAAAGAAGAGGATAGGGGAGATAGTAAAAGGAAAGAGGGACAGATGATATTTAATAAGTTAAAATGCAGAAAGGTAGATTTCTAATTTCTTGTAGCTAACACTTTTTTGTAAGTTGTATTTATTCATCCATAATTAATTAAAACCATTGCATCCAATTACACTCTATAAAAAAATCACAAATCACATTTAAATCATAAAAAGCTATTTCATAACATCTAAAAAAATAATGTGGTGCGAAATCGAAGTTCATGAGAAGTAGTTAGGAAGGATCCTCGGAACATGCCTTCAGCTTTTTCTGTCAGTATCAGGAACTTTATTCGAGTGTTCAGTGCAGGGCAAATTGGATTAAATGAGGCAGTAATGGCCTACATGACAAAGTGGTTTTCCAAGGTACACACCAGGTGGATCATATTTTCCATAGTTCTTTTACATAGTCCACACAGTTTATTCTCGGGATTCTTGCCCACCTTGTGTCGAGTGTCAGCCAACCACCAAAACAGTAAAGCATTGTTTCAAAACTATTGAGTACCCTGTTGCAAGGTACGGTTGGTCGTAGAGAACTAAGGAAATGATTTAGATCTTTGCGGACAGGTTACTCGGTCACAGACATGACAGTTATTCTGTCCGCTGTATTACAATTAGGATATAATGGAATTGTAATACGGTGGTTGGGATATCCGTCAAGTTTGTGACAGAGCAACACCGTCCGCCAAGTTCTTAATCAGGCCTTATGTCATTACTTAAGACTAAGCATGTGATCGTTGACTATGGCATTTTTGGCCTGACTGCGAGATAATTTCCTCATACTGGTGTTCAAAAGCTGTTCTTAAAATTTGCAAAGTGGCTGGCGCATTCCAAAGCTCCTTTGTTTGAAGTGAATTCTCAAGGCAGGATCGAGCAGTAAATTTCCTAGTGTTAGTATTTATTTTGCCTGGAAGAGCTGGTTTAAAGATTACTCTGGTGTAGCCTGGAGCTTATGACAGCATTTTATACAGGCTCCTTACCTGTCTATAATCTGTTTTATAGTTCCAAATTCAAGCTGGAGTTGTCCCTGGGAAACCAGTCTTGGAAGGCGAAACATTTGCTTGTAAGTGTTGGAGGTGATTGTATACAGCCTTGAAGTGTCCCTGCCATGCTAAGCCTCACTGCTATGAGTGATGGTGGGTAACAGTTTGGCAGTGAAGATTTTCATTGAGTGAACAAATGTAGGGCCCTTTAGTGTTTTATAAAGCGGAATCAAAACTGTCAGAGTACAGGCTTTGGCTTCAATTAACTGTTTGTGCGAAAGTAAGGAACCTCTGGAATGCATTATCATTCCCAAACATTTATATTCACTAACTCTCTCAGTTTGTCGGCCATTTAATTACCATGTGCCCTTTGTCTTGATTTTGTTACATTTACCATGATGTTGGTTTTGTTGAGTTTTTTTCCTAATTTACTGCTGATGGAATATTCCCGTAGTCTATTGAGGAGCCTCTGCAGCCCTCTCTTGGTTTTGCTAGCTAAAGCCACACATCAGCGCAGAATAGGTTTGATATTAATCATCCAGCGAGCTTAGAGGGGTGTGCACTATGGCTCACACGTATGTGTATAGAAATACAAAAATATAGAGGACAAAAAAGGTCAATTTGTACCACTACATTTGTGAATTGTACATAGACATATATTATACCTTATCATAAACTTAACTGTTACTCCATTTGTATCCCAACCACTAACATTTTTCCCCTTGTATGATGTCTCTGCCATTTTACAGTTATATATTACCCCTAACCATCTTCCTCGTCCTCCTTCTTGTACACCTTCTTTTTAATCCTAACCTTAACTTCAGAAAGGTGGTACAAGGGAAGGTTTCAAAGTACAAATGTGGAATGTTCAAGAAGTAGAAAGGTGAAAGAGTGTATGTAAACTAATCCAAAAGTGCATGCACATTTTGCATTGAATAGTTCAACAGACTTACTATTAGACTAAAAAAATGCACCTTGCAATTATGTACCTTGCAATTTAGTTCAAAGTTGACATAAATCAGTATTTATGAGTTGTACACTTGCATTTCTACAAAAATTAGACAAATTTTATGACAAGACCGGAGGCTCCTATTATGCGTTCTCTTCTTGCTTTATTAAAACAGCAGTCAAGAAAAAAAGACTACAAATCCCATGTGGCTAACACAGACAGCCAATGGGATTGAAAACGTAGTATAGAACATGCTGACCAATAGCAGTATTCCCCATGCTATTGTGACGTCACTTGACTGCAAGCAGCCCTCTTTTCTTGCTGCTGCAGTCAAGATAAGTCACGCTTTTCTACCGTCATATCTTTCTTTTATAGCTATTAAGTTTTATACGTATAAACATATTGTTATTTACTGTTGTCGGCATGTTGCCGCATTATACTACATAAGCGCTTGTTCGTGCTCGTGCTTTCGTTTTTCCTGTCCTCGGCAGCACAAAGTGGGTGCTTCCGAGGCAGGAATTCCAAATATTTTAGCATGCGCAACGCGCGCCGCGCGCAACGCTCCTTCGAGGATTTCCCTCGCGTACAGGACCAACCGTCACTCGGTTGCCCGACGCGAGGAGAGGAAACCCTGCAAAGCGCTCTCCTCAAAGCCAAGCGCTTCCTCACCTCAACGCCGGTGCCTTTATCGGCTGCCTTCCTGGTTCTCACGGCACCAATTCCCTTGGCCCCGCCCTCGTGTAGGAGGGTTCTTCCTTGTTCCCATTCAGTCCTCTCCTTAGTTAACCCCCGGCTGCCCAGCTCACATAGGAAATCCTGTTAGAATTTAATTCCTGTTATTTAAAAGCCATTTTTTCACCAGAAATTGTTTTCCTTTCGTTATTAATTTAACTTTAACATGGACAACAACTCCTCAGCTATGGAACAGGGTGTTTCCAGTGAAATTGAGGACATAAGAAACGAATTACGTAATTTTATCAAAAGTTCTGTTCAACAGGCTATGGCGTCATCTATGCAGAAATTATCAAAGAATTTGGAGTCAAATTTTTCTAACCTTTTATCCAAATCTTCGGCCCAGTCTGCGGGGGAATGCAGTCAGCGCCAGCCTGCCAACCCTATGGTTCCGGCACAAACGGAGGGTGAGTTTACCTCACATATGACAGAGGACGCGGTTCCTCACAAGGCTCCTTCCAAGGAGTATAACAATATGGTTTCCAAACCCTCTTTGGAACGTAAAGCCAAACAACGTCACATTCCCCTTCCCACTCCCTATACCTCTACCCCTAATTCGGATGATGATCTCCCAGATGCGAATTCAGATTTTTATGTCTCTGACAAAGACGACACTGATTCCTTTTCACCTCCTCCTAAGAAACCCAAAGGTCCTTCTGTTTCCCCCCCTTTGTTTGACGCAGAAGGTTTTCCCATGTTTGACCCCTCCAACATACTTCGCCCCAATTCCACCGAATGGCTCCCTGCTGACCATGTCGGTCGTTACGTGGCTCAGAAATTATTTTCTCCTCTAGATAAGCAGACCAGGGCCAAGCTCAAGTCCGAATGTCCACGCCCCGTCCTTCCACACAAAGCTACTTCCACTCCCACCATTGATGAACAGATGTTAACGTTTTTCACTAAACAGGGCAAAGACCCTCGTAAGGGAGTAGATAAGGCATGGTCGTCCTGTCAAGACAAACTATTGGACGTCATAGGTCCACTTACAAGAATCTTTGACATGATTGAATCAGCCAGGCTGGATGGCAGCTTTCTAGATCCAGAAGAGTTATCCTTATGGGTTCAACGTTGTTTCTGCCTCGTGGGGAATGCTAACTCCTCTCTCATACATGAGAGACGCAAAGGCCTCCTGATCAAACTCAACCCTAAATTGATTAATTTGGCAACGGTCCAACCCCAAATTCATACTGAAGGACAGCTTTTCGGTGATTCTTTCATCAAAAATCTCAGCAAGTACGTTGCCACATTTACCTCATTAGACAAAGCACAACAGTCTATGCGGAAAATGTTCAACCAACGGGTTTTTGCCAGGGCCGGTAGATGCAGGGGCCGCTTTACCGGCCGAGGTTCCGTCAACCAAGGCTCCAGAGGGTACTACGGTTCCTATCAGCATGAATTTAGACCGCAGTTCTATCCCTAGCGCGGCAGAGGCTATCGTTCCAGATCCTTTAGACACTCCAAAGCCTCCAACCCTACAGGTAAGCCCTCAGCTTGGTTCTTTTCCAACCGGGGGTCGCATCTGCCATTTTCTTTCAAATTGGTTAACAATTACAGCGGATGTGTGGGTTTTAAATACTGTGCCAGGTTACACGATAGAACTGTATTCCACCCCAGTTCAAACATTTTACACTCCTTCTCCCCAATTCTCCACAGAAATGACCCAGTTAATATCTCTGGAGGTAGATTCCCTTTTACTAAAGCAAGCAATTTCAGTCACCCAACCACATCCTTTAGGGTTTACCAGCCCAATCTTTCTAGTTCAAAAGAAAAACAAAAAGATGCGTCCAGTCATCAACTTAAAACACTTCAACCGATTTGTGGTGTACAGACATTTCAAAATGGAAACAATTCTTCACCTCAGGGATATACTTCTTCAAAACGACTGGATGGTCAGACTGGATCTCCAGGATGCCTATTTAGTCGTCCCAATACATCCAGACTCCAGGAAATTCCTTCAGTTCCATTGGTTCGACCAAACCTATCACTTTACCTCTCTGCCCTTCGGTCTATCATCTGCCCCTTGGTGTTTCACCAAGCTATTGAAGCCCGTGGTGGCTTTCCTAAGATCCCAGGGCATAAGGCTCCTGATTTATCTAGACGATATCCTAATTTTAAGTCAATCTCCTCAAATTCTTCTACTTCATTTACAGACAGCCTCCTCTCTTCTAGAGAATCTAGGCTTCATAATAAACAGAGAGAAGTCCCTACTAACTCCATCCCAAACCATAGAATTCTTAGGATTTCAAATCGATTCCATCTCAGCTACTCTACTTCTGCCCACGTCAAAAATAAGATCCATAAAGTCAGAGATCCTGCAAATTCTTCGCAGCTCTCTCTTCTCTCTCAGGACCTTAGCTCGAATAGTAGGCCTGCTGTCCTCTTCTATTCAGGCTATTTTTCCAGGTCCCCTTCATTACTGCTCCCTTCAAAGACTGAAGATTCAAAACTTAAGACAAGGTCTATCTTATTCCGACCTCATTCCCTTAGACGTAGAGTCCCGAACAGAGCTTCAATGGTGGATAGACCATTTGGACGCTTGGAACGGAAAAAGTATATTTCCATCAGCCCCAGATCTTGTCTTAGAATCCGATTCAAGTCGTCTGGGCTGGGAGGCCCGATGTGGTCCCATATCGACTGGAGGTACATGGTCTTCCGAGGAGTCCAAATTGCATATCAATTGTTTAGAGATGCTTGCCGGCTCCTTTGCAATCAGAAGCCTAGCAAAGCACAAAGTTCATTGCGCAATACTCCTCAGGATGGACAACATCTCTGCAGTCAGGTATATAAATCATCTTGGAGGCACAAAATCAAAACCTCTGGCGGATCTGGCCAAGAGTTTTGGGGAATTTTGCCTTTTAAACCATCTTTCGGTTCATGCAGAGTACCTTCCAGGAGCTCTCAATTCAATCGCAGACTGGCATTCTCGTCACCTCCGAGACTCCAGCGATTGGAGAATTCATCCTTCAGTTTTCCACAAGATTCATTCCTTATGGGGTCCGTTCTCCATAGATCTGTTCGCATCCCGACTGAACACTCAACTTCCCCAATTTTAAAGTTGGCTTCCAGATCCATTAGCCTTGGCATCAGATGCTTTCTCACAAAATTGGTCTCTCTCCCTCAATTACGGCTTTCCCCCCTTTATCATGATCAACAGGGTCTTAGCTCATGCCAGACATCAGAATGCATCCCTTATTCTCATAGTCCCGTTCTGGCAATCCCAAGTATGGTTTCCTACTCTACTGGAACTCTCAGTGGACTTTCCCTTGTTACTCCCATCCTTCCCAGACTTACTGTTGGACCCTTATCAGCATCCCCATCCCCTCATTGTAGACAATATCCTCACTCTGTCCGCCTGGAAGATCTCAGGAATCCCCAATCTTGCCCTGTCATTTCGTCAGAAGCTTCTCAATACATCTCAAATTCCTGGGCCTCGGGTACCAAGAAAGCCTACAAAGCAGCCTGGTCTTTATGGGACGGCTGGTGTTTGGGAAGGCAACTTGATTCCTTTTCAGCAGATGTGATTTTTGTAGTTAACTTCCTAGCCTCAGAAGCCAGTAAAGCAAGGCTTTTTGTACCATTAACCTTTATAGGTCAGCTATTTCTTCTAACCATATCCAGGTCAACGGTAAACTCATAGGCGAGCATCCACTGGTGTGCAGATTATTAAAGGGAGTAAAATTTTCCAAACCTCCTCTTCCAAAATACAATCAATTATGGGATGTTAACGTTGTTCTGAAGTTTTTAATTTCATTGCCGGATAACACGCTGTTATCTCTTAAAATGATATCTGCTAAGTTAACAATGTTATTATGTCTAATTTCTATTAAACGTTTCAGATGTAAAAGCACTTGACGTCTCCAACCGTCAGTTTACCCCTTCGGGGGTATTATTTTCGGTTGTTCGACGTACCAAAACCAATTTATCGTCAGTTTTTGATCCTTATTTCCCACAGCAACCAAAGTTATGTGTAGGCCAATGTCTTAAAGTTTATGAACAAAAGACTGCAGATTTGAGAACATCCTCCTCCCAACTACTTATTTCTTTTAGGAAACCTTACCACCCGGTTTCATCTGCCACTTTAGCTCGTTGGGTGAAATGGATTATGTCCTTAGCTGGTATCGATATTTCCAGATTTGGAGCTCATTCTACCAGAGGGGCAATGGCTTCCAAAGCTTTCTGGGCGGGTTCCCGTTTGGAGGATATTCTAAAATCTGCAGACTGGTCTAATGACAATACCTTTAGAGTCTTTTATTGCAAACCTGTTGATGATGTTTCACTCAATGTAATTAATATGCTTTAAACTCGCATAATAGGAGCCTCTGGTCTTGTCATAAAATGTAGATTTTCCTAGTTCATGACGGAAAGTCTTAATTTTATTAAAGACACGGAGGCGAGTATTATCCCACCACTGGTAATAAATGCTGTTTCTCCCTCCCTTTCTTCCAGCGCCAAGTCCGGCCAATCCATCAGCGTCCTAATAGGATTTCCTCACATCGTGTGAATCCTTCGCTCATTACAAGTTCAGGATCCTGTCCTGATTTCACCGAATATGCCTTCATTTGTAGAATTTTGGACTTTTCTTCTGATGTGTTTGCTTTCCTAATGGCATTGTTTATTCTTTGTACTCTGTTTCCACTTTTATTCAGCAATTGACTTTATTTGCAAGAAAAGAGGGCTGCTTGCAGTCAAGTGACGTCACAATAGCATGGGGAATACTGCTATTGGTCAGCATGTTCTATACTATGTTTTCAATCCCATTGGCTGTCTGTGTTAGCCACATGGGATTTGTAGTCTTTTTTTCTTGACTGCTGTTTTAATAAAGCAAGAAGAGAACGCATAATACTCGCCTCCGTGTCTTTAATAAAATTAAGACTTTCCATCATGAACTAGGAAAATCTACATTTTTAAGCAATATTTTATGGTGGTTGTGTGCGAGCCTTAGGGCCTGATTTAGTTCTTGGCAGGTGGGTTACTCCTTCACAATGGTGACGGATATCCCGCCCGCCGAAATATAAATCCCATAGGATATAATGGGATTTATATTTGGGTGGACGGGAAATCCGTCACTGCTGTGACAGATTAACCCGTCCGCTGAGAAGTAAAACAGGCCCCCTGTCATATTTTATAATATGTGAATATAATTAGTCCTGCTTAATTTTTTTGCATGAATTCTGCTAGTCGCTTGAGTGATTTAATGCTTATAAATTGTTATTACACGTAAGGGAGTTGCTGTTAGGTGAATAAGTATTTTTGTAGAATGGGTGTATCTGGAACATCATGTTCCTAGTATTTAAGGAATCACTAATTGGTAGCTGGAAGCCAGTTATCATAACTCTGTAATGTACTTAAACACATCTCAATGGTACGTTTAGCTTATATATTCACAGGTTGCTCAGGCTAGAGGCCACATCAAGTTCCAGTGGCCCCATTCTAAACGCTTCCTTGCACCATTGCCAAACACCGAACATACATTGGAATAACTTCCCCCACTAGATCACCCATGTATAAATGAAACTGTCCCTCACACCTTGAGCTCCCCAACTTCTGCCAGCTTTCCACTTAACCTTTTTTCTTTTTATCATGGATTTTAAAATAGTAACACAATGGATGAAAGTAGAACTTTCACGCCTGACCATTCACACAGCACATTATTTTAAATCTGCATCCTTTATGTTTCAACACAGAAAATGTTTTACACTGCAGGGCTCAATGAAACATCACAGACATGAGAGCAAACTGTGTTAAGGAGCGACACAATTAGATTTAAGGCTTTCTTAAAAATGAATAAAAACTATGGGAAAATGTGCTTTGTAGGATACATTTGAAGCACTGAAAGGAGGAGTAGCAACGCTCACAATATGTCATAGTCTGAAAAAGACCATATAGAGATAGAAGAGCAGAATAAAAAGAAGGAATTAGAACACCTATGGCTAGAGGCCACATAATATAATAATTTAGAACATCTATGGTAAAATATAAAACAAAGTATCTCTAAAGTGACACATTGGAATTAACAGTTACTGAGAAGCTAAACGTAAAATATTTTCAAGTTAAAAGACAACACAGTTTGTATCCTCAAAAGAATATCCCATATCACCAGTGAGATAAGGTCGAAGGACCAACAAGCCACAAGTGAGAACAGGAGAGGACATTAGCAAATAAAATATGAGAGGAGGCTGAGACACCCCCATTTTCTGGTACCGGATACTTGCCAGAGCTACACTGTGGCAACCAAAATTGGAAGCAAGCATTGGCAAAACAGAAAGGCTGGAATGTTTTTTTGAGTCCAGAGTAAAATATCTTAACAGCTTGCAGCAGTGAAAAAAACAAAATAAAAAGCTGTTTTCAGTATACTGTACATATATGAGAGAAACAATTTAATGTGTGAAGATTCGATTTACCTTTGAGATGTAAGATAGTCCTTCATGCTTTGCAATCCAGGCACTTTATTGGAGTTGGAATGATGCACTAGAAACAGCCAGTAGCATGAGGTAAGATAAGAGTTCTTCTCTGAGCTAGAACCAAAGCTCATTCAACATATAATGTAACAAACTGGCAACAAAAGGTCATACGTCTGTGTTGTCAAGCCAGTCCTAAAAAAGAGGAACCCATCAAATATGTTCGGTGTGGCTAGCTCCCTGAGTAGAGCTGGATGCACCAATGGCCTTCACTTAACTCATCAGCAGTCTCGGGAACCCCAACTTTCTTGGCAGTTAAATTATGAAGTGGAAAGGCTGAACAAAGTGAAATAACTGCAAAATGACAGACTTTGCTCAAAGTCTTAATCTCACAACGCCTGCCAAAGACATCAAATTTCGGAAACAGTCTCATAGGGAACAACTTGAAAGTATTAGGAACGGCAAGGGGGTCAGGTTGCAAATAATTTAAAAAAGATAAATAGATATTAGCACTGTGTTAAACATATCACATTAGGAGTGGCAAGAGTGAGCAACCAGATTGAATTTTTAAATGTGATGTAAAATTGTAAAAACGTGAGGAATTTATGGGCAATAGAAGGGGTCAAAATGGGAGAGAGAAAGAATGAAGAAAGAAAAACGAAGATGTAGTGAGAATCAAGGAGGCATGAGTTTTCGAGAAGGTTTTTCATAAGAATCACAAAAAATTGAATTAAAAACAAGTGTAATCAAGAAAAGAGGCTAAAAAAGGGAGTAGAGACAGTGTACAAGAATTGTAACAAGATGATTGTATGGCGTGTTAGGCTATTCCTGCAGGGAAGGATGCATGAAGTGGCTGATAGGCAAAATAGAAAGTGATGACTATGAGAAAATGTAGATGTGCTAGCATAGGAAAGTACAACAGACTAACATTAAAGACAGTTTAATGGCAAAACATGTTCGATAGTGATAGTGATAACACAAATTATCAGATTGAAATGCGATAGTTTTTTAAAAATAAATTAAAAGCATTAGAAATTAAGTTTTACTTAAAACTAAGGAAGATAGAAATTGTAATCTGTCTCTGTAGAAATGGAGGGCCAGATGTATCAAGCTCCTAGTTTGCATTTCTTAAGTAGCGATTTTAAAGAAATTGCTATTTAAGAAATGGGATGTATGAAAATTGCGATTCGGTAATAGTGATTTCTTAAAAATCGCAATCGCTATTACCGAATTGCAATTAGGGAATGGGTCTCCATTCATCCCTATGGGCTAGGTGGGAATGGTTTTGCATTACTTAATTCGCAAATTCCTGTTAGGAATTCGCAAATTACGTAATGCAAACCCCAGGGTGCTGGGGGCCTAAGGCCCCCTTTGTTGCACCCCAAAAAAATGTTTGTGGACATGTAAAGCGCACACATGCCCAAAGGGCATGTGTGCGCTACATGTCATTTTTAAAACTGTATTTGTAATGCATTTTTACAAATTGCACATGCTTACCACCAAACTTGAGTTTGTGGTAATTGCATTTCCTAAATGCCAAATTCGCATTTAGGAAATGCATGATACATGTGCTTTCGAAATCGCAAATAGGAATTCCCTATTTGCGATTTCCTATTTAGAGAATCTCAATTTGCGATTCCCTAAATGGAGTCCCAATTTTAAGGAATCGCCATTTCTGCGATTCCTTAAAATTGCACTGCGAATTCCTTTAAAAAATCATGAAAGGCGATTTTGCATTTGCAAACGGTAGAATTTTGCGATTCGCACTGTTTGCAAATGCACAATCCTTTGATACATCTGGCCCGAAGACCTCAACAGTCTTTGTAAAATAACCCCGCACACAGATGATTACAGATGGAAGAACTCGTAGAGACAAGGATGAGTTGTGGTCAAATTCTGGTTCAATTAATACATTTGACCCATTTGCACCCATCTGTGGCCTCAACGTGAGACGAGCCCAGACACACTCTCCAATGGTATGATCATGTAAAGGTGAGGAGCATTTGACTTGGATAAGTTGCAGTTTCCCAACTTGAATTGTGTGATCTTGGGCAAATAATTTATTTCAACAAAGCTCCCTTTTCTTCATTATCGAGTATGATTGCACTTTCGAATATGTGAGTTCTGAATACCAGTTGTACAAACACCTATTGTACTTGATTTGATCAATTGTAATCTTGCTGTATAATAATCTGGGTCACGTATGAGGTTTACATGACAATTGTCTTTCCTCTTAGTGCTCTAATGGTTTATGTTTAAAAACTATCTCTTATAACAAATAGTTCTCAGTGCAGTGCTATATTGTGACATATTAATGTCAAAGCTTCAACCATGTTAAAGATTTGCACTTTTTAGAATTCTGAAGTGACTTTATCATATTTTACATGTTAGTTGTGTGATTTATATAGCAAATATTGTTAGAGCATGACTTGTGCATGGTCTCTAAGATCCGAGCCAGACCCTTGGCTTGGCTCTGTCATGGCCTTCCCTTTAAATTTGTTGACTCGCCCACCTCTAGTTAGAAAAGATTTATTCTTGTTTTATCGTTTTTGGTTGGTATTAAAAAGTTGAAAAAACCCAACGAGCTGCATTTATTTTTTAGGTCTCACCTATACTGTGCATGCACTGTCTCTGTGAGACATTTTGTATGATTACAGTGGGATTTGTCAGGCCTGTCAGGCTATTACCTTTTGGCAGGAGTGAAATGGAAACAAAGTAATTCCCTACTGTGAGCCAAGCAAACCACTAAAATGGTCAAGCCTGACCCACTGGGGCAAAGGGACGAAGGTTGATCACGGCAGACACCAGACTCCTACCTGACAACATCAGGGTTGTCTTTCTAGCTTCTAAAAATATATATCAGGACTTTAGAGCCTACAACATCTACAAATGTGAATTTCTAGAACAATGTGACCCACTCCTGCTTTACCTAACGTCCCATCCTCCTTAGTTAAGTAAGAGGTTCCTTTTGGCTGGTATTCCCTATATCTATAAAACAGAACTTAGAACTGTTAATTCATGTGAACCATTACAAAAAGATGCATATTCAATATAGATATGACAACAGAACATTAACCTTCTAACACCTACCTGTATTGTCTAGAATCTGGAGTTCTAAGTAATTTTCTACTAATTCAAACAACTGTGTTCTGGAAACCGTATAACAAGTTTGTGAATTAGTTCCAATACCATTCATGAATTTAAGTCAATAATAAACTCCTCGCATTATCAGTGTTCATAAGTTCATCAGACCTTATACAAATCATAATATGTTTCTTTTCCTTTTAGAAAACCAAAAACAATTGAATTCACCAGTTCCTTCAGACAACAAGAGATCTTTTCAACAATAATCCATCAGATAAGTATTCTTTTAAATTCAGTAGAAAGTCTTAATCGTGTTACCCAGTGCGAAGGAATTGCCGTTTACATGTTGTTTCTTTATGTTTTGCAGGTTGCCATGAAGTCCATCATGTACTCTGCAAAGGAAAAGAAAGCTCTACGAACCCAACGCCAGAGGACAAATCCTCCGCGATTTTGGAACAACAGAGAACACTGAGTGCTCGGGACAAAGGGCTGAAGTAAGAAGGCAGGAGGACGCTGACTGGAACAGCAAAAAAACGCTGACACAGATGCTAACGGGTAAGCAGGACAGTAGAGCAGGTAGGTACAGAGGGTAGTGTGTCACAGATGACAAGCAGTTAAAGGTTATACCCTTCACCTCCTTAAAGGGACCGCACAGTCGGGACGCCGCACACACAACTTACCCAATAGGTTTACATCTCACCAATAGTTTACCATTGGTTACCTCCCCCTGCCCATGTTTCTTATTTCCCCCCCACCCACCCTGTCTATGTTGCTTCTTTCTCTTCTCACCCACCCTGTTTATGTTGCTTTGTTTCCCTCACATCTGCCTTGCCGATGTCGCTTCTTTTCTTTCCCATCCCCCTTCACCATCCCTGTTTCATCCACCCCGTCACAGTCTCTGTTTCATTTCCCCCACTCGCCCTTGTCCCTGTTTCTTCTCTCCCAACCGCCCCATCTGCTTCTTTTGCCCATCCGCCTCATCACTGTTTCTTCTACCTCCACTCACCCTTCTGCATTTCTTCTCCTCCCACCCGCACCTGTTTATTTTACCCCACCTTCCCCATCCCTGTTTCAGCTCATCCCCATTCGCCCCATCACTGTTTCTTCTCTACCCAGATGTTTCTTTTCCCCCCTCACAACAAACAAAAGGAAAAAAAAGAGCTATGATGCAGTCAGCGCTGGCCGCTTCGTTTCACGTTTTTTAACAGACTGCTTCCCACACACCCTCCCGATCACCACTTCCACTTGCCCTACCATTCACCATCCACACTCAACTGACAAAGCCAATAGCTTGCCCATATGCGAGGCCTATCTGCTTTGTCAATGCTTGTTTCCACAATCTAAGAACTGAATGATTGCCACATGAGGTCTAAAATCCCTGGCTCCACAGTCAAAAATAACCAAATTACAAATTATTTTTTAGGAGAAAATCTGCAGCATTATATCTAAATCTTTCTAGCGCTAACTATATGCCAATGGTTAATTAGTCCACTTCCTCCTTAGAACTCACAAGGTCTCGCTCCTCTTTTTCTTTAATGGGAAACACCGATTTTACCCAGTTAATATGAAATAGCAGACCCTTTGACTCCTCCGGAGAAATCCTTTTGGCTAAATTGCAGAAGAGCTTTCAACTACTTGAATATAAGCCTACTGGAACATTAATTAATGCCTCTCAGATGTCTAGACTTGTTCCCAATGAAATGTAATCAGCAAGTGTAACCTCAATATTGAAAATAAAACATCATTAACTCCGGCCAAGTTTCTTTCGAACTCGGTCAAATTATTGGAAAAAACATTGTTTATCGAACTATCCGTGCATGTAGAGAAAAGAAACCTGCTACCCCCATGAAAAATAATAAAAATAAAGAAATTTAGCTGCATTTTTAGACCTTCCGCTTGTCTTTGGGTGATAAACTGGTATCCAGAACCTAGCACTGGCAAAACAAGTAGGTCTTGGTTATATTTTTAGCCATGATATATATATATGGCAACGCAGCTATTGTGGAAAATAGCTGTAAGTAAAAAATAAAAGTGCTGTGATGTGGTCAATGCTGGTTGCGTCATATTTCTTTTGATTTCACTTTCAACCATGCCGCACTGCAGCCGGGCTACTGTCAGTGGCGGCCGCAGTGAAAAACAAGTGGTGGGGCAAGGTGGGGCCAGGGCAGGGGGAGAAAAATAATAAAAAATAAATAAATACTTACCTGCCATCTGTACTTTTCTGCATTCCTGCTCTTCACTCCTGCACATAGTCCAGAGCAAGGCTCCCAGTCCCCAACGCCAATCCACATGTTGCTCTGATGCTGGTAATACTATTTACCAGCATGAGAGCTGGACTGTGATTCGCTTGAGCGGTCTGGTTTGACGCTCAGCAAGGCCCTGGGAGCCTGTGCTTTGTCTCCACCTGGCTGTGCACCACAGCTCAGGTGGAGAGATACAAGTGCACATATCGGTTTGGCTGTCCTGAGACAGCTGGCCAAACTGGCATGCCCACTTGCAGCAGTGCCCACCACCCCTCCCCCTGCTGCACCTGCTGTCATCACGATGGCCTGGCCCATCCTCGCCCTGCCCCTGTCTTGACTCGGTAGGAAAACTAAAATGATAATAACGTGTGTTATTAACATTTTATGTTTTTTGTTTTCTCTGCTGAGAGATCAGTGGGGCGACGCTCCTCCACCTTAACGGAGGAACCGCGGCTGGCTGCTGTATAACATGATAAAAAAAAGATTGACAAAGCCAAATAGCTCTACTACTTGCTTTGTCAATGATTTTCTAAACAATGTTGTACAGCAGCATGGCTGAAAGTAACAAAAACGTATAATGTTTCTTTTTTTTTAGTGGAGACATGCTCTCCTATCCTTGAGTTGAAAACTGCTCCATTACACACATTCCTAGTTAAGCTGCACATGAGTCACCCCGTAAATTACTGTACTATATGCTATGTATCACATGGCAGTGTTTTCCTACACATTGGTTTTACAGGCCTAATATTGCTGAGTTGTGCACAATCCACTACAGTACAGCCAAGCAACAACGGGAGGCTTACCAAACAATAACGAGAAGGCAAGCAAGAATTAAGTGAGGGTGGAGGGGGCAAACAACAATGACAGAGGAGAAGAGAGCAAAAAAAGACGACAAGGAAAACAAGCATTGGCAAATCAATGGGTCTCACGTTTGCTCGAGTTAGAGCTATTAGCGTTGTAAATTCCTAACTGGTCTTTTCTTGCCACTTAAATTGAAAATGAAAAGTAAAACAGTTGACATAAGCGATCTGATTCAAAGCGCCACGGCTGCCATGAGCATGAAGGAGAGGTACAAAAAGAAAAAGAAGTTTGCTTGCAGTCAAACATATCTGCAATTGTACAATTATCTATGTAACAGGGGCAGTCTGCAAGGCGGTAATAAAAGGAGGGACAAACGTAAAGCATTTACCAATGATAACAAAGGATTTTTGAAAGGCAAGCCCACAAACGAGTGAAAGTGATGGGCATACGGTGGGTGTGGTTAAAAGCCCACAATGCATTTTACATGTCAAAGTGCTTGCGAGTTCGACCTAACAAGAAGAAAAACAAGCATCTGCAATGCAATGGGTTTTGCATGTGCTGGAGTTAGAGCTATCAGCATTGTAAACTCCTAACTGGACTTTTATTGCCACATAGATTGAAAATAAAAAGTAATACAGTTTCTCATAAGCGAGCTGATTCAAAGCGCCACGGCATCAGCCTGAAGCAGCACACAAAAGGAAAAAGAAGTTCGCTCTCAGTCAAACGTATTGGCAAAAGTGCAATTAGCATATAACAGGAGCGATGTCCAAGGTGGTAACTAAGTTGCCCCGAGGAGGGACAAACGTAAAACATTTAGCAATGAAAATAAAGGATTTTTGAAGGGCAAGCCCATGAACGAGTGATAGTGACGGGCATGTGGTGGGCGTGGTTAAAAGCCCAAATACATACCAACATGTCGGAAAATCAGCGACTGAGCGCTGCAATGCTCATCCGAAAAAGTAGCTGAATCTGAGGCCTGCATTGGAAGGATACTAATAAAGCAATTAATCTTCCAGGAACAAGCACTCGAAGAAGAATGTGAAACTGGAAGGAGCTGACCAAGAAAATGAAACTGACAATGAAGCCAATAAATTATAAGTAATGGCCAGGCTCTAAGTCGACTTTAAGTTTGAGTGAAGAAAAAATCTTGCTAACAGTGTATACGCTGTTTCAGGCGAAAGCTAAAAACACTAGGTGTTAATTTTGACTCACAACTTAGGTTGAATACCCAAATTCATAAGTCTTCAGTCCCTTTAGCTTGTAAATGTTACAAAAGTCTGCTGCCAGATTAATTCGGGGTCTAAAGAGGAGTGATCATATTGCCCCAGCTTTGCCATTGCTGTGTTGCCTTCCACTGAAAGAACAAGTTCCCATTAACCGGTTCTGTGCCGCGGACGTAACGGTTACGTCCCGCGGCACAGTGCTCATGTGCCAAGGACGTAACCATTACGTCCTCGGCACTTTAGCGCTCCCTCTGTGGGCTTCCCTCCCACCCCCCCAAGGCAGGGATGGAAGGGGAAGCCCTTCTCCTTCCGCCCGCCCCCCTGTAATGACGTCAGCGCGCGATCGTGCGCTGACATCATTACACCGTGCCGGTCGCACTGGAAGCCATTTGCTTCCAGTGCGATCAAGGGAGAACAGGTGAGTTTCTCCTCTGGCAAGTGGGGTTGTAAACAAAGAGGCACCGGGGAGAGGAAAGGGTTTTCCTTTCCCCCGGTGTCTCTTTGAGCATTCCTGCTGTCCGATCGCATTGCGATCGGGCAGCAGGAATTCCCACTAGACGCCAGGGATTTTTTATTTGTATTTATTGTGGCAATGTTTTGTGTTGGGGAGCGGCCCCTTGGGCAAGGGTCGCTCCCATTTGGGCGGCATGTTTGTGTGGCCATTTCTGTCCCCCATGGGGGCAGATCGGCCTATTATTTTTAGGCTGATCTGCCTCCAAGGGGGGTAGAAACCACTAGACACCAGGGTTTTTTTTTTGTCAAATGTCTCTATTTTTGTTGTTTGGGAGCGGCCCCTTGGGCAAAGGTCGCTCCCAGTTTGGGGGAATGTTACCTGAGGCCATTTCTGCCCCCTTTGGGGGATGATCAGCCTATTATTTTTAGGATGATCTGCCCCCAAGGGGGGCAGAAACCACTAGAACACCAGGGATTTTGGTAGAAATGTTTATTTATGTGGGGTGGCGCCCCCTTGGGCAAGGGGTGCCCCACCAAGGGGGGGCATTGAACTGTTGGCCATTTCTGCCCCCCTTGGGGGCAGATCAGCCTCTTATTTTTAGGTTGATCTGCCCCCAAGGGGGGCAGAAACCACTAGAACGCCAGGGATTTTTTTATATGTTTATTTTGTGGGGGACATTGAACTGTTGGCCATTTCTGCCCCACAAGGGGGGCAGAAGCCACTTAGACACCAGGGATAGTGTGTGTTAGTGGAGGCGGGGCGGCCCCTTGGGCAAGGGTCACCCCCCCCCTTTGGGGGCACGTGTACCAAGGCCATTTCTGCCCCCCCTTGGGGACAGATTGGCCTATTATTTTTAGGCTGATCTGCCCCCAAGTGGGGCAGAAACCACTAGAACGCCAGGGATTTTTAAAATATGTTTATTTATGTGGGGGGCGTCCCCTTGGGCAAGGGGTGCCACCCCCTAGGGGGGCATTGAACTGTTGGCCATTTCTGCCCCTCTTGGGGGCAGATGGGCCTATTTTTTTAGGCCCATCTTCCCCCAAGGGGGGCAGAAGCCACTTAGACACCAGGGATAGTGTGTGTTAGTGGATGGGGGGTGGCCCCTTGGGCAAGGGTCGCCCCCTTCTGGGGGCACGTGTTCCAAGGCCATTTCTGCCCCCTTTGGGGGATGATCAGCCTATTATTTTTAGGATGATCTGCCCCCAAGGGGGGCAGAAACCACTAGAACACCAGGGATTTTGGTAGAAATGTTTATTTATGTGGGGTGGCGCCCCCTTGGGCAAGGGGTGCCCCACCAAGGGGGGGTATTGAACTGTTGGCCATTTCTGCCCCCCTTGGGGGCAGATCAGCCTCTTATTTTTAGGTTGATCTGCCCCCAAGGGGGGCAGAAACCACTAGAACGCCAGGGATTTTTTTATATGTTTATTTTGTGGGGGACATTGAACTGTTGGCCATTTCTGCCCCACAAGGGGGGCAGAAGCCACTTAGACACCAGGGATAGTGTGTGTTAGTGGAGGCGGGGCGGCCCCTTGGGCAAGGGTCACCCCCCCCCTTTGGGGGCACGTGTACCAAGGCCATTTCTGCCCCCCCTTGGGGACAGATTGGCCTATTATTTTTAGGCTGATCTGCCCCCCAAGTGGGGCAGAAACCACTAGAACGCCAGGGATTTTTAAAATATGTTTATTTATGTGGGGGGCGTCCCCTTGGGCAAGGGGTGCCACCCCCTAGGGGGGCATTGAACTGTTGGCCATTTCTGCCCCTCTTGGGGGCAGATGGGCCTATTTTTTTAGGCCCATCTTCCCCCAAGGGGGGCAGAAGCCACTTAGACACCAGGGATAGTGTGTGTTAGTGGATGGGGGGTGGCCCCTTGGGCAAGGGTCGCCCCCTTCTGGGGGCACATGTTCCAAGGCCATTTCTGCCCCCCTTGGGGGCAGATGGGCCTATTTTTTTTTTAGGTACGTTGTCCCCAAGGGGGCAGAAGCCACTTAGGCACCAGGGATAGCGTGTGTGTGTTTATTTTTGTTTGTTTGGGGGCTGGCCCCTTGGGCAAGGGTCGCTCCCCATGGGGACACACTACTAAAGGTATTTTCTGCCCTCCTTGGGGCAGATCGGCCTATTTTTTAGTAGGCCCATCTGCCCCTATGGCACAATCCAATTAGTCACCAATTTCTAAATGCTTGATGGTGGTATGTTTGTCAACTGATGAAGTATTTGCATTTGTGATAAAAAAATATTCCTCCTTTTTGTTCTAGTTCAAAGCTTTTGCTTTCTTTTCTGTGGCTCCTTGCGGTTTTGCCGGTGGTTGACCTGCGGTTTGCATAGTTGCATGTTTTAGGTAAGTAAAAACAATTTACTCTAAAGGAGTATTGTTGCTATGCATGAATGACATGTTTGTAGGTGGTGTACTGAATGCAGGTTTGTGTGAAATTGTCCTTAGATTTGTGCACAATAATATTTGTGTTGTCTTATTTCTAATTTGCTTTTCTTTCTTTCTTTTTGGTGGGATATCATTGGTGATTGCTGTGTCTGTTCAGAGTAGTTGCTGGTGATTCAAGCTTTTTCAGGCAAGTGAGCGGTATAGTTTTTGAGTTTATAACTCTTACTAATAAAGCTACACTTTATTACTTATCTTACACAGTGCTGGTTGTTGGTGGTGCATTTGTCCAGCTAATTTTCGTAGGAAAGATCATGGCCATGATGACTGCTCAGCAGGTGGTTGGTATGCTTTTTTAGTCATTGTCTGATCATGATTATGAGACGGACTCTGCATCTGAGGCAGAGGAGGAAGTGAGAGATTCTGGCAGTGAAGTTTCTGTCGGAGAGGAATCTTCTGATGAGGAAGCCACACTCAGTGCAGATGAAGGGCCTGATTTAGAAGAGGACACTGATGTGCCATTAGTTCAGCAATCTGGGGCTGAAAGGTTTCCCGTTAGAAGACCTGAACTCTGGGTTGCCCCAAACATGGAGCAGCCAGAGTTGCCTGCCTTTACTGGTCTCCCGGGGTGTAGCGTCAATACAGATAACTTTTTGCCTGTCAATTTCTTTGAGTTATTTGTGGATGATGTGTTTTTGGAAGAGATTGTTGAGCAGACTCATTTGTATGTGGAGCAGTATTTGAGGGACAACGCTGCTAGACTTAGGCCACACTCTAGAGCTACCCAGTGGATTCCCACAAATTTGGAGGAGATGAAAAGGTTTTTGGGTTTGACTCTTTTGATGGGGTTGATAAGGAAGCCGTCACTGGCTTCTTATTGGTCTACTAGTCCCTTGATGGCAACAGCTATATTTCCTGCAACCATGCGTCGTAATTGGTATTTGCTTCTTCTGAGGATGCTGCATTTTATTGACAATGCATTAGCCTTGCCACGAGATCGGCCTGATTCTGACCGTCTTTTTAAGATTAGGCCTGTCCTTGATCATTTTGTAGATCGGTTTTCAGAGGTCTATGTTCCAGGCAAAGAAATAGCTGTGGACGAGGGTTTGGTCCTCTTCAAGGGTTGTTTGGTTTTTAGGCAGTACATTCCTAGCAAGAGGGCACGATATGGAATTAAATTGTATATGCTGTCTGAAAATAGTATAGGATATGTGTATAATTTCTGTGTCTACACTGGTAGGGATTCCAGTATTGACGCCCCTGGTTGTCCTCCCACTTTTGGAGTTGCTGAGAAAATTGTGTGGGAACTTGGTAGATGACTGTTCAACAAAGGTCACCATTTGTATGTAGATAACTTCTACATTGGAGTGCAGTTGTTCAAGTAATTGTTTAGAGTGGACACTGTTGCTTGTGGCACAATTCGTTGTAACCAGAAAGGCTATCCAAGGGACCTTGTCTGTAAACAACTAGAGAGGGGACATTGCAGTGCCTTGAGATGATGAGCTGCTAGCTTTGAAATTTTCAGACAGGAAGGATGTCTACATGATAAGTACCATCCATAATGAGAGTACTTCCCTTGTGACTGTTTGGGGCCAGGTTGCTGAAGTGCGCAAACCTGTGTGCATTTTAGATTATAATAAGCACATGGGAGGTGTCGATAGAGTTGATCAAAGGTTGGAACCTTATACTGCTATTCGTAAGTCTTACGTTTGGTATAGGAAGTTAGCAATTCACCTTTCCACTTAGCAACTTTTAATGCTTTTATTGTGTTTAAGGATAGGTCTCCAGAGTCAAAGATGACATTTGTGAAATTGCAGGAGTCAGTGATAGAGAGTCTTATTGTGGTGGAACAGGCCAGAGTTCCTAGAGAAGCGGTGGTGGGGGATGTGGCTAGATTGAAAGATCACCACTTTGCTGAGCACATTCCTCCCACACCCAAAAAAGACTTTCCAGCTAACAAATGTAGAGTGTGCTTTCAAAGAGGTATCTGGAGGGAGACTCGAATATACTGCCCAGATTGTCCTTCAAAGCCTGGGCTCTGTGTGGGTGGTTGTTTTAAGAATTACCACACCCAGAAGAATTACTGGGAACAACCATGAGTGTAAACTGCCTGGTTTGTATTTTCATGTGTTCAGTTTCATGGTTGGCATTTCTGTCATGTACTTAGTTAGAGCTTTTGTGTTTGTAGTATTGTAATTATTTCTAATTAGTTAGTGGTTTCTTTGTTTAAAAAAAAAAAGTGATGCCATTGTGTGTGGGGTGGCGCTTGGCTGACGGTGTACATAGTGTACATATTGACTTGCTGTTGGCTACTGCAACACACTGCCAGCCAAACACCAGTCCACACACTCCCATCAGCTGGTGTGATTGCTGTATCAGGCATGTGGGCGTATGTAAGTGATAGGCCCTTGAGTGCCGCTGTCTGTCGATGCGAGTGTTGTAATGTGCTGGGCCCGTGGCTGGCAGCATGAATGGTCTTGTGCATGTCATGTATGAAAGGTGTGTGAACGGTCTGTAAAGCGGTTGGTGCCTTGCCGTGGCTTTACAGCTCACGAGCTGCGAGTCATTGGTTCAGTTTTTTGGCCTTTCAGTTATTAACAGTGCATTGCATTTTTGTGAAATCTCTTGTTAATACAATTTGATCCACTGAACCATTACTCACCCTCGTGCCAAATCCAACCAGTATGTGTGGTAAAAATGACAAAACCTGCTCTGCTGTAATCAGGCGTCGCAACACACCTGTGACACGCTAGGTGCCTCGGGTGGGACCCCGATGATGAAGCATGCCACCAACTAGTTGGTGGGTGAGGGGTCTTTTTAACATAACCTAAATCAAATCAAATCATAAACATTTATAAAGCGCGCTACTCACCCGTGCGGGTCTCAAGGCGCTAGGGGGAAGGGGTTACTGCTGCTCGAAGAGCCAGGTCTTGAGTTGCCTCCGGAATGCAGAGTGGTCCTGGGTGGTCCTGAGGTTGGTGGGGAGGGAATTCCATGTTTTGGCCGCCAGGTAGGAGAAGGATTTCCCACCTGCCGTGGTGCGGCGGATGCGAGGGACGGCGGCGAGAGCGAGGTTGGCGGAGCGAAGTTGACGGGTGGGTGTGTAGAAACTGAGGCGACGGTTGAGGTATTCGGGTCCCTTGTTGTGGAGGGCTTTGTGTGCGTGGGTGAGGAGTCGGAAGGTGATCCTTTTGTTGACGGGAAGCCAGTGCAGGTGTCTCAGGTGGGCGGAGATGTGGCTGTTGTGGGGTATGTCGAGGATGAGGCGGGCGGAGGCGTTTTGAATTCGTTGCAGACGTTTCTGTAGTTTAGCAGTGGTTCCTGCGTAACGGGTGTTGCCGTAGTCCAGGCGGTTCGTGACGAGGGCGTGGGTCACGGTCTTTCTGGTGTCGGCGGGGATCCAACAGAAGATCTTTCGGAGCATGCGGAGGGTGAGGAAGCAGGAGGATGATACGGCGTTGACTTGTTTGGTCATGGTGAGAAGTGGGTCCAGGATGAAACCGAGGCACCTAAGTGCATTTCTTTTCACAATTTTAGTGTTTGGAAAATCACATAAGTATGTGGACACACCAAAATGATCTATTGCAAAACTACTTGTGTTTGGGGGGGGGGGCACCTATGGTTTTGGTCCCGGGTGCATCCTTCATCTAGGGAAACCTACCAAACCCAGACATGTTTTAAAAATAGACACCCCAAGGAGTCCAAGGAGGTGTGGCTTGCCTGGATCCCCCAACATTTTCTTACCTAGACTCCTCGGCAAACCTCAAAATTTGCATACAAAATCATATTTTCCTCACTTTTCTTTGTAGGATCACCGCTGCGGCACAAATTTCCTACCACCCAGCGTTCCCCTCAGTCCCCCTCAGTCCCCCAAGTAAAATGATATCTCACTTGCATGGGACCACCAAAGCAGAGTCAGCTTAAAAGATGTATAAAAGAAAAATATGTGCTTATCAACTCGCTGTGCTATCCCCTCAATCTCTCCAAGTTTTTGGCCTTTTTCTGTTGCAGGGACCTGGCCCACCCCCACAAGTGAGGTACCATTTGTATCGGGAGACTTGGGGGAACGCTGGGTGGAAAGAAATTTATGGCTCCTCTCAGATTCCAGAACTTTCTGTCACCGAAATGAGAGGAAAAAGTGTTTTTTTGGCCAAATTTTGAGGTTTGCAAAGGATTCTGGGTAACAGAACCTGGTCAGAGCCCCACAAGTCACCCCATCTTGAATTCCCCTAGGTGTCTAGTTTTAAAAAATGCGCTGGTTTGCTAGGTTTCCCCAGATGCCGGCTGAGCTAGAGGCCAAAATCCACAGGTAGGTAGTTTGTAAAAAACACCTCTGTTTTCAGTGGAAAAATGTGATGTGTCCACGTTGTGTTTTGGGGCATTTCCTTTTGCGGGCACTAGGCCTACCCCCACAAGTGAGATACCAATTTTATCGGGAGACTTGGGAGAACGCTGGGTGGGAGGAAATTCGTGGCTCCTCTCAGATTCCAGAACTTTCTGTCACGAAATGAGAGGAAAAAGTGGTTTTTCGCCAAATTTTGAGGTTTGCAAAGGATTCTGGGTTACAGAACCTGGTCAGAGCCCCACAAGTCACCCCATCTTGAATTCCCCTAGGTGTCTAGTTTTCAAAAATACGCTGGTTTGCTAGGTTTCCCCAGATACCGGCTGAACTAGAGGCCAAAATCCACAGGTAGGCAGTTTGTAAAAAACACCTCTGTTTTCTGTGGAAAAAATTGATGTGTCCACGTTGTGTTTTGGGGCATTTCCATTCGCGGGCGCTAGGCCTACCCCCACAAGTGAGGTACCATTTTTATCGGGAGACTTGCGGGAACGCTGGGTGGAAGGGAATTTGTTGCTCCTCTCAGATTCCAGAACTTTCTGTCACCGAAAGAGGAAAAAGTGTTTTTTGGCCACATTTTTAGGTTTGCAAAGGATTCTGGGTAACAGAACCTGGTCAGAGCCCCACAAGTCACCCCATCTTGGATTCCCCTAGGTGTCTAGTTTTCAAAACTGCGCAGGTTTGCTGGATTTCCCTAGGTGCCGGCTGAGCTAGAGGCCAAAATCCACATCTAGGCACTTTGCAAAAAACAGCTCTGTTTTCTTTGTGAAAATGTGATGTGTCCACGTTGTGTTTTGGGGCATTTCCTGTCGCGGGTGCTAGGCCTATCCACGCAAGTGAGGTACCATTTTTATCGGGAGACGTGGGGGAACACAGAATAGAAAAACAAGTGTTATTGCCCCTTATCTTTCTCTACATTTTTTCCTTCCAAATATAAGAGAGTGTGTAAAAAAGACGTCTATTTGAGAAATGCCCTGTAATTCACATGCTAGTATGGGCACCCCGGGATTCAGAGATGTGCAAATAACCACTGCTTCTCAACACCTTATCTTGTGGCCATTTTGGAAATACAAAGGTTTTCTTGATACCTATTTTTCACTTTTTATATTTCAGCAAATGAATTGCTGTATACCCGGTATAGAATAAAAACCCATTGCAAAGTGCAGCTCATTTATTGGCTCTGGGTGCCTAGGGTTCTTGATGAACCTACAAGCCCTATATATCCCCGCAACCAGAAGAGTCCAGCTGACGTAACGGTATATTGCTCTAAAAAATCTGAGGAAAAAGTTACAGAGTAAAACGTGGAGAAAAATGGCTGGTTTTTTTCACCTCAATTTCAATATTTTTTTAATTTCAGCTGTTATTTTCTGTAGGAAACACTTGTAACCACTGCTTCTCAACACCTTATCTTGTGGCCATTTAGGAAATACAAAGGTTTTCTTGATACCTATTTTTCACTTTTTATATTTCAGCAAATGAATTGCTGTATACCCGGTATAGAATAAAAACCCATTGCAAAGTGCAGCTCATTTATTGGCTCTGGGTGCCTAGGGTTCTTGATGAACCTACAAGCAATATATATATATCCCCGCAACCAGAAAGAGTCCAGCTGACGTAACGGTATATTGCTCTAAAAAATCTGAGGAAAAAGTTACAGAGTAAAACGTGGAGAAAAATGGCTGTTTTTTTTTCACCTCAATTTCAATATTTTTTTTATTTCAGCTGTTATTTTCTGTAGGAAACACTTGTAGGATCTACACAAATGACTCCTTGCTGAATTCAGAATTGTGTCTACTTTTCAGAAATATTTAGCTTTCTGGGATCCAGCATTGGTTCTCACCCATTTTGGTCACTAACTGGAAGGAGGCTGAAAGCATAAAAAATAGTAAAAATGGGGTATGTCCAAGTAAAATGTCAAAATTGTATTGAAAAATTGGGTTTTCTAATTCAAGTCTGCCTGTTCCTGAAAGCTGGGAAGATGGTGATCTTGCCACCGCAAACCCTTTGTTGATGCCATTTTCAGGGAAAAAACCACAAGCCGCCTTCTGCAGCCCTGTTTTCCCATTTAAAAAAAAAAAAAAATGTTCACTGTATTTTGGCTAATTTCTTGGTCTCCTTCAGGGGAACCCACAAAGTCTGGTACCTCTAGAATCCCTATGATATTGGAAAGAAAGGACGCAAATTTGGCGTGGGTAGCTTATGTGAACAAAAAGTTATGAGGGCCTAAGCGCGAACTGCACCAAATGGCCAAAAAAAAGGCTCGGCACAGGAGGGGAAAAGGCCTGGCAGCGAAGGGGTTAAAGTACTCTGCCTATGCGCAAAGCCCTGAATGATCAATTAAAACTCATCTGTCTTATCACTTTACCTACTTTAACCGCTGTCATTCACTTTGATCAGCTCATCGCCTCCTTCTGAAAATCCCTGACGTTAAACGGTGTACGATGGGTGGTGGGACCTTCCCTGTGACCACCGCCACCAAGCGGGATTCTCTTCCTTTATGTATCTAATCAGAAACAAAGTTACTAAAATTCAGAAAGGCCTCATAAACATGTTTTTTCCCCTTCCAGTTTCTAAACGACTACTAGAACACTGCATGTATGTATGTACCTAGCCCAGGGTTCTGCAAAGTCGGTCCTGGAGAGCCGGATCCATGCCAGGTTTTTAGCATATCCACATTTTGAAAAAAGATGTTTCAGAAATCTACATTCTTCTAAATATGGATATGCTAAATATCTGTCATGGACCTGGCTCTCCAGGACCGACTTTGCAAAACCCTGACCTAGCCGAAAGGCAGCAGAGCATAGAATAGACCTTCCTAAAGAGCTATGTTTCCAGAGCTCCAAGACACTCTTAAGTGCACACTGCACTCTACAAAACTCAGTAAATAAATAATAAAATACACAAATGTCCAATGTGACTAGGGCAAGTTTCTAGGTCAAAGACTGTGCTAAACTTCTTATACAAAGTCTTTGATAAACTCCTTATTGCGAGGACCTTTCATTTTATAGATTATCCAGAACCTATGTGCATAGATGAGGATTTTAATATTATATTAGAACCAGAACTCTGTAGGTATCTCAGTCTTCAAATAAACAGACTTTAAATCCAAAACTGAGGAATACTTTGAAATTTACTTTGGAAAATTTAAATCTGACAGATAATTGTTCAGACAGGAATCCTAAAGCATTCAAACTTTCTTAGGGGTGATGTGTGGTCCCCCTCCATGGGCCATATTTGGCCGCAAGGATCCCATCTCCAGAGGCCCACCTTTAATTTATGAGGGAGGGAGGCAGGCCCCCCAGGCCTATTTGATCCCCGGGGACCCCATCTCCATGGACCTGCTAAAAATGCTGCTTCCTGCGGACAGTACCAATTTTTTCACCTGTTTCCTTCCCTTCATTAGTGGGGTCAGGGAAACAGATGAAATGTCCACTCCCAGCTCTCGCTTTGAAATTACTCTCGCAGAGCGAGAAGCAAACACGGGTTTCCCTGCCCACACCAGTGTGGGTAAGGAAACTGCTATAACCTGGGGGTGGGCATGCTGGGACATAACTGGAGCCGACCTAGGGGGTGGGGTCCCCAGGAACATTAATGGCTCCCATTACTCTGCACAGCTGGGCCCCAGGCATATCCGGGGTCAAAAATTGCCTAGTAAGCGGGGGACATGTGCCCCCCTCCCACGTTGTATTACTGCCGAGCCCAGGAGGATGGGATCCCCAGAGCTGAAATCAGCCCTGAAGGGCAGCCACGTGGTCCCTCTCCCCTTAATATATACACCAGTCCACCCCTAGGACCTGGCCCAGCCAGGATGCATATAAAAACAAGCACAGGAAGCCGTGCTTGTTTTTTTTGTTTTTTTACATTTTTCTCCAGTTCCACTGGGAATTCTCAGGAAAATTGTAAAAAAAAAAAAAAGGTTTTGGACTCCACCACCAGGCCTATGGGGAGTCATTGTATTCCAACCTTGCCCCCTTGAGTTTTATTTTTAATGTTGTTACTTGTTAAAGTGGTGGCAGCCAATCAGATCTCACCATGAGATCTATCGGATATGCAGAGGATATGCAGAGGATTTGCGTCCCTAGAAATACGTAAATCTTTTTTCTTGAATAACTCCAAAACTACAGAATGCATTCACTTCAAATTCCAAAAAGCACTCTTTCTGGTCCTAGATCTAGCATTCTGCCAAATTGGGTGTAATTCTGTTGAACGGTTCTGACTGTAGTCGTCTACAATCCTTATGGGAAGTTGCATGGGGAAAATATGTTTTGGGGCCCCCCCTTTTAATCAGCCACCACTTGACCAACCACCCCGAAACTTTCAAGAGAACAGCTGAAGTGAGTGTCAATCTAGTTTTGAAAATGTCATGAAGATTCTTCAAACGACGTCAAAGTTATTAGCAAAACAATAAACGCTCTTGACCGCCAGTAGGTAATATGTACACTTTACCAATTATTTATTGCAATTCAATTTATGCAAATGTACATAAAGGAAAACGTCACATTTAAACATATTTTAAGGCTAATAAACTTTTCTAGCTTCCAATTAATAAATACTTTCATCCTGGAACCTTTATGCTGCAGCATAATGTATGAATCCCTTACAATCGCGACTGCCTTAAAATATTACAAGGAAACTCACCAGGCTCTTCTTCGCTCAGCTGCAACACGCAGCACCCAATTTATGAATGTTTTTATGAGCCCAAGCCAGATGATTACACATAAGTTACAGAAATAGGCCTGAAATCCAGAAGCCTAAGTACACTAGAGGAAGGTTCGCTCATAAATGATCTGCTTGGCAGGGCTCCTTACTGCTCTTTAGGGAATGATGACATTTAAAGCCAATATCCTCACAGATGACAAAAAGCAAAGGGTGCTACTGTTAGATGTGATTAATGTGGCTTGCAGGACGCTGTTTTGGCAAACATCTCAGAAAAGCGTGACTGTGAAGGCATTTTCTTTTGCTGTGGAACGTTATTGAGCTGTACTGTGGATAGTCTCTTAAACAAACTAACCCTTCGACTGATAGGGTAAACGGACTAATCCCTCATTTAATTGATCGATACCAAGGAATTAGTGTAAACGAGGCTGACCGTCCCTGATGCCCCCACTACATCGGTACAGGCATATTATTGGGAATCCGCAGCACAATGACCTTATGATTTGTAAGGGCCCTTTATACAAAGGCAATAGAGGGGGCCGGTGGCCTCACACACAAAGACCCACACACATGCACGCGATCACACGCACACACATACAAACACACGGAAACACACAAAGGCGCACACAAACACAAACACCGAGGCACATCTGAAATGTGCCACAGCAGGACAGTTTTCTCAGGTACTCCAAGAACCCAAAGTTATTATGTAGATTATTTTGTTACCATGGTAGTATTTATATTATAATATAAAACATTCATGTTTTTAATATAGCAGCATCATTTAAAGGCATGCAGTACTAAGGTGGCTTCAGGTTCTCAACCTCAGTTTCCTCCCTTAACTCTCACTCATATGTGTATCTAAAACTGCAAAATATTTTAGGTTGCTTCTATGAAGTGACTGTGGCTGAATGAGTCACACTGAAGTAAGTCATTCGAAATCTTTTTTTTAATAAATATTGACTGCATGTGTTAATTAATTATTTAATTCATTCACACATTGAATCATCCATTCCTTAATAAGCACATTTTGCACATCTGTACAAGGAATCAGCCCAGGGTTTGCAGAAATGTGTAACTAGCGCCTGCCTGATCCACTACTTTTAGTACCATGTTTGGTTTGAGTTGTCATTGTTTAAGTTTTGGGATCCCTCAAGCCCTTGGAATCAAGCATCTTTTGTTACGCTGAAACATGTTAGGAAATGCTTAAATGCCTTTCTTCATGTGGTCTTTTGGCATTGTCAGCTCTTGTGGATTAGGTGAGTGATGTTTATTGTGTATTACTGTATGGGGGAGTCTCATTGGTGGTTCTGATCTAGTGGCCACAACCAACATCTCATTATGCGATCTCAGTTGGATGTATGCTCCAGTGTTATGGGTATCCAGATGATGAAGCCTCCTGTTTGTGTGCAAAAATGTGATGCAATTGGCTGTCTTGGCTGGTAGAGTGATATCTGCTGGCTACATGTTTTCTTATTGGGGGAATGTAGTTCAGCAGTGGTTGGGTTTAGCAACCACCACATCACCTATGTCATTAAAACCAGTGAATGCATCGACAGAAAGAAATTTGTGTCTAGGCACAAGACAGCATTGAGCTGCTTGGCTCCATTAATTTAGAATAGGAATCATCTCTCCAGCTGAATAAGCCAACCATCACTTCACTTGTTGCTCACAGTGAAAAGGATTGGTTTAAAACTTTTATAATGGTCCAACAACCTCTCTGGAGGACAGAGCTGATGGACCTGCAGATGCTCAAGATGTCATCAGGTACTTATCATAAAGTAATATTCAAACCATGTCCGCACGTTTTTCAATGGCCAAAATAAAGATCCTCGCAGAGCGAGTGCATTTTTCAAATAGAATTTCATACCAATATTATTATTATTATTATTGTTAGTAGTAGTATTGTGGTGATCATACTAATATTAAAACAACTTATGATAACAGCAATAGTAAAATATTTATAAATAAGATATCTCATATACTAATGACATGATTGTTCTTCATCACTGGTCTTCATAATTTCAAAGACAATATAGTTTCCATTTCATCTGCTTAGTCCCTGGGGTGGGAAAGTGTATGTATCTGAATTTGGGTTGGACCCAGTTGTAGGCCTGTTTATGTTTTACCTCTGCTGCTACTGCAATGTTTGATGGCAAGATTAGGGCTCTAAATTCCAAGAGGGCACTGTGTCATTAACTATAGGGTTGATTTTGACTTGAGTGGGGCAAAGGGTACTCTGTCAGATAGCAGAAAAAACCTACATAAACAACACATAATGCTATGTGTTAACCTCTGATGACTCATACTCCATCAGGCGGTCAAAAGGCTATGCCAGTGATGCAGCCAGAGTAGGTTCCATCGTCGACACACTTATGGTCCACCCACCTCTAAATCCGGCGGGCGGGCCATGAGTTTGGCAGAGATGGCATTCTGTCACACGTTTCTCCACCCGGCTGTGAAATACAGCCGGATGGAGAAATGTAAAGTGTGCATGTCTGCTTGGCCGGCCGAACACGGCCGGCCAAGCAGACATGCGCACTTATTGTGCACATTACCTTCCCCCCCCTGCCATCATCAAACCCCCTCCAGCCCAGCCCTCCTATCCTCACCCGGCTCCCAGGAAAAATAAAATGATATTAACGCTTTGTTATTATCATTTTATTTTTCCTTCCCATTTTGCTTGAAAGCAGCGGGGTGACGCTCCTTCGCCTTGGCGGAGGAGCCGCCCCTGTTGACCATTGCGACGAGTACCCCCTCGGCCAAATCCTAAATCAGCCCCCATCTATTTTCAGCTGAGGATACAGCTAATAATGCAGCACCTTACATTGTCTCTTGCTACGTGACGCTTCTATCTGTGTCAGAGGTGTACCGAACATAGGACCAACAGGGCAGGATCCATTCCAGATTTTCAAAATATCCCCCCTCCCCCACAAGATAAATTTACGACCAGTGACTACATGTAGAACAGTGGTTATCCCACTTGTCTTGGACACCCCGATCCATCTCAGTACAATGTATACAAATATACATAACTAAGTGGGGATCATTAGGTGCGGCGTAAATGTGCACGTGCATTTATGTACAATAAACTCATACCTATAAACACGCACAGGTATTTGTACACAAAGGCACATATACAGAGTGTGTATGAATAGATAGGTACATTTTTTATGTGAAAGCTACCATTTAGTGTTTTTCTGTCTGCTCTCCTTGGCAGTGTGGTTTATCGGACAGGCTTCAGGGACCTAAGCAGGCGTCACTGCAAAACGCAGCCATCACTCACGCTTCATTGGATTCCTATGACAGGGCGATCAAATTCCGCGGACCCTGGCACAGACACGTCATTATCAAGGCCTGCCTTAGCATTTCTTAACCGATCACGACGGCCCGAGTCCTTGGTGGCTCCAGCTTCCTGGCACTATTTGTAGTTATTTGACCTTTTCGCAGCGGATAATCCACACAAAAGCCCTAATTACTTCTCCAGCTCTGAACAGGCCAGCAGTGTGAATAATCAATGGCGCTGATTTACGCACACCGCAATCAGAAGCTTTTGTGTTTGGGGATCAGTTTTTCATTGACCTGCCCCCAGCGTTGGACACGTCCAAACATTTAGGCTCCTGCTGTAATGACGACCTGACCTTGTGGTGCTTACGTATTATTCTTGAGGATCTTCGTGTTAAGATAACGTTGAAACACGATAAAAACGAAGACCTGTGCGTAATAACGCACGCGTCATGCAATTAAAGCAGTTTTAAACCACACCTGTTCCAGAGGCCCAACGCACCACTCCCTGCCTACGTCGTTATGCAGTATGTTTTATTGCGGGCGGGGGAACGCCATATTGCTTACAAAACGTGTAGGCAAATTATTATGATGTCTCTAATTGTTGGCATGAACAGAGTTCTGTGTTCGTACTAGTAATATTACTCAATAAGGAAAAGCCTAGTACGTAAATGTTTCTTCATGGAGTGGTATCTTTTGGCTGTGCTTGTGGAGCACCTTCCTGCCATTTGTGGCGTTATCCCAGTAGGTTTTTCGATTGGGTTTTCTGAGCGGTGTGAGTGTGGGTCGTAAACATTGATGCTTATAGACTGTAATCTTTGAGTTGTAGCATGGGTGCTTTGGCATGTTCCCATTGTCCACCACCTGGGTAGTTGTAGAGAGCTAGCCTTGGGTCTCCGAGCGTGTTTTGTTACTCAGTTGTCTTTCTGGATGTCCTGGTGGCAGCTAGTTGTGTAAGGGTTGGTCTAGAGTTGGGGGGTAAAGTTCAACCCTCCAATTTGTGGAGAAAGTGATACATCTAGAAACGAATCCACAAGCACATTTTCTTCCACCACACTGTGTCTGAAGTAGAGGAAATATGCTGGTAGATTCTCCACCAGAATTAACACTTCTTAAAACCTTTAGTCAGTTTAGGCTCTTCATCCTGTCATGAAGTGTTGATTTAACTAAGAGGCCTTAGAAGAGCTCCAAATGAGTTAACGTAACATATGTAAGTTAACAAAGGAACAGCTAGAACAGCTTATAAGAGAGTTACTGAAGAAGAAGTATTCCCAACTACAATACTGCGGCCACAATACCAATCTGAAAATATATCATGACAATAATAACGACTCCCACAGTATTGTCATGGTGAAGTTAATAAGAATACCTCTAAACTTACTATAGACATGAATTCCTTATATGGGGTTATTCTTCAAGAGTAAAAGAATAAAAATGGAATAGTGTGAATTAGTAGCCCTGCAAACACTCAAACCCACCCAGACGGTTAACCTCTACCAACTTTTTACATACTTAAGATCTCCACACATAGGGCCCCATTCACAAAGACGCCTTAAAAAGATAGAGTAGTCGTATGTTTTTATTCACAGAGACTCCACAGTCATAAAGGTACTAATTCCAAAATACCTTTGTGAATAGAAAACAATCGTCAACTTTCACAAATAGTAGGTTTACCTTTGTGAACAAGGCCCACAAAGTCTACAAGATGTATAATTCGGGGGTGAGGAGAATACTTATCTCAATTAGTTCTTCATAGTAGAACACTGCTACTTACCACAATCATTATAAGATTTTTATTAAAAAAATAAAGATCATTCTTTAATATACACAAAATGCCATCATTAAAAAAATATATACTTTCTAATACACTGAGAACATATTTAAAACATTGACATGAGAGTCATTTTCTCTTCCATAACACCAATCACATCTAATGTTCTCTTGTTGCAAGAAACAGCTGTTTTGGAATTTTGTGTAGGTTAAAGAATTAGATTTTTTTTTAAATCACCAAATGATTCTGTGATATCTATATAGCAGTGTTCTACTATGAAGAATTAATTGGTAATGCTACTCCTCCATTAATTGTGGAGCCTCTTGTAGGCTCTATGTTGGAGATGTTAACTATGGACATGATTCATCAGCAAGTTCATATTTTGACTGTGATATTGTCACATAGAGCCAGGGTGGGGTGGTGATTTTGCACTGGTCTTGCAGGGGTATATAATGAAAACAATAAACAGTAGGACTGTAAGTTGTGTGTGCTACAGTGACTGTGTGCATCATAGCATAGAAAGAGATATATATGCATGGGATTAAGGGTGCACAAGGAAAGGTCTATCAGTGTGCTTTCAGCTGACATAAATGTGGTTCCTGTTATCTGGACAGTAATGCCTCATGCGAGCGAGTGATTCGATGTTGACTGTGAAGCCACTGATCCCATTACATTAATCAGTGTACTGACAGTTGAGGCAAGAATGAGACAATAACAGCAAAATTCATCATCAGAAACACAAAAGGTGCTCCCCATACCTGTGGAATGAAGGTGGACATGGGGATAGTGCATTACAAACTATAAAAAAAAGTTAGGCCTGGTAAATTGGGAGAGTGTATGTACACTGTTAGAATTAATAGATTGATGTAGTCATTACCACCCCCTTACATTAGGCTATTCCCAATATACTGGTCTCAGATCTTTAGAATGATATCAGAATTCATACCTACGGCTCCTGCCTGATTGAAGGAGTGGTGCCCTTGTAACACCCCTGTAACACCCCTGATCCACCATCTTTATAAATTTGAGTTCATCATCCTGTGTTCCAGAACAGCAGGTCACCTAATAAGGGCTCGTCTTTACTTGTAAGTTCTCCCAAAAATTTCTCTATCTTATTTATGTGTTTATGGATATGGTATTTCTATAGCACAACCTCACAGTGGAGTGCTGTACATGGTAAAAGGCAAGCATAAATTAAACGAGTAACAAGAGAGGATGCTGAGTTGTGGACGGGTAATGCATTGTGGTCTATTGTTCTTTAAAGAAGTGAGTCTTCAACTCTTTCTCAATTGAAGCAAAAGTGGGGTGCTTTAACTCTTTTCACATTGCAGTGCAACAAAAATGAATGCTGATATGTGTTGAATAAACTCTTAGTAAAACTGGGACCTAAACTCATGAACAGTATCCTTCCCATGATCTTGTAGACAAAGAAGATCCCTCCTATCTGATAGGCACGCCAAACTGTACACACAAACAACTATTGTTTACACAGTATTTACAGTGCATTTTAGTGCTCACATGTGTTCACATGCACACAGCAGTGTTAAGAGTGATTCTGGGATCTGTGACATGATCATATCAAATGTCTTTGTCTTCAGCATGTAATTGTGAGCATAATCACATGATGTCAGAAAATCTCTTATGTCAGACAGAACAGTTCATAAATTAAAATATGGACTATGGCTATTATTTTATGGGTTTTACCTGAAATAAACAATATGATGATGATGGTATGTACTATGTAATTCCAAGGTGCCTCCACAAGGAGCCAGGTCCGTCTTGTCTTGGGACCTCTGAAATCCTCAGCATTTTCATTTTATTTTCACTGAGTACATTTCTTGGTCAGATCCAAGCTCTTGAAATTTGAGAAATTGGTGACTATATTCTTATTTTTTAGTCATCGTTAGACATTTCATCTCATTACTGGGAAGCCTTTCCATCTGGGACAAGAAGTCATGGAGTTCATGATCACCTAGATGGCCAGTGGGCTTATCCTTTGCCTGAATCTTGTGCATGTGTAAGGGAGAGCATTTGGCAGAGATAATGGTAGTAATGTCGAACTTTATCAAAAGTAAATTACCTCTGGACTCCTATGTAGAAGTAAATGTGCATTCTTTTGAAGGGACATGATCACGTGAAAGTGATTCTGTTTCAACTGACTTCAGCCACGACCAAGTACACATCTTCCAAAATTCCTTGTTTCCTTTAGTATAATTCTGACTGCAAAAAATAAAATCATTGTGTATGAATTGAATATCTGTTGCAGAACACTCCTCTGATGTGGGACCTGAATTTCCCACTCTCCTTCATACCACCCAGAGCTGTTCTCCTGTTCGTAAATACACAGAAGACAGAGTACAAACTTGCTAATATATGTGGTCCAAGTGCTGACTCCAAAATAATAATGTCCAAAATGTACCACTACATTGAGCGTTGTCTCCTAGGTGTACTACTTTTGGTGTCACTGGTGGAGACATATTCCTTTTCATATCCAAATAAATTCCAATTGAACATACTTTTAATCACAGGTAATATCATGTAGCACACAAAACAAAGTTACAGTTCTTCAAATTAAAACACCCATCCAAACAATATGGAGAACAGGTACACCATCCTGATGTATTTCGGGCCGTCGCTCTTTGTCAGGGGAATAATCTGTAATAAAATATATATAACATACACATACTTTATCCACAGATCCACACTGTTCAGCAAATCCCGATGGCTGCAAACACGTGGGCAGCCAAAGCCACACCATATATATCCTTCCCAATCTAAAGCCCATCACTCCAAGGGTGACATGATTCAAGTGAAAACCATGGCGGCCTTCTTGGGAACACGCTTCACAATATGTATTTATCCTTATGCTGGACATATATATTGGGTAAAAATTCTTCAAATTAGACTATATGACAGAAAATACTCCCAAATTAATTCACAGTTGCTAACCTGCATATTGAGAACAGCAGTAGGAGCAAAACTATTGAATGGGTCACATGTCAACATCAGAATGTGAAGAACAAGTTACAACCCAATGATTGGGACAGGGTATTGTACACAAAATATCTCAAAATGCTACACTACCTATAATGCAGGATACTACTAACAGGACACTGTGCATCTTAGAACATGGACAACAACTGCAATTTTACCTGTTGATTCAAAACTTTATGCACCGTGTTGGACATCCAAATCTATCAGTCCTCTTGTATTGTTAGCAGACGACCCACATCATCTTTGCGTTTAGAACATTTTACAATTTCCAACACAAACCATTAATTTGCAGTAGGAGACATTTTCAAATAATGTTTGACAAGAGGAGCATTGTGTACTTTGCAACAAATTCTTGACTGGTGTTGTGTGATGCATTTGCGCACCTCTTGAGTTGTTTTCCCTGTGTAAAAGAGCACACAAGGGCATTGAATACAATATAAAACATTTTTGGACCCACAATTAGAATGTTGTTTCAGGGTCCACCTAACATCATTAATCTTACAAGTTTTTACAACATCAGTTGTACTGCATGCATTACAATTACCACAAGAGTAGTACTCAGTGACCGGTTGTGAACCCCAGCATTGAAGCAGAGAACCGGATTCAGGATCATTGCGGGCTCTAAGCAGCAAGTCTCTTAGATTTTTTCCTTTTTTTAAAGCAAACAGGGGCCTGTCTTGAAAAATCTGAAGAATGCTCAACAGATGCCAGTTTTTGAAAATGATCTCCCTAATCCTACTCGATTGTTTGTCAAAGGCAGTTACAAAGGTGATTCTGGACTTTTTTCTTTCTGAGTTGCAATAACGCATAGCAGTCATAAAACAATGCCTGTTTCAAAGACCTCTTAACCAATCTATAGGGATAACCCCTGGTGATTAGCTCGGAACACAACAATTTTGCCTCACTAAAGTAATACTCTTTCTTGGTACAATCCGTTTTTTATATAAAAGTTGTCCAAATGGAAGATTGTCTCTCAAATTACGTAGGTGGTCACTCGTATATTTACGGAGGGTGTTCCTTGAAGTAGGTCTAGCATATAGAGTCAGTAGTAACTGGCCATCCTCTTCAAAGATCCTCAAATCAAGGAAGTTAATAGAGCTATTGTTGTATTCTATTATAAAATTAAGATTACCATCCTGTGTATTTAACAACTAATGAAATTCCAAAAGTAGAGTCCTAGACAGGTGCCATATTAATAAGCACGTTGTGTACTTTCGTTCCCAGCAGCAACATGCAAATTTACATATTTATTTTTTGAAACCCTGCTACAAAGAAATTGTGACAAGGAGAAACATGGCAGTAAATATGTTCTGCTTGCAAAGTCTGCATTTTAAAATTTCTTATGGGGTTAAGGCACCTGCTTCAATGTACTTTGTGTGCCAACTAAATCTCAGGGAATGATAATAATGGTAACTTACCTTTGGAGGTTTACATGCTTGCTGGACAGATCTTGGTTTGTCTAGTCCCAGTTTTGAATCAAAGTAGCATAGAGGGTTAATATGTCTCCTGCAGAGCACATTATAAAACACGCACAACAGTTTTTTATTTTATGTAAATGGGTAAGTGGGTTACTGCTTTTAACACAGAGATCCTTTTGTTACTTGCAGTTCATAAATTGTAACTCTTCTAATATAGCACAGTGAGCTATAAATAACATTTAGCTCCTACACCTTGAAACCCTCACTGTTTGATGTAACACATTGATTTACTCGCATATGATTTATTGACAATTTATTATGTGTAGGTTTGATGTAAAGTGCTCTGACACCCTGCATCGGGATGAGTAGCGCTATAGTGCTATAAAAGAAATAAAACAAAATAGTGGCATTTAACCCCTTCGCTGCCAGGCCTTTTCCCCCTCAGGTGCCAGGCTTTTTTTAGGCTATTTGGGGTAGTTCATGCTTAGTCCCTCATAACTTTTTGTACACATAAGCTACCCATGCCAAATTTGCGACCTTTTTTTCCTACATCCTTGAGATTTAAGAGGTACTCAGAATTTGTGGGTTCCCCTGAAGGAGACCAAGAAATTAGCCAAAATACAGTGAAAATTTAGTTTTTTTTTTAAATGGGAAAAAAGTGCTGCAGAAGAAAGCTTGTGTTTTTTTTCCCCTGAAATTGGCATCAACAAAGGGTTTGCAGCGCTGAAATCACTATCTTCCCAGATTTCAGAAAACCACATTTGTCAACAGAATTTGGACATTTTACTGGGACATACCCCATTTTTACTATTTTAGGTGCTTTTAGCCTATTTCCAGTTAGTGACCGAAATGAGTGTGTAACCAATGCTGGATCCTGGACAGCTAAATGTTTCTGAAAAGTAGACAAAATTCTGAATTCAGCAAGGGGTCATTTGTGTAGATCCTACAAGGTTTGGTTTTCCTGCAGAAAATAACAGCTGAAATACTAAAACATTTAAATTGAGCTGAAAAAACTCTGTAACTTTTTCCTGCGATGTTACATTTTCAAAAGCAATATACCGTCACGTCTGCTGGACTCTTCTGGTTGCGGGGATATGTAGGGCTTGTAGGTTCATCAAGAGCCGTAAGTACCCAGAGCCAATAAATGAGGTACAGCTTGCAATGGGTTTTCATTTTATACCGGGAATACAGCAATTTATTTGGTAAAATATAAAGAGTGACAAATAGGTATCAAGGAAACCTTTGTATTTCCAAAATGGGCACTAGTTAAGGTGTTGAAAAGCAGTGGTTATTTTCACATCTCTGAATTCCGGTATCCCATACTAACATGTGAATTACAGGGCATTTCTCAAACAGACGTCTTTTTTACACAATGTCTTACATTTGGAAAGGAAAAAATATAGAGAAAAACAAGGGGTAATAACACTTGTTCTTGTATTTTGTGTTCCCGCAGGTCCCCCAATAAAACTGGTAGCTCACTTGTGTGGGTAGGCCTAATGCCCGTGACAGGAAACGCATCATGGACAAAATACATTTTGCCAAAGAAAACTGACCTGTTTTTTGCAAAGTGCCTAGCTGAGGATTGTGGCCTCTAGCTCAGCTGGCACCTAGGAAAACCTACCAATCCTGGTCATTTTTCAAAACTAGTCACCTAGGGGAATCCAGGATGGGGTGACTTGTGGGGCTCCCACAAGGTTCGGTTACCCAGAATACTTTGCAAACCTCAAAAGTTGGCATAAAAACACACTTTTTCCTCACATTTCGTGACAGAAAGTTCAGGCATCTGAGAAGCCACAAATTTCCTTCTACCCAGAACTCCCCCAAGTCTCCTGATAAAAATGGTACCTCACTTGGTGGGTAGGCCTAGTGCCCACAACAGGAAAGGCCCCAAAACACAACATGGACCCATCACATTTTCCCAAAGACAACTGACCTGTTTTTCGCAAGGTGCCTAGATGTGGATTTTGGCCTCTGGCTCTGCTGGCATCTTGGAAAACCTAGCAAACCTGGACAATACTGAAAACTAGACACCTAAGGGAACTCAGAATGGGGTGACTTTTGGGGCTCTCACCAGGTTCTATTACCCAGAATCCTTTGCAAACCTCAGAATTTGGCCAAAAAAACCTTTTCCTCACACTTCTGGAATCTGAGAGGTGCCACAAATTTCCTTCCATCCAGCATTCCCCCAAGTCTACTGATAAAAATGATACCTCATTTGGGTGGGTAGGCCTAGTGCCCGTGACAGGAAATGCTTCAAAATACAATGTGGACACATCACATTTTCCAAAAGAAAACTGACCTGTGGGTGGGGGGCATCTGCCTTTTTGGTCCCGGGTACGGCGGTCATTTAGGGAAACCTACCAAACCCAGACATTTTTGAAAACTAGACACCCACACCACTAGCCAAGCACCACTCCACACGCCCAACCATCACTTTTGTTTTAAACAACAAAGAAACCACTAACTAATTATAAGTAAGTACATAACTACAAACACAAAAGCTCTAACTAAATACATGAAAGTAATGCCAACCGTGAAACTGAACATATGAAAATATAAAACAAGCAGTTTAAGCTCACGGTATTTCCCACAAGTTATTTTTGGTGGGGTAACTCCTGACACAGCTGGCGACACACAGCCCAGGCTTTGAAGGGCAATCAGGGCAATACATCAAGTCTCCCTCCGGATCCCTTCGGATACCTCTTCAGGCAGAGACTCTACATTTTTTAGTGGCAAAGTCTTTTTTGGGTAGTGGGAAGAAACTGATCAGGAAAGTCGCGATCTTTCAATCTAGCCACATCCTCCACCACTGCTACTCTAGGAACTCTAGCATGACCCACCACAACAAGTATCTCTATCACTGACTCCTGAAATCAAACAAATTTCATCCTTGACTCAGGGGAACAATCTTTGAACACAATAAAAGCATTAAAAGTTGCTAGATTAAACAAATGAATCGCCAACTTTTTATATCAAACGTAAGACTTACGAACAGCAGTGTAAGGTTCCAACCTCTGAGCTACTCTATCAACACCACCCATGTGCTTATTGTAGTCTAAAATGCACACAGGTTTGCGAACTTCAACAAGTTGACCCCAAACAGCCACAGGTGAAATACTCTCATCATGGATGGTAGTTAGCATGTAGACATCCCCCCGTCTGAAAATTTCAGAGCTAGCAGCTCATCATTGCTCAAGGCACTGCACTGTACACTCTTACGTTTTTTACAGACAAGCTCCCTTGGATAGCCTTTCCGGTTAGAGCGGATTGTGCCACAAGCAACAGTGTCCACTTTAAACAATTTCTTGAACAACTTCACTCCAGTGTAGACGTTATCTACATACAAATGGTGACCTTTGTTAAACAGTCGTCTACCAAGTTCCCACACATTTTACTCACTAACTCCAAAAAGTGGGCGGACAGCCAGGGGACTCAATACTTGAATCCCTACCATCCTAGACCCGGAAATTATAAACATATCCTGCACTACTTTCAGACAGCATATACAATTTAATTCCATACTGTGCCCTCTTGCTAGGAATGTTCTGCCTAAAAACCAAACGACCCTTGAATAGGACCAAAGACTCATCCACACTTATTTCTTTGCCTGGAACATACACTTCTGAAAACCGATCTACAAAGTGTTCAAGGATAGGCCTAATCTGAAAATGACGGTCATAATCAGGGTGATCTTGTGGCAAGGCTAAAGCATTGTCAACAAAATGCAGTATCCAAAGAAGAAGCAAATACCGATTACAAGTCATGGTTGCAGGAAATATAGCTGTTGCCATCAAGGGACTAGTAGACCAATAATAAGCCAGTGACGGCTTCCTTATCAACTCCATCAAAAAAGTTAAACCAAAGAACTTTTTCATCTCTTCCAGATTTGTGGGAATCCACTAGGTAGCTCTATACTGAGACCTAAGTCTGGCAGCATTGTCCCTCAAATACTGCTACACATACAAATTAGTCTGCTCAACAATCTCTTCCAAAAATACATCGTCCAGAAACAACTCAACAAAAGTTACGGGCAAAAAGTTTTCCGTATTCACTCTACACCCTGGGTGACCAGTAAAGGTAGGCAACTGTGGCTGCTCCATGTTAGGGGAAACCCAGGTGTCAGGTCTTCCAATGGGAAACCTTTCAGCCCCAGGCTGCTGCACTATTGGCACGTCAATGTCCTCCTCTAAAACAGGCCCTTCATCTGCACTGAGAGTGGCTTCCTCATCAGAAGATTCCTCTCGGACAGAAAACTCACTGCCAGAATCTCTCACTTCCTCCTCTGTCTCAGATGCAGAGTCAGCCTCATAATCATGGTCAGAAGATGACCCATAAAGCATGCCAACAACCTAATGAGCAGTCACTCTGCAGCTAGCCATGATCCTAAAGTGTGGCTTTATCACAGAGTTATGTACTCAAAAACTATACCTCTCACTTGCCCGAAAAAAAGCTAGACTCACCATCAACTACTGTGTACAGACACAACAATCACCAATGATATCCTACTAAAAAGAAAAAAGAAAAGCAAATTAGACATAAGACAACACAAATATCATTGTGCACAAATCTAAGGACACTTTCACACAATCCTGCATTTAGTGCACCTCCTACAAACATGTAATTCATGCATGGTAACAATACTCCTTTGGAGTAAATTGTTTCTACTTACCTAAAACATGCAACTACACAAACTGCAGGTCACCACTTCCAAAACCACAACGAGCCACAGAAAAGGAAGCAAAAGCTTTGAACTAGAACAAAAAGGAGAAATAAACTGTTATACTCACAAATGCAAATACTTCGCCAGTTGACAAACACCCCGCCATCAAACATTTAGAAATTTTCCCTGGTGTCTAGTGGTCTCTGCCCCCCTCGGGGCAGATGGGCCTAAAAAAACTACGCCAATCTGTCCCCAAGGTAGGCAGAAATGGCCACCAGTACTGTGCTGAATCCCTTGCCCAAGTGGCCGCTGCCACACAAAACAAAACTAAAAAAATCCCTGCGGTCTTCGTGGTTTCTGCCCCCTTGGGGTAAGATGGGCCTAAAAATAATAGGCTAATCTGCCAGGATGGGGTCACAAATGGTGTAAATAATATTGGCCCACCTTGGGGAGCGACCCTTGCCCAAGGGGCCACCCCCCCACACAAAGCACACACACACAAGATCCCTGGTGCTAAGTGGATTCTGCCCCTTTGCAGATGGGCCAAAACAAATATGCCAATCTGCCGCCATGGGGGCAGAACTGCCCAACAGTGCTTTGCCCCCTTTGGGGGGGGTGACCCTTGCCAAAGGGGGCGCCCACCCAACACAAAAAAAACAAAGGAAAACAAGTCCCTGGTGCCTTAATGGTTTCTGCCCCCCTTGGGGGCAGATGTGCCTAAAAATAATAGACCGATCAGCCTCCAAGGGGGGCAGAAATGGTGTAAATAATATTGGCCGCCCTTGGGGAGCGACCCTTGCTCAAGGGGCCACCCCCCAAACAAAGCACTCACACACACAAGATCCCCGGCGCTAAGTGGCAGATGGGCCAAAAAAAAGGCTGATCTCCCCCAAGGAGGGCAGAACTGCCCAATAGGGCTTTGCCCCCTTTAGGGGGTGACCCTTGTCAAAGGGGGCTGCCCCTCTTGGCCCAAGGGGCCACCCCCACACAAAACACACACACACAAGATCCCTGGTGCTAAGTAGATTCTGCCCCCCTTGGGGGCAGATAGGCCTAAAAAAAATAGGCCGATCTGCCCCCAAGGGGGGCAGAACTGCCTAACAGTGCTTTGCTCCTTTTGGGGGGGGTGACCCTTGCCCATGGGGCTGCCCCCCACACAAAAAAACACACACAATCACAATACCTGGCGTTCCAGTGGCTTCTGCAGATCGACCTAAAAATATGAGCAAATGGCATCCAGCATGTCTCGGGCAGCCTCTAATAATGTCAGAGCTCGATCACATTCTGATGTCATTAGATGGGGGTGGTTGGGGCAGGGGTGGAAGGGGAATCGATTCCCCTTCCAGCCCTGCAGTGGAGGGAGGCCGTCTGGGCGAGCGCAAGCCTGGTGCAGGACATAACAGTTACATCCTGGGCACCCGAGCGGTGCTTCCCAGGACATAACTGTTACGTCCCAGGCACCCAACCGGTTAAATTATTATTTGTGTAAATACTGGGACAAACCAACACCTCCGACATTCTTATATTGCATGCACTTTTATCTCTTTATATACAGGGATTGAACAAGGACAAAAGTATGCCTCTCTTTCATACATGTGAAAATGATAAGTTGTGTGCCTTTGTTTTCCCCTGCACTGCATTTAGGCGTGAGGCTCCCTATACCTCCCAGCCAGGATACTCTAACAAAAGGAGGGCTGATTGCCCCTTAACTTCGGCCTTTTTTATGGACCCAGCTGGAAACTGATAAGCCCCTCCCTGCCTACATGTTGCTGCTCGGAACGAAAGTAAACAACCTGCTTATTAATATGGCCGTTCTAGGACTCTACTTTTGGAATCTCATGAGTTGTTAAATACACAGAAAGATAATATTCATGTTATAATAGAATACAACAATAGCTCTATTAACTTCCTTGATTTGAGGATCTTTGAAGAGTATGGCCAGTTACTACTGAGTCTATATTCTAAACCCACTTCAAGGAATACCCTCCTTAAATATACAAGTGACCACTTGCATAATTTGAGAGACAATCTTCCATTTGGACAATTTTTATGTAAAAAACGGATTGTACCAAGAAAGAGGATTACTTAAGTGAGGCAAAATTGTTGTGTTCAAAGCTAATCACCGGGGGCAATCCCTATAGATTGGTTAAGAGGTCTTTGAAACAAGCATGGTATTATAACTGCAATGCGTTATTGCAAGTCAGAGAGAAAAAAGTCCAGAATCACCAATGTAACTGCCTTTGACAAAAAATCCAATAGGAGGAGGCCGATCATTTTCAAAAACTGGCATCTGTTGAGCATTCATCAGATTTTTCAAGACAGGCCCCTGTTTGCTTTAAAAAAAGGAAAAAATCTAAGAGACTTGCTGCTTAGAGCCCTCAATGACCCTGAATCTAGTTCTCTGCTTCAATGCTGGGGTTCACAACCAGTCACTGGGCACTACAATTGTAGTAATTGTAATGCATGCAGTACAACTGATGTTGTAAAAACCTGTGAGATTAATGATGTTAGGTGAACCCTGAAACAACATTCTAATTGTGGTTCCAAAATGTTTTATATTGTATTCAATGCCCTTATGCACTCTTTTACACAGGGAAAACAACTCAAGAGGTGTGCAAATGCACCACACACCAGTCAAGAATGTGTGGCAAAGTACACAATGCTCCTCTTGTCAAACATTATTTGAAAATGTCTAATTTTCCTACTGCAAAGAAATGGTTTGTGTTGGAAATTGTAAAATGTTCCAAACGCAAACATGATGTGGATCATTTGCTAACGGTGTGAGAGAACAGATGGATTTGGCTGTCCAACACGGTGCATAAAGTTTTGAATCAACAGGTAAAATGGCAGTTGTTGTCCATGTTGTAAGTAGCATAGTGTCCTGTTAGTAGTATCCTGGGTTATAGGTAGTGTAGCATTTTGAGATATTTTTGCGTACACTTCCCAGTCCCAATCATTGGGTTGTAACTTGTTCTTTATATTCTGATGTTGACATGTGACCCATTCAATAGTTTTGCTCCTACTGCTGTTCTCGATATGTAGGTTAGCAATTGTGAATTAATTTGGGAGTATTTTCTGTCGTATAGTGTAATTTGAAGAATTTGTGCCCAGTATGTATGTCTGGCATGAGGATAAATGCACATTATCGAGCATGGTCTCCAAGATGGCCACCATGGTTAGCACTTGAATCATGTGACTCATGGAGGGATGGTCTTTAGGCTGGCAAAGATATATATGGTGTGGTTTTTGCTGCCCACATATTTGCAGCCGTCGGGACTTGCTGAACAGCATGGATCTGTGGATGAAGTACGTTTATGTTATCTCTGTATTGCAGTGTTTTAAGGTCTGAGAGCAGATTGGGTTGTTCATCCTCATCAGGGTGTCCATTCTTGTTTAGTTAACAGAGTCTGGATACCTTTTTGTGGAAGTAGTATTAAGGATTCCCCATGCACTCTTCACTGTGGGTGGAAGTATGAAGCATATTATGTTGAGCTGTGTGGATCTTTGGACCGCGATAGGAAGTTGGATGAAGTAAGTTTAAGTTGTCTCTGCTTTCAGTAATTGTTGACAATGCGTTAGATTTAGTGTTTGCGTGTCATCCTTGTTTTCATTTAGTTAATAGTGTCCTGATAGAGTGTCTCAGAAACAGGGGTAAGCACTCCCCCACATGTCCCTCACTTTGGTTTTTACTGAGGTATATTTCAATATTATGTGGAGCTGAGGTGGAGGCTTTTCTTTTTGGCAACACTGGCACTGGTATTAGTGCTGAGATTGGTCACTCCTTGTAATGTAGGTGACGTCTCATTGTAGGCACGAGTGTAAGGTTCAGCTCACATTTGCATGAGATGGCTTTGATTCCATTCACAGGTGCCTGCATGTGGTTTATATTGTGAGCGGGTGATTCATGTTTATGTATGGCATGTTTAGGGTTTTGGTTTATTTTTACATGTACACATTGGTTTAATAATATAAGGCATTTATTATGTTGTAGAGCAACAATTGTTGTAATTATTTTCTTCATGACACGTTGTTTTGAGAATGGTCTCAGGGGCTGTTTGAACCGTGGGAGACCGAAACATCGACCATGGATCCTCATGACAAAACTCATCACATCACATTTCTGCTGAAATATATCATGAAGGTTTCTGATTGCCTGTGTGGCATCAGACAGGACTGATTAATTATTAACTGGTGCTTATATTAGATAATCAGGAAGTTAGTGCCCTCCTTATGTCCCTATCGTGCCTTTCACTGCCTGTAATTTAGGCTGTGAAAATCGCGACTGGGCTGTCCATGGGGGCTCCTGCGCTGTCCATGCCAAGTGCATGGGCAGTGCAGCGGAACCCATGGGGCCCCCTGCATCCAGTCTCCGCCAGCCTTTGCATAGTTGTGGAACCGCCTCGTAATCCCCAGGGCAGTGCTGCCTGGCGGATTAAGACCGCCAGCACCGCCAGGCTGTTGACTGGCGTCAACCTTGCGGTGCCAGCGGTCCAACCGTGGTGGCTCCGCCCAGTCGTAATATGGCGGTCTACCCGCCACTTTGGCAGCGGTCTGACCACTAGTGTGGCGGTCTCAAGACAACCACACTCTTATTAAGGGCCTAAATGTTGATATTTATCTATATTGAGTTAATTATCAAAATTAGTCCTACTTGAACATTTGTTGCATTATAATTCTAAGCACCTTTGTTCGTAGGGGAATATGGGGTTAACCTATCTATTATGGCACTAAATGATCAGCGGGCACTTGACTCACAGTCTCAGAATTGGCTGTAGATGTTGGCAGCAACAGTCTGTTCAGTGTTTGGATTTCCCTCAAGCAGTCAATGTGGTGGATGTGGAGTTTCCTTTGGTCCTAGCACATCTGAACATAACTAAATTTCAGGTTAACTCATACCTATCTGAGTTTAATTTTTATACCTCACGATAAGCGATGAGGTCTGTTGAATGCCTTTGGCCGCACGCTGACTAGTTGCCTTTTGCTGGATTTCTGTTCTGGGAGCCTTGATGTGTTCTTCCACGGTTGGGTGATGGTTTCTCTGCAGAAACCTGGTACTCAAGGGGCCATCAGTTCATTTTTCCTGCTGCTCAGTTGATAAACCTTGATGTTTTGGAATTTCTGTATCAAACTACAGGTGCATACATCACATTGACCTTCTTATTATTATTTCAGATGTTGTTTAAGCAGAGGTGCATGACTCTGGACAGTAGCTGGTGTTTCCTAGTCGTAAAGTCGCTTGTTCCACTCCGTGTTCATGGCTGTGCTGCAAGAGGCCAACCATAGAGCTTCTCAAGTTGTTTCTTTCAGACCATCTGTAAAGTAGATACATCTCAAGCCTGTTGCTATCTTTACTGACACTGAAGCAGACGGAATGGAATTAACCCACTGGAATACTTTATAGTGCAGTTGTAGGCAAGCCCAGTTGACAGTGTCCTGGCGTGGTCTAGTAAATGCACTGTAGTCAGTGAGATCCTGGCCAGGCAGATAGGCAGGTGGGGATGTCAAACTGGAAGTCCTTCCCCAGGGGAGTGGTGATTAGGGCCTCCACAGACCTGGTGGCCTGACAGACCATTCACCAAGGCCTAAATCTCCTCCTATACATGTACATTAAGTTGCACGATAGGCCTTGTCTTCCCACAGTTTTCCGTGCAATACAGAATGCTCACTAAAACACAACCAAGGGCTGTGAATGTACCCTCTGGGCAACTATTAATGAAAGAATGGGATAAATAGGGGTATATTTATGTGAAACTACTCCACCCAAGCAAGAGCCTCTTATTCATCTTCAAAGTGAGTCTCAAAGCCTCCTGGGAAACAGCCAATGTGGCATGATCTGGTGGTAGCTGTAGTCTTACACACGATGGCTCTGGATTGTCTGGGGTGAAGATTTCCCTCGCTCCCTGGTCTTCCAAGTGGGCTCTTGTAGGGGAATGAGGTAGGCAGGGAAGCAGGTGGAAACCCCTTAATTTTGGAGGACTCTGGGCTAATATACGAGGTCTCATCCCCATCTATTTAGAAGCAGATATTTCCCCATTTATCACTTACTCCCCTTGTCCCTCTCACATTTACTAGAAAAAAGAATTCCTTCTTGAGTGGAGATCTCCACACTCATGGAGGTCTCTGATCATAATAGATAGTACTGGCGTAAGAGATCTTTATCTGGGTGTCAGTGGATAGCATTTGCAAGTAGGTAAAGTAGTTGTCTATTTTTCAGTGGATGATAAACATGGATATCAAATATGGAAATGATGCAAAAACCACAATGGGGACAGTTTTGTATTACAGTTCTGAAGACCAGTATGCAGGTTTCAATTTGCCATTAATTTGTTAGACACCTTGTGTTTTTTCAATATACTTTTTAAATGGAGATGTCACTTAATTGATGCTAATGTAAACACTATTTTTCATTACGATATCACACTTCAAATCTTGCAAATTAGCTTAAGGTTGCCCTGCATCCAATTCAGATGTTTCATGCCATTGTAGACACAATAATAACAAGCTCTGCTCACCTATTTGAAGGAATCTATAAAACAGCCCTGTATATAGGTGAAAAGTGTGATTTAATAAATAAATAAACTATTACAATTGACAAACATTTACATTTCGGTAGTAGGAATTGTTTGAAAACTGACATTATTTATTTAATGAATGACCTCTGAACATATTCTCACATAATGGAATGGCCACAGCTTACTAAATGCAGATTAAAAGTAGGGGTGTATTTCAGGAATGTTCGCAAAATTACATGCAATTGCACATAATTCAAATTCGTAATTTAGGGGGTCATTCTGACCCCGGCGGGGTCGGCGGGAGCACCGCCAACAGGCTGGCGGTGCCCCGCAGGGCATTCTGACCGCAGCGGTTTGGCCGCGGTCAGAACAGGAAAACCGGCGGTCTCCCGCCGGTTTTCCGCTGCCCTGGGAATCCCCCATGGTGGCGCAGCTTGCTGCGCCGCCATGGGGGATTCCGACCCCCTCACCGCCATCCTGTTCCTGGAGGTTCCGCCCGCCAGGAACAGGATGGCGGTGAGGGGTGTCGTGGGGCCCCTGGGGGCCCCTGCAGTGCCCATGCCAATGGCATGGGCACTGCAGGGGCCCCCGTAAGAGGGCCCCACTTTGTATTTCAGTGTCTGCTTTGCAGACACTGAAATACGCGACGGGTGCCACTGCACCCGTCGCACATCCTCCACTCCGCCGGCTCCATTCGGAGCCGGCATCCTCATGGAGGGGTGTTTCCCACTGGGCTGGCGGGCAGCCTTTTGGCGGTCGCCCGCCAGCCCAGTGGGAAACCCAGAATACCCGTGGTGGTCTTTTGACTGCGCAGCGGTATTCTGGTGGTTCCCTCCAGGCGGGCGGCTCCCGCCGCCCGCCGGGTTCAGAATGACCCCCTTAGTGTTGTATGTTATCATGAAATGCGTCCTTGTGTTAATTTGTGAAGTGGGGATACATTTCATGCTACTAATATAACAAAAGTGCCATGAACAACAGCTGCTGGTTATTGTATTTTTCCAGCACTTCCACGCTATCATTTTGCTGAAAATGACACAGTAATTAGGTGACAGGGAGTAGTGGTATAATTTCATGAATTTTATCTAAAACGCATAAAGCGAAATTCACCAAATTCCACAAATCACACTTGCGTAATTTACATTTCGTCGAGACCTAATTAAAGGTATGTTGAAGTAGAGCACATTAGATCCTGGAAGTCGTTCTTGGCAAAATAATTTGTGAGGTTCTCTGTGGCCTTGTAGTGCATCATCAAAGAAGGTGACATTTTCATAAAGAAGTAAGGTAGAGATTCAGGTTCTGTCAGAGCCCAGTACCAACAGGAAATAACAAAACTGACTTTGAAACATGGCCCTACCGAGCCCATTATATTCATATTCTTAACTTTACTAATAAAACCACTAATTTCTCTTTGCACAGTGCATGAAAGATGATGTAAAATAATCCAAGTTGTTTATTTACTTGTCACACGTTTTATTTCATGTTGCATGCTACATTTGTCCCCTGTGTATTAGGATCACTTTTCCTAGATGTGGTGTAGTTCAGTGGTTCCCAACCTGTGGTTCTCGGACCCCTGGGGGTCCGTGAAGCCTTCTCAGGAGGTCCACGACTGCTTAGAAAATTAAATAATATTAACAGATTAGGTCCCCAGCTTTCAGTAATGACTCATTGGGGGGTCCCCATATTCCAATAACCAGTCAGAGGGCGTCCCCAGGTTCCAGTAATGATAAAGTGGGGGTCCACAGAAGTCAAAAGGTTGGGAACCACTGGTGTAGTTTATTTTTTCATGTAACATGTATTATTTACTGTGAAGTAAGTAAGGTTTATAGGTAAGTTCAGAATGCTGATGCCTGTTCCTGATGGGCCCCGATTGTGAGCTCAGGAACTGAGGCTGAAAGCAGTGCAGGTTTCTCACTGCCTGTCACTATGTCATAAAGGTGTTCAGATTTAATTTTCAAGCAATACTTGGCCTCTGCAAGTAATAGTCTTATATGTGCTATTTGTGAATACAACTTTATGGATCAACGTTTTTATGGATCAATTTTACAGGAAGAAAAGATAACACACACAGCCACCTACATTTTTTATATAGTCTTTTATAGCTCAAATTGGCCCAAGTGCATTAAGGCACTTTATGAACACTAGATTACACTACACAAGGTCAGATGTGTTAAGGCACATGGAGATTAAGTAATCTGCCCAGAATCACGAGAGGTTGAGCCGCTGGATTCGAGCCTGGGGATACATGTACGTACCATATTTCCTGTCGCAAACGGCCCGATTCGCAGAATCGGACCGTTTGCGACAGGAAAAAAACATTTTGGTATGTACAGAACCTATTTTGCGATTCGGTAATCTATTTACCAAATCGCAAAATAGGTTTGGGAGTCGCAATTAGGAAGAGGCGTTCCCTTACGAATTGCGAGTCGCAGCTCAATATAGCATTGTTTTGTGACCGTGAATGCGGTCACAAAACAATCGCAGTTAGCACCAGTTTCAAACTGGTGCTAACCCATTCGCAAACAGGAAGGGGTCCCAATGGGACCCCTTCCCCTTTGTGAATGGCAGCAAAAACAGCCTGCTCTGAAAAACTGAAAAGAAAACTTTTCATTTTTGTTTTTGAAATGCATCTCGTTTTCCTTTAAGGAAAACAGGCTGCATTTTTTTTTTAAACTGCTTTATTTAAAAGCAGTCACAGACTTGGTGGTCTGCTGTCTCCAGTAGGCCACCATCCCTGTGAGGGCGGCCATTCCCAATGAGGTCGCAAATTACGACCTACCTCATGAATATTCATGAGGTAGTTCATTTGCAACCCCATTGCGAATCGCAGACAGTGTCATTGACACTGTTGTACATCCAGTTTTGCGACGTGCAAATTGTGAGTCACTAGGACTCGCAGTTTGTGAGTTGCAAAACCGGATCTTTGTACATGTGGCCCCTGGTTCCCCATTTCAAAGTTGGCAGCTCTGGCCATTAGTCAAGGTATGGCAGGAGAATCATCCAGTTTTTAACAAAACTCAGTCACTAACCTACCACTACTCATCTTCCCCACACTCACAGGAGACAGAGGGCCTGATTTAAAGTTTGGAGGAATGTGGTTGCTCTGTCACAAACGTGACGGATATCCCGTTCACCATATTACAATTTCATTATAGCCTGTGGAACTTGTAATACCGTGGACGGGATATCTGTCACGCTTGTGGTGGAGTAACCCCTCTGACAAACACTAAATCAGGCCCAGAGACATGATATTTATTATTTTAGTAAGATCATTCAAAACCAAAAGAAGACCAGTTGCCTCACCTGTCTTTGTGGTGATAGATCTATATAATCACACCCCTGTTTAGGCAAGCTTTGCTCTATCGGGACCCTAAACCACTCTATGACACCACGCGCAGCAGCCTCAGATATTTGGGACATGCGAGTTCTTTAAATTAGTTGGAGGGAAAAGCGATTAAAGGGAACCACACCTCCTAGAAATCTCTGTCCTTGTGTTCCAGAGTCATCATTAGCTTCTCCATGCCCAGAAGATCCCAAATCAAATACAAAAAGTTTTTACGTTCTGTGATTTTATCAGTGCTCCAGAGAGAGGTAATCACCTGGTTAGTACACATAATGCAGAGCTATTTTCTGCCACTTAGTGATCGCAGTCAAGATGTGTGTCTATCAGAGAGGACTAGCAAGATGTATGCTGGTATCAAAGGACTATCTTAGTCATGGTCTCCATGCCAGATCAGTAAGAATACGTTCCAGCTCCTCTTCTGACTGCTTCCGGCCAGCTGACCTTTCTCTCGGGGTTGACAATGCCAGATGAAGGACCCCACCAACCTGGCACAAACCTCCCCATCTCGACCACAGAAACTACACTGATGGATTGGCCCACCATCATCACAAAGGAAACTTCTTCCCCAATGCAGTTCTATCCACTCCACAGCCCCTGCCGACCCCTGCCCCCATCTCATCATCATCAAAGGACTGCAACCCAACAGCTCTGCACTCACCACGATCCTAAGTGCACCCATCATTAAAGCAAACCTACATGGACACCTGGAAACATGACACAGTATTCCCCCTCCTCAAGAAGCCCTCTGCAAACCCAATGACACTAGCCAATTACAAACCAATCTCCCTGCTACTGTGCTTAGCCATAGTCCTAGAGAAGGTGATCAACAAGTATCTAGCCAACCACCCCAATAAAAACCCATCTCTTTGACACCAACCAGTCCAGTTTCAGACGAAACCACAGAACGGAAACAGCCTCATCACTGCAACAGACAACATCCGGATGGCCATGGACAGAGGAGGCACCACAGTCTTCATCTTATGGGCCATGGAATCAATATCCAAGGACCTGCACTGCGCTTGATATGCTCCTTCCTGACTGGGTGTACCAAGTCAGTCAGCCTGGCTCTTTACTGCTCAGATGCCTGCGACTTTATGTTTGGTGTACAACAAGGCTCATTTCTCAGCCTGATCCTTTTCAACAGGTACATGATCCCACTCACCAGCATCAATCGAATCCAGAGAATTGAAATCCTATCCTACACTGATGACAAATTGTTGATGCTCTCCCTCTCAGACAAAACACTTAACACTCATTCAAGTTTGACGAATGCATGACCAAAGTCACCGACTGGATGAAAAACAACTGTCAAAGGGAACATAGACAAGACAGAAATTGTAATTTTTGGCAGAAAATCTTCTCAGTGGAATTCCACCTATTAACCAGCAGAACTCGGTCCCACCCCTGCCCTAACCATCCCTGCCAAGAAACGTATCTTCTTGATTGACAGTCGAATCACCATGACTGCCCATGTCAACCCTGTTATTACTTCCTGATTCCGCACCAAGAAGATGCTGAAGAAAATCTTCAAATGGTTCCCCATCAGAACCAGCAGAACCATCACCCAAGCCCTCATCAGTAGCAAACTGGACTATAGGAAAACCCTCTATGCCTAAATCAGCAAACATCTGATCGGTAGGGGCGGCTCCTCCGTTAGGGCGGAGGCGCATCACCCCCGCCAGCAGCAAAAGCTGCAAAACCTTCAACAAACAAAACAAGAATATTATCACTTTGTTTTTTAAAGGGGTGGGGCTACGGGGGTGACAAGCAGTGAGGGGAGTGCATTGTGCACTCTCCTAGTGCGCATGTATGTTTGGCCGGGTGTCTCGGCCGGCCAAACACACATACGCAGTAGGCTCTCTCTAGCCCAGCAAAAGAGAGCCTGCACAGGCTCTCTGTCTTCCCCAAAGCGCCCTAGATGGGCGCTCTGAGCCAATCCTGATGCTCCTCTGAGCAGTGTCAGGATTGGCCACAGGGCAGGCTGGGAGCCTGTGCCTGCCTGCAGCAATGAGACGGAGGAGTGGGGTGGCACGTGGCAGTAAGGTAAGTGTTTATTTTTTTTAATATATTAAATGCCACACGCTCCCTGCCCCTTGTGACCCAAGCGAGCCGCTACTGCTGACCGGACATCTCCAACCCATACAGAACTCAGCAGCCAGGATCACACTCAGCCTACCACTCTGCACTCACATCACCTGACACCTCATAGAGCTCCCCTGGCTTCCCATAAACAGGCATGCTCTTTTCAAACTCCTCATGCACACTTTCAGAGCATTCCATAACACCGGCTCAGTCTACCTCAACAACTGCATCACATTCGACAGTCCCACCAGACTCCCTCACTCAGCTGCAGTCCTACTCACAGAAACCCACCAGACACCTCCGCTTGGCTGGACTCTTGTTTACACACACCTCTTCCATATGATGAACCAGATGTGGCACTTGGGCTTTCTCCTATATCACTCCTAAAGCTTGGAACGAAGTGCCACTGAACATCAGAGTCACCTCTTGCATCTTCGAATTCTGCAAGAAGCTGAAGATGTGGCTTTTTGAATATGCCTCATCTGCTTAGCCCTAGGTGAGACTGAGCTGCTTCTGTCTAATGCACCAATATACCCTCCCGGTTGATATGGGCACTCTACAAATATACATAACATGACATAATATTGCTTGCACACAGTCTTAGTTGTGTATTTCCGACCCAATCCTAAACCCTGGATATAAGTGAATGTGGCTTTCACCCCTCCCTATAAAAGGTAAACAGCAACAGGGATAAGGGCAGCTCTGCTATGCCCCTCCTCAAATAGGAAGGGGTTGGACATAATGTTATTTACTGTAATCCAAGCTGTGGGAGTGTGGTATCCACAGAGAAACCATTTGTAAGATTTATCCGAGAAGCCAAAGCATTCAAGAGTTTCTGCAGAATGGTTCATGTTAACCACATGTCATTTTCTCTTTGTATTATCAGCACATTGTGAATACAGCCTGGTCTTGGTCAATTAGCCTAGGAATGTAGAGATTCTGCCTGAAAGACTGAAAATCTTAACGTCCATATTGATAGGTGAAATAGGTCTATATGAGCCATAGCCTGATAAATTCCTGCCTGGGAATGACTGCTATGGCAGCTTGTAATGCAGATGAGATGAGTGTGCCCTCTTCTGCAAATTAGTTATTGAGCCATGTTAGTATGAATACCAATGTGTGGCAGAAGATTTTGTAAAAGAACGGTGTTTATGTGTCTGGGCTTGGGGATTTGTTAGATTTTTCATTTGACAATGGAGAAGATGACTCCATCTACCAAAATTGCTCTCTCCAGGATATTATTTAATTTGTGTGTGGTCAAGGTAGGGATTATGCCATGCAGAATGTTTTGTAGTATTCTCGGAATTGAGCTGTTATTTGCTCATTCCCAGAGATCACTTCATCCAGCTACTTCATCTCTGACTCTTTCATTTGTTATTTTGGTGAAGCGTCTATGGGCAATAAACTTCCTGCTTTTATTGCTCCTAAGATAAAAATGTATGTTTGATTCACAGTAGGGCATATTCTGCTCTGTCTACATCTAGTTTCGTCGATTGAGTGTGTGGCATTTAAGACACCCCACACACTAGAGGCTCTCGTCCTCATGTGTATTGTTTCCAGCTGCCATCACCAGTTAGCTCTTTTTTATTTCCTCTCTTTGTTATCTCTGGCCAAGATTGTTATCAGTTTTCCCCAAATGGCTGATTTCAGGTCATTCCAGAGGGTGGCCATGGACACCTTTCCTGCGTTGTTGTCTGACATGTACTTGGAGATCGCAGTCTGTCAGTTATTTGCTTCAATCTACATTATTCTATCCCTGAGCATACAAGGACCAGGTGGGCCTCTACTGCCCTTAAAGTGTAATATAATGCGTAATGGAGGGTGGTCTAAAGGAAACACAGCCTTTATTTCTATCAATCAGACCTTATCTTGTATGAGTGATGTGCCTAGGAAAGATATGCCAGTCTCTCATACTGTACATTTTATGCAAGGTTGAAAAGTACGTGAAGACCAGCATAGAGGGTGATGGCAGGGGCGGCTCCTCTGTTTGGGCAGAGAACCGCCGTCCCACCGCCCGCCAGTAGCAGCATCCGCCAAACTTCTACAATACAACGATAATAAACTATGTTTATTATTGTTGTATTGTAGAAAGGGCGGCCATGGGTCCTGACGAGCACAGAGGGGGAGTGCTCCGGGCGTCTCAGGCCCGCCAAACATACATGCTCACTATGCTCTGTACAGAGAGAAGGCAGACTCTCCCAGTCTGCCAAAGAGCACCCTGACTGGGCACTCCAACCAATCCAAACGCTGCTGTCATGCTGCCAGCTGCATGGCAGCAGTGTTCAGATTGGCCGCAGGACAGGCTGTGAGCCTGTGCCTGCGGCAAAGGAAAGGGGAGCTGTGCGGTTGTTAATTAATTTTTTTCAACCTCCCCCCCGTGCGCCGCCATGCCACGTGCCGCGAGCCACTACTGGGTGATGGTCTCCTCAGATGCTCTCTAGACCAGCCTCTAGAAGCCAAGACCTCACTGTTTTAATGAAGGCCCTGTTTACCCAAATCTTTGGCCAGATCTGCCTTTCACATTGTCCCTGAAAGGTCTCTTCCTATCAAACCTGCTCTGTTGGGCTTCTGCAGGATGTCAGAGTTTGCCTTACTAAGAGATGGTTCTTGCCCCTTGTTGGATGCACAGATGTTGGCCAGAATATGGAGTCGATTCTGCCCCTCACTCAAAAGGCAAGCACCATTACCTTGGTCATCTTCCTTCCCAATCTCCCCAAAGAAGTTGTTAGAAAGAAAGCATAGCCACCAGTTTTTTTTGACTGGTCCTAATGATTGATATCACCATGGAAAATACATATTTAGCCTGTGCCAGTTTTTTTGTTTAGAGAAATTATATTGCCTCTTATATGGAAAGAGATTCTGCACAAAGATGAACAACTCCAGTATAGTGATCTAAACAAACGAACAGTGAGAAGTACAGTCTGTGCGCTCCGACTGACTTGGCATTGACCTACTATATCTTCTCAATAGTTTTTTAATTACCTGGTCAAGAGACAGTGTGTAGAATTAATAGTGCAGATTGCTTGCCATGTTTGCAAACAAAATCCTCCCTCGGCCTTGTGTGTTCTTCATGATCAAATGACTGAGTATATCATTCTTCACAGGTAAAAGGAAGAGTGCTTAAAAGCAGCTCCCAGTTATATGTATTAATTTTTACAGGAGGGATGAAGAGCAGGAGGAGGCAATAGCTCACTGCATTGATCAAGTCAGGGTGTGCATAACATTCCCACTACAGTTCTTCTCCAGAACAATGAAGGGATTATTATGAATTTTGTTGACATTTGTGACTCTGACAACCCTTCATTGCCTGACACAATACCTGAAGAAGCAGCGTGTCTTGCTCCGACCTTCTCGTACATTAATGTCTTCCGAAGTGGGAAGTGAATGTAGGCGCCTCTGAAGAATTCATTATCTAATTTAGTTAGCCACTAAGAAGATTCCCATAAAAAATCAAACATCTAAAGCTAAAGACGTGTTGGAAGTGGTGCAAGAGCAAATGATTAAGTCCACGGCCGTTTTCACTTAGTGATATGATAAAATGTGCCCAAGCAATAAGGAATGAATTACAGATTTGTCCTCCTGAGATACATAGCTGACTGGGAAAACTGCCTGTCTCATAGCATTGCGAGCTGTGAAGAACCATGTCCTGATTAAGCAAGATATGGTCTTGAACCCTCCAGCTGTTATTATCTGTTCACCAGGGTTCCTCCACCTTCTTTTCTGACTCCTATTAGGCAATGATCCTTATTGATATGAGGCATTATACCTAGAAGCCCCTATTCGTTTGGCCCATAGGATTTGCAACAATGATCATTGAAATTCGTTTTCTTTGTACTGATGAATTCAACACTATATTGCACCTCAATAAGTGGTATCACATTTCAATGTAGTATTTATTGCATGAGTTATCACCATTATTTTGGGCAAAGTCTCCCAGTGTTAGCTATGTATGTTCAAAGGTGCCCCCCTTGGTTGTAAATACCCAGGCACCCACTCTAAAGGCACTACAGATAAAAACCACAGAAGGCATTACACTGTCTAACCAAACCCTTAAGCAAACAACACAGCCCCAATTCCATTAGTGTGTCAGCGTTGACACGCCAACAGTACAAACATTCCTTACACCCACTGGTCTCTCTTACAAAGCTCAGTGAGGCAGAACCATTTCTCGGTTCATTATTATTTCTCACAGAAGGGCCAAGCTCATGCAGTATTCCTTTTGGCCTAGAGTTAGAGTGATTTTTTTGCAAGTACATGATGAGTGCATTTTAAAGATATCGGAAGTGTCTCTGTTAGAAGAATACTTTCATCTATTTCTGTCCACCGACAAGCACGTTCTCTGTAGTCCACAACCGTGCCCTCGACTGACATCTGGCCGGTGTCACCCACAGCAGTCATCTTATTCTATGAGACCTTGAATGAATAGCTTGCTTGTGGTCCAGTAAGACTAAATTAAAATGCTTTTGTTGTGTGTACACCGTGTGCATGTTAATGCTAATTTTAGGAACAGTTGTCAGGCATTCTTTTGTTTTAAGTCTGAGGAAAACTGTTCCTGAAAGCATTAGGGCCGACAGGTGACATCACACACTCTGGCTGTGAAAAAATCACAGGAAGTGGCTGAAAAGTATAACGGTAATAAATAATTGCAAACATTCACAGAAGCAGATAAAATACAGGGATCTGAGTCACAGTGATGGCCAAGAGATTAAAGGAGAGAACCTTTGTAGAGGGCAGAATGATGTCCCCTCCTGCAGATGTTGCACCACTCTATGAGGCACACTCATGCCAGGATCAGTTTTGTGGGAAGACGTTGGTACATAAAAACTTCAATTTCCCCAAATCTATAGCTGCTACAGACTCCGAAAATGATTCATCTAAAAATCTCTGGAGTAAAGAAGAGCTTGTAAAGAGGGGACTTTATGGACCATAACCTTATCTTTGGTGGTACCTATTCAGTAGTAGCGAGGAAACCCCTCTAACAACTGCGATTTTCCTTGAACCCAAAACGCATTCTGACACTTTTACACATATCAGTTCCACCTCTGAACAAATATTTACTCTCTATAATTTGCTTTAAAAAAAATTGCGCACAAAGTTTGTAAACGCAGCTAAAATGTGCTTGGCATAACATTTTTAAACCCTGCTTTTTGTTTTGGAGTATAATTCCTACGTGGTAAGGTTTTTAGTGATACCTGCTTTTTGCATGGATTATTCTGATATTGCTTCAGGTTTTTGAGAGAATTTACAGGTCGTGCCACAAGCTGGAAGAGCTGAGCCTTGAACAGAATATCAACAATTTTCACAAATGCTATTAAATTCAATGGCAATCCTGATAGAGGCAACTGGTTGAAATGTTAAAGGTGTGCACTTTTTCTTCATGTTATTCATCAAACTGTAGGTGTCAGCAAAAGCTTCCTGGACAGAAAACCTGACACATCCAACCCTGGCCTGATGCCTTTTTCAAGGGCGTTTACACTTGACAAAATCCTCATTCGCCAACAGCTTCATTTGCGATGTATTTCCACACTAGGAGGCATTTTAAAAAGTTATTTTCTCGATTACAAAAACGAGCATCCCCAGGAGAAGAGGCCCCTGGTGGAGCTAACATTTAGTGGTTGCACGGCGCGCTCCACAGGTGCCATGTGCCTCCTTCCCTGGTGCCCGGCGCATGTGGAGATGTGATATTTGTGTGACAAACAGAAAATGTCATGGTTTTCATTAGGGGCCTAATTCACGGCGCACTCAAAATACTGATACTCGAGCATTTCAAATATGAGAAAGGCGGGAGTGAGGGGCATGGGGAGGTTTGCAGAGACAGGTTGCTTATTTATCTGGAATTCAGACTGCCTGGAAGCCTCCCAGCTCACCTCTAAAATAGGAATGCTACTTTGTAAGCAGATAACTTCCCCAGCTGAAAGGAAACATGCCTAGCTTCACATTTTTTGTCAAGCCGCCAGGGCTCCACAGTTTTTTAACTCCTTGCGCCGTAACACTTTTTTTTCCTTGAGCGCTAAGACTAAAAACTCGTATTTCAGAGGAGCAGCCGGTCGTATGTTTGCTTCTGTCCTGAAGAAAATCAGTATTGTTATTTATCGTAGTGCAAAATAAAAATCATTTTTACGACTTCGATTGAAGGGAAGCATCATTTGAGAAAACAAAACTAAAGTCATGTATGAAATATCAGCAAACACGCGAACCTTTGTGTGGAAGGTGTTTTGAAGTCTATTACTGTTTTAATGATGGAGATTAAATGTATCTACCCCACCCGAGAAAGGAGTTTGTTCTGGAGGCACAGTAGTAACCCATTTTCTTTTCTGTGTTTAGGTTGGCCTAAACACAGCTTTATGCTCCAAATATACTAGTAATAATATACACATGCCTTGATACAGAAAGATGCGTTTGTAAAGCTCTCTTCATCGATTGATCGGTTGGTGTGATTCGTATTTTAGTTCAGCTCAACCCAGCATACAACAAGGTGCAATGCGTCAGCCCAGTTTATCTAATGAGGGTCTTGTACTGTGAGGGTTTTCTGATCCCATGTGCACAAACAACTATCTGAAAAAGAATGCACTTCAGTGCCAGAGCTGGTGTGCCAACACTCCTTCCTTTTTATATTTTTGCCAAATGACAAATTTTTGGTCTGAGCATATGTGTGCAATTTTTTTTTTCATATAAGCCAAAGTCAGACCTGCTGGTGTTGCCAATGCTTGTTCCTGATTAGCTTTGCAGAGTCCATGGAGACAAGGAATAATAATTTCAAAGATGAAGTAGGCTGAACATTTTGCTCAGACCTCATGTGCTTTACAAGACAGCCCAGTGACACCGTGGACGGCATACAAGACAGCCCAGTGACACCGTGGACGGCAAGTAAACCACACCTTACAGGAGTATGAGGAAAGAGTCATCTATCACATGTAGGAAGGGAGAGGAGAAACAAAGAACACCTGAAATATCAATTGCTCAGTAGCATGTCCAAGTCAGAATGTGTTTTGTCAAGGCTTATTAAAGTTAGGAAGTCTCTTAGCTAAGCAGTTGAAGCAGTGGTAGTTGCACCAGTAGTGACAGTTGAGTGTCCACTGGTAGGGTGGATTTGGGGCCAGGCCCTGCACTCAATCCCACGCTGCGCATGGCTAGTGGTTGTGCACGAAAGGAGGATGGCCGCCCACGGAGGGGGTTGGCCACTGACCCTGGCCAGCAACCAGGCCCTGTGGCCAATCCCACGCCACACACGGCTTGGAAATCTTACTTTATGTAAAAAAAATAATTGAAATTTACTGAAAAAAACAATGGTTAAAGTGACATTATATTTAGGAATTGTAATAATAGCTTACTTCATATTTTTAAAAAATCTTAGCCATTCCCTGAAAAAAAGGTTAAAGGATGTTAATTTTAGATGAAAATGTCAGTTAAATCACAGCGTTTTAAACTGACAAAATCACTGTGATTCACCGTCTTGTGTCCTAAAGTAACTATACCTCCTGCAGCTGGCCATGCACTGTTTCTACCCTCTCACATTACATCACTAATGACATGGTCAGCGACTGTATTGATAAATTCCCTAATGACATCTTAAATTGTAATTTTAATTGTAATTGCATTTATATAGCGCTTACTACCCCTGACGAGGCGTCAAAGCGCTTTTTGGCGAGTACCACGCTATTCCAGAACCCAAGAGGAATTAGTGGTGAATTAATATATGGAAATGTGAGGATAGTATTAGTAGGAGTTAATTTGAGCAGAGGATATGTGAGTTTGTTTGTTGGATTGATTAGAGTAATGGAGGGATAGAGGAGGGAATAATCTAGAAGTGTTCATTGGAAGTTTATAGTAACAGGATGACACTTGGGGTGAGTAAAGGCGAGATGGTAGAGGGAAGAGTCTGTGGAAAGGGGTTAGAGAGATCATAGTAATAGCAGGGGTTTTGGATGAGTCAAAGGTGAGATAAATGAGGGAGAATTCAGTAGGGTTGTTTGGGAGATTATAGTAGTAATCTGAGGTTTGGGGGTGAGCTAGTTGCGGTAGAGGAGGGAAGAGCTGAGGCAGGGTTATTTTGGAGATCAAGGTAGTCGAATGGGTTTGGGATGAGTCAGAGTGGAGACTGAGGATAGATTGATAGAGACATAGGGTGACTGGGAGACAGTAAAGCTTACGAGAGAGTACATTTTATTTTATTTTATTTATTTGTTATTATTATTTATTTATTTAGCTATTTTTTAAAATTGTATTTATTCATTTATTTTTCTTTTTTTCTTTAATACAGTGGGACTAGAGTAAACATTTTTCTAGCTTACACATCAAGGATTTTCAATTCTATTAAGGACATTCTTGAGCGGAGGTTTCTTTGTTGAATGTATTTGGTTATTTTGTTTCTGATGAAAAACGGTCTTATTCCATGTATAGCTTTGTGGGTGATACAAAGCAGCTTAAAGATGGATCTTCTGGCAACCGGTTTCCAATGTAGAGCTTTCAAGGCAGGGAAGATGTGGGCTTGTGGCTTTACATGTAAAAGTAGTCTGGCAGATGAGTTTAGAATACGGTGTAGTTTTTTCATAGTAGATAAGAATGATCCATGGTAGAGACCATTGGCGTAATCCAGTTTAGATAGTACAAAAGAGGTAGTAGCCTGCACCTTGTGTGGAAATCCAAGGTGGGGGAAGATGTGTCACAGAGTCTCCAAGGTGATGATTGTGCTAATTTGTGCACTTGGGCATTTATTGTTAATTTGGAGTGCATGGTAATTCTAAGGTTTTTAACTTCCTTAGATACTTTAAGAGGTGGTCCGAGATCATCAAGCAAGGCACACGGTGGGTCATAATTTTTCCAGTCGCAACATGTGAGTATTTCAGTTTTGGAAGCATTCAGTTTGAAATGGCTCCAAGTCATCGACTGATCAACGACTCTTAGGCAATTGAAGATTTGTGAGTTTTCAATGTCTTTGCGGAATTCCAATGTAAGGAGTATTTGTGTTACATCTGCACAGTTGTAGCACGTGAGCTGAAAATCATTGATCATTTCTGGTAATGACATCATGTAGATGTTGAAAAGCATAGGTGAGATGATTGATCCTTGAGGGACCCCTGCTTTTGTGAGGTAGGGTTTGGATGAGAAGGGGGGAGAATAGATGATATTAGTTCTGTTTTGAAGGTAGGATGTAATCCAGTTGTGAGCAGTCCCTTCCATGCTGGTTTCGTAGAGTCTTTGAATTAAGGTGTCCTGGTCACCAGTGTCAAAGGCAGCCGAGAGGTCAGAGAGAAGTAGTGCAGCAACTACATCGCAGTCGACTGTGTTTTTAAAATCATCCCAGATTGCTATGAGTGCAGATTCAGTGCCTCTTCCTGGGTGGAATCCAGTTTGGTCGTCTGAAAGTATGGCGTTATCTTCAATGAACTGTGACATCTGGGAAAATGATGCTCTTTCTATCAGTTTGCCCAGTAAAAGACAAAATTGATAGCAACATTGTGCATGGTGAGGGTGCGAGTTATAGTTACTAACTTTAACTGCTGAATTTCAGTGGTTTTGTTAGTTTAAAACCTTATGGGGGTTATTCCAACTTTGGAGGAGGTGGTAATCCGTCCCAAATGTGACGGATTTACCACCAGCCGTATTACGAGTTCCATAGGATATAATGGACTCGTAATACGGCTGGTGGTATATCCGTCACTTTACCGTCACTTTTGGGACGGATTACCACTTCCTCCAAAGTTGGAATAACCCCCTATGTTTTAACTGAAATTGTGGGAAGACAAAGGGCGAAGGAGAGACATACTGGCATATATTATGAACAGACCAGTAAGGCCTTTGTTCCTGTCAGAGGCTCTGTGCCTCGCCTTTAGCCACGAGGTCACATATGAAGATATGCTACTGCATCTTCATTCAGAGTGCAGGACAGAAAACCTGTGAGGATACATCCAGTAGACGTATATCTGCAATTGAGAGCACCACTACAAAAAAGATGAAGAGTAATGGATCATTTAGTCACAAGTACTTGTGCAAACGTCTGTGCAAGAGGTTTTAGCACCAATTTTGGCACTAGCTCTTACTGTAAGTTCATCCTAAATTGTGCTCACTTACTCTCAGTTCAGGCACATTGAGCTGGTGGTAATTGCCTATGCAAAATATTAAAAACTGAGTAATAACACAGAAGTGCACACGTCACTGATCATATTTCAACACCAAGTTAGCAGGAGAGAGATATATGTTATTTTCACTGGTGTGTTTATGTGGACAGTACTAACAATGTGTTCTAAAGGACCCCTTAAGCAGGTTAAAGATACTTAAATAGTCGGGTGAATGCCTCTTGCTCTCATCACTCTGGCCTAGATTGTAAAAGCGGGTTCCTACTAGATAAAAGGTTCAATTATTAGATACAGGATACCCATGAGACTGCATCATTAAATGAGGAAGAGACTGGCTTCATCAAATATTAAAGCAAGTTGGGTAAAGAAGATTACCCTACCTTAAGCAAGAAAGCGTGCGCCATGTTTTACAAATCCTTGTATCCAGAAATGTGCTTATAAAATTAGGAACAATGTTTCCTAGTAACTTTAAATTCCAAGTCATGTTGCCTTTTCCTGAAGTATATGTTTTTCATGGCGAATTCCAGAACAAAGTTATTGTGATGTTAAGTTCATGACATTTTGATACAGGTCGTACTGGCACGAATGAGTAATGTCTTGCAGTCTCTGCTGTGTAGATTGAATATATTATACAATGAAACAGAGGAGCATGGATACCCTACCTCTTATACAATAACAATTATAGTGTTTTAATGATAACTACTGCAGTGTTGCCTTTTCTAAGCCTCCGGTCATAGTTGTTGACTTTACACTTTAATGGTACTCAGGATACTGATTTCGAAAGAATGAAGTGGCTTAGTTACCCTGCTGAGATTCAAATTTGTGACCTGCAAGTCACAACAGATGTCAGCATGGGGCGTTTAATTAGCTGACCCAAATTGATTCTCACTAATTTGCGAAATATCATAGAACTAGAAATCAAAATGTCATCGTAATATCCTCTCTTCTGTTATGAGGGTGTGATTCAGAGAAATACTGTAGTAAGTTTGACTTACTCCTGAATTTCTGGCACATTTCTTTCGTTACTGCCATTTTACATTTTGTGGCAACACAAATTTGCATTTAGATATTGTCAATGTAGGCAAAATGTGAATATTTTTTGTTGTTACTATAAAACGGGTTGGGTCTGAAAACCCTGTAGGGAATATTGTAGTAACTTAATATCATAGCCAAAATATTGATGGAAAACACATCAACAGGTATGTATGTATAGATGTTATATACCTAATATGTATGCATAGCTTCAAGGTACATAGAAGTGAAGTTAAAATGGTAAATCTGTAAACATTTACCTTTCAATATTTTTCCCCTCAGTATTTTCACTACAATATTAAGGTATCAATATTTCCTGCTTGATATTCCATATTGGAACAATACAAAACAGCATTATATTTAATTGGTAAAATGGACTGATCTCTGGCAATGGCTCCTCACTAGATCACCGGGCATGGTATTTCTGGTACATAAAGAGACTTCATACCAATAGAGCATTGTATATCCAAGTAGATTTTCCATAGTTTTCCTTAACGATTAAGCAAAGATGGCATCTTTGATTGCTTACTCACTATGAGCTTTGCTCAAGTAGGACCAAATTTACAAGGATGCTTGTTCACCTAACATTAACATAGGGTACATTTGCAATTTAAAATTCCACATCCGAAATCTTACATTTTGAAAGGGTTCTTTTGATGATGGACTTTCTGGCACAAGTAAGTTTAAGATTAGGACAGGAAAGTGGTCAGGGGAGAAGGAAACAGACAAGTGAAATTGTGTTAAGATCCACAAATGTCTGAGTTTGCAGGCATTCGCAAGGTTTTTCCATGGTGTTTCTGAGGGGCGGCTCCTCTGCTATGGCGGAGGAGCATTGCCCCACCCCCGCCAGCAGTAGCAGCTGCAAAACCTTTACTATGAAAAGATAATAAACTAGGTTTATTATCTTTTTATAGTAAAAGGGGCGGGCCATGGGGCACAGCAGTCCCCCTCAGTGCGCATGTTTTTTTGGCTGGCTGACTCGGGCCGGCCAAACACACATGCGCACCGGTCTCTCTCCAACCCAACAACGCAGGCGCTGCGTTGCCGGGTTGGAGACAGCAGGCAGAGACTTTCACTCTGCCTCAGAGTGACCTGTCTGGGCGCTCTGTCTAATCCTAACGCTGCTTTCATGCTGCCAACAGCATGAAAGCAGTGTTAGGATTGGACGCAGGGCAGGCTGTGAGTGTGTCTCCAGTAGAGGAGCTGAGTGGAGCAGATCACTGGCGTGGCACTTAAGGTAAGTTGTTTTTTAATTATTATTTAATGTTTTTGTGTTCCCTCCTGCCACGCGCCACACCACCCCTTTGCCCTCCGGAGAGCAGCCACTGGTGTCTTGCATTTGCAAGACGTTGGGGAATAGGGGAGGAAGGGAGAAAAGTGAAGCATTGACAAAGCCAGTAGACCAGTGGTTCCCAACCTGTGGTCCGGGGACACCTTGGTGTCCGTGGGGCCTCCTCAGGGGGTCCAAAACTGCTTAGAAAATTGAATAATATTAATAGATTAAGTCCCCAGCTTTCAATAATGACTCAGTAGTAGGTCCCCGGGTTCCATATATGTGAAAATAGGTTGGGAACCACTGAAGTAGGCAATCTTTTGGGGGTGTATTGGCTTTGCCTATTGCTTTTAGAGGTGCTCTACAGCATCAGGACCCGCAATCCCACCAAAATAACAAACAAAAAATAGTGCAATGGCAGTCACGTCATTCATTAATGCTTACCTCACATGCATCAGACCGAATGTGCGTGCCAATGGAATGAGGGAGCGGCCATTTACTTTAATTTTTTAATTACCTATCTATCATAGTGAGCACCACTTGGATCGGTAAATAAAAAGTAACTTTTTTTTAGTGTGAAGGAACTTGTTAAAAAGAGCACTGCAAGTGTTTGGCGAGTAGGGTCAAGGCTTACTCAGGATCAGATGGGGGAAGGAAGGCGAAAAGCAGCTCTCGAACACACCATACAAACAATTGGGAGAGGACACCACACAAGAGAGGGAGAGAGAGAGCAAGACCGAGTACAGGGTAGGGAAAGAGAAACACAGAGACAAGGGGCAGCAATGCAGAGAGGCGGGAGAGAAGCACACATATGAAAAAGAGAAACTCAGAATGGGAGATAGAAGAGAAGCCTATATAGATTATATCTAGAAAGCACATACATTTGTGGCATACTTACACAAAATGAAATAAGAGAAAATAGAGCAGTGAGGAGAAATGTACACAGATGAGCAGCATAGAGCAGGGTAGGGGAGCACATGAGGGAGAATGTTGGAAAAATCATGCACTCATGGAGTGCGTAAGCAAAATGAAACAAGCATTGGTAAAGCCGATAGGTCTCACCCATGCATGGCTTTGGCTATGTGTTTTAACCATGCTGTACACCAGTGAAGCTGCTGTTCAGCATGGCTAAAGGCTAGTGGCATGGAGTGGGGGGGGGGGGTAGACTGGAGTGGGGAAGACTGGGATAGAGTGGAATGGGTTAAGTTGGGATAGATTGCAGTGGGGATTTTTTGTCAGAGTAGAGTGGGGGTAGAGTGGGGTAGAATGGAGTGAGGTGGATTGTGGTAGATTGGAGTGGGGGCGGTTGGAGTGTGGGAGTTGGGTAGATTAGCATGGTAGATTGGAGTGGGGGTAGATTGGAGTGGGGTACATTGGGGTGGAGTGGGGTAGATTGGAATGGGGTCGATAGAGGGAGGGTAGATCAAGGTAAATTGAGGTCGACTGGAGTGGGGTAGATTGGAGTAGGGAGGGGTAGATTGGGTGAGCATAGAGTGGGTTGGATTGGGGTCAATTGGAGTGGAGTGGGGTAGACTCAAGTGGAGTTGGTTAGACTGGAGTAGAACGGTGTGGGGTACATTGGTGTGAGATAGACTGGGTGGATTATAGTAGAATAGAATGGAGTGGAGTAGATTGGGGTAGTTTGGATTAGATTGGAGTGGGGTAGATTGGGGAAGTGGGGTAAATTAGGCAAGTGGGGAAGATTAGAGTGGTGTGGTGTAGATTGGGATGGGTTGGGGTAGATTGGAGTGGGGTTAGACTGGAGTGGAGTCAAGCGTCAAAGCCCTTTGGGCTAAAGAGGCTTCAGCCCCCCCCCTTCAGGTTCTGTGAACTGGGCTGGGCCTGCCAGCCAGTAACCTAGCTATTGCACTGCCTGTCCTAAATCCATAGCATTCACAGTACAGAAAACAAACCTCTGCGTTTGTTTTTTTCTTTCTTTTAACAGCTTTTCTTGTGAGCCCTTTCATGCCTTATGCTCACTTCTCTGCATTACAATGGCGATGAGATGGGCTTAAAGATAGGCAGAGGTGTGAAATTAAGCAGACCTCAGACCTCACCGTCAGGGTATCTTGCAAAGCACTCTAAAAAACCCAGAAAGAGAATAGCTCCATCCACAATGGTCATTGCTTACTTTGCACAGACAGAAGGGTTGGGGGCAGGTGAAATTAAAGTGGAGAGATGAGAGCTGTATATAGAGTTACCACATCTGTCATATAAAATATGTACACTGAGCTTGTATTTCAATACGAGTTTGTGGAAAAATCTGAAGAATGCCTTTTATTTACCAATTCCACCTCCATTGGCTTTAATAATTATTTAGGGATTATGGACATTGCTTAGAACTAATTTATGTTCGATTTATGCTTGTATTAACTGTTTAAACCTTTCATAAGTACAAGCCTTTGTTGAGATTCCACGTTTTCTTTTATCAGCCTTTTCTTAAATGTACTATTCACTTTACTAACAGATTGGCCAGAGGGCACTCTTATGGAACAATACATCATGGAGGGAAAAACTGGATGTTGATGGGGCAGAACCATGGAGACAAAATAAAAAGCTAGGGGAGACAGAGAATGGTCAAGGGGAGAGATGAGTGTATGAGGAGCAGAACAAACAAAAACAAGTAATAGACAGAGGGAACAAGGAAAGAGAGTGATTGGTGTATGATAGAATTGGGCAAGCCAACAAATTAACAGGGATGGCCAAGCCACACACGAGCCAAGAGTCCGTCTCAAATCATAGAGCCTGTGGAAGAGCTGAGCCCTAATAATATTTGCTGTGTCAATTATACAGCAAACATCACGTAAAGTAAGATAAACCCTTTTTAAAATATTTTTTTTTTATTTCTCTAACATGTGGAAGCTTTGACATTATAGGGCACAATACAGTACTGCATTAAGAAGTACTTGTTAAAAGGGATAGTTTTGTACAACTTGTAGCCTGACCTCATGTATATGAAAGTGTTTTCAGATGCAAAAAATAAAGAAAAAAGAGTTTTAGTGAAATACAATATTTACCTAAGATAACGTGATTCAAGCAAGGAAGCCGCGATTCATCCATGGTTTCATGAATCAGCCTGTAAAGGGTATCTCTTTGCCTTTCCTTATGTTTAGGCTTTGTTTTCACCTCTTAGTGCATTTTTTCTGAAGTTTCTAAAAAAAAGTGTGAAGTCGACCCGAAGGTACTGGAGTGTGTTACATTACACAATGGTGCATGCACTGATTTTATGCACTGAGAGATTAAGTGATTTACTCGGAATCACAGGATGTCGAAACTCATACTTGGTTCCCCAGTTCCACAGTCAGTCCCAAGGATTGCCCGCCTCACTAACAGCCAGCTCCAGTTGAAAGTGTTAGCGAGGCCATGACAGGTCCCATGATTCTCCACAGCAGAACAGTGCCTGGGAGGAGAACACCTTTTATCTGCACCTCATTTTTCCTACTCCCTCCCTGACTGTTAAAGGTGCTGCTGGCTGACTGTCACTTTGTTTATAATGGAGGTACACATTTTTGAATTAAAAATGTGTATTTTGGATTGTTTTGTTTAAGCACACTAGACTACTTTACTGCACTGTGTGGCCTTCATTGGATTTAACAACCCCCTTCTAAAGGGACGATTGTATTAATGACTCGAGAGTAAACTCAACTGTCTTGTGCCTTCGGTATAAACCTTTGCTGTTACAGATTGAACAACAATATTGTCTACTAAGCAACATATAATTGAAACAATTGATACAATACAGTGTGCACCCTGAACTGATTCATTTCAAGGTTCTCTCAAGTGGTATGCTTACTGAAAAGGAGGCACAGAGAATAACATTAATTGCCAATAATTACATATTTTGGTCAAGCTGCAAAGCTAGGATTGAAACCAGTTTTCCTCAATGCACATAGTGCAATTATGACACTGCACTGCTATCACATTTTCATCTTTTGCTTTGATGACATTCTTATTATTGACCCAAGGGAAAAATCTGTGACTTGTGCCCCCTATATAAGGTCTTTTTTGTTGTTATAGATGTAGCAACATTAGGGTCTATTACACCACATATAAAAAAGGAGTTTGTACAGTGTGCATCAAGGTGCTCTTAAATGTGATGATAATGGAAACCGAGTAACAATGAAGAAAAACTGTTTTCAGGGCCACACAGTCTGGTCAGGCTGGGAAACTAGATTCTGTTGGTCAGGGCACCACAACTATTTTTTCCTTGAGGCCCACAAAAGCTTCGATAAGCCTGGATTGCTTCCACAATTATTGATGCAGAAGTACTGATTTTCCTGATAACTATTTAGCAGTGCAACAACAAAATACAATGGCCCTCATTACGACTTTGGCAGCCTTTTCTCAAGACCACCAAAGCTGTGGCCACCAGAAGGCCACCAGTGCTGGCAGTCTTCAGACTGCCACATTATGAGTGCTGAGGGATTTCTGCCAGAAATCAGGTGGAAATCCGTCAGGAGTCGTGTTGGTGGTCGGCGCTGGAGAGGTGGTCCCACCGCCGGCACAGTGCCCAGCTGGCAGAGCTCTGCTGGTAGTGGAAGCACCAGGACCTTTCCCCTTCCGGACGACCTCCTCGACGGACAAGGTAAGTTGATCGTCTGACTTGGGAGTGGGGTGGGGGGAGTTGAGTGAGTGTGTGTGGTGTCTGAGTGTGTGTTTGAATGCGGGGAGGGGGTGTTGAATGCGTGCATCTGTGAGTGCGTGTTTGAATGTATGAAGGTGGGGCTGAGTGTGAATGCATGTTTGAATGTATGAATGCGGGGCTGAGTGTGAGTGCATGTTTGAATGCATATATGTATTGGTGAGTGGGGGTGCATGTATGCATTGTGGAGGTGGGAGTGTAAGTGTGCGTGCAGCGGTGTATGTGTGAGTGTGAATGGGCATGTATGTCAAGTTTGCGTGGGTGTGGTGGGGTGTGTTTGGGTGTGTGTAGGACTGTTTGGGTGCATGCGTGGAGGTATTTTGATGTGTGTGCAAGTGTGTCCTGGTGACAGGAATCCTTATTTGCCAGGATGCAAGACCGCCAGCCTTTTGCTGGCGGTGTGACCACCAGAAAAATTTTGGTGGTCTCCCGCCTTGTAATACCGTTGGCGGTATTGTGGGGTCCGCCGTGCTGGAGGTGCTCACCTCCAGCATGGTGGACCATGGAAAAGCGGCGGGATGGGTGGGGAGTCAGCGGTTTGGCTTCGACCAAACCGTTGACCTCGTAAAATGGCAGTCTTCACCGCTGGCCCGTCACCGGTGAGACCACCACTACGGCCCTGGAGGTCTTCGGACTGCCAGGGTCATAGTGAGGGCAAAGTTTCTAGAAGTTAGGAAACTACTCCCTTAATCACTATTCAAGTACATGTTAACGTTCCTAGCACAGCTGAAATTCCTGTACAACTGGAAATCTAACTTCTTTACTGATGCATCAGCAGAGTAGACATGGCCTGAAACACTGACAAATTTTGGAAGACCCATGCACTAATCCCATTACAGGCCAAGATTGTGATCATAGTGAAGGAGAAAATCACAGTAACTTGGCAGACCATCTTTTACTCTGCACAAGCTGCAGCAGTGGTCACACTACATGAATCCTTGAGCCTGACTCGCCCCGGTGATTAAGGAGATGGCTCATTGGCAATTGGTGGTGACACAGACATACCAGGAAACTAACCCTGAAGCTGAGACTAGTGATTGTAGCTGAGTACTTTTGCTCAACAATCTCAAACCATTGCCTTCTCTTCATTACCATAGCCTGTGGTATATTGCTCATGAGCATTCTCACAGGGAAACTGGTGGTGGCTCAGCTGCAAGATGCAGCTTTTCAGGGTACTGTCAGCCAAAGTGGACTATTATAGAGAAATCAGGGAATGTGCTGATAGACTAGGAAGTGTTGTGTTATCATTTGTCACTATTTTTTTATGAAACTATAATTAGAACTAGAAATGCCACATTATACTAGCTAAACCTGCTTTTGTCTAGTAAAATACCACATTTACCATTTTTTCTGCTACAATTCATTGAATGACAGGCATAATCTTCAATGAAAATTTGTTAGAGGCCCACTGTGCACACTATCTGCCATATATTGGCCACAAACTTACCCCTATGTATATTACTACTACACTAACTATAACAAGGAGAGGATGTGGCATTAGGACCAGAGTCACAGCTCTGTATCAGGTTCAAGTCTCGGCATCCCTCAACATCCTGTGATTCTGGGCAAACCACTTAGGGCCTGATTTAGATAGCAGCAGACGGGTTACTCTGTCACAACGGTGACAGATATCCCGTCCGCCAAAATATAAATCCAATTCTTTCCAATGGGATTTATATTTCGGCGGATGGATATCTATCACCGTTGTTAAGGAGCTGATATCTAAATCAGGCCCTTAATCACCCCATGCCTCAAAACAAAAAATAATGTGCCCTTGTCTAATGTAAGTGGGGTATTTTAGAGTGGAGTAGGTTGGAGTGGAGTTGGGTAGAGTGGTGTGGAGGAGATTGGGGTGGGGTGGTGTAAATAGGTGTGGGGTAGATTGGACTTCTGTGGGTAGAATGGAGTGGGAAGAATTACGATGGAGTAGAGTTGTTTGGGGTGGACTGGACTAGGGTAGATTGGAGTGGGTGGATTGTGATGGAGTAGGTTAGATTGGACTGTAGTTGGGTAGAGTTGAGTTGCAAGTAGTAGTATGAAGTAATGTGGAGTGTGGTAGCTTGGGTAGAATAGAATGTAGGGTGGCATATTAGGGTAAAGTGGAGTGGGGCAGATTGGACAGATTGAAGTGGGTAGACTGGTGTAGAGTGGAGTGGGGCAGATTGGAATGGAATGGAGTGGAGCTGGAAAGACTGTAGTGGAGTTGGGAATGTAGTAGCATGAGATAGATTGGGAGAAGAGTAGAGTGGAGTGGGGTAGATTGAAGTGGAGTGTAACAGGGTAGATTAGGGTAGAGTGGAGTTGGGTAGATTGGGTAGATTAGAGTTAGGTAGACTGGAATGGAGTGGGGTAGATTGGAGTGAGATGGATTTTTGTGGTGCGTAGATTCAAGAGAGATTATTGATGTTGGGTAGTTTGGAGTTGAGTAGATTGGAGTGGAGTGGGATAGATTGGCGTGGAGTAGGATTGATTTTAGTCAGATAGAGTGGGGTAGAGTAGATTGCACTGTGGTGGGGGGGTGTGGTGAAGTGGGGTAGATTGGGGTAGGGTGGGGTAGATTGGGGTGGAGTAGATTGGAGTCGAGTAGCTAGGGGTAGATTGGAGTGGGGTAAACTGGGGCAATAGGGTAGATTGGGGTGGAGTATGGTAGATCAGAGTGTGGTAGATTGGAGTGACGTAGAGTGGGGTAGATTTGGGAATAGTGAAGTGTGGTAGAGTGGAATTGGTAGATTGGAGTGGAGAAGGGTAGATTGGGCAGGTTGGAGTGGAATAAATTGTGGTAGATTGGAGTGGGGAGATTGTGGTGAAGTGTGGTAGATTAGAGTAGGGAGGAGTAGGATTGATTGCCATGGAGTTTGGAGTGGGGTAAATTGGAATGGAATGGGGTAAATTGGACTGAGGTAGATTGGAGTGTAGTAGACTGGAATGGGGTAGATTGGAGGGGAGTCAAGGAGATTGGGTTGAGTTGGATTGGGGTGCATTGGAGTGGGAGACTGGAGTAGATTGCAGTGGGGTAGACTGGAGTGGAATGGGGTAGACTGGTGTCAATCAATCGTAGACTGGAGAAGAGTGGGGTCGATTTGAGCAGAGTGTGGTAGAATGGGGTGGAGTGGGGTAGAATGAAGTGGGGTATGTTTGATTAGATTGAGTGGAGTAGTTTGGAGTGGACTGAAGTAGATTGGAGTGGGTAGAGTGGAGTGGGTTAGACTGGGATGTAGGAGCCTGGGATATATTGGAGTGGAATAGGGTAGATTGGGGTGGAGCAGGGTGAGTAGATGAGGGTGTAGATTGGAGTGGAATGGTGTAGATTGGAGTGGAGCGGGGTAGATTGGATGGTGTGGGGTAGATTGGGAACGATTGTAGTGAAGTGGAATGGGGTGTAGTAGATTGGGGTACATTGGTGTGGAGTGGAGTGGGGTAGATTGAAGTGGAGTATGGTAGGGTAGGGTGGGAAAGAGTGGAGTCAGGTAAGTGGCATGGAGTGGAGGGACGTAGAGTGGATGGGCATGTTCTGTCATGGAATGAGTGGCATACATTTGAGTGGCATGGTGTGTCGCGGAGTATCTTAGAGTGGAGGGACTTAGAGTGGAGTGGAATGTCAGTGTGGAGTGGAGTATCGTAAAATGGAGTGGTGTGGCATAGAGTGTAAGGGCATAGAGTGGAGTAGCATAATGTGGAGAATGCATTGTCTGGTAGTGCACTGTCATTACAGATAACACATTTTCAATTGAAATGACCACTACATTTGCTCTCAAATACAGTTTTACTGCGTGCAAATGATAATGTGTACAGATGTCATTATCCGGTGTATTGATGTGTTTTGATTGTATTCCAATATTTGTTTCCACCATACTTCAGAATTACAAAAAAATATGCTTCATTTGTACTAATGCTGGTATATTCTAAAACATCAGCACAGTCCTTTTTTGTTGTGTGCTAGGAAAAAACACAACATCCTACAACCTCTCCTCTTACATGGGTAATCAGCAGGATTGTCACATAACATATCTCACTTAGGAGTCAGAGAATAAAAAATAAACACCAAGCTCCCTGAAAGAGAAAGCCTAACATTTGACATCTCTCTTTAAATGCAGAGCAAATGTAACAACATAAGAACAAGATTTAAGGGACTGTTATAGAAAGCAAGTTTGTGGAAGAATACAGAAAATAAGATTAGGGCAAAGTGAGGGATGAACTGAAGCTGGACAGTCTAAAGCAAATAAAGCCAGCAGATAGAAAGCCAGACTTTTTGAGTTACAAACCACGAAGCCAAGGCATTCCTAGATCATCTTTCTGAATGTCCTCAAGATATATTTAGCAAACCATACAGCTGCGCTGTCTGGTGTGCTTTGACCTAAAAAGTAGTTCTCTTTAAGTGAGCAATGGAAGGACACAAGTAAAGAGGTTATGCTGCAGTGGAGGAACATACACAAGAAAGACAAACCAATTGATCAAATAAGGTCCAAACAAATGAGAGTGACAATATTGCCAACCAGTGATAGGCAATGGGTTTGCTTTAAGCCAACTGTAAGATCTGGTAAACTGACAATTCTGCAGCCAGCCAGTTTGTGCTGTCTGCTAGGTTTGACTTAATAAAAATAAAAAAGGTACATTTCTATCTACTAGTATAGATATTTATCCTGCTGGATGATCTGAATGAGCACATCTTTTGAAAGTGTGAGTACTGATATAAATATAGATGGTCATAAATTTCACTGAGTACTTTAAGGCCAGCATAAGAATACACAATTTTTTAGAAATCCAATGCATGTTCAGGAGCAACACTGTGGGAAAATATTTCATTGTTGGAGACTGTAGCTTATTTTTCATCATCATGACTCAGAGCAAGAGAAAAGCAACACAGGGGGAACAAAGTAGAAAGAAAGGAATAAGAAAACAGAGATAAACGGAGAAGGTAAGGACGAAAAAGAACTTGCAGGTGGGCAAGGGTGGTAGAAAAAAAGAAGCATGATGTGGAATCTAGACTAGGTAGTCTTTGTTCTTGACAAACAAAGTCATTCAGCAGCACTGGCATCAAGCTCCTAACAAGAACATAAGCGCTGCAACTCATTTTTTTTTTTTTTACAAATTAAGCAGTGGCTAACGATTAACATTATTGTTATTCATTTAATTGTACTGGCAAGCAATGGTAAGCATTTCCCTTTTCTCCCTGGTAGTGTTCCCCTGTTTGATGTTAAAATGTGTTTTGACCTTGTTCTTATTGCTTCTTTCCTATCCTATTGTTATGTCTATTTAGAGTTAATCTCTGAACTTTTTGTCTTCAATATAGAGTTATTCAGATGAAAAGATGTAGATTATAGAGGGACATGGAAAATGTGTTTACTATCACCAATCTATTTACTATGTTAGAGACAATTATCAGACATCCCTTCTGAAGCTGGGAAGGCGGGAATAGTGATTATCTGGAAAAGAAAATGACCCCTTCAAGTGCTGAGTCTGCTTAAAGTATTGAGCTCCACATTGCCTAGCAGTGTACTGCTTAGGGGCTGCATATCATTTGCACAGGATGGAACAGGTGAAGCACTGGAGTACACATTGGTGGTAGTATAATGGGTAGTGACAAAGGTAGTGAGCATGTCTTCATGGAATACAGGTTAAATGCAGGCTGCTGACTATGCACACATTGGCAGGCTATATACACCTTTTTCTGAATTGAACTTGCTTATTCCTGTGCAGTGGAAATTACCAAATGGGACTGTAATGGTGCTAGTAAAAGGTGAATTGACTGCATATGACAGTTGAGCGAAAAATCATTGAAGCTAAAGATACTCCAGGGGTAAATGTAAAGAGTCCCTCACACAAATGGTCCTCTCAAAGATAGCACACGAGTCATTATCACAAATTGATGCCAAGTGCTTGAGCAGTCTTGCAGGCATAGAACCTACAGAATCTGCTGTTATGCCTGTGTGCAGAATTTCCTGAAGGCTAAACCTCCTTCTATTTTTCGTGCTACATTTAGGTGGCTCTTTCATTACCCTCCACCCACGCCTCTCAGAGTGCTTATGGTCTATACCATACTTTCCTGACCCCCATGCCAAAAGAAATCTCTGAAGATGGTGCAGAACATGATGTACCAGAAGACAATCAAGTAATGTTGTGAAATTAATATCAAGAGATGGGAAATGATAGTGAAAAATAAGTCATGAAGCAAACTTGACAGTAAGGTCATCTTGATACGAGATGTTACTTCTGGTGTGACTCATATCCAAGGAATAGAACAGGTAGACACTGAGAAAGGCCATCAGGAGAAAGTATGCCAGAACGTGTTGAAGAGGCCCAACGCCGATGAGGCTACATTCCTTCCTTGAATGACAATACTAGGTATTGTTTGCTTGAAATCAAAATTAAATGGTTGACTTCTCCCACACATGGTCTTTCCTTGATCAGGGCATTGCAAAACTGTGAGTATGGCTTTTAGAGAGAACACTTCTGAATAACATGTTTTGACCACGTCACTTCCTGAAGGTAACCATCCATTGGTAAGAAAAGTTTTACACAATTTTGAAAAGGGTAGTCAAAAATAGAAGTGCCTCAAATGGCATACATACATTACGTAGTGGAGATATAATTTAAGGATGAGGAGTCTCAGGTGTCAGAGACTGCTTTGTTGCGAGCTCCACAAATGGCAAAAGTCATATAGAGTTTGTGGTTTAGACATCAGTGCACAACAAACTGGGACACAAAGTTAAGGTAACTGATCTCAACTACTCTGTATACTTATTTATACTCATGAACTGTGGGGGAACATTTCTTTAACACATTACTGCAAATGATTTCTTTCAAATGATTTTCAAAGATATAACACAAACGTTGTTAAGACGTGTGGCAGAGACACAGTAAAATAAATGTATTGGTTTGTGAGCTCGATCATTGTCCAAAACATTTAGCCAATCATTACATGTCTTTCAGCATGTTTGAGGTCTTGAGCTTTTGCCTTTTCAAAGACATTCATAATTCTTCACCATGATCATACTACATAACATGGAGGGCGAGCAATCTGTTCCAGGCAATGTTGATCAGCACACACAATTTCTCTAATGCAAGGGGTCTTCAAACTGGGGGCCTCAAGTGATCCCCTGGGGTTCTAGCCAAAAGAAGCACTATGGTGATAACAGTGCTTTGTTTTAAGAGGGCAAATGATGAGCGACAGTAACCACTCTGTAATGGGCCATCACTAACATCTTTTGTCATTTATATCCTAGCTGGGGACTGGGTGTATGTGTCAAAAGGGAAAGGACTCCAGTATTCTTCAAAAACCCCAACCTCATTTATAATAATCACACCGTGGATACTTTTAGGTTAGTAAGGCCTGCATTTAATAGCATTTTAAAAACAGTTACAGAACTTAACTTCAATGTTTAAATAAGCCCAGACATATTTAAACATAGCCAACGTAATAGAATAATTGTGAAAAATTCTAAGGGGGGCCCGTTGATATTTTTTTTCCACCTGAGGGGGGCGTGACATAAAAAAGTTTGAACACCACTGCTCCAAGATATGAGTCTGTTTAAAATGAGTATGTTGAATGCCATGTGAAGTGAAATAATTCATCCTGCATGACTGGCAGAGTGTTTCATAGCTAATGTGTCAATGTGTTCTGCTTATGAAGTGCTGTCACAACTAGCAAGACCTTCATTAAACAAATCACCCTATTCAAAGGCATGTAGGGGCCTGAACAAGACAGAGAGAACCCCAATTGTGACCAGGGTTCAGCATTTGTACACCATGTATCAGTAACCAAGTTAGGCTGGCATCTTGTTTCTCATGGAAGCATGTCCCTTGTAAGAGTTTGGGTGCTTCTTTGCAGGATAATACATTTGCGTCTGCAGTGATCATGTTTTACTCAAATGCAATAGAAGAATTCTCTGATGGCTGAGAACCAACGGAATCAAGGTAAATAGCAGAGCTACTAGTCAAGAACAGGCATTTTCTCCCTTAAGTCCTAAATTGGATGACATTGTTTCTAATGACCTACTTAGAGCCTCATTTCGAGTTTGGCAGAGGGCATTACTGATATCCAGTCCGCCGTATTACAAGTTCCTTAGGATATAATGGAACTTGTAAAACGGCGGACGGGATATTTGTCACATTTGTGATGGAATAATCCCCTCCTCCAAACTCGTTATGAGGCCCATAGTCCTGTTTTACCCTGTTACCTGCACCTGTTGATTGCAGGCTGAGAGTATATGGTGTACATTATTGTGACATCCAGCTTGTTTTTCTTCACAATTGAGAACACATCCTCAGAATTAGAAAAATGCATTACTCCATAATTGTGTAGTTGACATATTAATCTAATGACATCGCTACTGCACTGCAAAGTTTTAACGACTGTCACAGGACTGACACATCCTTTGCCACTGCAGCATTCCAGTGAACACAACAAATTTACAGCATAAGAGAAGGTGGTGTTTTGCTACATTCTTATCTAACCGATCCTGGGTTGGATGAGAGTATGTGGACCAATAGAAAATGTGGTAACAGTCCTCACCTACAAAGTAATGCTCAATGTACCATTAGAATGTACCATTGGCCTATTACAAAGTCGATCTTACTATATATTTGTGGTGGGGAAGAACCTTGATGTCTAACTTTCAAATTTAAGTAAACAAAAAAGTGATGAGGGATTCTTGCATTATTCTCAACCTCAGGTAATTACTTGGGGCTGCATCTCCATCAATCATTGCATCCAAGTACTCATTCCATCACCTGGATGTTTTTGCAGTAGACGCTCTAGTTTTCAATTTGAGCAATTCCCTATCAAATTATCAATAACTCATATAGTGCAAATGATCTCGATAGTTATTAGATGAGCTAGTATGAACATAATGCCAACCTTGATGTTGTCCTCATTGCCATCCTTTGTGGAAAGTGAGCTCATATTTAAATTTTTATTTATGATTTGTTTAATGCCAGCTTGTCCGATGGCACAGTGAATTTGTTATTCAATCACTGGAAATAAACAGCCCTCTTCTTTTTTGTCACCAAAGTGAGAGTAAGTTCCAGAAAGTGTCCTATAACTCCCTCTACAGAAAGTAAACGGAAAGTCAAAAAAAAATCTCAGAATTCTTCAATTAACCATGTATCTGCTAATATTTTAGAGGATGATTCAAGAAAAAAGGTCAGTTTTCTTACATATTGTAGGAAGAATGCAAAAATACGTCTTTTGATGAGAAAGCCAATTCGACAAAATACGGCTAGACATCTTTTTTCAACTGCAAAAGGAGAAAAAATACTTAACTTTCAAAACCTGTGACATCCAGGTCCCCAGGATTATGGGAATTGTAGCGACCTTCCTTTCTCTAATCAACCTCTGCTAACCACTTCTGCCAGGGAGAAATACTTAACGACTTAATAACAGAAAGTAATGTGTTGACCTAACAAAAATACAAGACAAAATAATTCAGTGTATAGCACTTAAAAAAAGCCATTTGCAGACCAAATGCATATTATTGACAACTGTGGATTAGCAATAAACGTGCAACACTGTTATGTACACAATTTTGTTTTATTTATTTACTCTTGTTTTGTAGTACACTTGGCTTGCCGTCTTGTTATTTCTGTGCACTAAAATAATTGGCTATATTAACCCTCCCCCCCATTGAAAAATCAACCTCTTAACTTAAATAGCAAATCGTGTTCGGTATATCTTTCTCCATTAAGTAACATAACATTTGTGGTATTGCTATGGTTCACTATAAGTACTAAAAAAATATTCCAATTTTGTTTTTCTTTTTGCAAAACATATGTATAGGCAGGTTGTGATTCTGGGCTGCAGAAGGGATGATACATATTTCCTTCCAGGGTTCCTACTTTTCTTTTGTGCCCTTGTGTAGCTTTTTAGGATTTGCCTCAGCTGTCCCTTGACGAAGACTTATTGTGCACAGATTGAGTGCTTGCAGTGGGCTTTTGGTTAACCCATTGATTACCATAGGTTAGCTTTCTTGTAAATCTTTTTTGCTTGCCTCGTATTTAATGGGTTTCCTTCCTCCTGTTGTGTTGTTCTTCGTTTGAAGCATAGATTATTTTTTTACCATCATTTTATGGTTTAACATGTAACCTTCCATGGCTCACATTCAGGGAACTATTTTTTTCTTTTTATTTCAGTATGCCACCAGAGTTCATGTGTTTTCTTGCTCTCTCTTCCTCATGTGCTACGCCTCCCCTCAAATATCCCCCCCATGACCCTATCATCTGTGTGCTCCGTGTACCTCCTTCTTCATGCCTGCTTTTCACACCTCTTCCGGATTGTTTTGTTTTTCTGTATATAATTTCAATCCCCCCTGCATCAAGCTTTGCGTTGCTCCTCACTGATCCAATTCCTGCTGATCCCCTCCCATATTGACTCCTCTTACCTGCTCTTTCATTGTTTCCCCTCCTCTCAAGTTGCATTTTTAAAAGAAAAAAAGGGATTTTTCTTTTCATTTTTTTGTTTTCCTGGTGCCTGGAGTTTGCTGCTAAGCCACACTTTTCACAAAATGAGCTTTCACACGTTTACATATACATATATATTTTTTAATTTTCCCGCTCCTAGATTAGTGGATGCCATGTTGAAATAATACATTTAAAAAACAAATGATGAGTGTGTCATGCTTTTGCATGTGCATACCTTAGTGCATCATTATACTAGGCCACCATAGAGCCATGAAGCCTACATGTACATGTGTAATGACATACCGCATCACCAAAAAGATTTACTTTTTCCAATGTTGAAAGCATCAGCAAATACTACTGGCAAAAACAATAAGTTCTTCATTAATAGCTAAAAGGCGAGACCTAGTGGTTTTCCCAATAATTCCTGCTGTTGGCGGACATAAAGTTATTAGTCGTTATCAGGCACATTTTTAGTTTGGTGATTATTGTTTTTTTAATAGGGACGTTATAATCATGCATGATTTAGTACAGTCTAAAAACAAAGATGGGGCTGAGCTTAGGGAAAAAAAGATATCACCAGGATGACGCTAGAGTTGTCTACATGTGTTTTACTACTTGGTATTAATGTGGAAACAGTCGTGTAAATTGTGTTCTGTTGGAGACCAAGCGATTGTATCAGTATCCATTTTTTCTTTGCTGTAACAAGTCCACACCATTTCAGTTAACAGATTGCGTGGGCACAAAACTGTGCTAGAGCTCAAAAAATGTTGTCCTAGTTTGACTGTCTTTCCCTGGTGGCAGATTTCTTACAGATCTGATACATTTGCTGATTCTAGGAAGAGGATCCTGTTTTTCCAGGAACGGAAGGTTCGTTTAAAATGATATGTTGTAACTTCCCGCTGGGAATACTTGGCCCAGGAAACTCAGATATTTAAATATAGAAATATGTTCCCATACTTGACAGAACATATGGCAACAAAAAGTTGAGGGTCGAGCAAATTGGAACTTATGCGATTTGCAGTCGCACTTTGATGTCAAAACTGGAAGGCCAATCAAGTATTAATAAATTCGCAGGTGCTGTTAAAATGCGTGACATAGACCTGTTATTTAATTTGGTAGTTATAAAGCACACTATCTGTCTTTCCCTCGGCCTCTGGGCGGTGTCTTATTTAGGCAATGCAAGAGGCATTGCTAATGATTAGCTCAAATGAAAATTCAGCAGTATAGTTATGCAAATGCACATAATGGAGCCCAGGTTCTATAGAAACCAAGCCAATTAATAATGATAGCTGGTATTCCAATTGGCCAGTTATAAAAGTTGTTTTATTGGATCCAGTTACTTCTTATGATCTTTTGACTATTGAAGTATATATTTCCACAGACAAGGGACATTGTATTGGTTAAATGGAAATGCTGACTCAAAGCAATAGACACAACCAGACAGCGATAACCAGCGCTTAGCTATAACTGGTGTACTTATTAACATGGCCAATCACTAAACTTTAGGCAACTAAATTAGTCAGAAAACGTGTGTGATTGGACAGCTCGCGTTGCTATTGTTTGAGCATGATATACGGAAATAAGCTAATACATAAATGCTCAGGTGATCGTGACAAGGAAGTGCAAATATCGTCACAATTATTCGTGACATTGTGTCGAACTCCCCATTGTGGAAACAGCACAACGTGATATTCCGAACCACATAACCCAAGGAAACAATGAAGACATCAGTAGTTTACAGATTGTAAACAATAGGTACCTGGTATCACTTATCAGACCCATTGGATTGTGTTAGCTGATAACAGCTGCAAGAATTTTCTTAACTGAATGACTCAACACAGAGCCTCCTGAAAAGTAACTATTAAATATTCCAAGAAGAAACAAATTAACCACTGAAAAAACAAGAACCTCCTCTGAACTGCAGCTAAATTAAGGAGACCAGGAGCTGAGAATAAGAATAAAATACAGTCAGGCATCAAATTAAATTATTCTATGCAATTCTTTATGTGAAGATCAGAGGATATGTTTTAGTGATTCGAGATTCCTTATGCAAAACACCCAAGATATTTACATTTTTAATAAAAAATTCACATTATAGCAGAATATAAAAGAAACATTCCTAGCAGTGAGTGAACATGCCTGAAAGTGACTTATCGACCAGAATTACAATATGCCGTGCTCCAGTTCATTCAGATGTTTGCAGACCATGGTTAATGCATGAAGCACCCCACAGAGGTTCAGTGCAATTCACTGACCCATGATCATTGGTGAGGTTTTTACAGAAATAAAACAATTTACACTGGTGGTGCTCCCCATCATGGCACTCTCCTTTCCTGTGGACCAAATTTCCATGGAAAAATCCTGTGAACAAGTGACTCCCATCTTGTGGCTGCCAAAAGCATCATCCTTCACGTGGAATGAAGTCAGTGCTGGTTCCACAACCAGGACTTGTCAACCATATCAAAACGTGGTACAGCTGCTTTGCCACTTACATGGGACATCTGTATCACTATTGTGTAGTTGGATTCAAAATGAGTGAATTTTATAGGAGGGCTTAGTAGACGTCCCACCTTTTCATCAATGTATACTTACAATCCCGTTGTCTTCTTGATCCATTTAAAGATCAATGTGAACTGATCATAATCAATTTTTCTGAGTACTATAATTGTTGAAGAGCAACTGTATTAGCATTTTTAGAGGAAAGATTTTAACAAAAATACATCTTTCTTCTAATTATTGCAGCCATTTAAACGTATGCAGGAACAAGTGATCTCCCATTCCTGCACATGTTTAAACTGCTGTTAAATTTAATTCCTTATCAAGTGACAGTGTCTCAGGAATGAACCAACGCTGCTTCTTTGCACAGAAAATCCATGTTACGGTATCACTGGCAAATATCTGATGGAACACCATTGAACAAAATGTTCTATAAATGCCACGTAGAAACATTACAGTATGTTATTCTGCATTTTATTCTGTAAAACTCTACGCCTCTTATTACTACACCTGCTGCATGAAATAGCTCAGTTGTTAAAATGAATGATATTTGAGTAAAACACATACTTCCTGGGTCCGGTGAGTTACCACAGAACTTCCCAGTAGTTCTATACCTGTTACTGCAAACAAAAGGCAAGTGGTACTCAACAGATGAAAGATGGAATAAATCAATAGAATCCTTGTTATCATGTTATTGCTCATGATATGCCTGGCTCTTGCAGAGAGCTATTAGCTAGAATACATATTCTGAATCGACAAATGTACTGCTATGACAAAGCAACAGTGAATAACAAAAGCTGACTCTCCCTCTTGCTACATCATTTGGGGATGCGCTTGTTTACCCTTGTATTCCCCCACATAGCCTGGGTCTCCTGAGATGCAAGCGAGGTGACAGAATGCCAGCTAGTGGTCTCAATCATCTCTTGGGGTTTCCACAGAGGGAAGCAGGAGAACACAGGAGGCACTTTTCCTTCACAAGGTCTCTGCAGACTTGTGCGGACCCTGATTATAAAGCTGCACTGACATACCTCTCAGACAGCCCGCCAATGCAGCACTCACTTTCTGCCCCAGGGAGAACAGAGCATATGGCTTCTACGGTGCAGTGAGAGGAAGGGAAGACACAGAGGATGGTGGAGGGGCAGAAAACCAAATTTAATTTTATAATATTTGGGTGGGTGAGAAATTAAAGAAAGGGTGGTGTAGGTGGGTTGCTGGAAGCCATTTTTCGTGTGGTGGAGGAGAGCAGAGGACAAACACAAAATGTGGTGGATGTGGGTCGCAGGACAAGAGATGCGTTTTATAATTTATTTGTGAAGGGTGGGGGTTGATAATTCAGAGGTTGGGTGTGGGAAGGGTGTCAGGATGTCAGGCATTTCTAAGTTTTGCGTGTGTGCTCAGGGAACTAACTACCATTGCTGCCCTGAGGCACAACAGAGGAGGGCGTCTGCTTCCTGTTTTCCCAGGGTACTTTGGTATTACAGTAAGGGCAGCAGGCACCTGCACAGCCCCATCTTTACTACACAGTGCATTGATGCCAAATGTGCACCACCATGATCCCAAAGGTGCACACCCTTATAACATGGTGGTGTGGCATCATGTGCAAATGAGGGAATTCATTGCCTTTCTGCCCATGCCATATCGCAGATGTACCGGCATCGAGACTGTCGGGAAGCTCACTCACTATGCGCCATGTTGAGGTGGTTCACAGTCAGTACCCCCTCACCACAGATGCCTCTTAAAATGGAGGAAGGAAGGGGAGAGGTGGTCATGGGGACCCTCCTGGTATTCCATGCAGATGAATGTAGTCACTTACTGCACCTGCCAGCAAGCAGATGTCTGCCTCCCTAAAAGTGCAGGCCCTTGCTGCCTGCGATGATAGGCAGATAGATGCTTCAAGCAGTTGGTCTGCCTTTCACTAATGCGCTGATTCTAGTGCAAGCGCAAGTGCATGCCTGCTTTGGGAACAGTACATTTGGTGTAATGGGGCACATTGTCCCAGTCTGCCCTTGCCCTACCCAGTGCCCGGCGCAGACCATGGCAGCGTGCTCTATTTGTAATGCAGCCCTACTATAATACAGTGCATGACTCATATACCACTTGGAATGCTGATGAGAGCATGGCAAGATGAAATGGAGGGGCCATACAGAACATAAAATTATATATGTGTAACTATAAATAAAAGGGATGTTTTCACTTTGTAGCAGGGACATAGCCACCTCTGGTGCAGCAGGTGTAGTGCACCGGGGCCTAGCCCCCTAACGGGTCCATTGGTCCCTGATCATTGCTGTATTTTACTTTCCCCACAGAAGACAAAGAGGTAATTTTCCTTGCTTGCACCAGGGCTCATTGCATTCTTGCTTCCCTACTGCCCTGTAGCTTTCATGACCTTATAGACATCTCGAGATTTATTCACACTTGATGTTACAGAGAGAGAGGGCCCCAGGTGAAAAACATTCCCGAGATTCACAGCTGCCCATCTATGACTGTATGTGCTGACCAAGGGCAGCTAAGTACAGCAATAATGCGACCTGGTAATATGTTTACGGCTGTACTGTGTCTGAAGGCGTAAATCTCAAGGTGATCAACAGAAAACAATACCACTGAGATGCTGACCTGCTCCTTGTAAATTTGAAATATATATATCTCCATGGACGCAAATAATAATTTATTCTAAAATTGTCTGACGGGCTTTTGGCAAACGTGCGTTCGTCTCAAGTGTCACGTGCTCAGTTGTGTCTGGGGCAAACAGTTTCCATGGAGGGACTCTGAGTGATGCAAATGCAATCTTATCAATGTTCAAAGTGTGCAGTGTGTGTGTTTTGTGACATGATTGCAAAGAAAGAGTGCTCAGAGGGCTGCTATCGGACCCTTTTCTGCTGATAGAGGGGACTTATCTGCATTTTAGTGAAGGTAATTTGATAGGTCGGAGCTCTGAACACTCTTCGATGAGTGAATGTCTTTAATGGTAAATACCCCCTTTGCTATTACTGAGATGAACAGAAGCACCTTGAGCAAATGTTTGAGGCCTTACAGTTCCCTATTCCCGAGATAAGAGCATGGTTTGGACAGCGATTAAATCCACACCAGACAAGGTCACGCTCTAGTGGCTGAGAGATTCTCAACTTTTAACAGTTCTTTTACCAAACCCTTCAACGAGCTTTAGTGTTAGGTGAAGATGTACAAACGTTCTTCCTTGAGAGAAAAAGATACTTAATCTAGCTTTTATGCATTTTTGAGAGGCAATGGAAACAAATATTCCTCTTCATATACCATAAAACCATAAGAACACACTCGTGTCACTCTTCGAGGAAATCACCTGGCATAAGGGGGCGCATAAAATATATAAAAGGCTAAATATGTGACGGCCGGTGTTTGTGTGCGCTCCTCTCTCTCGGCGACTCCTGTGCCGTGATTGCTAAATACTGGCTGTGGATTACGATTAAAGAACTCTCTACAAGAGACTGGTTTTGCAATTTACTACAAAACCAAGAAAATATGAAACAATCGGATTTGCATTGTCTCAGAGGTAGATGCTGAGTATGTTTTATTTGTAAGTGCCTTTGCATGTTGCTCTTACTTAAGTGATATGATGTTGCTGTTGGTAGTGTAGTCTTTTATCATTTTCTGCGGTTAGTGTTCCTACCTCTAGTTTGGCAATGTTGATTTCTGTGATAGGCAAAGTGTGATGAGGTACAAGATTTAGGGTGTGTATTTGATCTTGTGATGCTGGTAATAAGGAGTGGCAAAACGTGATGGAACTCAATATTTGTGGAGTTATGTTTTGATTCAGAAGTGGCCTGTTGTGGTTTTATGAGTAGTGGCGATTATATGGTATTGGTGCAGTGTGGTGGGTTTTGCGATGTGTCATCTTATGATGGCGGTGATGCTGTCATGTCTGCATGAGGTTTGAAGACTGAGTTGTAATATGAGCTGTGTTTTGGAGAGTTATGCTGTGGTAAAGCTTGCAAAGTTGTAATGTGGCAGCTGCCAAGAGGTTGTTGGAGCAGGGAGAGCAAATTAGCAGGAAAACAACAGTGTGCCACCAACTCGAAACTCAGAGTGGCAATAGACCAAATCTGAGGTCAGGTGGAGGCAAAAGGGAGATGGGTAAGGCAAGTACTGTGGGTTAAATGGTAAGTGAGGTTTGGCAAGAGTAAAGTTGTCAAATTACTGAAATCTATTGTTTTCTGCCCTGCTCTTTAACTCACCAAACGAGCACATTCTTGAATTTGTAGTCTTGGTTCAGTTCAAGATAAACAAATTGGACTACCACACCAGGAAAATACCATTTTGAATAGGAAAGCACAATGCTGGAGCAGTTGCGTGCCGAACATTTGGTCTTCTGGTTAACATAGACAAAGGTGCAAGGGCAGACTGAAGGACAGGGAGAATGACAGATCTGTGGAAGTGATAATAATTAGTGACAAAATGTTATATAGGATGAGGGCTAGAAAGTGGCAACAAGTGACAGCTATCACGACAAGAAAGGGGTAGGGAAACCATTGCTGTAACAATAAGGGACGGAGGGCCTGAGAGGTAGATGGAAATGTAAAACGGGTAGAAGCACCAATGAGGGCCTAGGTTCAGGGTGGGATATGAACATGGCAAATGTGGGGATGGAGTTCCTTACCAACTGGGTATCATTTTCACTGATGTTGGTTACCTAGGACAACGGGATGAAAGGCAGTAGGTGGTATGGCACTCTGGGAGTTTGCCCTGTGAGCTGGGTCATCTTTTATATGCTCACATGACACTGCCAACAAAGTAAAATGGTGATTGATCAGAGGGGTTTGTTGAAGCTAAGTGAGAGAGACACATGGTAATGAATAAGGGCAACACCAACATAGGACAGATGATTAAAGAGTTGGAGAATGGCATTTCTCAAATGTGAAGACAACAAGAAGCAGCAAACAGTGGCGAGTAGATGGGCTCTGAGAGGAGAAGGACATGACAAGGACAATGTGATGGCACAAATGGGCGAATCATGGGTTAAAGTAGTCAGTTTAGGTGCAACAATAGCAGAGGTGCAGGATATTGGAGGATTGTAGGAAAGTGGATAAGGGAATGTGGAGTGGGAACACTGAGGGCAGAAGAATTATGGTAGCAGAACAAGGGAGAGTGGCAGGATCAAAAATAAGGAGTAGAGAGCAATAAAGTGGGAGAAAGCGAAAGAGGTCAATATCAAAGAACAAACTTCAGAAGGAGAATGGAGAATTTTGTGGAGGAAGGATGAGTGGTGGACATAATAAGATGAAGAGGGGCATGGGGTCAGGAGGAAATGTCCGGGGAAGAGACCCTTTGGATGGGAATTGGCAACCAAAGGAAGAGTGTGGGGGAAGGAAAATTGTAGGATATTTAAGGCAACACACCAAAAGAGAGAGGGTCATAGGGTGGTAGAAGAACCTACCAAGTTGGAAAGCAAGTGATGAGAGGCAGAAAGACAGAGTGACACGGCGAGGAGGGCAAAGGCAACAGCAAGGAGCAGTTGGTCACAAGGTAGGAGGGGAGGTTTAAAATGGTATTGGGGCTGAACCATGAGTAATAAATGTTCTAGATAGAAAGCCAGTGGGGAGTGACAAAAGTAACAACGTATGGTAAAGCCAATATGAGAAAGGGATGTGGGAAGAGAGTGCAGAGGTACAAGGCAGGAATGAGACATGGTAGTGAGGTCAGAGTGTTAAGGGTTAATTTACATGCAGATACTATGCGCTAAGTACCTATTTTTCCCTTTGCTGTCTTGAAAGCATATATGGTGAACCTAGAACCCTACAAATGTGTTAAACCCTTGCACATTGCATGTATGTAGGAGATCCAGGGTCATATCTACTCTCTTCTTGCCAGGCCTGCTGAAGAGAATCTAAAATATTTTGTTGGAGTTTGTAGCACAGGTATATTATGGCATTTGTAATGTAAAATACATTTTCAAAGGTCCATCCTCCATACTTATTTTAGACCTTCCTACTCACACCTGCAGAGAATCCATGCCATTGTTTGGCCAACAACTGCTAGATTCGAGCCTAGGGCAGTACAGTCAATGCACTGGCCAATCAATTTATTCTGATACAAATGTGACCTCCCATGTACAAGGATAAAACTCCTGACAGGACCTCCCACTTCTGGAAATGCTGCCAAACAGCATAATTACTCATCTAGCATACACAATATCAGAAAGCTATTTGAAGTCAACATCTGTGTCAGCCAGCCTCTTTACTCAAACCAGTCAGGCACTGCCTACAAGGTGCACATCTCCCTACTCAGTACTGAGAACAGCAGTCTCAATGTTTCACCCAGTTAAGGACCCCCACTTCTCCTCTGATATCAAAAATTCAGAGTTTATATTAAATGCAGGACCTCTGGAGATATGTTCTGTAAGCGTCTATGGAATGTTGATATAGAATTACTTTTTTGGTATCACCCAGGGGTGTGTCAAGTTGCAAAGATTTCATTCTGTAAAGTTTGCAAGGGTCTATGGAAAACTATGCAAATTTCACAAAGTTTATAAAGAGCATCACTGCATTCCATATGAAAACTACAATTTTTCATGAGTTTGAATACACACATCTCATTATTACCTGGTAAAGACTTACATGCAGAAGATATATTTGTGGGTAAAAATGATCACTTTGAAATATGCAACCAGCAAACCAGAATGCAACCAGCAAAAACATGTTGCTGGAGTTTTCAGCACATGTATATTATGTCATTTGTAACTTAAAATGCAATTTGTGATTTCTTTTGATTGAAAAGATTGGAGATGTGACGTGTTGTCTACTATTGGTGTAAGTTTCTGGTCATCTGTGAAACCATCCGCGAACCTCATTCTTTGGAGGTTGCACCTTCTTTTGTATTCTCTTGTACCATTATTGTTCTTTTTCTTCTTTGACTATAATTTTTCTTCCGCTTCTAGTACTTTTCTAGCTGCCTAAAGTGATCTATCAAGGTGAGGGAAATTTTAGGAAGATGCGTCGGCATGCCTCATCCTCCATGCTTTCAGATTCCTACTCAGGAAGCTTCAAGTGATGGAGTGTGTTGAAGCCCTGCTAGACAAAGGTCCTCTCAGAAATTAGAGGTGCAGAGGAGCAAGAAGCTAGCGAGGCATAGAGGGGACAATATCCTGTGCTGAGTATGGCTCTGTATGGCTTACTTTTGTATTTTCTAGCCTTTCCAGCTGGTATTTATGGAAGTTGGTGTGATGTGCTCTAGTGAGATTACATTTAGTGCTAAGGAAGGCATTCCTGAGTGCAGCATGCTGTACCTTTGTAATGTTTGGAGAGGTTTTTTGAAGACCATCAGTTGCTAAATGGACTGTCTCACAACAATGCTCACTTCACTACTTTGCATTGGATTGTTTTAGAAGTGGATCCACACGATTTTGTGAACCTTCCATCACTCATTCCTTTTGCTTTATGTCCCTCTCATTTGGATGTCTTTCTCTCATTTTGTTTCATCATTATTCTTATGGATTACAGTCCTTGTCATTTATAGCCTCCCTTCCCACATGTCATTTGCTTCCCATCCCTCTCACTGTGATTTTCTCTTCTACCTCTCGTTAATTACCTCCTGTCCTTACGAATTCTTGGGGTGTATTTTTCACATATATTACTTCCTAACTCTATCCACTTTTGCCCTATATCCCTCTTATTTATTGCTGTCAGTGCCTCATTCTAATTGCCTTTGGTCGCTCTAATTTATGTAGGTTTCTCTCATCCTTGACATTCTCATTCATTGGCCCATATTGCTCTCATGGATATTACAATCTGCCCACCCATTTATTGGCTGATCCTCCGTTTTCATTGTGTCATGTCCATCATACTGCCTCCTATTACTCTTGTTGTGACTATCTTCTATCCCTCTTATACGTATTACATCTTGTCTCCTTCACATGTTGCCTCATGTAGCTCTCATCCTGATTGCATCCTAATGGTCTCATTGATTGCTTTGCCCATTGTTCCATTTGCTCTCTTCATCTCAAGCATTAGCTCACGTCTCTCATTCTGATTTCCATTCCAAATGCCTCTCTAATTTATTGTCATAGGGCAGAGCAAAGAAAGCTCTATGTACCTCTGAAGATGGTAGATGGGCTGCTGAATAGAAAAAGTGGGGAACAGACATGATAGAAGGGGTCAAGCTGTACTCTACCGATGTAGTTGAGGGAGAGGGGGAAAGGAAAACAATTCAAAAAAGGAGAAGAAACAAAAAGAACACAATGACATGAGTATAGACAGTGATGATGATTCTGAGACAGTCTTTTAGATATGTTACTGTCTAACCATCCACCCCGTATAATGAAGTCAGAAGTGAGGTTGGGAATAATGGTACTAGTGGCAATGGCATAATTACCTTTCCTACTGCCCCAGCTGTGGGACCCATACCAGTTAGCATACCTTGTGAACCGGGAAGCGAGGGTTTAAGAGAGTGTGTTCCAGTTGATCCCACTGCGACTACTGTTGATGCTCTCATTGTCCCAATTACTATTGGGCCGGTGGTTCCTAGGTACAAATCAGAAGACTCTGGGAAAAATACATCCAATTTGGTAGTACCTAATAATGTTGGAGGACCAACTAGAGTTCCAAATAGTATTCCAGCGCTTACCAGCACTCCTTGTGGAGCGATTGCAGATACAACTTTTAATATGTCAGTGTTCACTTCAATAGGTGTAAATAATGCAGGCACAATGCAAGTTATAAATCTGCATAATCCAATGCTAGGTAGTGGTTGAGGAGTTCCTATAGATCCCAGTACAGGAATTGATGTAAATAGTCTAAAATGAGCAACTCCTTGTCACATCTGCAATGAGCTTGGACATTGGAAGTGGGAATGTCATTTGAATTCAGCTAATCAAGTCCGAAATGCAGGGTTTTTGCCTTCTCAGAATAACAATCCCAATCAGATGCAGAATGTCCAAATACCCAGGAGTCAAAAATTGAATGTGCCCCAAACTCCAATAATGCTAGGACCTCAACCTCCGGTGCCACAGCAAAATGCTGTTGAGTTGCACCAGAATATGAATCAGGGTTTGAGAATGAATGTGAATCAGACACAGGATAATAACCCATTCCAACAATTTCCCTTGTCTGATTCCAATAAGGGAAATTACTCTGATCAGTCACCCTGATGGTGCCTAGGGAGGTGGAAGACTGCGTACTTGGCGCAGCCTTAGAGGTAGACCAGAGTGGGCCATTCATAGATAGTGATGTGGATAGCCGTCCTGTGTCATTCCGGACACTGGTGCTATCCGTTCAGCATTAAGAGCAATAGAAGTTCCAAACCTACCCCTCTCTAGAAAAGCAGTCCAAGTTGTTGGTGTAGAGAATAAACAAATTACTGTTTAAGAAACCACCCCAGTTACAGGGAAAATAGGATCTTTTGATGACAAGCACACGTTTATAATGTGTGATTGTAGCCCAGTGAATCTTTTGGGAGAAGATTTGCTATCAAAGCTGAATTGTGTTATCTTTTGTACCACAGATGGAATTGAGATTCCGACCCAAGATGAAGATGCTTTCTTTAAAGTATCAAGAAATGAATCACGTTGCACGTTATTGACTTTGTTAACAGTTGACGATTTGCCTCCAGATTTGAGATAAACTGTCAAGCATGAAGTGTGGGATTTCGCAGGAAAAGATATCAGACTGATAAAAGGTGTAAAACCTGTCAGAATAACTTAAACCTAATGCTGAATTCCCAAGAACTCCACAGTACAGTTTGACCCTTAAAATGATTGCTAGAATAACTCCTGTAATTGAGCCCATGATACAACAGTATATCCTGTAGGAGATAATGAGGAGCCCTTGCAGCTCTCCGATTATGCATCTTCAGAAGCCAAATGGCAAGTAAGAAATTGTACAGGACCTAAAGAAAATAAATACCATTGTTATTCCTTGTTGTCCCATGGTACAGAAACCAGCTGTAATATTGTTTCCAAGTCTATGTGAGGCTGAGTGGTTCACTGTAATTGACTTGTATCAAGCCTTCTTTTCAATATCCCTGCATGAGGATAGCCAATTCCTGTTTGCATTCCAGCTTGAAAACAGAGTTTTGGCATGGTGCAGAGTTCCACAGAGGTATACTGAGTCTCCATCGATTTTCAATCAGATTGTAAAGAAAAACTTGGAATTATTGGTCATGCCTTGCAATTCTGTCTTGATTCAGTATATTGACGACCACACTGTGGCATTGAATGCTCAAGAAGGGTGCAAACAGGATACCATTGTAGTACTGAGCCACGTAGCTGAGAATGGACTTAAAGTATCCCCAGGAAAAGTACAATACTGTCAGAAAGAGATCCAATATCTCGGAGACCCCATTGAGAAAGGAGTGAGAAAAGTGTCACAAGAAAGAATTTCAGCCATCCTGAAAATGAGTTTGCCAACTACGCACAGGGAAGTCATAATGTTTTGGGGAATGGTGGGCTACTTTTCCCTAGTGGCTAAGCTTTTGCAGAGACTGACACACAAGGATGTGTTGCATCGGTACCCTGGGACAATTATTGCCTTGTTGCATTCCTAGAGCTGAGAGACTGTTTCTGTCATACCCAGGCTCAAGGCATGCCCAAATATAACAAATCTTACGCACTTTCCCGCAGTGAGAGGGAGGGCTGTGCTCTCTCAGTGCTGACTCACATGCATGGAGATGCTAAGAGACCAGTGACAAATTGTGTTGCCACATTAAAGCCTGTTGCTTTTGCATTGCCTGGATGTCTAAAATCAGTAGCTGTGGTCAGCACCACAGGCATAGAGAGGTGTGAAAATATTGTTATGGGTCACCGACCACTCAGTAGAACTTTTGTTGACTAGACTCAGAACCCAACACTTAACAAGAAGTCAACTTACTAAATATGAGTAAGTGATCTTGGTTGCAGAGAATGTGACAATCAAATGTTGCGGGATTTTGAATCCTGCTACTCTGTTGCCAATAGCGGGTCAAGGCACCAGTGAAGATTGTGAAGGGGACCATGATTGTCTTGATGCTACTGAACTGTGCACCAAGCCGAGACCAGACATATGAGATTAACTATTACCTGAATCTGATTATGTCCTCTTTGTTGATGGTTCATGCTTGAGAGACAGTGGAGGACGTCTGAGAGCAGCCTATTCTGTATGTACCTTTTCTGGAGTTTTTAAAGCTTCCTGGCTACAAGGAATATTCTCTGCCCAAGTAGCTGAATTGATTGCTTTTACTAGAGAATGTTGTGTTTCCGATCAGTTGAAAGTGACAATCTTTACTGATAGTCAATATGGCTTTGGTGTTGTTCATTACTTTAGACAACTGATCTCAGCGAGCCTTTATGACGTCCTCTGGATCTCTGGTCTGGAACGGCAAGCAAGTGAGAAAACTCCTCGATGCACTACAAATGCCTGAACTAGTTGCAGTTGTCGAGTGCCCTGCCCATCGTTCTGGAGATGATCATGTGACTCTGGGCAATAGGTACGCCAATGAGGTCACTAAATACTGCTCTCATAATGTTTGTACATTTAATGGTGAATTCACAAATGAGGAAATGGATGAGACTAACTTTAACCTGTTGCGGTCAACAGCTGATTCTTGGGATGAGGTGAAAAGGCTTCAACAGAAGGTGTCTGAAGAGGAACAACGGAGTTGGATTAGAGCAGGTTGTGTCAAAAGAGATGATGAAATTTAGATTTCAGTGGATGAACGAGCAGTGTTGCAAAATAGCTTGATACCTCCTATGGCTACACATTTTCATGGTCCAGCTCATATTGGTAGAGACGCAATGGTGAGCTTGTTTAAGCAGACCTGCTTTAATCAAAAATTCAGATTGATGACTGAAGCATTATGTCACAGGTGTGTTGTGTGTCAGCAGAACAATGTTGGAAAAAGAACTGCAGTCACATTGAATCACATAGGTAGGTCAGGAGGGACTTTTAACAGAGTACAGATGGATTTTATTCTGTGCATCTTTTCCCATTGGGTCAAAGTGTACCCAACTGTGCGAACTGAGGGGTATATTTAAACTCTGTTTGCATCGAATTAGCGTCATTTTTTTTTACTCTAATTCGGTGCAAAACTAACTCCATATTTATACTTTGGTGCTAGACCCGTCTAGCGCCAAATTTATGGAGTTAAAGTCATTTTTTGGAAGTGGAGACCTGCCTTGCCTTAATGAGATGCAAGGTAGGCGTTCCCGTGCAAAAAATGACTCTGTGGCCTTAACGCCAAATTTAGGGGCATATTTATACTCTGAGGCATGTTTATACTCTGTTTGAACTGAATTAGCGTCATTTTTTTTAACTCTAATTCGGTGCAAAACTAACTTCATATTTATACTTTGGTGCTTGACCCGTCTAGCACCAAGGCCCTGATTTATACTTTTTTTGTTCCGCATTAACGTCATTTTTTTATGCAAAAGTGGTGCAAACTTACAAAATATTGGCCCTTGTTTATACTTTTTGGAGTAAAACTGCACTGACTCAGATTTGCACTAAAATGTTTAGCACCAGCTTGCACCATTTCTGTGCAACAGCCGCGCACCATATTTCTGGAATGGTGCAAGCCGGTGCAAAGGGTAGGCTAGAGTAAAAGACAATGATTTTAGTCGAGTGGGGCTGGCGGTATACAAGAAGAGGGTTTAGCACCAAAAAATGACTTTAGGCAGGTTAGAGTTAAAAAACAATGACTCTAACCAGGTTAGCGTCATTTTATGGTGCTAAACCTACCATGCCACATGACTCCCACCTTAGAAAAGGCAGGAGTCATGCCCACCACCCCAATGGCCAGCACAGAGGACAAGGGTCTCCTGGGCATGGCCATTGCACCCTGTGCCATGTATGTGGGCCCATTTCAGGGCCCCCTATGGCACTTTCAAAAATAAAATGCAATCTTACTTGTGCTTACCTGGGATCCCCCATCCTCTGCAGTCCCTCTGGTGTGGGTGGGTGTGCCCCTGGGGTCTGGAGAGGGCACCTGTGGGCTTATTCCATGGTGTTCCACCATGGAAATAGGCCCACAGGTCCCCTAACACCTGCTGTCTTATCCAGGTGACTGGTTGACACCTGTTCAGTGTAAGTCAATAAGGACACTCAATGAAGGACCACACGCCAATTATGAATACAATTTAGCTTTACTAGAATTTCAGGTAAATGTATGCATTTAGCACATCAACAATGGTAGAATAAAAATAGCAATGAAGAGCGTCTATTTATATATGAGTACACTACAAAGAGCATCTATGATACATATGAGCAAAGAGCTCATTGACAGATATAAGCTTTGATTAACTGTATACCAAAATGCGTCACACTACGATGTTCAGGAAGCAAAATATAAATGCGCTGAATACTTCAGATAAGCTTTGATTAACTGCATACCAAAATGCATGTTTCAATTACTGCATCAAGCTCACACTACCATGTTCGGAAAGCAAAATATAAACGAGCTGAATACTTCAGATTATAAACACAGTGCAAGCATAATAATCAATCATAATAATAGAGCAGAGAAACAAAGGACTTTCACCCCTGTGTGGAACTTAACTTAGTCCACGAAATCTCTCCCCATCAAGCGTCACGGTCTCTGAACAGCAAACAGGGAGGCAGCACTGGGCCTGGAGATGGCAGCTTTCACAACCCCATCTGCGAGCTTCAAATCCCTCACCCGCACTTCAGTGCTTAAATAACTCGAAGCTTGGATTCTATCCCTTTCTGGCATTTTCTAGCTATGTTATCAGCACTTGTCTTTTGGCTGCTCTGCCCTTCCCCAGCCATTGTTTTCATTCCATCTTCTCCCTGTACTCTCGTTCTCTAGGTTGAGACGGAGCCTCCTACACAAACAAGCTTGAACATAACATCGTGAACTTTTCCACGTTGTTTGGGTTTCAGCAGGCATCACGCTCATCTACACTGCTCAAGCTAATTAACCCTTTGCGTCACAATGTCTTCTGCACCTTTCCCTATACTGATCACCTGCCCTGACCCAGACTTTAAAAAATGGAGCAAAGCAAGCTCTGCTCCATTTTTTCAGCCCTCCTCCCTCCCTTGCACCATTTTTGCATGGGAGTATAAATTTGGCGTTAAGGCAAGGTAGGTTTCCACTTCCAAAAAATGACTTTAACTCCATAAATTTGGCACTAGACAGGTCTAGCACCAAGGAATAAATATGGAGTTAGTTTTGCACCGAATTAGAGTAAAAAAAAAATGATGCTAATTCAGTGCAAACAGAGCCCAAATATGCCCCTTAGCATCATAAAATGACGCTAATCTAGTTAGAGTAATTTATTTTGACTCTAACCTGCCTAACGTCATTTTTTTAATGCTAGCCTACCCTTTGCACCGGCTTGCACCATTCCATAAATATGGTGCCCAGCTGGTGCTAAAAAATGGTGCAAGCCGGTGCAAAACGTTTTGGTGAAAAACTGCGATAATGCAGTTTTGCACCAAAAAGTATAAATAAGGCCCTGATAGTCTTACTGTAGCCAAACTACTGTTGAGAGAACTCATACCCAGATTTGGCTTTCCGAACTCTTTGGAAACAGATCTAGGAACTATTTTACCAATGAGGTTCTTAAATTAAATTGTTGTGCACACCATTGCAAATGGAACAAAGATTGAGGCTTCACATCTTGTTGAGCAGGTGTGTGCTTCAACATATTTGAAATGGCCTAATGCTTTGCCCCTTGTGTTGATGAGTGTTCGGAGTGTACCTGATCGAAAGGCTGGACTTTCCCCCCACAAAATCCTGATGGGGAGGGCGATGAGACTGCTGGCGATTCCTGCAAATGCACTTGTGGATATAACAGATGATATGGTTCTAGACTATTGCAAGGGACCAGCTGATGTGGTGCATTCTGTGCCCAATCAGGTCAGAGCAGCCACAGCCCCTCCACAAGTACAGTACCATGACCTCAGCCCTAGAGACTGGGTCTTGGTAAAGAAACATGTTAGGAAGATGTGTCTGGAACCCCATTGGTGTGGGCCATAGCAATTGATCCTAGTCACGACGACTGCTGTGAAGTGTGGCGGTCTCCCCAACTGGACACACGCTTTCCATACTCGCAGAGTTGAATGCACCCTTGATATAACAGCGCCTCTTCCAGAAAAAACAGCGGTACAAGAGAGAGCTAACAGGGGAAAGTTAGTTAAGCTGTCAAGGACTACACTGAGGCTGAAATAGCACCCGAGCAAGGAGAAGGAGGTCTTGAACCAGTCATGACTGACTCTGAAACAGAAACAATTGAGTCCTGTTCTGTGGTGATCAAGTCACGCTCAGAATCAGACCATGGAGAAGGAATGAGTGCTAGAAGAAAGCAAGTAAAAGCTGGAGACCGTTGGCCCAGGAGACAAGAACGGGAAAAATTGAGTTTGCCTAAAGAACATATGCCACCGACAATCATTGAAGAAAGCAAGAACTCTGATGTAAGCAAAAGTGAAGACGAAGGTGTGGCACTGAGGAGATCAAAAAGAACAAGAGTGCCTTGTTGTAGGTATCCTTCACCAGAGTGAACCTCCTTTGCAAATTACAAAGTCACAGATCAAGTGTTCTGGAAATAATGGGATCAATATACAGGTTCGGTTGAACCTCCATGAACTGAACACTGTAGTTGAACTGAATCTTCAATTTTTGTTGTCATCTATGAGCTTAGCTCGTGCACACATTAGAGACATTTACGTTGATTGGGATTGGGAATTTGGAAGATTTCCTAGCCCCCGGTAGAAGAAGCAATAGGGTTGTTACTTAAAAGAACATGGAGTACGGCTAGGGAAATCTCACAAAGATTTCCATGTTATTGAAAAATGAACTTTGAGCTCTTTGCTGTTTGCACTGGTGAAATCAACAAAGGAGTATTTTTCTGCTGTTTTTCTTATCTGATAGTAGATCTGATTTTAAAGACAATATGGAGCCAAATCAGAAAATTAGGTGTAAATACATAGCAGGTGCTTTGTTGTTTACTTCTACTGTAATATAAGTAGTGCTGCTAATATGAACGTTTTCTTCAACACGCTCCAAAGAGAAGGAGTTGTCCCCTAGTGTTTTTCCGTGAACTCTTAGTCCTAAAAATAATAATCATTATATGTTAAATGAGAAAGCATTACATTTAGATGAGTCTAGAGGAGATTATTCTAACAATGTTTATTTTAACCTGCTATAACAAAATATCAATACAATAGATGCATGGGACTGCTATGTCTGTACACAGTTACCTGCTTCTGCACCAGAGTGTATCATTTATCATCACATTCCGTTAACATATGGTATTTCTTGTACTTTGCTGCTGAGTATATTTTATAATGAGGGAAGTTTTCAATATTATTTTCCAACTATGACCTAGTGTTGCCAGAAGTTCCCTTATTCAAGCATCAGAATAAGAATCCTTATTTTAAAAGTGAAGAAATTGCAGGGAAATATTTTGCATCATTCGAGCCTTTAGACACTGCATATGCACGTAGACATAATTTAACCTGTTCAATGACTGAAATAGAAAAGAAATTCCTAAATTTGGTAGGAAACTGAAGAAGAGAATCAGAAGCTATATCCAAAACAGATAAAGATCTTAGAACACAAGACAAGTGGAAGAAGGAAGATATGGAACATCATGTGAAATGTAATTTACCAGCTTTGACTTTAGACTGGCAACACAAATGGAAACTGTATATACATATTGACCAGAGTTATATAGATCCATTTTCTATGGGAAAAGTGATTGCAAGCATGTTTTTGATGTCCGGCGAAGAGTGGATTTGTTTGGATAGAAATGCTCCTGTGACCCTTGGAGTATATTTTATTTGTGGACAGCATGCATATTTTAAGTTGCTGAAAGGTTGGCATGGCACGTGTTATCTAGCTATAGTGTTCCCAAAGATCTGTCATGTGGAACATCTTAAAGATCCTGGGTGGAATATGAAATCTAGAACTAGACGAAGAGCAAATGCTTCTGAAATAATAGGTGCATTGATTCCATCAGTGAGAGTGATTCTGAATGACCTGAAGATCAAGAGGTTGTCTACAATAGTGGATAAGGTAGCTACTAGCACTGCATTGTTGTTGGTAAACACAGAGATGGTAGCAATAAGATCAATGTTTTTGCTAAATCGACTTGCACTAGACTTGTTGCTCGCAAAAGAGGGAAGAGTCTGTCAGATGCTGAAGGTCCACCAATGTTGTACCTATATTCCGGATAGGAGTAAGGATTTGCAGAAGTGTATCCAGGGTTGTCAAAGGATTTGAAAGAGTTGGAAGTGACTGGTGCATGGGAAGCAATTGGAGATGGATTTTCTGCTATAGGCAGATGGTTTAAAAATTTGGGAAGTGGAATTGTAGGCTTTGTGCTGAGACCATTGTTGATTATTTCAATAGTGGGGATAGTTTTTTTGTTTGGACTCAAGGTGTTCCAGAGAATGAGGGTTGAAAAGGGTAGGAAGAGAAAGAGAGCAGAGGTTGAGATGGAAGATAGTCAGTGTAACTATTACGATGATATGAAATGTTTGGAGGAATCTAGATGAAAGTTGTTTAAAACAACCAGGTTTTAGAGAGTTTCATTCGAGAATGAAGTGGGTTTATGATGGGTCATCAGAGGGAGGGTTAAGAGAGCATAACTTGGATGTGCCATTATTTTTCTTAAAAAAACGAATTGGAGGAGTGATTATTTTTTTGTGTGTTTAACATGAAAATGGTTTCAATTTAAACGTGACGCACTGAATTTCATACAAGTGCACAGATGCATATAATGTTTCATATATGCTACATTTAATCATTGTTTGAAAGGATGTTATACTATTTTAGAAATATTATTCTTTATAATCATTTTATATTCAACATGAAAGACGTATAGAAATCATTTAAATTGAAAGTGTATTCGTATTCATTTAGCTTGGCCAGAGTGAGGGCCTGCATTTTTTTCCTGTCTGCTAACCTTCAATGTGAACTTTGCTTTTTGCATGTTTTTCTAAAGTTGCAGGTGTTGAGGTTAGTAAGGAGCATATAGTGCATGAGAGATAAGAGAGATAAGAGAGCTTGACAGAAGCGTTACAAGGATGGAAGGAGTATCCTGAATTGGCAGTTATCACTTTGAAATTCCTGAGCACGAGGGTGCACCAAGGCCACGTAGAAGAGACTTAAAGGATATACTTTTTTAATTAAATGTTTGATTTACAATTTTGTTTTTTCAGTGGAAGAATTTGACAATGATGTCATTTTGGAGGGTTTGAGGTTTAAGTCTGGCTTAGTTAGTGAAACTCTCAGACCCCCTTTGTTGCTTTATGCAGGGGAGACCTTTCTGAGGGACTGACCTCATACTTTAATTTAGATGTGACTTTATGCCACCACACCTCTCTTGACTGAATCTTCCACAGAAGATCTGTTATGCTGATCTTTTCCCTGAAAACCCTCCTAATATTAGAATAGTTAGGAGTCTAGATTCAATAGTTAGGTAGGAGAATTTGATTTGGGATTTCAAACATCAAATGCTTTTCTTGATTTTCAGCATTGCTGCTCTTGAAATTATGGTACTGCACATGCTAATTAAATTCAATATTGTGCGACGTTTTAACTCTCCTTTAGTGATTTTATATATCTATACCATGGTTCTCAGACTCATTTATGTAAATTTTACTTTGAGACTGTAATAAAAACCTTTGAAACATTAGGTTGGTGTCCGAGATTGAATGTATCACCATTTGGTTGCACTGTAATATATTTGAATTAATTGATGTGAATCTCCTCACCCCTGGGAAAGGAGAAAAAAAAGATTCATCGGAATCAAGACTTGGAGCTAGAGTCCAAGCTGAAGATATTGTCTTCCTTCTCTATCATCTAATTCATCTCTCCCTATCATTTATTGCCTTCAACATTGCTGCTGGACTCTCTTTTAACTTCTGATCTCAGTCTAGTTTATTGCCTCTCGTCTATCATATTTAGTGCTTCCTGTGCCCCTCCTTTCACCCTCAATTTCATATAATGTTGTACATTTAATTATTTCCATTATTCCTCTTTTATTCTGATTTCCTCTAATCCCTCTCATGTTTCGGTCCAGTTTCTCCTGATTGCCTCCTGTTCCTCTCGTTTATGGTCTTCTGTCTCATAAACATGAATTCCTCATGCCCCTTATAGAGAGGACTCTCTGTCCCTCTCAAATATTGTCTTTTGATCCTCTAATTCTAGTTAAATCAAGTCTCTTCCTTTCTGATTACCACACATTCAGATTGCATCTTTTTTCTACAATGTATTTCCCCCAGTTCTTTTGTCAACTGCATTAAGATTTGCATTTGGATGTTTGATTAATTAGTTCATGCCTGTCATTCTGGTTTCCTCCAACCAATCTCCTTTTTCTTACTGTCTCTACTTCTGAGTACTTACTGTCTCTCTTTTATATTTTCTACTATCCCTTTCAGTGCGAGAGCCTCATGCCCCTCATTCAGATTGATTGTTGTCTCCTTCATTTATTACTTCTGGTTCCTCTCATTCCATTTGCTTTATGTCCCTCATATTTGGATTGTCGCCTCATTGCTTCCTGTTCTCATTTATTTTGCACTTTATTTATTTATTTAGGAGTTACATAATGCACTAGATGTAACCCTTTGGTGCTTCAGAGCTCAAAGAGGATAGGAGCATTGACCAAGCTACAGAAAATATTATGTAGCCTGAAAGGTTTCCAATCAAATTGGGGAGGTGCCAATAATTGATATTCTAAGACCTTGGGACCAAAGAATAGGAAGTTCTGTTTAAAAGTGAAGCTAAAACATTCAGTTTTCAGGAAGCTTATTGAAGCAAATGTGATGTCTGCTGCTGTTCCAATTAGCAGTTGATAAGAAGTTTCTGGCTGGGTTGTAGGGTGGTGCCCAGTGGCGGCTAGCAGGACTCTAATATGGTGGGGCACGATGGTGCCAGACTCCCCATATATACGGCTCCCTCGGCGTCCACAAGCAGGAATGGAAGGCTTTCCTTACTGCTCAGTGGAATAGAATCCAACCAATCCTGAAGCTACTTTCTTGCTACTTTCAGCAAGAGAGCAGCTCCAGGATTAGTGGGAGCAGGCTACCCTAGAACTTATTTTGAGACGGAGAGCCTGTGCCAGCAATCCCTCAGCTGTATAACAGCACTGGATTACTGGGTCTTCAGTGAGCATGCTCGGCTGGCTGTAACAAGATAATCGGCCAACCTGACATGCACACTGAAAGGGGCAGTAGTCATCCTGGAATTGCAGGTTTCAGCCCCATCCCCTGCCCTCACGCTTGCGCTGTAGACGGAGCAAGCTGTGGCCAAATCAAATGGCATTACCATGCCATTTCATTTATTTGTGTTAGCCTGCTACACTCGTAGCAAGAGGTGCAATGCTCCTCAGCTATTTAGGAGGAACAGCCCTTGGTAGTGCCATGCCTGCATGTATTGTTTGGTCTTTTTCCCACTCTGCAGAAAATTCTGAATTTGATGCTTTTTTCTTCTGGTAGCCAGGAGAATGCTTTCAAGGTAGGTTTTATGTGGGCTTGCTTGCAAAGGCTAACGCACAATCTGGTTTCCTGGTTTTGTAATATTTGTTTCCTGACAGTGACCATTCTCACTCTCATACAGATTTTCTCCTCTTCCTATCATCCTCTTACTTGCTGGCTTCTGTTCCTATCTGTCTGTTTGCCTCAAGTTTTTCATTTATTTTCTCATATTGGAGAGAAAAACAAAACAAATCGTTTCTCCAAAAATGTAATAGTACAACACTATACAAAGCCAGAAATGCAAAATTCAAAGTAGGTTCCAAAAGAGAAAAAAGTACCAATTGGCATTATCTTGAAGCTCAAATTTATTTCATTGAGCATATATATACTTCATTTACTAGGATTCATTCTTTCCAATACAGTATCCTTTGAGGATGTTTAAGGGCATAATCCACTATGGATTACACAGAACGATTGGTGTTAAAGTGTAAAGTTTGACAACCATTTCTGGCAGATCCATAGTTTACAAATTGTTGTCTGCATTTTGGTGAGAGATTTAACTTCTTTAAACAGTGGTGAAGAAAATAGACTTTAGGTTGCATAAGGAAAAAATCTTGGGACAGTTTGTAGATTCAAAATAATTAGGACGATCATGCAGCTCTGTCAGTGGAAAACATCTGTGCAAGTCTAACGCAGGACAAGCAGTAAAGTGCAATGAGCAAAACAACATTGAACGTAGTCAAAATACACATGCGCACACTAACGGATTCCCGGTAAAACACAAGCCCAATGATCACAAGTGTAATAAGGCCGGCAAATACAGGTGCACACAAAGACACACACGTACACACCAACAGATACCCCACAACACAAAATCTCACTGATTACACTCTCATACACATGAACGCGCACACACACAGAAAGATGCACAGGTTTGGTGGAAGGCTACAATTCACCATCACCCCGCACCCCCCCCGAAGATCGTCTAGTGGGAATAACTGCAGAGACTCCCTGTTCACACCTTTGATTTGGGTGGAAGTCTGTACTACCCCTCCGCCCCCCTTAGAGCACCCTCATCATGGCTACCCACCCACAAACCGATTTATTATATTTATATAGATGCGGCGACAGATCCTGAGACTCAAGGCTGCTTTTTATGATCCCATGAAACTGTTGTCTTCCACGTCAGCCAACAGCCTGCTCCCCGTAAGGCCCAGCAATGCTAAGAGACTATAAGAACCGTAACAAATCATAACATAAACACTGTCCTTCTCGTTCTGATATCCTTTGCTCCTTCCTGCTGACTCCCTCCTGCCCCTCTCTTCATCGCATCCTTTCCCTCGCTTTGTCTCATGTCACTCTCATCTATTGCCGCCACCTCATTCTGATTGACTTCTAACTTCCTCAGTTATTCCATCCTGTCCCACAGCCTCCTGACTGCTGTATTCCCCTATCACCACCCGTTTTCTGTCTCATCCCCTCTTCCCTTCTACTCCCCAACGCTGTGACCAGTGCTTACTTTGTAAAAAAAATGTTTTAAAGGATGCAAGGGTCCAGGTTTTGCTTAGGAGCCTAGTGCCAGTCCTACCGAATGCCAGGGTTCGAGGAGTATCGTCTGCCTAATCTTAATTTCACCTCGTGCTTTCCACCACCTGTTTCTTTACCTAACTGTTACAGGTTATTTTTCATCCCTGTATTGTCCCCTTACCACTGCTTTATCTTTCACGTCCTACTACTTTCTCAGTGTTGCCTTTCTCTCTGTCGTTCTGGATCAAAACCTGATGATGAAAAATATTTCTCAGTCTCCCAAAACAACTACCAGTGCTACTCCTCCTGCAGCTACAGACACAAACTAAACATTGTGACCAGAAGTGGAAGGGTATGCCTCCCTGGGCTTGGTTGAGATCACTTGGTGTGGAGGCCTTTTCAGTGCCACGTTAAACAGTGCCCTCATTGTTTCCAAGTGACAAGAATTCTGAGGTGCAGTAGGCTCTGCGACTTAGGGAAGGTAAGGCAGAGAGGAGATCAGGTGCAGTTGACAGAAACACCATGGGAGGTGCCACTCACCCACCATATGTGACATGAGGAGATCATCCATGGATCTGTGCTGTGGGCATTGCAGCAGACAGCAGACATAATTTATTCGCGCTCTGATGGCATAGCAGCATTCAAACCAGGCAATCTTGGTACCACACCAGTTTACAGACTCCTTTAAAGTGATTTTGAGGCCTTCTCTCCTGTGGGCCTGTTCTTCCTTGCTTTTCCCGTTCACATTCCCATAAACTTGTTTACCATTTGTGGTGGATGGCTAGATGTTCAGGGCATTTTTATGTTTGTGATCTACTTGGCCAATACAGCGGTGAAGTTCCCTTCAGGATTGAACAGCTCCTGAACCTCGACTGGTATTACCATGGCCGCTGGAATCCTGTGATTGAGAGGCCGCTGCGTTTTTCGCATAGTTATAGAAGTTTTGCATTTGCCACATAATCCATCATCTGCTGCACATTTTGTAGATTTTAACAAAGAAACTAATTTAGTTTCTAGCTCACACGGTTCAAAATTGCTAAAAATGCAGTGACACGTGTTGCAGCATGGTGAAAGGCCCTTTGCAAAGGTTGACTGGTCACCTCACTATTCCTTATAGCTATATTGTGGTGTTCAAATGGTACTCGTGAGCAGCAACCAATGCCCAGGCATTGTAAAATGTCAAAATAATGTAGTAATAGTATCATAAAATGTGCTGCATTATGCCACATAATTTGTTTTTTCATGCCACATAATTTACTCAATCCTGCCACAATAATTTACCTATCTTTTACTGCATAATTTCAGGGGCCCTGGATATATTAAATGTATCGCAAAGGGTAATTGGTAAACAAAGAAAACTGAGAGTACAAAGCCTTGAGCGGCGTATGCAGATAGGGAGGTAGACCCCAGTAGGAAGGTGAACCGAGTATATTTTCTAATTATCCAAAGCAGAAGTGAGAATTGCATTACCATTGCCCTATCGTTAAATGCACACGTGTGCACACATATCTGCACATGCACTCCTGAGCAGGCGTGTGCAAGCGCACAGAGGCCTACTCAGACAACCGCACATTTCTGATAACACGTGCATATATTTCATGCCAACAAATATACACAGGTTAACATTAGCACCTGTGTGTTCACTATTTCAGAATTTCGTTGCTGGCACGGACTAAGAGATATTTAATAGTTCTGGAATGTGAAAGCTACACTTGTGCTTGTTTTTTTGTTCCTGGCAGCTTGCACAGTACGTGCACTGACACACTGATGTGCCCGTGCAAGCTAGTTTTGCTGCACGATGAGCAAACTGGGGCAAAAGGTTGATTTAGATAATAAACCCAAGGTGCTCGGTGAGTGAAATGTCAAGCAGATGCATGTCTTGCAAAGGACTCAGCCTTGTCTATCACCAGCCAATCAATGACACTTGGACCTGGGCTGACCAGGTCACCTCTCCACCGCTGCCTAGAGCCGGGGGACACGCATAGGTCACATTTGAGAATTACAATTAGAACACGGAGAAATGTTAATGCTCCGTGTTAACGGCGAAATGTAGTCATGTAAGGGATTCTTGTTATCCGCATCCAGTGCTGCGTGGACCGTGCACAGCAAAGGCCCTCGCTGTGTAACAAAGGGTTTCAAGGAAGCTTTCCCCTGACACCTCCCTTCATCCTGGAGGGATTAACAGTGTGAATTTCACAGGTTCCCTTTGCATGCAGCAGAGCCGGGACGTGATCAGATCAAATAAGAAGGAGATTAAAGCAAACGCTGCCCTTCAGCTGTATTTATTTACATATGAACAGACCACCAGCATTTGAAGAACTGTTCCCTAAAACCAGCTTACCTACCTCCCTGTACATGTCAGAGTTTAAGGAATAATAAAAAACGAGTGTTTTAGTGACGAACCTCCGAAGGATCGCTTCTTTAAATTTTTCTCAGGGATCGGTTACGGTATCTGTTAATTTGTTGCACTTGTACATATTTGTTATTTCATGTAATCCCTCAATTTGCTCAGGCGAATTCTCTGTATTCCTAGCAAGATCAAAGGATTTACGGCTTTTGTTTGCATTTGCATGCGAGACCTCCTACTTTCTCGCGGCAAAATGGCCCGCGGAGCATTCTTTCTCGCCCAGTGAGCAGCCAGCAGAAAACGCCCCTGGGTGGAAACCTTTGAGGTGCGCGCATTACCAAACAGACATATGCTAATGAGCCTTTTTTTTTTTTTTACCTCACCGCTCCATGAAGCTGAAAGAAGCACCAAAGGCGAAATCTAGAGGTGCACGCCTCTCGACTTTACCACGTAAAAGTCAAACATTCGCAGTCAGACTTTACTTGTCGAATATCTTTCTACCTATCTTCACTGGGTCCACATTCCTTGAAATGAAGGCGATATGGGCACAAGACCCTTCTGCAAAACACCCGTCTCATCCCACCAAAGACAGAGAGAGTATAGCGCGTTGGACGAGACCTAAGCGCTTTTCTGCGCTGGCAGTAACACCTACAGCTCGTGAAAAAGTGTGCGATAGCAAGCACCAGGATTCAGTACGCACTTAAGGAAACCCCTCAATAAATAAACAGTACCATTTGCGTGTTTAAATTAGATAGATGTTTCATTACATCTAAGTGTGCAATGCACTTAAAAGTCTTTGAAGTTATCTTGTAGAACAGGCTTCTGTTGTAAAAATATATTTAAACGCCAAGAGCATTTAAAATAATGTTGACAAAGTAATTATGAACATTTTGGAACGAAAACCTTCCAATCATAAATAACTCTTAAAATACCGCGTTGCTGCTGCTCAACTGGCTCACAATTTCCAGGCTGATTTACAACACACAAAACGTGAAGTAGTACAGTTGTAAAACTCATTTACGTACTCTTGCATGCCTTAGTGAATTGACCTCAAAACAACTAAAACGGGAATTCATAGAGAATATGCTAAATGTGTCATCTAAAACTATCCTACAAGTTCAGAAAATCTTTGGAATCCCAGGTTAAATCTCCAGTCTGATACGTTTTCAGTAACCACTTGTGAACCATGGGGGCGAGATTGGTAGTCACTTATGAATTTCAGGTCTGCTATCTTGGAAATGTTTCTCACCCTGTGCGAGAAGAGGTTTGGTCTCGGAGGGGGAAGAGCTGAAAATTGAGTCAGCGTTTTCACTCTTTCACAGGTTGAGCTGCATTGGAGAGACATTGGAGGGGTCAGGGCCTTTAGTGGGGTGAACACTCCTACCATCTCCAAAAACACAAAAGGTTTCTGAATTTTTGTACTGATTGTGTCTTGGGAAGTTTAAAAATTAGTAATGTTTTTCACATTTGCAGAGTCTGCACACATTGGTTGGAAATCCACTCTGAGTAGAGGCTCACATGGTGCTCAGCCTTTGATATCACCTTGTGACCGTGTGATGAGAGCCAAAACCTTGTGACACGTGGTGGGACCATATTTGACTTGGCAGTTGGGAATACAGATTTTTCCTTCACCCGGAATAAGGTCCATTGATTGCATATAGAAGAGGAGGTTGAATCTGTTTGAACTGACCATGTAAGGTATATGTTTTTTACAAGGTGCAAAATCTCAGATAATCATAAAAGGGCATCGATTTCCGAAAATACCAGGTATAGCTGAAGTATTTTGACCAGCCTTCTTATCGAGATAACATTATTTGTTGATTCCTTGACTCCATACTTAGTGACTCAATAGGTTTTTTTGTGCTGCTGACCAGTCAGGACAAAGACAAGGAACAGAGACTGTGTACAATCAGAAGACATGCCAGAGCTCTGATTAATTTCTGCTCTTTCTGCCACCCTCATGACCCCTGAGACAATTGGTAGCATGTAGCACTGAGAGAGTGAACATGGCTCTTGAGCCTAGTACAGGACATTTGTCTGACTCTAGCATGGCCTTTGGTCCTATAGGGCAGGCGAGCCAAAATAGAGCCTGTGAAATTTCTACACTGTGGCAAAGGGATAAAGTCCAGATGACTCACCAGTGAGTTCTACTCACCTGTTCCTCAGCTATTCATGTATTACAGGGGTATCTTCATCTTGAACCTTCTTTGGCCCTCAGTAGCTGAGCCAAAGCTCAAATATCTTACACATCTTAGTGGAACGTACCACAGTCTCCCACCTTTGCATAAGGTGCCACCAAGTAGACCCTATGTCTGGGCTGATGTTTGCTAATTATGACATAGAATCTTTGCCTAGGTACCTTCCTTAAGGGGGTAGCCTCACTAAAAAGAACCACAGTCTTTCATTTGCGGCACTAACATATGTTTGCAATAAACACCACTGTTGCCTCTTTCAGTGGAAGGCATAGTCCCATACTGATGGCTCAACCAAGCACACATAATCACTGGCCATTTTAAGGAAATCCTCTGTGAAACAGAGTATGGGTCATCACCTGAAAACATGGCGATTCCTCCCCAGAATTCCCTTTAATGCATAAGTATCTCCGATATTAGTTTACAGAGAGTGAGACGACTACATCAGGTGCAACACTGGTGTAGTTAAACATCCAGATACACAAGCAACTAATGGATTGAAGGGAGTGTATATACCATCTACCCCTCCAATGACATTTTTATCTATAGGACCACAGATAGCTGTCCTGATTAGGGGAATGCATTGCAAAAGATCTGGTTGTGGATGATGCGGGGGATTCAGTATCTTGCTTCACCTAGTTTTCCCTAGCTTTCTGGCTTGTCACTCAACACCCTCCAATTGTCCATCCTGGAGTCTAAGTTTGTGTTAGGCCCTGATTCCTCTCACTCCTCCCTAATTCGCATCGTCTTCCCTCCCCTGCTCCACATTTGTCTTTCAGCTACCTATTTAACTCTCCAGCTTTTTGTTGCATCATCTGTTTCCTTCTTCTTAACCACCTGCCGAGTTATGTAAGACCAAATATCCACAATGTGCTCTAATGCATGCCCCATTTTAACATGCCTACTGGAACAGACCTACTCCATTCTAGTCTTTTATGATATGTTGGGCTTATGCTTCTTGGCGCTGGGGGAGAAAACCTACCTTAAATCATACATACATTTTCTGAAACAGATGGGTTTTCATGAGCCTGTGAAACACAGAATAGGAGGACAAGATCTTCAGTCTCAGTGGGAGAGAGTTCCATAAGATCAGAATCAGAAAGGAGAAGTGTCCTCCTCCTATTCAGTTTTTGCTAAATAGAGTTTCTTCTATATGACATAGATTCCTAAGTCTCAGACAATGGTGTGGAGTGGCTTGAGAGGGGATCCGGAGAAGGTGGGCTTCTTTCTAGAAAATGCTTTCCCTAGACTTCGTACCACTGCCTTGAAAGATACCTTCAAGAAGAAGTTGAAATGAGTTGTCTCCCAAAACCATTTTCCAATCTGCATCTCGGATATCCTGAAATTATCTCCACATCCCAAGTCTTCTTTCTCCCCTCACACCCCTTTCTCTTACCCAGCCTCTTTCTTCTGACAGTGGCTCCCCCATCCATCCGCTACCAAGACTCCTTGACCATTCCTTATTCCACAATATGTGTTTTTCTCGATTTAGTTGCGAATATACAGACAGATTTTTATCTGTTTATTGTTTATATGTAATTTATTGTGACTTGATGCGAGCCTTCTCTTTCTCTCCTACATCTACTTATTGCTTCATATATTCTTTAATTTGTTTTATGTTGTAAATCAGTCTCATGCCTTTGGGCCATGTTCATGCTATAAAAACGTTGTATATAAATACATGGTTTATGAATAATGCAGAGCACTTTAAACTCACTCCAAGATTGAACAGGGAGCAATTGTAGAATTTTAACAGGAGTTTTTGCTCAGGAGAACTACGGAGCATCCAAAACCGCTGCGGGCTGCAGGGTTGTGTACAAACGAAAGCTAATAAATGTGACACTGTGAGACGTCAAGCTTAAGAACATTAGAATTATTATGTTTGGAGCTTCCATTCTCATGCATTGCCGTACATGTTCCATCCAAAGTTAGGAAGGTACATAGCTTCTTCGCTACATGGGTCCAGATGTACACAGTACTTTTGTGTCTGTAAATCAGAGGTTGTGACACAGAGGGGTGGACCGATTCAGCGTTTGCCACTGCAAACATGCTTTCTGCAATGTACTCAATCTAGTTTAGGAGTTGGTAACTTGTTTTTTTCATCGAAACTGGATTTAGAAATAAGATAAACATAATAAGTCTCATCTTTGAACGTGGGGGGGGTGCTGTAGGCATCCCTTCCAAATAGTGATTTCTATTCATATGTGTCAATGATTTAGGGCCGAAATTGTGGTTGTACAAAATTGGAAAGGTATTTATATAGCAACTAAGCCATGTAAAACAACACTCCAAAGTGAGCCCCAAATAGTAAGTGCATAATACCCTAAACTGCATCTAGACCATAGCAATCCTGCTGCCAAAGCAGAGAGAACAATGAAAGCTATTCATGGACACTCAAACTTAAGTCTTTTTCATTAGTTTTAAAGTAACAACAACAGTGCATTGATTTACGATTCTTCTTTATTGAAAACTTCTTTAAAATTAAATACAGGCACAGCCAACGTTTCATTCATAGTCCGTGGTCCCTGGTTTGAAACTGACGAAAATGAATGCTATTTGAGTGTCCTAGATCAGATTTCACCATAAGTTACCGACCTCCAAGTTGGGTTAGTAACTCATTCACAAAAACAAAGGTGTTCCTTTAGGGCCCTTTTCAATTTGTGAATGTTTAAAAAAAAACATTGTTAGGCAGTAAGCAGTGGTCCATGGGACTACTGCCAACTCTAAAACAATTTTTTTTTTAAAGTCAACTATTTTTTTTTCATGCAGGCCTGTTTCGTTTAGGTAAAGAAAGTTTACTATATTGATAGGCAATTGCAAACCTGGTATCTGCTGACCCCAGCAGACCACCATCCCTGTGATGCTCCCAATTAGAGTGAGTAGCAATTTGTGACCTGCCTCATGCATATTAATGAGGTAGGTTGGATTGCGAACCACTCTGATTCAGATTTTCCTGAACTGAACTATTTGTACACAGGTCAGTTTGTATACAGTAAATGTTTATGGTGACCTGTATTTTACTAGCAGTAAATAGTACATCTGGCTCATGATTCTGTAGCATTTTTTCATAATATTGAAGGAGAGAAACAAGGTGAAAGTTGCAAAAATGTGTTACGATTTGCTTTGGGTTTATTTAAAATAGGAATACCCTGAGCTTGTTTTAATTGCTTAGGAACCACACCTAAGCTCAAGTTGAGTTTTAAGATCTGTGTTAGTGGCTGAAAAATGGCCAGAATAAGGTAAGGGTAGATGTGTGATAAGGAGCAGATGGCAAAGTTGATTTTATGTAGAAGGAGCAGGCCACAAAGGCTAATCATTAAAAGCAGTGCAAGTGGAAATCACTAAAGCCATGATTATGAGGTAGGTGGAATGTGACTGCACCTAATGAATACTAATTCTCCAGGGTGAGGTATTTACTAGGTGTGATAAACACCTCCTATTCAAGGTTTTGGCCCTGCAAATGAGACGAAAAATGCAGATTCTCTATTTAGTGCACCAAAATACGTTGTCTTTATCGGAGCATTTTCCTCTGGTATGTTTTGTGAAGTTTAACTTGGTGGAATCAGTCAGGGCAAAACAGAGGGATGTGAAAATTACCACACAACTCAGAATTCTGATTACTGTAGGAAGGAAAGTTTGCACAGGAATCTGAATTTGCTCCAAATCAAAATAAGAATCTTAGGCAGAAGAGTTTTCCATGCGTGTCTTGGAGCTGTGGTGTGATTTAGCTAAGTTTTAGAGGATCACATCGAACTGATCTAATCAGAATAAAGATGCTCACAACATTACGAAGCTCTTTTTAAGGGGGCCTAGGAAGGATCTAGAGTCAGAGGCTCAATCAATGCATTTACGAATTTTAAAGGGGCTTATCTGGGAGCAAAGGCAGGGACAGGTGATTCCAGAGGTAACACTTAGCAAGGTGACAGGTCAATATAAATACCAGACAAGAACAAGGTTTGATCAAAATAAGTGATGGACTGGGATATGACAAGAGGTCTTTCGGTAGCTCAGGGAACACTTTTGTACAGACACCAGCGTCTTCTTAACAACAACCCTATAGTAAAGTCATAGTCAGGTTTGCTGTTACAGAGACTGTGGTACTCAGTGCAAGGTGGACCGAGGCTGACAATAAAACTGAGATAGATAAGACTCCAGAGGACCTGGGCGCAAGAGCAGAAGTCTTCACATTATCTGATTGGAATGGTGACCAAGACAGAGATCACACTGCAAACAGATATGGACTGTAACAGACAGGGGACCGAATTTGGAATGGAACAGAAAACCAGTGTGGAAAGAATAACCAGAATACAGAACAGACAAGACTGCAAGGAGACAGGGAGAAAGTAAAGACACAGTATGAAAAATGCTTCAGAAATCAAAAGCAGGAATACAGGGATTAAGAGCAGGCTGTACCCAACATGCTCTGTAACAAGCACAAGAATTCAGAACAAGGACAGACCAGTGAATCAGAACAAGGAAACAAAGGGAACTGCTCCCAACACAGTGACTATGTGGCCTGACAGGGAAAACACAGAAACCAGGATATCAGTCTAAAAAAGATAGACAGAAAGAAAGGTGAGATGTGCAGAGAAGAAAACACCTAAAGCACAATGCTGCAAAGGGCAGCCATGGGAAAGCAGGGCACTGCAAAAAGCCACAACAGGAATCAAAACTCCTTTTTCAAGGGTACAGCAGTGCAGGCAACTGGAGAAGAACGCAGGAGCTCCCAGCAACGGCAGTGAAGCACAAATTCTAAATGCACAAACCAAGCTTAAATCCCTCCTCCCAGCTCACAGTCACACAGTGAGATTAGAACTCAGAACAGGTGTGAGCTGACTGGAGCACAACGCAAGTGAGAGCAGTTAAAGTCCCTCCTCCAGCTGTCTGCCTGAAGCAGTGCACAGAGGATTCAGGAAGCAACCAATGGGCAGAACGAAAATCCTGAGTGGAACCATGATCGGATCTTATTTTCTGAGCATTGCAAGAATTCATGAAAAGGAGGACTTAGGCATGCTGGAAATGGTAGGTTCCAGGAGTAAGATTCACTATAAGGCTCCTCTCCAGCTGTAACACTCAGGTGTGTATACTAGCACCATAATGCATTAGTTGTTGATAAGTAAACACTAGACGGGAATCTGCAGTGGATTTGAGTCCCAAGAGGGTTTGTAAAGACGGTGAAAGAACTTTGAAGTGTAGCACAGGTTCCAAACAAGTGATCATGACTGACACAGGCACACTGAAGGTCTTCAAATAGTGCCAACTGATGCCAAGAACCAAGGATCCTGAGGGTTTGTAAAGACGGTGAAAGAACTTTGAAGTGTAGCACAGGTTCCAAACAAGTGATCATGACTGACACAGGCACACTGAAGGTCTTCAAATAGTGCCAACTGATGCCAAGAACCAAGGATCCTGACGGAGCTGTAGTGAAATTAGTAGCTTCCCTGAGCTTTTGGGCTAGGTTTCTTGCTGTGTGGTGTTGTGTAGATTTTTACAGCATCAATGCATTGTTTTGTACTGAGTTCTAGGTTTAAGACTGTAGCTTCTCTGCTACATTCATTAATATTAGAGAAACTTTGGTCCTTTTCAGCACAAGATTGTGGTTGAACCAAAAAAACTGTTCTGCTAAAAAGGCTCTAGTAGTACTTTTTGTAAGCACCATGACTCAGCTGTGTTCCAAAATGGACCAATTGATGCAGTGGTGTATTTATTTTTTATTGCATGGATGTGTCACAAAAAGAAAAAGAGGAGGCCATCTAAACATGGCTACCATTTGCTCGCATTAACATTTTGAAATTAAAAAAATGATGTTTCTGGTTAACAAGCTATGTTTATTTATCAAAGCCTTTCAAATGTGTTACTGGTGTTATCATTATTACTGTTTATAAATAAAGGAGACAAAAATAAACCACCCTCTAACCAAACACTTTCATCACAAGCAACTACAATGTTACAATATCACCTAAACACTTCATAACTAATAACAGGAGGCACAAAATAACTCACAATCTAACTATAATTTATTATAAAGAGAATAACACAAATTAATAATTAAAATTAAAAACACACTTATAACAAGGTTTATAATGGAAAAAATAAGCTATTTTTAGCTGTCTGTGAATGATTTGCAGTGGCTTTGTACAGGCACTCAAAGTGAAAGGAGTCATTGTGTATAGTGGGTTGTGACACTGCCCCATGCAGTATGCTGTGGTGAGCAGAAGCAAACTGCAAATGACAAATTAACAGACCAATGGAAGAAACCCATTGACAACAAAACCCTCTACACATATATACATTGAAAAAAACAATAGTATGGTAAAACAGCTATAGCTGTCTCAAAGGCCAAAGATAGAAACTGCGGTGGAACAATTTAGAGCCTGGATAAGCAAAGAAATAGAAACTCCAGCCCAATTGTGTGAAATCTGCATCTCTCTAGAATAGGAGTGTCGAAACATTTTGACCAGAAAGCCATGATACAATTTTTTTTGTCACCATTGGGCTAGTGAGAACATCTCAGAACACGTCTTCAACTCTTTCCTAAAAATTGAAGCACAATTTCCAAACGCCTATGACATATTCCATTAAACAAAATTATGTCATCCCTCATCACTTTACGAGCCTGAACTATGACTTGCAGGATGCTCAACCAGTTCAACACTTTCTGATGAGATATGCACTAAACTACAGGTGATGAATTTGAGGCAAACGCAAGGCTGACCTAGTCCTTCATCCGTCTGAGATTCCATTAAAATTGATACTGACAGCTTTGTTATGTACAGTGCCTAGAAAGAGCAACATATATATGAGCTACATGAAAAGGTAATTATAATGAGAGAGCAGGAGAGATGTGAAGGGCACACATCTGATGCAGCTAGTCATATATCCAAACAAAATGGCATTCATCTTGGGTGGTGCACGGCCATTTTGTTACATTCATCACACTAAATGCATGTTAAACCTTTAGGACCCTCACTAGAGGTGAAGGCAGAATTCCTGTGTGGAATTCCACTCAATAATAAGCAAGCTGAGGCTCCCACATCTGCATTTCTGACTCAATTTTACCTTCCAGAGAATGTAACTAGTAAAAATAGTATTGGGAAGCGGTTGCAATGCGCCCTGGTCTAAGTCCCTTGCCCACTGATGCTCTACCAAGGCACAAGGGGAGCATATAATGCTTTTCTCTGCCAGGCAAAATTCACTCCTCCCCCTAGCGATAACTGTGTGCATTATTCCGTCCATCAAATTCCTCTGCACGTATATATTCATAACTTGTAATCAGACTCTAGGTTGAAATTGGAAACATAAATAAGACTTTAAAAAATATGTAATATGAAGCAGATGGAGGAAAGGGCATTCCTGGTTAACAGATTGAGTAACCACCTCCTCTTACCACATACTTTTGGTTTACATAACTAGAGTGGCCACCAAGATTGTGTGCATCGTCATTAGGCAACTCTTACAAGTACTTGCTTTAAATGTACCTTCAGAGACTTCTGAATATCTTGGAGAGTCTGCTAAGTAAACAGCAGCCAAGCAATGGAGAAAGTCTAGGGGCGGATTTTAACCTCTTCAATGCGGGCGTCGGCCACTGGCCCACACCCACACTTCCTCCCTGGTACGGGTCACGACCAGTGGCCGACACAAGGGAGGGAGTTAAAAAAAAAAACAGGAGGCACGGGAGATCTTCCGTGTCTCCCCCTGCCCCCCCACTGACCCCTTTGTGATGTCAGCATGCCGCGAGGCACGTTAACGTCACTCTCTGTTTTCCCGACCGGAGCAGGAAGCAGCCTTCAGGCCTATCTTGCAGAGTCTGCTAAGTAAACAGCAGCCAAGTGATGAAGACTCTAGGTTGAAATTGGAAACATAAATAAGACTTTTAAAAATATGTAATATGAAGCAGATGGAGGAAAGGGCATTCCTGGTTAACAGATTGAGTAACCACCTCCTCTTACCACATACTTTTGGTTTACATAACTAGAGTGGCCACCAAGATTGTGTGCATCGTCATTAGGCAACTCTTACAAGTACTTGCTTTAAATGTACCTTCAGAGACTTCTGAATATCTTGGAGAGTCTGCTAAGTAAACAGCAGCCAAGTAATGGAGAAAGTCTAGGGGCGGATTTTAACCTCTTCAATGCGGGCGTCGGCCACTGGCCCACACCCACACTTCCTCCCAGGTACGGGTCACGACCAGTGGCCGACACAAGGGAGGGAGTTAAAAAAAAACAGGAGACACAGGAGATCTTCCGTGTCTCCCCTGCCCCCCCACTCACCCCTTTGTGATGTCAGCATGCCGCGAGGCTCGCTGACGTCACTATCTGTATTTCCCACCGGAGCAGGAAGCGGCCTTGAGGCCGCTTCCTAATCCAGTGGGAATATCTTGCAGAGTCTGCTAAGTAAACAGCAGCCAAGCGATGGAGAATGTCTAGGGGCTGATTTTAACCTCTTCAGTGCGGGTGTTGGCCACTGGCCGACGCCCACACTACCTCCCTGGTACGGGTCACGACCAGTGGCCGACACCAGGGAGGGATTAAAAAAAAAAAACAGAAGACACAGGAGATCTTCCTTGTCTCCCCCTGCCCCCCCCACTCACCCCTTTGTGAGGTCAGCACGCCGCAAGGTGCGCTGACATCACTATCTGTTTTCCTCACTAGAGCAGGAAGCAGCTTTGAGGCTGCTTCCTGCTCCAGTGGGAATATCTTGCACAGTCTGCTAAGTAAACAGCGGCCAAGCGGCGATGGAGAAAGTCTAGGGGCGGATTTTAACCTCTTCAGTGCGGGCGTCGGCCACACTACCTCCCTGGTATGGGTCACAACCAGCAGCCGACACCAGGGAGGGAGTTGAAAAAAAACACAGGAGACACAGGAGATCTTCCGTGTCTCCCCCCGGCCCCCCATTCACCCCTTTGTGACGTCAGCACACCACGAGGCGCGCTGACGTCACTATCTGTTTTCCCCACTGGAGCAGGAAGCAGCTTTGAGGCCACTTCCTGCTCCAGTGGGAAAAACAGCCAAAACGGGCCTTCCCGAGGGTCGGGAAGGCCTTGTTTGAAACGGGAAATTCTCCCCTTTCAAACGAGGCCTACCTGAACGGGTTTCCTGGTCCTGGATCGCAGCGCAGCTGCGATCGAGGGTCAGGAAACCCCCACTAGACACCAGGGATTTCACTTGGGGGGGGTTGGCCCCCTTGGCAATTTTTTTTTCTGAAAGGTAGGTTTACACCTGGGGGGGTCACGATCGTGCCCCACTTGGGGTGTAAAAAAAAATTAACAAGGAAATTGACAGGGGGTCGCCCGCGATCACATTTTTCAACGTGTGTGGGGTTTCCTTGGGGGCTGCGATCGGCCCCCAGAAAAACTACACCCACATACAAACGTGATCTATATATATATATATATATATATATATATATATATATATATATATACATGTATATATATATATATATATATATTCACCACTAGTTCTCTTGCAGTTGCAGCTTGCGTCTTCAAAGCAATGCACATACTTCAACTGACGCGTTTCAACTGTAGCTTTTAGGCAGCAATAAAAAAGTCAAGTAACTCTTGTGATTATGTTTCTGCTAGAAAAGGATCTGACTTTTGTCTAGTGGCAGTTTTGATGCCATAAAGTAGCGCAGAAGGTTTATATGCCTACTGCAAAGATCAGAACTGTATTATATGTGAATAGCTGAGTGGATTAGTAAAGCCAGGCATTACCTGTGCTATAAAACAAAGGTGAAGTAATGGTGTGTCTTTTTGTTTTTTTGAGTGTCTTGAGAGAACATACTGATTGAGGGAAGAAGCGAAGGTAAGGTGACCTCTACTGTTGCAGGTATCACACACACACTTACCAGCAATTTTGTGACTGTCTACGTAGGCTAGTGTTTTAGAGCGACAGTTTAGCAAGTAGCAGAGATGGCCTCTCATTGGATGACTGCTGCTCAAGCCTTAACTCGGGTTATAGAAGACAGCTCTGATGTAGGATCAGAGACTGAGGCAGCAGATACTGAGACAGCATCTGGGGGATAGGACAATGGTGCAGACTCTCGGAGTGATTTTTCAGTTGGAGGAGTCCCATTCCATAACTCCTCTTCCAGTGATTATGAGGGAGGTGATGAGGACAGTCCTGCTGTCCCTGCGCAAGCACAGTCTGTGCAGCGGGACAATCACGGGTTAGCCCAACCCAGAGAGCAGGTGCATGCGGCGACAAGCACAGAGCGAGTGCTGTCTTGGGAGATCCCCAATTTAATTCTATCCCAAATTCCACAGCTCAAATCGTATTGTGGAGACATCAAAATTATCTATCACAAAACAACCTGGTTTTGTAAGGCAGGCACCTGCGTTTTTGGTCCTGGGCTCGGCGGCCATATAGGGAAACCTATCAAACCCAGACATTTCTGGAAACTAGACATCTGGCGGAGTCCACAGAGGTGTGACTTGTGTGGATTCCCCAAAGTTTTCATACACAGAATACCCTGCAAAGCTGAAATGTTGAAGAAAAACTCTTAGGGGGTCATTCTGACCCCGGCCGGCGGCAGAAGCCGCCGGCCTGGCTGGAACCGCCAGAATACCGCTGCGTGGTCAAAAGACCGCCGCGGGTATTCTGGGTTTCCCACTGGGCTGGCGGGCGACCGTCAGAAGGCCGCCCGCCAGCCCAGCGGGAAACACCCTTCCATGAGGATGCCGGCTCAGAATGGAGCCGGCGGAGTGGAAGGGGTGCGACGGGTGCAGTTGCACCCGTCGCGATTTTCAGTGTCTGCATGGCAGACACTGAAAATCTTGGTGGGGCCCTGTTACGGGGGCCCCACGACACCCCATACCGCCATCCTGTGCCTGGCGGCCAAAACCGCCAGGAACAGTATGGCGGTATGGGGGTCGGAATCCCCGGCGGTACACCGCCGGTTTTCCGTTTCTGACCGCGGCTGTACCGCCGCGGTCAGAATGCCCAAGGGAGCACCGCCAGCCTGTTGGCGGTGCTCCCGCGGTCGTTGGCCCTGGCGGATTTTACCACCAGGGTCAGAATGACCCCCTTAGTCTTGTATTTCTGTCACACAAACTACAGGAATATGCTGGGATCCACAAAATTCCTACCACCCAGTGTTTCCCAACCTCTCCTGATAAAAACGCTACCCCACTTGAGTGCCTTACCTAGTGCCTGCGTCACCCCAGGGTCAAAGTTGCCCTCATGTAAGGACCAACATTGACCGTTGTGTGATCCATTCCTGACACGGGCACTAGGCCTACCCACACAAGTTTGGTACCATTTTTATTGGGAGACTTGGGGGACTGCTCGGTGGAAGGGAATTTATGGCTCCTCTCAGAGTCCAGAACTTTCACCGAAATGTGAGGAAAAAGTGTTTTTTTGCCAAATATTGAGGTTTGCAAAGGATTCTGGGTAACCAAACCTGGTAAGAGCCCCACAAGTCACCCCATTCTGAATTTCCCTAGATGGCTAGTTATAAAAAATGTATAGGTTTGCTAGGTTTCCCCAGGTGCCAGCTGAGTTAGAGGCCAAAGACCACAGCTAGGCACTTTGTAAAAAACAGGTTAGTGTTCTTTGGGAAAATGTGATGTGTCCACGTTGTGTTTTTGGGCATTTCCTGTCGCGGGCACTAGGCATACCCACACAAGTGAGGTACCATTTTTATCGGGAGACTTGGGGAAATGCTTGGTGGAAGGAAGTTTGTGGCTCCTCTCAGATTCCAGAACTTTGCAGCACCAACATGTGAGGGAAAAGTGTTATATTTGCCAACTTTTGAGGTTTGCAATGGATTCTGGGTAACAGAACATGGTGAGAGCCCCACAAGTCACCCCATCCTGGATTCCCCTAGGTATCTAGTTTTAAAAAATGCACAGGTTTGGTAAGTTTCCCTAGGTGCCGGCTGTGCGAGAGGCCAAAGACCACAGATAGGCACTTTAAAAAAAACACGTCAGATTTCAATGTAAAAATGTGATGTGTCCATGTTGCATTTGCTGTCGGGGCAGTCAGCCTGAGACTTAGGGGAACACAGAATAGCACAACAAATGTTATTGCCCCTTGTCTTTTTTGATTTTTTTTCCTTCCAAATGTAAGACAGTGTGTAAAAAACACATCTATTTGAGAAATGCCCTGTAATTCACATGCTAGTATGGGGACCGCAGATATCAGAGATGTGAAAATCGCCACTGCTTCTCAACACCTTATCTTGTGCCCTTTTCGGAAATACAAGGTTTTCCTTGATACCTATTTTTCAGCCTTTATATTTCACCAAATGAATTGCTGTATAGCCGGTACACAATGAAAACCCAAGGTGGAGCTCATTTATTGGATCTGGGTACCTAGGGTTCTTGATGAACCTACGTGCCCTATATATCCCCGCAACAAGAAGAGTCCAGCAGATGTAGCGGTATTTTGCTTTCAAAAATCTGTCATAGCTGGAAAACGTTATAGAAGAAAACGTGGCCGGAAATGGCTCTTTTTTTCATCTCAATTTCAATATACTTTTATTTTAGCTGTTACTTTCTGTAGGAAAATCTTGAAGGATCTACACAAATGACACCTTGCTGAGTTCGGAATTTTGTCTTCTTTTCAGAAATGTTTAGCTGTCCAGGATCCAGCCTTGGTTTCTCACCTATTTCTGTCACTAACTAGAAGGAGGCTGAAAGCACAAAAAAATAGTAGAAATGGGGTATGTCCCAGTACAATACCACAATTGTGTTGAAACATTTGGTTTTCTGATTCAAGTCTGTCTGATCCTGAAAGCTTGGATGATGGTGATTGTAGCACCACAAATCCTTTGTTGATGCCATTTTCAGGAAAAAAAACACATGCTTTCTTCAACAGCCCTTTTTTCCAATTATTCTGAAATATACAAAATTGTAGCTGTATTTTGGCTAATTTCTTGGCCTCCTCCAGGGGAACCCACAAACTCTGGGTACCCTTAGAATCTCTGGGGTGTTGGAAAGAAAGGACGCACATTTGGTATGGATAGCTTATGTGGACAAAAAGTTATGAAGGCCTAAGCGAACTACCCCAAATAGCCCCAGCACTGGGGGAAAAACGTCCCAGGAGCTAAGGGGTTAAGTTGAATGTTAGTGGAACATCTTCCGATTGATGAGTGAATGGTAAATCCTTTATTGAATCATCTGCCAGAATACATTTGCCATAAAATCACCATGACAGAATTATCATTGGACGAGATGCGTTTCCCAGGAATACTTTCTCCAATCTCCAGTAATTCCGCTGGAGGATTCTTCTCCAACGAAGAATCATTCAACAGACAGTGCAACACTTCCCTTACAATTTAGACAATTTTTGTTGGCGAAGAACATGCCTTCTAGAAGCAGGGAGAGGTTCTTCTTCAGCTTTATAACTTCTGGTTGACAAATTAACTGCCTCACAGTAGCCCATAGCAAGAGGGGCTGCAGCAGTTTGTGATCATCTTCAATATGTTTCTTTGACCGACAAATGGAAAAAAGCTGTGAGCTGAGACCATTTTGAATATCTTCCTATTGTTTCCACTCCCAAAGGAGCACACGTGATTGACAGCAGAGAAATCAATGCTACTTAAGAGTGGTGATAGAGAAGATGGAGACGATTTCTATTTGAAGTGTCTTGCACCTCCGCTCTAGATATGAAAGGAATGCAATGCGTGGGGATTACTTAACTGCAAATGGCGAGGCCTCTGAAGTCACGAGAGGTAAATCAGCAGGATTTACGTGGAGCTCTGTGCTCTTTAGTTACAGGCTACATCTGTGTGTCATTATAAAGCCACATGTTGGGAGGTTGGCCCATAATGTAAAATGTGCACAGAACTTCAGCTAACTTTATATCAGCCTAAAAGTCACACACATCACTCAGGCCCTTGATGAATACTATCTATCTATCTATCTATCTATCTATCTATCTATCTATCTATCTATCTATCTATCTATCTATCTATCTATCCACCCACCCCAAATCTATCTATATATATCCACCCACCCACCCCAAATCAATCAATCAATCAATCTATCTATCTATTTATCTATCTATCTATCTATCTATCTATCTATCTATCTATCTATCTATCTATCTATCTATCTATCCACCCACCCACCCCAAATCTACCTATCTATATATTTCCACCCACCCACCCCAAAATCTATCTATCTATCTATCTATCTATCTATCTATCTATCTATCTATCTATCTATCTATCTATCCATCTACCCACCCACCCCAAATTTATCTATCTATCTATCTATCTATCTATCTATCTATCTATCTATCTATCTATCTATCTATCTATCTATCTATCTCACTCTCCCTTTACATATATGCAAACAGCAGCATCCCTGTCAGCTGGCTCAAGTGATTCAGTTTAAAATGATTTGATCCTTAATTAACATGCTGTAGAAGATGTTTTAACACTCCATTAGCCCTCAGCTTTCCCTCCCTTCTCTCCCTCACCCCTGCTTAAACACACCAATAACGCCCCTACCAGCGTGCCAGAGCCAAGCCCTGTTTGATTTCAGGTGAGTTGGGGGAGGTTCTCTCTGTTGCTTCATCTTATTTGCTACCAAAAGCAAGAGCGACGTATGGCCTTCCGCCCAGGACCCTTCCTAGCAAAGGTTGACAGTGAGAGAGAGAGAAAGAGAGAGGGGGAGAGAGAGAAAGAGAGACGGCTTTTTATTGCACCTCTGCCATATTTCTAAGCACTGTAAAGAATACATTTCGTTCCCAATTCAGTGTTCCTGAATAGAGCACTTTTTAGCACATCAACCAGGAAGGGGTATTTTATGGGTGCAGTTAAATATCTACTCTTCACGTTTTTTCTGTGGAAAATGTGGCATAACATGCAAAATCATACAGTGCTGCGCCCAATTTTGTCTCTTTTTCAGGCCTATTCCCCACACAACTCTGGTGGGTTTGCCAGTTTGTATAGGGACTAGAACGTGGCCTTTATTGTGACACAGTGGTGCAAGGCAAGATGATGGGAGCAGCCAGTAGAGAGTTGTAAGGGGTCAATGAGACTCCACAACTCACAGGTACTCATACGCTTTAGTTTATGTGGGGGCGGGGGCTGGACCGCCGGGGCCTGTGTTACACCCCATTATGGCCCAAGTTAATGGTACTCACTTTACTGACCAAGAACAGATGAAGGTGGAGTCAGCCTCTCTGCGAAATAGACATGGTACCTTTAAATTTACATTTGTCAGCAGCAAGTGTTCACTTACTTGAGCCTTACTGTCAGTGATGACTGCTACCTTCTATGATAAAAGGACTAATTGATGGACCAGCTTATGTGCCTTCGTCTCATAATGTTTTAATTCCCATAACACTACCTATACATTTTTTTGATTTGTTAACATTTCAATCTTAAATAAGTACATTCCTCGGCAAAATATAATGAATCGTCACACACCATTGGACCAATAACATTTTTAGTTACCAGAGGCCAGATGTATGAACGTCAGTGTTTGCAGCTTGCAATTTGTGATTTTTAGTGACTCGCAAATTGCAAGTCTCAAACACTTATGTACAATTGAGACACTGTTTGCCATTCCAACATGGGTGGCAAGGGACCTGCCTCATTAATGTTAAAGAGGCAGGTCACAATTTGCGACCCATTGTGAATGGCCGGCACTCACAGTGTTGGTGGCCTGCTGGGGTCAGCAGACCACCATGTCTGTGACTGCTTTTTTAATAAAGCATTGAAAAAAAAATGCAGCCCATATTCCTTAAAGGAAAATAGGATGCATTTCAAAAATGAAAATGAAACGTTTTCTTTTCATTTTTTTAGAGTGGGCAGTGGTCTGTGGGACCACTGCCTACTCAGAAAAATTGTTGGCACCCCCATTTGTGAATAGCTTACCACCAATTTGACATGGGTGATAATCTGCAAATGTTTTGCAACCACATTCCTGATCGCAAAACATTCATACCTACCAGTGCGAGTCACTATTAGGAAGGAACACACTTTACAGTCCCCTTCCTAATAGTGACTCACAAACCCTCTCTTGCAAGTTTCACAAAATAGGGTTGGTAGATAAGATAGGAAAATCCATTTTACCTGTTGCAAATGGCATGATGGGCCATTTGCGACAGGCAAAAACCATCGTACATCTGCCCCATGTGTCATTTCACAATTTTTTGCACTACTATTATTTACTTGTAAGGTTATTTTAGTTTGCTGCAGTAAAAGAAGTAAGAAATGCCTCTCACTCCTGCAGAACACAATATTGATATTTCACTTTTTCCCATTTCATGCACTTTAGTGCTACAACATTTTCTTCATACCAGGCAGGCCATATTAAATAAGGGCGCTGTCCAACTCAAAATGCGAAATTATGTTAGTTGTATGTTTGGAGCTCCTCTTCTCATTTGTATGGCCTGGCAGCACTAGCCAGACTTCTGGTGCCTTTCAACCTTGGTAAGAGGCCTCCATCAGAGACCAGTGCCAAATTTAGCTTGAGTTGATATGCTATCTGTAATGTCATTGACTCTGCTTCTTTGCTAGGCGAAGGTGAAATATCAAATGAGTAGTCAGTGAATATTCTTAGGAGTATATTTACACGATTTTTGGTGCAGGACAGCACCGCAAGCCTTCTTGCTGCAGTGCCTTGTGTCAAAAGAAATGGGCAGGAATGCACCATATCTGTAAGATACAGTGTATTCCTGTCCTTTTCCCGTGTGCTGGTGCACCATTGACTGCCATGCATCAACGCAGGCACCCTTGTACCATGGTGCAAAGGTGTCAGTTTTGCAGGGATGATTGTTTTTGTGCAGGAAGGGACACCTAGGGAGTCATAGGCTTTTGACCTTTCTCAGCTTTACGAAATCTTGTGAATCTGGTAATGTGTCAAATGCTATGGGTGGTATGTGGGAACACCAACAGTAACACACATGGTACATCATCCTGAGGCAGGGTGAGCCAACGCAGTGCATTGCACTGCTTGCCTCAGTCCATATTTACAAGGCCATGAAGAGCCATGCAGGGTGGCTGTACGTGGCCTTGTAAATATGGCCCAGCTGTTTACGCTGCTGGACCGCCACTAAAGGTGTTGATCTGGCGGTATAGAGGGGTTAGTAATTAGGCCCCTTAGTGTTTGATGGGTGAAACAGGGATGGGTATTTCTAAAAGTTTGCTTAATGTCTAGGTCAGTAGTGTTGAGAGCGGTTGAGAGTATGGTAACACCCAACTATATGGCATGTGTGTGTACAATGCTCTGTCTAATGTACTAATGTATATTGTTAGATATTATTTGTGTGGCGTATCTTGTTAGGCTTTTGTAGTGACAGGGGTTGCTGGGTACCATGATAATCTACAGAGGTATATCCGAGCTGTGTCAGATGTGTGCATGGTTTCTCTCTAATTCACTCTTGTGATGGTTAGTGTGCACCCTCTCATGGACGTGCTGATGTGAGTGCAACCATAGCCAACTGTATGGCATCTATGTGCTGAGTTGGATCTATCTAAGTTTTGAGCTATGTGTAAGGAGGCTACATAGTTTCATCTGGCTGTATAGAAGGTGTTCTGTTTAATGTAGTCTGCTGTTTGCTTGGTTGTTTACTGATTACGCCATTTACAGGCTATGTGAGAACCACCTAAGGGTGTATCTGTGCAGAGTTTTATGGACGGGGTATGTTCTGCGTATTGCTTTCCAATGAATGTTGGACTGGTCTTTGAGTATTAGGTAAACAGTGAAATACTAGTGGTGATTATCAAATACTCCGTTTGCGGTTATTAATGTTATGAGTTGTATATACATACACAAACCTACAAACACCCCGGTGTCTACCATATTATTATTTAGATTCAGTCTCTTTCTGCACACATTCTAGAGGCTCAGTCCTCTCACAAGATTGTTCTTTTCGTCACTTGTAAATGGCCCCTAGTAGCGCATGATAGTCCCCCTTCCTTTTTATATGAGTCTGATACAGTGCAAAGAAAAATAAACTAGATGATATTACATGGGTTTATGTATCAATTGGCAGCCATTGAGCCCTAGGACGATTCACATTAGAGACAGAAGTACATCACCAGCACCCATTAGCTCCTCTTTTTTAGCAGTCTCTTAGCACCAATTAACTGACAGAAACAGTTGCCCTTCATTGGTTGAGTCCCTCATGAACAATAGCTATGTTATTCAACCATCCAGAAACATTTTTGATCCTTGTTGGGGGTCTTAGGTGCATTACAGAATTCTATCATCAGTATGGAGCAATCAGAGGCCACATTTTAACAGGCAGCAGTCCACTTGTGACTGTATGAACACTGTTTCATCAACAGGGCAATCAAACCAGAAGCAGCATATCAACATCCTTCATTGTCATTAATTAATATTATTCTAGAAATGTGAAAAGCATAAATTGCTGCCCAGTTACTGGGTATCTTCCTGCTTAAGCAAAGAATCTGAAAATAAAGAGAGACTTTAAACATATACAAAAAGGTATTTTAAAGAAACTGGGGTGGTTTTTCAATAGCTTTTAAAGCTGCTGGAGGACTTTTTAAAAGCTTTGGTTCTTGCAAAGGATAATGACACCCACTCAACTTGCGTTTATATAAGCAAGGAATAGACAAGAGGGAAGTCAAAGATCCAAGCAGCTACAAGGTAGACGCCTACTAAAAAGCCCAAAGATAAAGATAGAGCCTTCTTAGGTCGAGCATTCAAGACCGCTTGTATATACTTTATTTATACTTCTTTGTGGGCTCTCTGCTTTTTAATTTTTTTGTTTCAGTGTCCTTAAAAAATCATTGCTTGCTAGTGGTCCATCCTTCCTCTTTCTCCCTCCCTTTTGTCAGTTGTAATCTCCTTCAGAGCAGTGACCCGGTGCTTGTACCCTTCCACTTGTCCCATTGTAGCTTCTGTTTAAGGACTACTTTTCCTTTTCTCTAAGAGCATTTGACCAGAGTGCTGGATGTTCTCAGCCGTTCCAGGTCCGTTTCTGTAAATAGGGCTTTAAATCATGTTCTATTTTTGTTACGTTTGCTGTGCAGTCAAAGACTGAGGTGAAATGTTAGAGGCTGTTTCCCGAGGGTGCCTGCTTCTGCCCCTGCCACGCAAAGAGAATTATGACCACAACTATTTACATCCAGTTACGTGCAGCTGATGCGCAGAGAAAAACACTACCTTTATGATTTTTTGTGTATATTGCCCAATTTAACATGGCAGCCGCACGCTATGTGTGATGATGTCATCAATGTCATGACGAGGCTGTCTTGTTTCTTTCGTTGATTGTGTTTAGCTTGATGTGTGTGCTCCGGTTGCTGCCACTCTAGGTAGCTTATCTTCAACTGGAGGTGGATGAAGCGAGCAGCTGCTATCCGACACCACATGCAGTAATAAACTATGCACCAGATGTCTGAGACAGCAGCAACCTTGCCCTGCACTGTACATACAGTGCGGTGTGCGGTGCACCTCAGAAACTTGTACTGAGGCCACCCATTGACCACAGATAGTTACCCACACTCTTCCACCACAACCTACAGAGGCAAATCAAGACACAGTAACAGATCAATTTGTGTTTCAGTAAAGAAATTTGTGAACATTTTCAGTAACCTGATTTGGTTCCTAAAAATAGGATCTCGTGGCTGTTTGGATAAGGTAATTTTACTAAATACCTTGCTTATATTTGTATTGGGGATGTCGTAGACTTTTTTTTTTATCTCCCCCAGACCTCTTTTATCAAATAGACAATAAGGAGATATCTCCTGAAAACCAAGGCGAAAAAGCTACATTTAAACCATGATGAACGTGTTTGTCAGCATCAGTGTCATTCTTAAGGTTTGTGCCTAACATGGCGTCAACCTTTTTTCTTTAATTGGAGGAAGATTACAGCTCCCTGCTTTGTTCCGTGCTGTGTAGGTTTCTAGTGGATCCAGTACCGCATATGGCAAGGCTTTTCACACGTAACAGTGTATTCTGTCACTTTACTTTTTCCCCGTTGTAACTATACGCTTTAAATCTCTTCAGCATGGCAATTGTAGTCTGAAAAGCCAGTGTTGTTGAACATGGTGCATATCAAATGGGCCCACATAATATCTATGAAGTTACTTGGTAAATTGGACTGGACTGTTTTAAGTAGGGTTGGGGGGGAAGGTTACCCTGACATCTGTGTTAGCTTGCAGTTATGATGGTGGTACCTTTTATTGTGGGTGACCGAGCTGAATATGCAAAGTTATTGTGGGTCATTGTGTGTCCATCTTTGGTTACTTGGGAGAGTTGAAATTCTTGTCAGAAAAGTCTGCTTTCACGGAGTGCAGAGGGCTTGAGTGTAAGCGGGTGAGATGGGCACCTTCTCCACCGTCCTTCGATTACAACCCCTTTTTGTGGGGAAGCTCAGTTGTATGCAAATTTGAAAATGTTTGCTTTCACATGTTTCCTGATCAACAGATACTTTAATTCTGGTCTCCAATTTGGGTTTCAGGGTATTCCTTAATCGAGCACCCTGAGTCCCCAAGGATCAGCCTCATCGGTTGATGTTTGGTGGTGTTGACTGATGAAGTATGCTGTAGCTCAGCTTAGATTCCTGATTGGTGTGTAGTGATGCATTTGAAGAATGCCAAGAATCGTGCACTTCTATCATAAAGGGCCTGCTGCTTCCTCTGCTGCCTCCTTCAACTCACTCTCCCATGCCATTCTACCCCCGCATTTTGTAATCCATCCCAGACTATTCCATTTCTCACCACGTACAGCACCCTAACGAGATACACATACACATTCAGTTAATAGTGTTAGTAAGAAGCTTTTAAGACTCAGAGAAAGGCTGTATAGAGGGATAGTAATGAGGTTTCTAGGTCTCAGGGGTGGGTCTTGTTTAGGGGTAGTGAAGTGTTTTAGGGCTCAGGGCCGACTATTGTATAGGCATAGTGAGGAGTTTTTAGGGCTCAGGAATGGGCAGTGAAAAGTGGTAGAGGTTTTTAGGGAATAGGGATGAGTAATGAATATGTGTAGTAAGGGGTTGTAAGGCTTTGGGATGGATAGTATACAGGTGTGGGAGTGTGACTTTTAAAATAGTATTAACATGAAAAGCTTGCAATATGTTGTGTGATGAAGCTGCATAGAAAATGTTTTAACATAGAAAAATATGCACACGTTTGAAATGTGCCCACGGGAGTGGCCACCAATGTATACGAAGACTAACGTAAAGCTTGTTAATTCTGATTTTTTTTTTGCAATAATTGTTTTGAATTTGTATTAGTATAGCATAATTAGAGTTATGGGTTAAGAGTTTTGCTTTATTAAATTAGAGGGCCTTAGCTTAGCGAGGGTCTGGGCCTGGCTGCCTGTCCTCATATTAAACTGCATTTTCTAACGTGTAATGGGCTGTTTTTCTGAAGGACACAAAGCTGTACTTTTCCAGAAGTTGTGTGTATGTAGCCGTAGTAAATTCTTTCTCATGAGAACCGACTTGCTCAAGGCGACGTTCTTGCTGAATGCAACAGTGTAATTTGTAACAGGTGCAAGGTTAACTGTAGTAGGAGAAAACAATGGAGAAACTGACTGGAGCGCAAAGTGTAACTTTTCCAACCTGACATTCCAATCAATGAAGACGTCAACAACATGGGCCAATCCACGACATGAGAACTGTGGTTTGTGGAAAATTCTGACGAGATGCTTGAAAAATTATTTGGACAGAGATAACGATGCATCAATTATTATCCAATGCAGAGTTAAGGCCTAATTAGACAAGTTTTGATTTAACGGCGTGACCCGAGAAGAAACTGACTGACTCACTCACAGAGACCTTTTTACTTACTCTCTCGCTCACTTGCCAGAGGGCTTGCTACTATTCCTTTAGTGTATTGTTCTGATACTCTAAACCATCCTCTACCCATTCTTACCTGATATTTACTTCTCCTCCATATGAGGGAATGGTCCTGTTCCTTAGCTATGCTATATTGAGACTTTGCCCCATCCTATCTTTGCTGATGGTGAATCGACTGATGTCCTGAGGACGAAGACTGACGCTGTTTGCTGATCCGTTGGATTGGTAACTATCTGATGCAAGATAGTAATTGTCTGTTTGCCTTTCTTTCTAGGTACCAACTGCTATTTTGATAGAGTCCTTAGTTTAGATGTTTTCCAAATTTGTGTTTACTAAAATGTTTTGCATGAAGCCCAACATGCTAATGCTAAATTGAGGTTAGTCAAGGCGTTCACTAATATTTTGTGCAAATAGAAAAATGACTGAGTTCTTGTTTTGTTGATTCATGTACTAATGAGACTTTGCTAAGCTGATTCATACAATGATGTGCCTAGATGTTAAATGAAATTAGTAGATGTATTGATTAAAATAGCGTTTTGATTATTGATTGGATTGTTTTGGCGTGGGTTGATTGCTAATGAGATTAACAGAGATGACATTAGATTGTAACCAAGAGGGAAATAAATATCCTAACACTTAATTGGTGTGGCTATTCATGACTGAAAGGTCATGGTGTGTTCAATGTTATTGACTAGTTGTCGATTAGCTATTGTAATTATTGATTGGTTTATTGATCTATTGATTTGGTAATGCCAAGAAGACATCTCGTACTGGGAAGTCCTCGAACATGGTCCAAAGGTTTATCGACCTAAATGTGTCTCCTTGTAAGTTTACTTATTAAGGCTCTGACGCGCTAACAGTTTTTGGTAGCAGTGCAGATGGTTTGGCCCTTTGGGGCCCCAGTGTGAGGGACTACGGTTTGATAGTGTTGATGGTCCAAAAATTACTGTTTGGTAGAAAGGCGTTGGTTTTTGATAGAGTTGATGGGTGTGGTTTGGAAGTAGGCAAGGTGTACTGAATAAATTGTGTTTTGTGTTTTTTTTTTTCCTTTTTCAATGACGCAAATTGGAGAGATGATGTGCCCCTAAGTTCTGAATAACTTTTTCGGAAACTCAGAGCTTGCTGAAGGAAGTTTGAGTATGTTCTTGGCGTTCTAGTGATAGTGTGAGTGAAGTAGATTTTGTGCTTGCACAGCTTATGCATACCGCAGGTGAATTGAGAAGTTTGTGAGGATTTTAGGCCAGATGATGTTTTAGTAGGAGTGGGCGTACTCCGCAGTATGAGAGTAGGGAAGTCAGCGAACTTCATGTGAGTGTGGCACTTGGTGCTCAGAAAAATTGTCCACGTGGTTGTTGATGATGTACAGACCCTGCGTGGTCTAAGACTCCGTAGTATATTGATAAGTGTATGAGAAACTTGGTTTATGTTGTAATTTGTGCGGTTTAATAGGTCGATGATGAAGTCGACAAGTCGAGTATGAGTCAAGGTGAGTGAAGGAAAACTTTGATGGAGATTTGGTGAGTTCTAAAGTGCACTAGAACAATAATCCATTGCCAAGTCAAGAGTAAAATTTGCAGGTCAAATTTTGCTTGCGAGTGCAGGATCTGAGAAGGAGAGAGTAGCGGCCGAGGCTAAGTGAAATCTCTGTAAAGTTCAAAGCAGTTGTGTGGGTTCCTGTAGTAAACCGGCAAATTTTGAGTTTTATTTGGTTGGTGCTCGCAATATATTGCATTAGTTTGTGTGAATCGAGGGTGGGAAGACAAGCCGCAAGGCTTTGTCAGCCGCAGAGTGTGAGAGTGTGACATCATTGGAGACGCGCTGGGATAGGTTTGTTAGTGAGAAGGGTCGCACACGGATTGGCAGCCATCCTTGAGAGGCAATTGGTTGAGAAGGTAGGCAAAGAGAGTTCTGGGAATTAAAGTCACTTCCTGATTTGATTGTGAACAAAATAAGAGATGTAAAAATGAAAATTTTCAAGGCTTTAAATAGCGCTTTGTGGGGAGACGTATATATTACTGCGAGTGTAGGGGAGGTTACACCACCAGAGGATACACCGGCTTATACTGTAATGGAGGAAAAAGGTGTCGCGCCATGTCTTTGGCTAAAGCAATGGTGCAAAGTTACAGAGAAAGAAGGGTGCTTGGCGTTTCCTGAGCACAAACGTTTAATTTGAGGATTTTGGAGAGTTTGCAGAGGGTGCTAAATGAGCTAAAGCCACCTCCGAGGCCAGAACAGTTTGAGGCATTAGCAATTTGGGAACTGATGGCAATACGACAGCACCAACAGAAATTTGAGAGGAGAATGAGGAAAGCAGAAAAGACACTAGTGGAGGCTAGGTGGGATAGTGCACAGAGAGTTTGGAGGAGAGAAACAATAGATGGAGTCAGGCTGTTTCCGGCAATAGCTCAAGAAAGTGAAGACAAAAGGGGGAAAACTGCTTGTAAGACTGACAAAAGTCCCTCCAAAGACAAAGAGGCTAGGAAGCCCTGGTCAGAGGTAGATGACTCAGACGATGATGAGTTTGTTTATCAGTTACTAAATGATCGACCACCGCCATATGCGATAGATGACAATAGACCGAGTACCAGTACATGTCCTGCAGGTTCAACCCAAAAGAAGGTGACAACAAATCTGATACAGGTTAGTCCTGTCTCAACACCAGTCCCGGTGCAGAGTAGTTTTAGCGTGTCCACTGCCCATGGTATGCAATCTCAGCTGCAACCACCACAGGTTCAGAGACTTTACCCTGATGTCCCAATTTTAGAGACTACCACAAACCTGATGATGCCGACAGAACAAGTATCTGGAAGACCAAAGTTGATTCAGACTGAGCCAACTCCACCTTTACTGCTTCACGTGCAGCAGCAAGTGATTCCAAATTATACTTCGGTCACGGGGCAGCAGTCAAACATGGCACCAGTGATGAACCAGAATATGGGAGTTAGTCCTCCAGAGGTTTTGGGGAACAGACAGACGCCAGACGCCATATCTTTGCCTATTACAATTGGTCCACCAGTACCATTGTATGCGCAGGCGAAGCCTAGTGTATGCGATCAAGGGGTATTGACTCAAGATATGACGAGAGGAGGGTTTGTAGGAAGCTCCCAAGGAACTACTCCAGTGGAACTGACATTTGAAGGAGCTAGGTCCCTGTTAGACTTCAGCCCAATTGGGGATCCTCCAGAGGCCATGAGACAGTCAGGTTCGAGACTGTTAACTCCGCAGGTCTCGAGTGTGAATATACCACAGACACCTTTAGCGCATGCTGGGAATATCTCATTACAAGGTTTAACAGCACAACAGCTGACCGATTGGTTAGATAAGCTTAATACTCCACAGACTGCTCCTGTAGCCGCAGGGAGAAAGGAAGGAGAAGAACACTTGAATTTTGCGAGGTTGGGCATGGAAGCAATTGAACTTGTTGAAGGGAGCATGGGTGTGAACAGGTTAGAGTCATACACGCAAGCAGAATTGAGATACTTGTGTCCAAAGATAACTAGAGAAGTGAGCAGGGTGCACCAGAGGTTGGCAATTTGGGCAGATAAATATGGCGTAGATTTGGAAAATGCCAAACATCTGAAGAGGAGTTACAGGTTAGATTTTGAGCCTAAGGATTTTGAACATATGAGGTCTACTGGAATGAAAGCACACCTCAAGGAGATACTACAGAGTGCACAAGTGTGGGGAGCCTTAGAAAAGTGGGAAGGCAGATGGGCGGAGAAAAGAGACAAGAGGAAGAGTGATTGCCTAGAGCAGCCAGCAAGAGCATTACCGGACACTGGTATGGTAAAGATGTTACCAATGAGAGAGACTGCTGGAGGGGTTCTCGTCCATGTACCATGGACTAGAGGTGACATTCTGTTGTTTACGAATTATTTTCCCAGGCTGAGAGAGAAGCCAATAGAGTGGTATCAGCAGACGGACAGGTTTGTGAAACTTGCGAAATGTCTATGGAAAGACCTGAATACTCTCTTTGAGATTATAGTTCCAGCTGTTTGTGGCTTGAGTGCAAAAGGAGCGTGGACTGGCTGACAGAGGAAGCGGCAAGGGACAGGATCACAGGAGCGCCGTCTCCTGAGGTGATGAAGCATTACTATAAGGTGATTGAGTTTCCGAAATCGAGAGTTTCGCCGAAGAATATTGATTGGCAAAGGATTGATCGAACGGCTCAGGAAGTCAAGGAGTTGATACATGCCTGTTATGAGAGGTTGTTGAAGGCATTTAAGCACTACAGCGGTACAGAGGTTGTTGAGGCGAAGGACATGAATCACCTTGTGTTTAGGTTTGTGGAAAGGTTGAGACCTGAAATTGGCCAGATGATTAAGAGTCACTTGATCTGCTGGCAAGCAAAGCCGATTGACGAGGTGTTGCAGTATGCGAAATACTGTAGTGATGAGATTGAGTTAAAGCAGAGAAAGTTGAAGGAAAAAGCGAAGGTGATGCAAATTAAGGCAGAGCAGTCAGGGATGCAGGGAGGTTGTCTACAGCAGATGGTGCAACAGCCGCAAGGAAACGGAATGTTTCAGGCGCAAGTGAGAGGTTGAGGTCGAGGAGGTTTTGTGAACAGAAGTCCAGATTTGAACACTGTAGATCAGAAAGGGCCCTATGTTCAGGGGAAGGTGATGGGTCACAAGGTTTCATTCTTGGTTGACACAGGAGCTACATGCTCTACAGTCAGAAGCGCAGAGGTTCTGAAATTGCCCCTTTCGGGATGCACAGTTAAAGTAGTGGGAGTGGCAAACCAACTCCTGACTAACCCGATCACAGATCCGGTTCAGGTTGAGCTTGGCACTTTCCAAGGATTGCACAGATTTGTAGTTTGCGATTCAAGTCCCGTGTCCTTACTAGGAAGAGACTTACTGTGCAAGACGAGGTGTTCAATCACCTGTTCAAATGAGGGAATTGAGGTCCAGACAAACAGCGATGATGAAGGGGAGGAACAGGCTTCAGAGCCTGAAACTGAGACCACAGACAAGGAATATCCTCTGATTAATTTCTTTCCGATGTTCACAGTGGCTGATTGTCAACACCAGGACAGTGCGCGCTCTACGGGCATCTAGAATGCAAAAACCCAACACTCGCAAGATAAAGTAATTTATGCATTGTGATGATATGTTATTGTTTAACCTTTTGCATTGCAGAATTCCATCCAAAAGATTCATTTTTAAGGTGTTTATAAATACTGTACATTTACAATGTGTTGCTGCAGACATTCAGTGTGTGTTAGGGTGTGGTCCCTTTCCAGGGCCTTCTGGAGATTTTCCCTGCAACATGCCTGGGCGTGGTTCTGGGCTGGGCCAAGACTCTATAAAAGAGAGTCAGCCCAACTTCCAGTGCTCACTATTCAGAGGTCCCGGTGCAGAGCAGCAGCTTCTTCCTGAGCTCCTGTAGCGGCGGCCTATTTGGATTTTCCAGTCTTCTGCACTCATCTCTCATTGGTGATCACTGTTTCCAGGCGGTAAGACGGTGTTTGGACATCTCCCAACACCGTAATTGAGAATCTTCATATTCTTGATTTTAATTCTTAAATGAATAACAGATTACTTGTGCGCTGCCATTTTTTGACATTTGTATGGTGGTTTGCAAATAAGAAGGACGCGCAATTTATTCCATAAAGATTTGACTTCGTTATTATATTATTGTTCATTGCGCACTGATATTTCTTGACATTTACATGATGTTTTACGAGTTGGCAAGACGTGCAACTCGTTTCATGAGCATTTAACTTTGTTGTTCATTGCACGCTACCTTTTCTTGACATTTACATGGTGGCATTCGAATCGGCGAAACGCGCGATTCACTTCTCATGTGTAATTAATCCTGTTCATTGTGCGCTACCATTTTCTGGCATTTACATGGTGGCATTCGAATCGGCAACACGCGCGATTCTTTCCTTGAGTGTTTTTTCATGTTATTCATTGTGCGCTACTATTTCTTGGCTTTTGTATGGTGGCATTTGAATCGGCAAGACGCGCAATTCTTTCCTCGTGTATAAATAATGTAAGTTACTGTGCGCTACCATTCTAAGACATTTTCTTGGTACCATTTCAAGTTGACACGTCGCGTGATTTATTCCTTGAATCTACGTTGTGTGATTTCATGGTGCACAAACCTTTATGGTGTTTAATACTCATATAAAAATCTGCAGTGTGCGCAATTTACTTCCCAATGTTTTTTCTGAGATGTACACAACACAATACCAGAGTTCTAGAGGTAATTCTGTGTGTTCCTGATATGTATTCCTAAAAGGAGATTCATATGGTTGTTAGAAAATGCTCAGAGTGTTTCCTGATTCTCATGCTAAAGAAAGTACTTGAATCTGAAAGTCCTATTTAACTTTTCCTGTTTCCTCCTCAGGTATTCGGTCATCTAAAGCCTAGTCAGTTTTAGGATTATTCTAGGGTTGTTCATGTTTTTCGGAAAAGACGAAGCTTAGAGTTGTAGCATGGTACTGATTTCATGAGATGTAATTTTGATGTTGTGTTTTAACCTTTTGCTTTCTACAGGTCTCCTTCCCAGCTGTTCCCGTCCTAATCCCCTTTTCCCCACTTGGACTCTCTTAGACTCTGTGATAAATCTAATCAGAGTATTGGAGCTGTCTTGTGGTGGAAGTGTTGGGAACGTGCACGGACCCCGAGGATCTGGTGACTCTGACAGAATAGTGAGCCCACAAATTATTATCCTCCCGGTTTGTGTAGGTTCTCAGCATGGCCACACTGGACGAGCTAGTCAAGGCTATCACCCAGCTCCAGTCAGAAGTGGTATCATCAAAGGATTTGACAAATAGTCTAGCTGAGAGGGTGAGTCAGTTACAGAATAAGGTTAAGAAGAAAGAACAAAGTCCCACAGGTGTGTCTTGGCCAGGTACTTCTTCTCAGACTTCTGGAGGTAGTCCGACTAACATTTCCCTCAATGTTCCTTCATCCATTCCTTTAGCTCCCTGTAGGAAGTTGGCTCTGTATGCACTATTTCAAAGTAAGGAATAGCATGCACAGAGTCCAAGGGTTCCCCTTAGAGGTAAGATAGTGGCAAAAAGAGATAATACTAATGCTCTATTTTGTGGTAGTGTGGTCGAGCAGTAGGCTTATCAAAGGAGTAGTGTTAAGCATTTGTTGTACATACACACAGGCAATAAATGAGGAACACACACTCAGAGACAAATCCAGCCAATAGGTTTTGTTATAGAAAAATATATTTTCTTAGTTTATTTTAAGAACCACAGGTTCAAATTCTACATATAATATCTCATTTGAAAGGTATTGCAGGTAAGTACTTTAGGAACTTTGAATCATTACATTAGCATGTATATTTTTGACATAAAACACAATAAGCTGTTTTAAAAGTGGACACAGTGCAATTTTCACAGTTCCTGGGGGAGGTAAGTTTTTGTTAGTTTTCACAGGTAAGTAAGTCACTTACAGGTTTCAGTTTTTGGTCCAAGGTAGCCCACCGTTGGGGGTTCAGAGCAACCCCAAAGTCACCACACCAGCAGCTCAGGGCCGGTCAGGTGCAGAGGTCAAAGAGGTGCCCAAAACACATAGGCTTCAATGGAGAGAAGGGGGTGCCCCGGTTCCGGTCTGCCAGCAGGTAAGTACCCGCGTCTTCGGAGGGCAGACCAGGGGGGTTTTGTAGGGCACCGGGGGGGACACAGGTCAGCACAAAAAGTACACCCTCAGCAGCGCGGGGGCGGCCGGGTGCAGTGTGCAAACACGCGTCGGGTTTGTAATGGTTTTCAATGAGAGATCAAGGGATCTCTTCAGCGTTGCAGGCAGGCAAGGGGGGGGCTCCTCGGGGTAGCCACCACCTGGGCAAGGGAGAGGGCCTCCTGGGGGTCACTCCTGCACAGGAGTTCCATTTCTTTAGGTGCTGGGGGCTGCGGGTGCAGGGTCTTTTCCAGCCGTCGGGAAATAGAGTTCAGGCAGTCGCGGTCAGGGGGAGCCTTGGGATTCCCTCTGCAGGCGTCGCTGTGGGGGCTCAGGGGGGACAACTTTGGTTACTCACGGACTCGGAGTCGCCGGAGGGTCCTCCCTGAGGTGTTGGTTCTCCACCAGTCGAGTCGGGGTCGCCGGGTGCAGTGTTGCAAGTCTCACGCTTCTTGCGGGGAGTTGCAGGGGTCTTTAAATCTGCTCCTTGAAACAAAGTTGCAGTTCTTTTGGAGCAGTGCCGCTGTCCTCGGGAGTTTCTTGTCTTTCTTGAAGTCGGGCAGTCCTCAGAGGATTCAGAGGTCGCTGGTCCCTTGGAAAGCATCGCTGGAGCAGGGTTCTTTGGAAGGCAGGAGACAGGCCGGTAGGACTGGGGCCAAAGCAGTTGGTGTCTTCTGTTCTTCCTCTGCAGGGGTTTTTCAGCTCGGCAGTCTTCTTCTTCTTGTAGTTTCAGGAATCTAAATTCTTAGGTTCAGGGGAGCCCTTAAATACTAAATTAAAGGGCGTGTTTAGGTCTGGGGGGTTAGTAGCCAATGGCTACTAGCCCTGAGGGTGGGTACACCCTCCTTGTGCCTCCTCCCAAGGGGAGGGTGTCACATTCCTATCCCTATTGGGGGAATCCTCCTTCTACAAGATGGAGGATTTCTAAAAGTCAGAGTCACCTCAGCTCAGGACACCTTAGGGGCTGTCCTGACTGGCCAGTGACTCCTCCTTGTTATTCTCATTATTTCCTCCGGCCTTGCCGCCAAAAGTGGGGGCCGTGGCCGGAGGGGGCGGGCAACTCCACTATCTGGAGTGTCCTGCGGTGCTGGCACAAAGGGGTGAGCCTTTGAGGCTCACCGCCAGGTGTGACAGCTCCTGCCTGGGGGAGGTGTTAGCGTCTCCACCCAGTGCAGGCTTTGTTACTGGCCTCAGAGTGACAAAGGCACTCTCCCCATGGGGCCAGCAACATGTCTCGGTTGTGGCAGGCTGCTGGAACTAGTCAGCCTACACAGATAGTCGGTTAAGGTTTCAGGGGGCACCTCTAAGGTGCCCTCTGGGGTGTATTTTACAATAAAATGTACACTGGTATCAGTGTGCATTTATTGTGCTGAGAAGTTTGATACCAAACTTCCCAGTTTTCAGTGTAGCCATTATGGTGCTGTGGAGTTCGTGTAAAACAGACTCCCAGACCATATACTCTTATGGCTACCCTGCACTTACAATGTCTAAGGTATTGCTTAGACACTGTAGGGGCACAGTGCTCATGCACTGGTGCCCTCACCTAGGGTATAGTGCACCCTGCCTTAGGGCTGTAAGGCCTACTAGAGGGGTGACTTATCTATACCTGCATAGGCAGTGAGAGGCTGGCATGGCACCCTGAGGGGAGTGCCATGTCGACTTACTCGTTTTGTTCTCACCAGCACACACAAGCTGGCAAGCAGTGTGTCTGTGCTGAGTGAGGGGTCTCCAGGGTGGCATAAGACATGCTGCAGCCCTTAGAGACCTTCCTTGGCATCAGGGCCCTTGGTACCAGGAGTACCACTTACAAGGGACTTATCTGGATGCCAGGGTGTGCCAATAGTGGAATCAAAAGTACAGGTTAGGAAAAGAACACTGGTGCTGGGGCCTGGTTAGCAGGCCTCAGCACACTTTCAATTCAAAACATAGCATCAGCAAAGGCAAAAAGTCAGGGGGTAACCATGCCAAGGAGGCATTTCCTTACACAACCCCCCCCCAAACGAAAGAGGATGAGACTAACCTTTCCCAAGAGAGTCTTCATTTTCTAAGTGGAAGAACCTGGAAAGGCCATCTGCATTGGCATGGGCAGTCCCAGGTCTGTGTTCCACTATAAAGTCCATTCCCTGTAGGGAGATGGACCACCTCAACAGTTTTGGATTTTCACCTTTCATTTGCATCAGCCATCTGAGAGGTCTGTGGTCAGTTTGAACTAGGAAGTGAGTACCAAAGAGGTATGGTCTCAACTTCTTCAGGGACCAAACCACAGCAAAGGCCTCCCTCTCAATGGCACTCCAACGCTGCTCCCTGGGGAGTAACCTCCTGCTAATGAAAGCAACAGGCTGGTCAAGGCCATCATCATTTGTTTGGGACAAAACTGCCCCTATCCCATGTTCAGAGGCATCTGTTTGCACAATGAACTGCTTGGAGTAATCTGGAGCTTTTAGAACTGGTGCTGTGCACATAGCTTGTTTCAGGGTGTCAAAGGCCTGTTGGCATTCTACAGTCCAGTTTACTTTCTTGGGCATTTTCTTGGAGGTGAGTTCTGTGAGGGCTGTCACAATGGATCCATATCCCTTCACAAACCTCCTGTAGTACCCAGTCAAGCCAAGGAATGCCCTGACTTGAGTCTGGGTTTTTGGAGCTGCCCAGTCCAGAATAGTCTGGATCTTAGGCTGGAGCGGCTGAACTTGGCCTCCACCTACAAGGTGTCCCAAGTAAACCACAGTTCCCTGCCCTATCTGGCATTTGGATGCCTTGATAGAGAGGCCTGCAGATTGCAGGGCCTTCAAAACCTTCTTCAGGTGGACCAGGTGATCCTGCCAGGTGGAGCTGAAGACAGCAATATCATCAAGATAAGCTGCACTAAAGGATTCCAACCCAGCAAGGACTTGATTCACCAACCTTTGGAAGGTGGCAGGGGCATTCTTTAAACCAAAGGGCATAACAGTGAACTGATAATGCCCATCAGGTGTGGAGAATGCTGTCTTTTCTTTTGCTCCAGGGGCCATTTTGATTTGCCAGTACCCTGCTGTTAAGTCAAAGGTACTTAAGAATTTGGCAGCCCCTAATTTGTCTATTAGCTCATCAGCTCTAGGAATGGGATGAGCATCTGTCTTGGTGACAGAGTTGAGACCTCTGTAGTCCACACAAAACCTCATCTCTCTCTTTCCTTCTTTGGTGTGAGGTTTGGGGACTAAGACCACTGGGCTAGCCCAGGGGCTGTCAGAGTACTCAATTACTCCCAATTCCAGCATCTTGTGGACTTCCATCTTGATGCTTTCCTTAACTTGGTCAGACTGTCGGAAGATTTTGTTTTTGACAGGCATGCTGTCTCCTGTGTCCACATCATGGGTACACAGGTGTGTCTGACCAGGGGTTAGGGAAAAGAGCTCAGCAAACTGTTGCAGGACCTTCCTACAGTCAGCTTGCTGTTGGCCAGAGAGGGTGTCTGAATAGATCACTCCATCCACTGAGCCATCTTTAGGGTCTGATGAGAGGAGATCAGGGAGAGGCTCACTCTCAGCTTCCTGGTCCTCATCTGTTACCATCAACAGATTTACATCAGCCCTGTCATGGAAGAGCTTAAGGCGGTTCACATGGATCACCCTCTTGGGGCTCCTGCTTGTGCCCAGGTCCACCAGGTAGGTGACCTGACTCTTCCTTTCTAGTACTGGGTAAGGGCCACTCCATTTGTCCTGGAGTGCAGGCTCCAGAACCCAGACTTTCTGCCCTGGTTGAAATTCAACCAGTGCAGCCTTTTGGTCATACCACAACTTCTGGAGTTGTTGGCTGGCCTCAAGGTTTTTACTTGCCTTTTCCATGTACTCTGCCATCCTTGAGCGAAGGCCAAGTACATAGTCCACTATGTCTTGTTTAGGCTCATGAAGAGGTCTCTCCCAGCCTTCTTTAACAAGAGCAAGTGGTCCCCTTACAGGGTGGCCAAACAGAAGTTCAAAGGGTGAGAATCCTACTCCCTTCTGAGGCACCTCTCTGTAAGCGAAAAGCAGACATGGCAGGAGGACATCCCATCTCCTTTTGAGTTTTTCTGGGAGCCCCATGATCATGCCCTTTAATGTCTTGTTAAATCTCTCAACAAGGCCATTAGTTTGTGGATGATATGGTGTAGTGAATTTATAAGTCACTCCACACTCATTCCACATGTGTTTTAGGTATGCTGACATGAAGTTGGTACCTCTGTCAGACACCACCTCCTTAGGGAAGCCCACTCTGGTAAAGATACCAATGAGGGCCTTGGCTACTGCAGGGGCAGTAGTTGACCTAAGGGGAATAGCTTCAGGATACCTAGTAGCATGATCCACTACTACTAGGATGTACATATTTCCTGAGGCTGTGGGAGGTTCTAGTGGACCAACTATGTCCACACCCACTCTTTCAAAGGGGACCCCCACCACTGGAAGTGGAATGAGGGGGGCCTTTGGATGCCCACCTGTCTTACCACTGGCTTGACAGGTGGGGCAGGAGAGGCAAAACTCCTTAACCTTCTGGGACATATTGGGCCAGTAGAAGTGGTTGACTAACCTCTCCCACGTCTTGGTTTGTCCCAAATGCCGAGCAAGGGGAATATCATGGGCTAAGGTCAGAATGAACTCTCTGAAACCCTGAGGCACTACCACTCTCCTAGTGGCACCAGGTTTGGGATCTCTTGCCTCAGTGTACAGGAGTCCATCTTCCCAATAGACCCTATGTGTTCCATTTTTCTTGCCTTTGGACTCTTCAGCAGCTTGCTGCCTAAGGCCTTCAAGAGAGGGGCAGGTTTATTGCCCCTTACACAGCTCTTCCCTTGAGGGTCCCCCTGGGCCTAAGAGCTCAACCTGATAAGGTTCCAGCTCCATAGGCTCAGTTCCCTCAGAGGGCAGAACTTCTTCCTGAGAAGAGAGGTTCTCTTTTTCTTGCTGTGTTGCGGCCGGTTTCCCAGCTGACTTTCCTTTCCTCTTGGTAGGCTGGGCCTTTCTTCCAGACTCCAGCTCTACTTTTTCACCCTGAGCCTTGCACTGTGCCCTTGTCTTGACACACACCAGTTCAGGGATACCCAGCATGGCTGCATGGGTTTTCAGTTCTACCTCAGCCCATGCTGAGGACTCCAGGTCATTTCCAAGCAAACAGTCTACTGGGATATTTGAGGAGACCACAACCTGTTTCAGGCCATTGACCCCTCCCCACTCTAAAGTTACCATAGCCATGGGATGTACTTTAGTCTGATTGTCAGCGTTGGTGACTGGATAAGTTTGTCCAGCCAGGTATTGGCCAGGGGAAACCAGTTTCTCTGTCACCATAGTGACACTGGTACCTGTATCCCTCAGGCCCTCTACACTTGTCCTATTAATTAAGAGCTGCTGCCTGTATTTTTGCATGTTAGGAGGCCAGGCAGCCAGTGTGGCTAAATCCACCCCACCCTCAGAGACTAATGTAGCTTCAGTGTGACACCTGATTTGCTCTGGGCACACTGTTGATCCCACTTGGAGACTGGCCATTCCAGTTTTAGCTGGATGGGAGTTAGAAGTGGTATCTTTCTTGGGACAGGCCTTGTCTCCAGTTTGGTGTCCAGACTGACTACAGCTACGACACCAGGCCTTTTTGGGATCAAAGTTTTTACCCTTGTACCCAGAATTGTTTTGTGAAGAGGCTCTGGGCCCACCCTCCTGTGCAGGTTTTTGGGGGCCTGTAGAAGACTCTTTACTATTTTTGTTTTTGGCTGCCTCACCACCCTTCCCCTGGGGAGGTTTTGTGACCCCTTTCTTTTGGTCACCCCCTGTGGAAGTTTTGGACACCCTAGTCTTGACCCAATGGTCCGCCTTCTTTCCCAATTCTTGGGGAGAAATTGGTCCTAGGTCTACCAGATGCTGATGCAGTTTATCATTGAAACAATTACTTAATAGGTGTTCTTTCACAAATAAATTGTACAGCCCATCATAATTACTTACACCACTGCCTTGAATCCAACCATCTAGTGTTTTTACTGAGTAGTCTACAAAGTCAACCCAGGTCTGGCTCGAGGATTTTTGAGCCCCCCTGAATCTAATCCTATACTCCTCAGTGGAGAATCCAAAGCCCTCAATCAGGGTACCCTTCATGAGGTCATAAGATTCTGCATCTTTTCCAGAGAGTGTGAGGAGTCTATCCCTACACTTTCCAGTGAACATTTCCCAAAGGAGAGCACCCCAGTGAGATTTGTTCACTTTTCTGGTTACACAAGCCCTCTCAAAAGCTGTGAACCATTTGGTGATGTCATCACCATCTTCATATTTAGTTACAATCCCTTTAGGGATTTTCAACATGTCAGGAGAATCTCTGACCCTATTTATGTTGCTGCCACCATTGATGGGTCCTAGGCCCATCTCTTGTCTTTCCCTTTCTATGGCTAGGATCTGTCTTTCCAAAGCCAATCTTTTGGCCATCCTGGCTAACTGGATGTCCTCTTCACTGGAGTTATCCTCAGTGATTTCAGAGAGGTTGGTCCCTCCTGTGAGGGAGCCAGCATCTCTGACTATGATTTGTGGAGTCAGGGCTTGAGAGGCCCTGTCTTCCCTAGATAGGACTGGCAGGGGGGAATCACCCTCCAAGTCACTATCATCATCCTCTGAGTTGCCATCCTCAGAGGGGTTGGCCTTTTCAAACTCTGCCAATAGCTCCTGGAGCTGTAGTTTGGAAGGTCTGGGGCCCATTACTATTTTCTTTATTTTACAGAGTGACCTTAGCTCCCTCATCTTAAGATGGAGGTAAGGTGTGGTGTCGAGTTCCACCACATTCATCTCTGCACTAGACATTATGCTTCTAAAAGTTGGAATACTTTTTAAGAAACTAAACCTAGTTCTAGGTTCTAATTCAAACTTTTACCAAACTTTTAAACTCTAAAAGAAATGCTAAACAGGATCTAACACAAGGCCCTAGCAGGTCTTTTAAGAATTTAGAAAAATTTCAAATTGCAAAAACAATTTCTAATGACAATTTTTGGAATTTGTCGTGTGATCAGGTATTGGCTGAGTAGTCCAGCAAATGCAAAGTCTTGTACCCCACCGCTGATCCACCAATGTAGGAAGTTGGCTCTGTATGCACTATTTCAAAGTAAGGAATAGCATGCACAGAGTCCAAGGGTTCCCCTTAGAGGTAAGATAGTGGCAAAAAGAGATAATACTAATGCTCTATTTTGTGGTAGTGTGGTCGAGCAGTAGGCTTATCAAAGGAGTAGTGTTAAGCATTTGTTGTACATACACACAGGCAATAAATGAGGAACACACACTCAGAGACAAATCCAGCCAATAGGTTTTGTTATAGAAAAATATATTTTCTTAGTTTATTTTAAGAACCACAGGTTCAAATTCTACATGTAATATCTCATTTGAAAGGTATTGCAGGTAAGTACTTTAGGAACTTTGAATCATTACATTAGCATGTATACTTTTGACATAAAACACAATAAGCTGTTTTAAAAGTGGACACAGTGCAATTTTCACAGTTCCTGGGGGAGGTAAGTTTTTGTTAGTTTTCACAGGTAAGTAAGTCACTTACAGGTTTCAGTTTTTGGTCCAAGGTAGCCCACCGTTGGGGGTTCAGAGCAACCCCAAAGTCACCACACCAGCAGCTCAGGGCCGGTCAGGTGCTGAGGTCAAAGAGGTGCCCAAAACACATAGGCTTCAATGGAGAGAAGGGGGTGCCCCGGTTCCGGTCTGCCAGCAGGTAAGTACCCGCGTCTTCGGAGGGCAGACCAGGGGGGTTTTGTAGGGCACCGGGGGGGACACAGGTCAGCACAAAAAGTACACCCTCAGCAGCGCGGGGGCGGCCGGGTGCAGTGTGCAAACACGCGTCGGGTTTGTAATGGTTTTCAATGAGAGATCAAGGGATCTCTTCAGCGTTGCAGGCAGGCAAGGGGGGGCTCCTCGGGGTAGCCACCACCTGGGCAAGGGAGAGGGCCTCCTGGGGGTCACTCCTGCACAGGAGTTCCGTTTCTTTAGGTGCTGGGGGCTGCGGGTGCAGAGTCTTTTCCAGCCATCGGGAAAGGGAGTTCAGGCAGTCACGGTCAGGGGGAGCCTCGGGATTCCCTCTGCAGGCGTCGCTGTGGGGGCTCAGGGGGGACAACTTTGGTTACTCACGGACTCGGAGTCGCCGGAGGGTCCTCCCTGAGGTGTTGGTTCTCCACCAGTCGAGTCGGGGTCGCCTGGTGCAGTGTTGCAAGTCTCACGCTTCTTGCGGGGAGTTGCAGGGGTCTTTAAATCTGCTCCTTGAAACAAAGTTGCAGTTCTTTTGGAGCAGTGCCGCTGTCCTCTGGAGTTTCTTGTCTTTCTTGAAGTCGGGCAGTCCTCAGAGGATTCAGAGGTCGCTGGTCCCTTGGAAAGCGTCGCTGGAGCAGGGTTCTTTGGAAGGCAGGAGACAGGCCGGTAGGACTGGGGCCAAAGCAGTTGGTGTCTTCTGTTCTTCCTCTGCAGGGGTTTTTCAGCTCGGCAGTCTTCTTCTTCTTGTAGTTTCAGGAATCTAAATTCTTAGGTTCAGGGGAGCCCTTAAATACTAAATTTAAGGGCGTGTTTAGGTCTGGGGGGTTAGTAGCCAATGGCTACTAGCCCTGAGGGTGGGTACACCCTCCTTGTGCCTCCTCCCAAGGGGAGGGGGTCACATTCCTATCCCTATTGGGGGAATCCTCCTTCTACAAGATGGAGGATTTCTAAAAGTCAGAGTCACCTCAGCTCAGGACACCTTAGGGGCTGTCCTGACTGGCCAGTGACTCCTCCTTGTTATTCTCATTATTTCCTCTGGCCTTGCTGCCAAAAGTGGGGGCCGTGGCCGGAGGGGGCGGGCAACTCCACTAGCTGGAGTGTCCTGCGGTGCTGGCACAAAGGGGTGAGCCTTTGAGGCTCACCGCCAGGTGTGACCGCTCCTGCCTGGGGTAGGTGTTAGCGTCTCCACCCAGTGCAGGCTTTGTTACTGGCCTCAGAGTGACAAAGGCACTCTCCCCATGGGGCCAGCAACATGTCTCGGTTGTGGCAGGCTGCTGGAACTAGTCAGCCTACACAGATAGTCGGTTAAGGTTTCAGGGGGCACCTCTAAGGTGCCCTCTGGGGTGTATTTTACAATAAAATGTACACTGGTATCAGTGTGCATTTATTGTGCTGAGAAGTTTGATACCAAACTTCCCAGTTTTCAGTGTAGCCATTATGGTGCTGTGGAGTTCGTGTAAAACAGACTCCCAGACCATATACTCTTATGGCTACCCTGCACTTACAATGTCTAAGGTATTGCTTAGACACTGTAGGGGCACAGTGCTCATGCACTGGTGCCCTCACCTAGGGTATAGTGCAGCCTGCCTTAGGGCTGTAAGGCCTACTAGAGGGGTGACTTATTTATACCTGCATAGGCAGTGAGAGGCTGGCATGGCACCCTGAGGGGAGTGCCATGTCGACTTACTCGTTTTGTTCTCACCAGCACACACAAGCTGGCAAGCAGTGTGTCTGTGCTGAGTGAGGGGTCTCCAGGGTGGCATAAGACATGCTGCAGCCCTTAGAGACCTTCCTTGGCATCAGGGCCCTTGGTACCAGGAGTACCACTTACAAGGGACTTATCTGGATGCCAGGGTGTGCCAATAGTGGAATCAAAAGTACAGGTTAGGGAAAGAACACTGGTGCTGGGGCCTGGTTAGCAGGCCTCAGCACACTTTCAATTCAAAACATAGCATCAGCAAAGGCAAAAAGTCAGGGGGTAACCATGCCAAGGAGGCATTTCCTTACACTTCCCCAGAACGCTTCTCAGGTGATCCCTTGAAAGCGCAATCTTTTCTGGTTCAAGTGGAACTTCACTTCACCTGCAGACCACATACTTTCCCCGATGCCCAGTCTAAAGTAGCTTTCTTGTTGTCATATCTGTCTGGAGATGCAGCTACCTGGGCTATTCCTCTTGTGCGTAAAAATAGTCCTCTGTTGTGCAACTGGAAAAATTTTGTTCGTGAATTTGAGAGAGTTTTCGATGGTAGAACTGTAACACAGTCAGCAGATCGTCAATTATTAGACTTACGCCAAGGGAATCAGGACTTAGTGTCATATTTAGCCAACTTTAATCGGCTGGTCGCTGAGACATCCTGGCCTGAAGAAAAACAAGCGGCCTTGTTTTACAGGGGACTCAAAGAGGAGCTAAAAGACATCTTAGCGCGAATCGACCCACAACCTGCAAACTGTCAAGATTTAATAAACCTTGTCTTGAGGCTTGATCATCGTTTAAATGAACGAAAAGGAACGCATAAAAAGACTGAAAAACATTCTTGGCATGCTCATGATAACAAAGACTCAAGAACTCCGAGAGAAAGAACGCCGGAACCGATGGAAATTGGAACCATCAGGAGACCTTTGACCAAAGACGAAAAGGATCTACGCAGAAAAAATGGGCAATGTCTCTATTGTGGGCGGAAAGGTCATTTCGCCAAAGATTGTCCAATCAAAACAAAGAGCAAGCGAGGCCCAGTTCAGAAAGTTGCAACCAATGCATCAGTCGAGTCGTAAAATCTAAAGCACCCAAGTTGCAGAGAAGGGTTGCTCTTGGGTGTCACCGTGGATCCTTCACAATCCAAACATCTAAAATTGGGAATAAGAGTTCAGGTCAAGAAAAAGACCTATTTCAAGAAGGCTCTAGTCGACTCTGGGGCTACCGGAAACTTTGTTGACGCCCAATTGGTTCGTGCATGGGGGATCTCATGTATTGAAAAGAAGACTCCAGAAACCATCCAGGCAGTTGATGGAAAACTCTTGACTGGAGGTCCGATAACTCTTCAGACTGTCCCCTTGACAATAATTTGCGAAGGTAAAAATCAAAGAAAGAAACATAAAGAGGAACTCATCCTTGACGTGATCCATGCTCCCCAGTATGGGATCATCCTTGGCTTGCCATGGTTAACTCATCACAATCCAGAGATTAATTGGGCTGAACGAAAGATCGTGTTCTCATCAGTACTATGTAAAGAACATTGTCTCCAAAGGACTCAAGAATCGGAAGTTCGCCATTCTTACATAGCTACCGCCGCAGAGAAAGAAGTTCAGTTGCCCAAACAGTATTCGTCTTATGAAGATGTATTTGATGAGAAGGAAGCAGAGAACTTACCTCCTCATAGATCTTATGACTGTCAAATCGATCTAGTCCCAGGGGGAATACTTCCCAACTGTCGTGTGTATGCCCTGTCAGAACATGAAAATCAACATTTACGAAAATACTTGGATAAATTCTTAGAGAATGGTTTCATCCGCCCCTCGAAGTCTCCCACAGCTTCTCCTTTGTTTTTTGTTCCAAAAGCGAACGGAGAGCTTCGAACTCGTATCGACTATAGGGGCTTGAATAAAATCACCATCTAGAACAAATATCCTTTGCCTCTAATTCCGGTCTTACTGAAACAAGTAAAGAAAGCAAAAATCTACACGAAGCTTGATCTTCGAGGTGCTTACCATTTGGTCAGAATGAGAGAGGGTGACGAATGGAAAATGGCATTCAAAACAAGATATGGCCTTTTTGAATACACCATCATGCCTTTTGGTCTGTGCAATGCTCCAGCAGCATTTCAATTTTTCTTAAATGAAGTTCTTAGAGAGTACCTTGATATCTTTGCCATAGTTTACATTGATGACATTTTGATCTACTCAGACAATGAGAATAAACATGTTCAACATGTCAAGAAAATTTTGGCAGCCCTTCGTAAACACCATTTATATTGCAAGCTAACCAAGTGTGAGTTTCATGTTACCACAGTTGAGTTTTTAGGGGTTATCCTTACCCCTCAAGGTATGGTGATGGCAGAAAGGAAAGTAAAAGCCGTATCTGAATGGCCCATCCCAAAGTCTGTTCGTGATGTACAATGTTTCCTGGGCTTCGCAAATTTTTACCGGAGGTTCATCAATCATTTCTCCCAGACAGTGGCTCCAATTACTAAGTTATTAAGAAAGAAAGAAACATTTGTATGGTCCCTAGAAGCAGACCAAGCCTTTTCAACTTTGAAAGAAGCTTTCTCCACTGCCCCAGTCTTGACTCATCCAGATGCGGATCGACCTTTCATAGTGGAAGCTGATGCTTCAGATGTAGCGATAGGAGCAGTCTTGTCACAACGAAACAAAGACACTGGTCAGCTTCATCCTGTAGCTTACATGTCTCGGAAGTTGAACGAAGCCGAACAGAACTATGTCATTGCTGAAAAAGAGCTTCTGGCGATTCGTGACACCTTTAAAGAATGGAGACATCATTTGTTGGGAGCTAAATATACTGTCACAGTATATACTGATCACCGCAATCTTCAATTCATGAGTTCTGCCAGACTTTTGACTCCTCGGCAATTACGCTGGATGCTGTTTTTTGCCGAGTTTGATTTTGTGGTAACCTTCCGGCCTGGTAAAGATAATCGCAAAGCTGACGCCTTGTCCCACCAAGAGTCTACCACATTGCCTGCAGTTCAAACCTCCAGAGCTATCATTGCTCCTGACAAGGTCCTATGTATCATAAAAACAGAAGATTTCTTTGAAGACATCCGCAATTCATTCACTGTTGAAAAATGGCAGGCGTGGGCCCAAGCAGATCCGAAAAGATCAATCAAGCAAGGATTACCCTTTTACGATGCTCGTTTGTTTGTGCCCACTACCAAACTTCGCAAGATAGTGTTTCATTGGTTGCATGTTATACCTACAGCAGGTCACCCTGGTACTCCTAAAACTCTTGAATTAATCCAACGCTATTTTTGGTGGCCTACCTTAACAAAGGATGTAAAAACAATGGTAAACAACTGCGAAGTCTGTGCTCGCACTAAAACAAGTCATTCAAAACCGAAAGGGTTGTTACACCCACTCCCAACCCCAAGTCGTCCGTAGGAACACATCTCTTTAGACTTTATTACAGGTCTGCCAGTGGTACAACAGCATTCAGTAATTCTGGTGGTAGTAGATAGTCTCACGAAATATGGACATTTCATTGCCTGTAAGAAATTACCCACCTCTAGTGAACTGGCAACTATCTTACTGAATAGAGTGGTTCGTTATCATGGACTGCCAAAAGTGATCCTCTCCGATCGGGGATCGCAATTTGCCTCCAACTTCTGGAAGACATGGTGTAAAACACTCCAAGTGACATCTACCCTATCTACTAGCCACCATCCTCAAACAGATGGTCAAACGGAGAGACTAAATCAGACTTTGAAGCAATACCTACGTGCTTACGCTGAAAAAGCACGTAATTCATGGACATCAATGCTCTGGTTAGCTGAGTTAGCCTACAACAACTCCTTCCACACTTCTACTGGTGTTACACCCTTCTTTGGTTTGTTTGGCTATCATCCTGACACCTTGCCCATCACAATTCCTCAAGAAAGCTCTCTCACTCCAGCTGTGTCAGAAATCATTCAACATTTGCATCAAACTCAGAAATCGATTCAACAACATTTAGAAAAAGCCAAACAAAAATACAAAAAGCATTATGACAAGAAACATTGTGAGGGACCGCAGTATCAACCTGGTGACAAAGTGTGGCTTTCCACAAAACATATAGACTTCAAGACGAAGCACATGTTCAACCCCAAATTTATAGGTCCTTACACTGTTCTTCAGCAAATCAATCCTGTGACCTATAAACTACAATTGCCAAAATCATTACGGATTCATCCAGTGTTCCATACGTGGCATTCGAATCGGCAACACACGCGATTCTTTTCTTGAGTGTTTTTTCATGTTATTCATTGTGCGCTACTATTTCTTGGCTTTTGTATGGTGGCATTTGAATCGGCAAGACGCGCAATTCTTTCCTCGTGTATAAATAATGTAAGTTACTGTGCGCTACCATTCTAAGACATTTTCTTGGTAGCATTTCAAGTTGACACGTCGCGTGATTTATTCCTTGAATCTACGTTGTGTGATTTCATGGTGCACAAACCTTTATGGTGTTTAATACTCATATAAAAATATGCAGTGTGCGCAATTTACTTCCCAATGTTTTTTCTGAGATGTACACAACACAATACCAGAGTTCTAGAGGTAATTCTGTGTGTTCCTGATATGTATTCCTAAAAGGAGATTCATATGGTTGTTAGAAAATGCTCAGAGTGTTTCCTGATTCTCATGCTAAAGAAAGTACTTGAATCTGAAAGTCCTATTTAACTTTTCCTGTTTCCTCCTCAGGTATTCGGTCATCTAAAGCCTAGTCAGTTTTAGGATTATTCTAGGGTTGTTCATGTTTTTCGGAAAAGACGAAGCTTAGAGTTGTAGCATGGTACTGATTTCATGAGATGTAATTTTGATGTTGTGTTTTAAGCTTTTGCTTCCTACAGGTCTCCTTCCCAGCTTTTCCCGTCCTAATCCCCTTTTCCCCACTTGGACTCTCTTAGACTCTGTGATAAATCTAATCAGAGTATTGGAACTGTCTTGTGGTGGAAGTGTTGGGAACGTGCACGGACCCCGAGGATCTGGTGACTCTGACACTGATCTCCCGGCAGACTTGCAGGGGACAGTGCATGAGAAGGTGTGGGACTTGACAGGGAAAGAAGTAGGACTGATAAAAGGAGTAGAGCCAGTTAAATTCAGTGTGAAGCCAAATGCTGCGTTCCCCCAGATACCGCAGTATCATATGGCGCAAGATGTCCTTATAAAGGTTGCACAATTAATAGCAGATTTCGTGAAACAGGGAGTCTTGAAAGAAGTGATGAGCAGTCCATGTAATTCACCAATAATGGGACTGAGAAAGCCTTGTGGGAAGGTTCAGATTGTCCAAGATTTGAGGAATATCAATGACATAGTGGTGAAATGTTGCCCAGTGGTGCCAAATCCGGCTGTGATTATGTTTCAGATTTCATGCGATGCAGAATGGTTCACGGTAATTGATCTGCCCCAAGCGTTCTTTTCTGTGCCTCTTCATGGGGACAGTCAATTTCTCTTCAGTTTTAAATTCCTGGACAAGGTTTACTGTTGGTGGCGAATTCCTCAAGGGTTTTCGGAATCACCTTCCGTATTCAATCAGATACTGAAGAAGAATTTGGAGTCATAGGAACTGCCTTTTCAATTGACTCTAGTGCAGTACATTGATGATCTGTTGATCGCATCTAAAACAAGGGACGAGTGCAAGTACGATTTGATCATGTTGCTGAATCACCTGGGAAAGAATGGGCACAAGGTGTCCCCAAAGAAATTGCAATATTGCCAGAAAGAGGTGAAGTACTTGGGTCATCAAATTGAGAAAGAGTCGAGAACGTTATCCAGGGAAAGAGTGACTGCGCTGTTACAGATGAATTCCCCAATCACACAGGGAGATGTAAGGATGTTTCTAGGGATGGTGGGTTACTGTCGTCAGTGGATCCCGAATTTCTCAGTCATCTGCAAGCCATTGGTGAGACTGATGGTCAAAGAGGGTCCGGATGCCATAGTTTTGGGAGAGAAGGAAATGAAAGTGTTTACTGAGTTAAGAGAGAGCATGTGCAGAGCTCCAGCTTTAGGTATGCCTGATTACACAAAGCCTTTTGTTCTATTTTGTCATGAACGTGATGCATGTTCTTTGTCTGTCCTGACACAGGTCCATGGAGGTGTAAATAGACCAGTAGCATATTTTTCTGCTACTTTGGATCCAGTTGCAGCAGCCTTACCGGGTTGTCTGCGTGCAGTAGCAGCAGTTGGACAAAGCCTCACACAGTGTGAAGGCATAGTGAAGGGACATCCTATAACAGTCATGGTCCCTCACTCAGTTGAAATCCTGTTGACCCCTACTAAAACACAGCACATGACAAATGCAAGATTGACCAAATATGAAACGATTATATTGGGGTCACGAAATGTAACGTTAAAAAGATGTACAGTGTTAAACCCGGCAACTTTGCTTCCAAGTGAAAATACAGAGGTTGAAAATGTGGAAGATGTAGAACATGATTGTCTTGCGGTAACAGAGATGTGCATCAAACCAAGGCCTGATATTAAAGATACCCAACGGAGGAAAATGACCAAATTATCTTTGACGATGGCTCATGTTTGAGAGACTCAGTATGAGTGCTGAGAGCTGGATATGCTGTATGCACGATTTCTGGTATCCTGGAAGTGTCCTGGCTTCAAGGAGTGTATTCCGCTCAGGTAGCTGAACTGGATGCTCTTACTAGAGCTTGCCATGTCCCTGCTCAAATGAGAGTGACTATCTATACTGATAGTCGATACGAATTCGGAATTGTCCATGATTTTGGCCAATTGTGGTCACAGAGGGGTTATTTGACCTCTTCTGGTTCGCCAGTGAAAAATGGTGAGAGAATAAAGGAATTATTGCACTCGATTCAGTTACCTCATGAAATTGCCGTGGTGAAATGCAGTGCACACCTGAAGTCACAAGACTTTGTTTCAATGGGAAATGGATATGCGGATCAAGTCGCAAGGGTTTGCGCATTGAACTGTATATCGTTTAAGGATCAATGGGAATTGTTGTCTGAAAAGGAAAATGAGAAATGCACAGGTTACGCATTAAGGGTGATTGACACACTAGAAGAAGATTGTTACGGGGTTGTGCCAGCAAAGATGAGAAGCGTTCTTGGGTTAGGATGCAATGTGTACAAAGACCAGATGATTTGTGGGTTTCAGACGAGGGGAAAATGGTCTTGCCGAACAGTCTTTTGTCACAGTTTGCAAGGTTTTACCATGGTCAAGCACATATTGGGAGGGATGCCATGATCAGATTGTTCAAGATTGACTGGTTTAACCCAAAGTTCAGACAAGCTGCAGAAGTGATTTGCCATAGGTCGGTCATCTGCCAACAGGTGAATGCTGGGAAAGGGACAGTGGTGAATTTGAGCCACATTGGGAGAGCTGGAGGTCCATTTAGCAGAATGCAATTGGATTTTATTGAGATGCCTGTGTGTGGAGGTTTGAGATATGTGTTGGTGATCGTGTGGATCTTTAGCCATTGGATTGAAGCGTATCCTACACGCAGGATGCCAGCCTCACAGTAGCGAAGCTGCTGCTTAGGGAGTTGATACCATGTTTTGTTTTTCCAATCTCTTTAGAATCAGACAGGGGAAGTCACTTCAACAATGAGGTGGTTAAGTTACTGTGTGCAGCGTTGAACATTAAGCATGAATTGAAATGGCCCGATGCATTGCCTTTGGTGTTAATGTCAATGGGAAATACACCTAACAAGAAAACAGGACTGTCCCCTCATGAAATTCTCATGGGTCGAGCTATGAGACTGCCCGCAGTGCCTGCGAATGCTCTTGTGAATATCATGGATGATATGGTGTTGGACAACTGCAAAGGTCTGGCTGATGCGGTCCGCTTTTTTTCTCACCAGGTGGAAGCTACCACCCTGCCACTGATTAATGATCCAGGACACAACCTGAGAGCTGGTGATTGGGTTGTCATCAAGAAACACGTAAGGAAAATGTGTTTGGAGCCACGTTGGAAGGAACCATATCAAGTGAAACTAATGACTACTACTGCTGTGAAATGTGCGGGAATTCCGAACTGGATCCACACCAGTCACACGAAGAAGGTAACGTGTCCAACTGATGAGGAAATTGAGGTGTTGAAAGTACCAACAGCAGATAAGGAAGTCTCAGGGCCAGAGAGTGATCAAAGGGGAACTGAGACAGAAGGAGAGCCAGTTGAGGACGGCTTGGTCACTCCAGTAAGAGATGAAAGAGGAGAGATCCAGAGGGGAGACGGTGAGCCTATCTCAGCTGAGGCTGCAGGAGAACCAAATCAGAGGGAGGTTCTCCCAGAAGCAGGCGATTATGAGAATGAGCTAGAGCATTTGACAGACCCAGAAGGCGGAGGAGTTGAGGTGGAAGAGAGTCAGAGTGTCCAAACTGAGCAGATTTCAGGTCCATCAAGAGAAAACACCATAGAGCCAAGAGAGGGCAAAGGGTTGCCACAGGAAAGGTCAAAGACCAGAGAGATACTGAAAGGAGACAAGTGGCCAGAGTTGCAAGTGAAAAGGGGAGAAGTGGTTGTCGAAGATGCAATAGAGGAAGAAGTTGATACAACAAGGAGAGAAGATCTAAGTGAAGGAGAGTTGCAAGGTGATCGCAAGTGGAAAAAAAAAAGAGTAGCAAACAGAAGGCATGCAGGTCCTGAATGGGCATATGCAATGACAGCTGAATGGCAACAAGAGTTCTTGGCGTTTTGCTTTGATCAAGAGATTCCAGGTCAATACTTTGGCACCTGAGTCTAGCTGAAGGGACTGAATTGGCGTAAAGATCGAATTAAAGTTGAAGATTGAGGAAAGAGACTGAGAATTTACCGGATGAAACTTCGAAAAATGAATTGACTTTTGAGAACTGATTTTGACAAGCTGCTAACCTGAATTGACAAGGATCCTGGGAGTGAAACTGAAAACTGTAAATAAATGCTGAGGGAAGACTTTCACTTGTTTTTTACTTTGCTGCGAGGAAGAAAAGAAAAAAAAGAAAAAAGGGGAAAAGAAATTTGTTCTAACTGTCCTCTGTTGTTGTTTGAATTAACAATCCTCCACTTTCTGATTCTTTCTGGATCATGGCTAACACTAGGCAGGATAATAGAGGGAGTAGGCGTTGTAAATATTTAGTGTTGGTTTGGGTGTTGTGTGTGTGATATTCATTATGGTTGTGATTGTGGGTATGACACTAATGGATAAGAGTGAAACTAACAACGCTACAATTCCTGAGACTACTACTGCACTAATAGCTTGGGAGAGGTTTGAGCTGGATGAGAGATATTTGCGCGAGGGAACTAATGCAAAAGGGGAACTTTCCACTAACGTTTTCTAACGCTTGCTGAGTGAGTATGTTGACACAATGGATGCAAAGGATTGCTTTGTGTGCACACAGATTCCTGTTTAGGTACAAGAGGGGATTACCTATCATACCATGCCATTAACTTATGGGATAAGTTGTAGTCTGTTACTAACAAGATTTTATAACCAGGAAGAAATTCAATATTTCTGTTCAAACCATGACCTTGTGTTTTCTTATGTGCCTATAATAGAGGATTTGAGTGGGGTAGCTAGATACTATAGTGTAAAGTTAGTTAAAGAATTCTTTGAGTCCACATTGACGATTAGTACATCTTATGCGCATCGCAATAATTTGACATGCTTGCTTACACCTGTAGAGAAAAGCTTTTTAGGCCACACAGAGGATAGAAGAAGGGCATTAAAGGGTAAATTAGAAAAAGGATTGCAGCAGCGGGTTTTTGCTAGTAGTGAAGGTTATGGTGCAATTAGGGAACAAGGGAAGCTAGCTTTAGATGCATTACATGTAGGGAAGCTTTGCATACCTAGTCCGAAATCATATTATGACAATGTGTTTGTTTGAATGAGTGAATGTAAGCATGTGTTTTTGTTTCAGAGTAAATGGGCGTTTATGTTAAATGGACAGGATCCAGCGACACCAGGGATTTATTACATATGTGGACTTAATGCTTATTACCGTCTTCCAAAGGGATGGTGTGGGACATGTTACTTGGGAATAGTTTTCCCAAAGATATACCAACTTGACGATTTGAAAAGGTTTCCGAAATTGTCTGAATTACATCGTACTAGACAGAAGAGAGAGACCGCTGCTGGTGTAGTGGGAGACATATTTGGGGCGATAATTCCCTCAGTGGGAGTTATCTTGAACTCCATTAAGATTCAAAAGTTGTCTACTATTCTGGATAACATGTTGACAAACTTTTCAGGGGCTATACTCCTGATGGATACTGAACTTGCAGCGGAGAGGGCTATGACTCTTCAAAACAGGCTTGCTTTAGACATTCTTTTAGCGAAAAGTGGCAGAGTTTGTAGGGTGCTTAATATTGCGTCATTGTTGCACATATATACCAATCAATAGTAATGAGCTTAGAAGTATGCTTACTAACTTGACTAGGGATAGTACAGACTTGAAGGAATTGAAAGAACCAGGTGTTTGGGAAAAGGTTGGAAAAGGGTTTGCTTCAGTGGGAAAATGGCTTAGCAACATTTGGCATGGGATATTGTCTAAAATAGTACAGGGGATATTGATTGTTAGAGCTTGCCTATTTGGATTGTGGGTGGCATGTAAAATTAGCAAAAGAATAAAACTGAAGATGGCGAAAAATGATAAGAGGAGGGAAGAAAAAGAAAGGGGAAAATTGTATAGGGAAAAATCAAAGGGGAAGCCAATAAGGGAAGAGATTGAGTTAAAAGAATTTTAGGATGTAAACTTTGTGGGGAAGTTTTTGTGTGATGACAAGAGTCATCAGAGGAGGGATTGTTGGAGTGTGTCTTTTAAAATAGTATTAACATGAAAAGCTTGCAATATGTTATGTGATGAAGCTGCATAGAAAATGTGTTAACATAGAAAATAATGCACACATTTTAAATGTGCCCACGGGGAGTGGCTACCAATGTATACGAAGACTAACAAAAAGCTTGTTAATTCTAAAAAAAAATTGTTGCAATAATTGTTTTGAATTTGTATTACCATAGCATAATTTGAGTTATGGGTTAAGAGTTTTGCTTTATTAAATTAGAAGACCTTAGCTTAGCGAGGGTCTGGGCTTAGCTGCCTCGCCTCATATTAAACTGCATTTTCTAATGTGTAATGTGCTGTTTTTCTGAAGGACACAAAGCTGTACTTTTCCAGAAGTTGTGTGTATGTAGCCGTAGTAAATTCTTTCTCATGAGAACCGACTTGCTCAAGGCAACATTCTTGCTGAATGCAACAGTATAATTTGTAACAGGTGCAAGGTTAACTATAGTAGGAGAAAACAATGGAGTCACTGACTGGAGCGCATAGTGTAACTTTTCCTACCTGACATTCCAACCGATGAAGACGTCAACAACATGGACCAAATTGGCGACATGAGAACTGTGGTTTGTGGAAAATTCTGACGAGATGCTTGAAAAATTATTGGACAGAGATAACGATGCACCAATTATTATCCAATGAGGAGTTAAGGGCTAATTAGACAAGTTTTGATTTAACAGCGTGACCCAAGAAGAAACTGACACACTCACTCACAGAGACCTTTTTACTCACTCTCTCGCTCACTTACCAGAGGGCTTGCTACTGTTCCTTTAGTGTCTTTTTCTGATACTCTAAACCATCCTCTACCCATTCTTACCTGATATTTACTTCTCCTCCATATGAGGGAAGCTATGCTATATTGAGACTTTGCCCCATCCTATCTCTGCTGATGGTGAATCGACTGATGTCCTGAGGACGAAGACTGATGCTGATCCATTGGATTGGTAACTATCTGATGCAAGATTGTAATTGTCTGTTTGCCTTTCTTTCTATGTACCAATTGCTATTTTGATAGAGTCCTTAGTTTAGATGTTTTCCAAGTTTGTGTTTACTAAAATGTTTTGCATGAAGCCCAGCATGCTAATGCTAATTTGAGGTTAGTCAAGGCGTTCACTAATATTTTGTGCAAATAGGCAAATCACTGAGTTCTTGTTTTGTTGATTCATGTACTAATGAGACTTTGCTAAGTTGATTCATACAATGATGTGCCTAGATGTTAAATGAAATTAGTAGATGTATTGATAAAAATAGCGTTTCGATTATTGATTGGATTGTTTTGGCGTGGGTTGATTGCTAAAGAGATTAACAGAGATGACATTAGATTGTAACCAATAGGGAAATAAATACCCTAACACTTAACGAATTGGTGTGGTTATTCATGACTGAAAGGTCATGGTGTGTTAAATGTTATTGACTAGTTGTCGATTAGCTATTGTAATTATTGATTGGTTTATTGATCTATTGATTTGGTAATGCCAAGAAGACATCTCGTACTGGGAAGTCCTCGAACGTTGTCCAAAGGTTTATCGACCTAAACGCGTCGCCTTGTAAGTTTACTTATTAAGGCTCTGACGCGCTAACACAGGCAGAGCAAGGCCTTTTTAGGGTGTAAGGGTGGGTAGTCTATACAAATAGTAAGGAGTTTTTAAGGTTTGGTGATGGGTAGTGTTTAGGGGTAGTAGGGAGTTTTTATAGCTCTGCGATGGGTAGTGTTTAGGTAGTAAAACGTTTTTAGAGGTCAATGATGGGGAGTGAATAGGGGTTGTAAGGATTTTCCAGGGCTCGGGAATGGGCAGTGCATAGGGGTAGTGAGCTGTTTTTAGGGGTCAGAGATGGGTAGTATTTAGGGATAGTAAGGAGGTTTTAGAGATCAGGGATTAGTGGTGCATGGGGTAGTAAAGAGGTTTACAATTCAGGGATGGGCAGTGTATAGTTTTTTTATAGATAGGTTGCCACATTTATTCCTGCACTGGCTAATTGGTGGGAATGACTACTGGGCATGCCCTAACCAATGGAGTTAAAGTTCCCACAGCTAACCCTAGCCACATGAGGCATTTTAAAGATGGCAAGAGTATTTGACAACACTAAGGCCCTCATTCCGACCCTGGCGGTCTAAGACCGCCAGGGCCGCGGGCAACGGAAGCACCGCCAACAGGCTGGCGGTGCTTCAGTGCGTCAGAAAAGGGGATCCGGCGGTTTCCCGCCAGATTTCCCCTGGCTGGGCTGAACCTCCATGGCGGCGGGGATTCCGACCCCCTTCCCGCCAGCCTGTTTCTGGCGGTTTTGACCGCCAGGAACAGGATGGCGGGAACGGGTGTCGTGGGGCCCCTGGGGGCCCCTGCACTGCCCATGCCACTGGCATGGGCAGTGCATGGGCCCCCTAACAGGGCCCCAGCATGATTTTCACTGTCTGCATTGCAGACAGTGAAAAGCGCGACGGGTGCAACTGCACCCGTCGCACCCCTACAACACCGCCGGCTCCATAGGCGGGCGCCCGCCGGCCCAGCGGGAAAGTCAGAATGACCTCTGCGGTCTTCTGACCGCGGAGCGGCCATTTGGCGGTTCCCGCCAGGCGGGCGGCATCCGCCGCCCGCCCAGGTCAGAATGACCCCCTAAATGTGACCTCTGGGGGGTGTATATGGGGAGTGTATTACAGTCACCCTAGTGTTCCTCTGCATCTATTACTAAAATCCACTTTCTGGCAGTCACTGTACCCACAATAAACCAATAGACCGTAGTTTGGTAGAACAAAAGCAGAGTCCTTCAGCAATCATGCAGTGAATCCACAAGAAGTGTCTTGACATCCTGTACTCTTCCCTTTCAAGCATGCCCCAAGAACTATATGTAAATCCAGAGACAGTTGTCTGGTAAGACAAAAGCCGAGTCCTTCAGACACCAGACAGTGTATTCACAAGAACTGTCATGGCATCCTGTACTTTCCTCTTTCAAGTGTGTTCCAAATGTTATATGTGAAAAGCAGACCTGTCAAGCAGGATTTGACACTGAAGCAGAATGTGACACTGTAGTGTCAAAAGGTACATGAACAGCCCTACCCTGAATATTGTGTGGGGTTCAGAAAAGTAATCTCAGCCTATTTAGGGTAGTGTGTTGTTTGCTTCTGGGAGGCATTTCACACCTACTGAAGGCTAATTAGTGGTTGGAGAGGCAATGCAAATTAGCCTCTTAGAACCTGCAGGCAGGGGAAAAGTAACTTTCTGAAAATTACTTTCCCTTAATATTTATTATAATCCAACGTCACCATTGAATTGGATTTTATTAACTATTACAAATAATTGTTTAGTTCTTTTTCTAGCTGGTCCAGTTCCCATGATACAATATTTATATTACATTTCTGCATGTCGTACTTTTAAATACCAGACACCCTGCCATGTGGATTACAGGGCCTAATAGGAGTGACATTACTATTTTAAGGAAAGGTTTTAACCTGTGAAAAGGGTTTATTTTCACAGGTCACATTGCAGTTTTTACATTGGTACAGTAAGACTACAAGTTTAAAACTATGTTTGCATTGCCACTGCAATGGATGGTACAATAGATGCTGGTCTACTAGTGGCATTTAACTTCTAGGCCCTTTTACATGCAAGTTAAATATGCCAATTAAAAGTATGCAAATTCTACCACATTAAGAGGGGGAGTTCAGTCAACTTACTACTGGCCAGCAAGCCTTTGAAATGGTCGAGCATGCTATTCTGATCAAGTGTGCCAGACCTGCAGGGCACTGCCCTTGATTGGATGGAATCCTTTCTTAAAGACCAGTCTAAAAAGGTCTGTGTTTTCCCCTTCTGTTCACCTCAGGTCCAATTAAATTGCAGAGTGCCTCAAGTGTTCTCCCTGCCCCCTCATCTTTTCAATCTTTATATTCACTCACTGATATACTCCCTCCAGCAGCAGAAGGTGAAAATATATAAATACACTGATGATGTAAGAGCTGATTTTTACCGTTGACAATACCACAGAATCCAAAATAAATTTGCAAAGCACCTTGTTATATATTTGGGACTGGATGAACAGCCATCAGTTGAATTTAAACTCCAGCATAACTGAGATTGTTGTTACCAAGAATAAACTCACAAACATAACCCATGCTTCTGGCCTTCTGAGATGCCTGCACCCAAGAACGCCCAAGAAGGTGGTGAAAGGCCTTGAAATCCTCATTGATGAGGATCTCTCTATGAAACACCAGATAGGAGCAGTGACTTTCTCTTGCTTTCTCTAACTTTGGAGAATAAGGAAAATCAGGAGATACTTCACCTTGAAAGCTGTCATACAAATTAGCATTGCCTTGGTGATGTCCAGGATAGACTATGCTAATGCTCTCTATCTGGGACTCCAAACTGGCCTAAACCACAGACTGCTATTAGCACAAAATCAGGCAGCCTGGCTAGTTTTACATCAGCCTAGACATTGCCATACTAAACCCCTGATGGAAATGCTATATTGGCTCCCTGTAGCTCAGAGGCCATTTTTAAAACAGGCTTTATTCTTTTTAAATCTCTTCATGATAAAAGTCCTGCCTTTATGTCCTCTAGAATTTAGCCCTACACCCCCATCGTCATCTTAGATCATCCTACCTGAACCTATGAACTGTTCCAAGAAGCAAAAGGAAGAGGTTGGGTAGGGCTAGGTTCTCATTGATTGCTCCCCACATTTGGAACACGTTTTCCCCTGATATCAGATCCACAGCCAACTATGTGAGTTTCAGGAAACACTTAAAAACCTGGCTGTTTAGACAAGCTTATGACTAACTTTTATTGGTAGTTGCAGCCTCTGTTACGTTAGCGCTAAAAGACCTTTTGGTGTATGCGTGCTCTATAAGTTCCTTATAACATAACATAACATAACATAACAAAATAACATAACATAACATAACATAGCAAGATAAAGTGCACACAGTTCCGAAACCAGCTAAAATATAGGGTGCAGTAAAAGGTAAAACATCTGGGATGACCACGCAGAAAAGGTGGATTTCATACACAGGCCGTCCCTAGTCAAGAACTAGAGTAGGCTAAACAATTGAAGGACGTCCCTGCTCAAGGGGTAGAACATTTATATCACCCCTTCTGCAGTTGCACTTCTCTGTTCTATGCTCCTCTCAACGTACTTGCACTGCTCTGTCAACATATTCTCTAGCTGCTAACTCTGTCCAAAGGGATCCAGCTCCTCACCTGTTGACCTCACATGTGAGACAACTGAACCTAGCCAGCTAACCTATACATCTCAGTAGGCGGACGGTACCCTCATGGCCAATACATTTATGTGGCCTATTCTACCCACTTGGTCACACTTCTGTCCCCAACTAAGGCAAAGCTCTGCCCAAACAACAAATAACCAATAGAGACCACCAATAGCTGTCAGTGTCGGGAACAAGGACCCTGGGCATCCTCTGCCATATGGAGGGTCCAATCTGGATCCTTTGGTAGGCCTCACTTCTAACCCTGGGGATGGCAAGGGGTGTCCCAATTGCTCTGGAGGTTTTCTGAGACTCTTATGTTTTCCTTCCACTCTTACTTCCATCATCTCAGGGTGAAACCTGGCTCCTTAGCTCAATGTCTGTACCCTGAGACTGAACACATGCTTGGCAGTCCATGACTTTCTGGCCAGTCACACTGTTGCCTCAAGGGTAACACACTGTGGCTGTGTGACGTAGGGATCTGCCAGGCACAGGTCCTCTTTTACATCAAATATTAATATAAATTGATTATATATATATATAGATATATATATATACATATATATATCTATATATATATATTTATTTATTTTAAATATAAAACAAAATAATAAATACTGCTGCGATTTTAACATATTTTTTAATTGAATTACCATATGAACTAATTACATTAAATTAGATTATTATTTTGAAGGTTAAATTAAAAAGTAAATTCACACTTAAAATAAGATTTTTTTTTAAATTATGTATCAATAATTATTAAAAGTGAAGTATAGAATTAATTAAAAGTCATTTAATTATATTGTACTAATAATGAATGAGACATTAATTCATAAATTCAGAAAAGGTTGTTAAAATTTGTTATTATTAAATAATAAGTATGTTCTATTTTTAGATTTTTTAAATTAAATGGGCATTTGTAATGAGGGAAATATGCTAATAATATTAGTGTTTGTGAGACTTATGGGGAATTCATTTGAGTAAAACTGTGCAACTTCACAAACCTGTATCATTGCTGAACCAAGCAGTGGCTCAAACATTTGTCCTGTTCTTAACCAGTGCTGTGGGATTCTATCACTGTTTAGAAAAGTGAGTCTAGCTAGGGTGAAGCTAGACAGCATGGGCATTATTCGCCTGGTGCCACTGACGCTAATGATGTGAGCAATTCAGTAAGGATGAAGGTAGGTGAAAGTGGGATAAACTGGCTGGTTAACATGGGACTATCCTCCTTATTCCATATGTACTAATGTGCCTGAGGTCTACTGGAAAAGGGGACCCTGACACACCATACATCATGGGCTCTCCTTTTGCTCTAAAAGGAAAACAAACATCAACACTAAAATCACTGACCCAACCTTTCGTCAGTGAAGAGGCAAATTACTCCAAATATCTAGCTGAAAGATTCTTGCCTACTTCATGCAGTGATTCATCCCAGGGAATAACAAAGTGGGCAGAAGTGGATGGAACCCCTCCACTATTTGTAGAGAGGGGAAGCTGCCCCGTGAAGGCACTTTGACAAAGTCAGAGAAAGGAGAGGCATCCCTTGTTTATTGTGAGTGAAGCTGAGGCATCACATTGGTCCTCACCAACAAAGTTGTTGCTGTGTTTAATCATGCTATGGTATTGCACACACTATGTGAGCCTCGTGATTTGCTTTCTAAACCTGTGGCAGCATTCTCAGCGAGTGGCCAAGGACAGATGCTTCGAGGACCTGTGAGGAAAGAGATTATTTCTCTCATTAAGAAGCACGCACATGTCAATATTTATCAAACTTCTAAAATAAAGAAATACAAGAGGGGCCTAATGCACCACTGAAAATCAAAAAATAAGAGCCAATAAATATCCAGTCAAGAGATGAATATCACGGAACAGGTATTCCTTTTTTTTGCTCGCATTTAAAATATGAGCACAAACACAGTCAAAGCGTTATGTACTAAAACATAGGGACTTCTTCCGGGCTGTTAAAAGACATACAAAACTCTATTTAAGCCAAAAGAGAAAAGGCAGAATATCATAGGCATCATAAGAACAATGATGTGACATTCAGAAACAGCAGATAAAAAACAAACAAAAACAAACATTTAATAAAATACATGTCCAGTGACTCCAGTCATTAATTTGGGAAAAGCACAAACTGATTAGAACTATAGTGCACACAGGGGCATATTTATACTCTGCTTGCGCCGAATGTGCGTCAAAACTTTTGACGCACATTCGGCGCAAACCCTGCTCCATATTTATACTTTGACGCCCGACCCCACGGACGTCAAAATCCCAACATGTGCGTCATTTTTTGGAAGGGGGAACCTGCCTTGCGTTAATTATATGCAAGGTAGGCGTTCCCTTCTAAAAAATGACTTTAAGGCCTGTGCGCCTTATTTATACTCTGGCGTCATTTTGATGCACAGGAGGGGGCGGGTGGGCGACGTTTTTTAACGCCTGGGTCAGGGCAGGTGTTAAGGGACCTGTGGGCTCAGAAGGAGCCCAGAGGTGCCCTCCCATGCCCCCAGGGACACCCCCTGCCACCCTTGCCCACCCCAGGACGACACCCAAGGATGGAGGGACCCATCCCAGGGAAGGAAAGGTAAGTTCTGGTAAGTATATTTTTCCCTGTTTTTTTAAGTGGCATGGGGGACCTGATTTGGGACCCCTACATGCCACTATGCCCAATGACCATGCCCAGGGGACAGAAGTCCCCTGGGCTTGGCCATTGGGCAAGGGGGCATGACTCCTGTCTTTGCTATGACAGGAGTCATGTCAATGGAGGGTGGGCGTAAAAGAAAATGGCGCAAGTCCGGTGTGAGGCCTGATTTTTGCCTCAGACCTGACTTGCACCATGTTTTGACGCACAACCCCCATTTTCCCATACGCCGGCGCTGCCTGGTGTGAGTCATTTTTTTTACGCGTACCAGTCCGCCGCGCCAGCTAACGTCATTCCATAAATAAGGCGCCCGCATGGCGCGTTGGAATGGCGTTAGCCGGCGGTAACATTTTTGACGCACAACTGCGTTGGGGCAGTTGTGCATCAAAAAGTATAAATATGGCCCACAGATTCCCCACCTTTATACTCCTAGTGACATTTTATCAGAGAACTGAGAACTTTATCAGAAAACAAAGTACAAAGTACAATATCTGCAATATTAGATAAACCAATCGAAATAACACTTCAAAACAAAACATTCCTCTTTTTCGACTCACCCATGCAGGGAAAGCAGAATTTCCATCCATAGAAAAAAAGAAAGAAAATAACTATAACCAAAATGCAATCACCAACCATCTAATTTTTTTTTATCATTATACATTAATACTGCTTACCCCCATAATAAATATAAGGAGATTTCTTATAAAGACTCCTACCTTGTACTTCCTAGGATGTAACTTCCAAATATTATATAATAGTCACCCAAAACTTCAGGTATATATTTTAATAGGTGTAAATAATTTCCTCATTCCTCAGCTATTTACTCCTTGAGGATACAATAATATATATATATATATATATATATATAGATATATATATATAAATATATATATATATATATCTATATATATATATATATATATATATATATGCGTATATCCCCTTTTGGCTATTTATAAAAACTGAGCAGAGGATTATACCTAAAATAGCACGTCACCCCTTCCATTTTAAATGTGTCCCTCATAAAAATATGTTTGATAGAGCATATAACAACCCACAAACAGAATTGTGGGTACACAATCGTTAATCCAGCTTTCCCTATTACGCACTTACTCTATACCACAATGAAACTCAAAGTGAAAAGCCCTGCAGAACATGCCCAAAACCACAGCTCAACTCAGAGCAAAATTACCATCACACCGTCTCCCTCGGGAGGTGCGGACAGCAAAGCAGCAAAAAATAGCTGCACACACTTATTTTACACAAGGACATTTCCCAAACCTTCCCTTCCTCCTCATACATATCACATTTCGAATCTGGGGAAAGGCTTGTGACCACATAATTCAATTCATCGTTCCAACAGGAAGTGTACACACGGACATTATCCTACACACCATCTCTCTGCAAGGAACACAGACACCAACATCAATTGTTAAGCATGCCACAAAAGCGTCCCCTCACGTTCATAATATGACACAGGTAAAGTCACTCAAATACGCTGAATTATTTCAATCTAACAAACAGAATGTCACAAGCACAAACATAATTAATTGACAAAACACAGCTCCAATGGATTGTCTGTGAACCTACTCACCGACATACCGTCAATGTCCAAAACACAGAAACCACTCCAATATGCGCACCAGTTCAAGTTTGTTTGTTTCAGCCGCCATTCAAGTACACAAGACCTCCGAGCGAAACTCATAACACCTGGCGAATGTAAAAGACACACAGAAAGAGCGCAAAAATACATCTGCCATTTTGAAGTGTCCTCAAAATATCGATCCTCATAGGAAATGGAATCCACTGCACAAACTAGGTAAATTGTGACCATGGCCAATGCATGCAATTGCTAAACTTATTGGGAATACACAACTCTTCCACAAATACACCCACAGTAACTTCTCAAATTGCGACCATGAGACCTCCAGGCAGAACTCCTACCATCTGAGGACCAGTGCAGACATACTGAGATCACAGTGAAAACGTGTTGGCCATTTAGAAGTTGGCACAATAATCAACCTTCACTGTAGAACAAATCCACAGTATAAACTAGATCAATAGGACCATCATCTAAACATGAAGTTGCCAAACCTTTTATCGAGGCACAACTCCTTCACAATTTTGGCCACACAATCATCTTAAATCACGACCATTGGTGCCTGTAGGTATAGGATCCCACTTCCCAGCATATAGCAAAAACCTCAAAACAACGGCCCTTACACTCGATCTCCTACAAAAACTTGTTTTAGAAAGATGGACAAAAACCTATGATCACAAAGAAATTTTAAAATTGTTCTCTTCGGAAAGCCGGAAACAAATACATAATATCTTAGGAAAGTGGCAGCAATTTTGTAACAATGAAAAATACATCAGTTCCTATTTAGAAATATAATACCCTTCCTGCACACACATCCCAAACCTTTATATCCAGCAGGATATGTTTGATACTACCATGTAAACAATGTCTCATTATTTCCAGTTTTAGCTAATCACTAGTAGGCATCCCAAACCTGCATATTAACTCCCTGGGGGAGGGAAAACAATATCACATTAGTCCCATTCTTACCAAGTGATCATACAAACTTACTCCTCAAATGGAGCATAGCACAAACACAAAAACATGTTATTAATGGAAATAACAAAATTTAAAAGCATTTAGACAGAAATCTATTCCATAATTTGGGCACAAAATGTAATTGAACCACTATAACCAGATATTACGCGTAGGAGAAAGCAACATTCACCAAGCCTACTACAAGAAATTGTGAAACTTGGGTTCTCAAGTCAGACCAAACTCCACTGAATGTAAACGTGAAATCCACCTTGCTTCCATTTGTTTTAGTGCAAGCTCCCTGTTACCATGAACCTCCGGCGTCACAACGTCAATCCCATGAAATTTAAAGGGACATCTCACATCCTTATTACATGTGTGGAAAGACAAAGGATAGGAAGCATCCTTGTTGCAACGGGCCCTAACATGTTCTGCTATCCTAAGCCTAAGTTCCCTGGTGGTGTTTCCTATGTATACTTTATCACATGTACAGATTAAAGCATATGTCACAAAAGTCGTCTAATAGATGGTATCCCTTTGGAAAGGATAGGCTCCATAGACTATCTTGGCGTTAACAGTGTCGGACAACTTAGGTGGGGAAGATCAGATTTCCAAGAACTCTCTTCTTACTCAGAATAGGTCAAGTGCATTCTCTGCTTTTACAAGAGCACTAGCTCAAGAGTGGTATCTCCAGCTCTTAAAATATATCAGGTAAAAGCGCAGAATGCAGCTACTCATGGAGCTGAGGTGTGGGGCTATTGGAAAGCCCAAAAGTTGACGGTGGCTGAAATTGTTTTTGTTAGGTCATTACTCGCATGCCCAGGTAGTAGTCCTCTGATTCCTATCTATTTTGACTGAGATCTAAATAGAATTAATGCCCTAATATCACTAAAACCCTTGACCTTTTGGGTTAGCCTCTGGATTACTCCTGAACTACACACACACATGTATATATATATATATATATATATATATATATATATATATATATATATATATATATATATATATATATATATGTGTGTAGTTCAGTGGATTGGTTCTATCTGTCTCAATATGGGTATTAGACAGTATGCCACAGCCCTTAGAATGTTAAAATGCAACACTTCTGATGTAATAGTTCATGAAGTAATTAAGTTTTTAGTTGCTGTGTGGCATGTGCGCAATCGATTTTTAAAGGATGGCTAAAGCAATCATGCACAGAAGATAGTATTTTATAGACTGCTTAGAAATGAATAGGGTTTGATACATTTTTTATGAATTTAGGATGGGACCTTACAGGCTAGTCTTTTATGGTGTTTTATTGTAGTCCTAATGTGATAGTGATTGGATAAGTTTTTAGGGTAATTTGATGTTGTTGAAAATAAGTGATTGTTTTTTTTTATTCCATCATTTTCATTTACTACGATAGTTTTAGATTTGAATGTTCTATGCTGTTTTACTATTTATGTATACTTTGATGGTTTTATAACTGAATAAATCTTTGTGTGATGAGAACAGAAGTCGTCTGACGGTTATTAAAGGCATTGATCTTATACTCCAAACTCATATTGTACTTGAACCTAATTACTTTGGTCATGCCAAATTCAGTTGCAGCTGGTCAGGGTTACGAGGGGCGGGGCAGCGCACGTACGGGCAGGGGGGAGAATTTTAATAAACTTTAAAAAAACTAAAAAAGCTTACCTCCGTTGCAGTGAAGGCACACGCTCCCAGCCTGCCCTGCAGCCAATCCTGATGCTGCTCAGAGCAGCATCAGGATTGGCTGAGAGTGCCCTGGCTGGGTGCTTCCAGGCAGACTGGGAACACAGTGCCGGGTTGGAGAGAGCACACTGCGCATGTGTGTTTGGCTGGCCTGAGATGGCTGGCCAAACACACATGCGCTCAGAGTGGAGTGCACAGTGCACTCCCCTCGGTTCTTGTCAGCCCATGGCCCGCCCCTTTCACAACGAAGAGAAAATAAACATAGTTTATTATCCCTTCATTTTCGTTGTGAAATCTTTGCAGCTTTTGCTGCTGCGGGGGCATAGAGGGACCCTCCGCCGCCATAGCAGAGGAGCCACCACTGGCCAGATTTGCACATGGGACAGGTACAGGTAGTACATGTATAGAAATCCTTGGGTTGTTGTGGTAGCCACTCAATTTTACTTTTATTTATGTTGGTGGGCAAGTAACTAGGATTCACAATGTCCTTAATAGTATGTCCCCTCCTATATGAAACTATTGGTTTATCCTTTAAGATTGCTTCCAATCTGGGAACACTAGCTAGTAATCCCCAATGTCTATTCAATATCCGCCATAGCTGGTGGCTTGAGGAATTGTAGATGGTAATGAAATCAAGATTACTTTCTCCCTTACTTTTCTTGTTGTTATCTTTCAAAAGTCCATCCCTCTTGAAATTATTCCCTCTCTTTCATGTGTCTCTAATGTGCTCAATATCATAGCATCTTTGTGCCATCCCACATGTCACGAGTTACAAGTTGCGTGTACACTCAACCTACTCATTAGAATTTCTTTTCACATGCAACATCTCACCAAAAGTAACTGAAAATTGTCCTAGACGAATGAGCACTACTTGCTAACAGCATACTGTTACAGTCCATGGGCGTACAATGCAGCGTGCTTTGAGCCTTATTGCCTGTGCTACGAAAAGTGATTCCTCTCATTTATCAGGGAGCTATGGGAAAGATGTATAGCTACAAATCTGAATGGTGTGACAGTCTACTTGGCGATTTGAGGTGGACTTGAGCATCTTGTCATTCAGAGAGGATAGCAGCACTAATGTAGGACAAGATTTTCTTTAAAATCCTGAAGGTTGACTCAAGATAAAATGGCAGGATTAGGAGCGTGTAATAATGATCCAGGAGTGCATGCGAGAGAAACAACTGGGGTAACTAATAAATATGGATATAAACAGACAATGCTGAATGTTAAAAGAGAACATAATCTTCATTTACCATCCAAGAAGAATTATCTACTGGAGAATGTCCATATTACCAAGGAGCATACCAGCTGACAATTTTTAAGTTTTTGAATAAGCTGTGCTCTCCCACGGTCATATGAGCAAGAAAAATAATGAACGAACCCTCAGTCTCAGCCTGTCAGCTGGAACATGAAAGATGGCTTTATTCTGCAGCAAGGTTTGTGATTTGCAAAGATGTATTTCCCAAAAACTCAATTGCCTCACAATCAAATGTTAGGTCAGGTAGAAACCTATCAGGCATCTCCTTCTGAACAAGGAGCTTCGAATAGTGTCCACCCTTCCCTATGACAACTGGTAAGGTAAGGTTTGATAGGGTTTGTAAATCCTTAGCAAAGGTTCTTCAACAACTTTCAACAGATCTAGTTTAAAAGTGGTATTTACGTTTTCCAGACAGCCTCAACCTTTTTGTTTACATGATAAAATGGCAAGACTACCTTGTCATTTCACAGATTTTAATCACCGAAGTTTGTCATAAGAAAAGTCAGGGGAAATCGTTCAGGAAGATGATAACATTATTTAAATAACAGAATTGTCCTTATCTGGTCATTAAGAACATAGTCGCCCACCAGGTGGTTTACGCTAATCTGGTTTGTTGTGATTTGAGTGACTACTATGGGATTTAACATTTTCAAAAGGGTAGAAAGGATCTACGAAACGGTGAAAAGAAATCATTTTCAAGGGCCCTTTATTTCCTTAGAGCATATTTGTGATGAATGGCTCTACCAGGATTTGTTGCATGAATGGACAAACGCGCTGACTAAGGAGCTGTTTCTCAGTTATGGCTACTCTGAAACTGACTTCAAGTTTTTAGTGAGCAAGACTAGTGTGGTGCCAGTATAAGCTTCTACTGTAACATAGACCTTCAATAATAATCCTTGTTCACCTCATCTTAAGCTTTGGTGATAGCAATGAAAACAAATGTGCTAAGCCTCGTCAGGATGCCTGATGCTAGGTAGCACCTTCTGAGTTTACTATAAGTGGTACAAAGGAATCACCCAAACAGCCACCCAAATGACCTGTTTGAATGAATAAATAACATCTGTGTGAATTTCATTGTCATTTATTTCTTAGAGCTCCCTTAATTGATACTTAGGTACCCTCACCCTCTGTAGGAAGCATATTAACACTTCACACTACTTAATGTTTTGTCACGTTTTTTGTATAACAAATTTGCCAATTCCTTGTCTCTTGTTGCTTTACATTCTTCAGCAAACTGCTGTCTATGATTGTGGGTTTGTTTGACAGAGGATCTCTGTGGATGGAAAGGCAAATAACCTTCCCCGGCCATGAAAGTGTATTTAAAGTGATTTAGAGGATGAGACATGACTGTGGTTGTATTCCGCTGGATGAGAGGTGAATCTTGCAACCTTTCCTACCCAGACATTAGTTAACTGTGTCATGAGCAACTGCTGCAGAGCGCTAAGTGGAGGGGTTGGGTTTAGAACTTGCAACCTCCCACCAAACATATGTCACCTATTGCAATCATGTTCTATTGTTTTTGGATTTGATGGTTAATGCTGACTGAGCAAAGGGCCTTAAGTGAGTTTGTGTCAAACTCTTTGCAGTACTTGTTCCCTGTCTCAAGGTATTTTGGAAATATATGTTCTCTTTTCACCATGTTTATCTGGGTTACCAGTCCTTTGTCCTTGCATTCTTTATCTGGCATTCTCAGCCTGAAGTCACACTTTGTCAGAGTTTCCATAGCCCTAGGTCCCCTGACAACTGTAGTCCCTGTAAGAAGCTGGCTCTTTATGTGTATATCAATAACTAGATGCACTGTGTAGAGTCCAGGGGTTCCCCAGTGTGTGGGCAGGGCTTGCTATGCAATCCCAAAGTGCTCTCTTTGGAGGTAGTGTGGTTGAGCAGTCTTAGGCTTAACACAGAAGAGGGCAAGACATTCACAAATACACACAATGGTCAATAAATAAGGCACATGACCCAAAAAGCAGATCCACACCAATTTATAAAAATAGCAAGTATCTTTATATATGTTTAGGCATCAGAGAAAAATCATTCAGGTAAGTCAGTTTTTAGCTATAAATTCTATTCACTTTCAAAAGCAGACACAGGGCAATTTCTGAGTTCTGCAATGCTATCCTATGGGAGTTAAAAAACAAGTTCTGCAAACAGATAGATTACAGCGACCTACAAGAGCAATCTCCAGGAGTTAAGGTGAGTGGTGGACAAGGTCCAAAGCAGCACCAGCAATACCCCACCAGCGCCAGGTACTGGGTGCAAAACAGCATTGGGTGCCCAATGAGTTTCAATGGAGATCGGTCACGGTGAAAGGAGGCTGCAGGCTCTGGTCAGGAAGCCAGTCAGGCTGAACCAACAGCAGGGCTCAGGCCTCACGATGCTCTGGCACAGGTTGATTCTCCATTGATTCTCTTCTCCACAGCTCAGAGGAGAGGTGTGCAGAGGTGTTTTCAGGTATCAGGTTTTCCTTCCCAGAGCAGTCGCGATAGAGGGGGCTGCGTGTAGAGGGGAGTCCAGGATGGGTGAAAACATGATGAACTCAGACTCTGGAGGGCTGGGAAAAACTTGTTGGCACCGGTAGTCCACTTCAATTCAGGTCGAAGACAGCAGGTGCAGTGGTGACTTCAGGTGTCGGGTTTTGGCGGTTCCGAAGGCTTCAAAATCCCTTCTTTGGAGCTTGCTGGAGAACAGGTCTGCTCTTCACGTAAGGTCTTGAATCTTTTTCGAAGGCAGTCAGTCATCCTGGGTTTCTAGAGACATGGCTGCAGTAAGAGTTGACTTTGGTGCTGATTTCAACAAGGGATGCAGACAGGCCGACAGGGTTAATACCAGGTCAGCTGCATCTTTTCTCCTATTCTGCTTTTGCATCTCTTCAGGGTCCTTTCACTTCTTAGGTTGTCAGAATCTGCTCCTCTGGTGCCAGGGGCTCCACTACATACTGAATTTAGGGGCATTTCGGGGAGTGTAGGATATTTGCTAATGGACAACTTACCCTTGCGGTCACTACATCCCCCGCATGACCACTTCCTGTGGGAAGTGGGCTTAACCTTGTCCCAGAGTTCCTAAATCTGCCAACACCAAGATGGCAGATTCTGAAATGTAGTGTCCATATCCGGCAGCTCATCTTAGGGGTGGGACTGACCTGAGGGGTGGACAAACCTCTCTGAGTATGAAATTTCCCACCTGTGCAGGAGCCCAATGGCCCTGGGGAAGGTGGGTTAGGATTTCCCTTGTGAGAGAAGCCAGATCTGTATACCAAGGACGGTGGGGCTCGTTGAAGCTTCCTGCCTTGGAATATTCATTTGCAGGTCATCCTGTTGGGTGGGGTGTGTAACACCCCTCCCAGAGCAGGCATTGTATTTGACCACATTAGGGCCTCTCCTTATGGTTTCAGGCTCATGTCTGGTGGTGGCAGGCTGGCTCAAACTAGCCAGCAAGCACACCAGAGGCTGGTACATTTTTAGAGGGCACCTCTAAGGTAACCCTCTGGGTGCATCTATTGATAAATCCATCATTGGAATCACTGTGGGCTTATCAATACAAGATCTTTGATACCAAACATCACTATCTTCGGTGAAGCAATCATGTAGCTGGGGAACTCGTATTGACCAGTGTCCAGCACATGCATTTAAAATGGTTTCTTTGTCCACTTACTATGTCTAAGAATAAAAACAGACATAGCAGTGGCATATCTGCTCTTGTAGATATGTCCTCACATGTAATATAATGCACTTTGCCTTAGAGCTGTGAGGCCTGCTGTAGGGTGACTTACATATATTGCATGCAGTGTTAGGGGACTTGGCACACAGGGATGTGTGACATATTGTGTTTTCACTTGTGTGTGGACCAAGACACGCAGCGTGCAATGGCAGCCTGGCATGTGCTTGATGAGGGATCCCTTAGGGTGGCACAATTTGTGTTGCAGCCCTTAGGGACAGTCTTTAGTACCTCCAGCCCTAAGTACCAGTGGTACCATTTACAAATGGTGCTAAAGAATTTGCCAACTGGGAAAACAATTGTACAGTTTTGGTAAAGAGATCTGGCACTGGGGACCTGGTTAGCAGGAGCCCAGTGCGCTTTCAGTCAAAATCACATCAGGTACCAGGCATAAATTAGGGGTGAGGGGGGTGATAACCATGTCAAAAAGAGGCCCTTTCTTACAGTCCTTGTCACAGTTTTAGAGTAGGCTCAACATTCAGCCTCAACATGACACAAATACAGCCCATTTTTGACCCCGTTGATAGCTTTGGGTTTGCACTCAATCAACATTAAAAGCACGGGGATTACCACCTACTAAATAATTCAGACATTAATCTTACATAGAAATATACAATATTTTTATCGTTTTAAAAACAGGGCAAATCTTTTTTAATGTAAAGATGAGTGATTTTGACTGATCAACAGTATGTTTAATCTAACCCACTACTCAAGGAACCCCTCACTTTACTCAGGTTGATGTGCCATGAATGCTCGTTGATATATGGGTCTCAGTCCTCAGTAGCACGAACACCCAAAAACAAATCTAAACAGAAAAATACACACAAAATAGCATTCATATTTCATGTAACATATATAAAAGATGAATGCCTCTATCAAATTTGTATTACAAGGCATTCCTATTTTGGCTTGAATAATGTTTTCAAAAAGATTTCTTCTGGACTGCCCGGCAGTACCTCACTGTTTACACGGAAAGCACCTTCCATCCTAGCTCCCTACGAACAGAGCTGTTATGCTGTTGGTTTTGTTATTCTGTGTCAGACCTTCCAAGTTAAATTAGTTATATGGTATGTTGATTATTGTAACTCTGTGTTCTACTGGCTTCCAAATTGCTGCTTGATCTTTGTTCTTTCTTTTTCATGGCTAAGAGCATCTCCCCGTAAAGCACTCTGTATGCTCTATATAAACACCTCAGAATAAAGTAAAGACCTGTTATGAAGAGGTATTGCAGGGGGGCCATCTTTACAAGCAGTGCTGGAATTGGAAAATATTTACTCCGAGAATCCATAAATTGGGCATAAACTGGGGATCAAGGTGTGGCAGAAAAAAGTAGGTGGAGCTTGAAAAGCAGAGTCTGACATTTGACATATATTTATTTTTAAAAATCTGCTGCAAAGAAATTGGCAACAAGGACATATGTGGCAGTAAATCTGTTCTAGACTACTTAATTGGCCACAAAGAGGCTGCATTTTAAATAGCCCACAGGGTTAAGACACATGCTGTAGAGATCATTGCATGCCCAGCAACTTTGAAGCTATTGTGATAGTGGTAAGATAATCCTAGTGGTTGACACAGTTCGGGAGAGGTCTGTGATTTGTCAACTGACAGTTTTGACTCACTAAGTAGAAAGGAAGGTTAATGTTCCTGCAAATCATGTAGCATGCACATCAAGGTTGGCAATTTATTTAGAGAGGTAAGGAGGTAGTGCTTTTGACACTGACATAATGTTGTTACTTCCAGCTCATAAGCTGCAAGCCTTCTAATACAGCACAATGATTTATTTATCAGAATAAAGGAGCTGCATGCACACTGGAAGTCACAGGTTATATCCCTATTGTTTTTTCTCAATCTGTTAGTATTCTAAGATTGTAAAGAAGAGTTCATTTGGAAAGTAACAAAGCCTTGTTATTACAGACAACCACAATCACTGCATTCCATTCCATATACTAACTTTGTGTTTCTGCTGACCATTCACTCTTAACGTATAATGTTTACAAGTATGGTTGATATATTATTTCTACTCTTTATAATCATCACTCTCTTAAGTAACACATCCTGTACATTAATTTACACACTTGTAAGCTTTATTGTGCCTCTGTGTGTGTCATGTAAAGCACTCTGAAACTTTACACTGGGATGAGCAGCGCTATAAAAGAAATAACAAATTAGTATAATTACTCTTACATTCATACAGCACAAGCACATCTCTTACATAGGGAGTTGAGCAAATTTAAAAACCTGCTTCCAATAGTTTCTCTTAAGTACTTTTGAAGTGTTAACAACCTCTGCACCTTTGTTCCCTTGCAATAGCATCTAGGTGTTATCCTCCAGATGGCTCCCAACCAGGATGATAGGTGAACAAAGACATGGGTATACACAGAAAGAGCCCATAGACAGAATTCCCACTGTGGCACAGGTAAAAAGACCTGTACCCCACAGCACTCATGAGGTGTGTCAACCATTAATAGTGTCATGATATGGTTGTGGTGGCAGTAGAAGTTCATAGTAATTGGGAGCACAATGTTGGAAGTACCTCTATTACCCACAGAGTACAGCACTGTCAGTGTCCAACTTCAGTATTTTGTAACTCCCTTGACAAGAGGCATGTAACATGCTTTTCCTGCACAACCAAATATACTGAGTCAGCCATAAAGAAAGAATGAAGAGGAGCTTGGCATATGGGCTCTCCTCCAGGGACTTTAAACCTTAAGCAACATTCTCTAAAAAGGAACATTTAGGAAACAGGCTTTGAAAAACATGAAGGAATTGAGAATATTTTCACCTTGGTCTGATACAATTGTATAAAGAAGGAAGACACTTGCTTAATCACTTTGTGCTGACAGTTCTATAATAATTTATGGTGTTGTCTGTATTTTCACTCAGATCTATTTTTAGTCTGCCAAACAGGTTGAATCTCCCTTCCATATAACAGCTCCCCATACCCACTAACACAGGAACTAAAATGCCTTTTTTGTGACTCTGTTGCATGTGCCCACACAATTTTGCACTTCTGGGTTCCATTCACCATGAACTATCCATACAATCGCCATTTACCTTCCATTTACCTTCCTTTCATCATCCACAAAATTTGACGTCACACGTAGAACTGAACACAGCGTTCCAAAACAGACTTCCAACACCAGCTACCACCTGTCAGAAGTTAACTCCAGGGATGGGAAGAGTATTTCAGGAGGGATAACACGACATGCACACAGTGCACAGTAGACAAACCTCAGTCTGATGCAATACCCTGGGTGAACTCTCCAGGAATGACCTTCAGACTGAAATGACATATCAGAGATTGACTCTAGCCCTACTAGTGGTGACACCTCAGGAACTACTCACAATATTCTAGATAAGCACATTGCATTGGTGCTGGGCTGGATACTGACTTCATGATGAAGCCTTACTAGTATTATGAAAGATTATTTACCTTTTCTGCGGATTTGATTATATTTTCATTTATATCCCAACACTAATTTTGATCTTCAGGGAACTTTGTCATATTTTTTACCCACTTTGAGTACATCCACGTTGAGATCACAAAGATGCTCAAAGACAATGCACAGCTATTGTCTTTGTTATATCTGGTCTGTGGTTTGCGCAGGTCCACATGCTGAGCCTATTCTGCTAGTAGTGAAGGCATTCTTGCTGCATTTGGTGCTCCTGTTGTCTGTCAGTAAGTCTTGTGTTTTTGCTATTCAGGCTGCTCCTGACATGTGTGTAAAAGATTTGCAAAGATTTAAGGGCTACCTAGCACCTGAGTAAGGTAAATGCTATGTAAAACACAAGTGGTCCTGAAGGAGGGAATATAACCCTAAACTTACACAGTGGGAATTATACATGAACTCACATATGATAAGTTCCAAAGTTTGAACAAGTTTATTTACATCAAATACTTTTAAAACATTTCTCAATTGGATTTCGCACCACTTTAAGGACTACATGGACTATTGGCAGGTGTGGCCCACTTATCTCAGTGGGTAACTTAATTTGGTTTAGTTAACTATTTAGGCCCATAACCCAGTCAGTTCTAGATAAAGTACTAATCAAGGTTATTTTATCCTTATGTGTCTCTTCCAAAAGGTTATTGTCATGATGATGACCCTGTTCTAAAATTAACATAGGGGTCCAAACGTTGACATTTATACAATGGACTGTTTGTTCCCTAAAATAAGGATTTAAAGACTTCAACATTCATTCCCCGGGACGTTGCTGGATTTGTTTATACACTGTTCGCACTCGTGTCTGTATCGTGTATAGCACTGATGAACATTTTCACCTAATCACCTGCACCGCATCGCCGCACAATTTTTGGAGCACCTATGGTTTTACTATATTGCTTTAATCCAATTGAGTATATGTTTTAAAAGAAGTATTTAATGTTAATAAACTTGTTAACAAGTTGGAACTTATCATACGTGGAAGTCTAGTGTTATGCTTTCCCTCTCAGGTCCCCTTGTGTTTTACATAGTGTGTGTAAAAGAAGCTTGGACTCCTCTTCTGCCTGTTGCATGTGTGTCTCGTTGATTTAAGCCCGTGCTCTGCCTTTCCTAATGTGCATTTGCTTCTTATGAGGAACCTTGTGCTGTTACCTGTGCTCTATTTTGCTGGTATGAGCTTGAGTGTGCGTCTACATTACACCTCCTATTGGTTGCGGGTTAGTTTCTCGGTGTACCTTTTCCGCGCGCCTGCTGATTGACGATTAGCTGTGGGGTTATAAAAGTTCTTGTTCTCGTGGGCGTTGGTTGCAGCTGATATCGTGGTGTATATGAGATGGCCTCCCAAAGTCAGCTCCTATAAAACTGGCAATGGAACTGTCTCATTAATAAAAGGGATCTTGTGCTGACTTCAGCTTCCCTAAGAAAAAGTCGAGTCAGCTCCCAATGACTCCTTGTCCCAGGAGCATACTCGCACCATAAATGCTTACTTCATCCCTCGTCATTTCTGAGAAAGACTATACCTTCAGGGATGGAACCTTCTTAATTTATCCTCTTGCTTTGGTCTCTTAACATTGCAGCGAACTGCCTCACACACCCTGACATGACTGTCTTTGTGCTGTGCCGGGCTTCCGGCCTTTTTTTTTTTTTTTTTGGGTACTGTTGCTCTCACTCTCGATATGCCCGAATCACCCTCTTGCATACATACATATCTTCTTGTCCAAGGCCTTCTTTATTATCAAATAAATGCAAGAAAAAAATCCCAATCACAGTTTGAGTCATTTTGATTATAAGTTTCACCCGAAAGTTCAAAAAGTAAAGTATAAATGTATGCACTGATACAATAGGCGCTTAGCTGAGGAGCATGAGTGCACTGAACATCATTATGGTGTTAGATGAAACAAAATCCTGTGTACGAAATAGGAATGTACGTCTTGGAAAAGCATTATATGTCACACATTTACAATTGCATTTCACATATTTAGGTTTTTCTTTTTGTGCAGGAAGATTAATGGCCTGATTCGTGGCCCGCCAAAGTAGGTGGAGGCTACAACCTCTGCTCCCCTGGCTAAGACCGCTTATACTATTTAGAAATCCCCATCAGTGAGGCAGGGCTCTTGCAGCTTCAGGGGAGTTGTCACAGTGAAGCTTTGCCAAGTTGATGTCCGTTTAGTGGGTTTGCTCAGCAAAGCAGGAGTTTATTCTTAAAGCACAAAAAGATCAATGGCTCTCGACATACTAGGATTTTTTCCCGGGAGGTGCAGGGGCACTGAGCGAGTTCACTAGCCAGGCCTCCCATGCCTCGAATGGTGGTTCCAGGCAGGGAAATTTAGTCACAGTCACCCTTCCCTAAAAGGATTAACAGTACCATGAATATGACCTGATGGCCCAGTGGCAAGTGGGTGATGAGGTCAGGAGATTTCCTCAGTCATTGGGAAATCAGTGGTTCCTCCAAATCTACATAGAGCAAGGAAACCGTGAGTTCGCCGTCTGAAGGTGCCCCCTCTCTTCCAAAAACTAAATGATCAGGTAGGTGATTTGCCCAGAACCACACTGTTTTCAGGGCATACATGGAGGCCCAGGCTCAAACCCAGGTCACCAGTTCCTATGTCAGCAGGATAGCCAGTAGGCCCCCATCAGATATCCTCACTTACCTATTCTCATGCTTCAGCTGCACATTTAAAGGAGAACTTACATATTTATTAGCAGAGGAGCATTAGCAGGCGCACTCTGTTGCTTCTGCACTCAGTAATCTGCTTCGTGGATTTGCACTTGCAGGTTCGTGTACATGGCAATGGAAATGAATTACACCACTTAAAAGCACTGCAATTCACGTAGAAACATTTCAAGGGGATATGTTTCTTTTAAAATCAGTTGTCTCAAACGCTGTATATGATGGGTTTGTGGAGGCATGGATGAGTGAGTCTTTCAGCACACTTGGCTATGTTCTGTAAAAGGGCCAACAAAGCTTCAACATGTTCTTTTCCTTTGTGTGCTTTGGCGTGAATAGATTAGCTCAGCTGTGTGTCAGAAGCGGCTTTTACTGGACCATGATTTTAGCCTCTCCAGGGCCCTAAGAATGTCAAACAAGCATTGGCAAAGTCAAAAGGTCGCAACTTTGGCATACCTATTGGCTTTGCCAATTCTGTGCAGCATTGCCAAAAAAGGGAAAAACATAAGAAAGAAAGCATGATAATGTGCAGATGCATGTGTGCGTATGCAGCATGATGCTATAGCAGCCTAGTGTGATGCCCTATAAGTATACATATGAAAAGGAAATATTGCAACCACTACTTTGCTTTTCTTTTAACTTACCGTTCGAAGATGGTGGGCACTAATCTTGTATGGAAAATAAAAATAAGTTAATGTGAAAGCACATTCTTAAAAAGGAGCGCCCAGTAGCAAACTGCAGCTGCCTGCCCCCCCCCCCCACCCACCCGACAAAAAAAATATGCAAAGTCTATGTGTTTATGAATGCAACAGAAGGGGTAGCACAGCAACAAAGGAGCAGGGTAGGGAATGCCTGCGCAGCAACCGGAGGTTAGGGGGTTGACAAGTAACACAAACGGGCCTGAGGAGGGTAGGAAAAATATTCAACAAAAAGGAAAAAAAGCTGAAAGAGTGGGGAGGACAATAAGGTAAAGAAGGAGCAACATGGTGTGTGTGGGGGGAGCAGATATTTGGGGAAACCAGTGCACCAGGGATAGAACAAGAAAGCAGATGATCTCCCCTGGAGTGCTCAAAGACAAAGAAACAAGCATTGTTAAAGTTAATAAGTCTCACCTTTGTGGTTTATTGGTTTTCCAAAACATTTGCCAACACTCTACAGCATCGACAGAAAGCAAAATGCTGTACAGCATCAGCAAAAAAAAAAAGAAAAGAGATGTGAAGACACATGCATGAATCTGTAAGGATCATGACGTCACAGGCTGAGTTATTCTGTTGGTGCCCACATGCATGACAGCGTTTGCATGTGTATGCATCAACACGCTTGTGCACTTACTAACTTACATGGGTGCTATTTTATGTAGTTTTTATTTACCAATCCAAGATGATGGACGTAACTTTGAACGATTAACAAAAAATTAAATTTCACTTGCACAAAAGTGCATTTCTGAAAGTGGCCCAGCAGCAAATGGGAGCTGCTAACCCCCCTATTTTTTTAAGTATATTAAGGACCATGAAGTGTGGAAGGGCAACAAAAGAGCCGGTAGAGAGGGTTGAGGAAAGCAACGGGGAGTGATGGGGGAGAAATGGACAAACTTTATGCAATGGTGAGGTTTAAAAAAAATAAACTGGGGCAGGGGAGAGATGTCAGTAACACAGATCGTTTGAGCTGGGGTGCTTGTTTCAAATGGGCACATCAGCACATGAGGTAGACAGTAAGCCTGGGGAAGGGTGGGCAATATGGAGCGCAGGTCAATATTTGAGGAGGAGCAGCACACAAATGCACTGTCATGAAGCACTTAAAGAAAAAGTAGCTCCCTAATGTGTGTAGAGAAAAGATACAGGCAAGCACAAGGATGGTAATGAGTCTTTGCTTCAGGGAAGGGACAAACATAAAACAAGGAAGACAAGCAATCCAATAAGAGCCAAAGAAATGAGAGTGACAATAAAGCTAACCAATTGTAAGCAATGGGTGGGCTCTAAGCCCACAGTAAGTTTTTGGTATGGTCCACAAAAAGTCTTTTGCAAGCAGACAGCTAAATACTGTCTGTAGGCAAGACCTAGAAAGTAGATTCCTGTATGAGAGCAGTGAAAGAGGACAAGATAGCCAATCAAATAGATGGTAAAGAAGCTATGATCTAGTGGAGCAACTAGCACAAGACGAGGAAGTAAAGCTATTGAATAGGAAGTAATCAAATGAGAGAGACAAGGATGCCAACCAATGGTAAGCCAATGGCTTGCCAAAAGCCCACTCTAAGTATTGATATTGTCCAGAATAGGTAATTTCGACAACAGATAGAGAAGACCTTATTGTAAGCAAGACCAAACAAATCTGCTCACATGATTCAGTATTTGTTGATTTGCCTTTCGTCAAATGGTAGAAGCTATTATATTTGAAGACAATATTCTTTGTGTTCACTGAAGTAAAAGTATTGTTCAATATTTTTGCTGACATTGTCAGTCAAATTGAAGATATCACAGCTCACAGAAATCATTCTTGAATATGCATTGCAATGAGCAAATTTGTGACTTGTAGTTTAAAACAAATGAGAAAGTATTCAGCTTTTCATTCAAAGTAATGATCATTGTCACACCAACCAGGACAGTATTATACATCGCAACATCATATGAATCTACAGGACATGTTTGCTTGTTAACATAGACTGCAGAATTGACTCCAAAACATTGATTACCCTATAATCCAAAGTTATTCCCATCACCGTGACCCAAATCAAAGTGGTTTCATGGTAAGAATGGAGCTATGGCTGGTATATCAGCTGTAGTCACACTGAGTTGGAGGGGCATAGTGCCATGGTTTACTCCAATTGTGGCTCTGTTTTACTACATAACCAGGACTCATGGGCCCATTTTCCTTGCATGCTTTAGGTCCAATAGAGCCCATGTTGTGCCACTGATTCATGAAATATACATTTCTAAGCCATAATACAATGATTTGTATTATCATATTTATAGGCCTAACAAGAAAATAGCAAGGCCAGAAAATATATATTTCTTTGGGGTTAACAATTAACCAGTAACATTTCCAATGATTGCACCATGGAAGTCATAACCAACTAGACACGTGAAATCAATCACATTCCCTATATCCTACAGTCAAAGAGTGTAATGGTTAAAGGCCTGGGATTAAAAAATTGACGTTTTTCAAAGACTCTAGACAGCTAGAATCGCAAAAGAAAATGTGGTAGGCTGTGGTTGGTGGTAGTGTAGTAGTATCCTCCTCAGCCCGGGTACCCACCAATGTCTATGCCACACACAGAGCTGTGAATAACTCTTTATTCCTCCAGGTAGGCCTGTGAACTTCAACATTCAAAACCTAGCTTTCATTACATTCTATTCTAGTGATTACATCATACTAATATGGAGTCTATTTGGAGCCAGAAATGTTCTGTCCTAAAACATGCGAGACACTACAGAGTGGGTTCAAGTTTCATGGGAGTAGAAACAGAACAGATAGACCGGGTTATTGGCAACGGCAATTTCACCCGAGGGTCTGGCAGTAACTTTATCACAACATGGATATGGAACACACAACAAGTGAAGGCTTTTAAGAAGAGGAAAAATTCAGTCACAACTTTTGGTGGATGAAAGACATAAAAAAGCTCCCTAGTAAGACAGAAATGGGACAGGGTGGCAATTTCAAAATCATTGAAAAAAAGTAGATTTATGTTCAATTTCTGGATTGAGCGGTTTTAATAGAGGACAAAAGGCCTGGTGCACGTATTACTGAGAAAACATACATAATGCATTGTACTGACGTTCTAGAGACATGCACCATGACTGTCACATTAGACAGCCCAATGCACATTTTCGCTAACACTCTTGTGTGATCTTGAGAGTAGTTTTTAAGAGCACGACTCTGCTCTCCCAACACTGGCAGAGGATATCAATAGATCAAATGCTGCCTCATCACCGCCTTTCAAACACTGCGACTTCTGGTGCCAGCCGACCATCACTTATGTCTGACAGGCGCCTCTCCCTCCACTGGGAAATCTTTTCCTCTGATCATTGCCTCCCATGAACCCTTGCTGGCTGAAGGGTCTCGCCCACATTAGCATAAACAAAATGGCCCCATTTATCAGACTTTCTCATCAGCAGGTGAGTAGCAGAGCATACAGCCTGCTAAAAACAGGACAGAAACATTTGTCAGGAAGCTTTGCTTAACTTTAACCACTGAGAAGGGCTGACAGCCACGTTTGTTTTCAAGAACAAGCTTTCACTGAATTTGAGTTGAAAACAGCAATCAAACAATGTGGACTGCAAGGGTGATGACACAAAATCCCAGTTTGCATGTTTAACTACATGCATATTGTGTTGTGAGGAAAAGATGTGAAATATTATACTGGTGCATCGCATCCTGAAATCTCTGGTTTTCAGAAGCTGTCATTTGTACAGGAGCAGCTTTCTTAACATTATTTAAGTAAACAAACAAGGATGAAATATGTTACTAATCTACTCAATGAACATACATACCACATAATTTTTACATGACGGTAAACAGCATTGAAGGACTATTAAAGGGTTTTCTATCCCTATTTAACTGAAAATGTGTACTGTAGCTCTTAGCCTTTATTTGTAAAATATGAAGATGGATTATTATTTTTAGTTCTTTCGCATGTAAACCTTTGTGCAATACTGCGTCAAAAAAGGTCATTCTCCATTTCCGTGATTGCCTACTAAATGCTTCTTCATGTTCTTGGCCACTTGTCATTTCCCATTTGGTAATGTTAATGCCATGTCCTAGTAAATAACGTGTATCACTGATTTCTCGCATCGGAGAGAATTATAGCATTGATCGCCTGGCCAGTGCCAGATTACCAAATAGGCAAAGTATGCACTGGCCTCTGGGCCCCACTCCTTTTAGGGGTCCCGTGACAACGGATCAAAATAATATTGATTTGATCTTGAAATAAAATTACAATCAAGCTTTCATAAATTGTTTCCAAAGGATAGAAAAAAATGAATCAACTCAAAGAAACGAAAACTTTACGTTACAGACTCTATAGAGAAAATACTGTATTAATGGAATGTAACAATCGACAGCTTAAAGTACATAAACCATAGACATCAGATTCACATAACAGTTTGTCTCTTAAAAGCTCATTTTCTGTCAGCTTGTGAAAATAACTTGTGCAAATTGCATAGTGTAATGTTTAGTTTTGTGCAAAAAGGATGGTTTATTAAAATTGTTTTTTTTTTAAATTAAAACCATATAGGGAGATAATTTGCTGGGGGGGGGGGGGAAGTCGACTGCCTAGGAGCCTCCACAGGGTTTAATCTGGCACTGCGCCTAACTTTATGCCACAGTACAAGGTACAGACTTTGTATTCAGGGGCATATTTATGAAAAGTTCACAAAACATAGGGCAGCAAGCAAAGTGTCTTTGCTGCATTGCGTGAATGGGAGAGAACTAAAGAGCACCATATCTACTAAGATATTAACATACAGCACCTTCCGCTCTCCCCTTTGCACTGGAGGCTGCCTAGCTCCTATGTTACAGGCAGGATTGTTTTTAGTGCAGAAAGGGACACTTTCCTGCGAAAAACAATCCTTAGATACTTATTACTTTGCAGCACACAAGGAAACACACAGTAGTGAGAAGAAATACAAATATTTCTCCTAATTAAACCTCTTTCGAGCAGGTACACCATTTTGGTGGAAAGCCAGGTTTACAGGTCTTTGTAAATCTGGGTTTGCATCAAAATACATAGGAGGGTACCTGGGAACTCCCATGCTCTACCCATGTAGCGCCTGCACAATGCAATGTAGCACACGCAGCTCTATGCACTGCCTTGCATTACTTTGTATTTACTAAACCATGCAAAGTGCTTATGCAAGGCTTAATAATTCCACAAAGGATTTTGGGTCAGGACTGCACCACGAAAGTGAAGCAACCCCAATGCAAAATTCTACTAATTCTGTGCCTGAGTGTTTTATCTAGAAACATAGCTCAGTGAGTTAATGTTCCCTGCAGACATCTGAAGGTCTTAAAACCGAATCTAGGCAATGGATGCTGTTTCCTTCATTCATTACATGGCTGGCTAATTGGGTAACTTTAATCGGTGAATGCTAATGAATGTGGATATCTAACCTGGGGTTTATGAGATAGAATTATTGTTCAGACAGCCGTACTGATTCTGTAGCCTCCTTGGGTCTCAGAGTGGCTTGCAGGCTGACACACCACACACCCTGCATGATGTAACATCTTTTTTTTAGGACAGTTATCGTCTTTTTTGCATACTTTCCCAATCAATTGCGTTAGAAGGTCTGCTCATGGATTTTCAAACCTGTATCTGTTCAAGCAACAGTATAACCTTTCTTGTCTTGCCACTTTAGATAACTAACATTTATTTAATTTATTTATTTAGTTTTGTATGGCACTCTATCACCAATGGGTATCCTGGTTCTGAAAAGCAAACAAAGGATCTGAAGAAAAACCGGAAACACCAACAGTTAAGATTGAACAAACAAAAAGGTTTTCAGGGCACTTCTAAAAAGAAGGAGGGGTTTTGCTCGAATGGTAATGGATTTGGCATTTGCCAATTTAGCGGCCACCACTGAGAATGTCCGTCCACCTAATGTCACCCAGAGGAATTATGGTATAGTCAGTAACAAACCATTTATTGATCTCAGATTTAAGGTTGGAAAGTAGTGCCTAAACTTTGTACTAAGTTTTTTTCTGAGATTAGTGTAACAGTGTTAGAAATGGGGTCTCTAGTTGGCAGTCGGTTTGCACCCTGTCCAAGTAGGGACTGTCACTATGGTCAGGATAAGGGAGATACCCAGCTCAGATAAGCCCTGATCAGCCCCTTGGTAGCTTGGCATGAGCAGTGAGGCTTATCTCAGAAGCAATCTGTAAGGCCTTTGCACATAATACACAGTAATACAGTGAAAACACTACAAAAGGACATCACACCCATTTTAGAAAAATAGCCAATATTTATGTATGTAAAACAAGACCAAAATGAAAAAAATCCAATATACAATAATAAAGATATGAATTTTGTCAGAATTACTTAAAAATACAGTTCCTTGAAGTCCATAGCTCCGTCTGGGGCTATCACGGCATCGTGAACAACAAATCCAACATTTCAGGCAGTCCGCGGCGTCATGGGCCAGCTACGGTGTCAGGAAGACCCGCAAACAGTACCTTGAAAATGTAGGGCGTCGTGATCCACGGGCTAGATCCGGAGTACGGTGTCGCTGGTGTTGATTCTGGAGGTCGGTCTGGAGGTCGTTGGGCCCTTGAAGTCACACGTTTTTCAGATCAGACTCCGAGCTGATGACGAAGTCAGGAGCGCTGGTGTGGATGGCGTCGGGTCTGCAGTGCGAAGCGGGACGATGCGACGTGCGGTGCCCACAGATCACGTGCAGGCAGCGGCTCGGTGATGGCGTCCTGCGGCGTCGGTGAGACCAGGACGGCGGTGTGAAGCGGGTCGTGTGACATGCAGTGTCTGTAGGTCATGGTGCAGGCAGCAGTGTCAATGTTGCTGTAGCGCTGTCATTGGTAGGCCTAAGCCTGCGGAGCGGCATGGGGCCAGCTTTGTGTGGCACCCACAGGTCGCAATGCAGACAGGGACGTCTGTTGATGACGTTTGAGTCGATGGCGCTGGCGTCCGTGGACTGGGGCTGTGGTGCGGGACGGGACGGTGCTTTGTGTACCTCACAAGTGGTGTCTACAGGCCACGGTGCAGGCAGTGGCGTCGGTGTCAGCATGGAGCGTCGTGGTCGGGGATGCCAAGGCTGTGGTGTGAGCAAGGCGATGCGGAGTGCCCACAGGTCACGTGCAAGCAGCGGCTCTGTAATGGCGTCAAGTGGTGGCAGCAGTGAGACCAGGGTTGCGCTGCGACTTGGGGCACGGCTCCGTGTTGCATCATCAGGTCACGGTGCAGGCAGCGACATCGTTCACGGCATCACAGTGGTTTTTCTTCTGTTGGAGCACAAAACACACAGTTCCCAGTGCTATAGGCAGATAAAGCTGAAGTCTTTGATATTCCTGAGACTTCCAAAAGGAGGCAAGCTCTACTCCAAGCCCTTGGAGAAACTTCACAAGCAGGATACACAGCAAAATTCATTCTTTGTCCTCTTTAAGGCAGAAGCAGCAACTGCAGGCCAACCCAGCAAAGCACACAAAGCTAAGGGGCAGTACTCCTCCTCCAGATCTTCAGCTCTTCTCCTTGTAGAGGTTCCTCTTGATCGTGAAGTGTTCTAAAAGTCTGGGGTTTTGGGTCCACTACTTATACTCCTTTCTGCCTTTGAAGTAGGCAAACTTCAAAGGAAAGTCTTTGTTGTTCACAAGATCTTGCCTTGCCCAGGTCTGGCCCTAATCACACTCCAGAGGGTTGGAGACTGCATTGTGTGAGGACGGGCACATCTCACAAAGGTGTAAGTGTCAGCTCCTCCCTCCCCACTCTGGCCCAGGAGACTCATCAAGATATGCGGGCTACACCTCAGCTCCCTTTGTGTCACTGTCTACAGGGAATTCACAACAGCCCAACTGTCAGTCTGACCCAGAAGTGGAATACACAAGCCGGCAGAGGCACAGAATGGTTAAGCAAGAAAATGCCCACTTTCTAAAAGTGGCATTTTCAAACTGACAATCTAAAAACCAACTTTACCAAAATATGTATTTTTGAATTGTGAGTTCAGAGACCCCAAACTCCCCATCTCTAGCTGCTCCCACTGGGAAACTGCACTTAAAATATATCGAAAGTCAGTCCCCATGTTAACCTATGAGAGATATAGGCCTTGCAGCAGCGAAAAACGAATCTGGCAGTATTTCACTGTCAGGACATGTAAAACACATCAGTACATGTCCTACCTCTATCATATACTGCACCCTGCCCATGGGGCTACCTAGGGCCTACCTTAGGGGTGCCGTACATGTCCAAAATGGGAAGGTTTGGGCCTGGCAAGTGGGTACACTTGCCAGATCAAAGTGGCAGTTTAAAACTGCGCACACACACACATACACACACACACACACACACACTGCAGTGGCAGGTCTGAGACATGTTTACAGGGCTACTTATGTGGGTGCCACAATCAGTCATGCAGGCCCACTAATAGCATTTTATTTACAGGCCCTGGGCACACATAGTGCACTTTACTAGGGACCTGTTAGTAAATCAAATATACCAAACATGGCTAAACCAATCCTAATACAAATTATATAGGGAGCACTTGCACTTTAGCACTGATCTGCAGTGGTAAAGTGAGCAGAGACAATAAACCAGCAAGAACAAATCAGAAAAAATAGGAGGATGGCGGCGAAAAGTTTGGGGATAAACCTGCAAAAAGAGCCATTTCCAACACATGGTTTATGAACAAGACAGAGGTATTTAAAGTTAATTCTCTTTGTAACCAGCCACCCATGGACAGCAGGCATTGCTGGAGAGTTTGTGTAAGATGCAGACTAACCAAACAGCAGTGTTCTGGAAGAACTAAGGGTTTTCATCTCATTAGCAGGTAAGTCAAGATATAAGAGGGTACAGTACTCCAGATGGCACCCAATAAATACATTAACAATCTACATTTCTCTAGGCAAAGAGAAGAAATGAAGGATTGTGTGCTGTAGTTTCAGTTGAAATTGGCAGTTCCTCACCACTTCTTATAATAGTTACAACAAGGTGAGCTTTGCATCAAATGTGACTCTGGACATTTTTACACACTGAGCTGGATTAGTTAGCATTGCTCCTAGACATAGTGCAGGACAGTTAGAGTAGACATTATCCAAGTGAAAATATGCTGCAGTCACTTGTGGAGATCAGACGAGCTCTGAACTTTGTCATCCTCATTATTTGCTTATGATCCTCATACATGAAAATGTTTTAATATTAATTTTGGATGATTGACTTTAGAGGGCTACATATGCATTGAAAAACAGTGGTGACAACACAAAGAACTGAGGGATGCCTCAAAAAATAGGTTTGAGGTCTGACACATAATTATACAAATGTACAGTGAAAACTCTGTCACTTAAGAAGTTCTTTAACTAGTCTAGTGCTCTGCCACTCACTCAAGCATTTGCTAGTGTTTTCAGCAAAATCGTATGGTCCAGCGAGTCAAATGTTGCTGACAAATCAAATAGTATCAGTACAGCTGACCTGTTTATAGCAACTCTTAAGCGAAGTTCCTCCAAAGCAGCTGTCACTACTGTAAAGCCAACCAGGCAGGAGTTTAGAATTTGCCTTTGGTCCACAAAGTTAGATAATAGACCAAAAACGTGTTCAAGAAGTTTGCAGGTAAAATTAATTTGTGATACTGTTCTATAGTTCTCAACTTGGGTTACATGCTTCAAGGGTGCGTTTCTTAAGGAGGGGCACACAATGCAAGTGTGTTTTAGTGCAGTTGGTACACTATTAAAGGACAAAGGTGCAATCTTAATTTGCCCGGAAACTTCCAGCAACTTCGATATCACCTCTTGGGCAAGATTAACAGGCAAAGGTCCAGCCCCATTGAAATAGGTTGCACTATATTCATGTCCTTAAATCTACTGGTAAAGACACTGACGATTTCTGAACAATGAATGTAAAAAACATTAAGGTAATCCATGTCAGTGATTTAGCTTCTCTTTATAGTTCACATATTTACTTATTCTTGCACTCCTTAAGAGTGTTAGCTATTTCGCGGATGATGAGTTTCTGTATTTTTGCTTCCTGCAGCATATTACTCATGTATAACACATACTTTGATCTGAGTCCCCTCAAGGTGTTTTTTTATTGAGTCACGATTGAGAGTTTTAAAGTTGAAGTTCAAGGCAGTGCAACTTTCTCCCAGTGCCTGTCAGTGGACCAAAAACTTGCTCATAACACAATCCTTGGCTTCTCTGCAGACTGCACAGAGACAGCCATTGACAAAGTCAATTGTTCTGACTGATTTTAGGTGCGTGTCAGTTGCTGCATTATATATTTCTAGATGAAATAACAGAGAGCTCAGAGAGACACCAAGCTATGGGAACCACAGAAATGTATTTTATGTGTCTAAGCCACACCCCTATTTACATATGCCACACAGTTTTTAGAGACCCTCCACAAACACAACTTTTTTCATCGTACCTAAAGCCAGATTTGACCTGTAGTAAAGATGACCTTTATACTACGTGAGTGTAAGCACCTAAGCCACCGCCTCTGAGATGTAACTGCTCATCCTAGAACACCTAGCCTCGATCCGCAGAGCTTCTGTTTTAGAAAGGAACACATTGAAGTGGAACTTATATTTACTATACATATTCTTTTCGAACTACACAAAGAGAATTAGAGCAATACATCATATATAAGATGATAAAAGTGTCATAGAAAGAACCACAACAGATACAACATGCATCACTTTCCCATGACTCAGTATATATCAGTATATATCATTTCTCTGAACTCAGTGTACAACACTTAGAAGGACTCAGTATACATCACTTGCCAGGATTCAGAATACATCTTTCAACAAGACTTGGGATACATCACTTCCGAGGATGCCTCGGTATATATCTCTTCTCTGGGGGGCTCAGTATAGACATTACCTTTCACAACTAAGTATGTTATGTTAATTTCATTTGCACAGCACATGTGTACTGAGGTTTTATGGTGCTATAGATACATGGAAGCTAAAAGATTGTGGTCAGATCTATTACAGTTATTCAGAAAATAGGTAAGTCTTAAGCAGTTGTCCAAAACATATTGAAATTGATTCAGTCTCTAAAGATAGTGATGAGCGTCACTTAAGGGTGGTGTGTGAAACTGAGTGTGAAACCCTTAGTCTAGAAATGAGAATAGAATGATCAATGGTGTTGAACCCAGCCGACAAGTCCAAGAGGATCAAGGCTGAGGAAGACCCGCTATCCACCAACCAGAGGATGTCATCCACTACCAACAAGGCCACAAGTTCAATGATCCCGCCTGGTCGAAAGCTGCACTATAGAGACTCCAGAAGGTCATGGGATTCATTCATTGCAGTGCTGCAGTTGTTTGAATACAACGGCCCATATTTATACTTTTTGACGCTAAACTGCGCTAACGCAGTTTAGCGTCAAAAAATGGAGATTTTCTTAGCTTTAGTGAAAGAAAGTCTTGATTTTATTAAAACACGGAGGCGAGTATTATGCTTATCTTCTCTTGCTTTAATTCAAATAGCAGCCAAGAAACTACAAATCCCAGCAAACCCCGCTGGGAAACTACAAATAAATGAGTATGTCATACAGTATGTCATACAGAATGTAACCAATCAGATGCATAGAAGGGTATAAACATATTGGCTGATAGCAACAAGTCCTCTTTTCTTGCAGAGCAGTTAAGACACTCTGAATAAAGGTATTATCAACAGCAAAATAATACATGCCAATATAACTGAAAATAGAGCCTCAAAACGATAAATAACATGAATAGTCTTTTGATCCAACTTGGGAAAGAAGAGGTCTTGAAATAGAGACGTTTCTTGAGTCGAGGAAGTTGCCGCCTGCAGATTATCCTGGAAGGATGCGGAAAGGATCCTAGGCTGACTGGTTGGTGGTGGAAGTTGTACCTAATGAGAGTAAAGGGAGGGTTAATAATAGACCCAAAGCGGTGGGATAATACTCGCCTCCGTGTTTTAATAAAATCAAGACTTTCTTTCACTAAAGCTAAGAAAATCTCCATTTTATTACAAGCACGGAGGCTCCTATTATGCTTAGTTCAAAGCATAGAAATGATTGAATTAGCTACATGAGACACAGGTTTGCAATAAAAGGTTCTAAAGGTTGAGACATTAGACCAATCAGCGGATTTGAGAATGTCCCCCAAGCTCAAACCTGTCCAAAAAGCTTTGGAAGCCATAGCTCCTCTGGTAGAATGGGCACCAAAAGTGGAAGTGTTAATGCCAGCTAATTCCATCATCCATTTCACCCATCGTGCTAAAGTAGTGGAGGTTACAGGTTTATGAGGGGGTCTGAAAGAGACGAGGAGTTGAGCTTCAGAGGACTTCCTCAAATCCTTAGTTCTAGAAATGTATTCCTTCAAACAATTTCCGACACATAAGTTAACATGTTCAGGAAAATAAGGATAAAACACAGACATTAAATTAGTTTTTGTTCGTCTTTGTACCTGAAAGAAAACACCTTGAGGAGTATACTGGACTGAGGTGACATCTAAAGCTCTAACATCAGAAATACGTTTTAGGGAAACCAAACAAAGAAGCATGGTTAATTTGGCAGAAAGCAACTTTAGAGATAGAAGGGAATTGGACGGTTGAGATAAGAAAAATTGTAAAATTACATTAACATCCCACATGTAATTGTACTTCGGTAAAGGGGGTTTAGTGAAACGGATTCCTTTCAATAAACGGCAAATCAGAGGATGTTCACCGACAGGTTTATTATTTACTCTGTCATGTTCCGCGGAAATTGCCGACCTGTACATGTTGACCGTTCTGTAGGCCTTTCCTTGAGCTGCCAATGAGGCTAAGAAATTAACAACTAGGACTATATCCGCTGAAGTGGGATTGGCACCCCTGAGCAAACACCAATTATGCCAGGCTGACCATGCTGACTTGTAAGCTTTGGTTGTGCCAGGAGCCCAGGCTTGTCGTATGAAGCTTGCAGCTTCCTGCGAAATTCCTGGGGTTCTCCAGGCAGACCCGAAACCATCCAAGCAACTAACTGGAGGGATTGACTGAGTATCAGGTCGTGGGGATGACCTTGAGGGTTCAATAGCAGAGATGGAAAATTTGGAAGAAGAACGGGGAGATCTATAAGAAGTTCGAGAGCTAACGGGAACCAAGGCTGACCCTGCCAGAGAGGGGTAATCAAGAGTACTCTGGTGGATTGACGTCGAACCTGCGCCAAAACTCTGGAAATCATTATGAAAGGAGGAAAAGCATAGTTGGTTTGATTGGACCAGTCCTGTTGGAAAGCATTGGTGGCGAAAGCTTGGGGGTCTGGTCGCCAGCTGTAGAACCGAGGGATCTGGGTGTTTAAACGGGAAGCAAAAAGATCGACCGAGAAGGGACCGAATTTGGAAGAAAGAACGTTGAATATTGAGGGGTGAAGACGCCAATCGCTGGAATCTTGAAGGTATCTTGAACACCAATCTGCGATTGTGTTCATCTCTCCTGGAAGGTACTCTGCACGGAGCGAAATTTGATTTTGGAGACAGAATTCCCATAGACTCTTTGCCAATTCGGCAAGGGGTTTTGACCGAGTACCCCCGAGATGATTTATGTAACGAACCGCGGAAAGGTTGTCCATCCGGAGGAGAATAGAACAGCTTACCCTGTCTTTGGCGAAGGTTTGGATCGCAAAGGAACCTGCAAGAATCTCTAAACAATTTATGTGCAGATATGACTCCTCTCTTGACCATAAACCTCCAGTCGAGAACTGAGCGCATCTTGCGCCCCAACCAGTCCGACTTGCATCGGATTCTAAAACAAGATCTGGTGCTGTAGAGAATATTGCCCGGCCATTCCAAGCATCTAGATGATCGAGCCACCATTGAAGTTCGATCCGGGATTCGTGATCCAGCAAAATTAGGTCTTCGTAAGTAAAGCCTTCTCTGAGATGCCGGATTTTTAATCTCTGGAGTGCTCGATAATGAAGGGGACCTGGAAAAATAGCTTGAATGGATGAAGCTAAAAGACCGATTATCCGGGCGAGACTCTTGATCGTAAGTTGTGATTTGCTGAGGACCAAGTGTATTTCCTTCTTGATATGGGAAATTTTCTGGGCCGGAAGATGAAGAGTAGCCTTGGTAGAGTTTATAAGGAAACCCAAAAATTCCATGTGATGAGATGGAATGAGGTTGGATTTGTCGTTGTTTATTAGAAAACCTAATCCCTGAAGGAGAGAAACTAACATGTTTACATGCTGTATGAGAGTGGACCTGTCCTGGTGTAGGATAAGGAAGTCGTCTAAGTAGACGATAATTCTGACTCCCTGAGCTCGTAAATGAGTTATGACTGGCTTCAACACCTTGGTAAAGCACCAAGGAGCCGAGGAGAGACCAAATGGAAGACATGTAAATCGATAAAATTGGCCGTTCCACTGGAATTGTAGGAACTTTCTGAAGTAGTGATGGATGGGAATGGAAAGATATGCATCTTGTAAGTCTAGTCGGACCATCCAATCGTTTGTTAACAACGAATCTCGAAGATGGAGAATAGTTTCCATCTTGAAATGGTGATAGACGACAAATTTGTTGAAAAACTTGAGGTTTATCACAGGACGAAATTTCTTGTTCTTCTTTTGCACCAGAAACAGAGTGCTTGTAAAGCCTGAAGGGTGAGGGACGCATGGCTCTATCGCCTGCTTGAGAATCAAGGAATGGACCTCGCGTGAAAGAAGAGTGTTTTGTTGTTCGGAAAACTTTAAGGGTTTTGGAGGACGATGTTGGAAAGGAATTGAATAGAGTTCTATATGATAACCTGAAATTGTCTGAAGGACCCAAGGATCTGCGGTTAAGGACCGCCAATTTGTCACAAACATAGCTGTCCGGCCTCCCACCAACAATGAGCCATAAGGAAGAACGCTTACCTGCGTTTTGGGAGCCTCTGGATCTGAAGCCACGTCTGAAGGAGCGATACCTTTGTGGATAGAACTGTGGCTTGTACTCCTGAGGGTACGAAGAGGAGCCTCTGGTCTGATTGACCGCACCCCTCTGGGTGTAACGGCCGGCAAAGCGGCTCCTGCCTTTGCCGGCTCTTCCAAAAACACGGGAGTGAAAGATTTTGTTCATGGAAGACTGCGCCTTGTCCATTGAGGTGAAAGTTTGAACATATTTGCTGAGTTCTTTGAGGAAAGAGTCTCCAAACAGCAAACCATTGGCTTCTGGACCCGTCTCCTTGGTTGCGAGCGAATTAAGTTTAGGGTCGATTTTGAGGAGTAGACTTTTCCGTCTTTCCTGTGCCATAGAGGCGTTAGCATTTCCAAGAAGACATATCGCCCGTTGGGCCCAATTTGAGAGTACAACCGGATCCACTTTTTTACTCTCCATTCTAGCCTCTTCTGCTAGATCTAAAATTCTAGTGAGCGGACCAGAGATGTCGAGCAACCTGTCCTGACAGTTGGTCCAAGCTCTGTCCACACCTTTTTTGGGATCTTTCCCAAATTTTGTGAAAAACATTATCATGTTTGGATCAATGGCCGGAGTATTGGTGATGTTGTTTGGCAGGGAAGGTCTGGGGCACTCAGATTTAAGTCTGTTGCGTACTAATTTATCTAGTGGTTGACGTAAATTCTTCAGTACGTATTCTGAGACATGATCACAGGGAGTCCATTCAGTGGAATTTGGGTGACGGATAAGGGATGGGTCAAACATTGGTTGACCCGCGAAATCCAATAAAGTATTCTTCAATTTTGATTGAGAGGAAGACTCTCCCAGTTTACTCAGAGAAGTTTTACGCCTCTTCTCCATAGGCCCTGGCCAGATCATTATGTCTGGATCCTCCTTATCCGAATCTTTATCCGAATCTGAATCACCCATATCATCATCAGTGTCTCCCAGATTAGTGATCTGTATAGGAAAGGAAGTGCTAGGGGACTGGTTAGGTACCTTTTTTGCCGGAGAGTCGGATTCCTCCTGAGCCTTGTCTGCCTTTCTTTTTTTGGATTTAGAAGGCGAGGCAGAAGAGATTAACTTCTTGATAGAGGCCTCAAATGTTTTAGAAAACCCAGAAATTGAAGAAGATACCGCTTTCTGGACAGAATCTTTAATAAAAGAGTCCAAGTCATCTTTGAATTGCTGAGCGTCGTCTTCTTCAGAAAAATTCTCCATATTCCCAGAAAAAATTGTTACATATGGAATATTAAAATGAATAAATTAAGAATTTCCTCTTGACCAGGGTAATTAAATTATCTGACTAAATGAAAAAAATATAACCCTGAAATAAGGGGCGAGTATACTGCCAAAACGAAGTCTGTGAAGCCCCCAGTAGATTATATACGATAATTTATATATTAGCGTGTTGACAAAACCAGGAGAAACGGAAGAAATGCCGAGAGGACGAAAAGCGCGCTGCCGAAGGAGTGTCCGTTGGTAAACAAAGCCGCGGAGAGCAGCCGGCAGGCGTCAGCTGAGGGAACAGCTGATCTGACGCGCGTTCAATGAACTAGCTGTCAGAAGCTGTGAAACTCCGTCCGCTCGCGTTCAGAAGAACGCTGCGGATTAGAGCTCGCGCGCGCGCGCGCCCCAGGCGTTCAGGATAGAACGTTGGGGCGCGATACGAAAGATTGAAATGTTCGGCAAATTTAACAAAAGCGAAACCGAAAAAGGTTATAACAAGTTAAAAAAGCATACATTAAACATAGAAACACAGAGTAACAATAGAAAAAGGGTAATATATATAACCAACACAAACTTTAGTGAATGAGTAAAAGATAGTACTTATCTTGACTGCTAGCAGCAAGAAAAGAGGACTTGTTGCTATCAGCCAATATGTTTATACCCTTCTATGCATCTGATTGGTTACATTCTGTATGACATACTGTATGACATACTCATTTATTTGTAGTTTCCCAGCGGGGTTTGCTGGGATTTGTAGTTTCTTGGCTGCTATTTGAATTAAAGCAAGAGAAGATAAGCATAATAGGAGCCTCCGTGCTTGTAATAAAATTTAGCGCCGTCTAACGGCATTCTGAAGCGCCATGCAGGCGCCGTATTTATGGAATGGCGTTAGCCGGCGCTAGCAGACCGGCGCTGCCTGGTGTGCGTGGAAAAAAACCACGTAGACCAGGCAGCGCCGGCGTAGGGGGAAAATGGCGTTAGGGCGTCTTAAAATGGGGCAAGTCAGGTTGAGGCAAAAAAATCGCCTCAACCCGATTTGCGCCATTTTTTTCGACGCCCAGACGCCATTTAAATGACTCCTGTCTTAGTAAAGACAGGAGTCATGCCCCCTTGCCCAATGGCCATGCCCAGGGGACTTATGTCCCCTGGGCATGGTCATTGGGCATAGTGGCATGTAGGGGGGCAGAAATAAGGCCCCCCTATGCCACCAAAAAATATTAAAAATATAAAAAATTATACTTACCTGAACTTACCTGAATGTCCCTGGGGTGGGTCCCTCCATCCTTGGGTGTCCTCCTGGGGTGGGCAGGGGTGGCAGGGGGGGTCCCTGGGGGCAGGGGAGGGCACCTGTGGGTTCATTTTGAGCCCACAGGCCCCTTAACGCCTACCCTGACCCAGGCGTTAAATAGTGGCGCAAATGCGGGGTTTTTTGACCCGCCAACTCCCGGGCGTGATTTTTGCCCGGGAGTATAAATACGACGCATTTGCGTCGCCGTCATTTTTTTAGACGGGAACGCCTTCCTTGCATCTCATTAACGCAAGGAAGGCGTTCACGCAAAAAAATGACGCTATTTGCCCATACTTTGGCGCTAGACGCGTCTAACGCCAAAGTATAAATATGGCGTTAGTTTTGCGCCGAATTTGCGTCGAAAAAAACGACGCTAATTCGGCGCAAACGGAGTATAAATACGGGCCAACGTGTTTAACAACTTTGAGCAGTAGGGTAAAGGTGACAATAGACGAAAAATCTTTGGGCCAGAAGTATCCAACCTGGATTTTTTAAGAGTGGTTTTACAACTGCTATTTTTTTAGCTTGTAGTGGTGTCATCAGATGTGGGAGACAGATTGAACAACCTGGATAATTATCCTGTTAAGAGGGGGCTGGGGTCTCGAAGCCAAGTGACTGAAACCAGAACTAGAGGAAACTACGTGGATCTGCTCTGAGACATAATTGTAGACAATATGTTGCTTGAGACCGGAGCAAATAAATTGCAGACAAGATCAGGCAAAGTTGGGGAAAGGGCAAGGCTGATATCACCAGGTGCAGGAATGTGTTTGCTAACAATTTTTTTCCTAAAGAAATCGACTTTATTAAAAAAGAATGATACTAGTTTTTCAAGCAGCGAAGCTGAGCCAGGAATGTTGTTTATCGTTGTAGGAGAAGATCGCAACTTCACAATTATATATAAAAGTTATTTCGCTATTTTTGGGGCTTTGGCAATACCAGTGGTATAGTAATGGGACTTTTTGACCTTTATTTTTTTGTCGGTATTCAGTACATTTTCTGCAACATCGATGGCGTCTAGACCGGTTCATATTTATTTCTCCTAAGTCTTTCTGCTTGTCTTGACTCTTCTGGAGTAAACCATAGATATTCCTTGGTTGTCAAGATCACATTTGGATTGGAGTTTGCATTTGTAATACTGATAACATTTGCTTGAAATATTCGATGAAATGCTCAGCTATTATTCTTGGGGTAGCAATTTTCCAATCCCCTCTGGATAGATAAATATGAGGAGCCTGCTTAAGGGTAAAGAGGGTGTAAAAGAAGGTTAAAAGAAATAAAAGAACGATGTGACCAAGCGAGAGATTGTACGTATTATACAAACTGTGGTGAAAGAAGTGACTCTTTGAGAAAGTGCTCCCTGCAGAGAATACTTTTATATTGAAGATTTCTAGTGAGTCTTTCAATTGTAGAGCAAAGCCATGGGATGCATGAACCCATTGATTAAGAAAAAAAGAGAATTGTTATTTTCCTTCTAGTTACACAAAACAGGCTATTTCTTCAGACAGTAAACTAAAGTGTTGGGACTGGGTGTTTGGCGGGAAGTCCAGCAGCAGAAAGTCATTCAGGCTGTTGTTTATATTGAATGTCCTTCAGCAATGGTAGTTTATTGAAAGCTATTGATGTTAATATCTAAAGAATACCAAATTATTGTCTCACTTATTTGTGAGAACAGTGCTCCCTTTTCTTTACGTCCCTGGGTACCAGCTCATCTAACAATGAGTCTGAATTTGGGGAAAGCCAGGTTTCAGTTAGGAATGAAAGATCCGTTTTTTTGTCTATCAAAGTGCCATATATTTCATATTTATGTACAATGCCCAAGCATAGGTTATACAGAAAAGCTGTAAGACTATCACTTTGCTGGCTATCAGCCTTGTGTACTTATGTCAACAGCGATGTTTGTTCGAAAGATTTATGCCACACATTTTCCTTGAATCATTTTAGTTGAATGGCTGTATAAGGGGCATAAATGTCAGTATTAAAAGTTAATAGCTGGGCCTAGGAATAAATCAGTTGTGACCCACCATAACTGAGAGGATAGCTAAAACGTTGCACTACATGGCTGGGTACTGGATGCACCGGGGTCGTGGACGGGTTCAGAGGGGCTTGCCTTTCGTGTGCCTTCAGAGAACCCACTGCACACTTCCACTGCACGTCTGTGCAGTGGCCCTGACTAACTAGGACAGCACATTTGAACAAAATAGACCACAACTTAATAACCTCCAAAATAGTGGTCTGAACACATTAAAGTGCCTAAGTGCAATAAAAAGTACAAAAAACACAAATTTGATCCCTTTATATATATTATTTGCCCTCACAGTTTGCACAACAAAGAAAGTAGCATGGTTTTTAGACTCCAGCAAAAAATGGTCTGACGTGTATCAGACTAGCCATTGGAATCAGGGATTTGACTGCACAGTGGCCCTGTCAAGTTAGGGCAGGCATCACATTCAAAGAAAAGACTATTATATCATGACTTGATTACCTTCAAAAGCACATTCTGAACGAAGATCGCAATAAAGTGCCCAAGTACAGTTTGTGTAAAAAACACAAATTTGAGCACGTTAAAAATAGCATTTGCTTCCACAGACCACACAGCAAAGACAGTAGCACTCTTATTAGCCACAAGGAAAACAAGCATTGGCAAAGCCAATAGGTTTCACCCTTCTTTTTAGGTCGAGCATAGCAGCACACACTGCTTTTCCGACGTGTTGGTATGTGTCTGGGCTTTTAACCATGCCCACCTCACGCCCATCACTTTCAGTCGTTTGTGGGCTTGCCTTTAAAAAATCCTTTGATGACATTGGTAAATGCTTTACGTTAGTCCCGCTTTCAGTCCGTTTTGTTACCGACCCTGTTACATGGATAATTGCACGTTTACCGACATGTTTGACTGCGAGCGAACTTCTTTTTCCTTTTGTGTCTCTTCTTCACGCGAAAGCTTGTGGCGGCCGTAGCGCTTTGAATTGACTTGTTTATGTCAACTGATTGACTTAACATTTTCAATTTATGTGGCAAGAAAAGTCCAGCTAGGAATTTACAACACCAATTGCTCTAACTTGAGCAAACACGAGACCCATTGCATTGCAAATACTTGTTTCCTGTGCATTCTATCTTACTAATGAGATTATAAATATTAGAAAAAGTTTATAATAATGCTTGTTTTGAATTTGATAAACTGTTAATAGTTGTTTATGTTGTGAAGTATGTTGAATTAATATCCCAGAGTTCCAAACTTATAATTTTTATCCCATTTAATATGGCACTGTATTAGAGTATGGTATTGTGCAGTTAGTAAAATGCCACTGCACCTGTTGCACCATTCAAATCATTCCCCTTTTAACTGCAAGCTAACTGCAATTGTGACTGCCTGTTTAGTAGTAAAATACAGCAACATTTGGTGTTTAGAAAATCTATGACAACTTTTGGCCCCGGTGCCATTGCACCTGCTGCACCATTCAAATCATGACCTTAATTCCTGCAGGATAACTGCACTTGTGACTGCCTGTTTAAGAAGTAACATTTAGTAATATTTTGTGTTTAGTATGGTTCCTAGAACTTTTGGACAAGGTACATTGCACCTGCTGCACCATTCACATCATGCCCCTAGTGCCTGCAAGATACCTGTACTTGTAACTGCCTGTTTAATAGAAAATATAGCAATAATCTGTGTTTAGAGGGGTTCTGACACTTTGTGGCATCAGTGCTGCTGCACCTGCTGCACCATTAATTCCATGACCCTAGTGCCTGCAAGATAACTGCACTTGTGACTGTCTATTAAGAAGTAACATTTAGTAATACTTTGCTTTTAGTGGGGTTCATAGAGCTTTTGGTCACAGTGCCACTGCACCTGCTACACCATTCAGATCATGACCCTAATGCCTGCAGGATAACTGTGCTTGTGACTGCCTGTTTAGTAGTAAAATGTAGCAATAATTGGTGTTTAGATGAGTTCTTAAAACTTTTGATCCTGGTGCCACTGCACCTGCTGCACCATTCAAATCATGACCCTATTGCCTGAAAGGTAACCGCACTTGTGACTGCCTGATTTGTAGAAAGATATAGCAAAATTTGGTGTTTATAGGGGTTCCTAGAGATCTTGGTCCCGGTATCACTGCACCTGCTGCACTACTAAAATCATGACTAGTGCCTGCAAGATAACTACACTTGTGACTGCCTGTTTAGTAGTAAAATGCAGCAAAAATCTGCGTGTAGATGGGTTCTGAGACCTTGTGGCATTGGCGCCAATACACCTGCTGCACCATGAAAACCATGACCATAGTGCCTGTAAAATAACTGCACTTGTGACTGTCTGTTTAGTAGTAAAATATTGCAACATTTGGTGCTTATATGAGTTATGACAACTTTTGGCTCCAGTGCCACTGCACCTGCTGGACCATTCAAATCATGACTGTTGGAAATGGCCTTTGTTTGGGGTTATCCCCAAATTTTTTGCCTTCATCCACCTATTTTTTCAGATCTGTTTTTGCTGGTTTATTGTCTCTGCACCATTTAACACTGTAGATCAGTGCTAAAGTGCAAGTGTTCCTTATGTAAATTGTATTGGTGATTGGTTTATCCATGATTGTCAAATATGAGTAAAGTGCACTATGTGTGCCCAGGGCCTGTAAATCAAATGCTACTTGTAGGCCTGCAGCACTGATTTTGCCACCCACATGAGTAGCCCTGTAAACATGTCTCAGACCTGCCTTTGCATTGTCTGTGCGTGCAGGCTTGCACTGCCAATTCGACCTGCCAAATGTAGCCCATTGCCAGGCCCAAATCTTCCCTTTTACTACATGTAAGTTGCCCCTAAGGTAGACCTTAGGTAGCCCCATGGGCAGGTAGGACATGTACTGGTGTGTTTTCCCAGTCCTGATAGAGAAATACTGCCAAATTCGGTTTTCACTATTGCAAGGCCTATCTCTCCCATAGGTTAACATGGGGACTGCCTTTAAATATCTATTAAGTGCAGTTTCCCATTGGAAGCTGATAGAGATCTGGAGTTTGGGGTCTCTGAACTCACAATTAAAAAATAGATATTTTGGTAGAGTTGGGTTTTAGATTGTCTGTATGAAAATGCAACTTTTATAAAGTGGGCATTTTCTTGCTTAACCATTCTGTGCCTCTGCCTCCCTGTGGAATCCAGTTCTGGGTCAGACTGACAGTTGGGCTCTTTGTGAATTCCCTCTAGACAGTGACACAAAGAGAGTTGAGGTGTGTCCTCCATATCCTGATGAGTCTTCCTGGGCTAGAGTGGGGAGGGATGAACTGACACCTGCACCTGAGAGGGCTGTGCCTGACCTCACACAATGCGGTCTCCAACTCCCTGGAGAGCGTCTGGGGCCAGTCTGGGGCAAGTCTGGTTCTTGTGAACAACAGAGACTTTCCTTTGAGGTTTGCCTTCTTCAAAAGCAGAAATTAGTATAAGTAGTGAACACAAAACACCAGAATTCTAGAACACTTCTGGATCAAGAGGAACCTTTGCCAGAGAGAAGAGCTGAAGACCCTGGGGAGTACTGCCCCTTTGCTGTGTGTTCTTTGCTGGGTTGGCCTGAAGTTGCTGCTTCTGCGTTAAAGAGGACAAATGGTAGACGTTGTTGTGCATCCTGCTTGTGAAGTTTCTCCAAGGTCCTGAAGTAGAGCTTGCATCCTGATGGAATTCTCAGGGATTTCAAAGACTTCAGCTTCATCTGCCTAGGGCCTGGAATGGTGTGCTTTGTGCTGCAACAGAAGAAAAACCACCACAATGCCGTCAATGACGCCGCTGTCTGCACTGTGACCTGACGACACCGTATGGAGCGGTGCCCTGCTTCCCACTGCAACTCTGGTCTCACCGACACCACCAAATGATGCTGTCACTAAGCCAATGCTTGCACCATGGCCTGTGGGCCACACACTCTGCATCGCCTTGCTCACACCGTAGCTTTGGTATCCCCAATGACGCCACTCTACGCTGACACTGATGCGCTGCCTGCACCGTGGCCTGAGGACAGCACTCGTGGGATACACAAAGCACAGTCTTGTCCTGCACTGCAGCCCTGGTCCATCAAAGTCAGCACCATCGGCTCCAGCATTGTCAACAGATGCTCCTGCCTGCACCACGACCCGTAGGTGCCACCCTGAGCCTGCCCCTGCCCATCTTGGGCCTACCGACAAAAGTGCTTCAGCAACAGCGGCGATGCTGCCTGCACTGCGACCTGGAGACACTGCCCGTCACACCGCCCTGCTTCACACTGCTGTCCTGGTCTCACCGACGCTGCAGGATGCCGTCACCGAACTGCTCCCTGTACCATGATCTGTGAGCACCACACATCACACTGTCCCGCTTCACACCGCAGCCCGGATGACATCAATGCCAGCGTTCCTGACTTCATCATCAGCCAGGAGTTCGATCTGCAAAACTTGTTATTTCAGGGGCCTGACAACCCTTGCACTGACCTCTGGAACCAACGCCTGCCAATGCCAGTGACACCGCACTCCGGATCTCATTGCGAGGATCATGACGCTCTACGTTCCCATGGTACTGTTAGCGGTTCTTCCCTACACCGTACCTGGCCTGCAACCCCGTGGCAGACCTGAACTGTTGGATTTGTTGTTTATGATGCTGTGGTAGCCCCAGATGGAGATATCAACTTCAAGGAACTGCATTTTTAAGTTAATTCTTACAAAATTCATATCTTTAATACTACTATGTTTGATTTGTCTTGTTTTGTTCTTGTTTTACATGGAAAAATATTGGCTATTTTCCTAACACTGGGGTGGTATCCCTTTGTAGTGTTTTCACTGTATTACTGTGTTTTATGTGCAAATGCTTTACACGTTGCTTCTGAGATAAGCCTGACTGCTCGTGCCAAGCTACCAAGGGGTGAGCAGGGATTATCTGAGCTGGGCATCCCCATTGCCCTGACTAGAGTGAGGTTCCTACTTAGACAGAGTGTAAACTGACTGCCAACCAGAGACTCCATTTCTAACAATGACCCTATTGCCTTTAAGGTAACTGCACTTGTGACTGCCTGTTTAGTTGTAAAATATAGCAAGATTTGGTGTTTAGAGGGGTTCCAAGAGCTTTTGGACCCGGTGCCACAGCACCTGCTATAACATTGTAATAATGGCCCTAGTGCCTGCAAGGAAACTGCACTTGTGCCAGCCTGTTTAGTACTAATATTTAGCAATAATCTGTGTTTAGAGGGGTTCTGCCACCCTGTGGACCATGTGCCACTGCACCTACTGCACCATTCAAATCATGACCCCAATGACTGCAAGGTAACTGTATTTTTGAATGTCTGTTTAGAAGTAAAATATAGCAATATCTGGTGTTTACAGGAGTTCTGACAATGTTTAGAGGAGTTCTGACAACTTTTGACCCTGGTGCCACTGCACCTGCTGCACCATTCAAATCATGATCCTAGTGCTTGCAAGATAACTGTACTTGTGAATGCATGTTAATAAGTCACTGAGAGATTAACATTCGAAATAAAACATCTGCCAATTATTCAAATGACTTTTCTTTAAAAATGAGTGAGTGATAATTTAAGAAACGAATGCACAAATAATTTTAATATTTACAACTGTTATTCATCAGAAATGTAATGATTAAGTAATGGAAAAACACAACATAATGAACCCACTCGCTGCTGGCTTCACATCTGCCCTTAATACTCCATCGCAAAATAGCTGACATGTGAGGCACAATTCAAGGAGAATTGACTTGTGTTCAGTTCATCTTTTCACATGCAATCACTAACTAGTAAGCAATTACCAAAAACTGGAAAGGGGTACTTCAGCTTCGCTCGCTCTATGCGAAGGCAAAAGCAGAACAGAAGAGCAGGCAGTGACCTGCCAGCCAAAAAAAAGCAAGTAAATTCAAGCGATATTCAGGTAAGCAAGGGGGAAGTAGGGGTTGGTTCGAAGTCCCTTTAAATATATTTTTTTAGTAGCATAAGACTTTGCAAGCACAGCACAAGCACTGTGCAGGTGAAACCTAAAAACAATCAGACTTACGCCAGGCCAGCTGTAATAAGAGATGTGATCGTGCAGCAGCCTTGACTAAATAGTAAACATCAAATGAAACAGGAATGGAGCCATATGTACGAACACATTTTCCCATTGACACAGAATGGGAAAAACCTTTTGCTACATCTGGCCCTTAGAAGTATACATCACTTTCCAAGACTGAGCAAACATATATAACTCAGTTAACATATCAGCAGGTATTTATTATTTGGCCTGATCCTGCAAGAGAAGATTTTCAAGTTTTGGTTTCTCTTTATGTTTACGTGGATTCAACAAGCAAATACCTTAAATAGTAGGGAGTGTAGGGGCAAGGGTGCTCTAGCAACTGGATTGGTTTCTATCTTATAGGAGTGGGCTGAAGGCACAATTAAAAATGTTAAGAAACTATAGCAGCGTGCAGGCATAATTTATAGAAAGCAGGCTGAGGGATTCACCCACATTTTCCAGGGGGTGGGTGGTGATTGCTCCAGTCAAAGTCAGATTTCCTCCTTCCTGTGGCTGATGATCCGGTGGTCAAGGAAATGTAGGTTTTTATTTTGAAGAATTGCATTGCTCTGGACATTGTGGCCTCCTACCTATTCCTACCCTAATGCTTCAACACAGGCTGGAAGTCAGGATTGAGATAAAACATAACAATATGCAAAAAAAAAAAAAAAAAAGGGAGCACACTGCCTCACACTCCAGCAAAAAGTTGGCCCCCAATGCATCTTGGTAAATGCAGTCAGATTCATTTCACATTAACAAAAGTAATCAAAGTCTTTCACCTTAATAGGTGCAGCAAGTGCTGTGTATGTCTGGACACGTGTTTCTGGGTCTCGCCCGTCATCAGCAGAGAGCAGCATATTTTGTGGGGTTGCTTAAATGCCACCAAACGTCTTCTCAGGTTTATGTACCACTCTGGTGCGTAGGTGCCTCACCAAGGCTCGTCAGCCCGTTAGCTCAAGGGAGCCGTCATTTTTTGCACAAAACATAACAATATAGTCAGAGCCAGACTGGGAAACCAAAAGCTCCCAGTCAAAAATGCTTAAACCAGCCCTTCTCTCTTCGTGTCCTCACACTCTGTCTCTCTTTTCATCCAAACTCCATCTTTTCTTCTCTTTTCTGCCTCTTTGATTGCTTTCTCTCTACTTGCCATCCTCTCCTTCTATTGAGAGGCCTTCCCCAGCCTGCTGCAATCATTCTCGGTAAAAGTGACAGCAAAGCACGCGCAGCTTAGGGCTTACAACACAAGGCCTCCAATGACTGGGCCTACGGGGAAATGCCCGGTGGAATAAAAGGCCTGTCCAGGCCGGACTGGGGTCTGCGCTATAAGAACTGCCTAGGATCTGGAACCAGCTGCCAGCACACTTATACCCAACAGTCAACGTGCGTGTAAGGTTGTCCAAATAGCAAGCGTAAAACAGGTATACATGTGAGCTCCAAACACCCCTGTCTAGGCAAAGGCAATGCTGGGTTTTAGACTTCTCAGACTGATAACGTGTCCGAGGATTTTAGAGAACTTGAAGCAATATAACATACAAAAGTCGACAATACAAGTCTCTCTCTTACATGCAGAGTGACTGTGTATCTGGCATGTTCTTCCTTATATTTGTTCTGATATTTGATGCTGTTCACTGGTGACACTTTTAGTCGGTTTCACGCGGGTCGGGGGGGGGGGGGGGGGGGTTATCGCCTCCCTCCTCACCTGTTTCACACACGGTAATTATCAGTGTTGGAAGCAGTGGTGGGTGTGTGTGGCGGTTCAGGTTGCCGCAGACAGGCAATGTTGCACAATTTGGATTTTTTTATAGTTCCTGATGTATGTCGGTCTTCCTCACACCCACTAAACAACTGTGAATGGCTGACTTCTCTAGTTTTTGCTGTGAATGGAATTTGTAACGCACAATCTTATGGGCATTTTGGGTGTTGAGACTTCGTTCAGAGCGGGTATTTTATCACGGTAAGCGCGTCGTAATTGCCAGGTTATTACTGTTAGTTTTAAGCACGATGACAAAGATGCCATTCGCCTCTCCCGGCGGAGTGCTATGCGCTTGAGGCAGACGCTCCTCGGTGCGCCTGTGTTTTATGGTGTTTATTTAGTGTTCTTCCTGGTGGACAAATCACAGGGTACCAGCGCACCGTGCAGTCTGAAGGCCACTTCGCAGATGAGTAACTGGGAATGAATGGCAGGGAATACGTTCGCAGTTTACAGTTATACGTGCTCTTAGTTGGATTTAAGGCTGGTAGGGAGAGCAGAAGAGGAACAAAATTGCTTGTGACTGGAAGTGAAATTCTATAAGCCACTAAGGCCCATATTTATACTTTTTTAGCGCCACATTTGCTTAATTTTTTTGGGCACAAAATCGGCGCAAACTGACAAAGTTTGCGCTGCTTTTGCTTAAAAAAATGACACAAATGCGCGTTTTGTAAGTTTGCGCTGCTTTTGCGTCAAAAAATGACACAAATTCGGCGCTAAAAAAGTATAAATATGGGCCTAACTTCTGAATTCATCCTGTGTGGTGTGACTGATGGGGTTATTTAAGATACCTGGGCCCAGATTTTCTAATGCTTTGCACCGGGTTTAAGGTACTTTTATAATGAAAAGAATACAATATGGAATTGTGCACCCCAATGTTCAGAAGTCTAATAAACTCAATATGTCGTACTGTATCCAATTCCTTTATTTCGTCAGTACAACACCATAACACCCAATGCGTTTTGTTCACTTTGTTTAAGCTTCATCACTTTTTTGCAGCTATGAGTAGTGTTTTCCTTTTTGCCTTTCTCTCATATTCAAGTAAGGTTGGGGTGCACCATACCATATTGTATACTTAGGATTGATCTCTGCGGTTTACGCAGCTCGAGTGCTTAATTTGTGCGTGTTGCTTCCGGTGCTGAGCATCTGCACTTATTTTTGTGGGCCGGCGCTTTTCTTAGCCCCCACGCATTTGCTGCGAGCAAAATATATATATGGGAAAGACGGAGGAAGAGAAAAACGAAAAAGTGTCACAATAGGAGAAAGCAGAAAGCTACAAGAGTGAGCTGAGGGGGCAGGGAGTGGCTGTAAAGGGATTGAAGAGGACTGAGATGGCTTCAGGATTGCGCTCCCTCAGTATTCAGTGCTCGCACATTTAATTGTAGCAGCCTCGTGTTTAAGAGGAGAGCGTTGAGCACCGGCACCTTGTTATTTATAAATTAAGCACTGCGCAGCTCCACACAAGGGCTGGGGCTGAGGAAAGTGTGCACCAATTTATAACATATGGAACTCCGAAGAAGGTGCATTTTAGAGTGTCTGCCGTTGTGGAAGCACTCGTCTTTGTTACTTTTGTAATACAAACATGACGCAAAGTGTAATGCTGGGATTTATTCTCTAACACAAATCAGGATTTGCGTTGGGTACTTTCCCAAAGTAACACAAAGATACGCTATGTGCTCCTCTGCATTACTCTACGTCACAGGGGCATTCCATGCGTGGTACATAGGCAATCCCATGCATACAACCCATGGGCTTTGACACAAATTTCTATCTGTAAACTTTCAAAGAAAGGGATTTGCTCCAAAATCCTACACCTACTCAAGGCAAGTGTAACAATGAGAAATGTTTTAATTTCTCTTTGTTTTCCCTGCCTTGCATGAGGGCTGTATTTTGCAGTCCACGTACAAAGGAGGAAAAGTGGTAAAGGACATATTTTCTACTGGATGGGTCCACTTCCAGTACAAATACTCTTCCTTACAGAAGGCACACACCCTTGTGCTATGGAACTAGTGTATGAGAAACACAGCACCATATCTTAGCAGATATGACGAAGGCCTGATCGCTCTTTTTCATGCAAAGCAGCTGCTTTAGTTTCTGTACTGCATTACACGAATTGTTCATAAATCGGGGCACTGGGCTTTCTATTGTGAACTAAAAATGTGGAGAGTAAGGAACTGCTTTTTTGTTCATTTTGTGACCCACATTTCGGCAAAATGAGATCTATCTTCCAGCACTACAGAACAGGAAACAATTGGTGGAGAACAAGCATTGCTCAATCAAGGTAAAAATGCATTTAAGAGTTTGAAAAACAGCAAAGAGTTTATGGCAGGGGACCATAAATCCTCCAAAGTCCACATCATCAACCACCCATCAGGCAACACTATGACATTCATGAAACAGCCCATTTGATTTACCAGGGAAAAAATATTTCCTCCAATAACACCATCATCCCAGGTGACTTTAACGTGCACTGTTGTATCATAACACTTTGTTTCTGGAAAATAATGAGCTAACCCAGCCATTTTTGGTGATCACATGAGAAAGACAACATTCTGTATGTCATTTGTGCACCACAGTGGCTGATTAAGACAAAAGTGGCCACTAATAGTTTGGCTGGAAGAGAGAACCACACTCCACTTCCAAACGTGCATTTCATCTCCCCCATTTTGAGCTGGCAGAACCACTGGCCTCGGCTGACTTGGCTACAGCAAAATCTTTGCAAATAGCCCATCTACCACAAAGCCGCCAGCCTCTAAGAGCTGGAGGCATGCCCTATTTAAGGTGGGGTTTTTACATTCTTTTTTTTTGTCTGTGACGGCCATGACAGCCATGGGTGTAGTGCATAGGAAACCTAAACCATGACCCCTCCTACATGCAGGGAGAAAACCATTAACATTCCTATGTTCGGGGAGAAAACTCCCTGTGGATAAGGGCCATGGATTTTTGGTATTTGAGGACTAACCCTCTCTCGAGTGTTTGTTTCTGCAATGCTAAAACATGCTGGGCTGCTACCATGACACCGCAAGCCATCATTTCATTTTTGCTAACAGTGTTTCCACTTTACTGGTGGAAGAACTTTTGGCAAAAGAGCTCCTAGATAATGCATTTGAGAGCTTTCAATTGAGCAGGTACTCCACTTAGAGAGGTAGGGAGGTGTGGCGCCCACTGAACCAATGAATCTGCCAGGCCATCTGCCCAACTCTGAGGGAGCACCAGAGTGCTGAATGTATGTCCAGTGGTCTTGCTACTTTGAAATTCCATTCCCTCCCCCAGTTTCCAAAAACAGCACCGAATGTCAATGTAGAAGAACGAAGCAGTAGGTAGGAGATCTAAAAAATAACAATCATGCAGCACTGGAATGTAAAGACTCCTCCTCTTTGCAAGAGTCCCCATGATCTGGAGGTCAACATATTCACAGAACACATTACAAAAATTAAAAGATTGAAAATAAAAAAATGGGCACACTGGTTCTCAAACGCACACAGTAACAAAAGTAAAATCCTGAGATGTGTGGAATTATTTTGGCATCAAAATTCCTTAACGATGAACCTGAAAAATCTGTGACACAAAAGAAAAAAAATTACAAACACATGCTTTCCAGTCCAAATTGACTTTTGTGAGATTGTAATGAAATCAAGCTAAAAACCACTGTAAATTTCTGTTTAAAATATTACAACAGTGGAACAGCAGATTGCCCTCTCTTCAACAGTTCTAGACAACAGTACAAGGATCGCTGTGAAAAATTTGCAGAGGTGAAAAAGAAAGCTCTTACTAAAGAAACTGAAAGCCAGTCTAGATATAGAGAAGTATTAAATCCAAAAATCAAGCCAAACGTGGCCAACTGTGTTAAAAGTCAACCATAATGAAATGCTGAATGCAAATATCAAGACAAGACCTTCACCTCATTTCCCAACGCGCATTACCTCAAATATCCTATGAGATATCAATACCACTGTTACGTGGTATTGGGTTACCTTAATCAATGTGTCATAACCTTAAGGGAAGTCACACGTATTAAATTTTTCCTCTTGGAAGAAGAATTCAAGTAAGTGCCACAATCCCTGATATGTTTAAGACTGGACTATGCAACTCCCTGCTGTTAGGTGTTCCCAGTATCCGCCTAGCCCCTCATGCTGCAGCTAAGTTGGCCATACGAGCAGGGAAGTATGATCACATAAAACCTCTCTCTTTTGATCCACTCAAAGGGCTCCCGCTAGAAGCAACAAGCCTCATTAATCTAGCCTGGATCACCTATACTGCTCTTTACCCCGATGCTCCAAACTATCTCACCCATAAGTTGAACCTCTCAGGCAGTCAGCTCTCTCTGAGGAAGTCTGACACTGGCCTGCTAGAAGACAGCTTTTGAGAAAGAAGAAATGGTTGAAGAATATTTGTGAGCTAGGGCACCAAAGGTTAGGAACGCCATTGTGCCAACAATCAGAATATTGTCTTCCTATGAAACCTTAAAGAAAGAACTGAAGTTCCAATTTCATTTCTTCTTGCAAATGCACATTCGTGGCTGAGAGTCAATCAATTGGAACAACTCAGAACTACCTATTAAGTAAATGCAAATCTTTGGACATCTGTTAATAATTCCCTCCATAAATTCATTACATTGATATATTTTTTTAAACAATGCTTTATTCGTTTTTCAGAAACCAAACCTGTCCAGACGGTAATATTTATACATTTTACAGTTTAGAACAGTATACAACATATTGGAGCACCAAATTGCAGTCACACTCCGCTTCATATGTTGAATTTGCATTAATCACCACAGGATTGTATATACTGTTGACATCTGTGTACAATTTCTTCTTGTGTTTTGGCTTTTTCCCCAAAAAATACACGTATTGCTCTTTATCAGTAAAAACAACCTATGTAAAATGTATTGCCATATTTTAATGTTTGGATTACACTACAAAACATGGCTATTATGTAAAATGTTTACGCAGTCTCTATGTAATAAACATCATGCATCGTTACCAGCTAGTTCTATTAGCTTCTCTTTGGTCGTCCTAAAACGTACTGATGACTTTGGTTGTTAATTTCTGCATCATATATAGGTACATTGTACACTTCTACATAGTAAAGGTTACTCAGTTATTTATGTGCATGCTACTGCCATCAGAGGTGATCTGCAGGTCCGAGATTCACAACCTGACATGGGCTCATCAAACTACTTAGTGTAATAGATTGAGAGGCATCACATTTGATGATAAACTAATTCTTAACACAGTTTAGAATTGTAACAATTGTGGTATTAAGTATTCTTTTTAATGTAGCTTTCATAGTGCATTCTTGGAGAGCATTACCTCGATTTATAAATATAGATGGGAAAACATAGATATAGAAGTAGAAACATATAGAAAAAAAAGAGTAAAAATATAAAACTAAAAACATTCAATAAATTTACAGAGTGAGAGGGTGTATGTATAAAAAAGTTCAGTTAAACAATAAAGCACGTCAGCATGAGCAAAGGTGGAGAACAGGGGCGTGTGTATGTTCAGAGAGCAGAAATACAGACATTATAAATAGTTACAATTAATTGAAATCATATTAAATTATGTGAAAGACTATACCGTATATATGCAATAAGTGATTGGCATGAACTATGAAATGTCATCGAGGAAGGAGAGGGGGGTGTACAAAGAGGGTACGTTTACTGTTTTGCGAAGTTATAGTTTTAAGTAAGTTGTTAGTATTATTACATTAGGGGCAGTATTTGTTCTAAATTGGTCAGTTTTGTTGATGGAAGAGGAGTATGCCACTTCTAACAAACTGGCTACACTGCAGAAATGTTATGTCTCCATGGAGATATCAACATTGGCTAATGTGAAATCGTTAGGCCTCTAGGCACCTTCTCTCTGTTAATGGTGGCACTGCTAGTTCAGCCCTTAGTCTCTTCTGGCTTTACTTGAAGTTTTTTTAAAAATAAAATTATTTTATTTGTTTTCCCCGTAATTTCAGATTGGCTTGGTGGCTCGGTCCATTATTAAAGAAAAACTGCATTATTGCAACTAATCGCACATTGGCTTTCCTAAGGACCAGTGGTACTGTTTGCGTACATCATTCAGACTCAGCCTGTCACCAACCAACTGACCAGAATGCACGCCTCCAGGGAAGCAGCCGCTTCACGCGATAGCTATTCAGCAGCAGATCATTTTCTAGGCCTTCTAATTTGCATTATGTATATGTTTATGAATATGTACGTTCCCATGCTTAAGTTAATTTTATCTTACATTGAGTTTCACTTTCTCTCTATATTTACAGTAAAATAGTGCTTTCAGAATCTGGATGTTTCCTCCAGTTCTGTGGTTTTCACTGACAAAGTTGTCTGTTTCTGCTGGTATTGTGTTTGGTTGCATTGGTTGTGTTTCATAATGTTTAGAGGTGAATCATATTGAATAATGGACAGCAAGGGGATAACACACTAATGAATTTTCTGTAAGATATGGGAAGTTTCACAAAGATTTTGCTGTGGCTCCCTCTTGGAGTATTGCCGTTTTATTCTAAAGTCCAGGAGTAAGCATGCTACACTATTGGGATACTTCTAGAATTCAGATTTAAGTTAGGAGTATAACAGTAGTAAGGAAATCTACTCACACCAAAACCTTTGTGGATGGGTCCCAGTGTTACTATATATTCTTCTTTATTTAAAAGTTAAAATGTTGCTTGCGCCCGGATTTCCCCTGTTAAAATGTGGTACTACCGCTTTTTTGATGAGATTATACCACTTTTCCGGAAATAGTAAAATCCTTCTAAGTGTACCGAAAATCACCTTCCGGACAATTAGTAAAATTTTTCACTTCTGCCTATAAACTCTAAATCAACGTCTTTCTCTTGGAAATGAAGTTATCTGGAGCCAGCAGCCCTGTCAGATGGCAAATGCAGTTTTACTCCATTTCATTGCTAATTGCCAGGCACACGCATTCCAGGCTGTCAGATGTTACACTGATGTCCTCGTCCTGAGTTTGGGCCCATTCAGCAGCACTCACCAGGCCTTCCACACAGCAGCGCATTTCCTGTTGACCTTCTTCCCTGGGGTTAAAGTTGAATAGCAGGCCTTCCAGCTTCTGTTTCTGCCCAGAGTAGCAGGGACCGGTAGACATCGTCCGGCTCTTTCAGTCAGCGCCAACAGATTTGTCTGGCAACCCTTCGACACGCATCTTGAAAAATAGCTGTCATATATATCTCTGATGAGGCAACAAATCATGTAGAACAGATTCTGGGTAATCTGCTTTAGGAAAAAAAAAAAATTCTTCTTATTGTTGCACGAGCTGTCAGCATTCTGCTACATTTTACATAGTAGTGACATACAGTGAGAGGTCGGCCCTGATGTCATTTGATGTATGTTAAAACATTGCCTTTTCTTGTGTGAAATCTTATGTGATCTAAACAGAGGTTACAATGCTTGTGTTCTACGTTTGGAAACATAACCTACAATGCTCCTTTGTTAGGTCACTTTGACTGCCAGGTGGGAAGAATCAGGTGGTCCTGAAATGAAGCACCATTGACTACCATTCTCCAGGTCCCACCAATCTAGGAGTAGCTGTCCCATTAGCTTGATTTCTTCAGTTTTTTAGTGCACTGTACTGCTAGTGATGTGTGCCCACACGAAAGGGTTGTCACTTACTGCGGATTCATGGAATCAGGGCTTACCTGCTTTCCTTTATCCTTGTGGATCCATTGTGAACTGACAGTATTCTCCTCAATGGTTTTCCAGTTTTGTTTTGGAGGGGAGGTGTTGTTGGGAGGGTAGGTCATCTTCTGTTGTCCTGAACCACCACGTATGACAGGGCACGGCACAGGAAAGGTGACGATGCTGCAACTGCGGGCATTTGGCTGAACAAGGTCTAACCTAACTGCTCTGTTTCAACTACAGGGAACAAACCTCTGCCCTTCCTGTTTCCAGAGTATGTTGTCATTTGCAAAAGTGACAGGTCATGTTACTGATGATTTGTGTGACGACCCATATTGTTTTGACTGTCCATAGGTGTCCTGTCTGCTTTCCTCCTGCTCTTCTTTAGCTTTCTGGACACTCAGGTACACTTATCTACATTCATATACCCTGGGGTGGGAAACCTTGTATATTTTTACTGGAGATACATTGACATTAGGCACTTGCATGTTCAGCTGAAGTAGTTGCACATATCACTGCCAGACAGGCTGGTGACGAGAGCTCCTCCCAGCTTTCCCAGACAGTGCAAAAACATCTGCTACACACATTTAAAAATGATAGTCACAAGTGTTTTTCGTGTAATAGTACTCATAGGTAGTGTTTATGGTGCTCACAAGTGCAACAAGCATTCCTAACGGAGAAGCAACTTGATACAGGATTGTGAAAGGTGGTGAGTCAATGGTACTGGATTGTGAAGTGGTGATTACAGGAACCATTGTGAATTTAGAAAATAGATCAAAGTTATGTAGAATGATTGTTGATCAGAAAATGGTCGAGGTGGGTGTTGGGTAATTCATGCACCAAAGGTTGTTGTCTTAGTGGTGCTTAGAGGTCTCAGGTGAGGTCACAACCTGTGTGGTTAATGCAGCCCAATTTCTTATTCTTGGACGAGATATATAACAATTTGCCAATTGCTACATTGCACACAGGTATTTTTTTCCAAAGGAACAGGAGAGGCTGTGACTAAGAAACAGCAGCCTCTGCAATTTCACAATTTCTGTTTAGGAACTGTTGGCAGTGAAATTTCAGAGATGTAGATGGTGAAGGTTGTGTGTGAGGTGGGTTTTATTTCTTTGTGGACACTTGGGGGGTCATTCTGACCCTGGTGGTCATGGACCGCCAGGGCCAACGACCGCGGAAGCACGGCCAACAGGCTGGCGGTGCTTCCATGGGCATTCTGACCGCGGCGGTACAGCCGCGGTCAGAAACGGGAAACAGGCGGTGTCCCGCCGGTTTCCCGCTGCCCCAGGGAATCCTCCACGGCGGCGCTGCTCCGACCCCCTTCCCGCCAGCCTGGTTCTGGCGGTTTTCACCGCCAGAACCTGGCTGGCGGGAACGGGTGTCGTGGGGCCCCTGGGGGCCCCTGCAATGCCCATGCCATGGGCACTGCAGGGGCCCCCTAACAGGGCCCCACATAGATTTTCAGTGTCTGCGTGGCATAATCGCGACGGGTGCAACTGCACCCGTTGCACCCCTTCCACTCCGCCGGCTCCATTCGGAGCCGGCATCCTCATGGAAGGGGGTTTCCCGCTGGGCGGGCGGGCGGCCTTCTGGTGGTCGCCCGCCAGCCCAGCGGGAAACTCAGAATGACGGCCGCGGTCATTTGACCGCGGTGCGGTCATTCGGCGGCTCCCGCCGGGCGTGCGGTTACCGCCGCCGGCGGGAGTCAGAATGACCCCCTTGGTGATTAGCACGCTAATCCAAGATGGCAAAGTGTGGTGGTTGTCATAAACATTGCAAATCAGTGAGTTAGAATTTGACTTATGAACCTTATTAGCTTTCTTGCTTTGATAGATAGTAGCACCTATGTTTCCCCATTGTTGCATCGATTTGCATTAGAAGGAAAAATGTAATTGTTAAACTGAAACTAAGTAAGGCAAGATACCACATAAATGGGTGTTGTCAACATATTACTATATAGAGATGACAAAGCCACCACTGCACTCCCAATATCCAACTATAGAGCACCCCAAAATCTATTGGGGAACAGGTCGGATCCTGCTGCTTCCAACAGGATGAGCTTCAGTCAAATAAGAATAAAAAGCAGTCCAGGACTAAGACCTCAACCTTGTTGACAAAGTGTAATTTGGTGACTCATGTTTGATCCTATCAAAGGGCACTATGAAACGGGAGGGAACAAAGAGACCCCTTCACCATCCAGCTGCGCATGACGTCATCCAGCGGCCACTGGGAGTTCCCCTCTCAGTACTTCAGTGAGGCTGAAAGTAAGTCTAGTGGGAGGAAAGAGGAAAGAAAATGATAAGGAGAAATATGCGGATGTGGCTGAAGTTCTATGCAGTTTTCCAAGTGTGTGTCAAGGAAGAGAAATGTCATGATGTTACAGTAATGTACAGCTCAACCTAGAAACAAAATTCAAAGATGCACTTAGCCCTGCTTTCAAAGAGGATGAAAACAATCCTGAGAAAATCAGATCCTGTTGGTACTGGGAGCGGTTTGATCTCATTTACTGGCCGCTTCCTCAACTGTCACGTGGCCTACTGTGATGTGCTAAGCATAACTGCTCACATTCTCTTGTCTGTGGCTGCAGTCCTATCTCCCACAGACCCTCCTGCCTCATTCCTGTTGTGGCTGCACTCCTGTCATCCTTGTTTAGATTTCTCATAGTGACTGCTCTCTGACCTTCACTGTGTATCTTTTCCCTACCATAAGCGCCTGTGACCTACCTCATCTCCTGTGTGTGGCTGCACCATGAGCGCTTATGTGGTGGCTCCATTACCTTCTGTTTGCGGCAGTATTCTGACGGCTTGATTGCAGCTGCTCCCTTGTCTCCTGTTTGTGGCTGGTCCTTGATCCCCTGTGTGTGGCTGTGTGACTGCTCAGTGAACTCTTTTGGTGGCTGCTGTCTGACCTGCAGTAGGGATGCTCATGCACATCTTGCTTGTGACTGCCCTCAAATCATCTCCATGAGGCTGGTGTCTGACCACGGTCAGACTTAGACAAAAAATATGCTTGGGCATTAAACCAAAAGTGGCCCCCATTAATGAATTAGAAAGCTAAAGAAGCGGCAGATGTTTGCAAACTGAAGCAGTTTTTAACTTGGAGAAGTATGGAAGACTGCATGGATTTGAGCTTGTGGAGAGCAATGTTTGTTTTAAAATTAGGGAAATCAACAGTAAAAACTGGCCAGCAGTCCATAAAACAGGTCAATCAGCAGCCAAACAGTCCGCCCAGTGCCTAATTTGTAAATAAAAACATGCTGGTGCTCTCCACTTAAGCTGCTGCAATTAAATGTGTGAGCACAGAATACTGAGGCAGTGTAATCCTGAAGCTATAGCAGGCCTCATTAATCCCTTTACAGCCACTCCCTGCCCCTTCAGCTCACTCTTGCAGCTTCCTGCTTTTCCCCTTTCTGACGCCTTTTCATTTTTCTCTTCTTCCATCTTTCCCAAATGTGTCTTTTGCTCGCATTAAATTCTTGAGGTAGAAAAATAAGTGCCGGCCCTCAAAAACAAGTGCTGGTGCTCCGCACCGGAAACAACAAGCACAAATTAAGCACTGAGTCCGGCGTTACATTGACCTGTGGGGCCAGTTTATTGAGTGCTGACTGATTGCCCTACAAACTAGTCCCACCTTGTTTCTGGCTAACAGCTGTCTCATTTCCTAGATGTGGAATGGAAAACCAGTTATGAGTTGTCTCGCACACAGTTATCCTTTGGAAATGTTCACAAAAATGTAAATTTGTTGAAACGCATTTGAGAAATCGACTCTCACAGGAACACCTTGGAACGTTTATGCTTATGTCAGTGAAATGGAATTTGTAGGTGAAGTTAAAAAATCAAGAAATAATAGATGCGATTGTCAAAAATTCCAATCCCTTGTGAGAACAGCTATTAAAGTAATAACTGGTGCAATAAATATGCAGCTACTGTTTATCAAATGAAGCTTGAGTTTTGGTCTGGCTCGCCTTTTATTTCTGCATATATACACAGAAAAAAGGAGATTTAGCATATGTTTGTAAGCAACACCCTATGATGCTTTTAGCCCAAATGATGCCCCTTTGAAGGTATTGTTTAGTCAGCAGTTGCACTATGTGACATATGTTTGGGCAGCCCAGATCAATTATTTGCTCATGTTTGTGCTGCAGCTCATATTGGGTCTTAATTAACTGGTCTTCATTAACTGTGAAACTCACACGATCAGCTTTGCCAAGACATCTTTTAAATTACTTATTACAAAACCGATTAAATTAAAATGTATGCCATTGTTGTGTCGTAGAGATTGACAAGAATAGTCAGCTACATTATTATTTTTGAACTTTTATACATACCCTAATTACTTGGCAGAAGGCATGGGTTAAAGCATAGAAAATGCCTAACAGCACAAAATACCTGCAAAAAAGTGCCTTCTTGTTTAGGCTTATCTTGTCACTCAGCAGTCTGTATCACCTATTGTTATCAATTCTTAAAAAAATACATTAATTGTTGGATTTTGCTCCACCCAGGAGTATTGCTCTCTGGATGTTTGCTGTATAATTCCACCTTTTGTGGAATGCTTGCATACCAGTGGTTTTCAAACTTTTTAATGCTGCACCCCCCTAGGTGGAAAACAAAAAGAACATCCCCCCCTCAACATTTTCCACAATTATTCAAATAAGTTAGCAATGTTTAAATATGTCTAGGCTTATTTAAACATTGCAGTTAAGTTCTGTTAACTTTTAAAAAATTAAATACATTTTGTTGTGCTTTAAACAAAGCACTGTTATCTGCACAATGCTTCTTTTGGCCAGACCCTGGCACCCCCCCACTACCCTCTGGGATCTCTTGAGGCCCCCCTAAAGGGGTTGGGGGGGCCTGCTCTCCCCAGTTTGAAGACCCCTTTTGTATACCAATGCATAATGGAATATTTTACATCTCAACGATACACTAAACTATCACACATTAAGGGCCACATGTAGAAAGCAATTTAACAGTTGGAAACAATGATATTTGATTTTACAGTTGTGAAAATGCTTTTTTGAATGTACTAAAGGCATTTTATAAGTCGGTAAACTTTTTTGGCTTAAAAAATGACTTTGCTAATGGATATTGATTCAAAATTTGGAAGGGGACTCTCTTCCAATTTTTGAATTGGTACGTATCTATATTTTGTTACCAAAATCGGGTCAAAGTTATTGAAAAGTTACTGACTTCTGTTAGGGTGCATACATTATTAATAGAAATGGTGTTAGTAAAGCGTTATGGAAATAACATGTGTTTAAACATTAATACTGAAAACTTGTGTTTTGGAAAACACGAGCACTCTGGTGGTAGCCATAACCTAGTTTGACATAATAATAAATAAGTGTCTAATGTAAATGTATTTTGCGTATTTATGATTAAATGTACTGAAAAACGAATATTAATATGTACTAAAAGGAATAATGGTTTAAATATTATGAGATGTTTTATTCTTCATGTTTTTAGCATTGGTTTAAAAAAGGCCTGATGTTACAAAAATACAGAAGTAAGGTTTAAAATTGTTAACACTGCAGAATATGTTTTTCTAAGCATCCTGTATGACTTGTTCACTGTGGAAAAGTTATGTTCTTCTATTGTAACATTTGCTTGTCTTCCTGCAAGATAGTGTGTACCCAAGAACAATAGTGTAATAGTCCTTATGAATAGTCTGCAACAATTTTATTCTACTGCGGAAACTGGTGGCTCCAGTGGGAGAAGATGAGCAAATCATGAATGTAGAAAATGAAGTAAGGATACTTTTGAGAATGTGGAGAAAATGTAGTTGGCTCTAACCTGAGCCACCTCATAGACTGTCCAATAGAAGCTTAGCTAGTTGCTTTCTAGGACTTTAATATGACAAAATTAAGCGGTGTAAGTTCAGTTCCTGTCTGTTCCTAGCTGTTTGCAGTTCTTCTCTGATTTCTGCTAGTATAATGATGTGCTGTGTCTTTGGCTTTTTGTCATAAGCAGTTCAGATGCATTAAGGCCAAACATTACTGAATTGTTCCCCATATTGTCATTGCCCAATGAAGAAGACCGGAAGATGCTCCACTGATGAAGACATCACTGCCTGCTGATCTATTTAGGAAAGGTAGAACCAAATGTGCATTTATTTTTCTTGTAGATTTTTATGTTTTCTCTCTTTAGAAACCTAACAGCTATTTTTGGTTAGTGCCATATATTTTTCAAATTAATTTGTGTCTTCTTTTCTTTTTGCATGAAACCCAAACGTGCTTGTCGAATTAGAGTAATAGTTAAGGATACCACAGTCTAAATTAAACTGATTCATATAAATTGATTGTAAACAAGTTCATCTGTGATAACTAAATGTATTCTGTGTCTATCATTCATCTGCTATTGTTGTTATTCTGTATAGCGGTTCTTGAATGCCTAATAATAAATATTCTAATTGGACTAAGATTCTTTTGAAGATTTGGTCAGCCAGTGTTAATAATGCACTTTTTTCATTTGGTCTTGCATTTGGTTTACGTGATTTTAGCATTCTTGATCTAAAGGGCAATAAATGTTTGAACTTTACTAAACTAATGTGGTGATTCATGGCCACATAGGTCATGATGTGTATAAAGTATTGACTCCTATATGAAAAGTGATGTTTATTGGTTTGATCTCATTGTTGTTGACCATCTCACTCCTATCTGAGTGCAAGGGTTTGTGTAGACCTTTAAGGGTAATTGATGGTTACCCTATACATGTCACCTTATGAATAAATTATCAAAAGAAATATAAGGCTGGACACACCCAAAGAATCTGGTAGCACAGAGGATGGTTTTGTCTCAATTGGAGGGTTGATTGTTATGTTTCAATAGGAGCGTTGATGGTTTTGTCTCAGTAGGAGGGTTGGTTATATGTCATTTAGAAAGAACCCGGAGATTTGATTTTACCAGCGCTTGTTTGAGAATTGGAAATTTTGACATTTGGGTTTGCCAATGTTTGTTTGATGGAATTTGGTTTTGCCAATGCTTGTTTGAGGATGTTCCCAGTGTTCCTAGTGTGATTTATAATTGAGTTAGGGTTTGCCCTTGCACTGCTTTAGCAAATTGTAGGTGAATTGTGACGTTTGAGAGAAATAGGGAGTTGCGTACTCCAATGTAGTTTGTTACAGTGTGCGTACTCCAAAGGGTGTATGTAGGGAAGTTGCCATACTTCAGTTGTGTGTGGTGCTTTGTGCTAAAAAATTGCCCATGTGATTGTTGGTATACAGACCCTGCGTGGTCTAAGACTCTGGAGTATTGAGTCTTGTACAAGTGTAGGACACACGTAGTTGTTGTTGTAACTTGTGTGTTTAGTTGGTCATTCGGGCATGGTTGACAAATAGTATTCCTGGACGGTGTGTCAAAGGAAGTACTAGCTTGGCAGATATTGGTGATTGCTGAGTGCACAAGGAGGATCTAGTATTAGTCAAGAGTAGAATTTGCTGGTCAAATTTTACTTGCGAGTATGAGAAAGCATAGATCAAATGAGTAGTTATCAGAGTTAACAGCCACAATCAAATATTCATGGAAGCTTCCGAAGTGATTGTGTTTTCTACCTATAGTAAGCAGACAAGTTGGTGTGTTAACTTTTCTTTAGTGCTCACAATATTTTGCATTAGTTTCATGTGAGTTGACTTTTGGAGGACGAGCGGCAAGTCTTTGTCAGCCGATGTGTGTGTGAGTGTGACGTCACTTAGGTCCGCACTAGAATAGGTAAATTGGTGAAAGGGAGCCACGAACGGATTGGTGTATAACTGTGAAGGGCTACTGGTTGAGAGAGGCAAGCGAAAAATGATTTGGGGATTGAATTACTTCCTGTTTTGAATTTAAATTGTAGTTTTAAGCCAGATCAAAGTAAAAATGAAATATTTCAAAGCGTTAAAAAGCGCGCTCAAGGGAGATGCTTTTATTCCAGTTAGAGTAGGAGAAGGTACATCTCTATATATCGTAATTGGAGAGAAGGGTACCGCAGCATGTATTTGGTTAAAACAATGGTGCAAAATTACAGAGAAGGGAGGGAGCTTAGCGTTTCCGTTTTATGGAACTTTTAACTTAAGAATTTTAGAGAATTTGAGGAGAGTGCTGGATGAGTTAAAACCTCCTCCGAGCCCAGCACAATTTGAAGCTTTAGCCATTTGGGAGTTAGTGGCCAGACAAAAAGAAAAAATACAATTTGAGAGGAGAATGAGAAAAGTTGAGAAGACATTATTAGAAGCAAGATGGTCCAATGATCAGAAATTTTGAAGAACTGAAACCTTACAGGGAATTGGAATGTTTCCTGCAATTATGCAGGAGAGCAGTGTCAGACAAAAGTCCAAGAAGAAGAATAAGGACTCTTCTGAAAAAGATGAGTCGAAGTCGGATGAGGCGAGGAAATCGTTGACTTATTACGATGATGATGCAGATGATGATGAATTTATAATGTAGTTTCTGAGAAATCGCCTTTCACTATATGCAGCACAAGTGACAAGTCAGGGTACCAGTACTGGTCCAAGTGCTCCAGTACCAGTTGTAGTAACACAGAGTACAGGTTGCAACTAGTGTTCTTGCTCTTCCAGTTAATCAGATACCTATTACCCAGGTTGAGCTACCTGTAGTCTATCCTACAATTCCTGTTGTAATTTCTGCACAGAGCATGATAGTACCAGTGATGCTATCATCACAGATATCGCAGATTTATTAGAAACCAATGATGGTTCAGGTGGAGTCTACACATAATTCAATGACTCCAGTGCAAGTTCAGACTATGTCGAGTTGTACACCTGTGACAACATCACAGTCAAATTCTTCAATGTTGTCAGGTCAGAATTCGGGGGTAATATACTCAAGAAATCAGAATGTTAAATCAAGTCCAAAAGCATTAACAGTACTTGTTACTTTTGGTCCTGTTGTACCATTGTTTGCCCAGGGAAGTAATCAGAGTAATGTACAGACTTTTTTAATTCAGATACAGAAATGGAGAGATTCAATGTTAATTCAGGAGACATATCTCCAATGAATCAAACTTTTGACAAAACAGGTCCACAGATTGATTTAAGTTATTCCATAACATCACAGAATTTGGGAAAATCAGCTCTGAATTTAAATTCATATTTGATGACTCCTGAGACACCATGTATTACTCCACAGAGTGTGTCCAATGTAAATAATAATGTTTCATTACAAGGTTTGACAGCTCAGCAGTTAACGAAGTGGCTGGAAAAATCGAGTGGAACGAAGACAAATGCTGAAGGGGGAGGGAAATTCATTGACTCTGGCAAGACTTAAATTAGAATTAAATGAAATGATTGAGGGAACACTTGAGTTAAATAGAATTGACTCATATAATGAAGACGAGTTATGCTTCATATGTAAAAATGCTATGAACAGAGCAGGATTGGTAAATCAGAAATTAGCAGAGCTTGCAGAGAAATGTGAAGTAGAAACTAAGAAATCAAAGCCACTGAAAAGAAGTTACAGATTAGAATTTGATTAAAAAGATATTAAGAACATGAGAATACGGGGAATGAAAACTAATATTTAAGAATTAATTCAAAATATTCAAACATGGGGAGCTTACGATAAATAGGAAGGCAGATGGGTAAAGAAAAGAGATCAAAAGAAAAAGAAGTCTGCAAATTCAAATGCTAATATGCAGCAGACTGATAATCCAGTAAAGATATTACCAATGAGAGAAATTCCTGGAGGGAATTATGTACATGTCCCTTGGAGTAGGGGTCATTACAAATGACTACCTGAGTTTGAGAAAGAAACCAGTGGAATGGTACCAGCAGTCAAATAGGTTTGCGAAGGTCGCAAAATGCCTGTGGGAAGATTTAAATACCCTGTTAGAAATAGTGGTTCAAGCTGTCTTATGGGTTGGATGCAAAAGGAGTGTTAACTGGCCAAGAAGAGAGCCTCCACGAGATCCAGTTACAGGTGCACCATCTCCTGATGTAATGAAATATTATTACAAAGTGATTGAATTTTTCAAAACAAGAATTTCTCCTAAAAGTATTGATTGGCAGAGAATCGATAGGACAGCACAGGAAGCGAAAGAGTCAATACATGCATACTATGAGAGATTATTGCTAGTATTTAAACATTACAGTGGTACAGAAACAATTGAGCCCGAAGACACGAGTCATTTTGTTGAAGGGTTGAGACCTGAAATTAGTCAGATGCTTAAGAGTTATTTGATTTGCTGGCAAGCAAAGCCAGCTGATGAAGTATTACAGTTTGCTAAATACTGTAGTGATGAGATTGAAATGAAGCAGAAGATATTGAAGGAAAAGACGATGGTGATGCAGATTAAAGCGGTACAATCAGGAATATAGGGAATTTTTTCACAGCAGCAGGGAAACACTTGCATGTTGTTTCAGAACCAGGCAAGAGGTAGAGGTCGTGGTGGTATTGGAAATGGAAATCGTCGTGTCGATTTGAATACTGTTGTTAATCCAAGTGATATGTAGACAATGAAAATGATGTTACCTTATAACGCTTGCGGGGGCCTCGGGCATTGGAAACTGGAGTGTCCAATGATGGTACAGGAAGGTGTTGCTACGCCGAAGAATGAAAACATTATTTTTCCAAATTGGGAGGGCCGAGAATGGGAGGTCCTAATTTAAATATCCAGAATAATAGTAATCAAATGCAGATTCCTCAGCAAATGCAAAGTCCCCAAACGATGCAACAGATACAGGTGCCACATTTTAAGGTGCCATAGTCACAAAAATTTAGCTCCAAGTGCATATTATACCAAAGCAACAAATGCAGATACCTCAATCTCCAATGGTACAGCAGCAGATGATGCTTCCTCAGCAGAACACAGGTCAAAATTTAAATCACATGGTGCAACAAATCACAACAACATTTCAATTCACACTACACAGTGAGGATGAATCGAATGATGAAGTTATGAATGATGAAGTGATGGGTGAGAGTTCCGATGAAGAAGAATGTGTGTTAGCAGCTTCATTAGAAGTGGATCAAAAGGGTCCTTATGTGAATGGAAACGTAATGGGTCATGATGTTTCATTCCTAGTTGATGCAGGAGCTACACAATGTACAGTAAGAACTGTGGACGTTCCTAACGTGCCACTTTCTGGGAAAACAGTGCAGGAGTTGCAAATGAATTTTTGACAAAGCCAATTACTGACCAGTAAATTTGCAATTTTGAAGGTTTGCACAAATTTGTAGTCTGTGACTCAAGTCCAGTTTCCTTATTGGGAAGAGATTCATTGTGCGAAACAAAATGTTCGATTACCTGTACAAATGATGGAATTGCTATTCAGACAAATAGTGATGATGATTCATCTAAGCAAATTCAATGTGATTCAGTTACTGAATTTCCTCTGATTAGTTTCTATCCTGCAATTACAGTACAAAAGTTTTCAACTGACTTACAGGGTACAGTTGCAGTAAGAGTTTGAGATCTTTCTGGGAAAGATATTGGTCTGATCAAAGGAGTTGAACTAGTTAAAGCCATAGTCAAACCTAATTCAGTTTTTCTGCAAATTCCACAATATCATATGGCACCAGGTGTCATTGAAGGAGTCACTCCTGTAATTGCACATTTTGTAAAGCAGGGAGCTCTAAAACAAGTGCTGAGCAGCCCATGTAATTTTCCTATTGTGGGTTAGCGAAAACCGAGTGGGAAATTTAGAATTGTTCAAGATTTGAGGAAAATTCATGATATAGTGGTTAAATGTTGTCCAGTGGTACCAAATCCAGCAGTGATTTTGTTTCAGATCCCATGTGATGCAGAGTGGTTTATGGTGGTGGACCTATCGCAAGCCTATTTTTCTCTGTGCCTCTTCATGAGGATAGTCAGTTTCTCTTTGTTTCTAAATTGTACAATCGGGTATATTGTTGGTGTAGAATCCCACAAGGTTTTTCAGAGTCTCCGTCAATATTCAATCAGGTGTTTAAAAAGAATCTGGAATCATTAGAAGTGCCTTTCCAATCAGCATTAGTTCAGTACATTGATGATCTTTTGGTTGCTTCAAAGATGAAGGAAGAATGCAGGCAAGATCTATTGCCTTATTGAATCATTTGGGGGAGAATGGACATAAAGGGCCTGATTACGACTTTGGCGAAGGGAATTACTTCATCCCAAATGTGACGGGAAATCCAGCCCGCCGAATTACAAGTCCATTATATCCTAAGGAACTCGTGACACTGCGGGCGGGATATCCGTCACATTTGTGACGGAGTAATCCCCTCCGCCGAAGTCGTAATCAGGCCTAAAGTGTCTCCAGCAAAATTACAGTACTGTCATGGGCAGTGCAGGGGCCCCCAGACACAGCCCCTTCGCGCATTTCACTGCCCGAATTTCAGGCAGTGAAATGTGCGACGGGTGCTACTGCACCCGCTGCACATCAACATTGTAGCCGGCTCTATTATGAGCTGGCTGCAATGTTGATGTGACTTTTCTGCTGGGCCAGCGGACTGAAACTCTGTTACCATCCGGTGGCCCAGCGGAAAAATCATAATAGGGAGCCAGATATACTGCCCGCACTGGCGGTATACTTGCGCCCGCAGCTTCGCCGGTCTTTGTGAGGGCCTAAATGTGTGCTAGTATGTTTGGTATTGATTGTGAGTATGAGTATTCATCATACATCTGACAATAGTTACATTAGTTCTTTAGAGACTACTACACTTTCAAAGTTAGAAAAGTTTAACAGGGATGAGAAATATTTACACTTAGACAACTCACAAGAAGATCTTTCTTCTAATGTTTTCTATCACTTGTTGTATGACTATGTTGGCCAATGAAAGTGACGGAATTTTATGTTTGTAGGCAGATTCCTTCATAAGTGCAGGAAGGAGTTACTTATCATAGCATGCCATTAACATATGGATTTAGTTGTAGTCTTTTACTAACAAGGCTTTATAATCAAGAGAACTTACAGTATTTCTCTTCTAATTTAGATATAGTTTTGTCTTTTGTTCCGATTGATCAACATTTGAGTAACATAGCTAAAGAGAGAAATATTGATATTGGAGGAGGTTTCTTTTAGCCTTACACTAACATTTGGCACAGCTTATACTCACTGTAACATGCTTTCACCAGTAGAAAAGTCTTTTATAGATCGAACTGATGACAGGAGAAAGACATTGAAGGAGAAAATAGAGAAAGGGTTAGGGAAGAGGACATTTAGAAATGATTATGCACTTAGTGAAACTAAAACACAAGGGAAGCTTGTAGGAAAGCTTTGCATTTATAGGCCTCAATCTGTAACTAATACTAAGTTTGTGGGAACGAGTGAGTGCAGACATGTATTTCTTTTTAAGAATATATGGGATTTTGGGCCTCATTACGTCTTTGGCGATTGTTTCGGAAGACCACTGCAGCGCCAGCCGCAAAAAGGAAGCCATGTTGGAGGTCATCCGACCGCCGTATTAAGAGTCACACAGTGAAGACCGCCAAAATACAGCCAAACATCTGAGACCACCAGGACACTGGAGGGTGGGAAAGAGGTGGTTCAACCATCAGCACTGCCAGCCTACAACTTTCCACCCACCAAATTACGAGCCACAAATCACCAAAGTGGTCATTTCATGGTGGAAACAAATTTGCGGAGCAAACTGCTGCGTTCAAACACCCACTTCAGACAGAACACCACACCACATTGGACAGTTCGAATACCCCACACCTGACAAACATTCACACACCATACGCACCTACTCACTGCACTATATAACACCCCCCCACACAACCCACAATGCTTTGCAACCAAAAAGACATTCACTGACACCGAGGAGCCAAAACCTAATGAATAAGCACTTGTACACCATACGCACATATACACTACACACTCAGCACACATCACACAACTGCACGAACAACACAATACAAACATCAGACTGCACACAAACACTCCACAACCAACCATCACACACAACCAAACACCCCAAACCCCACTGAGCACCCTACACTGCACCCTTACACACACAACACCTACACCCACCCACAACACAACCACCACCATGTCCTGTCAAAAGCACCCATGCTTCACAGACGATGAGTTGAGGGACATGGTCGATGAAATTGTCAAGGTAGAGCCACAAATGTATGGAGAACAGGTCCAACAAACCTCCATTGCCAGGAAAATTGAGTTATGGCAGAGCATTGTCGACAGGGGGAAGCCAGTAGGCAACCATCCACGCAAAAGGGTGGACACCAGGAAGAGGTGGAACGGACTACGGGGGAAGGTGCATTCCATAACATCGAGACACCAAGCTGCCGTGCAGAAGACTGGCGTTAGATCCCAAGCACCTCCCCATCGTGGAAGGAGAAGGTCTTGGACATACTGCAACTAGAGGATCAGAGGACCTGGCTGGAAAACCTGGAAGACTGGACTCTGGTAAGTAACTACCACTTCCCTGGCACAATTTACTCCTCTCTAGCATGCTTCCTCACCACCCAAACACTCCCCAATTCACTCTGTCTCCCACTACACCTCCCACGTAATCACCTAATGCCCCTCTCCTGCATGCCACACCACCACCCAGCCCCAATGTCCAAATAGTCCCTATCAAGTGCATTGCTAGCAGTGCCAATAACAATCACTACAACTCCCACAATGCACTAGCCCATCAACAGCAAAACCTGCTATGTCCAATTGACAGCACAACTCTTGCATGTAGGACTATTGACCTAGCTACATCAACTGGATGCTTCAACTGAGGACCACTATATGGCAATGACAGCAATGCAATGACACTACACAATGACAAACAAGGCCAAACACAGCAACAGCACTGCACCAAACCATAAGGCCACTACTCCAGATCTACAACCCTGAAATGGACTGAGCATGGGCTAGAAAGTAAGAAGGTAAACCCCATGCACCAAATGCACACACAGGACAAGTTACCATACATACACACATACCCTCCTCCCACTTGGATCCCATGCTGCAATGCACAGCCACCCCCACTCACATCTAGCAAGCCTGATTTACCACAAGCAAACAGGGCACAGCTGCCATGTGAACCCTCACACAGGACCTGATCCCACCCACCCACCAAACGTTAGCTACCCAGATTGACACCAATTCTCAATGGAGCATGGTACACGTGTCACAATCCTCTATCCACAAACAATGTATGCAATGCAGCATCTGTCATTGCCATTGATGGGAATCATGTCAAGACACTCTATGCATCAGAAAAAGAGACTAGCAATCACACCTCCACTATGTAACTCTCTCTCACTCCATCCACAGGTAACCCTGCCGCTGCCACCATGGAGAGGATGCTCGAAACAGCCAGCAATCCTCAGGAGGAAGGACCCAGTAAGGACAATGCATCTGGATGTCTGGACATTGACGGCACACCTGGCTCATCTGGGACACTTGGTCAGTCCACCACTCCCTGCCTCGCCCTGACCACATCAAACCTCCCACCCGATGGCATGAACAGCACACCCAACCCAAGGACAGTTCAATCAATAGTGTAGCCCACAGTACAGGGACCTGAGTCGACCCCTCACACCTAAGACAATGAAGGTCCTGGTGACACTGGGAGTGGGCACACTGTGCCAGGGGCACAGGCACAGGAGGGCAGGGGGTGTGGGAGGGAACCTGTGGGCCAGACAATGGGGCCCCCAGGGGGATTCAACTGACCAGGAAACCATCTCCCAAGTCCTGGGAGTATGTCAACAATCCCATGACAGGATGGGCCAGATTATCACCATGTTGGGGGAAAACCAAAGGCTGCAGAGGGAATACCACCAGGAGGTCATGCAGCAGTGTCAGGGCCACAATGCCACCATGGCCTCCATTGCAGGGATGCTCAGGGACCTCAACACCACCGTACGTGCTTCCTCCACCCACCAGAAGGCCCCTTCCAATAGCAACATAACAACTGAGCCATCCACATCTACTGCAGCTAAAGAAATTGAGGCCCTGCCAGGGGAGCCCTTCCAGACACCCAGATGTCAAGACAAAACCCACTGCTAAGAAAGGAAACTCTCCTGATGTCTCTCCCTTGTGTGCCACTGAGACACCCTGTTAACTGTTCAATAACATTACTCTATTTTCCCATTGCCCTTGAACACTGAACCTGTGCTACCTACAGATGTGCCATCTATTCCTCTGATGATTACAACTACCATGACCCCACTCATCAGCTGTTTGTCACTATATGCACCATAGATTGTTTATTCACACATCCCCTGTTTGCCCATTAAACACTATTGATCACTACAACTGCATATGTGTCTTTATTTGAACAAGTATAATTGTTTTGTCAGCAAAATGTGATGTGGGTATGCCCCCCTAAACCAACAGGCCGTGTAATGGACAGCAGAAGGAGGCATCCTCTGCAGGAGACACAGTACAACAGATACGTCCCAGGGTAGATGTAAGGAAGTCACTAGTCCAGGCACACACTACAGTGAAATCACTCATCCAACCTGCAAAAGAGACCGAAACAGAGTTACATCAGGATAGACGGCATGGTGCCACATAAAGCACATATGTAGTACACAGTTGTCCAGCCCAGTGTAGATAGCCATCAAAGCAGGACAGAAGAGATGACATTTCTATATCCTCAGTCACAAGAAATACATGACAATACACTGTAACTGCCATCTGTCATGTGCAAAACTCCATTCTGTATACAGGTACCAACGACTAATGAGCATGAATGCCTCAAGCCATAGGTAGCAGAGGCTTTGATTTACAGAACGGTCAGTGGGTGAAATAAGATGAGGAAAGGAGAATGCAGGACACATAGCTCAACACAGGCCTGTCCATAGGAGATGCGAAACTAGCAACCTGCAGTGAGAACACATTTTAGATAAGATACATATAAACTCAGCACCTTACATTCAAGAACTCACCTCCACCAACACACACATAGGCAAAGGAGCACATTACGACAGCACTGATTAAACTAATCAGGAGGACCATTGTCAGCAATCAATGTGGATACACATCACTTGCAAATACATAGTCAGCATACCTGTATGGCACTGGAAGTAGTGATTGATGAGCTCAGTCCTAGAGTCAGCTGCATCATCCTCATCTGCCTCCTCATCACCATACATGCCTGCACCACCAGCCACTGGTCCAGTGGTGTCCTCATCATCAGCTAGCAATGGTATCTGATGTCTCAGGGCAAGTTTGTGGAGTATACAGAAGGCAACTTTGATCTGGCACACCTTTTGGGAAGTGCAGAAGAGGGCACCTCCAGATATGTCAAGGCACCTGAACCTGGCTTGCAAAAGGCCAAATGTCCTTTCAATTACATGCCTCATCCTGCCGTGGACCTCATCATAACGGAGTTCCCCCTCCGTGGCGGGGTACCTCACTGGTGTCAACAGCCAGGGAAGTTTAGGATAGCCAGAGTCACCTGTGTGCATAAAGGTAGGACCTTTTACAGTGCAGGTACAGACAAAGGGAAGAATCTGATGACAGGTGCCATACAGTGACACATAAAATGCATACATACCAATGAGCCAAGCCCTCTCTCTGTATAGTCATGCAATCATGTGTGGGACATTTCTGTTCCTCAGAATGTAGGAGTCATGCACAGATCCTGGAAACTTGGCTGTCACCTGTGCGATGTACTGGTCTGCAAGACCCACCACCTGGACATTGATCGAGTGGTAGTTTTTCCTGTTCCTGTACACCTGTTCATTGGCACTGGGAGGGACCAAGGCTGTATGGATGCCATCTACAGACCCTATCACATGAGGGATGTGTCCCACATCATAGAAGTCTTCCTTCTCATACGCCAAATTTCCATGTTGGGGGAACCTGATGTAGCTGTCCAGGTGTTTCAATAAAGGACACAGTACATCCTTCAAGACTGAACATGGGCTGTGACATTCCTGCTGTCAAGCCCATTGTATTCTGAAAGGACCCAGTGACAAAAAAGTGTAGCACTGACAGGACTTGTACTGTGGTAGGGATGGCATACGGATTGCATATGGCAGTAAAAGATCAGGCTCCAACTGGCCACATTGGTCCATGATTGTCTGACGATTGAAACAATAGGTCTGGATGAGATGCCTGTCTTCCATGGTTTCAAGGTCAACTAGTGGTTGGTACACAGTTGCATATCTCAATCACCTCATGGTAGGGTATCTAGGATAGAAAGTAGAAAATGTACTGAGTGATGAGTACTTCACACATGTAAGCAGTACATATCATCATCGCACACACCGAACACTGTAGACATGCCTTCCACTGCTGACACATACTGTAGGAAAGTACCATCTTGCCTGGCATGCTACCCCCATTTTCACTGTATGTATGTTTGTTTTTGCCCATGTGTCACTGGGATTCTGCTAGGACAGGACCCCAGTGCTCATAATGTATGTCCTGTATGTGTTCCCTGTGTGGTGCCTAACTGTATCACTGAGGCTCTGCTAACCAGAACTTCAGTGTTTATGCTCCCTCTGCTTCCTAAAAATGTCACTGCAGGCTAGTGACTAATTTTACCAATTCTCATTAGCACACTGGAACACCCATATAATTCCCTTGTATATGGTACCTAGGTACCCAGGGTATTGGGGTTCCAGGAGATCCCTATGAGCTGCAGCATTTCTTTTGCCACCCATAGGGAGCTCATACAATTCTTACACAGGACTGCCACTGCAGCCTGAGTGAAATAACGGCCACGTTATTTCACAGCCATTTTTCACTGCACATAAGTAACTTATAAGTCACCTATATGTCTAACCCTCACTTGGTGAAGGTTAGGTGCCAAGTTACTTAGTGTGTGGGCACACTGGCACTAGCCAAGGTGCCCCCACATCGTTCAGGTAAATTCACCGAACTTGGTGAGTGCGGGGACACCATTACACGCGTGCACTACTACGTATGTGTAGCGTCACAATGGTAACTCCGAACATGGCCATGTAACATGTGTAAGATCATGGAATTGTCCCCCCAATACCATTCTGGTATTGGGGGGACAATTCCATGATTTCCTGGGTCTCTAGCACTGAACCCGGGTACTGCCAAACTGCCTTTCCGGGGTTTCCACTGCAGCTGCTGCTGCTGCCAACCCCTCAGACAGGTTTCTACCCCCCTGGGGTCTGGGCAGCCCAGGCCCAGGAAGGCAGAACAAAGGATTTCCTCTGAGAGAGGGTGTTACACCCTCTTCCTTTGGAAATAGGTGTGAAGGGCTGGGGAGGAGTAGCCTCCCCAGCCTCTGGAAATGCTTTGATGGGCACAGATGGTGCCCATCTCTGCATTCTCTGTATAAGCCAGTCTACACCGGTTCAGGGATCCCCCAGCCCGGATCTGGGGCGAAACTTGACAAAGGAAAGAGGAGTGACCACTCCCCTGACCAGTACCTCCCAGGGGAGGTGCCCAGAGCTCCTCCAGTGTGTCCCAGACCTCTGCCATCTTGGATTCAGAGGTGTTGGGGCACAATGGACTGCTCTGAGTGGCCAGTGCCAGCAGGTGACGTCAGAGACCCCTCCTGATAGGTGCTTACCTCTTTTAGTAGCCAAGCCTCCTTTCTTAGTAGCCAAACCTCCTTTTCTGGCTATTTAGGGTCTCTCCTCTGGGCTATTCCTCAGATAACGAATGCAAGAGCTCACCAGAGTTCCTCTGTACTTCCCTCTTCGACTTCTGCCAAGGATCGACCGCTGACTGCTCCAGGACGCCTGCAAAACCGCAACAAAGTAGCAAGACGACTACCAGCAACATTGTAGCGCCTCATCCTGCCGGCTTTCTCGAATGTTTCCTGGTGGTGCATGCTCTGAGGGCTGTCTGCCTTCACCCTGCACTGGAAGCCAAGAGGAAATCTCCTGTGGGTCGACTGAATCTTCCCCCTGCCAACGCAGGCACCAAACCTCTGCATCACCGGTCCTCTGGGTCCCCTCTCATCCTGACGAGCGTGGTCCCTGGAACACAGGAGCTGGGTCCAAGTGTCTCCCACAGTCCTGTGGCCCTTCTGTCCAAATTTGGTGGAGGTAAGTCCTTGCCTTCCCACGCCAGACAGCAAACCTGTTTACTGCGTGATTTGCAGCTGCTCCGGCTTCTGTGCACTTCTCCAAGGATTCCTTTGTGCACAGCCTAGCCTGGGTCCCCAGCACTCCGTCCTGCATTGCCCAACTCGCTGAGTTGGACTCCGACATTGTGGGACCCTCCTTTTGTGACTCTGAGTTCACAGATCTTCTAAGTGACTGCTCCTGTACTTCTGCGGGTGCTGCCTGCTTCTGCGGGGGCTCCCTGAGTTGCTCAGTGCCCCCTCTGTCTCCTCCTCCAAGTTGAGACATCCTGGTCCTTCCTGGTCCCCAGCAGCACCCAAAATATTCAACCGCGACTCTTACAGCTAGCAAGGCTTGTTTGCTGTATTTCTGTCTGGAAACACTTCTGGAACATCAAGCCCGCCGTAGGACATCTTCCATCCAAAGGAGAAGTTCCTAGCCCTTTTTGTTGTTGCAGAATCTTCGGCTTCTTCCACCCAGAGGCAGCCCTTTTGCACCTTCATCCGGGGTTTAGTGGGCACCTGCCCCCCCTGGACACGTTCGTGACTCTTGGACTTGGTCCCCTTCCTTTACAGGTCCTCAGGTCCAGGAATCTGTCTTCAGTGTTTTGTTGGTGCTTGTGGTTCTTACAGAATCCTCTATCACGACTATTGTGTCTTTCTGGGGTAGTAGGGTAACTTTACTCCTACTTTTCAGGTTCTTGGGTGGGGTATTTTGGACACCCTTACTGTTTTCTCACAGTCCCAGCGACCCTCCACAACCTCCCATAGATCTGGGGTCCATTCGTGATTCACATTCCACTTTTGGAGTATATGGTTTGTGTTGCCCCTAGACCTATGTCTACCTATTGTATCCTATTGTGATTCTACATTGTTTGCAATACTTCTCTTACTGTTGCTTACCTGTTTTGGGTTTGTGTACATAAAACCTGTGTATATTACTTACCTCCTAAGTGAGGGTAGTCTCTGAGATACTTTTGGCATATTGTCACTAAAATAAAGTACCTTTATTTTTAGTAACGCTGAGTATTGTGTTTTCTTATGATATTGTGCTATATGATATAAGTGGTATAGTAGGACCTTTGCATGTCTCCTAGTTCAGCCTAAGCTGCTTTGCCATAGCTACCTCTAACAGCCTAAGCTGCTAGAAACACCTCTATTCTACTAATAAGGGATAACTGAACCTGGCACAAGGTGTAAGTACCACAAGGTACCCACTATAAGCCAGGCCAGCCTCCTACATTGGTGGTGCAGCAGTGGGATATGTACTCGTAACTGCTTTACCACTTTGTCATTTGGTGCTTTTCATAAAAAAATCTTATACCAAATAGTTCAGTATATGTACACTTAACCAAAACAGTTTACTTTTGTACTCTAAAACGTGTAACAAAGTTTCTGAAAAGTTTTGAAAACTTCTAAAAGTTTTCCAAAATTTTGAAAAACTTTTTTCTCTGTGCTTTCTAAAGTTCTAAAACTTTTTCTATCACTGTCCTTAAACCTTTTCTATCATGTCTTCAGTAGAGCCCACTCACAAAACTGTTAATGCAACATCTGAGAGTTTAAACTATAAAAGTTTGAGGGGTCTCTGCCTGGATAGAGGTTTAAGTATAGGTAAGAACCCAACAAAAGAGTTTCTCTTTAACCTGCTCATTGAAGATGACCAGAACCAGTCTGGCCCATCTCAGGAGAGGGTAGAAAAAGGGGAGGCTTCCCAGTCAGACTCATAGGAGATCCCTGAAGATGCTGGGGAAGGTTCTTACAAAGTCCTGCCCCCTAGCAGGCCACCTAGTGACACTGGTAGTGTTAGAGGGTCACACATTAGTAGGGCATCTTTCACTCCTAGAGGCCAGGTTACTAGGGTCCAGACAGTTAGGGACAGGTCTCTCTCTGCAAATTCCCAAATTTCCTCTGTGTCCAAACATTCCCATGCCTCCCACCCTGAGGATAACTTAATGGAAAGGGAAATCAGAAAGCTGCGGTTGGAAGAGACCAGACTGAAGCTTAAACAGCAGCAGCTGGCCTTAGACAGGGAATCCCTAGACATAGAAAGGGAAAGACAGAGATTGGGGATAGTTCCCCATGGTGGCAGCAGCAGTATTTCTGATAGCAATCCTGTTAGAGAGCAAGATTCCAGGAATCTGCATAAGATAGTCCCCCCTTACAAGGAGGGGGATGACATTAATAAGTGGTTTGCTGCACTTGAGAGGGCCTGTATGGTACAGTTGGTCCCTCAAAGGCAGTGGGCTGCTATCTTGTGGCTATCTTTCACTGGAAAGGGTAGGGATAGGCTCCTTACTGTCAGAGAAAGTGATGCCAATAATTACAAAGTTTTGAAGGATGCACTCTTGGACGGATTTGGCTTAACCACTGAACAATACAGGATTAAGTTCAGAGACACCAGAAAAGAGTCCTCTCAAGACTGGACAGATTTTGTGGACTGTTCAGTGAAGGCCCTGGAAGGTTGGTTGCATGGCAGTAGAGTTTCTGACTATGAAAGCCTATATAATCTTATTCCGAGAGAGCATATTCTTAACAATTGTGTGTCTGACTTATTGCACTTGTACCTAGTAGACTCTGATCTGACCTCTCCCCAAGAATTGGGAAAGAAGGCAGACAAATGGGTCAGAACAAGGGTGAACAGAAACGTTCATACAGGGGGTGACAAAGATGGCAAGAAGAAGGGTGGTAAGTCTTCTGACAAGGGTGGGGACAAAAGTAAACATTCTGAGTCTTCATCAAGCCCACAAAAATCCTGTGGGGGTGGTGGGTCCAAATCCTCTTCAAACAATCAGAAAAAGCCTTGGTGTTATTTATGTAAAGTAAAAGGCCATTGGGCAAGTGATTCCACTTGTCCAAAGAAAAACACCAAACCTCCCACCACCACAACCCCAACTGCAACCTCTAGTGCCCCTAGTAATAGCAGTGGTGGTGGGAAGTCTACTACTAATAGCCAATCCAAGGGTGTAGCTGGGCTCACTATTGGCAATGTAGTTGGGGTTGGTCTTGTTAGGGAGACCACAGAGGCTGTTTTAGTCTCTGATGGTGGCATTGACTTTGCCACCTTGGTTGCTTGTCCCCTTAATATGGGTAAGTACAAGCAACTACCCCTAATCAATGGTGTTGAGGTTGAGGCCTACAGGGACACAGGAGCCAGTGTAACTATGGTGATAGAAAAATTGTTCCACCCTGATCAACACCTACTTGGTCAGCAGTACCAAGTGGCTGATGCTCATAACAACACTCTTAGCTACCCCATGGCTGTTGTGAATCTCAACTGGGGGGGGGGGGGGGGTTACTGGTCCAAAGAAAGTTGTGGTAGCCACTGAGTTACCTGTAGATTGCTTACTGGGCAATGATTTGGAAACATCAGCTTGGGCAGAAGTGGAGTTGATGGCTCATGCAGCAATGCTGGGCATTCCTGGGCATATTTTTGCTTTGACAAGGGCTCAGGCCAAGAAGCAAAAAGGACAGGGAAACTTGGATCCTGGAACAATGGACCAAGTGCTCCCAAAAGCTAGGGGTGGAAAGGGTAAATCCCTGCCCACTATCCCTCCCTCTACAGAAGATTCCCCTTTTGAGGAAGAGGAATCCTCTCCCTGTGCAGAACCTACACCAGAGGAGCTGGCTACAGAGCTGAGTGTGGCACAGCAAACCTGTCCCACATTAGAGGGTTTAAGACAGCAAGCTGTCAAACAGCAGAATGGGGATGTCAGTGATAGGCGTAGGGTGTACTGGGAAGACAACCTCTTGTCCACAGAGTCAAGGGACCCTAAACCTGGAGCTGCCAGGAGATTGGTCATTCCCTTGCAGTACAGAGAGTTTCTTCTCACCCTGGCTCATGACATTCCTTTGGCTGGACATTTGGGCCAGACGAAAACTTGGGAAAGACGTGTCCCCTTGTTTCACTGGCCTCATATGTCAGAGGACAAAAAAGGGTTTTGTCGCTCTTCTGTGACCTGCCAAGCCAGTGGCAAGACAGGTGGCACTCCAAAGGCCCCTCTAATACCACTTTCAGTGGTTGGGGTGCCCTTTGAAAGGGTAGGGGTTGACATAGTTGGCCCCCTTGACCCTCCAACAGCTTCAGGCAATAGAGTTATCTTAGTGGTGGTGGACCATGCCACTATATACCCTGAAGCCACCCCCTTAAGGACCACTACAGCTCCTGCAGTGGCAAAGGCCCTCCTGGGAATCATTTCCAGGGTGGGTTTTCCTAAGGAAGTGGTGTCAGACAGAGGTAGCAACTTCATGTCTGCATACCTAAAAGCAATGTGGAAGGAGTGTGATGTAACCTACAAGTTCACCACCCCTTACCATCCACAAACAAATGGTCGGGTTGAGAGGTTTAATAAAACTCTCAAAGGTATGATAATGGGACTCCCTTAAAAACTCAGAAGGAGATGGGATGTCCTGTTACCTTGCCTCCTTTTTGCTTACAGGGAGGTACCCCAAAAAGGTGTGGGCTTCAGCCCCTTTGAACTCCTCTTTGGGAACCCTGTAAGAGGTCCACTTGCTCTTGTGAAGGAGGGTTGGGAACAACCTTTAAAAGCTCCTAAACAGGACATAGTAGACTATGTACTTGGCCTAAGATCCAGAATGGCTGATTATATGAAAAATGCCAGTAAAAACCTTCAGGCCAGCCAGGAGCTGCAAAACCAATGGCATGACCAGAAGGCTGTCCTGACTCAGTACCACCCAGGACAGAAGGTGTGGGTATTGGAGCCTGTGGCCCCAAGAGCACTCCAGGACAAATGGAGTGGACCCCATCTAATTGTTGAAAAGAAGGGTGAGGTTACCTATTTGGTAGACCTAGGCACTGCCAGGAGTCCCCTTAGGGTGATTCATGTCAATTGCCTAAAACCCTACTATGACAGGGCTGATCTCACCCTGCTCATGGCAACAAATGAGGGACAGGAAGAAGAGAGTGACCCTCTACCTGATCTATTCTCCACCACTGAACCTGATGGCTTAGTGGAGGGAGTAGTCTTAGCAGATTGTCTTACTGCAGAACAGAAAGACAACTGTATCAATCTCTTAAGTCAGTTTTCAGACCTCTTTTCACTTGTACCAGGTACAACATCCTGGTGTGAACATACAATTGATACTGGAGACAGCCTGCCTGTCAAAAGTAAAATTTATAGGCAGCCTGACCATGTCAGAGACTGCATTAAACAAGAGGTTCAGAACATGTTGGACTTAGGGGTGATTGAGCCATCTGAAAGCCCCTGGGCTAGCCCATTGGTGCTTGCACCAAAACCTCACCACCAAAGATGGCAAGAGAGAGATGAGGTTTTGTGTAGATTATAGAGGGCTCAATCAGGTAACCAAGACAGATGCTCACCCTATACCCCGGGCAGATGAACTCATAGATACACTGGCTTCTGCCAAGTATCTAAGAACTTTTGATCTAACTGCAGGGTATTGGCAGATTAGACTATCAGAAGATGCTAAACCCAAGACTGCATTTTCTACCATTGGAGGGCACTACCAATTCACAGTAATGCCCTTTGGTTTGAAAAATGCACCTGCCACTTTTCAGAGGTTGGTGAACACAGTCCTGCAAGGGTTAGAAGCTTTCAGTGCAGCATAACTAGATAATATTGCTGTCTTTAGCTCAACCTGGGATGATCACCTGTTCCACCTATGGAAGGTTTTGGAGGCCCTGCAGAAGGCAGGCCTCACTATCAAGGCCTCGAAGTGCCAGATGGGGCAGGGGAAAGTGGTTTATCTGGGCCACCTGGTAGGTGAAGAACAGATTGCACCACTACAGGGGAAAATCCAAACTATCATGGATTAGGTTCCCCCTACAACTCAATCCCAGGTGAGAGCCTTTTTAGGCCTCACAGGTTACTATAGGAGATTCATAAAGAATTATGGCTCCATAGTAGCCCCTCTTAATGATCTCACTAGCAAGAAAATGCCTAAGAAGGTATTATGGACAGCCAGCTGTCAGAAAGCTTTTGAGGAGCTCAAACAGGCCATGTGCTCTGCACCTGTCCTAAAAAGCCCTTGTTACGCCAATAAATTCATTGTTCAAACTGATGCATCTGAATTAGGAGTAGGGGCAGTACTATCACAACTGAATTCTGAGGGCCAGGATCAACCAGTTGCTTTTATCAGCAGAAGGTTGACCCCTAGAGAAAAGTGTTGGTCTGCCATAGAGAGGGAGGCCTTTGCTGTGGTCTGGGCACTGAAAAAGTTGAGACCATACCTGTTTGGTACTCACTTTATTGTTCAGACAGACCACAAACCTCTACTTTGGCTAAAACAAATGAAAGTTGAGAGCCCTAAATTGTTTAGATGGTCCATATACCTACAGGGAATGGACTATACAGTGGAACATAGACCTGGGAGTACCCGCTTCAATGCAGATGGACTCTCCATATATTTCCACTTAGACAATGAAGACTCATCTGGGCAAGGTTAGCCTTATTGTCCTTCGTTTGGGGGGGTTGTGTAGGAAAGTACCATCTTGCCTGGCATGTTACCCCCATTTTCACAGTATGTATGTTTGTTTTTGCCCATGTGTCACTGGGATCCTGCTAGGACAGGACCCCAGTGCCTATAATGTATGCCCTGTATGTGTTCCCTGAGTGGTGCCTAACTGTATCACTGAGGCTCTGCTAACCAGAACTTCAGTGTTTATGCTCTCTCTGCTTCATAAAATTGTCACTGCAGGCTAGTGACCAATTTGACCAATTCTCATTGGCACACTGGAACACCCATATAATTCCCTTGTATATGGTACCTAGGTACCCAGGGTATTGGGGTTCCAGGAGATCCCTATGGGCTGCAGCATTTCTTTTGCCACCCATAGGGAGCTCAGACAATTCTTACACAGGACTGCCACTGCAGCGTGAGTGAAATAACATCCACGTTATTTCACGGCCATTTTTCACTGCACATAAGTAACTTAAAAGTCACCTATATGTCTAACCCTCATTTGGTGAAGGTTAGGTGCCAAGTTACTTAGTGTGTGGGCACCCTGGCAATAGCCAAGGTGCCCCCACATCGTTCAGGGCAAATTCCCCGAACTTGGTTCCATTCTGGTATTGGGGGGACAATTCCATGATCCCCGGGTCTCTAGCACAGAACCCGGGTACTGCCAAACTGCCTGTCCGGGGTTTCCACTGCAGCTGCTGCTGCTGCCAACCCCTCAGACAGGTTTCTGCCCCCCTGGGGTCTGGGCAGCCCAGGCCCAGGAAGGCAGAACAAAGGATTTCCTCTGAGAGAGGGTGTTACACCCTCTTCCTTTGGAAATTGGTGTGAATGGCTGGGGAGGAGTAGCCTCCCCAGCCTCTGGAAATGCTTCTGCATTTTCTGCATAAGCCAGTCTACACCGGTTCAGGGATCCCCCAGCCCGGATCTGGCGCGAAACTGGACAAAGGAAAGAGGAGTGACCACTCCCCTGACCAGTACCTCCCAGGGGAGGTGCCCAGAGCTCCTCCAGTGTGTCTCAGACCTCTGCCATCTTGGATTCAGAGGTGGTGGGGCACAATGGACTGCTCTGAGTGGCCAGTCCCAGCAGGTGACGTCAGAGACCCCTCCTGATAGGTGCTTACCTCTTTCTGTAGCCAAGCCTCCTTTCTTAGTAGCCAAACCTCCTTTCTGGCTATTTAGGGTCTCTCCTCTGGGCTATTCCTCAGATAACGAATGCAAGAGCGCACCAGAGTTCCTCTGCACTTCCCTCTTCGACTTCTACCAAGGATCAACCGCTGACTGCTCCAGGACACCTGCAAAACTGCAACAAAGTAGCAAGACGACTACCAGCAACATTGTAGCGCCTCATCCTGCCGGCTTTCTCGACTGTTTCCTGGTGGTGCATGCTCTGAGGGCTGTCTGCCTTCACCCTGCACTGGAAGCCAAGAAGAAATCTCCCGTGGGTCGACGGAATCTTCCCCCTGCCAACGCAGGCACCAAACCTCTGCATCACCGGTCCTCTGGGTCCCCTCTCATCCTGACGAGCGTGGTCCCTGGAACACAGGAGCTGGGTCCAACTGTATCCCACTGTCCAGTGGCCCTTCTGTCCAAATTTGGAGGAGGTAAGTCCTTGCCTCCTCATGCCAGACAGCAAACCTGTGTACTGCGTGATTTGCAGTTGCTCCGGCGTCTGTGCACTTCTCCAAGGATTCCTTTGTGCACAGCCTAGCCTGGGTCTCCAGCACTCTGTCCTGCATTGCCCAACTCGCTGAGTTGGACTTCGACGTCGTGGGACCCTCCTTTTGTGACTCTGAGTTCACAGATCTTCTAAGTGCCTGCTCCGGTACTTCTGCAGGTGCTGCCTGCTTCTGTGGGGGCTCTCTGCGTTGCTGAGCGCCCCCTCTGTCTCCTCCTGTAAGGGGGCGACATCCTGGTCCTTCTTGGTCCCCAGCAGCACCCAAAATCCTCAACCGCGACTCTTGCAGCTAGCAAGGCTTGTTTGTGGTATTTCTGTCTGGAAACACTTCTGCAACATCCAGCCCGCCGTGGGACATCTTCCGTCCAAAGGAGAAGTCCCTAGCCCTTTTCGTTGTTGCAGAATCTTCGGCTTCTTCCACCCAGAGGCAGCCCTTTTGCACCTTCATCTGGGCTTTAGTGGGCACCTGCCTCCCCTGGACACTTTCGTGACTCTTGGACTTGGTCCCCTTCCTTTACAGGTCCTCAGGTCCAGGAATCCGTCTTCAGTGTTTTGCTGGTGCTTGTGGTTCTTGCAGAATCGCCTATCACGACTATTGTGTTTTTCTGGGGTAGTACGGTAACTTTACTCCTACTTTTGAGGGTCTTGAGGTGGGGTATTTTGGACAACCTTACTGTTTTCTCACAGTCTCAGCGACCCTCTACAAGCTCCCATAGGTCTGGGGTCCATTTGTGATTCGCATTCCACTTTTGGAGTATATGGTTTGTGTTGCCCCTAGACCTATGTCTACCTATTGCATCCTATTGTGATTCTACATTGTTTGCACTACTTTTCTTACTGTTACTTACCTGTTTTGGGTTTGTGTACATAAAACTTGTGTATATTACCTACCTCCTAAGTGAGGGTAGTCTCTGAGATACTTTTGTCAGATTATCACTAAAATAAAGTACATTTATTTTTAGTAACTCCGAGTATTGTGTTTTCTTATGATATTGTGCTATATGATATAAGTGGTATAGTAGAAGCTTTGCATGTCTCCTAGTTCAGCCTAAGCTGCTTTGCCATAGCTACCTCTAACAGCCTAAGCTGCTAGAAACACCTCTATTCTACTAATAAGGGATAACTGGACCTGGCACAAGGTGTAAGTACCACAAGGTACCCACTATAAGCCAGGCCAGCCTCCTACACACACTATTATGGGCAAGCTGAAGCGTCACAGTGACATACATGTCGTTTGTATTGGCTAAACTATGATGGCACAGCACAGGCCTACTCCACACTTTGCACATAAATGTGCATGACGCACTTATTTAGAAACTGCAAGGCATGATATGTGCACAAATGGCATCCACCTGACCTGTTGCACAGGACAGTTGGTAGTGACCTAAGTCTGGCAGCGTGTGTCGTCATGGTGGTAGGCGGTTGCAACCACCGTGCATCTTCTCATTGGATAACATAGCTGCCTATGGGGGATTGGTGCCCTAGAATATCACCGCTGGTGGTGACGGTCATGTACGCGGTGGCCTTGTCCTCCATTTTCTGCAGCCTTCCTCACTTGACTCCTGACACTCTTGCAAGCAAGACCTCCACGAGCTGAGCTGCTGTGTCCTGTCTCTTGGAGTCATAGGCCCTCATTTCGACCCTGGCGGTTTCAAACCGCCAGGGTGGAGGGCAGAGGAAGCACCGCCAACAGGCTGGCGGTGCTTCCCGGGCCATTCTGACCGCGGCGGTAAAGCCGCGGTCAGAAAAGGGGATCCGGCGGTTTCCCGCCGGTTTTCCCCTGGCCCAGGGAATCCTCCATGGCGGTGCTGCTTGCAGCGCCGCCATGGGGATTCCGACCCCCTTCCCGCCAGCTTGTTCCTGGCGGTTTACACCGCCAGGAAGAGGCTGGCGGGAACGGGTGTCGTGGGGCCCCTGGGGGCCCCTGCACTGCCCATGCCACTGGCATGGGCAGTGCAGGGGCCCCCTAACAGGGCCCCACAAAGATTTTCACTGTCTGCTTAGCAGACAGTGAAAATCGCGACGGGTGCCACTGCACCCGTCGCACCGCTGCAAATCCACCGGCTCCATTCGGAGCCGGCTTCCTCTTTGCAGGGGCTTTCCCGCTGGGCCGGCGGGCGATCTTTTGGAGATCGCCTGCCGGCCCAGCGGGAAAGTTGAAATGACCCCCGCGGTCATTTGACCGCGGTGCGGTCTTTGGGCGGTTTCCGCCCGGCGGGCGGTGCCCGCCGCCCGCCGGGGTCGGAATGACCCCCATAATGCCACTTCCTGCAGGTGATAAGGCCCCAGCCTTCACCCCAGAAGAGCTGGTGAAGCTCGTGGATGGGGTCCTACCCCTGTATGGACATCTTTATAGAGCACCAGAGGAGCAGGTAAGACAATGCCATTGCCATGGGTGATAGGGGTGAGGGGTAAGTGTACTGGGGAGGGAGTACATGCATGGTGGGGGCATGGAGTAGAGGCATGTGAGCCGAGAGGGAGGGTATGTGTGGGCCCTTGTGAGTCGGATGTGTAGTGTCCACTGCTGTTGGTATGGGGCCAGGGTACCTGACTTTCCCCATCTGTCTCCATCTGTCTGTGTCATCCATGCAGGTGAACGCCCATCAGAAAAAAGTGCAAACCCTAGGGGTCCACAGCCAGCGGAGCACCCACTGCAGAAAGCGGTGGGAGCACCTGAGACGCTGGGCCTGGAAGACTGCGGAGGCATGTGTGGTTACATTGTAAGTGGACCATGATGTAATATGTGTGTTCCTGAAGTACATCTGGTGTGACACTGAACTTAGTGATTGGGTATGGATGTGTCATATGTGCTATATGGGACTTTTTGGATGCACCTAGAAGTATGGTCAGTTGTGCTATATATGTGTTTGGTGTCTGCTGATCAGGCTGTATGATTGGGTCAGACTATTGAATGGCATTACCACAGACTGTCATTTAACACATCAGATGTAAACTGTTTGAGTGTCTGACTTGTAATGGCCAAATCAGAGATGATTTCCATATTGGCATCACTGTACAGAGTGTTTGGTCTGGCGTGTTATGTGACAGGCAGGTGCAGTGTGGTCTGTGAGTTGAGTTGTCTTCAATGTTATAGATATGGTACAGAGGACATGGTCTGACCATGTGTTGTTGCAGTAGTGGCCAGTAGTGTTTTATTCAGTCAGCTGGACATCCAGTGGCTGATAGAGGCATGGAGAGGTATGATGTGTCTTCAGGCATACTATTGATAGTGCATCCAGGGCATGCTGTGTCAGCAGAAATGGCTTTGGTGGTCATCATGTGGATGACTCCAGTTGTGATGTCATTCTTAGGTATTGATATAGGAGTGAGGGTTGCAATAAAGGTGTGGGTAGTAGGAACATGTTGTGACGTGATATAGGTAATGTATAATGGCACCTGCGATGGCCTAGCCAGGATAAGTATTGTCACAGAAGTGCGTGTTAACCAGTGTGTATGAGAGCTATATGTTAACCCATTTCACCCTATCTCTCTCCCTGTCTTTCCCTCCCTCTCTCTCTCTCTACTTGTGTGCATCCGCATCATCAGGTAAAGAAGAAGAGGCTCAGGCGAGTGGGGAAGCAGCAGTCCATGAGACTCAGGAAGCTGGAACCAGCGAGGCTGAGGGACCCAGTAGGAGAGAGGGCGAGGGGAGTGCCTCGGGGGAGACAGGATCTACCACCTCTTCTTCGGAAACCTCCTCCAGTGGGCACTCCCTGGCAGTCGCGGACCCATCTGGGACCACCCCAGCATCATCATTGCCCGCCACCACCCTAAATAGCACTGCCCTCCCTGTAGCTCCCCACTCAGTTGCCCGTGCCAGTTCACCCAGGAGGGTGGGCATCTCCTTTGCCGCAGGCACCTCTGCCCCTGCCCCAGTCAGCCCTGCTGCCCTCAGTGAGGAGGCTATTGACCTCCGTAGGTCCATCTCTGTGGGTCAGCCCACCATTGTGAATGCCACCCAGGGACTGGCAGCTCAAGTCCAATAGAGCAATGCATTCCTGGAAGGTATTCACAGTGCCCTGGCTGGCCTCCAGAGATCCTTTCAGGCTCTGGCCTCCTCAATGACAGCAGCCACTGTCCCTTTTTCTTCCATCCCCCTCCACCTACCTCTTCCCAATCCCAAACCCCTCTCCCCAAACCCATCCAAAGCACACATACACTCAGGCATGCTTCCACCTCAACAGCCATGGTTACCACTGACAAGCACCACAAGCCCCACCACCAGCATGCACACAAACAACACCTACCTGAGACACGACAACATCCACTACCTACACGGACTCCCCCACCACCCCTTCCTTCACAGACACTACACCTGACATACCTGCAGCAACCACACCATCATTCGCGGATCCCGCCGCAACACCTGTCTTACCAACAGTCACCACAATATCAGACCATCAGACATCCCCCCCAGTCACCACATCCGCACCCACCACACCCACTGACAACCCCACATGCAGCACATGCACCATACCTGCAGACACCACCCCAACAGACTGTCTCTATTCCAGCATGGCATCTCCCTGCACCTCCATCCCCCTCCTCCCAAGACACCTAAACACCCGCACTCACTCACCCAACAGACACCCAGCACCCACAAGCATTCCACGCACACACTTGCACCTAGAATATCCAAACTGACACATCTTACTACAACTCCCTCCCCCTCAACTCAAAAACCCTTTTGCCATGACCCCGTGTGTCAAAAAAGCATTCCTCACGGAGTTTTCCTTGTACCTTACTCCACTTCCATCCTGGGATACCCCAAGCGTTCTTACTTTATCCCCAAATCCGGCCCTTCCACCTCCAAGTCCTCCCCTGTCCCCCCTGCTAGTGCCCATGCCCCTCCCCCTGCCAAGAGGTGCCCAAGGATCCCCCTCCCAAACCCAAGCCCAAGGAACCCCTCCCAAACCCAGGCCCAAGGAGCTCCTTCCCATACCCAAGCCACCCCCCTCCACCTTCTCTAATCACTGAGGTGTCCGCCTGCCCCTTTCATGCCCCTGCCATGTGGAGGTCATTTTGCAGTCAGGAGTCAAGTTGGGGCTGTATTAGGTGCCATTTGTGCCTTTGACACTTCGGACTGGCCATTGTCCTTTTATTTATACGTAGTTTCCTTAGATATTTTCTTATTTATTAATACATCTGCACCAACATGTTTTTTGATTTGATGTTTACATACTTGTCCTGCCTTTCTTTCTACATGGCAAATTGGTGTTTGTTGACTTTGGTGTGTGCTTGTTTGTCATGTCTGTGTTGGTTGTGCCAACTGTTGTGCCTGGGCTGCATGCGTGGGTGCGGCCCTGCCATTTGTCCCACTGTCATTGCTGTGTAATGTGTGTAAGATATGATTGTGTTGTTACATGCATGTATGTAGCTGAATTGTGTATTGTTTGTGTATAGATGGATAACATACTAATTGATTTTTCTGGCTCTTTAATTTTAATGGATACTGAAATGACTGCGGTCAGATCAATGGTTCTTCAGAACAGACTTGCGTTGCCCTTTAGCAAAGAAGGGCGTAGTCACCCGGATGATGAAAACTAAACATTGTTGTACATATATACCTGACAATAGTTAAAGAATTAGAAATTTTATTAAGAATCTCGCAGTTTGACATTCAGACTTGAAAGATCTGAAAGAAAAAAGGGTATGGGAAAATGTTAGGAAAGGTGTTACAAAAGTGACAAACTGGCTGGGTAATCTTGGTAAGGGTATTGTGGGAAAAATATTGAAACCATTATTAATTGTGGGAGTATGTGTCATCTGTATAATCGGAGTTTACAAATTGTACATGCTGATTAAAAGACAAAAGATGAAACATTAACAGAGGAGGGAAGAAATTAAACTAGAGAAAATGAGAAGCAGATACTTTCATGATTTGAGTAAAACTGAAAACTGGAGAAAACCGAGAAACAATAGATATTGTAAAAAAAGGTAAACTTTGAAATGACTTACAAGTATTAATACAAGTATTAGTAATTATAATTTGTGATAACACATATAGTCGTCAGAGGAGGGATTGTTAGAGTGCAAACATTACTGATAGAAATTTTGTTACTAAAGCGTAATGGAAATAACGTGTTTAAACGTTAATACTGAAAATGTGTGTTTTTGAAAACATGACTTCTCTGTTGGAAGTCATAATCTACTTCGCTACTTAGCCATAATAATGAATAACTGAAAATGTATTTTTTTTATTTATAATTAAATTTACTGAAAAACTAATATTAATATGTACTAAAAGGAATAATAGTTTAAATATTATGAATTGTTTTATTCTTCATGTTTTAGCATTGGTTTTGAAAAGGCCTCGTTAGAAAAATACAGAAGTAATGTTTAAAATAGTTAATGCAGCAGACTATGTTTTTCTAAGCATCATGTGTGACTTGTTCACTGTGGAAAAATTATGTTCTTATGTTGTAACATTTGATTGTCTTCCTGATAGGGTTTATTTAATGATAGTGTGTAAGCAAGAACAATAGTGTAATAGTCTTTATGAATAGTCTGCATCAATTGTATTCTACTGTTGAATCTGATGCCTGGAGTGGGAGAAGATGAGCAAATCATGATTGCAGAAAACGAATAAAGGATCCTTTTGAGAAGGTGGAGAAAATGTAATTGGCTCTAATCTTAACCACCAATAGAAGCATAGCTAGTTGCAGTCTGGGACTTCAAAATAACAAAATTAGGTCATGTAAGTTCAGTTCCTCTCTGTTCCTGGCTGTTTGAAGTTCTCTGATTTCTGCTAGTGTAATGATGTGCCATGCTGTGTCATTGGCTTTCTGTCACTAACAGTTCAGATCCATTAAGGCCAAGCATTACTGAACTGTTCCCTATATTGTCATTGCACAATGAAGAAGACCAGAAGATGCTCCACTGATAAAGACATGGCTGCCTGCTGATCCATTTGGGAGAGGTATAACCAAATGTGCATTTGTTTTTCTTGCAGATTTTTATGTTTTCTCTCTTTAGAAACCCAACCGCTATTTTTGTTTAGCACCATAGTCCGATGTTTTTCAAATAAACTTTTGTCCTCTTTCCTTTTTGCATGAAGCCCAAACATGCTTATCGAATTAGAGTACTAGTTAAGGATACCACAATCTAAATTAAACTGTTTCATATAAATTGATTGTAAACAAATTCATCTGTGATATCTAAATGTATTCTTTGTCTATCATTCATCTGCTATTGTTGTTATTCTTTATGGTGGTTCTTGAATGCCTAATGATAAGTAGTCTGATTAGACTAAGATTCTTTAGAAGATTTGGTCAGCCTGTGTTATTAATGTACTTTTATCATTTGGTCTTGCGTTAGGTTTACGTGATCTTAGCATTGTTGATTGAAAGGGCAAACTATGTTTGAACTTTACTAAACTGGTGTCGTGAATCATGGCCACATAGGTCATGGTGCACATAAATTATTGATTCCAATATGAAAAGTGATGTTTATTGATTTGATCTCATTGTTGTTGACCATCTAACTCCTATCTGAGTCCAAAGAGTTGTGTCGACCTCTAAGGGTAATTGATAGTTACCCTATATGTGTCACCTTATAAAAAAAAAATCAAAAGAAATACAAGGCTGGACACACCCACACTTCCAGTGGTAAGGCATTTACAAAAGGTAAGGGATGCCTTTCCCTTTGTGAATGTTAGAAATAAACTTGTTTGGGAATAGGCAGTGGAAAACGGTTTCCATTTTAAAATAGGGTTTATTTAATGACAGTTAGTAGCAGACGTAGTTGTCTGCTTATCCTAGAAGGCCACCACCCCTGAGATGACCTCCGACTGTAGTGAACCACATTTTGCAATCTGCCTCATGACTATTTATGAAGTGGCTGAGATTGTGCTCCATTGCAAATAGGTCCTTGATTGTGTATTTCTAAAAGTTGATTAGAACATAATGTTGGGAGCTCCTTTGAACACAATGGAGTAGGTCTGGGCTTATAATGGCTGGAAGAAGCCCGGAGCTCCAAAATGTCAATGTTTGTCTTCATATTTCTCCTCTTTTAATTTAGAATAGTCTACCCTTATTGGGGTTAATGTTCTAATAACCATATTGCCCTTCTGCCTTGGGCTATACTAGTTGTTACAGGACCTCACCCTTGTTATATTTGTCTTCATATTTCTCCCCTTTTAATTTAGAGTGTTCTAAAGCCCTATAGCCCTTCTGCCGCTGGCTATCCCAGTTGTTAAAGGGCCTCGCCCTCGTTATAGGCCCTTGCCTGTGGCTTGGGTCTATAACTTGGGTTCAGGTTCATTAAAAACCAGTATAGCCCTCGGGAGCGGGCCATCAGGCTATATTTTAATTTTTTCTTCAGCAGTTTAGTAAAATCTGTCCTTTGAAAACATATGGAAATTCAATCCATTTCTGGCAGCCAACACGTGTGTGGTAATGCTGACTTTTTCAAGGATCGATGAAAGATTTATTCTTTAGAGATTAAATTGATTGCATAAATTGGGTATGGAAAAAAAAAGTGTGTCATTTCTGAAATTCTCTAAAGTTTATTTACAGGTGTGTCTGTAGCAGATTCCCATATCAGCAACAAGCAAGAATCAAAGTTAATGTGCAGTAGTTACTGGAATCTGATAAGTGTGCAGATTGCCTACGAAGTGGGCTCTGATAGGCCTTGAACTGATATTGCAAAGATACTTTAGAAATCCTTGCAAATAAAACACTTTCTATCCGATACTCAAGGTATTCAATCATTTGCGTCGATAAGGAATAACTCACTCAGAAATGGGGCAGGTGGGCATTCAGATTGACGAAGAGTACTCTTTTCGCCAGACTATAAATCGGCTCCTAAGTTTCTTTTCTATTTCTTGTCTAGTGACTGGGGAATTCTACTTCTATTTCCCACTTCCTAAAAATTATGTTAATTACTTAAACATAGCCATTTCATAATGGAAAATAAAAATCATAGGTCTTTCATATTGAGACCTGTGCCTTATGCAATATTTTAACAGGGATGAAAGGCAGACTAACTAAGCCCCTTCCTGCTGTTCTCGTGCATAAGAGATCTAACTGGACATTGATCTTATATTTTAGCTTCTTTCAAACAGGTCTCAACTGCTGTTCTTGCCCTATCATTTCAACTATACGGCAACCACAATACTCAATGCAAGACATTACAAAAAGCTGTATGAGGACACTGCACAACATTCGAGAATGAAAATAAATTACTAATATAGCAGGCCAAAATAAATGTGGTCCAGGACAATGCGTTAAAAATACTCCTCAAACATTGTTCACTATTGAAATTATCTTTTATTCCAATAACTCCACTTAATCAGTATTCACTAGTGAAACCATAGAACCATTCAACCAGTCACACATCATTCATTATGGGGAACCTTAACTTGTGGGCAAATGACAGAGCTGACAATGAGCTAACTGTTCCCATAACCATCTCATCAGAATCCAACACTCCAAAATGGGTCCTCAAAGGTAATTTGAACACTGAAGTAATTTGTATCACTTCCCTTAGTCCATCTCCCATTTATTATTTTCAGCTACGTGACATCTTGTGTAACTCTAATCACATTACCTGCCTTGCGGCCTCCTGAATTAGAATCTAGATCTAGCATTAACAGACATATAAAAACATGCTACTAATGCTAACAAATGTGAAATGCCTTCTTGCTGCTGAAACAAGAGTGGTCAGGATTGACCAAATGACAGTGGTTGTAAACTTGTCCACAACTGTGGAAAGCAGCTTATTGCAGCAATGGTAGCATGTATTTATATAGCACTTACTATCCCTGACGAGGCGCCAATTTATTGCGTTCTAAATATTGTTGTGTCCAAAATGTCAACAATGAGTTCTAAATATCATTATGGCCTAAATATCGACATTGAAGGTATTGTGAATGTAAGTGTATATAGATAAGTACAGATTTACTATTCTTAATTCCACATGTATGTACCTCATTGATACATTTATAGTCAAGGTACATACAGGTGGAGATAAAAAAAGTAAATTTGTTTCTAACTTCCATGTATCATCAAGATACATAGATGTGGTGTGCCGGTAAATCTGCACTTAGCTATACCCACTTACCTTCATGATATTTTGGTTTGGGATATTTAGACTACAATATTTTGGCACTTGATAATATGACATATAAATATGGAAGTTGATTTAACAAAGTGCCATGGATGCCAAAAGTGACATCACACGCCCCATTCCCCTCATGCGATCAAAGATTTGACCTATTTCCCAACGTGTGCCCCTTAATGGACTCTTATTCCCTTGCAGGGGTAGGATAGTACCAAAGACTGAGACCTACATAAAGTGAACAATTATAAAATAATCCTCTATGCTTTCTGTTCCTAACACTGCCTTCTAGGTCATTGAGACCAGGGATAGCAGGGGCTGTGCCAGCGGGATAAGGGCAAGCTAAGGGTAGTAAATGCAATCCCTCACTCAACCTAATGAGAGCTAGTAGTGACAGGGCCGGCTTTAGGACTGGTGGCGCCCTGTGCAACAGTTTATTGTGGTGCCCCCCACCCCATGACCTCCTTCTCGGTTTCACTCCCTACCACCGGCAAATGTGCCCCCCATCTCTCCATCGCTCCCCTTTTACATACATTCATGTGTTTTAAAGCACTTGTAAAGACTGGCTTTACTAATCCACTCAGCTACCCACATAAAATATAGGGGCATATTTAAGAGCCCCTAGCGCCATTCTAACACTACATTAGCGTCATTTTTTTTACACTAATGTGGCGTTATAAGGCCAAAAGTGCCATGCCATATTTACAATGCATGCATTGCGCCACTGTGTATCCCTTTGCGCTACATTATGCCTACACCAGCCATAATGTATGCAAAGGTGGCATTCCCCCATTAGGGGGGCCAAATAAAATGGCACAAAGAAATCTGACAGATTTCTTTGCGTCATTTTTTTCTGGCACTTTTAACGCCTGCTCAGAGCAGGCGTTAAAAGGAGGCGTCTGTTGGTTACAATGGGCCTCTGGGTGCTTTGCAGGATTAGCAACAAAACTTTTTATGCTAATCCAATACTGCAAATCCCCGGACTAGCGTCAAATATTCTGACACTAGCCCCCTAACTACCGCCATGTTGCACCGTATTTTAAATACAGCACACACATGGTAGGGTTAGGGGAGCACTAAGGGGTGCAGCACTGTGTGCAGCGCCACTTCTATTAAATATGCCCCACAGGGGCATATTTAAGAGCCCCCAGTGCCATTCTAACGCCACATTGGTGTAAGTTATTTTGAGCTAATGTGGCGTTGGGAGGCCAGAAATGCTGTGCCATATTTATGAAGTGGCACAATGCATGCGTTGCGCCACTTTGTAACCCTTTGCACTACATTATGCCTGTGCCAGGCAGAATGTATGCAAAGGAGGCATCACCCCGTTAGGTGGAGCAAAAAAATGGCGCAAAGAAATCTGACAGTTTTCTATGTCTCATTTTTTTCCGGCACTTTTAACGCCTGCTCAGAGCAGGCATTAAAAGGAAGCTTCCATTGGTTACAATGGGCCTGTGGGTGCTTTGCCAGATTAGCGTCAACAATTTTGGTGCTAATCTTGCAACGCGCCGGAAGAGAATATAAAATTCTGAAGGTAGTCCTCTAAATACCGCCATGGTGCACCGTATTTTAAATATGACACACACATGGTGGTGTTACGGGGGCGCTAAGGGGGCGCAAGAAAAGTGGCGGAGCACTGTGTGCAGCACTACTTTTTTCAAATATTCAATATTCAATATTCAAGTGCTTAATTTGTAAATAAAAAGGTGCCGGTGCCCAAAGCCCTCCTCTTAAATACGCGGCTACTGCAATTAAATGTGTGAACACGGAATACAGAGGCAGCGTAATCCTGACACCATCTCAGGCCTCTTAATCCATTTACAGCCACTCCCTGCCCCTTCAGCTCACTCTTGCGGATTTCTGCTTTTTCCCCATTGTGACGCTTTTTCGTTTTTCTCTTTCTCCGTCTTTCCTCTATGTGTCTTTTTCTCGCAGTAAGTGCTTGAGGCAGAAAAATAAGTGCAGGTCCTCAAAAATAAGTGCTGGTGCTCCGCAACGGAAACAACAAGCACAAATTAAGCGCTGCCATAGGGGCATATTTAAGAGCCCCTAGTGCCATTCTAACGCCACATAATTGTCATTTTTGTACACTAATGTAGCATTAGAAGGCCACAAACGCTGTGCCATATTTACAAAGAGGCGCAATGCATGCATTTCGCCACTTTGTAACCCTTTACGCTATATTATTCCTGCTCCAGGCATAATGTATGCAAAGGGGGCATCGCCCTGTTAGGGGGGGCCAAAAAAATGACGCAAAGAAATCTGTCAGATTTCTTTGCATCATTTTTTTCCAGCACTTTTAACGCCAGCTCACAGCAGGCATTAAAAGGAGGGTTCCATTGGTTACAATGGGCCTCTGGGTGCTTTGCAAAATTAGCGTGAGAAATGTTGATGCTAATCCTGTAAAGCGCCAGACTAGCGTAAATAATTCTGACGCTAGTCCCCTAACTACCACCATGGTGCGCCGTTTTTTAAATATGATGCACACATGGTGGCGTTAGGGGGTAGTAAGGGGTGCAAGAAAAGTGGCGCTGCACTGTATGCAGCGCCACTTTTCTGAAATATGCCAAATAGTTCTGTTTTTGCAGCAGGCATATTAACCCTCTATGCTACTTTATGTTGAGTCAAGCTGTCACTAGGCAAAGCTCCGATCTCTCTCTTTAGCAGGAACATTAATCAAAAAGCGGTATCTTAGTTGTTTCTTGAAGGATAAACGCACAAGGAACTTTTCAGGACGTGTTTTTAAATCGCTTTCGTAAGTTTCGTAAGTAATTGCTAAACACAGCGCGCCCCTTAGGTCAGCGCCCGGTGCGGTCGCACCGCTCCCACCGCCCAAAAGCCGGCACTCAGTAGTGAAAACCCCTCGCTACACCTAAAAAAGAGATAACAGGTCGTCTTTCCTGACACTTAACCAGAGCAGAAACCATGCCTGGATTCAGATAGGAAGCCGAGATATCTTAAACACAACTTTGATTGTTTTCTGTTGCCCATATGGCATTAGAATAACCTTGCTATTCCGCACTTTTTAAAATCCTATATGCATATAATATAGACATACATTAGAACAAGCGGGAGACGCTTGGACCCAATTCTCTAAACGTTTTGTTCAAGTAGGTTTGATGTGCAGAAATAGGATTTTAAGTAGTGCAAGACTTTCTACTAGTCTCAAAATTTGCTTTTCACTCACTAAATGGTTTATTCACAGACTGCCAAGTGCACAAATCAAAAGCAGTGACTGGAGGTGAACTTCACAGTATGGGAATTCTATAAATGTTTGAACACCCACGTTTGCAGGTGCTCAGCAACGTGTCACTAATCCACTCTCACCCTGGAAAAGGTTGTAGAGTCTCTCCTGTGGAGTTTAGGGCAAATTCCTTTCCAAAGACGGAAGAAGAAGAGGCCATACCCACAATTCTCGGGAGTGTTTGGAAGGGGTTTTCCAATAGAAAATCATAAATCCCTGTGGAGAAGGAAAAAAATTAGACAAAGCATTTGGAATGTGCTGCTGCCCTTCTCATGCCAAAATATTCATGTGTATATTTTTATTCATGAAGGGGGAATTCACCAAAGTTTTCCAGGTCTATACCTGGAGGTCTGCACAAGTTGCACCTTTTTATGTGAAATCCTACTATTGTTTGAAAATTCAATTTTAGCAAGCAAAATAAAAGAAGTATATATTTTCACAAGCGAAAAAAATAAACATGCTAACCTTTTTTCCGGTTTTGTCTATGGGGAAAACATGTTTCCCCGTGGAATGGTGTGTTCCGTTTCTTTTCCTGGAAAGAAATTTGTCCAGCCCTTTTTGGCAGTACATCTGCGGCCACTTCCAAGATGGAAGTGTTCAGAGCAGTCTTGGAATATTCAGAAAAGTGTAACGTTTATGGGTGATCTCAAACTTCCAGCACATTCTCTCCCTGGAGCCTCCCATTTGAGATTTCCTCACATGAAAACGTCTGTCGAGTAAGTCCTTTTCAAGTGCAAAAATAACTCTTATGAATTACAAAGATCCTTTGGCACCTGTAAAAAGATGTATTTGGGACTGTAAGTTAAACTTTCTTTCCCAAGTAGCTTTAAATTGTTTATAATTAAGTGTTGTTCGCAAAGAAAATAGATGAGCCCACTTGAGAAGCGCATCTGTTATAAATAAAAAAAATGGCTTTAGCAAGCATACTAACATTACATGAGCCCTAAAGAAACTCTACTTAAAATTGCTGTGTTTTACTTTTCTAAAATATAGTTTCTTTGTGTGACACTGACCTGAACAGGGGCATCACGTGGTTTCTGGCCTGAAATAAAGGTAACCTGTGCCTATTGATTATTGAGCTAATTTAAATTTCATCCAGCAAGGACAACGCATATAGTTGTCTTTTATAGACGATTTAAAGAGGTTGGATTGTATTATGTAAATGCCTTACAAATATTTTAAAAGGAGCATTGCTTCAGCATTTAGATATTGGCTAAATCCGCTTAATATGCAAGGCAAGGCGCAGGACGCTTAGCTGATCCAAATGCCAGTCTATAGATTTGAAAGACTAAAGATCACATCAGTGCGAGGCTGACAGTGGTGACACTTTGCAAAGTGCCAATGATTTATGCCAATGTCTTTCTTGATGATACTGTTATAGACAGCAGTGTCATTAAAGCGTCCCCACTGACTTCATCCCCCTGTTATGGTGCACAAATTATAGGTGAGCCGAAAGATCGAAACCTTCCTCCCTTCAGATTGCAAAGAGCATGCATTTCTCACAGGGGTCACAGAGACATGCTGCTTCCATGAAACGTCTGTGATATTCCTTGTTTTTCTTCTCTTGTGGTGTACAAAAGTTTCACCTACAGCTATGAAAAATCCACCTTTTAAAGAAGGACCAAGAATGTACTTTGAGCACTGTTGGTGTCTGACATTTTATCTAAAAATGTATGCGAGAACCATATAGGTAACAGCAATGCATTACTTCTCTAGCATGGTAAAAATGGATACCTACAAAATAACAAGCGACGGGGAAGAAAAGTGATCTAGTGTTGATTGCTACCCTTATGGCTTTGCCAGTGCCTATTTGCTTTGTGATTTGTTTAAATATATACATATATGGTTGCATGCTTTGCCTAAGGTAGTAGGGTTCTCCATGGGGTTTAGTGGTAGTGACTTCTGCAGTCTTCCCCTCTTTGCTAGCTGCCCCCAAGAGAAATCATTTTAAAGCCCCCCCAAAAGTTTAAGGCCAACTTTGAATCTGTGTGATCATTCAGCTGTTGTCCAACTGCCCCTGTGCTGGGTATGAGTTGACGCCTTTGGCTTATCCAGGGTTTACCTTTTTGCAAAAGCTTTACCCACCAATGTAAAGAAAGGATGGGACCAAAAGCAGAATCTATGTCTACCTTATCTTGAGAGGAAGAAACAATACTCCAGCACTTAGTGGTAGAGAAGAAAGTAGAGAATGTACTTGGTCCAAGCCTGGCAATCCAGAGTATTGATACGAGGAGTCTGGAAGAGTTGATATTGCCGAGATCCAAAGCCTGTTACTGCTGTATAGCATGACCACTGATTTCCATTTGCTAGCTACAACATCAGCATGCAAGTCGTTGTGCCTTCACACCAATTACTGCTCTACTAGTCCATTTGAAAGTGACACAGATGGCACAGAGACACAGTCAGCATGAGGGCCCACGTGCTTCTGTCGAGCGTTACAGCGTGATACCAATCTTTGTAAAACTCCTTTACAATCAAGTAGGCCATATGTGTATGAGTCCATCATTGGGTTCTAGGCACAATCACCACCTAAATGGGTCTCAAGGGACTGTGAGTGCACATGTACCACTGCCCTACCACTCCTTCCTGTTGGTCATCTGAACTGTGACTGTCGCTTCCCCACATCCGGCAGTGAGCGACTGTGCAGTCACAGACAGTGCCACGTGGTGCTGTTCATGTACATGGTTCTCAAGCAGTAGCACGTGTGCATCTACAAAGAAATTAATCGGTTTATCAATGTGTGATTGAGAAAGTCAAAAGCAAATGCTGCTCTTGGCTGTAGCCTTAAGGTTATTTTTGCATCTGTATCCATGTTTAAATGTATGGATGACCTTTGAGACCCACAGAAAGTTTAAAGAGTAGCTGCAATACATATTTAGAGGTATGATTATGCAATTACATTTCATGAACTTGCTATGCACATTTGATTTATGTAAACTTAGTATTTATTTTTCAAAAAATATGAATAACACTGCCTGAACATTGCCGCTAATGTATGTGATATGTGTGCTAGCTGCCTTATTGCACATTGCTCTCATAGAGTACGGATGACTGTTGAACCTCACCATTCCCTGAAAGTCGGCATTCCTGGTTTCTGCGATATCAGGTACAAGAGGAACACGAGTTTGCTAACAATTTAACTGCCCTTTCAGGTATCAACATAAACCTTTGCAAAAAAGTACAGTACATCCACTTACATGTTAAATGTGGTGCACAATGATGCAGGAGGCCGAATTGGAATTCAATAAGCCCTTGCTATGTGAAAAGCTCAAAAAACAAGGCTGATGGAAAATCAGGTTTCGAATGCACATAGGGACATTGCCAAATCTGGTGACTTTAGGTTGTGCCATTTTGTGAAAATATGTATATATGCCCACTGAAAGGAAAAGTTTCAGATGGTGGCCATCTTGTTTGCTCTCATGTGTTTGTGAACATCAAGATGTTCATAGACGAAAGAAAAAAAAACAGAGGAAATGATTTATTTTCCCTCAAAAAATCTTATGCCACTCGAAAAATGGCTGACATAGAATAGTGTGTTCTATTTAGCAGGGAACATTTATCTATCTTTTTAAAAAATCTTCAGGGGTTGATGAACTATTGAAGGACTTAAGAAAAATAGGCAGTGCAAAGGGAAACCCAGTGTGATACAAACAAGCACATCCTTTCACTGGTCTGTCTTGAGTCCCCTCTGCAGAGGAGTGTTGCCCCACTGCTGAAAGGCAGCAAAAGCAGCAAAACAAAATGATAATAAAAGAGGGATTGTAGGGTGGGGGTGGGGCCAGCATCCTCTGTGTCAGCAGGGAGGAGGAGTGCGAGGTGCACTTTAACTGCTCATGTTAGTTTGGTCGGGCGACAGAGGCTGGCCAAACTGACATGCGCAATTAGAACTCTCCACCCGACCTGTATTGCACAGCCGGGCGGAGACCAAGCACAGACTCCCATTCCCTAACTGAGCGGCATTTCAGCCTGCTCAGGCCAATCACAGTACTTTTCTCATGTTGGGTAACAGCATGAGAGAAGTGTGTGGACTGGGTGGGCAGGGGAGCAACAAAAGAAGAACCAAGGCGGCGAGGAACACCGTGGCGGCGTCCAGTAGCAGTAGGTGTTTTTTTTTTCTTTACTATTATTATTTCTCCCCCCGCTCTGCACACTGCCTCTCTCACCGTTCCTGGTAGGAGCCGCCTCTGCCATTCTGCCGTCTCTGGGATGATGAGAAATTAAAATGCACCCAGCCTTGCCCAGGAGCTGGGGGTAATGCAGTATTTTGGGGGCAGGGCCATAACACAGGAACCTGCATCCCCTGTGACTCAAAGGTGCCCACAGCCCTCAACGAAGCCCTCGACACATCAAAGGGGGCTCCATTCGGTCCAAGGCCAAGAAATATCTGTACGGTATGGCAAACTCTGGGCCCCTATAGAGGGCATCATTTTGCATGATGTCACTGTTTTAGGGGAAGAATGTGACAGTTTCCCAACCCCTCCACAACCCTGCCCTGGATGGGCAGGGGGTAGAGAAGATTGAATCCCCCACAGAAAAGCAAAACACTCTGTCCTTGCCCAACACGTGGGAACTGTTGTGTCCACTTCCACCCACTTTCACTGTAACTGTATAAACCTACCTGCTCAGGCTAGCGCAGTAACAGGTTAGAGAAATGTTTTATTTCCAGGCTTATCCAAGAGTAAGGAAGAAGGATTTGAAACCCAACCTCTGATCTTGTCCGACATCTGGGGAGGGAAATGTCACCCTCATTTCCAGACATCCTACAAGGACCAGGGAGCATGAAACAAACTTCCATCTGCTCCTCTCTTCCCTGCCCCCATACTCTGGGAGTGCTGACTACTGCACCAGGATTTTGATTGGGTTCTGAAATGGACAATAGGACAATAAGTTAGACCTGTCAGATCTTGGCATGGTTTTCCCTGTCTTTTGGCTTCCGGCCTCCTGTTTTTGCTCCTGTGCTGAATTTTGTTTTTGCTGACTTTAGGACTCTGGGTGCTTTACCACTGCTGACCACTGCTAAAGCACAAGTGCCCGCTGTCTTAAATTGTATGGGTGTTTGGTTTATCCATGATTGGCATACTTGATTTACTAGTAATTCCCTAGTGTAGTGCACCATGTGTGCCCAGGGCCTGTAAATCAAATGCTACTAGTTGGCCTGCAGCACTGATTTTGCCACCCACATGAGCAGCCCGGTAAACTTGTCTCAGACCAGCCAGTGCGGTGTCTGTGTGTACAGTTTTGAACGAACATTTCGACCTGGCCAGTGCCCCCACTTGCCAGGCCCAAATCTTCCCTGTTGCTACATGCAGGTCACCCCTAAGGTAGGCACAAGGCAGCCCCATGGGCAGTGTGCAGTGTATTTATAAAATAGAACATGTACTCGTGAAATTTGGTTTTCAATATTGCAAGGAATATCTCCCCCATAGAGTAACATGGGTTTTGCCATGAAATAGCTTTTACGTGTAATTTCCCATTTGGAGCAGAAAGAGATATGGAGTTTGGGGTCTCTGAACTCACAAAAAATACATCTTTTGGTGAAGTTGTTTTTTAAATTGTAAGTTTGAAAATGCCACTTTTAGAAAGCAGGCATTTTCTTGCTTAACCATTCTGTGCCTCTGCCTGTCTGTGGAATACATGTCTGAGTCACGATGACAGTTGGGCTGTTTGCAAATTCACACAAAGGGAGCTGAGATGCACCCTGCATATCCTGATGGGTCTTCCTGGGCTAGAGTGGTGACAGGAGCTGACACTTGCACCTGAACAGGGCTGTAACCGGTTCTTACACAAAGCAGTTTCCATCCCCCTAGAGTGTGTCTGAGGCCAGGACAGGAAAAACAGGGTCTTGTGCACTAAAAGGTTATCTCTTTGAAGTTTGCTTACTTCAAAGACAGAAAGGGATATAAGTACTGGACCTCTGACCCAACAAAGTTAGAATTCTTCTGGACTGAGGACATTCTGCCAGGAAGAAGAGCTGGATACTGTAAGAGGGACTGCCACTCTGCTTGTTTCTTTGCTGTGCTGGCCTGCTGCTTCCTGCTTCTGCCCTGGGTCTGAAAGGACTGGACTTTGCTTTCTACATTCTGCTTCCAAAAGTTCTCCAAGGGCTTGTACTGAGCTTGCCTGTTTTTAGGAAGTCTCAGGGACATCAAACTTCATCTGCCAGCACCTGGGCTCTCTTGCTGAGAGTACTGACTTGCCAAGTGGTGCCAAATCCAGTTCCTAGGCCCTTGGGAGTAAATTCTGGTGCAACCAAGAAGAAACCAAGCACACCAACTCAAGAATGACTTCGGAACTGGCACCGCTGTCCAACTCCGCACTGCTGCCTGCACTGGAGCCATGGTCCCCGCTGAGTGCAACGATCGCAATGGATGCCGCAGGCCCGACACCACTGCGGGTCCTCCAATGCCCTTCCATTGTGTGAGTCCAGAGCACCGTGACACCGACTTCCGTGACACCTGACTCTGACTTCGCCGCACAACCTGTGGCCCGGTGGTGTGATTGCGACATCACAAAGTCGACACCTCGCGTCTTGACCTACTGGTTTCATTGACCCTGCCTTGTCGTAAGGAACTGACACCTCGCTGCCAATGCAGCATCACCTCCCCTGCAACGGTAAGGAACCGATGCCTCACCTCGGCTGCCTAGACGTAAGGAACCGACGCCTCACCTCCCCGGGAGCAGTAAGGAGCCGACGCCGCAATGGGTCCAGGGACACCTCACCTCCCCAACTCCATGCTATGTCTTTTTTTCCTCATTGTTTTCCAAGGTACTGTTCCCGGGTCTGTGTGACTCCGTGACCTTCTCGCACTACGTCGCAAGTTACATCGGACTGTTGGAGATGACTCCATCAAGGTGTTGTGATAGCCCAAGTTAGAGCTTTTGCGTTTCTAAGCGCTATACTAAGATTTAAGGCCAGATGTATCAAAGATCAGTTTGCATTTCTTAAATAGCGAATTTTAAGAAATCGCTATTTAAGAAATGCAAAATGGGATGTATGAAATTTGTGATTCTGTAATAGCGATTTCTTAAAATTCGCAATCGCAATTACCGAATCACAAATAGAAAATGCGACTCCATTCATCCCTATGGGCCTGTAGGCCCATAGGTGCAAATGGTTTTGCATTTCCCAATTTGCGAATTCCAATTAGGAATTTGCAAATTACGTAACGCAAACCCCAGGGTGCTAGAGGCCTAAGGCCCCCTCTAATGCACCCCAAAAAAATATTTGCGGACATGTGTAGCACACACATGCCCTAGGGGCATGTGTGCGCTACATGTCATTTTTAAAAATGCATTAGTAGGCCCTATACCTACTGGCCCTACATCCAGCCAAAGATCGAATGCAGTTGAATCTAATGAATGCAGGTGAGTAAAGAGCTTGGCATCTGACCATGCTTGCAGCTAGATGGTAATAGAGGTATGAAATGGGGTTGTGTGCACGAGGAGAAGATACCAACATGGCTAAAGACCATGACCTGAACTCAGTGGTCACTGAAAATGACTGAAGACTGTGTGCGTTATGTTTTAGGCACATAAGGACTGAGTGCAAAAAAATACCTAAGATCATGCCCACATATTATGGCACTGGTTAAGGCAGAAGACCATCCACAGTAGGTTCAAACGAATGAGAAATGGTTGTAGGTATGGCGAAAACCATATCCTCTTCCTAGAAGCCAACACAATACCAAAGGCTGCTTCAAGTCAGACTCTTGCGGAATAGGTGGCTAGGATGTCCTGTAAATGGCTGAATATTCTGTACAGTGGTTTTGAAGAAAAGAGGGTTGGGTAAAGACTTGACTGAAGATCACACCCAGTACCGAACACTTGCTGCACACTGCTGAAGGCCGTACACATAGGTTTTATGGTACGAGGACTAGGCAAAGGGCATGGCTATAGGCTGACCAGAGGTTACACCATGTACCTTACACTTGCTTCCATTGACAAAAGCCTGTGCACAATAGTTTTGTGGTAAACATTTCTGGGCACAGGGCATGCCTGAAGGCCATGCTCTGCACCTTGTACCCACTGTGCAGGGCCAAATGCTATGTGTATTGGGTTGGAGATTATGGTAAGTGGTACAGAGTGATACTGTAGGCCATGTCCTGTGCCCATTGTTTACTTCACCGGTTTGAGTAGTGTGAGCTGTAAATTCTGAGGTAGAGTGATAGGGAATTTTATCTGGAATTCACTTACAAAAACTTAGTTAAGGATCCGTTAAGCGGGACTTAGAAGCAGCTGGACAGCTTGACAGCACAGAATTTAAATTCGCATAGCATACTATCTACGACACAAAACATAAAAAGTATTGAAATTCCTATTAACTTAGCACTGCTCATGATTTCACATAGACTACAGGTTATATCACAAACTACATAATTGATTACATCACAGGTGGTATCACATATGAATCTCCATTTATACCATCAGTGATGTCACATACGTTGTGCAAGGCCCACAAAGCATGCAGAACACATTTTGAAACTAGTGGACACACGGCAGGCTGTCACCAAAGGAGAGGGCCTGTAACATTTTTACTGTGCAATAGATTTGTGTGGGTTCTGGTGTCATGTGGTTTGGCTGCGGGCCAGGGTCAAAAGCTATGATATTTTTCCATAGCCTAATGTGTGTGGATGAATCCCATATGCATACAGATCTAAGGGCAAGTAGGCTGGCCAGAGATATAGCTTGCGGACATGTCCTTCACTAGAATCCAAATACCATGGTCAGTAGGTTCTGCTCGCCTGCTCTGAGCTCTTATCATGCCCGATGTGCAGTCTTTTGTCACACAATTTCCACTGTGCATCACCATTAGCTGTACCCTGAAAGTACTAAAAAATGACCTTCAGTCACGTTCTGTGCCTATGGCGAGTGCTGACTAGATGTGTCTCTTGCAATGGTTTTAACTTGTTTACTTATCAATAATTCAATTCACCGTTGATTATGTATAGTGCAACTTTTGAAACACCCCATAACTTCCTTTCTCTTTATCAATAGTCACACAACCTTCCAACGTTGTATTTAAGTGGAAATACCTTTGTTTTAAAGGTTTTGTGCCAATTAATTTTATAGGTCGAAGTTATAACCAATTCAAAATGTTTTCTGTAAACGCATGCAATACCAATATGTATAACCCTCAACTGTTCCTGAAAACCTAAGATCATATCAAGCTGTCGTGTCCCTCGTGATAGGATGACTGGATTACTTTAAGAAGACTTATACATAGAGCCCCTGACTTGAAAATCCGACACTACATCTTGCTTAAACTTTCGGAAATTAAGTCACTTGGGACCAGCCAGAAAGCAATCCCTTGTCAATGCCTCATGGATTAAAGACCCTAGCTACCTGCAAATTTTGATTCCCATCACACACCAAGTCCTATATAATGTATAGGGTGCACTGCCCTCATCTGCGCCACCACACACCATTAATGGTGTGCCAGGCGAGGGCCGGTTCAGTGCACCCTTGTGCTCCAGTGCAGCTCGTGTGTGCCACAGGGCAGTGCATTGGTGAAAGGGAGACCACCAGTGGGAAGCAGCAGGTCCATCTTTCACTGCACAAGTGGCAACACACCGTGCTGTTGAAAGGGAGGCAGAAGGTGAGTCCATTGAGCGACTATCTGCACGGGCATTCCTGGGGGGTCCCTGAGACCTTTCTGACGAACACTGAATATGTGCCACCGCATTGTGGCATACAAATAGTGAGGCTCATAACAGCTCCTTTGCCTCTGCACAGATGTCTCTTATTTGGTGCAGGCACTGAAGCAAAGAGTTCCCTCATTTGCATGGTGCCACAACCCCATATGAATGAGGGAAGCAGCCCTGGTGATTGCATCGCCTGTCTGATGGGCTACACCGCGATCTGTATTACAGAATGGCCTGTCAAGTGTCTGTGGCCCCTTCTCTAACACCAAAGTAGCCTGGGAGGGTAGAAAGTGTGTACCCATACCTGTAGCATTTTGAAGATTTAATTTACAATGAGCCAGCGATTACCTAATTCACACACCACTCACAGACTTCAGAGACTTGGAAGGAGATCACGGGCTGGTACTTGCCCAAGTTTTCCTGAAAATAATACTCTAAAGTGGCTTCTATTAATGAGCAATGGCCGATGATTCGAAAGGGAATGCTGAATAGGGGTATTTATGTTCGCCATCTTGGATTCGTCAGCTCGGAATTTATTTTGTTTTTAGTGCTGTTGGCTCGAGGCTAGCTTTCTGCCTGGCAAGAAGGCAACACGTGGCCCTTTGCAACAACGAATAAAAAAACTGTTTTCAGACTTTTGCCAACACATAGGCTGTTTCTTCAGCCTTTTATAAGACTTCCATAAATTCATGTAGAAGTTAGTCATACATCTTCATTGAATACAAGTCGATATGAATCTGTGCGCATCTACGTTTATGCTTCAGAATATAGTAAAACAACTGTACGATTCAAATTGTAAATATAAAATAATTATTTATTCGAAGTGCCGTGGACACGGCTAGCGTGTTGTACAGCAAAGTAGAAGAGCACCTCTGCAATCTAATCCGAAGGGCTTCCCTTACAATGGTCAGGTATTACTGTTTAGCCCGAGGGCACCGGAGATTAAAGGTGCGAGCTTTTGTGTTTAAAGGGATTACACAGGTTATACAACTGGCTGAAGGTTCCTCCGGTAAACACAGGGTCAACTGTAAATGATACTGTAGATGAAAGAAGGAAGGTCTCTTATCACAAGTGAGAAAGAAACATTCCCTTCCTCCATCAAGTGGGGCAGGTCCTTTTCCAGGGCAGGCTGCAGAGACATTTTATTTTATCACTTCTTTTTCTCACCAGGGCCTTTACCGTGTTTGAACTCTTGCGTGGAGACTTTAAAATACAATTTAGACTCTTGCTAAAAGTGTTTGGTTGTGTCTCTTTCATGTAATCTCAATTTGATGGTTTTAAGGTTGGTAAAACGAGGGCAATTCATAGTGTTATATGAATGTAAGTTTATTAGGAATTGGCATAACCTGGATGGTCGACAGAGGGTTAAACAATGGCCGCTCTGCATTGTTACACTGATGCAACCTATAAAGCCTTCCTTTCCAATTCAGTGGGAACCACGTTTATTAAGGGGCTACCATCCGTGGGTCTGCAGTCATACCCCAACAGCCTATGAAATCATGAGGTTTGTGCTGTTTAAATGTCTGGCCTTGGCAAAGAGTGCTGAAGACAAGGCAATGTGCCAGCACACACCTCATAACGGGAAACATCCTGAACAACTAGGTCTAAACCAATGCTCCCTGTTTTCCGTTTTTACTGATTTCTACAGTTAGATGCAGACAGACAACCATTTATTTTCCTCCCTGTATTTATTTTTAGATGTGGGACAAACATAAACTGGGCTATTTGTGGGTTATTATAAATGCTATGTATTGACTGCCAGGACAGTAGCTTTGCGGATTAACAGGCAAGGGGTTTAAAAAAGAGAAAGAGCTTTGAATGAAGACGTTTAAACACCAGTACATATGCACACAGTTGATAATAAAATGTGTTTATTTCCGTACAAGGGAATAGATTTATTATCTGTGGGTGTTTATATCATTGAAACCTGTCAAGCATTCGAGCATGAGCTAAAAAAATGTGGAAATATACTAGTTTCAGCTTCATTTTATTCCCAAAAACACAAATGAATATGGATACATTTAGATATAATTAGCAAAACATAAATTCTGATAAATACAGGCAGGTGTATGTGCACTCTGAACTTTGCACACTATTAGGACATCCGAAACATACTGCTCTATATTTTCTTCAGTTACGAGAATAAAGATGTGGTAAGATTTGTAGAAGCACTCAGGCTCGTTTTGTGTTCAGTTAAGAGATGTCGAGAGATTCTGGAGGTCACATAGAAGTGGGCAATACTGGTACATTCACCGTAAATCAGTGGATTCCTCTTTCCATCAACCTGTGGTTACTTAGCCTAGTTTCAGAACCACCAAGTTCGCTGGATCGGCCCATTTAGTCCTGCTTCAGCGCCAAGAAACATTACCGGGTGAGTTGTGTGCTATCGTAATACATAACAATGGCAAAGCCTCAGTCAGCTTTGCTTTCGGAATTCATTATCCAGCAGAAGGCCACTGCCTGAGTAGCAATGTAGGCCAGGTCTACTCAGGGTGGGCCTTCCATCCCTGTTGATAGGTTGAGCATAGCAGTGCGCAAGCGTTGCTTTTCTGACGTGTTGTTATCTATTTGGGCAACCACACCCACCTCTTGCCAATCACTATTGCTTGTTAATGGGCTTGCCCTTCAAAAATCCTTTGTTGTCATTGGTAAATGCGTTACGTGCGTCCCTCCTTGGGGCAGTTTGGTTACCGCCTTGGACATCAATCCTGTTACATGGCTAATTGCACGTTTGCCAATACGTTTGACTGCGAGCAAACATCTTTTTTCTTTTGTGTGACTCCTTCACGTTTATGCTCATGGCGTGGCGCTGTGAATGGGTTCACTTATGTGAAACTGTTTTACTTTTCATTTTCAATTTATGTGGCAAGAAAAGTCCGGTTAGGAGTTTACAATGCTAAAAGCTCTAATGCAGGCAAATGTGAGTCTTTTTGCATCGCAAATGCTTATTTCCTGTTTGTTACCATCACATGTGGCATGGTATTTGCAAACTTGATCAAGTTTCCATATAATGGGACAAAACTCCCCGCTTGCATAGATGTGGACTGCTATTTGAGGGAGGGGTTGCAGAGAGACAGTTAGTGTTTGTGAGGAAGCTGCTGGGGGCTTTAGAAACCAGCGGGGGCCGAGATGAGGTGCAAATGCCTAGGATAATTAGGGTTTTCTAAGGGTCAGGGGAACACGTGTTACATCGTATTTAATTTTATTGTAGTTTGGCTTTAGTATTATATTGCTCTTATGAGACTTGAAAGCACTCTTGTGTTTGGTTTCTGTCCATCCTTTTAAAGCCTGTGTGTTGGCAGAGTATTGGATGTAGTATGCCCTATTTGTGAGATGTTGGTTGAGCTGTGTCACGTTCAGAGCCAGCGCTCCTATTATTGGGGCGCAGGGCATATGCATGAATTGTTGCAAATTCAATCTCCTGTAACACTCCGTCAGGGCACCAATGCCTGTCAAAATCAGCCATTCTCATCTAATGCAACACTAGATGCATCACCACAATTATACATCTACATAGCATCCTGCAGTACACTACCGCTCTGACAGACAATATGCACACTGTAAAGGATATGTCAAGCAACGGACACCCGTCAACCTCCAAGAACCCAAACTTAAGTTACACTCTTTTACTCTTTCTCACTACAATCATATAAAGAAACACATCAACCAGATACACACAGTTGCATTTTTCAAAAATAAACTTGTTAAATTAACATATCCACCTCTGTGTACTTCTACGTCTCCAGGTGTACTTCTGGAATTGTCACGTGGCAGCAGCCATGGAATCTTATTCTACCTATGTGAAATTCTACAATGCGCAGACTTCTACAATGGGGGGAGGGGCGGATATGCAAAAAAGCACATTTTTGGGTGCTTTTCCAGCAATGGAGAGTTGGAGTTTTGTAACAATATTCAATGACAAGTTGAAATAGTCCAATCAATGGTACAACTAAGTCAACGTCAACCACTATTTTGATGCTTCTGTCCTTCACATCATTATGAGTGGCCGACCACCAGGGTCTAGACATTTGTTAGAGGTTGCCTCAGACCTGAACACAACATTCCACATAAGGATTCCATAACTGGACACACTACTCAGAGGTTTCACAGGAAGAAAACACAATACTGCATAAGGAGACACAATACCACAAAAATGCTCTCACAAACTGAACACAATTGTCCAGATGAGGCCTCCAGTTCTGAACACAATGCATAAGATATGGTCTATAAGTTCGAAACAATTTAATGCATACAGATTGAAGTTTTACATTATTGGTTTTAGTCTGATGTTTTAACACATAAGCGAATCATTGCATAGAATTCACATAGTAAGCATGGGCTATGTAAGTGTAAAGGAATACTGGGCTACATAGGACTGAGTATAACGTTCCTGGACTTCTAAAGTATGCTACTGTCACCCCCTCTTGAAAGATAGAGACATACTACCGACCCATCTCCACCCTCGCTTTCTTCAGCAAAATCATGGAAAAGGAGTTGATAAGACAACTTCCGGCTCACATGGAATCTCTGTAATTATCAGCCTGGATTCTGGCCTGTGGAAGGGCAATGAAACTATCAATTCCAACATGAGGGAACAACCTCTGGATGGGGATAATAAATCTGCTCTGATATACTGTACTGCCAAGTGTACTACTACAATCCTCAAATCGGAGCCTAACTACATGCAGTTCAGGAAACGTTTCAAAATGGAACAGGTCAGGCTTTTTACCTCAACTGACAAATACAGAGGTTGCAATTGACAAATAACATACATGTTGATTCAGTTTGCCTCGTTAGACTAGGAACCTCCCCTCACTACCCATTAGCTGTATTCACTTTTCCTGTCTGTATCCTGAATTATCTGAAAGATGGCAAGTAATACTTTACAAAACTCCTTTATAAATAAATAAGTAAATAAATAAATAAATAACATATGTATGTCAACTGCGAACTCATTAGGGAATAGATCTAGAAATATTTCCAAACCTATGTGTGGTCTTTTTGTGGAGTTTTCATTGTTTTGCTATGTGTGTGTTGCATAAATCCTTTACACATTGCCTCTTAAGTTAAGTCTGACTGCTCTGTGCAAAGCTACCACAGGGTGAGCACAGGTTAATTTAGTGTGTGTATCTGACTTCCCTGACTAGGACTGTAGGCCCTACTTGGGCAGGGTGCATCCTTTAATTTCTCTTAAACTACTGGACAGATTTATATAAAATAACAATAAGTGTAATCTGCTTACTGTAAGCTACCTTTGTGCCAAATTTGATGTAATTGCCTCCAGCGGTTAGAGCTGTAAAAATGTTCAAACCTCCTGAAGAAATTACATGGCAAATGCACACATTTACCCCCCTTTTTTTGCCCCCCTCTTGACGGATCTCCCCAAAACTGCCCGTGCACAACAAGACTCTTGGGCACACTATTTTGGGGAAATTTCGTGAAGATTCGTCAAAAGGTACTAAAGATAAAGGCAAAGCAAAAAAAGTTTTTTCTATGGAAACTAGGTCCTAACTATAACTACCTACTGGTTACCACCAGTTTTTTTTAAACAACTAAGAGTGGGATTAGTAATTCTGACCTGACCAAACACATTCTCTACTTTTTCTTACATTGGAGGGGATATCGGAAATTTGGCACCTCCGAAGTCCAAAAGTTTCCCAATTATTGCTCAGATTGGAGTAGGAATAGTAAATCTGACCACTCATAAATTCAACACTTTCCCTACCTATGCTTATGTTAGAGTGGAAATAGTAAATCTGACCCCTCCAAAGTACAAAACTTTCCCTACTTTTTTAAAGTTAGAGTGAGAATAGTAAAGCTGCTGCTCCAAACTCCAACACTTTCCCTACTTTTGCTTTTATTAGAACAGTAATAGTACATCAACCCTCTCCAAAGTCCATGTCTTGTTCTACGTTTGCATAAATTGGAGTGAGATTCGTAAATCTGACCCCTCCAAAGACCAACACTGTCTCTAAATTAGTTTACGTTAGAGTGGCAACAGTAAATTTCACCCACCCAAAGACTTACTGCTGCTCAGACTGTTGTGGGAATAGTAAACATGACCACTACAGAGTCCTATACTTTAACTACTTTTGCTCAGATTGCAGGGGGAATACTAAACTTAACACCTCCAAAGTCCAACATTTTCCCTATTTTTGCTAACACCGGAGGGCGAATAGTAAATATGAACCCTCCAAAACCCAACACTTTCTCTACTTTTTTTCTTAAATTGGAGTGGGAGTAGTAACTCTGACCCCTCCAAAGTCCTACAATTTCCCTACTATTGCCAATGCGGATTAGGATGAAAAAATCTGACCCCTCCAAAGTCCTACAATTTCCCTTCTGTTGCTCACAGTGGAATGGGAATAGTAAATCTGAACCTTCCAAAAGCCAACAATTTCCCTGCTTTTGCTTACATTGATGTGGGAGTAGTAAATCTGACTGCTCCAAACTCCAAAATGTTCTCTACTGCTGCTCAAATTGGAGTGGGAATAGTAAATCGAACTTCAAAGTTCTTTCCCTACTGTTGCTTAGTTTTAGTTTTTACATAATTTGGTATATGTTTTTGACATATATGTGCTTCTTGTGTTTTCCTACTGTTACTATTAACAATGTTAATGTAGATACATTTTTATCAATATTTAAATGTTTATATTCATTTCAATGATATATGTTGATTATATTTTATAATAATTTTCTAAATATATCTGTATCTGTTATAATTATATGATTATTTTAAAATGTAATATCTGTATTTAATTAAGTGTAATATTATGAATTGTAAATTCGATATATTTACCTGTTTTTGTCGATATTTTGGTTCACTATAGTTTTTGTTTCAATATTTTTTAGTTCAGGTGCAAAGTATGTAAACACATTTTGGTTTCCGGTATTTTTTATTTTTTTTGCGATGCTTATGTACCGTGATATTTTTACACCCAATATTCTGTCACACAACGAAACAGTGGCAGTGTACAAGTAGCCGAAATTTAACTTTTGAGAAAGGAAATGAGCATTGTGGTACTTTCTCGTTCAGTGCCTTATCCTGAAATATAACCCACATCCTAGGGGATGGAAAGAGTGTTTTCGTACCCACCTACAAATATCCGAGAGAGGTTAGGTAGCCCTGCATGCTTCTTTAAATGATCACCATCCTTCTGGGGCAGCCGTGATTATGTGCAACATACAGCTAGGGCCCCAACTTCATAAGGACATAGCTCTGTTTTAAAAGCTGGCATTCGTACTCCCTCTCAACCTGGATCAATTCCTTTAGCATTTCAGCACAAGTTCGCTCGGCATGCCAAACCTGAAGTACGTTAAGGAAATATCAGAAGCAAACGACAACATGAATGAAATAAAATACACTCCCTTTCCGCTTCCGCTCAGATAGGCATAGCACAGCCTTTATTACATGCCACATACTTCTACTTCCTGGAATTTAGAGTCCATTCCGCTCAGCCGAGTCACGAGTGGAAACCCCATCACAGAGAACAATTCACTTTTTCATTTTGTTGATATTACACACGAAGTAAAAGCTTACATCCGTAAAGCAGGATTTCCAGGACATATGTTAAGTCAAGGACTAGTCTGGCAGGTTCTGTAATGTTATTGTCTACTTGATTGAAAATGCTGTGGATGTGTGCTGCGCCAGCACAAACACATCAAAATGTTAAGAGCTCAAGGTTCCCACAGTGCTGGCACAGTTCTATATTTTCTACAGGAGGAAAAAAAACATTTTTAGTTGTCACTTAATTTCGTATGGTTTGTGGTTGGTGTATGTCAATTTCTTGCTGGCCTAAAACCCTTTCCAGTTTTCTTCACTCAACATTATGCGTTGTTTCAACCTAGCAACCAAATGATTTTCTGTCCATATGACTGATGCCAAGTATCTTAAGTCATCTGAACTTTATCTACTAACCAGAGCTAGGACATCTGCCTGATCTGCCACTTGAAGGCAAGCGCGAAGATATGGACACCTTGATATGATCCACATATTTTTCAAAATATTGCTTGGTCACATAGTTTTGCCGTTTGGTGGCACTGAAAACAAGCCGTTTCTATTATGCATTACAGCATTATGCATTACGCAACTTTGCACACAGATCTCAGCAGTAAGACCTTAACTCTCCAGCTGTATATGAAAAGAGCTGTTGATTGGTTATTTATTTATGTACTTGTTTATAAAACATTTATTGATTACCAAAATATTGAACCGGGGCCCTTTAAAGCTAAAGATAACTTCATAATATGGGTCCTTTATAATGTGTAGTTTTACTCATTCATGAGTGGGTAGGCGTAAGAAGAAAGAGGTTGGTGTCCCTCGATGATACCTCAAATGCTTTTCCAATCTTTCACTCCACTACTGAAGGGGAAAACTATCTGATAACAAACCATTTAATACCCAAGCCACTTCATTTTCAGGTTAGTTCAGAGCCTGGTTTGGTAGAGAAGATGGTGCTTCGTGAATATCCTTTCATGCACTTTTTCAGAAATTCACATACTGAGAGCCTGTTTTCCAAAGGGATTTTTCACCCGCGGTAGGCTTACTCCTGACATAATGAAGTATGGTCATGATTTTTAGTTGATTTTATTGTAATTAAAACAATCTTCCCTTAAAGTCAAAATGCAGTTTGTTGCTTAAAACAGCCTTAATACAGGTTTTCCTGATTCCAGAAAAGTCGACAACTGGCTTAAGTGAGAGACAATCTTAAGAAGGCCATTGGTTTCAATAACTTTGAGTTTGATATAAATGTTCAGCAACGAGATACACCATTTTCACTGTTATATAAACAAATGCATTCCCTTTTCCAGAAAGACAGAGTGGAAAAGGAAACTGCTGGAAAGCGAACTCTTACCATTTCTGCAGGTACTGTGCATGGAAATGTCACTGTAAGCACATGTCCATGAGTCACATCCACCTCTCTCTGTCTTCTCGCGCAATGCCAGAGCCCTCATACAGAAGATGCTGAAAGGTAAGGTCTTGACCAACACTCTACACTGTACTATAACATACAACTAAGCCGTAATAGTCAGAGGCGCGATAGACTGTAGTCATGCTTGACCTCTAGAAATACCAATGTAAAACACAAAGAATAGTCAGAGCAGCCTTCCCCAGATCATATACCTGTAGTGATAGCCCAGCTCCACCAATTACATGTCACACAGCATGTCGTACATAAGGTTCTCTGTGTTGTACATGAGCCCCTCACTGGCCTTGGGCATGCGTGTCAAACCTCCAGATTCCAGTGCTACCTGCTGGCATGGAGCCTCCATTAATCCAGCCAAGTATGGTTGTAGATTCCTCTAGGTAAGGGGTTTTCAAACTGGGGGGGCGGCCACCCCTAAAGGGTGCCTCAAGTGATCCCAAAGGGTGCACCAGGTTTGGTCAAAAGAAGCATTATACAGATAACAGTGCTTTGTTTTAAGCAGAAACATTTTATTGCATTTTTAAAAAGGTAACACTACTTAACTGCAATGTTTTAATAAGTCTAGATATACGGAAACGTTGCCATCTTAACAAAATAATTGTGAAAAATATTGAGGGAGGCGATGATTTTTATTTTTCAACTGGGGTGGTGTGACATTAAAAAGTTTGAAAAACACATCTCTAGGTCATTACGGGCCCTATTTCCAACCCTGGAGTTTTGTGTGATAGCCTAATGCATCCTGGGTGTTAGGCTTCAATAACTTCCATTGTACTAGTTACACTAATATTCCTGAAAACCATGATACTTAGGTGAACATTTCAGGACTAGAGACAATTTTCATGATGAGTTGCAATGTGGTGGTAACCCTAGACTCAACTATTCCACTGAGTTCCTACTGAATAGCAAGCATTCAGTATCCAATCTGCTGCACTACGTAGCTATCTGCCTCAAAGTCTTCATCGGCAATCAAACAATTTAGCATTTCACAGGAGTAGATAACTACCAGGCTATTGAAAGCATAAGGTCTTCTGTCAAATTTCCATTCCTGAGCCACTGTTTGGTCTTTTAGGACAGTTTGGCGCCATGAGCCTTGGTTAATGATATGCATTACAACAAAAATAAATACATCAAAATAAATAAAATACAATACACCACTGCTAGAAATGAAAGGCAGTGACCACAGACCACCAACTCAATTCTTTTTAGGAATTAAAATATCAGAAATTACACCTAGGTCTGTGGATATATTGGATAACTAAGGGCGTAACTTAGGATCATAGACTCAACTGATCACAGTTGTGCACTTTCTTTTCAGGACCAGCTGCCAGGCAGCATGTACAGCATAAAAGCCTGGCTCCTTGAGTACCTGCTGCTCTAGGAATCTCCCCATTTGCACAGAGCTTCCGGAGGTGGAGCTTCTTGTCAGCCCCATTCCACCCTTCCAGTGTCACTACTGCCAGAAGACGTGGCGGGACGAGAGAATAATTCTCTCACATGGAAGCTCAGGGGGCTCCCTTTTAAATTGTAGGTGACTGACCGGTGGCTGAAGGGTGAAATCTGTTGTGAAAGGAAGAGTGAACAAATGAATTTATGATGGTGGATGGATGGATGGATGGATGTATGGATGGAGGGAAGGACGGATGGATAGATTAATCAGCAGCCTTCATGTGGGAGCAGAACAGACTTACTACTTTTTTGCATTCACGAACATTTCCAGAAGACCTGGAAAGCCGAGCCAGGCACAGATTCCTAGCCATACTTTTGTGCATGTCAGCTTACTTTTTCTTGAGGCTCCTATCACCTATGCAGAGTTCCTCTGGAAATGCACTTTTTCCATAGGGAAAACATTTCTTGCAGTGGAGAAAGCCCTTTTCTGGGCCCCTAGGAAGTCTTGAAATGATCAGACCCCATTTAATCGCTGAAGAGGAGTTACTTCTGCGTTAGGGTGATGAGAGGTCAGAAAAAAGTTTGAGAATTGCCACAAATTACATGTTTTGTGTGCACTCCCAAACGTTCAAAACAAGCCGTGCCTTGGAAAGTCCACGTCCCCCTCCCTTGAGTGGGATGCAACTACTTCCACACTTGTGGCAAAGAAATGAGCAGTAATACATACATTTACACCCACTAGGAATCCATTTTTGGATTTCATGAAAAGCATAAAAAAGACAAACTCACTTGTAAACCTATGTTTATGACTGAATTGAGCATTGTGTAAAGCCCCCCCCCCACAACATACTTTCGGATATATATAAAAACATAGGGACAGATTTAAGAAAAGTGGTGCTGCACCCAGTGCTGCTCCACTTTCCTTGTGTCCCTTAGCGCCCCCCTACCGCCACCATGTGTGCACTATATTTAAAAATCTACACACCATGGGGCAGGGAGGGGGCAATAGTGCCAGAATTTTTGACGCTATTGATGTACTGTTCAGGGTTAGCACCAGGGTTCATTATAAGCAATGGTGTGCCCCCTTTAAACGTCTGCTCTGAGCAGGCATTAAAAATCTGAAAAATATGGTGCAAATACATTTTTAGATTTCTTTGCGCCATTGTTTCAGCCCCCCTAACAGAGGAATGCCCCCCTTGCATACCTTATGCCTGGCCCAGGCATAATGTGGTGCAAGGGGTTACAAAGTGGTGCAATGCATACATTGCACCACTTTGTAAATATGGCGCAGCGATTTTGGTCTCATTGGCCCACATTAGCGCTAAAAAAAATGGTGCTCATGTGGTGCACAGAGGCGCTAGGTCTTCTTAAATCTGAGCCATAGATTCACTTAGAGAATCGACTTGCTGCACAATCCCTTGCACACAACCTAGTCCCGCTCCCTCTCTTCAATGTCTTATGTAGGAATTTCATCCAAGCATGAACACAAAAGAAAGTGAAACAATGAATGAAATGCACCCATAGTCAAACAGTTTTTTCAAGAAAGAGACTTTGGTTTGTCAGATTTCAGCTTTGAAGTCAAGATGCAAAGATTGCCCTTATAACATCCTATCACATTGAAAGCCACTTTTTGATTGTGGACACGTCATGATCAATCTCAGGCCTGATACTTTTGTTGACTCTCCCTTTAAATCTTACTTTAAATGTAGCTATACAGGAAGGCCGATTCACCAAGATATTTAGGAGCATGAGAAGTACCTCTTGTAGTATGACTTTACATACATTCAAATATCTTTTTGAATTGTCCCCTAAACCTCTAGAATGAAAGTAAGAATGGGCTATTCAAACATAACTAGTAACAAGCATTGACAAAGCCAGTAGGTCTCAACTATACTAGAGCTATCAGCTTTGAAATATGTTTTGCCATGTTGTACACCAGTGTGGCTGCTGTCCAGCATGGCTAAAAGTTAGTGGCGTGGAGTGTCAGAGTGAAGTGGGGGAGTAGAGTGTCATAGAGTGGTTTTGTTGGAGTGTACCAGAGTAGAGTAGGGGTGTGTAGTGTCAAACAGATGAGTAGAGGGGAGTAGAGTTCAATGGTTCAGTGGCAGAGAGTGTTGTAGAGTGGAATAGGGTAGAGTGGGTTGGAGTGAACTGAGGTAGTGGGGTGATTTGGATTGGAGTGGAGTGGGGTGGATTGGATTGAAGTGAAGTGGGGTGGATTGACTGAGGTGGATTGGATTGGAGTTGGATGGACTGAAATGGGGTGGATTGGATTGGGATGGAATTGAGTGGGGTGGAGTAGATTGGATTGGGGTGGGTGGTTTGGATTGGATTGGAGTGATAGGGCTAGGGTGGGCTGGATAGGACTGGAGTGGGGTGGATTGGATTGGATTGGAGTGGGATGGATTGGATTTACTAGATTGGAGTGGGGTGGATTGAAATGGAGTGGGTGGATTGGATTGGAGTGGGATGGGGTGGATTGGGTTGGAGTGGGGTGGATTGCACTGGAGTGAGGTGGATCAGATTGCAGTGTGGTGGGCTGGATGGACTGGATTGGAGTGGGGTGGACTGAACTGGGAAGTGGTGGGTGGATTGGGATAGAGTGAGGTGGATTGGAGTACAGTGTGGTGGATTGGAGTGAGTGAGCTGGAGTGGAGTAGGGTGGGGTGGAGTGAGGTCGATTGGATTGGAGTGGAGTGGATTAAAATGGGTTGGGGTGGGGTGGATTGGATTGGGGTGTGGTGGGCTGCAGTGGGATGGATTGGATTGCAGTGGGGGTTGATTGGATAGGAGCGGGGTGGATTGCATTGAGGAGAGGTGTATTAAAGTGGGGTGGGGTGAATGGATTAGATTGGAGTCAGTTGGGCTGAACTGTGATGGGGTTAGATGGATTGGGGTGGGGTGGATTGGAGTGGAGCAGATTGGTGTGGGGGAATTAGATTTGGGTGGATTGGAGTGGGGTAGGGTGGGTGGATTGGAATGGAGTGCAGAGGACTGAACTGGGATGAGGTGGATTGAATTGGGGTAGAGTGGGGTGGTTTGGAGTAGAGTGGAGTGAATTAGAGTGGGGTAGGGTGGATTAAAATGGGGTGGGGTAATTGGGGCGGGTGGACTGGAGGGAGTGGATTGGATTGGAGAGGGCTGGGGTCAGGTCAAATGGATTGGAGTGGGGTGGAATGAAGTGGGGTGGAACGGATGGGGTGGATCAACTTGTGGTGGGGTGGATGGGAGTGGAGTGGATTGTGGTGGATTGGACTGGAGTGAGGTGGGTTGGATTGGAGTGGGTTGGATTGGACTGGAGTGGGCTGGATTGGATTGGAGAGGGGTGGATTGGATGGAAGTGGGGTGGATTGGAGTGGGGAGGATTGAATTGGAGTGGGGTAAATTGGATTCATGTGGGGTAGATTGGATTGGTGTGGGGTGGGTTATTAGGAGAGGGGTGGACTGGAGTGGAGTGGGGTAGATTAAGGTGATTTGGAGTGGGGTGGATTGCACTGGATTAGGGTTGATTAATGTGGACCGGATTGGGCTGGAGTGGAGTGGATTAAAGTAGATTGTACTGGTGTGGGATGGATTGGTTTGGTGTGGGTGGCTGGATTAAATTGGAGTGAGGTGCATTGCGTAGCAGTGGACTTGATTGGAGTGTGGTGGATTGGAGTGGACGGATTGGTTGGATTGGATTGGAGTGGGGTTTGTTGTATTAGAGTAGGATGGGTTGGACTGAAATCGGGTGGGATGGATTGGAGTGGGGTAGGGTGGGTAGATTTGAATGTAGTGTGGAGGACTGAATTGGGTTGATGTGGATGGGATTGGGATAGAGTGGGGTGGTTTGGAGTAGAGTGGAGTGAATTGGAGTGGGGTGGAGTGGATTGAAATGGGGTGGGGTGATTGGGGCAGGGTGGATTTGAGGGAGTGAATTGGATTGGAGTGGGGTGGGGTCGGGTGAAGTGGATTGGAGTGGGGTGGACTGGAGTGGGGTTGAATGGAGTGGGGTGGATCAGATGAGAGTGGATCAGATTGGGGTTAGATGGGGTGGTTTGGAGTGGAGTGAATTGTGGTGGATTGCACTGGAGTGAGGTGGATTGGACTGGAGTTGGTTGGACTGGACTGGAGTGGGCTGGAGTGGGCTGGATTGGATTGAAGAGGGGTAGATTGGATAGAAGTGGGGTGGATTAGATTGGAGTGGGGGATTGAATTGGAGTCAGGTAGATTGGATTGATGTGGGGTGGATTGGATTGGTGTTGGTGAGTTAATTGGAGAGGGGGACTGGATTGGAGTGGGGTAGGTTAAGGTGGTTAGGAGTGGGGTGGATTGGACTGGGTTAGGGATCGATTAATGTGGACTGGATTGGGCTGAAGTGGGGTGGATTAAAGCCAATTGTATTGGCGTGTGATGGATTGGTGTGGTGTGGGTGGATTGGATTGGATTGGAGTGAGGTGGATTGGGTAGCACTGTACTTGATTGGAGTGTGGTGGATTGGAGTGGGTGGATTGGACTGGAGTGGGGTTTGTTGTATTAGAGTAGGATGGCTTGGATTGAAATGGGGTAGGATGGATTGGAGTGGGGTAGGGTGGGTGGATTGGAATGGAGTGTGGAGGACTGAACTGGGATGAGGTGGATTGGATTGGGATTGATTGGGGTGGTTTGGAGTAGAGTGGAGTGAATTGGATTGGGATGGAGTGGATTGAAATGGGGTGGGGTGATTGGGGCAGGGTGGACTGGATGGAGTGAATTGGATTGGAGTGGGGTCGGGTCGGGTGAATTGGATTGGAGTGGGGTGGACTGGAGTGGGGTTGAATGGAGTTGGGTGGATCGGACGGGAGTGAATCAGATTGGGATGGGGTGGATTGTAGTGGATTGGACTGGAGTGAGGTGGATTGGATTGGAGTAGGTTGGATTGGACTGGAGTGGGCTGGATTGGATTGGAGAGAGGTGGATTGGATGGAAGTGGGGTGGATTGATTGGAGTGGGGGAATTGAATTCGAGTGGGGTAGATTGATGTGGGGTGGATTGGATTGGCTTCGGAGGGTTAATTGGAGAGGGGGACTGGATTGGAGTAGGGTAGGCTAAGGTGGTTTGGAGTGGGGTGGATTGGACTGGGTTAGGGTCGATTAATGTGGACTGGATTGGGCTGGAGTGGGGAGGATTTAAGTGGATTGTATTGGCGTGGGATGGATTGGTGTGGTGTGGGTGGATTGGATTGGAGTGAGGTGGATTGGGTAGCAGTGGACCTAATTGGAGTGGGTGGATTGGTTGGATTGGATTGGAGAGGGGTGGGTTGGGGGTTTGTATAGGGGTAGGGTGGGTTGGATTTAAATGGGGTGGGATGGATTGGAGTGGGTTGGAATGGAGAAGGGTTGATTTTACTGGAGTGGAGTGGGGTGTGGTGGATTGGACTGGAGTTGAGTGGGATAGGGTTGATTGGATTAGGGTGACGTGTATTGGATTGGAGTGGGGTAGATTGGACTGGGCTGGATTGGGGCGGATTGGATTAGTTTGGGGTGGATGAGTGTGGGGTGGACTGGATTGCAGTTGGGTGGATTGTGATGAATTGGAGTGTTGTGATTTGGGATGGAGTGGGGTGGATTGGATTGGATTGGAGTGGGGCAGATTGTTGAGGATTGTAGTGTGTTGTTTGGGATTAGAGTGGGGCAGGTTGGAGTGGGGAAGGTTGGAGTGGGACAGATTGTTTTAGATTAATGTGGGGCAAATTGGGGTGGGGGAGATTGAAATAGATTGGAGTGGGGAGGTTTGGAGTTGGATAGATTGTTTTTTGATTGGGATGAGGCAGATTATATTAGGGTGGATTGAAGTGGGGTGGATTGGATTGGGTTGGTGTGGGGTGGGGTAGACTTGATAAATGTGGGGTGGATTGGATGGGTGTGGGGTGGATTGGAGTGGGGTGAAATTGTGATGGAATGGGGTGGATTGGGGTGAGGTGGATTAGATTGAAGTGAGGTGTATTGTTTTGAATTAGAGTGAGGCAGATTGAAGTGGGACAGTTTGGAGTGGGGCATACTGTTTTGGATTGGAGTGGGGTATATTGTTTTGGATTGGAGGGGGGCAGAATGGTGTGGTGCAGATTGTTTTGAATTGGAACGGGCAGATTGTTTTGGATTCAGATGGGACATATTGGAGTGGGGCAGATTTTTGTGGATTGGAGTGCAGCAGATTGCAGTGGGGCAGATTGTTTTGGATTGGGCAGATTGGCGTGGGGTAGATGGGAGTGGGGCATATTGTTTTGGATTGGAATAGGACATATTGTCTTGGATTGGGGCAGATTGGAGTGGGCAGTTTATTTTAAAGTCAAGTAGGGCAGATTATTTTGGATTGCAGTGGGGCAGATGGGAACAGGGCAGGTTGTTTAGGATTGGAGTGCAGCAGATTGCAGTGGGGCAGATTGTTTTGGATTGGGCAGATTGGAGTGGGGCAGATTGTTGTGGATTGGAGTAGGGCACATTGGGGTGGGGCAGATTGTTTTGAAATGGAGTGGGGCAGATTGTTTTGAATTCAAGTGGGACATATTGTAGTGTGGCAGATTGTTTTGGATTGGAGTGCAGCAGTTTGCAGTGGGGCAGATTGTTTTGGATTGGGCAGATTGGAGTGAGGCAGAGTGTTTTAGATTGGAGTAGGGCAGATTAGAGTGGGGTAGATGGGAGTGGGTGTATTGTTTTGGATTGGAGTAGGGCAGATTGTTTTGGCTTGGAGTGGGGCAGATTAGATTGGGGTGGGTTGGGAGGATTGCGGTGGGTTGGAGTGGATTGGATTGGGGTAGGATGGGGGAATGGTATGGGGTGAGGTGGAGTGGATTGTAGTAAAGCAGATTGGAGTGGGCTGGATTGGTGTGTAGTGCACGATTATGTGTTAAAGTAACATTTCAGAAATTACACATAGTAAAGAAATAATGCCGCTTTGCAATATTTAGAACAAGATAACTATCATATTTGAGAAAAGCACCCACGAGCACAAACAAAACAAAACATGAGTGCAAAGTGAGAAAATGCGACTTGGCAAAATAAAAGAAAGTTAGCTATAATAACAAAAAAACTTTGTAGTTTTGTTTGACCTGCTGGGCACGTTTTTGAAAGTCACCAGCCTTCTCTTTGCAAGGCACTAGAAGTTAAAAAGAACAAAATAATACCTTATTCACCTCAGGAGCAGCAGAGGGGCACTGATTAAGTTAAATCAATCAATGCTTGGTCCCTGCTCCACATAGAGGAACGCAAATGATACCAGGCCTGCAGTGACGAAGTACGAGGCTGTAAAGAAGAGTGCCATGCAAGCCAACAAATGTTAAGTGACAAACGGACTCCAAGCACTGAACTGTACACAACAGAGTCTCGCTAGCGAGACGCATGTGCTAGCGCATGCACTCGCAGGCTTTACCCAAAAACTAGAATGACTGTTCACTTTTTGTACTTTTACTAATGTGGAGTTGGATGGTTCAGGGCGAATCTCTAAGGCTTTTAGCATCGCGTGAAGCAGTACTCATGAATCCCTTTTACGAATGCCTAATGTATTTTACTAAAGGGGAGTTGATGTTTTGAGGAAATTTTCAAATGCAGTTATCGGCATGGGAAATAGTACCCCCCTACCACTACTTCCTATGCTAATAAATGCCGTTGTGAATTGGTCCCAATAAGTTTGCACTAAAATAGCAGTATATGCTCTGTGCCAAAGCATATACAAAGTTTATTGACTTTTATATAGTTTTGTGAATTGCCCTCAAGCATCAGAAAATGATGGGGTCTGGCTAGGACATTAAAAAAGATGGCATTTTAGAGAAATCTCTCTCCTACATTGGCTGTATCTGGCAAATATCCTGAAACAGAGAAGGCATCAGTAAGCTTTAAGGTGGAACGTAAGGGCAAGGAGGCTCTGGCGAAAGTTGCATCAAAAATTGAGAGTCTAACAAGAAGGCGTAGCTGCAAAGTCTAGCACGCCAAAACTCTTTCACATTAAGGTGAACATGCTGTCGCCAGAGTGAGAATACTACAACCCTGTCAGTCAGTGTCGAGATGACCAGTGGTGATGATGAGAGTCTAATCGGGGTACTACCAGGGAAGAGAGGTGAACAGAGAGTGCTCGCGGCTGGAGGTGGGTGTAGGAGGCTGGACTGGCTTGTAGTGAGTACCAAGGGGTACTTACACCTTGCACCAGGCCCATGTATCCCTTATTAGTGTAGAGGGGTGTCTAGCAGCTTAGGCTGATAGAAAAGGTAGCTTAGCAGAGCAGCTTAGGCTGAACTAGGAGACGAGTGAAGCTCCTACAGTACCACTAGAGTCATATGCACAATATCATAAGAAAACACAATACACAGATATACTAAAAATAAAGGTACTTTATTTTTATAACAATATGCCAAAATTATCTCAGTGAGTACCCCCAGTATGAGGATAGCAAATATACACAAGATATATGTACACAATACCAAAATATGCAGTAATAGCAATAGAAAACAGTGCAAACAATGTATAGTCACAATAGAATGCAATGGGGGCACATAGGGATAGGGGCAACACAAACCATATACTCTAGAAGTGGAATGCGAACCACAAATGGACCCCAAACCTATGTGACCTCGTAGAGGGTCGCTGGGACTGTAGGAAAACAGTGAGGGTTAGGAAAATAGCCCACCCCAAGACCCTGAAAAGTGGGTGCAAAGTGCACCTAAGTTCCCCAAAGAGCACAGAAGTCGTGATAGGGGAATTCTGCAGGAAAGACCAACACCAGCAATGCAATAATGATGGATTTCCAGACGAGAGTACTTGTGGAACAAGCGGACCAAGTCCAAAAGTCACAATCAAGTCGGGAGTGGGCAGATGCCCAGGAAATGCCAGCTGTGGATGCAAAGAAGCTGCCACCGGATGGTAGAAGCTGAGGATTCTGCATGAATGACAAGGGCTAGAAACTTCCCCTTTGGAGGATGGATGTCCCACGTCGTGAAGGGTCGTGCAGAAGTGTTTTCCCGCAGAAAGACCACAAACAAGCCTTGCTAGCTGCAAGGGTCGCTGTTAGGGTTTTTGGATGCTGCTGTGGCCCAGGAGGGACCAGGATGTCACCAATTGCGTGAGGGATTAGAGGGGGCCTTCAGCAAGACAAGGAGCCCACTCAGAAGCAAGCAGCACCCGCAGAAGTGCCAGAACAGGCACTATGAAGTGGAGTGAATCAGTGCTCACCTGAAGTTGCACAAGAGAGTCTCACGCCGCCGGAGGACAACTCAGGAGGTCGTGCAATGCAGGTTAGAGTACCGGGGACCCAGGCTTGGCTGTGCACAAAGGAAATCTTCGGTGAGTGCACAGGAGCCGGAGTAGCTGCAAAACACATGGTTCCCAGCAATGCAGTCTGGCGTGGGGAGGCAAGGACTTACCTCCATCAAACTTGGACTAAAGAGTCACTTGACTGTGGGAGTCACTTGGACAGAGTTGCTGAGTTCAAGGGACCTCGCTCGTTGTGCTGAGAGGAGACCCAGAGGACCGGTGATGCAGTTCTTTGGTGCCTGCGGTTGCAGGGGGAAGATTCCGTCGACCCACGGGAGATTTCTTCGGAGCTTCTAGTGCAGAGAGGAGGCAGACTACCCCCACAGCATGCACCACCAGGAAAACAGTAGAGAAGGCGGCTGGATCAGCGTTACAGTGTCGCAGTAGTCGTCGTTGCTACTTTGTTGCGGTTTTGCAGGCTTCCAGCACGGTCAGCAGTCGATTCCTTGGCAGAAGGTGAAGAGAGAGATGCAGAGGAACTCTGATGAGCTCTTGCATTCGTTATCTGAGGAATTCCCCAAAGCAGAGACCCTAAATAGCCAGAAAAGGAGGTTTGGCTACTTAGAAGAGAGGATAGGCTAGCAACACCTGAAGGAGCCTATCAGAAGGAGTCTCTGATGTCACCTGCTGGCCCTGGCCACTCAGAGCAGTCCAGTGTACCAGCAGCACCTCTGTTTCCAAGATGGCAGAGGTCTGGAGCACACTGGAGGAGCTCTGGGCACCTCCCAGGGGAGGTGCAGGTCAGGGGAGTGGTCACTCCCCTTTCCTTTGTCCAGTTTCACGCCAGAGCAGGGCTGAGGGATCCCTGAACCGGTGCAGACTGGCTTATGCAGAGATGGGCACCATCTGTGCCCATCAAAGCATTTCCAGAGGCTGGGGAAGGCTACTCCTCCCCAGCCCTGACACCTTTTTCCAAAGGGAGAGGGTGTAACACCCTCTCTCTGAGGAAGTCCTTTGTTCTGCCTTCCTGGGCCAGGCCTGGCTGGACCCCAGGAGGGCAGAAACCTGTCTGAGGGGTTGGCAGCAGCAGCAGCTGCAGTGAAACCCCGGGAAAGGTAGTTTGGCAGTACCCGGGTCTGAGCTAGAGACTCGGGGGATCATGGGATTGTCTCCCCAATACCAGGATGGCATTGGTGGGGCAATTCCATGATCTTAGACATGTTACATGGACATATTTGGAGTTACCATTGTGAAGCTACACATAGGTAGTGACCTATGTGCAGTGCACGCGTGTAATGGTGTCCCCGCACTCACAAAGTCCGGGGAATTGGCCCTGAACAATGTGGGGGTACCTTGGCTAGTGCCAGGGTGCCCACACACTAAGTAACTTAGCACCCAACCTTTACCAGGTAAAGGTTAGACATATAGGTGACTTATAAGTTACTTAAGTGCAGTATAAAATAGCTGTGAAATAACGTGGACGTTATTTCACTCAGGCTGCAGTGGCAGGCCTGTGTAAGAATTGTCAGAGCTCCCTATGGGTGGCAAAAGAAATACTGCAGCAGATAGGGATCTCCTGGAAACCCAATACCCTGGGTACCTCAGTACCATATACTAGGGAATTATAAGGGTGTTCCAGTTTGCCAATGTAAATTGGTAAAATTGGTCACTAGCCTGTTAGTGACAATTTGGAAAGAAATGAGAGAGCATAACCACTGAGGTTCTGGTTAGCAGAGCCTCAGTGAGACAGTTAGGCACCACACAGGGAACACATACATATAGGTCACAAACTTATGAGCACTGGGGTCCTGGCTAGCAGGGTCCCAGTGACACATAACAAACATACTGAAAACATAGGGTTTTCACTATGAGCACTGGGCCCTGGCTGGCAGGATCCCAGTGAGACAGTGAAAACACCCTGACATACACTCACAAACAGGCCAAAAGTGGGGGGTAACAAGGCTAGAAAGAGGCTACTTTCTTACACAACCCCCCCCCCCCAAACGAAGGACAATAAGGCTAACCTTGGCCGGTTGAGACTTTATTGTCTAAGTGGTGATAAGTAGAGAGTAGCTCTGCAATAGACTGGTTACTCCCTTTATCATCCACTATATGGTTACTTCCCTGTGGGGATGTAAACCACCCTGTTTGAAGTTTTTTAGCTAAGCAACAAGGTGAAGATGTATTTTCAGAGTTTCTATCAGTAAATTTTAGTTTAGAGCAGTGGGAATTGTCCACTGAACCTATTTGTAGTGATGAAAATGCCAGACAGGGATGCTGTCTCAGTAAAGCCATAGCTGGGCAAAAACTTTGTCCATATGGCTGGAAGAGAGAACAGGGATGCTGTTTTTCTTGATTTGGAGCAGGGCAGGGATGCTGTCCTATGAGCTCCACACTAGGGCAGGGATGATGTCCTAAGTGGTGTGAGGCAGTGCAGAGTTTCTGCATTAAAGTTTCTCTGGGAGGGTTGGAGGGATGCTCCATGTTAACAAAAATGGTGCTCTTTCTCTCACCAATATAAGTTATCCCACAGAGAGGTACTTCTACGTCAGGGAGTACAGCTACGCCAGCTGATGATTCCCTTGGAACATTTGCCACCCTAGGAGAGGTTTCTCCCACCACAGGAATGGTATCCTGATTGGCAGGGTGGTTAGGGGATACTGTGATACCCTTTTTACCTGTTGTTGGAGAGGGATCCTGAGTTTTCAGGCCTTCTCTCCTTTGCTTTTTCATTTCAGTAGAAATGAGAGGGAACAATTCCTGAGGGATACCCAGCATTGCTGCATGGGTATAAAACTCTACATCAGCCCAACCTGAGGCCTCTAGGTCATTACCTAAGAGACAGTCTACAGGTAAGATAGGTGACACTACCACCTGCTTAGGGCCAGTAACTCCACCCCAACTAAACTGAATTATAGCTAAGGGAAGAAACTTAGTGGAGTTATGGACATCAATAATCTTATACTGTTTTCCAATGATGTGTTGTTCAGGATGCACTAGGTTTTCAGTCACCAAAGTGATACTGGCACCTGTGTCCCTGTAGGCCAAGGCCTCAACACCATTTATTGAAACTGTCCGCCTGTACTTATCCATTGTAAGGGGACAAGCAGCCAGTGTGGCAAGGCCAATGCCACTAGGTGTCACAGAAACTGTCTTGGGACTAACTACCCCAGTTTCTATTATGGACCCATAAGTGAACCCAACTACACCCTTAACTTGACTGTTGCCAGCAGTCCCACCACTAGTACCACTACTGCTAGGGGCACTAGAGCTTGATGTATTAGTGGTGGTAGGCTCAGGGGGTTTACCTGGACAGGACTTATCCCCTGGCCTATGGCCTCTGTTTTTACACACAAAGCACCAAGGCTTTTTAAATTGTGTAGGTTGAGAAGAAGAGGAAGCGTGTTTAAGATTTGAAGTGGGATCGTTGGCTTTACCCTTATCCCCATGCTTATCTTGAGATTTCTCACCATCTTTCTTCTTGCCATCCTTGTCACCACCTGTATGAACTTTTCTGTTCACTCTTGTTCTGACCCATTTGTCTGCCTTCTTTCCCAATTCTTGGGGAGAGGTCAGATCTGAGTCCACTAGATACTGGTGCAACAAATCAGACACACAATTATTAAGTATATGCTCTCTCAGGATTATGTTATATAGGCTTTCATAGTCAGAAACTTTACTGCCATATAACCACCCCTCCAAGGCCTTCACTGAATGGTCAACAAAGTCTACCCAGTCTTGTGAAGACTCCTTTTTGGTTTCTCTGAACTTCATCCTGTACTGTTCAGTGGTTAAGCCATAACCATCTAGGAGTGCATTCTTAAGAACTGTAAAATTATTGGCATCACTTTCCTTTACAGTAAGGAGTCTATCCCTACCCTTTCCACTGAAAGATAGTCATAGGATAGCAGCCCACTGCCTTTGAGGGACCTCCTGTACAACACAGGCCCTCTCAAGTGCAGCAAACCACTTGTTAATGTCATCCCCCTCCTTGTAAGGGGGAACTATCTTGTGCAGATTCCTAGAATCATGCTCTTTTGCAGGATGACTATTTGGAATACTGCTGGTGCCACCATGGGTTTCTAAACCCAATTTCTGTCTTTCTCTTTCTATTTTCAAGGACTGCCTATCTAAATCCAGCTGTTGCTTCTTGAGCTTCAGCCTGGATTGTTCCACTCTCAATCTATTGAGCTCCCTTTCTAACACTCTGTCATCAGGGTGGGTGGGTGGGACATTCCTTGATACAGAAGTATGGTGAGAATGAACAGAGGGAGACCTGTCCCTAACAGATGGCACTCTAACAACCTGGCTAACAGAAGTAACACTCCTACTATGATGGGAAGGAACACTCTTACTGTGATGTGAGATAACACTATTACTGTTGTGTGAATTCACATCAGTACCAGCTATGCTAGGTGGCTTGCTAAGGGGCAGGTTGGAAAGATTCCCTCCCAACTCTTTTGCTAGGGGTGCCCCAGAATCTGAGTGGGAACCATCAGCTAATTTCTCACCAGAAGTACCAACAAAAGTCTTGTCTTGTTCAACTAGCATGTTAACTAATAGTTCTCTAGAGGGATTCTTCCCTACCCCTAAACCTCTTTCTACACAGAGACTCCTTGCTGACTTCCAGCTAAGGTGACCATAAGCAGTCTTGGACAGATCAACAGTTTGGCCTGTGCCAGACATTATAGAAAGTGTTTAAGGGATAGAAAAAGAAAGAGAAAGTTTTTAGAACTTTTTAATGAACAGGAAAAAAAACTTTTAAAACTTTTAAAGAACTTTTTGAAAGTTTTAGAGGTACTTTTCAGCACTTCGAAAAGAAGTGAGAGAAGAAAAGCAAAACCTTTTGGTTAGGTGTACATACACTGAACTTGTTTTGTATATTTTTCTCTTATGAAAAGTAAAATGACAAAAGTGGTAAGTAGTTGCAAAGTACTTATCCCACCGCTGCACAACCAATGTAGGAGGCTGGACTGGCTTGTAGTGAGTACCAAGGGGTACTTACACCTTGCACCAGGCCCAGGTATCCCTTATTAGTGTAGAGGGGTGTCTATCAGCTTAGGCTGATAGAAAAGGTAGCTTAGCAGAGCAGCTTAGGCTGAACTAGGAGACGAGTGAAGCTCCTACAGTACCACTAGTGTCATATGCACAATATCATAAGAAAACACAATACACAGATATACTAAAAATAAAGGTACTTTATTTTTATGACAATATGCCAAAAGTATCTCAGTGAGTATCCTCAGTATGAGGATAGCAAATATACACAAGATATATGTACACAATACCAAAATATGCAGTAATAGCAATAGAAAACAGTGCAAACAATGTATAGTCACAATAGAATGCAATGGGGGCACATAGGGATAGGGGCAACACAAACCATATACTCTAGAAGTGGAATGCGAACCACGAATGGACCCCAAACCTATGTGACCTCGTAGAGGGTCGCTGGGACTGTAGGAAAACAGTGAGGGTTAGGAAAATAGCCCACCCGAAGACCCTGAAAAGTGGGTACAAAGTGCACCTAAGTTCCCCAAAGAGCACAGAAGTCGTGATTATGGAATTCTGCAGGAAAGACCAACACCAGGAATGCAACAATAATGGATTTCCAGACGAGAGTACCTGTGGAACAAGGGGACCAAGTCCAAAAGTCATGATCAAGTCGGGAGTGGGCAGATGCCCAGGAAATGCCAGCTGTGGATGCAAAGAAGCTGCCATCAGATGGGAAGAAGCTGAGGATTCTGCACGAACGACAAGGGCTAGAAACTTCCCCTTTGGAGGATGGATGTCCCACGTCGTGAAGAGTCGTGCAGAAGTATTTTCCCGCAGAAAGACCTTAAACAAGCCTTGGTAGCTGCAAGGGTCGCGGTTAGGGTTTTTGGATGCTGCTGTGGCCCAGGAGGGACCAGGATGTCACCAATTGCGTGAGGGGACAGAGGGGGCGTCCAGCAAGACAAGGAGCCCACTCAGAAGCAAGCAGCACCCGCAGAAGTGCCAGAACAGGCACTATGAAGTGGAGTGAATCAGTGCTCACCCAAAGTTGCACAAGAGAGTCCCACGCCGCCGGAGGACAACTCAGGGGGTCGTGCAATGCAGGTTAGAGTGCCGGGGACCCAGGCTTGGCTGTGAACAAAGGAAATCCTCAGTGAGTGCACAGAAGCCGGAGTAGCTGCAAAACACACGGTTCCCCGAAATGCAGTCTGGCGTGGGGAGGCAAGGACTTACCTCCACCAAACTTGGACTGAAGAGTCATTGGACTGTGGGAGTCACTTGGACAGAGTTGCTGAGTTCAAGGGACCTCGCTCGTTGTGCTGAGAGGAGACCCAGAGGACCGGTGATGCAGTACTTTGGTGCCTGCGGTGGCAGGGGGAAGATTCCGTCGACCCACGGGAGATTTCTTCGGAGCTTCTAGTGAAGAGAGGAGGCAGACTACCCCCACAGCATGCACCACCAGGAAAACAGTAGAGAAGGCGGCTGGATCAGCGTTACAGTGTCACAGTAGTCGTCGTTGCTACTTTGTTGCAGTTTTGCAGGCTTCCAGCGCGGTCAGCAGTCGATTCCTTGGCAGAAGGTGAAGAGAGAGATGCAGAGGAACTCTGATGAGCTCTTGCATTCGTTATCTGAGGAATTCCCCAAAGCAGAGACCCTAAATAGCCAGAAAAGGAGGTTTGGCTACTTAGGAGAGAGGATAGGCTAGCAACACCTGAAGGAGCCTATCAGAAGGAGTCTCTGACATCATCTGCTGGCCCTGGCAACTCAGAGCAGTCCAGTGTGCCAGCAGCACCTCTGTTTCCAAGATGGCAGAGGTCTGGAGCACACTGGAGGAGCTCTGGGCACCTCCCAGGGGAGGTGCAGGTCAGGGGAGTGGTCACTCCCCTTTCCTTTGTCCAGTTTCGCGCCAGAGCAGGGCTGAGGGATCCCTGAACTGGTGCAGACTGGCTTATGCAGAGATGGGCACCATCTGTGCCCATCAAAGCATTTCTAGAGGCTGGGGGAGGCTACTCCTCCCCAGCCCTGACACCTTTTTCCAAAGGGAGAGGGTGTAACACCCTCTCTCTGAGGAAGTCCTTTGTTCTGCCTTCCTGGGCCAGGCCTGGCTGGACCCCAGGAGTGCAGAAACCTGTCTGAGGGGTTGGCAGCAGCAGCAGCTGCAGTGAAACCCCGGGAAAGGTAGTTTGGCAGTACCCGGGTCTGAGCTAGAGACTCGGGGGATCATGGGATTGTCTCCCCAATACCAGGATGGCATTGGTGGGGCAATTCCATGATCTTAGACATGTTACATGGACATATTTGGAGTTACCATTGTGAAGCTACACATAGGTAGTGACCTATGTGTAGTGCACGCGTGTAATGGTGTCCCCGCACTCACAAAGTCTGGGGAATTGGCCCTGAACAATGTGGGGGTACCTTGGCTAGTGCCAGGGTGCCCACACACTAAGTAACTTAGCACCCAACCTTTACCAGGTAAAGGTTAGACATATAGGTGACTTATAAGTCACTTAAGTACAGTGTAAAATGGCTGTGAAATAACGTGGACGTTATTTTACTCAGGCTGCAGTGGCAGGCCTGTGTAAGAATTGTCAGAGCTCCCTATGGGTGGCAAAAGAAATGCTGCAGCCCATATGGATCTCCTGGAACCCCAATACCCTGGGTACCTCAGTACCATATACTAGGGAATTATAAGGGTGTTCCAGTTTGCCAATGTAAATTGGTAAAATTGGTCACTAGCCTGTTAGTGACAATTTGGAAAGAAATGAGAGAGCATAACCACTGAGGTTCTGGTTAGCAGAGCCTCAGTGAGACAGTTAGGCACCGCACAGGGAACACATACATATAGGTCACAAACTTATGAGCACTGGGGTCCTGGCTAGCAGGGTCCCAGTGACACATAACAAACATACTGAAAACATAGGGTTTTCACTATGAGCACTGGGCCCTGGCTGGCAGGATCCCAGTGAGACAGTGAAAACACCCTGACATACTCTCACAAACAGGCCAAAAGTGGGGGTAACAAGGCTAGAAAGAGGCTACTTTCTTACACAACCCCCCCCCAAACGAAGGACAATAAGGCTAACCTTGGCCGGTTGAGACTTTATTGTCTAAGTGGTGATAAGTAGAGAGTAGCTCTGCAATAGACTGGTTACTCCCTTTATCATCCACTATATGGTTACTTCCCTGTGGGGATGCAAACCACCCTGTTTGAAGTTTTTTAGCTAAGCAACAAGGTGAAGATGTATTTTCAGAGTTTCTATCAGTAAATTTTAGTTTAGAGCAGTGGGAATTGTCCACTGAACCTATTTGTAGTGATGAAAATGCCAGACAGGGATGCTGTCTCAGTAAAGCCATAGCTGGGCAACAGGGATGCTGTTTTTCTTGATTTGGAGCAGGGCAGGGATGCTGTCCTATGAGCTCCACACTAGGGCAGGGATGATGTCCTAAGTGGTGTGAGGCAGTGCAGAGTTTCTGCATTAAAGTTTCTCTGGGAGGGTTGGAGGGATGCTCCATGTTAACAAAAATGGTGCTCTTTCTCTCACTAATATGAGTTATCCCACAGAGAGGTACTTCTACGTCAGGGAGTACACCTACGCCAGCTGATGATTCCCTTGGAACATTTGCCACCCTAGGAGAGGTTTCTCCCACCACAGGAATGGTATCCTGATTGGCAGGGTGGTTAGGGGATACTGTGATACCCTTTTTACCTGTTGTTGGAGAGGGATCCTGAGTTTTCAGGCCTTCTCTCCTTTGCTTTTTCATTTCAGTAGAAATGAGAGGGAACAATTCCTGAGGGATACCCAGCATTGCTGCATGGGTATAAAACTCTACATCAGCCCAACCTGAGGCCTCTAGGTCATTACCTAAGAGACAGTCTACAGGTAAGATAGGTGACACTACCACCTGCTTAGGGCCAGTAACTCCACCCCAACTAAACTGAATTATAGCTAAGGGAAGAAACTTAGTGGAGTTATGGACATCAATAATCTTATACTGTTTTCCAATGATGTGTTGTTCAGGATGCACTAGGTTTTCAGTCACCAAAGCGATACTGGCACCTGTGTCCCTGTAGGCCAAGGCCTCAACACCATTTATTGAAACTGTCCGCCTGTACTTATCCATTGTAAGGGGACAAGCAGCCAGTGTGGCAAGGCCAATGCCACTAGGTGTCACAGAAACTGTCTTGGGACTAACTACCCCAGTTTCTATTATGGACCCATAAGTGAACCCAACTACACCCTTAACTTGACTGTTGCCAGCAGTCCCACCACTAGTACCACTACTGCTAGGGGCACTAGAGCTTGATGTATTAGTGGTGGTAGGCTCAGGGGGTTTACCTGGACAGGACTTATCCCTGGCCTATGGCCTCTGTTTTTACACACAAAGCACCAAGGCTTTTTAAATTGTGTAGGTTGAGAAGAAGAGGAAGAATTTGTTTTATCCCCACCCCCTGAAGCGTGTTTAAGATTTGAAGTGGGATCTTTGGCTTTACCCTTATCCCCATGCTTATCTTGAGATTTCTCACCATCTTTCTTCTTGCCATCCTTGTCACCACCTGTATGAACTTTTCTGTTCACTCTTGTTCTGACCCATTTGTCTGCCTTCTTTCCCAATTCTTGGGGAGAGGTCAGATCTGAGTCCACTAGATACTGGTGCAACAAATCAGACACACAATTATTAAGTATATGCTCTCTCAGGATTATGTTATATAGGCTTTCATAGTCAGAAACTTTACTGCCATATAACCACCCCTCCAAGGCCTTCACTGAATGGTCAACAAAGTCTACCCAGTCTTGTGAAGACTCCTTTTTGGTTTCTCTGAACTTCATCCTGTACTGTTCAGTGGTTAAGCCATAACCATCTAGGAGTGCATTCTTAAGAACTGTAAAATTATTGGCATCACTTTCCTTTACAGTAAGGAGTCTATCCCTACCCTTTCCACTGAAAGATAGTCATAGGATAGCAGCCCACTGCCTTTGAGGGACCTCCTGTACAACACAGGCCCTCTCAAGTGCAGCAAACCACTTGTTAATGTCATCCCCCTCCTTGTAAGGGGGAACTATCTTGTGCAGATTCCTAGAATCATGCTCTTTTGCAGGATGACTATTTGGAATACTGCTGGTGCCACCATGGGTTTCTAAACCCAATTTCTGTCTTTCTCTTTCTATTTTCAAGGACTGCCTATCTAAATCCAGCTGTTGCTTCTTGAGCTTCAGCCTGGATTGTTCCACTCTCAATCTATTGAGCTCCCTTTCTAACACTCTGTCATCAGGGAGGGTGGGTGGGACATTCCTTGATACAGAAGTATGGTGAGAATGAACAGAGGGAGACCTGTCCCTAACAGATGGCACTCTAACAACCTGGCTAACAGAAGTAACACTCCTACTATGATGGGAAGGAACACTCTTACTGTGATGTGAGATAACACTATTACTGTTGTGTGAATTCACATCAGTACCAGCTATGCTAGGTGGCTTGCTAAGGGGCAGGTTGGAAAGATTCCCTCCCAACTCTTTTGCTAGGGGTGCCCCAGAATCTGAGTGGGTACCATCAGCTAATTTCTCACCAGAAGTACCAACAAAAGTCTTGTCTTGTTCAACTAGCATGTTAACTAATAGTTCTCTAGAGGGATTCTTCCCTACCCCTAAACCTCTTTCTACACAGAGACTCCTTGCTGACTTCCAGCTAAGGTGACCATAAGCAGTCTTGGACAGATCAACAGTTTGGCCTGTGCCAGACATTATAGAAAGTGTTTAAGGGATAGAAAAAGAAAGAGAAAGTTTTTAGAACTTTTTAATGAACAGGAAAAAAAACTTTTTAAACTTTTAAAGAACTTTTTGAAAGTTTTAGAGGTACTTTTCAGCACTTCGAAAAGAAGTGAGAGAAGAAAAGCAAAACCTTTTGGTTAGGTGTACATACACTGAACTTGTTTTGTATATTTTTCTCTTATGAAAGTAAAATGACAAAAGTGGTAAGTAGTTGCAAAGTACTTATCCCACCGCTGCACAACCAATGTAGGAGGCTGGACTGGCTTGTAGTGAGTACCAAGGGGTACTTACACCTTGCACCAGGCCCAGGTATCCCTTATTAGTGTAGAGGGGTGTCTATCAGCTTAGGCTGATAGAAAAGGTAGCTTAGCAGAGCAGCTTAGGCTGAACTAGGAGACGAGTGAAGCTCCTACAGTACCACTAGTGTCATATGCACAATATCATAAGAAAACACAATACACAGATATACTAAAAATAAAGGTACTTTATTTTTATGACAATATGCCAAAAGTATCTCAGTGAGTATCCTCAGTATGAGGATAGCAAATATACACAAGATATATGTACACAATACCAAAATATGCAGTAATAGCAATAGAAAACAGTGCAAACAATGTATAGTCACAATAGAATGCAATGGGGGCACATAGGGATAGGGGCAACACAAACCATATACTCTAGAAGTGGAATGCGAACCACGAATGGACCCTAAACCTATGTGACCTCGTAGAGGGTCGCTGGGACTGTAGGAAAACAGTGAGGGTTAGGAAAATAGCCCACCCGAAGACCCTGAAAAGTGGGTGCAAAGTGCACCTAAGTTCCCCAAAGAGCACAGAAGTCGTGATTATGGAATTCTGCAGGAAAGACCAACACCAGAAATGCAACAATAATGGATTTCCAGACGAGAGTACCTGTGGAACAAGGGGACCAAGTCCAAAAGTCATGATCAAGTCGGGAGTGGGCAGATGCCCAGGAAATGCCAGCTGTGGATGCAAAGAAGCTGCCATCAGATGGGAAGAAGCTGAGGATTCTGCACGAACGACAAGGGCTAGAAACTTCCCCTTTGGAGGATGGATGTCCCACGTCGTGAAGAGTCGTGCAGAAGTATTTTCCCGCAGAAAGACCTTAAACAAGCCTTGGTAGCTGCAAGGGTCGCGGTTAAGGTTTTTGGATGCTGCTGTGGCCCAGGAGGGACCAGGATGTCACCAATTGCGTGAGGGGACAGAGGGGGCGTCCAGCAAGACAAGGAGCCCACTCAGAAGCAAGCAGCACCCGCAGAAGTGCCAGAACAGGCACTATGAAGTGGAGTGAATCAGTGCTCACCCAAAGTTGCACAAGAGAGTCCAACGCCGCCGGAGGACAACTCAGGGGGTCGTGCAATGCAGGTTAGAGTGCCGGGGACCCAGGCTTGGCTGTGCACAAAGGAAATCCTCAGTGAGTGCACAGGAGCCGGAGTAGCTGCAAAACACACGGTTCCCCGAAATGCAGTCTGGCGTGGGGAGGCAAGGACTTACCTCCACCAAACTTGGACTGAAGAGTCATTGGACTGTGGGAGTCACTTGGACAGAGTTGCTGAGTTCAAGGGACCTCGCTCGTTGTGCTGAGAGGAGACCCAGAGGACCGGTGATGCAGTTCTTTGGTGCCTGCGGTGGCAGGGGGAAGATTCCGTCGACCCACGGGAGATTTCTTCGGAGCTTCTAGTGCAGAGAGGAGGCAGACTACCCCCACAGCATGCACCACCAGGAAAACAGTAGAGAAGGCGGCTGGATCAGCGTTACAGTGTCACAGTAGTCGTCGTTGCTACTTTGTTGCAGTTTTGCAGGCTTCCAGCGCGGTCAGCAGTCGATTCCTTGGCAGAAGGTGAAGACAGAGATGCAGAGGAACTCTGATGAGCTCTTGCATTCGTTATCTGAGGAATTCCCCAAAGCAGAGACCCTAAATAGCCAGAAAAGGAGGTTTGGCTACTTAGGAGAGAGGATAGGCTAGCAACACCTGAAGGAGCCTATCAGAAGGAGTCTCTGACATCATCTGCTGGCCCTGGCCACTCAGAGCAGTCCAGTGTGCCAGCAGCACCTCTGTTTCCAAGATGGCAGAGGTCTGGAGCACACTGGAGGAGCTCTGGGCACCTCCCAGGGGAGGTGCAGGTCAGGGGAGTGGTCACTCCCCTTTCCTTTGTCCAGTTTCGCGCCAGAGCAGGGCTGAGGGATCCCTGAACTGGTGCAGACTGGCTTATGCAGAGATGGGCACCATCTGTGCCCATCAAAGCATTTCTAGAGGCTGGGGGAGGCTACTCCTCCACAGCCCTGACACCTTTTTCCAAAGGGAGAGGGTGTAACACCCTCTCTCTGAGGAAGTCCTTTGTTCTGCCTTCCTGGGCCAGGCCTGGCTGGACCCCAGGAGGGCAGAAACCTGTCTGAGGGGTTGGCAGCAGCAGCAGCTGCAGTGAAACCCCGGGAAAGGTAGTTTGGCAGTACCCGGGTCTGAGCTAGAGACTCGGGGGATCATGGGATTGTCTCCCCAATACCAGGATGGCATTGGTGGGGCAATTCCATGATCTTAGACATGTTACATGGACATATTTGGAGTTACCATTGTGAAGCTACACATAGGTAGTGACCTATGTGTAGTGCACGCGTGTAATGGTGTCCCCGCACTCACAAAGTCCGGGGAATTGGCCCTGAACAATGTGGGGGTACCTTGGCTAGTGCCAGGGTGCCCACACACTAAGTAACTTAGCACCCAACCTTTACCAGGTAAAGGTTAGACATATAGGTGACTTATAAGTCACTTAAGTGCAGTGTAAAATGGCTGTGAAATAACGTGGACGTTATTTTACTCAGGCTGCAGTGGCAGGCCTGTGTAAGAATTGTCAGAGCTCCCTATGGGTGGCAAAAGAAATGCTGCAGCCCATATGGATCTCCTGGAACCCCAATACCCTGGGTACCTCAGTACCATATACTAGGGAATTATAAGGGTGTTCCAGTTTGCCAATGTAAATTGGTAAAATTGGTCACTAGCCTGTTAGTGACAATTTGGAAAGAAATGAGAGAGCATAACCACTGAGGTTCTGGTTAGCAGAGCCTCAGTGAGACAGTTAGGCACCGCACAGGGAACACATACATATAGGTCACAAACTTATGAGCACTGGGGTCCTGGCTAGCAGGGTCCCAGTGACACATAACAAACATACTGAAAACATAGGGTTTTCACTATGAGCACTGGGCCCTGGCTGGCAGGATCCCAGTGAGACAGTGAAAACACCCTGACATACACTCACAAACAGGCCAAAAGTGGGGGTAACAAGGCTAGAAAGAGGCTACTTTCTTACACAACCCCCCCCCAAACGAAGGACAATAAGGCTAACCTTGGCCGGTTGAGACTTTATTGTCTAAGTGGTGATAAGTAGAGAGTAGCTCTGCAATAGACTGGTTACTCCCTTTATCATCCACTATATGGTTACTTCCCTGTGGGGATGCAAACCACCCTATTTGAAGTTTTTTAGCTAAGCAACAAGGTGAAGATGTATTTTCAGAGTTTCTATCAGTAAATTTTAGTTTAGAGCAGTGGGAATTGTCCACTGAACCTATTTGTAGTGATGAAAATGCCAGACAGGGATGCTGTCTCAGTAAAGCCACAGCTGGGCAAAAACTTTGTCCATATGGCTGGAAGAGAGAACAGGGATGCTGTTTTTCTTGATTTGGAGCAGGGCAGGGATGCTGTCCTATGAGCTCCACACTAGGGCAGGGATGATGTCCTAAGTGGTGTGAGGCAGTGCAGAGTTTCTGCATTAAAGTTTCTCTGGGAGGGTTGGAGGGATGCTCCATGTTAACAAAAATGGTGCTCTTTCTCTCACTAATATGAGTTATCCCACAGAGAGGTACTTCTACGTCAGGGAGTACACCTACGCCAGCTGATGATTCCCTTGGAACATTTGCCACCCTAGGAGAGGTTTCTCCCACCACAGGAATGGTATCCTGATTGGCAGGGTGGTTAGGGGATACTGTGATACCCTTTTTACCTGTTGTTGGAGAGGGATCCTGAGTTTTCAGGCCTTCTCTCCTTTGCTTTTTCATTTCAGTAGAAATGAGAGGGAACAATTCCTGAGGGATACCCAGCATTGCTGCATGGGTATAAAACTCTACATCAGCCCAACCTGAGGCCTCTAGGTCATTACCTAAGAGACAGTCTACAGGTAAGATAGGTGACACTACCACCTGCTTAGGGCCAGTAACTCCACCCCAACTAAACTGAATTATAGCTAAGGGAAGAAACTTAGTGGAGTTATGGACATCAATAATCTTATACTGTTTTCCAATGATGTGTTGTTCAGGATGCACTAGGTTTTCAGTCACCAAAGTGATACTGGCACCTGTGTCCCTGTAGGCCAAGGCCTCAACACCATTTATTGAAACTGTCCGCCTGTACTTATCCATTGTAAGGGGACAAGCAGCCAGTGTGGCAAGGCCAATGCCACTAGGTGTCACAGAAACTGTCTTGGGACTAACTACCCCAGTTTCTATTATGGACCCATAAGTGAACCCAACTACACCCTTAACTTGACTTTTGCCAGCGGTCCCACCACTAGTACCACTACTGCTAGGGGCACTAGAGCTTGATGTATTAGTGGTGGTAGGCTCAGGGGGTTTACCTGGACAGGACTTATCCCCTGGCCTATGGCCTCTGTTTTTACACACAAAGCACCAAGGCTTTTTAAATTGTGTAGGTTGAGAAGAAGAGGAAGAATTTGTTTTATCCCCACCCCCTGAAGCGTGTTTAAGATTTGAAGTGGGATCTTTGGCTTTACCCTTATCCCCATGCTTATCTTGAGATTTCTCACCATCTTTCTTCTTGCCATCCTTGTCACCACCTGTATGAACTTTTCTGTTCACTCTTGTTCTGACCCATTTGTCTGCCTTCTTTCCCAATTCTTGGGGAGAGGTCAGATCTGAGTCCACTAGATACTGGTGCAACAAATCAGACACACAATTATTAAGTATATGCTCTCTCAGGATTATGTTATATAGGCTTTCATAGTCAGAAACTTTACTGCCATATAACCACCCCTCCAAGGCCTTCAATGAATGGTCAACAAAGTCTACCCAGTCTTGTGAAGACTCCTTTTTGGTTTCTCTGAACTTCATCCTGTACTGTTCAGTGGTTAAGCCATAACCATCTAGGAGTGCATTCTTAAGAACTGTAAAATTATTGGCATCACTTTCCTTTACAGTAAGGAGTCTATCCCTACCCTTTCCACTGAAAGATAGTCATAGGATAGCAGCCCACTGCCTTTGAGGGACCTCCTGTACAACACAGGCCCTCTCAAGTGCAGCAAACCACTTGTTAATGTCATCCCCCTCCTTGTAAGGGGGAACTATCTTGTGCAGATTCCTAGAATCATGCTCTTTTGCAGGATGACTATTTGGAATACTGCTGGTGCCACCATGGGTTTCTAAACCCAATTTCTGTCTTTCTCTTTCTATTTTCAAGGACTGCCTATCTAAATCCAGCTGTTGCTTCTTGAGCTTCAGCCTGGATTGTTCCACTCTCAATCTATTGAGCTCCCTTTCTAACACTCTGTCATCAGGGAGGGTGGGTGGGACATTCCTTGATACAGAAGTATGGTGAGAATGAACAGAGGGAGACCTGTCCCTAACAGATGGCACTCTAACAACCTGGCTAACAGAAGTAACACTCCTACTATGATGGGAAGGAACACTCTTACTGTGATGTGAGATAACACTATTACTGTTGTGTGAATTCACATCAGTACCAGCTATGCTAGGTGGCTTGCTAAGGGGCAGGTTGGAAAGATTCCCTCCCAACTCTTTTGCTAGGGGTGCCCCAGAATCTGAGTGGGAACCATCAGCTAATTTCTCACCAGAAGTACCAACAAAAGCCTTGTCTTGTTCAACTAGCATGTTAACTAATAGTTCTCTAGAGGGATTCTTCCCTACCCCTAAACCTCTTTCTACACAGAGACTCCTTGCTGACTTCCAGCTAAGGTGACCATAAGCAGTCTTGGACAGAACAACAGTTTGGCCTGTGCCAGACATTATAGAAAGTGTTTAAGGGATAGAAAAAGAAAGAGAAAGTTTTTAGAACTTTTTAATGAACAGGAAAAAAAACTTTTTAAACTTTTAAAGAACTTTTTGAAAGTTTTAGAGGTACTTTTCAGCACTTCGAAAAGAAGTGAGAGAAGAAAAGCAAAACCTTTTGGTTAGGTGTACATACACTGAACTTGTTTCGTATATTTTTCTCTTACGAAAAGTAAAATGACAAAAGTGGTAAGTAGTTGCAAAGTACTTATCCCACCGCTGCACAACCAATGTAGGAGGCTGGACTGGCTTGTAGTGAGTACCAAGGGGTACTTACACCTTGCACCAGGCCCAGGTATCCCTTATTAGTGTAGAGGGGTGTCTATCAGCTTAGGCTGATAGAAAAGGTAGCTTAGCAGAGCAGCTTAGGCTGAACTAGGAGACGAGTGAAGCTCCTACAGTACCACTAGTGTCATATGCACAATATCATAAGAAAACACAATACACAGATATACTAAAAATAAAGGTACTTTATTTTTATGACAATATGCCAAAAGTATCTCAGTGAGTATCCTCAGTATGAGGATAGCAAATATACACAAGATATATGTACACAATACCAAAATATGCAGTAATAGCAATAGAAAACAGTGCAAACAATGTATAGTCACAATATAATGCAATGGGGGCACATAGGGATAGGGGCAACACAAACCATATACTCTAGAAGTGGAATGCGAACCACGAATGGACCCCAAACCTATGTGACCTCGTAGAGGGTCGCTGGGACTGTAGGAAAACAGTGAGGGTTAGGAAAATAGCCCACCCCAAGACCCTGAAAAGTGTGTGCAAAGTGCACCTAAGTTCCCCAAAGAGCACAGAAGTCGTGATAGGGGAATTCTGCAGGAAAGACCAACACCAGGAATGCAACAATAATGGATTTCCAGACGAGAGTACCTGTGGAACAAGGGGACCAAGTCCAAAAGTCATGATCAAGTCGGGATTGGGCAGATGCCCAGGAAATGCCAGCTGTGGATGCAAAGAAGCTGCCATCAGATGGGAAGAAGCTGAGGATTCTGCACGAACGACAAGGGCTAGAAACTTCCCCTTTGGAGGATGGATGTCCCACGTCGTGAAGAGTCGTGCAGAAGTGTTTTCCCGCAGAAAGACCTTAAACAAGCCTTGCTAGCTGCAAGGGTCGCGGTTAGGGTTTTTGGATGCTGCTGTGGCCCAGGAGGGACCAGGATGTCACCTATTGCGTGAGGGGACAGAGGGGGTGTCCAGCAAGACAAGGAGCCCACTCAAAAGCAAGCAGCACCCGCAGAAGTGCCAGAACAGGCACTATGAAGTGGGGTGAATTGGTGCTCACCCAAAGTTGCGCAAGAGAGTCCCGCGCCGCCGGAGGACAACTCAGGAGGTCGTGCAATGCAGGTTAGAGTGCCCGGGACCCAGGCTTGGCTGTGCACAAAGAAAATCCTCAGTGAGTGCACAGGAGCCGGAGTAGCTGCAAAACACACGGTTCCCCGCAATGCAGTCTGGCGTGGGGAGGCAAGGACTTACCTCCACCAAACTTGGACTGAAGAGTCATTGGACTGTGGGAGTCACTTGGACAGAGTTGCTGAGTTCAAGGGACCTCGCTCGTTGTGCTGAGAGGAGACCCAGAGGACCGGTGATGCAGTTCTTTGGTGCCTGCGGTGGCAGGGGGAAGATTCCGTCGACCCACGGGAGATTTCTTCGGAGCTTCTAGTGCAGAGAGGAGGCAGACTACCCCCACAGCATGCACCACCAGGAAAACAGTAGAGAAGGCGGCTGGATCAGCGTTACAGTGTCACAGTAGTCGTCGTTGCTACTTTGTTGCAGTTTTGCAGGCTTCCAGCGCGGTCAGCAGTCGATTCCTTGGCAGAAGGTGAAGACAGAGATGCAGAGGAACTCTGATGAGCTCTTGCATTCGTTATCTGAGGAATTCCCCAAAGCAGAGACCCTAAATAGCCAGAAAAGGAGGTTTGGCTACTTAGGAGAGAGGATAGGCTAGCAACACCTGAAGGAGCCTATCAGATGGAGTCTCTGACATCATCTGCTGGCCCTGGCCACTCAGAGCAGTCCAGTGTGCCAGCAGCACCTCTGTTTCCAAGATGGCAGAGGTCTGGAGCACACTGGAGGAGCTCTGGGCACCTCCCAGGGGAGGTGCAGGTCAGGGGAGTGGTCACTCCCCTTTCCTTTGTCCAGTTTCGCGCCAGAGCAGGGCTGAGGGATCCCTGAACCGGTGCAGACTGGCTTATGCAGAGATGGGCACCATCTGTGCCCATCAAAGCATTTCTAGAGGCTGGGGGAGGCTACTCCTCCACAGCCCTGACACCTTTTTCCAAAGGGAGAGGGTGTAACACCCTCTCTCTGAGGAAGTCCTTTGTTCTGCCTTCCTGGGCCAGGCCTGGCTGGACCCCAGGAGGGCAGAAACCTGTCTGAGGGGTTGGCAGCAGCTGCAGTGAAACCCCGGGAAAGGTAGTTTGGCAGTACCCGGGTCTGAGCTAGAGACTCGGGGGATCATGGGATTGTCTCCCCAATACCAGGATGGCATTGGTGGGGCAATTCCATGATCTTAGACATGTTACATGGACATATTTGGAGTTACCATTGTGAAGCTACACATAGGTAGTGACCTATGTGTAGTGCACGCGTGTAATGGTGTCCCCGCACTCACAAAGTCCGGGGAATTGGCCCTGAACAATGTGGGGGTACCTTGGCTAGTGCCAGGGTGCCCACACATTAAGTAACTTAGCACCCAACCTTTACCAGGTAAAGGTTAGACATATAGGTGACTTATAAGTCACTTAAGTGCAGTGTAAAATGGCTGTGAAATAACGTGGACGTTATTTTACTCAGGCTGCAGTGGCAGGCCTGTGTAAGAATTGTCAGAGCTCCCTATGGGTGGCAAAAGAAATGCTGCAGCCCATATGGATCTCCTGGAACCCCAATACCCTGGGTACCTCAGTACCATATACTAGGGAATTATAAGGGTGTTCCAGTTTGCCAATGTAAATTGGTAAAATTGGTCACTAGCCTGTTAGTGACAATTTGGAAAGAAATGAGAGAGCATAACCACTGAGGTTCTGGTTAGCAGAGCCTCAGTGAGACAGTTAGGCACCGCACAGGGAACACATACATATAGGTCACAAACTTATGAGCACTGGGGTCCTGGCTAGCAGGGTCCCAGTGACACATAACAAACATACTGAAAACATAGGGTTTTCACTATGAGCACTGGGCCCTGGCTGGCAGGATCCCAGTGAGACAGTGAAAACACCCTGACATACACTCAAAAACAGGCCAAAAGTGGGGGTAACAAGGCTAGAAAGAGGCTTCTTTCTCACAGTGGGACACTGGCAGAACTCCCAAATTAGGGATGGGAACCACCAAAAATTGCTGTGCATGAGCCATACAGAGGGGCCGGTCCTGGTGGCCAGATGCAGACAGAAGAACAGGAAAGAGTACCCATGTTATATCTATCGAAGAGAAGTTGCTGCTACAGCCATGAGTCTAGAAAAGAAAGTACGAAAAAAGTGCCCCACAAGCTAGTCAATTGAAAAATATAAGCACCATAAAAGCTGTGCAATCACTGTGGACAACATCCAATGAGCTTGAAAGTCAAACTATCAAATATAAAGAGATCCTCTAACATAGATATAGGGTCCTAAACATAGTTTACAAAAGTATCAGTCAATTGGGTCTACATTTTCTATTAATAGCTACAAAGGAGCGAATGTTTTGAGAACGACTCACTATTTATGGCAGGCAGTATTCTGACAATGATATTCCGGTAGCAGATTTCTTCGAATTGTATGTCAGAATAGTGTATACAGAAATATTGTCTGGCATTTCTAGAGAGTCCTAAAAATCATTTGGAAAAATATCGTCCCAAATAAATTCTCTATTAATAACTCCAAAGGGTGATATTATTGAAGGCGACTTGAAATTTGTGCAAGACAGTAATCGGAAGATATTATTGTGCAAGACCTTATAGGCTTACACTTTTATGGGACTAACAGTGCACACAGTTGTATGAGAGACTGTCCACTCGATAATATAACGCCTCAAAAGCTTAACATATAAAGAGAGGCTGAGGGCACGCAGGGCGGGGTTGGTGAGCATAAAATCAGGAGTACCCCTACCCTTGCACATCACATCAAAGTAGCTTATCAGTAGGCGGCAGATGTGAGGCATGCTTATCTGACAAGTGCTGCAACACAGACCTCGGACTTCAAGGAAACCGGATTCCATGTGAAAGTAGGCAACATCTTTGAAATGTATAAGTACTTCCCAAGGCTTCCTTGCATTTCACAAAACCATACCAGAGATGCTGCTAATTTTTCCTTTATGCCACAGTGCCCATCAAAATAAACTCTAGAATGTACATTGTACGGTTATGTTCTCTTATGTACCACTGCTTCTTTGCAGGTGTGTTTAAAATTGCTCTCCGTTTCCAGTTCCGGGTGACTTGCATAACATTATTCATACTTTCGTTGGGACACAGAAGCCAACTACACACTGTGCCCTGAAGAGCTGGACTCGCCTTGTGAAACTGAAGAGATTTACTTTATTTAATTATTGTATTATTATATTTATGCGGTTTTTTTTATAGCGTGTGCATTACCCAAGCATGTTAGAACTCTTTACAAACAATTAGATTATTACATAAGGCATATACCATTACTCAAGGTGCTGGGACATCTACAATAGACAAAGAGCATTCAAGTAAGGTATAAATCACAGTAGTCATAAATATTGAGTAGCAGGTTGTGGACTGGTGCCGGTTACTGGAAGGAGTCCAATGAAGTTAAGGTTGGGAGGTAAGCCTGAATGCTCTGATCAGTGCAGAGTCTAAACCAACAAAGAGTAGAATTTAGAAGAGAGATTAACCAAACTATCTTTCAAAAAGAAGAATTCTCCGATCATATTTCAAGATAGCCTGGAAGGTAGTGGTGCATAGGTTGTGAGGTAAGTTTCCTATTATAGCTGGACTTCCTGAATAGGATTGCGTTTTAAATTGTTCATTTTTAAAGGCCAGAGATTCTAGCAACAGGGCTTCAGCATTCCTGTGATGGTCTGGCATCACAAGATAACTTAAGCTTCATAGCTGGGTAAAGTGGAGTGGATGTGTGTAGGGCCTTGAGAGCAATACTTGCCATTTTGAAAACAGCCATGGGTTCAATGGAAAGCCAGTGAAGTGTACCAGAAGTGAAAGTCAATTTGTAATAACTCTATGTATTTAATATCAGTGCTTTAAATGGGCCGGTACTGTCTGGTACAGAGTACCACCACTTTTTTATTTTGAGAGGGAGAGTACCTGCACTTCTCACGGAAAAACATAATACTTTTAATTGGAGAGTACTGGCACTTCTCAGAAACAAGCAGGTACTCTGTTACAGAGTACCTGCACTTCTATTTTTCCATTTCAAGCACTGTTTAATACTGATGTACCTCGTAAACCACACAATAAGGAAAGATGTGATCAAAAGTAAACATAAGTGCACCATGTACCGCTTTGCGGCTTTCGGAATCCTAAGCCACAGATGGGTAAATTTTTTACGCTTCAGTCCTTGATTGAAATTGTCTAATTTAGCTCAGTTTTAATTTATACTCTGCAGAACCATTTCAAGATACTGAGGCAGAATTGCATTCCAATTTATTGCGCCAGATTATTGTGCATTTTGGATAAACAGCATTGTCCTGGTGCAAACGGTCCATCCCAAACCTGTATAAAGAGGGTGAATTTACAACTGCACCAGCCATGCTGAAAATGTTTTTAACTCAATCATTAAAAAAAAAAATGCTTCAAGTGCGGAAAGCATGTGTCATGGGCACCACTGCAAGCAAGACTAGTAGGCCCAACTACCCCAGGATGGGTAATAACATATAGCCATGATTGGGTGGTAGTGCTCTCTCCACATCTCCACCATTTTTTTGTGTCCTCATTTGTGAATTCAAGGGGCTAAGGGAGCTCAAAGATAAAAGAAGCATGCGGACCGCCTCACCCTCCTCACAGAGAGGGCAACAAGGGCATCAGTAACATCGAGGGGGGGTACCACTCCCCCACTACAGCTCACAAACCACACATGCCCCAAGCTGACACTATGCAAGTTTACCATAAAACCGACCGCCCCAGCCCCCTCCGTGTGAAGTTAGTCTTCTGGTAATTCTTAATCATTGGACACCATCGGCCTAAATTCCACATTTCTAAGACCTTTATTCTATATCTGTGAGATGTGCCAATTCTCCCATATCGCCCAAAACCTGGATTTCTTATTTTGAGGGCCACTCTGATCTAATTGATTGAACCTAATGACCCATAACACCCACTCCTGGATTGTCGAAGGTGAAGGGAGTACCCACTTCATGCATATCTCGCGACGAGCCAAAAGGGCCAATAAAAAAGTAACAGTTTTTGATTCTTATGAGTTTTGGGATTGCAAAGCAACATCTACCACACCAAAAATTATCAAGGAAAGGCTTACCTCAGCGTCTGGACCCACCACCTTTATGAGCACCTTTTACACATTCTGCCAATACTGCTGGAGCATGGGACACTGCCAAACATGTGGACGTCATCTGCCTTTTCCTCGTAGCATTTAGGGCACTTGTTCCCCCTCTTGTTTCCCCACAAGTGCCAGCGTTTTCGGGGTCCAATAGGCCCCACGTAGTGTGAACAAGTGATGCTTCCTTAGAGAAGCAGATTTGGTTGTGGCCCATAACATAAACATCGATACTTGCCAAAGGCTAATGACATCCAGGGATGCCAGGTCACTTTTCCAAATTCCTGACAGCAAATCAAGTCTCTTCCCTGGCCTCCATTAACATCCAATACCATTTGGTGACCTCCTTAAGCTGAGATAATTTTTTCAGCAGCAATTCTTTCCAAATACAGTTTCCTTGTACATCCTTTGGCAAACCTCTTGGCCAGTTTGTGAGTTGGTAATATTTAAATTACAAACAGTACCCTCTGGGCCCAGGGAAGCAATACATTGCCCTCCAAAATGTGTCCCCACTTAAAAATTCCCTTTTCTGTCAGAGGTATTGACAGTTTATCTTGGAGATATTTAGGGGTACCGGGCGCGCCCAAATCTACAGCAAAATTACTATAGTAAGGTATACTTAATGCTAGCCGAGCCTGATACCAGAGTTTACAGGCAGCCTCCAGGATCGTTAGCTTGATCTTTTTGCAATATTTTGGGAGTCCAAATTTAAACAGAAAGGGAGATGCTTTGTAATGGCCTTAAAGAGGGGGGTAAAGACGGAATTGTCACACAGTAGCCATCTCACATTCTTTAATTGGATGCAATACCTCCATATTCTTTCTTTCTACATAATTTCATCCACACAATTCACACAATTCACACTCCTCCTGAGGACCATACAAAGCTGCTCAGCTTCCCCTGCAACTTCTTGAAGCAAACCAATTTACATTTTAAAGGGACTACAGTCATGCTGCGCCATATTCTAATACGGCATTAAGGGCCGCTAAGGGGCGCAAGAAAAGTGGCACTGCACTAGGTGCAGTGTCACTTTTCATAAATCTGCTTCTTAGTCAATTCACACAGCTCATTGATGCTAATCTCTGCCTCCAGTTCCTGCCTTACATTGTCTTGCAAACAGGGGACAGCAGATTCAGCAAGGTATTCCATAATCTGGCAACGGGATGCCTGTAAATCCTCTGCATAAAGTTTCTGGAAGAAGGCGGTGAAAACTTGTTCTATCTCCCTCTCATCTGTGCAACTACACCCAGTATCCGCATCCAGCATAGATTTGATATTATTTTTAGTTTGCTCAACCTTTATCTTCCAGGCTAGTAACTTGCTGCATCCCTCACCTTACTCGTAGAGAGAGGATCTACCTGTTTCCCATCTTTTACCTCAATTTAGTTTCTAGAAAATTTGCAAGGTCAGCCCTGACTCCCTTAATCTGCCCTTCTCTTTCAAGCAGTATCTGCCCATATCCATAGATCAGCCTCTCTATGCAACTCCTGAATAGTTTACTCACATTTTGTTATCTCTATTGTTTCCTCTTTATGAGCATATGTGGCCATACTGTTTAGCATACCTTAAATAAAGGCCTTTTAGGCATCCCATACCCCTGCAGAGGAGAAGAGTCACGGTTCAACTGAAAAAGCTCACTAGTGTCTTGCTTTGAACCGTCTATAACCAGCTGGTCTGAAACAAGGCACAGCTTACAGTCCACCCGGGGGGCATGATATTTACCCAAACTAAGATGTAACCTCATGCAGAATGATCAGACAAATGTTCAGGCATGTGCTCTACTTTTTTTTAATTCCTACATAATCTCCTATCTTAAAATAAAAGTTGATTTTAGAGTAGTGGCCATGTTTCTTATTGTGAAAAGTGAACGTTGGACCAACACTACCCTTTAAGCTCCAGATATCCACCAAACCAACATTCTCCATCATCTGTCTCACAAAAGCTCTTATTTTGGATGCGTTAGATGTGCCTCTCATAGTGGATTTGTCCAGGACTGAATCCATTAATACATTAGAATTGCCCATAAGAGTAAAGGATGTTTTACCTCTAGCAGCTGATTGTACAAGGCTTGTAAAGGGGCTGGATCATCTGTATTTGGGCCATAATAACCCCCAAAAGCAAATCAAGAACAATAAACTTTTGCCTCTACAATCAGCCATCTCCTTTTAGAGTCTGCTGTTGTTTCTGCCAACGCAACCCTTATAGAATTCTTAAACAAGATCGCAATTGCTGTAACACAGCATGGCTGGCTTGTACAGACAAACTGACCTACCCATTTTTGTCGCTTCAAAATGTCTCCTCATTCTTCTTGTAGGACCCATGTCTCCTGGAGGAGAATCAGTTATTCGTTCACTAACCTCAGGTATTCCAGAATTCTTCGCCTCCTGCTCTTGACTCTAAGCACATTTACATCCCAAGATAGGACTTTTAATTGGGCAGATACAGTCATTAACTTCCTAAATGAGTGATGGGTCGTGTCAACCTGAGTTTCAGAGTGAATCATTCATTGTTGAAATTACTCAAAATCCAAATGAGGACTAAGTTACTTTCCTTTTTCTCCCACATGCTCCCTATCCCTGTGACTAACAAACAAAAAAGGACAGATTTTTCGTGCCCATATCCCCCACCCATCATCCTGGGGAACCCTCCCTGTAGCCATTGGGTGCATCTGATGGATTTAACCAGTGCAAGCTCTCCTCACCCTGGATAACTGGAGTTCTGAGATGCCTTAATTTGCTCTACTAGGATACCAACTTCATTTAGGTCCTTCATGTTATGCATCTTCTTGTTCCACATAATTCTTAATGTAGTGGGAAATCGCATCTGGGCCCCCAGAGACCTAAGCTCCTGAACGTATTTTTCACTGGATAACTGGAGTTCTGAGATGCCTTAATTTGCTCTACTAGGATACCAACTTCATTTACGTCCTTCATGTTATGCATCTTCTTGTTCCACATAATTCTTAATGTAGTGGGAAATCGCATCTGGGCCCCCAGAGACCTAAGCTCCTGAACGTATTTTTCACTGGATAACTGGAGTTCTGAGATGCCTTAATTTGCTCTACTAGGATACCAACTTCATTTAGGTCTTTCATGTTATGCATCTTCTTGTTCCACATAATTCTTAATGTAGTGGGAAATCGCATCTGGGCCCCCAGAGACCTAAGCTCCTGAACGTATTTTTTAACCTCCCACTGCCAGCAAAGCATTGCCCTGGAAATGTCTGATCTTATACGAAAGGACCATACCCCTCTGGTAAAGCTTTTAGACATAAGGCCCTCCGACAACATTTTTGCATTGATGCAATAGGTTTTGAAATTAAGCAGGATTTTCCTAGGATTCTTCCAAGCTGCATTATTTTTTAATGGATCACAGTGGGCTCTCTGAATGTCTTCCTCCGGATCCAGCTGGGCTACAGAGGGAATAAACTATAATTAGAGCTATCACAAAACTTTTATTGTCATCTCCCTCTGAGCCCTTTGGGACGTTCAACATCCTGATATTATTCCTTCTCATGTTATTTCCTAAAATGTCAATTTTCTCAAGAAAATCCTTTTCACCTGACTTAAAGTTCTGTATTTCTTGTTGGGTTAGTCCACTCACCTGTTGAATTCCTCCACTGAGGCTTTGACAGCCACCACCCTGTCCAACAATGCGTTCCTCTGAGCCTCCATAGCCTCTCATGTCACCATGATCTTTTCTTGATTACTTTCTGAAATTCATCACCATGATTGCGATAACTTTGTCAAGTTGCACAGTGGTGGTTGGTCATAATCCCTGATCCCTGGGCTCTGCTCATTTTAAAATAAAGCCTCAAGATGGCCCTATGTTCTGAGGCCAGTAATCTTTAGCTGACACGTTCAATTTGACAAGCGCAAAGTTGTAGCAGAGCTTTTTATATCTGAAAACCCATCATCTGGAATAGGATCCATGAGTTACTATACATCATTATTGACCAAAGTCACCTTAGGAAGGCTAAAAAGACCTTCCTTCTGTCATGAGAAAGAAAAAGGTATGAGACAATCCCACCAATTGATTTTTAACTACCTGTATGTCATCAGTCCTAAGTTAGTCTATTAGTACAATGCAGCCCCTATCAGAATGTGCACCATTCTTAAAAAATATAAAATACATGCATGCATGCATCTATAGACATTATCTTTTGTAGTGTCTACTTTTTAGTTAGGTATGTTATTTTAACTGAAACTACTTTACTAACCAAGTAAATACCTCTGTTTGTGAAAGTTAGCTTAAAAAAACAATTTTTAATTTACTAAACTGGCTTATGTATTAATGGGTCAGTTCAGATCATAATGGGTTGCAATTCAACCAACCTCTGTAGTATTCAATAGATCAATCAATCAATCAATCAATCAATCAAATGATTTCTTAAGCGCACTACTCACCCAGTAGGGTCTCAAGACGCTGGGAGGAGGGGTGCCGGTTACTGCTCAAAAAGTCATTTTCTAAGGTGCTTTCTGAAGGTTAGGTGGTCCTGGGTCTTGCGTAGGTTGGTGGGGAGGGAGTTCCAGGTCTTGGCGGCGAGGTGGGGTAAGGATCTGCCGCCAGAGGTGGTGCGTTGGATGCGGGGGACTGTAGCGAGGGCGAGGTCGGCGGAGCGGAGCTGTCGAGTTGGTATGTGGAAGTTTACTCGTTTGTTGAGGAAAGGCCGGTTCAGTGTCGTGGAGGGCTTTGTGAGCATGGACGAGGACTTTGAAAATTATCCTTTTGTTAATGGGCAACCAGTGTAGGGATCTGAGGTGGGTGGATATGTGTTCGTGGCGAGGGAGGTTGAGGATGAGATGTGCGGCTGCGTTCTGGATTCGCTGGAGTTTTCTTTGAAGCTTGGCTGTGGTCCCTGCATAGACGGCGTTGCCATAGTCCAGTCTGCTGCTAATGAGGGCGTTGGTGACTGTTCTTGTTTCTAAAGGAATCCATTTGAAAGCCTTGTGTAGCATGCAAAGGGTGTTGAAGCAGGAGGATGATATGACGTTGATTTGCTGAGTCATGGAGAGAGATGAGTCCAGTATGATGCCATGGTTGCGTGCGTGGGTGGTGGGAGTTGGGGGTGGTCCGAGGGCAGCGGGCCACCAGGAGTTGCTCCATGCTGTCTTGTTGGGGCCGAAGATGATGATCACTGTTTTGTTTGAGTTCAATTTGAGGTGGCTTGCTGTCATCCATTTGGCGATGTCGAGGAGTCCGGCGTGCAGGTTAATCTTGGAGGTGGCTGAGTTCCTGGTGAGGGAGATGATGAGCTGGGTGTCGTCGGCATATGAGATGATGGTGATGCCGTGGGGGTCGGGGATGTTGGCGAGAGAAGCCATGTAGATGTTGAAGAGGGTGTGGCTGAGGGAGGATCCTTGGGGGACCCCACAGATGATCTTGGTGGCTGTAGACCGAAAAGGAGGGAGGTGAACTCTTTGGGTTCTTTCAGAGAGGAAGGAGGTGAGCCAGTCCAGGGCCTTGTGGCGAATTCCGGCATCAGAAAGGCGTACGCAGAGGGTTTGGTGGCATACAGTGTCAAAAGCTGCAGAGAGGTCTAGGAGGATGAGGGCGACGGTCTCGCCCTCGTCCACTCTGGTCCTGATGTCGTCTGTGCAGGCGATCAGGGCGGTCTCAGTGCTGTGGTTTTTGCGGAATCTAGACTGGGAGGCGTTGAGTATGTTGTTTTCTTCTAAGAAGCGAGACAGTTGTGCGTTTACTATCTTCTCAGAGACCTTTGCGGGGAAGGGGAGAAGAGAAATGGGTCGAGAGATAGGTCACAAATTGCCACCCTCTACGATTAGTCATAATCACTGGGATGGTGGCCGGCTGGGTTTAGCAGATCATCATGTCTGTGATTGCTTTTAAATAAAAAAATCTTTATTTTTTTAATGCAGTCACGTAAAATGAAATATGTTTAAAAAAATAAATGCAAATGTATCCAAACTATTTAAACAGTGGGCAGTTGTCCCAGGAACCCCTTCCTGTTTGGAAATTAGGTTACCAGGTCCTTTTAGCTAATGGTAAATTATTAGGCCCTGATTTAACAAAAGTGACGCTGCACCCAGTGCAGAGGCTCTTTTCTTGAGCCCCTTAGCGCTTCCCTAACGCCACCACCTGTGCGCCCTCCATATCTAAGATACGGCGCACCATGGAGGTAGTTAGGGGAACTAGTGTGAAAAAAATTGCCTCTAGTTCGGAGCTTTGCAGGATTAGTGTAAAAAATGTTGATGTTAATCCTGCAAAGCCCATTGAGGCCCATTGAAAACAATTGCATGCTTCCTTTTAACGCCTGCTCTTAGCAGGCGTTAAAAGTGTATAAATACATGATGCAATGAAATCTTTTAGATTTCTTTGCACCATTTTTTCACCCGCCCTAATGGGGAACGCCCAGTGGTTGATATGGAAAAATAGAAGTGCAGCTACTCTGTATCAGAGTACCTGCTTGTTTCTGAGAAGTGCTGGTACTCGCCAATGAAAAGTATCATGTTTTTCTTGAGAAGTGCAGGTACTCTCCCTGTCAAAATAAAAAAGTGCCGGTACTCAGTACCGGACAGTACCAGTCCTTTTAAAGCACCGGGAACGCCGCCTTTGCATACATTACATCTGGCGCAGGCATAATGTAGGCGCACTGCATGCAAATTTGTCCTTGTTGGGCTAAATTAGCGTTAATAAAAATGATGCTAATGTGGAGCAAGGAGGCGCTAGGGTCTCTTAAATTTTCCCTTTAATTTTTTGCAATGTCAGTCATAAAACAGTGCATACCATAAGTAATCAGTATTTGGAAGGGACGCCCAGAAAATGCTACCTCCACTTGCCTATTCCTTATTGTTCTCTAAACCTATTAAACAATTCAGAAAAACTTTTTTGAGTCCTTAATTGGTTTTAGTACATTGCAAAAAGTATCTTAGCAGTCGCAAACCCTCTGATTTACCAAGTCTGTGGGTTTGTGACTGTTAAAATATATAGAGCATGACGACCCATATTTATCAACTAGGTACGTGATGAAACGGAAAAAATGGGAAACTTTTGATATAGTTCATTCCAGATGTCAAAGTAAGTTGATGGCAGGGCTGTAAACATGGTTAACGGACTATCTTGTCCTATTTTGCTGTTGGTGCTGGGACCCGTATGCGCATAACAGCAGAAAACACTTTCTTTTTATCATGCTTCACCGACGTGATGAGCTGGCACCGTCTGTGAAACGGATTTAGTTTATTGTTCATTATTATCATTTGCACGTGAGGTGAGCTTTAGAACTCAGTCGGTGTTTTCTTTTCTGCTGCGGTTGCCAGTGCAGGTGCTTCGCCCGAGGGGGTTTTCACGCCGTCACATGAACGTTGTTGTTCCATTCCCCAGATGGTCTTCTGGTAACAGTGGAAGCCAAGAATTTCTAAAGCAATTGGTATTTCTGTGCCCTGTAACTGAGTACAAATTTAATCACTGTGTCTATTAATGTATTGCAAAATGTCAAAAGTGATCGCATCTTAAGGATTCCTCCACTATTCAAGAGTGCCAAGCCCTGGCACACAGCCAGTGTGAAATGCGTTTCACTGAATAAAGCGTGGTATGTCACATTTGCCATTTGTTAATCTGTGTTTACATTGCTGCATTTAGTAAACACAAGGTACATACAAACGACACAATGTAATTGTGACATTTTACGAATTTGCAGAACAATTTTCTATTATTTTATATAGATTTTTAGAATGGGTATTTGTCACAAACGTGATGGATATCCTGTCCACCTTGTAAGCAGTGCATTATATCTTTTGGAATTTGTAGTGTGGGGGATGGGCCATCCCTCATGTTCAGGAGCAGCCGTCGGAAATCTCAACTGGGCGGGACAACGGAACAGGGTGGACAATTTAAAAAAAACAACTTTCCTTTTCCAATGTTGCCATCCGCCTCCCGCACCTCTTCTGATGGTGTCCCAGCAGTCCCTGGCCAACAGCACAGGCTCCTCGTGCAATTCTGGTGCTGCTCTCATGAGAGCAGCATCACGATTGGTCTGAGTGGCTAGGTCTGCCGCTCACCCACTGCGTTGGAGTCTGTGCAGTTTCTCCATCCTGGCTGTGTAACACAAATGGGTTGGAGAAACCTAAGTGCGCATTTCAGTTTGGCCAAACTAACATGCACACTTAGTACACTCCACTCCTCCTCCCCTCTCCCACGGCCCACCCCGCCCCGCCCCTCCCTTCACATGCTGGCTCAGCTAAAAAATAAATTATACTTTTATTTCTCAGCTTCTGGCTCTTAGCTCTTAGCCAGTGGGGTGACGCTCCTCCACCATTGCGGAGGAGCCGCTGCTGTTCATGTTTGTGAGTGAACAACCCCCCCTTAAAACTCTAAATCAAATCCTTAATGTCCCTGTTCTTTCCATGGGCTTTGACATTCACATTACTGGCACACACTTCCTTCCCACTGCAGCTGTCATAATATATTAATATAGTATTACTGACCTATGGGATGGTCAATAACTGGACATTATTGGCGTATCTTTAGCTCCATCTGTTGGAGGAGATGCATTGGACTTGCAGTGACAGATAATCACTTTTGCTTATGATGCACATATTTGATTCACGCCATTGTCCGTTACTTTCTTGTCTCCATCGGCTGCCGATCTATGCGGACTTCTTGCTCATCCCTTGGCCCCCTATTGATTTGTTTCAGAGGCCACTTTCACATCATACTCTTAGATTTTTCAGAATAACACAATAGGTATGCAGGGAGAGGTATGCTTAGCATAAAAATAGAGTTTACATTAAATAGTATCTTAGAAAAAAATCAGATAATAAGTAGTATCATGGTACCATGTTTGGAATATTTTACTATGTTGTGAAATATTTCACACACGAAAACATACAACTTGGTTGTAAATATGGGTAAGGATGCGGAGGCACTTGATAAATGAGGAACATTTCCTCCAAAGTGATTCTGGCAAGAGGATAATCTAGAAGAGGCACAGGGAGGGCCCTGCAAATCCACCAAACCACAAAAGAGAAGTCGGGCCCAACTGACTAAAGGTACACCCAATACTACTTAAGGGGATGACTACCCAGGGCTAATTGTTGATCTGAGTGTGGATGCCATACCATATGTACCACTGTTGAGACTTTCTTGCAGTATGGAAGATGTATTGTGAAAACAGAAGGTACAGATTGTGGTTTAAGTAAGCAATGCATGTTGTACTATCAGTTGTTTGGTGTGTGACTTAGTGAGGGCACCACAACAGTTCCCCTGCCCCTGCTGATGTTTTAGGACAGTGCTTTAAGGCTGTTATTCTTCTGGAGTTTATACACACACACACACACACACACACATGAACATGCACGTGCACACACATATACACACACATCCTTAAAAACAAAATGTAAAAAAACGGACGGCTCTATCAAGAAGCCTAGGTAAGATCTGAAAGGCAGCATTTTAGATTTATGAAAAGTTAGCGCTGCCTTTACATAAGTTTTTTACGCAAAAGCAGCACAAACTTACAAAATATAATTTTATATTGTAATTTTGTGTGGCTTTTGCGTAAAAAAATGACATAAAGGCGGCGCTAACCTTCATAAATCAGGCCCAAAGAGTCTAGAAATACTTTGGGTTCTGTAAGGTACAGGGACCAGTAGCCAGTTGGATTTCATTATTAAGGCCCAGGCATCGGAGTGTGACAGTCAATCTTCCAGAGAATAGGATGTCATGACATCTTAAGCTCACTGAGTTCGTATCAGCTGGAAGCACAAGGAGCACTGAATGTTCTTTGTGTCAGCTTGCCTAGTGTAAACTTACCTTATAGTCAAGCACTACATGCATACAAGCCCTCTGCACCCACTCTCACCAGTACCTGCATGTCAGAGTCTGCATGCAAGGCACAGACTGCTGTAAAGCACTGAATGCGCACAGTTAGCTAACTCTCCATGCATGTAGAGGTCAGGATGGTGCAGGGCACCAGAAAGTCTGATGTTACTTCCCAGCAGAAAAAGTAAGCATTTGAGGCTAACTCCTCAGGTTAGTTGAAAACATTGTATATAATCTTGTGCAAACTGTGTATCACATTTGCACTGGAGTTTAGTTCAGGTGGAGCCACAAATGGGTAAGAGGTGACACTATGGAAGCAGTATTACATTAAGCTCTGGGCACCCTTAGTGGATCTTTCGTGTCAAAAGCCTTGACACTGTTTGTGCATCTTACCTGTCATAGTTCTTGATGCCGGTTGTGTATCCTACCTGTACCAGTCCCTATGTCAGCACGCCGCAGGTGGGACACTGATGAGGAATTAAGGGAAGCTGGCAATTATGAAAGTCCAATGTATACTGCTGGTAAACAACTAAAAGGAACTTCAAGGAGCTAGTGTCTAGAGCTCAGGGCATTAGGGCAACCACTATCCATGTTCATTGTTCAAATGCCAGTTTATGTAATTTAGTGAAGGTGTTCCACTTATGTTAATCGACTGAAGTCTTTGTTCCTTGTTTCTTCGAGTCAGGAGATACTCACATTTAAAAGTTGGATAAACTTGTGAAGTTGAGCAGGGTACACACTTTGTGTGCATACATCACAAAATAATTTGGCATCATTGAAGCTTTATTTGAAACCAAAAGGTTTGAAAGAGTTGAAGCATCTATCAAATTCTGAGGACAATCAAGTGTTGGTGGACAAGTTATGCTATGCTGTTAGATATGGGGTCTTTGGTTGGCAGTCAGGTTAACCCCCCCCCCGTCCAAGCAAGGACCCTCACTGTAGTCAGGGTAAGTCACACACAATCCAAATTATCCTGTGCCTACCCTCTGGTAGCTTGGCACTGAGCAGTCAGGCTTAACTTAGAAAGCAATGTGTAAAGTATTTGTGCAATAAATCATGCAATAACACAGTGAAAACACCACAAAAATACACCACAAAGGTGTAGAAAAATATAGAATATTGAGATCAAAATGATCAAGATGTGATAAATACAAGTTGAAATATCACTTTTGTAATGATAAGATGAGTTCTTAAAAGCAACAATTGTCTCTTGCAAGCTAAAGCACCTGCTTTGCATCAAAATTACACACACGAAGACCGCAGAGGAAGAGATGCCTTGAAAAAGGTAGGTGTGCGTCAGATTTCTGGGCGCACACAGGCGATACGTGGATTCTTTCCCATGGGGCAAGGGCTTTGCATCGAATTCTGGCACGCAGGCTTGAATCGCTTTGCAATGCAGGGTCTTTTGATGGCCAGGGAAGATGCTTTGAAATCCTAGGTGTGCATGACGAAGTCACAGGTACTGCGTCGATCAGGTGGGTTATGTGTTGGAGTTTCTGTCGCACGGCCGGCGCTGTGTCGATTCCTCTCACAGGAAGTCGGGCTGCAACATTGCGGCTCAGCGATACATCGATCCAGTGGGCTGTGCGTAGAAGTTCCGGCCGCACCGCTGGCACTGAGTCGATCTCCACTCGGGGAGCTGGGCTGCATTGTTTCAGTTTGGCAACGTGGGGATTCTTTCCCCGTCACGCATGCTGTGTGTCATTTCCAGCAGGCTGTGTGTCAATTTTTCACCGCACAAAGACTTCTTTGCAGAGATTAAGGGGGTCATTCCGACTCCCGCCGGCGGCGGTAACCGCACGCCTGGCGGGAGCCACCAGAAGACCGTACCGCGGTCAAAAGACTGCGGCGGTCATTCTGAGTTTCCCGCTGGGCTGGCGGGCGACCGCCAGAAGGCCGCCCGCCCAGCGGGAAACCCCCTTCCACGAGGATGCCGGCTCCGAATGGAGCCGGTGGAGTGGAAGGGGTGCGACAGGTGCAGTTGCACCCGTCGCGATTTTCAGTGTCTGCCACGCAGACACTGAAAATCCTAATGGGGCCCTTTTAGGGGGCCCCTGCAGTGCCCATGCCAGTGGCATGGGCACTGCAGGGGCCCCCAGGGGCCCAACGACACCCGTTCCCGCCAGCCAGGTTCTGGCGGTTAAAACCGCCAGAACCAGGCTGGCGGGAAGGGGGTCGGAATCCCCATGTCGGCGCTGCTTGCAGCGCCGCCGTGGAGGATTCCCTGGGGCGGCGGGAAACCGCCGGCTTCCCTTTTCTGACCGCGGCTTTACCGCCGCGGTCAGAATGCCCCCGGAAGCACCGCCAGCCTGTTGGCGGTGCTTCCACGGTCGTTGGCTGCCAGGGTCAGAATGACCCCCTAAGTCTTTTTGGCCCTGAGACTTCAGGAAACAGGAGGCAAGCTCAATATAAGCCCTTGGAGAGCACTTCTAAGCAGAGGCAGAGGCCAGCAAGGAAGCAGGGCAACAGCAAGGCAGCAGTCCTTTACAGCAAAGCAGTCCAGGTGAGTCCTTTGGGCAGCCAGGCAGCTTCTCTTGGCAGGTTGCAGGGTTTGGTTCAGAGTTTCTTTCCCAGGAAGTGTCTGAGTTGGCAGGGTCAGGGACCCAGTTTATATGCCCAAATGTGCCTTTGAAGTGGGGGCAACTTCAAAGAGTGGCTTAGAAGTGCACAAGAGTGCCTTTCAGTAAAATTCTGTCTGCCAGGGCTCCAGTAGGGGGTTTGCCAGTCCTTTGAGTGAGGGCAGGCCACTGTCCTTTGAAATGTAAGTGTGAGGTCCTCCACCTTTCCAGCCCAGGAAGACCGATTCAGTATGCAGATGTGTGCAGGTGTGACTGAGCATCCTGTGTTTGTGGTTGTCTGGGTGAAATGCACAAGTGAGCTGTCAACCAGCCCAGCCCAGGTGTGGATTGTAAGGCACAGAAGGATTTAAGTGCAGAGAAATGCTCATTTTCTAATAGTGGCATTTCTAAAATAGTAATACAAAATCCAACTTCACCAGTCAGCAGGATATTGTATTACCATTCTGACCACACTAAATATGACTTGTTTGCCCTTTTTTTGTTGGAGTCTACCACTCAAACAGTTTATGAGGGTAGCCTTAATGTTAGCCTATGAAAGGAGCAGGCCTCATAGCAGTGGAAAATGAATTTAGGAGTTTTCCACTACAAGGACATATAAAACACACAGATATATGTCCTGCCTTTTACCCTCACACTGCCCTGCCCTCTGGGTTACCTAGGGCCTACCTTAGGGGTTATCTAAATGTAGAAAAAGGGGAGTTTAAGGCTTGGCAAGTACTGTTCAATGCCAAGTCGAAGTGGCAGTGAAACTGCACACACAGACCTTGCAATGGCAGGCCTGAGACATGGTTAAGGGGCTACTTATGTGGGTGGCATAACCAGTGCTACAGGCCCACTAGTAGCATTCAATCTACAGGCCCTGGGCACCTGTTGTGCACTTTACTAGGGACTTACCAGTAGATCAGATATGCCTATTGGGTATGAACCAATGTTACCATGATTTAAGGGACAGAGCATGTACACTTTAGCACTGGTTAGCAGTGGTAAAGTGTACAGAGCCCTAAAACCAGCAAAACAGTGTCAGAAAGTAGAGGGAGGCAGGCAAAAGGGTGAGGGGTGACCATCCTAAGGCTGCCAGTTCTCCCATGTGTTTCCCCTCAGCTGAAAGTTGGAAGAGCACCCAACCCCTTGGGAGCTATCATCGCTAATACGGAAGTATCTGGAGAGACCATCAGCATTGGCATGGTCAAACCCTGGGCAATGCTCCACCGTAAAGTCCATCCCCTGTAGGGAAATGGACCACCTCAAGAGTTTAGGATTCTCCCCCCTCATTTCCATGAGGCATCTGAGGGGCCTGTGGTCTGTCTGAACCCGAAAGTGAGTCCCAAACAGGAATGGTCTCAGCTTCTTCAGTGCCCAGACCACAGCAAATGCTTCTCTTTCAATAGCACCCTGTTCCCGTGGTAATAGTCTTCCGCTAATAAAGACTACTGGTTGGTCTAGGCCCTCCTCATTCAGCTGTGCTAGGACCACCCCTATGCTATGCTATGAAACGTCTGCAGGCATGATGAATTCGCTGGAGTAGTCTGGGGCCTTGAGCATGGGTGCCGTGCACATGGCTTCATTCAGGGAGTCAAAGGCTATGTCCAATTCACCAACCTAGTTTGCTTCTTGGATGTGAGTTCTGTTAAGGGGGCCACTATGAAGCCATACCCCTTAATAAATCTTCGGTAGTATGTGGTGAGACCTAAGAAAGCTCTCACCTCTGACTGGGTTCTAACTGGTTATCAGGCCTTGATTGTTTCAATCTTGGCCTGGATGGGCTGCACCTTGCCACCTCCTTCTAGGTGTCCCAAGTACACCACGGAACCCTGCCTAATCTGGCACTTACTGGCCTTGATGGTCAGGCCTGCCTGTTGCAGGGCCTGAAGCACCTCCTTGTCTTCCGCCATGTCTTCTAGTTAGGCTGCATAGAAAGCATCCTTGCCAGCTAGGATCCCATCAACCAACCGTTGGAAGGTAGCGGGGGCATTTTTCAGTCCAAAGGGCATGACCCAGAACTGGTTATAACCCTCAGATGTAGAAAAAGCTGATCTCTCTTTTGCCCCTTCTGTCAAGGCGATCTGCCAGTACCCTAACGTGAAGTCAAAGGTAATAAGGAACTTGGCAGCGCCTAGCCTTTCTACGAGCTCATCAGCTCGGGGGATGGGGTGAGCATCTGTCTTTGTGACAGAGTTGAGACCCCAGTAGTTCACGCAGAACCTAAGCTCTGATTTAGCACTGGGAGCAGCAGCCTGAGGAACCAACACCACTGGGCTGGACCAAGGACTGCTGGACTTCTCTATCAACCCAGAGTCAGCATCTTGGAAACCTCCTCCTTGATGCTGGACCTCACCTTATCTGAGACTCTGTACATTTTCTTCTTTACAGGGAGACTGTCTCCTGTGTCAATGTCGTGGACACACAAATGTGTGAGTCCAGGAGTGAGGGAAAACAGGGAAGAGAACTGCTCCAATAACTCATAGCAGTCCCCTCTCTGATCTAGGGTCAGGGAGTCAGAGAGATTGACACCCTCCACTGACCCATCACCTTCTTTGGCAGAGAGGAGGTCGGGGAGAGGCTCACTCTCCTCTTCCATACCCTCATCTGTCAAGAGAAGCATGCTGACTTCAGACCTCTCAAAATGAGGCTTCAGTTTGTTTTGATGGAGCACCCTCTGGGGGCTTCTAGGGGACTTGAGGGCCACTAAGTATGTGGCCTCTCCCTTACGCTCCTTGATTTCAAATGAGCCAGTCCAGCGATCCTGGAGAGCTCTAGGCTCTACTGGCTCCATTAACCCAAACTTTGTCTCCAGGTATGAATTCTACCAGGGCAGCCTTCTGATCATACCACTGCTTCATCACCTCTTGACTGGCCTCGAGGTTGCTCTTGGCCTTTTTCCAGAAGCGCTGCATCTGGTTGCAGAGGGACAGCATGTAACTGACCACGTCCAGGGGGGGGTTCCTGGGAGCTTTATCCCACTCCTCTTTCACAGTGCTTAGGTGTCCCCTGATAGGGTACTCATAGAGAAGTTCAAAGTGGCTGAACCCACCCCTTTCAGGGGCACCTCTCTATAAGCAAATAGAAGGCATGGCAAGAGGACGTCCCACTTACGCCTTATGGCCTCAAGTAGGCCTGTGATGATGCCTTTTCGGGGCTTGTTGAATCTCTCCACAAGCCCATTGGATTGAGGACGGTAAGGGGTGGTGAATCGGTAGGACACCCCACACTCATCCCACATGGACTTCATGTACGCAGACATGAAGTTTGTGCCTCTGTCAGACACAGCCTCCTTTGGGAATCCCACATGGGTAAATATCCCCATTAGAGCTCTGGTCACCACCGGTGCAGTCACTGTCCTTAGAGAGATCGCCTCTGGAAAGCGGGTGGCCTGGTCCACCAAATCCGGGATAAACCTGTTGCCTAAGGCGGTTTTGGGGTCCAAGGGACCAATGACGTCAATACCCACTCTTTCAATGGGGGTGCCAACGATGGGGAGTAGGATCAGGGGGGCCTTGAGCCTTTTCCCTGTCTTCCCACTATCATGGCAGGTTGGGCAGGACCTACAGAAAGCATCTGAGGCCATTTGCATTCAGGGCCAATAAAAGTGGGTGACAAGCCTGGCGAAGGGCTTGTCTTGCCCCAAATGTCCCGCCAGGGGGCTGTCATGAGCCAACTCCACTAGGAAGGCCCAGTAGTACTGGGGGACCACCAGCACATGTGCTGCTCCAGCTTCAGGTACCTTGGGCTCACTGTAAAGGAGATCATGCTCCCAGTAGATATGGTGATCACCAGAAGCTTCACCTGCTGCCTGGGCTGTGGCCCGTCGCCTCAAACCCACAAGAGTAGGGCACTCTTTGTGTGCTTTGCAGAACTCCTTCCTGGTTGACCCACCCTCAACTTGCCAGCCAGCAATCACAGGCAGGTTACCCAGGGTGGCGATGTCCTCCCCAGGATTGGTCAGTGGCTTCCTCCTCTGGGACCCCGTCAACCACTGCTGGAACGTCTGGGACCGGTTTCCTGCACCCTTTGCCCTTCCTCTTTGCAGCTGTCTGGGCCATTGTTCCAGGCTCAAGACGTCCTTGACTCCCTTCTCGGGCAGCCACGGACCATGTGGTCATGCAGACCCATTTAGGCAAACCTAACATCTCCAGGTGAGACCTGAGCTCCACCTCCTTCCAGGTAGTATGCTCAAGATCGTTGCCTAGCAGAGACTCACAGCTACTTTGAGAGTACCAGAGACCCCCCCACACTCAAAGGGAACGAGAGCCACCAGTAGGTGACTCTCACGATTGTCAGCGACTATGACCTGGTGGAATGTATTGGGGATGATCTGCTCTGCTGACACCAGCTGACCCCTGGTCATGCTGGCTCCTGTGTCACGCAGAGCCTCTGCCCTTTGCCCATTAATGGTGACCCACTGCCTATATTTGGAAGTATTGGCAGGTATGTGGGCTTTTGGCACTATTTCCTCATCTCCCAGGGACACTAGGGTTACCTCTATCTGTTCCCCAAAACTATCTGGGACTACCTCCTCCCCGAGCGCTACGCTAGCCAACCCAGGTGTCTGTCCTCCAGTGGAGGGCTGTGCCGCATTGGACACTGGGAGTTGCCCTTGTAATGACCATACTTGGTACACTCTAAGCATTTGGGTATAAACTTTCCTTTCTTTTTATCAAAGAATCCTGGCCTGTTTTCAGAATCAGGTTTGGACTGGTTACCACCACCCCCTGGGAATTCTTTTGGAGGCCTTTTGATAACTCCTTATTTTTAAGTTTTTCTCCCCCCTATTTCTTCTAATGGGAACCCTGACTACCTTTGTGGCTGTCCCCCCAGATACCTTTTTGGACACTCTGGTGCTGACCCAGAGGTCCGCCTCCTCAGCAAGCTTCCTAGGGTTAGTCAGCTTACTGTCAACTATGTGCTGGTGCAACTCTGTAAAGCACACACTGAGCATATGCTCTTTCAGGATCAAATTATACATTCCCACATAGTCATCTACTTTACTGCCCTGCACCCATCCTTTCAGTGCCTTACTGGACAAATCAAAAAAGTCTACCCAAGTTTGTGTGGAGAGCTTGGTGTGGTCCTTGAACTTCTGACGGTACTTCTCAGGGGTTGGCCCAAACTTGACAAGCAAAGCGGTTTTCATGGGTGAGTATGAGTTCTGATCCTTTGGATCTAATGTGAGACATGTGTCCCTCCCAACAACTGGTACATATCCCCACAAGCCTGCCCCCATTGCTCTTCAGGAACCCCATGAGCCCTTAGTGCACCTTCATAAGCGGCCAACCACTTTTCAATGTCATCTCCCACCACATATCATGGCACCACATTTTTGGGTATACGAACTTTCTTGTCCCCAGTAGGTCCTGCATGTATGCTGCCAGCATCACTGCTGGACTCAGACTGCCTAGACCTGAGGTCCAGCTATTTGAGACTCAGTACATGAGCCAGAGGAAGTTTCTTCTCAGCCAAGGCCCTTTCAGCCTCAGCTTGCATGGCTTCTCTCTCAGCCTCCCTCTCCTCTGCCTCCATGTGAAACCTTGACATTTGCAATTGAAATTCTCTCTCCTCCCTCCTTTCCTCTTTGATCAGGCCATGGCTAGAGACACTGCTCCCTGGTTTACCAGGGGGCACAATTCCAGAGGTAACATCCCCGCTTCTGGTGGCAAATCCTCTGAGGGGCCATTCTCTGGCTCCCCCACCTCAATATTCTCTTGTGTATGGGCTTCTGCCCAGGCACTCAGCGCCTTTTGGTATTCCTTCTTCCTGGAGGCAGCCCGGGTAGGTACTCCCATCCCCTTGCAGAATCCTTTCAGCTAGCTGACAGTGTATATCGCCAGCTTGGCTAGGTCAGACTCCCCACTCCTACTTGAGACACAGCCAGAGACTTGTTGTATGAGGATTAAGTTAAAATGTCAAGCAGAAAAATTAAATTGCAGAAAAAAAGATACCTTTAACTGTGGGTATGTAGTGTACACGTAGCTATTGTATGTTAGTGCACAAATACAAGTCCTATTCTCACTGCTGATCACCAATGTTAGAAATGGGGCCTTTGGTTAGCAGTCAGGTCACCCCCTCCCCCCCCCATCCAAGCAAGGACCCTCACTCTAGTCAGGGTAAGTCACACACAATCCAAATTATCCTGTGCCCACCCTCTAGTAGCTTGGCACTGAGTAGTCAGGCTTAACTTAGAAGGAAATGTGTAAAGTTTTTGGGCAATAAATCATGCAATAACACATTAAAAACACCACAAAAATACACCACACAGGTTTAGAAAAATAAAGAATGTTTATCTGAGTAGATTAAGGTCAAAATGATCAAGATTTGATAAGGTGAGTTTTAAGTTCTTAAAAGCAACATTTGTCATTTGCAAGCACAAAGTACCTGGTTTGCATCAAAATTACATGCACGTTGACCTCAGAGGAGAAGATGTGTTGAAAAGGGTAGGTGTGCGTCAGATTTCCAGGTGCACACAGGCAATGCATCGATTCTTTTCCTCGCGGCAAGGGCTTTGCATCCAATTCCGGCGCACAGGCTTGAATCCTCTTTGCGATGCGGGGTCTTTTGATGCCCAGGGATGATGCGTGGAAATCCTGGGTGTGCAGGACGAAGCCACAGGTGCTGTGTCGATCCGGTGGGTGATGCGTCGGAGTTTCTGTCACACAGCAGGCGCTGCGTTGATTCCTCTGGCAGGAAGTCAGGCTGCGTCCAGCTCAGCGATGTGTCGATCCAGTGGGCTATGCGTCAAAGTTCCAGTCACAACTCTGGTGCTGCGTCGATCTCCACTCGAGGAGCCGGCCTGTGTCGTTCCGGTTTGGCGATGCAGGGATTCTTTCCCCGTTAAGCAGGCTGTGTGTCGTTTCCAGCAAGCAGTGTGTCGATTTTTCGCTGCACAAGGAGTTCTTTGCAGAGGTGAAGTCTTTTTGGCCCTGAGACTTCAGGAAACAGGAGGCAAGCTCAATCCAAGCCCTTGGAGAGCACGTCTCAGCAGATCCAGAGGCCAGCAAGGCAGCAGGGCAACAGCAAGGCAGCAGTCCTTTACAGCAAAGCAGTCCAGGTGAGTCCTTCGGGCTGCCAGGCAGCTTCTTTTGGCAGGTTGCAGTGTCTGGTTCAGAGTTTCTTTCCCAGTAAGTGTCTGACTTGGTAGGGTCAGGGACCCAGTTTATATACCCAATTGTGCCTTTGAAGTGGGGGTGACTTCAAAGAGTGGCTTAGAAGTGCACAAGGTCCTTTTTCAGTACAATCCTGTCTGCCAGGGTCCCAGTAGGGGGTTTGGCAGTCCATTGTGTGAGGGCAGGCCACTGTCCTTTGAAATGTAAGTGTCAGGTCCTCCACCCTTCCAGCCGTGGAAGACCATTCAGTATGCAGATGTGTGCAGGTGTGACAGAGCATCCTGTGTTTGTGGTTGTCTGGGTGAAATGCACAAGGGAGCTGTCGACCAGCCTAGCCCAGACGCAGATTGTAAGGCACAGAAGGATTTCATTGCAGAGAAATGCTCACTTTTGAAAAGTGGCATTTCTAAAATAGTAATGTAAAATCCAACTTCATCAGACAGCAGGATTTTGTATTACCATTCTGGCCAAACTAAAGATGACCTGTTTACCCCTTTCTAATCAGAGTCTACCACTCAAACAGTTTATGAGCGTAGCCTTAATGTTAGCCTATGAAAGGAGCAGGCCTCACAGCAGTGGAAAATAAATTTAGGAGTTTTCCACTACAAGGACATATAAAACAAACAGATACATGTCCTGCCTTTTACCGACACAACACCCTTCCCTCTGGGTTGCCGAGGCCCTATCATAGGGGTGACTTATATGTAGAAAAAGGAGAGTTCAAGGCTTGGAAAGTACTTTTAAATGCCAAGTCGAAGTGGCAGTGAAACTGCACACACAGGCCTTGCAATGGCAGGCCTGAGACATGATTAAGGGGCTTCTTATGTGGGTGGTACAACCAGTGCTGCAGGCCCACTAGTAGCATTCAATCTACAGGCCCTGGGCACCTGTTGTGCACTTTACTAGGGACTTACAAGTAGATCAAATATGCCAATTGGGTATGAACCAATGTTACCATGACTTAAGGGAGAAAGCATATGCACGTTAGCACTGGTTAGATGTGGTAAAGTGCACAGAGTCCTAAAACTAGCAAAAACAGTGTCAAAGAGTGGAGGGAGGCAGGCAAAAAGTTGGGGAGGACCACCCTAAAGCTGCCCGGTCTAACATACACCATTTAATCACAACAGGAATGGTATAGGGAAAATGTATCTACTTAGGGTTTAGATAAACATGTGGTTGAGTTGTGTACCAGAGCAGCAACATATGCGTTTAACCATGTAACACATAGGAGGATGTTAACCAATTCTCTATGGAAATAAAAAGTAAAACAAAAGACTGGGAAAGGTTATGGGTGGAGAACAATCCAGGCCTGCGAGCAATAGTACATGTTGCATGGAGCATGAAGTAGCTTGAAAGGTGTGCGTATGCACATCATGTTATTTATTGTATGGTTACACTCAAGCATGCTCTCTGTGTGTCTCTTCTATCTATCTATTTATCTATCTATCTATCTATCTATCTATCTATCTATCTATCTATCTATCTATCTATCTATATATCTATCTATCTATCTATCTTATATATTTTCCCAAAGGTTAAAGGGACATTATAGACAGGTTCAGATTTTGCACACACAAAACCATAGAAATTCTGCAGTTACATTTACCTGCGCTAACTACAACTTACACCTCCGAAATCCACTGCTTATCACCTCACATATTACATTACTCATGACATGGTCAGTGACATCACTGATGGCATCACTGATGACATCTCAAATTACATCACTCATACATAACAACTAAATTATACATGAGACGAAACAAAGATAACAGATGCTAAGTATTGCACAGAAAGGTCAACCTGTGAATCAGCTCAGTAACACAGAAAGGAGAAATCCCAACTCGTAGTCTCTGTGCTGGTCTTCTACACCACACCTCCCTGTTCTGACACATGGCTCATGGTCCTGCACTGACAGTGCTAAAACTAAACACTGGCAGGTTCAGCTTTAACAAGGCCATAACGGTGACAACAGCTGTCTCTGAGGGAAATCATTCCTGTACAGTCTTGCAGAAAAAAAATAAGCCACCCGCACGGGGCACTGTGGCATTCCCGCTTAAACTTGTATGCACTGTGCATAACCCAAAATTTCAGAAATGCAAAGCATTCATCACAATGACCTCAGCACAAGCGAGGCCGAGTAGGGCAGCCCAAAGTGCTGTATACTATGCTATTATTTAAAAAGACAGTTTGCTATGATCACGCCCAGGTATGTGTAAGAAAACACAGATCATCTGCAGCTACCTACTCACACTGATTATAGAAGTCAGGCTGCAGACGCACCTAGAACTTACACATAGAAGCAGTATTCCTGCTCCATCGAAAAGACTTCCAGAACAGACACGCACAATCAAGAGCAAAACAACTCCAGGATCCATCTATTCGGAGAAAAACCCCACAAGCGTTCCCCTCATATGGGACTCAGCTGAGTCCAAGTCCCAAGATGGGTTCCAGTACTTCCTGGATGAAGTGCAGACAACCAATCAAATCTCACTATGATATCTGTGCTTATGCTCCATCCAAACATCTATAAATATTTTTTACTTAATAACTTTAAAACTACTGAACAGATTTGCATTAAATTACCTAAGGGGCTCTTTCTATACCAAGAGCTAGCTTTCTGACAAATTTGGTTAATTGCATCCAGCGGTTTGGGCTGTAGTCCTGTTCAAAATCCCTATGGAAACTTGAATGGGGAAAACGTGTTTTGTCCCCCCCTTTTCTTTCGGCACTCACTTGACAGGATCATCCCAAAACTTTCCAAGCAGAACTAGGCAACGTAGGGCACATTATTTGCAAAGTTATGTGAAGATTTGTCAAATGGTACCAAAGTTATTAGCAAACCAATAAACACTTCATCTATGGAAACTAGGTCCTAACTATAACTGGCGACAACCAGTAGGTAATATATATATATATATATATACATATATATATACATATATATATCGAAACTCTTATCTTGGTAACCCATTTAACTTGTATATTTTATAGTTTTATATTGCTTAAATTGCAATCTCATGTTACTTGGTTCAATGTAATAATTCCATTAAAAACGGGATCTATTCAGTGCTGTTTAATACCACAAATTAGTACATACGTTGTTGCTACGGACAGTCACAAGGCAGAAACTAATAACACATACACCTCATGTACCTGAAAAAGTAGATTGTTAAGAAAATGGTTCAATGTTGTTGTTCTTGATGTATCCATGAAACTCTATATTTAGAAGATATGCAGGTACTCTGTTGTGTGTTGCATTTGAAGTGGATGGTACAATCGATGTTGACTGAAGTTTGAGATGGTGTTTACACTGTCGAGCAAAGCATCCCATCATGCTTTAGAAAAAATTCAATCCAAATTTTGTTGTTTTTCTAAAATTTCCACCATATGGTAATCTGTAATTTTGAAGCATCGTTACTAAAGAGCAGGCCATTATTGCAGTTACCTGAATCGGATGACAGAAGAAAATTCCAATTTCAAGCTTGGATTTGCATAATCTTTTTAATGTATTTATTAGAAAATAAAGAAGTTTCTACCAAAAGACTCTGTATATTGCACTACATAGGCACCAGAAAATGTATGGATTGGAGGATAAAGCAATTGGTAATTTTTGACGTTATATAACAAAAGCACCTATTTTATAACTTACTACCTTTACAAACTCACACAGCTTTTATTTTTATTAAAACACGTATAAGCAATTTCCATCTTAGATGAATTATGTGATTTGTAAAAATAATGTGATGTTTTGTCAACTGCATGGTTTGACATCTAGGCCTTAATTTTCAAAGGCCAGCAATTTGGTCAGTAGGCTTCATCTACTCCTCATCACTCCAATGACAGCAATGCGATTTATTTCAAATGTGATGAAAACATAGAACAGTGGCTCCCAACCTTTTGACGCCTGTGGATTCCCACTTTCTCATTACTGGAATCTGAGGACCCCCGACTGCAACGTTATTGAAATCCGGGGACCCTCCCACTGAATCATTACTGGAAGCAGAGGACCCCGGCCTAAACATTGTTGATGATTTGAACATCAAAATATTACACAAAAATACAGAAACAAGCTTTCATCAAACACAAACACAAATAGTAACACATTTTATTTAATTTGCAAACAAATATAAATTAAAAAAATAAAAATTGTAATTTAGTAGGAAGGTTGGAGCCTCTTTAAATTCAATTAAAGCCACTCATTGTCCATACTTTAGACTGACGCATTTGCACGCCTCCCACGAATGAATCTGACGATGCTAATTTAATTTTTAGCCTCCAATTTCAAACTCCTTGATATTTACAGTACGTTTTAAAATTTTCAATTGTAAATGTATCCACTTTATTTATATACACTTTATTGATCTGTTAATGTTATTTTAAATTTCAGAGCAGTCGCGGACACCCTGAGGAGGATTCGCGGACCCTCAGGGGCCCCCAGGTGCACAGGTTTGGGAACCACTGACATAAAATAATTATTTTTTGTGAATTAAGGAATGTCCTTGATGTGCTTCCTATGAAATGACATATTTCCAAGCTAGTCCCTGTGTTTCGTTTTTTGCTGCATTCATACTTTCTGGCAGTGTTGTCTGTGCCCCCAAACAGTGCTTTGCTTGGACACATTTCACGCTCAGTTTTATTTCTCAATGTCGTTTCAATGATATTGTATGAACAGAAAGCACATACAAATAGTCTTTGTAGCTTGCAGACTGTCAGTCTGGCGATTGACCTGGTGGTTGTCTTTGTAGCTCTGCTGCAGTATCCAAAGATCAGAGGTTGTTTTTTTTGTTTCTGGCTTACGTAGTGTTTGGAGCATGGTGGCTGGTTTCTGGCTGGTTTTTAACTGTATAAAGCTTAGTGACTTGTTAGGTTATATAGTGCCTGTAGAATGTTTGGAGCTCTTGTAAATTGCTTTTACTCTCTGTGGTTATTTCAGTAGATGGGTCACAGCCTTTGTAGCATGGTGGTTGTTTTGTAGCTCGGTTATAGTGTTTGTGGCATGGTAATAGTCTTTGTAGTTGTAACAAGTGTTCCTGTTTGGGCGTTTTCTTCTGGACGTTGAGCGCATTACATTGTTGGAAGCTGTTGCCAGGCAGACTCTGTTTAAGAATCTTAGAAGCTTTAATCAAGTAAGGGACGTTTTCCAGAGCATCCAACTTTCATTTATTCTCGGAACGAAATACAACCATAAACCAGAGATCCATATTTAAATTCATAACTTGGCTAACTCAGGCAGCCAACTATATTTCTGCCAAGAAACTGACAGTACCTCTAGATTCATTAAAGGAAACATGGCAGGATGTCAGGGTGCATATTGGCCTACAGTAATCACATTTTTCGTTGAGCCATATAAAAGTAGAATTTTACTGGCTAAGTTCATCTCTAGCCAAAAAAGCTTGGAAAACACATAAGTGACCACTGAAGGTCAGAACTTACATATTGATCTAATAGTGCGTTTCTACCCTGGTACCCGTGTAATTAACACTGCTGTCACTGCATTTGTGATCACAAGCATTTGTATTAGTAAAACTTTCAATGGCATTTCTGATGATCTGAAGTGTGAGTGGCATGCAGACATAAACATCCTAAATGCGTGCTGTTATAATGACAGTTTGCCATCTAGAACAGTTACAACTCTTTCTTTGGTTAGTACTAAACCCGTGGCATTTATGTATACGCTTCCCTTGATACTAATTAGTTGGTTAGATGGCATTTGGTAGAACAGCTACGACCTGAATTAAAAAGAACCAAGACATCATTCAGATGTGTGCTAAACATACAGGGACACCTACTGATTTAGACAAAACATGCCCTTTTAGCAATTCAATAACATATCCTAATCTGTAATGATGGATGGATGCAGGGAAGGGCGGAGAGGCAGATGGACGGATAAAAGGATGGTTCAAGGATAACTGCTACAAATGGTAAGTCTGTTAGTTTCCACTATTAGATCACTCTAGTTTACTTTTGACATATTGTAAAATACATAGTTGTTCCAAAAAGGGCGAATTTATACAAAAGCGCAAAACTGCAAAACTTCTCCTAAACAGATTCACATTGCAGCAGAAAATATTAACGTAACGTTGAGTTTTCTTTCTACCTGGTTAGTAATTGATCCCTGATAGAGGAACAGTATCTTCTGGATGAAAGGAAGCCATATGAAAAAAGAGTGAACCTTCCTTTAATTAAGACACAAACTCCTTTGGTGAACTATATTGCTCCGTGTAATTTATTTTCACCAACATTTCCAGCGGATGATTTCTCAAAACAATTTTAATTACAGCCTTGATTCCATTAACATAAGCAGAGAGATATCTGAAGGAGCCTACTTTAAGATTGGAAATGGTAATGCATCATGGCTAGAACGCATCTTGTTTTACCGCCCTCCTGGACCAAAAAATACATTTTGGGAGCTGTGGCATCAAATTATAGTGCCCCTGTCAGCTACTGATCACTGTATGGCCCTTGGGGACTTCAATCTCCATTTGGAGGATGAGAGGGACAAGGTTACCCATACTTTTCTGGACTTCATGTCATGTTTTAGCTGGAATCAAAATATTGAAGCCAGCACTCATACTGCTGGGCGTGTCCTAGATGGAATTTTTGCTAAACAAGGGCATGTTACTATTTTGGATTGCACATTGATACCTTGGTCGGATCACAGCCTTATATCCATTTCGAAGTCAGGCATGGAGGGGGGAAAGGAACCTAAGCTATATAATTCTACAAATAGTAGAAAATGAGGAAAATTAGAGGTGCAGGATTTGGTCTTAACCCTGGATAATCGTTGGGAAAGGCTATTGTTGGGTCAAGGATCGCTGGCAGAGGAATTTGAACCGTAGGTTAAGGCAATGATGGAAAAGGTAGGGTAGCTCAATTGAGGAAAATAAAACCAAGTGCTAATAAGAGCCCCAACTCTGTGGTACACAGAGGAGCTCAAGGAGCTCTAAAGAATATGTAGGAGACAGGAACAGAAATGGAAACTAGACCCTGGACCGGCAGAGAAGATGAGACTCAGAGAAGCAAGGGGGAAATACAAGCAAGGAACAAGAAAGGCCAAAACAAGTTATTTAACGCAGGCGATTAGGGGCATGATAAACATCCCTAAAGAGTTGTTTAAAGTGGTTAGCTCCTTAGTTTCGCCCCCTCCATCTCAGGAGCTCGAGAACTCACAAATCTTTTGTGATAACGTTGCAGAGTTCTTTAGGGATAAAATACTGAGAATTCACTCCATTTTTCCTGCTCTTCCCATAGAGTCTGCTAAGCCAGAAGGTGGGCCAACAGGTGAAGAGGAAAGGGCGCCATTTCTGACTAAGTTTGGACTTCTGTCTACTGATAAGATTAAGTCCCTTATTCCAGGGATCAATGTGGACTCTCCAGATGATCCTTGTCCCCCAAGTGTACTACATAAGGTTTTGGAACCCATTGCAGAAGCATTGGAGATGGTGTATGCAGAGATGTTGGAATCGGAGGTGTTTCCCCCAAATCAATCAATCAATCACATAATTTCTTAAGCGCACTACTCACCCGGTAGGGTCTCAAGGTGCTGGGGGGGGTTACTGCTCGAAAAGCCATGTTTTGTTATGCTTTCTGAAGGTTAGGAGGTCCTGGGTCTTGCGTAGGTTGGTGGGAAGGGAGTTCCAGATTTTGGCAGCGAGGTGGGGGAAGGATCTGCTGCCGGAGGTGGTGCGTTGGATGCAGGGGACTGTAGCGAGGGCGAGGTCGGCGGAGCGGAGCTGTTGAGTTGGAATGGGGAAGTTGATTTGTTCGTTGAGGTAGGCCGGTCCAGTGTCGTGAAGGGCTTTGTGAGCGTGGACAAGGATTTTGAAAATGATCCTTTTGTTGATGGGCAGCCAGTGTAGGGATCTGAGGTGGGCGGAGATGTGTTCGTGGCTAGGGAGGTTGAGGATGAGACGTGCGGCTGCGTTCTGGATTCACTGGAGTTTTCTCTGAAGATTGGCTGTGGTCCCTGCATAGAGGGCGTTGCTGTAGTCCAGTCTGCTGCATATGAGGGCATGGGTGACTGTTCTTCTTGTTTCTAAAGGAATCCATTTGAAAGTCTTGCGTAGCATGCGAAGGGTGTTGAAGCAGGAGGATGATATGGCGTTGATTTGCTGAGTCATGGAGAGAGATGAGTCCAGTTTGATGCCAAGATTGAGTGCATGGGTGGTGGGTGTTGGGGGTGGTCCAGGGGTAGTGGGCCACCAAGAGTCATTCCATGCTGTCTTGTTGGGACCGAAGATGATGATCTCTGTTTTTTCTGAGTTCAATTTGAGGTGGCTTGCTGTCATCCAGTTGGCGATGTTGAGGAGTCTGGCATGCAGGTTATTCTTGGCAGTAGCTGGGTTCCTAGTGAGGGAGATGATGAGCTGGGTGTCGTCAGCGTATGAAATGATGGTGAGGCCGTGGGGCCGGAGGATGTTGGCGAGAGGAGCCATGTAGATGTTGAAAAGGGTGGGGCTGAGGGAGGATCCTTGGGGGACCCCACAGATGGTCTTGGTGGTTGTAGACCGGAAAGGAGGGAGGCAAACTCTTTGGGTTCTTTCGGAGGGGAAGGAGGTGAGCCAGTACAGGGCTTTGTGGCGAATTCCGGCATTGAAAAGGCGTGTGCGGAGGGTTTGGTGGCATACAGTGTCAAAAGCTGCAGAGAGGTCTAGGAGGATAAGGGCGACGGTCTCGCGCTTGTCCAATCTGGTGCTGATGTCGTCTGTGTAGGCGATGAGGGCGGTCTCTGTGCTATGGTTTTTGCAGAATCCAGACTGGGAGACGTTGAGTATGTTGTTGTCTTCTAGGAAGCAAGACAGTTGTATGTTTACTATCTTCTCCATGACCTTTGTGGGGAAGAGGAGAAGAGAGATGTGTCGGTAGTTTGTGAGGTCTTCAGGGTCTGCTTTGGGTTTTTTGAGAAGAGTGTTGACTTTGGCGTGTTTCCAAATATCTGGGAAGGTTGCGGTGTCAAAGGAGCTGTAATGACGACCCAGAGCTGGGGAGCAATGATTTGGCTGGCCTTGTTGAAGATGTGGTGAGGGCAAGAGTCTGTTGGGGTGCCTGAGTGGATGGAGCTCATGGTGTGGTAGTGTGGAGGGTCGATGGTGCAGGATTTGGGTTTGGTGAGTTCTTTGATGATGGCAAAAAGTTCCTTGCTGTTGTGTGTGTTGTTGTCTATGCGTTCTTTGTAGAAGGACCGCTTGGTGGTCCAAATGAGTTGGTGGTGTTTGCGCATGGCTGTTTTGAGGGCGGAGAAGTTGCTCAGTGAGGGTTCTTGGTGCTAAGCTTTCGCAATTTTTTGGCATTCTCGTTTTGAAGACTGAAGTTCTGCGGTGAACCAGGGGGCGGTCTTGATGGTGCGGTGTTGTTGTTTGTTTTCAAAGGGGCGAGGGAGTCTGCGCAGGTTTCTAGCCATCGTGTGAGGTTGAGGGCGGCGGTGTTGGGGTCGTTGGTGTTGGGAGGTGGAGCTTGTGGGAGGTTGGAGATCAGGTGTTTTTTGGAGATCTTGTTCCACTTGTGGTAGGGGGTAGGGTGTTGTTGGTGGTGGGTTTCAGGAATGAGAAGTGGACGCAGTGGTGGTCAGTCCAGTGGAGTTCGGTGGTGTGAGTGAAGGTGATGTGGCTGCTGGAGGTGAATATGGCGTCTAACGTGTGTCCGGCTGAGTGGGTGGGTGAGGTGACTAGTTGCTTGAGGCAGAGATTTGCGAGGTTGTCCAGCAAGGCTGTGGAGTTGCAGTCATGGGTACTTTCCAGGTGAAAGTCAAGGTCACCAAGGACCAAGAGGGCGTGGAAGCTGATAGTGTCGGCGATGGTGTCACAGAATGGGGGGCGGGGTCCTGTGGGTTTTTAGATTAGGGTTCCTTTTAGGGTGGTGTTGGTATTGATGTGTACCTGAAAGTGTAGGTGTTCTGCGTTGTCTAGGCTATCGTTGGTGTTGGTGGAAATCTTGATGGAGTTTCTGTGTATTATGGCGATACCTCCTCCTGGTTTGTTGGTGCGGTCTCTACGGGTGATTTTGTAATCTTCTGGGATGGCTATGGCGATGTCGGGTTCTGATGAGGAGTTCATCCATGTTTCAGTGAGGAAAGCGATGTCGGAGAGTTCGTGGTGAGCAGGTCCCAAAGCTCGATGAAGTGCTTGTGGACAGAGCAAGTGTTAAGGAGGATGCCGTTGAGGTGATTGAGGGGTTTGGTGTTGTTGTGGTGCTTGTTGGTGTTGTTGGTGTTGGTGTGAGTGCAGGAGAAATGGCATGAGTAGCATGTGAAAGGTCGGTGTGTGTGTTTGGAGTTGGCCGGGGCGCAGGCAGGGTGCTGGCCGGGGTTGAGAGCAAGGAGCTCTGTGGAGGAGTAGTGGCGTTTGGGGGTGGGGGCTGAGGAGCGTGGACCAGGGGGACGGCCACTGGGCGCGGTCCAGGCTCAGACAGGTGCAGACGGGCTTACTAGACACGCCTACCACTAGGCACCAGGGATGAGGTGCAGGCAGGTGCCTGCGGGTGGTGGAGGGCCTCGAACTTCTTTTGCAGAAACGGCGGGGTCAGGGGCACGGAGGCAGGCTGGTGGAGCCGAGTGTACTCCTGGCCCAAAGCAGGTCAGGGGGGTCACACTAGGTGCCGCGCAGTGGCCGCCATTAAGAAGGGAACGTGGGAGGGAGGAGCAGCTGGGAGGTGGGAGGGAGTGTCCAATGGGGGGGCAAAGGGGGTGGGCCACTGGGGACGCAGCGGCTTGGGTCAGAGTAACCGGCGAGAGCCAGAAAAGAAAATGGGCACAATTTTAGAGCGCAAAATACAAAGCAGAGCAGAAAATGGGCACAGTTTAAGATAAAGACGGTGTCTAAAATACAAAAAACAATTACAAGAAATGAAATACAAAATATAGAAACAAAATAAACAGTATACTAGACACACCTACAACTAGGCACCAGGGATGAGGTGCAGGCGGGTGCCTGCGGGTGGTGGAGGGCCTTGAACTTCCTTTGCAGCAACGGCGGGGTCAGAGGCACGGAGGCACGGAGGCAGGCTGGTGGAGCCGAGTGTACTCCTGGCCCAAAGCAGGTCAGGGGGTCAATTGGAAAAAGACAATTGTTAAGCCCCTGAAAAAGAACCCAGGAGACCCAGATGATCTTAAAAATGTACATCCTATTTTCCTCTTGCCCGTTCCAGCTCAGGTGCAAACATATCAATCAAGAGTCGGTTATTTGCTCTCCCATGACTGTTTGGATCCATCTCAACATGGGTTTAGAGAAAATCATAGCACTGAATCGGCATGGATTGCCACCACAGACATAATTTGTAGACGGGTAGATCAGGAGAGGGCCGCTATTCTAGTATTGCTGGATTTATCTGCCGCTTTTGATACCATCTTGCCCCAACTTATGGTACAATGTCTGTATCAGGCAGGTCTGACAGACTCGTCCCGGGGATTAATTGAGACATTTCTCCATGGGAAACCAATTACTATCAGCTGTGGGGATTTTAGATCAGCCCTGTTCCAGCTTTCCTGTGGAGTCCCACAGAGCTCGTCACTCGGTTCTACACTTTTCAATCTATATGCAGCCCCCTGGCAAAACGTGTTTCCTCTTTTGGATTTCAGGTGTCCTAGTATACGATGACACCCAACTTATTGTTCCCATCAGAGATGACTGGGAATCAGTGGCTGATAGATTTCAGGCATGCAGGAGGGAAACTAGCCAGTGGATGGGTCAGAACTGGCAAAAACTAAATTGAGATAAAACTGAGATCCTGATATTTGGGGCTAATACTTCAATTTGAAGCAGCCGCTGGTGGCCAGAGTCCTATGGGACATTGCCTATCCTCCTTACAGCAGCAAAGAGTTTGGGTGTCATGTTTAAATCTTCCTTGACCTTTGACATGAAGGTCAACAAGATTACGAGTGAATGCTTCTGGCTGGTTCAGATCTTGAAAAAGGTTCTACCTTTTATACCGACAGAACACAGGGTGACAGCAGCCTTGGCACTTATCACATCAAGACTGGATATAAATCAATCTTCTCTGAATAAACTTCAACTGATTCAGAATGAAGCTGCCTCTCTGGTGCTTGGTCTGCCAACGTTAAGGAGGGTCTCAAGGAGTTACATTGGCTGTAGATTAGGAAACGTATCTCCTTTAAAGCTTTGTGTCTGACCCTTAAAGCCCTACATTCTAAGAGGGCAGGATACTTGCAAGCGGTCCTCAAGTGGTGCTCTTCAAACCGCCCTTTAAGGTCTGCTGACCTTAGGTTGGCCTCAGTACCTCATTGTAAAAAAGCTAAATGGGGTGATCGGGCCTTCTCGGTGACAGTGGCAAAATTATGGAATGATCTACCTGTTCAGATCAGAGGAATTAACACTCTTTTCTATTTCGGAAGCAACTTAAAACCAGGCTGTTTTCACTGTAGTCTTTGGATGGTTCGCTCTCTATCTCTGTTTAGCGCTTTAATACCTCTGGTTTGAATGCACTTTAGAAGTAACAATTACAAATAAATGAAAGTGAAGTATCTTTCTAGAAAACTGAAAGTCTGAAAAAAGCTGAAAAAGTCCTAAACTGGTAATTGTGCAGGTCAAATTATGTGTTTTCTTCTCATCCATACACCATATTGTCCATCCTTGGAAGCCGCAACAGTGATGAACTCCTGTCCTTTCCTAGAAAACCCCACTGTGTCTACTAAGGCAATCCTCAGGATTCTAGTTTTCTACTGGCCTCCTCATCGGACCTCCAACATGATCCTGCAGTGATGGAAGGATTACACTTGAAATAGTTTGCACACAGCTCTGTAGAAATTGAAACCCAGAGAAAAAAGATGGGAAATTTGGAAGTGACCGAAAGGCACATTCAAGGACATGTGAGAATGTTTCCCACTTAACCATTTTGGTGACTGCACCTGTGATGATTTCCTACTTTCCATCAGCACCCAACCTCCCTAGCACTGCACCACCTCAGGTTCCCCTTTTTTCTTTCTCTACTCCCCTTTAGTGTCTTGTTACAATTACCCCACTCTCTTTTTCATTGCAGTCTTAGCTGTCCATTTCTAACTTGGTCACCTCCCCTACTGCTGTCATGCACAGAATCTGGCGGTTCCAGTATCGTGACCCTGATCAGGAAATTGCATCCTTTTTAACAAGGAGTGCATGCTTAGATTTGGCAATGCTTGGCACTAATTGTGCTTTACTAGCAGTATATAGTGTCTCAAAGGTAGGGACAAGACACAATAAATCTTCTTACAAGGAACTAACTCTGTTTAAATGATGGTTGTGGTGACTATAGAGTCTACTAGGTCATGGTTAGTCTAGCATTCTTACTAAATATTTGTAAAATTGCCTCCTGAAGCACAGGTTCTGTGCAGTGGTGTATAAAGTTTTCATTGCAAGATACTGCTTTTTGTGTGGCCTTCAACTTTGGAACACTTTGCTGTATCTGTTTCATGGATCTCTAACATCTTTTGTTAGCTCCAATAGCGGGATATTTTGGAAACAATAATCTTAGGACACAATATTTATTTCAGACGATAATCTGCCTACAATGTTCAGGTACCACACCCAGGGAGAGTACAAGTATCATAGAAATGTATTTTTACTGAATGGATTAATTCCCTTTTCTACCCAAGCTGACACATTCTGCAAGTGTTGCAATCCGTTAGGCTACAATGGTGAAAACCAGTAAAAGACCGTTCCAGTGGTCAATTCTTGAAGATATGAGTAAGTCTGCAACAATACCAATTTCAGTTTGTGGTAACGAAGAAAGCACACTCTGAGCAATCTTAACTTCATTATGACATGGCTGATTGGCCAAATGAATGTTTGTTGTCAATTAGGGTGAAACGGGTTCTGACAGAAGGGATATGGTTACGAAGTGGTTCCAGATCTGATGTCCACTTCTTCATATCCAAACACAAGATTGTGTGTCAAATTTAAATTTGTTTTATTGAACTTGTGTTGAATCAAACTGTGTAAGGCCGTCAGACTGCACCTGAGAGTAACTAATATTATCGGATTTCAGGCATGAATCCTTCAAAGCATTTTGGCATATTTGAAATACAGTAAAGCAAAACTGAAAGTATGTTTGGCAAGTGGACTCACAGAATCACTGAAAAGGACTGGACCCAGAAATGAACCTATTCTACACCACAAGTCAAGAGCCTTTCAGCCAAAGCGAAGGGTTGGAAAGCCACCTATTGGACCCACACAGGAACAATGGAGGAGATTCCATGAGGTCTAACAAGATGATGGCACTGACACAGTGGCACCTACCCCATCCCGATGAAGGTGCTTCGGTTGATGAGAAGGAACTTACTCCAGACCTTGACACACCCAATTGTACAGTGCCCTGACATGGGCAAGGCCATGTATGAGAGGGAGTACACCAGTGCAGAAAAGACTAGCGTGGCTGTGGTAAACTGAAACACATTGCCCGTGTTACATGTTTCTGAGCTAATTAATACGTTCTGGGTCTTGGTATTATCAAACATGATCTACCTCCAGCAAGGGTAAGCACATAGAACAAAACAATACAGTCAAGATTCAGGATTGTGCAGCCAAGGCAAATATGTTTGAGTCATTATTGGTATTCGTGATATTTACCATGAAAATTCCTACAGTGGAGTAAAATCAGAATACTATCACATCACTGTAGTCTCCTTTACGTTCTGCATCATTTTTTAGTCTCTTGCACATTTAAAGGTCTGCGCAATGAATATGAAAAGGCCCATGATTCATTTGGCTTACATCAGTGATGGAAATGTAGCATGTTGTTAGTGGATGAGACCGTAAAAATGAAGTTATGCAGAACAAGATGACATTAATGTGGCCACAATTATATGTCTACCACTGTCTAAATAACAGCTATCCATCCACCTATTTTGCGGGTGCAGGGCTCCTGACACAAATTACTCATCTAAAGCTTGCTGTGCAGTGAAGAAATGCCCTATCATTTACCTGTACATTCACACATAGCAAATGGAATGCTGCTATACCCCCATAGCAGCCATTCGCACGCCATGCAAGCTGCAGAAAATATTCATCATCCTCCTAAACTACACTGTAAAATAGAGGTAAGTGGTGTTGTTTGGCCCACATATTGGCTAGACTCTGGATTAAATCATAGTTGGAGTCCATGAAGCAGGTGAAATGCTGCACGTGGTGATTAAGATGCCTTGTACTGGGACTTTATTAATGGTGTTTCTTCTGCCTTGCATTAACCTAAAATACCTATCTTATATACACTCAATGTAGGGTTCATAATGTAAGTAAAGCAGAATAGTGTGTGTGTGTGAGTGTGTGTGTGGGGGGGGGAGTGGGGGGCTGCTTTGTAAACTCACAGGGTACTCAACCCTGTGTTTTTTGCTTGCCATGGCCCTGGAGCCTTGCAAAAAAACAGTACAGCCTGATAGCTCCTCAAGCCAAATTCAATTTTAATTTCAGTATTACACAAAGTTTAGGTTGTACTCAACCTGAAACATTTTTTTAAAATCCTATGCCCTAAATGAGTCATTCTGGGTATACATGTAGCATTGCTCTTCTAGAAAATGTTTTCATTTTTTTACACAATAGTTTTTCTAAAACAATTACGAACTTCTTATAATGAACTAATCCGCCAACGCTTTTTATCTCTAACAAGATGGGATTTCTTCAGGGCAATCATTCATAACATCTGTTGATTCTGCCGATGGACACAATATCATTGTCCTGTTACTAACATGCTCCCATAATAGCTTCCATTAGTTCTTAATAGCAAGATTGTTTTTACTTTGTACCAGTTGCACAAAAATGTTTCAACATTACTTTTATGCAATTTTACAGCAAGTATTTCAGCATCTGGACAAGGTAAGCCTATGGTAACTTATGTTTTCCATGTTCCTGGCTTTCAGATTGCATTTCAACTCCTGCAGATGCATGCACAGGAGTAAGTAAAAATGGATTGATAACAATATATTACGAAACACCACCCCACTTTTGATTTAAAAAGACCAACTAATACCTACATTACTCCAGACCAGGAGTAGAGAGACGGTGCTCTACGGGTGAGACTCAAATTCAGTGACTGCCACTTAAAAGTGTTTGCCTCCTTGGAAACACTGCAAAGAAATATACCATTTGGTAAAGGCTTCAGTTTTCAGAGCCAAAATACCCATTCACGTTTAAATTTGGACAATAGACATTTCCGTGTAGGGATGAGATCAGGAACATATGTAAATAGGAGAAGAAAAAATAGAAAATGTCATAATCCCTTTTACATAAACAATGCTAGTTTCAGGCTTCGTTAAATAACACTGTGCTACTGCATGAGTGTATCATCAAAAATATTAAGAACCGGTGTCCGTGGGTGAGACACGTGCAGTCTCACGTCACAGGGTACGTTTGGGGGTCGTGTGCTTCCCTGGGAGGGCCTGCAGCTCCTGGCTTGGTGTGTTATTCATAGTGGTGGAGTTCAAATGCAGCCCCCTGCTGCTTTGATGGATGGTGGGCACGAGTAGCAAGAGTTCATGAACCCTACTCTGTGAAATGCACGGCAACAAAGGCCCACATTAGGCTTTGTGTGGAAATCGGAAGAGCAGTCAGCGTGGCCTCAGTCTTTCTTCTGATCAAGCTCCTGGATCGTATTTTCTCGTGATTTACTAATGCTGAACCTCGGGTGTTAGTTGTATACTGTGTTTTTTCTTTCGTTTTTTTCTTCACAGTGATGCTCTAGCAGGAGGTTCTGCAAAACAAGGGAGTTACTAAGGGGCATTTTTACAGCTATGATGGGGCATCTTTACAGCTACGATGTGCCACTTTTCCTGCCCCCTGCACTCCCAAGGGGCATCTATACAGCTATGATGGGGCATATTTACAGCTATGATGCGCCATTTTTCTTGCAGCCCCTGGCCCCCCCCCCTAACGTCATCATGGTAGCGCGGTATTTACAATACTGCACACTATGGCGTATGTTAGCACCAAAAATGATGGCACTAGTCCACCAATGCGTGGCGAGGCTTGTTGAAATCAATGGGAGCGTCACTTTAATGCGTGCCTTGGGCAGGCATTAAAAAAATGACAGGAAAATGGTGCAGTGAAATCTCGTAAATTTCACTGCTCCATTTTTCTGGGCCTCCTAATGGGGCAACGCCCCCTTACATACATTATGCCTCGTGTAGACATAATGTAGCACAAGGGGTTGCAAAGTGGCGTAGCTACTTTGTAAATCTGAAGCAGGGAAAAGGCCTCCTTGACACCCCTAAGCGTAAAAAAATAGACGCTAGGGTGATGCAAGGAGGCGCTAGAGGCTTGTCAATATTCCCCTAAATGTTCAAATTATTGTAGTAAACCGATTATATATATTTGTTGCACTCTAATAATGTTGGTTTTTGGTATATGGCCATGTCTTCATATTTAGGTGAGTAGTCGTGAATGTAGGACTTAAATAAAATTGTTGTTTCCACCATTTCCACGTCAGTTTTGCAACTCTGCTCATGTATTAAGGGGGGCTTCCTAACACTTGCAACACCATTTACATCCCTAATTCAACACCATCATCCTTTCATACACTGGAAATAGCAATGGACTGACACATAACATTCTGGTGCTTCTGGAAATATACTAATTAATCAGAAAATAAAAAAAAATCTAATGAATAACAATAATAAAACAAAACTGAATTATGACGCAACATTAATTGTGTTGTTAAGAGGAAAAAAAAGGAAAATGCCTGAAAAGGAAACTAATCCATTTGAAAACACTCCAATATATATATATAGATATATATATATATATATTGGAGTATACATATATATATATATATATGTATATATACATATATATATATATATGTATACTCCAATATATATATATATATATATATATATATATATATATATATATATATATATATATTGGAGTATACATATATATATATATATATATATATATATATATATATATATATATATATATATATGTCAAATTCACCGATCCTCCAAGCTGGGGCCGAAGTGACTCCGGTGCACGTATGGGTGAGAATCCCATAATGACAGCACAATTCCTGCTAGCCGGCATTGGCACTCCCAAGAAAGGTCAAATCCATTCAAATCCATTTCATTTATTCATGCAGAATGGTGGTGCATACTGGTGATCAAGGTGTTTTTGTGCGGAAAGACATTGGATGTTTGTAGTATGCACCACTAGTCTGCATGAATAAATGAATTGGATTTGAGCTGCCTACTTTTCTTCGGATTCTGCGTTGTCGGCGGGCAAGAATTTATATATCAAGAATGTTATTTTATATAAAATATATGCATTTCATTTAACCAGAAATATATGTAAATATTACAGCTGAAGCTGTGTGGAGAGGGTTGGTAGTCAACATAAACTATGAAAACATATTGGCAGAAAGCAGAGCTAATATAGCAACACTGGCAAAGAGATAAAAGATCTAATTGTTTAACTATCAGGCATTTGGAATAAGTGTTGAGAGAAAGCACGGTATAAAAAACAAAATAAAAGTCCCACATTTTCTTGAATAACAGTGTCCTGTAAAAAATACAATGTCACCACCATTAGCGACCAAGAAGGCTTTTTCCGGTGGTTTCCAGAAGATTTTGGTGCCATGTAGCTACCAACTACAGCAATATTCACCATAACTTGAAAGCCAATGGTATTTCCTTGTTTCTGAGTTTGCTTTCTTTGTCATTTTAAGTATTGATAAAGGTTCACAAAGGAAAACTACGTTGGAGTAAAAAAAGGTAATGAAAAGTAATGTATTTACTAGGTTTGAATCATTATTTTCGTTCCCTTTAGTAAATGGTGTGATTTGTTTGTTAAAACATTATTTTTTTGTAGAAAGGGTTGGAGTGCTCTTTTGGATTCTAAAAAATGCGAATTGGCCACATCTTCATTAGTGCAAGATGCTCAAAGTCTTTCTAGTTGAGAGAAGGAGGTCTGCCTTTGGTGCAGTTTATTTCATTGGCAGACAGTGTGCCTTTGAAGAATATCATTGGTGGCCGGCACTTGATTTTGATTGATTGTTTCATGCAGAATTGATTTTGTTATAACAATCTCACTTTGGTGAAATGGGGAAACCTCTCTAATTTATTTTCTATAGGCCAGCATCACTTGAAACTCTTATTTGTTTGGGGTAGGAGATTGTGTGCACATGGACTAGAATTAGGGTGCTCAATGCCTTTTGGTATCTCTGACACTAACCATCTACCCTGGTCTAGAGGTAGTGAATGCTGTGGAAGAAAGAGAAAGTAAATAGGAGTTGTATTCTCTCTGTAACTCCTTTTGCTTCCTTTAGCCCCTTTACCAGCAAATAGGAGTCAGGTGATGGACAACCTGTAAGAAAAGACTGACTGGTGTCAACTTGTGTGATATATGACTTCCTCTATCATTTTAGTGGATTGACCTCCATGAAATGCGTTTCCGCTGTTTGTGCTGTACAGCGTTTTTTGTTTTTTGGGAATGTTTAAAACTCAATCAAAACTAGTGCATGTTAGATTTAAAGATTCATGAAAAGCACAATGCGAGGAATGCGAAAGAGCATTTTCGTAAAATTGGATCCTAGAAAGCTAATAAAGTATCTAACAAGAGACATTGGAGACACAGAATATAGGGGGTCATTCCAACTTCGGCGGGCGGCGGAGGCCGCCCGCCAAAGTTCCCCCGCCAGAAGACCGCACCGCGGTCAAATGACCGCTGCTGTCATTCTGACTTTCCCGCTGGGCGGGCGGGCGACCGCCAAAAGGCCGCCCGCCCAGGGGGTAAGCCCCAGCAACGATGAAGCCGGCTCCGAATGGAGCCGGCGGAGTTGCTGGTGTGCGACGGGTGCAGTTGCAGACACTGAAAATCTTAATGGGGCCCCCAGGGGCCCCACGACAACCGTTCCCGCCATCCTGTTGATGGCGGGAAGGGGGTCGGAATCCCCATGGCGGCGCTGCTTGCAGCGCCGCCGTGGAGGATTCCCTGGGGCAGGGGAAAACCGGCGGGAAACCGCCGGTTTCCCTTTTCTGACCGCGGCGGTAAAGCCCCTGAAGCACCGCCAGCCTGTTGGCGGTGCTTCCTCCGTCCCCGGCCCTGGCGGTCCATGACCGCCAGGGTCGGAATGACCCCCATAATCTCCTTGAATGAGCAACAAGGGTCCGCTATCCATGTTGATTTTATTAAAACTATTTATAGCATTTTATAATGTTTACTGGGGCATCAGATGTTGTTTTCAAATAGTTTGCTTAATGTTTGATGCAACACTTTTGAACTATCATATTATCACACTTGTAAGTCTCCTTCCTCAGCCTTCAAATATGGGAGACTTCAGGGATCGTGTTTATCTCCTGACATATTTAATGATGATATGTGAGCTCTAATGAATAGCATTACAAATCATGAGAATCGTTGTCAGTCCTCTGTGAATGAGTGTCAATTATTGGATTGGACCAGTGGAGACCTTGTGCAGTGTCATCTTATCCCAAACTTTGCACAATTAGCCATATTTGTATACATAACTTTATCAGCATATGTAGAAGGCTGGCCTGGCTTATAGTGGGTACCCTGTGGTACTTACACCCTGTGCCAGGTCCAGTTATCCCTTATTAGTAGAATAGAGGTGTTTCTAGCAGCTTAGGCTGATAGAAGGTAGCTATGGCAAAGCCACTTAGGCTGAACTAGGAGATATGCAAAGCTCTTACTATACCACTTATATCATATGCACAATATCATAAGAAAACACAATACACAGTTACTAAAAATAAAGGTACTTTATTTTTATGACAATATGCCACAAGTATCTCAGTGAGTACCCTCAGTAAGAAGGTAAGTAATATACACAAGTTATATGTACACAAGCCCAAAACAGGTAAGTAAGAGTCAGAAAAGTAATGCAAACAGTATAGAATTACAATAGGATGCAATAGGCAAACATAGGTCTAGGGGCAACACAAACCATATACTCCAAAAGTGGAATGTGAATCACAAATGGACCCCAGACCTATGGGAGCTTGTAGAGGGTCGCTGGGACTGTAAGAAAACAGTCAGGGTGTCCAAGATACCCCTCCCCAAGACCCTGAAAAGTAGGAGTAAAGTACACCTACTACCCCAAAAGAGCACAATAGTCATGATAGGGGGATTCTGCAAGAACAACAAACACCAGCAAGGCACTGAAGGTGGATTCCTGGACCTTAGGACCTGTAAGGTAAGGGGACCAAGTCCAAGAGTCACGATAGTGCCCGGGGGGGGCAGGAGCCTAGAAAATCCTGGATGAAGGTGCAAGGAAGCTGCCTCTGGGTGGAAGAAGCTTGTAGTTCTGCAACAACGAAGAGGACTAGGAACTTCTCCTTTGGATGGAAGATGTCCCACATTGCGATGAAGGTTGCAAAAGTATTCCCATGCAGAAATACCACAAACAAGCCTTTCTAGCTGCAAGGGTTGCGGTAGAGGTTTTTGGGTGCTGCTGAGGACCAGGAAGGACCAGGATGTCGTCCCTTGGAGGAAGAGACTGAGGGGTTACTCAGCAACTCAGAGAGCACCCATAGAAGCAGGCAGCACCCGCAGAAGTACCCAAACAGGCACTTAGATGATTTGTGAACCAGAGCTGACTCAGAGTCACAAAGGAAGGTCCCACGACGCCGGAGGCCAACTCAGAGGGATGAGCACTGCAGGACAGAGTGCTGGGGTCCCAAGCTAGGCTGTGCATGAAGGAAATCCTAGAAGATTGCACAGGAGCGGGAGAAGCTGCAAATCACGCAGTACATAGGTTTGCAGTCTAGCATGGGGAGGCAAGGACTTACCTCCACCAAACTTGGACTGAAGGATCACTGGACTGTGGGAGTTACTTGGATAGAGTTCCTGTGTTCCAGGGACCATGCTCGTGAGGATGAGAGGGGACCTAGAGGACCGGTGATGCAGTCTTTTAGTGCCTGCATTAGCAGGGGGAAGATTCCATCGACCCACAGGAGATTTCTTCTTGACTTCCAGTGCAGGGTGAAGGCAGATGACCCCCAGAGCATGCACCACCAGGAAACAGTCGAGAAAGCCGGCAGGATGAGGTGTTACTGTGTTACTGGTAGTCGTCTTGCTACTTTGTTGTGGTTTTGCAGGCGTCCTGGAGCAGTCAGTGGTCGATCCTTGGTAGAAGTCGAAGAGAGAGATGCAGAGGAACTCTGGTGAGCTCTTGCATTCGCTACTTGAAGAATTCCCCAGAGGAGAGTCCTTAAATAGCCAGAAAAGGAGGTTTGGCTACCAAGAAAGGAGGATTGGCTACCAAGAGAGGTAAGAGCCTATCAGAGGGGGTCTCTGACATCACCTGCTGGCACTGGCCACTCAGAGCAGTCCAGTGTGCCCCCAACACCTCTGTTTCCAAGATGGCAGAGGTCTGGGACACACTGGAGGAGCTCTGGGTACCTCCCCTGGGAGGTACTGGTCAGGGGAGTGGTCACTCCCCTTTCCTTTGTCCGGTTTCGTGCCAGAGCAGGGCTGGGGGATCCCTGAACTGGTGTAGACTGGCTTATGCAGAGATGGGCAGCATCTGTGCCCATCAAAGCATTTCCAGAGGCTGGGGGAGGCTACTCCTCCCCAGCCCTTCACACCTATTTCCAAAGGGAGATAGGAAATCCTTTCTTCTGCCTTCCTGGGCTAGGGGTGCCAGGATCCCAGGAGGGCAGAAACCTGTCTGAGGGGTTGGCAGCAGCAGCAGCTGCAGTGGAAACCCCGGAAAGGCAGTTTGGCAGTACCCGGTTCCTGTGCTAGAGACCCGGGGGATCATGGAATTGTCCCCCCAATACCAGAATGGTATTGGGGGGACAATTCTATGATCTTAGACATGTTACATGGCCATGTTCAGAGTTACCATTGTGACGCTATACATAGGTAGTGACCTATGTATAGTGCACATGTGTAATGGTGTCCCCTCACTCACAAAGTCCAGGGAATTTGCCCTGAACGATGTGGGGAAACCTTGGCTAATGCCAGGGTGCCCCCACACTAAGTAACTTGGCACCCAACCTTCACCAGGTGAAGGTTAGACATACAGGTGACTTATAAGTTACTTATGTGCAGTGAAAAATGGCTGTGAAATAACGTGGACATTTCACTCAGGCTGTAGTGGCAGGCCTGTGTAAGAATTGTCAGAGCTCCCTATGGGTGGCAAAAGAAATGCTGCAGCCCATAGGGATCTGCTGGAACCCCAATACCCTGGGGACCTAAGTACCATATACAAGGGAATTATTTGGGTGTACCAGTGTGCCAATGAGAACTGGTAAATTTAGTCACTAGCCTGCAGTGACAAATTTAGAAAGCAGAGAGAGCATAAACACTGAGGTTTCAGTTAGCAGAGCCTCAGTGATACAGTTAGGCACCACACAGGGAACACATACAGGCTACATACTATGAGCACTGGGGTCCTGCCTAGCAGGATCCCAGTGGCACAGGGGCTAAAACATACATACATACAGTGAAAATGAGGGTAACATGCCAGGGTAGATGGTACTTTCCTACACAACCCCCCCCCCCCACCAAACGAAGGACAATAAGACTAGTCTTGTCCTGATGAGTCTTCATTGTCTAAGTGGAAATATCTGGGGAGTCCAACTGCATTGGAGTGGGTACTCCCAGGTCTATGTTCCACTGTATAGTCCATTCCCTGTAGAGCTATGGATCACCTCAACAATTTAGGATGTTCACCTTTCATTTGTTTTAGCCAAAGTAGAGGTTTGTGGTCTGTCTGAACAATAAAGTGAGTGCCAAACACGTATGGCCTCAACTTTTTTAGTGCCCAGACCACAGCAAAGGCCTCCCTCTCTATCGCAGACCAACGCTTTTCTCTAGGGGTCAACCTTCTGCTGATAAAAGCAACTGGTTGATCCTGGCCCTCAGAATTCAGTTGTGATAAGACTGCCCCTACCCCTAATTCAGATGCATCAGTTTGAACATTGAATTACTTGGAGCAACATGGGCTTTTTAGGACAGGTGCAGAGCACATGGCCTGTTTGAGCTCGTCAAAAGCTTTCTGATAGCTAGCTGTCCATAACACCTTCTTAGGCATTTTCTTGCTTGTGAGATCATTAAGAGGGGCTGCTATGGAGCCATAATTCTTGATGAATCTCCTGTAGTACCCTGTGAGGCCTAAGAAGGCTCTCACCTGGGTCTGAGTTCTAGGGGGAACCCAATCCATGAATGTCTGGATTTTCCCCTGTAGTGGTGCAATCTGTTCCCCACCTACCAGGTGTCCCAGATAAACCACTTTCCCCTGCCCTATCTGGCACTTTTAGGCCTTGATGGTGAGGCCTGCCTTTTGCAGGGCCTCCAAAACTTTCCAAAGGTGGACCAGGTGCTCATCCCAGGTTGAGCTACAGACAGCAATATCATCAAGATATGCTGAACTGAAAGCCTCCAACACTTGCAGGACTGTGTTCACCAACCTCTGAAAAGTGGCAGGTGCATTTTTCAAACCAAAGGGCATTTCTGTGAATTGGTAGTGCCCTCCTATAGTAGAAAATGCAGTCTTTGGTTTAGCATCTTCTGCCAATCTGATCTGCCAATACCCTGCAGTCAGATAAAAAGTGCTAAGACACTTGGCAGAAGCCAGTGTATCAATGAGCTCATCTGCCCTGGGTATAGGGTGAGCATCAGTTTTTGTTACCTGATTGAGACCTCTGTAATCTACACAAAACCTCATCTCCCTCTTTCCATCTTTGGTGTGAGGTTTTGGTACAAGCACCACTGGGCTAGCCCATGGGCTTTCAGAAGGTTCAGTCACCCCAAAATCCAACATTTTCTGCACCTCTTTGTAATGCAGTCTCTGACATGGTCAGGCTGCCTACAAATGTTACTTTTGACAGGCAGGCTGTCTCCAGTGTCAATTGTGTGTTGCACCAGGATGTGGTACCTGGTACAAGTGAAAAGAGGTCTGAAAATTGGTTTGGGAGATTAATGCAGTTGTCTTTCTGTTCTGCAGTCAGACAATCTGCTAAAACTACTCCCTCCACTAAGGCATCTGCTTCAGTGGTGGAGAAGAGATCAGTGAGAGGGTCACTGTCTTCTTCCTGTCCCTCATCTGTTGCCATGAGCAGTGTGAGATCAGCCCTGTCATAGTAGGGTTTCAGGCGGTTGAAATGAATCACCCCAAAGGGACTCCTGGCAGTGCCCAGGTCTACCAAATAGGTAACCTCACCCTTCTTCTCAACAATTAGATGGAGTGCACTCCATTTGTCTTGGAGTGCTCTTGGGGCCACAGGCTTCAATACCTACACCTTCTGTCCTGGTTGGTACTGGATCAGAACAGCCTTCTGGTCATGCCATTGCTTTTGCAGCTCCTGGCTAGCCTGAAGGTTTTTACTGGACTTTTTCATGTACTCAGCCATTCTGGATCTTAGACCAAGTACATAATCCACCATGTCCTGTTTAGGAGCTTTTAAAGGTTGTTCCCAACCCTCCTTCACAAGAGTGACTGGACCTCTTACAGGGTGCCCAAAGAGGAGCTCAAAGGGGCTGAAGCCCACTCCTTTCTGGGGTACCTCCCTGTAAGCAAAAAGGAGGCAAGTTAACAGGACATCCCATCTCCTCCTGAGTTTTTGAGGGTGTCCCATTATCATTCCTTTGAGAGTTTTATTAAACCTCTCAACCAGTCCATTTGTCTGTGGGTGGTGAACTTGTAGGTAGCACCACATTCCTTCCACATTGCTTCCAAGTATGCAGACTTTAAGGTGCTACCTCTGTCAGATACTACCTCTTTAGGAAAACCCAACCTGGAAAAGATTCCCAGGAGGGCCTTTGCCCTGCAGGAGCTATAGTGGTCCTTAAAGGTATGGTTTCAGGGTATCTTGTGGCATGGTCCACTACCACCAAGATAAATCTATTGCCTGAAGCAGTAGGAGTGTCAAGGGGCCAACTATGTCAACCCCTACCCTTTCAAAGGGCACCCCAACCACAGGAAGTGGTATTAGAGGGGCCTTTGGAGTGCCACCAGTCTTGCCACTGGCTTGGCAGGTCACACAAGACTTGCAAAAATCTTTGGTGTCCTCTGACATATGAGGCCAGTGAAACAAGGGGACAAGTCTTTCCCAAGTTTTCATCTGGCCCAAATGCCCAGCCAAAGGAATGTCATGTGCTAGAGTTAGAAGAAACTGCAGGGGAACTACCAATCTCCTGGCTGCTCCAGGTTTTGGGTCCCTTGACTCTGTGTACAAGAGGTTATCTTCCCAGTATACTGTATGGCTGTCACTGACATCCCCATTTTGCTGGTTGACAGCTTGATGTCTGAGACCCTCTAATGTGGGACAGGTTTGCTGTGCCACACTCAGCTCTTCCCTGGCAGGGCCCCCTCCACCCAAAAGCTCAGCAGTGTCTGCTGCCAGCTCCTCTGGTGTAGGTTCTGCACAAGGAGGAAATTCCTCTTCCTCAGAAGGGGAATTATTTGTAGAGGGAGGGATAATGGGTAGGGATTTACCCTTGTTACCCCTAGCTTTAGGGAGCACTTGGTCCATTGTTCCAGGATCCAAGTAACCCTGTCCTCTTTGCTTTTTGGCCTGAGCCCTGGTTACAGCAAAAATATGCCCAGGAATGCCCAGCATTGCTGCATGGGCCTCCAACTCCACTTCTGCCCAAGCTGATGTCTCTAAATCATTCCCTAGTAGACAGTCTACAGGTAAATTTGAGGCAACCACAACTTTCTTTGGACCAGTAACACCCCCCCCCCCCCCCCAGTTGAGATTCACAACATCCATGGGGTGGCTAAGAGTGTTGTTATGAGCGTCTGTCACTTGGTACTGCTGACCAAGTAGCTGTTGCTCACGGTGGACCAGTTTTTCTATAACCATAGTTACACTGTCTCCTGTGTCCCTGTAGACCTGAACCTCAAGACCATTTATTAGGGGAAGTTGAATGTTCTTATCCATATTAAGGGGACATGCAACCAAGGTGGCAAAATCAATTCCACCATCAGAGACTAAAACAGCCTTTGTGGTCTCCCTAACAAGACCAACCCCAACTACATTGCCAATAGTGAGCCCAGCTACACCCTTGGATTGGCTATTAGTAGTAGATTTCCCACCACCACTGCTATTACTAGGGGCACTAGAATTTGCAGCAGGGGTTGTGGTGGTGGGAGGTTTGTTGTATTTCTTTGGACATCTGGAATCAGTTGCCCAATGGCCTTTGACTTTACACAAATAACACCAAGGCTTTTTAGGTTGATTATTAGAAAAAGATTTGGACCCACCACCCACAGAGGGTTTTTGTGGGCCTGATGAAGACTCAGAATGTTTACGTTTGTCCCCACCCTTCTCAGAAGACTTACCATCCTTTTTCTTGCCATCCTTGTATGAACGTTTCTGTTCACCCTTGTTCTGGCCCACTTGTCTGCCTTCTTTCCCAATTCTTGGGGAGAGGTCAGATCCGAGTCCACTAGGTATTGGTGCAACAAGTCAGACACACAGTTGTTCAGAATATGCTCTCTCAGAATAAGATTGTACAGGCTTTCATAGTCAGATACCTTACTGCCATGTAACCACCCTTCCAAGGCCTTCACTGCACAGTCCACAAAATCTGTCCAGTCTTGAGAAGACTCTTTTCTGGTGTCTCTGGACTTAATCCTGTATTGTTCAGTGGTAAGCCAAATCCATCCAAGAGTGCATCTTTCAAAACTTTGTAGTTCTTGGCTTTACTTTCTCTAACAGTAAGGAGCCTATCCTTACCCTTTCCAGTGAAAGATAGCCCCAAAATAGCAGCCCACTGCCTTTGAGGGACCAACTGTACCATACAGGCCCTCTCAAGTGCAGCAAACCACATGTTAATGTCATCCCCCTCCTTGTAAGGGGGGACTATCTTGTGCAGATTCCTGGAATGTTGCTCTCTAACAGGATTGCTATCTGAAATACTGCTGCTGCCACCATCAGGAACTAACCCCAACCTCTGTCTTTCCCTCTCAATGTCTAGGGATTCCCTATCTAAGGCCAGCTGCTGCTGTTTAAGCTTCAGTCTGGTCTCTTCAACCCTCACCTTTTTGAGTTCCCTTTCTAACAAGTTATCCACAGGGTGGGTGGGCTGGGAATGCTTTGACACAGATGAAATCTGGGAAGTTACAGAGGGGGACCTGTCCCTAACTGTCTGAACCCTGGTAACCTGGCCTCTAGGGAAAAAGGATGCCCTGCTGTGATGGGAACCTTTCTCACTACCAGCATCACTAGGTGCCCTGCTAGGGGACAGACCCTTGTCAGAACCCTCCCCAGCTTCTTCAGGGGACTCTTCTGAATCAGACTGGGAAGCTTCTCCCTTTTCTAATCTCTTATTTGATGGTCCAGACTGGCTCTGGTCATCCACAATAAGCATATTAAAGAGAAACTCTTTTGTAGGGTTCTTTCCTATACATTAACTTCTATCCAGGCAGAGACCCCTTAAACTCTTGTAGTTTAAACTCTCATAGGTTGAATTAACAGTCTTGAGAGTGGACTCTACAACAGACATGAGAGAAAAGGTTTAAGGATAGTGAAAGGAGAAAACTTTTTAGAACTTTTGAAAGCACAGAGAAAAAACTTTTTCTAACTTTTAGAAAACTTTTAGAAGTTTTAAGAAAACTTTTCAGGATGGAAAAGTAAACTTTTTGGGTTAAGTGTACATACGCTGAACTGTTTTGTATATGATTCTCTTATGAAAAGTACAAAATGACAAAGTGGTAAAGCAGTTGCAAGTACTTATCCCACCGCTGCATCACCAATGTAGGAGGCTGGCCTGGCTTATAGTGGGTACCCTGTGGTACTTACACACTGTGCCAGGTCCGGTTATCCCTTATTAGTAGAATAGAGGTGTTTCTAGCAGCTTAGGCTGATAGAAGGTAGCTATGGCAAAGCAGCCTAGGCTGAACTAGGAGACATGCAAAGCTCCTACTATACCACTTATATCATATTCAGAATATCATATGAAAACACAATACTCAGAATTACTAAAAATAAAGGTACTTAATTTTTATGACAATGTGCCACAAGTATCTCAGTGAGTACCCTCAGTAAGAAGGTAAGTAATATACACAAGTTATATGTACACATATCCAAAACAGGTAAGTAGGTGTCAGAAAAGTAATGCAAACAGTGTAGAATTACAATAGGATGCAATAGGCAAACATAGGTCTAGGGGCAACACAAACCATATACTCCAAAAGTGGAATGCGAATAACGAATCGACCCCAGACCTATGGGAGCTTGTAGAGGGTTGCTGGGACTGTAAGAAAACAGTCAGGGAGTCAAAGATACCCCACCCCAAGACCCTGAAAAGTAGGAGTAAACTACACTTACTACCCCAAAAGAGCACAATAGTTGTGATAGGGGGATTCTGCAAGAACAACAAACACCAGCAAGGCACTGAAGGTGGATTCCTGGACCTGAGGACCTGTAAGGCAAGGGGACCAAGTCCAGGAGTCGCAATAGTGTCCAGGGGGGGCAGGAGCCCAGAAAACCGCAGATGAAGGTGCAAGGAAGCTGCCCCTGGGTAGAAGAAGCTTGGAGTTCTCCAACAACGAAGAGGACTAGGAACTTCTCCTTTGGATGGAAGATGTCCCACATCGCGATGAAGGTTGCAGAAGTGTTCCCACGCAGAAATACCACAAACAAGCCTTGCTAGCTGCAAGGGTCGTGGTAGAGGTTTATGGGTGCTGCTGAGGGCCAGGAGGGACCAGGATGTTGCCCCTTGGAGGAGGAGACAGAGGGGGTGCTCAGCAACTCAGAGAACCCCCTACAGAAGCAGGCAGCACCTGCAGAAGTACTCAAACAGGCACTTAGAAGATTTATGAACCGGAACTGGCTCAGACTCACAAAGGAGGGTCCCACGACGCCAGAGGCCAACTCAGAGGTTGGAGCACTGCAGGACAGAGTGCTGGGGACCCAGGCTAGGCTGTGCACGAAGGAAATCCTGGAAGAGTGCACAGGAGCTGCAGCAGCTGCAAATCACACAGTACACAGGTTTGCAGTCTAGCTTTGGGAGGCAAGGACTTACCTCCACCAAACTTGGACTGAAGGATCACTGGACTGTGGGAGTCACTTGGATAGAGTTCCTGTGTTCCAGGGACCACGCTCATCAGGACCAGTGATGCAGTCTTTTGGTGCCTGCGTTAGAAGGGGGAAGATTCAGTCGACCCACAGGAGATTTCTTCTTGACTTCCAGAGCAGGGTGAAGGCAGATGACCCCCAGAGCATGCACCACCAAGAAACAGTCGAGAAAGCCGGCAGGATGAGGCGCTACAATGTTGCGGGTAGTCGTCTAGCTACTTTGTTGCAGTTTTGCAGGCGTCCTGGAGCAGTCAGCGGTCGATCCTTGGTAGAAGTCAAAGAGGGAGATGCAGAGGAACTCTGGTGATCTCTTGTATTCGTTATCTGAAGAATTCTCCAGAGCAGAGACCCTAAATAGCCAGAAAAGAAGGTTTGGCTACCAAGAAAGGAGGACAGGCTACCAAGAGAGGTAAGAGCCTATCAGAGGGGGTCTCTGATGTCACCTGCTGGCACTGGCCACTCAGAGCAGTACAGTGTGCCCCCAACACCTCTGTTTCCAAGATGGCAGAGGTCTGGGACACACTGGAGGAGCTCTGGGTACCTCCCTTGGGAGGTAATGGTCAGGGGAGTGGTCACTCCCCTTTCCTTTGTCCAGTTTCGCACCAGAGTAGGGCTGGGGGATCCCTGAACCGGTGTAGACTGGCTTATGCAGAGATGGGCAGCATCTGTGCCCATCAAAGCATTTCCAGAGGCTGGGGAAGGCTACTCCTCCCCAACCCTTCACACCTATTTCCAAAGGGAGAGAGTGTAACACCCTCTCTCAGAGGAAATCCTTTCTTCTGCCTTCCTGGATCAGGGCTGTCTGGACCCCAGGAGGGCAGAAACCTGTCTGAGGGGTTGGCAGCAGCAGCAGCTGCAGTTGAAACCCCGGAAAGGCAGTTTGGCAGTACCGGGGTTCTGTGCTAGAGACCCGGGGGATCATGGAAGTGTCACCCTAATACCAGAATGGTATTGGGGTGACAATTCCATGATCTTAGACATGTTACATGGCCATGTTCGGTATTACCATTGTGATGCTATACATAGGTAGTGACCTATGTATAGTGCACGCGTGTAATGGTGTCCCCGCACTCACAAAGTCTGGGGAATTTGCCCTGAACGATGTGGGGCACCTGGCTAGTGCCAGGGTGCCCACACACTAAGTATTTTGGCACCCAACCTTCACCAGGTGAAGGTTAGACATATAGGTGACTTATAAGTTACTTATGTGCAGTGAAAAATGGCTGTGAAATAATGCGGCCGTTATTTCACTCAGGCTGCAGTGGCAGGCCTGTGTAAGAATTGTCAGCGCTCCCTATGGGTGGCAAAAGAAATGCTGCAGCCCAAAGGGATCTCCTGGAACCCCAATACCCTGGGTACCTAAATACCTTAAACAAGGGAATTATATGGGTGTACCAGTGTGCCAATGAGAACTGGTAAATTTAGTCACTAGCCTGCAGCGACAAATTTAGAAAGCAGAGAGAGTATAAACACTGAGGTTCTGGTTAGCAGAGCCTCAGTGATACAGTAAGGCACCACACAGGGAACACATACAGGGCACACACTATGACCAATGGGGTCCTGCCTAGCAGGATGCCAGTGACACAGGGGCTAAAACATACATACATGCAGTGAAAATGGGGGTAACATGCCAGACAAGATGCTACTTTCCTACATTATATAATAAATTGAGAATTTGAAATACCTTCTTATTCCAATAAGAGAATCTCTCTGCAAGAAGAGGCATTATGTCGGAGCAGGTTCTGTTACCCAGAATCCTTTGGTTATGTCTACTAGTGGTCTGCTTGAAAGGCAATCAGTCATTCCACTATACTTGAGTCTAGCTAATGAACCGTATAAATGTACAAGGCAACCTGGCAGGCCCTTTGGATATTTTGTAACACACCTATTTTAATAATAAATTTGTCCCAAATTTAGACGATGTGGTATGGTGGTACTCCCTTAAAACAACTTGTATCCACCGGCACGTTGCCATTTTCAAAAGAAAATTGCTAGGAAACAGTTTAGAAACATATTACCACAAATGAATAAATTTAAGTGAGGGAGACCTTCTTGAAGAAAGCGAACTCTACATGCGAGTGTAGGAACAGTCCTCATTTTGGCCAATGAAAAACACTTGAATCAGTTGTGAGTAACCCTAACTGATAATTTTGAGAAACCTTTAGTGTAAGAACCCATGCACATATCACTTGGTAGAATTATAACAAATAGAGATGTTTTTATGGCAAGTACATTAGTGCAAGTACATTGCATGAAAGCGCACTAGCACTTCTTTTGTTCATTATTATAAATGCAAATTTAGTAATAAGAAGCTCAATCTGTGATGTTATTAAATGTTCTGAAATCAGAACGTGAAGCCATGAAATCTCTATTTTATTTTGATTATCCTTTGTTTTTGTACTAATCTACAATAACCTAAAGTAATCTTTGCCATTGTACTTAATTTGATCACTGGCAATGCTGGTGTGCAAATGGAGAGAATAAATATAATAATAATAATAACAAAATCAACTAGTAATCGTAGTATCTGAAGACATATTATAGGGGTATGAAATGATAAGACATAACGATTCCAGTGGTTTATGAAAGGATAGTCCACCTACATTTTAGGAATTATACTAAAATTCCCTTTTAATTTAAATAATAATGGATTTACCACAGTCTTTTAACATGATTGTGGGAAGCTTTTACATGTCTGGTTTATTTATTTTGATGGGAATGAAGTAATTCCATTGTCTTCTGATCAAAGAACTAATTTATTAAAGATGCTATCACTTACTTACACAGTGTCTACTGGCAGTGGGCCCAGACATCCTGTTGGATGTATTAGAAAATGCCCTTCTTCAAAACGAAAATACATCAAAGTTCACTAGTAAAGGTTATATGTGGTCTAACTCATACTCAGCGGAGATCACACTAATCAGAATATTCTGAACACTTTCTGAGATTAATCTTTTCAGTATAAACTGTACTTGAACTTCCATAGTCTAAACTTAGATTGTAAGAGGTTCTGATTTGACTGGTCAGCAGTTTATTGTCTGCTGGTAAGCTCGTTGCCCTTAAGGTTCACTCTCAGGTCTATAGCAGTATATTTATACAACAAGTGATATAGATAATATGGGTTTGGCATGAGCAGGTACATTTTTTGTAAGTGTCCGAATTGACTGCTTTCCGGAGCTCTCAAACTAAATTTACAAGTTTGCCACTTTATTCAATTTTGATGATGTAAAAAAAAAAAAACTCTTTGCAAGTGAAACATCTGTAATCAGGCGCAAACAGTGTCATTCTACTGATGAGTTTCTTCCTAATAGTTGTTAGTACTAATTCCTTTTGGTTTAATGGGGGATAAACAGTTTCTGAACATGCAAAAATGTATTTTGGTGTCTTTTTGTGACTGAAACAGCAGTAGGACTTTGCTGTTTATCTCACTCAATGAAGGTGAACGTTTGCCCATTATGTTGGAGGTGTATGACTCTCATACTTTAGCCCCGATTTAAGAGGGCCTAGCACCACTTTAGTGCCGCTTAAGCATAATTTTTTTGACACTAAGGCTTTTTCCCTGAGCCATGTTTACAAAGCGGCACAATTTGCGCCACCTTGTAACCCTTTGTGCTACATTATGCATGTGCCATACACAATGCATGCAAAGTAGGCATTCCCCCCGTTTGGGGGCCAAAAAAATGGTACAAAGAAATCTAATAGATTTATTTGCTTCATTTTATTCAACACTTTTAACACCTGCTCAGAGAAGGCGTTAAAAGAGGACACTATTGTTTACAGTGGGCTACTATGTACTGTTCTGGGTTAGCGCCACAATTTTGGTGCTAACCCTGAACAGTATATCAATAGCGGCAAATATTTTGACGCTATTGCCCCCTACCATGCGTCATGGTGCACTGTATCTTAGATATGGTCACACATGGTGGTGGTAGGAGGCGCAAGGAAGGTGGCGCTGCACTAAGTGTTGCGCAATTTTCCTTAAATCTGACCCTTTGTTTTTTGTGTGTACGTGTGAGTGTCTGTGCATGTGTGCTTAAGCAAGCATTTGTGTGTGCGCATGATGAAACATAATTTTTTATAATTGTGAGCATTGGTATGTGTGAGGAGTGTGGTGTACAGTTTGGGAAGGTCAGCTTCCGACGCATATCGCTTTGGTACCTTGTGAGTGCATTTGGGAGCATGATGGTCCGTCGAATGCCCTCTACTGAACAATGTGAAAGTGTGCAATTGACTGAGCTTCCAAATTCCTTCCACTTTTGAGGAGTATCCCAAAATTATCTATATTGGAGTGGTGCTGGATTTTTGCTTGAGGATTCTGAGTCAGCTGTCATATTTTCTGTTACATATGTCAGCGCTGGTATTTCTGAGGAGTGTGTTGTACTATTGGGGAGCATCACATTACTTATTACATGGCTTTGTAGCACAGATAAGGCTTTGGGAAGGTCAGAAGTATACTGTACTGTTGGAGTGCACCCTTTTACTAAATATGTAGCTTTCGTGCCTTGTTGTACATGTGAGAGTGAAATCTAGTCTAGCTAATAAACAACTGCCCGCAGCTCAACACAGACAAGACCGAAGTACTGATCTTCAGCAACAGCAGCAATGCATGGAATGACTTCTGGTGGCTATCAGACCTAGGACCCACTCCCTCACCGATCACCACCATCTCCTCAGCCTGCTTCCTCACATTGTACATGCTACGTAAGATCTTCAAGTGGCTACCTCTACACACAGGAAGCATTGTGACACAGGCCCTCATCACCAGAAGACTGGACAATGGCAACGCCTTCTACGTAGGAATCACATTTCACCTCCTACAGAGAATTCAGACAGAACGCCACAGCCAGACTCATCCTCGTCCTTCCCCAATGAACTCACATCACACCCCACCTCAGGAAACTCCACTGTCTCCCCATACAGAAGAGATGCCAATTCAAGCTGCTGACCCATGCACAGAAGGCTCTACACAACCAAGAACCTGCATACATGAACCACCGACTGAACTTCCACCTGCTGTCAAGAAGACTACGCTCTGCCTTCCTTTCACTTGCACATACTCCCCGCATCTACTGAAGCAGAAGTGGAGTACACTCCTCTCACGTTGCAGCAAAAACCTGGAGCAGCCTTCCCACACACCTCCGGACCATCACCTCACTTCCGGAATTGCGGAGGGCACTTAAGACCTGGCTGTTGGAATAAGCCACCGGGACTTGAAAGTGCCTAGATGCCCTATCAGGTGATTAGCCGCACTTTATAAATCCTGTTTGATTGATTGAATACTTTCCCTTTGGCCTTTTAGATACATAGGTTCCGGACTACTTCAAGACACGAGAGTTATTAGGTTGTTATCTATTGCATTACCTGTATTGCAGTAGGTTTCGCACGTGTGATGAAAATTAATTTCGAGTTTGTTAATGCATTACACTACTATGCAGTTGGTAGTTGAATAACCCTTTCAGATAGCCCGTTTTAAAGTGGATTGTATGCAATCTGAAATCGAGGCAAAAATATTTCAAATATACATTTAATTAAAATTGATGCTTTAAGAAAAATTAAGCTATGATCACGTACTTGTGTCTGTACAGTAGCACCATATGGGTTTTGCACTGAGAGCTCACCTTATCACGTTGTTTGCAGTTGCATTTAGTGAGTCAACATACTGGCACTTGGCGGCGTTTCCTCACACAGAATGGCCAGGAGTGTGTTTGCAGGTGGAGTTCAGGGCGCGGCGCTTGTGCCACTTGGCCTACGGATGACCTGAGTGGACAGGGGCGTGTTCGTAGCCGGACACAGGACGCCATGTTGATCTGGAAATGATAGGCGAGAGCTCTGAGGCTATCAGTGAATCCTGCTGAGGCGATGCTGATAGCCATCGCGCTGCCTTTGTCACTATCGCCATCAGTCACCTTCTCTTCTTTGGAAGCCAGGCCCCTGGGCAGCAGATCACCTCGAAAAATAGGTGCAGCTCTGGGTCAAAAGGTGACTGCATCTTAAGCGGCCACGCAGGAACGGTGGCATTTCTGTATAGCGACCATAAGATCTACTGAAAAGCAAAACTGAACCTGTTTAGTGACGTCTCGTACCCCACTTTTGATAATAATTAGGGCGGGGTGTCAAAGAGGTTGTACAAATGTGGATGTAACGATTAATGGCCTAAGAAGCAAACATGTATGTATTTTGATTTTAAAGTCAGCCGGTGGGTATTCAACTTTGTTAATACAATGTTGAGACATTTTAAGGCATGGACAAAATGAGCTCTGGGCCAGGGCCCCAGTCTTTCAGGGGGGACCCGGATAGATTCAGGCCTGTTCTGGACACAGCCCTGCACTGATGACCTTGAATGATTCCTAAACATATATTGAAAATAATTTCCTTTAGTTTATTTTTAATATGAGTGATGTGTGGGAGTCTACTACAGACATTGCAGAAAAATGTTGTTTGTTTTGCAGGACCACGCAACATCCATAAAAAAGTTCTTTTTGGATAAAAACAGGACCTACCATACGAGAAATTACAGTTGGCCGCAGAGATTATTTCCATTAATATTAGTGAGCTGCTGCTATGTTACAATATTGAGGGCACACATCACAATCCTTAATTAATAGATAGAAACACATTTAGAATTTGGATCAACGTGCCTGTGCAGTGTTGGTCACCTACATAAAGAGGGCATGGAAAAGCTGAAAATGGGTCATAACTTCAAAGCTGTTCCAAGCATGCATTGGACCACTTTGTTAACCCTTGCACCACATTATGCCTTCGTCATGCATAATGTATGCAAGGGGGGCGTTCCCCAGGTAGGGGGGCCAACAAAATGGCGCAAGGAAATCTAAGAGATTTCCTTGTGCCATTTTTTGGCACTTTTAACGCATGCTCAGAGCAGGCCTTAAAACGGTGCATGCCATTGAATACACTGGACCCCTATCTACTCTACAGTAGTTGCGCCAAACTTTTGACACTACTCCTGCAGAGTACATCAATATCGTCAGGAATTTTGATGCTATTGTCCCCTACCCCGTGCCACGGTGAGTTGTATTTTAAATACGGCGCACACATGGTGGCGGTAGGGGGCGCTAGGGGATGCAAGAGTGCCACTTTTCTTAAATCAGCCCCTAAGGATTTTCCTGCATTAACAGTGACAGAGTGATTAGATTTTGCTAATGCATTTCTTTATTCACATTTTTAGTGTAACATAAAAACACTCATTTCTACATAGTTGAACCTACAGGAAATTCCCTGAACCTTAAAATAACAAAGCAAGATAACATTTGCAGCAAGAAAGTGATACCTCAACACAGTGTGAGATAGTTAATTATCAAGCAGGGTGTATACGCGCCAGTGAAGAAGGGAAGGAAATATAGAAAGGGAATAGGGGTGCAGCTGACAGGAGAGGGGGGAAGGAAAGGGAGATGGGGGACGAGTAAGGGACATTGAGGCATACTGTGTGATTCCTTAAATAGCCCATGTCTGATCGATCAGGAGAGTGTGGATAAAGCATTGATTGTGGGATGAGGAGGGGCATGTTGGTGAGGGAGGGGCAGTAGGAGGGGGGACCTCGCACCAATAGTGATTATTTAAGGACCCCTTCTCCTCGAAATAACGAAAATATTTAAACCACACCAGGACCAACTGGTTTTCACTATCTTCATGCTTAGAATGCTTATTGAAGCTCAGTGACCAAAAACAACGGAGCTTCAAAGCGGCACATGTAAGCAGGTACCACCATCATCCAGTGCAATATATAAAGCATGCAGCATTTGCATGATTTCCTACTGAGTGCTTCATTTTGCCCAGGAGTGTAAATGATACTTTCAGAAAAGGTTGACTCTATTTAAACAAATTCTATTACTGAAGAGATTTTTTGCAGTAATCTCATCTATTATGCAAATCTGTGAAATTGCGCAAAAATTATGACACTCGTAATACTTCCTGGAGATGAAACATATTGCATTGGGTCTCAAAAATGGCAGAGCCTTAGGGAGAAGCTATTATAATAAAGCAAAGCATCTCCCAAAATAAAAAAGACATAACTGTTAAATGAAAAAGATGAATAAAGCCTTACAGTGAGGGATAGGATGGCACTGGCATTGCTGTGATGGTTTTGTAATTTCCACTGTGTTCATATTCACTCAAGTAACATAATGCTGCAGCAATAAAGTGCCAGGTTAAAAGAACAGCTGAGAAGAGTCACATTTGTGAATCATCAGTTTGAGGCCTTCATTTAATAAATGTTTTACAGAATAGCTGAGCGTCTGCATTGCATTTTACCTCATGGATGGATAAAAAAAATGACAGATCTGTAAAGATTGAGCACTTCTTCCTGGTTAGCATACACCTCTTAGTGACCCTACATTAGGCATCAGATCAGTCAACTGAGCACTAGCAGCAGCCCCATGAAAAAAGTAGTTACAGACTTAACATTAATCACTTTCCTCTGCAAGAAGGCTACCATGCCACAGCAGGGACCTCTGACCTGCTTGGTGAGGAGCATTAATTGCAAAATGGGTGCTCAACAATAACAATTTTTGAATTGTACCTAGAAGACCCTATTAGGGGTAGGACTCGAACGTCCACCCTTGATTCTAAATTCCTGAGGTTCCTCAATGGACAACTACCGTACACGTGTGCTGGATTACATAACCACATACTTTGCTGCCCTGCCACTTCTTCCTGCAAGTGACTGAAAAGCCATGTAAGTATACTGATCCTTTTAAGGTAGAATTAACGGTTAATCAATAATGAAAGACCTAAATATAAACTAATAAAGCTTACTGATGTTTACAAAATTCAGCAAGTTGGCTCAAAATTATCTGGAATGTACTTTATTTGAACTTTAACTACAGTGCTTATGTTTTATTTACAAAAAAGTACTTATGATGAGTACGACACACGCGATTCCAATCAATATGCTAAAATGGTGGGTGTGATGAAGCACCTTAGTAAGGGCTCACTAGTGAGGTGACCGACAGAGGGCCCTCCTGAATCTAACACCCCAAAGGGGAAGGGCACCGTAACACAGTAAAAAGGGAAAAAATCCCCTGGGGAAATAAACAACTATTCAACACAAACAACACACTATATCAACCACTCTTTCACTCCAATGATTAATCTCAAATAAAGTAATCAATTAAAAAGTTTGTTTAGTTAAATAATTCCATAAAAATACAAGATAATACCACCCTTAAAAAGTCAGCAAAAAACTATTGCAAACAAATTTAAGGAAACCATACATATAAACGACAAAATAAACATGAGGGAGACAAAACAAAATACATCCATCCTTGTCTATTATATTTAAGCTGTCCCAATTTTGGTATGTACAGGCCAGTCGATTTATGCACATAATCCCTATTAAAGTTTTAGCCCGTTCCAATGGGTGCAGCAGACCAGTTTGCGCCGACACGTTTCAGTGGTATGTCTGACTTGTGTTAGATGCAGGTGAGGGGAGAGGGTTGATGATGGGAGAGGAGTATGTCAATTTTTCTCCAGGATATACATAGATAATTGATTGTGTATAGTGAATTCCTCCTTGTGATTCTCTCTATGAAGGAATCGAGGTGTTCCCCTTCTATTGTTTTTTTAATAATAAAGGATGGTGATAATCAAATGGGATGTATTTTGATTGGAGTTTATTTTAGACATAAAGGGGATGTAAAGAATTTGGGACATTTATGTATTTTTGTTGTTTGTTTCTGTATAGATTTGAACAGTATATGTTGGGAGTATATTCAATTGTCCTGAAGAAGGTGGTTGAAGAACCTTTGCAAGACCACCGAAACGCGTCAACGCAAACTGGACTGCTGGAACCATTGGTACGGGCTAAAACTTTAATAGGGATTGTGTGCATAAATCGATTGGTCTGTACATACCAAAATTGGGGGAGCTTAAATACAATAGACTAGGACGGATGTCTTTTGTTTTTTGTCTCCCTCATGTTTATTTTGTCTTTTATGTATCATCTCTATTAATTGTTTTGCAATAGTTTTTGCTGACTTTTTAAGGGTGGTATTATCTTGTATTTGTATGGGATTATTTAACTAAACAAACTTTTTTAATTGATTCCTTTATTTGACATTAATCATTGGAGTGAAAGAGTGGTTGATATAGTGTGTTGTGTGTTGAATAGTTCTTTATTTCCCCAAGTATTTTTCCCTTTTTACTGTGTCACTAGTGAGGTGAGCCATGTGGCTTATCATTGCAGAATCAACTCTACAGCACACAGTTGCTGCAAATGGGTCACGATAAGATTGAAATTAAGTGCTATGCTGCGTCTGCGACCTAGGCTGTGCTGGGAGACTGTAGAGCTCAACAGCCAGACCTGCAGAGAGGTAGAGATTGGCAGTGCTGAGGGACGTCTCTCTAAACCCATCTTTGGGTTCTGGTACTTCTGTAGCAGTCTGCTCCATGAGTTATCGTTAGGAGTGGCATCCCTTTGCACAGACACCCATATGTTGAGGATGAATTAACAACAGCATAATGAAATTTGAGTGGCCCCCCTACACAGTACATGGAGGGGTCCCCCACCACAGGCCCAGTCACCGTCCATGCACATTGTACTGTACAGAGGGGACCCCAGGAGCTTGGGGCACCCCACACTGCAGAGGCTGCAGGGCCTAATGTTATGCCACTATGGATTAGCAATGGTGTTGGTCAATAGAGACAAGCAGTATGCAAACACACAGATAAACCCAATGAATAACAACAGTAGAGATACAGCTCATTCTGTTGTAGGTGAGGATGTAAAATGTAATGGATGCGCAGAATTGATGCTAGCTAGTAGCTATACTTCCATGACTTTCGAGCCACTTGCTTGAAGCGAGCACAGAGGGGAACAGTGTGCGATTATGTAATCAAGTGCGCATGACCAGTTGTCGCCCATTCAGGAACCCCAGGAATTTAGAGTTAAGGGTGAACATTCCATTTTTATCTCTAGAAGGGGCTTCTAGGTACAACTCATACTCAGCAATTATTATTTTTGAGCGCCCATTTTGTTATTATTGGTCCTCGCTTCGCTGGGCAGGTTGGACACCCCTGCTTTGGCGCAAGATCCATTTTCCAAGAGGAAAGTGACTATTAGGAAGTCTAGTTTTTCAACCGCCTGTTGCTAGTGCTCCATTAATTGATCTGGATGGGAAACAATGTTACTTTTTACCTGTTAAGAAGATCATTTGACTTGCAGATGTCATGGCCTACTGCAAGGTTGTTTACGGAGTGATGCACTAGTCAGCAGAGGAAATCAAGCTTAACTACAAAAGGAATCGGCCTGTCTTACAAATGTTATAAAAGAATGACTTGAATGCCTGCACGCCAGAGTGTTTCAAATGCATAATCTAGCCTAATATTTAACAAACTCCTACTCCAATGTATGTAATATTAGAATGAATGCAGGAACAAATACTGTTCCATCCAACTGTAGTGAGCATGACACTAAATTATTCCTTCTGTAACTTTCTGTCTGCCTCTACAATATAGTAAGATGAATCCTGGAAACCAATGGCTGCCACGAAAAGGTTAGACCGGTATGGCATGGATAGCTCTAAATGTTATGAGGTGAGAGTGGTATGAAAATCTTGAGTTTCCTACACAGCCTTGAACTTTGCATTGGTACAGGTATTCCACCAGATTATAACATTGTAGCACAATATTGTGGGCAAAATATCAACGATCAGAATATCGGCATGATACATTTATACAGCTAAGTATAATATATACATTCTCAACACCGACGCAAACCGGCATGGTTTCATTGAGTTAGAAAGGCTTATCAGGGCCTTTGTCATTCCTTACCTTTGGATTACCCTCGGCCGGACTAGGCCGGATCCTCAATTCTGCCCTGGATGGCTGAACTTCACTCGAATAATTCAAACACTTTTTGTTCTAGATCTTATCAGCCTTGACAAAGTCTAGGAGACGAAACACGTGTCGGCTGTTTGCTGTTTATCTGACGACTCATTGTACATTGGATTGTTGCCTGGACATTGGCCTTACCTATGCACATTATCAAATAAACTCCACTTGCACCTACGTCTCTGCATTCGACTTTGATTGAACGACCACTTGGATTAATCACACAGGACTCTCTCTGGTGTGCCCTGGTATTCTGTGTATTTATAAGTATAATATATATGTATATATATATATGTGCATGTGTGTGCGAGAGAGAGAGAGAGAGGGCGATAGCAGAGTTTTCAGGTAAGTGGGCACAGTGGCCTTTATCGTTTGCCTAAAAAATTAAATGAGCCACTGCTATTTATCATGCTCAAAGACATAAATCTGTGTTGTTGGCAATCTAACTATATTTATCAGGTCTTTCAAATTAATTCTGCTATGCTCCACATGAAAGGGAGGGAACACTCTGACTAGATGTCTTGGATTAAATCTTGGGCATTCTTTCCACCGTCATCTACAACACTGTAACGAAATTGACATGTAGAAAGTGTTAATGTTTACCTGCTGAGTCTGCTCAGATATCAGAAATCTCGATGTGTATCCAGCCTTTTTCATCTATAGGCCATAGGTTATGGAACCCATTTGTTTCTCCTGTGAGAGTGCTTTGAAGTATCCTGTTGCTCAAAATGAAATTCAAAAATCAATTTTGAGCCAACCGCAATGCATTTGGTTGATGACTTTTAATCTCCAGCTGCATATTAGAACACAGATGCTGTCCTTTGACTGCTGGACTGTCCCAAGATTCAAATTAATCATTAATTGAAGCCTTGGTAATTTTGTGTTTTCTAAAAGCATTAAATAAGGAAATATTCTTCAAGGCTGCCTCCCACATAATATAATTATTGTCCCTCCTATCATTTGTGGAGGCTTTACTTAATTAGAAGCATTTATTTGTAAACGTGCACCATAGATGGTAATGAGTCAGAAGCTTTAGGGTTTAAGAATAAGATGATAAACCACCCCAGCAGTGGCATAACAAAGGCCCTGGCAGCCCCTGCGGTGCAGGGTGGGGGTGAGCTCCAGGGAGCTCCCACAGCACCGTACCCTGGCCTGAGAGCTCCTCAGTGAGTTCTCATGGGGGGCCCTCCAAGTACTTTGCAGGGGGCCCCCTCAAGTTTGGTTATGCCACTGCACCGCAGGCATGGTTAATTTTACTGATTAGACAATCTGTACTTCTGGACAGACATCAAAAGTTAATTGTATCAAATTTGATCAAATCCGGCATCCTGTCTTCTTAGCTCAGAGTCCAGCTTCTACAATACTCCTGCAATGAGCAAGTTATCCACCCTACTCTTGGTGAGAAAAAAGTAGGAAATGTTGAGAACTATGTACAATTCTGGTACACGGAATTTGATGTTGGTAATCCCTTGACAAAAGAGTGAGGACAATCAGGGATCCCGCAAGGGTTCTAGTTGTTGGAAATGTATTGGTGACTGGTGTTGCTAGCATAATCAAAGTACTTGTCCTATATTCAAGCTTTAAAGAGTGGAAGAACTGTTAGGCAAAAACAAACCCTGCTACCCCAACTCCAGCTTGACCTGGCCAAGGAAGACGTTTTATTATTGGTTAGGGATCATGTCCCAGAATAATTAATGATGGAATACACACCCCAGCCGATAAAATATTATTGAGTACAACAAAGATGGTGTCCACCTCATCTTCACTTACTGAAGACTGACCACATCTGGCCTGGCATTAAAAACTGTAGATTGGCCACAACTGGTAGAATGCATTGATTTCAAGACCTTGTCTGGCTAACAAGCTATCTGTATGTTCAGATTTGGGAAGCCAGCTTGTAGTGGTTTAAAAATCCTCTGCGGTCAGCAAAGAGATAACTGAGGAGGTCAAGGTGGTGCTGGGAGAGAGTGGGTTAATTTGAGTAGAGTGAATGGGTGAGAAAATGAAGGGGAACAAGGAGCGACAGAGAAAGGACACACAAGATAGTGAGAGCGAGCAGGGCAGAGAAAATAGTTTCCCACGCATTGGAATGCGAGGTCCCCACATGAGCAATGGAAAGATGTAACTCACACAATCAGAGCTTATTGAGACCCAAATACTCCTTGGACAAATCAAACTCAGAAATAGGGAGGAAAGCTACTGAATCAGGAGCAGGGAACTGAGATACACAAGAAAGCTATTGCATCACTAGAAAGCGATGCACTCATAGCACACTGTAAGTATACATAGGATACAATAGGTCTCCAATACACACCTGAATCTTTCTGTGTAAAGAGATGTAAAAAGAAAAGTTGGGGTCTCCTCTCGGATTTCCGTGAAGCCCACCAATTGCAGATCTACAAATCACAAGTTAGAATCGCACCAAGGGCCACTCAAACATCCATCCTTCTGCAGTCGACAAACTGAGTACCATTAAATTAGGTAATATTAAAACGCATTATCAACAACATTTAGAAACAGCAGAGGAGTTGCATTATGTGCTATGTAAAAATAAGTTACAGTAATATGCTCCAAAGTCCCGCACTCCCTGCCTGTTCAGTAATACCCATATCCACGGGAAAGAGGCTCTGTAGAACACCATTCGACGTTTGGACCTACTGTATTATTTTGGGGCAATTTATACTGGAGAATCATGGAAATACTCACTGTTAATACATGGAAAAATGTAAAGAACCAGGAAAGGAATCTGCATCATCTTATTTAAAGGTGGACTCACTTAATCTATTGTTGCAAAAAAATGTTATTATAATTGTGTTAGACGAGGTAGTCAGAAAGCTCACCAGCTGGTCGTCAAAGCTTTTAATATTGTACCATACCACGTTGCGTTTGCATCTTTAAAATAGGTCAGTTTCTGTAACATGTTTTCTATAAAGTGTGTTTCCCATTGCACAGCTAAATCAGTGTTTGTTCCTGAATCTGTGCCACTTCATATATATTTCCTCTGTTTGCTTAATGATCATGCCAAACTTATAGACTTACACATTGCACAGCTCAACGATGTCCTACTTTCTCTTCCAGATAACTAAGTACTGTATGTGCATAGGCATTTTATCTAACAGTATTATCCCATATAGTTGGATATTGCCTCTCATGTAACAGTATTATTTCGGATAAATATATACTTTATGTGCATAGGCATTTCGTGTTACAGTAGTTGCCCATATCAATGTATACTGCTTGTGCATGAGTAAGCATCTCATCTAATACTATTATCCAAGATAAATGTATACTTCATGTACATAGGCATTTCATTTAGATGACATGCATATACTCCTGAAATTCAAAAGCCCAAAGGGCACTGGAACATCAAAAAACTTTGGTTGCTTTCAGGCCCATGGCCAATGGATGACATGGAGCCACTTCAAATTGAATGCTTTCAAAACTGAAATACTCACCTGTGGTGACTGAAAAATCTATGACCGTCTATGCACCTGGCCTGAAGTTCTACTAACACCATCAAAAATATCTAAGGAAGTAAGAAACTTCAAAATTAGCCAGGGCGCCAAGCTGTCAGCAAATGCACAAGTGGATAAGGTAGCCAAATCAGGGGTTCTCACAATGAAAAAACTGCAAAGTATCTAGGATCCCCCCCCGAGGTTCAAGTTACCATCGCTCTTGTCCTTTCAAAAATGGATTATGCTAAAGGCCTATATCAAAGCTCATCTTTGTCAACTATAAGAAGATTACGGAGACTTCAGAATTCTGACACTAGACTTCTTCATGTAAAGGCACAAGTACACATCTACCCTGCTTTGAACACTGGGTACTAAATGCCTGAAGAGGCCCCTTCAAGTTGTTTTGTTTCTCACAACCAAAGCAAAACATAGCAAAGGAAGAAAATCAACCAACACATACAAAGATACCTACTTTCGAGAATCTCCCTGCATCAACATTCTTTCATACATAAAAAAAACACGGGTGAAACATTGTTCTCTGTTCAAGGACCTAAACTATGGAATTTGCTACAAACAAACATAACATCCATTGACAACCATCTGAGCTTCAGAAGGTTAGTCAAGAGTTGTCTCTTCCCCACACAACAACTGTACTCACAACACAATGTTGTACCACAACAATATACTCAGACATGAAAAACTATGATTCTTCCTGTATGGAGATGAGGTTGTTGATATACATGTGTCTTTGCACATTGAACTATGCTTCCTGTTATAAGCAGTAATATTTATTTGTACACCACAACATGTCAAAATTGCTGCTCCTTTTTTATTGATTTTATCCAACAATTGCATCATTATGCACAACCGACAATCCCCCAAGGAATACAAAGTGAGTTCATTGATGAAGTCCTTATGAGCAAGAGCAGAGTGGGCCCTCTGAGGATTGGAGGCATGAAAAATAAAGGGCAGAAGTTTTTATCAAAAAGGCAGATGCATACCCTAAAATCAATAACATTTTTCCTCCAAGACAGAAACCCATAAGACAAGGAATACAAATGTATAAGAACAATCAAAATATTATCAGAGAAGCAACATATTGAGCCCCCTCCAGGCCCCTAATCCTTAAAGTGCAAATGCGTAATCATTAAGGCAAACATCTAAACACAGTGAAATACATAGTCACATTGCACCAACACACGATACCTACAAGCAGCACACAATCAGTAGAAGAATTCTGCATCTTACCATAACCCTTATAAACCAAAATGAAACAAAAGAGAAGAGCCTCCCCAGACTGAAGCTAGCACATAATTTACTACCTTTGTTACAATCCCCCTAACTCATCCCTGCTGCATTGACCCTTCCAACCAGTTGGTAACTACGGCCCAGATTCTGCCCCCCCCACACTGTTTCTTTCATCCTTTACATTTATACAAGCTACTTTCCATGTTATACACTGCAAACAGCCTTGATCTCCACATTGGAAACGTTGGCAGGTCACAGTTTATCCATTCCAAATCAATGCACAGGAGGGCAACGCCATAGCAATGAATAATAAGTATGCGCTTCTCCTTAATGTCTCATTTTCTTCCGTTCTATCAGGCACACCCAGAATCATCATTACTGGAGAGATCCAACCCTGCCCACCAATGATCAATCCCAAAAACCTCCCAACGTCCTGTTTCAGTAATTCTAGTTAAGGGTATTAAAAAACACATGTAAATAATTTAAGCCTGCTCTGAGCTACACATATTGCACCTATTACCCTTGCCACCAAATCTCCCACCCCACTTAAATACCCTGGCAGGAATGTGATAGAGATTGAAAATCATCATATATTGTTGGCTTCTGAACACCTTATAACCCAAATGAAATGATTCCTGGAGATAGAGCCCCGCTGAACCAAACTTAGTCTCCAGCCTAGAGTTTTTCATTTCCAAGTCATCACCTTTTATCAGCAATTCATAAAATAAGCCAATTCTATACCACCACACAACTACCTCAATCAAGGGTACTTTACCACTGAGATTAAGTCTACTTTCCTTTAAAAAAAAACAATCTTGTATCTGGAGAAGTTTAAGGAAATCACCCTTAGCCAATCCAAAAGCATCCTGTTATTCTGTGAAGGAATACAGATGGCCATTGCAGTAAAAATCCCCCAAAAATATAAGTCGTTTCTGTGCCCATCTATCCATAATCACAACCTGAAAAACAGATGGGAAAATTGACGACGATGACATGGGCGTATAAAAATTGAGCTTAAAAATACCTAATCGCCGCTTAATCTGGCACTAGATCTTATACGCTGCTCTTAAGATCTTAAACCTAGTTTACTTGTAATAGCTAGGTTCTATATTCTTGACCAGACATGCCCTAGCTTCAGCTCCTAAGATCACCTCATAAATAGATGCAGAGTCTGCTAAATTCATATCACCAGACCCACCTGTAATCAAAATTCCCACATGTTGCAGCATGAACACCCAATAATAAAAAGTGAAATTGGGGACAAACCACCCGCCTTGTGAGCACAGCAAGGTCATATATTTGGCCTCCCTCCTTTGTCTCTGACACCCCCATAAAAAGCTAAAACAAGCACTCTCCAGTTTTGCCAACCAATATTTATTAATTTTGAGTGGAACAGTCCTAAAGATATATAGCACTTTTGGAAGACTAGTCATTTTCAATACATTACATCTCCCAAATAACGAAAGATGGAGATGATCAATCCTCCCAAGATCTTGTTTGATATTATGTAATAAAGGTGCCAAAATCAATTCAACCAATCCATCCAAAGTTGCTGTAATTCTAACTCATAGGCATACTACATCAGTCACTACACATTGATCTCTGAATCCAGTTCTCTCCATCATTCAATCTATATCCTTAACATGAACCAAACTGTCTGGTTTGAGCATCTATTTCAGGGAGTGCTGTGGAGGAATCTGTAGTGACTATTGCAATATCATCTGTGCATGCAAGCACTTTATATTCAACTTGATTAGCCATAACTGGTTTGATACGTGGGTTGTTCTCAAGCTTTTCTATACAGGGATCTATATATAAAGGGAATAATAAAGGCGAGCCTGGACAGCTCTGCTGAGTGCCTTTGGAGGTCTGTATATGATCCGTCTCTAGCCCCATTATTCATAATGTAGCCCTTGGGGCCTTAAACATGGTCTTAATGACCTTGATGAAACTTCTACCAAACCCCTTCCACTCTAGTACTGCAGACAAAAATCCCCACGATACACGGTCAAAGGCCTTTTCGGCATCCAGTAAAACTAAACCCATTGATGTCTTTGATGCTTCTGCCATGTCAAACAAGGCAATCACCCTTCTGACATGATCAACCCTACCCCACCCAGGAATAACGCTGTGTTGTTGGAGTGATACTAATGGCGAGACAATCTTCCCTAACTGATTCACCAGTACTTTAGCATAGATTTTTCCATCACAGTTTATTAAAGAGAGCGGCCTACATGACCCAGGGAGGAGAGGTGATTTGCCTTTTTTCTTAAGAACAATTATGTTTGTTAATTGGGAGTAAACCTGCCTGAGCCTGCAAAAAAGTCAGAAGCATATTCTGTCAGCGTTCTCCCAAAAATGTTTAAACAAATTCCAGTGGGAGATTGTCGGGCACTGTAGTTTTCCTGTGGCTAACAAGTTTATTGCCTCAGAAATCTCATCTATTGTTATTGGGGCATCTTGGATCTCCTGGTCTTCTTCACTTAATCTAACAGTGTCCCCCCACAGAAAATCCTCACATCCACCAGTTGAGGTTTCAACTTCTTCCGTATACAAGACTTGACAAAAGTCCCTGAAAACTTTAACAATATCAAGTGGGGGTTCAAAGATCAGCCCCTCCTAATCAGTAATAGCAGCTATGCCATTCTCCACTTCCTTCTGTCTGATCCATTTTGCTAACACTCTCCCGGTTATCTCCGCATATTCAAAACATTCCGATCAATACTGATAACATTTTACAGCCATCTCCCTGCTAAAATGTTGGTTGATCTTTGATTTTAAAATAGCTATTTCTTGCGTGATCTCTTGAAGATCCATATCCTTGGTCAACCTCCAAGTCAGTTTCTCCTCTGCTAGAGAAAGCTCCCTATATAACCCCAGCATCTCAGCCTGTTTTAACTTCAGTTGATACAGATCAAAGCTCAAGGTTCCCCCCCCCAATTCCTGCCTTTAAAGCATCCCACGCCAGGCCAGTCAGGGTAGTCCTTGTATTATTTTCCAAAAATTGCCTTATCCAATCACACATTTGATCAATGTATACCACATCTAACAAAAGCTTCCTGTCGAAGGTCCAGAATCTCTGTAGTATCAGAATACCCATCTCTGGGACTTCCAGGACCAGTGTGCTATGATCTGGGAGCACCCTGGGAAATTTCTCTATCTTGACTTGACTTGCCAAAGTGACACAAAAAAAAATCTAGTCACACCAGTTTACCATGCAGAGCAGAGTAGAATGTAAAGCCTGGGTCCGGGGCCTTGCACTTATCCCACATATCTGTAAGGCCATTCTCCTTCACCAAACATTGGAATGCCCTCCACACCCCTGGCTTCCTCCCTGAATGTAATTGGTTCCAAGCTCGATCACTTTTAACATCAAGGTGGACATGTAAATCTCCACATAAAATAAGAGGGAGCTGCCATGATGCCGACTCCACATTCAACAGATCGAGAGCATTAGCCTAATTCATATTAGAGCCACATGCTGAACATACAGTAAACCGCCCCTCACCCACACCACACTCTACAATAACCCATCATCCCATCTTATCCATAGCTGTTATGTTCAGCTGAACAGATAGACTTATTGGCAAGAATTGCCACCCTCACCCCACCCCCCGAAGTGAAACTGTGCTGCATGCTGTCCAATAGTGAAAAACCCAAATCCTTAAAAAACCTGTTTGTTCCAAGGGATGTGGGTCTCTTGAATGGGCACAATGTGTGGTCTCATGACCCTTAATCCCAATGCAACCATTCCTCTCGTATTCTTATAATTGAGACCACAAATGTTATTACACAAGTATGTAACTTATACCCTGTCATTTTGCCATGTACAAAAGACTATTTTTCCCACATCCTCCAGCAAGCCTTCACCAGCCCCCACGTAATCACATAGAGAAAAATACCATCTTACATCGAAAGGGATAGGATACCAAAAAAAGCAACAAACCAGATAAGTCTGCCACTGCTGTTCCAAAGACCTGCCTGCTTCTGCCCCCACTTATAATCTAAACCAGCTTTTCCCTGTTTTACCCTCCATCATCGTTGACTGTTCATGTCTGCTGTAGCCCACACAAGTGATCCTCAACCCTTTTACCCCTGACTCCCTAGCACCCCACCAACCCCCTCACCCAAGCCTGATCACCCTACCCTGCCACCCCACCCTCTCCCTAATCCCCTTCCCACCACCTACTAGAAGCAGTTGGCCCAACCAGATCCGTTGATGGTTAGTGCATTCCCTCCATCCCAAGCCAAACTGACACAAACACAAATAAACAATATGCTCCCTCCCCTATCACATTAAACTAATCACACAGTGGGACATCATAACCAAGTGCCTTTTAGTCCCAATCCAGCATATTCCCTCTCAAGGCAAAATTAATCTAGACCCCTATACCAATCAGCATATTTTATACAAAAAGCTTAACAGCCTGCAATCACAGCCTGCAATAGACATACAACCCATTAGAACCATCAGGCCCCTGGCAAGCTATTGCCATCGAGAACCCCTCACATCTCCAAATAGATCAAACAAACTCATATAAGGCCAACTGAATAATTAACATCACATAGAGGCTCATAAGGCTATACTAAAAGTAAAGTGATCATTTACAAACTAGCCAGAGCCCAAACTGCCAAGGAGGTCTTTTGCCTTAACTTCTGATGTGAGATTCTATCATGAGAAATAACTTTACACTTAGCATGGTTCATTAAATAAGCCTGGGCTCCCTTCTCCTGGATCGGTTGAATCATTTGTCTAAGACACCATCTTCTCTCAACAGTGAAGTGACAGAAACCAGGCCTCACAAAAAAGGGCAGCCTTCAAACGCTCTCTTCCAGTCTGGACAAGCAAGATCAAAAAGTGCCTGTCACAGCAAATAGTTGCCAAGATATATTATAACTGCCCTTGGTTTCCCTCCTGTCCTGCAAAGCTGGGGAGTTCTGCCTGTAGGAGTCTGTCCCAGTGTGTGGTGGACACCTATGATGTTACACCTTATACTGGGTCCAGGCAACTCTTATTAGATAGTGTTACAGTGTCCAGATAGCCAGGGCTCTCTAGTGGTAGCTGTGGTAAGCAGCCAAGACTTATCTAGGAGGAGAGTGAAGCACTTGCAATATCACAATAGTCACACAGTAACTTATCACACATGAAAGGAACCACAAAGTGTTGCGAAAATAAAGGTAATTTATTACAGGAACACCAACTAGATTACTATAGGCAAACTCCCTTCTGGAGGTAAGGTGCACTCAAAATATACACAGGTAAGTATTGGGAAATATCATCAAATAGTAAGGGCCCTGCAAGGGGGGGACAAACAATAAATTAAGCAAGCATTTGCAATGCAACAGGTCTCACATTTGCTCGAGTTAGAGCTATTAGCATTGCACACTCCTAATCGCACTTTTCTTGCCACACAAATTAAAATTAAAAAAAGAGCACAATCGCATTATGTAAATCGCAGCGCGATCGTGCTGAAATTGAAAATGAAAAAAACAAGCGCAATCACGCTATGTAAAACCCATCGCGATCACGCTACCTGGAAAATAAAAAGATAAAGCAGTCCGGAAACCAAGCTGAAAACATGGAGCCTTGTATGTTTTCAGTAGATAGCTTGTGCGCTTGAGGAGGGCTAAACACTGGAAAAGGCATGACGTATCATGCCTTTCACTAATCAAATCAAGCAAATTTAAAAGGCAAGCCCACAAACCAATGAAAGTGACAGGCTTGACATGGGCGTGGTTAAAGGCCCAAAGAAAGATTACAACACAGACGGAGCGCTTGTGCGCTCGACCCTCAAAAGTGAAATACTAGAATGGGTTCCCCACCAGAGGATATAGAGTAGTTAGCGAAGTGCTGGGAGAGAATGGAACCCCAATACATAAGTATCTAGAAGACCCCCAGCGACCAGGAGAGGGGAGGTAAGTTACCTGGTCGTCGTATAGGCTAGCATTGGAACTCATAAATGGAATATTGCAAAAGCAGAACCAGGCCGGTGGAACCCAATGGTGGATTCTGTATGAAGAAGAACTTCAAAAGAAGGGGACGGAGTCCAGTTCATGCAGGAGTGTCCAAGTAGGGCAGGAGGCAATGCCCACGCTTCTGTGGGTGAAGATCTGGGTCGATGGTGATGGATGAAGTCCAGCTGCTGGGTCCAGGAGCTGCAGAGGAGTCCCTAAAGTTACCTAGGAGTTGTCACTTGTCAGTTCCAGGATGGCAGATGGGTCAATGGTCAGGAGGACCACCAACAAGCAACTGGATCAACAATGTCCTGGGGACTCAACCCTTGGGGGGGAGTCCAGGCTGATCCTTAGGAGACAGGTGAGCCAGCAGAAGCAGTCAGAGTCCCCACAAGCAACCCACTGTCAGCACGCACAGTAAGTTGCAGTGAGAGCCAGTCAGCATACCTGAAGAGGAGTCGAGCGGCAGAGAGGAGACTTTCCTTGCAGAGTACTGGGGGGTGGGGCTACTTGGAGCCTGAAGATTTCTTGGAGCAGGAGTCAACAAGCCTTGGTTGCTGCAACAGTCGCAGTGCACAGTGGTTCTGTCTTGGAGGAAGAGGCAAGGGCTCACTGTCTCCCAAAATGGACAGAAGGCAGAGAGGACCCAGAGGACCCCTCAGAACCACCGCCTGTGTTGGAGAATCTTCACAAGTCCATAGGATAGCAGATCCCGACAGCCAGACATCATTGCCTTAGGGCCTGTGGATGCAGTTGAGTGACTCCTTCACTCCAAGGGAGATTCCTTCTTGCTCTTTTGGTGCAGTTTAATTGTTGCTGACCCCAGAGGATGCACAGTTGTGGAAATGTTACAAGTTGCTGACAAGAGCCGCAGGAACAATGTTGCAAGGGAGAGGTCATTTCAGTGTTGCAGTCTTGTTCGGTTCCTGTGAAGTCCAGCAGCAGTTCCGGTGGCCAGGAGCATAAGATGTCCTTGCAGAAAGTTCCTGGTGGAGTCTTGCATGATGAATCTGGGTACCTACCCGCAAGGAAGTCCCTAAATAGCCCAAAGAGGAACTTGGTCTGAGGTGACCACCTGTCAGAGGGGGCCACTGACATCAGCTACCTAGCCTGACCAGTCAGATGCTTCCAGAGGCCTCTGCACTCCTTCTTTCCAAGATGGCAGAATCAAGTGGCCACATGGAGGAGCTCTGGGCACGACCCCTGGGGTGGTGATGGACAGGGAAATGGTCAGTTCCCTTTCCTTTGTGTAGTTTCACGCCAGAGCTGGGACCGGGGTCCCTGGACTGGTGCAAACTGTGTTATCCAAGGAGGGCGCCAAATGTGCCCTTCAAAGTAAACTGGGGCGTGGAAAGGCTACGCCTCCCCAGCCCATTAACACCTATTTTCAAGGAAGGAAAGGTTGCATCCCCATCCCACAGGAAATCCTTTGTTCTGCCTTCCCCTGCCTCAGCTGGTCAAGCATCAGGAGGCCAGAATCCTGACTGAGGGGCTGCTGCAACGTGGGCTGCTGGCAGACCCTGAGAGACTGGTAGGAGCAGCACTTGGGGGTCCTCTAAGGAGCCCCTATGTTGCATGAAATCATGCCACCAATACTGGCATTAGTAATAGGTTATGATTCTGACATGTTTGTTACCAAAAATACCTAGGTTCGGAGTTACCATTATGTAGCTGGACCACAGGTAGCTAAAATGGCTTCCCCGCACTTACGAAGTCCAGGGAATTAGAACTGGATTTCAAAGGGGTGCCTCTGCTCATGCAGGGATGCCCACACACACAGGGACTTTCATGCTGCCCTTTGGGTTGGAAGGGCCTACCACAGGAGTGACTTACAGTGATCTGGTGTAGTGACCAGCAGTGAAAGTGTGCATGCTCCTTTTTATGCAGGCTGCAAATGGCATTCCTGCAGACACAGATATCATGGGCTTCCATGGATGGCATAATACATGCTGCAGCCCACAGGGGACCCCTGGTGTACCAATGCCCAGGGTGTCTAAGTACCATGTACCAGAGACTTACAGGAGTACACCAGTATGCCAATTGTGGGGTGCAAGAAGTATCAAAGCAACTACATTTGTAGGAGAGAACACAATCACGGGGGTCCTAGTTATCAGGATCCCAGTGAAAACAGTCTAAGCACACTGACATCAAACAAAAAGTGGGGCTAAGCATGCCAAAAAGAGGGGACTTTCCTACACTGCTTAAAAGGAAACCTATGGGCTCACTGAGCCTCTGCATCCCATCTCCACTCAGAGAGTTCAGTGAAAACCCCCTTGAAAAGTTCAACAATATATTTGCTGGTGTCCCCTCCTTCCAACCATTCGGGTATACCAAGCACTCTGAGATTGTTCCATCGAAGTCTGTTCCCGAAGTCTTCCAGTTTCCACTGGGTATCCAACATTTGAGCCTTGAGTGATTCTGCCGTTTTCCTTTGAGTCACCGTCTGGCTCTCAAGGGTTACTATCCTACTCTTCACCATCCTCTCAGAGAATTCAGAACTAGTCTTAGCCACTCGAATAATAGCACCTTGCAGTTTCCGATAGGCAGGTTGTGCTCTGTGACTATCATCCCGGGTCTCCGCTTAATGAGCTATAATGCAATGGTAGATTGCCTCCAGTGAGACTAGTGTGGATGATTTGAGACCAACGAGACCTCCCCCTGGAGTATCTCCTTCTTAACGGGTTAGTACTGAATAGTCCCATAGCAGTTTGTGGCTTTTTAGAGCCTCCTTTTTACTCTCCTATGAAAGAGCTCTTTCCCATTCTCACAGTGCCAGATAAGTCTGAGTGTATCTGAGAGGGGTATCACAACGCAACTCTCCTCCATTCTGCTCATATCACTTAGAATGCTTCCCAACAAATTATCTCTATGACTCCTGCCAGGTATCTCTAAATCCTCCTCTGACCATTCTGACTAATCTGACAGAGAGAAAAAGTGCTCTCCCGCATCCACATCTATACATAGCTTTGAGAGTGAGCATGCAGGGGCCTATGCATGTAACAAATTTATAGCTGATCTACCTACTATGTCTCATGAGGTACTTTGGGGAACCTCCCCTCCTGATGCCCATCCAGCATCTGCTGTTGATATATGGAAGCTCTCCTCCCAGCGTTGCCATCACTGTCACTATAGCTGTTGGAGTAGCAGTGCCAGCGAGTTCATTCGTGTGTGTTATACAGGATGCTTTTCCAGAGCCCAACATGTCCATTGAATGCTTCACAGTCTCAGCAGAAGCAGAAACAGCAGCTGCAGCAACTGTAGGAACTGCAGCAACTGCGGTAACTGTAGCAGCTGTAGTACCTGTAGCAGTTGTAACCAGTCCAATCGTGCCCACCACTGGACTATGCTGAGACACTTCAGCTGTCACCCTCTTCTGTGCTGCCTTCAGGTCAGGTAACTGACTGGGCTTTCTAAAGAAATCCACTACTCGTCCAGTGGTTGTTGTTGATCGTGAAAGGGCGAAGGCCCCTGCTTCAGGGCCCCATCTTGTAGTGATTTCTTCCCCACAATCACATCTGAGCTCTGCAGCCCAAACTCTTTTCCAGCCAATAGCATGCTGCCAGTGCAGGTTTTGGAACCTTTCGCTGCGTTAGGGGCCATTGCCAGCATGCAGCAAGCTCCACAGCGTTCACAGAATCTCGGCATGAATACCACAGCTGACCAGCGAGCCTTCCAGTCAATCAAGAGCCCCAGTGCCCGGACTCGCACCAAGAAAGCACCTCCTTCACCGGTAAGCAGACAAATAGCTAGGGGCATTCTAGCTAAAGATATCCCCCTCTTCATTCCTATCAGAGAGTAGCAGCAGGAGCAAAATGCCCTTGATTTTCAAGCCCAGCTAGGAGGAGGACTGTCCAGCCACCCTCATACGACCACCACCTTGCCCCTTTCCACCTCAACTGGGCACTGAATTACTTTGTCAAAACTGCTGCCTCTATGTGCACATATGTTCACATATAGAGGGGTTTATGCCTGCTACTAAAACTTAAAGATGTGTTGTGTATATATGTATTTATAAGCTAATTACACGTATTTGAAATAAACAAAAATTGCACAGAACACCAGGTAAATATTGCTGCTTCTATGTACAGTTATGTTTTATATAGGGGTTTATTCCAGCCACTAAAACTTTACCAAGAGGCTTGAGGATAATGATTACACCAACCTATGATCATCCTCACCTAGATCTTCTCAAAGGGTGGGCATCACACAATATGAGAAGATCACAGGTGATGTTAAAGATTTTGAGAAAATATGCAGAGATCGAAAGAATGGACATGATGGCACAGCTGAAAGAACTTAGGCCCTCATTAGGACTTTGACGGTCTTCCATGAAGACCGGCAAAGCCGCGGGTGCCAGGAGACCACCAGTGCTGGTGGTCTCCCACCCACCATACTACGGGTACTGCCGGATTTCCACCACACTTTGGGCACAAATCCAGCAGTAGTCATGCTGGCGGGCGGAGGCATTCTGGTGGTTCCACCACCGGCCCTGCCCGCCAGTAGGACACCACCTGCTGTATCATGATCCATAATACGGCCTGGCAGTGTCCTGCTGGCGGGGCGCTGGCGGCGGTGGAAGCACCCCATCCCGTTCCCTGCCCGATGACCTTCTCCCCGGAGCAGGTAAAGTGATCGTTCCAACAGGAGAGGGGGTGGGAGGGTCAGGGGGTGTTGTGTGTGCATTTGTGAGTGTGTGGTGTGTGCCTTTGTGCATAAATGTGTGTATGTGTGGTTGAATGCGTGTCTGACTGTTGAAGTGAGTGCATGTCTGGATGTAAATGTGTAGGCGTGTTTGGATGGCTGTGGGTATGCGTGCTTGTATGCATGTATGAATGTTGTTGTGAATGCATGTATGGATGCATGTCTGAATGCGTGTATGAATGTTGTGAATGCATGTATGGATGCATGTCTGAATGCGTGTATGAATGTCGTGAATGCATGTGAGTGGATGCGTGTATGTAAGTGTAGATGAATGGGTGTATGTGTGGTGCGTGTGGGGGTCCATATGAATGTATGCGGAGAGGGGGGTGCTGGGGCTGAAGGGGCTGCTGTGACTGAAGGCGGGCTGAGGGGAGGGAGTGTCTAGTGCTTTCTTGGGGGTTGGTGGGGGAGCCGTCTACCAGTGACAGGGAAGAAATTCCCTGTCAAATGTAGCCTTTCCGCCATGGTTTTCGTGGCGGTGCTACAGCCACGGAAACCATGTAGGAAAGCCACCTCCCAACACTGGCGGTGGTCTTCTGTGGACCGCCAGGTCGCAGATGATCATCTCTGGCCCGGCGGTTCCGACTGCCATGGCGGTATGAGTGGAGATGTGGCGGGTTGGCAGAGGCCAACCTGCCCCACTTATAATGTGGCAGTATCCACCAACAGACTGTTGGTGGTGGGACCATCACATTTACTCTGGCAGTCAAAAGACCAACAGGGTCATAATGAACACCTTAATGATCAGTTAGAAAAAGAAGACAAAGAACAGGTTAGTAAGTTTAAGAGCCAAATGAAGGGAAGGATAAAGAACTATGAGGAGACAAGAAGGGCAATCAAGTTCCAAAGGAACCAATTGGATTATGAGACAGGGTTGATATATAAGTTTGCCAGAAGGTTTGAGTCCATAAGGAGACAGAGAATTGGTGATTACAACAAAACAAGACCGAATGTGTCTGCAAGTGATTTTTAGCTTGAACCCAGGATCAGAGTTAGAACAAGATGAAACAATGCGAGGAGTAGGAAACAATGAGGGAGCACGTACATAAATTGTGGATGAATTACGTTTTTTACCGATGTACCAAAGGACAAACCATAGACCAGAGTTTACTTTCATGTACGTACATCTCAAAAACTAATGCATTTGTCAGTCACTGTGTGTTAGAAAGGGTGCATTTGATTGACAGTCAGGTTACCCACTGTCCAAGCAAGGACCCTCACTCTAGTCAGGGCAAAGGAGAAACACACCTGGTTAACCCCTGCTCACACCTTTGGTAGCTTGGCACGAGCAAGCAGGCTTAACTCAGATGCAATGTGTAAAGTATTTGTACCAACACACACAGTAATAGAGTGAAAACACTACAAAATGGACACCACACCAGTTTAGAAAAATAGGCAATATTTATCTAAATCAAACAAGACCAAAACGAGAAAAAAAACATACACAAGTTAAAATATGAATTTTCAGAAAATAAGAGTCTTTGGGACAGATGTATCAAAGCTTTTTGCATTCGCAAACGGTTTGAGAATGCAAAAAGCCATTTCAGAATGTATCAAAGGCATTCTGAATGCAATTTTAAGGAATCGCTAAAATAGCGATTCCTTAAAATTGCGACCCTGTTTAGAGAGTCACAAATTGCGACTCTCTAAATAAGAAATCACAAATAAGGAAACCTTATTTGCGATTTCTAAAGCACATGTAACAAGCAATTCCTTAATGCGAATTGGGCATTAAGGAATCGCTATTTACCACCAAGTTGAACTTGGTGGTAGCCATGTGCAAATTTAAAAAAATGCATTTAAAATGCATTTTTAAAATTTACATGTAAAGCAGACATGCCCTTTTGGCATGTGTGCACCTTACATGTTGTAAAAAAAATGTTCGGGGTGCAGCAGAGGAGGCCTAGGGCCCCCAGCACCCTGGCATTTGCATTTCCAAAAATTACGAATTCCAGTTAGGAATTCGCAATTTTGGAAATGCAAAAAATTCGCAAATATGGGCCTACAGGCCCATAGGTGCGAATGGGGGCCGGTATCGCAATTTGCGATTCGGTTATAGCATTTGCGATTTTTAAGAAATCACTATTACCGAATCGCAAATGTGATACATTGCGTTTTGCAAATCAGAAAAATCGCTATTTCTGCTTTGCAAAAGGCCTTTTTCATACATCTGGCCCTTTATTTCAGTCTGCTATTGGGGAATGGTGTGGGTCTTGTCAAACCTCTTGGGAGGGCGGGGATGGAGGGTATTATACCTGTAGTCCTACAATATGGTTCATATTTAGGTAAATTTTCTTCATGCACATGTATTACCTGTGCTGCTTCCGATAACATTGTTTCTCTGTTTACGGGTATTGGTTATAGATCTTTTCCTCATCCTTCCATGTCGGAGACCTTCAGTAATCTCTGGTACCTACATGTCTAGGCACCCGTGAGACTGTGAAAGAGCTCCACATATGACTAGCTCTTTCATAAACCAGTTGCACAGAAGACGTGGTCTAGGGCTGCAACGAAATGGATGACCACTTAATAGTTCTTCTAAACTCCACCCCACAAGAGAAACAATCCATGATGTAGTGAGCTATGGAGGAGCTGGTCACCTGTCTTAGGATGGTTAGGTCCAAAAATATTCTGTTTCTAACTGTGACCCTCCAGATTAGTCATCCACATCATCAGATTGTAATGCAAAAACGATGTTGCACTAGCACATTGATGTCAGCTGAGCTTCTAAACAAGTGAGAAGTGATAGTGAGCAGGTGCGGATGCACAGCATGGGCAAGGAGGTACTGTGTGAGTGAGTGGCACAGGTTTGGGAGGGTCACAGAGTGGGTTAAGAGGCACTGAGCGATTGAATGCATTGAGTTCGGTCACAAATATGGCAGGTTTTCTTCATTTCACTGGAATCACCATTACTTGGAGGGTTTCCGCTCTCCCCTCCATAAAAACCCCACCAACTTTCACATTATCATGTTTTATCGATCTCACATTTGATAGTTGATGCAATTCTTTAAAGCATGGTTGGTTTGACGGATTCCCACCAGGAACGTCAACACACAATCCTTCCAATAATTAGACTGTGGGGCCTTTAGCAAATGTGTTCTCCTTGAAAGGATTGTCATTCAAACTTTCCAGCACATTTACTTATGTGAATTTTGATTTTCTACTGAAACCATATTGATAGTTTTGAGATCATGTCTTTACTTAGTAGTTCCAAAGTCAAACTGCTGCTGTGAGTTATAACCGGCACAGTACCCTACAATACTGCTATAAACAACCACACCAGGCTATTTTTAGTGTCCCTGTGGCAAAGAGTATGGGTTCGGAATCACAGGAGGCATAGCAGAGGCAGAGAGCACATAGAGTAGGAATACAAAGAATGAACAAGAAAAATAGCCAAGTTTAGACATTGAAAAGAGGAACATTTCACTACTCTAGGAATGCTTTCCCCAAACTGATATTGAATTGGTGGTGTGATTTCTAAGAAGAGCCGAGGTAATAATGCAAAGTGGTCACTTTAGTCACAAGCAACATGTAGAACATGGAAAGTTAAAATAACTCATTTATTTATACTTAACCGATATAAAAGACACATCACAGGGTCAAGAAATGCAATAAATACACGGTTACTTTTACATGTCAATGCTCACAAAGACCGCCACCTCAATCAGGCTTCGGATGTGGGTGCCTCATATTTGTAGCCTGAATAGTTTTTGAAAAAAAAATTGTGTGAAAATGTACATCCACTGTGACAAACGTTTTGTGAATGATATTTAGGACATGATTTTTATGTCCGATTATAATTTTTTATATGAATTGTGACAAACAACCAGACTTGAACATCTTACCCTATAGATGATTGAGGCTTGGTGATCAGCTTAAATAAACTTCTTCGCACAATATAATTCCACACACTGATATTTTCCATAATGCAGAACCTGTCTACCCTGCTTCACCAAGTATATATCACCTTCTCAGGACCATTCGGACGCATTCCTTTGTTGTAGACTGTCCCTGGGTCCAGTATCGATGTTTCAGTATACACCATTCATTCGTAGCGCCACAACAGCCAATGTGAAAAGGAAGCAGGTCTTGGCATCTGAACCTACTCTAAAGAGATCATGGAAGGAGTATTTCACACCTGGAAAGGAAGAGGAACTATACCACTGCTCTAGTGTCTTTGCTTCACTTGTTATCAAATTACCAACAGGTTGAAAGGTTATGTACTGTGGTGCCTCGAATGTTTACCAAGCTGGAGGGGGATGGGGTCTGCGTTTATCTCTGACTTCTTTTACATCTGTTCTCATAATTTCAAGAATGGGGAGGGTTGTCATAACAGATTAAAGTTCCAGCTACATTACCCATTACCCTTTATTTGCCTGGATCCGCGTTGGAAGCCCTCTGCTTGCAGGGTGCCGTATGGTGCTGCTCAGCCCTGATTTGTAGATGCAAAGATAGCGTACACACTTCCAAGTACACCACTGTGAGGTTTTATGGTATGGTTTCGAGGGTGTAGTTATTTTTTTCTAAAAACATTTAGTAAAGCACTGAAATACTATTCTAGGGTCACAATAAAGTGTTGAGTTTGTGACCTTCAAGTTCTTAGTCTGCATTTGCAGGGGCAGTTGAAGACAACGCATCACCAGATAGAATGACAGGCAGACCTTCAAGTGACAAGGCCCAATATTTCTGGAGAGGGGATATTTTGGTGATTCATGACAGAGGGATTATATGTCACACTATCCTTCTCACGTATATCATTTTACATAATTATCAAGTTTAAAATATATTTACATAAATAATGTCCCATTGGTTGTCAAATTTAGGACAAAATAGTTATGTCAGATGACATTTTGACACTATTTTAGTGAAGTACGAAGTAAAGTGAAAAGTCCATTATTAGTTTGTTTGTTTGCTAGAAATGCCCAGATGTCAGGCAGGATCCCAGAACTCTATTGGTTTGATATTTTGGTTCTTTGGCAAAGGTTCCAGATTGACGTGTAGTGTGGGCTAGTTTCTGCAAGTGTCCAAGCCTTATGCTGTTACAGGATTAACATATGGAACAGTAACCGTGAATGTAATTTTCTGTTCACGCGGGAGTCAAAATTGTGATCAGGTCTCATGTAGTCTGAGCTTCTTTGAATTAAACAATAGTGTAGAGTGTGGTTTGTCAACTGTTGGTATTTACACATTTAGAGAAGGATTTTTTAAAAGAGACGTACAGCATAGCGCAGCAACCAATGTTGCTGTGTTGCACCAAGGAGTTGAGAGAATTGCAGAGCAATAGCTACTAAGATATGGCACCACTGTGTTCACACAGGATGCCTAGTGCCATGCACACACCTTTACACCGCACTCCAAAAGTCAGTGTGATGTCTGTCATAGATTTTGTAGTGGAAGGGTAGCTTTTCAGCAGAAAATGTTATGCTTAGGCTACTGTTAAAACCTATTACACATTTTATGTGTGCTGTACAATGGAGCATTCTTACTCTCTGTGAAACGTTGGAAAAGTAAACATTTCTCCTTGTTAACCCCAGCCTCTTGAGGGCTTATTGGTTGGTACAAAGCCCTCTCTACCAATTTTTGTAGCTATGACTTTGAGTCAAAACCACGGGTGGGGAGGATCATTTACCACCCTGGGGAATCTACCTTGACAAAACGTAATGCAAAATAGCACTAAGTACTATTTATGTTACTTTTAGGGCAACTTTCCAGAGCAAACAAAAATGTTTTAAGCTGGAAAGTAAATACTTTACGATGACTTTACAAATGTTTGTGTCATTCTGCTAGACTTTACACCTGTGCAAACGCTTGATAACTTTTTCCCCTACTTTTTGAGGATTCCCACACAGAGGATGTTACAATATTCTATGGAAGACCTTTGTGAGTTTGCCAAAAAGACTCATTTGGAGAGACATTTCTGTGAATCATGAGATGTTAACGAATGCTTATGATAAGGTTTTATCTGTGATAAGAAATCAACATATAACCTGATGCCCAATTTCTTTACTTTCAAGGACGGGTGAGCAGTGAAACTGAAGCAGGTTTCTGTGTATGTCCCCACTATCAGTACTTGCATTTTAACTTTATTTTGTCAAAGGTCCCCCTTATTCATGCAGAAATAGATGTTTCTGTTTGCTATTGATGGAGAAATCATGAAGCTCAAAAATAATTCTTTCTGAGGTGGAGTTATCTATCATTAATCACAATTCGGAACTGGATGTGTAACTCTTAATGCAGCATGTATTTTGTGAACTGGCCTGCTCAGATGTTCAGGGGTGGTACCAGTTAATCTTTCGGAATAAAGCTTTATCTAAGACTAGTGTCGACGTCATTTCAGGCGCTCTCAATGGATTCTTCTTAAACTGGCCCAGCAGTGCTCAATAGGGTATGGAATGCTTAATAAAGTACATATTCTGGGTATGTAGAAAGAAGGCATCTACATCAGTCAAACTGAGCAATGAAGCAAAAACTACCCCCCACTGATTTCAACACCCCTTTCATGATAGTGTTTAGTTCAATCTCCCTTTGAACATATGTACAGAGTCAAACGATGAAGACGTGGCTCTCTAATAAACAACATTTACCAAAAAGTCCTTTTTAAAATTCTCATGCTCGCAGCTTAAACAACCTGGTATATCATTATGAGCTTACTGACAGGTTTGTTAGCTGACAATAATCTTTCTAGTAAGGTCACTTCACTCATGAAACGTTCAAATCCGGCATCGTTGCCTGTCAGTCTAACTCTGTTCAGCTGTCAATCAAAGAAATACAGAAGAAATAAATGATGCTTTGTTTTTAGGTCAGGCCATTAACACAGTTTTAGCTGTCTCGACAGGCTCTTGTATTTCCAGAAATGTCATACAATATATATATATGCACCCAGAGGGGATTTTATTTTCCAGTCTTCATCTTTTAGTCTGTTAAAGTGTCATTCACATTTTGCTTCCCCCACTTCAGCATACAGCGTGGGGTAGCCAACCCACTACTCATTGATTTTCTTCACGTTGCATAACTGCACAAAGCCTGCACACATTGTTCACATCTGCATAAAAATAGTCTCTATCTCTTTAGCGACAAAGCTAGTTCAAAGTGTGCTTTATGGGTACTTGTAGTTAGGCCAGCTGTAGAAAAGCATTTTTTGTGTTGCTAGTAACGTTGGACTAGTTTCACAAATCTCCACGAAACTTTCCAAAAAGGTACTACTATTTGACTATGGGATAGGGTCCCCAGGGCTGAAAACGGCTCGGGAGTGGGCCACAGCACCTCTCCCCATAAATAATACAACTGACCCCAGGGAATAGGGTTCCCAGGGTCATTCTAAGCTCAGGGAGTGGAGGGGGACACATGGCAACACTCTATCTATCTATCTATCTATCTATCTATCTATCTATCTATCTATCTATCTATATAAATATATTGATAGATAAGTATATAGAACACCTGCTGGCGGTCGCAGAGAAAAAGGGGGTTCCAAAACAAGTTTTCCCCATGCATTTTCACACAGGGTCTTTAGACATGCCTACAGCCCGAACTGCTGTATGGAATGACACCGCATTTGGCAGGAAGCTAGAACTTGGTGCAAGATTGTGCTTTTTGTGATTTGCTGTAAATAAGTTCAGTAGTTCTGGAGATATTGAAGGGAAAAAATACAGATATCCAGGGCCAGGCCCTGCGGACAACCCCTGCTGCGATAAAAAAAAAAGTAAAAATTCACTGAATAAAAACAAAGGTTACAGGGATGTTATAGTTAAGAAATAGAATTTAAAAATAACCTTAGAAATTCACTCAAAAACCCAAAGGTTACAGGGACGTTATACTTTTGAATTCACTTGCACAAAACCATAGAAATTCAGCAGCTCTAGTTACAAGACCTTACCACAACTCACACCTCTGCAGTGCACTGCTTATGACCTCCCATATTACATCACTCATGACATGGTCAGTGACATCACTGATGACATCACTGATGACATCTCAAATACAACAGTCGGTAGTCAACAGACTTGGCATGTCCCCTCATCCCATCCTTGTCTGATGCCACTTATACAGTTTTAATTTTCTAATAAATTTAAAGATATCAATCCTGGTACTCACATAGTCAAACCCCCTGTGTGTGCCCCATATTACGAATTTCAAATTCTCTCGACATGACAGAGGAAATGGATATCCACCCAAGGGCAGCAGCCAAGCCCTCTCTCCCAGTGTACATCCAGGAGGATGTGTTTAATTTAAAGTTGGCAATACAGAACCAGACTTGAGAGACAAACTCCGGAAATTAGAAAAACTCAACAAATCAGAAATTTCCATATGAGGGGAGGCTACATCACTTCAGAACTATGTGGACAATGGAATGGTACTAAGGGGTCTCCATATATACATTGTCCCTTCCTCTGAACACCCAATCCACAAATACTTGGAGAATGGGCAGAGAATGCTGCTGCCAGATCTTAGAAACCCTAATTAAATATTCATGGCTTGACAGAGAATTCTGCGGAAAGTCATTGCAACCTTGCAGAAGTTGCAAAGAGACTACGATGACTATGCCAGTGGCAGAACCTTGACCTATAAACAAAAGTTTGATAATGAAACTAATAAATTAGTTGAAAATACAGTCACTTCTGCCCCAGCTGAAGTGCCTAATCTGACAAGGAAATCAATTCAGGTGATGATACTGGTACCTCACTTACTGCAGGAAGCACAACTTTTGGGAGCGAATGTAGTCTCAAGGCTACCACTTTTTAGACCAATACAGACTTTTGAGGAGAAGCCATCAGATAGCTTGCGAATCTAAGACTCCGACAAACAGAGGCTGAGGGTCTTCAATGCAAAACAGAGGAAAAGGAAGAGGCCAGGGAGGAGCAGGCAGAGGAGAAAGAGAAACCAGCAGAGGAAACAGAGGAGTTGGAAGAAACTCACAGGGTGAATGTGAAACGCTGGAGTAACCCCCCCCACAGGAAGCATAAGGTATCCTGATGTGATAAATACAACTGTCATTAATCTTTCAGACAGAGTGTTGACTGACACTGAGAAACACCTTCTGTGTCTAGGCCTAAAGTTTTGTCCACTACAGGGTTTGACTGTAATTACCAGGATTGACCTCTTTACATTTCTTAGAAAATTAAAACTGCCTAAGTGGCATCAGACAAGGATGAGATGAGGGAACATGCCAAGTCACCCAGGGACTGATCCTGTGTCCGATATTCTTACTATTGGGGGTGCAGATTTGCTTTTCACGTTACATGATTTGGAAGCTTGTACAATGAGGCCAGGGACCATGACAAAGGTAATGAGGATCTTGGCTGTCTAAGAGTACCCCGTGATGACTCCTTTCCGAGTGGCTTTAAGCCCCCCCCTTCAGACGTCTGTCCTAATATGTGGCATGATAACATTTATACTTTTCATTAAGTAGAGATTAAAGACCTGAAAAGTTTGCGAAGAGGAACTCAGTACAATAGAAACATGAACATCTCTCACAAGCAATTTGATGTTATCAATTAACTTGAGAGAGATGAGAGTACAATATCTGTCTATCCTTGACAGGGAGATTGGTGTGAGACCCTTGATCACTTTTCAGATTGCTAAAATACTGAGGGACTCTCTTGTCCCCAGTGATATCATCCCGATGAAAGGCACTGAAAAACACAGCCTTTAAGGCTTTTTTCCCTGTGGTCGGTGAAAGGCCTATAAGAAGAGCCACCCCAGGAAAGTGTTTGAGACCATCAATGGGAAAACCAAATCCGAATCCTGGGGATTCCCCATCACACACCTAAAGAAGGGCACGGGAACACGGGTCTATCTACCAGGGAAAATCAGCAGAGAATTCCAACAATATTATGAGACATTACACAGTGCACCCCCTAACCTTTCAGATAACGCAATGTATAACTTCTTGCATGCACTCCCTCTCCTGACTTTAACCCCTGACATTAGGGGAGAGATAGGAGGACCGATAACACTTCTAGAAATCAAGCAGGCTATTAAAGACATGGCCAGGGGTAAAACACCAGGCCCCAATGGACTACCAGCGACGGAACTCCTATATGCTGAGTCCCTAAGACTAGGCTGCCTCCCTGGTTCAACTCGAAGTGCCAAGGTAGTACCCCTCCTCCATACTACAGGACCAGGGGACCAAGTTACAGCATTCTGCCCTTTATCCATGCATAGCATGGATTTTAAAATTCTGAGAAAGATCCTGGTGACTAGACAGCTACCCTATATGCAGACTCACATACATGAAGATCAAAATGATTTCATCCCACAAAGGAGCACATCGGTAAACCTTCTGAGGCTTTACCACGTGCGTTATCACCCATAGATCCTAGACCAACCAGCAGCACACATTATGGTGGTCATTATGACAATGGCGGTGACTGTTAAAGTGGCGGTAATACCGCCAATAGGCTGGCGGTAACTACCACCAAATTATGACCATGGCAGTGATAACTCCAATAGACAGTCAATGTACCACACCATCCACCAGGATGTTAACACCACTAACCACAGCGGCAGCCATCAACAACCAGGACGAAGCCAAGGTACCGCCCACCATATTATGAAGTAGCAAACCGCCACGAATTACGGGGTGGTACCAACGCCATCAAAAGCCTGGCGGAAACACTGCAAAGAAGACAAAAGACTCACCATTAGAGACACAGAGAAGATCAACACCACCTTCAACAAGTCTTCCTGATGCTCTTCTACGCCATGCTCCACCTGGAACACCAATGCCGACATAGATGATGACGGTAAGTACAGCCCCCTAGCACACAAGGGATGGAGGGAGGAAAAGGAGAGTGACACACACACACGCACAACACACACCATTCACACACGCACCATACACACAACCAGCTGCAGAGGAAAACCAATGTCACAGGACCCATGTCATAATAATGCAAGGACAACATATAGGAATAACTGATATTGTAATTTGATGCCAACAGCCACCATATTGTCCATGTGATAATTAGAGTAAATGTTCAGAAAGAGCCAATGGCCAGTCCAAAGTACAAAAGACCCACATGGCCACAGGGCACAGTCCAAGCCCCAACTTGTTTCCTGACAATATCCGCACTACACTGTGCAGGGGCATCATGATAGAAAAGGGCAGGCACCTCAGGGGGAAAGGGGGTGGGGGCACGTCAGCTGAAGTGGGGAACTTGCCCACTGGTTCTGGAGAGGGTTCAATGCCCATTTTCCTTTGCTGGGGAGTGCAAGGTCACAATCCCTGAGGTGGGGAACTTTCCCACTGGTTCTGGAGGGGGCTCCTTGTCCAATAGTCCCTGGAGGGTGGGCTACATGCCCTCTGCTGGAGGTGAGGGCTGCTGTGTCCCAGCTGGAGATGAAGGCTGCTGTACCCCAGCTGGAGGTGAGGGCTGCTGTGTCCCAGCTGGAGGTGAGGGCTCCTTGCCCACTGCTGTTGGAGGTGTAACCCTGCCAGCCTTTGCTGGAGATGCAGGCTTCTTGCCCACTACTGTTGGAGGTGTAACCCTGCCAGCCTCTGCTGGAGGTGAGGACTCCTTGCCCACTGCTGTTGGAGGTGTTACCCTGCCAGCCTCTGCTGGAGGTGAGGTCTCCTTGGACACTGCTGTTGGAGGGGGCCTCTTGCCTCTCTTAGTTGGTGGAGTAGGAACCTTCCCTTTCTTGGGTGGTGTAGTGGTATCCTTCCCTTTCCTGGATGGTGGAGTGGGATCCTTCCCTTTCTTGGGTGTTGGAGTGGGATCCTTCGCTTTCTTGCCTCCATGACTAGGAGGTGCCTCCACTGTCCCCGTGGACTGTTTGGCTGAGGTACTGGGCTGGGTCGTTGGGATCCTGCTCTTACGGGCAGGACAGGGGGTGGTGGGGGAGGGAAGAGGTCAAGTTGGGCAAAGAAAAGCTTCTTAGGGAAGGTGAAGCGGGATGAGGGAGGAGGGATGGGAGTGGAGGTTGAGGGAGTGGTTGTTGGATGTGTATATTTGCTGGACTTGGGTGCAGGTGCATGAGCAGTGTGCTGTTGGGAGTCTGAGTGCATGCGTTTGTGTCTCTTAGGAGAGGGAGGAGACAGGGTGGGAGAGGAAACAGGGGACTCGTCGATGGATGTTATGGAGGTGTCTGCAAGTGAGGTGTTTGTGCTGCTTGGTATGGTAATGGTGGTGGTGGCTGTTGATGCAGTGCATGCAGGTGGGAGTGCAGATGTGACTGTGAGGGAGGAGGATGAGGGGGAGACAGTGGTGGCAGTGGATGTCCTTGTATGTGCAGCTGTCTGTTGTTTGTGTGAGTGCTTGTGGCCTGAAGTGTGCTGCCTGTGTTTGGCTGTGTGATGTTTTCAGTGCATGCTTGTCTGTATGTGTGTATGGGATGGGTTGGGTTGAGGAGACTGGGACTGGTAATTGGTGGTTGGAGGGGGGATGGTAGGAATAGGGACGATGGCTGCCATCAGAGAGGAGGCCAGAGCCTCAAAACGATCTCTGTTGGGCTGCCAATCCACCATGGATGCCCTCCAGGAATCATTGCATTTGCTGCATCTGGGATGCCAGCCCCTGGATGGCATTCACAATGGTTGACTTCCCTACAGAGATGGATCTCAGGAGGTCAATAGCCTCCTCACTGAGGACAGTAGGGCTGAATGGGGCAGAGCCTGAGGTGCCTGGGCGAAGGAGATGCCCAACTTCCTGGGTGAGCGGGCACAGGCAACTCAGTGAGGGGTTGCTGGGAGGGCAGTGCTGGTACAGGGTGGTGGCTGTAGCTGGGATAGTCCCAGAAGTGTCCGCCACCACCGGGGAGTTTCTATTGGGGAGGAATCAGAGTCAGTGTTGTCACTTGCTGTCTCTGCCGTGGGGCTCCCCTCGCCCTCTGTCCTACTGGTTCCCTCAGCATTGGTGGATTCTGCCTCCTGGGTCCTGTGGGATGCAGCTCCCTCTGTCACCGGTGCCCCTTCTCCTCCACCAGATGATACTAATGCACACATGGACAGGATGACAGAAGAAAAAAGGAGGAGAGAGAGAGAATGGGAATATGGGTCAATTACAGCACCAACACCACAGATGGCATACACATTACCGTCACACACATGGACCAGGATTGAGTACCATGCATCGCACTGGCATTCCATTGGCTAAGTACCACAGTAAGATGAGAGCCAAACACCCCCAACTGCACCCCTCCTGGGACCCCCTACGCCCTGTCTTACATGGAATGCAAACAAGCTAGGTTACCAGATTTTGCAGTGCACCCATTACCCCTGAGCTGGATCATGCTGCAATGTCTGACCTGGCATTAAGGGGCACTCACTAACTGACACCCACCACCAGGATCCCATGTCACCTACCAATTATAGTTGTAACGCTCACTGTACTCACCCCCTTGTGGCTGCTGTGATGCCATCAAGCGCCCATCAAGCTCTGGCTAGGCCACCACCAGTATGCAGGTCATCAGAGGGGCTCAGGTTCCGACAGGCACCCTGCCCTCGTTGGGAGGCCATCCCCAGCTGGGCCTCCGCGGTCTTCTGGGCCCTGCGTCTCAGGTCCTCCCACCTTTTCCCCCAGGGTCTGCACGTCCTTGGCGATAGCACACCACAATCCCTTCTTCTGACAGGAGCTGACCAGCAGAGATAATACAGACAGGCGATCCCCATTACACATACATCCAGCCTGTCACACATATTGCCCACAAATCCCATTTCCATCTCCATTGGCACACACATCACCCGTCGCCCACCATGTTCACTACCACCAGACACACCACCCCCCCAAATGACACACTGCTTGCACACACATCTCCATGCAACCTTTGTCACATGCATCGTGCCAATGGTGTTCACACCTTTAGGTCTGGAGACCCATACAACTGTTCCTACTGGGGTAGGACACCATCCACCAAGCCCTCAAACTCCTCTGAAGTGAAGGCAGAGGCCCATTCCCCGGTCACACGGGCCATGGCAGGATCCGGACACAGGTCACAGCAGCACAAGCAGTGTAGGTGTTGTCCTGTGGAAAGTCAGGAATCAAGTGAGGTCATAGATAGAAAATGGCGGTCACGTCCACTGCGGTGTACACCGTCACCGCCGCCGGTGATCCCCATTGGCCACTGTACTCCACAGAGCCCCATATTAGCTTATGAGGAATAGCACGGAGGTGCGAGACCGCATCCCGCCATGACACCCAAAGTTGGCAGAGTTACCTCACTTGCACCTGTCCCTACATACAGGACAGGCAGTCACCATTTTATGGTGGTTGTCAGCATTCAGATAATCGAGAACTGAGTCATTGCTATGATTTGCACATACATTGCCATTCTCATAGTGCCAACACATTAATGCTCAATGTACACTGAGGTGACGGTTCCATTGCTCAAATTGTGACACCCTACTCACTCTTGTGTCGTACCTTAGATGCCTATGACTATGGATGAATAAGAGGAGGAGACAAGACCCCGTGTACAGACCCCTGGTGGACTTGGCTACAATGGAGGACAGGCACATAATTCTGACCTATAGACTGGACAGGGCCACAATCACAGAGCTGTGTGTTCAATTGGAGCCTGATCTGATATCAGCTATCCTTCATCCCACTGGGATCCCCCTTTTGTGCAAGTTCTATCTGTGCTCTATTTCCTGGCAACTGGTTCTTTCCAAGTGACAGTGGGCTTGGCAGCAGGAATGTCACAACCAGTGTTCTCAATCGTGCTGGCAAGGGCTTTGTCTGCCTTGGTCAGACACATGTGCAGCTATATTGCTTTCCCACAGGTGGAAGATTTGGCCACTGTGAAGGCAGGATTCTATGCAATGGGACATATACCTAATATTATTGGGGTGACTGACGGAACACATATAGCGTTTGTCCCCCCAACCACAATGAGCAGGTGTTCAAGAATCTGAAGAGTTTTCACTCATCCAATATGCAAATGGTGTGCCTGGCTGACCAGTACATCTCCCATGTCACTGCCAAATATCCTGGGTCGGTTCATGACGCCTTCGCCCTGAGGAATAGCAGCATCCCAAATGTGTGGGCAGAACCTCAGAGGCACAGGATGTGTCTAATAGGTGAGCCTGAGTCCCCACCCAATGTATGTCAGTCTATGCCTTCAGGAGTTAACCCCATACCGTTGTGTAAGGCTAATGTTTGTTCCTCAATACTTGCAGGTGACTCTGGCTACCCAACCTATCATGACTCCTGACCCCTGTGAGGAATGCCAGGACAGGGGCTGAGAATTGGTATAATGATGCACATGGGCGAACCAGAAGAATTATTGAAAGGACCTTTGGTCTCCTGAAGGCCAGGTTCAGATGCCTCCATCTGACAGGTGGATCCTTGTGCTACTCAACCGAGAAGGTCTGCCAGATAGTAGTAGCATGCTGTATGCTGCACAACCTGCCCTCAGACGACATGTGCCTTATCTGCAGGAGGAGGAGGAGATTGTAAATGCCCCTGTGGCAGCAGTGGACCCTGAGGACAGTGAGGATGTGGAGGCAGAGGATGAGGATGTGGACAACAGGACATCAGTTATAGGTCAATTCTTCCAATGACATACAGGCGAGACAGTGGAACTGACCATTCCTCTGACTATTGATGTTTTACGTGTGGCTGTGGCAGGATGGCATTCACTTCCTTTGCATCTCAACTAACCTCCTATGCGTATGCCTTCTAATTTTGCAAATGTTGGTGTTATAACAATTGTGTACTGATGTGATGACTACATACAACTGCAGGTCTCGATGTGTATGCTATCACAGTGTTCAGATAATTTGCACTAGATGTGACTGTTTTCATAATTGCACATTTTCATAACATAAAACACTATCGCTCATGTTGTGTTCAAGGGTGTTTATTGTAGTGCTAATTATTAAGGTGCAATGGAATGGGGTGATGGTAGAGGTATGTCCAGAATATTGGTCCAGCCTGTTTGTAGCACAGGTCCAGTGTCCAAGGAGCCATATGAAGGGAGCAATAGCAGTTCAAAGTGGACAAGGTGACAGAGTGGGACACAAGGGGGACAATCAGGAGAGTGTCATTTCCTGACGGTGGTCTTGGTCTTAGTAAGTGTCTCTGGCTTCTGTCTGGGTCGCAGGGAACGTTTGCGGGGTGGTTCACCTTCTGCAGGGGGTGGGGTGCTGGTGGCCTGTGGGTCCTGGAGCAGGGCATCCTGTCCACTAGCTGCAGCAGACGTGGAGGGCTGGTCAGTAGACTGGCTAGTGGTAGGGGCCTGCAGGTGTGCTGTCCATTCCCTCATGATGTTGGCCATATCTGCCAGCACCCCTGCTATGGAGACCATGGTGGTGATGAGGGCCTGCAAATCTTCCCTGATCTCCTGATGGTGTACCTCCTGCAGCCGCTTGTTCTCCTGCATGTTGGTAAGGATCTTACCAATCTTGTCCTGGGATTGTTGGTAAGACCCCCAGGACGTTAGTGAGTGTCTCCTAGAGAGTCGGTTCCGTGGGCCTGTCCTCCCCATGGCGCACAGCTGTCCACCCAGTGTCCCTGTTCCCCTGTGCCTGTGTCCCCTGAACGGTGTGCCCACTGCCACTGACCCCAGGTCCCTGATTGTCTTGGGGGTGAGGTGTTGACTGGGGTCCCTGTACAGATGGGCACACTGCTGATTGAGGTGTCCTGGAGACAGAGGTGTGGGGATGTTGGGTGGGTGCTGTGGTGTTGGATACTGATGGGGTGGACTGTAAGTGGGCTGGGGTGGCCGACTGACCAGTGGTCCCTGATGAGCCAGGTAATTCATCCAGATCCTGAAGTCCAGAGTTCCTGGCATCACTGGGGGCGCCTTCTGTTCGGAACTGGATAGTCATGGCACCTCCTCGCCGCTGGGATTGGCTGGGGCACCTGTAGCATGTAAGTGATGTATTATGCTTCATGTCTGTGACATATTGCACATCCGTAGCTTCCCCTCTATTGTTGCTGTTGCCCTTCCCCATTGTTTGTGTATGGTGATGTTTTGTGTGATTGTTAGTTCTCCATGCTGAGCATGCTTTTTTGATGGGTATACATGCAGGGCTGGGAGGGCTGTACATGCATTGGTATGGCATGCAGGGCTTGGCATTGGTATTAGTCATATGTGTAGGCGCACTTTGTGGGATGTAGTGGAGTGATGGGAGTCAGGGTGAGGGGGTGAGATGGCATGCAGGTATGGGGGTGATAAGTAGTAAATATTGACTCACCAGTGTCCAGTCCTCCGACTACTCCAGTGAGTCCCTCAGGGTGGAGGATTGCCAAGACTTGCTCCTCCCATGCTGTGAGCTGTGGGGGAGGAGGTAGGGGTCCACCGCCAGTCCTCTGAATGGCGAACTGGTGCCTTGCTGCCACGGAATTACCTTCCCCCGTAGGTCATTCCACCTCTTCCTGATGTTGTCCCTTGTTCTTGGTTGCTATCCAACGGCGTTCACCCTGTCCACGATCTTCTGCCATAGCTCCATCTTCCTGGCAATGGATATTTGCTGTGCCTGTGCTCCAAACAGCTGTGGCTCTACCCTGACTATTTCCTCCACCATGACCTGCAACTCCTCATCGGTGAAACAAGGGGCCTTAGTGGGGACATGGGTGTTGTGCAGAGTGTGTTGAGTAAGGTGGTGGGTGTGGGATGTGGGGTGTGTGATGGATGAATGGGTGTTTGTGGTGTGTGTGTGTGTAGTTGTCTCAGTGATTTTCGTGTCTGTCTTGTGACAATTTTTGGTGTTCGTAATGGGTTGTAGGTAATGAGAGTGTGTGTTTTAAGGTGCTGTGGGTGGGTGTGTGTATGAATGTCAGGTGTGTGATTTTCATTTTGGCCAATGTTGTGTTGTTTTGTATTTGGATGGCCATTCTGAGTGCGCCAGTGTGTACTGCCAATGGTTTACCGCTATTGAATGTCCGCCGTGGTGATTTGTGGGTCATAATGTGGTGGGTGTTGTTTTGTTGGCGTAACAGTATGGGTGTTCGTACCAACAGTTTAACACTGACCTTTGGGGTGGCGGATATGTGTTTGTGGCAGTATTCTGTAGGTTTGGTGTGTGTGTGTCTCATAATATGGCGAACGGATGTTCGCCACTGCAAGGGTATGTTGGCAGCCGTACCCGTGGTGTTAAGCAGCATTTACCACCAATGTCATAATGAGGGCCAATGTCTGTAGACCTTGAAAAGGCCTTCTACTCAGTACGCAGGGAATATCTGATGGGGGTAATGCATAAGATTGCACTGGATGAGGGCTGGACAAAGTGGGTTGCCCTACTGTATGAGAAACCAACAGCAAGGGTTAGGATGGAACTACCATCTCAGAAGAGTATAACATCTACAGGGGCACAAGACAGGGCTGCCGGTTATCACCACTTTTATTTGCCCTAGCTATAAAGTCCCTGTCAGAAAAATTTTGCCACTACAGGAAGGGGGAGAGTATCATGATAGTGAACACATTTTTACATCAGAATGACAAAGCGCGGGAGCCCGAGCTTCTTTTTTTTTTCATTTTTGCCCAGATTCGCAACCCTGTAACGAATTTGCAGCAAAAAACTTTTTTAGGTGCTTTTTAGCACTGAAGGGTTCACTCCACGACCCCACCATTAGAGCTAAGGGGTCAGGGTATCTGTACCCTGGCCCCTTTTCTTGATATTTAGCTTATTTTCTGGGACTCAGCTAAAGCCGAGTCCCAAGATGGCTGCCAAAACCTCCTTGCTGACGTGTTGGTAGCCAATCAGATCTCAGCACAACATCGGGAGGCATTGCGAATCCCTTGAGTCCCTATATATACAAATTTTGATTTTCTTTAATTTCTCCACTACTACTGAACAGATTTCAGCAAATAACAAAAAGGGCTCTTTCTGGACCAAGAGCTACCTTTCTGCCAAATTTGGTATAATTCCACACGGTGGTTCAGGGGCTATTACTGTTCAAAGCTTTCCAGACAGGTGCTGAAGTGAGCATCGTATTGTCTTGAAAAGTTTGTGAAGATTCATCAAACGGAGCCAAAGTTATTGGCAAAACAAAAAACACTTTTTCTATAGAAACTAGGTCCTAACTAAGCAGCTACCACCACTAGGTAATATAAATATATATATTTACTCACTGAAAAAAAAACAAAAGTTACAGAGACGTTATATTTAGGCTCACATTTTGAACCTACAAAACCATAGAAATTTAGCTGTTAGAGTTATTTCAAGTAACTATAACTCGTGCCCCTGCCATGCACAGATTTTACCTCAATATTTTTTATTATCAATGATGTTTTCAAAGATGTCCTGAGTGCTGTAATTTGTGAGGTAATTAGCAGTCCCTGGAGAAGACGCATTCACTTGAGTTTGCTCTGCAGTTAAGATTTGTCACTCTGGGAAGGTAGGGGTTTGTTAGGTATGTGACAATAGGTGGATTATTTGAAGATTAGGATTTGCTGGGACACTTAGGGGGTCATTACAACCTCGGCGGTCTTTTTTAAAGACCGCCGAGGTACCGCCGTGCGGAAGACCGCCAGTGGTGGCGGTTTTCCGCTCGGCCTATTATGACCGTTGGCAGCTTTCCGTCCTTTTACCGACGGTGAGCCGCCAACAGCCAAACTGGCGGGAGGCGGGGAAGTGGAGGTTGCTCCACCTCCACCGCCACACCAACAGAACACCGTCCAGCGAATCACGTCCTGTGATTCGCCGTGGAGGTGTTCTGTTGACGGTGTGGTGTCGGCGGAGCTGCCCCCATGGCTCCCATCCGTTAGGGGCGGGGGGTGGGGGGGTGTTGTGTGGGTGCATGGGGGTGTGCGTGTGTGTATGTAGAGGGGGTGTGTGAGTGCGTGTATGCTTGCGGGGTGTTGTGTGTATGGGAATGAGTGCATGTATGTCTGTGGGTATGTCTGTATGGATGTGTGCGTGTATGTTTGAATGTGGGTGTGCGTGTCTGACTGTGTGTGTGGATGTTAGCATGTATGTCGGCGTGTGTGCGTGTAAGGGTGTAGGTGGTGCCTGCGTGCTTGTCGTGTGGGTATGGGTGATGTGATGTTAGGGGTCGGGGTGGGGAGGGGGACCCTGCCACCTTTGGGGGGTGGCAGGGGTGGTGGGGGGGTAGGGGAGGGAGTCGGGGTGGGAGTGGGGGGTGGGGGAGACCGCTATCAGTGCCAGGGAAGAAATTCCCTGGGACTGATAGTGCTTACCGCAGTGGATTTCATGGCGGTTCAAACCACTGGAAATCCACGGTGGTAAGCCGGGTCCAAATACCGCCGGCGGTATAGTGACGGCCGCCGGGCTGGAGACCCATGTCTCCAGCCCAGCGGTCGTCTCCGCCCTGGCGGGCGGAACGGAAAACCGGCGGATGACCATGGCGGTAACCGCCATGGTCATAATTCCCCAAAGTAAGCCCGCCAGCCTGTTGGCGGTCTTACCGCCGGTTTAACACCGACCGCCAGGGTTGTAATGACCCCCTTATTCTAATATTTTCTGTTGTAGATTTTAAAAGGTGAACTGCTGCAGGAGTCTGTTCTTGGGAAGGGTGTATGTCATTAATCTAGAATTTGTGATTTATGCAATTCTCTCACTGAGTTTAACAGTTCTGTGGTTTTAAGATTTGGCTTAACTGTTGTTAAAGTACAACTTTGTAAGAAGTTTAGGTCTACTTTTTTACATGTTTACCTTCTGTTAGATAGCTTGTGTCATTGCTTGCCCTTGTTACCATCCATTTTTATCTCCCTTCTATTTCTAAGACATTTAGACCAATGGTTCCCAACCTGTGGTCCGGGGACCCCTGGCGTCCACAAAGCCTCCTCAGGGGGTCTGCAACTGTTTAGTAAACTAAACAATATTAACAGATTATGTACCCAGTTTCCAGTAATGACTCAGTAGGGTGTCCGCGTATTCCAATAATGATTCAGTGGTGGTCCCCGGGTTCCAGTAATGATAAAGTGGGAGTCCACAGAAGTCAAAAGGTTGGGAAGCACTGATTTAGACCATAGCATCAATCAAAATTAACATGTCTATATGTTTCTCTTTACCCACTTTTCAGGGAATCATAAGGGATTATTTTATTTATTTGTGTAATAATAGGCACTGGGTCTAAAGCTCATGTAAACTGTACATGAGGTATGTTTTTAGGAAGTCGTAGGACTGATTATTCGTTTTGCAGGGTTTTAGGGTGGGTGATGGCATAATGAACAGGCGTACATAGCTAGCCAATGACTGGTCTGGCAATGATTGTGCTGCCTTCGTGTGGTTGAGATATATGGAAAACACTTACACTTTGTAGATTGCTGCATTGATTATACCATTCAAAGGTGTAAGGAGGGGTTCTCGGTCATGCGTGAGATCAATTCTTCACTCATGTCCTGTGGAGTCTATTTCCGCAGTAAAATCACCAACTAAACGGTTGACTGCTATAATCTACAAAATTCAAAATTCAAAAATCAAGCTGCGACTGCAGACTGCCACATGGCCTTGTTTTCCCGAGCAGGTCAGTGAAATTGAAGGTACATATTGTTATAGTGTCCTACTAATGGTTTCTGTGATTCTCTCAGTGTGCATTTACAGAGAGGTTTTCTATTGCGGTGGAATTACATAAGTGGGCAGGAAAGTAACTTATTCTTAAAAGTGGACCACAATAAAAATAGAAGCAACAGCACGCTCAGTAGTATACAGAAAAGTTGTAATTGTTCCTAAGGCTCCAACCAGGCGAAGTAAGCATAACTGATGATATTGCTGTTATTAAACATGGTTACAAGTAAACAATAATGTGTTGTACAATTTGTTGTACGATTAAAAAATGATGGCAACAAGATGCATTTCTTGTTTGTTTCAGAGCTAATAAAACACCTGCGTTTTCCTTGCACAGATTCAAAAAGTGTTTTTATTCTCATTTGTTTTGTGTAATTGTAATTCGTTTTCTGTATTTCCCTGAAGAACTCCGGTAAAGCCCGTGCTAAAGATTGCTCTCGGAGTGATTTCTCTTTTTTATGGTTACCCACCCAAGCTGTAAATACAATGAGAATTGTGTTCCATAATATGCTCTATAACTAGAGAGAAATACTGCACTTTGGCGAGCAAAAATAGACTACGCATAGATGTGTTGCAGCTTTCATATTGGATATTATGCAGCAGTAAAAAGGCTAGGACCCACTTTTCTTATGATGTCACCACAATCACAAAAACACAAACTAACTGCTGCCTCATGCCCCACACATGACGACAAGAAAAAGACAATAGGTGGCATGTTTTTTTCTGTTCACGCAGCCATTTTATTGAATTCATTACCCTCAAATATAAGATCCACAAATGACTATAGTATCTTCAGAAGACGACTCAAGAGTTGGCTCTTTCCTACGTAACCTCCATACTCAAACACTAATGGACAGCATTTCCCTGTGTATGTAAACATTTATAATTTGATTATATGTATATATCTAAATATGTGTATTTCTTTGTACAAATATGCATAATAACCATGTTTTTAAAATTATATATACACTTTAGATCTGCTTAACAAATGGATGTATTTTCTTACAGTTAAATGTTAAATATACTGTACTCATTCCAGGTTGGCTTGGACGGTATTTGACTTGTCCAAAGCTGTAATACTATGCTTGGAGTGGTAAATGGCTTTTGTCATTTTACAGCTCGGCGAGGATGACACTATGTCAATCCTATGCTTAAAGACTTTGCTAGATAAGCAGACATTTGAGGTGAGCAAATCTAGAGTGTCGCTGGTGTTGCAGGATGCTCCTTACTAGAGCAGCTCTCCACCTAAATTGGGATCTTCCCAGAGTTCTCCTTTGTTTTCTGCATAATTTATGCGTCACTCTAACCCTGAAAGGGCCTTGGTTTGACTTATACTGGGTGCTCCCTTGTGTGTGGACAATGCTATACCCCCTGAAGAGCTCTAATGAGAGCAAAACACATGTAAACGTGTTGCTTTACTCATTCCAGGTTGGCTTGGATGGTATTTGACCAGTCCAAAGCTGTAATACTGTGCTTGGAGTGGTAAATGGCTTTTGTAATTTTACAGCTCGGCGAAGATGACACTATGTCAATCCTATGCTTAAAGATTTTGCTGTACAAATGGTAAAAGACTTTGTCACTGTCTAGCTCGGCGAGGATAGCACTGTGCTGATCCTATGCTTAAAAACTTTGCTAGATAAGCAGACATTTGAGGACGCTTGTGTTGCAGGGTGCTCCTTCCTAGAGCAGCTCTCCACCTAAATTGGGAACTTCCCAGAGTTCTGCTTTGTTTTTTGCATAATTTATGCGTCACTCTAACTCTGAAAGGGCCTTGGTTTGATATATATATATATATATACATATATATATATATATAAAATCTTCCTTCCTTCATAATACATATATACCCTTTCTACGTAGTCATATATTTATATATTTATTTACTTTAGTCCTGCTCTAGAAGAGAAAAAAAACTTTACCCTCTCCAATGCACTATTCTGTCTCACCCTATACCTCTCTCAATCGATCCTTTATCTCCACTCTCTGACTCATCCCAAACCTCGTTCTACGACTATGATCTCCAATATAACTCTTTCTAGACTCTTTCCTCCTCTACCCCACCTGGCTCACCCCAACCCTCATTTTAATATTATGAGCTCCCAAGCAAACCTTCTAGATTTTTCCCTCATGTATGTCTCCTTTGACTCATCCCAAACCTCATCTTGTTCTATGATCTCTCAATTAATACTTACTAGATTCTTCCCTCTTCTGTCCCTTCATTATTCTATTCAATCCAACGGATTCACATGTCCACCACTCAAATTATCTAATATTTCCTTATACTAATCCACCATGAATCCTTTTGGGTTCTGGAGTAGTGTGCTCCTTGCCGAAAAGCACTTTGATGGCTCATCAGAGGTAGGAAGAGCTATATAAACCTGATTACAATGTGCCTAACTGAAACCCCTACTCTAGATAAGTGTCCAAACATATAAAAATTGATGGAAGTTAAGGAGGGGTATCATGGATGAATCTGGCTCAAAATACATCTATCATTCACCCCACAGACACCCCACAGACACTCACCCACACTCTTTCATGGCTCTTTTCAAATCCATGACAAACAAAAAACCTACTGCTACCTCCCACTGTTCCGCGAGCAGCCTTTCACCTTTCTGCACCTCTACCCCTGAAATAAAAGCAAATATGCAACATCTACTGGAATCCTTCCCACAACCCCAAAACACACAGTAAATATTGCTTGCACTACCCCTCTTTTGTTATGTTCTAGTCCCTCCGGTCCAATACAAAGAAAGTATGTCTCCTGTTCCCCCGTCCATTTATCTCTTTATTTACTCTAACAAAGACATATTATGAACATTGAGTTTCCTCCTACTGTTTAACCCCTTTCATTGTTTACTCTAACAAACATATTTTAAATGCCTCACGTCCCATGCCACTCTTCTCTAAACTCTTAGATCCTACACCCCAAACACATAATAAATAAGCAAAGTATCTGCTTCTCACTCCTCGGCCATCATTTGCAACTCCCTCTCCCCTGAACCACATGCAGAATACATGGGCGCATATTTACTGTAGTTTGAGTGGGTGCTATTGCAATGGAATGCAAGTTATCATGCCACGAATGGGCCTCTACAATGGTAAGTAAATAGACTATATAGTTTGCATTGTGTTGCATAGTGCAAGTGCCCGCATAACAACTTCAGTAAACTTGAGTCCTGGTATATCCACTTCTATGAGTCCCCCACACCCACTCAAAGACAGACACAAAACTAAGTACCTCCAGGCCTCGATCACACATGCTTCATTGGTCATCTGCAAATAAAAACTCAAATAAATACTTAGGACAGCAAACTATATAGCATGCTTCTGTTGGTGGCCACTGGATGAAAGCTTCTGCTCATTACATAAACATCAACGATGATAGCAGTGTTTGACCCTTGATGGAAAGCTACCAATTGAAGGAGCCACCACCTGCGACCACCAGCGGACAGAAGGTGGATGATGTCATATTATAATTGGAACTTATCCCACATAAAACCACACCTGTCCCCTGTTCCGGACAATTTTAAATATCAAGCATTCGGAAGCAAATGGAAATAGGGCAAATAATACACAAAGTGAGATCCGATTTTTGCTGAACTTATTTTGTAATGTTTGTGTGGGCCAGCAATGCTTGTCTCCAAATTCTGTATGAGTTTGGAATTTTCTGGGATCCCCATTCATCCATCCAAAGATGAAATGTAGAGGCCATTTCCCAGAGGATCACCAAATCTGCTTACCCTTTCTGCTAGGCTGAGCCATATCTTCAAGGCCGTTCACTGAGAAACTGGCTGAAATGGACTGGTAGGTGAGAAACTGGTTCTCCTGTCAGCTGGGACTGGACATTATTAATCAGCAGTAAAATGCAACACTTACCTCATCAGGTAAATCTTTCTCCTGGCTCAGTGCCCAGGTGTCTCTTGTTATAATACCAATTTCCCTCATTACCTCACCTCTTTCTTCCATTCCATCTAAACTGGAAGAAACCTCGTTGCAGTTACCTGTCTTAATACAGGAAGTTGGAAAAGAGAGAGCCTTGCATGGTGCGGCTCTATCCGGGATGACTTCTGCAATGGTTCTGAGGTTTCCTACAAGGCTGGAGTCTGACTGGAGTTGTCGGGATGTACTCCGGAAATGGAGACGGTCTGTCCCTATGTTAGGTCAGTGTCATCTTCAAAAAGGCATGGATCAATGTCCTTGGTGTTTGATGACTGAGACTCGGAGATTGTTCCGAATCGCCACAAATTCTGGACTTTGAACCTTCTTCTCGACTTTCACATATATCGGCCTTGCATGTGCATTAACAAAATTAACACATTAGTGAATTTCAATTCTATGAAGCAAACGAGTCTGGGTGGAAACTGAAACAATGGGAACAATTCCTCTATATGAACTTACCTTCCAAAAGTTTTGTCTTCGAAACTTTGTCAACGATATTCTTGATTCTCGATATTTTAACCTCGATATTCAGTAGTACAATCGATTTATGATTGACGATGTGGTGCACTTTCAACTTGATCATAGCGAGTGGGTCTGTGTGCCTCTGGATTCCCATTACGAGGTCCCTTTAATTTCCGATGGAGCAGGGTAACAGCAGTTTACTTTCACGTTTCATCTCTTTTAACCCTGCTTGGTACGAACTTAACATGGCTAAAAAACGTGAGATGAGTGATGTTATCCGGGGCGATATTAAAGCAATATTCCTTTTGTGTATACCGTATACAGTCTTTTTACCACCAAAATAACATCAATATCATTTTTTTAACCCAAAACGAAAAACATGGATTAGATCCACCAAGAACAGGAAAAGACAGTCCGTACAGCAAGCCAGGTAAAACCCTGCTAAAAAGAACACTGTCGGCGTGGATATAACGCGGTGCAAATTAATCTAATTGTTTTATGGTTATTGTACAAAATCATGCATTTTACAAGGCCTGTCACTTTATGTCTAAGACTTTAAGCTCCGGCGGGAGATCGTCTTTGACACATGCCCCAAGTACAAAGACAGATCTTTCGATCCCTGTCTGATGAAGTGTCAGGTCTGAGCGCTTGCGTTTGGAAGGGAACAGGCAGGCTAGCATTTGTTGAGGCGTTTTTCCTTCACCAAATAATGCACCGGGGGTTAAGAGCGGCCGTATGTTGAAATATCTTTATCTTTGGATAAGCGCCCTCTACTTATCTCACATCTACCTGTCAGCCTGTCTAATTTCTATATTAAGAGACGAGTTTACCTTTGGGCAGCTCACACAGAAGCTGTCAATCTGTCCTCACTACAGACTATTTGCTGCAAACTAAACTCAGGTGTGCCTTTAAAAGAGCACCATTTGCCTTCTCTTTACAAACCTGGTGGCTTCGCATTCCTAGTACGGTCGTGCCCCGTGGGAATACATGGTTACAGCTGAATACCTAACACACTTTAGTCATCGTTTGGAACCTGGCCCGGGCAATGCCTTACAAACTCCAGCAAACAGCTGTGACTGCACACCTTGCAAGCACTCCTTAGGTAACTATGGGAAATGTTTAGTTTTTAAGTAAAAGTTAAAATAGTGTTTAGCCCAAACACTTCTTTACATGTTCCCACATGCCATAGATCATCAGCTGTCTGATGAACACAATCTGTACAGAACACATGCAAATTCACTGTGGAGGGGTGAGTAAAATGGGCAGGGCATGGCCAAAACAGCAAATAGATCATAAATGTGCCAACATTGCACACGTTCTGCTCGAATCAATGGGCCCTAGCAAGAAGCAAACAGAAATGTCCTCTTTCGGCCATCTGAAGAAGAAGCAGCTTTTAGTAATATTTGGTTGGTAGTGGTGTGTGGATTTATTCAGCGCAGGGCAAGTCATGCAGTTTTTGAAAGACTCTGAGACTCCCACACAGGCCTTATTACGAGAGCCCCAATAGTCCTGATGGGACCAGTAATGTGGGTTCCTGGTCAGTGTCAAAATTAAAACATCTGAGGCAACACTACAGATTTACTTCACCCAGAGACTTCTGCTAAAAGCAGCTGACAGCTGCAGGTGCACTATAAGGCAAAAACATGCATAAATGGATGTTGAGATATCGATTCCCACATGTTACTCACTCGAATCCTGTAGCTTGAAGTATTCCCCTCCAACCCAGACTTATCGATTCTTATGGTATCAGAAACTCTGATGGGTTCTTGGTGAAATAAAGGGGGGCAAAACCACCAAACTTGGAAGGGTGACCCTGCTAGATCCATATGACATGGACAAGCCAAGAACAATCAAAGTAGGTACTGTCTACAACCACCAGGAGGTATCAATTACCTAAGAAGTAATACATAATCACTCGGCTGGCCCTGGCCCATGTGGTGTCTCAGTATCGATTTTATTATTTGATCTCCTTTTCGGATGCACACTTGGTTCTGCCATTATAAGGAACATTGGAACATGATTCGGCGAACATTGCAGAAATATTTTATGAATTCCACTAGCCTCTCTATATAGTGTATTGACCTCATACAATGTGAATATAATGTTTGTTTTAGCTGATGGATCAATGCCAGAAGAAGATCGAGAAGAATTAGATGATCTAGTAATAATGGGAGACATTCTTCAACAGATCGAGAAAGAAAAACATTTGAATTATACAAAGTTATGAAATTATCTTTGCAATAAACTTGTTAGAGGAATTTCAAGAAATTCAGACAAAAAAACAGAAACACGTGAGATGGAAACAGGTTATCATGATCATTTTCAACATAAAATGAAGATCCGACGAACAAACAGCCCCATATCTCTTATTAGTGATGTTTCAATGATATAGGGCAAGACATTAGTTTAAACAGGTGAACAAAGTAATGACTAAGCTAATTCATAAAAAAAAGCCGCAAATTATGCCTCAAAATTCTTTTAACATGGTTTCGCTGATTGAGGAAGAGACTAATACATAAAGGATCATTTTGGTAGACATTGGATCGTTCAATCATGTGAACTGGAAACAGGTGTAGGCCATCAAATGTATATGCTTATTCAAATTATTGCTGAGAAATTGGACTTCATTGATTCGAAATTAGCAAAGGGGAATTAAGTCTGAAGTTAAACTCTATGCAGTTGGCGTGGCCATACTCACAACAGAAACAGATGTATATCTACAACAATAAGGCAAGAGCAACAGAATTTTGAAGAAATTCCCCAGTTGAAAATTAACACCATAAACACTAAAAAAATTGATTTTATGCGTTTACAGCTATTAAATACGTTGACAATATGTAAAATATCTTGACATGAACACCACTATGGAATTAGCCAAAGTTTGCTTTAACTGGCTACTATATTATTTTGGAAGATGGGTCATCATCCTACATATTGGCCTTTATCTACCACTTCACTGTTAAGAAGATTAATTCACTTTAAAATGGCAATATAGCTGAAAGTTCATTATATTTTTTAACATATGTATACATGTCCTAAAATTCTTCTTTATCAATCTCTAATCTTGAACTAATTCCATAATTTGCAACAATATAAATCATTGGATTCAAATACATAAGCTATTAAAAACAATGTGAACATCACCCTAATTTTAAGTTCTATATCTGAGCAATAACCCTACATAAAATTACCCTCTAATAGATGCTTACAGACATACTTCTCACTTGTGGATGAACTGATTAACAAAGAAAAAGCTACCCCTTAAAATAGTTATCTCAGAAATACTCTTAACGTCTGTCTAAGGATGCCACAGCATGTTATCTGAACCTGGAATGGTGTTGAAAAACTTGCCATATCCCTAAGGTTATTTGAATGACTCCAGTATGTAACAACCTAGTGTTGACAGAAACATTCAGCATTTCCTATGCACAATTACAGCTGGACAACCTTTTAGTTCAATATGGAAAGTCATCACAATGAAATTAATATACGATGGGACAACGCATGCTGGAACAACGCATGCCTGAACAACGCGGTCGGAACAACAACCACGTTGTTACCACGAATGCCTTAACCAAGAATGCCTTTACAATGTTTTTCGTTGTAAACGCATGCCTGGCAAAGGCCTGTGTGGCACGGCAGGCGACCCCGACCCCCTACCCTGCCCCTAAAACAAAACTACCCAACCCCCCACCCTGCCCCTAAAAACAAACCTACCCCCCACTCCGCCCCTAAAAACAAACCTACCCCATCCCCCACCCTTAAATACTAAAACTACCCCGACCCCCCACCCCACCCCTAAAAACTAAAACTACCCCGACCCCTCCACCCCCATCCCTGAAACTAAAACTACCCTGGCCCCCCACCACCACCCCTAAAACTAAAACTACCCCGGCCCCCCACCCTGCCCCTAAAACTACCACAACCCAATCCCTGCCCCTAAATATTAAAACTACCCTGACCCCCGCCCCTAAAACTAAAACTACTCCGACCCCTAAGCCCACCCCTAAAACTACCTCCACTCCCACCCCTAAAAACTAAAACTACCCCGATTCCCCCACCTCTAAAACTTCCCCGCCCCCTGCCCCAGCCCCACTTACCTGACCGCATCCTCTCCCGATCCTGACTCCCTTTTTCTCTACCTTTACCATGCATGTTGTTGTTCAGCACATGAGTGGTTAAGGCAGCGAAAAAGAGAGTCGTTGTTCACGTTAACGTGGTTCCGCTTTCGTGAACAACGCCGTTGTTGTTGCAGAACTGAGGTTCAGGCTGTTTCCCCAATTAAACAATACTTTTAAATTCAAGACAGATTTATATTATTTTTTCTTTCAGCTGCAAGGAACGATATATATTAATCGAACGATATATAGAACATAGTAACTCTAAAGATATGGAGGGAATCTTTGGTGTTACATAATAGTTGTTTCTTGTAAACATTCTGGGGGTCATTCTGACCCCCGCGGGCGGCGGTCGCCGCCCGCGTGGAGGGAGCCGCCATATGGCCGCTCCGCGGTCGAAAGACCGCGGAGGCCATTCTGGCTTTCCCGCTGGGCTGGCGGGCGACCGCCAGAAGGCCGCCCGCCAGCCCAGCGGGAAACCCCTCCCCACGAGGAAGCCGGCTCCGAATGGAGCCGGCGGAGTGGGTATTTGCGACGGGTGCATTGGCACCCGTCGCGTATTTCAGTGTCTGCATAGCAGACACTGAAATACAAAGTGGGGCCCTCTTATGGGGGCCCCTGCGGCACCCCATACCGCCATCCTGTTCCTGGCGGGAGATCCGCCAGGAACAGGATGGCGGGATGCACATGGGCAGCGGAAAACCGGCGGGAGACCGCCGGTTTTCCGCATCTGACCGCGGCCGAACTGCCGCGGTCAGAATGCCCTGCGGGGCACCGCCGGCCTGTCGGCGGTGCTCCCGCCGACCCTGGCCCCGGCGGTCTCTGACCGCCGGGGTCAGAATGACCCCCTCTGTGAGTTATACAAAACTCAGGCTGAAATTAAGAGCTGGCCCACCGAAAAAGTGATTATTTCAAAATAAATAGAGGGCATTTTAGCCAAACTACTAATCTGATTCTGAACCTCCACATTTTAGCATCACCCCTCCCCCCAACTTGGGAGAATGGCTTACACACCTAAATATAGAAGTAAACTAGAGGAACTATTTTCCCATATATATTAATTATGCAAACACCTGTGTGATAATAACCATTTGAAGTAGTACACAATCAATATCTCATCAAATTTCGGGATAAAACAGACAGATCTTTGAATAGAGATAAAAAAGAAGGAACATGTGAATTTAGATCTTTCAGAAAGGACAATTTACTGATCACATTAAAATACTTTCATTTGGGGCTCAGAAAGTCTGGTCAGTAAAATATGTATTTTTGGCTTGAGCTATAAGAAGTTGGTAAAACAACAAAATATAATGTATTATTTAATGAGAGGCTGGTAAGAACATCAGCATCTTACTTACATGTTTTCAAACTTCTTACAAACCCACAGAAATCAGACACAAAACAGAGACAAATGAAATGAGGTTGGTCACATATTTCTCTGCACAGCCCACATTCCTTAAAGTCTTTTGTTTTGCATGTTGCAGCTGCGACATCGGTTTCTAGATTTTAATCAGTAAATTACAAAACAAACGCAATGTTTCTCGATTTCACTGTTGCTGTGTGTTCCAATTAACATTTCAGCTTAATGCTATGTACCCGGTCCCAGGACTTCGCCGGTGGGTCTCCTATGAACGATCCGCCTCCAGCGATAGAACAGCTGGGCTGCTGAGGGTACCTGACGGTGCTTGTTAGCTATAATTAGCAGCTGGGAGCGCATACTGTACCTGCTCTCGCCTGTCACTCAGGAGCCTCACTGTACAACCGCCGAATAACCCCAGGCCAGCACACCTGAACCAGGACGGTTTGAAACTAAAACACGACAAAAGACTTCTCTGTTGCAAAACTTCACCCTGTACTCTTTTCCTCTACTGTGTTTAACTATTTCATGAAGGCAGCACGAATGAACAGATTGCGACGCCTTTCCATCATTTTTACTTAAAAATTGTGGTTTGCCTCCGACGATGGCAATTTTTGATCAAGGTCCACGAGAATGTGGTGCCTTCATGGAAATCACACGATCTTGCAGAGACATGGATGAATGTATGAATGAATGTGTGAATGAAGGAATGGCATAATTTGTAGCGTGCAACAGCTGCCCTAAAAGGTAGTCCGGTGCTTGCATAAGGCACATGCAAAATAACGTATTAGTGATTAGGACATCATAGGCGTCAAATCACTAAAATGCCAGTGGTAGCCAAAGCGACATTACATAACCACCCTTTGACCCAATAACATCACAGTAAGTGACCTCATATGATCTTTGACACTGAATCCTCCCATTAAGTGAGGTCACTCTGATGAAATCACAATAGATGAGACTGCTCAAATTAAGCCGCACAATTGCATAACAACACACGTTAGTAACACAAATAAATGTCTATTTTGCATACCACATTATTTTAAAGAGGATAATATAATTCATGGAAAAATTACACATAATACAATTCTGCAACGTCTTGTTCAAAAATGCTTTCATTTATTTAATTTTTTAATTCGGGCGATTGTACATTGCACACACATAGTTATTATTTTTAAAACTGTTAAGGGCTGAATGTCACAGTTCCCAGCCGGAGCTGCAGACAGTAAACTGTGCATATCACATCACTGTTTACCTTCTGTTCTTGACTTTGCCTTTGGCACCCCTGAGGCTAGGGGCTGCAGGGGGTAAGCCAGGTGTTGCAACTGAGACCCCTGGAAACCCTTAAAAGACAACCATATATATTGAAAAGCCAAATTTTCAGCTGCTTGGGTCTCATTTGTGGTGTAATGTAACAGAGAAGAAATATTATTTTTAAGCATCAGCTGATGTACAAATGAACGAGCGCCCTCTCTTTTACCTAGTTTGAGCCTGGGGGTCTTTAGCAGATGCACATTGGATGATCTCAGTGCCCTAGGTGGACAGTAATGATTTAACCGATCACTGAGGCAATAGCCAGTGATATAAAAAAAAGTGTTTCTGTGCAGGCAGCCAGTGTAGCTCTTCAAGCCCCTCGCAGCTAGGCCTTCCCCCACCACCATGCTAAAGCCTTTTTAGGGGCGAGCGCAAAGCGCTCCGTCCCTCTTCTAATCTCCCTTTAGGGGGATTTTAACCACGCCCATGCCATGTCAGTCACTTACATTGGTTCGTGGGCTTGCCTTTTAAAATCCGCTTGTTTTCATTCATGAAAGACATGCATACGTTATGCCTTTTCCAGTGTTTAGCCCTCCTCGAGAGCACCAGTAAAGTACAGGAAACCTACGAGGCTCTATGTTTTCCATATGGTTTCTGGACTACTTTTTCTCTTTACTCCGCAGCGCGATCGCGCTGTGTTTTACACAGCGATATTGCTCTCGTTTTTTTTGTTTTTAATTTAATGGGGCAAGAAAAGTCAATTAGGCGTTTACAACGCTAATAGCTCTAATTCGATGTAAGGCAAGACCCATTGCATTGCAAATGCTTGTTTGGGTATATGGGGTAGTTCACACTTAGGCCTTCATAGTCCTTTGTCCACATAAGCTATGCACTCCACATTTCCGTGCTTCACATGTCCTTAAAATATTTTGAGGTGCAGCAGAGGGGGCCTTAGGACCCCAGCACCCTGGGATTTGCATTTTTTGTAAATTGTAATTGTAATCGTATTTATATAGCGCTTACTACCCCTGACGAGGCGTCGAAGCGCTTCCTAGTTTACGAATTCCTAACTGGAATTCGCAATTTGGGAAATGCCAAAACATTTGCAACTATGGGCCTACAGAGGCACATAGGTGCGAATGGGGTCGGATTCTCTATTTGCGATTCGGTAATAGCATTTGAGAATTTAAAGAAATTGCTATTACCGAATCGCAAAATGCATACATACCATTTAGCATTTCTTAAAAAGCGATTTCTTAAAATTCGCTATTTATGAAATGCAATTCGTTTTTTTTATACATCTGGCGCTTTGTTTTTTGTGGGGGGAAAAATTCAAAAAAGTGCTGCAGAAGAAAGCATTTGTTTTTTTTACCTGCAAATGGTGTCAATGAAAGTTTCACAATTCTAAAATCAATACCTTCCCAGCTATCAGGAACAGGCAGACTTGATTAGAAAACCAAATCTTCTAATACCGTTTTGGCATTTTTCTGGGAGATAGACCATTTTTCCTTTTTTTTGTGCTTTTACCGTCCTTCCAGTTTGTGGTAGAAAAGTGTGTGAAACCCATGGTGGATCCCACAAAGCTATACATTTAAAAAAAAAATAACAAAATTCTGCATTCAGCAAGGGACCGTTTGTGTACATTCTTTAAGGTTTTCCCAAAGAACCAAGGGCCACATGTACGAACTTCAGGTTTTGCGACTCGTAAATTGCGAGTCATAGCGACTCGCAATTTGTGAGTCGCAAAACCTTATGCACAACAGTCAATGACACTGTTTGCGAATCCCAATGGGGTCGCAAATGACCTACCTCATGAGTATTCATGAGGTAGGTCGCAATTTGCGACCCCAGTGGGAATGGCCGCCCTCACAGGGATAGTAGCCTGCTGGAGACAGCAGACCCCCATGTCTGTGACTGCTCTTAAATAAAGCAATAAAAAAAAAAAATGCAGCCTGTTTTCCTTAAAGGAAAACGAGATACATTTCAAAAACAAAAAATTAATTTTTCTTTTCATTTTTTCAGAACAGGCAGTGGTCCGTAGAACCACTGCCTGCTCTGAAAAAATATTTCCGCTGCCATTCACAAAGGGTAAGGGGTCCCATTGACCCATTAGAAATCGCTTTTTAAGAAATGCAAAATGGTATGTATGCATTTTGCGATTCGGTAATAGCAATTTCTTTAAATTCTCAAATGCGATTACCGAATCGCAAATAGAGATTGGGACCCCTTACCCATTTGTGAATGGGTTAGCACCAGTTTGAAACAGGTGCTAACTGCGATTGTTTTGCGACCGCATTCTTGATCACAAAACAATCATACATGGGACTGCAACTCGCAATTAGGAAGGGAACAACCCTTCCTAATTGAGACTCGCAAACCCTTTTTGCAATTTGGTAAATAGATTCCAAATCGCAAAAATGGGTCTGTACATCCCAAGTAGCAGTTTCCACGTTGCAAACGGCCCGATTCGCCGTTGGGACGTGGAAAATGCTTTGTACATGTGGCCCTAAGTGTTGAAATAAAAAAAATATTTAAAATTAGTAAGAGAAAATAGGCATTTGTGACAATGTTTTAATTTGTAACTTCTCATCACGATTGCTGATTTCACGATTGCTGATTCACAAGGCTATATGCCATTATATCTGCTAGGCCCTTGTGGTTGTGGTGATATATATTGGGTTTGTGGATTTTCCAAGAACTCAAGGTACCCAGAGCCAATTACTGAGCTGCACCTTACAATTGTTTTTATTGTGTACCCGGCATTGAGCAATTCATATGGTAAAATACAAATAGTGTAAAATAGTTGTCAAGGAAACCTGTGTTTTTCCAAAATGGGTACAAGATATGGAGTTTAGAAACAGGGTTTATTTGCACATCTCTGAATTTGTGGGTAACCATACTAGCATGTGAGTTAGAGGGTGTTTCTCAAAATTATTTCTTTCTTACACATTGTCTTACATTCGGGAGGTGCAAACACAAAGAAATACAATCAGTAATAATACTTGCACTATTCTGTGCTCTGCTAAGTTTCCCAATAAAATTAGTATCTCACGTGTGTGGGTAGGGCTAGTTCCCACTACAGGACACAGCCCAAAACGCAACATGGATACATCAAATTTTGCATGCAAAATGGACCCATTTTTTCCAAAGTGAGTAGGTGTGGTTTGTGGGCATTAGCTCAGCTGGCACCTAGGGAATTACGGCAAATCTGTGCATTTTTGAAAAATAGATACCTAGGGGAATCCAGGATGGGGTGACTTACATGGCTTTCACCAGGTTGTTTTATCCCTTGCATATCTCAAACTGTGACTAAAAAACACATTTTCCTCACATTTCTGTGATGGAAAGTTCTTGAATCTGCACAGAACCACACACATCCCTCCACCCAGCATTCTCCTAAGTCTCCCAGTAAAAATGGTACATCACTTGTGTGGGCAGGCCTAGTGCCCGCCACAGAAAAGGCCCAAAATGCAATATGGATTCATAAAATCTTTCTAAGCAAAACTGACCCATTTTTTGCACAATTGGGCCCTAGCTCCGCTGGCACCTAGGGAAACCTAGCAAACATGTATGACACCTAGACACCCAGGGCAATCCAGAATGGAGTGACTGGTGTGGCTCTCACCAGGTTGTTTTACCAAGAATCCCTTGCAAACCTCAAACCTTGAAAAAAAAAACATTTTCCTCAGATTTCTGTGATGGAGAGTTCTGAAATCTGCACAGAATCACAAACGTCTTTCCACCTAATATTCTTGTTAGTCTCCCTGTAAAAATTATACTTCATTTGTGTGGGTAGGCCTAGTGCCCATGACAGGAAACTGCCCAAAACGCTACATGCTACAGCACATTTTTACACAGGAAACTGACCCCTTTTTGCAAAGTGGATAGCTGTGTATTTTGGGACTAGCTCAGCCGCCACCTAGGGAAACCTAGCAAACCCAAAACATTTTGAATACTGGACCCCTAGGGGAATCCAGGATGAGGTGACTTGCTTTTATCCCTTGAGTTTGTTTTTAGCCACAATGCCCTGTAAACCTCAAACCTTGCCTAAAATCATACATTTACCTTACATTTCTGTGATGGAAACTTCCGGATTTCAGAGGAATCCACAATATTCCTACCACCAAGCATTGCCCCACTTGTGCCGATAAAAATGCTGCACCGCTTGTGGCTGGGCCTAGTGTCAGTGACTGGAACTTATCAAACCAAAGGCAATGGGAGCCCTTGCGTAGGAACGCCAAATTACATAGGTTGGATACGTTCATGTCACTGCCACTAGACCCATCCACACAAGTGGTACAGCTTTTTTATCAGCAGAAGTGGGTCAATGGTTGGTGGACAAATGTTGTAGATTCCTGAGGATTCCAGAAGTTTTCAACACACGAATGTGAGGAAAAATGTGTGTTTTAGTCAACATTTGAGGTTTGCAGGGCATGGTGGATAAGAAAATGGTGTGGGATGGATGCAGAGCACACCACTTTGGACTCCCCCACGTGTCTAGTTTTCAGAATTGTCTGGGTCTAATAGGTTTTTGCAGGTGGCATTCTACCGAAGCCCAAAACGTGCAGCTGTTCATCGTTGCAAGAGGGATGATACTGGCAGTTAGCCGTAGTCTCCTTGCCATTTGTAAAAACAACACCCAAAAGAATCAGATATCCTCTTGCTTGCCATTGGGATGAGATGCTTTAGTCCACAGGAGAGCAGAAAGACTGTTTCCCCATTTTTGAGGATGTAGGGGAAGGGCCATGCCCATGTTGGGCAGTTTCCAACCCTACAAAAAAGTAATCCTTGGTGCCTAGTGGGCTTTCTGCCCCCCATGAGGACATATGGAGGTAATTGCCACCAACCCCCCCCCCAGGGGGGCAGAAAGGCTTTTCCCCTTTATTGGGAGGGGGAGGCATGGCCATGCCCATGCTGGGCAGCCCCCACTGAAATAAATGTAAAAAATTGAATCCCTGGTGTTTTGTGGGGTTTCTGCCCCTCTGGTGGGCAGAAACTGTTTCCTTTTTTGGGGGGGTGGGGGCATGGCCATGGCCGTGCTGGGTCCCTCCCACCAATACAAATTAAAAAAAACGTAAACCCTGGTTTCTAGTGGGCTTTCTGCCCCCCCAGGAGGGAGATGGGGGAATTGCCCCATCTGCCCCACCAGAGGGGCATAAATAATGTGTCCCTGGTTTGGGGCTAGGATGGGGGTATGGTCATACCAATGCATGGCAGCTCCCACCCCTACAAATAAAAAAAGTAAGAACAATCCCTGGTGTATAGTGATTTTTTGCCCCCCACCCCAACCACAGAGGGCAGATCAGCCTAAAAATAGGGCCAATCTGCCCCCAGGGGCCAAAATAATGCCCCCCTATTCGGGAGTGACCTTTGCTGAAGGAGCCGTTCCTCAACAAATATTTTTGATAATGCCTGGTGTCTAATGGTAAAAATAAGGCCAATCTGCCCAGAGGGGGGAGATAATGGCCAACATTTATTTCATATTATGCAGAGCAGCCCTTGCCTAAGGAGCCACTCCCTGCCACAAGACAAATCCCTGGTGCCTAGTGGGGTGGATCCCTGCCTGGGAATTACCCTCCTTGGGCAATCCCCAAGCAGGGATCCACTTGGGGAAGGTACCATTGGGAAGAGGAGTTTCTCCACTTTCCAACGATATCTGTCCCATGTGTTTCATGTGAAGCAGTGAAAGTGAAATGAGCCGATCACTTTCACAATCAATATATTGACGTCAGCACGCCATGCACACCTACTAACATATTTCAACATATTACGTTAAAAAAGTGCCTCAGGCGGCAGGGGAAGCCTTCTCCTGCTCCCAAGGCTAAAACATAAACAAGCATTTGCAATGCATTAGGTCTCGCATTTTCTTGAGTTAGAGCTATTGGCATGTAAATTCAAAACAGGACTTTTCTTGCCACATAAATTGGTCAACCCTGTCTCATAATTTCATCTTTTCCAGCCATATAATTCCTGTTGCCCAGCATTTAACTAAAGCACTTCTGTTTACCTTCTTCCTCTGTCTTAAAACATATACAATTATAATAAAATCCTTTATCAGAAATAAACTTTTGGCATTAGAGTGTAATGCTCAAAATACCATAACAAAAATATTATTTGGGACGGATTGGATGGTGAAAGGCAAGAGGGAGTTGGGAGTAAAGATGGAGCAGACTAGTGGCCTAGTAATGGTGTCATGGGCCCTGGAGTAAGAAAGGAAAATGGTTGACTGGAATTTTCGTACCAAAACAGAGCAGTAATTAGAGTTGAGTGAGGTCTGTAGGTCTCTGGGCCCCAGTGCACTGCACTAGGCCTCAGGAGAGAAAGCGGATGGGGCAGAAAAAGAGAAGCATAAGGAATACAACAGACAAAAGGAAGAAAGAGAAGGGGTCGCAAAGAAAGAAGGGAAAGAAAGAACGAGACAATGAAAGCACAGCTAAGCGAAGAAATAGAGCAAACATGTGAGACAAAAGAAAAAAGGGAAAGGAAGCTAGCGAACCGAAGATAACTAGGAAAAAATAATAAAAGAAGTGTGAAAAGAATGAAAAAAAATGAACAGTAGAGAAAAAAGAGATGGTGAGAGAAACAAGCAGCGAGGAACCAGGGCATGTATGTATTGACACATTTCCCAGAGGCACAGAGTGGGAAAACCACTTTGACACTTCGGGTACGAACAGGTAACTTGTAGCTTTCACATACAGACAGGAAAAAGAGGGATTTGTAGTAAAACGTGAATTGACAGATAAAGATAAGAAAAACACCAGAGAAAGGAAGGAAGAAAGATCTAAAAAAAAAAGTGAAAGGACACATACCGAGTCAAAGGAAAGAGCAAATAAAAAAGACAAAGAAAGAATGAAGGGGAGAGAAAAAATAGTGGAAGAATGAGTTCCCGATGAAGAAAAATAGAAGATCAAAACAAGGAAAGAAATAACCAAGTTTTTGTGAGTTTGAAACAGGAGGTAGCAAGAGGAAGAGAGAAATAAAAAAAAGCGAGAGATGTAGGAATAAACAGTTGAAAGAGGGAGCAAAATTGTTAATGTGTGGATTTTAAGAGCTGGAAAGAGAAATGTCGGGGAGAAAGAAAAGTGAGGGAGTAAAGGAAAGAGTGGAGTGAGACAGGTGAAACAGACCCTCCCAAATAAAAATGGCAGCTAAGAATAGATCTAATTGGCTCCCCCACGTCATCAAACAAAAGTCAGAGTGTGGAACAGCAGGGGGCACTGCAGAACAGCAGGAGGTGCATAAGCAGAGTTGTACGTGAAACCCAATGCAGCAATATTGGGGCGCTTAAAAAATGTGCACTGAAAGTTAGAATTGATGAATTCTGGCAGAGCTGTGGTGGTTACTATCAACAGTGGTGTTGGAAGTTAGACTTGAGATGCACTGCCTGAGCTGTGTGTTGCTCTTTTGCGTCCAGCATTGGCTTGGCAGTGGGCTGAATATTAGAATTGACATGCTGTAATGGAACTGTATGAGTGGAGGAAATGAAGTGACCTCACCAGGTTAGAACTGATGTGCACTGATGGAGCTGCGCCCGAGGTCCCAGCACTGGAGCAGCAGAGTGTTCCGTCTGCAAGAACTGAGGTGCTCTGGGAGACGGCGTGTGTGGGGTTCCTGGCACTGGCACATCTGAGGGCTTGGAGTGTGAGAACTGAGGTGCACTGATGGAGCTGCGCTGATGGAGCTCACCCGAGGTCTCAGTACTGGAGCAGCAGAGTGTACTGACTGCAAGAACTGAGGTGCTCTGGCAGACAGTGTGTGGGGTTCCTGGGACTGGCACGGCTGAGAGCTTGGAGTGTATGAACTGAGGTGCACTGATGAAACTGCACCCTAGGTCCCAGTACTGGAGCTGCAGAGTGTACTGATTGGAAGAACTGAGGTGCTCTGGCAGACAGCATGTGTGGGGTTCCTGGCACTGGCACAGCTGAAGGTTTGGAGTGTGTGAACTGAGGTCCACTGATGGAGCTGCGCTGATGGAGCTCACCCAAGGTCCCAGTACTGGAGCAGCAGAGTGTACTGACTGCAAGAACTGAGGTGCTCTGGCAGACAGCGTGTGTGGGGTTCCTGGGACTGGCACGGTTGAGAGCTTGGAGTGTATTAACTGAGGTGCACTGATGAAGCTGCACCCTAGGTCCCAGTACTGGAGCTGCAGAGTGTACTGATTGGAAGAACTGAGGTGCTCTGGCAGACAGTGTGTGTGGGGTTCCTGGGACTGGCACGGCTGAGGGCTTGGAGTGTATGAACTGAGGTGCACTGATGAAGCTGCGCCTGAGGTCCCAATACTGGAGCTGCAGAGTGTACTGACTGGAAGAACTGAGGTGCTCTGGCAGACAGCGTGTTGAGTTCCTGGCACTGGCACAGTTGAGGGCTTAGACTTTGTGAACTGAGGTGCACCAATGGGGATCCCAGTATGAAACAGAAGCGGGCACTGTTTCTAAGGATTGTGGAGCTCTGGTAGAGTTGGTAAAGAAAATCCAAGGCAAGGAAAGGCAGGTGCCAGGCAGCTGAGAGAGGGTGCAGAGAGCCTACAAAGACCAAATGTGACCAAAATAACAGCCTGATTTGCAGCCTTGCTTACAGCTAAGCTCAGAGCAAGAATGCTCTGAAAATTAAAAGGGAAGCTTCCCTGAACAGGAGCAGGAAACAAAGTTAAAAAAGTCCCCTACAGACTAAATAAACAGGACAAAGTCTAATTATATAGTAGTTGGTCCCTGCTCCCACATAGAAGAAGGAGGGACAAAGAGGCATGACTGACCACTAGCAATCAAGGATTTTTAAATGATACTGAAACTAACAAATGAAATAGCGGTCATACACTTACGCTTGACACAAAAAGGAAATCCCTCTCCTGTGGGTTTCCTGCTTGTGTGAAGAAGACAAAATGGATCCATCAGCACACGTCTACCATGGCTGAGAACAGAAGCATTCCATCCTCAGCACACAAATGATTAAGGTGTTTAGAAGCTGACTAGTGCCGAGGTATTTTCAAGATCAGTCTGTCCCCATCATTGTGAACAATCTGAAGTCGATCAATCAGATTGTTGGAGAGCCCCAAGTACAGCACATTTGCATAGTCCAGCCTAGCTGTGATCAATATGGACTATGATTCTGCAGGTCTGAACTGGTAAAATATCCAATATATTTTTCAATGAGCATAAGATGTGCTTGCAACTAACAAAATCTGAGGTCGGAAAGAGAGATAAGTATCAAATTTGACTCCCAGATTTTTTGCTACATTAGTTGGCACAGGGGGCATTCCCTGGTCAGAAGGCCAGCAGTTGTTAAACCATAAATCACAGGCATTTCCAAAGAGCAGGATTTCAGTTTTATCAGAACTGCATTTCAGATAGCTCTATTTCTTCCAGTCAACTCCTGTAATTAGGCATGCTTTGAATGCCTCTTGTTTGGAGACCTAGGGTTGATTTAATTGTTGGCATAGAGGGAACTCGGTCGCAATGACGACAGAGTTCCCTTTCCACCAACGCAGTGGTTCGCCCATCAGGTTTATATGCGGGCAGACCATATGCCGGTGGACCATAGGTTTGGCTATGGAAGTGACTACTTAATCACCATGATAGCCAGCATTTCCGAGGGCCCGATGGAGTAAGAGCCATCAGAGAATTGGCTATATGCCCATCTGTCCAATTAGGATAGGCGAAAATATAGCCAATTTTTACTGTTCATCACCACCAGGCAAACCCTGGTGATAGGGAACAGTAAAAACAAAAAATGCCATCCTCGCCATGAAAGATGACTCCCATGGCGAGGAGGGCATTATCTTTTTTATTTTCAAAAAGAAAATAACACTTATGGATTTTCTTTTTGACAATAAAAAAGAAACCAGTTTGGGGCAGGGCTCTGTTATGTTGACGGAGCCCTGTACCAAACTGTAAAGCATTGACAGAAACCACCATCACTGTGGTTCCTCGAAATGCTTTGGAAATGACCGCCAGCTTGACGATCATTTCTAAATTTAGCAGGCAGCATCTCCATCAGTGGCAGAGAAACAGGCTTTCTGCCGAAATTTAAATTGGCCTCCAAGTTCTTTCCAATTGAGAAAATGAGCTGTGTATCATCCACATACGAGATGACACTGATGCCAGAAGAATGGATGATCAGGGCTAATGGGGTCATATCCACATTAAATAAAGTGAGACTAAGGGAAGATCTCTGCGGGACTCTATTTGTAAGTGATTTTTTTTTTCTATAGGAGAAGACAGACAGAGAGAGACACAGATCGTCCTCTATTGCTGAAGAAGGTCTGTAACCACCTCAGGGCAATCCAGCAAGTTCCTGCATCTGCTAACCGCGAAAGAAGTATCACATGGAACACTGAATCAAACGCCTCTGAAAAGTTAAGTAATATCAAGGAGGTGCTCTGCCCTTGATCTTCACCCATTTTAATGAATTCCAATACTTCCAGAAATGCGGTTTCCATACTCTTTCCAGGTTGAATCCAGAATAAGAAGGATGGAGAAGGCCATGCTGTTCTAAATAGTCTGGCAGTTGTTTATTCATCAGTTTCTCTATCATCTTCGAAGCAGCCTGAAAAAGAATTATGGGCCTAAAATTAGAAAGAATTGCGGGGTACCCCAAAGTTTTTTTTTATGAGTGGGCCACCTGATCATATTTCTATGCATTGGGAACGGCTGCAGTGTGTCAAGTGATTTATTGAATGATGCATTCAACTCAAGATTTATAACGTCTGTGACCATCGCTAAAAACCATGGCGGGCAGGGATGGCTAAGGGAACCAGATTTTGAAATATAAGTGGCCTGTTCTGACTTCTCCAGTGTAAGATGCTTAAACTGAGAAAGCCTACTGTACACAGTAGAAATAGATTGTTTCGGTAACTCCCAGCCCATGGTGACGATCATAGGGCCTGTACATTCTTGATTTATTTTTTTTCAATCCTGAAAAAATGACTTTTTGCCCTAGTCTATCCTGGTGTACTATTGAAAATGTAGCAGGTATCACTTGTGCGATATAAGGGGTGGAGGATTCATGAATCCATGTTTCTTTTAAAAATATAAAATTCACCTTTATATCGAATAGTAGAATGCAAATGTTGAGTGCATGCTTAGGTAGTGAGCGCACATTAGCAAGACATGTTGTGAATGTTTTGATACTCGACATTAGTGTATTGCAGATATGCCAATTTAGTGCCAACTTCCCAAGAGAAGGTTTCCATCTAACATTCTATACCCATAAGAGTATGGAAAAATAAACAAGACACAGACCCAAAAGTGAAGACACCTGCATCTCAGCGTGACACTTATGGCTTTACAGGTTTTCCGTAATTTTTATGCAGAGTAGGCCAGTCTAAGCGGAAGACCAGAAAATAAAGCATGACGGGCGCTGGATATGGGGTGGAAGCGGACGGACACACACGTATTTGCCTTTGGCGCACCTGCCATCCTTAAACACTGCATTGTGAGCACATTCTCTCCACCACTATAGACGGTGCCACTATGTGGAAATGAGGAGTAAACACGGCTGCTAATTTAGATGCGAGATAAATGCTATCTCTGCGGCACAAAGTGGACCAGAGAGCCAACTGACTCCACTGTACAAATTCCCCAGCAATCTGAAATTCAGAGCCTTAAATGTCAAGATTTCAAAATTGTTTTTCCCCACCCCAAAAAAGTCCCATCTGTGGTGCAAACGCAGCAAAGTGCAAATAGCTAAAATTACGAGTCTTGCCTTACAAATAAGATGTGCATTTCTTAAGGATGTGGAAGTTCAAAATATATTCCATTTTTAAAGTCGTGAAGCAACTGGTTTTTATAATGGGCTCATCCATAGGCCAGATCAAAAGTTAAATAGCTAAACCTTCTTTGAATTAAGGGCAGGGGGAGTTTAAACCCTAAAACCCTCACCTTGCGCAAAGGTGGGAAGGGGCTAAAAACACAGCAGGGGCAGCTGGCAGCAGCTCTGTCTCTCAGTGTCAGAGGATTTTGGTGGGCCACGGATGTGCAGTATAGCATCTTCCCCCTGCATTCCCAAGTATGCAGCACAATCTGGTTACTCTACAATCCCCTTTCCAAGGCCAGGGGCCTGACTTTCTACTCATTTATCCCTTCCGCATTGACCGTGTGTAGGGGGAATTGACTCCCCCCCACCAATTGACCAATTTTATTCACCACAACATCATGCCTAAACTTGGGGGAGAAATTTAAGCATGAGTGGCTTAAAAAAAACTGTCCTTCTCTCTCAAGTAGATTATATCCAGGCCCATGACTCAATAGCCTGCCAAATGCTGCAGCCGTAAGGAGCAGGCACCTCACAGTCATTCCAGTGCACTGCTCACAAATGCAAACACAGCACTGGGACTGCTGCATTCTCCCCACTCCTACTTGGCTGCACAATGCTGTAGGTCATGGAGGAGCGCAGTACCTTACAAGTGGGCCAGCACCATATTGCCAGTTACAAAGATGGTGCCAGGGCATCTCAGTGCTGTTCTGGACCCATGTGACCAACAGCAATTTGCAGGACTTGGAGAACCTGGACTGATAGTATTTACAGACATGTGAAGACACCACTGGTGAAGCTGACAGTGTCATGGAAATGCCTCTTTTTCAACAATGGAGAAAGGAGTGAGCATCAACATTCCACTGCCCTTTGCCAAGGCAGAGGAAAGTTATATGCCCCCAACATTGAGAAAGGCAGGGTGATACAGTTCCTGCTCCTCGGCAAGGCTGTCGTGACTATTCTAACTACTTCTCATCATTGGACAAAGCAGGGGGGTCAAAGCAAATGTTACCTTTCACTATAATTGAAGGTATGGGATTCAAAAAATAAAACTCACACTCATTTGTTTTAATCTTTAAATTGATGTTTGTGATCTACAAAAATGAACAAGTACACTACTTGTTGATGGTTACGGCAAAGAAAGAGGTGAAGTTCTACAACCCTCTCCAGCCTTTGCTTAGGGCCCATGATGCCTTTGTGGAAAGGGGGTGGGGCTAAATTGAAACTTTGGAGGAAAAAAACATCACCCAACTTTGTTTTTTTTTTAAATATCTTATTATGTTCACCCATTATGAGAGTTAAAAAATGTATGGCTTCACTTCACCCTTGATCAAGACAGAGGAGCAATGGGGGATAGCAAACACCCCCATGCCCTTTATCAATTCAAGGGGGAGAAATTTACACCCACCATCACAGGGCATACTACTCCATCTTGCCCAAGAAAAGAGATAGGTGTCAAATTAAACCCCCAGCCGGAGAATGATGGGAGGGTTAAACAAGTAAATGTATCCATGATGGAAGGGGGAACACTAAAAAACTAAAAAAAAAAACTTATCCTCGCTTTTTAATTGTAGCCATACAAAGATTTTTTTTTAAATCACACTTATCAGCCCTTGGAGTCGAAACTGGGAGATCAAAACTACACTCAACACCCTTGGGCTAGGCAATGAGGTACCGGGAATAGCAGCCCATGGACAACATTAAAACTCAGGCATTCATCAAGTCAGAGAGGGAAACACACATCACACACATCTTTGGGAAAGGCAGTGGTTGGGAACCCCCACCCCCAACACCTGGGCCAATGCAGCAGACTTGCTACCTCTAGTGATGTCTACAACAACCCACCCACCCGTGCTGCACAAGGTGAAGAGGAGTTTAGGGTAAAATTACGCCACACCCAACGTGGCCTAGGAATTGGAAACACATATACCACCCACTCTACCCTTTGATAAGTAGGGGAGAAGTCAAATAAAAAGCCCCAACATTGAGCACAGTGAGAATCAAACAAAGGTGGCCTCGTCTTGGTGCAAGCCTAGGGAAGTAATTACCTCCATGCCCTTGGACATGGGAGTCATCACTTACACAGAGTTAAAGACAGTAGTGTATAGAAATATGTCCCCCAACCTTGGGCAAGACTGGAAGAGCAACACGCAGCACCTCCAACCTTGACAGCACATGGAAATATTTTGGGACAAAGGTCCTTCAAGGAGTGAGAGTTAAAGACTGCTGTCCTGTTCAAAACCATTAACCTGACCACTGAATGGACTGCTAATTACCCCACAACGTACAGACTAATAAATAACAGGACTTAACAACTTATCCCCATTAAATAACAACACATCCCCCACCAAAGAAATCCATATATATCCATATGTATCCATAGTGATGTCATTGATATTATGGAAAACCAATATGTAATGTCACCAATGATTTCATTATCCTTTTTGATATCATCTATCACATTATGTTTCAGGTCATGAACAGTCTGTTTTGGGGGGCAAGTTATGACTTTGTAGATAAAAATAACTGACTAATTGCAGGGGTTTGGAAGGTTTTCCTTTTTATTTTGTAATCAGAAATTCACGTGAACTATATTTGCAAGGGGAGTTCTGTTTTTTGTAGAAACATAGATTGCTGTGTTATAAACGAAATAAACCATGACCTACCTTAAAAAAAAAATTGTGATATACTACATCCACCTTTCATAAAACAACCACCACAGCAATATGTTCTTTGGGCATGCCTTGCACCCCACATGTCACGCAACCAACCTGTTGAGCACAAAAGTCACCTAGATGCAGCTGGTGTTGGCTGCAGTGCATGGCCTTCAATCAGGCTTTGCTCAAAACTCCTATGCATCCACCCCCGTGCATCATTGGCTCTGTGTAATAGTGGTTTACAGTCCTGTGTCCAACCTCCCACACGTCCAGACCCTGCAGTGCAATCCTTTAGCAGCATGGTCGACTGCAGCTGGGATCAGCCAGAGTAGTTGGCCTGCTAGGAGGATCAGTAGGCAAATTCCTTCACGTTCAGTCCCCACTGCGCATGACCAACAGGTTTTGGCATTTGTATATGTAAAATCTAAGAGGGGCAGCTATGTGGGCATGTTGGTATGTTCGGTTTATGTGGATGGTTGTGATCCTGTTCAGAGGGATTTCTGGCCTCTTGAGCAGGTTGCTGCATTTCGCTCACAATAGATGGCTGATGTGCTTGTTGCTGGAATTCTGGTTTTCAGAACTCAGAGGTATATTTATAATCTGCGCTGAATTAGCATCATTTTTTTTATGCTAATTGAGCGCAAATTTAACTCCATATTTATATTTTCACGCTAGACCCACCTAGCATCAAAATATTAACAGCTAACGTCATTTTTGGGATGTGTGAATGAGATGCAAGGTGGGCGTTTCCGTCCAAAAATGACTCTAAGCGCCTAGCACCTTATTTTGCGTCCCGTGAAAAAATGGTAGACGGGGAGGAGGGCCTAAATAATGGCACTAAGCCTGCTTAGCACCATTATTTAACGCCTGGGTCAGGGCAGGCTTTAGGGGACCTGTGGACCCATTTCCATGGTCAAACACCATGAAAAGAGCCCACAGGTCCCCACCCCAATCCCCAGGAACACCCTCACCCACATCAAAGGGACACCAGAGGATGGGGGGACCCCATCCCAGGTAAGTAGAGGTAAGTATTTTAAATATGTTTTTAAAGTGCCATTGGGGCCCCTGAAATGGGCCCACCCTACATGGCACTGGTTGCAATGGCCATGCCCAGGGGACCCTTGTAACCTGTGCTGGCAATTGTGGTGGTGGGCATGACTCTTATCTTTTATAAAAACATAAGTCATGTGGTATGGATCTTTTTGCATCAAGAAATGATGCTAGGCTGGTTAAAGTTATTTTTTTTGCCTCTAACCAGCCTAACGTCATTTTTCGAGGCAAAATCCCCTTCCTCCGTACCGCCACCCCCACCCCCACCCAGCTAACGTAATTTTCCCAGACTCTAGCCCACCCTTTCCGCCCGCTTGCGAGATTCCATAAATTTGGCGCCCGGCTGGTGCCCTGGAATGACGCAAGCCGGCGCTATACTTTTTGACACAAAACTGCTTTTGCGCAGTTTTGCATCAAAAAGTATAAACAGGGGCCTCAGACTTCTGTTCCACAAGCAAGATATGGTTTCTGCAAAGGACTTTGATACTACTGTGCTCTTTACCCTACAGTAACGTATCCACAGTTTTTTTTTTCTTAAACTTTCATTGCAGCACCTTTGTTGGGTTGGATTTGCTCAGCGGTGTAGCATGTACAGGTAGTAAAGTGCTGGTCATTGTCCCACATGCAAGGGTGATTTTTATGAAGAACCTTAACACTCAAGGACCAATTTTACACGTGCAGTGTGTAAATCAGTATCTGTTGACTTTTCACTGTTTCATTTTGGGTTTTCCTGGTGTTGCACTAGGTCTTGCATGGTGGGTAGACATCTATGGTCAGACGATGCATTAGAACAGTCTGCATGCTAGAATTATTGCCTTGTGAAATTCTTCAGGTAACATGGTCAGGAAAATTAGCACCAGCTCTCTGAATTACTTCAGCAGTCCTAACGATGGACAAGTGAACTGGTGGGATTTGGGACTCTAAGTATAGAATCCATACGGCTAACAAAACCCAGGTTCTGAGAGTGGAGCATTTATCAGCATGTTTATAGATCCTGAGATCACTGTTTTTCATTTCTTCCTTGCATTAAGCAATACAGAATGATGAGACCATGCATCTGGGGTGCATGAATATCTTCTTTGTAAAAAGGTTGTGATAGTGTCTGATTCAATTTGCACAGGTTGTAGTCAGCTGATAGTAGAGCATCCGGATTGATACCTTGATCAACAGATGGTTAGGCATTATCTCAGTAGTCAGTATCTTTTTCTTTGCTGGAAGGTATTCTTCTGTCAGATCTGTTAGAGACTTGATGAGCATAAAAAAAGTTTCACACAAATGACTAGTACATGTTATAGTACTCCAGGACTTTTTTTGTTCTGAGAAATAATTGGACAAGGTCAGGTGCTGAGGGTTTACAGCTTTGCTGCGTATACTTCTGTTTTACATTCTACGTCAATGTGGCTGATGTACTCGAAACTTGAGTGGCAGAATTTTCGCTTGTCAGGGATATATTCCCCAAAGTGATCAAGTAGACCCTCAGCTTCTGTAGCTGGTATTTTTCAGAGTCTTCCCAAATACAATGATGTTATCTAGGTACATGCAGAATTGAAATTTAAATTTAATTGAAAACTGTTAATTTCTCCCACAATTGTCTCAATGAACCTTTGGAATGTTGTCGGGGACCCTGCAATTCTTGGGTGTCTGCTTGAACTTGTAGAATGCTTGTGGCCAGTTGTACACTGTGTGATCTTGCTTTTCTTTCCCAACGAGAACTTGATAATAACCATTGATCAGTTCGAATGAGGAGACCAAGTGGTTTTCAGCATTGCTATCAAGGATACCCTCTATTCGAGGCATCACATACTGATCTGGGGTTGCCCTTTAGTTTAAAGTGAAGCAAATGATCAGATTCTCACCTTGATATCATTTATAGCCAGAAAAATCGGAGATGCATAGGAGCTGCTAGACCCTTAGGTGATCCCTGCAGCTGTGAGACCTTCAAGAGATCCTTTCCATCTGTGAGTACTAGGTTTCTGGACCTTGTAGGCCAGCCTGTGCTACAGGCTTTCCTCTGAAAAGTCTGGTTGAAGGAGATCATCCAACTGAGCAACCTCAGGGTAAACGCCAGCACCTGGTGACTGCAGCCAATTGCCTGGACTGCTGTTGCTGGCAGATGCGGCTGGCCTGGCTTGCTTCCCATAGTCCTGTCCTTCCTTATCCCATTTCCTTCATCGTAATTGACACAACCCTGCATGGTATTAAATACAAAAGTGTGATAATGAAAACAAACAAAAAATAAATAAACCGATCCCTCTCTTATACCTAGCAATTAAAGGGCAATGTAATGTTTTTGCAGAGGGAGTTTGGCTTCACTACAGCCACCTTACTTTCAAAAACATCTAACTTTGCAGCAACATCAATATAATCAAATGAGTTGCTTGGGTGTAAGAAGACAGGGGTCCCACAAGTTCCAGAAACACTTGCAACGTTTTACTCGTCCAGAGGCCTTTTGAGTTTAATTGATGAAGTTGTACCTCTTATGTGGAAAGGAGACTGTCGCATTCCATCCAAACCCTCCATTAAAATAGTATAATATGTGCATGTTCTGACTATTCCCAATCTACTGAGAGAGCCAATGACAGTATCTGACATCAGTATCTTAAGAGAACAAAGGCGCTCTTCCTGGGAAGGAGCTCTGACTAACCAGTCATTCAAGATAAGCTGCACATTCACACACCCAGTCGTTTCGGATCAAGATAGATTATTGATAGGTCGAGTATGACAAGGCTCAGTAATGCCAGGGGCAGCCTCATTTTGAGCAATTAAAAATCATAATGTTTTAAATTGGATAAACATCAGATGGATGGAACATTTTGTGGTAGTCTGACCACAAAGCTGACCCGGGAAAGGGGTGGTAAAAGCTGAATGTCTGAATCTCACCTCATTATTCTTTGCAAAGGGAGTGGTTGCAGAGAAAGGAACATAATGTTAGTAAATTCCTGTGAGAGCATGAGGGTGCCCCCATGGAAAGAGTTGCATAACGGGAGAGTGCCAGAAGCAAAAGAAATGGCAGATGTGCAGTGCTTAGTTTGTAAATAAAAACGTGCATTGCACAAAGCTCTCCTCTTAAACATGCGGCTGCTGCAATTAAATGTGTGAACACAGAATACTGAGGCAGTGTAATCCTGAAGCCATCTCGGGCCTTTTCAATCCATTTACAGCCACTTCCTGCCCCTTCAACTCACTCTTGCAGCTTCCTGCTTTCTTTTGCTCGCAATAAATGCTTGAGGCAGAAAAATAAGTGCCTGCCCTCAAAAATAAGCACCGGAAATAAAAAGCACAAATTATGCACTGCAGATATGTAAGGCAATGTTTAGTGTATAGAGAATACCTTTTGTAATGTTTCATGAGCTAATGTCACTGAGGGGAAAACAGGAGACAAGTGCATTCATGATGATATAATTGTGCTCATATGTCATCATGCAATGATGGAGGAACCATTTGTTGTTATTTATCAATCCTAGAAGTAAATAAAAAATAGTGAAATTGAAGTAGCACGAAAGTGCTTTTAAGACACAAGGGCTAGCAGCAAGTTGATGCCTTACCCTTAATAAAACGCTTCATCAAAATAAAAAAGTAGTTCCCTAAAGGTTGCAGTCAAAGGTTACAAGTCAACCAATCAAAAAGAAAGTAAAGAAAATATGCTCCAGGAGAGCGGCACACTCAGAAAGAGGAAGACACTCTAACGTAAACTAACAAATAAGAAACAGGAAAATGACAATGACAATGAAGCCAATCAATGGTAAGCAATGGACAGCTGCAAGCTCACTGTATGTTCTTGATAAAACCCCCAATAGGTTATTTGCAACAGGACAGTTTGTGCTTTCTGGCAGGTGAGACCGAAAAAAGTTAACTGGACTCTTCATGCCTATTTCTTCTAATAGAGATGCAATGGTCCTGCTTCATCTGATGCCGAAGGTAGCATGGGCAGCACTGGGTGTCACAAGAGAATTCCAAGGTACAGCAGCTGATACCCTAGGCAACCTCTAAATGACATCCACGATTATGTGCTTAAATATGTTTGACACTATGTGAAAAAACTCTGGTTGGACATTTCTCTCAGACATGCCAAACTCTTAACTTGTTCACTGATTTGAAGATGAGCAAGCATTGGTCAAAGTCAATATGTCTGGTGTTGGCTGCCAGCCTTTGGGCTTTGTTGATCCTCGTTTTGTTTAGTTTTTTGTTTTTGTTTTGTCATGGATTTTAAAAATTGCTTCACATTTGGGGGAGCTGTCTGGCCCGTGACTATATATGAAGAGCACTGGCAAAACATAAACATATCTTTTGGTCTGAAAAAGCACACACTGCCATAGTAATCCTTGGCACTGTATGGAACCATTTTTTGTGTGAATGTGTTCTTTTTGAAAGAGCAGAATGTTGTCCCCCACATTGAAGGTAGTCAGTGGCGCAAATGGGCATATCCAGTGCTTCTTGCTGTTTGCTATACTAGGTGGAAGAAATATTAATATGTCACAACAATAGGCTAACATGCAGGTGATTGGCTAAAACCCCTAGAAATATATGAAATACACAGTTTTAGTGAAATCGAAAGGGCTTGGTTAACGCCAGGCTTAAGGCATGTCAACTTTATATGAATTGTAGATGTCTCAATAAAGATAAAATCCATGTAGCCCTAAGGTAACTATAAAAAAAGCAAAATCATGAGATGATGCATGATGCTTAGAGGTTCAGTATATCATAACTGTAGCTTCGAGGGGGGGAGAGTAGATTGACTGAGAGAACGAGAAAGCAATTTATGAGCAGAAAAGAAATTGGATAAAAGTACCAGAAGTGTGTGTCTCAAAGGATAAGTTCCCACCGCGTCACAATAATGTAAGGCAGTTGTCATGTGACAGAATACACAAAGGTGACTTTCAACGTTCACCTCTAACTGCTGTTTAAAGTGAAGGTGATGACAACATCAAGATTTGGTTATCTTTGAGGCTTTTATGCTACAGAAAAGCCCAGTTCTGGAAAACGCTGAGCTTTTCCAAGGATGTGCACACATTTTTTTTATTGAGGCTGCAATCTTTACTAAATGGTTTCTTTTAGTACAACTGAAAAGGCAGCATATTAAAAGATTGAATATGGGAATCAAGACCTCATTTAGATTTGTCGTGGTTGGCCACCACCCGCCACGAAGCAGTCATCATTACCATTGCCACCTATGAGGATTGCTGCCCACCACAGTTAGAGATCGCCTCCTGCTTGGTGCAGATCTCTATGCCTTCAGAGGAGTCACTGCAACAGCTGTTCCTGTCATTGCACGTTTGCTGAGGGGGCATCATGGTTCATGCAGCAAACCTTTTCGTTTTTTCAAAACCAAACTCCCAAAGCTGGAGTTTGGTTTGGAAAAACAAAAATATAATGACCCTGACACCCTAGGATTTTTCTCCCACGGTCTGGGAGTAATTTTGTTTCGTACAAACATGTGTTCTGTAATTGGAGGGTTTGTTCATATGAAACATTCCCTTGACATTAAGAGAGTAACCCTTATACATTTGTATGATTTGTATGTTCAACCACCATTCACATACAGAAATATAGCAGTGATCGTGTAGTTTCTGGCAACCCCAGTCACCATTTTACCTGTGAATAGCAGAGATGAAAGATAATAAGAAGGGTAAAACGTCTAGGGGGTAACAAAAAAAGAACAGTATTTAGACTTGTGTGAGCATAAATTATTGTAATCTTGTAATCTTAATAAGGTTTGTCATCTTTCTTGCTTTGTGAAAATTGGAGACACGTTCTTTATGCACATTAACGTAAGGCCAATGACTTTTTAGACAACAATGGCAATCATGAGTGTTGCAAAGTTTCACCTCCTTCCTCACGCTTCTCTATCTCTGTGAACATCCTACCGAAGTTGTGGAGTAGGATCTGGATGTCGGTGTTTGTTGTTGCCATGTGGTGTATCTCTGCAAGTGATCATTGATGAGAGTGGACTTTAATGCATCAAATAGTCCCCTGGTGCTGTGTAAAGTCAATAAAATATCCCTATATTTGAGAGAGAGCAGTGGTGTGAAGGACCCAGTTGGCTGCAAAGGTGTGGATAAAGTGAGCTATGTGGTTGGGCAGAGCACACTTTGGCCTGGGAGCAGGGCCAGCTTTAGGGCGGTGCGACCGGTGCGACCGGTGCAGCCACACCGGGTGCTGACCTGGATGTGGGGGGCGCTGTGTTTAGCATTAACTTACGAAACATGTGATTCTAAAAAGCACCTCCTGAAAAGTTTCTTGAGTGTCCAGCCTTCAGGAAGCAATTAAAATGTCAAGATAACTGTTATGATTAATGATCTTGCTAGAGAGAGAGATGGGAGTTTAGTCCAGTGGCAGTTTTGACTCGCCATAAAGTAGCACAGAGGGTTAATATGCCTGAGGCAAAGAATATAATTCTATTTTATGTAGATAGCTTAGTGGATTAGTAAAGCCAGCCTTCACCAGCGCTTTAAAACAAATGAAATGTGTGTGAGGGACTCTTTGGGTGGTAGTGAGGGAATCCGAGGATGTGGTCATAGGGTGGGGGTGCAAAAAAGATTGCTGCACCAGGCGCCACCAGCGGTAAAGCCAGCCATGCCTAGGAGCAGAGGTGAGGTGGGGGCAGCTAGATTCATTAGATGAAAGCAGAGATATGGATGTCCTGAGTGCTCCAGGGGTAGGAGGAGTGAGTCACAGAAATAGAGGCAACACTGCTGTGGGAGCTTTACAAATATGTCTGAACACCACAGGTTTTAATGTGGGAGAGAAGGAAGGCTCCACATGCATTTTACTACGCTACCCCATAAACGGGCAACAGCCGCTTTACTGGAATGAAACCTATCCGTCTAGGAAAGGATACATATAAGGGACAACTAAATCCCTATTAGAAAAGTACATCAGTGAGGAAGACTGTTTTCTTGTTTTCCCAGTGCTGTTTGAACCCCTATAAATAAAAAGAACATAACATGGTATCGCCTAAAATGACAATTGCTTGTTAGACGCAACTAATTAATGGGCTGACAATATGATAGATCGACCAAAGGGGGTCTTTTCATTCATGCTGGACAGTTGCTGACCTTTACAGCATGTGAATGGGAGAGTACAAGATAGTGCAAGCAATCTCCTTGCCGTTCAGTATAGATGCTAAAAAGCTTATGTTCCCATTACCTGCTTACCAACAGCCTAACCCATTCCTGTTTATCCAACACGTTACTCGCATCTTTCATCTATGTGTCACAAAGGGTTCCCTACCGTAGACAAGGGTTACAATTGCAAGAATGAGTGCTGTGCACACACAATTTTGGGATGTAGATAGTTGTTTTCGTTTTCCAATAGACTAACCTATCTTCTTGTAACCGGTAGGCCTGGCTGAAGAGCACAACTGTCTGCTTGACCTATTGGTACCAAATCTTTCAAATCTGCAGAGAATGGGCTTTGTCTCCGCCCAGGGAAGTATTTCCTTCTCACCTCATAGTAGTGTCCGTTTAGTGTATCTTTCTGCCTTCTGGGGAGTACTTCTATTGGAATGAATAAGCGACTATTTTAGATCTGAAAAGCAGTGTCAGTCATCTCACTGTTTGTCACATTAATCTCTTGGTCTCCGTTTTCATATCATTCAGAAAGCAATCTTTCTTTGCTACTTTTTGCCCATCGTTAGCAAAGTCGACAGGTCTGATCATAATATGTGAAAGTCATTTGTGCATACAATGCAAGGAACATTTGTGCATGCTTGTGTTTGCACTTGTTAGCTCATTAGAGCAAGACCTATTGGCTTTGCCAATGCTTGTTATGTGTGCCAGCCCATGGAAGTGCCTACTGGCTTCGCTGTTTAAAAATGGTTTGTGAGGGACCTGGATGTTATATGTGTACATGTACAAGGATAAGTGTGACGCATGTGTTGGGGTCGACTAGTATCATATTGGAAACTATTTTGATTTCAAGCATGCAAGTGTAGGTACACAAGGCAGAGGATAGGGGGGATCCTGCCAGACAGCAGATGTAGATTGCAAGGCTCTCACAATGCATTCTTGAGGCTTTTTTAGTACACCAGACTCTAGGATGAGGAGTATTGGAGACAAAGGGTTTATGGAGGAAGCCCCTGTTGTTTCCTGCTCTATTTTTCCCTTGAAGTAGTACCCCCACAGGTTAAGCGATAGTTTAGAGTGGTAGCCTCTATCACCATTGTGCCCTTATACGGGTTCTCCCTACAGGTGACTTCCAACTCTGTCCCACCTTTCTGCTAACACAGAAAGAAAAGGCTATGGCTGGACCAGTACGGTAGGAATAAAGAAAGACAATAGTAATTGCTGTCTGAAACCAGTCATAGAGCTGGGCATTTGGTGTATACAAACTCGGTCTCCAATTAAGGTAAAATAATGGAGAGAAAGTTCTAGCATTGGTACCAGGACCTATCTGTACCAGGATCCAGGGTCCCATGCAAGGGGAGACTAAGAAAGTCTTTTGCGCACCAGAGCTTGGGTTGCAGACTGCCAGCTCTCCTTCACCAGGTTTGGGAACCGGAACCTGGTGGTTTTACAGCCTCCTAAGAGAAATGGTGCACTGTGTCTGCCTTGAGGAAAGGAGGTGATCAGCTGCAGAAGGTAGACTATTTTGAAGGTGATAGAGCGGTCCGTACTAATAATTTTACCTGTATTCGGATGCTCTTTAGGCCGATGAATCTTTTGACTAAGTGGGACTCTCCGTACTCTTAATCGGTCAACTTAATCAAATCAATAATCAATATCGAACATAAGCAATACCTTGATCAACATAACACTTAACAATTAATCCAGAATACATTTCGGCGAACCCTGACCTTTCAGTCAGGAATAACCACACCAGTTTATTGCAAAGTTAGTAATTTATTTCCCTATATTAACCAAGCTAGCACAATATAAATGTGTCTCAACACCAAATGATAAACGTAAATGAACATTAATAGCTGTCCATAACAGCGAAACAAGTGCAATCTATGCAGCATTTGAATCACAAGGCATTCGATAATAGCAATGCAAATCACTAATACGATAATCTGTAATGAACTAATTGCATACATTTAGTCAGCATAACAAGGTCTCAAATTGCATCGTGCAACAAAAGGAATCCTCGTCTAACCTCAAATTAACATCGGCATGTGGGACTTCATGCAAAAACAATTTAGCAACATTAATTTAGAAAAACTCCTAACTAGGGATCTTGTCAAAAATCAGCAGTTGGTTACCTAAAAGAAACACAATGCAATTTTACAATTTCCTTTCATATTTACCAATTACGATCAGCAATCAAGGAAGTCTTCGTCTCACAGGTACCGTTTCTCGGTCTGCATGGGTACCGTCTCGATCGGCATGGGACGGGGCAAAGGGGCAGGGGTGGACGGGGCGATTGCCTCACGGCGGCAAAGTAAAACTATTACTTCATGCAAAGGGATCACAGTTAAAGTCTCTAGGGTAAGAATCATTTAAAGTCTCTTTCTCTCGATTAGAGAAAGCATCAAAGTCTCTCAAAATGGCGTCGCAGCAAAGTGGGCCATAATAGCTACGAAGTCTGCAAAATGGCGGGATGTCCAATAATGGATACTTTCCTCTCGTGCACCTGGGTTTTATAGACAACAGTTCGAATCCAGTAGGGTCTTCCATTGGAGGGTTCATAGGTTAGCTTCAAATTGTCCAATCAAAAACAACAGTTCTCAAGCTTTTACTTAAGCATACATTATCCTTGGAGATGGGTACGCAAGTTGCAACATTTTATACCAATTAGCTCACTTTCAGAGCCTCCATTGTCCGCACCTGCAGATCGACCTTGGAGTAAAGAGAAAAATGCCAAGCTGGCACGAAACTTTAAGATAAGCATGTGAACGATCTCAGTGGAAAAGAACAGCTTCAAGCAAAAATACACGTTTAATAGCACATTGAAAAAATACGAGCATCTAAACCGTGAGACCAGGCAACTAGGCCGAAGCCTCCACTAAAGTAATGCTAAGCTAAAGCATTTCAAGCAAGCAAATCATAGCACACGTTTATAATTATGTCGGATTAGTGCAATTCTAGTACATCACGTTATATAAAGCACGCTTATAAATGTTGGCAAACTACTCTAAGGGCACATTTTGTCCCCGTACAATCTTTATTAGTTCGGTTAGAGTCACACATGATTATTGCAATACTACGTTTAAGCGCTAATAAATCAAAACCTTCATTTTCTGCTTCATCAATCCCTCCTCTGATGACTACTTGTCATCACACCAAACCATGCCCACAAATTTTATCCCATTAAAATTCTGTCAGTTCTCTTTTCCTTTTAATTCCCCTAGTTTTCACTTTGTATTCTTCTGCCATTCTTTTCATTATTTTCTCCTCCTTCCTTCTTTTGATTCTTTCCATAATCATTATTATTCCCCTTTTTATTCCCCAAATTCCAAAAATGCAAATTATAACTATTAAAATTCCCTCTATTATTTTTAGCAGTATCCCATTCCTAATTCCACCAATCCAATTTCCCACTGAAGCAAGTCCTTTTCCAACCTTCTCCCACACTCCTCGTTCTTTCAATTCCTTCAAATCTGCACTTTCTTTTGTTAGATTAGCAAGCATAGTTTTAATCTTCACACTATTGTCGGGAATATAAGTACAACAGTGTCGTGCACCAAGCATTTTGCAAACGCCACCATCCTTTGCTAAAAGAATGTCTAAAGCAAGCCTATTTTGAAGAGTCATAGCTCTTTCCGCTGCAAGTTCAGCATCTATCAGGATTATAGCACCTGAAAACTTTGTCAACATGTTATCCACTATAGTAGACAACTTTCTTATTTTGATGGAATTCAGCACAACTCCCAATGAAGGAATCATGGCTCCAAATATATCTCCTACCACAGCAGCTGCGGTCTCTCTTTTCTGGATACGATGGGATCCAGATGTCTTTTGAATCATCGATAGGTCATCCAGTTGATAAACCTTTGGGAATACTATACCCAAATAACATCTCCCCCACCATCCCTTCGGAAGACGATAATAGGCATTATACCCACAAATGTAATATACACCTGGAATGACAGGGTCAAGTCCGTTCATCATGAATGTCCATTTGGCCTTAAAGATAAACGTATGTTTACACTCACTTGCTCCTACAAAAATGTTATCATAATAAGATTCACACGATATATACAAAATTTCCCTACATGCCAAGCATCTAAAGCTATTCTCCCTTGTGTCTTTATTGCAGCAAAATCATAATTATCTACTGAAGTCCTCTTATGTAGTTCCTTTTCTAATTTCGCATTCATTTGTGCCCTTCTATCATCTGTGCGATCTAAAAAGCTTATTTCTACTGCAGAGAGCGAGCAGGTAAGGTTTTCCCTATGAGCGTGAGCCGTTTCAAAAGGTTGCATTGGTTCGAAAAATTCCCTCATTATTTTTGCATCCCAATCTTTAGCAATCTGGCTTAGCTGCGCTATTATAGGAACATATGCAAAGGTAACATCATAATTCGAGTAAAAATACTGTATGTTAGTTTGACCATAAAATCTAGACATTACTATACTACATGTAATCCCGTATGTAAGGGGCATGTGGTGATAAGTCACCCCTTCCTTTACTGATGTCGGTATCTGTGTACACACATAACAATCTTTCGCATCCATAGTCTCAACATATTCTGTTAGCAAGCGATAGAAAACATTATACGAAAGCTCTTTCTTATCATGCAAGAGCCTCTCATCTAATTCTAGTCTTTTCAATGCGGTTAGTTCAGTGACAGTAACAGGAGCAAAAGTAGAAGCATCAATCCTCTCATTCTCACCCTTACCATGCATTCCGAGTACAATTGCCATTATTATTAGTACACATGCAATTATTAAGCCTATACACACATATTTACAATATTTCTTTCTACTGTTTTGCGTCATGATCTGTATAGAATCAGAGAGCTAGAAGCACCTATAAAGAAACTGTTTAGCAATTCAGTTACAAAGCTGAACGAGCGCAATTTTCACACCGTCTTCTTCAAGAGGCCAAGTCACTTATCGGTTAGCAGCATTTGTCTCAATTCGGCAATAACTCAGTCTTTATCGGTTTAGCAAATGTCTCATCCGGTTTAGCAATATCTCAGCTGGTTTTAGCACTTTAGATTGTAGCAGGCAATGTCATTTATCATCCTTTCAATCAACACTGTCCATAAAACTTTTCTTTTCTATTGGTATCTCTTCTTCTTCGTTCTCGATGCTTAGAGATACAAACTCGTCAGTCCAGTCGTCATTGACTACGTATGCCCATTCAGGACCGGAATATCTCCTGTTTGGTATCCTTTTCCTTTTCAATTTTGCTTCTCTTTTCGATTCTGCCTCGCTGGTACTTTCTTCTTTTGTCAAGTCTTTTTCGTCACTTGAGGTTGGTACCACGACAGACACTTCCTTTCTTTTCTCTTTCACTTTTGGCCTTTCTCCGTCGTTCAAACCTTCTCCAGTCCTTTGTTTTACTGGTGATATACTTAGTCTCCTCTTTGCACCATGTCCATTTGACGGACCTGCGATCTTTTCTGAGGAAGCGTGAACCTTTTCGTTCTGTTCTGCCTTGTCCCCTCCTTCTGGGGAATCAATCACGTTCTCTTTTTCCTTTTCTGTATCGTCTGCTTCTGGGAAAGCCCTCCTCTGATCAGGCTCTCCTGCTTTTTCACCCTTTTCGAGCCCTTCGTCACCGTTACTTTCGTCAGGCTCTGTATCACTTTCAGCTGCTTCAGGTTCTTTGTCACCTTCAGCTGCTTCAGGCTTTTTGCTACCCTCAGCTGCTTCAGGCTTTTTGCTACCCTCAGCTTCTTCGTCGCTGTCTGAACTTTCTCCTTGGTCTTCCCCAAGTGAGTCGGACTCTTCGCCCTCCAATAATATCCCTCTCTCTCCTGCTTCTGCCTGTTCGCTTTCAATTCGGTTTTGTTCTGTCTCAGCACTCAGCACTGTTTTATCAGGCACTGGCAGTTTTAGCGCTTCAACTTCCTCATCTGTGGGACACAACACTTTCTTTGTGTGACTGGCGTGGATCCAGTTGGGAACCCCCGCACACTTCACAGCGGTAGTTGTCGTCAGGATCACTTGGAAAGGGCCTTTCCAACGGGGTTCCAGACACGACTTCCTCACGTGCTTCTTTACCACGACCCAGTCACCTGCTTTCAGTGCGTGTCCTGGACCTTGGATCGGTGGCAAGGTGGTCGCTTCCACCTGGTGAGAGAAAGAGCGAACCACGTCAGCCAGACCCTTGCAGTAGTCTAACACCATATCATCTGTAATATTCAAAAGCGCGTTTGCGGGAACTGCAGGAAGTCTCATAGCCCTGCCCATGAGAATTTCGTGCGGAGACAATCCAGTCTTTCTATCAGGGGTGTTTCTCATTGACATTAACACCAAGGGCAATGCGTCAGGCCATTTCAAATTTGTCGATGCACATATTTTCGCCATTCTTGATTTCAACGTACCATTCATTTGTTCCACCAGTCCTGATGCTTCAGGGCGATAGCTACAATGCAGCTTTTGCTCAATGTTCAGCGCTTCGCAGAGTAACTTTATCACCTCGTTATTGAAGTGACTTCCCCTATCTGATTCTAAAGAGATCGGGAATCCGAAACGTGGTATTAACTCCCTCAACAATAGCTTTGCAACTGTAAGGCTGTCATTTCTACGTGTGGGGTATGCCTCAATCCAGTGACTAAAAATGCACACAATCACCAACACGTACTTCAGACCTCCATGCACAGGCATTTCAATGAAGTCCATCTGCATACGACTAAAAGGCCCGCTTGCCCTACCAATGTGGCTCGCGCTCACAACTGTTCCCTTTCCTGGGTTCATCTGCTGGCAAGTGACACATCGATGGCAAACTGCTTCTGCAGCTTGACGAAATCTGGGGTTAAACCAATCAGTTTTGAACAATCTTATCATGGCATCTCTCCCTAGGTGAGCTTGCCCATGATAGAACCGCGCAAGCTGTGATAAGAGACTGTTTGGCAAAACAAATTTCCCCTCATTTGAAACCCATAACTCGTCTGGTCTCTTTATACATTGTGATTTAATCCAGGAATCTCTCTCATCCTCCCTGACGCTATTCTGCAATGCTTTTAGTTCATCTATTGTATCTACGACCTTTAAGGCAAATGCTTCAGCTGGTTCGAGTTCTGGTTCACTTATCGAATTCCACTCATCTCTGAGTAATATACAGTTCAAGGCACAAAATCTTGCGACTTGATCCGCATATGCATTTCCCAGAGAAACATAGTCCTGTCCTTTCGTGTGAGCACTGCACTTTACCACTGCAACTTCGGCTGGCACTTGAATGGCGTGTAACAATTCCCTTATCCTTTCTCCATTTTTCACTGGGGATCCTGAAGAAGTCAGGAAACCTCTCTGTGACCATAGTTGTCCAAAATCATGCACAATCCCAAACCCGTATTGACTATCAGTGTAAATGGTGACTTTCATCAATGCAGACAGTTGACATGCTCTGGTAAGGGCTACAAGTTCTGCTACTTGTGCAGAATAGACTCCTTGAAGCCATCCCGCTTCCAAGACACCTGTTACAGTACATACAGCATATCCTGCTTTCAAAATCCCCATCCCGTCTCTTAGACATGAACCATCAACAAAAAGAATTTGGTCATTTTCATCAAGCTTAGTATCCTTAATGTCCGGTCGAGGTTTTGTGCAAAATTCAGTCACCTGAAGGCAGTCATGCTCGACGTCTTCAGCGTTCTCAATTTCAGCATTTTCTCCAGGGAGCAAGGTTGCTGGATTCAACGTAGTGCACCTTTTCAGCTGCACGTTCGGTGAGCCCAGAATTATCGTTTCATACCTTGTGAGTCTTGCTCCGGTCATGTGTTGCGTTCGGGAGCGGGTCAAAAGTATCTCAACTGAGTGAGGGACCATGACTGTTACTGGGTGTCCCATCACTATTCCTTCACTCTGAGTGAAGCTGATACCAACTGCTGCTACGGCGCGCAAACACCCTGGGAGTGCTGCTGCGACCGGATCCAAAGTAGCTGAAAAATACGCTACTGGTCTGTTTACGCCACCATGGGCTTGAGTCAAGACAGACAAAGAACATGCGTCACGTTCATGACAAAACAATGTGAAAGGCTTTGTGTAATCAGGCATACCTAAAGCTGGAGCCCTACACATGCATTCTTTCAATTCAACAAAAGCATCCATCTCATCTCCTTTCAGCTCAATTTGATCCAAGGCATCCTTCTGGGTCAGTTTCAGTAAAGGCTTTGCTAGAGTCGAGAAGTTGGGAATCCACTGGCGACAGTAGCCCACCATTCCCAAAAACTTCCTCACCTCCCTCCTTGTCTTTGGTGGACTCATTTGAAGTACGCTTGTTATTCTTTCCTTCATTATTCTCCGTGACCCTTTCTCTATCTGGTGACCCAAGTATTTCACTTTCTTCTGACAAAACTGTAATTTGGAAGGAGACACCTTATGTCCATTCCTTCCCAAATGGTTCAATAGAGCAATGGTATCGGCTGTGCAGCCACTTTCTGTCTTTGACGCGATCAGTAAATCATCAATGTACTGTACTAGGGTTGACTCAAACAGCAATTCTAATGCTTCCAAATCTTTCTTTAGAATCTGATTGAAGATTGACGGTGACTCAGAAAACCCTTGAGGAATTCGACACCAACTGTATACTCTGTCTAGGAATTTGAAACAAAAGAGGAATTGGCTGTCCTCATGAAGGGGCACAGAAAAGATTGCTTGTGACAAGTCGATGAATGAGAACCATTCGGCATCGCAAGGGACTTGAAACGTTATCACAGCTGGATTTGGTACGACAGGGCAACACTTGACTATGATGTCATTTATTTTCCTCAAGTCCTGCACAAGTCGGACCTTTCCACTTGGCTTTATTAGTCCCATTATTGGTGAATTACATGGACTGCTTAACACTTCTTTCAGTACCCCCTGTTTTACAAATTCGTCAATAAGTTGGGCAACTTTCATGAGGGTGTCTTGTGCCATGTGGTATTGTGGGGTCTGGGGAAAGATTGCATTGGGCTTTACAGTCACTTTCACTGGTTCCACTCCTTTCATCAATCCCACCTCTTTCCCTGTCATGTCCCACACTTCCTTTCCGACTGTCTCCCGTAATTAGGCTGGAATATCTTCTTCAGTTATCATCGGGAAAAGACAAATCAGAGGATATTCTTCATCGACAGTTTCCATCTCATCCCCCTCTACACTGTCCTCTTCTTCCCCATCACTGCTCGTCTGGATTGTTATTCCCTCGTTCGAACACATGATCGAACAACCCAATTTGCACAATAGGTCTCTCCCTAATAGTGCTATCGGGCTTGAGTCACATACCACAAACTGATGCACCCCTTGATAGTTACCGATGCTGACTGGTACCGGATCTGTTATGGGGTTCGTCAGGTGCCTGTTTGCTACTCCCACCACTTGAACTGTCCTCCCTGAGAGTGGCAAATTTGGTACTTCACTGCTCTTAACAGTTGAACGTGTGGCTCCTGTGTCAACCAAGAATGAGACACGATGACCCATTACTCTTCCCTCTACGTACGGACCCTTTTGATCAACTTCCAAGGATGCTGCAAGCACACAATCTCCTTCTTCTTCTGAACTTTCACTCTCCCATACATTGTTTATTCCACTCTCACTGTGTAATGGGAACTGTTGCACGATGCCATTTGTACTCATTACCTGACCCGAGACCTGTGGAGGAACCATCACTTGCTGCTGACTCATTGGTGCCAAAGGTATTTGCATTTGCTGATTAGGTACCATAGGTTACTGCTGTTGCATCGGCTGCATTTGCGTCATCTGCATACGAGGCATCTGCATCTGCTGCGGCTGCATAGGTTGTAATCCCTGCAACTGATTTACGGTCTGAAAATTTGGGTTTGGACCTCTCATTTTCGGTCCCCTCATTGTCTGAAATGCATTGACATCATTGTTTTGCTGACCAACACCTGCACCTGCACCTTCCTGCACCACCATCGGGCATTCGCGTTTCCAATGACCGACAATTCCGCACACGTGACACGGCATCACCTTCTTCATTGCCTGCACACCAGTCACAACAGTGTTCAAATCCGGACCATTATTCGCAAAACCTCCTCTGCCTCTGCCTCTGGCCTGTGGCTGAAACATCATATTTCCCTGCAACTGCGGCTGCGGTTGCGGTACCTGCTGTTGGAACCCTTGCATCCCTTGCAAACCTTGCAGACCTGTCTGAGCTGCCTTAAGCTGCATCATCATCACCTTCTCTTTCAACCTTTTCTGTTTCACTTCAATTTCGTCGCTACAGTATTTCGCATAATTCAACACCTCATCAATAGGTTTCGACTGCCAACAAATCAAATGCGACTTTATCATCTGGCTTATCTCTGGTCTCAGCCCTTCCACAAATCTGAACACAAAATGAAGCATGTCCTTTGCCTCTATTGTCTCTGTGCCGCTGTAGTTCTTAAACGCCTTCAACAACCTCTCATAGTAACTATGAATCGACTCTTTAGCCTCTTGGGCCGTTCGATCGATCTTCTGCCAATCCACATTTTTCGCGGCCACTTTCGTCTTCAAATGCTCAATCACCTTATAGTACAGGCTCATCACCATAGGCGATGGTGCACCCGTCTCCCTGTCTCTTTCTGGTTCACTTGTCGGCCAACCTACAGCTCTTTTGCAATCCTCCCACAAATCTGCTGGAACCACAATCTCAAAGAGGGTGTTCAGGTCTTCCCAGAGACATTTTGCAAGCTTCACAAACCTATCAGTCTGTTGATACCATTCAATCGGTTTCTCTCTCAGTTTGGGAAAGTCATCCGTAAAAGACTGAATGTCGCTTCTGTGCCATGGTACATGTATTAATTTTCCCCCTGCTGTCTCCCTCATTGGTAACATGGTTACTGCCTCGCTACTCTGTGGTCTTTTCTCGTTGAGCTCTGTAGCACTGTCCCTCCTCTTTTCCTTCCTCTTTACCCATCTGCTTTCCCACTTGTCTAAGCACCTCCACACTTGTGCACTCTGCAGCAGTTCTCTAAGGTGCGCCTTCATGCCTGCTGACCTCATGTGTTCAAAACCTGTAGTCCCAAAATCCAACCTATAGCTCCTGCTCAAGTGTTTTGTCTTGTCTATATCAACCCCGTTTTTGTCAGCTACTTCCTGCAAGCTTTTGTGTACCTTGTTCACTTCTTTTGTTATCCTGGGACATAGATACCTCAGCTCTTCTTCCGAGTAGGACTCTAACCTATTCACACCCATAGTCCCTTCCACCAATTCTTGTGCTTCCATGTTCAACCTCATCCTATTCACATAATCTTCTCCCTTCCCACTGTCCGAGCTTTGTGTGGAATTTAGACTGTTGAACCATTGTGTCAGCTGTTGCGCATTCAACCCCATCAGTGTAGCGTTCACATCGACTGCCATTGATGGTTGCGGCAACTTTTCAGTGTTCGATGACAGAGGTATTATCAGTGGGGGACTCGACCTCACCAGTGTCGACTGAGCACATATGGGACTAAACTCCATCAAGGTCCCAGATCCTGTTGGCTGAGCCGCTATCGGAGTTATCCCTGGAGTGTTTTCTATGCACCTCCTCTCTGTCCCATTCTGCAGCATTGATCCCTGACCGCTCATACCTAGATTAGGCTGACTGTACAAAGGTACCGGTGGACCTACAGTAATGGGTAGTGATATCGCGTCTGGGTTCTGTCCACTTCCCATGTTCTGAGGCATGTTCATTCCCACACCATGGGTCATCATTGCCGGCATGCCCATCTGACTCTCCGTCATCTGAGCATGTGCATTTCCCCCCTGCATCTGCTTTTGAGGCATCAGAAACTGAGTTGATTCCACTTGTGCCAATGTCGGGTTGTGACCATTCTGTACTCCCCTTACGGTTGGATCTAGAATCATTCCTGCACTGTTGTCACTGCTATAGTATCCTGGAATCTGCGGCTGATAATTTTCTGCTGGTTTCAACATAGGCACATCTGGATATATTCTCCTAACCTGCGGTATCTGCGGGGTGAACAGTAGACTCGGGTCCTTAGATCCCGATGATGCTCCTGAACTCTGAGTTTCACCGTTCTGTACCGATGCCGGAGGGGCAGAACTGGTACTTGGACCTTGTCCACTCTCTGCATAAGGTGGTGGACGGTCGTTCAGCAATTGCATGATTAACTCCTCATCCTCTAACTCCTCTTCTCTTCTCAACTTTTCCTCGTCCTCTCCATCCTTGGAACACCTCCTGTTGGTCTTACAGGTAGCTTTCTTACCTGTCTCCTCTTCTTCCTTAGTAATTGCGGGAAACAATTTTATCCCCTGCAGTATATCTGACCTCCACACCTTCTGTGCATTATCCCACCTAGCGTCCGCTAGTGTCTTTTCTACCTTCCTTATCCTTGTTTCGAACTTGTTTTTCTGTTGCTGTCTAGCCATTAATTCCCAAATCGCTAGAGCCTCAAACTGTGCTGGCCTTGGAGGTACCTTCATGTCGTACATCGTGAATCTCAAATTCTCTAGGATCCTTATATTGAATGTCCCATGAATCGGGAACGCTACGCTCCCATGTTTCTCTGTCAGCTTGTGCCATTGCTTTAGCCAAAGGCACGGAGCTACCCCTTTTTCCTCCATTACAATGTAAGCTGGTGTGCCTTCGGGCGGCGTCTCCTCTCCTACGCTCGCTTTAATGTAAGACTCCCCCTTCATCGCACTCCTTAATGCTTTAAAAAATTTCATTTTCTCGTCTTTTATTTCACAAAGTTTGTAATCAATAGGTGACTTTAATTCCCGGAATACTCTTCGCTTGCCTTTCCCCTTCCAATCGAGCCCCACGGACTGCGTCCAATCCGTGCGCGACCCTTCTCACCAACCAACCTATCCCAGCGCGGCTCCTAGTGACGTCACACTCACACACACTGCGGCTGACAAAGCCTCGCGGCTAGTCCTCCTTCACTCACCTCCTCTCGTAACAAACTCTTGCATGTATCGCGAGCTACCAAAAATAAAACAGATCTGTCGGTTTACTACAGGAAGGGTAACACAGTCGCTTCAGGACCTTAGGGACTTTTCACTAGCCTCGGCCGCTATTCCGTCTTTCTCGGTCCCCACGTTCGCAAGCAAATCTGACCCGCAGACTGCTCTCAACTTGTCAATGATCTATTCTAGTGCACTTAGAATCTTGTCAAAGCCCGAAGTCGAAGTTTCTTTCACTCCCTTAACACACGTACCGACTCGTTGACCACGCCCGATCAACCTACTAAACCGCCCAGACCACAACATAGATCAACATACTCCGGAGTCTCTTGACCTCGCAGGGCCCGTCTCAACAACAACAACCACGTGGACCTTTTTATGCACAAAGCGCCACACGCACATGAAGTTCGACGACTTCCCTACTCTCACACTCGGAGCCGCACCTCCGCTATTTCTATGAAGTTCGACGACTTCTCTACTTCTACACTCGGAGTCGCACCTCCGCTATCCTCTAAAAAAAAGAAAAATCCTCGCAACCTTTTCACACACCCTGCGGCAATAAGCTGTGCAAGCGCAAAACCCTAACTTCACTCATACCATCACTAGTACCGCCAACGCCGATTCCACACCTCCATTCTCTTCATTCGCAAGCTCCGAGATCCCGGGAAAGTCGCGGTGGACCTAGCCCATCATCATTCTGTCAATCAGTTTTATCCAAGAAAAATCTAATTCAACTTCTCGAGTGTGGTCTCAAAAATCGAAACCGTTAATTCAGCACCATGTACTTTAAGAATACAGGGTCCCAAAAGACGAAACCATCCTCTGCTACCATCTACTGATAGAGCGGTCCGTACTAATAATTTTACCTGTATTCGGACGCTCTTTAGGCCGATGAATCTTTTGACTAAGTGGGACTCTCCGTACTCTTAATCGGTCAACTTAATCAAATCAATAATCAATATCGAACATAAGCAATACCTTGATCAACATAACACTTAACAATTAATCCAGAATACATTTCGGCGAACCCTGACCTTTCAGTCAGGAATAACCACACCAGTTTATTGCAAAGTTAGTAATTTATTTCCCTATATTAACCAAGCTAGCACAATATAAATGTGTCTCAACACCAAATGATAAACGTAAATGAACATTAATAGCTGTCCATAACGGCGAAACAAGTGCAATCTATGCAGCATTTGAATCACAAGGCATTCGATAATAGCAATGCAAATCACTAATACGATAATCTGTAATGAACTAATTGCATACATTTAGTCAGCATAACAAGGTCTCAAATTGCATCGTGCAACAAAAGGAATCCTCGTCTAACCTCAAATTAACATCGGCATGTGGGACTTCATGCAAAAACAATTTAGCAACATTAATTTAGAAAAACTCCTAACTAGGGATCTTGTCAAAAATCAGCAGTTGGTTACCTAAAAGAAACACAATGCAATTTTACAATTTCCTTTCATATTTACCAATTACGATCAGCAATCAAGGAAGTCTTCGTCTCACAGGTACCGTTTCTCGGTCTGCATGGGTACCGTCTCGATCGGCATGGGACGGGGCAAAGGGGCAGGGGTGGACGGGGCGATTGCCTCACGGCGGCAAAGTAAAACTATTACTTCATGCAAAGGGATCACAGTTAAAGTCTCTAGGGTAAGAATCATTTAAAGTCTCTTTCTCTCGATTAGAGAAAGCATCAAAGTCTCTCAAAATGGCGTCGCAGCAAAGTGGGCCATAATAGCTACGAAGTCTGCAAAATGGCGGGATGTCCAATAATGGATACTTTCCTCTCGTGCACCTGGGTTTTATAGACAACAGTTCGAATCCAGTAGGGTCTTCCATTGGAGGGTTCATAGGTTAGCTTCAAATTGTCCAATCAAAAACAACAGTTCTCAAGCTTTTACTTAAGCATACATTATCCTTGGAGATGGGTACGCAAGTTGCAACATTTTATACCAATTAGCTCACTTTCAGAGCCTCCATTGTCCGCACCTGCAGATCGACCTTGGAGTAAAGAGAAAAATGCCAAGCTGGCACGAAACTTTAAGATAAGCATGTGAACGATCTCACTGGAAAAGTACAGCTTCAAGCAAAAATACACGTTTAATAGCACATTGGAAAAATACGAGCATCTAAACCGTGAGACCAGGCAACTAGGCCGAAGCCTCCACTAAAGTAATGCTAAGCTAAAGCATTTCAAGCAAGCAAATCATAGCACACGTTTATAATTATGTCGGATTAGTGCAATTCTAGTACATCACGTTATATAAAGCACGCTTATAAATGTTGGCAAACTACTCTAAGGGCACATTTTGTCCCCGTACAATCTTTATTAGTTCGGTTAGAGTCACACATGATTATTGCAATACTACGTTTAAGCGCTAATAAATCAAAACCTTTATTTTCTGCTTCATCAAAGGGACACCATCTCACTCCCTCACCAACAGCAACAAGCTCAGCCAACACAGTACATAATGACCTTAAAGAACGAATAAAGCAAAGATGGACACAGCAGGGAAGAAATGTTTCAGGACATGCTACTCTCGAGGCAGCTATTGTCCTTCGGGAAGAGGTGAACAAAGACCTTAAACAGAGGTTATCATTTCAGTTCAACAGACTCCTCTTCTCTGCAAACCACAGTATTATAAATCTCATTTGATATGTAATCACTGGGGAGTTGGCACCTGTCAGGGAAGCAGTGAGAGTGACAGGACTGCAACTCACACCAGGCATTGTTCCCCCAACTCCTAACACCAAAACAGTGTATCCCCCTCAAAATACCCCTGTGTACCACATTGTTATTGAGGTGTACTCACCCAGGGGGAAACCATCAGTATAGTGTGTGTAATACAGGGAGTTTGCTGCAACTCACAGGAGACTCCCTTACTGTTACTCCAAACACCAGTCCAGTGTACACTTGCCAAAATACCATTCATTGGGAATTCACACAGTGTAGTCACCTGGGGGGGTGACATACAAGGGCATGAAGTACAGGGAGTGAGATGATTGCTAAGGCCAGAAGTCTCTGTTTCACCAAATCCAAACACAAGCTCAGTGTGCATATGTCCAAATACCCCTGTTTCTTAAATCGCAATAGAAGTGACCTCTCCTGGGAGGATAACTTATGCATACTAAGTGTAGTACATGGAGTAACAGGACTGAAAAGGAATTGGTATGTTTCACAAATGTCAGGTCAATACAATTGATAGCATGTGCGCCAATCACATTAGGAAAACCTGCAAATTCAATGTTTACCTGGCCTTTGCTAAATGTCACTTTGAACTATTGAAGGCAGATGTTACAATACAATCTGTAACATTGTATCCTCACATCAAGAGGTTAAGCTACCACTGAGAACACCGAGCCCACTGAAGAGACCACCACTACCCCCGATGGATGAAGCCCTCAGTGATGACAACACTCCTGGACGTCTGGACGTTGAGGACCGCTCTGGCTCATCAGGGCAACCTGGTTAGACGATACCTGTGAGCCTCGTCGTGACTACTTTGAGTCCCCCCAGCTAGTTGCTTCAACATTGCAGGCAGCCATTTGCCCCCCAACCTGTGTCCCTAGGACAGTGACAACCATCTTGTGACCCCCAGTCCAGGATCCTAAATCACAGCAGCACACCTCTGACAATGATGGTCCTGGAACCCGTGGTAGGGGGCAATATGTAGGAAGGGCGCAAGCATATGGGGGTAGGGTGCTTGGGAGGGATGTGTGGGCCAGAGGCATGAGGCCACTGGCCAGGACACCATCAGCCAAGTCTTGGGAGCCTATCAAGAATCCCAAGGCGTGATGGGCCAGGTACTTGCCGAACTCAGGTAAATGAAGCAGCTGCAGAGGGACTTCCATCGTGAGTCACTGGAAAAGTGGGAAGCCACCAACACCATCCTGGCCTCTCTATCAGGGGTGTTCAGGGAGATAAGCAGTACCCTGATCAGGGACCGTGAGCAACACCACACCGCTTCCTTTCACCAAGCAACACCAGTCCCTTCAACATCTGTAACAGCCACTGGAAGGGAGGCCCTGCAAAGGGGAAGGACCCGCCTCAGACACTGGTGCTGCTGTAGAGACAGAACCCGCCACAATAGGGACATCCAGCCAAGAATCCAGGAGCTTCGGATGGCAAGACACCAACCACTGCCAGCAAATGACCTCTTTCTGAAGGAACTGCTTTGTTTGCCACATATTAATTCTGCTGGCTGTTCTACAACCATCTTCCATTTTCTGTGGTAGTAGGACACTGGACTTTGGACTTCAAATGTTGTGGCATCTACTAAAATGATTACATCTACCATGAATGATGCCTTCATTTACCTTTTGTGTTGCATCTCATTATTATTTCCTGCACCTATGTCAATAAACTCACCTATCAGAAAAGAATTGCCTGCTTGCTTCTGTTCCACATTTTGAAATGTTGAGATGTAAGCTCATGTGATGCACACAAGTAAGACACAAGATGGTAATGGAAGGAGGGATATGTCACAGGTAGTTTCATGCTGAGGATTACTCGCAACACACTGGTATAAGTGTCTGGTCACACCAAACATTGAACTATGCAGCCCATAGGCTGTCAGAATGTCTGGACTGTCGTAGACAAGAATGGCTGAACCATATTGGGACAGGGAAGATATTCCAAGGTACAGTTCCCCAGACCACAGAAGAAAAAGGGCTTTGTCAGACTTCTTCCCGTAGAGTAGGTTAACAGACTAGTGGATGTTGACACCAGCTTGAGCCTTATCACATACCTAAACAAGGTTTCCCAACATCAAATAACACATGGCACATCAGATAGCAGTAAAATAGTCCATGATCATAGCTCCATCCTATTACAATGACCAAGCATCTAGTGGTATGACACAAACCTATGTCAGTATTGTGTCACAGGCACTGTGGCCTTCAATGAGAAAACTTGTCTAGAGCTACAAACAGGTAATACAAAATTATTGTCAACAAAATATGAAGGGTGATCGCATGGATTCCACTTGATGACAACATATTTCAAAGCTACATGATCACACATGTGAGACAGTTGGCCCAACACACCACATCAAACAAGTGTATTGTGTACTTCAGACTTCCACCTACACACCCACCTACCCAAGCTGCTTTGGCACAGGACTCATACACCCTTAATCTGTGACCAGCATTACCTGGACTAATCCATGCCCACTTCCTATGTCAGAACAGCATCAGATACCTTCCAATGTCACAACTCTGGAATGCCCACATAAGGATGACATGGTGGAAGTTCATGGATAAAAACAATGCAAGGAGTTTAGGCTTCAAAATGAATTGATACCTAAGACCAAAACCTCATAGCAAACATCAGTAGATCTGCTTACATTGCAATGAGACTAACACAAACAAAGCACATAATCAAGGTAGTGAAATGTTCAAGTCTGACTTAGCAAGCAACCTTTGGCTTTATACTGCGAAGCATTAGATCCCCAGTGTGTTGGTAAAACACCCTGCTTCACACATCCTGACAAATACAGTGTCTCACACAGTCACATTAACTATATCACATTACATACTTACACTCAGGTAAAGTAGTGATTGATGAGATCTGCCCGCTAGTTTTCACCATCGCTTTACTCTTCATCACTGTTATCCTCACTTGCAAATTAAGGATTGTCACTTGGTGGCACTGCTAGCTCCCTCTCATCTGGGATGTATTCCTCTTCAGAGCAATGTTGTGGTGCATGCAGCAGGCCACAATAATCTTACACACTTTTGCTGGTGAATAAAGGAGGCCTGCACCTTTCTTGTCCAGACACCTAATAGCAGCCTACAGGAGCCCAAAAGCCCGCTCCAAAACACACCATGTTCTTCCGTGGGCATTGTTGAAGCAGACTTTCCCTGGCTTAGTTGAGTTCCTCAGTGGCACCAACAACCATGGATGGTTTGGGTATGCAGAGTCCCCTGGTATGGAATCAGACATATGTGCAACTATGCGTCCCTCTCATCGTAATTGTTGCAGCAGACATTGCACACACACAAACAGGGTATAGGTGACTTACCAATCTGCGTACAGCCGTGACATCAGCTGGGATATTGCGCTGTTCTGCATAACTAAGGCATCATGGACTGAACCCGAATAACGGGCACAGACCTGTGAAATGTAGAGGTCCACCAAACAAACAACTTGGACATTGATGGAATGGATGCTCTTTCTGTTGCAGTACACTTGTTCATTGCCATGCAGTAGGATCAAGGCAACATGTGTGCCATCAATGGCTCCCACCCCATGTGGGATGTGTGCCAAACCATAGAAGGCAGACTTCGCAGGGGCAAAATCCTTACGTTGATGAAAACAGATATAGCGGTCCAGGTGTTTCAACACTGCTGAGAGAACATCCTTCAAAACCAGACTGAACATAGGCTGGGAACATGGGCCACTGTATTTTGGAAGAACCCTGTGGCCAATGCAAATTACCATATGTGCATGGCAAGGTACAGCAATGGTGTCTGAGTAGTAGGACTTACATGACAAGCAGTTTTTTATAGTAAAAACAACATTTTCGGAGGTGTGATACATTTTTAGGATCCCTATTATGCATTTCAGGCCTCTAAGTGGCGGCTGCCTGACATATTCCACTGGACATTGGGAACCCCCAGCGACCACCAGCGCAATTCATCATGGCGGTAAGATGTTGCAACCGCAGCAAACACAGCCATAGCCTAACATTGTTGCCAGTGGTGGTTGCAGGCCAATGGCCGTGTCTGCCAGTGGTGACAACCATGTATGTGGCGGACGTGACCAACATGTTCTGCAAAATCCCTCACTTGACTCCTGACACTGCTGCCTGCAAGACCTCCGCTACCTGAGCTGCTGTGTACCTCCTCTGGGAGCAATCATGCCATGTCCAGCAGGTGATAAGGTCCATGCCTTCTCACCAGAGGAGTTGGAGAAGCTAATGTCTGAGGTTCTACCCCTGTATGAGCAGCTCTATGGTGCACCAGAGGAGCAGGTAAGTGCCTCGTGTGCACAGTTTTCTCTGTGCTTCACCATATATTTCCTCCTCACAGGCTAGATTGTGCCCATGTGTGCCAGAATATAAACTCGAGGCCCTGTAGGTGCAGTCAGTGTGGCATCAGTGGGAAAGTCAATGGGCATATATTTTTTTGTGTTCAGTGCCAGAGGTTGAGTTCTAATACATTGTGATGTGTGTGCTTTGAGCATTCCCTGATCCACCTTGTGTTGGACATAACTAGGTGAGGTGACATTACGGCCATCCGTGACATCTCCTACCCAGTCGCGGCTTGTGCTAATTAGAAGGGGCGGCGCGGTGAGCACGGGCGGGGAGAAGAATTAAATAAAATTAAAAATAATATTAAAAAAAACACTTGCCTCTGCTCCCAAGTCACTCTTCGGCCTACCTCCAGTCTCGCTGCAGGCAGGCACAGGCTCCCAGCCTGCTCTGCGCCAATCCTGACGCTGCTTAGAGCAGCATTAGGTTTGGCTGGGAGTGCCCAGCCAGGGCTCTCCCAGCCAGACTGGAAGCCTGTGCAGGCTCTCTCCAGCCCAGCAACTTTGCTTGTCACCCCCATGGCCCCGCCCCTTTCCAGTGATGGGAATGGAGTGTCATGAAGGTTCAGTCCGCTCATCCTGCAGAGATCATGGCCTGTGACATCTATCTCACAGTATGGCTCCAAGACAAGGCTGGTGTTGAGTCACTTTTGCTATGCAACTATGGCACTGGGCACACTCCCTGTATCACACCAGAGACTGTCATGTGGACAAATCTGGGCTGTGTGCTAATATGAAACTTATTGAGGCTTTTCCCTTTGCTAAGATTGTAAATGGTTTTAGAGGATTGTTACTGATCTGTGACTGAGGTGCACTTGGCATCATTATCAATGTGTGTCTCTTAGACCCACACCCCTTTTGTCACCTTCATACATGTCACATATGTCCTGTGCAGGATCATTGCATTACTGACATTTCCAAAGTGCAAACAGTGTGTTGTCTCTTGAGAAACCAAGTAGTTTAGTCACTTTGCAGAAAAAGGACAATGCATGCCTAAGTTATTTTGAATGCAGTCAATGTAATATAGACTTATATGTCAAAAAATAGGTTCTGTGTTAATGATAAGTAACACAGAACCTCACCCCCTGAAGTGGCATGAGTCTGCATTTGCATTTGCACAAGCTAGACTCTTTCTGTACCCACCATGCCAGACCCTTAATTGTTAGCCATGTGTAATGTTTGAGTTTGTAATCTGGCAGTAGCTTGTAGGGACTGTATGGAGAAAATCATTCTCACAGAGTTTGAGTGTTTTGATGCATTCATGCCTAAGGAGTCTATCCTTCAGAAGCCACAGAGATTTGATGTGTCTCATAGTTTCTCAGATCTCAGGCAGATTGTTAGAGCATGTCCCACAAGATGTCAGTTGACCTACCTAGTCAGTGTAGGGCCTGGCAGGGTTGTGGCGTGGTTGGCAGATTGGGAAGTGTTTGACATCATGCACCTGTACTCAATGTCTAGTATGTAGTATGGGCAGTATGGGAAAAACAGAATGTTCTTAGCCTGGTGTACAGACATGTACAGACATGTATGTGACTCGGCCATTTTGGATGAGACTTGTTGACATAATTTATTGTTTTGTCTTTTGCATCCATGCAGGTCTGCTTGCATCAGAAGAAAATATGGAGAGCCATCGCCAAGAAGGTGCAGACTCTGGGATCCACAGCCGGCAGAGTGCCCACGGTTGCAAGAGGTGGGAGGACCTGAGATCCTGGACCCGGAAGATCATGGATGCCCAGCTGGGGCTGTCCTCACAACGTGGGCGGGTTGACCGTTGGACAATGACCCCCCTCCCATGGTCTGCACTCTGGCTGTGGCCTATTCGGAGCTTGATGGGCATTTGAGGGCAGCACAGCAGCCAGTTGATTGAGTGAGGTTCCGACTGCTCTTCCTGACAATTAGGGGTGAGCTACGTGTCACATAGTAGATGGGAGATTGTTTGTGTTGACACGTCGTGTATCAAAGTGATATGCCTTGCCTTTTGGACCAGGGAACTAGGACAAAACTGGGGTAAATCCTCAAAACACTTGCTATCAGGGACCACGAATGGTTGTGTACACTGATCATTCGTGTACTATTTGTTATTGCAGTGGGTGTAATTTCTATCCAAAAGATCACTACTCCTAAATGTTACAGGCCCAATGTAAGTAGGTGATGCTTCACTGTCCTCTGCTATGTGTCTGGGTATATATGCATGTAGACAACTGCCACAACAGAGCTAGTTATCTTCAGTGTATGATGGGTACAGGTGCCTCACTGCAGTCTGTGATGTGTATGTATCCATCACACATGTGGCATGGCTAACATGGCTAATGTTTGCAGCTGTAGCAAACTACTTTTCCTTGGTAAATGGGGAATGTCTATTGACATGTATGATATGCCATCACTGTTGCCAACATTCTTTGTGCCTACATGTCAGCATGTGTCCCTTTCTCTTAAGTAGGTATTTGTAGGCAGCAGTTCTATGCATGGTCTACCTCTGTTGATGGGATGATGTCTGTATTACCTGTCATATGTGTGCATGGCAAACTGTTTGTGGAATAGTACATCTACAGTGGTGGTACATTCCATGTTGTGCCACAGACAGGAGTGTGTCACCATTATTCATTGTCAGACAGATACCTTTATGTGTCATAGTATGTCATTTGGCATGTAGAGCTGTAGTAGCAATGAGGGATATGACAGGTAGGCCCGACGTGCGGAAATACTTTGTGTTTCTCTATGCCCTTGATGTGAACTCATGGGGAAATGTGCACTGTACATGTGTAATGATTAAAGATTGTGGCCTGACTGTTGGCATGCATCATGGAATGGCTTGCAGTGATGTTGGCTTCGCATGTGTTTGGGTACGGCATTCATCCACAGACAGACACCAGGGTTGGCATGTTCAAGATGTGGATAGTGATGTTGCTTCTCACTGAGCAACAGGTTGTGGGCCTTCTATTACTCCTTGCAATTTCTGTGTCTCTCCACCTCAAAGAATGTCACTGTTATGGGTATCAGACATTTGTGCTGACTATCCTGAGGCTTGCTGATTCATTGTTTTGTGTATTCTAGGGGCATCTCTCGCTGACATATTGGACATGATGTCAACAATGTTCCCTTCAATGCCACATGTGAGGCCTATATGAGTAACATTGATACTACCTCCTTGGCTCTATTAGGACAGATGTCATTTGGTGAAGTGTACATTGTTGATATGTTCCCAGTGTGACACAGGTATTTCCATGTCACCTACTACAGAAGAGGTCTCCTAGTTGTTGTATAGTTATTGTGGTTGCACGACTACAGCCATGCAATGGTAGTTGTCTGAGATCCAGATTTTCACATGTGCAACTTTAGGAAATCTGGATGGCATGCTTGCATATGTTATGGCACATGTATGGGCCACTTATGGGGAGTGTGTTGCTGGGGCCTACTTGACATAATGGTATAGTTTGTCAATCGAAGTTGTGTTTGAAATGTTATCGTGGAAATGTGATGACCCTATTCCTCTTTGTCTTTGCAGCATCAGCCCTGGCAAGCGGAGGAGACGTACCAAGCTGAGTGGGGAAGCATCTGGCTACGGGACCGCAGGTCAAGACACAACTGACACAGAAGGACCCAGTGATCTGGAGTGCGAGGGGGTACAACGGGAGTGACCGAGATATCATCTTCATCATCAGATTCTTCCTCCAGCAGCCACTCCCTAGTGGTGGCATACCCATCGGGGACCCTCCCCCCTGTAATATCCTTGTCCGCCACCCCCGTTCTATCACCGCCCTCCCTGTTGCTTCCCACCAAGTTGGCTGTGCCCGCTCACCTAAGAGGTTAGGCATCTCCTTTGCTGCAGGCACCTGTGCCCTAGCCCCTGTTACCCCTGCTGCCCTCAGTGAGGAAGCTATAAAACTCCTGAGGACGAGTCTGTGGGTCAGTCAGCCGTTGTGCTTGCCATCCAAGGATCAGCTATAACAGACCAATGCATTCCTGGAAGGCATTCATGGTGCAATGGCTGGCCTACAGAGATCTTTTCAGGCTCTGGCCTCCTCACTGAGAGAAGCTAGTCACCCCCCCACACCTTCCATCCCCCCTCCCCTTACCTACTCAAGGCACACATCCACCTCAACACCCAAGAATAGCTCACACAAACACAAGCACCATAAAACACACTGGCACACACAAACAACAGACACCTACAGACACAACAACATTCACTACTTCCATGGACACTCTGATCACCCCAGCATCACAGACACAACATCAAGCATACCCAGAGGCACACACCAACAGTCACTGAAACACTCACTACACCCATCAAACCCCTTGGCACCACCCCTACAGACTTGCAGACACCCACCACAAGCACCACACCTGTAGACACCACAACTACAGACACACAGAAATCCACCACATCCAGCCAACCCGCAAACACCACCCCAACAGACACACACACATCCGCTACTCTCACATCCCCTAGTACCTCCACTTCCCATCCCCAAGACACACAAACATCCACACTCACCCCATAGACACCCACCACACACAAGCAGACCTCATAGAAGCATGCACCCATGACATCCACACCAACACAGCCTACAACTACTCCCTCAACCTTCAAATCCAACCCCGTCCTGCTGACTGTCCCCGTGTGTTAAAGGAACTTTTTTTGTATGAGTTTAATCATTGCACTGTTCCAACCCCACTCCCACCCAGCTCCCAGGTCAACCTTTCAACCTGCAAGGCCTCCCCTGCCCCCATGCAAGTAGCCATACCTCTGCCCCCCCAATAAGAAGCCCACCCCTCCTAAGAAGACCATCTCGCCCAAGCTCAAACCACCCCTCCCAAATCTGATCCCCAACCCACCCCCAGATAATCCTTGATGTGCCTGCCTGCCACCTTGATGTCCCTTCATGTGAATGTTCCCTGGCAGTAAAAGGAGTCAAGTGTTGGCCCAGTACTGTGCACTTTAAAAAATGATGGACTGGCCAATAGCCCTGGACATTTCCAAATTGAATTTTGAATAAACCCAAAGAGTTGTTTTATTTTGGTTACACCTTTGACCTGCAATTCATTTTCTAGCTTTATGTTGTTGCTGAGTGACTTTGGTTGTGTGCCGCTAATTGTGTGTGTCTGAGCCTGCTTGCTGCTCTATGTGCTGTTGTTTGCAGTAAGTGACTTTGTAGGCAGTGCAGGTGTCCCCCAAGATAAGGGTATATGTTGTGTGTGAAGGTATGAGTGTAAATGTAATGGTGGTGTCATAGCTTTGTGTACTGATTGGTATAGTAAGTATTTATTTTTGTGTTGTCCAGTGTGGGCATGTATGGTGCTAGACCTGCCCCCTGATGTCCCTGATGGGTATAATGTATTCAAGTGATGTGTGTCATCTTGAGTTTTGTTTGTGCAGACATGCAATTTGTTAAGTTGTGCTAGCTGTGTTTGTATTAGAATGTGCTTGTGTCTATTTAGGTGTGTGTCCCTTGCAGCTAGTTCCTGTAGAGGTATGTCCCAGGCAGTGGGGTTGTATGTGTTTTGTTGACTCGCCCTTCACCATTGTGCAGATGTGCATGGCATTTGGGTTCAGTATTGTTTGTCCTTGAGACCCATGTAGGACCATTTCCTGTGTACATCTTGTTTGAGGGGACTGTTCAAAGTGATCTTTGTCTCAGTGCAGTCTCCTTCCCTGGGTGTCCAGATGGCCCCATCACAACTGTGCAGTTGTATACAATTGTATAGTTGGCATAGTGTTCTTTGTCTGTTTGTCTCTCTGTGTGTTGTGCATACCATTGTCCTTCCATTGCACTGTGATGTGTGTGATGTGTGTGTCCATTGCAGGGCTGTTCAATGGTGTTGTTGTTTGTGTTCCATGCCACATCGATACATACGTGTGTTGTATGTGAGGAGAGTCCCTGGCCAGTGTGGAATTTGAGTGTGTGAGTTGTAGTTGTGTATGTGCTGTAGGTGTGTTGTTGTAGATGTGTGGGACAATGTTGTGAAGCCTTCAGTCTCTCTGTGCCTGAGCTGTTTGACCATGTGTATTTGTGTGGTGTTGCAGTGCAGTATGAGTGTGCTGCCAAAGGGGGCATATTGTGACTGTGTATGTGTCCGTGTTGATGTATGTTGCTGAGTAAGTATAGGTAGCGAAGCGCACCTGCTGCCTGTGGCGTGCGCCCTATGATATGTAAGCTGGTTCTATAAGCTGCTTTTATGGTTAATGATACAGCTAGATGTGTGTACTTATTGTTGTTGGCGTCCACTGTGGCATTGGTTTGGTTTTCTTTTGATGATCATCAGCAGCAACATGATGTTTGTGAAGGGCTCCATGGCAGCACCGGACATGTAAGGCTATCTGCAGGTGAGTGTCTCCCTTCATAGTCCCTGTTTCCGCCATCTGGTACACGATGGCTGGACCGTCACTGTCACATTGGCGGTGTGAAACCTCGTAATGAGTCCAGCGGCAACACAGGCTCTGACAGCCTGTTTGTGCTTCCTCATGACTGTGGCGCTCTGTGCTGCCTGGCTGTGCCGACGGAATGTTGGCAGTCTTTTGTTGGTACAACTGCCAAACTTGTAATACGGCGGTCTGACCGCCAGACCGACAACGGTCGAACCGCCAATTCCACTATGGCGGTCCCGGGACCGCCAATCTCGTGATCAGGCCCATAGTCATTTACAGCGCCAATTTCTCTAACTCTTGCAAAAGCAAGACCTATTGGCTTTGCCAATGCTTGTTAATCTATGCCACTGCTGCTCTCTTCCTCAGCTTTGGCAGTTTTTTCAGGCTGCCTAGCACCATCTGACACTTTATAACAAGATTAGTGTCTGATCAAAGACAAGAAATTGCACTAGGGAAACCAAACAGATTTTATCTTATATGTGGATCTGTTTAAATGTAATGTTGATCGAGTTAATAGTAATTGTGATCTTGGTTTCCAATATAGTTTTTCGTTTTTATATAATGCTCCTGAAGAAGAGTACAGTGAAAAATATATTGAGCAAGGATGCTGAATTATACCAATAAAAGGATTCTTAAAATGAGATTGATGATTTAGTTTCTTAGAATGGATTACATTGAAACATAGGATTATGCATAATTAGATTACTTATTTGTGGCATAAACTTTTTGGCCCACAACCTAAGCATGTGTGAGGTGTAATATAGAAATGAAGACCAGATTTTTCATCTTGAAATCTGGAGTAATGTGCTGTTAACATAACTGAGGTAAATGGAAGCCTTACAGGGACCACCACGTGTTGACATCAAGCTGGTGGGGGGGCTCAGTGAGATTAAAATGCTCACTTCGGAGGTATGTGCTAATCTGCACGACATGAATTCGAAACCTGATAGGGCAGACTCAAACTTCCGAGGTCAGTAAATTGAGTACTACATTGAAAAGATAGTTCAAACTAAAAGATGCACGCTGCCAAACAACAAATTAATTATATTAATAATTATACATTAATAAACGATTCAAAATTTTTAAAAGTGTACACAAATAACTGCTCCTGAACTGGGGTAGAGAAACACCTTAAAGAAGGCAGAACTGCAGCGTGTGAACCATTATGCGAATACGACATTGTTATTAATAAAAAGCTATTTGCAGTAGTTTATTTCGAGTCGTTTGTCATCTAACATGTTTGTAAACTAGCTTCAGGAGAGGCGAGGTTCTCTTAATGAGATTTAGACCGTTTGCAGTGTTTGTTTCCTACCTTGCCTGTGATCTCTGCTCGTTCGCATACATTCTCAGAGTCTGCGTACAGTAATCCCCACTCAGGGTAATTTGCCTGGGTTGTCATGCACGAGCTCTCCAGTCATGCACTGAACCGCTTGAAGGCACATATTTTAGACAGTCGTCGGTAACTCAGGGCAATTCATCTTTATTACATTAGTACTTAAAAGCTCTCCTGAAAAGCAAAGCCATCTTAAGGATGTATCATTGATAATAATGTAAGTGCCAGAGCTGTGATGAAGTTTCGTGTGAACTTTTCTTGCCTTTCAGGGAGATGATCCGGTTGGGTCAGGATAATGAGTTAAGCTCAGTTTGACATCCTGTGTGTGAGAGTAATTTATGTTTCAATGTTATACTCACCTGGGGAGCGCCTATTGTCGTGTTGTTAAGGAGTCGCTGTATTATTAATGACTTGTTGTGAAACTGCCGTTTGTGTGGCTTTCACAGAGCTGTCTAAATCTAGGTGCTGCTTTAGGAAATGTAAACATGCGGTGCATAAGAGGACAGAGGTTCCCCCTTAATGAACTCATAAGTACACTGTTCTTCTCTGTTTACTGTAACATATACCTTTTGGGTTCAGCTGACAGAGAGTGAAAGGAACTGAACAAAAGAGAGAAAGCAAGTTAATACCAAGGCAATTTCTACCTGCTTGGTTCTGGCTATCCTTTAGAGGACCTTTTGCCTTTGGCACTGATAGAAGTTCAGATTTTCTCATGCGGTTTTGTGATTACAGATTCCTGACTCGAGCCAGTGATGCAGGTGACAGTCAACATAATCTCTAGGAGCCACCCTCTAAGGTCTCAGTACCAGTGCCCCTATAATTCTGAACGATGTTGTTAACCCGAGTAACAGGCTGCATCAGACCCACGGATGATCAGTTCAGAGTTACACATTCCACCAGTAATTTCTCATTTCTAAGGGTGCCCTCATGGCACACCCTGTGAACCCCCACAAATCCCTCCACCCCACTTACCAGAGTTATTGAGATCCTCAGTATCAGTAACTCTGGAAACCCAGAAGAAGGGGGCGTTAGAGGGTTACACATGAAGTCACATTTTTAAGACCCTATGAAGGTTAGTGGGGCAGACTTCCCTGACTCTACATATAACTCGAGCCATGAGCTGATTTGTCTGGAGTCCCACTGATTGCTCACACATCCTGCAATAGAGGAGTCAGGTTTTATTATAAGCCTTTGTGATAGCTCAGGCATCACTAGGATGTGCTTTTCAACAGGACTTTAATTAGTGAGGGTGTTGGACTGGGCCCTTTTTGCAAGGTTATCCTCAAATGTTTTGCCTTCCTCCTCCCATTTTTCTGACCCTCTATTTGTTGCCTTTAGGACTCTGGGCACTTTACCAGTGCTTTTCAATGCTAAAGTGCATGTGCTCACTCCTTCAAACTTGGTATGATGTGCTTACACCTGTTTGGCATATTTAATTTACCTGTAAGTCCATTGTACAGCAGCATCCTCTATACCCAGGGCCTATAAATCAAATGCTACTAGTGAGCCTGTAGCGCAGCTTGCGCCACCCACAGAAGTAGCCTTTCAAAACTATTTCAGGCCTGCCACTACAGGGCTTGCCTGCACAGTTCACTGCTACATTATCTTGGCATTTAAATTTACTTGTCAAGGCCTAAACTCCCTTCTTACTACACCTAAGGTAGGCCCTAGATAGACATATGGGCAGGATGGTGTGTATGAAAAAAGGTTGGACATATGTTTTTATGTGCTACATGTCCTAGTAGTGATAAAAAGCCTATTTCATTTTTCACTGCTGTGAGTGCTATTCCTCTCATAGGGTTGTACTGGGAATTCCCTTAAATAGGTCTAAGTAGTAATTTCTTGTCTGTAAGGAGTAGGGTGGGCATGTTTGGTTTGTTTGGAATGGTAGTGATAAATCCTGCTTATTGGTGTAGGTGGATTGTTCTTTACTATTGTAGAAATGCCACTTTTAGAAAGTGGGCATTTCACTGCGCTTATGACTCTTGTGGTTTGCAGCCTGACTCCAACCCACGTCTAGGGTAGAGTGACACCTGAGCTTTGTGTATACTTTCCAGACATCCATTACACAGGGAGGGTGGAGGTTTAACAGGATTACATCTGCATACTTAATAGTCTTCCTGGGCTGGAAGAGAGGGATGCGGGGCACACTTACATTTGTATTGGCTGTGCCCTGCCCTCACACAAATGGCTAGTTAACCCTTTACTGATATCTGGAGACAGGGCTGGGATTGAAAGGGGGTGTTGTGCACTTCTAAGGTTCTTTTGAAGTTCCCTCTAGATCAAAGGCATTTTGAGTATAAGCACAGGGGCCGTGACCCCGTGTTTTTAGACACTGCATGGGATTGTAACCAGACACTGCTTGCTCTACAGACTGCACCTGGTCAGAGGACTGCCAGGAGGAACCGCCATTGTATTTTGGTTGCTTTGTAGTGCTGACCTTATGTCTGCTGAGCTGAGAGGGACTATCACTTTGCTACAGGGACCCTTGTGCTGGCCCATCTGCATCCCACCTTTGGTTCCCCCAGTGTTCTCCAGGGGCTTATGGGCTTGCCTCCCCTCCCCCTGTTCTTGTGAGAGGTTTTCTGGGGTTCAGGAGGACTCCTTTGGGCTTACCAGCATGTGCTTCTCCCCCTGGTCATCAGCATTTGTTGAGTGCTGCACTCCCTGTTTTATCTGGCCACTTGTGCATGTTTCCTGTGCACCACTCTCCAGCCGTGCTGAGGGAAATCCCAACTGGGAGACATCCCACGAAACCTAGGGTGAGACCTCCCCTAGGCTGCAGTGATTGCTGGCAAAGGAGGCTTCTCTCCATGTTGGGGCCGCTCCTGACTCCAGGGAAGGACGCAAGAGGGAGGCAGCGAACGGCTCTGCCTCCATGGTGGTGTTCCACCCAGCGAGGCTCTGCCCACAGCCCTTAGTCGACTGGGGTGCCCACAAGTGCTGCAGCAGACTGTCCCGGTCCCGAGGGACCAAGGTGGACATACCTCTTTGCTCTGGGCGGCCTCGTGGGAGGCCCTGGAGGGCTCCCGGCACACTACTTCTTCAGCAGCACCGCTTGGACACAGACGGCTGCATTTTTTAAAGCCTTATGCAGGAGACCTAGTGAGGTCTCCTCGCTGACTGAATTGTGTGGGTGTGAGAAAGTAGCCTCTTTCTAGCCTTGTTACCCCCACTTTTGGCCTGTTCGTGAGTATATGTCTCACTGGGATCCTGCTAGCCAGGGCACAGTGCTCATAGTAAAAACCTCACTACCTATGTATAGCGTCACAATGGTAACTCCGAACATAGCCATGTAAGATGTCTAAGATCATGGGATTGTCACCCCAATGCCATTCTGGCATTGGGGAGACAATTCTATGATCCCCTGGGTCTCTAGCACAGGACCCGGGTACTGCCAAACTGCCTTTCCGGGGTCTCCACTGCAGCTGCTGCTGCTGCCAACCCCTCAGACAGGTTTCTGCCCTTCTGGGGTCCAGGCAGCCCTGGCCCAGGAAGGCAGAACAAAGGATTTCTTCTGAGAGAGGGTGTGACACCCTCTCCCTTTGGAAATAGCCTCCCCCAGCCTCTGGAAATGCTTTGATGGGCACAGATGCTGCCCATCTCTGCATAAGCCAGTCTACACCGGTTTAGGGATCCCCCAGCGCTGCTCTGGCGCGAAACTGGACAAAGGAAAAGAGGGTGACCACTCCCCTGACCTGCACCTCCCAGGGGAGGTGCCCAGAGCTCCTCCAGTGTGCCCCAGACCTCTGCTGGCACACTGGACTGCTCTGAGTGGCCAGTGCCATCAGGTGACGTCAGAGACTCCTTCTGATAGGCTCTTACCTTTCTTACTAGCCTATCCTCCTTCCTAGGTAGCCAAACCTCCTTTTCTGGCTATTTAGGGTCTCTGCTTTGGGGAATTCTTCAGATACGGAATGCAAGAGCTCACCAGAGTTCCTCTGCATCTCCCTCTTCACCTTCTGCCAAAGGATCGACCGTTGACTGCTCAGGACGCCTGCAAAACCGCAACAAAGTAGCAAAGATGACTACTGCAACCTTGTATCGCTTCATCCTGCCAGCTTTCTGCCTGTTTCTTGGTGGTGCATGCTCTGGGGGTAGCCTGCCTCCTTCTTGCACCAGGAGCTCTGAAGAAATCTCCTGTGGGTCTACGGAATCTTCCCCCTGCAACCGCAGGCAACAAAAGACTGCATCACTGGTCCTCTGGGTCCCCTCTCAGCACGACGAGCGTGGTCCCTGGAACTCAGCAACTCTGTCCAAGTGACTTCCACAATCCAGTGACTCTTCAGTCCAAGTTTGGTGGAGGTAAGTCCTTGCCTCCCCACGCTGGACTGCATTGCTGGGTATGGCGTGATTTGCAGCTGCTCCAGCTCCTGCGCACTCTTCCAGGATTTCCTTTGTGCACAGCCAAGCCTGTGTTCCCGACACTCTAACCTGCAGTGCACAACCTTCTGAGTTGTCCTCCGGCATCATGGGACTCCCTTTTCTGACTTCGGGTGGACTCTGGTTCACTCCTCTTCTAAGTGCATGATCCGGTACTTCTGTGGGTGCTGCCTGCTTCTGTGAGGGCTCCCTGACTTGCTGGGCACCCCCTCTGTCTCCTCATCCAAGTGGCGACATCCTGGTCCCTCCTGGGCCACAGCAGCATCCAAACATACTAGCCACGGCCCTTGCAGCTAGCAAGGCTTGTTTGCGGTCTTTCTGCATGGGGATACCTCTGCAAGCTTCTTCACGACGTGGTACATCCATCCTTCAAAGGGGAAGTTCCTAGTCCTCTTCGTTCTTGCAAAATACCAAGCTTTTTCCATCCAGTGGCAGCTTCCTTGCACCCACAGCTGGCATTTCCTGGGCTCCTGCCCACTCTCAACACTGTCGCGACTCTTGGACTTGGTCCCCTTGTCCACTGTTGTTGCTTTGCTGGTGTTGGTTTTCCTTGCAGAATCCCACTATCACGACTTCTGTGCTCTCTGGGGGTTGTAGGTGCACTTTACACCTACCTTTCAGGCTCTTTTGGTGGGCTATTTTTCTAACCCTCACTGTTATCTTACAGTCCCAGCGACCCTCTATAAGCTCACATAGGTTTGGGGTCCATTTGTTGTTCTCATTCCACTTTTGGAGTATATGGTTTGTGTTGCCCCTATACCTATGTGCTCCTATTGCAATCTATTGTAACTTTACACTGCTTGTATTACTTCCTTTTGCTATTACTGCATATTTTTGGTATTGTGTACATATATCTTGTGTATATTTGGCATCCTCATACTGAGGGTACTCACTGAGATACTTTTGGCATATTGTCATAAAAATAAAGTACCTTTATTTTTAGTGTATCTGTGTATTGTATTTTCTTATGATATTGTGCATATGACAGCAGTGGTATAGTAGGAGCTTTGCATGTCTCCTAGTTCAGCCTAAGCTGCTCTGCTATAGCTACCTTCTATCGGTCTAACCTGCTAGAAACACCTCTTCTACACTAATAAGGGATAACTGGACCTGGCACAAGGTGTAAGTACCTCTGGTACCCACTACAAGCCAGGCCAGCCTCCTACAGTGGGCCCCCCAGCTTGCATATCCTTTGTGGCGGCATTCTTAAATCCACTGGCAGGACGAGAAGGAATCCTCGACGAAGGTCCCACTCTTGCCAATTTCTGCCTGAATACCATATTCACTGTAGTAGGCATGCAGGGTATCCTATAGACTACGGCTGGTGCTCACATTACCTCCTTATATGTAATGGGGGTGCAGGTGAATGGTATTTATGTAGTATTATGTGACGACTATGGTGGTGATTTATGTATAGTGATGCTTTGGTGATTCATGTGTTTTTTCTCCCTAATCTAACTGCTGCATTTCATAATCTGATATTATGGTATGTGTCGTTTTTGCCTTGTCTGGATAATAAGCTTATTTTAGGATCTATCTTGTATGCACAGGGAGGGTGTTTGGCATGGCGTGTGCAACATATAAGCTTTATCTTATTGCACTAACTGTGATGGTTTGACAATTGCCCAGTTGGCAAATTAATCACTGATTTCTGATGTTTTTGGTCTATGGTTTCTGTATAATACATTCTATATTTTGATATATCATTGCGTGGAGTCTCTTTTGGGGTGTATTTATTGTGTCACTGGTGTGTATTGCACAAACGCTTTTGCTCTGGCTAAGCTATCAAGGGGGTGAGCAGGGGTTATCTAGGGTGTGTGGTTCCCTCACCCTGACGAGTGGTGGGTTCTGCGTGGCTTAGGTGCATTTCCTAGCCAACCAGAAACCCCACTTCTAACAGAGGGGCCCTAAAAGACTGGCCAGGAGTTAAACTCATATCTCTGAAAAGGGCCCTTCCAGGGACCTTTAACATGGTAAATGTGCCCTTCTCACCTGGGGTAATGTTGCCACCTACCCTGACTTTCACTGCTCAGTAAAAAACCATTGAAACCAGAGAGAGCCCAGACCTCTCGGTAAAATGTGAGATTAACAAGTGCTTAGTTTGTAAAACAATGAGTGCCGGCGCCTGAAGCTCTCCAAGGAAGCTATTACAGGTCAGCGCATGGAATACCATGGCTGCGTAATCCAGAATCCACCCTGGGTCTTTTTAATCTACTGCCAGATGCTGCCTGCCCATTTATCTTCCTTTTGTGGGTTACTGATTTCTCCTTTTGTGACGGTTTTCCATCTTTCTCCGTGCCCCTCGTTCCCCTTTCTTTGTTTTTCTCTTTCTTGCTGTCGGAAAAATACCCTATGAGGCAAAATAAGAGTCGGCCCCCATAAATAAGAGCCGGTGTACCCCACTGGCAAATACCCTATGAGGCAAAATAAGAGTCGATCCCCAAAAATAAGAGTCGGTGTACCCCACCGGCAACCACCGGCTCAAATTAAGCTCAGTGAAACCACTTTCTAATGACACTTTTTTGTGGTTGAGTGTCCTGGCTGGGTGTAAATGTCAGAGGTCAGAGGGATTGTAGGAGGCTGCTGTCTTTCCGAAGTCTCCTAAGAGACAAACAGAGATATCAGAGCCATGTGTTTTGTTAAGGTGTCTGAAAAAAGATAAGACATATTGCAGCAACGTGTTGCATCCTGCTTTAAGGGTCGGCAGGAAAATTAAAGTGTCTCACAAATGTTTAATATTTGTAATGTATACAAGGTTTAGGTCAATGATTATAAAAAAAATTGACCATATTTATGTCACAGGACACAAATTGAAATATTTCTTTGTGCTTAAAGGTGTTAATTTCAAACCTACTCAGTGATCGTCATGTCATCGCTATCAGAAGAATGAATAAATAAACCCAGGAGCAATTTCTATTTACACTTTGTTCATTACATGTAGGTATTTTCAGTAGGTGCACAATCGAAAGAAGGGTCTTAATAGGAATGGCACTTGTGACCTATAGCTTACACCTGTATCAATGCACAAAATGCATCAACTCACCAGGGCGGCTCCTTTGCAATGGCGAAGGAGTGTCTCACCCCTGGTTAAAAGCCAGCAGCTGAAAAATAAAACAATATTACACTATTGATCTATTTTTCAGCTGCTGGCTCAGCCAGTATGTGCAGGCAGGGCAGGGCCATGGTAGGGGTGAGAGGGGATTGGGACTGGAGTCACTGAGTGTACTAAGTGAGTTTGGCAGTTTGGCCGGCCAGTTCAGGCAGGCCAAACTGACATGCACACTTGGGTTTCTCCAACCCTGTTGTGGAGAAACTGCACAAACTCCCATGCAGTGTCTGAGTGGCAGAACAAGCCGCTCAGACAAATCCTGGCACTGTTCTCATGCTAAGTATAGCATGAGAGCAGCTCCAGGATTGCATAGGGGGGGCTCTGCTGGGACACCATTAGAAAAGGAGCGAGGCAGCCAGCAGTGGCAGAAACAGGTACATTTTTTCATTATTATTTTTTTTATTTCCCCCGTCCTCATTCAACCCCACCATAACCCTCCCCTTGAGATTTGTGGCCGCCACTGCTGAACCCCCACTAAACACTTATGCTCGAATTCAAATCTGTGTCCTGTAGTTTACACGTAGAGCTCTGCAGCACACAAATCAACCACCTGAGCTATCTTACAAGTATTGGAAGTATGGGCCTACCGGATGCGCACAGATCTCTGCAGTGTGTGTCTTGACTGTTTTAGCAGCTGAACCATTGGGCCACTAATTTATTTAGATATTACTACATCTACGGTGGACATATGTGGACACCCTGAAGATCACAGATTCTCTGGGTAACTCAATCTTACATCCTTCTAAAAATGATAAAAAGTCAAACTTAGTTGAGAAATAAAAACACCTATTATTTGCTTTCATACTGAGTTCAACAGTATTAGTGTTGCAGGCTTGCCAATCACTGTGACACCCTCTGGTTTAAATTTTATAGCGGTCCCTCTCCGTTGGAGGAGCTGGAGAAGGTTGCCTGGACCGATGTTTTGCACCTGAGTGCTGTTGGAAATGTAAAATACGAACTAAAGCAGAAAGTTATGCACCTCACAAGGACTGCCCCCTTCCTCCAAGTGCCAGTAGCAGTGACAGACTTTTCTGCGTATATTCACCTTTATTTACGTGGGAAGGACTTTTGCTGGCTTGTCAATTGGCGTGTGGCCTTTCTGTTGAAATAGAAAAGAAACAAATACATATATATGTGTTTCCTAAAAAAATGTGTTTTGCTTATTTCAACAACACACACTTAAAATGTCTTAGACCGCGCCCCTTAATACCATCTTTTTGCCAACCCCTCCATCCCTCCCCCCACCACACCTATATTTGTCCTTCCTGCAAAAACACTGCTTTTGGTTATTAGAACCCCTGGATGGTGCCACACCACGAGTCACACTTGTAGAAACGTTAAGTATTGCAGATGAAATATGAGCTTAACACCAGGAGTAGCCAAAACATTTCAAAACACATCTGGCCTAGTTAACAAGTGAAAATATTCCTGTAATTTCTTGGATAATGCACGAGAAATTGCAACACAATAACATTCCACATACCTCCGTTCATCTTATAAATCACACACATGTCTTACAGCAGCTATTTTCGAATGCCACCCTCTGCACCATGAAATGTTTTTTATTTGCATCGTGAAATTCTCCCCATCACTATGAAGCACAACATTGCATAAACACTCACACATACTCCTGAGTCAGAGAATATGCTAATCAGTATTGCCAGGCAGGACCACAGAATGTTTTCTAGGACTTCCATAAATTATCAATTGCTCGTGATATTGTTTATCGGTGCGATTAATATTGCCCATCAATGGCATCCTATTAAAATCCGGTACTTACTACAGCGCGATCTCCACAGTCTTCCCTGCCAAGGGCCTGGACATGTAACTGGGCACAGAGATACCTCCTGGTGGACCTTCCTTGCCCCCCTAGTTGTGCGCAGCTGTTGCTGTGTGAAATACGGGTGCGTTGGTGTTGCTTCTCATCAGCTTCTACTCGGTGTGACTTCGGAGGGTTTCCACACATGCACCACCACCGGTGGTGTGCACCAGCAGCTGCGGGGAGCAAGGAAGGCAAAGCCAGAGTATGCCCACTTACCGGTCAGTGACTGCTCCATCGACTAGTACATTTTAACCCTTCACCCCTCCTTCTTCTCAGGATCCCTGTGGTGAGATAAGGTGGTATCTTATAGACAGGAAGAGTGCTAATATTTCTGAATACACATTGTGACCTTACTGCTGCATTGGGGAATAAAGTGACCTATCACCTCGGAGGTTACTGGACCACAATCTAAAATCACTCAATACACTAACGAAATAGGGGATTAGCTGGGTGCCACTTATCTGTCCCTGCGGCATTAGCCCTGGGACCCCAAAGCACCAACCATATATATATAGCTATTGGTGGGGCTGAGGACAGGTTCATGAGAAGTGATTCCCCTGCTGTGATAGTGTAAGGTCTCTGTTGAAAATCTCCCAGTTGATGCTTCAGATGATAGGCAGCACGACAGCAGATCTAAATAAGCTTCCAGAACAAAAATTATGTGCAAGGATATAGTAGCTACTTCTATTAAGACTCTTCCACTACTAGAGAAGTGTACAAACCCAGCTGGTAGTCTATGAATGCAACCTAGAACCCCAACATACGCCTCTCTTTTGAACGACCTTTCTGTGCTGGGCGTTAAACGAAATTAAATTACTGGTTTATGCCTACAGAGGGTGGGGAATTGTTGCCAACCATAGTACATTTTAGATGGCAGCTAGAGTGGTATAGTAGTAAATTTGAGTAACTGGAGGAAATACAATATTTTTCTTGAGCTTCAAGTCTGTTCTCACACCACACTATGAACTCGAAAGAGGACTAGTGAGCCCGACCTCACCAAAGCAAGGTTATACCACCAAGTGCCCAGATCCATGCATGAGATTAATTTGTTGCACTGTGCCCTATGGACATGAATTGGCTGCATTGTGCAGAGTAACTGTACTTTTCTTCCAATATATTCTTATTAAAGACTGGCAGCAGCTAGGAATGGAAGCAAACGCCATAGAGGTACTACAGTTAATGAAGAGAAAAATACACACTACAGGAGAGTTATACATAGGCACAAATGTGTGACAATTCAATAGTCCCTGTGGGAAATGCCAAACACATTTTTGGAAGCTCTATCATATTCTCAAATTAGAAATGCTGTCAAAGGTTGTTATACCTAATTACCGGGCAATCTGGGAGATATTGCCCTTATTGCGGACTAATCCCAAACCAATAAATTTGATTACCAAAATGTACAACACGGTTCTGAGAAAGCTAGAAGCAGATGGTACACACATTAGACATCAATGGGAAGGTGATCCAGGAATGGAGGTAACAAACCCTAAATGGGCATACTGCTGACAGGAGACAAATTAAATCTCTCTTAAAAGGAAATATAGATTGATACATTACACATTGTTTAACAGAAAATACCATACCTCAGTAGATGTTGCCACATTTGGTAAACCAGAAGCTGAAAACTGTAGACAATGTTTGTAACAATATTCAGACTTTTATCAGTTGGCTTAGCACTGCCCCAAAGTGGCACAGTATTGGGGACAAATGGTAGCAATGATAGGAGATGGCTTCCATGTCAATGATAAGAGATGATGCCTATGTCACACCTGGAGTAGTGCTTTTGGGGTATGTTAAGGACACTATGAAAGAATTCCACAGATTTGTAGCCACAGCTATGTTAATCAGGAAAAGTAGAGTAACAATGACCTTGAGCATTAAAGACTGTTTGAAGGGCATGGCGATGTGTGAGGAACTTGCAGGTATATATGCTTCGACCCTCCCTGATTCATCTCAACTGACTGATTTCTGGACTCCACTATGTTTTTATCTTAGTCACCTTATAAGACACCCAAGGATCATGAGCAGTAAATAACTATATAGATGTGCATGACAAATGTAAATGATGAACTTACTGTAGAGTGAAAGTACTACCATGATATATTGTAGAATAAAACCTATAATGCTGTTTGCATGTAATGCCACTACACCAACACCAAATTTTTATGTTTGAATTGACTGGTTAATAAACCGTTCTAAAGTTTTTAATAAATTAGTCTGTCCTTTTGCAGTCGCATAGTAGCAAAGGATGACAGCCTCAGATATCCTGCATTTTCAAATCCAGGTGAGAACAAACTAAAACATTCATGGAAATAACAGGGCAAGGGGAAGAAGAAAATTTGTTTCAACAGTCCAGACTGGAAAAGAATATGCCTTCAGAGATCGGTTGGTTGAATAACAATTCAGTGTCCATCTCTAGGCCCTCATTTTGCATTACGGATGTGGGAGGACCATATGGCCTACTGAGGGTGATCAAAGGGTCCAAGAGCTGATAGCTCACTAGTGAAGGGAACATTACTGATTTTGCTGAGATGAATTTCATAATATTCTCTTGTATCCACCAACTAACAGTCGTAAATGCTTAGCACATGATAGTGCATTCTGACTGATCCTTGCTTTTTAAGATCAGGTGGGTGTCATTGGATGAAAAACTCCAGCTCTTAACTGTGTACGAGAATAACAGGAGATCTTTGGAAAATCAAAAAGTAATGACAAAATCCTGGCGATCTGAGTTGCACACCAAGAAGCAGGCTTAGATGCTGACTCTGATGAGAATAAGACCAGTAATTGTTGACAGTGGTTAATATGTGGTGAGCCATGAGTATCGGTCCTTGGTCAAGTGCTTTTGGCCTCATCGGTGAAGGGGCATGAACATGTTGACAACAGCAAACCTCTGTTTCTCCAATCATGTGGTTCGAGAGCACCAATGAATACTGAACCAGCAGATACCCATCTGCTGCATTAGTACTGACTAAGGGCCTGATTTAGAGTTTGGCCGATGGGTTACTCCGTCACAACGGTGACAGATATCCTGTCCACCAAAATCTAAATCCCATAGGATATAATGAGATTTCGATTTCGATGGACAGGATATCATCACCTTTGTGAGGGAGTAACCCCTCCGCCAAACTCTAAATCAGGCCCTAAGTGCCAGACTAGCTCTGCATGTGAAGCACTTGTGCTCTTGCACCAGCTGCTCCACTTCAAGTAGGTCCTTCCTTTTCAATAACTCAAGTCAAAAGTGTAGAGATGGTGAACATGTACATTTGCAAGCAGGAAATTGGTACACATGATCTTGCCTACAACAATTTGCAAACTAGCCTTTTTTGCTATTTGATCTAGCCAAATCGCGAGAAAGACATTAGGGCTCTGGTGCAGTGTTTTAAATGTAGTCAAAATTGCCCTTAGATTTTCTGCTTCGTCCAATTAAAATGAGAAAAAGACTGGTAAAATGCAGTATTTGACAGCTATTTTGTTGCATTTCTGAAATTTTGCTGGACATTTGAAAATGCCATGATGCATTTTCATCGAAAGTGCAGATTTGGAATGGGTAGAAGGATCTTACAGAAAACAAGTAATATTTTTTCAAGTAAAGGGTATTTAATGCAGACAATGTTCTCCCAGCAGAAATCATGGGCTGGAAACAATAAAAAACCTGGGACAAGGAGCCAGCTATAATAACAAAAAATATGGAGGCCAATTAGAGTCTGTGGTGCCAACATTAGGTTGGCTTAGGCAACCAAAGGCCTGACTGTCCTAAATTACCATCAAGTAGTAGAGATCTACAAGTATAGTTCTACAAGTAAAGCCATTTTAATTTGCTGGACCCTAAGAGATGTTCTGTTACTTTAAACACTTTAACATGAACTTTTACCCCTAGGGTCCATATTATACTAAGTGCCCTGAGAGGATGGGTGGGCAGTTGCATCCACTTTTTGCACCCTAGGGCACGTTGGTATACCAAAAGGGGCTATAGATGCTTTTGTAGCCCCTTCTGTAATACTACTCATGCAGTGCACATTCTGCAACTGCACAATCCCAAGGGGACATTCCCTCATTTGCATATAGGCGTGGACCCATGAAAATGAGAATGCCTTCGAGCCTGTGCAGTTATGTATTACAGATGCGGGTGCAAAGCCAAAGAAACTGCTGAAAAGTGCACTAATTGTGTACTAAATATGAGGTTGTGCACAGTGATTGTACCCCCAAGGAAGACCCTCAAGGTGGGGACGGTGCAGTCACACATTGCACATGCCTGGGGTGATGTCTGCTTCTCTTTACATTGAAGCCAGGTCAACACCTACAGTGAAAGGCAAACAGACAGTTTCAAACAGCGTTGATGCTTTTCACTTATACACAGTCCCCAGTACCAGAGGGTGCTTGTACAATTCACTCGGGACAGTGCACTTTCTGTAATTGAATGCACTGTCATTTCTGCAATTGGTAGCCCCAAGTTACAGTGAGCCACGTCCCACAACGGGCCACTACTTCTTATATGTAATACTTCCTCAAGTGGTTGAAAAGTTCGTTCCAGATTACTTCCAATTGAACAACATGCATTGGGAAAGCCAATAGGTGTGGCTTGAATGTCGAGTTTTGACAAAGCCTATTTTTTAAAAACTCTGCTGCAGTGAAAAAACTAAACCAAGCAAGATTGTCCAACAATTGTTTTCTGTAAACAATGCATCAATACTAGTTAAACAATTTTATGTAGATGGGATAACTGTCACATTTGTGATTGAGTATCCCATGTGTGAAATTTTAAACCAGGCCCTTATTGTGGGGTGTTTCAATATTTTTTTTGCTGGATGTGGGTGGGGGTGATGTTAAGGTTGGTGTTAATGGCAACTAGTGTTATGCTAGTAGAAATCTGATGAGATTGGCATTAGTGCACAGAAGTGCAGCAATCGACGATACAGTGCTACATTGATATTGCTAAATGGTGTTGACTGGTCTGATGCGTGAATCGATGGCTCTGTGTGCATTAAAGATAATGACGTGGAATGTGAGGGGTTTGAACAATCATTTTAATGCTAGCTAGGTCATAGCGTACCTTACTGGGCACAACATAGACATGCATTTTTACAAGAAACAAACCTGGCTAATGATCATCCTTGTAATTTTGCTAGTGGCTGGAGCTCCTATAGGTTCTTCTCCTCCTACTCCAGATTCTCCAGAGGACCTTCTGCCCTGAAAAGAAGAGTTGCGTGATTTTGACAACGTAATACTATGTCATATAAGAAAGGCCAAAATCTAATAGTTTAGGGAATCCTTGGTGCGACATATGTCAAACTGATGACCACATACAGCCAAAATTACGATAGGCCTGAATTCTTCTCCACTGTAATGCCAAGGTGGATTCTTTCTGCACTCAATAATATGGGGCTGTGACTTTAACCTTACCTTGCAAGCTGAATTAGAAAGTACAGGTAGTAGGATTAGAAGACATAGCCAGGCGCGAGACATGTTGTTCAATATAATGCATCGCATCAGCTTGAACTGATGGACATCTTGTGCATTAGGTGATCTACAACTAAGGGGTTCTGCTGTTCATGGGTCATATTAACCTAGAATAGACTGCTGGTTGGGAACTAGGGGCCATATTTATACTCCGTTTGCGCCGAAATTGCGTCGTTTTTTTTGACGCAATTTCGACGCAAAACTAACGCCAACTAACGCCATATTTATACTATGGCGTTAGAGGCGAATAGCGCCAAAGTTCCCGGAATGTGCGTCATTTTTTAGCGTGAACCCCTTCCTTGCGTTAATGATATGCAAGGGAGGCGTTCCCGTCTAAAAAATGACTCCCAGGCCTTTACGTGGTATTTATACTCCCGGGCAAAAGAGACGCCCGGGAGTTGGCGTGGCTAAAAACGGCGCATTTGCGCCACTTTTTAACGCCTGCTCAGGGCAGGCGTTAAGGGGCCTGTGGGCTCAAAATGAGCCCACAGGTGCCCTCCCATGCCCCCAGGGACCCCCCCTGCCACCCTTGCCCACCCCAGGAGGACCCCCAAGGATGGAGGGACCCACCCCAGGGACATTCAGGTAAGTTCAGGTAAGTATAATTTTTTATTTTTTATATTTTTTTTTGGTGGCATAGGGGGGCCTTATTTGTGCCCCCCTACATGCCACTATGCCCAATGACCATGCCCAGGGGACAGAAGTCCCCTGGGCATGGCCATTGGGCAAGGGGGCATGACTCCTATCTTTACAATGATAGGAGTCATGTTGATGGGGGATGGGCGTCGAAAATAAATGGCGCAAGTCGGGTTAAGACGATTTTTTCGACGTAACCTGACTTGCCCCATTTTAAGACGCCCATACGCCATTTTCCCCCTACGCCGGCGCTGTCTGGTCTACGTGGTTTTTTCCCACGCAAACCAGGCAGCGCCGGTCTGATTGCGCCGTCTAACGCCATTCCATAAATACGGCGCCCGCATGGCGCTTCAGAATGGCGTTAGACGGCGCAAAACTTTTTGACGCTAAACTGCGTTAGCGCAGTTTAGCGTCAAAAAGTATAAATATGGGCCTAGGAGTGTGGCTGGATCTGCCAACTCTGTTTTACATCTCCCCAGGACCGTCTCTGAACACTTACCTGTCCTACTAGCATTGGCTGTCCCACTGATATCCATGTGCATAGTCTTTGACAGCTGCAGCAGTCTCCACTGCTGGACTCAAAGTATAGGGAGGAGATTAGGCAAGTGATAAATTCTTACTTTAAAAAAATCAAGAGACAATCGCCTCATATGCTACATTGTTGGAGGCATTTAAGTTGGTTATACAGGGAAAATGTATTGGGAATGGCCATAGTATCGTAAAGTCAAGTTCATAATATGCTTAAATAATATGAAAGAACAAGATGTTAGCACATTGAATAGTGACCATATCTGGACATCCTACCCTTACATTTCACTAGATCTGAAATCGAACCTTGTTGACTTTAGGCATGCTGCAGATAGGGAGGTTAAACTCCTTGGCAAAAACAGAACTGCTAAACAACATGGGGAAAGAAGGTGGGAAATAATCTCACGGGCTGAACCATCCTGCATGGACTTCATCTGATATTGTCCAAATAGAATCTAATGAGGGCAACTTATTGCTTCAACCTAAAGAAATACTGAATGCATTTATAACATTTTATTGTGAGTTCTATACTCCAGTTTGTTTGAAAACCTTAGCTTGGAGGTTAGCAAGGACGCAGATGGTTTCCAACAGCTACAAAATAGACACCTGTGCACACTTGTGCACACCGGGTGATCAGTTTCTTCATGAAAACATGAAGGGGAACCAACTGAATGTAATCAGCTCTACCTGTAAATTAACCACACTAATGATTAATAGAATAATGAGTGATATGAAGACTGCAGGATCACGGGTGCCCAGTGGGCATATAGTTGCCAAGAGACAAAATATATTTCCACTAAGGGGGAGTTTAGATTAATACAACTGAAATATATTCACAGAGCGTATTATACGTTAGTCAGCATTGGGCTCTACGGCTTGTCTGTGAGTTCGAACTTTTGGTGATGAGGAGTGCCGGAGAGGACCCAGATTTCCTGCATTGCGCATTCTCAGGATTGAGAGATGGAATGAAAGGATGAGGTTTAGACAAGAGTAAAGCGGTGATAGGATTGTATCAACCTTTGCTTGTTGAACTTGGTTCCAGTGTGAATGGGCTAGCAATCAGTCACTTACCTTAAAGGGTTTCAAAGAAAGAGGCAACTTAAGATAAATATAGTACACACACCTCCTTAACCGCAATCCCCTGATTCTCAACCCCAGAATTTATCCAGATACTCAAATAATCTTAAGCAGTGACTTTCAATAATTGTTCAGCTTCATGTCCATGAGAGGGGTCATTACAAAGAGCCTGGGCACCGATTCAGCCTCGAATAAGCAGTATGGTCATGTAATGATGTAAGCTGAACAGATAGGTTCCTCTCTGCTCCAGTCAACAGCACAGAAGACAATATAATTCTACCCATTAATGTATGCACCACTCTTTTGAAACCCCCAGGCCTGGCAGGACACTTGGGGCAACAAATCGAAAAGGAAATAGATTGAAGTGGTGTAGCACGGCAGGAAATGTGCATTGGAGAGATGAACACCGACTTGTAGCTTCACAGTCAAAAAATAGTGCCTCCAGATCATTGGCAGGACTAGATAAGTTGTGATGCTGCCCTGGCCTGAAGTGTTGAAGAGGACATGAGAGCTGCAAGGTAAGAGGGCAACAGCAGGTCCTATGAGAAGACTGTGCACATCTGGACCTGCAGAAATAGGTTGGTGAGAGATCAAGGAAGCCGGCAGATTTGCTCTGCAAAAGAAGGACTGAAAAGGTGCTCAAGATTGTCCCCTGAGGAGATCCAAGAGCCAGCACACCCCAGTTACTATAGAGATGCGGAAAGTGAGATGAAATCACTGAAGGGGTTCTCAGCCTTTAGAAGGAAATGAGACAGGCAACAAATGTGGGGCCAATTAACCCTTCCCTTTGAATTCTGGTTGTATGAGAAAATAGGGAGAATTTGGGTTAAAGGCAGTGGAGAGCAGAGAATATCTGGTGTGCAGTGGGAGTGTGCACTGTGTTGAACCTCAAGACTGGCACTGCCTTCATTCAGCAGAAAGGCTTAAAGAGAGATGAAAGTTTGATAACAAGGATTTCCTCCAGGACTCCAAGCCATTGACAGATGCACCAATGTGGGTCAAATCTGGATAGGCTTGGGGCAAAACTGAAGAAGGAGGCAATCCCACATCTGAAGAGAGCCATGTCAAAGAAACCAGTCTCTGGACATGAAAGTTATGTTAGCCTCCGACACCCTCACATTGGCTTACTACCAGGCCTCACACTACAGTAGATTTGACCAACTGGAGAAAATGATAGAGGGTAGAGGAGGCGCTGAGAGCATCAACGTTACATTATCAATACTGAAAGACCTAACAAAAGCCAAATATGACATGAATGCATTTTTGCCGGCACAAGCAGAATACTTACTCTCAGAATTAAATGGAGCGATATGAGCATGGAGGGAAGGTGACTAGGCTTCTGGCACGCCACTAGCTCATTGGTCATTGTAGTTATTAAAAGTGACGGAAAGTTAATAACACACCCAGTAAACATCATCATTGAATTGGCCTCACACTTTAGAAAATTATAAGCCTCTGACCAACAGGACACTTCTGAGCTGGAAGACAGAGTCCCAACAAACATTTGTCTGACTACTATATCACAGGAGGAGGGAGAAAGAAGCATTAGGTAGTGATATAATGATACATGAGATTAAGCTCACCACTAAAGACATGTGAACAAGAATATCTGTGGAAGACACGTTTCCGATTGAATTCTACTAGATCAATGAGCCTGAAGTAATCCTAATCTTCAAAAAATCCTAAAAACACTGACTCTTACCTCAATATATGCACTGAATTTACCAGAGTTCTTGTTAATACCTAAATTTGGGCAGGATCCCCTCATGAAACGGATATGAAGATCTTAGCCAAAGTCTTAACTTACAGACTGAGGCAGGAGATACCTTGCTTGATACATTTGCCCCAGGTCAGATTTGTGCCGGGACATTCTTATAGCCATAATACCATGTATGAGGAGAGCCTTGGTTTATTTCCTGAAATGGTCCTTCCACAGTCGATCATTATGGAGTAGAGTACAGGTTGTGAAAATGAACATTGCACAGAGGTTTTGTACCTTCACTATGCTGGCATTGATTGCACCTATACCATCTTTAGGACCAATAGACTCCCTGATAAAAGCCTTTATTCTGGGCACAGCAAGACTGAGATTTAAATCTCAATCCCACCCCTCGTTATCTATGCCTACATACATGCTCAGGTACTGTCGTAAATACATGCTGATGCATCCAAGTATCAAAGACTCACTACCCTTGTATACACGTTCACATGTGTGATAACCCTCCAGTGTGGGTAGTCATTGAACATGTTCTTAGTTTGACATCAGGAAAGCCCAATGTGCTGTTCAACATTGATTGACAGACAGACCACATGATCAATGAATCCTACTATAGCCTGTACATGGCAGTAAATAAGTCACTTAAAAGGCACCCCACTTGTATAAGGAAGAATCATGCTCTGTGGGGAGAAATGTTGGACTTCAGATTGGTGGTTCATTCTTCCATTGGAGATTTCCTGATTGATGGACATTGCAACTTGTTTTCTGAGCTATATATATCATTTAGGATGTAGTCCTTGCAAAAGTGGAAATATAAACAGTTCTTAAGCTGTGTCCAAACAGTACTGGGCCCCATCCTTATGATCCCCTTATCAACGATTTGGGCACACTTAAACACATAGGGAAAGCATGGGAGCAGTATCAGGAGTACATGGAAAGATTGCAGTGTGATGGTTCTCTAACAAAACACAGCTGTCTTAGGCCTGGGTGGCAAGAAAACCTCCCAAATAAATGTACTGATGAAAAATTGTCCACTAGCCCATTCATTGAGTAGAGGCAACATTAACCTGATTCAAAGTTTGTCTGATAGGGTACTCGGCCACAAACATGGCAGAGTGCCTTGTCCATCAAACTGACAGTCTGCTCGCTTCAGTTCGAATCAGATGGACAGTCATATTTACGATGGTGGTGCACTCGCTGCCTCTGCCTTCGGAAACCCTACACCAGTGGAAATGGGGCCATTGGTGTTGGTGCATCAAACCATTCCCCCTATTTAGAGCGGACAGTCTGATGTGTATGTGTTTCAGTTTGGAAAAAACATAGAAATATTACCCCCTCTCCATGGAGGAAAATGCCCAGTGTGTCAGGGTCATATATGTTTTGCTTTTGAAAAACAAACTCCCACTTTGGGTTTGGGTTTTTGGAAAACACAAAGGTATTGACCTCTAAAGGCACAGAGATCTTCGCAGAGCTAGTAGAGATCTCAAAATATGGCAGCCAGCAGTCCAGTCACGGTGCAGGAGGAAATGACGTCAGCCCCCTGACAGGCAGTGAATGCCCCCCTATTGTCTAAATCAGGCCTTATATTTGTTTACAATTATTCATGAATGACAGCGCCTCCTGGGGAGGCTACTAAGCTCAGGGTTGTGTGCTACCTCCAGTTGTTGGTGGTGTAGGTTGGCAAACTACAATACAGTTCACATTTTATGGAACGGTCCTGTACTTTCCCACTTCTGACCATGGGTACAGAACAGAATGAAAATGCTATACGGGTGAAACTTTTCATTTATCAGCTCGTTTGGGTAGGCTTCATGACATTGCCCCTGTAGTAGGATGACTTCACATTGGAGAAGGTGGTTTACAACCCCCCCAGCATTAGCGAACATGTGCGTATTAAGGAGGTGGAGAACCACACAAACACGTGGCTTGTGGGCATGATCTTGATGATGGGGCATGCAGATTGCAGATAGCAGGGCCTGATAATGAGCAATGCTCAGTCAGGGTTACGACCCAGGCTGCAGCTCGGGTACAGAAGTGAACAACTGTAGGAACAGAGGTATTTAAAATAAAAGTCCTTGTCAACTCAGTATCAGACGGTGAGAGCAAAATGATGTTTCTGAACGCTGATATATGGCAGAAAATTAAAATGAAAAGCTACCTTAATGATTAAGTTAACTCTTCATTTTAATTTTCTGCCATTTCAAAGTGTCACATTTACAAACAACAGGCTTCTTGCTGCCAGTGGCCTGCAGATACTTAGCCACAAGCATAACTGAAAATACAGTATTTTTTTAATGGGAGAAATTTAAAGTGCTGAAAAATGTCCCATATTTGTAACATTTTTTGCAGAACTTTTTTTCTGAACTTTAAATTTCAACCATTCAAAAAATGGTTGTATATATTGTGTCATACATTTTATGGTGCCACAAGTGGTGAAAGGTATGTCCTGTGCCACAAGTATATACAACACAGACTCTCATTCACCCATATACGTATATCCCATTCACACACACATGATCATACATCCCCCAAAGTCCACTCTCTCACTGACACACAAGGCACATTGTCACTATTCAAAGTATTTTATTCAAAAGTATCTGGCTCTATGGACATTAGGCTTAAAGTCAATGTAGCTGGCTGTTGGGGTGTCTGATAACGAAGAGCAAGGTGTTTAGCCTTTAGTAGCTCATTAATATTTTGACTGATCAGAAGTAGCTCTCACTACAGAAAAGGTTGGAGACCCCTGATCTAGGCTGAATCATGGTCTCAAAAACATAATGTGGAATTTTGTTTATCTTTATTCAAACAATTCTTCGTTGTATATAATATATACAACGAAGAATTGTTTGAATAAAGATAAACAAAATTCCACATTATGTTTTTGAGACCATGATTCAGCCTAGATGGTCAAGCTAAGGAATGTGAGGCCATTAGAGAGGACACTGGTTAATGGTGAGCAGGCTTGTTGACATCAGCTGCAAAGACACTGACCCCCCCTAAAGACCTATTGCAGTGCCATTGTCTCCATCTCTGGCCAAGCGAGCTGACATGAGGGCTCTGTTCATGGCCATTCTTGGTGACAGGCTCAAGCTTATTCTAAGATTCACTATGTCAGGTGTTTGTAGATGGGAACAGAGCAACCAAGAGATGTGGTGTTTATAGTACAGTCTAACCCTATCAAGGAAGGTTTGCTGAACACCTTTCAAAAGAAGAGAGACTTCAACTTTCAGGACAGGAATATCTTACCTTTGCAATACTTGTTGGTGATAACCCTGGTGAACATCCAAGTTATCTACAATGCACACAATATTATCAAAGATATTGTGGCACAATATCCAGGAAACACCCATGACTCCTACATGTTCAGGCACAGTGGGATTTACCAGTGACTGAAAAAAAGGGAGCTTGATGATGGTTACCTGCTAGTTAATGGAAAGTAATGTTAACACTTACACGTTATTGCCCAATAATCGCTCCTTGTATGTTGTCTCACACATATATTTGCTTTGTCAGGTGAGAGGGGATTTGTCCTGAGGCCATGGATCCTCACACCCTACCAGTCTCCCAACAACCCACATGAAAGGTATAACATGGCGCATAGGCACACCAGGTCGGTGATTGAGCGGATAGTTGGGCTCCACAAATCTAGCTTTAGCTGCCTGCACAAGATTGAGGGAACCTTGCAATATGTGCCTGAGACTACTTCCAAGTTTGTGGCAACCTTTGCCATACTCCAAAATATTGCCTGCTAGACAGGCTTAACTCTGAGGAGACTAGATTGGACTCAGAGGACGAGGATCTTGGCCCACCACCCAGCAGCCAACCGAGGCAAGCAGAGCAGCTGAGGGGAGAAAGTGCAGGGACCACATAGCCATACATTACTTTGCACAGTAAGACATGTCCATATACGCAGCTGTGTCTGAAATTGCCACACAAGTAATTAATTGCTCAAAATTAAGCTTCCTTTAATGGCAGGGTTCAACAAACATTGACAAACAACCTGTCCAGCACGCCAAAGAATACTTCCATTGAGGGCATGTGGTGGTCGGTTACAACACTGCCAACTGAAAGGGAAGAACAGAAAAGGCAATGCCTGACTTTCACCCATCACTCATTTCTTTGAACTGCGTTCAGTATGTGAGCAGGTACCATGAGGAAGTGCTGGAGTGCCGCCGCTACTCCATTGCAGCACACGGGCATAAGAGGCAGATATGCTGCTGAGGCTTGACACCTCATTGTCTTGAGCATCAGCACCCAACCCGCTGGCAATATGAACAGTTTGGATGGCCTCCACGGCTGCTGCTGTGATCTGGGCTAGGCCCGGTGAGACATCTCCACTGTAGTGGGCCATCTCCATATGTAGGGCCACTGTGCACTTCAACATTGTAGTGGTAGTCTGCGCCAGCCTCCCTATCGCCCTTGTCATGGCATTCATCTTGGCACCTCTGCTCCTACTCCTAAGCCTTTGAAGGTTCTTGTCCTCTGACAGCTCGGTGCAGAATTGGCTAAAGGCACCTGTTAGTGCGTCTAATTTGGTGTACATGTGGACCTGATTGTCTGCTAACTGCTTCATCAAGCTGTTTAAGTCCAGGGTCAATTTCCGTTTAATCAATTGAATTTATTTTTGCTGTAGGCGCTGAACCTGCCACAGTGCCTCCTGCACCCTGCCAAACACCACCTGTTGGTTGGACATTGTCTGGGACCCAGATGCCTGACTTGTCTGATGGCGCCTACTCCCACACAGAGTGGAGGTATGCTGTCAGACCCTGCTGACGGGATGGCGGCTAGGAGTAGGTGGCTGTCTTCCTGCCCCTCTACTGCTGCTGGTTGTTGGGAGATGGACACTGCTGGACTGGCCATCTGATGTGGTAGGAACACTCTCAGGCACTCCACTTGGGTCTTCCTTCATCTGGCCCTGGTCTTCTCCCTCATCTGCTGGCCCTTCAAGTACTTCTACAGGCATATCTAATTGGATAATGGGAATATCAATAAAATCTTATGTGTGAAATACTATCTCATTGGTCATTCAACATTGTTCTACAACTAGCTGACACTGACTATACTGTTTATGGCTATGCCTACATTTTCTATAATGCACCATGTTGGATTTGTATCTGCATATACATGGACCATACAGATATATCTGTGTAAGGTTGTGTTACATGCATGTAGACACCAGGTGTAAGGGCAGAAAAGGTGGCATGGATGTTTTGCACTTACTTGGTGATGACCAGGGTCCCAAATCCTTCTACTGCCTCTGGCTCAAGGATCATCTCCACCATTGCCTCCGTTGTTGAAGGTGGGGGTGCAGTTGAGGGACCACCTCCTGTTGTCTGAAAGTCCCATTGGTGATTTGCCATACTTTCTTTAGCATGAGACCGCAGGTCATACCAACTTTTTTAAATGTCCTCAACTGAGTGTTCTGCCACTCCAACAGCATCAATTCCCTGCTGCGTGTCCTTACATAGTTTTCTTTTCTGTGACTCTGGCACAGTCATGGAGGCATTACCAAAAAGCTAGTCATGATTATTGTAGCACTCTTTTGTCACAATTTCAAGTTCTCTTTCAGAAAACTTTAATTTTATTTTTCTCTTACCTGCTTCCTGCTCGCCCTTTTGGCTGGCCATTGATGGTGGTGTTTTGGCTGTTTTTTGGACTCCTCAGCTCACTTTGGGTGGGCAGAGGCTTTCTCCTTCTCATTCTGCCTACTCTCCTGAATTCTCCTGGGCAGCACTTCCTGTGTTTGTGGTCCTTCCCCTGACCCAGGAAGCAGAAAAGCAATTTTTTAACCATGTGGTCACTAATCGCGATCTCATTTGCAATTTGCGACTGCATTCACAGATTACGACCGATTGGGAATTACAATTTGTGATTTCCTATTTTGCACTGTGACTCGTTATCAAGTCAATAAATTGAGCCCTCATGGGATCGAACATACGATTTTACGATTTACTAATTGCGAGTCGCAAAATGTCACAATTAGGAAGTCGCAAAATCTGGCATTTGTACATGTGGCCCTTAGTGATTTTTAATTCAAAATCACACCTTTTCAGACTAGAAACATTTTCAAATCTATTTATTCACAATAAAATTGTTTTTATTCTTTTAGCTGGTATTGTTCATAAGCATTGGCAGTGTCAATAGTTGTAGCTTGTTTTAGGCGTGTGTTCATTTTTTTCTGATAGCCCTAGATATAATATTGGAAACTTTGCAGATAATCACTCAAATATTAGTTACTGGTTGGATTTAGTGGCAACAGTGTCACTCACTTGAGAGTAGTAGGTCACTCCTACGCACACTGAAACCACCAAAATGTCACGCATAAGCAGTCTGAAAACTTGACAACTATGAACCTCTCGGACTTCAAAGAGGAGTACAGTGAACATTTGTTGGCCTAAATCCAGGGAGCAACTATTTCCTACACAGAAATTAGTCTGAAAACCATAGTTTAAATGGACACGGGTCATCTATAAATAGCACACTAAATTCCAGGCTGTACAGTGTGTGAAAATGATGTAACTTTCACAGTCAAAACTTTTGCTTGAATATGTACTCCCTTAATGCCAGTGAGACTTTTTGTGTTTTACTAATTAACAATTTTTTTAATCGTCTTCTCCTGAACATAAGACACGTTTTCTGTCTTGTGTTTACTTTCAGCTGGGAGGCAAATACCACCAGATCTCCCTGCTTGAAAAAGGGACATGAACAGGGTTGGACTGGGACACCTGGCACCATAATAAACGCCCCCCCACCCCCCTCCCCTTAACCGAACCAGGCAACTAAAACAGTGGCCCACATTTGTAAATCAGGCCTGTTTGAACGTGAGAAGACCACTATGTGACAGTTTTTCACCCTATGGGCGACTGCATGAATTTGTGTTTGCCGCGGGCAATGTTTTTGGTAATGTCCGGGAAATCAACAGTAACAAGCATTGGCAGTACCAGTAGGTTTTGCCCATGAAAGCTATTGGCTTTGGCAGTTTCTTATAGCCATGCACGGTGCTGATAGGGCCAAAGTGACTATTTGCAAGGGGAAGCGGAGGGCTGGCATGACAGTAAGTATTACGGGATACGCAAATGTTATAATGAAACAAAACTTAGAACTCGTATCAACTGCTCTGTTCCAAATCCTTCTTGATACCTGAGCCGAGGCGCATCATAGCATCCTGCACTTCTATGTTATGTCTTTGTCATATAGAAATGGCACTACATTTTGCAGAATATTTATACAGAGATCTTAATTTAATCTAGACAATTTAATAAAAAACATTAGCAATGTTTTGTCAAACCTTTTCTGTAATTGTGTTCAAAAGTTGAGCCTTCTCATAATGATTGAAAAGAGGAAAAACATAAGTAAATGAATAATGTGCTATGCATCTACACCTTTAGTATGTTATTTATTTCCTCGTGTACCACTGTGCACAGCAGCATCTCAAGCACACCAGTTGCGGATCTGGAGAAGTCTGCCGCCATCTTGGGTGGTCATTCCACAGTACAGTTTCCAAACTGGAACTAAGAGCTTGGGCAGAACAATTATGCAGCCACACAGAGTTGAGTAAAGTAATATTCTGGGAAACAAGTTAACTGACCCTTCGTGTTCACGGTAAGAGACAGAGTTAAAGCTGAGGAAAGCACCTCAAGACATGTGATTTAATATCCAATACTTAACCTTTGCAACCCCCTGCTTCATGAAAGGACAGAAATATTATACAGCTTGGATCCATTAACCCACTGACGGGAACTGAAACTGGTTTGTATACACATCGCTTTGTGTGCCTGTGAGTGGGGTCAGTAATATGACACTCACTGCAAGGCCTTGATTCTGGTTTAGAAATTGATCAGATATAAATCCGGTTTACCAAAAGTAGACGATTTGCATCTTGCAGTGCTTGTTTGCTCATTTAAGGAAGTAAGAGGGCGTGTTCAGAAGCAGCAGGGCTTCTCTAGCCCTTTGTCTTGCAAACAGGAGGCCAGAATGTGATCTGTTGTCCCTTTGCTTTAGGGCAGGTAGCTCGCTTGTAGAGCCATACTAAGAGGCCAGGAGACAATGTGCCACTGTAAGTGATACCATCAATGAGAGCGTGTGTGGAAAAACCAGTTGTATTAGCAACGCTTCCTTTCTACCGTACATGAGTTTTGTCCATGCAAAGTGAATTGACCACCAGCAGTCACACCGCAATGTATTTGGTGTTGACAGATTAGTGTAAACATGTTAATCCATTGCGAGATGTGGTGGTGAAATATTCCAGTTCTTTTAAGCTTTGCAAACATTGCAGTGGGCATGCACAGCAAGCAGGCGCAAGAGGGTGTGTTCGCAGATGAACAAGTCAAGCAACTAGTGATAGAGGTCGATTTGACTAAATAACCTTTCGTAACGGAAGTGGCATCAAACACCCTTTGACTCCACCCTCACGCCCCACCTTAATTCCCTCATTAGGCTACCATTTCCTTGTGAGTGGGAACAGCAGAAAGTAACCAGAGTAGCTAATATCCTAATACCTTTTAGGCTCTGCTACTCTCAGATTGGTTCCTGCGGACACAGGTAGCAAGGGAAGCGTAAGACGCACCAAGGGGCAACCCAAGGGTGGCACCTAATATACCTGGTTTCCATAACTGGTCTGTGTGGAGCATTGCTTACTTGGACGTCGCCTACCTGTGTCCCATCTGGCTCTGTGTAGTAGGAAAGTTTGCACAGATTCCTATGTCGCGTCAGTCGATTGTTTTCGTTGACCAATCGTGAACGTTGTCTTTGCCAATGCTTCTTTTAGAAATGTAGTCAGACGAGGCGTTCCATCGGTGTGGTCTGTAGGTGCACAGACTCGAAGATAGGTTTGGTCTTCACGCAGACGTAGCTGGCAGAACTGAGTAACATTACAAAAACGAGCATATTAGCTGATGTTGCCACTCCAACAAGAGGTACAAAGAGTGAGTTCAAGGCACCAGCACAATGGTTAACGCCATGCAACCAATAGAATGAAGCGGAAGAAAGCAGCAATGTTACTTTATTTTATTCCAGATTCGTTATAGGCTTGCGCACAGTCATGTCGGAGTCTTTTCTAGGCTAAAGGGAACTTGTTAAAATAGCATCAGTAAAGCCAATAGGTCTGGTCTTGGCAAGCATGCATGACTTTTTTCCCCATTATTTTGTTGCAAATGCATGCATTGTGCAAAAAGTGTCAAACAAATGCAAATTATATAAATTGGGTAACCCAACAGTGCAGGCACACCAGCCCTGACACAGAAGTGCACCCCTTTCTAAATGGCTGTGCAAATGTGCTCAAACAAAAACACCATAATTTACACTGGATTGAAGTAGTGGACTCATCAAATGCTCCATTCTTTATGTTGTGGTGGGTGAAAGCAAAATGTTATGAAAAGGGAAAGGAATTATTACCATGCCCTAATGCGTGTGAAACTAAGGCCCACAATATGTTTGCGGTGCAAATCTCCATTTGGGTGCAAACTCTCAAATTGGTATTGCAACTTTAGAGCAAATTGCGTACACAGAGCTTTTTACCAGTACAATTTTCACTGGGTAACATCTGGCATAAATTGTGACTTCAAATAGAGCATATTCATGTCTGCAAACCTCAATATGGGGGGGGAACCTGCAATAAGCATGCCATTCAAGGTCTAAAACTTAGAATGGTGTGGTAATTTTACACAGGGTAATAACCACATGTTACAATCTTGAATATTGCTCGCATACCTGTCCTATTAAAAGGTTTCTGAAATTTCCTACAATGAGTCACACAGGAAGGGAGTCAAAAGAATGAGCGTTATGTCTACAGCAGACATTATAGCCCAAGGAAAAGTTATTTATTTAACAGTGAGTTATCTTACACCCTATAAACAGGAGCTGCTTCAAGCTTGAAATGGTTTCTAGGCTTTGTTCAATAACTCTGACTTTTTAAAGGTTTAGTTTTCGCTGCTCCCCGGAATAGCAGTAAAACTCCATATTCTACAGGATAAGACAGACTACATGATGCCACATCAAGGTAGTATCTGTACACTAGCACTGCCATCAGAGGTCACCAAACCCCGCTCAGTCCCTAAGCCAGAAACCCTGTCATCCAAATACCAGACACCTAATCTCCCTTTCTTCTGCTCAACTTCCATCCTCCTCAAATCTCTGCCCTTTGTCCTAAATGGTCCGGGACTTCCAGCTTGGACCCCCAAATAAATTAGTATCTTGACTCTGCACTTCTATCAGACGCTGCTCCACTTGCAAATGCATCAGTTGTGAAAGGATATCCAACATTGAAAGGGTAAATACCGCTTCAAGTTGTGAGTGCTGAAATTAACTTTAATAATTATTTTACATTTGTTTTGAATATGTGAGATGCATTAACGTTGAAATTAACGTGTTACACATAATGTGCTTTCTTTATTGGCCGTCATCGAGTACAAAGCCTGCACATGGATATTGAAAATAATGTGCTAACATATTGAGAATCCTGTTCCTTTAAGAGCGTTTCTCTGTCAAAATTAATAGCTGAAATAACATGACTATTTCTTGTTTTCTGCTGGTCCACAAGCAGACAAGGCCACAGCGAGAAGTTATCTAACTGCCAATGTTCTAGTTAAAGTAAGATTCAAGTGTTCTCAATTCTGCTGTGAAACAGATTCCATTGATTGAATTGCATATTTGTCTGAAGTTGTCTCTAACTCATGTTATTCTTCTGAGGATATGATGCAATCCTGTAACCTTTGTAACTGTCTAGCAACATGTTTGCAATGTGCCCCACAAAAGGGTCTAATGATCGCAGACGGAAGGAAGAGCGAGATGATACATTTACTATAGTTTAGATCTATGTGAAAGGAGAAGAGAACAATCAGTGTCCTGTAATGTTTGCTATAACTTTCTTAAAGCTTTGCTGATATCTAATGTTTTTGTAATTGGATGTTCTTTCTTCGCCTGATGTTTCTGACCAATAGCAAACGTGTGAGCTTTAATTTGCTAAACTGTGCGCTGAGAGTTTAAGGATTATTAGAACATTGGAATGCTGGGGGCTCCATTGAAAACAATGGAGTGCTGCGGGCTTTTACAGGCCGGTAAAAGCCCGCAGTGCCAACATTCCAATGTTCGCTTTGTTCACAGCAACAGCTGTGAACAAAGCCTCACGGAGCCCGAGGGGATTTAAATCCCCTCGGGCTCCGTGAACATTTTTTTTTTTTTTAATAGAACATTCTGCCCTGTGTGGCAGAATGTTCTAATAGCCTTAGAACCCGCCGTAGCGGGCTCTACCGGCTATTAAAGTCCCTCTCCCTTGTTAAATGCCCTCGCCTTCGGCTCGGGCATTTAACGCGGGGAGCGGGCCTTTAATAGCCGGTAGAGCCCGCTACGGCGGGTTCTAAGGCTATATTATTCATTCTGATTTCCAGAGACTTCACTGCGCATTCTTGGTGCGACCTGTCACTTTGACATTTCGTACTTACCAGTTAGTCTACTGATGTTCTGGTACTTTATTGTTTTTTGAGTTTACTATGCCTGTTCAATGCTGAACGAATGCTCTGATGGTTTAGTGATCTTATAGTCCAAATTCCAAAACGTCACCCTTTCCCATTCCTGTCCTGATGCTGATGCTGCTGTCCCCCTGATGAAGCTGAAGCTGTTTTGCTCATTCCCTGGGGATAGGTAATATGAATTGAACTGTGCATTGTTGTTTGTCTTTTTGATATGGCAGCTTTTGATAGAGACCTAGCTAGATGGCTTCTAAATTAGTGTTCCTAAACTTTTGCATGAAGCTCAACATACTTATGCTAATCTGAAGTTAGTGAGGTGTTTTCTCTATACCGATGATCTGATGTCAATCGTTTGCTGAACAAATGTATTTTATTTCTCTTTCTCAAATATTGCTGCTACTGAGTGTTTTCGCTGTTTAAATTATTGTTCTTATTGTTTTGTTTAAGCTGAGATTCTTTAGAAGGTTAGGTCAACCTGTGATGTTTCATTACCTGTACCATTTGGTGTTGAGACTTCTTTTTGTGGCCTTAGCATTGTTAATATAGGGAAATAAACATTTAAATTGATACTAAACGGTGTTGTTATTCGTGGCCAAATGGGTCATGGTGCGTACTTTACTGACGCTCTATTGATTTGTATTCTATATTACTGTTGTGCTTTATAACTGCTAATAATAATAATTTAAACAAGTCAAAAGGTTCATTGACCTCAAGCGATGCTGACCGCTTACTATTAATATAACAAAATAGATAAGCCAAGGCCGCGCTAACTAATTCAGAGAGTGAATACTATTAATGAATGATAGTAACACCACACTGGTGGTACTGCCCCTGCGAAAAACACCAATCTAAAAACACAAGTAAAGATGATTTATTTACGGGGAAAGCTGAGGGAATCAGTGCCACATTCTATACTATGCTGCAGTCAATGGCAAAGAAAATAAAAATAAAAAAAAGTAAAGTTAAAAATGTATCTTCAAACAACCCTGGAACGGAGATGCCAAGATTTTTACAGAAACCAGGTTGCTTGAGCCCTTCAAGATGAAATGTGGACTATGTTTAATACTTTATTTTGGTTGTCAAGAACAATAAAATAAATAGTTACATAATGAATCAATAAAAACTTTCAATAAATAAAAAGAAAAAAAAGATACATTGTAATTATTAGAAACCATAACATTTTCCAAATAAAAACAATAACACTTAAAAAACAATTGCTATGGAATATTTCTAATTTTAGCATTGCCTTACTTCCCCTTTCCCTGCCAGCTTCTTTTCCCGGATCCTCCATGCACACACAAGATACCTGCAGACAGCATAAACACTATGGGCCTGATTCTAACTTTGGAGGACGGTGTTAAATCGTCCCAAAAGTGGCGGATATACCACCTACCATATTACGAGTCCATTATATCCTATGGAACTCGTAATACGGTAGGTGGTATATCTGCCACTTTTGGGACGGTTTAACACCGTCCTCCAAAGTTAGAATCAGGCCCTATATTCACTAGTTTCATATTTTAAAATTCTCCTTACTGCCTCTAAGCGAAATAAGCCAATTGACTTGCATAGCAGAATAATCAAATTCCTCCTATGAATAACATAGGCTGAGCAACAGAATAGGAGATAGTCTTCAGATTCTGGAATAGTCAAGCAGAATGGATAATTTGGGCACACAGAGACTAACCTATCCCATTCGGTTAGGTAAACAGGGGTAAAATTCAAAATCTGAACTTCATATACTGTGTTCTAGCATTTGGAGGGCTGATTCTATCCATATACAATTCAAATCCATTATACCATTTATATGATAGGAATTTTCCACTTAAACTACCCCCAATTTCATTGTTCCAGATTTGTCGCATTTCGTAATCCCAATAGGTCTGTTTTAGCTTAGGAAGAATACTTTTCTTCCAAAAGGCAGGTGTATCCCAGACTGGCATTCCTATTTCTCTGCTTAAGAGTTGAATCTTATTCAACCATGCCATTTGTACATTTTTATCAATACCAATGTATTCAATTAATGTTTCCTTATAGGGCCTCGATCCTCTGAGGACCACAGACGCACCCAATAGGACAAACGTTTTAAGTAAATAACATGGGGCCAGATGTAGCAAAACAAAAATTTGCGACTCGCATTTTGCGAGTTGATGCGACTCGCAAAATGCGAGTCGCAAATTGGAATGCAGGGAAAAAAACCGTGCCGAAATAGCAACTCGCACCCGGACTCGCAACGCAGTGTGCGAGTCCGCAGATTGCGAGGTCGCTTTTTGCGAGTGTGCAAAAAACGAACTCGCAATTAGCGAGTAGATGTCGCAAATTGCGATTACCTTGAAAATTGATTACAGGTGCAGCAGAACACTCCAGAAACCACTCCAGAACACTCTGGAAACACTTCCTGGCACATGATGATGACATCACAGTCAGGAAGTTAACTAATACACCTGGGAGGAGGCAGGACCACACCCTTTTATAACTGCTGAATTTCACACAGCACAAACAGCAGCTGCCATGGAGGGAACACCAAGGAAGAGGAAGCTGAAATTCTCTGAGAGGGAGCAGCTGGAGGTGCTGACAGAGGAATGCTGTCAGCACTATGACTGGCAGGAGGGGCAGAAGGTCTTAGAGATCACCCTGGACCATAAAATGTGGCACATGACGTGAATGTGCCACATGCCTGGTTAGCATTTTCATGCCCATGGACAATCAGTACTTGTGAATAGTTTCATTAATGCACTAATAAAACAGTTATTTTTGTTCCACTTAACAAATGGAGTTTTTGGTCAATAGGTGAGTATGGTGGGAGTTGACACGTACCGTCCAAAATATTGTGTTGCAATGTGTTCCCGTCTCAGTCTGCCTTGATTAGCTATACTCCTATCCCCATGATGGCGATGTGGTTGTTGTTGCTCTTCATCATCAGGATCTGGGTCTGCAGGGGTGAGAGGTAGCCCACGTCGGGTGGCTATGTTGTGGAGGATGGCGCATGCGACCACAATTTTGAATGCGGTAATGGGGGTGTATTGGAGGGCACCTCCACTGCGGTGGAGGCATCTGAATCTTGCCTTCAGGAGTCCGAAGGTGCGCTCGATGAGGTTCCTGGTCCTCTTATGTGCACTGTTGTATTGCCTCTCTGAATCATTGCTGGGTGTTAAAAACGGAGTCATGATCCAAGGCCTAAGAGCATATGCACTGTCACCTGTTGGGCACAAAAAGTACACTGTTAGGAAGTCCAGATTGTCGTGCACAGTGACCTGTGTGTATGTCTGCAAGTGTCTGTGGCTCTACCTAGGAGGTAACCGTCTCCGAATTCCCCACGTTCCAGGCGTTGATGTATCCCACTATGCCTAAACATGTATGAGTCATGGGTACTGCCTGGAAACTTAGCTACAATGTCCCTGATGATATAATGGGCGTCACAAACAACCTGAATATTGAGTGAGTGGTTACACTTTCTGTTGCGGAAAAGGTGTTCTAGATTAGCAGGGGGGCATATTTGAATGTGTGTCCCATCTACACACCCTATGACATGGGGAAAGTGGGCAATGCGGTAAAAGTCCAGCTTGGTGCTGTTCATTTCTGCCTCATTCCTTGGTAAGTATATGAAGTGGGACATGTGCGTGACTAAGGCATCTAGGAAGGCCCTGAGGAACCTTGACACTGCACTTTGGGATACCCCACCTGCCACAGCAATGACCCCCTGATAGCTCCCTGAGGCCAAGAGGTGCAGTGAGCATAGCACTTGCACATGCGTAGGGATGGCGCAGCCACGCAGAGTCTGGTGTTCTAGCTGTGGTTTGAGTAAATCTATTAATTCTAGTATGGCTGCGCTGCTAAGGCGGTATTTGTCATAGATCTCTTCCTCAGTTTGCTGAAAAAGAGTCTGCCTTGTTCTATATATATCTTCTCCTGTCTGTGGCCCCTCCTCCTCCTCTGCTGGGCTGCGTGGACTCTCCTTCTCACTGCTATCAGGTATATCTCCGCCATCTCGTGTAACCCAGAATCCTTCTGGGTCTCCTTTTATACTTTGGTAATGGTTACCACCTGCTCTGAGTTAGTGGTAAATGGGACATGCAAACTGGGCTTTTTGCGACTAGTCGCAATTTGCGAGTTGCAATTGCATAAGGTTTGCGACTCGCAAATTGCGACTTGGTATTTCTGGGTCGCAAAATGGAGTCGCAACGGATGCGAGTCGCAAATGGGTCCCATCGCTTTTTGCAAGTCGGAAATGGGCTTTTTGCATCCCATTTCCGATTTTGCACTGTCGCAAATAGCGATTCGGCCCGTTTGCGACTCGCAAAACTTTGCTACATCTGGCCCCATGGTCTATTCTATGCAAAGAAATGTCCAAACAGAGAGAAATAAGGTGAGTACTCTGGGGAAGGGAAAACAATGACTTGAGAAATATATTTTCCATCACAGTAAGTACAGACACATCAGCGCATCCCCAAACTTCAGTGCCATACAGAGCCCCCCCAACAACAGTACACCTAGAGACCTCAAGAGCTGGAGATACAGGCCCTCTCGAGGTACCCTTGTATTTCCTACCTATTACAGAGGATCTTTGGAGAAAGGCGGTCTTACTTTTTCCTACCTTGGGAGCCCATGACAACTTTTCAGCAAGTCTTACGCCCAAGTAATCATAACAAGTAACTTGCTCCAGCAACTCTCCATCAAGTCTCATCCTACCCTTAAAAGACTTGTGCGGGTTTCATAGTCATGAACTTAAACTTTGAAGGGTTCAACTCTAAGCCCCTTAGTGCACAACATTTAAATAATCTGTCCAGAAGTGTTTGAAGGCTTGAGGGTGTTCTGGAAATAAGAAGGGTATCATCTGAAAACATAAGTATAGGCATGCTAATGCCGGCAGATTTTGGAGCGTCATGCCTACAATCTTCAAGCCAATTCACAGCCCCATTTATATACAGGGTAAAGAGAGTGGGAGCTGATACACAACTTTGTCGGACCCCACGCTTAATTGGGATCCTCAAAGTGAGGTCTCCTCCATCATACCACCTACCCTGAGCATATGTGTCACTGTGCAGGACCCACAAAATTCTCAACAAATCCGTGGGAATGCTCTACAAATCAAGCACCCTCCAGAAACTTTCTCTAGGGACCAAATCAAACGCTGCCCTTAAATCAATAAAGGCAACGTAAAGATGGTCCCGCCTAAAGGTCACATATATCCTGCAAATTAGTGTGAATTAAAACACTTGGGCCCTCATCCTGACCTTGGCGGGCGGCGGAGGCCGCCCGCCAAAGTCCCGCCGTCAGGTTACCGTTCCGCGGTCGAAAGACCGCGGCGGTAATTCTGACATTCCCGCTGGGCTGGCGGGCGGCCGCCTTCAGGCCGCCCGCCAGCCCAGCGGGAAAGAGGCTTCCACGATGAAGCCGGCTCGGAATCGAGCCGGCGGAGTGGAAGCTGTGCGACGGGTGCAGTTGCACCCGTCGCGTATTTCACTGTCTGCGCAGCAGACAGTGAAATACATTTAGGGGCCCTCTTACGGGGGCCCCTGCAGTGCCCATGCCAGTGGCATGGGCACTGCAGGGGCCCCCAGGGGCCCCGCGATCCCCCCTACCGCCATCCGGTTCCCGGCGGGCAGACCGCCGGGAACTGGATGGCGGTAGGGGGGGTCGGAATCCCCTCGGCGGCGCAGCAAGCTGCGCCGCCTTGGAGGATTCCAACGGGCAGCGGAAAACCGGCGGGAGACCGCCGGTTTTCCTGCACTGACCGCGGCCAAAGCGCCGCGGTCAGAATGCCCTGCGGGGCACCGCCGGTCTGTCGGCGGCGCTCCCGCCGACCCTGGCCCCGGCGGTCTAAGACCGCCGGGGTTAGAATCACCCCCTTGGTCCACAGTACTGACCTTTGGCCTAAATCCAGCTTGGCAATTTGAAGGTGTATTATTATCATACATTAAAGATCGCAATCTCGTCAGCACCTGCTGACAGAAGATCTTTTGGCTATTATCTAACAAGCTGATTGGTCTATAATTAGGTAGAATGTCTCTCCTACCCTTTTTGAAGATCAGTACTACAGTATGATGATTCCCTTCAATGAAGGTGGAACCTCCTCTCTACTCAATATGGTATTTCCCAAAGCCTTCAGGTAGGGTGTACAAATCTCAAGTTGGGACTGAAATAGGTCACCAGGGATACCATCTGGGGCTTTTTCTGCCTTCATTTGCTTTGTTGCCAAGGTAGTCTCTTCCTTACAAAAAACAAAGGAGCTACCTCTAGTAGCCTCTGTTATATGACTCAGATGGGACGAATGGCTTTCTATTTCCCGCCGCTCTGTCTTTTCCTGGATTAACCTATTGCCCTGACCCATATTAGTACTTATGAGGGTTGCCGAGTAAGATACATCATTCCCCGGTGCCTCCTTATGCCAGGGTATGTAAAGTTCTTCAAAATTAGCTACCCAACGCTCTGGTGTTACTGCAGTTTCCATATGATTCCTGTGGCGCTGGTCCACTACAAGCTTCCAGAAGCCCTTAGCGTTTCTTTTTCGGAGAACATCTGCCATTTCATCCCATTGGGTCTTCCCCCAGTTTCTTTTTGCTTGTGTCATAATGGTCTTATATTTTTTTCCTAGCCATTCGTGTGGCTCCTGTGTCATCCCTTTTGATAACTTCTAGGAGTTTAGGTTTAGCTGGCCTACACTCACTGGTATGCCACCCCAAAACTCTTTGTTCGTAGCATCCCCTTCGGATCTCTTTCATAAAAAGAGGATAAAGTGACTCCATGAGTTCATTGTGAGTGTTCACTAGATTTAAATTAACATTCTTCTGTCGTCCATGCAGGGCGAGATTTTTTACAAAAGCAGTGTAAATTTGAGTTTGAACTTTGGTGTTAAGTGCAAGCCTCTGCCATTTTGTTCCTCTCCTATTATTACTTGACTTCATTGCATATGTTTGTTTATTAACTGGTAAATGAATACTCGAAAAGGGTTTCCTAATGAGAAGAGCACTTAGTGCATTGTGATCGCTATCTGGTCTCAAAACAACCTGCATTTCCATCAAAAAAGGCCATAATTGGTGATCTAAAAAGAGATAGTCATTGTTACTAATGCACCACCCTCTCTTAAACATTGGTTGAGGAGGATCATCTGAGGTACTAAGCCCATTTACTACTTCTAAGTCATGAGACACCATCAAATCAACAATGTGGGCAGAGGTTTTAGAAAACCTGGACATATTTTCAATTGTTGCAAAGGACAGTCTCCTGTCTTCACTCATTATATGTTCATCAGCCCAATGTTCCATCCCTAGAGGGATGTGAGTGTTACAATCACCAGCAATGATTTTTTTGTATTTCGAATCAAGATCATCAATTACGTCAGACAAAAGGCCTAATTATGACTTCGGCAGACGGAAAAGGCCATCCGCCAAAGTCCCGCAGTCAGGTTACCGCCAGTGCAGTCCCATTCCCGCAGACCCTATTACGAGTTTCCCCCTGGGTCAGCGGGGAGTTTCCACCCGCTGGCCCAGCGGGAAACAGCCCACAACATTGATGCAGACTCCAAAGAGAGCCAACGGCAAAGCTGCGGTGCGGAGGGTGCACCAGCACCCATCCCGCTTTTCACTGTCTGCAAAGCAGACAGTAAAAAGTGCAAAGGGCTGTCCTTTTTGGCCCCTGCACTGCCCATGAGAAGTGCATGGGCAGCGCAGAGGCCCCCATGGGACCCCTGCAGCTTGTCTCCGCGAGCCTTTACATGGCGGTGCTACTGCCATGTAATCGCCCGCAGAGAAGGGACTCACAATCCCCAGATCAGCACTGCTATTAGCGCTGCCCTGGCGGATTAGGACCACCAGCACCCCTAGCCCCTCCAGTGGAGGAGAAGTGGCGGTGCTGGCGGTCTTAACAAGGCACAACCACCACGGTTGTAATGTGACTGTCGAACTATCACATTGGTGGCGGTCCGACTGCCACCACGGCCCAGGCAGTCTTAGGTCCACCAGGGTCGTAATGAGGCCCAAAGTCTCTTCTGTACTCGAAGACGCCATAGGGGGCTAAAGAACGTAAGTAGATATTAAATATTGCAATGTGCCCCACCCCTTTCCTATGACCAGTGTTTATTATTATGCCCAGGATGTCTTTGCTCTTTTCTGGGACTCGTATCACATTCCTAAAAAGATCCATTCTTAACCATATCAATAGTCCTCCTGACACCCTCCCTGTCCAAGAGGGTTCTGCATTTAAAGCAAATGTGACATATCCTATTCTAATTAGCTTGCCCATGTTTCCTGGAGCAAGATGATGTGATGCTGATCAATAAATGTTCCCCAGTCGTTATCCCCTAGTTTGGCTCTGACCCCTGAAACGTTCCAAGAGAGTAATTTCAAAGTGATGAGTTCACTAGAGTTTATATTCACTCCCTGCTCTGGTGAATTCTGGTTTTAAATTACCTGCTCCAAGAAGTTATTCATTTGAGAAACTTACTCCCCATTACATTTCAGACCTTCATGTACACCCTTTAGGGTCCCTATTTATATGAACACTTTTTAATACAGGTGAAATCTGTTGCTTCAGTGTTTAAGGGACTATTTCCATGCGCTAATGGCATGACTAGCTGCCCTCAATCATCTAGCAGTCAGTCGATATCAGACAGATTATGGCCCTCATTCTGACCTTGGCGGGCGGCGGAGGCCGCCCGCCAAAGTCCCGCCGTCAGGTTACCGTTCCGCGGTCGAAAGACCGCGGCGGGAATTCTGACATTCCCGCTGGGCTGGCGGGCGGCCGCCTTCAGGCCGCCCGCCAGCCCAGCGGGAAAGAGGCTTCCACGATGAAGCCGGCTCGGAATCGAGCCGGCGGAGTGAAAGCTGTGCGACGGGTGCAGTTGCACCCGTCGCGTATTTCACTGTCTGCGCAGCAGACAGTGAAATACATTTAGGGGCCCTCTTACGGGGGCCCCTGCAGTGCCCATGCCAGTGGCATGGGCACTGCAGGGGCCCCCAGGGGCCCCCAGGGGCCCCGCGACCCCCCCTACCGCCATCCGGTTCCCGGCGGGCGGACCGCCGGGAACTGGATGGCGGTAGGGGGGGTCGGAATCCCCTCGGCGGCGCAGCTAGCTGCGCCGCCTTGGAGGATTCCAATGGGCGGCGGTACACTGGCGGGTGACCGCCAGTGTTGCCGGTCCGACCGCGGCTTTACCGCCGCGGTCGGAATGCCCATTGGAGCACCGCCGGCCTGTCGGCGGTGCTCCCGCGGTCCTCCAACCCGGCGGTCATGGACCGCCAGGGTTGGAATGACCACCTATGTGTGTGCCTCGGAGTAGGCATCCTGTAGGACTGTTGGGTCTTGTGAAAATTAGGGAGAGTAGTTCAGTTTACTATTTGGATATTAGGGGCATTAATCTTTGTTCGTATTTGAGAGTTAGTAGAAGGTCTGAATCTAAGTTCTAAGGCAATTAGATCTTCTTCAGTTTTAGAATTCACCAACTTCAACCCAATGTGGTCCCACATCGAGCAAGAATTGCTAAATTGAGTGGCAACAAGAATATCCTCTCTAACAACTGACCTACACCCCCTCACCTTTCGAATCCAATGAACAACCTCATTTGTTAAGGATCCAGGCAGCTCCCTCACACTAGTCTGTAGTTTTGGGATGTTTATTAAAAATATGTCATATGCTGTCTTGCATGATGTAATCAATTTGGAACAGGGAGGTGTTTCAAACCCCATTGAATTGGTATAGGTTCCCCCGAGGTCCTGCTGTGGCAAGGATTTTACACCTAATCTCTTCACAGAAAGAAATCTCCTGCCTGGACTCTTTATGGTTTTATCAGTAACCACCACTCTTTTAGCCATTTTAATTCCATATATCCCTGCTGTAGATGAAGCACTGACTGCTGTCGGAGGGAGAGTATTGGTGTTGATAATAGTACTACTATTATATATTAAACCACTCGTGTGTGTGCTTACTTGCTTTTCTGCTTGATGTGTTTGGTTTGTGATAAGGGAAGTTACCAAGCTAGTCAGGCTATCCCGTTTCCCATTTAATAACACTGACAGCTTGGAGCTATAATCTGTAAATTCCCTTATCTCTGTTTTGATCATGTGTATCTGTGCACGGTTAGAGTTTAGTCCAGGGCCAAGTACTCCATGGGGATCTTTGCTCAGTAACGTTTGGTCTACAAGATGTTCATCTGGAGTGCCGAAGGGGTTAAAGCGATTGGAGCATTTTAATGCAATGATTTGCTCTTTGCTTGAGGGGCTCATGGACTGGGGCCTCGGAGATCTTAGCAACATTCTTTGGGATTGTCACCCAATGTGGTCTGGTGAGGTTGAGAAAGTTTGCTTCTTGTTTGCGAAGATGCCGGAAAAGTCCCTGATTTAAAAAAAGGCAGAATGTCTCCTCGGGCCCCCTTCCCTGCCTTTTCCCCCAGATTTCGGGCCCAACAGTCCTTTTACCTCTCCAATCAGGACCTCTATATAGTCAAGCACACAGTTTTCAGCTGCATGTCTTGGTTGTTTCTTAGCTTTTCATAAATCAAATGGTTTACCATTGGCCTTACGTTTTCCCATTATGAGCACAGAATCATAAAACCCCGTAGCAAAAAGAAACAAAACAAGCAGTCACTACAAGAATGGGTACACTCAGTAGCTACATACAATCCGCACAACCCCCAGAGAGCAGCCACACTTGCAAATGCTCCCCAATAACAGATCTCTCACTTAGATAGCACCTGAATGTAAGAGATCACATCCAATTGCATCAAAGGCAACAGTGTCCTTCGCGTTATCTGGATGACGAGTACCTTGAGAAACAGAGGAGCAGAAAAGGCAAAATACTAGCTCCCAAAAGTCTTAAATGAAGGAATTCACATGTGTATAACAAAGCGTACCAATGTCAGTAAGAAGTCAGTAACAACACGAAATAGGAAAATATCAGCTCACTTGAAAAAAAGGGTCACCGATTCTTGGTGCCAAGACCTAGGGGAGGCCCTACCACCTCTTGTCACTGATGGGTGCAGGACAGGCCTGCCCTTGGCCCTGGCTTTGCCCGGGCGTGGCCCGCGTGCGTCCTGCGACGCGGGGCAATCAGGCACTCTAAATAGTGCTGATGTAATGGGCAACTGGTGCAGGAGCTTGTGGACCTGCTCCTGGGGCCCAGAGCCTTCTGGTAAAGCGAGTCCTGGGTTTCCTTAGCTGTGGGCTTCCCATGTGGATTAATGTAGATTATCCTAGTAATTTATGGAGGAAATTCTTAATTTTATTAAAGACCCAGAGGCGAGTATTATGTTTTCTCTTCTCCATTTATTTTAAATAGCAGCACGGTCAAAACTACAAATCCCAATAGGCTAAGAACAGTAGCCAATAGGAAACTAAACGTAGTCTATAATAGTGAACCAATCAGCAACCAAAGCACCCCTGAAGTAGTTATCTTGCCTGCGAACAGCCCTCTTTTCTTGTGCGAGGGATCAAAAGGTAAAAAAACATAGGAAAAATAGATAATACAACCAGCCATTAAAACTGAAAAAAGTCCTTGTATAAAGTTTATAACTTGATGCAGTCTTTGAAGCAAAACCACGGATTCTGCAACAGCAATGAGGGGGTGGTCCGGAGAAGACGTATCGCCCCGCCTCTGGAGACGAAGAGAAGGATTATCCTTGAGATGAAGTTTGAGGCGTGTAGATGATGCTGTTAGGGAGGGAGAAAACAGAAATTAAAACAATGTGGAGGGGTAATACTCGCCTCCGTGTCTTTAATAAAATTAAGAATTTCCTTCATAAATTACTAGGAAAATCTACATTTTATGGCAAGAACGGAGGCTCATATTATGCTTGTTTAAAGCGAATTAATCACAGATAAGGAAGCATGTTGAACAGGTTTGCAGTAAAAAACTTTAAAAACATTATCATTGGACCAGTCAGCTGATTTGAGAATGTCCTCCAGACGAGAACCGGTCCAAAAGGCCTTGGAAGCCATGGCTCCTCTGGACATGTGAGCTCCAAAAGAAGAGGTATCAATGTCAGCCAAGGACATAACCCAACGAGCAAGGGTAGGAGAGGAAACGGGCTTAAATGGTTTCTTAAAGGAAATAAGGAGTTGGGAAGCTGAGGACGATCTCAAATCAGCTGTCTTTTGTTTATAAATCTTTAAACATTGGCCTACACATAGCTTAGAATGGTCTGGGAAATCAGGATAGAACACTGAAGACAGATTAGTTTTAGTACATCTATGGACTGAAAATAGAACGCCTGAAGGAGTAAATTGGCGAGCAGTAACATCAAGAGCTTTGACATCGGAAAGACGTTTAATAGAAACTAGGCATAACAACATAGTAAGTTTTGCAGACAACATTTTAGGTGAAAGAAGTGAATTACCAGGCCATGACACAAAAAGGTTTAACACTAGATTGACATCCCACACCGAACTATACCTTGGTAAAGGAGGATTACAAAATGTTACTCCCTTTAAAAGCCGGCAGATTAAAGGATGCTCTCCTACTGGTTTTCCATTGATATAAGGATGAGAAGAGGAAATAGCTGATATATATAGGTTAATGGTGCAGTAGGATTTACCTTTGCTGGCTTCAGTGGCTAGAAAATTGACTATAGCGGATACATCTGCTGAAAGGGAATCAAGGTGTTTTCCCAAGCACCAGCTATTCCACAAGGACCATGCGATCTGTATGCTTTTTTATTTCCTGGAGCCCATGATTGGTTAATGAAGTTTGAAGCTTCTTCTGAAATAAGCGGGACTGAATAGGAATCCCTGAAATTTTCCAGGCTTAGAGTGTTAAGAGATTGTTGGTAATGGGAGGAGCCAAGATGGCCACCGAGTCGGACGCTTGAGAGCGGAGCTCCGACTCGGGCCTGGCCTATAGATCCTGGTGGGCGCCCCCGGACGGGGAGCCTCAACAACGGTGATCTGTGCCGGCCCCCGGGGCGTCCCTGGAACCAAGGAGCAGCCGAATCGCTGCTGAACTTGATGAAGCCGCGCCGTCTCGATCGCGGGACTGCGGCGGCATAAAGGAGGCGCTCGACGAAGCGGCTCCCTGCGCGCAAAATTGGAAGCAGGTGAGGAGGGGGCTACGGCGACCGGTGGTCTCGGACCCCCGGGACTCTGGTGGGGCGGGGGGGCCCGAGCGCTGGATCGGCCCGAGCGGGCCCCCGGCTACCGGGGGCAGCGCCCTGCTCCCCCCCTCCCCCACCCTCCCGGCCAAGCCACGAACAGAGCAGGAGCTCCACGCCTTAATCCGGGCCGATCCTGCAGAGAGCAGGATCGGTGAAAACAAGCAGAAAGGGGGGGATCCTCTCCCCCCTCCCCCCCTCTCTTGGGAGGCATCTACTGCAAAAACAACGCGCCCGCTCCTGAAGCGGGCATCAAGTCGACACGGACGTCCGGGGCCTCCGCCTGCCGCGCGCCGTTCCCCCCCCCGCCTGCAGAATTTATCGCTGAGCTGAACCTGGGCAGGGAGCTGCGAGCTGGCCCACGGTGCTCGGTCTGGAGACCTTGAGCAGGCGTAAGGAAGCCGCCCCGGCACCAGGAACGCACGGCACAGGGAACGACAGCCCGGGGCCAGGGCGAAGTGAGATGCGCCTGTCGTAGGCAGGCGGCTGCATCCCCCCCCCTCCCGCCCTTCCTCCTACACGCGGGGATTGAAAGAGACGCCACCCGGCCCCAGCTGGGACCGGCCGAGCGCAATTAACCCGGAGACTGACCTTTCTACACCCCCATTTTCCCCCCAGAAATTTTAATCGTAAGTGAACGGAGGCGCTCCCACGAAGACGGCGTGGACCCCCGGGGTCTCCACCCCCCTGGGCCTCCACCCCCCCTCAAAACAGGGGACTTCATGAGGGGCTCCCAGTAGGGGGCAAGGGGCTCATACAGTCAATATACTGTGTCTCGCCGGATCTGCAGGAACCACAGCGACATCCTACACTACTCTCTGGACCTGCCTCGCATAAAAAACAAAGAGGCCCCTCAAAAAAAAAAAAAAAGACCCTGCAACCTGGGAGAAGCATAGTCGCACTCAAAAGCACACGTTCACCGAAAGATATATCCAATTACTCCTTCTATCCCTGGTGGATAGTGACATTCGTAAGGAGAAGAAATGGCTGGGAAATCTAGGATGACAAAGAACCAGGAGCGAAATACGCCGGGCCTGGCACATACTGAACAATCGCAAAATACAACCCTGCAATCACTTGAAAATACACTTCAAACGCACTCTGTGCAATTCGAAAAAGTACTACAGGCTATCATGGACACTAAATCTTCCTTAGAGCATAAAATAGACGCAGTAACGCAAGATTTAAATCTACTTAGAGTGGACCACCAGAAACTGGCAGAGAGGGTGAAAACAACGGAGGATACCCTAACAGCGACAGGCCCAATTGTATCAGACAACCAGAAACAAATACAACGGTTAGACGCGGAAGTAAAGACCCTTTGGAGACGGGCCGAAGAAGCAGAAAGCAGATCCAGACGTAACAACATTCGCCTAGTGGGGATACCGGAATTCCCCCCGGAACAAAACCCGGAGCTAACAACAGAGCAATGGCCAATCAAAGAGGTACTGAATGGCTCCCCCTCCAAGTTCTTCTCGGTAGAACGAGCAAATAGAATCCCGGGCAGACCTCCAATCCGGGGTCAGCCTCCTAGATCCCTCATAGTGAGACTCCTGAACTACCGGGACCGAGACCTGATTCTACAGCGTTTCCGCAATAAAGGTCCATTCCAATTTGAGAACGCAGTGATCCACGCATATCCGGACTTCACTCAAGAGGTACAAAACAGGAGGAACTCTTTCGTGAATATCAAACAACGACTCCGGGAACACAACATTAAGTACGCTCTCCTTTTTCCAGCTAAACTGAGGGTGAGTTTGGACGACCGCACACATATGTTCGCTTCCCCAGAAGATGCCTGGACATGGATGCATGCCAAAGGCTTCGCGCAATCAAACGAGGGTTCACCTGAGGAGGAAGAATGGACCGCCGCCGCAACAAGGAAACGTAGCAAGCGACGCCCAAGGAGCCACCCCACTGAGAAACAGGCGGCAGAAGAAAGAGCGAAAATACTAAAAGAAACTCCGACACTCATGCAAAACCCCTTTGAGCCACTCCGGACGACTCATACGTCTGCATCAGATTCGGACTCGACCAACTCAATTTCAACAATCACGGAAGCGCTCAGAGGCCCGGACATTACTCCAAGAACAGCAGACGAACTGTGAAATTGATAATGCATTAAAAGCAAGACTGTTAGAACGGGCCAGGTCATTAGGAGTCCAGATTCCTGAAGTGGCTAAAGCTGGAATCGTAACATAAACCGCATTGACTCCGAAAAGTATCTTTTCATGTTTTAAACTGTTCACCAGTGATTATGGCAGTATAAACATGGTGGGCGGCGGAGGAGGGGAGGGGGGACAGATAAATGAGGGGGCCATCTCGGGGTGCTCGCGCAAACGCTTGTGCACATTCACAGACCAGGTCTGAGGAAGGGTGTGTGCTCCGCATAGATGACACGCCCGACCCGAATGAGTGCCCCCCCACGAGTATCCGAATGGATACTGGCCCCACAAAGAAACAAAGATGGGGTTCTTCTTTTATTTTTTTTCCTTTTTTCTTTAAGTTTGAGTGGTAGTAATCGATTAGAGGGATTAGTAAACATGGTGGGTGGGATAGGGGGAGTTAAAGGGGTTAGTCGAGGTCAACACCGCCAGCAGGGTACACTAACGCGCTCGCCAGCCCTAGTCATAGACCTAATAAAATGTGCAGACAACTGGAAGGAAATGGGACTTAAGAGGGAACAAAAGAAGGCGACACCACACAGGGAAATATGGCTCAACAAACTGTAGCACACGCACAACAATATGAGATAATTACGTGGAACGTAAGGGGAATGTCCACACCGAGCAAGAGAGCGCAAGTGCACGCACGCCTCAAGCGCTTAAAGGCCCACATAGTTATCCTACAAGAAACACACTTAATGGAAGATGGATTACAAGAGATTCAGACGAAATGGGGTGGGCAGGTCACAGGCACAACACACTCAGCGTATGCTAGAGGGGTATTGATCTGGATAGCAAGAGGTGTCCTGTTTGTCAGAACCTTGCACAAGATTGACACAGGGGGCAGGTATGTGATAGTGGAAGGCCACCTAGATGGGAGACAGTTAGCCCTCATAGGGATATACGCACCCAACAATGCGCAGGCGAGATTTCTGGAGTCGTTAACCCCGGCGTTGCTGGACAACCCAGCGGCACCCACAATATGGGGGGGTGACTTTAATTGTCTCCCGGACACAGAGTTGGACAGATCGGTTCCTCCTAAATCAGCAGTAATATCCAGAAGCATCAAAAGCCCACTACAGAAATGGGCGGATGACATGAGACTACATGACCTTTGGCGACTACAGCACCCCAGACAGAGAGAATACTCATTCTATTCTGTGCCACACAAGGTGTACACAAGAATAGATATAATCTGGGGCACCATTGACATATGCGCGCTAACGAAGGTGTCAGAATATTTAGCTACGACACTGTCGGACCACTCCCCGCTCAAAATAACCCTGGGCTGGGGCGGGACCCGACAGGTAATCTCCACATGGCGTCTGCAGCCAGAAGCGCTCCAGGACCAGGCCTATGCAGAGGGACTTGGTACAGCACTAAAGCAATACTGGGAAGTCAACTCTGACTCCGCAAGCACAAGAGCAACGGAATGGGAGGCACATAAGGCGGTAGTAAGAGGGTTCTGCATGGCAACCTCATGGGGGGTCAGGCGCGCCCTACATTCGGAGATAAGCAAATTGGAAAAGGAGCTGAGAACACTCGAAGTAGCGATAGCCGGTAATATAGCATCATATGCCACACTAAAAGAAGCACGCATAAAATACAATGCAACAGACTCCCGTCTCCGCAAACATGATCACAAGTATCATTTAATGCGTCAACAATCTGAGGGGGACAGGTCGGGCAGACTGTTGGCTTGGCTCCTAAAGGGAACCCAGCAACAGACCCCAATAGGGACTATAAAACTAGATAACAATGAATGGGTCTCCACGCAAGCAGATATAAACAGGGTGTTTAGGGATTATTACACAAACTTATACACAAAACATACGGATTTTACACCCGGTCAGCTCGTTACTTTCCTGTCGGGCGCTAAGTTAAAACAATTATCTCATGAACACGCCGAAGAACTAGAAACCCCATTGAGTGTGGCGGAACTAGAGGCCGCATTAACACAAATGCCAAGAAACAAGGCACCAGGAATGGATGGCCTCCCAATCGAATACTATGCGAAGTATTCGGCTTTCCTGAAGCCCCACCTATTAAAAGTATTCGAAGAGGCCTGGAGACACAAGGCACTACCCCCCACACAGAGGGAAGCAGTGATAGCGGTCCTGCCCAAGCAGGGACGGGATCCTACAGATGTCAAATCATATAGACAACTATCACTTTTAAACACCGACTGTAAAATACTGGGCAAAATGTTGGCCAACAGGCTGGCCCCAGTCATTCACAATCTGATACATGAAGATCAAAACGGCTTCATTCCCAAACGTAATACATTCCTAAACACTCGCCGACTTCTGGGAGTGATGGGAAGCACCCCACCTAAGGCATATGACGAAATGGTACTATCATTGGACATAGAAAAGGCTTTCGACACGCTGGGGTGGGATTTCCTATTCGATACCATGCGGGAAATGGGAATAGGCCCAAAATACATACAGTGGGTGCAGACATTGTACTCCGGGCCACAAGCAAGGGTCAGAACAGGCGGAACGATATCTGAAAGCTTCCCGATCGCAAGAGGCACTAGACAGGGATGCCCCTTATCTCCCCTGCTATTTGCTATTGCTATGGAGCCCCTGGCTGCTCGCCTAAGATTGAGGGAGGAGGAATGGGGTATACTAAGGAACGGGACGAAACATATAATATCTCTGTACGCTGACGATGCCTTGATATACCTCCGGAATGGAAACAAAACAATACCGTCAGTAATGACACTCCTCGCTGAGTTCGGCACAGTGTCCGGACTGGTAGTAAACTGGGAAAAATCGTGCGTATTCCCCCTAGTCGCTCGGCCACTGTCAAACCGAGCTGCAACCTTAACCGGGCGCCTGAGATGGTGCTTTGACTCATTTAAATACCTGGGGGTTCAAATATACCACAAACCGGATGACCTCAGAGACGGTAACCTGGGGAGAGCACTCGCCTCCATTAAGGGATCACTCCGCTTCTGGGGCAAGCTGCCATTGTCACCAATGGGCAGAGTCGCAATAGCAAATATGCTGATACTTCCCCGCCTGCTATACTATTTCTCTGCGCTGCCACTCTTGGTCCCCAAGAGCTTTTTCTGCGAACTTAATGGTGTACTGCTACAACTCATATGGGCAGGAGGCAGAACGCGCGTCGCTCTTACCACATTACAACGCCCAGTAGCCGAAGGTGGCATGGGCGCCCCAAACTTCGAGCGCTACTATGCGGCTGCCCAGCTCCAGTGGGTACTGGACTGGATACATAGACCTACAGTAGCAGAGTCAGCAGGAGTGTTGGCCAACCTAAAGGGTACACCATTGGTCGCATGGATGGCAGCCGGAGCCCCGAAGGGAATAGCTGGCAAGCCACAATTGCAGGTGGCGCATGCATGCTGGAAGAGATATATTCAGGGTGGACGCCGCACACTTCCCTACTCCCCTCTAGTGCAACTAGGGGCCCTTCCGGGCTGGGCTTGTGGAGACAAAAGAAGGTCTTTGACGGTGTGGGCAGAGGCGGGCATCGAGGAGGGCGGCGATTGCTTGGAGGAAGAGAAATTAATGACCTTCGAGGAAATACGCGACCTCACAGCAGTAAGCCCAGGGCAATTTATGACATATCACGCCCTATGCCACACCATAAAGAAGACATGGGGGTCGGGAGAACAGGAACCCACGACCTCCACTGCAGTACACCATATGTTGCAATACGACGGCCAACTGCAAATAGTGTCGAACTTGTACAAGGTACTTAATAAGGAGACGGTACCCGCCCTGGGGAAAGCACTAACTAAGTGGAACGACGTGCTCCCACTCCCGATCACGCAAGAGGAATGGCCTTGTGCCCTACTGCACACTAAGGGAGTATCGAGAAACCCTAGGTTCAGATATACGCAATTAAATTATCTACACCAAACGTACCTCTCTCCAGCCAGGATTAAAAGTATCTTCCCTAGCTCGGAGCCCGCTTGCCCAAGATGCCGTGCCCCGCTGGCACATTTCTATCACATGGTATGGGACTGTCCCCTAGTACGAGAAAAGTGGAGCGCAATAGTGGTAAAGGTATCTGAATTGACGGGACTGGCACTCACAGCAGAGCCTAAATCCTGTTTGCTAGGCCTGAGAAACAGAAACAAAAAGCACAAGCACCTACATAAGTTTATTGATCTAGCTTTCGTAATGTACAAGAGATTGATAGCAATGAACTGGAAGTCGGCCGTCGCCCCGGACCTGACGTCCTGGCACAACGCGACACTAAGATGGGCCAGCGCAGAACTGATGGTGCTAAGGAACACAAAAATGGGACCACGACAGATGGGCAGTGAGGTGTGGGAGATCCTGATAGATAGACTAGATGCCAAAAGCGACGAGAAACCGCCCTGAACTAAAACACACGAACAGCTGCAAATAGTGGTCAGTCTCGACAGCTTCCCATCCCGCCTGCCCTACTAGGGACTCTGCAAGCGAGAGTCCCCGGAACGGTTGGCACCTCCCTACACCCGAGAGTAAACCAGGGGTGTTCCATTACGATCGCCCACAGAAGCGATGCGCCTATACACCATAATGCAAGTTATATACTCCACACTCAATACGCATATCCCCAATGTGTTAGACCTTCCCCCACGCAGCACATAGGCGCCAGCTCCACGAGAGTATATACCTTATGTAACGGAATAGTGCCCATATTAGTATTTTGGCGAGCGACTGTTTAGGAACCAGTTCTGTTCCCCTTATTTAATGTGCGATAATGACCTCAGTTAAGTTGTTAAGTTAGTGTGTTAAACTACGTAAAAGCAACGCTATTGATGCAATATATTTGTAAAATGAGACTAGTAAATGTTGGAAGCAGAATTAAAGCAAAAATGTAATAAAAATATTTAAAAAAAAAAAAAAAGAGATTGTTGGTAATAAGGTTGTGAAGGAGACCTTAAGGATTCGAGAGAAGGTGAGGGAAAGAAGGGAGAAGGAATGGAGGTTCCACTGCGAGTTCTAGAAGGGTGGGGAACCACACCTGAGATTGCCAGAAAGGGGCTATGAGAACGATTACTGCACCCTGGCGTCTGGCTTGGGCCAACAGTCTGCTGATCATAATAAAAGGAGGGAAAGCATAGTTGAGAGAGGTTGACCAGTCCTGAGAAAAAGCATTGGATGCTAAGGCCAATGGATCTGGACGCCAACTAAGGAATAGAGGGAGTTGGGCATTGAGACAGGAAGCAAAGAGATCTATTTTGAAGGGACCCCACGTTCGATGAATAGAGTTGAATATGTTGGGATGAAGTTTCCAGTCGCTCGAGTCCTGGAAATGACATGAATGCCAGTCCGCTACAGAGTTTAGGTCGCCTGGTAAATACTCTGCATGTACAGAGATTCTGTTTTGGAGGCAGAAATCCCCAAAACTCCTGGCCAGATCCACCAGGGGTTTGGACTTGGTGCCTCCCAAGTGGTTGATGTAACGGGCAGCAGAAATGTTGTCCAATCTGAGGAGAACAGAACAAGAGACTCTGGCCCTCATTCTGATATTGGCGGGCGGCGATCTGGCCGCCGAATGACCGCCCGCGGTCAAAAAAACGCGGCGGCCATTCCAACTTTGCCGCTGGGCCGGCGGGCGCCCTCCAAAAGAGCACCTGCCGGCCCAGCGGGAAAGCCCCTGCAACAATGAAGCCGGCTCTGAATGGAGCCGGCGGAGTTGCAGGGGTGCGACGGGTGCAGTGGCACCCGTCGTGATTTTCACTGTCTGCTAAGCAGACAGTGAAAATCTTTGTGGGGCCCTGTTAGGGGGCCCCTGCACTGCCCATGCCAGTGGCATGGGCAGTGCAGGGGCCCCCAGGGGCCCCACGACACCCGTTCCCGCCATCCTGTTCCTGGCGGTAAAAACCGCCAGAAACAGGATGGCGGGAAGGGGGTCGGAATCCCCATGGCGGCGGAGGATTCCCTGGCCCAGGGGAAAACCGGCGGGAAACCGCCGGCTCCCCTTTTCTGACTGCGGCTTTACCGCCGCGGTCAGAATGGCCCTGGAAGCACTGCCAGCCTGTTGGCGGTGCTTCCGTGGTACCCGGCCCTGGCGGTTTGAAACCGCCAGGGTCGGAATGACCACCTCTGTCTTTTGCGAGACTTCTGATCGCAAAGGAGCCGGCAAGCATCTCTAAATAATTGATATGCAACCTGTACTCCACTAGTGACCATGTATCTCCAGTCACATCGGGCCACACTGGGCACCCCAACCCGAAAGACTTGCGTCCGATTCCAACACAAGATCTGGGGCTGATGCAAAAATGGTACTAACATTCCAAGCGTCTAAATGGCCTAGCCACCATTGTAACTCTATTTGAGATTCATGGTCTAGGGAAATGACATCTGAATAAGCGAGTCCTTTCTGAAGATGTCTAATTTTGAGTCTTTGAAGAGCTCCATAATGAAGGAGCCCCGGGAAAATAGCCTGAATGGAAGAGGAGAGGAGACCAACAATTCTTGCTAAAGTTCTGAGAGAAATTTGGGCTGATCGTAAAATCTGGAGAATTTCTGATTTGATGGATTTTACCTTTGCAGAGGGTAAGTGAAGAGTTGCGGAAATGAATTCTACAAGGAAGCCTAAGAATTCTATTTGTTGCTGAGGGATTAAGGCAGACTTTTCTAGGTTGATGACAAACCTGAGATCTGAGAGGAGAGAGCAAATTAATTGGATTTGAGATTGGAGGGAGGAAAGATTTAGATTTATGATGAGAATGTCATCTAAGTAAATAATCAATCTGACACCTTGAGCTCTGAGATAAACCACAACTGGTTTCATGAGTTTCGTTTAACACCATGGAGCAGAAGAAAGACTGAAAGGAAGAAAGTAAAAATAAAAAATCTGGTCCAGCCATTGGAATTGTAGAAACTTTCTGGATTGGGGGTGAATTGACACAGTAGGATACGCATCTTGAAGATCTAGGCGAACCATCCAATCTCCTTGTAAGAGGGAGTCTCGGAGATGCAAAATAGTCTCCATCTTGAAGTGTCTGTAAACGACAAAATGATTTAATTATTTTAAGTTGATGACTGGACGCATCTTTTTGTTTTTCTTCTGAACAAGGAACACGGAACTGAGAAACCCAGAGGGGTCTAGGGAACAAGGAACAACAGCTTGTTTTTGAAGGAGAGCTTGGACCTCCAGCGAAATCAAGTTTGTAATTTCTGTCGAAAAACATGGAGGATGAGGGAGCGCCGCTGAAAGGGCTCTGAATAAAGTTCTATGACGTAGCCCCGAACAGTGTTCAAAACCCATGGATCCGAGGTTATAGCCTGCCAATTTGGAAGAAAATACTTTAGACGACTTCCTACAATAGGAAGGCCAGATGGGTGACTTACCTGCTTGAGAGGTATATTTGGAACCTCTGTTGCCTCTGCAACGAAATCCACGGCTCCTCTGTGGGTAGAATTGGGGTCTATATTCCTGGTACGAGGATTGGTAGGTGGCCCGGGAACCTTGGATGTTATATGAACGGCTGGCAAAGCGGTTTCTACCTCTGCCGGCCCTGGCGAAAACCCGTCCAGAATTTTTTTTTCTCAAGGACTGTTGAGCTTTGTCCAGAGATGCAAAGGTGGCCACGTACTTACTAAATTCCTTAATAAAGGAATCTCCAAAAATCGTACCTTCTGCTTTGGATCAGATACCGCTAAGTTAACCAACTTGGGATCTAGTTTTAGAAGGAGTCCCTTCCTACGCTTGCGTTACAACGGCATTAACATTGCCTAAAAGGCAGACAGCATGTTGGACCCATAAAGACAGTTCATTTGGAATAACAGCCGCATTTTCTAACCTAGCTGATTCCGCTAAGTCAAAAATACGTGTCAGCGGGCCCACCACATCCAAAAGTTTGTCTTGAGAGATGGACCAGGCTTTGTCCACTCCCTTACGTGGGTCCTTGCCAAATGTGGTGAAAAAAGGAAGCAGAGAAGGGTCAATGGTTGGAGCAGAAGAAATTTTGGAATGAAGAGATGAGCAAGGGCATTCAGAGCATAACTTTTCTCTAGTCTGTTTGTCCAATGGAGTGTGCAGACGTGAGGCAACGTACTCTCCAACGTGTTCAGCTGGAAACCATTCAGTTGATTGAAGGTGATGTATCTCGCTTCGATCAAACATATGAACTCCTTAAGAGTCAGAAATTGTGATAGGATTGGAAGAGGCTGAGGAGGGTTTAGACTTTCTCGGAGAAGGAGCATTAAAAGGATCATCATTGTCCTCATCAGATTTGTCAGCCTTCGAGGCTGCATCATGAAACTCGTCATCAGTGTCCAGAATTTCAGAGATAATTATAGGGGAAGAAATATATTTAGTCTTCATGGAACATTTGGAAGACGATTTAATATTAGAAATGCCCTCCCTTAAGGGAGGCCTGTGAGGAGCCACGTCCTCCGCCTTATGTGAGGAAGACTCACCAATCAACAGCGCCATTATGAGGACTTTTGGGGGACAGGGCGCTTTCTGCTATCCCCCGCAGACTGGGCCAGGATCATCTTGGACACAAAGTTAAAAACAGATTTTTCAAGATTCTTTGACAGTTTATTTATAGAGGCAGAAACTGCCTGCTCCACTGAGAATTGAATAAAGTCATTTAAAGTACCATTAACAAATTCCTCCACCTCATTTTGGTTATTGGCCATGGGTGAACCGTCAATTTCCATTGAAAAAATAGGCTGACAGAGAACAGTACCTGAAAACAGCAAGGAAAGGGTTAAAATTCTCACTTGCTGATAGAAAGGTTGAAACTCCGCCTATGAGCAGGGAAAAGGGGAGTGACGGTGACCGGAGAAAGGGGAAACCTTTCAGAATCAAGAAACGAGCCTCGTAAGAGAACGGAGGCAAAACCGGAGCTGAAGTGAAGCCAACGCTCCGCCAGAGCAGGTGAGGAAAAGTGCAGCGTTCGCCTCAACTGTCGTCATTCTAAAATGGCGATGCGTGATGAGGGCACCGCTGCAACACGGTTGGGAGAAGCGCGAGCCGAGCGCAAAGGAAAGACCTGGGCGTGCGGCTACAAGCCACCTGGAAAGAGCACACGAGTGAAACAGCACGTTAAGCCAGTAAACACATAAGTATGCCTTGTAAACAAATGTAAACAATATATTGAAAACAAATAGAGAGTACTTATCTTGACTGCGAGCAGCAAGAAAAGAGGGCTGTTTGCGGGCAAGATAAGTACTTCAGGGGTGCTTTGGTTGCTGATTGGTTCACTATTATAGACTACATTTCGTTTCCCATTTGCTGATGTTCGTAGCCTTTTGGGATTTGTAGTTTTGACCGTGCTGCTATTTAAAATAAATAGAAAAGAGAAAGCATAATATGAGCCTCCGTTCTTGCCATAAAATTAGTGTCTTGTGGCTGTATTAAAGATATGCAGGATCGTTGTGTTCACTTCAACAATCAATTCTAAAACGTATACCCTTCAAATGTAAGTCAATTTTATTGCCTTCATTTGTTTGACATTTGTTACCCACTAGTCAAAATCAGTTGGCACAGAGAATGGTGAGCGGGTTTACTGGTACGATAATGTACTCAGGTGAAAGAAGTGGAGATATGATTTGATCCCTTCCACTAACGTTTTTATGTTGGACCGCAGCCCATGCCATTGTTTCTCAGTTTGTCTGGCAAGGATTCATGGCACACATTCTTAAACCGTGTCATTCAGATTTCTTGATCTGCAGACAGCATTGCATCATGCCAACAGCACACAAAACATTGCTTAAATATAATCTGCTAAAGATGTCTGTTTAATTTTCTTCTCTATTCCATTAATTAGCAAAATATTCATGTTACGAAAAATGAATCCTTCTCTAAACTTTAACTCACAAATCCCTCCAGTTCCAAATGTTAGTTGTGTTGGCATTCAGGGCTTGGCTCATCCGCCCATGCTCTCCAGGTGCACACACAAGACAAGACAAGGCGGGTGACTTTGCTGGCTACTGATCAAGGGGAAGGATGTTTAAGAAATGGCAGCAAATACTGACACACACGCACCAATGCTCTTTGTGCTTCTCTTATTTTTATTGGCATAGTGTGCTACCCAGGGGCAGCTAACATGCTTGATGGACAAGGTCGTCCGGGTCGATAGGGCACTCTGGCATTCCTGAAGGACTGATCTGACAGGCCAGTAGTTGGACCTTATTTTTTGCTTTTGTGGCCTGGTGGGCCAGTATTGTTGACTGCCATGATATTCTGTGGTGGTTCTATGTAGGCTGCAGGATATGTAGTGAAAGAGTATGTCATAGTAGGTGATGACATACGTATGGTTCTATGCGAGACCAGTTGGGGGACAGTTGGTGAGCAATTGAGCTAGGGAAGACGCACTGGCTTGCTGTCACATCGATTACCAAATAATTTAGTTTCCTCCTCTTCTCTTTGTGTCCTCCTGAATCAGTTACAATCAAAATGCTGAACCAGACTTCCCCTGGCCATATTGCACACAGGTTTATTTTTGGGTACCAGGTTCAAATTTATCATTTCACAGTCAACACACAATGCGCACTCAGACTCGTTTTTTAATGATTTCTTCTTCATATGCAGGTGGACAGAGAAAAATCATACGCTACAATTCATAGAAACATAGATAGCCATAAAAAATAAGACATCAAATTTAGAGATCGGAATCAAAATCAAAAACAAAGTCAAAATCAAAATGAGAATATCCCAGCTTCAACATTACACTTAATTCATATAAAAATTCATTTTGTATTACATAATATGTATTCCCATTCAACTATTAATTTCCTTTATTCGGGCTTACCATTTCACACAGCTCCTCCAGACCCTGCTTGCCCTACAGGTGTTTCGATAACCTCCCCCAAAGTTCTTGGTATTTCAGTGTAGCACCAATTCTCGTAAAGTTGTTCCTTGAGCTGAACTGATTTCATTTTGCACTCCCAACACTCAAATGACGGCGGGAAGTTAGTTCTTCATTGCTGCAAAATGACAGATTTTGCAATTAAGGATGGAATGAAGAGGAACTGCCTCGATCTTGATGACAAATCTAGACAGCTAGAGATTCCAAACAAGGCACCCAGTGTGTCCGGAACGTGATGCACCTGAAGTTGTTTGGTAAATGAATGGAACACCTTTTCTCAAAAACTAGTTAGGACAGGACAAAGGAAATAGACATGTAGCCAGTCTTCCACATCATGATGACATCTAAAATATTCCCGTTGAAACGAAGGAACCATCTTGATGACCCAAAAGGGGTGTATAAAAAAGCATCCATTTTGTATACAAAGCTATTTTCCTGAAGTTGGCGCCCCTTAAGGCTTTATGGGAAAGTATGGTGTGCTGCTTCTAAGGCTGGGGATCTTTTGTACTGCCCGCAGCTGTCGTTATCCTATTTAAAGCAAATGGGAGGGTTTTTTCCTGAAGCTCCTGCTGGAGAATACAATACCAGTTCCCCACCCCTGACTGACTCAGCGGAAACAGAGCTTGGGTGATTGTGGAAGCAAGTACCTCGGTTGAATTATGTGTTAATGAAAGAATTGAGTGGATGTGGTGGGAGATGTGGAGAAAGAAAAAAAAAAAGAATCTGGAATAGCTGGATTGTGAATCTTCGGTTGTTCCCATGTTTTGACATTACCTGCCAATATAAACTCATCAAACTTGATAAAGCCCAAATTCCCCCAATCTGCTATAATTTTCAGCGGCATCTAGAGGGCCAATGCCTCGGACTCCGGTAAATCGAGTAAAATGATTAAGGTGTTGGAGTTCAACACCTCGAGACCATAGAAAATAAGTGAGTTTATATCTAGTACGTTTCGGGAGCCATGGGATTTTGAGAAAGTGGGAGAATTGCAGTTTGTCCTCAGAAAGTATCTGCTTGAGGTAAAAATTGCTGTTGGATTAAGCTGGGCAACAGCCCAGTCCAAAAAAGATGCCTTGTAGAATTTCTTAAAATGAGGTAAAGCCAGACCACCATCTTCAATAGTCAACTGGAGTAATTCCAGCTGGTACAAGGCTTTTTATTGGCCCAAATAAGCTGAGGAAGCATCAGGTTAATTTCCTTAAAGAATTTCTGTAGGACTTTGATCATTACATTTAAAAAAATAAATAGAAACAATGGCAATATCATCATTTTGACAAAAGTGTTTCAACTGATTATGGTCAACGGGTTTTTTGCCAATTGTTTAAGAGAGCTTGGGCTTTCTTAAGGGTGGAAAGATAATTCAGCAGGTAGAGATTCGACATATTGTGAGTAACATAAATGCCCAGGTATCTGATTGGGTGTAAAGCCCAAAAATTGTCCTGCAATGTAGAGCCTCAGACTTAGAATGATTGACCCGGTAACCTCCTAGATCAGAAAACGCCTTGATATTACTAAAAGCGCACACAATTTATCAGGATTCTGCAGCAAGGTACAATATCATATTGTCTGCAAATAGCTTACGTTTGGGGGTTCTTGACAGAGGGGCCTTAGCTAATATGTGTTGTCTCAAAGCAGCAGCTAATGGTAAAAAAAATAATGTGAAAAGCACTGGGGATAAAGGACATCCCTGGTGAGTCCCACAATGTATAACTACATTGCCAGCTATTGTGAATTGACGAGAACCCTGGCCTCGGCCCCTTGATAAAGATTTAAAGGTTACTTCACAAATTCATGAGGGAATTCTAACCTTCGCAGAATTGAAAAAAGAACCTCCCATTGCACAAGGTTGAATGCTCTCTCAGCATCAAGCATGACTATTGCAGCCTTGATTTATTTTCCAAAAAAAAGGCAATGGCCTGGAGCAGCAAATTAGTATTAGTGAAGATAGACCTCCCTGGCAAAAAGCCACACTGGTCTCCATGCACGAGGCCCTGAACTAGCAGTGTGATATGGGGCGCCCAAATTTACATCAGTAACTTGTAATCATTATTGAGAAGGCTAATCAGGTAATAGGAATCAGGTTTTACCCTGGGCTTGCCCTTCTTAAGAAAACTGACCGTCACCGCCCTAGTAAAGGAACAAGGAACTTCCAGGCCCATAAGCTTTGAATTGAATAATGCAACTAGGGTCTCAGCAATCTGTTCTGAAAAAGCCTTTTATAACTCTGCAGGAAGACTGCCTTCACAACAAGCCTTCCCATTCGGAGAGTTGTTTATGGCCTCAGTAACTTCATTCACACTAATTGACCATTGTAAAGCTGTCTGAAGCTCCTCGCTGAGTCTAGGTAGCGTGACTAGATCTAGGTATTCATTTATGTGATGCTCCTGAACCAATATTGTTAGTGTATATAGTTTGGTATAATGATATTGCCTATTTCATTGGGCCGCTTGGCAATTAGCCCCTTGTCAAATATGGCTTTAACCATTGATGTATTTTGTTGCTTTTTCGTGGACCAAGCCAAAAACCTCCCCACATGCTTGTTTACTTCATAATATTGTTGAAAGCATGTGCTTTGGTAAACTACCTCCTGGGATAGAAAATGGTCTTGCAAGTTGGATCTGGCATCCTGGGCTCGGGCCCCTGAGACATTTCATGTAGAACTTGATGGGAGCGCATGGCTTGATCAGGCTCTTGCTGAAGCATAGCTGTCTTTTCTTTCCTCAGTTTCATTAGGTGTGCCTTATAGGAGATGGCTTCTCTTCTAATAAACACCTTACACGACTCCCATATTGCAAAGATTCAAGCAGATTCTGCAGTCCTGACCAGAAACTCTGTAACCAATAGCTTTAAAACTGCAATCCGTCCCTCATCCATTAATAAAGACTCATCAAGAGACCACCTAGGCTACTCGATCTTACATTCTGGCGCAGACAATTGAACCACTGGAACCAAATGTTCTGAAAATGGGTTAGATAGTATGCATGAGCCACTCCTATCCCACTGGTGAGAAACTATAAAAAAAAGTCAAACCTTAAGGCTAAATTAAACCTTTTGGAAAAACAAGTAAAATCTTGGGACTGGGGGTGATTGAGTCTCCAAGGGTACTGTAGGGCCAAATCATGAATACATTTTTACCAGAAAGCATGAGGCTCTTCATTTGTTTTGTACCCTATTTTTACAAGTTGCGTCAAGCTTCATATTGCGGATTATGTTAAAATCACCTCCAACTATCAATAGGCCAGGAAGCGTGATCAAGAGATCGTAGAGTACCTGCAGGGCCCTAGTCTGATCTTCTATAGGGCCATAGAAGCTTGTAAAATTGACATATTAGGTCTCTATTTTGACACTGACCACTCTCCATCTAGCATGGGGGGTCACAAAATAACTGATGGACTTCTCCCTGAAATTCATGGGTTTAGTGCACCTCAACCCGCCGTACGGCTGCAAAGGCTGAGGCAAAGAAGGAGTGAGAAAAAAAACGAGGGGTTCTCCGGAGATTTACCTGCTTTTTAAAATGAGTTTCCTGGAATAAGATTACCTGAGCTTGAGAGGACCTTAACCACTGAAGTATGGCTCTGTACTTTTTAGGATTGTTGAGCCCATTTGCATTACAGGAAGCAATCTTGAGAGCTCTAGAAAACAACAAATTAGGGGCCACATGTACGAAGCTAAAAATTTGCAAGTCGGAAATAGCGACTCCATGCGAATCGCAATTTCCGACTTGCAAAACTGAATTTCTGAAAAAATAGCAGATCAATTTTGCGATTTGGTGCCAAGTCGCATCGCAATTTGCGAAATCGCAAATTGCGATTTCCTAAATTGCACATGGGGGTTTAACCGAATCAGAATTTGCAACCCGGAATCGCAAATTGCGACTGAGTTGCAATTAGCGAAAGGGTGCAAAAGAAAAGAGAAATAACACTTCCTGGTGCTGGATGATTATCTCAGAACCAGGAAGTACCTCCCATGGAAGTGGGAGGAGTCTAGCCAGGACAGACAGCAGAGGCACACCCAGCTGAGAGGAGCAACTGCAGCCATGGCAAACCAAACTAAGGAGGCAAACAATGCAGGGAGAAAGAGAAAGCTGAAACTCTCTGACAAAGAGTTGGAGGTCCTCACTGAGGAGTGCTGCCTACAGCACGAGGTCCTGTATGGGAAGGCAGCAATGAGTGTCCCTGACTCACAAAAAAATAAAATATGGCTGGACATACAAAGTAAGATAAATGCCATTGGAGTCAGTCACTGCTCCATCAAGGAGGTGCGCAAAAGATGGTATGACCTCAGGTCAAGAACCAAGGAAAGGGTTGCAGAGAGGATGAAGGAGGTGCATGGAACAGGTGGGGGACCATCCACATTACCACTACCCACAGCAATAGAGAACATGGTGGAGACCACACTGGAGCCAGAGGCTGTTGCTGGTATTGGGGACCTGGACAGTTCAGCACCTGAAACCTCCAAAAGTAAGTTGCAAATCTCACTTATTTACACTATTCAAGGCACCATGCACACAACCACAGTTCACAAAAGCATGCATCATCCAAATAGTTCCATGCCTAAATGCCCACCCCAAGCTCAGTGCATTATGGATAATGTAGTACAATAGTCCAATATTTGAGGAATATTTATTTTGATAAGCCACACATCTGAGAGGCATTGACAGTGTATCCCCTGTGTCCCAAAGGTCTCCCTCAGGTATCCACTGATGAACCCAGTGTGGAGGGAGATGACGATGCCACCATGGCAGCAGACGAGGCAGTCAGCATTTCTGCAGGGGAGTGCAGCACCCCACCAATTGTTCCCCATGCACATGAGTCAACAGAGGAGACAGATGTGGACAATGAGGCAGTAAACCTGACTCCCGGGCCACAGATGGGTGCGAGTCGGCCACTGAGAACAGCAGGGTCCGGGCATAGAAGGCATTGTCTGACACATGGTGCAAATGAGGAGGATGTCACAGGCCATGATGTTCATAGCCATAGGAGGGTGTGATCTTGTCTCCCTAGGATTAGCCTAAGGCACATGAGTGGAATGTGTTAGGTTTTGTTACATAATACTTGTTTACTGCTTGCTATAAGGATATTTTTTTTGCACAACCTGGCTATGTGTGTCTTAAATTTGTGAGTGCTGTTACAGTTGGCACTTACCTGCCACAGTAATGAGTTGCTATGTGATCCCGTCTCTGCCTGCCCTCCACTGTGGTGCTACCACCCCCAGGCTGTCGTTGTGGTGGCTTCTGCTTCTCATCCTCTGAATCTGTGTCATCTAGGATGAAATGTAGCCCACATCTGGTTGCCATGTTGTGTAGGATGGCATATGTAGCCACAATCTTGCATGCAGTCTCTGGAGCACACTGGAGTGCACCTCCACTTTTGTGCAGGCATCTAAAACGTAACTTCAATATGCCAAAGGTCCTTTCAATGACGGTTCTGCTGGGCCAATGTCCAATGTTGTAACGCCTCTCATTCTGATTGGCAGGTGTTAGGTATGGGTGAGTATCCATGGCCTCAGAGCATATGCACTGTCACCTGTGTAACAAAACAGCAGATTTGAGCATGGCTTTACATGGTTATGCAGTGACCCGTATTTCTGACATTGGTGTGTACTACAGGGTGCCTAATAGATATCCAACATCAAACTCCCCACGTTCTAGGCGTTGGTATATCCCACTGTGCCTGAATATGTACCTGAGTATGTGTGCTCCCTGGAAATTTTGCCACTATATCAGTTATGACATAATGGGCATCACATACCACCTGGATGTTGAGTGAGTGAGTAAATTTCCTATTGCGGAACACATATTCCAGATTTGTAGGAGGACATATGGGTATATGTGTCCTGTCAATACACCCTATTTCATGGTGAAAGTGTGCAATTCTGTAGAACTCCAATTTGGTGTTGTGTATTTCCTCCGCATTTCTGGGAAGGTAAATGTATCCGGACATGTGTGCGAGTATGGCATCTAAGAACCGTCTAAAGAATTGTGACAGGGTACTTTGGGACACCCCACCAGCAACAGCTATCACCCCTTGGTAGCTACCCGAGGCCAAGAGGTGCAGTGAGCACAGCACTTGCACATGTGTGGGGATGGAGCAGCTGCACAGGGTTAGGCTTTCTAGCTGTGCTTTCAGCAGTTCAATGATCTCTAAGATGACTGTGTTGCTCAATCTATATTTCTCATATATTTCCTCCTCAGTCTGTTGAAATAGTGTCTGCCTGGTTCTGTATATCCTCCCCTGTCTCCGCCTCCTCCGCCTCTGCTGGGCAGCCTGGACTCGCCTCCTCCATGCAATCATGTAGAGTGCAGCCTTTTGAAAAATCCAGATGCCTTCTGGGTCTGCTTTTTTACTTTTGTTCTGATTACCACCTTTTTGGAATCAGTGCTAATCTGGGTGTGCAAAATGGCCTATTTACGACTAATCACAATTTGCTACTGCCTTGTATATTTAGTTTGCTAGTCGCAAATTGCGATTTCTTATTTGCGAGTCGCAAAATCCAGTCGCAAATGTTTACGATTCGGTAATTGGTTGCATCGCTATTTGGGACTCTGAAATGGCATTTGTACATACCATTTCGTGTTTTGCACGGTCGCAAATAGCGCTGCGACCGATTTGCAAGTCGCAAAACGTACATACTTGTGACCCTAGATGCTTTATGCGACTGACCCGCTATCATTTGGAAAGTCTATTAGTAGCCTCACAGCTGGAAGATCCTCTCCCACTGAGCCCAACCAAGAAGCTGAAAAACCTGCTTGAAGACACCACAGAAAAAAAGAACAACTTTTCTACCCACCTGCACTTTTTCTCCCTACCCAATCGGAAAAGAACCCCCCACTGTGTCCCACCCCTCCACACACCTGAGGAGGCTCAACCCATCATGTACTCACCACCCTATAATACACCTTCCACCCCTGTGTTCCCCACCCAAAACCCTGAGCTGGAGGGCACTGACATAGCACTCCTAGAGACTGCAACCCAGAGGAAAGAGCAGATAGGCTGAAAAGGGAACAAAATTCACAAAGAATGCATTGTGCTGCACATACTGTAAACCCTAGCAGCAATGTTAAATCGTCATTATATGCACCACATTATTCAAAGGCCTTCAGACTTATTACAATGATCCTTATTTGCATAGTTAGTTCTTGAGTGACAACAGGAAATCCCTTGCCTGCTGAACACCTTGGAATATGTTGACCTCTCCCTTATAGAGGAACTTAAGTTTTGGCAGCTGGACAATGCCAGCCAGAGCCCCAGACCTATTAAAGTTGTCTAAAAGACCAATGAATTTGCATCAATGTTACGCAGCTGCTATAAACATATCGGAAAAAAACCTAAAAGGGATATTGTCCCCAGAGTTGAAGTTTTAGTTCTACTATTTAATCCTGAAGTCCCCACAATTGACTAGTATGTTACATGGGTACTTCGAGTTGGAAGATCTTCCTGCTGGACCCCTGTGAGCCCACATGATAGTAACATCTGTATTAGGTGCGGCCTTATCAGGAAGGATATGCTTGTAGATAAGATCTGAGACCACCTTAGTCACTGTAGATGTTCCTTCTTTATCTTCAGGAACTCCTGCAAACCTTAGGTTCAAGCGTCTAGATCTATTTTCAGCTTTGTCAAGATTTAGTTGGAGCTCCTTGCGCTCTGACTGAATCTGTGTTGTCTCAGTTTCGCGCTTGTTGTGCACATCTTCTACATCGGAAACCCTCTGTTCCGCTTGGGAAACACAAAAAGGAAGATGTAACATGCTAGCATTTAGCTGTGCCAACTGCTTGTTGGTCTTTCTGTGTGCCTCTTCCTATGAGATTTTCAGATCATGTAATTCCTTGAGAATCTGGTTGAGCATGCTTTTGACAAATGGCTTTTCCAACAGATTTTCCAGTGACTTCGAAGTAGCCGAGATAGGTGATTTTGCTACTTGAGCAATAAACAAGTTCGCAAAGGGCTCCATGGGGATAGTTGCGATAACCAGTGCCAAGCCCGGGGAAGGATACAACAGATCCCTCTCAAAGGGGTTGCCTGATACTGAACTCATGATAGATGGATTACTTGATGACTTATTGAATACATTCTTCTCTTTCTTGGCCCCCTTGGAATTGCTCATTGAAAACAAGGGATTTGAGGGCTTCTCTTTTGGATGCTCAGCAGTGAGAACGGAAGGCAGAGCGGAGGGCAGAAGGAGATCAGTATAGCGCCAGAGAGACTTGCCTGGTCATTAAGAGTGGAGCTTCTCTGCTCCATAACCATGGATGGTGATGATAGTCCTGAGGTCTGTGATGTTCCTGACTCCTGCAGTCTTGACTTGCTGGGGCTGGTTGAAATAGACACCATGGGGGTTGCTTGTAGAATCAAGCTTTCCTGAGGCCCTGTGATTCCCTTGAAGAGGGCTGTAGGTGAGCTTCATTATTGAGGCCTGACCTTTGCCTTCCTGTTGAAGGAGTGAAATTCTTAAATTTGATGGCTTTGAGAGCCTTGCCATCAGAGCAAGGCTGTAATGAGGCTTCTCGAGTAATGTGCCATAGTTTACAGGCTGCATCTGTGCTACATAGACTGCTTCTGCTGCCCCTCCAGTTCCTCACTCCATCTGAAGGGCTGCCTAGGGCAACCACACAGGCTGCTTCGACCCCTGCGTGACCCCTAAATCAAGTTAGAAGGGAGTATCAGAAAGTTAAAAAAACGCAGAACTCTTTAAGCTCCTTAGAGAGGTAAACTGGTTGTCTGAGGCACTTAGGGCCAGATGTATCATCATGGCCCTTTGCGATTCGGAAATTGCGATTTTTAAGAAATCGCTATTTCCGACTCGCAAAGTGCCATGTATCACATTTGCGATTCGGTAATAGCGATTTCTTAAAAATCGCAAATGCTATTACCGAATCGCAAATTGCGATACCGACCCCATTCGCAGCTATGGGCCTGTTGGCCCATATCTGCGAATTTTTTGCATTTCCAAAATTGTGATTTCTGGACCAGAAATCGCAATTTTGGAAATGCAAAACCCCAGGTTGCTGGGGGCCCAAGGCCCCCTCGGCTGCACCCCAAAATTTTCTGGGGGGACATGTAAGGTGCACACATGCCAAAAGGGCATGTGTGCTTTACATGTACAATTTAAAAATACATTTTAAATGCATTTTTAAATTTTGCACATGGTTACCACCAAGTTCAACTTGGTGGTAATTAGCGATTCCTTAATGCCCAATTCGCATTAAGGAATAGCTTCATACATGTGCTTAAGAAATCGCAAATAAGGATTCCTTATTTGCGATTTCTTATTTGAGAATCGCAATTTGCGATTCTCTAAATGGGGTCGCAATTTTAAGGAATCGCTATTTTAGCGATTCCTTAAATTTGCTTTGCGAATGCCTTTCTTACATTCAGAAAGGTGATTTTGCATTCGCAAACGGCCAAATTTTGCAATTCGCACCATTTGCGAATGCAAAATTATTTGATACATCTGGCCCTTAATCACAACCAGAGGACAGCAAGATCGCCAGTCTGTGCGCGGGTTGGAGTAGCTCGGAGTGGTGTTTGCAGCGTATGCAGCCGCCAAGTCAGATCTACACTGCTGCTTGTGTGCCTTTGCAACATTTGAGATTCCCGAATAATGCATCACTAGTTTTTTAGCCCTGGAATGCTCTTCTGGACACTTGTCGAACTGAGTGAGGGTCGAGGAAACTAGCAGTGCCAGGCAGCAGCGCAAGGCTTCCATGAGGCATCTTGAGTAATGTGCTTCATAGTTTACTTTGGAAATTACTCAGGGGGTTGCCAGAGAGGTGCTTGAGTACAACAGGCTGCATTTGTGGTACATAGACCACTTCCGCTGCCCCTCCAGTTCCTTACTCCACCTGCAGGGCTGCCTAGAGCAACCCCACAGCTTGCATCGACCCCTACGTGTCCCCTAAATCAAGCGAGAAGGGGGTATCAGGATGTAAACAAACACAGAAATCTTCAAGCTCCTTAGCGAGGTAAACCGGTTGTCGGAGACAGTGAATCGCAGCCAGAGGACAGCAAGATCGCCAGTCTGTGAGCAGGTGAGAGAAGCTCAGAGTGGTGTTTGTAGCCGCCAAGTCAGATCTACGCTGCGGCTTGTATGCCTTTGCAACATTTGAGATTCCCGAATAATGCATCACTAGTTTTTTAGTCCTGGAACACTGATCTGGATGCTTGTTGAACTGAGTGGGGGTCGAGGAAACCAGCAGTGCCGGGAAGTGGCTGGATTATAGAAGGACTACAGAAATAGGGCTAGATATATCAAAGCTTTTTGCAGTCGCAAACGGTGCGAATTGCAAAATTCGACCGTTTGCAAATGCAAAAATGCCTTTCAAGATTTATAAAAGGCATTCACAGTGCAATTTCAAGGAATTGATAAAATAGCGATTCCCTGAAATTGCGACTCCATTTAGGGAATCACAAATTGTGATTCTCTAAATAGGAAATCGCAAATAGGGAATTCCTATTTGCGATTTCCAAAGCACATGTATCATGCATTTCCTAAATGCGAATTGGGTATTTAGGAAATGCAATTACCACCAAATTCAATTTGGTGGTAACCATGTGCAATTTTAAAAATACATTGAAAATGCATTTTTTAAAATTGCATGGGCATGTGTGTGCTTCACATGTCCACTGATATTTTTTTGGGGTGCATCAAAGGGGGTCTCAGGCCCCCGGTTCCCTAGGATTTTCGTTACCTAATTTGTGAATTCCAAACAGAAATTCGCAAATGCAAAACCATTCGCACCTATGGGCCTAGGGATGAATGGAGTCCCATTCCCTGATTGTGATTCGGTAATAGCGATTTCGAATTTTAAGAAATCGCTATTACCGAATTGCAATTTTCATACATCCCATTTTGCATTTCTTAAACAGCGATTTCTTAAAAATCGCTATTTATGAAATGCTAACGGGGATAATGATACATCTAGACCATAAAGAGGTACCTGCAAGCGCGTTCCCCCGTTCATCATACATGCTCGCCATAAACTCAAGCGTAACGGAGTACGTCTATGCAGGGGGATCGATCTGAGCCAAATAACCTTGTAAGCCCCATCAAAACGAGTTACTGGTAGCCGAGGAGACCAACGCAAAGCAAGCGGCCAACGTCTCTTGGAGAGCAAAAAAAGGCTCTTACACATCAAGCAGAAACTGAAGCACACACAGCTAAGGCCTTTACAAAATACTTCAGAGGCTAGTATTTTTGCCGCTTTCGAAAAAGTGCATCGTTTCAAGACGAATGGCCAGCAGCTTGTTAAGTATATCCGCATAGCTGTGCCACGGCTGCTTTCAGAGAAAGGGAGTGGGGGCGGTAGTTTGGCTTGTTCTATTCAGTCTACTATAAAGCATAAAAAGAATTACACTTCAACGTTTTAGTGCTGCAATGCTATTTAACTTCAAGTAAAGCATTTGACCTGGCATTCAGACTTATTATCATTGTCATTATCCGAGTGTTCTGAGTTCGACTCGGAAACTAACTTCAAACTTTGTGATTTCTTATTTTTCTTCCTACATACTTTAGCATGAACAGACATTTGATCTCAATGACTGGACAGTTCCTATCTCTAGACAGGTGATCCTTACTGCCACTACTGAAATAGCTAATGTGTTTTTTTTTATCTCAGAAGCTCCCCTGCCTCTTCTTTTCAACTGCATCACTGTCTTTCCCCTTATTATTGATATGCACATTTTCTGCAGCAAGCACACAGGCATGCAGGTCTCCATAACTTGAAAAACAGGTATATAGCGTAACTGTACAAGTTCAAAACTGCCTCGATTTGTAAATGTGGGCCACCTTTTAGCTATCTGATTCGATAATTGGGGCAACATTTATTTTGGTGGATGGGCCTAATTTCTATTCCAGTCTGACCCTGCTGATGAAACATGGGCCTACTGCTCATTACACTATGGCATTTCCATTACACTATGGCATGATAATTCATGTTTCCAAAGTGAGGGCTTCCTGCTGATAAGCAGGAGGCATGTCACCAGGCCTGATAAGGTTCTGCTTTTAGGTAGTACTTCTCTCTGAGGATGAGTTATTGTGAGCATCCTCTGTATGGCTCTCCAGGTCTGTAATATGGAATTCTGCCTAAGAGTGCCCTCCATTCCGGTCAACCATTTACTTGTGCTGTACTGCGCTGAATGCCTAACCAGCTCAAACTCCACATACTATTTAGACTTCTACATGAACTAGCAGCACCATGACGCATCACAAACCAACTTGAATTTCTTTGTTATTTAAAGCGCTGAAAGTAAGGTTTATACAAAATCCTCTTTCATAAGGGATGGATGTCGACCCCCCTGGTACTGAATCAGTTTTGCGATGGAAATAAGGTCAAGGTTACCCTTGAAGTAAGAGGACAAGCAAATATTTTCTCTTTTGAGTTCATTAACCAGAAAACCTGGGTACTAAACCCAAATTTGGCGCATGTGGTAAGGTTTTGTGATTTTAGGCACATAATTTATATGTTATTATGTCGATTTGGAAATAAGTATAATCTATGATGTATAAATATATGCACTGGGAAGCAAAGAGTGGTACGTAATAAAGATGTTTGCACCCCCACAGTGTTTTTGCCTTCAATCTGTATTGTATTGTGTGCCTGTTGGAGGTTGTGTGATGTGTAGATATCATTATGGCAGGTGTATTGTTTCTACAGCAGGATATATTGCTGACAAGCTCAGCCTGTCTAATAGTGAACCCACAGATTTTTAAATTTTTAGTAAAGCATAGATCACTGGTCCAAGTGATGACTTTGCAATAAACAATCAGTTGCTTCTTAACCCATTTATTTTTTATTTATAGTTGAATGATGCTATCAATCTTTTGGTAAGTAGCAATTGGCAGCAGTGGCCGCCGCAAATCTCAAGGGACGAGTGGGTGGAGGTGGGATTGGGGACAGAAGGGAAATAAAAAAAATTATATTAAAAAAAACTTAAATTCACGGATGCCACCGGCAGCCTCGTGCACTTCTTCTATTCTGATGTCCCAGCATTTACTGGGACACCAGCACAGGCTCTCCAGCAAACCTAGTGCTGCTCTCATTCTAAAACTAGCATGAAAGCAGCACCAGGATTGGTCTGAGCATCTTGGCCGCCGCTCAGACACTGAATGGGAGTCTGTGCAGTTCACAGCTGGGTTGGAGAAACCTGAGTGTTCATGTGTATTTCGCCGGCCTAAGACGGCCGGCCAAACACAAATGCGCATTTAAAGTGCACAGACTCCACCCCTCCTCCTAATTGTCCCTCCCATGGCCCAGCCCTGCCCCTCCCTGCACTTGCCGCTGGCTGAGCCACCAGCTGTAAAATAAAACAATAATTAAATATAGTTTTATTTGCAGCTCCTGGCTCTTAGCAAGGGGGTCAGCACTCCTTCGTCATTGCAAGGGAGCCGCCCCTAGCAATTGGTTCACATACAGTTTCATATAAAATTAGAATTCCTTGCCACTAAGTACCATTGCAGCAGTATTACTGGCAATTATATTAATCGCCTACCTACCACTGCCTACCATTTAATTAGCCTGAGCTGGCCTTGTATTCAACTTTTGTGGACTCATGTAAGTTCTTTCTGGCAATTAATTGAATGTATATTGATGTGTTTGATTCATATGCTGCAATTGATGGGGCCCTCAATCAAAGGTACGTGGGAATACCACATCATTGTTCCTACATGTGGATTTCTGATCCCACAGTGACAAATAAATTGGGGGCAGGAATACCAAGATACTCCAATGTATACACTGAAAAATAAGGAATTACAATGGTTCTTATTGTTGCTGCACCCAGTTCTTGTTGGAATTCCTCATTTTTGGGCTATTTATAACTTGAATATTTTACCTTCTTTGAAATGTCTAGGAGAACATCAGGAGTATGGGTTTACCATTTTAATCCAATCCTTATTCAGCTCGTAACTCTAGATGGAAATGGTGATAGACAGGAAAGGTCAAATTCACAAAGGGAAATCTGTGGGCGGAGATCTCAGCGAATGTAAATTTACACACATGCATAGATATTTGCCTGTAAGCAATTCAACAAATACGGATGGGGGTTTACACCTTGTATTAGCAGTGCATGCCTCCACACCCTTATATGAGGGTTGAGGACATATGACACTCAAAATATGACTGTACAATTACTAACAGTTACTGTGAGAGTCTATTTCTACCAAATGTAGTTCTACATAGTATAAGTGGAGATCTCCGCCTAGGCAACGTAAATCTACAAATTGAAAAGAATAGGGCAGCAGGCATTTCCTGAGGGACACAATTCACACCTTACACACATTACTATTGGAGCCCATAAACAGAGGCCACGCCCTGGGCTCTGCCCTCTTCACATTTTGCTGAGAGGCACTGTGTTGGCAGACAACGGCTACAGTTGTGTTAAATGTTGCGTGCTATGTGTGTATTTTTTAGGCTGTTGTAATGCAGGAAGAGAGTTGTGGATTTAACATTCCGATTTACAATGGGCTTACTCTGTTGTAGATGCATCTCTCTTTAATTTTCCTTTTCCTTCTCCCACGTTGTAGTAAGTAATCCCAATTTACCAACCACTTTTCCTAGCCACAGTTACGTTTATACATAACACATAGATCTACATGTGTGTAATTCTGTGCTTTCTCAGCGGAGAACTCTTCACATAAAAGATAGGACTGGCACAGACAATGATCTATGCCACTATCAGTGCATTTTGTATTTAAGAGTATATGAAGTAGATATACAGGAGTATTTCCACCCATATGGGTAAATGAGTTTCTGAATTGCCCCTTAAGTGTCTATCTGTTCTTTACATGTGTTTGTAAAAATATTCAGTAGAATGGCTTCTACTGACTTCAAGGTGTGCCACTCCATCATCTTGTTAAGGTACCTTATGGAGTGCTCTTGAGGCACCTGTATGTCAGGCAGCGACCTTTAAATTGCATTCTGGCAAGGACTGGGCTGGATATCTATTCGGGGTGTGTGAACTCCTAAATTAGGCTTAGGTGACACGTAATGGAGCAGGGACATCTACTACCCTCAGAGGTCGACTCAAATCTTTTGATTCAGACAGGAGTAATAAGATCCTCAAACCAATCAATAAGAACCCTTAGCAATAAACAATGACAATTTGCAATAAGGAGTCAGAAATTTACACTCACCATGACCTATGTGGTCATGAATCACCACACCAATTTAATAAAGTTCAAATCTTTATTGCCCTTATATTAACAATGCTAAAATAACGTAAATAATATGCAAAACCAAATGATAGCAATATAGAAACAGTATAGGTTGTCCAGAATATCTTAATAATCTCAGTCTGATAAGAACAATCAACATTAAACACTCTGAAAGAATTATACAGAATAACAACAGGAATATTTGAGGAATAGAAACAGATTTTATTAGTTGTGCAGTTGAATCAGTCATAATCAATTAATAAACACATTTTTCAACTATTGGGTCTGAAATCCTGGCTACCAAATTCTATTTTGAAAAGCATGTGTGGGGCTGGGTTTTGTCATATGTAAAATCAAAATAAGGCAAACATTAATTTAGAAAACATCTAACTATGGCACTAACAGAAATGTGGTTGGATTTCTAAGGAAAAACCTGTAAAAGAAAACAAATGCACATTGGTTATACCTCTCCTAAGAACGACAGCATTTAGCAGAGTCTTCTTCAGCAGAGCACAGGAAAAGCAGGTCTCTAGCAATATGCATCAGGATCATGGAAAGGGCAAGAGTTCAGTAAAGTTGGGCCTCAAGGTAACTGACCTGTGAGAATAACATAAGTGCAACTCCAAACCGGAACACTATGTACAGAGCTACATCATCTAGAACTTTGCCTAATTAAAGTCCCAAAAATCACTAACTAGACTTCGATTAGACAAGACTATGCATTGTGACAATGAGCAACCAATCAAATTCTCCAATATCATCTTTTTCCTCTTTTCCTCGAGAGAGGCTCACAGGGACACTCTTCTCCGGATGACAGTTTCTGCAGAATATTAACATTGTAGAAAACAGCACAAAACATGACATTTTTGCTAACTTTATTTCATACCAGACACTAAGGCCTATTGTTAAAACTTTCAATAGTTATTACAAGGAAGTACAGAATGAGCAGAGTGAAAAAGGCAGTAGATTTTTACTATGAGTTTTCAATAGGATAACTAATAAACAATGTTTGTAAAAGACTTTCAATAAAGTCAGCATAACATCACAGCCTTGTACTTCTGGAAAAATACTAAAGCTGAGGCCTTTTGACTAAATCTAATACATGAAGAAATAAAACAATTTTAATATTCAAACCATATTTAGTACATTATTTAATTAATCAATCATAATTTCAAATCATTAGTTTTATTCATCAATATTAATGATCTTTTTCAGTACAAGTAGTTATGATTCATCAAAATACATTTTCTAAGTTATTTATTATTTCATATAAAACTCAAGATGGTGGAACCATGTCAGCCACATTTCAAACATGTATGTTTACACTTCTAGAACAAGATTCTCTAATTAGGCCTTTTAGTACACATGATTTATGCAATTCGTTTACTCATCTTTTATTAATAATATTTGCTCTCTAACACTAGTTCTTGTGGAAGATAAAGATGATCTTATCTTTGGGCAGGACATGAAGCAATTTGCGGTGTTTTATTTTTTTGTGGCATGGGAAATAGCACTTTTGTAGGCCTGCATAAAGTGTTGCTGTAGGCAGGGCAACAGTTAATAAAGGCGCCAATAACAATATGATGTTTCTGCATAAAGACTGAAAACAAGGTCTGCTTAAGAAGCTCTAAGGAATAGCACCAGGACAAGAACTGAGAGCAGACCTTAGCAGGCAGGATGGAGAAATGGACTCTAGAAGAAGCACACCCACAGGGTGGGAGTTGCAGGTCTATAAGTGATGGCAGATGAAGAGTGTGGAGTGGTGGTGAGGAAGCAGGCCAAGGATGCACCAACTCCAGCAGGTAGGTATGATGAGTGGAGATCCATGACGCAGAAGAAATAAAGCCAATCACAACAATTTATATCTGGAAAATGCGTTGATGAGGCAATGCACAGCTTGAGATGACAAGAACTGAGACCATAGAGCTGACATCGCCACAAGCTAGAGTGTTTTCCTACCTAATGCGTAAGTTCTCTCAGTGCTTCAGTGTTTTTTCTGTATTTCTTTCCTCTCATCCAAATATGCTGAGCTGACTGCAAAGCTCAGGCAAGGGTGTACGGAAATACCAACTGCATGGGTATTATTGTTAGTTGAGAGACAGAAAAGCAGAGCGACCTGGAAAGGGCAATGGTTGGGGGAGAGGGCTAAAAGGGGACACAAGTCTCCCAACTCTTTGGCCTTAATATAGAATTGTCTAATGCACTATAAGAAAATGTAAATGGCTGGGAAATAGCTAATGCAGCCAGTATAGAACGGAAAGAAAAGAGAGAGTTTCAGCTTGTCAAGAACTGTATAATTTATTCTCTCCTTCTCCACTCTCTATGCCAGGAATGTCTCTAAGGTATCCATAACCAGTTGGCAACAATAGTGTAGAGCGTGGAGAAAGGCACTGATCCCGACAGGGCAGCTCAACATAATCTCCTATGCAGACGACACCCAACTCATCCTCTCACTCTCCGATGACCCCACCACCCCAAAACTAACTTCCACAGATGCATGACAAGCTCCGCCAACTGGATGAAAGAAAACTGCCTGCAGTTCTGATCTTCGGCAACGGCAGCAACAGATGGAACAACTCCTGTGGCCTTCAGAACTGGGACCCGTATTCATTCCCACCAAACATGCCAGAAATCTCTGAATCATCGTTAACAACAGGCTCACCATGGAACCACAGATTAACACTGTCTCCTCTGCCTGCTTCTTCACTCTGCACATGCTACGTAAGATCTTCAAGCGGCTATACCCCCGCACACGCAACTTACAATGACACAGGCCCGCATCACCAGTCGACTAGACTACAGCAAAGCCCTCTATGTAGGAATCGCCTCGCAACTCTTAAGAGCTCCACAGCCAGACTCATCCTCGACCTTCCCCGATGATCCCACATCACACCGCACCTGAAGCAACATCACCGGCTCCCTGTGCAGAAAAGGTGTGTATTCAAGCTGCTCACCCACGCACACAAAGCTCTATCCAACCAAGGACCTGCCTACACTAACTACCGCCCGAATTTCCACCAACCATTAAGAAGACTTCATTCCCCCTCCCTATCGCTTGCCCACATGCAAAGCATCCATCAAAGTAGAATTGGAGGACATGCCTTCTCCCACACAGCAGCAAACACCTGGAACAGTCTTCCCATGCATCTCCAGATCTCTCATCTGGAATTCCGTAGAGCTCTGAAGACCTGGCTATTCGAATGAGCCGCTGAGACCTGCAAGTGCCTGGATACCCTGAAGGGTGATTAGTCGCATTTTACAAATCCTGTTTAATTGATTGATTGATGATAAAGAAAGGCTTGGTTGTTACAAATACGCAGTCTAAAGGGAAGCATATCCTAACATCTAGGACACATGGGGTCTGGATGCTCTGGTAAGATTCCAACCTTGGGCAACTCAATTAATTTATTTGTCTTCTGCCTGCCATCTGCTATTGACTTTGCCATTGACCTAGAACGACATTATGAAATTGTGCCACTAGGGAACTGTTTCAAGAAGCACATGGGATAAGCTGGACAGTGCAGCAATCATCATTGAGTTCACAAGTCCGAGGAAATGCAGATGATTGTCATGTGCAGGCACAACTATTAAATGTCAAATAATGTTAGCATGTATTAAAGACATTAAGGCTATATTAACATAGACTGTGTTTGTGCAGTAAATAGTATCAAGAATATGGTTTATAGCATAAATATGCTTGGCCTGGAATTCAGATACACAAGAGGCATTAGATGGTTCGGCAATATACCGATTGATAATAATGTAATGCCACATGACAGAAAGGGAGTTTTAGATTAAATAGTTAGAGATGTAGGATGAGTGATGTTTGGTATGTATCTTCCTTGTTCAGCCTAATAATATTTGTAATTCCTGAACTATTAATTATTGTGATGGGAAGTCTTGCATGGTTTGCACATATTAAATACTAATTATAAAATATCAACATGTGTGTATTGATTCTGGGGTTTGATGTGGTGGTCCCTTATCTTTCGCATAAAGAAATTCTCTTGCATGTTTCTCAGGAACAGAGAGTATGAGCTGTGGACTGGAAAATAGGTGGGTGAAAAAAACATGAGTTGATGGAAGGAAGGTTACAATAAGTCTAACCACTGGCAATCGTTCGGGTAGTATTCCAACTAATCATTCTTTTGCCCACCATGCCAAATCAGATGAGACCCACCTATAGGCAAATCAGGCTTCATCCTACTCCAGTAGGAACTGTCCAGCCTGAACTGTGTGCATGCGGATGAGAACGTGTTTGTGTTAGAGACAGTGTAAGTACAAGTGTGAGTGTCTGTATGTTTGACCATGCATGTGTGAGTGGCATTGGGTAGCGAGGTGAGTGAGTACAAGTGAGAATGGCTCTGATTAATTGACAAAGCCTCAGATTACAGTTCAGTGAGTCAGAATGAGTGAGTGAAAGACGTGACTGGAAGTGAGTGTATGAGAATGAGTGTGGGTGAGAATTAGTGAATCAGAGTGAGGCTAAGTGAAAGTGGGTCAGTGTAAAAGTGAGTGCAAGTGACTGAAAGTAAGAGTGAGTGCGAATGAATGAGTCAGAGTGAGAATCATTGAAACTAAGTAAAATGTATGAGTGGCAGTTAGAGTGAGGTACAGTGAGAGACTGGAAATGAGTAAGAATACCTAAGTGAGAGGAAGAACGAGTTCAAAAAGGTGAGTGAAAATAAATGAGTGAGTCCAAATAAGTGACATTTAAAGAGAGAGTGAGTGAGAATGAGTGTGAGTGTGAGTGAGTGAACGTAAGTGAGCATTAGTTAGAATGTGACCTCATGCTTGTAAGTCTGTCATTGGCCTGTGCATGCTTAGGATAATTATTGACTTAGAGGCCCCCATGGCAAAATACTGCTGCCACTGTAATACGGGAGACAATTCATAGTATGCCAGTCACATGTGACAAAATACTGACATACTTGGAGTAACACTTGGCATATTGGCCACCCATGCATAAATGCTGGAGCTGGCATACTGAAGGTAATTCTTGGCATAGGGACCATACAATCATACAGAAGAAATATGTCTGTAGTAAATAAGTAAAAATAAAAAATATGCTGAAAGTACCACTGAAGAGACAAAGCATAAGACAGTATTTCTTTAGTTAATAAGAACAAGATTATCTATTTCAGTAAGAAAAATTTAGTTGAGCAGAGTCAGGGTAATGTCAGGCTGTGCATATATAGTGCCATCACTGGAGTCCTCAGATTGGCTGTGAATGCAGATGGTAGACATTTTGGGCATTTTGAGTTGGTAAATCAAGATTACAAGCCAACGCATTGCGTCAAAGAGTACAGCAGAAGTTAGATATCAGTGCTGAGAATTGCATGTTGGGTAAATAATCCATCTTAGTGGGGAACAATATTTGAGATAAGTCATGTGGTTATAATATTTGGCATTTTGGAGATGTTTGGTTTTCATGTATATATTTATAATTGCCAATAAAAAAATCTGCAAGCTAGAGAGGAACACAGAGAGGATAATGTTGCACAGAGTTACTTGTTGGTGATCTTTCCCGCTAATATTAAATGGCCTCAAAAATATGTTACAGGCAGATTTGTAATATCATGCAAGTCTCTTGAGCCCTATATTCCAGAGATGAACATGCTGTAAAGAGCAATCGTAGAGAGGAGGAGCAATTCCTGCTCTTTTACAGTGTTGTTTTTTGGGTACCGGGATATTTCTAGGCTAATATAATATTCTAGCAATTTGGGCGAGCGCATAAATCTTTAACGGTGCATCCTGCACGTTATGCAGTTACCCTCAGGTAATAAGGTTACAAACGCTTCCGAAATGCAATTTCCAGTGTTGGACATCTATTTACCAGTATGAGTCAGGTTAATGAGATTGTGCGACTCTCTTCTTGTCAATTTCTCTTCAGCATGAAACCGACAATATACAAAGTTCATATGAAGCTATCGGTCTATTCCCAAAGTTGCCCTTGGGGCCAACACTTCAGGTGAAACTGAAAAGGAAAACATTATCTTTTAAGTTCAAAAATTGCTTCTATCAGATTGAGATATTTATGGCCTTGTTGTGCAATTTTAGTTATAAATTGTCACCAAGTGGAATATCTTATATTCTTATTGTTACCAGAAATCAATTTCTTCCACCAAATAAATCAGAAATGTAACAGAAACAGTTTATAACGGCCGCAAAAATAGATGCAATGTCGGCTAGGTCTGTAGCAGTACTAACATTTCTTTGTGAAATTCACATTGTCTGTTTCGTTTATCCATAAACTGATATTAATCTGACACTTGCATTGTTTCTGCTAAATGCTTATAAATTTCCTACGTGCAAACTCTTTTGTTAACAAAGGTTTTTGGAGTCTGTTTTTCTGACAAATGAACATAATAAGTAAGGGAAGTTTTGGGGAATATTCTCCATGATTAAACTACACTCCAAGCCATCTTCATCTAAATCCTGGCCTCCACCATAGAACTCAAATGGTTGAACTGCTCAACTAGGCTCAACCACAGCAGCCCCACGGAATCTGATCCGCAAGCCTAGCTAAAGCTTACTCAGTCTGGATTGGCATGAAAAGGATGTCCTACAGTGACTTCAGCCAGCTTTCAGGCTCAAAACAGCTAAACTAGCAAAAGGATCACCAAAATGCTGCTTATTAGTATTTCCAGATTTCCACTCCTTCGCGAACACAGGGACACCCAAGGAGTCCGACAGAATTTATCCTCGTTAAGATCTTAGGCCGACATTTCATAAGGGTTTGCGTCAAGGTTGTGTCACACTTTTATGCAACAGCCCAGTGCGAAATCATTGCTATTTACTAAGCCATGAAAATCCACTGTGACACTGGTTTCAACCTTATTAGGGCTCTTCAGTACATAGCGCTGCCTTGAGTTACTTTCCATCGGGGAGTTTTTCCAGGGTGGAGCATGGGCAGTCCCATTCATCTATCCACGGATTTTGAGGCAATCCAAGATTTACTAAAGTGAGTAAATCTGGGATTGCATCAAAAAGATACATCTCCCTAAAGCAGGTGGGTTTTTTGTTATTTCCTCTTTCTATGTGTGTTGCATTTGCAGCACACATAGAAAGAGGAAATTGTTTTTGAGGATTGTTTTTGTGTAGCTAGGTGTCTCTTTCTGCACAAACCAATCCTTCCTGCAACACAGACACCTTTTCACCAAGGTTCTAGGCAGCACACTGCGCCAGTGCTAAGAGACCGCAGAAATGTGCCATATCTTCGTAAATATGGTGTATTTGTGCTGCCTCCCTTTCATGCTACGCTGGACAGCAATTTTGCATGCTGACCTGATTTGCAATAAATGTTATTAAATATGCTCTTTCGTGGCTAACCTGAGTATATGGCATGATCCCCTCATCCCCATTATCCCAGAACTCCTTATTTCTGCTCTGGTAAGTGCCTTTCTGGCTTATTTTCTGGAGTATCCGCTCTGTCAAAGAAGCTACAGTTTCTGGTTTAGGTGAGTCTGAAAGTGTATTTAGTGAAAGCCTTGAATCACAGAAAAATGGAGCAGCAGGTCACCCAGCAATAGCTAAGAGGTCACTCTTCCTGTGGTGAGGCAACACTCACCTTTATATCATGTTAGCGAGAATCAGTGGCATGTCAGAACGTTTCAGTACAATAACGAGCAGGTACAAGAGTGAAGTCTAGAGAAAGAGAGAAAATGCCCTTCAAAAGTATCAACAGTTGACCACAAAAACTACAAGTATAGCAATTTTTGAAAGATGATGCCTCAGGTGCCAGGAGCACCCTGCATCTCAGCTCTGACTCAGCCACTTTTCAGTATGGTCAAGCAAGCATAGGAGTTATAAGCTATTGGTGACACATAAGTTTGGCTGTGCCATTAGGAGTGACATAATCATGTAATTGACGATACATATATCATGAGTCTTAAAGTTACTAATGTAAACAGGAGCGTCCAAAATCGTATTACTGAAGGTGCATTCACTGTAGAAGACTAGAAGTTCATGTATACGTGTGGTCTACTGTTTGACTTTAACTTTGCGGGATTGTAGTACTCATGCACATTTATATTCATGTATTCTGCTTATGGTATAACTGCATATATTCATATTTGATTTATAATTCTTGTTTTCATTTCTAATTGCAAGATTTGCTTATAATCATGTACTTCGAATGTGCATCAAATGTTTTATTAAGTTAGCATAACCAAAGACCTGGAACATTAGGTTTCTTGTGTTTAAGCTTCAACGAAGAATTTTGCTCGTGTTGCAATATTTTTTCTTTGCAGGTGCATCCATGCGAGTATACAGTTAATAAAAGGTATATTGGTGTGTTGAAGATAGAGGGGAACAGGAGGATGCTTTAGCAAGGACAAGTAGCACTAACAAACTGAGAAGAAAAGACTCCTGTTTGTGTACCAGACACCGGCACACATTCAAGGCCATCCTGATGTTCAATCAGTGGATTGAGAGACGTGAGGGGAGTTGCCAATTTCAACTATGTAAGGAAGGTGGAAAATTACTGGCATGGATGACGTAGCTTTCTTGAAGGTTCTGTGGGTTTAATTGGTATTCACCTAGTTAGACAAAAGCAGATTCCCTAGACACCTGGAGTGGTACAAACCTCTTTACTCTTTAGTCCTTTGTGTGGCTTTCTGCTATCCATCGCTTCTCTATCAGAACGTCTACTGAAGTTTCAGCTATGCTAACACGTTCCTTTATATTTCTTGAGACTTAATTAGGATTTCCCCTTTAGTTTTGTTCAGGACACTTAGATTTACTTAGATTCTCAAATGATTAGGCAAGAGGAGAGCAACATATATACAAATCATCAGATTCTGTTTCTTATCTTTTGTAATGCTTATACAATTTGACGCTTTACTTCACCTTTGGTGATTTTGTACTTGTATAGCATGTTTTTGAGATTTGTTTATATCAGTTTGGCTGTTAATTTCTAATAAACCTTTAAACTTTATCTAACACCTCCTGGAGTTAATGTATGACCAAATAGGTTACACTGTTAATTCAATTGAAAGGCTGATTTTAACTCTCCTTTGCTTCTCTAGCATCCTAAAAAGGACATTCGGAAGAAGAAAAATAAGAATACGGGCACAGAGCATCATCAGATGGTAGCTGAGTGAGAATGGTCAGCTCTAGAAGTAAGGAGGGCTAGAACCCTCTATTCTAGATAAGTTAGTCCCTAGAGCTCAGGCCCTAGTGCCCATGTCCAGAATTTAGAAGATTGGCTGAGTTCCGGAGATTGAAGAGAGAGATGTAATAGTGAAGAAGTGAGTATCAATAGGGTTGTGAGTTGCAGTGGTTCATGCTTAACTCATGGTGCTTTGTGGAGTTTGGATGGTCTTTTGCAGAGATGTTTTGAATGTTGTGTGACTGTGCTGTTTATATTAAGAAGTTAAAGTTGTCATTGGGTCCAACCTGACCTATGATCCTGGGATAGTATTGCAAAGTGTAGAAGACACTATTTTGTAATTGTCTGCTACGTTTGGTGGTGTTTGTCGTGAGACGTCACTGATTGCACAATTGAGATAGGGACATTTATCTTTGCATGAATGTGAGGTATGATTGGTATAGTGGATCCTAATACGCAGAGTGAATCTGTAAAAATCTGAATTAAACCCCGCGGGTGGAGGTATTATTCAAAGACCTTGATTGCTTTTACTCTTGTCTGACAGTATACTGTCAATTCTTTAGCAGACCAGCCAAACGTTATTTGTATTACATTGTGTTATGCATGTTTGATGCTGAGAAGAAGTGTGTGTGTGCAGATTGTAAAGGAGGGTGAACCACTGCAAAGAGCAAGATTGATGTCACAGCGTTGCATGCTGGTATTGGTCAGTTGGTGTAGTACTGCACTGGCATTGGTTGTTTACGTCACAAGGGGTTGCACTGTGATTGGTTGTTGCTTGTGATGAAGAACTGTGGACAAAGAGTTATTTCCTGGTCTGGAACAAAATTCTATCTGTGATTACTGATATTTGATTGAAAACTTAATTGTTTTAAGGTCATAAGAGACTTGTTTAGAGGAGATGCAGCTGTGCCTATTAGAAAGGGGAAAGAGGCACTACCTGAAGGAACCTCAGTTCATTATATTTCAATAAATATTGGGCTCCACACATGTATTTGGCTTGGTCAGTTGTGCAAGATCACAAGAAAAGGAGGGTGCATTGAGGTTTCCATGTTATGGCACATGAAATCTTATAATTATTGAAAATATGTGGATGGTATTTTACGAGATGAAGCCACCTGTACAGTATGAGATGTTAAACATTTGAAAATGCTAGCGAGAAAGAGAAGTATCAGGGAAGAGCTTGAGATGCAGCGCATACTTATGCAGCTGCTAGATGTGATGCTGAACAAAAGAAATGGAGAACTGACATGATAGAGGGAGTTAGATTGTACCCAGCCCTAACAAGGGAAACTTGAGAGAGAGAGAAGGAAAAGAAAAAGGACAAGACAGCAAAAGATGCAAAGCGATATGAGTTAGATCAGTAACAGTGATTCTGGTGATAGCCTTCCTGATGCATTATTGTCAGAATGTCCACCTCTGTACAATGAGAGCCCACTAGAGCGTGAGTAATTTTGGATTTCTACTGCCCCAATAATTGTGAATCCTGGTTCAGTGAGGTTACTGCTGTGAATGTGCATTGTGAATCGATGAGAGATGTGAAGAAGCTGCAGAAGTTGTTATTTATAAGGGATTTATTTATTGACATTAAGACAGGTAGTAAAACTGGACCCCAGAGTGAGATGGGAAACTGCCTCCTCATATTATTCTCTGATCCATGGAACTTTCACCAAGGTTCCATGTATTCAAAGGAGTACAGCAGTCACTTAAAGTCATAGGCAATTAATATAATAGGCAATAAATAATACATATAATAGCAAGAATACAACAAGATAGTTTGGGAATTTGTTCCCCTGTTAACTCTATTACCCCTAACACAGCCGATTATCCTACTATCCCAGTTACTATTGGTACAGTGGTCCACAAGTGTAAGCCTGATTTCCCATGAAAGACAAGTTACAATTTGGCTGTCCCTGGCACAACAGATGCTCCAGGTAATGATGTTGTGGGACCAGATATGGGCGGATTTGGTCCTCTAATTCCAACAAACACAAGTTCTCCATGAGATGCAAGTGTTGGTTCGACTTTGAATCTTACAGGGTGTCATTTCATAGGTACACTTTAGGGAATGCCAACTTCTGGTACGCCCATAGGAGAGCCGCCTTTAAATTCCAATAGTGGTACCAATGGAGGTGGGAAAATGTCTGATGCCCCTGTGGTGTCACAGAGTCTCACTGCTAAAGAAATATACAAGTATGTGAAAGCTTTTAATTCCCCTTCGAGTGATAGCGGAAGCTCCGAGTTGGGTCAGGGGATGATTCAGTCACCTGTGAGAGAGAACTTGGTGGATGTAGCTGAACTGAAGTTAGAGCTGGACAAGATGATTAGCAGGAATCTTGAAATGTCTCTTTTAAATTCTTACCAAAAAATTAGCTTGTATTCATGTGTAAGGATGTTACCAGACATGTAGGGCAAGTTTATGACAAGCTATCCGGGTTGTCTCAAAAATATGAGATAGACTTGAATAAGACCAAAACCTTGCAGAGGACTTACTGTGTCTGCTTTAATGAAGAATACGTAGCTTGCATTAGAACCCCAGGGATGAAAATACAAATTAGAGAGCAAATTCAGAACATTCAGAAATAGAATAAGTTAGACAAATGGGAAAGTCTGTGGGCGAGAAAGAAAGAACCGAAAAAACAGGCAGGGGAACCACCACCTCTTGTAGAAGGAGGGGCAAGCACATCTAATATCCTGTTCAGAGAAGTGCCAAGTTGAGGTTATTTTCATGTGCCTTGGAGCAGAAGTGATCTTGCATCATTCACTAATGACTTTCTGAAGCTAAGGGAAAAGCCTGTAGAGCGGTACAAGCAGGTTGAGGGACTTGTGAAGATTTCACAAGTGTTGCGGATTGGTTTGAATACTGTGTTTGACATTGTGGTTTCGAGTGACTTGTGGGCAGAATGTAAGATAGACCTTGAGTGGCCTGAGAGAAATCCAATGGGGGACTCAATGACATAAAGGCCTTCACAGTTGGTGATAAAAAAAAAGTATCAGCAGGTGATGACATTTTTAAAGTACAAGGTGTCGCCCAAAGATATTGATTAGATTCAGATTGACAAAACAACCACGGAACCCAAAGACTCAATCCTTGCACACTATGAGAGATTGATGCAAGCATTCAAGTAGTATAGTAGAATGGGGACGACTGAACCAAAGGATATGGGATATTTTGTGTCAAGGTTTGTGACAGGATTTAGATCTGAAATTAGCATGATGAGTCAGCAGCATTTGATTTGCTAGCAGAATATCTCAGTTTTATGAAAGTTTCAGATATATGAAGTACTGTAGTGCTGAAATAGAAATGAAACAGAAGAAATTAAATGAGAAGCTAATGGTTGCTAAGATGAAGGCTGCTCACAGAAGTAGCCAGACCCAGCCTTTTGTTGAGAATGCTGGTGCTATGCTAGAAGTGTATCAGTAAGGAACTACTGCGATGCAGGGTAGAGGTTGAGGGATTCCAATTGTTTCTAGAATAGGGATGGATGTGGGTATTCTGAAGAAGACAAACCCTTGTCATTATTGCAACAAGTTGGGGCATTGGAAGAGGGAATGTCATCTTAACCCAGCTTATTGACTCCAGAATTCAGGATTTATACAGCCCCAGAGTAGCAACCCCATACAAATGCAAAACGTGCAGAGACAGAGAGTGCAGAATTTCAAGGTACCACAATGCTCCAATGATGCTGGTTCTACAACCCCCGATGTCACAGCGAAATGTGAATTGCACTGGATCAAATTCTAATGAAATTCCAAATGTGAATTCAAATGCATTTCAAGACAATAAGCGCTTCCAACAGTATACCTTGTTTGAGGCCTCTAAAAACTATGGCTCCGATCAGCCTGATGGTGCCTGAGGGGAGAGGAAGATTTCGTACTTGACACAGTCTTGGAGGTAGACCCAAGTGGTCCATTCATAGATGGTGTAGGGAATGGCCACCCATGTCATTCTTCATTGGCACTGGTTCTACCCGTTCTACTCTGAGAACAGTAAAAGTCCCAAACCTACCCCTTTTGGGGAAAATGATCCAAGGTAGAGGAGTTGTGAATAAACACCAGAAACAACAGAAGTGCCTGTGAAAATAGGGTCTCTGAGGAGAATGACTGATTTATGGTGTGTGATTCTAGTCCAGTCAGTCTCTTGGGGAGAGACCTCCTTTGCAAGCTCAACTGGGTCATCTATTGTATGCTGAAAGGTGTAGAAATGCAAACTCATGATGAGGATCTCGCCTTCAAACTGGCATGTGATGGTTCTTATGTTGCATTGTTTACCATGATGAACATTGATGACTTAACGCCAGACCTTAAAGACCCAGTCAAGTCTGAGTTTTGGGACTTTTCAGGAAAGGAGATTGGTTTGTTCAAATCGAATCACAGTGAAGCCAAATGCTGAATATCCATGAAAATCACAATATAATTTGACACCTGAGATAATTGCTGGAATGACCCTGGTAATTGACTCTATGATCAAACAAGGTATTCTGTAAGAGATTATTGGGAGTCTAAGCAATTCACCCATTATGGGCTTACAGAAGCCTGGTGGTAAATATTGCATTGTTCAGGATTTGAGGAAAGTGACAACATTGTTGTTCCCTGCTGTCCCATGATACTGAATCCAGCTGTGATTTTGTTTCAGATTCCATGTGAGGCCAAGTGGATCACGGTTATTGATTTGTGCCATGTGTTCTTTACTGTCCCCTTATATGAGGATAGTCAGTTCCACTTTGCATTTCAGTACAGCAAACGTATTTTGTCATGGTGCGGAGTCCCACAAGGGTATACTGAGAGTCCCTCCATCTTTAACCAGATTCTCAAAAAGAATCTGGAGTCCTTGGCCATACCTTGCAATTCAATACTAGTACTAGTCCAGAATATCAGCGACCTACCGGTGGCTTTGAATATCCAAGAAGCCTGTAAACAAGACACTATCACATTGTTACACCAGGTGGCTAAGAATGGACATAAAGTGTCCCCAAGCAAGTTGCAATACTGTCAGAAAGAGGTCCAATATCTCGAACATCACATTAGGAAAGGAGCAAGGGCAGTGTCACAAGAGAGGGTTTTGGCGGTTCTGAAAACAAATCTGCCAACTACCTAGAGAGAGGTCAGGATGTTGTTAGGAATGGTGGGCAACTGTCGTCAATGGGTATCCAACTTTCCTCTAGTGGCTAAGCCTTTAAAGAGGCTGACACACAAGGATGTGTCTGATCCTGTCCCTTGGGATATCGATTGCTTGATTGCTCGATTGCCTTCCTATAGCTGAGAGAAAGTCTCCGTTATGCTCCAGCACTGGAAATGTCTGATTACAATAAGTCAGTTGCTCTTTTATGCAGTGAGAGGAAGGGCTGCACTCTCTCAGTCCTTACACAGTTACAGGGAAATGCCAGAAGACCAGTGGCCTACTTCTCTGCTACTCCTGATCCCATAGCATCCGCGCTGCGAGGTTGCCTTAAAGTAGTGGCAGCAGTCAGTGTCAGCATAGAGAGGTGTGAAAGCATTGTTATGAGTCATCCACTAACTGTTTATGTTCCTCACTCTGTCAAGTTGGTGTTGACAAGGATTAGAACCCAGCATTTGACAAGTAGCTGCCTAAGTCTGAACAAGCCATACTTGTGGCTGAAAATGTGAGTCAAGCGCTGTGCTGTTCTAAATCCTGCTGCCTTTGCTATCTGTAACAGACAATAAAAATGATGATTGTGAAGTGTAGTATGAGGAGGAAATTTGAGAGCTGCCTATGCAGTTTGTACATTTTGAGGAGTTGTTGAAGCTTCCCGGCTTCAAGGAATATTTTCTACACAAGTGGCTGAATTGATTGCTCTTACTAGAGCCTGCTATGTTTCAGACCAGCTGAAAGTGAGGAATTGTATTGATAGTTAGTATGGTTTTGATGTTGTGCATGGCTTTGGACAGTTATAGTCCCAAAGGGGGTTTATAACCTCTTCCAGAGCTCGTATCTGGAATGGTGAACAAGTGAGGAATCTTCTTGAGGTGTTATAGAGCCTGAGCAAGCTGCATTGGTCAAATGTCGTGCACGCTATAGTGGAGATGATCATGTAACTTTGGGCAACAGATATGCTGATAAGGTCGCAAAGTACTGTGCCCACAATGTATGTACCTTTAATGGAGAATACTCAAATGAGGAAATGGATGAGACCAATTACAACCTTTTGCTAACAACTGCGGACACATGGGAAGAGGTAAAGAGGCTACAGGAAGAGATTTCAGAGGAAGAACATCAAGGTTAGTTCAAAGCAGGGTCTGTCAAGGGAGAAGATGATATTTGGATTTCAATGGATTGAAGACCTATGTTGCCATAAAGTATGTTGCCTCCAATGTTTAGGCATTTTCACAATCAAGCTCCTGTCGGAGAGAATCCATGGTGCAACTGTTTAGACAAATGTGGTTTAATCCCAAATTCAGCTTGATGGCTGAACTGTTGTGTCATAGATGTTTTGTGTGCCAGAAGAACAATCCTGGAAAGAGAACTGCAGTAACACGAAGGGCCTCATTTACGAGGCTCTATCGGCCACCAGAGCGTCATTTTTTTAATGCTCTGGTGGCGCTGTGTGCCATCCCATATTTACAAGGCCCGAAAAGTCACCTTGCATGGCTTTTTATGGCCTTGAAAATATGGGCCCCTATCACGCATAAAACAGCTTGAAAGGTGCGTTCCATGGGTGTTGCTTGGGGTGTTCCCACGCAACACCCATGGAACGCTAAGGAATCTGACAGATTCCCAGATTTACAAGTCTGGGAATAAGGCAGATTCCTACGCCATCTCAGAGATGCGTAGTGATGCAACAGTGAAAAATATCTTTATTTCGCCCCGTTTCTCCTCCATGCATTCTGTAGCACACATAGAAAGAGGAAAACACCTCTCTTGTTTTTTTTTTTGCTGGAATGTGCCCCTTCCTGCACAAAAACAATCATCCCCACAATGCAGGCATCCTTGTAAGATGGAACATGAGTGCCTGCTTTGGCGCTAGGCCACGCTGGGGCAGAGGACAGAAATGTGATGTATCTTGTAGATACTGTGCATTTCTGCCTTTTCCTGGTGCAGCAGGGTGGCGCTGCCCTGTACCATAGGCTTGTAAATAAGTCCCTAACTCACATAGGAAGATCGGGATGTCCCTTTAAGAGGATACAGTTGGATTTTATCGAGATGCCTGTGTGTAATGAATTGAAATATGTCTGCGTTGGGTTAAAGTTCACCCGACCAGAAGAAATGACAGTTCACTGTAGCAAAATTGTTAAGAGAACTCATTCAGAGGTTTGGCTTCCCGACCTCTCTGGAATCAGATTGAGGGAATCATTTTAATAATGAAGTTATGTGCAGCATTGAAGTAAAACAGAGATTACATTGCACCTATAGACCTGAGCCTTCGAGTCTTGTCAAACAGGTTAATAGGACACTGAAAGCCAGATTGGCAAAAGTGTGTGCTTTGACATCTTTGAAATGCACTGATGCTTTGCCCGTTGTGTTGATGAGCCTTTGCAGCGTACCTGATCGGAAGATGTGACTATCTCCTTGTGAGATAATCATGGACAGAGCTGTGAGATTGCCAGCTATACCTGCAAACGAACATTTAAAATAATATGATCCTTAATTACTGGAAAGGGTTAGGTGGCGTAAAGAGTTCTATGTCTCATGAGGCTGGAGAAGCCACAACCTGCCACATCAGGAACAGTGCTATGACCACAGTCCAGGCGACTGGATTTTGATGAAGAAATAAGTATGGAAGACATGTTTGGAACCTCGCTGGCATGGGCCTTATCAAGTAATTTAGTTGACAACGACAGCTGTTAAATGTGGAGGTCTCCTCAACTGGATACATAGTCGCCGTATACGCAGAATTGAGTGCCCCCTTGATATGACAGCACCTGTCCTAGAAATACCAGTGGTGACAGAGAGACAACAGGAGCAGGTTAGTCAAGCTGATGTGTATCAAAGAGAGTCTGAAATAGCACATGCTTGGTCTGAGGGGGATCTGCAGGGACCCACAGTTGAAGCTGAGATGGGAGAGTCACGTCCTGTAGTTGCCAATGAGTTGAATTCATATTCAGACCCTGACGAAGGACCTAGTGCTGTGAGTAAGTGAATGGAAGCTGGAGACCATTGGCCCAGAAGGCAAGAAAGAGAGAAACTGAATCTACTCAAGGAGTGTGTACCTCAGACAATTCCGGATGACACTGAGAACTCTGATCTTATTGAAAATGAAAACAAAGGATTGGCACTGGGGAGTTCTAAAAGAACTAGAGTGCCCTGACTGAGGTACTCTTCACCTGAATTGACATGCTTTGCTGCAAATGATAGAGAGGGACAGTTTTGGGTGTTTTGGTAAAACACTGCAGATCCAACTGAACCTCCTTGAACTGAACCTGCTCCAATTCTACTTTGAGCTTTCTGTGCCGTTGGACAGACTGTGTCATATCAATCTGGATGTGATTATTAATGAATGTGGATTGTGCTTTATGTAGAGAATTTGCATTGACTTTGTTAGGGAAATAAGAAGAGTACTGAGGTCCCAGTCTGCGGAAGAAGAGCGTGTTGTATTTTACAAGAACACAGAAAAGAGCTAAGGAAGGCTTACAAAGACATTGTAAATAATGTATCGCTACAGCACTTGGACTTTGCTTTGTTACTTTGCACAAGTAAAACTTATTCAAACCATTACTGCTGCTGTTCCATTACACCTTACAATTTAATTTTAGAGAAGTTATGGAAACTAACAAGTCTTATAGATGCAAATACTTATCAGTTGCAGTGTTGGTTGTTCTTCTTGTATTATTAATTGCTTTATTGGTAGGATACTTTTCCACTACCCCTCCTGTAGTAAATGAGTTACTGTCTAGTGTTCCTCTGCAAGCACTGAGTCCTGTAGATAGTAGCCTATACACATTAGATGATAATGCTTTGCACATAGATGATTCTAGAGGACATTATTCTTCAAATGTTTAAACATTTGGTTAGAAATCCTTATGTCAAAGGCACATAAATAGCAAGAAACTATTTTGTATCTGTCATGTCACTAAACATGGCATAAGCACATAGACATCATTTGACTTGTGAAATGACAGAAGTAGGGAAGACAATTTTTAATTTAGTGGAAGACAGAAGTAGGGATATAGGGCCATATGTACGAAAACTTTTTCCCATAGACACAGAATGGGTAAAAACCTTTGCTACATCTGGCCCATAGAGTCTAAGGGCCCCATTAGGAGTTCCATAGATGGGAAGTTCCGATGGGGACATTGCTGCCACACTGGCTACCTCCCCGCCGGACCTATTAAGAGTTTCCCGCTAGGCTGACGGGTGGAAACCGAGGTTTCTGCCTGTCAGCCTAGCGGAAAAGTGGCAGCAGCATTGTCTCTGGCTCGTAATTGAGCCGGCAGCAATGCTGTCACCTACAGGGTGCACCAGACCCCTTGCTATATATCTCAAATTGCGAGGGTGCTGGGCAGGGGGACCCCTGCACTGCCCATGCCAAGTGCATGGGCAATGCAGGGGCCCCCAGTGCCCCTGCACCTGTTCTCTGCCAGCCTTTTCACTATGGCAAAACCACCATGAAAAGCCTGGCGGAGAACCAGGTCGTAATCAGCAGGGTGGCACAGCATGCAGTGCAGCCCTGGCTGATTCCAATCTGCACCCACTGTCAACCCGTCAGGATCACTGATCCCGGCAGAGATGGCAGAACTTGGCGGTCTGACCGTCAGGGTCTTAATGTGGCAATCGGACCACCACAGCAGCAGCAGTCCTGACCGCCAGCCTCATAATGAGACCCTAAGTCTGAAACAGTTTAAGAGTTTAAGAGACAGCATAGGTGGAGCAAAGAAGAAATTGAACATCACGTGAAGGGAAACCAAACAGCATTAGCTTTAGATTTGGCAGCATAAGGGAAAGTTGAGCATAAGAATTGACCAAAGTTATTTGGATTGATTATTTGTGGGAAAAAGTGAACGTGAACACACCTTTGAGGTTAGAGGAAAGAGAGAATCATTTTAAGATGGCAAGGATCATGTAATTTGAAGAGTATGTTACATTTGTGGAAAAAATGCACATTTTAAATTGCCCAAGGAATGGATTGGTACATGTTATTTAGGTATAGTATTTCCGAAGATTTATCATGTGGAACATTTTGATGATCCTGTGTAGAAACAAAACCTAGAACTAATAGAGCTATTAGTGCTGGAGAAGTGGTGGGAGACAGTTGTGGTGCATTGATACCATCTGTGGGTGTGATTCGGAATGATTTGAAAATTGGGAAACTGTCCACAATATCGGTTTACTGGCAACACATAAAGCAAGTTCTTTATTTGTTGTAACTACTGAAATGGTAGCGATAAGATCTATGGTTTTGCAAAAGAGACTTGTGTTAAGACTTTCTTCCCACAAAAGAGGGAGGAGTCTGCTGGATATTAAAAGTTCAGCAATGATGTACGTACATCCCAGACAAGAGTAAGGACTTAGAGAAATACATTCAGAACATTACTGGTTTGAAGAAGGGTTTGGAAGGGTTGGAAGCAACAGGTTGATGGGAAGCTATTGGAGATGGGTTTGCTGCTGTAGGCAGATGGTTTGGCAACTTAGGAAGTTGAATTGTGGGTTTTGTACAATGGTTATAGTTGTGGATTTTATAATTTATCAGGGGATGAAAGCTAAACAGGCAAAGAAAAGGAGAGCTGATGTGGAGCTGGAAGAGAGTCGGTATAAATATTGTGATGACATGAAGCGTCTGGAGGAGTCAAGTTGGAAAATGATGAGGACTACAAGGTTCAGTCAGGCTCATTAAAGGATTTTATCATGATTGTGATTACTTAATTTATCATTGAGGGAGACTAGTGATACACAGTTTTGGGTGTGCTAATATGCATTAAAAGAGTGATGTACTAATGTAATCAATAATAAATATCAGATGTGTCTTAACATTACTAATGTAAATGGGAACATCCAAAATCGTATTACTGAAGATGCATTCACTGTAGAAGACTGGAAGTTCATTATATGTGTGTACTAATGTTTGACTTAAACATGCTGAACTGTGGTACTCATGCACATTTATATTCATGTATTCTAAATTTGGTAATATGGTATAACTGTGTATATTCACGTTTCATCTATAGTTCTTGTTTCCATTTATAATTGCAAGATGCACTTATAATCATGTATTTCGAATGTGCATCAAATGTTTTATTAAGTTAGCATAACCAAAAGCCTAAAACATTAGGTTTCTAGTGCTTAATCTTCAACATGGAGTTTTGCTCATGTTACAATATTCGTTCTTTGCAGGTGCATCATTGAGAGTCTATAGGTAATGAAAGGCATATTGTGTGTTGAAGATAGTGGGCTACGTGACGATAGATTGGCAAGGACAAGGAGTGCTAAGGAACCGAGAAAAAAGACTCCTGTTTGTGTACCAGACACCACAATACATTCAAGGCCGTCCTGATGTCCAATCTGTGGAATGTGAGACCTGAGGGGAGTTGTCAATTTCAATTGTGCAAGGAAGATGGAAAACTACTGGTGTGGATGATGTAGCTTTCTCGTAGTTCTGTTGGTTTAATTGGTATTCACCTATTTAGACGAGAGCAGATTCCCTAGAGACTTGGAGGGGTGCAGACTTCGTTACTCTTTATTCCTTTGTGTGACTTCATGCTATTCATCACCTCTCTATCAAAACGTCTACTGACGTTTCAGCTATGCTGACACTTTCCTATATTCCTTGAGACTAAATAATGATTTCCCCTTTAGTTTAGTCCAGGATATGTAGATTAACTTATATTCACCAATGATTAGGCAAGAGGACCACAAACTATATACAGACCATCAGATTCTGTTTCTTAACTTTGTATTGTCTCAACTGAAATCCTTGTTGCCTTATGCTTATACGATTTAACTTCATTCAATGCTTTACTTCACCTTTGGTGATTTTTTACTTATATAGCATGTTTTTGAGATTCATTTACATCAGTTTGGCTCTTAACTTGTAATAAGCCTTTACACATTATCTACCACCACCTGGAGTTAATGTGTGACCCAATAGGTTACACTGGCAGTTGGATCAAACAGTTGATTTTAACTCTCCTTTGCTTTGCTAAAAAGATCTATCGGTAAAAGAGATATAAGAATATGGCCCAGAGCATCATCACTACATAAGTCAGCCGGTATATGTGGGGTAATTCGCATTTATTCACATCTTTCCCCAGTTGCAACTCTCCTGCCACCCTCCTTCAGTGATCCAGACTTTAGCTGCCTTCCTAATACTAAGCTTCTGGCCTATTCTTGAAAGGAGATTACTACATCCACCCATAACGTGTTGTCCCGGCCCCCTTCAAATGATGGTGTAGATTCTGATGAGCTTGGTGATTTCAGGTAAAGCATGGAGGTTGAACTATCCCCAGCCCCCTTCCAGTATTGCCTCTTCATCACACCATTGTGCCCAGTATTTTCTTGGCAGGCGCACTTGGAGTCCCATAGCAACAGTTCCCCTTGTCATTCTGCATATGCCACTCATGATAGTTGGCAAGCCTTTTTTCTACCTCCTTGGTGCAAGCACTATCTTGCCACCAAGGCTATTTCTTTGTTCGACATCTCCCACTGGTCCTCAAGATGCCAGGATGTGGTTACGTGGCAGAAGGCATGAGTAAAGAGATCCTTAAATTCATCATCCTTCCACACCTTGTATGCACAAGCAACATAAACACAGGTACCACTTTGCCAGTACCAGGAAATTATGAGTTAATACTCATAGAATGGTAAATAACTGTGCTGACCCAGTTTATGGGGCAGAATTTCACATGGTATTGCCTTTCCCATGGTTATTAATGCTCATATTAACCACCTACTGTGAGCAGGTGGTGAATGTAAGGGAGGAGAGTGGTGTTGATCAAGAAGTAAGAGTAAGGGATGGGGGGAGTGTGAGATGGAAGGATAGGACATAGCTTGGCAGGAAATGCACTGCCTGCTCCCCATGTGTCTTGCAAGTGAGTCGACTGCAACAGCAACAAGGTAATCACTGGCAATCGCTCAGGCCTCATCCCGATCCTATGTTCTTTTCCCACCATGCCATCTCAGTTTGGCCCCGTTCCTGTGAAAATCAGTCTTGACCCTACTCCTCATTGGAACTGTCCAGCATGAACTGCCTCCCTCAAATGGAATACAAGCAACCCAGGCCTGGTTTCGCCCTTATCTAGGCTTGTCAACCACGTATAGCTTTGTTCCAGTGGCACAGTGTGCACGGGATGCACGTCTTGGCATACATATCACACCTAGGGTGTCAACTGCAACAACAACAAGGTGATGGATGAAATGCTTGTATTAATCTCAGCCACAGGTAAAAACACTCAGGCCAAATCCCAATCCATTGTTCTTTGCCATTCATGCCACCTCAACTTGGACCCGGCCTTAAGTAAATAAGTCCTGAACCTGCTCCTCATAGGAATAGTCCAGCAAAAACTGCCAGGTTTGGTCCTCCCCAAACCGGAATACAGCAATCCAGGACCAGTTTGCCATTATTAGAGCATGTGTAGCTTGACTCAAGTGGCACAGTGTGCATGACGCCCACGTCTGGGCACACTTGATGCAGACGAGTGCCATGACAGTCCTCCATCGTTGCTGTCCTCCGACTAATATGCAATGCCTCTGGAATTTCGCCTGTCCTCAGGGTGAGAAAATTATGACAAGATAGTGTGAACTGGCACTGCTAGCCTCTGCCTCCTATCACTGCTAGAACATAAACCAACATTACGAATTGGTAACTGGAATTCCACAGCTATACTAATAGGGAAGCTTAACCTGAATTCCCCAGCTATAGTAATAGGGAACCTAACTATATTCAACATTTACTGGGATTCAAGAAACACCCCCATGACATAAGTCATTGAAGATAACTACTATCTCGATAAGCTTGATCAGTTATCTTTCCTGGTGTGAAACAAAGGAATATAATCTCATTATACTTCACTTCAAGCCACAGCTCCTATAATTTGGGCAGTCAGTTATACATGATGATCATATGATATACCTATTCCATTTGCTAATGCAGTAATTGCAATAAACATAAAGGGGGTCATTACAACCCTGGCGGACAGTGTTAAAGCGGCGGTAAGACCGCCAACGGGCTGGCGGTCTTTTTTTGAGGATTATGACCATGGCGGTCCGCCATGGTCATCCGCTGCTTCTCCGTTCCCCCCGCTGGGCTGGAGACCTTGGTCTCCAGCCCGGTGGCCGTGACAATACCGCCGCCGGTATTTTGACCCGGCTTACCGCCGTGGATTTCCAGCAGTAGGAACCGCCATGAAATCCATGGCGGTAAGCACTATCAGTGCCAGGGAATCCCTTCCCTGGCACTGATAGGGGTCTCCCCCACCCCACACCCCCACCCCGACTCACTACACCCCCACCACTCCTGCCACCCCCCAAAGGTGGCAGGACCCCCCTTCCCACCCCGATATTACCTTACACATACACACCCGACACGCACGCAGGCACCACCAACACACATACACGCACACACAGCGACATACATGCCAACATCCACACACACAGTCAGACACGCACACCCACATTCAAACATACACCCACACATCCATACAGACATACCTACAGACATACACGCACTCATTCCCAAAACACGCAACACCCCCGCAAGCATACACGCACTCACACACCCCCTCTACATACACCCACGCACAACCCATGCACCCACACAACACACAACACCTCCTCACCCCCCTCCCCTAACGGACGATCGACTTACCTGTTCCGTCGATCCTCCGGGAGGGGACGGGAGCCATGGGGCCAGCTCCACCAACACCACACCGCCAACAGAACACCGCTGCGCCGAATCACAGGATGATTCGCTGGGTGGTGTTCTGTTAGTGTGGCGGTGGAGGTGGAGCAACCTCCACTTCCCCGCCGCCCGTCACTATGGCTGTTGGCGGCTGTCCGTCGGAAAAACAACAGAGAGCTGCCAACAGTCATAATACGCCGAGCGGAAAACCGCCACCACTGGCGGTCTTCAGCACGGCGATTCCTAGGCGGTCTTGTAAAAAGACCGCTGAGGTTGTAATGACCCCCTAAGTGACAATCGAAGCCCAGAAACACCTTAAATAGACTGTTTAGGATCCTTCATGCTTTTCGCCATGCACACGAATACCAGCCATTAACCACTGCTCAAGATCTCACATATTTCTTACAATGAGATACAATGCATAATTACTCACTTGGCTCCTCTAAGCACCTCAAATTAGCAAACCCAAATGACCTATATCAGTAAACACCAGGTTAAGCAACTTTCAGAAACAAATCAAAAGCAACGGCCATAACCCCTAATTCAATTGAAAACACGACCAACACAACTCAATTCTTGTCACACAGAATTAGAAAATCTTCGATCTGGACACCCTAAACCTCTATCTCTACTCTGTCAGGTCAGTATGATTGGAACAGATGTTACATCTTCTGTGGTGACTGTCAGGTGGCAGAGTCATCTCCCTAACAACCCTGTGTGAAATCAATGGCAGGCATATTTCTATATGACATCATCATACAATGCCATTACTATGCATCTATCAGTAACATATTGTAAGCAATTGGATGGCATCGTTGTGTAACTGCATGTGCCAATTCAATATGCCTTGTTTTGGGATGCTTCTGTAACACTATGGGGGGTAAACTTTTATCGGTTACAATACAATAGGTCTTTCTATACATCAGTTCACAGGGGATACTAACCCACGAAGAAGAAATCTTTCAAGTTTCTAAAGTAGATACTGAAATTCTTCACCAGAAGATGTAAGAAGCTCATATAATCTTGTATTCTGCAAAGTCTTAAAAGTCTCTGATCAAGACCAGCTTCCTAAACTAACCTCACCTACATTGACACAATTGTTCTCAAAATTGTTTCTGATCAGGTACTTTCTTCTTCTCAGTTGTCCTGCGGTGTCTCCTCACTAATTCATTTTAAAACACCCTGCTCACCATTTGGTTAGATCAGTGCTAAACAAATACCTGCATTACATAAACAAAGGTGGTTGCCAATCCATTTTGGAGCAATACACAGTTTCTTCCCAAATCTCTAAGATCTATACTGTTATTCCTCAGTTTAACACTAAACAAAGGTAAACTTAAACTAAGTCGGGGAAACTGATTTCGACGTTAAACTATTTGTAAAAGAGCAGCCTTTGAAACTTCCACACAGAACAAGAAGATACCATATGAAGTCAAGATGTTTCGTCTTCAGAACATGGTGGCTAATCACACCAAACAACAAACACATGATTCAGCCACTTCGCCTTTAAATGACGCCCACATTTACAAACAAATAACCACTTCAAAAAGCAAAGGCTGCTTAAAGCCTGATTTCACAGACCAGACACACATGACACTTAAGTAGAAGCCACGCTTGTGCTAAAACATAGTTGACACATGAATTTGGCATGACTGAAATTGTAGACACACATATGCAAATTAATGTCAGTAAGTGTGACGTGAATACACTAGACATACAGTCAAAGAACCCTCATGCGTACACATATGTGACAATGTGCAGACACATTCTATTGAATTCTAAGAAATATGTTCCACCTATGACATTGTGACTAGTTTGCTGTGTGCATGGCTGGTTGCACCAGGTAAGATATAGATATAACAGCCCTTTATGGCACCTATTGCAATGGTTGCGTTCACAGGGATGATAAGACAGAGAAGAAAGATGTGAAAATCTGTGAAGGTTGTATGTGAAAATCTGCAAAGCAAATGTGTTTACCATAGTGCTACTTTGAAACTCTACCAAGTGCTGATACGCTGCCAAATTTATGCTCTGAATCTGTCTCACCCACATAGGACAAAAACCCTACTCAATTGAATTCTCAGACATCGAACCAGAAGAGCTCCAGTGTGTAAGGGCATGTTCAGAAACAGCTCTCTGAATTTGACTGACCATACATTTGGGAAATGACCTGGTTCATCTACTCACAACAGTATGATCAAGAGTGCAGATGGCATTAGATTGAGTTGAGTATGGGTTTATGGCCAGTGCTTCTAAGTGCCATGTTAGTTTATTTATTTATCTACATGTTCTATTGCAAGAAATGTGGCTTTGAACACCTGAGTGCTTTAAAATTTGGCTACCAATACATAGGAGGTAGGTCAAATTTGGCTACCAATACATAGGAGGTAGGTACATTTAGCTACTTAGGTGCATGGTTGGTATATGTTAGTAAGGTGTTGGTGGGGGTAACCAGAATTAAGGATCACTGTGACTTCCTTTTCAGTTGCTCAGGTGAGGTAGTTTGATTTTAGAGAACACCCTTGGTTTTGAAATAGAAACCACCAAAGCAGCAGTTTGTTTGCAGAAAATAGAAGACAAACATCCCTGGTCTATTAGAGTTTTCTCCATTTGTGTCAGACATTTTGTGCTTTTTCTTTCCGGGACTGGTATGGTGTACATTGGAGGTAGTGAACAGCAAAAGAGCAGGTGTAAATAATTTTGGGAAAGCCTGCCTAGAAAGACCTGAAACTATGAGGACGGCGAATGGGACATTTCCTAGCTTTTTTAGAGATACACCATTGCTGGCATCCTCTAAATTAGATCTGGGCAACATGTTAATACACTTGCAAAAATTGCAATTGCATGAATTTTACATTATGTTAAATGCACAAAATTCATGAGGTGATGCAATTTTGTACCACATTTACTCGTATTGCAGTAGTTCACTGAGAGATGTTTTCACTTCCCAGAAGATTTCTGCCCAAATCAGTTACCTACCGGTACTTGTTGTAGCTATTTTAGGAGATGTATGTCCTCGTGTTAAAATGTATTAAGAGATACAGACAAACGCCATTTCACACCATTCATGTAATTTCACATAATTTCCAAAATTTTCATGAAATTTCGCAAAACAAAAATGTAATATGGCACACTCCCACTCTGCATAAGGCCCTTGGGTATCTTTGTAAAACACTCTTAATGAATATTGCTTTCATAGTAAAACAATCAATCAATCAAATAATTATTTATTCAGTTTTAAAAAAAGCAAAACCAAAAAACATACAACGTAATAATAAAAATAACTAGTCATCAGCAACAGATTAAAACATATCACAATGGGTTACAATCAAATGTCGCCCTGAATTTTGAGAGTATGTTGTATCAATGGTTGTACTGTTGCTTAGGATTAAAATTGCACAGTCATTTTGATTCCATAGTGTCCATTAATGAACGATTAGATTTATTCAGACAAATTTGATACAGAGAGAGAAGCAATGAAGCGTCTAAATGCCAGTGTATAGAGATTAAGATCGGTGTGTGTATTTTACTGTCATATTTTAAAATAGGTTTTTCTCAGCAATGTTATTTGTAAGTCAGTGATTCCATTTTCCCCTGATCTTGTCTTAATATTCATATTCGCTGTGCTCTTTCAGATGTCTCTGCTAATGGTAGTCATGGTAACATGAACGGTGATGTCAAACATCAATTTTTGCAGCGTTTGGTCCCATAGACTGCAGCTAACAATCACCAAGAGAATAGGTGTGCTAGATTAGTTATGCAAGGTTACTTCAAAACTTCTTGCAGGAATCCCCAGAGTAAGTGCTTCATGCAGCATCCCATTTGCCTGACACATCTTGTTTCAGTCCCAGCCAGAGCCTCCTGGTTTAAAAGCAGCACAGCCGTGCGCATCTTGCTGAGATTTTTACAGTACACGAAAGCCACAAGAGTTCACAGAAACATACTGGGGATTTCAGAATTGTATACTTCGTTTGTTACAGATGGATCAAAATTCAAAAATAGGGTCGATCCTTTTCTGCTGTGCTTTCGTAGTTAAATTAAAGATTTGTACATTCTTAAAAGCATAGTCAAGTTACCAAATATCAAACTCTCTGACATTACATAGTAAGTGCTTAGATATCCATAGGCATAAAATAAAACAAGCGTCCTTCTTTAGCACTGTTTGATTTAAGGATTTTAATTGCGACAGATAGGTATTGCCAAACGCTCCGGGGAAACATGCAAATAGCCCACTCAAGCCTTTCATCTTCCAGAAATCAATCTTTCTGTTGATTGTGTCCTTACAAAACGACGTTTCAAAGGCAATCAGTACCTTAAACTTCCGGGTCACGTCATCTGCAACAAAAAAAACATATTGGAGTGATAAATTAGCGTGGTACTTCTCAGGGTAAGCAGGGCTTTATAAATGTAACTACAAAACAAGACCATATATACATTTTAATTACTTTATATCAGGTTTATAGACACCATGTAACATGGGCATCCCATCGAACAATAGTAGGTAAGACTTACAAATAGCTGAACCCAGACCAAAACAGAAAAATATAAAAGATTAAAAAACTACAGAGATAACATTATACCCATTCAGAACAGTTTTATCCATTTGAGAGTAGCAAAGACCTTCAAAGTGAATCATTGAGAAAAATACCTTCTCTGTGGATGTGAAACACTGGTGCCCGGTAGAGACTATTTCATAAAGTGCATAGACGGTGGTGATAGATGACACACTTGTCTAGTTAAGCAACCAATCCCGTGTTCTGGTCTATTGTACTTATCCAGACACAAAGGATATGGATCCGATCAATAAATTTGTCTTAAAACCCATCGACACAAGTCCCTTCCAAAGAAGAGACCAGGACATGCAAATGTTTCTTACGCATCTAAATATATGTTATAAGATACCCTTGTTTTTATTGACCCACAAAACTGGATATCACCTAAGTAAGCCGATTCCGACGCAAAAAGAAGATTGCACTCAAAAGAAGATTAGAAAATGAGCACAAATTACGCACCAAGCATTTTTTTTCCACCCAAATTTTATCAAGTAGGTAATACTTGGAATATTTTTCAGGTGTGGTGGGGGCGCTGAGGAATCCAACTGTTAGCAGCTAAGGTGGCACTAAGAAGTATTATGGCATTAACTCACATACCGCCTTGTGGAATTTGTAATGGTGAGGTAGTACTGCACCCAATACATGATGTACTATAAGGTGTAAGGCTTTACAGGATCTTGTATTGGCTCCTTAAATGCCGGAACAGTCGGATGAAAGCTGGTCTAGCTATGCTTTAAGTAAGTACAGCAAACTACACTTAAGAGACACAAAAAACATATTTTAATTTAAAGTAGTATTTTCAGAGTAATGAAAATATGAATTTACAGTCGAAATGTATAGCAAATATGTAAACTGGGGCCTGTACCCCCATCTCTCTAGTACTTTGAATGGCTAACCTGGTGTGATATAGGCAAGCTCATTTTATTGCTCTACCACTTTTATCCAAAAGCAGCACAGAAACGTCTTCAATTAAGAGATTTAAAATACTTGAAAGAACTTCTTTAAGCCTGAATGGACCTCGCTTATGAATAATTGTTGTGCTTTCAATCTCTATACCTAGCTTAATATTTCCTATATTTTGAAATAAGCTCTTAAATCGATAAAGTCGCTTTGCTAACGTTTTTGTCTGATTTCTATTTAGATACATATGCGCTGCACATCTGCGGCCTGTCATCGCACCTCCTTCCATAATAGACCCAACTAGCGCACAGCCAGCTGAGTCCGGGGTCACCGCAAGGTCACGATGATTAAAGATGGATGTCAGCTAACCTCATGAGTCTCAGTTGTGCTCCGTTTCAAATCACTGTTCTTGCTGCGATTTCCAGATATCTTTAAATCAATACCCACTCCACATGTACAAATGCACGCTACATGTTGTGTAGGGCAGAGGTAACGAAAACAAGGTTGCATTTTTGCACGATGAGTGAGTGTATTTCTATTGTGATAGGTTGAAGAAAAGAGAATACATTCATAGAAGAGCAGCGTTGCTTAGTCGTGGTCAGACCTGATCTTTAAAGAGGTGTCAGTTTCTTATTCACACCAGGGGCGTAAATATTAGGTGGGTTCCGCCTGTTCATAGCCCTTGAGTGCATGCGAGTCAGTGGCATTTACACCTCCTCCGTATTCATGTGCTGCCCAGACTACAAATGGAACAGAAATAAAGGCCTGAAAAAGGAAACCTGAAATTCTGAGAAAAGGCCTGAAGCGACTAGCTCTCATGATTTTTAGCATAATTGTTAAGCCATCGTTACGAGTGACTACTTAATTCCGATGAGGCCAGCCTGTCCATATCGAAATAATGAGATCCGCAGTAACACTGCTGATCTGTTTACTTTCGTCTGGTCATTTTGGTTACTAAAAGTTGTGTTAACCTCAGGGTGATTTTCCAGGCCAAAATGAGGAATTACTGGGGCACTATACCAGAATTACTAGTTCTGTGGTCAACCCTAATTTCTTAGTGGACCATCAGGATCTAGTTCATAATGGGCTCGTTTTCTCCAAACCAAGAGTCTCCAGTGCTTTGGGGCAGAGAAATAACTACTGAGAGCCTTGGTGGTAAAATTCATGGTAAGTTGCTGTACTCTTCCTAGACAAGACTACGTGTCCTCAGATTGGCTGCACCGATATGCCTGCACACTTTGTATGGCTAGCTGCAGTTGTGGCACATGATTCCAAGATTAATCCAAGTAAATCTAAGATGTCCTGTGCGCAGTCACTGCATGCAGGTTAAGTCGGGCATTCCTGTAAAGACTGTAGTTGGGATCCCATAAATGTATTGTCAAATATGTCAAATATGTCAAATATGTCAACTATGTCAGATATGGAATAGCTGACATTAAGTCATTAGATGGGGAGTCGCGAGTGGCAGTGTCAATGACAGTTAGGCTATAATTTATTTTTGATAATGATAAATTCTACCTCACAAAGAAATTAGAATAAGAAACATGGACACATTTGATAGTCAAGTTCTTCTGGTTTACTTAAATGGGTACCAACAGACTGCATATTAAGATAGCGATGAGGGTGAAGCAGTGCTTTGAGTGGGCTAAAAGGTGGGTGTCTCTAAAGGGGTAGGACCTAATAAGAATAACTAAGAATTGTTCATAGGAGATGTGGTATCTCTAATTAAGGGCTATGTCCTTATATATGTGGAATAGACTCCCAAAGGCTCTCTCCTAGTCATCCTCCTGTATTATCCCCCTCCTCATGGTGTATCTCCTCCTCATCATCATCAAATTCCTTCCAATGGTCCTCCTCCAACTGATCTTCTGCTGCTTCTGTGCTGTTTTCTTCCTTCCACTTCTGGTCCTCGCCCTCCTCCCCATACTCCTAGCTTCCTCCGGGTGTTCCCCTAGTACCGGTCCTCTTCCAGGTCTTGACTCTGTCCTGGTCCTCCATGCCTGTGTCTTCTGGGCCCTTACTTGGTTCTTCTTCTCTTGATCCAGGACTTGTTCCTTGTTCTGTTAGGGCCTGATTTAAAGTTTGACTGATGGGTACCCAGTAACAAATTTGACTTATATTCTACCCTCCTCGTAACAAATGCATTATCATATAATGTATTTGGAATATGGAGGGCAGGATATCCAACACATTTGTGACCGAGTTCCCATCTGCAAAACTCTAAATCGCGGCCTTGGTTTGCCTCTTAGTCTTCCTCCATCTTCTATTCCTTTTGCTTGTCCTCCTCCTCCTGGGCCTGGGCCTGCTTCTGAGTCTCCTGATCCTTAACCGGTAGCCCTTATTCTGGTCTTCCTACACTTCCTGGTTCTGATCTTCATTGTTGTCCTGCTTCTGGTCCTCTTTAATCTTCTGCTACTGCTTCAGTTTCTGGTCCTACTGGTCTTGATCCGGAGCCTTCTGGTCCACCTGGATTTGGCCCTCCAGGCACTAGCCTTCCTGGTCTTTATTGGCTCCCCTAACTCATGGACTTGCCCATTATTTTCTTGGGCTACCATACATCACATTCTGGTTCTCCTTTCCTTGTAGCTCACCTGGTCCTTTTGGTTTTCCCAGTTTTGGTCTTCTTGGTCCTGGTACACCTGGCTCTGGCACTCTTGGAACTGATTCTTTTAATCCTCCTGGCCTTCCTGGTTTCAATTTGTTATTGAGTTTTTCAAGGCTGAAACCAGAATGGATCTTTGAAAATAAGTACAGAGTTAGATCGCCTCTCAATGCGATAAACCCAACAAGGATCTTGTGGTCCTGTTGGTTTCAGTCTGCCCGATCTTATGGTGGTCCTGGTTTTTATATCTGTCCTGGATCTCCTGCTGGTCTTTCTACTCCTCCTTTCTTGATTCTTCCTCAACTTCCTCCTTGCTCTCCACCTCCTCTCGTTCTAGGTCAGCTGGTATTTCCTCCAAGCATGAACCTCAGGTGTTTTTTAGTAGCTTTAAACATTTTATGATGGTATGGCTAATATAATGCTCACAGCCCAAAAAATCATGAGTACGAGTAAACAAGTGCAAATATGCAATGCCAAACACTGCATTTAAATCATAGTTGATTCACATTTATTGAACAAGTCAACAATTTTTATCATTTGTGGAATTAGCTGCTTTTTATAGTCTGGTTGTTATTTAATTTGAATTACAGCCCGTCTCTTCAAAAAAGCAGATATTAACAACGCTTGGGATGTAGGTGGATAGGTAACACACCTAGTGGGGTTAGGCTTTGGGAGGCACTAAACACATTTGTTTGCACACCTCTCCTCTACAAAGGAATGCACACACAGATGTGCTCAGTCTTGGCCTGTGTTCCCCTATGGCTGTTCAGGTGCAGGAGAAAGCTTAAGGCATACACATACTACTGAACTATTTCTGCCTTGCAGGGCTTTCTATAGCATCCTCCATGAGCTGAGGTGTAGACGTTTCCTGTGACACATTGGCTTGCCAAGGGTATCACAGGCCTTAATGAATTGAAGGAGAATGGAATAAAGTCAGTAAAAGTGAGCCATAATTGAAATGCAGCGGCCCCCTCAAATCCCTGGGACCTGATGCTACTGTGAAAAATGACAGCAGTGCCCCTTAAAGGAAAGGTCCCTCATGACCTCAGTTCTGATAAGCAATCATGTCACGAATGTTGGTGGATGGCAAAAGGATCTCTGACTTCAGCAGGCTCTGTCTCTTTACCATGTAAGTGAAGGACTCTACCATTGTAACAATCTCACAATTGTCTGCTCCCAATTGCAGAGCCATCTGATCTCACCAATGGTGAGGGTGCAGGAGGGGTATGGAGGCCAGCCCCTGTTACAATCAAAGGAGTAGAGTTATGGGAGAACCATAAAGCAATACCAAAAAAAGACAAAAAGCCCAGCCAGCAAGGGAGATGGGCCACCAAAGCAGACCATAATTTAATTTCCAGGTGGCAGCCCGATGAAAAAACTCCCAGCAAGATTTGTTGGCTGCGCATATCCAAAGAAACAGAAGAGTGCCTTGCAAGTGCAGCATTACCACATCTTTAAGAATTGGTATGCAGACGATTAAAAGGGAACCCTTAAAAGCAGAAAGACAGGGACTAAATTTGCAGGGACTCTACCAGCAGGGAGTGTCGTGAGTTCAAGGCCAGCAGGAAGGAGATTTAGAGTAGGTGACGTTCCAAGTTTCTGTTGACTGGCTTGGGGACCACACCATTTGTAGTACTGGCACGATAAAGCTTAACTTACTTGAAGATATTGGTGGAACTTTGGTCATTTACAACATATTAAATTAATTTTGTGGTTTCTACGTATGTGATTTTTGTAAATAATAATTTGATACTTTCCGCACCTGTAATTTTGTAACTAATTGCTGGATGGAGTGATATTACTGGACTAATACTATCTTCTTTCTTGTGGTCTCTCTGTAAAACTCTCTGACATATCTCGTGCCCTAGTTCATGTTCATCAAAACTCCACGTAAATAGAAAAAACTAGGCTGTAATTTCTTTCCTCTTAAGCAACATAACAGTCTTAAAATTGTCATCAATACTCGATAATACGTTTATTCACCACTGAGATGTTTGATTAGCTATGCAGTCTTTTTATAGCTGTTTGTTCTGAAAGTGATTAGTTTGCTATGATCTTTCACTACTTTATGTTCTTCTTGTCCAACTCCAATGAATCTGAACCCTGGAAATACAAAAATAGCTGATAACTCCGGAACAATATGTAGTATTCAAAATATGACTATAACTCAGAGATTCCTGGAACCTGATGAGATCAGCCTCTACACTGCATTGTTCCAACTATTAGCTCTAGGATTCACTTAGATCTTTAAGGGGTATAATAAAATTATATTTTGAGGTCTATAATTCAATTTGAAAGCAGAAGAGGAATGGAAACTCAAATACCATTAAAACAATGTTGTAGGAAGCTGGCTCTGTATATACTATATCAAAGTGAGATATAATGCGCACAGAGTCCAGGGGTTCCCCAGAGACTTGACAGAGGCAATAATTGACAATACTAATGCTCTATTTATGGTAGTGTGGTCGAACAGTTAGGCTTATCAGAGGGTAGTGTTAAGCATTTGATGTACACACACAAGCAATAGAAGAAACACACACTGAATGACTTAACCCCAGACCAACAGGATTTTATATAGAAAAATATATTTTTGTTACTTTATTCATAGAACCACAAGATTCAGTTCAGGAGTTAATACTGTTGCAGGTAAGTACTTAGCATAGACATCAATGTAACCTTGTTTCACTTTAGTCAAGTAAGCAGTTTTCAAGAAAACAGAGAATATCTATTTCAAAAGTGGGCACTGCATGTTCTGAACAGTTCCTGGGGGAAGAAAATAAAGTACAGTTATAGAGGTAAGTACACAACTTACAGTTCCAGTCTCCAGATTATAGGTAGTCCACCATTGGGGGTTCAAGCTAACCCCAAACATCCACCACCAGCAACACGGGGCCGGCTGGGTGCAGAGGTCAAAGTTGAGCAATTTTAACATGGGCCTCTGTGGAGACAGGGGGTACTCGGAATTCGGTCTACCAGCAGGTAAGTACACACGGCTCGGAGGGCAGACCAGGGGGAATTAGAGGAGCACTGGAGAGGCCCCAAGTAGGCATAAATCCCACATCCTAGTGGCATGGGGGTGGCTGGGTGCAGGGTGCAAAGAGGGTGTCGGGTTTCCAATGAAAGTGGTTAGGACTCATGCTGCTAGAGTGAGGTGAGAGTCCTTTAGAAGCAGTTTCTTCTTCTTTTCTTTGGGACAGGACCACTGTCCACGGGAGTTTCTTGATCCTTTGTGATGCAGGCAGTCCTTTGGAGGTTTTCCAGAGGCCGCTGAACCTGCAGGGCGCGTCGCTTTTCTTCTGTAGGCTCTTTGAAGCAGGAGACAGGCCTGTAGGGCTGCGGCCAAGTTAGTTGTTGTCTCTTTTTCTTCTCTGCTGGGGTTTCCCCTAAGCAGTCCTTCTTCTTCTGGTGAGGTCATCAGGAATCTGACTAGCTTGTTTCAGGGAGCCCTTAAATACAAGATTTTGGGCCTTTTTAGGGGTCAGAGGGCAGTAGCCAATGGCTACGGTCCCTGTTGGTGGCTACACCCTCCTTGTGTCCACTCCCTTTGGGGAGGGGGATCACATTCATATCCCTATTGGTCCCTGTCCGCCAAACCAAGATGGAGGATTCTGCAGGGAGGTGGGGTCACTTTAGCTCTGGACACCTTAGGGGTGGTCCCAGCTGAAGTGGTCACTCCTCATTGTTTTTCTTACGTTTCCCGCCGAACTGGCCGCCCAAAGTGGGGGCTTCTCTGGGCAGCTCCACTAGCTGGAGTGCCCTGGGGCACTGTAACATAAGGCCTGAGCCTTTGAGGCTCACCGCCAGGTGTTACAGTTCCTGCAGGGGGGAGGTGTGAAGCACCTCCACCCAGAGCAGGCTTTGTTTCTGGCCTCAGAGAGCACAAAAGCTCTCACACCAGGGGGTCAGAAACTCATCTCTTAGTGGCAGGCTGGCACAGACCAGTCAGTCCAACACTAGAGGATTGGGTACATTTCAGGGGGCATCTCTAAGATGCCCTCTATGTGAATTTTTAATAAATCCAGCACTGGCATCAGTGTTGGTTTATTGTGCTGAAAGGTTTGATACTAAATTTCCCAGTATTCAGTGTAGCCATTATGGAACTGTGGAGTTCGTTTTGACATACTCCCAGACCATATATTTAATATGGCCCCACTGCACTTACAATGTCTAAGAATAGACTTAGACATTGTAGGGGCATATTGCTCATGCAGCTATGCCCTCACCTGTGGTATATTGCACCCTGTCTTAGGGCTTTAAAGCCTGCTATAGGGGTGACTTACCTATGCCACAGGCAGTGCTTTGTGAGCATGGCACCCTGAGGGGTATGCCATGTTGACTTTGCCTTCTTCTCCCCACCAACACACACAATATGCAATGGCAGTGTGCATGTGTTAAGTGAGGGGTCCCTTAGGGTGGCACACACATGCTGCAGCCCTTAGGGACCTTCCCTGGTTACAGGGCCCTTGGTACCTCTGGTACCTTTTAGAAGAGACTTATCTGTATGTCAGAGGTGTGCCAATTGTGGAACCAATGGTGCATTTTTAGGGAAAGAACACTGGTGCTCAGGCCTGGTTAGCAGGATCCCAGCACACTCGCAGTCAAGTCAGCATCAATATCAGGCACAAAGTGGGGGGTAACTGGAACACGGGCTATTTTCCTACAAATGTGTCCTGCATAAGTGGGAGGTAATGCAAATTATAATTGTGTCTAAGAATAGAAGACATTGGCTGTGATGGCTCAAATTCTTCGACCCAATCCATTTTAAACTTTGCAAGTGGGTAGATTGGTCCAATATATTGATAAGCTCTGTAAACAACTGCCTTTGAGACGACTGCTATTCTTCCTACGTTCTTTTTGAAATGACAGGTAAAGTAGTAGCTTTACTTTTTCACCCTGCTTGGTGTGTTTTTAAAGATCTTTATGAAAAAGAATGTATCCATCTAAAGTAGTGGTCTGATAATTTGGGTGCTATTCCTTTCTCACAAGCAGGACTCTGGGTATCTATCACTATCTCCCACTGTGAGCCCTATATCCCTGAGAAAGGCATGTTCAAGAGGCAAAGGTCTTTGTTGATTTTCAGATGCTTTTGGCTCTGTGGACAGACTACTCTCATAACTGTTGTGCACACTAACATTTGGATTGGATGGAGCCAAGGAACACTGGACCTGTTGTCAGCTTCAGTCAACTTCTTGGACTAAATTTCACCCAGATGTATTTGGGATTAAATGATATTTACTGTTGGGTCTTATGACTGATGGAGCCAGAGGTACAGTTAAGATTTCTGTGAAAAACCCACAATTTGTAGATTCAACCCTCCTTAAAAGCTGCGGCACATGTATTGCTCATTTGTCCAGCTTTCATTCACAACTGCAGAGTTTCATTTAGGTCACTTATAATTAGTCAATGATGGATGTCAGATTGGGAAAACTGCATTGTTAGGCCGGCATTAGTCAACACTATCAGATTTCAATAAAATTACTTCTAGAATATACTCATTTAAAGGGGATTTCAGCCAGTCCTCTTCATCAATTGGTCTGTTGTGTTGTTCACATTGCTTCTTCTGACCACTGTGGTATACCACATGTGGAATGGATCAGCCCACTTTAGCCAGTGGATAACTTTATTGTGAGAGACAATATTCAGCCCTTCTATAAGGAGTACATCACCTCACAAAGCAGTTCCCTGGAGTGTTGTGGACTTCTATACCAATAAGAGCTTGATGATGTCAAAAACATAGCTTCGCTTTTAGCCAATGTTTTTCTTAGATTGATGAGGGCCGACAGCATCCTCAACACTAACGTTTTGCAAAAACATACAAAAAGGTTTTAACAATGCCAAAAGACTTGCAGTCATCATCAGCCCAAATAACGTTGTCAATGTTTTTTTTATATCCTGGGCAATTGAATGAGGTTTGTTATGCAGTTGTGAAATTTATAGAGAGCATATTTGGGGGATGTAAAAAATGCTGATTTACAATGTGAAGCCATATTTTTAGAAACGAATGATGCTGAATTTGGAATGTAAATGCTTGTTTAATGATTCATTATTTTAACTGATTGTGTTATGTACTACTGTTAGAACTTAACAAATGGTCTTTTAACTTTGCAAATCATCTTCAATTCATTCTGCGATGAAATCATGTACATGTTTTGAAAATGTTTAAATTGTTGAGAAAAATAATAAAAGTTGAAGTTCGAACTTGAATTGAGTATTCTTTCGACCATTTAGCACCAGAAAGCCCTTGTAGTGATTGTGCGCTTTAGAAATGTATATATATATATACATATATATATATATGTGTGTTTTTCTCACCATGGAAATCGCACACATTTAATAAACTGATTCCAGATGCTTTAGTTATGTGTCTTTTTCCAATGTATGGTCAATAAAAAATTAAGAGGCTTCTTCAAAGCCACAGATGTTAAGAGCAATCAAGTAAATAAACAGAATGATTTAATATAAAATTAATATTTCTAAAGTGTTAGCCTGAGAGCTTTAATTACAGTATGTGGCCGCAGCATTCATTTCTCTATTGACATGCAATGGAGTTCACAAAATATAGAGGCATTCATAATATTTTGGATGATGCATGATGCAATTTAAAGTTGACAACTTTCCATTTATTCATTTCATATGCTCGAAATTGGTAGCATATTGTGGAGCATTGGAACAATTCCAATGTCTACTTGTTAGCAAGAATTATTTCAAATTATATTGATGTTTCTTTAGGCTGCAGTCGCTCTGGAAGGAGAAAGAACGGCAGGAAAACGATGGTGTTTTTGGCTAGGGAAAAACTATCCGATACAAACCCACGGTGTTAACAGTTAAACAACTTCTACCAGCCATTGCCATGTTCCACTCTTATGCACTTGCTGCAGATATCTACCACCTTCCTTGGTAGGCCTCGGTCGACTATGCATGACCATGCTGTACACTGTTCACTACTATCAGATTGTACACGCCAAAGGATCTTGTGTGTGCTAATGAAACCAAATGTCAGCACCAATCACTTAAGTCACTGAGACATTTTTCCAATTGTTGATTGGTAAAAATCCATAAAAATATTCATTACTCTTGGCAAACTAAAATTACCTTTTCTCACAGCTGTGAAACTTGGTGTTTGTTTTGGTTTGCCGTAGCCCTTTAAGACCTTTTAGAGTTACAAACTATGTTATGATTAGTAAAAGTTATAAATGTACATTTTTCCTACCTGTAAAACAGTGCTGCCCCTTTTCCTGCAAGAAAATAATAAATGTCAACCTATTAATACAATAAAATAGCTAATTAATATGTATAAAAAAAAACACGAAGAACATGGTGGCACAGGATCACTTTGCTGATGGGTTGATTCATTAAATCTAACAGTGCAAAGCCTCCCTGACACACATAGCACCCCCTATTCTGTTACAGCCCTGTAATCTCTGTCTATCCACCATAGGGCACAACTCGCTGTTATCCTTATAATTTCTGAATGGGCATTGACACCCGACCTTGTGGGTGCCTCTTCCCAAGAGTCCCAGGGACTAACAAGAAAAATATAACTTTTAGGTAACTTAACTCATCTAAACTATTATAGTCTGGAAGAGTGCAGAAGGAATATCGAATGGCTACAATATCGTCACCAAAATATTGAGAACCGAATTTTGAGGAGGTAAGTGTACCGAGGTATACATTTACTATTCTTAACCTCACACCTAAATGCCTTGAAGATATATATCATCCAGGTGGGTAAAGTGGAGTTCGGTATGGAAAATCTATAATACTAACTGTGGATATCCTGGTCCTCAATTGTCTGGGCATGATGTTGTGGCCACGCAATAATCTTTCTGTGATATTCCAGACCAACATTATCCAAACAATGCTCTCTTTAACAAAATTGTATTCTTTGATTCCTCAACAGATGGATTTCCTTCTGTGCTCCACACCTCTCTGTCACACAACCTATTTCTCTCACTTTCTGGGCCGTATTTATACTTTTTGGCGCACAACTGCGCCAACGCAGTTGTGCGTCAAAAAATTTAACGCCGGCTAACGCCATTCCAAAGCGCCATGCGGGCGCCTTATTTATGGAATGACGTTAGCCGGCGGAGCTGACTGGTGTGCGTAAAAAAAAATGACCCACACCAGGCAGCGCCGGCGTAGGGGAAAATGGAGCTTGGGCGTCAAAGAATGGGGCAAGTCGGTCTGAGGCAAAAAATCTGCCTCAACCCGATTAGCGCCATTTTTTTTTACTCCCACCCTCCATTAACATGACTCCTGTCTTAGCAAAGACAGGAGTCATGCCCCCTTGCCCAATGGCCCTGCCCAGGGGACTTCTGTCCCCTGGGCATGGTCATTGGGCATAGTGGCATGTAGGGGGGCACAAATCAGGCCTCCCTATGCCACAAAAAAATAAATAAATAATACTTACCTGAACTTACCTTAAGTTCCCTGGGATGGGTCCCTCCATCCTTGGGCGTCCTTCTGGGGTGGGCAACGGTGGCAGGGGGTGTCCCTGGGGGCATGGGAGGGCACCTCTGGGCTCCTTCCGAGCCCACAGGTCCCTTAACGCCTGCCCTGACCAGGCGTTAAGAAATGACGCAAAAGCGGCTGGACCTCATTTTTTTTGACCCACCCACTCCCGGGCGTCATTTTTGCCCGGGAGTATAAATACGGCGCACATGCCTCGGAGTAATTTTTTAGAAGGGAACGCCTACCTTGCATATCATTAACGCAAGGAAGGTGTCCACGCTAAAAAATGACGCAAACTCCAAGATCTTTGGCGCTAGACGGGTCTAACGCCAAAGTATAAATATGGAGTTAGTTTTGCATCGGATTTGCGTAAAAAAAAACGACGCAAATCCGGCGCAAACAGAGTATAAATATGCCCCTCTGTCTCTATCTATTTCTCCTTCTATTTCTCTCTCAAACAATATTACACATGATATAGGAAACCACAAAGAGCGTAAATGATCTTTTCTCTGGATACAAACATACCTCAACCTCAGGAGGGACTGTCAGTGGTTGAACAGAGAAGAAAACCATAAAAAGTCACAGGTAATAGTTAGACATTAAAATTAATTTAGGTAATATTATCTTACACTACATACAGTACGTTGGTGCCATATCATAAACCTGATTAATATTCTATATAATTGCAACTAACCATACAATTACAAAGTAATCAAGGCTAAGCAGGGGTTTTGTCTTTCATGTGCACATTTCACAACAATGTCCATAAACCTCAGGAGTGTGCAGTAGCTGCATGCCCTCCCTTTACAAACAGTGCTGCATGGTCCTTTTCAGAAGCGCACGCCCGAGCAGAGCTAATGCGTTTTTTAGAATAGTTTTCGTTCTGCCTTCATCTACATAAATGTGGCCCGTGGATTCCTCGGGGATTCCTCTCTATAATTACACAGTTTGCTCTGCTTATGCCTGCTTAGCGCCAGGTCCCATATTTTCCTTTTCTGGCCAAGGACAAACTGCCATTTTTTTTTTATTTGTGGCTAAACACAAGTGTTCTGGATGACTCTTTGTGGAATAGAAATCATCTTTGCATTCGCCAAATGTGAATTTGCACAAATATAAATGATCCATAACAAAACCTTTTAGCCTGACATTAGAGTGTAAGGTGGTTTTAAAAGTTGACTTCGAGCATCCCCAATCCCACAGCACAGCTACCTCCAGATTTTATAATGCCCTTTGTAAAATGTTACACGAACGTTTGGATGCTTTAGAGGCCAGGGCTTGTATACCATTTCAGATCAACCCCTTAAGTGAACTCATGTCTGCTGCATCGCGTGCCCTGAAGCAATACTACAAACATTGGGTTCCTGGTACAGAGTTTGCCTGATTGAGTTGAATTCCAGGCACAGCTGAGCCTGCAAAGAAACACGTGGGTGCGAGAAGAGAGGGCGGAAAAGTTTACACTGAAGTTGCTAGAACCCGGTAGCCACCTTTCCGGCAGTAACTTCCATCCATACGTTACGACTAGTAAGTGTTTTGCACAGAGTACAGTGTAAAGTCTATTGTGTAGTTCGAAACTTTATGGTAAAAATGTATTATTTCATTATTAAGGGCCGCAGTCTTATTTTTTACAGAGGCTAAGGGGGTGATTCCGACCCTGGCGGTTTTGGGGTCCGCGGGAGCACCGCCAACAGGCTGGCGGTGCTCCTTTGGGCATTCTGACCGCGGCGGTACAGCTGCGGCCAGAAACGGAAAGTCGGCGGTGTACCGCCGACTTTCCGCTGCCCAGGGGAATCCTCCATGGCGGCGCAGGGATTCCGACCACCATACCGCCATCCTGTTCCTGGCGGTTTCGGCCGCCAGGAACAGGATGGCGGTATGGGGTGTCGTGGGGCCCCCGTAAGAGGGCCCCACTTAGAATTTCAGTGTCTGCTTAGCAGACACTGAAATTCGCGATGGGTGCTACTGCACCCGTCGCACCCCTTCCACTCCGCCGGCTCCATTCGGAGCCGGCTTCCTCGTGGAAGGGTGTTTCCCGTTGGGCTGGCGGGCGGCCTTTTGGCGGTCGCCCGCCAGCCCAGCGGGAAACCCAGAATGACCGCTGCAGTCTTTTGACCGCGGTACGGTCTTCTGGCGGTTCCCGCTTGGCGGGCGGCTCCCGTCGCCCGCCAAGCTTGGAATGACCCCCTAAATGTCCATTATATCCTCGCTTTTCATCAAAGCATACGCCTGGATAACAACTTCCTGGTGTGGTTGTTGTTTTCTGTCTGGTTAAGTCACCACAATTCTAAAAGCTTCCCTCTTCTTCCAAACACTTCCGCCTCGGTCTTCTTCATATTGGTGACTAATTTGGAGCCGAGTATATATGCTCCTAGCACCATTATAACTCTCTGAAGACCAATCCCTGTGGTTTCCAATGGGACAGAATCATCCACATACTGCAGTGCGGGATTTTCAAATGCTTGCCACTTAGCTTTCGGGAAAGGGGCCTGATTTCATCAAGGACTAGCCCAGGTCGTCCGTGCATATGTTAAAAAAAGCATTGACATAGGGGCACATAATAGTTTTGGGCTCTGATTGATGATAATCTTTTTCCAAGAGATGTTCTCCATCACCAAGGACAATACGGACTCATGTGTTAGAATATACCCAAAAAATGGTAGATAAAAACTAGATCACTAAAAAAGTCCTGGGAACCGCATCTGTGGGGTACTCTGCCGCCCACACTGAGAAATCAAGAGGACTTTCAATAGTTCATGAAAGGTTTGACGGATACCTTTTTTTCCTGTCCCCTGTTGAATCCTAGAGTTAAAATTACTTTCAGTGCTTACTTTGAGCTGGTAGTTGTCGGTGGGGGCACCAGCACTTATTTTTGGGGACCGGCACTTATTTCTCCACATCAGACATTTCCCGAGGACAACATAGGGAAAAACAAACAAAAAGGAAAAGACAGTGTAAAAGAAATACAAAAAATATGTTACCAAGGGAGAAAGCAGACGCCTATGAGAGTGAGATAACGTGGAAGGAAGTGCCTGGCAGTGAATTAAAGAGGCCCAAGGTGGTTTTGGGACTGTGCACCTTTGCTATGTGTGTTCTGACATTTTATAGTGCCAGCCGCAGGTGTCTGAGCAGCGCTTTGGGCACCTGCAATTTTTATTTAACAAATAAAGCACTCTACCCTGCCATCAATCTGTTTATACAGTCAATAGATTTGTTTCTCTTTACCTTCTGTAGACTTCATGCCTCCCAGGATTGAGCCCACCCTCCCATCTGAACCTTCTTTTTATTTTTTACTTTTCTTAGTTTCATAGTGCACTAGTGACTGTTTGACAAGATGTTAGCATTTTATAAAACTCCTTAAATTGCTAAATAAACATCTGCCCTTGGCATGTCCCAGTTTTGTCAACTTCTGCCACAGTAGTCCTCTATTCACCCCATCAAAAGCAAGTGTATTGTCTATGAAGCAAGCGTAATGCTTGCACCTATTAGCCATCACTTGGTGATTACTTAGAATGGCCGGGGCCAGTACCTAGTGAGGAGCAATGCTGGTGACAGCCATTTTGATATTGTGGGATTAAGTTACCTTCAACCGTCCAGTCGTACAATTCTTGTAGGAAGAATTTACCCACCACATCTAGAGGCAAAATAAATCTTTTATTTACTGGATTTTCAGCGGGGTCTTTTGTTAGGCTAAGGGTGGATAATAGCCCCTCTCCAGTTTTCTGTGTGCTTGTTTGTAAGCCAGCTTGACCCCCCGCTCACTCTTTTCCATTCCATTCATTTGCGGCAGATTCAACAAAGTTGAGGAGATTTTTCCCAGTATGAAGGAGACTGGACTGGGCCATTTTCCAACCCCACAAATGTAATATCCTGATAGTGGCAAGAACACATTTCTGGCAAATAAACTACAAAGTATGCCCTTATGAATCCCTTATTTAATGTGCTTGTAGTAAAGGCACTCAGTGTAATTGCTTAAGACCTTTATTGGAACATCCTTTGATTGGTGTGTGCCCCAGGGTGACGGGGCATATGATGAATAATTATATCAAATTCAATTGAAAAGTTATACACCAGTCATACATGGTGATGGATAAGGTGTAATCAATGATTGTATTAAGTCTTGCAAATTTCTATTTCCGTATTTTTGGTCTTATGTTTTGTGGTCTTTTACAGAAGGAGACTGAGCTGGAACTCTGATCAAAGGATGGAACAGACTGGTCAAGGGTAGTAAAGAATAGGTGGTGGTTTAGGCAGGTATTTCTGATGAGAGAGATGAAAGAAATGCCTAATTTATAAATAATAACAAGCGCAAGGGCCCACACCCTTGCTTAGCAGTATGCTGTGCTGCTGAATGCTGGGCTTGTGAATGATATGGCTGCAAAGTTCTGATTCTACCTCTTTCTTCCATCACCTCTACACTTGATGTCTCCTTAACTCTTTGTTGAATGTTCTTTTTAATCCCCGATTTATGACTTTCTCACCATTGTCCCATCTTAGCGATGAGCAAGACAATAAATTAGCAAGGAGAGCAGCCAGAACTGTGTCAAGGGTCTGACTTGGCTCTTGGAGCCAGCATAGGAACAACGCCCTGAAAATGTTTGCCTTGTAAATCATTCAGAAAACATCTTGTAAAATATGATAAAGTCTCTTCAAAATTGAAAAAAGTGTATTTCTTTAAGATATGGAAGCTTTGACATTATTAAGTCACATAGAACTGCACCGAGAAGTACTTACTAAAAGTGATAGCGTTTAATCATGAATTTAGAACCATTCCTACCCCCGCCCTGCGACAGTGGCATAAGTGAACTAAGAAGCAAGACAGATGTCATAAAACCCTTTATGTGGCCCAGAATCTTAATCAAACACAGTAAGTTTCTATACAGCAGGTGTGCCGAACTCACATATTTTAAAGTGCTTTCATGTGCAAAAATGAAGAAAAGGGTAAATCCTTAGAACAAAATCTTTGCCTAAGATCACACAACTTGGATTTGTGGGGAAGGAGCGATTAATCCAGGTTGTAGAAATCAGCCACTAAAGAGATAACCATTTGGCTTTCCTTTTCACCTCAAATGTTAATGCTTTCTTTTTACCTCTTTGTGCATGTGGTTAGAGAGAGGTGGTCGTCAGAAGCCACTTTAAGGCTCAGCTCATTATGCGCTCCAAGTTCCAACATGACCTTGAGCTGAGCCAGAGCAAGGCTTCAGGCTCGAACCTGGCTCAAGTTTTCAGTGGCTAGGTCACCTCTAATCTTTCTCTTCCTTCTTCAGCATATCTCTCTCTCTCTCTCTTCCTCTGGGTCAAAGACCAATGATGAAACATAAGTGCCGTGCTCCAAAATGGGTGCCTGAGCCCACCATCTGCACAAATAAATTACTGGAAATGAGAGGAACTTTTAAAAAGCAGACTAATTGGGCGGAGGGGAGTGCAGGGAAGAGGTGGAGCAGTGATGACAGACGTTGGCCACAGCTAGGGTCAGGATAGCTGTGCGAAAACAAGAAGGGTTGGATGGAAGATAGTAAAGGCAGGCTGTGTGTAGGCTTCCACAGACAGAAAGGGCCTGATTTACACTTTTTTAGGGCCCCATTTGCGTAATTTTTTTATGCAAAAGCGGCACAAACTTACAAAATATAATTGAATTTTGTAACTTTGCGCCGCTAAAAAAATGACGCAACTACGGTGCTAAAAAAGTATCAATCAGGCCCAAACTGTATTAGTCCGGCCAGTGGTGGGTGGGAACTTTGAGTATGGGTTTTACGTGAAGTCGCTAATGGAGTGATTTGTGGAGAGCTACTGGGCACACTTTATTCATCCCCGCCCGCGCATTGGGGATCAATATTTTTAGACGCAGATTTTCAATCAAAACGAGTTTTGCTAAATTAACCCAAAAGCTTCATGATTTATGCAGTAAGATAATGTGATAAGGAGACAATGGCTCAGGGGTGTGCCCCCCGAATATGGACATTGGAATATCGAGGGATACAATTTTGTGAACAAAATATGGAAAATAATATACTGATAGGTAAGTCTAGATTTTCTATATCTAAACTCCACATACATGTACCTTGGCAAGATATATATATCTTCAAGTAAGGAGCTCTGGACCTAGTAATAGTAAATCTATACTGCCCTGCATGCACTTACCTTTCAATAGTTTGTCCTAGATATTCTGTCCTCGATATTCTTGTACCATGATATTCTGGGGGTCGATATTCAGAAGTTCAGCCTGGCTCAAGGTACTCTGAAAGGATTTAAATGGCTGTACCATTCTAGATTATTGTACATTGCCCGTCTGAAGCACTCGGACACGGGTGGAATACAAAGAGAGTATTCTTTCATTGATCCACTCGTATTTTTAAGAGCTACTTGGTGGTAATGTTTACTTGTATTGAGCAAAGAAATACCATACGTTTATATGCGTGTATTTAACGACTTCCCTCTAACCACTCTTGTTTGGGAATCGCTCCTTTAATAAACACTTTTTAATGGGGAAACCAGGTCTTCATTGCCTTAGAAATGTTCAGGTGAATGCAACTCCTAAACGTGCTCTGCTTTTTTGAAGTGAAGGATGGGGAAAGACGCACAGTCATATGGTGAGGCTTTTTTTCTTTCTTTGGTTCCTCTTCGAATGCTTTTGATGAAAAACATGTGTGCTATGAAAAATGCAGCCCAACGCTCTGTTTACCAAGATCTCTATAAATGTCAACATCTTTCAGCAGGCAGCACGAAGCGGCAGAAGCTTGCAGGCCTTAGCTGTCAGGCTGTGTGACCTCTGCTGTAGCCCGCTCGTCACTGTCACTGTGGCCCAGGGATGTGCTGACAGTAAGAAACGCCAAGATGGCCGCGCTGTCTGACAGAGCTCGGCAAACGCGCGCATTTCATAGCAAATCTTCCGGGAGGGGCCATGTATCTGTTGCTGTTTAAGCCATATCTGAAAGGCAATTAGAGTGTATGTTGCTACATTAGAGAATGTTACTACATTTTTTAGCTCTTGTCAATAGTATGTGATCTTATGTCAGCGACTAGTTTTCACTGTCAAAAGCTGCCATTTTGGCTGTAATGTAACCTGAATCAAAGTCTCAGCTGGGGTGAAATGTGATGAAAAACCCATCTGTGTGAGGGTTACGCTGTGAAGTAGGCACGTGTTTCCTCCAACTCCATGGGCCAGGTGTAATAAACACTGGTTGCAAAACACAGTTTGCAATTTTATGTCAAGACCAGAGGCTCTATTATGCATTCTTTTCTTACTTTATTTTATACAGCAGCAGTCAAGAACTACAGCTCCCAAAAGGACTAGCAACAGGCTAGCCAATGGGATTAAAAAAAGAGTCAAACATATGACCAATAAGGAGATGCCCTCTTTTCTTGCTGCTCGCAATCAAGATAAGTACTCTTTCAGGGTTTCTCTTATAGTGTGTTTTTATTAATATTCATACGTTGTTTTGGTGCTCTTAAAAACTGTTATTTTATTGTATTCAAATGATATTGGTGTGTTTTTGCGCCATTTCTTGTATTTTCTTATATTTTCTTGACCCCCTCCCCCACTCAGGTTACCTCTCGCGCGCTTCTGCTTCAGTAACCGCCGCATGTTCGATTACTGTCTCCCGTCGGGTTTTTCCTGTCAGAGCGCTTCCTCTGTTTGTGCGTCTGACGTCGTGGGAGGTCCGTTTCCTTCACTACAGGCGACGCTTCTCCTTTGCCGGCTCCTCACAGCTGCTCGGTTCACCGCGTTGTTTCCTCTGCGGTCCGAGCGCATAATTGAAGGCGCAGCTTATTTCCATCCCGCTTCCTGCTTCTGCTCCGCCCTCGGGGAGGGCTTTTTTCGCCGGAGGAGCTGTATTCACCGGTTAACCCTTTCCAAGCCAGGATTTTGGTTACTAGTTTACATCTTTTTACACGACTATTTTTGGTATTCTGAAAAACATTTATTGACTTCAATAATAGCTTATTGTTTCTATGGATTCTGATAATTCACCAGTTATGCCAGACATCAATGAGGATGAGGAAGTTTTCAAACAGGATTTAAATATATTTATCCAGTCATCAGTGAAACATGCCTTACAGGCATCCATGGAGAAAATGTAAAAAAATATTGAAAACACAGTAAAATCCATGGTGTCCAATTCTCTGGCCCATTCTGCGGGAGAAGGCAGAAAACTTAAGCAGGCTACGGTCAAACCTGCTAAAGGCGCTCAATTGGACAGTGAGGTTGCCTCACAACAGACTGAGGACTTGATTTCTCCCAGGCCTCCTGTGAAGGAGGGGAACATTTCAAAGAAGTTTTCTTCTTCTCAATTAAACTGCAAATTTAAATCAAAACATATTGACGCGCCAAAATATATTATGTTTTCAAAAATTTTGGACACCGATGATGAGGATATGGACGATTTGTCTCAATCGGACAATCCTGGTGACATCTTTCCTCCATCCTCACCACCTTCCAAATGTCCTAAACTCTCTCTCAGTGATTCTTTACCCAACATAGTTGATTCGGATGGCGTTCCTATGTTTGACCCCACTCTGATACAACATCCTAACTCTACAGAGTGGCTTCCTTCTGACCACGTAGGGGATTACATTTCTTCCCGTCTGCGCCTCCCTCTGGATCAACAGACACGTGCAAAATTAAGTCGGAATGCCCTAGGCCTTCCTTCGAATCCAACATAACCGCCACTCCTACTATCGATCAGTCCCTCATTACCTTTTTTACAAAGTTTGGCAAGGACCCCCGCAAGGGCGTCGATAAGGCCTGGACGACTTGCCAGGACAAACTTCTGGATGTGGTGGGGCCTCTGGCTCGTATTTTTGATTTAGCGGAGGAGGCTAGACTCGAGGATACTCCAATTGATCCGTCAGATCTCTCACTTTGGACTCAAAGAGCTTTCTGCCTTTTAGGCAATGCTAACTCAGCAATTATCCTACTGTTGAAAATGGATCCCAAGCTGGCTAATCTGGCCACTTTGGATCCCGGCATCCAGGCCGATGGCAAGCTGTTTGGCAATACTTTTATTAAAGACCTCAGCCGCTACGTATCCACGTTTTCATCATTAAACAAGGCCCAACAATCCCTAAAAAAGGTTTTCAACCAGCGTGTTTTTGCACGGGCCGGTAGAGGCAGGAGCCGCTTTACCGGCCGGGCGTACCGAAATCAGGGCACAAGAGGCTCCTACGATTCCTACGCACAGTAGTTTAAGCTGCAGTTTTATCCGCAAAGGACAAGAGGCTTCCGCAACCGTGGACAACGTTACGTCAGATCAGCCAATTCTCAAGGTAAGCCAAGTTTCTGGCCTTCCCGTAGGCGGCCGGCTATGTTTTTTCCTTCCAAAGTGGAGGTCAATTTCATCAGACCCATGGGTTCTAAGTACAGTGCAAGGTTATTACATCGAACTCTTCTCTCCTCCTTTTCAGCCCCATCTTCCCCCTCCTCCAAGATTTTTTCTTGCAATGTCCTCGCTCATTACTTCGGAAATTCAATCGCTCTTAGACAAAAACGCGATCCAACCTTGCCTTCCCGATGCCTCCGGTTTCATCAGTTCCCTCTTTCTCGTTCACAAGAAAAACAAAAAACTCAGACCGGTAATCAATCTCAAATCGTTCAATCAATTTGTGGTATACCGGCATTTCAAGATGGAAACTATTCTACATCTCAGGGACATTCTTCTTTAATACGACTGGCTGGTCAGATTAGATCTTCAGGACGCTTATCTCACCATTCCTATCCATCCTGCTCACAGGGAATTCTTGCAGTTCCAATGGAGGTCAAAAACGTATCAATTTTCCTCCCTTCCTTTTGGTCTTTCTTCGGCACCCTGGTGTTTCACGAAACTGTTGAAACCTGCGGTAACGTATCGCAGGTCCCTGGGTATCAGACTTATAATCTACCTCAACAACATTCTTATTATGCATCAGAATGCGTCTACCCTTCTTTCTCATCTCCAAATAACAATTTTGCTCTTTACCGACCTAGGTTTCCTTATAAACCAAGAAAAATCTATGGTCGTTCCCTCCCAACAAATAGAATTTCTTGGGTTCCTAATAGACTCGGTCTCGGCCACCCTTCTCCTTCCTCCTGCCAAGGTTTCTGCAATCAAAAGAGAACTTTATCTCACGCTTCAAAAAGACCAAGTCTCTCTCAGGTCCCTCGCAAGGGTAGTAGGTCTTCTCTCCTCTTCAATTCAGGCCATTTTCCCAGGCCCACTACATTACCGCGCTCTACAACGACTGAAAATTCTTCATCTTCGCAAGGGGTTGGCCTTTTCCGACCTCTTGTCGCTAGACGACGAATCTCGGATGGAAATTCAGTGGTGGATATCCCATTTAGAGGCCTGGAACGGCAGATCCATCTTCCTCTCTGTGCCCGATCTTGTGTTAGAATCAGATGCAAGTCTAACGGGCTGTGGCGCCCACTGTGGTTCGATTTCGACTGGCGGTATATGGTCCATAGAGGAGTCAAAATTGCATATAAATTGTTTAGAGCTTCTTGCAGGCTCCTTTACAATCAAACGTTTTACAAAAAACAGGGCCCGGTGCTCCATCCTCCTCCGCATGGACAACATATCCACAGTACGGTACATCAACCATCTTGGGGGCACCAGGTCCAGACCCCTTGCCCTTCTAGCCAAGAGTCTTTGGGAATTTTGTCTGTCCCACAAATTCTCCCTTCTGGCCGAATACCTCCCAGGCTCTTTGAATTCCACAGTAGATTGGCACTCTCGTCATCTCAAGGATACCAGCGATTGGAAGCTGCATCCGTCAGTTTTCCAACAGCTTGTGGACAAGTAGGGTCCCTTCCACATCGACCTCTTTGCGTCACGACTCAATTTGCAACTTCCTCTTTTCTTCAGTTGGCGCCCGATCCTCTGGCCACCGCTTTCATCTTAATCAACAGAGTGCTTGCCCAGGTCACACGCCAGAAGGCATCCCTGGTCCTAGTAGCCCCCTTCTGGCAGTCTCAGGTCTGGTTTCCTCCCCTCCTCGAACTAACTATAGACTTTCCCATTCTCCTTCCAGTGTTTCCCTCTCTCCTTCTAGACCCATCCGGATCTCGCCACAATCTAATTCTCAGCGATTCTTTAACCCTTTCAGCTTGGAAGATCTCCGGTTGCCCCAACATGTCTTCCCTATTTCGGCAGAGGCTTCAGAACTCATTTGCAATGCCTGGGCACCTGCCACAAGGCGAGGCTACAGATCAGCATGGTCTCTTTGGTCAGGCTGGTGTGTGGGAAAATGTGCCGATCCCTTTTCAGCAAATCTAAATTAAATTATTAACTTTTTAGCCGCTCAGGCTAGTGCAGGTAAGTCTTATCGAACCATAAACCTTTATAGATCTGCCATTTCTATGCACCACTGTTATGTCGACGGTAGACCAATTGGGGAACATCCTTTAATCTGTCGACTCTTAAAGGGAGTCAAATTGTCCAATCCTCTGTCCTCCAAGTATTCTCATATTTGGGATGTTTCCCTGGTGTTGAATTTGTTCCTTAATTGGTCGGACAATGCAGTCCTTTCTCTGAAAATGCTTTCTGCCAAACTCACAATGTTGTTGTGCTTGATTTCTATTAAACGTGTTTCCGATGTTAAGTCACTAGACGTTTCCTCCCGTCAGTTTATGCCTACAGGCGTTCTATTTCATATTTCCAAACGCACCAAGACCAATCTACATTCTGTTTTCTATCCTTTTTTTCCCTGACAAACCAAAACTCTGTGTGGGTCTTTGTTTAAAGGAGTATGAAAAAAGAACCTATAACCTGAGAATGTCCTCGTCTAATCAACTGTTAATCTCTTTTCCTAAGCCCCACAAACCAGTTTCTTCAGCCACCTTGGCCCGATGGGTTAAATGGGTTATGTCCTTAGCGGGTATTGATATTTCCATATTTGGGGCCCATTCTGCTAGGGGAGCTATGGCTTCTAAAGCCTTCTCTGTGGGTTCCAGTTTGGAGGACATTCTCAGGTCGGCTGACTGGTCCAACGATACGGTTTTTAGGACGTTTTACTGTAAACCTGTTAGAACTGCAACTTCTTTGCTTATTGACATGCTTTAAACTTGCATAATAGAGCCTCCGGTCTTGAAATAAAATGTAGATTTTCCTAGCAATTTATGACGGAAAGTCTTAATTTTATTAAAGACACGGAGGCGAATATTATCCCGCCGCTGTTTTCTACTAACATGTATTTTTTCTTTCCCTCCCAGCGACTCCTGCATTACCTCCGTCATCGGGATAATTCCAGTTACTCCATTTCCACGTCTGTCGGACCAGGATTCCAGAAATCATCGATCCGGGCTCCTCAGAACCTCCATCTTTCAGCCATTTTCCTGGCTAGTTGCCTGTGTTCAGGACTTCTCCGTATCTCTCGCCCTGGCAATTTTAGGACTTATTTACCCTTTGTTCTATGACTCTGTCTAGTCTGCTCGCCCAAGAAAAGAGGGCTGCTTGCAGTCAAGGGTAGACTCTATGGTTGGTGGTGTCTCCTTATTGGTCATACGTTTGACTCTTTTTTACTCCAATTGGCTAGCCTGTTGCTAGTCCTTTTGGGAGCTGTAGTTCTTGACTGCTGCTGTATAAAATAAAGTAAGAAAAGAATGCATAATATTCGCCTCCGTGTCTTTAATAAAATTAAGCCTTTCTGTCATAAATTACTAGGAAAATCTACATTTTACAAACGGACCTATGTACTAATAGTTTGGTTTGCAAAATAACAAATTGTAGTGGTTCAGAATTTGACCTATCTCATGCATATTAATGAGGTAGGTCAAGAATAAACAAATTTTGAGCTTTCGCGTCAAGAATTTTCTATTCTATTAAGGACACGGAGGCAAGGATAATGCTTCTCTTTCTATGCATTAATCATTCCAGCAGCCAATCAGAGGAGATGATGTACAAAACAAAACATATCCCATAGTTCAATGAATATCACGTGACAACCATAGAGATGAGCCTGTATATAGACACCAAACACTAGCGTCCTTCCTCTTTCTTTGCGACCGCTTCAACAGACAAAGAGTCAATAAAGAACAGTCTATAAAAATGAACCTTAGCATCCAAGGAAAAGTCTCAATTCGGATCCAACAACTATCCATATTAGGAACGGCATTCCAGAAGAGGGAGCCTCAGCAACAAAAGCTTTGAAACGCTAGTTCTAGCGTTATTTCTGTTCGAATCCTAAGGAAGAAATCACATAAGACCAGTCATAGAAACATGAAAGGTAAACTTTATCGTCAGAATTATTTACATAACAGAACTTACATCCTGGGTCGGTAAAACAATAGAGCAATAGAATACAAATAATAATACTTAACTCGTAAGACAATGTCTGTACATAGAAATAAGGGTGGGATAATCCTCACCGGCATGTCCTTAATAGAACTGAAAATTCTTGACGCGAAAGCTTGAATTTTTTTTATTCTATGGCAGGACCGGAGGCTCAGATTATGCTAGTTCAAAGCTGATTCACCATCACAGAAGCAATATCTAAGATAGGCTTGTAATAAAAGACTTTAAATGTAGACTCGGAAGACCAGTCCGCCGCTCTCATAATATCCTCCAGCCGTACCCCCAAGTTAAAAGATTTGGAGGCCATAGCCCCTCGTACTGAGTGGGCCCCAAAAATGGAAATATCAATTCCTGCCTCAGAAAGGAGCCAACTAATCCACCTTTCCAAAGTAGCTGACGAGACTGGATTAAACGGTTTTTGAAGAGCAAATAAAAGTTGACCTACAGGGTCTCTCCTGAACTCATTGGTAGCTACTTCGTATGCCTTTAGACAATGAACTACACATAACTTACAGTTATAAGGAAACGCAGTGCCTGTCTTAGTGCGTCTGGAGATGGAAAAGGAGACCCCATTAGGGGAAAAAATCCTTCCCGCCAAATCCAGAGCTCTAACATCTGACACTCTCTTGCAAGAAATGAGGCACAACAGCTAGGTAAGTTTATCTGACAGCTGTTTACGTGACAAGAACCTATTATCTGGCCAAGAGGTAAGAAAGGATAACACTACATTAACGTCCCAAAGAGACGAGTAACAAGGTTGGGGAGGTTTAGACAATCGAATACCTCTCATTAGTTTACAAACCACAAAATGTTCGCCAATCGGCTTACCCGAGACATGAATATGTCCTACAGAAATTGACGATCTATAATTATTTACAGATCTGTAGGCTAAACCAGAAGCCGCTAAGGATGCCAAAAAGTTAACTACTATATTGACATCGGCCCGAATGGGATCGGAATCCCGTTCCGCACACCAATTAACCCATCGCCTCCAAGCAGAGGCATATTGTTTGTGTGTGCTAGAGGACCAAGCCTTGTGGATGTAGAGTGAAGCTTGTGCAGAAATGCCCAGCAGGAAATTCTCCATGCTACTAGACAAAATTTGCCTGTCACATTTAAGGGATGAGGGTTCTCCAGGGGATCCAGCAATAGATTGTACTGAAGGGGAATTAGAAGGAGAAAGTCGCATTACAACTCCAGAGCTAGAGGGAACCAGGCTTGAGCCCTCCAAAGCGGAGTCACTAAAGCAATCTCTGATTTCTGACAGCAAACCTGTGCCAATACTTGAGGAATCATGCTGAAGGGGGGGGATGCATACCCCCAAAGAAGGGACCAGTCCTGAAGGAAGGCATCCGTGGCAATCACTTCCGGATCCGGTCTCCAACTGAAGAAATGAGAAAGCTTATGGTTCAGTCTCAAGGCAAACAGATCCATTGAGAAGGGACCCCAGCACTGGTTGAGACAATAAAACACTTTCGGATGGAGCCTCCAATCGCTGCCATCCCGAAGAAACCTAGAGTTCCAGTCCGCTACTGCACTGTTAACCCCCAGAAGGTATTCTGCAATCACTGAAATACGGTGTTGAAGGCAATATTGCGAGAACTCCTTGGCCGAGATGTTGTCCATCCTCAACAGGATGCAACAATCCAACCTCAGGGACGACAAGCTCCGGATCGCAAACAAACCCAGGAGCTCCAGGCAATTGATGTGGAGCTGAAGCTCCTCATCCGACCACCGACCTCTTGTGGTCAGGGACCCGCACCGGGCTCCCCAGCCCCACTTTCTGGCATCTGATTCCAGAATAACATCCGGGGAGTTGCTGAATATCGCCCAGCCATTCCAGGACTCCATGTGTTCTAGCCACCAGGCTATCTCCGTCGGGCCTCTACGGAGAGGGGAACCTTGTCTGAATAAGAGAGGCCCTTCTGAAGGTGAGATATCTTGAGCCGTTGACGGGCTCTGTAATGCAGGGGACCCGGGAAGATAGCTTGGATCGAGGAAGATAAAAGTCCCACCATCCGGGCTAGGTTCCTCAAGGACACCATTTGTTTGGACAGGAGAAGGCGTAATTCCTTCTTTATGTCTTTATGTTGCACCCAGGAAGAATCAACTGGGCCTTCACAGAGTCTATCTGGAAACCCACGAAGTCTATCTGTTGGGACGAAAGGAGACAAGATTTGGGTTGGTTGATCAAGAAACCCAGGCTCTGGAGAAGGTGGATCGTCCATGTCAGGTGATTGTGAAGGACTAAGGGGTCCTGGGCCATGAGGATCAAATAGTCGAGATACACGATCAGGCGCACCCCTCGGGCGCGAAGAGACTCTACCACCGGTCTCATCACCTTGGTAAATCACCAAGTGGTGGATGAAAGCCCAAAGGGAAGGACCCGGAACTCAAAGCATTGGCCTAGCCAAAAGAATTGAAGAAAACAGCAATGAGGGGGAAATATTGGAATGCTCAGATATGCGTCCTTTAAGTCCAAGCGGACCAACCAATCTCCTTCCTGAAGGATATCTCTCAGAAGATGAATTCCCTCCATTTTGAAATGCCTGTAGACTATCCAGGCATTGTATTCTTTCAGGTTTAGAACTAACCTTGACCCTCCTCCTTTCTTGACTACCAGAAAGATGGGGCTGATAAAACCCTTGGGATGAGGGGAGGACTGACAAATAGCCCCTTTTTGGAGGAGAGCTTGAACCTGTAAGCTTATGACCTCTTGGTCGTGAAGGGAAAATAGGGGAAGGGGAGGGTGGGACTGTTGGTGGGAGGATTGGTAAAATTCTAGTTTGAAACCCTGAATGGTCTCCAACACCCATGAGTCTCTGGTAACTTTTTGTCATTCCATCAGAAATAGCTGAACTCTGCCCCCAAGAATAACTTCTGAATAAGGAATAAGTCTCACCTGCATTGGAGGAGTCTTAAGCGACACCCTGCTGTCCTTTGTAGTAGTTTTTTCGGTATCTAGACTGACCTCCATGGGGCGAGAGGGGAAGAAAGTTGAATCTGCTGATTGTTCTCTGTTATAGCCATGTCCTCAGCCAAAGGACTCCCATCTGGGGCCTTGTAGTAAAGACAGCCTGACGAGCTACCCCGCATATGTCCGGCCCTCCGAAAAAGAGTATCCCTGAATGCCTTCTTTAATGACAACTGGGCCTTGTCCATTGAATTGAAGGAGGCTGCGAACTTCGAGAGGTCCTTGATGCAGGGAGCTCCGAAGAGAAGGCCCTGAGCCACCAGACCAGCTTCTGAAGTAGCAAGTTCGTTCAGCTGTGGGTCTATGCGCATTAAAATAGACCGTCTTCTCTCTGTAGAGATTGCCACGTTGGCATCACCCAGGTGGCAGATAGCTCTCTGAGCCCAACCCACTAAAACATATGGATCAATTGGAGTGTTAGATTCCTTAGCCAGGAAGGCCAGTTCTAGAATCTTGGCGTAGGGCCACAGAGATCAAGTAATTTATCTTGCCAGGACCTCCATGCACGGTCTAGGCCCTTCTTAGGGTCTTTAGCCCATTTCTTCATAAACATGACCATCGCTGGGTCGATATCTTGGGTATCTGTGACCTTTCCATCCAGGTCTGGTCTAGGGCACTCTACCCGAAGTGTGGCTCTCACTTCTGACCTGACCAAAATGAACCATAGCATCCAAGGAAAAGTCTCAATTCGGATCCAACAACTGTCCATATTAGGAACGGCATTCCAGAAGAGGGAGCCTCAGCCAACAAAAACTTCGAAACGCTAGTTCTAGCGTTATTTCTGTTCGAATCCTAAGGAAGAAATCACATAAGACCAGTCATAGAAACATGAAAGGTAAACTTTATCGTCAGAATTATTTACATAACAGAACTTACATCCTGGGTGGGTAAAACAATAGAGCAATAGAATACAAATAATAATACTTAACTCGTAAGACGATGTCTGTACTTAGAAATAAGGGTGGGATAATCCTCACCTGCATGTCCTTAATAGAACTGAAAATTCTTGACGCGAAAGCTTGAATTTTTTTTATTCTATGTCAGGGCCGGAGGCTCAGATTATGCAAGTTCAAAGCTGATTCACCATCAGAGAAGCAATATCTAAGATAGGCTTGTAATAAAAGCCTGACCAAAACCTGACCTGATGTGTTCCTGAATGTGCGTTGCCACCTCAGAGGGTGGAGTCCAACTCAAAGAACGAGGATGGACAGTGTCCTTGGGATTAAACGTTAAGACTCGAGGGACCTTGGAAACAGGGTTCTTGGACTTATCTGACTTTTTATGTTTGCTTAGACCGAGGCGGTCCCTGTGATCTGCATCCAAGTCAGAGTCTGATGTAGGATTTGAGGATGAATGGTCTGATGACTGGTCAGTCCCTTGTCCTTCGTGCTGTTGGGTAGAACTATAGCCTTGCTCCTTTTGGATGGATGCAGAAAGCTTATCAAATATCTCTGAGTGAGCCCATTTTTTGGTTTTTGCTTTACCTTTAGAGGTAGAGGGTTGCCCAGCTTGTGCGTCATCAGATGGCGTGAGGGGGGGAGTCAACCTTTATGGCGTCCAAAACTCTCAAAATGATGAGTGAGGGGACCAAGAGCCTTCGTTAAGGCTTTGTTAAAAGAGAGCTGCACGCTGTTGTCATGGGCCCCAACCAGGTTCTCTTCAAAAGAGGGGGCGTCACCCCCGAAATATTCATCTTCATCATATGCGTTTGAGTGAGCCATAATCACTTTACACGAGTCCAAAGGACTGTAAATTCTATGGTAGCCAAAGGCTACGGTCAGGAGGGAGTGCAAAACCCCAGCAGGCTTGAGAAAAATACACAATAAAACATGGAGGGAGCAGCCTGCAGCACTCTAGGCAAGGCCTATACGAGTTTTACAACCCTGAGCCAATCAACAGGGCGTGAGGGAGCCAAAAGAATCAAAATAAGCTGGACTCGTAAGTAGGGACCAAAGGAAGGCCAAGGGAAAACAGAAGCGCGCGATCGTCCGACCTGCAGAAACCTCCATAATGCCGAAATTGAAACAAGTGGTAAAACAGGTGAAAGAGCGCACGCGCGTGCTCTGAGTCCCGAGGGACTGAAAATAGGACGGCGGGCAAATGCCTTGCGGTCCGCTCCCGCTCCACCAAGAAAATAGGAAATATCGCAGTGGTACGCGAGCGCCAACAATTATCATGCTATATAAGGAAAATATGAAAAGACAAATGAAAGGCACTTAACTGGCTGCGGAAGCAGCAAATAAAGAGGAAGGACACTCGTTTTTGGTGTTTATATACAGGCTCATCTCTATGGTTGTCATGTGATATTCATTGAACTATGGGATATGTTTTGTTTTGTATATCATCTTCTCTGATTGGCTGCTGGAATGATTAAAGCATAGAAAGAGAAGCATAATCTGAGCCCCCGGTCCTGACATAGAATTGCAATCCACTAAAAATTGCTGCCATCACAGAGATGGTGGCCTAGACCACTGTTTGTCTGTGAATGCTTTTAAATAAAGCATTTTTTAAATGCAGCTCGATTTCCTGGAAAACAGGATGCATTTGGAAAAAAAAGTTTTACAATCGTTTTAAGACATTTTTAATTTTAGTCAGTAAAATGTTAATGTTTTGCGACCAGATTTCGGTAGAAGAATATTAACATATAGCACTCCGAATCTCTATTCGGAAGGGACATCCTAAACACGCCCTCTCCTAATACCGATTCGGTATGTATCTGCAAACCCAAAGTGTGATTTGACAGAATCACAGTTTTGGTTTTATTACATACCAAAAGATGATTTTGCGGTGGCAAATAGTCAGAGTTTGAGTTTTGGACCCTTTGCAAATCCAAAAAGCCTTAGAACATTTGGCCACTTTAAATAACGTCCAACTTAGTTTTCTTGCGTTGATCTAAAAAAGAAACAACTTCTACTTCAGTTTATGGCTTACGTTAATTCGAAGAAGGTGGAAATAGGAAATGTAATATGAAACAGGTGGGTAGAGTGGTGGGAGCAATCGACTCCTGCCTACTTCCACTCACCAACTTGCACCTCAACTGATCTCAGCATTGGGCAGTACCTCCAGGCAATTGGGTTAGATGCCCTGCAGCACTCACAAGCCCCACAAGTCTACAAGGTTGCCATTCTTGACTGGGGCATTACTAATGCGATTTTATTTGAAAGAATTTAACAAACTGGCATATTGGTTAGGGCCCATTTCAACATGAATGCCCTTGCACACGTCTTCCTGGAAGAAAAAGCAGCTCACTGCAAGGAGCGATTAATTAGATCAGCAAGGGTAGCAGGGTAGAAGGTAGCCGCAAGGGTGTAAGAAATGTCATACTTTTTTCTCACGACGTTTCTTAAAATTACATGAAAATTTCACAAAATTAAGCCTTTGAAGTGAAATGTATTTTGCATGTGTCTCACACCACTTTGTTTTTACAAGATCGCGCACCTCATGTAAAAGGTCTTGGCAGACACTGCCAGGAGACTGGTTTCTGCAGAAAATGCCTAGCTACATGACATTTTCTGCCCAAACAAGTCTCCCACTCATATCTCCCTAGACATTTTTATGCTAGATGCATGCTCAGGTAAAAAAATGTTGCTGGGAAATCAAGTCGCGAAATTTAGTGCAATTTCCTGAATTAAACATGGAATTCAGAAAATTCACAATTCTTGCTGGCGGAATTAAAATGTTGCCCAGTCCTGCATGGTGTGACTCCGGCATAGAGTATGACCTGTAGGCAATGAGGCAAATGCCCTACAGCCATGACTAGTCCCACAGCATCTCCTGTTGTGGAGCTTGTAGACGGTGACACTTGGGATATTGTCAATTCGATTTTATTTGACAGAAAGAAAGAAACTCTAAACGTCTTCCACTCCTTTGCCCCGCACTTACGGGCTCCTCTTAGGGTGTCATTGACTGAGTATCATATTGAAGGTCTGAAAAACAGGGTGCATCACATTTGTGGTTCTATTCAGGCTGTAGTCAGGATATAGGACTGTCCACTCTGCTCAATGTTCCTTATCAGGCAAGACAAGCCACCATAAATAAAACTGAGAGACACAAGTTGCACGTGAGTGTTGATAATAACATGTGTAGTGTGGCAACTGGCTTGCCATAATCTTCTGTACCTGGTATAGCTCAATAGATAAATGACACTGTCGGTGCTATATTTATACTATCTCCCTCATGTAGCTTTAATGCATTATGTTTAAATATTCCTAAGAAAAGACTAAGGCCCAAATTTAAGAAGGGCGTAGCACCATCTAGCACTATATTATCGGCATTTTTTTTGTTGCTAATATGGCGTTAGCTTGGCAAAAACACCACGCCAAATTTACAAAGTGGTGCAATGCACGCATCGCGCCACTTTTTAAACCCTTGCACTACATTATGCCTGCGCCAGACATAATGTATGCAAGCGGGACGTTCCTCCGTTAGGAGGCCCAGAAAAATGGTGCGGTGGAATCTATAAGATTCCACTGCACATTTTTCTTGTCATTTTCAATGCCTGCTCAGTGCAGGCATTAAAGTGAGGTACACCATTGTTTATAATGGGCCTCTAAGTACTTTGCAGGATTAGAGCCAAACTTTTTGGCGCTAATCCTGCAAAGTACCACAATAGTATCAGAAAGTATGACGCTGTTGATCCTAAAGTGGCCATTTGTGCGCTGTATCATTAATACAGCGCACACATGATGGCGTTAGGGGGGTGCAATGGGAAGCAAAAAAAGTAGCGCTTCATGTAATGAAGCGCCACTTTTCCTAAATCTGGGCCTAAGGGTGATTTGGAAAGTGCTGATTCAGGCTGTATTGTTCTGGGGGAAACCTTATACAGCCTTGACTTATATCCTTTACTGGCATGCTCTAATGCGTTTATGTACATTTCTAATTTATAAATAACATTTATTGTTACCTACCATCTAAATGCCTAATGTTATGTTGTAAAACTAGCATACCTAATTGTTTGATATCAGATGATAACCATTTTTAGTTCAAACTCTAAAAAAACCTTCAAATATTCAAACCTGATTAGAGACTGCTGGTGTTGCTATTTCAGACTCTAGAGCTTTAAGTAACAATTTTTGTAATGCGAGATCAAGAATGCTATTAGTTGGCACTCTCATTCAACTGCTTTCTAACTGCTCTTGCTTCTACCCTCCTGACTCTGCTGCATTTGGGAAACCTTCTAAAGCCTTACACTTTGTAAAACAAGTGCCCTCTACTTTGAGGCCACTATCAATAATTGGCATATATCTGTTGAATAGCCATTATTAACCTTGGAGAAGTTGCTGAATCTCATCCTGGCTCCTGCCTTTAAATGTACAACTAAATCTGAATCAGAAATTAAATCCAAATCTCAATACAAACCTCTCTGTATATAAAATCACAATGGTTAATATGATCATCAACATGACAAAACTCAGATATCTGACAGGCTTCTCGAAGGATTACATTGAAGAAGAAGAAAGCCCTCCCATCTTACTCTGAAATTCTCATCACTGACCAATAGTATAGCACCATTAAATGAAGTACCACAGTACAATTTAGATGAAGTAAGGATTAACCACATCTTCTATACAAAGAGCACAGCTGTGTGGACCTCTACTCTTTGTAACTTTTTCACAATCTCTAGAAATGTCAACATTTCTTAGATAAGAAAGCTCCCAGTCTCTGGAACCTAGGGCCAACTCTTTGATCTACATATCAGAATCTACAATAACAGGAAAATCATAATTGAAGCCTTCAAAATTAACCACTACATTTCTCTACCCTGTTATTTGACCTTAAGTCCTCCAGCACCTTCTTGAGAAACATTCTGCCTCATGCATACACACATTATTCATTCCACATTCCAGTGACTATCCCTCTTCTGCAGTCTTATCTCTGTGATGTCTTTGTACAGTGACTTTGCAACCCTAATTGTGGCCTTTCAATTGTCTCCATCAATCATGAAGAAAATGCCTGCCTAGATACCCCTTATGACACCAGTACGATCATGAACAACAAATAACCATTCTCCAGACTGACCTCCTACATTTCCCCTCATATATTTCCCTCTAAAACATCTTTCAACTGGTGGATGGCCTAGTTGCCCTTCTCCTACAACCCACACAGATCTCGCTCATCTCTATGAAGAATCAACTCCACCCCACTTTGAATCTCAGCACATGTCTAAGACTCTCTCCACACGTAAAATCCTCAAGTCTTTTCTCTCTCAAGGTGCTCTTCATCCGCCGAACAACAACACTGACAATGATTCCCAACCTGCTGACCTTTATATCAAACACAATTATAGTCCTGCATGGACTGTATATCTTTTCAAGACCACCAACACCATCACAAGCACAATATTGCATGTTGATCACAAGCTCCATTACATTATTCTTTATGTGATTTCACTGCAGAAAAAATGTTATCCAAAAAAGAGATCATTAATACTGGGAAAAGCCCAGCTCCAGTAATTTAAAAAAAGGGGAAAGCACATTGTCTGGCATGGCAGCTAACACTTCACCCAGATGCATTGTGGATAATGCAGTGCATGATAACACTCACCTTAGTTGAGAGTCTTTAGTATTCACCATTGTTGGTGCAGCCAGTGCAGTGTTTTTCAGGATAATCATCCTTCTTCAGTAGAGAGCAACAAGTTAAATTTGGAGGTGCTGGCAATGCTGGTCACAGTCTTTTTTTAGGTTTCTGGACGACTCCCAAAGTGCAGCCAGTGCTGTGCATCTCCAGACACATTTCAGGACATTTGTCATTCTTCATTAGAGAGTAGCAAGTTAAATTAAGAGAGCTGGCAATGCTGTTCACAGTCTTCTCAGTTTTCTCTACCCCTCCTTGAGTGCAGGTGTATCCTAGATCTTGTCAGCTCAACAACTCAACGAGGAGCCAATTACAAAAGGAGGAAGGAACACAATGCCTGGCATACCAGCACACAGTGCACCCAAATGCATTTTGGAAATGAAGTGCATGATAACACTCACTTTAGTTGAAAGTCTTCAGTATTGCCCATTTTTGGTGCAACTAGTGCTGTGTATCTCTTGACATGTGTTTCAGGATATTTGTCTTTCTTCCGTACAGAGTAACAAGTTAAATTTGGGGGCACTGACAATGCTGCTCAAAGGCTTCTCCCATTTCATAGGTTTCCATCACCCTGTGTGTGCTTTACTGCAGAACAAATTTTCAACTGAACAGGAGATAATTAACCCTGGGACAGACCAATCACCAATAATTTTCTCCTCCTCCTCCTCCCTGCCTATGATGACATGAATATACTCCCTGGCACTGGTTCTCCCAGCACCCCTATTTTATCCACTTCCTAGAAATTCTGAATTATATGATTGAACTTTAGAAGCTTGAAGCACTACAATACGGGCACTCAGCTCTGCGCAGAGCCATTATGATATTGCTCCGGGTGTTCCTTTAAAAGTTTCCTAGAAACAGATGAGGTGAGAGCTGGGTGAATAGAGATAGAGTGATAGTTACACAGGTGTTGTCAAAGGAGAGTAAACTGAAGACAGTTATTGCTGTATTGTCTTCAGTTTACTCTGTTACACTCCCTTGACAACACAGCAATAACGGCTCACTAGCAATCCTAAGCTATCAAGGCCTAGCCTGATAGTGAGAAGTATGAGAACGATATTCGAAAGAAAAAAGAAGATGAATACATGGATCTTGAACAGACAAAAGCAGAGTAAGGAGATTCTTAGGAAGACTAATGTAAACTGAAGAGCAATAGTTGATGCATGAAAAAGCAGCCATTAAAGGGTCTGTTTCAATAAAGAAAAATGAAAAAATATATATTTTATAAATATTAGCTAGATAAAAGCAACACTTTTTTATTACACTTAGACTTGTTCCGAAAAACTCAATGACAAGTCAAAGATGGTTCCAAGCTCTCCAGCAAAAGGTGAAAACGGGAAAGGATTTGACCAGAAGTGAATAGAGGGCAGGGTATTTATAACTGAGGAAGTGGGAAAAAAAGAGATTTGCAGTTTTACTGGAGTTTCATTTTAGGAAGAGCAACCGTAGAAAACAGGCAGCGATCTGCTTATGAAGAGAACCAGTAATGGAAGACAATGAGAAATAGATCAAAGAATCATCAGCATTGACGTGTGAGTTAAAGCCAAGAGAAGAGATAATAGAAGCTAGGAATATATAGATGGAGAACAAAAGGAAGCCAAGCCGTGGGTCATGCACTGATCATAGGATAGGAGAATATCTCCCTTTTCTAGTAAAAACAAGAAGGAATGGTCAGATAGTTAAAATCTAAACCATTGAACAACCGTGAAAGAAATCCACTGTTCAGAAAGAAAGTGTAAGTGTATAAGACTAGAGTGATCCATAGTGTCAAAAACAGTAGAAGGGTCAAGAAGGATAAGAATGTTTATTGTGGAAAGCATAAAGTATAGTGTTAGACAGAAAGGAGTGCAAGCTCAGTCACATAGCCAGGAGGAAAGCCAAATTGAATAGAATAAGGAACAATATTGGTCTGCAGAAAAAAGTTAGGAATAGCAATCAATTCTAGGTTGTTCGATAGGAGCATACTTAGTTATGTCTACTACCCCTTCTGGGTTATAAGCCATCAACCGGGACTAACCAGGCATCTCTGACCTGGGCTTTTCTTTCAATCTTACTCCAGGTGTGACCCATCACCTTGCAGTCAGCATTGAGGTCTCAGTGCCAGGTGTTTCTTGGCATTCCTCTTTTTCCTTTTCCCTTGAGGGTTCTAGGTCAGGGCTTGCCTGGTGGTGTTTGATGTGGGCTCGCGGAGGGTGTGACCTATCCAGCCCCAGAGTCTTCTCATGATTTCTTCATGAGCAGGGAGTGGAAAAGTCTGCTGCCATAGGTCGCTGTTGCTGATGGTGTTTGGCCAGCTGATTTAGAAGATATTCCTCAGACAGGTGTTGATGAAGGTCTGGACTTTGTTGGTGGTGGTAACTGGGTCCTCCATGTTTCTGCTCCATACAGAACTAACAATTTTACATTGGTGTTAAAAAGCTTGCACTTGGTTTGCAGTTTTAGGTCCTTGGAGCACCAGATCTTGTTTAGCTTAATGAAGGCAGCCCTTGCTTTGCCCTCTCTTGACTTGACTTTGGCGTCTGCGTCACCCTGCTTGTCTATGACAGTGCACAGGTAGGTGGAGGCCTCAACCCCTTCCAGTGCATCGCCTGCAAGAGTAATTACAGTTGTAATGGCCGTGTTAGCCTTCATGATCTTGGTTTTTTCCCTGTGGATGTCAAGGCCAAGTTGTGCTGATGTGGCTGCCACATTATTGGTCTTCTCTTGTAGTCCAGGACATCGAGCTATGTCCAAGGTATCCACCGGATCCCATTCCTTGCTATGGATGTCTTCATGATCTAGTCTATGGCCAGAAGGAAGAGGAAGTGCAAGTGCAAACAACCCTGGAGGACTCTGGTCTCACCAGGAAGGCTTCTGTGAGTTGTCCCCCATGGACTATTTTGCAGGTCATTCATGATGATTTTTACAAGTTTATTTGGCATACCATAGTGGTGGATATGTTTCAAAGGGTCTCTGTGTGTCCAAGCTATTGGATGCCTTGTCTTAGTTGATGAAGCTGACATAGAGGGGGATGTACCATTCCACCGACTGCTCAGTGATGATGTGCAGTGTTGCAATCTGGCTTGTGCAGGATCTATCTTTGCGGAGGCCAGCTTGCTGGTCGTGGAACTGGGCTTTGACTTGTTTCTTCATTCCACTCAGGGTGACTCTATTGAACACTTAGCCTGGGGTTGATAGAAGAGTTAGCAGTTTGTAGTTCGGCCAGTTATTCGGCTCACTTTTCTTTGGGATCTTGATGAAATATCCCTCCTTCCAGTCTGATGGCACCTTTTCATCTCCCCAGACCCTTCCAAACATGGGTTAGAGCATATTTACTGATTTTCAAGGTCTACCTCCAGTGTCTCTGCAGAAACATTGTCAGGTCCTGCTGCCTTCCCATTTCTTAGATGTTTGGTGGCTTGCCATATTTCTTCCTTGGTTGGTCTGCTGCAGTCGACTAGCAGGTCCTTGTCACCCGGCTGTATGTCTGTTGGAGATTGTGGCATGGGCTGTTTCAGCAGTTCTCCAAAGTGCCCCATCCATCTTTGACCTTTGTTACTTATGAATGTCTTCCCAGCTCTGTCTTCAACAGGTCCTTCTGACTTGCTGTATCTGCCAGAGAGTTTCTTTGCTATGCAGTAGAGTTCTTTCAAGTTTCCATGTCTTGCTGCTTTCTGGGCTTTTATGGCAAGACCATTCATGAATCTTCGCTTGTCTGCTCTTAAGCTTCTCTTTGCTTCGTTGTTGGTTTTGGTGTACTCACCTTCACCTTTGCTTTTTCTGTTCTTGTTCCATTGGTGCTTACTGCAGCTCTCTTTTCCTTTCTCTCTTGGATTTTGCAAGTGTTTTGGTTACAATCCATTTTGTATGCTGGTGTTTCTTGGGACATAGTACCTCCTGGCAGGTTGATGTCACTGTTTCTTTGATCCTCGCCCACTAAATTTCTACTGGGTCTTTATCGTACTCTAGTTCTTGCGTGACTTGAAACTTGTTACTGAGGGTGACTGACTGTTCGGTTTGTTTCTGCACTTCTTTGAGGAGGGTGGTGTTATATCGGTTTGTTGGTACCACCCATGGGTTCTTCAGCTTTCGCTTTAGCCTGGCTACGACCAGGTGATGGTCTGACACCACGTCCCCTCCTCTCATCGCTCTCATATTCTAACGGGACTTCCAGAACTTATTGGCAATGCAGATATGGTTGATCTGATTCTCTGTTGAATGGTCTGGTAGCACCCATGTTGCCTTGTGTATTCTTTTGTGGGGAAATACGCTACCGCCTATCACCAAACTGTTAAGGGAACAGAGATCTGTGAGCCTTTCACCATTCTTGTTCACATCGCCAAGGCCATGATTGCCCATTACTTCTTTGTACCCAGTGTTGTCGCTTCCATTCATGGCATTGAGGTCCCTCATCAGTATGGTGATGTCTCTCTCAAGGTATGTCCCCAGGACGAACTGGAGTCTGTTGTAAAAAACTGCTCTTTTTTCTCATCCTTGCTGTTGTTTGTAGGTTCAAAGCACAGGATACAATTCATGTTGATCCTCTTTTTCTTTGTGCCGAAGGTCGCTGAGCTTCCCATTCAATCGGAGTTCCGTTGCTGCTGTCATAAGCATAGGTGCTATTTACTGAGTATGTAGGGCGTTCTCTTCCTCATGTCCAGAATACAGCAACATTCCTCCCGGAGCCAGAGTTTTCTGCCCAGACTGTGTTCATCTGGTATTGGTGATGCCAAGAAGGGCAAGGTTGTATTTGTTCATCTCCGCTGCCACTTGGGCTATCTTTCCTGTCTCATACATGGTCCTCACGTTCCATGTCCGGATAGAAATGGTGTTGGTCGAAAGCAGGTGAATTGGCTTTGTGGCTTCCAGAGATCTTTGTCTTTCACCGCAAAGCATCATAGCTCTTTGTGAAGAGGATTCCTCTCTCTTTAAGGTGGCGATACTTTTTGGTTGACATGTCTGCAGCTAGGATTTTTTTACAATAGTGGGGTATATACCCGCATGCATAACACTCTTCCTTTTGCACCTGGGCTTGAGACTGGCCATGGCGAAGTTAGAAAGGAACAAAAGCAGTGAAATATGTAAAGGGTTAAAAAGATCATTAGTATCAAGAATAGGTTTTTAAGTAATGGAAAGATCATAGCAGCTTTGGAGTAAGAGGGAAAGAACTCAGAAGAGAGAGAAAGATTGAAAGAGAGACAGATAAGGCCATTAGCAAAGGGACACAGTTTTCACCAGTTTTCACCAGAGTAATTAATTGAGGGGGAATGTAGTACATTTTACCTCAGATAGATAGGAATGAATGTCCAAATCTGAGGTGGCCTGTGTAGGAAGCTGACTCTGTACATAATATATCAAAATGAGACATAGGGGGTCATTCTAAGTCTGGCGGGCGGCGGAGGCCACCCGCCAGACTTCCCCCTTCCAAAATACCGCTCCGCGGTCGCAAGACCGCTGAGGGTATTTTGGCTTTTGCACTGGGCTGGCGGGCGACCGCCTAAAGGCCGCCAGCCAGCCCAGTGCAAAAACCCTTCCCACGAGGACGCCGGCTCAGAATTGAGCCGGCGGAGTGGGAAGGAGCGACGGGTGCAGTTGCACCCGTCGCGAATTTCACTGTCTGCAGTGCAGACAGTGAAATTCAAAGTGGGGCCCGCTTACGGGGGCCCCTGCAGTGCCCATGCCATTGGCATGGGCACTGCAGGGGCCCCCAGGGGCCCCACGACACCCCATACCGCCATCCTGTTCCTGGCAGGCGAACCGCCAGGAACAGGATGGCGGTATGCTCGCTGCGCCGCCATGGAGGATTCAGAAGGGCAGCGGAAAACCGGCGGGAGACCGCCGGTTTTCCTCTTCTGACCGCGGCTGAACCGCCGCGGTCAGAATGCCCTGCGGGGCACCGCCAGCCTGTTGGCGGTGCTCCCGCCGACCCTGGCCCCGGCGGTCTAGTACCGCCGGGGTCAGAATCACCCCCATAGTGTGCACAGAGTCCAGGGGTTCCCCAAGAGGCTTGACAGAGGCAATAACAGATTATACTAATGCTCTATTTGTGGTAGTGTGGTCAAGCAGTTAGGCTTATCAGAGGGTAGTGTTAAGCATTTATTGTACACACACAAGCAATAAGTGAAAACACACACTCAGTGACAACTCCAGACTAATAGGTTTTCATTTAGAAAAATATTCTTTTGTTAATTTATTTCTAGAACCACAAGATTCATTTAGCAGGTAAGTACATTAAATTAATGGTACTTTGCACAGTAATACTTAGAAATTTGAATGGAATCAACAATCTACACAGTTTTCTTTAAAATGGCAAAAAGCTATTTTAAAAGTGGACACTGCAATTTTCAACAGTTCCTGGGGAAGGTAAGTAAAGTACAGTTTTTGAGGTAAGTAACAAACTTACGGGTTCAATCTCCAGGGAATAGGTAGCCCACTGTTGGGAGTTCAAGATAACCCCAAACACCCAGCACCAGCAACACAGGGCCGGTTAGGTGCAGAGGTCAAACAGGAGCCAAAATAACGTGGGCCCCTATAGGGGCAGGGGGTACTCCGGTTCCGGTCTCCTTGCAGGTAAGTACCTGTGTTGTTGGAGGGTAGACCACGGGGGTTTGAAGGAGTACTGGAGGGGCCCCAAGTAGGCATGAAAACCACAGCCTCAGCGGCACAGGGGCGGCCGGGTGCACTCTGCAAACAGTGTGTCGGGTTCTCAATAGAACTCTATGGAGGGACCCGGGGTCACTTAGGTGCTGCAGGCAGGGCACAGAGGTGCTTCTCGGGCAAGCCACCGACTGGGCAAGGGTGAGGGCTGTCTGCTGGTCATTGCTGCACCAGTGGTCGGTTTTTCTCGGGCCTGGGGGCTGCGGGTGCAGTGCTTCTCCAGGCGACGGATATCTTCTTCCTGGGCAGTCGCGGTTAGGGGCGTCTTCAGGATTCCCTCTGCAGGTGTCGTTGTGGGGGGGTAGAGAGGTCAGCCCAGGATGGACACGTAGTCAGAATCGCCTGGGGATCCTATCTGGCTAGTTGGTTTCTCTGGACACGGGCCAGGGGTATCAGGTGCAGAGTAGTTGGACTCATCCTTCTGGATGGAGGGGAGAGTCCCTTTAAAGATGGTTTCTTTGTCTTCTTGTTTGACAGGTTCATGGGAGCTTCTTGGTCGTCGGTGATGCAGGCAGTCCCCGGGAGGCTTTCAGGGGTAGATGGTCCTGCAGAACACGTTGCTTCTTATTTTGCAACTTTTTGAAGCAGGAGACGGCCTGGTAGGGCTGGGGCCGAGTCAGTTGGTGTCTCCTTCTCTTCTCTTTGGAGTTTTCAGCTCAGCAGTCCTTCTTCTTTCTTGAGGTCATCAGGTCATCAGGAATCTGAGGAGCTGGGTTCAGGGTCTCCCTTAAATACTAAATTTAGGGGTGTGTTTAAGGTCAGGTAGCAGTAGCCAACGGCTACTGTCCCTGAGGGTGGCTACACCCTCCTTGAGCACATCCATATCCCTATTGGTCCTAATCCTCCAAAGCAAGATGGAGGATTTCTCAAGGAGTGGGGTCACTTCAGCTCTCAACACCCTAGGGTTGGTCCTAGCTGAGGGGGTGACTCCTCCTTGTTTTTCTCATTATCCCTCTGGACTTGCTGCCAAAAGTGGGGGCTCATCCGGGGGGGTTGGCATCTCCACTGGGATGAGTGCCCTGGGGCACTGTAACACCAGGCTTGAGCGTTTGAGGCTCACAGCCAGGTGTTACAGTTCCTGCAGGGAGAGGTGTGAAGCACCTCCACCCAGGACAGGCTTTGTTTCTGACCACAGAGTGCACAAAGGCACTCATCCCATGTGATCAGCAACTCATCTGGAAGTAGCAGGCTGGCATAGACCGGTCAGCCTTACACTAGCAGTTGGGCTAAACATACAGGGAGCATCTATGTGTGCATTTTTCAATAACTCCCACACTGGCATCAGTGTGGGTTTATTGTGCTGAGAAGTTTGATACCAAATTTCCCTGTATTCAGTGTAGCCATTATGGTGCTATGGAGTTCGGAATGACAAACTCCCAGACCATATCCTCCGTATGGCTACCCTGCACTTACAATGTCTAAGAATTGACTCAGACACTGTAGGAGCATAGTGCTCATGCAGCTATGCCCTCACCTGTGGTATAGTGCACCTTGCCTTAGGGCTGTAAGGCCTGCTAGAGGGGTGACTTACCTATGCCACAGGCAGTGGTTGGTGGGCATGGCACTCTGAGGGGAGTGCCATATCGACTTTGTCTTTTCTCTCTACTAGCACACACAAGCTGCAAGGCAATGTGTATGTACTGAGTTGGGGGTCCCTAAGGGTGGCACAATACATTCTGCAGCCCTTAGGGACCGCCCCTGGCCACAGGACCCTTGGTACCAGGGGTACCTTTTACAAGGGACTTAACTGTGTGCCAGGGCTGTGCCAATTGTGGAAACAAAGGTACAGTTTTAGGGAAAGAACACTGGTGCAGGGGGCTGGTTAGCAGGGTCCCAGCACACTTCCAATCAAAGCTGGCATCAACACTAGGCAAAAAGTGGGGGTGATCATGCCAACAGTGGCATTTTCCTACAGCCTGGAACTCTCACCAATTGGAGCACAAAGAGGAAGTAGAATATGCATGCAGAGGAGAAAAGAAATCAGAAAAAATAGAAGTGATAACTAGTGAACTGAAAAACAAGAAGTACAGATGTTAGAGATTCTAAAAGTAGAGTACAATTCCAACCAACCTGCATTGTGAGACGAACACAAAAAAGTGGTCAAGAGGTGAAGGGGAAAGAAGACAAATAAATGGAGTAAATGCTGTCAAGGATCATTGAATAGATTGAGTAATAAGAGACTGGAAGAAATGTTCCTTGGCAGTTTTGAGTTGCAAATCAAAGTTGTAGTGAGAAGTGAGGAGAAAGATAGGAAGAAAGGGGTTCTGTTTTTAAGCCATATATGTTTAAAGTGCTGTGGCTGGCAGCAGAGAGTCGGTGCTCCTAAAAGAGGTAAGTAGCATGAGATCAGAAGGAAGAAATAGAAATAAAAAAGATGAGCAAGTAGAAGGAAAGCAAGGGGGGACTAAATTGAGATCCGGTGCTCCCCAAGGAATATAGGTGGGCACAGACCGCAGCAGATAAAGACCAAAAGATTCCATGAAGATGTGCAGATGCAGCATAATTGCTTAGTTAGAAACCTGTAAATCGAAGCAGCACAAAGCAAATACTTATGAGGCAACCAAAACACATAAAAGAGTAACCTTATCTTTGATAAACTAGGTACATAGACCATTAGCATAATAGATAATTAGAAAAGCCAAAGGTATAGGCCGAGCAAAGCAAAAAAACGTCAAATTTAAAAGATGAGATTGACCAAAAAGATATTAAAGCTGCAGCAGCAATACACTAAGGGTGACAAAGGAGATCAGCCCCGCCAGCCACCAAGCAACCCAGAGGAGGATGTGAAAAGAAAATTCTCCAACCCACTCTGAGGAGAATATGACAAAAATGTCTCAGATGTAGATAGAGCAGAAGATATAGTGTAATCATGCTGGAAGCCAGCCATGTTTCAGTAATACAAAAAACTGGAGTTCCATGGACAGAAAACTATCTAAAACACTGACATGTTTGGATGATACAGATTTGGCACTCCATAGACCTAGGTTGATACTGAGAGGCAAGAGACCAGTACTTGTGGTAAATACATTTGCCAAAAACCAAAGCCTGTATTTGAGTTGGTCTGTGATGTTCATTGATGCAAACAGGAATATGCATTTTAGACGAAAGCAAAAAAAGAGACGTGTTTCAGAGTGATACACATGTTAATATCTTAAATAAAGTCACAGAGGAGTCAAACAGTCTTTGAAAAAAAACAGATAAAGTTTTGCAAATGGGTTCCACTCATTTAGTCCATCAGTATAGTTAGCTTAAAATCATCTGGTTTTTAAACCTTTACTGTGGGTGAATCTCACAACCCGAGTCTTTCTCATAGTAATTTCATGGTACTTTGACTATGTGTTTACTGCCAGTTTCCACCTTTTAAGATAGGACCACTGCAATGCAGCTAGGGTGAGGTGCACGGGCCTGGTGACATGTGAACCTGTGTGCAGACGTATGTGTGTGGGGTGCATATGAACAACTACTGTCATGCACAGCCAGGTAGCACCATCGTCTCTCAACACGTGTGCACCTCAGCTCCCCACAAAGTGTGCCCATTGGAGGCTAGGAAGCCTGCTGCAAATGCTCTAGATGGCTAGAGCTTGGCACAAGGAGGAAAATGAGGGCGGGATGTAGAAAATCAGTCCAGTCTCTCCAAAGATCTGTCAATGGTAACATGCCAGCTCCAGAAAGCCAAGCGTTTGGTGCTTCACTGTGTCTCTGCTGCAAACCCCCAGGGTAGGCAGTGCTCGGTAAGCAGCACATCTTTATTTGGATTATTTCTGGGGAGCAGGCATGTGTGGGGTCCCCTTCCCCATATCCAGTATGCCCCTTAAGGGCCTCATCTCCAGGGAGCCAATGTGGCAACAGCAGGTCCCAGGACCCCATCCGGAGGACCAAGAACAAACACCCAAAGAGACCCAGCCACACAAGCCTGCTCCTGCTTGCATTAAGGGACCGGGCAGCAACATGGAGGCTGGTTTCCGTGCACCACACCTGAGGTGCACATGTGTGGAGAGCCGGCAGGATGGCTGGGAGTGCACTCCCTACTCTGCTCACAGTGGTTTAAGCCACTATGGGGGCCTTGGGCACCTATTTTAAAAAAGAAAAACAAAAAGGAATGCATGGGTTGAGGCCTCGTGTATAAAACAACAGCGGACAAATCCGCGAATAAAATATGCACGGCTCCAAAGAGGGATCATCCCATTATGCCTGCGGTAGGGGTTACTTGCCCCTTTCTTTTTGCTTGAGGTGTCCCAAGGAGGGGGTGGGGCACTACCAACATATTGAAAATTGTTGTAAAGGTGGCAGAGAGTGCAGCAGCCCCCTCCCCAATCCAGGAGTGTTCTAAGAAAATGAAACTTATCTTATGGTTCACAGGTCCTAGAATGCAGGATCTGGAGTGACTTTTTACTTTATTCTCAACATTCCCAGAGACTGAGCTTTTGCTCTACAGCTGAAGGGTTATGGAACCCCTAGTGGTTGGGTCTACGGATGCATTATGAAGTGAAGTAGTAAAAGAAAGACTCTGACACATCTAGATTTTCAATGCTCTAAGGTATAATGCTGACAATGATTTTTGGTAATAATACAATTCTTATATTATCAAGAATGAATGCATTTAAACATGGTTATTGAATCCATTAATATGCTGGTGACTTTTAACATGTGGTTATTGTTCTTATAATATGGTGACCTTTTGATGGAGCAAATAGGCTTGTCTTAAATTGAATTGGTGAAACCTTGACAAAGCAAATAGGCTTCCCTTACATTTTTATTTGGTGACCCCCCTGACAAAACCAATAGGCTTGCTTTGTACATTGATGTGGTGACCCCTTGACAAAGTCAACAGGCCTGTTTTATTTAAAATCACACCCCCATGTATTGTGATGTTCATTCTGGTATAGGTGTGGGGGTGGTGGTATTGTGATTTTGAGGTCTGCCCCATTGGGGGGAAAATGTGATTCAAGAATGCCATCAAAGGTATTACCATCTGCCGGATGTATACATTTGTAAATTAATGAATAGTGTTTTGTAGTGTATGTAATAAAATTATGTTTCCTTTCTCAAAGAAAAAAAACAGGTGGGAAAATGATTTATTGAATGTTGTTGCATGCCAGCAAATGAAGGATAGCTGCCTACACCACCTCCTAGGGCTTTGGACTGCTCTTCTTCACTACCCTGAAAGAGTGCTACAATGGAGTACCTCGTTTCCAGTAAGAAGACAACTGGGGACCTATTATTAGTACAGGACTCCTATCCTACACAACGAGTAACCAGATTTCTTGTACCAAGTATTAGATCACAACCAGGAATAACCAGGAGTTGGAGGACCACCTACAAAGACCTCACTGTCCTGGGAGACGTGTAATGACAAGAGTGGAGTGCATGAATGATGAGCTTGATGAGCAGGTGAGGTAGTGAGTGCAAGATGGCATGTGCTTAGCAATACTATCTAGATGCTGGAAGTAGGACCAGTCAACAATGGTAACCTAAGACCGAGGGACAATGTTTTGACCAACAATTATGGGCAGTTGGAAAATATTCTCAAGCAAACTTTTAATTCTGGATTTCGGGAACAGGCCAGGTAATGTGCTAGCCAACACTTAGGCCTTTGTTACGGATAGCCTTTTAAATCTGATGAGGCAGTACAGCAGTTATTGGCCACATCAGAATTTTATTACAAGAACGGAGGCTCATATTATGCAGTCTTTTCTTGCTTTCATTTTAACAGCAGCCAAGAAGAAAACTACATTTCCCAACAAAAAGAACTACAGAGTGACATCACAAAGGAACCATCCACTAGGACGTCGAATACCACTATTAGTATCTTGACTGCGAACAACAAGTCCTCTTTTCTTCCTGCTCGCACTCAAGATAAGTACCATCATTCTTTTGTCCTTGATAAGTTTTTTACATGTGTATTTCATATTAATTATGTACTTTATTTTGCATGTGTGCTTGTATGCTTATAACTTATCCACTTTGTTTGCCTGCGCGCACCGTTTATCTCGGCTTTTATTCTTATTTTTCCAGCGCATCTAATAACGGTCGTTTTTCAGCATTATAGATGCGCTCGTGCACTCGCGCAGCCGGCTTATCATTAGCCTCCCATTTGAAAGCCGGCTGCATTCCTCAAATTCCTCAAGCTCGCGTCTTTCTCCAGACGCGTTTATTTGTTTATTTAGGGCGCGCTTTCTCTAGCGAAGCCCTTTCTATTTATGGCTGCATTTTTTCCTCACGTGTTCTGCTAGCTTTTAAGGGCGCGCTTAACACGAAGCCCTTTTGCCCTTATATAACTCCCTTGGGAGGGGCTCCTCGTTAGATTCCACCTCCGGCAGTGCTTTGTTAACTCTGCCTTGATTTTTTCTTCAACCACCATTCCTATAGCCACATTTTTTCCCTCACAGCTTCACCGTTTATCCCAAATTTCTACCAGTTACTAATTATTCCATGATTTTTTGTACTTTTTCAGTTTAACCTCGTTTTTTATAACATATATATTAAATTGATCTCTTCATAAGAAGAAGACTCCCAGTTTTTTCAAGAATCTTTGAAGTCCTTTATTAAAGATTCTGTCCAACAGGCAGTTTCTGTTTCTATGCTTGACATATCAAAGAATTTGGAAGCCTCTCTTTCCAAGATTATCTCTGCTTCTGATACGCCTTCTACGAAAGGCAAGAAACGTGCGGCTACCCTTCCGGGGCCCTCAAAAGGCGTTTCTGCTGGTCCTTCCACCCGAGAGGTATCCAAATCAGGAACCCCTTTTCTCCGCTCCATATTACCCATGTAAGAGACACTGATGATGATGATGACTCTCCCAGTCATACAGATGATATGGACGGATCTTCGGATCCTTTTTGTTATGGGCCTCCGGAGAAAAGGTGCAGAATTTCTCCTAGTGACGGTGGTGACACTCACCCGGTGTCTCAAATTTTGGTGGACCATTCTGGTGAGCCCTTGTTCGATCTTTCCCTAGTGGTTCATCCAAACTCAAAAGAATGGTATCCTGCTGACCATGTGGCAGACTATGTTTCCTTTTTCTTATGCCATTCTTTCAACAAAGTTACCCGCAACAAACGTAAATCCGAATGTCCCCGTCCCTCTTTACCTGATAATATCACTGCTACCCCGACGATTGACCCTAACATGCTCATGTTTTTCACTAAATTTGGTAAAGACCCTAAAAAAGGTGTCGATAGAGCCTGGTCAGGCTGCCAGGATAAACTTCTGGATTTGGTGGGTCCTCTCACCAGGATTTTTGATATGGCGGAGGAAGCCAAAATGGAAAACCCTCCAATTGACCCTGTGGTTCTCTCTAACAGGGCGCAACGCGCTATCTGTATGCTGGGAAATGCCAACTCCCAATTGTCCATTGAAAGAAGCAAAAGTCTCCTGCTCAAGATTGACCCTAAACTGACTTCCTTGGTCTCTAAAGATGAGGGTCCTTCAGCTAAAGGCCTATTATTTGGAGACTCCTTTATCAAAGAGCTGGGCAAGTATGTCTCCACCTTCGCCTCCCTGGACAAAGCTCAACTTTCTATTAAAAAGATATTTTCATCTCTGGTTTTTGCCAGGGCCGGAAAAGGCAGGAGTCGCTTTGCCGGCCGTTCCCTCAGAGGTCAATATGAAAATCGAGACTCCTACAACCAGCAAACCCAGCTTGACACCTGCTCAGGATACAAGCCACGATTCTACCCTCGCCGGTCAAGAGGCTATCGACACAGGGGCTACGTCAATAAAGGAGAACAAATCTACATTAAGTGTTTCCAATTCTGGCCTTCCTCCAGTAGGAGGCAGACTAGCTCTTTTTCTAGACTCATGGCTGTTTCTCACGTCAGATCCCTGGATAATTCGATCCATTCAAGGTTACCTTTTAGAGTTTTATCAACCTGAAACTCAGTCCCTTTTTCCTCTTCCCCTGGTGTTTTCTCAAGAACAAAATCAACTTCTCAACAACGAGATTCAGTCTCTCCTCGCCAAACAGGCCATAGAGCCAGTTCTATTCGACACTTCAGGTTTTCTCAGTACCATTTTCCTAGTCCAAAAGAAAAATCTGAAGTTTCGACTAGTTCAGAACCTAAAAAATTTCAACAATTTTGTGGTTTACCAGCACTTCAAGATGGAGACTATCCTCCATCTCAGGGATATATTGCTTCAAGACGACTGGTTGGTCAGACTGGACTTTCAGGATGCTTCCCTCACGGTTCCAATTCACCCCTCACACAGAAAATGTCTTCAATTTCAATGCCAAAACTCTTTCTACCAATTCAAAGTTCTTCCTTTCCGGCTCTCTTCGGCCCCTTGGTGTTTCACCAAGATTCTCAAACCTGTTGAGGCCTTTCTCCGCTCTCACGGTGTTCGTCTGATTCTTTATCTGGACGATTTTCTCTTGATGGCACAAGACAAACGCCTTCTCCTCGTTCACCTACAGTTTTGTCAAGATCTTCTTCTCAAATTGGGTTTCCTCATCAATTTTCAGAAGTCAGCCGTGGTTCCAACTCAAAAATTTGAATTCCTTGGTTTCCTCATAGACACTACTCGTTCAATTCTTCAACTTCCCCAGCACAAGGTCTCCTTAATCTAAAAAGAAATTTGTCAATCCCTGTCCCTTCCTCACATCTCCCTCAGGACTCTGGCTCGTTTAGTGGGACTCCTCGCCTCCTCTATCCAAGCCATTTTCCCGGGTCTGCTACAGTATCGCGCCCTTCAACGGTTGAAGATTTGCCATCTTCACAAGGGTCTGGCCTATTCCGATCCTTTGGTTCTGGACTCCGAGTCCAAGGAAGAGCTTCTATGGTGGCTGACTCACCTAGACGCCTGGAACGGAAGAACTATCTTCTCTGCCGCCCCAGATCTTGTATTAGAGTCCGATGCAAGTCAGACCGGTTGGGACGCAAGATGTGGCCAGTTCTCAACTGGTAGCGCAGGGTCTCTGAAGGAGTCCTTCTTGCACATCAACAGTTTAGAGATGCTTGCAGGTTCCTTTGCCATCCGCTCCTTTACAAAGGACAAAGTAAGCTGCACCATTCTTCTCAGAATGGACAACCTAACCGCCGTCAGATATATCAACCATCTAGGGGGCACCAGGTCCAAGATTCTGTCTACCCTGGCAAAGCATCTTTGGGAATATTGTTTCCCTCGACAAATCTCGGTCACAGCGGCTTACCTCCCGGGCAGTCTGAATACAGTTGCGGATTGGTATTCCAGACATCTTCACGGCTCCAGCGACTGGCAGTTGCACCCTTCAATATTCAATCATCTTACTTCCCTCTTTGGCGAAATGTCCATAGACCTTTTTGCTTCTCGCCTCAATTCTCACCTTCCTTCCTTTTTCAGTTGGAGGCCGGACCCGCAGGCTCTTGCCACAGATGCTTTCCTTCAGATTTGGCCATCGTCTCTTCTTTATGCTTTTCCTCCCTTCCTTCTCATTCCTCGAGTCCTTGCACAAGTGAGCAGACACCAATCCATTCTGGTTCTAATAACCCCATTTTGGCAGGCTCAGCCTTGGTATCCAACTTTATTGGAATTAACAACCGACGGACCTGTGTGGCTTCCTCACTTCCCCAACCTCCTCTTAGATCCCCAAGGTCGACAACATCACTTGGTTCTCAACAATTCCTTGTTTCTCATTGCTTGGAAGATTTCGGGTCGTCCTGGAGAACCCCAGGAATTTCTGAGGATGCTCTCAGACTCATCCAACAGGCCAGGGCCCCTGGTACCTCAAAGGCTTACAAATCTGCATGGGCCATTTGGTGCAGCTGGTGTTTGGACAGGAATACAGATCACTTTTCAGCTGATGTAGTATTGGTTGTGAATTTCCTTGCTTCTTTGGCCTCCCAGGGTAAGGCCTATCGCACTATCAACACTTACAGGTCTGCCATTTCTGCTGAGCATCATAGAGTCAATGGCAGACCGATTGGTGAACATCCTCTCATCTGTCAGCTTTTAAAGGGAGTAAGATGTGTTTTCCCTCCATCTCCTAAATATAATACTATGTGGGATGTCAATCTAGTCTTAAAATGTATTACAGTTTGGCCGGATAATGAATTCCTTTCTCTTAAGCAACTTTCTGCAAAATTGACTATGCTTTTGTGTCTAATTTCACTTGAACGTGTTTCGGATGTTAAAGCCCTGGATGTTACCTCTTTTTTCTTCTCTCCTCTTGGTGTTTCTTTTCAAGTCAGAAGACGTACTAAAACTAATTTAGCATTGGTTAATTATCCATTTTTTCCCTCTCAACCCAAATTGTGTGTTGGTAATTGTCTTAAAGCTTATGTGATTCGTACTGCAGATTTGAGGTCATCCTCTGCCTCCCAATTACTTATTTCCTTCCAGACACCCCAGAAACCTGTCTCTGCACCTACCCTAGCTCGTTGGGTCAAATGGATCATGTCTCTAGCTGGGATTGATATAAATTATTTTGGAGCCCATTCTGCCAGAGGGGCTATGGCTTCTCAGGCTTTTTGGGCGGGATCCTCTTTACAGGATATCCTCAAGTCTGCAGACTGGTCTAATGAAAGTACCTTTAGAACCTTTTACTGTAAAACAATTTCTCATGTTTCGGATTCTGTTATTGCTATGCTTTAAACATGCATAATATGAGCCTCCGGTCTTGTAATAAAATTGAGATTTTCCTAGCCTTGGTGTCTGAAAGGCTAGATTTTATTAAAGACACGGAGGTGAGTATTATCCCACCACTAGTTTAACCCTCCCTGTTCCTTTATTTCAGTTCCAACTCCTTCTTCCAACGTTGTCTCTTCATAATCTACATGACGAACTTCCTCCGACACTGGACTCTGTCATCAGTGGATATCCTTCCCGGATTCCTCTCTGCACTCGCCATCTTCAAGATTGCCTTGTGGACTTTGTGACATTGATTTCTGTTTTTTATGTAATCTTGTTGGTTACTTCTCCTCTTTAGTTTTTCGCATCAATAAAGAGGACTTGTTGTTCGCAGCCAAGATACTAGTAGTGGTATTCGACGTCCTATTGGATGGTTCCTTTGTGATGTCACTCTGTAGTTCTTTTTGTAGGGAAATACAGTTTTCTTCTTTGCTGCTGCTAAAATTAAAGCAAGAAAAGACTGCATAATACTCGCCTCCGTGTCTCAGACACCAAGGGTAGGAAAATCTAAATTATGAGCTCCCTAGGATCGTTGTAAATCTCATAACTTTTATCCAGAGATTTTGGCTGCTAAAAGCAATCCAATCCCACGGAGAAAGCTGGGCCCAAAACTGCGAATTACTGGGAAATCAAAACAGAATTACCAAATTCACCTGATAATTCTTAATTTCCTAGTGGACCCTCAGGGTCCAACTCATAACGAGCCAGGTAAAGATCTGGCTAATTAACGTGGTCACCCATAATGAGGGTCTTTTCGTCTTGGTATGTTAATAAAGTCACTCAGAAAACAGTTCTGTTGAGATTTATGTTGCTTTACTGAAACTCATGTCAGCAGTCCACTATGTCCACCCCTGAAAATTTGACCAATATACAGGCACAGCAAGCACAGTTATATTTTACAAGGCCTGCTCTGCTCACCTGTGTCCTTAAGTGCTGCTCACCAGACACGCCAAGCCCATGGATGGGCCAACAAGTGAAGTAGAGCTGGTGAGCAGGCGTGCAGTCAGGAGAGGGAAAAGAATAAGGTACTTATCTTCAGTAATGCTCTTTCTGGCAGATACTCTAACTTCAGACTCCCTGCTTTGTGAATATTCTCTAGGCATCAGACTTGATCTGGAATCTTTTCGAGCAATACTCCTGTGCACTGGTAGGAGTAGTTATGCAGTTTCACAACCAATGTCTTTCCACTCCGGAAGTTACGAGGGGAACCACATATGTCGCTGGCATCAGTTGCTTTCTCAGTCTACCTGCACCCTCAGACACAGAGCCGAGGTTGGCATGGCCAGTGTGTAGATCTCTAGACTGGTACCCCTTTAGACGAAAAGGAGTCCAGTTCACAGAGCTGGCAGGTGGGAAGGTCGGTGAGGAATCTGCTGTGAAATAGAGTATCGATAAGAAAGATTGTTACTGAAGGTAAGTAACTTGTTGTTCTGATTGATGCTTCTAACAGCAGACTGCTCACCTTGAAGATAGACACAATAGCAGTACCTCCACAAGTGGTGGGTCTGTAAACTGGCTCATACCAAAAAGTCCTGCAGGACTGAGCAGGCAAAATACCCATCTCGACAGACTTGCCTATTGAGGCAGTCATGCTTCGTGAATGTGTCTTCCGACTCCCACTTAGCTCCCTGACAATTCTCCAGAACAGGTACTCCACCTGCCAACACAGTGGTAGCAGCATTGGCTTTAGTGGAATGAGCCCACAGACCTTCTGAAGGGTGCTTCTTAGCCAATGCATAACAGATTTTGATGTGAAGCATAATGCATCAAAAGATGGTTTGCCCCTGCACTGCCTTGCCCTTCTTTGCACCAACAAACCCCTCAAAGAACTGACTGTCCACTTGATATTCTTTGGTGCAATCAGTGTGAAAACTGAGTGTTCTCTTTGAGTCCAAACAATGGAGTCTCTCTTCCTCCTTTAAGGGATGAGGCACAGTAAAGAATGCCAGAAGTATGAGAGCTTCCCTGACATGAAATGGTAGGTCTTGTACTTCTGCGGTCCTCCGCATAACAAAATCAAAATAGACACTTTTTCAGTGGCAGGGTCGGGAGGGGAAAAGAGGCCAGTATCTGGATACGTACCAAAACTATTGACATCTTGTAGCTCTTCATACCAGTTTTCACCATCATGGACAAAATCATCCCCTTCATCAACATTTTTATTGTCCAAATCAGTGCCAAAATGACTGTGCAACATGTCCTCAGCTAAGCTTGGGTTGGATTCTGGTCAGAATCAGAAACCATAATGGGCTGAAAATCCTTGTGTGGCATCGGCAGCATCAGCACAGTTGATGATGCAAACAGAACTGGTGCAGTGGGTGGTGTCAGAACCGTAGTCTGCCCCTTGAACATGCAGAACACAAGGTAGGAGTGGTGGACCTGCTGGTGGAAGTCCACCTGGAAGCCTCTGAAGATCCTTTGGACCTGATGGCACACCAGAAGGAACTGGTAAAGTTATGAAAATGAGCAGCATTGCCTCCCTAAAAGCCTTCACTTGCTGAGACATCACAGAAGGAAAAGGAAATTCGAGGTGCATCAGGTCTAGGCTCAGGATCAGCTCCAATAGAGATGATGGGGGGCGAGACTGGGTAGCATGTAGACACCCTTGAACCCTCTTGGGAGTTTGAGAGTTAGGGGAAATGGCTGAGTCCTGCTTCAATTTCCTATGCTTTTTCTTGAACTTACCACTTCAATAGATCACAGCATGGATTCTTCAAATACTTGGCAATATACCACTTTGTGGCCTCATATGGCCTTCAGATGCATCTGGATGCAACTGTCAAAGGCCCTGGAATCTTGCTCTGATTCGGCGTACCACAGACATACTTTGTGAGGGTCTGTCATCATTCTGCAACAGTCCCTACAAGGCTTGAACTCCTTTGTCTTATGGGGTGACATTTTCCCTTTCACTCTTGAAAATGTTTGTGAAAGGGTCTTGAAAAGACCATGGAGTAACGCTGGATCCACATCTGAAAGCATAGAAAGAAAGAAACATCAGCATTCATTGGTGGTGTTTATATGTGGCTCTCGCCATTACTTCCAGAGCGGAATAACATTGTGATACAGTTGCAGGATGCCACTTTCCAGCACATATGAGTAGTGCTCTAAACGTTTTCAGACCCAGTCTGACGCTTGGGAATATTCACATGTGGAGCAGCCTGCTGTTAGACGTATCCATCAAAAACACCACTCTCGCTTGGCATCGGGAAGTGTACTCCAAAGGGAAATCCTTTCTCTCTGTTTCCCAAGGAGAATGACTGACACTGTTTCCTATTACCCCGACATTATCACTCCTACACACTCTTGGCTTTGGGGTGCTGTGTTTCTTTTTCCCTCTCCTGTTTCTTCGTTGCAGATTTTCCTTTCTCCACTCCCTTTTTTTTTTTTGCCATCTGATTATGCTTGGGAAGCATAACTAACTCCTTGTAATTCAATACTACTTCCGCTGGTTGCCCCACAGCAGGAAGGGCACATGTTGGTGGCAAGGTAATTCCCTGACCACTGGCAGAGAAAGGGTCTCCAGTAAAGAGCAACCCTGAGGGGCCCTGGGGCATTGCAGCTCCTGCCCAATGTGGAGAAGACCTGATGATGAAGCATGCCACTGGGTGTGTAAGAGTCAAAATATCCCATTAAGGATATCTTGGTGACTTGGATTCGGTCCTAGTAAACCAGCAATTAGATCAAAGGACCCTTTCCACTACCAGGTAAGGTGGATCCTAGAAGGAGAAGGTGACCCCAGACACATCCATTCTGCTGGACATGGTGGCTGTTCTGTGGGGGTGCCCTTCAGGTTCAGCCGGATGAAGGAGGCAGTGACCTTGAATGAGTGTAAATGAGTGACAAACCTGGCATTGAATACACTAATGGTTACTGCAATGTGTCTATTAATTGCCTTGTTATATTTTTAAGTTGGTGGAGTGTTTACATAGCATTTATACTATATATTGTTTATGGTGCATATATTTTCCATAAACTCTAACAATACTTTATAGTATAGTATTAAATTTGGTGTAGTGAGTATATAAAAAGAGGCTCTTATTTGTCATGCTTTTCCTTTTTTACTGTGAGAAGCATCTTTGAAACTGTTTCTTTCAACGGGTGTACATCCACAATTTCCATGCAGAACGTCCCAGCCCTGTATAACCCTTAAAATCCTGCCTGAAAAATTGCCCTTCCATCACTTCCGTTTTTTTTAATCGCCCTCTGCTTCTTTCTACCTTCTGTCTCCCTCTTCTGTATGCAAGTTACTCTAAAATCACATGTCTAACTGCCTTAAAGCTCTTTGAAAACCATAGCAATGTCTATTAATTCCAGCTAGGCATTGTGCCTTACCTAGCCCCCCTCTAATGATCACATCTATGCCGACAATTACCACATAGAAACTGGAGTGAATGCATTGAATGAGCATGCAAAACTAACCCCAATATCCAGTTGACTGACCACTAATTGGGCTCCTGGGTAGCATCCTACTTGCCACAAAGTGCTTTGATGCCTCATCAGGGGTAGTAAGCACTATACAAATACAATTTATGACATCATTTATACTGCACAATAATTTTATGCAGAGATATTATTCCAAGAGCATAGAAGGAAAGCCTACCAATCATATGAATATCACAGGAAAAATATCATTGCCTTTGACCTATCTACAGCTTTCATCCTCCTTTACACCTTGCTGTTTTTTTTTTAGTTACTTTTGATCTGTTTGAGCTTGAAACAAACACATTGTTGTTAAAATCTACAGCCTATGTAAAAATTGATGGATTATATGGCAAATCCATAAATATGCAGAAAATGCTGTGGTGGCAAGATCATGAGTCCGGTGGCTCTGGCTACAGCCATGCATTCTAGTTCAATTAAAGAGAGTGTTAATTTAGTGCCTATAGTGTTCATACTTGAAGGCATCTCTCTCAGCTGAATTCCTCTGCCAATTGTAAAGAGCTTTGATGTATATCTGAATGGCCCGTTGTTTTCTTTCCAATTTCACCAGGTAAATGTGGATTTTATATTGCTGGGTTTCTCCCCGTTTTTCACCAACCTGTAGTGGCCTGCCCTCAAAGAAAATAAATACATGCATGCCACTAGACCCGGTTCAGGCGGGAGATTCCTGTTTTTTTCAAGCAACACATTGCAGTGTTTTGTCTGTCTCCAGCCTGAAACAGCCTTTGCTTCAGTAGGTGTCAATGGGGATATGCATTCTCGAGATTATTTGTTTTTAATCTTCCACTTACCTCTACTTAAATGTTGACATGTAGGTAAATATTGTTTATTACACCAACACTCTCCCTAACCCCCATGAGTGCATTACACCAATTCTAAGGGGTGGGGAGTCAATTTGCCAGAGAAACGCGCAGATCCGGTCCTACTGGACGGCCCTTTTCCAACCACGTACTTACTTACCAGTTGCTGCTGGACATGTGGAACCAGCCTCCTCTCCCCTACACACCCTTAAGCACCAGCGCTCGGTGGGGTAAATAGGCCCCACGGCGCGCGCACGGCCGGTCCGGCGCTCCTCACCCCGTGCTGACCTCGGCACTCTTCCCCGTGTAGGGTTTAGCGCTTTGGCGCAGGAGTTCAAAGGGGACCCTGAGCTGAGATCGTGTAATCCGGGGTTTGGCCGCAGCTGGGGGCAGGATGGCGGTTTATCCTCTTGCTGGAGTGTAATCTTTACACCACTCACACTTAGAAGGGAAACCGCCGCTTTGAAATGCAGAACACCCTTTAAACTGCGGCACAGGCCGAGCGCCAAACACACATCGAATCAAAAACTCCGAGAAAGGGTGGGATTGAGATAACCAATGTAGGAGAAAGTAGGTTCAGAAGAAAAAATGCATTGCGTTTGAGAATGTTCCACATGAATAAAATAAATCGGTGTGCCGAGGTTAGTCATATTAAAATGGTGTGATTAAAATTTAGGAGGCAGGACTTTTTAAACTCACTTCTGACATGTTAACGGGCAGTTAATGTAATTTTTTTGAAACCATACTCCCTCCACTCTCTGTTATGTGGTGCATCCACGAAGAGGAACCGGAAGTACTGTAAATAAAAAAATTGGAAATATTACGAATCTTTTTCACTGTGTTTAAAATCGCACTCTCGCTCCGGCCAATAGTTTGCATTTTCCTGGGCGATTCTGTATACTTGCAACCCGAAGCACGTGGGCAGGCGGCAGCGATGAGTTTTAAAGATTAAAACTCGCTTTGTAGTGAATTAGATTTGTCTTCGGCATTGGTGGGATGCTGACAAAAACCGCAACGAAAGGAATAACCCTATGTGTTGCTCCATTGTTTACAAGAATCAGCATTTATACTTTCCAAAACAGACAACTTCGTACCCCGCACTTATGTGTAAAACAGTATAATCGATATAACAGGCAGTGTTATAAACACGCCCTTTTCAACTTAAAGGTGTGGCTTAATATAGTACGGCTATCCCCAGCGCATTTTAATTGTATGTGCGTATATAACAGAAACGGATACAGTAATTAATGTACACTTGATAGAAGAAAAATAAATAAATCGTACAGCAATCGTGCGCATCTGATTAACAAACCCACATACACGTTTTTTCTGCTGCAGTGTGAAAAATATGAACGGTTCTTATTTCCTCTGATTTTCAGCTTCTTCCATTTCACAAAATAATGTTCCAGTTTGGCATCTAGGAACAGCAAAGCGGACATCGATAAGCATCCTTTTGGGAGCAGATATATGCGCGGCGGCTATCGGAGTTACCCGCCAACGTGATGCGCGATTACAGAAGCGCTAATAAATGAGCATTCTGTATTCATGTATGCCGGAATTTGTATGAACTTTGACCCGGCAACTACTGCATCAATTAGCAACAAAATCAGATACTTTTGATGGTCATTTTGAATTTGCGTCTAAAAATGAAGGTATGAATAAAAACACTTCGACTCAAAATTAAGTTTGCAAGTAATATATAAAAGTGTCGTCCGAGAGAGCCGCTTCTTTTCACAAACACTGCCAGCCTCAATGTTGAGTTTAGTAACTAATTAATGTAATGCGCGTGTCATTAATATTTATGAGATGAGCAGGGCCGATGCAATCGATAATATATCGATTCTGCTGATTTTAAATGTTTTTTTAACAAATACATGTATTGGCGCTATAAAATATCGCGACCCGACAACAATATAATTCCACATCATCTTAAATGAGGGATGTGCATTACTACGCATAATGTTATCAAAGGTAGTCGCTAAATCAATGTAAAACGTGATTTGACCCATTTGGTTTGGATGGGATTACATTGTTAACACTTCCGTGTTTGATACATTTGGTGGTGTTTCGTATAAAAATAGTTATCAATTCATTCGCTTAAGATATTTTTGAATCAGTTAATTCACTTAAAAATGAGTTCCAAAATGCTAGTGGTTATTATGACTTCCCTTCAAAAGGACGATTATTTCAACGGAAAAATATGTTTTGTGAGTTCCACTAAAAGTGAAAGGCGGGGGAGGCCAAAAAATACAAAGCGTACAGTGAGCACATATTTTCCCTTGCTGCAGAAATCCCCGGGCTGGGTGTTTACAGAAGCATGTTGCAGAGTGTGAGAAATGCGCGCGCCTGGGCCCTGGGACGGCCGCTCTCAGCCCAGTGCTGGGCGCGAGCCGCGGGGTCACAGGCATCACTCGGCGTGAACTCTGCGTGAACCCGAGATTAGACGGGGGCTTTGAGGCCGAGCAGTTTGTTGTTAGCTGCCTTTTCAACAGCCCTTTCAGACTGAGTAAATATTGATCGCTTTCAATCTGATTGCCCCTGAGGGGAACAACCGAGCACCTCAATGGGCTGAAGGAATGAACTTTGAAGGTGAGCAGACACAGTGAGCACACAGGGGGCAGGAGAGAAGAGTGCGGCAAAAAAGTTGGAGTTGGTCTCTAAAAGCAAAACTTGTTAAAGGAGGTTGCCGGTGAAAAGCAAAAACACGCTGTCCAGGTTGTCAGTCCTGCACTGCCGCTAACAGAGTTCCAGAATTTTCCATTGCTAAGTGATGCCTGATTCACCTCTGAGGCCTCGTGTGGCACGATTTAGTGTAACCTCTAATGAGAATACCCAACTACGCCTGATTTTGGATTACCACCTAAAGACCACGGTTCAGAATGCCTGATTAGGAGGGTTTAACTCCTGAATCGGTAAAGGGTTCTTGCACTGGAAATAAAAAAGTTTTTTTCAGCCAACCCTCACTTCAAGCAATCCCGAATCGCCAAGAGTAAGGCTTCGGGAAGGTCCTTGTCTTTGAATATGCCCGGTTACGTTTTGAACCCCGTTGCAGTGTCATCCATTAGATGGTCTTCCAGAGGTGTTAAGTTAAATCGGGAAAATAGCATAAAAAATAAATCCAATTGTCTTCATCCTACACGGAATTAAGGGCGATGAGGATTTCGGAATTATCGCTTGTCGGTTGACCTCTGGTTGGATATTGGGATCTAGTTTAACATCATTCATCAAAGTGCAACTTTAAAGGGTCCATCCACTCTAAAAAACAAAATACACCTGTCTTTACCTGGGCATACCTAATGACTCCTGAATGCCCTTTTCGTTTAATATGTCTAGTTAGCTTTCGAAGCCAGATGGTCATTTCAAAGGAGCTATCTACTGATAATAGCCGATCCGGTGCTCCTCATCCATTCACGTGTCACTCTCAAATATTGGAATCCCATTATGTTTTTTAGGTTGATTGCACCTGGCTCTGTTTCGAGGCCTACTCTGACACTGCAACGATTTAAAGGATTCGTCCAGAGGAAACATCCAAACCTGAGTCGCCACCAAGAGGGATGGATGCCAGTCCAGAATGTCCCTTGCTTTAGAGGTGGCTGGTTGTGTTTGAGACCTCCTCTACTAAAGTGTCCTCCTAGTGAAAAGAAGACAAATCCAGTTCCCTTCATCCCATCCTGAATCACCTCCAGTAAGGATTTCGGAAAGCCCCTTTTTTGAGGAGGCGTTGGTGTGTTCTGAGATTTATAGTTTGTACCATCATTCATCAGAAAAACACAACATGGTGTGACACTTACAAGGAGAGGGGAGGGCGGGTTTGTGAAGTCTGCACTAGAGGACTCTGGGACGCAACTGTGCAAGTAATCTGAAATACATATGCACGTCCTCCATGTATTCGTCTTGAGGAGTGGGTTTTGGGGGGGGGGGGGTTAAGATATGAAAAATATGAAAAAATACTAAAGGTGCCTTAGTGTAATCGGTGTGTTGTGTGTATGGGTTAGAGGGGGCGTTTGGGGGGGCGTTTGTGGTTGTGCTTTGAGGTCTGCTGTGAGGTCGTTCGCTGAGTGGCACGTTTAAGAATTCCAAAATACACTTTATGATGGACGTCCACGACACCAGTACACTATAAGGTTTGTGGCAATGATGTGAATGGATGGAAACTCCGCGGGGGTCCCCCTTTCTCCTACAGATGAAAGTATAACTTCGGTCCTACTAGCTGACTCTCCGTCCGCCTCCTACCCGCATGACCAACCTAACCAGGCTTCTAGCTACCCAGCAGGCCTGTAGAGGGTATTCTGTCCTCTCCTGGGACTCGTACACGCATTCTCTGGTTTCCCCATAAGTCCGTGGTGGATGTGTAGGCATGCCCCCTTTCATCTAATGCTGCACTGCAAGTCTGGACCCCATAGCTACAGCAGGCATCATACCGGCTATCAGATAGTGCGGGCCTCACAGCGGAAATATATCCTTGGGAGAGGGTCTTCAGGGCTGCCTTTGTCTCTTGTTCATCCCTTGTACATTTTTTTCAAAGCCAAAAGTGATAAAGTTTTATAAGTATGTATCATTGTAAAACCACCGTGCATACTGAAAATCATTGTTTTGTATGTATATATGATGTACGTGTGCCTTGACCTGCCTAGACCCACTCTTATCCGACTATTAATCATTATATATATATATATATCGCTTTCTAGCTTTCCATTGAATGTATCTATACAGCTATCTATCGATTGTTTCATCAATGCAATCGACAGGCTGTGCATTACGCATGTAAATTATATGAATTAATTCGATTTTCTCCCGATTGTATTGTTGAATGAAACACATTATCTTGCGAAGTAAGTTACTTTTCACAGATGTCAGAACTTTCAGTCCTGCCGTTTGCGCCTATACTTAAAATATAGGACTTTTTTAACTTTGAAAGGGATTTATTACTGACTCTTGAGCTAACTGGTGTCTTGTCAAGGCAACTATAAACGATTCTGCTCTACATTTCGTTTTTTAAATAGTTCGAAATGATATGCCTAGAAACAACAGCCCTTGAGTTCGGAACGAAACTCACTCATATTAGCTAGAAAATGTAATTAAATACATTCCCCTTGTGTGGGTTGGCAGTCGTGTAAACAAAGGCAAGGGAAGACACGTGGAAAGGAGAGGTTATCAGTGACTCAGTGCAGTGAGATCTGGTCTAGTGAGAATAAAGTGCGGAAAAGTCGCAAAACAAGCAAACAACGAGGCCTGCCTTATTAATAGCGTCAGTGCTGCCAATTAATTTAATAAACACAAAACGGAAGCAGAGGCGATCGACATGTGTCATTTATCTCTTAAATGTACATAAAAGTGGTTTATTATCATAGTATTTCTAATTGCCCCAGGTCTCAGCACATCTTTGATATTCGCATTTTCACATTGTTTCAAAAGCCCCAGTTCACTCTTTTAACAAGATAGAACGTTTCTTGGTTTCCGTTTCAGCTGCTGTGTTTTGTTTTCGTGAATTCCCTTCTGTGAATTTTTTCCCCCTACCAAAACCCAAGAAAACGCGCAGTCAGTGGTGGGGTCGGCCGAAGATCACAGTGGTGTCAGGCGTTTTGTGATGTTAAATCATTGAAATCGGGCCCTTCAAACACAGATCCGGCTCCACATGTCGAGGGAGGCATGTGTTTTGATGTGCGCATCTTACACCCACAAACAAAAGACGAGGGGAAGAGCACACTGGCAATGAAAGGTGCCATGTGCTTTGAAGCTCCCTCTGGACCCACCGGGCGCTAAGGGGGTTGGGGGGAGGGACAGCCAGAAGTTTCAGGACTCGCGCACTCGGTTTGGTCACCATATCTCAGTATGGTGGCTGATGCATCGGCACTCTGTGTGCCCGGCTAATGATAGCGGTCCATGCCACGTTATAAGACCACCTGCGCACAGCTTCCGGTGCGCCTGTAGCGCTAGTGATGTAGAGATGGCTACATTGGGGCAGGCACTTTTTTGTTGCATCGCCGGGGCTTCGCACACTTTGTCACCCATCTCTAAGAGGGTTGGAAGAACAGCAATATCAAAGCAACACGTTTTGTGTGGTGCTTCTTAAAATAGTTTTTCCCTTTCTTCTAAGCGCTACAAATAACAGGTGCCAGTATTACGCACTGCCGTGAAAAGCTGTCACGTGTGGCCGCTGCGGTGTTCTCCCTGCCCTGCTATGGTCCAGAGCATAGTGAAGGGATATCACCTGTGGCTTATTAGTTCGTGCTGAAAACGCTGGCTGTTTACTTTTCTTCAGTTGCCATGGATCGGTTTTCTCTGGAGTTTGCGTTTCCCACGTTGCCCTCTGTCCCCAGGCCTTCCCTGGCGATGGAAGTGTACCTGAAATAATGTGTTATGTGCCTGTAGAAGGAGGGGGTTCTCACTCTCCACACCTTTAAGACTGATTTTAGAATCTGGCACTTGAAAGTGAAGCTCTGGAACTCCCATTTGTTGCACATGAGAACAAAATTTCAAAGTTTCTCTTGGCCCGATCCCCACCAGCTGCAGCCGCCAGGGAGGAGCACAGTTTGGTGTACATTGGTTGAGCTGAGACATGTTGCCACATATTTCATTGGCGGGGCCCTTTAAAAGAGCAAGGCACCTAAGTTCTCTCTACAGTTACTCTGGCCCCATCGTTCTTGAAAGAAGGGGTTAAATAACCAAAATACACTCACCCCCCTCCCAACCGGTGTCCCGTGGACGGTCCCCTCGGCAGACCTCCCAGTAATTACACGGGAATGTTCCAAGCTGCCAGAGCAGGGAGGTGAGGATAGACAGACTGAAGACAGTTTCTGCTTTGAGGGCCCTTTGTTTATGTCAACATTCTAGTCGGGGTGAAAAGGTTAGCACTTGACCCGGGACAAACCTTCCTGGATGGGGTACCCTGCCCTCTCTGGGTATATCGTACTTTGGCGATGCCCGTCTTATAACCAACAAACACATCGCACACGTGACAGTTCTTGGCATGAATGTGGGTGGAGGGCATCGGGTCCAAGAAGACTCGATATCAACAACGAAGTGGTCTCTGAGGAGAGATGTGGTTGGTAATAAATCACCGGCGTGAACTAGAAAAATAATAAACACGGAGGAATTAAAGTTCAATGCGTTTATTTTTTTATATCTGATGACCCGTAAACTCGTGCCCGGAGCGCCCCACCCCCTCAGAACTCCAGGGCGTGAGTTGATTGTACAGAAACAATGATTGGAAAAGTAAATGGCAACTGATAAAACTCAGTTCACATCAATCACTGCGCAGCATGCAAGGGAACACACACACCAGCGACGTCAAATAGACATTCAACCGCCCATCATAACCGCAGTCCTTGTTTTTAGAAGGAAATATACCGCTTTAGCTGGAGAAAGGGGAACAAACTGAGCGTTAACTACACACAGCAACTCCCTCAACCCCTCCGTAATCCAGCACATGTGTTAGGAGTGGCGAGCAAAATACACACAGCCAGCTACGGGTTACAAAAAAAACAGTGCAAACGTTTTCTATTTTGTTTCTCAGTTGGTGCTCATTGTGCTAAATAACGACTGAGGTATATAAGTCAAGGGTTTGGTCTGGTCAGCTCTGGCATATAAAACGTCCATAGGCTCCTGGGGCAGCGCCACCCTGTTTTGACGCAATTCTAGAAAATTTGTAAAAAGATAAAATCTCTTAGACAAAAAGTATTTACAGTCAATAATCTCATACACACAGGAAATAGAATACGTTAACTTAAACCTAGTACTTTATACAGCTCATGTAAACACTTCTACATAGTGCAGCTCTCCAACAGGTCCTGTGCTGTTCTCAATATGTGTATCAGTTGAGTTGTGGTGGTGAGGGAGGGGTGTTGCACCACTCACGAAAGTTAATGTACTTAAACCAAAAGGAAACATTAAAACAGAAAACTGACTATCCATTCAGCAGCATAACACCAAGGGTACCATGATAGCGGATTGGTCAGTCTGTTGGCTTGTAAAACAGATTGTGCATTCGATCAAATGGGTTTCGACCAAAATGGTACAGAACTGTATTGGTTGACAGTCCGAACTCAAACGTGTTCGCAAAAGTCTTGAAAGCAGAGTTCGTATGCTTTGGGGATGAAGTGGTGAAAAGGGCTCTAGTTTGAGGTAGCCAGGCTGTCCGAGAGGGATGAGGCCGGAGAGGGGGTGCATGGTGACGACTGGGACTTCTCCGAAGAGTCGTCGCAGGCCTTTTCCTCGCTGCCCGTGGAGGTGCCAGGGGAGCTGGGCAGCAGGCCTTCCTTCTCCCGCTTCTTCTGCTTCATGCGCCGGTTCTGGAACCAGATCTTCACCTGCGTCTCGTTGAGCTGCAGGGAGGCGGCGATCTCCACCCGCCGGGCCCGCGTCAGGTACTTGTTGAAGTGAAACTCTTTCTCCAGTTCTGTGAGCTGCTTGGTGGTGAAGTTGGTCCGCACGGTGTTGGGCTGCCCTGCGTACCCGTACTCTCCGGCTTTACCTGGGGGAAAACACAACAAGCACCGTCACAAGAGCGTCAGCTAGCGCACTCCCAGGCGCTTCGGCGCGCCACAAAGGGGTACTAAGCGCTATATACATGCCATGTAGACTAATGAAAAGAGCATGGACACAGAAGACAGACGTTCGAGTGCTTCAAGTGTGGGCGCCCAACAGGTGAATGGCTTACTGTCGGTGTGCAATGGAAATATGTCTCTCCCCCGAGACGTTAACTGGCTACCATGTTAGAGGATGAGGGTAATCCTTCCTCCCAGGTTTTTGTGTTTCGTGTGTTTATTACATTAAAAACCTAATAGTACAGGACCTCAGAAAGGAAAAGCAAATTACTCTTCTACCACGAGGCAGCTCTAGAGCTCTGCATTCCTGAGTGACAGACCACTACATCTCAAACCATGTGTGTAGTGATGTCATGTAGGCGCGTGCAAGTAGTCCCTCAGAGGGTGTTACAAATGACTGAGCATAACAGTATAGGAGTAAACAATGAATATACAGATGTGTTAATTTACATGGGGAAGGTTGGGAGCCCCGCCACCACCAAAACACACACAAAACAGGCACCAACGCATACAAAGTAATAGCCATACACACCCAATGACACCCATAGACGCCCTTCTTACACACACACAAACACACGCTCGCGCGCGCACACACACACACCTATAACTTTACAAGAGGTGAAAATGAGACGTGAAACTCACCTGTTTTGGGTGGATTTCGCTTGACTTTCATCCAGTCGAAGGTCTGAGCTGGGGGCGATGTGTCGCCTGGGGAGAGGCATGCGTCCTGGTGGCCAGGGTGAAGCGGGGACAGATGATCTCCGTAGGGTGCCAGGCTTTGCTGGTCTCCTGCGTAGGCATGGTGCAAGTAGTGAGAAGGGGCACCTCCGCCGTAGCCGCCCTGGTGGGGGTGGTGCTGCGCCACGGCCGAGGAGAGGCTACCCGTGTACACCTGGTGGTACCCCCCGCTCACATCCGCCTCCTGTCCGAGAGGGTAGTGGCTGTAGGCTGCGCCGAAACCCTGCGCGCCGTAGGCAGAGGCGCAGCTATGGTGCGGGTAGGACATGCCAAGGCTACCGTGGTGATGCTGGTAGGTGCCAGTCTGTTGGTGGTGGTGTGGGGCGGCCAGCTGCACGCCCCTGCCCACCATGTAGCGGTCCTCCCGGCTGCAGCTGCTGGCAGATACCGCGCAGGACGGGAAGGGGGCAATGCCATGGTCAGCGGGGTGGTAGGATCTTGAGGGGCAAGAGGCGTTGTCGGAGCCGAGGTGTGCGGGGTACTCCAGGAAAGAACTCATCTTCGCATGGTCCAGAGGGCTGCCTATCTCGAGAGTGACCTGCTGCTCACGAGTCTTGGCCCTGCCAACTTTTCCACTTCCTCCATCGGGCGTACAGATAGGGGGGAAATGATATGAATGTACAGTGAACTCGAGGTCACGTGACCCCGGGGAGCCAATGGTAGCGCTGCTCGGGAGGGCTTGTTCCTGCTTTGATGGATCGCCTCTCTCGGTGGCATTTAAATTCCAAAGGCTCTTCCGTCCAGGTGACGCGCCCGCAGCCCCGAGACAGCATGTGTGCGCACAGGAGCCTGCGAGACGCACCGAACTGCGCTCTGTGCCGGGTCATGGCTCGGGGGTCCGAGCTCCTGTGAGGTCTTTCTAGCACGAGAGGCATCTCCGCGCAAGGTCCCGTCTCCAGGGTAAGCTGCCCCTTCCTGTTGCACCTTATTATGTAATGCGTTCCTTTATGCGATGTTTCTTACGCTTTGTTATATGACGTTGTACTTCCGTGCTTTGATATGTTATGCTGTGGAATGTTCTACGTTGTGATGCGCTCTGTTGTTATAGTAGGCCGTGCTGTTCTGTGGCTAAGGCATGATATGTTAAATAGCTATGTTATGTTATGCTGTACTAATATAGGCTATTTTGCTTTCTCGTGTTATGTAATGCTGTCCCATGTCATTTTGCTGTGTTACATTCGCTGCGCAGTCGTGTCATGCTGAGCTTTGCTATGGCGTTTTGTCGGTATGCTGTTGTGCTTCACACGGGCATGCTGTCTCATGCTTCTTATGGCAAAATACCATATTGGTCTGCACTTCGCGGTGATAAGCTATGCTGTGGTACGTGTTGTTGGTGTGCTATGAAATGTTTGTTGTTATGTTACGTCCTTTTGCCATTTTACGCTACGCTATGTGATTATGGCATGTTATTTGTGTGTTTTGTTGTGTTACATGTTGTTATGCTTTGTTATTCTGTGGCACTATGAACTCTGTTACTGATATGCTATGTGGTTTATTCTACTCATGCCATATTTGTTATTTTTACTGTGCTAAGGTATGTTACTCAATGCATGCCTATGCAATATTATGCTTTGTGCGCTATGTTATGCCCCGCTAGGCTATGCAATATTATGCTCTATGTGTAACTCACCTCGCCACATTGAGGCATTTGGGGACCCTAAACAGATAAGAGTCTTTGGAGGTTGTCATTTTGGCAACAGGGTGCAGATTCTGGCGGGACAAACGGCCAGAAAGTGCAGATGCGTCCTTGCGTTTCCAGTCACAGGGAAACCAATGGATCTGCGTTGGCGCTTGTTCTTGGTCAGCACGAGCGCGGTGGCGATGGAGGGGGCTGCAGTAAAGGTGGCCAGGGGATGATAGCAGGAAAGATGGAGCGTTTCCTACAATGATGCGCTGCTGAGCCAGGTCCAGTACAGTGTGCGTACATAGGGCGCGAGAGCGTGCCTGCTGCTTCTCTAGTCCCAATGAACGCGCTCACGTGCAGCCTCTGATGCTCACAACAATGGCGAGTCACCCAGAGGGCGGGGAGAGGTGTCAGCCACCAGTACCACAGGCCACCACTAGGGGAGCCCGTGTATTACAACTCCCTGAAACATGTCGGGGAGGGGCTGGGCGCTGTGTACAGCAGTATGGTTCACTTACGCACACGCCGTGTTGCAGTGTATGCACAAGAGAGCTTTCACCTTGAGGCACTCGAATCGTTAGCGGTGTGTGCGAGTGAGGCTGTGCAAGGTGGAGGACGTACCTGAAAGAGGCGTTCAGATCTGCGTGCAAAGAAGAAACATGCAGAGCTGAGATTAAATCCACGTGGAACAGATACTTAAGTGAGGTGCTTGCACCAATGATTGCGCTGCGCTTCTAGGAGCTGCAGTCACTGGGACGGAGTGCCTCGCCAGAAAAAATAAATATGTATTTCAAACAACGCTGAAAACATTGGTTCGAGGCAATTTACCTGGAAGGACCCCTCTAACCGTACAGAATTCCAAACGTTGAGGAAGGGTGCATGACCTAAATGAGGGGTGCATCACCCAAACAACGTGGAGCTCGGTCCAGAATTGCAAATAAAATGCACTGGTAAAGCGAAGACTGCTTTGCAGAATTTCAAACATTGAGTATCTCACTGCCAGGAATCGTCTGTTCTGTGCATAAGTTCAAATAAAGTGCCAAAGTATGTCACTGCAAGAAGCCCTGGTGCAGTGCTACATTACCCTGTACCAACGTGTGTAATGTAGTGTAGAACAGTCTTCTCCCAGGTGATATATTATTTCCCAATGGTTGCGTCACCTTGCAGAGGAGAGGCATCCTCTGGTTGAGGTACCTTGCCCCAGTGTTTGCACTTCTAAGCAGAGCTGAGGCTCCGTCCAAGTGAGGTACTGTGTCTCAATGTGTGCAATTCAATGTAGAGTTTTCCCTCCCAGGTGAGGTACTCTGTACCATTAATTGTGGCACCCTGCAATGGAGAGCCTACCTCCAGTTGAGGTACCTTGTCCCAGTGTTTGCAGTTCTAAGGAGAGCAGAGGCTTTAGTCAGGTGAGGTACTCCGCCTCAATGTGTGCAATTCAATGCAGAACCTCTCCTCCCAGGTGAAGTACTCTGTCCCACTGATTGTGGCACCCTGCAGAGAAGAGCCTACCTCTAGTTGAAGTACCTTGTCCCAGTGTTTGCACTTCTAAGGAGAGCAGAGGCTATAGTCAGGTGAGGTTACCCCGCCTCAATGTGTGCAATTCAATGCAGAACTTCTCCTCCCAGGTGAAGTACTCTGTCCCACTGATTGTGGCACCCTGCAGAGGAGAGCCTACCTCTAGTTGAGGTACCTTGTCCCAGTGTTTGCACTTCTAAGGAGAGCAGATGCTATAGTCAGGTGAGGTACCCCGCCTCAATGTGTGCAATTCAATGCAGAACTTCTCCTCCCAGGTGAGGTACTCTGTCCCACTGATTGTGGCACCCTGCAGAGAAGAGCCTACCTCTAGTTGAAGTACCTTGTCCCAGTGTTTGCACTTCTAAGGAGAGCAGATGCTATAGTCAGGTGAGGTACCCCACCTCAATGTGTGCAATTCAATGCAGAACTTCTCCTCCCAGGTGAGGTACTCTGTCCCATTAATTGTGGCACCCTGCAATGGAGAGCCTACCTCTAGTTGAGGTACCTTGTCCCAGTGTTTGCACTTCTAAGGAGAGCAGATGCTATAGTCAGGTGAGGTACCCCACCTCAATGTGTGCAATTCAATGCAGAACTTCTCCTCCCAGGTGAAGTACTTTGTCCCACTGATTGTGGCACCCTGCAATGGAGAGCCTACCTCTAGTTGATGTTTGCACTTCTAAGGAGAGCAGATGCTATAGTCAGGTGAGGTAATCTCCCTCAATGTGTGCAATTCAATGCAGAACTTCTCCTCCCAGGTGAAGTACTCTGTCCCACTGATTGTGGCACCCTGCAGAGAAGAGCCTACCTCTAGTTGATGTTTGCACTTCTAAGGAGAGCAGATGCTATAGTCAGGTGAGGTAATCTCCCTCAATGTGTGCAGCTTTCCACAGAACATATTTTTTCGGGATTGAGTACTCTTCCCCAATACTTGCAGTCCAGTGCGCAACAGTTCCTTTTTCCAAGTGAGATATCTTGTCTCTTGCAAGCGTGAGGCTGTGTAGGGGGAAGGAGGCATGTGAATGAGGTCGGTGTGCAAAGGAAGGACTATGCAGAATCCAAGGTGGCTGGCCAGTGCACAGTACACTGGATTGCAGAGAAGAAGCTTCTGCCTGTTGAAATGACATAGTGAAAATAGCAGTTCTATGTTTCTCACATCCAGCAATTATGCAGCATATTGAAGCACATTTTGCGACTGTATTATTTATTATTTTTTCATTTAATCCCAGTGGCCCTGCATTTAAGCATAGCCGTTCTCTATAATGCAGCTCAGCGGGTTAATGCTTATAACACAGCCATGCATTTCCTGTTAGACATCTCATAATGTTATTGCTTTTGTTGCAGGGTTCCTTGTATAAACTCCGGGTGACATGTTCCCCTAAAGTGAGTTTATGTGAGAGATGGAAGCAACAATATGTATGTAACCTGCTATATCTTAATTTGATTCCATGCAGGTGCAAACCCAATCTTTTACTGTTCTAAAGTTGATGAATGCTGGGTAGTAATGAAGCCTTGTAATTAAGTTCCAAAATAAGTTTACATCTTTGAGCCAGCCTGGAACTGTGTTCTCTCTCAACAATAGATTCCAGAATCCAGCAGTATCCCACTCAATGACAACTCCTCATGACACACCACAACACCACACCATCAATTATCACATCACACTATGCCATAGCACATCCCAACACTCCCATCTCACCATTCAGCGCCACATCACACTGGACAATACCACTGCAACAATGGGATATCCCAAATCCTAAATTAAAATATGGAAGCCTGCAATTGCAGTATGAAACCCTACATCTAATGTTCCTATTACAGTTGAGTCATGACATCTCTAGTCACTTGTAATAAGAAAATAATGTAGCTGCCCAACTGCAATAGGTTATTAGAGTTGAGTTATGACATAATGCCTGTTACTGGAGCTAGCAGCCAAGGTGATAGGCAGGTTACAATGCACTATTACAGCTTTTGTTTAAACATTTTTCATTCTTATCTGTTTTTCTAAAAAATGAAGAGTGAGCAGAACAAACAGGGAATTGTAGCAATATGTTTATTTTCAGAACACTAAAATTAATTACAGAAAAATAATAATAATTCTTCATGTTAATATTCATTCTGAGCTACAGCCTTTGTTAATCTGACTTCAATTAAATAATTCTAGGGTGTATTTGCAACAAATTACTATCTGCTTCATGGAGTGTTAAAGTTTGCAGTACAAATTCCACTGTTGTTCTTCACATCAGCAACCATGTCATCTCTTTCATATGGAGGAAGAATACTCCAACGATTTAGGCGGTTCATGGAATTGGTGATGATGTGACCATGTATCACGTCTCTACCTTGTGTTGAAAGGATATCTCAAGTCACATTGAAGTTTAATGGCCTAATAAGCAAACTCAGGAGGTCAGTATGAGTGTAGCGGTCTTAAGATCACCACAAGCGCGGTGGAGGTCAGGACTGTCGCGGATGCAGCGGTCCAACCCCCACATGAAAATTCTGGCGGTTAAATCGCCAGGCGGTGGCAGAGATCGTAATTCATCAGGGCAGCACTGCAAGCAGCAGTGCCCTGCTGATTCCAACCTTGTTGTCCTCCAGCCTTTTCATGGCGGTAAATCCGCCATGAAAAGGCTGGTAGGAGAATAGGTGCATGGGGCCACAGGGGGACCCCTGCACTGCTCATGCACTTGGGCAGTGCAGGGCCCCTTACCCAGCACCCTGTTGGCTACAGCATTGCTGCCGGCTCGATTACGAGTCAGAGACAATGCTGTAGCCTGTTTCCCACTAGGCCGGAGTGCAGAAACTCAGGAAAGTGATAATGACTTCAGGCGGGGAGGTTGGTGCGTAGGCATCGGTCAGGGAGTTTGGCGAACAGGCCTTCCTATCCACCAAACTCAAAATGTTTGTCTCATTCCTCTGCACGGTCACAGAACTGCTCGGTAACTTGGAAAATTCTCATAAAATACAGCAGGGGGTACTTTATTTCATTTAACAGTTGGATATTGTCAAGAGGCTTAGTATCCAATGGGCCTCTATGGTTGCGCCCCTGCATATGTTGGTCCATGTGGTATGACCTTGCCTTTCATACTCAATGAGCGGTTATTTCCTACAGAGATTAAGTACTCTGGGGTAGTTCCAGTAAAATATAAGTTATATGCCTGATAATGTTATGCAGCAATCTTGGGGAGCCTCATTAACAAATAAGTGGGGGCAATAGCTATTGAGGATGGGAAACCTTGAGGCCGTGGAGTTTAGAGACACGAGACTTTGGAAATTGGAAATCTGAAAGAAGACGAGTCTTTGAAAAATCGAAAACACAAGGATAAAGCGACACAGAGGTAGGCAGGGTGTCATACCAAATAACACCAGGTATGCTATAACCTTAGATACAAGGACAAGGTCCTGTAGAACAATAAAATACCAGAAACTGAGTGAGAGGAGGACAGATCACACTTCAGTACAAGGAAACAAGGAGCACCATCAGATATTTCAGGACTTATGTTAAGAACTAAACAGTAAGATAAAAACAAATAAGTCAGAAACATTGCATTTCATCCGATACACCTATGTTCATTAGAAGGATGCAAGACCCATCGCTAGGGTAATCCACTCGAACTTGAAAAACAACAGAAAACAATGCCATGACTGACACGGATTAGGTGTAGGAACGTACGTCCCTAGTCCTTCTGGAATGACCAACAACAAAAACTTTTAACTTAGTTCACACTCACATCAGTTAAGTAGATGTGAAAGTTTGGGAGAACAGCCTCATGCCCCTAGAAAGACCACCATAGTCAGTCTGCAAAACACATAACCCATACTTACCCATGCCAGGGAAAGGTCAGAGGACCTCCACCCTTCTCACCAACACAGAGATCCACTTAAGGGAAAACCAACATGTTGCAGACATCTTGTCTTAGAGATTCTGAAGTACAAAAGGCACAGGAATTGATTAAAGCTGCACACACAGGGAGCATGTGTACTATGTAATAACAGTTGCTTACAGTAATAGTAACAACACTAACCATGTGTGGTAATATTGTTTGCAGACAAGGGGCAGAAATCTGCTTAAATATGTATGTTTGAATGTACACATTTCATGTCATGCATAATAAATGCAATTTCCCTTAACATTTCTGAATTACACATATTAGGCTTGGCAGTCACCCACATGAAGATTGCTTCGAAGTATACCCTCCTGAAAATTATGTCCAATTCGTACGCTAGAAAAAAACAAAACATATGCGACACGCATATAACCCAATGACCAGGAATTACAGAAGAATACGCTCACATAATCACTCAGACCAACTTCAAAACCTTTTGTTTTGTAAAAGTTTGTTGCACTTACAGTAGTGATAAAGTAATTGATATTAAAATGGGGTGGCCAAGGCAAAGGTACCAGTAAATGTAGTACTGTCACATTAAGAGGAAGCAAGAACAAGAGTGCTGCAAATGGTACACACCTTGACACAAGAGTTGTTTTATAACTGAACACCACAAAGCATACTTCTCTGAAAGTAGAAGCCACCTATCACCAGTGTGTGGTATTATACAAAGAAAATGTTATGTACATTTAAAATTTGAATACAAAGTACAAAAAAAACAAACTAAAAATGAGGAATAAAGAAACACCGACACAATAAATTGGAGGTTAAATAATAATAATTTAGTTTATAAAAAAAAATGTTGTGTGGATTCGAGAGAAAAGGAAAAAACAATGAAGCACAGGTTAAAAGCAGGGGCGGCTACTCCATTATAGCAGAGGAGCATGGCCCCACGAAAATACCCCCAGAAAGACCCAGAAACAAAAAATAAAATATAATAAAGTTAATTTATTACCATTTTATTTTTGGTCAACCGGTCCTGAACCAAGTGTCAAGGCGGGGCGGGCCTGCTCAGTGGCAACAGTGGTGAGCAGAGCTGCCTGTGCACTAGTTTATAGTGCGCATGTCACTTTGACCGGCCATCTGTCCACAGCCAGCCTGACATGCACACTATAAACCTCTCAACCCAGCTGTCTTGAGCACAAGCCTCCAGTGTCCTGGGGCGTTCAGAGAAAGGCCGCTCCCTCCAGTCCTGGCCCTTCTCTCATGCTGGGTAACCACACGAGAGCAGCGCCAGGATTGATTAAGGGAGTTAACTGGGGCTGTAGACATGACGTGACGAAGAAGAGGACCGAAGCGGCGGACGTGTCTACAGACACATGTACATTTTTATTTATGTTTTTATTTTATCAACCCCCATTTACCTGCCTCACCAATTACCGCTGCTGGTTAAAAGAAGTGGATAGACAAAAAAGTTTGAATGGAAACAACAGTAAAACCACTGTAAAGCACAAAAAGTGAAGACTGACAAACAATTGTTTTGGCTTTGGTTTTGGTGCAAAGATTTGCTGCCATGATTGTGACACACTGCATTACGGAGAGCAGCAGGGCAAAATTTGCTCACAACGAGCACAGATGCATTAAATGAAGTGATAGTGCGCATTTCCTTCACACAAAGAACAGGTACAGCATGGGCACCTGACATGCAATCTTTCATTAAACACAAACCATTATTGGACAAGAAGAATATTAGCTTCCCTTTGGTGCAAAGAAAGAGTGATATACAGGTAGGCTTCTCTATATGCACAGAGTAAGATCAGCTTGACAGCAGCTGTGCATCTTCTCTCACCCACAGAAAAGGCAGAGAGTGGAAAGCAACAGTCAGAACTACCCCCAAACATTGTCCTATACTCAATGGATAACAGCACATCAGGGTTTCTGCTCAGGCATCACCTGTAAGGGTCCCTGTCTTGTCAAGCGCCGCGCAAGCCTCCCTAACACACAAAGTGTAGGTGGTGCACAAACAGAAGCAGTGAAAACTGGAACTTACCTCACATACACCCAGCTATTACAACACTGACAGCAGCAGTGCAAGCTTTCCACAGGCATAACGCAGGTAGAGCAAAGACAGTAACCACGAAAGCACAGGTCACAAGTACACGACGATCCTGCACACTGCTGGTGTGGTGCTACACTACCAGCACTTCTACTAAAGCGTGGGACTGACGCAGGAACTGCTGCATGGCGAGAAATCCGAAGTGAGCATGCTGGAGCTGTTGTTGGCCTTCTTCATGGTGGTACCACTGCCCCTTTAGTGGAGCAGCCCACACGGCAGGGTGGGAGGAAGTCCGGGGCAGCTGGTGGTGGGCATGACGTGCTGCGTCCGGCAGCCGGCCCTGGGGGATCTGGACCTAGCGCAGGAGTATGTATGGAGGCAGGGAGTCAAGCGGGTTAACAAAACACATCCAAGAAGGCAGGCAGTAGAAGCCTTGCAGCGTGCCCTTCCATCACCCTTGTGCTACATTCTTAGTCCAGCAGGCATGGACGGAGGCGGCTGCACAGTTCTGCCCCAGTGTACTGGTGGGGCACACACAAGTGGCAGGAGTAACCAGGCTCTTGAAGTGTCTCTGGGGGGCAGGGTACGGTCGATTTCTAGCGGGCACCTTTGCCTGTGTTTGCATCACAGAGAAGAAGAAAAAAATGAAGAATTATTATTTTGTTAGTCATTGTCCTTTTTTGATTGAAATGCACAACGTCAGCAAAAATAGTTGTGCTTTTTACAGATGCTGCACATGAGATGCAAACGCTTTGGCAAAGCCAACAGGTGAAAAAAGGCAGGGTGTATTGACTTTGCCAATGATTGTTCTAGCTGTATTCTTCGATTTTCTAATGTACTTCTACAAATTGTAATTACATGCAGAATAGACAGTAATAAAATAAAGTAAATAAAATAAACCAAATATCGAATACAAACAATTGTTATACAAAAACATCTAAAGTGTAAAAATATTTAAACCCAAAATGTAGATAACAATAATATAGAATTTGTAAATTAACATTAAAAATATCAAAACCAAAATATAGGCTTAAAATATATATATTTTCAGTATGTATGTATTTCATTACAGGTATTTAAACTTCTAAAATATACAGTATTTATAAAATATATTGATATAAAATAAAAAATATTGTGATAATTCAATGAAATATTATATTTAGATAGCAATTATCTATATATAAATACAAACAAATATGTTACAAAAAATTGTGAAACGTTTTAATTTAAACATTTTTAAACAACTAAATACATATTTACATATAGTATTTATTTAAATATTAAAAACAAACATTTTCTACCCAGCCTGAGTACTAAACATTTCTTGCTACCAATATTCAATACCAATCCATTTGCTCTATAAGTGAATCAGTAACCCTATTACTTAATAGGTGCAGTACCCGCACCAGCACCCTAAAAATGAATCAGTAATCCGGTACAATACCCATCACTGCGCCCTAAAAATTAATCAGTCCAAAACCCATTCCTGTATACTAAAACTAATCAATAATCCATTGCTACACCCATGCCTGCACCATTAAAACTAATTATTAATACAGGGCATTTACCATAAAAGCACCCTTAAAACTAACTAGTAACCCTGGGCAGTGTCCATTACTGTGGCTTAAAAACAAATTGGTAGCCTAGTACAACACCCACACCACACAGGGGCCCTAAAAACTAACAAGTATCCTAGTGAAATATCAATAACCACCCTAACAACTAATCACTACCCCAGTACAATACCCATCCCTGCACCTTAGAATTAATCAGTAAACTGGTTCTATATCCATTCCTGTACCCTAAAATATAAATAGCAACCTGGTGCAACACCTATTCCCGCACACTAAAAAGCTAGATAGTTGCCAGGTGCAATAACCGTCCCGCCACCCTTAAAATGAAATAGTAATCTGGTGCAATACCCATCCACACACCCTAAAAATTAATTATTAAAGTTGTGCAACATCCATTAGCCAATTTTTGTGAAACTTAAAAAAAAAAAAAAAAAAAGCATATTTTCACTTCAAAATAAAAATGTTTAATTTCTTTAGGAAAGCTCCTTCACACACTACAAAAAAGCTTTCTAAAACTAAACAACCCAGGCAAAATATTACATAAATAACATTTAAAAGTGCATAGAAACATTAATTTATTTACAAATACAAGAACTTAATTTAAAACTTTGAATAAAATTAACAATATAAAACACTACCCACCCAAACTCTTGCAATAACCAAAACCCGAACTATGAATGATTACATTTAAAAAATGTTAAATGATAAAAACTTATAAACATTTAACATATAATTTAATAATACACTGCCCAGAGACCCAAAATAATAATAAATAATAATAAAAATACAATTTATCATAGTACCTACTCGAACACCCATGCAAAACCCAGAAACCTGATCAATGAATCAGATAGTTGAATTTGTATAGGTGAAAAAAGAAATGTGTAATAAAAAAAAATCAAACTACCCACCCAAACCCCACAATAATGACAACCTGAATAATAAATAACGAAAATAAATATTAAACAATTAATCAAACTGAGAAATTCATTTTAATTAAAATAAAAACACTAATAAAATACTTAATTCCATTTAATACAGCACCTACCTTCATCTCCTATAATACACATAACCCCAAAAATATATCAATTTTTAATAAAAATAGCATTAAGAATTAAACACCCAAATATTGCAATAAGCATCAGAAAAGTGATTTTGTACCTTTGCAAAGGGCCTTCGACTGCGCAACAACACATATTGCTCGGTTTTTCATAGCTTTTGAACTGTTTGAGCTAGATTTTTTTTTAAATCTGCAGATTATGCATCCGATGATAGATTATGTGGCAGATGCGGCAAACCAATAATTATCAGAAAAATGCTGCAGCCGCACAATTGCATAATTCCAACGGCCCTGAATATTATTATTTGTGTGTATATGCAACATTCTAATAAACCATATAAAAAGTACTTATACATAATACATTAAAACACTTAAAAGGGATATAATATAGCAAGAATTACATTCAAAATTTGTTATTACTGTATAAAATAGAATAATTATAGACCTCCCAACAATATCTCGTACCTCCATATAATGATACTCTTGATATTCGATGTTTAGTACCATCGATATTGTGACCTCAATATTAAGGGTACACGCTAATATGTACCCATATTCTTAATGGGGTGTTAAATATTTATTAAGGAGACTAATACAAGAAGATGGTATTCTGTGAAGCCCAACTAGCAAAAAAATACAAATAGCGCATGTAAACAGCACTCACTCACTATATTAGTCAGATGCTGTATAAACCATAGAAAAAAGCAGGCCTTGTGCATACATCTCAGGCACATGCGCTTAGCTACGCCAAAGTCTTCTCACATTGTTGAAAAGTCACATTTTCCCCTGAGGGCAAACAGGCTCTGCTTCGGAGATGCGGTCTATTGACTACGCTGGTGACTGCATCCTCGCTTAACCACTTGACCACAGCATGTGATCTTCCTTGCTGCGCCTCAGTTGCTTTATCTGTCAAAGTGTAAGAAACTTTGGAGCATCTTTACATGCCCCTATTGCCACCAGAGTGTCACTCTGGTGCGCTGTGCACTGTGCCACATTTACAAGGTAGCGCTAATCCACTTTTTGTAGCTTAATGCCCCCTTGCAAAAATGGGCCCCTCAGAAGCAGTTTTCTGTGGCAGAGGAGCGTGGAATGGATGTTGCTGTGGGCGTTTCAATGCAACACCCACTGCCTTTGACACTGCCCCAGATTTACAAGAAAGAGTAAATCTGTGGCAGCGCCAAAAACTATTGCCACTCCAGGGGTGGCATTAGCATGGCGCAATGAGGAGAAATATTTTTATTTTTCCTCATTTTTGCTTTTTCTAAGTGTGCTTTATTCTGCAGCACATATAGAAAGAGCAAAACGCCATGAATGATTGGTTATGTACAGGAAGGTACAGGAAGGTGTTCCTTTCTGCACATAAACAATTGTTCTGTAATTATGATTTTCTCCTTCCATGTCTGCTGCAGAATGCAGCACACATAGAAGTAACAAATCGTCATTGTAGATTGTTCATGTGCAGGAAGGGACACCTCCCTGTACATAAACAATCATTCCCGTCAACGCAACCACCATTACACTATGGTGCAAGTATGCCTGTATTTGCAGTGGCAGCTAAATTTAGCACCAGCGCTAGGAGAAACACAAGGGTGCACCATAGTTGTGTAATTATGGTGCATCGCTGCGTTTCAGAAGTGATGCAGTGCTGGGCTGCCAATTGTGGCACAGTGCAGCGCTGCGCCACTTTTGTGTAAATATGCCCCCTAGTTTTAAAAAAGTATGCTAATAAAATGGGCATTTTAATTTTGTTAATTGGTTACCTCTCTGATATTCAAAGGTCTTTCTGACTGGCTGTAGAAACACCTTGATTTGAGAAAAGAGCACTTAAGGGGATTATACCACATAAAAAAACATTGGCAAAACCAACAAGGTTGATATTAGTGTAGCATGTTGATGACTTTGCAAATGCTTTTTTGAGTACTGTGGAGTGAGTGCAAACAAAGAATTCATGTTTTTTTCAGCTGTTTTTTCAGTGCTCACTCCTCGTAGATACAGGGCCGCTTTCTGTGTGCAATGTAGTCCTTCATGCAGTACAATGCAAGGGAAAGGGTACATCCATACAGCCACAACGACAACCATTGGCAAAGCCAATAGGTCTCGCTGATGCTATGCAGAATGCCTAAAGTATGAAAAAATGCTTTGATTCGGTCACCTGCCTCATCTTGTTGGCATGGCATTGGTACTTTTTCCTTTTTATTGATTGATTAGAGAAATGGTGTGGAAGCAACATGGGGGCTCTGGTGGAGGGAGGAGAAGCAACGGCTTAGATCGCAACATGGAGCGGGCAGAGAGGAACACTTGTGAGCAGGCAACGGGGGAGCATGGTGGAGGGAGTGAGTGGGGGAAGCAGCACAAAGGGAGGGTGAGGAGGAGAATCAACAGGTTAGTCAGTAGTATGGAGAGGACTGGGAGAAGCACATGGACAAGATAGCAACTGGAGAAGTAGGAAGGGCAAGCGCAACATGGAGGGAGACAGGGAGAAGAACAGGGAGACAGAGAACTCAGAGCACAGAGGTAGAAAAGTACCCCAGATAGCCAGCTGGAAAAAAAAAGAAGAAAAAAAAGTAGCGGTTGACAAGCACTGGAAGTACAGAAGCCAACCAATTGAAAGTGATGCTAGAGATGGAATTCTCCAAGGGAGGGATAAACACAAGATTCAGGGTGGAGATCTCACTATGTTAAAGAATGTGGAACTTTTCCCTATACTTCACGATGCGGAGATCTCCGTCACAGACTATGGTGATAGCTTAGTCACAAAGAATAGAGAAAAGTAAAACAAAGTTCATTCAACTTGGAAAATGTTTGTTAAAATATTTTTTTCTATAAAATGTTACTGTCATTTGTTAAATTTATTTTACTAGTAGAACTAAAAAAAAATACTACAGTACTTTTAACTACATACTGACTTAAAACAATACATTATTTTATAATATATTTAATTAATGTTTTTAATTAATAAGTATTGAAAGTGATGTATATCATGAAAGAAAAGTAATTTATATTTGGTAAAATGTATAGTTACATTTAATTTCCAATGTAAATTTTTTTATTGAAATATGTTACAAATATATTTAAAATGTGTACTTTTTTATATGTTTTACATTAAATTATATTTATAGTATTGCATTTTTAAATTAATTTAATTTAATTTACCATTATTCATTATGAGGTTTTATTTTAAGTCTCTAACTCCAGTAATTTCTACGACAGGGTATTGCAGTACCAGTGGTTGGCCATAGGTGGTGTTGGATTTACTCCAGCTCTCAGCTGGAGTACTTTACTACATTTGGGTTTCTTTTGGATGTAGTAACTTTCGAAGTGTAGATTGGAGAAGGGGAATGGCCGTGGTTTTCTGTGAGTGGTAGATATTCCTCCCGAAACCCCTCCCTGACTCTCTCTTACCCCCTCCTTTCTCCTCTCTTTCCCCCTCCCCTTTACTAGTAAGTACCTCCTATTTTCCTGTGGTTCCTTTTTGTCCTTCCCACATTTACTACTACAATGTACACTTACATATATGGAGACTCCAACTTGGGGCTGAGATCCCCAAACAGAAAAAGATGGAAGAGGTGGAAGCAGAAACCCCACACATAGCTTTATGTGTAGCAATTTGTAATACGTTTTGTAAATGTTTACAAAATTAAGTTTGTGAGTGGCCCCTTTGCCTTTAGCTCTCTAGTAATTACAGTAGTAGGTTCACTCTTACTCCATATTTCACTTCCTTTTTCAGTGATTTAACTGAGTAAAAGAAGGTCGCTTTGTTATTATTTGTGAATATTTATTCTTATTTGGCATTTGTAAATGCTTTTATTTCATGTCCAAGATAGATTACAGCTATCCTAGAAAATTACATTTTGCATGCTCTGCAGTAAAACCATGATTATTTATTATCTGCAGTACTTCTCTAAGTTTAGGATCGTGTTCAACTTCTGTCTTGCCATTACACGAATATCATCCAGAAAGAATATTACTTGTTTAACATCCCTGAATAACATGAACAGGAGTCACTGAAACATTGCAGCTGCTAACGCCAGACCAAATGGCTCCCTGGGAAACCGAAAACAGCCAAGCAGCGTAATGAATGCTGAAATTGGTCAACCAAAATGTTCTATTAAGATCTCTTCTCTTAGGTCTACACATAACGGAGTTTCCCATTGGCACGTCTTTCTACCACCAGCAGAGAAACTCAATGAGATGACTTGGTAGCCTTGATTATACCTGCATTCTATAACTTATGCAATTTTTTCAATACCTCCTGTCTGATTGCCATGGGTATATTTCCTGCTTTATAAACACATGGTACTGGATCATCCTTCAAAATGACCTTATGTTGGTATCCCTTAAGATCTCCTATGTTGCCTGAGAATACACATGGAAATTCTCTCAGGATGTGTGTGTCTCCATCCAAATCACCTTGAACCACATCACAGGATCAGGACTGTTAGGATTCAGGATAATACGTAGTTCATCCTGATCCCACCATCTTAACACTGATGGACCTGCTTTAGAAATATAAAGCTTGCATTCCACCTTTTGATTCTTAAATATAAACAGCAAATCTATATATCATAATAAAACAATGGGTTCTCCAGTGAAGCTTTTGGGAGAAATGTCAGGTGACTAATTTCTCTCCTAACACTGGGCAAATTGCTCCTTCCACACACTTTCATTTATTGTGGTGCAGGGTGATCCTAAGTCCGCAGTAATAGTAACCGCACCAATAGTTATATCACATTTGAGATTTTTCAGTTACTTTGAACTTCTAACACCACAAAAGACATATCAACTCTTCAAACACCCATATTAATATATTCCCACTCTGTGTCTTTTGAGTCCAATCCAGAATCATCCTTTAACACTTTTATTGCGGCATTTTACTACTTTTCTTTCTGCAAATTTTCTGAAAGTACCTCACTATTCCACACCCTGGAAATTTCTGATTGCGGGCAGGACATTTTTTTAATTGGCCACATGACCTATAACCCCACGTCTATGACAATTCAACTCTGTATTGTTTTCTGTTTGTCTTTTCCTTGAACCAGAATTAATTTGATTGTTCTTTTTTTCTCAATAGGACAAGTTTTCCTGTTTGACCTAATTATATTGGCAACATCTTCACATTCCTGTTAGTTGTCACTATCCACATTTTTCTTGTTGTCATCCAATAGTGCCTTAGCATGTCTTCCTGTAAGTTCAGCTTGTTTTATCTCCTTTGGCTCAAAGATTACCTTGTATTGATGAATTAGCTGCATGCATTACCATTTGATCTCTAATTAATTTGTCATGTAATGGACCAAATCTAAAGGTTAATGCTAGATTATTTAAAGCATATTCTTCCACAGTTTCCTCTTTAATCTGTTTCCTGTGGTAACAGTTATACCTGTCTATTCCTAAATACACAGTTGGAGAGTAATATGTATCCAAATCCTCCATTGCGTTCACAAACACATCTCCTTGGCCTAGACCTCTAGGTTTCTCTGTAATATGGCTGTACACCCTTAAGCCTATTGCTCCCAAGGAGTGTAAAAGTACTGTTTTCTTTTTTCTGGTGTAAAATTGTCATCCTTATCCAGAGTTAGAAATGTAATTCAAAATATATTCCCTCTATTCTTGTCAGCTAAGGGAATTTTCACCAGAGGAAGGCAGAAAAGGTTGTGGTGGCATTAAATGTAATGTATTTCCTGAGGCCATATCACCCTTTTTAATGCTTAATAAAAAGAATGAGTTTCAATGACAGTGAATTTGGAATGGTTAATGCCACTTGTAACTTAGCCAAGACACAAAATACTGTCTCAGCTATGCAGGTGTAATATGCGCGCCATTCCTGATGCAAATTTTCCACTGAGGTAAGTAACTTTTTGTCAAATGAATTGGAGAATGACCGCTAACTGAATGATAGATAGCATATGCACACTGATTTCGATGTTAGACACAGCTTCTGCTGTGATTTTTGCTTGAATAGAGTTCCGTCAAGCGACGTGGAGGCTAGACTGCTCCTTTTAATTTTATTGTGCACTTGAACATACAATATGCCGGTCACACCTAGCACGTATGCGTAACAACGCTATGTGTTCCCCGAAATGCAGTGCAACAAAGAGCATCTCAGAGTCTGTATGACGCTTCTCTGGCGATGCGCGTGGCATACAAATCCATTTGAATGTTGCAGTGAGTTTAAATATAGACCCTTCCTCTTTGTGAATGTTTGTAAAAATATTTTAAGGGCAGGCGGTGGTCCCTGCCTACTCTAAAATGAAAATATTTTTTAAATTTTTCTTTAGGAAAGGCACCCCGTTTTCATTTAAGGAAACAGACTGTACTAAAACAAAATTCCTATATTAAAAAGCAGTCACAAACATGGTGGTCTGCTGACTCCAGTGGGCTACCAGCCCAGTGATTTTTGCGATTCCCAGTGTGTCGCAAACCGACACCTATCTCAATAATATCCAAGGGGTAGGTTCAAAACGAAACCTTGTTGAAATGCATTATGCATAACTGGCAAATGCCATAAGGGTGGTGTTGTCTCCATTCAATAGTGTCATTTGACCTACAGAGCTGGTGACTAAATCTGTGATTGTATGTCCCTGTATCCGGTTTATATGCGCATCCCTAAGGAAACAGGCTTAAATCCTGGGTGGGTGGGTTCAGCCTTTCATCCCTAGGAGGCCATAAAAGAGGAGTATGTTGAAGTGACTCATCATTAAGGGTGCTGTGAAATCACACAACGTATAAGCTGTTAGTGTTATGATAATTGCTATATGGTAGCTACCTTTTAATGAACATGGAGTGTTCTTTAACAGGTCAAGGAAAGTCATTTTTAGAACATGCATACATCTGGTGTGTCCTGTTTGCCGTCGAGCTATATGTACAGTTTTCGAGAGCACAATTCCCATTCTCGGTAGATATAATGAGTTCTTCGAAGCTGCCTAGCAATTATCATCAGTTATTGAAGTGTTCAGATCCGCGATGAAGAAGACAGCAAACCTGTTTGTCAATTTACACAAATCTTCGCGAGACTTCACAGCATAACGCAGTTCTCAAGAGCACCGCCTGAAACTGCAGAGCTATCTCTTAGGTCAAATTGCACCCACTTGTGCCTGGACAGCAGAGCTATCTATCCCTCTGGTTGTGCTGGTCAGTATTATACCTGAGACAGCGGGTCTATTCTTTGGATTAAACAGTTCTGTGTATTTCTTGAGGCGGCATGGCCATCTCGGGTTAAATGGCGCCAATTTGTACTCGAGACAGCAGAACTATCTTTCTGGTTGGGTTGATCTGGACAATGCCGGAGACAGTAGGACTGTTTATCAGGTTTAACAGCTCTGGCTGTTGCCTGAGTTGGCAGAACTATCTCTTGGGTGAAAAAGCACCAACCTACACCTAAGACAGCAGAGCTATCCCTCTAGTCGTGCAGATCTGTATAATGCCAAGACAGCAGATCTGTTCATCTGGTTAAATAGCTATTGATATTGCCTGAGACAGCAGAGCTATCTTTTGTGGTAAATAGCACAGATCTGTACACAAGACAGCAGAGCTACACCTTTGGTTGTGCCGATCTGGATAACACGGGAGGCTGCTTGTCTGTTGTTCTGGTTAAACACCCCTGGCTATTGCATGAGAATTTGGACCTATTCCTTGTGCACCCATCTCAGACATCAGGTCAGTGGCAGGTTCACGTCTGGCATACCTCAGATGTTACAGATTTTTCGCCAACTCCATTGCGCTCTCAAAAGACTCGTGGAGGGACGGGGTTATCACAAAAGGTCAGCAGAGGTGGGGAACTGCCAGTCACAGGTCGGGCATGGCAGAGAAAAATAAGGTGCCTGGTGTTCAGTTCAAATGCACGAAACATATTGTTCCTGATTCATCATGGTAACTTACACTTCTATAGTAACATACACTTTTGTAGTAACTTACACTTTTGTAGTAGGTCCAGCACTACACATGGAAAACCACTGGTACTGCAAACCCTCACATAGAAAATAATGGGGTTAGGTACGTAAAACGTACTAGGAAATAATGTTACTTTAAATTCAATTACATAAAGAAGTTAAAAAATGAAAGAGATATCCATCAAGGTTAAAAAATATATAAACAGTACATATTTCTTATCAATTATAAAATATAGAATAACCGACTTTCACTTTTAAAATAATGTAACAATAAATATATAACATTTACTGTCACATTATTTTTTTCATTTAAAAAATAATGTAACAATAAATGTTGTGACTTGTTTACATTATTTGTACCCTGTATTCATGGCTCCTGGAGATATGAAATAATTTTGCACCAAATTATGCTCCGGATTTGACTGATTTATACGGGGAAAGACAAATATTATGTTGTTTAAAGCAGCACATTCTGTGGCTGTGTTGTTTCGTGATTGTGTCTTTTTAACTCATATTAAAACAGTCTGGACACAAGTTTCACTTCTTTAGCACCAGTTTAACACTTTAGTTCAGCAACCATCACCTGAAAGGTGATCAGTAAACCTTAGCAAAAGGTCCGTTGAAGCACACTTAGCAGCAAGTGTTGCACGTTCTTAGGAGCTTTTGATCTGTTTGTATTAGCAATAGTTTTCTTTGTTCAAATCTGCAAATTATGCAACAAATGGTTATTTGGCAAGAGCGAGAGATCAATGTTTCTATGGAAATGCATATTTCTTGTGGCCCTAACTATAGATGCAGTAGGGAGCAGTGAAGCGTAAAGAAACAGTGGGGTACCATTATGAAATAACTACTAGGGCCATATACCTAAGACATTATCCTTCTGTTATGCCACTTCAGTCTTCCTCTGTTTTTATTGGAATCTGGGCGACTTTCAACTATGACCTTGCGCTGGATATTAAAAGGTGTGCACCTTTTATTCTTCTGGGCCTCTGTCTGCTGTCATGATCCAGGTGATTATGATGACGGCGCACTCTTCATGAGTCAGGCTGTTTTTACTCATGAGTTCGGTGCAGTACTGCAGCCATGAGGCAAGTGAAGCATGCAGCCTGGTCTGATTCCGAATCGAGTCCTTCGTTGGTAAAGATGTTTTATGTGCGCTTGTTGCCTTTTGGTTTGGACATGAATGCATGGCGAGTTTGCACCGTTTGCTTGTATTAGGAATGAGAAGCAGTGGCAGGTGAGTTTTTAACTGTTTGTCGCTAACTTACCGGGGAGGGCTGGAAGGGGAGTTTTTATTGGTGTTAATTATTTGAATTAGGGAGGGTTGGGATGTACAGTATTTCCACAGAGAAGGCCCTGGGGTGATTTCTTGAATCGAGTAACATTACTATCCCTTCAAACTCTGTATTTATCTTGTAAGTCCTTTGCTTGAGAACAGCAAACATCACACTCATGGCAAATGCCCTAGTACCCACCTCCTGACCAAACAAATATCACACATATCGCAACACAACATCCTTCTTCAGCGAACAAACATCAGTGAAAGAGAATGCCCCGCCCCTTTTCACCAATCAAATGTTACAGTTTAGCATGTGCGCTGCTCCTACACACTTCGCGCGGTAGAAGCTTTCTAGTTAGTACATGTGACATGGAATTGCACACAGTAGATGTGGTCTAGTGCACCAGGGGCTATCCAGACCAGCACACATCGAACTACTAATTGTAGAGGATGTCTAGTGCACATGGAATTGCACACAGTAGATGTCGCCTAGTGCAGTAGAGGACATCCAGCACACATTGAAGAACTGATTGGAGACAGAGGCCGTCTAGTGCACATGGTATTGCACACAGTAGACGTGGTCTAGTGCACTAGAGGCTATCCATATCAGCACACACTGAGCTTCTGATAGTAGAGGCTGTCTAGTGCACATGGAATTGTACACAATAGACCTGGTGTAGTGTAGGAGAGGCAATCCAGCACACATTGAACTACTGATAGTAGAGGATGTCTAGTGCACTCAGAATTGCACACAGTAGACGTCGCCTAGTGCAGTGGAGGACATCCAGCACACTCTGAACTACTGATAGGAGACAAAGGCTGTCTAGTGCACACGGAATTGCACACAGTAGATGTCACCTAGTGCAGTAGAGGATATCCAGCACACATTGAACAACTGATAGGAGACAGAGGCTGTCAAGTGCACATGGAATTGCACACAGTAGATTCGGTCTAGTGCAGGAGAGACACCCCTGCACACATTGAACTACTGATAGTAGAGGCTGTCTAGTGCACACAAAATTGTCTAGTGCAGGAGAGACAGTCCAGCACACATTGAACTACTGATAGGAGAGGATGTCTAGTGCACACGGTATTGCACACAGTAGATGTCGCCTAGTGCAGTCGAGGACATCCAGCACACATTGAACAACTGATAGGAGACAGAGGCTGTCTTGTGCACATGGAATTGCATACAGTAGATGTCGCCTAGTGCAGTAGAGGACATCCAGCACACATTGAACTACTGATAGGAGACAGAGGCTGTCTAGTGCACACGGAATTGTCTAGTGCAGGAGAGACAGTCCAGCACACATTGAACTACTGATAGTAGAGGCTGTCTAGTGCACACAGAACTGTCTAGTGCAGGAGAGACAGTCCAGCACACATTGAACTACTGATAGTAGAGGCTGTCTAGTGCACACAGAACTGTCTAGTGCAGGAGAGACAGTCCAGCACACATTGAACTACTGATAGGCGATAGATGCTGGATAGTGCACACAATAGATGTGGTCTAGTGCAGAAGAGACAATCCAGCACACATTGAACTTCTGATAATAGATACTGTCTGGTGCACATGGAATTACCACAGTAGATGTCGCCTAATGCAGTAGGGTAGATCCAGCACACATTGAACTACTGATAGAAGACCGAGGCTGTCTACACGGAATTGCACACAGTAAATGTGGTCTAATGCACTAGTCAGACTCCATTTCCTATGTAGATGTGGTCGACATAGACCAGGAACAAGACTTACCATGGTCTTGGTCAGCAGGTTTTACCCTTCACCCTGTTCATTTTACTATTGAATGACCTTACTTACTTCCCTACTCACTCTGCCATCTCATAGCCTTGAAAAAGTCACCTGTTGTGACAAAACACGTGTTGGCTTTGTATATAGAACTATGCTCAACTGACTACTTGGCTGTATTTATGGACCAATGCTCAACCGATTTCTTTTGATGCCCTTGGCTACTAATTAAATGAATCCACTACAACCAACTCAACTGGAGGACATCTTTAATACGAACACAGTTGTGAGTGCTGCGGCTTCTGTGCTAAATTTCATGTTTAGTGTTTCTTTGAAGCACTATCATATGCTCTTGGGTGTTGGAGCATCTTACCGCATAGCACCATAACCCACCCCATGTTTGCACAATTTTCGACATGAACTACTATTGACTATACTTGCTCAACGTGTGGGAAGTGCACCCATTTCTACTACCAATACCCACCCCCTTTCTTGTCTAATGCACTAAGGCTATCCAGCACACATTGAACTGCTGATAAGAGATAGATGCTGTCTAGTGCACGTGCAGCAGCGCGCAGTAGACGTTGTTTAATGGAACAGGTTGTTCAGTACACTTAAGTATTGACAGCAGAGACTTCCACTGCATGTGCAGCTGTACATCAGATTATTTCTACTGTACACTGGGAGGCACATATTAGATTCTGCCCTCTGCACATGCAGCTGAACACACACTAATTTTTGCTTAGTGTACATTGTACTGCACAGTAGACGCTCCCTTATTGTGGTAGAGACTGTTTAGTTTATATGGAGATGGTAACAATATAGGCCATGAAGGGCACAGAGGATGTAAAAATAGAGTGTCTAGTGAAAGCCCCTGATACAAGAGGCCAATTAGGGTGGAGGTCTGCACAGTAAATGTGGTCGAGTGCACGTAGAGAGGTTCATAATTAGGACTAGAATGCACAGGGAAATGCAGTGTGAGGTGCCTGATGAACTTAAAGCGTTCACAATAGGGGTGTCTGGTGGACGTGCTGATGTTCACACGTGAAACTGCAGAAACTGTAAGCTAACACATGTGAACATGTTCCGAACTGATGCTGGATTGTGCACGAGCAGATGCACACAGGGCTGATTCGTGAACTTTACGCAGTGCACTCTAGAGGTCATTCAGTTCATGCAACACTGCTCACAACAGAAGCTATCTAGTGCATATGAAGTAGCACAACGTAGGCGCTGTGTTAATATATATTGTGCTGGTGCACTGGAATATTCACGCCGAAGAGGCTAATGCTTATGAAATGATACGCCATAGTGGTGATTTAGTGTAAGTGGGGATGCATAAATTTGTACCTATGCAATGCACTTGGAGCTGTACAGAGTAAACATCTCGGTAGTGAACGTGGAGTTGTTCAGAATAAGGCTACCTTTACACCTGAGATTGCACTTCTAGCCGTTCACAATGGAGGCTGTTTAGTGCGCTGCAGCTGCACAATGTACAGGCTGCTTTATTGTACACAGGCACAGTTGCTGGATATGAGCCGTCCTGATGAAGCCCCGTAACTATAGGTAGGACTGAAACATCGACTATCAAGCAAGTAGTCAAAGTGCACAGCTCAGACGCCTGTATATTGTTGATCTGTCTAAAAGGGGACTTAAACGTTTTGTAATGTAGCCGCTTTCTGAATTTTGTGAGTTTCCTTGCTGATGCTCACCATTTAAAAGAAAAAAGATCTAACACGTCCTGTGTGTGATTGCCGAGTGTGATCACAAGAGCAGAGAACCCATTGTGTATTAATTTATATATGGTTCCTGTTCATTGTATTGCAGCTAGACTTCCTTCAAGCACAATAAGGAACACGTGAAACTTAATTGCAGAACTGACCTACTTGAAGCTCAGTTCTTAGAAGTTAACCTTTAAACTAGTTCAGTGGAACAATTATTCTCTACATATCACCTGCTCGGGTTCTTCTCTCGGTATTGGGTAGCCCTGATTGATTAACACTATCATTTTCACACGTGGCAGGCACCATATCTACTGAGCTCTACGGTGCATGGGTTTTACCCAAGAAGATATATTGCAGTCAACTCCAGTGCACAAGGCACAGTAGAAAAGTCTCCCTGGAAGATGTGCTGGACTCATCTCCAACGCAGATGACCCAACAGACATACGTACAGTGCACTCAGCTCCAGTGCACATGGGACAGTAGGGACCGCTCCTTGAAAGATGCACAGTGCTCAGCCCCAGTGCACATGGCACAGCAAGGAGTGCTTGCTGGCAGATACAGTGCACTCAGCTCCAGTGCACATGGGGCAGTAGGGACCGCTCCTTGAAAGATGCACAGTGCTCAGCCCCAGTGCACACGGCACAGCAAGGAGTGCTCGCTGGCAGATACAGTGCACTCAGCTCCAGTGCACATGGGGCAGTAGGGACCGCTCCCTGAAAGATGCAAAGTGCTCAGCCCCAGTGCACACGGCACAGCAAGGAGTGCTCGCTGGCAGATACAGTGCACTCAGCTCTAGTGCACATGGGGCAGTAGGGACCGCTCCCTGAAAGATGCACAGTGCTCAGCTCCAGTGCACACGGCACAGCAAGGAATGCTCGCTGGCAGATACAGTGCACTCAGCTCCAGTGCACATGGGGCAGTAGAGACCAGTCCCTATAAGATACACTGGACTCAGTCCAGTGCACGGAGGCCAGTTGGGGCTGCGTCTGAAAGATACACTGTGCTCAGCCCCAATGCATCTGGCACATTACAGACCCCTCTGGAATGCAAACTGCACCTAGTTCCACTGCACACGGCTCTGCAGAGACAGCTCCCTGCGCGATATGAGTTCTGGAAGGACATTTTACAGTTCACTGCTCCTTGAAAGATGCACTGTACTGAGTCCCAATGTACCCGGCACAGTAGAGACTCCTCCCTGGAAGATACAGTGCATTTTCAACCCATGCACATGGTACAAAAGAGACTGATCTCCTCGAGGTACACTGCACAGTGCTCTGGAAGGACTTTGTGCAGTAGAATCTGCTGGAAGATGCACTGCGTTCGGCTGCAGTGCACGTGGCTCAGCAGAGAGACCTCCATGGAAGATGCAGTACAGTCACCGCCGAAGCACGCGATGCGCAGTGCTCTGAAAGGACGATATGCAGCAGATTCTGAGGGGAGATCACTCCGCTCCAGTGCACGTGGCTCAGCGGAGACACAGTGCATTCAGCTCAGTGAGACACACTGCACAGTGCTCTGAAACAACGTCGCGTCATAGAATCTGCTGGAAGGTGCCCTGCGTTCGGCTCCAGTGCACGTGCTCAGCAGAGAATCCTCCCAGGAAGATGCAGTACAGTCAGCTTGTGCAGTAAATACCGATCTTCCAAGGAAGCCACTGCACTAACCTGCAGAATTGCGGTGGATTACCCGTGGATGATACTCCGCACTCACCTCCAGTGCAGGGCACGACAGGGGTCAGTGCACAGTGGGATGTATACACTGTTAACTCTTATGCACACTGCGTATGCGACCCTACTCCCTGTAATTTACAGTGCACTAGAACCAGGCTTAAAGCTCAGTCGTGCGCTGCTCACCTGGGGGGGGGGGGGGGGGGGGGTTGTTGCACGAAACCCCAGTTAGAGAGTGCACCCGAGAAAGTGCACAACAGTCAAGCTGATTCCCAGAGCGTTTCTCTGCGGTGAGCTCCTCCTGGCGCAACAGAGCCTCTCTCTCTGAGCACCAACACACAACGTATGTTAAAGCCCGGTGAGACGCTGTTTTCAGCTCCGAAGCACGTGCAATCTGCTTCTTGGAACATGTGCTGCATGGCTGCCAACTTTCCCAGAGCCATGCATGATATGCTGGCCTAGACCAGTTTGTTTATTTTCAATTCTGGAATTTGTAGCCCCGTATTATAATGGAATAAACGAGACTACAAGTCCCAGAATTCAAAGAAAGAATACTGGACTGGAGCAGAACATCATTCATGGAGTTGGGAAACTTGGTTAGGGCTGGTATTGGACCTGTGAAACAGAACTGCACTGAGCTCTGGTGGACACACGCACACGGCGGACGCACCCCGTTTCTTGGGAAGTAATCGAACACACAGCACGTGGTACAAAGAATAGTCTGTTCTAAAGGCGGAGCTGCATTCGGCTCTACATGGCACAACAGAGCCTTTCCCTGTGGAACTCTCTGCGCTGTAGACGCAGCTTCCTGGTAGACATAGCGCTTTGAAGTGCTGCACGCCTTACAGTGTAGACGCTCTTTGAGAGACGGTGCACTCTACTGGTGCACTCACTGCACGGGAGGCGCTGCTCACAGACTCACTGCACTCAGCTAAAGTGTCCGTAGGACAATGAACGCCGCTTTCTGACTTAAAACACTGCACTCTGGCTCCAGTCCCGTTCCTCGGTGGGCGCTGCTTGCTGACAGACGCACTGCATTCGGATCCATTACCCAATGCACAGTGAGAGCAAGTCCCCAGCAGACACACTGCACTCAGCTCCATTACTCCAAGCACGGTGAGCCCAGGTCCCCAGCAGACACACTGCACTCTGCTCTATTACCCCAAGCACGGTGAGCCCAGGTCCCCAGCAGACACACTGCACTCATCTCTGTTACCCCTGGCACAGTGAGAGCAGGTCCCCAGCAGACACACTGCACTCAGCTCCATTACTCCAAGCACGGTGACCCCAGGTCCCCAGCAGACACACTGCACTCAGCTTCATTACCCCTGGAACAGTGAGCGCAGGGCCCCAGCAGCCACACTGCATTCAGCTCCATTACCCCAGCACGGCGAGCGAAGATCCCCAGCAGACAACACCGCACTTAGCATCATTTCCTCTAGTACAATGAGCGCAAGTCACCAGCAGACACACTGCACTCAGCTCTATTACCCTTATTACGGTGAGCGCAGGACCTCAGCAGCCACACTGTATTCAGCTCCATTACTCCAGGCACAGTGATCGCAGGTCCCCAGCAGAAATACTGCATTCAGATCTATTACCCCTAGCCCGGCGATCTAAGATACCCAGCAGCCGCACTGTACTCAGCTCCATTACTCCAAGCACGGCGAGGGCAGGACCCCAGCTGACCCACTGCACTGAGCTCCATTACCCTAAGCACGACGAGCTCAGGTCCCCAGCAAACTGTGCACTCAGCTCCATTACTCCAAGCACAGTGAGCGCAGGTCCCCAGCAACCACACTGCACTCCCCTCCATTACTCCAAGCACAGTGAGAGCAGGTCCCCAGCAGCCACACTGCATTCAGCTCCATTACTCCACGCACAGTAATCGCATGTCCCCAGCAACCACACTGCACTCAGCTCCATTACCCCTAGTACAGTGAGAGCAGGTCCCCAGAAGCCACACTGCATTCAGCTCCATTACTCCACGCACAGTAATCACAGGTCCCCAGCAGAAACACTGCATTCAGATCTATTACCCCTAGCCCGGCGATCGAAGATCCCCAGCAGGCACACTGTTCTCAGCTTCATTACCCCTAGCACAATGAGCGCATGTCCGCAGCAGACACCCTGTACTCATCTCCGTTACCCCTAGCAAAATGAGCTCAGGTCCCCAGCAGCCACACTGCACTCAGCTCCATTACCCCAGCACGGCGAGCGAAGATCCCCAGCAGACAACACCACACTTAGCATCATTTCCTCTAGTACAATGAGCGCAAGTTACCAGCAGACACACTGCACTCAGCTCTATTACCCTTAGTACGGTGAGCGCAGGACCTCAGCAGCCACACTGCACTCAGCTCCATTACCCCTGGAACAGTGAGCGCAGGTCCCCAGCAGCCACACTGCATTCAGCTCCATTACCCCAGCACGGCGAGCGAAGATCCCCAGCAGACAACACCTCCCCAGCAGACAACACCGCACTTAGCATCATTTCCTCTAGTACAATGAGCGCAAGTCACCAGCAGACACACTGCACTCAGCTCTATTCCCTTAGTACGGTGAGCGCAGGACCTCAGCAGCCACACTGTATTCAGCTCCATTACTCCTAGCACAGTGAGCGCAGGTCCCCAGCAGACACACTGCATTTATCTCCATTACTCCTAGCACAGTAATCGCAGGCCCCCAGCAGAAACACTGCATTCAGATCTATTACCCCTAGCCCGGCGATCGAAGGTCCCCAGGAGGAACACTGTTCTCAACTCCATTACCCCTAGCACGGCGAGCGCAGGTCCCCAGCAGACAACCGGGCACTCAGCGTCATTACTCCTAGCACAGTGAGCGCAGGTCCCCAGCAGACACACTGCACTTAGCAGTGAGCGCAGGTCCCCAGCAGACACACTGCATTCAGCGTCATTACTCCTAGCACAGTGAACGCAGGTCCCCAGCAGATACACTGCACTCAGCGTCATTACTCCTAGCACAGTGAACGCAGGTCCCCAGCAGATACACTGCACTCAGCGTCATTACCCCTAGCACGGCGAGCGCAGGTCCCCAGCAGACAACCGTGCACTCAGGTCCATTACCCTTAGCACAATGAGCGCGTGTACCTAGCAGACACACTGCACTCAGCTCTATTACTCCTAGCACAGTGAGCGCAGGTCCCCAGCAGATACACTGCACTCAGCGTCATTACTCCTAGCACAGTGAGCGCAGGTCCCCAGCAGACACACTGCACTTAGCAGTGAGCGCAGGTGCCCAGCAGACACACTGCATTCAGCGTCATTACTCCTAGCACAGTGAACGCAGGTCCCCAGCAGATACACTGCACTCAGCGTCATTACTCCTAGCACAGTGAACGCAGGTCCCCAGCAGACACACTGCACTTAGCAGTAAGCGCAGGTCCCCAGCAGACACACTGCACTCAGCTCTATTACTCCTAGCACAGTGAACGCAGGTCCCCAGCAGACACACTGCACTTAGCAGTGAGCGCAGGTCCCCAGCAGACACACTGCATTCAGCTCCTGCACGCATTACACTGGAGACGCTCTTCTCTGGCAGAGCCACTTCACCCCCAGTGCACAGTGAGAGTAGGTCCCCAGCACCAGCCCACCACCCCTAAGATGTAGATCTGGATCGAGCCAGGCACAAGCCATATGACTGGCTCAGCTCGAGGTGTTCTTGGACCTTCGAGCCAAAGCCGAGCCGAGCCCTCAGTGGCTTCAGCCCCCAAGCTCCTCCACTGCCGCTGAGCATGCGCGGCCCAGAGCTGCACCTTGGTGGACCTGCAGGTGAACAGACAGTATCAGCTTGCAAGAGTGTCCAAGTGATAAGGCAGGGATGTCATGGTGAGGATGTTTTCAAACAGTTTGTCGGAAGGAAGATAATTTGTATTCAAATGGAAGATGATTTGAAAAATCATGAATATCTCCCACGTTCTCAGTACTCTACTGACTTTTGATAGTCAGTCCATCAGAAGAGTTGCTCCACGAGTAATGGTATGGGCTCTTTGTGACTATCTGCCAACACCTGAACTCTGCACTACACTTGTGCCAATTAAAGACCTGTATGGTGGCCTCTCCAGGGCTTTTGTTATGTATATCACTGAGAGTGTTGAGTTTTTCCTGAAAGGTGTCTTTTTGTTAACCAAGTAAGGCAGTATCAACTTTAAATTATAAGCCCTCCCTGCCATTTTCTTTTACTTTTGTATTTTTTTTCTAGAAAGACTTCTTGTTTCAACTTCATTTAGCAGGTAATATGTCTGTTTGTTTATGACCGTGTACAGACATATGTCTTCGAAGAATCTTTGATTTAAAATGGAAGAGATACTTATCTGGTATCTGAATAGTTCAAAAAGGAAACATGGGATGCTACTGGCGTTCTTGCTTAACCAAATCGTGTGCTTCTAGGCAATTACTTTATTTAATTCACTCAGTCTGTTTACCCTAATCACCTTTGAAATACATTACATCATGATGTGCACTGTACGAAAACATTTCTAGCACATGGATTCATGGTTTATCATGTTGTCCCTCCAATCATCTCAGCCTTTGCCACACATAGCAGCTGCCATGGTAGGGGCATGCATGTTTAGAAAGTTTCACGTTTAATAAATGCCACCCAATACAGCAGTGCAATCTAATGTACTAAAGGAAAAGCTTTACAATATTTAAGAAATGCACTTTTTTTATTGTGACAAGTAGTTTTCATGACATTTGTTGAACCAGTTCCTTCCCAGAGAGGTCGATGGCTCGGCTCATGTTAGCTCATGGAGCCAAGTCAGACCCAAGGTTCGTGACTCGGCTCTCCTTCTTAGGTTGCTGGCTTGCCCACCCGTGTGTAGCGCCTGTAAAACCAGCAGGGTAGGCCTAGCTCCTTCGGCGCTCAGTGTTGTAAACGGGCCGGGACGCTTCCACCAGAGCATGCATTGCAGCGACTGCAGTGCAATCTGTTCATGTTACTGGTGCCGCACTGCATGTTGGGAAGAGGAGGGACAAGTGGTGGATATGTGTGTGTGTGTGTGGGGGGGGGGAGGGGGAACCCCGGCAGAAATAATTAACCGGCCCGCAATTCATTCATTTTGTCAGTTCATGGCGCAGCTCGAGCATACTGCATGCGTGCAGTGGCCGTGCCAGCGGACAGATGCCTGCTTGTAGGCGCTTTGGAACCTGTCTTGTGACCGGCTAGCTGCCCCCTGAGAGCGAGGATCTCAGAGGCCTGTGTCACTTTGGCACTAATAGTGCAGAGAGTGGCGGCTTGTCAGTGTGATAACCATTAATTACTGCCAGGGTTATCGGGGCGAACAGTGCGAGTTCATACGTCCACTCTACGTCACAGCAGTGAATGCATATTTGGGTAAACAAGAGTCTGGGTGACCTAATAAGTCCACAAGATATACTGATATTTAAATATATTTATAGAGAGAACGATATGTGTGTTTCTTCTTTGTGTGCGTGTCTTTTGCACACAGAGTGCGCGTGCCAAGTATAGAGTACAGCGCTTATTTGCTAAATTTCCAAATCAGCAAACTAAGTTTCACGTCGGTCTGCGGGGTACTTTGCTTTGTTTCGCACTCTACATATACAATTCCGCAACAACAACAAAATGTTAAAGTTGTAAGCACGGGGTCTGGTTAATTCATATCGGAGTACATGTATATATAGTTACATGTAAAAATTCTCCTTACTTTGTCCAATAATTTCCCGCGATAAAAACGACTCTCCTTTCTTCGATTGCCCCTAAAAAAGGCACCCCCTCTTTCATTCCACGCTGCCTTTTCTTCTTGACCTGTTGCCAGGAATGTACGGGCAGATATGTGAGAAATGCCCAGGTCGATAAAGGCCGCAGCCCTACCAGCAGGCCTCGGATAGGCCCTTACACTGGCCCCGGTAAAATACAGGGAAAGTGCGGGGTGTAAACACGGGGACGAGCTCACGAGCTCCGTAATAAGCCCGCGTCTGTGGTGGAGGAGAGGGTTGAAAATTCGGCAGAGCCCGGGCCCTGTTATCGCGTTTTTTTTTTATTTGTATGTTTTGCTTCTGTTTCGTGCACAGTAGTGCCTCCTGCGTAAAGTATTTCTTCCCTGACAAAGGCCCAGAATCTTCTGCGCCGAACAGTGCGGCTCAAATGGAGGATAAAGGGCGGAATGTCCCCATTATAGCCCCGGAATCTGGAATGCAAACCAGGCCCTCTGCGTCGCCCACGAGCACAGCAAGCAATGCAAAAGGCGCTAGAAATGCAAAGGCATTGTTTGCCCCCATTCACAGAGGAGATCGGCGTAAGGCGGGTTAAACTCTGGGTAACTAACTTTACGAAGAGTCCGATTTAACAGACCAGAGGACGAATGCAAGCCCCAAAGTATGAATTAATTTCCCAGTAATGCCTCCTTGTTCGGTGAAATTTCTCCGCTCGTCCAGAATCCTATAAGTTTCTGTTCCTTTTTTTTTTATTTCGTGGTGAATGTTAAGTGCTGCTCTTCTCGAGTTTGAAACAATAAGTAATTTTCTCTCTCATGTGCATAAAGGACTATACAGTTATCAGAAATGTGCCGTATAACTTAACGAAAACAAACCCGCAGAAGTCATGGGAGGGAAAGACGCCGGATTCACACGAGGCCCGAGGCTGATCCAAGCCGTTGCTTTAATGCGGCAATAAAAATGAATTATGAGCCGGCTTCGCCCGCCTTAATGCTTCTGGAGGGGGATCCCCAGCCGGGCTCTTACGTAGCAGGTTTTTTAAATATATATTCGAGCATGTGCTCTCGCAATTGATTTACTCGATGACATCCCCATTCACAATACGAGTTTGATTTACGACTTTCGGATGATTTGTAAACAGCCCCGTGCAGCTTTAGCCGTCTCGCAGCACCGCGGCGCGTGCAGAGCTTAGAAGCCAGCGCCCCACACACAGGCCCAGCCTGCAAGTGCAGCACCCCGGGCCGGGCTGATGCTGTGCATGCATGTGTGGGGGACACTGTCTGCATATGGGTGCATATGTAATGTGTGCATCCGATCGGTGTGTGCATTATGTATGCGTACAGTGTGTCCCTTGTATGTGTCGATTATCTGTTTTCGAATGTTTACAACGTGTGTGTGTTAATTATGCGCGCATGTATGCTATGTTTATGTATACATTATGTATGTGCGTTTTATGTGCATTTCTGACTGTGTATCCTATGACTGCGCGTCATGTGTAGATATACGTTTTGGGTGTACGCATAATGCTTTTGTGCACCTTGCACATTTTTGTACATCTTGCAATGTGTCCACACTATGCGTCTAAACATATATCCTTATATGCATGCGTTTGAAAGCATGTCTGTGGTGTTGGCATATACTAGCATCATTTTTAATTAACTATTAATTAAGTATACATTTACATGCTGGCAAATTTAAAGACCTTTTGCTAAACAAGATGTACATTTTAGCGTCATGAAAACATACGTGACTCAACAGAAGACAACTGTTGCTTACTCGTGCCCCCCCTAAAACTGTATAGTTTGCCCCATAGCCATGTTTGTTTTCAGGGGCGCAGAGCACCTTGGTTCAGCTGGTAAACAAGCTGTTTTTTGTGCTTAGAGTGTTTGGGAAAGAGGCCACTGGTCCCTGGGGAGGGCCGCACCGGCTGCACACCCCGAAGGAACGGCAGTGCGCGCAAATATTTACTGGACGTCTTAATTAAACATATGTTCGGGGAAAATTAAACCTCTCAGAAACACCGGAACCTGCATCAGTCTCCCACACATGACGTCTTTCCTTGAGTGAACATTAACCAACTTTTGTTTTCCTGTTTTAGGTCTGTTTGAGGAAGAACCTGTTAGCAGCAGTAAAAACATCCCGGACTTGTTCAGCAGACTTTATTTGAACCCCTCCCTGGAAGACCGTAGACAATTCAAACACGTTATATATAGTCATAGAAACTCGTTTTAAGTTTGTCCTTTGTTTATTGTAAGAGGTTCACAATAGTTTAGGCACTTACTATCTCCTTCCCATATGTTTTAAAGATTGTCTTACCTCTATTTACAAAATAACCTCATCTGTTTTGTGCAGGATTAAACTTCTTCAGAGTCACATTTACATGGCCACACCAAAATATAAAATTGCTGTAATAAAACATTTTTCAAAAGTTTAAGATACTTGTCCGTTTACTTTTTTGCTTGAAAACACTATTTTGAACGGAATGAACGTGTAGTGTTATTAACCAGAAGTAGAATTTTTGACAAAGTATGTTTTTCTCCCTTTGTAGTGATTTCAGGTGGGGGGGCTTTGAGGGGGGAGGAGAAAAAACCTGAAAGAAACCTAACCTTACTTTATTCTATCAAAAATACTTTAATCTCACGACGCTTCCTAACGTGGCACTAAATAAAATTAAAGTGAAAACATCTCCCCAGTCATCCCCATCTCATGTATTGCTATCAGAGATTTGCTTAGAGGGTGGTGACTATGACTGCCAGAAAATAAAAAATCGCAGAAAAACATTGCCAGCTCTGAAACAGACATCGTGAACCAAAAAAGTACTGACCAGCAACAGAAGGAAAAAACACACTCCTTGAAAAAAAACAAGGCATCACCCGTTTCGAAGGGCTCCCGGAAGGTGCTCACTCAGTAAGTCAGATGCTGCAAGTCGATGGTAGTAAAGGTGTCTGTGAAAAAGTCAAAACTGTCGGCTGAGATGTCCACGGGGCTGTCGAGGGAGCCCGGCAGGCTGGGGGAAACCGCATCTGAAAGCTGCAGGCAGGAGTCCGAGGAGAAAGCGCCGAAGTCCTGTAAGGAGGGCACGTCCAGGGCCTCGGGGCTGCCATTGTCCAAGCCAGCTGCGCAGTTTTGCACCATTGTGGTCAGGAGGTTTGTAACAGAGGGCGCCTGGTGCGAGAAATGTTTCAGATTTTTCTCGTTGGCGCTTAAAGGCGACGATGGGTAGCTCTGGGAGTCGCCGTTGTGCCCGTTCTGGGCCGACTGTTGCTGCTGGGGCAGCGAGTTCTGCTGGAAAGTGTAGCCCTCCCGCTCCAAGAGGGCACCGGACACGCTGCTCAGGGCTTGCTCGAAGAGGGATTTCTCTTCCTCGTCCTCGCTCCGGTCCCCCTCCTCCAGCCCCTTGCCCTTGCCCTCCCCGTTCTGGTTCTCCTTGCACTGGGTCTGGCGCTTGTGCTTCATGCGGCGGTTCTGGAACCAAACCTTCACCTGCCGCTCGGTCAGGTCCAGCAGGGCGGCGATCTCCACCCTCCGCGGCCGGCACAGGTACTTGTTGAAGTGGAACTCTTTCTCCAGCTCCAGGAGCTGCGTGTTGGTGTAGGCAGTCCGCAGCCGCCTCGATCCAGCGCTGCCGTTGTCCTGGATGTCCAGGGCCTCTGTAAAACAAAGTACCCAAACGCACAAAAATCATCATTACAACCCGTGCGCACACATTTGTAGAATAAAAACAGCGCTGCCACAAAATGGCCGCCTGACCGCGGCTAGCAAGCCCCATTGTTATGCGCTGAGCGGCGAGGGCTGCCGTCTGCATCCCCTAGTTTTGCAGCAAAGCAAAATCAAATAATTGCGTTTAGGAGCTGGAAAGCGAGCAACAGAGGAGCAAACTTGTGTTTTTGTGCAAATATATTATCCAGACTACAGTTCCTAATGAAGGCATCAGCTGCTTAGCTCCGCAAGAGCAATCTATCATTCTTCATTACTGTCAAATATCAAAACTCGGGGACAGCGAGCCGCAAGGGGGTCAGTCGCGACGCCAATAAATCACCCTGTCTAGGCAAGTTAGGAAAAGTTTCCCCGCCATCCCGAGGACACGAACCCCCCTCGCGAGCCATAACCCGCAGCTAAAGGCAGCATTTAGGGGTAGAAAAGTGTATATTGTGGAGAACTGACCTTTGTGGCTGAGGCAGGCAGGTCCGGTGGCCGGCACGGCGGCCGAGGTGGTGGTGGACACCGGCAGGGAGCCCTTCTTGCACGCCTTCTTCTCCTTCATCCAGGGGTACTCCGGGGCCAGGGCGCCCCCCGGCCCCGGGGCCCCTCCATGCAGGCCGGGCTTGGGCCGGCCGTGGCGAGGGTGACTCCCCGGGTGCAGGCTAGGGATGGTCTGCTCGAAGGGAGGAGGCAGGAGTGTCGAGTGGGAAAGCGTCGAGCTCTTGATTGATGAAGTCTGAAATGTATCACCGACAGGGGGAAAAGATGTCAGGCACTCGGCGAGCGACGGCTGGCTATTGATAAAACCAATCTCTCGCTCAAATTCGAAATTCATCGCCCCCTCGTCCTCCGAGCCCTTTACCAAAGTTAGGTCTTTTATTTAATGCCTCGCAAGGCCCCGGCAAACAACAAGAAATTTCATAAAATCTCGCCGAGTGTGTGTTTTTTTCTAATTCACTGATTACAGCCGTATGGGGACCGTGCTACCATTAAACTATTGAATTCATGGAGACAAGGTTGAAATTGGACCGAATTGGCTGTCACATGATGCCGGCTGCCCAATGACAATTTGGGGTTTAATCAAAAGAGGCCACTGTCTGTGTGATTGATCCAAAAAAAGCCAGGAAGGCACGCCTCGTTCTGCACCATGCGAGGATTTATTTACACTTTTTTTTAACATACACGCACTCCTTTCAGAAAAGAGTTTTATATTTTTTTCCTGTTTTATGTTTCTTGTGCTACAGGCTAGGTTGCTTCTGCCTTTCTGTCTGCAGCGCCGCTGCTCGCGTTGTTTCCGACTGCTAGGAGGAGACTTTTGCCCCCTCACAGATCATTTTAAGCACCTACATTTGACGCCCTGGAGTCATTAACAAAGTAATCCATTAATCTTCAAAGTTTGACACCTAGGTCCCCACATCCCAGCCACAAAACTTCAACACGAGGGAAGACCAGATTCATTCTGTTCCTTTTTTCTTGGGAATATGTGTTTACACGTGCATAGTTTTTTCCGAAAAACCTGTTTGTCTGTGTATTTTTTTATTCCTCATTATTATACAGTAAGGGGAACAATGGACTGTGTCCTCAGTCCTTTGTGGGGGTATTTTTTTCTCACAGCCGCCACCTCCCTGGCGCATCATATGGGAAGCGTGGGGTTTAGAAGCAGCCTCGTCGCAGGATGGAACATCTTCCAGCATCGTCTGAAAGCAGTTTTTTTTTAAATTTTCTTTTAAAAACCATATTGTGGTCACAGCACGACCAGCAAGACGATTTAAGACTGAGCTGACTGTTTTTGTCACACCTCCATAGCTTGGAACCGGTGAGTATTCACCTTAGAAGAAACGGTGGAGAGTGGAATATAAAGGGATTTTTCATGGTGTCGTGTACCTGTGCAGTTCTACGTTATGCATGCACGTAGGTTTTAATGACTAAATCGATAGCTTTCGGCAACTGAGGTGAAGACCTGCAAATTACATTGTTACAGAGGCTATTCGTTGTTATGAAACATGTTTGAGTCGGCTGTGGGGAATCTGCCCTCCAGAACTCGAGAAATCATTCAGTGTAGCTTCAAGCTATAGTTCAGATTTTTTTTTTAATATGTTCGTTTTTGTAAAATATTATTGTACACGTTTATTTGCAAATATGGTATACAGCATGCATTGTTTTTAGAAAAATACTTGCATTGTTATGTGACATGGTTCGTGCAACTTCCGGGTGTGGGTCCGCACCTCCATTTTAAGAATACGGTGAATTTCACCCTTGCACATGTTTATTCCTTGGAAAACCTGTAATATCTGCTCTCTGTGGGGAGCTTCTTTTTAGACCATAGGAACCACCAAGCCATACCTGGGAACCCAACATCGGATACCTGCAATCCAAGCCTTTGTTTATAGAAAACACGCTAAAGTGCGCGGTTATTTAATATCTAAACACAGGGGCCTTAAAAATGAAAACTCGAACGAAAAAAGCAAGGCCCTTAATTTTCTTGCTTCTGCTTCTAACAAAGCTGGAAGGAAACCGGGGCTCGATCAATCTTCCTCGCCGAGCAGGGCTTGACAGCTCCTGGCCTCGCAGATCAGATTTAAAGCGTCTGGCTCCGGCAGGAGCAAATGTTGCTGGGGGGGAGAGAGAGCCGAATAAATGTGAGTAAATAGAGAAGGAAAGAGTCTTCAGACATGTATTTTGTCCTGGATGGTTTCAATGTTTCCAGGTATGGTACCTTTTTTTTGTTTCCTGGGCATGTTGTGTGTGATCATGCATGTGTGTGTATGTGTGTGCGCTGTCGGGCTGGTGACTGCGCCGAGAGCAGCATGTGTGTGTGGGAGAGGTGGGCAGATAGATTCCCAGGGCTTTAAATAGAGCTATTTAAAAAACATGTGTGGGTGTGGGTCACTCGGCAGTGCCTTTTTCCTCTGCTCCTGATTCAGAACCATCTGGAACGAAATATTCCTTCCTCCTTTGTAAATCCTGGGGTTTCTTGGCTCTGGGTTGCAGGGCATGAAAGCCAAGCCTTGGAAAGGCTCACCGCGCATGTTGTACAATGCAGTTTTTTAAAGAATCCGAGATAAATCACTCAGAAAGCAAAGAGGGGTGTGCGGAGGACTGTGTGTATGTTTGGAGTGCGTGTGGCGTTCCCCGCTTGAAGTTTATGTGTTACACGGTGAAGGAGGGCGCGAGGCGGACGGATTAATAATTCATACTTTAAGGGTGCCTTTGTTCTCAAGTGGAAATATTGTGCCTGGCAAGGACCCATGCAAAGCAAATATTCCCACTACTCATCCGACAAGCTTTCTGTCCAAATGTGTAGTATTGCCGATAAATGATGTCCGATCCCTGTCACGAATTTCTATAGTTCATTGAATTAATTTTATAGACATAACCGTGGTGTGTACAGGCTACTTCCTCGTTAAAATGGCGACCTATAACGAATGTTGAGCAGTGGCAGGCAGGGACTTATGGAGATAGCTATCAGTTATGTTCTGCATAAAAATACACCCTAAAGCTGCTCCTAACAGATGTTTCTGGCTTGTATAACTATTTCAGGGAGCATCTAAAATGGCGTCCGTTTCTCGTAGAATAGGAGAGACAAACGGAATTTATTTTGATACTTGCAGCCTCATTTTAGGTTTTATCCACAAGAAAAGAGAGATTTGTATGAAATAATTAATTCATCTTTTCAAATCCGTTTTACAGGTTTGTGTAGGGAGATTCTACATTGGTTGCTTTATATTATACATTATTAAGTTCCATTTCAGATTCATAAGAATTCTATTCGAAAAAGATATTCGGCCTATATGTTTACACAGCTCCCGTTCGGCACAGAGGCCTTTGTATGCATATAGAATTGTACATAAGTAAGCATACATGTGCGCAGATATTGTATTCTAATGTGATAGCATTGTACCTATCGGCATCTTGACAACTCTTTCATACTAGTTTCTACCTATGGATAACGTGGCAACTACGCATCATGTCAAACCACTTATTTTTATGGAATGTATTTGATTTATAAATGAATCATTATTTCCAGGGTTTTCCTATCTTTCTCTTTCAGTTATTTTCATGGATTCCTCCCCTGCATTTTGAGGGTATGGATGTAGGCGGACGATTTCCACATAGGTTCATTATTGTTTTGTATCATCTGCAGGCTGTAAATGCACGTAGGTATGTGTGCATCAGTGCAGTCAGACTGCTTTGTCCCATTTTGTCGATGCGTATATATTCGCGCCCACTTCGCCCAGTGTCCGTGTGCTTTTTGTCCATTTAAGCCAAATGCAGCAGCCTTTGGAGATGGGCCTTTGTACCGAAGGGAAGCCGTGGGAGTACACACGTTGTGTCTTCCTAAGCACTTCGGTGCAGAGGCGAGCACCCTGTGTGTGTGTGTGTGTGTTGGGCGGGTGTCTGTGAACGGGGCTGCAGCCTGCAGGAGAAACAAGAAGCAAAATGGCGTCGGAGGCGAGCGCTGCACCGAGGCTCCATTCTCAGCCTCCACCGGAGGTCACCCTGCAACGGAACACCTGCGCTCAAGGCAAATAACACCCTTTTTATATGTGGCGTCCAGGTTTTGTACAACACAAACGAAAAAAACCCCAAATAAAGCCTTTTATATGAACTCTTCCGTTTGTCTGCAACTGAACAAGATGGGAACTTCTGAATGGACTCAGTCTTTATGTAACTTGAACGCTTCTCCCTCCACTAAATTTATCCCAGTTGTGACAGACATTGCACCAATATGGTAACATTTGAAAGCAGATGTGCTGTTACATGTGTGGGAAACAGTATTATATCATGCTCCCCGTTTGACTTCTAAACCACCCGTTCCCATCACTCCATTATTGAGAATAAAATCTTATCCCAGAATGTGTGCTTATTGTAAAGAAATGTCAATGTCATGTTACTGATCATTTTGAAGGAGTTTAGTGCTCGATGTACACATATATACAGTATTCATGTTTCGTTTTCTTTCTGTTTTTTTATTACAATATTAATACAGGGGCGGACTGTATTTCAAATAAAAATGTCCTAGTATTTCCAATATGCAGTTTATCACAAGGCCCAACACTCTGCCTCCATACTATTCAGAATGCCGTTTTTATTTTGCTTATAAATATGACAGTTTGGGGATAAATAATATTTTAACATTATGGTTATTTCATGGTAGGAATGGAGGGTCAATAATAAATACGTCCGAATGCTCGCCAGAGTACTAACGTTGACGCAAGTACACACAACCAATGTCCTGGGGATACCCTGTTCCAACGCCCTTTCATATCTTTTTTGCAATTTAAAAAGAAGTGCAATAAAATTAATAAATTGCTTCCCTGTTTGTGCGAACAAATTAACGTTGGAGATCCTTTTAAACAATCTGCACACATACCCTGTTTTCATTAACACAAATGCTGAAAGGTAAAATATAATAACTGTTGACTGAAATAAGAGTCACAAGGCTACACATTTAAAAAAAAACATGGGACAAGAAAAAAAAGAGTCATTCGAGCAACATATATTGCTGGGTCACAAAAACTATTGAAAATGTGCTGACAAAGAATTTAAAAACGGAATAAAACGGAGTTGTTGGACGATAAGAAAAAGGGTCTGGCAGTCCTTCACAGATGAGTCAGTTTGGGGGCCTCCTGCATTCTTCCCTGAGAAGGCTGGTGAGAGGACAGGTCTGTGTATGTGGGGTGTGGGTCGCACTGTCCATGGTGGTGACTGGAGGTCATGGACCCAGGGCCACCGTAGTCCATGCTGGCCGAGGAAGGGTGGGAGAGATGAGTTAAACCAAAAATGGAGGGCCCCGAGTTGGTCATGCTCTCCACATAGTTGCTGCCCACGTAGACGGGGCTTCCCTGTAAATGCGGATTTCCATAACCATTGTTGCCCTGGAGTGAGTGGGCCTCGTACTCCGGCGTGACAGCCGTTGTCCCGGCGTACCTCTTCTGGGGAGGCGGGCAGTTGTTGAGGGGAGGCGGATATGACGTGTGCAGGTTATAGACGTTCTGGTGCGCCTTGTTAAAGGATGGAGGCGACTGGGGTTCATAGGGCACACTGTTCACCAGGGAGTGCATGGAGTTCAGGTACCCCCCGCCCATGGACTGGGGCAGAGGGCTCCTGCTGGGGGACTGGCCCCCCGAGGAGGTCATCATCCCCTTCCCCTTCTGATCCTTCTTGTATTTCATCCGCCGGTTCTGGAACCAGATTTTGATTTGTCTTTCGGTGAGGCTCAGCAGGTTGGCCATCTCCACCCGCCGGGGCCTGCAGAGGTATCGGTTGAAGTGGAATTCCTTCTCCAGCTCCACCAGCTGGGCGCTGGTGTAGGCGGTGCGGGCCCGCTTGGACGAGGCCTGCCCGGGAGGGCTCTTGTCACCGGCGCAGCTCTCACCTGCAGGAGGGGAACAAACACAAGGCGAGTCGGTAAACAGGGTGGAAGGCACATCCTGGTCATTCCTTGTCAACACAAGACAGGCCTGAGCGTTTGCCTATCGCATCTGAGCACACAAGAGAGCATTAGCATAGAAGAGAGAGCATGTGGACTCTTATGCAAGCAAAGAATGAGCAACTATTGTCTTGCTTTCCCACCTTTTTCTTTTTATAACCACACTTTTCTATTATTCCCCCCCCCCCACAAATATAACAAATAATGTCAATAATAAGAGAACATTACATAGATGCATACTGTCGACATTACAATTAATTAATTATACATAGCACAGGATACACGCTTTTATAACATGCTCATTTCAGCAATATATATTATTTTGATTTTCAACAGACTCGTTTATCCACACAAAACGTTCTTGTTGGTTCCTATGATACACAAATGTGCAGACTGCAATTGAGTGGAAAGCAGTGATCAGTTTCTTGGAAAGTTAAGGAACTATTTACCCCAGGACAAAGATGACGAAGTACATGCAGCACATACAGCAGAAAAAAAAAGAAAAAAAAGATCTATGATCTGTACTGCTTAGCACCCGAGTGTACGTGTAATATACCAGAGGCTGGTACGCGTTGTTAGTAAGAATACAGACGCATTGTAAAACACTGCCTAAAAGTCCATAGAAACCTCAAGTAAATACAAACAAGCAAAACAGGCCACGTGAACATCGTCTTAAAATGCCCACATTCACCTCGCACATCAGCCTATTCCGACACTCGAAGTGGGAATATCTTTATTGATCAGAGAGCTGTGTCTCATATTTTATCTCGTACACGTCATGGGTTCTTTAAGCGTGAAATGCCTAAATCGGGGATGTCTAACACAGGTCATATGGGGCCGGATGCCAGAATTTGAAGACAGCCACTGACTTTGATTAAATGTCATGTAAAAATATCTTAAAACGCTATCCCCCTGAATGATTTTCAATTTTACCTCCCCAGACCTACATTGTAGGCCCCTGTTCTACAGGTTCCCTACTCTTTCAATGTGACATGTATTACATGGTTTACTGTACTCGTCTATCTGTCTCTATATTATGTCTACACACTTTCTTGGATCACAATCATTAAAGTGCTGAAGACTCAAGTCGACCTCCCATGTCCCCGCTCCTGCAATTTTAGAGTTTGGTTACTTTAAGGGAAGTTGTTGCTCCCGGCATTCATTACACATCTACACCTGATTATGGAGGTGAGTTTTCCCGGTGGAGAGGATAGATGGCAGATTATAGTTGTTGGTTTGTTTTGGATCCACTAATAACACATTGCTTTTTGTATAATTTAATAAAAATAAAAAATAAAAAAACTGAAATCTGGAGACACTACTAGGAAGAAGTAACAAGAATCAACTTGACCGCTCTTCTTAGCAGTTTTAGATTTACAGACACATTATGAAAATGCTGTAATCAAACAGAATCAGAATCAAACATAATTGAAACTGGTAAATGGACTGTCAACATGGTATCAAGTGACATTTCAAATAAATATACTTTATTATCACTTTTTATAAGTGCATCCTGGATGAAATAATAATATACCTGGAAGTGATGCTTTTCCTATCTATCTATGTATCTATCTATCACTATCTGTTAGTGAAGGTGTGAAAATAACAATTTTAGAGATAACTGTATTAACTTTTTCAGTGGAAAAAAACACCACACTGTGAAAAGGAGATGAACCATTGCAGTATTTTCATGGTAATATTAATCAGCATCTCAAAGTTAAAGGCGTAGCAAGTAATTTGGCTTTCCAAATTATGATCCCTAGCTGCATGTTGTCATTAATTTAAGGACCCTTCATAGAAATAAACTGAAAATATTTTTACAACTTCTAACTACTCCCTTTCTGTTACTCATGATAGGTGTGTACTGTGAGCATGATGATGTTTGAAGTCTAAGGAACATCATGAGTGTGCTCTTTCCACAGTTGATGGATATCTGGTGCACCTAATATACCACACCTAGGACTCAGAGCTACTCTTACATTTATTGTCTGTTTTAAAAATGAAATGGAAATAACATTTGAGCCAACCAACTGTTTTCTGTATGTTTGCATATATTTTAATACCATAATAAAACAAGCATTTGGCAAAACCAATAGGTCTTGTGTTGGCTGCCAGTCTTTTGATAATCTTTTAAGTTGTGTAATGATTTTTGCAACATTTTACTGTTAGAAAAGCTGCCAATTTAAAGCTCATAAATTAAAAATATATATTGGCCAAAAGCAAAAAAAAAATTGTTTAGTTCTAAAATGCACACATTGCAATAGCAGTCCCTGGCATTTAAGTGACTACTTTGTGTGTGAATATGTTCTTTGTGAAAAGGCAGATTCCCTCACACAAAGTGTAGTTAGCCAGTGACTGAAGTGGGTTGACCCACTGCCTCATGTTGTATGCTGTAATGTGCGGAATATAAATATGAATCGGAGCAACAATAAACAATGGAAAAGAGAGCTGGCTGAACGTCATTTAAGTGTTATACAAATGGAGAATGAAGTAAGCCTAGAGCTTTAGCACTTGTTTAACACGTCACTGCCTCAGCTAAGAATTGGAGGAGGGAGCACTAGAGTGTGCTGATCTCTAAAATCCACATGGAAAACAGGCGTTAAATGGTTACCTGCAAGCTGAAAACAACTCTGTTGGTGCAAGTCAGATGGCTTCTCTCTAAAGCACGTTTCCGAGCAAGCACAAAATATCTGGTTCAGAAAACAACCTAACTGCGTTTTAAATGTATACGTAAAATTGTCCATCAGCTCATGGATCAGTTTTAAACATCTTGGCCTGACACAAAGGCCCATCACCAGGAGAAGACTTCTTTCTCGGCCAGCATCTCAATACTGCTCAAATTATAACTCAACACCTCCTTGGCACTGACACACCAAATACAGTTCAACTCAGTAATATACGGGCCTTTAAGGAACATTTTATAGAAAACCACTGAGCATTTCTCTACATCTTCAAGACTAAGCTTGGTAGAATTAGACCTCTGTGATTAAAAGGTAACTGCATTTCTTCATTTATGTTAAAGAGAAACAATAAACACATGGAATGCTGTATATTTATACCATACATTATAACACCCTTTCTGCATACAATTCTCAGAAATTCTTCATGTTTTTAAAATAATCAAACCCTCTAATTATATTTTCAAGAATACTATAGTAAGGAATTGGATGGCCATTGGATGGCCAACAAAGCCATGAAGCCATGTATTTGCAAACTGTGTGTAACTGAAATGCCAATAACATACTTGTAACTTATGATTGACCAAGTAACTGGCGTTGGTACAGCCTCTGCAATCACTTCCTTTCTATCTCTGATCTCTTGTTATGTGCACAAATCACATTTAGGGTGTCTCTGAACTGGGAAGGTAAGAGGTTGAGTGAGAATCTACATAAACATTGTGGGAAATAAATATAATTTCCAGTCATTTACAACAAAGAGAAGGAGGAGGACTGTTTCTACATTCAAGAGAGAGAGAGAGAGGTCTGTTAGGAGGGTCTAACACCGAAAAGGAGCATTCGTCAAGTATGGTTTTCATAAACTGAGGAACTAGCAGGTTAAGGGTAGACTGGAAGATATTTTAGCTCTATCTAATACGGAGGATTATTAGAAGACAACTCACAGCAGCAATGACAAAAAGTAAGTACACAAATGACTTAAAGATAATAAGGATGCAAAAAAGGGAACCTTAACAAGTGTTCCTTATTTACAGGGCATTGATATCACCTGATCAAGGGAGAATGATTATTTTGAATATTAAAAATCAGACACATTTACTCAGTTTTGAACAGAGGTGCTATGTGCCAGGAAATTACTGCATCCAACAATGTTGCTTGATCTTTGACAAAATGGTGGAGTAAGGTATATGGCTATCTTTGCAGAACAGGTTTTTCTTAGGTTGATGTTTTGAAATGTTCATTGAAATAATCAAACCCCATGTTACCGATGGATTTAATTATACCAGAAATGTAACATCCTGCACATCTGAATTTAATTGCAATGAATAAACATTATAAATCACCTAGTCCAGATTTCCATTTCACAGTGCAAATTTTTCTTGATCATGCTAAGCAATGTGCACTGTATTTTTATGTCCAAATCACAAGAAATTGAAACTTTTGCATTGTCCTTAAGGCATTCAACCATAAGAAGCCAATCTATCTTGCTGGCTCTGTAACACTGCCTTCACAAGACTGGAAACCTTGAAGGCACACAAGGCAAGGAAGTGATCTATTTCTGTCTAACCACACAAACTTTAAGGCATTTTCATTTTAGAATATCAGTTGGATCCACGTTTGCTGAAAATACTTCCTGATCCCTCAATATTCCAAAGCATCAGTCCTTTGGATCACCCCTCGGCAACCCATGATGAGTATCTTAGTACCTGCACAAATTTACTCTTAATGAAACAAGTGATCCCTGAATTACTCTTCATTCCTTCCTGAAATCTCAACACACCATCTCAGCATAATTTACACATAAATTCTTTATCATGAGTGCAATATAATTGATCCAAGTAAAATATTTGTAGTATGCACTTAATGCATTAACCTAGAGGTAAGATGAAAATAGCCCAGCAGATAATCTAAACAAAATAGATATAATAAAATGATCTAACATATGTGGTTTTCACCTCAGGAATGCCATTAGTACCTTCAGTTTGTGTCAATGAGACCTCTGGTTCAACATCCCGTATTTACTATTAACCAACACAAAACACACTGCAAAATAGCTGGGCGATAAGGATTTTCCATGACTAGTCACCTAACACAAAAGGCCTAATTAGCCAATGTCTTCACCTGGTTTAAGGCAGTTTCAAGACCGCTTAAGAGTCTGCTTCCTGTCCAAAGTAGTAAGACTTTCATTTGTGGCTTGCGAATGTCTTAAGCCTGATTTAAGATAGGCCAAAGTCTTAGCAAATCAGGCCCATTTGTGTTTCTAGGTTAAAAGAGACTTAACCAAAATGTAGTAGATTTGGTGCAAAAAGAGCACCGTCCGACTTATTTGAAAATGGTCACATAATTTTCCTTCAGTAGCCCTCTTTGTCTGCATTCACTGTTAGCAGGTAACCCCTGTTGCTTTATCTGCCCTCATAGATTTCAATAGCTTCTCCATATTATCTCTTTAGAAAACCAAACTCTTCAAATGAGCCTATGATCAAGACTGAAAAATAGAGGGCCTTGTTATGAGTTCGGGTGAGGAGATAACTCCATCAGAAATGTGACGGGATATCCCATCTGCCGAATTACAAGTTCCATAGGATATGACGGAGTAATCCCCTCTGCCAAGCTGGTCATGAGGCCCAGAGTGTGGAAAGGATTGGTTATGACCAGGTGTCCAGCCTTCAATTTACTGAGATCTGTAATAAACCCTTTCCTGCATCCAGTATGCATTAGCTCCACCATTAAAACCCTAACAGTGAATCCCCCAGTACAACGGCATAGCTTGCCTTCACGGCTGGTGATTTGACTTTATCAAATCAAATACACTAATTTGAAAAACACCCCTTATAAATTTCCCTCAGATTTCTCCTCAGCAATCCCGATACTTGTATATGAGAGGGTCCTGAAGAAGGTGCATACATGTGTAGCAATATACAAAAAAAAAACACGTAGTGTAGTGCTCATGCTGCCTTGCTTGGTCCCACAACAAATTATCTGTTATCTTGCCAAAATGTGAAGATTTCATTATGTTTCTTTCATCCTGGGTGTAGTGAGAAACAGTTGCAACTGCTCAGCCAAATGCGAGAATGTAACAAGCTTCGCAAGAATGCCTATAAGGCACTGAAAAAACCTCCCACGCGCCTTTAATGTACATGTTAAAAAGGAATAACTCAAAGAAACCTTTTGTCACTTTGACACAAACAATAAATCAGCTGTAATAACACAGAGGATAGGCAGTGAGGATATATCTATGGGAATTATGCATTATGGGTGCCTGCTACATCTTTGAAATTGTGCTATCAGGAAAGGCACGACTATAGGCAGCCATAAAAAGTAGTGGACATAGGACAGTACATGTAAACAAATAAAAGTGCTGCTACTTGAAACAATACATGTTCAACACAGGAATTTACCCAATGATGGAATATTTTGGAAGTATATGGGATATTGTATGAAAAAAGGAAACATAATACACTGTTAAAAAAGATTAGTATTGGGGAAGTCAGACACAGTATATCCATACTGTAAATAGAACAAACTGACTTATCCTTCACCTAGCAAACATGACTCTTGCCCATGGTAACCCTTTTTGCAACCCACAAAACACACTTTTTTGATTCCTAGATTTAATTTGGAAGAAAATATTAATTTGTTCATTGCTTTTAGAAGTGTCCAAGCATTCAGCTGCAAACACACTATCCCAGGAAATTTTGAAATCCATTTCCCTTGGAAATCAAAAGGGAATATTAAATTACATGGGTAGCAAGAACAAAATATGCTTGGGAAACAGTGGTTTTTCATAGTTATCTCGAGGCGGTGAGCTCACTGATTCCAGAAGGTATATATGCATTTTATGTGACACATGTTGGTGTGCAGCCGCACAATTGTTAGCAACCACTAGCAAAGTCAACATGTCTTTAGTTGGCTGGAGACCTTTTGGCTTTTTACCAATTCCTGTTTTCTTTGAACATTGTTTTAACTTTATTGAACAAAAATATTCAAAAATGGTCACCACCGAGGATGCATATATGTCCATACATGCGGCCAACTTGAAATGTCTTGCCGTAAAGTTGCACACAAAACATCGAAAATAGCTGTCTATGCATAAGGGCCCTCATATGCACGTGCATGCTTATTCACAGGTGGCTACCTACCAATATTTTTAATTGCTGTGAAAAATATTGACAAACCACAGCCTAAATTAGCACAAGCACACTTTAGATCGTTTTTATAAAAGTTAAAAAACATTCAAGGATGGCCACCTATTCATGCACACACGTCCACAGACACGCAGCCATCTTGGAATCGAGTTTAAAACCAGCAGGGGCACTGTGCGTGGGCGGAGTGCAGTCAAGCTTAAAGAAGGAAACTAAAGGCTTAAGCTGGCAAATAAATTGTCCCATCATGTTATCAATTTACTTAGATCTGTACTTGACAATATCAGGTTTAAAAAATGTTCTTGGTCATCATACTGCTGAGTTGGTATATTTTCCTCAGTGCATAATCTGAACAATATTTCACTTGGCCAAATAAAGGTTAATCTACCTGACCATCAGTAAATTGGGCATACTTGGTACTCAAGAACTGTTCTATGCGAAGACATCGTTCAACACATCCATGGAGCATGGTTTAAAAAATCCATACATTGGCTTTTTGTTCAAAATGATGAACATTAAGCTGAAAGTTGTAGCTTGAAGAGTTACCTTGTAAACTTCGAAGTTGCACATTTGTTGCATTAAACACTTGTGCACTGAAACCAAAGTACAAAATCTCATATTTACACTTAATGATTCGACACTGAATGGATATCTCACAGAATTTCTGTGGAAAACAATGGTTGATTTGCAGTGGTGATGTACTCTTGGGATGATTGCCTGGTGCCCGGCTCTTTACTTTGAATAGCCGCACTCTAAACGCTCTATCAACATAAACTGGAACTGTGACGATTCAACTGAAAATGTGAGCAGGAATATATTAGAATTGGACCCTCCTGATGCCAGATCTTTCACCCTTCCTTTGCAAGGAAGTAACATTGCAAGGAAGGTACGAGAATGACAGGCAGAAGTACACAAAGAAGCAAGTCTCATGTGGACATGCAAAGTGAAAACTCAAAAATAAATGAGATATTTTTATTATGATTAAAACATAAGGATATTGTTTATCTCAGTTAAGAAAATCACAATGGTTCTGATGTAAAACACTGTAGGCCTAGATCAGATGCGACAAATTCTCCTGCATACAGCCTCAAAATCTTAAGTACCACATTCATGAAAGAGGACTCTTTTCTCTTCTCCGCCTTGAGCAGATCTTACAAAGAGAGAAGGCCTCATCAAAAGTCTATGGAAAAAGGTATCTTGTTCATGAAAGGTGATTTCTGAAAAAGGGGAGATTATTTTGTTGAGCTGTTCCCATGAAGCCCATGTATTGAAGCTGCAACTCCAGGGTAGCACTGTACAGTGGGATAACGGCTTTCCCAGATATGCAGTGTATTGACATTTGCACTAAAACAAAGCCTGGCAGGTTACAGCAGGCATGATTCTAACATTGGGTACACGTCCCGTCTTGAACAACTTCATCGGCAGCATACAGCCCTACTGGCCACTAAAGCACCTAACTGAACATACTTGTATTATATACTTGCCACATCTACTATACAACTGCCAGGTGTACTGAATGAGACATGTAAAGTGGCCTGGGCTAGCCCTCGATCCTCACCTTGCAAACTCACGACTTATAATGGCTGGCAAACTAACCTAAGAGGCAACCTGTTAGTTCACCTACAGCACATCTCCACAAGTCGAATGAGACTCTTGTCTGCGATTTAAACCTCCAAACCAATTGGGGATCCACCCTTGACTATAGAATACGCTGGGATGCAAAAAACTAAGAGATTGTGCGCTTTATAAATGAAAATAGCAGCAATAACAACAATATGTAGGCCACTCAACCCACTTTTAAATCCACAGTACGAATGGTTGGTAAGAATGTCATATCTTGCCAAATTTGTGTAAATTAAATTTTCTGCTATTCCAAACTATAAATTTGTTTTATGACTCAAGCCTAAAGTACTTGGACAATGTGCTTCTGTTGTTTCCACATACATTCACTTACTAATTGTACAAACCATGATACATGACAATTCACAAAAAGTGAATGATAGTTAAACAAAATGTGAACATACTCTGGGCAGTTTTAAGAAAACCTGAAAACCGTGCCTTTTGGTTTATAGTTCAATTTCTTTAGGGGTGGTCTAGTCTATAGGGCTACCAATAACCTCTGTAAAACTGCAAAATTTTAAAAACAAACGCGAACATGATAGTCCCATAAAAGTGGGTTTTTCAGAAAAAATCATGAAACGTAAACCTTGAGTGGCAGAATTTGACCACAAAATAGTTTACAAAACCTCAAAACTTAAATGAAGAGGAACTTTTTAAAATTCACAAGGCTGTGTAGCAACATTTTGGCAAAATGAACATTTTGTATACCCCTTCACTTGATGTCACCTATTCACCCACCGAAAAGGTAAGATACCCATTTGTGGAACGGGGCTGAGAATTTTATTACAAGAAAATTGAGAAACTCCAATAATATGCACCTTCAAATCATCACTGCCTACATAATTAAATATATGAAACATCGCAATGGCTACTTGCCACTGGCACAAACCTTAAGAAGAGTTACATGCTATTAATAACCAGTCTATTGAACAAAAAGGCTAACTCCATCAAACCCGTGCTGAACCTGAAGGCTAACATCTTAAGAACGTCTAAGCCAGCTAAAATTCAATTAATTTTGAGTTAAAACACAGATACACTTTCTTTTTGTGCAGAAATGTAGCCAATGTTCACAATACCCCAGAATCTAGCACAAATGTGTCGGGACGGGAATCACAATGTGTCACTTGAATCACCACATCCTGTGAACCTATCATTCAACAGATTTGGTGTACGAGGATAATTGTACAATATGAAATATTTACATAAATAAAACCTATGTGGTGCGGTATAGCTGTTACCATTGCATGCTTACACTTTCTCGCTCTCTCACACCTACACGTTTATATTTAAATATGTGCACTAATTGAAAAACATTAGTTGAATTTATGTTAAAACATATACAGAAAGTAGCAAAAACAATCCGATGGTTACTCAGTTGTATCAGCAAACACATGTTTTGTTGGAGGCCTTGCGTATGACATCACAAATGTGACACTCATGGCAATAGATATGACATTGCCTTCTCCACTGTTAAAGAACACAATGATTGAAATCGGTATAGAGTATACTCTGCTTTTCAGTAGGTGCACTCCTACTGGGTAATAGTCTAGCTGTGGCAATTCCACCAAATGTACTACATTCTGAGAACAATCATTAATAAGGCACTGGTGAGCAGAACACGGCAAGGGTGATCTTGCAGAAGAAAACTGGAACAAGGAGCCACGAAGGACTAAGAAAACAGGACAATTTGAAACAAATCAGTGTTGTTACCACTTTCCTTTCCTTTTTTTCCAGTGACACGGTCGCTTTTAATGCTTAAGGTGAGGGAGTAAAATAAAGTTTTACGAGCCCTTAGATTCAAAAACTTGCTAAATTGTAGCTGAACAATGACTTCACGAGCTCACAAAGCACGTTAAAGGCAATAATATCATAAGAAGTGTCTTTCCTCAAAATCCTGTATGTATCTGACATTTTTTGTGAGAACATGGAATAAATTACTTATTTGTGCTTGTGCTACGCTGGTTTTCACCTCTAAACGCAACTCAAATTTCTAAACATTTCAGCGCAAGACCGTTTTCCTATATGGTCAAAATAAATGAAAACCCTGATCAGAGCTACAAACATCACATAATGAAATGGTGTCCAGATAAACATCACATTATCTTAAAGCAGTGAAGTTAAGGTTTATCATGGGGATGTAACATGAACTATCATTTGATGGTGTAAGTGCAGTTGAGAAGAGCACAGAAGTGTGCACACATTTGATTTATATGTCCTAACCCTCTTAATATTTTTTAACTTATGGTGAGTAATTTATTTCTGATATCTGTGAGACTCCTCATTCTTATGGAAATGAAAAAATACAGTATGCAATTTGGCTGGGGCCTGCGATTAATAAAAGCTTAGTTTACAAAAGTCTTAAATTGTTTGAAGTAGCTCTGCACTGGATTACAACCTTGGACTGATAACTGAGGAATCAATGACACGCAACAACATAACTTGTGAAAATATACACTTTTGCAGGCTGAACTTAAAACCACACACCCTGAAGGGTAGCAGTTAACAACCTTTAATCAGTAAAAGTCAGGTGTTTATCCCATAGCATGCAAAAAAACAAAGTAAATGTAAAGGCATGCACACTTCTTTCTCGTCGTGAATGACAACATATACTTACTGGGTGATTAGTTCAAGCAAGTTTTTAACCATGAAAAACCACCCCTATCACATGCTGTAATGTGAAGTGGATACTAGATGTTCCCAAGGTAACCACTTTCAGTTCTTCATGGAGGGTTTCCATACAGATGATTCACACTAGTAGGAAATGAGTTATACTGCTGACATTTAAGTCAATTTTCAGTTGATCATTTATACTTCCATAATGGTTGTCACATAGTCATTGATCAATTCAGGTGTCCTCACGGTTTTCTGAAGCAAAGGTGCTAGTCTATGAAATTTATCAAGATCAGTTGTTATCATTATAGGGTGAGGTGAGGTCATGGGTTGTGCTGAAAAGGGATGTAATCTGGAGGAAATAGGGTGACCGATTCTGCTGTGCAATACAGGTACCATATCCGCTCTGTGGAAAGGTGGAATACAAACCCATAACAGAAAAAGTATGGATAGTTGGAAATATTGCTATTGTTAATTTACCCAACTGGGGATTCACCACAAAGTCTACCTGCAGAATCTTGTTATTTTAAGGAACACCTATTTACCTATGTACATATGACTGACTAGTAAGGAGAAAAAAAAAAAAAAAACATTGTTAAACTAGGATTAATTTGTGATTCTAAACTGTTTGGTGGTCCATGGGCAGTGATCACTGTGCAATAAAACATCACAAATATTTACAATGCAACACAAAACTAGAACCCACAACAAAAAAATATTTGAAACCCAATTATTGCAACACAAGCAGACTACAAAATTATTTTCTGTTTTTACAGAACTGACCAGTAAAATTTACCTTACGTTATGCAAGAACAAAAAACTTAAATTTTTTTTGAAAAGCAAGCAAATACGTTTCCTTCCTTATTGAAATGGGGAGAAAGATTTAGGTTAGTGTAACCAAACAAGTTACGAATTGAGGCATGTCCTGCGCTTTTTCACCTTGAAGGTTCCATGCTGAGATAAGTATTATACCCTGTGCTCCAGGTGTCATTAGATATTTTCGAAATATGTGAGAAATACCCTGGCAACCATAAGTGAAAGAAATAAAAGTCAGAATGGGGGAATCTAAATTGGAATCTGACCTTCAATGCAAACTAATGCAACAATTGAGTGGTATGGTCATTCTTGCCATCTAAAGATATCAAAACCATTGCAGGATAGAGCACTACATTAAGATTGTAAGCAAAGCATAACGGATATCAGATATTAAACCACTGCCTAAAGCCAAATGAGCTAATACCAGGGCATGAAACAAAATCAGGAGAGGCAACTAATGTTAATACAGGCCAATATTTCCTCAAGAGAAAAATGAAGAAATTGACTGACTTCGCTGTTGCTCTAATGTGCAAGTTTAATTTCTGAACAGATTTTAGTACAATCCCCGAAGACGCCTTGATGGGCAGCACCCTGAAGACTATGCCTTGATAGGCAGCACCCTGAAGACTACACCTTGATGGACAGCACTGGATTCGGGCTCTGCCAGGAAAGCTCCATCAACAACAACTGTACCAACCAATTTAAAAGATTTTTCCATTGTTATTAGCAACTCAGTGTTTGTGCGATTCGCTCTATCTAATGCAGAGTTATTTATCCGTTGATGGTCTCATTACAGAGCATCAGCCATCTAATGCCTTTAATGAAGGGCACTTTCAAATACAGCTGATTGCATCAATAAATTGAGGGGATGATTACTGTTAAAAAATGTAAGGGTTAAAAGAAAGAAAATGTAGCTTCATATTCATACTCTAAATTTGCAAGTAGGTAAAAATGCAATCTGACCGCATTCGTCTCACGGCATCAATTAACAACACATTGGCATTATAACTTTGAGTGAAACAATAAAAGCTTGAGGGTTTCTTTTAAAATTGTAAGAAAGTTAAGTTCACAGTAGTGGAGAAATTGAAATAATAAGGTGAGATGTTAAAGCCTACGTGAGGATTTATTTTAAAATGTTAAGTTCACAATAGTGGGGAAGGTGAAATAAAAGGAAACACATGAAATACTAAGTGAGCATCTCAGCCTTCCCTAATAGCATATTATATTGCTATAAACATAAACTTGCTAAAAGTGCCACTAAAGTGCCTTAGCACTCAAACATAAACAGTGAAAGCACACACATAAACACACTGTAATAATTACACAAAAACAATCTGTTACCCCGGCCTAAATAAAACTGCTAACACAAAAATGCACATTTATAAATGTTTTATGGCAAAATGAACAAAAAAAATACATCTGAATAACCAATATGTATAAATCAGTCTATTGCAAAATACAATCCACCACAAGAATTTGAAGGTTGGTCTGTTGGTTTTTGTTAACAGTAGGATCCCTGGTACCCAGTGTCTTGTGTGTCGGTAATTCTTCCACCTTTGTAATGTAGATATCCTTCCTTCAACAAATAACCTAACATAAAAATATACATGCAGAAATAGAAGTCTACATATAATCTTGTGATATAAAAAGTAACAAGGATCTAGCTAACTGAACAATAAATGCTGTACGACAAAAGGAAAAAGGAATAAACATAAATGCCTAGAAAATAGTCCACTAAAAGCTACAACTGCGTAAAAATAGGATGCCACCAAAATCAAAATAGCCCTTTGCGGATTATAGCTTAACACACAAGTAAAAATGTCAACATGAAGTATTGAAAAAACACGGTTTTAAGATTTTGTTGCACATCCAGTACCCAAAGCTATTTTACTGATGATTACCTACTGAGGGAGCTTGCTATAATTTTAAAACATTCTAAATATACAAGTAACCTTTTTATAACAACACTCTATCACTGCTTCCCGCCTAGTAATATATTATCTTCCTTATCTAGCTCTCCCACTGTATTTAACACAGATTTTTTGTAAGTTTTTGCTAAGCCTCTGACAGCCCTCTACCTCTTTTGCACCAAACAGAACTATAAAATACATAAACATAAATAAACAGAATAATATAGCTGACTAAAAAGAATATGCTTCATGTTAACAAATACTGTGGTAAAAATGTAAACTATCCAAAAATAATAGATTGGTTTATTTATCACTTTGTATAACATGTTACACTTTGTGAAAGTTCTAAGCTACAGGTTCTAATTACTATTTGGACCTTCAAATGCTCAGGATAGTTAAAAATACTACATCATTAGAAGTGTACCTGTGTAAAAATATTGGATTGTTATAGCATGTGTGCAGAGACACAAGATTTTCTTAAAGGCTCACAGTCAGAGCTTGTGATTGCTGGAGTTGCCCAATACCAAGACTGCCTAGCCTTAATTCCACCTCCTTCCTCTTTATTCCACCATCATACACTTCCTGTCTCTTTATCTCATCCTAATTGGTTCTTTTTCATTCTTGCTTTCTCTATTTGTTGTTGTTTTCTATGTGTCTCTCTCTTGCTCTGGGTCAAAGTCTAATGCTGAAAAATTAGTTGTTGTCCTACAAATGAGTGCCAGTGCCCACCGCTGGCATCCTCCAGCACAAATTAAGCACTTATTATGAGATCCTCACTCTTTTTCATACATTTCTAAAGCCAAAGTGAAGAAGTGACTTGTAGAAGTTGTCAACTACATCAATTTATATGCAGCTGCAAAACGTACATATCTACCTATAGTTTGTCCACAGAGCACATCTATTAACCTAGGCATCCTCAACCTCCTATATTCCAGATCCAGCTCGAAATCTTGTGGTCTTTTATGGTCCTTAGAGGTGGAGTAGAGTTGACGCATAGTATTGAGGAAGGCTGAATACATATGATCTCACACTTCCAGGCCACCCATAGCTAATGTAATTCTGCTCACATAATAGGAGACCAAGTAGTTGCCACAAAGAAGACAATTTGGGGCTCTTTGGCTCAGATGATGACAAATTGCTGATTAACAGCCATCGGGTTAACTACCTCTCATTTAACTCCCGAAAGTATGGGATCGCTGAGTGAAACTAGGGCAGTAAAAAAAACTTCTTACGCCAGTGAAGACTCAATTTCTGGTGTCAGCAGGCATCATAGTAAGCCTGCTGCTCTCTATTTAAGAGTAGACTGACTTGTATGGTTCCCAGATCCGCCCTGTAATAGTAGTGGAAGACTAGATGAAAAAAGGAGCAGGGCTTATCAGAAAACTTACTAAGCAGTTCTAGGTGCAATTGCCAAACAACTGGAGAACTTGGTGCCAACTTAGTAACATACGTGAGAACTGTTATTTAATTTCTAATTAAATCACCGACTTTCCTTTTGTTTTCAATGATCAATTGCTCTGAAGCTCCTTAAAATATTTTGCAATCTAACAACATAGATTCTAATCCCTTCTTTGGGAACTGGGTGAAATATTGTGATTCTGGGTAACTCATTTAATCTCTCTGTGCCCAATCCAATTAAAAACATATGAAAAGTAAATGTATAGTTCACATATGTAAAATCACCTCTTAATGAACACAATCTTGTATGTCTTCTAAATTGCCCTGAACAATTCATGAACAGTGTTCCATTGCTTTCCTGCCTGCTTCATGCTATTGAAATAGAAATAGATACAGAAGCACAGGGCCTTTGAAGAGTGTGGTCGCTAACAATGTTTGCCTAATTTGTCCAGTGTTAGCCTGTGGCTTACATCTGTAGGTAGATGGATGGAAAGTAGGTAGTAATTCCAAAGGAAGCTGAAACCAGGCTCATTGTCTCATACACAAGTAGCTGTCATTATCACGTAAAAGGTGAAGCTAACGTAATTGATAATTTAAGAAAGAGGTAAAAAATAAATAATAATAAGTGCAAAATGTAAGAACCATCAGAAATCCAAGAGTTTATAAGCGGGCGTAAGATAAAATCTGAAACAATAATGAACCATATTCTACCACATAGAAAAGGGGTCAGGTAATTCATTAACATACATGCCAAACCTTATCTACCAGATCGGTCACACAGGAAGCTGAGGGTTAACAGATGTCAACAAAACACAGTGATAGCACTCGCTTTGTACTACAACCATGACCGCATCTGCAGTACTTACAATGGGGTTCTTGGTTGGTCAGGTATGCACCTAAGCCAGGCAGGACCTACCCACTCCAGTCAGGGCAAGGGAGTTACACGTCCAAGACAACCCCTGCTCACCCCCTTGGTAGCTTGGCACGAGAAGTCAGGCCCCAGAGGCAATGTGTAAAGCGTTTGCACAACACACACAACACACGTGACACACTATCCCCACCACAAAGGAAACACAACAACAAGTTATATGAAAATATACTGTATTGTACACAACTAAGTTATTAGACCAAACACAACATGTCAGTAATATCCTGCTACCTTAGCAGTTGTCAGAACATTACACATTAGTTACTCTGCAGAACCAGCAGTAGTCACATACAACACACAGGTTACTGAATATTCTGCAACATAAGCAGTAGTCAGGAATCACGTTACTAAATAAAAGGACTTGTCATTATGGTATCATAAATGCCTGTACTATCCATAAGGATACCAAAACTGACATAGTAGCACTACATTATTTTTACTAAAATAGTACGCCTGAACCCTACAAATTAAATATACACCATATATTTGTGCATCATTCAAAATTTTGCATTTAATTTGGTTTTCTAAATGTTCCTAGAAATGCTACTCATCGACATTGCAGCTTCTTTTAACTTTTTTTTACAATTTTATATCTGTATTCACAGTAAACAGTGTGTGAAATGTAAAATGTATTGGTGCAAGCATTCCTATTATTAAACAATCTATATTGATTAAGTGCTTACTGCTGACAAATGACCTTGTAGCTGAAATTTGGATTGGTTGTGATCATGCCTTTTATCCTCAACACACTTCTCTGAGCCCACTTTTAAAATTACAGCTTGAGTGTTGGAAACAAGCTAAACCATGCTATTTGAAACTTCAGCTTTACTTGGGCAAGTGCCAATAACATTGTCAGCTCCTAATACTGGAATGTGGGCTCAGATCCCATAATTAGTGCTAAATGCTTTAATAGTAACCTTTCAGGAATGCTATTGATATAAACATGAAATTGATAGATGTTTATCTAGTATCAGCTCTGTATCCTCCCCTTTACTCGCCCCTACTAAAATAATTGTCCTCATGGCAACTTTCTGTTATTTGAGAATTTTGCAGGCAATTGTTTTGCTACACAGCAGATCTTAAATGTTTTTGGGTCTTTTGCATTTTGTAGATTCAATGACCTAAAATCCTTCTTCACATCAAAGTCTGACCCCATTATGGTGTGTCAAGCTGTCCAACCTTAAAACTTTTGTTTTTATTTCATAGTTTGTCGATGTTACAGATAGAAAGTCAGATTTGAAACACATTTATTTTAAAGATGGCCATATTCATTAGTTTCAACCTCAATGAAAATATATTTTTTTAATTGCTAATGATTTCATTTCCTAGCATTGATGTGAAATTTCACATTTAAAAGTTTTAGAGGCTGCAAAATTCATTAACTGAGCAGAGTCTTACGAACCAAAACGTGTATAATCGACAATAATTTTGACGAATCATTTGTCAAAGGTTTAGTGATCCTAGAATTAAAGCCACTTCTATGCAGCCAGGCAAATTCTAGCAGTGTACGAATTGTAAAACACACTGAAGAAGTTTAAGCACACACTTAGATCTAAGATCTACTTTGTTGCACTTCTATGCTTGCCTTTCACATTTTGAGAGAGACTGAAAATGCACACTAAAGGATTTGAGATAAATCAAAATTGCATGCTAAATGTTTTTCTCACAGTTTCAGAAGTGGCCAAACAAGCTCTTTTTACTTCTATACAAAAATAATATTTCCTTTCAATGCATATGAAAATACATTTGGGGGAAATATACATATTTTTAGTAGCACTTTTTAGGAGGAAATTCTGATCAGTATTCAACTGCAGAAAAACCCTGGAAAATATGCTATTTAACCTAGATAAACATTTAATACCTGCACCACTCACACATTTTTGATGGAAATAAATTGTATTAAATTTGTGGTTAAAGACTGTAAAGTTATAATGAAATGTTTTTCTGAGATTTACAATGCATTTTGTTATGTAGTATTAAAAAACTGCTATATGCAGTGAGGCTATCAATACACATAATGACGAAGCATAATATTTTCTTTAACCTCACCGACAATATCAAGATATCAGACTTATCCCAAGAGTGTGTTACCACCAGTGGTATTACCCCGTTGGAATGAAAAAGTGTCTCATTTCACATGAGGACGCATTCACTGCAGCCACTGTATGTAAGAATTGAATGTAATAGCTCACCCCATTGCCACATGTAATGTTTGGTTTGGAGATTTGAAAAATCAATACTAACAGAGGATAAAATGTTATCATGTGTGAGAAAGTCTTCACGAAATAGTGCAATGTGAAATGACCCACTACGCAAAATTTAGGAAAGTTCTTGCTCCTAAAGTGTCACTTTGTCTGCCCGACAGACTGCAAAAGGTCTGTGGAAAGACAGGCACCAAAAGACGTGTAGAGAGCATAGAGCAGGAACCTCTAACTTTTCCATTTTGCCACCCTCAGATGGGTCACAGCATTCCAGTACTCATCCCAGCTAAAGAAGTACATTATTTCCTTTCTCTTCTTCAACAATGACAACTCTTAAAATCAACTCTCTCCTGGAAAAAACAAATCCCACACCCAATATCCCTAATCCCCTATTCTACAAATAATTTCTTACAGTTAGATAGTTAGGCATCCTATTGCCACCACATGACAAACTTACACGTTCTCAACATAAAATTCTTGCTGTGACTAAAACAATAATACACTACGCTCTTCCATATTCTACAGTCAATTCATCCAGTGTGTATACCAGGTACCGGACTGAAGAGACACTTTTTCAGGTGAAAGGCACTCTCCATCTGTGTACTTTAGGTTTATAAAAGTGTCCTGTACACTATTCCTGTATGGATTCCACAACTGATGAAAAAGCACTTGGTCTATCTACACTCACCAAAGACAGGCATAACCTTATATGGAACCCAAACTGAACCACACAAGTAGGTTTCGTCCCATGAGTAGAACTTGGAGTGATCATTGGTTAATACCTACCACTCTCTCAACAGGTTTATTTATAATGCAGTCAAAAACTGGCATATGTTCTCAAACCGTCTTACTAGAGCACCTGAAGTTACAGGGGGATTCTTGTTGACTGTAAACATGGGTTCCCTAAATGACCTCAAATGGGAAGGTTTGATATTTCTAGACTATGGGCCAGATTTTGAGTTTGTAGGAGGGAAAACTCTGTCTGCCAAATTCCCGACCGGGTGGCTGCCGCCTATGTGGCAACTTCTCTGCCGGAGTTAATAAGAATTTTCTGCTAGGTCAGTGGGAAACAGGCTACAGCATTGTCTCCGGCTTGTAATCGGCAATGCTGTAGCCTGCAGGGTGCACCAGCACCCTCGCAATGTCATTGTGAGGGTGCTTCCCAGGGAGGCCCCTGCCTTGCCCATGCTGCAAGGGCCCCTCTGGGGCCCCCTGCACCAGTTCTCTGCCAGCATTTTCATGGCGATGGGACTGCCATGAAGCCGCTGGCAGAGAAGGGGGTCATAATCCCCAGGGCAGTGCTACTTGCAGCGTTGCCCTGGCGGATTAGGACCGCCACCTCCTTCAGACCACCGGGATCACCGATTCTAGTGGAGCTGGCGGTCCCGCCAGGGTTGACGTATGGCACTCAGACCGCCTCATTAGCGGTGGCCCGACCGCCATCCGCAAACCTGGAGGTCTTGTGACCACTAGGTTCGTAATGAGGCCCTATGTGTCACATAGAACGTCAGTCAAACTTAAAGCATAGGTCTGATATGGGAATGGGAGAGATGGGTAGTAGGATTGTTATGAAGATCCATTTAAAACAAATGGTTTCTGTTCATGCACTCTCTACAGTCCTTAACATGACCACTCCTTTTGAACTCAATATTTCAACACGTGTGATCACCCTACTTTTAGAGTTTCTTTGAAAAACATTGAAGCTTTGGTGTAGATGCCAATTGTTTTCTGTTTTTGAGAAACATCATTGCTTGGCAGGTTTTCCTAACATATACTTTAATAAATATTGTTTCAAGGCATTAAATGATCACCTGTCATTCAATGTATCTTCTGTGAACTGTGAGTGCCATACTTAAATGTTAGTTTTTTTTTATTTTGTACAATGGACTTGGAGGTAACGTATGGATTGACCTCAACCCTCCAACTTTCACATATATACAAAATTGAACACATATCTCCATTATCCAAACAAATATTCATAGGTAGCCTGATGCCCAAACTGTATTCCCATCTCTGGCCATACTTCACCAAGTCTTAAATGGAATATGCCCTTGCATGCTTATCCTCCACAAAGGACCTCAACTCCATGAAATATGTTCAATGCGGCCTCAGTTGTTGTATTTCTCCATTCAACGAGCAACGGAGGCATTTCTCCCATGTTGTGAAACGACACCACTACTTTCTTCCACCTTAACACAGAATTGTTAGGTTATGTTAAAAGAATTTATATATTGCTTGTACTCTGAAAGGTTTCTTTGCATGTTCATATATAGGCTAAATAATTCATGATTTTTCCATCATTTATTTTGCCTGTCCCATGAAAGATCAGCATTTTAGGTCCATGTCGTTTATACATATTAGGGAAAAGACTTGTTAGGTGGACTCTGTATGCCATTACTGTTGTCTTTACCTATATTTATCCCTAGACATTCTTAACCCCTTTGAATCCACTTTGAATCCACCTAAAGTATTAAATAGCTCATTCCATTGATATCTATAAACCCTATAAACTCTGTGTCATACAAACTTGTTGCTAAATCTTTTTTTTTTTGCTCTAGGAAAGGATTTCACTTAGGTTGACATCCTTTCTTAGGATACAGAAGAGGAAGTATCAGCTTCTGAAAGACGAATTCTCCTACACAGCTAGAATAAGAAAGATAATAAGCATGGAAATCATTAAATATGAGCATACCCACAACCATAGAAACAAAAGTGAAACCATCAGGAGTAACTAGCAAGATAAATGCTGAGAGCCCCCCCCCCCAGAGCCCACTAAAATTAAAACCTAGAAAATATAACAAGCCCTACAGAAGCCTCCATAAAAATGAGGATCATGGAAATCCAAATTGGGTTAGAATAGTTTTGTCATTTGGACTGCACACTTGTGGAAATAGCCAAATACTTCAACTGTATGGGATCTATTTTCCCAACTGGAGGAATATAGTGTTGCTTTCCAGACAAAATCATAAAAGCTTTCAGATAAGGATATGGGAAAATAAAGTGAAGGAGATGAAGTAGTAGATTGGCAAGACTTAAAACCATTCAGACATGGAAAACAAATAAATACGTGGCTTGGAGATATATATTAACTCTAAACCAAATAAGTAAAAGACAGACTATGAGCTTAACCTCTGTTGAGGAAACACAAGGAAGACTAAGGTAACACCATATTTTCACAGTCAAGAAACTTACAAACAATGAAAGTTAATTCATGAAATACATTGATATAACAAATTAAAACTAAGGTATTGAGTAGATAAAATACCAGACAAATCATTAATAAAACGTGATTACAATAAAAAGTAAAAAAAAAGTAACTTAACTAACTTTTGAGTGCTTGTTCAAAAAGCATTTGAAATGGTTCCAAAGTTAGTATGAAGCAAAAAAACACCCACCACTCTTGTCTGATCTGGCGCAGAAGGAAGCGACTCTGTGAAGAATACCCAACTCTGAGGGTTACCAGCATGGTGTAGGGCTGCTGTACACAATGAGGAGGAACAAATCTACTAGGTGAACCATTCACTCTGTAATCTTCATTATCACGCTTTATATCACTCTGTGCTACACTGGACTGTAAATTACATGGGAAAATGTTTGCTCGTTTCCTTAATTACTCAAAATGTGCTTTATTACAAAAATGCAAAGGTCTATAGAGCTAATTTACAGATGGCAGAATATAATGGCTTTGAGTCCAACACAAACGACATCAGTGTTGACTAAAAAAGTACTCACAAACTGTGAGCTTATACAGTGGCTTGAGGCTTGAAAGGGAGAAATTGTGGTTTATTATAGCAAACATAACCATAAACCACTTAAGTGCAGTATTGGTCTCTGGGCAAGTTTTTGGCAAGTTGTGCATTTTAAGGGTTACCACAGAACACTGGAAATGTAGAGCAAGTCCCACGATGAGAGTTCTTGCTAAAGTGTATTGCAATTTTAACATATAAGGAGCCCCTGTCTCAAATGTATTTTTTAAATGATTTGAACAAATGTTCGATCTTTCGTTTCTGAAAACATGTTTAGTCAGAATTAATGTTCACAGCTTCTAAGTGACAAAATTGAAAACTAAAAATCTCCACAGGCCAAAACTGCTCCAACTCGATTACAAAAGCGTAATATTGTTTAAAGGCTAGAAAAACATCAGAGGTTATTTGGAATGATACTTTTATCTTGCGAGGTTCATGTGAGGTCGCTGTGGCCTCTTACTAAGAAATGTAAACTGCTGTAACCCTCGGTTAACGTAAGAGACCGGTGACTACAATGTGCTTTAAATTCCTTGAAAGGGGTAGAGTGGGGTAACCAAATGGTACAACATTCCGTCGGACTTCCTCTGTCTACCGCTCATATATTCATATTGTATATGTCTAACTCAATCAGTCTATTTGTTAGCATAGTTCGTGTGTATGTGTGCATCTGAATTGTAAAGCAGGGTTTTGGCTCTGTCAGTTTCTCCTAACGCACAAAGCAGTAGTTTTACATGGCATTTATGCAAATATCGCTATTGCTCGTCAGACGTACCCAAGATGCATGTTGATTAGAATTGTGGTGAAACTTCAAAATGTTTTTTTCTCCCAAATGAATTAAAATTGGCAAAAAATGTCTAAGAATGGCAGAGCGGTCATACTTTGTGCGTGTGTGTGTAGAGCCAGCGTGTGTGTGAAGATTGTATGTGTGCGTGTGTGTATAACTATGCGTTTGTGTGTGAAACTGAATGTGTATTTGTGGAAGAGTTTGTTGTTGGGGTTGTAAGAGCTGCGAGGTTGGGGTAAGAGGCCTGTAAAAACTGACCCAAATGTCATGCAGCTCTCGATATTCATGTTTGTGCATTTACTGCGGACATTGTGCAAATAGAGAGACTATTTATTGGGCGGCAAGAGCCATTCTTCAAGGGGTACAGAAAGCATCACTGGCCATACGTTTGCGCGCGGGAATGACTCTGGCGAATGAGACTGGATCAACAGAAACTTAGGTATGACTGAGGAGAGGCCAGGACTGGGACATTTGTATAGAATTAAGTGTGCAGTCCTAAGTTTTAGCATTTGTTGGCACCGAAGTTTAGCTGGTTTCTGCTGTGGATGCCAATGTTACATTCTCCAATTCCTACTCAACTCTGACAAGCAAAGGTTCTTTTCTTAGTTTATAATGGGTGTTTGGCGGAAGAACCAAGTCCAAGCGAGGTACTGTTTTTTGATTGCCTCATTTGCATACCTGCCTTTATAGCCACAAAGAGGCATGCACTCATATGCCTAACACCCCTGGCTTTAAACTTCAGCTTTCACACCTCAAACAGACTGCATTTGACCGGAAGCAACCACGCGCCGGGCACTAGTGAGAAGTCTCACAAGTGGCCTACAGAAAAGTATACGTTTGCTCATGGAGAGATAGGCTGCCGTTACCTGAACTGGAGCTGCCGGTTTTCGGTTTGGGGTTCTGACGAGACTCCTTCATCCACGGGAAGATCTGCTTGGAGGCGGTGGGCGACGCCAGGCCGGAGGCCTTGGTGGAGGAGGCAGGGCTGCCGCCGGCATGCTGTGGCGGGGACACGGAGGGCGGGGGCACCGGCTCCGGCGGGGGCTGGTGCTGGTCCTGCGGGTCCGGGATGAGTAGGGGCTGCTGGCTGACCTGGCCCCCCAGACCCCTCATACAACTCTCACTGATGTCATTGGCTTTGTGGTGGGGCACGGCGCTGCCCGGGGACTGCAGGGAACAGGCCGGTCGATGGTACTCGCTTTCCACAAGCGGCGAGGGCTGGGGGTACTGCGGCTGAGTGGCATTGTAAGCGAAACCATTTGCTCCTTGGTAGGGGTAACCACCGTAGACTGCAGCGTTGTCGTAGTAAGTCGCCTTTTGCATTTCGTTGTTTCCCAATATTTATTTCAGAAACTGACAGGGTCTTGACACCCGTAAAGAGTAACATTGGCACCTCTCGGTCACGTGGTCTCCCTCCTCCAATGGGCGCCGCGGGCCGACCTAGAGTGTACAGAAAGCATACCACAGTGAAGAAATCGCACGAATCCATCTTACTTTCAATAGCTAAGTGACAAGGAAGCCATAAAAGAAAAAATGGTCAGCAATATTTAGCAGCATGAGCTGGCCTCGGGCCCCGGCCCTCTCGGTATAAAAGCGCTTGGGCTCTCTCTGTGCAGCAGACACGGGTTGCACGCAGCGCAACCGACGGTGTGTCCTGAATATATTCAAATATTACTTGTTTATGCTTATCAGTGTGTGAAACCTGCTAAAATCTGCGCACGCAATGTGACTGTTCCTGTAAACATTGCTGCATCTTGTAAATCGTGGGCCAAGGGCCGACAATTTAGCAGTCGATAGAATTTTAGCACAGAGACAGAGTTTCTAATATATGGAGAATACAGCTGCATACGTTGTATATTTTATCTTTTTCAAATAACCACCCCATGTCTTTTTATTGTTCATAATGTCTGCCATATTCTGCCTTTATATTCAGAATTACAATTGTATTTGAAACATCCCACACCATCATTGAAGACTATTTCACACACAATAACACTTGCCATTGAATTAACAAAGGCATTTTCAAGAATGCCCATGGAGAGGAGGTTTAAAAACACAGTCCCACAAAGACACTTGATTTTGAGCTGACTGGCTAATATTAATGCGCATCGCTTGCATGCGTCTAAGCGTGATATCTTTAGGCGCTATTCACTTTCTGGAGATTATAATTTACCAACTGAATTGGGTTAAGATCGTTACACTAAAATGCAGTCATAACAAAGAACACTCGTACGTGGAATCCTTCCCACAAGTCCCTTTACACCTTGAAGATTGTTACCTGCACAAGCAGTGTGCAAAATGGGATTTAGGCTCGAAACTGGCGAAAGCGGCACTACCTACAAGGGTACACGGGTTACGAGTCCTATAACCAGCACCCCCCCAGATCTTTAGGAAGCCCTTCCATAACCAGCGGTCAAACCCACAGCTTGCTACCTTTCCACCGCAGACGGAACTGGAGAAAGAACAGTGCCAGAGAGCAAAGCCGGCGCCATGTCTTAGAGTGCAGCGCCAGGCCAGCACTGCCTAGAAGGGTTTCCCAATAGTGCTTTTCCGTGCAAACTACCGAATTCTACCTGTTAAAACATGATGGATTGGGAAGAAAAACACAGCAGCAGGAACCTGAAAAACCAGCGTCCATCTCCATGACCACGGCTTGAACTTTTCTCTCGGGCCGGCTATAATAGGGACTGTCTGTGGAGCTGTGCGCGCTTGATGTATGGGGGTCAGCTGGCTGCGGGGTGGGGACGGGACTCTTGCGGGAGTTCGTGCGAATCTTTCCCTCTCGCCCTATTTACCTATCTCCCTAAAGCCATCCTAACATTGACGGGCGGTGTGTCCGAAAGATGGTCACCAAGATATAACCGCGCCTCATCTGACCAGTTACTACATGGACTCGGTAATATTTTTAAGTGCATTCTATCTATCAGTCTATCTATCTATCTCTGTTCCGCCACGCTATCTGAATATCCTGCAGGAATGCACTGCATGTTGGTCTCTACCTGTCAGTATATCTAGCTATCAAATTATGAAATAATGAGATTCATGAAAAAGATTATTAGAAAGTGCCTGCGCCACACAACGGAGAAATATCGACTCTGCGCCTTGGCAGGTCTATTCATATAAAGTAATAATCTGCCCCCTCGACTCAATAATCCACAGAGTTCAGACTTCCAAAAATGCACAAAGTAGAGGTCAGAAAATCGTCGCATCTGTCTGCCATATGGGCACGCGCTCGCTTTGCAATTCTTCTTAAAGACTGGTAGAAATAAGTATATATATATATATATATATATACACACACACACACATTGAGTACATGTGCAGGCGACAGTGTATTATATTATATGAACAATGTGAAACAACAGAAGTAAAGTAATTTAATTACTTGCGTCACGAAACTGACAATAAGACAAAACTTATTAAGTATGCCATGTAATACACAGCATATCAGCATGCAAAATATTTGCAACAATGCAAGTAACATTTAATTTTATATATGTGGGATTAGTAAATTTAAATATTTATCGAATTTTAAGTAAGGGCCCTTTGATGTTTACCTTGAGAAGACGCTTTTAAGACCTCAGTTATTTTTCAGGGAATATGTTCAAAAACTAAAGTGGTCCATGTGACTAAGAAATGCCCCCCATCGCCAGTGTGATATACTTTTAAGGCAACGCATGTTCGTCCGCAGGTGGAGGTTATTAAACACAGCTAGGGAGATAACACGATATAGATAGACCATGTGAAGTATTTGCCAAGGACGCGAGAATTTCCCTAGCAGAGCGGACACTTGGTTTCTGTCTGCGTGGACTCTCGTGCGCCTGACCAAATTCAGATTTAGTCGGGAAGCGAAAGACAGGCATAAAAACAACAGCCAAATCCCCTGAAGATTTCATGAAAGATGGGCAAAAGTTCAGGGGGACGCAGGGGAAGCAGCTTGAACTCGCCGTCTTGGCGGTATCAGTCACTGGGGCTGAAAGGAAGCCCGGACGGGTGAACTCTGCCTGAACCGAGATGCGAGCGCGTGCTCATAAATCACTGGGACACATAAACCCCACCATTCACGAGTGATAGCGGATTTCTGGCCTGCTTACCTTGCCTTCTGACGACTGAGGCGGAACACAACAGACCAGGCTCCAACTCCAGCACGGGATCAATATACCAGGAGTTCGCACCCCCCCAAAAAAAACTTCTGTCTACAGCCCGGACGGGCCCGTCCAATATCCAGCTACCTGCGAGTGCCGGGTGCGCAGCGCCCGCAACAGAGAGAGGGTGCCATGGAGGAGTCCGAGGGAGAGAGAGGGCTCTGCTTGGACACCCCCTCCACTAGTGAAGAAGTGCTGGGACCCCCCCCCAGCCCGGAGATGCGAGGTACCAGGGTGGCTGGTCTCTGCCAGCCTATGGCCACAGAGAGAGCAAAGCCAGGCTTCTGGCGAATATTACACTGCTTGGAGGAGCTTGCTTTCCAACAGAGCCCCTCAACACTGGAAGTGTGGGGTAGGGAGAGGGGAGGGGGAGGGAGGAGAGGGCGACAGACAGAGCGAGAGAGAGAGAAAGAAAGACCAGAAGGGGTATGGGTTGGGGGGGGTGGCTCTGGGAGGAGGGTGGCTGTGGGTGGGGGGGATATACCTCGCACCAGAGCGTCACGCAGGTCCAGGAAAGATATGCTAATGGTGATAAACTGCTCCCAACAAAGGGGTTAACCTTGCCCGACTCTCCGTGTAAACGGTTCAGTTTTCTGTAAATGTGAGAGATTTTCTCCAATATAAAGAATTGCAGGAAAAAAATCGTAAACTGGGTACGCGAGACCCAGTGCTCACTGGCGACGAGGATCTCCTTTTATCGCCCTAGATTTTTTATTACAGCTACACAGCATTCTTTGACACTATTACCCCCAAAAATAAAGGGGCAAGCAAGCACCCAGCCATCAGTTCGAGCAGGGTGGGTATCGATGCAAACCATACCGATTTTGACTGGCGTGGCAAACTTTCCCCTACCCCCCCCCCCCCCCCCCCCCCCCCCCCGACAACCAAGTCTAGTGCCTGTTTTAGGTAGAACGAACTGAGTTCACGAGCAGCAAATAAACAATAACAGGCGGAGGGGCTATTCACCCACACCAACAAGAGAGCTTTAACAGCTGCTGAGCGCCACACAATCGCTGTTCTTGAACCAGGTCTATTCGCGCGGCCTTTTCAGAGCAGCATCCAGCAAACGGGGAATACTAAAATTACCATAAGGTGTGATTAATAAGGGGTGTGCAGAATAAGAGCAAAAACCCTAACCCCATGAAGGGAGGGGAAAGAGATGTGCATGCACACTTAAAGCCAAAAAGAAAGGCATGGGAGCCCGGAGGAGAAGGGGCTGCAAGGCCGGTGCGGCTTCTCGCGCATACCAATGGCTGTGTCATTTATTGCCGGACAAGATTTATGAGTCCATGCGCGCGGCTGTAAACAGAGCCCTGGAACAGAAAGCCCTGGCTCCTCGCGGCACAGCCCGGTGGCACCGCATGAAAGGGGGACCCGGGCTGCGTGGGAGGGAGTGGGGGCAAAAAATCCACCCGTATGCGTTTTCCTACAAACAAACCTCTGAAGAAAAGACGTCCTGGTTAATGATCAACCGCCCTCTCGCCCTCTTTCGAATCTGCTGAGTCCAGCTTCTAGGCGGTGTGCAGCCTGAAACCCCAAGACGGGACGGAGGGCAGCAAAGCTGGGGAAGACCGAGGCGCCGGGGGAGGCTCCTTCATTGAATCCGGAGCACGGAACATTCTCTCGAACTCTCAAGAGGACAGACCACCGCCGTTCGGACACCGCTCTCTGGACTCCATTGAACAAACTGGATGTAGCGCCTCGAATATGAAGAGTAGTGGAATTACTTTTATTGTAATTTGGGGAAATTGAAATTGGCCGCGGGTGTCTTTGTTCTATTGTGCTTCTCTGTGGTGTTAAAACTATGTTGTTCTCGTGGATTTCGTTCAAGAAAACAATGGCGTTTCTTAATATCAAATGAAAGGATTGGTATATTGTATATTCCAACATTAAGCAGAACATAAAATTATACAGGTCTGTATCAAGAGTTCAGGTCTAGCGACATGATGCTTCGTTAAGAAGGTTTTTATAAATGTAGGTCTGTCTATCTATCTGTCTAATATTGAATGGGGTACAAGAAGGGGCGCTGTGAGTATTTTGCATGTCCTCTTTTTTTTATATATATATTTCATTATTAACGCATATTTTAAAAACAGAAATGGTCAACGTTGTCCCTTTCTGTAGTCCCGTTTCCAGGCCACAGCCGTAGTTTACATATTTCAGCGTTTATTGATATTCAGTGTTTATAGATCAGGGTTTCTCTTTTATCTCGGGCGTGCCTACACGCACACGGTAAATATGCTATAGATAAGGGAGGCAAATAGAAGCCTGGCTGGGGCTAAAGAGACAAAGGGTCTTCGAAAGCATTGCCGTTTAAATCTCTATACTGATAGCTTTATTGATCAAATGATTGCGAGGGTTATTGATGAAATGGTTGTAATGGCTCCGAGTACAGGAAGACGCATGTACAGCTTCTGTCTGGAACAACGTTAGTTTGCTCTTCTCGATTAGTAATTTTGCAAGGTGGACTACGAAAATAAAATCACGTTTAATCCCGCGCATCTAGTTCTTTTCGGCAGTCAGCAGAACGGATTTTCACCTTTTTATGCTTTTCTGTTTGCAATATTCACAATATGCCTTGAAAGTGTATTGCACAGTAGCTCCCTCACCGAGTCTTTGCGTTTATGTTCTGTTAAGCAGGACTCTTTTATTTATGAGATTTTAACTGGGTCAGGACGCGCAGGGTTGGGCGATAAATCACAGGAAAAGCTGACAAGTAACTGGGCAGCAATTAAAGCTCGAGTTTTATTTTTAAGGTGAAACAAACAAAAGAAAATATTTGAAAAACGCTGCAATATCCGCTGGAAATGAAAAGTAGGTGGTTGCGTGCGACAGTTAGGTACGTTTAAAACATTAATCTGCTACTTTCAGAAGAATGAACTTCTGCACTGACTCTTGTCCACAGTAAAAAGAAAAGCGCTGTTTATTGAAGAAATCTGAGCCATTTTTACTATTTTCGTAAATTCACTTGTCGCTTTATTGCTCTGGATATCTGGTGGATATATATTAAATATACAGAAAACACTCATAGAAAGTACCGTGAGCACGCAATGAACTTCATTTACCACGCCGAGTATTGACGAAAACACACAAAAAGAAACATTAGCAAGCACAATATACAAAAAATAGGAAAAAACACACACACGATGTCCTTTAAGATGGTGAATACACAGAGAACATTCACAGTTATTTTTAACACGGTGAGTATTGCCGAAAACATTCACGATGAACCCTAGCACTTTAAATACACAGAAAACACATTATGTTTTGAATGTACAGGAAATAAAAGCACCGCACCTTAGTGTATCGAATATAAAGAAAACACACTATGGCCCTTAACACCGTTAACGTATCGCAAACACACAATACATTTTAAAACGGTAAATATTTAGAAAAACTATAATAATCAAAAAAGGGGAATGAAATGTAGAGCGGCGAATACACTGATGAGGCACACAATGAACATTAACACGGTGAACACACAAAAAACACACGATTAGGAGGGTGAATACACAGCAAACATACACCATGAGTCCCCGCAAGCTCAATATACAGAAAACACAAGCAATGAACCTTAATGTGTCGAAAATACCGATAACACCCACAATGAATCTTAGTAAAGGGAATATGCAAAAACAGAAGCAATTAACTTCAGCGTGTTGAATGTACCGATAAGGCATACAATGAACAATTAAAATGTGAATATAGCAAAAACACAGGCAGTGAACTTTTATTGTGGTGAATTTACCGGCAAAGCACACAACGGACCTTTAAAAAGTGAACAGACCGATAACACAAGCAATGGACTTTAAGATGGCGAACACACAGAAAACATACACAATGAACCCTACACGATGAATATACCTACGACACACACACTGAACACTAAAGTGGCGAATATTTCGATAATGAAAAAAACCATGGGACGTTAAATATACCGAGAGCATAATTCTTGAATCTTGCAAGAAATATACCGACATGCCACAAAATTACTCTTAGAGCAACATACATAAAGACAAGGCTCGCAAGTTAATGAGGACGAATATACCGAAAACACGCACAATGAGCTCACGTGTGGAGCTGAATGGAGATGCGCTCATTGTGGCTGGGCGCCCCCAACTCTCTGGGACCATAAATCACAGCTCGGCACTCTGACCTTATGCAAAGCCGGGAGCTGCTGCGCGTATCCATAATGGGCACCCTAACTCGCCTATGTGTATATTCCAAAACAGGCAGAAATTGCATCGATGAAATACCGATATATTCAAAATAAACTGTGAGAGGACACGGTGGGATAACACTCGCGGCGGAACGCCCCTCCTTTATATGAAAATTGAAAATAAGTAGGATACATGTTTTGGACGCATTGGTCGACGGTGGGTGGTAATAGTTATTCGGTCATCAATTCTGAACGCATAAAGGCACTTCCTCGACTTCTAGAGACACAAGCGCTTGCGGTAGTTAACAAACGCGTTTCGGTAGCGCTCTGTGATGGGGGAGCCGGTACAAGAGGCATTTAATTGAATAATCCCAAAATATCAATGTAAGAAGATGGCTGCCACATGCCAGGCCCTGGACCTGTCCCCGTTGGATATATACAGGGACACCGTCCCAATAATTTGAAAGGCTTAATAAGGGCAGGAGTATCCGCGCGCAGCCCGTTGTGCCAACACCGAAATAAACAAAAGTGCTCAACCCGGCTCCAAGTTTCTTAGTATATGCTAAAAAATGCTGAGAAGAGACGGGTCGCTGAAGTTTCCACTCATGCACGCGCACACACACTACCACAGACCTGTGCCATGAAAAGCTACAACTCACCCCTCCAATGAACGACCGGGGGATACACCTTGGGATACATTCCATCCTGCTAAAGTGAGATTTTTTTCTCACTCGTGCACCATACCCTCTCCTCTGATGGACCAGGGTTCGGCCGGCCTTGGCTGGAAGAAATAAAGCGACGAGAGCCCGGGCAGTGCGCCGAGAAGAGGGGAAGCCTGCTGCCAGGCACTGGCTGCTCGGGCTCGGCTGCAAGTGCCGCCATAACACGCTCTGAGAGCTGCTCACGTGGTCACGCGTCAACTCCAAGCCCTTTATTTCCAACAGGCGCTTCCCTAAACAGGCAGAGCCTGTCCTCCCCACATCTCACTCCTTGTACCGGTTGACCCAGGGCATCATTTTGTTGGTGCAGAATTTTAAAGGAATTAAATGGAGCAAAATATAATTTTTTCCCCTCCATTTGTGAACGCACTAAGCAAATGGGCAGGTCGTTTACCATACCACTAAGTTGTATGGGCGCCCTCGCTGAGGTACTTGATGCCCACGTGGATACTCTTGAGCTCCGAGATGCTGCTGGCTTGCAACTCAAGTGATATCCACGCGGAATCTGGATGGCAAGGTCTGATAAGGATTGCTTTGTGGCCTCCACTTGGGCCTCAAGTTCTTCTCTGTGCCGCTATTGTGTGCGCCTTGCGCCGCACCCACGCGGGACACCGATCCCTTCGCAGAAAGCTGAAAGGGCCTCTAATTACCTCACGAGGCACCGCCGTCTCTCCCCAGAACAGGCGACTATTGGCGTTGAAGTTCTGCGAAGGACCCGCTCTACTCCAGTGTGCTGGATTTCATTTTCCGAAGCCTTCAGGGACCCCCGCCTTCAAATGCAGCGATTACGCATTTCCTACACAAGCAGTTGAGTGATGCACAAAATTATAGGGTTCTAATCACGAGCTTTTCTGCCAAAAATCTACTGGCTGCCATGCCAGCTCATCCCGCCTATCTTCCAGGCGACTGGGACCATGGCATAAAGTCAATTTGCATTCAGAATTTGCCACAGTCCTCATAAAATATTGCATGTCTCCATAATTAAAACACACGCCTCACATATAGATGCAAGGAAATTAAGACCAGCGAGTAGGAAGTGAATTACTGTTTAAACTTCTGCAAAATTCTGCAGAACTTTTCAAACAGCCCAGGTTGGCTCTTGCGAGTGAATTTATGGGCCTTGTGTCGTTTGAATTGTTCTTAAAATTTTGAACATGTGTTTTAAGCAGATGTGACGGATCTAAAGCCCCTGTATCGCTTTGGAAGGCACTTCCCTGTTATTTCTAAATATTTTCTCATTTTAGGATCAACGTGTTCTCTTCACCATCTGTGAATTCCGACAAAAATCCCTTTAGAAGACTGGGGTTTCATGCAGTGCAAAGATATGTGGTGTTTGGGCGCTTGTCAATGCACCAGTGTTTAGAGTTGAGATTTGGGGCAGGGCTTATTAAAATGTACAGGTTTTTAACAATCGGATATAGTGTTTTTCACGACGCACATCCGTCGTGTTGCACAGATACATATTGTGATCCATTGTGCATAGTTCACTTCGATCCCTACCGGTTTTAGGTCCGAGAGACAAACAAACCCTTCAGTCAGAGGGCCCTGGGACAAAAGTCCCCTTGAACAAAGCAACTGGAATTAATGAGTAACAGGTGAGAGGGGGGCAGCCCCAAAAGATACCCACTGCTTTGCTTTCAAAGCAGAACTACACCATTGTGGGGTCTCATACAGTATGATGTCTAAGCACTAGCAGAACACATGGAAAGAATACAACACGTGCACACAGTAAAAGGGCCCAGATATAGCAAAGATGGACAAAGGACCTAATGACGTAAAGGACGAAGACAGCTTCATCTATAGAATGTTAGTTACTACCTAAGCCCACCAACCTCCAAACGCACAACTTGCTCCTTCTAGTCGCTAGTGTGAGAGGCTCAGGAAAGGGTCCTTTTCACAATTGTCACCAAATCTGTGAAGCAGATGCCAGCAAGCATTGCCACGCCGTTAAACAGGGCTCACACACGGAATGCACAGAGCACTGCCTTTCAAGGCGTCAGTGTAAATAACAATGCAACACGTAAATAAATAACTGGCAAGCCTGGGCCTCCCCATCGGGAGGCCCTTTGTGACTACATATTTTGGCACAGCGGGTATTTTGAAAGCTCTACAGTTTCATACAACATAACGAACTGTCATAATGTCTCAAGAAAATCGTGGCATGTTGCTTTTGCCAAGGCATACAAAATGATTAGGAGGCTAAGCATACATTGGCATACATATCCACTCAAGTGAGGGACGGATAGACAAGGAAAAAGTAATTCATACCCAGACTGTCTGAGATAGATAGATAGATAGATAGATAGATAGATAGATAGATAGATAGATAGATAGATAGATAGATAGATGGATAGATAGATCATAAAGGGACCTGGGGTAACAAATGACACAGGGACCTGGGGTAACAAATGACACTTTGGAACTGGCATACACTACTCTGGTGTGGTTAAGCCATTATTGGGGCACATGGATTGAAAACAATTTGATTTGCAACACAAATTGGCGTTAACCTGTGCAGACAGTTTGAGAACATTAATTAAAAATATTAACCTTGAAATGAAAAATAAAATGAAAAGTGAACTATGTTGTTAAAGACATGAATAGAAATATTCGTCTGCATAAACGTTACCATTAAACCAGAAACCTAGTGATAAAGATCTGTCACTGAGATGTGAAGTGCTCAGAAAAGTTGTGTCTGTTTTTAATGTTTTTAATGTGTCCTAGAATTTTAAATCACATTACTTGCAAGACCCCTTTACTAGGTTACACGTAATAAAAAAATAAAAAAAAACACCCAGTAGGTTATAATGTTGTGTCACTTTGCACCAGCCACCCAAAAATTGGAAATTCAGCAGCTTATGTCCACAACCTTAGCAATTCAACAAGCTGCCAATTTTTTCTCTGGCAGGTACACAGCTCTTCACCTACCACAACTCTTCTAAGCACCCTTGACCTCCTGCTGTAGCACAAAACACACACCACTCCTTTATCATTCCGAAGGCTTATAAAATAGATTTTTTTTTACATCTGAAAGGTAGCTCTCCTTTTGTTTAATGTGCTTCCTATTGGATGTCTCACTCGCCTGTGAGCCAACACAGACATAATTCCACCTTTAAAGTTTAAAGCAGAACGAGAAATATTTAAACAACAGTTTCCTATCAATGCTCAATATCGTGTAAGATGGCGCTATTATTAGATATTGCCTGACAAGATGGCCGATAGATATTAAAGCTAAAGGGTAAATCAGTGAAAAGTGTACAGGCCTAAAGATATGCACTCCTGGAATTATGAGCAAATCTCATCGCTGGTCAGGCTGGACAGGGTGTTACAAACACGGATGCTCCGTTTTCGAGCCCTCGCGATTTAAAACAAAGTATTTCTGGAGACTCCACCGAGGAGCATGGAGAGGTGATGGGTTCCTTTGTCTCTGGGAGCACTCGCTCACTCCGAGCTGACTCCCTGATATCAGCTCTCGGCCAGCCCGCAGAGAGGGATGCACTCCTTGACACCTGAGATGAATTGTTGCACCCTGGATGACTCCAGCTCGGTTCAATATTTATCGAAACAAAAACCTCCGCTGGGTGAGACTCGACTGGTCACTTCCAGGGCAACAGCGGCGCTTGTGGAAGGTGATCTGAACTCGCAGATACACCCAGTGTAAATAATTCATGGTTGTGGGTATCCATCCGCGGTCCTAAAACATTTTAGAAGAGGGAGATTAAAAAAATATATAATCGTAAGAATGTATTTTCCCCGTTAGCTTCTATTGAACCAGAGGCAATTTTAAGTGCGATACAGTCAAAATAAAGCAATTTTTTTGCTTCAAATATGTAAAGTGTCCCACGAGAATAGGGTCTATTGACATTTGGTCTTCTAAAAACATGGCTGAATTTATGTGGCTGAATCATGTCCTGGCGTTCTGGAAATGTGTATTGCAACTTGCACATCCTGGAACCTGCCAGTAAAGTCACTGCATTTTCAAGGCTAATATCCACTGGGCAGCAAGGGAGTAGCGATCAATAGAGAGCAGGCGCGGGGGCTCCGGGGCCCAGAGTGAGGTGCTCACTTCACCCCAATTAGTGGCTTATTTTTTTTGCTACCAAACCAAAGGATCGTTTTCCTTGATTGCATTAGGGCCCATTACACCCTTGCTACACCACCTTGGACACACAAAGGTGCATGAGGAATTCCTGCTTACATGCCGCGCACTACATCATGCCATTCCAGGGGAAAAGGTTATATGGCCTAGTATTCATGACTGACTTTTTCACTGGTGCACAAGAACGCCTCATGGCACCCATTGTCGATGAAACACTTTGATAGAGATATAGTGGTGTGCAAAATTCACATAATTTCCTTTTGAATAATTGCACAAAATTGTTGAAAAATTACGTGAGGTATGAATAGGAACTTTATGCTATATTTTAGTGTGAAATGCATCCTCTCATCAAATTCGGAAGTGCGGAATCACTACGCCCTAAGAAATAGCGCAAAAACCACAAGTGCTGTGGACAAGAACTTCTCACGTTCTGTCCTTATTCCATCGCAGCTGTGATGAGATTTTTACCCAAGAAACCCTCAATTATTTTAAGTGCCATAATGACGTAATTTCATGGAAGTTTAAATAACATTCACTAAGTGAAATTCCGGAAATCACATAGATTACAGCAGCGTAATATTTTGGCCAAGTCTAGTAACATACAAGGCATCACAGTGAACCAATAAGGATGTCTAGTGAAAAAAGGGGATGAGGCGTTACACTTAGGAAGCAGAAGGGACAATCTATTCTTTTTTTTCAGCAGCCGTCCTTCCATAATATATATGTACATATCTACACCAGCTGTCCATTGATCCTGAGGTGAATTCCTAAACAGACTGTAAATGTTGTTATTAGATGATTCACAGCATAAAACAAGAAAGGCCAGGCCAAAACACGTTTGTGGTCAATACAACCATGTACCTAAGGCACCTTGAATATATGTTTAGGTGTCTGCATTCTAATAATCACAGTTAATATCGTAGACTGTACAATGTGCCATTGTGTGCTAACTCGTTCTTAATAAGGTACACTGAAGACAGGTCTTGTTACTGAAAAGGCTTCCCGTTATCCATATGATATTAGTGTCTGCATTTTCACAGGGATAATTTTCTTAAACTGTAGGAGTACATTTTAGGATTTCTATAAAATTGCAACAAAAAAAAAAGATCCCCAAAAAGTTTTGTGAAATTCCACAAGCATTTTGTGAAATTAAGTAAAATTACACTTTTCGAGTAAAATGTGGTTAGCTGGTATCAATTAAAAAATCTTGTGAGGTACAGGGAAACTGGTTCGAGAAGAAAGTGTCTCTCATTGAGGCATTTCTGAGTTAACTAGACTTCTTATGCAAAATCTGCACAACATTGTATAATGCAAAAAATCGAGAAATTATAGACAGTAAATGCTGTGAATTTCTCTTTCCAGTGTTTCCTTCCTTGCCATTGATGTCATTTTTTCGATGAGTCACTGGTTGTCTGAACTAGATTCTAAACCAAAATGAGGCCTGGAAATTTTTTGATAGAATTCAATTATTGCACAAATCGAGTGAGGAGACAAACTCTCAGAAAGGGAGATTGCCCCCTGCCGCCCTGAAAAGTCATGGGGAAAAACTCAACGGTCAAATAATGCACTTTGTAGTACAATTTTCTGCACAGATTGGCTAAAATTGTGTAACTTTTATATATACGTCTTAAGCAAGTCCTGTACAGTTTTCCAGCAGCATATGATTTGCCTCAGTGTCTTAGAATGACATTTCCCAATACCAACAAATCGTGTGAGCATGCATAAACTGTATGCTCAATATACAACACCCACCACACAGCGTGTGTCTGTGCCATCGAAGAAGTAGTACCTAATTAATACTGTGTGTTCCATTAGAAGAAAATCACAACCACAAATCTCTTGGCAGGAGAAACAATGTCAGTGTAAAATACTATACTAGGAAACAATACCCATATTTCATTTAATGCCACATAGTAGCTCTAAAATGTATGTGCCAGAAAATAAAATAACGTCAGTATTAAAAAAGTAAGAGTGCTTCCATAGTACATCAAGGTATTTACAAGGTATATTCTAGGCTATGGCCAAATATGATAGGCTGCTATGCAAGTATTGCAAAATAAAGGCGCCAATGTGATGTCCAATTTGGCAACATTCCTGGGTGGAGGGTGGGGTGTACCTTGATGAGTTAAAGCTCTCTCCAATGTGTCCATTAGAGGCGATCATTATGCTCAAGGAGGCCATAGCTCCTATTGTGTGAGGGCCAGTTCTCACTGTTTAAGGAGAGGGGCGAGGGGTCAGTGTGACACAGCTGTTGCCTGGAGGTTTAGGGACTAGGGGCCATATGTACAAACACTTTTTCCCATAGAATGGGTAAAAACCTTTGCTACATCTGGCCCTAGGTTACAGATGTTGTAGGTGTATGCCATGAGCAGCAAAGTTATGCATACAGATACATATGCTGTCTCCATGACAGTGAGCACAGTGCCCTAGGGGGTAGACACTGCTGTGGCAAATTTTATATTACTCAATCATTCTGGTCTCATCAATGACCCGGCAAAGTAAAGCACACTTTGCAACATCTGCATATGGATTGCTCCTCAGAATGTAAGGAACCATTGTCACGTCAGCATTCACATTGGCCACCACAGACTATGACTACAGCTGTGAATTTAGAAAATATATTTAGGCACAGAAGTATGCCACTAATAAGAGTCAATTCGCCTCCTCCTGTATTGTTTATTGTAATGAAGTATTCAAGGGACAGCTAAAAATCGAAATAATTGCTTTCCAGAAATAAATTATAAGTAATCCATGATAGTAGCACAGGTGACACACCGTGATCCATATTTTACACTTTTCAAAGAGGCTGCATTCTATTTTATTTGATACCAGGGTTAAGTTCATTGGATGTGGTGGAACTACATAAAAATGTGCGATAAAACAGCAAGCCAGTGCAGAACGATAAGAAGAAGGTGTGTGGAAAAATGTTTACAAATATATGTATGATTGATGTATCAAATTCACAGTTGTATAAAAAGTAATTGTAAATTGAACTGAAAAACAATCTCGACCAATACATCAACATCAAACACAAAGCCAAATTGGCAGGGTCTTCACCACGGCAAATAACTCATTTAAAGTAGCCACCAGCAACATCCTACAGGAAAAAGGCTTTATAGAGATATTTTACAAGATAGAGTACTTGGGCCCTTAGTTATACTTTTTTGTGCCACATTTGCGTCACATTTGGACGCAAAAGCTGGGCAAACTTCCAAAACACAATTGTATTTTGTAAGTTAGCGCCGCTTTTGCGTAAAAAAATGACACAAACGCGGCACAAAAAAAGTATAAATATGGGCCTTAGTTTCTGAACAGAGTGACACTGCAAACCTTTATTAATACAAATGTGCCTGCATTGCAACCAAGGAGTCATGCAGTTACATGCTGAAAACAGGCCCTTCCCTATTAGCTCTACCAATGTCTTTTGTGGAGGTTCATGGGAAAAGCACATGAGGAAGAAAGCAACACAGAGTGTGGGGGTGTTTTCCAGATGGAGAGCCCACAACAGAGAGCAACAGAGATGTGTTGTGGGCGAGGAAAAAGGGGGTGGGGTGGCGGACGGGGGTCCAAGGGGGAAGCACACAAGAGAGAGAAAGCAAAACACAGTGCATGATGGCTAGAGGGTGCATACAAAGGCGAGAGAAAAATGAAGTGTGGGGTGTCTAGTGGGGGGGGGGAAACAAACAAGGGAGATAGCAACATGGAGCCCAGGAGAAGGGGTTGTTTGCAGGGTGTAGGAAGTTGGCTCTGTATGTGCTATTTCAAAGTAAGGAATAGCATGCACAGAGTCCAAGGGTTCCCCTTAGAGGTAAAATAGTGGTAAAAATAGATAATACTAATGCTCTATTTTGTGGTAGTGTGGTCGAGCAGTAGGCTTATCCAAGGAGTAGTGTTAAGCATTTGTTGTACATACACATAGACAATAAATGAGGTACACACACTCAGAGACAAATCCAGCCAATAGGTTTTTGTATAGAAAAATATCTTTTCTTAGTTTATTTTAAGAACCACAGGTTCAAATTCTACATGTAATATCTCATTCGAAAGGTATTGCAGGTAAGTACTTTAGGAACTTCAAATCATCAAAATTGCATGTATACTTTTCAAGTTATTCACAAATAGCTGTTTTAAAAGTGGACACAGTGCAATTTTCACAGTTCCTAGGGGAGGTAAGTATTTGTTAGGTTAACCAGGTAAGTAAGACACTTACAGGGCTTAGTTCTTGGTCCAAGGTAGCCCACCGTTGGGGGTTCCGAGCAACCCCAAAGTCACCACACCCGCAGCTCAGGGCCGGTCAGGTGCAGAGTTCAAAGTGGTGCCCAAAACGCATAGGCTAGAATGGAGAGAAGGGGGTGCCCCGGTTCCGGTCTGCTTGCAGGTAAGTACCCGCGTCTTCGGAGGGCAGACCAGGGGGGTTTTGTAGGGCACCGGGGGGACACAAGTCCACACAGAAATTTCACCCTCAGCAGCGCGGGGGCGGCCGGGTGCAGTGTAGAAACAAGCGTCGGGTTTGTAATGTTAGTCTATGAGAGATCTCGGGATCTCTTCAGCGCTGCAGGCAGGCAAGGGGGGGATTCCTCGGGGAAACCTCCACTTGGGCAAGGGAGAGGGACTCCTGGGGGTCACTTCTCCAGTGAAAGTCCGGTCCTTCAGGTCCTGGGGGCTGCGGGTGCAGGGTCTCTCCCAGGCGTCGGGACTTTGGATTCAAAGAGTCGCGGTCAGGGGAAGCCTCGGGATTCCCTCTGCAGGCGGCGCTGTGGGGGCTCAGTGGGGACAGGTTTTGGTACTCACAGTATCAGAGTAGTCCTGGGGTCCCTCCTGAGGTGTCGGTTCTCCACCAGCCGAGTCGGGGTCGCCGGGTGCAGTGTTGCAAGTCTCACGCTTCTTGCGGGGAGCTTGCAGGGTTCTTTAAAGCTGCTGGAAACAAAGTTGCAGCTTTTCTTGGAGCAGGTCCGCTGTCCTCGGGAGTTTCTTGTCTTTTCGAAGCAGGGGCAGTCCTCAGAGGATGTCGAGGTCGCTGGTCCCTTTGGAAGGCGTCGCTGGAGCAGGATCTTTGGAAGGCAGGAGACAGGCCGGTGAGTTTCTGGAGCCAAGGCAGTTGTCATCTTCTGGTCTTCCGCTGCAGGGGTTTTCAGCTAGGCAGTCCTTCTTCTTGTAGTTGCAGGAATCTAATTTTCTAGGGTTCAGGGTAGCCCTTAAATACTAAATTTAAGGGCGTGTTTAGGTCTGGGGGGTTAGTAGCCAATGGCTACTAGCCCTGAGGGTGGGTACACCCTCTTTGTGCCTCCTCCCAAGGGGAGGGGGTCACAATCCTAACCCTATTGGGGGAATCCTCCATCTGCAAGATGGAGGATTTCTAAAAGTTAGAGTCACCTCAGCTCAGGACACCTTAGGGGCTGTCCTGACTGGCCAGTGACTCCTCCTTGTTTCTTTCTTTGTTCCCTCCAGCCTTGCCGCCAAAAGTGGGGGCCGTGGCCGGAGGGGGCGGGCAACTCCACTAAGCTGGAGTGCCCTGCTGGGCTGTGACAAAGGGGTGAGCCTTTGAGGCTCACCGCCAGGTGTCACAGCTCCTGCCTGGGGGAGGTGTTAGCATCTCCACCCAGTGCAGGCTTTGTTACTGGCCTCAGAGTGACAAAGGCACTCTCCCCATGGGGCCAGCAACATGTCTCTAGTGTGGCAGGCTGCTGGAACTAGTCAGCCTACACAGACAGTCGGTTAAGTTTCAGGGGGCACCTCTAAGGTGCCCTCTGGGGGTGTATTTTGCAATAAAATGTACACTGGCATCAGTGTGCATTTATTGTGCTGAGAAGTTTGATACCAAACTTCCCAGTTTTCAGTGTAGCCATTATGGTGCTGTGGAGTTCGTGTTTGACAAACTCCCAGACCATATACTCTTATGGCTACCCTGCACTTACAATGTCTAAGGTTTTGTTTAGACACTGTAGGGGTACCATGCTCATGCACTGGTACCCTCACCTATGGTATAGTGCACCCTGCCTTAGGGCTGTAAGGCCTGCTAGAGGGGTGACTGACCTATACTTGCATAGGCAGTGAGAGGCTGGCATGGCACCCTGAGGGGAGTGCCATGTCGACTTACTCGTTTTGTTCTCACTAGCACACACAAGCTGGCAAGCAGTGTGTCTGTGCTGAGTGAGAGGTCTCCAGGGTGGCATAAGACATGCTGCAGCCCTTAGAGACCTTCCTTGGCATCAGGGCCCTTGGTACTAGAAGTACCAGTTACAAGGGACTTATCTGGATGCCAGGGTCTGCCAATTGTGGATACAAAAGTACAGGTTAGGGAAAGAACACTGGTGCTGGGGCCTGGTTAGCAGGCCTCAGCACACTTTCAATTGTAAACATAGCATCAGCAAAGGCAAAAAGTCAGGGGGCAACCATGCCAAGGAGGCATTTCCTTACACATTTTTCTTGCCTTTGGACTCTTCAGCAGCTTGCTGCCTAAGGCCTTCAAGAGAGGGACAGGTTTCTTGTCCCTTACACAGCTCAGTTCCCTCAGAGGGCAGAACTTCTTCCTGAGAAGAGAGGTTCCCTTTCTTTTGCTGTGTTGCAGTTGGTTTCCCAACTGACTTTCCTGTTCTCTTGGTAGGCTGGGCCATTTTTCCAGACTCCAGCTCTACTTTTTCACCCTGTGCCTTGCATTGTGCTCTTGTTTTCACACACACCAGTTCAGGGATACCCAGCATTGCTGCATGGGTTTTTAGTTCTACCTCAGCCCATGCTGAGGACTCCAGGTCATTTCCAAGCAGACAGTCCACTGGGATATTTGAGGAGACCACCACCTGTTTCAGGCCATTGACCCCTCCCCATTCTAAAGTAACCATTGCCATGGGATGTACTTTTCTCTGATTGTCAGCGTTGGTGACTGTGTAAGTTTTTCCAGTCAGGTATTGGCCAGGGGAAACCAGTTTCTCTGTCACCATGGTGACACTGGCACCTGTATCCCTCAGGCCCTCTATTCTAGTCCCATTAATTAAGAGTTGCTGTCTGTATTTTTGCATGTTAGGCGGCCAGACAGCTAGTGTGGCTAAATCCACCCCACCCTCAGAAACTAGAGTAGCTTCAGTGTGGACCCTGATTTGCTCTGGGCACACTGTTGATCCCACTTGGAGACTAGCCATACCAGTGTTACCTGGATGGGAGTTTGGAGTGGAACCTTTCTTGGGACAGGCCTTGTCTCCAGTTTGGTGTCCATGCTGTTTACAGCTATGACACCAGGCCTTTTTGGGATCAAAGTTTTTACCCTTGTACCCATTGTTTTGTGAGGAGGCTCTGGGCCCACCCTCCTGTGCAGGTTTTTGGGGGCCTGTAGAAGACTCTTTACTATTTTTAGTTTTGGTTGTCTCATCACCCTTCCCCTGGGGAGTCTTTGTGACCCCTTTCTTTTGGTCACCCCCTGTTGAAGTCTTGGACACCCTTGTCTTGACCCAATGGTCCGCCTTCTTTCCCAATTCTTGGGGAGAAATTGGTCCTAGGTCTACCAGATGCTGATGCAGTTTATCATTGAAACAATTACTTAACAGGTGTTCTTTCACAAATAAATTGTACAGCCCATCATAATTACTTACACCACTGCCTTGAATCCAACCATCTAGTGTTTTCACTGAGTAGTCAACAAAGTCAACCCAGGTCTGGCTCGAGGATTTTTGAGCCCCCCTGAACCTAATCCTGTACTCCTCAGTGGAGAATCCAAAGCCCTCAATCAGGGTACCCTTCATGAGGTCATAAGATTCTGCATCTTTTCCAGAGAGTGTGAGGAGTCTATCCCTACACTTTCCAGTGAACATTTCCCAAAGGAGAGCACCCCAGTGAGATCTGTTCACTTTTCTGGTTACACAAGCCCTCTCAAAAGCTGTGAACCATTTGGTGATGTCATCACCATCTTCATATTTTGTCACAATCCCTTTGGGGATTTTTAACATGTCAGGAGAATCTCTGACCCTATTTATATTGCTGCCACCATTGATGGGTCCTAGGCCCATCTCTTGTCTTTCCCTCTCTATGGCTAGGATCTGTCTTTCCAAAGCCAATCTTTTGGCCATCCTGGCTAACTGGATGTCCTCTTCACTGGGGCTATCCTCAGTGATTTCAGAGGTGTTGGTCTCTCCTGTGAGGGAACCAGCATCTCTGACTATTATTTTAGGAGTCAGGGTTTGAGGGACCCTGTTCTCCCTAGATAGGACTGGTAGGGGGGAATTGTCCTCCAAGTCACTATCCTCTTCCTCTGAGTTGCCACCCTCAGAGGGGTTGGCCTTTTCAAACTCTGCCAAAAGCTCCTGGAGCTGTATTTTGGTAGGTTTGGGGCCCATTGTTATTTTCTTTATTTTACAGAGTGACCTTAGCTCCCTCATCTTAAGATGGAGGTAAGGTGTGGTGTCGAGTTCCACCACAGTCACATCTGTGCTAGACATTTTGCTTCTAAAAGTTGGAATACTTTTTAAGAATCTACAACTGGTTCTAGAATCTAATTCAAACTTTTACAAACTTTTAAACTCTAAAAGAAATGCTAAACAGGATCTAACACAAGGCCCTAGCAGGTCTTTTAAGAATTTAGAAAACTTTTCAAATTGCAAAAATCAATTTCTAATGACAATTTTGGAATTTGTCGTGTGATCAGGTATTGGCTGAGTAGTCCAGCAAATGCAAAGTCTTGTACCCCACCGCTGATCCACCAATGTAGGAAGTTGGCTCTGTATGTGCTATTTCAAAGTAAGGAATAGCATGCACAGAGTCCAAGGGTTCCCCTTAGAGGTAAAATAGTGGTAAAAATAGATAATACTAATGCTCTATTTTGTGGTAGTGTGGTCGAGCAGTAGGCTTATCCAAGGAGTAGTGTTAAGCATTTGTTGTACATACACATAGACAATAAATGAAGTACACACACTCAGAGACAAATCCAGCCAATAGGTTTTTGTATAGAAAAATATCTTTTCTTAGTTTATTTTAAGAACCACAGGTTCAAATTCTACATGTAATATCTCATTCGAAAGGTATTGCAGGTAAGTACTTTAGGAACTTCAAATCATCAAAATTGCATGTATACTTTTCAAGTTATTCACAAATAGCTGTTTTAAAAGTGGACACTTAGTGCAATTTTCACAGTTCCTAGGGGAGGTAAGTATTTGTTAGGTTAACCAGGTAAGTAAGACACTTACAGGGCTTAGTTCTTGGTCCAAGGTAGCCCACCGTTGGGGGTTCCGAGCAACCCCAAAGTCACCACACCCGCAGCTCAGGGCCGGTCAGGTGCAGAGTTCCAAGTGGTGCCCAAAACACATAGGCTAGAATGGAGAGAAGGGGGTGCCCCGGTTCCGGTCTGCTTGCAGGTAAGTACCCGCGTCTTCGGAGGGCAGACCAGGGGGGTTTTGTAGGGCACCGGGGGGGACACAAGCCCACACAGAAATTTCACCCTCAGCGGCGCGGGGGCGGCCGGGTGCAGTGTAGAAACAAGCGTCGGGTTCGCAATGTTAGTCTATGAGAGATCTCGGGATCTCTTCAGCGCTGCAGGCAGGCAAGGGGGGGATTCCTCGGGGAAACCTCCACTTGGGCAAGGGAGAGGGACTCCTGGGGGTCACTTCTCCAGTGAAAGTCCGGTCCTTCAGGTCCTGGGGGCTGCGGGTGCAGGGTCTCTCCCAGGCGTCGGGACTTTAGGTTCAAAGAGTCGCGGTCAGGGGAAGCCTCGGGATTCCCTCTGCAGGCGGCGCTGTGGGGGCTCAGGGGGGACAGGTTTTGGTACTCACAGTATCAGAGTAGTCCTGGGGTCCCTCCTGAGGTGTTGGATCGCCACCAGCCGAGTCGGGGTCGCCGGGTGCAGTGTTGCAAGTCTCACGCTTCTTGCGGGGAGCTTGCAGGGTTCTTTAAAGCTGCTGGAAACAAAGTTGCAGCTTTTCTTGGAGCAGGTCCGCTGTCCTCGGGAGTTTCTGGTCTTTTCAAAGCAGGGGCAGTCCTCAGAGGATGTCGAGGTCGCTGGTCCCTTTGGAAGGCGTCGCTGGAGCAGGATCTTTGGAAGGCAGGAGACAGGCCGGTGAGTTTCTGGAGCCAAGGCAGTTGTCGTCTTCTGGTCTTCCGCTGCAGGGGTTTTCAGCTGGGCAGTCCTTCTTCTTGTAGTTGCAGGAATCTAATTTTCTAGGGTTCAGGGTAGCCCTTAAATACTAAATTTAAGGGCGTGTTTAGGTCTGGGGGGTTAGTAGCCAATGGCTACTAGCCCTGAGGGTGGGTACACCCTCTTTGTGCCTCCTCCCAAGGGGAGGGGGTCACAATCCTAACCCTATTGGGGGAATCCTCCATCTGCAAGATGGAGGATTTCTAAAAGTTAGAGTCACCTCAGCTCAGGACACCTTAGGGGCTGTCCTGACTGGCCAGTGACTCCTCCTTGTTTCTTTCTTTGTTCCCTCCAGCCTTGCCGCCAAAAGTGGGGGCCGTGGCCGGAGGGGGCGGGCAACTCCACTAAGCTGGAGTGCCCTGCTGGGCTGTGACAAAGGGGTGAGCCTTTGAGGCTCACCGCCAGGTGTCACAGCTCCTGCCTGGGGGAGGTGTTAGCATCTCCACCCAGTGCAGGCTTTGTTACTGGCCTCAGAGTGACAAAGGCACTCTCCCCATGGGGCCAGCAACATGTCTCTAGTGTGGCAGGCTGCTGGAACTAGTCAGCCTACACAGACAGTCGGTTAAGTTTCAGGGGGCACCTCTAAGGTGCCCTCTGGGGGTGTATTTTGCAATAAAATGTACACTGGCATCAGTGTGCATTTATTGTGCTGAGAAGTTTGATACCAAACTTCCCAGTTTTCAGTGTAGCCATTATGGTGCTGTGGAGTTCGTGTTTGACAAACTCCCAGACCATATACTCTTATGGCTACCCTGCACTTACAATGTCTAAGGTTTTGTTTAGACACTGTAGGGGTACCATGCTCATGCACTGGTACCCTCACCTATGGTATAGTGCACCCTGCCTTAGGGCTGTAAGGCCTGCTAGAGGGGTGACTGACCTATACTTGCATAGGCAGTGAGAGGCTGGCATGGAACCCTGAGGGGAGTGCCATGTCGACTTACTCGTTTTGTTCTCACTAGCACACACAAGCTGGCAAGCAGTGTGTCTGTGCTGAGTGAGAGGTCTCCAGGGTGGCATAAGACATGCTGCAGCCCTTAGAGACCTTCCTTGGCATCAGGGCCCTTGGTACTAGAAGTACCAGTTACAAGGGACTTATCTGGATGCCAGGGTCTGCCAATTGTGGATACAAAAGTACAGGTTAGGGAAAGAACACTGGTGCTGGGGCCTGGTTAGCAGGCCTCAGCACACTTTCAATTGTAAACATAGCATCAGCAAAGGCAAAAAGTCAGGGGGCAACCATGCCAAGGAGGCATTTCCTTTTGTAATTTTCAGCCTACACAGACAGTCGGTTAAGTTTCAGGGGGCACCTCTAAGGTGCCCTCTGGGGGTGTATTTTGCAATAAAATGTACACTGGCATCAGTGTGCATTTATTGTGCTGAGAAGTTTGATACCAAACTTCCCAGTTTTCAGTGTAGCCATTATGGTGCTGTGGAGTTCGTGTTTGACAAACTCCCAGACCATATACTCTTATGGCTACCCTGCACTTACAATGTCTAAGGTTTTGTTTAGACACTGTAGGGGTACCATGCTCATGCACTGGTACCCTCACCTATGGTATAGTGCACCCTGCCTTAGGGCTGTAAGGCCTGCTAGAGGGGTGACTGACCTATACTTGCATAGGCAGTGAGAGGCTGGCATGGCACCCTGAGGGGAGTGCCATGTCGACTTACTCGTTTTGTTCTCACTAGCACACACAAGCTGGCAAGCAGTGTGTCTGTGCTGAGTGAGAGGTCTCCAGGGTGGCATAAGACATGCTGCAGCCCTTAGAGACCTTCCTTGGCATCAGGGCCCTTGGTACTAGAAGTACCAGTTACAAGGGACTTATCTGGATGCCAGGGTCTGCGGCACAAAAAAAGTATAAATATGGGCCTTAGTTTCTGAACAGAGTGACACTGCAAACCTTTATTAATACAAATGTGCCTGCATTGCAACCAAGGAGTCATGCAGTTACATGCTGAAAACAGGCCCTTCCCTATTAGCTCTACCAATGTCTTTTGTGGAGGTTCATGGGAAAAGCACATGAGGAAGAAAGCAACACAGAGTGTGGGGGTGTTTTCCAGATGGAGAGCCCACAACAGAGAGCAACAGAGATGTGTTGTGGGCGAGGAAAAAGGGGGTGGGGTGGCGGACGGGGGTCCAAGGGGGAAGCACACAAGAGAGAGAAAGCAAAACACAGTGCATGATGGCTAGAGGGTGCATACAAAGGCGAGAGAAAAATGAAGTGTGGGGTGTCTAGTGGGGGGGGGAAACAAACAAGGGAGATAGCAACATGGAGCCCAGGAGAAGGGGTTGTTTGCAGGGGCAGAGCACACAAGGGAGAGAGCAACTTGGAGCCCGGGTGAGTTTCTAGGGAGAGATGCATATGAGTGAAAGAGTAATGCATGTTATGGGGATGGGGGCTTGCCAGTGGTGAGAAGCACGCAAGGAGATAGCAACACAGAGCATGGGAGCTTGGGGAAGCACACAAGAAAGACAGAAACACAATACGGGGGCAGAGGGATTTGCCAGGGAAAGTAAACAAGGGATTGAGCAACATGGAGCATAGGAGTGGGGTGTTTTCTAGTTGGGGAAGCACAAGAGGGAAAGAGCAACAAGGACAAGTGTGGCAGGGAAGTACATGAGGGAAAGAGCAGCGCAGAACTCAGAGGCACAGTGATTTTCAGGAGAGAAGCACGTGATGGAGAGAGTAACATATTGCATAGGGGTGCAGGGGGTTTGCAACGGTGACGCTTATGACAGAGAGGCCAACACAGAGCATGGAGTGTTTTGCAGGGGAGATAAACACATGAGGGAGAGAGCTATAAAACACGTTCACTATCATAAAGTGCTTAACCAAAAAGCTTTTTTTTTTAAACAAGGAGTTACCTAAAAAGTGAGCAGTGGGAGTATACAAGTCAGTCAAGAAAAATAAAGATTAAGAGGCTCTGGTCCATTGGAGTGAAACACAAAAGATAGACTAGATGGTACACAGAAAGCCATAAAAAAAGAAGTAAGTAAATAAGAGTGACAATGCAGCCAAGAATTGGTAAGCAATGGGTAGTTGTAAGCCTTCTGTACGATCTTGTATGCCCACAAAAGATCTTTCACAACTAGACAGCTTGCAGTGGATGGCAGGTGAGACCCATCTAACATCTGGAGTAGCAATGGGGCTGAGAGAAAAGAGATTCATATGTAGGAGGTACTACAAAGGGTGCCAAAAATGTTAATAGACTAGTAAACATCATGCAAAAAAGAAGTGTGGAAGACATTGCAAACTATCCAAAAGTCAATGTTTACTTAATAATTACCAGTAAGGGAGGCTCCTTCCTTTGAACAAGGGTTCATAGAAAAGAGTGTAGATTCTTTTGGAAAGCACACAATTCGGACACACAAATACATTAGGGATCCTAGTTGTGTCAGGATGGTACTCACAGTGTCAGGAAGATATTCAGCATCGCAGGTCTGTTGCTCAGGTAGCAAGAAACCTCTGATAGTTACTTATTACCATATGGCGGAAGATCTTACAGGTTCAGGCGTAAGACAGTACAAATATGCATTTGGTTAATAATGGTTACTGTCACAATGCAAGTGGAGTGTAAAGCGCACATTGGTGCAACAGTTTTCAGATTATCCTAGTGTGCAAAGCACAGCTTGGTATGCCGGTTTCCACAATCTGACAGTAAAGAAAGTATACATTGCTACACCAGCCTATGTATTGCTCCTTGATACATGATGTGCCATTGCCATACCAGGAGGAGCATTTTGACATATTAGGAACATTATTTTTCCTTCCACTATCTTTTCCCATTGAACATATAAACAGTTGTGAATTAAGAAAGCATCTATCACCTTGTCCAAGGCCAAGGCTTATTCTTTGACAAACAGTGGCCCCTGAAGACTATGTCAACAGGGGAGAGTTCAAATCAAAGTGTGTCTTTTTCATGAAGAAAATCTAACAGTGCCCTATCACCTTAGAATGTATTTATATTAATATCAATATTTTAAAAACCAAATGGCCTGTTGGTTTGATCAAAGGTTCTTGTGAAGCTCTCCTCACATCTGCAGGAAAGGGACTATTTCACTTATGTGAAAGCAAGTGCTTCCACCTGTATGGGTAACTGAAATGGGTTTATTGAGCTGGACATGTAAGAAGCTCACCAAATTCCTGCCAAAACATCCTCTTGAAGCTATAATCGTAGCAGGAGAGGGAAGAACATAGGGATATTCATTGCCTTCTTTATTGGAAAATCATCACTCTCTTTGATTTAGTCATAAGGAAATCAGAAGAACCTGAAAGTATTGATGTATTACAGGCAGCCCTAGACCTATACTATTAGGTGTCCTCACCTGAAAACCTCTTTTACCTCTTCCGGACCAGGTTCTGTTCCAGCACAGCATCACTTTGGCCTTAGAATCCTACAGTCGAAGGATGTTTGAAATCTATAGTATCATTAATGATAATGTACTCTTGCTGATCTGTTCACAATGTTTTTGGTTGATTTCTATTAGGGAAGCTCGGGAATCATTTGATTACAAGGGAAGCGAGTTCTATATCTATATATGCTACGCATGTAAAGATGGAGTTTAGGTGGCAATTTACTTCACTTCTCCTCACTGGCATCAATTATTTTTAATCTCACACTGCTGGGTCAGTTAAATGTCATAATATCTGACCTGTCTGTGCCTTCACTCCCAAGAGCATGCCAACTGTTTTTCATCTGACCCTTGTGGTGTACTAGTGCTCCTATATCTGAGGTGGCAGGGTGGGCAAAAGAATGATGGACCGGGATGCAGCCTAGAGTAATTACCAGAAGCTGTAATTAAATCAAGTGTCCTACACATCACTTTTTTGCTTTATTCAGTGTGACACCCATCTACTAGCATAATATTTTAAACTCATAAAAGAATCAAGTATGGCAATTTTGGAGATAAATTGCTAGAAACCACTGATAGTGAAGTGTAATGTGAAAACGGACTGATTACTTTCACCAGCAGAATAGTATGCCCGTAGAGAAAGACATATCAGCATCTCTAATGAGCAAATGCATGTTGTGGACCTATCTCTAACTCCATCATTCTATTCCATGTAAGCATAATCCCATAAACATATTTTTACATGTACATCATTCAAAAGGGGTACATCATGTTTACACGGTAAAGGGCATCAGCTCAAGACACTCTTTAGAGCAGTGTAGATTTTGTTTTTATCTCTTAACAGTTTGGCATGCTTTCCTACTTCTTGTTTTAATACAATAATTGCATTTGTAGTTCATGAGAAGCTACACCAAAATGAAACCTTTTTTAACAGGCATGTTTTCAAGGCTGACACATCTTCCCCCGAAGACTAGTACCTTGAGGACATTTCCTGAAATGTATATGAGCACTTAAAGCTGAACAAGTTGCTCAAACCTGAAAGGTGGGAAGTGCTCTTTTCAGTGACTTGTTTATCCTAGCCACTCCTTTTCTTTATTAATCTGTGACACTGAAATGGGCACTTCTCGCCTCCCAGGGAGCATTATTTTAATGAATTATAAATAGGACTCCAAGGCTTATGGTATTTTTTTTTACATTCCATCTGTATTTATCTATAGTCAATTTTGTTTATTCTATCCATATTTATCCATATTTATTTTGTGCTTAGTGTAAAAAACAAAGCTACAATGGGTATAGTTCCATGCTTATTTAACCGACCAACAAATATTTACTCTTGCTTACTCATATTTGAATGATGAATGAGTTTTAATCATTTATAGTGCCATACAATCATCTGAAATTGTTTGCACCGTAGAACAGCTTAAACAGCTTTAGTGCTGCAGCTTTTGAAACTTCATTAGGTACTGATTTTTAATTTGTACCTCCCCTACCAGTCCACATGCACAGCTATTGACCAAGCATACGCGATTGACAGTCATGAGAATTGTCCAAAAGAAAACCTATTTTCTGTATTTTTCCCTTTTTATAAAAAACCCGAATACAAACAGATAAATATATTGCTTTCTCTCTCTATTTATCTGTAATAATCAGTTAAAACAAAAAACTGGAAGCCGTAATTATAAAAATATGTATTGAATTTGAGTGCCTCAGATTGAATTCCATAGAAAGGCAGAAACAGGTTGGTACCCCAGAAGTGGATTTTATCTGTAAGGGAAATAAAGCATTGACATGATGGGGGTTAAATAGGCCCCTGGTTTTTTACCTCACATTTATTGATGTTTTATCCATTCAGAGTGTAGAGTGCTAATAAGGGAAATAAATGTAAGTTATTTTTTTACACAATATGGCTTGACTTTTCAGTTCTTCAAGGATTATATTTTTATCTGTCCTGCTAGGTGGAAATCATCACATGAGAAGAAAGGTAAACATCTGACTGCGAAGGTATATAGAGCTATAGCAATTAGGTGGAATGAAGAATATGACCACCTGATATCCCACCTTTATTTCATATAGTTTTGCCTCCCTATGCATATCCTTTCTGGGAAGTTTCCTCTACTTATGTGAAATGAATGAGCCACAAATGTTCAGGGAGAAGGAGATTTCCACTAAGTTACAGGTCTTCACCCTTTTATGTAACTAGAGCTACTCATGTTCAATTAAAGTGATCCAGAGCTAGTAACAGGGATGTGGATTTCCTATCGCTGAAGACCAGGAAATATTGTTTGGGGTCAAGGGCAACAAGTTCTCATGTTTATTTTGCCCATGGGACAAGTAGGCTCAACCCCCTGCAGCAAAAGCCCTTTGGCTGCCAGTTTACAACAAAGGGAATAGTCTAAAGTGGAGGTAACATACGTGCCCATATGTTAATGCTGTTCGAACTAGTATTTATGGTACATTAATGAAAAACCTTCATTATTAGGGTGAGAGCCGAAAATAAACATTTTAAGGGTACACTGCACCGCAGACAGTGGTTCCTATAAAACAAGTGTACAAGCGTTTGAAAAGTTTAACAATATGAGGGTAAGCATAATGCTCCCAGAATGCTCTCTGATTAGATGCAAATGTCTACAGAAGCTTGTAAGCAAGAGTGATGATTCTTTGCTTTCAAAATAAAATGTTCAGAAAAGAATGCAAATAGGAAAAAAAGTGCTTCACTACAATGAAATTTTAGGTGCGTATTTCTATGAAGCGTCATTTATTAAAATGGGTTGATGCATGCTAGTATTTCAAAAAATATTCCTAATGGAAAATCAGTGTAACCATTTTCAGCAAGATTAAGGGAAGCATAAAAATAAACAAGCCCTGGCAAAGCCAACCGTTCCGACATTTTTTGTGAGTCTTTTGGTTTCGTCAATGTATGTCTTGTTTTGACATGGCTTGAGTAACACTTTATTGTTGTGGGAGCTGCCAGGCCCCACCATTGTAACAAACACTGGCAAAAAGAAAAAAAAATGTAGTCTCAAAAAGCACACATTGTAACCAGTGGTGTTACAAAGGCCCCGCAGCTCCACTCCAGGGGCCCCTCTAAGCACAGCACCTGCCCTAAGTGAGTCTGGAGGGTGCGGGGCCTCCCATGTTCTTTGCAGGGGGGCGCCTCCAGTTTTGTTACCCCACTGATTGCCACAGTAGTTCCTGGCACTGAACAAAACTACTTTATGTGCCAATATGCTCCTTGTGGAAGAGCAGAATGCGATCACTCACAGTAAATCCAGCGGATAGAGAGAGAAATAGAAGTTTAATAAAAACAAAATGTGTTTGTTAACACCAGACCTAATTAGGGACCCAATTATTAAATAAAGTCACAAAAGTGCACCCATGGTATAGGTCTTTGAATTAGTGGCTTTCATGAATTCACAAGAGCTTCCAGACGAAGACTAGGAAACTGTACTCCTAGAAAATATTTGTGAACTGTATTTTAGCTCGAACAAATATACAAGTGTAGATCTGTTCATGTGAAAATCTATTGAGTGTTTAAAAGTTCACTTTCCCTCCATCCACTTTTCCCCACCCTGGGAGAACTTCTACTTTTGCCATTGTCAGGAGTAAATTTCCAACCTTTCTCACTAAGGGAAAAGATTAGAGAAGAGCTTGTGAAAATCCTTAAAACATGCAAGTTAGTAGGTTTGCAAACTCAAAAGCGATCCAGCCCTGGAACTATTGCTTACTGCTTCCTCCAGCCCCAGTATGTAGATCTGCAGAAAGGTGGTAAAATAAGGAAATTGCTATAGTAGGGATTGAAATTGCAAGTATTCAAGTCCTACTCTAATGGTAGCCCTGGCATAATCAGAGAGGGTATTATCAGTGCTCTTACATAATGAGATTGCTGCCAGAATTTGTCACCGCACTACATGGCACTAAAGGGACAAGTAGATGTTTTTACAGGACAAGTAGATTTAAAAAGCAACCTGTCCCATGGACAAGTACATATTTTATTAAATTCCACACCCCTGTACTAATATGAGTAGTTTCGTAATAGTGACCATGTGAGACAAGATTATGTTAGTGGCCATCCCATGCATGAATACCAGCAGTGATCACCCAAAGTGCATCATGCAGAGTTACCACCGCTAATGTAATTTCTTTTTCAATTTGGAATGCATTTACAATGGTATTACCAGCAGCCATAACTGCAATGTGCCAGGCACCAGGGTAAAATTAGTAATATTGCACTATTTTCCCCTCAAATATATGTTTTTAAATATATTTTTGGAATCCATTTTTATCTAAACGTCAGCTTATGAGTTCTGATACCACACATTTTCATTGTGAAGACATACCTTTCAATTTTGTGATACATACATTATTTCAACCAAACAAAAGCTTCTAATTTAATATGCTGTGCTGCACATGGGAGAGCTACTTGCAGGTAGCTGGAGAGCTGCCAATGGTTCACAAGCTACTCTTGGAGAAGTCTTCACTAAGAACACCAAAGAGATAAGCGTTCCTCGTTAAAACAAAGAATTGATGTGGGATACAAATAAAAAGAAAAGGTGTCTGACAGGAAGACTAAGGAACAAGAGTTGGACGGCGCCCTTACTATGCCAATAATTTGAATGTGGAATGCAAGGGGCAGTCAAATCAACTCCAAACCAAACAGTTCACCAGGCCCCTAAAGCAACAAATGCACAATGGCACCCAGGGCGAGGAAGTAATATATATAACCAAACAGATGATTATTTAGTTCTGCTTAAAACAACTCTGTTGTGTGAAGCTAACATTCCCAACACTGGCAGTCTGTTCTCTCAATCTTTTTCTGTTGAAAGATGGTGTGCTTACCAATACCAGTATGGCACAACTCTGGTTTCCATGACTTGTGTACCACTTTTTACCTTTCACCAATGTATTAGGAAGTTTTAATAATACAGCAATAAACATTATCTGAATTTTATTCTGGAATCAATTGGAGGCCAGCTCAGCCTTTTTTATAATGTGTGTGATTTATAGTTAGTGCTTCCCTCTCCTGCTACTACCATAGTTGCATAAAGTTTTTTTTGGCAGATTTTTTGGTGAGCTTCCTAGACGCCCAACTTCTT